>NC_090932.1:1199621026-1204621026 GCF_040938575.1 Ambystoma mexicanum
AGAAACTGGCCATCTCCCAGCTTAACCTCCATGCTGAATCTGTTGGTAGTCTTCATGACTATCAATCTGGCTTCAGAGCTGCAAGAAGCACGGAAACTGCTCTCCCGAACATCCGTGAGGACCTACTCTTGAACCTCGACTCCAACACTCCGTGTGTTCTCATTCTGCTCGATCTCTCTTCTGCCTTTGACACTGTCAACCATGCCATCCTGCTCAACCGTCTCCATGTCAACCTGGGTATCACTGGTCAGGCTCTTGCGTGGCTGACCTCTTTCCTTTCCAATCGACCCTCCCAGGTCCAACTGGGGTCCTTCCTCTCTGACATCTTTTTCTCCACCTGTGGTGTCCCCCAGGGATCTAATCTCTCTCCCTGGCTGTTCAATCAGTATCTGGCACTCCTTGCCCACCGCATCACCGCTCTCTGCCCCAACTTTCAGTGCTATGCGGACGATACCCAGCTCATTTTCAGGCTACCCTCGGCCTCCTCCTCTCCTTCCCTCATCTCTGTCTGTCTGCTATCCAGGTTTGGTGTGCCGCCAATGACCTCTGCCTTAATGCCAGTAAGACTGAGATTCTACTCATCGGCTCACCCAGTCCCTCCTTCCCTGCAGCTCTCTGGTCAGCCTCTCTTGGCCCTCTTCCTGCTCCTACCTGTGAGGCAAAAAACCTCGGGGTCATCTTCGACTCCACACTCTCCTTCTCTCCTCATATATCGGACGTCTCTAAGAAGTCACACTACCAGCTGCACCTCCTCAGAGGTATTCTTCCCTTCCTCTCCTTCCCCCAGAAGCTCATTGTCTCCCGAGCCCTGGTTCTCTCGAAGCTGGACTACTGTAACAGCCTCTATCTTAATCTGCCTGCCTCCACTCTCCGCCCTCTGCAACTCATCCAGAACAGAACTGCAAGACTTGTCCTTGGCCTCAAGCCCAGGGACCGTATCTCTCCAGGACTGAAATCTCTACACTGGCTCCCAGTGGCTGCGAGGATTAAGTTCAAACCCCTCTGCATTGTCCACAAGGCCTTCTGGGGCCTGGGGCCTAAATACCTTCAACTCTCTCTTCCTAAATATCTTCCTTCCCGAGCCCTTCGCTCATCCGTCTCCAACTCCTTCAGGGTCAGCCGCTTCTTGAAGCAACGAGCTGGGGGTAGATCTCTCTCCGCGGCACGGGCCTCCCTCTGGAACAGCCTTCCTGCCTCCCTGAAACTTGAGGAGAACCATCTCCGGTTCCGGAAGCACCTCAAAACCCTTCTTTTTGCTTCTGCTTTCTCTTTCCCCTGGTAAATTCTTCACTGAAACTGCACTGAATCTGAAACTGGGCCACTCTCACCGACCTCGGTCCTGGGCCCAGCCACTCTCCACTTGCACTGCCTCCCTGGCAACCCCTGCATTGCGGGACTGTCTCTGTATCCCTACAGCCCCCCCTTCCCAGCACTTGCCTGCACTTACCTTGCACTTGCCACCAGCTGGCCCTATTTATTTTATTCTACTTACCTTGTACTGTACTTCACTTCCCCCCTCCCGTCCCCCTTGCACTTTTTCCCCTTCCCCTGCACTTGCGCGATCTAAATGACACCTGGCCTAGTAGGATCGTTGTCTGTCTTCCCCTTGTTCCCCCCCTCCCTGCCTCGTCGTGCCTTGACACACTTGTGTATAGGCGCGTTACAAATGCCATATCATATCCTATCATATCATACCCCTGCCTTACATATACCCTTTATGGGCTTCCAAATCTCTAGAATATGGGTCTGCAACCAGCAGTACTTCAGATGTTTAGGAACACAATTCCCATGATCTCTGCCATTGACTATGCTGGCAATTGCTGATAGAGGTAGTAAACTTAAACATCTAGAGTACAAAAGCTTGCAGACCCCATCCTATGTAATTGCCTGTCCTGTTGATGGCAGTCTAGTAAGGGGTGATTCAAATGAGGCTGCTTCTGCCATACTTGTTTTGAGGACCAAGTGGAATGGCTATCTGGACTGGGGAATCTGTGTTTAACTCCTTCTCCCATCTCAAGATACCTGGCAATTTAATGTCTTTATAGTCTTGTTCTACCAATTTATAGATATGGGACTGCTATTTGCTAATTCCACCTGCCCTGTGTGAGGAGTCAGCAATGAGATTGGACACAAGATTGTCATTCTGTTGCTAAAGACTTTTACTAAATGAAAAATCGGTTTGGAAAAGGTCTCTCTGACCCTATTATAAACAGGAGTTTCCCTACCTAAATTCCAAAACCAAAGATCTGTCTATGTCAGGATGTCAGTAACTGGAAACCCGTCCTTGTGTCTAAAACATCCTATCCTGACACTCACACTATAGACAAAACAAAAAGGGTGAAATGACATGTTTTCAGCCTGATTTTGACAAATAGTATTCACAATGGAAAATAAGAATAGCTCCAAAGAAAAATACATTCTCCAAGGTGAAAAGTCCTGGATCCAAAAGGTGTTCCCTTTCCCCTGGATTCTGAAGTAGGTTGGCAATTGTCTCTTTTACTAACAGTGTCTTTGTGTCTCTCCTTTATTCAAACGGTTCCTGTTTAGGCAACATGTTGTGTAACAGTCTTTATTTAACACAAGTTTCTCCTCTGTTTAGAAACCACTGTCCTTCTTTATTACTTGTGGTAGCTTTGCAAATTCCTGCTATACCCCTCTGCCAGGGCTCTTAATGCAATTCCAACTTCCTGGTGTACTCCCTGCCAGGACTTCTTATGTGTTTCAATTGCCTGGTACTTTTCATCTTTGCCAGAACTTCTTATATGTTTCACAGTTCCTCTGTCTCAGCAAAAATGTATGTGGAGTTCCTGGTTTGGTATATATGTTGGTGGTAATACTTGCTCAAACTTTGCCTCACACTTGAACCTCATGCATCCGTAGCTGGCTGGGGTTTGAATCAGTACTTTGCCTTTTCTGCCTTCAAACAAACTTCTTGTATTCTGAGCAATAGTATCACATTCAAAATGTCATTGGCGTGGTCGCTGGATCGCCCTGGTGTCCCCACCAGCTATGGGTACACTCACCGGGTCTCTTCGGTGTCTACAGTCCAATTCGCACTTGCGTGGTGAAGCTCTTTCGCTCCCTTCCCATTCTGGAGTGCGCAATCATCCTTCCGGCTTCCTTCATGGCTCTGCGGTTACACGCCTGCTTCCCTTTAAGTCCCAGTTTGCAGAACGCTGCCTCCTGGTGTGCACAGGAACTCTCTTGCAGTTCCCAGCGCCTCCACAGCACTGCCTGCTCGTGCACTACGTTACTCCTTCTATTACATCTGTCTCCTCCATCCTGCCACACCAGTACGTGTCTCATCTCACAGCCTGATTTTTCTCTTGAGCATCACAGACCAAAGGTAAGGGACCGATTGGTATTAACCACTACACATTCTATCCTGTGGTATGGGAAGCTTTTCAGGCTGCCATGATTAACCTTTTTTAAGCTGGTCCCACCACCTCTGTCTAACATCTGAACCTTCCTACCCTTCTTTTTTTCGACTAGGCAGTATAATCTAGGGGCACTCTCTCCACCACAAAGCTTCAGGTTCCATCTTGAGCTTGAGCCTTCCATTGGTGGCAGCCCAAGTACAGTTTTCCCAGCTGTTTGCTGATTAGTGGGCAGCCCTGCATGTTGCTCTGTGGTACATGCTTTCTTTAAGTCGGACTGCCATCTTCACTCCTTTCTTTTTTTGCCACAGACTCTCTGAAGTCACTGAAGTGTGTGTGTGTGTGTGTGTGTGTGTGTGTGTGTGTGTGTGTGTGTGTGTGTGTGTGTGTGTGTGTGTGTGTGTGTGTGTGTGTGTGTGTGTGTGTGTGTGTGTGTGTGTGTGTGTGTGTGTGTGTGTGTGTGTGTGTGTGTGTGTGTGTGTGTGTGTGTGTGTGTGTGTGTGTGTGTGTGTGTGTGTGTGTGTGTGTGTGTGTGTGTGTGTATACGTATACGCGTACGCAGAAGTATTTTTTTTTTATGAGGTCTCCTTGACCATGTTTGGAAACTTCTGGAATAAGGTAGGCCTTAACCTTTCTCAGGTATACATAAGGTAACACTATATGAGGTTACAAGTGACTTCCCCGAACTGCTGAGTGGAACAGGTAGGTTTTGGTGGCCCACTGTTGAACCAGACCTATTACTTTTGAGTCATTCTCTTGAACTTAAGGCTAAATAACCTTTAGGGGATCCGTCTTCTACCGTAGCAACTTTTCACCCTGACTAAAATTTGATTGGCATGGGTTGCCACGTCTCCTGGGAGGACTATAGACCTATGGGTGGAAATAGACTGGTATGCATAGGGGAACGTAGGGGAACATATGCATACTGCCTCCAAATAATGGATATTGGAACATGGTCCTAAAAGGCCACCTCTGTTCCATCATCAGGCCTATAACATGTTCATTAGAGCATCTGGAGCTAAATGTTTTGCAATTATTACATCAATTGATATGTACAACTTGATAAGTGATTGTAAAAGAATGGCAATGTTAGGGTGAGCCCTCGTAGACTGATTTTAAGATTACATCAAGCATGTACGTTACTATGCAGCAATTGTTGAAAATAAGCAAGGGGTATTGCTCCTCGGCCATGTTCCCTCTAGTTATTTTTTTTTAAGTGTGGAAATGGTTTGATTTTGTGTGTGCATAACTGTCAATGTATATAGCTAGATCGCAAGGTAAGCCATTTTGTGGACATACATACATTTGTGAGCTATCATCTCTGAACTGAGCGTGGAATGGAACTTTCCACTACAGAAGCTTGTCTATACTTTACGTACAAAGAGTGCCTCTGACAGCACTTTTTCCAACTGTACACTGGCTAAAAAAACATAAGCTTTGTAGGTGGTTCTAAGACTTGATGATCTTCCACAGCACCCAGCAAAAGTAATATTTTTATGTATGTATGATCAGTATGCACAGTGGGTTTAGTTGTGGTTATTTATTTGTCAAGTGGGAAAAACTGTTCAGCGGCAACGCAGAACATGTTTTATTCCTGTGCAGGGGAAAAAGATCACGTCTGTTACAAACAACAAATACTCATAAGGCTGGCAAAAAATTCAGACATGTTCCTCTGATTGCCAGAAAGAATCTCAACCAATGGACTGTGCCAGAAAATATGCCAGTATGAGTTCATGTGACACTAGAATTAAGTAACATAAGGGCCAGGAGAACATGCCTCTCCCTAATGTATGTGTCTGTAAAATAATTGAATAATTGTTGCACCAGAGTGTTTAAGCATTATTGACCACAGCTGTGGACAATATAGGCTCTTATGAGCAGGGAAGCTCGCTGTATGGGCCAGAGCGAAGCAGACATGAACTACAGGTAACGGTCCATTTTCTCTTTTTCATGACTGGCGCTGACTTGGTGCAGAAAGTAGGTGCCTCAAGCACCAAAAGCAAAGGAATGAGGAACCAGCAAGGCGCCGGATAGGTAGAAGGAAGTGCACATGCCAAGAGGCTTACATTCTTGATTGACCCTCAAGAATCTAAACTTCCACTGCAGATGCTAATCAGAAATCCGGTTTATAGTCATAATGTCGAAAAAAAAATGTCGACAAACAAAAATGTCGAAAAAAAAATGTCGAAAACAATAATGTCGACATCCTATACTTATAATGTAAAAAGTCATTTTTTCGAAAAAAATGTCACTTAAAACTATCAACATCTCACCCAACACCCCCCTGCCACCCCCCCACACCCCCCACCACCACCCTCCCACCCCTCATACTCAACACATTCTAATTATATATTTATTTATTTATTCAATAAATAAATAACCAAAAAGAGTATCATTTACTATTGGGGGGGTCCCCCAAACCCCCCCTCACCCAACACACCCCTGCCACCCCCCCAACCACCCTCCCACCCCTCATACTCAACACATTCTAATTATATATTTATTTATTTATTTATTTTTTCGATGAATAAATAACCAAAAAGAGTATCTTTTACTATTGGGGGGGTCCCCCCCAACCCCCCCTCACCCAACACCCCCCTGCCACCCCCCCCCCCCACACCCCCTCACACCCCCACCCCTCATACTCAACACATCTTAGTTATATATATATTTATTTATTTATTCTTACAATAATTACAAAATTTCGAAAAAATATCGAAAAAATGTCGACATTGTTTGTCGACATTTATTTTTCGAAATTTTGACTGTCGACATTATGACTGCCCACCCAGAAATCGCATGCCACTGCTTATTATGAACATTACATTTGGCCTCATTACAAGGTTGCCGGTCTGGTAACAACGGTACCGGTAAGATTGCCGGTACTGTTTTTACCAGACCGGCAAACTATGAGGTCTGCGAGCGGGTGCCTTACAGCCACGGACCGGCACCCTTGCGCAGACCTACACAGTAGCACCGGCACTGCTATTAACGGTGCCGGTGCACCCGCCTCCCCATTCCCATTTGAGTCCTGTAGGACTCAAATGGGAATGGAGAGTAATTTTTACCGGTACTCAGCGAAGGGGAATTACCGGGTCCGCCGGGGCTGGAATGCGCTGGTACATCCCCATTGCCGGGTGCCGGTAAAAAAATGACTCCGGCAGCAGACTGTGCCGGTATTTACCGGCATGGCTACCGCCAGACTCATAATGAGGCCCACTGTCTTCAGATCAGAGCAGTGACACCACTTAGTTATAACTCGTCCTATAGATAAGGAGCCTACAAGCCACCATTATGTCCTAATCAAGGCAACTACTTTACAAAAAGAAAATTCAGGGTAAAATATGTCTAACCTAAAGAGGGAATAATGGATACATCAGGGTCTACCCTATTTTTCCCCCCACAGTTTCACCAATATTTTCGGCTCTCTGGGTTCAGGCAGAGCAAAGACACAGGAAGGAACTTTAATTATGATGCCTGGTTTTAAGAGGAACATTAAGGGTAAACACTATTCTAATAAGCATGAATTAGTAACTGCAAAGAAGTTTGCATCATGAAAACATTATTGGGCTACTTTTAAAATACATTTCTGGTTGCCTTAAATGTACCCTATTCATAATCTATCAACCAAACATTGTCAGGATCATTTCCGGAAAACATTGTGGTCTCTATCTTATTAAAAAATACACAAAATAAGCATACATCGAACATGGAATCAATCATAGGAGAGCCATTTTAATTAAAGCAACATTTAAATTAGTACATAAATACCACTTGTAAATCACTAATGAGAAAAGACATGAATTATTTTCAAATACAAGCTTAACAATAGAGTTCATTAAAAAACACATTTCATTGTGTGGTGCAATACTGCCTCCAATCCCTTTCTTTGATGCCCTATTTGCAATGGTATTGTTTACAAACAAGTCAACACATTGTGTTTTGGACTTTTTGAGCTAATAATATATTGCTCCCTTTATGTACAGTGGCCTTCATCAGAACGACAAACATTTTAAAATCTCTGCAACACTGCCTGTGTGTCTTAGCTATCATTAATATCTTTAGTTCATGTTCTCTACTTCTTTTAACACTGATATCTGTTGCTTCGAGTGTTTGTCTACTGGAAGCCCATCATTTCTTTTTTCAGCTGCAGGCCATTTTCTAGCTGTTTACTAATTTGAATATTTGTGTGGATCAGCTCCTCCCATTCTTTCAGTTCTATGTAGACCTGTCCTTTTCGTTGTCCGCGTTAACAGAAACATGCTCGCATTGAGGTTCTCAGCGATTGCTTTGTGGGGAAGGTGGCCAACTAAAAACTTTAAGGGAAAACAATCTTTGAATATGCATGAATTAGTATGTGGAAAGATGTTTGGGTTATGAAAAGATAGTTGGTCTAGAATTAAAATAAATTTCCAGTCACCTTAAATGTACCTCCATCGGCAATACAAATTACTTTTTTACTCCCTGAAAAATCATTTGACTCCAAACTTCCAAAAATATGGATTCAAATTGTATCTGCGTTCTGCTTGCAACCATGTCATATGAAGTGAAATGACTGGGTATAGAATCTAGTCTATATTTGTTTTGGCAAATGTTACTCATCCTGCCTAAACAAAATTAAACAATGATGTGCCTCTTGGGTTCAGTAGAGAACCTATTAAAAAAAGACACAGGTTTGCCTTGTACGTTAAAAGCAGCAGTGCTCAGAGATGTAACAGATGGAGTCCTTCCCGTTGTAAGGATCCATGTTCTGCAATTCACTCTTTAACAGATAAAGATTGTCACAGAATACTCAGAGTGGCTAACACAAGACTAGGTTGTTGTCAACTAAAGCGTTTTATTTAGCTTTGTACAGGAAATAGTGTTGGGTAAGGTGAGTATATGATGTAAAGCAAAAGTGAAAGTTATAGGGTAAGGGAAACTCCACTTCAGCTTGCTTCTGTGGGAACCCCCTTTCTGAGTAAATGTGGCAGTTTGTGGCAATCTTTCAGGGAAAGTGAAAATATAAGATAGTTTCTTTCAAAGTCAGAATGGTTTTCCTTCGTCTGGTCCTGCTTGAGCATTCATTTGTCGACCCTGATCTGTCTCTTCAGGTTGTGAGTTTTGCTGTTTTCCCCAGCACTGAGGGTAGTGTTCAGGCTCTCCATGGTCAACACGTCTCAGGAATGGGAAAAGACAAAAGAGCTCCTCCAGGCGGTCTATTGGCCGATGGTACTTCTTCAGCTTAGAGCATGTTGTCACTGGTCTAAGACTCATGCCCAGAAGACTCCCTATCTGTTGCGCTGCTACCTGTGGTTGGGCCTTGATTAAAAGGGCACCCACTCTCTCTGATCACAGGGTTCGAAATTGAGGGGAGGTGGGAGCTATTTAGGTCCTGCTAGAGCCTAGAAGAGCCACGTTATCTGCAAACCAACAGTTACCAGGAGCTACTGTTGGCTCCCCAGGCCCACTGCATCATAACAAAAATAAATGTGTACTTTGCATTTGGGTCAAACATTAGGACACATCTATATGCCATTTAAAGCATACAGGGCCATATATAATGGAAATAATGATGTGTTAGCAATTTATGTGGACGTTATCGTTGCGTTATTCTATGTACAAGCTTCTCATTAACCGGTGGCAGATCCTGTTGACTGATTACTGATGGATACTTCTACTGATTATCCAATCTTAATTTCGAGCCCTTGATCCCTTCTATACTACTCTCACTGATAATATGCATAATCTCATACTTCCTCCCACTGCCTTTGGAAACTGCTCTAAACCGACCTGGTCTGTTGAAAACTACTTATAGTCTCTTCTTAGAAGGGGTACCACGTTTCCTCCCACCTTTTCGGGTATAGTGTTTCTATCTCACCCTCTAATTCTCCTTTCTATGCCACTGATAAGGGACTTCACTGTCTCTTCACAGCTACGTTCTGCCTGATAACCATTACCATCCTTTGTTCACTTCTCCCTCCAACCTCCTTGATGTACGTCCTCCTCCCAAATTCCCTCTTTCTCTGATCTTCCTGCTCCACTCCCCAACAATTCTGTCTCCTGGTGGTAACTGTCTCTGGCTCCAACCTATTTGCAGAACCGTTTCTCTTCCTCATCACCCATCACCACTACCCAATCTATCTCCCCATTCTCATAGTAACTCCCTCTCTCCAGTCTCCTTCCAGCCTCCAGCATTCCTCTCCTGTATCGTACCAAACCTCTTTCTCTATTTCCTACTCAAACCCTACCCCCTCTGCCTGACTGATCCAGCTGTCGTTTATAGAAGGGTCTGTCCTTCCTAGCCGTGGTGCTTACTGCTTTTGAGAGAACCTTTGTACTGCAGGTTTTGCTGTTATTTGATTGGCCCACGTGTTGGTGGCCATGTGGCTTGGTAGGAGCTTGGCCTGGTGTTACATTAAAAGCAACCACCATCTCGGATTCAAGTAGGACTCTGGACAAGAGTGTAGACTCCCTGTTTCTCTGTGGGTGCCCTGCTACCATTGCCTGTGTGAATTGTGGTCCCTCCACTCTCCCACTGTGTGAATTTTAAACCAGGAAAATATCTTGGTAGCACAGGAAGGTTTTGTATATGTCAATACTTTTTGGGGGGTAATATTGCAGGTTTTTGTACCCTGTAATGCCAGATGAATGAGATTTGTTTGTTTGCCTCTCTTGCCAGTTTGCTCCTCTTTGTAAAGAGCACAACTTTGTAAAAATCAGGCCCCCGTGATCTCCACTGATGTTATAATGTGAAATAGTTCCCCAGGCATATTGTAGGGGAGAAATGCTGTTCCTTGCTCATTGGGGACTTTGGAATGTTGCAGCGCTGTCCCCTTAAAGGGAGACACTTTGTTTCTGTATGCTGGTTGTTTTTGCATCTAGTCAGGGCGCTGGAATGGCTCTTTAGGTAAGGAAGCCGGTCTAAGGGTAAGTGTCCTGTCCTTTTCTCTGTAGGGAGTCACTGGTAGGAATGGTGGTATTAGGGTATGAGGGTTCCTGTGCCTTCCCCTTTTGTATTACTGTCTAGGTGAATTAACAGTCGGGAGAAGAATGAGGGCTTTTGTCTGCCTCCTTGGTGGTCCTGCATGAAAGTTGGAGGGCCGAATGCCCCAGTGACTATCCCCTTTGATTGCTGGTATCTTAATATAAGCAACATTGGTATATAAGATGTCAGGACTATCACTCAGGTGAACATGGGAGTCTGCATGGTTGGCAATGATACATTTGCACCCGTGACTGCCTTCGGCCTCTTTGCAGCGATCCAGTTGAGGTGGTTTCAACCCAATTGAGCTCTAAAAACCTGGAACGCATGCAGATTGCCTGAAAAGAATTGTTGATTTCTGATTATCTGTTGCCCTAATGCTATGTAGGAGTAGTGCCAGGAATATACACATACTCATAAATCTTCGTAGCCCAAGCAAACAATATTGATGTGCTACCCTATTTTAGGGTAATGTTAGCACTGCACTGAGAGTCTAGCATGCAGTATGCTTACCCTAGATCCTTAAAAGGACACATTAATCAGTTTGTAAGGTCACCCTCGCATAGTTGGGGCAATGTAGAACAGGCTGGATCAAAATATTGAGACAGGCTTGGTGGCTGTAAGGGTAGATAGAACTACAAAGGCTAAACATAGTGTACATTGGGAAACCGCATTGTGGGAATGACTAGTGGCAGATGACTGCCTGTTAAGAAATGTTGCTGTAGCTTGTTGAGAACTATATATTTAACCAACATTTTGGCAGAGTGGGGCCTGTTTTTCGGATGTTGAACAGCTACCAGCAGACTGGGAGAAGACCAGCATCAATGTGGTGATGATGGGAAGCCTGATTTCCTTGTTGAAATGAATCCTGAGTTGTCACTGCAAAGGGTAAGAGATAATGTGGTCAGGATTAAAGGTGAAGGGAGATGAAATGGTTTGGGTTTCAGTACAGTGGATACATTGGAAGGCAGAGAGGGCTGGAAAGGCTCCAGTCGTTTTTGTCTTGCTTGTATACAGGCTGAGAAAGATCATGCAAGGCTAATTTGTTAGTAATGAGCTGCTGACTGAGGAAGATGCATGATTGGACCATTTCAATTGATAGTAGTTGTTACATTTTCCATTATTCCACACACTGTCTTCTCTGCCTTTGATCTTGACAAGGGCCCTTGCGCTATTGTCTCCCTGCAGGCCACCTCTTTTCACCCATAGTGTCTGGTCTTCTTAAATCAGCCCACTCATTATCAATTGGCACATGCCATTCACCCCTATCCCTATAAAGTCACTGTTTTGAGCTACTTGTACCCTTTTAAGCAGGAAGGGTAAATATCATAGTATGAGTGGGTAAAATGTACATGTAAATGCCTCTTACACTTTAAAGGTCAGATTGCTTACTGCAGTGAATAACTGATTGAGGTATGGTGGGTGTTCAGCCTGTAAGAAACGAAGGCGTTGTTGAGAGAAAGTGTGTGTTAAGAAACAAAATGCAATCGTCCATAATGACTGACGCAGACATGAGGAGAGAGGTGTCATGATTGTTTAAATCCTCTTTGAGAAGAATGTAGCAAAACCATTAATATTGATGATGGATTGTGGGCTAGGTGGCAAAGCAGGAATAGTGCAGATTGTAGTGTCCTTTTGCAAGTGCATATTTGGAAAGCGAAATTGGAGGATTAAGTAAGATCCAAGGAAGATTTAGGATGTGGTATATATTTACAAAGTTGATTATGCATGCATGTCCTCGTAGCAAGAATGGTGGATTAGCTTCATGGTGGAATATGGGTGACGAAAGTGTCCAAGTTGCACATAGATGGTGGGAGACATTTAAGACCATCATTCGGATATTTATAAACTAATTGAAAGATTCTATGAGAGGCAAGTTGGAGGAGTTTGGGTGGGCAGAAAGTTATTGATGAGAAAAGATTTTTGTATTTAGCCCTCCACCTCTCATTTGGATATGGATGTGGTGTTCGGTACAGCCGCTGGTTAGGAGATCACAAATAATTGTTAATGAGCCAGGGGGCATTGTTGATAAGTGGGTTGAGGTGGATTCTAGAAGGACTCTTGAGGTTGTTAGGCAGAAACCTGTGCAGTTCCCTTAGGGACCACTGCAAAAAGTTTAAGACTACAGGTGTTGCCAGTAAACCTAATTGGTAGCAGTACCACCCAGATTTACCTGGTAGCTGTGGCTGAGCAGTCAGACTTCTCTCAAGAAGAGTTAGGCAGTATATAGAGTATACACATTAGGTACAAAAATACAGTAGCACAAGCAAACACTGACCAGAGCATTGATATAAAAGTATATAATTATTTATTTAAAAACACACTTGTAAAAATACACTGGCACTAATATGTCAAGCAAGTTCAAACACAGTACCTAGAAATATATACACCTCCCTGATTGATTATTCGACAAGTCTTAGGAAAAGAACACCACTTATTATCATCACAGAGGTGAGCGCTTAACCAAGATGGCACTCCAATAATTATTTTAAAAGGGAGAGAAAAGGCAGAAATAGGAAAACGCACAATACCAGCACTTTTAAAGAACCACAGCAAGTCGAGAAAGGCAGGGTCTACTATAGAGCAAGAAGTTCATAGGCCAGGCCCACTCTTGGAGAGAGCAAGGCGGAATGTGCCCAAGATCCCACAGTTGAAGTACACTTTAAAAGTCTTTGCAGCTAGTTCAAAAAGGAGTTAGATCAGTTCAGAAAAGTTAGTTAACCGGTCTGAGGTCACCCCAGGATAGAGAGTCAAGGATTTACAGGACACCGTGAACGGTCTGTTGCAAGGGAGACCAGGCGGGACACAGTACCTGAAATGGTGAGAAAGCTCCAGCGGGGGCAGTTGTTCCTGGCAGTGGGTGCAAGTCGGTGCTTCGTCCAGGGGAAGAGAAGATCTCGACGTGGAGGAAAGCTGGAGGTCGTTGCACTGCCAGGGAAGAAACCAGCCGCAGAGTTTCCCGGTTAAAAGGTACTACCCTTTTATTCGGGGTAGTGGTGAAGCGTGGCTATCTGGCCGCCGGGGTGCTTGGCACGGGCGATTCGACCACAAGACGATCCAGGAAGGCGAAAAAGGGCGAACTGGTTAACCCCACCAGCTCAAAGGAAGAAGACTCTCCTGGAAGAAGATCTTCTCTGTCGTTGGGAAGTGGTGAGTTCGGTTCAGCAGGGCTCCACCGGTGTTGTCGTCGTTGCAGGTCGGCTCAGCTTCTCCCTCTTCAGATTCTTTAGGTCCTGTGGCGACCTCTGAAGTTCCAGTCCCCAAAGCCCTGCTTTTATGCAGAAAACCCCCATTCATCAGTCCTAGCGGTCACTCAAACATCACCACTGGGCCAATCACACAAGAGTGCGACGTGAGTTGCCGAGGCAACTCAGTCCAGGGTGCCTATCCCCCCCCCCCCTCCCACACATCCTGTAGACCCAGACAGAGTAGCACCACTTTTGGAGGCTTCTGTGCAGAAGCCTGCCAAAAGTGGACAAAGGGCTCGACTTGGGTTGGAGTTACAGAGGCGAACACAAACACCATTTTAAAACAGAGTCCTGGCAAAAAGACCCAACCGGGGAATACATATTAAATAAATAACCCAGCGGTATCTTTAAGATTGCACCAAAAAAGTGGTGCGTTTAAAATGCATGGGAAAATCCCATAGGAAATATTCCGGGGGAATATTTCGCATCGTAACCACTGCCACCAGCCAGAAACTCGACAAGGGGGGACTGGACAGTGCCACCTTGAAAAACAGACCCAGGGGCAATCGAATTACCCCTACCAGTACTTCCACAATATGATGGTTTGTAATGGTTCTGTTCACAATTTAAGACTAGTAAAGTCAATGGTGGCTTTACATGCTCTGGGAGACAGTAGTCAGTCCCAGGGTATGGAGTCTATGTTTGGGGGCCACTATGACACCCCTGTGTTACTGCACTCAGGGTGCTGTGTAACACACTTACCAAAAACACATGAAGCCCTATAGAGTAAAAGACCCCAAAACCCATAAAACACATTACAAAGTCAAAGGACATTCTCAAATCATGCCTAAGAGTGGGAGAAAAAGAGTCTCACTTTTAGCAGGAGAAAAAATTAAACCCCAAAAATCCAGCAAACCTGCTGGGGGACTCACTAGGTTTGGGAAATTAGCCTTTACAGAGAATTCTCCCTAACAGAGGTTGAGGAGAAAACCATAGGAATGACTGGGAAGGAAAGGAGCTAGTATGTCAGCACAGTGGAAGGATACCGTTTAAGCTACTAAATGTTTATATTGGTGTGCAGGTTGAAATCTCTATTGACACAAAGACATCTTGCGCTGATAATCTCCAATAAACAAGAGGCAGCATATATTGACATGCAGATCATCTATGATCAGATCCTAAAAGACCATATTAGTGCGTGCCTTTTTTCTGAAGCATGTTTTGGTGCCAGTGAAAGAGAAAGTCCTGGAAGCTGATGCAGCAATCCTCAATTAGTTATTTAAACCGAAGCACCATATATAATTTGAGCATGAGAGCGCATCATTTCCGCAGCAACTGTTTCAACATTTGATTCTGAAAGAGGGTTACCTGCAGCCAAAAATAATGGCAACATATCGTGACAGGATATAAGAGGAGGTACCATCATTTTTCACAACACACCAATACGTGTGAATCATGTGTCCGCTTCTTGTGTTGATTTGATGATTATCAAGAACATTTCACAACTTGTGATAATGCGAAATGTACATTATTATTGTGCCAAATATCGACATATAGGCTTTTCACTGATGTGTTGTCCCTTCCATCACTATTGGTGCCTTAAACCCTGATTGAACCTGGGATGCCACCCTCCACTTCTTTCTTTATTTCCTGTCTTCATTCGTCTATTTCCTGTCTGTCTTTCTCCAGCAGAGAATGGAATCTTTCCTACTGTTTCTCAGAAATGGCCAATGTAGTCAAATCAACAAGGGAACAAATAATGCTAAAATGCAGCTTTACTGTTTCTGTTCCATGGCATCAGATACCAGGCCTCTGTGCCTCACTGAACAAGGTTGTAGGCAACCTGAAAGATTCTTCAGTCTTGCCTTTATCAAGAGCAGGCAACGTTATTACAATTTGAATATTACAGGAAAGTCAGCGTCGGCCCATTAGGGTCTAGCTGGTTTTAAACCCTGTATGTTGTGTGCTCTGACCCATAGTACTTGCTGATCGTTTTAGACCGCTAGATTGTTGACAAGCATTCTAATTCGGATTTTTAGGTTATTTTGCTTTATCTAGATTCGATTTTTAAAATATTTGTTGAAATTGTGCTCATTTTATATATTGCGCCTCTAATTGTTGAACTCTGTTTTTAGCTATCTTCTGTCGTTGCTCCTCATTGGTTTTACCTTCATTATTGATAGCCTTCGTGTTTAAGGCACTTCCTGCATTTTGTGCTGCTGTACGCACTGCAAACTACATTTCCCGTTCATTCTGTAGTTCACAGGCATTTTTATCCCTCGTCAGGTCTTGTCAGCGCTCGTGCTTAAGAGTCTAGCCAGTCTGAGCTAGACTGAGCTTCCACCTTCGATGTTGGACCACTGATCTTATCGGTCCAGTGTCAGCGTCCCGCCTGATAAAGTACGTACTTATTATTAAAGTTATGGAACAAAATCTGCAGACTCTTTCACCTGTTGCAGCACAGCAGGCAGCAAGACAACTATTTATAAATATTTACAGATGTACACTGACGATCTGGTTAAGAAGGACAGTAAGGAAACATGCACTACTTCTAGGGAATAGTCTCTCCTGGGGGCAGAATCAGATACTCATGGAAACATTTTAGATGTACAAATAGTCGACTCATTGATCTAAATCTTAAACCTATTGCACAGTTAGCATCATACCCTGCAATATTAGCATCTATGACACCCTGAAAGTTTCCCTGGTAATAACCTCACTGCTGTTCATGCTTTTACTAATGAACAGAATAGGGGAGTTGGGGAACCGACTTTGTCAAATGGACTTACACTGAAAATAGCCTTACTCAATGCCTGATCGCTACGGAAATCAGCTACAGATGTTCATGATTATACAATTGAAAATTAGGTCGATATTATGGTTATAACGGAAACCTGGATGAAAGATTCCAATGGTCCAGTTATTGACCTAGCAACACCAAAAGGTTTTACATTTTTCGGCCAGAATAGAGAATTGGCTAATTGAGGGGGAGTTGCACTCATAGTCAAGGAGGAACTATGCTTTAATTCCCCTTGACCTGTGAAGGCTGTGAAATATTACATCTACAAATTAACTCTTCCCCAGTACATTGCACTCATGTTATCGTGATATATCAACCGCCAAATGAGATGCCTAATTTTAATGAAGATCTTATGGGCATATTGGCAGGCCTAAATAAATCCAACTCCTCCACTCTATTAATGGGAGCTTTTTATAGGTGGAGGGGAAATGATGTAGTCAAAGAGGTGATCTCCCTGGAACAAAACCTTTAAAACATTGATGTTATTGTTCATAATTTTGAACTGAAGTGCACCAAAGGTAATATTCTGGATTGGGTTGCGTCCAGGAACTTACCGATTAAATCTACCGGCACTAATTCCTGCATTTTGTCCGATCACTCATTTATCCACTTTGTTAGTCCTGCCAGGGAAACGGGCCCTGCAGGGTCATCCGCTTAAAAGCATTACAAGTAGGGATTTAAACAAAATAAAACAGGAAGATCTTAACGACTGTTTATGCAATATTATGGAAAGCACAACAGATCTCGATCCCCCAGATAATCTGGCCACAAAATATAATCAAGCTATGCTGGAATTAATAAAGTGCCACCTGTGAAGACTAAGATGGTTAGGGACAAGCAGAACCACTGCAGTTGGTTCTCTCCCGAGCTCATCAAGTAAAACAAGGAGAAGAGGGCAGCGGAACATCACCTGAACCAAAATAAGATGGAGGAAAATAAGTAATTTGGAAGAACCTAGAAAATCGGTACAGTAATGGTATACGTGAAGCCAAGAAAACGGTTTTAATATGGAAATTGAGAGCTCTTCTAATAACACCAGGAAATTGTTTGAGATTTTGAAAAACATGGAGAAATCACACAAGTCTGATTCGTACTCCGTCCCCGTTCCTCCATACTGTATGGGCGTCCCTCACCAAGCAGGGGAGACGAACATTTTTCACCAGAAAAATCATCTTCCCCTTTTAATTTAGATGCGCACAGGCGAGCGGCCGGGGCATGCGCTCCTCTGAAAGCACTTCCCCACCCCTCCCCCCACCCTCCCCTGCGCCACTGCCCATTCGTCTTTACTGCGTCGATGGGAACGGACTGCTTTCACCAGCGCTCCTGGGTTAGGCTTCTGGCCTAGTAATTCCATGTGCTCTTCCCCAGAGAAGTACGTTTGTCTTCTTTGTTTTCTTTTTCAATTGTCAGGTACCACTTTGTCCTCTGGCGCCACGCTCCTCCCCGCCGCATGTCGACGGCGGTGGGCTTCAGCAGGTGTCCAGCCTGAGAGGGTCCCTTCCCAACGTCCGACCCCCACACCCTCTGCCTTTTCTGCGTTGGCTCAGATGGCTGTACCGCTTGCAAAGCTCTGACACCGTGCACCCTCAAGAACAGACAATCCACGTGGAGGGAGCTCTTAGGAAGGTTGCCTCCAGAGGACCTACAAGCATTTGTGAAGCAGATGATCAGGGGCAAGGTAGGTGCACTGTTCTCCTCCGCACCCTGCAAAGGCGACTCCTTTCCCAGGAAGTGCACTAGCGGGAGGGACCTAACCAGTCCTAGGACCAGCACAGGCACTGAAGCTGCTCCAGCTACCGGCCACAAGGCTGAGGGGTCGCAAGATCCTACCGGTGGTCCCGCTGAGGGACCGCAATGTTCTATTACCAGGTCTGAACCTGAGGGGCTACGCCCTAACACTGGACTGATGTCTGAGGGGGCGTCAGTACGCAGCACTACCAGCTCTACAGCCAAGGAAGGGCACTCCACATACCAGGCCTTGTTCTGAGGTGCAGGGTAGGCCTAAACCTCCAGCGCTCTGCGTACTGGAGGAAGCAGGGCCCAGAGCAGCAAGTACTGCGACGAAGGCACGTGGCATGCATCAAGACAAAATGGCCCGCCCAACTCTGGGGACCAGTTGGTGGTGCGAGTTTCCAGGTGGGACTGGTCAACGCCTGTCACTTGACCCACAGCCTACCCATCTACTTCACAGCTCAGATGCATCTCTCCCCATACAGCGAGACAGGGCGCACGTAGGTCTCAGCAACCTCTTTTTTTTTTTTTTTTAAATATCTTTATTGGATTTTCAACAAGTAGTGACCAGCAAAGGATCATTGATTAGTCAATGCAATATGCATAATCCAAAAAACAACATAACATAACATTCCCAACTCTCCCGCCCCACCCCACTCCCTCCGAGACCTCAGGTACTTCCACTTTATTCTTCTGGACCTCGCGTCGGGCCGGGACTGTCCGTACTGACCGAGGTGCTGTCTTGAGCCTCTGGGTGGAGCAATGGCACTGTTAACGCCACCCAACGGAGTAGTTCATCACTGGAGTCCAGCCTCTGCACCTGAATGGCTGTCTCCCAGGCTGCGGTCTCAGCGGCTATCCATCTTTTGAGGTCACCCCACCAAAGGGCCTCGCTTAGGCCTCCGGCGCTTTTCCATCCCATGGCTATGCGTCTTTTCGCTGTGATGTATATCAAGTCTTTGAGTTTATTTAGGGGCTTATTCTTACTGTTTCGCTTTTACCTTCCCAAAATACAGGCTGCTGGTTCGTGAATTTCCACTTCAATCTCCGCGTTTGCTACCCTCTACTTCACCTGGGCCCAGAACCTCTGGACCGTCGGGCAGCCCCAGAACATGTGGGTCATTCCCACACTCGGCTCATTGCATTTGGGGCATGTCTGGGTTGTGGCTCCTTTGATCCTCGATATGGCGTCAAGTGTAAGGTAGGCCCTGTTGGTAATGTACAGTTGGATGAGTTGGAGACAGGCATTTCTAGAGATTTTTATATGGTAGTGAGTTATTCTCTCCCATGCTTTGTCCTCAAATTCAAGGCCCATTTCCCTCTCCCACCTCTCTCTGCATTTAAGTTCATTCTTGGTAGTGCCCTGCAGTAGGGCTTCGTATAGTCTGGAGGTTGCGTTGCCCCCCTCAGCAGTGTCCAACATCGACTCAATGATATTGTTCTCCATGACTTGGTCGGTGGCCTCCGGCCATCTGTCCTTCATGGTCTGTGTCACTGCTCTGTGGAGCAAAAACTGGCCTGTGGGCAGGCCTGTGGACTCGCTGAGGTCAGTGAATGTCATGAGCTCCTGTTCGTAAGTGAGGTCTCCTAATACTGCCACCCCATAGGGTTCCCACTGGGTGCGTATTTCCGTGTGGCCCCATGAGAGTTTAGCCATGACTGCTGCAATGGGGATCTGCGGGGAATACGGATCTGTCGCCCCCACTGATTTACAGGCCCACTTCCAGAGCTGGGATCCAAGTCTAATCAGGTATGGGTAATGTTTCAGAGCCCCCTTGTCAACCCATAGTAAGTCTCGGAGTAACAGAGGAGGCAGAGCTGGTTGGAGAAGTCGGGTGTCAGAGGTGGTTTCATCTGCCATCCATTGCGTCACATGCCTTAGTTGGCTAGCCAAGAAGTAAAGTTCGAAATTAGGGACCTTCAATCCCCCCCTCTCATAGGGTCTATGGAGAATGTCCAGCGGCACCCTGTGCCTACCTCCTTGCCAAAGGAACCCCCTACAGAGTTTGTTTATGTCTCTGAAAAAGGAGCGAGGGATCTTGAAGGGGACGTTGGAAAAGCAATGCAGTAAACTGGGAAGTGCCCCCATTTTGGGGAGACCCACCCGCCCCGCAACTGAGAGTGGGAGCTTACCCCAGAAATCCATGGACTTTGCAAGGGCATCTTTAGCCCTAACCGTGTTAAGAATGTGTTCGGTGCTAGGGTTACGGTGTATGGTAACACCCAAGTATCTAAACGATGTCACCTGCCATTCTAGGTCTAGAGGTGGCAGGGATCTGTGCTCCTCTCGGTACAATGCAGCAAGGGGATAGAGACAAGACTTATCTTTGCTGATCTGAATGCCCGTGTGTTTGTGGAAACCATCTAAAGTCTCTAAAATGTAGGGCAGGAGGTGCTCCGGGTTGTGCAGGTACAGCAGCATGTTGTCTGCGTACATAGAGACGAGGTATGTCTCCCCGTCAAGTTCGATGCCTCCGTCTCCGTACTCCTGCCGGAGATATGCAGCTACAGGCTCCGCGGCAATAATATATAGCATAGGGGACAGTGTACAACCCTGCCGTGTGCCTCTGTAGAGGGGCCATTTCTCCGAGTATGTCTTATTGGTGCGCACTCTGGCAGTGGGATTGGTGTAGACCAATTGGGTCCACTTAAGGAAAGCGGGTCCGATCCCCATCCTAACCATGGTGGCATATAACCATTCCCATCTCACCGAATCGAAGGCCTTGGTGGCGTCTAGTGAAGCCACAGCATATTTCTGAGGCCCTCGCTCGGTGCTGTATATTATGTGGTGTAACCTGCGCAAGTTTTCAGTGATAGAGCGCCCTGGCACGTAGCCAGTTTGGTCCTGGTGAATCAACAGGGGGATCGCTCTACGTAATCTATTAGCAAGGAGTGCAGTCAGTATTTTGTTATCTACATTTAACATAGATAGTGGTCTATATGACCCACAGACCGTCCCATCTTTTCCAGGTTTCAGCAAGGGGATTATTATGGCTTCTCTCATGGAGTCAGGGAGGATACCACGTTCGTAAGCCTCGTTGAATACCTGTGCTAGCAGTGGGGCAAGGGTCTCCTCATATGACTTAAAGAATTCCCCAGGTAGGCCATCCATGCCCGGCGCTTTCCCAGATGGTAAGGATCTAATTATTGCTTTCTCCTTGTCGGGGGTGATTTGGTCGTCTAGGGCTTCAGCCATCTGTGAATCTATTTTGGGTAGCTCTATGATATCCAGGACGTCCTCTATCTCGGTGTCAGTGGGGGGAAGGGTCTTGGAGTATCGGTCACGGTAGAACTCGGAAAAGACCAAGTTAATCTCTGCCTGGGTGTGCGCTGTGGTACCGTCAGGTCTGAGTATGTGGCAAATGGGAGTCCTAGGGTTTTCCCTTTTGTAAAGCCAGGCTAAGAGTTTACCGGGTTTATCTCCCAGCATGTGCGTTCTTTCAGTGTGCTTAGCATAACTTAGTTTTCCCAAGGTTTCCCAGTGCGACAGGCAGGTTTGTCGCAGTTTGGTAATTTCCTGTAGATGTTCTGGAGTCGAATCTGTCCTACTCTGCAGCTCCCCCAACTCCCTTTCCGCGGCCACCAGGGAATTAGTGATGGACCTCTGGGTGCCCCCCACCCCGGCTGACTACCTTATATGCCTCCCACGCGGTACAGACGCATTCAACACTGTCCAGGTTGTTTTGCCAGTATTCATCGGTACTGTCTTTTATGTGTTTGCAAAAGGCTGCATCGAGCAGGGCTTCGGCCCTAAGTCTCCACGTGGGATTTGGGGGTCTGGGCGGGTATACCTCCCAGATGGCCAACATGGGGGAATGGTCTGACAACACCCTTGGCAGATATTGTGCGTCGCTAAACGTGGCTTGCGACCCCAAACTGACTAGAATATAGTCCAGCCTAGTGTGGACGTTGTGTGGCGGGGAGAAGCAAAATTTTCTTCGCTCAGGGCCCTGTTCCCTCCACAGATCACATAGTGACAGCTGGCTTATTAACTTATACAATATTTTGGCTGTGGGGGATGGGCGGGAGTGTTTGGCATCAGACCTGTCTTTGAGGGGATCGAGGGTGCAATTATGGTCTCCCCCCCCCCCCAAATCATAGTGCAATTTACATAAGGGCTCAGTCGTGAAAACAGGGAGTGGAAGAAAGCGGTGGCATCATGATTAGGAGCATAAGTACTAACCAGGCATAGTTCCTTCCCTTCCATGGTACCTTGCACAAGTGCCATCCTGCCCTCGTCGTCCGTCTTGGTGCTCACCACTCTGACTGGGATGTTCGGGTCGATCCAAATCAGGACCACTCTTGCATAAGAGGAGTAGGAGGATCCGCTCAGGGTCCCTCGCCATGTCTTGGCTAGCGCCTTCAGTTTTTCCGTCGTCAGGTGTGTCTCCTGAAGCATAGCAATTCCAACCTTGCATCGTCGCAAAAATGTGTGTATCCGGCGTTGTTTCACAAAGCTGTTCATGCCTTTGACGTTCCACGTCATTACTTTTATTTTTTCAGCCATAGTCGCCGTGGTGTCCGTTGCTCCTCCTCGGCCTCAGTTGAGGTCCTGTTAATGATGTATCTGTCGTGAAGTTATCCTGAGGTCTCGGTGTTTTTTGTTCAAATTTCCCAACGTGGGTGCTAACTCTCCGTTTCTCCCTCCCATTTAATAAACTTCCCAAACATAGAACTGGTGCAGCGAGGTGACCCTCGTTCTGACTGTCCCGTTTCCGCTCCTTAGGACCAGGCATGACCTTCGGGTGCCCTACGGGCGGGTAAACGTACCCTGAAAAAGAAACTCCTGGGGGTTAGGGGAGCACTTGCTTCGGCTTCCGCAAGTAGGATCATATCAGCCGTTTAATAGGCTAAGTCCTTCTGCTGATACGCAGTTGTATTAAGAAAAGTTCTCCTGCGGTTTCTGGAAGGCGGTTCGATGCGGCTTCCGCCTTTTGTCTTCGATGTCGGGTAGTTGCTGTCCGTCCATCCGGTCCCATGCCTGTTCCGGGGTGTCAAACAGGAGGGCCCTGTTGTTGTGTATTACCTTTAGCCTTGAGGGGTATAGAAGCATGTACCGCTATCCTGCTGCTTTCATTCTGGCTTTCGTATGTATGAACTGAGCTCTGCTCATCTGTACTTGGAAGGTGTAATCGGGATAAATCGCATCTTGGCGGAGTGCCTCTTGATCTGGCCACCTGATCGTGAATACGCCAAAATGACCTCTCGGTCCCTGTAATTCAGTACTTTCGCTATCATAGGCCAGGTGGACCGCCTGGTGGTGGTTTCTTCGCAAGTGACCTATGAGCCCTCTCTATGGAGAAGCCCTGCGACAGCTTTTCCGTGCCAATCTCCTGCAGCAGGAGGTTTTCCACGTAGTTGGTGGGATCCGGGCCTTCAATGCCCTCCGGCAGGCTGAGAAGCCGGATATTGTTGCGGCGAGCCCTCCCTTCTGCCACCTCCGCTCTGTCCTCCAAGTTCTTGACTCTCTGCTGGAGGCCATCTACGTCGTGTAGGAGTTGGGTTTTTGCTTCCGTATTTTCGCGTACCTGGGTCTCCAGCGCTTCGGTTCTGCCAGCCAAGGAGCAGACATCCTGACGTAGGAGGCCCAGATCTGTGGCCACGGCGTCGATTTTGTTCACCATTGTTGCTTGGAATGTCTTAATGGCCTCCAGTAGTTGGGTGTTGCTGGGTTCGGCCGCCATTACAGTGGGGCCGGTTTCCGTCTCAACGGATGCCGTGTCTGAGGCCTTGGGGTCAGGGAGTCCATTGGCAGTGAAAGCGTCTATGGTGGTCTGGCGCTGCTTGGACCTACCCCCCTGCGGCATCGATTTGTTCGAGCGCGACATTCCCATGTTTCCGGCTATGTCTGTGGGCTTCGGGCGCTGAGGGCTGTTTCGGCGATGTGCGCTTTCCTTTGTGGCCTCCGGTGAGGCTCTCGGCTTTGAGGTGCGGAGGCCTGTGTCGTGCCTATTATCCACGGTCCCTCGGGTGTCTCGGTAGCCCATGCAACGCCGCCGATGCCCCGTTCGGCAGCTGTGCCACCAAATCGCTCTTCCTCTCACGAGCGGTTGTGCGGGCTTGTAGTTCCTCGGTCCGTTGGGCTGGCGCTGGGTTCCTGGGCTCAGTGTGTGAGAGCCGCCATCTTGGTTCCTTGCCGAGTGGTAATCCGCAGGTGGCAAAAACAAGTCTTTCGGGCTTACACCCTCGAGTGTGGAGGGTCCTGGAGCTTCACGCAGGCGTCTGCAACAATCGTGGTGCTTTGCAGGGTCTGTTTAATGTTTCAGAGCCGTAGAAAACAGCTTATAAGTGGCACATCTAGCAGAGCTCGCCGAAGTCGCGTCCTCTCTACATGGTGGTTAGCCACGCCACCGGTCTCAGCAACCTCAATGCCCCGCACCTATGCCTATTCCATCCAGCACTCCTCTGGCCTGTGAGGAAAGGTTCTTTGAGAAGTTCCTTACTCTCATGAGGTCCCCACAGATGGGTACCATCCTTAGGGATGTGATCAGGGACATGCTCCCTCCGGTACAGGCTCTAGCACCCACGGCCACATCGCCTTTGGGTTCAGCTCCTCTGGGTCCAGCGCAGCCCCAGGGGCACGCGCCTGTCCTTACGACTCCGGCTCCCATGCCTGTTCCAGTCATGACAGCCCCGTCCACGTTGCCGCAGCAGCCTCTGGCCCTGATGGTCAGTACGCCACAGCTTCCTGCGCCGAGCACTCCTCCGGCTGCACCGGATCAGCAAGACACAATGGTGGAAACAGGTGATGGAAACAGATGAAGAGGAGTATTTGGGGATCCCATAGCCACAGGTGGATCAATCAGAGGCTGCGAAATTGGCAGAGGTTCTCACTCTACGCCCCACGGCTAGAACGGGAATCCCACTGCATGGTGACGCTTGCCAAAAAAAGATGGCTCAAGCCACATTCTACCCAGCCTACCAATCAGTGTCTTGATGCTAAATTTAGCCAAACAGAAGGGGTCCCCTCTTACTGTCGGCGCACCCCCAACCACACTCATCAGTGATAGTGGCAGCTTCACTGTACTCGAAGCCTAAATCGTCCACGGCTAAGTCAGCCTCAGCACTCATGCATAAGGAGGAAAAGATCCTGCAGGTGTTTTGAAAGAGAATCTATTCCAATGCCACTCTCCATCTGCGCCAGTCCAATGCGGATGCTATGCTGAAGGTGGTCAACCAGAGGCTATGGCAGGAGATCGCTGATTTCCTACCAGAACTCCCTGTGCAGAGGCAGGCTTGCTTCAAGGACACGCTTGCGGAAGCCAAAATAGTGGCACAGGACATCATGGAGTCCAAGGTGGTGCACATCAACGCCTCAGGACGTGCCATCTGAATTGCAACCGACATGAGAAGGACTGCTTGGCTAAGGGCGACTAAGTTCAACTCTGATGTCCAGGAACCTATGCTGGACCATCTTTTCGAGGGGCGATCTGTTCCATTCAACAACGGGCTCGATGAGAAAAAGAATAGCTTGCAGACTAAGTCTTTATCGATCATCACCAAGTCCACCTCTAAGGCATTGGAGGAAGTCCTAGCTTCGCAGCGGGGTCTGGGCTTCTATTCACAGATTTTAGCCATGCACAAAACGAATCAGGCTGGCCTGAGAGTTGTGTTGGATTTTTCCACCTTGAACCTTTCCCTTCCTGTTCAAAAGATGGTTACCCCAGCGCTAATAGCAGAGATATTTTGTGCGGGAGACTGGCTATGCTCCCTGGATCTGAAGGATGCCTACCTACACGTCCCGATCTGGCAACCCCATTGGTCCTTTCTGAGGTTTAAGATCATGGGTTTTTACTTCCAGTACAAGGTTCTACCCTTTGGCCTCAATTCGGCCTCCATGGTCTTTACAAGACTGATGAACGCTGTTGCAGCCTTACTCAGTGCACAGCGGCATCACATCTACCCATATCTAGATGACTGGCTAGTCAGGGCAAGGTCTCCAGAGCCAGTCCAGCATGCTGCCTCCGCCCTCATAAATACACTACACGAGCTGGGATTTTCCATCAATCTCAAGAAATCACAGTTGGCGCACATGCAGATTCTAACCCTCCTGGGCCTTATCTGGAATACGAGCACCAAGAGGATTTTCCCCTTAGCGGACAAGATTGCAGCCATCAAGAGGGCCACGGGGCATTTTCTCAGCAGAGCAATGACCTCGACATGGTGGTACCAACACCTCTTGGGCATCATGGCATCATGTCTCCTGGCAGTGCCGCATATGAGGCTCAAAATGAGTTGACTGCAGTTGCACTTCACAGCCTCCTGGAGTCAGGAGAAGGGTTCCCAGGCAGCGCAAGTCAGCATCCCTTATCTCCACCAGGACCTAGTCGATGGAGCACAGACAACCGGCGGATAGGCAGGCCCTTCCGTCAACCAGCACCACTGACGAGGACTGGGGAGCTACCTTGGGCAGCCACAGTGGCCATTGGGTATAGTCCCATCAGGAGCAGGCAACCCACATCATGTGGCTCGAGTTGATGGCCACCTGGCTCGCTCTCAAAGCCTTTCTCCCGATGATCACCAGCAAGGTGATCCTCATTCAGACGGACAGCTCCACCAGCATGTATTACATCAACAAGCAGGGTGGCACCAGGTCTCCTCCCCTCTGCACGTCAACATTTGGGAGTGGGCTCTTGTAAACAACATGCACCTGGCAGCAATCCACCTCCCGGGGGAGTCCAACCTAAAGGCGGACAGGCTCAGCAGGCTGTGTGTGAACAACTACGAATGACAGTTGGACGAATGTGTCCTTCAGGGGATCGTCGACAAGTGGGGTCATCCTCAGTTGGATCTCTTCGCCACCTGGTCCAACAGATGTCGTCCCCAGTTTGCGTCCTGGCAGGGACAGGGCAGGGGCTCTCTAGGTGACGCGATGCAGATCCTGTGGGACAACATGAACGTGTATGTCTTCACTCCCACTCCCTGGTCCACAGGGTAATCTGCAAGATCAGGGAGGCCCGGCACCTCAGTATCATCCTGATAGCTCTGTGGTGGCCAGCAAGGCCATGGTTCTCGGAACTACTCAGCCTCTCAGATCAGGCTCCTGTGCACCTTATGCTGGGCCCAGCACACCTACTCTCTCAGCAGGGAGGCACGGTCATCCACCCCGTCCCCCAGAGGTTAGCCCTTGCAGCATGGTTCCTGAACAAGTCACACTGAGGCTTCTGCATTTGTCACAGGCTAACCTACACTTTATACAAGGGGTTAGGAGCGATGCTACCAGGAGCCAGTACAAAAGCAAGTGGACCATGTTTTGTCACTGGACGGAATCAAAGGAGGTTGATGCATTGAGCTGCACCCTGGACGACATGTTACATTCTCTGCGCACCTCGCACACTCAGGGGTGCAGGTGGGCACATGCCGCACCTATCTAGCGGCCATTGGAACCTACAGGAACTTGAAGCAGGAGGTATTTTCCTCCTCTAATCCGGTGGTTAAGACACTTGGCGGCCTGACCATGCTTTACCCGCATATCAAGAAACCACACCATGTGTCAGACTTCAGTGTGGTCCTGGGCGCCCTGGCGCATAAACCAATCGAACCTATGTCGTCCGCAGACATAAGGCTAGTCAACATTAAGCCGGCCCGCCTGGTGGGCCTTACCTCGGCACGCCAATCAGTGAAATCCAGGCACTGGTGGCTTCAGAGCTGTAAACTACTTTTCATAAGGACAAGGTTGTGCTTGGAACTCACCCTGCATTCTTACCTAAGGTTGTCTCCTATTTTCCTATTTTCACTTAAATGAGGAGATAGTGCTACCAACGTTCTTTGCGGACCCCAAGAATGATGCTCAGAGGGTATTGCACTGTCTGGGCATGAGGCGTGCACTGAGATACTTCCTGGACAGAAACAAGAGCTTATGCAAATCAGGCGCCCTCTTTGTCACCTTTGGTTTGTCAAAGCCTGGCTGTCAAACCTCCACGGCTTCCATAGCAAGGTGGATGGTTACGGCCATTAAGGAGGTGTACAAGGGGCAGTACAAACCTCTTCCAGCATGTATATATATATATGCCCACACAATCAGAGCTAAAGCCATGGCGGTTGCCTTCCATAGGCATGTCCCGTGGCAGGTTATCAGCAAGGTGGCTACATGGGCTACGCCCTCAGCCTTCTGCAAGCACTACTGCTTGGATGCTGGCTCCAGGTCGGACGGTGCATTTGGTCAGGCAGTGTTAAGGAACTTCTTTTCTTAAGAGAACACCTCTCCACCCTGGGGCTACATTTAGTTGTACTTGCCCAAACAGTCTGGAGGAAAGGGGACCGGACTTATGAGTAATTATTAGTTACTCACCATAGTGACTAACGTCCTCCTAGTCCATAGGCCCCTTTCCTCCATACCTCCCACCTTCCTCCCTCCTAATAAAACTGGTGTCATTAGGCAATGTTAATATTGTCGACGTGTCAAAGGGGACTGAGGAGTGGCGCTGGTGGGTAGAGACAGGGGAGCATATGCTCCGAGGACTGCACCCCTGCTCGCATAAAGATGTAAAGGGAATAATGATTTTTCTGGTGAAAAAGGTTCTGTCTCCCGTCACTGGCGAGGGACACCTATACAATATGGAGGAAAGGGGACTTTGGACTCTGAGTCGATTAGACACTACAGTGAGTAACTTATAATTTCACCCCTACAATTGATGACTGCTCTAACATTCAACAAGCCTTTGCATCCAAAATGACTAGAGCATATGTGAGAATTGTCGCAGACTATGCTTCGATTGCAGCAGCCGAAAATGTTGTAATATCTTAGAGGGAGAACTGCTCACTTTTTTGCTTTTCACCTATCTCAGTGCAGGACATGGAGGAAGTATTAAAGAAGATGTGTCCTACAATTGATTCCCTTGCATCCTTCTGAATGCGTTTTAGTGATGCCACCTTCTCCTACGGAACCATTCCGGGTGACGTTAAGAAGCTAGTGGTTACTCCACTAGTAAAAAAAGCAGGACTGGATCACAAAAATGTGAGCAGCTATAGACTTAAGGCAAATGTTCTGTTCCTATTGAAAGTTGTAGATCGAGTGGCCACTATACAACTACAAGAACGTCTGGATAAGGCTAACATCCTTCATCTTAGACAGTCGGGATTCAGAGCGCACCACAGCACAGAGAGCGCAGTACTTGATATTTAAACTCAAATGTTGGATACCATGGACAGGAGTAAGGCAGGATTGCTGATGCTGCTCGATTTATCGGCAGCATTTGACCATTTGGATCATAGGAAACACTAAGATGCACTATCTTCCGTTGGCCAGTGCTTGCCATCCGCTTTTGAGTGGATTGGATCCTTTTTATCGGTCAGGATATCCAGAGTGTGTTAGGGACAAGCATCCTCTGTTGAAAAAACAACTAACTGCGGAGCCCGACAGGGAGTGTGTTTGTCTCCTGCACTCTTTAATGTCTACTTGCACCTCTTGTTTAATATTCTAGATGAAGCAGGAGCCAGATAAACAAACTATGCTGATGACGCTCAATTATTGATTGAAGTGAGTGGAGACTATGCTATGGACGTAAATAACATTCAGAATATTTACCAACTGCATGACCATCAACTGGCTCTGCTTCAATAGAGCAAAGACCGAGATATTGGTCTTCCTGTCAGCCCAAGCAAGAATGAAGTTGAATCCAGGTTATTCAGAAGTTTCCATAGATGGCCATTGAATCGCAAGTTAAAACTTCACAATACCATCTTAGAATACTTAGGCTGGTGAAAACCTACGTCGCGAATAAGAACTGTGAAAACCTCGTGTGAGCAACCATTATTACTCATATAGGTTACTGTAAAGGGCGCTCCTGCGTGGTGCAAGTAAGAACAGCATAATAATCTCCAAATCCTTCAAAACGATGCGGTCCAAATTATCAAAAACATTTCTAAAAAGTACAGCATAACTCCTGCTAGGAAGGAACTTCATTGGCTATCTGTCATTTCCAAGATTAACTTTAAAATTCTCACCTTGACACATGTCTACATGGATCCACACCGGTGTATCTTAAAGGCAGTCTCACCCTACAACCACAGGGGAGATCAACAAGATCCAACGATACTCTCTGGCTTATATGCCAGAAGGTCAAAAGAACACTCAGAAGGGGGCGTTCCTTCTCAGTATTAGCTACACCTGAATGGAATGGACTACCAGCTGAACTACGTAGAGAAAAGAGTCTCCCCACTTTTCGTAAACGGCTTGAGACTATACTATTCAATTAGGACCTCTATTTTCCTCATGCAGATCTACAGCTAATCTGTCTGTCAGTGTGTACATCTTTGTTATTTCTTGTTCTATGGGCGACTTGATGCCTGCGAGCTGCGGTGCATTATAAGCAACAAAAATAAAAAAATAAATGGGATGTGTGTTGCCCTCTACAGCGAATCCTCTTAGTTATTGGTCCGTTTCAATGGCCTTCCATATAACTAGCTCTCCGATGTGTAATTCACATGCTCTTGGCTGATTGGGGAGAACTGCATATTAATGAGTGCTCCAACATAGTGTACTGAATTGCTTCTTTATTCAGCTGTGTCTTTGCCAAATAAACTCCTTTTCCACCACTACTTATTTGGCATCCATCCTCTTGAGCGCCACAATGTGATGAAAGCAATGTTGACTTCTGTACATTGCAATTCAAATACTTAATTTGGCTTATCCATTTTGTTGAACCTCCTCCAGTATTTGGTTTCAATTAACTTCTTTTCCTCTGCAGTTACAATGTTAAGAATCTTCAAGGATTGGCAGGAAGGGGGACTGGAAATAACTTTAACTACAAGAACCACACTTTGTTGACTATTGTATAGATACATTATTCCCCGTCCCTTGCCCCTCTCAATCCGCACTCCATGGGTATGGCTGAGAAGGATGAAAAGGCTCTGCAACCTCATAAGGAGGCTGAGTCTTACGTCTGTGCATGTCGAATTGGCCCCCATTTACATTTTTGATCCTTTAACTTGCCAACATTTTTTGCTCCACTAGCCTGCAGCCAAGACATTGCACAAGTCAGTAGGAATAGGATAATGAATTGACAATGAAAGACTCACTACAGTGAGCAGCTTGAACCCTCTTAGTGGCCCAGAACGTCAGTGCTCACTAGCTAGGCTTTCGGAAAAGAAAAGCTGACACTTTACACCCAACTCTGGGTCTCTGTAGATGAAATCTGCTCTTGAGAACAGGCCAATCAAACATAGTGACATTACCTTTCCAACAGCCATATGCAACCTTTACCCTTTAATTGCTCTACTATGAAATAATCTGAAACAACTAATTTGTAAAGTTGGAAGCACTCTACTTCCTCTAAGCATTCTGCTAATGATCCTTATTCCTCTAGAATAGCGGTACTCCTTTGTTTGCTTCCCAACCAAACATCGGACCTGAGGAGGCCAAGCAGGATTAAAGCTTCTGCTTTTTGTTTGTTGTATAATTCACTTTCGGCATGAAGGTTCATGGAGCATTTTCAGAGTTTGTGTACAGTGACATATTTATTTGTGAATGCCACACGTGTGTTAATGGTATGAGGCAAACATATTTACATAAAAACCCTTGGTCACTTGAAATCTGTACAGAATCTGCACTGACGTCCTAACTGCTGTCATACTTTAGTATGACTAATGTTTACTCTTCCATAGACAATGTGTTGACTAACGTTTTGAAACCTTAGCTCTTCATTTCTAATTTACAACTGATTATTAAAATCATTGGTCTCCCGATTAGAAACATTAGTACATCTAATCATATTTCCAGATACAAATGGTTGGCATCCAATAGCCAACTTAAGCCCCTGAGCATTCTGTGATCTACAGGTGTCTCCAGACAACTTTGACGAATAACTTTTCTGCAGCAGCGTCGGCTGTGCAGCTTTTAGAATGGGATATATGTTGAAGTCGCCTGCCAGTTTGTGGGGGTGTTTGATGGAGTGGCCACGAGGGCCGGGCACTATCCATGTCATGATGCTGGCCCTAGATGTATATTGAAGAATCCCTTGACCACCCACCATTACACATCTGACAGATTACTCATGGGAACCGTGCCCAAGCTATGCCTGTCCCTTTACTGCAGGCCTCAAGGTATAATTGTGAAACTTACTTTTGCTAAAGGATTGCAGGTGCCCGGTTCACCAGCGTACAGTTTAGCCGAGACGCTGCAGCGGCAGCTCATGGAAACACTGCTTAAGGCCCTCGCTCTGCTTCATTTCTGCACGACTGCCCTGCCGTCACTTGCTCTGAAATAAAAAGGTCCAGTAAACCATTGACAGTATAACTGTCCTGGAATTACAATATGAATCAATATATAGGGCCCTGCATGCTCTTTGTTTTTTTTTAAGAGGATTCTTTGGTGTCCTGTCCAAGAAAAGTCATCATTCTTACCCTCCCCTGGCCCAGATCCACTACAGTGTTAGTGCTGTTTTTCTGTTGCACATCTACCTCTACATAACAGTGGAGTTAATGGGCATTTCTACACTAAAGGTAATTATATCAGAGACTGCTTGACTCTCTGGAAGAGGTCCTAAAATCATGATCAATCTTCCTCTGCTTGATGTGTGGTCACAGAATAATTTGTATGAGAATAAACTGGTTCCTCATACTATAATACTATTATCCCGCAAAGTCTGTTCCCTAGTTCCTTAACGCTTTTAGAGCGCATAGGCTCAAGTGTTCATTGTGTACCCCGAGCCAACCATTCCATCTGCTGGGGCCAAAACCTACAAAATGATTGTTGGATTATGGGAGCTTCCAACCCAGGAAAAATGTGTAAGTATAATGTAAAAGACAGGATTGTCTCTGGTTTCATTTTGATATTCTGACTGCTAGACATGGCATGCAGGGGAGCTCTCTTAAAAAGATACAGTTCACCAGCTCTTTGGAAATTGCCTGCAGTCATTCGCACTTGAACAGTTGATATGGGTTTATGTTAAAACTCTGGGCTGCATATCTCATTACCCTACTGAGTTACCATGCATTTCTTCCCACTTTCCTTTTTATCAAATGCACATGTTTATGTGGTTTGCAAATCAACACATTGGAATAAGCTCAAGCATTGGGATCAGAGGGTGAGAAGCTCAAAGGGTATGGTTTAAACTGTGTTAATAGAAAGGGTAGGGACCGAGACTCTGAGAGTAAAAGGGAAGGTGCAAGTACACTTTTTGTATACTATTCCCACAAAATCAGCAGTGCCTTTTTTAATGGATTTGTCAAGTTTGCTTTGCAATCTCAAGGTCCTTTTACACACAAGCAGTTTCTTTAGACCACTTCCATGCGATATAGACTGCAGAAATAAGCAATTTTCATGCGCTTCCGGCTTTGCTTCACACATCCATTAAATTCAATCTTGAATTTACTGTATTCAAGTCATGGGAACATACAGCAATGTTATTTGTTCTCCTGCCATGTGGTTGCAATAGAGGTAAAATGGGTGCCAGGTTATACTGTAGGCCAGAAAGAACATTTAAAATTATAATGCACTGGATTAAGATAGAGGTTCTATAGTTTCAAACATAATCCATTGTGGAGTCCGGTGCATCCTGCACATCCTCCCCTCTATACCAAGAGCCTCCATTTCAAGAAAATAAAAGCTCTGTACTTTTGAAAACCTCACAATAGAGAAAACCTTCATTTAATAAAGACTTCTTGGATCCATTCATAATTTGATCAAGACCCGTTCTGTCTCCCATCGTTTGATATGATTGAAATAAATGGCATTTTGAGGAAGTTCTTCTTTTGCAGGGAATAACATCGGACCTGGCCTTGCCTGCCCAATTTTTCAGGCTCAGAGTTTGTTAACTGTGGTAATGTGATCTCAGAGGCTTAGGGGTTTGGATGTGCCTCCTGTCAGAATTTCCTATCTGCATGCTTTCCCCTGCCTGAAGCTCTTAATCCTCTAGGTATTGCGTGAAGTATGCACACTTAAAACAAAATGCAGGCTGGTCCAATCCATGGTATGATGCAGGTTATCTTACTTGTGGTACCAAACTCGATGTAGCCATGGCAGAGGAGCTGGTGGGGGCAATAACCACCAAATACTCTAAATGCTCATAAGAGGAAGACCTTGGCCACTTTCCTACTCTACCATTCTGTGTTCAAATTCTATGCTTTTGTGAGTTAGACCATGGTAGTTATTTTGCTGAATTTTATTTGAAGCCTTTTGAACCTGGTGACATTCAGCATTGGGGAATGGGAGGCATAGGGATAGAGGGCACTCGTACAAAAATGTGTTCTTGGCTTCATCTGCCAATAATAGATGTTTGGGAGGATCCATGTATCTTTTTTGCAACATACTTTTTTTGTTGCTTAAAATAACTATTATATTCCATCCCCCCACTACTTGTGGCATGTTCAATCATAATAGACTCGTACCCCTATTGTTATAAACCATACCATTCCAAAGATCATAATTTAGTGGAGCATCTAAGATTTTGGCAGTCCTATGTGTTGCGAACCAGAAGGAGGAAGTTATGACATGTTAAGTGAGTTTTATTTAGATAATAAAAAGCCCTACTGCTAAAATGAATGGTGCTCGCCAAATATCATAAATGAAATAATCCTTAGACCAAAACCCTATTGTCTATCTAGCCCTTCCAATTAGAAAAATAACAAAAGAGGAGGTGGCCGGAGCAGTAGCCTCTGTTCTTAGCAGTTGTCTGGCCCAACGATTTGGATCTCACTGCAAAACAAGAATTTAAAAGTTCTGCAAGTTCTGGATCTCTTTTCAAAAGAAGGTTTTTAACAACTTTTCAATTCCTCACAACATAGTTCTCACAATGTCATGTAATTCTAGCACTTCCCCCAAAGTCTGCTTGCCCATATATATACATACATATATTTCTGAGGCTTGTGGAATCTGCTTAGATCACATGCTGTGCATAGGCCGACATCTAGTGGAAGCTGCGGAGTATTACAGTTTGTTTTTCGAAACTCGAAAATGGGCGTCGACACAGGGCGTGCCAGTAATACTATCCCTAGTGTGACGTCCACAGTAGCCATGATCCCTCACGCATCTAGGACCCTCATACTGGTCGGAAGCATTCCGCGGAGTTCCCTGGCCTTAGCCATACTTTTGCTAAAATATTGTTATATTTCCCTATTTTTCCACCCCAACGTCGAGTCACTGCATCCACACTCGACACCGGCCCGGAGAAAGAATCGACCGTTGAGAGCTGCACGACGGATTTGGGCCTCGGAAGGCCTCTGGCCTCGGCCCGGGCCTCGGAAGGCCTCTGGCCTCAGCCCTGCAAGTAGGGAGAGTCGGGGGTGGACATACTCTACAGTCTTTTGGTATATAGGTACATTCTTATATATTCCTACACTTATTAGCCCGCTGCTACAAGGTGCGTATGGAGGGTACCCCTTTCCAATTTTGCCCCAAGTGCAACCGCAAGTACCCTTGGGTTGACGGGCACGCCACGTTACCGAGTGACCACCCCGAGGCTAACTGCAGAGCGTGTAGTAGGTTCAAACCGAAAACACTCAAGGACCGTTCGATCAAGCGTTGGGCCCACCACGCCAGGCGTCAAGAGGCCATGGCAGCGGAGGGCGCCTTCAGCGATGGCAGCGACGCCGTGCTTTCGGACGGCGAGGGCAACGTGGCGTCAATTGACAGCCAAGCGCAAGTCCCCGACCTCGGAAGGTCGTCCGGCAGGGCGGCTATGTGGAAGACCCACGGCGACATAAGGGCTACCCACAGCACTTCCACAAAACACATGAAGTCCAACCGAGACTCGACGCGCACGTCGAGTACTCGGAAAGAGGCACATAGAGAACGGTCCGAATCGGTGTCCTCTGGGCGTTCTCGATCTAGATCACCACATGACTCCAGGCAACCATCCACTGTTGCCAGAGGTGCCTCGCTTCCCAAGGTAACGGAGGTTCGATCGTCAGAAGACGAAACCGACCTCTATCCCCAGTCCGTACTCCAGGAGTCGGCGTCAACAGGCCGTGCAACGGCTGCTCCAGTCCCAAGTGCCAACCTCCACTATCCAGAGATAGGGACACTACCCCCGAACCTAGGCGCCATGCGTCGCTAGTCTCCGGAGGGGCAAAAAAACAGGGTTAACACTCTTCCACACATGGGGAAGGGGAAAAACAACAGAGGAAGCAGTCTCAGCCTCCTTCCACACCTCAAAAACTTTCTACCCCACATAAACAGATGGACAAGTTTGGTCTTCTGTTATCCCAAAGACCCCTGTTCAAACCAGTAGGCCTAGTCTAGATAAGACAGGGAAAGGCCTTCAAGAAAGAATCATTCCCAGTTCAAGAGAATGGTCTACTGATGACATAGACCGAGTCATGTCAAGGATGTCATCATTGGCAGATTTCTACGCCAAAAACTCCGAACACTTCCTCTCTTTTACCCCCGACGGGTCAACTCCCTCAGGCTCTAAGGATCCTATACCCCCAAGTAAGAAGTCCCGGGTTGAAGCTCCTACTTCAGACCCCTTCAGTATTCAGCCCTGTTCTCAATATCAGGGAGATCCATCCCTTTATGAGGATCCAGATTTGGGCATGTTGGAAGAACAAACTGGGACGGCCTACTATGGGGATGACGAGGACCAAGAGGAGGAGGACGACAACCCAGAAACTTACAGGCTAGATGTCCCGGTAGATAAAGAACCCCGGTTACCGACTCCCCTGTCGATAACCAGCCTCTCTTGAATGAAGTGCTGTCCAGAGCGGCAGAACACTTCCACATTGACACCCAGGGTGCTCAGGAAGAGAGGGACTTTGCCGAGGAGTTAGTGGGAGAAAGGAGACCTGTTGCCCAGGCCATCCCTATCCTTCATTACAAAGGAGGATAGACCCTTCCCTTGTTAATCCCTATCTCACTAGGGCGGTAAACCCCAGAGTTGAGAAGATTTTCAGGGCAGCCCAAAAAGACCCATTGTACATAAGAGGGCATCTGAAACCGGACTCCCTGGTAGTTACAAACACCCGTAAGAGGGCGGGAACACCCTTGTCATCGTCGGAAGCTCCTCCCGACAAGGAGAGCAAGAAGATTTATGGCTTGGGCAGGAAAGTAGCCTCCACTTCCACCTACCAGGCAATGATTGCCAACTCCCTGCTGGCGAGTTACAACTGCCACCAGTGGGAAGAAGTCGCGGCACTCATAGATTCTGCCCCAGGACCCTTAAAAGGCCAATTGGCACGAGTTTCGGCGGAAGGAAGAGTCGTGTCCGGTTGCATATTAAAAGCAACCTTTGATGCCGCGGATAACGCCGGCAGATTGATAGCAGAAGGTACTGTTATCAAAAGGCATGCTTAGTTGCGACAGTCTGGGCTCAAAGCCGAAACCCAGGCTTCATTGATAGACAAACCGGTGGAGCCGGATCTATTGTTTGGAAAGGCGGTCGAGGACGCGCTGAAAAATGCCAAGGACGAGTATGAGACACTCAAATCCCTAGGCCAGCTAACCAATAAACCCCCAAACCAGTGAGGGAATGGCAATTTTAGTCGCCCATGCGGACAAAATTCCCAGAGAGGGTCTAACTATTCCCAGGTGCAGGGTACACAATGGAACAACAACAGCCAGCAGTCTACCCAGGGTTATGGCAGGGGTAATAAGAGAGGGCGTGGTAAGGGTAGAGGCAGCCCCAGTAGAGGCGGCGGCACGCCTCCACCAAAACAGTGACGTTCAGTTCAGGGTCCCTTCTCACACATCCCCAGTAGGGGGAGGCATTTCCAACTTCACCCAAGCTTGGGAAGGGATCACTTCAGACAGATGGGTGCTGTCCACAGTGTCCGCAGGATACTGCATAGAACTGTTAGAGCGTCCACAAAACCACCCTCCACGACAAAGAATATGTTCTTTGAACCACCAGAAGATCCTCCTCGTTGAGATCGTCAATCTTCTAGCAAAGGATGCGATAGAACTCGTCCCGGGACACCAGGTAAACAAGGGTATTTATTCAACCTACTTCCTTGTGCCAAAAAAAGATTTGACAATGCGCCGAGTATTGGACTTACGGCCTGCAAACAAGTATGTCAAGCCCCAAAAATTTTGCATGACTACTCTCCAAGAGGTAATCCCCCTCCTAAAAAAGGGGGATTACATGGCAACATTGGACATGAAAGATGCCTATTTTCATATTTCCATGTTCCCAGCGCACAGAAAGTACTTGCGCTTCAAGGTGGACAGTCGGCACTACCAGTTCAAGGTACTGCCCTTCGGGATAGTCTCGGCTCCAAGGGTATTCACCAAGGTACTGGCGGTGGCGGCAGCACACCTACACAGGGAGGCAATCCCGGTGTACCCTTACCTGGACGACTGGCTCATCACGGGGGAGACCCCAGTAATTTGCAGAACAAACATTCAAAGGACGATCGACCTCCTCTTCGAATTAGGCTTCTAAATAAACGAGAAGAAGTCAAGTCTGGTGCCAAGCACCTCCAAACAGTTCCTAGGAGCTATCCTAGACACACAAGAGGGGTCGACCTTTCCATCAGAGGAAAGAATTCGGAATATACTGCTGCAAATTCCGCAGTATCAGGCCGGTCGCCAGTTAACGGTACGCAAAGCAATGCGTTTGCTGGGCATGATGGCGTCATATATTTACCTGGTCCCCCAAGCACGCCTGCGCATGCGTCCCATGCAAGAATGGTTGGCGAAACAGTGGTCTCAGGCAAGTGGTCAGTGGGACGATCTAGTGGTCGTTTCGCCAACACTGATACTAAGCCTTCACTGGTGGACAAGAGAAAATCTGTCCAAGGGGAAACCCTTTTACGATCCCGAGATACAGGCGGTAGTCACAACCGATGCACGCCTGACAGGGTGGGGGGCTCACCACCTCCACCACACAGCTCAGGGTATCTGGTCTCACTCAGTGGCCAAGAATCACATCAACCTGCTAGAGCTTCTGGCAGTATTCAGAGTGCTTCAAGCGTTCGAGCCCTACCTGCTGAATCTGTCAGTGCAGATCCGGACGGACAGCACTACAGCCATGTTTTACCTAAACAAGCAAGGATGGACTTGTTCGCCAAATCTGTCCAAGCTTGCCCAGAAAATTTGGATATGGGCACTCAGACGGAAGATCTTCCTGTCATCTCAACATGTTCCAGGGGATCTCAATTCTCTGGCGGATGCTTTGAGCAGAGGAACACGAATGGTGTCTACACAGAGAAATCGTAGAAGATATCTTCTCTCAGTGGGGTTTCCCCACCATAGACCTATTTGCCACAAGCGAAAACAGACAGTACCCAGGATTTGCATCCATGTTACCCCAGCCAGACTCCCAGGGGAACGCCCTGTGGATGAACTGGTCAGGGATGTTTGTGTACGCTTTTCCACCAACTCCTCTCATCAGGAAGGTGGTCAACAAGATGAACAGAGAATCAATGACACTCATCCTAGTTTCTCCCATGTGGGCGAGACAACCGTGGTTCCCACACCTACGCAGACTAGCGGTGTGCGAACCCATCAAACTCCCGGGCTGGTACAACCTATTGTCCCAGCACCAAGGTCAAACAGTGCATCCTCAACCTAACTCAATGAACCTAGCAGCATGGCTCCTGAGGTCATAGAGTTCGGACATCTCAAATTACCACAGAGATGTATGGACATCCTAAAAGAATCTAGGAAACCAAACACGAGGCAATATTACTTTGACAAATGGAAACAATTCGTTATCTGGTGCCAGAATAAGCAAATCAACCCAGTTGATTGCACTCTTTCCACAGTTGTCACATACATGCTCCACCTGCTGGATGCAGGACTGGTATTTAACTCACTGAAGGTACACCTGGCAGCGCTGTCGGCATACACCACATCCCATAACAAGGTGTCATGGTGGAAGATACCAGTGGTTAAAGCTTTCATGGAAGGAGCAAAGAGACTTCACCCTCCTATTTCAAACCCACCACCAGGATGGGACCTTACTGTGATGCTATCTAAACTCATGGTACCCCCATTCAAACCCATGCATAAAAGCAGTCTCAAATCCCTGACTTATAAGACGGCCTTCTTAGTAGCAATAACATCTATAAGAAGGGTCAGTGAAATTCAGGCTCTGTCAGTGCAGGACCCATTCTTTACAGTTCATAAAGATAAACTGGTTTTACGTACATACCCTAGGTTCTCACCTAAGTTTATTTCTAAATTCCACGTGAACAAGTCCATCGAGCTTCCGGCTTTCTTCCAAGACCCACAAAGCTCTGCTGAGGTGAAACTATACACCCTAGATGTGCGTAGGGCGGTCCTCTACTATGTAAACAAGACCAGACCGCTAAGGAAAACAGATCAGCTGTTTGTCTCCGTAGCTACAGGCAGAGAGGGAGATCGCGTCTCTAAAGGTGCCATCTCTAAGTGGATTGTTAACTGTATCCAGCTGTGTTACTCTCTTTCTGACAAAACTCTGCCTTTCACGCCAAGAGCCCACTCTACAAGAGGCATTGGGGCCACTCTGGCTGTCATTGCAAACGTACCCCTTGACACCATTTGCAAAGCAGCTATTTGGAGCTCTATTCACACTTTTACTCAGCACTACTGCATTGACACCCATTCCAAGACAGATACTCAAGTAGGACAAGCGGTTCTAAGACATTTATTTGCTCATGACCCTTCTCACATCCTACCTCCTTCTTCTAACACTGCTCGCTAATCTATGCACAGCATGTGATCTAAGCAGATTCCACAAGCCTCAGAAGAGATACATTACTCACCGTAATCGTATTTCTGATGCTTGTATCTGCTTAGATTCACATGCGACCCACCCTTCCTCCCCTCTGAGAGAAGGCGCATGGATGCTTGTAGTGTTATCTATCTATCTGCTTGGATTATCTGTACTCGCGCTACTCCTCATGCTACCTCATGTCAGAGAAAATACAATCTGAGGGTCCTAGACGCGTGAGGGATCATGGGCACAGTGGACGTCACACTAGGGATAGTATTACTGGCACGCCCTGTGTCGATGCCCATATTAGAGTTTCGAAAAACAAACTATAATACTCTGCAGCTTCCACTAGATGTCGGCCTATGCGCAGCATGTGAATCTAAGCAGATACAAGCATCAGAAATACAATTACCGTGAGTAATGTATCATATATATAGGGTCTTGCCATGGCATCTGCTTACATCAACGATCAGGTTTTTCAGCCTCCTGTAACCTTTTTGGCTTCTTCAGCCTCCGATATTGGTGTCTCTTGCTTTTCTAGGGCTCTCTAAAGCACTTTTGCCCCCTGGCTGTCTTACTTCAGCTAACCTTTGTGGAGCATCTGCATGTATCCACATTTGTGTTTTCCTGGCTCCTGTAACTGTAGTAGCTTTCCCAGCCTCCATTAACAATGTCTCTTGATTTTCTTGGGCTCTCCAAAGCCCTTGCTCGGCTTGCTTTTGCGGGATCTCGATTGGGTGGCTGCCTGTATCCAACATTTGTTTTTTCTTAGCTGCCGAAACCCTGGTGGTTTCTCCAGCCTCCAATAACTGTCTCTTGATTCTCTTGGGCCCTCCAAGGCCCTTTTGCCATCGGCTAGTCTTCTCCAACCTCGTACATAATGGTTTGCCTTTTGAACTCTGCTGGTGCTTAAGTGTTTATTTTTTTTAACTTTGTCGGTGTTCTTTCTGCTAAGGCTGCATTGCGAGCATTTTCTCTTGCCGTCATAGCACCCTTGCAGAGCTTCCAGAGCAGGTAGGAACCACTGACAGTCACGTGACGGATCACGTGACTAGGAAGGCAGCATTTATTCTGGATACGAACACCCTTGCTGTGTTAGCCCTGGTGGCAGTAGGGCTGGTGCTGTTCGGTTGTGACCTGTGTTCCTGTGTTACGAATCATTCTATGGACGTGAGTATGTTCCATGAGTTGTCTTGGCTGAATAAGGAGTCTACTTGTTATACACCGCTTATTATATTTCCAGGACGTGGAGGGAGAGACAGACTCTGGCGGCTCATTAAGCTGTCGGGCGTTCCCCCGTGTTTGAGAGATTTCGATGCTGGAATAGTATCATAACAGCATTTCTGTTTACGTGACATACAGTGCACCGCATATTTCTGCTAAGCCTGACGGTGTTCAGGGTGTGAAGACACTGTTTTGTGCTGCTTGGGACGGATGGGGGTTTCTTGTGATTCTCCCATTAAATCTTATGGTATACTATGAAGAGGAAGTGTCCAAGTTGCTCTTGGTAAAGCCTTAGTAACTCCATAAGATCAAACATACAGTGTTATTTGCAGATAAGAAGGACCAATATTCACAGATTGGTATCAAAGTGATATTGGCATCAATTTTAATCATTGATTGACTTTTTTTATTGAACATAACCAATTGAGCCCTTTTAGGTCTGGTGGACTGTGGGGTGTGTCTGTTGGCCTCATCCTTTTACCTGGAGACTTTTGTAAGTTTTGGTATTTACATAATTTCAATGAGATCAGGCTTGCGCAGTGGGGCTGCCCTGCTGACGCATGTCCAGGAGCATATGGTGGCACTAAGTGAAGTAAGACGACCGCAGCGGGATGAGCATACAACAGTTCCACTGAATATGAAAAGTCCATCTATGTTGGTGAATGTATCCCTTTTACCAGAAACAGGGGTCAATTTTACTGCTGATGAAGAAGTAAACACATTTGAAATACAAGAAGCAGCCATCAAACTTGAGTCAGGAAACCCACCCCTCCCCCTTGAACCAGCGGTGACCATCTGTAATGGGTTGAAGGAGGCACAGGTTAGGGTGGAAAGTTCTTCGATCCTGAACAAAACACCTCAAGTCTAAGACGGGGAGCAAGGTGGCATCTATCCATCTATTAACACCTCGGGCGTCTACCCTCACTTTGTCCTTGAGGCCAATTTCTGGCCAAAAGATTATGGACCATTATTTTGTTAAATCTGCCACAACGAGTACAGAGATTACATCCCTGCCAGCACTGAAGGGGACAGCAATGCTTGACCACTCGGTGAAGGCGTCTCAGCCTAACTTTGGGGGGTTAAATGATCTGACCGATAGCAGCATTATTGAACTGGCTGACCAAGCAGAAGGCAAATTGGAGGCTTTAAACATTGATTCTTCTAAACTCCAGCCTTCAATTCTATGTGATACCCCCACGTTTAACTCCCCAACTCCCTTTGTTGATATTATAAATGAAGACTCTCCCCGCCCCTTCCAAGAGGAGCGACAATCATCCTTTCAAATAGGAGATATTGCAGGAGCGTATGAAGGTTCCTCCGAGTTACACCACACCTTGAGGGAGGTGGATGAGCGTATTCGCCTTTCTCACCCCACTGTGTCAGCTTTAAATATGGTGCTAAATTCATTTGTTGCCCTATACGATAACATTTGGGCGGAGTTGAAATCTGCTAATATTATCCTGGCCGATGTTATTTTAAAACTTGAAGAACTTGGGTCTGAGGTCCGATGTGCCAACCTGGGGACAAGGGAGGTGGTGGCACCTGGGGACGGGCAGCAGTTGAGGGTAAACTTTGATAACGGCCCGGAATCTGTTATTGAAATTTCAGATGATCAAGGACCAAATGAGCAGCAGACTCCCTTGGTAGGGAGCCCCAAACAAAATGAACCTGATCTTCAAATTGACAACCAAGCCCGTACTATTTCTGCTATTGATGCTAGTATTATTGACATCACCAATGACCAACCCAATGTTGGGGAGGATGTTGGAGCGGTCTGCGATGATGAAGGGAGTTCAACCAAAGTGCAAGCGAGTTCCCAGATTAAAAAAAAATCTGTAATAGCACTAAAGGGCAAAGCATTGAAGCGGAAAGCAGGGGCCAGGTAAAATAGAATTCTAGCTCTAAGAATGGCCCACCGCACACTGTTTCGTGCCAGATTGTCTCCTGTTCTGGAACAAGTGATTCCAACCTCTGAACCCGTGTTAAATGTTCAAATAATATCAGAGAATGTGCCAATTGCACTTGTAATACAGGAGGGTATATGTAGTCCTCCAATTCCAACTAATAAGCCATTTGTAAAGAACGTAGACTTTTCTGAGGGTAGTGGGACCCTTGAAATGAGCCTTGGCTTGAAGTCAAAAGGCTTTCCCCCATCCCGCTTCCTTTTCCCTATCCTCTTGGGATGTGGGGTGAACAGGGATGGGTTTCTCATCGTTTTGGCCCATTTACCAACCAACTTCAGTCTATTTGGGGCCCATTGGAGGGAGCTAGTACTTCAATGCAACTGCTGGGGAATAGTGTGACAGGAAAAAGTGTGCCTAGTTGTACAACAATTAACCCTTTGGTTGAATCTAACAAGGCTATTACCAAGGGCCACAGAGTTGTAAATAATTTAGCCTCCCCGCCCCCCATGTTGGCGAATGTTAGGGAGAATTCTCATTTCATGGCTAATTTCCCTTACCTAGTGAGACCCTCAGCAGCTTTGCTGGATCTCTGGAGTTGTTTCTTTTCCACTTGGTAAGAGTGTGAGCTTTTCACCACTATTACTTGTATTTTGCTTTGTGTTTTTACCTGTTTTTGGGATTGTGGGCTCTGGAGTACACCACTTCAGTAGCCTCCTTCTTTGTGTGTGTCACACAGCACCTTCAGTGCCGTGGCACAGGGTTATCGTTTAGACTTCCCACCGACTCCATTTCTGAGGTGACTACTGTCCCCCAGAAAAGGGTAAAGAACCATTAACTTTACTTAGTCAATCTACCGCAGATCCAGTACACCCCATCTTCCATGGAGTACTGGAAAGGGTTAATTCATATCCCTTTTTATCTGTACCTCCTAGAGCATTGTTTCGCTTTTTTAACATTTAGACTTGGCTGGTGGCAGTGGTATCTACCCTAACTTTTCTACCGCGATTATATTAGATAAACGTGGTATTGTTGTTGGCTATTATATTAGCCTCAAACATAAACCCTGCTTGACCAAACCGTCTTTCTTTTGGCTCAGGTTGGGTTTATTTGCCATTTCTTTTTGTTAAAGTCTTTCTTGTGTTTTACTTTGCACGGCAAACTAGGTTCGCCTTCTTTGTTCACTGCCTTTTGGCGGGCTTCTACCTAGAAGCCCTGCTCCAGGCGTCTGGGTGTCTAGGTGGGCTGAATGTGAGGGAGGGGTATAGTCACCCCCTGCACAGGGTATCCTAGGAAACCCAAGTCGCACTTTGTCATGATTGGTCAGGGTAGTTGTCCGGGCTGGACAACCCCCCTGCTGGGTGATTGACAGCCAGGCTGTGTGAATGGGGGGTTTTCGCATAAAAGGCAGGTCTCTTGGGCTAGAAGTCAGACAGTCGCCACTGGAACTACAAGGAACCGAAGAGAAGCAGAGAGAATGACGGCTGCTGCAACTACCCCGTCCCGGTGAAGCCCTGCTGCAGTCCTGAGCTATCTGCCGTTAGACGACTAAGAGTAGATCAAGTCCGGAGTCTTCTTCCCTTGAGCCTGGTGGGGATAACCAGCTCGTCTTCCACAGCCAGAGGATCCTCTTCCTTGGTCGAAATCGCTGCACACAGCTGTAGTGGTTCGGATAGCCATTTGAAGAGCCTCTCCTGTGTTTTTAAGGAGCGCACCTTTTTTTCGTTGTCCCTGCTGCCGGCTTCATCTCTGTGTGGTGCAGACCCCCTTTAGACATTCTCCTTCACAACGAAGCTCCAGGAATCATGGTTCTGCGGGAAACCAACAGGAACAACTGCCAGGGCACCAGCTGCATCATTGAAATAACGTACTGTGTTCTGCTTGAGGAAACTAGGTGAACCCCTTTTCTTCATTTCCAAGGCTTGCCCTTGTCGTCTCTCCTTCTTATAACTTTTGCTTCCGAACATTGACAATATCGAAGTACTCTTGGCTACGTTGAATCGTGAACTATCTGACTGTGTGATCTTCGGCAACAGGCCCCGGTGTCAATTGACCCTGGCTCCGGCCCTTTGAATTTTGAACTCTTGTCTATGAATGTTCCTCGATTCTGTCTGCCTAACCAAAATATTGCCTGTGATTTTTGCCTCCAACTCCCTCTGAGTATCTCAGGTGCTAAGTGTGTTTTTGCCCCGGTAGCATTTCATGTCACGGATACGTGTTTAGTTAGTAGACCGAACTGTCAAAAAGTGATCGCAATCGTATTCGCGGTAACGTCTTTTGTGCATAACACCGGTTCATTCAAACACAGGGTACTTACCTTGGGACATACTGTACAAAGTGAATTGGTTAGTTGTAGTGTATTTAACGTGTGGTTTTCGTTTAAGTTTAATAGAAGTGTTGTGTTTATAACGAATGACTTAAAAATAAATGTACTTATATTTTTCTACCTGAAACCTTGAGTCAGTGTTTGCTTGAGTCACAGTAATTGCGGTCCTTTTGTGTAATCTCTGCTACTGCTCATATTCTCTTGAGATAAGCCTGGCTGCTCCGCCACTGCTACCACTCTGACATAGTAGTACAGGCTTGTACAAAAGGTAACACTTGTATTGCCACCTGTAGTCTTAATGGTGTGTAGTGGTCCCTAAGGGCACTGCACAGGATTCTGCCTAACAGCGAAAGAGGGCACTTCTAACACACAATTGCTAACCCCATGTTCCAATCCTATTTTGACCTTGGATCTGGTGGTGGCAGGCTCGGGAACTGGAAAATCAACATTCCTTGAGGAGGTGTCCGATCTCCCCCATGAATCCAATTATCCCAGATTTTCTGGATTGGGAAAATCAAGATTCCTTAAGCAGGTGGCTGATCTCCCTCATGAATCCAACTGTCCCAGAGTTTCCGCTGGGATTAAGAATCTATTACAGCGTCTCCATTACCCCTCAAGTACTGGTGTGAGGGAATCCATGAAAGCATCAGTTAGGAGTGGAGACCTTCGACAGAGCCCTATAAGTGCCCCATTGAATACAAATTCTTATTCTGATGCCCTTAAAGGGAAATCTGCAATACCTACCAAGAAAGGTGGGGATGGTAAAATTCACCAAGTTAAGATCCACTGTACCTTGGGCTCAGATTATCGGATCTGCATGAACTGACCAAACATCTTAGCCATTTTTGCGGCTATCCCAAGTTTGGCTTTGGTGTCATCGGCAGACATTGGGAGGGTTTCCTCCCCAGTTAAAGAGGATATAAGTACTATTATTATGTCGCTATCCTCGCCGCTGGTAAGAGAACTTATTCTTACCCAAAGTGAAGCATTGGCAGAATTGGGTTTTGTAATCTCTCAGATATATAAGCCAAGTTTGGGTATCCATCAGAATGGCGTGGCTCAACCCTGTGTAAATTCACCTATGGCCATTGTTATACCTGACAAATCGGCCCAGAGTGGAGTGTCGAACAACGTGGACTGAGCATCTATCATCTCCTCCTTATGGCAAAAACTGGTCCCATAAAAATGACATCTCTTTGGGTGATCACTGGAAGAGCGTTCCATTATGCCTGAAATCTTGGAACACCTGAGGCAATGCCCATCACTTTACTAACACTGTATGTATGAAAATACTGAGAACTTCCAAATGTATATTTATCCTGCAGGAGACCTGGCTAATCTCAGCACCTATTTTGGATGGATACAGTGTTTTCATCCAGCCCGCGAGGGATGGGGTGGGGGGAGACCCACAGGTGGTCTCCTTACTGCGGTAGCTGTTTCTCCGGGTCTCAGCGGGGAGGCAATTGTAGGCCTGCCTTTCGGCGCATTGGGGGTTGAATGCAGATCAGAGGATGGATCGATTAATCTCCTCAATATTTATTGGCATAGGGGTATTGAACTGGCTGACCCTTTTGTAGATGGAATCTGTCGGGCAGTGGATGAGTGGATGATAACTAACCCAGAGGGTAGGGTGGCCAACATGGGTGATCTAAATGCGGATTGTGCTTACTCTAATAAACTATGGGAATTGGAAGAGATTTGTGGGGGTAACTCAGAAAAGCAATTTGTTGGACAGAAGTGGAGAACAGGTCTTGGTGGCAGGGGGCTGTTCCCCCTTGTGGGGAAAATTAGTGAACCACAGAACACCAGTGAGCGGCATACCTGGCACACAGGGGACAGCTCATCCTTGATTGACTATATTTTTGTAGACACTTTCCTGATGAACTCTTGCCTCTCATTTCAAATTTTTAAGAATGATTGGAGTGACCACTGTATTCTTACGGCACAATTTAATTGGGTTTTGAACATCAGAAAATGTAGGCAAAAATTACAACTAACTGCTAAGGTAGGGAGTAATGCTGTCAGATGGACGGAAATTAACATTCGTGGTTTGAATTCTAACATATACCATCCTTTGAACTGCTCGACCTATGACTAGAAACTCCAGAACTTTAACGTAATTGAGTTCCAGTCATTTGTGGGGCAGATGATAGATAAGATCGCCCCAAGGAAGAAAGCTACTAATTTGGGCCAAGTTAGGCATGCTCACTGTTACAACGCCAGTGTGGCATCTGCAAAAAAGATCTTACGGAGATCTGTGAGGCAGATCCAGAGTACTGTTCAGGATGAAGTTACCCGTAGGCAGCTAGATGGGAAGCTCAAGCAATCGTATAAAAACTATTGTAAATCAGTTAAACATGCAATGTTTCAGAACGATGCAGAAAAGATGCTTGGGATCCTAATAGTAGCTGATGTAAGTGCATTCTGGTATTTGGTGAATGGACAGGACCCAAACTATTCCACCTGTCAGTCTAACTCAATATCAGAAAAAGAGTGGATCGAGTTTTTGGGTGAAAGATTTGGTAAGGTCTCAGTAGATCCTCCGATGGTCTTGGATTTAACTAGAGAGGGCAGGTGGAATCCCCAAGTAGATATCGAAACCATCTTAAAATTGATTTCAAGATGTAAGCGTTCAAGGGCCCCCGGGCCAAACGGCCTTACAAACAATACTTTCAAGGATAACCCAAACCTATGGGTCCAGCTTTTGTGCCTGGAGTTCAGTGATATACTGGCTTCGGGAGTGTGCCCAATATCTTGGAACACAGCTCATGTTGTCCCGCTCTTCAAGTGTGGTAGCAGGACTGATCCGGCGAATTATCACCCGATCTCCCTAATTGATGCAGACTGTAAGATCTTTCATCTTTCCTGCTATCTCACTTGGAGGAGTGGGCACACAAGTGTCACCGGCTGGATACATTCCAGACAGGCTTTAGAAGGGGTCATTCGACCAACATTAATGGGCTTGCCCTGAAGTGTGTGCAAGAGGCAGCGTGGTTGACATCCGGAGGTTGTACGTATATGCCCTCGATCGACCTTACGGCTGCTTTTGATGGAGGCAGATTATGGCAAAAACTAGCCAGTTGGGGCTTACCCTTGGGGATATGGAGGCTAATTAGTGGGATCTATGAAAACTGTGGGGTCTGGGTACGCTTGAATCAAGAAGGTGATCTGTCAAGGAGAATTAGATCATTTCAGGGGGTTAGACAGGGTTGCACATTGGCTCCCTGGCTATTCAACCAATACTTTTCCGATGTGGCCATTGCACTAATTAAAGAAGGACTCTTAGCCCCTAAGATCAGCAAGGATTAAATAATTTGGCTCGCATATGCCGATGACCTTTTGATCTTCTATAACACCAAGGTGGGGCTGCAACGGTCTCTTAATAGGTTTGAAGCATATGCTAAAAGTAATGGGCTAACAATCCTTTGAAAACTCAGATTCTATCCTTTAGGAAAACGAGGGTAAAAACATCTGGCTACATCGGCAAGCTAAGTGAGATCCCCCTGAAATTGGCTAAGATAGTGCGATACTTGGGGTTTAATTTTTCAGCCTATCCAGGCTCTAAGGCATTATTTGAGTCAACCTCACATAAGGCAAAATTGCTCAAATCACAGGTGGTCAGGATTGACCGAAAGTTCAGTAGGTTTTCCTTGAAACCTGCTTTGATCTTTTATGAGAATAAAATAGTGCCTAAATTAATCTGTGGCCTGGAATTGCTATCTGAGAAAGTGAATTTGATCTTGAACCGTATAGAGGGCCGCATTTGGAGAAGATTGCTAGGTGTGCCGAATGTGATCCCTATCCCTGTAATCAGGTTCGAGTTGGGTATTCTCTCAATGTGGGCACGGGTTCAGTGGGCCTGTGTATCTTTGTACTCCAAAATTAAAACGGGAGCACCAAATAAACTGTACCATCTGATGTGTGAAAATCTGGATTTCTTGTTGACATTGATCTCTTTAAGAGATAGGTCGGAGTCCATCCTTGAGGAGATCGAAATGCCTATAGAAAGCTTGATCTCCAGTCCTAAGTCTGTAAAACGTGCCCTATTCGATCTGGATTGGTGTCAAACGGTTGACAAATTTCACTCCTACCCATCCTTATCTCATTTGAATCATGAACACAGAGCCAGAGGCTCGCCCACCAGAGTGATTTTACAATTTCCAGATAGACTGTATGGAGGCATCATATTGAGAGCAAGATGATCTTTCCCACTATTGACATTCTGCTTAGAAGAATGTTGATTCTGATAGATCGAGGCAGATGTAGGTTCTGCTTGTGCAATGAGTAGTCTCTAAAGCATCCGGTTATGGAATGTGTCCCATTGCACCCGCTTAGGGTTAAATATCTGGAGCCCCTCAATGTTAATTCCATCATATATGATGAAGAGCTGGCATGGAAACAATGTCTGAGTAGTCAAACTATTCAGGAGGGCTTAGCCTTATCTGGGTTTATCAAAAGTCTAACTCTGTAATATTGAGCAAAAGATTGTTTTCCTTGTGTTTAACATCAGGTGCTCTGAAAGTTATACAGTGTTGGCTTGATGGCTCCAGTTACAAGATCAGAATATCGTTTTTGACCAAGTGTAAAGTTTGATTATATGGATTATTGTATTGATTATTTTTCTTTCTTTTTCTTTTCTGTACTCTTTTTTTCATTGTTGATTGTATTACTGGAACAGATGATTTGGAATTTGTACTCTATTCTGTGAATTTTTTAAGAATTTTACTTGCTTTTGAGTTTTTGTAAAGGTTTGAATAAACTGAACATAAAAAAAAAAATCGTTTGCCTTTAAGTGGTGTGAACTCTACGGGAGTGGACGCTTCCCTTACTCTGCCCGGCTCAGCAGTTGTTGCACTTCTCATTTGGAGATCAGTGTTCAGACTTCTCCGCTGCAATCTTGTCTCTGCATCTGCTAACAGGCCCCAGGTGCACCCCTGATTGCATGCAGTCACGCAACTAGGCCCTCTCTATAGTCCGGCATCTTGCTAGCGATAAGCACACTCAGAATATTTTGGGTGCTCCTGTGAATGACAGAAGCTGTATGGGTGGTTGTGTGCATGTGTATTTATGTTGTATCTCTGATATGGCAACCTCAGCGTTCGGAAAAGCAGTACAAGAGAGTACCGCTGAGGCGAAGACCGGCGCCTCGCGAAACACAAATTAGACACTGACGTGGCGTGAGATGAGGAGAAGTGAGGCAAGCTTACCTGAAGGACCATGGGAGCACCGAGAAGCACAGCGGAGCTCCCGGAAGTACGGTCGTGTCTGGAAGCGGCGTTCTCTGGTCCTGGCTACAGAAGAAAGCTAATAAGTAAACACAGAGCCGCGGGGAATGCTGAAGAGACACCCAAATAGCGTGGGAATTCAATCCAGGGAGTAAACTTCACTGCAGAGGCATGCCATACATTGGGTATGCCATGAACCACCAGTGAGTTGGGTCAGAGCCATTCAGGATCCCGGGACGTACCGACAAACAAGAAAGCAAGTGAATGAAGTATGTGAGATTGATATTTTGGACAATATTCAAATGCGATTTAAATACAGGCGAAACCTAATGTTAGAACAACATTTAAGAGAAAGAAGATTTGAATAACACCAAGAAAAAGTGTAACAAAGAAATCTGAATATTTACAAATGCTTGATATGTCACTGTGAGAGATATCTCAAGCAAGTGTTACCCTAACCAAATACATTGGACAAACAAAGCAGATGCTGATGTGATATATTGGAAGTAACAGTAAAGCCAATCGAGAGGTGTTAGAAGTGTGTTCATTGCACAGATTTGACATGTATATAGTTATAAGAATGTTATTGATAATTTAGCAACTGTTATGTGATTTGCATGCCAGGATTTAATGTTGTGGAATGTGAATCATTTATTGTTCTGTGAATCATGGAGTGTTCTATGTTTAATGAGTTGTCAGTTCTTTGCTGTTTCCCTGGCTGGGGGCTGTCCATCTTTGAGCTTAAATAAAGCAACCTGTAATTTTATACTCAAAATGTGTGAGTATCATTCATAACATTGGCGACGAGGATCTGTCTCAAGTGACAACCCCCGGCGGCTCTGCACAGAGCTGGAGCAAGTGTGTGTTGGAAGGGAATCAGTGAGTAGGTCTCTCTGAATCTAGCACGGCTGCAGCAGCCTACTCGGAGACGTATCTGCTGCTGATTGCATTTCGTGAGTGTGAAACGGCTCTGTCTTTGGCAGCCCCGGACTCCCTGTGCGAGAGCTGGTGATCGAGGGAGGGGCTGAGGTACTGTGACTTGTATGCTGGGACACTGGTGTTTCGGCCCTAGCGTTACGGCGAGGAGACCTGTTTTTGTTTACTTTTGGATGCAAGCGTATCTGGTTGCCGTGGCGACGCAGCAGACGAATCCGCAGTGAGGCAGGAAGAGTGACGTTGTTTATTACATGTCGGATTACCATGGCAAGACAGGAAGCTTTCCAAGGAAGCAGAGGAAAGCACCTTGAAGCGTTAGTTGCGTGGTGGCCATTTTGGTTGCCACAGCGACACCGTGTTTACGGAGAGCATTCGAGGGAGCATTTTGTCTGACCCGCACTGCATCCATTCTTCTGGGCCGTCGATTGAGACCGGAATTCAGCAGACATTACAATACGTGGTGAGTGAAATTAGGGAGGCAGACACGGCCCTAAAAAAGAAGTGGTCGCCCAAAGCTGCCAAGATGGTCAGACTAGCCCGTACAAAGCTCACTACGCTGAGGACACAGCCCAGACCCTGCTTCGGACCAAACAGAGCTAATACATGAACGGCAACAAACCCAATAAATACCTGGTGAACAAACTAGCCAAAACCCGCCGACGGAACCACATCACTGCACTAAGGGACCTGAAAGGCAGAACCCTATACGGAGAAGGGGCAAAATTACAGGTAGCAGCAGCCCATCTAACCGACACCCTGACCTCTGCCCCCCGCCCAAAGACCCTCCAGGAACAATATATAGCAGATGCCCGGCTCCCACACATCTCTGAGTCGAACAGAGCTGCCCTGGAGGCCCCAATTACAGCCAAAGAGGTGGAGGAAGTACTAAAAAACCTGAAACCCAGGGCCCCAGGCCCAGACGGCTTCCCACCAAGGTTTTACAAACTATTTCGCCCCATGTTGCTACACCCAATGACAGAGCTATTTAACTCGGAACTCGGGCACTATCACGCCCTCTATGCAGGAGTCCACCACGATCCTGCTTTTGAAACCCGGCAAGGACTCAAAGGAGTGCTCTTCGTATAGGCCGATATCTCTGCTCAATGTGGACGCTAACATATACTCAAAGGTACTGGCGAAAAGGTTTGCACAAATCCTCCCAACTATCATAGACCAGGACCAGGCAGGGTTCATCAGAGGGAGAAGCACCTCAGACAACATCTGCCGAGCTCTCAATCTCATCGAAATTGCGACCCAAGAGCGTCGGGGGCCTAGCGATCTTGACCTTGGACGCCACCAAGGCATTCGACAGGGTGGACTGGAACTTCATGCGCCTTACCATGGAGGCATTGTGGGTTGGCCCGATATTCCAGAAAATGGTGCTAGCAAACTACAAGGCTCCAAAAACATCACTCTGCCTAAATCAGAAGACCTCACCCCTGATCCGGCTTTCGTGAGGGACAAGACAAGGCTGCCCGCTCTCCCCACTGATCTTTGCTATGATCATGGAGCCCTTCGCCCAAAGGACACGAGCCAACGGGAACATCACTGGGCTAGAGATAAACGGCGAACAATTCAAGATCTCCCTATATGCCGACGATGTGCTGATCTCCATCACCAATTGTCAATCCTCCTTGCCCGCTGCCCTAACTGAGCTAGAGGCGTTTGAAAGAGTGGCTGGATTCCAGGTGAACTACTCCAAATCGGAGGCACTGAACGTCAACCTGAACGCTCCCCTCGTAGCCAGCCTCCAGGCACTCTGCCCAGTAGCATGGAGCTCTTCTTCAACGGCCTACCTGGGAGTACGCCTCACAGCAGATCCGAAACAGCTTTACACTGCCAACTTTCCACCGCTCCTCAAGGAATTGGAGGAAGACCTCCGACGATGGGACAACCAAGAGACCTCGCTGCTGGGACGTGTCACAGCTTGTAAAATGAACCTCCTCCCCAGACTGCTGTACCTGTGCTCGGCTCTCCCGTTCTCCCCCCCCGAAACAGGCCCTGGAACAGCTAAGAAGGAAGCTAGCGAAATTCGTGTGGAGGGGACGCAGGGCCAGGATACCTATGAGGGTCATGACTGGGGCCGCAAAATGGGGTGGCTTCAGACTCCCCAATCTGATGAACTACTTTCTGGCGGCTCAACTAGCGAGCGCAGCGGCCTGGGCGAACTCGGAGACCTCCACAAATGGTCCTGCATAGAGCAATTCAGATGCCAGCCGCAACTACACTCCCTGCTATACATCCCGGGGCCTATCCAAAGCCATGGGCCGCAGATGCTATCAGCCACCAAAGCGACTCTTGAGGCATGGGCATGGGCCCGTCTCAGGAGGAAGGTGCTCAACAACCCGAGCCCGCTCTCCCCTGTCATAGGGAACCATGACTTCAGGCCAGGAATGGAGGCAGCTCGCTTCAGCCGCTGGACCAAAGGAGGCCTTCGCACCCTCTCCCAACTTTATGAGGCCAACAACCCACTCAGTTTTGAGTAATGCAAAGCCCGCTTTCAGCAAACAGAAGGAGAGAGGTTCACATACATCCAACTCCGCCACTGGATCTCAGTCAGCGGTCCGTCGGGGAGCCACCCAAGACTGCCACCCTCTCGAACTAGCAACAGAGGAAAGCACAGGCCGAGGTCAGATCACCAAACTGTACCGCCTCCTCCAGGAGGACATGCTAAGAGTCAGACCGCCATACATGTCCGGATGGGAAGCGGACCTGGGACACGCCATTGAAGATCGGACATGGGTGGAGATATGGTGCAGGAGCAACTCGACATCCAGATGCGTCACAAACGAGGAATGCGCCCTGAAGCTCCTTCACCGCTGGTATTATTCCCCAGTTCGCCTGCACCATTGCAACCCTGACATTGACCTGGGCTGCTGGAGACGCTGCGGCGAGCGGGGCTCCTTTTTCCACATGTGGTGGGGATGCCCGGTGGTGCAGGCTTTCTGGAGGGAGGTCCTGCAGATCGCGGAAGACATCACCCAACGCAAACTGCCGATGGACCCGGAGGTGGTCCTGCTCGGGGTGGCGAGCTCAGACTGCTACCCCAAAGCGGGCCGATCTGCCAGACTACTCAAACACCTACTGCTAGCAGCTAAAATTACAGTGGCACGGAAATGGAAAGCTCGGAAGGGTCCTCTTCTGGCGCTCTGGTGGATAAAAGTTTGGGAGATCCTGGTGGCGGAGAAGGTCAAGGCGGCGAAGGAAGGGGTGCTCCATCGTTTCACCAACTGCTGGGTGCCAGTATTGGACTACCACTCTAGATTCCCGGTGTTAACATTCCAATCCCGCCTGGTAGCGAACTCTTTGGGCCCCCAAAACCCTGGCGGGTCCCCTACACATCAGAGCACCACAAACTAAAAGGATGGAGGAGGTGGGACCTATGGGAGGGGTCTAAGGGCAAACTGCTTGCATACTAACTATAAAAGGAGCCACAATGATCCATGTAATGCATAGTTATCGCTGTAACCGAAATAAATAAAGTTGATAAAAAAAAGAAATACGTGGTGAGTGACTGCCCAAGGGAACTCTGACTCCGCGGGTGTAGGACAAGTAACGCTTGATGTTTGGCGTTCTGTAGAACAGTGTGGGGAGAACGCTCCTTCATCTTTAGGGGGTAATAACATTCTCTGATTGAGGTCCAACGGAACAGTATGCAGAGCAGTTTGGGGTTGATGACATCCTGACTGGGCAACATGGCAAGTGTGCCAGCCCCAATGTTTTTCATGGCAAATGCAGGAGAACCCAGAGTACGTTTGTCAGATTGGCGGGAGAGGTTTACAAAATACGCCCTGGCCATGTTTGGAGCCAACTACTCTAATGAGAGAAAAGAAGCGTTTTTGTTCCATTGTTTGGGCCCTGCGGGTCAGGATGTTTTAAAGTTGCCTGAACCAAGTGAGTTGGGAGATGCTGGCCCATATGAAAAAACACTAGCAAAGCTCGAGAAGCATTACCAGGTGGAAGAAAACATCATTTTGGTAAGATATAAGTTTACCACCAGGGACTAGAAAGCTGGCGAAAGTATAGAATATTTTATAACTGCTCTTAGATGTTTGGCAGTGAAGTGCAGATTTACACATTCTCACGATGAGCACCTAAGAGACCAGTTATTAATAAAGTGCTCCAATGATAATATCAGGAAAGAATTGTGGAAGGACTGGAATCCTACGTTGGAGAGGGTGATAGAAATAGCAACAACTGTGGAACACACATAGAAGTGCACTTCAAGTGGACAGAACTGGTAAACATGGCAATGATAAATTAAAAGTGGATGATGGGACTATACATAAAGTTTCCAAATCGTCACAAAGGTCGGCTTCTACGAGGAAGCATGAGAAATCTGACAGAAGGTTAGAGGATCACAGTGAGTACAAAAACTTTGGCAGCAAGGTTGTTGGTCGGCAGTGGGTTCTCTCAAAGGATGTGAGGGCTCCTTCAAGAGATGCTGAGACTTTGAAAGAATTCAGAAGGGTGCCTGTCCGTAGGTGTTACAGATGTGGACGTGTTTCACATCTAGCTTTTGACAAAGACGGTTTGGCTATTCACATAGTATGTCGCGAATGCAGCAGGAAAGGGCATCTTGCGCGATGTTGCTCTAATTTCAATTTTGGAGGCGCTCAAGCTCAGGCCCATAAAGTTAGTGCAAGTTATGATTACGATGATTATCATGAGGTGGGGAGAGAAGTTGTGAACTCTGTGAATGCCATCGCAGGGAAGGTGAAGAAATCGAAACCTTATGCGCTGATAGTCCAAGGAGTGCCTGTGCCCATGTTGATTGATAGTGGGGCAGATTATACTTTGATCAGTGTGCAGGTGTGGAAAGAAAAAATCCAATACTGCACGTTATGGAAGGATGGAGTGAGGGCAAATGCCTATGGAGATGTGCCAAAAGAGATTTTGGGAAATATTGAAGGAGAGTTACAGTTCAAGGGAAGGAAGTCAAGCGGCACTATGTATGTGGCAAATAAAGGAGGTGAACTTCTCTCCTGGAGTGATCAGGCAGAATTGAAAATCAAATTAGATGCAAGTCATCCTGATCAAGTGTTGTCTGTACAAAGGGTGGAAACAAAACAGAACAAAGAACTTGGTTGCTTGAAGGGTTGTGTTCACAAAATGTGTTTGAAAAAAGGGGCTGAACCAAAATTGTCCAAGTTACGTACTGTGCCATTATCGCTACAAAAGGAAGTGGAGAATGAATTGATGAAGTTGAAGAGGCATGGTGTAACTGAAAAAATACAGGCATCCAACTGGGTTAGTCCCATTGTTATTGTAAGGCAATCAAATGGGATGATCAGGTTATGTATTGACTTGAGACATTTGAATAGTTTGGTGATTGTGGACAAATTCCCATTGCCAAGGATTGATGACTTGTTGGTGGTTGTGTCTGGAGCAAACGTTTTTTTTCAATACTGGACCTCAAATCAGCATACCTTCAAATTGAATTGCACGAAGAGTCATGAGATCTCACGGCTATCATTACACCGATAGGATTGTTTAGATGCAAGAGGATGCCATTTGGGTTGGTGTGTTTCCCGCAAGTGTATTTCAGAGCATTATGTACAAATTGTTGGGGAGTGAGAGTGGGGTCATGTGTCATCAGGATGATGTTCTGGTGTGTGGGCACAATGAAGCAGAGCATGATGAGAGACTAAAAACGGTGATGATGATTTTGGGAGAAGCAGGATTGACTATTGCTATGGAGAAATGTATATTTAAAGCAAACAAAGTCACGTATTTAGGTCCTGAAATTCCGGGAGAGGGTGTAAAGCCGAAGGAGGATGCTGCGGAAGCAATAAAGAGCATGGCGGTGCCCAGATGTAAGAGTGACGTTTTATCGTATCTAGGGTTGGTGGAATTTTATGGGAAGTTCATAAGGGTTCTTTCAGATAGAACAAGATCCATGAGGACACTTACCCGTGAAGGAGTAGTTTTTAATTGGGATGAGCAGTGTGAGATATGCACCCATATTAAAAACTTTAGAGGAGGTGAAGAAAACAGTGATTTTTGTGGATGCCAGTGACTATGGTCTGGGAGCGGTGTTGATGCAGGAGAATAATTTAGGATTACACACTGTGGCATTTGCATCTAGTACATTGGAAGATGCAAAATGTAGATATTCTGTTGTTGAAAAAGAAGCATTGGCTTGTGTGTGGGGCATGGAAAAGTTTAAGAGGTATTTGAGGAAGAGAATTTATCCTATGCACGGATCATAAACCTTTGGTTAGCATTTATTCCAAGGGAGGATTGAAAGGTGTTTCTAGGCCTATCACGAAGTGGGTGAGTACGTTGCAGGGGTTGCAATTTTCCATGGTGCATGTACAAAGTAAGAGTAATGTTGTAGCAGATGTTCTATCTAGGTCAGTAGAGCAGAAGACAGTGAGTGCAGAGCATGTTGTAATAGAAGATGAAGAAGTGGGAGAGATATTTCAAGTGCACAGCAGTTTGAAGAAAGGTGAATGGGACGCGGCATGTTTGGAAGATGTACTATATCAAAAGGTGATGGCGTTGGTAAACGAGAATGAGGTCAAGAGGGTAGATGTCACAGTGGATGGTTATGGAAAAGTAAGAGATGAGCTGTGTGTACAGCGGCACTATTTGTGTATTGGGCATCAGTTAGTAGTGGCAAGCAAGATGAGGAAGGCAGTAGTGGAACTGGCACATGTTGGTCATTTAGGTGTGGCCAGGACAAAAGGGCTGGTGAGGTCTGAATTTTGGTGGCCTGGTGTGGACAGGGATGTGGAAGAGCAGGTTATGTCATGTGCTGAATGTGTGGAAGGTGATAAGGGACACACTGTACACAGAAGATTCCAATGATTGTGAGGAAAAGTCCCAAAGTACCATGGGATGAAATGGCTTTGGACCTGTTGGGGCCATTCAACATTAGAGGTGCTAGAGATGCATATCTGTTGGTGGTAATTGATTTGTTGTCAAAGTGGCCCGACATTTGTGTGTTGAAAGACATATCGAGTGGCAGTGTTATTCTATTTTTAGAAAAATGTTTTGGACAGAGGGCTTCCCCAAGAGGTGTCTCTCGGATAATGGCACTGAATTGGTATTGAGAGAGTTCAAGGAGTTTCTGGGCAAATATGAGGTGGAGCAAATTACCACATCCCTTTATCACCCCCAAAGTAATGGGTGCGTAGAACGTTTTAACAAGACGCTGATGGAGGCCATCAGAACAGCTGTTGCCACGGGAGATGATTGGATACGCACAGTAATGGAAAGAACTTTTCAGTATAGATTGGTCCCACACAGTGTTACTGGGGTTCCGCCATTTGAGGTTTTGCGAGGGAGGAAGCACAATCCGCATTTATGCCCTGGTTGGATGGAAAAATCGAGATATGTGGGAGTGGATGTAGAAAGTATGAGAGAAAAGATACATTTGAGTAGTAACAGAGCTAAGGAACGGTATGATGAAAAGAATTGTTGTAGGAAATGTATTGTGAGAGAAGGGGATTGGATAATAGTGAAGTTACCAACAAAAGTACAGAAAGGTTCTTCGCTATATTCAGATCCTAAGGAAGTTGCTAAGGATTTAGGTTCCTCCATGTTAATAAAAGTAGGGGGAGCGTGGAATCAAGAGAGAGTAGCTGGTCTGAAGATGGATAGTTCTTGTGTGTTGGCAAGGAAGGTGTGAGTGGTCTTAGTGCCACAGGGTGATGACAGAGGTGAGTCTGGTGAGGTTCAAGGTAAAATGGCCTAGAAGTCATATCGTTTTAGGGTGAATGACTGAAGTGTGTGAAAGGGTATGAAGGATGGGAGGTGTTAGAAGTGTGTACTTAGTTCATTGCACAGATTTGCCATGTATATAGTTCAAAGAATGTTATTGATAATTTAACAACTGTTATGTGATTTGCATGCCAGGATTTAATGTTGTGGAATGTGAATCATTTATTGTTCTGTGAATCATGGAGTGTTCTAGGTTCCATGAGTTTTCAATTGTTTGCGGTTTCCCTGGCTGGGGCTTGTCCATCTTTGAGCTTAAATAAGGCAACCTGTCATTTTATACTCAAAATGTGTGAGTTTCATTTATAACAAGAGGTCCTGCTAAAGAAAAGGTATCAGGCAGCTGACATTGGGGTGAAGATACCTGGCAAGTGAGTATACCAGACAATTCACAGAAATAGTGAAAAAATGGTATCATAGTGACAGGATTCCTGGCCAGGGAGTATACCATGCAATCCAACATAAATTGTAAAGAGAAGCTGAGCAGTGATACAAAGTACCTGGTAAGGAAGTTTACTAGGGAATCTGGAAAGTATACCAGCCAAATGTTTAGGTTTCCAGAATGAGAACTTTGGGGATCCAATATAAAGACATGTTGAGCTTCTTAAGTGTAGAGAACGTAGCCAAAACCTGCACGCACGGAGCGGAAGAATAATGAGCCAGGGGAGATAAGGGCACGAAAGTTAACACTGCTGTGTTGAGGAAAGAACCAGTGGAAGGACACACATTCCAGCATTGGCTGGCCCTCCACAGAAATGTCCCTCGAGCAAAGAGTGCCAAATTCACCAGTTCATGGTCCATGCATTCAGAGCTCCAGAAAGTCTGGACTAATACAGCCTGAGTGAAAGGCCAGAAACGTGTGTAGTGCACACAAGTCCTTTTAGATTGGAGAAACTGATTTTGTAGTTGATTTGGGCTAAAATATGTCATGTCTGGAAGAATGCGGTTGTGAATAAGACAACCCCACCAAAACGCCAATAGAAGGGATGCCTCTGCCACCAACGTGTTTTTATATTTACACTAGGGAGCTGACATAGACTCAAACATGTAGTCATGGCGTAGACACAAGCAGAATACATGCTGGACATAAACCTGAGTGTTGCACAAGCGAGACCAGAATGAGATATACAAAGATATCAGTGTGCAACAATCTATGTTCTAAATAGATAAGAAAGACATTGTTCAATTTATTTGGTATTAAAATAGAGAATCTTACAGATAGATATAAAGAACTTCGCCAAGTGTGCAGGTACTAGATGTACAATATAAACTGCTATATAGATGGTATAGATCTCCAGAGACACTACACAAGAAATCATCAAATAATGCAGTGTGTTGGAGGGTGTCTGGTTAGATGGATTGTTTGTTACATATTTGGTGGGCCTGTTCAGCGTTAAGAGACTTTTGGCCTGAAATAAGATCGGCCACACAAGATATTGTGGGACATGATTTGCCAGACAATCCTTGCTCTATCCTTTTGGGTTTGGAAAGAAATCACTTTGGGGGCCAGTGGGACAAAGGGAAATTTGGGGGGTACAGGGCGATGGCTATGTATGGTTTATTCCAGATTCTGAAGCTTTTTTTGGCAGCAAAATCTTCTATGGCAAAATTATGGAGTAGGTCTGAACTCCCTACAAATGTTATGTAGCTCTCAAGAGTTTAGACCATGGTCATGCTGCATTGGTCTTATATTTAGCAGGGGGCAATATTACTGTTCCACAGGACTGCCCCTTTTGGGGTGGGGTCCAGCCTGATTTGCATATGGTATTTCCCCTTTTGTAATGGCTTGGCAGATGAAGAAAGGTGGTCTGAAGGGTTGCCCAGAGCAATACCAGAGGTTAAGATTAATTCTAAACCTTCCAACGTCACTCCTTTTGTTCTCGTATAGTCACCCCGAGTGGGACGGGTATGCCCAGACATGGGTCCTGTGCATTCTGGGCCTAGAGACCCAAGCTGCTCCTCACTGATGGGGCCGAACAAGACCGAAACATGTTGGAGGGGGGTGCTTGTGGTCTCGTGCAGAAGGAATGTGACCAAGCAGTTCAGGCTGGACAGCCCTTTTGGGGTGGGGCCAAGCCTGATTTGCATATGCTATTTCCCCTTTTGTAATGGCTTGGCTGGTGAAGAACTGTGGTGTGGAGGGTAGCCGAGAGCAATGCCATAGGTCAAGATTAATCCTAAACGTTCCATCCTTCACACCTTTTGATTTGCCATAATCGCTTATCACCATTTCTTCTGAAAGTTACCGATGTGACGAATCCAGGGTATTCGCCCCATCTACCCAAAGGGTAGCCATCCCCCATGAGGCTAGCATGGTGAGCCTGCTAAGCAAGACCCTCCCCCCTAGGGTTCTGGAAATTGGAACCTCACATGGAGTGATTCCCCTCTTAGGGACAAGGACTCCGATTCAGGTAAGGAACTCCCTCTTCAGAACATGTTATCTGCCTACATGGAATTGGAAAGACTGCTGTAACCTTTTGTTTTGAACTCTTCAAATAGTGACATTTCCTTAATCTCTTTGGCTTCAGGTAATGCTGGATCTCGGCACGCCCCTTTTGTTTGTGATGGCGTACATAAATCCATGAAGAACTTTGAATCAGAGAGAGGATCCTACACTGAGGAGAACCTCTGACAGGTGGACCTCCTGGAGGGGCAGAACCACATTAGACCACTAGGCCGGAAGCAGGGGCAGAGCCAGCCACAATATTTTGCGTGGGCTAACTGGTTTTGAAAGATGGTAGCGAGTGGGGCCATTAAATATATTGTGCTGTTGATTCCCATCCCGAGTCCAGGAGGCTGAATACATATTATGCCTTCCTTTGGCCCATTAGAGGCATCTTTCACCCCAACTCACCAGGGGCATAGCAAGGATTGTGTAACAAGTGGGGCCTGGAGCTAATGTAGTAGGGCTCACTAATGGGAGCCTGAAGAGGGAATTAGGCTTGTTCTGCCTCCGTCCGAATCCATAGGAGCTACCGAGCATAGGAAAGAAACCAAGGTGAGTTTGGAGGGGTTCTATGTGTAAATAAGGTGTTAATAATTTAACATTACACTATCTGTGATGTGTTAGGTGACATGCCACACAGTTTCAAATCGGTTTTGTAGGGTAAGACATGAAAAAAGTCCATTAGATGCCAAATCCTCAACAATGCATATATGCATTTTCAAACACATTTTCATAGTGCGTTTGCCCACTGTATGCCATTTACCTGCAAGTATGAAAAACATGTTAATTCTGATTGTCCCCAAACATGTCCATTCTGGTGCACCTATATATGCCAGCATTCCCACATCATAAAATACTGGTGTGCGTTGTCCATGATGACAGTAATGATACTATAACACATTTTCATGCTGGCTCTGCCAATATATGCCGTATCCCCATGTAAGAACATGCTCCTGTTGGCTTTGCATTAATGCCAGTAAAAAAAAGCCATGCCACCGTAACAAAACATGTCCCTGCTGGCTAGCTCGTATGATAGCTCAGCGGATTGAGCACTGTCAAGACTTGAAGGTCGCGAGGAACAGAAATACCTCTGTCCTTAAGCAGCCAACAGCGAGATAAAGAAACACTCGCTGTTCAAAGATTAGGGCCACAGGTGATGGAAACAGGATACTCAAGGCTTGCGGATGGCTGCTGAAAGGGATAGGGCAAATGAGGTGATGGCAGGAATGCAAGCAAGGTTCTATTATGCATGTAACAGAAAGAACACCTACCAGAAGCCGGCAGATGGTGAGTAATAACCGGTTATGGCAATACCTGTTCCCTCAGTGGGTCAAAACAACACACGAAAGCACTGGGAGGAATGAGCGAGTGCCTTTACACCACACTGGGACACCTGAAGCTTGATGAAAAAAAACCTGTGGCTGATGGAGTGGCAATTGAAGTCAAAGCCCAGGTCAACTAAAAAACCAAGGGGTAATCCGTAAACAGTCTGTAAACAATCCAAGGTCAGAACCAGATGAAACAATCCGAAGGCGTGGACCACAAGGAAAAGTCTGTAAGCGATCTGTAGTCAATCTAAGGTCGGAACCAGAAAACACAATCCTAAGGCGTAGAACAAGAGGGATGAGGCAAACAGAAGTCCGTAGAACGAAGTCCAGAGGTCTGTAGCACGAAGAAGCATAAATCCAGGTCGGAACGCCAAACGCTGTAATCAAACAGCTGAGAAGCGCTGTATTGTTGGGTAGCGTTTGTTTTATATCGCAACTTCCGTTACGTGAGCCTGTAGATCACGTGATGCGTCACGTGATTCTACGGCTGACGCAGCGTAAGAGGTGCGTTTGTCCCTTGCAGCAGTAGGTGTGGCTAGTGCCTGGATGACAAGTGTTCCTGGGAGTAAGGTACACTTCAGGCTCTGTCTACCCATTCTCTGTTGTGTGTACAGATGCCACGGGAGTCACCACCCCAGGTAAATATGGTGGTTTCTCCCGTGGCATCCTCTCCAGTGACTCGGCAATCTTTTCCCCACTGATGGAATGAAACCCTGATGGGAATCGGGAACAACTGACCCAAGGCCTGGGTGTTTACGTGAACGAGATCTGGAGTGGGAGCTAGGTTTTTGCTGAGGGTGTGTATGGGAACGTGTGCGGGGACACGTGGGGGTGACAAGCGCTCACTGTTGCAATCTGAGTGTGAGCTGCAGGTTACAGGTTCAAATCCTGGCAAGGACAAATCAGCCTTTCATCCTTCTGAGGTCGATAAAGGAGTACCAACTTTGTTTGGGTGATCATTTTATACAAATATGTTCTGTATACATTGTGTGAGGGGTCAGAAATGAGAGGCAGACACAAAGTTGCAATATTCTCATTGTCGGACATATTTAAAGAAAATGGGTTGGAAACATACTTCTCTAGCCCTATCCTAAGAAAGGAGGTTCCCTACCTAAGAAACTAAAACTAAGAATCAGTCTGTAATGCATAGTTAGTAACTTAGAAACCATCCTTGCTTGTAAAGCCTTCTAAACTTACCCTCATGCTAGAAACAAACTAAGGAAGCAAGAAAATGTGTCTGACATATGTTCAGTTAAAAGTGTTCATAATCAAACATAAAAATAAATCCAAAAGTATTTTCCAAAGAGAAATCCTTGAAACCAGAGGATAGTTCCCTTCCCCTGGATTCTAGGCAGGATGGCAAAAGTGTCTCTTTCAAACAACACTTTCTTTATACCACAAGTGTGTCTCTTTATCCAACAATTCCTTGAGGGTTTTACACTGGATTCAGAAATGTCTTCTTCACACAAAATCTTTCAAAACATCCATCAATGCCTTTGTAGCAAAAATGTCTTTGTTGAACAACATCATCACAAAAAGGACTCCTGTCATTCACTCAATGTAATTCACCAAATCAAACACATTCTAACAGTTTCCAAATAAAGTATCAACTCCCAGCAAAGGAATTGTTAATTTGTTGTTTTATTCCTGGTATACATTGCAAAGAGGAAATTAATTTCTGTTAATCGTGCATCTATGCAAATGTAAATATTGAATCCAACACATGTATTTTGTGTTAAATCAAATTATATGGATCTGCAAGATTTTACTGTCGCGGAATGGCCCGCGACGGGAATGTCTGCATGGGAAATGTACGAACATGTCTATGTTGCGTACATTTCCCATGCGGACATCCATTAAAATCACACAGATGCAAACTCACACCCACACACACCCCCAGCCCCTACACCTTCCCTTCAGGCACACTGTGTCCCTGCGGCGCCGGTTCCCTTTCACATCCGTGATCGGGAACTGCCGCTGCAGTGTCCTTTTTTTGTTTTTACATTGGGTGAGATGTGGGGGGGTGTCCCCCGCAACTCCTGCCCACTATACTGTATAGTATAGTGAGCGAGGTGTTGCGGGGGGCAACACTGCAAGCCTCGGCTTTTTTCTTTTATTTTCTTTTTCTTTTTGCTCGGGTGAGCTGCAGGGGTGTCCCTTGCAACACCCTGCTCATTATACTTTATAGTATAGTGAGCTGGGTGTTGCGGAGGACACACACCAGGGCCCATACCCATCCCACCGAAACACCTAAACCCATACCACGAAAGGTTCAAACTTTTGGTAGTTAGAACTTTTCGTGATGTGTGTTTTAGGTCTTTTGCTGGGGTCGGTAATTTTTATTCTGACTTTTCGTCCGAAACCAATTATACACTGTTTTCCATGTCTTTCAGACCCAAGTGATCTTTGATCAGATCTTGTTGGTCTGCCCATCTCCTTTCGACTAACAAAATGATATGATATGATGGGGCATTTATAACGCGCATGTATAGTGTTTCAAGACGTGAATCGGCAAGGGGGAACAGAGGGAAGACAGAGACGGCGATCCTACTAGGCTAAGTGTTATCCAGATTGCGCAAGTGCGGGAGAAGAGGAAAAGTGCGGAGTTGAGGGGGGTGGGGACAGTGCAGTACATGGGGTAATAGAATAAATTAAAACAATAAGAGAAGTAGGGCCAGCTGGTGGCCAGTGCAAGGGTAAGTGCAGACATCAGGTGTCGAGTGCTGGTGGGGGACTGTAGGGATACAGGAAACAGCCCTCAAGTGTGGGGGTTGCCAGGGAGGCAGTGCAGGTGTGTAACTGGCGGGCGAGGGAACCTGGACCCAAGATCAAAGGGTAGCCAGGTAACCAGTACAGTTTCAGCCAGGAATTCAGCAGGGGAGAGGAGGAGAGAAAGAAGCAGAAGCAAAGAGGAAGCTTTTAAGGTGCTTCCGGAACTGGAGATGGTTTTCCTCAAGTTTCAGGGAAGCAGGGAGGCTGTTCCAGAGGGAGGCCCCAGCCGAAGAAAGAGATCTACCACTAACTTGTTGCTTGGAGAAGCGACTGACTCTGAGGGAGTTGGAGGTGGATGAGCGAAGAGCTCGAGAAGGAAGTTATTTAGCAAGAGAGAGTTGAAGGCATTGAGTCCCGATGCCACAGAAGGCCTTGTGGACAGTGCAGAGGGCTTTGAACGTAATCCTTGCAGCCACTGGGAGCCAGTGCAGAGATTTCAGTCCTGGAGAGATACGATCCCTGAGCTTGAGGCCAAGGACAAGTCTCTCAGTCCTGTTCTGGATGAGTTGCAGAGGGCGGAGAGTAGAAGCAGGCAGATTTAGAAAGAGGCTGTTGCAATAGTCCAGCCTAGAGAGAACCAGAGCTCTGGAGACAGTGAGCTTCTGGGGGAAGGAGAGGAAAGTTAGAATACCTCTGAGGAGGTGCAGCTGGTATCTCACTCATAGTACAACTCACTCAGACATAAATTCACACAACAATAATTACACAAAATAAAAAAAATGTTTCTGCCTATTCCTCTTCCCACTGACCATTCAGTGTTTTTTTCTCAAACGTGTGCATATCCTGGGCACCCACCAGTTTTAAGCCTGGCTCATTCCTTAAAATGCTAATATTAGTCCCTTCAAGGAGGTTGCACCTTGTCCAAGTCTTTCCATGAGAAGAAGTTAGCGGAACACTTACATCTTATTAATGGGAAAGTAACTCATGCTATGTTGCTCGTTAAACCGAAAGTCAACATTACATCTTTCAAAGAGGATAATAGCGCTCCACATAAAACACATGCCCCATTTTAGCGTATCCTCCTTTACTCGTGCGTCCCGTCCCCTTTCCTCCATACTGCACGGGCGTCCCTTCCAAGGGACGGGAAGACAGAACCTTTTTCACCAGAAAAAACCTTCTTCCCCTTTAAATTTAGAGGCACGTGCAGGTGCGGCCCAGGGAGCATGCGCTCGCTGTGACTCTGCCCTCCGGTGCCACACCTTAGTCCCCTTTTCTGCACTAATGGGAATGGGCCGAATTCACCAGCTCCTGGGTTTGGTTTCGGCCATGCAATTCCACATGCAGATACTTCTTCTCTTTGTCTTCTTTTTTGTCTTTTTATCATTCAGGTACTCAGTCCTCAGGCGCCACGCTCCTCCCCGGCGCATGTCGACTTCCACAGGGTTCAGCAGGTGTCCATCTTGCAACGGGCTCTTACCAACTTCAGACCCCCACACCCTCTGCCTACGTTGCCTTGGCCCAGACCACGGTTGGCAAGCTTGTACAGCATGTGGCTCGCTGTCATCGAAAGCGCCGAAGAACATACTTGCCAGGTGGAGGGAGCTCTTCCAGAAGTCGCCTCCAGAGGCCCTCAAGAACTTCAGGAAACACTGAGCCAGGCCCACGGAAGGGCCGCTATTTTCCTTTGCGCCCCGCAAAGGCCACTCCTTTCCAAGCACTCTCCCGCGTGGGAGGGGACCTTTCAGGAACCTTCCGGTGGCAGTGTTGTGGGACTGGAAGGTTCTTGTAGCGCATTGTCATCCGAGGGGCTTTACCCTTGTACCAGCAATATGGCTGAGGGGCTACGCCCTAGTACCGGCTATACGTCCAAGGGGGTGCCTAAATGCAGCTCTACTGACCCCCAGGTCGAGGGTGTCTCACCTACTGGGTCTAGGCCCGAGGAGCAGGGTAGGCCTTGTGATACACATGCAAGAGTCCTGGAGGAGGCTGGGCCCATCGAGCCGAGCAACACGTCGCAGACAAGTGGCAGGCAGCTCGACAAGATGGCCGCCATGCCAGACAGAGGCAGCCGTCCAACGCCATTCCAGGAGTTCTGCGAAGAACGAGTGTCAAGGCGGGACTGGCCTCAACCAGGTTCGTGGCCTAGAGCCTATCCTTCTTATGCGCAGGGCAGCTTCCCACTGCGTCCATACGGGCAGGGTATACAGCGGCTCCAGCAGCCCCCGGCTACCCTGTCAGTAGCCCCTACCACCTCTCAGGCCAGGGAAGAGGGGTTCTTCGAGAGATTCCTCGGGCTCATGAAGTCACCTCAGATGGGCGTTATCCTCAAGGACGCTATCAGGGAAGTCCTCCCGACTATGCTAGCAGCACCACAAGCGCTGGCGCCCCCGGTGCAGCCGCTGCCTCTGGCTCCCCAGCCGACTCCTCAGGCGGTTCCGTACCAGCCTCTGCCGCCTCCTCAGCCTCTGGCCGCGGTCCCTGTGCCCCAGCCTCCGGCTCCAGCTACTCCTCCACCTCCGCAGGATCCTCCTGATCCACAGGACACGGATGAGGAGTATCTGGACACGCCATTCTCAGCCAGGGCCTTCCACAAATGTCTTTCTGGGCTGGTGGAGTACCTGGGCCTACCCCAACCCGAGGTAGAGCACCCGGCAGTGGGGGTTCTGGCTGAAGTCCTCACACGACGCCCTTCTGCCAAAACAGGGATTCCTCTGGATACTGATGTAGTCTCCCTAGCCAAGAAGGGTTGGCTCAAGCCCCACTCAGTCCAGTCAGTCAATCGACGCCTGGACGCCAAGTACAGGCAGATAGAGGGGGACACACTCTTGCTCTCAGCCCATCCTCGGCCACACTCCTCGGTGATCGCTGCAGGATCACTATACTCCAAGCCTCAGTCGTCCTCAGCCTCCTCCTCTGCGGTGCTGCTAGGCAAGTAGGAGATGATCTTGGAGGCATACTGGAAGAAACTCTATTCCAACGCATCTTTGCATCTTCGTCAGGCCAACGCCGATGCCATGCTGGCTGCCGCTAACCAAAGGTTATGGCGGGAAATTGTGGACTTCCACCCGGAACTCCCTACGCAGAGTCAATCACGTTTTAAGGCAGGGCTGGCTGAGGCCAAGCTGGTGACGCAGGACCTCATCTAATCCACCGTGGCCCATATTGACACCTCTGGCCGTGCCTTCTGTATCGCCACAGACATGAGAAGGACAGCCTGGCTCCGGCCCACAAAATTCAACCCGGACGTCCAGGAACGCATATTAGATGAAGGGGGGGGTGATCTCTTCCACTCCACCACTGACAAAGAGCTGGATAAGAAGAAAACAGTTATCCATCTTGACAAAGACCACGTCCAAGTTGTACACCCAATCACAGCAATGCTCCGACAGGGGGCGTACGTATCAAGGGTTCCGTGGCTTTCAGGAACGGAGATCCAGGCTGCCGGACCACTCGCCGTCTCAGAACTGGCGCAAGCAACATAAACGGGGTGGGGGGAGGGCTTTTTTCAGTCCCCCTCCTCCGCAACAGCCTCCGAGGGAAAAAAGGCATGACACGCCCCTTCGGGTCCATGTGTCTCCGGTGGGGGGCAGGCTTGCTCTCCATGCACATTTCTGGTGCCAGAATTTCGCAGACCCCTGGATCCTCTCCGTAGTATCCATTGGGTACCGCCTACCCATCCCAGTCTCTCTTCCCCTCCACTCCCTCAGGTTGCGACAGCAACTCTTCTGGCAGAGATCCGATTGCTCGTAGAGAGCCAGGCAGTGGAGGAAGTGCCAGCCTCTCAGCGAGGCTTGAGCTTTTACTCCAGGATTTTCGCCATTCAGAAAAAAAAAAAACAGGCGGGCTTGAGAGTTGTGCTGGACGTTTCCACCTTCAACCTCTCCTTACCCCTACAAAATTTCAAGATGTTTACGCCAGATTTTATAGCAGAGACATTGTGCATGGGAGACTGGATGTGCTCCCTGGATCTGAAGGACGCGTACCTACATGTCCCATTTTGGCAGCCCCACCGTTCTTTCCTATGGTTCAGGATCATGGGCTACCATTTCCAATGCAAGGTCCTCCCTTTTGGCCTCGACTCGGCCCCCAGGGTCTTTACCAGGCTCATGAATATGGTGGCTGCCCTCCTCAGAGCGCAGGGCCTCAACATCTACCCATACCTCGACGACTGGCTCGTCAGGGCTGCATCTCCAGAAGCGGTTAACCACTCTTCCCATGCCCTTATGAAAACACTGCACTACCTGGGCTTCTCACTCAATCTCAAAAAGTCGCAGCTTCAGCCCACGCAGACTCTCACATTCATGGGCCTCATCTGGGACACGTGCTCCGAGAAGGTATTTCCGTTGGAGGACTAGATCTTGGCGGTCAAGAGGGCCACCGCCCACTTCCTCAGCAGAGAGATGACGTCGGCATGGTGGTACCAGCATCTCCTGGGTCTCTTGGCGGCTGTCTAATTAGCCGTCCCACATGAGATTGAGGATAAGGAAGATTTAGCTGCACTTCGCGGCCTCATGGAACCAGGAGCAGGCTTCTCAATCCGAGATTATCAACGTTCCTTCATCTCTCCACCCGGACCTAACATGGTGAGCTGGGTGTTCTCTCAGAAAGCCCTTTAAGATTAGTAGCAATACTGTATGCAAAACCAGACCGCTAAGGAAAACAGACCAACTGTTTGTCTCCGTAGCTACAGGCAAAGAGGGAGATTGCGTCTCTAAAGGTGCCATCTCTAAGTGGATTGTTAACTGTATCCAGCTGTGTTACTCCCTTTCTGAAAAAACGTTGTCTTTCACGCCGAGAGCCCACTCTACAAGAGGCATTGGGTCCACTCTGGCTTTCATTGCAAATGTACCCCTTGACACCATTTGCAAAGCAGCTACTTGGAGCTCTGTTCACAATTTTACTCAGCACTACTGCATTGACACCCATTCCAAGACAGATACTCAAGTGGCACAAGCGGTTCTAAGACATTTATTTGCTCATGACCCTTCTCACATCCCACCTCCTTCTTCTAACACTGCTCGCTAATCTATGCACAGCATGTGATCTAAGCAGATTCCACAAGCCTCAGAAGGGAAACATTACTCACAGTAATCGTATTTATGATGCTTGTATGTGCTTAGATTCACATGCAACCCACCCTTCCTCCCCTCTGAGAGAAGGCGCATGGATGCTTGTAGTCCTATCTTCTATCTATCTACTTGGATTATCTGTACTCACGCTACTCCTCATGCTACCTCATGTCAGAAAAAATACAGTCTGAGGGTCCTAGACGCGTGAGGGATCATGAGTACAGTGGACGTCGCACTAGGGATAGTATTACTGGCACGCACTGTGTCGACCCCCATTTTCGAGTTTAAAAACAAACTGTAATACTCTGCAGCTTCCACTAGATGTCGGCCTATGCACAGCATTTGAATCTAAGCAGATACAAGTATCAGAAATACGATTACGACGAGTAATGTAAAATATATATATATATATATATATATATATATATATATATATATATATATATATATATATATATATATATATATATACATATATATATACATATATATTGGTGCTTGCTGCAATCTAACTATTCAAAAGCATGTAGCTAGCTTCCTGATTGCTTTGCTGCTTGCGTTTCATTCAGATCTGTGGCATAAGTTTCTTCACCATGATCCCGAGATGTCACTTATCCTTGATACTTTCTTGATGGTTTGTAAATAGTCTGCATCCTATAGTCTGTTTATCTCTTCTATAGGAGTCAATTCAACTTGTATGACGTCACGATTCATCTTTGCCTTTTAGTTTCTCTGCTTCTTCAGAAATCTTGTTCAAATAGCCATCATATTGTCTTGTTTGCAGGTATGGCTTCCTTGGTGGGTACTTTACCTGCCATATTCTCTTAGGTATAGGTACTCTTATTGGTCCTGCACAGAGTCCACGCTCTTCTCTTTGTTGGTTTAGCTTTTCTGTGTATGTCACATACTTTGGTTCATACTTTTCAGGTAATGTAGGCGGGGCAGTTGGAGTGGGGGTGCTTGGCTCCTCCTCTACACTGGTGGTCCAGGGACTGCAACCTACGGACAGGCTAGCCCTTTCGGCTGCGCTACCGGCAGGCCACCATCACCACAGACTCCTCTTGCGAGGGCTGGGGAGCCACCTTGGACGGTCTCTCGGTCCACAGCACCTGGACTCGACAGGAGCAGGAATACCACATGAATTGGCTAGAGCTGAACACCATCTGGCTTGCGCTCAGAGCATTCCTACCACTTCTCAGGGGCAAGGTTGTCCTCATCCAGGCAGACAACTAGACCAGCATGTACTACGTCAACAAGTAGGGAGGCACTAGATCCCCTCATCTGTGCAGAGTGGCAATCAGTATGTGGGAGTGGGCCCTGGAAAACGAAATTACCTCATGGCAGTCCACCTCCCAGCGGACAGGCTCATCAGGTTGGGAGCGGACAATTATTAGTGGCAGCTAAACGACATCGTTATTCAGGAGATCTTCAACAGGTGGGTCATCCACAGGTGGATCTCTTTGCCACCTGGCACAACAAGAAGTCCCCTCAGTTTGCCTCCTGGCAGGGACAGGGTTCCGGCTCCCTCAGCGACGCATTTCGCCTTCAGTGGGACGGCATGATGGCGTACTTTTTCCTGCCCACTCTGCTGATTCACAGATTGATTTGCAAGATCAAGGAGTCTCGCCAACTCAACATCATTCTAATCGCTCCATGGTGGCCGGCCAGGCCATGGTTTTCTGAGATGCTCAGCCTCTCAGAGATGCCTCTGATTCACCTCCCGACAGGCCCAGCACATCTTCTGGCGCATCAGGGGGGCAGGGTCATCCACCCCGCGCCTCAGAAACTAGCCCTCACAGTGTGGTGCCTGAGCAGGTAATGCTGCGGCACCTCAGCCTCTCCCAGGATAATCTGGAAATCATACAGGACGCAAGGAACAAGGCTACCAGAGCCCAGTATAAAAGTAAATGGACCAGGTTCTGCCACTGGGCAGACTCCAAGGAAATCTAACCCCTGGCATGTACTTTGGACGACATGCTCTCCTTCTCGGTGCACCTCGCCCACTCGGAGGTCCAGGTGGGAACCTGCCGTACATACCTCGCGGCCATTGGGGCTTGCAGGAACTCGGAGGAGGGGATCTTCTCTTCCTGCAATCCCACCGTCAAGAAACATTTGACGGGGCTCGCAAGGCTCTACCCGCCCATCAAGAGGCTGCACCCCGTGTGGGGCCTTAACATAGTCTTGGGCGCTCTGGCGCACAAACCGTTTGAACCAATGGCGCCCGCGGACATCAGGCTGGTCACCATGAAGACGGCCTTACTGGTCGGCCTCACCTCGGCTTGTAGAGTCCGCGAAATCCAGGCGCTGGTCACCTCGGAACCATATACTACCTTTCACAGGGACAAAATAGTCCTGCGGACACACCCAGCATTTCTGGCCAAGGTGCCGCCTGCTTTCCACTTGAACGTGGAAATAGTCCTTCCTACATTTTTTGCCGATCCTAAGGACGAAGCACAGAGAGTGCTGCACTGCCTGTATTTCAGGCCTGCCCTGAATTTCTACTTGGAGAGGACCAAGGGCTTGCGCAAATCGGATGCCCTGTTTGTCACCTTCGATGGCTCAAGGCCAGGCTATCAGACCTCCAAGGCCTCCATATCCCACTGGTTGGTCTCGGCCATCAAAGAAGCGTACGAGGGCCAGCACAAGCTGCTGCCGGACAACATGCATGCCCACGCAATCAGTGCCAAGGCAGCGGCTATCGCATTCCAGCGCCATGTCCCTTGGCAAGTCATAAGCTGGGCAGCCACTTGGGCCGCTCCCTCGGCTTTCTGCAAGCATTACTGTTTGGATGCCGGCTCTAGATCTGACGCGGCTTTCAGACAGGCGGTTCTCAGGAACCTATTTGCTTAAAGAGGGTCTCCTCTCCACCCTGGGGCTACATTCAGTTGTAATCGCCCATACAGTATGGAGGAAAGGAGACGGGACATAAGAATAATTATAAGTTACTCACAATAGTGACTAACATACTCATAGTCCATAGTCCCCTTTCCTCCATACGTCCCACCAACCTTCCCCCTAATAATACTGGTGTCATTAGGCAATGTTAAATCTATTGTCGACGCGTCAATGGGGACTGAGGTGTGGCGCCGGAGGGCGGAGTCAGGGCAGCGCATGCTTCCTGGGCCGCACCCCTGCGCGCCTCTAAATTTAAAGGGGAAGAATGTTTCTTCTGGTGAAAAAGTTCTGTCTCCTGTCCCTTGGAAGGGACATCCATGCAGTATGGATGAAAGCGCACTATGAACTGAGAGTAAGTTAGTCACTACCGTGGGATGTCAAGAAGGGCAATAGGACAATTGTTTGTTGGGTTGTTCCTATTGCCCTTTTCGAACAAAGGAATGACGACTGAGGTTCTCCATGAAGCCGGGATGACGCCCGTCGAGATCTTCTGAAAAATCAGATGCAGTATCCTCACCCATACCTCAGGGTTAGCTTTTAGAGTGACATTTGTTATCCCATCTGGACCTGGAGCCCTCGAAGAGCTTAGTCTCTTGATTAATATGATAATGTCATCATGATTAAACATATTTGTATTCAGATTTACACTATCCATCGTCAACAGGGCAACATCATCATCATCACTCCTTGCAAAAACTCTCAAAGTGGGCTATCCAAATTGCCTAATTGATGGTATTCAGGGTAGTGGAGGCAGTAGCATTCGAAGGAGATGATTTCAGTAGCCTCCATATTTCAGAGCTAGATTTAGAAATTCAACCATTAAACATTTTCTCACCTGGGGGGTGCTAGCGAGCCTGACCAGCATGGCCACGAGTCTGTGAAGCTCCTCTGCACTAATAAATCCGGTTGCTAATCGGGATGGTATCCATTGCCCCACCAGCATATACTCGGCGCGATTGGAGAGCGGGGGGGGTTTGTGCCCCAGCAGGAGTGTTTTCAAGGAGAATTGGGGCCGGGAGACCTCAATCTGAGCGTGGACTGGCTCACAGCCCGGCGACAGAGCGGAATACAGAGCGGCGCATGTGGGGAGCCAGTGCTGTGGACCGGAGGAGAGTATTAGCGACAAGCTCCTGGACGGAGGAGTAGCAGTGCTGGTGTGCTGTTCCGCCGGCGTGCAGGGGAAGGCGGCCCTGATAAGGGGGGACACTACTGGTGACGCGGCCGGCCCCCTCTGCTGCACCGGAGCGGTCGTCAGAGGGAAGGGGAAGAGAAAGTGACCCGAGTGCATCCGGATCTGCGGCAGTCAGGCCGCCCCTGCAGGATCTTCTCCCGAGTTGTGGCCAGGTGAGGGGGTGCCCAGTCGGTGCTTCAACTAGAGGGTGCAGAATGTCTGGTGATTTGAGGTAGCAATCACACAAGAAAAAAAAAAAGACAGTGGACGGACGTTGGGGAGCGCGGCCGCGGTGGAGGGAACACCAGAGGAGCCTAAGCAGCGATATTAACGGCTGGGGGACGCCCCCCCGTGTGCCATAAAAGGGGTGAAAAGGTGGCGGGGAGGGGACCTCAGCCTGCACCTACTCGAACTGCCTTAGACCCGGACCCGCTGAGGCGGTATGCAGTGTGACTCTGTGACCAAGGAGGAGCGGCAGCTTGGTGGTCTGCTGTGCGGGGGCTCTCGTTGCCTCGGCCTGAATCCTGCTGGAATGGCCCTGGGGTCTGGCAGCCATAGTTGCAGGGCACTAGTGCTTGGTGGAGATCACGGGCCGTGAAGGCGACGGTGGCACATCTGGATGGTCACATGGCGGCAGGGCATTTGTCATCAGCCGGCACGAAGTGAGGAGATCAGTGCAATCTTGCGTTGGGGGAGATCCTTGGGCCCTTGCTTGAAGTGTGGAGACACCTGGTGGCCTCACGTGGACCCCTGCCCCCTCTCAGGCCCTGTGTATTGGAGGCTTGGCTGCTGTATAGGACAGTGTGACACCCTGCAGACCCCTTCGGATACACATCGGCCGCATGCATGACTGTATGTGCACGACACAGTGAAGTTGGGCGGGTCTGCCTACTGCTGGGCCTGCCGGTCAGTTATTAGGACATCAGAGCGTGTGGGGAACACGGAAGCCCCTCCTGCACAATGAGATTCGACACGGCCCACGGATTGGCTGTGGGTGCACGGGACGTCGGCTGCTGCGCGGTGGGCCTGGGACTAATGCTAATTACAGACAATCCTGGGGAACGGGGGTGCGAGGTCCCGAATAAGCACAGTGGTGGTCGTCTCGCCCCTGTTCCCCCATCTGGGAATTGAGCTGCATGGAACATTTTACAGGCAGAGGGGAGGGGACTGGTCGGACCGGGGCGGTGTGGGGCTCCGCTCATATATCTGGAGGGGTGATTGGCTTCTCCCAGACCCTAAGCGACATGTCCAAAGCAGGTAAAGGTGGAAAGCAGCAGGCTAAATTGAACTTTGCGTGTCGGTGCAGACGAAAGGTAACAGGTCGGTGGAGGATCATCAGGAGGCCCAGCCGCCGGCGGACCTTGCAACAGCATTACAGGATATTAAAGATATGTTTGTGCAGCTGCAGTCCGGTATACAGTCGCTGGATGGGAAGCTGGACTCATTGACCTGCAAAGTGGACCATATGCAGGTGAGACTAGATAAACATGGGGAGAGATTAGATGAAGCAGAGGGCAGAATATCGAGAGTGGAAGATGAGGTGGCCTCCACGTCCAGGGACATGGCAGTCGTTAAGAGGGCGCTGAAGGTGGTTTCAGAGAAGCAGGAAGATTTGGAGTTGCGCTCTAGGCGGAATAATGTCAGGATAGTGGGATTGGCTGAGTCGCAAGACCGGAAACACATAGAGGAGCTGGTGGAAGAGATTCTCTGGGAGGCTCTAGATTCTGAGGGTTTTTGTCATTCTGCGTTGTGGAGACGGCACACAGAATCCCGGGTGGCAGAAGGCCGGTTGCCGGGGCCCCGCCCCGTCCACTGATTGCTCGCCTACTGAACTATCGAGATAGGGATAATGCCCTCCGCAAGGCGAGGGAGAAGGGGACGTTTTGCTACAAGGGAGATGTGATCAGGCTCTTTCCCGATTTCTCCGATAAAGTACAGGCTTCCCAGAGAACATTTATCACGGTTAAAAAGAGATTGCGAGACAAGGGCATAAAGTACGCTATGTTGTATCCTGCAAAATTAAGAGTCGAACATGAGGGCAAGGCATTGTTTTTTCAAACACGGAGGAAGCCAGCTCCTTTTTGGATATATTACCAAGGTCTTCAGGATCCCGGGACAATAACACATGATACACCTGCAGGGATCATGGGGTGGTTTGAGTCATTTGCGTTTCTCCTGAGGTGGGGTATTTTTTGATTACAGGATATCTAGCATGTGCGGAGTGGGTCAGCTCCTAACGGCCTCTGAAGCGAGAGGTTGATTATTGCTATGGTTGGGGTTGTTAACACTCTGAGTTGTTGGAGTAATCAATGGGGGGGAGGGGAAGTTGGTTTGTTTGTAAGGGGTGTAGGGGGGCATGAGGGGGGATAAGACACTGACAAGTTGGGGGGTTGTTGGTAGGGGTGGGGGGGTGGGGATACGGTAATATGGTTGGTTTGGGAGTGCAAGCAAGTGGGAGGGAACTTGAATAGGCATGATGAACTAATTATAGATGGCGACACTTAACCTTTTGACATGGAATATTAAGGGTCTCAACAACCCACCTAAATGTCGAAAGGTTCTGCAATATTTGAGGCATCACCAGATAGGGGAGCATTCCTCCAGGAGACTCATTTGACGGGGATACTGAGTCCAAATTTGGTAAGAGCTGGGGGTGTCATCAGTATTTTTCATCTTATTCTTCTTACTCCAGGGGAGTGGCTATCCTGGTGCATAGCTCGGTGGGTTTTTGGCAGACGAGGATGCTGAGGGACTGCGAGGGAAGGACATTGATAGTACAGGGGATAATCCAGGGGAGGCTGTATACATTGATTTGCTACTACGGACCTAATCAAGATGTGATGGATCCTTTGCAGTGGGTCGAGAGGCAGTTTGGGGAGATCCCGGAGGGAGATGTTTTGTGGGCAGGCGATTTTAATATGGTCCTGGATCTGGCTCAGGACCGGCTGGGCAGTGCCCTGCGCCCGGTCAGTAGAAGCTCGGACAAAATTCGGGGCATGATGTCGGTGGGGGGGGGGGTGGAAGATGTGTGGAGGGTGAGGAATCCAGCGGCGTGTCAATTCACACACTTCTCCGCCCCACACAATTCGGCCGCTCGGCTGGACTATTTCTTGATTTCCCGTGCGCTGTTGGGTCAAACTAGGGGGATAGATATACTAGCTTGCACCCTCTCGGATCATGCCCCGGTTGTATTGAAACTTCACTTGAGGGGACGGGTGGAGTTGAGGCCCCCTTGGAGGTTCAAAAGTGATAGCCTTACAGACACGGTCTTCAGGGAGGAATTATCAGCTGCCATAGATATGTACTTCAAGGAAAATGTGTGGTCGGTCACGTCAGCTGGGACCCTATGGGAAGGATTAAAGTGTGTGATAGGGGGGTGTGTTTAGCCAAGGAAGTGGGTATTCTGCGACGTATAAGGAGGGATCTTGCCGACAAAGAGGAGGAGATCCGTATTTTGCAAAGAGATAACCCCACTCCGACAAAACTCCAACAAGGAGAATTAATGCGGAGATTGCAGGAATTTCACATCCTCGCTCAGAGGGAGGTGAAGTATCTGTGGGACAGGGCGGCGACTCGTCAATATGGGGAGGGTCAGGCTCCGGGCCAGTCACTAGCCAGAGCCACTCAGCTAGTCGAGCAAGTGCGTAGAATAGCAGCAATCACTGATGAGAGAGGGGTGAATCAATTTGAGGATGAGAAGATCATTTGCGAATTTCATAAATTCTACAGTCATTTATACTCTATAGCCAACTGTTTGGCCTGTGGCTGGGTAGACTCCTACTTGGAGGAGGTGGGACTATACTGGTGCTCTGAGGGGCAACGGGAATGGTTGAGCATACCCTTAACATTAGAAGAGGTGGTCGGGGCCATTAAGTCGCTGCCGAGTGGAAAATCTCCCGGGCCGGATGGCTTCACGGCTGAATTTTATAAATGTTATGTGGACAAATTGGCACCATACCTGCTGCAGGTATACCAACAAGCAGTGGTCGAGGGCAGGCTGCCGGAGTCCCTTCGAGAAGTGGTGGTAGTTGTGTTAAAATCGGGGAAACGCGCTGAGGATTATTCTTCGTACCGCCCGATTTCTCTCCTTAATCTTGATAATAAAATATTGGCAAAAGTGTTGGCGACCAGACTGGCTCCACTAATGCCCACTATGGTCAGAGCCGATCAGGCGGGGTTTATTCCTGGGCGGTCAACATCGTTTGGGCTGCGTAGGATGTTTGGACTGATGGCGGCATTGCCTGAAGATGAACCAACGGTTGCTGCCCTACTTGATGCCACCAAGGCATTTGATTCCGTCGAGTGGCCGTTCTTATTCTCGGTTTTGCAGAGGATGGGGCTGGGAGCCCCATTTATCTCAATGATCTCCTTATTATACACAGACCCGGTAGCCAGAGTGAGGGTGAACGGGCAGACAACAGACCTGATACCACTTGAGCGAGGAACGCGCCAGGGGTGCCCACTGTCACCTCTATTGTTCGCCCTGGCAATTGAGCCGTGGGCAGAACGGGTAAGGGAGCTGCATGTACACCGGGGGGTCCAGCTGTTCACCCATAGGGTGGTGATTTCACTTTATGCTGACGACATGGTCCTGTTTATCCGTCACCCCGAGGTTAATCTGGACACGATTATGATACACGTTCAGCTGTTCGGAGAGCTATCAGGGCTTAAGGTGAACGCCAGTAAGTCGGTTATATTTCCGTTAACGGAGGCAAAGGGCCAGTTTCGTGATGTTTGGGGATTTCAGTGGGAATTGGTTCACACCCGCTATTTAGGTATCATGATTGCCAGGGAGGTGGGGGTAGTTTATCGTAGGAATTATCTAGAAACTCTGGAGTTTGCCAAGTCCGCAATGGCTAGATGGGGGTACACTCCCGCTTAACTTATATGGAAGGATATCAGTGGTCAAGATGACCATTCTTCCTAGGTTTCTGTATGTGTTTTTGAATACACCTATTGCAGTGCCCAGGGCGTATGTTCGGGACCTCCGCTCGGCGGTGACCAAATTTATATGGGCTGGTAAATGGGCGCGGATGTCCTGGGAAAAATTGGTGGCGCCAGTGTCGGAGGGGGGCCTGACCCTGCCAGATTTTGAGCTATATTATACGGTGGCACAGGCGAGCTACCTGCGGTACTGGTACGGGATGGCGGCGGAGCGCCGACATGTGGAGGTGAAGAGATCCATTGTTTCTCCTGCACTGCTGCGTGCGATCATTCTTACGGAGTTGAGCCGACCTCGTGCGACTCAGAATATGGTGGACCTCACCTGCAGGGCCTGGACCCTTTTGGAGCGGAAGACTATATTCTATATTCGCCGGAGCTCCCGGTTATTTATATTCCGTGCATCCCTCTGACCAGTGATGGGGATTATGTGGCTCTGATGAAGAGGTTGGAGGTGACTAAATTCGGTGACCTGTTTCCAAATGGTAGGTTCATATCGGCTGAACAATTGCGTGGGAGGGGTGATTTATCTGCGCTGGATGTTTTTCTGTATTATAGATTGAGGGTGGCGCTGCAATGACTGTTCCCATTCTTCCCGGAGCAACCCCACGTGGCGGGTACATTAGATAAATTGATACGGGGGTGTCTAGTGGGCAGTGTGTTGTCCACGCTTTACGTGATGGCCTTGAGGGACAGGTCAGCTACAGGGAAATCGTCGCGGGATGTGTGGGAGAGGACGCTGGGCAGGGAAATACCGGTTACCACATGGAGGTACTGCTGTGAAATGACTAGGAAAGGGGCGATTTGCACTAGGTTCAAATTGGTTCATTTTAAGTTCCTGCATCAATATTATTATTCCCCAGCTCAATTAAAGGAGTTTTTCCCTCAGAAGAAGGGCGCTTGCCTTAGATGTGGGCAAGCCGAGGCAGGGTTCCTTCACGTGGCATGGGCTTGTGTGGAACTGCAACAATTCTGGAGGCAAGTTTTTGATGTTGTTAGTGAAATAGTGGGGCAGCGAGATGCGCCGGACCCTATGGTTGCCCTATTGGGGTATACTAAACAAATACATAAAGGAACAAGGAAATTGATAGGCCTCCTTTTGATTTTAGCCAAGCGAAGAGTGGCTATGGGTTGTGGAAGCAGGTTTTTCCCTAGGGTCGCTCAGTGGGCAGAGGATATTCTGTACTGTAATGATATCGAATCCAGATGGGGTGCGATGCAAGGGAACCGCTGGGGGGATATGCGCATGTGGGATGCATACACCCTGTATCTCCTTAGGCAGCCAAGTGTTGAGGGGGCGGACCCCCCCTCGCCATAACATGGTGTACAGGGCCCCTTGGTGTTGAGGAGGTGCCTGTTGGTGGCCTTCCATTTCCCAAGGAGGCCGATAAGGTTTGGAGTGCCAGAGCCCTGGTGGGAACGGGGTCATTGGGTCTGATCTGGGTTCTAATCTCCGGCCCGGGCCGCTGGAGGGGACCCCTTTGGGTTGATTTAATGGACTTGTCGCCTGCATCGTGGAAGGGTTTTGTTTGTCGCCAACTGTATTCTTTTTGTAGCTCGGTCTTAATGTTGCTGGGTCACGTATAAGGTTGCACCTGCTTGCTAATATGGGGAGGGGGGTGTTGTTTGTTTGTTATATTAAAATGGCAATAAAGAAATTAAAAAAAAAAAAAATTCTCACCTGCTACTTGTTGTGCTCGTTCTCTATGATGGCATAGGCCATTTTTTTAACCTGGTATGAAGGTTAGTTAGCAACTCAATCATATTATCAGGCTTCAAACGCATAATCTGTCTTGCAAGCCTTCTTTTTTCATTTTTTTAATTCTGGACAGCAGGGTCGTACTTAGATTGATGTGTTATCTGTACTAGGCAGCCACTCTGCTGGAATATTTGCAAAGTATCTATACAGGTCGGCTGTTTGGTCTGGGCAATATTTTACAAATCATCAGACCGGGATTCTTTCAGTTTCCTTTGATTAAATGAACACCATCTAATTACATTCCTCCCATGAGTTTCTATAGGTGTTTTATAGAACTTGTTCTTTTTTTTGTGTCAAGTATTGACCACGAAAACTCAAGTATATTGTGGACAGTAGCTGTTGTGGGGAGAATCACAAAATCTTTCACTCTGGATAACGCTTGTTCCGAAACAAAAGCATAATCCAAAATTGCTCTCGAGGCTTCTCTTGACCATGTATATTTAGGGAGTGTATCTTTCTGAGGAACCATTTAACATTTTAAATCCTCTCACCTTCATTAGATCCAGCCATAATTTGGCCTGAGTTGATAATTTAGCCTTATGACTCCCAATACATTTCAATTTAAGGTCCCCCACTATTAGTGGCATGCCTATTTCACCATCTTGGGCTATTAAACCAAGAATATGCATAATTATCTGATGGAAGAGCATATCCAATATCATCACAGGATTCCAATATAGATTTAATATCACTATTTGATATGTTATAACATTTTCTTTATCTGTGAATGTTAATCTTGACGGCTGTAGGCATGGATGATGCAAAGCCCAGGCTGTCACCATACTTTTCATATCTAACTTAGCAGATGTCAACAGACCTGCTGATGTTCTACCGTTTCCGTAATGAACTGCTGGAATCCATACCAATTCATAACCGGGTAAAGTTGGTTCTGTTAGCAGCCAGGTTTCCTGGAGGGCGATAATTTCAACATTTTCGAAAGGAGTAGGGTTAGATGGAATAAGGAGATGCTTATTACCACGAGTATTCCAGCTAACCAATTTAATTGTTCTAGCTTGAACTTGCTTTCGGCACTAATTTTTTGCTTGATTATTCGTGTCAAGAATAGCCTTAGCTAACCACGCTCATTCCGAGCAGGTATCTTAATGGTTATCTGGTTCAAAATGCACGGTTCTAGCCAGTTTACCTGAGTCCCCTGTACAGTTTATATATATGTCATCTACTTTATTATGATTGTGCTCGTTTCGCAACTGTACATTCTCCTTTCTAGCCATTGCAATCTTTATCTGTAGGTGAAAACCTGCTTCACCTAAACTTTGCTTTTCCTTCCATATTAGACCCTTGATAATCATGGAAGGAATTGTTAAGATGACTGTATACATAGCTCGATTGTTTTGAAAACGTAGAGTTTCTATATTGCATGATCTAATTAACTGCAACTTTGGGAATGTTTTAAATACAGTCATGAGAGTAGTTCTGTTTGGAAATGGGTCGCCTCTATGACGATTGCTAATTGTCACAATTAGTGAATCTCAGTGCTTTAAATGCTTATTACTTAGGACTGTTTCTGTGGGGGAGTGAAGTGTTTACTTGGATCTTTCTAGCCAAGGTTGTTCTTGATGAGGTGTTTTTTGACAGTTTACGTTTCTTGTCTATGACCAAAGCCAGTTTCTCACTTTAGTCACTCGGGATACTAATCTTAAATTCATATAATGTATATGTATCGGTTCCTTTGCATTCACTCTCAGCAAGTCCCTCCTCATCGGCAATTTGTGGTGGGTAGGACCATATTGATTATGTAGATAGATTCATCAATACATCCTCTTCAGATGGTTCATTACCATTATTTTCTATTCTTATTGCTTTACTATTTATTCTATCTCTATAACGCTTTCTGATAGATTCTGTCCTTTCATGATTTTACGTTTAGTTTTCTTATTTTGTTGTTGTACAGGGGTTGTCATTTGATCTATCAATTTTATGACATTATTGGATTTATTTAGTTTAGTGCCTGGTTGTTTTTTGTTTTTCTGTGTGTTTTTAGCCTCAAGCACTTTAGATTTCCTTGTGTCCTTTCCGCGCTCTAACAACGTCAAACAATCGTTCACCCCCTTGCATGGTATCAAGCGCAATTACATTGCTTGTAGCTGGTATAACCTCCTCAGATTCAAGCGTTAATTGCTGCGAAGTTGATTTTTGGGTTAGTTTCTGACTCAAGTGATCTTTTATGGATATATCAGGAATATTCGAAACCTCGGACAACATGCATGCTTCATCCGTTTCCTGGCCGACATCATTTGAGTATTAAAAGTGCTGCTCAGTGACTCAGATGTTATTTATTGAATGTTTCTAATTTGTTTGACCTCTGTCTTGATTCATTTCATGCGCCAACCAATCAATCTTTGCGCATAGTAATTCCCAGACGTCTTCCTGTACCGACATCTTAGCAACAAGTGTTTCATAGAGTTTTGTCACTGTAAATAAGCCATTATTTATGGCATTCAGGGTGACCTCTTGTGAAAATAGGGTAGGATGTCTTAACCCAAAGTCCTCTCTAGGTGTGGGCTTCGCAAATGATTCTGGCGAGGATGTCGACGTATCTATCATCAAATTTCCCTGATTTGGATAGAGGATGGGAGATTGTGACAGATTTCGCTCATTCCTTATTGGCTGCATATCAATTTGGATTTCAAAATCTACACTTGCATCCATTTTCCTGACTAATATCCTGCTGCATATGATTTGTACCCTCATTTTGATTCCCTAATGGATGCTGACCACTAGGCACTGCCAGCCTTTCATGATTATGGCCATGCTCTTGAGATACTACTTGTGAGTACAGCATAGGCCGTTCTATGACATCAGCAGCATGGAATAATACCTTTGTCAATGGGAGAGTTTCAGCCTTGTTGGAATCCATCCCCTTGCCCACAGAGTTTGTCATTTGCACCTTCGGGTTTATTAAGCAGTTAGCGCTGTCCTTTGACCCAATGATTGCACTTTCCAAACCACTTTGTGTACTTACAGCAAGTAATTCTGTGTCGGAATTTGGAGAATTTACTACTTTAACATGCTTATTCATAGACATCCCTGGGAGGCCATTCAAAGGATTACAAGTAAGTTAATTTCTCCAGCATTGGATCTTTCATGGATTCACATGCTTAGAATAGTCCCCGTCGACAGACTGGGAACCCTCGGTACACTTATAAAGCCGTTTCCCATAGGAAAACTTCCGACACTTTTGTGTCCTATCTACGTCGTTTTGGGGCCGCCCACGCATGCCCCACTAGGACGTAGCGGTATAAATGGCCCGCCCCCGCGGCTCCCTTCAGATTTCAACCGTCTCCAAAGTAGTGGGAGCACCTTGTGTAGTCTACTATTTTGTCTAGGTTGCGCTGTTGGAGTTTTGTCCTGATGTCGGGAAAAGCGCTGTTCTGCCTGTGCGCCACGTGCGGGTTGAAGAAGGTGTATGAGGGGGACGGACATATGGATTGCATATATTGTCTACACCCTCATCATTTGGCAGACAAGTGCGACATATGTAAGGGCTTCTCCCAGAAGATTCTTAAAGACCGAAGTCGAAGACTAGTGGCATGTTTAAACGATCGAGCGGGGGCATACCTGCCTTCGGAGGTAGGCTCCACGCGCAGCGTGGCCTCAGCGTCAAAATCTTCAGGGGCCCCGCACCGCTCGACATTGTTGGAACCCCCGGTGAAGAAATCGCGACCGGCGGAGAAGGAATAATCGAGAAGCCATTCTAAGGAGTCTTCGTCGAAGAAAGCCTCGTCATCCTCATCTTCGACGAAGAAAGATGGAAAGGAAAAGTCGAAATCCTCCTCGGGCGATCACCATAGATCGACCTCGAGTCGAGAAGCATAGGTCAAGTTCAGAAAAGGCAGGAACGCCTCAGGGACCTACACAACCACCACCACCGTCGTCGACGGCAGGGCAGTTGTCGACCCCTTCTCTGCCACTGACACAATTGGTCTCAACTGTTCCTGGGCCGCAGACGGCGATGACGACGACGGGGCCAGCTTTAACCTCGTCGATGGAGATCCCGCAAGAGGCCTGGCGACCAGAAGTATTCGACCCGGTTTTGCCAGAGACCCTACTGCAGCAAGAGGCCTTGTCGGTGTCCTCGGGAGATGAGGATGTGAGAGTAGCTGGACCTGCAGACCTCGGGTTACGAGGAATTACCAGGCCTCTCTCCGCGGGAGCCAGCACAGTTCCGACAACATTATCTGGTTGACACTGTTTTCAGGAGGCATTCATGCTCTATACGTGTCTGACGTCCATTTTTAATGTTTTGAATCGTTTTTTGATTTGCTTTGACTCACTTTGTAGGTTGTTAGTGTTTCGTATATCCAGGTCACTTAGGTCACTTATCCCAGCTCTTGTCAATTTCGTTGCATGCGGCGGCATAGTTGATGTTAATTTAGACATTGCCTTTCTGCCACTATATGTGATAGCCTCTCTCTCCACAAGTTAGAACGGTATCGTGGGAGCAGGAGCCAACAACTGATCTTATTTAAAATGAAGTTAATTTAATACGTGGAGACGCTGCCGGCTGTTGGCTGTGCTGGGCCACCAAGCCAGCAAACAGCACTCCTTGATGCACTCGTATGATTGCGCTTGCGTGTGCCTGCTTATGTGGACACGCCAAAAGGGGGCGTGGATTTCACCGTGTTTACTTGTCACAAATAATCCACGTTTTAGGGAACCTGTATCAACAGAATGACTGCAGAGTTCCATCCAGCCAAACTGCACTCCTCAATGCACTCGTACGATTTGTACGATTCTCTTCTCCCCCTCACTTTAGTGTTATCCCCACTAAAGTATGGTCAGAAAGTATGCCCATTACATTCTCAGGCAACAACCCATATAAATCTTGGGTTGCTAAAATGTGATAATCTCTAGAATATGAGCAGTGAACATGAGAATAGAATGACTAATCTCGACTCTCAGAATTAACTGTCTTGCAAACATTGATCAGTCCCATTCTGGATATTTTATTTTTTAACTTAACTGATAATGCGCCCACTGACTATCTGTACTTACTTGGTTTGAATACTAAGTTAGTCTCCTGCTATAAAAAAGGTCACTTTTTTCTTCCTTTCCAGAACCTCAAAGCGTTTCCCCATAAAAGATTTTCTCTGGTTGGGAGCATATAACTACAGTTATGATATGATAAGGCATTTATAACGTGCCTGTACACAAGTGTTTCAAGGCGCGATGCGGCAAGGGAGGGGGAACAGAGGGAAGAGAAAGACAACGATCCTACTAGGCCAGGTGCCATTCAGATTGCGCAATGTGCATGGAAGGGGGAGGGGACAATGCTGTACAAGTGATAATAGAATAAATGACAATAAGTAAAAGTACGGCCAGCTGGTGGCAAGGGTAAGTGCATCGGGTGTCAAGTGCTGGTAGTGGGACTGAAGGGATACTGAAGACAGTCCCCAAGTGCAGGGGTTGCCCGGAAGGCAGTGCAGGTGTGTGACTGGGTAGGGGACCTGGGACCAAGATCAGAGGGTGGCGAGGTAACCAGTACAGTTTCAGTTGCAGCCAGGAATTCAGCAGGGGAGAGGAGGAGAAAAAGCAGAAGCAAAGAGAAAGGTTTTGAGGTGCTTTCGGAACCGCAGATTATTCTCCTCAAGTTTCTGGGAGGCAGGGAGGCTGTTCCAGAGAGAGGCCCCAGCCGAAGAAAGAGATCTACCACCAACTTGTTGATTGGAGAAGCGACTGACCCTGAGGGAGTTGGAGGCTAATGAGCGAAGAGCTCGAGACGGAAGATATTTAGGAAGAGAGAGTTGAAGGTATTGAGGCCCCAGACGGCCTTGTGGACAATGCACAGGGTTTTGAACTTAATCCTCGCAGCCACTGGGAGCCAATGCAGAGATTTCAGTCCTGGAGAGATACGATCCCTGGGCTTGAGGCCAAGGACCAGTCTCGCATTCCTGTTCTGGATGAGTTGCAGAGGGCGGAGAGTAGAAGCAGGCAGATTTATAAAGAGGCTGTTGCAATAGTCCACCTTAGAGAGAACCAGAGCTCTGGATACAGTGAGCCTCTGGGGGGAAGTAGAGGAAGGGAAGAATACCTCTGAGGAGGTGCAGCTGGTAGTGTGACTGAGAGACATCAGAGAAGGAGGCGAGAAGGAGTGTGGAGTCGATGACCCCGAGGTTTTAGCTTCACAGGTGGGAGCAGGAAGAGGACCAAGGGAGGCTGGCCAGAGAGTGACAGGAAAGGAGGGAGCGGGTGTGCCGATGAGGAGAATCTCAGTCTTATTGGCATTAAGGCACACCACTCCTGGATGGTGGACAGGCACTCGGAGATGAGAGAGGGAGAAGAGGTGGCTGAAGGTAGCCTGAAAATGAGCTGAGAGTCATCGGCATAGCACTGAAAGTTGGGGCAGAGTGTGGCAATGCGGTGGGCAAGCAGTGCCAGGTATTGGTTGAACAGCCATGTAGAGAGGTTAGACCCCTGGGGAACACCACAGGTAGAGATAGAGGTAGAGGAAGGACCCAAGTTGAACCTGGGAGGGTCGATCAGAGAGGAAAGAAGTCAGCCATGCCAGGGCCTAACCGATGATACCCAGGTTATCACAGAGACAGCTGAGTAGTTAATGTTCTAGATAAGATTTCGAAATAAGAGTAGTTTACTCCCTATTTTGTAAAGTTGGGGGTAAAAAGGATTTTCAAGCAGTAAAAAAGTAAGTCCCAATGGGAGTATTTTATCAGCAAATAAAAATGTTTTAACTATAAAACAAATCCTTTTCATAATATTTCTTTGCACCTAGTTTTTCATGCACATTAAAAAATATATTTGTACCTTTCTGGGACAGGCAGTAACAGTAGTAGTTTATTCCTGTAGCACTTCCATGGAGCTGTATGAGCAAAGGCAGGGTGACAAGCTCCTATATGTTGGTTTCCTATTTTTTGGGGAAGTATTTTTGCTCCCTATTTGTCTTTTTTTGGGAGTATGTCCTATTCTTCCAGTGTAAAAGTGGTTGATAAAGCCCTTACCCGATACCTACCGCCCAGATCTGTCTTTGGCGATGTGACTTGGAATGATAGATTTGTGTGTGATAGTATGGAATTATCCAGTCTCTTTTCATTAATATATGATATGGCATTTATAACGCGCATTTATAACGCGCCTATACACAAGTGTTTCATGGAAGTGTAGCATGGAATTATTTAGAGTAGTTTCTAATCCTCTTTTGTTATCCCCCTGCCCCCCTTTCTGAAATGTTTCCTGAAGAAAAACTGCCAGGTTTCTCTTTATTAAGCTCTCGGATCAACCTTCCTATTGTTTAGCATGTAGAGTCCCCTTACATTGAGCAACCACATTTTCATCATTCTGTTTCTGATGTATAGTAATCCTTCTTAATCCTGGCCACCTCCATTTTAAATTGCCAATTGCTACCAATCCTTGGAAAACTTGTACTTTCCTTGCAAGATACATGCCACAACACACACTCTCCCTCCCTCTCTCTCTCTCTCTCTCTCTCTCTCTCTCTCTCTCTCTCTCTCTCTCTCTCTCTCTCTCTCTCTTTCTCTCCCTCCCTCTCCCTTCATGCCCAAGTTTGATACGAAGTGTACAATATCAGCTGTGCCCTCGTGTGCATCCCCCCTTTCACCCCTTTTGCCACAAGCACTCCCAGTTTCTCTATCCTTATCCCCAACCCAACAATTTGGGCAAATATTAAATACGTTGCTCCCCAACATGATATGCTGCTAGTGGGGCAATTAAGCATTCAGCACCCATGGCTCTCCTTCTTTCCTTCTCTTTGGGCGTATCTTCTGGTTAATTTCATTTTCCAATAGTTATTAAATATTTTTGAGCATTTCCTTTCATTCCCCGTGGGCTTCCCTTGCATATTCCTGTGTATTGCCGTTTCCCCATCTTCCTTCACTAGAGCCAAACACTCCTCGAGATCTATACTGAGTTTTGTGAGCAGCTAACTAGTATTAACTGCGATGTATCTTGGAATATCTTCATTACACTCTTTTTAAAGCTGGTCTTTGGGCCGGGGGTGGGGGGATTTCCCTTGATTCAGCAACAATCTTTCCTTTAGGTTGATAGTCATGAAATGTCCTCTAAATGTTCATTGGCCATGCACCTTCTTCAGCCCTACGACTTACAACTCGATATACACTGTCCATGATATAACTTGTGTCCGGTGGGTCATTTATGAGTGTAGTGAAAAGGAGGCACATTTATTGCATTAGACAGTCTTCTGCCTCTTTTGTCATTATCCAGGATGCAAGTAAGAGGTTTGGCTGGTTTCAGAGTGATATGCACAGGCTCTACATTCACCATCCATCCTACCCCATTTGCTTGGGAGGGCCATTCTTGTGAAGAAATCTGGCCCAGTGTAGTCAGGAAGGACTTTTCCATAGTTTGTCCATCAGAGCAGATGGGTCATATAACAACCTAAAGCACCAATTCACTATGTCCAGGTACCTCCAAATAAATATCATATGGAAAGCAATAAATAGTGTATCCCTCTATATAATTAGATATAGCCACATGAGGTTTCTAGGTGCAGAAGGAATCCACAGAAAAGCATGGTGTTCAGAGATAGACCTAATGTAATCATCAAACGTAGGGAAGCAGGATGAGATGTAGGTTGACCTTCAATGCCAACATCATGTATAACTTCACCTGAACATGGAACATGCAGAAAATGTGAAGGCTTCAACATTATGCCTCCTGATCTGAGAGTTTGTTTCTCATTGGCTGCCTTCAAACTAGGACTAAAAACCTCTCTGTTCCACTACACCACTTTCTATCCGCTCTTGCACCTCCTGGCTCAGGCGTCCCGCACTGATTTGCAGTTTTTGTTTACTGTTTTTGTATGTCTAAACAGACCACCATATGCCCCAGGGATTCTTGTTTTGCGTCATACACATAAAATAAACACATAAAATTAATGAATAATTAAAAAATATGCAACAAATTCCTGTATGCACTAAACATACCCAATTTCTACCACTGACAGACCACTATGCTTAAGGCAGACTGATCAAGCAGAGCAGAACAAATATGCTGCTGTTCTTCTTGCTGTCCTTTTGAGCATTAATGGAAACTGGGGGTGGCCATGTTTCTTTCAATAATTACCTTAGTTACCATAAGGATTTGATAACAGGTTGTCCTATATAGGAGTGCTCCCTGGATTTGAATTGACAAATGTACCTTTCCCCTTAATGTTCTTTGAGGAACCTGGAATGAGACAAGGACACAGACCTATGGTTTTGGCCATAAACCTTTATTTATAAAAGGAAAGGGGTTTGAGAAATGCCTCTCTGCCCCTGCACTAAGAGGTGTTTCCCAAACTCATTAAAACTAGGGGTCGGTCGGATGTCAGAATGTCCAAAGTAAAACATCCTGTGTCCTCAGTAGTGTATAAATGTTCAAAAAGAAAAATGCGTAACCCCAACACAAATTTATCGAAGGATCGAGTTCCTTGTTCCAGAGGATGGTTTCCGTCCCCTGGATTTCTCTCCTCTCTCTTTTATATTCAAGAATATCAGTTCTTTGAGTTTCCCTTGATCAACAACACAAGTAGTACACAGAACAACTTGGCTCTTTGGCTTTTTCTTGTTGAGACCTGATGTACCCTCCTGCAATGTTTTTACTTCTTTGTATTGATGAACAATACAACTAGTACACAAAACGTCTTGGCTCTGAGTTTGTATCTTGGTAGGATACCTGGGGTACTTCCCTGCCAGGTTTTCACACCTCTTCTGTTTGGTTTCACATAGCCTTTTTGCTACTACTGATATATCCTTCCCAGGACCTCTTTAAGCAATGTATTTCATTTACACTGTTCAGTTTGTCCTTCCATGTGTGCTTCCCTACCAGGGCTTTCTTCTATATTTACACTTGCAGCTGCCGGTATTCTCTCCCGCCAGGGTTTTCTTATATGAACACACTTGAAACTGCCTGGTATATAGTACTGCCACAGCTTTTTTTATATGCCCACACTTGCAACTGCCTGGTAGGTCTTTCTTATGTATGTATTTTCTTTGTAGCTTTAATTTGCCTCGTATATTCTCCTGACAGAGCTTTTCCCATGTGGGTTCTGCACGCACATCCAATTTGCTGGGTATACTCTCCTGCCAGGGCTTTTCTCGTGTGGGCTCTGCACACACTTCCAAACTTGATATTCTCTTATGTTAACTTTATCTGATATTGTATTTGCCTGGTACACTATCCTGACAGGGTTTTTTTTATATGTGTATTGCATCCACTCACAAACTTGAAAGTCTCTCTTACTTTTGTTCTGTTCTCCCTTTTGAAGAAATACTCACTTGCTCTTTCTCTTTTATGTGCTTCCTTAACAATTATTCGGGGTTGGCATGCCTGCATCCCTTGGATGGATTCACCGGCTCTTGATGGTGTATTCTGTTTTTCCCACTGTAAGCCGGTAGCAGTTGTTTGGCATTTCCTTCCATCTTGCTAGCTCTGTTTCTCAGATTCTCTGCCTTTAGCAGTTCCTGCTGGGCTCTTCTGCTTTGTTTCGGGCTTCGGGAAGCCAGTGGCTCCCAGCCAACATGTGCAAACGCCCAGAAGCCCTCCGTTGGCTTCTGGCATTCCCACATCGTTTTCTCACTCGCGGTCTGCCTCCCTTTTCCTTTACCTCGAGCCGGTTAGCTCCACGGAACTCTCTTCAGCCCTGCATTCTCTTGTCCGTACTGAGAGGAGCAGCTTTCTCTTGCCAGCAGCAGGCCTCAATCAGCTGATTTTCCTGTTTAAATTTCCCACCCACAGGTATGTGCCCGCAACAGCTAGAGCGTGCAGCTTGTGCTTTTGGCCTTCTTTGCTCTGCATTATTCGGCTCATCTTCCTCGTCCCAGTATTCTTCTAGTTATGGGAATGGAAGTGCATTCTTGGCGACTTGCATGTAAAGTCTGAGTAAGTGTTCGGAGTTATCTTTAAGGGCTAGTCAGTCCTGGATGACTTTTAGGTAGGGTCTGAGAAGGTGTTTTCCTGAGTCTTAAGGCAAGTCGGATTTTGACGGCTTGCATAGAGGTCTTGTGAAAAGGTTTTTACTACTGTGAGAAACCGAAGGGTGTCCTGGGGGTGAACCAGTGTGGGAGGTGAGGGGTCTTCAGGGAGTGGGGGTGAGGCACCCGATGATGAGACGCAGTATTTCCCCATTTTTTGTACACCTAACCCATCTTATTTTTAGGATTCTCCTATGTCCCCCCTCCCCTTTCTGCACAGACACAACACTGGGCCAAAGAAGAGGGTGACTGAGAGTAATGAAACTAACTCTTATTCATTGCACTGAACATGTCCCGCTAATGAGGTCAGGCAAAGTCAGGCACACTGATAAACGGCGGAACATAGAGACACACTCTGAGCAGCAACATGAGTAAAGCAGAACTTCCGGGGCGAAGGCAAACCTACTGGAGCAGAGCGATGGACAATGGGACGAGATCAGCAGCTCGAGAATCCCACGAGTTCCCTACAGGAGGTTGTTGCCTCCAAAAGCCTGTGAAAGACACATGGAGAAGGCCAAATCCCAAAACAGAAGACTGCATTGTGTTTCAAGGATGCCAGCGACCCTCCCTGGTGAACGGCAAAGTTGGGCAGACGAGGCAAAGTCTGTGGTATCAACCTTGACTCGTGAATTGGAAAATTGTAAAGACGAGAAAGAAACGCACACAGCCGGTGAGTTGGCAAGCGACCTGAGAGACCGTTGTGTGTTAAAGGAAGATTTAAGTTGCCACATTATATCACCAGTGAAGGCTGCATGCGTGTGGATGAGATATGAAGAAAGGCAGACCTGTGAATGAACTTAGAAGTAAAGATAGCTGTGATACCAGCGATATTGAGTAACAGAGTAGCCCGGCGAAAGGAAGTATCCCACTCGAAGGTTTGTAGTGATAATGTGAATGAACTGTAAAAGCGAAGAGATCAACATTACCCAGATAGAAGGGGAGATTAAAGAGCTGAACATTGAACTTTAAGTCAAAGTGGTCCTGTCGACGTCTGTAGAGAAAGCTGCGCACATTCTAAAGTCGTCGACATCTTGACAGCGGTTTGAGCACGACTGACGGAAACCTGAAGTGTAACAAGTTTGAGGAATTGAGCCCCCTGCAAGTATTTTTAAACTTTTTTTGTGAAAGGTCTGAGCTTGACAGGGAGACCAACGTGAAATTATCTTTTTAAGAGGTCTGAGCCCAGCAGAGGACCGGCTTGAACTTTTTGTTGATTTTTGTTTGGAAGACTAGAAAGTGAGCATTTAATGTGGAAGGCCGGGTGGGCCTTGATCAATGATTGTAACTGTTTTTGGGTTCAAAACCTGAGCCAGAGTGTTATCCTGCCTACGGGGACCACCTTACTCTGTGCTGTCTAATGTGGGGAGGAGAGCTGAGTCAGCCATATTTATTCTTTTGAACACTGATTTCTCCTTTATACACCTTTTGTACAAGAGATAGGGCAGGTATTAGGTTTTGTTAGCATAGGACATTTTGATTTGACTGACTCAACTAGGACTGTTTTATGTGATGGTCAAGACTACTCCCACCCTAGTTATAGGGCAAAGTAAGAGTTTTCCCAATCCCAGAAACATTAATAGATGTTTTACAAATTGTACCTTTTGTGTCAGTGTCATACTTGTGATACCATGTCATACTACAGTACCCTTCCTAGGGGGATGACGGGAGGTATAGCAATATGCCATGAAGGCATTGGGCATGGATGGGGTAGGGACTACCATGAGACTACAAAAGACAAAGGGGACTACAATGTCTTGTCCGATGGTGCCCTGATACTCTCCCAGAGGCTGTCTTCCCCTATGTGATAATCCCTCTGTGAGACAGGCATGGTATCAAGAGATGACACATACAACAGATTTCCAATTCAATAGCAGGTTGGTGTAATACTTAACTTGTCCTACAACTATGGTGGGGATTGCACTACCTAAGGAAATCTAGGGGAAGTCTGTGTCTTGAAGTCCAAATCAAAAGAATGTCTGTGTCAAAACCTATGCTTGCCCTCACATCTATTAAATAAACAGGGTGTGAGGTTCTTCTTAATCAACAAAATAGTTTTAAAAAGTAAAGTCTTGGCTTCAAGTTCTTCTTGGGCTCACTATCCCAAGTTTAACACAGTTCCCATAGTTGCTTGCCTCTGTAGTTTTCTGCCAGTTCTTGAGGTTCCCTTCCTCAAGATGGCGTTTCTCGGTTCCTTCCATTTTCAGGGTTCCCTTCCCCAAGATTTCACTGTAGCACTTACACCAATTTGAAATGTTCAATACAAGAAGAAAACAATAGGTCCACTTGACCCACCTTCAGGCTTTCTTTAGTGTTCAATTCACAGTTCTCTGTGGTTCATTCACAAGGTCTTTCACTTTTCACCATTTAGGGTTCCCTGATGTAGGCACAGTTGTCAGACCACACGGTCCTCCCATCACAGGTCGCGCAACCAGGAACCCTGCGCTTCTCCTTGACGTTCTTTGCAATGTCTGTGATCTTCACAGCGGGGAACTCCCTGGTCTTGGACTAGTTGTCGAACCACACAGTTCCCCCGCCCCCATTATACAGGCGCCTTAACCATGAGGGCCCCTTGGCTTTTTTTGACTGCTTCACATACTCTTGCTTCGTGGTTCTTAACTTCTCCCACTTATGTTCTCTTTGATTAGTGTAACACTTTACTGCATCATTCTTTTGTTTCACCATAGACGTTTAGTTCTTTCTTACATTGGTTATTTTCGAACTCAGGTGTTTGTTCAATTTTCCATCTGCTTGCGTTTCGCTCTTAGTGCTTCTTACATACAGTTTGACATTCACTATGCCTGTTTAACTTCAAATGTTCATTTCGTATTCCGTATGCTTTGGTTTTATTCAAACCACACTTTTCATTCAGTTTGGTATTTTATATAGTGTAGTTTCTTTCAAGCTGCAATTCCCATTATTTCGGTATTCAATATAGTTTCCATGTTTTAGATTCATGGACAGTTACTTGCTTGCTGTCGCCTGGTAGCTATACAGGCCTTCCTGTGTCCCTGGACACTTACCGGCTCTTCGCTTCTTGACCGCGACGGTTCCTGCTGCTCCCACTCATCTTCTCTGTAGCCAGGAAGCAGGCCGCCTCTGCTCTGCTTGCTCGCCGGGCACCTCTCTGCACACGCCAGCGTTCCGAAAGGACACAGATTGTGTCCCTCCTGCTTCACAGCTGTTTGGCAGCTCCCACTGCCCGCCTTTGGTTTCAAGGGCTCCCGGTCCTGCAATTGCCACATGACTTGTTCGGTCCGGGTTCTGCAGGTCCTCTGGGATCGTTGCCAGCATCCTCCTGGTCTTGTTCCACCATGGCAGCTCTCCTCCCTCTGCTGGTGTAGGTCTCCTCCCTTTATACACCCGAGCCCTAAGGGGCCTCGGTTGTGAGTCGTCTTGTCATGCCTGATCATAATGAACCCAATCAATGGGACATGCCTGACTTTCAGTATTGAATGCCTTCATACTCCTCTTACTCCCATTACTAGACTGGTGCTTGTGATAGGAAGTATGCATTGTTCCTAGTTGCTTCTTCCTCTTTTCAGTACTTGGTGGGCACTCATTGAATAAATGAGTGGCAACATCAAAGTGTGCGCGTCCTCCTTCTGCCCAGTCATTGAGGCCTTCTAGCAGTGCCACTGTAAAAATTGCCCAGCTACATGAACGCGTTAGTGACCATCTATGCCCTCTGGAGCTACACAGATCTGTTTACCCTTTTCAAGCAACTTCCTAAAATACAAGGTGATCCTGTTATGTTCCAATAAGCACTTCAGATGATAACTGACGGTTATAACTCGACAGGTTCGGATTTAAACCGGAAAATACAGGGCACAAATGGAAGTAGCCCATAAAGGCTGAGGGAAGGGAGGGTAAATCAGTATTAGGAAAGGGGATACCATTTCTTGCTGTCCGGCCCCCTCTCCTCAATCCCGAAGGAGCCCCCACACAGGTGATCCTCCCTCGCTTGTCCGACCCCAGGGCCTGGATCCAAAAGCCATGGCCCTTCCCTGGCCACCTGAGCAGGAGATCCTTGGGGAGTGGTTGTGAGAGTACCTTCAGGTTTCTCACACCTCATACAGCCGCCCCCAGGGTCAGGATCAAGTAGTGGCTGCCACATGGGAAGAGGTCTCCGCGGGGAAAGAAGTGATGACACCATCAGATTCATCACAATTCCTTTTACCCGCGTGTCACAGTTTTGTTATTCCCTGGGGGTAGTTGAAGGTGTTGAGTCTGTAAAGCCAGTAATTATAATTCACTGGCTTTTTTTCTGTCCCCCTGCCTTTTGGCTGAAATGCTGAAAGCCAACAGACATTCAGACACATTGTTTCCTTTCCATCCTATCCATACTTTCTTAATCCCATCAGAAATATTGGGCTGCAATCCCATTACTAGCGTGGATACAATAGCTTGGTGTGATGCTCTATTGCTCGAGTTATGTCATAGCACTGTTCAAATCAATGTTTCAACCTTTCCAAATAATCAACTGGAATTTCAACCTTATTTTGTTTGCATGCATTGAGCTTAGTCCAGTCAGTTTTCTTATGGCAAACCTCTAAAGTAGTGGTTCTCCAGCATGGGGTCTAGCATGGATTCACATGCTCATGAATATTCCCGTCGTCAGGCTGGGAATCCTTGGTAAAGAAAAAATCAGTATCAGTTTCGTTTCTGATCTGTCTTTCTTAGTAGTAACCAATCACTGGTCTCTGGGTCATACTGCCCCCAGCCAATGACTGCCCTCTCCCTAAGCCCCTTCCCTGGCAGCCATCCTCCGATTTTTACCGCACGTTCAAGTGTTGGCAGTCCTCGTGCTACAGCTCTCGAGCTTTTACTGCGTTTTGCGATTTTTCAAAGAGTTTAATCTCATTTTTTCGGTCAATCAAGCCTCAAGCTCCACCGTTTCTACTTCCGATCAACGGGGATCCGTTTCGGAATTTTCTACGCCCCTCAAGGGCGAAGTTTCGTCGAGTTACGCTTCTTGGAGGATTCCAGAAGATCTGAGGCCTACCTCGTGGACATGGCCCAGGACAAGGGGAGCTCGACGCCCGGATCCAAGCTGTTCAGGAACTGCCCTGGCTGCGGTTTACAGAATGTTTTCAAGGAGGATGAGCATTCGAGATGTCTCTACTGCCTTCACGAAGACAAAACGCACGTGGAGAAGGACTGTGCGTTTTGCAAGAACTTGTCGGAACGGACTATGAGGGATCTTCAGATCCACCTCACCAGCTGGCTTGAGAAGGGCCCAGCAGGTGAGAAGAAGTAGTCCGAGCGGTCTTCTATAACCTGTGAGGGTGCCCCGGCAACGGGGGCCCAACAGAAGGCAAAGCACTGCGAGTCCGCGGGCACCGGGAGCGCCAAAGGGTCGTCGTGCTCGGCTGCCAGGCAGGGCGCACTTTCACCGACGCCATCAACCACGAGCCAACGCTCTGGCTCGGGGAAGAGAAAATCCGAGAACCCGGGTAAGCTTCTGGAGAGGTCCCGGTCGATCTCGAAGGAATCGGCTCAGGGGGAGCGAGGCGGTGACTCTCCCCCCAGGTGAAGGCCTCAAGCGCGCCCAAGGTGGTGAGGGCCTTGATTCACCCGGCTAAGGCCTCTATCGAGGGTGTCGTGGCGGCCCTGGCGAAGCCTGTGGAGGCTACCCCAGTGGAGGCGACCTCGGGGCCCAGAGTTTCCCTGCCACCGTGGAGGGAATCATCTTTTCAGCCCATCGATAAGACCCCCGTGAAGACCCTGGTGGAAAAAGAGGGGGGGCGGTGGCCGTTACGGACACGGATACAACCTCGGAGGAGGAGCTGGTTGAAGGTGTGAATGGCCTCAACAAGCGGTTTGAGGCGGTCCGGTCTCACGGGAGGAATCCCGGGGTGGCGCCGACGAGGCTCTCGTGGAGGAGGCGCAACCATCGCGCCCGTCGCAGCCAGTGCCCGAGCCTCGGGACAACTCGGTGGCCATTTTGATGGCAATCCAGACCTTATGCACGAAGATAAGGACGAGGTTGCCTCTACTGCCAACGGACGACCCAGCACAATCAGGCCCGTCGGGAAACCCTCCAAACAAGCGTAGGAGAGTTAATCCCCCCCGCCCTTCCAGCCATTGCGGCCCGCTCAGCCTTCATCTCTTTCCCCTGATCCTAGGGATGACACAGGAACAGATACGGCCACGACGGGGGCGGATAATGATGACGACGGTGGTGACGACAGGATGGGCCTTCCATCACCACCCCCTCGGTCCTCCCCGCCCGACGAAATTGGCTCCTTCCATGCCATGATTGCCAGGGTATCCGAGCTTTTCCAGCTCTGCCCCGAAGAACAGAAGAAGGAAGACTTCCTCTATCAACGGCGCAAGGCCAAGAGGAAAACGGTCCTCGCAGTGCCGTTGCTTGATGACATCTGGGACAAGGGACTTGCTCTCCTGAAGAACCCGTCCACGACACCTGCCAAGAGGGATCGGTACAAGAAGTAGTACCGGGTCCACGATTCCGCCCCTTTGTGCCTTAGGGCACAGCCGACCCCGGATTCGGTCGTCTCGGCGGCGGCCAAGAAGAAAGCGGCGGGGGCGATGGCTTCAACTTTAACCTCCCCACCTGACGGCGAGGGAAAGAAACTGGACGCCATGGGACGACCAGTCATCTCGTCTGCGGCGACGACAATTAAGGTGGCCAACGCCCTAGCGATTCTGGCCCGCTACGACAGGGAGTTGTGGTACAAGACGCTCCCTTGCTGGACTTCCTACCGGACGACAAGAGGGCGGAGCCCCTGGAGATCCTACAGGAAGGTGAGGTGGCATCGGACCACGCCATAACGGTGGCCACGGACATCACGGACACTGAGTTCCACCAGTTGGGCAACAGTGTTTGCCTTCGACAGCGGGATGGCTCAAGGCAACAGATTTCCGCCAGGCTGTGCAAACCAGAGTTCTTGACATGCCCTTCGACGGGAACAACCTGTTTGGAAAGACAGTAGATTAATCACTTCAAGCCATCAAGACCGACACAGAGATGGCTCGGGCCTTGGGAGTTTTGCAGCAACGATGGCCGCCCTTTCGGAACTCCTGAGGCAAGCAAGGTACCCCCAAAGGATTCGGCGGTGGCTCCTCTACGTACCACCAGGCAGCCCGTTCCTCGTTGCAAGAGGCCTGCAGAGGGCATGGCAAGTCAGGAGGATCTCGCCGCTGTCGCTAAGGAGGCTAGGGCTGCAAGGCCGTCTCCAAGCAGGACTGAACCGGCCGTTGTGTCGGGCCCCCACTGAGCACCCCAGTGGGAGGCCGGCTGGCGAAGTTCATCAGCATGTGGGAGTCCATCTCCACCGACCGTTGGGTGCTGGATACCCTGGCCCACGGGCACACTCTTGAATTCCTAAAGAAGTGCCCCCGCATTCCTCCCGTGGCCAGGAATGAAAATCACGTCCCTCAACTGCTGTTGGAAGTAAGAGCGATGCTCAAGAAGGGAGCCATCGAGCTTGTCCCGAAGAGGCTCCGGTGGTCCGGAGTATACTCAAGATACTTCCCCGTCAGAAAGAAGACAGGTGGTTGGTGCCCCATCCTGGACCTGCGTCGGTTAAACAAATACATCAAGGCCCAGAAGTTCCGGATGGTCCCCCTCCAGCACGTGCTGGGACAGCTGGAGGAAGGCGACTTCCTATCGTCGCTGGACTTGGAGGATGCTTACTTCCACATCCCCATTCTAAAAGGACACCGAAGGTTTCTCAGATTCGTAGTCTAAGCACGGCACTACTAATTCAAGGCCCTGCCATTCGGATTGAAGTCGGCGCCCAGGGTATTTACCAAGTGCCTAGCACCAGTGGTGGCGTGGCTGCGCCTGTAGGGGATCCACGTTTACCCCTACCTGGACGATTGGCTCATCCAAGCAAGGACAGGGGAACTCACTGTCGAGCACACAACGAAGATCGTCCAACTGCTCACGGATCTGGGATTCTCCATCAACTTCCCCAAATCCCACCTGGTTCCGTCGCAGGTCGCACTGTTTCTGGGATCCAAGCTCGATACAGTGGCACGATTGGCCTCTCCATCGGAGGAAAGGACAAAGGCCATCCTGGGCAAGGTGCAGCCGCCTGCTGGCCACGGACGTGGCCCGGGTGAGGGCCATCAAGTCCATTTTGGCATGATGTCCTCTTGCATCTACCTGGTGCGCCTATGCAGGCTGGGGATGCGTCCTCTACAGGATTTCCTCGATGCCCGTTGGATGCAAGAGGCGGGCAGTTTCGAAGACAAGATCCCGCTCAACAAGGTCTTCCGCCAAGCTATTTGGTGGTGGGGCACCCGTGCGCATCTTGCGGCGGGGACAGACTTTCAGACCCCATCACACCAGGAGACAGTGATGACAGATGCCTCCCTGGAGGGAGGCAGAGTGCACACCGGAGATCTTCACGCGAGAGGCCTTTTGGCTCCCGGAGGAGAGGTCACTCCACATCAACATCCTGGAGCTCCAAGCAATGTTCTGGCCTCATGACCAAGTGGATCTACTTTTCCGATGATGGGGCAAACCCCAGATCGACCTGTTCACGACGGCGGTGAACTCAAAGTGCCAGAGGTTTGCCAGCAGGTTTCCCCAGCCGAGGAGCATGAGCGATGCTTTCTCGTTCCCCTGGGACGGCCTGTTCCTTTATGCGTTCCCCCAGTTGCCGTTGCTACTGCGACTCATCAACCAACTCAAGAGGTCCCGGTGCAGGATGATCCTCGTCACACCGGCGTGGCCGAGACAGATCATGTTCCCCGAGCTTCTGGACTTGTCAGCGCCCCCCGGCCCCCAGTCAAACTATCGACGGACATGGATCTTCTCACATCTAGTGGCGATCTCCCACTACACCAGAACTATGGGACGATCATCTCTGTGGTCTCATCATTACCCATAGTCAAAGCTTTCCTTGTGACAACAAAAAGGGAGTCATCCGACATCTGGACCATTAATAGTTTTCATTGAACCACTGCTGTCAAGGATAGTAATCCCAGTTCGTATCTGATGAGCTGAATCGGGGTACTCTTCCAAAGGCAGAATACTTTCTTCCAATAAAGCCCTTCTAAGAGATTCCAATTAATATTTCAATTGGCCATTTAGATTTACGATCCATATGTTACTATCGGGACAACTTTAACGTATCAACATTTTACACAGGCAGAATGGTAAACTTTCCAAATTTCCTCAAAATAAGCAGGCCCTGGGTGGCAAGAGACTCCACCCTTGATCCAAGAGATAATACATTTTGATCATCTTTTAGATCAGTGTTAAAATTAAATCCCAGGTAACGGTATGTGTCTACTTTGGACAAGATTTTGAACTTCTAGTTCTTTTGGGAACCGTTAGCAGTTAAAACCATTATATTTGCTTTACTAGCCTTAACCACCAATTTATTTTCTGCAGAGTACCCTTGCAGAGCGTTCAGGGATCTTTGAAGGCCCACTGGTGTTCTATCAATTGAAACCAAATCATCAGCATAAAAGAACCAGTGAATCCCCTGGCCTCCTATTCCTGGGGCATTAGCTCTTACCGACTCCAATGCTTCTCCAAAATCCGAGCCGTAAAGATTGAAGAAAGCTGGGGTCAATATGCACCCCTGCTTTAGTCCTCTGTAGGTTAGGATTGTGTTTTAATTTACCAGCTTGGCTCAATCTCACATACAATGATGTATTCGGATACAGGCTTCTAAACATTTGACTGAGACTCTCTGGTCACTCTGTTTCTCATTTTATGCCACAGATGTGATCGGTCAATACTATTAAACCCCACAGCGGAATCTATGAAGGCTATGTAAATAGAATATCCCTCGCACAGTGCTTTCTTTTTCAGACAATTTAGCATGAATCCGTTCAGGGATGTCCCAACACCCAGAAAAAATCCTGTCTGATTCCTGTCAATCCGTCCTGCTGAGCGCATCCCAGTGTTTAGCTCTCTCAGTAATGAGGAGGCAAAGAGTTTACCTAGTGCATCCATCAGTGCTGTTGGTCGATAATTTGAGGGTACAGTTCTAACCCCCTTTTTAAAAATCGGAATAACTATAGCAGTTTTCCAAAAGGTCGGGATAATCTTTATTTTTATAATAGTCCAAATTATAATTATTGTTGCTAATATTTGGTCCCAGATCTCTGGAAACTTCTCCAAAAAAGCATTGGAGAGCCCACCCATGCCAGGAGCTCTTGACCCACTAGTCTGTTCAACTGTTCAAAGTTCGAATCTCATCCTCCATTATCGAAAGGAGTCAATCAACATTACCAGGTACAGTTGCTTGCTGTTCTGCCTCTCTGATGTTTTTATATATTACAGTGAAATGGGCCACCCACGTTTCCTCCCCTATTGGGTTTATTTGCAAGGCTCGCTGGGACGTATCCTGGGCTTTCAGTAGTTTCCACAATTCGGCAGAGTTTTTAGATGTTAATGTTTTCAGCATTTCTTCTGAATCTTGCTGGAATAACTGAGCTCTATATGATCTCATCCCAATTCCTAAATTTAAGTCTTAATTTAACCCTTTCGCTGCCCTTCAATTATATAGGTTTCCCTTTAAGTTGCATACGGCAGTTCTTGCATCTCTTTTTTCCTCTTGCACAACAGGCTCAAACCGTTGCTTATGTACATATAAAGGTTTATGGGTAGAACCCCCGCCTTAACTATAAAATGATTTAGAGCTGTAATGTGACTTTACCGACTCCAGAGTGGCAACAGTAAAGACAGACCCAAGTGATCACAGTTCAAGGGTGTTCATTAAACTTTATGAATGGGTGAGAAAAACACCTAATCTGAACCTAAATCTAAGATGGGAGCAAGCTACGACCATCAAATAATAATAAGGCAGTCCTAGTGGCCTCTTGTCAAATAAAAAAGGGCCCAGACTAAAAGAAAAACTATTGCCAATCTTTACCTCTAAGTTACAAAATAGTGTGGGATAATGTCCACCAGAAAAGAAAGAAGTGTTCACCAAATGATAAGTCACGAAGTCCAACGCCGGTTTAGCAGCCTAGGCTTCACTTGCTTCCTGGGTACTCTCGCAACCTGCCACTCACAGGTATATATGCCTTCACGTCTTGCCATCGGCCCTTTGTAGACCCTCCGGCACCCGTGTCGCCCACTTGATCGGATCTATTTATAGCGCACCTTTGCTGCTTAAATATGTTGTATCCAATGTTAAAGCACCATGACCAGCAAAAAACAGTATGCACCCATTTGCCTGTAGTATCTGTAGGCCCGGCTTCCGGGGTCTGCCTGCATGAGTGTGGATTGCACTAACATGTAGGATGTCCAGGCGGTTTGTCCCCAATTATTGCTTCTGTGATTGTCCCCCACAGACTGGGACCTACTGTGATCCTGTCCCCAATATGTCCCAAACTTAGGTAGCTCGGTGCGCAGGACTGGCAGCGGTGGAGCCGGAAGTCTCGGGCACCTCGTTAGCGCAGTGCGCCCTGGATTTCGCTAAGTATACTAGGCTCATTTTGCCCTCCTCGTTGCAGTGCACGCAGCTTGTCTCCTAGATCGCGGCCTCCACTGTGCACTCAACCTCACTGTGCGCTGCTCTCCTGGTGTTCTCCCGTCGGTCGAGTACCTGCTCCTTGTCCACAGCCAGGCAGTGTGTTCCTCTTCTTTGTCAGATTATGACGCCTCTCTGAGTGTGTTTTTTCCGGGGACCCTGTTCCTGGGTCTTACTTACAAGGATCTGGCACGTGTTCAGTGCAGCGCAATCAGGCAACTTATTTAGTTATTGCGTCCCTCATTGTCCACACACGCTTATAGTCCCCCGCCATTGACTGCTTCTGTCCCTGCTTGTGACCCCGGCTGCCCAGAGTCTAGTGGAGGGGGGCCGGGAGTTGCACCGGGCTCCACCCTGCCTTCCCGTGCTCAGAATTTCCACTATGCACACCGTTATTGGCGCCCACGATGTTGCGCTGCGGGGCTGCCAGTACCTCAGACCGCTACCACCTCAACACGCCTCACTGCTTTGTGTGCGGCTCCTCCGGTGTCTCTACGGCGGTCTCCAACACGCTTAATGTTCTCACTCCAGGTCCAGACGCCATTTCACTCCTCAGCTCGGTGCACTGCCTGTGCCGTAGTGTTGGCTACAACTGCTCCACTTCTCGTCTTGGCAGCTCAATGGCTTACTTCAGATCAGAAGCAGGGGCCAGCTGGGCTATGAGGATCTCACTTCATTTGTGCATTTACTCCATTCTGCATCTTTCTTGTGTGTGCGCCTGTTTCGGTCTCACGTCCACCATTTTGTATTCACCACCGCTGGCTGCGTCTCATTCTTTGTGAGCCCGTGCTTGGTAGTCTGCTCCACGCCCTCTTTCAGATTGCCCGCGGCTATGCTAGACCCCTTCCTCCTTCTATCATAGTACTGGCAGCGGCCTCTCGTGCTTCTACCAGGATCTAACAGGCCAGGATCATTTCGGATCTGTTGGAGCGCCAAGGATACGCGTCCTACAGCATGGCTGCTTGCCCACGCTGCCCGGCCTCCCTCTGAACCTTATGGGGACCAGGCTCCATAACGACCAGTAGCCCTGTGCACTGCCTCCAGGCCTACTGCGCACTAGGTACTATATCTGCAACCCTACAGTCCCCTGCTGCCTCCTGCACTTACTTAAACCAGGCTTTGCTTTGCACTCTCCTTTACCCTCCCACTAGCACTTCTACTCTCCCCCTCTACCTTCACGATCTGAATAACACAAGGCCTAGTAAGATCATTTGTTTTGTTCCCCTCTGTCTTCCCCTGCCTTGTTTTGTCGCACCTAGAAACACTTGTGTCCAGACACACTACAAATGATATCATAATACAGTTCAAGGGGCATCTGGTTTCCAGAGCAGTACAGACAGATTTTAATCACAATTGCCATGGTGAGGGTTCGCTTTTTACTGTTCTTAATCTTTTTTTCGTGTTCAGCTAACAGTACTTTACAGCCTCTTGCTATTACTAATGTCATCTGAGGCTCTCTTAAGTTTCCCTTGGCCCTCTTCTGTACTTTGCTAATTCCAGTTACTTCGTACTTGGTGGTGGGAGTCCTCACCGTTGCGGGCTGGGTTTTCATGACGGTCAGTCGCCTTTTGCCACTCTTGTCTGCACTCGCTTCTTGGGCTCTGTCCAGCTGGCTGTCGGGTAAGCGGACCAAGGACTCGACCTTCCTTCCCTGTATAGAACGTCCAGCCATCACCTCTCTGGATACTGTTCAGGTCTGTGTAGGTGGCTGTGAGAATGGGTACGGTTAGCGGTTTCAGTGCTGTCGGTGGACTGCCTGGCCCACCCACTACAGGTCACGCTACCATGACCCAATCTCAATCCTTCCGTAGCGCCAACTCTCGGCCGACGGGTATGATGCTCTAACCGCATCTTTTGAACAGTGTGCCTCTGGCTAACCGGAGTGTTCTGCCACTCTTTCTCTTGTTCGGCTTGCCTCTCTCCCACTGGCCACCAGCTTTCAGTTGTAAATCAGTTGGCGTTCTGTCTTCATGTGGGACTCCCTTTTTTGATTCTGCTTTCTCCACAGCCAGCACCCGGTCAGCCTGCAAGACGTCGTCATGCGTTCCCTTGAACCACACACTACACATCTCTTGCCCAATCGTCTCAAACCCAAGCTTCTCGAGTCTGCCTTTGGGTTTTCTTTTGGCTTTGATCTCTCTCTGGTTCTTGTCTTTCTCCACCTCGACTGCTTGCACCGTCTAATTTTCTCTCTCCGGTTCTCTCCTCAGTACTCTTCCTGGTACGCTTCTGTCTTTGTTGGTTTCTGACACCCTGATATGGTAGAGCCCGCCCTGACGAAAAGGTCCATTCCATTGACTACAGCTGTTCTGAATGTGATGCTCTCTGAAAGACTTCCATCAACCAAGTCCATGCATGCTTGTCACTAATGGAAGTTTGTGAATTGGTGCTGTGACATTGAGTTAGACCCATTGTCATGCGCCATCGGCACAGTGTAGGCGTTTTTGCTTTAGCTGGCCAGGCTTGAATATAAATGCAGATAAATGTTATTTAGTGGTGCTTCCCATTTCTCAGAGGACTCCTAAAGAGAGATACTATTTTACAGTGCCCATGGTCCTTCTGTCTTTGAAAAGGCTTGTTAATTCCTTTCCACCACAACTTTGTGCTCCCATCATGGGACCTGAATGTAGCTTTGGCTTTTTTGATGGCAGCACCTTGTGAGCTGTTGCATACATACGGGTTAAGACTCCTGTCTTCGAAGGTAGCCTTTGTGGTAGCCTCGACCTCAGAGGAGTTTCCGAACTGCAGACCTTGTCTAGTTCACCAGAATTTATACAGTTTGCCACTGAAAAGGTGTATCTCAGTGTCAAACGTCAATAGTAATGGAATTTTATTATTCCCTGAAAATGTTTGCCAGTCTTTCTATCAATGCCTCACCCTTCTAAAATGGTGGCAAGGCTAAACAGACTGACCCCATGAGGGCATTAACAGGTTATCTATTCAGGACAAAGTATTCCAGACTGTGCAATCAGTTAATTATATTTTACCCTGGACCAAGAAAGAAAAGGCTATTTAGAGAGAATGATCTCACAATGGGTGATTCTCTTCATCAACACCTTCTATATATTAGCTAATAAGGAGATGCTGGAGGGTGTTCAAGCTCACTGTGCAAGAGGTTTGGGAGTGAAGTCTGCTCCTCAAAGATGTGTACCAGTCGCAAGAATTTGCAGAGCAGCATCTTAGTTGTTAATACATTCATCTATGAAGCACCATTTGTTAGATTCCATGTTTGAAGATGATACATCAGTGGGAAAATCAGTCTTTGAAAATGTCCTGCTGTAAAAATCTAAATCAGTAGTGGTTCCAAATCGACTGCCTTTGACTACAATAGAGCTTGGAGAGTCTTTCACAAGATGAGGAATGTGTGGGAAGAATGTGTGTGTCCATTAAGAGAACAAATTACCTTCAGTAATGCTCTTTCTGGTGGACACGTTAATTCCTCCCACATATTCCTCCTCACCCTCCTAGCTGCGCCCCCTAATGGATTGGAAAGAGAAGAAAAAAGGTATTTTTCAGTGAGTGACCGAGCTTGTTCCTTCAAATTCTTCCATGCTTTTGCTTTACCAGAGAGGAATCGGACAGAACTGAGAGAAAAAGTGCTGACCCCTCCTTCTATGTATCGTCACCCTGGCACAAGCTGTTGGCTATGTAAAGTTCCTGGAGCACACTGCGCGAAAGGGGATATTTCACAAGATGTGGAATCTCTGGGAGGAATTAACGTGGCCATTAGAAACAATATTGCAGAATGTGTCCTTTCAGTCCATGTTTCTTGAACAAAACTCTTCAGGTAAGATGATTAGGTGTTCATCTATTTCGTTTGCTGGTCATAGAGTTAGTAAATACTGTTGCCAAGAAGAGTCTGTCCAGATGGATTGGGCTTTGGATTTAAGTGCTATGATCTTGCAGGAAAGGAGGCGCCTAACTGTCTGTGCACCTATTCACTTAGAGCCTGGCAGGCGCCTGTGCGCTGCTGAGGTGTTGAAATTCTGGATGTCTTTCCAAGCTGCTACTTTGGCTTCCAAACACCCTTTTGCAAAATGTTACTCAGTAATGTTCTTTTTGATGCATTATCTTCCTTACGTTCCTCATGCCCACCTAGCTTGACCCTCCCTCAGTGAGCATTTTACTATGGTTCTGCTTTTCGTCAACTGCTGGGCATGGGGAGGGTGTAACTGAGGTCCTGGGGAGCAGCATACTCTTATTTATAATATTCATGACGTCCCTGCGAGAGCCATGTAGTTGATGCACTGAAGGAACTTGGACCTCCTTAAAGAAATATTGTCCCATAGACTGCTGCAAGAGATCAGTATCTTGCGTAGAATCGACTGCAAGCCAGCCAGTTACGGGTTGCAGTTGTCCTGCCAAGTAATAAAGCTCAAAATTAGGCAGCTGTATACCACACTGAGCATAGTCCCCTTGAAATACGTGCAACACAAGTTTGCACCTTACTGTCCAGGTCTAAGCAAAACATTTTAGGAATGTTATGCAGGATGTTTATGAAGTGATATAGTAGGTTGGGCAGCACTATCAGTTTAAGCAAGGCTGCTCTGCCCATCACTGGCAAAGGCAAATGCTGCCAAAAGGACACCATCCAAGACCCTCCGCGTGTTAAGCGTGTGGGCCGCGGCTGCATCACGCCGAACATTGGCCCTCGGGTACCGGAAGGTGACAACTTGCCACCTCGACCCCAAATCGGGTAAAGCGTCCTGGTTCGCCCCCACCAGAGCTGCAAGTGGGAACAGGCAGGACTTTTCTCTACTTACATGGATCCCCGAGAGTTCTCCAAACTGATTTATTACGTCCAATATGTGCGTCAAGTTTTCGGCTGGCGAGTGTACATAAATCAACATGTCGTTTGCGTACATAGAAATTAGGTGCCGGACTCTACCCACCATTATCCTTGACTCATAATGTTTGCGCAAGAAGACCATCCAGTGGTTCCAGCGCCAAAATAAAAAGCATTGGGGACAGCAGACAACCCTGTTTGGTGCCTCTATGCAATTCCCATTGCTCCGATATGTGTCACCCGTCCGCTTCCTTCGGCCAGGGTCACATTTACAATAGCTCCATCCACCTACAAAACCGTCACCCAATTCCAAAACTCCAGAATTGACTATTGTAATAGACTTCTAGTGAGCAAAGCCAAGAGCGATATCAGAACCCTACAAACTGCCCAATATGGAGCCATTAGAGGTGTATGTGGGCTCACAAGGACAGAACACACTGCACAGGCAAGGAGATCCTTGCGCTGGCTTCCAGCCTATCACCGGATAACCCATAACATTGTATTTCTAATATACAAATGTCTTTTAGATCAGGCGCCCACTTATTTGACAGAACGATTCTGGAACGCCCCTGTTTTACGTACCTTGCGTTCCAATGGAAAAAGAAATCTCATTGTGCCTCGTTTCAAACTTAAGAAGTTTGGTGGCACCTGTTTTAATACTCAGGCTCCTGTCTTATGGAATTCATTTTCCTGTGGCATTAGAGATAACCCAGCTCTATCAGGGTTCCACAGATCTATAAATTCTAAGTATTAGGGTGAAAGTCTATTCTGTCGCCTTCTATGCCTGATACCTTGGTCTTTCCCCTATATGACACTACACCTCTTTTTTGTTATTTGTTGTGTGTCTGTTTGAGCGCACTGAGGCCTATGAGTGTGATGCACTATAGAATAATGTAATAATAACTGTTTCAGCACGGCATGCAACCAGCCCCATTTGACAGAATCAAACTCCTTACTCTTACGTCCGTCCCCTTTCCTCCATACTGTATGGGCGTCCCTTCCAAGGGACGAGAGACAGAACCTTTTTCACCAGAAGAAAACCTTCTTCCTCTTTAAATTTAGAGGCACGCGGGGTGCGGCCCAGGGAGCATGCGCTGCCCTGACTCCGCCCACTGGCCCCACACCCCAGTCCCCTTTTCCGCATCGACAAGAATGGGCCGAATTCACCAGCGCTCATGGGTTTGGCTTCGGCCATGTCATTCCACGCACGGATACTTCTTCTCTTTGTCCTTTTTGTCTTGTTTATCCTTCAGGTACTCGGTCCTTGGGCGTCACGCACCTCCCCGGCGCATGTTGACTTCTACAGGGTTCAGCAGGTGTCCATCCTGCAACGGGCTCTTCCCAACCTCAGACCCCCCCATGCCCTCTGCCTGTGTTGCCTTGGCCCAGACCACGGTTGGCAATCATGTTCGGCGTGTGACTCGCTGTCCTCGAAGGCACTGAAGAACAGACTAGTCAGGTGGAGGGAGTTCTTCCAGAGGTCGCCTCTAGAGGATCTCAAGAACTTCGTGAAGCATCGAACCAGACCCAAGGTACGGTCGATATTCTCCATCGCACTCCACAAGGGAGACTCCTTCCCAGGGACTCTCCCGCGCTGGAGGGACTGGTCAGGTCCTTCTACCAGGACGTGCACTGAGGCTGCTTTAGCTACCGGCCTTCGGGTCGAAGGATCCTCAGATCCTCCCGGGCGCAGTGTTGAGGGACCGGAAGGTTCTTTTACCGGTTCTACACCCGAGGGGCTCCACACTTTTACCGGAACCATGGCCGAGGGGCTACACCCTAATACCGGCTATATGTCAGAGGGGGCTCCTAAATGCAGCTCTACCGACCCCCGGTTCGAGGGTGTTACACCTACCGGGCCAATGCCCGAGGAGCAATGGTAGGCCTCGTGATACACAAGCAAGAGTCTTGGAGGAGGCCGGGCCCAGCGGGCCGAGCACCACGTCGCAAACACGTGGCAGGCAGCTCATAAAAATGCCCACTGCGCCATAAAGAAGCACCCGTCCGACGCCATTCTAGGAATTCGGAGACGAACGAGTGTGAAGGTGGGACTGGCCTCAACCAGGTACGTGGCCTACAGTGTACCCCTCATTTGCGGAGGGCAGCTATCCTTTGCGTCCATATGGACAGGGTACACAGCGGCTCCAGTAGCTCCCTGCTACCCCGCCGGCACCCCCTGCCACCTCTTTGGCCAGTGAGGAGGTGCTCTTTGAGAAGTTCCTCAGCATCATGAAGTCACCTCAGATGGGGATTATCATCAAATACGCCATCAGGGAAGTCCTCCCTGCAATGCTAGTGGCTCCACCGATGCCTCCGCCAACGCCCCATCCCTGGCAGAGCCACCTCCTCCGTCCCCCCCAGCCGACTCCACATGGGGCTCCATCGCAGCCTCCGCCGCCTCCTCAGCCTCCGGCCGCGGACTATGTACCCCAGCCTCCTGCACCAACTACTCCTCCTCCTCCATAGGATCCTCCAAATCCGCAGGATACGGATTAGGAGGAGGATCCAGACATGCCATCCTCAGCCAGGGCCTTCCACGAAGGTCTTGCTGGTCTGGCGGAGTACCTGGGCCTCCCCCAACCCGAAGTCGAGCAGCCGGCAGAGGGGGTTCTGGCTGAAGTCCTCACGCAATGCCCCTCTGCCAAATTGGGGATTCCTATGCAGACCGATGTAGTCTCCCTGGCCAAGAAGGGCTGGCTCAAACCTCACTCGGCCCAGCCGGTGAATCGACACCTGGGCGCCAAGTACAGGCAGGTGGAGGGGAATACACTCTGGCCTTCGGCCCATCCTCAGCCACACTCTTCAGTGATCGATGCAGCATCACTATACCCCAAGCCCCCGTCGTCCTCTGCCTCTTCCTCCGTTGCTGCTAGGCAAGGAGGAGAAGATCTTGGAGGCGTATGTCAAGAAACTTTATTCCAACGCCTCTTGACATCTACGTCAAGCCAACGCTGATGCTATGCCAACCAGAGATTATGCAGGAAATTGCGGACTTCCTCCCGGAACTCCCCAACCAAAGCCAATCACGCTTTGATACCTCAGGCCGTGCCATCTGTATTGCCACAGACATGAGAAAAACAGCCTGGCTCCGGACAACAAAATTCAACCCGGATGTTCAGGAGTGCATATTAGATCTACCGTTCGAGCGTGGGGCGACCTCTTCCACTCCTCTATGGATGAGGAGCTGGACAAGAAGAAAAACAGCTCACAAACGGCAAAGTCTTTATCCATCCTTACAAAGACCACGCCCAAATCGTACACTCAATCTCGGCAGCTCTCGCAGATGGGTCGTATATATGGAGGGTTCTGCGGCTTCCAGGAATGCAGATCCAGGCAGCCGGACCGCTCGCCGTCTCAGAGCCGGTGCAAGCAACACAAAGGGGGGGGGGGGAGTAAGGGCTTTTTTCAGTCCCCCCTCCAAGGGAAAGAAAGCATGACACGCCCCTTCGGGTCCACGTGTCTCCGGTGGGGGGCAGGCTTGCTCTCCATGCACATTTTTGGCGCCAGAATTTGGTGCACCCCTGTTCCTATCCGTAGTATCCACGGGGTACCGCCTTCCTATCCCATCCTCTCCTCCCTCATCCCCTCCACTCCCACAGGTTGGGATAGCAACTCTTTGGCAGGGATCCGGTCGCTTATAGAGAGCCAGACAGTGGAGGAAGTCCCAGCCTCCCAGTGAGGCTTTGGATTTTTCGCCATTCAGAAGAACCACCAAGCAGGCCTGAGAGTTGTGCTGGATCTTTCCACCCTCACCCTCTCCTTACCGCTGCAGAAATTCAAGATGGTTACGCCAGCTTTTATAGCAGAGACATTGGACAAGGGAGACTGGATGTGCTCCCTGGATCTGGAGGACGCGTACCTACACTTCCCGATTTGGCAGCCCCATCGCTCTTTACTAAGGTTCAGGATCATGGGCTACCATTTTCATTACAAGGTCCTTCCTTTTGGCCTCAACTCGGCCCCCGGATCAGAATTTGCTAACGCAATGCGTTAATGGACTCGTAGTAACCTAGGTAATACAAAACTCATTTAGTGTCCAGACATTTCTTTTCTCCACTGTTCAAATGGTAACATATGGATTTTTTCATTTTACATCCTGAAAGTAACTGATGTAAGTTATTGGAATACTGTTACTTCTCTTGAGAAGTGATAAATCTTAGCTGTTTTCAGATTGTTTGCATAAGAATGGGTAAACAGAGGTGTGTGGAATTGGCCATGAATACCCTCAAAAACCTGGCCTGAGACACTTTTCATGTGGCCAGGGAAAGGCAGACGCTTCCTGACCCTGGTGGTGGTGTTCTGTGGGAGGATCACATGGGGGAGGGAAGCAGTTTAGGAGGAAGAGGAAAACCCCACTGTTCAACTTTCCCTGAATCACCACCATTTTAATGGCTTATAGTAAGACAGAATAATTAAGAGAAAACTGACTTTACCATTAGGGACTTCAAGTCCCATTATTCCCTTGCTACTGCGACTTGGAAGAGAGCTAAAAAGGTACAATGTGGTAGGAGTGATCAGATCATTAATTTAAATGACCCACACCTGAGAGAGACAGAGATGCTTTAAAAGCCCCCTCAGGTGCAGGCCAAAGAGAAAGCAGAAAAGCATATAAGCAGAGAACGCAAACAGCTGAAGCTGCGTGGTACCTGCTTGCAGCATGAACAGAAGCTGGGAGAGAGAGAGAAGACGCTGGGATCACTGTGTGGCAGAATGCGGCTACCGGTCCTGAGAGAGTCTGGGACCCTCGAATCCTGAAGTGAAGTGGCTGCGCAGCAGGAAGTGAAGGCAAGGAAAGCTTTCATTTCCGGAATGTGGGCATTCACCAGAGGGCCTCAGAAGCAACTGAGACTTTCTCTGGTGGCTGCCATGCACCAGAGGGTCTCTGGAATGAAAGGGGCTCCCGTTGCAGGTGGCGTGTGTGAAGGCTTCCTCCAAGAAACAGTTCGTCAGGTCGCAAGGAGCCACAGAAGAGGTCCTGTGAGCGGCAAAGAGACAGGGGAGGCAATGCTTAACCAGTGAGTCCACATGCTGCTAGTGACCCCAGAGAGCTCCTTACCCTTTTGCATATCCCAGACAGGAATTCAATTGAAAAGCAGCACTTGCAGATGAGTGAAAGTAACCCTGAAGTTAATTTTGAATACCGAACAATTGGAAAGCAGCGAACGCAGCACTCGCGTGTAAGTTAAAGCGCCCCCCAAAGCAATTTTGAATCCCTAACCATTGAGCAGCAGCAAAAGTCCTGTAAAGCAAAGCCAATCGACAATAATTCTAGACGTGTACGATATGGAAAACTTAAACACCCGATGGGGCAATATTGTTGAAAGGTAATACCCACAAGTATTGCCCAAGCCAAAAGCTACTGAAGTCAAGGCAGATACAAACTCCCCTATATTACCAACAATGGAAATCGTCAAACGAAAGATTGGTGAAACATGTTGCCCATATTTTATACAACATAGGGTAAATGTTCGTGTAGACTCACATTGTCAACGCCAAGAGAGAGGCAGAGAAAAGACCCTATGGTTGTTAATGTTTGGTTGACGTTGTAGGGGGGAAACCAGAGTGACAAAAAGAAGCTGCTCTTCTGGGAAAGATATTCAGAAGGAGTGGAGTATTGTTTATCAAAGAGTATTAAAGAGCACAAATGTGAACCTTGTTTTCCCCAAAGAGTTGTTAAGAATTTTGAAGCTGCAATTTGTTGAGTACAAGGAAGAAGTTTTGAACCAGTTGACCTTAACCATAAAAGCGCTTGTTGTGAAATGCTGTTTGGACAGGGAAGTATACCTGGATGGAAAAACCCCTTTGGAGGTGGGGGGGCTTGTCATTGGAGTAAACTAGGTGGATGTTGAAGTGCTACAAAGTGGTCTTGACAGTGACATTTTATGTGCTTGTGCTACTGAAGAAAGGAGCTGTGTAATGCTGCTAAGAAGTTGTGTTTCTTTAATATTATCAGTTTTGGCACATCATCCTGACTAAGACAATTATTTTTGCTATTGATGAACTGTGAAGTTGTTCTTTATCTAAAGACGCTAAATAATATAAGGAAATAAGGAAGAAGATCCTTTTGTTTACTTTGTTGACACATTGGAGTATTGTAACCTTTTGTTGAACAATACAACTTGCAAAGTACTTGGTTGGAATTTTGTTGCAGACAAGGATCTCCTTATTTTCTTTTCTTGAACTGTGAAGCAGAACGTTGGGGAAGGGGAATTTCCCCAGTTTCTTAAAGACTGTGGTTACAAACATTGTTTTGAACTGCCATGTATGTCCTTTGTTGTATGTATATTGTGAGGGACAGATATCCTTTATTAGAGGGTTTCCTTTAGTTATTTTAGCCCGGCAAATCCTTGTTATGGTAGGGACAGTGAGGTGTTTATCCAACCTTGTTAAATTAATAAAATGGTATTTGTTGAGAAAACCATACAAAGTAGTGGTCCGCCTCACATTGCAAACCCCTCACAGTGGACACAAAAATGTGTTTTTCAACTCTGCCATGTTTCGACTCTGAAAGATATACTTCTGAGGCTTGTGGATCTGCTTGGATCACATGCTATGCATATATCACTACCTATGCATAGGCCGACATCTAGTGGTAGTCGCAGAGTGTTACATTATTTGTTTCCGAAACTTGAAAAGGAACGTTGACAGGGGGTGTCAGTAATGCTATCCCTAGTGTGACATCGACTGTACCCATGGACCTTCACACGTCGAGGTCCATCAGATTGTTTTTTTTACACCATCATAGTCGGACGCAAGTTGCAGCGTACCTTCTTTCTGGCTAACGCCTTCAATTATACAAGTTGTAAAAGTTAGATTTCTTTCTATCCTTTCGACGGCCGTACCACCGTAAATTCTTCGGCGACGGCTTTCAAGGACGGATTCATCGTCGATGACGACTTCTTGGATCGTCGCAAGGAACTTTGACTGCGGCCTACTGTTAGGCAGAATCCCGTGCGGTGCCCTTATGGACCACTACACACGATTAAGACTACAGGTGGCAATAAAGGTTTTACCTTTGGTACAAGCCTGTATTACTATGTCAGAGTGGTAGCAGTGGCAGAGCAGCCAGGCTTATCTCAAGAGTATATGAGCAGTAGCAGAGATTACACAAAGGGACCACAATTACTGTGACTCAAGCAAACACTGACTCAAGGTTTCAGGTAGAAAAATAGAAGTACATTTATTTTTAAACCATTTGTTATAAACACAACACTTCTATTAAACTTAAATGAAAACCACACGTTAAATACACATCAACTAACCAATTCACTTTGTACAGTAAGTCTCAAGATAAGTACCCTGTGTTTGAATGAACCGGTGTTACGGACAAAACACATTACAGCAAATACGATTGCGATCACTTTTTGACAGTTCGGTCTACTAAATAAACGCGTATCCATGAAATGAAATGCTACCTGGGCAAAACACACTTAGCACCTGAGATACCCAGAGGGAGTTGTAGACAAAAAGCACAGGAAATATTTTGGTTAGGCAGGCAGAATCAAGAAACACTCAGAGACAGGAGTTCAAAAGTCAAAGGGCCGGAGGCAGAGTTGAAAGATGCCGGGGCCTGTTGCCGAAGATCACAGTCAGACAGTTCATGATTCAACGTAGCCTAAAAGTACTTCGATATTGTCAATGTTCGGAAGCAAAAGTTATAAGAAGGAGGGAAGACAAGGGCAAGCCTTGGAAATGAAGAAAAGGGGTTCACCCGGTTTTCTCAAGTAGAACACAGTACCTTGTTGCAATGGTGCAGTTGGTGCCCTGGCAGTTGTTCCTGTTGGTTTCCCGCAGACCCACGATTCCTGGAGCTTCGTTGTGAAGGAGGATGTCTGAAGGGGGTCTGCACCACACAGGGATGAAGCCGGCAGCAGCAACGAAGAATAAAATGTGTGCTCCTTAAAAACAGGAGAGGCTCTTCAAATGGCTATCCAGACCACTACAGCAGCGTGCAGTGATTTCGACCAAGGAAGAGGTTCCTCTGGCTGTAGAAGATGAGCTGGTTGTCCCCACCAAGCTCAAGGGAGAAGACTCTGGACTGGATCTTCTCTAAATTGTTGAAGGGAAGATAGCTCAGGACTGCAGGAGGGCTTCACTGGAATGGGGTAGTTGCAGCAGCCATCGTTCACTCCGCTTCTCGTCGGTTCCTTGTAGTTCCAGTGGCGACTCTCTGATTTCTAGCCCAAGAGACCTGCCTTTTATGCGAAAAACCCCCATTCACACAGCCTGGCTGTCAATCACCAAGCAGGGGGGGTTGTCCAGCCCGGACAATTACCCTGGCCTATCATGACAAAGTGCTACACCCCTCCCTCACATTCAGCCCACCAAGACACCCAGGCGCCTTGAGGAGGGCTTCCGAGCAGAAGCCCGCCAAAAGACAGTGAACAAAGAAGGCGAACATAGTTTGCCGCGCAAAGTAAAACACAAGAAGGACTTTACCAAAAAGAAATGACGAATAAACCCAACCGGAGCCAAAAGAAAGACGATTTGGTCAAGCGGGTTTATGTTCGAGGCTAATATAATAGCCAAGAACAGTACCACGTTTATCTAATATAATTGCGGTAGAAAAGTTAGGGTAGATACCACTGCCACCAGCCAAGTCTTAATGTTAAAAGAACGAAACAATGCTCTAGGGGGTACAGATTCAAAGGGGTATGAATGAACCCTTTCCAGTACTCCATGGAAGATGGGGTGTACTGGATCTGTGGTAGATTGACTAAGTAAAGTTAATGGTAACTTTACCCTTTTCTGGGGGACGGTAGTCGCCTCAGAAATGGAGTCGAGGGAAGTCTCAAAGACAACCCTGTTCCACGGCACTGAAGGTGCTGTGTGACACACAAAAAGAAGGGAGCTACTGAAGTGGTGTACTTCAGAGTCCACAATCACAAAAACAGGTAGAAACACATAGCAAAACACAGGGAAGAGTGGGGGAAAAGCTCTCACTCTTACCAAGTGGAAAAAAATAAACTCCAGAAGTCCAGCAAAGCTGCTGGGGGACTCACTAGGTGAGGGAAATTAGCCATAGTTGAGAATTCTCCCTAACACAAGGGTATCTATTGAACCTTACAATGCGGCCTGTCCCAGACCTGCATCCTGCAAACGCATATGTCAAGCTACAAAAGTTCTGCATGACAATGCTACAAGAAGTAATCCCACTGCTAAAACAAGGGGACTACATGGCAACATTGTATATGAAATATACTTACTTTCATATTTCAGTGTTCCTACTGCACATAAAATTCCTGCTCTTCAAAATAGCAAATCAACACTACCAGTTCAAGGTGCTCCCCTTCGGCATAGCCTCAACTCCAAGGGTTTTCTTCAAGGTATTAGCGGTAGTGGTGGTGCACTTAAGCAAAGAATCAATCCCAGTGTACCCTTATCTGGATGACTGGCTCATAACAGGGGAATCCCCTCGAATTTAAAAGCAGAATACCCAAAGAACAATCAACCTTCTGTTCCAATTGGGGTTTTCAGACAATGCAAAAAAATCAAGCCTTGTCCCAAGCCAAACCAAGCAGTTCCTGGGAGCAATCATAAAGACAACAGAGGGTCTAGTCTTCCCCTCAAACGAAAGAGTTAAGGACATACTTCTCCAAATACCTCATTATCCTGCCTGTAGCCAAATAACTGTATGCAAAGTAATGCACCTGCTTGGGATGATGGCTGCATGCATTCATCTAGTTCCACAGCCGCAGTTATGCATGCGCCCATGCAGGAGTGGTTCACGAAACAATGGTCTCAGGCAAGCTGTCAGTGGGACGATTTAGTGGTTGTTTCGCTAGCACTAGTACAAGCACTTCGCTGGTGGAGAAAGGAAAATCTGTTAAAGGTACAACTCTTTCACAATCCTCCAGTCCAAGCGATACTTACACAGGTGCCTCACTCTCTGTATGGGGAGCCCATTACCTTCACCACACAGAGCATGGCCTGTGGACTCCGATCACAGCCCAGAACCACATCAACCTTTTAGAACTACTAGCTGTACTCCAAGCCCTACAAACTTTTCAGCTGCATCTAACAGGTCAAACCGTGCAAGTCCTCACAGACCGCACCACTGCCATGTTTTACATAAACAAGCAGGGAGGGACACTCTCTCTAAGTGTGTCCAGACTATCCCAACATTTTTTGAGGAGTGGGCATTCAAGTGGAACATGTTCCTAGTCTCTCAACACGTTTCAGGTGAACTCAGTGCTCTGGCAGAACCTCTAAGCAGAAATCCTCTACCCGAGGAACACGAGTGGCAACTCTACAGAGGAATTCTAGACAAAGTCTTCTCCCGTTGGGGTTATCCTCCTTAAGACTTGTTCACCACAAACATAAACGCATAATGCCCAGACTTCGCATTCCGGTTTCCCCACCCCAGATCCAAGGGGAACGCCCTGTGGATGAGCTGGTCAAGGAAATTTGCTTACACTTTTCCACAAACACAACTCCTGAGCAGGTAGTGCAAAAGATGCACCAGGAACAAGCTACTCTAATCTTGGTTGCTCCTATGTGGGCGAGACAAACTTGGTTTCCACATCTGCTCAAACTAGCGATGTGCGAGCTGATAAAACACTGTGCACCTACAACACACTATCCCAGCACTAAGGGACAACACTCCACTCACATCCTCAGTTTATGAACTTGACAGCTTGGCTGCTGAAGTCATAGAGGTTGGACACTTAAAATTACCTCAAAGGTGTATGGATATCCTCACGGAGGCACGCAAACCAAATTCCAGGCACTGCTACTTCAACAAATGGAAAATATTTGTAATATGGTGCCTATCAAAAGATATAAACCCTATTGAATGTACTCCCACACACATTCTTCACTACATGCTCCACTTACTAGACTCTGGCCTAGTGTGTAACCCCATCAAGGTTCACCTAGTTGCTCTGTCTGCGTACACCACTTCACAAAACAAGGTGTCCTGGTGGAAAGTCCCTGTTAAGGCTTTCATGCAGGGAGTAAAGAGACTTTAACCCCCTCCTAATCCTCCCCCCACTTCCAACCCGCCTCCAGGTTGGGATCTCAGTGTGGTGCTCTCAAAGCTCATGGGCCTCCCTTCGAACCTATGCACAAATCCAACCGCAAACAACTAAAACATGCAAGACAACTTTCCTTGTAGCCATCACCTCCATAAGAAGGGTTAGTTAACTACAAGCATTGTCAGTGCAAAACCATTTCTTTGTTGTCCACAAAGACAAGTTGGTTCTAAGAACACACCCGAGGTTTTCACCTAAATTAATTTCCAAGTTCCATGTGAACCAATCCATAACTGCCCGCTTTCATTCAAAATTCCTCAAACTCAGTTGAGAAGCACCTCCATACACTGGATATAAGGAGGGTGGTTTTATACTATGTAGATAAAACAAAACCTCTAAGAAAAACAGATCAACCGTTTGTCTCTGTAGCACCGGGCAGGGAAGGTGATCACGTTTCAAAAAACAGCATCTCCAGATGGACAGTGAAATGCATGCAGTTCTGCTATTCCCTATCAAAGAAAACTCTGCCTTTCTCACCAAGAGCTCCTTCTAGCAGTGGTACAGGAGCTACTTTGACTTTTTTTTGCAAACGTCCCTCTAGACGCCATTTGCAAAGCAGCTACATGGAGTTCCATACATACCTTTATTCGGCTCTACTGCATTGATACACATTCTAAAGCAGGTTCACAGGTGTGACAAGTGGTTCTAAAACATCTATTTACTACAGTACCTTTTCACAGCCCCCCTCCTTCTCCTTATATTGCTCGCTAGTCTATGCATAGCATGTGATCTAAGCAGATCCACAAGCCTCAGAAAGTATACGTTACTCACCGTAATGGTATTTCTGATTCTTCTATCTGGTTAGATTAACATGCGCACACCCTTCCTCCCCTTGGAGTAGAAGGTGCATAGATATTTTCGGGCTTCATCGACTCTTCAATCCTTTTCAACAGTAATTTTGGAAAAGTTCATAAAAGATGAGGCAATGGCCCTCAATACATGTGTTACGGTAAAACAGTACCGGCACCGTTTTCCAGACCGGCAGACTACGAGTTCTGCAGGCGGGTGCCATACCGCCTGCCAGGTCTGATCTGGTGGGCGGAACAACACCCGCCCGCAAAGATGCACGGAAACACCAGCACTATTACGACATGGTGCCGGTGTTTCTGCGGTCCCCATTTTATTAACAGAATTGCCAGTGCCAGATTTACCGGACCACCGGGGTTGTAATGCCTCAGTAAATCCGGGAGGTCCGGCGCTGGTAATTCACTGCGGGTCCGGACTATTAATGAGGGCCAATGTCTCTTTTTCACCTACAATTTTACAATCTATACAATACTTGTAATGCGCCCAGGAAGGTAGGCGAATATTGCATATTTCTTGAGTGTTTAGAACATTGCATCTAAAACGCATGGTACTATTTCTGAACAGGCGCAAGGGATATTTTAACATGTAGGCTTCTGTTTCAGGGTACCATTTCCAAAAGGATACAATTTGCAAATACAGTTTTGAGTTTAGAATCAATGCATTATTCTCAACCCAATCAAATGTTTTTACAGCATTTTACCTTTCAAAGGATTAGAAATCAGCATTCCCATAGAAAGACCCAAATTTGTCAGTATACAGTCGACTTCCTCTTTTAACAAGTGCATGAATATTCCTGAGTCATCATTATCCAATTTGTGGTACATTGACTCTTTGTTGCTAATTAAACATTTTCTAAACAATGCACCCTTTTTCCCAATACATGCAGCTTTTCAGCGAGATCAGACCTAGCTTGTAGCGAATGGTTTCCATGGGAATACATTTTGGCATAAAGAACAGTACATTTCTCCATACAATCCCTTCAATTATTTTTAAGGCGAATGTTAATGCTTTGGGAATAAACTCCAAGCCATAAGAGAGTTGTGGAATAACTTTCCTACAATAAAATTCTCTACATGCATACATAGAGTATCTCACATATTTTCGCTCAATGAATCTCATTTGTTTGGAGGCATCAATAGCCTTCAGCCTTAAACAATTTTTGATAAAGCTATTAGACGGCACGCTAGAGAAAGAATAAACTCGATATCTCAGGGTTCTCTGCTGTTTGATACTTGTGTCTCCACAATACCAATTGAGTGTCGAATTACTTTTGCTACATTGCCCCATGTTTATGATTACGGTTTTAGCTGAGTTTATTTTCAATTTTAGGTCAGCTGTAAAAGTCATAAATGCATTAATAAGTCTTTGCAATCCAATTTTAGTTCAGTCGAAGAGTAAAAAATTGTCTGCATATGCAACCCCTCTTACCCTCATCACTGTTCTAGAATAAAGGTGTATCAAGAGTTCCAGCAGACATTTGTCTATTCCCAATTCAAAAAGCCTTCGGCATAGTCGGTCTATGGACCATGTCCAAGGCCATTGATAGATCCATCGAAGCTAAATATAAAGGAGGTTGCCCTTTAACAGATGTGTTACGTTGTAACAGGGTAACAAGCATACCACCAGTGGTTGTCCCCGTGCCTTTTTTGAATCCTATGTGCCTGTAGTCAAGGATATTGTTCACTTCTAGCCATGAGAGTAATTTGTCCAATACTATAGATGAGAAAATCTTAACGTCAACGTTCATTAGAGAGATTGGATGGTAATTCATCGGACACAGCCTGTTGTCCTTCTTGAATATTAACAGGACATAAGATGTTCGCCAGGACTCAGGCATTCTCTTAGTTGCGATCACGTCACTAATAAGAATATGCAATATATAAGCCCACAACAAAGCATACTGTTCAGAGTAAAAAAGGACAGATTGTTGGGACCAGGAGTGTTGAGGACTTGGACTTTCTAATGAATCTTACTATGTTTTCCACAGATAAATCTAAGTACCAAGGTGCGTCCCATTGATGGATTTCCAATATTCCTGAGTCGGGAGCTCTATATAGATTTACAAAGTATTCCAACCATACATTGGCATATATAGGGTTTATAACTAACTGAGTTTGTTAAACTACGGTGCTGTTTATTAGTGGCCAGAAATTACGAGAGTTGCAACCTCATATGGCAGTAAACAACGCCTCAGAGTCCTTTTGTTGGATAACAGAATGATTAATTACCCAATTTTTGTACCGTTGCTTGCACTGTTACATTTTCATAACAACACTTGGAACTGGCTCCTTTTGTTTTCTTATCTCAGACATTTCTTTGTTTAATTGCGCTTTACGTAATTTGATATCTACATCAAACATGTGTTCAAGGGTATGTTTCATAATTGTTTGACGCATGACAATATTACTGAGTTTTCGCAGCATGTTATCTAAATGATCATTTCATTTAGCAACGGAATAGGTCGCAAGTTTATTTTCCAACGTGCTTGATTCAAACTCATATAACAGAATGTTGTTAAATTTAGCTGTTTTCACAGGATTCCATTCTATACGATTGCCTCAGACGTTAACCTCAACGTTTCACAATATAGCTTTTCCTTGTCACCCCTTTTCACCCAATGAAGATTGATGGATAACATTGCATGATCGCTAAATGATGTAAAGTTCACATTTAAGCTACCTAGAGTCATAGATAGATGTACACTCACAAACATATAGTCTATTATTGAAGACTCCCCACGTGCCTGCCATGTTGGTTTAGTATTAAACATCAGGTGTAAACCCCAACTACTGGCAAAGGCCAGCCATAAACTCCCTCTGATACAGTTTACTTCCATTTTTGGAGTTAGTCACCTAAGGAAGTTATAGCTCATTCCATGTCACTAATTGCCATGTTGCATTCCGCTTTCAAGTCCCTGGCTAAAATTATCGAACCCCCCAGGTTCGAGCCAAGCCAATTGTCGATCATAATATCTAATCTTTCGATGACTTTAACCAATTACTTAACAGAAAATTCTGAAGCATTCCAATATATATTTATTAGCATTAGGTGCTTCAAACCATGTCCCATTTGTACTTTGAATGTCACTATTATAATTAAAACAAGAACGCGTTCTTCAGATATCTTAGTGATTGATTGATCAAGGGCTAGACCACCTTTAGGTCGTCCTCTAACTCCACACATAGCTGGTACACCCAGAACCTCAAAACCGTCCCATACTAGGAGACCCTTCGCCCATTATTCTTGTATTAAAATAAAGTCATACAGGGTCAAGTCGTCACATACTTTGTTTTTCAATACCAGGTGGGAACATCCTCGTGAGTTCCATGATATTAAGCTAAAGGTTCTTGCTTTGCTAAAGTGGTTTTCCTGTTGATTTTAATTGTGAAATTGGCTCTCGTAAGGATACAGCTAGGGTTCTCCATTCCTGCATATCTTTTTTTTATTTTTTTTATTAATATAGTGTGTTATAGTTTCACAAAGATAATTATTCACACTTACATATTCAAATTCACAACAGCAAATATAAACAAAATAACAAATATATATAAAAAAATAAAGAAAGAAAAAAAGAGGAAAAGAAATGGACACAAATAGAATACAACCATAAAAGAAACCTAATTCATATTACACAATTAGCTAATTATGCTTATTCAAAGTAATTCACAAAAACATCATGTTCTTAAATTAGTGATACACATAATCTAACTCTTCTAAGAACAAATGTAGGAGATTCTAGTCTCAAACATTTACTAGAATTAAACTTCACTTTTTATCACTGTTGTAACCATTCATTTTCTGAATAAGTTAATCTTCGATTTTAACCAAGAGCCGAGCCAAAGCACACATAAAAGCAATATGAGGATTACTCATACATTTCTGCCATAACATTTCACGATAAGAAGCAGAATTTCCAACATTTTTATCTCCCAAACATGTGATTCTTGCATTCTCAAAATACCCGCAGTAAATGACCAGATGTTTTATAGTTTCTTTTTGATGATCAATCTCACAGAAGCGACAAGTATATGATTCAAAATTCTTCCATTGACTAATCCGTTCTTTTGTGTGTAATTGATTTAGTCTGAAACGCATATAAGTTTCACGTACTTTGATGTCTGGGAAACACTATGTACATCAACCTGGGCGCTTTTTTATGTGTATATAAGGCAAATTCTCTATACATCCGATAGGAGCCAGCTTTGTCCTGTGACTCGACCCAATCCATTTGGTATAAAAAATTTTTTTACAGTAACCCACTCTTGTTAGTATATCTTCTGAGGTGATATTAATTCGCATAAAGGCGAGTTCCATTCTTTTTTTAAACAATACAATAGATGCAGGATTATCAGCTACCAACATTTTGGCAAACTCAACATAAATGGAGTTTCTAGGTGGACTTAACATTTTAGAATAAGAACTTATTTGTCGCCATAGAAAACGTGAGGCTAGACTTGACAAGCCCAATTCTATGCATATACACGCATTAGGAACTGAATTAACCAAGCCCAACACTTGTTTCCAGATGCAGCCTTGAACAGAATTTAGCAAATCATCAATGTTGTGCAATCAGCAATCTAAATTGTACAAAATTATCGGTTCAATCTTTAGTAGGTAGAATTGAAGGGCCGGATTTAAAGGGAATTTGCAGTATTTTCGATAGATTATTTTCAAAAGAGAAACTAATGGTCTAACTTTATTTGTTATTATTTTGTTCCAGTGTTTTTTGGAGAAGTAATTTAAAATAACAAAACCCAGATATTTGATCATCGAAATTCTCTCCAATTTGTGGCCATTTAAGGTCCAGGTATAATGCGGAATCTTATTTGATCTTGACAGAATAAGAATCTTAGACTTGTCTACATTTGCACATAAATTGTGTTTAATTGCAAAAATAGAGAAGGCTTCCAGTTTGTTTTGGAGTCCAAAATGGGATTTTTCAAAGATTATGATGTCATCCGCATAAGCTAACCAGCGAATCACGAGATGCCCAAGAACCACTGGATAGCATATAACTGTCTCCCAAATCTCCTCAATATCAGCCAGGTAAAGATTAAAAAGAGTTGCAGCAAGGCTGCAGCCCTGCTTAACCCCAGTACAGGTTAGAATCTCATTGGTAGCATCACCCTGGCTATTTATTCTGATCTTAAAGTAGGTCTCTGAGTGTAAGAGAGCAAGTAATTGTATCAGGTTTTCAGGGAATCCTAACTTTCTCAATTTGCACCAGAGTTTGTCACGAATCACACAATCAAATGCTGAATGCAAGTCTAGCGATGCCATATAGATATTACCAGACTGTTTTTTATTTGCACGAGTATAGCAAGTGCAACAAAATAGCTACATTAATGGAGGTGCCCATTTGTTTCTGAAACCCTGTTTGATTTTGAGATAAGATGTCATGTGAATTTATAAATTTTTCTAATTGATTCAAGAGCAAGATGGTGAAAACTTTATACGAACAATCCATTAAGGCTATAGGTCTATAATTAGTTGGCTCCGCAGGGTTTCCCTTTTTGAAAATGGGCACAATCATAGATATGTGCCAAGAATAAGGAATAGATCCCGTCGTAAAAATATTTTCAAATTTTAGGAATAATATTTCAAGAGTGATCCATTCTGGTCTGTCTCCAGGATACCTTCCCCTTTACTGGGCTCCGAAGCTTCCGTTAGTTGTAAAATTGATATGTCTTCGGAACCCGGTTTCCTAGATTCTTGATAGTTGAAGGTTTCAAATCCCCTCTTCTGTAGCGATCCAGCTTCCTTCAGTATCAAAGATCTAACTAAGTGGGATGGGATTATCAATCAAACGTAATCGTATCTGAACAAATGAATATAACCTATCAGCTTTATATCGGCAGACGTTATCAAACTAAGCTCCAGAATATCTGCAAAAAGACTTAAGTTATATGGTCTGTTCAGTGACCATGGACCGCCATCCGCAAATATGTACTGCAATATAAGGGTAGGCTCTGTCATGGCCACTGGACAAGGGCCCATGTTACTACCACCTACAGGGTCCAGATGGACCCAGTCCTGGTGCCTCTGGCACCAGGCTCATGCAAAAGTGTGCTTGTCATACTTTATTACTTTGGCACATGCATCCAGGCTGGGCGTGGCCATAGGAGAACATTGGGGAGCATGTGCAAGATCCTCTGGGAGTGGCAAGGTGGAGCCACAAGGTGGGGCCAAAGGGATGGGTCGTGTCCAGCCTATTTAAGGCCAAACCGCCCGCATCCTGGTGCTTCGCGTTAGTCTGCTTTCTGCAGAGTAACGTTTACCGCCACCTGCAGAGTCCTTACCTGTTTTCCAGCTCATCACCTCGAAGCGTGTCTTACCCGGCTCCAGCTACACCATCGCTGAAAGTGCATCTTACCTGGCTCCAGCTACACCATCGCTGAAAGTACATTTTACCTGGGTCCGGCTGCACCATTGCTGAAAGTGCATTACCTGGCTCCAGCTACACTATCACCTGCAGCGCATCGCATCTTACCTGGTTCCATAGTCCTCGGAGTTGGAGCGCATCCTTACCTGTTCCAGACATCCAGCTACGAGGGAGCTTCTTCCATCCATCCTCTTCACGGAGTCTTCCATCCTGCAACCGCAGACAGGCCTTTGGACAGCCGCTTCCCGCTTGACGTCGCCAGGCCATCCCTGCAAGTGAAAAGAACACACAAGGTTAGAAACTGCATAAATAACTTGCGCTTGGCCACGCCACACCTGAGTCTTGCGTTCTACCCTGAAAGCCAATTTACCACCTACTTGGGAGCTTCGCCATTCTCTTGGGCTTCATTGGGGCTTGCTCTAAACACTGCGACTCCATGCAGTCAACTTCACACCTATAGGGGAGAGAAAAGACGTTGAAAGAATCACGAACTAAAATCACAGCAAAAAGACATTGCAATAATTGCGAACTATAATCATGGCAAAAACAACATTGCATTAGAACACGGACAATAATCATTGTTAAACACTCTTACCTTCCAAGCAGTTGGTTGCAGCCGGTCTGGGCCGCCACATCCACGGACCAGTGAAGCAACTAGGTCCATCCAAGGCGCCCCTGCTAATGAGCAGCAGGACGGAGAGCTCATCCTTACAAAGAAATCAGGTGAACGTACATGGGCAAACACTTGCTCATCTCGTTTTGGAATGAAGGGTTCAGGGGGAATCGTGATACCACCACACCATTCTCATTGCCTCTCGTATTCTCTCAGAGGCAGTACCAGCAACCGGAGCAGTCAACATTGCAGCAGCTGGGGGAGAGAACCGATCCAGCTGAGCCAAGTCCAGGGAGGGCTCCAACCGTGCCCCAACGTCCCCACAGAGACCAGGTGAGCGTAACCGGCTCTTGTGGATATGCTGGCAAGTGCAAGCCATATGTTTGCCCATTTTACTTTTTTCTGTCATAGGAATCAAAATCAGGTATACCAGGGGACTCAGTTTCTCCAGCATGGGGTCTGGCATGGATTCACATGCTCATGAATATTCCCCGTCGTCGGGCTGGGAATCCTCGGTAAAGAAAAAACCAGTATCAGTTTCGTTTCTGATCTGTCTTTCGTAGTAATAACCAATCACTGGTCTCTGCGTCATACTGACCACAGCCAATGACTGCCCTCTACCTAAGCACCGCCTCTGGCAGCCATCTTCAGATTTTTACCGCACGTTCATGTGTTGGGATCCTCGTGCTATTGCTCTCGAGCGTTAGTGCTATTTTTTCGCGCTTTTCACAAAAAACTTCGATTCTTTCGGTCAAAAGAGCCTCAAGCTCCACCGATCCTACATCCGATCAACGGGGACCCGTGTCGGATTCATCTGTGCCCCTCAAGGGTGAAGATTTCGTCGAGCTACACTTCGGAGGACTCCAGAAGCTTCTCAGGCCCGGTCTCGGAGATGGCCCAGGAGAAGGGAAGCTCGACGCCCGGAAAGCTGTTCAGGGTCTGCCCTGGATGCCAGCTGCAGAACGTCTTCAAGGAGGACGAACACTCTTTCTGCCTTTACTGCCTTCATGAGGACAAGACGCACGTGGAGAAGGACTGTGCGTTTTGCGGCAACATGTCGGAACGGACCATGAAGGACCGCCATCAACGTCTCGCCAACTGGCTGGAGGGTAAGAGCCCGTCTGGCGAGAAGAAGAAGAAATCCGAGCGGTCTTCTAAGACCTTTGAGGGCGCCCCGGCGACGGGGGCCCAACATAAGGCCAAGCACCGCGAGTCCGCTGGCACCGGGAGCGCCGAACGGTCGGGCTCTACGGGCGCCAGGCAGGGCGCACCCTCCCCGGCACCATCAACCACGAGCCAACGCTCTGGGTCGGGTAAGAGGAAGGCCGAGCACCCGGCGAAGCTCCTGGAGAGGCCCCGGTCGAGCTCTAAGGCAGAGGAGGAGCGTGGCAGTGCCCCCTCCCTCAAGGATAAGGCGGTGAGCGCACCTAAGGTGGTGAAGGCCTTGATCCATCCGACCAAGCCCTCTATCGAAACGGTCGCGGCGGCCCTGGCTCAGCCTGTGGTGGCTGCACCAGTGGTGGCGACCTCAGGGCCCAGAATCTCCCTGCCTCCTCGGAGGGAGTCTTCCTTTGTGCCCATCGATAGGACCCCCGTGAAACCCTCCGTGGGGAAGAAGAAGGGGGGGCAGGGCGTCGTCGTAGAGTCGGCCTCAACCTCAGAAGAGGAGCTGATCGAGGTCTTAAGCCACGGCCTAGGCGTGGAAGAAGACCAGCCCGTCGGAATGGACCCCGACGCAGGTGACGACGACGACATCGTCGAGGATACCGACGGGGCCCCTGCTCGCCCGTCGGATTCCCCTCTGCCAGCGCCGCAAGACAACTCGGCGGCCATTTTGTTGGCCATACAGTCCTTATGCTCCGAGATAAGGACGAGGCTATCGTTACCGACGGAGGAACCTCTCCCGTCGGGGGATCCAGAACCGGGACCTTCTGGTGTTCCCCCTACCAAGAAAAGAAGGATCCATCCACCACCTCCTTTTCAACCGTCGCGCCCCTTCCAGCCCTCCTCCCCGTCCACCCGAGGGGATGATACGGGGACTGACACGGCAGCGACGGGTACGGACGACGAGGCATACGACGAGGATTTTCCGTCGTCACCTCCCACCAGGGCCTCCCCGCCCGACGAGATCGGATCTTTCCACTCCATGATCTCCAGGGCTTCCGAGCTTTTCCAACTCTGCCCTGAGGAGAAGAAAAAAGAAGGCTTCCTTTATCAGCGGCGCGAGGCCAAGAGGAAGACGGTCCTCGCAGTGCCTCTGTTGGACGACATTTGGGATGAGGGCCTTTCCCTCCTCAAGAACCCTTCCACGACGCCAGCTAGAAGAGACCGGTACGAGAAAAAGTACCGGGTCCCGGACACGGCCCCCCTATGCCTCCGGGCGCAGCCTACCCCGGACTCCGTCGTCTCCGCGGCAGCCAGGAAGAAAGCGGGGGGGGGTGCGGCCTCCACATCGACTTCCCCGCCGGACGGCGAGGGAAAGAAATTGGATACTATGGGGCGTAGAGTCATCTCGTCGGCAGCGACGACGATTAAAGCGGCCAATGCCTTGGCTATCGTGGCCCGCTACGACAGGGAGCTCTGGTACAAGATAGCTCCCCTGCTGGATTTTCTGCCGGACGACAAGAGGGCGGAGGCCCTTGAGATCCTGCAGGAAGGTGAGGTGGCCTCGGACCACGCCATCACCGTGGCGACGGACATCGCCGACACTGGATTCCGCCAGCTGGGCAACGGCGTTTGCCTTCGACGTCGTGGATGGCTCAAAGCTACGGACTTCCGGCAGGACGTCCAGACCAGAGTCCTGGACATGCCCTTCGACGGGAACAACCTGTTTGGGAAGACAGTGGACGATTCCCTTCAGGCCATCAAGGCGGATACTGAGACGGCCCGGGCCCTTGGAGTCCTGCAACGACGGACGCCCTTTCGGAGCGGCGGAGGCAAGGGCACCTCCAAAGGTTCCGGCGGCGGTTTCGCTTCCTACCGTCAAGCGGCCCGCTCGTCGTCGCAAGAGGCCTACAGAGGACGAGGCAAGTCTAGCGGACCCCGCCGTCGTCGCCAAGGAGGTCAAGGCGGCAAGGCCGCGTCCAAGCAGGATTGAACCGGCCGTGGGGTCGGGCCCCCACCGAAGCACCCCGGTGGGAGGCCGGCTGGCGGGCTTCGTCAGCGTGTGGGAGTCCATCTCCACCGACCGTTGGGTGCTGGACGCCCTGGCCCGGGGCCACGCGCTCGAGTTTCAAAGAAGGTGCCCGCGCGTCCCCCCCGTGGCCAGGAAAGAACTTCACGTCCCTCAACTTCTCCTGGAGGTAAAGGCGATGCTCAGAAAGGGCGCCATCAAACTCGTCCCAAAGAGGCTTCGGGGCTCCGGAGTCTACTCGAGATACTTCCTCGTGAAGAAGAAGACGGGAGGATGGCGCCCCATCCTAGACCTGCGACGTCTGAACAAGTTCATCAAGGCGCAGAAGTTCCGGATGGTCACCCTCCAGCACGTCCTGGGTCAGCTGGAGGAAGGAGACTTCCTATCGTCGTTGGATTTGGAGGATGCCTACTTCCACATTCCCATCCTAAAGGGGCACCGCAAATTTCTCAGATTCGTGGTCCAAGGGCGTCATTACCAGTTCAAAGCCCTTCCCTTCGGACTACGGTCGGCACCCAGGGTATTCACCAAGTGCCTTGCACCGGTGGCGGCGCAGCTGCGCCGCGAGGGGATCCACGTCTACCCCTACCTGGACGACTGGCTCATCCGCGCCAAGACGAGGGAGCTCGCCGTGGTCCACACGGCAAGGACCGTCCAACTCCTCACGGACCTGGGATTCTCCGTGAACTACGCCAAATCCCACCTGGTGCCCGCGCAAGTCGCACTGTTTCTGGGAGCGAGGCTCGACACAGTGTCCCTTCTGGCCTCCCCGTCGGAGGAGAGGACCAGGACCATCTTGGGCAAGGTGCAACGGATGTTGGTGGCCGACGCGGCCAAAGTGAGGTCCATCAAGTCCCTCCTCGGGATGATGTCTTCCTGCATCTACCTCATTCCCATGTGCAGGCTCCGGATGCGCCCGTTGCAAGAATTCCTGGATGCGCGCTGGATCCAGACGACGGGCAGCTTCGAGGAAAGGATCAAGCTCGACGAGAGTTTCCGACGAGCGATACGGTGGTGGGGCACCCGCGCGCATCTGACGGCGGGCATGGACTTCCAGACCCCAGCCCACCAGGAGACTGTGACCACGGATGCCTCCCTGGAAGGGTGGGGAGCGCACACCGAAAATCTGCACGCAAGGGGACTCTGGCTCCCGACGGAGAAGTCCCTACATATCAACGTCCTGGAGCTCCGTGCAGTGTTTTGGGCCCTCAGGTCCTTCCTTCCGTCCCTCAAGGGCAAGGTGGTGAGGATCTTCACCGACAACACCACCACCATGTTTTACATCAGGAAACAGGGCGGAACCAGGTCCCCAGCGCTGTCCAAGGAGGCGCAGGACCTGTGGCATTGGGCCGTCGCCCAAGGGATTTTTCTGGTGCCGTTTCATCTGGCAGGGATAAAAAACACCATCGCCGACTCACTCAGCAGGGAGCTGCGCTCGTGCCACGAGTGGGAACTACGGCAGGATCTGGTGGATCGCCTCTTCCGACGGTGGGGCACACCCCAGATCGACCTGTTCGCGACGGCGACGAACACCAAGTGCCGGAGGTTCGCCAGCAGGTTTCCCCAGACGAGGAGCATGGGCGATGCTTTCTCGTTCCCCTGGGAGGGCCTGTTCCTCTACGCGTTCCCTCCCTTGCCTCTGCTAATCCGGCTCGTCAACCAGCTCAAGAGGTCACGGTGCAGGATGATCCTCGTCGCACCTGCGTGGCCGAGGCAGATATGGTTCCCGGACCTTCTGGACTTGTCAGCGTCCCCGCCGATCAAGCTGCCGGCGGACGCGGATCTACTCTCCAGGGAAGGAGGCGCCATCCTCCACCACGACCCGAAGTCGCTGAACTTGCAGGCCTGGCTCCTGCAGCGCTAGAGTTTGGAGGATACGACATACCGGCCGATTGCAGAGAGGTTCTTGCAAAGGCCAGGGCGTCCTCGACTCTTAAATGCTACGGACACAAATGGAAGAGGTTCTCTGTCTGGTGCCACGCACAGAAGATTAACCCTCTACGGATTACGGCTCCCCAAGTACTGCCGTACCTGCTGACGCTGGCCAAAGCTGGTCTGGCGCACGCGTCCATCAAGATTCATCTTGCTGCGATCTCCCGATACACCAGAACCACGGGCCGGACGTCCTTGTGGTCTCATCGTCATGTGAAAGAGTTCATGAAGGGACTGTTCAGATCGTTCCCGCCGGTGAAGGCTCCGGCCCCGGCGTGGGAGCTCAACGTGGTGCTGACCAAGCTCATGGGACCTCCGTTCGAGCCTCTGCACTCGGCCCCGTTGAAGTTTCTATCGTGGAAAACAGCTTTTCTTGTGGCCATCACCTCCGCACGACGAGTGGGAGAGATCCAGGCCCTTTCCTGCAAGGCCCCGTACTTGACTTTCCACGACACGAGGGTAGTGCTCAGGACGCACCCCTCCTTCATGCCCAAGGTACCGTCGGACTTCCATCTCAACGAACCCTTGGTGTTACCTGTGTTTTTCCCGTCGCCTTCGTCGCCGGCTGAGAGGACTTTGCACTCGCTGGATGTAGCTAGAGCGCTGAAGTTCTACGTGGACCGCACGAAGGGTTTTGGAAGACGTCACAACTCTTTGTGAACTTTGGACCTGTCAATCAGGGGAAGGCTCTCTCGAAGGCTTCCATCTCCAGATGGCTCTCCGGCTGTATCATGTGCTGTCACCGGTTGGCAAACCGACCGCTGCCTGGCCGTCCGAGAGCCCATTCCACCAGAGCGATCGCAGCTACCACGGCGTTCCTATCTGGTGTGCCCCTGCTGGACATATGCAGGGCTGCTACGTGGAGGTCGACGCACACCTTCACGAAATTCTACTGCGTCGACCGGGATTCCAGGGAGGAGTCCAGGGTCGGCCAAGCAGTGCTGCGCAACCTGTTCGCCTGAGGTGAGCCTGGTGAGGAGGTAAGATGCTTAATGTTGAGTTGATGTGATGCTTAATGTTGAGCCTTTGCCACCTCCCGTGGTTGTGCATGTGTGTACTGCTATGTATTCTTTATTCATGAGCATGTGAATCCATGCCAGACCCCATGCTGGAGAAGGAACAAGTTACTTACCTGTAACTGTTGTTCTCCAGCATGGGTCTGGCATGGATTCACATGCGAACCCTCCCGCCTACCCCTCTGCGGCTCTTCACTTGGTCATACTGCCACTTCACGTGCTTCCAAATCTGAAGATGGCTGCCAGAGGCGGTGCTTAGGTAGAGGGCAGTCATTGGCTGTGGTCAGTATGACGCAGAGACCAGTGATTGGTTATTACTACGAAAGACAGATCAGAAACGAAACTGATACTGGTTTTTTCTTTACCGAGGATTCCCAGCCTGACGACGGGGAATATTCATGAGCATGTGAATCCATGCCAGACCCATGCTGGAGAACAACAGTTACAGGTAAGTAACTTGTTCCTTATTGCTGTTAGGAAAGGAAGGTTCATATGTTTTGTCGTCTACCCTTAAATCATGGTGGCCGCGAGGACCTATATTGTGTGTATTAGCATGCTCAATATTACATTGATTCAAACAATTAACATCAGGTCCTGACTTTACATTGCTTGATGTGGTCAAGCATTGAGTACGACTCTCAACCTTTTGATTCAGTATATATTTTATTAATATTCTGGCAGATTCCTCGGACAGTACCCTTTTCTTTATAGCTTCAGCAATGCCTGCATCCGCATCATTATTATTTAGAGGTATACGTTCTTCAGCAAGCAGTGGTTTAGGAGATGCTGTGTTTTGTGTCTCATCACACATCATCATTCCCCTGACATCTTTATGTATCTATTCAACTCTGTTGGGTATGTCTGTTGGACCTGGATGTGCTGAGCTAATATCAGCTGCACGTCTTCCTGTTACTTTAGTGTTTGTTGCATGACATGAATTGAGATTACTATGGGCAGAGCTTAACAGATGGTCAGCAATTTCAATACTATCAGGACCTGCAGAGGTAGGTGTGTTAGTTCGAGAAGTCACAGCAGGGATCTTAAAGATCTCACATATATCGAGCACACCCAATTCAATCGATTTTAGATGTGTATCGATCATTCCAGAGGTCTCTTTATTCTTAAGAGCCTCGGATAAGCGAATGGTACCTTCAGAATTCCCACATTGGGTTGATCTCATTTGAAGATGCCCATCATTTACTGGTGTCACAGGTACCGTGGCCAAAGTCGCAGGTAAGACTTGTTTAGATGAATCAGAGATCAAAATGACATAATTGTCTGAGTAGCCTTAAAAACCTCTCGTAACTTTGAAGAACCAACTAATACAAATTCACACACTCATGTACGCATTTCCTTTACACCACGCTAAGCAGCAGGAACAAAAGCCAGGCAAAATACATACAGCCACCTGCTTGCCACAAAATGAGTAACTTCTAGTCCACCAGACAACAACTTCACTGGGAGACAGTACAAAGGAGAAATCATGTAGGACAATTGACTTTACAATGGTAATATAAGAAAACATGCGTAAGTAATGACAGCATTACAATAAATGCACTTGAGCCTGTTGGTCTCAATAGACTCTACTGCGAAACTACTTATTGAAAATCCAGATCTTGTAAAAAAACGTCTGTATGAGCATGATTGGATCGAGTCCTCAGTGCTGGCGCAGTCATCCAAACTCTATGGCAAATACTGCGTTGCCTTGAACAATCAAGGCCTAACTCTGTTGTATCTGAGTAAGTTTCCTTCGGCGGAGTTGCAACAGCAATTTCTCAGACTTTGCTTCAACATCTTTCCGACCAAAGAAATTCTTGAAGCAAGAAAACAGAAAAGTACAAGAGACTATAAATGTCGACTATGTGGTCATCCAATGGAAACACTTCGCCATCTCATCATGAGTTGTCAGGGCATCATGGACATTCTTCGCAATCCACTGGGGAGATTTTTTGTAAATAATCGAACTTTAACAAAGAAAGACGTTTGGTTACAGCTGCTTCAGGGCTCAAGGTTATCTATAACTTTTGCCCTGCTAGAGATGGTATCGATCATTTTTAAAAACTTGACGGAGAGAAGTGAGAAAGTAAGTTTATTTCTGCATAACAAGACTGAAAGAAGCTGGCAACTCTTGCTGAACTGGTCTTTTACTCGACTCCCTTTTTATCCGTATTCTTCTCTTTCATTCTTATTTTTCTCCTCATTTCCTTTCTTTTCTTTTTTTCTGCAGCAATTGACTGAAATAATTGTAGCATATGTTTCCAGAGTTATGGAATGTTTTTAGAGTTATGGAATTTTCGTTTATATATTTTTTTTCTCCTGTTCTTTTTCTTTAACAATTTTTTTTTCTTCGCATTTTTTTTCTCTTTCTTTTCATGTTGAATTTGAACTGTAATTGTTAAAAAGCTTCTTTTGAAGCTAACACTAACAAAATAATAAAATAAATGCACTTATTACTATCACCAACATAATACAGTAAGAAAGCTAGTAAGAAGCTGAATTTAATACTACCTAGTATTGAAGAAGTTAGAGCAATGGCAACATGGACATATGCACTTTCAGAAAAAATATGGGTACTCTAATCAATGAGGGGCCATAACATAAACTTAGGCAAGCCATAAGACAATGCCCCCTTAATATCATTACACTGATCCCTTTAACGATAAACTAGCATTGCATGAAGGTACTTTTTAATTGTACCAATTGACTTGGGCTCATTTATCTTTAACATAGGAGATCACTACACAGAATCACTAAAATGGGTATAAATGTTACGATCCAGGATTAAAAAGTAGCACTACCCCCCTTGTTTCCCATATACATACGACACACCATGTTTTACTCGGTAATAGTCAATTATCACTAGCCAGTGGCAACGTCACATTTTAAGACATGACAGAAATGCGCACATATGGCCTCACATCGCAGATGTATGCACTACACTACATCCTACCTTAACTAAGCTGCAACTAACTCGCCTGATAACCAGCACTGGGATCCTGTAGAAAATAATATAATTGCATGCAATTCAGTCTGGTGGCAGGTCAGTAGCAGACTACAGTTCTCAAAACGAGTGGTACCAAAATGCCTTCTGTTCTGGTCAGGTTATAATTGTTCTTTTATAATGTGCTCAATACCGGAGACCAGTTTCTAAGCGCAAGACTGGGATTCGAACCTCTGTTGCTATGTATTGTCTTGCTTCCAAGACAAACGGTTGTGAAACAATCTTCTGCGGAAACATTTGACACAGTGCAAAACTTCAGTGTTCCCCATTTTAATTCCCTCATAGCCTTGCAAAGTACTTAGAACACGTTTCCATGCCTGCTGCCCAATATTTTCCACAGTACCTTAAAGTAGATTTTGCGGGTGTTTGCAGCCCTATGATTGGTTCGGCATTCCTTTGTTTGTTAGCGGGGACCTATGTAAAGGTTGAACACCACCCTGCATTTGAGGTTCTGTACTGCAGCAGTACCATGAATCAATACACACTGGGCCCGGGAATCTACATTTCGATCGTTAGCCACAGGAACATATGTTCCATACATGTAAGCATTCTGACACATTGGTCCTGGTGAGCAGAATCCCACAGTACTGTAGACCATGCCCCATTTTCATCCTCTGTCTTTGGGTGCCCTGCTGATCATCCCACCCACAAGTATCTCACACCTTCTGCCAGCTTAACAGGAAGGCTGGTGTGAGCACTCTACGGGAGATGATGGTGAAAAAGGCTCGTCAGCATAGCTGACGGCACACAGCTCTTTGTCAGATGCAGAACTCCGATGCACCACTGCCTGGAAGGAAAACAAGGTAAGGGCATACCTTTATTCTTATAAGAGGTGACAAGAGCATTGTTGTCTACTGCAGCCCGCAGATGAAACCCACCACAGAGTGACACTATGAAGTCTGGAACCCAGCATAGCATTTATTATCTGTTTGAATGGTGACCTATAACTAAGAGTCTTGCTGCTGAAATGAAGGTGGCTTTACAGATCAACGCAGCTCTACCTCAGATAAATAAGCAATGTGCCTCTTAGGTTCATCATTCTTTCGTTTTTAATCAGCACAGCTCACTTTAATGACTTCAGACACATGCACAGACAATAAATGGTCCAGTGTTGACCTTGTGGACCACTGGTGGGCTTGTGCCCCACAGTCCCCCGTTAGTCTTTCTCGGTGAGCTGTTTCACACATCACATCCTCGTTACTAAAATGTGTATCAGGTTTCAAGATATGACACTAAATGTGTCTGAAGTCATTAAAGTGAGCTGTGCTGATTAAAAACGAAAGAATGATGAACCTAAGAGGCACATTGCTTATTTATCTGAGGTAGAGCTGCGTTGATCTGTAAAGCCACCTTCATTTCAGCAGCAAGACTCTTAGTTATAGGTCACCATTCAAACAGATAATAAATGCTATGCTGGGTTCCAGACTTCATAGTGTCACTCTGTGGTGGGTTTCATCTGCGGGCTGCAGTAGACAACAATGCTCTTGTCACGTCTTATAAGAATAAAGGTATGCCCTTACCTTGTTTTCCTTCCAGGCAGTGGTGCATCGGAGTTCTGCATCTGACAAAGAGCTGTGTGCCGTCAGCTATGCTGACGAGCCTTTTTCACCATCATCTCCCGTAGAGTGCTCACACCAGCCTTCCTGTTAAGCTGGCAGAAGGTGTGAGATACTTGTGGGTGGGATGATCAGCAGGGCACCCAAAGACAGAGGATGAAAATGGGGCATGGTCTACAGTACTGTGGGATTCTGCTCACCAGGACCAATGTGTCAGAATGCTAACATGTATGGAACATATGTTCCTGTGGCTAACGATCGAAATGTAGATTCCCGGGCCCAGTGTGTATTGATTCATGGTACTGCTGCAGTACAGAACCTCAAATGCAGGGTGGTGTTCAACCTTTACATAGGTCCCCGCTAACAAACAAAGGAATGCCGAACCAATCATAGGGCTGCAAACACCCGCAAAATCTACTTTAAGGTACTGTGGAAAATATTGGGCAGCAGGCATGGAAACGTGTTCCCAGCAACTGCCCGGGAATGGTTTGTATAGCCCCCAGATTGCTCATAACACTACATTCCAATGCTATGTCAGCACTGTCTGTACTACAGCCAATTCCCGGCAACCGTCCAGGCAGATTTATGTACTAAATATGCCTGGGTCATCACATGAATTGCTGTAGGACTAATACCTTTCATATACTTTAAAGAGCAACATGGGTTATAATAGTTTTGTAGAGCCTGCCCTTGTGCACTACCATGCCTTATTGAGCTGTAAACCCTGTTAAATGCCCTAAGTGCACTCAGGCTTTAAACTTGGTCTTTAGGTCACATAATTTCTGGTACGTCGCTCCAACTGGGTTTGTAACGCTTATTTAGAACATTGGGATGTTGGCCGTTTCATTGTAGACAATGAATTGGCAGAGGGCTAAAATGGCTGGCATACATTTTCTGCCCCGCCCTTCCAATGTTTCTCCTTTATTTTCTTGTTTAACCAGAATGTTCGACCCTCATTTGGTGGAATGTTCCAATAGTAATAATCAGATAAGGTGCGTACGAGGCCTTTTTACGCATGAAAATCTTGTAAATACGACAGCTTTATTATTTTCCTGTGTACATTTACACACAGGTTTAGAGCAAGGGGCAGTGCAAAGGTTAGGCTAATTGACAGAAACCAGAAGGCTTCTTTTGATTTTTATCTACATGGATGTAATCGCAAGCCACCACTGAAATAGAATGCATTTCTCTGAAGCCTTTCAAAAAATGAAACTGCACACTGTGATAAAAGGAATGGTTTCTTTCCATTCAGCTTCTGCTGCGTTGATGCTCATGGAGCAAACAGAAGCACTGTGCATATTTATTTTCCTAGAATTTTAGGATTGTATAATTAATGAGATGGAAAACTTAAGTTGCAAATGAGAATTAATATTTTGTAAGAAATTAAGCTTTTTTCCAGTGAAATTCAAACCAGTATTGCACAATTTAATTTTTCATATTCCCGGTCCTGTATGCATAATCATGCAGAGGTGCATCATTTGTACACTTATAATTTAATTTACACTCTAATTATAAAAACAGTGTGTAAAATGATGACTATGCAGAGTCTAGTTTACATCCATTCAACCTTGCCGTCAATGGGGTACATTACTATAAGTGGTCGGTGCACCATTACACATATCACAGATGTTCTAGCCTCTCAAATCTTCAAGACTACAATTAAAACATCCAAAACCTGACTCTCCAGGAAGCTCAAGCGTTGTTCAAAAACAAATGGAAGTTACATTGGTAATTGAAATAGAAACTTAGTAAAACCTGTCCTTGTGATAATTCAGATAGGTATTTAACTTTATGTAGGGCTTCATAAATAGTTTGTCCAACATCTAGGTACTGTGATTATTATACCTCAGTCAATACTCAGTTAACCAACCTCTAAAGGATGTTAGCCAATAAGATAGCTCAGTTGGTTGAGCACTTGTTGCTGCAATCTGTGTCTGATCTGTAGGTTGCAGGTTTGAATCCCGGCAAAGCCTACTCAGCCTTTCATCATTTCAAGGTCAATAAAGGAGTACCGACTGGTGATAATTGTGATAAGTATGTTCTATGTACAGCACTTTGCCAAAGGCGCTATATAAATAACCATTTGACCATTAGATTAGATATAGAATTTACCATGGAGTCCTTGCCTCCCTGCACTGTTGTATCATAACATTGGCATACCATTAGGTAGTAATAGCTCCAGGAAATGAGGACTTTCATTAAAAATCAAAAGACAATTCTGCTATCGAACCTCAAAACACACAATACAATTAATGTTTGCTTTACTATGTAATTGGCTAGGTTTTTGTGATTTCAACATTTAAATATATACAAGAGAGATCAACTGGCCAGACCTTAGAGAAATAATGAAAGGTATATTCTGTCACAATGCAGAAATCTGCCGCATAGTAATGATTTCCATGCAGTTTTTGCACACGTCGGCTGGATGTCACATACATTTTACTCTTGCAAAGGAGAGAAGTCATTTTTACTCTTAAAATCACATTTACTCTCAAAGTTTAAAAATAGGGGGTAAAATACTCCCACCTCAACATCTTATCTGGAGCACTGGTAATAATGGCCCCCTCCTTGGGCTGTTAGCTTGTGGTAACGTCCCTTGTTCCTGCTACCTCTGAGCTTTTTCACGAATCGACGGAACAACTTTCTTTTTTTGAAGAGTGACTGTGCCAGTGGCTTGCAAAGCGAGAAGGTTTTGACCTAAAACCTAGATGCTAGTTTTGTCTCTTGCTTTCCAAAGGATGTGTTTTTTGTGAATTAAGAATAGAAAGTTCCTCTGTCTAGTGGCATCTTCCCTTATTTGTGGCCCCACTCTGAAATCTGTGAAATGTAAATTCTTCAGCATGGGGTCTGGCATGGATTCACATGCTCATGAATATTCCCCGTCGTCAGGCTGGGAATCCTCTGTAAAGAAAAAATCAGTATCAGTTTCATTTCTAATCTGTCTTTCTTAGTAGCAACCAATCACCGGTATCTGGGTCATACTGCCCCCAGCCAATGACTGCCCTCTCCCTAAGCCCCGCCCCTGGCAGCCATCCTCAGATTTTTACAGCACGTTCAAGTGTTAGGAGTCCTCGTGCTATAGCTCTCGAGCTTTTACTGCTTTTTGCGCTTTTTCAAAGAGATTTATCTAATTTTTCGGTTTAATCGAGCCTCAAGCTCCACCGTTTCTATTTCCGATCAACGGGGACCCGTTTTGGATTTATCTACGCCCCTCAAGGGTGAGGTTTTTGTCAAGTTACGCTTCTTGGAGGATTCCAGAAGTTTCTGAGGCCTACCTCGCGGGCGAGAAGAACATGGCCCAGGAGGAGGGACGCTCGACTCCCGGCAAACTGTTCAGGATCTTCCCTGGATGCAACCTACAAAATGTGTTTAAGGAGGACGAGCATTCGAAATGCCTTTACTGCCTCCACAAGGACAAAACGCATGTGGAGAAGGAATGTGCGTTTTGCATGAACATGTCGGATTGGACTATGAGGGATCGTCGGACCCGTCTCTCCAACTGGCTGAAAGGCAAGAGCCCAGCAGGTGAGAAGAAGTCCGAGCGGTATTCTAAGTCCTGTGTGGGCACCCCGGTGATGGGGGCCCAACAGAAGGCAAAGCAGTGCGAGTCCGCGGGCACCGGGAGTGCCGAACAGTCAAGCTCCTCGGCTGCCAGGCAGGGCGCACCTTCACCGACGCCATCAACCGCGAGCCAACGCTCTGGCTCGGGGAAGAGAAAATCCGAGAACCCGGTCAATCTCGAAGGATCAGGCCGAAGGGGAGCGAGGCGGTGACCCTCCCCCTAAGGTGAAGGCCTCAAGCGCGCCCAAGGTGGTGAAGGCCTTGATCCCAGCCAAGGCCTCGATTGACGGAATCGCTGCGGCACTGACGAAGCCTGTGGAGGCTATCCCAGTGGAGGCGACCTCAGGGCCCAGAGTTTCCCCTGCCTCTGCGGAGGGAATCCTCTTTTAAGCCTGTCGAGAAGACCCACGTGAAGACCTCGGTGGAAAAAGAGGGGGGGCAGTAGCCGTGACGGACACGGACACAACTTCCGAGGAGGAACTGACCGAGAATCTGGAAGAGGCCCGGTCCCACGGGAGGGATCCCAACAAGGGGGACGACGAGAGGGTGGCGACGACTAGGAACAACCGTCGCTCCCGGCACGCCCGTCACAACCCGAGCCACAAGACAACTCGGCGGCCATTTTGACGGCAATCCAAGCCTTATGCACGGAGATAAGGACGAGACTGCCCCTACCCCCGACGGACGACCCAGCTGAACCGGGTCCGTCGGGAAGCCCTCCTAACAAGAGGAGGAGAATTCATCCGGCTCCCCTTCAGCCCTCACGGCCTTCTCAGCCTTTGTCGCTCTCCCCGGCCCCGATGGATGGCACAGGAACAGACACTGCCACGACGGGGACAGATGACGACGACGACGACGACGGCGGCGACGATGGGACTGACCTTCCATCTCTGATTCCTCAGGCTTCTCCTCCCGACGAAATTGGCTCTTTCCACGCATGATTGCCAGGGCATCCGATCTTTTTCAGCTCTGCCCCGAAGAAAAGAAGAAGGAAGGCTTCCTCTACCAACGGGGCAAGGCCAAGAGGAAGACGGTCCTCGAGGTGCCGTTGCTGAATGACATCTGGGAGGAGGGTCTTGCCCTCCTGAAGAACCCGTCCACGACGCGTGCGAAAAGGGACCGGTTCGAGAAGAAGTACCGGGTCCCCGACGGCGCCCCTTTGTGCCTTAGGGCACAACTGACCCCGGATTCGGTCATCTCGGCAGCGGACAAGAAGAAAGCGGGGGGGGGGGGCTTTGGCTTCAACTTCCCCACCGGACGCGAGGGAAAGAAACTAGATGCCATGGGACGACGAGTCATCTCGGCGACGACGATTAAGGCGGCCAACGCCCTAGCGATTGTGTCCCGCTACAACAGTGAGTTGTGGTACAAGATCGCCCCCCTGTTGGACTTCCTCCCGGACGACAAGAGGGCAGAGGCCCTGGCAATCCTACAGGAGGGTGAGGTGGCGTCGGACCACGCCATAACTGTGGCCACGGACATTGCCGACACCGGTTTCCGCCAGTTGGGCAACAGCGTTTGTCTTCGACGGCGGGGGTGGCTCAAGGCGACGGATTTCCGCCAGGACGTGCAAGCCAAGGTTTTGGACATGCCCTTCGATGGGAACAATCTGTTTGGTTAGACAGTGGATGAGACACCGCAGGCCATCAAGACCGACACGGAGACGGCTCGGGCCTTGGGAGTTCTGCAGTAACGCCAGCCGCCCTTTCGGAACTCCGGAGGCAAGCAAGGTGCCTCCAAAGGATTTGACGGCGGCTCCTCGACCTACCGTTAGGCGGACCACTGCTCGTCGCAAGAAGCCTACAGGGGGCGAGGCAAGTCAGGTGGATCTCGCCGTCGTCGCCAGGGAGGCCAAGGAGGCAAGGCTGCTTCCAAGCAAGACTGAATCGGCCGTTGCATCGGGCCCCCACCGAAGCACCCCGGTTGGAGGCCGGCTGACGAAGTTCGTCAGCGTGTGGGAGTCCATCTCCACCGACCGTTGGGTGCTGGATGCCCTGGCCCATTGGCACACTCTGGAATTTCTAAAGAAGTGCCCCCGAATTCCGCCCGGTGCCAGGAAGGAAAACCACATCCCTCAACTGCTGTTAGAGGTAAGGGCGATGCTCAAGAAAGGAGCCATCAAGCTTGTCCCAAAGAGGCTCCGGAGTATACTCAAGATACTTCCTCGTCAGAAAGAAGACAGGAGGTTGGCGTCCCATCCTGGGCTTGCGTCGGCTAAACAAATACATCAAGTCACAGAAGTTCGGGATGGTGACCCTCCAGCACGTGCTGGGCCAGCTGGAGGAAGGCGACTTCCTATCGTCGTTGGATTTGGATGATGCGTACTTTCAAATCCCCATCTTAAAAGGACACTTAAAGTTTCTCAGGTTCGTAGTCCAAGGGCGGCACTACCAGTTCAAGGCCCTCCCATTCGAATTGAAGTTGGTGCCCAGAGTGTTCACCAAGTGCCTAGCACCAGTGGTGGCGTGGCTGTGCCTGCAGGGGATCCACGTCTACCCCTACCTGGACGACTGGCTCATCCGAGCAGGGACAAGGGAACTCGCCATCGAACACACAGTAAAGACCGTCCTGCTGCTCACGGACCTGGGATTCTCCATCAACTTCCCCAAATCTCACCTGGTTCCGTCGCAGGTCGCGCTGTTTCTGGGAGCCAAGCTCGATACAGTAGCGCAGTTGGCCTCGCCGTCGGAGGAAAGAACACAGGCCATTCTGGGCAAGGTACAGCGTCTGCTGGCCACGGACGTGGCCAGAGTGAGGTCCATCAAGTCCCTTCTCGGGATGATGTCCTCTTGCATCTATCTGGAGCGCCTATGCAGGCTTTGGATGCGTCCTCTGCAGGAGTTCCTCGACGCCCGTTGGATGCAAGCGACGGGCAGCTTCGAGGACAAGATCTCGCTCAACGAAGTATTCCGCCAAGCAATTCGATGGTGGGGCACCCGCACGCATCTCACACCGGGCACAGACTTTCAGACCCCAGCATACCAGGTGACGGTGACGACGGACGCCTCCCTGGAGGGGTGGGGAGCGCACACCGGAGATCTTCACGAAAGAGGCCTGTGGCTTCCACAGGAGAGGCTGCTCCACATAAACATACTGGAGCTCCGAGCAGTGGTCTGGGCCCTCAAGTCATTCCTCCCGTCCCTCAAGGGCAAGGTGGTGAGGATCTTCACCGACAACACCACCACGATGTTCCACATCCGGAAGCAGGGAGGAACCACATCCTCAGCCCTGTCCAAGGAAGCCCAGGATCTGTGGCACTGGGCCGTTGCCCAGGGGATGTTTCTGGTACCTTTTCATCTGGCAGGGATAATAAAACACCATCACTGACTCACTCAGCAGGGAGCTGCGCTCGTGCCACTAGTGGGAACTGCGCCAGGATCAAGTGGATCAACTCTTCCGGCGATGGGGCAAACCCCAAATCGACCTGTTGGCGACGGCGACGAACTCCAAGTGCCAGAGGTTTGCCAGCAGGTTCCTCCAGCCAAGGAGCATGGGCGATGCTTACTCGTTCCCCTGTGACGGCCTGTTCCTGTATGCGTTCCCTCCGTTGCCGTTGCTGCTCACGCTCATTAACCAACTCGAGGTCCCGTTGCAGGATGATCCCCGTCGCACTGACGTGGCCGAGACAGATATGGTTCCCAGACCTTCTGGACTTGTCAGCGTCCCCACCAGTCAAACTGTCGATGGACACAGATCTTCTCTCCAGAGAAGGAGGCGCCATTCTTCACCACGACCCGGAGTCGCTGAACTTGCAGGCCTGGCTCCTGCAGCACTAGAGTTTGGAAGGTACGATATCCCGGCTGACTGCAGAGGGGTTCTTGCAAAGGCCAGGGCATCCTCAACTCTCAAGTGCTACGGACACAAGTGGTAGAGGTTCTCTGTCTGGTGCCGTGCACAGAAGATTAAACCTCTACGGATTACAGGCCCTCAAGTGCTACCGTACTTACTGTCACTGGCCAAAGCTGGACTAGCTCATGCTTCCATCAAGATACATCTGGCAGCGATTTCCCGATACACCAGAACTGCAGGACGGTCGTCACTGTGGTCTCATCGCCTGGTGAAGGAGTCCATGAAAGGACTGTTCCGATCGTTCCCGCCGGTGAAGGCTCCACCCACGGCGTGGGAGCTCAAAGTGGTGCTGACCAGGCTCATGGGCCTGCCATTCAAGCCCTTGCATTTGGCTGCGTTGAAGTTCCTGTCGTGGAAGACGGCGTTCCTTGTGGCCGTTACCTCTGCACGACGCGTGGGAGAGATTCAGGCCCTTTCCTGCAAGCCTCCATACTTGACTTTCCACGAGACGAGGGTGGTGCTGAGGACGCACCCCTCCTTCGTGCCCAAGGTGCCGTCGGACTTCCATCTCAACGAGCCCTTGGTGTTACCAGTCTTTTCCACGTCGCCTTTTTCGCCGGCCGAGAGTGTGCACTCGCTGGATGTAGCTAGAGCGCTGAAGTTCTATGTGGACTGAACGAAGAGTTTTCGGAAGACATCACAGCTGTTTGTGAACTTTTGACCTGTGAACCAAGGGAAGGCTTTCTCGAAGGCTTCCATTTCCAGATGGCTCTCCGGCTGCATCATGCACTGTCATCGATTGGCAAACCGACCGTTGCCCGGCCGTCCGAGAGCCCATTCGACCAGAGCGATCGCTGCTACCACGGCGCTCTTGTCTGGTGTGCCCCTGCTGGACATCTGCAGGGCTGCTACGTGGAGGTTGACGCACACATTCACGAGATTCTACTGCGTCAAACGGGATTCGAGGGAGGAGTCCAGAGTCGGCCAGGCAGTGCTGCGCAACCTGTTCGCTTAAGGGGAGCCTGGTGAGGAGGTAATAGATGCTTAATGTTGAGTTTTATGTAATGCTTAATGTTGAGCCTTGCCACCTCCCGTGGTTGTGCATGTGTGTACTGCTATGTAATCTTATATTCATGAGCATTTGAATCCATGCCAGACCCCATGCTGGAGAAGGAACAAGTTACTTACCTGTAACTGTTGTTCTCCAGCATGGGTCTGGCATGGATTCACATGCAAACCCTCCCTCCTTCCCCTCTGCGGCTCTTCACTTGGTCATACTGCCACTTTATGTGCTACCAAATCGGAGGATGGCTGCCATGGGCGGGGCTTAGGGAGAGGGCAATCATTGGCTGGGGGCAGTATGACCCAGAGACAAGTGATTGGTTACTACTAAGAAAGACAGATCAGAAACAAAACTGATACTGATTTTTTCTTTACCGAGGATTTCCAGCCTGACCACAGGGAATATTAATGAGCATGTGAATCCATGCCAGAGCCATGCTGGAGAACAACAGTTACAGGTAAGTAACTAGTTCCTTCTGCTCTATGTATTTTAGGGTTGTAGTGAAGAAGGTTGCTGAATTCAGGCATTGGGGTCATCTCCCTCAGGCCCTTCAATCAAGCCTTTAAGGTGCAGGTTCTCTCTATAGTGTTGACTCATCAAATCTTCAGTCCTGGTCATTGCTGAGTCGAAGGCCAGTTTGTTTTCTCAAAGGTTTAATCGTAGGGCGGAAAGTCCCAGCCCTTAGCAGACAAGATATCCTGGGAAATCTCACACTCAAAAACGGTAGAGTCAAGGTAAATGACAAAGGCCCGATTTATTAACAATCGCTATAAAACAGGGACAGCAATGAACCTAGAAAATCTCAAAGCTCTTTATCAGCAATGCCCTTACTCCCCGGTCCCTTAAGAACTGGCTTGCCAGGTACAGGGAGCTGTTCTCCAGGTCTCCCTGGAGCACATAAAGGAGTATGTGCACAGAAAGACAAAGGCCAAGGTAAGTGTACTCTTTAACAAAGCACACCGCAAGGGCGATTTCTTTCCCAGGAAACAGCTGTGCGGGTGGAGGCAGGCCCTGTCACCAGCTCGGGTACCGAGGCTCAACAAGCTACCAGTGTCGCAGCTTAGGGGCCTGTTGGCTCTGTCACCAGGAAATCTCCTGAGCGGCTTTGCCCTAGTACCGGGCCCATGTCCAAGGGGGCACCTGCATGTGACAGCACTACTGGCCCTTGGGCCGAGAACACACAGCCTACCAGGCAGGAGCCTGAGGTGCAGAAAAAGCACAAACCTGCCCGGAGCAGTACACAGGAGAAGCTAGGGCTAATATGACACCATGCAAGTCGGGGCAGCACAAAATGGCTGTGCAGCAGGACAAAATGGTGGCACGTGAACCTGCGTGTCAGTGTACAATGGTCCCCCATGGTCACCCCTCGGGTCTCCTGGTGCATGGCATACCAGCTTGCGGGACAGGGACGCTATACAGAGCCCTACAATGTACAGAGTGGACTGGGCGCATCCATCCACGCCGACCATGCCCACTACACAGGAGCCTGCATCCCCAGCCTGTGAGGACAGATTCTTCGACAAATTCCTCGGGCTTATGAAATCCCTGCAGATGGGCACCATTCTCAGGCGGACATGCTTCCACGGGCTCCAGTGCCACCTCCAGCCCCAGTGTAGTGGCAGCAAGCCACACCTACAGGTGCAGTGGAGTCTCCTCATGAACTATTACAGGTACGTGCACAGCCTAGCATAGTGGCTCTGCTGGCTACAACACCCCTCTCCACCCTACTCCAGTACCTCCGGGTGCACCACCTGTGTACACGGCCGCTTTGGGCCCCCCAGAACAGGTGGACACTGAGGAGGACCCTGACACCTCGTCATTGGCCAGCGCCTTCCATCACAGGCTGGCAGGACTGGCAGAGATTCTGGGCATTCCACAACCCCAAAAGGAACAGCCTGAGGTGAGGGCATTAGCAGAGGCCCGCACGGTAAAATCAAACTCCAGATCAGGCATCCCCTTTCAGAAGGATGTTGAAGCCCTAGCAAAAAAAGGGTTGGATGAAACCTCACTCAACACAACTCACCAACAGGAGACTGGAGACAAAGTACAGGTAGTCTGAGAGGGATACCCTTCTCCTGTTGGTGCATCCGCAGCCGCATTCATCCGTGATAGCAGCGGCCCCATGTATGCGAAGCCCCAGACCTCCACATCAACCTTGGCCTTGCTCGGCAAGGAGGAACAGGTTCTAGAAGCATATGGAGAAAAGATTATTTCAACTGCTGCTCTCCACATGCGACAGGCGAATGCGGATGCCATGTTAGCCGCTGCAAACCAGAGGCTATGGAGAGAGATTGCAGACTTACTACCAGACATCTCTGTGTACAAACAGGCCGCATTGAAGGTGGGGCTGGCAGAGGCCTAAATAGTGGTGCAAGATCTGCTGGAATCCAATGTTGGACATATCGACATTACTGGCAGGGCAATCTGCGTAGTCACAGATATGAGAAGGATGGCATGGCTTAGATCCACAAAGTTCAACACTGATGTACAAGACCGGAATCCTGGACCTACCGTTTGAGGGGGGAGATCTTTTCCACTCATACACAAACAAGGAACTAGACAAAAAGAAAAATAGTCCCCAAACAGCCAAATCATTGGCCATTCTGGCAAAGTCGGCTCCCAGGGCATTCGGACCGAGTCTAACCAAGTCGCATAGGGGAAGGACCTTTGCCGGGAGGGGCTTCCTGAATCAGAAGGTCAGGCAACCAGACTGGTCCCCCAGCCATCACAAGCGCAGACATCAGCACACTTCACACAATGGCTTCTTTCATTCCCCCTCCCAAGCACTAGCCTCAGACCCAAAGAAGTAATGACTGTCCCATCAAGATGCACAGTTCTCCAGTTGGGGCAGGCTTGCTCTTCACACTCAGTCCTGGTGGACTCTCTTTTCGGATCCATGGATCCTTTCTGTGGTTTTGCACAGGTTTTGTCTCCCGGTCCCTACAGAACCTCTTTCGTCTCCTCCCCTCCCGCAAATCGGGACACCAACATCACTCGCAGAGATCCACTCACTGGTACAAAGTGCGGCAGTGGAGGAAGTTCCACCTTTCCACGAGGCTCTGGGTGTACTCGCATATTTTCATGATACAGAAAAAGAACCAGGTTGGCCTGCAAGTGTTTTTGGATCCGTCCTCCCTGAACCTATCCCCAAACTTCCAAAACTCAAGATGGTTACGCCAGCTCTGAAAGTGGAGTCTATGTGAGGGGGAGACTGGGCGTGCTTTCTAGACTTGAAGGATGCATACTTACATGTCCCTATCTGGCAGCTCACTGCTCGTTCCTGAGGTTCAGAGTGATGGGGCTATATTTTCAGTACAAGGTACTGCCGTTCGACCTCACCTCTGCCCCACGGGTTGATGGAATACTGTGGTGTCCTTGCTCAGATCAGAAGGCCACCATCTATATTCATATCTCGACGACTGTTTGGTCAGGGTGGATTTGCCCAAGGGGGTTCAACAATCGGGCTCCAAGCCTATGGAGACCCTCCACAATCTAGGGTTGGCGTGGGACACCAAACAGGATTTTTCCCACAGACGAGAAGGTAGCAGCCATCAAAGCGGCTATGGGCCATTTCCTAAGCAGATGGACTACATCAGCCTGGTGGTGCCAACACCTGCTGGGTGGGGATTTTGGCAGCATGTATCATGGCGGTTCCCCACACCAGGCTCAGGATGAAGCAGGCACAGCTGCACCTCATGGCCCCATGGAACAAAATGACATGCTTCCCGACGCAGCAGTCTCCATCCCGACAGACCTCATACCAGACATGTTATGGTGGAGACAGGCTACTAACCTCATGCGCACAGTGTGTATGGCACATGGATGAGGGGGGAACTGAAACAATCACATACATTTCCTCGAATTGAAGGCCATCCACCTGTCCCTCCAGGTTTTCCTGCCTTTAATAGGCAGGCAGGCAAGCAGGCAGTCTGCCTGCAAACCAACAGCTACACGTGCATGTTCTACATCAACAAGCAGGGGGGAACCGATGGCCATAGAGAAATGGGAGTGGGCCACAGTGCACCATATATGGCTGTCAGCAATTCATCTGCCAGGGGAATCGAACCTGGAGGCAGACAGTCTCATCAGACTCGGGGTAAACAAGTCCTGGCGGACATCTTCATTAGATGGTGCTAACCCCACATAGACATGTTTGCCACATTGCAGAACTGCAGATGTCAGCAGTACATGCCCTGGCAGGGTCAGGGGCAAGGCTCACTCAGGGATGCCCTGCACCTCACTTCGCTGGGATGCAGGCATATGCATTTCCCCCAACGCTGCTAGTTCACAAAGTCCTTCAGTCAGAGAGTCCTCCAACATGAGCCTGATTTTAATTGCCCCGAGGTAGCCGGAGCAATTCTGGTTCTCAGACCTCATACGGCTTTCCGTGCAGGGTCCAGTGAACCTATCGATGCATGATCAAAGTCTTCTCTTACAGCAGGGCGGGTGATAGTTCACCCTGCTCCCGAGAAGCTAGCCATAGCGGCCTGGTTCCTGAGCAAGTAACAATGCAGCATCTCCTTCTGTCACAAGACAGCCTGGAAATAATTCAGAAAGCAAGAAGCAAGTCCACCAGAAGGCAATACAAAAGCAAATGGACCAGGTTTTGCCTCTGGGCGAAGGACAAAGGGATGGACCCTCTGGGGGGCATGCTGGATCTGGTGCTATTGTTCTCAGCGAACTTGACCCGTTCAGGGGTGCAGGTGGAGACATGCCAGTCCTACCTGGCCACCATTGGTGCTTATAGAAATTCAGGCCACGAGTCATTCTCTTCCTCCAACCATCAGTAGACAAAAAGATGGTTACGATCAAAACAGCGCTAATGTTGAGTCTTACATCAGTGAGGAGGGTGAGTGACATTCAGGCCCCGATAGCCAGAGAACTGTATACCATGTTCCATCGTGACAAGGTGGTGCGAAGCACCCATCCTTCATTTCTTCCGGAGGTGGTTCCCTCATTCCACCTGAATGAAGAAATCGCTTTGCCAAGCTTTTTTCCTAAACCAAAGGACGAAGTGGATAGTGTGTTGCACTGCCTGGATTTTAGACAGGACCAAAGGGTTTCACAAGTCAGAGGTGTTATTCGTCAACTTCGGCGGCTCTAAGACAGGGGACCAAGCCTCTAAGGTCTCCATAGCCAAGTGGATGGTCACGTCAATTCAGGAGGCTTATAAGTGTCAGCAGAAGGAATTTCCACAAAACCTGCATGCTCATGCAGTTAGCGTGAAACCGATGGCAGTCGTCTTCCAGAGGCATGCACCATGGCAAACCATTAGGAGAGCAGCTACTTGGGCCACTTCATCGGCCTTCTGCTTGCATTGTCTGGATGGCAGCGCAAGACCCGACACAGCATTCCGGCAAGCGGTCCTGAGGAACTGGTTTTCTTAGGATCCAAAGCATTTCACCTCCCTTTGGCATCATTCAGTGGTAATCACCCATGCAGTATGGAGAAAAGGGGATGGGAAGTAGGAGTTATTATGAGGTACTCACTGTAGTGACTAACATATTCCTAGTCCATAGTCTCCTTTCCTCCACCCACCCACCAAAAAACACATTTAGCACCCCAGGCGAAGTGCCGGGTGGAATCCCATTTATACACGTTTCAGGGTGATGCCCTGGCCGGTAAGATCCCTTAGCTAGGTCTAAGCTCAGGATTGCAGGCAATTACCAGTGAAGTTCTCCTGCCTAAGAGTGTTTTAACGCTGTATCGGACCACTGGAATATATTGTTAATTTTTCATACGTAAAGATCGGAGTATACATAGCCGAAGGCATAATAATATATGAACTGCTTGAAAGCCAGTACTACCTTAACAGTTAACACCCGACATGGGGTATTTTCTGATCTTTGAAAATTCTCCTGCTGCTTTAAAATCATAAGATAACAGAAGGGATAGCCCTCTGTGTGGGTGGATGAAAGGCTAGAAAATAATACAACAAAAGGATATCCTACCACAGGACCAATTTGTGACAATACATTATTCATAGTATTCTATTTTTTGAAAGTGAAATAGCTTTGCTAAATGCACCCAAATGAAACACTATTTCTGATGGGTAGAGTCAATCTTTACAAGTATCATCAAACAAATGTTTACTTATAACACAGCTTTATTAAGTTCACTATTAGCTTGTCTATTATTTAGACCACTTGCATTTAATAATATCTGTTAGACAGAATCCTGTGCAGTGCCCTTAGGGACCACTACACACAATTAAGACTACAGGTGGCAATACAAGTTTTACCTTTGGTACAAGCCTGTACTACTAAGTTATAGTGGTAGCAGTAGCAGAGCAGCTAGGCTTATCTCAAGAGTATATGAGCAGTAGCAGAGATTACACAAAGGGACCACAATTACTGTGACTCAAGCAAACACTGACTCAAGGTTTCAGGTAAAAAATATAAGTACATTTATTTTTAAACCATCAGTTATAAACACAACACTTCTATTAAACTTTAAACAAAACCACACGTTAAATATACTACAACTAACCAATTCACTTTGTACAGTATGTCTCAAGGTAAGTACCCTGTGTTTAGATGAACCAGTGTTATGAACAAAACACGCTACCGCGGATACGGTTGCGATCACTTTTTGACAGTTCGGTCTACTCAATAAACGCGTATCCGTGACATGAAATGCTACCGGGGCAAAAACACACTTAGCACCTGAGATACCCAGAGGGAGTTGGAGGCAAAAATCACAGGCAATATTTAGGTTAGGCAGACAGTATCGAGAAACACTCAGGAACAGGAGTTCAAAAGTCAAAGGGTCAGAGCCAGGTTTAAGTGACACCGGAGACCTGTTGCCGAAGATCACACCGTTAGACAGTTCACGATTCAGCGTAGCCCAAAAGTACTTGAATATTGTCAATGTTCGGAAGCATAAGAAGGAGGGAAGACGAGGACGAGCCTTGAATATGAAGAAAAGGGATTCACCCGGTTTCCTCGAGTAGAACACAGTACCTTATTCTCACGATGCAGCTGGAGCCCTGGTATTTGTTCCTGTTGTTTTCCCGCATACCCACGATTCCTGGAGCTTCATTTTGAAGGAGGACGTCTGAAGGGGGTCTGCACCACACAGGGATGAAACCGGCAGCAGCGACAGCGAATAAAAAATGCGCTCCTTAAAAACAGGAGAGGCTCAGAAGGTGGCTATCCGGACCACTACAGCAGTGTGCAGCGATTTTGACCCCGGCGGAGATCTCTGGCTGAAGAAGATGAGCTGGTTATCCCCACCAGGATCAAGGGAAGAAAACTCCGGATGGATCTCCTCTTAGTCTCCTCTTAGTCGTCGAAGGGTAGATAGCTCAGGACTGCAGCAGAGCTTCACCGGGACGGGGTAGTTGCAGCAGCTGTCGTTCTCTCCGCTTCTCTGAGGTTCCTTGTAGTTCCAGAGGCGACTCTGACTTGTAGCCCAAGAGACCTGCCTTTTATGCGCAAAACCCCCATTCACACAGCCTGGCTGTCAATCACGAAGCAGGGGGGTTGTCCAGCCGGGACAACCACCTCAGCCAATCATGGCAAAGTGCGACTTGGGTTTCCTAGGATACCCTGTGCAGGGGGTGACTACACCCCTCCCTCACATTCAGCCCACCTAGACACCCAGGCGCCTTGAGGAGGGCTTCTGCAGAAGACGGTGAACAAAGAAGGTGAACCAAGATTGCCGCGCAAAGTAAAACACAAGAAGGACTTTAACAAAAAGAAATGACGAATAAACCCAACCGGAGCCAAAAGAAAGACGATTTGGTCAAGCGGGTTTATGTTCGAGGCTAATATAATAGCCAAGAACAGTACCGCGTTTATCTAATATAATCGCGGTAGAAAAGTTAGGGTAGATACCACTGCCACCAGTCAAGTCTAAATGTTAAGAGTGAAACAATGCTCAGGGAGGTACAGACAGAAAAGGGGTACAGATTAGCCCTTTCCAGTACTCCATGTAAGATGGGGTGTCCTGGGTCTGTGGTAAAAATGACTATGTAAAGTGAATGGCAACTTTACCTTTCTCTGGGGGACAGTAGTCCGCCCCAGTGAAATAGAGTCGGGGGGGGGGTCTTAAAGACAACCCTGGGTTACTACACTGAGGGTGCAGTGTTACCCATACAAGAACAGGGGCACCTGGAGTGGTGTGCTCCAGTGCCCAAGATCACACAATGAGTAAAAACACATAGGCCAAAACACAGGTAAGAGTGGAAAAAGATGTACACTCTTACCAGGTGGAAAAAAATAAACTCCAGAAATCCAGCAAAGCTGCTGGGGGACTCACTAGTTGAGGGAAATTAGCCCTAGAAGGAGAATTCTCCCTAACAATATCGATACATAATTAATGACAAAGCAATACAAAACACGGTACATAAAAACAGGAAATGTACGAATACAAAAAGGAACAAGCAAAATTCCAAATTTAAGCAAACGACAAATTCAAAGAAAAAGGGTCAAAAGAAGTATAGAGCATATTTTGCATTTGCATATACATACAAGCATGGGCTCAATTTCTGGAAATTAGGACTAAGTTAACATGAAGCACTTAAAATAAGTCAGTGCCTTAATCCTAACAACAAAGCGGAAATAGAAATAAAGTAAAAAAATGACCATTCTAAGGGTCAAGCCTAGCAACTAATGGGAGAGCGAGATGACCAAACTGTAGGTCTACGCCTGGGGGGGGATACCCCTGATGAGTTATGGGCTTAACAGTAGTTGAATTACTGAGTCCAAAGGTGTTTTCGGGTCCTAGTGGATAAGCTTTCTTCCGGGCCTCTGGATTAATCTCTCTGAAGGTATTTTGAGGAGAGAAAGAGAAAAGAAAAACTTGTGTTGTTTTAAATAGGTTTGAGAAAACCAAAAGGGGGCATTGCGAGATTAGTCTCTGCAAGATGGGGTGCATCATAAAAGTAAGACAAACGATGGATATCTTGTTTGTCCACCGAGGAGGCAAAAGCACTAACCTGGGGTGCGTCCAGGGGACGTGATAGCGAAAACCGTGTTGCTGAAAATGAAGGTAATGGCTTCCTCCACTGAGTCGTCTAATATTACATCATTGTTTTGCTGCTAGACTTTGAATGCGGGAACGTAATAATTATAGTCTGACCAGGCACAAAGGGTCTGAAACAGAACAAAGATATGTTGGCTAAAAAGTGCTGGTAATCTGGCAGTAGTTGTTGTAGGAGAAATTCCTGATTTTTAACGTAAATTATTACCTGAGTTTGGTGAACTCTGAGCTGGACTGGTCTTTCTGAAAAAGTAAAGTGCACTTAACAGCAGACCTAGTCTGTAAATAGAGGTAATATCCAAAATGCACTTGGCAAGGTAGCAGCTGATTACTTCTACGTGCTCCTTTCCGTGAGAAAATGGGCATATATTTACGTGGCTGTGCAGATCAAGCAACTTGTGGCAAACAGTCCCGTGTATGACTCGAAGGGTCAAGAATTCTGAGCGTATAAAGCTGCGGTTCGTTGTGCCTGTAGATCCCGGGTTCCCGGAGCGTTGTAGAATTGAACACTGCTCACGCGCTGTAGATCAGTGTATCTTGGATCTGGGCATGCGCGGTTGTATTGTTGAGCCGGTTGCCAAGGGAACGCAGTGAAGTGTGTTCATATTGATGTTAAAGGCTCTGAACAAATAAATGTGATAAAAGGTCTAACGCGGGTTAAGCAGATGGAATGTCTTTACTGTGGCATTTTCCATGAAGACCTGTACAGGAGAGGTCATTATGGCGGGCATGCGCAATCTGAATCAGCAGGACCCTTAGGGTTTAATGATAGCCGGCATACCGCGGCTGGCGTATAATTCCAACAATGGGTATACAAGGTGTTCAGCGTGGTCAAATAATGCCCAAAAGTCAGGGCAGTCAAAGTCAGCTGGCATCAGAGAGTGCATACCGAAGCTATGTGGGGGCTGCAGGTTTTCAGTAGTGTTGGCCCAATTCTGGTGTTGGGTACGAAATGTCAAAAATCAAGAAAGGGGGAACATAATGTGTGAGGGAAGGTGGATCACAATGGAGCGGAGCATGTGGAGGGTTGGGGCAAAAGTGCCAGAATCGATGACCGGTACATGCTGTAGATCTGGTGTCAAGGTGGAATTTATAGATGTTAACCATAATCTCGGCTGTATGATTTGGGGTGGGCACAGTGGTCTATGGTGGTCCTAGCGTCTTGCGTGCAGTCTCCTCAGAATGGTTGGGAGGTGGGGACTGCCTCATTAAGACCTTTAGAAATCGTTCTGACTTTAAAAATCCACCACACTTCCTTGTGGTTAAGCACATTTCTTGTGTTGGTGGTGTTATTGACTTTGTCGTGACCCACCATTTCAGATCATCTGGACCATGTTGGTACTCCGGGAATGGGACACCAAAGGGGCGTTTTGTGTTTTGCAGCGGATACGTGATCTATTCTCGCTGATCTTTTTGTTGACCTGTCTGTGTCTGCCCCACGTATCCAAGATAGCAGGGGCACTCCACTATGTAGATTATGTTGCAGGTTTTACAGTTTGTGAAGTGTTTCAAAAGCCAGTCTTTGCATTCGATGTTGAATGATTTGGTCTTACTAGTGATGGTGACCCGTAATTTCCCTGAGGTTCCACAGTCCTGTTCTTGGTGTTTTTTTGAGTCTGGCATGAGTAAGATGTTCTTTAAGATTCTTTGCCCGTTTGAGTGCCATCCTAGGGGGTGGTTCGTCTGGGAGGCTCATCTGTACAAGTGGCCAGAATTGTTTGATAAGATGTTAAGTCTTGGTGGTATTGGGACTAAATCTGGTGACACATGTGATTCTGTCCTGCTGTGTAGTTCTAGTTTTGGGCGACATGACATTCTCTCTTGGAGTACAGAGTGCTCTTTTCCTGGTGTACTTGATCAATTTCTTCAGGTAACCATATGCTTTTAGTCTGATTTCTAGGTCCGCTGCATGATGTCTGTATTGTTGAACTTCGGTACAGTTTCTATGAAGCCTCAAGAATTGCCCATAGGGAAGATTGTTTCTCAAATTCCTGGGGTGACTACTTTTTGTAATATAGTAAAGTGTTTTGATCTGTCTCTTTTTTGTAGAGTGTGCATAACAGTTTTTCATCTAGTGCCATTATTTTGAGATCAAGGAAGTTAATGTAGTCCGAGCTGCTGCAGACATAAGGACTTGTTCGTTCAACTGCCATTCGTAGTTGTCCGCACCGAGTCTGCTGAGCCTGTCTGCTTCCAGGTTGGACTCCCCCAGGAGGTGGACTGACACTGCCCACAGCGCCTCTCCCCAGTCCTGTTTTCCACATCGACGAGAGCAGACCGCTTTCACCAGCGTGCCTGGGTTTGGCTTCGGCCTTGTACTTCCACGTGCTCTTCCCCAGATCCTGTGTTTTGTCTTTATTCTTTTGTCTTTTGGTCTTCAATCAGGTACTCGGTCCTCTGGTGCCATGCTCCTCCCAGGCGCATGTCAACGTCATTGGGCTTCAGCAGGTGTCCTACCTGCGAAGGGCTCTTCCATATGTCCGACCCCACGCTCTTTGCCTCCACTGCCTTGGCCCCGATCACTGCTGGGATGGTTTTAACAGATGTGACGCGCTTTCACTGAATGCTCTGAAAAACAGGCTAGTTCAGTGTAGAGAGCTCTTCGACCAATCACCAACAGAGGACTTAACGAACTTCGTCAAGCACAAGTGAAGGCCCAAGTTAGGGCCACTCTTTCATTTGCACCCCACAAAAGGGGGCAACTCCTTCCGCAGGAAACATCCGAGCGGGAGGGACCATTCAGGTTCTTACACCAGCACAGGTACCAAGGCTGCTTCAGCTACCGACCGCTAGGCCGAGAGGTTGCTAGATCCTGCCGGTGACGCCGCTGAGGGACCGCAAGGTTCTTTTACCGGGTGTCCACCCGAGGGGCTACACCCTACTACCAGACAAATGTCTGAGGGTGCGCCTGTACGCAGCACTACTGGCGACACAGCCGAGGGCGCTATGCCTACCAGGCCCCATCCTGAGGTCCAGAGTAGGCTTCAAGCTCCACCGCCAAGAGTCCAGGAGGAGGCCAAGCCCACGGCGGCAAGTACTACGACGCAGGCATGTGGCATGCAGCCCAACAGAATGGCTGCTGCACCCGACAAAATGGCCGTTTATCCGACGTCACCCCCAGTTGGGGAGCAGGTGGGAGAACGAGTTTCCACGTGGGACTCGTCATCGCCAGGTACGTGACCTTCAGCACATCCCTCAAAGTCGCAGGGCAGATACACCATGCATGCAGCAAGGCAGAGTACGTGCAGGCCTCAGCAACGTCATGGCCCTGCTCCTACTCCCGCACCACCTAGCGCCCCACCAGCCTGTGAGGACAGGTTTTTTGAAAAGTTCCTCATGCTTAGGAAGTCCGCTCAGATGGGAGCCATCCTTCGGGATATGATCATGGACATGCTGCCTCCATTCCTGCCGCTAGCGCCCACAATCATTCCTCCTATGGCTCCAGCGCCTCAGGCTCTGCGCAGCCCCAGCAGCCCACGCAGAGCCCATGGTTCCGGCTCCCCTGCCACCTGCAGTCCAGATGGTTCCACATCAGCCTCCATTGCAGCCTCCGGCTCCGGTCAGCACACCACAGCCTTCGGCGCCCAGTAGTCCTCCACCTGTTCCGGGCCAGCAGGACACCCTGGCCGACAGCGATGAGGAGGAGGACTCTGACACGCCGTCTTCGGGCAAGGCATTCCATGAACGGCTCACAGGTCTGGCCGAATACTTGGGACTTCCACAAGCCAAGGTTGAACAACCAGAGGCGGGTGTCCTGGCCGAGGTCCTCACTCTACGCCCCGCTGCTTGAAGGACGTGGTCGCCTTGGCCAAGAAGGGATGGCTTAAACCCCATTCGGTGCAGCCTACCAATCGGCGCCTCAATGCCTAGTACAGGCAATTGGAGGAGGATCCACTCTTGCTGTCGGCACACCCTCAAGCATACTCCTCAGTGATTGCCGAGACCTCACTCTACTCCAAGCCGCAATTTTCCTCGGCTACCTCGTCCTCGGCGCTCCTAGGCAAGTTAAGAAAATCTTAGAGGCATATGCAAAGGTGGCTTATTTCAACACCTCAGTCAGTCTAATGCGGATGCCATGCTGGCAGCCGTGAGTCAACGGCTTTGGCGAGATATAGCCGAATTCCTTCCGGAAGTTCCAGTGCAGAGTCAGGCGCGCTTCAAGGCGGGGCTGGCAGAAGCAAAGATGGTGTCTCAGGACATCATGGAGTGCACAGTAGCGCATATAGATACCTCAGGCGGTGCCATTTGCATCGCTATGGACACAAAAAAAACTGCCTGGCTACGGACTACCAAGTTCAACCCAGACATCCAGGATAGCATATTGGACCTTCCATTCGAGGGTGGCAACCTTTTTCATTCCACCGCTCATGAGGAACTTGAAAAACAGTTCCCAGGCTGCAAAATACTCATCTATCCTCAGGAAGTCCACGCCCAAGACGGACAGCTAGACGCACCAGCATTCCGACAAGGTGCGGGCATTCGGCAGGTTCCGGGGCTTCCAGGAACGAAGGTCAAGAAAGCCGGACAGATCTCCAAGTCAGCACCACTGTAAACAGAACAAGGTGGGGAATAAGGGCTTATTTCGATCCCCCTCCTCAGCCCCAGCCTCAGAGGGAAAGAAGGTATGACATTCCCCTCCGGGTCCACATGTTTCCGATGGGGTGCAGGCTTGCCCTTTACGCACAATCTTGGCGCACAAGGTTCGTGGACCCCTGGATCCTCTCAGTAGTGTCCACAGGGTACCGCCTACTGGATCCTCCCTCCCCTCTCACCTCTCCTCCACTCCCACATATTGGGACAGCAACTCTGTTGGCGGAAATTCCATCTATCGTAGAGAGTCAAGTCAGGCAGTGGAAAAAGTCCCAGCCTCCCAGCGGGTTATGGGCTTCTACTCCAGGATTTTCACCATATACAAGAAGAACCAGGCTGGCCTGAGAGTTGTGTTGCACCTTTCCACCTTGAACCTTTGCCTCCCTCTTCAAAAGTTCAAGATGGCTACCCCAGCGCTTATTGCGGAGACACTGTGCATGGGAGACTGGATGTGCTCCCTGGATCTTTACAACGCATACCTGCACATCCCGATCCGGCTTCCTCATCGGTCCTTTCTGAGGTTCAAGATCATGGGCTTTCATTTCCAATACAAGGTTCTACCTTTTAGCCCCAGGGTTTTTACCAGACTTATGCGCTGGCAGCCCTGCTCAGGGCCCAAGGTCACCATGTCTATCCATACCTAGATGACTGGCTCGTCAGGGCGAGACCCCCAGACGGCGGTCCATCACACCACCTCCACCCTCATGAATACGCTACACGAATTGGAATTTTCAATCAATCTCAAGAAGTCACAGCTGGAGCCTAGGCAGAATCTATCATTCCTGGGCCTCATCTGCGATACGAGCTCCAAGGGAGTTTTTGGAGGACAAGATCACATCCATCAAGAGGGCCACATGTTATTTTCTTAGCAGAGCGGTGACCTCCGCATGGTGGTACCAACACCTCTTGGGTATCATGGTGGCATGTCTACTGGCAGTGCCATACACAAGGCTCATAATGAGATGATTGCACCTGCACTTTGCAGCCTCATGGAGTCAGGAGTAGGGTTCCAGGCGGAACTCGTCAGCATTCCCATCCTTTCTCCACCAGGACCTTGTCTGGTGGAGCACAGGCAGCAACTTGAGGATAGACAGACCCTTCAGGCAACCAGCACCACAGGTTAACATCACCACAGACTCTTCCTTGGAGGGCTGGGGAGCCACCCTGGACATCCACAGCATCCATGGAGTTTGATCTCTTCAGCAACAGGAGGCCCATATCAACAGGGTAGCACCAGGTCTCCTCCACAATGCACCTTGGCATTCAGTATTTGGGAGTGGGTTCTGGAGAAGAACATGCACTTGAGGGCAATCAACCTCCTGGGGTAGTCCAACCTGGAAGCAGACAGGCTCAGCAGACTCGGTGCGGACAACTACGAATGGCAGTTGAACAAGCAAGTCCTTCAGAGCATCTTCAAAAGATGGGGTCACCTTCCGGTGGATCTGTTTGCCGTCTGGCCTAACAGGAGGTGCCCCCAGTTCATGTCCTGGCAGGGACAGGGCTCTCTGGTCGACGCGATGCAGATACCATGGAAAAACATGAACGCGTATGCCTTCCCTCCCACTTCCCTGGTCCACATGGTAACCTGCAAGATCAGAGAAGCCCGGCACCCCTGGGTCATCCTGATAACTCCATGGTGGCCCGCGAGGCCATGGTTCTCGGATCTTGCTAGCGAGACGGAACAGGCCCTGGTGCACCTTCCGCTGGGTCCAGCTCACCTACTCTCACAGCAGGGGGGCACAGTCATCCCTACCACCCCCCTCGCAATGTGGTTCCTGAACAGGTCACATGAAAGCATCTGCTTCTGTCATAAGCTAACCTAGATGTCATACAGGGCACTAGGAGCAATGCTACTAGAAGCCAGCACAAGAGCAAGTGGACTAGGTTTTGTCACTGGGCAGAATCAAAGGAAGTCAATCCTTGGACTTGCTCATTGGATGACGTACTATCCTTTTCAGCACACCTCACACACTCAGGGGTGCAGGTAGATGCATGCTGCACCTATCTGGCGACCATCGGAGCCTATAGGAACTCGGAGGAGGAAGTCTTTTCAACCTCCAACCCGATAGTTAAGACATTTGGCGGGCCTCACCTGGCTCTACCCACCTATTAAGAAGCTGCACCCCGTGTGTGACCTCAATGTAGTTTTGGGCGCCTTGGTGCATAGACCATTTGAGCCAGTGGCGTCTGTGGATATCGGGCTTGTCACCATTAAAACAGTCCTCTTGGTGGGTCTTACATCTGCATGCAGGGTTAGTGAAATCCAGGCACTGGTGGCTTCAGATCCCTATACTACCTTTCATATGGTCCTTAGAATTCATCCTGCATCCTTACCTAAGTTAGTCTCCTTGTTTCACCTCAATGAGGTGATAGTGCTACCTACTTTCATTGCAGACCCCAAAGACGAGGCACAGAGGGTTCTGCACTGTCTGGATGTCAGGCGTGCTCTACAATTCTACCTGGACAGAACCAAGAGCTTCCACAAATCAGAGGCTCTCTTTGTCACCTTCGGTGGGTCAAGGCCATGCTATCAAGCTTCCAAGTCTTCTATAGCAAGATGGATGGTTGCGGCCATAATTGAGGCTTATGAGGGGCAGTACAGACCACTCCCGGCAAATGCGCATGCCCACGCTATCAGGGCCAAGGCTGTGGCTTTTCAGGGGTCATCAGTAATGTGGCTACATGGGCCACACCTTTGGCCTTCTGCAAGCACTACTGCTCCAGGTCGGACGCAGCATTTGGTCAGGCAGTTTTAAGGAACTTGTTTTTTTAGCAGGGTCTCCTCTCCACCCTAGGGCTACAATCAGTTGTAATCGCCCCTACAGTATGGAGGAAAGGGACAGGACGTAGGAGTAATTCTAAGTTACTCACCGTAGTGACTAACATACTCCTATCCTAGTCCATAGTCCCCTTTCCTCCATACGTCCCACCATCCTCCCCCTTAATAACACTGGTGTCATTAGGCAATGGTAATATTGTCAATGCGTCAAAGGGGACTGAGGAGTGGCACCGGTAGGCGGAGACAGGAGGAGCGCATGCTCCCAGGGCCGCATCCCCAGGCGCCTCTAAATTTAAAGGGGAAGAAGATCTTTTCTGGTGAAAAAGGTTCCGTCTCCCGTCCCTAATCCTAGCAAGGGACGCCCATACAGTATGGAGGAAAGGGAACTATGGACTAGGAGTATGTTGGTCACTACAATGAGTAACTTATAATTGTTTGCTTCTTGGCTAGCAGCATCCATCTTATGTAAACTCGAAACTTGTTTGGGGCTGAGCCCTAAGAAGCTACTCCCACACCTATTTTCAAAAACTCAAAGAAACTTGTTTTTATAAGAGCATCTGTATATATTCATGTATTGGCAGGCAAGCAGAAGTCTATGTTAGAAGAAAAGTCACAGACCCCATGTAAATTCCAAACAACTAACTGGCCCCTTGCGCCACAATCCATGGTGTATATCTGCCTTTAATGTTCAAACGAGCAGACACTTTTTGCAAATTATACAATTTGAAATAATGTTCTTAAGGGCGTAACAGCCGACGCGTGTTTCCCTTTTGGGATTCATTTGCAAAATGATTTCATATATCTTGTGTTGGTGCTAACACACGCATTCCACGCCATTGAATTGACCTGCTATTTCGGGGACTGGCTGTACCAGAACAGCCCTTTATATATATCACACCAATGTTAAGGAAGATAGTTATCATACATGAGTTGTGAGATTTGTGAATCTCACAATATGTAGGAAACAAATTTGCAAATGAATCCCACAAGGGATGTTTCATTTTGATATACATGAAAAGGAGCCCCATAGTATTGTGAATTGGAAGCCCTGAGGAAGACCTTTTTAATATGGTTGAAACCTTTGTAGGCTGTTTTGCATTTAAGACAGTTATACACACTGGATTGTGGTGCGCGGGGGGGGGCAGTTAGTTGTTTGGAATGTATCCACATCTTTTGTATACTTTGAAAGCGTCCCATCTAACATTCTCATCAGTGGTGCCCTGCACATTGTTCTCAAAGTAGTTTGTCAGTTCTAACCTCTGTACACAATCTGATTTCTAAAAAGGTTAAGGTTGAGATTCCATATCTTCGGTCTAATTTCATTTTATTGTAAAACAAATTTGATGTGGACCATGGCATGGTCTGAGATAATAATGTTGCCTATTACAGAACTAGAACGTTTGTGCAAAAGTTCAGAACTCGCAAATGTATAATCAATTCTGCAATATAAAATTGGAATGCGATTAGAAGGTCTTCCCTCTCACCTGGATGTACATACCTGCCTGTAGTAAACCAGATATGCATCCAAAATAAGGTATTTAATGTCTAGGAAGGGGTGTCTCTCCCTCAAAATGGGAGCCCGTGGTGATATCCCAATTTGTATCCAAAGCTAAGTTCAAATCTTCCAGTATCAGATGCCCTCTGGAACAAGATGGCAGTTCCTTCAATATCGAGGACAAAGATGTGCATTTGGTGCATAGTCTGAAGCAATAGTAACCAGAACCCCATTAAGAGTGACAATCAAAAATATGTATCTATTTGCTTTCCTCTGAGTGAAATTGGACATTTCGACTTATCAAAATCTCTGTCATTTATTCTGCTTATGTGAAGCAAAGAATTGGAGCGAGAAATATTTAGAGTGGAGTCTAATGGTATTTACTCAAAAAATGTATCTCCTGGAGGCATACAACATCCACCTGTCCACGTTTCAACTCTGATAACAATTGCACCATTTTCTTCAGGGAATTCACCACCCTTGCGTTCTAAGTAACTTGATGGGTTAAGTAGGTGGGTATATGCTACGTTGATGCGATATGTGATTGGTGTTAAGCCACAGAGGCTGTAGATGTGTGGGCAGCAGCCAGCAGTGACATATGGCTACTTTACAGTAGAAGAATGGATACGTTCTTGAATCTGATAGGGGCTAAACAGATTTCTAAACCTAGGTTAAATGGCATTAGGCTAACGTAATAGCTAGGGTGTGATTTGGTAGACCTATCAGACACCCCTTGGCAGTAACAATCTACATAAGGTGACCAGACCATTATCTACCCGTTATTGCCCAGGGATCACAAACCTTCCCTGTGAGCTACTAAAGGTTGAGAGAGTAGCAGAGCTTTTGCAGGGAATACCCCTACCTAGGATTGCACCCTCTTTACCGTCTTCCATCAAAAATATAATTCTGTAGCTGATGAATGTTGAGCTCTTTCCTCATTCCATGTACGCTTCCAAGAACGGACCCTCACCCATCTTTTCACCCCTGCTTCTTCTAATCCGGAGTCAGCGAGAGGCTGAAGATCTTTGCTGCCTCCTCTAGCGTGGTACACCATGACTACTTGCACTTCCAATTACACAAGAGGCCGAATGGAAAGATCCATTTATACGTGATATTTTCTTGCTGGAACGTATACGTTATAGGGTGAAACGACTGTCTTTTCTGGAGGGTAAGAGCAGCTATATCTTGGAAGATAAGCAATGACAGGTCTTGATAGGGGATGCACCCTAGTGTTCTAGATACTTGGAGTATGTTCCCTTTAGAAGTATAGGTATGGAATGTTTATCACTTGGCTGTGTGTCAGACCCCTCTGATCCCTCCGCCGTTGCTCTTATTCTTAGATTTTCTCTCCTGTGTCTGTTTTCCAGGTCCTCAATCGTGGTTACCAGTAGAGAGAGGTTTGGATTAGTGTAAGCTAGTTCACATTGAAGGTGATTGGTATCTTCCTGTAGTGACTGCACCTTTGTTTCGCCTTCTTCCATCCTTGAGTGGATCCGTTTCATATATATATATGGCGTGTTATATTTAATTTTTTATGGAATGTGTTATCTCCTCTTTTTTTTTTTTAAACCAACTTTATTTATTCAAAAAACATCAGTTTTTGGGCCAGGCTGTACTGGCCCAAGATTCCAGCAATTTAACCCATATCATTTATCAAGGCCGTCTGTTACCTTTGATTTTACAATTATTAGAACTGGTTTTAAGCGTTAACTTAATATTACTGCAACCATTCAACAAACTTTCCCCTACCCCCATCCCCCACCCAGCTTCCCAGTGGCATGGACCATACTTTCTGTTTTTTGATAAGATCTTTGCGTTCCGATTAGATGGCTTCTACATTAAGTCAAGGCTGTCGCGCTCAATCTATCAGTGCTCAGAGTTGGAGCGCTCTCAACAGATTTGGTCTAAAGAAGTATGCTTCTCTGTCTCTGACGTAGTCCCAGATTGCCCAGAATTTCAGGTACTTGTCCTCTCTCAGGGCCTCAACCTTCTCCATGGCCATCACATTCCAGGTTTTCACCCACCACCACGCTGTTATCGGACCTTCTGGGTTTTTCCACGCTTGTGTCAGCGTCATCTTTGCTGCCATTAGCAGGTGAGTGATAAGTGTTGCGTTGTTGCCAGATGCCGCATATGTATCTCCAACCGTTATGCCCAGGAGTATAACCTTCGGCTTTGCTGGCAGCTGTTACCCTATGATTTCTTTTATGTACCCCAGGATTACCTTCCAGTAGATGGTCGCTTTAGGACAAGAACACCACATATGAAATAAGTCTCCTTTGCTTCCGCAATTTCTCCAGCACATAAGTGAGTAATTGGAGTTCATTTTATGCAACCTCTGGGGGGTCAAGTACCATCTAAAGCAGATTTTGTGTGCAGGCTCTCTAATGGCTGTGCATCTAGAGGATCCCTGTGTTGTCTTCCAGATTTGAGCCCACTCCTCCTCGGTGATGGGGTCGCCTATGTCTTTTCCCCAATTGTCCATATATGCGAAGGTATCGCTCAATTGTGCACTATCCATCATTTTGTATATTTTGGAGACCGCTTTAGCCTCGTCCCCTTCGTGAAGCGTTAGTTCCAATCCTATCGGTGCCCTAGTGGCTGCCTTCCTGATTTCTTTATGCGTAATCCATTGGCAGACCTGGATGTAGGTGTATCTGTCAGCTTTCCCTATCCCGAATTTTTGTTTACACTCTTCGAAGTGCAATGGGTTTCCCTCCCGAAAGAAGTCTTTCAAATATAGTATTTGTTCCTGTCCCCAGTTCTTCCAGAAATTGGGCCGCCTGCCTGGAGTGAAGTTTTGGTTGTGAAACATTGGGGTGAAGGGACCCAGCCCCGGGGCAATGTTTCGTTTTTTTAGTGCTCGGTCCCAGCCTCTCAGTGATCTTGGTTGCTTCCAGCAGACCACCCTCTATTTCCCTATCTCCTGCCCTTAACCCGTGAAGTACCTGCAGTGGAATCGTGGTTACCGCTTGCTCTACTCCCACCCATCCCTTTGACTTGTCCCCCCCCGCCCCCAGGCCAACATTGGTGCTATTTGTGCAGCCAGGGCATATCTCTCCACGTCAAGGACCCCTAAACCTCCCAAGCATGGTGGCCTTGTTAGGATTTCGTTGTATTCTAGCTTTTCTTTTGTGCCATATAAAGGCGGTTAGGTCTCTCTGTAAGGATTTGCTTATCTTGGGGGGGACCTCTATTGGGTAGCGAACTCATCGTATATAGTAGGCGTGGTAACAGGGTCATTTTGAGTGCCGCAATGCGTGCGAACCGGATAATTCCTGGATGTCCCATCTATGTAGATCCTCCCTAAATTGTTTTAATAGCGGGGTTATGTTTGCTCTGTACAGGTCTTTATGGCATTTGGTTAGTTGAATCCCTAAGTATTCTAGTGATTTTTTCTCCCAGGACAATGAGTATCCGGCTCTCAAGGATTCAACTATCTCTTCCCTCTCCGAGATGTGCAGGGCCTTAGATTTAGTGAAATTTTTGGTGAATCCGGAAATTTTAGCAAACTCTTGCAGGGCGTTACGAGCTCTTGGCAGTGAATTCTTGGGATTCCCGAGAAACAGCATTATGTCATCTGCATATAGTGCTATTTTATGTGTGGTCCCACCGCATGTAACACCTTGTATAGCAGGGTCTTGTCTTATTATTTCAGCTATGGGCTCCATCGCCATGGCGAAGAGAGTGGGCAGCCCTGTCTTGTCCCACTATATATTCTGACTTTTGTTGTGGGGTTCCCGTTCACCATAAAGGTCGTGCTTGGGAGGCGGAAGTTTGCCAAGACCATTCTGCTGAAGATGGCATCGCACCCAAATTTCTGCAGCACTAGTTCTAGGTATTTCCAGTCTAGGCTGTCAAATGCTCTCCTGGCATCTAAGGCGACTACGGAGAACCTTTGCCCTGTCCTACATCCCAGATATAATATGTCCACTGCCTGCCTGATATTGTCTTGGGTTTGTCTCCCTTTCATAAATCCTATTTGGTCTGTATGAATTATTTTGGGAAGGACCTTCGCAAGTCTAGTTGCGAGGACTTTAGCATAAAGCTTGGCGTCAGTGTTTAGTAGGGATATCGGCCTATAACTGGCGCAGTCTGTGGGGTCCTCTCCCGGTTTAAGTATTAGGATGGTGGTGGATTCTCCCATATCGGGTGTGACTATGCCACTGGTTCTTATGTGGTCAAATAATTTTGTTAAGGGATCCAGCAACTGGTTGCACAATGTTGTATAGTATCCGCTTCCAAGTCCATCTGGGCCCGGGGCTTTGTTGAGGGACAATGATGTTATGGCATCGCTAATTTCCTGTGCCGTTATAGGGGCCTGCAGAGTGTTGTTATCCTCCTCTGTGATCTGAGGGAGGAGGATCCCCGATATATATTCTTTTAGTGTTTGAAGGTTTAGATGTTCGCTTTCTAACAAACCGTGATGGAATCTTTCCATTATCCTGAGCTTCCCTTCCTCTCTAGCACATGGTTCCCCCATTTTGTCTTTTAATCGAACTATATAGTTATGGGAGTTTTGCTTGCAGAGTTTGGCTGCTAGGAACCTGTTTGCTTTACTACCCTGAGCGTAGTATGTCTGTTTGGTGTTGATTAATGCTTGTGCCGTGCGCTCTGCTACATGAGCTTCTAATTGTGCTCTTGCTTTTCTGACCGCCCTAAGTGTTTTTTGGGATTGTCTAGCCTTGTGTTGACTTTCTGCTTCATTTAATGCTGTTTCGAGGTTCTTTCTAACAAGCCCTCTTTCCCTCATGTACGCTCTTGCTTGCAAAATGAATTCGCCCCGGATCACTGCTTTACCAGCGTCCAAAATTGCAGCCCAGTTTGCCTCTTCGTTGTCATTTTCTTGAAAAAAATTGTGAAATGCCTCCTCTATGTGCGCTCAAAGAGCCAGATCCTTCAGAATGATCTCCTTCAGTTTCCAAGGCCTGCGGCTTTTACGGGTGGTTCGGGCCATCTCTATTTGTACTACGACTGGGGCATGGTCTGAAACGTATTGGACTTCTATCTCCACTTTACTAATATACGGGATCATAGTGGTTGACACCAGCACCATGTCGATTCTCGAATACCCTTTATGGACTGCTAAATAATGGGTGAATTCCCTCAGTTGCCCGCGAAAAAACCTCCATGTCTCTATCACCTCCAGAGTTTGTCTAACGCCTGGCTGTTTCTAGCATCTGCTGCCGTGGGTGTAAGGGTTTTGTCCAATGCTAGGTCCATGACACAGTTAGAATCTGCTCCAACTATTCTCTGACCTTCACACATGCCCCCCAGAGTTTTCAGTGTGTCCCTCAGGAATATATCCGGCCGCTCGTTTGGGGCATAAATGGCTATTAATGTATATAGTTGTTCCTGTATCATGCCCTTTAGGACCAGATACCTCCCCTCCGTATCCCTGTGTATGTCTGCTTTTCTAAAGGTAAGGTTGGCCCCAGTCAGGATAGCGACCCCTTCAGTTTTCCTACCACCCGAGAAAAAAAATTGGCGGGGAAAATCCTTGTCCTTCAGTCTTCCTTCATCTTCTGGAAGGAGATGTGTTTCCTGGAGGAAGGCTATTGAAGCCTCCAGGTCTTTGAGCCTCGACAGAATGGATCAGGGTTTGACTGGCGAGTTGAGGCCTTTCACGTTGAGCGAGACTAGATTCAGTTCAGCCATCTAGTATATGTACGTGGGCTCTTGTCTTCATGTTGGTCCATGCCACTCCCCAAAGTTGAATAACTGCATAACTTCCCCTTCCCCCCTTCAACTTTCCCTCCCCCCTCTCCCCTAGTACCCTTCAGATCAAAGCTCCTCTGAGCTTTCTCTGAACCCCTCTTGGGGTATTGGGTATCACCTCTCCTCCCGCTGGTACTTTGCCAGGACCTGTGACTGTCCTGCATTGGTTCCCAAGTGGATTCTCCCCTCCCTCCCTCCGTCCGAGGGTCACAGTCTCTTTCGCCGTGGGTTTTATTTGTATCTTTACTTCTTCCCCGCTCTGAATTCAGAGTCTCTTTAGCTAATTGTGTTTCGGTTCTTCTGGGTTCTCACGAGCATTTCGGTTAAGGGCTTCTTGTTTTCCTTCCGCTCCCCGTTTCTTAGTTGTGGTTGGTGACCACTCCCACTGTCTAGGGTTTCCGCTTCTGAGGCTACGAGCAGGATATGGGGCCAGGCGTCGTTCCTCTTCCGCGAGGTTCAGGAGTCATTCCTTCTTCGCAAGTGGTGATGCGTTGCAGTTTGTTCTCCCAGGTAAACTGCAGGCCAAAGGGGTATGTCCATCTATAAATAATCCCTTTGTCTCTTAGTGTCCTTGTAACTGGTGCCATTAGTCTTTTTTTATGTAAGGAGGACAGGGCCAGATCTTGCAACAAGTGGACCTGGGCACCATTGATGGTGATCGGTTGTGGGTTTCTCGCTGCACGAAGGATCCTCTCCTTCATCGTGTAGGAGGTCATTGCCAATAGAACATCCCTGGGCCTGGCCCCTGGGTCTTTTATGTGCGGGCCGACTCTGTGCACTCTGTCTATGAGTATGTCTTCCGGTTGGGTATCCGATAGGAGGCTGCTGAAGCAAGTTTGCATTGTCTCTTTCAGATCCTTGTCCCCAATTGACTCGGCCAAACCTTTCACCCGTATGTTGGATCTGCGGGATCTATTCTCCAGGTCCTCTGCCTGGAGTTCCAAGTTGTGCGTTGCCTTGGCAATCTGTTCCCGGAGCACACTCATCTGCAATTTCAGAGAGCCCTGCCTCTGTTGTGTCTACTCTCTTTCCTAGGTCCGTAATGTCTTGTTTGACTTCCTTCAGGGATGAGCGTAATTCTTCCTATATTTTCCCCAATTGGTCCTGCAGGGAGTCCATCATGCGTTTCTCCATTCCCTGTTGACACTCCAGTAGCTCCTCTTTGTTCAGTGCCATCTTTGCGGATGCCTCTACAGAGCTCTAGGCGTGGTGTTCCCCGTTTGTTCGACCCAAGGAGCCTCCTCACGAGACCGTCTCCAGCAATGTTGCAACCGGCCTTCTCCCGCTTTGTGTGTTTTGGGCTCTTGACCGAGCTTCTTTGGGCTTGATTCTTGGCATCTGTGTCAGCACCAGAGGCGGGAGAGAGGATCCCAGCGATGTGGTTAGGTGGGTGAAGACCTTTATTGGACTAGTAATTCCGTCACTCTTTTAGGTATAGTGGGGCCAGATTAGATAATTATGCGCTGTGAGCGGTGCAATACCTCGGGGTGCCTTATACGTCCAGGTCCCAGTCGCCTTTAGTGTTTCCTCGCCTCGGTGTTAGGGGTGGCCAGCAGTGAATCCCGCTTTCTTGCTCACCACAGGCTTATTCAGTCTGCACCATCAGTCTGTGTGTTTCTCCGTTGGAGGGGGGGTGTCACATCCCCCACACCCCTTACATGCCCATTGCTGGTTCTGGATTACCCGTCGCCTGGGCCCCCACTAGATTGCGTTTGTGTCCACTTATGGGGGCGGGCGGGGGGAGAGGGCGCCAGGAGCTGGCCCGTCCAACCCCAGGTTTCAGCCAAAGACACCAGGCCGACCCAAGGAGACTGAGCGTCGCTGTGCCACCAGCAGGTAAGTGGGGAACCGCTGGAGCTTGCTCCTTCCCACCGCCCCCCACCTCACCCCCGCCTACCATGCTCAACTTCCGCCCGGATCCTCCAGCTCCTGGTGCGCTGCTATCTGAGGGCCCCGGCCGTTGTTCCAGACTGCTCTCCTGCTTTCCTCTATGGCTTCAGTGTTCGGAGCCCCTGTGCGAGCCCCACTGGGGAATGTTTGTTTAGGTAGATGCCCCTGGGGTAGCTCTGCTGCGAGGCCCCAACGTTATGGGCGCGGCTTGGGCTCTTCTCCGGCCCGTTTCCTCAGCAGGCCAGGCTGCACAGTGTTCCCCAGCCCAGAACGGGAGCCGGGCAGGAGCCCCTCCGTGCCCCCCAGTAGCGGTTTCCGAGGGCCTCACGTGCGCCAGGAGGGCATCAGCGGTGGCAGCTGCGAGCCCGTCCCACGTCGGGATCTGTAGGGCCCCCAGGGGACCAGCGTCTCTCTTCATCGCCCAGTCCTTTCCTGCCAGGCGGGCCGATCCTCAATGTCGCACCGGTTCCGCACTTTCTCTAGCTTGGGGTCCGGCATGGATTCACATGCTCATGAATATTCCCCGTCGTCAGGCCGGGAATCCTTGGGTATAGAAAAAAATCGGTATCAGTTTCGTTTCTGATCTGTCTTTCTTAGTAGTAACCAATCACTGGTCTCTGGGTCATACTGCCCCCAGCCAATGACTGCCCTCTCCCTAATCCCCGCCTCCAGAAGCCATCCTCAGATTTTTACTGCACGTTCAAGTGTTGGCAGTCCTCATGCTGTAGCTCTCGAGCTTTTGTGCGTTTTAGCGCTTTTTCAGGAGATTTTTCTAATTTTTCGGTTAAATAGTGCCTCAAGCTCCACCGTTTCTACATCCGATCAACAGGGATCCGTTTCAGAGTTTTCTACGCCCCTCAAGGGTGAAGATTTCGTCCTGTTTCGCTTTTGGAGGATTCCAGAAGTTCCGAGGCCTACACCGGACATGGCACAGGAGAAAGGAAGCTCGACGCCCGGGCAGCTGTTCAGGACCTGCCCTGGATGCCAGCTTCAGAATGTTTTCAAGGAGGACGAGCATTTGTTATGCCTCTACTGTCTCCATGAGGACAAGACGCACACAGAGAAGGACTGTGCGTTTTGTGGGAACATGTTGGAGCGGACCATGAAGGATCGCCACCTCCGTCTCGCCAACTGGCTGGAAGGGAAGAGCCCGTCAGGCGAGAAGAAGAAAAAGAAGTCCGAGCGGTCTTCTAAGTCCTGTGAGGGCGCCCCGGTGACGGGGGCCCAACAAAAGGCTAAGCACCGCGAGTCCGCGGGCACCGTGAGCGCCGAACGGTCGGGCTCCTTGGCTGCCAGGCAGGGCGCATCCTCCCCGGCGCCATCAACCACGAGCCAACGCTCTGGCTCGGGTAAGAGGAAGTCCGAGAACCCGGCGAAGCTTCTGGAGAGGCCCCGGTCGATCTCGAAGATTCCGGCAGAGGGGGGAGCGAGGCTCGGACCCTCCCCCCAAGGTGAAGGCCCCAGGCGTCCTGAAGGTGACGATGGCCTTAATTCACCCTGCTAAGACCTCGATTGAGGATGTCGCCGCAGCCCTGGCTCAGCCTGTGGAGGCTACACCAGTGGAGGTGACCTCAGGACCCAGAGTCTCCCTGCCACCGCGGAGGGAGTCGTCTTTCAGGCCCATTGAGAAGACCCCCACAAAGTCCTCGTTGGAAAAGGTGGGGGAGGGGCTGGTGGCCATTGTGGATACGGACACGACCTCTGAAGAAGAGCTCATCGAAGTCGTGTAAGAGGCCCAGCCCATCGGGAGGGATCCCGACGAGGGCGACGACGAGAGCGACGGTGTCGCCGACAAGTCTCCTCAAGAGCCCTCGCGCCCGTCGTTTCCGGTGCCGCAGGACACTTCGGCGGCCATTTTGTCAGCGATTCAGTCCTTATGTTCGGAGATAAGGACAAGGTTGCCCCTCCCCCCGACGGAGGTACCTGAGCCAGACCCGAGGGGGGAACCGGAGCCAGGATCTTCGGAAAGTCCACTGCATAAGAGGAGGACGACGCATCCTACGCCACCTCTCACACCTCTGCGGCCTGCTCTGCCTTCCCCCCGGTCTACTACCCACGGGGATGATACAGGCACGGACACGGCTACGACAGGTACAGATGACGACAGAGGCGACGACGGGACGTGTCCCCCGTCGCCCCCTGCTCGGGCGTCCCCACCCGACGAGATTGGATCCTTTCATGCCATGATTTCCAGGGCATCCGAGCTCTTCCAGCTCTGCCCAGAAGAGAAGAAGGAAGGGTTCCTTTACCAACGGCGCAAGGCTAAAAGGAAGACGGTCCTCGCCGTACCGCTTCGTGATGACATATCGGGTTAAGGGGCTAACCCTTCTCAAGCACCCTGCCACGGCGCCGGCAAAGAGGGACCGGTACGAGAATAAGTACCGGGTCCCCGACGCTGCCCCCTTGTGCCTTCGGGCGCAACCTACCCTGGATTTGGTCATCTTGGCGGCGGCAAAGAAGAAAGCTGGGGGGGCATCGGCCTCGACATCAACTTCCCCGCCGGACGGCGAGGGCAGGAAATTGGACATGATGGGACAGCGAATCATCTCATCCGCAGTGACGACTATCAAGGTGGCCAACTCCCTGGCTATCGTAGCCCGCTTCGACAGGGAGTTGTGGTTCAAAATCGCCCCTCTGTTGGACTTCCTTCCGGACGCCAAAAGGGCTTAGGCCCTTGAAATCCTACAGGAGGGTGAGATTGCTTCGGACCACACCATCACGGTGGCAACGGACATCGCCGACACCGGTTTCCGTCAGTTGGGCAACGGCGTTTGCTTGAGACGACGAGGATGGCTCAAGGCCACGGATTTCCGCCAGGACGTACAAACCAAGGTTTTGGACATGCCCTTCGACGGGAACAACCTGTTTGGGAAGGCGGTTGATGAGTCCCCTTCAGGCCATCAAGACAGTCACAGAGACTGCCCGGGCACTGGGAGTGCTCCAACAACGACGGCCGTCCTTTCGGAGCTCCGGAGGCAGACAAGGTGCCTCCAAGGGATCCGGCAGTGGCTCCTCCACGTACCGCCAAGCGGCAAGATCTTCGTCCCAGGAAGCCTACAGGGGACGCGGCAAGTCAGGTGGTGCCCGTCGTCGTCGACAGGGAGGTCAAGGAGGCAAGGCGGCCTCCAAACAAGATTGAACCGACTGTGGGGGTCGAGCCCCTGCCAAAGCACCCCGGTGGGAGGCCGGCTGGCGAGGTTCGTCAGCGTGTGGGAGTCCATCTCCACCGACAGTTGGGTGCTGGACGCCCTGGCCCAAGGGCACGCCCTCGAGTTTCAGAAGAAGTGCCCTCGCATTACACCCGTGGCCAGGAAGGAAAATCACGTCCCTTAACTACTGTTGGAAGTAAGGGCGATGCTCAAGAAGGGTGCCATCGAGCTTGTCCCAAAGAGGCTTCGGGTGCCGGAGTTTACTCAAGGTACTTCCTCGTAAAAAAGAAGACAGGAGGATGGCGCCCCATCCTGGACCTACGACGACTGAACAAGTACCTCAAGGCACAGAAGTTCTGTATGGTCATCCTCCAGCACGTGCTGGGACAGCTGGAGGAGGGCGATTTCCTGTCGTCGTTGGACTTGGAGGATGCGTACTTCCACTACCTGGACGACTGGCTCATCCGGGCAAGGACAAGGGAGCTCGCCGTGGAGCACACTGCGAAGACCGTCCAGCTGCTCACGGATCTGGGATTCTCCATCAACTTTCCAAAATCCCACCTGGTTCCGTCGCAAGTCGCCCTGTTTGTGGGAGCCAAGCTCGACAAAGTGGCGCGGCTGGCCTTGCCGTCGGAGGAAAGGACCAGGACCATTCTACCATTCTGGGCAAGGTGCAGCGTCTGTAGGCCACGGACATGGCCAGGGTAAGATCTATCAAATCCCTCCTCGGGATGATGTCCTCCTGCATTTATCTGGTGCGCCTTTGCAGGCTTCGGATGCGCCCCTTACAAGAGTTCCTCGACGCCCGCTGGGTCCAGTCGACGGGCAGCTTCGAGGACAGGATCCCTCTCAACGAGACGTTCCGTCAGACGATCCGGTGGTGGGGTACCCGCTCCCATCTGTCGGCGGGCACGGACTTTCAGACCCCAGCTCACCAGGTGACGGTGACGACGGACGCCTCCCTGGAAGGTTGGGGAGTGCACTCCGGAGATCTTCACGCGAGAGGCCTTTGGCTCCCGGAGAAGTCTCTCCAAATCAACATTTTGGAGCTCCACGCAGTGTTCTGGGCCCTCAGCTCCTTTCTTCCGTCCCTCAAGTGCAAGGTGGTGAGGATCTTCACCGACAACACCACCACAATGTTCTACATCCGGAAGCAGGGCGGAACCAGGTCCTCGGCCATATCCAAGGAAGCCCAGGATCTGTGGCATTGGGCCGTCGCCCCAAGGGATGTTTCTGGTGCCTCTTCATCTGGCAGGAATAAAAAACACAATCGCCGACTCACTCAGCAGGGAGCTGTGCTCGTGCCACGAGTGGGAACTACGCCAGGATCAAGTGGATCGACTCTTCCGACGATGGGGCGAACCCCAAATCGATCTCTTCGCGACGGTGACGAATTCCAAGTGCCGAAGGTTCGCCAGCAGGTTCCCCCAGCCGAAGAGCATGGGCGATGCTTTCTCTTTCCCCTGGGACGGCCTATTTCTTTATGCGTTCCCTCCGCTGCCGTTGCTACTCCAGCTCATCAACCAGCTAAAGAGGTCCCGGTGCAGGATGATCCTCGTCGCACCGGCGTGGCCGAGACAGATCTGGTTCCCGGACCTTCTGGACTTGTCAACGTCCCCACCAGTCAAGCTGCCGACGGACGCAGACCTTCTCTCCAGAGAAGGAGGCGCCATTCTTCACCACAACCCGGAGTCGCTGAACTTGCAGGCCTGGCCCCTGCAGCACTAGAGTTTGGAGGGTACGACATCCCGGCCGACTGCAGAGAGGTTCTTGCAAAGGCCAGGGCGTCCTCAACTCTCAAGTGCTACGGACATAAATGGAAGAGGTTCTCTGGCTGGTGCCGGCACAGAAGATTTACCCTCTGCGGATTACGGCCCCTCAAGTACTGCCGTACCTACTGTCGCTGGCCAAAGCTGGACTGGCTCACGCCTCCATCAAAATACATCTGGCTGCAATCTCCCGATATACCAGGACTACGGGACGGGCGTCCTTGTGGTCTCATCGCCTGGTGAAAGAATTCATGAAGGGACTATTCCAATCATTCCCGCCGGTGAAGGCTCCTGCCCCGGCGTGGGAGCTTAATGTGGTGCTGACCAGGCTCATGGGGGCCCCATTCGAGCCTATGCATTCGGCGCCTTTGAAGTTCCTGTCGTGGAAGACAGCTTTCCTCGTGGCCATCACCTCCGCACGACTAGTGGGAGAGATCCATGCCCTATCTTGCAAGCCTCCATACTTGACTTTTCATGACACGAGGGTGGTGCTGAGGACACACCCCTCCTTTATACCCAAGGTGCCGTCGGACTTCCACCTCAACGAGCCCTTGGTGTTGCCAGTTTTCTTCCCGTCGCCTTCGTCGCCGGCCGAGAGGACTTTGCACTCGCTGGATGTAGCTAGAGCGCTGAAGTTCTACGTGGACCGCACAAAGAGTTTTCAGAAGACGTCACAGCTGTTTGTGAACTTTGGGACTGTGAATCAAGGGAAGGCTCTCTCGAAGACTTCCATTTCCAGATGGCTCTCCGGCTGCATCATGCACTGTCACCGGTTGGCAAACCGACCGCTGCTCGGCCGTCCGAGAGCCCATTCGACCAGAGCGATCGCTGCTACCACGGCGTTCCTGTCCGGTGTGCCCCTGCTGGACATCTGCAGGGCTGCGACGTGGAAGTCGACGCACACCTTCACAAGATTCTACTGCGTCGATCGGGACTCCAGGGAGGAGACCAGGGTCGGCCAAGCAGTGCTGCGCAACTGTTCGCCTAAGGTGAGCCTAGTGAGGAGGTAAGAGTTGCTTAATGTTGAGTTGTTGTATTGCTTAATGTTGAGCCTGTTGCCACCTCCCGTGGTTGTGCATGTGTGTACTGCTATGTATTCTCTTATTCATGAGCATGTGAATCCATGCCAGACCCCATGCTGGAGAAGGAACAAGTTACTTACGTGTAACTGTTGTTCTCCAGCATGGGTCTGGCATGGATTCACATGCGAACCCTCCCGCCTACCCCTCTGCGGCTCTTCACTTGGTCATACTGCCACTTTACGTGCTACCAAATCTGAGGATGGCTGCCGGGGGCGGGGCTTAGGGAGAGGGCAGTCATTGGCTGGGGGCAGTATGACCCAGAGACCAGTGATTGGTTACTACTAAGAAAGACAGATCAGAAACGAAACTGATACTGATTTTTTTCTATACCGAGGATTCCCGGCCTGACGACGGGGAATATTCATGAGCATGTGAATCCATGCCAGACCCATGCTGGAGAACAACAGTTACAGGTAAGTAACTTGTTCCTTATACACATGCCGGCAGGACGCTAGCGGCGGGAGCCGCGAGCCCCAGGCCGCGGAAAACTCTTCAAAAGCTCCCAGGGCTTATCTTCACCCGCCCAGCTCTGGTCACTGCACGGCGGAGACAGGCGCCCCGGTGTCCACAACCACACCAGGTGCAGGTCAGCTCCTGTCTTGTCGTGGCTCCACACCCCTACCGCGCTCGGAGCCTGGTTTCTGCTTCTGCGGGGGCCCGACACCGCTGCAATGAGTGCGGTGCCCGACACCGTTGGCCAGTAGATCCTCCGCTGCTCTCAGGACCGTTCCCCTTCCACCACGGGCAACCGTTTCTTGGGGCCTTTTGCCACCCTGCAGTTATGGAGCTTTAGCCTCGCTCCTTCGCCTCTCAGGCGGGTGCCTCTTGCCGATCCTCAGCACCACCTCAGGGGTCCATGCAGCTTCCGACACTGGCAACTTCTGTTTTTAGGCAGATTTCTGCTCTGTTTTCTCCTTTTTTCGTTCCCGCTCGGACAGAGGTCAGCAGAGCGCGCCTCCTCTACGCAGCGGCCATCTTGGTTCCCCCATTATCTCCTCTTTCAATGAGCACAAACAATCTTGTTATTCTCCCAAAAGGAAAGACTAGGTTCCTAACAGCGCCTTCCCTTAACATTTATCTTGTTTTGAATACTCATTACACTTCCAATTTAATACAGTGTGCCAAATTTGTTTCAACATATTATTGTGGATTACAATTTGGGCCAAAAGGCCATTTTTATTCTTCACACTCCTGGAAACAAGTGGACCCTAGTGCATTATCTTTGCGTATCTTGGAACAATATGCTCAGTCTACTTTGTGCCATAAATTGGACCCTCTTTAGTCATTAAAATGGGCCTTCGAGGCAGCTGCTGATGAACTAGCCCCTAGTAAGCAGAGAAGAAAAGCCACTTGGAACCTTGGCCCCCTGGTTTAATGACCAGCTCTGCTCTATCAAACCTCAGCTTAAACAAGCTGAACAGAGGTGGTGTCTAGTTTATCTGGATTTGGGCAGAGCTCCCAGGAAAACCTGCCACCTCGCGTATCATCTTGCCATTAAGGAGGCAAAAAGGACCTTTTTCTTCTATATCTCAGCTGCATTAAATCATTCTATGGAACTGTTCTCTGTGGTTTGGGAGCTTTCCTCTCCTACTGCAGTCTTCTCTACTATTCCTGCCACTCAATCCCCCGGTGATATCCTAGCCAGTTTCTTTACTCAGAGAATTGTCAACATAAGGAACAATATTGCAGCCTCTGCTCAAACCATACTGCTCTTAGGAACTTTGATAACACATTTATGCTGGGTCCAAGCAACTTCTTCTCAATGTTTTGTTTGACTACAGAAGATCAGGTCTGTACTGTGGTATCTCATCTTCGGTCTGCTACCCCTGTGAACCCCATTCCTTTAAAGGGATTAGTCTAGAACTACTTCCCACTTTGACTGAGGTTTTAAATTTCTCTCAAGTTCTGGCCTTATCCCCCCTGTTCTCAAACATGCAGTAATCTCCCCTCTATTGAATAAATCCTCTTTAGATCCCGCCCTTCCAGCCAACTTCTGGCCAATCCTCCTTCTCATGTTCCTTATGAAGGCTCTTGTAGGAAGCTATTGTCACTCCACAGTTTAGGATTTATCTGGAAAATATGTCTTGATTTGTTTCAATCAGGCTTTCGCCCTTTGATGGGCACAGAAACCGTTTTGGTCTCAATGCTAGATGATCTCACCATGATTGTAGACCAGGGTGGAGTAGGCATTTTGATCTTTTTGGAATTTTTTGCGGCTTTTGATACCATCAACCTGTCTGCGACTTGAGGAAGCTGGGGTCACTGCCACTGCAGTCCTTTGGTTTAAGTCATTTCTTCAGAATGTAAACAAACACTTTCTCTACCCCCTTTTTGCTCTGATCCTGCCCCTTTCATTTGCTGGGTTCCTCAGGGCTCATCCAACTCGCCTTTGTTATTTAATATGAATGTGCGCCCTTTGGCAAAACTGTCATTTTTATTCCTGTGTGGATGACACCCAGCTTATCTTCCGAGTAGATTGGGAGAAGGGATTGGCCCTTGACCATTTGAGGGGTTGCCTCGCAGATATTTGCGAGTGGATGCAATGCAACTGGCACAATCATAATGCTTAGAAAACTGAAATTCTGGTCGGCTGAGCAGTCGTCTTCGTCTACTGATTTTGATGTCTTGGCCCTCTGCCTATTCTTGTAGATTGTGTCAAGTGTTTGATAGTCAAAATCCCAGGCTCTCTCTCAGCAGAGCTCCAAATTAAAGCTAGATGTAGCTCAGGCACCTCAAGTTCAAGATACTGAACACGATTTTGCCCTATCTCTAAGCTGAGCTTTGTGGGCTGTTTGTTTATTTTGCGGTTTCAGGGATTCTGTATTATTGAAATGCCACTTTGCTTGCACAACCTAGATATCACATTAAAAGGCTTCAAATTCTGCCTCTCATTTAGTGGCGGCCTTGCCCAGGTTTTCTGCGGTGTAACGAGATCTCCATTTGCTGCCTATTGACAGCAGATTAAAATTGAAATCCCTTTGTATTGTCCATCAAGTTTTGCATGGTCTGGGGGCTGCTTATCTGAGAGATAAGTTTAACTTAGTTTCTGGCTTCTTTAATCTTTCTTTTGTTCACATCCGTGGATCTGTCCTTACTGCGCCAGGACACCTAAGGGTCACAGCCACGCACTTTAAGAACCCTACCATAACATAACTTTGACTTCTGTGAGCTAATAGCATCTGTGAGCCTGCATGTATCATTCATTGCTCATTATTTTCTCATTTGCATTAGGAAGCAAGATTAAAGAGAGTGTCTCGAACTACATTAAATACTGGTGAGTTGCATACCTAAAACAGTTATTTTTGTTAAAAACCACTGCTGTGACTGCACTGTGACCGAATGCATCATCCCATGCCCAGTCATCCTCTTCTCTGTAAATATTACATCTCTAAACTGGCACCTTTGGATATAGTAGGCTACCAAGTCTGGGAGGATAGCTCAGGGACAACGTGCTCGCCTTGGAAGCAAGACGACACAGAGCAACACAGGTTAAATCCCCGGGTCCGTGCTTAAAACCCTCTGGGTATTAAGCATGTTATAAATAACCAATTACAATTACCACTGGTCCATAAATACCAGGGTCGTGAATAACTGTTTGTGCAAGCCGATAACACAATTGCTGCATTGCACCCACAGATTACACGTGTGTAGTCTCTCGTGTTCAGTTAGGGATATCTCCTGTATGAGATGGGAAATTAGCGAGCAAAAATCAAACAACCCATCATATTTGTCCATTTGATACCCATGATCTACAAACATGGTGCGGTCCTGATAATAGTCCTCTCTCACCTGATCCGTGGAGACCCCTATCCCTTTTTAAACCTGTTTTGCGAGCATTGGTGGTTTTGCATTGTTTGCACCATTGGTCTACAGGTGTGATGTCTTCGGAGACCCATTTTATTTCCTTTCCATCTCCCTTGTTTGGGGGAAGCTCGGGACCAGAAGGAGTTTAGGGTCTTTAATGTTCATATGGATTTCAGTGGGGACATCCATCAATAAAGGTGCAGCCCCTAACACCTCCTATAATATGTATGCCTACAGTGTAAAAGGTAATCCAGTGAACATGGGACGAGAGGGGGTACGCGGGTTATGTTATGTTTCTCTCTGCTGGTCTGCAGTTGTTGCAGGTTGGGGGATTGAAATTATAGTGAGGTCTTCCAGGAGCATCTTAAGTTACTCTAGTCAGAAACACGCCTTGGGGCCACCTCCACTGGGAGCAGGCAGAGCTGAGCCCATCCCCTGGAAGTCTCTCTGCACTTGCCTCGCGGACCAGGCAAACCGTGCAGGGTGTTGCACCTGTCGCGGGATCAGGGAAAGATCGTCAGCGTTGTTTTACAGGGCGCTCCCCTCCTCGTCACTGCGAACGCTGGCTTCGTGCTCAAGAGACAACAAATGCACACTGCGCAAGCCTGTCACCAAGGCTCCACTGAGTGAATAACAGCTGCTTGTTGCAATGTGAGCCTCCCCCTAAGGCCGCATTGGAGGAAGAATGGATCCTCAGTGCTACGTCGCTCGGCAGCCCTCAGAGTGCTTGCACCTTTTCCCCTCTGATCTGCTGGGTTGGTCACCTCACCTTATATAGGAAGGAGAGAGGGAATACCCCCGGCCATTCGGAATTGAACACTCCTCTCTCTGCCTCCTGTCTGAAGCTGTACCGGCGTCACCAGGCCCCGGCCTGGAAACTGATCTATCCCACAGATCACCCAGTGCATTTGGCGCTCCCCTTAATGATGCAGCTCCTCTGGATTCACTCCCACTGAATCTGTTCTCAACATATGGCTCAGGTCAGGCAGGGAGAGTAGGTTCATCCTGGGGCAGCCGAGTCAGTGCTAGATGCCAGCCATTATGTGCACCCATAGCCAGACACCCCCTTATGGTGGGTTTACCTAATGTGTATTATTGTGACGAAAGCTTAGAAATATATGATCAAAGTAGCAATGCCACTGTAAAATGCTAAATGTTTTCACCAACAATTATGTCTCTACGGTTTTTAAGTGCCTTTTGAACAGTGTTAAGGATTTCAATCAGGCAATAAACCCTGGTCCCAGCCTAGTATGCAGTGCGCAAATGAAATACTTATTTTATTGTGTCTATAGGTTCAATATGCTGAGTGATATACCACTCATATCAGACCCCTTTTCAAAATACTCCCAGGTCACAATGAACCAGGAATCAGACTGGTTGGTAAAGGTAATATTTATTTATTTAACATTCAAATCAAACATGTTTTAATATATGGGGCAGCAATCACCAATGTGGTGACAATATAAATAAGAAAGTAGGTAATGCAGTTGAATTCACTTTTTAGCACACAATATAAAACGAGGAGAAAATACCCGTTTGGGCTTGTTTGAAAGATAGCGCTTAAGTTAAGATTTCCCCCTGCAAATTCTCAACTCACAACTAAGCAATTCTACACAGATGTAAGGGAGCAGCAGGTATTCAGGAATAAAGAACAGAAAATAGAATTCAAATTCAGCCTTCCCTCCCTAAACAAGAGAGAAAAACGGATTTGAAATCTTATACTTTAAAATGACATTCGGAAATGGCTATTTGAAACAATCAAAAGTGTGCAAGAAGTCCTTAAATCAATTTAAATTCCTGTGGGAGCAACTAGGGAAAGATGCCTAAAATCATAAGCTTTAGTATGAGCGACAGTAAACACTTTGAATCTTAATGGAAGTTAAGTCCACTTTAATTTAAGATTTTGGACAGTCAAGAGTTCTGGTCATCCCACGGGTCGGGTCTAAAGGACAGCAGGGCACATCTGGCGGGGTTAGGTCAGCTGGGCGGTTCTGGTCACCTGGACTGGCACCTCGGTTGGACTGTGCTGGTTACTGGAGACCGGAGATCAGTGGGATGGTGAGTTTGGAGCAGGCAAGCATTTATGATAGCAAGCCAGACTGGATCAAATTGCTTTCCTTAAGTTTGCGGGATGGTTTCAGAATTTGGGCCTAGCTGAAAAGGAGTTCAGCAATGCTGAGGCCTTGGTTTGCAAAGAAATCTGCAATCAGGAACAAAGATGGAGAATTCTGGAACAGGGCGCCACACGGAAATCAGGATGGAGTCAGGAATCAGTGTTTCCTTTGTGTGTGGTGAGGTTCCCTATTTATCATGCCAAATGATATCACTAGAGTTTATGGTAGGGGCAGACTTACTACCCACACCCACAAGGCCATGATTGGACAAGAGCACAGTTCCCGCCTTGCTATTTGCTGGTTGGATGACAGAAAGGGCTGTCATGTTTTGTGATGTGCTCTGGAAACCTCCCATAGTTATTGGGAGCAGAAACTACTTTTCCCACAAGTACATATTTATCAGACCTTCCAGGATTTTGCGGTGTGAAATGGCAAATTTAGCGGCATGAAATGGCAAATTTTGCAGCACAAACCTTTATTTATTGCGGCCTTTTTTAGGGACATTTTGTATTAACTGGAGGGTGTAAGATTGCCACATTGCAGGAAATAGGCAGAGTGCAAGGCTACAAGAGAGTCAGGGTATCATTATTATGTATCTTTTGTATTAATTTAATAGGAAGAGTCCCAGATGTCTCTGGCTTTGTAGAACAGTGTTTGATTTGGATAAATTTTAGGTTTAATGTGCATGCCTATTTAATAATATTAACTAAATTGATCATTATCAGTTGTAATGCTGAAAATGTGTTCCCCTTCTGTGTTCTCCAATCCCCCAAACACCCACACACCTGTCTCTTCAACACATATCTCACCAACTTCCCATCACAACTTGCATTCCTTAACCTCTCACTCTGTCATACAAATACTCACGTGCTATGTCACACTGTCAATTCACAATTTGCACTGCCCAGCCCCGGCCACACTCCAAATCATGCTCCCAACTCACACCTTACACTCTACAATTCCTCCCGCAAAATACAGTCCTTCATTCTTTTGTGCTGCTTCTGCATCTTGCATTCCTTCTCCCATTCTATCGCACTCTTCCCTTTTCCTTTTTCCCAATCTGCAGCTTGCTGCCTCTTTCTGGCCAACCGCTTCCTCTCTGCTTTCTGGCTCACTGACCACACGCTTCCTCTACTTTCTGTACCTCTGCTCGCTCTCAGATTTCTGGCCCACCGCATCACTGCTTCCTCTGCTCTCTTTTGCAGTGCTTCCTCCTCTGACCCACTGCTCTCCCTCTGCTTTCTTGCCTATCACTTCACATCTCACCCATCACTCTCCCTTTCTCTCATAGTGTAACCATTTTTTTATTTTTAAAAAATGTAGATTTTGACAGAGATCCCCAAAAAAATGGCCATTTAAAAAAAGAACAGAGGATATGCTATTGGAAATGAGCAGGTCACCTTATTTTCAAAGGTGACCGGCGCATTTCCACAGGCTTGAGCTGTAGCGCGAATTGTGCGCTGGCCAGCTGCCTTGAATGGTGTTCTGGGTTGTTTGACCGAAGTGTAATTATTTGCGGCGGAATTGACCGTAGTCAATTTTGCTGCAAATTGATTTGCACTTCAGCCAAACAACCCAAAATGTACCTTTCACCACCACCCCACCCCCTCCCCTACTTAACTGCTTGGTCACTGCCGCTTACCCTGCAACCCTGCGGTGCCAGATCCGTCCCTCTAGCGTGGGTCGGATCCGACTCCGCAGGGTCCCTTTTTTATTTTATTTTTTTTCTGTCCCCGCCTCCAATTTTGAGGAAAGAGGGGAAAACACTTCTGCAACCACCCTAGACCAAAATACTGAACATGGGGAGCGGGTGACACCCCGCAACACATGTTCGGCATTTATAAAAATCGATTGAATAGTACTGGACGAAATAGGTAAAATTATACAATTTTATTGATTTTTTCATCAAAATGGGAAGTTCCTTGGATAGAATCGCTCTCCTGACAGTGTTCTGCAAGCTCCCAGCGCCTTTCACAGGGACAGGCCCTCCAGGGGCCTGCCACTGTAAAATGCGACCCAAAAAATGCATTCTTATCGTGTTTGAGGAACAGAAATGCAAGCGACACAGCAGCGGTTCATACCTTAAAAGAAATGCATGACAGGGTCAGGAAAGACCCTGTCATGCAGTGGCAGCCCCACATCCCGTGCGCGTAGGCTTGCCTACAATTTCGGCACATTTAAAAGTGCATCTTGTTTGGAAATGAGGGATGCACTTTTAAATTGGCAGAAACGCCACTTTATTCGATCAAGGAGGTGAAAAAGGCCATCTGAATGGGCTTGCATATAAAATGTGCCCATTCATGTGTCCCTTGTGGATTGGGCTGCACTTTTTTGGGGCGCAAGTGATGAGATGTGTTAGCGCATTTCATTTCTTGTGTAAAGAAAAGTTGAGAACCTGGCACCCTGAGTATTTGTATAAACACATTTTTGCAGATTACTTAGAAAAATATATATTTTTTTTAAAGATGCAATTTTTGCACAAAATGGCCATTTTGCGGGATTGCAAAATCGCTATAAACTGGTGGGTCTGATTTATGTAGTTATACCCTCTAAGAAAATTGGATACATAAATTACATTTTTCATGGGTCACATTCTAATCCAACTCCCAAGTCGGTGGGACCTGGTTTAGTCTTTCAGTTGAATTTTGGCAATTTTCACCATAAAAGGTTTGACCTAACATTTCCTAATTCTGTACATGCATGCGCATTTACCCCTAGAATATAGTTACACAATATTATGTTTGCAACATTAATAGTTTCTGCGCAATTGGTCATTCTTCATAACTTCAGTTCCTTACGCAGTAAGAAATTCTACCATGTTTTCAAATGAGTAGCAGAAATTCAGATTTAGATGTATGTACTTTTCACTCTTTTTCTTATTCTTGCTGCCAAGTTAAATATCTTGAAGTTCAGTGGCAAATAAGCATTTTAATCACGTCAGTTTTATTTCTTTCTTCCCAAGTGTGAGCACATGGCAAATCCTTTGAAGTTCCATTAGGGGCCTCTCCCTGGAGATAGGAGCTTCCTGCCCCTCCCCTGGAAGAGTGAGTGTCCAAGCCTGCCATTGTCTTCGCCTGGGGCACAGACGAATGTCTAATGAGGTCCTTTGTCATGAGTATGCGAGGCCTCCCAGCAGCAATTATCCTTTCCTGCCAGCAGTGGAGGTGTCATCCTTTCTCGGGCTCAGAACAGGGTGTTTTTTTTCTTATATAGTTGATTAACCCAGACTAGGCTTAGCTTTAATTTTCACCAAAATCTTTCATTTAAACATATAAAATTAACACAGTTTATAGGTGTTTTTTTTTAACATTAGCAATCCTTTGACATTCTTAAAGAATTTAAGCCTTGACACAAGAACATTCCTTAAAAACAGGCGATTTTGCCTTTCATTCATGATAAAGCACATTAAACTGATCTCTTTAAATCCGATTTTCCTCTGCAGCAAACACACATTTTAGTCTGCATTAGTTCTTCCTTTGAGTGCTGGAATGGTTTGCAGCCTGGATACATGTATCTTACCTTGGTTTAGAGTTTCTCTCTGCATAGCTGATTCTTATACTTGTTGCAAAGTTTAGCCTCTGACCGCCACAACCCACCCCCCCTGTGGAAAATGAAATCAAGGGTTCCTGGGCTGCTTTTATAAAGATACTGTTGTAGCAGCAGTCATTAAATGAGGGCCGGTTCCTCTGAGCCACACTTAATGGTCCTGGACATTGCAGGTCCCTTTTAATCTCAATGATTCAGTAGAAATGTATGGATCCAACGCCCAAAATAGCACTTTTTAAGGTTGAAAAGCTAACATTTTAAAAGGCTGTTAGGCCGAAACCTGTGCATTTCCCCCTGGGACCACTGCAAAAGATTTAAGACTACAGGTGTTTGGCAGTAAACCCACTTGGTAGCAGTCTGTACCACACAGATTCACTTGGTAGCTGTGAGTGAGCAGTCATACTTCCCTCAAGAAGAGTTAGGCAGTATACAGAGTATTCACAATAGGTCAAAAGAACACGGTAGAACAAGCAAACACTGATCAGAGCTTGGTGTAAAAGAGATATAATTATTTATTTAAAGCCACATCTAATAAAACACACAGGCACTAATATTAAGCAATTCAAAAACACGGTCACTAAAAGATATACACTCCCTTAAAAGGATATTGGACCAGTCTTAAGTAAAGCCCCACTTATCGGACAGCGGTGAGCGCTTAACGCAGATGGCACTCTAATAATTCGCTTTAAAAGGGAGAGAAAGGCAGAGCATAAATTGAAACAGATCCCAACACTTTCAAAAGAACACAGCAAGAGAGGAAGGCAGAGTCAAACCGTGAAGTTAGAATTCAGAAAGCCGGATCCACTTTAAGAGGATCAGAACGAAATGTGTCCAAGGTCACACGGTTGAAAAGTGCACAAAAAGTCTTGAAAAGGTTCAGAAAGAGTTGGACCAAAAGAAAGGGACCAGTTAGATGGTCAAGGCGGCCAGCCCAGTCCAGAAGGTTAAGGGATTATTATTACCTTGTAGCAATCTTTAGAAAGGGAGGCCCGGCGGACACAGTACCTTAAAGTGGTGAGAATACTCCAGTGGGGGCAGTTGTTCCTGACAGCGGATGCAAGTCGGTGCTTCGTCCGGGGGAAGAAAGGATCTTGTCGGGGAGGAAGACAGGAGTCAGTTGCACTGCCAGGGAAGAAAACCAGCCGCGGAGTTCTCAGTTAAAAGGAGCGGTCCTTTTATTTGCGGTCCAGTGCTAAGTGGCTATCCGGTTGCCGGGGTGCTTGGCACGGGCAATTAGACCACAAGACGTCCTGGGATGCGAGAAAAAGAAGGTAAACTGGTTGTGCCCACCAGTCAGGGGAAGAAGACTCTCCAGCCGGGAGATCTTCTCTGTCCTCGGGATGTGGTGAGTCGGTTCCGCAGGGCTCCACCGGTGGTGTCGTCGTAGCAGGTCGGCTCAGCTTCTCCCTAGTCGGATTCTCAGGTCCTGTGGTGACTTCTAAAGTTCCAGTCCCAAAAGCCCTGCTTTTATGCAGCACACCCCCATTCACTTAGCCTAGCTGTCAATCAAACATGCTGGCCGGCTCACCACTTGGGCCAATCACACAAGAGTGCGACTTGAGTTACCAAGGTAACTTGGTCCAGGGTGCCTAAACCCCCCTCCCATACCCCCTGTGGTACCCAGACAGAGTGGCACCACTTTTGGAGGCTTCTGTGGAGAAGCCCACCAACAAGTGGAACAAAGGGCTCGACTTGGGTTGGAGTCACAGAAGAGAACCCAAACGCCATTTTAGAATCGAGTCGTGGCAAAAAATACCAACCGGCGAATTAATATTAAATAAATAAACCGGCGGTATGTTCGAGGTTATGAGAATTAAATAATTAAAGTTGGTAGCCTCGAACAATGGGAAAATCCCATAGAGATATATTTGCGGTCGAATATAAAAAGTAGTATCCACTGCCACCAGCCAAAACTCAATCAGGGGGGACGGAGACGTGCCCCCTCGACTAACAGACCCCGAGGCAATCGAATTGCCCTGACCAGTACGTCCACAATATGATGGTTTGTACTGGTTTCTGTTCATAATTTGGGACTAGTAAAGCCAATGGTGACTTTACATGCCCTGGGAGACAGTAGTCAGTCCCAGGGTATGGAGTCTATGGTGGGGTGTCACTATGACACCCCTGTGTCACTGCACTGAGGGTGCTGTGTAACACACATAGTAAAAACACATGAGACCCTATGGAGTAAAAGACCCCATAGCCCATAAAACACATTAACAGTCAAAGGAGCCCCTCAAATCATGTCCAAGAGTGTGAAGAAAAGAGTCTCACTCTTGGCAGGAGAAAAAACAAACTCCAGAAATCCAGCAAAGCTGCTGGGGGACTCACTAGGTTAGGAAATTCAGCCTAAACAGAGAATTCTCCCTAACAAAGGCGTTTTCGGTTTTCAGCACAATGATGCTGTTTCTTTCCTTGGCTCCATGTTGAATGTGACTGAGCCCACTGGCATGCTCCTGCATTGAGAACTCTGTTTTCACCCCCCCGCCCCCTGACTGTGTGTGGCAGGGTGTGCAGCCTTTTTATGGTTGTGACCCAAACGCAGTGTTGAGGATTTTGCCACGCACAGAAGCGAGCGCAGTCATTTTGGGCTGTTTCCTTCACCATTGCAATAAAGTGATGTTAATGAGGCACGTTGGAATGGGTCAAAATATCCCACAACAGAAAGTATAGTTTGTGTTGGGTAGACTTATGCAAAACAAAACAGGTGATGACTGGAAGGCTTGGAATGAATCCTAACTTCTGGCATTGTTCTGGCCAACCCTCCAGACCATCTTTCTTCGCCTGCCACAAAAGAAGAAAGACAATATGCAAATCGGGCTTGGTCCCACCCAAAAAGGGGCAGTCCAGTCTGTTTAGTCACATCCCTTCTGTGCAAGACCATCAGCATCCCCAAACATGTTTCAGCCTTGTTGGGCCACATCAGTGAGGAATAGCTTGGGCCTCCATGCCCCGCAGGCACGGGACCTATGTCTGAGTATACCTGTCCTACTCGGGGTAACTCAAGCAAAGCAAACAAGGTGATGTCTGGAAGGTTTGAAATGAGTCCTAACCTCTGGCATTGCTGTGGGCAACCACAGCATTGTATTTTTCGGTTAAGTTCATTTTGCACCCAGTAGGTGACATCACATGGCCTCCTAGCCAATCTCAGAGCCTGCTATTGGCCGCCTTCTGAGGCCTCTAAGCAGTGGAAGGCCACTGTCTTCCCTCTGGGGGTTCCAGCCTCCAGTCATCTCCGCCTCATCATCCCAACCACCTGATCCCAGCCCTCCATCCGCCATGCACATCACCTGATCCCCCTCACCACCTCACGCACACACTGGCCTTCCAGAGTTCACTCTCCTCATCCTCCATTGGACCACTTTTTCCTTGCCGTGACACTGGGCTCCATGGAAAGGGAGCAGGCACTAGGTGTAGCCCCTGTCTCCCTTTGTTTATGGTGGCCACGACGCTTCACAAAAATAAAAGAGGTCATTGGCACCATGGAAATTCATGCTGGATGCTAATAGCTTCACCGTCTTAGTGGTGGAATTTCCAAAAGGGGAGAAAACTCCTAACCAAGGGGTTCTTGCTTAATCAGTCATTTCCTTGCCTTAAGTGCCTTTCGCAGCAGGTTTTAACTTTTTGTTGCTGGTGCCGGAAAGTAGGAAAGCCACACCGCCCTATGATGGTCTAGGGCCTTCAGAGGCAGCGACCCTGCAACCAGCGGTACCATAGCAGTAAAGAGACCGCCACTTTGGCAGCGCAGACTACTAGCTTGAAAACTGATAGTCTGGGTGAACTGCCCGCACCAGCCTTCCCCAGCCAGCAAACAAGCAGACCGGTCTGGGAGGGCCTTCAAAAGTACTCGTCTATGAAAACATTTTCTTGAGACATCTATAGTACTTTTTCTATCACCAAGACAAGGGCTCACATTGCAGTGGTATTGGTAGTGGATCAGTAAACAGATTTGCAGAGATTGTAGTTTGAGGGAAATGACTAAATGTGACTGAGTTTCACTCTGATCACTTGCCAGGATTTGCACCATTGGTAGCACCAGCACAATTCCTATCTTTAGACACCAGCGCACCTCTTTCAACATTAAGATCCTGCCCTTGATTCTTTTGATACTTAATTTCTCCAATTTAAAGCTCTTGCGTCTGTGCTGCTAATTGCAGTCCCTGCACACTGAGCATATATAATGGTTTTAGCCGTGATACTATGACAACATGTGCACCAGAATATAACACCAGCACAGATAGTGCTAAGACTAGTGTAACTTTGGTCATTGTGCTGGCTCTACAGCCCGCATTTCGGGCCTTCCATAAAAGAAGTTCTAGATGCAAATGTCTGTTAACCCTGACAACCCTGTAACACTACACATTAGCACAAGACTACAGATCATGACATGCCAGGTCATTTCATACGGCATGCCATGTCATGATGCAAAAGAGCTACAAGTTTGTTTTATTTCCTTGTTTGCAAGCATTCTTAATAACCTTGTCTGTTTATGTGGGCTCCACCTTCTTTTGGCTCCCATCTTCCTGTTGTCGCTTGTATCTATGTTTATCACAATCGATTTTGGGAGTATCTTATATCCAGGCTGCTTCCGCACATTTTACTTCGGTCTATCCATAGCGCCTTCCCATTTTCTGTGTCCTGTGCCTTATTTACTGCAGCTCTTCTGTTTTTCTACATAGTCATTGTTTCAGAATCAGTGTTTTCCCCACCGGTTACGTCCCAAGGTCAGGGGATGATTGCTGCTCTGCTCATGGAAATACTTAAGATAAGCACTATTAATTGTGTTGTAGACTTTTTTATATGATCTGATTTTCTTTTAAACCATTTGTGTTCCCAAATGTGTGCAAAATATAAATAAGCAAAAGCTCACCTGGCCCTTTAATTTCTTACTTGTACATTTATTAAGAGTGGAATACATTTGTTGCATATCATCACCTATTCTCTGCTCAATATTCTTAAAGATACTTTGATGAAAAACAAACGTACATGTTCTTCTTGGAGGTTGGGGTCCTCAATCTTTCTTCCCCTAAATGTCTCAAAACAACTCTAAAGTGTTGTTGACCAGAGAGGTCACTTTACATATTCTAGACTTCTTACAGTAAATGACCACGGATTACTTTTGTATTATGCGAAGTGGCTTGGATTACTTTTAGATTATTTTTTAAATAAAACAAATTACATCAGATTACTTTGGAGTCAGCTGGACTACTTTTAGATTACTTTAATATTATCTAAACTAAAAAATAATCTACTTTTAGGTTACCTTGTATAAGAGGTAGAAATTGCAGGTGGTAAGGCACTAGCGAAACATAAAAAGTTACTTTTACACATCCCCACACCAGACAATGGGCCTCATCACGAGTTGGGCTGTATTCCCGGCTGTAATACAGCCGACTTTAATAGCCCTAACACCGACCAGTCCGGTGGTATTACCACCGGATCACGAGTTGGACCTTAACGGTAAATCCCCATTCCTGATTGGGTCCATTGGATCCAATGAGGAATTTTCGGCGCTAATTATGTGGGCTAATACAGCTGGCTGTAATACAGCCGAAAACAGGGATTTTCACCTCCAGAAAAAAGCTGGAGGTAAAACAGTCGATTTAGCGCCCAACTCGTGATAGGGCCAGCCCTTAAATGCGGCTGTAATACCGTTACCACCGCATTTAAGTGCTACAGCCAAACTCGTGATGAGGCCCAATGTCTGCTTCGCCAATGGTAAGTGACAAGTGCACATTTTGATGCTTGCCTTAGATTACTTTTAAATACTTTATTTTACCTCAGATTACTTTAAGATAGACCTACATTACCCTTTTTTACCTCTGCTTGCCTTTTAGTTGTTTTTTAAATTCATTTACGTCTGAACCTTTTCCTTGAGTCACTTCTTATGGACATCCCGATTGTGATGTTGGCACACTTAACCTTTTGAAGCTCTCTGCAACCACGTGCCTTGAACCTTGACCTATCTTACCATTCCCTCTTCTCCTTCCACAATCAGCCTACCCAACTCTCTTGATGTTGTCTTTCTCTCTAATTCACTGTCCTCTCCATCGACATCTGTCCCTCTTAGCACTACTTTGTTCACTTTAACACCTCGATACACCTACTACTCCTCCTCTCCCTTCTTCAGTGACTAAGAGGACATTCAGACAAGACTCTCTCGCCCCTCACCTATGTGAGGACCTCTCCCCTGTCTCTTCACGTATTCATGTAGACAATGGTGTCCTAAGATGAGGTCTCCCCTGTACCCCTTTTTGCTGTAAACAAAGCCAACAAATATTCAGACTTATGAATACAATTACATGATTTAACATGAATTCACACAGCAAACTTGAATTAGTTGTGTTGGTTTCTTTTTTACTTTTGTTGAACAGACCTCTACTCGTTTCGGGTAACCACCCCTTCGACAGGATAAAAAATTAAACTGCCAACATAAATGAACAATATTTCACTATATATTACATATATCCTGAGTATAAACTTCACACAGAACCAATACATATTTCTTAATGTGAATATGGTATCTATCCCATATATGCTCTCCATCTCTTGTGTTTCAAAATAGAGAACAGTGTGGAGCAAGCAAACCCCCTCAACCATGCATATTAAACACCATAAGTGTATACACAGAGCAGTGACCTAGAATAATAAAGAAGCAGTAACCAAATTAACCCCCTTGTGTAGTCAAAAATAGATGTAAGGTGTACTGTTCCCCAAAATATTCAGCATCCAAAAAGACATACCTAGTAGACTGGGAAACGGAAAAGGAGTTTAAGTCGAGAACAGAAAAATGCAACAAAGCCAGAGTCAGACCAACCTAATATAAAAAGAATAATGATGTTGAAATCATCAACACAATGAATATAAAATTATTGTTTATGGTGCAGGCCACCAAATACTGGCATGGAACACTCAGGATTCTTACCCAAATATTCTATTGGTGTTCCTCTGTAGTGCAGAATTCAAGAGAAATTGCTGCAAATTGCTGATGGCTTATATGCGCTCAATCGGATAATGTATCCGTGTGACAGCCACCACAGAATGCAGACTCTGTATAATAAAACAACATGCAATAGTCCAGCGACCCTGTTAGTACTGATAAACGGTGTACAAATATAGTAACTAAAGTGCCTGCATCCTTAAAAGTATGGTACTAAATAATGTGGAGGAAGCGCCAGATGGATCAGCAATAAGCGAAATTAGCACCTCTTAGTAATTCAAGATAGGGGACAGTGCAACTCTAGCTGCGTGCACTTCTATTCACCAATATAGATTGAATGGAGACATTCAGTTTCAAACTGACATTATGCCAGGATAGAAAAAAGATGTAGCGCAAACTTCGTATAAGTGAGGTCACGAGAAATAAATGGAATTAGTTCATACCCGATCTGAGGAGTGGAGGCACATGTTACCAAGCCCTTTAGATCCAAGCATGTAGAGAGAGATACACTATTTCAGTACAGCAAATTTATATGCATCTAAGTTCTCCAGACAAAGCATGAACATTTTGTGCATAATCAAGAGGCATTGGAAATGTGTTCCTCCTAGACCCCCAACTCTGCCCTCTGCAACTAATCCAGAACTGGCGTACAAGACTTGTCCTTGTCCTTGGTCTCAAGTCCAGGGACTGTATCTCTCCAGCCCTGAAATCTCTCCACTGACACACAGTGGCTGCAAGGGTCAAGTTCAAGACCCTCTGCATCACCCACAAGGCTTTCTGGGGCTCGAACCCACACTACAGCCAACTCTCTTCCAAAATACCTTCTTTCTGGAGTCCTTTGCTCAGCTCCCTCCACCTCTCTGAGGGTGAGACGCTGCTCCAGGCAGAGAGTAGGAGGTAGACCTATCTCCTCTGCAGGTTCCTCGCTCTGGAATGGCCTCCCTAACCCTCTCAAACTTGAGCCGGACCACCTGAAGTTCCGGAAGCAGCTCAAGACCTTCCTCTTCTCCTCAGCTTTCTCTCTCTCTCTCTCTCTCTCTCTCTCTCTCTCTCTCTCTCTCTCTCTCTCTCTCTCTCTCTCTCTCTCTCTCTCTCTCTCTCTCTCTCTCTCTCTCTCCCCCCCCCCCCCCCCCCGCTGACCTACCTGATTACACTTCCCTCTCCCTAGCACTTCCCCCTCCACTTCACGTCGTCACACTTGTACAATCTGAATGGCAAAAGGCCTAGTAAGATTGTCTTTTCCTCCTTTCCTTGTCTTGTCACGCCTAGAAACACTTGTGTTCAGGCACATTATAAATGACATATATCATATCATTGTCTACATGCTCTTTACAACCTTGTGTCTGGGTTGTTACCTCCCCTGCACCAAAATATTATTCTTAATATTGTCTAGAGTACTTAAGTAAAATAATTACCTTAAAGTAGGTGTGCAATCAACACAACCAATCTTCTTCCCCTGTTGATGGCTATTCAATTGACCACGCTTTTTGGAACTTTCACTTATGCCTCCATTTGACCAACACTATCCCACTTGCACATTCATACCTTCTCGTCCTCAGCCTTGAATCACCTCTGAAATGTAGAACCTCAAAACAAACTTGCACTTTGACCTGCCCATACCTTACTTCTAGCCTACAAGAATTCCCTTGCTGATCTCATCTCTGCCAAATCATCCTACTTCGCAGTTCTGATCTCGTCCATTCGCAGTCACCCCTGCAAACTTTCATCTACCCTCCAAGCTTTGCTCACACCTCCCAAGCCAATATCCATTGCCTGCTCCCTTTCTGCTAATAGCTTTGCTCACTACCTTTCCTCTAATAGCTCTAAAATGCATGACTCACAGCCCTCCTCTCCCTCCCCAATTCAGCTTCTGATCGCCACCTCTCCCCCACCTTTTCTACTCCGGACAACTTCTCTCCTATCAAATTGGCACCCATTCTTCGCAGCACCAACCCATTGCATGCTCCCATTGACCCTTTTCCTCCCGAAAATGTCAAAGCCCTAAACACTTGCCGTGATCTCTTTAACTTCCCCCTCTATATATATATATATATATTTCTGAGGCTTGTGGAATCTGCTTAGATCACATGCTGTGCATAGGCCGACATCTAGTGGAAGCTGCAGAGTATTACAGTTTGTTTTTCGAAACTCAAAAATGGGCGTCGACACAGGGCGTGCCAGTAATACTATCCCTAGTGTGACGTCCACTGTACCCAAGATCCCTCACGCGTCTAGGATCCTCAGATTGTTTTTTTCCGCCATACTGGTCGGAAGCATTTTGCGGAGTCCCCTGGCCTTAGCCATACTTTTGCTAAAAATGTAAAAGATTAATCTATTGACATCCTTCCCCACCCCAACGTCGAACTTCGACACTCGATGCCGGCTGGAGAAGAAATCGACCGTCGGCTGCTGCACGACGGATTTGGGCCTCGGAAGGCCGCTGGCCTCGGCCCGGGCCTTGGAAGGCCTCTGGCCTCGGCCCTGCAAGTAGGGAGAGTGGGGGGTGGTACATACTCTACACTCTTGGTATATAGGTACACCTTATACATTTCCTACACTTAACTGCCCGCTGCCTCAAGGTGCGTATGGAGGGTACCCCTTTTCAATTCTGCCCCAAGTGCAATCGCAAATACCCTTGGGTCGACAGGCACGCCACGTGCAATCTCTGCTTGCCGAGGGACCACCCCGAAGCGAACTGCAGAGCGTGTAGTAGGTTTAAACCTAAGACACTTAAGGACCGTTCGACGAAGCGTTGGGCCCACCACGCCAGGCAGGCGGCCATGGCAGCGGAGGGCGCCTTCAGCGATGGCAGCGACACCGTACTTTTGGACGGCGAGGGCATTATGGCGTCGAAAGACAGCAGAGCGCAGGTCCCCGACCTCGGAAGGTCGTCCGGCAGGGCGGCTATGGGGAAGACCCCCGGCGACACAAGCGCTTCACATACTACACACACTAAACACACTAAGTCCAACCAAGACTCGACGACGTCGAGTTCTCGGAAAGAGGCACAAACAGAACGGTCCGATTCGGTGTCCTCTGGGCCCTCTCGATCAAGATCGCCGCATGACTCCAGGCAATCATCCACTCTTGCCAAGAGTGCCTCGCTCCCTAGGCTAACAGAAGTTCGGTCGTCGGAAGACGAAGACGACTTCCACCCCCAGGCCGCGCTCCAGGAGTCGGAGCCCGCAGTGAAAGCCAGCGAGGCCCCACGCTCAAAGGACAGGGACACCACCCCCGATCCTCGACGCCAGGCGTCGAAAAACTCCACTAAAGGACAGGGAAAACATTTTTCCACACACGGGGAGGGGGAAAAACAGCAGAAGAAACTACCTGTACATTCTTCCACACCTGTGAAACACTCCACTCCCCCTAAACAGACAGACAAAACCAGGTCTGCTGATAGGTCTACAACCAGCAAAGCTACTCAAGATAAATCCCATAGACTTGCTGAGAGAGTCATTCCCAGTTCCAGAAAATGGTCCAGTGAAGACATAGATAGGGTCATGTCAAGAATGTCTTCTTTGGCTGATTTTTATGATAAAAATCCAGAACATTTCCTCTCATATGATCCACAAGGGGCCACACCCTCAGGCTCTACTGATCCTATCCCCCCCGAGTAAAAAGCCCCGGTTTGATACTCTGATGAGGTCAGAACCCTTCGAGGTACAGCCTTACGCAAGACCATACTCACGGTATCAAGGAGAGGCTTCCTTTGGTGAGGACCAAGAATTTGGTATGATAGAAGAGCAAACCGGGACGGGCTACTATGGGGATGATGAGGACCAGGAAGAAGAAGAGGAGGACCCTGAAACATACAGAGTATATTCCCCGGTAGAGAACGAAGCCCCGGTTACCAACTCCCCGGTCGATAACCAACCCCTCCTAAATGAGGTTCTCGCTTGCGCAGCAGAGCATTTCCACATTGACACCCACAGTGTCCAGGAGGAAAGGGACTTCGCAGAAGAGTTAGTGGGAGAAAGGAGGCCTGTTGCCCAGACCATCCCTATCCTTAAGTCCATTCAGCGGAGAATAGATCCGTCCCTGGTGAACCCGAACCTCACCAGAGCAGTCAATCCCAGGGTTGAAAAACTTTTCAGGGCGGCCCAGTCTGACCCTCTCTGTATAAGAGGACATCTGAAGCCAGACTCCCTAGTTGTCACCAACACTCGTAAGAGGGCTGGAACACCCTTGTCATCGTCCGAAGCTCCTCCCGACAAGGATAGCAAAAAACTATACGATTTCGGCAGGAAAGTAGCCTCAACGTCCGCCTATCAAGCAAGGATTGCTAACTCCACCACCCTGTTGGCCAGCTACAACTGCCATCAGTGGGAAGAAGTCGCGGCACTCATAGCCTCTGCTCCTGAACCTTTAAAGGGCCAGTTAGCTCGGATTTCCGCAGAGGGTAGAGCCGTGTCTGGTTGCATTTTGAAAGCAACCTTCGACGCCACGGACAACGCAGGCAGATTGATAGCGGAGGGCACTGTTATCAAAAGACATGCGTGGTTACGGCAGTCTGGTTTTAAGGCAGAAACCCAGGCATCATTGTTGGACAAACCGGTGGAAACCGATCTGTTGTTTGTTAAGGCGGTCGAAGACGCACTGAAAAATGCCAAGGACGAATACGAAACACTCAAGTCCCTTGGCCAGTTAACCAATAAACCTCCTAACCAGAGAGGGAATAGTAATTTTCGTCGCCCACACGGCCAAAATTCACAGAGAGGATCTAACTATTCCCAGGGGCAGGGTACACAGTGGAAAAACAACCAACAGTCTACCCAGGGTTACGGCAGGGGTAATAGGAGAGGTCGTGGTAAAGGCAGAGGCAGCCCCAGCAAAGGAGGCGGCACGCCTCCACCAAAGCAGTGACGCTCAGTTCAGGGTCCCTTCTCACGCAACCCCAGTAGGGGGACGCATTTCCAACTTCACCCAGGCTTGGCAAGGGATCACATCAGACAGATGGGTGCTGTCAACAGTATCCACAGGATATTGTATAGAGCTACTGCAGCGTCCCCGGAACCATCCTCCACGACAAAGAGTACACTCTTTAGAACATCAGAAGATTCTCCTCGAGGAGATCGCCATTCTGCTAGAAGAGGACGCGATAGAACTCGTCCCGGGACACCAGGTAAACAAGGGTATTTATTCAACTTACTTCCTTGTGTCAAACAAAGATTTGACAATGCGCCCAGTATTGGATTTACGGCCTGCCAACAAGTATGTCAAGCCCCAAAAATTTCGTATGACCACGCTACAAGAGGTAATCCCCCTCCTAAAAAAGGGGGATTACATGGCAACCTTGGATATGAAAGATGCTTATTTTCATATTTCCATGTTCCCAGCGCACAGAAAGTACTTGCGCTTCAAGGTGGACAGTCGACACTACCAATTCAAGGTACTGCCCTTCGGGATAGCTTCAGCACCAAGGGTATTCACCAAGGTACTGGCGGTGGCGGCTGCACACCTACCCAGAGAGACAATCCCAGTGTACCCTTATCTGGACGACTGGCTCATAACGGGGGAAACCCCAGGAATTTGCAGGACGAACATTCAAAGAACTATCGACCTCCTCCACGAGTTAGGCTTCTCAATCAACGAGAAAAAGTCAAGCCTGGTGCCAAGCACCTCAAAACAATTCCTAGGAGCAATCCTAGATACCCAAGAGGGGTTGACCTTTCCTTCAGAAGAAAGAATTTGGAATATACTACTGCAAATTCCGCATTATCAGTCCGGTCAACAAATAACGGTACGCAAAGCGGTTGGCGAAACAGTGGTCTCAGGCAAGTGGTCAGAGGGACGATCTAGTGGTCGTTTCGCCAACACTGGTACAAAGCCTTCACTGGTGGACAAGAGAGAATCTCTCACAGGGGAAACCCTTTTACGATCCCGAAGTACAGGCAGTAGTCACTACAGATGCATGTCTGACGGGGTGGGGAGCTCACCATCTCCACCACACAGCTCAGGGTCTCTGGTCTCACTCAGTGGCCAAGAACCACATCAACCTGCTAGAGCTTCTGGCAGTATTCAGAGCGCTTCAGGCGTTCGAGCCCCACCTACTAAACCTGTCAGTGCAAATCCGGACTGACAGCACAACAGCCATGTTCTACCTGAACAAGCAAGGAGGGACTCACTCGCCAAATCTGTCCAAGCTTGCCCAGAAAATCTGGATATGGGCACTCAGACGGAACATCTTCCTGTCATCACAACATGTTCCAGGGGAGCTCAATTCCCCAGCGGATGCTCTGAGCAGAGACTCCCTCCCAGAGGAACACGAATGGGTTCTACACAGAGAGGTCGTAGAAGATATCTTCTCTTAGTGGGGTTTCCCTACTATAGACTTATTCGCCACAAGCGAAAACAGACAATGCCCTGGATTTGCATCCAGGTTCCCCCAACCAGACTCCCAGGGGAACGCCCTGTGAATGGACTGGTCAGGGATGTTTGCATACGCTTTTCCACCAACTCCTCTCATCAAGAAAGTGGTGAACAAGATGAACAGGGATTCGATGACGCTCGTCCTAGTTGCTCCCATGTGAGCAAGACAACCGTGGTTCCCACACCTACGCAGGATGGCGGTGTGCGAGCCCATCAAACTTCCAGCCTGGTACAACCTACTGTCCCAGCACCAAGGTCAAACAGTGCACCAGCAACCCAACTCAATGAACCTGGCAGCATGGCTCCTGAGGTCATAGAGTTTGCACAGTCAATTTGCCACAGAGGTGTATGGACATCCTAAAGGAATCTAGGAAACCAAACACAAGGCACTGTTACTTTGACAAGTGGATGAGGTTCGTTATCTGGTGCCAGAGTAGACAAATCAACCCGGTTGATTGCACTCCTTCCACTATTGTTACATACATGCTCCACCTGCTAGATGCAGGATTGGTTTTTAACTCACTGAAAGTACACCTGGCAGCCCTGTAGGCTTACACCACTTCCCATAGCAAGGTTTCGTGGTGGAAAGTACCAGTAGTTAAAGCCTTCATGGAAGGAGTAAAGAGATTTCACCCTGCTATTTCAAACCCACCACCAGGGTGGGACCTTAATGTGGTGCTAGCCAAGCTCATGGGCCCCCCTTTCGAACCCATGCATAAAAGCAGTCTCAAACACCTGACTTATAAAACGGCCTTCTTAGTAGCTATTACTTCTATAAGAAGGGTCAGTGAAATTCAGGCTCTGTCAGTGCAGGATCCCTTCTTTACTGTCCATAAAGACAAACTGGTTCCATGTAAACCAGTCCATCGAGCTTCCGGCTTTCTTCCAGGACACGCAAAGCTCGGCTGAGGTGAAACTACACACCCTAGATGTGCGTAGGGCCGTCCTCTACTACGTAAATAAAACCAGACCGCTAAGAAAAACAGATCAACTGTTTGTCTCCGTAGCTACAGGCAGAGAGGGGGATCGAGTCTCTAAAGGTGCCATCTCGAAGTGGATTATTAACTGTATCCAGCTGTGTTACTCACTCTCTGAAAGAACTCTGCCTTTCACACCAAGAGCCCACTCTACTAGAGGCATTGGGGCCACTCTGGCTTTCATTGCAAATGTACCCCTTGACACCATTTGCAAAGCAGCTATTTGGAGCTCTATTCACACTTTTACTCAGCATTACTGCATTGACACCCATTCCAAGGCAGATACACAAGTGGGACAAGCGGTTCTAAGACACTTATTTGCTCATGACCCTTCTCACATCCCACCTCCTTCTTCAGGTACTGCTCGCTAATCTATGCACAGCATGTGATCTAAGCAGATTCCACAAGCCTCAGAAGGGATACATTACTCACCGTAATCGTATTTCTGATGCTTGTATCTGCTTAGATTCACATGCGACCCACCCTTCCTCCCCTCCGAGAGAAGGCGCATGATTGCTTGTAGTCTTACTTTTCTGTCTATCTGCTTGGATTATCTGTACTCACGCTACTCCTCATGCTACCTCATGTCAGAAAAAATACAATCTGAGGATCCTAGACGCGTGAGGGATCTTGGGTACAGTAGACGTCACACTAGGGATAGTTTTACTGGCACGCCCTGTGTCGACGCCCATTTTCGAGTTTCGAACAACAAACTGTAATACTCGCAGCTTCCACTAGATGTCGGCCTATGCACAGCATGTGAATCTAAGCAGATACAAGCATCAGAAATACGATTACGGTGAGTAATGTATTCTCTCTCTCTCTCTCTCTCTCTCTCTCTCTCTCTCTCTCTCTCTCTCTCTCTCTCTCTCTCTCTCTCTCTCTCTCTCTCTCTCTCTCTCTCTCTCTCTCTCTCTCTCGGCTTTTGAGATCTACTTCAATCTGGCTTCCATAGTGTAAACTCTATTGAGACTGCATTCATGCAAGTCTCCAACTTTCTCTATGCTGCTTTCGATACTGTTGACAACTCCATGCTTCTCTGGACTCTTCTGGACCTTGGCTTTCACAAATCTGCTTTCACCTGGATCGATTCATACCTGGAGGGTAGAACTTTTCAAATCTCCTAGAACTCATAAACCTCTGACCCAACTCCTCTCCTTTCGACATCCCCAAGTATCAGTCCTTGGACCTCTGCTCTTCACCCTCTAAACCTCTACCCTAACAAGACATATCTTGTTCTATTGCTTTCACTTTCACCTTGTTGCTGATGACACTGAAATGTTCTACTTTCCCTCCTTCGCACCAGCCATCTGGTAACGAATTACATACTGTCTCACTGCGATTCATCACTGAATGGCTGTCTGCTGCCTCATGCTAAACTGTTCAAAATTGGAAGCCTTCTTTCTCCTGGATAACAATGCCATCCCTACTCCATCTCTTTCCTGTTCAAACTTCTTGCTCGTTCGCACAAGGCTCGCAAACCTGGGGTTCTGTTTGATAGCGTCCTCTGATTGTAACAATTGATCACTACCACTGCTGCTCATATTAACCTCCTCAATATTCAGAAAATGTGTTGTTTTCTTAGTAACCACTCATTCATGTGCTCTGTAATCTTAACCACTGTTCAAGCTTACTCCTTGGCCTTCCTCTCTATTCTTTCTCCCTCTAGACAAAGTCCTCAGCTTTGCTACCAATGGGGAAAGCCAAAGTCCCTGGGGGAGTGTATTAATCATCTGTAACACCTTTTAATATTTCAATTTTTTTAAATTATTTTCAAGACTTTTAAAACATTTTAATTACATTTTCTTGATTAAAAAGCATTGTCCAATTAATCACAGGGCACATTGTAGTAAATCACAAAGGTATAGACATGAATTTGACTTGAAATTGAACATATCAAAATATAAATAAGAAATAAATGCAGATACCTGGAAACAAATCTGTGCAAAAAGTCAAAAACCGTGTGAAAACTACGCAAAATATGTCACACAGTGCAAAAGAAGCAATAGGATAATTGTCCTTTAGTCATTTGATTATTTATTACATTTGTATAGCGCACAGCAGCCCATGGTTATCGAGGCGCTGTTACTTGCGAGGGGCTTAGTTACAGGGTATGTACAGCTGGAAAATACATTTATACATACATTTGTACATTGATAAATTAAAGTACATAATCGATTTATAAGTACTTTTGAACTTATCTGGCTGAGCAGGTGAATATGGCGTGTATCAGGCGAAGAGAGACGTTTTCATGGATTTTCGTAAAGGCATGAGGCATGCCTCGCCCCGAATGGAAGGGGGTAGGGCATTCCAGTGTGAGGGCGTGAGGGGGAAGCTGGTGCCACCTGCTTTTGCTCGCTTTACCATGGGCACGCAGAGCAGGTTAGCGTAGCGTGTTCTTGTTGGCCTTGTGGATGTAGAGAGATGGATCCTTTGCGATGGGTAGTTGGGTGCAGAGAGGTGAATGCACTTGTGGGTCAGTGTCAATGGCCTTGATATTAGCCTTTCTTGTATTGGTAGCCAGTGGGCTGATTTTCTGGCAGCTGTAATGTGCTCTCTTTTGAGGATGCCTTGGGCTGCGCAGAGCGCATTGTTCTGGATAACTTGAAGTTTTTCCAGATTTTTTGTGGATGTCCCTAAGAAAAGTACATTACAATAGTCTAGCCTCGAGCCAGTAATGGCTCTGGCTATGTTGGTGCAGTTCTCTTTGGATAGAAATGGTCTAACTGCGTTAATGAGCTTAGCATGGTACCCAGCTGAAGAGGCAATTGCATTGACCTGTCTATTCATGATAGGTTGGAGCCCAGATAGACACCAAGGGTTTTGACTGCAACAGATACCGGAATTTTAATAGAGTCAATGGTGAAGTGGCTAAACTGGGTGTCGAGGTTTTTTTTAGCGTGTCAGGGGATCGCACTAGTAGGAGTTCAGTCTTGTCCGAGTTGAGGCATAGGCAGTTGGCTGCCATCCATGCCTGAATGGTATTGTAGATGTTGTTGAGGGAGGAGGCGTCTGTGTCATGGTTACCTGTGAGGGTGAGGAAGATCTGGGTATCGTCTGCATAATTGGTGTAAGAGATACCCAGCGCTTCAAGGATGAGGAAAAGAGGGAGAGTAAAGATGTTGTAAAGTATGGGGGAGAAGCAGGATCCTTGGGGTACTCCACATAGGATGATGGTGGCTGAGGCAGTGGCCGTGTCAGAGAATGCTTGCATGGTCCTGTCTTGCAGAAGAAGGTGATCCATGCCGTGGCTTCAGGGGAGAATTTAGCCGTGGAGGAGAGGTGGTGGCACAGGACATTGTGGTCTATGAGGTCAAACGCTGCGGAGAGGCTAGGGAGTAGGAGTAGGGCTGGTTTACCTAGGTCTCTGGCATCATCCATCTGGTTTTTTAGATCAAGTAGGGCAGTATCAGTCCTAGGGCGAAGACCAGATTGGCATAGTCCTAGGAGCTAGTTTTCCTCAGTGAAGTGTTGCACCTGCAGGTAGGCTGCTTTGTCCATATCCTGAGTAGGAATGGGACAGTGGTGATGGGCCTGTAGTTGATTGGAGAGGTGGGGTCCAGCATGGGTTTTTTAAGAGGGGGCGGACACAGGCTTCCTTGAGGCAGGAAGGGACTTTCCCTGTGGCAAAGGAGGCATTGGCGAAGGCTGTTAGGAATGGAGCAAGGGTATCAGCACAGTCCTTAATGATTGTGGCAGGGCAGGAGTTGGCTTTACAGTTAGATGGCTTTGTGGATCTCATGATGTTGATCATGTCTTTCTCCTATATGGACTTGAATGGGAATAGCGGGGAAGAGTCTGGGGGGGAGAGGGGTTTGGGTTAGGAGATCTGGGGAGTGAGTCTTTAGTGGCTTGTATTTTAGTTTGGAGCGAGCTCAGCTTATTAAGCATAGCTGCTTGGATTTCGTCACACCATGTTTTGTCCTTCATGAGGTTCTGGGGGGCAAGGGTAGAGGTCTCTAATTCTCTGAAGAAGGAGAAGATTTCTTTTGTATTAGATTTGGCTTCAGAGATCCTGGATTCAAAGGATTTAGCTTTGCCATGATTAATTGCCTTCTTGTACTCTTTGGAGCAGACGTTGAAGTCAAGTTTGTCTTTGTCAGAGTGGGAGGTTTGCCATCGTACAATGGCAGCCTGTTTTTCTGTGCGGAGTGTGACGACGTTGGTGGTGGGGATGCTGAATGTGATAATGTGGTGGTCGGACCATTGTGTAGGGGTATTGCTTTTGATGAGGAGTGGGCAGTTATCTGGGCAACCCAATCCAGGGTTCTGCCTAGCCTGTGGGTGGGGTCAGAAATAGAGTTTGGATGACTTCTTGAGGTTATCTGGCAGAAGTTGAGTGAGGGAAACCTGGAAGTCACCTAGGGGGTCTGGTGGGCGGTAGACACGGTGTATGGTAATGGTGCAGTGATGAGAGAGATTAAGTTTAATTTGAAGGTAGTCGCTGTTGTTGTTCATGGATTTCTCAAGTTTTCTAACAGTTAGGAAGTCTTTGGCAGTAAGTGCTACGCCACCACCTTTGAATAGGCGATCTTGCCTGGTAATAGAATAGTCTGGCGGGAGGGCGAGAGAGAGTGCAGGGATGGAGGCTTTGTGCAACTATAATTCAGTGACCATGAGAAGGTCTAGGTCATGAGTGGTGATAAGGTTGTGTATGTCCAGGGCATGTCTGATAATGGACCGGGCATTGATCATGTCGCACTTGAGATGTGGTTCAGGGGTGACTGGGTGAGGTGATGTGGGTGGGATGGAGGTGTTGAGTGGGGCTGTGGGTGCATCAGTGGTCATGGCCATGGGGGTATTGGTGGTCCCATGTATGGCTCCTGGAGGCACAGATACAGTGGCATTCAGGACATTGCAGTTCATAATAAAGGTGGAAGAATGTGGCATCACAGTATTAGCATTGGGGCACCCATTTTCGGGAGTGGCAGACACAGATACAGTGGCATTTATGACATTGCAGTTCATAATAGGGGTGGAAGAATGTGGCATCACAGTATTAGCATTGGGGCACCCATTTTCAGGTGCGAGATGTTCCGGTCATGATGAGATGAGTTGTGGGGGGTGGGTTCAACGGCCACAAGTTTAGTGATCAGTGGGGTGGGGCTGGAAGTCTTTGTTTGGTGATCTTTGCGTATTAAGTAATAGTGGTCCGGCGTCATAGTTTTTTTGGTGCAGATCCACAAGGTTCGTGATGCATTGCATACTGGTCAATGCAAGGGATTTGTTTGAGCGGTATGGGAAGGTGCATGCTTGTGCTACGGGCAGGGCCCTGACATCTGGTTGGTAGGTGTGCGTTCCGGGCACTCGTGGGCTGAGGCTGTGATGGGGGCTGCACTACATGCATGCGCGAGCGAAGCCTCGATAGTCTCAGGGCAGGGGGGGGCAGGACTCCTTACCTTGTGGACTCGGCTGGGCTCCACGGCTGGTGGCATGTGAGCAGCCTGGGCTCCCAAGGTTTCAGAAGTCCTGGACGCGGCATAAGAGTTCTGGCGTGGCAGCGTTGAGCTGCAGAGAGGAGAAGGCCTTTTCCTCAGGCCTTCTCTGCACGGCTTCGCCTGCCAGCGCTCTCCCACTCCCTTTAAGGCAGGAAGGGGGGAGGCGCTGACAGAGGGGGGGGGGGGCACCCAATCCGGACACGGCCCGGCGGCAGCAAAGCTTCTGGGGCGGATTGTGTCGTTATGGGTCTCCATCACATGGCCCAACTTGCATTATCAGTTTTTCATTTCTCACATCAAATCTTGTACAGACCAGAATACAATAAGAGTCTTTTATACAGAACATAATATTGGGTGAAACCAACAGTAGCAGTCAGCAGATATTGTTGCAAAGGAAAAGCATTAAATATCCATCTGTTGGGTTGTGAGCCCTAAATGGCTGTAGAACCTTCTAGAGTCTCTTCCCGTGTAGTCCTAATGAATCATGGGACCTATTTTGCAATTGCATTCGTGCAAATAGCAATATTTTGTGCAATGTTTTTGTGCAAAAAGCAGTGGTGTGTGCAAACAGCAATAATGTTTAACCAATATCAGTGCAAAAAGGGAAACATTTGGTTTGTCAAGGCTGATAAACTAAGGGCCCTAGGTGATTGTAAAGCCAACCTTCCTCTGTTCTGGCAGTGGACAGGGAAGTGGTGAACAAACACTGCCTGCTCCATCAGGCCCAGTGTTGTTCTCCTCTCATGCCTGACCAGAGAGTTTGGTGTTTCAGGCCGCGATGGCTAGCCACCTTTCCTTCCGTTCCAACTGGACAGGGAAAGTAAGAGGCTTGATGCCTCGGGTAAGAAGGCGATTGCGTCAGGCAGTCTTGCCCTCCATGCTGTGAATGCCTTGTGTGCCATGGCAAAGTTCTCCTTTGGCCTTTTGGCGGCTGTGTCCAGCGTGGCTGAAAGCATCCCTGAAGCAGCAATGAGGTATGGTTTCCTGTCCTTAGTTATTCGATGGCAAGGAAGCTGCCTACCAGATGTTGCAGTCCGGATTGGGCATTGTGGATTGTATGCGCAAGTCAATGGCCATGTACACTGTGGTCAGACTCCACTCTTGGCTGAGGATGTTAGGATTTACAGTCGATGCTCATTCCAGACTGTTGGACATACCTTTCAGTAGCCAAAATCAGTTTGGAGTGAAGGCTGAGGACGCCCTCCACAAAGTCCAAGCATCAAAGTCATCAGCTATGTCCTTGGGGTTTGCCATGCAACAGCCCTCTGTATAGTCGTCATCTCGGGATAGGGGTTTTCATCCATACCCTACCTATGCCCGGAGATGCTGTGGTCAGTCTGCCCTGGGACGAGTGCAGGACAGGTGCTTCCCTAGAGGTGCCCAGAAGGTTTGCGTGGCCGCAGCCGGGTTCCCCACCACAGCCCAGGGTGACAAATCTCAATGACTGGCTATGCCACTCAACACTAGTGGGGTGGAGACTTTCCCTGTTCAGCCTGGAATGGTCAAGGATCACGTCCGACGTTTGGGCCTTAGAGGTCATCCATCAGGGGTATTGCCTCCAATTCCTACAGCGTCCTTCCAGACCACGGTCCTCAGGCCACACCCTTGTCTCTGGATCCCATCCTCCTGGAGGAGGTCTGCCAGCTTCTGAAAAAAGAATGCACTCGGAACGAGGCAGGAGGTGGTACTCCACCTATTTTCTGGTTGTGATGGACAGAGGCTTGAGTCCCATTCTAGATCTGCAGCTGCTGAACTTTTGTTTCTGTCCAAGGACAAGTTGAAGACAGTTGTACTGACTCAGCTCCTGCAAGTCCTCGATCTACAGGACTGGTTGGTGTCGGTGGACCTTCAGTATGCCTACTTCCACGTGCTGATTCATCAAAAGGTCAGAAGTACCCGAGGTTCGTGGTGGGCTATTGTAGAGATTTAGCATTGTTTTGTTGAGCTGTGTTGCGCGTGCTGTCACGCGCACCCCTGCTTATGTCAACATTCTGTGACTGGAGTTCACGTGACAGTTGGGACAGTTGGAGTGAGAGGGAGAAGAGGTGGTTGTGCCGGCGGGCTCGCATTAATGAAACTTTAAGAAATCTCACCTCTTATCGCCTTCGCCTTATCTTTACAATTGGCGATGAGGAAAACAGATCCCACGACGAGCCCGTGACGGAGCACGAACTCCGACGAGAGACACGCTGGTGAGCTCTGGCGCCTCCTGCGTATCCATAGTGGGCACCGAGCGCAGTGCGAGGTGCCAGCGGAGCCTGCGTACGGCTCCCTCACCAGTGGTACCAGCTTCAAGAACTCTGTCCCCGCTCCCTGTCTTCCGACGGCTCCCAGGTGAGAAGGGGCGCTGGGGGAGCGGGGAGGAGAGCGGGCAGGAGCCGCGATCGAGCGTGCAGGAGCCGCGATCGTAAGCCTCTATAGCGACGTTGCTAATTTCTACGCACTCCACAAGCCTCGCCCCTGTCGAATGGAAAAAACAAGCCATATTGCCAGGAAGGAATGAAAAAGTAAATAAACATTCCTCCCGCTCCACGTTAACACGGGGGATAGGGAGTTTACAAATCAGGGTGAAGTTTGTAAAGTCAAAGTTGTGGAGTATACTAGAGACACTGTGAGGAAAGGCCAATATATTACACCATTTACTACTCCTAAGTGTATAAGTGCAAATCCAGAACAATATATAACTGCAAAAGAAGATAGGATTACACAGTCTTCTAAAGAAAAAAAATATTAAATAAAAAAGAAAAAATGGCAGCAGCAAGCATGGCTCCACCCCCACGTTTTCTAATGGAACCTGGTGTCCCACCAACAAGGTGGGACAGGTGGAAGAAACTGTTTGACACTTATTTAGTGGCAATTGGAGGGGATACATTTGCTGCAGCGAGGAAAGAAGCAATACTTCTGCACAATCTAGCCACGGAAGGTCATAGCGTATATGATGGCCTTCCACAGCCGCCTCATGAAGGACAAGGAGAAGTAGATCAGTATACCCTAGCTGAGAAAAAACTGGAAATTCATTTTGAGGCGAAGAAAAACATAACCTTTGAGAGACATACGTTTTTCCAGAGAACACAAGATCCCAGTGAACCAGTGGAGAATTTCATTGCAGCGTTGAGATCCTTGAGTCACACATGTGAATTTGGTCAATTAACAGATTCGCTAATAAGAGATCAATTGGTAAGGTGCACAAGCAACTTGAAGATACAAGAAAGGTTTTTGACAAAAGATGCATCTCTGGAACTGGCGGTGGAGACTACTAGAAGTATGGAACAGACCCATAAGTACATGACGACCATGAAAGGTGAAAAGCAAGAAGGTGAAGTGGCAGCTGTAGGAGGAGTCAGAAGACCGAATGTGAATAGAGAAACTAAGTGCTACAAGTGTGGTAGCAATAGGCATATCTCCACTAGTGCATTTTGTCCTGCGAGGAATATATCTTGTTTAAAATGCAAAAAGAAAGGCCATTTTGCAAGAGTCTGTAGAGGATCAAATCAGGTACACAATATTGAACCTGGTGCAAGAATGCCAGAACAAGAAGAATGTGAGAGTATATTCCAGAACTTACAAACGAAACATGTCTTGGAGATAGCGGAAGTGTCAAACAAAGGGAACTCCCCTACAGATGTTTTCATGATAAATGGTAGAGTTGTAACCCTTAAGGTGGATAGTTGCTCGCCTTGGACTTTAGTATCCAAAAAGACTTATGAGAACTGTCTACAAGGCTCAATCAATGATCTTGAAAAGCACACCATAGAACCATATGCCTATGGCAACGTGAGGATTGAGATATTAGGAAAATTTCAAACAGCAGTGGAGTACAAAGGAAGAAGATGTGAATTGGATGTATATGTGACACAGGAAGGATACTCCCTGTTATGGTGGAGTGAACAACATAAACTGGGCATACGAATACAAGCGAATGCGGAGGAACCAATTACCATTGCAGAAGTTAATGACAAATGGGAAAATAAATTTCCAGAGGTGTTCCAACCAGGGTTGGGGATGCTCAAAGGGTTTGAGCATGACATTCGAGTGAAGGCTGGTGCAGTACCTCGGGTGCACAAAGTGAGACCTGTATCTCATGACTTGAGAGAAAAATTGAAGGTTGAGATAGAGACCTTGATGCAGAAAGGAATCATAGAAAAAAGCGAGAGTTCGGAGTGGTTATCTCCTATAGTAGTGGCAATGAAATCAAATGGACAAATAAGGCTTTTTGTGGACATGAGAGATATAAATGGGAACATACTTGTCGACAGGCATCCTCTACCATTAATTAGGGATACGTTATCAACACTTAAAGGAGCTAAGGTCTTTTCGGTGATTGAACTCTCTCAAGCGTATCACCAAATTCCATTGAAAGAAGACTGCCAGCATTTAACGGCGTTTATAACGCCCTTTGGAACTTTCAAATATTGTAGAATGCCATTTGGGCTTGCTTCGGCAGCTTCGGTGTTTCAGAGAGTGATGGACACCATACTGGAAGGAATAGAGAACATTGTGAAATTTCAGGATGATGTACTTATATATGCAAACAGTGTAACTGAACATGATGAAGTTTTGTCAAAGGTGTTGAGCAGACTGTCTGATGTTGGTTTGACAGTAAGGAGAGACAAGTGAAAAATAGGGGTTGATAGAGTGGAATATCTTGGGCATTAAATTGATAAGAGTGGGGTGAGACCTAAGAAATGCTTGGTGGAGGCAGTTAAAGTGTGACTGTACCTTCTAATAAGGATCAAGTGAGGTCCTTTTTGGGCCTTGCCGAATATTATCATAAATTTGGTAAGAATTTCGCTATGGTCTCCAGCCCATTAAGATTGTTGCTAAAAAAAGGTACAAAGTTTGTATGGTCCTCAGAGTGTAGTGCAGCATTTGAAAGCATCAAAGATGCCATTAGCAAAGCTCCCTCAATTGGAAAGTTCGATTCATCAGATAAAACAGTGTTGGTGGTGGATGCTTGTGTGTTGGGGTTAGGAGCGACTTTGGTGCAATATGATGTGGAAAATGAGGAAAGGGTGATTGCTTTTGCATCTAGGGCACTGCGAGGAGCGGAGAGTAAATACTCTGTTATTGAAAGGGAGGGGTTGGCCATGTTCTGGGCCATCACGCATTTTAAATACTTTTTGTGGGGCAGACGCTTTGTTGTTAGATATGACCATAAGCCACGGTGCAATTATTTGAGAGTGGAAGGTGGGCTTTAGGTTCTCCGAGGATAAGCAAGTGGGGACTAGGATTACATGCATATAATTTTGAGATGAGTTTTCTTCCAGGAAAGAAAAATGTGGTGGCGGACTGCCTGTCCAGGTTACCCATGGAGAACAAAACAGTTAAATGTGCGTGAAAGTGAAATGGAGGAATCAGTTGTAGCTGAGGTTTTGGGAGCAATTAATGAGGAAAAGTGGTCAGAGGGAGAAGATTCTGATTTGGAACTTAAATTTGGTCAAGGAGTGGACTGTGAAGGGATGGCCTCAAAAGAAAACTTTAGAGAGCAAATTTGATGTTTGGTGGCAGCTCAAAGAGGAATTGAACATTTTTGAGAATAAACTGAGGAGAGGCAGATGTTTTGTTCCCCCTGAGTCGGTTAGGTTCAATCTTCTGGAACTGGCTCATGAGGGCCACCCGGGTGAAAATGCCATGAAAAGGAAACTGCGGAAAAGTTATCGGTGGCCAAAAATGGACAGGATGTCTGAGAGATGGGTCAAGGATTGTGTAATATGCCAAGCGAGTGACAAGACCAAGGTGGTGTGGGAGACCCCATTAGTTCCAAATTCTGTTCCAATGCAACCTTGGTCCAAAGTAGCAGTGGATATCATGGGGCCCATAAAAGGGTTTTGAGGAGGTCTAAAATCTTTGTTCGTGCTTGTTGATTGCCATTCAAAATGCGTTGAGTGGGAAGCGGTCAAAGAAGTCACTGCAGGAGAGGTGATAACATTTTTGAAAAAAGTATTTCTTAGAGAAGGAGTGCCGACTGAATTGGTATCGGACAATGGTGTTCAATTTGTATCTGAGGCGATGAAGACATTTTTGAGTAGTTACAGCATAAAACACATCAAGACAGCGCTGTATCATCCCAGAGCGAATGGTCTTGTTGAGAGGGTAAATCGATGGTTAAAAGAAGGTTTACAATTGGCAATGAGAGGGAAGCAACCTTGGAGAGAAGTTTTGAATGTAATGACGTGGAGTTATGTTACTACACCACATTCGGTGACAAAGGTTTCTCCGTTTGTGTCCCTCAAAGGGAGGGAACCAGGAACCAGATTGTTTCCAGGTTGGTTAGGTGTAGCTAAGGTAGTTCAAGTGGATAGAGCACAAATAATGAAACTCTTAAAAGCTAGCCAAGAAAAGAATGTAGCAAATTTCAATGTTCGTGAGAAAGTGAAGGAACGCGAATGGAAAGTGGGAGAGGAGGTGTATGTGAAGAACCCCAGGCTAGTGAACAAATGTTTAGAGAGCAAGTATTTAGGGCCTAAGAAGATATCTGCTGTCAAGAGGTCTATAGTAATATTGAATGGAGGGGAAGTGTGGTCAAAAGGAAGGATTGCGAAAGTGCATGGGGTGAATGTGAAAGCAGGGAATGCAGAGAACGATGCGAAAAATGGGAGTGAAAAAGAAGGAGTGAGGAGTGAGAATAAGTTATGCAATCCTGGTAGGTTAAGGACTCAACCTACCTGGTTGAAAGACTATGTATCGTGAACTTATTTTGTTTCTGTTTATTCAATGTTATGAAAAAAAAAGTTTTCTGTAAACTTTTAATATTCATTTATGCAGAAACCAGATGTATTAAGTACCATATTATGTGATATGTTCTTTTCCCTTTCTAAGGGGGAAGATATGTAGAGATTTAGCATTGTTCTGTTGAGCTGTGTTGCGCACCCCTGCTTATGTCAACATTCTGTGACTGGAGTTCGCGTGATAGTTGGGACAGTTGGAGTGAGAGGGAAAAGAGGTGGTTATGCCGGCGGGCTCGCATTTATGAAACTTTAAGAAATCTCACCTCTTATCGCCTCCGCCTCATCTTTACAGATATCATCACTACCAGTTCTGTTTTTCTTTGGCTTCCAGGCGGCTCACCTCAGGAGGGGGAGGGCATTCATGTCTTTCCCTACCTGGACGACTGTCTTGACCAAGCCCGCTCCCCAGATCTAGGTCTCAAGATCTACTCTGCATATGCATTTCATTGCATAGCCTGCACTTTTCCCTGAACTTCAAAAGGTCTCAGGTTTCACTGTCCCAGCCCCTCCAATTTATTATAGTGGTTTTGGACACTCGCCTGGGCAGTGTTTTCCTGCCCGAGGACCAAGTGGCAAACATCTTTCAGATAGTCAATGCCCTCCAATCCTAGGAACAAGTCCAGGCCTCAGCTTTCTTGTTCCTTCTAGGCCTCATGGCCTCCTGCATCTTACCTTAGCAGTGCCCCATGAGATCGCTTCAGTGGCTTCTTCGTTGCCAACGGTCACATTTTCAGGGTCACATGCTTGATTTGTTTGACAGGTCTCGGATCAAGTGACTCAGAATCTTTCGTGGTGAGTCATCCGGGACAACTTGCTGAGAGGTGCGTTGTTCAGTCAACTTTGGCCCAAGGTGACTGTGGTCAGAGACGCATCCCTGACTGGTTGGGGTGCTCACCTGTCAGATCTTACTTTGGGTGGACTTTGGTCTCCCACAGAGTCTTAAGAGCACATCAACTTGCTGGAGCCAGGGGCAATTGGGCTGGCCCTGGTCGCTTTCCTCCCGTCTTTGAAACGCAAGACAGTGCTGGCCCTGATGGACAACACAATGGCCATGCACTACCTCAAAAAACGAGGTGGTGGGGGGATTTGCCTCTTTGCAGAGAAGCAATATGAATGTGGTTCTGATCTCTGGAGAACAGTGTCTCTCTCACGGCTGCCCATCTGGCCAGAAGAGAGAATGTCACAGCGTATTCCTTGAGCAGACAGACTATGGCGTCCAGGAATGGGAGCTCTGCCAGGAAGTTCTGGAGGAGATATTCTCCTTTTAGGGGACTCCTCAAGTGGATATGTTGTATTCCTGTGTCAAAAGGAAGTGCGAGGTGTTCTGCTCCAAAGAACGTGGGACTGTGCCCGGAGAAGGTGGTGTTCGGAGTTGCTGGACATGGCCATCTGCCCTCCCTGGTGCCTTCCGAGGAGAGTAGACTTGCTCTCCCAGTCAGAGGGGCTAGTCTTCCTCACGAACGTCAGCAGCCTGAACCTTCATGCTTGGTTATGGAGAGGCTGAGATGCAAAGAGTGGGACTCATTATACAAAGTTTTTGATGTGCTCTTTTCAGCTTGGAGGTCCACTGCGAATGCCTGTGAGTGGCGTACATTTTCAATTTGGTGCGGGGAGAGGGATCTGGAACGTTCAGCCTGTCTGCTATCCACAGTGTTGGATTTTCTGCTATCCTTGGCCCAATCTATCCTGCAGATTGGCACTGTAAAGGGTTACCTCGCTGCTATTTCAGTTTCTAAGAGGTTTCCGAAACAGGGTGTGTTCTTCACAATCCCCACTGTTTACTTCCTGCCAGTTTTTGGCTGCAGCGTGGGATTTGAATTTACTTTTGACATTTCTTGTGGGTGCTCCGTTTTAGACCCTCCATTCCTATTCCATTAGATTACTCCACTTTAAGATGATTTTCATGGTTGCCATCACTTCTGCGGGATGGGTGAGTGAGCTCCAGGTATTCTCTGTTGTATGTCCATATTTGTTTTTTTCCAAAGAGAAGGTGACTTTGCGAGGGAGGTCTTCCTTTCTGACGAAAGTGGCTTCAGATTTCCATCTCTGTCAGAAGATCCATCTTCCTGTGTTTTATTTTTCCTCTTCCCCATCCTTCCAAGGCAGAGTAACTATTCCACCAGCTGGATCTGGTGCAGGTCCTTAAGCTCTACCTCTCTCGTACTAGAGAGGCTAGGAAAGAAGACCAGCTTTTCATGGGTTTACGCTGGGGCTCGTGTTGGCACTGCTGTCACCAAACAGACCCTGTCGAGATAGATTGATCTCTGCTTCTTGGAATGCTATGATTTGACTGGCAAGAATGTCTGGAGGGTCTTGGGGCACATTCTACCAGAGGAGTGGCTGCCACCTCTATCCTGCAGGGGGTTGGCGGGTCCCTGTTCTGGACATCTTCCAGTCTGTGATGTGGGCATCTCTGCACACGCTCACTAAGCATTACTGCTTGGATTCCCTTGCGTGCCAAGATACCCTTTTTGGTATGGTAGTCCTTCAGAGTTTTCTGGTCTAGGGTTCCTTCCTCCCTCCAGATGTACTTACTGCTTTGGCAGTCTATCATAGATGAGGAATAGGTGGGAGTAAGGACTCCTTTAGAAGAAAAAATTACTTCCCTCTTTGTAATGTTCTTTCTGATGGATGTTCGTCCCACGTATTCCTTCTCTCCCTCCCTACCTGCCCCTTGTGGCAGAGAGCCAGTACACCATCAGTTCTACTACCCCTCAGCTTCAGAGTGCTAGGGAAAAACGGTAGAACTGAGATCACGGGGTGCAGCATCACCGTTATATAATGTGCTCAACGCCATGTCGGGCGTGGGGCATGATGAGGTGCCAGACGGCACTGCGCTGTAACCCCTGGTGGTGCTTCCTTTGAACACCTGCACAGTGAAAACCGATGAACGGGTTTGTGCCAAATATGAAACAAGTTGGGCACAAAGTATTGCATATATTACTTTTTTTAGTGTGGTGTAAATCTGTCCAGTACTTTTTCAAGAATTTGACAGAGATGGGAGTGCCCACTGTCCAAACAATCGTCTACATATTTTCCATGTGCATTGCTACACTCTGGGCCCGATTCGAGCCCAAAAGAGTGAAGGGCAGATGTCATGCTCTTGGATAGTAAAACTGCTAAAATGTCTCATTGTGTTGGGTAGAGTATGCTGCAGTATCACTGCTCAGATTTCTTAAGACTGCCAATTTTCTAATTTATGAAAGTGTCATTAAGCTTAGAGTAAATTAGAAAATGGTGCTGCAGTCTGGGAAATGCCTAGAAAACACGGGAAACGTGTGCAATAGCTGTTAACGGCACCCGAGAGGTGCCATATCTTAACTCCTGTTATGACATGCAAAAGCGGGGCTTTGCCAGGAGAATATCCCTGCACTCACTGTCTTGCCTTCCTGATGGTTACCAGGGCCGTTGTCAGGCCGTAAATGAGGTACATGAAAAAGCTGAGGCTTTCATGGCCCTACAAAATATTCTTTCTTTGTCAGAATATGGTCTGTTTAACACATTTCTATTTTTACACGGACCTCTGCATCGGGCCCTGAGGCTTTTCAGAAATGAACCTTTCGTATGTACGCAATTTACATTTCCTATATGCCTAGTACATATGAAACCTGGCATCAAAGTCACTCCTCACTTTGATGTGAGTTTTCCTACTAGTAGGAAATGTACCTATCCTACACATACATGTACATTAGATTCATTCTGTGCATGTCTTATACACCTCCTGTACGTAGGGTAGTTCAAATTAATGTAATGTCTATCTTTGATGTACGTGTTCATACGTGTAGGAGGTTTATAAGTGTTTTACATTATGTACATGTACACAATTTACGTATGGTACATATAAAAACTCACATGCCAGTCAGTCCTAACTTAGTGAGTTTTTAGAAGTATGACAGTGTCCAGACCGAGTATATGGCGGAATAGCGTGTGGTCTAAGTGTTGGGTTTATGCCATGCCATGCCATGCATATTAGTCTGAGTCTGTTACTTATTACTAGCTGTTAGTCAGTGGAGGACTGCTTAGTGCCTATTATATGAAGACCATTAGACACTGTACCTTACCGACTGTTTATGAACCACTTGGGGCCTAGCCTAGCTTGGCAAACCTTCCAAATATCCAACACATTTGCTCTAACTACGTAGCATGTTTGCCTTGGTCACTAGCCCGCTCGCCTGCCTCCTGTTCCTTATAAATAATGTAACACTGCTTAGCACATCACTTCACTCTCCTGTTACCATGTACCCGACTATACCTAACTCCAAGTCATCCAACAGTTTAGTTTAGTTCAGTTTGTTTATTTATAAAGCGCGTCCGAACCCTCAGGTAGCTGGGCGCATAATCATGTGCACAGCAGAGTTACATATCGTTACACAAACACCTTAAAACACCAGTCAGAGCATACATTAGTCCAGGCTCTGAGTAGTTACATACAAGAATAGAGTATACAGAGAACAGGGTACAAGATAGTTACAGTGGAAAGTGGATAGTTACAGTTCACCTCTAGACATAACCGACTCACATCCATCACTACTTACCAGCTTCCCTTGCCATACTATTGACAGGAATTTAAGACTCAGAGCTAGATTAGCTAAAATCTATGATCCTCTTGCCCGTTCTATGCCTACCATACAAAGACTAAGAACCATGACAGTCTTGCCTCGCCCAACCACCCTAAAGCCCAACTTATCTCAGAACCCTAAACCTCCACATAGTCCTACTAATCAGAGTCAACCTGATACAACACAAAACCACCCCCTTAGAACTACTACAACCACCGCGAGCCCCCAAATCAAGGGAGCACTGGTCAACGCCAGATCCTTAGTAGCTCATGCAACAGAAATTGCAGACCTGATCCTCAAAGAAGACCTTGACCTCCTTGCTATCACGGAGACTTGGCTACATCCGGCAGCAGGTCCCATGCTCATGCTCGCAGTCACAGATAATTACTCTATCTTGAGACAAGATAGACCCAATTCCAGAGGAGCGGGTGTTGCTATTATCCACAAATAGAGTCTCACCATGAGATTAGCAACCCCTATTTACATCCTCTCATGCAAACTACTCTCAGTTAAAGTTCCACTTACCCATGCTCAAACCCTCAACATCCACTTTCTCTATCGCCCTCCAGGCCCAATAGGCACATTTGATGAGGACATTACCATTATCTTATCTAGCAACCTTAAAAGTTCCACTCAAGTACTCACCCTTGGGGACTTTAATATGGGCTTTAATGACCCGGAAGACCAGCTTGCCACTACTACGCTCAACACCCTTTCTGAAGTAGGATTTACCCAAAGAAGCATGGAACCTAGACATGCCAAAGTTAGAATACTTGACTGGGTGGCTGACTACAACTGCGAAGCTAACATCACCAACATTTCACCTCTAGCCTGGACTGACCACCATCAGATATCATTCGTACTTTCTACCAGCCTCCCCCACCCGTGCCGATTAGCAGGGCTCCACCCACACTCACGAGAAACAAAAAGAGTATCACTGTGGAGAGACTTATCCCGAACCTACTCCCCACTCTCAACAACTCTCCCTGACAACTTGGATCCTGAGACGCTGGTTGAGGAATACAATGAAATCATGACCACTTCGTTGGACCTAATCGCCCCTCTCAAACTTAGACCAAGTAAGCCCAAAGCGCACTTGAACAAATGGTACACTCCATTCCTTAAAAACTTAAGGCAAAAAAAAAGAAACTGCGAGGCCACCTGGAAAAAACTCCCCTTAGCAGCCAATAAACTTAAAATTACTAAACTCGCTGCCCTCTACCAAAAAGAAATTTGCCTAGCAAAACGAACCTCCTTCGACTCCCGCATATCCCGAGCCAAATCAAATATGAAGGAATTATTCTCCATCCTGAAAGAAGTAGAAACCCCTATAGTACCACCTGATACTTGTACTAAAGATAATAACTGGTGCTCAGAAATCCAAAATACCCTAGCTAACAAGATTGCTACCCTACAAAGCAAAATCTCCTGTAAAAAAGCCTCCTTGAACGACCCCTTCCCTTCCAAACTGCCTGACAAGCCCACTTTAAGGGAAACCACCCGTTTCAATTTCTCCAAAGTCAACACATTTGAAGTAGAAAAATCATTTTATCCCTGAAACCTTCCAACTGTCGGGGAGATATGTGCCCTGCACATCTTATTAAGGATGCTGCCCGTGACCTCTCCCCCTTCATCATGAAGTTAATCAACGCCTCCTTCTCCACCGGTTCTATCCTTACCAATTAAAAAAATCTTGGGTACTTCCACTACTAAAAAAAAAAACACTCTTGACCCAGCCACTCCTACAAACTATAGACCTATAACGACCGTACCATTCCTCCTAAAAATTTTGCACAAGGTCGCCTACGTACAAATACAGAAGTACTTGGAAGAACAACACCTTCTAGGAGCTAGACAATCAGGCTTCCGCCCTCAACACGGGACTGAGACTGCTCTTATTGACCTTAAAACACAGATCGATAATCTTAGAGATAATGGCCAAGCCGCCCTACTCCTCCTCTTAGACCTTTTTGCAGCAATCGACCTGGTAGACCATTCCGTCCTGTGCACCCACCTCAACAAATCAGCTCATTTCTCCATTGAGGCCATCACGTGGATTAGATCATTCCTTAACGGCAGAACTATGAGGGTCTTTTCACCTACAGCAGCAGCAGACCCTATACCTATTACCTGTGGTGTGCCACAGGGCTCTTGTGTCTCCCCCACACTGTACAATATATTTACCAAGCCCCTTTTCGATGATTTGGATCATCTCGGTATCACCTACACCAACTATGCAGATGATACCCATATCCTCCTTCCCCTTTCTGGAGATTATCGTAAGGATTTGGCCTTGGTGAATAGAGTGTACATCATCATCAGGCATGGATGGCCACCCATGGATTATGCCTGAATGATGATAAAACCAAACTGATCATCCTGGGTACTACCGCCAGCTTAAAGAAACTAGGCCCTGTCTATTCTTCCTTCACTATCGATGGCAATAGCATCAAAGTAGAACAAGAGGTCAAAACGTTAGGTTTCTACCTGGATTCTAACCTCTCTTTCAACAGACAGGTGAACTCTCTAGCTTCCTCCACAGCTTATACGTGCAAACTGATCCGTGCAGCCAAACCCTTTCTGTCCGACACTAGCTGTGTGACCCTTGCTAGAGCCTTTATACTGTCCCGCCTGGACTACTGCAACCCCCTCTATCTTGGTTCTTCTAAAGCCACCACAAGCAAATTGCAAACTCTTCAAAATAACTCGGCATCTCCAGGAGAGTTCATATTACTGCACATAGCCAACAGAATAATTGGCTCTCTATCAAAGACAAAATTCTCCTAAAACGGTGTCACTTACCCACAAATCTCTCAATAACGTCGCACCAATTTACTTGATTGACAGATTTCACAGACGGACCTCACTGAGACCCACAAGAACAGTATATAAAGATTGCCTTGCTGTCCCCAACTTCAAACGCTCCACCTTAGGGGGCAATAGCTTCCCAGTGAAAGCAGCTAAATTGTGGAATTCCCTGCCGCCAACCCTCAGAATTCACCTGCCCTATCAAAACTTCCAAACTAAGGTTGTTTCATGGTTGAAAACGTAGGCCTTCCTACTTACCTAGGTGCTAAGTCCTCAGATTCTTGTTATCTGTTCATACTGTTCCTACTTGCGCTCATTGGTATATTTGTTTATTATCCTGCTTTTACTATTACTGTGTGTATGTATATAGTGTTGTTGTTCAAAATAAGCTTCGCATATTCATGTAACTGCTGTGCCCTAATACCCTAGGGTATGCTCGCGCATTACAAATAATAAACAAACAAGTTTGTGGTGTAAACAGTGTAGTGCACATGGCATGAATGTGTGTGTGTTGAGTAGGAGTGTGTGGCGTAAGTGCGTGTGCATTTAGCCTGTGTAGTGTAAGAGCATGTGGCACAGTCGTGTGTGGAGCAAGGCGTATGAGAGTTTGCTGTGAAGTCTTGAAATTCACACATTCTATACGTATGAAAACTCATATTAAAGTGAGCTTTGACTTTGATGTGACTTTTTATGCATATAGGAGGCTTATAGAGTTTTACATTCCTCAAATGTACACAATTTACATCTTGAATATTTGCATATGAAAACTGCCATCAAAGTCCATGTTGACTTTGTGAGTTTTAATATGTATATTAGTGGACATGTACGAAATGTACATCTCTTACATTGTGTATTTAATGTGTATTTAATGTAAAAGTTGAAAATGAATTCCGCATGGATGGATGGATGTAATTTCTTCCCTCACATTCGCTTCGAACTACTGTGCCCCCACCTCCTTGTTTTTTTACCCCATATTCTAACTCCTGGCCAATCCTAACCTTCTGGAAAGTACACTTTCACACTGGGAAGAGCTCTGCTGGGTGTAGGCCAAGCTGGCAACCGCCAATGCAGCCTAGAGCGCCCTGGGGCTTGATGTGAGGCGCAGCGGTCACAGTGGGTACAGGCTGCGTGTCGCTTCTCACACTGTCTAGAGGGGTGACCGGAGGCCCCTTCCAACATGTGCCTGACTTCCCGGAGCCAGCCGCGGGCTGTAATAAGTGGTTTCCCAGGACCCAGCCGCAGGCTGTAACAAGTAGTTTCCCATGCACCCGTGTCAGCTCTGTAGTGCGCTGCAAGCGCCATTTTCCAGGGGGATCCGGATCTCGGACATAACACCTCCCACAGACCCTGTTGGTTGTTCGTTCAGCGCATCTGTCCAGAGATTAAGGCCCATCGAGGGATTTTGCTGTGAGCCAGAGGAGGGGCGAGTGGCGCTGCTTTCCCAAGTAAGCGAGCTGTTAACACCGGGCTGCCTGGCCCCTCACACCTCGCTAATCAAGCTAACCTCGTTCATGGGACTCCATAGTGTTAAATACCTAGGCGACCTAGCTGTTCCCATACCATGTGCAGGCCCCCTCTAATGGTGCACTTCGCCCTTCAGAAGCTCTACCAAGCTCCTCTGCATCACTAATGACAGCCAGAGCAAGCACTGTAAGGGTGTTGAAGGAAGCTGACACAAAGGTTGCATGGTGGTGGTTATAGACTTTTATTTTCAGTACGAAAAGCATGATTTAAATTAGTCTTCTTAGTGGTAGGGTCAGTTAGGTAGGGTAATTTTGAACAGCAGACTTTTGGTTTGAACATTCACAACTGACAGACAAGCACCTTAATAAAATAGGCAGGACCACCAAGTTAGGCATGCCATCTTTACTTTAATAAACAGGTGTACATTATGTCCTCTAAGAGTATGTGTCCTCCTGCTGACTCGCCACAATCGTTAATCCCCATTTTATTGGCTTCATGTTTAAATGCTTCCAGGTTAACTTAGAATAAACAACATACTGATCTGACTTCAGCACACAACACCTCTAAAACAACTATTAACATACAGATGCATTCTCCACAACAACCACTCTGCTCCTGCACACACCCACAATATCAATTACTTCCTCACCACAAGCCTCACTGACATGCTCTTTTTCATGTCATTTCAGAAGCCACATGACACACCTAATATCCTCAACGTGCTCTCCCCAACTGTCTCTTCCACCAAGCAGCCTCCCACATAACGCAGCTGGTGGCATTGCCATCATCTACAAAGACTCACTCACACTTAGCATCTTCACTTGACCTATCATACACATTCTTTGAAGCCCGTTCTCTGTTACTCCTTTCCATCGCACCCACACCCCACGTGTACTCCCACACTGAATAGTCTGGCTTAGCCGTTAACAACCACAGCTCCCCCTGCTCCAACGTCTACCCAGGCGATTATAACCCAGGTAGTTACCATCCACACAATAACCCTTACTGAACAGTATCCTTACTCCACTCGCCCGCTATGACCTCACCTAATTAATAACCTACCTGACATTCATAGCTGTCAACAACAAGCACCGGGCCATACACTGGGGGCCCACTCAGTTCTGTTGGCCCCTGGGGGGGCTAAAAGAGGGGCCTCAGTACCCTTTTCAACCCGGGTGTGTTAGAGCTTCATGGAAAGGGTGTCCACAACGCTGTGCCCCCTGGTGGCCTCACCTGAATGGAACTTTAAAAATGACATGAAACAATTCTTATTGAATACCGAACTAAATGGAACTTTAAATCTAAGCGAAGGAAATGCTTATTGAATAATGAAACGAATGGAACTTTAAAATACATTGAAACCAATGCATACTGAATACCGCACAAAAGGTAACTTTATAATGAAGCAGCATTAATGTTTATCAAACCGTGTATTGAATGAAACACTGAAATAAAGCATTCTAAGTGTGGAATGGAATAAACTCACACAATTAAAGTGAATACCCCAAATTCCCGGGTGAAAATAGTTTCAGAAGAGGGCACATGGGTGACAGAGTAATAGAAGGTGGGTGTGAGTAAAACACCCTCAACTAAACTTTTATGAATGAATGCTGAGCGACAAGGCCTAAAAGATTATAAAGGATGTGTTACAAGTGATGAGTAAGCCAAGAGGCTGAGAAGGAAAAGCCAGAAGATTGTAAAGCTACGTATCAAAGCCAACAGGCCGAAAGTCAGGGATCCTGGTTTGCTGACCTGTGATGGGTGGACATTTGGTCTGACAACTGCGCCTAGACCAGTGAGTCCCAAATGTTAAAAATCCAAAGACATTGTGGTGATGAAGTGAAAGTCTTGGGGACAGGAACCCTGAGACTTGAGCTACATTGTTTGGTCTTGAGAACGAAGCGCAAGACCTTTTATGTTTATTTGTGAACTGTGATGCTTGAAACTTGGGGGAGGGAACCCAGAGGTTTGGTTTTGAACTATATTGAACTGTATTACCATGAACTGGAGAAAGGTAATCTTGAGACTTTTTCGTGGAACTTTCTTATGCTTGGGGAAGGGGAGCTGAAAGGTAACTGTGAGCTGAAAGACGCTCAGAACTTTGAGTTGAACACTATTTCTTTTGATTTTGACATCCTTATATTTTGGTTAGCTTTAGTTGGGAGGGCAAGGGTAGGTTTTGAATGCAGACAGACGTAAGTTGAACTCTTTGATGCAGACTTTCCTTAGTTATATTCAGGTAGAGAAATGTCACCTTAGTATAGGGCTAGTTAGGCCTTCTGCAGTCCTGATATTCGATTTAATAAAGTATTTTACTTTGGACTCTAAGTCTGTTGTTTGTGTCTTGCTTCATGATACCCTCACACATCCCACTGACTGAGACACCCTCCTCACCCTCACAGTCAAAACAAAACCAGCACACTTCGTAGATGACATGTGCCCACCTAAAGCTGCATCAGACTGCATCATCACCTCTGCCCCACCTCCCTTGAGAGCCCATCCCTTGACCCCACACTGCCTGACAACCTCGGTCCCATCACTATCCTGCCATACCTCACCAGAATCATGGAATTCTTTGTCACAAGCCAACTCTAACACATCACCATGCAAAACTACTTCAGCTCCTTCCTGTCAGGCCTTTGATGTGGCCCCAGCACTAAGACTGCAACACTTCACATCCTTAATGTCCACCACAACATCATTTACAAAATACACAAAAACCTTTCTGGCCCTCGCTGCAGATTTCGACACCATTGATTACACCTTTCTGCTTCACATCATACCTCACAGGATGAAACTCTCAGGCACTGTTCTCGACTAGTTAAACTCCTTCCTCACATAAAGGAAACATGTTGTCTCCATGCCCCCTATTCATCAGACCCAACCCCAGTCAAGTATGGGGTTCCACAACGATCCTCTCTATCTACCCTCCTCTTCAACATTTATGTTGGGTCCCCTGCATAGACCCTTAACAACCACACAGTCAATTTTCACCAACACAAAAATATACTTTCAAATCTCCTCCCCTCACAACTCCACACCCTCAACAACGGTCTCTCCACCATCACCACTTGGATGTCTACTCACTTCCTCAAGCTCAACCCCTCGAAAATACAAAACAGATTGCCTCCTCACTTCTCATCCAGGCACAAACCTGACCTCACCCCTAGATTAAAGAACTCTCCACAGACAGCCCGTAAATATCTCCTGTGACGAATCTCAGGGGATCATCACTGCTTTCATAGGGGGAGCTCCTTCCCATAGGGCCAGGGAGGTGAGATTGCTACCCAATAGTCCCCCTGGGGGAGTTACTCAGTGGGTGGATCTCATGGGGAGGGGGACCAGTGACGACTATCCTGTGAGAACATGGTATGCATCCCCTCCGCCTCTTCTTACCCTACACCATCGTCTATAGTGTCTCACAAATCTATATATTTGTGTAGGGCAGGAAACCACATCTACATAAAACATACTGGCACGAGGAAGAGTGAAAAATACCCACAGGGAGTACCTTTACATACTGACTCGAAGATTCGCCAAGGAGGAAAAATCCCACTACAGAACCAATATATGCGGTACATTCAATTATGATCAAGTTTGAAGATAATAAGGACTATGTGGAGAGGCTGATTCTCTCTGGAGGAACCGAGAGCTGGCTGGAGGCTTGCAGCGGAGTGCAGGGGAGACTGGTGGAGCGTTGCTTAACACACACAGTGTTCAAAGTTATCCTGGCTGGAGAATCGGAGGGCCAAGAGCCGAACCATGCAGTCAGAGCAAGAGACTCGACCCGAGAGGGACCGGACCTGGAAACATGTAGATGAGGCGTGCACAGTGCAGGAAGCTATGCAGAAGCCCACAGCAAGCCAAGGCAGTCGCCAGAAGGCACCTGAGCTGGCCGGTAACGCCACGTAAGGTACCTGGGTTACTACAGTGGGTGGTAGTCATTACAGAGAACGAAGGAGGCAGTTGGGGAAAGTTGTGCAACCCCTTCTCCCTCGTACCAGTACTTGGGGAAATATACAAAAAGGACATATGAGAAACCGTGCCTGGCAGGCTAGTGAACCATGCCTGGCTCCGATATATGATGAACCCAAAAGAGTGGTCTTGGGCCCATATGAGATTAGGGAAGCCCCACAAGTACAGCGCATCAGGGTCTGCGACCCAAAGGTGGTCAGGGAAGCCCTGCATGAAGAAAACAGAAGGGTCAACGACCCAGTAACATTTAAAGAAGCACCCAAACAAGGGTAGATGAGGCCCACAAGTCGGGGAAGCCCTGAGACATCAATAAGGGGTCGGGACCCACATAAAAGAGAGGGAATATACAGAGAAAGTCTGGGAGACTCTGAGATCCCCCAGAGGGGTCTGGGACCTATACACGAGAGAGGGGTGGGGGCGAGAGAGAAGGCCTAGAAGAAGTCTGGGAGAGCCTGAGACATCCAAGAGGGATCTGGGTCTCACACAAAAGAGAGAGAGAAGGACGAGATGCAGGGACACAGGGTAGAGGACCCATGGCTAAGGGACAGTATATTTTGTGGTGTTTTATTTTGTGAAATACAACTTCTGATGAGAAGATGAAAATAAGAGCTACCATTAAGTTTGGCAGGATAGTGAACCAGAATTGATGCAACACTGGTGAATTTTTTTTTTTCATCTTGATTTTAATAGCATTTCTTATAACAACAACAAAAACATTCAACTGATGGAAACTTTCCCTCCCTCCACCCCCCGCACCCTTCACTACCCCCTCTTGATCCAGGAGAAGCGGCACAACCTGTTCCTATCTCAGAGTTGCTAAAAATAAAACGTCAGAAAGAGTCCCGTGTGTTCCGCTTACAGTTCTGATTCTTCCTGCGGTTCTACAATTCCCAGCAGCGTCATCAACTTCGGGCACCATGCTCTGCGCGCTCCCTCCTTTTAGACATATTATCAATTCGGCCCAATCCGACCTAGATTTCATATACTCTCCTTGTATTGAGTAAGTGAGCCACTCCATAGCTCGCACCGACCACATTTTGGTAACCCATTAATGTTCTTGTGGTGGCTCTTTGGACTTCCATCGACGTGCCAGCACTAGGGCCGCCGACATCATCATTATAACATAAAGCTTTCGGCGGGACCTGGTGGGAATGTCTCCCAAGACTCCACCCAAGCCTATCATGTCCAGCCCTCAATTCTTGCCCCCCACATTCCCCAGAGTGTGCACCACTGCCTGCCATATTTGAACCCAGAACATATCTAATTTTGGGCATTCCCACCATATGTGGGCCCATGTGCCAATTCCCCCACAGGCTCTCCAGCATCCCGGGATGAAAGCGGATAGATCTTGTTTAATCTGATCAGGGTTAGATGCCATTGGACCAACAGCTTTAACCAGATCTCCTGAATCTAGAGGGACCTAGTTAATTTCGGTATTTGAGACTACAGTTGTTGCCATTCCTGATCCCTGATAACTGCCCCTGTGTCCAACTGCCATTTCTTCATGTATTTCCTGGGCGGGGGATTTTCCCCCTCCTTTATGTATTTATAAATGGATGCCATTAACCCCCTAACACCTGAGTACGTTTCCAAATATTTCTCAAAGGGCGTTAGCAATCTTGTGCCTGCCTGGCGCATATCTGAGTGGGACAGCCAATGTCGCATTTGTATGTACCCATATCTGTGTCGTTCATCTAGATTAAAATCCACCTTGTATTTCTCAAATTCCTTAACTGTACCCTCCTGATATTTGTCACGTATCATCCGACATCCACCCTGATACCATGCATCAAATCGAATGTTCTTACAACCCGGGGTAAATTGTGGGTTCTCGAATATAGCGGTATATGGGGAGGGGAATGTGGTGATATGGGATCCTTTCACTGCTGAGTGCCACGCTTCTCCCACAGTCGATGTGATATCGCTTGCACACATTTGAGGGGGTCTATCTGCCCTTGGCTTCTAGAGCATTCCCTCCAGGTGCCCCGCAACCACCTCTCTATCCATTGATCTCCAAAGCTTGTTACGAATATCCTTCTGCCAGTCTCTAATGATTATAGTTTGAGCTGCTAGATAGTATGCTCTAAGGTCTGGCACGCCCATTCCCCCCCCCGGTGACTAGGGGTCCTCATGAGAGATGCTGCCAACCTCGATTTCTTTCGGTTTCATATAAACCGGCTTGTGATCTTATGTAATACTCTGTAGAAGCTATGTGGGGCTATGATTGGGAGGGCTGCAAAATGGCATAAAAGCTGAGGTAGAACCGCCATCTTTAGTACATTAATTCGTCCTAACCAGGAAATGCTTAGGGGACCCCAGTCAACCAATTTTGATTTAATTTTCTCTATCAGGGGCAGGTAATTTGCCCTAAAGAGTTCTCCTAGGGTCCTTGTAAGGTACACGTCTAAATATTTAATGTGCTTGGCAGCCCATCTGAAGGCGTAGGTGTTTCTGATGTATCGCTCAGTGGATTGTGATAAACCGAGGCTGAGTATTTCTGATTTGCTTGGGTTCATCATCAGCCCTGCAACTTGTCCAAATTGATCAAGTTCGTCACAGAGCGCTGGGAGAGACACCTTCGGGTCTATCAGCGTGAAAAGCAAGTCATCTGCAAAGGCGGCTACTTTATGCTCTTGCCCACCAAACGATATGCTCTTTATGTTTTCTGCCGCCCTGATTGCTGCTAGGAAAGGCTCCAAATGAAGGGCGTACAGCAGCGGGGAGAGTGGGCAGCCCTGTTTTGTATCACGTTCAACCATCACCTGGCCTGATATATGACCATTGATCGGCAGTCTAAGGGTCAGTGTTTGATAATTAGCCATAACCCGATCAATACATTTAGGGCCAAACCCCATCCTAAGCATTGTGGCCAAGAGGAAGCTCCACTCCACCTGATCAAACGCCTTTTCGGCGTCTATTTCCAGGAGGAAAGCCGGAACCCCCCCTCCTGTGCGCTTTTTCCGTCGGGTGAGCTATACTCCTTACGTTATCGGCCGTCTGGTGACCCCTTATTATACCTGCCTGGTCTGCCTGGACAATTGTGGGCATAATGGAGTCCAATCTAGATGCCAAGACCTTAGTATGTAGCTTGGCATCAACATTTATTAAGGCGATCGGACGGTACGCCCCACACGTCTCCGGGTCATTGCCTTTCTTATATATAAGAATCACTGTTGCCTCCTCCATTGACCTTGGCAGTACCCCAGTCGCCCCTATATGATTAAACAATCTAGTGAGGTGGGGGATCAGGAATTCCTTATGCAGCTTGTAAAATTCAGCTACAAACCCATCTGGGCCCGGGGCTTTATTAGTTGCCAGGGTAGACACCGTCTTTCTGACCTCATCTGCTGTTGTTTTCCTTTCCAACCATTCCCTGTCTTCTTCCGTTATAGGTAGGAGATTGACTCTTTCCAGATATCTCTCGTGTGTTCTAGGATCCGGGTTGCATGAGGTATAGAGGTTTGTGTAGAATTTGCGGAACTCCCTCTCTATCTCACTATTAGAGCTGTGCCTCTGAGCCCCCTCTCCCCTAATTTTCAAGATTGTTTTATCCCTCTCCTCCCTACGCAGCATCCTGGCTAACAGGCGATCAGTTCTGTTCGCTTTAACATAATATTTTTGCCGCAAGCGAAGCAAATTCCTTTCCGCTTGTCTAGAGTGGATGAGATTCAGCTGGGCTCTAAGTGTGCAAACCTCTCTTTCAATAGCCCTTGTTTGTTTCTCAGCCATATGTACCATTGCGTCCTTGAGCCTATTACCCAGCCGCTTCTCCTCCAGTCGCACCTCCTGTTACCTTCTCCTTTTGATCGCTATAATTTTCCCCCTTATCGTGGTTTTGAGGGCGTCCCACCAAATCTGTTGCGAGGTGTCCCCCCAGCTATTGTGAGTGACAAACTCTTCAAGTTCTTGTTCAACTTCGCTAACCAGGATAGGGTCTTTAAAGAAAGTAGTAGGATACCTCCATTTCCAAAGGCCCGGGGCTCCCCTCGGTCTAGTGATCGCCAATAGGATGGGGGCATGGTCGGAGAGCGAGTTGGGACCTAGTGGTGATGTCTATTACATTCCCTAAGAGAGAGCTAGATACCCAGGCGTAGTCAATACGTGAATGGGTTTTATGTGCATGCTAGTAGAACTTATATCTGGGCACGTCTCCCCGAGTTTCTCTCCAAGCGTCCACCAGCGCCAAATCTCTCATTTTTGCTTTTAGGTCCCTCGAGGGCCCACCCTGCAATCCCCAAAGCATGTTAAAATCCCCTGTTAATATGATACGGCCAGCAGCAAAGTTGCTCAATTTAGTGATTACTTTTATCATGAATGGGTCCTGACCGGTGTTGGGCACATAGATTGTTGCAACTGTATAGACCTCTCCTCTGCCCTCTAGTATCACCGCCAGACACCTACCCTGGGAGTACCACTGCGAGTCCTTAACCGCCAAATGCACTCCATCTCGCACAGCAACGACCATCCCTCCTTTTTTAGCGGGCTGAGTGGTCTGTAGCAGCTTAGAGTATCCCCACAATCTAATTCTATGAGAGTCTTGGGTTCTAACATGGGTTTCCTGCAGCGTAACTACATGGGGCTTTTCCTTACGTACACACTGCTCCACTTTTTGTCTTTTGAGTGGGGAGTTTAACCCATTAACATTTAAGGACAGTATCGTCAATTTCCCCATTTTAGAAGATAGTGGTGTAACAGGAGTGCGAACCCCATGCCTTTCGGCCTGGGCCTCAGGTGAGTGCTGTCGATGGGAACTCATTACAGGAGTTAATGTGCTTCTCAAAGTTTTCAGCCTCCTGGATCAGTGAGGTGTCCTCCCTCCCCCCCATCCTTTCCCTCCCCCCCACCCCCTGGGCGAGCTCAACTGGCAATCTGCCCCCCTCGTATCGTGCCTACGAGAGCTGAGCTCTAACATTTCCCCAGTCTTAAACAACGCAGGATTTACCCATCCCATTCCAAGGTATTTGTTAGGCAGAATCCTGTGCAGTGCCCTTAGGGACCACTACACACAATTAAGACTACAGGTGGCAATACAAGTTTTACCTTTGGTACAAGCCCGTACTGCTATGTCAGAGTGGTAGCAGTGGCGGAGCATCCAGGCTTATCTCAAGAGTATATGAGCAGTAACAGAGATTAAACAAAGGGACCACAATTACTGCGACTCAAGCAAACACTGACTCAAGGTTTCAGATAGAAAAATATAAGTACATTTATTTTTAAACCATTCGTTATAAACACAACACTTCTATTAAACTTAAACAAAAACCACATGTTAAATATACTACAACTAACCAATTCACTTTGTACAGTATGTCTCAAGGTAAGTACCCTGTGTTTAGATGAACCAGTGTTATGAACAAAACACGCTACCGCGGATACGATTGCGATCACTGACAGTTTGGTCTACTAACTAAATGCGTATCTGTGACATGAAGTGCTGCCGGGGCAAAAACACACTTAGCACCTGAGATACTAAGAGGGAGTTGGAGGCAAAAATCACAGGCAATATTTTGGTTAGGCAAACAGAATCGAGAAACCCGTATAGACAAGAGTTCAAAAGTCAAAGGGCCGAGCCAGGTTCAAGTGACACCGGGGCCTGTTGCCGAAGATCACAGTCAGATAGTTCACGATTCAACGTAGCCAAGAGTACTTCGATATTGTCAATGTTCGGAAGCAAAAGTTATAAGAAGGAGGGAAGACAAGGGCAAGCCTTGGAAATGAAGAAAAGGGGTTCACCCAGTTTCCTCAAGCAGAACACAGTACCTTATTCCATTGATGCAGCTGGTGCCCTGGCAGTTGTTCCTGTTGATTTCCCGCAGACCCACGATTCCTGGAGCTTCGTTGTGAAGGACGACGTCTGAAGGGGGTCTGCACCACACAGGGAGGAAGCCGGCAGCAGCGACAACGAATAAAAGGTGCGCTCCTTAAAAACACAGGAGAGGCTCTTCAAATGGCTATCCGGACCACTACAGCTGTGTGCAGCGATTTCGACCAAGGAAGAGGATCCTCTGGCTGTGGAAGATGAGCTGGTTATCCCCACCAGGCTCAAGGGAAGAAGACTTCGGACTGGATCTCCTCTTAGTCGTTGAAGGGCAGATAGCTCAGGACTGCAGCAAGGCTTCACCGGGACAGGGTAGTTGCAGCAGCCGTCGTCCTCTCTGCTTCTCTTCGGTTCCTTGTAGTTCCATTGGCGACTCTCTGACTTCTAGCCCAAGAGACCTGCCTTTTATGCGAAAAACCCCCATTCACACAGCCTGGCTGTCAATCTCCCAGCAGGGGAGATAAAAAGAAATGGCAAATAAACCCAACCGGAGCCAAAAGAAAGACGATTTGGTCAAGCGGGTTTATGTTCGAGGCTAATATAATAGCCAAGAACAATACCACGTTTATCTAATATAATTGCGGTAAAAAAGTTAGGGTAGATACCACTGCCACCAGCCAAGTCTAAATGTTAAAAGAGCAAAATAATGCTCTAGGAGGTACAGATAAAAAGGGATAGGAATTAACCCTTTCCAGTACTCCATGGAAGATGGGGTATACTGGATCTGTGGTAGATTGACTAAGTAAAGTTAATGGTAACTTTACCCTTTTCTGGGGGACGGTAGTCGCCTCAGAAATGGAGTCGGGGGAGTCTGAACGACAACCCTGTGCCACTGCACAGAAGGTGCTGGGTGACAGGAACAAAGAAGGGGGCTACTGAAGTGGTGTACTCCAGAGCCCAAAATCACAAAGAAACAGGTAGAAACACATAGCAAAACACAGGTAAGAGTGGGGGAAAAGCTCACACTCTTACCAAGTGAAAAAAATAAACCCCAGAAGTCCAGCAAAGTTGCTGGGAGACTCACTAGGTGAGGGAAATTAGCCATGAAATGAGAATTCTCCCTAACAATATTACCTCCCCTTTCCCCGCCAACACCTGATTATGAAGCTAGTGCTTGCCCGTGATGGTGCCCCTTTCTTATATCGCAAATGCCCTCCCCAGACTTGCTTTTCTAAACACTGTCCTCTTTCGAAAGGGCGGATCCAACGGAGGTCAGAATCTGGCCATTTTGAGCCCCCGGTGTGGTTTTCTTTTGCACGTTGTGACTAGCCGATGGATGATCATGTTTCACTGGGCGCTTAGAGCTTACTGTGGTCCATTCCCACGATTTGGGTGTTTTGCGACGGGGTATTGCCTTAGCAGTGCTTGGCGGTTGCTGCTCTTCTATACCCAGCAGATCCAAGCCTTGCTCGCATGTCGTTATCTTGTGCTGCCTGCCTTGCCAGGCGAAAGACAATCCAAACGGGTGGGATCATCTATATTTTACTTGTTGCGCCCTCTGGTGTTTCAGAACCGGATTAATTCGCCTCCTTTTGGCCAACGTCACCTGGGCTAGGTCTTGATATAGAAAAATCTCGGAGCCATTATAGGTGATTCTTCCCGCCTTATTGGCCTTTTGCAAAATCTTCTCCTTCATGACAAACTATGGAAAGCTACTAAGACGTCTCTTGACCTTGCACCGGGTTCAGCCCGTGGAGTCCCCACCCTGTGGATTCTGTCAAACTGGAGATCCAAACCCGACTCGTCCTCCAGAAGGTCCATGAATATAGCTGTTAGCGTTTGCGTAAGATCTTGGGTCTGAATGGCCTCCGGGAGGGCTTTAACCCGGGTATTGATGCGCCTGGAGCGATTCTCCAACTCCTCAGCCTGCAGCTCCAGATTTTGAGTTGCCACAGCTAGGGTCACCAACAGGTTTTCCGTCTTCCGTACGTCTTCTGTCATCTCTTGTATGGCTCGTTCATTAATGTCAACCCTCTCTTCCACTTTATTAATGTCTCTCTTGATTTCCCTGAGACCTTCCGCGAAGTCCTCCCTCAGAGTATCCATCTGTCTTTGGCCTGCTGCCGTAATTTTATCAACCATTTCCCCCAGGAATTGTTTGATCATTCCATGCCTGACCAATGCATCTTGGGGGGGCCTGAATGGAGCCCTGTGTTGAATCCCCTGCTCCTTCATCTCCGGGTAGACCCCCTTCCTCCTCAGTCTCCCGGGACCAGATTCTGGTAAGTGTCCCATCTTGAACTTTCTATAAATTCTTCACAGCTGAGGGAGGATCTTTGATTCTGTTCCTGGACATTATGAGAAATGGTGGAGAAAAGGGGGTATGCACCAGGGGCAGAGGATGGCCCAGTCCGTCCAATACACCATTGCTGGGGTGTGGGATCCTCTTGGTCTGAACCCTTTAGTTAGTGTCTTCCTCTATAGATTCTGGTAGGGACCCAAGGGACCTGTGCGTTTCCAGAAGCCCGGTCCAATCCGAGTATCCAGTCCGGACAATATGGGGTTGTTGAATGTCCCTCTAAAGTCAGCGAAGTGGTAACAGCCGGCTCGGTCTCTGCTGCCAACGTCAATGCCCTCGCTGGCGGAGCGGCGCTTCAAGTGCCCTGCGCTGCTGAGGAGCCCAACGGCACAGCAGGGTCCTCCCGAGGTCCGTCCCGCTCCGGATCGCCGCACAGCCACCACCAGTCTGATCGGCTGCGGAGCTTCGCTGCTGCGTTCCGAGGCGCCCTCTGCCTCAGCTGCAGGCTATTTCCTAGCTCACCGACCCTTCGCTCCGCCGATGAGCTAAAGAGAGATCAGCCGGGGAGGGCAGGTGACTATTGCTGGGGCTCTGCTGGCACCGTCAGGGCCAGAGTTGTTCGGGGAGCTCGGGCAACGCGGTGTTCACCAGTCGGCGGCCATCTTGGAAAAACCCTGAACTTTGCTTTTTGTGTTGTGTAATACAACTTCAGGTGAGGAGAAGAACCACCATAACAAAGTCTGGCAGAATAGTGAATCCGACTTGGTTTGTGGCATTTTGTTGTGGAAATAAAACTTGTCTGAAACTTCTTGAGTTACAAGTCAAGTCTGGCAGGAGAGTGAACTAGACTTGATATGAAGGACATTTGTAAAGTGGAGAAAAAACAGGGAAAAGTACTCCCCCTCAATCCCCAAACTCCTACCCCTTGATACTTGAGAAGTGTGTTTCATTTTGCCAAGAATTTAACATTTTGGATTGAACTTTAAGTTGGAGACCAGAACGAGGGAAACATCCTTAAGGACCAAGAAGACCCTAGTTTTCCTTAGTTGATATGGAGCGCAAGGTATAGCAATAGGTTTGGATACAGGATGGTTGACACTTTGTTATTGAACATCTTATGTTATTGAACATCCTGAAAGAGTCCTTAGTTTTTTTGTTGAGGTAGAGAAACCCCTCCTAGAATAGGGCCACATAGGTTTTCCTTTTTTGCTAGCATTAAATCTTTCATAGATTGCACCCTTACACTCCACCCCTGTCAAGTCCCTAGGCCTCGCCATCGACCTCCACCTATCCTTCAAACACCACATAGCTGTCGTCAACAAAATCTACAACTACAAGAGAAGGCACATCCTTCCCCCGGGCTGCTTCTGCACCCCAGTCCAAGTACTCATTCTGTCCAAACTGGAATACAGAAACACTATCCTCACTGGACTCCAAAAGCACACTCACCCTCCTACAGTGCATACACAATGCAACAGCAAGATTGGGTAAGATGACCTGCCCCTACCCAAACACTTGTACATCATCCCAGCCCTCTCCCAGCTCCACTGGCACTGCATACCCCAGATAAATGATTTCAAAGGACTCTCCATTGTATACAAAGCAATCCAACTCAAAACCCCGCCTTGCCTTCAGAACAAACTGAAACCTATATTTCAAAGGGATAGTGTCCTCTGACGTATTCCACATCTTTGACAGTAAGTACTGCTTCGGAAAACTTTTTCGGCGTAGGCATCCTGCATCGTCGACGTCGATACGCTGTCCCTCGGGGGCCTCCGTCGATGGTCGACGTCACTAGATGTCATATCTAGGATGCACGATGCCCGTAGTCTCAGTTCCGTTTTTTCTGCGAACGTGTTCGCTTCGGAATCTCAGCGCGCCTCGGTTCTTCTAATTTGAAAAATTCATGATGTCTTCTTCTACCCCGAAGTCGGGCTTCAAAGAGTGTCGGGACTGCGGTTCCAAAATGTCCATTACGGACCTGCACAACGTTTGTCTCTGGTGCCTCGGTGAAAGCCACGCCACAGACGATTGCTATGACTACCCGTCCCTGACTTCAAAGGCCTTGCAGGAACGGAAGAAGTTGTTGTCGGTAGGTAAGGTTTCTAAAACCCATAAACCGAAATCTACTGGTCTTTCGACCGACGATTCGAGGGGCGAATCTCCGCATCGGCGTAAGTCCAGGGGGTCTCGGAGTGGGTCCCGCCATTCCTCTGCCTCTTCGAGGCATTCAAGGAAGCGGCGTCACCGGTCGCCTTCCCCGTCCTCGTAGCAGGACTCCGCCAGATGCCGGGTATTTTGTCCCACTAGACACTCGTCGCAAGCCGAATGAGATGCATTCAGCCAGCAGATGACGTTGTTTTTCGAATCGCAGGGCACCGTTGAGGTATAAGGATTGGGACCTCCCCGAAGATGTGATGGAGGTGTTGCTTTCGGCCAGGAGACCAGCAACGAAAACCCTGTACCGTTGGAGAAAGTTCTGCGACTGGTGCAGAGTACAGAATGTGGATCCTTTCCAATGCTCCATTCCTTTGGTTTTGTCTTTTTTGCTTTGTTTAGCCCACAAGGGCCTGCAAGTGGGTACCATCAAAGGTTACCTGGCGACGCTGTCCATATTTAAGCGCTCGTCTGAGGAATGTTTTTGTTTTAAAATCCCTTTGAAATCTCAGTTTCTAAAAAGCCTAACTAATGTGTTTCCACCGTCGCCTTTCCAGGTGCCGGGATGGGATTCGAATTTGGTTTTAAAGTTCCTAATGGGAGCTCCGTTTGAGCCCTTACATTCTTGTCTGTTGGGACTGTTGTCCTTTAAAACTGTATTTTTAGTTGCGGGTACTTCCGCACACAGAGTGAGTGAGTTGCAGGCACTTTCCGCCAAACCACCATTCACTGTGTTCCATAAGGACAGGGTTGTCCTTAGGGTGTGGCCTTCCTTTCTTCCGAAGGTTGTGTTGGAATTCCATCTGAACCAGAAAGTAATTCTTCCGGCATTCTATCCTCCTTAGTGGAAAACAATAAACTCCAGAAGTCCACCAAAGCTGCTGGGGGACTCACTAGGTGAGGGAAATTAGCCATAGAAGAGAATTCTCCTTAACAATGATCTTACCTGGTAACGTTCTTTCGATGGGATGTTCCTCTGACGTATTCCACATTGTACCCTCCCTTCCTGCCCCGCTAAAGCATTTCTTATGCCATTGCAGCTTACGTTTCCGCAAGGCTTTCTGTAGTCATACTGGCAGAAGATTGATGCCACACGTTCTGGGGGGGGGAACTGCAACTGAGGCTACGGCGTTGTGCGTCCTAGATATAAAATCCAGTGACGTCGACCATCGACGGAGGCCCTCGAGGGACAGTGTATCGACGTCATCGACGCAGGACGCCTACGCCGAAAAGGTTTTCCGAAGCAGCACAGCTGTGGTAATTACTGTCAAAGATGTGGAATACGTCGGAGGAACATCCCATCGAAAGAATGTTACCAGGTAAGATAAGTAACTTGTTCCTCTTTCCCACATCTAATCCAACCAACCATCTCACTTTTCATCCCCGGTCTGTCTTGATCTTCCTACCTTGTCTTGGAAAAATGTTTCTCCTCCTGTTTGAAATGTATAAGGCACTCTGAGACGCTCAACTACAATAAATAAAATGAGATGGGCTGCTCTCAAGGATGCAGACAACGGCATACATTTTTCACTCTTATTGGGGATCAGCAGTATAATCTGATATCCTTGTGGTTGAAGCTTTGGGGTATCCTTAGTAAACACCAGCAAACTTATGGTGGGTTTATAAATACATTTCCAGATGAAATCAGCAGTGGTGATGCCGACTTCATCAGCTTCAGTTCTACTGGAACAGAGATTGTCTGAGTCATGCTTGGAGGAACCTCAATGACGATTTTGACACCTTGCAAGATGACTTTTACCTTAGCCATGACAGACAGACCCGGTTTAAAGGTGTTGATGGCATTTTCCAGACTGGATGATCATCCTTTTTCACTCGTAATTGGATTTTCATAGGGAACACCTACGATGTTCAATTTGAGCAATCGCTACTCCAGCTCCAGCAGGAATTAAGAACTACTAGAGGCTTAGATACTGCTGCAGACTCTGACATAGCCATGGGATCAATTATGTCTGTTAACCAGATTCTGGCGCCTTTAGAACTCTGTTGAAAAGATCTATTGAGACCATACGATTAAAGACACCCTCTAAAGATGTGGTAACACAAACATATGGACATTAAGGAAACTTAGTAGTCTAAAACTCCCATGCTTACCTTTACCTGCATTAACTGAGGAGCATTATTTTTCAAGCCACAACAGCGTGTTACAGACCTTTTGCTTTTACCAGCACTCTTACCATCAGGGAGTCCACAAAGGTTGATGCCTGGGGTGTAGCATGTTTGCATTATATAGTCCTGGTCTAAGAGCACTGAACGATTCCTTCACCTTTTTTGGATATTCACATGTTTTGTGGATAGGAGCAAAATTGGCGCGAGAGCATCTTCTACCTGATATGCAGGCCTCATTTAAACAGCTTGTGACTGATGGTAAAGGATACAGCCAGGCCAATGTTACAAACATGTTTGAATATAACGTAGTTGTGGGAGAGCAGTGGGAATGGTTGCTTTAATGAAAAGACATTCATGGACTAGAACTGCCAGTTTTACAGCAGGTGTCTTATCAAAACTGTTGAATATGCCCTTTTCTTTGTGCTGACCTGTTCTAATGGATTCTTTCCTGCCACAGATTCCTCATCTATGATATCCATATCCCCAGGGCAGTTGTTCTCCGGAAACATTTCTGCCACCATGGAGCTCCATGCTGCTCCGTGTGGGGTCTGTCTGATGCCTCTAAGCGCTGGAAAATGATGTTTGGGCTTGTATAAATAGCAGCGCCACACCCCTTAACCTCAGTTCCTTTTTTCTGCACACTCTGTTCGCTTTTTTCTAGTAAAATTCACTATGCAGACTCCAGCGAAGGCCTCTGGGCTCAAGCCATGCAGCACTTTAGTAGGCAGATTTCTGTCTTTGATACCCTCCAAATTTGCTTGTCCTGTTTGGGCGAAGACCAAGACACACCCAGGATTGCTGGTCTTATCAGTTGGTGCACCAAAAGGACCTTGGGGAGTGGGTGGTGAAAATGTTCATCCACAAGAAGGTGAAGTTCTGTGGTCTCCGTTGAGTTTGCACGGCGAGAATCTTTCTTGCGAAGATAACCACTCTGTGCACAGGGAAGAAGAAACACTGTAAAACGTCGCGTTCCCAGAGTGTGTTCTCTAACTCTTCTTCCTCCTCGAAGAAAAAGAGCCACTGCTGTACGGTTCTCCGGGGCGGTCAGTGCAGGTACGCTTCCCAACTCAAATGTTCCCATTCATCCACGAAGGAGTAGGACATTTTTTGCCTAAAGATGCTTGACGTCTTTGCCAAGGCAACGGCAGCCCCAGCCCCCGGTCTATAGCACAGGCACAGGCGCTACTTGCTTCGGCTATGGCCCCGATGGGTCCCAACATGTCTTCTGTGACCAACAGGGTACCCTCGGACGACCACTCCCACATGCCACATGTCTGGGGCCTGGTCCAAATGGCAAATGGAGAGCGAGGTCTCTGCGCAGACAGCCTCTGCCAGTGGTGCTGGCTGCCGTGTTATCTTCGACATCGTAGCACCGTGGACTCCAGGGCTCTGCAGGAATTTGTCCCACTTCCCAGAGATGCTTTTATGTTGAAAATGTATGACATTTACGACGTGGAAGGCGACCAGATCCCATTTGGATTGAACTCATGGGTTCTAGAGAAAAGGATGACTTGCCTGAGGACATGCTGGTCCTGGCAGCCGACCTGCAAGGGGCCAGAGGCCTAGACACTTTCCTGGAGTTAACATTCTACCAGCACCAACACCAGGCAAACCTCAGGGCGATTTCAGCACCTGTTGGCAAAGGAGGGCGATACACTGGGTCTCCCTGCGCCGTCCAGATCCAGAGTAAAATACAAACTCTGCAACATTCTAGACGATGCCCCTAAGGAGACCCTGCTGCCCTTCAATGTGGCGGTGGATGCCGTAAGGAACTCATGGTGGCAACAGTAAAGACAGACACAAGTGATCACAGTTCAAGGGCATTTATTAAACTGTAAATGCAGGGTGCAAAAACGCCTGACCTAAATCTAAGATGGCAGCAAGCATCGACAATCAAATGAAAATAAGGCAGTCCTCATGGCGTTGTGTAAAAATAAAAATAAAAGGAGCTATACTAAGAAAAACCTATTGACAATTCCTTACAACTAATTACAGAAAGAGTGTGGGATAGGGTTTTCAATAAAGAAAGAAGTGTTCACAAATAATAAATCAGGATGTGATTTCTATGGTCTCCCTGCCCCATGTTTTAGCACGGGACAAGGTGGGACTTTGGAGCACAGCACACGCTCGAGTCTTCCCATGGTAGCCTGTATCTGGTCCATAGAGGAGCCTGAAGTGTAACAACGTGGTAACCACTGCCACCAGCCAGAAACTCGACCAGGGGGGACTGGACAGTGCTCCCTTGAAAACAGACCATTGGGCAAGTATATTAACCCCTTCCAGTACTTCCACAATATGATGGTTTGTACTGGTTCTGTTCACAATTTTGGACTAGTAAAGCCAATGGTAACTTTACATGCCCTGGAAGAAAGTAGTCAGTCCCAGGGTATGGAGTCTATGGAGGGGTGTCACTATGACACCCCTGTGTTACTGCACGGAGGGTGTTGTGTAACACACATAGTAAGAACACATGAGACCCTATGGAGTAAAGGACCCCATAGCCCATAAAACACATTAACAGTCAAAGGAACACCATAAATCATGTCCAAGAGTGGGGGAAAAAGAGTCTCACTCTTGGCAGGAGAAAAAAACAAACTCCAGAAATCCGGCAAAGCTGCTGGGGGACTCAATAGGTTAGGACATTCAGCCTAAAGAGAGGACTAACACAGACTCCAGCTCTCATCACCAGTGGGAGGGAGGGAGGGGCTGTCCTTGTTCAGTCAGTAGTGATTGGAGATCATATCCGATGCTTGGGCCTTACAGGTTATCAATCAGGGATATTGCCCTCCTTTTCTCCAATTCCCAGCAGACCACAGTCCAATGGCTACCCCTTTATCTCCTGACCTCATTGACCTGGAGGAAGTCAGTCAGTTTCTGGTGAAGAAGGCTATCAAACTAGTTCTATACTCAGAACAATGGAGGAGATGGTACTCCACCTATGGTTTGCACCCCATTCTGGATCTACGGCTACTAAACTTGTTCCTATACAAGAACAAGCTCAAGATGGTTACTCTAGCCCAGATTCTGCAAGCCCTCGATCTGCACGACTGGTTGGTTTCCCTGGATCTTCACGGCGCCTTCTTCCATGTGCCGATTCATCTGAAGCACAGAAAGTATCTAAGATTCGTAGTGGGCCGACAACATTATCAATTCAAGGTCCTGCTATTCGGTCTTTTGTCGGCTCCCAGTGTTTTCACCAAACTGCTGGCAATGGTAGTGCTTCACATCAGGAGGGAAGACATCCATGTCTTTTCCTACCTGGACGACTGGCTCGTCCAAGCTTGCTCACTGGAGCTAGTGTCAGAGCATTTGCTCTCCCCATGGACTCTCCTGCACGGTTTGGCCTACGCGAGAATCGAGTGGCGAACATCTTTCGGGTGGTCATTGTCCTCCAATCACAGGAATAAGTCCCTGCCTATGCTTTCCTGTGCTTTCTGGTTCTCTTGATCTCCTGAATCCTAGTGGTGCCGGAAGCGAGGCTGCTCAATAGATCGCTTCAGTGGCTTCTCCGTTGCCAATCGTCACAGTTCCAAGGCCACATGTCGGAACTTCTTCAGGACTCGAGCCAGGTGCCCCAGGATCTCATGTGGTGGGCAAAGCGGGACAACTTACAGAAAGGCGCGTTGTTTCGTCAACTTTGGACCAGGTGACCATGGTCACAGACGCATCTCTGGCTGGGGCGCTCGTCAGACCTGAAAGTGAGCGGACTGTGGTCTCTTGCAGAGACTTGAGATCACATCAGCTTGCTGGAGTTGCGGGCTATCGAGCTGGCCTTGGTCGCTTTCCTCCCCTCTGTGAAATGCAAGACTGTACTGATTATGATGGACAAAACAGTGCCTTTGCAATGGTGCTTTGGGGTCCTTCCCTCTGTGCAGAGAAGCAATGAGACCGTGGTTCTGCGCTCTAGAGAACAGAGTCTCTGATGGTGGCTAATCTGGCTGGATGACATATGTCTTGAGCAGACAGACGTCGGCCTTCCACAAGTGGGAGCTCTGTCGGGAAGTTCTGGAGGAGATCTTCTCTGTTTGGGTGACTCCTCAAGTGGGCCTCTTCGCTTCCAGTGTCAACGGGAAGTGCAAGTTGTTATGCTCCAGGGATTGTCCTTGTCAGGGAGCTTAGGGCGGGGGGGCGCATTGATAGTTGAGTAGATTTTTGACCTTTTTTATGCATTCCAGCCAACCACTGTCATTCTACTGGTCCTTGGGAGACTATGCCTGTTCGGAACCACGCTGATACTGATCGCTCCAGACTGTGCCCTGAGAGCGTGGTATCCAGAGTTCATGGACATGTCCATCTGCCGTCCCTGGCACCTTCCGAGCAGAGTAGACTTGCTCTGCCGGTCAGAGGGACGGATCCTCCTTCCGAACCACAGCAGCCTGAAACTTAATGCTTTACTACTGGGACCCTGAGATATGAGGAGTGGAACTTGTCAGATAACATCCTCGATGTGCTCCTCTCAGCTCAGAGACCGACTACGAAGTCCATTTATGCCTGGATGTGGCGTACATTTTCATCATGTTGCCGGGAAAGTGACCTGGATCCTTTATCCTGTCCTCTGTCCCTTTTGTTGGATTTTCTTCCTTCCTTTGCCCATGCTAGCCTACAGATGTTACCTCTCTGCTATTTCTGTGCTAACGAGGTCCTGCAGAACAGGGCTAATTTTTTACAATCCCCACTGTTCTGCAGTTGTCCAGCATTGGATTTTACATAGATTCACCTGTTTGAATATCTCTTGTCGTCAGACTGAGAATCCCCAGTACATTTCAAAAATGTCCATAGGAAAAAGCAATGTGCATGACTAATGAAGTCTGAAAGACACTCACTTATTCCTTCCACTTCATTTTGGTTACTTTTGTCACTAACCAATGTGATGGCTGGCTTAAGCTCCACTCCCGGCAGCTGTCTTCAGATTTCCATTGCAGTTTAGTCACTAGGGAATCCTCCACAGCTCTCCTGAGCTTTGTCTTTATAATTCAGACTTTTCAAGTCTTTTTCAAATATTTCCTTCACTAGCAGAGAGATTTTTCTCTGCTTACACAGGCTGTGTTTTGCAGTCCAGGAAACTTTTGTTTTCATCTTCAAATCGTCGAGCGAAGATCCTGCACCTGGCTTCACATGGCCATGGTGGACTAGGGCAATGAAGGCCCTTTGAAGGGGAAAACCTCACTCTTCAAGGACTGCCTCAGGTGCTCCAAAAAGATTGTCTTTATAAGAGACCCTCATCAGGAGTGCATATATTGTCTTTACCCTCATGACATTCAAGAGTGTCACATTTGTCAGACCTTCACACAGAAGACTACAAGACATGCATAGGAGATTATTTCTTCATCTGGAAGAATGATCCACTCTGATGAGAAGACAGCGCCGGTCCCTTCCCACAGGACCCCTGAGAAGCATGCCAAAGGAGGTCAGCACCACCCGGAAAGGAGAATAAAAGGGACTAAAAAGAGTTAAGGATGCCTTCTGAATTGTTCACAAAATCAAAAACTCAAATTCCTGAAGAAAATACAAAATAAAAAAAGTAAGACCCCCCCCTCGTCCACGCCTATTACCAAATGACCATCCATGAACAAAACTTCCACAAGGCCCTCTGCGTGCATATCACTGTCCACGGCTCAATCTTCTGTGACTAAATTGCAGTCGACTAGTGCCTCATCCTTGAAGGACCACTCACAGGAACAAACAAAGTCGTCCTTGTCAACAGGACAATGCCCGTCCGTGGCTAATCCACCATCTATGAAGAAATCCTTGTCCACGAATACCACGAGAGACCCCTCGTCCACAACTAGTCCCCGGGACCCCTCGTCCACAACTAGTTCCCGAGACCCCTTGTCCACAACTACATTGTCAATGGGAAAAACACTAACGATAATTAGTCCACGATTACCTCGCCGTCCACAGGAAAACTGATAGTAACACCGTTACCTCCTTCATCCACGGAATAGAGTGATAAGCACACGCTGTCAATACCACAAACCTCTGTTTCTAATATTATCCTTTAAGTAAATGGTCGAGCTTGCTGACATAATTCTTCAAGAGCAATTAAAGAGGAATTCTCTGACCTGTAAGACAGGCCACAATCGGTACCGAAAAGCACAGGCCCGCCCTGTGGCAGTCACCCACAGAAGACAATTCTGACCCATTTCAACCATCGTTAATGCAGTCCCTTTAAAATATCATCGATGTATTTCAAAGGAGGCAAAGGGCGCGGTTAGCTTCTGCCACCACAGGAGAGAACGGCTGATCACCATTTGCTGCTCAGGGGGTACCACCATCCAAGAGGCAGAGGAGAATCTCCCCACCTCAGAGACAAACGCCACCCCTACTATCTCTTACTAACCGGCAGGACCCGGTCGATGATCCCCCATGGATTTTTCAGACCCTGGGACGTAAGCTTATGACCCTGAAGAGGGGGAGATTGCTCAGGACTTGCCCCAACAGAAAGCTGATGAATGGGAGTATTAAGTAATTGGGAAGCAAAAGAGGCGAGACTCCCCTGGAAGCTTTTCACCACCAGACGACATCGCTTTGTTCCATTCAATCATTGCAAAGGCAGCAATGTTGTTCGACCTTCAAGTATCGTGTGCAGAGATGTCGGTGCTGTGTGAGCATATAGACAAAAAGACTATGATGGCCTTACTCATTCTATACACCGTAGGGGAAACCGGGGAGAAAATACTAGCCAATCCACCCTCTACTGGCTCTACAGTGACTAGGCCGGTGAAAAAATACAAGGACTCAGAGGACACACCACTATGGTTGCAAGGGCACCCAAAACCTGATTCAGTCATCACTGTGGCTGTCAGGAAAAGCACACAAACCCTGCTTCACCACTTGCAGCTCTGCCTGACAAGAAAGGCAGGTAACTTGAAGCAGTAGGCAGCAAGGTATCAGCTTCTGCCTAGTTGTCCATCAGAACATTGAATGCCCTTGTATGACTGTGAGATATGTCAGGGAATTGTGACACAAGATGTCCAAGGTCATGGATCACTTTCCGAACAAATTTCAGGATGAGGCACGGCCCATTGTTGGGGACGGGGAAGCAACGTCTGACCACATGATGATTTGGCAGTGGATGCAGCAGTGTCTGACTTCAGTCAGATGGCTCATGGAGCTGTCCCTAGACACTAAGCATGGATGAAGGCTGTTAGGCAGAAACCTGTGCAGTTCCCTTAGGGACCACTACAAAAGTTTAATACCACAGGAGTAAGCAGTAAACCCAATTGGTAGCAGTCCACACCACCCAGATGTACCTGGTAGCTGTGGCTGAGCAGTCAGACCTCTCTCAAGCATAGTTAGGCAGTATATAGAGTATAAACAATAGGGCTAAAAATACAGTAGAACAAGCAAACACTGACCAGAGCTTTGGTATTAAAAGTATATAATTATTTATTTAAAACACACTTATGAAAATACACTGGCACTAATATGTCAAGCAAGTTCAAACACAGTCACTATAAGTATATACACCTCCCTAGTTAATTATTCGAAAAGTCTAGGTTAAGACACCACTTATTAGCTAAACAGAGGTGAGGGCATAACCTTATATGGCACTCCAATAATTCGTTAAAAAAGGGAGGGAAAAGGCAGAGTATGGAAATAACACAGTACCAACACTTTTAAGAAACCACAGCAAGTCAAGAAAGGCAGGGTCTACTGTAGAGCCAAAGTTCATAGGCCAGGCCCACTCTTGGAGAGAGCAAGGCGGAATGTGCCCAAGATCACACAGTGGAAATGCACTCAAAGTCTTTGCAGAAAATGTCAAAAGAGGTTGGAGCAGTTCAGAAAGGCAAAGTTAGCAGGTCTGAGGCCAACCCAGTTGGAAAGTCAAGGATTTACGGGACACCTTGGACAATCTGTTGCAAGGGAGACCAGGCGGGACACAGTACCTGAAATGGTGAGAAAGCTCCAGTGGTGGCAGTTGTTCCTGGCAGTGGGTGCAAGTCGTGGCTTTGACCAGAGGAAGAGATGATCTCGACGAGGAAGAAAGCTGGAGGTTGTTGCACTGCCAGGGAAGAAACTAGCCACGTCGCCCGATTAAAAGGTATGACCCTTTTACTCGCGGTCAGTGGTGAAGCGTGGCTATCCGGCCACCCGGGTGCTTGGCACGGGCGATTCGACCACGAGACGTCCCGGAAGGCGAAAAAGGCGAACTAGTTGGTCCCACCAGCTCAAAGGAAAGAAGACTCTCCTGGAAGAAGATCTCATCTGTCGTCGGGGAAGTGGTGAGTTCGTACAGCAGGGCTCCACCGGTGGTGTCGTCATTGTAGATGGCTCAGCTTCTCCCCTCTTCGGATTCTTTAGGTCCTGTCGCGACTTCTGAATTTCCAGTCCCCAAAGCCCTGCTTTTATGCAGAAAAACCCCCATTCAGCAGCCTAGCTGTCACTCAAACCTGCTAAGTGGTGAGCCGGGCGGCTCACCACTGGGCCAATCACACAAGAGTGCGACTTGAGTTTCCAAGGCAACTCAGTCCAGGGTGCCTAATCCCCCTCCCGCACATCCTGTAGACCCCAGACAGAGTGGCACCATTTGGAGGGCTTCTGTGCAGAAGCCCGCCAAAAAGTGGAACAAAGGGCTCGACTTGGGTTAGAGTTTTAGAGGCGAACACAAATGCCATTTTAATTCCGAGTCCTGGCAAAAAGACCCAACCGGGGAATAAATATTAAATAAATAACCCGGCGGTATCTTTAACATTGCACCAAAAAGTGGTGTGTTTAAAATCAATGGGAAAATCCCATAAGAAATATTCTGGTGGAATATTTCGCGTGGTATCCACTGCCACCAGCCAGAAACTCGACAAGGGGGGACTGGACAGTGCCCCCCTTGAAAAACAGACCCAGGGGCAATCGAATTACCCCTACCAGTACTTCCACAATATGATGGTTTGTACTGGTTCTGTTCACAATTTGAGACTAGTAAAGCCAATGGTGACTTTACATGCCCTGGGAGACAGTAGTCTGTCCCAGGGTATGGAGTCTATTTTTGGGGGTCACTATGACACCCCTGTGTTACTGCACTGAGGGTGCTGTGTAACACACATACCAAAAACACATGAAGCCCTATGGAGTAAAAGACGCCATAGCCCATAAAACACATTCACAGTCAAATGACATTCTCAAATCATGCCTAAGAGAGGGAGAAAAAGATTCTCACTCTTAGCATGAGAAAAAAATAAACCCCAAAAAATCCAGCAAAGCTGCTGGGGGGGACTCACTAGGTTTGGGAAATTAGCCTTAACAGAGAATTCTCCATAACAAAGGCTATCAAGTTTAGGCCTGAGGTGCAAGCGCAGATCCTTGACATGCCTTTCGATGTCCAAGAATTGTTTTGCAAGAAGGTTGACTATCACCTGAAGAGAATTGAGATGGACACCTATAAAGCCAGGGCCATCAGTTCGCTGAGGGACAAGGATCTGCATACTTGTTGCTCCTTTCGTGGTGGATCAGGAAGGATCAGATCTTACAAAAACCCCTATCCCACACAGAGATCCACCTCAGCCAATCAGTCATCCAATAAATACCAACAATCCTCTTCGAGATACATGACACAGAGAGACAGGTGTGGGACAGGCCAGACAAGGGCCCAGTCCTCCAAGCAAAATTGACATGAATTAGCATCCGCTTCCACAACGCACCCTGGTGGGAGGGAGGATCAGCCACCACTTACATCAGTGGGAAAACATCACTTCAAACAAGTGAGTGCTACAAATAGTAAGAGATGGGCAGTGTTAGAGATAATTCTCATTTATGGCTAATTTCCCTCACCTAGTGAGTCTCCCAGCAGCATTGCTGGACTTCTGGAGTTTATTTCTTTCCACTTGGTAAGAGTGTGAGCTTTTCCCCCACTCTTACCTGTGTTGTGCCAGGTATATTTCTCTGTTTTTGTGATTGTGGACTCTGAAGTACACCCCTTCAGTAGCCCCCTTCTTTTGTGTGTCACACAACTCCTTCAGTGCCTTGGCACAGGGTTGTCTTTTAGACTTTCCACTGACTCCATGTCTGAGGCTGACTACTGTCACCCAGAAAAGGGTAAAGTTGCCATTAACTTTACTTAGTCATTTAACTACAGATCCAGTACACTCCATTTTACATGGAGTACTGGATAGGGTTAATCCGTAGCCCTTGTTATCTGTGTCTCCTAGAGCATTGTTTCGCTCTTTTAACATTTAGACTTGTCTGGTGGCAGTGGTATCTACCCTAACGTTTCTACCGCGATTATATTAGATAAACGTGGTACGGTTTTAGGCTATTATATTAGCCCCAAACATAAACCTGCTTGATCAAATTGTCTTTCTTTTGGCTCCGGTTGGGTTTATTCGTCATTTCTTTTTGTTAAAGTCCTTCTTGTGTTTTACTTTGCGTGGCAAACTAGGTTCGCCTTCTTTGTTCACCGTCTTTTGGCGGGCTTCTGCCCAGAAGCCCTCCACCAGGCACCTGGGTGTCTAGGTGGGCTGAATGTGAGGGAGGGGTGTAGTCACCCGCTGCACAGGGTATCCTAGGAAACCCAAGTCCCACTTTGCCATGATTGGCTGAGGTGGTTGTCCCGGCTGGACGACCCCCCTGCTGGGTGATTGACAGCCAGGCTGTGCGAAGGGGAGTTTTGCCCATAAAAGGCAGGTCACCTGGACTAGAAGTCAGAGTCGCCACTGGAACTACAAGGAACCGAAGAGAAGCGGAGAGAACTACGACTGCTGCAACTACTTTGTCCCGGTAAAGCCCTGCTGCAGTCCTGAGCTATCTATATTTCGATGACTAGAGAAGATCCAGTCCGGAGTCTTCTTCTCTTGAGCCTGGTGGGGATAACCAGCTCATCTTCTTCAGCCAGAGGTCGCCTTCGTGGTCGAAATCGCTGCACACTGCTGTAGTGGTCCAGATAGCCACCTGAAGACCTCTCCTGTTTTTAAGGAGCGCACCTTCTATACATTGTCGTTGCTGCTGGCTTCATCCCTGTGTGTTGCAGACCCCTCTACAGACGTCCTCCACCTCAAATCTTCAGGAACCGTGGGTCTGCGGGACACCAACAGGATCAACTACCAGGGCACCAGCTGCATCATTGGAATAAGGTACTGTGTTCTGCTTGAGGAAACAGGGTAATTTCCTTTTCTTCATCTTCAAGGCTTGCCCTTGTCTTCCCTCTTTCTTAAAACTTTTGCTTCCGAACATTGACAATATTGAAGTACTCTTGGCTACGTTGAATTTTGAACTGTCTGGCTGTGTGATCTTCGGCAATAGGTCGCCGGTGTCACTTAACCCTGGCTCTGGCCCTTTGACTCTTGAACTCCTGTCTGAGTATTTCTCGATTCTGTCTGCCTAACCAAAGTATTGCCTGTGATTTTTGCCTCCAACTCCCTCTGGGTATCTCAGGTGCTAAGTGTGTTTTTGCCCCCATAGCATTTCATGTCACGGATACGCGTTTAGTTATTAGACCGGACTGTCAAAAAGTGATCGCAATCGTATTCGCGGTAACATGTTTTGTTCGTAACACTGGTCCATCCAAACACAGGGTACTTACCTTGAGACTTATTGTACAAAGTGAATTGGTTAGTTGTAGTATATTTTTCGTGTGGTTTTAATCTAATAGAAGTGTCGTGTTTACAACAAATGGTTTAAAAATAAATGTACTTATATTTTTCTACCTGAAACCTTGAGTCAGTGTTTGCTTGAGTCACAGTAATTGTGGTCCCTTTGTGTAATCTCTGCTACTGCTCATATACTCTTGAGATAAGCCTGGCTGCTCCACCACTGCTACCACTCTGACATAGTAGTACAGGCTTGTACAAAAGGTAAAACTTGTATTGCCACCTGTAGTCTTAATTGTGTGTAGTAGTCCCTAAGGGCACTGCACAGGATTCTGCCTAACGGGCACAATGAACATCACATGGCCCATCTCAAGCTGGAAGTGGACAAAATGCTACAAAAAGCCGCTGTAGAGAATGTATCTTTCAATCATAGAGGAAAAGGAGTCTAATCCTGCTTTTTCTGGTAAAGAAAAAGAAATTATAGTGGCACTCGATTCTAGACCTACATGCCTTAAACAAGTAAATGAAGCTCATAAAGATCAAAATGACCTTCTCCAGCTTGGGGTCTGGCATGGATTCACATGCTCATGAATATTCCCGTCGTCAGGCTGGGAATCCTCGGTAAAGAAAAAATAGGTTTCAGTTTCGTTTCTGAACTGTCTTTCTCCTAATAACCAATCACTGGTCTCTGGGTCATACTCCCCCCCCCCCCCAGCCACTGACTGCCCTCAACATAAGCCCCTCCTCTGGCAGCCATCTTCAGATTTTACCGCTCGTTCAAGTGTTGGGAGTCCTCGTGCTATAGCTCTCGAGCTTTTACTGCGTTTTGCGATTTTTCAAAGAGTTTCATCTAATTTTTTCAATCAATTGAGCCTCAAGCTCCACCGTTTTTACTTCTGATCAACGGGGACCCGTTTCGGAATTTTTTTCGCCCCTCAAGGGCGAAGTTTTCGTCGAGTTCCGCTTCTTGGAGGATTCCAGAAGATCTTTGAGTCCTACCCCATGTGGACATGGCCCAGGACAAAGGGAGCACGACACCTGGATCCAAGCTGTTCATGAGCTGCACTGGATGCGGATTGCAGAATGTCTTCAAGGAGGACAAGCATTCTAGATGCCTCTACTGCCTTCAAGAAGATAAAATGCACGTGGAAAAGGACTGTGCGTTTTGCAAGAACATGTCGGAGCGGACCATGAAGGATTGGCGCATCCGCCTCACCAACTGGCTGGAGGGGAAGAGCCCAGCAGCAGGTGCGAAGAAGATGTCCGAGCAGTCTTCTAAATCCTGTGAGGGTGCTCCGGCGACGGGGGCCCAACAAAAGCAAAGCACTTGTCGGGGGAAAATTCTCCCGGGGTCAGCTGGGCCGTCCGCGGACCTCCGGGCAGGGAGGCCCTAACTCCTCCCACGTATCCCAAAAATGAGTATGAGACGCACACAAGAAGCAAGGTGGTTCTGCTGTTTATTAAACAACGGCAGGGATGGGTCTAGGATCGTACGCGTCCGTCCTGACTCTCGAAATTCGTGGGGCTCGCAGGCCCTTTTTGCCTCAGTATGACGCGCTACTTGCGTCACCTGGGAAAGTTAGCAAAAAACCTATCGCCACTCTGGATTGGTTCCTCGAGTGGTAGGGTTAGTATAGCATACGTATAAAGAACGCTGTTAGTGGTTAAGGGTCAGTCAGGTGGTATACTTGGGTTGTCCCTTCTATTAGATACATGAAAATTGTTACACGAAGACTCCTGATGATTGGTTAATGTTAATGGCGTCAGTGATGAGTGCCCCATGTTCTGATTGGTCCACTCGCGAGCCCCCCAGCCTGGGACCATCGTTGTTCCCAGCTCGCGGTGCACCTGTTATTTGCAACAATATGTAACTATGTGTTTGTGAAGACAAAACGTGGATTTGCTCATATACCTGAGAGCAGACTATTACCACCGCCGTAGGTGTCCATTGGGTCGTTTCATTGTTGCAGCCTGTGTCTCAAAACGTGGGACCCAGGCGACTTCTCCCTCCTGGGTCTGGCACTCTGTCAGGTTCGGCTTGGTCACGTGAGGAGAGACCGTGGTTGAGGCAGAATTATGCACATTTAATGTTGTATTTTCCACTGTGTGTCTGGCTTAGTTTGCAGGTGTGACCTTGGCTTCGGCTTGTGGCATGCGAGTTGCAACATTGCCCCCTTGGCTGCCAGTTCTCTCTGGGCTCATTCTGCAGGGTCAGCAATTGTACTCTTGTTCGTTCAATGTTCACGGAGGCTCTTGCTTGCGGCCTACTTGGGCCTGGTGCATAGGTGGGGATGTTTGATGCACGGCACTTTAAGTTACGGTATCATATTGCTTCATCTCCAGTATCATGTCTTCGTTGTATTTCTCATCGCAATGCATGGGTTAGGAGAAGCGTCAGCGAGCATTTTAGATGAGTTCTTTGTGCGTCTTGCGTTTCTGCATTTTGAAAAACCTATGTGAAAATAATAAAGATGCGCGTCAGTGGGTGTGTCCGTCACCTACGTCGTAGCACTGAATATGTTCTTCGTGTGGATTGGTGTGGGAGTGTCCAGTGTGCATGTTTGCACGGGTGTTCTGACCGTTGGCTAGGTCGTCATGACATCTCTAATGATGTGTTTATTTACTGTTGAATGGTTCAGTCGAGTTCATCCATGCCGCAGGTGTCGGCTTGGGCAGGGCAGGCTGGTGGGCAGGCTGGTGGGCACATCCGTATGTTTCTGTACCAGGGTATTTGGTCGTCTGGTAGATAGGCAAATTCCTCTCGTGGCGGGTGTCTGGGCCGCGATCCTCTAGGCCAGGGGCGAGAGGGGATTGGTGGGAGTCTTTTTTTCCCATTCTCCCACTTCAGTCCCCCCTCTGGTCGACTTGTCGACCACAAACATATCTTTTTCCTTATCTCCTCTTACTCTCCATATTTTAGTTACTCCTCCCAGGTGTCCATAGTGGTTGACATGGTCTTCAAATGACCAATACATATACACACAGGTTCCTCCAGGTGTGCAGTATACCCATTTCCCTATGTAGCTCCTTGGGTTTCTTGGGTTCTCGAGCTTCACAGATGGTGGGTCCAAGTGGTTGGTGATGATCTGTTTGCGCAGTTTTTCTCTTTCTTTTATTATTGTGTCTGTGTGCTTGCCATCATCCGTCGGCATCAAGGGGTGCATACCAACCATTTCGATCATTTCGTCTGTAGTGCGTGCCTTCCGGGCCTTCCAAAACCTTATTATGATCAGTGCAGCCCCAGCCAGTATTATGCATCCAACTATGATCTTCAGTCCGTCCGACAGCCAAGATGGCATCCATGACCATAACATTGAAAACCAGCTGTCATCCTTCTTCACTCCTTTACTTTCTTCCATCATTTTGGAGTGCATCTGGGCCAGTTGTGATACCGCTTCTGTGGGTGTACCATTGTCAGCATCGTTAGCAGGAATAAATGTGCAGCATGATTGTCCTATCTTTGCGCAAGCTCCTCCTTCCATTGCTGTAAGGAGATCTAATACATATCTGTTCTGTAGTGCTACCATCCTCACTGCTCGCAGTTCCTCTTTTATTGCGTTGAATCCATTTACTGTAGAATTAATTGTCATCATTAGCTCCCATCTAGTTATCTGGAGCCATTTTGCGTTTGCGTAAGCTTGTAGTCCCGGATGTATTATTGACGAGAAGAACATTGCTGCTCTGCTGAATAATCTGTGTTCTGGTGGGATTGAAGTGAGTGCTGTTTCCGACCTTCCCCATAGGTAATTTCCTGTCAGAGGTTCTCCTTGTCTCTTTTTTCTATTCAGGACATTGTTGTTGTTGTTGTTTTCGTTCTCGGACCCCTTCTGAGGTTTTACAGATCTCTTCTTCCTCTTGTTTCCTTCATCCATTTTAGGGAAGTTCGCCATGTTCACATGTTTCTGGGGCACCACTAGTGATGGTACATTAATGTGTACCATTGTGCATATACCATTCCACAGAGGGGGCAGTGTGTGGTATGCCTTGTTTCCGCAGGCCCAGTAATGTCCATTAATACTGCTGTTCCTGCTCCCCCCTCAGGTAACTCTATCACGCTTGCACAGTTGGTGTTGTATCCCACGACCACTTCTCCTCTATGTTGGTAGCATATCTTAGGTGCAGACAGCGGCAGTATGCTCATTGGGTCTTCATCCTTCTCCATCCACGTCAGCATGGGTACGTACTTGCGCCAAATCGTCCAACATCTGTTATTGTGTTCTTCAATAGTTGTAATATTTTCTCTTGTTACCATGTTGCTGCCAATCACTCCTATGTCCCATTTGTTGTCCATGTACACCTTCCCTGTTATTGTTACCAGTGGTCTTTCCCAACATCCTTGTGTACCAGGAACTTGGTAGGTATTGTAGTGTTACTTTCTTCGTTTCTCCCTTTTCAGGACCACTTGTCATGTATCTGAATGCGTCAGCATGCAAACTGCTCTTGTGGTAACTCAAATAAGTCTTGAGGAAGTTGTTTTCGTATGGATATGTGTCTCGCGTTTTCCACACCAGTCTCACCACCGTCCCTTGAAATCTCCCTCTCGTTTGGAATAGTGGCAGGTATATTATACATAGTGCTGTCTTCTCATCTATTTCCGTGGCAACGAACGTTCGAGAAGCGCTCATGGCGTATGGGATCAATGAGCAGACGTAGCAGCTGTCTTCTGTTGTCTGCTTACCTATTTGGGTCATGTGTTGGTACCACATGTTGATCGAGACGTGTGCTGAATCTGTTATGTAATTATCAATACCTTTATTATCTGAGTATGTGCTGCGTTTAACTCTATTTCCCTTATGTGGAGGCTTGCTAGTACCACCTGACGTAACACCTGTTGCACCCGTCCGTGGGGGTACATTAGGTTTGGGTGCAGCCAAAATATTGATAGCATAACTTTTCTGCCATACAGAGGCAGCCAGAAAACCAGTGATCATCAAAACCCCTATCATTTTTATTACAAAAGCTAGTCTCACCGGCATTTTGCTCTTACCTTGCTGCAGTCCGGCAGCTTATTCTTGCGACGTTAAAGTTGCCCGCCTGAAAATTCTCAATAAGCTTGTTATTAGTGTTAGTTGTTGTTTTCAAGCTCTCCCTATCAAGTAGTCGTTCAGTGCCCAGGCGAAGAGCTGTTCCCACGCCAATCTAAGCGATCTGTCTCTTAGGGCAGGCAAGTGTTGGTGAAGATGGGGCATTGATTGTTCTATGGCCAAGATAAATGCTGTGTAGTAAACACGTACCCTCCTTCTTTTTAGGTACTTTGGCCTTTTTATGTGATAGACAAATTGGTGTGATAGGGCTTCAGGGTAATGATCATCTGAGGGTAGCATCTACTCCTGGGCAATGGACGCTGTTAGTTATCTGTTTTCTCAGCAATACAACAATACGTGGTACCTGCATGTGCGAGAAAGAAAAAGAGAACATTCAAGTGTTTACATGTGTATATGTGCAAGACAATGTCCTTCAATTGGGTGGTGACTGTAGTGGGTAGGAGGTCGGTGGGCAGAGGGTTTGGGGCTCAACTGGCGGAAGTCTCTTTACTCTTTGATCGTGTGACCATGGGGTGGGCGGTATGGGAATTACCCGTTTCTATTTCAGTAGTTGTCTCTGGGGAATCTGGGGGGTGGCAGGGTATGGAGACACTGAGGTCGTCAGCTGTGGTAAAAGTCTCTTCCTCCGTGGGTGACGCTGTCGCTGTTCTTCCAATGGCCCTGTCGGTGACGCTAGGGCGGGTCTGGAGTTTGCAGTTCTTCACATCGTGTAGGTGATTCCAAGCACGTTTGTCCTGCAACTTTACTGCTCTCGTAGATACCTCCTCTACCAGGTGAGGGCCAGTGAAGCGTGGGCTGTTCCACTTTCTATTGAAATTGCGGAGTAGCACGTGGTCACCTTTAGTAATTTTGCACAGTTTTTCCTTTTCCAATTCTTTATCCACGTCTTCTTGTTGATCACTCTTAGACCCGCCCCGCGTGCGCTTGAGCTGTTGAGACACAAACACTACACTAGTAATCAAAGAAGACACATATTGGTACATTTCATCACCAAGAACAGTTGCAGTGTTTTCATAGTCTGTGAATGCTCTTGATGTTGGCGTTCGAGGAAGGCGCATTTGACGTCCGGTCACCACCTCGTGAGGAGTGAGGTGGTGGTCGGAGCCTGGTCTATTCCTCAGTTCAAATAGAGCTAGCGGAAGGCAATACAACCAACTCTTCTTGGTTGTTTGCTGTATCTTTGCAATTGCCTCCTTCAGTAGGCCATTCAGGCGTTCGCATATACCGTTGGCCTGCGGGTGATATGCACATGCAAATTTATGCTTCATGTTCAGTAAGGATGTGATGTGCTGGAACATTTCATTAGCGAAATGCGGGCTGTTATCCGACCGCAGTACCTTGCACACTCCCCACCTGGGGAAAACCTCCCTCACTAGAAATTTAGCTGCTCCAAATGCATCTGGATGTGAGCAGGGTCCTGCCGCAATCCACCTGGAGAATGGGCATACCACTACAATCATATACCTATTTCCTTGACATACGTTGATCATATCAACGTAGTCAATATGGATGTGCAGGAAGGGTCCCTCTGGCCGGGGTATAGTACCTTTTATCACTTTCAGTGTGTGACCGGCCGTAAACTGTTGACATGTGAGACAATTGCTGATAAAATTTGTCACATGGGAATTTAACTCGGGACAGAACCAATCTTCCCTAATTTGTGCTGCAATAACTTCCTTGCCTGTGTGGGCTGGGTGGTGGAGTTGGCTCAGGGCGGTGTTCAATAGTGCCAATGGCATTACCATCTTTCCAGTGTTACCCTGACGCCATAGTGCGTCAGTTGGCGACATTGTACATCCTCTTTTTACCCATATTTCTTTTTCTGCCATTGGTGCAGCCGCTTGTAACTCCATTATCTGTGTGGCTGGGAGATGGGTGTACCCCTCTCTCATCAACATCTCTTTAGCTATACCCCTCCCTCTCCCTCTCTCTGACTCTGGGGTGTTAAATATCTCACCAAAATATGCAGCATACTTCGCATGTGCGTCTGCTGCTGCATTTCCTTTTGAGATATGATCTTCTCCATTAGTGTGTGCGGTACATTTGACCAAAGCTAATTCTTGGGGGTCATTTATTACTTCAATTAATTCAGCTAATAAGAGAGCATGTTGCACTGGGGTGCCGTCAGCTCTCCTAAATCCTCTTCTCCTCCATTTGGACAATCCTGAGTGGACAGTAGACGCGACATATGCGCTGTCAGAATATATAGTTACTCTTTTGTCAAAGCTTTCCTTCAACGCCAAGATCAGTGCAACCAATTCTGCTGCTTGAACAGAGTAATGTTGTGGTAATTGTACGCATTTCACCGCCACACACACCAATTCCTCTGTCATTTTTACCACTGCTGCCCCAGTTCTCCTTATCCCATCATTCTGGTCTATTGTTGATGACCCATCAATGAACAAGAGCTCTCCTCCATTTAGCGCGTCCTCTTCAACTTTTCTAGTACATGAGTACATTTCGGTAGTCTGCGTACAATCATGTGCATAGTCACCTTCCTCAATAACTTCCGCTATAAACCTTGCAGGATTAACTGTGCTGCATCTGGCAATTGATAATTCTGGTCTAGATAAGATGATCTCATAACCTGACGCCCTCTGCGTGGTTAGTGTGGATTTAGGCTTGTTTAATATTGCAAATAGTGCATGTTCCACAAATAGTGTGGTTGGGCACCCCATTGTAATAGATGATGATTTCTCTACCGCGAAGGCAGCTGCGGCGAGACCTTGTTTGCAAGGGAAATGACCTAACATAACAGGATCCAAGTGACCGCTGTAAAATGCTACTGGTTTGTATCCCATGCTAGTTTTCTGAGCCAATACTGCTTTCATTACTGCTGAGTCGCAATGTGAAAATATAAAGAATTGTCGTTCATAATCTGGGGTGGCCAGTACCGGAGCAGTTGATATTGCGTCTTTCAGTTCATCAAAGGCCTCTCTCATTTCCATTGTCCACCCCAATTTCTTCTCCCCTTTGTTAGCTTCTCTTAATGCTTCAAGTAGGGGTCCTATCTATGCGCTGTAATCAAATACCCATGCTCTACAGTAGTTGCACAATCCCAGGAACTGCTGCAGTGCCCTCACTGTTTGTGGCAATGGCGTTTTTGATATAGCCTGTGCTCTTTGTGGTGCAATCTTTCTCCCGTGTTGGGATATCAGCTGACCAATGTATAGTACCTGTTCCTGACAGTACTGTAACTTTTCTTTGTCTACATTGTAACCCTTTTCAGCCAATATTGTCAGCATCTTCAATGAGTCCTCCCTGCATTTTTTTTCACTTGTGCTGCAAATTATTATATAGTCAACATACTGCAACACTGTGCTTTCCAATTCAATGTTTCCCAAGTCCATCTGTATTACTCTGTTGAAAATTGAGGGTGACTCGCAGTACCCTTGTGGCAATCTGGTGTGTTTCCATTTTGTGTTTCTGTATGTGAAGCTTGTTAGATCTTGTGAATCTGGATGCAGGGGTATTGAGAAAAAGGCATTTTTGAGGTCAATCACTGTGAATCGTGATGCCTCTGCTGGAATGCCACACAATATTGTGGCCGGGTTTGCTGCTATGGGGTATTCTGCTTCCACTATGTTGTTCAAGGGCCTGAGGTCCTGGATGAAACGCCAAGACCCTCCTTTAGCTTTGCGCACTGGATATACGGCTGTGTTACATGGTGATTCTGATGGTACCAATATGCCATTATTTATAAGGGCCGTTATTGTTTCATATATGCCCTCATCTGCCTTCTTTGATAGTGGGTATTGCTTCACTCTAGGGAGTATTGCACCTTTTTTCAATTTTATTCTTACTCCCCCTATACTTTTTATGCACCCCACGTCATAGGGACTATTAGTCCATAATGATGTTACGACTTTTGCCATATCCTCCTCAAAAAAAGGAACTGGGGTGGATGTGGGTGCTTCAAGTGCCATTGCAATTTTCTGTGCCACTTGTTTGTATGTCACTCTTAGCCATATATCTACACTCATCATAAATACCATTTCACCTTCTTCCTTTTCTTCTGAAAAGAGCTCCTCGCCTGACACCTGGGTGAGCCTGCATCCCTCAGCTAGGGCTATCACTGCCCTCCATGCTCTTCCTTCCCTGTCTTGGGCATGTACTGCGATATAATCAGCAGTTGCTATGATGCTCTCCATGCTCACTGAAATCACCTTTCCTTCTGGTTCATTGGCTGGTGTTTCTGGTCTAAACAAATAGGCTGTTGGCCTCCTCCAGATCTTTCCTTCTATTCCTGGCATCCATGCAAATGCCATGTCTGTTCCGTACTGGAATAGTTCGCCATCTACTGGCTCAGCCCTAATTACTGTCTGTCCACAGTATGCTTGCATAATTTGCCGTGCAGTGAGCATGTTTATTCCAGGAGTGGAACAAATGATGCCGTCCTCCGTAAAGGAGATTGTCATATTCAACCTGCTCATTATGTCTCTCCCAAGTATGTTTACTGGTGAGTGCCTTGAACATAAAAGCGGGACGGACATGTCATAATCCCCTATCGATAAGGGGATGTTATCAATAAAGGGAACCAACCCTCTAGCCCCAGAGAATCCTTGGGTGTTCATGGCTTCACCTGACATTTTAAATTTACCTTCCCTTATGCAAGACCGGGTTGCCCCGGTGTCGACAAGGAATGATAACTTTTTGTCACCTATCGTTACCTCTATGCGTGGTTCCTCCGCACTGTTAGGTGTTACCGACAGGATGGGACACACCAAGACCGTCTGTGGGCTGTCCTACTGTGGGTATAATGATTGACCACTTCCTGTGTAAGGGTTGTGTCCCAGGACCGTCACCCTTCCCAGTTGAGTTTGCTGTAGTTGTGTATTGGTAGAGGTTATTTTATGGTCTTGAATTTGGGCAGGTTGCTGTACTTGCTGCACTTGAGGTTATTGTGTTATCGCTACCTGTTGTTGTGGTAGTGAATATGTCTGTGGCTGTTGTTGTGTTACTAGTTGTTGCTGCACATTTCCCGGTTGCAGTGCCTGCTGTTGTTGGTTGCCCTGCTGTTCCCTTGTAGGCCCTTGCTGTCCCTGTTCTCCCCATGCTGGTGTGCCGGGTCTCATTCTACATGTGCGTGACATGTGCCCTAGTAATCGACAAATCCAACATACCGGTGGTTCCCTGGTCTGCCATGGAAAGCTCCCTGAATTGTCCTGATATACTGGTTGCCCGGTGGGGTAGAAATTTCTGAATCCTCCCCCTTGCTGCTGTGTGTTATAGCCGTATCCCCTCCCCCTCATCATTCCTCCCCTTCCCCTGTTATAATTATAATATCCAGCTCCTGCTGTTGAGTATCCTCCTCCCATGTTAGTCGTGTATGGTGAGGGCGGCTGTTGTGCTACAATCTGTGGTGATTGTATTTGGGAGGGATCTTGTGCAGCCACTACTTGTGTGGGGTTTTGGGTCATTGTTGTCGGTGTAGTTATTAGTGCACCTTCCATCGTGTATTTAGTAAGTTTTTTCTGCACCAATTTAGCCTCTTCCGCTTTTCTATCCTCTTCCTTTTGTTTCATCTTTTCTTGCCATGTCCTACAATGATGTACTATCGTCAGTTGTATTTCTGGCCATGCTTTTGCTTCCATCCCCACTACTTTCTTCAGTTGTTTCTGCACTGCTTCTGGGAGCCCTTGTATTAGTATATGATAGAATATTGCTGGTGTTTTGTCCCATTGTTCTCTAGTTTCCATACGCCACTTCTCTTGAATTTCCTGGATATAATCGACAGGATCTTCGTTCTCACGCATCTTGCGTGATGTAATTGCTCCTATGTCTGATGTGTCTGGGTACTGTACCCTCAGCGCTTGCCATAATGCATGTCTGCAGTTTGCGAATGGTGCCCATCGTGTGATGTGTTTGTTATTGTGACCCCGGGGAAGCCTGCTCTCTTCCAGATGTCATCTGCTGCATCCCCCAATATTGATATTAGGAGGCCCTTTACATCTCCTACTGCCAGTTTCTGTCCTGCGGTGTGTTTTTCCATTTCATATATCCATTTTCCCGCACCTCCACTTAATGATGGGAGCCTGCACTTTATATTTTCCTTGTCTGCATGCTTCCAGGGACGTATTGTGGTCTAACCCCTCCCCTCTCCAGAAGTGGCATTAGGTTGTGTCCTGTTTGACCCACTGGGTTCCCCAAAGTCCAGTCCGTGTACCCCTCCTCTTCTTCCGTGTCGTCAACATCGTCTGTTGTGTCCATATTTCCCCTGCTCGTAACTGTTTCTCCTCCATCTCTTCCCCTTCTTTTATCATTTCCTGTATTTAATGTGGGCGTGTGTATTCGTTCTTCCTGCCTGCGTCCAGGGAGGTCTCTAAGCCTGCCTGCATAGGGTGTGAGTTCGTGAGGGGTGGGTGCGGTTGTAGGTGGGCATGTTGCACGGGATGAGTGTGGGGTGGTGGAGCATGTTGGACGGGATGATGAGGGTGTAGCTGCACGTGTCTGCCTTCCCGCCATTCCTTGCTCTTCCTCCTCACTTCCCCCCAGTTCTTCCTTTCTCCTGCAGGCCCATGGTGATTCCCTGTTTGTCCGGGTGATGTACAATTTATCTAGGCTTTCCCTTTCCCTATTTCTTCCTTCCTTCTCCATTCCTTCTTCTTCCTCAATACAAAAGTCATCCAGGAGCGACAACCCCCAATCTGTCTTTTTCCCCCTAATCGTTACTGTTTTTAAGTCTATTAGATCCGTTCCTCCCATTTCTTCTTTACCAATTGCTCCCCTTTGTGCTGATGTTGTTGCTACTTCTGTGTCTCTGCGTACATATCTCCTTACTTCACTCTCCCCTCTCCTTTCATCTCTTTCCCCTTCTTTTTTTCTCTGCTATTTCTCTACCAATTTCCTCTTTTCTTTTTTAATTCCTCCATTACTTCACTACTCATCTTTTCTAATATCCTTTCCTCTCTTCCTTTCCCATCTCTCTTTTTCCCGCTCTAATATACTTTCTATCATCCTCCCTTCTTCGTATTTCTTTGTCGTTTGTGATAGTATTCTCCTCTTCCATATTTCCATTTCATTTTCTTTCTCTTCTTCCTCTCTTTTCTTGTCACGCAGTGCTGCTCTGGATACCCTTTCTGCTACTGCCTTTACCCTTTCAGCTTCTCTCTTTCGCTCCTCAGTTCGTTCCCTCATTTTTTCCAACTAATTCTTACTTTCTTTCCTTTCCCGTGCTCTCTCTTTCCTCTCTCTCGAGCTGCTTGATCAGTGCATTTTGCTCATCCCTTAATTCTGCTAATCGTTCCACCAAAATCTCTTCCTTTTGTCGTAACAGCTCTTCCTCCTTCCTTTTTCCCCCTTCCCCTTTCATTTCGCTCTTCCTGTCATTTTCCTCGTCCATTTTCCTTACTACCTCCTTCTCTTCTCCTGTTAATGAACCTCGTAATTTTAATTATACCTGCGCAGCTACCCACTCATCATGTCCTATTGCTGTGATTTGTTCTTCGCTAGTCCTACCCTCCCCTGCAGGCATCTTCGTATAAGTTGATCCCGTCGTACTAGTCTGTTCCCCTCCCGTGTGGCCACCTGTAGCTGTATATGGTGGCGGGCTGTATGCCGGGTTCGAGTACCCCTCAGCCGCCCTTAATTGTTCTCTCACTATTTCTCGTAGTTCCGTTAAAGGATATAACCCCCCTTCCTCTTTTTTCACTACCTTCGCTAGGGGCATGTCGTCGCTCGGTTCCTTTTTTATTTCTTTTTCGTTTGTTACTCTTTTCTCCTCCCTCTTGTCCGTTCCCCGTGTTCTGTGAGCCTTCACTCTCTTTTTCCCCATTCTCTTCTTCCTCCTTAATCTTCTTCTCTTCCTTTGTTTCCCCCACAGTGAACATTCCGTTTGGTCCTGGTCGGGACCCCTGGAATATCCTCCATAAGTTAAACACCTCCACATGGTGTGTCAATTTCTTCCCCTTGTATGTGTTATGCAGATGGGTTAATAGTGTGTGTTGGGTATATGGATCGAAACTGCCATTAGGCGGCCATGGTGTCGTCATTTTGTTGTCCGTCCCCTGTGTCTATTCTATGCTATATTTGATCAGTTTCTCCCTATGGGGTGACAGTGTTTTACATATATGCTGCAGCGGAGTAGTGAGGGTGTTCCCCCACCCTCCCGATCCTGTCCCGTATGACATAGTAGCACTTCAATTGTTATCCTCCCTTTATATGGTAGCGGTTATCTTGCTAATAGCGTACGCTATGCAATTTCAGATCTTTACCTGGCCCCGTAATTTTGGGGACTTGCGATTGTCTGCTAAAACAAAATAATAAAATATAGCATTTCCATTTGTATATTCTTTTCTCTCTTTTCTTCCTTCACCGAACACTGTTACGGCCCCCTACGGCCGAGGAGCACGTAGCCCCCTGCGGCTGCGTACCCTGTGTGACGTTCTTATACAGCCGTCCCACTTTATTTTACCCCTCCTCCTCTTTCTTCACTTGTCGTGGCCGGCGTTCTCCGTGCGCGGCCGCGTCCCCCTCTTCACCTTGCCCCGTTCTACTCGTTATCTTTTATCTTCGTCCCCACTCCCTTACCATTATCCTCTTCTCCACCACTCTCCAAAGAATGCCTTGTGTTCGAGATATCCTATGAAAGCCCTACTGGTGACGTCACCAACCTCTTCCAAAACTACTGGTAAGTTTTTTACATGTTTTTAAAAGTTCGAAATACGTTTGCAATCTACCCCGTTAACTCCACAGCTGTCCTCTTGTCATGCCTGGAACAAGGTAATCAACAATATAATCAGACTGCGCACGCTGCGTCGCCTCGCGTGTGATACGCCCCTCGACAGGAGGGCTTAACCAGTCAATTATCTTCCGTATTAGGCAACCAGCTAGCTACCGCCTACAGGGAAACGTCATCTATCTATCGAGTTTTCTTCTCGATCAATAGGGATCCTCATCTACTCATTGATCAATAATCACCAAATCGTAGGAAACCGCACATACACACACCCTTACAGGTGGTCGCGACCTAGGCCAATCAGTGTCTACGAGCGGCCGCACATGATGTTTTCGTGCTCCGCCCCCTCCTCCTTCGTAACATAGCAGACTGCTCTCGCACTTGTTCAGCTACCATTCACTTCACCGTCAACACTAATTTATCAAACCTTCGCTGCGCACCTGTGTAACACCTCCCACCTCCCGTATTCTATTCCTCCCCCCTCCCTCACAATTTCACATTGCTTGTTGGGCGTGGCATACTCACCAAGTTCTCTTGATGCGGGGCCGCTCGACTGCGTGCACCCCTCCAAGCGGCTCGCCAGCTCCCCTCGTCAATATCCGGATTGCGCTGTCCGGTCTTCTCGCCGTTCCGCGATGGTCCTGTAGTCCTCAAAAGGGGGCAGCGGCAGAGGGGGCCGCGCCGCCGGGCCTCCTCGCAACGAGAGCACTCGGAAAAATAAAATAAAAGTAGATCTTAAACAGATCTCAGCAGTGCTTCTAACTTGTCGGGGGGAAAATTCTCCCGGGGTCAGCTGGGCCGTCTGCAGACCTCCGGGCAGGGAGGCCCCAACTCCTCCCGCATATCCCAAAAATGAGTATGAGACGCACACAAGAAGCAAGCTGGTTCTGCTGTTTATTAAACAACGGCAGGGATGGGTCTAGGATCGTACGCGTCCATCCTGACTCTCGAAATTCGTGGGGCTCGCAGGCCCTTTTTGCCTCAGTATCACGCGCTACTTACGTCACCTGGGAAAGTTAGCAAAAAACCTATCGCCACTCTGGATTGGTTCCTCGAGTGGTAGGGTTAGTATAGCATACGTATAGAGAACGCTGTTAGTGGTTAAGGGTCAGTCAGGTGGTATACTTGGGTTGTCCCTTCTATTAGATACGTGAAAATTGTTACGCGAAGACCCCTGATGATTGGCTAATGTTAATGGTGTCAGTGATGAGTGCCCCATGTTCTGATTGGTCCACTCGCGATCCCCCCAGCCTGGGACCATCGTTGTTCCCAGCTCGCGGTGCACCTGTTATTTGCAACAATATGTAACTATGTGTTTGTGCAGACAATACGTGGATTTGCTCATATACTTGAGAGCAGACTTCTCCTTCCTGGGTCTGGCACCCTGTCAGGTTCGGCTTGGTCACGTGAGGAGAGACCGTGGTTGAGGCAGAATTATTCACATTTAATGTTGTATTTTCCACTGTGTGTCTGGCTTAGTTTGCAGGTGTGACCTTGGCTTCGGCTTGTGGAATGCGAGTTGCAACATTGCCCCCTTGGCTGCCAGTTCTCGCTGGGCTCATTCTGCAGGGTCAGCAATTGTACTCTTGTTCGTTCAATGTTCACGGAGGCTCTTGCTTGCGGCCTACTTGGGCCTGGTGCATAGGTGGGGATGTTTGATGCACGGCACTTTAAGTTACGGTATCATATTGCTTCATCTCCAGTATCATGTCTTCGTTGTATTTCTCATCGCAATGCATGGGTTAGGAGAAGCGTCAGCAAGCATTTTAGATGAGTTCTTTGTGCGTCTTGCGTTTCTGCATTTTGAAAAACCTATGTGAAAATAATAAAGATGCGCGTCAGTGGGTGTGTCCGTCACCTACGTCGTAGCACTGAATATGTTCTTCGTGTGGATTGGTGTGGGAGTGTCCACTGTGCATGTTTGCACGGGTGTTCTGACCGTTGGCTAGGTCGTCATGGCATCTCTAACGATGTGTTTATTTACTGTTGAATGGTTCAGTCGAGTTCATCCATGCCGCAGGTGTCGGCTTGGGCAGGCTGGTAGGCAGGCTGGTGGGCACATCCGTATGTTTCTGTATCAGGGTATTTGGTCGTCTGGTAGATAGGCAAATTCCTCTCGTGGCGGGTGTCTGGGCCGCGATCCTCTAGGCCAGGGGCGAGAGGGGATTGGTGGGAGTCTTTTGTCCCATTCTCCCACTTCACACCGCAAGTCCGCGGGCACCGGGAGCGCCGAACGGTCAGGCTCCCCGGCTGCCAGGCAGGGCGCACTTTCACCAACGCCATCAACCACAAGCCAACGCTCTGGCTCGGGGAAAAGCAAGTCTGAGAACCCAAGTAGGCTTCGGGAGAAGTCCCGGTCGATCCCGACAGAGACAGCCAAGGGGGAGCGAGGTGGTGACCCTCCCCCCAAGGTGAAAACCTCAAGCTCTTCCGAAGTCGTGAAGGCCTTGATTCACCCGGCTAAGGCCTCTATAGAGGGAGTCGTGGCAGCCCTGGCGAAGCCTGTGGAGGCTACCCTAGTGGAGACAACCTCGGGGCCCAGAGTTTCCCTGCCGCCGCGGAGGGAATCCTCTTTTCAACCCATCGATAAGACCCTTGTGAGAACACTGGTAGCAAAGGGGGGGGGCTCTGGCCACCACGGACACGGATACAGCCTCTGAAGAGGAGCTGGCTGAAGTCGTGAAGATCCTGGACAAGAGGTTCGAGGAAGTCCGGTCCTGCGGGAGGGATCCCTACGAGGCGGACGAAGAAAGCGACAGTGGCGCTGACGAGGTTCCCGTGGAGGCGGAGGATTCCACTCCCCAACCGTCGCACCCGGTACCTGGGCCACAGGATAACTCGGGAGCAATCTTGATGGCGATCCAGGCTTTGTGTATAGAGATAAGGACAAGGTTGCCCTTACCCCCAGCGGATGACCTAGCGGAGCCTGGACCGTCAGGAAGCCCTCCAAGCAAGTGGAGGAGAACTCACCGCCCTTCCAGCCGGCGCGGCCCTCACGGCCTTCATCTCCTTCCCCGCATCCGAGGGATGACACAGGAATGGAGACGGGCATGACGGGGATGGATGACGACGGAGGTGACGACGGGGATGTGCCTCCCATCACCACCTCCTTGGGCCTCTTCACCCAACGAAATTGGCTCCTTCCACACCATGATCGCCAGGGCATCCGAGCTCTTCCAGCTCTGCCCTGTAGAACAGAAGAAGGAAGGTTTCCTCTATCAACGGCGTGAGGCCAAGAGGAAGACGGTCCTCTCGGTCCCATTACTTGACGACACCTGGGACTGAACTCGTCCACGACCCCTGCCAAGAGAGACAGGTACGAGAAGAAGTACCGGGTCCCGGATTCCGCCCCCAGGGCCCTTAAGGCGCAGCCTACCCCGGATTCGGTCGTCTCAGCGGCGGCAAAGAAGAAGGCGGTGGGAGCGACGGCCTCGACTTCGACCTCCCAGACGGACGGCGAGGGGAAGAAATTGGACGCCATGGGGCGACGGGTCCTCTTGTCAGCGGCGACGACGATTAAAGCAGCCAATGCCCTCGCGATTGTGGCCCGCTACGACAGGGAGCTGTGGTTTGAGATTGCTCCTCTGCTGGACTTCCTCCCAGACGACAAGAAGGCTGAGGCCCTGGAGATCCTGCAGGAAGGCGAGGTGGTGTCGGACCACGCCTTAACGGTGTCCACGGACATTGCTTACTCCGGCTTCCGAAAGATGGGCAACAAGTGTTTGCCTTCGCCGGCGAGGATGGCTCAAGGCAACCGATTTCCGACAGGACGTGTAAACCAGAGTGTTGGACATGCCTTTCGACGGAAACAACCTGTTTGGCAAGACAGTGGACGAGTCACTTCAGGCCATCAAGGCCGACACAGAGACGGCGCGGGCCATGAGAGTTTTGCAGCAACGACAGCCGCCCTTTCGGAACTCCGGAGGCAAGCAAGGTGCCTCCAAAGGATTCGGCGGCAGTTCCTCGACGTCCCACCAGACAGCCAGTTCTTCGTCGCAGGAGGCCTGCAGAGGACGCGGCAAGTCAGGAGGATCTTGTTGTCAAGGATGCCATGGCAGCAAGGCTGCTACCAAGCAGGACTGAACCGGCCGTAGCGTCGGGCTCCCACCTGAGCACCCTGGTGGGAGGCCGGCTGGCAAAGTTCGTCAGCGTGTGGGAGTCCATCTCCACCGACTGTTGGGTGCTGGATGCCCTGGCCCGCGGGCACACTCTCGAGTTTCTAAAAAAGTGCCCCCGCATTCCACCCGTGGCCAGGAAGGAAAACCACATCCCTAAACTACTGCTGGAAGTAAGGGCGATGCTCAAGAAAGGAGCCATCAAGCTCGTCCCAAAGAAGCTCCGGGCTCTGGAGTGTACTCACGATACTTCCTCATAAGAAAGAAGACCGGCGGCTGGCGACCCATCCTGGACCTTCGTCGTTTAAACAAGTACATCAAGTCTCAGAAATTCCGGATGGTCACCCTCCAGCATGTACTGGGACAGCTGGAGGAAGGCGACTTCCTATCGTCGTTGGACTTGGAGGATGCCTACTTCCACATCCCCATTCTAAAGGGACATCGAAAGTTTCTCAGATTCGTAGTCCAAGGACGGCACTACCAGTTCAAGGCCCTCCCCTTCGGATTGAAGTCGGCGCCCAGGGTATTCACCAAGTGCCTAGCACCAGTGGCGGCGCGACTGCACCTGCAGGGGATCCACGTCTACCCCTACCTGAACGATTGGCTCATCCGAGCAAGGACAAAAGAACTCGCCGTCGAACACACAACGAAGACAGTCAAGCTTCTCACGGATCTGGTTTTTTCCAGCAACTTCGCGAAATCCCACTTGGTTCCGTCTCAAGTCGCACTGTTCCTGGGAGCCAGGCTCGACACATTGGTGCAATTGGCCTCTACATCGGAGGAAAGGACGAAGGCCATCCTGTGCAAGGTGCAACGGCTGTCGACCATGGACGAGGCCAGGGTAAGGTCCCTCCTCGGCAAGATGTCCTCGTGCATCTACCTCGTGTGCGCCTGTGCAGGCTGCGGATGCGTCCACTACAAGAGTTACTCGACGCCCATTGGATGCAAGCGGCGGGCAGCTTTGAAGACAGGATCTCGCTCAATGAGACATTTCGCCAAGCGATCCAGTGGTGGGGCACCCGCGCGCATCTCGCGGCGGGTATGGACTTCCAGACCCCGGCACATCAGGAGACGGTGACGACGGATGCCTCCCTGGAGGGATGGGGAGCGCACACCGGAGATCTCCATGCAAGAGGCCTTTGGCTCCCGGAGGAGAGGTCACTTCACATCAACATCCTGGAGCTCCGAGCAGTGTTCTGGGCCCTCAGGTCCTTCCTTCCGACCCTCAAGGGCAAGGTGGTGAGGATCTTCACCGACAACACCACCACAATGTTCTACATCCAGAAGCAGGGAGGCACCAGATCCCCATCCCTATCCAAGCAGGCCCAGGATCTGTGGCACTGGGCCATCGCCCAAGGGATGTTTCTGGTACCCTTCCTCCTGGCAGGAATAAAGAACACCATTGCCGACTCACTCAGCGGGGAGCTGTGCTTGTGCCACGAGTGGGAACTGCGGCAGGATCAAGTGGATCTGCTGTTCCAGTGATGGGGCAATCCCCAGATCGACTTATTCGCGACGGCGATGAACACCAAGTGCCGGAGGTTCGCCAGCAGGTTTCCCCAGCCGGGTAGGATGGGCGATGACTTCTCATTCCCCTGGGACGGCCTGTTCCTCTATGCGTTCCCGCCGTTACCGTTGCTGCTTCGACTCATCAAACAACTCAGAAGGTCCCGGTGCAGGATGATCCTCGTCGCACCAGAGTGGCCGAGACAGATCTGGTTCCCGGACCTTCTGGACATGTCAGCGTCCCCCTCCGTCAAACTGCCGACGGACGCGGATCGCCTCTCCAGAGAAGGAGGCGCAATCCTCCATCCCGACCCGGGGTCGCTGAACTTGCAGGCCTCGCTCCTGCAGCACTAGAGTTTGGAGAGTACGATATCCCTGCAGACTGCAAAGAGGTGCTTGCAAAGGCCAGGGCGTCCTCAACTCTCAAGTGTTATGGACACAAAAGGAAGAGGTTTTCTGTCTGGTGCGGGGCACAGAAGATTAACCCTCTGCGGATTACGGCCTCTCAAGTGCTGCCATACTTGCTATCACTGGCCAAGGCGGGGCTGGCCCATGCCTCCATCAAGATCCCTCTGGCACCTATCTCCCGCTACACCAGAACTCCGGGGCGCTCATCCCTGTGGTCCCATCGCCTGGTGAAGGAGTTAATGAAGGGACTGTTCCGATCGTTCCCGCCGGTGAAGGCTTCCGCCCCGGCATGGGAGCTCAACGTGGTGCTGACCAGGCTCATGGGGCCGCCATTCGAGCCTCTGCATTCGGCACCGTTGAAGTTCCTGTCGTGGAAAACTGTGTTTCTTGTGGCCATCACCTCTGCACGACGAGTGGGAGAGATCCAGGCCCTTTCCTGCAAGCCCCCATACCTGACTTTTCACGAGACGAGGGTGGTGCTGAGGACGTATCCCTCCTTCATGCCCAAAGTGCCGTCGGACTTCCATCTCAACGAGCCCTTGGTGTTACCTGTTTTCTTCCTGTCGCTTTCGTCGCCGGCCGAGAGGGCTTTGCACTCGCTGGATGTAGCTAGAGCACTGAAGTTCTACGTGGACCGCACAAAGAGTTTTCAGAAGACATCACAGCTGTTTGTGAACTTTGGACCTGTGAACCAAGAGAAGGCCCTCTCGAAGGCTTCCATTTCCAGATGGCCCTCCGGCTGCATCATGCACTGTCACCGGTTGGCAAACCGACCGTTGCCATCCAAGAGCCCATTCGACCAGAGCGATCGCTCCTACCATGGCGTTTCTATCTGGTGTACCCCTGCTGGACATCTGCAGGGCTGCTACGTGGAGGTCGACGCACACCATCACGAGATTCTACTGCGTTGACCGGGATTCCAGGGAGGAGTCCAGAGACGGCCAGGCAGTGCTGTGCAACCAGTTCGCCTGAAGGTGGGCCTGGTGAGGAGGTAAGAGATGCTTAATGTTGAGTTGATGAAATGCTTAATGTTGAGCCTTGCCACCTCCCGTGGTTGTGCATGTGTGTATTGCTATGTATTCTTATATTCATGAGCATGTGAATCAGTGCCAGACCCCATGCTGGAGAAGGAACAAGTTACTTACCTGTAACTGTTGTTCCCCAGCATGGGTCTGGCATGGATTCACATGCGAACCCTCCCGCATACCCCTCTGCGGCTCTTCACTTGGTCCTACTGCCACTTTACGTGCTACCAAATCCGAAGATGGCTGCCAGATGAGGGCCTTAGGTAGAGGGCAGTCATTGGCTGGGGGCAGTATGACCCTGAGACCAGTGATTGGTTATTAGGAGAAAGACAGTTCAGAAACGAAACTGAAACTGATTTTTTCTTTACCAAGCATTCCCAGCCTGACGACGGGGAATATTCATGAGCATGTGAATCCATGTAAGTAACTTGTTCCATACTCCAACAGTTCCTACGCTAAGGAAGGCATGGTATTAAACAGTAAGACGGATACAAGTGATCACAGTCAAGGGTTTTTATTGAACTTCAATTTTGTTTGAAAAATGCCTATCTAATCCTGAATCTAAAGATGGGAGCAAACTACAACCGTCATTCAATACTGCAGTCCTAGTCGAGTCTGTTAAAATAAAAAAGGGCCTATACTAATAAACCTATTGCCAATTGCCAATCCTTCTAAATACAAATAGTGTGGGAAACCATGTTATGCTAAAGAAAAGTTTTCAAGAAATGATATGTCATTATATTAGTCTCGGGAGGATAGCTCAGGGGCAAGATGCTCGCCTTCGAAAGCAAGACGACACTGAGCACCACAGGTTCGATCTCCGGGTCCGCGCTTAGAAACCTCTGGGTATTAAGCATGTTATAAATAACCTATCATATTATATCAGCTTAGCACAGTCTGTGGCTTCTCTAGCACGAGGATGCAGTTTTAAACCGCTACATCAGGGCCTTCTGTGCCAAAGTTTCTTTGCCATTCAAAGTCTCTTATTTCAGAGACCCTGATGCAACACGACAAAGCATTAAAGTTCCTTTCTGATTCTTTGTTTATTAATTTGTAATGCACACCAGACCAGGGATATCAGGGTGCAGAAAGCAAGAAGCTACAATAGAGTTTACAAAAATGAATGCAACGTTTTCCTAGTGAGATACCACTAAGGAACTTGCCACAAGTAAATAGAAAATATACATACAGTAAGGAAAAATTTCCAAGAAATTACATATATATACTTTCTTCGTAGGATTTTCCTTATTCAACCCCTCAAGTGAGTTACTGTTCACCCTGGATCCCATTCTGCCAGGCTCAGACCCACTTTAACACAAAACCTTCAATTGGTTTCCCTCTGCTGGGCTCGGACCAAATACATGTACTGTTCCCCACTTTCTCTTATCGAAGACTTTCGACTGTGCGCAGGATTTTGCTTAACCTGTCGCAGGACCACTTCGATTCATATTTATTTGTTCTCTTTCAATCGGTCTCCCTCTGCTGGGCTCTGACCAAATGTATCTATCTACCTTTGTTACTTCTCAGCTGGATACCTTACAGAGACCTTCAATTGACCACCCACGCGGTACCGGACCACTCTTTTCAAAAGTATTGTAGCTTGCTTTAAACGTCAATCACTCATCAGCAGTTCAACTTCACTTGTGTCTCTTATCACACACTTTTTAACAATGTCCGTTGCATCGCTCACCATAAAATGTTGCTGCTTGCAGCCTTGGCTTAAACACAGACCGGTCTTGTTTCGGTCTCCCCAACTCACTGACTGTGTTGATTTCACTTAAGTGACTTTATTCTTGGCGCCAAGGATGATGCCAAGGTGGCTGATGATTCTTCCTGCCTTGTTTATTGACGCGAGAGGGCCCTGGCTATCTCATACACACAATGCAGGATTCTTCAGCCTGCTTTACTGGCCTTACAATTTCTATTCTCGAGGTCTCTAGAAAGTATTGGTTCCTTGTCAAAAAAGTCAAGGGACTTTCCCTCCTTCCGATCCCCTTTGGTTTACCGTCTTTTCTCTCTTGCTCAGCTGCCGTCTCCAAACTGCTGTATCCTTGTGTCTTTTGCCTCACTGAGAGTGTGCTCTTGTGCTCCACCTTTTATCCACGTGGAGAAGCTTAATGGAAGTCAGGTGTGTGTGATGGTCAGTAATTGCCTGACCGTGCCTGACCATTGTATTGTGACATGCTGGTATATGGCTCAGGTGTTAGTCTGTTTTCCTTCAAAGCGGGCTGTCCGTGTGAAAGTGTTAAAGTTGTAAAATGGGGGTAGAAGTGGAGTTTCTAAATATCCTACTTGGTAGAGTGGGGTAAAGGTGTTACAGGCAAGGGGATACCGCATCTTGCCAGACGGCGTCCCACTCCCCAAAGACCCCTCACCCAGGTGATCCTCCTGCACTGGTCGACCCTAGGAACTGGATCCAAAAGCGATGGCCGTGTCCTGGCCTCCTGGATGACAGATTTCCTGGGACTAGTGGGTGAGACACCTTCTGGTTTCTCATGCTTGCATGGCTTCAAAAGGGCGAATTTCGGGTGAAAATCGACCTAGAGGATGCATATTTCTACATGCCCCTAAGGTCGGCCCTGAGGGTCTTCACCAAATGTCTTGCCCCGGTAGCAGAGCACCGAAGAGCCAGAGTGGAAGTCTTTCTATACCGCGAAGATTGGCTCACAAAATCGAAATCAAGGTAATGGACAACCATAGGTGTCAATCAAACAAAGGAAATCATCAAGAATCTTGGATTTTCCATCAACAACGGCAAATCAGTGGTCAGGCCTGCACAAAACAGCATCTTTCTAGGAGTGGAACTGGATACCCGTGTTCCGTGGGTGATGAGACCGTAGGTTGAACGAATAGGATCGATCTTGCAACTAGCCAACTGGTTCTTAGGGCACTCACTACCGCTATGCATCACTACACATCCATACTGGGCATGAAGTCATCATGTATATTACTGCTTCCAAATTGCAGGTAGAGGCCGATCCAGGAACAATTGGATCGGCAATGGGTACAAGCATCAGCACATTGTGCAACTGGCACACCACTTCCATCAAGCACTTCACTGGTGGCGGGCGGTACAAAACTTAGGGCATGTCATACCTTTCCAAGCCCCCACCTCCACGCTTCCTTTCAGGACGGATGCTTCCCTGTCACTGTGGGAGCCTATCTGGAAGACTTGCAGGCAAAGGGCACATGGTGCAAACAAGAATCAGACCTGAACATCATTGTAGTCACCTTGGAGCCACTCGCTGGGCACTGAAGTCCTTTCAGCCATTCTTGCGGGCCAGGTGGTCACCATACAGATGGACAGCACAATCTCAATAAATTACACGAACAAGCAAGGGGGCACGAGGTCAGTGCTGTTATCTACAGAGGTGCAGAAACTCTGGAAGTGGGCGCTCGCTCAGAGGATTCAGGTCAGTGCAGAACACATTCCAGGGAAGGACAACATTCTGGCAGATCTGCTGAGCAGGGAATGTTCCACGTCCCTCGAATGGGAGCTTGATGGGGCCAAGATTGTACAGGTTTTCAGAAGATGGGATCATCCTCACATCAATCTTTTTGCAACCAAATACAATGCCAAATGCCCTCTTTGCATCCAGGTAACCGGAAGTGGATTCACTGGGGGATGCCTTCTCACTGACGTGGACAGGCGAGTTCCTATACGCCTTCCCACCGATACCCTTTCTACCCAGGTGCCGGGACTGGTGAGAGAGCCACCTTGCTGGATGATATTAATAGCACCAGCTTCACTACCAGTTTCCTGTGTTTTCTGTTTGTTCTTGCTTTGCTCCTCAGAGTATTCATATTCACAAAAGGTTAAGGTAGCCCATTTACACAGGATGAGGGGGCAAGTCTTTACCAAGCTGACTGGCTTCTATGTGCAAGATCAGGGGAGGCAGTCCTGCAGGTCTTGCATTCTTTTCCATAATTTAGGCATCTCTGCCAGTCTAGAAATCCTTTCTGACTCAATACAAACTCCTTCAGTTTATGGGTGAGTATTTGATATGGAGTGAGGGGCATCTTTCTTTCCCCCACAGACTGTGGCTATCACTCAGACTATGGCAGTCCTCTTACAGCCTGTCCTGGTACTCCCAGCTGGGGTTATCATGCTGATGATAGGCTTAAGGCTTCCTCTATTTCAAAAGTCCCGGATGCAAGACTGTGCATGTCATTTTGGTCTTTGAAGATCCAGTGGTCCCAGTTGAATGGGAATGTTAGGGATTTTATCATGCCCCCCCCTCCCACAGGTCTGCAATGATCTGAACACGGAAGCGCCGCTGATAGAATGGGGACATCTGCAGAGTCTTTCAGTGAGCGATCTGCGGCAAGAGCAGGGGAAGTGCTTCCACTTAATCTTCAGGAAACTCAGGGCAGTTGGCTTGGCCTTGCAATCCTTTTTACATTAGATGTTTGACAATATCCAGACCATGTGCTACTTAAACAAGATATGTGGTGTGGGGTTGCTTAAACTGTGTCAGGAAGGCATGTTCATGAGGTTCTGAGGTTACTGTGTCAGCCTCTCAACTCAAAGGTGGTACGGGAGAATGACTTGAGTGGGGAGCTGGACAGGGAGACTGTGGAGTAGATCTTCTCCTTCTGGGGACATCCGCAGATCTGTTTGCGACCCACTCAGACAAGAATGGCAGGACCTTCTGTTCTAGGGAGTTCCCCATGTGGGGCTCACTATATAATGCACTGCTGATACCCTTGGGGTTTAACTTGTTTTATGTGTTCCCTCCGTTCCCAATGATTCCTCCGGTATTGGCAAAGTTGAAGCAGAGTGGAGCAGCTATGATCTTGATCACATGGGACCGAGCGCAGAGGATTTGGTACCCAGACATGCTTGACATCTTGATGAACCCTAGAGCAGGTTTGCAGCAGATTGCTTTACTTTAATGCTCAATTATCATGCCTGGCTATTGAGAGGTTAAGATACACATTGATCAATCTCTCTCTGAGGAGGATCTTGATGTGATTCTATCTGCTAGGCGCCCATCCACCAAGTCCATCTATGACTGTCGCTGGCGCAAGCTGTGCAGTTGGTGTCAGGATAATGGACTCGACCCAGCATTTCCCACAACACAGGGTTAGAATTTCTTTTATAGTTGGCCAAGTCTCCATTAAAGGTTGGCATAATAAAGGGCTCTGCATGTCTGCTCTTTCCATATTTAAGAGAACGCCCAGAAAGGTTCCCATTAGTTCCTGTATAATTCTGCGTCTTTTGAAATGTGTAACAAACGTATACCCAGCATGGGACTTAAACTTAGTTCTTACTTTATTAATGTCATGTGCATTTGTGCCAATGCCTGCATGCCATATATGGCTCCTCTAATTCAGAATAGCTTTTCCTACTGCCTTAACATTAGACAAACACATTTTATAGTTACCAGAACATTTTGTCTCCACCCTTTTTGCAATTGCCTAAATAAAAAGTCAGCATGCGGTCAAATAGTTCCTTTCTGCTGAAAGTAGCATCTGTGTTTCCATTCATAAGCTTGGATTTGTTTAGTGCCTTCCACTTCACCCAGCCAAAGTGGAAGAAAGATTTCACTGTTTTGGATTCCAAAAGGGCTCTGGAAATTCATCTTTCCATATCAAATGAGTATAGGCTGGGTGACCACTTATTTGTGGGATTTGCTGGCACTTAAAATGGAAGGGCAATTACCAAACTAACGATTTTTAGATGGATTGGAAATTGAGAAAATACATGCTCTGAATTGGTCAATATGTGGGTGCCAGTGGAGTTATGTGCTCTCTCTTTTGGGGTTCAAACTCTACAAAGCAGTCTCCTCCTTTGAGACAGCTGCCTGTCCTTTTTACATGTATTTAAATAACAATGTTATCTGTACTTCTAGCTAGGGAGAGGATGCCAGAGATGGTGGGTCAGTTCTGCAAAATGGCTTGTTTTAATGATTAGCCAGATGGGTTCCAGCTGCCATCTTTTTAAGGTATAACTTTGGTAATCTTTCATAACATGAGGAATCTGTGAGATGATATGTATGCACTGGAAGAGAAAATTACATACCTCCAGTAATTTTCCTTTCTGATGGATACGATGATTCTGCCCACATAGTCTTAATTTTATGAAATGCAACCTAGAAGTCTCCATGTTTACTGGTTACAGTCCACTCCCACTAGCTCCTCTACTCTCAAGCCATGGAAGGATTCCAGGCAGAAAGTATTGGACATATTCGCCAAGGCACCAGCGCCTCAGGCCGTTGCACCAGTGGTGGAGCAAGGGTCCACAGTTCCTTTTCACGCCAGAAGATGCAACTTCATGTCCTCTCCATGCACGTCTGTTAGCTCAGTCTAGGCTTGAGATATGAGGACTTCTCCCTTCCAGGGCCTTCTACTGTTTACCATCACAGCACCACTTGGCAGTGGTCCTTCTGAAGGGGGACAAGAAAGCCTGAGGTTGGCCATGGCCCCCAGATCAGAGTTCCTGTCCAAATAGAAGCGTGACCTAGTCACTGTTGTGCTTAGTCCCTAAGCGAATATGATGTGGTGGACCTCCCTGAAGATCTTAATGGGCAAGATGAAGAGTTGGCTAGCCTGGCTTCTGACCTCCGGTGTGCCTGTGGCCAGGATACCTGTTCTGAGTTGGAGTTAATGCATGGTTTAGCCCATGCTAATTCCAAAACACCCTTCCAGGCGACCATATTGAAGGCTAAATTGACTGCTGCTCCCTCCTTTTCGAAGATTAGAAATTACTTTCCCCATAGCTAGTAGTGAAGTCACCATAAGGAAATCCACCTCCCCTTTTATTCTGCGCTTTCTGACCCTATCTTGACTGTGAGCCTCAATTCTACCTTGGGATCACCCGTAGACCAAGACCTGGCCAAGATGCACCTACCAGCTCCTTCAAACCTTGCTTTTCTCTCTGCTCACCCATCACCTGACTCGTGTGGCTTAGCCTTGTGCGAATAAGGTTCAGAAGCAGCTACCTTACTCATCTTCCCAACTTAAAGGAATGGAAAAAGCTGGATACCCTTGGCCACAAGGCCTTAGCACCTGGCCAGTCTGTCATTGCATACTGGTAATGCATTTCGCTGCTTTTGCTCTCAAGCAAGTGACTGCCACTCCTTCTGGAAGGTGTCAATGAGGTAGCTGACAATCTGCCCCATGAGATGATGGTCTGTTCATTGATTTGGTGAATGATGACAAGGCAGCTTCCAATGAAAGTTTGCAAACTGATGTAGACACTGCAGATTGTATAGGCCGTTCAATGGGGTATCGGGCCGTGCTCAAGTGGCGCACCTGTATGTAAACATCTGGTTTTGCCCCTATTGTGCAGGCATTTTCAGCCCCTATGTTTTTGAGTTGCTTGAAAAGTTCAAGGCCGGAGCCAGGTCTGTTGGGCTGGTACATCAGCTTTCCCTGTATTTTTGCCAAGGGATATTCATTTTGTTTCTTCACCTCATCTGTTCACTGGGATAGAGGTCAGATGCTTTCCGGCGCCTTACCTCGTTTCACATGTCTCCACCAGTTGCTGCGGCAGGCCTCTCCCGGAGCCCCAGGCAAGATGGCTGACACCTCAGAGGAAGTCGACTTCTGATGCTATCTTCCCTGCACACATCCAATTCAATATGTCAACGCTGAGGCAGCGATCCGGTACCTCAGTGCTTCTGCTTCCCTCTTGGTTGAAAATATATACGATTTGTACAGGAATTACCCTAGATAAAGTCAGACGAGCTGCAGAGCTTTGCAGGCTCACGTCTGCATCGCTCTGCCGCTGGCCATGCCCCCTCTGGATCAGTTGACACAAACAGGGGAACCCTCACGTTTGTAAAACATATCAACAAACCTTCCGATCCAACAATAGCTACAGAACATTCTATTGGATTTGTTTGATGTAGTAGGGGAGAGGTAAGACAGTGTGTGGATACCCATTGAGTTGGTCCTGATACCTGCTTCAGGTACTTACTTTAGGCTTGCCTCGAAATCAGGTTTAGCGTGGCGATGTGGTTTAGACATTTTAGCAGGCGTCATGACCCTGACTGTAGAGATGACATAAAGATCCTAATTCAGAACAGTGGGAAAGAGGCACATCAAGTAAAGGCAGGGGAAAGAATAGCGCAAGGAATTCTGGAGAAGGCTTTATTTCCCAGACCTGAGGAAATCAAGAAAGCTGAAATAACTGAGAGGGGGAGAAAGGGTTTTTCTGATGCAGTACCATGAAAAGTCCTCTGGGTGGAAACCGAGATTATTCCAGACTTGGTGTTTGCCCAAAGGAATGGCCCATTAGTAGCTGAAGCTTTCCTTCATGTGTTATCCGAAGAGGAGGGCATGCAGAAAGGAGGGCCGTTCTTCTTCCTCAAGTCTGGGCTACTGTATGGAACTGATCTTGGATCCGACGATATTCCCAGGTCCCAGCTAATGGTACCCAAAAGTCATAAAAGAAAATTGCCTACTTTCATTTAACCGGTGGTAATTTGGGAACAGCCAAAATGCAGGCACAAATATTAAACTGTTTGTATTAGGCCGGAATGTATGCCATTGTGAACAAGTTCGTACTCACTTGCGCCCCTGTGTCTGTGTAAACAGACAGTTCTCTAAGGCCCCCTACAGCCCTTACCTATTATTGATGTGCCCTTTTCCTGCATAGTCATGGACATAGTTGGACCCCTTGAGCCATCTAGGTTAGCAAACCGCTATATTTTGGTAATAGTGGATTATGCAATTAGGTACCCCAAAGCATTCCCATTACTCAATAATAAAAATCAGCAAATTTTAAAACATTTGCTTCTTGTCTTCTCGAGGGTTGAATTCCTAAGGGAGATCCTAACCGACCTAGGGACTCCCTTCATGAGTCTGTTGATGGAAGAGGTGAAGGAAATCCTGCATATAAAAACTCTTAGGACTTCCGTCTATCACCCACAAACTGACAGTTTGGTTCAACAGTTCAACAAAACCCTGAAACACGTCCTAAACAAAAAATAGGTTGAGGCAGATGACAAAAACTGGTATATTATGATACCTTGGGTCCCTTTTGCCGTCAGGAAAACGCCACAATCCTCATCAGGGTTTTCTCACTTCGAATTATAATATGGTAGATAGCCATGGGAAGTCCTCGAAATGTCACGGGAGACATGGGAGGAACGGGGGAAAGCTATCTTGCCCCTACCCCTACAGCCCTGCATTTGAAGGAACATATTGCTACTGGAAGAACAATAGTTCAAGCCTACTTAGTTAAAGCGCACGGAAGACAAACCTCTGCTCAGATCTTTTTCCATTGGACAAACAAATCTGGTTCTCCTCACAGCATCTGAGAATAAGATGTTGTATAAATAGCATGGCCCTTATTTGGTAACAGCACAAACATGAGCATGCAGTTATCTATCATGTGAATCTCCTCAAGGAATGGAGAGGGGATCCTGTTGAGAAAACCACATTAAATATCGTTAAATATCACAAATGATGACGATTATGTTTGTTATATTGTTAAAACCAATAAAGAACTTTTTTTAAAAAAAAGTATTACTAGCAGGAAATTTAGATTGATCACTGATCACTCTCCATTAAAACGGATGACCCTCTTTAAGGGCTCCAATGCAGGGATCATGTGCTGGTTCTTCGACATGCAGCCCTATTGCTTTACGGTAGAAAATAGAAAGGGAAGAGACCAGGGAAATGTAGACTTCTTTCCTGTTTCCCAATAGGGCTTGAGAGAACTAGCAGCATTAGAATCTGATGGTGTCATCACTCCTTTCCTGGTGGCGGCATTGCCGCATTTGACCAGGGTACGGCAGCCGCAACCCGACCCTGACCCTAGGTGTAGCTATATGAGGGAGGACCACATGGAGGGAGGTATCCCACCGGGGACTGTCATGACATCATCGGATGACACATGGTATCCCCTTTTCCTTTTGAGGATATCCCTTCCATGCCTCAATGACATACTGTTATAGCTCGCCTCATTCCCTGTTCAAAACTACTGAAAATACTTCTTCAGTCTCTGCATACTTATTAAACTTGTCATTTAAAACTACTGAGAACGCCTTCCCAGACTCTGCCTGCAAGATGTCACAAACGGACTTCCCTAAGTACTGCCACAAGGAAGCTGAACCGAGTTATTACGATCAGTGAAGGCACAATACATAAATTGCGCTCTAGTTGTTTGCAATCCATATTGGATGGCGGGACAGTTAAACAGTAAAGTCAGCTGACAGGGAGGAGCTGGCTCGAGAGGTTAAGTCCCCTTGGTGCTGACCGAGGGACTGCTGGGCGTATGTGAGGTCTGTGGAGTCAACTGGCTCCCAGGAGAAGCTGCAGAGATCGGTGTGCTGTTGGAGCGCCAAAGGAGGAAGAATGGCCTTCTGGCATGCAGCTGTACCGAAAAACAGTCTCTGCACTGTAAGAGCCCAAGGGAGTGTGGAATAGGTAAGCGAGAGCTGCGGGAAGGACAAGAACCACAAAGCAGAGGTGGCTAGCCCGAAGGAAGGAATCGGGACGCCAACAAGCCACTGCAGGTTCACCACAAGAGAATCCATTCCTGCTACAGAAAACCAGTGAGTCAACCTGAGGGAAGAGGGAACACTGCAGAATTTTGGCAAAGGGACCAAAAGCGAACATAAGGAAATGGAGCAAATGAGAAGGACAAAAAGTGCCATATTTTTTTAAAGAAACAGAGCAGAATAAATATAAGAAACTGTCAAGTTTGGAAGTGTGCGCAAAAACCGCCTATGAGAAAGCCCTGGCAGGAGAGTGTACCAGGCCGACCCAAGGTGGAGAAGTGTGCATATGGGAAAAGTCTTGGCAGGAGAGTACACCAGGCATTGCAAGTTAAAAGTGTTTGTACATGATTTAAAGTAGTGTTTGCATGTCAGAGAATCCCGACAGGAAAGTATACCAGGTAAAAACAAATGGTAAAATCTATAAAATGGAATGCATGAGAAAACCCTGATATCAAGGGGTAAGAACAAACTTGGCAGGACAGTACACCAGGTAGTCGATCAAGAATCAGACTGTCAGCCAATCTACTTTGTAAGTTAATTATATTTGAATTAAAGGAATTTAAGGAACCAGTATAGAGCTGAGTGAAGAGAAATCCAGGGGAAGGGAAGCACTCAATTGTGAACTATATCCTCCTGGAACCTTTTTGTTGGAATTGAGCATTTTCCTTTTTGAACATTTGTTCACCTTGCAATGCCAAATACATTTCCCTTATCTCCTTATAGTTAATATTTAGAATGTGATGGTCGGAATAGTACTTTGGACACAGGATAGTTTGCTTTGGACATCTTGACCTAGGACCGACTCATTTGTTTTATTTTAGGGAGGGAAAATACCTCTTAGAGCAGGGACAGAGAGGCATTTTCCAAACCCAGTTTCATTCATAAAAATGTTATGGCTAAAAAATCTGTATCTTCAATTGCTAGGAGATGGATATCAAAGATGAGGAATCTATGGGAGGAACATCCATCAGAAAGAACATTATCAAGATTTAAGTAATTTGGTCTTCAGGATTATCTGGCATTGGTCCCTTATCCCCTCAAGGGGTTTCATAGGGGTATGCACCCCACAAAACCTAACCTATGTTGCACCATTGATATTGTCGTTGAGAGACATTTCACTCAACTTATTACTTGGTAGGCAATCCCTTGGCTCAGCAGATGGGGCACATGCTATGATAATGAGCCTTCTCTGTGTTTCCACCACATGTTATTAACTTGGGAGTACCTGTTTGCTGCAGTGAGAGGCTTGCGCTTCCAGGGTGGCATCCTTATTATGTTAGCTCTATGTGAACCATTGCAACCTATACATTTTTAAGTCTACAGAAAAAAATAGGTTACTGTTCATCGCTTAAGACAGAGCAATGTGAAGGGCCTACTTCCACAGCACTATTAGTGGATGCAACAGTCTTTTCACCTGTTCTACATTTATGCTCACTTTCATGTATTTTCTATTAAGTGTGATGCCCTTATTTTCTGAAAATGTGCACAAATCTGCAGTATAGCTACCTGGGCTTCTTCCAGACCCTTCATAAAATCTTAGTCTGTGGGCTGATGAGTTTCTATCACTAACAAATGGTTCCAGGATTCTTCAGATTAGCTCTCTGTATACAACTGAGCCTGTGAAAAATTATTAGAGACCAGTTTGTCTGGGTACTATCAAACTACCTGCTTGATTGCATACTTCAAATACTTTCTGTAGATAGGTTTTTAGATTTACTATCTTTGCTTGCTCATATAGAGATTTTATTATCAGAATTCTTAACGGGTTCAAACACCTTTGCAATGTCCCTTCAGGAAAGAAGCCATCATGGCTAGGGGCTAAAGATAGACCATTCAAATGTAAATAAGTACAAAGAATTAAGCAAACAGACAATAAAGGGCTACATAGTTTCTGTAAACCATCTGTGAGCACGGTGGCATATTTGGTGAAAGTTTGGGATGCATTATCTCCTAAATGTTTAATGGGATTTGGATTTCTGCCACTATAGAGCAGGGGAGTCCTCAGAGAAAACAACTTGAGGAATTGTATTACCATTTTCATAGGACTGGAATGTAAAATGTAGCATTGATATGCCAATGCACGTTTTTTTCTTTTTCAGCCGGTAAAATAGTTTAGCAAGTTAACCACTAGCCCAGACTTTAGTTCAGCCTGCAATGCACAACACAGTTTTAATCTGCAGCAGAAATGACTCTGCCCATCTCCTTACAAGGTTCCTAAATTGGGTACCCTTAAATGGAGTAATAAATGCACATATTATTACAGTGCTTGGGAGTAGGATAAATCTGGCGTTGAGTGCTATATTGAAAGGTAAAAATCAATATTATTTTTAATATTTTTTGTTACTACTGTTCTCATTTAGACTTTTATATTTATGAGGTAGTCCCTTCCTTGTCCTTTGTGGTGGCCAAGGGGGATGGGTGCCGCCACCCATGCTGTGTTGCTGGGCCAGTAGTGGCAAAAGGAGGATTCCCAGGTCAACTTCACCATGCCCATACTGGGAGGTAAAGGCTTGCCGCATCGAGATGACATCCCTGTAATGGAATTTAAATTCTGGATGCCCGGATTAGCTGAACTAATTAAAACCAAAGTGAAAAAAGGAGAATCCCCAGCCCGGGTACGTCAGTGAAACTAGTTGTCCCCAAAACAGTGAGCACCACAGGGCTGAGAAATCGACAGGAGAACGCGACAGGCGCATTTGAGACTCTGCATGCAGAGATTTGCTCACTCACCATCCAAGACACAGGACCATGACATGGATGAATGATAGTGGAGCATTCAGCTTTTATGCTGCATTGATTTATTTTGCACATGCTTGCTATTCCTATTGAAGATGGTGGCCCTGGGTCAATTTTGCTCGCTCCTGTATACCTTGGAAAGTGGAGCCAAAGCCTATTGGCTAGCCAGGACCTAGTAGTTATCCATTAATTATGATGATAGTTTTCATTATAATTATAATTGGATATTTATAACGTGCTTAATACCCAGAGGTTTCTAAGCACCGAACCCGGTAATCGAACCTGTGTTGCTCCGCATTCTCTTGCTTTCGAGGTGAGCGCGTTGCCCCTGAGCTTACACCTGAACTCTTTGAGCATAGTGGATCCCAGGGGGAGGTTCCTAGACCCCTCAAAGGTAACATTGATATTTTGAGGAGTATAGGTATTGGACGGAGGAGTGCTTTCCAAGGAAGCTAGAGGAGAGAGCAGATGGACCAACAGGTCAGGAGCTGGAGAGAGTAGGAGGAGGATGGTTAGAGGAGAGGGGTCGGGTGAAAAAAGAAAGAGGGTTGAAGAAAAGAAGAGGGAGAGGAGGAACATTGGGGATAGAGGAGAAAAAGTGAGATTAGAGGAGAGGAAGTGATGGCAATACCAGAAGAGGTGGAGTGAGCGAGAATGAAACTAGAGAAGACAAAGAATATCTGGAGGACAGGAGCATGGTAAAACAGAGGAGTGGAGGAGTATCGGGCATGGAGTGGTGGCGAGTGAAAGGAGAAGCAAGGAGAAAGTGTGAAAGAAAAGTTGGCCATTTGGGATAGGGGGAACCCAGAGCCTGGAAGGGTGGAGTCTGGGGTGGGTGTAGGAACGAGCACATGTAGTTGCAGGTGCAACTCATGGACAGAGAGCAGTAAGAAGAGATACATTAGATGGTTCCTTTAGTTACAAGCATGTGGTGCAACATTAAGGACGAGTGAGAGTGGGCTGGTAGGTAGTAGATCCATGGCCCGGAGACAGGGCGGTGGCAAGATTCCTATAGGTCATCAAGAGGAAAGCATTTAAAAAAGCCTCCTGTTTTCAAAAGAATCTGGGCCTACATAAAAGGTGGGCTCCGGTCCAACACCTGGCGCAGTTACAGCCGGGACGTGTCCACAGGAGCAAGATCTCAACTCATGTCAAAAAACCCAGCCAAACAAGCCAGAAAACCAAGAAAGGCATTCTACTTAGAGTGACTTTTTTTTTTCTCTCAACGTTAATGTTTACTTAATGCGAGTTGTATCTGGATATTACAAGCAACACAAAAAATAACAATAATGTAGTATGGGTAACAGATGTGATAAATAAAGAAATGGGGGGGGTCGTCGCTAAGCAAGCGCCATGCACAGTGGAAGACTTACTGTTACGTCCGTCTTATTTCCTCCATACTGTATGGGCGTCCCTCGCGAGGGGTGGGAGACAGAATCTTTTTCACCAGAAAAAATCTTCTTACCCTTTAAATTTAGAGGCGCACGGTCCTGGCAGCATGCACTCGCCTGACTCCGCCCACCAGCGCCACTCCTCAGTCCCCTTTTCCTCGTTGACAGGAATGGGCCGAATTCACCAGCGCTCCTGGGTTTGGCTTCCGCCATGTAATACCACGTGCTCTTCCCTGGATATTCTTCTCTTTGTCTTTTTCATTTCACTAGGTACTTAATACCTTCACTTGGTCTTCCAACGCCACTCTCCTCCTCCCCGGCGGGCTTCAGCAGGTATCCAGCCTGCGAGGGGCTCTTCCCTACAACCCATGCCCTTTGCTTCCGCTGCATTGGCCCCGACCATGGCTGGGCAGGTTGTTCAGCGTGCGATGCATTGACTCCATGGGCACTGAAGAACAGGCTAGCTAAGTGGAGGGAGCTCTTCCAGAAGTCACCTCTGGAGGACCTAAAGTACTTCGTCAAACATCGCTCGAGGCCGAATGGAAGGCCTCTATTCACCATCGCACCCGTACAGGTGACTCCTTCCCAGGGAAGCGCCCGACTGGGAGGAACCTGTTGGGTTCTAGTACCAGCACACGTAACGAGGCTAGTCCAGCTACTGGCCTCAGGGCTGAGGGGTCTCTGTATCCTTCTGGTGTCAGTGCTGAGGGACCGCAAGGTTCTTTTACCGGGGTCACTCCTGAGGGGCAACGCCCTAGTACCGGCATCATGTCTGAGGGACGCCTTCACGCAGCACTTCCGGCAGCTCTGCCGAGTGCAATACGCCTTCCAGGTCACAGCCTGAGGTGCGGGATAGGCCCTTTGTTCCAACACCAAGCATCTTGGACGGTACTGGTTCCAGCGAGCCAGGCACCACTACTTCGGCACGTGGCTCGCAGCTCGACAAAATGGCTGCCACGCCAGACCAGATGGCCACTCATCCGATACCCCCTCTTGCGGAGCGGGTGGAGGAAAGAGTCACAAGCTGGGACTGGTGTCAACCAGGTGCGTGACCTACAGTTTATCCATCAACAGTGCAGGGCAGGTTCCCCTGCACCCCAGGCAGAGTGTGCCCAGGACCCAGCTGCCCTTAACCACTCCATCAATATCACCTGCCACCTCTACAGCCTCCGAAGACAGGTTCTTCAAAAGGTTCGTAGGGCTGATGCGAACTCCCCACATGGGGTCCATCCTCCAAGATGCCATCAGGGACATGCTTCCTAAGGTCACTCCACCAGCACCCATAGTCATTCCTCCGTTGGCTCCTGTGCCACAGGCCCCAGCGCAAACGCTGCTGCCCCAGCCTGCTCCTCCGATTCCGGCTTACCTGCCTCCCACAGTACAGGCCGTTCCACACCAGTCTCCACACCAGCCACCGGCTCCGGACCTCCCCCACTCCCCCGAGCCTGGTGGACATGGATGACGAGGAGGACCCCGATACGCCATCTTCAGCCAGGGCCTTCCACGAATGCCTTGCAGGTTTGGCAAAGTATTTGGGCCCGAGGTAGCGCAGACCTAGGAGGGGTCTTAGCAGAAGTCCTCACCCTAAGACCCCTACCAAAACGGGGACCCCGATGCAGAAAGACGTAGTTGCCCTGGCCAACAAGGGGTGGCTCAAACCCCACTCGGCCCATCCTGTCAATCGGCGCCTTGACCCCAAGTACTGCGACTTGAGCTACAGGACTGGCTGGTGTCAATAGATCTGCAGGACGCTTATTTCCATGTGCTGATACATCGAAAGCACAGGAAGTTCCTGAGGTTTATCATAGGGGACAAGCACTATCAGTTCAAGATGCTCCCCCTTTGGTCTGACCTCCGCTCCAAGGGCCTTCACCAGCCTCATTGCGGTAGTTGCAGCTCACCTCAGGAGATCCGGGGTCCATGTATTTCCATACCTGGACGACTGGCTGATCCAAGGGAAGTCAGCGGGGCAGGTCTTGTCCCACCTGGAAGACAGCTGTCTGCTACTGCACAGGCTGGGCTTCTCCCTGAACATGAAGTCCCATGTGACACCAGTCCAAAGGCTCCAGTTCATCGGAGCAGTCCTAGACACCGGGTGGGGAAGGCCTTCCCTCCTGAGCAGAGAGTCAGCAGCATGGCACAGATGGTCGACTTGTTCTGGAACCACGCCACTCTACCAACGTCTTCCTTCCTCGGCCTCTTCGGTCTCATGGCCTCCTGCATTTTTCTATGCATGAGATCCCTACACTGGCTTCTAAGAGGTCAGTGGTCACAGCTCCTCGGAGCTCTCTTGGATCCCCTCAAGGTATCCAGATATGTGGTCACCGTCCTCATCTGGTGAACACACCGCAACAGTCTCATGGCGGGGGAACCCTTCTGGCCTCCATGGCCTCAGGCCCGAGTGGTCACGGATGCGTTTCTGAAGGGTTGGGGTGCTCACTACACGGACTTGCAGGTGAGCGGCCTTTGGTCTGCAATGGAAGCTAGGTGGCGCAACAACAAGCAGGAGTTGTGAGCCGTCAGATTAGCCCTGAATGCATACGCTCCATCTCTGGAGGGGAAGCATGTCCTGATTCTGATGGACAATACGATGGCCATGCACTACCTAAACAAGCAAGGTGGTGTGAACCCCCTCTGCAGAGAGGCCATGCAGCTGTGGATCTGGCTATTGGAGAACTTGATCTCAGTCTCAGCAGGTCATCTGGCAGGGACAGAGAACAGTTTGGCAGATATTCGGAGCTGGCAGAGCACTGTCTCACATCAGTGGGAAGTGTGCCATGAAGTCCAAGTGTAGGTCTTCCCTCGCTGGGGCACCCCAGGGCGGACCTGTTTCACAGAAACCAATAGGAAGTGCAGTCAGTTTTGATTGAGGGAATTCGTAGCAAACTCTGCGTTAGGGGACGCGGTGCTGGTGGCGTGCACCTTCCCTCTCCAATACGCCTTCCCTCTGATTTCCGTTATTCCTTGGTTTCTCAGGTAGCTCAAGAGGTTCCGAGCATCCATGATCCTGATTGCACAGGACTGGACGAGTACAAGGAGGACCTGGTACTCAGACCTTCTGGAGCTGGCCATTTGCCCACCTCGGCGGCCGGATCTCCTAATGCAGTCGGAAGGTTGGGTGCATCACCCAAAACCTGAGTCCCTCAACCTACATGCGTGGGTCTTGAGAGGATGAGGTATGATGACTGGGACCTCTCCAAGGAGGTTATTAAGGTCTTGCTGGCTGCACGCAGACCATCAAGATCGTTGTGTGCATGCAGGTGGGGAAGATTTGAGGCGTGGTGCAGGGAACGCGAGATTGACCCCATCTCTTGCCCTACTACTACAGTGATGGAGTTCCCTCTGTCACTGGCCTCAGCAGGCCTTCAGGTCACCATAGGCAAAAGATAATTGGCGGCCTTGTCTGTGTTTAAGAGGTCCCCGTATCAACGTTCATATTTTTCGATCCCGCTGATGGCACAATTCCTGAAGGGCCTTGTAAATAAGTTTCCGCCAACTCCCTTTGTTGTCCCATATTGGGATCTTTATCTGGTGTTGACATATCTCAAGGCGGCTCCCTTTGAGCCGATGCACACTTGCTCTTTACGGCTCCTCTCTTTAAAGACAGCCTTTCTAGTGGCAATTACATCCGCTATGCGGGTGAGACCTGGATTTCTCCCAAAAGTTGTTTCTGAATTCCACCTATCACAGTCGATAGACCTGCTGCCTTCTACCCACCACCTCATCCTTCTAAGTAATAGGAGTGTTTCCATAGCCTGGATCCTTAAAGGGCTCTCAGCTTCTACATTGCAAGGACCCCTGAGTTCAGAAGAACTGACCAACTCTTCGTGGCCTTCTCCTTAGCCTGTAAAGGCCTATCGATAACAAAACAAACATCTTCTGCATTGCGGAGTGGTACCAGTCAGCAGGCAGGGAATTACCGTTGTGCATCCGGGCGCATTCGACTTGGGGGGGTTAGGGGTCTCTGCATCGACAGTATTACTACTGCGTCGACTAGTGGGGTGTCTGTTAGGGATATTTATTGTGCTGCAACATGGTCCTCTCTTCATACTTTTACTAAACACTTGTTTAGATGTTGCTCGCATAGCTGATGCACATTGTGGCAGGGCAGTGCTACAAAATCTGTTAGTCTAACTTTCTGCCCGCCTCCTTCACCTACTGCTTTCGGAGTCTATCAGATGAGGAATCTGCGGGAGAAAACCAATACATTGAACAAGAAATGACTTACCGTAATATTCTTTCTATGGATTCTTCTCCCTCAGATTCCTCATCTCCTCCCCCCTTCCCCCGTCCATCCCCTCTCAGAAAGTCGTTGGTTGGTGTGTATCTTCTCTTTTGATGATGACTTGGCGATGGTCCTGGGTGACCGTTTTATGTCTTCTTGCTGCATGTTTGTTTCTTTAAAATAAAATATATGTATATATTTTCTGATGCTACGAATTGTGGTGTCTTGCACAAAGTTCATCCTTCCTTTGGAAATTTGCTGATATTGAACTTTTTGTTGGTTTATTAGCCCATTTTCTATCTCTGTTTTTCTATGCTGTGTGGTCCCCTCGGGGGGAGGGGGAGAACTGAGGTATGGGGCGTAGTGACAGAGTTTTTATATACGATGCCTGACGTCACGTCCAGAGCCGACGATCAAGTGCCGGGCAAGACCGATCGACGGCAGATTCAAGGCCCACTATGCCCCCAGTCGAAAACATTTCTGAAGCAGCTTAGCTGGATGGGATATCTATCAGATGAGGAATGTGCGAGAGAAGAATCCATAGAACATTATGGTAAGTCATTTCTCCTTCTCCCCACAAATCACGGAAACCCTCAAAAGGGCCTTCTTCAACTGCCACAGGGGTCTCGGTCTAAGAGAGAGCCTGTGTATGAGGAGATCTGCTGTGACAGGAGCTTTATCCATCAATCAGAGACGTTAAGAGCAACTCGAGGTGAGATTGGCCTCTGTGGATGTGGGAGAAAAATGAATAATCCCTTTCTGTGGGGTGTGACACCATCCAAGCATCTACTAAATGTAGTTTGTGAAAGAGGTATAGGAGGGCCAGGACGTTAGGGTAGTCTAAGCTGGTGGGTGGTAGGGATTTGTCAGGCTCCGGGTTTGGTATGGCGTTAAAGTGACCACCCATGACCACAAGGGCTTCCACCATGTCTATGTGGGCAGCCTCCAGGTTCTCAAAAAAAGGAGCCATTTCCTTGTTGGGGTCATAAATAGAGGCGAGAGTGAACATGTTGTTACCGAGGGTGCCCTTCAAGAGTAAATAACGTCCCTCAGGAGGGCTGTCTTAATGAATGGTATATCCTTGCATTTGAGAATTGCCACCCCCCTCTTTTTGGAGATGTATGAAGCGAAATATTGCTGGGTGAAACTGGGGTGTCTGAGGCAGTGTTCATCATCCCTGACTAGGTGGCTTTCCTGAATGAGGGCGATGCCCTGTGATTTTTGGCTCAGAAACAGGAGGATTCCCTTCCTTTTTCCTTGGCGAGTTTAGCCCCTAGATGTTCAGAGTAGTTATCAAGATTGCCCCTGGGGGCTCTGGGTCTGCTGTGCTGGGCATTTGTGAATGTGGAATGACTAGAGGCTGGGTTGTACTTACTGAAAGGGAGCCGTGGTGACAGGTCGAGGGTAATCAAGCAACTCAAAAGGGCAACGGTAAACGAGAACAATGCAACCAAAGAAGGAGATAGGGGCCATTTTGGGTAGAGAAAAACAAAACAGTAGCGTTAACATTCCTATGTGGCTTTTGTTGAGATGCACCCCAAAACTACAAGTAGCATAATAGCTAACAGTAATTTCAAGTGGAGCTACTACAATGATGATGGAGCTGACAAGCCCATCCGGTCAAAGTCACGCCGCAGCATAGTTAGGGCCGACAGCCAGCGGCAGTGCATCAGTGCGGGGCCTTCATGCTGGGTTTGAGTCAGCTGGAGAGAGGAGTTAATCACCAGACAGTGTTTTAATTGGGATTTCTTGGGTGTTCTCGGCAGGTGCCAAATGCCTGTAGCTCCTCTCGCTCTGTGTCCCCGGGCGGCTGATTCCGGGTGCATCTCAGTTGGCTAAGGGCACTCTGGGCAGTGTAGATTCAGTAGGGGTTCGGTTCTCTCAGATCTTTCAGTGTCCAGGCTTTGTTCTGTCAGGTGAATGGAAGGGAGCAGGGTAAGCCCCAATGATATTTCACGTTTTTTTCCACACTCAATCAGTGACATCCCTGAACGAGCAGCAATTGGCCATTTTGGACAGAACCAGCTCTTAGAACATTTGTTGTTTGATATTTGTGTGGTATAGCTTCATCTCTGTCTGTGCCAGCTTGATAATCTCCTCCTTAGACTTATAGTAGTGTACACTTATTAGAAAAACGGGCGTTAGATTTTTTGATTTCTGGAATGTGGTGTACACTCTGTGTGCAGTCCATTGCAAAGTGTTTGTCGGCAGGGAGTGCGAGGATGGACCTAAAGGCTTGCAGTGAAGCTCTCCAGTTATGAGTTTTGGATATGGGATGGCATGCCTCCGATTCTGATATTATTTTGCCCAGAGCAGTTTTCCATGTCGTCCTGTTTTGCAGCAATCTGTTCCGCCATGGCCTCCATCGATTCTACTCTGGAAGACAACTCAGCCAGATGGTAGGATTGTTGCACGCAATATTCTCAATTTCGTTGATGCAGTGTTCTAGGCCAGTGGTTTGCTGTGCCCGATTATATTTTGTTTTTGCTCTCTTGTAGGAGGAGCTGGAGGTCCGCTTTCGTTGCCAAGGAGCTGGCTGGCTGGTCGAGCATATGGATCTGCACTGCCACGCTGATCTCATGTTTCTTCCTTTTTTCCCCGGCAGTGTTCCTCAGTGTAATGATGGCTATATGTTTGCTTGCTCTGTTTAGCCATCTCTCGTTCAGGGGTGGCGGGCTGGGTCACCAGGTGAGCGACCACTTCGGATGAGCTGTTTGTAGTTGAGTCTTCTGGGTTTGTGGGGCGTGCGGTTCGGGCTGTTGTATGATGGAAATTAGGTGTTTTCTTGTGCCGTGTTGCTGGGCCCACTGCTGGGCTCTAGCGAACACCTCCCTGCGCTGTGCAGTGCCTCTGGGCCGCAGCGTCTTTACCTCTGAGTGTGCCTCAGGGGTAAGTCCGGTCAAGTCTACCCTCTGCCCTGCGGTCAGTTCCTGTTGTGTAGCTGCATGGGGGTGTGGGGAGATCTCACAAAGCAATAATGGATCCTGGCTCCTAGGCTGAAGGAAGGCAGGTGTAGGGTGCTCATCTCATCAGGAGGTGGGGGATCCGGCTGGCACCTGTGAGTTGATTGATTAAGCACCCATGTCTGGCCCAGGGACACTATGCCCTACGTAGTCAAACCCTGAGTTGTGGTTGAGGCTGTCTAAGAGTGGGCCTGGAGCCGCGCTCTCTAACCCTCTCCGTTCTTCGTGTGGGGGCCCCATCACTGAGCCACTGTTGTTGTGTACCCTATGCTGGTGCCAGTGCTTTTCCCTCACTTCCCTCGGCCTTCAGTCCGACCACCTCAGCTGTATGTAGGCCCCTGCCACCAGGCCTCCAGTATCTCGTGGGCTGGTGCTGCATACCTTTCCTCTTCCTGGTTGGGTGTGCTGTCTGGCCTTAATGAGGAACTGTTCCTCTGTTGTGTGTAGAGCTTCTCTCACCGGGCCACCGCTGTCATGTCCCAGGTGCTGTTGCTCCCTGCCTCTCCCACCTGATCGGGGCCACCAGGCGGCCTTCTTGATGAGTTTGGTGCCGTTCAATCCTCTGCCAGTGCAGGGGATCAGCTGCGCTAGTGGCCACCCACCAGCTCAGGCTGGTTAGCCGACTACCCCGTGGCCTGCTCACCTTGTTCCAGGCGCGGTGGGAAGGCTCCCCCATGTGCATTGTCCGGCCGAGGCCTCAGCGCCTCTTCATCAGCTCAACGTCCCATGAGGACTGCCTGCTTCCCCCTGTATCACCGGCAAATCAGTATGCCCCCGAGATCCTTCTGAGGGCGGGGGGGGGCGGGTATATCGATTGGTCTGTTAGTCCAAGCTGGTGCTCCATGCAAGATATGGGGCACATCCCTCGGAGCCGAGTTAAGCTGCGGGTGCCATGGTTGCTGCTTGGCCACACCCCCTCGCTTAGGGACTTTTATGTTGCCATCCGCTGAGATAAGATTCAGAACCTGATGTTGGCAAAGAGTCATAGCACTTGTTTAACCTTTTTCTTAAAGACGCAAAGAGCAGGTGACTCAGGAAGGGGTAAAAGAATGATGGTGTATAAGCCGTCCGGATTGTTTGGCGTAGTAATGGGTTCTCTTTTCATCTTTCTTGTTTTTAACCCCTTCAAAATAAAAAAGGGCAACTAAACATGGTGGTACGTTTACACTATCTTGTCTCAGCCCTGATTGATTTTTGATAATTTTGTTACATAGCCAAATAAGACACTGTTCCTGTTTCTTTTCTTTGTTCACATTATATGTTTAAGAAAATGTAGGCGTATCACTGTGCGTTAATGTGTGTTTAGCACTGCCTTGTATCATCCCACAAGTGCTCAATATTTACATCTCTAAAATCATCGGGGAGCCAAATTCAGACTATATAATTTCAATTTTCAATTCTAAATGATGCGCGGTTTATACATTGTTTTTTGTGTTGTTTGCAGAGATGAGCTTATTTAGAACTTTTTATGAAGATGAATTTAAGGATTTACCTAAATAAAATTGATCTAGCCGGTATAAATTTTTTAAACCCTTTTAAGTTTTGGACCTGTTGACAATGTTTTTTGAGGTACTATTGTAATGCCCAAGATGCCCTGTTGCTGCAGGAGGTGCGATTGAGTGGATTTTGTAATCTTATTTGAGCTGGACCTAATAGATGGTAAGAAAGTCCCTGCAGTTGCCTTCTCCTACTATCACATTTTTTATGTATTTATTTTAAATTATTTGTTTTAAATAATGTATTTAGAGGCATGGTATACAGTTCCATAACTATGTTGATGATGTATAGTTATAATTAAATGTTTGCTAAAGAGTGAGAGTTGCATGCATTCCTGTCCTAATACATGGCAAATGTGTTGTAATGTAACTGAGTTGGTAGACAAAAGGCTGAAGTGATGTTAATCTGCCCAGAGGTGATTAAAGTCATGGTTGTGCTTAAAAGAGCACCCAGTGAAGATTAGCCTATCTTTGTTAAGTGATATTGCAATTGACAAAACAATCGGGCATGGTGCATTTATCAAGTAGAAAGTGCATAACGAATTGTGCAAATGCAGGTGACTGTTTTGTAAGAAAGATTGGCCCTACTGGAGGTGGTCAGTTTGTTTTGGAGGTTTGTAACTTGGCAATGCTTTTCATGTACAGAGTTCATATGGATTGCATTATCTTCCTGTGCTCTTCTGTCCAGTTCCCATCTGTTGATTCATTTTGATTATGGGTATCCTGTGCGTACAGAATTGTTGACAACGCTTTGGCTTGTGTAGAACAGGCTGCTTCAATGCGTTGGCGCATTTTCCTGAATCCCAGGTGTTTTTAGGTTAAGGTGGCTTCCTTTTTATGTCGTCCATTATCCAGATCCAACATAGTAACATAATTAATTGACCACCTAGATTTCTAGTAAATCTAATTGCCAGTGATTGTGGAATGGGTGCTTCAACCAGCCATAGATATGCACTGATCCAGGAAGATGGTAATTGCAAGCCTTCTTGGGTGCGTACAAGAATTCTTTGACCTTCGCAAGTGGATTGCATCTACTTTTTATGGGGGTTTTCTGCCCAAAGATCTTTTGATTGTTTATATTGGTTGCTATTTAGTTTTGCAAAGGACCTTTTCGTATTCGTCAGGCCTTTTTGGAATTGCCTTGTGGAGGGAAGTTCCCTGAAACAGGGGGACTAATGATCACTAACGTAAAAACATTTGACAAAAGGGAGTCCTCAAATTCACAAATGAGTCTTCTGCAGCTAACATGGAGTTATCCAGTCTAAAGCTCTGTTCTTTGTTCCTTTATTTTATGATGTACTGCATTTCAGCCCGAGTCTCACCCAACAAAACCACAGTGGATTTATTTATGATATAAACACAAGGTAATCCAGTGATCACATACAATAAAAGGACAGCAATCCCAAAATAGCCAGATAACGGCCCACTGTAACAACCTGACCAAAAATAAATTACATTCAAAGCAATTCAGGATTCACAAAAATGCTTAATGAAGATTTACTTCTGACTCTGAACCAAATGAAGAAAAGGATATCGTTAAGTTGCATGATAGGTTATTCTATAAAGGTGGATTGAAGGAGAAATCTGCTTAATGTCTAGGCTTGGCTTTCTTAGCCAGTGAAGTAAGTGAGTGAGCACTGTTCAGTTTACTAACACTTTAGTTGTAGTCACTCCCCAAAATGAAATGCACGGTTTAAATTAAAAGCAGGTAGGCGGGCTTAAACCTAGCAAAAGGAGCAAATAAATGTAACTAGGAAAATAGGGGTGATCTAATTGTACGTCCTTCAGCCCAGTGCAAACTTACTGCAGAGAAAGATGCTTTTAGGGGGCACAATGAAGTTCGAAGGAGGCCAACTAGGGCGATCATTATGAGGCAACACGAAAAATAGCAGGTACATGTGAGAATACACCAGTTATACCTTAATATGCATCAATTGCCCCATTATGCACATATTTGTTGACACCCTGTTTGGAATACAAATTCAGAAGGACAGATGTAAATCAAGCAGAAAGCCCAATAGTGAAGTTCTTAAAACTACAGTGGGGAATTGACTTGTTATATTAGTTGAAGCAAGTAAGCCCCCTTCATTAGAGCAAAACACGTTCTGCTTTGTTCGAGAAAAGAAATTCTGACCTCTTTCAGGGTTTAATATCTCTATTAATATAACATTCATTAAAGGAGGACTGTATTAATCCCACATGTAACGCTTCCTCTGAACTTTCCACCCGCACTGTCCTGAAGGCTTTAGACATAGGAAGGGCATGAGTTGGTTGATAACACTAAAAATTAGTCTGTATAGCACGAAAAAAGTGTTGACAAACAATGTCAAAATTGACACTTTTGAACGATGCACAGATTATTCCCGTTATTCTTTGACAAACAGTATAGTATTGAAATAGATCATTACCACTAGATTGCATAATTTCAAATGTATTGACTGAAGGCAGACAAGTTCATTATTCCTGGCCTCCTGGGTATCCTAAAACAAGGCAGCACGGTGGGTTCCACGACAGTTGTAACCACTTGTTCAAAATTAAGGCTTTGTTCTTCCAATCGCATTGTCAAGGTTTTATTTTCTAAATGTTGCCATATGTTCACCTTTCTCCAAAACGTTCCATGCAAATAATACTGCCTTCCTCCCCCATATGTGTCCCTATTGTAACATGTGTACCCCACTGAATCACTGCCAAAAAGCTAGAGATGTTCCAGTACTGCTCATGTTCATGGTGAGGGAGAGTTCATTGCTCCAAATGAACATTTGGTAAGTCCTCATGTATTTTTATTGTGGGAGATCACTGTTGTTTTTCCCCAAATAACATGCACCTTACATTTTTCAACTTGAATGGTTCAGTCAGAGTTCACAAACTTCAGTAGTAGTCTCTCGTGAGCTCTGCTTACCTCATGCTTTCCCATATCAACGTTGGCAGCCTTGGCTGCAGATTTTGTCTCAGCAAGCCACACTAATTAGCAGGTTATTTTTGGATCGCTGCCTACGAACGGTAGTCAAGGATACCTTCCTTCATGCACTCTTGTATGAATTTCAAAGGGCGCAACCAAGTTCTGTGTAATTCTCATACTTTTAGGGTGCTGCCATATATATTGCTCAAAAAGACTGCCATAATGTTTAACTGTCAATTTATTTGTGTGTGTGTGTGTATATGTCTGTGTATTTCAAGTACATGCCTTTTGCTATGAAAACTGAATGCTCATTGGTGCTTATGACCAGTAGCCCATGACCACAAGTGGGTGCTGTAGTTTTCAGGGCCATTGGGTGATGATAACCCATGGTTACTACTGTAAGAGCAGCCTTTGAGGGCAGCCTGTGAGATGCTGCTGACCTCAAATGACCATATGTGTGCTGCTAGCTTTTTTATGACCAGCAGGGTGCCCCTTGGTTTGGACATACCCTAGGTGTTGCTGTATTTGACAACTCGTACACACATCTGACATAGGGAACTACGTGCAGCATTCTTGGTTTTCACCATCCCTGTTCCACTGTTAGTTTAGCTGGGCCTTATGTTGCTAGTTTTCCTCAACTTCTGATAAATGCTGGCAGGTTAGATAAATCTTGCGAGTCCTAACAGCAAGGTCAACTTCTGACATGCTGTTAAACAGGATCATTTTTGTGATTTAACTATTTTAGGATAATGCCTTTGGTGCTATGGTGGTGGAAGACTTTGAGGCTACTAGCACAGAGGAAAATGGCTCTTCTGACACAGCTACATTTGATGTATTTCTTAGTTTGCTTCAGAGATCTTTGGTGGCACCAGAGTTGCATGGCCACTGGATTTGGGTGTGCTCTGGTATGTATCTGGGGTATTGCTTGGATTTCCCCCTAGATGTATAGCTTTGCTTGGTTTAGTACTACTTGTTTTACATTAACCTTGGTAGAGCTTCTGCTTTGAAAAGACCACCTCAGTGGTGCTGCTTGGTTTGGCTGAGTCACTCTACCACTTGCATTCATTTCTTGGCTGTAAATCAGCCCCTTTAGTAGAAAAAGATGTTGGCCCTGTAATTCTCCCTCTTGCATACATTGTTTTTAATTCACCTCTTTTGCTGGGATCGCATGTAATCGGGTATTTCTTGCTGAGTACATTTGCCTCTAATTACCTGTTTTAGCAAAAAAATACAGGTATGTAATTGGCCACTTTGGAAGTGGCCATATGTCCAGAAGCAGACCGCCCCAGAAGATGTTGTGTGCCATAATTTACTCTTCTGCTGAGTTTATATCCATGTAATCATCTCTTTCAAGTAGATAGATGATGGGGGTTATACATGAGGGAAATTGCACTCTATCTTAAAACAAATTGTAGAAATAACAATCAAATGGTTTGACAAACCTCGTTAGTTAATGGCGCTGGTGGGTGGCTTTTTAGCCAATTGATTTAGCCATGAGTTGGTTAAGTCTTGGATATTGAAATGAAGGAGCAAAACATCCTGACTTGTTTTCAACAGTGAGATTTTAATGTTATAATACACATGCAACCAAAAACCTAGCAATGGGCTAGGTACAGGTGAGAGGGGAGCCAACGTGTGCTTCGACCGTGGTCTTTATCAAGGCAGAACAGTGATAAATGATCCTGTGTAAGGTTGTAGTGCCTGGTGATAGCCTCCCAAATCTTCCGGGTTGTGGGCTGGTTAGCCAATCTGATGCCGGCAATTGGTGCTCCGCGGTGCGGTGTTTCTGTAGACAAAACAGGTAATGATAATTTGGTCATGGTCATCCTACCAGTCTTGTCTGATATGTTGACAAAGTGGACAGTCCAGCTCTGCTTCAAATATCCACATCAGTGTCTGGTACTGTATAGCTTTTTCTCTTCTTTTGTGGAATGAGGTGTACCAATATTATACCATAGGTAACTAAATTTCTCCAGCATTGGATCTTTCATGGATTCACATGCTTAGAATATTCCCCGTCGTCAGGCTGGGAATCCCCGGTACATTATATAGACCCTTTCCCGTAGGAAAACTTTTTCGACGCTTATGTGTCCTATCCACCTCGTTTTGTATCATGCGTGCCCGCGCCGTCAGGACGCCATGATATAAATACAGGACCCGCCCCCGCGCTCCCTCAGATTTCAACCGTCTTTCAAAGTAGTGGGATCCTCGTGGTTACTGCTAGTTGAAATTAGGTTGTACTTTCGCTTCGGCGACGTTACATTCTGGATAAAATATGTCAGGAAAAGCTTTATTTCGCCCTTGTGCGACATGTGGACTCAAAAAAGTCTATAAAGGTGATGCTCACATGGATTTTATCTACTGTCTCCACCCGCACCACACGGCGGATACATGCGAGATATGCCAGGGTTTCTCCCAAAAAACCCTTAAAGACCGGAAAAGAAGGTTGGTCGACTGGCTTAACGACGGAGCGGGTGCCTATCCGGCATCAGAAGTTGGCTCCAGGGCCTCCAGGAGCAGGTCGGAACCTCCCTCGAAGAAGGTGCGGCCTGTCGAAAAATGCCCTGCGGACAAGCATACGGGGAAGCATGCTGGGTCTTCCTCATCACACAAAAAGTCCTCCTCCTCCTCATCCTCTAAGACGGAGAGGCAAGCGGCATCAAAACCCTCCTCAGGGGACCGTCCTAGGTCTTCCGTGAGTCGAGACTCTTCAGGCGGGAAGTCGGCAACGAAATCAGCTACAAAGTCTAAAGGCTTGGTGCCGGCTACTTGCTCGTCGACCCCGGTGTCGTTGACGATGCCTATTACTATTCAGGCAGCAGCGGTGGGGATTCCTTCGTCGACGGTGACTCAATCTATGGCCTGGCAGCCAGAGGTTTGTGACCCGGTCCCCCCTGAGGTCCTACTGCAGCCAGACACGGCCTTGTCGGTGACGTCGGCGGAAGGAGAATGTGACAGGGTTATGCAGCCGTCGGACTTGGGCTTACGGCCTTCCAATACGTCGACGACGAGTGCGAGTGGGTGTGTGGTCCCTCTATCCTCGACGTTGCTGACCCCCCAGACGGTTTTGTCTCTGGATGTGCTTAATACACTTCAGAAGCTCCTGCAGCGTCTGGATACGCAGATCCCTCAGCCTGGCACTTCATCGTTGCTATTTTCTGCACCTTCCGTCGACGAGCAAGTTCAAGCAGCCCGCTCGACGACCAAAAGCCCGTCGGCCTCCCAGGTGGTGAAGGATCGTCCTCGAGCGCAGGAGGAGGGTGAGCTATCGGAGTCCGATTCTATACGAGGTGACTCAGGGTCGGACATTTCCCTGTCACCGTCGAGAGACCCAACATGGAATTCGGATGTAGAGGTAGAGTCTACGAGGAACCAGGCACAACCATCTGCTCCGGATGATGTGGGAGCCTTCCATGCAATGATGGGAAAAGCGTGTTCCGAGTTCGGCTTAATTCCTGAGGAGCAAAAGAAAGACTGTTTTCTTTTTGATCACATGGGTCAAAGGAGGAAATCGGTATTTGCCATCCCAATCCTGGACCACGTGTGGCAAGAAGGCCTCAAGACGATGCGTCATCCGTTCTCGGAGCCGGCTATTAAGGGGCGTATTGAGAAAAAGTTTAAAGCTCCGGAGTCCACTCCAAAATGTCTAACATCACAGCCTCTGTCAGACTCTGTGGTATCGGCGGCAGCGGCTAGGAAGGCCAGAGTACAGCAAAAATGTTCAACCCCACCAGAAAGCGAGGCCAGGAGGCAGGACGCCTTTGGAAAAAAGGTGCTCTCAGTCGGCGCCACGACGGTAAGAGCAGCCAACTCCTTGGCGATTGTATCACGATACGATAGGGAAATGTGGCATAAACTAGCCCCTATCCTAGAACATCTGCCGGAAGAACATCGAAAAGCAGCCATGTTGCTAGTACGAGATGGTGAGGAGGCCTCGAACCATGCAATTAATATTGCGGTGGACCTAGCAGAGTCTGGGTTCAAACAAATCAATCATGGCGTAGTACTACGTCGACAAGCGTGGCTCAAATGTACTACTTTCAGACCTGACGTCCAATTCAAAGTCCTGGACATGCCATGTGAAGGAGAACATCTGTTTGGAGATAAGGTAGATGAAGCCTTGAAGGGGATGAAAGAAGACACGGATACCGCTAGGTCTCTCGGCGCCCTCCAGACAGGTAGAAGTTTTTGCTCTTTTCGCCCCTTCAGGGGTGCTTCCGGAAACTCCCGCTTTGGAGCCTCTAGGGACCGTGGATTTAACAGGCCCTCACACTCCTCACAAGGTTACAGACGTGCATCCCAGTCGGCACGTAGAGGCAGAGATTTTCAAGCCTCCAGACGACGCGGCTCGGGTCCCTCGTCGACGAAGGACAAGCAAACCAGCAACCAATGACGGCCTTCGGAACGTCCTGGGGGGTCGAGTCTCTCATATCGACCAATGGAAATGCATCACCACAGATCGATGGGTTCTGGACACGATTCGCATGGGTCATGCGCTACAATTCAAAAACAAGCCTCCAAGTCTTCCGCCAGTGTTTTCGGCCCAGCCCCACCTTCGAGTTCTACGACAAGAGGTGGCGCTTATGCTGCAAAAAGGAGTGGCAGAACGGGTTCCCGTGGCACAGGAAGGACAAGGGGTTTATTCCCGGTTCTTCGTTGTCAAGAAGCCAAATGGAAAATGGAGGCCCATTCTCGACCTGAGGGTACTCAACAAATGGCTAAAGAGCTCAAAATTCAAAATGCTAAAGCTCCAGGAGGTTATCAGGTCAGTGCAACCCATGGATTACCTGTCGTCGCTAGACCTTCAAGACGCGTATTTTCATATCCCAATACGTCCACGACACAGGAGATATTTAAGGTTCGTCGTCGGGCGAAAGCATTTTCAGTTCAAGGTCCTCCCGTTCGGTCTCAAGTCCTCCCCCAGGACGTTCACCAAGTGTTTGGCCCCTATAGCGGCCCATTTAAGGAAGGACGGCCACCATGTCTATCCCTATCTAGACGACTGGCTGGTCAGAGGTTCGTCCATGGAACAAACACGAAACAGTCTGGGGGCCACGATGTCCCTCTTACAGGAACTGGGCTTCGCGATAAACTTCAGCAAGTCCTCCGTAGAGCCTTCGAGGACCTTGGTCTTTCTAGGAGCGGAGTTTCATACGCACACAAGCCTTGTAAGAATGTCCAGCGAAAGAATACAGAAGCTACAAAGCAAGGCGTCGGAATGGAGATGCGGTACCAGGGTGTCGGTGCGGAAATACATGTCCCTGCTAGGGACCATGTCATCCTGCATTCCGTTGATAAACAGCTGCCGTCTGTTTATGAGGCCTTGCCAGGAATTTCTAGCGGACCGTTGGGCGCAGAGCCAAGGTCGCTGGTCCGACAGACTGGTCATCGACGAACAGCTGGTACAAGCACTCCGTTGGTGGAGAGCTTCTACTCATCTAACGAAAGGAATGCCTCTGGTGGAACCGGAGTTCCAGAAGACGGTGGTGACGGATGCATCGCTGAGCGGATGGGGAGCTCATCTGGATACGTTACAGGTACAAGGCCGGTGGTCGTTACAAGAGTCCTCCCTGCATATCAACCTGCTAGAACTGAGAGCAGTGCGTTGGGCTCTAAAATCTTTTCTTCCTCAATTGAGAGACTCTGTGGTGCGTGTCATGACGGACAACACGACTACAATGTTTTACATAAGGAAACCAGGAGGAACACGTTCCAGGTCCCTGTCGACGGAGGCACAGAAAATCTGGCATTGGGCCCTGCAACACAACATGCTAATCTTGGCGTTCCACCTGCCAGGTGTGAGAAATGTGGAGGCCGATGCCCTCAGCAGGGAAATGAACGAAGTTCACGAATGGGTGCTGAACGACCAGCAACTACAGCACGTATTCAAGAAGTGGGGACATCCTTCCATCGATCTGTTCGCGACGAAGGACAACAGGAAATGCCTGCAGTATGCAAGCAGATGGCCTCGGCAGGGCTCACTGGGGATGTGTTCTCCTTCCCATGGAAGAACAAATTCCTGTACGCATTCCCTCCTTTTCCTCTTATCCGGAGGACGTTGCAATGGATCCTCAAGTACCCATGTCGGGTGATTCTGGTGGCCCCGTATTGGGCCAGACAGGTGTGGTTTTCAGACCTGCTGCACCTAGCGGCGGCGGAGCCAATGAGGTTCAGGAAGATTCCCAACCTTCTGTCTCGACAGGAGGGTATCGTTTGGCATCACGACCCGGACAGCCTCAAGTTGACGGCCTGGCTCCTGACTTCGCCGAATTTGGTCAGCTAACGATTCCGGAGGAGTGTCGTATTCTGCAAGCGGCAAGAGCACCTTCCACAAACACCTCATACTCGTACAAATGGAGGAGTTTCTGTCAGTGGTGTGTGGATCAACCAGGTTTGGTTCCGCAGTCGATTACGCCGGAACAGCTCCTTCCATACTTGCTGTTCTTAGCTCAAAAGGGCTTATCGGTGTCGTCGATAAAAGTACACCTGGCTGCCATCTCCAGGTTTACCCGTCAACGACATTCCGCACCATTATTCAGCGACCGCCTGATTAAGCACTTCCTTAAAGGTTTGTTTCGGAGTTTCCCTCCCGAGAAGAAATTTCCTCCGGCGTGGAGCCTCAATCTGGTGTTAGCGTCTCTTATGAAACCTCCTTTTGAACCAATGTCATCATCGTCTCTAAAGTTTTTGTCGTGGAAATTGGCCTTCCTGGTGGCCATCACTTCAGCTCGACGTATTTCGGAAATCCAAGCTCTAATGGTAGACCCACCATACTTAAGAATTTTCAAGAACAAGGTGGTCCTTGCCACAAACCCACAGTTCATACCGAAAGCTCCTTCAGTGTTCCATAAACATTCCTCTATTGTTTTACCTACGTTTTTTCCAGAGCCATGCTCGGGAGCGGAGCGCACGTTACACACATTAGACGTGAAAAGGGCTCTCAAGTTTTATCTTCATCGCACGCAACCTTTCAGGAAAACGAGGCAATTGTTCGTGGCCTATGGTTTGGGTGCTAAAGGCAAAGCCATTTCAAAGCAAGGACTGTCAAGATGGGTATCGTCTACCATTTCGTACTGCCATTCCAAGGCTGGGAAGCCTCTTCTGCGAGGCCCAAGAGCTCATTCAACTAGAGCGGCGGCATCGTCGACGGCGCTGTGGTCTGGAGTCCCTCTAGGGGACGGCTACCTGGGCGGCTACAAACACTTTTACCCGCCATTACTGCCTGTCACAACAACATGCCGAAGATACTCGGATGGGACAGGCGGTGCTTCGACACCTATTCCAATAAGGTAAGCCCCGGTTGAGGGGTTAGATCTTGTTGCAATTAAGATTGAATATTGTTCGTTTTCCTATGTTAACAATTGCTGATGTGTACACGACCATAGGGAACGGGCATTGTGAGGAAAGTATGTGGGTTTGCATGCACGCCTCCTCTTTTCGGGATGGTACTGCTATGTAATCTATTCTAAGCATGTGAATCCATGAAAGATCCAATGCTGGAGAAGGGAATAGTTTCTTACCTGTAACTCCATTTCTCCAGCATTGGTATCTTTCATGGATTCACATGCGCCCGCCTGCCTCCCCTGGGCATGCAAACTGGTTCCCCCACTACTTTGGGGGCTGAAATCTGAGGGAGCGCGGGGGCGGGTCCTGTATTTATATCATGGCGTCCTGACGGCGCGGGCACGCATGATACAAAACGAGGTGGATAGGACGCATAAGCGTCGAAAAAGTTTTCCTACGGGAAAGGGTCTATATAATGTACCGGGGATTCCCAGCCTGACGACGGGGAATATTCTAAGCATGTGAATCCATGAAAGATACAAATGCTGGAGAAATGGAGTTACAGGTAAGAAACTATTCCCATATTATGTGTGGGCACGTATTGTTCAGAATCTAGTGCATCACCTTAACATTTAGAGAATGCAAAAGAAGATGATATGAAGCTGAAATGGAGAAAGTGTTATCTTACCTATCATACAAGCATATCTTGTACAGCAGGAGGTGATGTGACAAATCAATGCACACTTGAAGAACACAATGTGTGAAGTTTCAAGCCATCCCTCCAACCTAAATCCCAAAAAGTGAAAAACAAACTCAGATGATGTAATTGATCTGTGAAAACTAAACAAAAATGCATAATATAAAAAACACATGAAATGAAAACACCAACATGTTTTAAAAAATAATTCCCAGTTATTTTGCTCATTTATCCAAAGGGGAATTTCTAGTTTTAATAAAATAATCCAGGAGGTTTCTTGGTTGAGAAGTTGCAGATCTCAGTCTTTTCACCTAATATGTGATTTCATAGTTTGTAACAAATGTTTTTAGATGACTCACTAAGTGTTTATTGGATAGACAATGTCTTGCTACCTTAGATTTGAGGTTGTGGATTCTGATATCATGTTTGTGGTCCATTAATCTGTTTTAATTTTCAGGCGGTCTTGCCCACATATAACATGTCACAGGGGCATTTCAAAGTATATATAATTTGGTCTTTTAAGCAAATGGTGAATTTCTTTAAGTTTAAATGAATAGTGAGACATGTGGTTGATGGTGGGAATGATGCAAATGTCTCTTCTAGTGATGATGTTGCAGCACTAACTATTCCAAAGGAAGGCACATACATGTGCATCATCTGTTCATCAGAAATGTTGTTTAGTCTCTTTAAAAAATATTTTTTATTGTTGGGTTGAGGATATAGGTAGACAAAGGATCAGGTTAAAATTCCTGTGTGTTCATAGCATCAGTTCAAGATGGTGACAGCTGGTTTCATATATCAATATGCAATTCATGTTATTGCTGTCTGGCCTGGATTCTCTTTTGTGTCAAAGCTTGATTGAATGTAGCATGTATAGTTTGGTTTAATGCTTTCTCGATAATGCTCAATCTTTAGTGTCTTTCCAAGAATGTTTGATGTATGTTTTCAATCTGCAGTGTCCGGTTGTTTAGGATTGCTTGAAATAAAAATTGCAAGTAATGAAGTAGTTGTTTGTCGATGTTGCATGCATTAGAAGATTTTGATCAGAGGATTTTTGAAAAAGGCTGAAGTTAATGGCCTTTATAACTGGTTTTCTGTAGCGAGAAAAATGTTTGTGGGCCCACATAAAATGTGAATCTGATGTGCTTGTGACTGGAATTTTAATATTAAAAGTCTTGAATTTGTGGATTCAAAACAAACATATCATTGATTACATTGGGAAGGGTATGTTTTTTCTTTGGAGCCATTCCTTGAACATGTTTGAATACGCTGGTGCAAATCTTGCACCCCACCATTTACCCTTAATGTGTCTATTTTATAATGATTAAAATCTTAAGTAATTGTTTTTTCAAACTGAAAAGTGTAATAACCAATTATTGGTGTGCCCCTGTTTTAATTTTCTTCAGAACTTCCCAAGCTGCTTGGATTCTATCTTTGTGTGGAATGTTGTACACATGCAAATTACCTCATTCATAGCTATACTGATCTCAAAGGAACAAATGTGTAATTGTTTAATTTCCCAAATTAGGGGGCTGATTCATGGAATTATTTGCGCCGAAAAACGGTTATCTGTGCGCCATTCTGCCCACAAATCCCTGTTTAACAAATGGGGATTTGCTGGCAGAATGGCGCACAAATCCACGTTTTTTGGCGTAACTAATTCCATGAATCAGCCCCTAAATTGGAAGTATATTTAATGAAATGATTGTCTCAGGATACAAATTTCTTTAAGAATTCATCAATGTCTTAGCTTGGGTCCGTAAATGGTCCAAAATTGACACTATCGGTCTACTAGATTCCATTATAACAAGTGCAGCACCTTAGTCAGCTCGTTTGATAGCTGTTGTCTTATCATTTTGTAATGTTTAGATGGCATGTATTCGTCTTTTCTCAGATTTGTTTTAAATAGTCTTTGATCATCTTGTAATGTATTAACTTTGGAAACAAGCATTTTAATAAATGTGCTTTTTCAACAAAATTCTTCATATTCTCTGCTAACAGTTGGTGTGTCGATTTGGTTAGCAAAGTAATGTTTAAGTTTTAAAGTTCAAAAAAACCTCAAAATCCATTTAAACTCCAATGTTCTTGTTTAGCCATAATAAAATAGTGTTTGGCTGAGTGTTTGGCGTGTGAACACTGCATTAATTTACTGCTTTGGAGCTTGGAGCCTGAAATCAAGGATTTGCAGTCTGTTTTCACTTTTCATTGAGAGAGGAGGTGCACGATCCCTTAAAAAGACTAGCCACAAGCGGAACGTGGCGAAGTGCTTGGCTGAGTGTTCGGAGGATGTGAAGCGTATGAAATTGCTGGAAAGTGGAATCCATCTCCTCTGGCACCTCCCCCCCGGAACGAAGTACAGCTCAGTAAGAGAAATCTCTGGCTGTGTGTTAGTTGCTATTCTTCTTCTCTGGGCTCCACTTTACTACAATCCTGTGACTAATCTTCGGGGACCAGCATAGTGAAAGTACACTCCGTTTTTAATTATTCCCGACAGAGCAAGTATTAGCATGCTATGATTTAGGGCACAAGCCCCTGACTGGGTAACCTGGCTGAGCAGAAATATTAGTTTGGCAAGCAAACAGATCATATGTAGGTTCCAACCTTGATTAGCAAGGAGAACAACTGCAGTGGGCAGAGGACACAGCAGTCGGAAGGATCAGGGCTGTGTGAAATAAGTGGGATTGTGTCTCATAACTTTGCGCGGGAGTGCCTGCGGGCTAAGTCTTTGAGCCCTGTCGCATAACTGCCTGTCTACTCTCGTATTATTCATATTTTCTGCTCATTATTCTGTGTTTGAGTGACTGTGGGCTATAGAAGCCTTTGAGCTCCTGCGCTTACTGGTCTGTTTTATTAACCAATTCGAGACTGCCAAGTGCTACTGTGGGCGAGTAAAGTAATTGAGCCCCCGTAAAATTACGGCGTGTCTTGTCAGCCAATCTTCTGCTGCTGAGTCTCGGAGCGACTGTGGGCGAATATAGCCTTTGAGCTCTGACATTCTTTTAGTGAATTAAAGCGTTAAGACCATGTGTTGAGTATTGGAAAGAGGGCCGTGCCTGAACACTTGAACTTTAACCCACCAATGCAAGTAATTTGGAAGTGTGGGTTCTATTAAGTCGTGGAGTCTATTGATTAAAATGCAAACCATGCTTTCTCTATCGTCTATGTTTACAGGATTATGAAATACATGATTATTTATGTTTAGTAATTTTGACTTTTATCAGTACAAGTCTACTTGTTGGCTTTATTAAGTCGTGGAGTATTAATGATTTGAATGAAGAGCGTGTTTGTACAGTGCCTGTTTCTATGATTATGAAATATGAGTATTTTGTACTTCGTAACCTTGACTTTTAAGCACTATTTTTTACTGGTGTTTTAGTGTGTGTGTGTGTGTTTTACTAGTGTTTTAGTGTTTGTGTATTTTAATAATTGTTAGATTTGCTGGAATCGCATCACAAGAGTTAAAATACGTATGGGGAAGAAACTATACATTAATTAATAACCTGATGTCAGCCTAGTAGGAGCTTGGTACAACTTAGCTCTTCAAACGAAATACGAGATTACAGGTTTGATCTAAGTGATTACAGAGGAGAGTTGCTGCTCTGTTACTCTTATTTCCCTTGAGTAGAAGGGGTAGTGAAAGACTTTATTAGTCTGTATTTATAAAATTATATATGCAAAGGAAAAAATGGGGGATTTAGGTGCACACCTTGTGGTACGTAAAGAATTCAGTTTTGTAAAGTTACAGCACAGCTGGCTTTCTAATTAAAGGTGTTTGGTAGGAAATGAGGCTTTGGCACAAAAGCCCAATATACACATGAAAGAGGAAAAAAGGAAGTAATACAGATTCCTCCTGTCCCATGCACACTATTCAGAGACCACAAAACATGTGGTAAAGAAATGTAATTTGTGAACCACAACTAATACAAGAAAGTATGATCAGAACAAATTTATTCATTTGCCCTTTAAAGTATCACTTCTACACAGAGTTTGTAAACGCACAAAATTGGTTTTAATTAGAAATAACTTTCGATGTAAAAAAAGAGACAAAGCACATATTCGATATACGCAGTATTAATGGCTTAACGCGTTTCAAGGAGTAATCCTCTTCTTCAGAAGCCCGAACTGCTGTTGACAATTAATATAACCGAGATGTAGAGAGCCAGAGAAAAGAAAAAAAGAACAATGTATAGTTTTCATTAGACAATACTCCATGGTTGAATTGAAAGAAGCCACACAAAATGTTCAACACCAAACGGTAGCCCAAAGCTAAATAATGGACACAAGTCAATATGTAGAGATCAAGGTCATATCACATTAGACCAGTATAGCAATACATTTTTAGAAACCACATTAAATTTTCCACACCAAATGGTAGCCCAAGGCTAAATAATGGACGCAAGTCAATATGTTGAAGTCTAAAGTCAAATCACATTAGACCAGTATAGCAATACATTTTATGTAGTAATAATTCAGATAGAGGGTAGCCACAATGAACCTGGTGCCGTTTCATTTATTTATATATATATATATATATATATATATGCGTTTAAACCAAACTCGAGAGCAATTAGCCACAGGGGTAAAGTGCTTTAGTGAATTTCATAGACACAAAAACGAGTACACTCACCCGAGTGTACTTTGTTAGGTGTGCGTAAATAAAAAGATTATTTTCAGAGCCACAGAGGCGAGTCTCCTGAGGAGGACTGGAGAGTTTACGATCTTCCTGTGGTGTGTACGCCTACCTAGAAGTAATGTAGATAGTATAGAATTACTGGACATACAGACCCAGGAGCCAGTCCTACATCGGTAAAAAAAACAAAAATAATAATCAAGTCTAAAATTACATACCCCGGTCAATTTTGAGTAGAGCGCCCGGTTCAACCATCTGATAGCCCAATCAATGGTGTAGGAAAACAAATTCAATCAGACAGGCATCACGTGTTCCCACATGTCAAAATTATCTAATTAGAAAAGAGGTTCACATACAGCGAGTAGTAAGAAATATGGACAGACCGTCACAAGACTATAGCTGGCTATTCAATTGTAACAAATAAATCAGCCACATACCTTAGAGACTCTCATGTGGGTTGATCAAAAGCAGTAGCTGGCCAGATGCCTGTATTATGCTAGCTAAACGGCTCTGTTCGATGTTTGGTTGTCACGGACGCGTTGCATTGCCAGGTAGGGAATGGACGCGTAGCAGTTGCAAAGGAAAGCTTTCAATAGCCCTATGGGTTAACAACGAATGTGAGCTCTAGACTGCTTGTATGCGTACCCCAAAGATTAAGAACTACGTAGTAGGATCCATAGGACCACTCATTCTGGTCACCTAATTCACATAGAATCACTAAAGTTAACATACTCACTGGAAATGTGTCACAGGCGAAGATCGAGGAGAAAGTCCGGACGGGAAGCAAAATGCTACAGCGTCCATAGCCACTGTAGCCAGGGGAACCCGTTCTAACTAATATGCAGTAGAAACTAGAAAATAAAGAAAGGACTAGAGACAATGTAGGTGATTGTGGCGGGCATTTTTTTTTTAATTGTTTTTATTAATTTCCTTAAATGAACAACATACAACCAGCACAGTGCGCTAACAAACCTCAAACCCCCCCCCCCCCCTGACATACCATAGCTTGACCATGACAGCCGGTTCTATGAATATAATTTGCACGCGCCATTATCGTCATTATTGTAGCAAATTAGTCCTCACAATCCTTCAGCAGCGTTCGCCCTATGAACGGCGACACTCGTGGATGTATTCCCGGCCCCCTGACTGCCCGCCCAAATCCCCCTTCCGATGCCACCCACCAAGGTCCCAGTAGATTCAATGGCTGGTTGCTGGAGCAAATAATGTGTATACGCATCCCACATACCAATATCACAACATTGTTGCCTGTTCATCGATCCCCATCCACTCTCCATATCGTTACAATGCATGTCATCTTTCCATTGTGAAATTTTGGGAGCCCTCCCCATCCCCCACAGCATGGCCACTCTCCGTTTAGCCAGTATCAAAAGCAGAGTCACCAATTTCCGCATTCCTCCAGGAACTTCTTTAGTGTAGCCCAACAATCCCATCATTGCTTCAGGACTCCTTGTTTGGCCCATAATCCCACCAATCGTTTCAAACGCACCCTCCCAGCAGTGTTGTATGTTCGGACAGCTCCAAGCAACATGGAGGAAATCGGCCATTTCTGAGTTTCACCATTTACATCCCTCTGTACCATTGGGGAAGAATTCCTTGATTTTAGCAGGCGTGTAATAAAATTGGTGAACATATTTAAAAAGGATCAGTTTGTACCCGGCATTGATAGCTTCCTTCCGAACTCTCTCACAACAGTCGTTCAGTGTGTCCACCGATATCTCCCTGCCTAATGATCTCTCCCACTTTTCCCTCGGGTGTGATGCCCGCATGCCCCTGAAGTGGATGAACTCTGAGTACAACCCCGTGGTTATATGTCTCCCCATCAGGCCTTTAAGTGTCTTATCCAAAGTGGGGGATATAGGCGGGTGGTCGGGAAAGGTACTAAACACCAAACGGAGACTCGCCTTGAGCCTGAAGTATGATATGATATGGCATTTGTAACGCGCCTATACACAAGTGTTTCAAGGCGCAACGAGGCGGGGGGGAACAAGGGGAGACAGACAACGATCATACTAGGCCAGGTGTCATTCAGATTGCGCAAGTGCAAGGGTAGAGGGGAAGGGAAAAGTGCAGGGGGGGAAAGCTAGCGGGAAAAGTGCAGTACAGGGTTATAGCATACAGGATAAATTACAAGGGCCAGCTGGTGGCAAGTGCAAGGATAAATTACAAGGGCCAGCTGGTGGCAAGTGCAAGGTAAGTGCAGACAAGTGCTGGGAAGGGGGGCTGTAGGGATACAGACACAGTCCCGCAGTGCAGGGGTTGCCAGCGAGGCAGTGCAGGGGAGAGTGGCTGGGCCAAGGACCGAGAACGGTGAGTGGCCCAGTTGCAGATTCAGTGCAGTTTCAGTAATCTTAGCAGGGGAGAGGGGGAGAGAAGGCGGAGGCAAAGAGGCTTCCGGAACCAGAGATGGTTCTCCTCAAGTTTCAGGGAGGCAGGAAGGCTGTTCTAGTATAGAAATATAGAAGTATAGAAATGTGTCTAGGGCTGAAAGTGTCCACTTCTCTCTCAACTCCCCCCAGGGACACAAATCTTCCATCCGGGAACAGATCTCCAAAGCATGTGATACCCAATTTTTTTAGTCCTGTCTCCAAAGCATTTTTCGCTAGCAATGGGTATCCCTGGCATGTGTATAACTGGGAGCCGGGGCGAGTAGAGAACCCTGCCCCTCTTTTTCTGTTCTGACTTAATCCAGGCCTTACACGTTATCTCCACAAGGTTCTTTGGGAAGTGTACGCAGCTCGGGGCCAGCAAGATGACTGACCTGAGCAGATTGGGCACGGCCACCGCCCGCTCCACCTCAATATGGCTCCTGTCGTGTTGTAAACAGGGAAGTAAGTGGGCACCACTTTATAGGGTGAAATGTTTCATCAAAGGTTGAATATACTCATTAATTCATCCAAAATAAAAGAGGAGCTGGCTGCGACAAGTCTGGAGACACCCCGACTACAAAACGGAACAAAATTGCCCAGAGCAGGGCGTCAAGTTATATAGTTCAAAAGGTTTCGTTATATCCTTAGTAATTAGGTTCGAGGGGATTGGGTCCTCCGACGTATTCCATATCTATGACATGTAATCACCACAGCTGTGCTGCTTCGGAAACTTTTTTCTGCGTCGAGCGTCGATGACGTCGATGCGCCGTCGTTGAGGACCTCCTCCGACGTCATCCGATGTGATAAGTAGGACGCACGACGCCCGTAGCCTCAGTTCCGTTTTTTCCGCGAACTTGTTGCTTCGTGAATCTCGGTTAACGCCTCGACTCTTTGGAGTTCTGTTCTTCTCGGTTCTTCGAACCTGTTAGTTTTTGTGAAAATCCTTCGTGTGAAGATGTCTTCTACTTCGTCTTCGACCCCGCGTCCGGGCTTCAAGAAGTGCGGGGAGTGTGGGTCCAGGATGTCGGTGATGGACTCGCACGACGCCTGCCTCTGGTGCCTCGGGGAGGCCCACGACACGGATGACTGTATCGACTGCCAGTCGCTCACGTCCAAAGCCTTACGCGAACGTAAGAAGAAGTTGTCGGTAGGTCGGTTGTCCAAGCCCCGGAAGTCGAAGTCTGCAGGGCTTTCGACGGATGATTCGAGGGGTGACTCTCCGCGTCATCGTCGGAAGTCTCGTGGGTCTCCTTCTAGGAGTCGGTCTCGCCACTCCTCGGCCTCTTCGAGGCATTCTCGGAAGCGCCGACACCGGTCGTCTTCCAGGTCCTCTTCGGAGGACTCTGCCCGGCACGTCGCTTACCCCACCAGCCGTGCGACGCCGGAGGAATGGGCTTCCTTCGGGAAGAAAATGCTGGTGATTCTCGAGTCGCAGGGTACTAAGCCGTCCGCGCCCCCGAGTGGGGTCGGTCGTGAGAGGTCGAGAGACACAAGAGTGGTCGGCACGAGTCACGGGAGAGGTCCCGTTCGGACAAGGAGACTCGTTCTCGACGTACCAGTTCCAGGTCCCGGTCCTCGGCGCGTTCGAGACCGTGTGCACCTGTGAGGTCTTCGAGGAAGACATCGACGTCTGAGGCGTCGAGGCCGTCGACAGGCTTTCTCGAGGCTCCGGCTCCGAGGAAGTCGTCGAAGCCGTCGACGCTCAGGTCGTCAAAGGACACGCTCGGGGCACCGGCTTCGAGGGCTGTGTCGACGCCGCCGATGCTGGCGGCGCTGCATCTGACGTCGACGCCGATTTCCTCGACGCCGATCCTCTTGGCGCCGATGCCTGTTCTCTCGATGCCGGCGCCGATTCGCTCGACGCCTTTCGTGTCGGAGGTACCCCGTGGCACGGGGGAACCCCCTAGGAAGGCTCTGGTTAAGAGCAAGCACTCTCGGGTGCCTTCTTTTCGCCACCTGGAATATATTTCAGAGTCGGATGAGGATTCTGATGGCCTGGTTCCTAGTCGGGCTCCAGATGAAATTGTCTTGGGCCATAGTCAGTTTGACAATTTGAGGCAGTCACTGCATGATGCCAGTGGACTGGACACCTCTCCGGAGGGGGAGTTTTGTAGGCCTGAGCCTGGCTTTCATGCCGATTCCTCGTACCGGCGCCTTATGGCTAGGGTTTCTGAGTACTTGGGATGGTCTGCTCCCCCAGGGGAGTTTGTGCAGGATGATCTAACGGACATCCTTGATGTTGGTCCCCCAACTGACCCGATACTGCCGTTCCATATGGCTTTACAGAGAAGGGTGGCGGCGGCTTGGACTGCTCCGGAGAGTCTCCCGGCGGTGGGCAGATCCTTGTCGCGAAAATACCGTCCAGCCAGTAGCGCCCCCTGCTACTTGACCAGGCACCCCACTCCGGAGAGTTTGGTGGTGCAGGCGGCCACGGCCCTGGCAAAGCAGGCGTCGTACCCTACCATCCCTCCTGATAGGGACGACAAACGTTTTGGTGGCTGGGCGAAGAAAGTGTTTTCTTCTGGTGGTATGGCGCTTCAGGTGGCCAACTCCATTTGTGCCTTGTCTCGTTTCACACACACTCTGTGGAACTGTGTTGCGTTAGCGGCTGAACATATTCCCGAAGGGGACGAACGGGATGGTTTCCTTGCTATGGTCCAGGATGGTAAGGATGCCATGTGTGAGTCCGTTCAGTCGGGTTTCGACTTAGCTGAATGCGTCAGTAGGTCCATGGCGGCGAGCACCGTGATACGCAGGTTTGCGTGGTTGCGGAAGTCGGGGTTTGCTCCTGATGTGCAGTCCCGGCTCCTCAACATGCCCTTTGACGATGAACACCTTTTTGGCAGCAAGGCTGACGAGAGCCTTGAGAGGTTGCAGACCTCAAAAGCTGCAGCTAAGTCGTTGGGCGCTGCAGTTCGCCAACCTCCGCCTTTTCGTCCTAGGGGACAGCAGTGGAGGGGTGGTTCCTTTCGCTACTACTCGTCCTTCAGTAAAGCGAGAGGAGCTGGCACTCAAAGAGGCCAACGCGGGGGTACCAGAGGTGGACGACAGGTTACCCGTGGTGCCAAGGCCGCTCGGGCAGTTGCCTCTTTGCCCTCAGGTAACGCCGCAGCCGCTCCCACTCAGTCATGAGGCCATGTCCCATGGTTCGCCGGTTGGGGGAAGGCTGGCGCAGCATCTTGTAGAGTGGCGAGCCATTACTTCAGATGTGCGGGTTCTGGAGATCATAACCCACGGCTACTGTCTTCCCTTTCGGCACAGGCCTCGCGACAATCCACCGGGGAACCTCTCTTTGCAGAGTCCGGATCCGCTCCTTGCGCAGGAAATTCAAGCCTTGCTGGAGAAAGGCGCCATAGAACTGGTGCCTGTAGCGGAGAGGAACAAGGGATGGTATTCCCCTTATTTTTTGATTTCGAAGAAAGACGGGGGTTTGAGACCCATCATGGACTTGCGCGGTTTGAACAAACTCCTCAGGAAGGACAAGTTCAAGATGGTAACTCTCTCTCTCAAGTCCTCCAGGCCCTTCAGCTTCAGGACTGGTTGGTGTCACTCGACCTCAAGGATGCTTACTTCCATGTGCCGATCCATCCCAAGCACAAGAAGTACCTGAGGTTCGCGGTTGGCGACTCGCACTTTCAGTTTCGGGTCTTGCCGTTCGGATTGACCTCCGCTCCGAGGGTTTTCACCAAGCTCATGGTGGTGGTGGCAGCGCATCTCAGGCAAGGCGGGATTCACGTCTACCCCTACCTGGACGATTGGTTGATCAGGGGGAGCTCTCCCGAGCAAGTCCTGGATCATCTGTCCGTCACCTGCCACTCCCTTCACAGGCTGGGCTTCTCCCTCAATTTAAAGAAGTCCCATTTGACACCAACACAGCGGCTCCAGTACATCGGAGCAGTGCTCGACACTTCTCTGGGGCAGTGTTTTCCTCCCCAGGTGAGGGCTCTTCACATTCAGCAGATGGTGCACAAGTTTCAGCATGCCCAGACGCTCCCAGCGTTCGAGTTCTTGAGGTTGCTCGGCATCCTGCATTCTTCTGGTGCCAGAGGCTCGCCTGCAGAAGAGATCTTTGCAGTGGGCACTCAAGACGCAATGGTCGCAGTCCTCCGGCAGGATGTCGGACCCGGTTCAGGTGCCGCCCTCGGTCGCCCGGGACCTTCTGTGGTGGGCCGTCGAAGGCAACTTGATGAAGGGGGCTCCATTTTGGCTTCCCTGGCCGGAGGTGACGATCGTGACGGATGCATCCCTCACGGGATGGGGAGCTCATGCCAACGGGCTGCAGTCAGCGGTCGTTGGTCTCCGTCGGAGTCCAGACTCCATATCAATCTGTTGGAGCTGAGGGCCGTCAGGCTAGCCCTGAAGGCTTTCCTGCCGACTGTGCGAGGAAAGAGTGTCCTGATCCTGACGGACAACACAGTGGCCATGCACTACCTCAACAAAAAGGGGGGGGGGCAGGGCCAGGGAGGCGATGCAGCTCGAGTTCTGGGCCATCCAGCAGGAAGTTTCGATCTCGGCAGTTCATATGGCCGGAGATGAAAACGTGACGGCGGACGCTCTGAGCAGGCAGAGCGCAATCTCTCACGAGTGGGAGTTGGCTCAGGAGATTCTCCTGGAGATCTTCGCCCTTTGGGGGACCCCTCAAGTGGATCTCTTCGCCTCCAGTGTCAACCGGAAGTGCGAAAGGTTTTGCTCGCGGGAATTTCCTCCAAAAGGAGCCTTAGGAGACGCGTTCGTGGTGGAGTGGTCATTCCCGCTGCTGCAGAGGTTACGGAAGTTCGGTTCCCGTATGATCCTCATTGCTCCGGCGTGGACTCGGACGACGTGGTACCCGGACCTTCTCGATTTGTCCATCTGCCCTCAACGTCGTCTTCCCTACCGAGACGATCTGGGAGGGGGGTCAGGTTCTCCATCCAGAGGTCAGATCCCTCAACCTTCACGCTTGGCTTCTGAAAGGTTGAGGTATAAGGATTGGGACCTCCCTGAAGACGTGATGGAGGTGTTGCTTTCGGCCCGAAGGCCAGCAACAAAGTCTCTGTACCGTTGCCGTTGGCGTAAGTTCTGCGACTGGTGCAGAGTTCAGAGTGTGGATCCTTTTGCATGTGACATCCCCATGGTTCTGTCCTTTTACTTTCTTTGGCCCACAGGGGCTTGCAAGTGGGTACCATTAAAGGTTACCTGGCGGCGCTGTCCATCTTTAAGCGCTCGTCTGAAGAGTGTTCTTACTTTAAAATCCCTTTAATTTCACAGTTTCTGAAAGGGCTCACTAATGTGTTCCCTCCGTCACCTTTCCTGGTGCCCGGTTGGGATTTAAACCTTGTTCTTAAGTTTCTTATGGGTGCTCCGTTTGAGCCTTTACATTCTTGCCCTTTGAGGCTGTTAACTCTGAAAACTGTGTTTTTAGTTGCGGTTACTTCCGCTCGAAGAGTGAGTGAGTTACAGGCACTTTCAGTTAAGCCACCCTTCACTGTATTTCACAAGGACAGGGTTGTCCTTAGAGTTCGTCCTTCTTTTCTTCCGAAGGTAGTGACGGAATTTCATTTGGCCCAGAAGGTTGTTCTTCCGGCATTCTATCCTCCTCCGCATCCTGGTAAGGAAGAGGAGAGGCTCCATAGGCTTGATCCTAGGAGAGCTTTAAGCTTTTATGTTTCACGCATGTCCCGGGTCAGAGTGGACGATCAACTCTTTATTGGTTACGCTGGAAAGCGTTTGGGGCAAGCTGTGACGAAACAGACTTTGTCACGCTGGATTATTTTGGCCATCTCGGAGTGTTACCGCTTGGCGGGTAAGGATCCACCGGCTGGCTTGCGGGCCCATTCTACCAGGGGTATGGCTGCATCTACTGCCCTGCAGAGGGGTGTTCCTATTCGCAACATCTGTGATGCAGCCACCTGGGCTTCAGTACATACATTTGTACGTCACTATTTCCTCGATTCCATCCGAGGACAGGATCTGGCCTTTGGCAAGGCGGTCCTTTGCTCTGCTATTTGATTGGCTATTCTAAATTTTGATTCTAAATTCTTTCTCTCCTCCTTGCTCTGGTACTGCTTTGGGAGTCTGTCATAGATATGGAATATGTCGGAGGACCCAATCCCCTCGAAGAACAAGTTACTTTCTTACCTGGTAACGTTCTTTCGATGGGATGGTCCGACGACGTATTCCATATCGCTCCCGCCCTGCCTTCCCCGCTGCAGAATTTCATTTGCGATTGCAGCTTACGTTCCGCAAGGCTTTGTGTCTGACTGGCAGTTGACTAATGTCACACGTTCTGGGGGAAAAAACTACAACTGAGGCTACGGGCGTTGTGCGTCCTACTTATCACATCGGATGACGTCGGAGGAGGTCCTCGACGACGGCGCATCGACGTCATCGACGCAGGACGCAGACGCCGAAAAAAGTTTCCGAAGCAGCACAGCTGTGGTGATTACATGTCATAGATATGGAATACGTCGTCGGACCATCCCATCGAAAGAACGTTACCAGGTAAGAAAGTAACTTGTTCTTCTCAATAGAATAAATGCAATGAGTCATCTGTTGGTTTTTCAAGAGTTTTTGGTTTATCCAGAAGATAAATATAGCTGTCACTAATATTTTCTTAGTGAGAGGGGAGTGAACCGCAACACATATGTAAAATAGATGTGTACAATAGACTAGGGCCAATGCATTTCGGAATTTCCTTCTTCAGGGCCAGTCTGTTACATTTTCACACAGAGTACAGCAAAAATATTATCAAAAAAATATTAACATTGTTACATGGAAATATAAAATGTTTAACAGATACCAATCAGGGGAAAGTTCCATGGTGCAAGCACAATGTAGAAGAAAAGTAAAAAATAAACAGAAATCAGTAAAATGAAGAGAAGAATGTACAGAAAAAATACGGATGGAATGTAGCAATGCTACCTTGAAAGTGTTGCAAAGGGGGAACAAGCACTATAGTAGTGGTGCGTGAAAAGGCAGCGTTGTGGTGTTGTAACCTATGCCAATATACCAAAAACCCAGTTTGTGCCACCTCATAGTATGTCTTAAACTCCGGAAGCGCTAGACCTCCCTCCGCCACAGGAGCCACCAACTTGTCCCATGAGATTCTGGCCGGTTTACCTGCCCATATGAATTGCATTATTGCGGCCTTCAGGTTACGAAAATAATACCTGGGGACCACCACTGGAGCATTTAGGAAGATATAAAGAAATCTCGGGAGCAACCTCATCTTTACAATGGATATTCGCCCATATAAATTCAATGGAAGCTTCTGCCACCTACCTAAGGCATCCCTAGCCGTGTTCAAAGTTGTAAGGTAATTGTTATGGTACACCACCAGCGGATCCCTCGCGTTTGAGATGCCTAGGTAATTTGTGTAAGTCATGTGCCACTGGAATCCCCATGTGTCTTGGAATTGAGATGTCGCTTCCGTTAGTGGGAACAACACTGATTTGGATGCGTTCACCTGTAGCCCGGACACTTCCCCGAATCTCTGAACCTCCCGCATCGCCGGATCCAGATTCACCCCAGGATCCTTAATAAACAATACCATGTCATCGGCATACAGTGAAATTATTAATTTGTGGTTGTACAGTTGAATCCCCCGGTGCAAATGTACGTCCTTAATCCTTTCCGCCAATGCCTCGATCACCAAAGCAAAAAGCATGGGGGCATCCCTGCCTTGTCCCCCTCTCTAAAGGGATAGTCGACATTAACTGGCCGTTCACCCGCACCCTCGCAGTCGGCTGTGTGTACAATAGTTTCACCATGCTTATGAAGGAAGGAGAACATGAACGGCCATTCAACAGAATCTAACGCCTTGGTGGCGTCCAATAAGGCAGCAACCAGCAAATCCCTTGGAGACACCACCAACATTAACCCAAACTTTTTCCTAAGGCCGTATGAGGTGGAGCGGCCCGGTATAAATCCCGCCTGATCCGCCAATACCAACGACAGTCTTGAGGCCAGAATTTTCGCTAGAATCTTATTGTCAATATTGATTAATGAAATGGTGCGATACGAAGAGCATTCACTACCTGGTGTATCGGGTTTCAACAAGATCACTACTGTTGCCTCACTCAGTGAAGCTGGCAGGATTCCTGTTTCTAAACTATGTCGATACGTTTCTAGGAGATAAGGTGCCAAGGAGTCCACAAAGCATTTATAAAATTCCACCGTGAACCCCGTCGGGCCCGAGTGATTTCCCGGTCGGCAGAGTTTTAATCGCTTCCAGTACTTCCTCTAACGATAATGGGTGATTCAGGTGTTCCCTTTGGGCCTCTGTGCACCAATGCAATGCGACCTTATTGAGATAGCCCGCAATATCCCCCCGTGATGCTTGTAGATTCGAGGAAAACAAGCGACTATAGAACCGAAAGAACTGCTGAACTATCTCCACATCCTCAAATTTGTGAATCGCCTGTTCATCCGCAATTACCTGAACTCTTCCCATAAGACTATCCATTTTTGTCACCCTTTCTAGGGTGTGGCCAGGTTTATTGCCTTCCCCATATTGCCGTATATTAGTCACATGACTCAGGAACTTAACTTCCCTCATGGTAAGCAATTGAAACTCCTGCAGTGTTTAAGTATCTCAGCCCGGATTCGGTCTGAGGTGGCCGGGTTGACCACCTGCAGCCTTTGTAGGAGATCCTCCTGGGCTGCCATTTCCCTCCTGATTAATCTAAGAATGCCGGCCCTGGAAATACATTTGCCCCTTATCACACACTTCAAGCTCTCCCAGAGTATCCGTGGTGACTAGACCGAGCCCACATTTAGTTCGAGGAAGGTAGTAATCGCCGTCTGCAAGCCCTCCCTAAACACTGTATCTGAAAGGCCTTCACTCTTAAATCGCCATGAAAACTCCCTCCTAGCCTGCCCCTCAACTCCCAATTCAAGAAACACAGGCGCGTGATCCGAAAGGGTGCGAGCAAGGATCTCGACCCATCTAACCTTGCCCAGCAGTAACTGCGAGATGAGAAAGAAGTGTAGCCTCAAAGCCGACCCATGAGTATCAGAATGACAGGTATATTGCCGGGCCCCAGGATGTCTCACTCTCCAGTCATCAGCGACATCCCACAGGAGTGCCACCTCTCGCAAATGATTCATCCCCTATTCCCTCCTCCCCGTGCAAACCTAGAGCAGTCTAATTCGGGCTGCATCACAGTATTGAAATCCCCTGCCCAAATCACCTCCCCAGTCGACAAACCTCTAAGCTGCCGATCTATCCAATCCAGGGTCTCCACTGTGTCCTTGTTGGGCCCGTAGTAGTTAATTAAGGTGTAAAGCTTTCCTTGTATGGTGCCCTGCACTATAAGGCCCTTGCCACCTTCATCCCTAATCACTGTGGTCTGATGAAACCCAAACCCAGGGTGGATTAATGTACAAACTCCCCTGGCATACGTAGAGTAGGACGAGAAGTACCTATGGCAGCCCCATGTTTTCCCAAAGGTATTTTAATTGTCCCTCGTTAAGTGTGTCTCCTGTAGAAACGCTATCTTGACCTTATGCTTCTGCATATACAGCAATACCTCGCAGCGTTTTATGGGGCACTTCAAACCTCTAACATTCCACGTGCAGAATTTAAGCGATGCCATACATCAAACTGGTAGATATAGAACCCACATATCGGCCCGCCATTCCGGGTCGGTGTAACATAGCATCATTGGAAGTACCCAGTTCAAGTATGTCAGACCCGCCCCCCCACGCACCAACAACCCCAACTCATCAGTCAACATATGTCCCCTCCCCCTTACCCCCGCTGCACCCCCCAACTTTCAAACTGAGATCTGGATAACAGACCTCCTTATAGCTTCCACCTGAGGGACCGCACTGAACCCAGCCAACCCTGCCTTCCCCGAAGAATAGTGCACCCCTCCCACAGAATCAAAAGCAAACAGTGGCGGTTATAAAGGATACAACACCACAAAAAGCTAATTGTTCATTATTCCCTCTCTGCCGGGGCTGTCTCGGCAGCCGCTCCAAGAAGCTGGAGGCCTCTTCCGAAGTGTGAAGGAACACTGCTTTGCCATCGTACTCTATCGGAAGCTTCGACGGGTGTTAGGGAGAATTCTGTTTAGGCTGAATTTCCTAACCTTGTGAGTCCCCCAGCAGCTTTGCTGGATTTTTGGGGTTTAATTTTTTCTCCTGCCAAGAGTGAGACACTTTTACCCTCACTCTTGGACATGATTTGAGTGTGTTTCTTTGGATCTAGATGTGTTTAATGGGCTATGGGGTCTTTTACCCTATAGGGCTTCATGTGTTTTTGTGATGTGTGTTACACAGCACCCTCAGTGCAGTGACACAGGGGTGTCATAGTGACCCCCCAGTATAGACTCCATACCCTGGGACTGACTACTGTTTCCCAGGGCATGTAAAGTCACCATTGACTTTACTAGTCTTAAATTCTGAACAGAACCAGTACAAACCATCATATGTGGACGTACTGGCTGGGGCAATTCGATTGCCCCAGGGTCTGTTAGTCGAGGGGGCACGTCTCCGTCCCCCCTGATCGAGTTTTGGCTGGTGGTAGTGGATACTACTTTTTATATTCAACCGCAAATATTTTCCTATGGGATTTCCCATTGTTTTAGGCTACTATCTTTATTTAATTATTTACGGTAGCCTCGAACACCGCCGGTTTATTTAATTAATATTAATTATCCGGTTGGTATTTTTTGCCAAAACTTGATTCTAAAATGGCGTTTGTGTTCTCTTCTGTGACTCCAACCCAAGTCAAGCCCTTTGTTCCACTTTTTGGCGGGCTTCTCCACAGAAACCCTCCAAAGTGGTGCCACTCTGTCTGGGGTACTTAGGAGGGGTGGAGAGGAATTTAGGCACCCTGGACTGTGTTGCCTAGGCAACTCAAGTCGCATTCCATCCTGATTGGCCCAAGTGGTGAGCCGCCCGGCTCACCAATTAGCATGTTTGAGTGACAGCTAGGCTGAGTGAATGGGGGTTTGCTGCATAAAAGCAGGGCTTTGGGGACTGGAACTTCAGAAGTCGCCACAGGACCTAAGAATCCGACGAGGGAGAAGCTGAGCCGACCTGCCACGACACCACCACCGGTGGAGCCCTGCTGGGCCGCCTCACCACTCTTCCCAACGACAGAGGAGATCTCCCGCCGGAGAGTCTTCTTCCTTTGACTGGTGGGGATAACCAGTTTCACTGTCTTTTCGCCTTCCCGATGTACCTCGTGGCCGCCTTGCCTGTGCCAAGCACCCCGGCAACCGAGATACCACGTTTTACCATGACCGCGAAACAAAGGTACCACCTTTAACCGGAAAACTCCACGGCTGGTTTCTTCCCTGGTAGTGCAACGACCTTCATCTTTCCTCCAAGTCGAGATCTTCTCTTCCCCTGGACGACGACGCAACTTGCACCCACTACCAGGAACAACTGCCACCGCTGGAGGATCCTTCCCACTTAAGGTACCGTGCCCCGCCTGGCTTCCCTTGCTACCAACTGTATGGGGTATATTTAGCCCCCGGCTTTCGAACCTGGGTTAGCCTGGGACACTCTGGCTAAACTTTCCTAAGCCTCTCTAAACTCTTTTTGAACCCTCAGCAAGACTTTCAAAGCCTAGTGTAACTGTGTGATCTTGGGCACATTTGTGCTCTGCTCTCTCTAAGAGTGGGCCCAGCCTTTGGACTTTGGCTCACCAGTGACTTTTTGCTCTTCTGCCTTGCTAACAGTGTTCCTGAATCTTAGAGTGGTGTACCTTTCCATATTCTGTCTTTTTCCCTCCCTTTCTCACAAACTTATTGGAGTGCCATCTAGTTAAGCGCTCACCTCTGTATGAAAATAAGTGCTGTTTTACTGTGACTTATCTGATAAGGAAAAAGGGGTGTATATATTACAATAGTAACTGTGTTTAGAATATTTTACCATAAGAGTGCTGGAGTGTTTCAAACCGTGTGTTTTTAAATAAATAATTATATACTTTGATACCAAAGCTCTGGTCAGTGTTTGCTTGTATTATTGTACCTGAGTGCCTATTGTGTATACTTTGCATACTGCCTAACTCTTCTTGAGGGAAGTCTGACTGCTCAGCCACAGCTACCAGGTAAATCTGGGTGGTGCAGACTGCTACCAAGTGGGTTTACTGCCAACACCTGTAGTCTTAATTCTTTTGCAGTGGTCCCTAAGGGAACTGCACAGGTTTCTGCCTAACGACGGGAACACCATAGCATATTGAATCCCGCAATCACGTAGTTGCTTCTTCACTTCTAGAAATGTTTTCCTTGATGCGTGAACCTTATCGGAAAAGTCAGGGCAGAGTCTGATGCTGCCCCCTCTGTAGGACACAGTTCCCTTCTTATGTGCTTTCGAAAAGCCACATCCCGGTCTCGGTAATTTAACAACCGTGCTATGAGCGGGCGCGGAGGTGCCCCGGGGTTTGGCTTCCTTCTCGAAGGTACTTGGTGCGCCCTCTCTACTATAAACATATCAGAGAAGCCTTCAGGGCTGAGAGTCTCCTTAAGTATAACCTCCACCAGTTGTTTCATATTTGTCTGATCTGCCGACTCTGGCACGCCGATTATCCACAGATTGTTCCTCCGAGAGCACGATTGTAGGTCATCCTGTTTGTCTGACAGTTCTTTCAATGCTCTCTTCACCGATGTCATGTCTCTAACGAGGGAGCTGGATTCGTCCTTGACAGTCGACACCCTAATTCGACCTCGTCCAGCCGGTCACCATGTTTGTCTAATCTGACCTGCATGTGGTCAACCTTGCATGTTATCGTGTCCATTTTCTCATCCAGAGCCTGTATGCTAGACTGTAGCTGGTTAAACATTATTTTGATGTCCTGCAAGGCCCCCACGGGGTCAACCGGAGGAGGGGACAGCGTCCCCCGAGATTGCTCCATAGAGTCCACTTGCTGAGGCAAGGCCGGGTTGTCGAACCTCAGCTTGGATTGTTGTTGTCTGCCTCCCTTGCCAGATTTAGACATCCCTTTTCGACTGACTGGGGGACCCCGCTTGGCCCTCCACAAGGGCTGCTCTCCAGGGGTGCGTCCCCCAGATGGCGCCGAGTAGAATGCTGCTATGTCAGGCCTGCATCGGCTATACAGTGCTGTTGGAGGTATTCCAGCCAATGTGACGGACTCACACCTCTCTCTCCGCCTCGCTGTTCCGTGCTAAACCAGCCCAATACGGAGTGTGGCGCACCAAGTGTGGTGTGACATGTACTGCTGCAGGGGCTGCACCCAGCCCTACTCGGTTGTTGCGCCGCAGCCCGGGGCCCTGTTCCGTTGTATCACACGATCCCACAGTTTTAGATCCCTCCTCCGAGGGGAACTGCTGCCGATGTCAGGCTGGCGCTATCCTAAGGACGTGTCCGTCCGACACCAGAATATGCATGGGTCCACTTCTCTATTGAGAGAACTTCAGACAATGCCCATTGTGTCCCTCTCAGCTTCCTCGATCACTCTGTTTCTCCACAGTCCCCCGTAGGCCCTGCGGATCCTTCCGCAGCTGGCGCAGAGCAGCAAGTCTTCACCCCACTCAGAAGATCCTCTCCCATCTGCAGTCCCGCGGGCCTTAGCTCAGCCGCGAGACTCGGGGGTCGGATTCGACCGGGGGGTCTGGGTAGTAAATCACTGTGGCCATAGGGTCTCCCAGACAATCCCCACCCACGGTTCCAATATCCCCAGACACACGCCAGCAAGACAAATATACAAGCCGCACAGGGGAGGGCTGCAACCACCTCCTCCCCAACCACCTGGGGGCCAGATCCCCTGCCTTCTTGTTGTCGCGGCCTGGTCGCCGCAAGCGCCCGGGGGAAGCCTCAACGACCAGGGTCCGGATCTTCGTGCCTAGTGACGGCTGCAACTATAGGGTGCACTGCCGGAATGGGAGCGCAAAGGGAGGCATGCACCTTCCTCCCTCCCGTACGTCCAGTAGAAGCCAGAGGCGCACCCGCCGGAGAGGTCCCATGCGGCTCCTCACATCACCGCCCGCGAGCCGCGTGAAAATGTGTGCGGGGCTCGGTGCACCACCTCCCACACCGGGGACCCACGTGTTGTCAACCCCGTCCTCCAACTGCAGGGCTCACCGGAGCGCAGTCCCGATCGGCCGGGCAGTTGGTTCCACAGTGGCCGCCCCTCAGGCTCCAATGTGTCCGAGCTCTCGGCTCGCGTGTCGGGGGCCGAGTCACAGCCAAGGCTCACCGAGGCTGCTCTGAGCTGTCGTGCACGTGGGAGACCCAGACCTCCACTGCCGGCCCTTCCCGACCTTCCGTGTCCTCAGAAACACCACCAGCCAAAGGACAACCCCTTCACGAGGCCGTGCTCCACACACAAAAGCAAAACGCTGTGGGGATAGCTCCGAATTCTGACCGGATATATCAGGGCATCAGGGACCTCACGGGCTGGCAGCCATTTTGTCTGGGCTCTCGAGCGCCCTCCCCGTGAGGGCCATCTTAAAGGGGTAGATTGCGGATACTACTTATCTCTTCTTTCCCACAGGGAAATTATATATGCCCCTCTATTTATTTTAAAATCATTTCGTTTTAGTCATACAACCACACTATTGTGTTCGAGGCAATGCCCCTACCTTTGTCTCCGGAGGGGCCAGCAAGTTTAGAGACTTGGGACCCAACCCAGGTTGAATCGTCTGCACAGGTAAGCTCTCAGGGTATAGAAAACGATAGTGCACAACCCCTGGCTAGTTACATCACCCCTAAACCAGTAAAAGAAGGGGTCGTTGATAACCTCATTTTCTTCCCTTAAAAAGGAACAAAGGGAAGATTGGTTGTCGAAGATACTCTTAGGGTTTCACTTGAAGAGTATATAACAAAACCAGAAGAAGTGTCTAGTTGGTCATTTATTTTGGAGGAAAATGTTTCGGTGTATGACATATCTTCTGTAAAAATCTCTTAGCAATAGTCAATTGGTGGATGATAGGGTCATGGGGGACAGAATTTGATGCATCCTTTTTTGTTTCACCTCCCCCTTTTGAACTTTTGAGACGTCCTTCTCTTTGTAATTCCACCAAAAATTCTCAGCAGGCGCCAACGTCTGAAACTCTCCTGGAAATTGATCAAGTTTTCTGTATCCTGTTGTCATTGTTTGAGGGGTTAAAAGAAGATATTAAGAAAAATTCCATCATTTTACAGTCAGTGGTGGAAAAGATTGAGACTTTGAAGCCGATGCTGAGCCAGGAAGATAAGCCGTACCAACCTTGATCTAGCAAAGCAAGTATGACTGGGAGGGGTAATGAGGGGGCTAAAAGCAGTGGAAGTGATCAGCTAGTATTGGAATGGGATGACTCAAAGGAGTTGAAGCGTCAGGGTGGTAAACAGGACGCGGATGGTGGAAATAGGGGTCCATTTGGTAAGGAGGCTATTGATTTATCTAGCAGTATTCCGTGCGGCAAGATGGAACCTGCAGGGCTGCTGAAGATGACCACTTTTACATCTAAAAAAAAAGGAAATCACAGGTGGTCCGGGGAGATCCTGTTAAAAAGAAACCCAAGAACTTGTCTCCCCCTACATTTAATGGGGGAGCGGCTAAATCCTTTACGTCTACCTTCTTAAACCAGCCGGTGGTTAGGGACATACTATTTAAAATTAGTCCGGTTAAAGCTGGAGAATTCCATGTGAAGACTGCGGTGGGTAATTGCCCCCCGGTGGAAATATGCCTCTGCTAAATGACAGAATCGAACATGGTAAAGTGGGTTTAAGGGTAACTGAAATAGTTGAAAGTCCCACAAAACAGACCTAACCAAAAGGAAGTTGAGTTTAGTCAGCTGGAATACAAGAGGGCATCGATATCTTTTTGCCTCAGTGGAAGTTATGAACCGGGTGAGTTCATTTTTAGTAATCGCCCTGCAAGAAACTTGGCTGACACAGCTTCCTTCGCTTGAGGGCTATTTGGTGATCGGTCAGTAAGCTATTAAGGGTCCAAAGGGGCGTACCTCGGGGGGGTCTCCTTACCTTAATAAATGTTTCTCCAGGACTTAAATGTCTAAACTCCACTGACATCAGTCAAGGTGCTCTAGCTACGACCATTGAAATGACTACAATAGAAGGTTGTTGGGAGCTGCTTATAATCAATGTCAATTGGCACGATAGGTTGGTTGAATTAGAAGAATTCTTGCAGGGTTTGGAAGAATTTGTCATGGAATTGAGTAATTCTCCAAATCTAATAAGGAGACATGTTATTTTAGTAGGGATCTTAATTCCAATTTTTATAATACTAATAATGGGAAGTCCACAATAGAGTTTGAAGGGGGTTGTAAGCAGAATGGGAAGAAAAACTGTTATGGGAGGCTTCGGTCTGAATGCTTGGAGGGTCTCAGCCTATCGCCAGTAAATGACCAGGGTCCGATTATTGCTCCTACATTGACCAATGGTCTCCCTTCATCAGTTTTGGATTATAGCTTTACGGATGATTGGCTGTACCCCAAACGTATATGCTTTGAAACTAATTTTACCGTTAATTGCGATCATGCGTTGGTGGAACAGTCTTCCAGATTGAGAGCCGAGACCAAGGATAGGAATAAGTAGGGACCTGGTTATCAATAATAGTGGGAACAGGATCTTGTGGAATGGGGGTTACGTGAGGAGATTGAATCCATCATTTTCCAATTATCAGGATAAGAACTCAGAAGAATGGGGTTATCAAGTTCTTACTCCTGCAAACTTTGGAAAACTCCTCAGTGCTAATAGAGAGCAAACATTTGAAGTCTGCTAATTAGGTAGCGAGACAAAATAATCAGTCTCATGTGTATAGCGAAGAAGTAGTGGCGCGCAAGAAAAAAATGAGAAAAACAATTAGTTATAAAAAAGCATCCTTGATCTCTAATCTAGATGGACTAGAAGGGATACGTAGGGCCTGTCAATCATACAAAAACTGGCTTAACCAAAATAGGAATACGCATATGGATGAAGATGCTGAGGCAATGCTTTGTTGCGTCAAAGGTAAACATAGTAGAGAGTTCTGGAAAAATCATAAACGCGGTTTTTAACACTCAGCCAGATTCTCAGCTGAATGGAGTTGACGAGGCAACGTGGGTTTCCCATTTTTCTAAAGTGTTTGCAGGAGACCCTGTGAATCAAATGGAGGCACTGAAACTGTGCAACAATGAAGAGTTATAAACCAAAGACTAAATCAAAGAAATAGTTGAGGATTGTTTGCACAAAATAAGTTCCTCTCGTCCCCCAGGGCCCAATAGCCTTTCAAATCTTCTGTTTTGGGGGACCCCATCCTATGGTCTGATGTTCTTTCTGTTCTTTTTCGAAAGAAGGGGGTGTACCCACTCACTTGGTCTGCTGCACATTTAATACCTATTTTTAAAAGAGGTGATAAGTCTAACCCCTAAATTACTGCCCGATCGTGATTTCTAGATGCGGATAGTAAGGTGTTTGCATCTATTTTGCGATCACATCTTCAATCGTGGCAGGCGGAATTGGGGTAGGCATGTTTTAGGACTAATATGGGTACATCCCTTAATGGAGCCATAATGAACTGCCTCCAATCTATGACATGGAATGGGAGTTATGAGAGTGTGTATGTTGTGTTTGTTGATCTTACGGCCGCCTTTGATGCGGTCGATAGGGGTTCTTTATGGCGTAAACTTGCATCATGGGGAATTCCGAGAGGAGTACTGAGATTGATAATGGCTTTATATTTGGAAACTACATTAAGAGTACGTTTTAACCACTTGGGCACCCTTTCTGAAAGTATTTTGGTGGGTAGGGGTGTACGACAAGGGTGTATGTTAGCACCCGTGCTCTTTAATTTGCACTTGGCAGACACAGGAGATCATTTGTCATCTGCAGGCTTGGCGTCTCCAAAAATTTCAGGTCTTAGAGTTAAGTGGCTGGTCTATGCGGATGATTTCCTCTTATTCGATTTGACCGCGATAGGCCTACAGAGACTTATGGACGCGTTTGTCAATTATGTAAAGGATTTGTCACTGAGTGTTAACCCGAAAAATTCTAAAATAATCCAGTTGACAAAATCCAGGAAGCAATTCCATCAGAGGTGGTTCATTGGAAAAACTGAAATTCAGAAGGTAAAATCCGTATTTGGGATTTATGGTGAATGTGGGCCCCAACATTTTTAGCATAACGGCTTGGTATAAATCAAGAGCTTCTGCCCTGTCAAATCAATTGTCCAGAGTAGAAGCTAAATTTGGGAAATTTTCCCTAAAACCTGCAGTTCGGTATTAGGAAGCAAAAGTTGTTCCGACACTATTAGACAGAGTGTACGAAACCAGAATTTTGGTGCTTCTTCCGATTTTGGAAGGAAACATTTGGAAAAGAGTAATGCACACTCCAAAGTGCACCCCAATCCCGATAATCGGGTATGAGTTGAGGATCGTTTCTCTTAAGACAAGATCATATTGGAGTATCCTGTCGCTGGTAAGAAAGTTCTAATGTCCACCGGGGAACTCCCTTTGCCTGGACTTGAATAAGATTTATTTAGATCATGGTGTGGTACGTTTGAAAGCAATTCACACTTTATGTGGGACTATCTTGGGTGACATAGGACGTACAACTGACAAACTCTGTAATAACCCTATTAAAACTAAGTCCAGATTGTTTTGTTGGGACTGGATGAAAATGATAGAATCCTTACACTTGTATAGTTCCCTACGACATCTATATAGTGAACAGAAAAATATGGGTACTTTAGCACCATTTTAGAATATTTTTACCAGATAGAGGTACTCGGTTGAGCTTCCTGCGTTTTCGGTGGAGTGCAGTGTGCACTAGGAGTCTCCTATCCTGATTTGGTCTGATCTCTTCGGACAATGTAGGTTGTAGATTCTGTGCATACGAAACGGAGACCTTACGACATTGGGTTCACGATTGTAGTGCCCTATCATGTCTACGTGTTAAATATCTTAAGAAATATTATGAATTTAACGGAATGTATTATGTCAATATAGATGATTCTATTTGCTCTATGCTACTTGCAGGGTACACTACCTCTACAGTGATAGCGATTTCAGGTTTTATCTGTGCATTGAATACAGATTAATTGTGTTATTGAGAGTTTATAGCCTGTTTTATAGCCTGTTGTATTCTCTTTTGATTTTTTTTGTCCTGTTTTGATTTGTTAGCATATGTATGAAATTGTGATCTCTTAAATGTCTTAAGATCTTAAATGGCTATGCATGAATAGTATCGGCTATTTGTAAATGTAAATTAAAGGTTGATTTTTCAACCAAATGATTTAATTAAAAAGAAGATAAATAAAATAATCACTCCCCTTTTTAAATAAGGAGCTTTCTGGTTTGCTTAAAATACTTCATGAGATGTTAACTTTCAATGTTTGTTGTTTTGGGATAAGCCAATGATGCTTTTTTTTTGTATCATCCCCGCCTGGAAGCATGCCTCAGTTGATATCAAACAGTCATTAAATGTGGCTGAGCATCAATGCTCATCTGGGCCTTCTCCCTTAATGTATATTCTGTCAATAATGTTCCAGATGACGTGGTTGATTTGGACACAGTGAAGTGTATTATTTGATGCATTCTCAGATCTTTCATCCAACCAATACTGTACGCTGTTGTATTTGTCATGCTATGTTACGTTATGTTTTATACTGCGCACCGCCACCACCCAAGGGCAGTCTCAAGGTGCTCACGTTGCTCTGTAAGAGAAGAGGGCGGGGTGCGTTAGTGAGGATAGGATATGAGGATAGGTTCAAAACCAGGAGCAACTGGCTTCTGAGTGTTGCTTGCATGTGGAATTTCGTTCGAGAGGCCCAACTTGTTATAATCGTATGGCTAGGACTCAGTGCCTTCGATGTGTGCTAGTGGTTGTGTTGAGTGTGAGGTTGGTGGGTTTGCTGTCGTGCGCACTCGTTAGTTGTATCCATAAGGGGTCAGAGTGGCGGATGATTGTTAGGTGTCCGATTGTATTGTATTGGCGTGCATTTGTGTAGTGTCGCTGGATTTATGGATTATGTGCAAGTTATGTTCCCTCTTAGGTTGTTTTCACAGTCTTGAGTTGATTGGGCACAAGCATAAGATTAGTTCTTTGCATTTCTATGTGTAGTGTGGCTGTCCCCTGATCGTTTATAGTGGCGTTGGTTATGTTAGAGGAACAGGAAAGGGGGAATTTGTTAGTAAATCGGTTTGACGGTGCCTCTGAAGTGAGTCTTTGGTTGCCACTCGATACTACCTTCCAACCTTCCAACATTATTGGTTGAGACAAGTCAGCTAGCCTCAACTCCTGTCCAAGCATGGAGGATGACTTCCCCTATGGACATGAGGGTAGAGGGTTGGTTGTACCTAGTGTGTTTATAGTTTCTCGGCAAGGATTAGTCTGGGCAGCTGGGTTTTGAGCTGTTGTGCAGTTGGCTGCAGAATGGGTGCTCACATGGTATAATAAATTGAGGAACTGGTGTTCGACCAGGCAGTATTTTCTAAAGGGCCATAAAACTGCGGGAAACAAGACGACCAAAACAGATGTCACTGAAAACAGTCCACGTTTCTAGCATATTGTAACATTTTAAAGTATTTAAAAATGTAATCGTTTGTAAAGATAGACACTCAAAGGGACGCTATTTTAATCTTTTTATTACTGGTGTTCTTTTAATATTAAAGTTAAAACAGTAAAGGAAATACACAATTGGAAAGCAAGGGTTGCTTTGCATGTTCCCCACAGTCTAAATGCATTTTGGAGCCTCGATGCAGTGCCATCCCCATGTAGTGATTTCAATGTGAAGGTTTACTGTCTGATAAACAACGTAACTACAAAATATGTTTAAGGTTAAACAGGCAGACATCTCCAATGTTGTCTCCGTGTGCTTCACAATGGCTTCCTGGCTTGTGTGCTAAGTGGTGAATACAAAACATGCCACCTATATTTAATGGCACAATTTCTGCCGTTATCAGAGTGTGCCCCATGGCTGATGTGTGCCAACTATTTGTGCCTGGACATCCTAGACATTGCTGTTTAGGTCAAGTGTCCTCGCTCATTAGGGTCCCTGAACAGCAGTGCCCGACAGCTGCTGATGGATGCCAGCACTGGCAAGTGGTTGTCTTCTGGCTTTGTTGATGTGATTGCATTGCCAGTCCTGGGCTCAAGGTTGGTCAAAGTGTATGATAAAACTAGGCAGCGAAATTTCAAGTAGCAAGCTCCTAGCCACTCACCACCTCAATTCTGTGCATACACACAGCACACCATTTCTTACTCGCCAAGAGTCTAGCCAATGGCTAGCGGTGAGTGCAAGTTGTGCACCCCGATAAAACCTGTATCTAAGTTCAGACCTATCTTTTAGGATATGCACCTCCAAGTACCTGAGCTCCCACATTCTTCTGTGTTTGGTATTCGAGAGGTCAGCCCTCAGAACAATAACCGACAGATCCTGCAATGTCTACTCATCCTTTGTGAAAGATGGACTTTGTCTAGTTACTGGCCGTGGCAGAAGGACAGTCCTCTGGAGAGTGTAGACAGACAGTTCATCTTGTTAAAGTTCATGGATTGAGAGGGTGATGACTGACAGCTGACTGGTGACGAGGTCTTCAATCGGTTCCACGCCACGACAAAGGTGGAGCCATAGGTATGAGTATGGACGAATGCTTGGCACAACATATTAACAAGAACTTGGTGATCACCCCTCCATGGAGTCCTAAAAAGGAAGCTCTGGAACCCATCATCAAATCCATGTTGCGCAATATTGAGGAAAATCGCCACGATTTGATACCAAACAAGAATAGTTTTTCAATATGCTCCCAGAGATTGACAAACCAGGAAAGCCAGACCCGCCAATCATCTCTGGAGTAAACATCTTCAAGGAAGCCATACTTGGATATATTGAATCCACACTAAATCCTCTGCCGAGGAACACAACACTTTGTACAAGTCAACACTTCCTCAGAAGCTTTGAAGGGTTAGACTGTGCAACCAGAATCACTCTTGCCCATGTTGAATCTCAGCTCACTTTACTACATTTCACATGAAGATGAAATTGCATGCCAGAGATTCCTGCAAAAAGTTAACACCAAGATTAACCACAGAAAAAATCAATCTTATGTGATAAATACTGACAAAACAATGTGTGCCTCAATAGAAGACACTACAAATTACATGAACTGCCATGGGCACAAAAACTGCACTTCTGTATGCTCAGGGGTGGAAGTGGAAAAGGGGAATTGGTGGTACATTGGCTGGGAGGGTACGAGGTGTCTGTGAGATGTGGGTAGGGGCAGGACAGGGCATGATCTTTGGTTTGCAATCTATAATGGCTCTTGTTGCTTTGTGACAAGACATTGCTTCTTGTAATAAAAAACAAACTGGCCCTAGATTTGTCTGAGACATGCCAAAACAAAATATTCATAAATGGAAAGCTTTGATCCAACTATGCAAATTAAACACAGTACTATGTGAGATCTCTTTAGGACATGTTTATTAGTCTAATCTGTGTATCATCATAACAAACCGCTTAAACATTTTGATGGCATTAACCCTTTAAATGCTAAGGACAAGGTATCTCCTCAGCACTGCGTCTGCAGTGCTGAGGACAAGATAACTCGTCCTTAGCAGTAGCAGTGCTTACCTTTTGGGGGTCAGATCGCCCCCCCCCCCCACGTTGCTGTGGCGATCCTCCCGACCACCAGGCAATGAAGGGGAGGACTTCCTCTATCGTGCCTGCTGGTCGGGGGATGGCCGTGATGACGTGCTTCAACGTAATTGGAAATTATATTTACATGCTGAAGCCAAAAGGCTTCAGCATTTAAATATAGCAGACACATTCTTTAGTGCTATTAGGGCATTTTTTCCTCACATATCTGTCGTTTAGGAAGAGTGGGGATTTTAAATGGGCGTGTCAGTTATTTACCCTTTCCAATACATTGTGCTTTTAATCACCCATAGTTTCTTTTCCAGACATATATAGGTAGTATGCTGGGACAGGTATGGGAGTCTTGGAAGAATACTTTAACCACTACTCCTCATGCCACCCATGAGATGGGGTTATGGCAGTTAACCTCAAAGTTGCTTTTGCCAGCTGGATCAGCCGAAGAGATCACATCACACCAGCACTCATGATACTATATTGGCTCCCGGGCAAAAAGAGAATCTCCTTCAAAGCCCTATGCATAATGCACAGAGCAATACACGGCCAGGGAGCATACTTTATCCAAATGAAATTCTCCATCTACAAACCAGCTAGAACAATGAGATCCTGCAACAACATCTGTCTTCAACCCAAATGGTAACACAAGGAAAAACTGGGCGGCTCAGCATTCTCCTGCTTAGCTGCAAATCCATGGAACTCCATTCCGAGGGAAATTCGAATCGTGGAGCACCATACAAAATTCAGGAGACTGCTGAAAACCTGGCTCTTCAACTCCGAACACAATAAGCAGACTGAACGACGTCCGCACACCTGCCGATCAACCAAGCATGGGAAAAAAGAGAAGTAACCAGGAAAAACAAGATTGAGGTATAGGACCAGAACGAGAAGCACCCCACCCACCTTGCCAGCCAATATAGAGCCCTGGAAACAGATGGTGATAAGCCAGAAATACTAGGGCCAGGGAAGTAGGCCATGGAAAACCCCATGAATGGAAATGGGAAAGGTAGGGGCAACAAGAGGGAACTGGACCAAACCCTAACTACGCCCCTACTAGAACTTAATCCCCCCCAAGGGAATCCAGTTAAAGAACTGCCACCGCGCTGATCACTCTCTGGACTAGGAATGGGCACCTAATCAAAAATGGGGACTACACTCGGAATTCGGGCAACAGACAGATTAGCAAAGTAGCACAAGAACCCTTCACCCATAGGCAACTTTACCGATACAACTAGAAAGGGCACACAGAAGGAATGATACAACTAATAAACGGGGAAAGCTGAAGATCAGCCACGGCCACTAACAACCCAAACTGTTAGTAATAATCAACCCTCTGCATAAACCTCTCACATACTGCACTAAAACAACCAGGACTCCTCAGCACAGCAAACCCCACACACTTCACAACACTGCAACATCTATAACACACACAACCTTGCACATCCCATGACGTCCGCCTCCCGAATCTTGCACCCACGCTCAGAAAATGGTACATCCGAACTGAAACTGTCAGCAGCAGATAACATCTCCCTAGCTCTTTTTCCCGCTCCTCCCAATAACCTACCCCCTTCTTTTTTTTTCCTCAGAGAACCGTTAGAGCGACAAAAGTCCACTTAAGTGGCACCTGTGCATGTTATAAAAACCTTTAACATTAACATAATTACTCCCAGTTTAGTCATAGCAAAATCCAACATAACTTCCTATGCATAGAATTCAGGATGTCTCAAAACTGGCTGGCTTTAAATAAAGACAAGACTGAGAGTATCCTTACCAGTCCAACTTCTTTATGATTTAAAGCATTAGAACTCTACCCTGAGTTCACCCTGGCAGGACGTGATTAAACGTCAAAAAGGCATTAAAGACACTTGGTGGGAGTTAGGGGGGTCTAGATGGTCTTTGCCCTTTCCATGTCCTCCCACCTTTCGCATTAGCTGAGTACTGCAAACTATCAATTTATGCTACTCTGACAGATCAAAATATACTTGTCTGAAACTCTTTGCGCAATTGTCACTCACCGACTAGGATCGATGTGGAGCCAAGTAAAGGTGAGTTTGAATTTCCGGCCTGATCAGCTTGATTGAAGAGCCTGGGTTATTCCTTAACCCAGGCCTCCTGACCAGAGGGACCTCTTCCTCTCGATACACCCTTGTGCTCTATTCCAATCAAGGCCAGACAGAGGAACGGATCAAGCGAAAGAGCGGGTAGCACACATCGCTATGTCCTTAAGCTGTAAGGAAGAAGACCGCGGTTAATATAAGTCAACAATACAATAGAAATAGTCTATTGCGTAAAGTATTAACCTGGTCTATGTAGCTTGGTGAACGAAGAAATAAGGAGGCAGTTGAGCAGTATTCAGCTACCTAATTTAAGACACAAGGAAAGACCATCAATGTGGGAGCCCTCTCGTAAGGAATTGTAATTAACGGTAAACAGGAACTTTCTTCCCAGGTATTATATGAGCAGGTCAGCGGAGACGAATGAGTTGAATACGGAAGTCAGAACCCGGTATGTGTAGCAAATTTTACAAAATACTGTGGCCCGCATAGCATAGTTGCGAATTTGCCTAAAAGGACCTATATATTGCCTATTCTTAAGGCACACCAGTGGCTTCCAATACAGGCCAGAAATTCTTACAAACTTCTAACCATTGCACATTAATGGGTGGTGTGAAGATTGGTACTTCAAGTAAGAACGGAAGCCTTGTAATTATGCTCTTAAGTGCTTTATTATTTAAGAACATATGTTAATAAGGTTCAAGTGCAAAATGGTAAGTCACATCCACCAGCCCCGGTGGCGAGCTGGCCCCAACTGTCACTCAGTACATAGAATCTGGATTGATTGCAAACATTCTATGCAACATTCTAAGTGGTGACCTTACACCCTAGCTTCACACTTTCTGCTAAGCCACTCTAAACCAAACCAGCTCTCTACATATCTCCCCCCTTTACAATGTGAAAACATAAGGACCAAACGCTCCTTGGAACACTAAACACTAAACATTCAGCGCAAGACCCATCAATCACTACAACCTAAAGTAAAATATGCCCACTTCCAATCCACTCACAAAGCACACACACACAACCATGCCCAATTAAATGCTGTCGGCCAAACAGCTGCCATACTAAAGGGAACCAGCCCCTACCTCCTTTATCTTACAAAACAATCACCACTAGCCATGCCCTCATGACACATAATTGGTTTTCGATCCTATTGACTTTCATCTTTTGCATTCGAACCTTTTGTAATCGATCCTTTAACTGGACACCCACAATCAGGATGTCCTACGACTCAAAATGACCAACCCCCTTTCCTTAACACTCAGGGTATGATCCGCGCCTTGCTGATCTCCAGGATAGCTTCAAAATAAACTGCATAGACCTCCCATCTATTGACTATCTAGGATGGGCCTCTATCCCTTAGTTTATACCTTCACTTAACTCTAAGAGATACTCCACTCTAAGGAATGCTCCACCCCCAGATGACCAAATAAGTCACCCCTCCTCCAAGAAAACAGACGATACATCTCCCCACACATGTAAATGCATGGCACGTTTAAATGCATTCTCCTCCCACACCCCCACCCATCGCATGACTCACAGGAATAGGGATGCTTTTTAATGCCATGAGAATTGTATCAGCATCAAAGGCATGTGAACAAAAGTAAATATACCCATAATGACAATGGATTAAATTGGTCTTTACATGTCACCCCACCATTACAGCACATTCATTTAAATTGCATTTCAAATGTCTTTCTATTGTCAGCACACCTTCACATCATACTCACCAAAACTATCCAAATCGCTAAACTGAAGAAGGCCACGGCAGGCAAATTACCACTCCCACTCAACCGGCCTCACATGACCTACCTAGTACTCTCTGTCATAACATTGTAAGTTACGAAAAAATAACAGGATTTCTCGATCAAGTTCTTGCAGGCCCCTGATGCTCCTTTCCACCATGTGATCGTTCACAACCAAATCCTCCTGCTCCTTCCCTCCGTACAGAGCACAATCCATAACGTGAGAAAAACGTTCTTCATTATCACATAACTTGTCATTCTCGGTGAGAAGCCCTGTATTAAGTTCAGAATCTGTCAACTTGAGTGCTTTGTTGATACTCCCGCCTTGCCTCTTTGTCTTTATGCTGCGCTTTCTCCTCAGGATATTAATTTCTCTTTTTTTCCTTTCCGATTCCAACTTGAAGTCTCTGGTGCTCCTCGGCCCCCTCCGTTGCGAGCGCAGAAACTCTTTCAGTTTTCGCCGTCCTCCAACTGGAAAACCATCCCCACATGACTCTGTTGTCACTAGCTCAGCGACCGTTCGTTGTTCCCCTCATGGAGTCCCCCCCTCATGTGACTCCCACATCATTGGCCCAGCGGCCGTTACAGCAAGAGCTGACGTCATCATTCAACAGGAGCTTTCCTCATGTGAAGAGCCTCGGATGATAATTACGAGCCCCCCCTTCACAACCACTGCTACAACCTAAAACAGTGTCCAAACTTGCAAAGGTATATGTCCCAGAAAAATTACCCCGCGGCGTGTTAAATCAAATGCTCGTCTTCACTCGTTCACGAACATAAAATTTTACAATTTCGCTGAAATCACCAGATGCGTCCCTTTGCAATACGCGTTGGCAGCAGGCTTCCCAATCAATCACTTCATCCCGAGTAGCACACACATTACTCTGCCAACGTGTCTGCTGACGCAGCACCACGCCCACGGCACTGTGTTGCTGTTACCAAAGTGCTCCAATGAGCTGCTGTTACTTTTGCCAATGCCGCCTTTAATAATTAGAAACTCCTCTTCGAAAAGCCACACATACGGCGCTCACCTTATGGCCATGTGAGGAAGGACCCCGGGGCTGGTGGATGTCTCTGACGCTGGTGGGCACTCCTCTGTTGTTGCTTGCAGAAGGCAAACTGCTCTCCGTTACGCTGCTATTTGAAGCTCTCTGTAAAAGCTGATATATACGGTCACTGCCGTCACACTTCGCTGCTGCTCCTCTCGTGTAAACAAACACCTTGAACAGCTGATTCTCCTAACAACTTTGTGAGTAGCAACGTGTCCGCTTCACCTTGCGTGGAATCTTTATTCCTTGTCTCCAATGTAAAGATTGATACTTCCAAGTTAGAATGGAAGCCTTGTAATTATGCTCTTCAGTGCTTTATTATTTAATAACATATGTTAATAAAGTTAAAGTGCAAGATGGTAAGTCACATCCACCAGCCCCGGTGGTGAGCTGGCCCCAAATATCACTCAGTACATAGAATCTGGATTGATTGCAAACATTCTATACAACATTCTAAGTTATGACCTCACACTCTAGCTAAACACTCTCTGCTAATCCACTCTAAACCAAACCAGATCTCTACAGGTCGCAAAGCTCCCTGCTACCAAAATTAGCATCTGAAATGGCATACCACTGGCCAACCCCTTGTTCTTCCTTAAAAGTTCTCTGAATGTCTCACTCGTCTGCCAGATGAGACCACAAGGCTTCTCCAGGCATGTCCATTTTGGAAAACTCTGCAATAGTTTTCCAGTGAAAGATTGCACTATAGAAGATCATTATGTACTCTTACATCCCGTCCCCTTTCCTCCATACTGCATGGGCGTCCCTCGCTAGGGACAGGAGACAGAACCTTTTTCACCAGAAAAAAATCTTCTTCCCCTTTAAATTTAGAGGCGTGTGGTGGCTCGGCCCAATTGGAGCATGCAACCCTTACTCCGCCCACCGGCGCCACTCCTCAGTCCCCTTTTCCATGTCGACGGGAATGTGCCGATTTCACCAGTGCTTCTGGGTTTGGCTTCGGCCATGTAATACCACACGTTCTTCCCCGGATACGTTCTTCTGTCTTTTTTGTCATCTTTTATCATCCAGGACCTCGGTCCTCTGGCGCCACACTCCTCCCCGGCGCATGTCGACTTCAGCGGGCTTCAGTATGTGTCCAGCCTGCGAGGGGCTTTTCCCTACATCAGATCCCTTTGCCTCTGCTGCCTTGGCCCCTACCACAGATGGCAGGGTTGCACCGCGTGCAACGCACTTTCTTCACATGCTTTGAAGAACAGACTAGCTAGGTGGAGGGAGCCCTTCGAGAAGTCGCCTCCGGAGGACTTATAGGACTTGGTCAGACATAAGTCAAGGCCCAAGGGATGGCCCCTCTTTTCCAGCGCACCATGCAAGGGCGACTCCTTTCCAAGGAAACGCCCAGACGGGAGGAACCTCTCAGATTCTTGCTCCAGCATGGGTACCAAGGCTAATTCAGCTACTGGTCGCCAGGCCGAGGAGTCTGTAGATCCTTCCTGAGACAGTGCTGAGGGACCGCAAGGTTCTTTTACCGGGTGTACACCCAAGGAGCTACACCCTTGTACCGGCAACATGACCAGGGGGGCGCCTGCATGCAGCGCTACCAGCAACTCTGCCGAGGGCGTCACACATACCAGGCCTCAGCCTGAGGTGCAGGGTCGGTCTCACGCTCCATCGCCAAGAGTCCTGGAGGAGACCAGGCCCAGTGAGCCAAGCACAACGACTTCAGCTTGTGGGATGCAGCTCGACAAGATGGCTGCCGCGCCAGTCAAGATGGCCGCTTGTCCGATACCGGCCCGAGGAATGGAGCAGGTGGGAGAAAGGGTTACAAGGTGGGACTGGTGTCAACCAGGTACGTGGCCTGCAGCTTATCCATCAGCAGCGCTGGACAGGTTTACCTCGCAAACAGCTAAACAGATTATGCACCGGCCTCAGCAGCCGCTCGCTATCCCGTCTATATCACCTGCCACCCCTCTTTGAAAAGTTCCTCATGCTCATAAGATCACCTCAGATGGGGTCCATCCTTAGGGAAGTAATCAGGGACATGCTCCCTCCGGCCTGTCCCCCTTCGCGAGCCCTCCTTTGGATCCAACACCACAGGCCCCGGTGCAGCGCTTGCTGCCCACGCCGGCTCCTTCGATTCTGGGTCCCCTGCCTCCCACAGTTCAGGTGGTTCCGTACCAGCCTCTGGCTCCGGTCTCCAAACCTCAGCCCTCAACACCCAGCACCCCTCCACCTGCCTAGGACCAGCCGGATTTCCTGGTGGACACAGACGAGGAAGAAGGCCCCGACACACCATCGTTCACCAAGGCCTTCCACATACGACTCGCAGGTCTGGCAGAGTGCTTGGACCTTCCTCAACCTGAAGTCGAAAACCGGAGGCAGGGGTACTTGCAGAGTCCTCACTCTATGCCTTGCGGCTAGAACGGGGATCCCGATGCAGAAGGATGGTTTCGCCTTGGCCAAAAAGGAGTGGCTTAAGCCCCATTCGGCCCCGCTTGTCAATCGGCTCCTGGATGCCAAGTATAGGCAAATGGAGGGGGATCCACTCTTGCTGTCGGCACACCCTCATCCACACTCTTCAGTGATTGCTGCAGCATCCCTATTCAAAGCCACAGCTGTCCTCGGCCACCTCGTCCTCGGCCCTGCTAGGAAAGGAGGAGAAGATCTTGGAGGCGTACAGGAAGAAGCTTTATTCCAACGCTTTGCTGCATCTTCGTCAATCCAACTTGGATGCCGTGCTGACCGCCGTTAACCAGAGGCTTTGGCAGGAAATAGCCGACTTCCTTTCAGAACCTCCGTTGCATAGCCAGTCACGTTTCAAGGCGGGACTGGCAGAGGCTGAAATGGTGGTGCAAGACATCATGGAGTACACCGAGGCCCACATTGACACCTCTGGCCGGGCCATATGCATCGTCACGGACATGTGAAGGACTGCCTGGCTTCGGGCTACTAAATTTAACCCAGAAGTCCAGGAACGCGTATTGGACCTTCCATTCGAGGGGGAGACCTCTTTCACTCCACCACCGATGAGACGTTAGATAAAAAGTCTTTATCCTTACGAAAGCCACGCCCTAGGCAAACACCCAGTCACAGCAACGCTCCGACAAGGGGCGGACGTTCAGAGGGTTCCGCGGCCTCCAAGAGCAGAGGTCCAGACAGCCTGACCATTCGCTGAGTCAACACCGGCGCAAACAACAAAAGGGGGGGTGAGAAAGGGCTTTTTTCAGTCCCCCTCCTCTGCAACAGCCTCAAAGGGAAAGAAGGCATGACGCGTCCCTTCGGGTCCACGTGTCTCCAGTGTGGGGCAGGCTTGCCCTTCACACACAGTTTTGGCATCAGAAGTTCGCAGACCCCTGGATCCTCTCGGTAGTATCCACAGGGTACCGCCTACCGATCCCTTCCTCTCCTCCCTCCACCCCTCCACTCCTACAGATTGGGACAGCAACTCTGTTGGCAGAAATTCAGTGGATCGTCTAGAGCCAACCCCTGGAAGAAGTCCCAGCCTCCCAGCGAGGTTTAGGCTTCTATTCCAGGATTTTTGCCATACAAATGAAGAACCAGGCTGGCCTGAGAGTTGTGTTGGACCTTTCCACCCTCAACCTCTCCCTCCCTCTTCAAACATTCAAGATGGCTACGCCAGCACTGATTGCAGAGACATTGTGCAGGGGAGACTGGATGTGCTCCATGGATCTGAAGGACGCTTATCTACATGTCCCGATTTGGCAGCCACATCACTCCTTCCTACGATTCAGGATCATGGGCTGCCACTTGCAATGCAAGGTGATACCCTTTGGCCTCAATTCAGCCCCCAGGGTATTCACCAGGCTCATGAATGCAGTGGCAGCCATCCTCAGGGCGCAGGGCCAACACGTCTACTCGTGCCTGGACGACTGGCTCGTCGGTACGAGATTTCCAGAGGCGTTTCATCACACTTCCTCCACCCTTATGATCACACTCCACGAGCTGGGGTTTTCGGTCAACCTCAAGAAGTCTCAGCTTCAGCCTACGCAGAGCCTGGTCTTTCTGAGCCTCATGTGGGACACAAGCTCCAAGAGGGTATTCCCCTCGGAGGACAGGATCACGGCCATCAGGAGGGCCATTACTCACTTCCTCACCTGAGAAGTGACCTCGGCCTCATGGTAACACTTATTACGCACCATGCCAGCGGTCCTACTGGCCTTACCCTACACGAGACTCAAGATGAGGAGATTGCAGCTACACTTCGCAGCCTCATGGAATCACGAGCGGGGCTCCCAAGTGGAGAGATGGTCAACATTCTGTCTTCTCTACCCAGAAGTAGAGACCTCACATGGTGGTCCAGGGACTGCAACCTGCGGACAGGCAGGCCCTTGCCGCAGCCGGCCCCGCAAATCACCATTACTACGGATTCCTCCCTGGAAAACTGGGGGGGGGGGCACTTTGGACAACCAGTGTCCAGAGTCTGGACCCTGCAGGAGCAGGAGCCTTGTATCAACTGGCTGGAGCTAGCTCTCAAAGCTTTCCTTGCGCTCATTCGGGGCAAGGTCGTCCTCATCCAGACGGACAACTCCACCAGCATGTGCTATGTGAACAAGCAGGGTGGTACCAGGTCTCCTCCCCGGTTAAACCTAGTGGTCAGCATGTGGGACTGGGCCATGGAGAACAACATCTACCTAAAGGCCATCCACCTTCCGGGGGAGTCCAACCTGGAAGCGGACAGACTAAGCAGACTGGGAGCTGAGACAATTACGAGTGGCAATTGAACGATCAGGTGCTGCTGGACATCTTCAGCAGATGGGGGCACCCTCAGGTGGATCTCTTTACCTGCTCAGACAACAAGCAGTTTGCGTCTGGCAGGGGCAGAGCCTGGCTCCCTGGGAGGCGTCTTTCTGATTCAGTGGAGCGGCATGACGGCGTATGCCTTCCCACCTGCACCCTGATCCACTGGGTGATCTGCAAGATAAAGGAATCCTGTCACCTCAGCATCATTCTGATAGCTCTATGGTGGCCTGTGAGACCGTGGTTCTCTGAGCTTCTAAGCCTCTCGGACAGGCCTCCGATTCACGTGCTGCTGGGCCCATCTCATCTCCTGGTGCAACTGGGGTGCAGGCTCATCCACATCCTGTGTTCCTACCTAAGGTAGCCTCTGCTTTCCATCTGAACGAGGAGATAGTCTTACCTACGTTTTTTGACGACCCTAAGGACGATGCTCAGAGCTCAGAGGGTCTTGCACTGTCTGGATGTCAGAGGTGCTCTGAAATTCTATCTGGACATGACTAATGGCTTCCACTAGTCAGACACTTTGTCACCTTCGGGGGGGTGTCAAGGCCCGGTTATCAGGCATCCAAGGCCTCTATAGCAAGGTGGATGGTTTCAGCCATCAAGGAGGCCTATGAGGGGCAGCACAAACCACTTCCAGCTAACATGCTCGCCCTCGCTGTCATAGCCAAGGCCAAGGCCACTGCCGTCGCATTGCAGCGGCAGGTTTCTTGGCAGGTTTCTTGGCAGGTCATCAGCAGGGCGGCCACCTGGGCCACCCCTTTGGCTTTCTGTAAGCACTACTGTTTGGCCGCCGGCTCTAAATCAGACGCGGCTTTCAGACAGGCGGTTCTAAGGAACTTGTTTGCTTAAGGAGGGCCCCTTCTCCACCCTGGGGCTACATTCAGTTGTAATCGCCCATGCAGTATGGAGGAAACGGGAGGGGACGCAAGAGTAATGAATAGTTACTCACCGTAGTCCTCTTTCCTCCATACGTCCCACCATCCTCCCCCTAACAATACTGGTCTCATTAAACATTGTCGACGTGTCAATGAGAACGGAGGAGTGATGCCACTAGGTCAGCACACGTTTTATTTCAGTCAGTCTTTGCAATTTAACAGAAAACATGTAGCTAATACCCTTCTCTCATTTTTTCTCTTTTTTATTTTTATTTTTCTTCTTCCTCGCACGTTATGTGAATTTGTTGCATGCTTGTGACCTGTAATACACGGTACCAATATGCACATCTACAATGTGCTTGCATTTTACTGTTGTGTTCTACTGTTGTGCTGAACTATATTGGGTGTATTGAAGTGACAATTTGGAACTTACCAAGATGATCATACAGGCCCTGACGAAGGACCTTCACTGTCAGAAATGCACAGTCCCAATGTTCATCTGTTTCCAAATTATTGACTATTTATTGAGCAAGAACATCGTTATTAGTGAATAAATGAATATTGGTGCTTATTTTCGAGTTGTAATACTATCCTTTTCAATTACAAACATTGGAAACCACTAACTGGGTATTTGGGTGTGCAGCCCACACCATTGGCTGATCAGCCAAGGTTCTTCTTTTGTTTGTCCTATTAGCACTGTATCATTTAAAAGGTAGTCCTTGTGTTTACAGATTTAGCTCTTCCCATCACAATCTGCTCCATAAAAATAAGAAAAGGTTTGTAAATTTGGTTTCATAACCAAGTCATGTAATTCACGCTTTACAAATTGACCGTACACTTTGCGAGTAAAATGTGACATTCTTTTCTAATGAATGATTTCCTTTTACAGATTCCTCACCTGATTAAATAACGTGCAGGCTCAATATTGGATCAGAAGCATTTTCAGTAGCCTCCAAGGGGAACACTGTGTCGCCACACTGCATCCAGAATGTCAGAGGTGCATAAAAGGTCCATACCAGCCCCTTTTCCCCATGTTTAGATGCTAGGTGTGGGAGCAGCCACTTAACATTGTGAGTGGGTCTTCAACGGCTTTTAACACCCTGACAAGGTGGGGCATGGCTGAGCCCGAGAGGCATCATTCTTCCAGAGGGTTTCATGCATCTCCAGACTCACAATTCGATGTTCAGCTTCAGGAGTACAACAAAATGCTCATAAGGTATCCCTAAACACCTAGTTATGTTGGCATCATTGTTGCATTGTGTGCCACTGAGTGCTAGCATTTAACTTTTTCAGTAGAATGGGCCTACATCACTTTAGAAACGTTGGTCATGCAATTGATTTACCCATGCTACTCCCCCACTCAGAACCCCCCCCCTTCAGCAAATGCTGCTGGACAATCTTCATTCATTGAAGTTCCTCATTTGCAGTGCGAGGTCTGTGGTTGGCAAGGTGCCTATTTAGGTGCTTCACTCCCCCTCCCCTTGAGACTCTGCAGAGGGGGATTCTCTGTCCTATATGGTCTCCAATGAAGGAGGCAGCAGTAGACCGATTCTAGACCTTTGGCTTTGGTTAATTTTTTTCTTTGCAATTAGACAAATTCAAGATGCCCATTGGTAGTACCATTGTTTTCTCATTGGAGGAACTCATCAGTTCATCTCTTTACGTTTTGGTGTCACTGCTGCACTGAGGGTGCTTATAAAGTTGATGAGAGCGGTGGCGGCTCATCTGTGGAGGGAAAAGATTCACTTCTTCCTGTTTTTTTATTTTGTATGACTTTATATTATGAACATTTCAACAGTCCAAGAACATATATCTATAAAACAGGCTTGTGTTTCATTGCCACCATGGAAGTGTATGAACAGTATCAAATGCTGAATGGATTCCTCCCTCCCATGGATTTGTCATCTAGGGAAATCGTATCCGAGCGCAGTTGTTCTTCTGAAACATTTCTGACACCAGGAGGCAAAGTAAGGCTCTGAGTCTGCTCCGTCCGACTCCTTATGTGCCCTTTGCTGGACATGACTTCAGTGCCCTGTAATTGGCTCTTATTTCCAGTGCATGTTGTTCCCTTCAGGAACACCACTACTTTGATTTTCTTGGGAAGACCTCAGCCATTAAACCCTCTGTGACTTGATGTCAGTTTCCCACCCCCACAAGATTTCTCTGTACTGTCATGGGGGAGGTTCATCACACAACCCATGGATGCAGGGTCATGCCAATTCATGCACCCGAAGGTTCTCCAGGAACGGCCGGTAAAACTCTTTATTTTTCCACAAGGAAAAAGGCGACTAAAGGAGATCCTGATCAAGGTCGAAGGATGTAGAGCGAAGGTCAAAAGACAGGTCCAGCCCCATAAGAAGAGGAGGAAGCACCACAAGAGATCCTGTCACAGATCAGTTTCCTCTCATTACCAATCTTTGTCCTTGAAAAAGAGGAGTCATTGCTCCAAGGACTCCCCGGAAGCGGCTCTACACATACCGTCCCCGACCCAATCCTCCACTTTGGAGAAAGAGGAAGCCTTTTCATTAAATATGCTCGATATCTTTTCCAACGTGCCGGCACTGTTAATTCTCAGCACACCTGACCAAGCCGGGAGGGACCCTGTAAATGACTGCAAACGCATGCCTAAGGGTTCAGCACTGCCTCCTTTAACAGACGACCCATTCTGGCACTGACACACTCAGCCCTCAAGCCTCGACACCTTGGCGCAGGCCCCCTCTAATTCGACGTCCTCAACACCACCAGAGCTCCTTTCGAATATGCCCCGCTTTCTTTTGGGACATTCATGGTGAAGATGGGCCAAATCATCGATGATGAAGGTGAGTCTATTTCCTTTGGGATGGAACCACTTTGTCCTAGAGAGGAGAGGGACTTCTCAGAGAAGTTACTTGAGTCAGGCAAGGGCTTGTTTCAAGTTGGCTTCAGAGCAGCAAGAAGCCAGTGGCCTTGACACTTCTCTGGAGCTGGATATCCTATTGGTGCATACTCAGGGTAAACCTCAGCCTCTTTACAGCCTTATGACCAAAGTGGTTGAAACCCTTGGACATGAAACCGAAGGTTCAATTTCTATTCTTTAAAGCTAAAATCATGCATGAAAACTTGCAAAAAATTAAAGAACTTTCCCCTCCCACCCCCAATTACTGAGAGAAGCTACACCACATCCCCTTAATACTGAAAAATGTTAGTGTTGGTAAGTGCACCTAGGTTGTGCTCCCGCCAGATATCTTGAGAGTTATAGAGTTAGGGAAAATAAGTTTGGTATACATAATATTTGGTGGACATTTAAGGTCCCGATATTCTGGGGTTGGTTATCTCGCAATTGGTCTCCAGACCTTGAGCAAAGCTGCATAGTCTGTGTATATTGAAAAAGCTATTTGCTCCAGGGCCGTAATGTTCCATGGGCACTGAATCTGCTGCAGGTGAGAAGGCGGTTGTTCCTTTTTTCCATGAGGTTGCGATTTGCAGTTTTGCTGTAGTAATGAGCAGACGGAAAATGTTTAGTCCTCTGTACTTTCAGTGAATCTCGTCAGGCTCCGTCAATCCCTGTGGCAAAAATGCATCTCACATCCCAAAAACGTATTTATTGCGTTCAGCACTTCCTTCCAGTAAAATTGTAGGCCATGGCAGGGCCACCAAATACGCTTAATTTCCCCCGTTACATCATCTCCAACAGAGATCCAACCCTTTGTGGTATATTTCCTGAAGTTTCACTGGGGTCAGGTATCAGCATGTCATCACTTTGTAAGTAGTTTCTCTCGTTTGTGTCGATTTGCCTGACCAGGTGTTTTCTTTCCCATCTATCCCAGTCTTCAATTTGTATACTTCACCCCATTGATTCCTCCCATTTCTCCATGTTTTCCCCACTTGGTGTATGCCTCAGGATTTTTTATTATTTTATATAGTTCTGAGATTAGATGTTTGGTGCCACCATGTTTGACCGTGACATTTTCTAGAGGGGTATGTTCTGTACTTGTTTTTTTTTCTTTTTTTTAATTATTTGTTTTTGGTTTTGCCAGAAAACCTTTACAAAGCGAAAATCAGGATACAAATTTCATATTAAAAACTCGATTTTACATTTTATATTTAAAAATAAAGTAGAATCAAGGCACAGAAACCAGGGATTTAACTGTAAAGTCTAGTCCAAAATAACCGAGGAAGCTCACTGTCTTAACTTGTCTATTATTGGTTAATTAATATAGAAAAAGTCTCCAAGACTTTTACTGTTGCTGCAGTGAGCATGACTTCTTGGCCAGAGATCAGTCTATCCCAGAATGCATCTTGGACTAAGCTCTCCTCTCTAGTTACAAATCTCCCCAGTAGTGACACTCTAGTGGGCCATGTACCTTCGCACTCCATCAGCAGATGCTTGAGAGATTGTAAGTTCGGAGAGTGGCAGATCTTGCAGAGTCTCAATGTCTTCTCTCCCTGGTTTCTTTGGGCCAACATTTCGCCCGTATGGGCTATATTCAATCTGAGTCTGAAGAAGTTGTTTCTTATTCTTTGATCAGGAAACGTTTCCAAATAGCGTGGGATGGTGCCGAGTTTTCTGTCCTCTTTCAGGAAATGGTTTGGGAGTTTGAGACTTCTGACTCTAGCAATTGTTTGGATCCAGTCTGTCGTCTCTAGTTTTATTTTCACTTTCATGGGATTCTGCATGAGTGTTTCTGTAGTTAGTTCCAGCCTGTACAAAATATGTCTGATTTTTTTTTTTCTAAGCCTAAAGTTGCTTTGATTTTGCCGCTTTTAGATGTTGATTTACGTCAAAAAAGAGAGTTCACATACTGGTTATGATTATGTTGTGATAGAGGGACAGAAGTTTCCACTCTGCACGGCAGCTCAAAGAGATCCGTCCCAATTCAAATCTCAGACTTGCAAGAGGAGTACACATTGGAAGATAAATCGAAGATTTCCATAAGAGCCCCTCAGTTTTACTCCAGTCGTAGTTCCACAGCAAGGGCTTTGCCTCAAGGACATAGAGGAGGACCGGGACTGCTTTGCCTATATAAAACTTCTTGAGTGGAAGTATTGAGAACTTGCAGAATCTTCTATTCAGGTTTTTCATTTGTGCTATAATTTCTGAGGTCTTTCCAAGGATGGAAGGTATCACCTTGTTAAAAGTTGGGTGAGCGTGGATTTCATATCCCAGGTATGTCAGTTCATCCACACGTGGAATTACTTTGCAGTCCAAGACCCAGTTCCTTGAATTCACCTTTTTTTTCAGATGTTTAAAGATGAGGATCTTAGATTTTGATGGATTAATTATCAGACCGTTTAGTTTGGCATATTCGTTAAGTTTGGACAGGAGTTGCTGCAACCCTATCGCTGAGCCATCCAGGAGCACTAGGTCATCCGTGTAAGCCAACCAATGGAGTTTTCTACCATTAATCCTAGGACAGATTAGCGATGCCGAGGATAAAAAGTCTCCAATGTCTGATAGAAATAGGTTGAAGAATAACGGTGCACCCAAACATCCTTGTTGTACTCCCTTAAGAACCTGGATTGTCTCTGATAGGTTGCCGAGGCCGTCCAACCTCACCCTGGTGGTAGTGTTCTTATGAAGCCCTATGAGCATAGCCAGAAGAGGGGCCGGAATCCCCCAGTTGTGAAGTTTCTGTCAGAGGAGGGATCTGTCCACGAGATCAAATGCTTTGGACAGATCAACCCATACCCCATACAACGGTGAGCCTTCTTTCTCGTTTGATCTTTCGCTCAGCAGGTTCAGGATGAGTCCATTAAGACTGGTAGAAAGACCTTTCCTGAAGCCTGTTTGGTGCGGGGGAAGAATCTGTCTAGAGTCCACCCATAAGGTAAGTTCTTTCAGTAATATTCTCATAAAGATTTTGCTATCTATATCCAGAAGGGCGATCGGTCGATAGCATGCTGGGCTTAGCCTATCGCCCCCCTTAAACAATGGATTGATGAGTGTAGTCTTCCATGATGGTGGAAAAAACTTTTTCTTTAGAATTTCTTGATACAGGTGAAAGAGTAACTTTGCCCATAGTTTTGGCTGGTTTTGTAGCACCTGGTAAGTGAGGCCATTGGGACCTGCCGCTTTGGAGGCGGAAGATGATGTAATGAGGTCCTCGATTTATTTTTCGGTGAATGCCAGGGACCAGGAGATGTTGGGAAGAATAACGTCTCTTGTGCCGGTTGCTTTCGAAGTTTTTGGAAAGGTAGTCTACCCACTTACGCTCCGAGACTAGGTTGCAAAGGGAACTGTTTTGGCCAATTTCAAGTTGATTTAATGCTGCCCAAAAATGTTTGCAGTTATTTGCATTGAGGAGAAAAAGCATTCTTTCCCCGTCTTCTTGGAGTTTTTGGTGTTTGTGGTTCTTTGTCCAGTTCCGGTAGACTTGTTTGGCGTTTTTAATTTTTTGCGTACAGCCAAGAGGGTCTTCTGCTGCATTCTGTTTTATATGGCGTAGTGTTTGTCGCAGAATTCTTTTCTTATTGTATGTTTCCTCATCAAAATGATGGAGGTGCATCTGTTTCCCTCCGCTCTTTACTTCACTTGGTTTGCAAATAGACCACACAAACTTTCCAAATTTTTCTGGATGGGTTTCCTCGGCCCATACTGACGGGGGGACTTCCTCCAAAAGGTTTTTCAGCTTTTTCCCCCCATGTTTGTATTTGACTACTTTCAGTTTACCCTTTAAACCCTCCAGTTCCTGTATGATGTATGGGTTGGAGGATCGCTGGATTTCAGGGAAGAAAAGTTCCAACCTGGCGTGATCACTTCCCCCTTCCCAGTCTAGAGTAAGACTAGGGCAAAACAGGGTGAGGGACGATGAGACGAAAAAGTAGTCCAGAGTTGATTGTCGCACCCCTTAGCGCCAGGTTGGCCCAGCCATCCCCCCGCACCTGTTTTTTCCATTTATCATATCTAGATCCCATGACTGAAGAAAGTCCCACCATTGTTTGCTTTTTCGTATGGTGCTATGTTTGGTTTGGCCGTTTCTCCCGTATTCTGGGCGTATTCCGTATTCAAGTCCCTTGCAACAATGATCTGTGCTCCCTCGTAGTTGATCTTTGCCGTTGAAAATAGGGTATGAAGTATTTCTATGAAGTCTTGAAGTTTCGAACTGGCTGGATTCCAATAGATGTTGACCACAATTAGAGTAAGTCGAGAGGAGTTCTGTCCCATCTCTACTTTACAGGCTTGAATGCCCATCGTGTTGTTACATAATGGAACTATTTCTTTGATGCTGGAGTTTTAATTACTGTTAACAAGCCTCCTGCTGGTCTCCCTTTTAATTTTTTTGTTGAGGCCTTGAGATTTAATACTGTAAATCCCTCGGTGGGGTTAGCCAACCAAGTCTCCTGGAGCAACAAAATATCATTATGTTCAAAAAGATTGTTTTTGAGTTTCTTTTTCCTCAGGAAGCTCGGGCCTCTCGTGTTCCAGGAGACTAGTCTAAGGCCTCTTTGTCTAAAGACTGGTCTGTTCCTCGCCAAGTTTCAAAAAGATTTGAGTAATGATTTCTGGAAGTTTTGTTATCAAGTTTTCATTTAGTTTAAACCCAGAAGAAACTTTACTTTGGAGCTCTCTGTATGTTCCGGCGATGGCCATACTGGTTGGTACGTCCCCCCCCCATGTGTGTTTTGAGCCCGGTCGATTTCCGCACCTGCCTTCCTCCTCTGATTCATATACCCAGAGGCCTTCTTTAGCCAGGTCATCTTTGTTGCAAATGAGTGCCTGCTGTGCCTTTCTTGAGGTAAGGGCTATCTCCACAAAGAACTTGTCTTCGCTTATCGGAGAGGAGAGGTACTCGATATCTTCTGAGGCGAAGAGAAACAGGTTGTAATTCCTTTTAATTTCCGACAATAAAGCAGATCTACACAGTGATTTTATTTTGTTCTGTTTTTCTAATCTAAGCCATACTTTTGGAATTGTAAAGTTTGGCGTTGCAGTTTCTTATTTGTTTGTGGCAGAATAATACTGATTTCTTTCAAGTTTCTCACTACCTCCATACTGAGGACGTATGTCAAGGTTTTTGAATTTCCTTGTCCCATTCCAACAGTCTTCTTCTACTGGTGTGGAACTTGATGGCGTCTCAGCTTGAGGGACTGATGGGGGAGATTCATTGGATGGGGGTAGTGCAGTTTCCCAAATGGTTTTTAAAAAATTGGTGCCAGTTTTGTGGCAACTTGCTTTTTCTTCGCATTAGCCTCAATTGTTTTCCCCTTTTGCGATTTTTGTTTTAGAAATATTGGGGCAATCTTAATGTTTGTGTCGGCCGGTTTTCGGATTAAGTTATTGGAAGTAGCAGGTAACAGGATTATGGGTTTGGTTTGCATGCCGAAGTTTGAGGTTTGAACTCTGGTGTCACTGAGACCCTCCTTGTGTGATTTGGGTGCCTTCTTTTTCCCGTTTTTCCCGGGTACCCGCTTGCTGGCCTGGGGATCGGTCGAGTTTGAAGTCTGCAAGGAATTGGTGACTGGGGATACGGTTACAGAAGAGTCAGCCATCTTATCACTTACAGGAGTTGTCAGGTTTTTCAAAAAAATGTTTTTTCCTGGTTTTTTTGGGACCTGGTTTTTCTGGTTTTTTGATTTCTTCATAGTTTTGTCCAGTTGTTTGTAAAGGATGGTCTTTATTGTTCTGCCCTCTTTACTCCTTTTTTGCCACTTTTTGCTCTTGGGTTTCCGAGTGCTTCTGAGTTCTGACTCGAACGACCAGAATTTCCTCCATGAATTTTTTGGTTATTGTCTTCGGTTTCTTCAATTACGTTGATGCAACATTTGCCAATCTTCGAAATTCTTCCAGGATTGAATCCGAGAGCAGGGCGTCATCAAAACAGTCTTTGGCACCCTCTCCTTCCAGAGTGTCAGTCTGGCTTTGAGGATTTTGGATTTCCAGAGGGAGCTTCTTTAGAAGCTTGTGAGTTGTGGCATTGCCTTTTGCCCCCTCTTTCAGAAGATTGTACATTTGGGCAATGTCCAAGCCTTGTTTAACTCCCTCTATTTGTGTTTCTTTTAAAGTTGGGATCAGAATAGTATTCATGATGTTATTTGTGGCAACCAATGTAGATTCATTCTTAGAAATCTAGTGTGATATTTCTCATTTTAGAAAACGGACCTTCAACTGCGCATTACCTGACAATAGGGACCTTCAGGACGCTGCGCCTGTGCCTGGAGTAAGCGCTGGGAGTTGTCATCACTCGCGCACCCACAGGCAGTCACAGACAACTGCTCGCTTCCTGGAGGAGGCAGAGCTTTGTGGCTCACGTGACCGCTCACGTGACATCCTCTGCCACAAAAGCAGAGACAGCGCTGCCGAGCGGCGCATTTCTCATTTTAGAAAACGGACCTTCAACTGCGCATTACCTGACCATTGGGACCTTCAGGACGCTGCGCCTGTGCCTGGAGTAAGCGCTGGGAGTTGTCATCACTCGCGCACCCACAGGCAGTCACAGACAACTGCTCGCTTCCTGGAGGAGGCGGAGCTTTGTGGCTCACGTGACCGCTCACGTGACATCCTCTGCCACAAAAGCAGAGACAGCGCACCCTCGCGGCGTTGAGCCCGATAGGAGTAGAGGGCGTCGGCTGTTGTGTGGCTGTTTGGTGGCGTGGTGATTGCGCATACCCCTACACCTGATCCCTACTTAAAATAGTCGCTGGGATGAAATCATTCCTTGCAGCTACAAATAAGCCGGAGACGGGGTTCAGAACAAGGCTGCAGGTAAGGCAAAGACTGGCGTCACTCCCAGGGGTGACTGAGAGCAATGAATATCCCCAAAAATCGCAAATGCTGAAACAGACTCGTCCACCTTTCTGTAAAAAGCGAAAAAGCGGTTCTGTGGGGGATATTATAGACATGGGGAGTATTAGTCCCCCTATAAGATCAAAATTAGACATTCTCTTACTAGTACCAAATACCCCGACTCAACCAATGGCCTGTACGGTTCCTTCACTTGGTGGGACAACTCCCCAGACAATCGGAAGTCAAGCTCAACCTATAACACTCAAAAGGTCATTAGATTATGTAAATGGATGTTCGCACCTTAGTGGGAAGCCAGAAGGAAACCAGCATTGTGAGAGGGTTACTCCTCCTAATGAATATACTATTAATCCAGCTCAGCCCCATCTCCCACTGGAAGATCGACCAGGGGAGACCTTGGATAACCTAGACAATATGGGACTTGAGGAAATAATCGAAGGACAAGTTCCTGAAAGCAACCTAGAGGTGAGAGAGGCGTTACCGGGACCTCCTAGCGAAGAAACCCCCTCTTCGGGTGAACTAGGTGATGACCCGATACAAAGATCTAATCAAACAGGCATCGAACTTGAGGTAAGTATGGAAGGCTCACAAGAGGTAGGGGAAAAGCCATGTATAAGTGCCTCCCCTAAATTACCAAGAGAACCAGCAAATAATCTGGAGGTGGAGAGGGAAACACCCAATTACATGAGCAAGGATCCTCAAGTGTTTGAGGACTTTGGAGGCTCCTGGGAAGACCATGAACTGGCCCAATGGGAAAAAGCCCACGTCGATTCTACAACTGTCAAGGAGGGGAAAATATCACAATTGAACCCAAGGGGGTCAAATTTAGAAACTTTTGACATTTTTCAACCTTATAGAGAAGAAAACTGTGTTCCCTTACATAAGGCCAAAAGTATTCAGAAAACACAAGATGGAAACCAGGTAGCACAACAAGACTCAAAACCAAAAGAAGTCACCGAGAGAGGTTGTACATACGGGCACTTAGAAAAGTTAACGATTGAAATGCCCGTTTGTAATGAGAACTACCCTCCAAAGAATTGTCTAGATAAGCGAGGTCCAATGGAAACGGAAGGGATGACCCGCCCAGGTACTCCGGGGACTAGCAGCAATTTGATACAATCACCAATAAAATTGACTAACTTAAGCCTGGCAAATAAAATCAAGTATGATATCATGATACTGACAGGGAAAATTGAAAGGGAAAAAAGGAGAAGCTTTTCCCTAATAAATGAGAGGATGGCCGCTCTGGACAGGGATCAAACCAAAGGGAGACCCTGTATGATGGATGACGTGGAGACTACTTTGAACTCCCAATCACCCATCAATCCACTGCAAATGACCAACTTCGAGAAAACCAACTCCTTTTCAGATAAGCGATATCAAGACCCTAAGGGACAATCAATGGTCAACGATCACAATAGGGTACCTGAAATGACACAGACCTCGATAATAGATGAGGTAATGACACCGCCAGCTCTCCTTCAAAAAGATCAAATAATACAACTGATCAGTGAGGCCTGCTCAATCGAGCGAGCTAAGGACAGTGAACATATTCAAAAAGTGGTGATGACCTCACTGAATATTTCGCTGGCTCCTTTTTTGAAACTATATGAAGTCATTAAAGACTCAGTCCAAGAGGTAACCACGACGATTCTGCAAATTAAGGAAGCAAATCGGCAAACGGGTCTCTCTCTACAGAATTTAAATTCAAGAGTAGATAAAGAAGCAGAACAAACTCAGTCTTGGCAAAATCGTCTGAGTGACTTGGCCAGAAGGGACGCTAGTGATAAATCACTCCTTATGGAAGCAGTATTAGAAGACTGTAAATGGATGAGATCCCAGCACAAACAAAGTAAATTGGACCTGCAAGTTGTTGAACAGCCTAACCGAGGTAACGGGCCAATGAAATTGAAACAAGGAAAAGTCACTAAACCCATCGAACCAGAACAGCTATGTGGAGATGTAATTCTTATCTCCCCGAGCAGTAAGGAGGGCCAAAAACAAGGCAATTCCCCCATAAAAGAGCAATTGAGCTTTGCCATCTTTGCAGGTACGGGTAATAAATCCAAGGAACATCAACCTGAAACCTTGCCTGCAAACAATTTTAAAGAAAAGGGGAAAAAAAACCAAAAACGAAACACTTAAACGAAAGGTGAATGGATCAAGAGCATTCCTGAGGAATTTAAGAACACCACCGAGAAGAGAAAACCCACAGTGTACCAAGAAGCCAAGAAGAGAACTCGTGATGGGTGTCTTGGATTGCATAGAAGCCGAGAGTGAAACTGTATCTAAAACATCTGTGCCATCAGCAGATGAAAAAATGGAGGACTTGGAACAATCAGCCGTTTTGAGTGACTTAATCGAACTTTTCTCAAATAACAGCGATGAAGAGGGGTGGGGAAACATCACGCCGTCAGAATGGAAAACAATTGACAACTGGGATAGGGACGAGCTGAATTGCCATCTGAAGGACAAGCAGACAGAGAAAAAGGATCGATCTAGTAAACCTAGGAAAGAAACAGGAAAAAGTACGATCTCTCCTCGAAATGATTATGACATGGAAATAGAATATTCGAGGTTTAAAACACTAGAAGAAAAAAGGAGGGAGTTGGCTCATAAGGGAAAAACCGTCCACTTTGAACCAAGGAAGCCTAGTCTAAAACAAAGAAGTCACAGTAGAGAAAAAGATCGTATGGGCAGTAAGAACAGTAGAAAGTTGTTAACTGATAAGCAAACACCCTGCTCCAAAGACCACTTTGTGAAACTGGGAACTACATCGAAGGGGCCGAGGAAGGTCCTCTTGAATAGATGCTACGTGATGTCTCTATGCAAACAAACTCCAGCGCTCAGAGCGATTTCAGCTGACGATATAAGAATTGTGGAATTCCCAAAAGAAGGAAGGATGGATCAAGTAATATTACATCTCGTCTCAAAGGAAGTAAAACAAAAATTCCTAAAGGCTGAAGATTGCCTTAAACTAAAGGGCTATCGACTGGAGGACGTAGATTGGAGTAGTCAACTGAAGAATCCAAAAGAAACAACAAGGGGCAAAGGGAGACCCAGGGAAGTGTGGATGGAGGACGGCAATAATAAAAAACATATGGTGAAGGACCATAATAATAAAGGACGAGATATGGAGGAGTTGGGGAAAAGGCCCGGAAAACTAAGTGACAAAGTGAAGGAGGTGGAAATAAAGAGTGACGCTAAATCTCAGAAAGCAAATGCCACCTCGCTGATGTTCTCAGATGAGAATTTGAAAAATCTGAGATTTACGGTGGACAACTCGGATAACCCAAAGAAGGGTGATTATACATTGAACAAAAAAGGCCTGAAAGCGAATGAGCGGCCTGAACCAAAGAATACGAGCACCACTAAGAAGAAGCAATAGAGTGAGGAGGCCCAGCAAAGATCGGTCTACTGTGCCTCATGGAATACCCGAGGCTTTCAACACTTATTCTCTAAGGAAAGTGACTTCCTGGCTGACTATGACCTAATTTCGATCCAGGAGTCGTGGCTGCGTGAAGCACCTATGTGTGAAGGCTATGAAGTCTACTTTAATCCGGCTAAGAAAGGCCCTAGAGGTAGACCTTATGCAGGCCTCATGGTATTAAAGAAATTGGACTCGCCACTACAAGTTGTGGAACATGCGACCCCAAATCCCTATGTGCAGATACTAACAATCAGCCTTAAAGAAGATACTAAGGAGAAATCTGAGAACATGACAAATAATCAACAAAAAAAAAAAATGATGACAATGACTCTAATCAATACCTATTGGAGTGAAAATATGCCGAACCAGAAAAATTATCTAAAAACCATCATGAATGCAATAGATAAATCTATGATTGAAGACAAAGAACGGCTAATTTTATTAAATGGGGATCTGAATATCAAACTCCTTGACAAGAAAGGAAAAATAAGAGATATTGAAAATCTACGAGGTAAAGAAAGTCTCTGGACGAAGGAAATGTGTACTCGTGACATGAGGATGTTAAATAGTCAGACCCAAGTGATCTATTGGGTGCGAATACATGGCATGGCGGTAAAACAGGAGCCTGTTTAGATTACTGCTTTGTCGGAAACAACACGCTACCCTGGATCAAAACATTTACAATAATCAAACAAGCAAATAGCGATCACAGCCTCTTGAGAACTGAACTAGCATGGAATATCACATTAACATCATCGATAAAAAAAATGGAAGGAAACAGAAGTATCTTGGGGAAGAAACCGACAGACTCAAAAATCAAGTTATACCGAAGCTGGTGAAAGACTTTAAAGAAGCGGGTAACAAAGGCGATGAGACAGTAGAATATAAATGGCTCCTGAAAGCCTTTGTAGTTAAGTATGAACCAGCAAAAGTGAATAAAATTGAAAGAAAGCATGCGTACGATGATTCTGTGGTCACTAAAAGGAAGCAATATAGAGCGGAACTTAAACGTATTAAAAAAGAAAATTCCCCGGTGAAAGAGATTCTCCTGAGGAAATGCCGGCAAACCTATAAAAACTGGCTGCGCTCGACCCGCTTCTTAAGAACTCAAAGAGACGCTGAAAAAATGTTGGCGGCACTATCTACCAACAACTCAAGAAGTACCTGGGACTTAATTAATAATAGAGACCTGAATCAGTCGGCAATTGGTGTAAATCAAGTCTCAGAGGAGGACTGGCATCGGCACTATAATGCATTGTTTAAGGGGAAAACCATGGGTACACCCCCAGAAAAAAGAAATACGACTTCAGCATGGGATTTTGAATTCGACAAAGAAGATATACGGATGCTTATTAAAAAGCTCAGCAGTTCCAGGGCAACTGGTCCGGATGGCATTTCCAACAAAAAGCTAAAAGAGAACTGCGGAGATTGGGCTGATTTGATCTATGCCCTTTTCAAAAAAATAGCAAAAAAAAGGCAAATTCCAACAACATGGACGGAGGCGTATATAGTTCCGATCTTCAAAAAGGGGGATCGATCTAACCCCAAAAATTATAGGCCAATAGCCTTGTTAGACTCTATTGGGAAACTCTTTGCGGCCATTCTATTAATGAACTTAAAAAAATGGGCCATAAGAATCAACATCTTAGATGAAAGACAAACCGCTTTTATAAGCGGGGTGGGGACATCTCTAAACCTGTTCTTGTTAAACCTTTTGAAAGCTAAGTCTTTGAAAGACAATGCAACAACTTATCTGGCTTTTATTGATATTCAACAGGCTTTTGATAGTATCAACAGAGAGCGACTATGGTCGAAACTGAGAAGCTGGGGATGCCCGAACGCCCTGTTGGCAGCAATCCAAGCGCTGTATACTAATACCTCAATCCAGGTCCAAATTACTGCTAATGGAGGGTTATCTAGAAAAATCTATACCACTCGGGGAATCAAACAAGGATGTGCTCTGGCTCCCTTTCTATTTGTTCTCTACATGGCGGATATGAAGACATCCCAAGAAAGGATCCGTGCGTTCCCTCCAAAAGTGAACGGTATGGAAGTCCCGTGGATGTTGTACGCAGATGATGCAGTATTTGCAGATCAGACCCCTATTGGTCTGCAACGTAGAATTGAAGCTTTCAACAAATACCTGAAAGAAAATGACATGCAAATCAATGTAAAGAAATCAATGATACTGTGCATGAAATCGAGTCGTGGGAAAAAATCTGCAGGGAAACGACAGATATGGATGCTGGATCAAGAGAAACTTGAAGTAGTGGATACTTCCATCTACCTGGGTATTAGGATAAATAAAAATTGCAATTAACAAGCACAATACACCCTTATTCGAGAGAAACTTGCAGCGTTAACTAATCAAGGTATCCTACTGCACTACAGATATGGTAAATTTTCATTGCAGCCAATCATCACATTTTATAAGCAAAAGGTGGTGGCTGTGTTAACATATGGAGCAGAGGCACTTTTGTCTTTGAGATGGGAAAGCTGGAATCTGTGCGAGGCCTACTTCTGGCGAAGGATTTTACATCTTCCGAATTCACTGCCCTTAGTTCTGATAAGATCGGAACTTAGACTTCAATCTATGGTTTCAATCACTGTGTGGAAATCTCTTTCATTATTTCGGAAGTGTATTTTGGACAAACCGGCGCAGCCATTTAATGTTTTAGCAAGACCTGGTATGCCCAATGAAGATATAATTTTCCAAGAATGGAAGAAGAGATGTGGGGATACCTTGGAACATCTAGGTATCTCACTGGAAATTCTGAAGTGTAATCCTGACGAGGCCAAAAGAATCCTGCGGGGAAAAAGACTGGGAGGAAACCCAGGTCACTAAATTGGCAGGAAACTGGGCTCACAACATCGTCTGGGAACGTAAAGCATTAAATATTCTCCCACCATACCTTCAGAAATTTCCATCTAAACATTATAGAGATCTGCTATTACGATGTAGATTAAATATCTGGCATTCCCGAGAGGTTAAGCTGAGAAGACGGCTCATTGAAAAAGCATCAGCGATCTGCAGGTTCTGCAAAATGAAGGACCAACTTGAATCAGTGCGACACGTGATGCTAATATGCCCGGTTCTGGCACCAAAGCGATTAGCGTTTTTGGGCAACTATATAAGCAACATCACGATGGAAACAGAAGAAGAATACTGGGAACGCCTTCTAACAGCGGAAAAGGTGGGTCGAACTATTGACGCACTAAAGTTTGTCGAATCCCTAAATCTGGACCAGGAAGAAACGGAAATGGAGGAGAGACAGGAGCCCTAAGACTACTGGGTGTATCTGTTGCGGTGAAGGCTTCCATTGGAGGGATAACTAAACCGATTGGAACTCAAATAATACTTTAGTTGAGGAACTTTGGACTCTTGTTTCTCGAACTCTTATTTGAGGTTTGTTAAAGGTTTACCTATGATTAACCAATAAAACAAAAAAAAAAAAAATATTTCCAAAAGCAGGCCTGCTTGACTTTGAACTTCTGTTTTTAGAAGCTCAAATACGGAGACCAGTGAGTTTAGAACAAAGCTCAGGGCTGCCCATGTGCTTTCGTTAGCTGAGGATGATCAGTCAGGAAAGGAGGCTATTTGCCCTTCTTGTTGATCTTGGGGAATAGGCGAGCTAGACCTATTTTCTTGAATAGTGTCTGTGGTCATTGGGATAACTTGGGAACTCTCTATGGTGGGAGTATTTCCCTGATTCGTGTGATTATAGTCAGGTAGCTGCCAGGTGGTATCCATAATATCGACCAAGTCATTAACACTCTTATTTCTTTTTCTGAGGAAGTGATCATTGATTCTGCTTTGAATTTTCTTTGTCGTCAGGGTGTACTCTAACCCTCATTTCCAGCCCTTCTGAATATGGAGATTTGGGAATGCCACTTCAGGGATTTGCTGGCTGTTTGTGTGGCTGGTTGGTTGGCTGGCGGTTGGATCCAGCTGTGCTGGGGCAGGGTCAGAGACATTTCGGATCTCCTGCCCAGCCTCGCTCCCTGTCTCCAGGTATGAGCCATCCTGGGTAGCCATCTCTTCCTCGGAAGGAGAACTCCGTAATCTCATTATAAGCGTAGGTTGTAAAATGTTGTTAGGATGGTGAATAAATATACCTTGGATTTATTTACCTTTGTGCTGCATCCCCAGTGCGCCAAACAGTCGCTCAACAGTCATTGGGCTTTACTCCTGTCGGGCTTAACGCCGCAAGGGTGGTTGGGTCTGCTCTTTGTAGACCAGGAAGTCACGTGATTGGTCACATAGGCGCAAGTGAGCTCCGCCCCCTCCAGGAAGGGGCCGGTGCACAGCAAGAGCCCCCTGCGGCTCGCAATGCTGTGGTAACAGAAATGATGATGGCAGCAGCAGCAAACGAACGTTCAAACGCCACAAAAATGCAGTTCCCACTGGACAGCAGCACTCACCGCTCGGGCGGTTGGGTCTGCTCTTTGTAGACCAGGAAGTCACGTGATTGGTCACATGGGCGCAAGTGAGCTCCGCCCCCTCCAGGAAGCGGCCGGTGCGCAGCAAGAGCCCCCTGCGGCTCGCAATGCTGTGGTAACAAATGATGATGGCAGCAGCAGCAAACGAACGTTCAAACGCCACAAAAATGCAGTTCCCACTGGACAGCAGCACTCACCGCTCGGGCGGTTGGGTCTGCTCTTTGTAGACCAGGAAGTCACGTGATTGGTCACGTGGGCGCAAGTGAGCTCCGCCTCCTCCAGGAAGCGGCCGGTGCACAGCAAGAGCCCCATACGGCTCGCAATGCTGTGGTAACAGAAATGATGATGGCAGCAGCAGCAAACGAACGTTCAAACGCCACAAAAATGCAGTTCCCACAGGACAGCAGCACTGCAGGGCCCAACACACAGTATGTTCTGTACTGTGTGTTGGGCCCAGTGTCTAACTTGGAAGTATGATATCCTGTTATTCTAATTTAAGTGGTACTGTCCCATAGATCTTGGAAAAGATGTTATCGTGTCCCCTCGAATATGTCTGGCGGGGTATCTCATCCTCTCTTCCTCCATCTTAAAAAGTGCTCACCCTCAAACGCGGGTCAAAATTGAGGGTTCCAGTGGATCGGGGTGAAGGAGGAGGGGCAGGTTGTCAGATTGTAGTTTGTATTTAGCCTGTCCCAGGTGTTCACCATCAGCCTTGTAATTGCACTAGCCTAAGCACTGGGAGGTGTCATTTTGTTGGAGCCTTTCAATGTCATCCTGACCACTGCATGGTCTATCCATGCCCATTTTCTTTCTCTGTAGACGACCTGGACCATTCGTGCATTATCCTTAATTATGCTGCGCTATAGTAAACCTCAAAGTCTGGGAATGCCAATCTCCCCATGTGTCTGCATGCCTCCAGTGGATTTCTTCCCTCCCCAGACGAATGCTATGCATAATTTCCTCAAGTGGGTCAAGTACGGCTCAGAGATCTTTACGGGTAGAGATCAAAATTGAGGTAAATATCAGCTTATCTAATGTTGGTGTGATGTGTTTTCCCCAGATATTTAATATGCTTAGTAGCTCTCTGAAATGGGGATATCTGTTGTAATGTCTGAATTTGATGTCTTCATGGTAGCGTTAGGTTTAATAGTTAGATTTATGGTTGTTCACCCTAAAGCCTGCCTCCCTATTAAATAGACCAAAACATAGAGTGTATTCGTCTATAACAAATATATTTTTAATTAAGTAATTCCAAAAACATTTGTATATATGTTTAACTGGAATTAGTATTATTATAAGTTATATGATCTTTCTGGGCTCTTTGTTTGGGCAATGAAAATTTCAAAACATTGATCTGTATGCAATTGATTAATATATACATTTTTTTATACATGAAAACACAGTATTTTTGGTTGGTTCAGTACGAGCTGTAAAAATGTATTCTTTAATTCAGCTCCCCCATTGTTTGATGGGAGTATCTATTAAATTGATAGAGTTCTGTCACTACTGAAAGGGGGTTATTTTATTGGGTCACTTACAGTACTTACTACTACTTACATTAGAATGCCATCAGCAAACAAGCTGTTCTAGGTTCACCAACTGTATTCCCTTCATTTCCCTGTTTCCCCAAATTCTATTGGCCATTGGTTCTATAGATAAAGCGAAGAGATGGGGCGATACGGGACAGCCCTGTTTGATGCCTCTATTCAGGCAGAGTACGCTGGACAGTAGCAAGTCGGTTTGGATTATAGCTACTGGGTTGGGATAACATGCTTGGAGGATGTTCAGAAATGTAGGTCTCAATTTCATTGCTGACAGCGTGTTGAACAGAAAGTGTCAGTCCACCTTGCTGAAGGCCTTTTTGGTGTCAAATGTTAAAAGAACAGCTGGGATGTATTTGTGATGTACTTTTTCGACTAAGTGTAGAATCCTTCTGATATTAAAGTTTAGTTTTTCTCTTCTAAAGCCTGCTTAGCCTGCATCTACCAGTAACAAACAGGAGTGACAGGGGATACCAGGCTTATCTCTGTTCTATGACCTAACCTGGACAGAACCATTCTATTTGCTTCAATGTAGAAGATCATAGAACCTGTGATTCTGTGTGGTGAGCTCCGAAACAGTGTATATGTATATATATTTCTGAGGCTTGTGGAATCTGCTTAGATCACATGCTGTGCATAGGCCGACATCTAGTGGAAGCTGCGGAGTATTACAGTTTGTTTTTCGAAACTCGAAAATGGGCGTCGACACAGGGCGTGCCAGTAATACTATCCCTAGTGTGACGTCCACTGCACCCAAGATCCCTCACGCGTCTAGGATCCTCAGATTGTTTTTTTCCGCCATACTGGTCGGAAGCATTTTGCGGAGTCCCCTGGCCTTAGCCATACTTTTGGTAAAAATTTAAAAGATTAATCTATTGACATCCTTCCCCACCCCAATGTCTAACTTCGACACTCGACGCCGGCTGGAGAAGAAATCGACCGTTGGCTGCTGCACGACGGATTTGGGCCTTGGAAGGCCGCTGGCCTCGGCCCGGGCCTTGGGAGGCCGCCTGCCTCGGCCCTGCAAGTAGGGAGAGTGGGGGGTGGTACATACTCTACACTCTTGGTATATAGGTACACCTTACACATTTCCTACACTTAACTGCCCGCTGCCTCAAGGTGCATATGGAGGGTACCCCTTTTCAATTCTGCCCCAAGTGCAATCGCAAATATCCTTGGGTCGACAGGCACGCCACGTGCAATCTCTGCTTGCCGAGGGACCACCCCGAAGCGAACTGCAGAGCGTGTAGTAGGTTTAAACCTAAGACACTTAAGGACCGTTCGACGAAGCGTTGGGCCCACCACGCCAGGCAGGCGGCCATGGCAGCGGAGGGCGCCTTCAGCGATGGCAGCGACGGACGGCGAGGGCATTACGGCGTCGAAAGACAGCCGAGCGCAGGTCCCCGACCTCGGAAGGTCGTCCGGCAGGGCGGCTATAGGGAAGACCCCCGGCGACACAAGCGCTTCACATACTACACACACTAAACACACTAAGTCCAACCGGGACTCGACGACGTCGAGTTCTCAGAAAGAGGCACAAACATTACGGTCCGATTCGGTGTCCACTGGGCGCTCTCGATCAAGATCGCCGCATGACTCCAGGCAATCATCCACTCTTGCCAAGAGTGCCTCGCTCCCTAGGCTAACAGAAGTTCGGTCGTCGGAAGACGAAGACGACTTCCACCCCCAGGCCGCGCTCCAAGAGTCGGAGCCCGCAGTTAAAGCCAGCGAGGCCCCACGCTCGAAGGACAAGGACACCACCCCGATGCTCGACGCCAGGCGTCGAAAAACTCCGGAGCCACTAAAGGACAGGGAAAACATTTTTCCACGCACGGGGAGGGGGGAAAACAGCAGAAGAAACTACCTGTACATTCCTCCACACCTGTGAAACACTCCACTCCCCCTAAACAGACAGACAAAACCAGGTCTGCTGATAGGTCTAAAACCAGCCAGCAAAACTACTCAAGATAAATCCCATAGACTTGCTGAGAGAGTCATTCCCAGTTCCAAAAAATGGTCCAGTGAAGACATAGATAGGGTCATGTCAAGAATGTCTTTTTTGGCTGATTTTTATGATAAAAATCCGGAACATTTCCTCTCGTATGATCCACAAGGGGCCACTCCCTCAGGCTCTACTGATCCTATCCCCCCGAGTAAAAAGCCCCGGTTTGAAACTCCGATAAGGTCAGAACCCTTCGAGGTACAGCCTTACGCTAGACCATACTCACGGTATCAAGGAGAGGCTTCCTTTGGTGAGGACCAAGAATTTGGTATGATAGAAGAGCAAACCGGGACGGGCTACTATGGGGATGATGAGGACCAGGAAGAAGAAGAGGAGGACCCTGAAACATACAGAGTAGATTCCCCGGGTGAGAACGAAGCCCTGGTTACCGACTCCCCGATCGATAACCAACCCCTCCTAAATGAGGTTCTCGCTCGTGCAGCAGAACATTTCCACATTGACACCCACGGTGTCCAGGAGGAGAGGGACTTCGCAGAAGAGTTAGTGGGAGAAAGGAGGCCTGTTGCCCAGACCATCCCTATCCTTACGTCCATTCAGCGGAGAATAGATCCGTCCCTGGTGAACCCGAACCTCACCAGAGCAGTCAATCCCAGGGTTGAAAAACTTTTCAGGGCGGCCCAGTCTGACCCTCTCTATATAAGAGGACATCTGAAGCCAGACTCCCTAGTTGTCACCAACACTCGTAAGAGGGCTGGAACACCCTTGTAATCGTCCGAAGCTCCTCCCGACAAGGAGAGCAAAAAACTATACGGTTTCGGCAGGAAAGTAGCCTCAACGTCCGCCTATCAAGCAAGGATTGCTAACTCCACCACCCTGTTGGCCAGCTACAACTGGCATCAGTGGGAAGAAGTCGCGGCACTCATAGCCTCTGCTCCTGAACCTTTAAAGGGCCAGTTAGCTCGGATTTCCGCAGAGGGTAGAGCCGTGTCTGGTTGCATTTTGAAAGCAACCTTCAATGCCGCAGACAACGCAGGCAGATTGATAGCGGAGGGCACTGTTATCAAAAGACATGCGTGGTTACGGCAGTCTGGTTTTAAGGCAGAAACACAGGCATCATTGTTGGACAAACCGGTGGAAACCGATCTGTTGTTTGGTAAGGTGGTCGAAGACGGACTGAAAAATGCCAAGGACGAATATGAAACACTCAAGTCCCTTGGCCAGTTAACCAATAAACCCCCTAACCAAAGAGGGAATAGTAATTTTCGTCGCCCACGCGGCCAAAATTCCCAGAGAGGATCTAACTATTCCCAGGGGCAGGGTACACAGTGGAACAACAACCAACAGTCTACCCAGGGTTACGGCAGGGGTAATAGGAGAGGTCGTGGTAAAGGCAGAGGCAGCCCCAGCAAGGGAGGCGGCACGCCTCCACCAAAGCAGTGACGCTCAGTTCAGGGTCCCTTCTCACGCAACCCCAGTAGGGAGACGCATTTCCAACTTCACCCAGGCTTGGGAAGGGATCACATCAGACAGATGGGTGCTGTCAACAGTATCCACAGGATATTGTATAGAGCTACTGCAGCGTCTCCGGAACTATCCTCCACGACAAAGAGTACACTCCTTAGAACATCAGAAGATTCTTCTCGAGGAGATCGCCATTCTGTTAGAAAAGGACGCGATAGAACTCGTCCTGGGACACCAGGTAAACAAGGGTATTTATTCAACTTACTTCCTTGTGCCAAAGAAAGATTTGACAATGCGCCCAGTATTGGACTTACGGCCTGCCAACAAGTATGTCAAGCCCCAAAAAGTTCGTATGACCACGCTACAAGAGGTAATCCCCCTCCTAAAAAAGGGGATTACATGGCAACCTTGGATATGAAAGATGCTTATTTTCAGATTTCCATGTTCCCAGCGCACAGAAAGTACTTGCGCTTCAAGGTGGACAGTCGACACTACCAATTCAAGGTACTGCCCTTCGGGATAGCTTCAGCACCAAGGGTATTCACCAAGGTACTGGCGGTGGCGGCTGCACACCTACGCAGGGAGACAATCCCAGTGTACCCTTATCTGGACGATTGGCTCATAACGGGGGAAACCCCAGGAATTTGCAGGACAAACATTCAAAGGACTATCGACCTCCTCCACGAGTTAGGCTTCTCAATCAACGAGAAAAAGTCAAGCCTGGTGCCAAGCACCTCAAATCAATTCCTAGGAGCAATCCTAGATACCCAAGCGGGGTTGACCTTTCCTTCAGAAGAAAGAATTCGGAATATACTACCGCAAATTCCGCATTATCAGTCCGGTCAACAAATAACGGTACGCAAAGCAATGCGTTTACTAGGCATGATGGCGTCATGTATTTACCTGGTCCCCCACGCGCGCCTGCGCATGCGTCCCATGCAGGAATGGTTGGCGAAACAGTGGTCTCAGGCAAGTGGTCAGTGGGACGATCTAGTGGTCGTTTCGCCAACACTGGTACAAAGCCTTCACTGGTGGACAAGAGAGAATCTCGCACAGGGGAAACCCTTTTACGATCCCGAAGTACAGGCAGTAGTCACTACAGATGCATGTCTGACGAGGTGGGGAGCTCACCATCTCCACCACACAGCTCGGGGTCTCTGGTCTCACTCAGTGGCCAAGAACCACATCAACCTGCTAGAACTTCTGGCAGTATTCAAAGCGCTTCAGGCGTTCGAGCCCCACCTACTAAACCTGTCAGTGCAAATCCGGACGGACAGCACAACAGCCATGTTCTACCTGAACAAGCAAGGAGGGACTCGCTCGCCAAATCTGTCCAAGCTTGCCCAGAAAATCTGGATATGGGCACTCAGACGGAACATCTTCCTGTCATCACAACATGTTCCAGGGGAGCTCAATTCCCTAGCGGATGCTCTGAGCAGAGACTCCCTCCCAGAGGAACATGAATGGGTTCTACACAGAGAGGTCGTAGAAGATATCTTCTCTCAGTGGGGTTTCCCCACTATAGACTTATTCGCCACAAGCGAAAACAGACAATGCCCAGGATTTGCATCCAGGTTCCCCCAACCAGACTCCCAGGGGAACGCCCTGTGGATGAACTGGTCAGGGATGTTTGCGTACGCTTTTCCACCAACTCCTCTCATCAGGAAAGTGGTGAACAAGATGAACAGGGAATCGATGACGCTCGTCCTAGTTGCTCCCATGTGGGCAAGACAACCGTGGTTCCCACACCTACGCAGGATGGCGGTGTGCGAGCCCATCAAACTTGCAGCCTGGTACAACCTACTGTCCCAGCACCAAGGTCACACAGTGCACCAGCAACCCAACTCAATGAACCTGGCAGCATGGCTCCTGAGGTCATAGAGTTTGGACATCTCAATTTGCCACAGAGGTGTATGGACATCCTAAAGGAGTCTAGGAAACCAAACACAAGGCACTGTTACTTTGACAATTGGAAGAGGTTTGTTATCTGGTGCCAGAGTAGACAAATCAACCCGGTTGATTGCACTCCTTCCACTATTGTTGCATACATGCTCCACCTGCTAGATGAAGGATTGGGTTTTAACTCACTGAAAATACACCTGGCAGCCCTGTCGGCTTACACCACTTCCCATAGCAAGGTTTCGTGGTGGAAAGTACCAGTAGTTAAAGCCTTCATGGAAGGAGTAAAGAGACTTCACCCTCCTATTTCAAACCCACCACCAGGGTGGGACCTTAATGTGGTGTTAGCCAAGCTCATGGGCCCCCCTTTCGAACCCATGCATAAAAGCAGTCTCAAACACCTGACTTATAAAACGGCCTTCTTAGTAGCTATTACTTCTATAAGAAGGGTCAGTGAAATTCAGGCTCTGTCAGTGCAGGGTCCCTTCTTTACTGTCCATAAAGACAAACTGGTTTTACGCACACACCCTAGGTTCTCACCTAAATTTATATCAAAATTCCATGTAAACCAGTCCATCGAGCTTCCGGCTTTCTTCCAGGACCCGCAAAGCTCGGCTGAGGTGAAACTACACACCCTAGATGTGCGTAGGGCGGTCCTCTACTACGTAAATAAAACCAGACCGCTAAGAAAAACAGATCAACTGTTTGTCTCCGTAGCTACAGGCAGAGAGGGGGATCACGTCTCTAAAGGTGCCATCTTGAAGTGGATTATTAACTGTATCCAGCTGTGTTACTCTCTGAAAGAACTCTGCCTTTTACGCCAAGAGCCCACTCTACTAGAGGCATTGGGGCCCCTCTGGCTTTCATTGCAAATGTACCCCTTGACACCATTTGCAAAGCAGCTACTTGGAGCTCTTTTCACACTTTTACTCAGCATTACTGCATTGACACCCATTCCAAGGCAGATATACAAGTGGGACATGCGGTTCTAAGACACTTATTTGCTCATGACCCTTCTCACATCCCACCTCCTTCTTCAGGTACTGCTCGCTAATCTATGCACAGCATGTGATCTAAGCAGATTCCACAAGCCTCAGAAGGGATACATTACTCACAGTAATCGTATTTCTGATGCTTGTATCTGCTTAGATTCACATGCGACCCACCCTTCCTCCCCTCTGAGAGAAGGCGCATGATTGCTTGTAGTCTTACCTTTCTGTCTATCTGCTTGGATTATCTGTACTTACGCTACTCCTCATGCTACCTCATGTCAGAAAAAATACAATCTGAGGATCCTAGACGCGTGAGGGATCTTGGGTACAGTGGACGTCACACTAGGGATAGTATTACTGGCACGCCCTGTGTCGACGCCCATTTTCGAGTTTCGAAAAACAAACTGTAATACTCCGCAGCTTCCACTAGATGTCGGCCTATGCACAGCAACAGCTAAGCAGATACAAGCATCAGAAATACGATTACGGTGAGTAATGTATTCCATACAACCATTATCTCATAACAACACACTGAGGAAATGAGATGCCTATATGAATCGGGCTCGTGGGGTGAAAACATTCAATTCACTTCACTGGACACATTGAAATATTAACATTTTTTATTCAAATATAGAAAAAACATCACAATAAAATGATCTACTTTGTATAAAAATCATCAATTGTGTCAACATCAGTACACTTCTAAAACATCCAGAAGAACGATTAACCTCTCTGATTTGGCACACACTCGTCATATTATCCCAGAAAACATACACCAAACATACCTCATTCACACACACTCAATCAAACAACCTAACATCACAATTATTACATTTTAGTATAACATTTTTCATCTCAAATATAAAACACTCTAAAATATAATCTTTGTTCATCATAAGTAAGAACAGAAAGATCCTCACAGATAAGCGACCAACAAATATCTAGTATAATCCCAAAAGCGCAATATACTGTGACCTAGTAATGCTGCCAACAGCAGCATCAAATTCCCCATCTACCAGTTCCATCATTTTTTTTCTAGGTAGTTGGCCAATATCTTTGTGTACATTTGAGCATCCTGGTTCATCAGACCAACAAAGCGATATGATCAGCACGTGGTCAGATCCTTACACTTTTTAGGTATGACCACAATTTTGGCTTTGTTTATAGATTGTGTAATCGACGCGACAACTGTGAATGTGTTGAAGAGCCTCATCAGAACTGGTACTATAAGCGGGCAAAAGCTCTTCTAGAATGCTTCTGTCATGTCGGCTGGGCCCGGGGCTTCGTGGGGTATTTAGGATTTTATAGCTGCTTCCATTTTTGGGGTGATCATTTCAGCCTCAACTTCTCAGACTGAGAAGGTGCTAATGTGTTGAGGGCAGTATTCCTTATATATTCATCCTGTGCGCCCAGAGATTTTCTGTTCAATGCTATAGAGAATGTAATTGTAGAAGCAAAATGCTTCCAATTTGCTTGCCTCTGAAGTGCAAGTCTGGCCCAATGGGTGTTATAATTGTCCTACGTAGCGTGAATATTGATTATGGCAAAGTTGGGCTGCTAATAATTGTCCTGCCTTGTTTCATTGCTCACACTATTTTATTCTAAGTTGTAGAAGAGACTGCTCCACTTACCCGTTATGTCGAAAGTTTAACTGGCCTGTTACTGCTCTTAATTTGCATTAACATTTTTGGGAGTTGTTGCTTTTGTAAGTTATTCAAAGGCTTTTATTTCTGCGCTGAGGTCCTCTGCTGCTTTTCCCATTACTGTTTCCCTATTCCATAGTAGGGAGATGACTTCCCCCTGACCTCCATCTTCAGCGTGTCCCAATTATTGGCCACAGATGTTTCATGTGGATGGTTATTAAGCAGGAGATCTGCTACTTATTGTTTCAGTAGCAGGTCTCTTACTCATTCTGGACTAAAGGTCGTGGTTGGAGGCTAAGGATCTCTGTTGTTGGTGGATTGTTATCAGCACATGGTCGGAGGTTAGAATATAGTGAATGCCAGATGTTGCTACTTTATGGGTCATTAGCGCAGATACGAAACTCATGTCTAGTCTTTGGTAGAAGTGGTGAACGTTGGAGTAAAATAAGTAATCAGAATTGTGTTGTAGTCTCCAAATGTCCACCAAACTTGTTGGTCTGAACCTGGACTAGACATTTTTGGACATGGCTCTGTTGTTAATGTGTGCTTTCGGTGATCTATTTTTTAGTAGGGAATATTTATTTTTTATTTTTTTGCATTCAAGTCTCCAATCAGGACTCTATCTTCCTCAGCGAACCCTGCAAGCTTCTACAAGAGGCTTAATAGGAAATTGTCTTGCCACATACATTACTATCAGCAGTGAGGTTTTCCCTTCACTGCATGGAATCTTCCTTCTGCGTTGTACCCTTAATATGATATAGGAGTTCTTTGTGTATTGCTAGTGCACTCCTGATGTATTATTTTTACACAGCTGCCTTTCGTATGTGGGGGAAGAACCGATGTTTTAGTCTGTGTTAGCCCCTTTAGTAGATGTTTCTTTCATTATGTCTGTGTGCAGCGATAGGGCAATTTGCCAGGCATTGGGGAGTTAAGTCCCTGTGCTTTCCATGAATGCAAGCTCACCATTTAGAGATTGATGGCTGGTGGCATAGATTTTTAACTGTAGTGGAGTGTATCCGAATTGCAAGTGTGTACCCTACCACAGAATTGTTCATAGACTGCAAGGATATAATGCTGCATCCCTGCTGCTCCAATTTGGTACATGGTGAAAAGTCAGCAGCTTCTCCCTGTAATACCATCCCAAATAAAACCCTAACAGTTGAAAGCAATGCACATGGCCATAGGTGAAACTTCCCTACCAGCAATAAGCACAATCAATGCAGTACATATAATATATGCAAATTCTGTTGAGTGTACTCGTACTCCCGTCCCCTTTCCTCCATTGTTGTGGGCGTCCCCCAACATGGGGACGGTGCTGGAACCTTTGGCAGTGAAATATTGAGCTTCCCCTTTAAATCTAGTCCAGTGCGTGGGTGTGTGGCTCTGGGCCTGGGAACGCCCCTCAAGGCTCTGGCGTCCCACCCCACTTCCTTTTTCCACACGGACTGTGTTGGACCTGGCAGCTAGGCGCAGAGACTTAATAACTTTTCTGCTTGCTCCCCGTTTGTTTTTTTGTTCAATCTTCTCCCGTCTATTTGGTGCCTTGCCTTCCCTGGCACATGTCGGCTGCAGGAGGATTCACGAGATGTGTGTCCTGTGAATGCTCGCTTCCAGCCTCGGACCCCCATGTGCTCTCTCTTGAGTGCCTGGGGGCCGAGCACAGCTGGGGCGCGTGCAGCTCTCTCGGTTACTGGGCATTGAAGAATCAGTTGTCTTGTTAGAGGGAGATCTTCCATCCTTCTCCTCCACCCCATCTTAAAAAGTTTGTCTCCAGGACCCCACATCAAGACAGGGTAGGCCTTTTGTTTTATACGGCTCCTCATTGTGGAGACTTCTTCCAAGAGGTTTCCACGGGCAAGGATGCGTGGTTCTGGCAGACCGGAACCAGCTAAGGCTACCGGCTCCTAAACCGAGGTCCCCAGGGGCTTTTCTGGACGGTCTATTGGCAGACGCGAGGCCATCAAGGCAACTGTCTCTCAAGCCGAGGGGCTCAAGACCTCTACCATACTGTCTACAGAGGGGCGATCACATTCGTCATCCTCGTAGGCCCAAGGGGGAAAAGGATCATCGGGTTCTACCTCCAAGAGTCAGTCCTTAGTGCAATCCAGCACGACTACCAACTCTGTTGCTGAGGGTACACAGCAGACTTTATGGTTTAGGCGGTTGGTCTCCATAGGGATACAACTACCCATCGGGTGCTTTGATCAGGAACGGAGGCCCAGCTCTGCTGAGGGCCGGCCCCCTCGATATCCGGGTGCTTTCAAGGGCTGCGTCTACGAGCGCTTCCTCCTCCTCGTGCGTTCCCCACAGATAACTGGGCTCCTCAAGGATATAGTCAATGAGGTTATCCCTCAGGTTGGGCCTCCTAGGCCTCCACCTCTGGGCCCTCCGCCAGTCCTTCTGTCAGTGCCAGTGCTGCTGCCTGTCCCTCCTCCAGTCCATGCCCTACCGGTTATCCAGACCCTCTTCTTCCTCCTATGCCACAACGCTGCCCCCTAAGCAGCCAATGGCCAAGGGGCAACGTCCAGATGAACAAGAAATTAGACAGCAGATTCAGGCTGGTGGATGTGGAAGCCAGTCCTCCTGGCCTCCAACCCCCAGCCTCACTCTAAAGTGGTGGCTGCAGTCTTGCTGCATTCTAAATCAATATCTTCAGTGTCTTCCTCTGTGGGAGCCACCTCGAGTTGTTAAGGAGGACATGGTCCTTGAGTCTTTTGGCAAACAGTGCTATGTTGTCTCAGGGCTGCATTTGCAGCAACCGAATGCCGATGTTCTACTAGCTGTGGCAAACCAGTGCTGTGGCCAGAGCTCGGGGAGTATCTGGCTGATCTTCCTCTGGAGAGGGAAACTTCCTTCAAGGGCGTCCTGGCGGACGCAGAACTATTGCGCAGGACCTCATGGTGTCTTCAGTCTCCCACATTGACACAGCCAGAAAAGGGCTGTGCCTGGGGGTCGAGATGAAACGGATGCATGGATGCATGCCACTAAGTTTTCATCAAATGTGCAAGAGCGGATCCTGGATCTTCCCTTCGAGGGCTCAAACCTTTGCCAATCGTCCACCGATGACGAGTTGACAAACAAGAAGACCTCTACACAAACCGCCAAGTCCTTGGCCATCCTGACTAAGCTAGGGCAGAAATCCTTCCCTCAGTCTCAAGGCAGGACTGACTTCAAACCCTGCGGTTTCACCGGCTTCAAGGGGTTTCAGAACTGCAGTGCACGGAAGCTGATGGGTCATCCAGTGAAAACAGGAGGAAGCAGCAGAGGACTTTGTGCATTTGTTTCCACTCACCCTACTCCGCTCCTGCTTCAGACGCCAAGAAGCAGTGACTTCACAGTTGGGGAACACAGATTGCCTGTAGGGGGCCATGTGGCTCTCTTCAGGACAGCTGGAAGCATTATTTCGACAGTCCTTGGACCCTTTCTATAGTCTCCACAGGCTTCAGTCTTCCTCTTCCTTTTCCTCTACCATCATCTCCTCCTCTGTCAGATGGGGTCCTCCGCCCTTTTTAACGGTAGTTCCTTTCTCTTTTGGAGATGCAGGCAGTGGATCTGGTTCCTCAGTCAGACAGGGGCTCCAGCTTCGACTCTAGGATTTTTGCAGTGCTCAAGGACAACCAGGCTGGCCGGAGGGTAGTCCTGGACTTGTCATTTCTCAACCTGTCTTTTCCGCTCGAATGCTTCAAGTTCAGAAGAAGCTTTTTGCTTTGTCTTGAAATTGAGGCTGGTTGTCACTGCTCCACCTTCTGATCTTGTTCGGTGGCATCACCCACAAAATGGAGGAAACAGCAAGGGACGTATGTGTAATTAAAGTTACTCACCATAGTTACTAGAGTACTCGTAGTCCTTAGTCCCAGTTCCTCCATACGTCCCACCCACTTTCCGCCACTTGTGTAGCAGGGGCTTAGGTTTTCAGTAAAGGCAAGTAATAAAGCGTCTGATGTGTTAAAAAATGTTTTGCTGCCAAAGGTTCTGCTACCGTCCACATGTTGAGGGATGCCCACAAGGATAGAGGAAAGGGTACTAAGGACTATAAGGTTGAGCCTAACTGATTCTTGGTGTATTCTTCTTGAGTTGAGTCGTCTTCAGATTATTTAGACGTGTGTGTTGTAGAGAGCACAGTTGAGGCAGGGAGAGCTTACGTCTAATGTTCTCCATTTTGGCAGAGCCAGCACTGAACTTTCTTGCCTTTACACTCCTTGCAGATTCTCCTTCTTTATTCCCTGTGAGTTTACTGTTCATTTTCTCTTTGCTATTCTGTTCTTTGGTGTGATTATTGTCCAGGTTATCGCCAGCCATTGCTGCATAGAGAACTTCATCACATTTTCTTTAGTTTTGTCCTGAGGCTTCCCCATCAAAAGTGCCACACCGCCTTCCTCCCATGTGTGGATAATTTGCAGCTTGTTCTCTATCGAGAATTAAAGACGACAGGAAACGCCCACCTGAAGTGTATTTTCGTCTTCCAGAGTTCCATCATGACTTCGTTGAAGGCCTTCCTCTTGGGCAAAGTTGCCATTGACAGATCCTGTAAGATCTGAGGTTCGGAGTATGCATATACCAGTGGGCCTAGTCTTCTCTCAGTAGTTGTTTCTTGATCTGGTATGGCAGAAGTTTGACTACTATATGTCTCGGTCTGGCACCTGGCTCCTTTAACAGTTTCCCAACATTGTGCACTCTGTCAATGTTTATGCTTGTGGGTTTGTTTTAGCCCACTATCTGGGTAAAGAGGGCTTGGACGCAAAGTACTATATCTTCCCCTGCAGGCCGTTCTTTCAGGTGTCTTGTGCAAAGATTACTCCTCCTGGAGCAATTGTTCAGATCCTCACACTTTTGCTCCAGTTTTACCGGTGGGGAGTTCAGTTCCTGAGAGAGTTATCCTGGATTTCTTAATTGTTGGCCAATTCCTGGATCATGTTTTCGTTGTTTGAGACCCTTTCCGCCACCGACGTTGCCTCTGCTTACAGGCCTTCCAGCTTTCCTGCGAGTTCCTCCAACAGTTGTTTAAATTGGACTTGGATGGATTCCATGATCTTGCCTTGTTTGGATTACATTAATTGTTGCAGGTCTTCCGTTGTGAGCGCCCTTGTTGCTTGATAGCCATAGTGTGTTCCCCCTCACGGTTTTCCCTTGGTGGAATCTCTAGGTTCGACCAGAACGCACTTGGGTCCATTTCTTTGATCCTCTTTTTCATCTAGAGTTACAGTGTTTCAATTCAAGCTTATGTCTATCTAGTGCGCTCTGTGGTTAATGCTGTCCTCACACACTTATGGACGACTAGGATTTCTCTAGCGGCTAATCTGCATTGCCTGCTTGATTTCTTTTATATATCCCTGCCTGTGCCTGATTTTATGCATGGGCCTGCTTCCTGGCCGGCTCCAGATACGGCTCCTCTGCTCCATTCAAATCCGGAAAATCGACTGGGAACCAGCGCCACCACAGCAGGTTTTCATGCAATCGCAGTGTCTCCCATGTCCCAGGGTTATATTCTCAGCAGTGCCGAGGGCCAACAGATGATGGACAATGTGTCCTCTTCACACTGGGCCCGAGAGTTAGGGGTCCAGGCCGGGGATTGATCGGCAGAGGTAACCTTCATGGCACGGCTGGATGCCCCCATGATGATGTGCAGTGAGGTGTCTTGCTGTGTCCTCTTCGCTGTCTTGCCTCTGAGGTTACTCCTATCATCCCCGAATGTCAGGGCACCATGCAAATCTCGACCCAGATGAAGTTTGTGCTCCATCTAGGTCACATTTATGGACTTTGTGAGTGACTACCTCCCGGCTGGCTCTAGCAGTTGAGGGCCACCGATGCTGCAGTACGACCACTCCTCACTGCAGTGTGTGCCTCATCTTGGCTTTATAGTCTGCACTTCACTCACTGAGTCTCCCGATCAAGCAGTTGGTGCATGTTACGTGATTCCCCATGCCGAGCCCGGGAGTCTGACGTCCAGACTGTGTGTTAGTTGATGGAGCACACCTCCACTGCACGACTGGGCAGCCCCCTCATGTTTATGTGCCGGAGAGAAGCCTCATTGTCTCCCCCCTTCTCTCTGCGAGTGCTCTGATTGTCATCTTAGAGCACGGTGCAGGTTCCGGTTCGAATGGAGCCCATATGACACACCACTTACATGGTCTCTCCTCTCATCCAGCTTCCCTCGATCACTTTCTCCTTTCTCTTATTAGGCCCTCTTTGGTTCCGTACAGCATGGCAGATGCCACCTTGGACTAGCCCTGCCGGTTTGTCCTCGTCGGTGGCATGTTTGCTGGCATTCTGGTGTAAGTTTCAGTCACTCCGGTCTCATGAAAAGTTTGCCATCGGATCCCAACCTGGAGTACAGTACCCCCAGGATCCTTTATTCATGTTTTGTGGATCGTCAAGAGTGTTCCCTCCCCGCAGTTTAGGGTTCCGCCGTCTTGCTAAGGCGGTTGCTGGCCACGCCTCAAGTTCAATTTGTACTAACGGATTTCCTGGATGTTAGCCCTAAAAACGAGACCTTGCTGCAGGTCGATGTAGCCGGTAGAGGCACTGGTAGCTTGGGAGATACCTGTCTCAGTCCAGGCAGTGGACTGGGAATTTGCATGGAAACACTGCCCGGCTCCTTCTGACCAGACCTTCCTGTCCACCCATGCTTCCTCTGAGAGTCTAGTGGTGCAGGCCGCTACTGTTAACCTGTGAGCGCCCACATTCCCTTCTCTGCCACGAGACAGGGAAAGCAAGAGATAGGACGGATGGGGTAAGAATATTTTTGTCTCGGGCAGACTCCCTCTCAGAGCGATTAATGCCTTGTGTGCCTTGGCCAAATATTCTTTTGGCCTCTGGTCGGCAGTGAGTGGAGCAGCCAAACAGCTTGAAGGTGGGGCGGGCAGGGCTTCAATGCCATAGTACATGATGGCAGGGAAACTTCCCAGATAATTTAGCTATTGGGGGTAGATACGGCTGATGATGTGGGGGTGTGCTACAGCTACTGGAGCAGTAGTCGGGAAACCTTCTTGAATGAGGCAATTAGGGTTCACACAGGATGTACAGGTGAAGCTCATGGATATGCCCTTTGATGGACATAAACTCTTTGGGGCTCCTTATAATCCTCTGAAGTGACAGCTAAATCCTTGGGCATGGCTGTCCAACATCCTGTTATTACATCCTGCAGATTTCTACCCTCCTCCCCCTATGCTCCTCATGGGAGAGGTCAGGCTTCCCCAGGTAGGCAACAAATGTGCTGTTGCCCTAGGTTTGGTGGCATGGGGGCTTCACGAGGCGAAATTGCCACCTCCACAGTCACCTTGGGGATGCAAGATGTAAAGACCCTGTGAAAGGGACGACTTCCTCAAGTCCTCAGTGGGAGGGAGAATTTCCCAGTTCAGCTTGAAATTATCCCTCACCACATCCGATGCTTAGGCCTTACAGGTCATTATTCAGGCGTGTCTCCTTTTCATCCAATGCCCTCCAGATCATCGTCTTTCCAGCACTGCTTTGCCTCCGGACACCTTTTGGAAGAAGTCAGTCAGCTCCTAATGAACTGGTACTGTGCTTGTAATGTGGCAAAGTACGTGAGGTTCCCTGTGGGCCAATGTCATCACCATCTCAGAGTCCTCTTGTTTGGTCTTTCTTTGCCACTCAGGGGAGAAGGCATTCACGCCTTTTCCTATCTTGATGGATGGCTTGTCCCAGGGTGCTCCCTATACCAGGCGTCTGCAGATCTGTTCCGCAAGTGCAGCCTTTTGCACAGGTTGGGCTTTTCCATAGGAACTTCAAAATGTCTCAGGTTTTGTGGTCCCTGTCTCTCCAGTTTACCAGGGTGGTCATAAACACTCACCTGGGCAGAGAATTTCAGCCTAGGTCTTGAGTGGTGAACGTTTCTCAGATGGTACAAGTCCTCCAATCCCAGGGACAAGTTCCTGCCTCAGCCTTCAGTGTTTGCTGGGTCTTATGGCCTCCTGAATTCTGGTGGTCCTTGTGACCAAACTACGCATGCGATAACTTCAGTGACTCCTCCGTTGTCAGTGGTCTCAATTTCAGGGTATGTGTCAGATCTTCTGCTGATATCAAGGCCTTTTATGGTGGTCACTGTGAGACATCCTGTTAAAAGGTGTGGTGCTCTGGAAACTCAGGCCTCAAGTTACAATAGTCACTGATGCGTTGTTGAAGGGTTGGGGCACTCATCTGTCGGATCTGATGGTGCGCGGTCTGTGATCTCCTTCAGAGTCTCTGGGTCATCAACTTTCTGAAATTGTGGGCAATCAGGCTTTCCCTGTTTGCCTTCTGAACCTTGGTAAAAAGACACATCTATGCTGGTCCTGGCACTACGTCAACAAGCGGGGTGGTCTGCAGCCCTTGCTGCTATGCAGAGAAACAATGCATCTGTGGTTCTGGGCTCTAGAGAATGACCGCGCCTCACCTTGCCGGAAAAGAGAATGTCACAGCGGAAGCCTTTAGCAGACAGGCTTCAGCCTTCCATGAGTGGAAGCTCTACCAAGAAGTCCCGGTGGAGACTTTTTCCCACTGTGGAACTCCTCAAGCTGACTTCTTTTTGAGTGTGAGCAGGAAGTGCGAGTTGTTCTGCTCCAAGGTGTTGGGGGGAATTCTCATTCTATTGCTAATTTCCCTTACCCAGTGAGTCCCTCAGCAGCTTTGCTGGACTTCTGGAGTTTATTTTTTCCACTTGGTAAGCGTGTGAGCTTTTCCCCCACTCTTACCTGTGTTTTGCCATGTGTATTTCATCTGTTTTTGTGATTGTGGACTCTGGAGTACACCACTTCAGTAGCCCCACACTTTTGTGTGTTACGCAGCACCTTTGGGGCATTGACACAGGGTTGTCGTTTCGACTCCCCCCCGACTCCATTTTTGGGGCTGACTACTGTCACCCAGAAAAGGGTAAAGTTGCCATTAACTTTACATAGTCATTTAACCACAGGTCCAGTACACCCCATCTTATATGGCGTATTGGAAAGGGTCAATTCTTACCCCTTTTTTATCTGTACCTATTGGAGCATTGTTTTGCTCCCTTAACATTAAGACTTGGCTGGTGGCAGTGGTATCTACCCTAATTTTCCTACCGCGATTATATTACATAACATGGTATTGTTTTAGGCTATTTTAGTAGCCTCGAACTTTAAACCGGCTAACCCAAATACTTTTTATTTAGGCTCCGGTTGGGTTTAATCGCCATTTCTTTTTGTTAACATCCTTCTTGGGTCTTTCTTTGCGCAGCAAACCAGGTTTGCCCCCTTTGTTCGCCCTCCTTTTGGCGTCTGGTTGTCTAGGTGGGCTGAATGTGAGGGAGGGGTATAGTCACCCCCCTGCACAGGGTCTCCTTGGAGACCCAAGTAGCACTTTGTATTGATTGGCTGAGATGGTTGTCTGGGTTGGACAACCCCCCTGCTGAGTGATTGACAGCCAGGCTGTGTGAATGGGGGATTTTGGCAAAAAAGGCAGAACTCTTGAGCTAGAAGGCAGAGTCGCCTCTGGAACAAGAAGGAACCGAAGAGAAGCGGAGAAGAAGATGGCTGCTGCAACCCCGAGTCCCGGTGAAGCCCTGCTGCAGTCCTGAGCTATCTACCCCTTCGACGACCAAGAGAAGATCCAGTCTGGAATCTTCTTCCCTTGAGCCTGGTGGGATCAACCAGCTCGTCTTTTCTTCAGTCAGAGAATCATCTCCCAGAAATCACTGCTGTGCTGTAATGGTCCAGATAGCCATCAGAAGAGCCCTCTCCTGATTTAAAGGAGCGCACCTTTTATTCATCGTTGTCTTTTTCGTTGCTGCTGGCCTCATCCCTGGGTAGTGCAGATCGCTCCAGATGTCCTTCTTGTCCCCGCGACTGAAGCCGCAGGAACCGTGAGTCTGCAATAACTACCAGGAACAACTGCTCTTCTCCAACGGAATAAGGTATTGTGCACACTTGGGGATAATTCATGGATAATTTGCGCCGAAAAAAACGGGATTTGTGCGCCATTCTGCCTCAAATCCCTTTCTCTCCATCTGACCAGCCGGAATCGGGGTGTAACCCTTTTCCTGCACGAAGATTTGTTCTTTCTTCCCTCCTTATAACTTTTCCTTCCATTTGACAATCTTTACGAACTCTTGGCATATCGAATCTCAAACTGTTAAACGTGTGATCCTCGGCAACTGAGCATCTGCTCCATTGACACTGGCGCAGGCCTATTGACTTTAATCTGTATCATTGAACTTGTCCTCGACTCTCCTTGCCTTGAAAAAGTATTGCCTTTGATTTTTATTCACTTTTCCCTTGTTTTAAATTCTTAAGTACAAAGTGTGTTTTAACTTCGTGAGCATTTTTGCCCGCGGGTACGCGTTAATATCACAACACCGGTCTGTCAAATCCTAATGTACTTTCCTTGAATTAACTGGCACAAGTGGAATTGGTTGTGTGTGGTGTATTTTACATGTGGTTTCCAATCTATAGAAGTGAAGTGTTTTGTAACAGATGGTTTAAAAATAAATGTACTTATTTTCTACCTGAAACCTTGAGTCAGTGTTTGCTTTTGTCACAGTAATTGTGGTCCTTTGTTTAATCTCTGCTACTGCTCATATACCCTTGAGATAAGCCTGGCTGCTCCGCTACTGCTACCACTTTAACATAGTAGTACAGGCTTGTATCAACCAAAGGTGAACTTGTACTCTTGTACTACCACTTGTAGTCTTAATTGTGTGTAGTGGTTCCTAAGGGCACTGCACAGGATTCTGCCTAACACAAGGTATTTCCTCAGCTGGGAGCTCTTGAGTAAGCATTGACAGTCAACCGGATGTTCGACCTCCACCATGTGTTCCCCTAGATACCTGTAATTCTGCTGGTTCGTAGGAGACTGCGCTTGTTTGGGTCGCGTTGATCTTAATTGCTGTAGACTCGACTCAGAGAATGTGGAACCCAGAGTTGCTGGACTTCTGCCCTCCCTGGTGCCTTCCAATAAGAGTGGGTCTGCTCTCCCAGTCGGAGACTGGTTGTCCACCTGAACCTCGGCAGGCTGAACCTTCATGCTTGGCTGCTGAGATGCAAGGAGTGGGACCTGTCAGACGATGTCCTGGATTTGCTCTTCTCAGCTCAGTCCTGCGACTAAGTCTATGCCTGCTGATTACATAAATTCTGTGCTTGATGCTGAGAGAGGGAGCTGGGTCATTTATCCTGTCCAATGTTCTCGGTTTGTGATGTTGTTCTGTATTAGGCCTGGACTGCAGATCGCCAGTGTGAAGGGCTAACTGGTCGCTATCTCCGTCTTTAAATGGACCCCTGAGTACAGCTCTTCATTCACAATTCCCACTGTTATGCAATTTTTGTGGGAATTGTGCAATCAGTTTGCACCACACTAGTTTGCGGTTCCGACGTGGGATTTTAATTCAGTGTTAACATTTCCTATGGACGCTCCATTTGAGCCCCTACATTCATGTTCTCTTGGATTGCTCACCCTTAAGATTGATTTTCCTTGTGGCTATCACTTCCACGAGGCGGGTAAGCTTCAGCCATTATCTGTTAAACATCTGTATTTTGTTTTCTTTTTTTTCCTTTTTTTTATTTTATTTTCATTTAGCTTATACAAACTTTTGAAAAAGGAAAAAAAAAACAAATTCCTTCATAAGTACTACCTAATACCTAATACAATAACTAATACAATACTACCTATAAAATCTTTAACTTCTCAAACTTCTCGCCATTCATTGGCTTCTTATTGCTATGTAATCTCATATAAACCATCAGCCTCTTTTTATGGTTTCACTTGAGTCCTGTCATTGCCTTGTTACATCTGGTTGAGTAGCAACTTCTGCTATTCTTCATCTTTTTTGGCCATCATTTTTTCCAACTGTTGGAGAAACAGGGCAAGTTCTAGAGACAATTTCTTACGAGTGCTGCAATGCAGACGTATCCACCATTCTTCGGTACTGTATGTTGCAACCAGGTTTCTTTCTTGAATCAAATATTTGGATCGTACGTCTTTAAGCCCTGTGCAATTCAATACCAAGTGTTTCAGAGTTTCTATTTCTGCTTGGCAAAACCGACATCTCACATCTTTACCTGCCAATTCCTTCTGTTGCTAAGAACTTCTCGTGTGTCATACAGATTCAGTCTGAATCTCAAGTAATACCTCCTTAGGATTTTACACATAAACAATTCCATCTATTGGGGTATCTGGTTTACACCCTTTGCTTCCACTGGGCTGTTTGCCATGCATTTGTGAGCGCTTCTTTTCTCTGTTGTCCTGATCCAATCGTGCTCAAAAAGTTTCTTTTTTACGGCATCCGGGTTGTTTATCAACAATTTGGTGTCAGCCCCTACCTCTTGCAGAATGTTCTTGCAGTTCATTTTCCATTGTTAGAGTGTCGGCTGTATCTGCACTGATTCTAGTTCTACCAACAACTCATATTGTCTTGCCATATAGCGAGCGCATGTTCCATGTAATTCTGGCGTTCAGGGTCCCCACTCCTACTTCATACAGGGCACATGCGGTTGGATAGCTTACTGGAATTTGTAAAATCCTTTTCCAGATCATGCCCTCACAGCGAGATCAAATTTCCCATGAACATCCGAACATACTTTCCATTCCAAAGATTAGTGTTGGAACATCCTTGCTCTTATAAAAGTTCATCACTGGTTTATACGAGAAATTCCTGTATTTGTTGTGAACTACCAGAGCTTGTGCTGTTAATTGTTTGCATTTGCCCATTATTTTTTGCGTCATGAGTTCGTCGCACAGACTCTAGTTGATGTAGACTCCCAGATATCTGCTGCTTTTCACATTTTTCAGTCGTTCTTTTCCCAGTGTCCAATGAAATTTTTGTTTTTTCAAGGAGGCTCCTTTTAGATTTTCTAGGATCAGGATCTCGGATTTGGCCGTATTTACTTCTAGGCCCATCTTCTCTGTGTAAGCTTTCAGTGCTGTTAATTTCCGTTGCAGGCCTATCTGTGTAAGATCTAATAACACGATATCGTCTGCATATAGGAGCCAGCTAATTTGAGTACCATCCAAGGTGGGCGGTGTACTTCTTACGCCCTCAGACGCCTTTCCCACTTCGGAAATATAAAAGTTGAACAGTGTTGCACCTAAGGGGCACCCTTGTTTTATTCCTCGGGCAGTTGGAATTGCATTTGAGTGATGTCCTTGATTATCTAATCAGATCTTCACTGTAGTTTGGGAGTAGAGCTCCTTTATCGCCAGTATGAGACTGATGGGACATCCTCGCTTTTTCAGATTCAGCCAGAGGGTTTCTCGATCCACTCTGTCGAAGGCATGTACAAGATCAATTAGTGCTAAATATACCTTCTGACCTGAGCAGATCGCCCCCATTTTCAGTAGATTGATCAAAAGGAGATTCAGGCCACACCCTACTCCCTTTATAAAGCCCGTTTGTCTTATGTCGATCACTTTACTTGTTTTCAACCAAGCCCACAGCTTCTGTAATAGCAGAGTGGCAAAGATTTTCCCTACCACATCTAACAGGGCTATCGGCCTGTAATTAGTTGGTTCCGTTCGACATCCTTTTTTGAAAATAGGTACAATAATGCCCTTTTTCCATGTCAATGGTATTCGAGCTTCTTGTGTGATGTTCCTGAATAGGGTCTCACAGAACTTGGTCCATTCTTCTATGTTGTCTTTAAGCATCTGGTTAGATAGTCCATCCGGACCCGCAGCGCGCGAGGCACTACATTTTTTGATGCACTCCTTTATGTCGTCCTGCTCAAAGGACAAGTCCCAGGGTTGGATCTTGGGGAACTCAGGAGAACTAGTCGCCATTTTTTTTTCAAACAGGCAGGTTTAATGGGTTTCCCACTGGCTTTCTGTTACCGTGTTTTTGGTCACTGCCTTTTGCGGATTGTTTGCTTCATTCACCAGCAACCAAAAACCTCTAGAGTTTCCTTGTGCTAATGCCTTCAGCATTATTTCAGCGTCATTTTGCTCTAGTAGTGCTCTGTGAATTTTCACCCAATTTCTGTATTTGTTCTTTAGAGATCTTATTTGCAGCTGCTGATTTTCCGTATTTCCACGTTTAATTTTGTGGCAATTTTTTCTTAGGTCTCTTTTTCTTTCAGCAACTTGTACATCAAATATGTGTTTTTTGTATTGGGGCTTTGCTGAACATTTTGATGTAATTCTATACATTTCCATAAATTCCTGGTACTCCGTGGGATGTTTATTTGGCTCACTGGTTTGAGGTTTTATCACGTCAGCCAGCGTTTTTATATCTTTTGCTATCATTCTCAGGCGGTTTCGTCGTGGTTCCAGTTCGAAGGCTTGGTTTGAATGTCATTTTTCCAAGTGGTCTGTTTGGTTCCAGGTAAGCGTTACTAAGTTATGATCGCTTTGAGAAGTCTTTATCACCTTCAACGCTGTAGTTTCTGCTGCCATGGTTTCAGTTAGGAAGAAATAGTCTAGGATTGACTTTTGCATTCCTCTCTCCCACGTTTCCACTGGTCGGATATCTCCCTTTGTGTTCCCATTCATCATGTTCAGGGATCGGTCGTCCATTTCTTCTAGCCATGTTTTTTTCATCTTCGCCTCTTTTATCAGGCGTTTCAACTTTGCTGATCTCTTTGCGTCTATTTCTATAAGTTTTAAATTGAGATCACCACATATCACCATGTTCGTCTCACTATTGTTTGCCATCACACTGTCCACTGCATCTAAAAGCTCATCCATCAGATTGTCTTGTTTTGTATCCTGGTGATTCCAATAGATATTGAAGATGTGGACAGTTTTTTTCTTTGCTCTCATCTGCGGATTTGACTCCAATTTAGCATATTGTATGTTAGGTGACAGGTTTCTCGTTGCTTTAATGCCAAATCCACATTTGCGGTTGACTAAAATGAGCTGACCTGACTTCGGGCGTCCCTTCTTCTGTACTATAGCTGGGTTCATCGCGACTTCAAAGCCTTCAAAGCATGGGCATTTAGATAGCCACGTTTCTTGTAAACATAGGATATTGCTTGTTTGTAATACCTCAGCAGAAAGTAATGCTAAGTGTGCGCAACCCCTGGAGTTCCAAGTTGCCCATGTGACGTGGTTAAGTTCCTCTTGGCATTAACTTCTCGGGGGTTCATTTAGGGTCTTTGCTAACCAGACCCATTTATTTTCCTCTTCGATGCTGGTGTTGCTTTTTTTGTATTATTGTGAGCTCTGTCTCCCACTGGTGTGTTGGGCACTGTAATTTCAATTTTGGATACTTTTATGCTATCGCACCGAGCCATCTCTTCATCCTTGCTGGGCACTTTCATGGATTCTGGTCTCTGCCTCTCAGACCTTACATTATATGGATTGCCATCACTCGTGTTTTCCTTCATCGGATTCAGCTTTGTTGATAATGCATTGTCAACTTCGTAGATCTGAAGTCCAGCTTCTATTAGGAGTCTTTCACACATCATCACATGTTGGGTTATTTTCAAGGACTTGATGTGTAACAGTGCACTTGCACACCCATTTTCATTTGTTTTCACCGAAGTGAAGGTGATTGAGCGTGAGACCATCCTTCCTTCCACAGGTGGTCTCTGATTTTCATCTCTCTCAAAATATCCTTCTTTTAGTGTTTTTTCCTCTATCCCATCCTTCCAAGACAGAGGAGAGATTCCATTGGCTGGACCCAGTGCAACCTCTCAGTTTCCACGTCTCTCGGGCGAGAGACATCAGGAAAGATGACCAACATTTTGTGGGTAATACTGTTGCTCTTGCTGTGACCAAACCGACCCTGTCAAGGAGGAACATTGTCTACATCTCAGAATGCTATGATCTGGCTTGGAAAGATGTGCTTGAAGGTCTCATGGCTCATTCTACCAGAGGTCTGGCTCCCACCAATGCCAGAGGTGGGACAGGGGGACGGGACTCTTTTGGATATTTGCCTTGCAGTTATGTGAGCTTCTCTGTACACATTGGCCAAACATTACTGCTTGGAATTCTTTCGGTGCAGGAAACCTACTTTGTTAGGTTGGTCCTCCAGAGTTTTCTATTATAAATGGTGTCCTATTTCTCTCCACACTCTACTGCTATGGAGGTCTATCATAGATAAGGAATTGTTGGGAGGAAGGAATCCGTTGGAAAAAAGCATTACCTCCCGATAATGCTCTTTTTGATGGATGTTCTCCACTGATTCTTCATCACCCTCCCAACCTGCCCCACTTAGCAAATAATTCATACACCTTTGGTTCTGCGGTCCCTCAGTGTCCAAGTGCTGGCGAAAGAGAGTGGAACTAAGGCCATGATATACTGGCTCATGTCCAGCGCTGGGCGCATAGAGGTGTTTGGACGCAGCAAAGTTGTGTCCCCTGGTGGTGGACAAGTTGCAGATAAACAGGTGTCATGGGATACGATTAATATAAATGAGGACATCATCCCTACCAGGAGCCCAATTTTTGTGATTCCACTAACCAAATGATCCTGTATGTGAGTAATCCACACGGTCTGAGGTGGCAGTAACAAAGGCATCTTGGGATCAGCATTGCCAGACAACACCACTGGAGCTTCCGGGCCACCCAAGATAAAACCTTCAGATGGTGTGTGCGCTGCACCAAAAAATAATCCATGACACAACAGCATCTATTCAATTAAGAGGATTCTGACAGTTACATGCATGAAGTGCTCAGATTCAACAATCATAGCAACAATGTCATCAAGACTAAGGTCGGAGCTGTGAAGGGTACACATTCAAAACCATCTACAGAGGTGACAAGGCCATGAACTGGGGCAAATGGGTAGGAACCACAGAGAACTTTCAAATTCCGGTAAACACCCAGACTGTAGCATAAGCACCAGGCCCTAACAATATGTTTCAAGACCAGGTCTGTTAACAAGACTCCAGAAATCAAAATTGATGTGTTTTGCTAAGTTTCTGCCAGACCTAGGCTGGCACATAATCCTTCCATTTTACCATTGGAATTAAAGATTGCAGACTAACTGGCAGATGGACTGCTATTGTGGAAATGAGTGCCAGTGCTAAGCGAACAGCAATTCATTTTAATCGGTATGCAAGCATATGGGGTGTTAAAATGAATTTGGCAAATAAATGACGGATCCCGTGTGAAGGAAGAGGGAGCAACAACGTTGAGCCTGCAGCTTTTGCGTGGCTGATCCTGCCCTGAGTGATCTGCCTCCCTGACAATTCCAGGTTCCTATGGTGTTCATGGGTCTTCATGCGCCGTACTCTGGGGGCCACTCGCTGGTGACAGAAGCCAGTGTTGAGCCTGCACCGGGGCAGATCTCTGTGTGCAAATGCGGTTGAGAGACCCATGCACCTGGGTGGCCGACTGTGGGCTGGATATGGCTTCAGGCCCGCTTTAGAGAGATGAATGGTGTTTTGTAACATTCATGATGATCTCTTGTGGTGTAGGTGCAGTGCATCTGCTTTTCACACCCCTGCAAGGGCATGCAGGAAATCTGATATAACCAATATGTCCCTGTTGCAGCACCTGGTAAACAAAGAGGGTTATTTTTGCTTCACAGCGTGCAGTAACTTGGTGCCCTTGCAACTTTGATCCACAATTATAAATTACTGGAAACAAGACTAAGATGAATTTCACATCATCGACACATTATTTAGCAAATCATCTCTCACTGGAAGATTGTGGAAGATCTAGACCCACTATATAAGAATGGGGGAGGTGGCGAAGGCACAGACGCATCTGAATTTCGACACAGGTGCGTGCCCACTTTCCTCTGGAAACAATGACCACCCAACCGATACACCAGGCACTTCTGTGGTGTCCAATGAAATTGGGATGTTTAACTTAAAACAGGCCTAGAAGGACTTGGCGAGAAGATGGATTCCCTTCCACGTAAACAACACATGACTTACCTTTCAGTAATCTCAGCCGGAGTGGAGGCCTGGCTATGGTTACTAACGCCATAGCCAGGCCTCCACGAACCATACAGTGACTCAGCATTCAGTACGCTGCAGCGACAGACATCGTACAAGCCCAGCAAAGTGATAGGTCTCTCCTGCTGAGCTTTTTGAAAACCAAGCCACCAGATGCACTCTAAATTAGAGTCTCATCTCCGGCTGAGAGGACTATATAGAAACTAGCCGTTGTGGCTCGTGTCTTCTAAGTTACCAGACCTGTGGAATTAATTAACCCACAGCACTGACATCAAAAAGTACAGACCCCCGTCCTGACGAAGGCCGTACATCATACGTGGCACACTAATTCCACCTAGAAACGGCTGAAACACTGTGGTGTCGACGCATTATCCCCAACTGCAGCTTAGAAATGCTGCTTCATGCAGAAAAAATGATTTATGTTTTTTGAAAAATGTTTGTGATGCTAGAGAAGTCCAAATTCTTACGTGTTTGCTATTTTTATGTGAACTTTGTTCAATGTTATTTAAATTGATATTGTCTACATGCACACTTATTTGTTGCTATACCAAGATACTTTTTTGGTGTTGTGTAGTGAAAATGTCCTCTGTGCTCTGGATTAACCCTGTTCTTCTTTGTTGGTTTTTTTCTGGAGATTCCATTTTATGTTGAATCACATTACCTCAGATATTTATAAAGAAACAAGATTGTTCTCACACTAAGTGCGAATAAGTTATTCTTTTCTATAGAGGGGACCACAGGTAGGAGTATCCTAAGAGCACTTGTGTTTTGTGGACCTATTCAATTGTAATTATCATTTGGTGAGTGGCCACTGGGAGCCTGAAGATTGGCTTGCTCAAAACAAACACATTGAGCTGCAAACCTTCCAACTGACTTCATTCTTCTTTCTGTTGTCCATTGGAGGTTAATTCAGATCTTAACTGACAATACAGTAGCCATGCACAAACTCACGAAGAGGTATTGTAGTAGGTTCACTACCCTTGTGCAGTGAGGCCATGCTGCTGGTGCTCTGGATTCTGGGGAACTTACCCTTTTCAATAGGTTATCTGTCAGTCAAGTAATATACATGGCAAATGTGGTCAGGTGGAAGTGTCCTATGAGTGGGAAATATTGGAACGTGTTGCAGATCTTCTCGGAATGAGGGATGGCACATGTTAACCCGTTTTGCCCCAGCCTTAACTGTGCAACCTCTTCTGCTCCAAAGAGTTTCTGACAGTCAGCACTAGAAGATCCTCTGATAATAGATTTGACATTCCGACAATGTTAGGAATTTACCCCCCCTTCTATGCATCCTGCTGGTGCTGCGGTGGCTTTGCAAGTTCAGGTCCACAGTGATTCTGATTGCCACAGACTGTGCGAGGAGGACATAGTACTCAAAGTTACTTGAATTATCGAACTGCCATCCTTGAAGGATGCCTTTGAGGGAGCGTCTGATGGTACAGCCCTGCAGTCTTATGCTTCTCCCCAACATTCTGTGCCTCCTTGACTGGCTATAGAGGCTTAAATGCCATCTCTGGAAGCTCTCATGGAAGATTTTCAAGTTCATGTTATCTGTAAAGAATCAAGCTGCGAAGTGAATCTATACATGTAGTTGGGAGACGTTTTCTTGTTGTTGCCTTGTCAAGGGTATTAACTGGTTGTCTTCCCTTCAAGCAGTGTTTTTTACTTTCTCTTGTGCCTGGGCAAGAGGGGACTTTGTGTTCGTACAGTAGAAGTCTATTTGAGTGCCTTTCAATTTCTAATGGGATGCCTGAACATGGCTCTTACTTTGTCTTTCCTACTGTGCTGCCGATTATGAATGACTTCACAGATGCTATTCCCCTAACCCTTTTGAAATTCTATCTCGGGATGATTATTTTTTTGTTTTGACCTTCTTAATGGGCATGCATTCATGGTGGGGGTTATCTTTCTGGTAGACCTAAAATCCAATAGATGAATGCTTGAGCTAAAGGCTAAAAGTGTGAAAATTCCTTAGTCTTACGTCCCGTCCCCTTTCCTCCATACTGCATGGGCATCCCTTCCAAGGGACGGGAGACGGAACTTTTTTCACCAGAAACAAAAACCTTCCCCTTTAAATTTAGAGGCACGCAGGGGTGCAGCCCTGGGACATGCGCTGTCCTGACTCTGCCCTCCGGGGCCACACTTCAGTCCCCTTATCCGCGTCAACAGGAACGGGACGAATTCACCAGCGCTCCTGCCATGTAATGGCTTCGGCCATGTAATTCCACGCACGGATACTTCTTCTCTTTGTCTTTTTTTCTCTTTCTTATTATTTAGGTACTCGGTCTTCAGGCGTCACGCTCATCTCTGGCGCATGTTGACTTCCACAGGGTTCAGTAGGTCTCCATCCTGCAACAGGCTCTTCCCAACTTCAGACCCCCATGCCCTCTACGTGTAGTGCGCTGTCATCGAAATCGCTGAACAGACAAGCCAGGTGGAGGGAGCTCTCTACTCAGCCAGAGCCTTCCACGAACGTCTTGCATGGCTGGCGGAGTACTTGGGCCTACCCGAACCTGAGGTTGAACATCCACAGAGTAGGTTCTGGCTGAAGTCCTCATGCAACGCCCCTCTGCCAAAACGGGATTCCACTTCAAACCATTGTAGTCTCCCTGGCAAGAAGGGTTGGTTCAAGCCCCACTCGGTCAATTGACGCCTGGATGCCAAGTACAGGCAGATGGAGAGGATACACTTGCTTTCAGCCCATCCTCAGCCACACTCCTCAGTGATCGCTGCAGCATCACTATACCCCAAGCCTCAGTCGGCATCAACCTCCACAGTAGTGACACTACTAAGCAAGGAGGAGAAGTTCTTGGAGGTGTACGGGAAGAAGCTGTATTCCAATGCGTCCTTGCATCTTTGTCAGACCAATGCCGATGCCATGCTGGCCACCGCTAACCAAAGGTTATAGCAGGAAATTGCAGACATCTTCCCGGAACTCCCTATGCAGAGGCAACCACGTTTTAAGGCGTGACTGGCTGAGGCCAAGCTGGTGGCACAGGACCTCAAGGAGTCCACCGGGGCGCATATTGACAACTCTGGCCGTGCCATCTGTATCGTCACAGACATCAGGAACACATCCTGGCTCCGGACGAATAGGCAGATAAAGCTGATGTTTCTTTTACACTTTGAGGCAAAGTCAGCTCTCCTCACCTGCACCACTTTTCACGGATGAGTTATGAAGGTCCTTTTCACTACCCTTTTCTAGGATCTTGATTTTGCCTTATTCACCACCTCTCTACTCCTCCTCTGAGCCTTCTCCTCAGTGCCACACAACTTGGTTGTTGCTCTTCCCACCATCGGTTTGAACCCCTTCTGATTGAGGGCTCATCCCTGCCTTTTGCCTTGGGCTAAGCTTTCCCCTCGTCACTTCCTGCTGTAGCTCTTCCATGCCCTGATGTCGCCCTCCTGCCTGATGTCTCCCTCCTTCCACCTCCTGATCTCTCCCTTCTTTCACCTCTTGATGTCCCCCTCCTGCCACCTCTTAATGTCTCTGTCCTTCCACCTCTTGTCTTCCTCCTGCCACTTCTTGTCTTCCTCCTGCCTTTCTCCCAACAGCTCTTCTACTTCTCTTGTCTCCAGCTTCTTTTGCTCCCCTCTCGCTGCTCAAACTCCTCTCATAGCCTCCTTACCAAATAGCCAATCCAACCCAAATTCCTGCCACAATGATTTTCAAAAGCCTACACCTCACCTTTCTGGGACATACCTTTTATAATCCCACAGGTCTTCCTCTTGGGACTGTTGGGATGTTGGGGCCTGAAGGTGTCTATCTTCATTGATGCTGCAGTACGATTGGGTAGTGGGGAATTGCCGTCTCCCCGTAGATGTAGCATATTTCTGATTGTATGATGTAAGTGGTGGCTGGACTGCAGCTTTCAGAAGACTATCCGTCATCTTAGATTTTGTGTGCCTGCATGTTTGTGTATGTGCGTAAGCTTCCATGGTGGCAATTGGTGATGCATCTGCAGAAAGACCCGAAATAATAGTTTCCAGTGTTCCAAATTTGTAATGATACATTCTGATGAGGTTGGGGCTTACATCTCGCAGAGCCTGTCGTAGGGAAGGGTACACTGTCCTGAATAAGCTGTGTATCTTTTGGTTTGGAGCTTAAATGGTCAGGAGCATTTTGATCAAGCATGTGACTGTCACTGCCCAGTGTTTGGGCATAGATAAGAGTGGAGAGTCATGGGCCTCTCCCCATACCATCCCAAGGGCCATCATCCAGTACCTCAGGATGGTGCCTAGCCCCCTTAGGCACCCCACTAGATGTCCCCAGAATAGGACATGGGATTTAGTAACAGTACATATTTAGTACCTTTTATCATAATGTGCATTGAAGGATGTTGCTTTCCCACGTTATGGTAAAATTGACTTGCGCCATGAAAACTAAAATAATTTTCTGTCTAGCCTAACATTCTAGATCGACTGTCTGTATCCAAACCATTATCTCATATACTGCCAATGATTTTTAATATTTATTAAAAGAGTGGATCAACCCAAGATCCATGACCAGCAACCTTGAACAAAGACCTACTACCTATTAGATTGCGGCCCAAGTTGATTTCAAATGAATTCCTTGTCTCCACATATGTTTTATCTTAAATCTAGATCTTCCAGTTCCACCAGCCTTTCTAAAGCTGTTCCAGCTGCAAGGCATGTCCTTGAAGCTGGATGTGACATCAGGGGAAATGTATATGGATGTTTATGTTTATGTGTGTTTGTTTATAATTTATATTGCGCTCCAGGTACCCAAAGGCTTAAGGGCGCAGACGACAAAAGGAAAAACAAACCATACAAACAATTCTTACATGAAACAAAAAATGAGCAAAATGTGTATCCACAACAACATGCAAAACAAGCGACTGCATGAGGCATGGCATAAGGGAACCTCCGAAAGCCGAATGAATGGTCAAATGATCAGATTACAGCTGGTGGATCCCCTCGGGATGTATCTGCATAGTCTTAGAAAGGCCGGTAGGGAACTAGTCCCACATCCCACTAGGACGCAATCCTTATTGCCAGGTGAGCTCCAGTCCCTCATGTCCATCCTAGGGAGGATTTTACGATCTGATAATCTGACCACACCCGACCCAGTTCTCTGGATCCATTTTGTTCCATGACCCTCCAGTTCCCTTTTTGCTCCATGAAGTTCCCCTTTTCTGTTAACTCAAAATGGTGCTGAGCAACGCCACTAGCATTTTCTAATAATTAACTACGTATTGTTGAATCTCAAGGTGGGCTTCAATCACTACAGGGACTGCATCAGGCAGATACTGGTCACTGACCCCCAACATGGTTTGTCTTTACTTTCTGGGGGAATAGCACAATATGGAAGACGGCGTGCATGGATGCAAAGAGCCTCTGAGTGCATGCAGCTAAACTGTAGTCCTTCATCCATAAAGGCTGGATGCACACTCCCTCCAAGTCTCCTGACTCAAAGCTCGCTCCTAAAAAGGACCAATCTTCGGAGGCGTTGGGAGTGAAACACTGCTTGGGTGGAGGGGGGGGTTCACAAACATTGAGAAACTTCCAGCTCACAGAAAGGTGACCGTATAAAGGACTGTTACATTCTCCAGGTGAATGTTCTGGATGCATTTCTTCCTCTATTCTCCGGAAAGAAGTGTTGCCACTCCCATTCGATGGGTGATGTAGAATCTTTCAAGTTACCACCCAAGTTACTGCTCTGAAACGGAGGAGTGTGAGGAATTCAGGCAACAGATAATGAACATTTTTGGCAGGGCCTGGCCGTTTTGATGCTGGTGGCGGAGAAAGCGTTCACTGTGCTTGGACAAATAGGCAGTAGCACCCCTCTGGACTGCAACCGCACTCCTGCTGGGTTGGTTCTGGTACTGACGCCTGAGATTGCTCCTCGGCAATACCAGTCGACTCTGTCTTGGGTCATACAAGCCCCTGTGCAGACTTCCTCGGCTTGCACACCAACAACTCACTGAAATTTACTCCGGCTCCAAGGGTCCATTTCTTTGCCACGACGGCCCAGATATTCGATGATGCTGCTGATCCAATTCCTTACTAATTGGAACCCTTGGATTTAGGAGAGGTGGAGCTTTTTCCAGAGAAACTTTACAACCTGGAGGCTGTCCTCGCGAATTAGTATTCTTACCTTCAGGATAGCAGTGGTCTGGACACCCCCACTTCCTGACTTGGATTTCATGCAGGCCTTTGGATATGCAAGCCCCTGCGTATACAAGCCAGATGCTTCCTTCCAGACAATGATTAATAGGTTTGTATAACACGTGTGCCTGTTGGTTCCAGTGAAGCCCTTGGTACTGTTTTACCTTACAGAAATTCTGGACCACATTTCCCCAAAGGAGAAGCTTTATCTGCCAGTGCTTCCCCAGTCTTGTCCATGTGGTTAAAACTGACCTCAACACTATCAGTGAACAATGACATTGCAAAGAAGATTTGTCCGGCCCCACAGATCCAGGCATCCTAAGCAAACCATTCTGTGATTCTTCTGGTTCAGGCCTTCATAGTTGCTTAAAGTCAGACACATTTTTCTCCTTGCACCCAGATAGGGAAAGCAAGAAGCCGGACACTTGTGGCCCAGCAATGTTTTCTTCTGGCAGCCTTTTGAGTGAAGTGAATGCTGCCTGCCCTCCGGCCAAGTACACCCACTGTTTGTGAAATGTAGTCTCAAAGGTAGTGGGAAGTCTCCCCATGCCCAGGATGTTGGGGAAGGCTTTACCTCCGTTGTGGGAAGGAGGTAATCTGGCAGATCCTCCAGTTGAACCTGGACATGGCCGACAGCAGAGAGAGCCATGTGTACAGGCTCTGTCCTCCACAGCCATTAATGCCTGCATATATCTAATTTTACCCCAGATGTCCAGATTAAACTTTTGGCTATGCCCTTTGATGATGACAAACATTTTGGTCAAAAGGCAAATAAGAAATGTAAGACGTCAAAAGTTACCTCCTAGTCCCTTGGGTAGGTTAGCCATCCATCAGCCTACCTCCTCCCTCTCTAGTTGGCATTCATTTCAGGGTTTTCGCCTGCTTCACCTACAGCAGCCTAGGTCTGTTGCCCTCCAGCAAACAAGGACTGCTACATTTTCGCTGCCCCCTAGGAGGTCCTAGGTGTGGTTTGGTAGGATGCATGTGCCCCTGTGACTGCCATCTGCCTTAGTGTAGGGATCCAGTTGGCATGGTCTGTGGATCCTCCATATACCTCCTCCGGATCCAGAATCCACAGGCTCAGGGCAACCAACAGATCTTTTGTTCACCCACTGTCTGTCTCTAAGATTAGACAGGAGACTGTCACAAACTCTTTCCACAACCTTTGCAGCAAACACAACATATTTAAGTCTTTACCAGAATCTATATTTTTTTCTTTAATTATGTGGATAAGTGTGTTCAAGGTGGACCTATTGGGGGAATCTCATACAACTGTTGAAGATAGTCAATGACACTGATCAGTCTATATTGGAACGGAAGGACTGAGGGCTTACTTGTTATCATCGGAAGATCGGGGACTGGGGGGAAAGATGAGGGAGTACTGGTTCTAGAGCTATTGGTGTATGGTGCCATTATTATGCAGACAACTGTGAATACTTGCAAAAATGAAATGAGAGGGATAGAATCACTGGAGTACGAATGTCTCAAGATATGCATTTTTGAGGACCTCACTTCACTGACTCTTTCAAGGTGACAGGATTGCAAAACCCTTGCCACATGCCTATGAGAGAAGGATTTAAAATGCAGATAAGGATACGTGTTTTGGTCTAATTTTTTAACCTTGGAACCAATCATACTCGTTTAGTCAATCAGAAGAAATTCAACGTGTGATATTTGAATTGGAAGTACAAACTGAACACTCCTCCAGGTGCTCAGAGCATTCGAATGGAAATGCTTTCCTTATGGAAAGATGAAAATATTAGATCTGTTGTCCTGCTTTGGTATTTACAGGCTGTTTCCATGTAGTGGAATATGTTGTGCTCTACATATCTAATAGTTTGTAAATTTGTTTTTCATAGTTTTTGTCTGAATCAAGTCTTCAAGACAATTAAGGAGACATGGAGATACATTTTATGACTGTGGAGAATTGTGGTTGTGGCATTTGTATTAGTTTCTGATCTATTTTCACCTAGTGTGGTAACAAAACAGCTTCATCTTCATTTTTTGCTCACCTGGTTGGAGGAAGGTGGGAGATGACTCTTCTTTTGAGTTTCCTGGACCCCTTTATATTTATTTGTGATACCTTATCTGGGATCCCTGTGTGCATTTTTAAGAGAATTGTAGGGAACACACATAGCACTTCAAAAGCATGTGGGGTGAGTGCACTGGGCATTACACATGCAACACAAGTGGTTGGCAGATGCAAGTTGTGGAGGGTGTTTTGTCAATGTAATGGTTGAAAAACGGGACAAGAAGAAAATAAACTGTTAATCTTACAGATTTGGAACTCAGACCATGAGCACTAGATTGATTTGCCATTGGACTGAACATGTGAAACGTATTCTACCTAGGATGGATAGTTTGGTGAAGTATTGCTTTGCATGGTACACACGTGAATGACTCAAGGCAGTTGGGATGAGCAGTTGCCACTCTTAATGTAATAGGGCTATATGCCCTCAAAAGGAGTGACTTTTGGTAAGGAAATGTAAAAGGAATGCCCTTGATGTATTATTAATTCAAGTTCAAGAGACTCACAATAAGGTGGGAACCGAAAGAAGGGGGAAGGTTGGGGGTTACGACTCTCCTACTGGGCCAGCTAAGAAGACGGAGTTTGGTGGAAGCTTGTCAAAGCTTTTACCTTTAACAGCTAAAGGTCAAGAAAGCCTGAGAGGGTAGGCTTCTGAATGTAAAAGGCTGCAGGACGGGGACTTTGATAACATTATGCACACTTTATTTCCCAAATCAGGCAAGGCTTATGTATTGAGCAAGCAATGCTGTTTACTATGATGTGGGGTGGTGGCCTCCTTTTTATTGACAGATACTCTAATTTGGTGGCAAAAGCGCATTGGTATACATACAGAATGCAACAAGGGCTGCTCTTCTACCCGCGGGGGAACTGGGTCAGTTTCAAACACAGTTAAATACTTCTGGGTTGGTGGATGTGTGGAGAGACTTAAACCCAACAGATATAGAGTATACTCCCTTGTATTCTCACCCACATGAGAATATTTCCCACACATACTATCTACTGATTGAAGATGGCTAACAACATCTGGTTAGCAAGGCCATGATAGCTCTGATATTCTGGTCGGACCATGAAATGGTATCTGTGTACTTGCATCTCCTGATCCTGGCTCAGGGAAACAGCCATTGGTAGTGTAATGACACAATGTTCAGAAACGCTCTTCTGTGAATAATTTAGGGCAGGCATCAAATCCTACTTTCAATCCTCATCAGGAGCAGTTTGGGAAGTGGCCAGAGCTACATTGTGGAGCCTTTTGTTGACTAATGGTGACAGGAAAAACAGGTAATGCGTGCTGTTAGAAAACCATCTTAAAATTGAGATGAAGCAACTGGATATCGAAATGAACAAGAAAGTCCAATGAGATTATATGAGACAGATGATTGTTCATCATATTTATAAATTGCTGAATATTTAGCAGCTGCAGGGCTACCAAAACTAACGATGGAGGCTTTTGAGGTAATGGCATACCATATATCAGAGTAGTTCTAACAGCAGTTAAGGGAATGTGGGCGTATAGGTCATCCAGTTCTGAGTGGATTCACCATCTATTAAAACAAGACTTGCATGATCCACATATTAGTGAGGACTTTAACAGTATGACAGGGGAAAACATAGTGCAAGAATATTTCTGGAGGCCTCCATATCACAAATTTATATGGATGATAAGAACCTATTGGACTGTACTTAAATAGACCCACGTTCTTGCTCAATCTCAATCCAAAAATATAGACTCAGATACTGGCGCTATCTTTGAATATATTCCTTATAGACTTGATCCATCCGGATCATGTGGGGTTTGTTGACGGGAGATAGGGAGCAGACAACATCCATAAGAATAATAATCTTATTCGTGCAGAGGAGAAGACATATATGTACGGCTCTCCTTGGAGGCGGAGAAGGCTGTAGATCAGGTCCCTTGTAGGTGCCTAAGAGCTGCCCTGCAGGTGTTTGGTTTGTGAACGGAGGATAGCACAGGGGCAACCCTCTGGTCTTGGAAGCAAGACCTTGCAGAGCAACAGAGGTTCGAATCCCAGATCCGCGCTTAGAAACCTAACTTAGGTATGTTAATAGGCGTGTTTAAAAAAAAACAATTACATATATAAAATAAACCCTAGCTGTCTGATGCTGATTTATCAAATCTGTTTGAAGCAAACAGCTTTTATTAGACTAATGGCTGTTCCCCCTGCTTATTGATGCTCCATAGAGGCACTTGGCAGAGTTATCCCCTCCCTCTTTGTTTATCTTAGTTTTAGACCCTCTGGTTGAGATGAGCAACATATTGGTTAATTAAACATATGTGTGAGTGCCACAGAGCAAAGACTTATATTTTTCCAATTGATATTTTAGTCCATTTAACCCAACTGAGATCCTCTGTCCTATTCTTGTTCAAAGCACACCAGTGTTATGGTCATTTTCGACTATAAAATAAATCTGACAAGTTTATCTCTTTTCCTTTCAGCGTTAGGGCTCTGCATTTAGTTAGTGAATTAAATAATCTCCCCTTCAAGATACAGTCAGAGAAAATGAAGTACTTTGGCATTTGGTTAAAGACTCTTTTAAAATCCATGTATGAAGCCATCAACTCTTCCCTTTGGAACACTATTCAACCAAATATGTGGCACTGGGATAACATGGGCCTCTCCTGCATGGTGAGTGTGTGTTCTCTGAAAAAGGATGTATTTCCATAGCTTCTTTCACTTTTAACTATCCTTCCAGTCCAATTTCCAGAAGGTCTTTTGCACACAAGGGTAAGGTTTTCCTCCACTCTCTTTGGTGAGTAGCACCGTAGAATTGCTTCTTAGAGCAGCATCTTTTCGTTGCTGCCTGGGGCTGTGGGCTTTCTGGACATGGAGGACTACTATATATCCTCCCAACTATGGGTTATCTGGAACCACCTGCGGAAACTGGGGCCTAAGCAATTAGTTATAATAGAAAGGGAGTTATTACACTTGAACAAAGTTGGTGAATAGCTGTGGATACCAAGGACTTCATTCCTAGTTTGGTTAAAAAGCACTCTGCACTTGGCATGCTCTGGGAAGTATGGCGGTAATCTGGATGCACAGGAGAAATCGGTCCTTGGCAATCTCCTATGAACTAAATGAACTCACCCATTTTGAGCTGATATCAGTTAACTTCCGAGGTTCCAAGGTTGGTTGAGACAAGTGGATAGGGTTAGGCAACTATGGAGGGAGAGCCAGTTGATTTATAAAGCCATGGTAGAAGAAGAGTTGGGAATATAAAAATGGTTCGTTTTTGAGTACTTACAGCTGGAAGGTCTTTTCTCCCCAAGGCAAGTGGAAGGAAACATTTTATAGACATCTGGACGATTTTCAACCGTTGTTGGATAGTCACAGTAGGGGTACACCATTTGCTATTTATAAAATGTCAATAGAATCTAGGACCTGTAGTACTAATAGAACTAAAGAAAAGTGGAAACAGATCTTTGGTATAATCTGCTCAAAGTTAGAGAAACCCTTGTGTGAAAAGGCCTTCCGCTGCTACGTCTCGAAGAAATGCATACTGCATGGTATAAAACTACTGCACAGATGGCAGCTTCCACTCGACAGGCTGACAAAAATATAATTGGGGGAAAGTTGTCAATGCTGGAGATGGTGCAGGGAAAGGGAAATGTGCCGACACGGGTGGTTATCCTGAGCGATGCAGCACTATTGGCCAGAGGTCCTTGTTGCATCAAGGAACATGAGGAACTTGATAGGCCATTGATCCCCATGCTTGTTCTATTTGCCTTTCCCCTGAGGAAGAAGCGTCCCATAAACTACCTTTATATAGGGAACAACATGCTTTTGGCTGCCAGCGCTTGCTCGGTGGGGTTGTGGAAAAGGGATTTCCCCAAACTAAAAACCAATGGCTTTGCAAAGTATGTGAAATGTACAGCAAAGAGAGACTAACTTACTGGCTTAATGATACTCCTCAGAACTTGGAGAAGTTGTGGTTCAGTTTTTGGTATACATATGAGAGTGTTGAGTCACCTTTGCAGTGCTTTATCTGAGGATGAAGATCCCAGAAGTGCGCTCTTAATAACATTGTGCCATGCCTACATAAAGTGTTCTACATTAGCCTTCATTCAGGCTTAGACCTGAATCTGTTTTATCCATCAACATTTTAGTATTTTGTTGTTCATGAATGTCCTCTCCAGTGTTGCCAAGGGGTAGAAAGGAAGGAGTGCGAAAAGGGTTAACGTGTTTGTGTTTAAAAATGACTTTGTTTGCTTGTAACTGTTGAAGGGTTAGAGGCAGATTGCTCCTATTTTACTGTTTTTTCAGCACAAGTATTGATATTATTTCTAGTTATTAGAAGACCGTTGCTGTAGGAAAAAAAAAAATATTAAAGATTAAAAAAAAGCCAGTGTAACAGCCTCATTTTTATGTAAAATGTGCTTGCTTGTCACCCCACATCTTACTTGACTATTTGTTTCAGGGACACGGGTTTCTTCTAAGTATAAGGACGAATCACATATCACTGGCATACCTCAGAAAGGAAAAAACACAATGCAATATTCCTCCTGTAAACTAATCTACTAAATTAATGTTGATGCAAAGTTGTATTGAAGTTTTATCAGACAGAATATAGACACGTCTTCCCAGCCTTATTGACCCTGATCTGCCTGTGGGTATACCCAATTGGAGTGCCTTTAACAACAACAGGCTTTTCTGTGTATAATCAACATAGTGCTGTAGAAGTTTTGATTTGGACTCCACATTATCTGGATGATTTATTGCAAACATATAGACTGGTACGTCTTTTTGTGGAGCATATTTGAGGAAACTAGGAAATGCCAGCGGTTTGTTGGGGACAATAGACTCCTGAAATGTGTGCATTTGCTGATGTTATAATGGTGGTTAAGGATTTAAATATCGTCTCATCGCCTACATTATTGATTGGTTGTCTGGAGTCTCTGGATTCAAACTAAATATGACCAAGTTCGAAATGTTTAATTTCGTTCTTATCAGAAACACCCACTATTCAAGGTGGGATACCTTTTACATGGGCTAAAAACAATGTTCATTGCTTTGGAATATATCAAGCCGCTTACATTTCGGAATTATGTGACATCAATTGCTCTTGTCTATTTAAAATGATCCAACCAAGCTTGTATATGTATATTGGGTTATGTGCCATTTCGATGGGTCGGACTGCTAAAGGAAAATTAATGTGCTGCTGAGTTTGCTGTTCATGCCCTTCCTTATAACTGCGCCCAGCTCTGGATTTGGGAGTATCCAGATATGATATGGCATTTATAACGCGCCTATACACAAGTGTTTCAAGGCGCGACGAGGCAAGGGAGGGGGAACAGAGGTAAGACCGACAACGATCCTACTAGGCCAGGTGTCATTCAGATTGCGCAAGTGCATGGGGAGGGGGAGGCGACAGTGCAGTACATGGGATTATAGAATAAATAACAAAGTAAAAGTATGACAACCAGGTGGCAAGTGCAGACATCAGGTGCCAAGTGCTGGTAGTGGGACTGTAGGGATACAGAAAAACAGTCCCCAGGGCAGGGGTTGCCAGGAAGGCAGTGCAGGTGAGCGACTGGTGGGGCTGGGGACCTGGACCCGAGATCAGAGTGTGGCCAGGTAACCAGTGCAGTTTCAGATTCAGCCAGGAAGTCAGCAGGGAAGAGGAGGAGAAAAAGCAGAAGCAAAGAGAAAGCTTTTGAGGTGCTTCTGGAACCGGAGAGAATTCTCCTCAAGTTTCACGAAGGAGGAAGGCTGTTCCAGAGGGAGGCCCCAGCCGAAGAAAGAGATCTTCCACCAACTTGTTGCTTGGAGAAGCAACTGACCCTCAAGGAGTTGGAGGCGGATGAACAAAGAGCTCGAGAAGGAAGATATTTAGGGAGAGAGAGTTGAAGGTATTGAGGCCCCAAGCCCCAGAAGGCCTTGTGGACAATGCAGAGGGTTTGGAACTTAATCCTCGCAGCCACTCGGAGCTAGTGCAGAGATTTCAGTCCTGGAGAGATAAGATCCCTGGGCTTGAGGCCAAGGACAAGTCTCACAGTCCTCTTCTGGATGAGTTGCAGCAGGCGGAGAGTAGAAGCAGGCAGATTTAGAAAGAGGCTGTTGCAATAGCCCAGCCTAGAGAGGACCAGCGCTCTGGAGACAGGGAGCTTCTGGGGGAAGGAGAGGAAAGTAAGAATACCTCTGAGGTGGTGCAGCTGGTAGTGTGACTTCTTAGAGACATCGGAGATGCGAGGAGAGTAGGAGAGCGTGGAGTTGAAGATGACCCGAGGTTTTTAGCCTCATAGGTGGCAGCAGGAAGAGGGCCAAGAGAGGCTGGCCAGAGAGTGACAGGAAAGGAGGGATGGGGTCTGCTGATGAGGAGAATATCGGTCTTACTAGCATTAAGGCAGAGATCATTGGCGGTATACCACTCCTGGATGGCGGACAGACAGTTGGAGACGAGAGAGGGAGAAGAGGTGGCTGAAGGTAGTCTGAAAATAAGCTGAGTGTCATCCGCATAACACTCGAAGTTGGGGCAGAGCGCGGATATGCGGTGGGCAAGAAGTGCCAGATATTGGTTAAACAGCCAGGGAGAGAGGCTAGACCCCTGGGGAACACCACAGGTTGAGATAGAGATAGAGGAGAGGAAGGACCCAAGTTGAACCTGGGAGGGTCGAACAGAGAGGAAAGAAGTCAGCCACACCAGGACCTGACCGGTGATACCCATGTTATCACAGAGACGGTTGAGCAGGATGGCATGTTTGACCGTGTCAAACGCAGAGGAGAGATCAAGTAAGATGAGGACACAGGGGGTGTTGGAATCAAGGTGGGAGAGCAGGTCTTCGCAGATGTTCAGGAAAGCAGTTTCCGTGCTTCTGGCAGCTCTGAAGCCAGACGAATGATTATGGAGACAACCAACAGATTCAGTGTGAAGATTAAGCTGGGAGATGGCCATCTTTTCCAAGAGTTTGCCCAGGAAGAGAGTGATGGAGATTGGGCGATAGTTAGCCGGGCAGGACGGATCTCCAGAGGGTTTCCTAAGAAGGGGGTGCACAAGGGAGTGCTTCAGGGGGGAAGGAAAGACTCCAGTGGTGAAGGAGTGGTTGCAGAAGTCGGCCAGAGCAGGAGCTAGGGAGTCAATGTGGTCCTTGATGGTTTTGGAGGAACAGGGGTGAACCTGTTTTGACGAGACTTTCATAGATTGGACTTGTCTTGAAACCTCATCTGGGGAGAACAGAGGAAAGGAAGAGAAGGAGGCAGGAGAGGTGGCCGAAGAAGGGCCAGAGGAAGAGCACGGTGTAGAGGGAGGAAGGGGAGATGAAATGAGAAGCCAGTGCTGTGCAGAGGGCCTGGGAGGGGATAGGAGAGGCAGAGACTGAGGCAGGATGGGCCAGTTCCTTGCAGGTTTTAAAGAATTCAGCCCAGTTGTTAGATGCCGCAGAGACGTGGGCTTGGATGTGAGCTCTCTTCTTGGTGAGGACAGAGAGCAGGGGGCAGGCCAGTTTGTCAGAGGATGTACCAAAAGCACGCCATTTCCTCTCAGCCACCCTGCAGTTGCTTTTGAGGGTGATGAGGTCCGAGTCGTACCAGAAGTTGCACTTGGCTTTGGGCTTCAGGCGGATCTTCATGACAGGGTCAAGAACATCGAGAGTATCAGATATAGCAGAGTGGAGCATGGTAAGGGCTGTGCTAGGGTGTGAGTCAGCCAAAGGGTGAGAGGGTGGTGAAAAAGTGGTGGCCAAAGCCTCATCTGACAAACACTTCATAGATCGGATGACCGAGAAGGTAGGTGACAGTGATGGAGTTGGCTTGGCCTGAGGAGTAGAGAGGGTGAGCTGGGAAGAAAGGAGAATTTGATCACTCCAGGAGAGATTAGTGGTGAGAGGGACAGAAAGGGGAAGGTCTGAGGAGATGAGAACATCCCGAGTGTGCCCTGTGGAGTGAGTCGGGCCAGAGGGGAGAATAGAGAGTTAGAGAGTCGCAAAGCAGAAGGACAGGAAGGAGCCAGACGGATGTTGAAGTCTCCACGAAGGAGGAGTTGAGTGGTCGAGAGCAGGAGGGAAGAGGAGAGGTCTGCCCACTCAGAGAGGAAAGAGGAGATCTGACCAGGTGGCTGATGGATAGAAGTCACAGTAAGGGACTGGCTAGGAGAGAGAGAGAGCCTGCAGACGAGGCATTTGAAGGAGTAGGAGGCCTGTGTAGGAATGACAGAGGCAGGAATCCACTCAGGGAAGATCAGGGCTACACCCCCTCCAGAACGGTTGGACTTGGGCGCAGAGAGGATCTTGTAGCCGTCAGGGAGGAGAGTGTCAAAGCTTGTGACAGAGCTGGCTGTGAACCATGTCTCGGTGAGATCGAGGTCAAGTTCCTCCAGAAGGCGGCAGATGTCAGAGGAGTGTTTGACAGCTGAGCGAGAGTGGCAATATGGAGAAGGTTGCCGTCCTTGAAAGATTTCCAGGGAGGGGTACAAATCAGAGCTACGCCCTGCAGAGGTGTAGAAGAAGCCCTTGGGGGGGAGTAGGGGGCAGAAAGGGAAGGAGGAGAGGGCAAGGTAGCCAACGAGGAGGCAGCAGGGGGAGGCGAGGAAGCCAGGGAGGGGGGACAGCAGGAGAAGAAAGGAAATTGATGAGGCGCAGGAAGCATTTATCGAAGAGAAGGTTGGCCTAAGGGCTTTGGACCTAGACTGTACCATTCACATAAACATTAATGGTGACCTTATAGGAGTGGAAGGAGGCCAGGAGGGGCTCCCACCGGGTGCCACCATTAATTGGAGAGGAGGCGAAGGGGGAGAGCACCAAGACCATATGTAGGGTCCATAGGTCTGGCGAGGGGACGACCAAGAGGATTTTGGTGAAAGTTTGCCTGGGGGAGGCACTGGTGTAGGTGTCAGCGATGGGGAGGCCTGGGTTGGAGACCAGGATGTCCTTTTTAAACTTCTTCATACCAGATGTAGTGAGGAGAGCAGGATAGTCGATGGAGAAGCAGTTAGAGAAGATAGGCGAGACAGAGAGCACCATAGAGTAGGTAGGAAGGGCGTGGGAAGGGAAGAAACTAGTGAAGGATGCAGGGGAGGGTGCAAGCAGACGAGACAGAGAGAGGCGAGACAAGTTGAACAATTGGACAAGGAGACAGACACTCGGATTTTCGGACTATCACAATATAATTTTAGAAAAAGGAGAAAAGCACACCCAAGTTTGAGGATCCTGAATAGAGGGGAAAAAGCCTAGGTTTCACAATGCAATTTTAAATACTTTCACAGTGCACAGGAGAAAAACACATCTAAGTTTGAGAGTCTGCTAGGTGGGCGGAGGTATGCAGGGTAGCACGCGGTTCAACCCTGGTTGATGGCGGGTAATTTGCTTCCCCTTCGGACACCTGCAGACACAAGACACAGAGAATGATGGTTTGTTTTATTTGGTTGGGTGTAAGGCTCAGGTTGAGCTCTGAGGTTCTTCTTAAACCAAGAGCAAAAGGTGGGCTGGGTTTTCTTCACAACTATATTTATTATCAAGCTCTTCAAGTGTGTGCCTTAGGTTTGTGGATGCAGAGTGATTTCGAAAAGCCATGGCTCTTCATGGAATAAGCAATTGCAGCATCTCTTATTAAAAGCCATGACTCTCTCACGTTGACCTAGCAAAATAGCTGCCTGGTTACAAGTATCTGTCCCTGTTTGGCAGTAGATGGCCCGGATCTCGGGATTACTTTTCCTATACCCATTTGTTCCTCTGTTATGTTATGTGGATTTTTGTAAAGCGCTACTTTCGCCCGAAGGCATCTTGGCACCGAAGGACATCTGGTGCATGTTCAGGTGGAACAAGCTTAGTTGTGATTGAAGAGGTATGTTTTTAGTTTGCAAAAGTTGCAGATTCTGTTGGGAAACACACATTGTTCCCCAGGTTGGCAAGACAGTGTTTATTTTAAATGGTAATCAGTCAAGCTGTGCGTTAATGGGCTATTAGTTAAAGAATGGAGTGCTCAAAGCTTTTGTGAGTGTAAAATGGGCTCCCAAGAGCCTGGTGCCTGAAAGCTTCAAATACCTTTACCTCCGGCATTGGATCTTGCAACCGAAAAACTCAGTGGGCAGTGGTAGGTCCCTCACAGGTCTCAATAAAATATTACATTGGGTGAGCTCCTCTAACGATTCTACTTCTGCTCTACATTAGAAGCCATTGAGTCTACGCCGTGGACATAAGGAAAGGTGAGATTGGAGTACGTTCTAGGTGTACAGATGGAAGGGCATGGCTGCCTATTAATTAAAATCAGAATTAAGTTGGACTTGTTGCAGTGTAGAAACTGTTGATACCCATAATAAATTATGTTGGTCTCATTCGCCAAAGCTTCTTAACTAAATGTAATAAGCCTAGAGATTGTTGGAGGGGATTTAATGGTAATGTACATATATTCATATTTAGTGTCTGTGCATGACTGTCAGAAGTTTTTTTTAACTGGATGTCCAGTCTGACCTCTGAGAGATGGCGGCATCTGGTTCTGGATAGCCCTCTCTGTATGTTGCTGGGAATTACAGATATTGCTGTTTATCTAGAAGATAGACAAGATATGCAGTTGAAACTGAAACATTTTCTGGCTGTGGAGTGGTGTATTCCCAGGTTCTGGAGCAAGCCTTATCACTGACCAAACGATTGTGGCTTACGAGAGTTTTTCCAATAGTGCTTATGAAATGTCTCACCCATGTAATGCAAGTGAATGCAAAACATCATGGTATTTGGTTGTGATTTCGACCTGCTGCAGCAAATTACTGTTTTGTACTTTGTGTCCCACCAGCCTGTGGACATGTATTGATAGTCTTAAAATGCGAATCTTTTGGACAGTTTACGAGGATGGGAGTGTTGCGTAACGCGATATGTGCTTTTCATGGTATGTTTTAATAAAGATGGCTATAAGAAAGTCTTATTGTACCACACATTTTTGTTTATTTTGCTTCGTCCACCTTGTGTAGTCCCTCTAAAGGGATCCCTTTTCTTATACTATTAAAATATTCAACACTTTTTTGGGTTCTTTTTAATTACCGGACAACAAGCATATTACAATCATGCCTGACAATTTCAGATGTCATCGATTCCCTCACTTCATCTATCTTCAGGCTTTCGCCTACTTAATACTTAGTACTTCTCTTAAGTTGAATTTCAACAAGGCAGAGTAGGTTTTACTGAGGCTACAGTTTGCGATCTCAGTTCTTTTTCCAACTCTACTTAATATGTAGTTTAGTGACATTCTCCTGGACCTTTTTCAGATAGATTTGCAACTGATCATCTTCTGAAGAGGGTCCACTGAAAGAAAGATGTATCACTGATGTTAATGTGTTTACATTTATTCTGTTTCATTTGTGTCTCAAATGCTGACCAGTATCTACCTGGCTGAAGGTTGATGTCAACTGGCCACAGATACTTTCAGGAACCCAACTTCTTAAAGAAATGTTCAGATGGGACATTGTTTTCTGTGTTAGGATCCCATGTTTGGGACCTTCTAAATTATATCAATCCTATCAGTAGTTGTCAAAGGTACATTTAAAAAAAGAGCAAGACGTGGGGGTTTTTCGCAGTAAAATGCCTCTGTCCCATGTCTGCCTAAGTGTGTCAGATTTACCAAGCTGAGAAGACTGTCCTGGAATCTCAACCTCGTCCAGTTTAAAAGAGAATATGTTGGATCAGAGAAGCCACATGCGTTAAGGATTAGGGATTTGCTCTGAGAAGTCCTAGCAGACTTTGCAAATGTGTTCGGTTAGCACCTTTCATACAAATTTAAATGACTCCTGCAAGCGATTGCATTCGCCTGCAATGCATGAGCAGGACCCTTTAAACTATGAGAAATTATTTGGAAGTTCTCATTTGTATAGTGAATCGGGTTTTCCAATTCCCCACCCTAATATTGGCCCATGATGATACTGAGAGCAAGGGTTTCCAATACATCCTTCACATAATTGTTTTGGTTCATGTCACATTATCTCTAGAACATTAGGATATAGAGTATGAAAAGTTGCACAGTACATATGATTGAAAGCTTTCTTGCTTTTAAAGCATGACCTTTTGTCAACCAACTCACAACAGTCAACCTACCTTTTTTCCAACCTTTATTTTATTATAACACATTAATTCAAAACCGTAGGATAAACCCAAAAAAGAAGGTACAAATTAAGTAAACATAAGTCCAATAACTTGAGAAAGTAGTAAACAAAGTTAAGCTAGAAATCACTCATGAAAAAGTTGTATGCATCTTTTTTTTTTTAACAACTTTATTTAAGGTCAGTTGCAACAGAATAGTTACAGAAATGTGTGAGAAGAACGTATTTAATTGTAAATAATTACCACACCCCCTCCCAATACCCTGAACAACCCCTCAATCAGTCTGCAGCTCAGGCCTCTCCTTCAATAGGAACGTAGGATCTGCTTTGCCAGTTTTGGTTTAAAGGTGAGTGCCGGGAATTCACAGTCGTATTCCAGCACGGGGGACCAGCAGTCTGTGAAGCGATGTAAAGCTCCCTCTTTCGCAGCTGTGGCCTTTTCTGCCACCAGGATGTCCGAGACTTTTAACTACCATAGTGCCAATAGCGGTCCCTTGCGCAACTTTCCACTTCCGGGCTATAGTAATTTTTGCCACCATGAGGAGCTGGGTTTTACCAGTCTCGCTGTTCGACCATTCCTTGGGTAGCTGTCTGCTAATGGGGCTCCAGCAGGGTCACCTCTGGGTCTATTGGTAGTCTGCGGTTTGTGATGGCTTCAATGGTCTGGAGCACCTCTTCCCAGAATTTTCCGGCTACTGGGTAGTCCCACCACATGTAGAGGTATGTACCCCGCGCCCCACATTGTCTCCAGCACTCAGGGTTCAACATACTCTTAAAGTGATGCAGGCGCTCCAGGGGGTAGTACCATCAATAGAGTAGTTTAAGTGCGCTTTCTTTATTCGTTATGCATCTTGTGACTTTACTGTTCCTTGTCCATATGTCTGTCCATGTTGCGTCTTCCATCGGTGACCCAGATCCTTTTCCCATTGGGCCATGTAGCCGGGGCGTTCGACCAGCATGTCTTCCTGTATCAGTTTGTATTGCCTTGAGACAAGGCCACTTCTGGAGCCCTCCTGCAGCATTAGTTCTATGGGGCACAACGTTCTAGTAGCTTCACCTTTAACGTGTGGCTGGGAGCTCCGGTGGCGAGTCTGTGTATATGCAAACCTTTGGGTTTCCAGTAAAGCAAATTTGGCCTTGCATTCCTCAAACGTTAACGGGGCGCCGCCCTCATATAATTGTGAGATCCGTTTCAGCCCTCCTTGTTTTCAGTTTTTGAAGTTGGTCGCTATTCGGCCCTGGGTGAAGTCTTGGTTTTGTAGGACTGAAGAGTTTGGGCTCAGGCCTTTAGGGATCCCTTTCTTTCGTAACGCCCATTCCCAGACCTTCCAAGAGGTTTGCGTTGAAGAGAGGATGGTTGTCCAGTGTCTGCGGGCAGGCCCCGAGACGTGCAGCTGGGAGCTTAATGGAGGAGGGCACCTGCTTTGTTCTACAATAGCCCATTTCGGGGTGTGAGTGGGGATTGACCACGCCACTGTGTTCGTGATTTGTGTCACCACATAGTAATGGCGCAGGTTCGGCACTCCTATTCCGCCCCATTTGACAGCCCTTGTGTTATGGCGGATTCCGGTCCAGCGCAGAAGCAGCACAAACTCCTACCTCCCCTCAATGGTTTTGGTGTCTGGAACTCAATGCACACAGACCTCCGCAACCACCACAGGGAAAGAGGGTTAGGGTCCACAGATTGGATGGGTAGAGTGTTGAAGGTACACCGGAATGAGGTTTAGGGAGAGGTTATGGATAGTCAGGGGGAGTTGGGGTAAACATGCTCCTTGGCTCTTGCTGCGTTGTGCTGGTGCTTTTTATTATACTTACACATTCATACATGCACACCTGCACACCTAGAATCACCATAGGGCTTGCCACTCAGTTGTAGTAGCACTGAGTTTTCCCCCCCAAGGTACACTGTTATCATTAACAGAACCAATGCGCAAAATTGTTACACCACCTGGGAGGTTTCACCACTCAGTTATCTTGCACTGAGTTTTTTTCCCAGGAATGTAGTTATACAGAACATTAGTCACTCGGCCCCTGACACTGATTCAGGAACCAGAGTGAACACTAAAATGGGCACCTTACCACTGTGCCACTTGAGTGCAAGAAACAGGGGCTGGCTCTCCAGCTAATTTGCATTCAAGAAACAGGGGCTGGTTCTCCAGCTACATTGCGTACATATTTACCCCTCAACAGAACAATAGTGGGACACCCCTTTAATGTGGTGTGTACATGCGTGCTCTTCCCTCAAATGATTCCCAAAATGAAAGAAAACAAATCAGCACTTCGCTCTGGGCTGATGTCCATGGAGTTTTGTACTCAGTTCCTATGGTCTCCTGGGGGGCTGCGAACCGCGTCTGACAGGAGGAGAAATAGTTAATGCGTGTTCACAGCGTAACGTGGGCTTTTTCAAAAGAACTAGGGATTAGTCAATTCATTGCATGCGGTGAGTTTCCTATTGTCATGCAGTATTATTAGGCCTTCCCAGTGTGGATTAGTGCTCTGGTGCGCTTCTGAGCTGGGTTTCCCCCACGTGGGTTAGTGCTCTGGAGGGCTTCTGTGACTGAGTGTCCTCCTGTGTCTCATCCCCATGCTGCGATCATGCTATTAGTAAAGAGCATGCCTCACTTGTTTTCACGACCAAAATGAACAAGGTACACTTATTTTTAAGGCCGCGGGGCCTGAAGGGTCTGTTTTTCTGGCGAGGCGCGCCCCGCAATGGTAGCAGCCAAACCGGAGCTCCCAGAGATGTGTCCGCCCGGAGGAAAGTCTGAGCGCGAACAAGTGTTCCTTGTTCGCTCATGCGCACACGCTTGGGCGTTGGTCTGGGCGTTGCACAGCGAGTTTATAGGCCCTGTGTGCTTGTTCTTTCCACATGGTAAGCGCTGAAGCTGCTGGGACCTGTGGTTTCTTCCCCTTTTAAGCTTGACTGCAGGTTTCTTCCCAGCAGATGCCATCCTTCCCCACCTGATGTACCTACAGGAGGGACAAAGGTGGCATCTGCTGGATGAATAAGCCCCCATCTCAGTGCTTGCCACAATTTGCCCTTGCTGATGCTTGGGCTTTGACACCTTGTCATTACTGCCCTTGGGATTCAAGCCTTTCCTTTTTTCCTGATGAACCGGCTAAGTAGCTTTTGGAGGCGCTGCAGTGGCTTGACAGGTCTTTCCACTGGCAGAGTCGAGCATATGTATAAGAATCTAGGCAGAAGGTTAATTTTACAGGCCGTGATTCTTCCTAGTAGAGAGATTTCCTGGCTTGCCCATCTGTTGAGGTCTGCTTCTAGGTCGTTGAACAAGGGAGTGAGGTTCTCTGCATAGAGGTCTCTAGGGGTTGGTGTGATTCGGTACTCCCTAGTATTTTATTGCTTTCGTGTTAGATGCTAGAGGACATATTTGACGCAGGTAGTTTAGTGCACTCTCAGGCATCTCTATTGCTAAGGCCCCTGATTTGGGGTAATTGACGGAGAAGCCTGCCACCTGTTCGAATCGATCCAGTTCTGCCAAGTATTCCGGTAGAGACGAGGCACTATCTGTAATGGAGAGCATTACATCATCTGCGTTTAGGGATACCTTGTATTGTTCGCCTTTTATGTCCACTCCTCTAATATGATATGATATGTTGCTTTTATAAAGTGCCTATACACAAGTGTTACAAGGCGCAACAAGGCAAGGGAGGGGAAACAGAGGAAGACAGAGACAGCAATCCTACTAGGCCAGGTGACATTGAGATTGTGCAGGTGCAGGTGCAGGGGAGGGGGCCGTGCAATGCATAACATACATGACAGTGAAATAAATATAGAAAAATACATAGAAGTGCAGCCAGCTGGGGCAAGTGCAAGGGTAAGTGCAGACATCAGGTGTCAAGTGCTGGTAGGGGCTGTAGGGATACAGAAACTGTCCCCGAGTGCAGGAGTTGCCAGAGGGGCAGTGCAGGTGTGCAACTGGTGGGGGGGGGCTGGGGCCGAGATCGTAGGGTAGCCAGGTAAACGAGCGCAGTTTCAGATTCAGCAAGGAGATCAGCAGTGGAGAGAAAGCAGAAGCAAAGCTGAAGGTCTTGAGGTGCTTCCGGAACCGGAGATGGTTCTCCTCAGGTTTCAGAGAGGCAGGGAGGCTGTTACAGAGGGAGGCCCCAGCAGAAGAAAGAGAACTACCTCCACTCGCTGCTTGGAGAAGCAACTAACCCTGAGGGAGTTGGAGTTGGATGAGTGAAGAGCTCGAGAAGGAAGATATTTAGGAAGAGAGAGTTGTAGGTATTGAGGTCCCAGGCCCCAGAAGGCCTTGTGGACAATGCAGAGGGTTTTGAACTTGATCGTCGCCGCCACTTTGAACCAGTGCAGAGATTTCAGTCCTGGGGAGATGCGATCCCTGGGCTTGAGGCCAAGAACAAGTCTTGCAGTCCTGTTTTGGATGAGTTGCAGAGTGCGGAGAGTAGAGGCAGGCAGATTTAGAAAGAGGCTGTTGCAGTAGTCCAGCCTAGAGAGAGCCAGAGCTGTGGCGACATTAAATTTCTGGGGGAAGGAGAGGAAAGGAAGAATACCTCTGAGGAGGTGCAGCTGGTAGTGTGACTTCTTAGAGATGTCAGAGATGTGAGGAGAGAGGGAAAGTGTGGAGTCGAAGAGGTTTTTAGCCTCACAGGTGGGAGCAGGAAGAAGGCCAACAGAGGCCGGCCAGAGAGTGACAGGAAAGGAGGGATTAGGTGTGCCGATGAGGAGAATCTCTGGCATTAAGGCACAGATCATTGGCGGCACACCACTTCTGGATGGGTGACAGACAGAGATGAGAGAAGGAGAAGAGGTGGCTGAAGGGAGATTGAAAATGAGCTGAGTGTCATCCGCATAGCACTGAAAGGTTGGACACAGAGCGGCTATGTGGTGGGCAAGAAGTGCCAGGTATTGGTTGAACAGCCAGGGAGAGAGATTAGACCCCTGGGGAACATCACGTGTAGAGAAAGAGCTAGAGGAGAGGAAGGGCCCAATTTGGACCTGGGAGGGTCAATTGGAGAGGAGCCGGGTTATTGCAAATTGTTTGGGCAAAAGGTTCCATTATGAGGGCAAAGGGAGGGGGCATCCTTACCTTGTCCCACACGAGAGAGGAATTGCCGTTGTGTGCCTCTGGTTCACCTTCAAGGATGTTCTCTGGGATTTGTAGTTGGTAAGTTGCAATAATATACGAAGCGATTCTGTGAGTTCATTTAGTTTATTGAAATGAGCCCGCACTCGGTCAACAGCTGACTCCACGCCGCCAGCCAACTGCCTCTGCTGTCACGCAACGCCCCACACTCAAACCATGAAAACGCGCGCGTGACAGCACGAGGCCATACACAACAAGAAGTCCCCACATGAGTATCATTTTGCGGAAAAGTGGGCCGAAGCGGAATGCCTCCAGAACCAGTTACATGAAAGTCCAGTCTTTTTTGTCGAAGGCCTAAGGCCAGTAGCACCATCTCGCTATGCGCTGTTTACGTCACTTCGACTAACTTGATTACTTGGTGGATGTATTCCCCGGGCACCTCTTCCCAGAGTGAACCCCCGTCTGGTCTGTATCTTTTCGGTCCGGAGAGTTTTTGCCAGTCCGTTTGCCAAAACCTTGGAGTATATGTTCGCATTTATGTTCAGAAGCGATATAGGGCTGTAGGAGGTGCAGATTCTTGGATCCTTCCCTGGTTTAAATAGAATTATTGTGGTCGATTCTTGCATCGATTGAGTTATTGTACCCGTTTCTCGGAATGAGTTGAAGAGATCTGTTAGCGGCTTTAAGAGGGGGCCTTTAAAAAGTTTGTAAAATTTGGGCGAGAAGCCATCCTGGCCCGGGGCTCTGGGTTTCAGGGCCTTTTATTACAACATCTACTTCCTCGGTTGAGATTGGCAAGCCTAAGGCTTGCCTATTTGTTTCTGAGAGTTGGGGAAGGGTGGCTTCCGCAACATACTGCTTCTGCTGGTCTGTTGATCTTTGGGAAGCTGTCATGGTGCTTTGTAAGTGTGCCACTGTTAGGCAGAATCCTTTGCAGTGCCCTTAGGGACCACTACACACTATTAAGACTACAGGTGGTGAGACAAGTTTTACCTTTGGTACAAGCCCGTACTACTATGTCATAGTGGTAGCAGTGACGGAACAGCCAGGCTTATCTCAAGAGTATATGAGCAGTAGCAGAGATTACACAAAGGGACCACAATTACTGTGACTCAAGCAAACACTGACTCAAGGTTTCAGGTAAAAAAATCTAAGTACATTTATTTTTAAACCATTCGTTATAAACACAACACTTCTATTAAACTTCAATAAAAATCACACGTTAAATATACTACAACTAACCAATTCACTTTGTACAGTAAGTCTCAAGGTAAGTACCCTGTGTTTGAATGAACCAGTGTTTATTTATTTATTTATTCGGATTTATTTAAAGCGCACGTCATCCCGGGGGTATCGTGGCGCTGTTACATGAAGACATGCATAATCTGGTTACAGTGGAAGGAAGATGGTTACAAAGCAATTTTCATTACAGGACACATTTCATATCAGACGTATGCAAGCTAGTGTAGGTGAAGGAGGGAAGAAGTTAGTTGAATAGAGTGGTTTTGAAGGATTTGCTAAAGGAGTACAGCGATGGTTCTGCTCTGAGTGAGTTGGGGAGGGCATTCCAGAGCTTAGGTGCAATGTGTGGGAAGCCAATGCTGCCGGCTTTGGCTCTTCTTACAGTGGGTACTCGGAGTTGGTTGGCGTGATGGCTTCTTCTGGGACGGATGGAGAAGTTCTTTGTTATAGTTTCGGATAAGTAAGGGGGTTCTGTGTGATTGATGCACTTGTGTGTGAGAGTGAGGATTTTAAAGTGGATTCTTTCCTTGACTGGGAGCCAATGGACGAGCCTTCTGGCCTGTGAAATATGGTCAGTTTTGGGGATGTGTAGTGCAGCGCGGAGGGCGTTATTTTGCACTATTTGGAGCCTGCTTAGCTTTTTTGTCGATGTGCCTGCCAGGAGGGTGTTGCAGTAGTCCAGTCTGGCTCCTATAGTAGCTCTGGCTATGAAGAGGCAGTTGGGCGTGGTAAGGTAGGGTTTTATGGCATAAATGAGTTTGGTGGTCAGAGCAGAATCTGAGGCGATGGCGCTGGTTTGTCTGGTCATAGAGAGTGTGGCGTCAATGTAGACTCCTAATGTCTTGACAGCAGATGAGACAGGTATGCTAATACTGTCGATAATCATGTGAGAATAATCGGGGCTGAGTTTAGTTAGTGTTTCGCTGGGGGCTAGGATGATGATTTCGGTTTTGTCTCCGTTTAGGCAGAGACCATTGATAGCCATCCAGGTTTGGATAGTGGAGTAGATTTTGAGGAGGGCTTCTGAGTCTAGGTCGTAGTCTCCGGAGAGGGGGAGGAGAACTTGCGTGCTATCTGCGTAGTTTGTGTAGGCTATTTTGAGGGAGTCCAATAAGTCAAAGAGGGGTTTGGTGAATAGGTTATAAAGGGTCGGTGCAGTGCAAGACCCTTGTGGGACTCCACAATTTATAGTGGTTGGGGGGGTGCTGTCCTGGTCAGAATACACTTTCATGGCCCTACCTTGTGATCCAAGTGGTTGCCTTGTGAGAGAAGTGCTCAGCATTGAAGAGGTGAGATGTGAGAATGCTGTGGTCGACCAGGTCAAATGCAGCAGAGAGGTCGAGCAGTAGGAGGAGAGAAGGTTTGCCTGTGTCCATTATTTTGGTAATTTGATTCTTTAGATCTAGAAGGGCAGTTTCAGTCCCGTGGCCTATGCGGAAACCTGATTGTCTTTTGCCTAGGATTGTGTTGGTTTCCAGGTAGTGTTAGATTTGATTGTGTGCAGATTTGTCTTGGATTTTGAGGAGAAAGGGGACGGTGGTGATGGGGTGATAGTTATTAGGGGAGGAAGGATCGAGAGAGGGTTTTTTCAGGAGCGGGCGAACCCAAGCTTCTTTTAGGCATTGTGGTACAGTTCCAGGTCCGAAAGAAGCATTGATGAAAGCCGTAATGATCGGGGTGAGAGATTCTGAGCACTCTTTGATTAAGGAGGGTGGGCAGATATCCCCTTTGCAGGTGGAAGGTTTAATTTTTTTGAGGAGGTCCTTGACTTCCTTGTCTGAGACTTCTCTGAAAGCAAAAAGGGGTGTTTGTGAGAGAGAGTTGTTAGTGGAAGGTGTGGGCGAGCAGGTGGGGGTGTTGAGAGCTTTGCGTTGGGAGGCTATTTTGTCTTGGAGTGTTTTAACTTTTTTGAGGAGGGCAGTCTGGATGCCTGTGCACCATGCTTCATCCTTGATGATTTCGTCTGGGCTGGAGGCAGGTGTGGTGAGTTCTTTTAATATGGAGAATATTTCTCTTGATTTGGAGCTGGCATTAGTGACTCTCTTGTTGTAGGTTTCGGATTTAGCGTGGAATATGGCTTTTTTGTAAATCAATCAGATATCTTTGAAATCTTTAAGCGAGGATTGATTAGGCGCTGCTTGCCATCTGGATAGAGCTTTGCGTTTCTTGGTGCGAAGGTCAGATAGTTGTTCAGTGAACCAAGAGTTGCAGTGCATTGATTCTTTTCCCTTTTTTTTCTTCTAGAGGGGCAATGAGTTTGATGGCTTGAGTGAGTGTGCTGGAATAGATGTTGGCTAGAGAGGTAGGGTCATGGGTAAATGGAGGCTTGAGTTCAGGGATATCGAGGAGAGGGGTGAGGTTGGAAGCAGTGAGTTTTTTGGCGTTTCTTTCTTTTTTGTGGCGGGGCATGAGTTAAGGTTTTATGGGTGGGCGTGGTCGGAAATGGAGAATTGAATGAAGTAATGATCCGTCCATGGGAGGGCCGAGATGGAGGTAATTTCAGATGAGCAGTTGTGATCAGCTAGCCAGTCAATGGATCTGCCTTTTGTTATGAGTTGGTGCAGTAATTTTGTGTTCGAACCCCATGATTGATAGTTCTTTGGGTACATTTGCGGCTGCTTTGTCCTTTGGGTCAGATAAGCCAAGGTTAATGTCCCCTAGAAGGATGCTTTAAGTGGTGCTTTTGAGGTTGTTGCCTATGTTTTGGAGGAGTTGCTTTTGGTAGTCAAAGGGTGATCCTGGTGGTCTGGAGGTGATAAAGAAGTTTATGGTGCAGTTAGGTGAGAGGGCTAGTTTAGCAGTGAGGAGATCAGCGTTGTTGTCCCATTGTTGATTACACATTCTTGGTATTAGCACAAAAACACGTTACAGCGGATACGATTGCGATCACTTTTTGACAGTTCGGTCTACTAAACAAACGCGACATGAAATGCTACCGGGGCAAAAACACTCTTAGCACCTGAGCTACCCAGAGGGAGTTGGAGGCAAAAATCACAGGCAATCTTTTGGTTAGGCAGGCAGAATCAAGAAACACTCAGAGACAGGAGTTCAAAAGTCAAAGGGCCGGAGCCAGGGTCGACGGACACCGGGGCCAGTTGCCGAAGATCACACGGTCTAGCAGTTCACGATTCAACATAGCCAAAAGTACTTCGATATTGTCAATGTTCGGAAGCAAAAGCTATAAGAAGGAGGGAAGACGAGGTCAAGCCTTGGAAATGAAGAAAAAGGGATTCACCCAGTTTCCTTAACAGAACACAGTACGTTGTTCCAATGATGCAGCTGGTGCCCTGGCAGTTGTTCCTGTTGGTTTCCCGCAGACCCACGATTCCTGGAGCTTCGTCGAGAAGGAGGACGTCTGAAGGGGGTCTACACCACACAGGGATGAGGCTGGCAGCAGCGACACAGAATAAAAGGTGCGCTCCTTAAAAACAGGAGGGGCTCTTCAGGTGGCTATCCGGACCACTACAGCAGTGTGCAGCGATTTCGACCACGGAAGAGGATCCTCTGGCTGTAGAAGATGAGCTGGTTATCCCCACCAAGCTCAAGGGAAGAAGACTCCAAACTGGATCTTCTCTGAGTCGTTGAAGGGCAGATAGCTCAGGACTGCAGCAGGGCTTCACCGGGACAGGGTGGTTGCAGCAGCCGTCGTTCTCTCCGCTTCGCTTTATTTCCTTGTAGTTCCAGTGGCGACTCTCTGACTTCTAGCCCAAGAGGACCTGCCTTTTACGCGAAAAACCCCCATTCACGCAGCCTGGCTCTCAATCTCCCAGCAGGGGGGTTGTCCAGCCCGAACAACTAAACCTGCCAATCATGACAAAGTGCGACTTGGGTTTCCTAGGATACCCTGTGCAGGGGGTGACTAAGCCCCTCCCTCACATTCAGCCCACCTAGACCCCCAGGCACCTTGAGGAGGGCTTCTGGGCAGAAGTTCGCCAAAAGGCAGTGAACAAAGAAGGCAAACCTAGTTTGCCACGCAAAGTAAAACACAAGAAGGACTTTAACAAAAAGAAATGGCGAATAAACCCAACCGGAGCCAAAAGAAATTGGTCAAGCGGGTTTATGTTCGAGGCTAATATAATAGCCAAGAACAGTACCACGTTTATCTAATATAATCGCGGTAGAAAAGTTATGGTAGATAGCACTGCCACCAGCCAAGTCTAAATGTTAAGAGCGAAACAATGCTCTAGGAGGTACAGATAAAAAGGGATACGAGTTCACCCTTTCCAGTACTCCATGGAAGATGGGGGGGGTGTACTGGATCTGTGGTAGATTGACTAAGTAAAGTTAATGGTAACTTTACCCTTTTCTGGGGGACAGTAGTCGCCTCAGAAATGGAGTCGAGGGAAGTCTCAAAGACAACCCCGTGCCACGGCACCGAAGGTGCAGTGTGACACACACCAAGAAGGGGGCTACTGAAGTGGTGTACTTCAGAGTCCACAATCACAAAAACAGATGGAAACACATAGCAAAAAACAGTTAAGAGTGGGGGGAAAGCTCTCACTCTTACCAGGTGGAAAAAAATAAACTCCAGAAGTCCAGCAAAGCTGCTGGGGGACTCACTAGGTGAGGGAAATTAGCCATAATGAGAATTCTCCCTAACAGCCACTGCTATTTGTAACTTGGCATCCTCTGCATGTTGAGTTACCCCTTCAGCGTCCTTCAGGCCTACAATGTAGTTCTGGGAGTGGGCCTTCACCAATTTCCTGACTAAGAATGTATTGGCTTTGTTGCTGTTGGCATAGTAACATTGCTTGGTTCTGCTGAGGATTTGAGCTGTATCTTCCGCATAGTGCGCTTCGAGTTTGCTGCGGGCGAGACGTAGGGCTCGGCCGACTTGGTTGACCAGCCTTTGTGGTGTTTTGCACCGTTGCTGCTATGTCTTTTTCATGGACTTCTCGTAGCTTTGAGCGTCGCTTACGATAAGCTGTTGTGTGGGCTATTAGCTCCCACCTTATGACCGCCTTCATTGCTTCCCATCTTGTGGCAGTAGTAGTATCTTTGGTGCGGTTTTCTACAAAGTAGTTGTGGATAGCTGTGGTCAGTGTGTCCCGCAGCAACAGATTTAGTATCGAATCGTAGAGGGACCATTGTGGTCTCGTCAGAGGGTCTGGGTCATACACACAGGATGTTAAGATTACGAGGGCATGGTCAGATAGTACTTTTACCCTTATTATTGTCTCGTCTGTGAAGGAAAGCAACTGGGGGCTAGCAAGCAATAGGTCAATACAGGAGGAGGTGCGATGCACCTGTGAGAAGTCTTTAGTGTCTGGGTTCAGAACTAGAGAAAAACAAAAATATATGAACCACCCACTACCTCCTGCTCCTTATGACTTTAATTTGTCAGTATATCATGTAGCTCCCATAGGATTACAAATTAGTTTGAAACCCTTTAGACCAACTCATATATTCACAAAATCATCTCTTCTATATTTCGTCCTTACATCATTTTCTTAACACATATTTTAATACAAAACACACACATCTACATAACACATCAATATATATGTACATGAAATCATTAGTGTGGGGTTAGAAGCATGCGCTGCCCTGACTCCGCCCTTTGGCACCACACCCCAGTCCCCTTTTCCGCATCGACGAGAACGGGCCGAATTCACCAACGCTCCTGGGTTTGGCTTCAGCCACGTAATTCCACATGCGGATACTTTTTCTGTCTTTTTTTGTCTTTTTATCATTCAGGTACTCGGTCCTCAGGCGTCACGCTCCTCCCCAGCGCATGTCGACTTCCACAGGGTTCAGCAGGTGTCCATGCTGCAAAGGGCTCTTCCAAACCTCAGACCCCACACGCCCTCTGCCTACGTTGCCTTGGCCCAGACCACGGTTGGCAAGCTTGTACAGCATGTGGCTCACTGTCATCGAAAGCGCTGAAGAACAGACTAGCCAGGTGGAGGGAGCTCTTCCAGAAGTCACCTCCAGGGGAACGCAGTAACTTTGTGAAACACTGAGCCAGCCCCAAGGTAAGGCCGTTATTTTCCATCGCACCCCGCAAAGGAGACTCCTTCCCAAGTACTCAGCAGTGCAGGAGGGATTGTTCAGGTCCTTGTTCCAGCACGTGTACCGTGGCTGCTACAGCTTCGGGCTGAGAGGTCCTTGGATCCTCCCGGTGGCAGTGTTGAGGGACCGGAAGGTTCTTGTACCGTATTGTCATCCGAGGGGCTCTGCCCTTCTACCGCCAATATGGCCGAGGGGCTATGCCCTAATACGGGCCATACGTCCGATGGGGCGCCTAAACGCAGTTCTACCAACAGCTCCGGGTCAAGGGTGTCACACCTAGTGGGCCTAGGCCCGAGGAGCAGGCTAGGCCTCGTGATCTACAGGCAAGATTCTTGGGGGAGATTTGTCCCAGCGAGCCGAGCAACACGTGGCAGTCATGTGGCAGGCAGTTCGACAAAATGGCTGCTGTGCCAGACAGAGGCACCCATCCAACGCCTTTCCAGGAGTTTGTCGAAGAACGAATGTCAAGGTGGGACGGGCCGCAACCAGGTACTTGGCCTACAGACTATCCTTCTTATGCGCAGGGCAGCTTCCCACTGCGTCCGTACGAGCAGGGTATGCAGCGGCTCCAGCAGCTCCCGGCTACCCCATCAGTACCCCCTACCACTTCTCTGGCCAGCGAAGAGGGGTTCTTCGAGAGGGTCCTCAGGCTCATGAAGTCACCTCGGATGGGGGTTATTCTCAAGGACACCATCAGGGAAGTCCTCCCAACTATGCTAACAGCATCACAAGCACCTCCGCCGGCACCCCTGGCCCTGGGGCAGCCGCTCCCTCTGGCTCCCCAACAGACTCCTCAGGCAGTTCCGTACTAGCCTCCGCCTCAGTCTCCGTCCGCGGTCACTGTACCCCAGGCTCCGGCTACTCCTCCACCTCCGCAGGATCCGCCTGATCGGCAGGATACGTATGAGGAGGAGGAACTGGATATGCCATCCTCAGCCAGGGTCTTCCACGAACGTCTTGCTGGCCTGGCGGAGTACCTGGGCCTACCCCAACCCGAGGTTGAGCAGCCGGCAGAGGGGGTTCTGGCTGAAGTCCTCATGCGACACCCCTCTTCCAAAACGGGGATTCCTCTGCAAGCCGATGTAGTCTCCCTGGCCAAAAAGGGTTGGCTCAAGCCCCACTCGGTTTAGCAGGTCAATCGACGCCTTGACGCCAAGTACAGGCAGATGGAGGGGGATACACTCTTGTTCTCGGCCCATCCTCAGCCACACTCCTCAGTGATCGCTGCAGCATCACTATACTCCAAGCCTTTGTCGTCCTCAGCCTAATCCTCTGTGGCGCTGCTAGACAAGGAGAAGATCCTGGAGGCATACGGGAAGAAACTCTGTTCCAACGCATCCTTGCATCTTTGTCAGGCCAACGCCGATGCCATGCTGGCTGCCGTTAACCAAAGGTTATGGCGTGAAATCACAGACTTCCTCCCGGAACTCCCTACACAGTGCCAATCAAGTTTTAATGCGGGGCTGGCTGAAGCCAAGGGGATGACGCAGGACCTCATGGAATCCACCGTGGACCATTTTGACATGTATCGCCACGGACATGAGAAGGACAGCCTGTCTCCGGGTAACGAAATTGAACCTGGACGTCCAAGAATGCATATTAGGTCTACCGTTTGAGGGGGGGACAAGAAGAAAAACAGCTCACAAACGGCCAAGTCTTTATCCATCTTGATAAAAACCACACCCAAGTCGTACACCTAGTCACAGCAGCGCTCCGACAGGGGGTGTACGTATGGAGGGTTCAGCGGCTTCCAGGAACGGAGATCCAGGCAGCCGGACCTCTCTCCGGCTCAGAACCGGCGCAAGCAAAAAAAAGGGGGGTGGGGTGGAGTAAGGGCTTTTTCCAGTCCCCCTCCTCCGCGACACCCTTCGAGGGAAAGAAGCCATGACACGCCGCTTTGGGTCCATGTGTCTCCAGTGCGGGGCAGGCTTGCTCTCCGTGCACATTTCTGGCACCAGAAGGCCCCCTGGATCCTCTCCGTAGTATCCACGGGGTACCACCTACCCATCCCAGCCTCTCCTCCCTTCTCCCCTTGGGGACAGCAACTCTTTCGACAGAGATCCGGTCGCTCGTAGAGAGCCAGGCAGTGGAGGAAGTCCCAGCTTCCCAGCGGGGCTTGGGCTTTTACTCCAGGATTTTCGCCATTCAGAAAAAGAACTAGGCGGGCCTGAGAGTTGTGCTGGACCTTTCCACCCTCAACTTCTCCTTACCCCTACAAAAATTCAAGATGGTCATGCCAGCTTTCATAGCGAGACATTGTGCAAGGCAGACTGGATGTGCTCCCTGGATCTGAAGGACATGTACCTACATGTCCCGATTTGGCAGCCCCGTCGTTCTTTCCCACGGTTCAGGATCATGGGCTACCATTTTCAATACAAGGTTTTCCCTTTTGGCCTCAATTCGGCCCCAGGGTCTTTACCAGGCTAATGAATATGATGGCTGCCCTCCTGAGAGCACAGGGCCTCCACCTCTACCCATACCTCGATGACTGGCTCGTCAAGGCTACATCTCCAGAAGCGGTTCACCACTCCTCCCATGCCCTTATGTACACACTGCACGATCTGGGCTTCTCGCTCAACCTCAAGAAGTCACAGCTGCAGCTCATGCAGACTCTGACATACTTGGGCTTCATCTGGGACATGTGCTCCGAGAAGTTATTTCCTTCGGAGGACAAGATCTCGGCCATCAAGAGGGCCACCTGCCACTTCCTCGGCAGAGAGGTGACCTCAGCTTGGTGGTACCAGCATCTCCTGTGTCTCTTGGTGGCGGTCCTTTTAGCTGTTCCACACACGAGATTGAGAATGAGGAGGATTCAGCAGCACCTTGCGGCATCTTGGAACCAGAAGCGGAGCTCCTAATCTGAGATGATCAACGCTCCTCCATCTCTCCACCCAGACCTAACATGGTGGTCCAGGGACAGCAACCTACGGACGGGCAACCCCTTTCGGCCGCCCTACCCGCAGGCCACCTTCACCACAGACTCCTCGCTCGAGGGTTGGGGAGCTACCCTGGACGATCTCTCAGTCCACTGCACCTGGACTCGACAGGAGCAGGAATACCACACCAATTGGTTAAAGCTGAACATCATCTGCTAGCGCTCAGAGCATTCCTACCACTTCTCAGGGGCAGGGTTGTCCTCATCCAGACAGACAACTCGACCAGCATGTACTACGTCAACAAGCAGGGAAGCACGAGATCCCCTCCTCTGTGCAGACTGCCAGTCAGCATTTGGGAGTGGGCCCTGGAAAACGACATGTACCTCACGGCAGTCCACCTCCCGCGGGAAGCCAACCTGGAGGCAGACCGGCTCAGCAGGTTGGGAGCAGACAATTATGAGTGGCAGCTAATTTACCTTGTCATTCACGACAGCTTCAGCAGGTGGGGTCATCACCAGGTGGATCTCTTTGCCACCTGCCACAACAAGAAGTGCCCTCAGTTCGCCTCTGGCAGGGACTGGGCCCAGGTCCCTGGGCGACACATTTCAGCTTCAATGGAACGGCATGAGCGCTTAGGCCTTCCCGCCCAATCTGCTGATTCACAGTGATTTGCAGAATCAAGGAGTCTCGCCAACTCAACATCATTCTAATAACGCCATGGTGGCCGACCAGGCCATTATCGCAGCTGCTCAGCCTCTCATCGGTGCATCCAATTCAACTGCCGACGGGCCCAGCACATCTTCTGGCTCAGCAGAGGGGGGGGGGGGCAGGGCCATCCACTCCACCCGACAGAAACTAGCCATCACAGTGTGGTACCTGAGCAGGTAACGCTGCGGCATCTCAGCCTCTCAGTCTAATCTGGAAATTGTATAGGGCGCAAGGACCAAGGCTACCAGGGCACAGTATAAGAGTAAATGGACCAGATTCTGCCACTGGGCAGACTCCAAGGAAATCGACCCCCTGGCATGTTCTTTGGACAACTTGCTCTCCTTCTCGGCGCACCTTGCCCACTCTGGGGTGCAGGTGGACACCTGCCGTACATACCTCACAGCCATTAGGGCTTGCAGGAACTCTGAGAAGGGGATCTTCTCCTCCTCCACTCCTATCGTCAAGAAACATGTGATGGGGCTCGCAAGGCTCTATCCGCCCATCAAGAGGCTGCACTCGGTGTGGTCCCTCAGCATAGTCTTGGGTGCACTAGCGCACAAACCGTTTGAGCCAATGGCATCCGCGGACATCCGGCTGGTCACCATCAAGACGGCCCTGCTAGTCGCCTCACTTCGGCTTGTAGAGTCCGCGAAATACAGGCGATGGTTGCCTCGGAACCATATACCACATTTCAAAGGGACAAAGTTGTTCTGTGGACACACCAGGCATTTCTGCCCAAGGTGCCGTCTGCTTTCCAGTTGAACGAGGAAATAGTCCTTCCTATGTCCTTTCCCGATCCCAAGGATGAAGCACAGAAGGTACTGCACTGCCTGGATGTCAGGCGTGCCCTGAAATTTTACTTGGCCAGGACCAAGGGCTTCTGCAAATCGGATGCCCTTTTATTCACGTTCAGAGGCTCAAGACCAGGCTATCAGGCCTACAAGGCCTGCATATCACGCTGGATGGTCTCGGCCATCAAGGAAGCGTATGAGGGCCAGCACAAGCCGCTCCCGGCCAACATGCATGCCCACGCAGTCAGGGCCAAGGCAATGGCCATCGCATTCCAACGCCATGTCCCTTGGCAAGTCATAAGCAGGGCGGCCACTTGGGCCACTCCCTTGGCTTTCTGCAAGCATTACTGTTTGGATGCTGGCTCTAGATCTGATGCGGCGTTCCGACAGGTGGTTCTCAGGAACTTACTTGCTTAAGGAGGGTCTCCTCTCCACCCTGGGGCTACATTCAGTTGTAATCGGCCATGCATTTTGGAGGAAAGGGGACGGGACGTAAGAGTAATTATAAATTACTCACCGTAGTGACTAACGTACTCTTAGTCCTTAGTGCCCTTTCATCCATACGTCCCACCAACCTCCCTCCAATAATACTTGTGTCATTAGACAATGTTAAATCTATTGTCAACGCGTCAATGGGGACTTAGGTCTGGCGCCAGAGGGCAGAGTCAGGGCAGCGCATCCTCCCTGGGCCGCAACCCTGCGTGCCTCTAAATTTAAAGGGGAAGAAGGTTTTTTCCAGTGAAAAAGGTTCCGTCTCCTGTCCCTTGAAACGGACGCCCATGCGGTATCGAGGAAAGGGGAGTGACGACTAAGAGTACGTTAGTCACTACAGTGAGTAACTTATAATTTTCAACAACATATCTTTGAATGATAACTAACTGCCTTTTGGGCTCAACAGGCTTTGAGCCGAAGAGAGTGTATTTCTGTTTTATCTTGGGGAGCTACGATTAGTGTCGTTGGGGTCTGTGTGTTGCAGGGCTTTGTGAGACAGCTCGGGGGCGGACCTTCATAACTTGAAGGGTGAGAATTTTGTTGTTCCCCGGCCCTAGCCCAGGATTTTCGTTGGGCCTTCGAGTCTTCTCTAGGGCCTCTTGAGAGTGATGGATTTGTCAGATCTTCGTCTGGAGTATAGGGGCCGCGGTGGTCAAAGATGTATTGCTGATAGTAATTATGTTGATATACATTTACAATAAACCTACCTTTTGGGAAAAAGACCACGTTCCCAGAGGGGCACACAGAACAGACCATACCTTGTCAGAAAGGACCCCACCCATATCCCTCTCCCAACACTGTCACTCTCAATGGCCCACTGAAATCAGCCATAATCAAGAATTTGTAAAGATGATCCATCAGATCTTTTTATCCTGTATACATATCTGGAAGCTTCTCAAAAGGGGTTAACGCTCTTCTTAAATCCAGGAACCACTCGAGGGCTGAGAGGATACCCTTCATTCAGTTGAAGGTAGAAAAAAAAACAGCGATCATATGTTCAGCTCTGTCATGGGTACTAGCATGGGAACACAAACACGTGGGGTAAGGCCTGAGACACGAGCAGGGGCTAGATGGGTGAAGGCCTGATAAGAAAAACATGCACTGAGAAACTGTTAATATGAACACCTTCTTATGGGCTTGTTTTTCCCATCCACTTCCTGTGCTCTCAACATGGATGCCTGGGGACATCCAGGAAATGTGTGAAACTGTAAAGCACCTTCTAGTGTTTGGGTGTGGCTGCCTATATAAGCCACACCCAAGATTTGGTCCATGCTTCGTGTGCCTTCTGTTGCCTTGTGCAAACGTTCACCGCCGCCTGGATTCCGGACTGCTTCAGCCGCTCATCAATTTGGAGCGAACTTACCTTCTTTCTCCCTCCATCGCTCGGATATCCTGGGATCACCGTCAGCTGTTTTTCTTTGCGGGCAGGTGAACTACCTCTTATCTGCGCTTCTGTAGCGATCTCCAGTTCTCCAGCGCTCCGGACCCGCTCTGCAGTTCATCCGTGCTCCGGACGCGATCTACGGAAGAAAGAAGAGAACTAGTCAGAACAGGTAAGCACGCGCATGCAAAATAAAACCCCGATTTCCCACACAAACACAGAATTTAGCTTTCAAGGCAAGGCTAGCTGAACTCTTCTCTCTAATGCCCACAACCGTCTGGCAGCCCGCTTTGAACCCTGTAAAGACGACAAACATTATTAGAGCGCTCAGTTTTGCTCGATCAGTCGCCCGCCTTTGAAAAGCCACACGCAACCCAGTGAAGTAACTGGTTGGACTTGCCACTCAAAGTTGGACTTACCTGGGGGCTCTTCATTCGCCTGAACTCACGGACATACCCAGTGCAGTAACTGGGCGAACTCCGGAAAGGGCACCTTCACACGCATAACGGCCTGAACTCAGTGAGCTATTAGCTCCGAATCCCAGACTTCAGTGCCCCTGCGGATGCAGGATGGAGAGCGCGCCATTCTAATTAAAAAGGTGAGCCACACCCCAATTAGGGAAGACACACCACAGGGATAGAGGGAGGGCAGAGGGAGGTTTAGAAAGCCAATTTGCAAAATCCCTCTAAACACCAAATCTCTCTTGGCAGGTCTGCTTCCCAATCCCGGGGTACGAGAGGAGGGATCCGGAGGAGTCCATTTCTCCCGCAGAGACCCAGGTGAGCGTGACAAGCTCTTCCATTTAGGGAAACAATAAGAAACATTGTTTCTTCCACATTTGGCTCACCCTCTTCAGCCCCCTTGACACCATCTCTGAAACAATAAAGAATCTATTATGTCATTTTGGAAGTTTGGGCACCCAGAGAAAACTTAAAGGAGACCGCCATGAAGAGAGGTTCTGTTTGCTTCTGTCTTTTTCCATATGTCTCAGTAATGCCAGTATTGGATAACATTAGACCCTTCTCGGGTGTCTACTCGCTGAGGCCCATAACCACTTCCCCACCATGACTGGAACCAAGATCTGTTTTTTATGAGAAACTAAAGGCTGTCTCACCTACTAGTCCCCGGGGATCTCTCAGGTGGCCAGGACACATCCATCGCCTTTGGATCCAGATCCTGGGGGTGGACCAGTGCGGGAGGATCACCTGGGTGAGCAGTATTTGGGGAGTGGGGGTGAAGCAGCCGATGGTGGGATGTGTTATTCCCCCCTTTTTGGTATCTGATACCAATTAGCTCTCCTCACACAGATAAAAGGCGTAATATAGAGACACACTGTGAGCAAGGTGGAACATGAGTAAGAGCAGAGCTTCCGGGGCCAAGGCAAACCTACTGGAGCAGAGCGACTGACCAATGGACGAGAGTAGTGGGTCGAGAACCCCAGGAGTTCCCTACAGGAGGTTGTTGCCTCCAAAAGGCCGCAAAAGACATTGGGGAAGGCCAAATCCCAAAGCAAAACGCTGCATTGTGTTTCAAGAACGCCAGCGACCCTCCTGGGTGAACGGCAGAGTTAGTGAGGGGAGGCCAAGCCTGTGTTACTAACCTTGACTCATGAATTGGAAAACTGTAAATACAAGAATGAAACACACACAGCCGCTGAGTTGGCAAGCAACCTGAGAGACTGTTGTGTGTTAAGGAAAGATTGAAGTTGCGACATTATATTGCAAGTGAATGCTGGAAGCATGTGGATGAGACGCAAAGAAAGGCAGACCTGTGAATGAACTTTGAAATAAGGATAGCTGTGAAACCAGCAATACTGAGTAATGGAGTGGTCTGGCGAAAGGAAGTAGCTCTCTCGAAAGTCTCTGTGAAAGATGAATTGTTTGTAGCGATAAAATGAATGAACTGTAAAAGCGAAGTGATCAAAATTAACCGAGAGAGAAGGGAGCGTAAGAAGCTGAACGTTGAACTTTGAGGCGAAGTGGTCCTGTGAAGTTCTGCAGAGAAAGCCACACACATTCAAAAGTCTTCGACATCCAGAAACGGTCTGAGCCCGATTGAGGGAGACCACCGTGAACTATTGCTTTGAAAAGGTCTGAGCCCGACAGAGAGACCCCGGGGTGAACTTTTTGTTAAACGTTGTTTGGAAGACGGAAAGGGAGACTTTAAAGTGGCATGCCAGGTGGGCCTCGATCCGCGCTTTGAACTGTTTTTATGTTAAAAACCCAAGCCAGAGTGTGTCATCCTGCCTACGGGGACCACCTTAAACCGTGATGTCTAACGTGTGGAGGAGAGCTGATTCAGCCTCATTTATTCTTTATATTTGAACACTGATTTTCCATTGCATACATATCTCCTTTATATGCTTTTTGTACAATAGATAGTGTTAGCATAGGCCATTTTGACTTAACTAGGACTGTTTTATTTATTATTTGATGGTTGAGACTACTCCATCCTAGTTTCAGGGAAAAGTAGTAGTTTTCCCAAACCCAGAAACTTTAATAAAGGTTTTTACAAATGGTACCTTTTGTGTTGGTGTCCTACTTGTGATACCATGGCTCCCCTACATTTTCCAGGAACACCCATTATCAGTAAATGATCTATCATGACCCTTAGCTGGGAGGCCCTGTAGTGTTTCTTGATGTGTGGAAGACCTACCTCACCCTCCTCCTGGGTAGGGGCCAGGTGTTCTCAGCTAGCTTTGCTTTTCTCACTCCTCAGATAAATCTTAAAATTGTGGTCCTTTGATCCAGGAGACACTCAGGAATCTGTGCTGGCAGAATTTGGTACCAAAACAAAATCCTAGGCAGTATGTTCATCTTAATGGCATTTTGCCTCCCCATCCTTGGCGGGGTTAATTTAGAATAGTTTATTTTATCATGCAATCTCGTCCACTGTGGGGAAATTTGACATATAAAGCAGCCAGATGTACACCTAGATATTTAATTGATTGCCTCTGAATCACAAAGGAAATGGAGGCCAACTCGCAATCAAGTTCATGCTCACATGGCCATCCTGATGGCAACAATACTTATTTCGAATGGATTGTGTCCTCCAACGTATTCCACATCTTTGACATGTAATGTCCGCAGCTGTGCACTTCGGAAACTTTTTCGGCAGAGGGCGTCCTGCGTCGATGGCGTTGGGTCGATGTCCCTCGAAGGCCTCCGTCGAGGGCAACGTCACCGGATGTTATAAATAGGACACACTGCGCCCGTAGCCTCAGTTCCGTTTTTTCCGCAAACGTGTTTGCTTCGAGAACTCGGCGCGCCTCGTGTGTTTCATCGTACTGATGTCTTCTTCTTCGAGCCCTCTGACTCCGCGGTCTGGCTTTAAGACTTGCCAGGACTGCAAGTCTAAAATGTCGATCACCGACCTGCATCGCCTTTGTTTGTGGTGCTTGGGCGAAAGTCACGACACCGACGACTGTTCAAAATGCCAGTCGCTGACTGCCAAGGCCTTGCGGGAGCATAAGGGGAAGCTTCAGGTGGGTAGGGGTTCTAAACCCAGTAAGTCCCGAAAATCTAAATCATCCAAGGGGGTTTCCAACGACGATTCAAGAGGCGATTCTCTGTGTCGGGAGGAGGCCTGGGATCTCGGTCCCAGAGTGGTTCCCGCCATTCTTCTTTCTCGTACCGGGATTCTAGGAAGCGCCGTCAACGGTCGCCTTCCCCGTCTTCCTCGGAGGATGGTTCCCTGAGGAAAGTGGCAGGGAACGGTCTCATACTGTGGCTTGCATGCCTTCGGGCTCGGGTCCTCGATGCAACTTGTATCGAGAACCTTCAAAGTCCTGTTCGGACAAGGTTCAGGATAGTCGCAAGAGACGTGCTTCCAAGTCTCAGACCTTGTCCTCAGTGAGACCCCAGAAACCTGGTAAGGGTTCGAAGACGGTGTCGACTCTTTCAGCGCTGTGTCCGTCGGACTCGGTAATCGAGGCTTTACCTCCTTATCAGCCGTCGGCACCGTTGTCGACTCCAAAGCCTTCGGCGCTCTTCACGCCGAAGCAGTCAATGCTCTCGGCATCGAAGCCTTCAGCGCCCTCGATGCCTTTGGGTATTTTTGCCTAACAGTTACCGTTGGAGGTCCCTGATGCGGTGGATCCTCCAAGGAAGGCTACTGCTAAGTCTGTGAGGCCTGTGGTGGACTCCAGACCCTCTTTTGTCCCGAGACAGAGTTTTTACCTCCCTCTTGACGACATATATGAGGAGGAGGAAAGGTCTGACTTTGAGGACCGTGTTGAGCCTGATGTGGCTCCTGTCTTTTCTGGAGACAGTCAGTTGGAGGAGTTGAGGCAAACCCTTCATGATGCCAGTGGGCTAGACATTTCTCCAGAAGTGGAATTTGGCAGGCCCGAGCCTGGGGCTCATGCTGAGTTGTCTTACAGGAGGCTCATGGCTAAGATCACAGAGTATCTGGGCTGGTCCAGTCCTTCTGAAGATTTTGTACAAGATGATCTAACGGACATTTTAGATCATGGTCCGTCCTCTGACCCGGTGTTACCTTTTCATGTCACTTTACAGAAAAGGATGGTGGCTGCTTGGCAGTCACCGGAATCTCTTACGGCTGTGAACAAATCGTTGACAAAGAAGTACCGCCCTTCTGTTAGTGACCCCAGTTACTTATCCACTCACCCCACTCCCGAGAGTTTGGTGGTTCAGGCGGCTACGGCCACCTGGAAGCAGGCAGCATACCCCAACATCCCTCCTGATAGGGATGACAAACGCTTCAAGGGTTGAGCTCGCAAGGTATTTTCTGCAGCGAGTATGGCGTTGAAATCCACCAACTCCACTTCTGCCTTGGCAAGGTTTTCACACACTCTGTGGAACTGTGTTTCTCTAGGGGCTTAGCATATTCCTGAGGGGGAGGAAAGAGATGGGTTCCTTGCTCTCGTGCACGATGGCAAGGATGCCATGTGTGAATCCCTTCAGTCGGGTTTGGACACGGCCAACAGTGTTAGCCGGTCCATGGCGTTGAGCACCATTATACGCAGATTTGCGTGGTTGGGGAAGTCGAGTTTTGCCCCGGATGTGGAAGCGCGTCTTTTGAACACGCTCTTTGATGGCGCCCATTTGTTTGGCAGCAAGGCTGACTAGATCCTTGAGAAGTTGCAGACCTCCAAAGCTGCTGCGAAATCTTAAAGTCCAGCCGTGCGTCAACCTCTGCCTTTTCGTCCTAGGGGATAGCAGTGGAGGGGAGCTTCTTTTCGTTACTACTCCTCCTTTGGTAGAACGAGAGGTACCGCCAGTCAAAGGGGCCAGCGAAAAAGTACCCGTGGTTGTCGGGGAAATAGAGGTGCAAAAGCTGCTCAGGCAGCTGCCCCGTTGCATTCAGACGCTGCCGCCACCGCTCCAAAACAGACATGGGGCCATGTCCCATGGTTCGCCGGTTGGGGACAGACTGTCTCAGCATCTCGAAGAGTGGCCAGCCATTACTTTGGATGCGTGGGTTCTGGAGACTATCGCCCATGGCTCCTGTCTTCGCTTCCTAAAGCGGCCTTGCGACAATCCACCGGGGAACTTCTCTTTGAAGCTTGCGGATCCGCTCCTTGTGCAGGAAATCTTGACACTGCTAGAGAAAGGCGCTATAGAACTGGTGCCTGTAGCGGAGGAGAACAAGGGATGGTATTCCCCTTATTTTTTGATCCCAAAGAAAGACGGGGGGATTGAGACCCATCGTGGACTCGCGTTGGTGGAACAAACTTCTCAGAAAGGACAAGTTCAAGATGGTCACTCTTTCTCAAGTCCTCCAGGCCCATCAACTTCAGGATTAGTTGGTGTCTCTGGACCTACAGGATGCTTACTTTCATGTGCCGATCCATCCCAAGCACAGAAAGTACCTGAGGTTTGCGGCTGGCGACTTGCACTTTCAGTTTTGGGTCCTGCCCTTCGGATTGACCTCCGCCCCGAGGGTCTTCACCAAGCTAATGGTGGTGGTGGCAGCGTATCTCAGGCGAGGGGGGATTCACATCTACCCCTACCTGGACGACTGGCTGATCCGTGCGCGTTCTCCTGAGCAGGCATTGGATTATCTCAGTGTCATCTGCCGCTCCCTCCACAGGGTGGGCTTCTCCCTCAATTTCAAGAAGTCGCATCTGACACCTTCCCAACAGCTCCAGTATATCAGAGCTGTGTTGGACACGTCATTTGGGAAGTGCTCGCCTCCCAAAGTAAGGGCTCATCACATTGTGCAGATGGTGAACAAGTTTCAACATGCTCAGAGTCTTCCGGGTTTCGAATTCTTAAGGTTGCTCGGCCTCATGGCATCCTGCGTTTTTCTGGCGCCAGATGCCAGACTGCGGATGAGGTCCCTGCAAATGGGTCCTCAGGATGCAGTGGTTGCAGTTCTCAGGCAAGATGTCGGATCCCGTTCAGATTCCAATCTCTGTCTCCCAGGATCTTCTGTGGTGGAACAATGAAGGGAATCTGATGAAGGGGGAGCCGTTTTGACAACCGTGGCCGAAGGTGACTGTAGTGACGGATGCTTCCCTCACAGGAAGGGGCGTGCATTGCCAACGACTTGACTGCCAGCGGTCGTTGGTCTCCGTCGGAGTCCAATCTCCACATTGATCTGTTAGAGCCGAGAGCCATCAGGCTCGCCCTGAAGGCTTTTCTGCCGTCTATGCGGGGGAAGAGTGTCCTGATCATGAGGGACAACACAGTGGCCATGCATTACCTCAACAAACAATGGGGGGGGGTAGGGTCACTCCTGTTGTACAGAGAGGCAATGCAGCTCTGGTTCTGGGCCATACGGCAGGGAATTTCGATCTCAGCAGTTCATCTGGCCGGAGACGAAAATGCGGCAGCGGACGCTCTGAGCAGGCAGAACAGAATCTCTCACGAGTGGGAGTTGGCTCAGGAAGTCCTTCTGGAGATCTTTGCCCTTTGGGGAACCCCACAAGTGGATCTCTTCGCCACCAGTGCCAACCGGAAGAGCGAGAGATTCTGCTCAAGTGAATTTCCTCCGAGAGGAGCCCTAGGAGACGCGTTCGTAGTGGAGTGGTCATTCCCACTACTGTACGCGTTTCCTCCAGTCCCTGTCATTCCTCAAGTGTTAGGGAGGTTCGGTTTCCACATGATCCTCAATGCTCCGGATTGGGTCGGAGAGCGTGGTAAACGGAACTTCTAGAAATGTCCATCTGCCCTCCACGCCGTCTTCCCTACCGAGAGGATCTGCTCTCGCGAGAGGTGGGTCAGGTTCTCCATCCAGAGGTCAGAACTCTCAACCTTCACGCTTGGTATCTGAAAGGTTGAGATATAAGGATTGGGACCTCCCGGATGATGTGATGGATGTGTTGCTTTCGGCCAGGAGGCCAGCAACAAAATCCCTGTACCGTTGCCGTAGGCGTAAGTTTTGCAACTGGTGCAGAGGACAAAATTTTGATCCTTTTCAGTTTTCCATTCCTGTGGTTTTGTCTTTCTTACTTTCTTTGGCCCACAGGGGCCTTCAAGTAAGGTACCATTAAAGGTCACTTGGCGGCGCTGTCTATATTTAAATGCTCGTCTGAAGAATGTTCTTACTTTGAGATTCCTTTGATATCTCAATTTCTTAAAGGACTGACTAATGTGTTCCTGCCGTCCCCTTTCCAGGTGCCGGTTTGGGATTTGAATTTGGTTTTAACATTTCTAATGGGTGCTCCAATTCAACCTTTGCATTCTTGTCCTTTGAGATTGTCCTTCAAGAAACTGTTCTTGGTTGCGGTTACTTCCGCTCGCAGAGTGAGTGAAATGCAGGCACTTTCATCTACGCCGCCCTTTACTGTGTTCCACAAGGACAGAGTTGTGCTTGTAGTATCTGTATTTCATTTGAGCCAGAAAGTGGTTCTTCCTTCTTTCTATCCTCCTCCTCATCCTGGTAAGGAAGATGAGCAACTCCATAGGTTGGATCCTAGGAGAGCTCTGAGCTTTTATATTTCTAGGATGTCCAGGGTCAGAGTGGATGATCAATTCTTTGTGGGATACGCTGGACACCGATTGGGCCAGGCTGTTACCAAACAGACCTTGTCCAGGTGGATTATCCTCACCATTACTTAGTGTTACTGATTGGAGGGTAAGGACCCTCCTGAACGGTTACAAGCTCATTCCACTAGGGGCGTAGCTACTTCCACCGTCCTCCAACGGAGAGTTCCTATTCAGAATACATTTGTGATGCAGCCACATGGGCTTCTATCCACACCTTTGTTAAACATTACTCCCTGGATACGATCCATGGTCAAGATATGGCTTTTGGTTAGGCGGTTCTTTATTCCGCCGTCTGATTGGATATTGTAAATTCTTTTCCCTCCTCCATTTTTCTGGTACTGCTTTGGGAGTCTGTCAAAGATGTGGAATACATTGGAGGACACAATCCATTCGAAGAACAATTTACTTACCAACTGGTAACGTTTTTCCGATTGGATGTTCCTCCAACGTATTCCACATCGCCCTCCCAGCCTGCCCCTCTGGAGAATTTCCTATGCGATTGCAGCTTACGTTTCCGCAAGGCTATGTGCAGTCCTGCAGGCATTGGATTGGTGCCACACGTTCTGAGGGAAAAAACATAAACTGAGGCTGCGGGTGCTGTGCGTCCTATTTATAACATCCGGTGACATCGCCCTCGACGGAGGCCTTCGAGGGACATCGACCCGACGACATCGACGCAGGATGGCCTCTGCCGAAAAAGTTTCCGAAGTGCACAGCCGTGGACATTACATGTCAAAGATGTGGAATACGTTGGAGGAACATCCAATCGAAAGAACATTACCAGTTGGTAAGTAACTTGTTCTTCTGGTAGTTTTATTTGAACCCAGATAAGTCGCTGTAGTCCTCTAACTTTCTGCATTTCTGGATTGGAAATATTAGGGTCCGCCAAGTGTAGAAGGACATCATCTGCAAGGAGACCTGGTTTAAATTATCCACCCAATCTCAACACACTTAGTGAGGGCATTCAACCTAACAGATGTTGCCAAATGACCCATCACTCAAACAGGAGAGGTGACAATAGACTATCCTGCCGAGTCCACCTGTCCAAAGCAAATATGTCAGACCACTTTCCATTCATCACATTCAGAGTACATTGGTTATAGTATAGCACCCTAATGCATTTCATCCAGCTGTCCCGAAACCCTTTATAAGAGAGTGCCTTATCCAAAAAGCACCAGCTGATCCCATCAAATGCCTTCTCATTGTCGAAGGAAAGCAAGACCAGTTCACCTGATTTTCCATTAAGGGCCTGAAGGTAGTTTAAAGTGACCACAAATATATCTAACCTTTAACGGTTGTATTAAATTGGGCAGTACAGCATCTACCCTCGATTCCAACACCTCAGCAAATTCTTTCACGTCGGAATTTAGTAGGGAGATAGGCCTTATTTAAAGTTAACTGTTCTTAGGGCTCGTAAGAATGAAAGAGGCCTCCCTCACCGTCTAAAATTCCTTTAAACACTTTATCCGTTGGGCAAGCAGTTAAGCACATCTCTTGGAAAAAGATATAGAAAAGCAGTCTATTTCTTGGAGCCTACCCAAGTGTCATCCCAATCTCTGCTGCCACTTTGTTAGCCAGGATAGGCTTGTGTAGCTTCACTGCTTCTTCCTCTATCAACTTAGGGAGGCTCTATCTCCTGCCTGATAAAGGTCTTCATCTGTTCAACCTCTACCCCTTTCCTACACCATACAGAGTCCCTGAATTAACTGGGAAACACAATTTATAATCTCCACAGAGTGTGTCACTTCTCGACATGTCGAGTCCCTAATACAATCTACCCTTCTCTCCATCCTATGAGCCTTCAATCAGTTTGGCAGGAGTAAATCTGCCTCGTTCCTTTTTCATAAAAGTTTACTTTTAAAATTGCGTCTTCTGGAAGACCTCCCCCCTTCAAAAGTGCCCTAAAATCCATGCCTCGTTTTTTTTTTTCATTCAAAGAGGACATCACCGTTGCCACCTCAATCTATCGGACTGTATCCTCCAATATCTGTAGTTCCTTTTTCAGTTCCTCCCCCCCCAAAAAGCATCTCACCATATCATGGTGAGATCATACAATATTTTGAATGGCACTGTGAGTCATTCCATATTCCATTCCTCTCTTCAGTAGAAGATAGTCTATTTGAGGGAAGTTGTGTGTGGAGGTAAGAAGCAAGAAAAACCTTTTCATGCTGGGGTTGAACTCTCCACACATAACAAAAATAATATTTATTTAAATAATGACTTTGGAGATTAACTCTGCTAATTTGCAGAGAATGCCCCCCTCTTTTAACATCAACACGCTGAGAGCCGGGTCCAATTTTAGTTTTAGGTCAGCCGACAAGAGCAGCAATCCTTCAGTTTTACCTGTGACCAACCTGGGAGCTTACTCCTAGAATCTACCTTGCTCCTGATTCAGAAACTACAATGATCCGAACATTAATGTGAAAACTCCTAGTCTCCCCTTTTCTATCAATAGTCTGCCACCCATGGCTCTGTGTATCGCTGCTACCTCCATTCTTATTGATTTGTGTATTCAAATTCACACTCTTCCTTTTTCTGCTCTACATTGGCCCAAAATGCCTGCCTAACGTGGCCTCAAATGTTTGCCATTCCTTTCCCTCTTTAAATCTTGCCATCCGTGTGAAAAGTATTCCTAGTCCCTGCATTTTCATTTTCCTTGATACCAGTGATCTCTTGAAACTGAAATTCAGGCCTTTAACATTCAGGGTATCCGCTTTAAGGCATCCTCTATTGCTGTCTATGATAGTCCACTAATCTCCCCTGAGTTCCCCTCTGAATCTCACCATTTTGCCATGTCCTCTTCTCAGTCTTCTAGGCTCCGTGGATTTTCAAAAACATCTATTTCTGCACTTAACTTCCAGTGACCCTCCTATCCCCACCTTCAATTCCCATCGAAAGCAACATAATAGACCGAGGTCCTAACAAAACCCCAAGTCAAAAACCACCACACATTTGCGGGTCACCAAGAGAGCTATGCCCCACTCAGCTCTCCCCTATGTATATCCATAGTAAACAACATGTAGGTTCCCTAGCGAAAAAACAAATCCAATCAAAGCATTTACATATATCAAATTCTCTTTACCTTCCTGTTGGAATGTCATCTCCTGAAAAGCCTCCACCAGTTGTCTGTCCTTTAATCGCCCCTTCTGTGGAAACAGAGAGCTCATCTTCAAATATTTCCTGTCTACTGCATCTTCTTCCTTGTGCTCGTTCTCTAGTGTCCGATTTCTCATGCCTGGCCGTTCATATTTGGAAGGCTCGGGCCTCATAGCTTATGCGCCAACATATGTTGACACGCTTGCGTTGCTTCTTCCACTTTGGTGATCCTTGAAACTCGAAAAGAAGGGCAAATGGGAATTCCCGTTGATATTTGAATTTTCAGTCAGCCATTTCTTCAAACTTGTGTTCCCTCGTAATCATTTACACCCATCTTTCGTCCCCTTGCTAGTACTTCAATTTTTTCATTGTATTACTGACACTTTTCCACCACAGTTCTGTTTCTTGCCTGCTCCACCGCATCTGTGAATCCTGTCCAAAACTACTCCCTTGCCCCCTTTATCCGTGAAGAAGTGTATTTATAATACATTTTCCTTCCCTCCCATGTCGTTGGGCTTCTCACTTTCTTTTTCCTTAATTACAAAAATCCACAGGTTGTTCTTCCTTTCTCTGCTTTTACTATCATCCACCTATTAACCTCTCTGGTCACCAAATGTATGAACGTAGCTGCATATTTAATGTCTAAAGTGTGTTGATAGTATTTTCAACATCCTCCAATCTGTCCTCCACCTTATCTGCTCTCCCCCGCAGTTCCGTGCTGGACGGATGCCTGCATGACTGGATGTCTGAGCAGAGGGGTTTTTTTTTCTTTAAATTGTATTTATTATTTTTCCAACAAACAGTGATCAGCTCATCTGGACCTTGAAAAGACACAACAGCATAATTTCATGCAATATGTCTCAACTCTTATATCCCCCCGCCTCCCGGCGAGTAGCCTGGCCATTATGATGTTCCCTTGAGTGTTATGGTCCTACCCTCTCTCCAACCCAACTGCACAGTCAGGTATGGCATCAGTTAGGTCCTTTCTCTTTTTATCAAAATTGCTTCCTTCCCCATTGCAATATATAATTAGCTTCCGGCCACTCCTAGGCTCCACTAGTCGTCCTTTTATGCCTTTTGTTCCAGATCAACTTATCCCAAAACCCCAAGAACTCCCGCTACCCCCGCAACCCTTACCCCCCTAGCAGAGGGCTTTTAAACTCAGTAACAATGTCACTGATGTCTCCTTAAGGATCACCTTGTTCCCACCCTCTGAGTTGCTTTGCTCCCCCATAACTAGTATGGTCTGGTCTCTCCTCAACCTTTGAAGGCACAACATTCCCCCTTGGGCCCTCTCCTCACCTCCCTTTAGGGAGACTCTCAAACGCTCTTCGCCAGGTCCTTCAGCTTACTTTCCCTCTGGGCTCCTAATAATAACAATCAAATTCACATTAAACCGAGGTTGACTAACTTGACACCTCCCTTCCTCTGCTTTGGCGGTGGTTTTTGATGCCCCATCCACCAATCTACAATGCCAGCGGGCTGTGAGCCTTCTGTACGCAAACTCCTTACAACAGGTCACACTAGTTTGTAGTCCTGGGCCTCCCCATCTTTAGTATAAACTTTGTCACTTGGGCCCTCACTCACTTCAATGATCTTCTAAAAGACACCTCTCTCCTCCATGTGAAGCTCTGATTCGCCTAGCTTTTCATGGGCACCTCTGGTACCTGGCCACAGCACCTGTGGCACTCTGAGCCACCACCTTTTTCTCTGTGCTGTGCCTATCCTCGAATCATCTTCCCGGGTAGGGAGTCTGTCAGCCTGGTCCGGTTTTCACCTTATTCCTCTTTAGGCTTCCTCTAGATCCCTTTCATGTGCCTTCTCTACAGCCAGTGGTGTCTCAAAAAGCAGCACTATACTTCAAGTCCACGTCCAGGCTTTCCTCATCACAACATTCCCTGTCCAGCTACTCTCTTGGGATAGAATAAGTTCCAGATATACTTCTGTCCTCTAAATCCCCCCAGAGCGGTGCCGCCACCTCTTCTCAGATATCCAACCGGCAACCACTTGACTTTTCTCAGTCCTCTCCACCCATCAGCCTCTCTGGTGCACCAGTGGTAGTTCCTCAAATAGAGGCCTTCGTATGGCAATCTTTTACAACACTTTTGTGCCTTGGTTGCACCCCTCCGTTGTACGGGGGGTGGGGCTGCACGAATTGCCACTTTGCCATCTGGTAGCCGGTCACTTCTATTGATGTCCAGAGGGTTTTCTCTGAGTTTCGCTTTACTCTGGTTCAGGCCACTGTCTTGGCCTGGTCCCCCTTGTGTTCTCCCCAACTATCCGTTTTAACTACATTTTATTTTCAATTGTAAGTCACACCAATTTATATCCCCAAAGCCTTGCAAGAAATGCAAGTAGCAAATGTTGGTCTGGATCCAGACCAACACTGTATTTGGTGCCTGGGCCCATGTCATTGCCAACTGTGCTTAAGGCAAAGTCAACTGGAAGTACATCACAAAGGTGTTCACACCACTGATAAAGCAACATTGAAGTAGACAGTGTCATCTCTCCCTACCATAAGCACGAGTTGGACTATCTGCAATTTTATGCCTCAAGATCGTTGATTGCACTCCAGGCGAGTCGTTTTTTGTTTCAACAAAATGTTGCCACAGTAAATTCACCTGAAAATCCAGATCAAGTTTGCCTGAAGGCAAGGAACCAATCCCCATTTAGAAAAAATGCACAAGTTGCTACAATTTCCCTTGGGAACCATTCTCCCACATTTCATTCACAGTCACTTCCAGGCTACTGGCCTATGTTATGTTTGCTCCAGTATTCCTATTGTAGTTCCTTTCCTCCTTCGAGATGATTCATTTTCTTTAAAGATTTACCTTAATTTAATTAAGCGGACAGAGTGGCCTTTAAATTCACCAATTTATCTGGTTTAATTTGTAGTGCAGCACTCTGTGCTTAACAGCTAGCTTTGTGCTATGCTATATATGCCCATTACATACATACATAAATACAGACATACATACATTTGAATACATTGCTATTGTTTGCAGTGCCATCATTATAGTACCTCTATTCCAAGCCAGACAAGTCTTATGCTAAATTCTGTTTTACAGATATTTCATATATTTGCACTTAATTGCCTTTGGAAAATCTAATTGTATGCTCTGTGAATGGGCTTAGGCAGACCATCCGGGATATCATTATCTAGCAGCTCGAAGGTGGGATTTGTTGCAAGGATTCATTTGTTGGCAACATTGTATTTGTGTTAGCTATTCTGCCAAAATAGATGCTAAATTTTCTCTTGTCACTATTTTATTCAAGAACCTTTATTTTCACAGTGTGGAAGTGTTTCTACTTCAGACTATCTGTCATTCACCTAACAAAAATGGCACTATGAAAAACCAAGCCTTACATGTTAGTGGCACAATAGAAGTAAAAGAATGTGAGGGGGAATTAAGCCTTTGTGCTTTGAAAAATAAATTAAAGCACTGAGGATATTTTATCTTTAGACTATAAGGAACCTATGCTCAATGTAGTGTTGTCAAGTGTCTGGCAACATAACAGTATCAGATTGGTTAGAGCAAAACATTTAAGTGTTCCAACACACATCTATCTTCACAGCCCCTGGTTTAGCATGGTTGTCTGAAACAAAAATCCGTCATCCACTTTTTCGTGGCAGGCCTGTCATAGTAACGCTGATCCCTTCTCCACAGCCTGGATAGTTCTTTATAATTATGTGATTCTGTCATTCTGCTTAGAACCTTCTATCCCACGGCAAATTGGTAAATGACATCCTAATTATTTCTTCTATAATTACACATGACTCCAGTGTAAGCGCTCACAGTGAAAATTCTTATTGCTTATGTTTTTAAACTCACAAACATGTGACACGTAAAAACAGGTTCTAAATCTTCACATCAATATTAAACAATTATATCACGCAAATACAGTGTAACCATCTCAATTAGTTATTGGTTTATTGTAGTTATGCCGACTGCATGGCCAGTAGTTTCACCCTCACCAAGCTTTGTCAAGGCTTAATTCAAGTGCAATAACTTGTTCTATTCTGATTCTTATGTATTTTGTTCATTGAATAAGGATCTCCTCTTGTGTTCTGCTCTCTTATTTCCTCAAGGTTCATGCACAATTATGTCTTAATTTGGGTTTTTTAATCATATTCTCATGGTCTGTCTAGTTAGTAGTCATATGCGAAGCGTCCTATGTTTTCAACCTTAGTCCCGATGTATTCCTATGCCCTGCCATGTTGGGCAAATTTCTGGTGTCTGTGTTTGTCACAGCATGCCAGAAATTGCCGAACACGGTTGGGCAGAGGAATACAGATGAGTAGGATAATGACTATGTGGAGCATACTCTGATCATGTATTTTCTATGAATTCATTGAATAACATTTGTTTGTATCAATAGTTTGTAGTAAAAATATAAAACAATTATAAAACTTGCTGCCAATATGTCGTTAACCATATGCCACCTGTATGGGGGTAAAGAGCTTTTGTTGTAAGGTTGACTCCTGATTAAGCAAGAAAAGATAAAGAAATGACTGTTTCCTATATGCACCTTTTTTTCTTCATGGTTATACCTCAACCATATCCATTGACAACAGTGTTAATTTGTATATGCAATGATTTGGTTTAGGTGTTTTCTTTTATTGTAAAGGTGGGGTTGCCTCTTACATGACCCTCATTTTAGCGGTGTAAAATGTATTCAAGGGAAATCTGCTCATATTTGGGTGAAGAGCAGTAGAGACATAACAGTAGCACTGAAAATGTCTGTGCAGCTTCCGGAGCCAATGAAGGCACCTTCTCTTGTGGGTGCCGGGTGTCGACACACTTGAGAGTTTTTAGAATGGAAGACTCACACAGCGCTCACTATTTGTCTTGTCCAACAACCTTTGACATTCTGTGATGAAGAAAGAAATATCATTATTCTTGAAGTCATTCCAGAACTTTATCAAAACACAGAGATTACTGAAAAAAGGCAGAAAGAAGGAGTTGAGTTGAGGATGGATGTCAGGTAAGTGACTTTCTAGGATTGATAATGTGGCCTTGAAAAATGACCAGTTTTGCCTTAAAGTTACACATAATGAACCCGACTAATGGAGCAATTCTATCACTATTAATTAGGGTTCATACAAGAGAAGATTGTTGAAACCGTTTGATTCTGTTTGAAGCATTTGCTGTTCTGACTTAAACTCGTTTAGTGGGGTGCCAGAAGAGAGATTTGCATAAGAGTGAGTGTGTACCTGTGTGTGTATTGTTGCCATTGCCTGTGGTGTACTTCTTCTGTCTGGTGTATGTTCATGTGTCGCTTCCACTGCCTTTATTTTTCCCTGTGTTGTGAGCCTCCTGTGAATCAAACTTGTACTGTCTGTTGCTTGAGTTCCCTGTCCATGGGGTAAGTTTGTGCTGCCACAGCCCTCACTTTACCTATTCCCTGCTTTTATATATTCTGTTTTTCTGAATGCGAGCAAGGTTTATGTATATGTCATTACTCCATCATCTTGTCCCTCTTCCTCCCGACCAGTGAGATATATGTACTATGTATGGGGACTTTTTTTGTGCCAGCATGAACAAAGGTCAAAGCAAATTTTAGGTAAACCTTTGCATATACCGAGCTGTGTCATGTCCTCTCCTCCAACATTCACCACTATCCTTTCACTTGCCCATGTTCCCTGCTGGAGCTGACTCTGAATGTTTTCCTGCAGTTTTGTTTCTTTTTTGCTTGGTCTCTGTATCACATGAGTTACTCATGGTCCAAATGACAGTTCTTCATTTGATTTTCTAACTAGTTTCTGCACCTTAATGTTATCCCCAGTTGATGCTACATACATTCTGCTTTAAAAGGTTCAAGACCTGCCCGGTGTAGTTTTTCAAAGCTGGCTATTTTCTGTGCTTCCTGTGCCTGGAGGCCCAGTCCCAGTGGATAAACAAAATGTGTGCAACTCAATATCCATCAGGTCCTTTCATAACAGGGACCATCCCATCGGTCAGTGTTCTTTGTGATGTGGAAAGGGTTAACTGTGATGTGAATCCTGGTGTCTGCATTCTAACCCTGGTGGTGGCATTTATTTCTTTTGGATAGAGCGACATGGCCTGTTAAAGTTGGTTCTTGGGATTGTCCCTCAAAAGGTGTTAAGGTATGAGAACAGTACCGGTCGCTGGGTGCCAACAAGGCCTTAATCCACCTGAAAACTTGAAGTGTTGCTCAAGTTTACACCCAGTCCCATCCAAGAGGATACTTCTGCGTATAGTTCCCAAAACCAGGTGTATCTGTGGTCCCAATCTGGGGCCAGAGCAGGGGTTATTTAGGCACAGCGTACCACTGTACTTACTGACTGCTACAGATTCAGCTCAGCTTGTCAGATTGGGGGCTTCAGGTGTGCAGGTTTCCTGCAACAAACTGCATCTTGCATAAGAACTGCTCGGCTGATGCTCACATAAACTGCACAAGGTGAACTAAGCAACACAGAAGAGGGGCAAATCTGCTCATGAATGTTTAGAGGGTTCTTCTCCAGTACACTTATAAAAGATGCATTTTGAAGGCAAACTGCCCAGGTGAAAGCACCGTTTTGTGCTGTGTACTGCTGAGGTGGATGTGGATAATTTTTCAGACGGTATTTAGTCCTCTCCTGCAGGTCTGTTTTGTATATCACATTTGTAATGCACCACCCGCAGATTGAACTGTGTCATGGCGGAAGGGACGCAGCGACCCTGGTGTTGGGGTGAAAGGAGGAGCTGCATGATTATGGCACCCAATGAAGGGTACAGGACTCAGGACCTTCTACATGGCTTAACAGCCTCTGGTGGATCCACTATTTGCTTCCAGATGGAGAGAGACACAGATCGTATCTATAGACTCGTTTTTTTTCATTCCACCCCTTTTTTTCTTACAGTTTTCCTATGCCACAACGGCAGCATTGTTGCTGTAGAAAGGAAGTGTTCTCTTGAACAGGTAGTCTCAGAATTGCCTCTCATCTGGTTCAAGGAATCTTTGTTTCATCCAAAGGAGGACACCTGAGTCCTGGTAACTACTCAGTAAATGTTATTGCTGCTTCTATATTCTCCCCAGGATGATGAGTGACATTTGTTTGAGGTCACCCAAAAGTTCCTTTACCCTGACCCAAAAAACGATTCTTCAACGATATGGTAAAGGACTTGCTCTAGGATACTGAAATTAAACTAGCCACCCAAGTTAACAAGGTTATTAGTAAAAGTTTCGGTTGGGTGATATTGTATGTAAATATGTGCTCTGTAAAGTGCTTTGGATAAAGGCGCATATAAATAACACATCATTATCATTAGAGCCTCTTTTTTTCAAGCCTATGTATGCTTAGACCCATTCTTTTTTCTCCCATATACCACCGACGTAGTGGTGCTTCTCACCTTGGTGAACTCCTGTTTCAACTCCAATTCTCTCTATGCCAGACTTCCAAATGACCTGCTAAAACTCTTACATGTTACCCAGAATGTGGCTAACAGGCTTATTTGCAACATACCCAAATCTGCTCATGTCTCTGTCGCTAGTCGATTACTGCATTGGTTGTCTGTCTCTCAACGGATTGCTTTCAAAGTCCTGTGCTTGGTTTTTAAGTGCATCCATTTTTTGGCACCTAACTATCTTACCCTGAAAGTTAAGCCTCATGCTACAGAACAACCCTCTTCATTTTTCCACTCTACATCTGTTTTATATTCCTTCCTCTTGCTACTGGACTGATAAGGAATAATTTCCTGATCCACCTTCATTCTGCAATTTCTATTGAGATTTTTCCTAGAGACTTTAATATTCACCTCTTTACATAAATCTCCTCCTGTGTTGTAATTCGATGTTAGCCATTCTCAGGTAGCTTGTCTCCCTATTCCATCAGTGCTAAAGTGCAGCTTGAGCTGCCTGGTACTTTGAATTATGTGCGAAATTCTCAAATCAAATTCTGCTATGCAAATGTGATATTTGTCTTGACAGGATGTAAAATGAATGTCTTGTAATTGATGTCATAGTATTCCAGACATGTTTCAGAGGATGGGTGTGACCGGTTTAGAGTGAGCTACAGAAGTCCAGATGGGTGGTTTTTGGCCCCTTTTAGTGCAGCACTGAACCACTTTGACACTATAGTATTATGATATTTATTGAGCTCAGACCTAGCTTCAAGAAGCAGCAGATCAGGAACTCTATGCCATACCAACAAAGGAAGCTATTGCAAGGGGGCATGAACCTTGGCTTGAAAATGCACAAATATGCATGGCTGACTTTGCCCAACCTTTTTTTTATACCGCCCACTGATTATCAGCCTTTCCTTTGTTGGTATGGCAGAGAGTTCCTGCTCGTTGTTCGCTTTCGTTATAGAAAGTTGCAGAGAGAAAAACCAAATTCCTCTTTGGACAACATCAGAAGCCATTAAAAAAAAACAATGATGCACTAACTGGTTTCTTTCAGAAATGCATCCCCAGGCTGTTGGCTGGTGCCCCTTTTTCTTCAGGGTTGGAGAATAAACATGAGTGAAATGGGTTTCTCAGTAGTGGCTGGTAGATACTACCTTCCTCTTTCCTCTCTACCCCTCCCCCCCACCGCACCGATGGTTTCTCTTGCTAATGGAAGACATCAGACTTACATTGGATATTGGTGCTGTAGAACCAGGATTGTGAAGGATACTCGGGGTCCCTATATTTCTGCTGATCATGGTTTTGGTGATTAGCTGTTTCCGGTTTCAGGCTTATCACGTTAGTATTTTTGTATTTGTATATAAACGAATGATGTCTTCCTTTGTACAAATTACTGAACTTAAGTTTTAGCTGCAAGTTGGCATTAGCACTTGCTGATGCCACGTAGCTATCCTCTTTGGTAGCCCCTTTTCTTCAGAAAAAAATTTCAGACACCAAGATAAACTATCCTCAATACAATCAGTTATATATAGTGGCGGTGGGTCATAGTTGATCAAAAGTCATTATGAGTGGGGCTTTTAGGACAAATTCCATTGGGGAGCTCTAGAGATTGATGTAAATCAAACTAAACTATCCTTATTTGCACACACACAAAATAAATATGAATTTCACATAGAACAATCTAGAAGTAAAATATAACATAAAATGAAAAATGCCATGTTTAATTAAGCAATTGCCTCCAGTTCTGTAGTCATGTTTCAGAGTTCTCCCATTATGTCTACCCAAATGCATGATGTGTCAGATGGTTTAGTGCCTGCACAACTCTGACAGATATTTAAAATCCTCATCTTCTAAAAATGTTTGCACCACAAAGCACTGTCGGACATTTTATGAACTCTTCATGAACAGAGTAGCCATGTAATATCAATATGGACTGCTTAGACAAATGTCTGCCACAAACTAGACAATACGAAGGATGAGAGAAAACAACATGATTAGATAGAAACAACTTGATCGTTTCTTTGTACACAAGGAAAAATGCAAGGTTGCAATGGACATGAATGACATTGTGTGAGATGAAGGCTTGCAGCGCTTAATGGACTATTAAGGTGGACAATAACTCTGTGAATAGACCTGGAAGATGATCAGGTTTTTAAACACTTTCAAGGGTTCTTGTTAATCTTTTTTTTCTTTTCTTTATATATTGCTCTGTGTGAAGCCTCATAAAATGGTCAGTGTGCCTGTTAGGATAGTTTTTATTTACATCAATATCCATATCTCCTGAGCATACCATATTATCTCAAAATGCCCTTCTCTCCCTTTCACACTATTTAAAACTGGTTATATAGATGTATTGTTGATCATAGAGTCTAAAATTCTTTTTTTAACAAAAAGGACTTCTAGGATTGCACCAGTGTGGCTCCGTCAAATGTTAAGTGACCTGCGTCAGAATCAGGGGTTGCATACTTCTTAAGAATGGAGACACCATTAGTTTATGTGAAAATGCTGCACTGCTAGCTCTGAGCCTGGAACGCGGTACTCAACAAAACAATGATGTGGCGAGAAGTCTCAGTGTTAATTTCGTGACTCTCACATGAGAGTCCTTTTTTTAGTAAAATGACATTAAACATGTGACTTGGAAACATGTCCTTCGTCGCACCAAGCACAATCTCTAACGGATCACCCCTCATGTTTTTCTCGTGAGAAAGGGCTACTACTCAAAAAAGAGAGTACTCAAATAGATCACAAAAAAGAGACTAGCCCTGCCCTCGTAATGTCTTAAAAAAGGGCATCATAGGTCAGCGTGGTTACTCAATATCAGAACGCAATTCCATGAGCGCTCACAATTTTCACATTACCCATACCAAATAAGTTTTGCAAATCTCTCAAAAACTATCTGTAAAACATCAATTGAATAAATACATTAAATAAAATCTCACCAAGATAGTGAATTGCAGGCTATTTTGGCTGGAGAAACATACTGTGTTCCACCAGGACATATCAGTATTCTGAATATACCAAACTTTGTTCTGGAGGTGTTGCTTACCACCTTTCCTACCTCTGTGTCTGCTGTGGAACTAATTCTCCACTCATTGAACCGGCTGAGATTCTAAGTTTGGCTGGGAGTGCACAAATGATTGTCATGCTTCAGAAAGACTTTGTGGCTCGCGGGCGTTACTACGCAGGCAAACCACAAGCAAATGTGCCAACATCTAGGTGGCGGTATGTATTGCGGTATGCTACTGAATAGTAGATCCAAGAGACAGTCTGGTCATTAAACACTGTGATGGATTAATGTCTTTTTTAAGTTTTATTTTATATTTTATTTCTATATCATTCTATTTTAAAAGTATCATCAATTTTCTGTGTGCCCCCAACACTGTCACAGCTAAGACAGCATCTGTGATGTTCATCACCATTTCCCTTCAGTGAACTTAAGCCAGGTAGAAACATTCATTTACGCTCGAGTGGATGCTCAATTCAGTCAAGTGATGCTAAAGAACCTATTTGATTGGTTTTATACATCAGGTATTGGCTCCTCCTCCTTTCCAAGGATTTTTAGAAATGTATCCCACAACGAGTCAGATCGAAGGAATAATGGGTGTAGGAGTAAGTACAACTTAATTACTTAGTGGTTGTTTTCCTTGTAACAGACCTCTTTCATCCAGACAACATACACTCGTAGTTCCCTGTTTCTCATGTTATAATATGGGAAAGGGGATAGGAAAGGAAAGCATGTGGGAAGACTGGTTTAGACTTTGGTATGGGTAAAGCCGTGCATGCATTGTCGACCTCCCTTCCCTTCCCTTACCTTTGCTTTGAACTTTGATCATGTGGCTGCAAAACAATTATCTGGTTTCCATATTTGTTATGGTCGTCTCACGAGAATGAAGGAAGGAGGACAACAGTGAGTCATTTGTACCGAGCAACACAGTTTGGTGCACAGTTGGTAAGCTATACCACATGAGCTGGAAGAAGGAAGTTATATTGCAGATCATTGAGTCAAGGGTGACCCATTGCATGCACAGAGGAATGCAAGACTTTTCCACAAGATGATGGGTTATTTAGAGTCAGCCTTGCAGGTGGTTATTTAACTGACCAGTCATTTTTCTGTACTAATTAATATGCCATGTGGGTAACAGTCTCTTTGGGAATTACTGTTGATTACACCAGATGGCAGAGCGTGAATGTGATTCAACAGCTCAAAATAAAGATTGGCTGAGTGGGGTGTGTAGACAGTTATTTCATGTCCCTTCTGGGTACTTTCTATTATTGTGTTCCTGCCTCACTGTGGTGCACCAGTGTTGCACAGTGTACCCTGGGTATGAGTAGAATATTTTTTTTGGAACTATTTACAAGTAAGATACTTGGCTTTCTCTTCAGCCATTATTGCTTCATATCCTGAACCGGGGAGCAGATTTCTATCCAAGATTGTGACAAGCGCTCAATTTGTGACAAAACCTGGCTTAGGCTAATGGGACATGGAGGAAATCTAATTAGGCATCTGTTTTTAATCTTATCCAAAGACTTAACCAAAGAAATATGGGGATTATACTTGGCATCAGACTTGCAAATCAGACAAACGGGAACAAATAAACATATAATTTGGGCAACAAACAACGCTATGATTCTACGTGGTCTCCATCTTTGCATTTATGGTGCCACTGCCATGAACCAATTGCGGGATAATTGACTGCATATGTTCTGTTGAGTTTACTTTATCTCCTTTAGGTAGAGTCTTTTCTTAAAGTAAGATTTCAGTTCTTTCGAAATGGCCCTCATGGCTGTAGATCAATTAGTAATGATGTTTTAAATCAAATACAGTAAAGGAAGGATCAGAGTTCCTTTGACATTAGTACTCTGTATGCACACAGAGACAAGGGACAATTGATCAAGTCTGGAAAATAGACTTGGCGTCTGATTAAAAAGAAATTTAAAAAGCTTGCATGGCCTACATAAATAAAATCACGAATTACAGGAGACTTTGGCATTGAAAGTTTCATTTTATTACCCATTGCTGACTGAAAAGATAGAACATAGAAGGAATTTATTTTGTTTATTGTGATGGACTGGCCCCATATGATACCAATATAACCGACCCATCTTTGTTGAAGTTTAAAGTAAAGAAATCTAAAAATTAAAATGTTCACAAGACTATTGAATACGAATCAATAGACTCTATTGTAACAGAAGCAGCATTTACATGTGTATGTCCTTGCAGAGTTTTTGTGTACATAGAAAAATCCAAACTAAGTTCCATTCCTCATTTGTGACTGTAAAGGGACCTGCTTTCCAAACCCAAATAATAGTTAACACTTAGTTTGCATGTAGTTCATCTGTGTCAATCCTTGAAAGCACAGATTCAGTCCCTACAAAGTAAAAAAAAATACCACACAGAGTCTTGATTCTCTGAAACGTTAGTTTACAGCTGCCAAATGGCCAAGAGCCATATCTTAATCAAGCATAGTTCATTCAGTAGGGCAATTAAGATGTGGATTTGAGTGATATATGAAAGAGCTGCTGATTCATTCTTCACCATTTCGTTTTTGAGCTGTAGAATTCGGTTCTGACCATTGCTACTGATTCCAGTGATTTCTAACATGTTTAATGTTTGAGGTTATGTTGAGAGTAGTGGAAATGATCTCAAAATAAGGGTGGGAAGTTCGTACATGGTAGTAGTTCTAGTGGAGTTGGGATATTGAGATTCTGGGTAAACGTGGAGCGTATTAGCCTAAAAGAGTGAAACAGTATCAAAATGTATGTTTTACCAAACAGTAAGACTGTGCTGTTGTGTGTAACCAGGTTACAAGGCAGATCCATGAGCATGAGCAGGAAAACGAGCTGCGGGAACAGATGTCAGGATACAAGCGGATGCGGCGGCAGCACCAGAAGCAGCTGATCGCACTAGAAAACAAGCTGAAGGCAGAGATGGACGAGCACCGCCTGAAGCTGCAAAAAGAAGTGGAAACCCACTCTAACAACTCATCCATCGAGCTGGAGAAACTGGCCAAGAAGCACGTGGCATCAACGGAGCGGGAGGTGAGTGCAGCAGCCTATGGTTTGCCATTTCATAACTCCATTTTGTTCATGTACTGTAATCAATGAGTTTTGGGGCGCATAGCACCTGAACAGCAATCAATGTCACATCAGAGTATCATTGTAATTGACCATGTTGCAGCTGGATTGATCTGCACTTAACTGTATGTATTTTATGGCTATGGAAATCTGTTGTATACACATTGTCTGAAACAACTGTTAAATGCCATTGAGCGTCACTTCGAGTGAGCGACACAATCACTGCTTGGGAAGTGGGTCTTACGGAAACTGAAGTGCCCTCCCCTTTGCTTAACTGTGACATCAATAATGCCCAAGGTAAACTTCACAGACCCATGTAATGTTTATTACGTGGTCATCTGTGACCTTATCCTGCAGCTGACTATATTTCTCTGTTTTGTACTACAGCAGCACCAGGTTAATACATGCTTTTACACAAAGCTAATCAAACTACATGAAGTGCCAAATTCAAATTCCACTCTGAATGCAGAATTTAATTTGTCTTAATATCTTAGCCAGTTCTTCCCAATATATAATCCTTTCCCTGCCCCTCCACTACCACTCAATCCTGTGGTTCCAGGAGAGCTGACAATATGGCCACTCATGTACTTAGGGTGCTTTATTTAGGTCCTAACTCAATACTCTTTTTGGCATTCATAATATCGCTTTTAATATGGTGGCAACAGACCTGCCAGACCAAAATGCTGCCTATAAAAAAATCTTATTTCTCCAGCAGGGGTCTGGCATGGATCCACATGCTCATGAATATTCCCTTTCGTCAGGTTGAGAATCCTCTGTAAAAGAAAAAACTGTTTCACTTTCACTTACAAACTATAATTCTCCTTTAAACCAATCACTGTCCTCTAAGTCATACTGCCCCCATCCAATGAAAGGCCTCTACCCAAGCCCCTCCTCTGGTAGCCGTCTTCAGATTTTTACTGCACGCTTCAGTGTTGGGAGTCCTTGAGTTTGCTCTGTGAGCTACTTCTATGTTTTTATGTGTTTTCGATGGAAAAGGGGTACTATTTTTGTTCCAAAAGAGCCTGTGTGCTCTTTTCTCCATCTGCAGACAGCGGGGATCCGTTGTTGATGAATTTCAGCACCCCTCAAGGGTGAAGATTGTTGAAGTTTTCAGAAGACCATCAGGCCTACTTCGTGTCCTCCGACCATGACGCAGGAGAAGTCGGGGAGGATCCCTCTTCAGGCCCTGCACCAAGTCCGGGCTACAGAACGTGTTTGTGTAAGACAAGCACCTACAATGCCTCTATTGCCTGCACCCGGACCATAAGGAGGTGGAGTGCGGGATATGCCTGGGGTTCTCCAAGAGGACGAGGAAGGACATACACAGTAGACTGGCGGCGTGGCTTAACGCTAAGGGCTATGCCCCGTGCCCTGAGCAGGGCCATGCCTCACCGAGGACCGGCTGGTCCGAGGAGCAGTCTTTGAGGGAACTTCATCCATGAGTGCCCAAAACAAGGCCAAGAACAGCAAGTCAGAGTCCACCAGGGTCGCTGCATAAGCGGGTCCCAAGGTGGACAAGGCACGATCAACATCACCCTCTGCCACCATTGCCAGCCGGCAATCGAGCTCCTCCTCAAAAAGGAAATCATCTACCCTGGCTAAACTGCGGGAGAAATCTGAGAGGCCGTGGACAGAGGAGAAGAAGGCCGAACTGCCCAAGCTGGCCCAATCGGCACAGGCTAAGACAACGTTGACGATGGAGCTAGTGGCAGCTGCTCGAACGACGGCAAAGGGTGCTGACCCTGTGAAGGTAGCTCCCAAAACCTAGAAAGTATCCTTGCCCCATAGGCGCAACACCGCCGCATTGACTTTGGCAAAGTCTGCAGGCAGGTCAGAAGGGGGGAAACGGGCTCAGGCCCTTGTTCAAGCACCACAGGGAGAGGGAGCAGGGAAGGGGCGAGGAGGCTCTGAAGCAGCCCTCCCAGGCCGTGGCACAAGGCATGGAGTTTTCGTCCACAGACGAGGACTGGTGTTCCTTGCACACCGTCCACAGGGACGTGGAAGAGGGCAACGACGGAGGTGACGGCAACGACAGAGACAATGGCACAGGGCCTAGTATTCCGATCCCGCCAGCTCAGCTGAGGGATGTGTCTCTGAACATTCTGTCGACCCTTCACACCTTGGTGTCAGAAATCCAGAAGAGGATCCCACCGGACCTGGTCCCTGTGGTCCCCCATGCCACCGTTCAGCCTCCAACTAAGAAGAGGAAGCTTCATCCAAAGCCCCCATTTCAGCCTCCACATATGCGTCGGGCCCCCTATCCCCAGCAGACCCTTGCACGGGGACGGCCACAACCCCAGGCAATGATATCGCTGTTGCGGGTATTCGCATTTGGATGCTCCACCTAGGGCATCCCCACCGGACGAGGTGGGGTGTTCCATTCCATGATCGCTAGAGCCTCCAAGCTTTTTCAGCTTGTGCCCGAAGAAACCAGGAAGGCGGGTTTCTTGTACCAGAGGCTCGTGTCCAGGAGAAAGACCATCATGGCAGTACCCTTCTGGACGTCATGTGGGATGAGGGCCTGGCCGTCATGAAGAACCCTTGCATGGCTCCAGCTAAACAAGGCTGGAGAAGTACCAGGTGCCGGACTCCGCACCCAAGTTCCTGAGATCGCAACCAACGTCGGATTCGATGTTGTTGGCGTTCGCGAGGAACCTGTTGGCTAACCCGTCCTTGTCGTATTCGGTCCCTCCAGACAGTGAGGGGAATAAGCTGGACGCCCTGGTAAGGAAGGTGATTTACACAGCGGCGTCCACGATCAAGGTGGCCAACGCACTGGCAATCCTAGCCAGGTACGACCGGGAGATGTGGTACAAGCTGAGCCCTATTCTGAAGTTCCTCCCTGACGATAAGAGGATAGAGGCAATCGCTCTTTTCCAGGAAGGGGAAGTTGCGTCCAATTACACCATTACAGTGGCGTTGGACGTCATCGACGCAGGGTTCCGCCAGATGGGGAACAGTGCCTGCCTTTGTTGACAAGGCTGGATGAAGGCCATGAATTTCCAGCAGGAATTCCAGACAAAGGTGTTGGACATCCCCTTCGACGGAGAGAACTTGTTTAGGAAGGTCGACGAGTACCTCCAGGCCATCAAGGTGGATACGGAGACCGCCTGTTCCTTGGGCACTATCCAGCAGCAGTGCCCTTCTTTTCGCTCCTCCAGGGGAGAGTCGAGCAGGTCTTCCAAGGGTTTCTCCTCTTCGTACCATCAGCCTTCCAGATCAACGACCCAGGAAGCCTACAGAAGCCGTTGCTAGGTCCACGGTAGTGGAGGACACCGTCGCTGTCGTCTGCGGGGAAGGACTGCAGCTCCGAAAAAGAAAGAAGATCACCACCGGAAGATGGGTGCTGGACGCTCTCGCCCAGGGACACACCCTGGGGTTTTACCGCAGGTGTCGGCAGATCCCTCTGCTTGCCAGTCAGGAGCAGCACATTCCTCAGCTCCTGGAAGAGGAACGGGCAATGCTGTGGAAAGGGGCGATAGAGCTAGTTCCCCAACGGCTCTGGTGCTCCGGACTCTAGTTCAGATACTTTCTGGTCAGAAAGAACACAGGGCCGGAGACCCATCCTAGACCTGCAACTCCTCAACAAATACTTAAAATTCAGGATGGTCATGTTGAAGCGAGTGATAGGCCAACTGGAGGAAGGAGACTTTTTGACATCGCTGGACCTGGAGGATGCCGCTTTCCACTTCCCCATTCACAAGGCACATCCAAAGTTTTCTGTGTTTTGTAGTACAGGGACAGAACTAACAGTTCAAGGCCCTACCTTTCGGATTGCAGTCGGCCCCCATAGTGTTCACGAAGTGCCTGGCACTGGTGGAGGCCCATCTACATCTACGGGGTATACACGTATATCCGTACCTCGACGACTGGCTAATCCGGGCCCACTTGCGAGAGTTGGCCATCGGACACAAAGAGGCAACCGTCCAGCTGCTGACGGCTCTGGGATTCTCCATCAACTATCCGAAGTCCTGCTTGACACCATCTCAGAACGTGCTGTTCCTTGGAGCCAGACTCAATAGGATGTCCTACCTGGCGTCGCCCTTAGGGTTGAGGGTAGCGGCCATTCAAGGGAAGGTACAGCAGCTGTTGTCGATGAAGACTGCCACAGTGCAATCCATCAAGTCGTTGCTCAGCATGATGTCCTGCATCTACCTCATCCAGCTCTGCAGGTTACAGATGTGACCTCTTCAGGAGTTCCTGGATGCTCGCTGGATACAGGTGTCTGGAAGCTTCGCCGTCAAGATCCCGCTCGACAAGGAGTTCCGTCGGGCGATACTGTGGTGGGGCGTCTGCTCCAACATCGCCCTGGAAGGTTGGGCGGCCCACACCGGAAGTCTGCACACAACAGAGGCCTGTGGCTGCTGGAGGAGAAGGATCTCCATATGAACATCCTGGAGCTACAGGCAGTGCTCTGGGCCCTCAAGTCGTTCCTTCTGTCTCTGAAGGGCAAGGTGGTGAAGATCTTCACGGACAATACTACAATGTTATACATCCGGAAACGGGCTCGACCCCCAGTGCTCTCTAAAGAAGCGCACGACTTGTGGAGCTGGGCCGTCGGTCAAGAGATGTTCCTCTTCACCTAGCGGGAGTCAAGAACACCATTGCAGACTCCCTCAACTCCTGCCACGAGTGGGAACTTCAACAGGACCAGGTGGACCGCATCTTTGTCAAGGCCCAAGATTGATATGTTTGCGACAGCGGCGAACTCCAAATGCCAGAAGTTTGCCAGCAGATTCCATCAACCTAGGAGCATGGGGGACGCGTTCTCCTTCCTGTGGGAAGACCTGTTCCTTACACGTTTCCTCGGCTGCTTCTCCTGCTACAAGTCATCAACACACTCAGACAGTGCCAATACAGGATATGTATCACCCCAGCGTGGCCGAGGCAGATTTGGTACCCACACCTTCTCAGCCTGTCATCGTCGCCTCCGATCAAGCTGCTGGTAGTTCTGGATCTGCTCACCAGGGAAGGATGCGCAATCCTGCATCACGACACAGGATCGCTGAACCTGAAGGCTTGTCTCCTGCAGCCCTAGAGTGTGGTGTATACAAGTTGTCTGCAGACTGCAGGACATTGTTGCCAGGGCGTCGTCGACTTTGAAGTGCTACGGTTACAAGTGGAAGCGTTTCGCTATATGGTTACGTTCGCAGAAGATTACCCCGCTGAGGGTCATGGCCCTGCACATTCTTCCATACTTGCTCTCTTTGGCCAAGGATGCCCTGGTGCACGCTTCTATCAAGGTCCATCTGGGGGCTATCTCCTGCTACACTAACTGCCCGGGAAGATTTTAACTGTGATCTCACCGACTCATCAAGGAGTTCCTCAAAGGACTTTTTCGATCTTTTCCGCTGGTGAAGACTCCTGCCCCGACAGTTCCTCTCATAGAAAACTGCTTTCCTTGTGGCCATCAACACTGCCAGTAGAGGGTGGGTGACATACAGGCCCTATCCTGCAAGCCTTACCTGGTGTTCCACGATTTGAGGGTGGTACTGCAGACTCACCACTCATTTATGCCGAAGGTTCTGTCGGAATTCCACCTCAACGAGCCTTTGGTGTTAACTGTTTTTTTTCCCAAAACCTTCCGGAGGTAAGAGTTAATTGCTCCTGTTGAGCCTTGCCACCTCCCGTGGTTGTGTAATGTTGTACTGCTATGTATTGGTTATTCATGAGCAGACCCCATGCTGGAGAAGGAAAAAGTTACTTACCTGTAACTATTGTTCTCCAACATGGGTCTGGCATGGATTCACATGCAAACCCTCCCTCCTACCACTCTGAAAGTGAAACTGTTTTTTCTTTTACAGAGGATTCTCAGCCTGACAACGGGAAATATTCATAAGCGTGTGAATCCATGCCAGACCCATTCTGGAGAACAATAGTTACAGGTAAGTAACTTGTTCCTTAGGATAAATGTATAAAGGATGCCCAAAATTACAAATAAGATGTGTCTAAACCAACTAAAATTGTCACAATGGTTATTCTCTAGGGTCTGACTAATGCTTCTATAATTTAACTAAAAGAAATGTGTCTCTCAGAAAAACGAATTGCCCAAACAAAAAGTTCTGGATTAGTCCTAGATCAAGTTTACCCTTAGATCTCCAATGCAGGCGGCTGGCCTGTCCCAGCCTTGCAGGTTTAACTTTGCATCCCCAAGAAGGAAAAAGCAGAGCTGGTGTTTCTGCTCTGAGGTAATCTTCTCTGAACTCAAAGCGGCTCCCTCTCCCTGGGGCTGGTTACCCTGTAAAGCAGGCCTGTCCAACATACGGCCCGCGGGCCACAATACAGCCCGCCAAGCTGTTTTCTGTGGCCCACTGCTCAATGGCTTTACCCTAAAAAAATAAAAACTTAATTAAAAATATCTATTGTGCTGGCATACACTCATCCTTCATTCAGTCATTTGCTAAGCATTAATTACTGCTCTGTAGTGCACACAGAAGTGTCAGACATGTTGCACACTTCCAGGGACCTGCGTTCATATGCACGCTATGCTGAAAGGCACCTTCGGCCTGCTTTGAGATGCTGCTCGCTTTCTGCATACTGTAATTGGCCATAATAAAAAAGACAAAGGGCCCAATGTCGCAGGATAGGTGCATGCCTCGCTTTCATTTGTTAACGTCTCGCTGTGATTGGCAGCAGAAGGCCCCTTAGCAGGTGTCCTGGTTGGGCCTGCCCCGTGGTAATGTATAACTTTGCTTCAATACAAACATGAATAATTAATTATTCCCACCTAACTTGCCTACACTTTCTTTCATGGCAGGCAAAATTGTTGACACTTACTTAGCAATGCAATGTGTTCTTTTTTACATTAAAATATCATGGCTGCCATGACATTTTAATAATATTGTTTGTCTTTTTTGTAACTCTATTTATGCAGTGCTGCTTGCATTGTAAGTTAAGCTTACATATTATGTTCACTGGTTTCTCAGATCAGAATGCATATTTTACCCATGATTCTGTGTAAACGATTTTATAGTGCTGTGCCTTACTTTATAATTGTACGTTATAAGTATGTACAAAGAAGTAGAGCGTGAGGTTTGGTCTTTTCACCCTTATACGTCCCTCCCGGTCCATCAAAATCTGTTTTTTATGATATGATCCAATCTGGACTACATGTACCTTACTGATCTAGGTAGTAGTAGTGTGTCACTTGTATAGCCCCTATCACCATTAGTGTGGCACAATGTGCTGTAGTTTAAACGCCCTCTGGGTATGCTTGTAATATGAACAGAGTGGTGCAAGGACACTATCCAACATGTTGATAGTGTGGAAACCTGTGTGCTGAAAGGAGAAGATAAACCAATGCAGGGTCGTGCGACTATGTAAGGTACACCTATAGAACCGGATTAAGGTTGTGCTGAAAGCAAAAGAACAAAGTGCGAGTGGTCTGGCTGCCTGGAATGTGTAGCACGAGTTTTCAATCAATTTTTTATGGTTGCACATGAAAAAACCAATAGATGCAAGATACTAACCACTTTCCAGCACATTTTCATTATGCCTTTTCCCACAACATATGCCAGTATATAATACTTTCATGCTGGCTGTGTATGCTTTTTTGCTGTAAAATGCACCTTTTCAACCCCATATTTCAGAAAGAAATACCCTCTCTAGATTGATTGATTGATATTTTATTTCTATCGCGCTCGTACACAAGTGTTTCAGAGCGCAACAAGGCAAGGGAGGGGAACAGGGGAGAACAAAACAGCGATCTTACTAGGCCCAGTGACATTGAGAACGCGCAAGTGCATGGGAGAGGGGGGAGGGGAAAAGTGCATGGAAGGGGGGAGAAGTGGAAAGGGCGAAGCAGAGGAGAAACAGATAAATAACAAATAAATAATAAAGGCAACAAACAGTGGTAATGCAGGCAGCAATTTGCAAGTGCTAGGTTTAAGGCAGTAGACAGAGTAGGTCTGATAAGTGCAGGAAGAAAAAGGGGGGCTGTATGGGTACAGATACAGACCCCAGTGCAAGGGGTGGCTAGGAGGCAATGCAGGAGGGTGGCAGGGTGAGCAGGTACCTGGGCCCGAAGGACAGAGAGTGGCCAGGTGCACGGTGCCAAGAGAGAACAGATCAGCAGGGAAGAGGGGGAGCGAAGGCAGAAGAAAAGAGGAAGGTCTTGAGGTGCTTCCGGAACCGGAGATGGTTCCCCTCAAGTTATAGAGTGGCAGGGAGGCTGTTCCAGAGGGAGGCCCCAGCCGAAGACAGAGATCTACCCCCACCTCGTTTCTTTGAAAAACGACTGACCCTGAGGGAGTTGGTGGTAGAGGAACGAAGAGCTCGAGAGGGGAGGTATTTGCAGAGGGATAGCTGAAGGTATTTTGGATCCAGGCCCCAGAAAGCCTTGTGGACAATGCAGCTTGGTCGCTCCCACCATTTCAGGAAAATATTAACACCTACACACACTGAAAGAAATCACAAGCCACTGATCTTTGTTCATTTATGATGGCAGGCCCCCTTAGATACTCGCTGTCCCTGACAACCAAAAGCCATCTTTGGGACTGGTAGGCATATCACTGCCTATGATACTGTTGTCTCAAAGGTCACACAATATCGCTTTGGGTGACTTAAAGTTAATGCTTCGGCCCCACATTAAAAAAAGGTGGACAAGCCTGATTTAGAGAATTTGTGCGCCATCCCCTAAATTTGTCCTACTCTTCCTCTGTTATTGTGGCCACCAGTTCTCTCTCCCAAATTTCCATGTACAGTAGTCTATCCCTCGGTTAAGTATTATCTAACTATAAACCCTTGCGATGCCTTCGTGTTTGACCCTCTTCCTGCATAGTGATCTCTATGCCCACCAGTGATCTAGTACCCGCTGCTTTCAGCCCCCGATTCGTAATGCAATGCCTTAGTTGTATATCGAAAAAGCTCTTTTTCGCCCACTTATAATGTAAATTTACACTCTTCAAATGAGTAGCATTCCCTCCCTATATAAATCTGTTAATCTAATTGAATTTTGTCTTTCCCATCCTCCCCAAAAGCCCTCCACTGTCCCTGGTCCAAACTCAGAATTATGGTTGACAGCGGACCCAACCCCAGTGTTTAACCCTTTCAATTTTAAAGTGTAATACCAATACATTAATGAACACTTGGTAGTGTCTAGCAGTGAACCCCCAGGTTGTCTTTCCCGCTAACCCCCCAGAGAAAGGAAACAACAATCTCAATGGAATGGACGTAGCCACTTGCTCCACCCCACACCACCCTTTATGTCAGTTTGCAATGACCAATTGAATGTGGGTGTAATTTGAATTGCAATATCTCCTGACATCCGGGATACCCAATCCGCCCAACGTTGGGGGTCAAGTGATCTCCTGCTTGGAAATCCTTGGCCTCTTCCTATAGCATACAAAGTAACACACTTTGTAACTTTATGCACATGAATGAACAGTCATCACAATACCGGATTCAGTGGAGTAGCAGGAGGGACACGCTTCAGAGAGCCACTTTGCCCTAATGAAGTGTGGAAGGTGCCTGACAGAACAGTGCAGAGATATTAAGGAAGGAGTTGTCAGGAAGTGCAAGGAAAAAGGCTGGTTTTGGGGAGGTGGCAAGGTCATGAAGGCGGAGGAGTGGCAATAGATTTCAGAGGAAATCATCGCGAATCTTGGAATCGCCAAGGAATTGAGCGACTTTGTGTGTAACCACTCAAGATCTCTGAATTACCTGTGCGTGATACAATCCTGATCACAAACTTTTCCAGAAGACAAAACTTGATAGCACATTTCTACCTAGACTAAAGCTTGAACAACCCCTGCACTCTTAAGTTTCCCTGAAACTCGCCACTGTTCTATTGGGATATATCACTGTTTGGTTGAAGTATCTCACGTTTACAACCTGTAGGATTTTCTCCATCTTCTGTTTGACACCATAGGATACATGCAGCATAGTTATCTAGAGTCTTCGGTTGATCCCTCCTCTTGTGACAGCTGTTAACTTCTATCTATTTCTCTGAGATAGTTTAGAATCTTTATTTTCATCTGTACACGTTAGAAACTTGAACTTGTGTACACGTTATAAGATGTTTGTTCCCAAAGTGCATAGCTGATTCTTGGTGCCTCTGCCCGGGACTATTCAATCAGCATCATGGATGGAAGAAAACTCTAGGACCACAACATCTTCAGCGAAGTACAAGTTGCCACAGAGATAGAGCAATCTTTTCAAAAAAGCTCTCTTGCTTATTCTGATCCTTCCAGCGTTTACTTTAAGGCCTCAATGTTTAGCACCATAGTTCAAGATTACTTCATGTTTAGCCCTGAAAACCACATCCACCTCTCTAATAATAGTTGCCATGCCTTCTAACAAAGCTTACCATAATATTTGATGCAGCTTTTGTTTTTTACACTGACATCAATATCCTGCTTCCTATTCATTTTGCTTTAAATCTTTTTCCAAAGGTAAGAAAAGTGAATCCCCTCTAAAGCCAATCATTAAAATGTTGAGATTGACTTCATTCATGGCGGTTCGTTGGTAAAGATCATTATCTCTGATTTGATTTTAAATGTATTTGGGTTTCTGTAGGCAGCAGGGCGTTAGGGGTACAATCTATTGCACCCAGAGCAGTACTGAAGTGAGGAGATCTTCCATTTACAGTATGTCCTGTTCCACTTGCATGATTTCTTTAATTGATGTCATCTTGGTTTAAGCAGAACTATGTTTGAACTAGTGGGCACTGTGATAAATCCAATGGAGTCATCACTGATTCCCTGGGGGCAAACTCCTACCATGCGGCCTGGGGAGGCAGCCGCTGCCCGATCCTGAGAGCGGCTATATGAGGGAGGATCACATGGGAGGAGACAACTACCGGGGAGATGTCCTGGGTTTATTGGATGAGGTACGGTATCCCACCTTTGCCCATGAGGAAGATCCCCTGATATGCAATACCCTCATTCCCTTTTGCCATGTGTGTCTTCCCCCCCTCTAGGGAAAATAAAGGCACTTTTTCCCCATAAACTTAAGGCCAAAATCCCATCTCTGACCTGCAGAGAAAACCCCCCCAAGAAAACCCTTTTCTGATGCTTGTTAATCTGTTTAGAATCACATGCTGTGCATATAATCTGACATCCAGTGGTAACCACAGAGTATTGCATCTTGTCTTTCAAGAATCGAAAGGGGACGTCGACATGGGCGTGCCTGTAACACTATGCTTAACGTGACGGGTAGTGTACTCTAAATCCCTCACACGTCGAGGTCCCTCAGATTGTTTTTTACTGCCCAGTTTACTGGTCGCCTTACGCGGGGCTCTTCGAGAGACATTGCTATATTGTTACATTTATCGACCTTTGGTCGTTCTATATTCTCTTACTGTCCCTTCCCTCAATGACTGTTTCCTGACCTATACTGAAGCCTGCTCTACGGACCTTCCACGGCAGTTGATCCGGTCGACGTGGTCGACCACGTGAATAGGCCTTCTCGCCGGCCTACACAGTAGGGAGAGTGGGGTCGGCGGTGGACATATCCTTTATAAGAATGCCTTTCCCTTTCCTCTCGCTTTGTTCCCTTGGTCTTGTCGTCACTGTGTTATTCCTGCACTATGGATAGGACTCCATTTAGATTTTGTCCTTCAGGCAAATTTCCGATGGAAAGACAAACACCTTCCCCTAAACACAACAAAGCGGTCTGTGTGGCTTATAAGCTCCTGCGTCCCAAGACCCTAAAGGAGCGCTGTGTCAAGCACTGGGCGGCCTACGGAATGTCGCAGGCAAGAGTAGTCCCCCGCAGCTGCCAAGTGTGATGAAGGGCTTAGTGATGACCAGGGCGCCAATTCGGAGGCCATTGACCTCACGGCGGAGCGCTCTCGCTCCACGTCATCCGTCCTCGGCCCCACCAGGCACGATGTGAATCCTGCTATGGGGACTGTACATCCCGACGACAAGGACGCACGCTCTTCACACAACAAAGACACAACCCCCAGTCTGTCTTCGACAAAACAGTCGAAGCGTTCCATCGCGCAAACGGGCACAACGGATAGTTGGCAGTGTCCGCCGATCGGCAGCCCTCCCCGCAACCGCAGGTGTGGCATGCGACCGGGCAGTCTAAATCAAAGGACGCTACCACCAATATTCAAGCCACCATCGAGACCCATCAGAAGAATGCGTTGGTGGTGCGCAAGGCCCCGGTGATGCTGAAAATAACTGCGCAACCACCAGCCCAGTCTAAACACTTTCCAGGGCAACCAAGTATTACCAAAAGAATGGTTAAGATCGTTTCGGTGGCAAATCAAGGAGAAAGGTCGATGGACTCTTTGAAACCTAAGGATAGGCCTAAGGATTCATCGAAACCGAAAGATAGGCCTAAAGACACATCCGAAGACATGTCTCAACCACCGGAACCTCGAAAAGACTTTTCAGAGAGCCCTGTGTCTCTTTCTTTGACGTTAAGGGAAAAATCTTGACGTTCTAGAGAAGATGATCAAATAGAAGAGCCTTTTCCACCACTAGACTCCTCTGGCTCCTCTTTATGGACCAGGTAGAAGTTTGAGGGGCGTACAAATAGTTTAGAGAGATTTGTGGATTTCTCAGAGAAAGTCACACCCAAAAGGCCTCGAGAGGAGAGCCTTTTTACTCCTGTGCAAAATTTCAAAATACCTTTCATTCCTTTCAGGAGAAAGTCTTATGACCTCACTGATGATGAGGTCCCTATAGACCAATTCAATCAAGATGAATACCGCTTTGGGGGCCCTGTGGGTGATCCCATTGACCCCACAGAGGGTTGGGAAGATGACCACATCCAGCCAGTCGACCCTCCGCCTTGGGCATCACCTACCCCAGCACCGGAACCTGACGCCCTATGCATGGACTCGTTAACACACCTGCTCGACAGGCCTCCCCAGTTGACGGACAGATGGCGATTAACGGATATCTTAAGGAGGGCAGTGGAACATTTCCAGATTGCTACCCATGAAGCTATAACAGAGGCTGATTTTGTCAAGGACATCTTAAAAGAAAAGCCACCTGCCAGCCAAGCTATTCCATTGCTGAATTCAATCAAAAGACGTTTGGCTCCTTCATTGTTGACACCTGCCCTAACGAGGGCTGTCAATCCTAGAGTCAAAAAGCCGTTTCGCCCTTCCCCTTCTTATCCCCTCTACTCCAGATTCCCTGGTGGTAACTACAACCAGGAAAAGGGCGGGGGTATCCCTGTCCACAGGGGAAGCGCCCCCTGACAAAGAGTGCAGAAGTTAATACGCATTGGGGAAAAGAGTCACAACTGCTGCAGCATTTTCCACTTGTATAGCTAACAATATCACTTTGTTGGCTAGCTATTCAGACGCACAATGGAATATGCTACAAGAGGGCCTTCAAGAAGACCCTGGACCGATGCAGGCTCGCCTGCTTCCCATTGTAGCTGAGGGCAAACTGGTTAATCACAGTATTCTCAAGAATACTTTGGATGCTGCAGAGATAGCCGGCAGGACCTTAGCACAACGTACCCTCCTAAAGAGGCATTCCTGGTTGAAACTCTGGTTTCAAACTAGAAACCCAAGCTTCATTGATAAATAAGCCCGTGGAGGAGACCAACTTATTTGGGAAAGCTGTTGATGAGGTGCTTGAGACCACTAAGAAGTAACACAACACCCTCAAGACCCTGGATCAAATCTCCCAGAGGCCTTCCCAAAGAAGAGGGGGACGTTCCTTTCGTGGCCAATCTCGCTCCCCTCACAACCAACATGGCGCTGGAAATAACTGGTCCTCGCCTGAGGGTACCAGCTACGCCACCCCGTATCCCCCAAGAGGTCAACAACGTGGGGGCCGGCTAACATCATTTCTTCAAGCATGGGAGGGGATAACTACAGACCAGTGGGTACTCAAGACCGTCACCCACGGGTACTGCATACAATTCTGCTGGACCCCCCCAAATTCAGACCTCCATGATCAAGACCCCTGACGCCGGAACACCTGCGCATCCTGCTGCAGGTGGTCGAGATCCTGCAGGAAAAGGGCCTCATAGAAGTCGTACCTCTTCTACAGGTAAACAAGGGTATTTATTCAGTGTACTTCTTTGTACCCAAAAAGGATTTCACCATGCGCCCTGTACTAGATTTGCGCCCAGCGAACAAATTTGTCAAACCTCAAAAGTTTCGTATGGTCACTCTGCAGGGAATAATTCCCCTGCTCACACAGGGAGACTACATGGCAACATTGGACATGAAAGATGCATACTTTCATATTTCAATGTTGCCAGCGCACAGAAAATACCTCAGATTCATGATAGAAAACAAACACTATCAGTTCAAAGTACTACCCTTCGGCATTGCCTCAGCACCGAGGGTATTAACAAAGGTACTGGCAGTTGCAGCGGCACACCTGCGCAGGCTATCCATCCCAGTTTATCCTTACCTCGACGACTGGCTCATAACAGGGGATTCCTACGGAACATTCCTGTCAAATACTCAAAAGACGATAGACCTCTTATTCAGCCTGGGATTCTCCATCAAAGAGAAGAAATCCAGCTTAGACTCCAGTGAAGTCAAGCAGTTCCTAGGGGCTCTAATTCGAACAAAGGACGGCCTCGTCTTCCCCTCCAACGAGAGGGTCCGAAACATGTTGTTTCAAATCCCTCAATATGTAGCCATTCGCTAGGTGATGGTATGCAGGGCCATGCGACTGTTAGGAATGATGGCGTCCTGCATTTATTTGGTTCCTCACGTACGGTTGCGCATGTATCCAATGCAAGAGTGGCTCAACAGCCAGTGGTGTCAGCCCAGTGGACAATGGGACGATCTAGTTGTTGTCTCCCCAGCCATCGTTCTCTCTCTGCAGTGGTGGTCAAGGGAAAACCTCTTGAAGGAAAAGTCCTTCACCACCCCGCAGTAGAAGCCACTCTCACGACTGACTGATCTCTCACTGGATGGGGGGGCTCACCTGCTTCAGCTGACGGTGCACAGCGTTTCGTCCCCAGAAGTAGCATCCAACCACATAAAACTGTTGGAGCTGTTAGCAATATTCAAAGCTCTGAAAGCCTTTCAGACACAGCTGCAGGGAAAGATGGTCCTGGTCCTGACAGACAGCACCACCGCCATGTACTATCTGAACAAGCAAGGGGGCACTCGCTCTCCAGGGCTGTCCAAACTGGCCCAGAACACTTGGAAATTGGCTCTCAAACACATGTTCTTGTTGTCACAACATGTTCCAGGGGAACTCAATCTTCTGGCAGACTTACTCAACAGAGATTTCCCGCTACCTATGGAGTACGAATGGCGATTACACGAAGACATCGTCTCCAAAGTTTTCACAGAATGGGGCTTCCCAGAGATCGACCTGTTCGCAACTTCTTGAACACACAGGCGGCTTACTATGCCATCGCTGTTTCAACACACCTCCATGACACCTAGCCTTAGGCAAACCGCTAACCCCTCACTGCACTAGCAGCAGCATACCTCCATTAGCTACTAACCATACTCTTTACAAGTTAATCCTTGTTCTGAGTACTATGTCTACACCATGGCACCCATCACTTCAGTTAACAGGATATCGCCTCCCGCAACATCTACCATCTCACTGATCCCGTCTACCACGTCACTCCCTGACATGGCAGATGCCACAAACTACCTACTATGCAAGCCATGCCCAACCAGGGACAGAAACCTATGCCTTAGAGCGAGACTAGCCAAAATATACCAGCCCCTCACTAGGTTGCTAAACATACACCCAGAACCTAGGACCCTGAGCAGGGCCACAGCACCCCACTGCGGCTCCATGCCCACAAAAAATAGCTCAACTAAGTATAGCAAACCTAAACCCCCACAGGTCCCCCTGCCAACCACACCAACCATGATGAGTCCCCAGATAAAAGGAGCCTTAATAAACTCCAGATCTCTGGTAGCACACGCTACAGACGTAGTCGATCTGATCCTGAAAGAGGAATTATACTTCCTGGCCATTACTGAAACATGGCTACACCCTGCCGCAAGCCCCATGATCATGCTAGCAGTCCCAGATGGATTTTCCATCCTTAGACATGACAGACCTAACTCTAGAGGAGGAGGTATTGCCTTTATCTACAAATGTGGTCTCGCCATGAGACTTGCTACCCAGATCGACACCCGGTCGTGGAAATTACTTTCAGTCAAAGTTCCTCTAACCAATGCCCAAACTTTAAATATCCACTTGATATACCGCCCGCCAGGCCCACCTGCAACTTTTGTGGATGACATTAACTCTATCCTAACCAACAATCTTAAAAGCTCTTCGCAAGTACTTCTTCTTCGAGACCTGAATATGGGCTTCAATGATCAATCAGACCAGCTTGCCATAACCACAGCCAATACCCTTTCAGAACTTGAATTTACCCAAAGAAGTAACCTTGCCACCCATGAGAAAGGCAGAATACTTGACTGGTTGGCAGACCACAATTGCCAGGATAACATCATATCCATCTCTCCTTTAACTTGGACGGACCACCACCTTGTGTCCTTCATGCTCTCCACCAATAAACCTCCAGCGACTATGGCCCTCAGGGTTCCACCTACACTAACCAGAAATGAAAAGAGCATTACCGTGGATAGGCTTATCCCGTTAATACTCCCCACTCTCAACTCACTCCATGACAACACTGACCCTGAGAAATTAGTTGAAGAATATAATAAAATCATCACCACTTCATTGGGCCAGATTGCCCCTGCAAAACTAAGACCAAGTAAGCAGAAAACCCATCTGAATAAATGGTTCACACCATTCCTAACAAATTTAAGAAAACAAAAAAGAAATTGCGAGGCAACATGGACAAAACATCCATCTGAAGCCAATAAACTCAAACTTACTAAACTGTCCTCCCTCTACAAAAAAGAAATATGCCTAGCAAAACGAACATCCTTTGACACACGCATATCCAACGTCAAATCTAACAAACTGTTCACCATTCTCAAAGAAATATAGACTCCAATAGTACCACCCGACACATGCACGAAAAATAAAAAATGGTGTGAAGATATCCAACACGCCCTCTCCAATAAAATAGCCACTCCTCAAAACAAAATTTCATGTAAAAGAACTGGCTTAAATGATCCCCCTGCTTCCAATACAATTGGTACGGCTAGCAGAGATGAAACTACCCGATTCAACTTCACCAAGGTATCCATCCTGGAAATGGAAAGAATCATTCTGTCCCTAAAACCATCGAACTGTCAGGGTGACTTATGCTCTGCACAGCTTATCAAGGATGCTGCCCGTGACCTATCTCCATTCATCAACAAACTCATTAATGCATCCTTCACTACAGCACTATTCCTACTAACCTTAAACAATCATGGGTACTCCCTCTTAAAAAACCTACCCTTGACCCATCTACACCTACTAATTATAGACCCATTACCACTGTGCCCTTCCTTCTAAAAATCCTGGATAAGGTATCATACACTCAAATTCAAAAACACCTGGAACAACAACAATTGTTAGGAGACAATCAGGCTTCCGTCCCCAGCATGGTACAGAAACTGCCCTCATCGATTTGAAGACCCAAAATCACCAGCTCAAAGACAGTGGGAAATCAGCACTACTACTCCTCCTAGATCTGTCAGCTGCCTTCGACCTAGTCGACCACACTATCCTCTGTTAACTTCTAAATACAGCAGTGCACTTCTCTGATGAAGCTGTCACCTGGATTAGATCCTCCTTAAATGGCAGAACTATGAGGGTCTTCTCGCCACTAGCTGCTGGAGACCCCATACCCATCACTTGCGGTGTGCCCCAGGGTTCATGTGTCTCGCTCACACTCTATAACATTTTCACTAAGCCCCTCTTCGATGATCTGGATCATCTCGGTATCACCTACACCAACTATGCAGACGATACTCGGATCTCCCTCCTGCTTTTAGGAGATTATGAAGAGGATTTGGCCTTGGTGAACAGAGTGTATATCGTCATCCAGGCATGGATGGTAACACACGGTCTATGCCTGAATGATGATAAAACTGAACTCATTATCCTGGGCACCCCGTCTAACCTAAAAAAACTAGGTCCCAAATATGCATAATTTTCTATTGATGGCAACCTTATAAAAGTAGAGCAAGAAGTCAAAACACTTGGCTTTTACCTCGACTCTAACCTGTCATTCACTAAACAGGTCAATTCCCTAGCATCCTCCACAGCCTATACGTGCAAATTGATACGCACTGGCAAGTGGGTCCTCTCTGAAAGTAGTTGTATTACCCTAGCTAGAGCCCTCATCCTCTCACGCCTGGACTACTGTAATGCCCTCTATTTAGGATTGCCCAAAGCCACCATTAAAAGAATCCAAATCTTACAAAATAATGCTCTTAGAGCAGCCCTAGGCATATCCAGAAGAGACCATATTTCAGAGACTAGCCGACAGAATAATTGGCTCCCAGCCCACGACAAAGTCTTCCTAAAAACTCTATCGCTGACATCTCTTAACAATGCTGCTACCTATCTATCTACCTGGCTGAGAGATTCCACAAGCAGACCTCCACTAGACCAGTAAGACTTGTGAATAAAGATCGTCTCGCCATACCTAGCTTCAAACAATCCACAATTGGAGGCAACAGCTTCCCGGTGAAAGCATGCAAATTATGGAATACTTTGCCTCCCAGTTTAAGAACAGACCAAACCTACCACAAGTTTAGAGCCAATACCATTATATGGCTAAAATCCAACAACCAGCAGTCCTAACCTCATGCTCACTGCTATGACAACAGTTTGTAATTATCCACTTCCAGACTCCACCTTGTATATATAATCCCCTACTGTACACATGTTGTAAATATGCATTCGCTGTATATATTTGATTGTATGTATCCATGTATCCTGTACATATCTTTGTAACCAAGCTTCGCATATACTTGCTGCGCCCTGTTACCCCCCGGTATGATGCGCATTATAAATAATAAACAAACAAACAAACTCTGGAGAATGCTCAATGCCAAGATTAAGCCTCCAGGAACCCTGAGAAACCGCTCCAAGGGGAACGAACTCTGGATCACATGGTCAGGGAAATTTGTTTACGCTTTTCCCCCCCGATTCCTCTACTCAACAAGATGGTGCATAAGATGCACCAGGAACCAGTCACCATGATATTGGTGGCACCCATGTGGGCCTGCCAACCCTGGTTCGCTCATCTGATGGAGATGTCTCTCTCTTCCCCCAGTGAAACTACCTTGCCCATACAACATGTTATCTCAGGACAAGGGAGAAACAGTTCACCCGTGCCCACAAACTCTGAATTTAGCGGCCTGGCTCCTGAGGTCATAGAGTTCGGGCACCTCCAACTCCCTCTGAGATGCATGGATATACTTAGAGAGGCAAGAAAACCTAACACCCGATATTGCTACTCCATTAAGTGGAAGCGCTTTATCTGGTGAAATTCCAAGAGCATCAACCCCATTGACTGCTCTCCTACCCACTTTGTATTGCACCTGACTCATTTACTAGACTCGAGCCTGGTTTTTAACTCACTATAGGTTCACTTAGTTGCCGCTGCCCTTTCAGCCTACTCTACGTCAAAACAAAGGGTGTTGTGGTGGAAGATACCAGTTATTAAGGCTTTCATGGTGGGAGTAAAAAGAATTCAACCCCCCCCCCCCCTCCCATTTGTAACCCGCCTCCCGGTTTGTGGTTTTGACTACTGATTGTCTCCTTTCGAGCCCATGCATAAAGCAAGTCTTAAGAATCTTACCTACAAGACCGCATTCTTAATAGCTATCACTTCCATAAGAAGAGTCAGTGAACTACAGGCCCTCTCAGTTCTAGACCCCTTTGTGACAGTTCAGAGATAAGGTGGTTGTGCGCACTCACCCTAGGTTTGAGGCTAAATTAATTTCATAGTTCCGTAGAACATACCAACATTCTTTCAGAACCCCTCAAACGTGGCGTAAAGAAGCCCGCATACATTGGATGTACGCAGGGCAGTCATGTTTTACCTGGAAAGAACTCGACCACTAAGAAAGACAAACCAGTTTTTCATTTCAGTGGTAACGGATAGAGAGGGAGACCCTGTCTCCAAATCTACTATCTCAAGGTGGATTGTCAAATGCATCACACTCTACTAAGAGGGAACTGCCCTTCAAGCCTAGAGCACACACTACTCAAGGCACGGGGGCTTCCATAACATTCATTGCAAATGTTCCCCTAGAGTCCATTTGAATAGCGGCAACCTGGAGTTCTGTACACACCTTTACAAAACACTGTTGCCTAGACACTCATTCTAGGTCTGATTCTCATGGTTGACAAGCAGTACTAAGACATCTTTTCACTACTGTTCCTTCTCACAACCCACCTCCAACTCCAGGTACTGCTCGCTAGTCTATGCACAGCATTAGATTCACATGCGCCCACCCTTCCTCCCCCCTCGGATGGAAGGAACATAGAAGTCTACTGCTTTTCTCTCTTTTCTGTACCCACTCACGATAGTCATAAGGCAACCTCATGTCAGAAAAAATACAATCGGATGGACCTCGACGCGTGAGGGATTTTGGGTACACTACACGTCACGTAGGGATAGTGTTACAGGCACGCCCCCCATGTCAACGTCCCCTTTCGATTCTCGAAAGACAAGATGCAATACTCTGCGATGACCACTGGATGTCGCACTATTTCTCCAGCATGGGGTCTGGCATGGATTCACATGCTCATGAATATTCCCCGTCGTCAGGCTGGGAATCCTCAGTAAAGAAAAATCAGTATCAGTTTCGTTTCTGATCTGTCTTTCGTAGTAGTAACCATTCACTGATCTCTGCGTCATACTGAACACAGCCAATGACTGCCATCTCCCTAAGCCCCGCCTCTGGCAGCCATCTTAAGATTTTTACCGCACGTTCAAGTGTTGGGATCCTCGTGCTATTGCTCTCGAGCTTTAGTGCTTTTTTATCCGATCAACAGGGACCCGTGTCGGATTCTTCTACGCCCCTCAAGGGTGAAGATTTCGTCGAGCCACGCTTTTGGAGGACTCCAGAAGTTTCTCAGGCCCATCTCGATCATGGCCCAGGAGAAGGGAAGCACGACGCCCGGAAAGCTGTTCAGGGTCTGCCCTGGATGCCAGCTTCAGAATGTCTTTAAGGAGGACGAACACTCCCTTTGTCTCTATTGCCTGGATGAGGACAAGACGCATGTGGAGAAGGACTGTGCGTTTTGCGGCCATATGTCGGAGCGGACCATGAAGGACCGCCATCTGCATCTCGCCAACTGGCTGGAAGGGAAGAGCCCGTCAGGCGAGAAGAAGAAGAAGTCAGAGCGGTCTTCTAAGACCTTTGAGGGCGCCCCGGCGACGGGGGTCCAACAGAAGGCCAAGCACTGCGAGTCTGCTGGCACCGGGAGCGCCGAACGGTCGGGCTCTACGGGCGCCAGGCAGGGCGCATCCTCCCCGGCGCCATCAACCACGAGCCAACGCTCTGGCTCGGGTAAGAGGAAGGCCGAGCACCCGGCGAAGCTCCTGGAGAGACCCCCGGTCGAGCTCGAAGGCCCCATCGGAGGGGGAGCGAGGCGGTGACCCTCCCCCCAAGGAGAAGGCAGTGAGCGCACCTAAGGTGTCGAAAGCCTTAATCCATCCGGCCAAGGCCTCTATAGAGACAGTCGCGGCGGCCCTGGCTCAGCCTGTGGAGGCTACACCAGTGGTGGTGACCTCGGGGCCCAGGGTCTCCCTGCCACCGCGGAGGGAGTCCTCTTTCATGCCCATCGACAGGACCCCCGTGAAACCTCCGATGGAGAAGAAAAAGGGGGGGCAGGAGGTCGTTGTGGATTCGGCCTCAACCTCTGAGGAGGAGCTGATCGAAGTCTTAAGCCACGGCGTTGGCGTGGAAGACCACCAGCCCGTCGGGAGGGACCCCGACGTAGGAGACGACGAGAACGTCGAGGGTGCCGACGGGGCTCCTGAACGCCCGTCGGACTCCCCTCAACCAGTGCCGCAAGACAACTCGGCGGCCATTTTGTTGGCTATACAGTCCTTATGCTCGGAGATAAGGAGGAGATTGCCGTTACCACCAACGGAGGAACCTCTCCGACGGGGGACCCGGAGCCAGGCCCTTCTGGGAGCCCTCCTCCTAAGAGAAGAAGGATTCATCCTCCACCTCCTTTTCAACCATCGCGCCCTGCTCAGCCCTCCTCCCCGTCCACGACCCGTGGGTATGATACGGGGACTGACACGGCCGCGACGGGCACAGACGACGAGGTTTACGACGAGGATCTCCCGTCGTCACCTCCTGCCCGGGCTTCCCCGCCCGACGAGATTGGATCGTTTCATACCATGATCGCCAGGGCATCCGAGCTTTTCCAGCTCTGCCCGGAAGAGAAGAAGGAAGGTTTCCTTTATCAACGGCGCGAGACCAAGAGGAAGACGGTCCTTGCTGTACCTCTACTGGACGATATCTGGGATGAGGGTCTCGCCCTCCTCAAGAACCCATCCACAACGCCTGCGAGAAGGGATCGGTACGAGAAGAAGTACCGGGTCCTGGACGCGGCCCCCTTGTGCCTTCGGGCACAGCCGACCCCGGACTCGGTCGTCTCTGCGGCGGCCAGGAAGAAAGCGGGGGGGGGCCTCGGCCTCTACGTCAACCTCCCCGCCGGACGGCGAGGGAAAGAAGTTGGACACGATGGGACGCAGAGTCATCTCATCGGCAGCAACGACGATTAAGGCTGCTAACGCCTTGGCTATCGTAGCCCGCTACGACAGGGAGTTGTGGTACAAAACCGCCCCCCTGCTGGATTTCCTACCAGACAAGAGGGCGGAGGCCCTAGAGATCTTGCAGGAAGGAGAAGTGGCGTCGGACCACGCCATTATGATAGCGACGGACATCGCTGACACTGGATTTCGCCAGTTGGGCAACGGCGTGTGCCTTAGACGGCGTGGATGGCTCAAGGCAACTGACTTCCGTCAGGACGTGCAGACCAGAGTCTTGGACATGCCGTTCGACGGGAGCAACCTGTTTGGGAAAACAGTGGACGATTCCCTACAAACCATCAAGACGGACACGGAGACGGCCCGGGCTCTTGGTGTTCTCCAGCAACGACGGCCGCCCTTTCGGAGCGGCGGAGGCAAGCAGGGTGCCTCCAAAGGTTCCGGCGGCGGATTTTCCACCTATCGTCAAGCGGCCCGTTCGTCGTCACAGGAAGCCTACAGGGGACCAGGCAAGTCGGGCGGACCCCGCCGTCGTCGCCAAGGAGGAAAAGGCGGCAAAGCCTCGTCGAAGCAGGACTGAACCGGCCGTGGGGTCGGGCCCCCACCGAAGCACCCCGGTGGGAGGCCGGCTGGCGAGCTTTGTCAGCGTGTGGGAGTCCATCTCCATCTCCACCGACCGTTGGGTGCTGGACGCCCTGGCCCAGGGTCACGCGCTCGAGTTTCTAAAGAAGTGCCCGCGCGTCCCCCCCCGTGGCCAGGAAGGAACATCACGTCCCTCAACTTCTCTTGGAGGTAAAGGCGATGCTCAAGAAAGGCGCCATCGAGCTTGTCCCAAAGAGGGTTCGGGGCTCTGGTGTTTACTCAAGATACTTCCTCGTGAAGAAGAAGACGGGAGGATGGCGTCCCATCCTGGACCTACGACGACTGAACAAATTCATCAAGGCACAGAAGTTCCGGATGGTCACCCTCCAGCACGTCCTGGGTCAACTGGAGGAGGGCGATTTCCTGTCGTCGTTGGATTTGGAGGATGCCTACTTCCATATCCCCATCCTAAAGGGACACCGAAAGTTTCTCAGGTGTGTGGTCCAAGGGCGTCACTACCAGTTCAGAGCCCTTCCCTTCGGATTGAGGTCGGCACTGTGATGCTGGAAATGCATCAGAGGGACAGGGCTCCGAATCCTTGTCCTTTACTGCCTTTTATCGTGTGTTCTGTCATGTTTTCTGCCCAGGAGTCCATTTGGGACTCCTGGCAGTGCAGCTCTCTTTTGGTTTGGTGAACAGACCCATGGGATACCCTTATGGCACCCATGGGTAGGGGTACAACCCTGTGCCCCTAGTGTATGTTTTTGGGCACCTGTGGGTGGCCCACAGAGCAGGGTATGGGCTGGTGGCAGCTCCATGCTGAACTTGACATGTGCTCTGGGTGTCCTCCATTTTGGGATACCCAGGCCCTGCCATTGGGATCAGTTGATTCCTGATAGAAACAAGATGGCCCCTGTGGCCTCTTGCTTTCTATTGCCTGTTGTCTTGTTTTTCCCAAAGTCCTGGGAAGCCCTGACTCTGTCCCTTCCCCCTGACTGGCTGTTGGGTGGAAGTTCCATATATGGTGTTGTTGTGAAGGCCCAGCTAGACTGACTGGAGCCTTCCCAGTGACTGTATGTTATGGGTACCTCCTGTGGGTGGGACCTGGGTGAATGGAGTGTGTGACCAATATACACTCCTTGTTGTGGTTGTCTGGTTTCTGGCATGTGAGACAAAGACTGAGACAGCCCTGCCCGAAACTGGCCTGAATGCAGTGTGTAGTGTTGAATGGCTGGGTACTTGTCCCAATCCACATTCCTTGTTGTGAGTGTCTGAAAGGGAGGAGTGTGGCCTGAATGCACTGTGTGCCTGATTGGCTGACTGACTGCATGAATGCCCTTCTGTGTGATTGGCTGCTGTGTGTGTGCCAGCAGTGTGGATGAGAGACAGAATAGTATATCTGGGGACCTCTCACCACTGGAAATTGTTCAGAAGCGTTCAGAAGCTGAGTCTCCACTCAAGAGTAACTGGAACTGCTGATCCTCGACGTCCAGCTGGAAGAAGAAGAGTTGCTGCTGCATTTGCTTCGACAGATCTGAAGGTTGCCGAATTAGTCGAGGACTGATCCGAGAGAGGACCTGGTAAGGCGCCCTCTTCCCGTGCTCCGAGGGATCATCGAGCACCGCTACATCTTCGCCGAAGCGCCCTGGAAGTCAGACCCTCGAAAGGCTGCCGACCCGAGACGGGACCGCCGAGGAGATCGAAGTGAAGCACCCGGACATCGACGCCGTCGAAGTCCATTGCCGTCGACCAGGGTTCGCAGGTCTGTGGAACCGCTGGAGGCCCGTTGAAGTTGTGTTGCCCAGCCGTGGGAACCGCTTGACGCCGTGCCGCCGACGACCGGAGCCGTCCGCTCCTTGCCTAAGAACATTCGAATCGAAGGACTCCCTCGTCCGCATCGTCGACCGCTTTTTGTCCTGCCGGAGAAAGTCGAGGACGACCAACACGCCGAGGAGAATCCGCCGGTGGGTTTCCCGCCACCTCACGACCCCAAAGACTCGAGCGACTCGACGCCCTTGTTGGACCACCGTCATTCACAATCTTTGCGGTCCAGAACTAATGTCGCCGAGGTGCCCCGCACGCCTCTTCCTCGCAGGACGCCGACGTCTCGACGCCGACGAGCACCGCTCGGATCGAAGCCTGCCGCCTCATCGACGCCGTTCTACCCTGTTTGTTGTCGGACGTTCGACGCCCCGTGTCTCCCGCTTGAAAGTGAAGGCATTCAAGAAGGGCCGTCGATTCCCCGACACCGAACACCGAGTTCCTCGACGCTTCTCGACGCCTCTCGACGATCCGTGACTCCTGCTTTAAAGGGGGTCACTCAAGAAGGATCTGTCGACGCCTCTTCGAAGAACTCGACTCCACCAGGTACATTGGGGGGGTAAAAACATTGTAGGAGAGAATAAGACTATTGAACAATATATGGACTGGGCTTGTGTTATATCTCTTTATTTTACAGGTTGCCCAGGTGGGGGGGATCTCCACACAGAACTGTGTCCAGTGGTAGGGGCCAGTATTCTGCCTATTTTTTCAACCCTCTGTTATCTCTCCTCTCTCTATTGCTGGTTTCCTTCTTATTGACCTGTGTGACATTTTGACAGTATTGTGGGTGCACTTTAATGAAGTCTAATATTAGTGGTACCACTTTAGAATTGTAGATATTTACCATTATTGATTTTCCTGAGCACAAAGTGCGTTATTGTGATAAGTGTACATAACCTTTGAATATTAATTATATAAAGACTGTGTTTTCAGTAATACAGTGTGTGGACATTCCTTTGTGGGGGCTTGGGGGATACACTGTACTTAAGAACCAGCCTGCATCACCTCCTGAGAAGCTAGGCCTTGATTGCTCGTCCATTGCTACCGTAATAGAGAATCTTGGCTGGGGTCTTCTGTGCCTCTCTTCTACCATATAGGGAGCAGAGGTACAGACACCCCCTACCGGTCTTTACAAGCTGGTGGCAGCGGTGGGATGCTTATGGTTTTAAGACTAAGTGTATAACCGTGCCACTTACAAAATAGCCGCACTTTATTAGATTAAGGTTTGGGTGTGTACCAAATAACTGCATTACAAGCAATGGAGCCCATTGCAAATGGTAAATTGACTCGGATGAGCTTAGAGGCTCTCCAGAGTGCTTGTGAAGCCAGGGAGTTAGACTTTGTGGATAGGTCTAGGGCTGAGCTGATAGCTGCCCTGGTGGACTACCAGACTGATGGTGAAACCCTTGATGAAGGGGGGGATGCAACCAGTGAGGACTCTGCCCCTGGGGTTGTCCCTGAATCTGTTTCTGGGAATGCCACCATTCCTGCTGCCTCTGTTCCAAACCCCAGCAATTCCATGGAACTTGAGTTATTAAGGATGAAATTGGCCTTTGAATATCGCAAGTTGGAAATAGAAGCTGAGCTTAAGAAAGAGGAGCTGGCACAGCAAGTGGAACTCAAGAATAGGGATCTTGCGCTCAAAGACAAGGACACTGAATGTCAGAGAATCCAGCTAGAGAGAGCTAGAGTGGAGACTTCAGCTAGACCAATTGAGAGTGGCAGGTCCCCAGCCACCAAGTTTATGAAAGATTTGGTTGGTGTGTTTGTGGAGGGTTCAGATATCCTCCAATGGATTGAAGCGTTTGAAATGGCTTGTGCAATTCATGATGTAGATAAAAGAGATTGGGCTAAGTGTTTGTTAAGCAGAGTGCCTCAAACTGGATATGACTGTATTCTGAAGCTGAGTGTGGAAGAAAGGGGTCAGTATGAGTGTATGAAGTCTGCTTTGATTGCCAAGTTTGGCAAGACACCTACCCAATACCTTAAAAGGTTCAGGGATTTTAAGAAAAGAGAGAATGTGTCTTGGGTTGACTGGGTGAGTACTGCGCACATGAACATGATGGGGTGGATTGATGGTTACAAGGTGAAAACTTTTGTTGAGTTGTCCCACCTCTTGTTTTTTTAGCATTTTTCTGAAGCCTGTTCACCAGAGCTGCGTCAGTATGTGGCTGACCAGAACATTTTGGACCCCTTTAAGCTGGCTAGGTTGGCTGACAAGTGGGTCTCCCACCGGGTGTCCCCTAAGGGCTCCAGTGGGAAGGACAAGGACAAAGAAAAGGGGACCTCTCAGAAAGCTGAGGAGTCCCAAAAGCAATCACAGTCGGGTAAACCAAAACCTTCCTCTCCTAAGACCCAAAAATCTAGTGGGGATAAGTCCTCTGTGGGTGGGAATAAGAGTAGTGGTCCACCTGCTGCAAAGCAGGTTCCCAGTGGTTCCAGTACCGTACCCCGCACTCCTGGCACTTGTTGGGATTGTGGGGCTCTGGATCACAAAAGGGGTGACCCCAAGTGTAAAGGTAAGGCACTTGGAGTACAGGCTGTCAGCCTGACCTACCCTTACCCCGTGTCTGAGGTGGAGGCCACTGTCCTCCCCTCCTCTACAGGAATCACATTTGGTGCTCCGGTAGAGATTTCCTTAGTGTCCCTTGGGGCCTGGGACCAGTACGCAGAAGTTCTGGCAACTATCCCGCAGAACACCCGTAGGTTTTTGAGAAGTGTCCTCTTGAATGGCCAGCCTTCTACTGGTTTGAGAGACACTGGGGCAAGCATGACAGTGGTGGACAGGACCCTGCTCAAGCCAGAGGACTATGTAGGTGCTCCTCTGAGAACCACCAGGTTAGCTGGTGGGCCTCCCAAATTATCGCCTGTAGCCCTAGTCACACTCATGATTGGAGACAAGACAGCAAAGCTTCCTGTCCTGGTTCAGGACAATGTCCCTGCTAACATTCTGTTAGGAAATGATCTAGTAGAGTTGGGGTTGATCTCGGATGGTCTTCCCATGACTGCTGCTGCAGTCACTAGGTCACAGGTGACACCGGGTCTGGCTGTGAGTCCGGTACCCGAGCCAAAGGCGAGGCCTAAGGCAAGAAGAAGGAAGACCAAGAAGGCCACCTCTGTGGAGGGAACACCTTCTCTTCCTGCTGTTCCGACAGCACCCATTGGGATCCATGCTCCGGACGGGCTGGGTCCAGTGGAAAACCCAAACTCAACTCCTGTGGGAGAAGAGACAGAAGACTCTCCTGTGGGAGAGGTTCTCAACCCGGAGGATCATCCCGACCTTCAATGCTTGTTAGCTGAAGGGGGACCCTCCCGGGCAGACTTCTGTAAGGGACAGAGAGAGTGCCACTCTCTCGAGGGACTGAGGAAACAGGCCCTGTCCCAGGCACAAGGAGAAGTGCCTAAGACATTCCGGATTTATTGGGAGGGTGAGCTCCTTGTTAGTGGGCCCAATAAGCCTGAACCTGGTGCCCGCAAGAGGTTGGTGGTACCCCAGGTTTACAGGCCCTTCCTACTGCAGTTGGCGCATGAGGTGCCCTTGGCTGGTCATCTTGGGACTAAGAAGACTAAGCAGAGGCTCTCTGCCCATTTCTACTGGCCACGGATGGGAGTAGAGGTGGAGTCCCACTGCAGGACCTGCCCCACTTTCAGTTGTCTGGCAAGACTGGAGGCAGGGTCATTGCCCCACTGCAGCCATTACCAGTGGTTGGCACACCATTTGAGAGGGTGGGCATCGACATCGTCGGTCCCCTTGACCCTCCCACTTCAGGTGGACATCGGTTCATCCTGGTCTTAGTAGATCATGCCACCAGGTACCCTGAGGCAATACCCCTTCGGACTGTTACTGCCAAGGTGGTTGCCAGGGCTCTCCTGGGCATTTTCACCCGTGTTGGATTCCCCAAGGAGGTTGTCTCTGACAGAGGATCCAACTTCATGTCTAGTTACATGAAAACCATGTGGAAAGAGTGCGGGGTAACCTACAAGTTCTCCACCTCTTACCACCCCCAGACCAATGGTCTGGTTGAGAGATTTAATAAAACTCTCAAGGGCATGCTAGGGGCTTTGGAAGAACCCCTAAGGAGGAAATGGGATCTCCTCCTGCCATGCCTGCTGTTTGCTTACAGAGAGGTACCTCAAGAGGGTGTTGGTTTCAGCCCCTTTGAGTTACTCTTTGGACATCCCGTGAGGGGGCCCCTCGCCTTGATCCGAGAAGGCTTGGAAGCCACCCCTCCAGGTCCCGCCAAGCAAGTGGGGGACTATGTGTTAGGCCTCAGGCGGAGGATGACACAAATGAAGGGTCAGGCAACAGCAAATCTCAAGGCCAGCCAGGAATTGAATAAGTACTGGCATGACCTGAAAGCTTCGCAAGTGGATTGGACTCCGGGACAGGAAATCCTTGTGATGGAGCCTACCAAGCCTAGAGCTTTGGCAGACAAATGGACTGGACCCTTCAGGATAATCTCCAAGATGGGCGAAGTCAATTATCTGGTTGACATGGGAGCCTCTAGGGTAGCCCCCCAGGTATTCCATGTCAACAGGCTCAAGCCTTTCCACAGGCGAGCAGAGGTCTCATGTCTCTTGCTAGCTTCAGGGCAAGAGGAGGATGAGAGTGAGCCCCTTCCTGATTTGCTGCATAGCAACCCTCAGGATGGCTCAGTGGAGGGAGTACAACTCTCTCCAGATTTGACAACAGAGCAGCAGAGGGCCTGCAGGGCTTTGCTCCAGCAGTATGCCTCTCTGTTTTCACTGACACCGGGCCTTACACCGTGGTGTAAGCACGAAATTGACACTGGTGACAGTGTGCCTGTCAAAAGCAGGAGCTATCGTATGTCAGATACCGTCAAAAACCACATCCAGGCTGAGGTCGCCAAGATGTTGGATCTGGGTGTTATTGAACCCTCAACCAGTCCCTGGTCCAGTCCAGTGGTCCTTGTCCCCAAGGCAAGTTCCCAGGCGGGTACCAAGGATTGGAGGTTCTGTGTGGACTACCGAGGAGTCAATGCCGTCACCAAAACTGACGCGCACCCATTGCCCAGGGCTGATGAGCTCGTGGACACTATAGGTGCTGCCAAATTTGTGAGCACCTTTGACCTTACCTCAGGCTATTGGCAAATAGCTCTGACAGACCATGCCAAGGAAAAGACGGCATTCTCCACACCTGAGGGACTCTACCAGTTTAGGGTCATGCCCTTTGGGTTGAAGAATGCCCCTGCCACCTTCCAGAGATTGGTCAATCATGCGCTCAGTGGGCTGGAAGCCTTTTGTGTGGCTTACTTAGACGACATTGCCGTCTACAGTTCCACCTGGGAAGAGCATTTGACACATCTGGATAAGGTGTTGCAGGCCTTGAAAAGGGCTAACCTCACTATCAAGGCCACCAAGTGCCAGATAGCTCAGGGGAAAGTTACCTATCTTGGTCATGAGGTAGGAGGGGGTCAAATCCAACCTCTCTCCAGTAAAGTACAGGATGTACAGAACTGGGAGACTCCCACTACTCAAACCCAGGTGAGAGCCTTTTTGGGCCTCACTGGGTACTATCGCAATTTCATGGCAGACTATGGTACCATAGATGCACCCCTGACAGCTCTAACTTCACCCAAACAGCCTAGGAAGGTTAATTGGACTGAAGACTGTCAGAGGGCCTTTGATGGCTTGAAAGAAAGTCTGTGTAGGGCACCTGTGTTGAGTGCGCCTGACTACAGCCGACCCTTTATCGTCCAGACGGATGCCTGCGACACCGGAATTGGAGCTGTCTTGTCCCAGTTAGATGACAAAGGGAGAGAACATCCTATCATATTCATCAGTAGACAACTCAAGGGTAGAGAACTTAGGTGGGCTACTGTTGAAAAGGAGTGTTTTAGCATAGTTTGGAGCCTTAGGCGTTTTAGGCCCTACCTTACGGGGTCTGCCTTCAAGGTCCAAACAGATCATAAGCCCCTGAAGTGGCTTATGCAGATGAAGGGTGAAAATCCGAAATTGCTCAGGTGGTCCATTAGCCTGCAAGGGCTAGACTTCACCATAGAGCACAGACCAGGGAAGAGTCACGATAATGCAGATGGCCTTTCCAGAAGGTATGTTGACCGTCTGGATGAGGGTGTCTATCCCGTGGGAGATTAGACACCCTCCACCTCAGTCTGGGGGGGGCGACTGTGATGCTGGAAATGCATCAGAGGGACAGGGCCTCTGAATCCTTGTCCTTTACTGCCTTTTATCGTGTGTTCTGTCATGTTTTCTGCCCAGGAGTCCATTTGGGACTCCTGGCAGTGCAGCTCTCTTTTGGTTTGGTGAACAGACCCATGGGGATACCCTTATGGCACCCATGGGTAGGGGTACAACCCTGTGCCCCTAGTGTATGTTTTTGGGCACCTGTGGGTGGCCCACAGAGCAGGGTATGGGCTGGTGGCAGCTCCATGCTGAACTTGACAGGTGCTCTGGCTGTCCTCCATTTTGGGATACCCAGGCCCTGCCATTGGGAGCAGTTGATTCCTGATAGAAACAAGATGGCCCCTGTGGCCTCTTGCTTTCTATTGCCGGTTGTCTTGTTTTTCCCAAAGTCCTGGGAAGCCCTGACTCTGTCCCTTCCCCCTGACTGGCTGTTGGGTGGAAGTTCCATATATGGTGTTGTTGTGAAGGCCCAGCTAGACTGACTGGAGCCTTCCCAGTGACTGTATGTTATGGGTACCTCCTGTGGGTGGGACCTGGGTGAATGGAGTGTGTGACCAATATACACTCCTTGTTGTGGTTGTCTGGTTTCTGGCATGTGAGACAAAGACTGAGACAGCCCTGCCTGAAACTGGCCTGAATGCAGTGTGTAGTGTTGAATGGCTGGGTACTTGTCCCAATCCACATTCCTTGTTGTGAGTGTCTGAAAGGGAGGAGTGTGGCCTGAATGCACTGTGTGCCTGATTGGCTGACTGACTGCATGAATGCCCTTCTGTGTGATTGGCTGCTGTGTGTGTGCCAGCAGTGTGGATGAGAGACATAATAGTATATCTGGGGACCTCTCACCACTGGAAATTGTTCAGAAGCTGAGTCTCCATTCAAGAGTAACTGGAACTGCTGATCCTCGACGTCCAGCTGGAAGAAGAAGACTTGCTGCTGCATTTGCTTCGACAGATCTGAAGGTTGCCGAATTCGTCGAGGACTGATCCGAGAGAGGACCTGGTAAGGCGCCCTCTTCCCGTGCTCCGAGGGATCATCGAGCACCGCTACATCTTCGCCGAAGCGCCCTGGAAGTCAGACCCTCGAAAGGCTGCCGACCCGAGACGGGACCGCCGAGGAGATCGAAGTGAAGCACCCGGACATCGACGCCGTCGAAGTCCATTGCCGTCGACCAGGGTTCGCAGGTCTGTGGAACTGCTGGAGGCCCGTCGAAGTTGTGTTGCCCAGCCGTGGGAACCGCTTGACGCCGTGCCGCCGACGACCGGAGCCGTCCGCTCCTTGCCTAAGAACATTCGAATCGAAGGACTCCCTCGTCCGCATCGTCGACTGCTTTTTGTCCTGCCGGAGAAAGTCGAGGACGACCAACGCGCCGAGGAGAATCCGCCGGAGGGTTTCCCGCCACCTCACGACCCCAAAGACTCGAGCGACTCGACGCCCTTGTTGGGCCACTGTCATTCACAATCTTTGCGGTCCAGAACTAGTGTCGCCGAGGTGCCCCGCACGCCTCTTCCTCGCAGGACGCCGACGTCTCGACGCCGACGAGCACCGCTCGGATCGAAGCCTGCCGCCTCATCGACGCCGTTCTACCCTGTTTGTTGTCGGACGTTCGACGCCCCGTGTCTCCCGCTTGAAAGGGAAGGCATTCAAGAAGGGCCGTCGATTCCCCGACACCGAACACCGAGTTCCTCGACGCTTCTCGACGCCTCTCGATGATCCGTGACTCCTGCTTTAAAGGGGGTCACTCAAGAAGGATCTGTCGACGCCTCTTCGAAGAACTCGACTCCACCAGGTACATTGGGGGGGTAAAAACATTGTAGGAGAGAATAAGACTATTGAACAATATATGGACTGGGCTTGTGTTATATCTCTTTATTTTACAGGTTGCCCAGGTGGGGGGGATCTCCACACAGAGCTGTGTCCAGTGGTAGGGGCCAGTATTCTGCCTATTGTTTCAACCCTCTGTTATCTCTCCTCTCTCTATTGCTGGTTTCCTTCTTATTGACCTGTGTGACATTTTGACAGTATTGTGGGTGCACTTTAATGAGGTCTAATATTAGTGGTACCACTTTAGAATTGTAGATATTTACCATTATTGATTTTCCTGAGCACAAAGTGCGTTATTGTGATAAGTGTTATAACCTTTGAATATTAATTATATAAAGACTGTGTTTTCAGTAATACAGTGTGTGGACATTCCTTTGTGGGGGCTTTGGGGATACACTGTACTTAAGAACCAGCCTGCATCACCTCCTGAGAAGCTAGGCCTTGATTGCTCATCCATTGCTACCGTAATAGAGAATCTTGGCTGGGGTCTTCTGTGCCTCTCTTCTACCATATAGGGAGCAGAGGTACAGACACCCCCTACCGGTCTTTACAGGCACCCAGGCCGTTCACCAAGTGCCTCGCACCGGTGGCAGCGTGGCTGCGCCTGGAGGGGATCCACGTCTACCCCTACCTGGACGACTGGCTCATCCGAGCAAAGACAAAGGAGCTCGCCGCGGAGCACACGGCGAGGACCATCCAACTACTCACGGACCTGGGATTCTCCATAAACTACGTCAAGTCCCACCTGGTGCCCGCTCAAGACGCACTGTTTCTGGGAGCGAAGCTCGACACAGTGGTGCTTCTGGCCTCTCTGTCGGAGGAAAGGACGAGGGCCATCTTGGGCAAGGTGCAGCGGATGCTGGCTGCCGACGCGGCCAGGGTGAGGTCCATCAAGTCCCTCCTCGGAATGATGTCTTCTTGCATTTATCTCATCCGCCTGTGCAGGCTTCGGATGCGTCCGTTACAGGAGTTCCTGGACGCTCGCTGGATCCAGACGACGGGCAGCTTCGAGGACAGGATCACACTCGACGAGAGCTTCCGACGAGCGATCCGGTGGTGGGGCACCCGCGCGCATCTGACGGCGGGCATGGACTTCCAGACCCCGGACCACCAGAAGACAGTGACCACGGATGCCTCCCTGGAAGGATGGGGAGCGCACACCGAAAATCTGCACGCGAGGGGCCTTTGGCTGCCAACGGAGAAGTCCCTCCATATCAACGTCATGGAACTCCGTGCAGTGTTTTGGGCCCTCAGGTCCTTTCTTCTTTCCCTCAAGGGCAAGGTGGTGAGGATCTTCACCGACAACACCAAAACCATGTTCTACATCAGGAAGCAGGGCGGTACCAGATCCCCAGCCCTGTCCAAGGAAGCTCAGGATCTGTGGCATTGGGCCGTCGCCCAAGGGATGTTTCTGGTGCCGTTTCATCTGGCAGGGATAAAAAACACCATCGCCGACTCGCTCAGCAGGGATCTAGTGGACCGCCTCTTCCGATGGTGGGGCACACCCCAGATCGATCTGTTCGCGGCGGCGACAAACTCCAAGTGCCGGAGGTTCGCCAGCAGGTTTCCCCAGCCGAGGAGCATGGGCGATGCTTTCTCGTTCCCCTGGGATGGCCTGTTCCTATATGCGTTCCCTCCATTGCCGCTGCTGATCCGGCTCATCAACCAGCTCAAGAGGTCACGGTGCAGGATGATCCTCGTCACACCTGCGGGGCCGAGGCAGATATGGTTCCCGGACCTTCTGGACTTGTCAGCGTCCCCGTCAATCAAGCTGCCAGTGGACGCGGATCTTCTCTCCAGGGAAGGAGGCGCCATCCTCCACCACGACCCGAAGTCGCTGAACTTGCAGGCCTGGCTCCTGCAGCGTTAGAGTTTGGAGGTTACGACATACCGGCCGACTGCAGAGAGGTTCTTGCAAAGGCCAGGGCATCCTCAACTCTTAAATGCTACGGACAAAAATGGAAGAGGTTCTCTGTCTGGTGCCACGCACAGAAGATTAACCCTGTACGGATTACGGCTCCTCAAGTACTGCCTTACCTGCTGACGCTGGCCAAGGCTGTGCTGGCGCACGCTTCCATCAAGATTCATCTTGCTGCGATCTCCCGATACACCAGAACCACGGGACGGACGTCTTTGTGGTCTCATCGTCTGGTGAAAGAATTCACGAAGGGACTGTTCAGATTGTTCCCGCCGGTGAAGGCCCCGGCCCCGGGGTGGGAGCTCAACGTGGTGCTGACCAAGCTCATAGGACCTCCGTTCGAGCCTCTGCACTCAGCTCCGTTAAAGTTCTTGTCGTGGAAAACAGCGTTTCTTGTCTCCATCGCCTCCGCACGACGGGTGGGAGAGATCCAGGCCCTTTCCTGCAAGCCCCCGTACTTGACTTTTCATGACACGAGGGTAGTGCTCAGGACGCACCCCTCCTTCATGCCCAAGGTGCCGTCGGACTTCCACCTCAACGAACCCTTGGTGTTATCTGTTTTCTTCCCGTCGCCTTCGTCGCCGGCTGAAAGGACTTTGCACTCGCTGGATGTGGCTAGAGCGCTGAAGTTCTACGTGGACCGCACGAAGAGTTTTCGGAAGACGTCACAACTTTTTGTGAACTTTGGACCTGTCAATCAATGGAAGGCTCTCTCGAAGGCTTCCATTTCCAGATGGCTCTCCGGCTGTATCATGTACTGTCATCGGTTGGCAAACCGACCGCTGCCTGGCCGTCCGAGAGCCCATTCCACCAGAGCGATCGCAGCTACCACGGCGTTCCTATCTGGTGTGTCCTTGCTGGACATCTGCAGGGCTGCTACGTGGAGGTCGACGCACACCTTCACGAAATTCTACTGCGTCGATCGGGATTCCAGGGAGGAGTCCAGGGTCGGTCAAGCAGTGCTGCGCAACCTGTTCGCCTAAGGTGAGCCTGGTGAGGAGGTAAGAATTGCTTAATATTGAGTTTTGGATGTAATGCTTAATGTTGAGCCTTTGCCACCTCCCGTGGTTGTGCATGTTTGTACTGCTATGTATTCTTTTATACATGAGCATGTGAATCCATGCCAGAACCCATGCTGGAGAAGGAACAAGTTACTTACCTGTAACTGTTGTTCTCCAGCATGGGTCTGGCATGGATTCACATGCAAACTCTCCCGCCTACCCCTCTGCGGCTCTTCACTTGGTCATACTGCCACTTCACGTGCTACCAAAAATCTGAAGATGGCTGCCAGAGGCGGGGCTTAGGGAGATGGCAGTCATTGGCTGTGGTCAGTATGACGCAGAGATCAGTGTTTGGTTACTACTACGAAAGACAGATCAGAAACTAAACTGATACTGGTTTTTTCTTTACCGAGGATTCCCAGCCTGACGACGGGGAATATTCATGAGCATGTGAATCCATGCCAGACCCATGCTGGAGAACAACAGTTACAGGTAAGTAACTTGTTCCATACACAGCATGTGAATCTAAGCAGATACAATCCTCAGAAATGCTTTTGCGGCAAGTAATACATGTCATATTTTGAAACCCGACACCAAAATTGACCTGTGCACCCATCGCCACTAGAAGTCGTCATAGGGTCCTAGGTGTCTTACTCTCATCTGCTAATCCTTTCAGGAGCCCACAGCAGGTTTCATCTTCACAGGACTTCTACAGTCAGAGAAATTGTCAACCAGAGGAGAGCACTGCGAAGAGTGAAACTGCTGCACTTCAGAAAAAAATGGTCTCGTGGACTCAGCATCCCTGTGGCTCATTCTTCCAGGGGGGGTCCATCCTCGGAGGGAATCATTGAGTGAAACCGTGAATCTGTGCCACTGCGCCTGCCAAGACACCAAAGGTAATATGACGGGGAGGAGCATCTACTCTTACGTCCCGTAGTAGTGTATGGGCATCCCTTGCGAAGGACGGGAGACGAAACCTTTTTCACCAGAAAAAATCTTCTTTCCCTTTAAATTCAGAAGCATGTCCCTAGCAGCATGCGCTCGCCTGACTCTGCCCACCGGTGCCACTCCGCAGTAACCTTTTCTGCGTCAACGGGGACGGGCCGAATTCACCAGCGCTTCTGGGTTTGGCTTTGGCCATGTAATACCACGCACTCTTCCCCGAATATTCTTCTATCTTTGTCTTTTTCTTTTCAATTAGTACTTGGTCCTCCGATGCCACACTCCTCCTGGGTGCTTGTCAACTTCAGCAGGTGTCCAGCCTGCGAGGGGCTTTTCCCTACATCTGACCCCCAAGCCCTTTGCCTCAGCTGCGTTGTCCCCGACCATGGCTGGGCAGGTTGTTCCGTGTGCGTCGCACTGACTCCACAGTCATTGAAGAACAGGCTAGTTAGGTGGCGGGAGCTCTTCCAGAAGTCACCTCGGGAGGACGTAAAGGACTTTGTCAAACATCGCTCGAGGCTGAATGAAAGGCCTCTTTTCACCATCGCACCCCGTAAGGGCGACTCCTTCCACATGGCACGTAGCTCGACAAAATGGCCACTTCGCCAGATAAAATGGCCTCTCGTCTGATACCCCTTCTTGCGAATGGGTGGAGGAAAGAGTCACAAGGTGGGACTGGTGTCAACCAAGTGCGTGGCCTATAGTTTGTCCTGGGCAGGTTTCCCCTGCACCCCAGGCAGTGTGTGCCCCGGCCCCAGTTGCCCTTAGCCACTCCGTCAATATCACCTGCCACCTTTACAGCCCCTGAAGACCGGTTCTTCGAAACGTTCCTAGGGCTGATGCGAACTCCCCACATGGGGGCCATCCTCTGGGACGCCATCAGGGACATGCTCCCCCAGGTCACCTCACCAGCACCCACAGTAATTCCTCCTATGGCTCCGGTGCCACACGCCCCAGCGCAGCTGCCGCTGCTCCTGCCGGCTCCTTTGATTCCGGCTTCCCTGCCTCCCACAGTGCAGGTGGTTCGACACCAGCCTCTGCAGCAGCCACCGGCTCCGGTCTCCACACTGCAGCCCACGGAGGACAAGATTGCTGCCATCAAGATATCTACAGCTCACTTCCTCTCCAGGCCCGTGACCTTGGCGTGGTGGTACCAACACCTACTGGGTCTTCTGGCAGCGGTCCACTTGGCCGTGCCCAACACAAGACTCAGGATGCAGAGATTACAGCTGCACTTCGCAGCCTCATGGAATCAGGAGAAGGGATCCCAAGAGGAGCCAGTCAGAATTCCTCCATGTCTCCTCTCGGACCTCCAATGGTGGTCCGCAGACTTCAACCTGCGGCAGGGCAAGCCCTTCCGACAGCCGGCCCCTCAGGTCACAGTTACTACGGACTCTTCCCTAGAGTACTGGGGAGCCACCCTGGACAGCCACAGCGTCCATGGAGTCTGGACTCAGCAGGAGCAGGAGTCCCACATCAATTGGCTAGAATCAAAGGCCATATGGTTGGCCCTCAAATAATTTCTCCCTCTTATCAAGGGCAAGACCGTTCTTATCCAGACAGACAACTCCGCCAGCATGTACTATGTTAATAAGCAGGGGGGCACTAGATCCCCTCCGCTGTGCAACCTAGCAGTTGGCATTTGGGAATGTGCTCTGGAGAACAACATCTACCTCATGGCTGTCCACCTCCCGGGGGAATCCAACCTGGAACCGGACAGGCTCAGCAGATTGGGGGCAGACAATTACGAGTGGCAATTGAACGACCTGGTACTGAAGGAGATCTTCCTCAGGTGGGGGCATTCCCAGGTGGATCTATTTGCCTCCCGGGACAACAGGAGATGCCAACAGTTCGCCTCCTGGCAGGGGCAGGGCTCTGGCTCCCTTGGCGACCCATTCCAGATACATGGAACGGCATGACTGCATATGCCTTCCCGCCCACACCCCTGGTCCACAGGGTGATCTGCAAAGTAAAGGAATCCCGGCACCTCAGCATCATTCTGGTAGCTCCCTGGTGGCCGGCGAGACCGTGGTTCTCCAAGCTTCTCAGCCTATCGGACAGACCATCCATTCATCTACCACTGGGCCCAGCTCCTCTCCTGACCCAGCAGGGGGGCAGGGTATTCCACCCTGCTCCTCACAAGCTAGTCCTTGCAGCGTGGTTCCTGAGCAGGTCACACTGAAACACTTAAGCCTATCCCAGGCTAACCTAGAGATCACCCAGGGTGCTAGAAGCAAGGCTAACTCGGAGCCAATATAAGAGTAAATGGTCTAGATTCTGTCATGGGGCCAACTCTAAGGAGATCGACCGTCTTAAGTGCACCTTGGATGACATGCTCCCCTTTTCAGCACACCTCGCCCACTCCGGCGTGCAGGTGGATACATGCCGCACCTAGCTGGCATCCATAGGGGCTTACAGGAATTCGGAGGCCAGCCTCTTTTCCTCCAATCCGGTGTTCAAGCGACATCTGGCGGGCCTCTACAGGCTTTACATGCCTATAAAGAAGCCACAACCCGCGTGGGACCTCAATGTTGTGTTGGGCGCCTTGGCGCACAAGACTTTTGAGCCTATGGCGTCCGTGGACATCAGGCTGGTCACAATAAAGACAGCTCTGCTTCTGGGCCGCACCTCAGCTCGCAGAGTCAGCATGATCCAGACTCTGGTGGCATCAGAACCCTAGACCACTTTTCACAGGGACATGGTCGTCCTGTGGATCCGTCCTGCTTTCCTACCCAAGGTGACCTCATCCTTCCATCTTAACGAAGAAATAGTCTTATCCACTTTCTTCGCCGACCCCAAGGACGAGCCTCAGAGGATGTCAGACGCGCGCTGAAATACTACTGGACAGAACCAAGGACTTCCGCAAGTCGGACACCTTGTTTGTCACTTTTGGTGGTTCAAGGCCCGGTTATCGGGCCTCCATAGCAAGGTGGATGGTCGCGGCCATATGAGGGGCAGCATAAACCAGTGGCAGCAAACTTACATGCCCATGCGGTCAGAGCCATTGCCATCGCATGGCAGGTCATCAGCAGGGTGTCTACCTGGGCCACCCCTTCGGCTTTCTGTTCACACTACTGTTTGGATGCTGCCTCTAGGTCAGACAAGGTATTCGGGCGGGTGGTTCTAAGAAACCTGTTTTCTTAAGGAGGGGCTCCTCTCCACCAGGGGGCTACATTCAGTTGTAATCGCCCATACAGTATGGAGGAAAGGGGACAGGACGTAAGAGTAATTAATAGTTACTCACCATAGTGACAAACTTCTCCAGCATGGGGTCTGGCATGGATTCACATGCTCATGAATATTCCCCGTCGTCAAGCTGGGAATCCTCGGTAAAGAAAAAATCAGTATCAGTTTTGTTTCTGATCTGTCTTTCTTAGTAGTAACCAATCACTGGTGTCTGGGTCATACTGCCCCCAGCCAATGACTGCCTTCTCCCTAAGCCCCGCCCCTGGCAGCCATCGTCAGATTTTTACCGCACGCTCAAGTGTTGGGAGTCATCGTGCTATAGCTCTTGAGCTTTTACTGCGTTTTGCGCTTTTTTCTAAGAGATTTATCTCATTTTTCGGTTAATCGAGCCTCAAGCTCCACCATTTCTACTTCCGATCAACGGGGACCCGTTTCGGATTTATCTACGCCCCTCAAGGGTGAAGCTTTCGTCGAGTTACGCTTCTTGGAGGATTCCAGAAGATTCTGAGGCCTACCTCGTGGACGAAAGGAACATGGCCCAGGAGAAGGGAAGCTCGACTCCCGGCAATCTGTTCAGGATCTGCCCTGGATGCAACCTACAAAATGTGTTGAAGGATGTTGAAGGAGGACGAGCATTCGAAATGCCTTTTACTGCCTCCACAAGGACAAAACGCACGTGGAGAAGGAGTGGGCGTTTTGCTTTAACAGGTCGGATCTGACGATGAGGGATCACCGGATCCGTCTCTCCAACTGGCTGGAAGGCAAGAGCCCAGCAGGTGAGAAGAAGAAGAAGTCTGAGCGGTCTTCTACGTCCTGTGAGGGCGCTCCGGCGATGGGGGCCCAACAGAAGGCAAAGCACAGCAAGTCTGCGGGCACCGGGAGCGCCGAACGGTCAGGCTCCTCGGCTGCCAGGCAGGGCGCACCTTCACCGACGCCATCAACCGCGAGCCAACGCTCTGGCTCAGGGAAGAGAAAATCCGAGAACCCAGCTAAGCTTCTGGAGAGGCCCCGGTCGATCTCGGAGGAACCGGCCGAGGGGGAGCGAGGCGGTGACCCTCCCCCTAAGGTGAAGGCCTCAAGCGCGCCCAAGGTGGTGAAGGCCTTGATTCACCCGGCTAAGGTAAGAGACGCTTAATGTTGAGTTTTATGTAATGCTTAATGTTGAGCCTTGCCACCTCCCGTGGTTGTGCATGTGTGTACTGCTATGTATCTTATATTCATGAGCATGTGAATCCATGCCAGACCCCATGCTGGAGAAGGAACAAGTTACTTACCTGTAACTGTTTTTCTCCAGCATGGGTCTGGCATGGATTCCAACCGGGGAATAAATATTAAATAAATAACCCGGCGGTATCTTTAACATTGCACCAAAAAAAGTGGTGTGTTTAAAATGAATGGGAAAATCCCATAGGAAATATTCCGGTGGAATATTTCGAGTGGTAAGCACTGCCACCAGCCAGAAACTCGACAAGGGGGGACTGGGCAGTGCCCCCTTGGAAAACAGACCCAGGGGCAATCAAATTACCCCTACCAGTACTTCCACAATATGATGGTTTGTACTGGTTCTGTTCACAATTTGAGACTAATAAAGTCAATGGTGACTATACATGCCCTGGGAGACAGTAGTCTGTCCCAGGGTATGGAATCTATGTTTGGGGGTCACTATGACACCCCGTGTTACTGCACTGAGGGTACTGTGTAACACACTTACCAAAAACACATGAAGCCCTATGGAGTAAAAGACCCCATAGCCCATAAAACACATTACAAAGTGAATGGACATTCTCAAATCATGCCTAGGAGTGGGAGAAAAAGAGTCTCACTCTTAGCAGGAGAAAAAAATAAACCCCAAAAATCCAGCAAAGCTGCTGGGGGACTCACTAGGTTTGGGTAATGTAGCCTATACAGAGAATTCTCCCTAACACGAGGACAGGATGTCCTGAATTTTAGTGGTGAAAGGAGACGCAAAGGCTGTACAGAGGGCCTGAAAGGGAACAATAGAGGTGGAGACCACAGTAGGATTGGCCAGATCTTGGCAGATTTTAAAGATTTCAGCCATGTCGTTAGAGGCCGCAGAGACACGCACTTGGATTTGGACCGTCTTCTTGGAGCAGGCAGCAGGGCGGTTTATTTAAGAATGAGCCCAACGGCCTCCACTTCCTCTCAACCATCCTACACTTGCGTTTCAGGGTGGCGAGGTTGGAGTCACAACAAGAGTTGCACTTGGAGGTAGGCTTCAGATTAATTCTCATGACAGGGGCAAGGATGTCCAAGGTGTTGGAGATGGAAAGATGCAGGTTTGAGAGGGCTGAGTCAGAGTATGAGTCAGCCGCAGCAGTTGTAGTAGCTGCGAAAGTTGAGGCAAAGGCAGCCACTGACACTCACTTCATATGATATGATATGGCATTTATAACGCGCCTATACACAAGTGTTGGGGACAGAGGGATGACGGACAACGATCTTACTAGGCCAGGTGTCATTCAGATCGTGCATGGGAAGGGAGGGGGAGAAGTGCATGGGGGAGGACAGTGCAGTACACGGGATAAGAATAAATAACAATAAGTGAAAGTACGGCCAGCCAGTGACAAGTGCAGGGTGAGTGCAGACATTGGGTGTCAAGTGCTGGAAGTGGGACTGCAGGGATACAGAAACAGTCCCCAAGTGCTGGGGTTGTCAGGAAGGCAGTGCAGGAGTGTGGCTGGAGGGGTGGGCTGGGCCCGAGATCAGAAGGTAGCCAGGTAACCAGTGCAATTTCAATGTCAGCAAGGGAGAGGAGGAGAAAAAGCAGAAGCAAAGAGAAAGGTTTTGAGGAGCTTAAGGAACTGAAGGTGATTCTCCTAAAGTTTCAGGGGGGCAGGGAGGCTGTTCCAGAGAGAGGCCCCAGCCAAAGAAACAGATCTTTCACCAACTCGTTGTTTGGAGAAGCAACTGACCTTGAGGGAGTTGGAGGCAGAAGAGCGTACAGCTCGAGAAGGAAGGTATTTAGGAAGAGAGTGTTGAAGCTATTGAGGCCCCAGGCCCCAGAAGGCCTTGTGGACGATGCAAAGGGTTTTGAACTTAATCTTCGCAGCCACTAGGAGCCAGTGCAGAGATTTCAGTCCTGGAGAGATACGATCCCTGGGCTTGAGGCCAAGGACAATTCTGGCAGTCCTGTTCTGGATAAGTTGCAGGGGGCTGAGGGTAGAAGCAGGCAGATTTAGAAAGAGGCTGTTGCAGTAGTCGAGCCTAAAGAGAACCAGAGCGCTGTAGACGGAGAGCTTCTGGGGGAAGGAGAGGAAAGGAAGAATACCTCTGAGGAGGTGCAGCTGGTAGTGTGACTTCTTAGAGACGTCAGAGATGTGAGGAGAGAAAGAGAGTGTAGAGTGGAAGATGACCCCGAGGTTTTTAGCCTTGCACGTGGGAACAGGAAGAGGGCCAAGGGAGGCCAGCCAGAGAGCTGCAGCAAAGGATGGAGTGGGTGTGCCGATGAGGAGAATCTGTCTTACTGGCATTAAGGCAGAGGTCATTGGCGGCACACCACTCCTGGATAGCAGACAGAAAGAGATGAGGGAAGTAGAGGAGGATACCGAGGGTAGCCTGAATATGAGATGGGCGTCATCCACATAACACTGAAAGTCGGGGCAGAGAGTAGCGATGCGGTGAGCCAGGTGTGCCAGGTATTGGTTGAACAGTCAGGGAGAGAGGTTGGACCCCTGGGGGACACATCAGGTAGAGAAAAAGATAGAGGAAGGACCCAAGTTGGACCTGGGCGGGACGGTTGGAGAGGAAAGAAGTCAGCCACACCAGAACCTGACCAGTGATACCAAGGTTATCATGGAGACCATTGAGCAGGTTGGCATGGTTGACAGTGTCAAAGGCAGAGGAGAGATCAAGCAGGATGAGGATGCAAGGGGTATGAGAATCAAGGTTGGAGAGCAGATCTTCACGGATGTTCAGACGAGCAGTTTCCGTGGTTCTGGCAGCTCTGAAGCCATACTGATGGTCATGAAGACAACCAAGAGATTTAGTGTGGAGATTAAGCTGGGAGATAGCCAGTTTCTCCAGGAGCTTGCCCAGGAAGGGAGTGATGGAGATTGGGCGATAGTTGGCTAGGCAGGAGGGGTCGGCAGTGGGCTTCTTAAGAAAAGGGTGCACAAGGGAGTGCTTCAGGGAGGATGGGAAGACTCCATTGGCAAAGGAGAGATTGCAGAAATCGGCCAGGGCAAGAGCCAGGGAGTCGATGTGGTCCTTGATGGTTCTGTAAGAACAGGGGTGAACCTGTTTCGACGAGACTTTCATAGATCGGACTTGTTTAGAAACCTTGTCTGCGGAGAAAAGGGGAAAGGCAGAGCAGGAGGGAGCAGAGGCGGCTGCAGGGAAGCCAGATGAGGAGCAGGGAGTGGGGGAGGGAGGGGATAGGAGCAGAGAGAGGACAGGATGTCCTGAGTTTTAGAGATGAAGTGAGACGCCAGTGCCGTACAGAGGGCCTGGGAGGGGACAGGAGAGGTAGAGACTGTGGACGGATTGGAAAGTTCCTTGCAGATTTTAAAAAGTTCAGCCGATTTGTTAGATGCTGCAGAGACAAGGGCTTGGATATGCGCTCTCTTCTTGGTTAGGACAGAGAGCCAGTATTGCCTTTGCAGCAGGCGGCAGGCCAATTTGTCAGAGGATGTACATGAAGCACTCCATTTCCTCTCAGCTACCCTACACTTGCGTTTTAGGGTGACGAGGTCTGAGTCGTACCAGGAGTTCCGCTTGGCTTTGGGCTTCAGAGATAGCAGAGTGGAGTGTGGAGAGGGCTGTGTTAGGGTGAGAGTCAGCCAAAGGGGGAAAGGGGCGAGAAGGTGGCGGCGAAAGCCTCAGCTGACACGCGCCTCACGGGTCAGATGACCGAGAAGGTGGGTGGCAGTGATGGAGGTGGCTTGGCCTGAGGGGTAGGGAGGGTGAGGTGGGAGGAGAGGAGAAAGTGATCACTCCAGGAGAGGGGAGTGGTGAGAGGGACAGGGAGTCGGAGGAGATCAGAACATCACGAGTGTGCCCTGCAGAGTGATTCGGGACAGAGGGGAGAATATTGAATGAGAGAGAGTCACAGAGGTCGCGAAAGAGTCCAGAGGGAGGACAGGAGGCATCCAGTTGGATGTTGAAGTCTCCAAGCCCGAGGAGTTTAGTAGAGGCTAGGAGCGAGGGGGAGAGGTCGGCCCACTCAGGGAGGAAGGATGAAATCTGACCAGGTGGCCAATAGATCGTAGCCACAGTAAGTGAATGGCTAGAGGAGGGAGAGAGCCTGCAGATGAGGCATTCAAAAGTGGAGTAGGCCTGCATAGGAGTGACAGAGGCAGGAATCCACTCAGGGAAGATCAGGGCTACACCCCCACCAGAGCGGTTGGCCCTTGGCGCAGAGAGGATCTTGTAGCCGTCAGGTTTGAGCGAATCAAAGCTTGTGACAGAGCTGGTTGTGAACCATGTCTCGGTCAGACCAAGGACATCAAGGTCAAGTTCTTCGAGAAAGCGGCAGATGACAGAGGAGTGTTTGACTGCAGAGCGAGAGTTTAGAGTGGCAATATGGAGAAGGTTGCCATCCTCGAAGGACATACGGGGAGGGGTACAGATCAGAGGTACTCCCTGCGGAAGTGTAAAGGGAGCCCGAGTGGGGGCAGAGAGGGGAGGGGATGGCGAGGTAGCCAGGGAGGAGGCAGAAGGGGGAGGCAAGGTAGTCGAGGAAAGTTGGGAGGGGACAGCAGGAGAAGAAAGGAAGTTGATGAGGCGCGGGAAGCATCTATCAAAGAGATGAAGCTTGGCCTGAGGACCTTGGACCAGGACGGTCCCATTGGAGTAGACATTAATGATGAATTTAGAGGAAGGGGAGGATGCCAGGAGTGCGTCCCAGTGGGTGCCACCATTAATGGGAGCAGAGGAGAAATGGGAGTGCACAGAGACCATATGCAGGGTCCATAGGTCTGGCAAAGGTATGACAAAGAGGATGTCGGTGAATCTTAGAGGAGGTGGGAGAGGGGCTGAAAGGAAGAGGGGAAGACACTAGTGAAGGTCACGCAGTATGAAACGGGTAGGAGGGCACAGCTAAGTTTGAGAGTCCTAGGAAGGGAGAAAAAGGCTAGATTTTTTAACAAGGCGAAAGCAGCAGAGCCAGCCGAGAGAGGGTAAGGGGAGGTAAGGAATCTCACCAGGCTAACCTGGTGACTGCCTGGCAACTGGCGTCCCCTGCAGACACTAACAGGGAGCCTCCTAAGTGGGAGCCGCCCGTTGCCTGGGGGCCCTGAGCCACGGGGCTGCCGGGCAGAGGCTGCCCAGGCTGGGTCAGAGATAAGGGAAGGGGGTCCAATCATGGGGGGTGGGCGGGTTGGGAGGCTTGCAGGAAGAGGGACACAGGGAGGAAGGGAGGCCAGAAGAGGGAACTCGGGTGGGTGAAAAATCAAACAAAAACAACAATAATATCACACAAATACACGTTACAGTACCTGATCAAGGCCCAGGAGGGCAGAGGATTTCAAGATGCAGCACTGTTCTCACCCCCTGGGCCAAATGTCCAAGAAGGATGGTGGCAGTGCTGGTGTGGGCCTTGCCTGTGGGACAAGAAGTCGTTTCGGGTGTGAGGAAAGCAGGAAGTGGTCCGTCCAAGAGAGGAGTGGTACGAGGGTTCGAGAGGGGGATGTCTGAGGAGATGAGAACATCCAAGGTGTGTCCGGTAGAGTGTGTCGGTCCAGAGGGTAGAATGGAGAGGGAGATAGTCTCGCAAAGGTTGTGGAAGGTTGTGGAAGAGCCTGGAGGAGGGATTAGAGGCATCCAGGTGGATGTGGAGGTGTCTGATGAGGAGAAGTTGAGAGGTAGAGACAAGGAGAAAAGAGGAGACATCAGCCCATTCTGAGAGGAAGAGGGTGATCTGGCCAGGTGGCCCATAGATGGTGGATCAGGAGAGATAGAGAGCCTGCAGACCCGGCATTTAAAGGAGGAATAGGCCTGCGTAGGAATGACAGAAGCAGGGACCCACTCAGGAAAGATCAGGGCCACTCCACCTCTGGGTCGGTTTATTCTGGGCTCTGAGAGGATCTTATAGCACTCAGGGAGGAGAGTCAAAACTCGTGACGAGCTGGCCGTGAATCAAGTCTCAGTGAGTGCAAGGACATCCAGGTCAAGGTCTTCGAGGAGGTGGAAGATGTCAGAGGAGTGTTTGACAGCAGTGCGAGAGTTGAGAGTAGCGACGTGGAGCAGGTTACCACTTTTGAAAGCCTTCCGGTGCAGGCTACAGGAGTGGGGTACACCAAACGGAGGCAGCAGAAGGGCCCGAGAGTGGGCAGAGGCAGTAGATGGAGGTGTCATAGGGGCCAGAGAGGCGGGTGTCAGAACAGAGGTAGAGGAGAAGGATGGAGGTGGCAGAAGGGAGGTAAATGGAGTAGCAGAAGAAGGGAGGAAGTTGATGAGACGCAGGAGGCCTATCAAGGAGGAGTAGATTGGACTGAGGCCCCTGGACCATGACGGTACCATTTAGATAGACATTGATGTTGGTCTTAGAGAATTGGAAGTAGGAAAGAGGGCCTCCCGCCAGGTGCCATGGAAAGGACAGAGAAATCAGACCATATGAGGAGTCCATAGGTCTGGAGAGGGAGCGACGAAGAGGATGTTGGTGAGAGTGTCTGGAGGAAGCGCTGGTGTAGGTGTCAGTGATAGGAAGGCCTGGGTTGAAGACCAGGAAATCCCTCTTGAACTTTTTTCTTCCCGGCTTAGTGAGAGGGATAGTATAGGAGATAGAGGCGCACGAGCAAGTTCACAGATAAGTTCCGCTTTGCCGCTTCAGAGGACTGATTGCTCACGCTTGGATCTGCGAATTGTGAACTGTTGACTGCAAAACCAGTGGTCTGTTTTGAGAAGTTAATAGCTCTAGCATATCAATATATGCGAGTCAGTGTGAATCTTCTATTTCCATTCGAAGTGAGCAACACTGTATGCCAGTTGAGGATTTATCTCATGACTCCTTTTCAACACCTTCAAATTCTGCAATTGCGTCTTTTGCTCTTCCTACTCCGAGAGCTTTAAAACTGCCTTTATGTGTTGCACCTTCCACAACTCCTAATATGTTACAACTTGCCCTCACTGCTGTAAATACCTCGGTCTTGGGTTTACACAAAGTGTTTGAAGTGATGCAAGAAAAAATGAATAAACAAGCTTTGCAATTGGAGGAGCTTGTGCGGTGGACACAGCAGCAATCCCAGCTTTCAAAGGTGAATGTCTCCTCCCCCTCCAGTAAACCCCATGACTTGGAGGATTCAATTATAATTTGTGGAAATTTGCCTGAACAAACGCACACAATATTCTAGGCGCAATGCCAGGATACCAATGTTTCTCGGAACAACTGGACAGCTACCATTGTTCCCTAATGTCATTCGAGCAATTGAGAAGGATCTGAATACTTATGGGTCGTTTGCGAATCCTCTTTATGTCAATTCTGAGGAGCTACCTTTTAAAGAGGGCAAACCCGATGCCCCTGTCTCCACTATGGAGCATGTTTTAGGCACCCGGCGCAAAAGACTGCTTAGACAAAAGCCCCAAAGGCATTTGTCAACTATGAAAAAAACCAAGAACCAGCCAGCTCGCAGAGGGGTTAAAAATACTCTTAATGCTTTCTTCAAAGCAGTTGGAGATTCTATCCCCATGGCCCAGAAAGAAAGTGACCAGGTTTTAGTTCACAACAGTAGTCCTACTGGTGCGAACCTTTCCTTAAAAGATACACTGCTTCCCAGTGATCTCACAAAGCAGATTTCCTTACAACAGCGCTCTTCAATTCAAAATTCAACTCTTGCATACCTGCCATTGGACACTCTTGTAGAGACCCTTACTCAATCAGACCCTGATCTACCCACGCCCATGAACACGGTCATGCGCGAAAAAACTTTATCCTTCAAACCAACACAACATCTGACCTCTCTACCCCCAATGGAACAGAACCATGTGGCCATAGCCCAATTGAAACAAGCGGTCGATGCTTACCTTCTGTAAAGACTTCCTGGACCTCACAATCAAAACATGACTATGGCACCACAGGTTCTAATGGCAGATAGCATTCACACTCAAGTTGAAGGGCAATTCACTAGATTTGCACATCAAACATCAGAGCCCCCAATGACCACGGAAAGATCGCACAGTTTTCAACACCCTGAATTAGGACAGACTAGAAAGAACAGTTTTTCCAACAAACAATCTGGTAGACCATCACAGCTTTTGCCGCAGGTGTCAAAAACCCCTATCTTTTCCCTTATCTTAAAATGCAGAGAAGGTTCATATCCAATTTACGACCTTAACGGAAGAAGTGTGTTGAATATTTTTAGAGATGTTGTTGAGTTACAGGACGTTACCTCCTTAGATATTGAGGAGATTGAGTTTATCTCCGACGCCTCCAGCTCTATTGTCAGATTGTGGATTCCATCAGGGGTGGTGGCAAACACAATTTGGCAGGCAAAAATGTCAGTGTTTGAGATGGGTTTCCTGTTGGCGCAGGAGCCGAAATATAATCCAAATCAGCACTAGAAACACATTTCTAAACCTAAGATATATGAGAGCTTACAGATCCCTAACACAGCTAGTGTAAGATCACAATTTAGTTTGAGGAATTAACCATCAACGGTAGAAAATCTAAATTCCCTAAAAATAGCCAGTTGGAATACGAGAGGGCATACTCATTTGAAAGTTTCTATTAAGAAGTTTCCGTCCATCTTTCATATATTAGCCCTACAAGAAACATGGTTAATTAAGCCACCAATATGGGATGGATATGATGTCATACTTCTACCCACCTTACTTACTAGAGGTAGACCTTCCTCAGGACTTCTTGTTGCTACTAACCGCATCTTGTGCTTATCCTTCATACCGTGGACGTCACAAAATATTTATCTTCAACTGGTCAAAGTTAATATTGCAGCACATTCCTTGGCTGTTTTGAACATAAATGGAAATCCAACGGCTTAGCCAGATGAAGCCTCTTACAATGGTTTAACTATTTTATTAGAGTTGATCAAAATCTCAGCATCTAGATCTCATACTATCATCATAGGAGATCTAAATCTAGACTGCTGTAACCCAAAGCGTAATTCCAAAGAAGGTGATAACTGGCAGAATTTTATGAAGGAAAGGCATTTTGTAATGCTTCAGTTAAGGTCAATGGTTCAGTTAAGGGTGACAGTCCAGCACAAACAACATGGTATCGCAATAACAGTGCAAGTACCATTGATTATATTTATGTTGATCAGAGTCTGTTTAGACAGACCCAAGAGCTGGTTATCACCGCTCAACCCTGTAGTGTCCACAGATTGCTAGCCCTCACCATTGCATGGAAGTTATCAAAACCAATAGATACTACATTAAATTGTGGTTTTGGGGTCAACAGCGCAAGGACAAGATTGAAATGGTCTGATGCTAGAGTTTCAGAGTTTCAGAGTTTGATAATGTGTGACCTGATCAAGGTGGGAGTACAATAAACTGAGATTCTTGCTCCATTTGCTGTCACGATCTCCATCCCAAGCAAAATAGACACAAAGCATAGTCATGCATATGATCAGGCCATCGAAGACAAAAATACAGAGTTTAGACAAACAAAACGCACCATTCTTGCATCAGATAGTAACAATCGCTGGCTATTACTAAAAACTGCCAAATCACTGTATAAAAATTGGTTACAGAGTCACAAATCAATAATGTTTCAGAGAGATAGTGAAGCAATGGCGAAGGCAATGACTGACAGGAACTCTGCTCAAATGTGGCATCTTCTTGGAAATTATGCGAGTAACAGAGATGCGGATGCACAGTTAAATGTGGTAAATGAACAGCAGTGGGTTGCATATTATCATGATCTTTATGCCGGTACCGAATTTGACCATATGAAATATTTACAAACGCGAGCAAGTAGATGGCATCTAAATTTTACCATTGCCGATAAAGAAGAAATTATTAAAAAAGCTTGCTCTTCGAGGGCTGTAGGCCCCGATGGCATTTCGAACGCCACGCTTGAAGTGAATTGGGTTGAATGGGCCCATATCCTGTACCGCATTTTCCAGGCAGTTGTCTCTTCTTGTACCATTCCTACATCATGGAAATCATCAGTCATTATTCCTATTTTCAAGAAGGGGGACAAAAATATGCCACAAAACTATCGCCCAATTGCTCTTTTAGACTCCCCTGATAAGATCTTCTTGAAAATTATTCTAAATGACTTCAACAAATGGACCCTGGCTAATGGTTTGCGAGACCCCCATCAATCTGGGTTTATTGCGAGGATGGGCACACAGTGCAATCTATTAAAGCACAATGCCGAGATACTAACCAAGAAGTATTCTGAGCTTGTATTGATTTGCATTCGGCATCTCACCTGTGCTTCTCTTTGATAAGCTAATACGTGCTCGATGCCCACATACACTGTTCGAAATTATTCTCGCCTTCCACTCTGACACCTCCCTTCGTGTCCGTCTCTCTTTGGACGGGGTTCTTTCAACTGCCATACCCACAGCTCGTGGGCTAAAACAAGGTTGCCTTTTAGCATCCTCCATCTTCAACTATTTTATCCATGACACAAAACAAATCTTTGAAAATGTGATCTCTGATTCCCCTAAAATTAATGACCGGTAAGTTAAAAGTCTGATGTATGCAGACGACATGGTTCTTATCTCAAAAACTCAAATCGGCCTCCAGAACCTCCTTACAACATTCAATAATTATATTGTGTCCGATGAAATAAAGATAAATACCAATAAAACCCAAATAGTTTTGTACTCGCCCAAAAGGAAATGTAATACTTTTCTCTGGTCTATAAGTCAAACAAAGTTAACTGTAGTTTCACAGTATAGATACCTGGGTATGATATTTGAATTGCTCAATCAACCTAAAGCACATTTGGACAGGGTGGAGAAGAAAGTGGACACAGCCATTTCGCAAGCCAGGATAATTATGTGTAGATGCGGGAAATTTTCAATTAAGCCAGCCTCGACTTACTGGAAGCAGTACCAGGCCTGGAAACCTTGCCTGTAAATGCTAACTTCAAATTTGACAAATGGGAAGGCACATTTTTGAAAAAGATTTTAATTTTACCGTTATCTCTTCCTGTCTTCTGGACTCATTATGAGCTGGGTCTAGTTTTACTGCGAGCCTTGTATAACTTGCGTCTGTGCTCACTATGTTTGCTACCAAACATAAGTTCTTTTTTGCTCTGGCTTAAGTCTGTGTATAGTGTCTTGGGTAATGCGAATGTGACAATTTATACTTTAATTAACAATCCAGACAAGGCGAAAGCCCAAATATATACCATTGATTGGATTAAAACATGTGATCTATGTTTGTAATATGCGGATGGATATTTAAACCGCTTTCCCCCCAAAACAATGCGATGTCTACCAATTTATCTCATTAGAGCCCCATCAGTAAAATATCGCTCAGCAATTTTGCGATTGCGTTTTAATATTTGCCCTGCTAGAGCCCTACTGATGAAATGCAGGTTAATTTCATTGCAAGAAAATTACTGCCGCTTCTGTGGTTTTATAACCACTCCATAGTCATTGCAACATTTAATCACACAATGTCCGGCTCTGGCATCTATAAGAATAATCCATTTTGCAAGACATTGTCGATACCTGGGTAATTTGGAATCTGACCAATGTTGGTCAGTGATATTGAACAATTCCTACTTGCCAATTCAAATAGCAACAGTTAGTTTCTTGGAAAGTTTGCATTTGGACAGAGTTTGGTGAAACCATTACAACTGACAAAGTGATGAAATAGGTCATGCTTGATCTTCTCTGATTGTGTTTTATGATTTGTATTGTATCTAAATGTCTTGGTGTATGTTTTGTTTTGTTTTAATGTAATTTTTATGGTCATGGATTAAGAATCAATGTTTTAAATATGTGAATATATTGCGAAGATCAGTTCAGTAATGTATATAGAGTTTGCAACTGTATTGCAATTTTATTTTTTGTATTAATTTTGCATCATTGTTGTAACCAAAAAACATTTGAAAGGTTGATTTGATTCAACCAATTCAATAAAAAAACAATAGAGTAGAGTAGCAGTTTGAGAAGATGGGATGGATTGAGAGCACCATAGAGGGTGTGAGGCGCCAAGAGGGCAGAGTGAGGGAAGAGAAGCAGCACAGCCAAGAGCCACGCACCACAGGAAGCACCGGAGAGGGAGGGTTCACACAGAAGGGGATGCACAAGCTGGTAACACAACACAGAGAATGTAGGGACAGCAAGGACGGAGGAAGGGAGGGGGGGTTGGGACAACTCACTGCAAGGACACCCAGATTTGATTTTCTTAAAAAGAGGAAAAAGGGCTAGTTTCAAAACAGCAGCAATGCAAAATGAGACTTTCCTAGGCAGATGTGAGGGATGGCTAAACAATACAACTAACTGTGATGCTTATTGATGGTGCGGTAAGAGAAAACAGGTGTAATTTGAGAGGTGGGTCAGTTTAGTGGGGTGCAGTGATTGCTGCCCCCGACTGCACCACACCTAGCCTGTCGATCGCAGCAGGTTGACGGCTGCAGGCTTCTTGCTTCCCCTGCTGACAAAATTTGGACCTGTTCTGACAAGTGGGGCTCTTGGCCACAGTGGGGCTGCCCTGGAGGGCCTGCTTAGTAAGGCAGTAATCACAATTGGGGGGCAGGGTTGAGGGAGGGGAGGAAGAAGCCTCGGGCTCAAGCTGCCATGCGGCAAGCACAAGAGAAATGTATAACATTAAGTGCCAGAGCTCTTGTAGCCTGTTTGTAAGTTTATCAGGCAAAGAGGTTACAATCAATCAATGCGGGCAATAAGGTAATGCCCAAGAAGTTATCAGGCACAAGAGTTAACGCTAGCAGTGCGGGCTAATAAACAGTAAGATGTTATCAGGTAAGGAGCACGATGCTTGCTGAATCGAAAATTTCACAAAATGTACTGAGGCACACCCCAAACTCACTTCAAGCTTCTCATAGACTCATGACTTCATTGCAGCTTGCCTTATTATTAGTTTCGAGGGGATTGGGTCCTCCGACGTATTCCATATCTATGACAGTAATCACCACAGCTGTGCTGCTTCGGAAAATCTTTCTGCGTCCTGCGTCAGTGACGTCGATACGCTGTACTTGAGGGCCTCCGTGGATCCGACATCACCAGATGTTATAAGTAGGACGCACGACGCCCGTAGCCTCAGTTCTGTTTTTTCCATGAACGTGTTAGCTTCGGAGATCTCGGCGCGCCTCGATTCTGCTGAATCCTGTTCTTTCGGTTCTTCGAACCTGTTTCTTCATTGGCATTGAATGATGTCTTCGGCTTCTTCCACCCCGCAGTCCGGGTTTAAGAAGTGGCGGGTGTGCGGGTCCAAGATGTCGCTGACGGATACGCACAACGCTTGCCTCTGGTGCCTCGGAGAGGACCATGATACGGACGACTGTGTCGACTGCCAATCGCTCACATCGAAGGCCTTGCGGGAGCGTAAGAAGAAGCTGTCGGTCGGTAAGGTGGCCAAGCCCCGGAAGACCCGTTACGCTGATCTTTCGACGGACAATTTGAGGGGCGACTCTCCGCATCATCGTCGTGAGTCCGGGGTTTCTCGGTCCTGAGGAATGGGATTCCTTCCGAAAGGAGATGTTGGAAATTTTTCAATCGCAGGGCTCCGGTCCGTCCGCGCCGTCTGCGGACGCTGGTCGTGGCCGTGCTAAAGACACTGCTCGTACACCTCTGGGCTCAAGCAGTCGTCACGACCAACGGGCGCCTTCGAGGTCCCGTTCGGACAAGGATGGTCGCTCTAGACATGCCCGTTCAAGGTCCCGGTCCTCAACGCCCTCGAGACCGTGAGAACCTGTGAAGTCTTTGAGGAAGACATTGGCGCGCCGAGGCCGTCGACGGACTCTCTCGAGGCCCCGCCTCGGAGGAAGTCGTTGACGCCATCGTTGCCCAGGCTGACGAGAGACACGCTCGGTGCTCTACCCTCGAGGCCTGTCGACACCGTCGAAGCTGTCGGCGCCGTGCTCGACATTGACGCCGATTCCCTCGACGCCTTTCGAGGTGGCCTTGTTGGAGGTACCCCGTAGCACGGTGGCACCCACCAAAAAGGCGCTGGCCAAGGCTAAACATGTCTTTGTGCCTTTTTCTGTACCCTCCTTCCAGCCTCTGGATTATATTTCTGAGGTGGATGAGGGGTCTGAGGAAGGTGAGGTTCCTGCAGGGGTTCCTGATGACATTGTTTCTGGTCATAGTCAACTTGAGGACCTACGTCAGTCGCTCCACGGCGCCAGTGGTCTGGACACCTCTCCGGAGGTGGAGTTTGGTAGGCCGGAGCCTGGCACCCATGCCGAATCCTCATACCGGTGCCTCATGTCGAGGGTCACGGACTACCTGGGGTGGTCTGCCCCCCCTGGGGATTTTCAGCAGGATGACCTGACTGATATCCTGGACCAAGGTCCTCCAACAGACCCGGTGCTGCCATTCCATATGGCCTTGCAGAGAAGGGTGGCTGCGGCTTGGACTGCTCCAGAGAGTCTCCCGGCAGTGAGCGAGTCCTTGCTGAGAAAATATATCCCAGCCAGTGGCGCCCCCTGCTACTTGACCACGCACCCTACTCCGGAGAGTTTGGTGGCGCAGGCGGCTACAGTCCCAGCAAAGCAGGCATCGTACCCTACCATCCCTCCTGATAGGGACGACAAAAGTTTTGACGGCTGGGTGAAGAAGGTATTTTCTTCTGGGGGTGTGGCGCTTCAGACTGCCAACTCCGTTTGTACCGTGTCTCGTTTCACGCACACTCTGTGGAACTGTATTTCCCTAGCGGCTGATCATATTCCCGAAGGGGAGGAATGGGATGGTTTCCTTGCTATCGTGCAGGATGGCAAGGATGCAGTGTGTGAATCCGTTCAGTCGGGTCTGGACATGGTTGATTGCGTCAGCCGGTCCATGGCGGCGAGCACCATAATACGCAGGTTTGCGTGGTTGCGGAAGTCGGGTTTTGCTCCTGATGTGCAAGCCCGGCTCCTCAACATGCCCTTTGATGGTGACCATCTTTTTGGCAGCAAGGCTGACAAGAGTCTTGAGAGGTTGCAGACCTCCAAAGCTGCAGCGAAGTCGTTGGGCGCTGCAGTTCGCCAACCTCTGCCTTTTCGTCCTAGGGGACAGCAATGGAGGGGAGGTTCCTTTCCATATTACTCGTCCTTTAGTAAATCGAGAGGAGCTGCAAGTCAAAGGGGCAACCGTAGAAGTGCCAGAGGAGGAAAACAAGGTACTTGAGGTTCCAAGGCCGTGCGAGCAGTTGCCTCTTTGCCCTCAGGCACTGCCGCAGCCTCTTCAGCTCAGTCATGAGGCCCATGCTTCTCCGGTTGGGGGAAGGCTGGCGCAGCATCTTCTAGAATGGCGTGCCATTACTTCAGATGTGTGGGTTCTGGAGATCATAGCACACGGCTACTGTCTTCCTTTCCGGCAGAGGCCTCACGACAATCCACCAGGGAATCTCTTTGAAGAGTCCGGATCCACTCCTTGCGCAGTAAATTCGATCCCTGCTGGAGAAAGTCGCCATAGAACTGGTGCCTGTAGCGGAGAGGAACAAGGGATGGTATTCCCCTTATTTTTTGATTTCGAAGAAAGACGGAGGATTGAGACCGATCATGGACTTGCGAAGTTTGAAAAAGCTCCTCAGGAAGGACAAGCTCAAGATGGTTACTCTTTCTCAAGTCCTCCAGGCCCTTCAACTTCAGGACGGTTGGTGTCTCTCGACCTCAAGGATGCTTATTTTCATGTGCCGATCCATCCCAAGCACAAGAAGTACCTGAGGTTCGCGGTTGGCGACTTGCACTTTCAGTTTCGGGTCCTGCCGTTTGGATTGACCTCCGTCCGAGGGTTTTCACCAAGCTCATAGTGGTGGTGGCAGCGTATCTCAGGAAAGGCGGGATTCAAGTCTACCCCTAGCTGGACGATTGGTTGATCCGAGCATGCTCTCCTGAGCAAGTCCTGGATCATCTGTCAGTCACCTGCCACACCCTTCACAAGCTGGGCTTCTCCCTCAACTTAAAGAAGTCTCACTTGACGCCAACTCAGCGGATCCAGTACATCGGAGCAGTGCTCAACACATCCCTGAGCCAGTGTTTTCCTCCAACATGCCCAGAGTCTCCCAGCATTCGAGTTCTTGAGGTTGCTCGGCCTCATGGCATCCTGCATTCTTCTGGTGCCTCCTGTTAGGGAGAATTCTCTGTAAAGGCTAATTTCCCAAACCTAGTGAGTCCCCCAGCAGCTTTGCTGGATTTTTTGGGGTTTATTTTTTCCCCTGCTAAGAGTGAGACTCTTTTCCCCCCACTCTTAGACATGATTTGAGGTGTTCCTTTGACTTTGTATGTGTTTTATGGGCTATGGGGTCCTTTACCCCATAGGGCTTCATGTGTTTTTGGTATGTGGGTTACACAGCACCCTCCGTGCCGTAACCCAGGGGTGTCGTAGCGACCCCCAAACATAGACTCCATGCCCTGGGACTGACTACTGTCTCCCAGGGCATGTAAAGTCACCATTGGCTTTACTAGTCTAAAATTGTGAACAGAACCAGTACAAACCATCATATTGTGGATGTACTGGTCGGGGCAATTCGATTGCCCCGGGGTCTGTTGTTCGAGGGGGCACTGTCCAGTCCCCCTCAACCGAGTTTTGGCTGGTGGCAGTGGATACTACTTTTTATATTCGACCGCGAATATATTCCTATGGGATTTTCCCATTGTTCGAGGCTACCACTTTTTAATATAGCCTCGAACAGACCGCCGGTTTATTAAATTAATATAAATTCACTGGTTGGTATTTTTTGCCGAAACTTGATTCTAAAATGGCGTTTGTGTTCGCTTCTGTGACTCCAACCCAAGTCGAGCCCTTTGTTCCACTTTTTGGCGGGCTTCTCCACAGAAGCCTCCCAAAAGTATTGCCACTCTGTCTAGGTACCACAGGGGGTATGGGAGGGGGTTTAGGCTAGGGGTGTCACAGTATTAGTTTTATGACGGTACGATAACCTTCTTGCCAAATGACGGTATATCATGGTTATCACGGTATAGCAGGTGGAGTTGACTAACCTTAACAAATATTTTCTAAAAGGTCATAAATTGTCAGATTTATCATCACAAACAAAACCAGACACCCAGGGACAGAATTGGGGTTTTCAACATACTTTCCATTGAAATGCTAACCTTAACAAATATTTTCTAAAAGGTCATAAATTGTCAGATTTATCATCACAAACACCAGACACCCAGGGACAGAATTGGGGTTTTCAACATACTTTCCACTGAAATGCCACCCCTTGCTTCCACCAAACACAAACACATGTGTGGAGAGGAGGAGGGGGGGGGGGAGTCCTGTGGCGACTGGCAAAGTAAACTGAATTGCTTTTCTTAAGTGGTAATTTAGGCTCGGGCCAAAAGGTGTTAAGTAATCACAGACATGTTACCCTTTGGTATGGCAGCAGGGAATACCCACAGAGATTAGTGAATTTCGCAGTGTGACTTATTATATGTAAATTTAATTATATAACCAGGGAAATCCCCCATTGTCATATGTTTAGAGAACATTATCCATTATAAATATATAAACCCCAAAGCCGCCAACCCAAAGTAAACCCTTTTCCTTCTTGACACTGTATCTATTCTTCCTATTGCTAACATATTGATTTTGTGTCAGGCACGTGTGGTTTATGGAATGGCATTAAGAACTGCTCCAACTGAAACTACTTGGCAGATGGCACATCCAACAGTGCAAGACCAAAACTGCGCAGCACTTGCTTACTGCAGCCTTTCCAAATCAGATTGAAAAGCACACTTAACGGTATAAACGGTATAAACAATGTGACGGTTATTATTGTTCAATTAAGTGGTTCACGGTATCTTTAACGGTATACCGTCATACCGTTACATCCCTAGTTTAGGCACCCTGGACTGAGTTGCCTCGGCAACTCAAGTCGCACTCTTGTGTGATTGGCCCAAGTGGTGAGCCGGACGGCTCACCACTTAGCATGTTTGAGTGACAGCTAGGCTGAATGAATGGGGGTTTTCTGCATAAAAGCAGGGCTTTGGGGACTGGAACTTCAGAAGTCGCCACAGGACCTAAAGAATCCGAGGAGGGAGAAGCCGAGCCGACCTGCAACGACGACACCACCGGTGGAGCCCTGCTGAACCGTCTCACCACTTTTCCCGACGACAGAGGAGATCTCCAGTCCGGAGAGTCTTCTTCCTTTGACTGGTGGGGATAACCAGTTTGCCCGTCTTTTCGCCTTCCTGGACCATCTCGTGGTCGCCTTGTCCGTGCCAAGCACCCCGGCAACCGGAATACCACGGTTTACCACTCCAGCGAAGAAAAGGGTAGTACCTTGTAACCGGGAAACTCTGCAGCTGGTTTCTTCCCTGGCAGTGCAACGACCTTCATCTTTCCTCCACGTCGAGACCTCCTCTTCCTCTGGACGAAACACCGACTTGCACCCGCTGCCAGGAACAACTGCCCCCGCTGGAGCGTTCTTCCCATTTCAGGTACTGTGTCCCGCCTGGGTTCCCTTGCGACAGATCGTTGGGGGTGACAGTAAATCCTCGACTTTCTAACCTGGGTTAGCCTGGGGCCTGTTAACTAACTTTTCCTGGATTGATCTCAATCTTTTGTGAACTATTTACAAAGACTCTTGGGGCATAACTCCACTGTGTGATCCTGGACACATTTCGCTTGCTCTCTCTAAGAGTGGGCCTGGCATTTGAACTTCCTTGCTCTCCAGTAGACTTTTCCTAACCTGCCTCACTGTGGTTCTTTGAAAAGTATTGAGATTTGTGTTCTTTCATAACTCTGCCTTTTTCCCTCCCTTTTTAAATAACTTATTAGAGTGCCATCTTATGTTAAGCGCTCACCTCTGTCTGAAAATAAGTGGTGTTTCTCACTAAGACTTGTCTAATAAGTAATTAGGGTTGTATATATATAATAGTGACTGTGTGTTGAATTTACTTACCTCTTTTTGTGCTAGTGTAATTTACAAGTGTGTCTTTAAATAAATAATTATATACTTTTTACACCAAAGCTCTGGTCAGTGTTTGCTTGTGCTACTGTATCTCTGTACCTATTGTGTATACTCTATATACTGCCTAACTCATCTTGAGAGAAGTCTGACTGCTCAGCCACAGCTACCAGGTAGATCTGGGTGGTATAGACTGCTACCAATTGGGTTTACTGCCAACCACCTGTAGTCCTAGAACTGCACAGGTTTCTGCCTAACAGTGCCAGAGGACAGGTTGTGGATGAGAGCTTTGCAATGGGCTCTCAAGCTCCAGTGGTCACAGTCCTACGGCAGGATGTCGGACCCTGTTCAGGTGCCGCCCTCGGTCGCCCAGGTCCTTTTGTGGTGGGCCGTCGAAGGCAATCTGATGAGGTGGGTTCCGTTTTGGCTGCCCTGGCCGGAGGTGACGATCGTGATGGACGCGTCCCTCACGGGATGGGGAGCTCATGCCAACGAGCTGACAGTCAGCGGTCGTTGGTCTCCGTCGGAGTCCAGATTCCATATCAATCTGTTGGAGCTGAGGGCCGTCAGGCTTGCCCTGAAGGCTTTTCTGCCGACTGTGCGAGGGAAGAATGTCCTGATACTGACGGACAACACAGTAGCCATGCACTACCTCAAACAAAAAAGGGGGGGGCAGGGTCACTTCCTCTGTGCAGGGAGGTGATGCAGCTCTAGTTGTGGGCCATCCAGCAGGAAATTTCGATCTTGCTAGTTCATCTGGCCGGAGACGAAAACGAGACGGCAGACGCTCTGAGAAGGCAGAGCGCGATCTCTCACGAGTGGGAGTTGGCTCAGGAGATTCTCCTGGAGATCTTTGCCCTTTGGGGGACCCCTCAAGTGGATCTCTTCTCCAGTGTCAACCGGAAGTGTGAAAAGTTCTGCTCGTGGGAATTTCCTCCAAGAGGAGCCTTGGGAGACGCGTTCGTGGTGGAGTGGTCCTTCCCACTGCTGTACGCGTTTCCTCCAGTCCCCGTCATCCCGCAAGTGCTGCAGAGGTTATAGAGGTTTGGTTCCCGGATGATCCTCATTGCTCCAGCATGGGCCCGGAGGATGTGGTACCCGGACCTTCTCGACTTGTCCATCTGCCCTCCACGTCGTCTTCCCTACCGAGACGATCTGCTCTCATGTGAGGGGAGTCAGGTTCTCCATCCAGAGGTCAGATCCCTCAACCTTCACGCTTGGCTTCTGAAAGGTTGAGGTATAAGGATTGGGACCTCCCTGAAGACGTGATGGATGTGTTGCTTTCGGCCAGACGGCCGGCAACAAAGTCCCTGTACCGTTGCCGTTGGAGAAAGTTCTGCGACTGGTGCAGGGTTAAGAATGTGGATCTTTTTTCATGTGACATTCCTGTGGTTCTGTCTTTTTTGCTTTCTTTAGCCCACAGGGGCTTGCAAGTGGGTACCATTAAAGGTTACCTGGCGGCGCTGTCCATATTTAAGCGCTCGTCTGAGGAGTGTTCTTGTTTTAAAATCCCTTTAATTTCTCAGTTTCTGAAAGGGCTCACTAATGTGTTCCCTCTGTCACCTTTCCAGGTGCCCGGGTGGGATTTGAACCTTGTTCTCAATTTTCTATTGGGTGCTCCGTTTGAGCCTTTGCATTCATGCCCTTTGAGACTGTTAACTCTTAAAACTTTATTTTTGGTTGCGGTCACTTCCGCTCGCAGAGTGAGTGAGTTACAGGCACTGGGCCTCATTACACGTTAGGCGGTAAGGGTTTACCGGTACCGGTAAGGGCACCGGTACCCGTAAACCCTTACCGTCTTACTACGAGTTCCCTTTGCGGGACCCGACCTTAACGGCTGGTTTTACCAGCTGTTAAAGTTGGGTGCCGCTAAGGGATCTTCGAGCTAATTACGGTACCGCAATTTGCGGTACCTTAATTGGCGCCTTCCCCATTCCCATTATGCCCTATGGGGGCAAAAATGGGAATGGGGAAGTGCCTTGGTGAATGGGGAATTACCGCCCCGGCTCACTGTGGAGTAGGGCGGTAATTCTGCCATCCACCAAGGCGGACACGGTTAAAATACCGGCGGCAACCATGGCGCTAATAGCACCATGGTTACCACCTACCGTGTAATGAGGCCCACTGTCTGTTAAGCCACCCTTCACTGTGTTTCCTAAGGACAGGGTTGTCCTTAGAGTTCGTCCTTCTTTTCTTCCGAAAGTTGTGTCGGATTTTCATTTGAGACAGGATGTCATTCTTCCGGCATTTTATCCTCCTCCGCACCCTGGTAAGGACGAGGAGAGGCTCCATAGGTTAGATCCTAATAAAATAAAACTGAATATGATTTTAAGTGTTTTTCCACTTTTAAATATTGAACTGCTGTTTAAATTATAAGAAGAAAATATTATTTTGTTGATTTATGTGTAAAGTTTTTGTTTTAAAAACTGTACCACATTAAAAATAAAATAAAATAAATAAGTTTCTATATTTCACGTATGTCCCGGGTCAGAGTGGATGATCAGCTATTGGTTATGCTGGAAGGTGTTTGGGACAAGCTGTGACTAAGCAGACTTTGTCTAGATGGATTATCTTGGCAATTTCTGAATGTTACCGCCGGGTGGGTAGGGACCCTCCAGTAGGCTTACGGGCCCATTCTACCAGGGGTATGGCTGCCTCTACTGCCCTGCAGCGGGGTGTTCCTATTCGTAACATCTGTGAAGCAGCCACTTGAGCTTCGGTCCATACTTTTGTACGTCGCTACTCCCTAGATTCTGTCCATGGGCAGGATCTGGCCTTTGGCAAGGCGGTCCTTTACTCTGCAATTTGATTGGGCATTCTAAATTTGTATATTCTAAATTCTTTTCCCACCTCCTTTCGTTGGTACTGCTTTGGGAGTCTGTCATAGATATGGAATACGTCGGAGGACCCAATCCCCTCGAAGAAAACGTTACTCTCTTATCTGGTAAGGTTTTTTCGATGGAATGGTCCGACGACATATTCCATATCGCTCCCTCCCTGCCTTCCCCGCTACAGAATTTTTTATGCGATTTCAGCTTACGTTTCGCAAGGCTTTCTGTGGTCATACTGGCAGAAGATTGGTGCCACACGTTCTGGGAAAAAACGACAACTGAGGCTACTGGCGTTGTGCGTCCTACTTATAACATCCGGTGACGTCGGCTTGACAGAGGCCCTCGAGGACAGCGTATCGACGTCATTGATGCAGGACGCAGACGACGAAAGATTTTACGACGCAGCACAGCTGTGGTGATTACTGTCATAGATATGGAATACGTCGTTGGACCATCCCAATTGAAAGAACGTTACCAGGTAAGAGAGTAACTTGTTCTTCGTTTGCGATAAGTCCATATGCCACATTGGTAACTCCTAAGGAACCAGGCTGCTAATGCTAGCAATTGAGGGTGAGGGTGAGGGGGAGGTTCATCCTCTCTTACTAGTAGGGTAGGTCAGGTCCTGGTTCAGTGAAAGAACATCGGACCCTCCTTGTTCAGCCAAAGGAAGTAAAAAAAAACAAATCTCTGGCTAGTGAGGGGCTACTGATACCATAGAGGAGTGGTGAGAAGCCTTGAGTTTTGCTGAGAACTCTCTCCAGAAGAGGAGTTGGAGGAACTGTGTAGTACATTCCATTGCTCTGCTCAATTTGGATCCAAATGAACTGTATTTTGAAAATCTTTGTGGTGAATAGATCCACTGATTCCCCAGATTGAAAACCTACTGCACTGAATGGATTGAGCTCCCACTCGTGAATCGACTCATTGCGTCTGCACAGCCTGTGTGCTTCTGTCTTCTGGTCACTTTTCAGGTGAGCCACTATAAGGAAGATGTTGTGCTCAGCGGCCCTCTCCTACAGCTGTAGAGCTAGGTTGCAAAGCTCTGGGGATCTCGTACACCATTGCTTGTTGACATAAAACAGAGTAGTGATGGCTGTCCAGATCAGCACCACCCTGTCCTGAATCCATGGATTTCATTACTAAAATTGCTTTGAGCTCCAGGACAGCTATGTGGATGAAATGATCCTCCATTACTATAACCTGTAGATTGAGTTCTTCTCTAAAGTAGCACTGCAACCCACCAATAATTCAGTAGTCCTCACCAGCGAGTGAAGGGGATTTTTCCAGGAATTCTGAGAGCATCTTGAATAAGAAGGAATTAAAATGGTATCCTGTTAATTGTCTGTGTCCTGTGACCACTGCTGCTCTAGGTGAAGTTGATTTCACTTCATTTTGAGTCTGGCAAAGTGCACTGACGGGAAGCATGAAGTCAGAAGACTCAGCAGCCTTTATACCACTAAGCCAAGTTGATTGGCCTTCTGAGGAAATTAGAAGCTGCAGCCTGAATGTACCCCACCCTCTCCCGAGGAGGAAGCACCCTTGCAGACAGGGTATCCCACCTGAAGCCAATAAATGTCAAATTTCGGACCGGTGAAGCTCTGATGTCAGAGTGTTATTAGACGTCATGTTGAACATCAGGTTGAGGAGTACCTGCCATGTTCTGGAGCCCATCTCTGGAGACACACCTTGCGTTTGACAGTTGCTTAGATAAGGATAGGTCTGCAACCCCTTGACTTTGGGACACTCGCTACATCATTCATGTACTCCTACGTCCCGTCCCCTTTGCTCCATACTGCATGGCATCCCTTGCTAGGGGCGGGAGATCGAACCTTTTTCACCAGAAAAATCATCTTCCCCTTTAAATTTTGATGCACGCGTGTGCAGAGCTCCAAGAGCATGCGCTCCCCTGACTCCGCCCACAAGTGCCTCTCCTCAGTCCTCTTTTCCATGTCGACAGGAAAGGACCGCTTTCACCAGCGCTCCTATGTTAGGCCTCTGGCCTAATAATTCCACACACTCTTCCCTGGAGAAGTACTTTGTATTCGAGGGGATTGGGTCCTCCGACGTATTCCATATCTATGACAGGTAATCACCACAGCTGCGCTGCTTCGGAAACTTTTTTCGGCGTCTGCTTCCTGCGTCGATGACCTCCTCCGACGTCATCCGATGTGATAAGTAGGACGCACGACGCCCGTAGCCTCAGTTCCGTTTTTTCCGCGAACGTATTGCGCCGTGAATCTCGGTTACGCCTCGACTCTTTGGAGTTCTGTTCTTCTCGGTTCTTCGAACCTGTTCGTTTTTGTAAGAAAATCCTTCGCAAGAAGATGTCTACTACTTCGTCTTTGACCCCGCGTCCGGGCTTCAAGAAGTGCGGGGAGTGTGGGTCCAAGATGTCGGTGGCGGACTCGCACGACGCCTGCCTCTGGTGCCTCGGGGAGGCCCACAACATGGATGACTGTATCGACTGCCAGTCGCTCACGTCCAAAGCCTTACGGGAACTTAAGAAGAAGTTGTCGGTAGGTCGGGTGTCCAAGCCCCGTAGGTTGAAGTCTGCGGGGCTTTCGACGGATGATTCGAGAGGTGACTCTCTGCGTCGGCGTCGGAAGTCTTGTGGGCCTCCTCCTAGGAGTCGGTCTCGCCACTCCTCGGCCTCTTCAAGGCATTCTCGGAAGTGCCGACACCGGTCGTCTTCCAGGTCCTCTTCTGAGGACTCTGCCCGGCACGTCGCTTACCCCACCAGGCGTGCGACGCCGGAGGAATGGGCTTCCTTCGGGAAGAAAATGCTGGCGATTCTCGAATCGCAGGGTACCAAGCCGTCAGCGCCCCCGAGTGCGATCGGTCGTGAAAGGTCGAGAGACACCGCTCGCAAGAGTGGTTGGCACAAGTCACGGGAGAGGTCCCGTTCGGACAAGGGGACTCGTTCTCGACGTACCCGTTCCAGGTCCCGGTCCTCGACGCGCTCGAGACCATGTGCACCTGTGATGTCTTCGAGGAAGACATCGACGCCTGAGGCGTTGAGGGCGTCGACAGGCTTTCTCGAGGCTGCGGCTCCGAGGAAGTCGTCGACGCTCAGGTCGTCGAAGGACACGCTCGGAGCTCCGGCTTCGAGGACTGTGTCGACGCCGTCGATGCTGCCGGCGCTGCATCTGATGTCGACGCCGATTCGGCACCGATGCCTGTTCTCTCGACGCCGGCGTCGATTCACTCGACGCCTTTCGAGGCCGTGGTGTCGGAGGTACCCCGTGGCACGGGGGAACCCCCTAGAAACGCTCTGGCTAAGAGCAAGCACTTCTTTTCGCCACCTGGAATATATTTCGGAGGTGGATGAGGATTCTGATGGCGTGGTTCCTAGTCAGGTTCCAGATGAGATGGTCTCGGGCCATGGCCAATTTGACGATTTGAGGCAGTCACTGCATGATGCCAGTGGACTGGACACCTCTCCGGAGGTGGAGTTTTGTAGGCCTGAGCCTGGCTCTCATGCCGATTCCTCGTACCGGCGCCTTATGGCTAAGGTCTCCGAGTACTTGGGATGGTCTGCTCCCCCAGGGGAGTTTGTGCAGGATGATCTCACGGACATCCTTGATGTTGGTCCCCCAACTGACCCGGTACTGCCGTTTCATATGGCTCTACAGAGAAGGGTGGCGACGGCTTGGACTGCTCCGGAGAGTCTCCCGGCGGTGGGTAAGTCCTTGTCGCAAAAATACTGTCCAGCCAGTAGCGACCCGTGCTACTTGACCAGGCACCCCACTCCGGAGAGTTTGGTGGTGCAGGCGGCTACGGCCCCGGCAAAGCAGGCGTTGTACCCTACCATCCCTCCTGATAGGGACGACAAACGTTTTGATGGCTGGGCGAAGAAAGTGTTTTCTTCGGGGGGTATGGCGCTTCAGGCGGCCAACTCATATGTGCCTTGATCGTTTCACACACACTCTGTGGAACTGTGTTGCGTTAGTGGCTGAACATATTCCCGAAGGGGACGAACGGGATGGTTTCCTTGCTATGGTCCAGGATGGTAAGGATGCCATGTGTGAGTCTGTTCAGTCGGGTTTGGACATGGCTGAATGCGTCAGCAGGTCCATGGCGGCAAGCACCGTGATACGCAGGTTTGCATGGTTGCGGAAGTCGGGGTTTGCTCCTGATGTGCAATCCCGGCTCCTCGATATGCCCTTTGACGGTGAACACCTTTTTGGCAGCAAGGCTGACGAGAGCCTTGAGAGGTTGCAGACCTCACAAGCTGCAGCCAAATCGTTAGGTGCTGCAGTCGGGCAACCTCAGCTTTTTCGTCCTAGGGGACAGCAATGGAGGGGTGGTTCCTTTCGTTATTACTCCTCCTTTGGTAAAGCGAGAGGAGCTGGCAATCAAAGAGGCCAGCGCAGGGGTACCAGAGGTGGACGACAGGGTACCCGTGGTGCTAGGGCCGCTCGGGCAGTTGCCTCTTTGCCCTCAGGTAACGCCGCAGCCGCTACCACTCAATCCACCAGGGAACGTCTCTTTGAAGAGTCCGGATCCGCTCCTTGTGCAGGAAATTCAAGCCCTGCTGGAGAAAGGCGCCATAGAACTGGTGCCTGTAGCGGAGAGGAACAAGGGATGGTATTCCCCTTATTTTTTGATTTCGAAGAAAGACGGGGGATTGAGACCCATCATGGACTTGCGCGGTTTGAACAAACTCCTCAGGAAGGACAAGTTCAAGATGGTTACTCTTTCTCAAGTCCTCCAGGCCCTTCAGCTTCAGGACTGGTTGGTGTCTCTCGACCTCGAGGATGCTTACTTCCATGTGCCGATCCATCCCAAGCACAAGAAGTACCTGAGGTTCGCGGTTGGCGACTCGCACTTTCAGTTTCGGGTGCTGCCGTTCGGATTGACCTCCGCCCCGAGGGTTTTCACCAAGCTCATGGTGGTGGTGGCAGCGCATCTCAGGCAAGGGGGGGATTCACGTCTACCCCTACCTGGACGATTGGTTGATCAGGGCGCGCTCTCCCGAGCAGGTCCTGGATCATCTGTCCGTCACCTGCCACTCCCTTCACAGGCTGGGCTTCTCCCTCAATTTAAAGAAGTCCCATTTGACTCCAACACAGCGGCTCCAGTACATCGGAGCAGTGCTCGACACTTCCCTGGGGCAGTGTTTTCCTCCCCAGGTTAGGGCTCTTCACATTCAGCAGATGGTGCACAAGTTTCAGCATGCCCAGACGCTCCCAGCGTTCGAGTTCTTGAGGTTGCTCGGCCTCATGGCATCCTGCATTTTTCTGGTGCCAGAGGCTCGCCTGCGGATGAGATCTTTGCAGTGGGCACTCAAGATGCAATGGTCGCAGTCCTCCGGCAGGATGTCGGACCCGGTTCAGGTGCCGTCCTCGGTCGCCCAGAACCTTCTGTGGTGGGCCGTCGAAGGCAAATTGATGAAGGGGGCTCAGTTTTGGCTTCCCTGGCCAGAGGTGACGATCGTGACGGATGCATCCCTCACGGGATGGGGAGCTCATGCCAACGAGCTGACAGTCAGCGGTCGTTGGTCTCCGTCGGAGTCCAGACTCCATATCAATACGTTGGAGCTGAGGGCCGTCAGGCTAGCCCTGAAGGCTTTTCTGCCAACTGTGCGAGGAAAGACTGTCCTGATCCTGACGGACAACACAGTGGCCATGCACTACCTCAACAAAAAGGGGGGTGGCAGGGTCACTTCCTCTGTGCAGGGAGGCGGTGCAGCTCGAGTTCTGGGCCATCCAGCAGGAAGTTTCGATCTCGGCAGTTAATCTGGCCGGAGACGAAAACGTGACGCTGGACTCTCTGAGCAGGCAGAGCACGATCTCTCACGAGTGGGAGTTGGCTCAGGAGATTCTCCTGGAGATCTTCGCCCTTTGGGGGACCCCTCAAGTGGATCTCTTCGCCTCCAGTGACAACCGGTTCTGCTCGCGGGAATTTCCTCCAAAAGGAGCCTCAGGAGACGCGCTCGTGGTGGAGTGGTCATTGCCACTGCTGTACGCGTTTCTTCCAGTCCCCGTCATCCTGCAAGTGCTGCGGAGGTTACGGAAGTTCGGTTCCCGGATGATCCTCATTGCTCCAGCGTGGGCTCGGAGGACGTGGTACCCGGAACTTCTCGACTTGTCCATCTGCCCTCCATGTCGTCTTCCCTACCGAGACGATCTGCTCTCACGGGAGGGGGGGTCAGGTTCTCCATCCAGAGGTCAGATCCCTCAACATTCACGCTTGGCTTCTGAAAGGTTGAGGTATAAGGATTGGGACTTCCCTGAAGACGTGATGGAGGTGTTGCTCTCGGCCCGACGGCCAGCAACCAAAGTCTCTGTACCGTTGCCGTAAATTCTGCGACTGGTGCAGAGTTCAGAATGTGGATCCTTTTGCATGTGACATCCCCATGGTTCTGTCCTTTTTACTTTCTTTGGCCCACAGGGGCTTGCAAGTGGGTACCATTAAAGGTTACCTGGCGGCGCTGTCCATCTTTAAACGCTCGTCTGAAGAGTGTTCATACTTTAAACTCCCTTTAATTTCACAGTTTTTGAAAGGGCTCATTAATGTGTTCCCTCCGTCACCTTTCCTGGTGCCCGGTTGGGATTTGAACCTTGTTCTCAGGTTTCTATTGGGTGCTCCCTTTGAGCCTTTGCACTCTTGTCCTTTGAGACTGTTAACTCTTAAAACTGTATTTTTAGTTGGGGTCACTTCCGCTCGCAGAGTGAGTGAGTTACAGGCACTTTCAGTTAAGCCTCCTTTCACTGTTTTCCATAAGGGCAGGGTTGTCCTTAGAGTTCGTCCTTCCTTTCTTCCGAAGGTAGTGACGGAATTTCATTTGGCCCAGAAGGTTGTTCTTCCGGCATTCTATCCTCCTCCGCACCCTGGTAAGGAAGAGGAGAGGCTCCATAGGCTGGATCCAGGAGAGCTTTAAGCTTTTATGTTTCACGCAGTCCCGGGTCAGGGTGGACGATCAACTCTTTATTGGTTACGCTGGAAAGCGTTTGGGACAAGCTGTGACAAAACAGACTTTGTCTCGCTGGATTATTTTGGCCATCTCTGAGTGTTACCGCTTGGCGGGTAAGGACCCACCGGTTGGCTTGCGGGCCCATTCTACCAGGGGTATGTCTGCATCTACTGCCCTGCAGAGGGGTGTTCCTATTCGCAACATATGTGATGCAGCCATCTGGGCTTCAGTACATACATTTGTACGTCACTATTCCCTCGATTCCATCCGTGACAGGATCTGGCCTTTGGCAAGGCGGTCCTTTATTCTGCTATTTGTTTGGCAATTCTAAATTTTAATTCTAAATTCTTTCCCTCCTCCTTGCTCTAGTACTGCTTTGGGAGTCTGTCATAGATATGGAATACGTCGGAGGACCCAATCCCCTCGAAGAACAAGTTACTCTCTTACCTGGTAACGTTCTTTCGATGGGATGGTCCGACGACGTATTCCATATCGCTCCCTCCCTACCTTCCCCGCTGCAGAATTTCTTATGCGATTGCAGCTTACGTTCCGCAAGGCTTTGTGGTCTGACTGGCAGAAGACTAATGTGTCACGTTCTGGGGGAAAAACTTCAACTGAGGCTACGGGCGTCGTGCGTCCTACTTATCACATCGTCGGACGTCAGAGGAGGTCCTCGACGACGGCGCATCGACGTCATCGACGCAGGACGCAGACGCCGAAAAAAGTTTCCGAAGCAGCACAGCTGTGGTGATTACCTGTCATAGATATGGAATACGTCGTCGGACCATCCCATCGAAAGAACGTTACCAGGTAAGAGAATAACTTGTTCTTCTTTTTCAATTGCCAGCTACTGCGTTGTCCTCTGGCGCCACACTCCTCCCCGGCGCATGTTGACAGGCACTGAAGCTGCTCCAGGTACCGGCCACCTGGCCGAGGGGTCGCAAGATCCTACCTGTGATCCTGCTGAGGGACAGCAAGGTTCTACTGCCGGGGCTCAACCTGAGGGGGTACGCCCTAACACCGGACTGATGTCTGAGTGGGGCGCCTGTATGCAGCACTACCGGCTCTACAGCCGAGGGCACTCCATGTACCAGGCCCCATCCTGAGGTGCAGGGTAGGCCTTAACCGCTCCGTGTACTGGAGGAAGCCGGGCCCAGCGCAGCGAGTACCGTGAGGCAGGCATGTGGCAGCCCGCCCAACACATCTCCCTCTGAGGACCAGGTGGGGGAGCGAGTTTACAGGCGGGATTGGTCAACGCCTGTCACTTGGTCCACAACATAGCCATCTACTTTGCAGGGCAGATTCATCTTGTCCTGTACAGCGAGACAGGGCGCACCTTGGTCTCGGCAACCTCAGGGCTCTGCACCTATGCCTATTCCATCCAGCACGCCTCTGGCCTATAAGCACAGGTTCTTTGAGAAGTTTCTTACTCTCATGATGTCACCACAGATGGGTACCATCCCTAGCAATGTGATCAGGGACATGCTCCCTCCGGTACAGCCTCTAGCACCCACGGCCACTCCGCCATTGAGTCCAGCTCCTCTGTATCCAGCGCAGGCGTCCGCCCCAGTCCCTATGGCTCCGGTTCCCATGCCTGTTCCAGTCACGGCAGCCCCGTACACGTTGCCGCAGCAGCCTCCGGCGCTGATAGTCAGTGTGCCAATTCTTCCTGCGCCCAGCACTCCTCCGGCTGCACCGGGCCAGCAAAACACATTGGTGGACACACATGAGGAGGAGGACCCTGACACTCCATCAGCCAAAGCCTTTCATGAACAGCTGGCGGGCCTTGCTGTGTATTTTGGGATCCCACAGTCACAGGTGGAACAACCAGAGACGTGGGTATTGGCAGAAATTCTCACTCTATGCCCCACGGCTAGAACGGGAATCCCACTGCAGAAGGACGTGGTGGCGCTTATCAAAAAAGGATGGCTCAAGCCACATTCTACCCAGCTTACCAATCGGCTTATCGGCGCTAAGTTTAGGCAAACGGAAGGGGACCCCTTCTTACTGTTGACGCATTCCCTGCCACACATCAGTGATAACGGCAGCTTCACTGTACTCAAAGCCTCAATCATCCTGGGCTACATCAGCCTCAGCACTCTTGGGTAAGGAGGAAAAGATCCTGGAAGCGTTTGGAATGAAAATCTATTCCAATGCCAAACTCCATCTGCGCCAGTCCAACGCGGATGCCATGCTGTTGTCGGTCAACCAGAGGCTATGGCGGCAGATCGCTGATTTCCTCCCAGAACTCTCTATGCAGAGCCAGGCTCACTTCAAGACCGGGCTTTCGGAAGCCAAAATAGTGGCACAGGACATAATGGAGTCCAGGGTGGCTCACATCAACACCTCAGGTCGTGCCATTTGTATTGCTACCGACATGAGAAGGACAGCTTGTCTAAGGGTGACTAAGTTTAACCATGATGTCCAGGAACATTTACTGGGCCTTCCTTTCGAAGAGGGGCGTTCTGTTCCATTCAACAATGGATGAGGAACTCGGTAAGAAAAATAATTGCTTGCAGACTGCTGAGTCTTTATCGATCCTCACCGAGTCCACCCCTAAGGCATAAAGCCAAGCGCACCAGTGCTCAGACAAGGGTTGGTCCTTCGGAGGCTACAGGGGTTTCCAAAAGAGGCGGTCCAGGCAACCAGACAGATCCCCGAGCCAGCACAGGCGCAAGCTGCACAAGGCGGCTCACAGGGCTTTTTCCAGTCCCCCTCCTTAGCCCTAACCTCAGAGGGCAAGAAATCGTGACACATCGATCCGGATCCACGAGTCTCTGTTGAGGGGGGAGGGGGCAGGCTTGCCCTTCACGCTCACCGTTGGTGGACAATATTCACGGACCCATGGATCCTCTCTGTAGTATCTACAGGCTTCCGGCTCCTTATCCCTCCCTCTCTCTCCTCCCCTCCACTCCCACAGATTGGTACAGCCACTGTTGGCTGAAATATGCTCGCTCGCAGAGGGTCAGTCAGTGGAGAAAGTCCCAGCCTTGTAGCGGGGTCTGGGCTTCTATTCACAGATTTTTGCCATACATAAAAAGAACCAGGCTGGCCTGAGAGTTGTGTTGGACCTTTTCACCTTGAACCTTTCCCTTCCTCTTCAAAAGTTCAAGATAGTTACCCCAGCGCTAATAGCGGAGACATTGTGTGCGGGAGACTGGATGTGCTCCCTGGATCTGAAGGATGCCTACCTACACGTCCCGCTCTGGCAACCCCATCAATCCTTTCTGGGGCTCAGCATCATCGGTTTTCACTTCCAATACTAGGTTCTACCCTTTGGCCTCAAGGGTCTTTACAAGACTGATGAACACTGTTGAAGTCCTACTCAGGGCGCAGGGGCATCACATCTACCAATATATAGATGACTGGCTTGTCAGGGCAAGCTCTCCAGAGGCAGTCCAACACACTGCCTCCGCCCTCATGAATACACTACACGAGCTGGGATTTTCCATCAATCTCAAGATGTCACAGTTGGCGCCCACGCAGAGTCTAACCTTCCTGGGCATTATCTAGAATACGAGCTCAGAGAGAATTTTCCCCTCAGCGGACAAGATTACAGCCATCAAGAAGGCCACTGGGCATTTTCTCAGCAGAGCACTGTCTTCGGCATGGTGGTACCAACACCTCTTGTGCATCATGGCACCATGTCTCCTGGCAGTGCCGCATACAAGGCTCAAAATGAGGCGACTGCAGTTGCACTTCGCAGCCTCCTGGGGGTCAGGAGAAGGGTTCACAGGCGGAGCAGGTCAGCATCCCACATCATCTCCACCAGGACCTAGTCTGGTGGAGCACGGACAACAACCTGCGGATAGGCAGGCCCTTCCGTCATCCAGCACCTCAGGTCACCATCACCATGGACTCATCCCTAGAGGGGTGGGGAGCTACCTTAACCAGCCTCAGTGTCCATGGGGTATGGTTCCGTCAGGAGCAGGCGGCCCAAATCAACTGGCTGAAGTTGATGGCCATCTGGCTCGCTATCAAAGCCTTCCTATGGATGCTCAGCAGCAAGGCCATTGTCATTCAGACGGACCGCTCCACCAGCATGTATTACATCAACAGCAGGGCACCACCAGGTCTCCTCCACTCTGCTTTCTAGCAGTCAACATTTGGGAGTGGGCTCTGGTAAACAACATGCACTTGGTAGCAATCCACCTCCTGGGGGAGTCCAACCTAGTGGCGAACAGGCTCAGCAGGCTGTGTGCGGACAACTACGAATGGCAGTTGGACGAACAGGTCCTTCAGGGGATCAGTGACAAGTGGGGTCATGCCCCTAGTTTGCGTCCTGGCAGGGACAGGTGCTCTCTGGGCGATGCAATGCAGATCCAGTGGGACAACATGAACACGTTTGCCTTCCCTCCCACTCCCCTGGTCCATAGGGTAATCTGCAAGATCATGGAGGCCTAGCACCTCCATATCATCCTGATTGCTCCGTGTTGGCCAGCAAGGCCATGGTTCTCAGAACTACTCAGCCTGTTCGATCAGGCCCCGGTGCACCTTCCGCTGGGCCCAGCACACCTACTCTCTCAGCAGAGAGGCACGGTCATCCATCCTGCCCCCCACAGGTTGGCCCTTGCAGCGTGGCTCCTGAACAAGTCACAGTGAGGCATCTGCATCTGTCACAAGCTAATCTAGACATTATACAAGGGGCTAGGAGTGATGCTACCAGGAGCCAGTACAAAAGCAAGTGGACCAGGTTTTGTCACTGGAGAGAATCGGAGGAGGTCAATCCATTGACCTGCACTCTGGATGACGTGCTATCCTTCTCTGCGCACCTCGCACACTCGGGGGTGCAGGTAAGCACGTGCCGCACCTATCTGGCGGCCATTGGAGCCTACAGGAACTCTGAGGAGGAGGTATTTTCCTCCTCTAATCCAGTGGTTATAAGACACTTGAGGGTCCTGACCAGGCTTTACCCGCCTATCAAGAAGCCACACCCCGTGTGGGACCTCAGTGTGGTCCTGGACGCCCTGGCGCATAAACCATTCGAACCTATGGCGTCCGCGGACATCAGGCTAGTCACCATTAAGACTGCCCTCCTGGTGGGCCCTACCTTGTCACGCCGGATCAGTGAAATCCAGGCGCTGGTGGCTTTGGGACAAGGTGGTGCTTAGAACTCAACCTGCATTCTTAGCCAAGGTTGTCTCCTTAAATGCAGAGTTAGTGCTACCAATATTCTTCGCGGAATCCACGGATGATGCTCAGAGGGTATTGCACTGTCTGGAAGTGAGGCATGTACCGAGATACTACCTGGACAGGATCAAGAGCTTCCGCAAATCAGACGCCCTCTTTGTCAACTTTAGTGGGTCAAAGCCTCCTGTCAAGCCTCCAAGGCTTCCATAGCAAGGTGGATGCTTACGGCCATCAAGGAGGCGTACGAGGGGCAGCACAAACCTCTTCCCGCAAATATGCATGCCCACGCAATCAGAGCTAAATCCAAGGCCGTTACCTTCCAGAGGCATGTCCCCTGGCAGGTGATCAGCAAGATGGCTACATGAGCCATGCCCTCGGCCTTGTGCAAGCACTAGTGCTTGGATGCTGGCTCCAGGTCGGACACGGCATTTGGTCAGACAGTGTTAAGGAACTTTTTTTCTTAAGAGAGCACCTCTCCACCCTGGGGCTTCATTCAGTTCTACTCGCCCATACAGTATGGAGGAAAGGCGATGGGGTGTAGGTGTAATTATAATTTACTCACCGTAGTGCCCAACGTACTCCTAGTCCATAGTCCCCTTTCCTCCATACGTCCCACCATCCTCCCCCTTAATAAAACTTGTGTCATTAGGAAATGTTAATATTGTCAACGCGTCAAGGGGGACTAAAGAGTGGCACCCTTGGGCGGAGTCAGACAAGCGCATGCTCCCAGTGCAGCGTGCATCTATATTTAAAGGGGAAATTAATTTTCTGGTGAAAAAGGTTCCGTCTCCCTTCCCTAGCAGCAGCCGCCAATACAGTATGGAGGTAAGGGGACTATGGACTAGGAGTACGTTGGGCACTACGGTGAGTAAATTATAATTACTCTTACGTCCCGTCCCCTTTCCTCCATACTGCATGGGCGTCCCTTCCTAGGGACGGGAGACAGAACCTTTTTCACCAGATAAACCTTCTTCCCCAGATAAACCTTCTTCCCCTTTAATTTTAGAGGCGTGCAGGGGTGCGGCTCTGGGAGCATGCGCTACCCTGACTCTGCCCACTGGTGCCACTCCTCACCAGCTTCAGGACTGGTTGGTGTCTCTCGACCTCGAGGATGCTTACTTCCATGTGCCGATCCATCCCAAGCACAAGAAGTGCTTGGGAAGGATCGACGGGAACGGGCCGATTTCAACAGCGCTCCTGGCTTTGGCCTCGCCATATAATTCCACGCGCTCTTCCCCGTATTCTTCTTTTACCTTTATGTCTTTATTTGTCATTTAGGTACCTGGTCCTCGGGCGTCACACTCCTCTCCGGCGCATGTCGACTTCAGTGGGTTTCATCAGGTGTCCAGCCTGCGAGGGACTCTTTACCACATCTGACCCCCACGCTCTTTGCCTCCGCTGCCTTGGCCCTGACCACGGCTGGCAGGGTTTGTTAGGCAGAATCCTGTGCAGTTCCCTTAGGGAGCACTACAGAAGATTAAGACCACAAGTATGAGCAATAAACCCCCTTTGGTATCAGTCCGTATCACAAAGATTTAGTTGGTAGCTGTGGCTAAGCGGTCAGACTTATCTCAAGAGGCAGTAGTCAGGGTTTACACAATAGGGCTGTAATACTATGGCACAAGGAAACACTGACCAAAGCTTTGTATTAAAAAGAATATATATATTTATTTTACACACTTCTAAGTTAACACATTAATCACAGTTCTTAAAGCAAGTTAAAATCAGTCAAGAAAAGTATACACAACTCCCTAGTTAAACTGTAGACAAGTTTGAGCAAGAGTGAAAACTGAGCAAAACGGCACAGTGAAAACCAAACACAAATGGCAATCTAGCAATTTCTCACAAGGGAGGGAAAGCACATGTTATACAGGAATATTCCCTTATACACCCTAGCAACTCTTCCCATAAGTTTGTGAACAATTTTAGGCAAGGCAGTACTTTAGCATGTATAATACTTAAATGAAAACCAAGCAAAAAGGCACTTCACAAGTTTCAAAAGTGGGAGGAAGAGGTGGTTATAAGAAGTAGGTGCGCCAACATGGTTGTAGTTGAGCAGCAATCTAGAGAAGGCAGTTCTAACAAATATAGCCAGAGTCAATAGGCCTGTGCCAGAGTCAGTGGTACAGGGCAAAGGGCCCAGGAGCAAAATGTTCTTGTAGCTGCAGCCAAGTCTTTGGTTAACGATTCGAACAGTTGGATTCAGAAGGTGAAAGACAATGTTAGAGGATAGGGGCTGACAACCCAACAGGTAGGTAAAGGATTTAAAACACCTTTAGGGCTACCAACGAAAAAGGGCGGCCTGGCGGAACAAAGTACCTTAAAATGAAGAAGAGGCTCCTGCGGTGGCGGTTGTTCCTGCAGTTTGGGAGATCCAGCAGAGGAAGAGAGGCTCTCGTCGTGGAGGAAGGTTCGAGTTACTGCACTGCCCAGGGATGAGACCAGCCACGGTGCTGCCCAACGAATAAAAGGTACGCTCCTTTAAATCGCGGTCTGAGTGGTTGGGTGCCCGGGTATCCGTTCTCCGAGTACAGGGTACTGGCGATTCGCCCAAGGCAGGTCCAGGAAGGCAATTGGCAAACTGGTTGGCCCCACCAGCTCAAGGGAAGAAGGCTCTTGCAGGTGAAGATCTTCTCTCGTTGTGGGGAGAAAAGTGGTGAGACGCTGCAGCAGGGCTTCACCGGTGGTTCAGTTGTTGCAGATGGCTTTGGCTTCTCTCCTCTTTGGCTTCTTAGGTCCAGTGGCAACGTCTTTCTCTTCCAGTCCTCAGGACCCTGCTTTTATGCAGAAAGGTCCCCATTCATACAGCCTAGCTGTCACTCACACAGTGGAGTGGTCATCCTCGCGGGAGACCCTCCAGCCTATCAGGGCAGAGTGCGACATGGGTTGCTGAGGCAACCCTGTCCAGGGGTCCTCCTCCCCCTCCCACACAATGGATCCCCCCCAGACTCAGTGGCGCTGAATGGAGGGCTTCTTGGCAGAAGCCCGCCAAAAGGACGAACAAAGGATCCCCGACCTGGGTTAGGAGTTTAGAGAAAGACACGAGAAAGAATTTATATTAAAAGTTCTGGCAATTAAAACCTACCGGAGTAAAGTTAATATAAAAAATAAACCGGCGGTATGTTAGAGGCTGTCAGTAAATGTGGTAGCCTCGAACAATGGGAAAATCCCATAGGGAAATATTTGCGGTCGAAAATTTTTGGTAGTAACCACTGCCACCAGCCAGAAACCTTTGAGAGAGGGACTGTACGGTACCCTCTTGAAAAATGAACACAAGGGAAAAACTATTAACCCTTGCAGTCCCTCCATAGTAAGATGGGTTGCACTGGTTTTGTTCATAAAGATTGACTAGTAAAGTCAATGTGGACTTTACATGCCCTGGGAGACAGTAGTCAGTCCCATGGTATGGAGTCTGTTTGGGGGTCGCTATGACACCCCTGTGTCATTGCACGGAGGGTGCTGTGTAACACATGTGGATAAAGATGGTTCCTATGGAGGCGAGATAAACCCCATAGACATTAAACACAAAAAAAAGCCTAGAACACACATAGCAAATATGCCTGTGGGAAAAAGACTCACACTCTTAGCAGGAGAAAAAAACAAACCCTTCAACTCCAGCAAAGCTGCTGGGGGACTCTATAGGTAAGGGAAATTAGCCATAGAATGGCTAACAGGGTTTCACCGCGTGCGTCTCTGACTCCACGCGCACTGAAGGACAGGCTAACCAGGTGGAGGGAACGCTTCCAAGCGTCGCCTCCAGGGGACCTGAAGAAGTTTGTCCAGCAGAGATCGAGGCCCAAGAAAGGGCCGTTATTTCCTATCGCACCCCGTAAGGGTGACTCCTTCCCGAGGAAATGCCCAAGTGGGAGGAACCTCTTGGGTTCTGTTACCAGCACACGCACCGAGGTTACTCCAGCTACCAGCCTTACGGTCGAGGGGTCTTCGGACCTTACCGGTGTGAGTGCTGAGGGACCGCAAGGTTCTTCTAACCGGTCTACACCCAAGGGGCTTTGCCCTAGTACCGGCACCATGTCAGAGGGAGCGCCTGCATGCAGCACTACCAGCGACAATGCCGAGGGCGGTACGCCTTCCAGGCCTGGGCCTGAGGTGTGGGATAGGCCTCATGTTCCAAAACCAAGAGTCTTGGGCGAGGCTGTGTCCGGAGGGCCATGCATCACGACTTTGGCATGTGGCACGGAGTCCGACAAAATGGCCGCCGCGCCAGACAACATGGCCGCTCGTCCGATGCCACTCCTAGGAACAGAGCAGGCGGGGGAACGAGTTTCGAGGTGGGACTGGTATCAACCATGTATGTGGCCTACAGTGTATCCATTAGTAGCGCAGGGCAGGGTCTGCCTGCAACCTAGACTGAGTGTGCTCCAGCCCCAGCAGCCCCCAGTCACTCTGTCAGTATCACCTGCCTCTTCTTCAGCCTCGAGGACAGGTTCTTCGAAAGGTTTTTGGGGCTGATGCGCACCTCCCAGATGGGTTCCATCCTAAGGGATGCAGTCAGGGAGTTATTCCCACGGTTACTCCACCAGCGCCTATAGTCATTCCTCCCATGGCTACGTCACCACAGGCACCAGCACAGCCCCCATTGCCGGCTCTTTCGAATCCACCCCCAGTGCAGCCGGTTACAAGCCAACCTCAGCAGCAGCCTCCGGCTCCGGTCTCCACACCGCAGCCCACAGCGCTCAGCACTGCTCCTCCCACGACGGACCAGCCCGACACCCAGGCGGATACAGATGAGGAGGAGGACCCTGACACGCCGTCATCAGCGAAGGCCTTTCACAACAGGCTTGAAGATCTTGGAGGCATACAGGAAAAAGCTGTACTCAAACGCCACCCTGCTTCAAGCCATCACGGATGCCATGTTGGCAGCCGCTACCCAGAGGTTGTGGTGGGAAATAGACTTCTTTCCGGAACTTCCGGTGCATAGTCAGTCACGCTTCAAGGCGGGTCTAGGAGAATCCAGGCTGGTAGCGCAGGACATCATGGAGTCCACAGTGGCCCACATCGAAACCTCTTGCCTGGCCATCTGCATCGCCATGGGCATGAGAAGGACGGCCTGGCTCCGGGCTACTAAGTTTGACCCTGACGTCCAGGGTAGTGACCTCTTCCACTCTACCACCGACAAGGACTTGGATAAGAATAACAGCTTGCAAACCGTGAAGTCTTTATCTATTCTCACGAAAGCCGCGCCCAAGGCATACACCCAGTCGCATCAACGCTCCAATAAGGGGTGGGCGCTCGCCGGGTCAGCACTGGCGCAAGCAACAAAAAGGGGGTGGGGGGCAAGGGCTTCTTCCCGTCCCCCTCCTCAGCAGCAGCCTCAGAGAGCAAAAAGGCAAGACGCATCCCTCCGGGTCCACGTTTCTCCTGTGGGAGGGCAGGCTAGCCTCTCGCATGAATTTTTGGCGCCAGAACTTCGCAGACACGTGGATCCTCTATTTAGTATCCATGGGTTACCGCCTACCTATACCTACCTCTCCTCCTTTCTCCCCTCCCACAGATTGGGATGGCAATTCAGTTGCCGGAGATCCTATCGCTCGTCGAGAGCCAGGTAGTGGAGGAAGTACCAGCCTCCCAGAGAGGATTAGGCTTCTATTCCAGGAGTTTCGCTATACAAAAGAAGAACCAGGCTGGCCTGAAAGTTATGTTTGCCCTCTCCCTCCTTAACTTATTCCTCCCTCTTAAAAAATTCAAGATGGTTACGCCAGCACTCCTTCCAGAGACACTAGACAAGGGAGGTTGGATGTGCTCCCTGGATTTGAAGGACGCATACCTACACATCCCGATTTGGAAGCTCCATCGCTGCTTCCTACGCTTTAGGATCATGGGCTGTCATTTCCAGTACAAGGTGCTACCCTTTGGCCTCAATTAAGCCCCCAAGGTGTTTACAAGACTTATGTATGCAGTGGCAGCCTTCCTCAGGGCCCAGGGCCATCATGTCTACCCGTACCTGGAGGACTGGCTCGTCCGGGCGAGATCCCCGAAGGGAGTTGTCCTTACCTCCTCCTTGCTCACGAGCACACTTCACGACCTGGGGTTTGCCATCAACCTCAACAAATTGCTGCTGCATCCATGCCGAGTTCATCTTCCTAGGCCTCATCTGGGATACGATCTCCGTGAAGGTATTTCCCTCGGCGGACAAGATTACGGCCATCAAGAGGGCCACTACGCACTTCCTTACCAAAGCAGTGACCTCGGCTTGGTGGTACCAACACCTACTCGGTATCATGGCAGCGGTCCTCCTGGTCATGCCACACACGAGTCTCGGGATGAGGAGACTGCAACTGCACTTTGCAGCCTCATGGTATCAGGAGAGTGGCTCCCAAGCGTACCTGGTCAGCATACCGCCTTCTCTCCATTCGGACCTCACGTGGTGGTCCAAAGACTACAATCTACGGAAGGGCAGGCCATTCCGGCAGTCTACTCCGCAGGTCACCATTACTACGGAACTTGTCCCTAGAGGGCTGGGAAGCTACTCTGGACTGCCACAGGTTCCATGGATACTGGACCTGCCTGGAGCAGGAGTCTCATATAAACTGGCTGGAGCGCAGAGCCTTTTGGCTAGCCCTCAGGGCCTTCCTTCTTCTCATCAAGGGCAAGACCGTCCTTATCCAGACCGACAACTTCACCAGCATGTTCTACATGAACAAGCAGGGGGATACCAGGTCCCCTCCGCTATGCAACCTAGCGATCAACATGTGGGAATGGGCCCTGGAAAACAACATCTACCTCATGGCCGTCCACCTCTCGGGGAGGCCAACATGGAGGCGGACAGACTCCGCAGGCTGGGAGCGGACAATTACGAATGGCAATTGAACGACCAGGTAATGCAGGTGATTTTCAACACATGGGGACATCCTCAGGTGGATCTATTTAGCTCCTGGAGGAACAGGAAGTGCCATCAGTTTGTGTCTTGGCAGGGACTAGGCCCTGGCTCCCTGGGCGACGGCAGGCAGATTCAATGGGAGGGCATGACAGCCTATGCCTTTCCCCCCACTCTCCTGATCCCCAGGATACTCTGCAAGATAAGGGAGGCTTGCCTTCTCAGCATCATAGTGATAGTGCTCTGGTGGCCGGCAAGACTGTGGTTCTCCGAATTGCTCAGCCTCTCAGACCAACCACCCATGCATCTTCCGTTGGGCCCAACACCCCTCCTGTCCCAGCAGGGGGGGCAGGGTTCTCCAACCCTCTCCTCAGAAGCTTTCCCTCGCAGCGTGGTTCCTGAGCAGACCACCTTCAAGCACCTGAACCTTTCTCGGGACAACCTGGGGCTCATCCAGGGTGCTAGGAGCAAGGCCACTAGAAGCCAGTACAGGAGTAAATGGAGCAGGTTCTGTCACTGGGCGGATTCTAAGAAAATCAATCCGTTCACCTGCACACTGGATGATGTGCTCTCTTTCTCTGCACTCCTTGCCCACTCAGGCATATAGGTGGAAACATGTCGCACCTACCTCGTCAGCCATAGGAGCCTACAGAAATTCGGAGGAAGAGGTCTTCTCCTCTTCCAACCCAATAGTCAGGAAACATCTGGCGGGCCTGTCTAGTCTTTACCTGCCCATCAAAAGGCCTCACTCTGTGGGACCTCAATGTGGTGTTGGGTGCCCTGGCTCACAAACCCTTCGAGTGAATGGCGTCCGCGGACATCAGGCTGGTCACTATGAAGGCAGCCCTTCTTGTTGTTCTCACATCCGCTTGCAGAGTCAGCGAGATCCAGGCTCTGGTGGCGTCAGAACCCTATACCACGTTCCACAGGGATAAGGTGGTCCTCCGGACCCTCTGCTTTCTATCTGAACAAGTAAATAGACCTACCTACATTCTTTGCCGACCCAAAGGATGCTCTCTGAAGTTCTATCTGGACAGGACTAAGGGCTTCCGCAAGTCAGACACACTTTTTGTCACCTTTTGGAGGCTCCAGACCTAGTTACCAGGCATCCAAAGCTTCCATTGCAAGGTGGATGGTTGAGGCCATCACAGAAGCCTATGAGGGCCAGCACAAGCCGCTGCCGACCAATATGCACGCTCCCGCGGTCAGGGCCAACGCCACAGCCATCGCATTTCAGAGGCAGGTCCCATGGCAGGTCATAAGCAGGGCGGCCACATGGGCCACCCCTTCAGCTTTCTGCAAAAATTACTGTTTGGACGTCGGCTCTAAGTCAGACGCGGCCTTCTGACAGGCGGTTCTAAGGAACTTGTTTGCTTAAGGAGGGTCTCCTCTCCACTCTGGGGCTACATTCAGTTGCAATCACCCATGCAGTAAGGAGGAAAGTGGATGGGACGTAAGAGTAATTATACGTTACTCACCGTAGTGACTAACGTACTCCTATTCGTTAGTCCCCTTTCCTCCATACATCCCACCATCCTCCTCCCCCCTAATAATACTGGTGTCATTAGGCAATGTTAAACATTGTCGACATGTCGATGGGGACTGAGGAGTGGTGTCGGTAGGCGCAGTGAGGGTAGTGCCTGCTCCCAGGGCCGCACCCCTGTACGCCTCTAAATTTAAAGGGGAAGAATGTTTTTCTGGTGAAAAAGGTTCCGTCTCCCGTCCCTAGGAAGGGACGCCCATGCAGTATGGAGGAAAGGGGACTAGTCACTACGGTGAGTAACTTATAATATCTTAGTGAATATGGAAGGAGCCCAGTTGAGGCTGAAGGGCATCACTATGACCTGGTAATGTTTATTCGTGCTTGAGAAACACAGGAATTTGTGGTGCAGTTCGTTAGGCAGAAACCTGTGCAGTTCCCTCTGGGACCACTGCAAAAGATTTAAGACTACAGGTGGTTGGCAGTAAACCCAATTGGTAGCAGTTTGTACCACCCAGATTTACCTGGTAGCTGTGGCTGAGCAGTCAGACTTCTCCCAAGAAGAGTTAGGCAGTATACAGAGTATTCACAATAGGTCAAAAGAACACAGTAGAACAAGCAAACACTGACCAGAGCTTGGTGTAAAAGAGATATAATTATTTATTTACAAACACATCTAGTTAAACACACTGGCACTAATATCAAGCAGTTCAAAAACACGGTCACTAAAAGATATACACTCCCTTCAACGATTATTAGACGAGTCTTAAGTAAAGCAACACTTATTTTCAGACAGCAGTGAGCGCTTAACGAAGATAGCACTCTAATCAATTGGTTAAAAAGGGAGAGAAAGGTAGAGCAAAGATAGAAACAGATCCCAACACTTTCGGAAGAACACAGTAGGAGAAGAAAGCAGGTTAAAACCGTAAAGTCAAAGTTAACAAGGCCGGACCCACTTTAAGAGGCACCGGTCGAAATGTGTCCAAGGTCACACGGTTAAAAGTGCCCAAAAGTCTTGCAATAGTTTCAGAAGGAGTTGGATCAACAGAAAGGGACCAGTTAGATGGTCAAGACGGCCAACCCAGTCCAGAAGGTTAAGGGATTATTGCTACCTTGCAGCAATCTTTAGAAAGGGAGGCCTGGCGGACACAGTATCTTAAAATGGTGAGAACGCTCCAGCGGGGGCAGTTGTACCTGGCAGCGGGTGCAAGTCGGTGCTTCGTCCGGGGGAAGAGAGGATCTCGTCGGGGAGAAAAGCAGGAGTCCGTTGCACTGCCAGGGAAGAAACCAGCCGCGGAGTTCTCAATTAAAAGGAGCGGTCCTTTTATTCGCGGTCCAGTGGTAAGTGGCTATCTGGCTGCCGGGGTGCTTGGCACGGGCAATTCGACCACAAGACGTCCTGGGATGCGAGAAAAGAAGGTAAACTGGTTGTGCCCACCAGTCAGGGGAAGAAGACTCTCCAGCCGGGAGATCTCCTCTGTCGTTGGGAAGTGGTGAGTCAGTTCAGCAGGGTTCCACCGGTGGTGTCGTCGTAGCAGGTCAGCTCAGCTTCTCCCTCGTCGGATTTTCAGGTCCTGTGGTGACTTCTGAAGTTCCAGTCCCAAAAGCCCTGCTTTTATGCAGCACACCCCCATTCACTCAGCCTAGCTGTCAATCAAACATGCTAAGTGGTGAACCGGCCGGCTCACCACTTGGGCCAATCACACAAGAGTGCGACTTGAGTTACCAAGGTAACTCAGTCCAGGGTGCCTAAACCCCCTCCCACACCCTCTGTGGTACCCAGACAGAGTGGCACCACTTTTGGAGGCTTCTGTGGAGAAGCCCGCCAAAAAGTGGAACAAAGGGCTCGACCTTTGGTTTGGAGTTACAGAGGCGAACACAAACGCCATTTTAAAACCGAGTTCTGGCAGAAAATACCAACCGGTGAATTAATATTAAATAAATAAACCAGCGGTATGTTAGAGGCTATGTTAAAAAGTATTAGCCTCGAACAATGGGAAAATCCCATAGAGATATATTCGCGGTTGAATATAAAGAGTAGTATCCACTGCCACCAGCCAAAACTCGATGAGGGGGGACGGGACTGTGCCCCCTCGAATAACAGACCCAGGGGCAATCGAATTGCCCCTACCAGTACATCCACAATATGATGGTTTGTACTGGTTCTGTTAGTAATTTGGGACTAGTAAAGCCAATGGTGACTTTACATGCCCTGGGAGACAGTAGTCAGTCCCAGGGTATGGAGTCTATGGTGGGGGGTCACTATGACACCCCGGTGTTATTGCATGGAGGGTGTTGTGTAACACACATAAAAAAACATATGAGACCCTATGGGGTAAGAGACCCCATAAAACACATTAACAGTCAAAGGAATCCCTCAAATCATGTCCAAGAGTGGGAGAAAAAGAGTCTCACTCTTGGCAGGAGAAAAAAACAAACTCCAGAAATCCAGCAAAGCTGCTGGGGGACTCACTAGGTTAGGAAATTCAGCCTAAACAGAGAATTCTCCCTAACACGGTTATCTGTTTGGAAAATGGAAATATGCATCCTTTAGGTCCACTGAACATTGTGGAATTCTTATGTACGGTCGATTGACTATCTTCACTGTTGTCACATCGTAAAATGTTCAAGCGGAAAAAAAGATTAAAGATGGGCAGATCTAGCAACACTCGCAAAGCCAGTATAGTCGTTACTATGTATCAAAAATATGCAAGTGTCGAAATATAGGCCCCTGTCTGGAACTAGGACTTGCTCCACTGCTTTCATGAGCTTCATAATTTCGTTTAAGAGTGCTGTTGACCCAAATTGTATAAAAGGACAGTGTGACGAGCTAGGGGATTCATCCCTCCTCTCCACAGAGGGGGCGGAGCAGAGTCCAGCCGCAGAGCTGACGAGAGCCTGGAGAATAGGAAAATCCCAACGAAGACTTCGGGAGCCCGGTGGAGAGACCAGTGGAGAAGCCACTGTACGCTTGAAGGCGAGCTGACCCTCACAAGGGTGGCATCGCCACTGGACCGCCGAAACCTTAGGAGAAGCGAGTAACAAAGCTTACGTTGGGCACACCTGTTCGGAGTGTCCAGAAAGCATGGGACGTGAAGAGCAAGCCTGCAATGAAAGCGAGGAAACTGACGTGACGAGAAGCTATAGCGGATACACCCCAAACCTGAGCACGGTACTTAGTCTACGCTGAACGAAGTTACCAGGACGATTCTGAGATGTTGAGACTACGGGATTAGTTGAACGTTTTAAATGACTGCCACGTTGAATATGAAAAGCTGAGAAAGCAAGAACCCGTATGTGGGTGGAACCTAGGAGGGTTGCAAAGGTTAACTATTGTTAAGCATTGGCAGTCTATGGGAAAAAACTGAGAAACCAAGAGTTAATTCAGAGATTACCTGGTCAAGTTCTGAGACATTTAAGAGGAGAATATAACAAAAGGTTTCTCGAGTGGAATAGATGTGCCTCGTATGTTACAGGGAATGGCCGTTTCGGATGCACATGTAGCCCATCTCATCGTACAGTGGCTTTGATTGTAAGGGACTACCTGTCAGTGATCAGGTAAGCTTCTGTGTTCACTGTGGGTGTACACCCCGATATCATAGCTTCCCCACTCAAGGCACCACTCTCCTCACCTGAATCCGTCTTTTCAATCCCTTGTCTATGAGCCAGATAGTCCTTCTTGATCCTTGAAGTTAGTGCTCTGACACGGGGTGAAGCTGTGGTGAATCCCCGAACCGGATCACACCTCGGCTCCAGTCCCGGGTGCAGGCGGTGCTAGGGGAAAAAGCCCAGAGGCAGAAAAAACCCCTGCAAAGGATCCTAGTATGCTGGTCGATGCGTAGTGGCTGTAGCAGTAAACAGTAGCAATGATGTCCGGGACTGCCAGAAGCAAGGAGAAACTCTGATGCCGAAACGAAGGTAAGAAACCCTGGGAAAGACATGGGGGAAAATGAGGAGACAGCAGGATGGCCAGAAAAAGAAAACACGTGGAGGTGGCGAGAGAGAGGGAGAAGAGACAAAACCAAAGAGAGCCAAGGCCGCCGCCGAACAAAAACTGCAGCGAAAAAGGGGGAAAGGAAGCAAAGGGCAAGTACGGAAAAAACAGAGAGAGAGAGAAGAACTGGAGCGTCTCACCGTGTAAAACGTAGCTAGACGGTTGCAACGCAAGGAGCGCTAGGAATGCCGGGAGGAAATAGCCCAGAGTAGGGGAAAAGGAAACATTACACCGTTGAAGGGAGATGTAGAGAATACACGGTGGAACCGCTTAATAGCGGCAAAGTTGTGTCAACGGTAACCACCGCCACCCTATTGGGTTTTTGACACTACCATTGTAAGGACGACCTAGTGTTGTTGTCAAAAACTCCTAAATGTTTCCAGAGATTATTGAACGCTTTAGCCGCATATGCAGAACAAAATCATTTACAAACCAACCTTGATAAAACAAAGGTTATGTTTTGTGGCACAACACAAACAGTAAAAAAAAACCTACATCTGGATGTTACATGAGACACAACTCCAAGTAGTTCAACATTATACTTACTTAGGTATTAAAGTGAATGATCAGAACGGTGATGACCAATACTTAGTTGACATTAAGAACAAGCTGACCACAGCGATATCACAGGCAAATATTATACTAGTCAAGTACGCCAAACATTTGTGTGGTTCTGCACTTAAGTATTATAACCAAAAAGCAGTACCAGTCTTGATGAATGGAATGGAGACTAAACATAGAAAGCTCTTGGCAAAAACTTGAAGGCACATTTTGGTGACGAGTATTAAACCTTCCCACTGGTACCTTTTCCCACCCAATCCTCTACTGCAGAGAATTGGGAGGCATTCCAAGTGAAGATGCTGGCCATTTTCCAATGCCCCGGTGGCCTTGGCCCTGACACCAGTAGTCACGGCATTGGCGCTGACGGCTTTAGCAAGCCGATGGATCCCACTGTGCTTTTCAGAGCCAGCAATGAGTCCGCAATGAGACACAACATGAGTCAAGGGGAACCCCATTCTGTCTCTGAACGTTGGTACCCTGACTTATAGTCCCTAGCCAACGGCGCAGAAGACACCAGAGTGACGAAAGAGTTCCTCCTGCTCCCCAGAAGAGCATGTGTGTCCCAGTTAGAGGATATTCATGAGGAAGGGGATCCTGTCCCTTATGGGCTGGAGCCCATTCACCCCAGGGAAGTGACATACTTCTGAGTTTTATGGGGAACAGGGTGACTTGCTGGACCTGGTGGCTGACTTGCAGTAGGCAAGTAGCTTGGCGAGTCGCCAGAGGTGAACATGATCCCTGCTGCCACCCGTGTCATACTACAGGCCGCTTTCCAGCACCTGATGGCGAAGTTGGTTGACACCCTTGCGCTGTCTGCTTCTTCTCATCCAAAGATGCCGTATGATCTGACTGAAATCTTGGACGTTGGTCCTAAGAAAGAGACTTTTTTGCCTTTCAATCAGGCAGTAGAGGGCCCAGTGATGGAACTGTGGTCTAAACCGGCATCAAGTCTCATGGTGGACGGCCACCTGGCCAAGAAGTACAGGCCGGCCCCTTCTGACCCCCATATGTAGACGTCCTGTCCCTTTTCCTCCATCCTTGTGTGCGTCCCCCAACATGGGGACGTTACCCGAACCTTTGGCAGCGAAAAATTGAGCTTCCCTTTAAATTTAGTATAGTGTGCAGGGGCGTGGCCTCAGGCGTGAGAACGCCCTGCCGAGGCCCCGCCCTCCGGTTTCCCACCTCAGTCTCCTTTTCCGAACGGACGATGTTGGACCTGGCAGCCAGCACAGAGACTTGTTTAGCTTTTCGCTTGCTCCCCATTTGTTTTATCAATTCTTATTTCACTTCCCTTCGTTGCCTCACCTCCCCGGCGCATGTTGGCTGCTGGAGGATTCACAAGACGTGCCTCTTGCAACTTCTCGTCCTCAGACCCCTATGAACTCTGGGGTCCGACCACCGCTGGGACTCATGTGCGGCCTGCAACCCTGTCTGTCACAGGGCATTGAAGAATAGTTTGTCATGGTGAAGGGACATCTTCCACACTTCTCCACTGCCCCACCTTAAGGACTTCGTCTCCTGGACCTCTCGTCAAGACGAGGTTGCCACTCTGTTCAGCACGGGTCCACAGTGCGGAGACTCCTTCCCACAGATCAGGGTTCCTCACTTTCAGGTTCTGGGAGGCCTGAGGCCTTCTAGGCTACCGGCTCCCATGCTGAGGGGCTCAGGGGCCCCAGGCTGTCCTTGGAAGGACAGTCAGACCCTTCCTCTTCTTCTACCCCAGGGGGTAAGGTATTTTCGAGTGCCATCTCCAAGAGTCGTTCCTCGAGTAGATCCAGCACGTCTACCGGCACAGGTGCTGAGGGCATCCAGCCCACCGCAGTTCGCTCGGAGGTCGTGAATCGGGGTCTTACGACTACCAGCCATCCGGCCGAGGGCCCAGTGCCCACCAGAGTGATCTCTGAGATAGACGTCTCTGCTTTGGGTTCAAGACTGTATCCTCTCGTGTCTGATGCCTCTCTTGGCTCAGGGCCTCCGGGCTCTCCCTCCCAGGGCGTGGCGCAGGGTTTAAAAATGGCAGAGCAGCACTTGGCTGAGCCTGCCTGGCAGGCGACCATCTCAGATCCGGCTCCCGGCCCGCCAGTGCTTTCGTCCATCAAGTGTGTTAGGCAGAATTATATGCAGTACCCTTTGGGAACCCCACACACAATTAAGACTACAAGTTGTTAGGCAGAATCCTGTGCAGTGCCCTTAGGGACCACTACACACAATTAAGACTACAAGTGGTAATACAAGTTCACCTTTGGTACAAGCCTGTACTAATATGTTAAAGTGGTAGCAGTAGCGGCGTAGCCAGGCTTATCTCAAGAGTATATGAGCAGTAGCAAAGATTACACAAAGGACCACTATTAGTGTGACTCAAGCAAACACTGACTCAAGATTTCAGGTAAAATAAATATAAGTACATTTATTTTTAAACCATCTGTTGTAAAACACTTCCATTCTATATATTGGAAACCACACGTAAAATACACCACACACAACCAATTCGACTTGTGCCAGTGAATTCAATATAAGTACATTAGGATTAGACAGACTAATGTTGCGATACTAACGCGTACCCGCGGATAGAAATGCTCACGAAGTTAAAACACACTTTGTACTTAAGAATTTAAAACAAGGGAAAAGTGAATAAAAATCAAAGGCAATATTTTTTCAAGGCAAGGAGACTCGAGGACAAGTTCAAAGGTACAGATTAAAGTCAATGGGCCTGCACCAGTGTCAATAGAGCAGATGCTCAGTTGCCGAGGATCACACGTTGAACAGTTTGAGCTTCGCGATGCCAAGAGTTCGTAAAGATTGTCAAAAGGAAGGAAAAGTTATAAGAAGGAGGGAAGAAAGAACAAATCTTCAAGGAGGAAAAGGGTTCACCCCGATTCCGGCTGGTCAGACGGAGAGAAAGACCAAATATGCACAGTACCTTATTCTGTTGGAGAAAAGCTGGTGCCACGGCAGTTCCTGGTAGTTCCTGCAGACTCGCGGTTCCTGCGGCTTCAGTTGTGGGGACAAGCACGACGTCTGGAGCGGTCTGCACTACCCAGGGATAAGGCCAGCAGCAGCGAGAAAGACAACAATGAATAAAAGGTGTGCTCCTTTAAATCAGGAGTGGGCTCTTCTGGTGACTATCCGGACCACTACAGCACAGCAGTAATTTCGACCCAGGAGAGGATTCTCTGACTGAAGAAAAGACGAGCTGGTTGATCCCACCAGGCTCAAGGGAAGAAGACACCGGACTGGATCTTCTCTTAGTCGTTGAAGGGGTAGATAGCTCATGACTGCCGCAGGGCTTCACCGGGACTCGGGGTTGCAGCAGCCGTCTTCTTCTTCGCTTCTTTTTGTTTCCTTGTAGTTCCAGAGGCGACTCTGCCTTCTAGCTCAAGAGTCCTGCCTTTTATGTCAAAATCCCCCATTCACACAACTTGGCTGTCAGTCACTCAGCAGGTGGGTTGTCCAGCCCAGACAACCACCTCAACCAATCAATACAAAGTGCGACTTGGGTCTCCAAGGAGACCCTGTGCAGGGGGTTACTAAACCCTTCCCTCACATTCAGCCCACCTAGACACCCAGACGCCAAAGGAGGGCTTCTGGTCAGAAGCCCGCCAAAGGTCGGCGAACAAAGGAGGCAAACCTGGTTTGCTGCAGAAAGAAAGACCCAAGAAGGATGTTGATAAAAAGAAATGGCGATTAAACCCAACCGTAGCCAAAATAAAAAGTATTTGGGATAGCGGGTTTAAAGTTCGAGGCTGCTAAAAGAGCCTAAAACAATACCACGTTATGTAATATAATCGCGGTAGGAAAATTAGGGTAGTGCCACCAGCCAAGTCTTAATTTTAAGGGTGCGAAACAATGCTCCAAGAGGTACACATAAAAAGGGCTAAGAATTAACCCTTTCCAATACTCCATACAAGATGGGGTGTACTGGATCTGTGGTTAAATGACTATGTAAAGTTAATGGCAACTTTACCCTTTTCTGGGGGACAGTAGTCAGGCCCCAGAAATGGAGTCGGTGGGAAGTTGAAACGACAACCCTGTGTCATTGCACTGAAGGTGCTGTTTAACACACAAAAGTCTGGGGCTACTGAAGTGGTGTACTCCAGAGTCCACAATCACAAAAACAGATGCAATACACATGGCAAAACACAGGTAAAAGTGGGGGAAAAGCTCACACTCTTACCAAGTGGAAAAAATAAACTCCAGAAATCCAGCAAAGCTGCTGAGGGACTCACTAGGTAAGGGAAATTAGCCATAGAATGAGAATTTTCCCTAACACAAGTGACAGTACAAATTCACCTTTGGTACAAGCCTGTATTACACAGTTAAATTGGTAGCGATGGCTGAGCAGCCAGATTTATCTCAAGAGTAAGTGAGCAGTATCAAATAGTTACACAAAATACAGCAATTACTATGATTCAGGCAAACACTGACTCAAGGTTTTCAAGTAAAAGGATATACATTTATTTCACTCTTCAGTTGTATAACATTACACTATTATAAGCCGTTTAAAAATCACACTCTTAATACACCACACCACTCCCAACTTCAAGTTAAGCTCACAAAATGAAGTGGGACCAAAATGGCACTCCAGCAATTTAAAAGGGAGGGAAAACAAAGTTAATAGAAATTGAACCACACCAACAGGTAAATACTATGGGCAACTGAGTTAGCGGAACTACAGTGATAGAATCAGGTAGAAAAGGCTTAGGGCCAAAGTCAATGGGTCAAAAGTCTTTTGCTCAAGATCACATAGTTCAGGGTAGTTCGCGGTAAAGTTCGTGCCACGGATTCCGGACGAGGTTGGTTGGCAGAAAAGTTAGTTCAAAGAGAAGAGAAGGACTAACCCTCGGATTTTAGAAAGATTTCAAACACTTTCACCGCGGTTGAACAAAACGAACAACCGGATTTGCACAGTACCTTAAAACGGAGAGGAAGCTGTAGCTGAGGCGGACGATCCTAGTAGTTCCTACAGGCTCACGGTTCCTAAAGCAACTGTCGGACTGACAAGAAGTAGGAAGATAGGAGGGTCATACACTACCCAGGGAAGAAACCAGCAGCAGAGCAAAGCAACAAAAAAAAGGTGCGCTCCTTAAAACCCAAGCAAGCTCCAACCTTCCTGGCTATCTGGCCCACTGTAGCTCTGTACAGCAAATTCGACCAGAGGAGGGCTCCTGGCTTGAAGTTTGGGCAAACTGGTTGGTCCCAACAGCTCAAGGGAAGAAGTTTCCTGGAGGATCTTCTCTGTCGTCGGATTCTGAAGATTCGGACCTGCAGCAGGGCTTCACTGGGTGGTTCAGTCGTCGTAGGGGTCCTCTTCCATCAGCTCCTCATTGGTTCTTTCATTCCAGTGGCGACTCTGCCTTTCCAGTCCCAGAGACCTGCTTTTTATGCATTTTTCCCCCATTCACACAGCCGGGCTGTCAATTACACAGCAGGGTGGCTGTCCTGGCAAGGACCGTCACCCAGCCAATGAAACAGGAGTGCGACTTGGGTTACCAAGGGAACCCATGGCAGGGGTCCTAAGACCACTCCCTCACATCCTGCCTACCCAGACTTTCAGGCGCTTAAGGAGGGTTTCTGTGCAGCGAAAAGACGGCGAACAAAGGGACCAAACCTGGTTTGGCACGAGAGTAAAACACGAGAAAGACTTTAACAAAAAGAAATGGCGACTAAACCCAGCCGGAGCCGAAATAAAATATATTTGGTCAAGCGGGTTTATGTTCGAGGCTAATATAATAGCCTAAAACAATACCATGATTATATAATATAACCGCGGTATGAAAAATAGGGTAGTTACCAGTGCCACCAGCCAAGTCTTGATGAAAAGGGGGCGAAACAGTGCTCCACGAGAAACAGACAAAAAGGGATGAGAATGAACCCTTTCCAATACTCCATGTAAGATGGGATGTACTGGGTCTGTGTTTTAAAGAGACTACATAAAATGAATGGCAACTTTACATGTTTCTGGGAGACAGTAGTCAGTCCCAGAAAAATTGAGTCAGTGGGAAGTCTAAAAGACAACTGTGTCACTGCACTGAAGGCGCTGTGTAACGCACATAAAAATGATGCTCATGGAGTAGGTGAGGCTCCAGAGTCCAAGATCACACAAATGGTAAAAACACACACATCAAAACACATGTAAGAGTGGGGAAAAGGCTCACACTCTTACCAGGTGAAAAAAATTAAACCCTAGAAATCCAGCAAAGCTGCTGAGGGACTCATTAGGTAAGGGAAATCAGCCATTTATGATAATTCACACTAACAAAGTGGGCTTTGCAGGATGATTCCAGCCCCCTTCCCTCCGGAAGCGGCAGGGGATCCTACGGTGCAGGGTTTTTGGTCTCCTCAGGGGTACATATACCCCTTGCAGCCACACACACAAGGCGCCTCATCGATTTGACCATGAGCGGAGGCCCAGCGCGTCAGCGGGCAGGACCCCTGGGGTCCTGGCTGCTAGTGAGGACCGCTTCTTCGAACACTTCCTCTTCCTCATGCGTTCCCTTCAGATGAAGTGGCTCCTGAAGGACATTGTCAAGGAGGTCATTCCCCAGGCGGCACTGCCTCGGCCCCCTCTCCTGGGTACTCCTCCTGTTCCTTCAATGCTGGTCCTTCCACCGGTTCAGGCCCTACCGTTCGTATTGACCCACTTCCTCTGGTACCATCAACCCCTCCCCCTCAACAACCGTTGGACTTGTCTAAGGCCTGGGGTGTCCCCCTCCAGCACCTATGTGCCAGGGCACCGATTCCCCTCAGCCTATGAAAAGGAGGTGTGGGGGGACAATGTTGACGACGATGACGCCCTCGGCATCCATTAAGGCCTTTTATGACTGCCTCCAGTGCCTTGACGAAGTTCTTGGGGGGTGTCCCTCTTTATGAGGAAGCCCCCCAAGAGTCGGGGTGCTTGCAGAGGTCTTTGGGAAGTGCACCACAATTCTGTCTGGCATTCCCCTCCAGAGGTATGGTGTGCGGGTCTTGCAGAGGATCTGGGAGAAGCCCAGGGCCAACGCCCAGATGAACAAGAAGTTGGACAGCTAATCTTCCTTGCCCCCCACCCACAGCCTATTCCTATTTGGTGCACGTAGCCTTGTTTATTCTAAACCATTGTTTTCATTGTCTCCCTCCACGGGAACCACCTCCAGTTGCCTCTCCAAAGAGGACAAAATCCTTGAGTCCTTGGGAAAGCGCTCTTACTCCATCTCAGGACTGCGTCTGCAGCAGGCCAAAGCGGATGCCATCTTGGCCTCAGCTAACCAGAAGCTGTGGCTGGAGCTCAGGGAATTTCTGCCGACTTCCCTTTAGACCAACAAGCCTCCTTCAAGGCTGGTCTGGCAGATACCCCAACCATTGCGCAGGACCTCGTGGAGTCTTCGGTCTCCCAAATTGACACAGCCAGTAGAGGGATATGCCTTGGGGTTGAGATGAGAAGGATGGCGTGGATGCAAGCCACAATGTTTTCTTCTGAAGTTCAGGACCGAATCTTAGATCTGCCCTTCGAGAGCATGGACCTTTTTCATTTGTCCACCGATGAAAAATTGATGAAGCAATATCTCCACTCAAACCAGCAAGTCCTTGGCCATCTTGATAAAACCAGGTCTGAAATCCTTCCCTCGATACCTGGGTAGGACCAAGTTCAAACCCTGAACATTCTGCAGCTTCAAAGGGTTCAGAGAGCATGGTATGTGGATGCCTGACAGGTTGCCCAGCGACAACAGAAGGAAGCAGCAGAGGACGTTGCACTGGTTTTTCCGCTCCCCCTCCTCTGCCCTTGTCTCAGACGCCAAGATGTAGTGACATCAGGGTCGGGGAACACAGCTCGCCTGCGGGGGCGTTTGGGACACCTGGAAGCGTCTCTTCAACAACCTGTGTGTATCCCATCTGTAGTCTCCACAGGCTTCAGTCTTCCTCTTCCTTTGCCTCTTCCAACCTCTCCTCATCTTCGTCAGATTGTGTCACCTGCTCTTTTACGGGAGGTCCTTTCTCTCTTGAAGATGCAGGCGATAGAACCGGTTCTTCTTGCAGATGGGGCTTCGCTTATGATTCCAGGATTTTTGCGATAACCAAGAACAACCAGGCTGGCCTGAGGGTAGTCCTGGACCTGTCATTTCTAAACCTGTCTTTACCGCTGGAATGCTTCAAGATGATTACTCCTGTAGACATAGCCGAGTCTCTATGTCCAGGCGACTGGATGTTTTGCCGGTTCCATGTCTTAAATTTGCAGCAAAAATGGCTCTGTATACAAAATATTGGGGCAAAAATGCTGTGGTTTTGCCACCGCAATCATGTAAAGGATGCCTGGGACACCCCCACAACCCCCAGACCCATTATACCATTTAAGGGAGCGGGGACACCCTCGCTCCTCTTAAATGGTATAATTAGGTTTCTTACCTGATATCATTTTGCCTGGACCTCAAGGCTGCGTACCTGCATGTACCCATCTACCAACAGCATCAGAAGTTTCTGCGGTTCAGGATTATGTTGCACCACTTCCAGTACAAAGATGAATGCAGTGGTGGGCCTTCTCTGCTTGGAGGGCCATCACCTGTACCCTTATCTGAACCGCTGGTTGGTGAGGGTGGGGTCACTGTAAGCACTTCTGCCAGAGATTGGCGGATACCCTTCATCAGCTGGGGTTTTCCCTCAAACAGAGGAAATCGCAGTTAGGCCCGTCTCAGGATCTGGTCTTTCTAGGGACTCGTTGGAACACTACCACCGTTCCCCATGCCCGAGTGGCTGATTTCCCTGTGCAAGGTGGTGTAGCACTTTTTGGCCAACTTGACCTCCTCGGCCTTGTGGTTCCAGCACATTCTGGGCCTGATAGCCTCTTGCGTGCTCACCATACACCCCGCCCGACTCAGGATGAGGAGCTCAGGAGACGGAATCTGTTGGACACAATCCCAATACCACAGCTTCTTTTGCCCACGATTCGCTGGAGGCTGATGGATGGCAATGTTTCTGTGGGAGCCCCTTCACCCAACCAGGTGATGACGACAGACTGGTGACGACAGACTCCTCTCTTTTGGGTTGGGGGGGGGGGCTACTCTGGAGGGCTATCTGATCATGGAGCATGGTCCAGGATGGAAGCCCTCCAACATATCAATATGCTTGAGCTCAGGGCAGTGGGCCTTGCTGCCAAGGCCTTCTTGTCCCTCATTGGGGACAGGTCTCTTTTGACAGAACGGACAATTCAACTCAGAAATTTTACCTGAACAAGCAGGGTGGCACTCGCCCCACCTCTGCACGGAAGCGGTTTCGATCTTTGAATGTGCTCTGACGGAGGGGATTTGGATTTCAGCAGGCTACATCCCGCTTGGGTTTCAACACCTTTGGTGGTAGTTGGACAACGACTCCTTGTTGCCCCTGTTCCAGCGTGGGGCGTTCGCAGAGATGGATTTGTTCGCATCTCCCCTAATGCCAAGTGCCCCCCGTTTGCTTCATGGGTAGATAAGGGTCGGGGGTCACTGGGAGACGCCTTCCAGATCTATTGGCATGGCCGGAGGTGTTAGGCGTTCCCGCCCACCTCTCTGCTCCAACAGACCCTCTGCAAGTTCCGAGCCTCTGTGGGTTGCAGCCTCATGCTGATAGCCCCCCACTGGCCTTCGAGACCCTAGTTTTCGGATCTGCTGCAGTTATGCTCCCAGTGTCCGTCCATCTTCCGATCCCCAGCAGGACCTTCCTGACGCAGCAGGACGGAGCAGTGGAAATCTGGACCTGGATAAACTGGTCCTGGCAGCCTGGTTCCTGATCAGCTGAGGCTTTAGCATGCTACATTTTCAGATGACAACTGGGACATCATTCAGCAGACTAGGAGGCCCTCGACTCGGTCCCTGTATAAGGGCAAATGGACTCAGTTCTGCCATTGGGCTTGTGACAAGGGTCTGGACCCTGTCACATGTCCTCTGGATGACGTACTGGCCTTTGAGCACACACCTGGCTCGATCTGGAGTTTAGATGGATACTTGATGCAGGTATTTGGCGGCCATGAGGGCTTACAAGAATTCCCCTGAGCATAAGTTTTCCGCAGCCAACCCAGTGGTTAAGGCACACCTTAAGGGGTTGTCTAGGCTTTTTCCTCCAGTGCATAGTCTGTATCCGGTCTGGGACCTCAATGTGGTTCTGGCGGCTTTGCAATGCAAGCCTTTCGAGCCGATTGCTTCTGTGGACATCCGCTTGGTGACGCTAAAGACTATTTTACTGGTGGCTCTCATCTTTGGGTGCAGGGTTAGTGAGCTGCAGGTGTTGTCCTCGTGTAAGCCCTTACATTTTTCACGATGACCATCTTGTGCACTCACCAAAATGTTTTGCCCAAGGTGGTCTCCCCATTTCATCTGAATCAAGAGATCTGCCTACTGGTGTTATTCTCGAACCCGCACTTGGAGGCAAAAATGGCTTTGCATTCTTTGGACATGTAGAGGGTCCTCCAGTTTTATCTCCATTGGACGAAATCCTTCAGGAAGTCCGAGGAATTGTTTGTAAGTTTTGGGGCTCCTTCCCCGGCTCTCAGGCTTCTAAGGCTTCCTTTGCCTGTTGGCTGGTTCTGGCCATTTCCGAGGCGTATATGGCCATGGGCAAACCAGTTCCTGAGGGGATTCATGCAATGCAGTCAGAGCCAAGGCCAGGGGTGTCGCGTTTCTGAGACATGCTTCTCAGGATGTCATCAGCAAGGCGGCTACTTGCGATACTCTGCCGTCCTTCTAAAAGCACTATTCACTGGACACCAGCTGCAGGCACGATACAGAGTTTGGTCTGGTGGTTCTGAAGAGCCTTTTTGCTTCGTGGTATATATGAGGCAGGTTATCACAGCTCCACTATTTGTTTCTTGTTCAGTGGAATCGCCTACAAGGATGGAGCAAAGGGGACGGGACGTATGAGTAATTAAAGCTACTCACTGTAGTGACTAGAGTACTCCTTGTCCGTAGTCCCCTTTCCTTCCTACGTCCTACATACCTTCCCCTGCTAGTATGCCAGGGGCTAATATGTAGAAGTGTAGCCAGGTATCTAAACGTCAGATGTGTTCAAAGGGACTGAGGTGGGGTGCCGGAGGGTAGGGCCTCAGTGGGGTGTGCCATGCCCGAGGCCGCGCCCCATATGCTGAATTTAAAGGGTAAGCTACATTTTTCACTGCCAAATGCCCCGGTATCGTCCCCATTTTGAGCGACGTCTATAAGGATGAAGGAAAGGGGACTATGAGTACTCTAGTCACTATGATGAGTAACTTTAATTTTCTGCCCATGCTTCCCCGGAGACTTTGGTGGTGCATGCTGCAACGATTCGCAACACTGCCTGTTTTCCTCTTTGCCCCCTGACCGGGAGAGCAAGAGATTGGACGGGTTGGAAGATTTTTGGCTCTTCGAGCCTTGGTCTCTGATGTGTAAATGCCTCTTGCACTTTGGCCACATTTTCTTATTGCCTGTGGCAGTGGTAGCCAAGGCGGCTGAGCACATATCCAAGGGGGAGAGGCAGGAAGGCGAAATTGGTACTCATTTATCAACATTGGAAGGATGAAACGCTGAGTTGGCCTTGCCGGGATTTCAAACATGCGACCTGAAGGCCACTCAAAGATCACAGCAGCAAACGCTCAACCCGCTGAGCTATCTTACCGGCTTGTGGCGACTTATGCCTAGAGGTAGATGCCAAGCACCATCGGCCAGCTAGGACAGCCTCATCCCTACAGGGGTAGGGGCTGGGGTGCTTCCACCTCCACTGTGCCCTCCCCAAACCTCCAACACGAAGCCTCTCTGAAGTGGACTTCTGCCATTTGTCCCCTGTTGAGGCAGAATATCCCTTTTGCCTCTTGCGCTTCAGACCACCCCCTCAATGCCACTAACACTTGCCTCCAGAACCTCTCCTATTGGAGGAGATCCATCAACTTCTGGCAAAAAGGCCCTAGAGATGGTGTCCTGTTCATATCAAGCCTGGGGTGTGTACTTAAGCTACTTTCTGGTGCCGAACCAAGGACTGAGGTCTGAGACCCATCCTGGATCTGCGGCTTCTGTACTTTATTATTTATTTATATAGCACTGAAAGCCTGCAGGCATCAGCGCTTCGATATACAACAATACACAAAACATACTGATAACAATGCAAACACAAATCAGAAAACAATCAAAGGAAGACATTCCTACTAAAACAACTAATCTTAATTATAAGGCTACGTTTTGTGGAGCCTATGGGTAGATATTGGCAGATACTACGGCAGATTACTAGTCCCACATCCTACCAGCACACAGTCCCTACTCTCCAGGGTACACCAATCGTCAATCTTAAGTCTGTACAGGAACTTCAGGTCAGAGCTTCTGACCACTCCTGGCCCAGTGCTTTGGCGAAGCCATCCCATTACTTTGTTCCATAGGGCTTCTCTCGGCTCTTTACCATGAGGATTCTCAACATTTGTAATAATGAAGTGTCGATGGTGTATGACAAGGTCTCTGGTATTCCTCTCCATAGATGACGGTATTAGAGATGTTCTTATCTGCAAACATCTGGGCATAGCTAGACGTGCACAAACTTCTGCAAGACTATGACCCCCTGAAAAAGCTTGCTTGGATTTGTTTGCAGCAGCTTTGAGTAAGATATTTGACACGAGCACTCGCTCACTTGACGCTGACACTCGCTCATTTGCTACCAAAAATGCGGATGAACACAAGGCCGTAGTGAAGGAGGCGGTTTCAAAGTTGGCTCATTAGATATGGTCTGTGTGGATTGTGGCGATTGGTTCACTGTCCCTAATTGACATTCAGTCTGACAACAACTGTCCACTTTTTCCGGATGTTGGACTTCCCCAGGCAGATGTGGGAAGTCAGTTTGGGAATAACTGTCTATTTTAACCGGACGTGACTCCTCAGCACATGTATTCAGGGTATCCATCCATACACAAAATTCACTAAAACAGTTGCACAGGTTCCGTTCTTTGGACATGTTAGCTATTACTATTGACCACTAATCTGGAGCATGATGGGGTGGAGGACTAGCCTCAGGTGGCAACTGTGTTGTTAAGCCAATGGATGGTTCAGTGTTAGCACTAATCCCCATGTCATCAGTAGGAGGAGATGTAAGATGTGGCATGGAGATGTTGGTTCCCTGCTTCCTGCACGGGCTCAATTCCGGAGCCTCGGCAGTACAGTCCCTAGTATAAAGTGGGCAGATGACCACAGGGGGAGTGGCTGGGATTTTACAGACAAGTTTAATTGAAATACCCTGCTATCAACAGAGGCTATACTTGACAGGCTCTGCTTCCCCCAACTGCCAGGCGAGCCTTTCCAGCCCAGAGATGCAGAGACTGTATTCCCTGGACATTAAGACTGCAAAGAGAAATGCAGCATGAGGCACCGAGATGGCAGTCTACTGCAGCCCAGTCGTCGTCAGCAGCGCCAGCTCATCCGCACGACTGCCTCCAGCCAAAGTTTCGGGTTTAGAAGAAAGGACCCAAAGAGTTCCAACGGAACGGGAGCAGAGAAACGTCAAGCCGCATTGCTTCCTGACAGCCGCTTCCGATGAAGAGTCAAAAAGTCATGTGTACTTGTGCTTGCGCAAGTACAGGTTCAAGAGGGTCATTGTAGCGCAGATCATCCAGGCCCTGGATATGAGAAACTGGCTAGTCTCCCTGTATCTCCAGGATGCCAACTTCCATGTGGCTGTCCACAAGAAGCATAGGAAGTACCTGAGGTTCAAAGTGGGGATAATATGAAGGGATACCATTGCAAAGCTTGTGCTTCTCCCTGTTCTTCAAGAAATCTAAGGTTTCAATGTCCCAGTTCCTTTGATTTATCGGTGTGGTCTTGGACGCTTGCCTGGGTCAGGGTTTCCCACCCGAGGAGAGAGTGGTGAACATCTTCAAGATGGTGCAGGCTTTCTATCCTCAGACAGAAGCGCCAGCCTTGCCTTTTCTGTGATTGTTGGATCTCATGCTATCATGCATCTTGGTAGTGCCAGAGGCCGGTCGGCGCGTGAGTCACTACATTGGCTTCTGAGCTCACAGTGGTCTCATTTTCAGGGATGAACTTCAGACCTTCTGTTTCCGGAGAGAGTGTTTTAAGACCTGCAATGATGGTCTGTGAAGGACAAGCTCCTGAAGGGGTCGCTTTTTAGTCAACATTGACCACAAGTCACTATAGTCACACACGTGTGTGTCTAAAGGGCTGTCTAAAGGGCTGGGGCACTCGCTTCAAGACCTTTCAGAAAGCGGACTGTGGTCCCCATCAGAGTGCCAGGAGCACATCAGTCTGCTGGAGCTGATGATGATCAGGCTGGCCCTGGTTGCTTTCCTCCACTCTGTGAAGGGCAAGAAGGTATTGGTTCTGACAAACAACACAGTGGCCATGTATTACCTCAAGAAACAAGGTGTTTTGGGGTCCTCGCCTCTGTGCAGAGAAGCAATGCTGTTCTCTGATGGCAGCTCATCTGACCAGATTAGGGAATGTCACAGCACGTTCCCTGAGCAGCCAGACTTCGGCCTCCCATTAGTGGGAGCTCTGTCGGGAAGTTCTGGAGGAGATCTTCTCCTTCTGGGGAACTCCTCAAGTAGACCTCTCCACTTCGTGTCAACAGGATGTGTGAGTTGTTCTGCTCCTGGGAATTTCCTTGTCGGGGTGCTCTGTGGGATGTGTTGATTGTTGAGTGGACATTGGACCTCCTTTATGCGTTCCGAGCGATCCCTGTCATTCCGCTGCTTCCCAGGACATTGCTCCTATCCGTACCCACGATCCTGATCGCCCGAGACTGGGCTCGGAGAACGTGGTATCCGGAGTTGCTGGACATGTCCATCTGCCCTCGCTGGCACCTTCTGAGGAGAGTCGACTTGCTCTCCCATTCAGAGGGTTGAGTCCTCCATCCGGACCTCAGCCGCCTGAACTTCATGCTTAGCTACTGTGAGTCTGAGATACAAGGAGTGGGGCTTGTCAGATGATGTCTTCCATGTGCTCCTTTCAGCTCAAAGGCCCTCTACAAATTTGATTTATGTTTGCAGGTGGTATACATTTTCGATTTGGTGCCTCGGAGAGGGACCTGAATCCTTTATCCTGCCCTCTATCCCCAAGCAGGCCTGCAAATTGGCACTGTAAAGGGTTACCTCGCCCCTATATCGATATTCACAAGGTCCCCGGAACAGGCCTTGTTTTTCAAAATCTCCCATTATGCAGTTCTTAGTGGGTCTGTGTACCAGTTTCCTCCCCACTAGGTTGTGGTTCGGCAGTAGATTTGAATTTAATTTAAAGGTTTTTTTATGGGTTCTCTGTTTGAACCTCTTCATACTTGTTCTATTAGATTGATCACCCCTAAGGGGAATTTCCTTTTTGCCATCACTTTCGCGAGATGGGTGAGTGAGCTCCAGGCATGGTCTGTTTTACCTCCCCGTTTGATTTTTTCAAAGAGAAGATGACGTTGAGAGTGAGACTCTCCTTTCTGCCAAAGATGGTGTCGGGTTTCCGTCTCTCTCATAAGATCCCTCTTCCTGTATTTTTTCCACCACCTCACCTTTTCAAGGCGAAGGAACGATTCCATAGGTTGGACCCAGTATGGGCCCTTAAGTTCTACATCTATCATAGTAGTGAGGCTAGGAATGAGATCCAGGTTTCGTTGGTTACTCTGGTGATTGTGCTGGCCGGGCTATGATCCAACAAACCCTGTCCAGTTGGATCATTCCATGTATCTCTGAATGCTACAATCTGGCTGATAAGGATGTGCCTGAGGGTCTCAGAGGTCCTCTGCCAAAGGAGTGGATGCTATCTCTGCCCTGCAGAGGGTAGTCCCAGTCCTGGATATTTGCCAGGCACCAATGTGGGCGTCCTTGCACATGTTTGCTAAGCATTACTGCTTGGATTCTCTTGTACTGCTTTGGGAGTCTATCATAGATGAGGAATCTCTGGGAGGAAAGACTCCATTAGAAGAAAAAATTACTTAACTCTCAGTAATGTTATTTCTGGTGGATGTTCCTCCCATGGATTACTCATCGCCCTCCGTATCTGCCCCTCTTTGGTTCCACCATTGGTTCTATGGTCGCTCACTTCAGTGTGCTAGTTAAAAAGGGTGGAACTAAGGGGGCGGGGCGCTGCTATTTAGACTGACCCTGATGTCCTATCCGGTGCAGGGCGCTTATAGGCGTTGGGCAGAGCATACGCGGAGCCATGCTACGCCCCCTGGCAGCGGAAATGTTCCATAGAACACCTGCCGTGAGATAGTGATATTATAGATGCGGAATCAGAGGGAGGAAAATCCATCAGAAAGAACATTACCGGGAGGTAAGTAATTTGTTCTTTTAGTGTGAACAGGAAGTGTGAATTGTTCAGCTCCAGGGAATTTCCTCTGCAGGGAGTTCTGGGGGACGCATTAACGGTCGATTGGATGTTCAACCTCCACTTTGCGTGGCCTAAGATCAATGTCATTCTCCTGGTTCTCAGGAGTTCGGATCCACCTTAATATTGATCGCCCCAGCTTAATGTGGACACACATTATATCTTACCTGTCGGGCTTGGGGCAGACACGTTCCCACAAAGTTGAGGGGAGAACAGTGCACAAGAGACAGGAGTGTAAGGAGCCTTTCAGATAGGAAAAGATAGGCAATAACTACAGACATGCACCAAAGGTAGTGAACAGAAAGGGAACAGAAAGGGGCAGGGAGTACAAGTAAGACAAACGTTAGGTTTCCACTTGGAGTGTATGCAGAATAAGGGGGTGTTTCCCACAGGGTCAGGCAAAGCTCTAGCCTTCTGAGCTGGTTACTAACACAGGGCCCCATTCAGGAATGCTCATGGAAAGGAGCAGCAGGAGTGGGTGTCTGTCTGGACCCTAAGGCACGAAAAACAGAAACAGTACTCACAAGACTGAATCCTGTACTGCTTCAGCAGAAACTGAACAGTGTCTGCCTCCTGAAACAGGAACCAGCACACTGTTAACATTATTGCACAAGGTTCAATACTGAAACACAACAAAGGAAAGGGGCAGAGATTGCATGTTGGGAAACCCAGCAGCCAAACTCTGAACCAAGGAATTACACAAGGACAAGTGAGGAAAAGAATACTAACAGAAATATCCAGGGAAAGAATAGGAAGTCAAAGTGAACATGGTTCAGGATAGAACATGAAGAAATAGGAAAAGCAAGAAGACCAGAATCTAAGTGCAGGGTGTGAGACAGGCATGGTGACGAGAGAGACAGACTCGGTAAGTAAGATTTCAAAACCTTTATTTAAAGTTTCAGGTTTGGTTTAATACCTTAATAACCATAGCTCTAAAGGGATGTTTCCCTGAAATGATGCTTCTAAGGGCCCGTCGGTGTCTTGAAAGTCCAAGCTATGCTTGCCCTCACTCTATACAAAAATGTGTTGGGGGATCTTTTGTCAAAAATGAAAAGTAGTGGTACAACAAAAACATAAGGAAAACGGGGTTGGTTTCCTGTGGCTTCCTTGCCAGGCGTGATTCTAAGTTCATCAAAATGAGGGCTGTATACAAGACCTTCGCGACAGGGTCTTTGCAGTGAACTCGAATACCTTCAGTGTTTTAAGTTCCTACGGGTTCCCTTCCCCAAGCTTTAGTCCTTTCAGTACTATAAAACACAACAGTATGTGTCCAACTTAGCAGGGCCTCTTGGGGGTTCCCTTCCCCCAAGCTCAGGCCTCTTCCAGCTTCCAACACAAAACAAAATATATCATTGTTCCTCTTTAGGATCCCCAGGGTGCCCTTCCCCAAGTTTGGGCCGCTCTAATTTCAAACACAAACTCAGCTGGTCAGGATATTCCCTTTTCTTGTTTACAGCTTTTCTTTACATACAATCTTCCCGTGGGGTAGAATCAAAGACTTTGGAAAAGGCAGGCTCTTTGCTTTTCCTCAGCGCGACCACTCTGACTCTTTGCCCCTCTCGATGTTTCTTACCTGCACTTTCCTTGGCACCTTTTTATCCTGCGGTATTTATTGTGCACACTTGCATTGTCGTTTATTGCTTTCACTTTGGGGTGCACACTCGCATTTCTTTTCCTTTGCCATGCATCCTTGCACCTTTAATACTGTCACTTTCCTTCTCAGTGCTCACTCGCACCTTTTCCTTATATTCCTTTAAACCTGCTTGCACTCTCTTAACTTCTCTTGACTTTCTTGTGCCCCCTTGCACTTTTCCTTTTACTTTTGTAAGGAAGGCATGGTATTAAGTCGTAGGCACATACACAATAGATACAAGTTTCTAAAACCTTTATTTGGTATTTTAGCTGGGTTGGTAGAATTCTAACTGGCCGCAAATCTAGAATGGTAGTAGTCTCGACTGTTAAACAAATAACAAACAAGTCCTAGTCAGTCTAGTCAAAATAAAAAGGACTATACTAAAAATCTAACCTTGACCTTCTCAAAATGACAAATGTGTAAAGGTAATACAAAAGGAAAATAGTGTCTCAAAAGTAATGTCATAATGGCTTAAGAAACAACTCTCTTCCCCACAAGGTCTAGAGAGTTTCTTAAAAAGCATAGGTGGATGGCAAGTTGTATCAGTCTTGCACACTTTGGCTTACTGGTACAATTCAACAGTTCTGCACAGGCTTCCCTCTGCCGTCATCGAGCCTGTCTATTCACCTTTTCACACAGTTCTGTGCAGGCTACCCACTGCCCGGCTCAAGCTTGTATTTCTCTTTGTGCCCTTCCCTCCCCACATTTTGTCTTAGGTGTCTTTTCACTGCCGAAGACTTTAGAAACGGCAAGGATTTTACGTAGACCTCTGCAGACCACTTCAACCTCTATAAACAATTCTACAATCCACATTCTCCAGCATTGGATCTTTCATGGATTCACATGCTTAGAATATTCCCCGTCGTCAGACTGGGACCCCTCGGTACACATATATAGCCTTTTCCTATAGGAAAAACTTCCGACACTTTTGTGTCCTATCTACGTCCTTTTAGGACCCGCCTACGCATGCTCCACAGGCCGTCCCAGTATAAGAGGCCCGCCCCCTCGGTTCCCCTTCAGATTTCAACCGTCTCCAAAGTAGTGGGATCTCCTCGTGTTGTCTTACTATTTTGTACTAGGTTGCCTTATTGGATTTCGAGTACGATATGTCCTCTGTATCAGGAAAAGCGCTGTTCCGTCCATGCGCGACGTGCGGCTTGAAAAAGGTTTACGAGGGGGACGGACATATGAATTGTATATATTGCCTCCACCCTCACCATTCGGCGGATGCCTGCGATATATGCAATGGTTTTTCTCAAAAAACCCTCAAAGACCGGAACCGACGCCTGGTGGCATGGCTGAATGAGGGTGCAGGGGCATACCCCCCCTCGGAGGTAGGCTCCACACAGTCGGCGAAAACATCACGCCGCGTGGCCTCGTCGGAACCACCGGCGAAGAAATCTAGACCGTCGGAAAAAGAGTCGTCTGGAACTCACTCCACTACAGACTCCTCGTCAAAAAAATCATCCTCATCAAAAAAGCATGAGAAGGAAAGGAAATCCTCCTCTGGCGATCATCACAGATCGACCACGAGTCGAGAGTCGAGTAAAAGCGGGCACAGTGTGGAGAAGGCGGGACCGCCAAAACCACCTGCGAAGTCTGCGTCGTCAACGGCGATCCAGTCACCGGCCGCCTTCCCGCCACTAGCGCAAGGGGCATCCTCCATCCCGTCGACAATGGCGTCGACGAGAGCCTCGTCGACGGGGGTCCTACAGGAGGCCTGGAGGCCTGAAGTGTTCGACCCTACCGCCCCAGAGGCTTTGCTACAAGAGCAAGCTATGTTGCTGTCCTCGGAGGACGAGAGCGAGAGAGTGGTTGGCCCAGCAGACCTAGGGCTACGAGCGGCTGACAAGTCGTCGACGAGGGCATCCGTTACACCGGTATCTGCCCCTCTCCTCAATCCTCAATCGGTTTTGTCGTTGGATATTCAGTCCTTGCGTCAGTCCTTGCTACGGTCGTTGGACCAGCGACTTCCCCAGGCCAGCCTGCCACAGTCACCCGTCGACGAGCCGGGCCCGTCCCGTCAACCGCCGCACCCACGCACGCCAATCTCAACACTGGCGCAGGAGGAAGGTGAGCTGCCAGATTCGGAGTCTGACAGGGGAGCCATGTCAGAGGTCTCTTTATCCCCCTCCAGGGATCCTACCTGGGAGTCAGAGGCGGAGTTAGAAAACCCCAGAAGCCCAGCTCACCCGTCCCCTCCGGACGACATTGCGTCATTCCATTCGATGATGGAGAAGGCATGCAAAGAATTTGGTCTGTCCCAGGAAGAACAGAAAAAGGACCGTTTTTTGTTCGACCACATGGGCAAGAGAAGGAGGTCGGTGTTCTCGATACCGATACTTGACCATGTATGGAAAGAGGGGTTGCAGACAATGAGACACCCATTCTCAGAACCAGCAGTGAAAGGACGCCTAGAAAAAAAGTTTACGGCTCCAGAGTCTACCCCTAAGTGTTTATCCTCTCAACTAACACCCGACTCGGTGGTGGTGGCGGCGGCGGCAGCGAAGAAGGCAAAGGCACAGCACAAGTGCACGACTCCACCCGAGAACGAAGCGAGACGCCAAGATGCCTTTGGCAAGAAAGTGCTCTCCGTGGGAGCGACCACAGTAAAGGCCGCAAACTCTCTGGCAATTGTGGCCAGATACGATAGGGAGATGTGGCACAGGCTGGCTCCGCTGCTTGATCATCTTCCAGAAGCACAGAGGAAGGCGGCGATGCTACTGGTCCGAGAGGGTGAGGAAGCCTCAAATCACGCAATAAACATAGCGGTGGATCTTGCTGAGTCTGGCTTCAAGCAAGTCAACAATGGGGTCGTATTACGTCGACAGTCATGGCTGAAGTGTACCTACTTCAGACCAGAAGTACAATACAAGGTCTTAGATATGCCCTTTGAGGGAGACCTTCTTTTCGGTGAGAAGGTGGACGAGGCCCTAAAAGGGATGAAAGAAGATTCGGACACAGCACGTTCTTTGGGTGCCCTCCAGAGTGGCAGAAGCTACACGTCTTTTCGCCCCTTTAGAGGGGCTTCAGGTAATTCAAGATTCTCTTCTGGAGACAGATCCTTTGGCAGATCGGCTTATCCTTCCCAGGGATACCGACATGCCTCACAATCGGCTAACCGTCGACGAAACTTCCAGTCTTCCAGAAAACGACCATCATACCCATCGTCGGCGAGAGACAAGCAAACTAAAGATCAGCAGTGACGTTCCACAACCCGTTCTGGGGGGGAGAGTTTCAGCATATGTCGACGAATGGGAAAGGATAACGACGGACCAATGGGTGTTAGACACTATAAGACACGGACACTCTCTTCAATTCAAACACAGCCCTCCGCAAATTCCACCTGTGTTCACCGCTCAGTCCCATATCAAGGCACTGCAACAAGAGGTTACACTCATGTTAGCGAAGGGAGTGATAGAATTAGTTCCAACATCACAGAGAGGCCAAGGAGTCTACTCAAGATACTTCGTCGTAAAAAAGCCGAACGGCAAATGGTGTCCCATTCTAGACTTGCGCGATCTCAACAAGTCCTTAAAGAGCCTGAAATTCAAGATGCTCACTCTGCAGGAAGTGATCCGCGCAGTTCAAAAGGGAGATTTCCTGGCGTCCCTGGATTTACAGGATGCGTATTTCCATATTCCAATGCGTCGGAAACACAGGAAATTCCTACGTTTTGTAATAGGGCAAACCCACTACCAATTCACGGTTCTTCCTTTCGGGCTCAAAACCTCCCCCAGAACGTTCACAAAATGCCTGGCTCCAGTGGCTGCCTGGCTAAGGAAGCAAAGCCACCATGTATACCCATACCTCGACGACTGGCTGGTAAGGGGATCCTCCCCAGCGTCGACCAACACAAGTCTGCAAGCCACCATGCAGCTTCTGCAACGGCTAGGATTCGCCATAAACTTCGAGAAATCCTCTCTGCGGCCATCGAGAACGCTGGTATTCTTGGGGGCACAGTTCGAGACTCAGCTAACTCAGCTAGGGCTGGTGAAACCTTCTCTCGACAGGACCTCGAGACTCATTCAACAGGCGGCCCGGCTACGGCGAAACACTAGGATCTCAGTGAGAAAGTATGTTTCGGTCCTAGGGGCCATGGCATCCTGCATCCATCTGGTGAGAAACTGTTGACTTTTCATGAGGCCAGTCCAAGAATTCCTCGCAGACCGATGGACACAGGCTCAGGGATCGTGGTCGGACAGGATAACCGTCGACGACGACAAGCTACTTCGGACCCTTCAGTGGTGGCAGAGTTCCCACAATCTGAACAAAGGTGTGCCCCTACAGGAGCCGGAGTTCCAGAGCACCATAGTTACGGATGCATCCCTAACCGGATGGGGAGCGCACATGGGTGCTCTCCAAACGCAAGGTCGCTGGTCTCCAACGGAGTCACTCCTACACATAAACGTACTGGAACTCACAGCGGTACGATGGGCCTTGAAGGCGCTCCTACCACACATCAAGAGGTCGCGAGTGCGAATACTGACCGACAATACAACAGCCATGTTTTATCTGAGGAAACAAGGAGGGACACAATCAAGGACTCTCTCCATAGAAGCCCAGAAAACATGGCATTGGGCATCGAAGCACGAAATCTCCATTGTGGCTCATCACCTTCCAGGAGTGAGGAACTGCCAAGCCGACTCCCTCAGGTGAAACATGGCCCAGATACACGAGTGGGAAATGGACACGGGTCACTTGAAGAAAGTGTTCGAGAAATGGGGCCACCCCCCTCTGGACGCCTTCGCAACCAAAGAAAACAAGAAATGCGAGAAATTTGCAAGCAGGTGGCCCTAAGAGGGTTCAGTGGGGGAGGCGTTCTCCTTCCCATGGACGGACATGTTCCTCTATGCTTTTCCCCCGTTTCCCCTCATACGGAAAACAATACAGTGGATACGCAGATACAATTGCCGGGTGATTCTAGTGACACCATTCTGGCCGAGGCAACCGTGGTTCTCAGACCTCCTCCATCTATCGCTGGAACATCCCATAGCGTTTCCGAAAGTCCCGTACCTTCTATCCCGGGACAGAGGCGCGGTGTGGCATCACGACCCGGACAGTCTCAACCTTACGTCCTGGCTCCTGACTTCTCGGAATTCGGGGCTTTAGACATTTCAGAGGAGTGCCAAGAAATTCTACAGGCGGCTAGAGCCCCTTCCACTAACAAATCCTACTCCTATAAGTGGCGGAGAGTCTGTGAATGGTGTAGAAAACAGCGGGACCTACAACCATTTTTGGTGACGCCGGAACAAGTTCTACCTTACCTGCTCCTCTAAGCAAAAAAGGGATTGTCCCCCTCATCGATAAAGGTACACCTGGCAGCCATCTCGAGGTTCACAAGGAAGAGGCAGTCGGCTCCTCTATTCAGTGACAGACTGGTGAAACACTTCATGTGGGGTTTATTTCGAGCTTTTCCCCCGGTCAAACGTTTTCCCCCGGCGTGGAGCCTCAACACAGTGTTGGCAGGCTTGATGAAACCGCCTTTCGAGCCTATGGCCACGTCCGACATGAAATTCATTTACGTGGAAGTTGGCATTCCTGATAGCTATCACATCAGCCAGACGTATCTCGGAACTACAAGCGCTGGTCGTGGACCCGCCCTACCTAAGATTCTTTAAGGACAAGGTAGTCCTGGCAACTAACCCTACGTTCGTCCCTAAGGTTCCGACGGTATATCACAAACACTCATCTGTGGTTCTGCTTACTTTCTTCGCCACTCCATCGTCGGCAGAAGAAAAAACTCTTCATACCCTGGACGTTAAGAGGGCTCTGAAATTCTACCTACATCGCACACAAGACATCAGGGCTACTCGGCAACTGTTCGTCGCATATGGTCCGTCGAAACAGGGATTGGCCAGATGGGTCTCGTCGACGATTGCCTTTTGTCACTCTAAGGCCGGAAGGCCACTGCAAAGACATCCTAGAGCCGATTCTACAAGTTTGATGTCATCCTCAACAGCGTTATGGGCCGGAATTCCGCTGACGGACATATGCCAAGCTGCGGCATGGTCAGTGCCCCACACGTTTACCCGCCACTACTGCCTTGCCAGGCAGCATGCGGATGAGGTGCAGATGGGAAGAGCTGTCCTGCGCCATCTGTTTCAGTAAGGTAAGCTCCACGTTGTGGAGAGTGTGTTTTCTACCTTTGAGGACAGTATACTTTCGGTGGGAAAGGTTATATGAGTAAACTTATTACTGCTGTGCATATGTGTTGAGTAGTAGGGTGAGGGTACGTTACATTGCATTCTCACCACCGTCTCAAGTGTTACTGCTATACAATCTATTCTAAGCATGTGAATCCATGAAAGATCCAATGCTGGAGAAGGGAATAGTTTCTTACCTGTAACTCCATTTCTCCAGCATTGGTATCTTTCATGGATTCACATGCGCCCGCCAAGCCTCCCCGGGACTGCAATGTATGTGATGAATAAGTTTAACCCTTCCTACTTTGAAGTGGTCGAAATCTGAAGGGGAACCGCGGGAGCGGGCCTCTTATACTGGGACGGCCTGCGGAGCATGCATAGGCGGGTCCTAAAAGGACGTAGATAGGACACAAAAGTGTCGGAAGTTTTTCCTATAGGAAAAGGCTATATATGTGTACCGAGGGGTCCCAGTCTGACAACGGGGAATATTCTAAGCATGTGAATCCATGAAAGATACCAATGCTGGAGAAATGGAGTTACAGGTAAGAAACTATTCCCTTCTTCCTCATATTGCAACACCAATGCTTGTTGGTAATTGTAGTTTCTTCTCTTTAATTTGCCCTCTTGGCCTCTTTCAATGTTCATATCAGGGCAGCTCTAAATAGTCCCAGGAATCGGCACATCTCTGACACCAGATGCAACTTACGTTGGCTCTCAGTAGCTCAAAGAATCTCCCTTAAAATGCTCGCCCTCACCCACAAATGTCTGGCCAACTAGGCTGCCATGTACTTGGCTAGCCGATTCACACCTCACACCTCTACCCATCCTCAGAGAATTGCCCAAGCTCACTGTCTCTCCCTTGCCAGGTTCAATCTTCAGAAAGCTGGTGAGGTTAGTTTCCCGGTCCTATCGACCAAACTGTGGAATACACTGCCCAACCCGCTTAGATCAGAACCTTCCTTCAATTCCTTCAAGAGCAAAGCCAAACTGTGGCTCTCTGCTCGAGACACCCGTTAATCCCCTCCTGTCACTTCAAACATTAATCTTCCACTAGAATGACGTTGCGCCTTTGTTGCTGCCATTGTCCGGCACGCACTTTGATTGCAAATACTGTGTATAGAGCCTGTATGTAATTCTACTTGTATATATATTCTATATTCTTGTATTGTGCATATATTATGTATCTTGTCCTACTATCTTTTTGCTGTATAATTTGTCACTGTAGATTTAACAAGGGGGGTCCTGGGAGTCCCTCTGCCAGACATTAGTCCTGGTTACGAGAGACTTCCCCAGAGTCTTTAGCTCACTATCTTTTCACAGAGAAGAAATATCCCAAACATATCAGTCTTTGTCCTGCCCTGGGGCAGTCCAGCACCGAAATGCGAGGCAATTCTCCTCTGAACAAGAGTACCAACAGAAACCCCAGACACGTGTTTCGGTCTGGTTGGACCTCATCAGTAGGGTGGATCTGTGCCTCTCCAAGAATAGTGAGCAAGGGGTCCACGTCTGGATTCCCCTAGTAACTTAGGGTGAGACCCAAAGTTACTTAAATATGCAGATTTAACAAGGGGGGTCCTGGGAGTCCCTCTTCCAGACATTAGTCCTTGTTACGAGAGACTTACCCAGAGTCTTTAGCTCACTATCTTTTCACAGAGAAGAAATATCCCAAACATATCAGTCTTTGTCCTGCCCTGGGGCAGTCCAGCACCGAAATGCGAGGCAATTCTCCTCTGAACAAGAGTACCAACAGAAACCCCAAGAATAGTGAGCAAGGGGTCCACGTCTGGATTCCCCTAGTAACTTAGGGTGAGACCCAAAGTTACTTAAATATGCAGATTTAACAAGGGGAATCCAGACGTGGACCCCTTGCTCACTATTCTTAGAGAGGCACAGATCCACCCTACTGATGAGGTCCAACCAGACCGAAACACGTGTCTGGGGTTTCTGTTGGTACTCTTGTTCAGAGGAGAATTGCCTCGCATTTCGGTGCTGGACTGCCCCAGGGCAGGACAAAGACTGATATTTTTGGGATATTTCTTCTCTGTGAAAAGATAGTCAGCTAAAGACTCTGGGTAAGTCTCTCGTAACCAGGACTAATGTCTGGCAGAGAGACTCCCAGGACCCCCCTTGTTAAATCTGCATAATTTGTCACTGTAACTGAAGATATATGCGCCCAGATGCCTTTGGGCCAGGTGCGCTATACAAATAAACAAAATACAAATATACTTTGCACTCTTGGCATACTCCGAGTTCACATACTTGGCTTTTCACTTATTCAACTTTTTTTTGGTGGTGACGATTACTTTCTTGGCTTTGGTTCCCATTGTAATACACTTCAACTCAGAACATTTAGATACTTTTGAATGTGTTATTTTGCCTCACAGGACCACCCAGTTACTTTATATCCTTTCCTTTTACAATACAGCTATTGTCCTTTCCATTAGGCATTTTACCGGCACACGCACAGCCTTCAACTTTTGGGTTACAGGTACTTTTGCTTTTAATATAAACCAGGCTTTTGTTGCCTTCGATCACTCGGTGGTCGTGTTAATTGGTCTTCTTTCATCAGCGCTCTTCATGCAGCAGTCAAGGCTATTACCAATGCATCCTCTGCTCCTCCCCAACTCTGTTGTTTACCGGGAACGGTCCGGGGCTGCTTTCAAGTACCTTGAAGGGTTCTCTCTTCTGCTCACTCGGTTTCAGTCTTGGAACGCTTAGGGCTTCCCGAAAGTGTGGAATTCTCGCATGGCTCTCTCTCGTTCTTTGCAACTGCCAATCTGCCCCTTGGCCTTCCAACTTCCGTAGCCTGGTTCACATCAGCGGGGAAAGAGCTGTTCCTTCTCGTACCCAGCCTCGCTCAGAGTATGCCTGTGCGCACCACCTTTTATCCCGACAGGGAATGTTAACAAGTGGCAGGTATGTATAGTTAGGATTACGTGCCTGGCCTCATTACAGGAACAGAGCCATTGCAAGTCAATAGAGGTAATCTTTCTGGCCTCATTCCTCGTCTTCCTTGGCTCAGTAGTGTTGTCAGTGTAAAGTGGGGAGGAATTATGGGAGCTGTAGTTTCCCAAACAATAAGCAGAGATAGTGGTTAGATGGGTTGTGGAAAAAGGAAAATACCATGTCTAACCTTGGGATGCTTACTCCCCCGCTCCCCTAAGACCCGCTAACCAGGTGATCCTCCCTCGCATGTCCACCCCCAGGGTCAGGATCCAAAAGCAATGGCATTTCCCTGGCCACCTGAGCACAGAATGCCCAGTGACTAGGTTGTGAAACACCCTCTGGTTTTTCCCACCTTGCTTCTGTCCGCTTTTAACTTTGCATCCGGGTTGCTTGCTCTTTCTTTTAAATCTGTTTACTTTTTGTCCTCTTATTTCTGCGCCGCTTGTGCGCACCATTTACTTACTTTTTCTTTCTACTTTCATGCTTCTTGCTTTCCGCTTCGTGCCGTTTTCTCAATCTTGCCTTTTTCCTTTTCCCGTTCCAGCCACCCGCACGCTCCTGTTTTTCTCTCTGTCATGCGAAACTCACAGGGTAGCATAGCACAGGTGAACGGTTTCTCTGGGATGCTGTGGGTCGATGTCAGGGTCTCAACACCTGCCCCTCAGGCACCCTTGGTCCCGGCACACGGCCCAAGGGAACGAGCACTCGCACAGACCCTGCCAGCAGGGTCCCAGCTGCCTCACTCCGGCTCTCTGAAGACACGGCTCCCCAGCCATGCTGCAGCCTTCCTCACACACCAGGCCAGCGTTGCAGCATGCTACTCTCCTCTGGATCCTTCTTCATGCAGCTTCAGGGCTTCTCTGGTCCAAAATGCTTCTCCAGCCCACTCATCCATCCGTGTTAAACCACACCTTTTATAGTGAAAAAAAAGTCAAGTGGAGTCAGGTGTAAAGTGTCACTAATAACTGCCTGACCTTTCCTGACTTTATTAGTGGGACAACTTGTGTTCTTTCTAGGGTAGGTTGCCCTTACTTTACCTATGTTATTCCTATGGGTAATCTGTACTGATCTTAGTCGCCTCTTCCTCGTCTCAGTATGTGTTCGATATGGGGAGATGGGGTGAGATTAAAGATACACCATGAAGGCTGAGGGATGATAAATCGGGGTGTTTTTGGGACTGGGGGAATACCATATCTTTCCCTTTGAAATCCTCCTCCCAATCACTGGTAACCCTCCACTCGGGTGATCCTCCCTCACATATCCACCCCCAGGGTCGGGATTCAAAAGCGATGGCCCTTCCCAGGCCACCAGAATGGAAGAGCCTGTGGGAGTGGGTGGGAGAATACCATTTGGTTTCTCACAAACCCTTCCCCTATGCGGTTTGGACTGAATTGCTTCACAGGGGAACCTTGAAAGGAAATCTACATTTCCTTGCTATTATCCTGTTTGATGTTCCACCAAGCAGTAAGGTTGTAAGTCCACGAACCACCACATAACTCTTGGGTTGGACTCTTTTCGTTGACTGATCCATATTAAGGGGTAGTGACCAGTGATCAATCTGAACTTTCTGCCCAATAAGTAATATTCCAGATATATGATTGCCCACTTAATGGCTAAGGCTTCTAGTTCGATCACTGAAGAGTACTTTTCCCTAGGAAACCAGGTTCGGCTGGCGTTCAGAATGTGGTGTTGGAGCCCGTCATGGATCTGGGACAATACTGCACCTAAACCAGGTAAGGAAGCATCAGTTTGTAATATAAACGTTTTAGAAATGTCTGCTACCTTGAGAATAGGGCTTTGACATAATGTCTGTTTGAGGCCCTGACAACATATTTCGGCCTTTTTATTCCATTTAAGTTTCTGGGGTTCTGCATTTCCTATTTTGTCAGTCAATCTGGCTGTTTTATCAGAAAATCTAGGTAGGAATCTGCGATAATACCCAATTAGACGTAGGAAAAATTTTAAATCCATTTTAGTTTTGGGCGTAGGGGACTCTAAGACAGCTCTAGCCTTTTCCTCTTGATGTTGAATTCTGCCATTCCCAACAAAGAACCCCAAGTATTTTACAGCTGGTTGAGCTAACTTGCATTTTCTCAGGTTGGCTGTTAAGCCGGCTTTTCGTAAGGCTCTTATTACAGTGTAGAGATGGTATAAATGGTCTTCCCAAGTTGGGCTGTGGATAGGTATGTTGTGGATGTATGCCCTGCATAATTCCGAATAAGGTTTGAGAATCTTATCCATCAGCCTTTGGAAAGTTGCTGGGGTACCATGCAACCCAAAGGTTAAGACTTTAAAGGCCTAGTGGGGTGACAAAAACTGTATTTTCTTTATCTGGCCCGTGTTGAGGAACTTGCCAGTACTCTTTGGATAAGTCTAGGGTGGACAAGTTGACGGCACTACCCAATTTTATAATAAGATCGTCATTCCGAGGCAGTGGGTTGGTGTCGAAGGCTGAGATGTTATTCACCTTCCGGAAGTCTATACAGAACCTCCAACTTTTGTCTGGCTTTTCCATAAACACAATGGGGGAGGACCAGAGACTGGTAGATGGCTCAATTATATTGGCCTGGAGCATTTGCTCTACTTCTTTGATGACAATATTTCTACGGGCCTCAGGTAGCTGATACAGTTCAAGAGGTACTACCTTGTCGCAGGGATGCAAATGTGATGATATATTCCTTTCAACCTGCCAGGCTATTCACAGAACACATCAGGGAATTGCTCCAGCAATTCAAGAAGGCCTTTTTGTTGTGTCTCAGTGATATCAGAGTGAATTAGGGTATTGTTATTCACCTCTTCTGATATTGGACAATGTAACACAGTGGCATTGGACTCAGAGGTGTTCTCCTTCCGCTCTTTTAATAAGATTATATGGTAAATGTGCATCTTCTGGTGACGGTCTGGCTGGGCGATCTTATAATTACATGACCCTGTCTTGTCCAATTCCTCATATGGCCTATGCCATTTAGATATAAGCTTGTTACCTGAGGTAGGGAGAAGCACAAGGACCATTTTCCCAATGGAAAAAGACCTAAGTGACACCTTCTTATCATAGGATGCTTTCTATTGACTTTGGGCTTTACCTAGATGCTCTTGAACCAGAGAGCAAACAGTGGCCATATGTTCTTTTAACTGAGAAGCGGTCTGGGACAATGGTATCAGGGCTTCCTCTCTTTCCTCCCATGTTTCTTGAAGCATATCTAAGACATCTGTGGCTGCCTGCTCATACAATAACTCGAAGGGTGAGAAACCAGTGGAGGCTCGAGGCGATTTCCCTATGGCAAAAAGAGCCCATGGAATCATCTGTTGTCCAGCATGGGGTCTGGCATGGATTCACATGCTCATGAATATTCCCCGTCGCCAGGCCGGGAATCCTCGGTAAAGAAAAAATCTGTATCAGTTTCGTTTCTGATCTGTCTTTCTTAGTAGTAACCAATCACTGATCTCTGGGTCATACTGCCCCCAGCCAATGACTGCCCTCTACCTAAGCCCCTCCCCTGGCAGCCATCCTTAGATTTTTACTGCACGTTCAAGTGTTGGGAGTCCTCGTGTTTTAGCACTTGAGCTTTTACTGCGTTTTCGCACTTTTTCAGGAGAATTTTCTTATTGTTTCGGTTAATCAAGCCTCAAGCTCCAACTTGTTAAATTTTAAATAATATTGTGAAAACATTTTTTTGACTGCAATCCATCATAGCTAATAGCCGGTAATTCGATAGAACAAGACGGTCTCCTGTTTTAAAGATCAGTATAAGTATTGACTAAGTCGAGCTATTGGGTAAGCTCCCTATAACCTCAATTGTTTTAAAGATGTTAAATAGTAGCTTCAACCAAAATTATGGGTTGGTTTCATAGAATATATTAGGTATTCCGTCAGGCCCCCGAGCGCTTGAGGAGTTTAAGTTGTTTATTATATTACAAATGTCTTCTGCATCACAAACCTCTAGTATGGTGTGGTTTTACTTGGATTGGAACTTTCCCATCTGTTTATCTTCTGTCTGATCATAATTTAGATCAGTAACATAGGTGTTCCAGATACTGTCAGCAATGGGGTTTGATTCAACCACACTAAGATTCGCTTTAGCATTATTAAAGCTAGCCCAAAATGTATTTTTATAATTTTTTTCTATTTAATCCATATTAAAAAAACACTTGGTATTCTGTAGAGAATGTTTATGCTTCCGCAATCAGTTCTTATACTGTGTTTTAAGCACAGTCAACCTCACAATTTTTTCCCCTCATTATACAGCAGTGGATGCCCCTATTTTTAGCTCTAGCTTTACGGTAAAGGAATTTCCTCTTTATCAATATATCGAACAGAGCATGGTACTGGCTTCATTGGTTTGTTTGGGACCATCGGTATGCAATGGCCATTTTCTTCTGCCATTGTTTCCATTTTCCAATGACTATGAGACATATATTCAATGATCTCATCTGCATTTAGGTGTAAATGGTCATTAACTTATTTTATTTTTGCTCCTGTCCAAATAATTCGGTTGCCCTGATTATTAATTCTTATGCTGCTGTTATAGTTCATAATCAGTTGTTGTTCCCCCAAATTAGCTGTCCATGAGAGAATAACATGGTCACTAATCTTATTGAAGTGTATTTGACTATCGCTGCAGCCCATAGAAGTATTAACATCTGTGAAAACATACTCTCTGTGTGAGTATGCATACCCGTTTGTCCAAGTCTAAATGGCCTCATGATTTTTCTCGTGTTTAAAACTTGGAGATTTTAACATGTGTGATTTGAAAAAACAATAACCAATTCCGGTTCAGCCCACCCTGTACTTGCTGTTCCAAATGTAATTTCTTAACATTTAAGTCCCCAGCAATCAACACTCCGCAATTGGGGTGTTTTTCGTATGAACTTGTGAGAACCTTATTCATGGCCTTCTGTGTGGATTTTGTATACGCACCCGTAAGGAGGTTATATGTGTTTACAAATAAGAGCTTCTCTGCTGTATTGTGTTTCATATTAATTATAGCAACAAGGAATTGTGGATTGTTGCTATGTTCTGCAAAGAGTTCTATTTGAAACCTCGATTTACAGCCAATTGCTAAACTTCCCCTGGCTCTACCTCTTATAGATGGTATGGCTAAATTATGCAAGATTGTGTATCCATCAATCTTGAAGGGATATGTACCCAGGTCTCCTGCAAGAGGAACAGATCTGCCCCCACCAGCGACACGTATCCATGTGGATGAACTAAAAATGATCTATATCCTCGCATGTTCCAGGATATACATGACAGATGTTGTTCTTTTTTCTGGATATCACTTCTCACTGGAAGGAATTTTTTTGGGAATCCAATGAGTAGTCTTCCTAGAACTTCCGTACAATGAGCAGGATGCACGTAATATGGTACGTTCGGAAAGTTCAAGTTCTTGCTTTTTGATGCTTTTCTTTCCAACTATTAGTTTGTCCTCATAATGTACCTTTTTTTTTTTGCTTTCCGACATATGAATATTTCAAGACCCATTTCTGTTAGGTCCTTAATGTTTGCCTTTAGGAGAGATACCATTATGTGAGAACTAAAATCAATAAGTGCCCAATTGGTAGCACTACCGATCTTGGGCAATTCTATTTCCAGAATGTCAGATGTCTTGATGACACTTAGTTGTTTGGAAGAGCCCAACAAGTGTAACAAGCAGGAACGGTTTAGGAAAGGACTGTAGCAGGGCGGATTCTATTCCTGCAGAATTACCTACTTCCCAAGGTTCCAAGGTCTTCCTCCGTAAAACATTGATTTTCTACAGTTTTGGGTGTGAAGTTGTCCAGTGCTGGATTTTCAATCACAGTCTGTACATTTGAATGTGCTTTATTATTCGAAATTGGTTTAACTTCCTTATCTGGCAAGACTATAGTTTCGTCCTGCCACTTTGTTGTTTGGGTAGCAATGCTATGTGCCTTGACCAAAGGCGTTTTCAGAGCTGTGTTTGATTGGTCATTCCCTTCTGGTCTAGTAGGATGGGGATGTAACCATTTCTCCGTAGGCCCACGTACGATACACTGTCTAATAGTGCCGTCCTGCAGGCAATTAGTAATCAGCTTGCCCGCCTGTTTGTCTATTTTCCTAGTGCATTTCTTCAGTATGAATGTATCACTTTGGGTTTTGTTTGCATTTTTTATGTTAGCTTTGACTGTTGGTTGGACAGGGAGTTGGTGGTGTTTGGCCGGTTCTTTTGCTGGCCTTCTGTAGGCGAGATAAAAATCTCCTCATAGTCCCTATCAGGGTGCCTGGTGATACTGGGAACTACTGTATCCAGACCATTTGTGGATGGACGTTGTGAGTCAACCCTTAATTTCAATGTCGCAGATTCAATTTATTTACTTAACTCTTGAAGGTTATTCCGATCGACATCTCACAGTCTGCTTCCTTATTAGGTATTGCGGTCAGATTTAAAGGGTTGCTCAATAGTGCTTCCACTATTTTACCCAGTAGTTGTTTGATTTCCACTTGTTCCTTGGCGACTGTTATGAGATGCGACAAGGAATCTATTTTGGAAATTATGGATAATCCCATGGTACTTGATGTTACTGCCTCTTTCCTTCTTAACCTGTGCTTTTGCGGTGTGGAAGCTGAGATATCGTTGCTCTCTGGTGCAGAGTCTGTAGAGGATACAAGAGCCTCTAGGTCCGGAGTGGCAGATCATTTTGTGCCTGTAATATTTTCCCTATCAGAAGGTTGTTTGGGAGTTATAATCCCACCGAGGGAGGCACGTTATAGGCCTATGAACATGTTAAGTAGTGAGTGATTATTGTCAATAGTCGGAGAAAAATCAGCATTGATGTTTTCTGTGTATATTTTTGTGTAATCTGTATTTAGGTGAGAATTATTTTCGATGTTGTTGATGTTATTCCAAAAAAGCAAGTCATTGGTTGCTGCATTTCCTCAATGCTTTCAAATCGTGCCTTTTTTGTGGATGCGTCTAGAGTGAGGTTATTTTTGCTTGTGGGTGAGCTCTTTTGTCTCTTTCCCTCCCCCCACCCCTGTACTGTAGCGCTGTGTAACCCACTTCTCCATCCCGGTGGTCGCTTCAAAGTGTTGGAGGCTTTTATATTAGTGACAAGGCTCTATGGTAATTTACAACCTATATTGAGCCTCTCTGGAGAATACATATAGAACAGGGCAATCAGTATCAGATTAATATGTACGCTGTAGGGATTAAATCAAACCGGCCACCGCACTGTGTGCAGACTCGCCCAATGATGTTCTAAGTGAGCACTGTTTATGGTGTCTTCGCTTTATGTAATTTGCTCGTAATGCAGTTCCCACTTACTGTTTTCAGCAGGCTGGCAGGAGATTGCAGATAGACGTCCTTGCTTCCTCGATGTTTGGATGTCTAAGGGCTCTGCTCCCTGCTCCATGGAAACACGGCAACACACTTTGCCCAGCACTCTGCCAAGCTCTGCTTGCCGGCAAGGTTTTTAACCCTTGTGCTCCTCATCCCAGCAATGACAGTAAGTGAAGAAAGACTTCCGCATTAATTCCCAACGGGGAAAAGATTAAGTGCTTGCGGCAACACACTCTGCCCAGCACTCCTCCACTCAGTCAGGAGGTGTGGATCTCGGTGGTTCACCTTCCGGGAGAATCCAACCTGGAAGCAGACACGTCACCTGGCTGCCGACAATTCGGAGTGCAGCTCTACTCCAGGAAGTGTTCAGCAGATGGGGCCCCCCCACTACAGACCGATTTGCAACAGTAAACAATCGGACATGTCAGCAATTCGCGTACTGGGGAGGCAGGGGATGCAACTCTCTATGGGATACACTCCAGAGACCCTGGGGTGGGATGTGGACATATGCATTCCCACCCGCACCGCTGGTTCACAAGGTGGTGAGCAAGATCAGGAACTCCAGGAACTTGAAGATAATCCTCACAGCGCCTTGCTGGCTGGCCCAACCCTGGTTCTTGGACCTGCGGCAGCTGTCAACCCAAGCAGAGATGGTACTTCCCCCTCGGGAAGGGTCTTATACTAGCACAGCAGGGAGGAGCGGTGCTACACCCCTCCTCGGAGAGGCTAGCCCTGACAGCCTGGTTCCTGAGCAGCTAACACTCCAGCACCTTCAGTTGTCTAGCGACATGCTGGAGATCATTGAAAGTGGCAGAAGCCGGGTTACACGCAAGCAGTACAAAAGCAAATGGATGATATTCTGTTGTTGGGCTATGGAAAATGGGGTGAATCCACTGACATGCACCCTGGACCAAGTTTTATCATTCTCTGCCTATCTCGCCAGATCGGGTGTCCAGATGCATACCTGTTGGACATACCATGCTGCTATTGGTGCATACATGAACTCTGACTCTCTTTTCCTGTCTTCGGCCAATCCTGTAGTGAAAAAACACCTGACCAGGCTCTATCCCCCAGTCAAACACGTGCATCCTGTGCGGGTCACTCTGAAGACAGCCCTTCTGGTTGGCCTTGCTTCAGCTCGCAGAGTGAGTCAGATCCAGGATTTAGTCACCTCGGAGCCATGCACTAGATTTCACAAAAATGAGGTTGTGCTTTGCACGCACCCCAAGTTCCTTCCAAAGGTGGTGTCCTCCATTCTTATCGAGGAGATAGTGCTCCGCACGTTCTTCCCAGAACCCAATGAAGGTGCAGAGAAAACGCTCCACTGTCTGTATGTCAGGCGAGCATTGAAATTCTATCTGGACAGAACGAAGCGCATCCGCAAGACGGGCGCACTGTTTGTAACATTTGGAGGCTCCAGGTCTGAGCAGCAAGCCCCAGAGGTATGCATAGCCTGATGGATGACGGCAGCCATCCAGGAGGCATACAAGGTGCAACGTAAGGATCCGCCACAGGACATGCATGCGCATACAGTAAGAGCCAAGGCAACCAGCATCGCGTTCCAGCGCCACGTTCCCTAGCAGGTGATCAGCGGGGTGGCAACATGGACCACCCCTTTTGGCCTTTTGCACACACTACTGCTTGGATACCAGTGCCAAGGCAGGTGCAGCATTCTGCCAAGCGGTGCTGCGCAATCTATTTCCCTAGAGGGTTAGGCTCTCCTCCCCAGGGCGTTGTCGGTTATAATCGCCCATACAGGATGGTGGAAAGGGGACGGGAGTCGGGAGTAAATTAGTGTTACTCAATGGAGTGACTAACGTACTCCTAGTCCATAGTCCCCTTTCCTCCATACGTCCCACCATCTATCCCCCTATAAAAGACCAGTGAGGTTGTTAAAGCGTTATACAGCTGACGCGTCAAAAGGGGACTGAGGTGTGGCACTGGTGGGTGTGCTTAAGGGAGTCCACACTCCAGGGCCTGCACCTCCACGCTGTTAGGGAGAATTCTCATTCTATGGCTAATTTCCCTTACCTAGTGAGTCCCTCAACAGCTTTGCTGGATTTCTGGAGTTTATTTTTTCCACTTGGTAAGAGTGTGAGCTTTTCCCCCACTCTTACCTAGTGAAAAAATGTGTTTTCATCATGTGTATTTCATCTGTTTTTGTGATTGTGGACCCAGGGTTGTTGTTTCGACTTCCCACCGACTCCATTTCTGGGGCTGACTACTGTCAACCAGAAAAGGGTAAAGTTGCCATTAACTTTACATAGGGCCTCATTACGACCCAGGTAAATTACCGCCTGGGTCGTACCTTTACCACCATGGCGTAAACTACGTTTACGCCATGGTGGTTGGCGGACTTACCGCCCCATTCCGAGGTTGGCGGGGCGGTAAGTCCCCAATCCCCATTTACCCTTCCCCATTCTTGCCCCATAGGGCATAATGGGAGTGGGGAAGGCGTTAATTACGCCACCGTAAATTACGGTGGCGTAATTAACAACAAGGTCCCTTAGCGCCATGGATTTTAACACCTGCTAAAAGCAGGTGTTAAATCCTCCATGGCGCTAAGGGACCTCGGAATCAGGCGGTAAGGGTCGGCGCTGTTTACGCCGCCGTAAACCCCTTACCGCCTGGGTCCTAATGAGGCCCATAGTCATTTAACTACAGATCCAATACACCCCATCTTATATGAAGTATTGGAAAGGGATAATTCTTAGCCCTTTTTATCTGTACCTCTTAGAGCATTGTTTTGCTCCCTTAACATTAAGACTTGGCTGGTGGCAGTGGTATCTACCCTAGTTTTCCTACCGCGATTATATTACATAACGTGGTATTGTTTTAGGCTATTTTAGTAGCCTCGAACTTTAAACCCGCTAGCCCAAATACTTTTTATTTCGGCTCCGGTTGGGTTTAATCACCATTTATTTTTGTTAACATCCTTCTTGGGTCTTTCTTTGTGCGGCAAACCAGGTTTACCTCCTTTGTTCGCCGACCTTTGGCGGGCTTCTGACCAGAAGCCCTCCTTTTGGCATCTGGATGTCTAGGTGGGCTGAATGTGAGGGAGGAGTCTAGTCACCCCCTGCACAGGGTCTCCTTGGAGACCCAAGTCGCACTTTGTATTGACTGGCTGAGGTGGTTGTCTGGGCTGGACAACCTCCCTGCTGAGTGATTGACAGCCAGGCTGTGTGAATGGGGGATTTTGGCATAAAAGGCAGGACTCTTGAGCTAGAAGGCAGAGTCGCCTCTGGAACTACAAGGAACCAAAGAGAAGCGGAGAAGAAGACGGCTGCTGCAACCCCGAGTCCCGGTGAAGCCCTGCTGCAGTCCTGAGCTGTCTACCCCTTCGACGACTAAGAAAAGATCCAGTCCGGAGTCGTCTTCCCTTGAGCCTGGTGAGATCAACCAGCTCGTCTTTTCTTCAGTCAGAGAATCCTCTCCTGGGTCGAAATCACTGCTGTGCTGTAGTGGTCCGGATAGCCATCAGGGGAGCCCCCTCCTGATTTAAAGGAGCGCACCTTTTAGTAATCATTGCCTTTCTCGCTGCTGCTGGCCTCATCCCTCTGTAGTGCAGATCTCTCCAGAGGTCGTCCTTCTTGTCCCGATGACTGAAGCCGCAGGAACCGTGAGTCTGCAGGAACTACCAGGAATAACTGCCGTGGCACCAGCTTTTCTCCAACGGAATAAGGTACTGTGCATACTTCGTCTTTCTCTCCGTCTGACCAGCCGGAATCGGGGTGAACCCTTTTCCGCCACGAAGATTTGTTCTTTCTTCCCTCCTTCTTATAACTTTTCCTTCCATTTGACAATCTTTACAAACTCTTGGCATCTCGAATCTCGAACTGTTCACCGTGTGATCCTCGGCAACTGAGCATCTGCTCCATTGACACTGGCGCAGGCCTATTGACTGTAATCTGTATCCTTGAACTGGTCCACGAGTCTCCTTGCCTTGAAAAAGTATTGCATTTGATTTCTATTCCCTTTTCCCTTGTTTTAAATTCTTAAGTACAAAATGAGTTTTAACTTCGTGAGCATTTCGATCCGCGTGTACGCGTTAGTATCGCAACACCGGTCTGTCAAAGCCTAATGTACTTACCTTGAATTTACTGGCACAAGTGGAATTGAATGTGTGTGGTGTATTTTACGTGTGGTTTCCAATCTATAGAAGTGAAGTGCTTTATAACAGATGGTTTAAAAATAACTGTACTTATATTTTTTACCTGAAACCTTGAGTCTGTGTTTGCTTGAGTCACACTAATTGTGGACCTTTGTCTAATCCCTGCTACTGCTCATATACTCTTGAGATAAACCTGGCTGCTCCGCTACTGCTACCACTTTAACATAGTAGTACAGGCTTGTACCAAAGGTGAACTTGTATTACCACTTGTAGTCTTAATTGTGTGTAGTGGTCCCTAAGGGCACTGCACGGGATTCTGCTTAACACACGCGCCAGTACATTTTAAAGGGGAAATGTTGAGGGACTCCCATACAGGATGGAGGAAAGGGGACTATGGACTAGGAGTATGTTAGTCACTTAATCAAGTGGTGATTAAGTTATTGTCTGATTTCGGTCTGCAAGCATAATGCTATGCAATTAGACATTTGGTTTCTGTTTTCAATGTAGTACATGGGAGAAATATCATTGTTTGAACGGCTGTAGGTTGGATAGAATTGAGTTTATGAGCACTCCACAGTTTCTTGTGTTTTGTATTGATTCATTAATACACTTGTCAGATGCATAGTCATACCACAGTTGAGGATCTTCCAACTATACGTTGTGCTCAACCGTTTCCTCTTTGAAATTTGCATTTGCTCATGTTTTTAGGCTTTGTCTCCTGGGTCAGATATGCTGTGTAGGATTGGTTTTGATTGTTGCAAGTGCCCACTTCCCGTAAGCCATTCAAGCACAATTGGATTACATAATCTCAAAAAATCATCTTTTTGTATCTGATCTTTTTGATTCATATTTCTATCGCTTAAAGTCATCTTGCATTCCTTTGCTTTTTTGCCTTCTATTCTTCTATTTGTGATGCTTAAAATTCATTGGGGGGACATGGCCTCCTTAAACTGTGTGTTCTGCTTATTTACTGCCCAGGGAAGTCCAGTTTGGACCCCTGGCTGTGCAGTTCTTCATTTTGTTCTAGGTGAACAAAGACCAATCGGACACACTTGGGGCATCCATTGGTAGGGGTATAACCTTGTACCCTTAGTGTATTATTTGGGCACATGATGTGTGTTGCACACAGAGCAGGGTATGGGTTGGTGCAGCTACATGCTGACTTGGCAGTGGCTCTGGGCATCCTCCATTTTTCGCAAACCCAGGTCCTGCCATAGGGATTAATGGATTCCTACACAAAGGGAAGATGGCCACTGGTGCCCTCTTGGTTTCTTTTGCCTTACCCCCCTTGTTTCTCAATCCCCGAGAAGTCCTGCCTCTGTTCCCTTCCCTGAATGATTGTTGGTTGGAAGGACCATATATGGCTCTGGGGCTGCCTCCTGCCAAACTGCAGCTTGTTGTTGGTACACCCTTGGGGTGTAGCCTACTTAAATAGAGTGAGTAGTCCATATGCAATCTGTGTTGTAGGTGTCTGGTTTTGGTTGTGTGACACAATGTCTGAACCAGCCTTGACTGAAACTGAAATTAATGCAGTGTAGTGCACTGAAGGACTGGGGAGTAGCCCCCAATCTACATCTTGTGTTGTGGGTGTCTGGATTCTGGTGAATAGCCTGAATGCCTTTGAGCCTGATTGGCTGCTGCCTGCATGCACTTGTGTTTGATTGGGGAATGTTTTGTATAACGGGGGCTCAACGAAAACTGGGGGTTTGTTTGCACCAACTTATGAATACTCTGCAACCTTTTGGAGGATTTTCTGTCTGCAAACGTGTTGCACTCACAGGAGGGATAGAGGTACAAGACCCCACCTCTAAACACAGAACATGAAAACACGCCCTCCTGAAAACAAGTGCGCCACACTTTTGGTTCTATGGTTCAGAAACTGTTGTTTATTGACACACCCAGTTCTGAACATTAATCACAATAAACCTTATACTGATGACACGTGTTTCGGCAAAATCTCATTGCCTTTCTCAAACCAGGGCTGTACAAAACAAATCATTATTACGAGCAATGTCGAAAACAGCATGTGTAAGCATATTAAAAAATGAAAATTCTATCATAAATCATATATATGCGCGTTCAAGACAGAGAGAAAAGGAATGGGGAAAGGGAAGGGATAATGCGGTAATAATGAAAATGTAAAAACAGAACATGAAAACACAAAGGTAAACCGTAAGTATTATTCCCATTTTTTAACACCATAGCAACAAAAGAAAAGAATTGTCAAACAACACATACTTTTCATTAGGAAAACGTGCAGCTTATGAGCCAAGTATAGTGGTTAGCAATCTTTCGGGAAAAGGTGATGTTGCAGAGCTCCACACCTTTAAAAATCTGCAGTGAACCTTATTTATGTGTGTGTGCAGTGTGGTGTGTTGTATAACACGGGGCCTCATACTCACTTCCTTGTCAGAAGCTGAAACAAGAAACGTGAAGCAAAAGCTGAAGTCATTTTAAGCTTGCATCCTGCAATCCAGCTGGAGGAAGAAGGCTGCAGCTGCATATGTCCATGCAATCTGAAAGCTGCCGTGCTGATTCAAGGAATGAACCCGAGAGGACCTGTACAGAAGCCATCCTGAGGTCCGGCTGTGGCTGCAGCACCGAAGAACCAAAAGGTAGTGAATAGCAAAATCCCGTAATCCGACACCTACTTCTGCCTCACTACACCCGTAACCGCTGGAAGTCAGTCAAGGCCACCACGGGTCTTATCTTAGTCAGACCTTGTCGAGGTCCACAGCAAGATCCACCTTCGTGGGACGTCCACAGCCTGTGTAGCAAGCCTACATCGGAGACCACCGCAAAAGTCCTGCATTGCTGCCTTTCCGACACAGTTTGGGTCCCTTTTTCTTCTCGACACCGATATCCCAGCGGCTCCGTCTTCCAAAGGGGAGTCCATCCTCAAGGGGTCTCATTGAGTACGGCCAAGAAACTCCACCAATTTGCCTGCCAAGCCACCAAAGGTACTGTGACGAGGAAGAGCATCTCCCATCCTCAGGATTCATCCAGGGGACCCAGATTCGTCTTGGATCCTGTTCTCCTATGGCTTCCCAGGTACTTAGGGGTAGTGGGATCTGTAGAGGGAGAAACAGACTATTATTGAACATATTTGAACTGGGCTGTAATATACAACATAAAGTACACCTTAACTTTTCCTTGCAGGTTGCCCTGGTGGGGATGGGGGGGATCCTCGCACAGTATTGCCTTTTTATCCTAAAGAAAGCATTCTGCATATGTTTTAATCATTATCTGCCTTTCTACAGTAATGTTTTATGAGTTAACGCTTGCCTAACAATGTAAATGCTTTTTGTTAACTATCAGCAGTGGGGGCACTACAATTGAATTTAAGGCTAATAGTGGTACCACGTAGAACTGTACATATTAAGTTACATTACTTGTTTAGATTTCCTGTACAAAGTGAGTCTTATTTATTTGTGTATATCTTCCTGACTTTAATCCTTTAATAAAAGGACTGGTATTACCTACCATAGTGTGTGGACATTCCATTATGGGAAGTTTGGGGATTCACTGTACCTACAAACCAGCCTGCATCGCCTCCCTTGAGTCTCAGCCTTGGTTGCTTGTCCATTACTGTCATTAGAGAACCTTGGTTGGGGTGCTCTGACCCTCTACCCAAACTGTATATTGGGCAAAATTACAGATACCCCCTCCAGTCTTTACCCTATTTCCTTCAGAATGATTCCTATTAATCAAACTTCACAGTGCCTTGTTTATATAGAATCCCACTTGCGTGAGAGTTACAGGCTCAGATTGGTAAAGCATGGTATCTGAAGTGTAACTTTGATTGGGCTCTCCACCTATGGATGCCTGCACTACTTGAGCTTGTGCCCACATTGAAATGTAGGGCTAGAATGCTTTACTGTAGTTATTCCTGCAACATCAATTTTGAGGAATTGAGATGCTAACCCATGTTATCATAATCATTCAATCCTTTTCCCAAATGTAATTGTATCCCATTAGTAATTTCTGGTTGAATGGTAAAAGACTGAATAAGTAATGTAATTTGGCTTTTCCTGTCTTTCTGTCCAAGGCAAAGGCAGCGTCTACAGACGAAAAGAGGTTCCAGCAACAGATCATGAACCAGCAAAAGCGGGACCTGACTACCTTTTTGGAAAGTCAGAAGAAGCAGTACAAGATTTGCAAAGAGAAGATTAAAGAGGTAAAGTATCTGTATATATGGTGTCCCAGACTCCCGCTGTGATTTGGGAAAGGACTCCTGACAACATGGGAAAGAGAATTTGTCTATTAATTGTTCTTTGTACAGATGTTGTATATGTGTGATTGTAGTTCTATAGGGCTCAATACTCTTCCTGTTGCTTCCTTGAAGCGTTTGTTTTCTGTGGCCTGTCAAAATCTCAGTTCAGCAATTAATTTTGAGTACTGAGCAGGAGACCTTTGTAGGAAACAAATGAGATACGTCTGGAAAAACTGTGGAGTCTCGGCCCTTTGTTAGAAATATGGTCTGTCGGACCTAAGAGATATTGTTATGTGCTTGACGGACTTCGTTCTGGATAGCCACAGCAGCAGGAGACCAGGAATCGGATGATTTGATAAGTTTAATTTGGGTTCAAGAACAGTTTTCTACTTTTTGGAGTACCTTCAGAGCCAGGCCCACATCTTCCTTTGACTCTTTGGAAAAGAAAGTTAATTGATTAATGATTGTATAGCTATAGTTTGACCCATATATTAAGATATTCAACCGAATATCATTCTTTGAATTATATTTTTATTGCAATTTCAACGTAACTGTTTGTGGGTATATTTATAAACATAAATCTTTTGTGAAGATGTCTCCAGTGAGTACCTGAAACACCACCAAGAACATTGAGTATTGTTTCCACCCATGTGACTAGATCCGCAGCCAACAGCCAGAATGGAGAGGCTGGTTGGGAAGAAGGGTTGAAGCTTGGCAGACCTATTGTGCTGCTGAATTTCTGAATGTTATAACTCTGGAAAACTAGGCTTGTTGATCAAAATGAGCAAGGCAACCTCCTCACCCAGCAGTAAAAAGTAGATGGAATCTACAACATCCAGGAGAGTACTGAGACATAGAGCGTAACCAATCAGAAGGGGATAGAGCTAGTCCCCATCAGGGGCTCTCAGCAGCTTAACAAAGGCACACGAAGACAGCTGGGTGAGAGACGTTATGAATGGGAGTAGGAAAGCATATATCTGTGGGGAGAGATCATGCATAGTTAGGGTGAGGAGTAGAAGCAAGGAATCGACGCCAAAACCGCAGAGCACCAATCCAGGAGCCGTGGTACGGTGGCCTCATTGTCTGAGATAGGAGTGATCAAGAGGACCCTACCAAGGAAGAGAATTGCTACTTACTACGAACTAAGATTTGAAGTCCACACCCAAGTTCTTTAGAGTATCCTGAATTTAATAGTGATGCTCGTCTAAGATCCCTTCCGTCCCTAAATATCTTATCAAATAGCTACGTCATTCGCAGGTTGCAAATTATGACTACATTCTCTGTCAGTCTATGATGCGCTGGCCCTTTCTTCCCAGTCTGAACTGCTATCTATACCTGTAGAAAAACACAGGGTTCCATTTGAATCTACTTAATTTATAGAAAGAAACTGCACTTAGATTACACAGAATTACGGTTTACCACTGTGCTCACTGCACAAAATGCAATCACTTTTTTCTTAAAGGGAAATCTCCCAACTGAATTTCACATTATAATGCTGCTGTATTTTATTGGGAATCCACGCCTCCTAGCACTTCCCACCCATTCAAAGGCTGAAGAGCACATTTGAGCTGATTTAGAGGATTTGTATACTTCCTTCGATATCAGTGTTTTAGTTAATGTAGCCAGCATCAGTTATAGGTGTGTGATCCCCCTGTCCCTCTAGACACAGGTGAAATCGGCCACCACCTGCTTCAGTCCTAGCTGAGCACCCCTCTAGTTGGCCAGGCATTTTGTTAAACATAATCCAATCTGTTTGGCTATCAGAGAGCGTTGCCCTTCTCCCATGTTTTGCCTCATATAACCCCCCCCTATTCCCTCGTGGTATCACTTTAAAAAATTGGATAAGTCTTTCCTTTGGCTTGTTTAATAATCAGATACTCTCAGAGAATACAGCCTTTATTCTCAATTGAATGATTGTAATTTCTATATTTTTGGCATACATAAAGCAGAGGGCTTATTTTAGTCCTACTCTGCTGAATGCCATTTCAATTTTCTTACCTAATTCATGGCAGCAACCTGCTATATTAATGTGATACAGGCGCACGCCTGCGGATGCAATATTAATCTGCGCAATAAAGATTTATAGTTTCATGAATATTCATTATTTTAATAATTATAAAAAATCAGACAGAATCAAAGAGCAGACTTTGAGCTTCAAATGCACCCATGCCCATGTTTCTGAGTCTTACAGTTGTAGAATTATGAGTAATATTTGCTTTTGCGTAGAGGGTCAATGGTAAATACGTTTTTAAACCAAGGAAAATGTACATGACTGGACATGCCCTGTATTTCAACTTGGGGCTTTATACTTCAGTATGCTGGTTCATATAAACAAACCACTCTAAGTGCGGTTAAAATCTTAACATTAGTCCACAAGGCGAAGGGTGAGGCTATGCATCTCGGTTGCACAGCGTGGAACGACGCACTGAGAAGCAAGCATGTCCGTGCATAATAAAGGACAAGAAGACCAGCATAAGCAGCTTCGGAAGAGGTGCTGCTCCCTGAGTGAGTCCTCGCATCGACGTTCATATACTTGGAAAGAAGAGCCATCGTCCCAGGGGAAACCCCTGAGCATCCGGCACACGTACTTTTTCCTACCCAGTCATCCACGCTGTAGGAATGGGAGAACTTCAGCCTGAAGATGGACATTTTCACCAAGGTACAGGTGGCTCCGATCTCGGAGCCTGTGGTGCAGGTCACAGCACAGCAGGGTCCCACTGCATGTGTTGCGACCGGTAGGGCACTACTCCCAAACACATTAGGGCTCTGGCCAGGATAGACAGAGACAGAGGTCTCTCGGCACCGACATGACCTGCCTTCTGGAGCAGCGGCCTAAACCCTGGCACCGGCATCGTCATTGGCGCAGACCAGCGCTGTGGACACTGTGGTTCTGCAGGAATATATTGCACTCGCTAGGGATTTCTTCATATCAAGGATGTACGACCTCTGTGATGAGGAGAGTGACCAGTCCCTTTTGGGCTTGAACCTATGGATTCTAGGGAGGTGAGAGAGTTCCCGGAAGAATTCTACAGGGAGGGTGAGGACGTGCTGGACCTGGCAAAGGATCTGCAGGGGGCGGTGGCCTTTACCCACCCAAAGATGGACTTTTTGCCATATCCCACCCCAGCAAAGCCTCACGCCACCTTCCAGCCCTTGAGGGCTATGGTGGCCCATACTATGGGGCTATCTGCTCCGTTCATATCCAAGGTTCAGTATGAACTTTGCGATATTCAGGACTATGCCCCAAAAAAGGAGATGCTCCTGCCCTTCAATGAGGTGGTAGAGGTGTTTGCGTCAGGCAATCTCGCACTGTGGGCCTGGAATGCCTCATGCGTCATGGCAAAGTTCTCATTCGGCCTTTGGATGGCTGTGGCCAATGCAGCTGAGTATGCTCTGAATGGAGAGATAAGGGACGGCTTCCTGTCCTTGGTCTCTGATGGCAAGGAGGTGGCATGTCAGATGATAGTCAGCACTGGATACAGCGGACTGTGTGAGAATGGCCATGGCCACTAGCACATTGGCCAAGCACCACTTAAGGTTGATGACATCCTGGTTAGCAGCCGACATCCAGACCAGGCTGTTGGATATGCTGATTGTCGACCATTACCTTTTTGGAGCTAAGGATGAAGGTCCAGTCATCCAAGGTGACTGCCAAGTCTTTGTGGCTAGTGGTGCAACAGCCTTCCACACAGTCGTCATCTCAGGGCAGGGGTTTTCATCCCTTTCCCATCTTTGCCCGAGAGGCTGTGGTCAGTCTGCCCCTGGACGAGGGTAAGGCAAGCTTTTCCCAAGAGGCAGAGGAAGGGGTGCCCAGCGAGGAGGGCGTTGCAGCGGCCGCTGTCCCCACCTCATCCCAGCGTTGCAAACCTCAGTGACTGGCTTTGCCATTAATCAGCGGTAGGCGGGGCTTCCCTTGTTCGTCACGGAATGGTCAAAGCCCACATCCGACGCTTGGGCCTTGGAGGTCGGAGGTCATCTGGCAGAGATATTGCCTTCCATTCCTTCAGTGACCACAGCCCTTCGGCCACCCCTTCGTCTCCGGACCCATTCTCCTGGAGGTGGTCTGTCCGCTTCTGTTGAAAAGCACGATCAAGCTAGTTCCGCTCTCAGAACAAGGGAGGGGGTGGTACTGCACCTATTTTCCAGTGCTGAAGGAGGACGGGAGCCTGTGACCAATCCTGGATCTGTGGCTGCTGAACTTGTTCCTACGCAAGGACAAGGTCAAGATGGTTACTCTAGCCCAGATTCTATAAGCCCTCAATCTGCAGGACTGGTTGGTTTCCATGGGACTTATTTATTTATTATTTATCTATTTTATTGGGCATTTATACGGCGTCTATACAACAAATGGCGTTTCAAGGTGTGATAATGGAAATGCCTTATGGAGGGACGGGGCCTCCCATCCTTGTCCTACCATTTCTCTGTGTGTTTTTTCCTTATGTTTTCTGCCACAGATCCAGCCTGGACCTTTGGCAGTGCAGCTCTTCATTTCATCTTTTGGTGAACAACGCCCATGGGATACCCTTATGGACCCCATGGGTGATGGTACACCCTTGTACCACTTATGTGTGTTTTTGGGCACCTGTGTGTGGCCCACAGAGCAGGGTATGGTCTGGTGGCAGCAACATGCTGACTTGGCAGTGGCTCTGAGTGTCCTCCATTTTTGGGATACCGAGGCCCTGCCATAGGAATCAATGGATTCCTACACAAAGGCAAGAATCAGTTCCTCAATTGAGTGTTTATGCATATCAATTAATGTTCGCAAGCAGAGAGGAATACAAAAAAGGACAGAGAAGTTTCTATCCCTACCAGGGAGAAGGAAAGGTAGACATCCTATCCGCCAATTTAGCTCTATCATCAAAAGTACCATAAATATACATGTGGTTTACCGCCCACCAGGAACTCCGTCAGACTTCATAGGACAAGTTACCCACCTTCTAGGAAACAATATCAAAAAATCTACCAAAACGCTACTCCTAGGTGACATCAATCTAGGCTTCAACGACACTAACGACAAAACTGCCACATCCTTCACAAAAGACCTTAGTGACCTTGGCTTCTCTCAGAAAGTCATATCTCACAAACACACAAAAGGTTGCATCTTAGATTGGATTATAGACCACAACTGCGACACAAACATGGTTTCCAATAATGCCCTCCCATGGACAGACCACAACTGCCTACAATTCACCATCCCCATAACACCATGCGCCAAGCCCACCACTCCAGCATCGGCTACAGAAGCCAGAAGCACAAAGAAACTCACTGCAGAGAACATCAGTGCCTATCTCAATCTCCCATGCATTGCGCCACCATTCTCACCTGACCCCGTCATACTAGCGGAGTTATTCAGAGACGCATTAACCAGCGCCATCAACACAATAGCACTGTTAGAAAACAAAAAGAAAATAAATCATTCCACTCCAACTTGTGGTTCACAGAAGAGCTCCTAAATCTGCGCAACTCCAAACGTCAGGCGCTAAAAACCTAGCAGGCTAAACCCTGTGACACCACCAAAGATATCTTCCGAACCATCACAAAAAAATACAAAGACTCCATATTCAAAGCCAAATCAGAATCCTACAACAATAGAATCTCCTTGGCCAATTCACAATCCAAAGAACTCTTTACCATCTTTAAAGAATTAACAGTACCTCCCACCTGCGCTGACAAAATCATTAAAGATGCAGCCTGGTGCGCTAGCATACAAGCTGCCATGCTAAAAAAAATAGACCTCCTCCAGAACAAAATCTCTGACCACTACAAAGCATTACCTAAACAGAAGATCCAGAAGCAAACCCACCCTAAGCGCACAGGTAAAACCCTCCTAAATTCTCCTTTGCTGAAATATCAGAGATAGATGTCTTAGACATCCTAAAACATCTCAAACCATCGCTATGCAAGGGCGATGTATGCCCCCAAAAATCATCAAAGAATGCGCTGAGCAACTCGCTCTTCTAATTACTGCCTTCATAAACGCCTCATTCAAAACAGGTATAGTCCGCAACTGCTTCAAAGAGGCTTGGGTATGTCCACTCATACAAAAACCTACACTAGACCCTTCTCAACCTAATAACTACAGACCAATTACAACCGTCCCATTTCTTCTTAAAATATTAGATAAGGCTGCCCACAGGCAAATCCAATTGTACCTCGAATCCAACTCAATCCTTGGAAAGAGACAATCAGGATTCCGCAAAGGAGACGGAACGGAAACACATACACAAACTATGCTGATGATACCCAGGTGCTCCTTGCCCTCACCGGGAGCTATCTCCAAGACACCTCTACCCTTCAACAAATTTACTCCACAATCCAAGCCTGGATGGCCACCAATGGCTTATGCCTCAACGGGGATAAAACTGAAATCCTCATCCTAGGTCAAAAATCCACACTAGCCAAATTGGGTCCGACCTATCAAAACTTCTGCATTGACAACTGTGTCATCCCAGTCCTATCCTCAGTTAAAACGCTCTGAGTCCACATTGATGCTACTCTATCTATGGATAAACAAGTTAGCGCCATTGTATCGGCCTCTGCTTTGAGTACCAAATTGACGAATGCCATAAAACCGTTTCTAACAAAAGATAACTACCTCTCCATTGCGAGAGCCACCATAGGAGCCAAACTGGACTATTGCAACTCACTCCTAGCTGGAACATCAAAAACAAACCTAGCCAGACTCCAAACCACTCAAAACAACTCCCTCAGAGCAGCTCTCAGTATTCCTAAAAGAGATCACATTTCTCAAGCATGAAAAAATGCTCACTGGCTACCAGTTAAAGACCAAATCACTTTCAAGATTCTCTCCACCGCACACAAATGCATTAACCTTACCGCACCCCCTTACTTATCAGACACTCTAGTCAGAACACATTCTACCAGACCCACCAGACTAGAGTACACCAACCAACTCGCAGTGCCACAAATTACAAGGGCCAAAGCAGGAGGAATAGGATTCCACTACCTGGAACCTAAGCTCTGGAACACGCTACCCACAGCCCTCAGAGCTGAAACCTCTCTCCATGCCTTCTGCAAAAATCTAAAAACGACACTCTTCAATTAACTGCTAGCTCACCGTATGTACTTGCTCACAGCTATGCCTTCTGCACCTATTGTACAAGCTCCATAATGCCACCTCATACTGTATGTGTTTACGTGACTACTGTAACTAAGATATGAACTTCTACTGTAACCAGCGCCACAATGCCCACGGGCTGCTGTGCGCTTAACAAATGTGAATAAATAAATAAATAATATCTGGCCCTACCTCTATAAATCACTTTCCCTGGTCAGCGCTGGTGGGCCGCTTATCTAAAAGTGGATAGACTAAGGAAGTGCAGAGAAATACTTACATTTACTTTTTATCCAAATCAAAAATTATTTAGACTGTAGTTGTTTGTTATCTCGTTTTTTGGTAGACATTTTATGACTCTAATGGTGTGCAAGACTATGGCCGGTGTGGCCCCAGGGAGGGCTGATGTTAGTTATGTAACCAAGAGCTAGAAATATGACAAACTAAAAAACAGGGCAGAAACCCCCACAGATGTTGTCAATTATTACTTTCTTAGCCTATGTTGTGGCTGAGAGTGCCATGATAAAAAGAAAGAAAAGGCCCTGTGAGAGGGCCAGGGAGACCATTCCAGAGGGAGGCTCCTGCAGATGAGAGAGATCTACCCCCCACTCTCTGCTTAGAGAGGTGTCTGATCTGCAGAAAGTTGGTGCCAGAAGACAGGAGAGAGATGGGTGTAGCAGGTCCCAGGCCCCCAAAAGCCTTGTGGATGATGCAGAGGGTCTTGAACTTGAACCTAGCAGCAACCAGTGGAGAAATTATAGGACTGTCTAGATGCGGTCCCTGGGCTTGGGGCCAAGGATACATTCTGCAGTCCTATTCTGGATTAGCTGAAGAGGGCGAAGGGAGGATAAAGGAAGATTGAGGAAGAGGCTGTTGCAGTAGTCCAGCCTAGAGAGTACCAGAGCTCTGAAGAAAATGGGTTTCTGGGGGAAGGTGAGGAAAGGGAGAATTCCTCTGAGGAGGAGTAGCTGATAGTGGGCCATCTTGGCAAGGTACGCGATGTGAGGAGAGAAGGAGAGAGAGGAGTCAAAGATGACACCAAGGTTTTTGGCCTCAGGAGGGGGAGGGCAGAGACCCAAAGAAGGCGGCCAGAGGGAAGGAGGGAGCTGGGGTCCCAATGAGAAGGATCTCAGTCTTACTGGCATTAAGGCAGAGATCATTGGCAGCACACCATGCCTGAATAGCAGTCAGTCAGTCAGGGATGGGAGAGAAGGAAGAAGTGGGGTAGAGGGAAGCTTGAAGGAGAGCTGCGTGTCGTCTGCATAACACTGGAAGTGAGACGAGAAGGAGGAGATCAAGTGAGCCAGTGGGACAAGGTTGATGTTGAAGAGCCACGTCGAGAGGATGGAGCATTGAGGGACGCCACAGGTGGAGGAGGTGATAGGGGAGAGAAAAGGGCCCGGTTGAACCTGGGAAGGTCGGTCGGAGAGGAAAGAGGTCAACTAGTCAAACACTGGCTCGAGATGGCAAGGGTGTCACGGAGCCGATTTGTGAGAGTGGATTCAGTGACCATGTCAAAGGCAGAGGAAAGATCCAGGAGGATAAGAACAGAGGAGAGTTGGAATTGAGGTTTGAGAGCAAGTCATAATGGTGGTTCAGAAGAGCATTTTCCATGCCTCTGGCTGCTCTGAAGCCAGACTGGTGGTCATGGAGACAACAGATTTTGTTTTGATAAGTTGTGAGATGGCCAACTTCTCCAGGAGCTTTCCAAGAAAGGGGGTAATGGAGATCGGGCTGTAGTTTCCGGGAAGGAGGGGTCGACCGAAGGCTTTTTGAGGAGAGGATGCACAAGGGATTGCTTGGGGGGAGAGGGAAGGGGCCAGTGGCATAGGAGTGAGTACAGAAATCGGCCAAGGCTGGCGCAAGGGAGGCAATGTTGTCCTGATAATTCTGGAGGAGGGTATTACCCAAAAAGATAGAGGGCAAAAGACAGAGTCCCAAAAGACAGAATATGGGATTCCCAATTTGACCGTTTATATATATGTGGGCGGGGGGGCTAAAGTTATAAACAATGTGGAGGGGTAAGGGGGGGGTGCTGGTGGTCTCCCTCCCTGCATATATATATGCAGTCAAATAGGGAGAAAGAAAATTCTGTCTTTTGGGAGTCCGTTTTTTAATTTCGGACAAATCACCCAAATTCCTGGAGGAGCAGGGGAGCACCTGTTTGGAGGAGACTTTCATAGAGAGGACTTGTCTAGAGACCTCATCAGGTTCTATGGGCAAGAAAGAGGAGAAAGGAACCGAAGGGGGTCCAAAGGAGGTTCTAGAGCAGGGGAGGGTGGGCGAAGGGTAGCTTTTTTTTTTTTTTATTTATTTAAAGTGCATATTGGTTAATTAAAACCTTATACACTAACAAAATTAATTACATCGAAAACAGAGAACATATATTAATTTCATATTATCCATACATAAGAAGGGAATATCGCACATCAAATCATGTAAATCATACAAGCAGGATATCACATTTTAAAATAAGATATTACAGATTTTAAATAGAAATTGCTCGCTTCCAAATATAAAAGGCTGCCCCAATAAAAACCTTAATTTCACCGTCATAAATTACTGACCAAAATTGATTAGATTCAATCATTTGGAGGTCACTGACTAAATTTGAGTATCCTTTATAATACCATTCTTTTAATTTAGTACACATAGTTAAAATGTGTCTTACTGTCTCCACCTCTAATTTACAATGCCTGCACAGTCTTTCAGCACGGGGTATATTTGCCCAAGCCCCAGTAATTTCATTACATGGGAGAGTATTTCATTTATTATTTCATTATTTCATTACATGGGAGAGTATTCATACGTAGCTGTAAAATAAATCTCCTCAGAGTCCTATTACCCGTATTTAACAAATATTGTTTCGGAGTGGCTGGTTTAAGACCTTGAAGAGCATACATTGTGTATCGGGGGATATTATATAAATAGGACTGATTTTCACACAAATCCCAAATACATGCTTTTTCTTTGAGATTTTTCAAGATGCGTACTATATTGTCCTTCCCCGTGAGCTCATTAAAACCTAAAATTTCAAGAAAGGCTAGTACTGTATTTTGTAAACTAATCATGTAGGGATTCTTAAACCTACCTTCGCTCTTATTTCTTCCTATGAGACCAAGAAGGCTTTCTTTCCCCTCTTTCCCCAATATTATTTTAAAATAAAGTTTACAACATCCTATTTTCCAACACGTGGAAAGGGAAATTATCCCCAACTCGCATCTTATTGCTTGTATAGGCACAGCTTTGGGCAACCCAAGGACTGGTCTCCAGAGCTTCCCTTCGAGTTGGTCTAATTTACCCAAATATTTACTTTCCACTGTTTCTATAGCGTACATAATTCCTGGAATAATACAACTCTTATATACTTCTAAGAAACCTTCAGTGGACTGGCCACCCTTACTAGCCATGTATTTCCTTATCACATTCCATTTCTTCAAAATTTTTAAATTAACTGCCTCTTGGAAAAAATTAATACATGGTTTACTCAGGATGGGCATCCCCAAATAGGGATAGGCATCAACAACTTCTAATTTAATATTATTAATATGCCATCTGGAAATAAGCCTTTTCTTTTCCTGTTTAGTAACTCCAAATGCCATAATTTTTGTTTTATTTATATTAATATTGAGGTTGTTGGCCTCCGAGTAAGCAGATAAACCATTCAACATTCTTTGCAGTCCTATCAGAGTTTTATCCATAAGGATAGTATCATCTGCATACGTAAGTCCACATATTGGTTTCCCAGCCACAATAGGTGGAAAGATGTTTAAGGTCTTAAAGCTCTCCCACATATCTAATACATATAGATTATACAGTATCGGAGAGGTAACACAACCCTGCTTAAGACCGATGTTAGTTCTAATGTCAGATGACAACATCCTTCCTTTACCCAAGCAGATACTCACCGTAGTATCCCTATACATTTCCTCCAAAAAAAGAAGGATTTTTGGGCAAATCTTTTTCACTCTCAATTTCTCCCACAAAAGTCCCCTATTAACACAGTCAAAAGCTTTCGAATAATCTATAAAACATACATATAGTTTTTCCCCCTTGTCCTTTGAGTTGGCTATGATGTAGTTCAGCATGGTCAAGTTATCCAGGGTGCTATATCCCTTTCGAAATCCCGTTTGTTGAATAGAGAGTAAACAATTTTCCTCTATCCAATTATTCAAGATGTTTACTAACAAGGAGCAAAAAATCTTGCAACTACTATCCGTCATTGCTAAAAGTTTATAATTATCCGGCAGTTTTCGGTCCCCTTTTTTAAAAATAGGGACGACAATAGCTTTTCTCCAACTTTCTGGTATAATACCTGTTCCCCATATATTCGTGAATAGTTGGAGAAAGATACCTGCCCATTTCTTAGGGTTTTGTTTTATAGCAATGTTAGCCAACCCATCCGGCCCTGGGGCACGAGAGGAATTCATTTTTGAGATCACTTTAAGAATATCAATAATATCAAAGGGGATATTAGTCATACCCCATGGATTTAGGCTAGTATTAGCTGATATGTGACTAGTCTTGAAAAAAAGGTTAGTAATATATTGTTTCCAAACCTCCTGACTAATATCATTAATTTCCCTATTATCTTCATCCATTAAAAATTGGCGATATAGATACCAAAATTTTTTTGAATCATGAGTTTTACATAACTTATATATACATCTCCAATTTGCGTTGTTGGTATTATATTTATAATCCTTTATCCAATTTTTATAATGTGTCTTTATATTACTTATTCTTTTACTTCTCTCTTTATCATCTAAGTCAAATATCTGCTTAAGTTCCCGAATATCACGTTTCATCTCTTTTTTCCTATCATAGATTGCTTGATCGAACTTATGTGTATGATTTTTCCCCTTTGAACTTTTCAGAATGACATTACTGTTTGTACGACGTATCAAACCCAGCAGATTGGTAATAGAGTTAAGTCCATTACAAGCTATGTCGTAACCATCTATGACTAAACGATCAAACAGACCATTAAAGGAGGCTAGGTTTCTATCAGACCAAGTAATCCTATTTCCACTAGCTGAAAATTGGATATTCATCTCCTCGCCCACTCCCCATCTTTGGGTTCCTGGATCACAATTAAATTTACCCCGAAGTGGTACATGATCACTTAGCAGGATATCTACATGTTCGAACGAGATGTTTGTGCGTCTTTGATTTTTATTAACAAACATGTAGTCAAGCCTATAAGAAACCTTTCCATTAGACTAGGTGTTCCCATCCCCTGTACCTATATTAGTTTCCAAGTATGTAAGCCCCCAGTCAAACATCAAGTTCATCCATCGACAGCCTAATAGGGTCTGCTGATTTTTTCCCCCAACCCCTAGACAATCCTGTAATTCTGTAGATGCAAGTATAGCAGTTTCCTCCCACAATTCTTTACACCTATTCATATCCTTTGCGGCTATATTACAATGGGCATTAAAATCTCCCACTATACAAATATCAGAATCAGGAGATTCCAGAGTCCAACTATCAAGGGTTAGGTTGAGATACTCCCCAATCTCCGGAAAATTGACCCCATCAGGTTGAGAATAGATATTTATAAGTAGAAGTTTCCTTGTATGGCTTCCTCTATCTATAGATACACACATGACATTCCGGAGACTCCCATGTTTCACATATGGTTTACAATTAAAATGATTTTTTATCCCTATACAGAGCCCTCCATATGGGCGACCCTTCTCACCCTTATCGGCAGGTTTTTGCCATATATTATATCCATCCAATAAGATTTCCCCAGTAATCCAAGTTTCTTGGAGGGCAAAAATGTCACTCTCCAAGAGTAGTTTTATACCATCCTTGTGTAAAAGGGAGTTAAAACCCCTACAGTTCCAAGAGAGAAGGGTATATTCTTTAGTGCATACCTCATCTCAATTTGACCATGGGGTATTTCCTTCCAAAATGTTTGTGTCCTTTAAATTACTTCCAGATGCAATATGATATGATATGATATGGTATTTGTAACGCGCCTATACACATGTGTTTCAATACATGTTTGAGGATACTACTCCAAACCCCTATTTGCTGTACTGATATTTTTATATGGGGGAGAGTTGCATATCAAAATTTCATATTCATTCCCCCATATTCCATTGGAGTTTTCACGTATAAGGTCAACAAACACAGCAGATCTAAATCGGGCAATAACCCAGTTTTCCCAACTGCCAATTTCTGGTAGTATAATAGATTCAATGTCCCCTGTATCAATATTTTGTAACTGCGGTATAGATGACAATTTATTCAATAACCATGCCCGGTTTAGAAAGGGGCTTTCATCTGTGGTATCCCTTTCTATAATCTTTATGGTTTTTCCCACTGGAAACAGAGGCTCTTCATTCGTTCCAACTATGTTAGCCATGCCAATTTTATGATTACTATGCATGACCAAACGCTCCATCTCCCTAATATATGTTTCCTGTTCTGTTTTAGTAAGAGTCATATCATTACTATTCCAAGGTATTGTAACATATTTAAAATTATTTCCCATAAGTGCCCTATCCTTGGGTCCAAATTCCTCCGGCTCCTGCTTATTTCCTTTTGACCAGGCCTGTAAACCCCCGTTTTTTGTTTTCCTTTTTTTGCCTAAGTCCAATTTCTGCTGATGTTCAATAATTTCAAAGTGGTTCCCCACCTCTACACATTCAGAGTCTGGAAAAGCTGTATCTGCTAGGGCCAACGTGTTCTTTTTAATCTTTTTTGTAGTTATGACTTTAGCCATTGCCACCCTTTTCCGAGTGGGCCTTCTATTTTTCTTTTTGCGCCTATTGCGTCTCTTCAAACCTTGAGATACTGTTACTACAGCAACACTCTCATTCAGGGTTATTTCTTCTGGTGTGTTAACCCTAGAATTGGGCAACTCTTGAGGGGGTAGGTTAGACAGGGCTTGTTCTTTCTTACTTTCATTTTCAGCCACTAAGACCAATTTGCTCAAATCTCCAAGATCATCACTTATTTCCATTGGATGCTTCCCCCCCCAAATTCTTTTACCCCAATCTCAAGGGATCTAGTATTATCTATATTCTGTTGTACCATTAGCTTAATATCTCTTTGTTCTTTAAGCAACTTAGTACAAATGGTCATTAAAACATCCATCATAGTGGTGAGTGCATCAAATTTTTCTCCAACCTCAAGGGGGTTTTCATTAATCCCACTCATATCTCTATTAAGAGAATTATTAAATGAATTCTCTGTAGGATTCCATGACACCTCTTCCTCATTACCGATATCATCTTCTTGTGCAAATTTGGTCAAATCTGGAGTGTCAGATAGATTAAATCCAATAATATTATTCATTTCAGTATCCACTGCAGAAATGTTATGATCCTTATCTATTCCCATGGATTGGCGCCTCAGATTATGCACTAATGTTAATAAAGAATTATTATCAATCATTGAACTGTTAGAGGGGAGAGGGAGGGGTTGTTCAGTATCGGGTACCAATACTTTTTCTTTAATAGTTAGAAAGCTAAGTATTTTCGGTTGACCAGGTACATCTTTAATCTCACCTGTGAGTTCTTTCTTTTCTCCCTTCCTATTATTTTTTCCTTTCCCCCCTTTCTTAGTTGCTATTGTTATATTGGTTGTTGGTGTTCTTTGTTTGCCTTTTTTTGACCTAAGATTATGAGTACATGGGCTTGGGGCCATAATAATAGAGGGTACAGAATGTCTATACGGCACCGCCTTCTAACCTAGCAAACAGTCGGTCAATTTAGAGTTTCACTGGTCTATAAAATCTAGCTAAATATAAAAATTATTTTTAAAAATCGAGCAATTTGAGACTCGTATTATATAACAAGATCACTTCTTAGATGGAGTTTAAAGGATAGTTCCGGGACTTTTTTTTTATTGTCCCTACGGTTCGGCCATGTGTTTTTAAGCATAACTCGGTAGATCGTAGAAAACTTTCCTATGGACCTTACCCGACTTTTCGTCCATTAACGCACTCGAAATCAGCCGCCATTTTCTGATAATCCTATCATTTCCCCCCATCACCCTGGCTCACCTGCTTTTGCGGCACTAAATCAAAATCCCGCCCCTGAAACAGACTTTATCAAAACATTCATATTCCCTGCCTCTATCCGTGACGTGACTGAGCTGCGTAGGCAAACGCGCCCAGGCGTCTTCTACGCGACTCCACACAGAACCCGGAAATCAACAGAGATGAGCTCACACAACACAGCGCGCCACAATTGGGAATATGAAACTGTACTTTTAAATTAAACCGCAAGATTGTAAATTTGGCAAAGTACATTTATTTGACATCAAATGTTTTGAGAATATTCAGCGATTTGCATTTTTATTTGCTCACGTTCCAAAAAGTTCGTTTTGAGGCATGTGATGTTCCTTTGCTGTACACAGGGTCTTAGATCATCTCACAATACAGCGCCACAATTCGGAATATGAAACTGTGGTTTAAAAGCAAACGGCAAGATTGTACATTTGGCAAAGTACATTTATTTGACATCAAATGTTTTGAGAATATTCAGCGATTTGCATTTTTCTTTGTTCTCGATCCAAAATAGTTCGTCTTGAGGCACGCGATGTTCGTGTGCAGTATACAGGGTGTTGGTTTACGATAAAATAAAGTCTTCGCACTGATAATCGCATGGCTGTTCCAACAACGAGGCACTAGGCCACCACAACGGTATTTATGTTGCATCTAGCCATTAGTACCGCGTAAGGGCATACTTGTACTTGGCGATCGTCCCATAAAATGGTCAGGGTGGTAACGTTGTTCACGCGGAGAAGCAACTGGCGGTTGAAAAACCCATCCGCCGGTGTCTGGTACTCGTGACACATACAATAATGGATGATGTACCTGTTTGAAAAACATAAAAAATGAAATTAGTCTCACCATCAGATCTTTATTAAAATTATTCATTTTATATATTAGGTCGGGAAATTATTTCATAGCTAGGACAGTGCAACTGGGTATTATACGTCAAGGGGGGGCTGTAGGATACTGAGACAGTCCCCCAGTGCAGGGGTTGACAGGGAGGAAGTGCAGGTGGAGAGTGGAAGGGCCCAGGACCGGGGTCGCAGACAGTGGACCAGTTGTAGCAGGGGAGAGGGAGAGAGAAAGCAGAAGCAAAGAGGAAGGTTTTGAGGTGCTTCCGTAAAAGGAGATGGTTCTCCTCAAGATAGTGCGCGGTACAAAACAATATGCCACATAGAACGAACAAGTACAACTTAACCCGTCTTTAAAGCTACTGTATAGTAATTAAATTTCGGTATAAACTCATCTAAAGAGTTACTTACATTATATTTGCATTTTCCATTGTGTCTGTGCGTAGGGCAGCCCCGAAATACCACTCCTTCTATGCCGACGTTATTTCTTCTAATGAACGAACATTAAATGGCTTTCGTTTCTGAAATTATATTCATTATCGTTTACGTAATTGCACCACACCCCCAAAAAGAAGTCTTTCGGGATGGTCCCGGCCTGTCAAGGTCAAATAACAATAGAACCTTATACTGATCGTGGGCCATTCCGGCACCCGAGCAAAAAATCAAAGCAGCTGACCTTCACTTTGAACGAGCACACATTCCTAGTTAGCTACATTCAGTGTAAGGCCATCTCACAGGACTTGAAATTTACACTCCATCTTTGCATTTTGTGTGCGTGTATTTGCAGCCCCAGAGAACCATAAATACGGAGACATTCTATATATTTTGAAAAATGATTTATATTACTGTTTGGTTTAATTCAATGCGCAAATGAACAAGGTTGGAGAGACACATTGCATGTACACTGAGCAATCACTTTTATTTACACATTACATAGATACACATATTCAATGGGCCTGCGACATGAGGAGACTTGAGAACAGACAATCAAATTACAATCATTTAAACCGTGATGTGTATTTCTCAATGAGCTCTTCTTTAGGTGGACATGGAACAGAGGCAATGTTGGGTGGTAATGCAGTTGTCCCCTGCACAGGTTTGTTCACAACTCCATGTATGTGCCTATCTAGGACATCAACAATAAGTCTCTCAATAAAGTCATATTGCATATCCTCAAACACTGGTTTGATAATCCATTGTTTACTTCTTTTAGTGAAGGCCTTATTGTAGCGAAGCGTCCCTAAAGTTCCGGTCGTCCTACTTTGTTGACGGCCAACATTATGGTTATGTGCCAAGACCACTAGAAGAGTCCGATTTATCATGCCCTCCATGCCAAAATGCAATCGTTTTGGCCTGTACTTTAGGCACATATTGTGGAACACCTCCAAATCTCCTGTGTGGCAGAATTCCGTGAGTCCCCTCAAATCTCTTGTTATAGTTTTATCAAATACAATCTTTTCAATGGCTTTGTGAGTGGGTGATGAAGGAATCAACCACTTCTTCTTCCGTGCCTCCTCTGTGGACAAATGGCCATGTTCACAATTGTGGAAATGTTGGTTTGTGTTCCAACGGTGAACGTTGGTACAGTGTAGCATTACTGACCGCCATTTTTCCAGTAGAATTTCCAACGACCCTCCACATGTTTTTGAGCTCCACCAAAGATGGTTGCTGATTGACTTGGACCACTGTGAAATACCTTGCATATCTTTTTTTTTACCTGCAACCAACATTTTTTTATTGATTGTTTTTGCAAGATGCCAAACGTCAAATTGGTGATTTATATTTTTGTACTCTTCTCTCATTGTCTTGGCAATTGAAACGTGTCTGTCCGTGGCTATCAGGTCGATCACCATGCCCCGCGATTGTAGTTCTTGCAATGATGCTACAAAGCCAACTTTCTCCATAGCCACTGAGGATGTACTTTGTGACACCTGCACGACCACCGAACCCACAATTTTCTTACTTTCCATGTCCTGAAAGTGGTAGGTGCAGTACTTGGCTGAAAATCGTGGGCTGTCGCACTGTCCATCACCGGCTAGCCTGAACCGTTTGCCCGCGAATGTACTATCAATAGACATTTTTTCCATTCTCCAAGCTTCGCTAATGGCTGGAAATAGATAATCGGTTTGGTATTTGTAGAACTGAGTTTTCGCAATGAAATGGATTCCCACAAACTGAAAGAAAGACTCTAACTTTTTAAAACTTGAACCACTAAAAAGTGCAGCCGCTGCACAAAGTAGATTGCCTGCTGGCAGTTGCCCCAGCATGGGTTGTGCTGACCATGAGAAAGGTTGATATTTTGTACAGGTGGCATGTATTTTAAGGTTAGTGCCTCGAATTGCACGAGTCACATTAATCAATGGCTCCCCACATACTTCCCCACCAACCGAATGCCCACATTTCATCCGAATAATAATATCAATCAAACAACTATCGAATACAATGAATTTGGCCTCTTTCCTTATACTGTCACTCTGCATCCCAGCTGGTTCGGCCTGTAACGTTGAGGACATGTCACTCACATGAAAGGTAGAATCTCTGATATCGTCTTCCGCTATGTTCAGTGATATTGATGGTGTTTCATTGTCGTCCACTTCATTCTCTTCCATTGCAACATCTGTTCCTTCTCCGGCGATGGGTGAATAAAACAATTTCTTCAACTTTCTCGCGGTCTTAGTTTTTGCGGGTGTGGATTCTGTGAATTGATCTCCGACTGCATCCGAACTACCAGGAGGACATTCACTATCAATGGCTGGTGGTGGTATAGCTCCGTTGTCAATCACTTCATATTCTTCCCATTGGCACGATGCATCTCCAGTCTCAAGTCCCTGCCAAAAGGTTTGACAAGCAACATCTCTCGTTCGCTTCACTGTCTGTGTAGATCTAGTTCGTACACCCACTCGCAACTAGAGGACAGATTGGAAAAGGGATGTTCAGTTTAAACACAACTTACTGTATTGAACTATTAACAGTGAAAAACAACATAATATAGTGACCAGGACACTAACCTTCTTTTGCTTTCTTTTCTTTGAAACTTTCTTGCCTCGAACTTCAACATCAGGACGCTGTTGCTCCGACTCGTGTGTGCATGTCTCCACTTCCTCTTGCGCTGCAACGACTATATTTTCATGATAAGCACATCCATCACGCACTGACGCTCCATCGACTCCCTGAAACATAGAACTTTCATTAGTATGTATAATAATATCGAAAACACAAAATGTACTTGGGGACCAATACACACGTACATCTCAATAGCAAAACACGAATGAACGCTTTGTGTAGAACATTCAAACGACAATTATTCACGCATTGTTGATCTAGTTAGATGGAACTGTCAAAATCCATACCTCAGGCTCCTCATAGACTTCCATTGATGATATTATTGAAGATGATGCTTCAGTAACTCCCTGAAACACAGTAATTGCATTAGTATGGTTTTCTATTTTGTTAAAAAGAACATAAACTTTGTGCAGGCGTCAACGGCTCATCTAAATAGACCTGCACAAATGATCAGTTGTCTAAAATAAATAATGGATATGTAAATATGATTCGATTTGCTCGATCGTTGGAAGTGTCACCACCCAGAGATCTGCATCAACTACTAGGGGTGATGTTCTTGTAGAAGAAGCTCCGTCATCTCCCTGAAACATAGTACTTGCGTTAATAAAGAAGGAAGTATAGCGGATGTAATCACGTCATATGATTTCGCTTGATCGAACTGTCAGTATCCATACCTCGAAATGCATAAGAACATCAAGGGACGATGTAACTGCGGTGCACACTTCTGCAAGCTGTTGCGCCGACCCGTAACTGCATGCTCCCCCTTCTTCTTGGACTAATGCTCCATCGACTCCCTGAAACATAGGACTTTCATTAGTAATGAACACAATATTGAAAAAAGAAGACACATAGGAGGGCGACGACAGAAGGACAGATCAATGGCTAAAAACGAAAGAAACATTGTGTGTAACAATCACGCTACAAGAATGCAAGATCTGGTGATCTCCATCGATGGAACTGTCCGGAAACGTGCCTCGAGCATCTGAGTGACATCAACGGTAGTCGTCAATACGTTGGACTCCTCAGCATCTCCCTGAAAGACAGTACTTGCATTATTTTGGATAACAATAATTATAACTGAAAACAAAGACTAGAGGACGAGTACAAGGGTGTACCATTAGGTAAAATAATTACACGATAAATTAAAACTATTGATTTACATGCCTAAAACAAGTCAGTGGCAGAATAGCCAAGTAAGATTACCCGATAGGCGCTTGAAGTGGCTGATGACTGCAATAACGACACGGATGGAGAATCTTCCGCCTTCACATTGAGTGGATACATAAATTGGGAAATTATTGTTAGCTAATGCTACACACTACCGCAAGGCCGAGAGATAAATACGTAAACTTGACTCACCAGTGGAGGGATGTGGACGAATAGAGTGGGAATAGCGGTTGAGAGCAATTTTCGCCTCGCTCGCGGTGTGTTCTTCTTTATTAGCAATGATGTGGAGTACATGTCAGAGGTAAAGGACTCTACTTTCAAGCTCAGACGGTGGATATCCGCAATATCGGACCCATTCTCTTATCTGATCTATTGTCTTAGGGAAAACATGCATTATAGTACCTTCAGATTTATTATGGGTCTTCGAAGGGCAACCGCCAATGGAACAGGCAGGCATTGTGGAAAGTTCTGAAAAGTAAAGATCAACAATTCTCTATGAATACCAATGTAAACTCAGAACATGTGACTAGTTCCTTGCATGTACTGTCTTGAACGAAAAGAAATTGGACGCAAAATGATTATGGTACATGGCCTTACCTTGACGAACAAACAGTTAGATGCAGGGATCAGAGTAGTTTCTTGTCGTAGAACAGGGAGCAGTTCACAGGTTGCAAACTGACGAGTTTCCTCGAAGTGGTCACGGAAGTTCACAGAGACGAAGAGCAGATAACCAGCACCTTCACGGGTTGACTAGCAAAGCGCAAAGAAGTGCTCATTAGAAATATGAAGTGGGTTATAAAGAATTCGAAACAGGGGTGTGTTTGTGAATGAATGACGTGTATATGTCGTGGCATTATGCGGTTTGCAGGGGGCTGTCCAGCGTGAGGGGGGATGCTTGGCAGGAGACACGGGGTCTGGAGGTAGACATGGGAACAACAACCCATGCTCTATAGACCACTTTGAAGTGTACATGCTATTTGGCACCTCTTGGCCTTTATCGCTCCCTGACAGCTCCACTTGCCAGCACAAGTACCCCGGTGCGAACTGCCTTTGATAGGGCGGGGGGTGGATTGGGGCGGTGGTCGTGCAGACAAGACACAGGAAGACTCGTGAATGGAGACACACTTATGTGGATTGCAGGGGGCCGTCCAGCGTGAGGGGGGATGCTTGGCAGGAGACACGGGGTCTGGAGGTAGACATGGGAACAACAACCCATGCTCTATAGACCACTTTGAAGTGTACATGCTATTTGGCACCTCTTGGCCTTTATCGCTCCCTGACAGCTCCACTTGCCAGCACAAGTACCCCGGTGCGAACTGCCTTTGATAGGGCGGGGGGTGGATTGGGGCGGTGGTCGTGCAGACAAGACACAGGAAGACTCGTGAATGGAGACACACTTATGTGGATTGCAGGGGGCTGTCCAGCGTGAGGGGGGATGCTTGGCAGGAGACACGGGGTCTGGAGGTAGACATGGGAACAACAACCCATGCTCTATAGACCACTTTGAAGTGTACATGCTATTTGGCACCTCTTGGCCTTTATCGCTCCCTGACAGCTCCACTTGCCAGCACAAGTACCCCGGTGCAAACTGCCTTTGATAGGGCGGGGGGGTGGATTGGGGCGGTGGTCGTGCAGACAAGACTCGTTTGCCGTAGGGCCTCACCAAGGAGAGGCCATCTAACTGCATGTAAGAGGCAGGCTGCAGGATCTAGTACATGGAAGGCAGGGGGGTGAGTTTATAAATACCTCACCCTCCCAGTAGAATATATGGGTGCAGTTCACCCTGGAGACCCTGGATGCCTAGGCAGTTAGTCAGCAGCAGGCTGGCCTGTGGTGGCAAGGCGGCACGGGCCAGAGGGGGTCATCTCTGTACCCGGTGCCCAAAAGGATGATTTATTATGATCAACCATATTGATTATTTACCTATAACCATGTTTTGTATCAATAAAATCCAACGGCCTTCCTTTTATTGCCAACGCTTGAACAAAGTGGAGACACACTAGATTCATTTAAAAAATCAAAACAACCATTGTTAAAATATATGTTGGGTTTTATTTTAGATCTTAATTTCAATTGAACATAAATAATAAACATTACACATTGTAAAGATCCGGTTGCAGCACATCCAGGGAAAATCCGCGGTATTGTCCACTGTCGCTGGGGAAATGTTGCCTAATGGCAAGTACCGCACAGGCAGGTATTACTCTCCGAACGCGGTGTCCGAGCCTCCCGTGAAGCCACCAAGTGAAGCAACGATAGGCCACCAGCCTGTACCACCTGTGAAAACGAAAGATGCAAACTGTATTAAAATGACAAAACTTTCTTATCACTGTCGATTCAGGTAAAAAATGTCATTCTGCTTTGAAAAAAATTCTATCTAGAAAATGCACAATATGGAACCAATTTACATGCATTCGAATGATATGTAGATGTCATTTTATATGTGGGAGACGACCATGACATAGTAGTGGCATCACTGACATCAAAACCAGAGTATACTTACTCGTTACTCGGATTACGCGGACGAATAGTGCCGCGAAGTTTGTGCATAAGCACCATCATCATCCTCAACACGGTCCGTGAGAGGCAGGCTTCCCTGAACTCTGGCAGCTCGGTGATGCATTGCGGACTTGGCTCGCGTTCCGAAATGTAGGCCAAGCACCCGGAATTTTCACGGCAGCAGCAGTTCTCCTCCTCAGTTGGCATTAGCTCGCACCGATTGCACCAGGTGGAGACGCTGTCCATGTGACATGGTCCAGGCTCTTCATCCGTTGACTGGTCCTCCCAACTGCCGTCCGAATCCCCATCGTTTTCGCGTGCTTGCCTTTCCAGTAGTTCCTCCTCGGTGTACTCGGGCTCGTACATATACGGCATTATTGTAGCCATTGTGTGGTAAAGAAAGTAAAATAATTTACAGAGATGGTACAGGTGTTCACAAGGCCTAGAAGCGGCGAAGGTAGCTGACCAGAGCACAGAAACGAGTCACAGAATACTCAAAGTAACACGGACAGAGGAATGGAATCGAAAATCTGCTGCTGTGTGTTGTGAAACGGTCTGTTTATACTTATTGAGGAAAGAGGCGTCCTGCCATTTCCATGGCGACACTTCATTAGCTGAGGCGCAGCGATTGTTGACACGAAACGTGCTTTGGCGTTGGGAAATGGGCGGTACGCGTCTGCTGATGTCAGGCTCAGGGGCGGGGGATTTGATTTAGTGCCGCAAAAGCAGGTGAGCCAGGGCGATGGGGGGAAATGATAGGATTATCAGAAAATGGCGGCTGATTTCGAGTGCGTTAATGGACGAAAAGTCGGGTAATGTCCATAGGAAAGTTTTCTACGATCTACCGAGTTATGCTTAAAAACACATGGCCGAACCGTAGGGACAATTAAAAAAAAGTCCCAGAACTATCCTTTAAGACAAGGGTAGCTATCTACCACAACTGCCAAGCAGATATAACACCAATCTCACGTCAGTAAGGAGATACAGATGCAATGTTCCACAAAACCACCTTGTATGGGAGCGCCCGGCAGTGTAACGAGCAAGCTTTAAACCGACTCTCCCCCCACCAGGTGGTTATCTTACAGTATATTTAGAATTTGGTTACATGCACCAAGTCCAAGCCGCCTGGTTAAGAAGAGAACTAATACTGACTGTTTCAACCTTAAACTTGCGTCCCCAGCCTCGCCTCCTCCAGGAAGCAACGGGCTCTTAGGCACCAGCAAGAGCGTTTACCAGCTCGCAGTGCTGGCAGAAGTAATCAGGAGCCGCCGTTAAGATATGAGCATATGATTATGTGCAGCAAAGGTTCGCCGCTCGGCGGCTGTCTCGTAGTGAAGATGCGATCAGGGAGTCACGTGATCGTGACGTGCGTGTCCCCAGCTCCGCCTCCTCCAGGAAGCAACGGGCTCTTAGGCACCAGCAAGAGCGTTTACCAGCTCGCAGTGCTGGCAGAAGTAATCAGGAGCCGCCGTTAAGATATGAGCATATGATTATGTGCAGCAAAGGTTCGCCGCTCGGGCGGCTGTCTCGTAGTGAAGAGGCGATCAGGGAGTCACGTGATCGTGACGTGCGTGTCCCCAGCCCCGCCTCCTCCAGGAAGCAACGGGCTCTTAGGTACCAGCAAGAGCGTTTACCACCTCGCAGTGCTGGCAGAAGTAATCCGGAGCCGCCGTTAAGATATGAGCATATGATTATGTGCAGCAAAGGTTCCGAAGGGTAGCAGAGGAGAGTGAGGACAGGATGTCCTGAGTTTCGGTTAAGAAGTGGGAGGCCAGTGAAGTACAGAAGGACGGGGAAGGCAGGGGACACGTGGAGACTGCAGTAGAATTGACGCGTTCCTTGCAGATTTTAAACAGTTCGCCACTGTTGTTAGTAGCCCCAGAGATGCACGATTGGAAATGGGCCCTCTTCTTTGAGCGGATGGAGAGTCTATATTACCTTTGTAGCAGGCGGCAGACCAGTCTGTCAGAGGATGTGCCTGTTGCCTGCCACTTCTGCTCAGCAACTCTGCATTTGCGTTTCAAATAGGCGTCAGAGTCATACCAGGTGTTGCTCTTAGAGGCAGGCTTCATGTGGATCCTCGTGACAGGGACAAGGATGTCCAGAGTGTTGGTGATAGCAAGGTGAAGATTAGCATGGGCAGAATCTGTGTGGGAGTTTGAGGCAGGAGTGGGGGGGGGTTGAAAGTGGCGGTAAAAGTAGCAACGACACTCTATTCATCGGTTGAATGACAATGAAGGAAACTGGCAGTGCATTGGGGGGGCTTAGGGACCTAGGAAATCCAGGTGAGAGGACAGTAGAGCATGGTCCGACCAGGAGAGATGTGTAGTGAGAGGGGTGTAGATGGGAATGTCTCCTGATATGAGAGCATCCAGGGTATGTCCAGCGGAGTGCCTTGGACCGGGGGGGATGAATGGTGAGGGAAAGAAAGTCACAGAGGCTGCGGAAGAGTCCAGTGGATGAATCAGAGTCAAGTCGTCAAGGAGGAGAAGTTTGGAGGTGGAGGCAAGAAGAGGTGAGGTCAGACCACTCCGTGAGAAAGAGGGAGACCGGACATGGGGTCCTGTAGATGGTGGCGAGAGTCAACGAGAAGGTTGTGAGATACACCATGCCTGCAGATGAAGCATTCAAAGGAAGAGTAGGTCTGAGTAGGAACGACAGTAGCAGGTGGCCATTTGGGGAAGATCAAGGCCACTCCGCCTCCAGACTGGTTAGGCCTGGGATTAGAGAGGATCTTGTAGCCCTCAGAGAGGAGTGTGTCAAGAGCAGTGACAGAGCTGGCAGTGAACCAAGTCTCAATGAAGTGTTTAACAGCAGAGCGAGAGTTGATGGTAGCTAAGTGAAGCTGGTTGCCACCTTTTGAAGGTCTTCCGAAGAGGGGCACAGGGGCGTGGTTCGCCTGACAAAGGTAGAAGGGGCAGGAGGGGTGGCAGAAGAAGTGACTGGGGATGGGAGGAAGTTAATGGGAGACGGAAGATGCCCGTCAAGAAGGAGGTTGTCTGAGAGCCCTGGGCCATTACATTGCCATTCAGATAGATATTAATGATATACCTAGAGGATGAGAAGCCTGCCAAGAGTACTTCCCATCTGGTGCCACCATTGATGGGCGACGAAGAGAAAGGGGAGAGGACAAAGACCATGTGTGGAGTCCATGGGTCCGGATAGGGAGCGAAAAAGGGGATGTCTGTGCCAGTCTGCCTGGAACAAGTGTTGACGTAGGTGTCTGTGATGGGCAGGCCTGGATTGGAGACCGAGAGATCTTTTTTAAATGTTTTGCTTCTTGGCTTCGAGAGAGGGGAATGATAGGTGATAGAGTAGCCGTTCGAGTAAATTGGAAAGATGGAGAGCAACATAGAGGGAGAAGACCGCGCAAAGAAAAGAAGGAAAGAGAGAGGCAGAGAGACGGACCATTGCACTGAGAAATTGCACAATGCACAACGAACTCAACAGGCCGGCCTAGCAGCAAGACAGTTGCATACAAGTCATATGGAGGAGACGTCCCGGTCGCTGTGATGCTTAGGGTAGCGAAGCCTCCCAAGCATTCCAGAAAGGTGTGCCCCAGCGGGAGACCTACACCATTAGGTCCACTTCGCCGATACTGCAGCCAGCCAGCAAGTCTGGAAAAAGTCCACCAGAAAGCAACACTGTTTATTTTATTTATTTATTGGTCCCTTATTAGGCGCTTAAATATTTAGCAAAACTGTTTCAAAGCGCCCACATGGCAAACAGGGTGGGGACAGGGGAAGGTAGACAATGAATTACAGCAAGGATAAATAATTGCATTAATAGTACAAACAAATAATGAGAATAAAGGGAAGGGGAGACAAACCTACTATGCCTTGTGAGTATTCAAGAACGTGCAAGTGCAGAGGGGGGAGGCATAAGGTGCTTTGATGCTCATGGAGAAGTGCTCAGGGTAATTGCTAAGAGGAGAAGAACGTAAGTGCAACCACCCATGGGTAGGGTGAGCCCAAGTAAGGTAAGTGCAGCAGAAGACAGCTGCAGGGATGACAGATTCCACTAGGAAGTGACGAGGAGGGGCAGCTGCGGCTCCTGCAGCACCAGAAAGGGTGTATAACTTCAGGCTGCCTACTTCCATTTGCCAATTCATTGAAAGTACAGGAAGTACCTGCGGTTCGTGGTGGGTCAAAACCATTACCAGTTCACGGTCCTGCCATTCTGGCTTTCTTTGGCTCCCAGGGTTTTCACCAAGCTGCTAGCAGTGGTTGTGGCTCTCCTCAGGAGCAACAGCATTCATATCTTGTCCTACATGGATGAGTGGATCGTTTGAGCTCGCTCCCCAGATCTAGTGTCAGAGCACCTGTTCTGCACATGTACTCTATTGCGTAGCCTGGGCTTTTACCCAAACTTCAAAAATTCTCAGGTTTCACCATCCCAGTGTTAGGCAGAATTCCGTGGAGTGCCCTTAGGGACCTCTACACACAATTAGGACTACAGGTGGCAATACAAGTTTTACCTTTGGTACAAGCCTGTACTACTAGGTTATAGAGGTAGCAGTAGCGGAGCAGCCAGGCTTATCTCAAGAGTATATGAGCAGTAGCAGAGATTACACAAAGGGACTACAATTACTGTGACTCAAGCAAACACAGACACAAGGTTTCAGGTAAAAATTATAAGTACATTTATTTTTAAACCATTTGTTATTAACACAACACTTCTATTAATTCAAAAACCACACGTAAAATATACTACAACTAGCCAATTCACTTTCTACAGTATTTTTCGAGGTAAGTACCCTGTGTTTGAATGGACCGGTGTTATCAAACAGAACACGTTACCGTGAATACAATTGCGATCACTTTTTGACAGATCGGTCTACTAGATAAACGCGTATCCGCGGCAAGAAATGCTACCACGGTAAAAACACACTTAGCACCCGAAATACCCAGAGAGAGTTGGGGGCAAAAATCACAGGCAATATGTTGGTTAGGCAGACAGAATCGAAGAACACACATAGACAGGAGTTCAAGAGTCAAGGGGCCGGAGCCAAAGTCAAGTGACACCGGGCGCCTGTTGTCGAGGATCACACAGTCGGACACTTCGAGATTCAACGTTGCCAAGAATACTTTGATATTGTCAATGTTCGGAAGCAAAAGTTATAAGAAGGAGGGAAAAGTAAGGACAAGCCTTAAAGTAGAGAAATAGGGATTTCACCCAAAATTCCTCAAACAGTACACAGTACCTTTCTCAAAGAACGAAGCTGGTGCCACAGCAGCTGTTCCTGTTGGTTTCCCGCAGACCCACGCTTTCCTGCAGCTTCAGCACGAAGGACGACGATGAGGGGGTCCGCACCAGACAGGGATGAGGCCGGCAGCAGCGACAATAAATAAAAGGTGCACGCCTTAAAAACAGGAGAGGTTCTCCAGGTGGCTATCCGGACCACTACAGCCGTGTGCAGCGATTTCGACCATGAAGGCGACCTCTGGCTGAAGAAGATGAGCTGGTTATCACCACCAGGCTCAAGGGAAGAAGACTCCGGACTGGATCTCGTTGAAGGGGAGATAGCTCAGGACAGCAGCAGGGCTTCACCGGTACGGGGTAGTTGCAGCAGTCGACCTCTCCTCCGCTTCTCATCGGTTCCTTGTAGTTCCAGTGGCGACTCTGTGACTTCAAGCCCAAGAGACCTGCCTTTTATGCGCAAAAACCCCCATTCACACAGCCTGACTGTCTATCACACAGCATGGGGGTTGTCCAGCCCGGACAACCACCTCAGCCAATCATGAACAAGTGCAACTTGGGTTTCCTAGGATACCCTGCGCAGGGGGTGACTACACCCCTCCCTCACATTCAGCCCACCTAGACACCCAGGCGCCCTGAGGAGGGCTTCTAGGTAGAAGCCCGCCAAAAGACAGTGAACAAAGAAGGCAAACCTGGTTTGCCACGCAAAGTAAAACACAAGAAGGGTTTTAACAAATAGAAATTGCGAAGAAACTGCACCGGAGCCAAAAGAAAAAGTATTTGGTCAAGCAGGTTTAAGTTCGAGGCTAACACAATAGCCTACAATATTACCACCGTTATATAAGATAACCGCGGTAGAAAATTAGGGTAGAAACTACTGCCACCAGCCATGTCTAAATGTTAAAAACAGCTAAACAATGCTCTGTGTGGTACAGATAAAAAGAGTTAAGAGTTAACCCTTCCAGCGCTCCATGTAAGATGGTGTGTACTGGATCTGTGGTTAAATTTGACTAAGTAAAGTTAATGGTAACTTTACCCTTTTCTGGGGGACGGTAGTCGCCTCAGAAATGGAGTCGGGGGAGTCAAACGACAACCCTGTGCCACTGCACAGAAGGTGCTGTGTGACACACACAAAGAGGGGGCTACTGAAGTGGTGTACTCCAGAGCCCACAATCATGAAAACAGGTCAAAACACATAGCAAAATACCAGTAAGAGTTGGGGGAAAAGCTCACACTCTTACCAAGTGGAAAGAAACAACTCCAAAGATCCAGCAAAGCTGCTGAGGGACTCACTAGGTAAGGGAAAGTAGCCATGAAATGAGAATTCTCCCTAACACCCAGTAATTCAAATTTATCAGTGCTGTCTTGGACACTCACCTGTACAGGTATTTCCCGCCCGAGGATCGAGTGGCAAACATCTTTTGGATTGGGCCGTGACCTCCAATCCCAGGGACAAGCCTCGGCCTTCCTGCTTCTTCTGGGCCTCATGGCTTTTTGAATCCTAGTGGTGCCAAAGGCGAGGCTGCGTATGAGATCGCTTCAGTGGCTTCTCAATTGGCGATAGGTGCAGTTTCAAGGCCACATGTCAGGCCCTTTGCAGGTCTCGCACCATGTGACTCACAATCTTGCATTGTGGGCTGTGTGAAGCAACTTGCTGAAAGGCATGTTGTTTCACCAACCTTGGTCCTAGGTGACAATGGTCATGGACGCATCTCTGATGAGTGGACTGTGGTATCCTGCTGTGTCTCAGGAACACATCAACTTGCTGGAGCTGAGGGTGATCAGGCTGTCCCTGGTCACTTTCCTCCCCTCTGCCGAAAACAAAACTGCTGATCCTGACGGACAGTGCAGTGGCCATGCATTAACTCAACAAGCGAGGTGGTGTGGGGTCCTTTCCTCTGTACAAAGAAGCAATGCGACTGGGTCTAGACTCTGGAGAACAGTGTCTCTCTGACGGCGGCTCATCTGGATGGACAAGACAATGTCTCAGCGGATTCCTTGAACAGACAGATTTAGGCCTTCCTCAAGTGCGAGCTCTGTCAGGAAGTTATGGAGTAGATCTCAAGTGGACCTCTTCCCTTCCAGTGCCAACAGGAAGTGCAAAGTGCCCATCAGGGGGCTCTGGGGGACGCACCAATGGTCAAGTGGCCTTTCAACATCCTTTATGCGTTCCCACTGATCCCTGCCATTCTGCTGGTTCTCTGGAGATTGCGTCTGTTCGGAACGTTCAGAACCACGATGATCCTGATCACCCCGGACTGGGAGCGGAGAGCATGGTGTCCGGAGTTGCTGGACATGTCCATCTGCTCTCACTGGCGACTTCCAAGGTGAGTCGACTTGCTCTCCCATACGGAGGGGTGGGTCATCCACCCCAACCTCAGCAGTCTGAACCTTCATGCTTGCGACTGACAGGCTGAGATACAAGGCGTGGGACTTATCGGACAATATCCTCTACGTTCTTCTTTCAGCTTGGAGGCCTGATACGAAACCCATTTATGCCTACAGGTAGAGTACATTTTCGCTTTGGTGCTGGGAGAGAGTCCTCTATTTTATCACATTCTCTGTCCCCTGTGTTGGATGCTATCGTTGGCCCTCCTTGCCATTCTGACTGTTCTGCCGTTTTTGCTGGGTTTGTGTAACCAGTTTCCTCCCCGGGAGTTTGTGGGTAGCAGCGTGGTATTTGAATTTAGTTTAAACTTTTGTTACCGGTGCTCGGTTTGAGCCCCTTCATTCCTGTTCTATTAGATTGCTCCCCGTAAGGTGATTTTCCTGGTTGCCATCACTTCCACGAGATGGGGGAGTGAGCTCCAAGCATTGTCTGTTTTACTTCCCTGTTTGATTTTTCCAAATGGATGGTGACATTGAGAGTTAGTCCCTCCTTTCTGCCGAAGGTGGGGATCGGATTCTCATCTCCCTCAAAAGATCCATCTTCCTGGACTTTTTTCCTCCACCTAACCCTTGCAGGGCAGAATAATGATCCCATTGGTCGGACCTGGTACATGCCCTTAAGTTCTACGTCTCGTACTAGGGAGGCTAGGAAAGATTATCAGCTTTACGTTGGTTACGCTGGTGCTTGTGTTGTGAGGGCAATGACCAAACAAACCCTGCCCAGGTGGATAATTCTCTGCATCTGAGAATGTTACGATCTGACTGGTAAGGATGTGCTGGAGGGTCTAAGAGATCTTGCTACCAGGGGAGTGGCTGCCACTTCACCCATGCAGAGGGGCGAGTCCCAGTCCTGGATAATTGTCAGGCGGAAACGTGGGCGTCCTGGCACACGTTTGCTAAGCATTACTGCTTGGATTTCCTTCTGGGTCAGGATAACCGTTTTGGTAGGGCAGTCCTCTAGAGTTTTCTGGTTTAGGTGGTGCGTTTACTTCCTCCCTCCTCCAGGTGTACTTACTCCTTTGGGAGTCTGTCATAAATGATGAATCTCTGGGAGGAAATAATCCATTAGAAGAGAAAATTACTTACATATCGGTTCTTTCTGATGGATGTTCTTCCCACGGATTCCTCATCACCATCCCTATCTGCCCCTCTTTGCTAGAAGCTAGTACACCATTGTTTCTACAGTCCCTAAGCTTCAGTGGGCTAGGGATTAAGGGTGGAACTGAGCTCAGGGGCGCAGCACAGCTTTGCTATATATACTGACTTTATGTCCTGTCTGGCATGGGGTGCATAAAGAGGTCGGGTGGTGCTAATGCGTAGCTGCTTTGCTCCCCCTTGAAAAGCTTCAGGAGAACAGCCTCGCTGGCATTGGGATATGATAGATGAGGAATCTGTGGGGTGAGGGGGGACACCCATCAGAAGAAACATTACCGAGAGGCAAGTTATTTGTCCTACCAAGACCCCAAGAGATGCAGAGAGAAATAACCAGAGACGTGTATAGGCTGATTGTGAGCAATAGCCCTGTTACTGGTAGGACTGCAAACATAGCTTGCTTGCGGGAAAGAAAGATATCGCCAAGCCAGGAGCAATCGTCTGAGTTCTGGCTGTTCATAGAAAACCATCAAGGGAACTCATCGAGAATCTGAGCCAGGAGAGCTCATTGAGAAGCGAAACTAGGTAAGCTCACTAAGAACCCAAGTCCTGAGTATTCACTACCACCTGCGCCAATAAAAGGAGCCTGTTGTGGGCTATTGAGATGCTGAAGACTATGATTGCTGTGGGGTGACCTACACCGGCAGCAGTCACTGGAGCTGGCAAATCATCCATGGCAACCAAGTGACCCAAGCCTAGGAAAGTCAAGATTTACCGCAAATCTCTACAGAAGGGTCCCAGTGAGCCTCAAAGAACTGTGAGTATCTTTGTATGATACCTTCATGGAAGCCAAACCCTGACCTACATCTGTTAGATAAAGTAGGACACAAACTCGGGACCACCATCCCACTGTAGTTTAGGATTTGTTTCTTCGAACATTCTTCTCATCGTTTTAACTCTCCCTAAACCCTGAACTATTAAAAGGAGATGAATTAGAGTTGGGGGCGTGGCTTGGAGTCGACGCGATGCAGTTGCTCCTCTAAAGCCGTCCGTGGACTGCCCGCTGCTATAGCTAATATCGTGCGGTTCCTGTGGCCTACACGATCCACCGACGCCAGCTATGTGGATCGGAACCGAGGGGGCACTAGCAGCTCAAAGATGAAAGCCGGGAGAAGGAGCACTATGTCCGTACTCGCCGCTTGAATCCCGGTCCCCCTTCTGCCACTCGGGGGATCCAAGATGGCGGGCGCACATATGATGGCGTGCGCAGTCAGGAGTTGGAGGCGAGCCTCCCCATAACACACAAGCCGGAGGTGACGGACGAGCATCCAGACATCCAGACAAGAAGCGGGGACTGTTTCCATCGGCTTGTGGAGGGCGGCCCAGGCCCCCCCTGGAACCGGCGGGGAGCACTGCATGCACCGAGGACTGGCGGGGGTTTTCCCTGGCTCCGTTTTGTGCTCCCCCTTCCTCCTGGGGCGCCCCGGCCCCCCCCGCTTTACAGCTACACGCCCGGCAGACGGAGACCTACACGGGGCTGCACTGGTGGCTCCTCTGGGTGCCCGATGGGGCCTACCTTCCGGCCTATAGACATATGCCCTTGAAGCGACTCAATTTCCTGGAGCGGGGATGAGAGACCCTCCCCCCAACGGTTGGCGGCGGGAGCCTTCAGCAGGAGCCCCTTGAGAAATTTAAGGTAGGCTTAGCCTGCATGCTCTTCTCCCTGAGCCCTTCCTGGGGCGCCCCTGCCCACGGCCCTGCTGCTCGCGGATAAGGCATATAAACCCGCACGGGTAGCGCCTCCTAGCCTCTGGGGGCCTCTGAGCAGCTCCCGTAGCAACTCTCCTTCACCGCTACAGTGCTCCCGGCGGCCATTGTCCTGCCGCTGATAACCAGCACAATGACAAAGCAACAAAAGACCGCCAAGTCTTCGGACATAGCAACTCTGCTGATCGCATCCGACAAAGCTAAGAAACAGGACTCCTGCCCCTCTATTTCACGGGAATCCCTAGACAACAAGAGACCTTTGGCGACTAAAGAAGACATACGTGAATTCATGGCGGATATAAAATCAGAATTCTGCTCGTGTATGGAGGAACTTACAACTAAACTGGAAAGCACGGATAAAAAGGTCTCGGAGGTTGAACAAGGAGTGGGAGTTGTTGAGGTCCAAATCCAAGATCATGCCTCCGCTCTAACTGAGGTCCAACGCTCAATCAGACTATTGCAGGACAAGTACAACATCCTGGAATACAAGCAGGAGGACCTGGAAAATAAGGCCTGGCGCAACAACCTCCATATTCGGGGGGTTCCCACTTCGATCCCAGACAAGAGGTTGGCTGAATATGTGGGCCTCTTTTTCCAATCTCTCCTCCCTGACCTTGAAGATTCACAGCTTCTCCTAGATCGCACCCACAGGCTGAACCCCCGACGCGGAGTCGAATCGGATGTCCCCCCTGACGTCATCACTAGGGTGCACTTCTTTACCACGAAGGAAGCCATCTTGGCGATAAGCCGCTCCAAAGACGAAATTGCATTCCAAGGGACCTCCCTCCAGATCTTTCAGGACCTTTCTCCTCTCACTCTTCAAAAGAGGCGAGCCCTCCACCCTCTAACCACCCTTCTTCAAGCTCAAAAAATCCGCTACAGATGGCTCTTTCCCACAGCTTTGCAATTTTCCTACAAGGGCTCACTCAGGAAAATTAGCCACCTGGAAGATGCTGACAACATCCTGCGCCCAGATGCTTCCAAACCTTCGTCTTCCCTGCCCTCTGAAGCAATGGCTGACTCAGATCTGGTGGCCTCCCCTAACCCCACACAAAATTCTTGGTCGAGGGTTCCCAGATTCCGGAAGAGGAAATAGCCGGATGCGACCCCATGATGGAGCCACCACCTCTATCCCGGCTCGTCAGCCCGGCACCATGATCCGATCAGCACCCTCAGGAACACAGATGAGCTCCATCCCCAAAAGCAGCAGGCATTATTCCACGGTCCATGCCCGGTTCCAAGGCACAGTCCACCTATGAGTCCTTGGAACAAACCACTAAGACTACCTGTAAGGTTAGCCAGGTTGGCTACACACTGTTCTATGGCCCCATTGGCCAAGGGAGGCACTAGACCCACAAAAGGTCCGCCACCCTCAGTTAAAACTCGGCCCTCCCGTTGGCGGACCGAGAAAAAACCCCATAGGCAGGTTGGGAAATGGCCACACACTCCGCGACATGATGGCTGATCCCTCTACATCTCACCCTCTCCCACAGGAATCGTCAACGGCCCCGGAATTGGTCCCAGAACATCGAACTCTGAGGTTCGTCTCCCTGAATGTCAAGGGACTAAATTCGCCCGCCAAACGCAAGTCCATCCTACAGAAGCTTCAGAATGATGATGCAGCAGTAGCTATGCTACAAGAAACCCATCTGCTGCCGGCAGACCATAGCCGCCTACGCTCCCGAAACTTTCCGAAGCAACTTTTCGCATCTGGGAACTCCAAGGGGGGTGGCACAGCTATCCTATTTGGGAGGGGACTGAACCCTCAAATCCTAGACTCTATAAGCTGCCTGGAGGGGCGGTACATGGTGGTGAAATGCCTGCTACTAGGACAACTCTACTCTATAATTTCCGTATACGCACCCAACTCAGGCCAGGCGCTGTTCTATGAATCCCTGAGTACAACTCTCTCTCCGTTTCTGGAAGGCCAGATAGTGATTGGAGGGGACTTCAATGGGGTCCCGGACCCCACGAAAGACAAGTCACACCCGCCCAGCGCCAGAGACCTCACCATAGCCCTGGCTCTCCTACAACTATTCAGAACTCTGGGGGTGGTGGACTCATGGAGAGTACTCCACCCAACCCATCCGAAAGAGACTTTTCCTTTTATTCCTATGTCCACAGAACCTTCTCCAGGATAGATCTCCTCCTAGTGTCCCCACAAATCTTCACGTTCACCAACAATGTGACACTTGGCTCCAGAATCTTTTCTGATCACGCCCTGGTGACCCTTGAAATCCGAGTGCAGTAACCAGCTAACCCCCAACAGCGCAGATGGACACTAAATGATCCGATTCTTAATGAGATGCCACTCAGAGACGCGATCGCAACCACGATACCAACTTCTTTAAGGAAAACCCCAGTGAAGACTCCTCTACCGCCAATACTTGGGACACAATGAAAGCAGTAGTGCGGGATGAACTGATTGCGCAAGGAGCGGCCTATCACAGACACAAACGTCAAACTCGCCAGGGCCTTGAGGAAGAACTTAAAAATGCAGAAAGGACCCACAAGGAGAAGGGCTGGACCCCTAAAACTCAGCGGGCCATCCGGATAGCGCAAAAAATGATCGAGGCCCACTACGCCGAACACACTGCCCACCAAATGGCAAAAACTAAACAGTTTTATTATGCTAAAAACAACAAAGCAAATAAGTTACTAGTGGCCAAACTTGCTGTCATGACGCCTACCCCCGGGCAGCTGGACCAAGCCCATCCACCCCGGAAGCAGGCATCCGGACATCTGTTTAAACCTCAGAAGCCCCGGCTAGGGGCTATCTGGGTTCAGTCCTGGCGCCGTAGGCGCCAGGCTCATAGTCATTACTTACCTCAGGCAGTCCATGCTGCACATGCATCCAGGCCAACGTGAGACCTGGAGGGACTATTTTTCCACAAGGACTACTTTTCGCTCGGCTGTGGTTCTTGAAACTTCTTACCTGGGACTACTTTCAAAGCTATTTAAACCATGCCCGATCTTCAACACACGCTTCGCGTTATTCTGCATTTAGCAGCGTAACGCTCACCGTGTCTGCAAATCTGCTTCCAGCCTTCTGCCACGCCCGCCTCGAACACGGAGCCCCTAGGAGAGAAAGGAAAATAGAAGAAGAGGTTAGATTACAGACTTTAATCTGATTCCTCACCTGATTTCGGATCCTGCATCACTCCGAGCCTGAAGGGACATTCTTCCGGCACGCGTTGCATCCCAGCTGCAGCACCGCTCAATTTTCACCAGCCACAGCATCTCCAACTCGGCGCTGCCTCCGTCACTTTTTCTGTGATTTTCAACACCTGGGGAAAAGACAAGAAAAAGCAAGGTGAGCCTAAAGAGACTAAAAAGACAATCACTTATATTACAAGACTTACCTGGCTATCACCGGAGGCTTCATCCTTCAATACGCCGCATCTAGGAAAAAACGAAAAGACGGTGAGCTAATTTCACGCACCTTTACAGGATAGTTTGGGTAATACAGACTCTTACCTGAACGGCGCCAGCAACCTCCAGACAGAATTTGCCACCGCAAATCAAAATCAACAGGGAGTGCAAGAGTGAACTTTGGACATTTTGAACTCTTTAAAAAACTTGCCAAACTTCGGACTCAATTACCGTCCAGAACCCCAACACCTAAAACCAGTGAAGTAACTGGTAACTACGCGCCCTGCATGCCACGCAGGATGGAGAGCTCACCAATCAAAAACATAAGGTGAGGACACTGACTGGGAATATCGGAGGTGGCAAGTGGGTGTCATGATCACTGCTTCCAAGGAGTCAGGACCGGCCCAACGTCCTTGGAAGCAGGCCCCTAACCTTAATCCTAGGCACCAGCCGGTCCCCCCTGGGACCTTTTGGACCTTGTCCTGGCGCCGGTGGCGCCAGGCTCATCAATGCCATCGGTCCCGGCACTGGAAGCGCCGGGCTCATAATCTATATGAAGATGCTTGGGTGGACTTACCTGCAGCAGACCATGCTGCTTACTTACCAGCTGCATAGGAATCCTCAGTAAGCTGGAACTACTTTCTTACCTGGGTGGGGCAAGCTCCACTCCCTGGATACAACACTGGAACGCTTCTGGAACAGGAACTCTTTTCTTACCTAGGCGGGGCCGTGGAGGAAGATGCCTCAGCACTCCAAGGCTATTTAAACCACACCCGATTGATGAAACGTGCTTCGCGTTATTCTGCATCTGCAGCAGAACGCTCACCGAGTCTGTTCCAGCTTTTCTTCTATCCGGGTCTGAACCTGCAAGAACAATACTTACCATTCCTACATCCAGTCTTCAGCAGAACCTGCAAGAACAATACTTACCATTCCTGCATCCAGTCTCCAGCAGAACCTGCAAGAACAATACTTACCATCCCCGCATCCAGTCTTCAGCAGCACCTGCAAAATAAGAAACTACAGGTTAGCACGGCAACCTTCATACGAAGCGCATTACTCACCTGATCCATCGGCAGCGATCATTTCATCACGCTGCATCTCCGCCTGTGAAAACAAAGGCATAGTTATTTCTTACCGGCACTCTGGGTCTCCAACGCTGCAATCCGGACCTGAAAGGCAAAAGGAGAGACATTAGACAGGTATTTACTTACGCCCATCGCGCTCGCCATAATAGGACGCCTGCAAATACTCCGGCGTTTTCCAGCATCTCTTCAGCACGAACCCGCAGCTGCAAGAGAAAAGAAACAGTTAGAGCGCTTGCATTTACTCACGCATTTCCAAGCGCTTCATTCTCATTCCAAGGCTCTGGCTCCAGCTTCGGCTCCCATCACACCTTCTTCTGTCTCCAGAGCCCTGCAAAACAAATAGGAGAAAGCATTATACCAAACCCTGATCTACATAAAAGTGCCCTCGCACCTAAAGACTTTAAGGACAAAAGGTGTCCGGAAACTCACCGCTCGTGCAGTTAACGGCGGTAGCGATCCTCTGATGTTAAGAGGCCTACGTTTTACCCAGTGAAGGAACTGGCAACGGCACCCTGCACCAGACGCAGATGGAGAGCCCAGCATTCACCTATCTAAGGTGAGCACGTTGACCTGGGGGATTCTACGGGGAAGCTGGGAATATAGAGAGAGAGAGAGAGAGAGACACTCAACTGCCCAGATCATTAACCCCCATATTCTCTCACCTGCAGAAATCTCACCCTTCGAGTTCGACACACAGTGCGAAGAGGCTCGGCCCCAGAAGCCAACCGAGTCCTGCACATCACCTTTCGAGTCGCAGACACCTTCCTGCCTAGACCAGCGCCTCCGTGGGAATCAGGTGAGCGTTACAGAACGCGAAGCCCAACACAAAACTCCTACCCAGGCGCAATGGAAACCTCGGACACTGATCATTTGGCCCAATTGCTTGGGGAATTAAGAGCAGAAGTACATGCAGCTCGTCAGGAAACAAACTCACTAAGAAGAGAGCTGATAATATCCAAGGAGCAAACAGAGGATCTCGCTAGGCAATTGCTACAAACGCAGGCAGGACAGACACCTTTGCCCGCTCCAGGAGGAAGTTATCCTTCAGCATCCTCAAATCCTGTGCAAATCAATCTACCTGGTAATGTGCCTTTGGCTCCGCCCGAACGCTTTTCCGGTGACCCAAAGAAGTTTGCAGTGTTTATTAACCAGTGCCTCCTACACTTTTTATGTCGACCAGCTGCCTTCCCAACAGATCAGACCAAGGTGGCTTTCGTACTTTCTTATCTCAGTGGCAGTGCCGCAGATTGGTCGATCCCTTTAGTCACTCAGGATGATCCGGTTCTTCATGATTTCCAGGCCTTCCAGTCCAGCATGGAGAAACTGTTCGCAAGACATGCACAAGGGCAGGCCTTTGACAATGAACTCCTTTCATTACGGCAGGGTAATCAAGAACTCTTGACTTATATTGCTTCATTCAACAGACTTTTAGTGGAAACCCAATGGCCTGAGGATAAAAGAATAATGCTTTTCTACAGAGGCCAGAGGCGTGGAGAGCTCAAGGATGTGCTTGCTCAAGTTGTGAATCCTCCACAAGAATGCTCAGACTATATTGACTTAGTTGTTCAATTAGACCACAGATTACAGAACAGGAAGACTGATCGTTCCAAATTTGACACCCGAGTGTTTTCTAAACCACAGACCTCTACTAGGGGAGCTGACACTGTGGAACCCATGCAAATAGGGGGCATGAAAGGACCTTTAACCCAAAAGGAGCGGGAAAGAAGAAGACAGCTGCAATTATGCCTCTATTGTGGAAACTCGGGGCACTTTCTTCAAGACTGTCCAGTGAAACCAGCTAAGAAGGCTGTAGGAGCCGAAGATACCAGTGCCACAAATTCTGAACAGGGAAACGACCTAGCCTGACAAGTGTAGAGGTCCTCTTGCCGAGCGTTAAAATCTGTCCCGTGACCTCGCATTTCGTGGTGCCTATGGTCCTCATTAGCCCTGAACGTCCGGATCGTTTGCATGCAATTGAAGCTTACATCGACAGCGGAGCAATCGGTAATTATGTGGATCGTGAAATGGCATCAAGGATGAATCTACCTCTTGTCCCTAAGGCAGTAAAAGACGTCATTACTACAGTGGATGGCACGGAGATAGCCTCCGGACCAGTAACGCACGCCACCCAAGAAGTGACGTAAGTGAGCCAAGATGGACACCGGGAGAAAATCGTGTTCGATGTGATCAAGGCCCCTCAGTTCCAGATCATTCTGGGAATTCCTTGGTTAGAGAAGCACAATCCTCGGATCGATTGGCGAGCAAAGACGGTTCAGTTTCCAGAATGTTTGACCACTTGTTATTCTCGGCCTGATGTCTCATTGGCGGGAATCTCTTCTGAGGTTCCCAAATTACCTCCCGAATACCAGGAATTCCAAGACGTCTTTCGGAAGGACCAAGCTAACACCCTGCCTCCTCATAGGTCTTAAGACTGTCAAATAGATCTGATACCCGGAACAACTCCTCCTTGCAGTAGGATTTATGCCCTCACCGAGCCAGAGAATCTTCACCTCAGACAATATCTGGACCAATATCTAGCTAACGGATTTATTCGTCCTTCAAAATCTCCAGCTTCCTCGGCTTTGTTCTTCGTTCCGAAAAAGGAAGGAGACCTTAGGACTTGTATAGATTAGCACGCCCTGAATCAGATCACCGTTAAAAACAGATACCCGTTACCTTTGATCCCTGAACTCCTGGACCAAGTCAAAGACGCATGTATATATACAAAGTTGGATCTCAGAGGAGCCTACCATTTGGTACGAATAAAGGAGGGCGATGAATGGAAGACGGCCTTCCGCACCAAGTATGGGCTATTTGAGTATCAAGTTATGCCCTTTGGACTTTGTAACGCTCCATCCGCCTTCCAGTATTTTATGAACGATGTCCTTAGAGAACTCATCGATGTGTGTGTTGTTGTCTACATTGATGACATCCTCGTCTATTCATCATCTGAAGAGGAACATCAGAAACATGTTAAAGAAGTCCTCGAGAGATTACGTCAACATAACCTTTTTGCTAAGCTTGAAAAATGCGTTTTCAACGTAACTGAAGTTGAGTTCCTGGGATTCATATTGTCACCTAACGGAGTCCATATGGATTCGAAAAAAGTCGATGCGATCATCAAGTGGCCTTCACCAACCTCTGTAAAAGGAGTTCAAAGCATGTTAGGTTTCGCTAACTTTTACCGTAGATTCATTCCTGAATTCTTTCGAATTGTCCAACCCATCACCGCTCTGTTAAAGAAGAACAAACGTTTTGAGTGGTCTACCGAGGCAGAACAAGCCTTTCAGGACTTAAAAGTTAAATTCATTTCTGCACCTGTTCTAAAACATCCTCGTCCAGAACTCCCCTACATCGTGGAAACGGATGCTTCTAGTCTAGCTATGGGGGCAGTTTTATCACAAAGAGATCCGGTCACACACCAATTACATCCTGTAGCCTTTTGGTCTCGCAAATTCTCGGCTCCCGAGATCAACTATTCAATTACAGACAAGGAACTTTTAGCTATCAGATAGGCCTTTAAAGCCTGGCGGCATTATCTTTTGGGAGCCAGACACACAGTCACCGTAATGACAGATCACCGCAACTTACAATATCTAAAGACGGCCAAGGCTCCGTCTTCCAGGCAACTTCGCTGGGCTCTGTTTTTGGCTGAGTTTGACTTTATAATTACTTATCGACCAGGCAGTAAAAACGGAAAAGCAGATGCCCTCTCACGGATGGGAATAGATGAACACTTGACCAATCCAGAACCAATACCCATAATCCCAGAACAAAGGATTTTGGGCTTGGTCAGCGCTCAATCCTTTGAAGACATCAAGACTACAGTCAAATCAATCCTAACTCCGGCCGAATTACAGGACTGGCAATTAAAGGGAAAAGAATTCTCTGTGGATCAAGACCTTCCATATTTCCGAGGACGATTGTACTTGCCCAGTGAGAAAATACAAGAACAAGTGATCTCCTGTTATCACGACTCACTAATGGAGGGTCACCCTGGCATTACCAAAACCATGGAAAAGGTCAAAAGACATTTCTGGTGGCCATCATGGAAGAAGGATATTAGAGACTTTGTAATCTCCTGCGGCGTATGTGCCCAAAATAAAAGTCAGAAGCTGAAACCAGCCGGCCTCTTACATCCACTAGACATCCCTCCCTGTCCATGGCATACCCTGTCCATGGATTTCATCACAGACTTACCTCCATGCTCAGGGTATAATACCATTTTAGTAGTCGTGGATCTATTCTCCAAGATGGCTCACTTCATTCCCCTTAAAGGCCTACCTACAGCTTCAGTATTGGCCCGAGAATTCTTAGAAAACATCGTTCGGCTACACGGTTTTCCCTCGGTTTTGGTCTCCGATAGGGGAAGTCAATTCATCTCCCACTTTTGGCGAAGTTGCTGTCGTTTAGCCCAAATTGATGTGAGACTTTCAACCAGTCACCTTCCCCAAACTGACGGACAAACCGAGAGGACAAATCAAACTCTAGAGCAATATCTACGTTGCATGCTCCAACAAACTGAAAACCCTTGGAAGGACATTCTTTGGATCGCGGAGTACGCTTATAACAATTCGACTCATTCGGGAACCGGGAAGACTCCCTTCTTCCTATTATATGGACACCATCCTAGGACCTCGAACCTGGATCCTCCCCAAGAATTCGAAGCACCTGCTGTGGATCACTTGCACTCTGAGATCGCTCGTGCTTTTAAGGAAGCCACTGCCCATCTGCAAAGAGCTAAAGCTCAATTCAAGAAAGGAGCAGATCAACACCGTAAAGAGGCCCCTCACTACGCAGTAGGAGATCAGGTCTGGTTATCCACTAAGCACCTGCCTCTAAAAGGACCCCGCACCTTCATTCCGAGATACCTTGGACCCTATCTCATCTCTGCTATAATTAATCTGGTAGCTGTCAAATTGGAATTACCTTCGCATATGAAAATACATCCAGTATTCCATGTCTCCTTACTAAAGCCAGTACAACCAGAAACCCGATTGACCGAACTCCCAGAACCTGTTTTAGTAGATGGAGAACTCAAATTCGAAGTAAAGAACATCCTAGATTCCAAAATCTCCAAATCTAAATTATATTATCTGGTTGATTGGAAAGGATACGGCCCCCAGGAAAGGTCTTGGGAACCCTCAGAATATGTCCATGCACCTCGTCTGGTCAAGAAATTCCATCTGAATCACCCTGACAAACCAAAACCCCCGGAGAAGACACGCTTGGGAGGGGCCTTGAGGGGGGGTACTGTCATGATCACTGCTTCCAAGGAGTAAGGACCAGCCCAACGTCCTTGGAAGCAGGCCCCTAACCTTAATCCTAGGCACCAGCCGGTCCCCACTGGGACCTTTTGGACCTTGTCCTGGCGCCGGTGGCGCCAGGCTCATCAATGCCATCGGTCCCGGCACTGGAAGCGCCAGGCTCATAATCTATATGAAGATGCTTGGGTGGACTTACCTGCAGCAGACCATGTTGCTTACTTACCAACTGCATAGGAATCCTCAGTAAGCCGGAACTACTTTCTTACCTGGGTGGGGCAAGCTCCACTCCCTGGATACAACACTGGAACTCTTCTGGAACAGGAACTCTTTTCTTACCTAGGCGGGGCCGTGGAGGAAGACGCCTCAGCACTCCAAGGATATTTAAACCACACCCGATTGATGAAACGTGCTTCGCGTTATTCTGCATCTGCAGCAGAACGCTCACCGAGTCTGTTCCAGCTTTTCTTCTATCCGGGCCCGAACCTGCAAGAACAATACTTACCATCCCTGCATCCAGTCTTCAGCAGCACCTGCAAAATAAGAAACTACAGGTTAGCACGGCAACCTTCATACGAAGCGCATTACTCACCTGATCCATCGGCAGCGATCATTTCATCACGCTGCATCTCCGCCTGTGAAAACAAAGGCATAGTTATTTCTTACCGGCACTCTGGGTCTCCAACGCTGCAATCCGGACCTGAAAGACAAAAGGAGAGACATTAGACAGGTATTTACTTACGCCCATCGCGCTCGCCATAATAGGACGCCTGCAAATACTCCGGCGTTTTCCAGCATCTCTTCAGCACGAACCCACAGCTGCAAGAGAAAAGAAACAGTTAGAGCGCTTGCATTTACTCATGCATTTCCAAGCGCTTCATTCTCATTCCAAGGCTCTGGCTCCAGCTTTGGCTCCCTTCACACCATCTTCTGTCTCCAGAGCCCTGCAAAACAAATAGGAGAAAGCATTATACCAAACCCTGATCTACATAAAAGTGCCCTCGCACCTAAAGACTTTAAGGACAAAAGGTGTCCGGAAACTCACCGCTCGTGCAGTTAACGGCGGTAGCGATCCTCTGATGTTAAGAGGCCTACGTTTTACCCAGTGAAGGAACTGGCAACGGCACCCTGCACCAGACGCAGATGGAGAGCCCAGCATTCACCTATCTAAGCTGAGCACGTTGACCTGGGGGATTCTACGGGGAAGCTGGGAATAGAGAGAGAGAGAGAGACACTCAACTGCCCAGATCATTAACCCCCATATTCTCTCACCTGCAGAAATCTCACCCTTCGAGTTCGACACACAGTGCGAAGAGGCTCAGCCCCAGAAGCCAACCGAGTCCTGCACATCACCTTTCGAGTCGCAGACACCTTCCTGCCTAGACCAGCGCCTCTGTGGGAATCAGGTGAGCGTTACAGTGGGAAGAACGGGAGCAGGGAGGGGGGTCTGCATTCACATCCACAGGGCTAAATGCCTTTCTCCATCTACAGGAGAATACTTCTACGAGTCAAGCTTACAAGACTGAGGGGGTCCGTCCAGACGGTCATCTTTGCCCTACGCTTCACGCTGGTGGAGGCCGCAGCTGTCCGGGTTCGATCTACGCTCCTGTGGGAACCAGGTGAGCGTAACACTTGACAAGGTGAAGAGGAACAACACAATTGTGGGCCTGCGGGACCAACAAGGCAAGGTCCATTACGCTGACCAGGACAAACTGCAGCTCGCTACGGCCCACCTGACTCAGGTGATGACCGCTCTGGTGCGGGACATGGAGGAACAGAAGGAATACCTATGGAGTGCAGCGCTTCCCCGGCTAAAAAGAACAGCCTGTGACTCTCTGGAGGCGCCGATTACTGACGAGGAAGTGGACGAGGCAATAAAAGCCCTTAAATCCTGAGCCCCTGGCCCTGATGGGTATACAACCAGGTTTTACAAGATTTGCAAACCCCAACTATTAGCACCTTTGGTACAGTTATTTAATTTGTTCAGGACCACGGGCACTGTAACCCCGTCCATGCAGGAGTCAATTACGGTCTTACTACCTAAACCTGGAGGCGATCCGAAGAACCCTGCATCATATAGACCCATTGCCCAGCTCAACATAGATGCTAATATATACTCTAAAATCCTAGCATCACGACTATCGCAGTTCTTGCCGGAGATAATCAGTGCAGATCAGAGTGGCTTCCTCAAACACTGCTCCACGGCCAACAACATTGGAAGAGCCTTGGATCTGGTGGAACTTGCCTCCCGAGACTCCCAGGAACTGGTGCTTCTGGCCCTGGACGCGACCAAGGCGTTCGACAAAGTAGATTGGACTTTCATGAGGCTCACCCTTGAGGCTTTTGGATTTGGCCCGGATTTCTGCACTATGACGCTGGCAAATTACAAAGCTCCCAAAACTCTTCTCAGAGTTAATGGCACCCTTTCCTCCCCCATCAACCTAACTTGCAGAACCCGACAGGGATGCCCGCTATCACCACTCCTCTTCGCTCTAATTATGGAACCGTTCGCCCAGCGAATCAGATTGAACCCTGCAGTCGAAGGCTTTCAATCAGGCCCGGCACACCACAAGCTGGCCCTCTATGCAGACGATGTCCTCCCTACTATCACAAAACCCTGTTCCTCCCTCCCTCAAGCCCTGGCTGACATAGCGAGCTATGGCAAGGTCACAGGCTTCGCCATCAACTTCCGGAAATCAGCCGCCATGGGAGTGGGATTGACCCGGGAAGACCGAGAAGCCCTAATTCCGCTGTGCCCAATACAATGGACGACCAAGGGAATTAGCTACTTAGGAGTCCAGATCCCGGCCAACCCAAGCAAAGCTTATCGGGCTAATTTTCCCCCATTATTTAAAAACTTGGAGGCAGAATTGAGGCGCTGGGCGGCACAAGAGATATCGCTGATGGGCCGTTTTACAGCCTGTAAGATGAACTTACTACCGAGACTTCTGTACGCGTGCTCCTCACTCCCGGTGCTGGTTCCGGCGCCAGCCCTTCAATGCTTACAGAAGAAAATGCTGCAGTTTATTTGGAGGGGGAAAAAACCCAGGATCCCTAAATCCACGATGCTGGGCAACGCGAAACTCGGTGGCCTCGGTGTCCCTGACTTACAGAAATATCAAATGGCGGCTCAACTGGCCTGTATCCAATCATGGCAAGTCCTTACCAACCGCCCTAGATGGGTGGACCTCGAACAGGCACAATTACCCCTCCCGCTGCGCTTTCTCCCACATATCCCCCCTCCGGAACGGCGACAGTGGTGGAATCTTCTGGCGACCACCAAACACACCGTTTCGGTATGGGACAAGGCTTTGAAACAGAAGAGGATCCCGAAGGGGCTCAGCCCCCGCTCCCCGGTGTTCATGAACCCGACCTTCTCACCTGGTCTGTCTCCCCGGAATTTTAAGTCCTGGATAGCAGGAGGCCTAGAGACCCTGGGACAACTTTTTGAAGGGGGCCAACCCTGCACCTTTGAGCGATGCAAAGAACTCTTTAGGATCCAGGAACAAGATAGATTCACAAATACCCAGCTGCACCACTGGTGCACCCATCCACAGGCTCACCAGACGGCTACTCGTCCCCCCACAGCCATCAAATTGACCCTTAATGAGCACCCCCCCCTCCCCGAGGGAGAATCTCCACTCTATATAAACGCCTCCAAACAGATTTCTTAACCTCCAAGACCCGGTGCATGGCCCTATGGGAGGCGGACCCGGGCCATCCGATTGAAGACCAACAGTGGGTTGACATCTGGTCCCGGGCTCATACCTCCTCATCATGCATCACAAACAGAGAGTGCGCCTACAAGATCCTCCTCCGGTGGTACTACCCTCCCCTAAGACTTCATCACATTATCTCTACACTCCACCCACAATGCTGGAGACAATGCGGCCGAATAGGCTCCTTCTTCCACATGTGGTGGACTTGCCCCAAGGCTCAAGCCTTTTGGAAACAATGCCTAGCGACGATAGCGGACATCACTCAGGTGCGACTGCCCTTGACCCCTGAACCTATTCTCCTTGGAGCACCGATCCCCCGGATCTACCCAAGGTCTGGTCCTAAGGCCAAACTATTATCGTAATGCCTACTTGCGGGCAGGAACGTGATAACCCGCACCTGGAAAACGACGGAGGGCCCGCTCATGCCTTTCTGGTGGATGAAAGTCTGGGACATCCTGATTGCAGAGAAGGTGATGGCTGCCGGGGCAGGCACTTTACATCGCTTTCACAACATCTAGGGTCTGGTATTGGATTTTGACCAAAGGTTCCCGGCCCTGACATTCAAGCTCCAACTGGCCAGGAGAACTATTCAGGATGGAGATCCCCAGCGGGGACGTGAAGATGGAACTTGAGACCGGAGGGTGGGGTGAGAGGAGCGTCAAATGGTATTACTGTATGCTTCATGTCGCAAGTGATTAAGCTCTGTATTGTCATAACCTGCCTGTTTAAAATAAACATGTTTAAAAAAAAAAAAGGACATGAATTTATTTGTTGGTTGGATCCTTGCTTAACCACTCTGCTTTGTACTGAATAAAACCTTTTAACAGAAATGTTGGTCTCCAGTCATCTGTTGATCCCTCGGCCTGTGATAGTAGAAGATAATGACCTCTTAATGGGCTGATGTATCCTCGCCTTCTCCCCCACAACAAGCCATCTAGCACTCATAGCCTCATTTGTGAATTGCCTTTGATGTTTAATCTCCTTTTTGGGGGACAGGCTCGGATGGCACCAGCAAATCAAATCACTCTCTGGGTGTAATCACATCAGCCATTACAAGCCTCACAGTCTTATCTATGGTGACACCAAGGGATCTCTAAACTCACTGCTAGTGTCCCCTATGGGATTTCTCTGTATTTAGGGTATCCAAAATGTCCCCTGGTAGGCCTGTGCATCCTCTTTGGTGTAGTAGTAATGAATGTTTTCGTTAAAGCTATTTGAATTTCCTCACTGTTAGTGTGCCATAGGGGCCCGAAAACAATGTGTTTGACTTACTGGAAAGAGACTGCTGGCACTGGGCATCTCGATAAACTGGTGATTTAATTCACCAAACTCTTTGCAGGAAACATAGTTCATACAAATTAGGCCACTAGGGCTAAAAGCTGTAGGGTAAAGTATATCAATCTGCTGTGCTCCTTGTCTGAAAGGCGATAAGAGGTCAGTGCAGTACAGTACATCAGAAGGAAGCAGCAGAGAAGGGGATCTGTGTGTCTATTCGTTTTTTCCCTGGAGTGGAATGTATTCCAAAACAAAACCTGTCCTTGACCTATCAGCACTGTATGCTGCAGTGATGTCTATGGGTGAGTTCCTGCACTGTGTTCAGTACCGCCAGCTGGGTGCCCAGCTTTGTGGCTGGAGTATGCCTCATCGACTTCTGCAGGAATGAGCCCACGTAGTGCCGAGGAAAAGCGGCCTTGTGTCCTGCCTGCAGCTTGGGAATGCCCCAGTGCTCACTGGGCTGCTCCAGCAGGTGCGGCAGGAGCAAACAGACAGAGGGAAATTGCTAAAGCACCAATAGGCATGATATGTGCTAAACATTAATACAGGAGAAAATAGACATGAAACCGAAAAGACAAAATCAAGCACAGCATATATTGCAGTGAAAACCTAGCTAATAGTGAGAAAACATAACGGCATATGAAGCCATCATAACTACACTTCTAAAGACAGCCTCAAGATAAAATTGTTGCTTGATGCAAGAGCAAAGAGTATGGCCAAAGGGGAGGATGTGAGGTTATGGGACCGAATAAGATGGTTTGGTCAGTTTGTACAATGTGTTTGAGAATGTTTGAAACTACAGAAATGCCAGCTTGGATATATAGTTGATGACATGTTTTGCATTGTGTCTAAAAGCATGAAGTGAAAAAAACTGAAGCATAATTTTTGGCTTCATTCTTGTCAAAGAAATGACTGAAATCTGTGCAACAACTACCCTTAATGGCTGTAGTTGAAATTGATGCAGCAGTGACATCTACCGTCCTCAGGATTCGGGTCTTGTTTTGAAAAAATCGTTTTTTGCATGTAGACCTTTACCAAGGGTCCTTGGTTTACCTTGCAAGTTTTCAGGGACGTAAAGCATCACGTCTCTTTGAGGCTGTATAGTGAAGATAGCTGTCTTTTATCAAGGTAATATAGGCATCTTAACAAAATCACTACTTTTGAAACTGAAATAGTCTCATGGTGTGTTTTTCCCTAATTGGGTTATTAAATATCCAGTTGAACAAAATAGAATGTTGATTTTCAAAGATCAGGGTGTTACAGTGTATGGGAACTGTGACAAAGTATAAGAAAGGCAACATATAATTAATTACATGACAGATCTGAGGATGATTACTTTTTGCTAATTTTATTTAATGCTGCACATGGCAATATTTATACACACTATTTCAGTTTAGCACCGCATACAAGATCATTCACTAACTTTGCCAATTCAGGATGGTGGTACTTGGAAGGAGGAAGATCAGGTTCTCTAGCATGGGGCCTGGCATGGATTTACATGCTCATGAATATTCCCCGTCATCAGGCCGGGGATCCTCGGTAAAGAAAAAAATCAGTATCAGTTTCGTTTCTGATCTGTCTTTCTTAGTAGTAACCAATCACTGGTCTCTGGGTCACACTGCCCCCAGCCAATGAATGCCCTCTCTCTAAGCCCCACCTCTGGCATCCATCCTCAGATTTTTACCGCACGCTCAATTGTTGGGATTCCTCGTGTTTAGCTCTCAAGCTTTTTGCTGCGTTTCGAGCTTTTCAAAGAGATTTTCTAATTTTTCAGTCAAATAGAGCCTCAAGCTCCACCGTGTCTACATCTGATCAACGTGGACCCGTTTGGGATTTTCTACGCCCCTCAAGGGTGAAGTTTTCGTCGAGTTATGCTCCTTGGAGGAGTCCAGAAGTTTTCTGCGGCCTACCCATGGCATGGCATGGCCCAGGAGAAAGGAAGCTCGACGCCTGGAAAGCTCTTCAGGGTTTGCCCTGGATGCCAGCTGCAGAATGTGTTCAAGGAGGACGAGCACTCGAAATGTCTCTACTGCCTCCATGAGGACAAAACGCACGTGGAGGACTGTGCGTTTTGTGGGAACATGTCGGAACGGACCATCAGGGACCAACATCTTCGTCTCTCCAACTGGTTGGAAGGAAAGAGCCCGTCAGGTGAGAAGAAGAAGAAGTCTGAGCGGTTTTCTAAGTCCTGTGAGGGCACCCCGGCGACGGAGGCCCAACAGAAGGCAAAGCACCGTGAATCCACGGGCACCGGGTGTGCCGAACGGTTGGGCTCCTTGGCTGCCAGGCAGGGCGCATCCTCTCCAGCGCCATCAACCACAAGCCAATGCTCTGGCTCAGGGAAGAGGAAGGCAGAGAACCCGGCGAAGCTTCTGGAGAGGCCCCGGTCGATCTTGAAGGATCCAGCTGAGGGGGACCGAGGCGGTGACCCTCCCCCCAAGGTGAAGGCCACAGGCCCGCAGAAGGTGGTGAGGGCCTTGATTCACCCGGCCAAGGCCTCTATCGAGGAAGTCGCGGCGGCCCTGGCGCAGCCTGAGGAGGCTACACCAGTGGAGGCGACCTCATGGCCCAGAGTTTCCCTGCCACTGCGGAGGGAAGCCTCTTTCAGGCCCATCGAGAAGACCCCCGTGAAGACCCCGGCAGAAAAAGAGGAGGAACTGGTTGAAGTCTTGGAGGGCCTCGACGAGGGCGTCGAAGAGGCCCGGTCCCACATGAGGGTCCCGACGAAGGGGACGATGAGAGCGAAGGCGGTGCCGGCGAAGTTCCTAGTCAACCATCGCTTCCGGAGCCGCAGGACAACTCGGCGGCCATTTTGTTGTTATATTCGGAGATAAGGACGAGATTGCCCCTACCACCGACGGAGGAGCCGGAACCAGGCCCGTTGGGAAGTCACCCAAACAAGAGAAGACGGACCCATCCAGCCCCGCCTTTTCAGCCCTCGCGGCCTGCTAAGCCTTTGCCCACGTCCCCCGTACTTGGGGATGACACGGGAACGGACACGGCCACGACGGGTACGGATGACGATGGCAGCGACGACGGGACAGAGCTCCCATCGCCTCCAGCCCGGGCCTCCCCGCCTGACGAGATTGGGTCTTTCCACGCTATGATCGCCAGGGCATCTGAGCTTTTTCAGCTCTGCCCCGAAGAGAAGAAGGATGGTTTCCTTTCCCAACGGCGCAAGGCCAAGAGGAAGACAGTCCTCGCCGTGGCTCTGCTGGATGACATCTGGGACGAGGGTCTCACCCTTCTCAAGAACCCGTCTACGATGCCTGCCAAGAGGGATCGATACGAGAAGAAGTACCGGGTCCCCGATGCAGCACCTTTGTGCCTTAGGGTGCAACCGACCCCTGACTCGGTTTTCTCAACGGTGGCCAAGAAGAAAGCAGGGGGGGCATCGGCCTCAACGTCAACTTCCCCGCCGGACGGCGAAGGAAAGAAGCTGGATGCAATGGGACGACGAGTTATCTCGTCGGCGGCAACAACGATTAAGACGGCCAATGCCCTCGTGATCGTGGCCCGCTACGACAGAGAGTTATGGTACAAGATCGCCCCCCCTGTTGGACTTCCTACTAGACGACAAGAGGGCTCAGGCCTTGGAGATCTTGCAGGAAGGTGAGGTGGCGTCAGACCACGCCATAACGGTGGCAACGGACATTGCCTACACCGGTTTCCGCCAGCTAGGCAACGGCGTTTGCCTTAGACGACGAGGATGGCTCAAGGCGACGGATTTCTGCCAGGACATACAAGCCAAGGTTTTGGACATGCCGTTCGATGGGAACAACCTGTTTGGGAAAACAGTGGATGAGTCCCTCCAAGCCATCAAGGCGGACACAGAGACAGCTAAGGCCCTAGGAGTTCTCCAGCAACGAAGGCCGTCCTTTCGGAGCACCGGAGGCAAGCAGGGTTCCTCCAAGGGATTCAGCGGTGGCTCCTCTACCTACCGCCAAGCGGCCCGTTCCTCGTCGCAGGAAACCTATAGAGGACGAGGCAAGTCGGGTGGATCCCGCCGTCGTCGCCACGGAGGCCAAGGCGGCAAGGCGTCCTCCAAGCAAGATTGAACCGACTGTGGTGCCGGGCCCCCACCGAAGCACCCCAGTGGGAGGCCGGATGACGAAGTTCGTCAACGTGTGGGAGTCCATCTCCACTGACCGTTGGGTGCTGGACGCCCTGGCCCAGGGGCACGCCCTCGAATTTCTAAAAATGTGCCCCCGCATTCCTTCCGTGGCAAGGAAAGAAAACCACGTCCCTCAACTGCTGTTGGAGGTAAGGGCGATGCTCAAGAAAGGTGCCATCGAGCTCGTCCCAAAGAGGCTCCGAGGCTCCGGAGTATACTCAAGGTACTTCCTCGTGAAAAAGAATACAGGAGGGTGGCGACCCATGCTAGACCTGAAACGACTGAACAAGTACATCAAGGCACAGAAGTTCCGGATGGTCACCCTCCAGCACGTGCTGGGACAGCTGGAGGAAGGCGATTTCCTGTCATCATTGGATTTGGAGGATGCATACTTTCACATTCCCAATCTAAAAGGACTCAGGAAGTTCCTCAGGTTCGTGGTCCAAGGGCGGCACTACCAGTTCAAGGCCCTCCCGTTCGGATAGAAGTCGGCACCCAGGGTTTTCCCCAAATGCCTCGCTCCAGTGGCGGCGCGGCTGCGCCTGCAGGGGATCCACATCTACCCCTATCTGGACGATTGGCTCATCCGCGCAAGGACAAGGTAGCTCGCCGTGGAACACACAGCGAAGACCGTCCAGCTGCTCACGGACCTGGGGTTCTCCATCAACTTCCCCAAGTCCCACCTGGTCCCCTCTCAAGTCGCACTGTTTCTGGGAGCCAAGCTCGACACAGTGGCACATCTGGCCTCGCCGTCAGAGGAAAGGACAAAGGCCATCCTAGGCAAGGTGCAGCGTCTGCTGGCTACGGACGTGGCCAAAGTGAGGTCCATCAAGTCCCTCCTCGGGATGATGTCCTCATTTATCTCGTGCACCTGTGCAAGCTTTGGATGCGCCCTCTACAGGAGTTCCTCGACGCCCGCTGGATTCAAGCGATGGGCAGCTTCGAGGACATGATCTCTCTCAACGAGACCTTCCGACGAGTGATCCGGTGGTGGGGCACCCGCGCTCATCTAGCGGCGAGGGCAGACTTTCAGACCCCAGCCCACCAGGCGACGGTGACTACGGATGCCTCCCTGGAGGGGTGGGGAGCCCACACCGGAGATCTTCACGCGAGAGCCCTTTGGTTCCCGGAGTAGAAGCCGCTCCACACCAACATCCTGGAGCTCTGGGCAGTGTTCTGGGCCCTCAGGTCCTTTCTCCTGTCCCTCAAGGGCAAGGTGGTGAGGATCTTCACCGACAACACCACCACGATGTTCTACATTCGGAAGCAGGGCAGAACCAGATCCCCGGCCCTATCCAAGGATGCCCAGGACCTGTGGCATTGGGCCGTTGCTCAAGGGATGTTTCTGGTGCCGTTTCATCTGGCAGGGATAAAAAATACCATCGCCGACTCAAACCCCAGATCGACCTGTTCGCGACGGCGACAAACTCCAAGTGCCAGAGGTTCACCAGCAGGTTTCCCCAACCCAGGAGCATGGGCGATGCTTTCTCGTTCCCCTGGGACGGCCTGTTCCTATATGCGTTTCTTCCATTGCCATTGCTGCTCCGACTCATCAACCAGCTCAAGAGGTCCCGGTGCAGAATGATCCTCATCGCACCGCCGTGGCCGAGGCAGATCTGGTTCCCGGACCTTCTGGACTTGTCAGCGTCCCCACCAGTCAAGCTGTCGACGGACGCAGATCTTCTCTCCAAAGAAGGAGGCGCAATTCTTCATACTTACCTGTAACTGTTGTTGTTCTCCAGCATGGGTCTGGCATGGATTCACATCCCTCCTACCCGTCTGCGACTCTTCATTTGGTCATACTGCCACTTTACGTGCTACCAAATCTGAGGATCGCTGCCAGAGGCGGGGTTTAGGGAGAGGGCAGTCATTGGCTGGGTGCAGTATGACCCAGAGACCAGTGATTGGTTACTACTAAGAAAGACTGATCAGAAACGAAACTGATACTGATTTTTTTCTTTATCGAGGATTCCCAACCTGAAGACAGGGAATATTCATGAGCATGTGAATCCATGCCAGACCCATGCTGGAGAACAACAGTTACAGGTAAGTAACTTGTTCCTTCTAAAGACTTCCTTCCTCCCACACATTCCTCATCTAAGATATCTCTTCTCCAGCGCCATCTGTCATCTAAAATGTTTTAGCCCGGGCCTCATCAGATCTGCTTGGTGCCATTGGTTGAGCTCCCATCATCTTCTTTTTTTTCTGTGCGCTCAGTGCAGCGCTTTGTACCGCCACTATTTTTTTTTTCTTTTTTCTCATATAGTTCAGGCCTCGGGCGGGATTCATGTCCTGCAGTAATTGCGGAAAGCAGATGTCCATTTCTGACCCCTATCGGGTATGTCTCTACTGCTTTTGGAAAGCGTCAAACACAGAGAACTGGATCTCTTACCAGTCTGTGCATTTGAAATCCCTCCGGCAGTATGCCACTAAACCCTGCATCTACTTCCACAAAATCAGAAGAGGACGCCAACAAAGTCACCAGGGTCAGAACCATCATCTAAGAAAGCGCAGGTCCATTAGGAGCAGCCAGATGAAGACAGTTATTGAGAATCTGCTAACAAAAGACAAGGCTTAGTACAGAAAGAGGTCTCATCCTCCCAGTGACACCCCAAAATCGGCACCATTCTTCCGTCTCCTCCTCCAAGAAGAACAGCTGGGTCACCTTCCCTAGGGATGATCAGGAAAATTCAGAGGAATCATTACCTAAGAGAACATTCCCTTGTTGTTTTTTTACTCCAGTGCAGGAGGAGGTACTCGGGTGCCAGATGCTCGAGATCGTTGCCAAGATATGAGTGTCAGCATCTTCCCAATGCAGTCCCAGTGTACTTACTGAAGTCCGCAGATGCTCCTCTTGGTAACGTAACCGCACACCTGCTGGCTTGATTCTGGCCCCACCCATTGAGACTGCTTCATCCAATTCTGTACGGCTCTGCCTTCGGTCTTTGGAGATGGGGCACTAGCTTCTTTGGCGGAGTTGACTTTCAGCAACAACACCTCACTGAACCATGCTCGTATATCCTGGGGTCATTTTGTTTTAAAGATGGGCCCATCTCTTCGAGGAGGGTAATCGTTTCAGATATGGGTTGCAGCCCTTGGGCACTGGTAAGATGGAGGACTCCACTGAACACTTCCTTGGCCAAGAGGAGGATCTGGCTAACTTTGCCTCTAATAGGCGATGCCACTGGGTTTGATGGCTCACCAGAGCTTAAGTTCTTTCTGGCCTCAGCCTATGGGGAATCCCTATATGTGTTTCCAAAAGGTCACTACCAAATATGTGGAGACTCTTGGGTTGTATGCACCGATAAAGTATGTGGTCCATTGTAACGTCATGAGCATCATTGAGCATAGTCTGGCTGTCATAGCCTCAAGACAAACACCATGCTCCTGCTGTGGACTGGAACATTGCCAAAAAGCATTCCAGCCTCCCTTGGATCACATTTTCTTCTGTCCATTAACCCTATCTCTGAGAGTTTGGTGCAGGCCTCCACCGTGGGGACAAAGTCTGCTACCTTACTCTGTTTAACACCATACAGGAACAACAAGCATATTGATGTAATGGGACACAGGGTATTAGCTTTTGACAATCTGGTTTTTGATTTCTTTGAATGACAACTGCCTTAGCCAAGTTCATCATTACCTTTTGTAGCATTATCTCCCCATTCAGGAGATGGCATAGGTTTACATTTTTGGTGTAAAATGGCGGGCAGATACTGCAGTCTTGTTTGGGCACAGCAGACTGCGGCTGGTGCTTTGAGCACACAACTGATCTCTGCAGGCATATCTGGGTGAGGACATATGAGATCACCTTGGATATCCAGACAAAACATCTTGGTATGCAGTTTGATGACCGCAAGCTGTTTTGGTTTGAAGCGGTTGACTTCTTTGAGAGGTACAAGGTCACAGCAAAACCCTTGGGTCTAGCATTCCAACCTGCTGCCTCCACTACCAAGTGCCTTTCATTTGAGCTCTACACCTCCTTCGCTTACCATGGGAGAGGTAAGGCACCCTCTGGGCAAATAGCCCCAGTGGAGTTACCTTCACCAAGGTAGAGGTACAGATGCCCAGAGAGGTGGAGTTGCCACTTCTACTGTCCCTTCAGCAGTACCAGGTGCAAACCCCCTTATTTTATGAACAGACATAAAAATCTTGCTTAATTATTCTGGTGTTCTAAATCTCTGGTGTGGGGATTTTAATATGATTTTACGACAAGATTTGTACCGATCAACCAGTCTGACCTAACCGTTCTGGAAATTGGTTAGAGTAGTCTTTCAAATTATTAATATATGTGGTCTTCAAGATATCGGACGTAAACCCCTCCATTAGTGTGAATTTACTTTCTAATCTTGTATACATGATTCCTTCTTTATGATAGATCTTATCTTGTGCTCTGACAATGCAAACTGCTGGGTAAATAGCTATGAGATCCTTCCCAGACTCTTTCTAGATTACGCTTCCTTGCTAGCAACCCTTTCTCTGCCTACTGTTTTACATCATGGCGGTATGTATATCGATGGATAGGCCACAATAGCCTTGAGCTTAAAGCTAGGGAACTTTACTTCTCCAGCATGGAGTCTGGCATGGATTCACATGCTCATGAATATTCCCTGTCTTCAGGCTGGGAATCCTCGGTAAAGAAAAAATCTGTTTGTTTCATTTTTGAACTGTCTTTCTCCTAATAACCCATCACTGAACTCTGGGAACTCCAGCCAATGACTCCCCTCTACCTAAGCCCCTCCTCTGGCCATCTTCAGATTATTACTGCATGTTCAAGTGTTGGGAGTCCTTGTGTTTAGCTCTCAAGCTTTTACTGCATTTATCGTTTTTTGGAAGAGTATTCAGCCAAACGGGCCTTGTGCTCCATCGATCAACCCATCCAATTAACGGGCACTAGTTGGTGAATTTCTTCAGCGCCCCTCAAGGGTGAATTTTGTCGAGTTTCTTCGTGAAGGCTTCCAGAAGATTCTCACGGCTATGCCGCGTGGACCATGTCGAAGGAGACGGATTCAGCTCCCCTGTTCAAGATCTGCTCCATCTGCGGCTCGCGGAATGTGTTCTCGGACGACAAGCATTCCGAATGTCTTTACTGCCTGTATCCGGCGCACAAAGAGGAGGATTGTGCGTTTTGCCAGGAGATGTCCTCGCGCACAATGAAGGATCAGCACAGGCGGCTGAACGAGTGGCTACAGCCCAAGGCCCCTGCTCTGGGTGGGTCCCCGCAGCATGCCTCTCACGGTTCCAAGAAGGCTGAGCGGGCTTCTAAGACCTTTGAGGTCGCCACTCTCACGGGGGTCCAACAGAAGGCTAGGCACCGCAAGTCCACTGTCACCGGAAGCACCATTGTGACGGGCTCCTCTACGGCCAGGGCGCGTTCAACGTCTCCAGCCTCTGTCACCAGTCAATGCTCAGGATCTTCGGCCAAGAGGAAGTCGCACCATCCGGGCAAACTCAAGGAGAGGCCCAAGGCCATCCTACCAGAGTAATCCAAGGGGGAGCGGGGCTCGGACCCTCGCCATATGGAGAAGACCAAACAAGACAAGGCTCCGGCCTTGACCGTGAAGGCCCATGTTCACCCGGCGAAAGCCCAGCCTTCCATCAAGGGGGTGGCAGTGTCTCTGGTGAAGGCCGCCGAGACAGTCCCGCAGGACGTGGCTCCTAAGACCGGGGTGTGCCTTCCTCCCAGGAGGGAGGCTGCGTTCCGACCCTTACAGAAGACTCCGGGGAAGAGAATGCCCGTCATCTCCCCGAGACCTTAACCGCTGGAAGCAAAGAAGGGGGGGTGGGTGCGATGGCCCTGCATAGTACGGATATCTCCTCTGAGGAGGAGCTCACTGGTCTGCAAACCATCCAGGAGGAGGGAAATGCAGGAAGCAGGCCCTACGACAAGCACGCCGACGACGGCGAGGACACCGTTGAGTAAGAGCAGCAAGGCGACGATGGTCTGGGCTCCCAGCCAGTGCCCCAGCAGCCTATTCCGCATGCACCACAGCTGCCACCCCCACCTCTGGTACCTCCTAGAGACCTCTCGGTGGGCATCCTTTCGGCACTGCATATGCTGGTCTCGGAGATCCAGACAAGGATGCCTATTTTGCCGGCGGCCCCGGAAACCCCCGGCCAAGAAGAAGAGGGTACACCCTCCACCTCCTTGCCACCCGTCGCCACCCCTTCAACCCCAACCACCCCAGAGGGATGAGACGGATCCGGACACAGTAACGATGGGCACGGACGACTACGGTGGATTAGGGGACCTCCCGTCTCCGCTGCCCAGATCTTCACCGCCGGACGAGGTTGCCTCGTTCCACTCAATGATTTCCAGAGCTTCAGAACTTTTTCAGCTCGCTTCGGAGGAAAAGAAGGAGGGCTTCTTATGACGGCGAAGATGTAGACCATCCTCTCGGTTCCACTCCTGGATGACTTTTGGGACAAGGGTTTGTCTCTCATGAAGAACCCTTCCATGGCCCTGGCGAAGAGGGATCGCCTCGAGAAGAAGTACAGGGTGCCTGACTCAGCGCCCGAGTGCTTACGGGCCCAGCCTTCTTTGCACTCTGTAGTGTCTGCGGCGGCCAGGAAGAATTCCTCGGGTGGTTCTGCCTCGGCGGTCGCCACCCCTCCGAACAGCGAGGGCAAGAAGTTGGATGCCATGGGACGATGGGTCATCTATTCTGCAGCAACTGCCATCAAGGCCGCCAACGCCCTCGCCATCGTGGCTCGTTACGACCGGGAGTTGTGGTTCAAGATCGCTCCCATCCTGGACTTCCTTCCCGCCGACAAGAGGTCAAAAGCACTGGAAATTCTGCTTGAAGGCGCAGTGGCGTTGGACCACACCATCATGGTTGCCACGAACATTGCCGACGCGGGATTCCGTCAAATGGGCAACAGCATTTGCCTTTGTCATCGTGGCTGGTTCAAGGCCACCAACTTTCGGCAGGACGTTCAGTCGAAGGTGCTGGACATGCCCTTCGACAGGGACAATTTGTTTGGGAAGGCTGTGGATGAGTCTCTCCAAGCCATAAAGACAGACACAGAGACAGCACTTGCTTTGGGCACTCTTCAGCAACGGAAGCCGTCCTTTCAGGCAGCAAGTGCCAACGATCCTACAAGGGGTTCGGCGGGGGTTCCTGTTCTTACCGCCAATCCTCCTGCTCTTCGCCCCAGGAGACCAACACGGGCCGTTCAAGGCCTTCGTATGGGGACGCCGTCGTCGCCAGGCTCCCCAAGGTGGTGCTTCAACGGCCAAGCAGGATTGAACCTGTCATGGCGTCGGCCCGCACCCATGCACCCCGGTGGGAGGCCGGCTGGCGAACTTCGTCAGCATGTGGAAGACCATCTCCACTGACTGTTGGGTGCTGGACGCCTCGCCCACAGACACACCCTGGAATTTCAACGGAAGTGTCCCCGAATTCCACCAGTGACCCGGCAGGAAAACCACGTCTCTCAGCTGTTGGTAAGGATAGGCGCGATAGTGCTCGTCCCGAAGAGGCTACTCAAGTGTACTCAAGGTACTTTCTCGTCAGAAAGAAGACATGGGGCTGGAGGCCCATTCTCGACCTTCGTCGACTGAACAAATACATCAAGTCCCAAACATTTCAGATGGTTACTCTTCAGCACGTGCTCGGACAGCTGGAAGAGGGGGACTTCCTGTTGTCACTGGACTTGGAGGATGCATACTGCCACATCCCATTCACAAAGGGCACCGCAAATTCCTGTGTTTCATGGTGCAAGGGAAACTCTTCCAATTCAAGGCCCTTTTGTTCGAATTGAAATCAGCGCCAAGGGTCTTCCCCAAGTGCCTGGCACCAGTGGCGGCGCAGCTGCGACTACGGGGGATTCACGTCTACCCTTATCTGGACGACTGGCTCATCCGGGTCAGCTTGAAGGAGATCACTGTCGACCACACAGCAAAGACCACGTGTCTACTGACGGATCTAGGGTTCTGAGTGAACTATGCAAAGTCCTGCTTGATTCCATAGCAGGTTGCGCTGTTTCTGGGATCCTAACTCAACACAGTGTTGTGCCTGATATCTCCGTCGGAGGAGAGAATAGCGGCCATCTTGGGCAAGGTACAACCGCTGTTGGCCCTGAAGATCGCAAGGGTGAGGTCCATCAAGTCTCTCCTCGGCATGATGTCATCATGCATATACCTCATTCGGCTGTGCAGGCTACGGATGCATCCCCTACAGGAGTTCCTCGACGCCTGTTGGCTACAAGTGTTGTGAAGCTTTGAGGACAAGATCACACTCGACGAGAGTTGCCGTTGAGCGATACGGTGGTGGGGAGTTTGCGCACATCTGTCCTGAGGCACGGATTTCCCGACCCCACCTCACCAGGTGACGGTCACGGCGGATGCCTTCCTGGAAGGATGGGGAGCTGACACCGGAAGCCTTCACTCAAGAGGCCTGTGGCTACTGGAGGATAAAACGTTGCACATCAATGTGTTGGAGCTGCGGGCAGTGTTTTGGGCCCTGTTAGGGAGAATTCTAATTTATGGCTAATTTCCTTCACCTAGTGAGTCTCCCAGCAGCTTTGCTGGACTTCTGGAGTTTATTTGTTTCCACTTGGTAAGAGTGAGAGCTTTTCCGCCACTCTTTCCTGTGTTTTGCTATATGTTTCTACCTGTTTTTGTGATTGTAGACTATGAAGTACACCGCTTCAGTAGCCCCCTTCTTTTTGTGTGTCACACAGCACCTTCAGTGCCTTGGCGCAGGGATGTCCTTATTACTTCCCTCGACTCCATCCCCCAAAAAGGGTAAAGTTACCATTAACTTTACTTAGTCAATCTACCACAGATCTAGTACACCCCATCTTCCATGGAGTACTGGAAAGGGTTAATTTGTATCCCTTTGTATCTGTACCTCGTAGAGCATTGTTTCGCTCTTTTAACATTTAGACTTGGCTGGTGGCAGTGGTATCTACCCTAACTTTTCTACCACGATTATATTAGATAAACGTGGTACTGTTCTTGGCTATTATATTAGCCTCGAACATAAACCCGCTTGACCAAATCGTCTTTCTTTTGGCTCCGGTTGGGTTTATTCGCCATTTCTTTTTGTTAAAGTCCTTCTTGTGTTTTATTTTGTGCGGCAAACTAGGTTCGCCTTCTTTGTTCACTATCTTTTGGCGGGCTTCTGCGCGGAAGCCCTCCTCAAGGCGCCTGGATGTCTAGGTGGGCTGAATGTGAGGGAGGGGTGTATTCACCCCCTGCACATGGTATCCTAGGAAACCCAAGTCGCACTTTGTCATGATTGGCCAGGGTAGTTGTCCGGGCTGGGCAACCCCCCTGCTGGGTGATTGACATCCAGGCTGTGTGAATGGGGGTTTTTCGCATAAAAGGCAGGTCTCTTGGGCTAGAAATCAGAGAGTCGCCACTGGAACTACAAGGAACCGGAGAGAACGACGGCTGCTGCAACTACCCCGTCCCGGTGAAGCCCTGCTGCAGTCCTGAGCTATCTTCCCTTCAACGACTTAGAGAAGATCCGGTCCGGAGTCTTCTTCCCTTGAACTTGGTGGGGACAACCAGCTCACCTTCTACAGCCAGAGGAACCTCTTCCATGGTCGAAATTGCTGCACGCTGCTGTAGTGGTCTGGATAGCCACCTGAAGAGCATCTCCCGTTTTTAAGGAGCACACCTTTTATTCTTCGTCGCTGCTGCCGGCTTCATCCCTGTGTGGTGCAGACCCCCTTCAGACGTCCTCCTTCACAACGAAGCTCCAGGAATCGGGGGTCTGCGGGAAACCAACAGAAACAACTGCCAGGGCACCAGCTGCACCATTGGAACAAGGTACTGTGTTCTACTTCAGGAAACTGGGTGAACCCCTTTTTCTTCATTTCCAAGGCTTGCCCTTGTCTTCCCTCCTTCTTATAACTTTTGCTTCCGAACATTGACAATATCGAAGTACTTTTTGGTTACGTTGAATCGTGAACTGTCTGACTGTGTGATCTTCGGCAACAGGCCCGGCGTCTTTCGACTCTGGCTCCGGCCCTTTGACTTTTGAACTCCTGTCTCTGAGTGTTTCTTGATTCTGCCTGCCTAACCAAAATATTGCCTGTGATTTTTGCCTCCAACTCCCTCTGGGTATCTCAGGTGCTAAGTGTGTTTTGCCTCGGTAGCATTTCATGTCACAGATACGCGTTTATTCAGTTGACCGAACTGTCAGAAAGTGATTGCAATCGTATTCGCGGTAACGGGTTTTGTCCGTAACACCGGTTCATTCAAACACAGGGTACTTATCTTGAGACTTACTGTACAAAGTGAATTGGTTAGTTGTAGTGTATTTAACGTATGGGTTTCAAGTTTAATAGAAGTGTTGTGTTTATAACAAAAGTTTTAAAAATAAATGTACTTATATTTTTCTACCTGACACCTTGAGTCAGTGTTTGCTTGAGTCACAGTAATTGTGGTCCCTTTGTGTAATCTCTGCTACTGCTCATACACTCTTGAGATAAGCTTAGCTGCTCTGCCACTGCTACCACTCTGACATAGTAGTACAGGCTTGTACCAAAGGTAAAACTTGTATTGCCACCTGTAGTCTTAATTGTGTGTAGTGGTCCATAAGGGCACTGCACAGGATTCTGCCTAACAGGCCCTCGGGTCTTTTCTTCCGTCCCTCAAGGGCAAGGTGGTGCGGGTCTTCATGGACAATAACACCACCATTTTTTACATCAGGAAGCAGGGGGGGGGGGGCACTAGATCCCTGGTGCTTTCCAAAGAAGCACAGGGCCTGTGGCACTGGGCTGTCGCCCAGGGGATGTTCCTCATCCTGTTTCATCTGGCAGGAGTGAAGAACACCGTCACTGATTCGCTCAGCAGAGAGCTGCGCTCTTGCCACGAGTGGGAGCTTCGGCAGGACCAAGTGGATCTCCTGTTCCGCAGATGTGGCAATCCCCAGATCGATCTATTTGCGACAGCGATGAACAGTAAATGTCGGAGGTTCGCCAGCAGGTTTCCCCAGCCGGGGAGCATGGGGGACACATTCTCATTCCCCTGGGACGGCCTGTTTCTGTATATGCTCCCGCCGTTGCTTCTTTGACTAGTCAATCAACTCAGACGGTCCCGGTGCAGGATGATCGTCGTCGCACCGGCATGGGGCGAGGCAGATCTGGTACCCGGACCTTCTCGACATGTCAGTGTCCCCTCCAGTCAAGCTTCCGGTGGTTGCAGATCTTCTGGCCAGAGAAGGAGGCGCAATTCTGCACACGACCCAGGATCGCTGAACTTTAAGGCCTGGTTCCTGCAACGTTCGAGTTCGGATGTTACGCCCTCCCAGCGGATTGGTGCTTGCCAAGGCCAGGGTATCATCTACTCTTAAATGCTACGGACATAACTGGAAGAGGTGTGCAGTTTGGTGCTGTGCACAGAAGATCAACCCTCTGTGGGTCACGGCTATGCAGGTGCTACCATATTTGCTGTCATTGGCCAAAGCAGGACTGGCCCATGCTTCCATTAAAGTTCATCTGGCGGCTATCTCCCGCTACACCAGATCTTCGGGGCGGTCGTCGTTATGGTCACACCGTCTGGTTAAGGAGTTTATTAAAGGACTGTTCCGTTCCTTCCCGCCGGTGAAGGCCCCAGCCCCGGCGTGGGAACTCAATGTGGTGCTGACTAGGCTCATGGGCCCTCCATTCGAACCTATGCAGACAGTTCCACTGAAGTTCTTGTCATGGAAGACAACTGCGGACGCACCCTTCCTCATGCCCAAGGTGCCATCAGACGTTCATCTAAACGAGCCCTTGGTGTTACCTGTATTTTTCCCAACGCTTTTGCCGCGGCTGAAAGGACTTTGCACTTGATGGATGTGGCTAGAGCGCTTATATTCTATGTGGACAGCAGCTTCCCGAAGACGTTGCAACATTTTGTGAACTTTGGCCCTGTGAACAATTTGAAGGCCCTCTCCAAGGCTTCCATTTCCAGGTGGCTCTCCGGCTGCCTCATTGCGAAAGAAAAGTTCCCAATGTATGAACTTACATCCCCTGCACACACTCTTGTGGCCTAAAAATGTAGGCAAGAAATTGAGTCTGTAGCCACAGGTATCCCATTAAATCCAAAGAGGGTTTCTTGAACACCCTATGCTACTATTGGTTAAAGATGGGTAAAGTCAGTTAAGCTGAGCTTGGCAACAGTTGCTTGGTCAGTTAAATTAATACATATTTAATGAACAGAGATATGAAATGGTCCATGGATTCATCCAATTTTAATGTGAGGGATTGCCCAACGCGTTTCGAGATAAGACACTCTTCATCAGGGGCTTCATATAAGGACTTTCTTGCCTAAATTTTTAGGCCCCAAGAGTGTGTGCACTGGACGTAAGCTCCCACATTGGGAACTTTATTTCGCATTGTACAGACACAACCCAAATGCCAAGGTTGTTTTTTTCTCCCCCGCACCTGAAATTCATTAAATTGTACACTACTGATCCCAACATAACAAAGTTAAACTTGATACTCATGTTCTTTATTAATCAATTGGGAACATTCAGGTGTGCATGGTGCCAATTTGGAGTATTCTCTCCGGCTGCTTCACCCAGTGTCACCGGTTGGCGAATCGACCTTTGCCTGGCCGTCCGAGAGCCCATTCGACCAGAGCGATCGCTGCAACTACGGCGTTCCTGTCTGGTGTGCCCCTGCTGGACATTTGCAGGGCTGCTACGTGGAGGTCGACGCCCACCTTCACAAGATTCTACTGCGTCGACCAGGATTCCAGTGAGGAGTCCAGAGTCGGCCTGCTGACGGGGAATATGCATGAGCATGTGAATCCATGCCAGACCTATGCTGGAGAACAACAGTTACAGGTAAGTAACTTGTTCCATTTTATTCGTAACCACTGGTTATTGTGTGAACATCAAGCTTCCCTGGAGGATTCAGAGAAGCAGCTGATGGGGAACTTATTTTCCTTAGCTCAAAGGTATGTGTTTGAAAACATGGTGAGGCTGACCGACTTGGCTGCTGGTTGGCGCAGTCCAATAACCACAAATGCTGTCTCTTGGTGATGCACACGATAGAATATCCGCCAGTGTGGATGATAATAAACAGTCCCTTTTCTCTTTCTGTCAATCTCTGTACACAACCCAATTCGATAGAGCCTGAGCATCTTCTCTGGCCATAGTTGCTTTGCTTTGGCTCAAAACGCATGAGTGAAACTTCCGATTTCGGAGACTTCTATTGATGATCTTTCAATTAGTAGAGATCCTGGGCTGGATGGCTGCTCTCTCGTGTTCTATATTCTATAAGTGCTTTTGTGATCACTTTAGTTCTCTGATACCTATGGTTTCTCAGCAGTCACTTTAGGTCTCTTCCAGGCCTATGGTTTTTCAGCATTGAGTTTAGGGGTTTCCCAGACCTTGGGGTTCTCAGCATTCACTTTTGCATCAATAGGTTTTTCCCCACACATCATTTAGGGTCTTTTCAGAAACAGTATTTGTTAACCCTCTGGCAGGCCTCCTTTCTCTGTTAAGAATTTAAGAGGTCCTTGACCTCTCGACTCCCCTTTGGTTTCATTGCTTGGCTTGAGGATCCTCGCCTTAAACATCCCCTCGTTCAGCTTCCACTCTTGTAGGCGAGTTCTCTGGGCGTTCTTCAGAGCAGCTGGTGTAAGGTTGCCAAGACTGGTATGATCTCTTCTAAGGTAGTGATTTTCCTGTGTCCAGGAGAAGGTTGTCGGCTTTCATCTGGTCTTTCGTTCCTCCCCTCTCGTTTGGCCAACCCTGTCTAATTTACAGTTTTCCTGGGGTCTTAGTTTCTGTCTCAGCCCACGGGACTGCCTGGATTTCAAATATTGGGCCCGGACAACTGTTTTGGGTGAGCCCTGCTTCAGAGTTTCCAGGTGTAGGTGGTGTTTTCTTGCGCTCCTTCCTCCTTCAAGATTTGTACCGCTTTGGTAGTCTAAAATGAGTAATCTTAGTGAGGAAGGAACCATTAGAAGAACAAATCACTTTGCTCTCAGTTATGTTCTTTCTGATGAATTAGTCCTCCTTCCACAGCTACCTCATCGCCCTTCCAGCCGTCTCCATGACTGATAGATTGTTCATCCCTTGCTGTTGTTTGATCCCTCAGCTGCTATGTTCAAAGAAAAAGGTTGAACTGGAGTCATAGGGTGCTGCTGGCTCCATATATACTAGCCTCAGTGTCTTATCTGCATCACGGGTGCCATGTAAACCCATTTAGGAGCCTCACTGTGTACCATGGTGGTTGAAAACGTTTACAAAGGCAGCTGGAGAAGAGACATTTAAGATGAAGAAACAGCAAGAGAAAAAGGCTAATCCACCAGAAAGAACATTACTGAGAGGTAAGTAATTTGTTATGTTCAAAGATCTCAAATTTAAGGAGCTTGATTCTTTCTGTGGTCATAGCAGAGTTGCTTTAGAACTGTGGTGCTCACCACCTGTTTGTTCAGTCACTTATCTGTATATTTAAAATTCAGGAGATGAATGAGGACCACAGCACGCCCAAAAAGGAGAAACAAGATCGTATATCCAAGCATAAGGAGAACATGCAGCACACACAAGCTGAGGAAGAGGCCCAGCTTCTTGGCCAGCAGAGACAATATTATGAGAAGAACTGTCGGCACTTCAAGCGCAAGATAATGATCAAAAGACATGAAACGGAGCAGCAGCACATAAGAGAGGTATTGCACTTCAGTGATCCATAATATTATTATCACTTCCAAAAGTTCACAATTAATTAACATGACAGTTGGACATGTGTGCAGCATACAGTTTCAGATAACCACCAGCACATCTGAGAGGAAGAGCAAACCGAACTTGTGAATAAAAAAGTAAATAGTCTTTAAAATATTTTTTAACGCTTTTGGTTCTTAATATGACAGAAATAAGTGGAATAAAAAACTGCAATTTAAGTGTGCTCACAGTAGCTTTCCCACACCTATATGTGTGCTGTCAAAGACAAGCATGTCCAGTTAGCTCGTGCATGCTTTATAGGTTTCCTGCTGCTCACTTACTAATTGCATCCAGCAGAATTGGGGTGCCTTTGGTCTGATCTTGAAGGAAACAGTGGATCACATCCAGTCTCTCATTCAAACAACGCATCACTAGAAAGCTCCACATGGCATGGTGTCCCTTTCCTGGCATTTAAGATGTGTGGGGGTGCCTTTGAGGACCAGAGCCAAAGGACTTGCTCTGTGATGGTGGGTCTGGAGACGGTGTCGGTGGGATGCCCTCCTGCCTCTCCCCTAAAACACCACAGAGCTTTTAGAACAGGGGCATGCCACATTGCTCATACTGCAGCTCCTCTCCATTTAAGAAATTAAACCTAGAATGTTGTGATAAAGTCCTGAAGCCCTGTAAGCCCAAACCTGCAGTGTCTGACCTCTTTCATTAACACTCAGAAACTTACCAGGTTAGAGTTGATCACAACCAGACTTGCTGCTACAGCAGAGAAGAAGCAACGCAGTGTGAAGTAGACACAGGTCTTATGGGCTCTGCTCCTGGGGCTCGCTTATGTGTTCCAGTACACATAAGAATCTCTGGCAAATTGAGGATGGCAGACCAGGCTTTTTCAGTCCACTTTGGGAGGAAATCATGTAAAAACCAGTTCAACACACCTGGGATTGTGAAGGCCTTGTGCCCCAGCTTATCCAAGCTTAGGTTAAATGGTCATACCCAGGTGCAAATCTTTACTGAAAGCCCAGTGCTGGGGCAGCGAGAGAACCACTATAAAACTTACGCAGGTATAGAAAAGTGCAAGCTTAGAGTAGCGTAGCCTGGAATTGTAGAGTTGAAGGTGCGGAAGGAAGAAAAGCTGGAAAAGTTTGACAGGGTGAGCATCCAGGAGGAAGAAGGGAGAAAATGGGCGAAGCTGGAGGGAGTGAACTTCCAAAAGGAGGCAGAAAGCAGAATAGGTTATTTTATTGACTATTTAAATGCTCTATCGCCTCCAACAAGTCCTTGTGGCACTGAGATAAAACCTTCAATCATCTATTTAATTGACAATATTTATTTATTTATTTATATTTATATAGCGCGCAGGCAGCCCAGGGGCATTGAGGCGCTGTTACTTGCAATAACTTAGTTACATGGTACAGGCATGATAGCGATTGTTGCCATATTATGAATACTACAAGACATCATACTGTTGTTACAGACATTGCATTTGGTCGTAGATTACAACATATATGATAAGTATTCGTGCTGATGTCTCGGGCCTTATGTGAAGAGGGTAGTTTCAGAGTTTTGCGGAAGGTGGTGAGGGAGGCCTCACCACGGATAGTGGAAGGTAGGGCATTCCAGGGAGTGGGCGTGAGATAGGGGAAGCTGGATCCGCCCGCTTTTACTCTTTTTACTAGTGGCACAGAGAGCATGTTGGTGTACGGTGATCTGGTTGGCCGGATGTCAGCATTTTCAGATATTAAAGATATAAGGCTTTAACAATTTCCTGAACCATGTTATGATCCAAAGTACTTCTCAGGTAAAATAGAACAACATTCCACTGAGTTGCTGCCAAATATGTTAGAAAGCATCCTTCATAGCTTTGACATTTTGTTGTAACTAGCCAATTTGTTTTTTCAGATCAAATGTTGTGTGGTTTTCATTTCGTCATGAATGAACTCCATACCACTTTTGTAGAAAGCTCTATATTAAAACAGAAGGCCTTGAATTTCACCCTACTTAAAACTGGCAGCCAATGAAGGGTTATGCGAGCAGGTGTGATTGAGAATATTCAATCTGTGCTGCGCCCCTATTGCCATATTTTGGCTCCTCTGTAATCTCTGTTGTAGGGACATTGACATTCTATAGTAGCTCTATTTGCGTATATTCCAGGTAGCAGAGCACCATGGTGATCATGGCCAGAACCCTGCCTGGAAAGGGCAGCAATGGGAATATAGACCTCAATTTTAATTGTAATAAAACCTTTTAATTTTAATTTTTGAAATAGTTGATACTGGTTCCATATATATATATTGGACTTCCAGTAGTCGCCTGTTTTCACTTTGTAGGAGCAGGGCAGTTTCAAATGTCTGTGTCCGGGGGTGACTAGTCCTACTTCACATTTGAGCTCCTATCATCAGGATTTCTGTTTTCACTAGATTGGTTTAGCCGATTATGAATTAGCGTTGATTTAATAAGGCGGTGACAGTCAGAAAATGTAATAATAGAGTTTTGTATAGCCTGGGGAATGTTAAACAGTGTACAGTCACAATTCTGAAACTCCAGTGGGAACCTACAGTTGAGAATTAAAACATTTAGGGCAAGGGAATATATGTGTTGGGAAGGGGCATAAAAAGGTGAAAAGGTGTGATGAGTGTTCAAAGTGCTGGAAAGGGATGTGTGGGGTGTGAATCCCCCATTTTGTAAAAAAAAGAAAATGGGGGAAACTAATGGCAAGTATACTCCATTCTTAATTAGGATCCTGTGAATGTATGATCCATAACCATTTTAAATGCTTCAGCATAATAGTAAATCCTTGCATCAATTTCCTGATTTTGCATTATTTATGGTGCAATATAGTCATTAAATAATAATTGGGACAAGGATGGGCCCTAAGGGATTAATCAATCCATATTTATGCTGAGAATATGAAATGGGGCCTCATAGTCTTCTTTTGCCGGTCTTTTAGGATTGATCTAATCCAGTCCAGCACAGTACCTTTGGTAACATGTTTCTGTAGGTGCATGTTCTGAACCTTTTACTTGATCATATCAAAAGATGTGGATACATCTACTGCCAGTGGGGTGCCTACACATGCTCCTCATAAAATCATTCTTAAGTCATTGAGTAATGATTTTTTCACATATTCAGTGTAAGGTTGCAGGAGGTGAACACCCAAAGGAGAGGTGGAAGCTGAAGCAGATGGAGGAGGTGGAAAATGGGAAAAGACAAAGCAAGTAAAAGACAAAGCAAGTTTGAGAAGTTGGAAGGAGGCAGAAGAGGTAGTTCGAAGAGAAGAAGCAGGACGTTTCAGAGAGGGGGCGTGGGAAGTCCCTTGGAGGCATAGGGAAAGTGGCAGACAATAATGAAGGCGGCATAAGCCTATTTGTGGCCTGGGTGTAGGGAGAGGAGAAATGAGCCTGTGGCAGTACATCAAGCAAGTGGGACGACAGTCAGCCCTAGCGCTAGATGGAGACAAGGTCTTGTGAGATAGGCAAAGACAAACATAGACAAGGCGATGAGGGGAGTACGTCGAGGTCGTGTGGTTGTAGGTTCAGGACCCTTCGACATGATGGTGATCCAGAACCCAACCAGGCCCTAGAAAACCTTCTCGCCTCCCCCACCTCTGGGAGATGCTGTGGAACATAGTTAAGAAGAACTCCAACAAGAGTACCTGGGATGACTTGTCGACACTGACCAGCCAGTGTTTTACTGAGGGAGGCAACTCCTCTATCATATCATCATTCGTTGGAGCACCTTCCTACGTGAGACTGAGAGTGACAACAATGAGAGACCCAAAGAGACTTTCAGAGGGCTTCATGCCATGCCATTTTGACTGCTTATGAGACTCCTATGTAAATTCTTTGAACTGAATCTCTGAGTTGCATCTCGACTTGAGGCTACTAAGCTTTGCAACACCAATGTAACCATTTTATTCATCCTTTTGGCAATCTGCAAAGAGATGACTTTGTTGCTGTTTACTTCATATGTCCATTGCTGGTTTGTCCATTCAAAGTTGTTACTAAAACACTTCTCCAGCATGCAATCTTTCATGGATTCACGTGCTTATGAAACTACTCGCCGTTGTTAGGCTTGGAATCCTCAGTAAAAATAAAGCAGTTTTGCTTTACATTTAAAACTAGTTCCCCTAGTATATCCCGTTGCTTTTACTTTGGGTCATACTGCCCCAGCCAATGTCCTCCTTAGCTCCACCCCTGATGGCCATCTTCAGATAATTTTTACCACAGATTTATGTGTTGGGAGTCCTTGAAAATCTCGGTATTTCATCTGTTTTTGGAAAAATGTTTTCAATGTATTTCCTTCATCGGTCACTGCTGCGACTGCCGGTAATGGAAACCTGTAGCTGGTGAAGATCTGATCATTCGAAGATCTCATCGCAGGAGGCTTTCTTCTCAACTTTTAGGCCTTCTCCACGCAGTCATGGTGGGCGCCAGCAAGAACAGCGTTTTCAGGTCCTGCTCTAAGTGTCGCTCAAGAACATTTATGTCTATGATCAACATGAAAAATGCATTTATTGCCTGCACCCGCGCCACCATGTGGACAACTGCTCCTTTGTCCATTTCTCCTCCACGAAAACACATAAGGTTTGCCATAGAAGGTTGGTGGCTTGGCTGGAGGAGGGTGCCAGGGCCTCTGACTTGGCCTCTGTCTGAAGTCATTCCTCTGTTAGGGTTGGCAGACCCGCAGAACGGAGTCCCTCTAAAAAGAGGTTGAGGTCCCATGAGGACATTTTCCTGGCAAAGAAACCTGAACAGGGTCATGCATCGCATGCTTCCCACTACCACACGGTTGACCATGTTAACGGCACCATCTATAGCTGTGTCTACGACCACGGCAACGAAGTATGACGCCCACTCTTTGGGGAAGAGACGCCCGCCGGCTCCCTCTATGACATAGACGACCCCATCGACCAACCACACTCAGTCGACGAGCCCCAGGGGAAAATCCCTCGTTGACGCCAATTACTTCACCCACAATGGTCCCTTCAACAACCCCGTTGACGACCCTTAAGGTGAAGGCAGCCTCCTGAATGACAATTACCTGATTTGCTCTGTCTCCAAGGCCAGCATCAGTACCTATGGCGTCTTCGACAGCTTTGTTGTCTCCACAAGCACCACTGCTCACTACGTTCCCAAGGAGCACAAGTGTGGACAGAGAGTTGCCTCCAGCACTCCCCTTTCTACCACAACCTATTAAGACCAAACAGCTCTTCACCCTGTTAGCTAGGTCAACTGAAGCAGCACCACTCGCTCAGTTATTACAAGAAGGTATTTTTTCAGGAGATGAACAGCCTCTAGAGGCTTTATTCTCTGAGCAGGAATAAAAAGAGGACAAACCAGATCGAATTCTGCCAGCTCCTCACAAGTCAGTCCATCCACCTATTCCACCAGTGACTGTGCCTACAGTTCCCATGGGAACTCGATCGGCACCCAGAGACCTGTCAGTAGACACTCTGTCTACTTTGCAGACTTTAGTCACTTAATTACAGCAAAGACTGCCTCCTCCAACCTCTCTTGGTGCCCCTAGTAGCGAACACTCATGTGAGTCAGTGGTCGCACTGGTGGCTCGTACACCACGCCCTCTGAAACCAGCTTCATCTTCTCAATTGTTTGCTGGCCCTGTGGCTACAGACACTGATACTGGTCCAAACACATATGCATCTCCGGACACGCATACTGCTACTGACCAGTATGATGACTTGGTCTCACCGGATTGGGAGACCCCGGACACGCCTTCAAGAGATTCGCAACTGGGCGAAGTAGGCTATTTTCATTCTTTCATGACATGATCAGCGGAAGGAAGATTTCCTATTTCAAAAGCCGGAAGCCTCAAGGAAATTGATCGGTGGTAGCCATCCCAATGCTTGACGACACCTGGGAGGCTGGTCTACTGGTTATGAGGAACCCTTCCTCAGCACTGCAAAAGAAGGACCGGCTGGACAAAAAATATCAGGTCACAGACTCGGCACCCAAGTGTCATCGCACTCAGCTGGGTCCCGACTCTGTGGTGTCCACTGTGGCAAGGAAAAGGTCAGCAACGACGTGGTGCTCCCACTCGCACGCAAACCTCAAAGCAGGCCAGACCAGCGCCAGGTCCCGAGCCCCCACTTTGGAACCCCAGTGGGAGGCCGGCTTTCACAGTTTGTCGAACAGTGGCTGACCATCACCAGCAGCAAATGGGTTCTCAACATCGTCCGGCACGGTCACATGCTGAAATTTCATGATAAATGCCCCCTCTATTCCACTCGAAGACAGGAGCAACATCTTTCGCTCCTTCTGCAAGAGGTTTGGTCCCTACTACAAAAGGGGCTCATGGTAGCTGTTCCATCGTACCTCTGGGGCTTTGGAGTATACTACAGGTATTTCCTGGTGAGAAAGTCTGGTGGGTGCAGCCCTGGACCTTGGAAGTGAACAAGTTCCTCATATCTTAGAATTTCTGTGTGGTCACACTTCAGCACGTGCTATAACTGGAGCAAGGAGATTTCCTTTCATCCCTGGATTTAGAGGATGCATTCTTCCACATTCCCATCCATCAGAAGCACAGGCGCTTCCTTCGCTTTGTGGTGCAGGTGCAGCACTCCCAGTTCAAAGATCTGCCATTTGGGATAAACTCGGCTCTGGAGGTATTCACCAAGTGCCTACCACCGGTAACCACCCATCTGTGCCACGCAGGAATCTGTTTATCCTTACCTGGACGACTGGCTGATCCGCACGCAGTCTTGCACGTTAGCCCTGCAGCAGACCATCCAGTGCCTGACTTTGCTGGTTTTCTCCATCAATTTTCCAAAGTCATCCTTGTCGCCATCTAAAAACGCTCTGTTCTTGGGCTCACAATTGGATATGCTACAGTGACTCGCTACCCCCTCGGAGGAGAGGGTCAAGACCATACTCTGAAAGATTCAGCAGCTGTCCTTTCTCCAGCTGACAACGGTTTGCTCACTCAAGTCACTACTGGGGATGATGTCCTCATGCATCCCGTTAATTCCTCACTTCAGACTGCAAATGAGGCTTCTCCAAGAGTTCCTAGTTGCCAGGTGGAAACAGGTGGTGGGATCCTGGAGCGACAAGCTCGCGCTCAACCCATGTTTCTCCTAACTCTGCATTGGTGGAATCAATGCCAACACCTCACCCAAGGCCCTCATTTTCGCCTACCAACACACCAGGCGACAGTGACAACAGACACCTCTCGGTAAGGTTTGGCAGCACACACTGGAAAATTCCATGCCAGGGGTCTCCGGCAGCTAGAAGACAAGAAACTGCACATCAATGTGTTGGAGCTCCAAGCTTTATTCTGGGCTCTCTGGTCTTTCCAACCCCAAATTCAGGCCAATGTGGTTTGCATCTTCACAGACAAGGGAGGGACACACTTTCCCTTTCTGTCCAAGGTAGTAGAGACACTGTGGCACTGGGCTCTGTCCCAGGGCATGTTCCTCATTCCTTTTCACCTTGCAGGGATCTCAAAACACTTGCGGATTCCCTAAGCGGGGAACTGCTTTCATGCCACGAAAGGGAACTCCGCCAAGATCAAGTTAATCCTTTCTCAAGGTCGGGGCACGTGCAGATCGACTTGTTCAAAACGGCGAACAACTCCAAGTGCGCCAGGATTTCCAGCAGTTATCCTCAATTTATGCCTACCAAACAGGAATTTTCCCTACCTAACAGAATCAAACTAGTGTGCTAGTCGTTAGTGAGATCGCCCAAATAAAAATAGTCCTTCCTTCATCCAAAAAGTACCCTACTCTGACCCTACCACTAAATATCTAATATCTCTCAGGTATCCCCTATTTTAACTTATTTACAGTTCCTTTTTTCCCTACTCGAGGGTCTTGGCCTCTTATCCTGTGGGTTTCTTTTTCCTCAATATCTCTCACTTGTGCTTGTTTCACAGTCTCTCATTCCACAGAGATCTGATCCCTTCTACCACATTATCTTCCAAACACTTCCACTTCGGAGAACCACCATATAGGTTTTTCTGTTCCTCTTTGCTATTGTCTTGGTCTTCCCAACCACTGAGGCAATGATTACCAGATCTGTGACTTTCTTTAGTTTGTAATCACTGCGATGAGTGTGAAGACTCCCTCTGCCTTTGATATGTTCTCTGCTATTTTCACACTGATTGGGACAAGTATGAGTCTCTTGATATTTATGTGTTCTGTGGCTTGCACAGTTACTGGGACGAGTATGAGTTGCTCTGTATTGGTTATAATCTTTGCTGCTTTTCCAGTTACTGAGATGAGTATGGTGAGTCTCGGTATTCGTTATATTGACAAGTATGATGAATTTCTTGCTATTCGTGATACTCTGTTGTTCAGCACCTACCTGTGGCCCATCCTGGGTCTCCCGCTGTTGCCTTTACCTCTAGCTTGCCAGGTTGTCGTCAATGGTTCTTCCTGTGGGGTCGGGATCGCGCCTTCTCGATAAGGACTTTGTGAGGGGTCAGTAATGCGAGGCAGACAACAGGTTGAGGATTTCTCAAAGTATGCCATCTTATTATTACTGAAAATGTACTCACTGTTACCTACTCTGTTGAGGAATTCCCTACCTAGCCAAAGCTAAGGGAATACAATCTAACACAGGATAACTGGCCCTCATACTAAACAACAAATATATAAAGAAAAGATATGGCAATTCAATGACATAAACAAAATTCACAGTTCCTGAATGCCCTTCTAATGTTCTGAGTAGTTCTCCCTTCCCCAGGAGTCAAATCCACTTTTGCAAATGTTCAACCAAAAAAAGAGATGTCTTAAATCAGTTCTTGATATTTCATAGTGAAAATAAAAATTAATTAGCCAAAGTTCCACTGTCACCAGTCTCTGCTCCCGGGTGAAATATCCACGTGTACCCTTCCAAGAAAAATTGCCCCAGTGGTAATCCTGGACACAATGCTTTGTCACCTCTTTAAGAAGGTTTGCCACACTTCAAAAGGAAATGCATTATCCACACTGCCAATGATGCACAGTTCTTGATTAACAGTTAGGATTAAAATTCTAGCATTCACAATGGCTGCTTCCACTTCAACTACTACAGTTCTACTTGCTTCACCTTTAGAACAGTCGCCTTTGTCCAACAGTATTCCACTTAGTTTAGACCACTGCAAAGTTGCATCTACTGACAACCAGACATACCACCCCAGCTTCAGTATTTTGGACTTCTGCCCCAGCTTCAGTGATTTGTCCTTTTAGACAGACTTCGGCAAGATATACTGTAAAACCCCTCAATCTTTCCAGATAGTCGAGGAACTCTTCCTCTGAATAACCTTCTTCAAAGGGGCAACCTCTTTGCCTCTCATCTATCTGCCACAATATCAACCTGGGTTTGCCTTTAAGACTCACTCCTCTCTGGCTTCCACAGTCTTCGGCATTACAGGTTGAATCTACTACACAATATTCTTTACAGGCAGCCAGTTCCCCTTCCTCAACTTTATCTGCTACTTTCTGCCAGCTATCAGCCCAGTCAATTACCCAGATGCCTTGGTGTCACTCTCTTAGCTTCAGGTAATGTTTGCACAATGTTGTTGTAGGCCAATTAACTGTTAGCAACTTCACAGTGCAGCTGGATTGTTCTTTAACTCTGAGAAAGGGTGGTTTCTCTGTTAGTATGGGGTGCCTCGTGGCATGGGCAATACTTGTTCTCATCTTGATATGATTCTCCAGGATGGGGTCTGGCTTGGATTCACATGCTCATGAATATTCCCCGTTGTCAGGCTGGGAATCCTCAGTAAAGAAAAAATCAGTATCAGTTTCGTTTCTGATCTGTCTTTCTTAGTAGTAACCAATTTCTGATCTCTGGGTCATACGGGTCATACTGCCCCCAGCCAATGACTGCCCTCTCCCTAACCCCGCCTCTGGCAGCCATCCTCAGATTTCTACCGCACGCTCAAGTGTTGGGGTTCCTCGTGTTTAGCTCTCGAGTTTTTTACTGCATTTTCACGCTTTTTCGGGAGACTTTCTCATTTCTTTGGTTTAATCGAGCCTCAAGCTCCACCGTTTCTACTTCCGATAACGGATACCCGTTTCGGAATTCTTCTACGCCCCTCAAGGGTGAAGTTTACGTCGAGTTTACACTTCTTGGAGGATACCGGAAGATCTGCGGCCTACCTCTACGGACATGGCCCAGGACAAGGGAAGCTCGACGCCCGGATCCAAGCTGTTCTGGAACTGCCCTGGATGCGGATTATATAACGTTTTCAAGGAGGACGAGCATTCGCGATGTCTCTACTGCCTTCATGAGGACAAGACGCACGTGGATAAAGACTGTGCGTTCTGCAAGAACCTTTCGGAACGGACCAAACAAGATAGTTCTAAGTCCTGCGAGGGCGCCCTGGTGATGGGGGCTCAACAGAAGGCCAAGGACCGCGAGTCCGCGGGCACCGGGAGCGCCGAAAGGTCGGGCTCTTCGGTTGCCAAGCAGGGCGCTACTTCCCCGGCACGTTCGGCCACGAGCCAGCGCTCTGGTTCTGGGAAGGGGAAGTCCGAAAACCCGGGTAGGCCGCTGGAGCGGACACGGTCGATCTCGAAGGGGGAGCGAGGCCCTCACCCTCCCCACAAGGCGAAGGCCCAGGACGCACCTAAGGTGGTGAGGGCTTTGATCCACCCGGCTAAGGACTCTACTGAAGTGGTCGCTGCAACCCCGGCGGAGCCGGCTGAGACTATGCCAGTGGAAACGGCCTCTGGGCCCAGAGTATCCCTGCCACCGCGGAGGGAATCCTCTTTCCAGCCCATCGCTAAGACCCCTGTGAAGCCCCCGGCTGAAAAAGAGGGGGGGGGCGGTGGCCTTTACAGAATCGGAATCAGCCTCTGAGGAGGAATTGGTGGAAACCGAGAAGGGCCTTGACGAAAGGTCCATAGGCCTCAACCATAGGTTCATAACCCTCAACGAGAGGTTCGAGAAGGTTCGATCCCAGGGGACGGTTCCCGCTGACGTGATCGAAGATAGCGACGATGACGACAAACAGGGCCCAGTGGAGCGGCCATCCCGTCCGTCGCAGCCATTGCCCGAGCCCCAGGATAGCTCAGCAGCCATTTTTTTGGCAATCCAATCCTTATGTACCGAGATAAGGACGAGATTACCACGCACCCCGACGGAGGAGCCAGAACCAGGCCCGTCGGGAAGCCCTCCGAACAAGCGGAGGAGAGTCCATCCCGCTCCGCCCTTTGTACCTGCGAGACCGGTGGACCTCTCATCCCCCTCGCCGGACCCTAGAGAGAGGATATGGCGACGGATACAGCGACGGGGACGGACGATGACGGCGGCGACGACACGACAGACATCCCGTCGTCACCCCCCCCCCCACGGGCGTCTCCAGCAGACGAGGTTGGCTCTTTCCACGCCATGATAACCAGGGCATCCGAGCTCTTCCAGCTCTACCCTGAAGAACAGAAAAAGGAGGGGTTTCTGTACCAACGACGAGAGGCCAAGAGGAAGACGGTCCTCGCGGTGCCTTTACTCGACGACATCTGGGACGAGGGGTTTGCTGTCCTCAAGAACCCTTCCACGACACCCGCCAAGAGGGACAGGTAAGAGAAGTACCGAGTCCCCAATGCCGCCTCCTTGTGCCTCAGGGCCCAGCCCACGCCTGACTCGGTCGTCTCGGCAGTGGCTAAGAAGAAGGCAGCGGGCGCGGTGGCTTCAACTTGCACTTCCCCGCCGGACAGCGAGGGCAAGAAGTTGGACTCTATGGGACGATGAGTCATCTCGTCGGTGGCGAGGACGATTAAGGGGGCCAATGCCTTAGCGATCGTAGCCCGCTACGACAGGGAGCTCTGGTTCAAGATAGCTCCCATGCTAGACTTCCTGCCTGATGACAAGGGCGGAGGCCCTAGAAATTCTGCAGGAAGGCGAGGTGGCATCGGATCACGCCATAACGGTAGCAACAGACATTGCCGATACCGGATTTCATCAAATGGGCAACGGAGTGTGCCTCAGACGATGAGGGTGGCTCAAGGCGACAGACTTTCGCCAGGACGTTCAGATCAGAGTGTTGGACATGCCATTCGACGGCAACAACCTTTTTGGTAAGGCGGTGGACGAGTCTCTACAGGCCATCAAGACCGACTCGGAGACAGCCCGGGCCCTAGGGGTGCTTCAACAGCGACGGCCCTTTCGGAGCTCCGGAGGCAGACGGGGTGCCTCCAAAGGATCCAGCGGTGGCTCCTCCACTTACCGCCAGGCAGCCCGCTCCTCTTCACGGGACACCTACAGAGGTTGCGGCAAGCAAGGGGGATCCCGCCGTCGTCACCAAGGCGGCAAGGCCGCCTCCAAGCAAGACTGACCTGGCCGTGTTGTCAGGCCCCCACCAAAGCACCCCGGTGGGAGGCCGGCTGACGAGGAGGAGAGGACCAAAACCATCCTGGGCAAGGTGCAGCGCCTGTTGGCCACGGGCGTGGCCAGGGTGAGGTCCATCAAGTCCCTTCTCGGGATGATGTCCTCATGCATCTACCTTGTACCCCTTTGCAGACTTCGGATGCGTCCGCTACAGGAGTTTCTCGACGCCCGCTGGTTTCAGGTGAGGGGCTGCTTCGAGGACGGGATCCCTCTTGACAAGGAGTTCCGTCGGGCGATTCCATGGTGGGGCACCCAGGTTCACCTCACAACAGGCACGAACTTTCAAACCCCGGCGTTTCAGGAGACGGTGACGACGGGCGCCTCTCTGGAGGGTTGGGGGGCCCACACCGGAGATCTCCACGCAAGAGGCCTGTGGCTCCCGGAGGAGAGGTCTCTCCACATCAACATCCTGGAGCTCCGAGCAGTGTTCTGGGCGCTCAAGTCGTTCCTTCCGTCCCTCAAGGACAAAGTGGTGAGGATCCTCACCGACAACACCACCACGATGTTCTACATAAGGAAGCAGGGGGGCACCAGATCCCCAGCACTTTCCAAGGAGGCCCAGGATCTGTGGCAATGGGCCGTCGCCCAGGGGATGTTTCTGGTTCCCTTCCACTTGGCAGGAATAAAAAAACACCATCGCCGACTCACTCAGCAGGGAACTGCGCACATGCCACGAGTGGGAACTACTCCAGGATCAAGTGGATCAGCTCTTCCAATGATGGGGCAAGCCCCAGATCAACCTGTTCGCGACGGCGACAAACTCAAACCAGCTCAAGAAGTCCAGGTGCAGGATGATCCTCGTCGTTGCCGAGGCAGATCTGGTTCCCGGACCTTCTGGACTTGTCAACGTCCCCACCAGTCAAGCTGCCGGCGGACGCGGATCTTCTCTCCAGAGAAGGAGGCGCCATTCTCCATCACGACCCACAGTCGCTGAACTTGCAGGCCTGGCTCCTGCGCCACTAGAGTTTGGAGGGTACGATATACCGGCTGATTGCAGAGAGGTTCTTGCAAAGACCAGGGCGTCCTCAACTCTCAAGTGTTACGGTCATAAATGGAAGAGGTTCTCTGGTGCCGTGCACAGAAGATTAACCCTCTGCGGATTACGGCCCCTCAAGTACTGCCATACCTACTGTCGCTGGCCAAAGCTGGACTGGCTCACACCGCCATCAAAATACATCTGGCTGCCATCTCCCGATATACCAGGACTACGGGACGGGCGTCCTTATGGTCTCACCGCCTGGTGAAGGAATTTATGAAGGGACTATTCCGATCGTTCCCGCTGGTGAAGGCTCCTGCCCCGGTGTGGGAGCTTAATGTGGTGCTGACCAGGCTCATGGAGGCCCCATCCGAGCCTATGCATTCGGCGCCTTTGAAGTTCCTGTCATGGAAGACAGCGTTCCTCGTGGCCATCACCTCCGCACGACGAGTGGGAGAGATCCAGGCTCTATCTTGCAAGCCTCCATACTTGACTTTTCATGACATGAGGGTGGTGCTGAGGACACACCCCTCCTTCATGCCTAAGGTGCCGTCAGACTTTCACCTCAACGAGCCCTGGGTGTTACCAGTTTTCTTCCTGTCGCCTTCGACGCCGGCCGAGAGGACTTTGCACTCGCTGGATGTAGCTAGAGCGCTGAAGTTCTACGCGGACCGCACAAAGAGTTTTCGGAAGATGTCACAGCTGTTTGTGAACTTTGGATCTGTGAATCAAGGGAAGGCTCTCTCGAAGACTTCCATTTCCAGATGGCTCTCGGGCTGCATCATGCACTGTCACCGGTTGGCAAACCGCCCGCTGCCCAGCCGTCCAAGAGCCCATTCGACCAGAGCGATCGCTGCTACCACGGCGTTCCTGTCTGGTGTGCCCCTGCTGGACATCTGCAGGGCTGCTACGTGGAGGTCGACGCACACCTTCACAAGTTTCTACTGCGTCGATCGGGACTCCAGGGAGGAGTCCAGGGTCGGCCAAGCAGTGCTGCGCAACCTGTTCGCCTAAGGTGAGCCTGGTGAGGAGGTCAGAATTGCTTAATGTTGAGTTTTGGATGTAATGCTTAATGTTGAGTGCTGCTATGTATTCTTTTATTCATGAGCATGTGAATCCATGCCAGACCCATGCTGGAGAAGGAACAAGTTACTTACCTGTAACTGTTGTTCTCCAGCATGGGTCTGGCATGGATTCACATGCGAACCCTCCCGCCTAACCCTCTGCGGCTCTTCACTTGGTCATACTGCCACTTTGCGTGCTACCAAATCTGAGGATGGCTGCCAGAGGCGGGTCTTAGGGTGAGGGCAGTCTTTGGCTGGGGGCAGTATGACCCAGAGATCAGTGATTGGTTACTTCTAAGAAAGACAGATCAGAAACGAAACTGATACTGATTTTTTCTTTACCAAGGATTCCCAGCCTGACGACGGGGAATATTCATGAGCATGTGAATCCATGCCAGACCCATGCTGGAGAACAACAGTTACAGGTAAGTAACTTGTTCCTTATATGATATGATATATTTTATTTTATTTATATAGCGCCTATACACAATGTGTTTCAAAGCGCTTCAAGGCAAGGAAGGGAACAAGGGAAAATACGACATTCTTACATGCCATGAACAGTAAGGATGTGAAATTAACTACCGTACTAAGCCTGACGACATTTCTGGTAGAGCTGGAGGAAAACAAAAGGTGAGGGAGAGGGGTGCAGAAAGGGAGGGGAGGAACAAAACAAGTGACTATCGTACTAGGCCTGACAATGTTTCAGATAGTGCTGGAGGGAGGGGGGGCAACAGTAAGGGGATAGGGGAGCGACAGACGAGGTTGCTATCATATCCAGGGACAATTCTGATAGAGTAAGTGCATAGAAGAAAGTAAGGGGAGGAGGGGAGGAGATAGGAAAAGGGAGAGGGGAGGGGAGGAGAGAACAGAGAGTAAGCAGTCAAAAAGAGTGGAGAAGCAAGAGAGGAGAGCGAATACAATTGCAGAAGTCAGTAGTAACACATAATGTTGCAAGCCAGAATACAAGATGAAGATGGAACAGCATGATTCAGGGCCACCATGAGTACAAGATGCAGAGGAAGTCCAGCATGAGAGTTGAGAAAGGGTGACGCACCGTGAATCAATGAAGTCCATAAAAGTAAAATCCAGCATTGGCCACAAGATGGTGATGGTGAAACCAGAATGTATCAGGACAGACTCCTGTGTGCACGAAGGGGGGGGGTGCACAAGGGAACAACACGGGGGGACCAGAGAGGGTGGGGGATGGCCTGTTGGGACAGAGGGTGTAAACACATGTTGGTGCGTGCTTACCTGCTGTCTTAGCAGGGGGTCGGACCCTGGATCCTCCTGGTCCGAACAAGTCCAAACAGCAATAGCCCTTTTTTTTGACTGCCCTTCACTTTGGACGGCCGGGCAAGAGACGCCCTTCATCTAAGAGTTAAGAGCAGGAAGGTAGAGGCAGGGCTAAGAAGGTGGGCGGGGCTTAGGCCAGGTGACCTAGATCCACTTACACCTGGTCCCCAGCTGCAAAGGAAAAGAGGCTGGAGAGCTCTTTAAGTAGGGAAAAGCGTGGCAAGCAGGAAGGCACCAGGTGGGCAGGGCTTGCTAAGTGGTGAAAAGGAGCGGCAAGCAGGAAGGCACCAGGTGGGCGGGGCTTGCTAAGTGGTGAAAAGGAGCGGCAAGCAGGAAGGCACCAGGTGGGCGGGGCTTAGGCCATGTGACCTAGATCCACTTACACCTGCTCCCCAGCTGCTGTCAAGGAGTTCCCCCTTCTCACCGGAGTTCGATCTTTGCTGGATTTCATGATCGATGTCTTCTTGCGGACTGATCGAGTCTTGAATAAGGCTGCACGAGTCTCTTCCGACTCCAGCGTGCCTTCAAAGTTCCGGGATGCAAGGATCCAGGAATCCGGGAAATTAACAAAGTGCGCAACTAGCACACGAGTCCAGGAATCAAGAAAGGAAGGAAAGGGACTAGGAATGGGGTAGGCTGGAAGAAGCAAGGGAAACAATACCGCGAGCTACAGAGCACACGTCTGGTCACTACTTCGCAATAGCATTGAGACGCGCGGAGCCGCGGTCTATAAAAAGAACACGCTACGTCCAAGATGTAGAGCGAGGAAGGTGTTTCACAGTGGACGGCCATGTTGGAAGTACAAGAGAGTGTAAGCCCCATTGAGACAAGGACCTGGAAGTCCAAAAGGGGCGTGTTCTGTAGTTCATGACAGCTGCAAAGGAAAAGAGGCTGGAGGGCTCCTTAAGTAGGGAAAAGAGCGGCAAGCAGGAAGGCACCAGAAGGGCGGGGCTTGCTAAGTGGTGAAAAGGAGTGGCAAGCAGGAAGGCACCAGGTGAGCGGGGCTTGCTAAGTGGTGAAAAGGAGCGGCAAGCAGGAAGGCACCAGGTGGGCGGGGCTTAGCCCAGGTGACCTAGATCCACTTACACCTGCTCCCCAGATGCAAAGGAAAAGAGGCTGGAGTGTTCCTTAAATAGTGAAAAGCGTGGCAAGCACGAAGGCACCATGTGGGCGGGGCTTGCTAAGTGGTGAAAAGGAGTGGCAAGCAGAAAGGCACCAGGTGGGCGGGGCTTGCTAAGTGGTGAAAAGGAGCAGCAAGCAGGAAGGCACCAGGTGGGTGGGGCTTAGCCCAGGTGGGTGGGGTTTAGCCCAGGTGACCTAGATCCACTTACACCTGCACCCCAGCTGCAAAGGAAAAGAGGCTGGAGGGCTCCTTAAGTAGGGAAAAGTGCAGCAAGCAGGAAGGCACCAGGTGGGCGGGGCTTGCTAAGTGGTGAAAAGGATCGGCAAGCAGGAAGGCACCAGGTGGGCAGGGTTAGGCCAGGTGACCTAGATCCACTTACACCTTCTCCCCAGCTGCAAAGGAAAAGAGGCTGGAAGGCTCCTTAAGTAGGGAAAAGCACGGCAAGCAGGAAGGCACCAGGCGGGCGGGGCTTGCTAAGTGGTGAAAAGGAGCGGCAAGCAGGAAGGCACCAGGCGGGCGGGGCTTGCTAAGTGGTGAAAAGGAGCGGCAAGCAGGAAGGCACCAGGTGGGCGGGGCTTAGGCAAGGTGACCTAGAGCCACTTACACCTGCTCCCCAGCTGCCCTTCAACATTTATACACTTTTTACAACATTTTATACACTTCAACTTCTAATTGAAAGGTATGCCGCACTCAAGTATATTATTGGATTCAGTCTTTCTGTAGGAAATACGATTGGGCACACGCGACCTCTTCTTGATATCATTTTTAAGGTTTTAAAGATTGTTATAAGGTGGTATTCCTGGACGAAAGTGAAACATAGGTCAACCTATTACATTATCAAAGCCAGATACTGTTACCGGCAATGCTCGCGCAAGGTTTTAGAAAGCATACTTCACTCACACGCTTCTCAGGCACTTGCTGTACGCATTGCATTGCTTTCCCGACTTCTGCTACAACTTCTGCTGCTTCGGGCTTCGTTAGGACCACACCCTTCCTCTATGAAGGTCTGTGGTCCGACCACAGGTCTTCAGAGCCCCTCTTGTTCTTAATTCCATGGCTTGCAAACTGCTCCTCGCCTCTGTCCCCAGCATGGTCTCTGCATGGCAATCAGGCTCACATTTGGAAAACCTGCTCCCCTGCACGTCGTCCGCTGCGCAGTCTCTGCACTTCAGAGTTTGGAGGAAAAGGACTCTAGGAACATGCAGATGAAATCTGTCTCATCGTTCTGGCGTCCCACTTCTGCTTGGTTTGTCAGCCTTGTGGCTTCTTACCTCTGCTACTACTGCTAAGGCTCAGATTCCTTTTCCAGTTCCAGCTCCCTCTACTCCTTCCTCCTTCTCTAATTGCCTGTACCTGAGGGGGCCCTTTATGCCCGCCAGGTTCCTTCAAGTGTGGGCTGCTTGGCTCAATTGCCCGACTGTTACAACTGCATGCCTCCTTAGCCATCTTCCTCGTCCCAGTACTCCTAGGATGCAAGTTCATTTTAAGGGTAGATTTAGGGCCCGATTCATAGAATTAAATAGCACGGAAAAAGGGGTGATTGCGTGCAAAACGTGCGCAAGCGCCCGTTTGCTGATTCATGGAAGACAGTGCGCAGGGTTTACCCGTGACTTGCGCCGCATCCCTGTGGGTCCAACATGTCACTGCGACACCACGAAAGCCTTGCGCGAGACTCCCAGCGAAGGCGCATACCAGCTTGCACAGTCACCTAAAAAAGGGGGCTGAACATGTGGAATGGGGAACAACAAGCATAAATGTGGGCGCTACATGAGAAGTACCACAGTAAAATTGTATTCCAACAACTGAAATTGCACCTAGTCTGATGTCTTGCGATCTGAAACTGCACCCAGTCTGATAGTCGCATTTAGCCTGCCTGTACTTAGCCATTTTAAATTATATTCCAACAACTAAAATTGCACCTAGTCTGATAGTCGCATTTAGCCTGCCTGTACTTAGCCATTTTAAATTGTATCCCAACAACTGAAATAGCACCTAGCCTGCCCCTACTCAGCCACTTAGCATGTACACCCTGGGTCTCGCTTACAGGTCACCTTGGCCACCACTGTATATTACCTTCTCCATCATATTAGGAGTACAAACACTTAGCCTGACCACCGAAGCTAACACTCTCGAGTCTCTGCGCCACGTCCTATCCCACCTATCTCACCTACCCCATCATGCTCTTCACACAACAACCTAATACAGGACTTAAAATGAACCAATATCAAGATAATACCACTATGCAAAGGCCATGTAATACTGTAGACAGAAACCTAAGATTACGTGCTCGCCTGTCCAAACTGCATGAGCCACCAGCTAAGAAAGTTGAACTACTAAATCTCCAAAAAAGTCACCCTTGAAGGTAACTGCAGAACCCACCAGGAAACATTCCAATCCCAATAGACCTATACTAAATGGCACCAAACAGACCGCTAAAGATAGTCATAATACTACCTGCCCTAACTTAGAAAGCCACAAACCTTATCTCAAAGGAGCGCTTATAAACACCAGGTCTCTAGTCGCACACGCAACAGAGATATCAGATATCATTCTTACAGACAACCTAGACTTCCTGGCCATCTCAGAATCCTGGCTACATGATGCGGCAGGCCCTGCCCTATCATTAGCAGTCCCGGACAACTATACAATTCTACGAGCGGACAGACATACCTCCCGAGGTGGAGGCCTAGCAATCATAGCTAAGATCAGCCTAGATATGAGAATTGTCACAACCACCACTATGAAATCCTGTGAATGCCTCACGGTCAAAATAGCCATTGCTAACTCCCAAACTCTAAACATCATCCTTATCTACAGACCACCAGGTCCTATTGGAACCTTCGCTGAGGACATCTCGACATCCCTGTGCAATAACCTAAAAAATACATCCCAAACAATAGTGCTAGGGGACTTCAATCTAGGCTATAATGAAACTAAGGATATCTAATCTACAGCGATTGCCCTGACCCTGAAAGAGCTGGGATTCTCCCAGAAAGTTAAATTACCCACCCACAATAAAGGTCGTATCCTTGATTGGATAGCAGAACATAATTGAGAAGTAAATATCACGCATTCCGTACCTCAGATCTGGACTGACCACCACCTGCTATTATTCACAGGGACGACTAAACCTGCTACTGCACAGTCCTCACTTGCCCCACCCTTGCCTACGAGGAACAAAAAACTCATGACAGCGGAAAATCTGATGCCCGTCATAATACCTAAATTGAACTCACTACCAGACATTATGGACCCTAATGTGTTAGTTGAACAGTATAATGAAGCTATGAACTCAGCCCTCGACCACATAGCTCCGCTCAAACTAAGAAATAGCAAACCAAGAAAACACCTTAACTCATGGTTCATGCCTCATATAAAAAATCTCAGGCTGACCAAAAGAAAACTTGAAACCATTTGGAGACTCTCCCCATCAGTCGAAAATAAACTCAACCTCTCCAAAGCCTCCTCCCAATACAAGAAAGAAATTCTATTAGCCAAACAGGAAACTTATAATACTAGAATATCTAAATCGAAATCTAGTGTCAGAGAACTGTTCAGCATTCTGAAAGAATTGGAAACTCCCGTTGTACCTCAAGAAAACTGCACCAAGGACAAAAAATGGTGCTCTGGTATACAACTTGCCTTAACAAATAAAGTAGCTAATTTACAAACCAAAATTGCTCTCAAGAAGGCATCACTAACGCCTCACATCCCTCAGAGCTTAGCGCCACCACCACAGCCTAATCAAGAAGCCCGATTCTGCTTTTCTAAGGTATCGACCATTGAGGTAGAAAAGGTCATTCTGGGACTTAAACCGTCCAACTGCAAAGGCGAACAATGCCCAGCACAACTTATCAAGGATGCTGCGAGAGAACTATCTCCATTTATAACCAAACTTCTCCAGCATGGGGTCTGGCATGGATTCACATGCTCATGAATATTCCCCGTCGTCAGGCTGGGAATCCTCGGTAAAGAAAAAACCAGTATCAGTTTCGTTTCTGATCTGTCCTTCGTAGTAATAACCAATCACTGGTCTCTGCGTCATACTGACCACAGCCAATGACTGCCCTCTACCTAAGCACCGCCTCTGGCAGCCATCTTCAGATTTTTACCGCACGTTCATGTGTTGGGATCCTCGTGCTATTGCTCTCGAGCGTTAGTGCTATTTTTTCGCGCTTTTTCACAAAAACTTCGATTCTTTCGGTCAAAAGAGCCTCAAGCTCCACCGATCCTACATCCGATCAACGGGGACCCGTGTCGGATTCATCTGTGCCCCTCAAGGGTGAAGATTTCGTCGAGCTACACTTCGGAGGACTCCAGAAGCTTCTCAGGCCCGGTCTCGGAGATGGCCCAGGAGAAGGGAAGCTCGACGCCCGGAAAGCTGTTCAGGGCCTGCCCTGGATGCCAGCTGCAGAACGTCTTCAAGGAGGACGAACACTCTTTCTGCCTTTACTGCCTTCATGGGGACAAGACGCACGTGGAGAAGGACTGTGCGTTTTGCGGCAACATGTCGGAACGGACCATGAAGGACCGCCATCAACGTCTCGCCAGCTGGCTGGAGGGTAAGAGCCCGTCTGGCGAGAAGAAGAAGAAATCTGAGCGGTCTTCTAAGACCTTTGAGGGCGCCCCGGCGACGGGGGCCCAACATAAGGCCAAGCACCGCGAGTCCGCTGGCACCGGGAGCGCCGAACGGTCGGGCTCTACGGGCGCCAGGCAGGGCGCACCCTCCCCGGCACCATCAACCACGAGCCAACGCTCTGGGTCGGGTAAGAGGAAGGCCGAGCACCCGGCGAAGCTCCTGGAGAGACCCCGGTCGAGCTCTAAGGCAGAGGAGGAGCGTGGCAGTGCCCCCTCCCTCAAGGATAAGGCGGTGAGCGCACCTAAGGTGGTGAAGGCCTTGATCCATTCGACCAAGCCCTCTATCGAAACGGTCGCGGCGGCCCTGGCCCAGCCTGTGGAGGCTGCACCAGTGGTGGCGGCCTCGGGGCCCAGAATCTCCCTGCCTCCTCGGAGGGAGTCTTCTTTCGTGCCCATCGATAGGACCCCCGTGAAACCCTCCGTGGGGAAGAAGGGGGGGCAGGGCGTCGTCGGAGATTCGGCCTCAACCTCAGAAGAGGAACTGATCGAGGTCTTAAGCCACGGCCTAGGCGTGGAACAAGACCAGCCCGTCGGAATGGGCCCCGACGCAGGTGACGACGACGACATCGTCGAGGATACCGACGGGGCCCCTGCTCGCCCGTCGGATTCCCCTCTGCCAGCGCCGCAGGACAACTCAGCGGCCATTTTGTTGGCTATACAGTCCTTATGCTCCGAGATAAGGACGAGACTACCGTTACCGACGGAGGAACCTCTCCCGTCGGGGGATCCAGAACCGGGACCTTCTGGTGTTCCCCCTACCAAGAAAAGAAGGATCCATCCACCGCCTCCTTTTCAACCATCGCGCCCCATCCAGCCCTCCTCCCCGTCCACCCGAGGGGATGATACGGGGACTGACACGGCAGCGACGGGTACGGACGACGAGGCATACGACGAGGATTTTCCGTCGTCGCCTCCCCCCAGGGCTTCTCCGCCCGACGAGATTGGATCGTTCCACTCAATGATCGCCAGGGCATCCGAGCTTTTCCAACTCTGCCCTGAGGAGAAGAAAAAGGAAGGCTTCCTTTACCAACGGCGCGAGACCAAGAGGAAGACGGTCCTCGCAGTGCCTCTGTTGGACGACATTTGGGATGAGGGCCTTTCCCTCCTCAAGAACCCTTCCACGACGCCATCGAAAAGAGACCGGTACGAGAAAAAGTACCGGGTCCCGGACTCGGCCCCCCTATGCCTCCGGGCGCAACCTACCCCGGACTCCGTCGTCTCCGCGGCAGCCAGGAAGAAAGCGGGGGGGGGTGCGGCCTCCACGTCGACTTCCCCGCCGGACGGCGAGGGAAAGAAATTGGATGCCATGGGACGCAGAGTCATCTCGTCGGCGGCGACGACGATTAAAGCGGCCAACGCCTTGGCTATCGTGGCCCGCTACGACAGGGAACTCTGGTACAAGATAGCTCCCCTGCTGGATTTTCTGCCGGACGACAAGAGGGCGGAGGCCCTTGAGATCCTGCAGGAAGGTGAGGTGGCCTCGGACCACGCCATCACCGTGGCGACGGACATCGCCGACACTGGGTTCCGCCAGATGGGCAACGGCGTTTGCCTTCGACGGCGCGGATGGCTCAAGGCTACGGACTTTCGGCAGGACGTCCAGAACAGGGTCCTGGACATGCCCTTCGACGGGAACAACCTGTTTGGGAAGACAGTGGACGATTCCCTTCAGGCCATCAAGGCGGATACGGAGACGGCCCGGGCCCTTGGAGTGCTGCAGCAACGGCGGACGCCCTTTCGGAGCGGCGGAGGCAAGGGCGCCTCCAAAGGTTCCGGCGGCGGTTTCGCTTCCTACCGTCAAGCGGCCCGCTCGTCGTCGCAAGAGGCCTACAGAGGACGAGGCAAGTCTGGCGGCCCCCGCCGTCGTCGCCAAGGGGGCCAAGGCGGCAAGGCCGCGTCCAAGCAGGATTGAACCGGCCGTGGGGTCGGGCCCCCACCGAAGCACCCCGGTGGGAGGCCGGCTGGCGGGCTTCGTCAGCGTGTGGGAGTCCATCTCCACCGACCGTTGGGTGCTGGACGCCCTGGCCCGGGGCCACGCGCTCGAGTTTCAAAGAAGGTGCCCGCGCGTCCCCCCCGTGGCCAGGAAAGAACTTCACGTCCCTCAACTTCTCCTGGAGGTGAAGGCGATGCTCAGGAAGGGCGCCATCGAACTCGACCAGTTCAAAGCCCTTCCCTTCGGACTGCGGTCGGCACCCAGGGTTTTCACCAAGTGCCTCGCACCGGTGGCGGCGCAGCTGCGCCGCGAGGGGATTCACGTCTACCCCTACCTGGACGACTGGCTCATCCGCGCCAAGACGAGGGAGCTCGCCGTGGTCCACACGGCAAGGACCGTCCAACTCCTCACGGACCTGGGATTCTCCGTGAACTACGCCAAATCCCACCTGGTGCCCGCGCAAGTCGCACTGTTTCTGGGAGCGAGGCTCGACACAGTGTCCCTTCTGGCCTCCCCGTCGGAGGAGAGGACCAGGACCATCTTGGGCAAGGTGCAACGGATGTTGGTGGCCGACGCGGCCAAGGTGAGGTCCATCAAGTCCCTCCTCGGGATGATGTCTTCCTGCATCTACCTCATTCCCATGTGCAGGCTCCGGATGCGCCCGTTGCAAGAGTTCCTGGATGCGCGCTGGATCCAGACGACGGGCAGCTTCGAGGAAAGGATCAAGCTCGACGAGAGTTTCCGACGAGCGATACGGTGGTGGGGCACCCGCGCGCATCTGACGGCGGGCATGGACTTCCAGACCCCAGCCCACCAGGTGACTGTGACCACGGATGCCTCCCTAGAAGGGTGGGGAGCGCACACCGAAAATCTGCACGCAAGGGGACTCTGGCTCCCGACGGAGAAGTCCCTGCATATCAACGTCCTGGAGCTCCGTGCAGTGTTTTGGGCCCTCAGGTCCTTCCTTCCGTCCCTCAAGGGCAAGGTGGTGAGGATCTTCACCGACAACACCACCACCATGTTTTACATCAGGAAACAGGGCGGAACCAGGTCCCCAGCGCTGTCCAAGGAGGCGCAGGACCTGTGGCATTGGGCCGTCGCCCAAGGGATTCTTCTGGTGCCGTTTCATCTGGCAGGGATAAAAAACACCATCGCCGACTCACTCAGCAGGGAGCTGCGCTCGTGCCACGAGTGGGAACTACGGCAGGATCTGGTGGATCGCCTCTTCCGACGGTGGGGCACACCCCAGATCGACCTGTTCGCGACGGCGACGAACACCAAGTGCCGGAGGTTCGCCAGCAGGTTTCCCCAGACGAGGAGCATGGGCGATGCTTTCTCGTTCCCCTGGGAGGGCCTGTTCCTCTACGCGTTCCCTCCCTTGCCTCTGCTAATCCGGCTCGTCAACCAGCTCAAGAGGTCACGGTGCAGGATGATCCTCGTCGCACCTGCGTGGCCGAGGCAGATATGGTTCCCGGACCTTCTGGACTTGTCGGCGTCCCCGCCAATCAAGCTGCCGGCGGACGCGGATCTACTCTCCAGGGAAGGAGGCGCCATCCTCCACCACGACCCGAAGTCGCTGAACTTGCAGGCCTGGCTCCTGCAGCGCTAGAGTTTGGAGGATACGACATACCGGCCGACTGCAGAGAGGTTCTTGCAAAGGCCAGGGCGTCCTCGACTCTTAAATGCTACGGACACAAATGGAAGAGGTTCTCTGTCTGGTGCCACGCACAGAAGATTAACCCTCTACGGATTACGGCTCCCCAAGTGCTGCCGTACCTGCTGACGCTGGCCAAAGCTGGTCTGGCACACGCGTCCATCAAGATTCATCTTGCTGCGATCTCCCGATACACCAGAACCACGGGCAGGACGTCCTTGTGGTCTCATCGTCTGGTGAAAGAGTTCATGAAGGGACTGTTCAGATCGTTCCCGCCGGTGAGGGCTCCGGCCCCGGCGTGGGAGCTCAACGTGGTACTGACCAAACTCATGGGACCTCCGTTCGAGCCTCTGCACTCGGCCCCGTTGAAGTTTCTATCGTGGAAAACAGCTTTTCTCGTGGCCATCACCTCCGCACGACGAGTGGGAGAGATCCAGGCCCTTTCCTGCAAGGCACCGTACTTGACTTTCCACGACACGAGGGTAGTGCTCAGGACGCACCCCTCCTTCATGCCCAAGGTACCGTCGGACTTTCATCTCAACGAACCCTTGGTGTTACCTGTGTTCTTCCCGTCGCCTTCGTCGCCGGCTGAGAGGACTTTGCACTCGCTGGATGTAGCTAGAGCGCTGAAGTTCTACGTGGACCGCACGAAAGGTTTTCGGAAGACGTCACAACTCTTTGTGAACTTTGGACCTGTCAATCAGGGGAAGGCTCTCTCGAAGGCTTCCATCTCCAGATGGCTCTCCGGCTGTATCATGTACTGTCACCGGTTGGCAAACCGACCGCTGCCTGGCCGTCCGAGAGCCCATTCCACCAGAGCGATCGCAGCTACCACGGCGTTCCTATCTGGTGTGCCCCTGCTGGACATATGCAGGGCTGCTACGTGGAGGTCGACGCACACCTTCACGAAATTCTACTGCGTCGACCGGGATTCCAGGGAGGAGTCCAGGGTCGGCCAAGCAGTGCTGCGCAACCTGTTCGCCTGAGGTGAGCCTGGTGAGGAGGTAAGATGCTTAATGTTGAGTTGATGTGATGCTTAATGTTGAGCCTTTGCCACCTCCCGTGGTTGTGCATGTGTGTACTGCTATGTATTCTTTATTCATGAGCATGTGAATCCATGCCAGACCCCATGCTGGAGAAGGAACAAGTTACTTACCTGTAACTGTTGTTCTCCAGCATGGGTCTGGCATGGATTCACATGCGAACCCTCCCGCCTACCCCTCTGCGGCTCTTCACTTGGTCATACTGCCACTTCACGTGCTTCCAAATCTGAAGATGGCTGCCAGAGGCGGTGCTTAGGTAGAGGGCAGTCATTGGCTGTGGTCAGTATGACGCAGAGACCAGTGATTGGTTATTACTACGAAGGACAGATCAGAAACGAAACTGATACTGGTTTTTTCTTTACCGAGGATTCCCAGCCTGACGACGGGGAATATTCATGAGTATGTGAATCCATGCCAGACCCATGCTGGAGAACAACAGTTACAGGTAAGTAACTTGTTCCTTATCGACTCCTCCTTTACCACAGGCACAGTAGCAAATAACCTAAAAGAGTCCTGGGTACTGCCACTATTAAAGAAACAAACCCTCGACCCTGCCATTCCCATCACAACTGGGCCCTTTCCTCTAAAAATTCTAGACAAAGTGGCTTACATGCAAATACAAAACTTCCTAGAATCCAACCACCTACTCGGAACCCGCCAATCAGGATTCTGCCCGCAACATGGGACTGAGACAGCTCTAATAGATCTTAAGGCCCAAATAGACGAATGCAGAGATAATGGCCAAGCAGCCCTTCTCCTCCTTCTGGACCTATCAGCGGCATTCGACTTAGCTGACCACACAGTCCTATGTAGCCACCTTGACTCTGCAGCCCATTTCCCAAAAGAGGCGATAATATGGATCAAGTCATTTCTGAGTAACCAGACCATGAGAGTCTTCGCTCCATCAGCCTCAGCAGACCCGATCCCTATAACATGCGGTGTACCACAAGGATCTTGTGTGTCACCCACCCTCTACAATGTTTTCACGAAGCCCCTCTTTGATGAAATGGATTATCTGGGTATCGCCTATACCAACTACGCAGACGATACCCAGATTCTCCTCCCGCTCTCAGGAATTTACGCCAAGGATCTGGCCCTAGCGAACAGAATCTATAGCATCGTTCAGGCGTGGATGGCCACACACGGCCTATGCTTGAACGATGATAAAACCGAGCTTATCATCCAAGGCACCCCAACCTATATATCCAAACTCAGCCCTGATTATGCCAACTTCATTATTGATGGGAACAACATAAAAGTAGCTAACAAAGTGAAAACCCTAGGATTCTACCTAGATGACACCATGAACTTTACCAAACAAGTTAACTCACTAGCCTCTGCTACAGCATACACATGCAAACTTATCAGAGCGAGTAAACAATTCCTCTCCACAGACAGCTGCATTACACTTGCCAGAGCCCTTGTACTATCCAAATCGGATTATTGTAACGGACTCTACATTGGGGCTAATAAACAGACCATCCACAAAATTCCAGTCCTCCATAACAATGCCTTGAGAGCAGCACTCAAGATTAACAGAAATGAGCATATATCCGCTATAAGAAGAGAACACAAATGGCTTTCCACCTCTGATAAAATTCAACTCAAGATCGCCTTCCTCACCCACAAATGCCTTAATAATAAAGCACCACCCTACCTCATGGACAGGTTATGCAAAAGAACCTCTTCCAGACCAACAAGATCAGCTAACGCAAACTGCCTCCAAGTTCCGTGCTTCAAACTCTCCACTATAGGAGGACATAGCTTCCCAGTCAAGGCTGCGCAGCTATGGAACTCTCTCCCCCATGACCTAAGAGAACCTCAGCCCTTCGCCAATTTCAGACAGAACCAAACTAGGTGGCTGAGAGCCAATGACATCTAATGACTCTAACCTGCATGCCCCTCTAAATGCTCCTCCCTTGACTCCCACTCCCTGCTCCTGGAGTCTACTTACCATGCGTTTGAAGCTCTGTGCGCAGCACATCATTCTGACACTGGTGACCTGATATGTCACACTGTACATAACTGTATATCACTACCTTATGACTATGCAGAAAACATGTACCCTGTTACCCTTTGTTCCTTGACCCTGACCTTACCTTGTACATACCTGCCTATATTGTAACATTGTTGATGTCTGTATTTTTTGCTACTTTTCATGTACTTGTAACTAAGTTGAGCATATCCTTGTCTGTTTGCGCCCTGATGCCCCAGGGTATGGTGCGGCATATAAATAATAAACTAAACTAAACTAAAATACTCACACCTCCCACACGCATGCAAATACGTATTCATGGAATCAAACAGGGCTCACCGGTGCACAGACAAAGACTTGCAAATCTGGAAACACGTCGGCCATGTGAAAGCAGGTGTAAGCATCACAGCGCACTAAAACAATGCATAAAAAGGGTGTGCGAAAAACCAACGCGCATATATAGCTACGATGATTGTACCATTCTCCGCAGCAGTGATCATGGGACACCGCAGGAGGAGGAGGATAGCCACGGCTTGTATTTTTTACCCAGGACCAGCCTTTTTGGGATGCCCGATGACCAGCTCTATGGCAGGTATAGATTTCCAGCTCATATCATATAAGACCTGGTCACGGAGTGGGAAGATGACCTCACATCACCCACCCTGTGCTCCCAAGCACTGAGCCCCTTGGAAAAGGTGCTCAATGTACTGCATTTTTGGCCACTGGGTCATTTCAGCTGACAACTGCCATAGTGAGGGGCATTTCACAGCGCACGCAGTCATGCTGCCTAAACCAGATGTTGGCAATCATGACTGCATGCCCCTCAGTCTGGAGGCACATGTACATGCCCAGAACACCCGCAGAAAGGCAGGCTGTGGTCCAGGACTTTTATGGGGTGGCGCACTTCCCTAAAGTGCTTGGTGCCATCGATTGCACCCATGTGGCCCTATGCCCACCTAGGGCCACAGAGCACATCTATCGCAATCGCAAGCACTGCCATTCCATCAACCTGCAGGTTGAATATGATGACAAGGGAATCGTTACCTCTGTATATGCCAACTATCCAGGGTCCACCCAGGGTAGTTTCATATTCAGAATGTCACCCCTACACCGGGCCCTGGAAGGTGGGAGGAAAATGGCCCTGCAAATGCATGCATGTCTCACACAGACAAAACCACACCACAGGCAACCCATGTCACCTCCACAGGAGACAGTGCCTACCCTCTGAGCACCTACATGATGACGCCAATACGGAACCCCACCACACCACCCCAGGTAAGATTCATCGCAGCCCATATTGCAAATAGGGCCATAGTGGAGCGCACATTCAGAGTTCTCAAGTCATGCTTATGCTTCTTTGACCACTTTGGTGGTGAGCTACTGTACGCACCACCAGTAGTGTGCAGGATCATTGTGGCAGCATTTGCCCTGCACAACTTTGCAACACGGCATGGCGTAACGGTGGACAGGGTGGTGCCCCCACATCCCCAACCACATGCACGGCAGCTGCGCATAGGAAGGGAAAGGACATGTGGCGAGGCTGCTCGTACCCAGCTTGTGGCACAATTCATTACCTAAAATACAACCCCGGCGGAGTGCACACCGCCCTGTCACACTCCAGGTGGCAATCGATGATGACAAAGGGACACTCATCTGTCCCAACCTTAACACCCTGAGAATGTGTCCTTGGAACTGCTACATTGTGTGCATCCCTTAGTACTTAAAAGTATCTCAATCTGGTGGGCAGAAAAGGAACACATGGAAGATGGAGTATGCCACTAACAACATGCCAAAGTACACATCTGAATGCTGGTATGTCACCTAAACCCTCCTACACTTCATGTCACCTGGTTGCCACACCATGCCATGGCGCTCAATGCCCAAACTGAAAAATAAATGGGCAACACATAACACTACTGTCACAAAGCGCTCAACGATCAACGGAACAAGTTCAGAAATCATCAATATAATGTACGCAGGAACATCAATTGGCCAGTACAACATACCAGAAACACAGGACCTCTTAAGTGAATCTGTCTGGCAGTTACCATTCATAATTCCACATGTGCCTCAATGTGTCGTGACTTTCACATGGCACCCTTGTATATACGTGTGGCACTGCTAACCAAAGAGGGCAGGGAAGCGCATACAGTAGGAAGGCTAGCAATAATGGAGATAGTCAAGCCAATACATGAAGATGGTACATGAACAAAGGATGGATCTCAATGTCCAAACAAAAAGGGATGCTAACCATGCACTGGACAAACTATCATGAATCCCACTAGGGGTGTATACACAGGTTGGACTTGAGACTGCCCACAGATATAATGGAAGCCCAATGCCTCTCTGTAAGTTACTTTTACACGCTGCACTCCTTCCAAGCTCATGGAAAGGGGAAGCAGGAGTGGCATATGAGTCTGGACCCTAAGGCACAAAGGAGGGTACCAACACGAGACAAGCCTGCATGGGTCCAGCTGGAATCTACAGTGGATGCCCTCGGCTGCCACACAAGGCAACACACTGTCACATAAATGCACAATAGACAAAAAACAAGTTTAAAAAAATCAAAAAAGCCCATTGGGGACCAGTTGGGGCCCACCCAGGAGGGAGGAGGTGCAGGGAGCACGTCAACACCCACATGTGTGAATGTTGAGAGAAAAAAAAATCCTCCATGGGTTAATGGGCCGCACGGCTAGTATGGATCGGAGACCTGTCGCAGCTGTCGCCACCCTCTGGTGTAGCACCAGAATGTGGTACTGGTAAGGGAAGATCACCACGTATAGCCCTGGTGTGGTCCTCCATGGCAGTGGCAATGGGGGACTGAGATGATTGCGTCTGCAACATGATGGCTCAGAAGTCCCCATGCAACACTTCACGGGATGCACGCAGTTCCTCCATGATAGTATGAGTCAACTCATGCATCTGCTGTCAGACCGCATACTGCTGGCTGCCTCGAGTGCAGCCAGTTTAGTCCTGAAGGACCTATACTCTAACCTCAAGGCTTCCCTGTGGGCCCGGTCCTCTGCACCAATGGATGCGCACAGAGCCCTCAGTTCTGCCCATCGGCTCTTGTTGCTGGCCACCATGTTCAGCCTGTGTGAGCGGCATGTAGACCGCAATGCCCACTGCTGGTGCTCCACCTGTCTTGCTGGGGGTATCATGAAATTGGCCACCCTAGCCATGCCCTGAGCCAACATCTCATGAAGCATGGACTGCTCGCACACAGTATCGCCAGCTAACACACGGCTACCGCATTGGCGGACCCCACGCCTGCCTGGGCCAAGGGAACCTGGCCCTTGATGTGATGGTGCAGTCTATAGCTGCAGGACTGCATCCCTCCCTTGATCAGCTGGCCCAGGACCAGGAGTCAATACTGTGGAGCGTGACCCTGCAGCCGTAACCACCACAGACGGATGTACCAACACTGACTGGCCCTGTGAGGGGTCCCCCCTTCAGATGTTTGGGATACAACAGCACCCACAGTCGATGCACTCACCTGCAACAGCACAGAGGAATCCCTATCTGTTTCACCACCAGAGCCAAAGGATTCCTCAGAGCCGGACTCAGACTGAGTCACTGCCAGGATGGCCTGTAGCAACAGTGGATCTTCATGGGCTACCACACCACGTCCTCCACTGATGGCTGGTCATGGCTCAGTATCCTGTGCCTCCTCCACCTCCTCCTCTGCATCCAGTGCCTCATAACCTGCACATGGACAGAAAAATACATGAAGAGCCATGTAAATAGCATAGCCCACACACATAGGCATCACAATGTCATCATGCAACACATTAACCTGCCATGTCACAAACTCCTGCACGTACGCACTGTCAATGCAAGTGAAGGGTAGCATGAAAGCAGCCATTGATGTGTGTGGAATGGCTAAATACCTCATGTAGTGCATGGTGCATAGCACCTGCTTGACACATGAGCGCCTGACTGGCATAGTTCAGTCACCAACATCACTGATAAAAATACACACATGCCACGTAGCATTGCCATGCCTGAACTGTTAAACTGCATGAGATGGAACTTGCTGACTTCTGTCCCAGAGCCATGTACAATGGATGTGACATGACATGTAATTCACAAACTCAAAACACACAAGTGTCACAAGGTGCTACGATGCAATGGTGGTGGAATAGAGTGAAGCCAGACATACCCATCTCATGAGGACAGGTCACATTGATATCACGCGAGTGAATAGCCACGGTGAAGGTGAGACCTGGGGTTGGAAGTGGGAGTGGGCAGTGCAGTACATGGGAACGCCATACAGATAAAATACAACTTCATAATCAGCAATGAAAATGCAGCGGGCTGGTGGAAGTATAAGTGCAGACATCAGGTGTCAATTGCGGCTTAGGATTGTAGGGATACAGTAAACAGCCACCAAGTGCGGGGGGTGGCAGGGAGGCAGTGCATGGGTTCAACTGGTCGCTCAGAGGGCCGTGTCGGAGATCAGAGTGTGGGCAGGTGACTAGTGCATTCTCTCAGTCATACAGGACTCCACTAGGGGAGATGAGGAGAGAAAGCACAACACATCAGTAAGCATCAGAAGTGCCTCCAGACACGGAGAAGGTTCACCACCAGTTCCATTGAGGCAGGGTGGCTGTACCAGAGGGAGGCCCCAGCCGAAAGTTACACATTAACCACCAACTAATTGCTATGAGAAGTAACTGACCCTGAGGGAGTAAGAAAGTTATGATCAAAGACCATGAAAAGGAATCGAATTTGGAAGATGGAGTTCAAGGAACTGCGGCTCCAGGACCCATAAAGCCTTGTGGACAATGCACAGGGATTGGAAATGAACAGTCGTAACTACTGGCAGCCAGTGCCATCATCACAGTCCTAGGGAGATAACAATAGCTGGCCCGAGACAAAAGGACAATTCCCACAGTCCAGTTCTGGTTGAGTTGCAGAGGGAAATTAGTCGAAGCACAGACATCTTGGTAGAGGCCGTTGCAGTACCCCACCATAGGAATGACCAGTCCTCTGGAGACAGTGAGCTGCTGGGGGAAGGAGAGGAAAGGAAGAATACCTCTGAGGAGGTGCAGCTGGCAGGGTGACTTCTCAGAGACGTCAGAGATGTGCAGAGAGAAGGTGACTGTGGAGTGCAAGATTGTCACAGGCTATCCGCCATCACAGGTTGGAGCAGGAAGAGGGCCAAGAGATGCTGGACAGAGAGTGACATGGAAGGAGTGAGCAGGTGTGGTGATGGCGTATGTCACAGAGTGCAGCAAATCGTGTGTATGAAGTCTGCAGGACAACAAGCACGTGTCAGTCCAGCATGACATGGTTCACCCATGGCAGGCATGTAAATGCAGCCAGAACTGCCAGACAATCGTTACACTTCATCCAAGCAACATACGCATGTCCTGTACACACAAACATCACCACTCACCAGACATTCCCTCATAAATTGGCAGGTCTCCCACGCCTTGGATCTGCTCCACATCAATCATAGCACCTATGATCTCGTCATGTGGAGTGAGTTCTTCGTCCTCTCGTGGTGACCCACCTCCAGTCACCTGAGTAGAGGTGTAGTTGGCACACAGCTTATCTTTCGCTCGGTGCCAGAGGTCATTCCAGCGCTTCACTGCCTCAGAAGGTGTTTGCTTCTCATAGCCCAAGGCATTCAGACAATCAGCGACACACTGCCAGTGGGCCATACATTGGGCAGTCGTATGTGTGCTCCCTGCCCGCACAAGCATGTTGTGTTCGTGTGCCTGCATGTAGTCCACGAGGATCTGGAGTTCCTCATCACTAAAGCTCCTCTTCCTCGACGTGTGGGTTTCCTGTGCCGTGCCTTGGGACTGAGCCTGTTCACCTACTGCACGCTTTGCCTTCTTGCAAGGTCGTGCAGACCCTGAGTAGCTGGGACCACTTTGGTCAGTAGGGGCTGGAGCACTGGTGGACTGGGCTGTGGCATCACCCACTGATGTTGTGACTGTAGGTAGCCTTGCAGGCATGTGTACCTGGGTGCTGGTGGCTGGACCTTTGTCCGCACGTCTCTTGCCCTTGCAGACACGGACATCCGCCCCTGGGTCTCTGCGGGCCTGGGCTAAGACTACTACATGTCTGGGTGGGTGACCTTGAGCCTTGGTGGTGGTTGCTGCAGCTGCTCCTGCAGCTTCCTCACCCTGCCTGGTGTGTACAGCAAATGGCAATGTTGCCCCAGGAGCCCCGGGTGCTGGGGACGTCAGCATCCGCTGCATCTCCCTGACCCTGTTGGGTGTAGGGCATGGCTCTCGCAGCATTGCCCCGGGCACCTTTACCACCTCTGCCACGTCCGCCACCTCATCCACCTTTGCCTCCCTTCCCACTTGTTGCCCTCCCAATCATGGCACTGAATTAGTGCAATGGGAGGTGCAGCTATCAATTGCCCTGGGCAATTTGAGTGAGGGGGCAGTGTAGGTGATCTTAACCGTACCAGTGTGTCCCAGCAAGGCTCAATGTAACCCCGGGGGAAAAATAAACGGGACGCCTAATGCACAGGCACCCCAAAAATGAAAAACACGTGTACGCGACCCCTCGGTAGCCCACGTGTAAAGGAAAAACGTAATGCAGTACGCTGTGGCACCCAGAAACTCAAAAAATGCGTACGTGAAGGACATGTAAGCTACTGTGATGTTAAATAAGGGGTTATGCGACACACAGGCGCAACCACAGAATGCAAAATGCATACGCAACTCACTGTCAGCCTCAAAACTACACGCACGTCTGCGCAGCGGCAATCCCCCACCAAAACAAGAGGCTTGCACGGTTGCAGTTGTGAAGAGATTGCATGGAAACGAAGTCCACACGTCTGTACGCTATAACTCGCACAAGCATGTGATGGTCTCCTACGAACTACTTTATCCCGATCCTGAACGCCACACCCAACGTTCAGCGCGTGTCATCTAACTTACATGCTTAGGCCCTTGCCTCGGATTTCGTGCTGACGCACGTTTTCCACATGTGCGTAGTCACTCTGTTTCCGGCTGCCCACGCGAGTAACACGGAAGACCCACGCTCCTGCCTACCAGCCAATTTAACTGCCTGCAAGTGCCCCGAGCTGCCTCCTACAAGCCATCTACTGCTGCCTGCCCACTGTGCATGCCTGCTGCCCATGTCCCCTGCAATTTTGGTGCCTGCTGTACAGCCATTGCCAATGCGCCTGTCATCGGACCTGTGACCACCTCTGCTGATCCAGAAGACTCCCGACGTGGCAGACCACTGCTCCACAGCCCAGCCGCAGGACCACCTTGCCCACCCACACCTGCCTCTGGGGTTGCCATGTCTGAACCAACATCATCGGAGGCAAGTGGCAACCCCCGCGAGCGAGGCAGAGGGCTGTCCGCTTCTCAGCCAGGGAAGTTGACATCCTGGTGGAGCAAGTCCTGCGGCATTATGAATTCCTCTTCCACGGGCTAACGCAAGTCGGCAAGGAAGGACGGAGGAAGTTCTGGGCGGACATCGTGGGTGCCATCAACGCAGAGGGGGTGGCACCCCGCGACTACCACCATGTCCACAAGTGCTGGGAGGACTACAAAGCCAGGACCCACAACAAGGCCCATCGCTTCCTCCAGGCTGGTGAGAACAAAGGTGGGGCGCCAGGGCCGTTTGACCACCGACAACATGCAGGTCCTGTAGCGGTTCTAACATGCGCTGCACACCCAAATCATGGAATTGCAGCTCCATCTGGAGTCGACTGGTAAGTGTCCATGTGTTGTTGTCCTCCACAGTGCATGTGTATGTTGATGTGTGGTTGGAGTGTGCACCTTGACCCTATGTCAGGCATGCCTCTTGTACGGATGTCTGTGTGCATGTCCCATACAGTGCTGCATGTGTGTCCATTCAAGCATGTGTGACATCAACGTTTCAATTGCAATGTGTGATGCGTTGCAGCATGTAACGACGTGCACATGGTTGCATACATGTGTATGGACGTGGCCATGTGAGAGGTGTGACACATGGGTGCTGTCGGCAACATCATGGACATGCATGGTCTACATGTTCATGTGTCCGAGAAGTGACTGTGTGACTGGCCAACACTCCTAGATGGATTTTAATGGAACATTTGAATGTGTGCTCGACTCTTGCTGGCTAATTGACATTGAGTGGACTCTGATGTGATGGCTCTTAGGACTGACGGGTGATGTGTGTGTGAATGACATGTGTATGTCCCATTATGCATGTGAGTGGCATACACAATTTATAGGTGCTGACAGTCCCTTGTCCAAGGATGTGATTGACTGTTGTGAAGGACAGTCATGTGTGTGTTGTGGAGGGTGATGTTTGTGGACTTTGCCAGTGCAATTCATGTGCATATGTTTTGTGCCATACACACAAATGTACAGTACCCTGATGTATTTTTTTCTATGTCTCCCTATCCACAGCGACGTAGGAAAAAGAGGGCGGAGAAGGTGCTGTGGAGCAAGGCAGCAGGGGTGCCTCCACCAGGCACAGATGCAAGGCCTAGTCACGCCTCATCTTCGGGGAGCAAGGAGACTGGTGCCGCGTTCGAGACAAAGGCCGCAGCTGCTGAGGGGAGATTCAAGAGGGCGAAGGTGGTTGTGGACTCCTCGGCAGTGGGAGGGACAGGTGAGGTCGCACAGGGGGAATCCAATGTGGAAGACGGTGGGGAGGCATCCAGGTTGGCGGGGGAGGAGGAGGATGAGGAGGAGGAGGAGGAGCAGGAGGAGGCTGCTGCATCAGCCCAGTCCATGGGGCCCGTCGGGGGTGATGAGGTGGGTGTGACTGGTACAGTCCAGACTCCGGGGCAGGAGGCAGTGCATGTCGCTGTGGAGGTGCCTGTGCCTATTCCTGCCCCTGGGACTGCGACGGCGCACCTGCAGGCATGCCCCAAGCCGGACTCATCCGCAGGTGGCGGATGTTTCCACACAAACATAAACACCAATACCTACGGATGTCGCCATTCGGGAAAGGGTGGAACCGTTGCTAGCTGGTATCATGAGGCGTAGAGGCATCATTCGTGATGATGTGCAGGATTCCAATCGGGGGCTTGCAGATCATCACAAAGAGGTCTTGTGTCTCGTGAACTGGCTGGCACATTTCCTGGTCGTGAGTTGGGTGCGTGGGCTGTGACCCCCTCCTCGTCTTCCTCCTCTCTGCACCAGTCGTCCTCCCTGCCGCCTTCCGGCCCAGATACCACCAGGGCCCCCTGTGTACCTGTCCCAACCCCAGCGGCCAGTCTGGTGGAGATCCCATCCCTGCCAGAGTCGGGAGTCCAGGTTGGATCAGCTGAGGTGGTCACCACGCAGATCCAGCGGAGGGAGAGCAGGCACGAAGGAGCAGGGCATGTGCACAACAGCCCCGGGGGGCTCTCATCATCCCAGAGGCTGTCCTTAAGAAGCAGTCACCGGGCTATTCGGCAGCAGCAGGCTCTGTAGGAGGCTACATTACCCGGGGTATACGAACTCATGGAGACAGCTATCGGCCATTAGGCAGGAGGCAAATGTGGACCTTATACAAATGATGTCTTCATTGTTGGAGCATTTCAAGCAGCAGATCGGGGCAGAGTGGCAGTGGGCACGGGAGGCACGACTCACCATGGCCAGGGCAGAGATTTCACTGTGTCGGCCAGAGAGGTGGGCTGAGGTCCTCAAGGAGACTTGCGGGGAGTGGGAGAGCAGCATGTTGGAGTCACTGCAAGCCCTCGAGGTGAGAGCGGAGGCCCGCCTAGGGGAATTGGATGCAGTGTTCGATGATGCCCTGGCAGAGACATTGAGGGAGCATGGTGAGACGCGCCGCAGCTCCCCGATGCTCAAGAAGGTTACAAGGAGAGTCAGGAGCCTTTGGCTAGCTCTATGGGAAACAAATTTCGGCGCCATAGGGAGGAAAATGAACATTTTCCACCCTTGGACCCTTCTGATTCATCTAAATCGACCAAAGAAAATTTGAAGGGTGAATGGACTGTATAGAAATGTTTCTCACTTTCAGAACAGCCTACCCCCAAGAGACCTCGGGAGGACCCCCTCTTTGTGCCCGTTTCTAAATTTCCTGGAAATTTGGGTCTTCTCAAGAACATTTCACTTCTATCCACCCAGAGGATGAGATCCAGATGGACACTTATCAGGACATTTATGATGAGGGAGAGGATATTTCCTTCCTACAAGACTACACTGTGGATGACCAGGCAGATCCCACGGAAGGCTGGGAAGACACTCACCAGGTTGAGACGGAACCATGGGCACTCACGACCAGGACACGGATGTCCTATGTTTGGATTCCCCTCCCTCCACTCCGCCCCGCCAGGCTTCCCCAGTGGACGATCAGATGGCATTCAATGCCATCTTAAGAAAGGCGGCAGATTATTTTAAAATCGCCACCCAGGAGGCCCCACCTGAACAAGATTTCGTGGAGGATATTCTTAAAGAAAGAAAACCCTCCAGCCAAGCCATACCTCTCCTGAATTCCATTAAAAGGAGATTGGCTCCTTCCCTAGTCACACCAGCCCAGACTAGGGCAGTAAATCCTAGGGTGTAGAAATAATTTCGGCCATCACCTACTGACCCTTCATATATTAAAGGCCATGCCACCCCCGACTCCCTAGTGGTTACCACCACCCTGAAATGGGCAGGAGTACCCCTTGTTACGGGAGAGGCACCCTCCCGATAAGGAGTCAAAAAGATTGATTGCCTTGGCTAAGTGAATTACCACGGCAGCGGCTTTTACAACGCGGATAGCAAACACTACTTTACTTGCCAGTTATGCCGATGCACAGTGGAACCTCATACAAGAAGGTCTCCAGGAGGTGACTGAACCCGAAAGAACCAAATTACTTGTCATCGTGGCCGAAGGCAGGCAGGTCAACCAAAATGTACTAAAAACATTCTGGATGCTGCAGAGACGGCAGGAAGATCCCTAGCTCAAGGGCACCCTGCTCAAACAGCACGCTTGGCTCTGAAACTCGGGCTTCAAGCCGGAGACCCAAGCAGCTCTTCTTAATAAACCTATCGAGGAGTCGAATCTCTTTGGTAAAACAGTCGACGATGCTCTAGAGACTGCCAAAAAAGAGCACAAGACTCTTAAGTTCCTGCAGCAACTCACACAAAACCCTCCCCCCAGAGGGGAAGCGGTTCCCGCCAGTCCTTTCGGGGCCAATCCCATTCTGCACAAAACATGTACAATACGGGAAACACCTGGAACGCAGGACAAGCATCCAGCACCCCTGCCAACTATCCACCTAGGGGTCAGCGACGCGGACAAGGCAGAGGCCCCAACTCGAGAGGAGCCACAGCCTCTGGTCAGAAATGACCTACGGATACAGGTCCCTTCCCATGTCACCCCGGTCGGGGGGCACTTAACATCTTTCCTTTCGGCATGGGAGGGTATTACATCAGACCAGTGGGTTCTAAAAACGGTCGCCCACGGGTACTGTGTGGAATTTGCCCAACCCCCACAATTCAGACCGCCCAGAGCACAACGTCTGACGCCAGACCATCTGCGAATCCGAATAGAAGAAGTAGAGGCACTTCTGGGAAAGGACGCTATAGAAGCTGTCCCTATTCTTCAGGTATACAAGGGTATTTATTCAGTGTACTTCCTTGTGCCCAAAAAGGACCTCACCATGCGCCCTCTGTTAGACTTGTAACAGCGAACACATTTGTCAAACCTCAAAAGTTTTGTACGGTAACCCTGCAGGAAGTAATCCCACTGTTGAAACGGGGATTACATGGCAACATTGGACATGAAAGATGCATACTTTCATATTTCAATGTGCCACCGAACAGAAAATATCTAAGATTCATGATAGAGAACATGCACTATCAATTCAAGTACTCCCCTTTGGCATTGCCTCGGCGCCAAGGGTGTTTACGAAGGTCCTGGCAGTAGCAGCAGCACACCTGCGCAGACAATACGTCCCTGTTTACCCTTACCTCGACGACTGGCTCATAACAGGGGATTCTTGCGAAACGTGCTTACTGAATACTCAGACGACATTAGACCTCCTGTTCAGTCTGGCATTCTCCATCAACGAGAAGAAATCCAGCTTAGACCCCAGTCAAGTCAAGCAATTTCTAGGGGCTCTGATTTGGACACAGGACGGTCTCGTCTTCCCCTCCAACGAGAGGGTTCAGAACATGCTTTCTCAGATCCCTCAATATGTAGCCATTCGGGAAGTGGCATACGCAAGGCCATGTGCTTGCTAGGTGTGATGGCATCATGCATTTACTTAGTTCCCCACACGCGGCTACGCCTGCGTCCGATCCAAGAGTGGTTCAACAGCCAGTGGTGTCAGGCCAGCGGACAATGGGAAGATCTGGTAGTTGTCTCGCCAGCCCTCGTTCTCTCTCTGCAGTGGTAGTCGAGGGAAAACCTCTTTAAGGGGAAGACCTTCACCACACCTGCAGTAGAAGCCACTCTCACGACCGACTCATCTCTTGCGGGGTCAGGGGCTCACCTGCTTCAGCAGACAGCGCATGGACTGTGGTCCCTACAAGTAGCGTTCCACCATATAAATCTGTTATAGCTGCTAGCAGTATTCAAAGCACTGAAGGCCTTTCCGACACAGCTACAGGGGAAGACAGTCTTGGTCCTGACAGACAGCACCACAGCCATGTATTAACTAAACAAACAGGGGGGCACACACTCTCCAGGGCTATCCAAGCTGTCCCAGAACATTTGGATGTGAGCTCTCAAACAGAAGATGTTCCTACTGTCACAACACGTTCCAGGAGAACTCAATCCTCTAGCGGATGTGCTTAGCAGAGATTTTCCACTGCCCGTAGAATACGAATGGCGTCTGCACGAAGACATCGTCTCCAACATCTTCGCAGAATGGGGCTTCCCAGAATTTGACCTGTTCGCAACTCAGGAGAGCGCCCAATGCCAAGACTACGCCTCCACGTACCCCCAGAACCGCTCCAAGGGGAACAGACTCTGGATAACATGGTCAGACTCTGGATAACATGGTCAGGGAGTCTCTACGCCCCCCCCCCCCGACTCCACTACTCACAAGATGCACCATGAACCAGTACCATGATTTTGGTGGCCCCCATGTGGGCCCGCCAACCCTGGTTTGCTCACCTAATGGAAATCCCCCCCCCCCACCCTGTGAAACCACACTTCCCGTACAACATGTTGTCTCAGGACAGAGGGCAGACACTACACCCATGCCCGCAAACTCTGAACTTAGCGTCTGGCTCCTGAGGTCATAGATTTTGGACACCTTCAACTCCTTCAGAGATGCATGGACATTCTCAGGGAGGCTAGAAAACCTAACGCTCGTTATTGCTATTCCAGTAAGTGGAAACGCTTTGTCATCTGGTGTAAAACCAAGGGTGTCAATCCCATTGACTGCTCGCCTACCCACATTGTGTTGTACGTAACTCATTTGTTAGACTTGGGTTTGGTTTTTAATTCCCTAAAGGTTCATCTAGCTGCTCTATCAGCCTACACTACAGCACAAGAAAAAGTGTTGTGGTGGAAAATACCTATTATTAAGACTTTTATGGAAGGGGTTATGAAAATTCACCCCCCCCCCCCCGTTTCTAACCCAGCTCCCGGATGGGATCTAAATGTGGTTTTGTCCAGACTCATGGGGTCTCCCTTTGAACCAATTCATAAAGAAAGTCTAAAATACCTTACTTACAAGACGGCCTTCCTAGTAGCTATCACTTCTATTAGAAGGGTTAGCGAACTACAGGCCCTTTCTGTTCTAGACCCGTTTGTTACAGTCCACAGGGAGTTCTTCTCACTCAACCCAGATTTGCACCTAAATTCATCTCAAAGTTTCATGTGAACCAATCAATCGAACTACCCACTTTCTTCCAGAATCCCACTAGCATGGCCGAAACAAGCCTACACACACTAGATGTGCACAGGGCAGTCATGTTTTACCTGGAAAGAATGAAACCACTGAGGAAGACAAACCAGTTTTTCATTTCAGTGGCAGCTGGTAGAGAAGGGGGATCCTGTCTCTAAATCAGCTATCTCATGGTGGATTGTCAAATGCATCACTCTTTTATACTCTTGCTAAGAGAGAACTGCCCTTCAAGCCTAGAGCACACTCTACTCGGGGCACTGGGGCTTCCATAGCATTCATTGTTCCCCTTGAGTCCATTTGCAAAGCGGCAACCTGGAGTTCTGTACACACCTTTACAAAACACTATTTCCTAGACACTCATTATAGATCTGATTCTCAGGTGGGACAAGCAGTATTTAGACATCTAAGGAACTACTGTTCCTTCTCATAACCCATCTCCAACTCCGGGTACTGCTCGCTAGTCTATGCACAGCATGTGATTCTAAGCAGATTAACAAGCATCAGAAGACATGCATTACTCACTGTAATAGCATTTCTGATGATTGTATCTGCTTAGATTCACATGCACCCACCCTGCCTCCCTGCCTGGGTGGAAGGAACATAGACGTCTTACTACTTTCTCTCTTTGTGTACTCACTCACAATAGCCTTGGGTTTCCCTCATGGCAGAAAAAATACAATCGGAGGGACCTCGGCGTGTGAGGGATTTTTGGTACACTACACGTCACGATAGGGATAGTGTTACAGACACGCCTATGCCGACATCCCATTTCGGTCCCTGAAAGACAAAATGCAATACTCTGCAGTTAACACTGGATGTCGAACCCTATGCACAGCATGTGAATCTAAGCAGATGCAATCATCAGAAATGCTATTATGATGAGTAATGCATGTCTTATTGTCTCACTGTCACTGGCCCAGCACGCCAAGGATCTTCCTACTGCCCTTGTATGTTGTGCCCAGCTCCTTTACTCGAACAAATGGCCTTTCTCCTCCTTCCCGACTCCAGATGCTCTCTCTTGTTCTCTTTCGTCGTCTCCTCTGTTAGGGAGAATTCTCCTTCTAGGGCTAATTTCCCTCACCTAGTGAGTCCCCCAGCAGCTTTGATGGATTTCTGGAGTTCATTTTTTCCACCTGGTAAGAGTGTACATCCTTTTTCCACTCTTACATGTGTTTTGGCCTATGTGTTGTAACTCATTGTGTGATCTTGGGCACTGGAGCACACCACTCCAGGTGCCCCTGTTCTTGTATGGGTTACACAGCACCTTTAGTGTAGTAACGCAGGGTTGTCTTTTAGACTTCCCTCTGACTCCATTTCGCTGGGGCTGACTACTGTCCCCCAGAGAAAGGTAAAGTTGCCATTTACTTTACATAGTCATTTTTACCACAGACCCAGTACACCCCATCTTACATGGAGTACTGGAAAGAGCTAATCTGTACTGATCTGTACCCCTTTTCTGTCTGTACCTCCCTGAGAATTGTTTTGCTCTTTTAACATTTAGACTTGGCTGGTGGCAGTGGTATCTACCCTAACTTTTCTACCGCGATTATATTAGATAAACGTGGTACTGTTCTTGGCTATTATATGAATAGCCTCGAACATAAACCCGCTTGACCAAATCGTCTTTCTTTTGGCTCTGGTTGGGTTTATTCGCCATTTCTTTTTGTTAAAGTCCTTCTTGTGTTTTACTTTGCGCGGCAAACTAGGTTCACCTTCTTTGTTCACCGTCTTTTGGCGGGCTTCTGTAGAGAAGCCCTCCTCTTGGCGCCTGGGTGTCTAGGTGGGCTGAATGTGAGGGAGGGGTGTAGTCACCCCCTGCACAAGGTATCCTAGGAAACCCAAGTCGCACTTTGCCATGATTGGCTGAGGTGGTTGTCCCGGCTGGACAACCCCCCTTCTGCGTGATTGACAGGCTGTGTAAATGGGGGTATTTGCGCATAAAAGGCAGTTCTCTTGGGCTAGAAGTCAGTCGCTTCTGGAACTACAAGGAACCGAAGAGAAGTGGAGAGAACGACGGCTGCTGCCACTACCCCGTCCCGGTGAAGCCCTGCTGCAGTCCTGAGCTATCTTCCCGTTCGACGACTCAGAGAAGGTCCAGTCTGGAGTCTTCTTCCCTTGAGCCTGGTGGGGATTACCAGCTCATCTTCTTCAGCCAGAGATCTCCTCCGTTGTCGAAATCGATGCACCCTGCTGTAGTGGTCCGGATAGCCACCTGCTGAACCTCTCCTGTTTTTAAGGAGCACACCTTTGCGTTGTCGCTGCTGTCGGCGCGGCTTCATCCCTGTGTGGTGCAGACCCCCTTCAGACGTCCTCTTCACAACGAAGCTCCAGGAATCGTGGGTCTGCGGGACACCAGCTGCATCGTGGAAATAAGGTACTGTGTTCTACTCGAGGAAACTGGGTGAATCCCTTTTCTTCATCCTCAAGGCTCGTCCTCTTATAACTTTTGCTTCCGAGACTTACTGTACAAAGTGAATTGGTTAGTTGTAGTATATTTAACGTGTGGTTTTGTTTAAAGTTTAATAGAGGTGTTTTGTTTATAACTGATGGTTTAAAAATAAATGTACTTATATTATTTTTCCTGAAACCTTGAGTCATTGTTTGCTTGAGTCAAAGTAATTGTGGTCCCTTTGTGTAATCTCTGCTACTGCTCATATGCTCTTGAGATAAGCCTGGCTGCTCTGCTACTGCTACACTTATAACTTAGTAGTACAGGCTTGTACCAAAGGTAAAACTTGTATTGCCACCTGTGGTCTTAATCAGGTGTAGTGGTCCCTAAGGGCACTGCACAGGATTCTGCCTAACATCCTCCACACTGTACTCTTAAGTCCCATCCCCTTTCCTCCCTACTGCATGGGGCGTCCCTTCCAAGGAATTTGAGACAAAACCTTTTTTCACCAGAAAAAACCTTCTTCCCCTTAGAGGCGCGCAAGGGTGCGGCCCAGGGAGCATGCGTTTCCCTGACTCCACCCTCCAGCTCCACACCCCATTCCCCTTTTCTGCGTCGACGGGAACGGGCCGAGTTCACCAGTGCTCTTGGGTTTGGCTTTGGCCATGTAATTCCACATGCGGATACTTCTTCTCTTTGTCTTTTTATCATTCCGGTACTCGATCCTCAGGCGTCACGCCCTAATTGAGGGACTGGAAGGTTCTTGTAGCGGATCGTCATCCGAGGGGCTCCACCCTTGTACTGGCAATATGGCCGAGGGGCTATGCCCTAATACCCGCAATATGTCCAAGGGACGCCTAAACACAGCTCTACCGACCCCTGGGTCGAGGGTGTCACACCTACCGGGCCTAGGCCCGAGGAGCAGGGTAGGCCTTGTGATCCAGACACAAGAGTCTTGGAGGAGGCTGGGCCCAGCGGGCTGAGCAGCACTTGGCAGGCAGCTCAACAAAATGGCTGCCACGCCAAACAGATACACCAGTCTGACGCCCTTCCAGGTATTCGACAAAGAACGAGTGTCATGGTGGGATTGGCCTCATCCAGGTACGTGGCCTACAACCCAACCCATCTTTTGCGCAGGGCAGCTTCCTACTGCGTCCATATGGGCAGGGTATGCAGCTGCTCCAGCAGCTCCCAGCTACCCCGTCAGCACCCCCTGCTGCCTCTTTGGCCAGTGAAGAGGGGTTCTTCGAGAGGTTCCTCGGCCTCATGAAGTCACCTTGGATGGGGGTTATCCTCAAAGACGCCATCAGGGAAGTCCTCCCCGCAATGCTAGCGGCACCAAAAGCGCCTCAGCCAGCGCCCCAGGCCCTGGCGCAGCCTCAGGCTCCCCAGCCGATGCCTCAGGCGGTTCCGTACCAGCCTCCGCCACCTCCTCAGCCTCCGGCCGCGGTTCCTGTACCCCAGCCTCCGGCGCCCTCTACTACTACTACTCCTCCTCCTCCACAGGATCCTCCTGATCCACAGGATACGGATAAGGAGAAGGATCCGGATATGCCATCCTCAGTCAGGGCCTTCCACGAACGTCTTGCAGGACTGGCGGAGTATCTGGGCCTGCCCTAACCTGTGGTCAAGCAGCCGGCAGAGGGGGTTCTGGCTGAAGTTCTCACGTGACGCCCCTTTGCCAAAATGGGGATTCCACTGCAAACCGATGTAGTCTCTCTGGCCAAAAAGGGTTGGCTCAAGCCCCAGCCGGTCAATCGACGCCTGGACACCAAGTACAGCGCGGATGGAGGGGTATACACTATTGCTCTTGGCCCATCCTCGGCCACACTCCTCTGTGATCGCTGTGGCATCACTATACCCCAAGCCTCAGTTGTCCTCCGCCTCCTCCACTGCGGTGCTGCTAGGCAAGGAGGAGAAGATCTTGGAGGTGTACGGGAAGAAGTTCTATTGCTACGCGTCCTTGCATCTTCGTCAGGCCAATGCCGATGCCATGCTGGCTGCCGCCAACCAAACATTATGGCGGGAAATTGCGGACTTACTACCGTAACTCCCTACTCGGAGCCAATCACGCTTTAGGGCGGGGCTGGCCGAGGCCAAGCGGGTGGCGCATGACCTCATAGAATCCACCGTGGCCCATATTGACCTCTGGCCGTGCCATCTGTATCGCCATGGACACGAGAAGGACAGCCTGGCTCCAAGCAACAAAATTCAACCCGGACATCCAGGAACGCATATTGTATCTACCGTTCGAGGGGAGGGTGGCCTCTTCCACTCCTAAACAGACAAGGAGCTGGACAAAAAGAAAAACGGTACACAAACAGCCAAGTCTTTATCCATCCTGACAAAGACCACACCCAAATCGTACAACCAATCTCAGCAGCTCTCCGACAGGGGTCGTACGTAAAGAGGATTCCGCGGCTTCCAGGAACGGAGATCCAGGCAGCCGGACCGCTCGCTGTCTCAGAACCGGCGCAAGCAACACAAGGGGGGACTAAGGGTTTTTTCCAGTCCCCCTCCTCCGCGACAGCCTCTGAGGGAAAGAAGAGGGCTACTGAAGTGGTGTACTCCAGAGTCCACAATCACAAGAACAGAGGAAATACACATGGAAAAACACAGGTAAGAGGGGTGGAAAAGCTCACACTCTTACCAAGTGGAAACAAATAAACTCCAGAAGTCCAGCAAAGCTGCTGGGGGACTCACTAGGTGAGGAAAATTAGCCATCAATGAGAATTTTCCATAACACCGTCCACTCCTCAGGCCACCCTAGACTCCTCGCTAAAGGTCTGGGGGGCCACCCTGGACGATCTCTCGGTCCACTGCACCTGGACTCGGCAGGAGCAGAAATACCACATCAATTGGCTAGAGCTGAACACCATCTGGCTAGCGCTCAGGCGTTCCTACCACTTCTCAGGGGCAAGGTTGTCCTCATCCAGACAGACAACTCGACCATCATGTACTATGTCAACAAGCAGGGAGGCACCAGACCCCCTCCTCTGTGCAGACTGGCAATCAGCATGTGGGAGTGGGCCCTGGAAAACGACTCTACCTCGCAGCAGTCTACCTCCCGGGAGAAGCCAACCTAGAGGCTGACAGGCTCAGCAGGTTGGGAGCGGACAATTCCGAGTGGCAGCTAAACAACCTCGTTATTCAGGAGATCTTCAAAGGTGGGGTCATCCCCAGGTGGATCTCTTTGCCACCTGGCACCACAAGAAGTGCCCTCAGTTCGCCTACTGGCAAGGACAGGGCCCCGGCTCCCTGGGCGATGCATTCCGGCTTCAGTGGAATGGCCTGAAGGCTTACGCCTTTCTGCCCACGCCGCTGATTCACAGAGTAATTTGCAAAATCAAGGAGTCTCGGAAACTCAACATCATTCTAATAGCTCCATGGTGGCCGGCCAGGCCATGGTTTTTGGAGCTGTTCAGCCTCTCTGAGATGCCCCGATTTACCTCCCGACGGGCCCAGCACATCTTCTGGCGCAGCATGGGGCAGGGTCATCCACCCCACGCCACAGAAACTAGCCTTCACAGCGTGGTATCTGAGCAGATAACGCTGCGGACACCTCAGCCTCTCACAGGCTAACCTGGAAATCATACAGGGCACAAGGAGCAAGGCTACCAGGGCCCAGTATAAAAGCAAATGGACCAGATTCTGCCACTGGGCAGACTCCAAAGAAATCGATCCTCTGGCATGTACTTTGGACGGCGTACTCTCCTTCTCGGCGCACCTCGCCCATTTTGGCGTGCACGTAGACACTTGCCGTACATACCTCGCAGCCATTGGATCTTCTCCTCAACCGATCCTATTGTCAAGAAACATTTGATGGGGCTTGCGAGGCTCTACCCACCCGTAAAGCATCCTCACCCGGTGTGGGATCTCAACATAGTCTTTGGCTCCCTGGCACACAAACCGTTCGAGCCCATGGCGTCTGCGGACATCAGGCATGTCACCATCCAGACGGCCTTACTAGTCGGACTTACCTCAGCTCGTAGAGTCAGCGAAATCCAGGCGTTGGTCGCCTCGGAACCAAATACTACCTTTCACAAGGACAAAATAGTCCTGTGGACACACCCAGCATTTCTGTCCAAGGTGCCGTCTGCCTTCCACTTGAACGAAGAAATAGTCCTTCCTACGTTCTTTGCCGATCCCAAGGACGAAGCAGAGAGAGTGCTGCACTGCCTTGATGTCAGGCGTGCCCTGAGATTTTACTTGGATAGGACCAAGGGCTTCCGCAAATCTGACACCCGGTTCGTCACTTTCGGAGGCTCAAGATCAGGATATCAGGCTTCCAAGGCTTCCATATCCCGATGGATGGTCTCTGCCACCAAAGAAGCGTACGAGGGCCAGCACAAGCCGCTTCTGGCCAACATGCACGCCCACGCAGTCAGGGCCAAGGCAGCGGCCATTGCATTCCAGCATCATGTCCAGTGGCAAGTCATAAGAAGGGCGGCCACTTGAGCCACTCCCTCGGCTTTCTGCAAGCATTACTGTTTGGATGCTGGCTGTAGATCTGATGCGGCTTTCGGACAGGCGGTTCTGAGGAAGCTATTTTCTTAAGGAGGCTCTTTTCTCCACCATGGGGCTACATTCAGTTGTAATCGCCCATGTAGTATGGAGGCAAGGGGACGCGACCTAAGAGTAATTATAAGTTACCGTAGTGACTAGCGTACTCTTAGTCCTTAGTCCCCTTTCCTCCATACGTCCCACCAACCTCCCCCCTATTAATATGGTGTCATTAGGCAATGTTAAATCTATTGTCGATGCGTCAATGGGGACTGAGATGTGGCGCCGGAGGGTAGAGTCAGGACAGCGCATGCTCCCTGGGCCGCACCCCCCATGCGCCACTAAACTTAAAGGGGAAGAAGATTTTTTCTGGTGAAAAAGGTTCTGTTTCCCATCCCTTGGAAGGGACGCCCCATGCAGTATGGAGGAAAGGCGACTAAGGAGTAAGTGTACGTTAGTCACTACGGTGAGTAACTTATAATTTCTTGCTCCTTCTTCCTGATCTTCTCCTTCAACCTGTTCTGTAATCTCCCCTCCTTACTTGTTCTCCAACAGCTTCTGTACTCTCTGTACCGTCACCTCCTCCTGTACCTCCACTCTCTCTGCACCACTACCCCATAGACCGTCAGCACCTTTTGCACCACCACATCCTCCTGCACCTTCATCTCTCTTCACCTGCACCTTCAGCTCCCATACCTCCTCCAGCTCCCCCAGTTTATAATGCCCCTTCTGCTCCCTCAGCATTTACATTTCTACACGTCTCTCTGCTCCACTCCTACCCTTTGTGTTTCTGCCGATACCTTTGAAGGGCCTCAATCCATCCCTCTTGTGAGGGCTTTGCTCTATGACTTGAACATCGCTCCATGACTTGAACGTGCGTTTGGTAATTGTTTCTGTTTTGGGATTAGTTCTACTGTCAAACCTCTGGTGTGTTTGATGATTTTCCCTTTGGGTGTTTAGCTCTGTGGACCTAGGCTTTAATATCTTGGGAATTGCATCCATCCCGCTCAGGTGCTGTGAGATTATGGTTGGAGTTTTCCAAGGGCAGCAGGTGGCACTGCAACTTCTCTAAGTAGTGTTGGCACATTGCTTTGCCCATGAGGGTAAATCCATTTTGGGGACTAAGCTGGTAAACTGTAACTTCCACATATGAATATCAGTATTTTGCAGGTCTGCATGAAAACTTACTGCAGCGGTTGACTTTGCCTCTGATATTGGATTATTCAAACAGTCAGTAGCTAACATGAGTTCTATGTGACAGTCTCCTGCACCAGGCTTCCAGTGTTTGGGTGGGGGACCAAGGGATCCTGCCCATGCCTCCTTTGGGTCCCACATTACATTGTGGGCCGTGGGGCCAGCCCCTTGGGTTGACCCCATACAGGTCCTCATGGTCAGGCAGGGTACGTCATTACACAAGACACTTTAAGTGTGCATGAACATATCTGGCGGATGATGGGGCCCCACAGCTTCCTTGCGAGAGACCCCTGTTGGCAGTAAAACAGGAACATAACACATCAATATAGTAGCCAGGTTTCTCTCCTATGGGTCCAGTCTTGAGTAAATTGTAGCTGCACCTTTTCAGATTCATATTTATTTTATTTTATTTAACAAAATTGATAAGTGAACACACACTGAAGTACTTTGGAATGACCTACAATAAGGATTTATATTATGGGACTGGGATTTTCACTGTGCTGCTGCCTTTTTTGTTTTTGTTTTGGTTAAATAAACCTTTTAGCACATTACAAAAATGCATCAATTACATTCATTATAACTTCATTAAAAGACACTAATACAATTATAAAATGTTTTACTTTTCCATATATATAAACTGTCTAAAATACTTTCGATAGCATCTATATTTCATCTTTAGATAATATAAAAAGCCAACCAGTAACAAAATGTAATCCATGTATGGTCTTCAGCCTAGCATTATGAAATGTAATTCATGTCTCAGATTTAGCTAGCCCTTTTTATGTATATTACCTATTTTATTTTATTTTAATTTTATTTATTGCATTTGATTAGACACCCAAACTCTTAGGTATCACGGCGTACTTTCATCTTAATCGTACATCTTAGGTGTTATCTGCTTGAAGAAATAGGTTGCATCAACATGGTTATTTTACATCATATTCATACATCTAGGATTACACAGTCATGTTGAAATAGTGTGATTTTTTGTTACATTAAGGTTTGCTTGGGGGGTTAGTATTTATTGAATAGCCATGTTTTTAGTTGCTTCTTGAACTTGTAGAAGGAGGTCTCGTTGGTGAGATGGGTGGGGAGTGCGTTCCAAATGTGCGGGGCTTCTATGGGGAAGCTGGAGTTGCCTGCTCTGGTGGTGGTGAAGCGTGGGATATGTAAGTGTGTATTGTTACTGGATCTGAGGGATCTCGTTGTGGCTTTGCGGGATATGGTTTGACTGAGATAGGTTGATGCAGAGTCCAAGATGCATTTATGAGTAATGGTGAGTGTTTTGTGGAGGAGTCTTGCTTGTACTGGTAACCAGTGGGCATCTCTTCTGTGTTGGGCCATGTGTTCTCTTCTGTTAATACCTAGGGCAGGTCTAAGGGCTTTGTTTTGCAGAAGTTGTAGTTTGGTTAAGTTTTTATTTGAGGAGCCTAGCAGTAGAATATTGCAATAGTCTAGCTTTGTAAGGATTACGGCTCTGGCGAGCGTCAGGCAGTTTTGGGTGGAGAAGGAAGGGTTTGCTTAAGGTGATGAGTTTGGCTGTATATGCAGTGGAGGAGTCAAGGGCGCTAATATGATTTTTCATAGTGAGGCTAGAGTCTAGTTGGACTCCTAACGTTTTGACTTTGTGTGAGATGGTAATGGGGGTGCCATCTATCGGGATGGAAGTGTATTCAGACTATAGTTTACTGAGTTTGGCTGGTGAGCTGATTATGAGGATCTCACTTTTTTCCCCGTTTAGGCAGAGGCTATTGTCTGCCATCCAATTTTGTATGAGGGAGTAGATTTTGTTGATACAGGCCGTATCCTGTTGTAGATTGCCTGAAATGGGGATAAGTATTTGCGTATCGTCGGCAAAGTTTGTATAGATTACTCCCATGGCGTCTAGTGCCGCAAAGAGTAGCTTAGTATATGCATTGTATAGCATTTTGGAGAGGCAGGACCCTTGTGGTACTCCCAGAGGTGCTGGGATGGGATGGCTGCTTCTTCTCCTAGGGCAACTCTTGAAGTACGTTCTGAGGGGAAGGATTTTATCCAAGTTGTGGCTTTCTTTGAGAAGTGGAAGTTAGTGGAGGGGGTGCTGCATAATTTATCATGTTTGACTAAATCAAACGCAGCGGCGAGATGTAGTTATTGTAGCATGCCCCGTTTGCCAGAGTTCCTAATAGAGTCCATCTGGTTTTTTAAATCAAGGAGGCTAGACTCAGTGCTGTGGCTGGGCCGGAATCCTGATGGTCTGTCCCCTAATAGGTGGTGCTGTTCTAGGTGGGTTTGTACTTGAGAGTAGGCTATTTTGTCGATGATTTTAAGGAGGAAGGGTACGGTTGTTATGGGCCTGTAATTAATAGGCTTTGTGGGGTTTAGTGTGGGTTTTTTGAGCAGAGATGTGACCCATGCTGATTTAATGGATGCTGGTATTGTGCTAGATTTGAAGGATTTGTTAATGAAATTGGTGATGATGGGTGCTAATGTCGCGGCACAATCTTTGACCATTTTAGCAGGGTAGTTGTCTCCTTTGCAGTTTGATGGCTTAAGGGAGGCTTTAGTTTTAAGGACTTGGTCATTGGTGACTTGTTTAAAGTGGAATTCCGGTACATCAGATTTAGTATTGGCATCAGGTAGTTGGGATGGGGGGGTTGGTGGGTTTTAGAGGCTTTTTTTGGGCAGCTATTTTGTTTTGGGGTGTATTCACTTTGGAGGATAGTGCATCCTGAATGGTAGTACACCACGCTTTGCTAATGGTAATGGGGCTGATGGGTTGGATAGAGGATTCGAGTTCTTTGATAATGGTGAATCATTATTTTGTATTAGAGGCTGCATTGGCTATCCGGTTGTTAAGAGAATCTGCTTTATGAGTGAGCATGTTGCGTTTATAGGTTTTGGACCTAGCTTCTCACAATCAGTTAGTACGTGTAGCGAGGTCTCAATCTCTATATTGCAGAGTCTACATAGCCTTTGTGTATATGGGATGCCACTCCACGCACCAGTTCTTGAATAAGTTGGGAGTAGCACAAGTCTAAGCATCATCAAGAACCTTCTAACTTTTATATCATAATGGTTTGTGAGGTAATTACATGGAGTCTCAAACGGGAAACTCTGTTTAACATATAAATCATATTTGATCATTTTACCAAGTTTTGTGATATTAGAAGCACGATCCCAGACCACTGCCACATTTTTTATTTTATTTTCCATCACCAAGGCCAGGGTTTATTTCTCAAACTTGAAGCCAATCTCAATAAAGAACACCATGACATACTTTTTCCATTCTTTCAGGCTACCTCCTGGGCCATTCTCGTTCAGTAGGCTGCCAAAATCTGAATACAAACATTCCTTATCAACCGATTTAAGCAGCATACGAGTATAGAAAATACCCATCCTTATTTTCATTTGTGTGTTCAATGATGTCAAGTCAAATTCAGTCAATCGCCTCAACTGGGGCATTTTTGTGTAATCCCAGCTCTCTTAAACCAAAGTTTTTCCTCCATTGTGTTGATCCACCTTTTTTCTTTTACTGTACATACTCTGATCCATAGGCCAAGCATGTTATTAGACATGTTTTTTACAATTTGATCAGACCTTCAATAAATAGGCCACTTTTATGCTTAACAAATTTGGTAATTTCCCCAAAACCTTTTTTTCGATTTTCTGACATACAAGTTCTCCATCAAAAACAAATTCATTTTATCTGATATGAAAATTCCCAAATAGATATAAATGTGCACCAGCTCAATGTTCTCATTCTCCATCTTCCAATTGTATTTTTGGGCCTTTATTTTGTGCGATCAAATCATCATGATTTTTGTTTCATTACAGTTAATACTTAGTTTGTTGTTTTTTAGAATATTGACAGTTTGTTCATACTGCCCTGCAACCCAATCAGGGTTTGGTTTATCAATACAGTGTCATCAGCGTAACCTAACCAACTTATCAGTGATTCGCCAATTTTGGGTGAAACATTATGTGCTTCAACAAGCATATCATTCATGTCCAATGCATATATATTGTAAAGAGTGGGCGCAAGTAGGCCACCTTGCTTGGGTTCAGTATTTGTATTTTCACACTCAGGCATACCTCCTGATTGAGCCATACCTGCACCACATTCTCAAAATGCAACTCTTGGATGAAGTACAGGGGTTTCTCTCTCTAATCCGTACTCTGACATAACAAATACAAGAGTGTCCAAACATTGGACAAAGTTCCCAATCCCACGTCAGAAACCAGTTTGCAATCTAGATAATACTTTATTCTTTTTTTATCCAGACATTTAGTTCAAATTATAAAACGTGGGAAAACATTCTTGAAAGAGCATCTGACATGTTTAACCTTCTGTAATTGTTGGGATTATCTCTTGCCCCCTTTTTAAAAATGGTTATCGAGATCAAAGCTTTCCAACTAGTTGGTATTATTCCCGTAATTACAATTGAGGTGAAAAGTTGAGAGAAAATTCTGGAGCAAAATTGGGGTCTATACTTGTATATCAAATTTGGAATTTGGTCAGGGCCAGCTGCTCTAGTCGGTTCAATTTGATTATCATTTTCTCAATATTATCCCTGCAGAAATCAAAATCTATATCCGACTCAGAGTCCCACTCATTTTCCTTTTTAATGGAGCTTTGGAGCTCAATGTGGTTTTGACTAAGCTCATGGGGGCTCCTTTTGAGCCGATGCATCCGGCCTGCTCAAGTGTCTATCGTGGAAGACTGCTTTTCTCGTGGTGAACTCCTCGCCCAGGTGGGTCAGGGAGACACAGACCCTGACGTGCAAGCAGCCCTACTTATCCTTCCACGTTTCAAACGTGGAACTGCGTATGCACCCCACCTTTATGCCGAAGGTGCAATTGGAATTACATTACACCTCAACAAGCCTTTGGATTTGCCCGTCTTCTTCCGGAATCCATCATCGCAAGCGGAGAGGGCCTTGCATTTGCTGGATGTTGCTCGTGCCTTGAAGTACTCCTATGTCCCATCCCCTTTCCTCCATACTGCATGGGCATCCTTTACTAGGTAAGGGAGACAAACCTTTTTCACCAGAAAATATCTTCTTCCCCTTTAAATTTAGAGGCGCGCGGCCCTGGGAGCTTGCGCTCCACTGTCTTCGCCCACCAGCGCCACTCCCCAGTCCTCTTTTCCGTGTCAAAGGGAGCAGACCGCTTTCACCAGTGCTTCTGAGTTTGGCTTCGGCCTTGTAATTCCATGCTCTCATACCTGGATACTGTCTTTTGTCTTTAGTTTTTTGTCTTTTGGTCTTTAATCAGGAACTCGTTCCTCTGGCGCCACGCTCCTCCCTGGCGAATGTCGACGTCATCGGGCTTCAGCAGGTGTCCAGCCTGCAAGGGGCTGTTTCATACCTCTGACCCCCACACTCTTTGCCTCCGCTGCCTTGGCCCCGATACTGGCTGGAAGGGTTGTACCACTTGTGATGCGCTTACACCGCACGCTCTGAATAACAGGTTAGCTCGGTGGAGAGAGCTCTTCGAACAATCGCCTCCAGTCGACTTCAAAGAACTTCGTCAAGCACAAGTCAAGGTCCAAGGTAGGGCCACTCCTTTCATCCACACCCCGCAAGGGCGAGTCCTTCCCCAGGAAACGTCAGAGCGGGAGGGACCATTCAGGTTCTAACACCAGCCCAGGTGCAGAGGCTTCTTCAGCTACTGCCCGCCAGGCTGAGGGGTCGCTAAGGTACCGCAAGGTTCTTTACTTGGTATGCAAAACAGAGGGGGGTCTGGGAAACTCTCTATCTGCATGAACACAGCCCATTGACTTGTTCTTGGGTGGGTGGCCCCTGGGAGAGTCTCAACCAAGTCTTTAGCTCACTGGTCTTTTCACGGAGAAGAAATTTCCCTGCATATCAGTCTTTGTCCTGCCCAGGGGCAGTCCAGCACCGAAATGCTAGGCAATTCTCCTGTGAACAAGAGTACCACATCAACCCCATACATGCGTGTCAGCCTAGTTGGGCATCATCAGTGAGGGGATGCTGTGCCTCTCTAAGAGCAGTGAGCAAGGGGTCCACGTCTGGATTCCCCTGGTAACTTAGGGTGAGACCCAAAGTTATTTGGTATGCAAAACAGAGAGGGGGGTCTGGGAAACTCTCTACTAGCACGAACACAGCCCATTGACTTGTTCTTGGGTGGGTGGCCCCTGGGAGAGTCTCAACCAAGTCTTTTTTTTTATTTTTTTTTTTTACTTTTATTTATATAGCTTGACAACACCAAAAGAAGCAAGAGACATTAACGGGTGGTACAATCATATACAGGGAATACAGTACAGGTATAAAGCATAGTCATACTTCATGTTCATAGACCTGGAGTCAGAGGGTCCTACAGGTGAGAAACAGGGGGAGGCCACAGCTCATGATTGGTCACTAGGGGGGAGTGGGGATGGGAGATTCAGTGCCAGAGTCGGTGTATGTGGAAGACATGTAGGTGCGGAACCTCAGCCAAACGTCTCTGGGTCTCGAGTGTGGTGGTTGCAGAGTAGCCCAAGATTCCTCAGTATCCGAAGACCATGTGGTCGTTTTGAGCCACTGTGCATATGTGGGTGCTCTGGGCCGGAGCCAGTGCATCAGTGTTAGGGAGAATTCTCCTTCTAGGGCTAATTTCCCTCACCTAGTGAGTCCCCCAGCAGCTTTGCTGGATTTCTGGAGTTTATTTTTTCCACCTGGTAAGAGTGCACATCCTTTTTCCACTCTTACATGTGTTTTGGCCTATGTGTTTTTACTCATTGTGTGATCTTGGGCACTAGAGCACACCACTCCAGGTGCCCCTGTTCTTGTAGGGATTACACAGCGCCTTTAGTGCAGTAACCCAGGGTTGTCTTTTGGACTTCCCTCTGACTCCATTTCGCTGGGGCTGACTACTGTCCCCCAGAGAAAGGTAAAGTTGCCATTTACTTTACATACTCATTTTTACCACAGACCCAGTACACCCCAGTACACCCCATCTTACATGGAGTACTGGAAAGGGCTAATCTGTACCCCTTTTCTGTCTGTACCTCCTTGAGTATTGGTTCGCTCTTTTAACAATTAGACTTGGCTGGTGGCAGTGGTTCTACCCTAACTTTTTTACCGTGATTATACTAGATAAATGTGGTAATAGTTTTGGCTATTTTTGCAGCCTTAAGCATAAACCCGCTTGACCAAATCATCTTTCTTTTGGCTCCGGTTGGGTTTATTCGCCATTTCTTTTTGTTAAAGTCCTTCTTGTGTTTTACTTTGCGCGGCAAACTAGGTTCGCCTTCTTTGTTCACCGTCTTTTGGCGGGCTTCTGCAGAGAAGCCCTCCTCTTGGCGCCTGGGTGTCTAGGTGGGCTGAATGTGAGGGAGGGGTGTAGTCACCCCCTGCACAAGGTATCCTAGGAAACCCAAGTCGCACTTTGCCATGATTGGCTGAGGTGGTTGTCCCGGCTGGACAACCCCCCCTTCTGCGTGATTGACAGCCAGGCTGTGTGAATGGGGGTTTTGTGCATAAAAGGCAGGTCTCTTGGGCTAGAAGTCAGAGTCGCCTCTGGAACTACAAGGAACCGAAGAGAAGTGGAGAGAACGACGGCTGCTGCCACTACCCCGTCCCGGTGAAGCCCTGCTGCAGTCCTGAGCTATCTTCCCTTTGACGACTCAGAGAAGGTCCAGTCTGGAGTCTTCTTCCCTTGAGCCTGGTGGGGATAACCAGCTCATCTTCTTCAGTCAGAGATCTCCGCCGTGGTCGAAATCGCTGCACACTGCTGTAGTGGTCCGGATAGCCACCTGCCAAGCCTCTCCTGTCTTTTTAAGGAGCGCACCTTTTATTCGTTGTCGTTGTTGCCGGCTTCATCCCTGTGTGGTGCAGACCCCCTTCAGACGTCCTCCTTCACAACGAAGCTCCAGGAATCGTGGGTCTGCGGTAAACCAACAGAAACAACTGCCAGGGCACCAGCTGCATCATTGGAATAAGGTACTGTGCTCTACTCGAGGAAACTGGGTGAATCCCTTTTCTTCATCCACAAGGCTCGCCCTTGTCTTCCCTCCTTCTTATAACTTTTGCTTCTGAACATTGACAGTATCAAAGTACTTTTGGGCTACGCTGAATCGTGAACTGTCTAACGGTGTGATCTTCGGCAACAGGTCTCTGGTGTCACTTAACCCTGGCTCCGACCCTTTGACTTTTGAACTCCTGTTTCTGAGTGTTTCTCGATCCTATCTGCCTAACCTAAATATTGCCTGTGATTTTTGCCTCCAACTCCCTCTGGGTATCTCAGGTGCTAAGTGTGTTTTTGTCACGGTAGCATTTCATGTCACGGATACGCGTTTGAGTAGACCGAACTGTCAAAAAGTGATTGCAATTGTATCCGCGATATCGTGTTTTGTTCATAACACCGGTTAATTCAAACACAGGGTACTTACCTTGAGACTTACTGTACAAAGTGAATTGGTTAGTTGTAGTATATTTAACGTGTGGTTTTGTTTAAAGTTTAATAGAGGTGTTGTGTTTATAACTGATGGTTTAAAAATAAATGTACTTATATTTTTTACCTGAAACCTTGAGTCAGTGTTTGCTTGAGTCAAAGTAATTGTGGTCCCTTTGTGTAATCTCTGCTACTGCTCATATACTCTTGAGATAAGCCTGGCTGCTCTGCTACTGCTACCACAATAACTTAGTAGTACAGGCTTGTACCAAAGGTAAAACTTGTATTGCCACCTGTGGTCTTAATTGTGTGTAGTGGTTCCTAAGGGCACTGCACAGGATTCTGCCTAACAATCATGATGCAGCGCACAGCGAGAAGCATGCAAAGGCCCGCTAGTTTTTTGGAGTCACGACCCAGTTCGGGGAAGTCGTGAAAGAGGCATCTTGTTGGAGACGGGTTGATGGTATGCTCCAGCATAGTGGACATAGTAGAGCATATTCCGGCCAGCATAGTCGTTAAATGAGGTCAGGACCAGATCATATGAATATAGGTAGCCCTATCAAAGCCACATCTAGGGGAGAGTTCCTTGAACATCCGGTGCAGCCTGCTCAGAGTGTGGTGGTATCTGTGCAGTACTTTGAACTATATCAATTTGAATCGGGAGTTGAAGGATACATTATGGGTCCGTGCACACATACAGGACCAACGCTCATCGGTCATTTCCACCCCCAGGTCTTATTCCCATTTGTGTTTCAATGTGGTAAACAAGGGGGCAGCTATGGTTTGTAGTAGGGCATAAAATCTGGAAATCTTCCTCGAGGAATCGTAGGAACACAGCTCTGCTATGATGGGATCATCGGGTGGTATCGTGGGGAAATTGGGGTATTTAGTGTTGAGGGTTTTTCCAAGAGCTGAGTATTGGAGCCATGCTGATGCTTTCCTCCTCAGGGGGGGTGGGAGATCCGACCATTCGAGAAAGTTTCCCTGCACAAAGGCGTCTCGGAGTGATTCGAATCCTGCCTCGGCCCAACGGGCTACGATAGGCTGTGGAACCCCTGGGAGGAAGTTCCACAGTGGCAGGTCCCTGTGGAAGGGACGGGGTGTATCTAGTAGTGTCCAGATTTGAGGGGATTTTGTCCTCCGATGTATTCCACATCTTTGACAGTAATTACCACAGCTGTATGCTTCGGAAAAACTTCTTCAGCGTCCTGCGTCGATGAAGTCGATACGCTCCCTCGCGGGCCTCCGTCGACGGTCGACGTCACCGGATGTTATATCTAGGACGCACGACGCCCGTAGCCTCAGTTTTTTCCGTGAACGTGTTTGCTTCGGAATCTCGGCATGCTCGATTCTTCTACTTCATTATGAAAGTTTGAGATCATGTCTTCGTCTTCTTCTACTCCGAAGTCAGGCTTCAAGAAGTGTCGGGACTGCGGTTCCAAAATGTCCATCACGGACCCGCACAACGTCTGCCTCTGGTGCCTCGGCGAAAGCCATGCCACCAACGACTGCGATGACTGCCAGTCCCTGACTTCGAAGGCCTTGCGGGAGCGGAATAAGAGGTTAACGGTAGGAAAGGTATCTAAAACCTGTAAACCGAAATCTGCTGGACTTTCAACCGACGACTCGAGGGGCGACTCTCCGCGTTGGCGTAAGTCCAGGGGGTCTTGGTCTCGGAGTGGTTCCCGCCATTCCTCTGCCTCTTCTAGGCATTCTCGGAAGCGCCGTCACCGGTCGCCTTCCCCGTCCTCGTCAGAGGACTCTGCCAGAAGACGGGTAGCTTGTCCCACCAAGCATTCATCACCGGCGGAATGGGACGCATTCCACAAGGCGATGATGGCAATTTTCGAATCGCAGGGCACCGTTCCGTGTGCGCCTTCGAGAGAAGCCCGGAAGGAACGAGTTAGAGCCACCATTCGCACGCCTTCGGGCTCGGGCGGTCGGCGCGATCATCGGGAGCCGTCGAGGTCCCGATCGGACAAGGTTCATCGCCATAGCCGTGCCAGGTCCAGGTCCCGGTCCTCGACGCCGTTGAGACCGTCGGAGCCTGTGAGGCCTTCTAAGAAGGCATCAACGCCGTCGGCGCCATGTCCGTCGAGGGACTCTCTCGAGGCTCCGGCTCCGAGGAAGTCGTCGACGCCATCAGCGACGTGGCCGTCAAAGGATGCGCTCGGGGCTCTGGCCTCGAAGCCGTTGTCGAAGTCATCGGCGCCTCGGTCGACGTCAACGCCTTTTGAGGAAAATTTACCAGAGGTGCCCAGAGGGCTGTGGAAACTCCGAGGAAGGCCCTCAGTAAGTTAGTAAGGCCTGTCTTTGAGCCCTTCTCTGGTCACCCCCCCCAGGCTTGATTTATTCCAGCCTTTGGACTACATTTCAGAGGTGGAAGAGGGGTCGGATGAGGGGGGGTGATGCCTCCTGAGGTTCCTGATGACCTGTTGTATGGTCACAGCCAAATGGAAGACCTGCGTCAGTCCTTACATGACGCCAGTGGTCTGGACACCCCTCCGGAGGTTGAGTTTGGCAAGCCTGGTACGCATGTGGAGTCCTCGTACAGGCGTCTCATGTCGAGGGTGACTGAGTACTTGGGGTGGTCTGGTCCATCTGTGGATTTTCTGCAGGATGATCTGACAGACATCCTGGACCAAGGTCCACCCACTGACCCGGTGTTGCCATTTCATATGGCCTTACAAAGAGAGGTGGCAGTGGCTTGGACTGCTCCGGAGAGTCTCCCAGCAGTGAATAAGTTGCTTCCGAAAAAATACCATCCAGCCAGTGGTGACCCCTGCTATTTGTCTATGCACCCCACTCTGGAGAGTTTGGTGGTGCAGGCGGCTATGGCCCCACCGAAGCAGGCTGCATACCCTACCATCCCTCCTGATAGGGACGACAAGCGATTTGATGGTTTGGCAAAAATAGTGTTTTCATCTGGGGGTGTGGCTTCAAAGGCAACCAACTCCGTTTGTGCCTTGGCAAGATTCACTCACACTCTGTGGAATTGTGCTTCTTTGGCGGCTGAATATATTCCCGAAGGGGAGGAACGGGTTTGTTTTCTAGCCCTCGTTCAAGATGGCAAGGATGCCATGTGTGAATCCGTTCAATCGGGTCAGGACGTGGCAGACTGTGTCAGCCGGACCATGGCGGCGAGCACCATGATGCGCAGGTTTGCATGGTTGCAGAAGTCGGGGTTTGCTCCGGATGTACAGTCCCGGCTTCTCAACATGCCCTTTGATGGTGTCCATCTTTTTGGCAGCAAGGCTGACAAGAGCGTTGAGAGGTTGCAGACCTCCAAAGCTCCAGTGAAATCTTCGGAAATTCTGAAGGTCGTTGCACTGCCAGGGAAAAAACCAGCCGCGGAGTCCACCGGTCAAAAAAGTACTACGCTTTTATTTGCGGTAGTGGAAAAACGTGGTATCCCGGTTGCTGGGGTGCTTGGCACAGGCAAGGTGGCCACGAGATGATCCGGGAAGGCGAAAAGGCAGGCAACTGGTTATCCCCACCAGTCAAAGGAAGAAGACTCTAAGGGATGAAGATCTCCTCTGTCGTTGGAAGAAGTGGTGAGTCGGTTCAGCAGGGCTCCACCGGTGGTGTCGTCGTTACAGGTCGGCTCAGCTTCTCCCTCTTCGTATTCTTTGGTCCTGTGGCGACGTCTGAAGTCCCAGTCCCCAAAGCCCTGCTTTTATGCAGAAAACCCCCATTCATCAGTCCTAGCTGTCACTCAAACATGCTAAGTGGTGAGCCGGGCAGCTCACCACTGGGCCAATAACACAAGAGTGCGACTTGAGTTGCCGAGACAACTCAGTCCAGGGTGCCTAAACCCCCTCCCACACACCCTGTGGTACCCAGACAGAGTGGCACCACTTTTGGAGGCTTCTGTGGAGAAGCCCGCCAAAAAGTGGAACAAAGGGCTCGAATTGGGTTGGAGTCACAGAAGCGAACACAAACGCCATTTTGGAACCGAGTTCTGGCAAGAAATACCAGCCGGTGAATTAATATTAAATAAATTAACCGGCGGTATGTTTGAGGCTATGTTAAAAAGTATTAGCCTCGAACAATGGGAAAATCCCATAGGAATATATTTGCGGTTGAATATAAAAAGTAGTATCCACTGCCACTAGCCAAAACTCGCTCAGGGGGGACTGGACAGTGCCCCCTTGAACAACAGACCCAGGGGCAATCAAATTGCCCCTACCAGTATGCCCACAATATGATGGTTGGTACTGGTTCTTTTCACAATTTAGGACTAGTAAAGCCAATGGTGACTTTACATGCCCTGGGAGACAGTATTCAGTCCCAGGGTACGGAGTCTATGTTTGGGGGTCACTATGACACCACTGTGTTACGGCACGGAGGGTGCTGTGTAACACACACCAAAAACACATGAAGCCCTATGGAGTAAAAGACTCCATAGCCCATAAAACACATTACAAAGTCAAAGGATATCTCAAATCATGTCTAAGAGTAGGGGAAAAAAGAGTCTCACTCTTAGGAGAAAAAAATAAACCCCAAAAATCCATCAAAGCTGCTGGGGGACTCGCTAGGTTTGGGAAATTAGCCTTAACAGAGAATTCTCCCTAACAACTACTCTTCCTTTGGTAGATCGAGGGGAGCTGCCAGTCAAAGTGGCCAACGTAGGAGTACCAGAGGTGGAAAACAAAGTACTTGAGGTGCCAAAGCTGCTCGGGCAGTTGCTTCTTTGCCTTCAGGCACTGGTGCAGCCACGTCAGCTTAGTCATGAGGCGCAATGTCCCATGGTTCGCCGGTCGGAGGAAGGCTGGTGCAGCATCTTGTAAAATGGCGTGCCATTACTTCAGATATGTGGGTTCTGGAGATCATAGCCCACGGCTACTGTCTTCCTTTCCGGCAGAGGCCTCGCGACAATCCACCGGGGAAGCTCTCTTTGAAGTGTCCGGATCCGCTCCTTGCACAGGATACCCTATCCCTGCTGGTGAAAGGCACCATAGAACTGGTGCCTGTAGCGGAGAGGAACAAGGGATGGTATTCCCCATATTTTTTGATCCCGAAAAAAGACAGAGGATTGAGACCCATCATGGACTTGCATGGTTTGAACAAGCTCCTCAGTAAGGACAAGTTCAAGATGGTTACTCTTTCTCAAGTCCTCCAGGCCCTTCAACTTCAGGATTGGTTGGTGTTTTTCGACCTCAAGGATGCTTACTTTCATGTGCCGATTCATCCCAAGCACAGGAAGTACCTGAGGTTTGCGACTCGCATTTTCAGTTTCGGGTCCTGCCGTTCGGATTAACCTCCGCCCAAGGGTCTTCACCAAGCTGATGGTGGTGGTGGCAGCGCATTTCAGGAAAGGGGAGATTCACGTCTACCCCTACCTGGACGATTGGTTGATCAGGGCGTGCTCTCCTGAGCAAGTTCTGGATCATCTGTACATCACCTGCCACTCCCTTCACAAGCTGGGCTTCTCCCTCAACTTAAAGAAGTCTCATCTGACACCTACCCAGCGGCTCCAGTACATCGGAGCAGTGCTCGACACGTCCCTGGGGCTGTTTGCCTCCCCAGTTGAGGGCTCATCACATTCTGCAGATGGTCAATAAGTTTCAACATGCCCAGAGTCTCCCGGCGTTCGAGTTCTTGAGGTGCTCGGCCTCATGGCATCCTGCATTTTCCTGGTGCCAGAGGCCAGGCTGCGGATGAGATCTCTGCAGTGGGCTCTCAAGATGCAGTGGTCACAGATCTCCGGCAGGGTGTCAGATCCTGTTCAGATTCCGCCCTCCGTCGTCCAGGACCTTCTGTGGTGGGCCATCAAAGGAAATCTGTTGAAGGGGGCTCCGTTTTGGCAGCCGTGGCCAGAGGTGACAATTGTGACGGATGCATCCCTCACGGGGTGGGGACCTCATGCAAACGAGTTGACGGTCAGTGGATGTTGGTCTCTGTCGGAGTCAAGACTCCACATCAGTCTGTTAGAGCTGCGGGCTGTCATGCTAGCCCTGAAGGCTTTTCTGTCGTCTGTGCGGGGGAAGAATGTTCTGATTATGACAGAAGTTACGGAGAATTCTCATTCTATGGCTAATTTCCCTCACCTAGTGTGCCCCCCATCAGCTTTGCTGGATTTCTGGAGGTTATTTTTTCCACCTCGTAAGAGTGTGAGCTTTTCCCCCACTCTTATCTGTGTTTTGCCATGTATATTTTGACTGTTTTTGTTATTGTGGACTCTGGAGTACACCACTTCAGTAGCCCCACTCTCTTGTGTGTTACACAGCTACTTACGTGCAGTAACACAGGGTTGTCTCTTAGGTTTCCCACCAACTCCATTTTTGGGGCTGACAACGTCCCCCAGAAAAGGGTAAAGTTGCCATTAACTTTACATAGTCACTTTTAACCACGGATCCAGTACACCCCATCTTATATAGAGTATAGGAAAGGGTTAATTCTTAGCCCTTTTTATCTGTGCCTCTTGGAGCATTGTTTTGCTCCCTTAACATTGAGACTTGGCTGGTGGTAGTGGTACCTACCCTAATTTTCCTACCGCGGTTATTATATATAACGTGGTAATGTTTTAGGCTATTTTAGCTTTGAACCCGCTTGCCCAAATACTTTTTATTTCGGCTCTGGTTGGGTTTAGTGGCCATTACTTTTTGTTAACATCCTTCTTGGGTCTTTCTTTGCGCGGCAAACCAGGTTTGCCTCCTTTGTTTGCCGACCTTTGGCGGGCTTCTGACCAGAAGCCCTCCTTTGGCGTCTGGGTGTCTAGGTGGGCTGAATGTGAGGGAGGGGTTTAGTTACCCCCTGCACAGGGTTTCCTTGGAGACCCAAGTCGCACTTTGTGTTGATTGGCTGAGGTGGTTGTCCGGGCTGGACAACCCCCCTGCTGAGTGATTGACAGCCAGGCTGTGTGAATGGGGGATTTTGGCATGAAAGGCAGGACTCTTGGGCTGGAAGTCAGTCGCCACTGGAACTGCAAGGAACCGAAGAGAAGCAGAGAAGAAGACAGCTGCTGCAACCCCGGATCCCGGTGAAGCCCTGCTGCAGTCCTGAGCTATCTACCCTTGCACTACTAAGAGAAGATCCAGTCCGGAGTCTTCTTCCCTTGAGCCTGGTGGGATCAACCAGCTCACCCTTTCTTCAGTCAGAGCATCCTCTCCTGGGTCGAAATCACTGCTGTGCTGAAGTGGTCCGGATAGCCATCAGAAGAGCCCTCTCCTGATTTAAAGGAGCACACCTTTTATTCATCGCTGTCTTTTTCAATGCTGCTGGCCTCATCCCTGGGTAGTGCAGATCGCTCCAGCCGTCCTCCTTCTTGTCCCCACGACTGAAGCCACAGGAACCGTGAATCTGCAGGAACTACCAGGAACAACTGCCGTGGCACCAGCTTTTCTCCAACGGAATAAGGTACTGTGCACATTTGGTCGTTATCTCCGACTGACCATCCGGAATCGGGGTGAACCCTTTTCCTCCACGAAGATTTATACTTTCTTCCCTCCCTCTTATAATTTTTTCTTCCATCTAACAATATCTAAGTACTCTTGGCATCTCGAATCTCGAATTGTTCAAACGTGTGATCCTCGGCAACTGAGCATCTGCTCCATTGACACTGGCGCAGGCCTATTGAATTTAATCTGTATCTTTGAACAAGCTCTCCGATTCCCTTGCCTAGACAAAAGTATTGCCTGTGATTTTATCCCCTTTTCCCTTGTTTGAAATTCTAATGTACAAAGAGTGTTTTAACTTCGTGAGCATTTCTATCCGCAGGCACACGTTAGTATCGCAACACAGGTCTGTCAAATCCTAATGTACTTACCTTGAATTTGCTGGAACAAGTGGAAGTTGTTGTGTGTGGTGTATTTTATGTGTGGTTTTGAATTTATATAAGTGAATTGTTTTATGAACAGATGGTTTTAAATAAATGTCCTTGTATTTTCTTTACCTGAAACCTTGAGTTAGTGTTTGCTTGAGTCACAGTAATTGTGGTCCTTTGTGTAATCCCTACTACTGCTCATTTACTCTTGAGATAAGTCTGGCTGCTCCGCTTTGCTACCACTTTAACAGTGTAGTACAGGCTTGTACCAAAGGTGAACTTGTATTACCACTTGTAGTCTTAATTGTGTGTAGTGATCCCTAAGGGCACTGCACAGGATTCTGCCTAACAACGGACAATACAGTGGCCATTCACTACCTCAACAAAAGGGGGGGGCAGGGTCACTCCCATTGTGCAGGGAGGCGATGCAGCTGTGGTTCTGGGCCATCCAGCAGGAAATTTCGATCTCGGCAGTTCATCGGGCCGGAGACGAAAACGCGGCGGCGGACGCTCTGAGCAGGCAGAGCACGGTCTCTCACGAGTGGGTACTGGCTCAGGAAGTTCTGTTGGAGATCTTCCCCCTTTGGGGAACCCTGCAAGTTGATTTCTTTGCCACCAGTGTCAACCAGAAGTGCGAAAGATTCTGCTCGTGGGAATTTCCTCCAAGAGGAGCCTTAGGGGATGCATTCGAAGTGGAGTGGTCCTTCCCACTGCTGTACGCATTCCCTCCAGTCCCCGTAATTCGGCAAGTGTTGCGGAGGTTACAGAGGTTTGGTTCCCGGATGATCCTCATGGCTCCGGCATGGGCCAGGAGAGCGTGGTATCCGGACCTTGTAGACATGTCCATCTGCCCTCCACGTCATCTTCCCTACCGAGACGATCTGCTCTCACGGGAGGGGCAGGGTCGAGTTCTTCATCCAGAGATCAAGTCTCTCAACCTTCATGCTTGGTATCTGAAAGGCTGAGGTGTAAGGATTGGGACCTCCCTGAAGACGTGATGGAGGTGTTGCTTTCGGCCAGAAGGCCCGCAACGAAAACTCTGTACCGTTGCCCTTGGAGACATTTCTGCGACTGGTTCAGGGTACAGAATGTGGATCCTTTTCAATGTTCTAGGAGAATTCTCCTTCTAGGGCTAATTTCCCTCACCTAGTGAGTCCCCCAGCAGCTTTGCTGGATTTCTGGAGTTTATTTATCCACCTGGTAAGAGTGTACATCTTTTCCCACTCTTACATGTGTTTTGGCCTATGTGTTTTTACTCATTGTGTAATTTTGGGCACTGGAGCACACCACTCCAGGTGTCCCTGTTCTTGTATGGGTTACACCGCACCCTCAGTGTAGTAACCCAGGGTTGTCTTTTGGACTTCCCTCTGACTCCATTTTGCTGGGGCTGACTACTGTCCCCCAGAGAAAGGTAAAGTTGCCATTTACTTTACATAGTAATTTTTACCACAGACCCAGTACACCCCATCTTACATGGAGTACTGGAAAGGGCTAATCGGTACCCCTTTTCTGTCTGTACCTCCCTGAGCATTGTTTTGCTCTTTTAACATTTAGACTTGGCTGGTGGCAGTGGTATCTACCCTAACTTTTCTACCGCGATTATATTAGATAAACGTGGTACTGTTCTTGCCTATTATATTAGCCTCGCACATAATCCCGCTTGACCAAATCGTCTTTCTTTTGGCTCCGGTTGGGTTTATTTGCCATTTTTCTTTTTGTTAAAGTCCATCTTGTGTTTTACTTTGCGCGGCAAACTAGGTTCGCCTTCTTTGTTCACCGTCTTTTTGGCGGGCTTCTGCAGAGAAGCCCTCCTCTTGGCGCCTGGGTGTCTAGGTGGGCTGAATGTGAGGGAGGGGTGTAGTCACCCCCTGCACAAGGTATCCTAGGAAACCCAAGTCGCACTTTGCCATGATTGGCTGAGGTGGTTGTCCCGGTTGTCCTAGTGGGGATAACCAGCTCATCTTCTTCAGCCAGATATCTCCGCCGTGGTCGAAATCGCTGCACACTGCTGTAGTGGTCCGGATAGCCACCTGCTGAGCCTCTCCTGTTTTTAAGGAGCAAACCTATTCGTTCTCTCTGTTGCCGGCTTCATCCCTGTGTGGTGCAGACCCCCTTCAAACGTCCTCCTTCACAACAAAGCTCCAGGAATCATGGGTCTGCGGGAAACCAACAGGAACAACTGCCAGGGCTCCAGCTGCATCGTGGAAATAAGGTACTGTGTTCTACTCGAGGAAACTGGGTGAACCCCTTTTCTTCATCTCCAAGGCTCGTCCCTCCTTCTTATAACTTTTGCTTCCGAACATTGACAATATTCAAGTACTCTAGGGCTAAACGGAATCGTGAACTGTCTAACGGTGTGATCTTCGGCACAGGCCTCTGGTGTCATCTAAACCTGGCTCTGACCCTTTGACTTTTGAACTCCTGTTTCTGAGTGTTTTTCGATACTGTCTGCCTAACCTAAATATTGCCTGTGATTTTTGCCTCCAAATCCCTCTGGGTATCTCAGGTGCTAAGTGTGTTTTTGCCCCGGTAGCATTTCATGTCATGGATACGTGTTTATTGAGTAGACTGAACTGTCAAAAAGTGATCGCACCGTATCCGCGGTATCGTGTTTTATTCATAACACCGGTTCATTCAAACACAGGGTACGTACCTTGAGACTTACTGTACAAAGTGAATCGGTTAGTTGTAGTATATTTAACGTGTGGTTTTGTTTAAAGTTTAATAGAGGTGTTGTGTTTATAACTGATGGTTTAAAAATAAATGTACTTGTATATTTTTACCTGAAAACTTGAGTCAGTGTTTGCTTGAGTCACAGTGATTGTGGTCCCTTTTGTGTAATCTCTGCTACTGCTCATATACTCTTGAGATAAGCCTGGCTGCTCTGCTACTTCTACCACTATAACTTAGTAGTACAGGCTTGTACCAAAGGTAAAACTTGCATTGACTCATGTGGTCTTAATTGTGTTTAGTGGTCCCTAAGGGCACTGCACAGGATTCTGCCTAAAATCCATTCCTTTGGTTTTGTCTTTTTTGCTTTCCTTAGTCCACAAGGGCCTGTAAGTAGGTACCATTAAGGGTTACCTGGTGGCGCTGTCCATATTTAAGCGCTCGTCTGAGGAATGTTTTTATTTTAAGATCCCTTTAATCTCTCAGTTTCTAAAAGGGCTGTCTAATGTGTTTCCACCGTCGCCTTTCCAGGTGCCGGGATGGGATTTGAATTTAGTTCTAAAGTTCTTAATGGGAGCCCTGTTTGAGACCTTGCATTCTTGCCCGCTGAGACTGTTGGCTTTTAAGACTGTATTTTTTGTTGCGGTTACTTCCGCACGCTGAGTGAGTGAGTTGCAGGCACTTTCCGCCAAGCCACCTTTCACGCTGTTCCATAAGGACAGGGTTGTCCTTAGGGTGTGTCCTTCTTTTCTTCCGAAGGTTGTGTGGGAATTTTATTTGAGCCAGAAGGTCATTCTTCCGGCGTTTTATCCTCCTCCGCATCCTGGTAAGGAAGGTTGGATCCCAGGAGAGCTTTAAGTTTCTATCTCTCACGGATGTCCCGGGTCAGAGTGGACAATCAGCTCTTTGTTGGATACGCTGGAAGGCGATTAGGTCAAGTTGTTTCCAAGCAGACCCTGTCCAGATGGATCATTTTGACGATCTATGAATGTTACCGTTTGGCGGGCAAGGACCCTCCAGTTGGCTTATGGTCTCATTAAAATAGGGGTGTGGCTGCCTCCACTGCTCTGCAGAGGGGTGTTCCCATTCGTAATATTTGCGAAGCAGCCACATGGGCCTCTGTCAATACTTTTGTGAGACACTATTCCATGGACTCCATCCATGGGCAATATTTGGCCTTTGGTAAGGCAGTCCTATATTCTGCAATTTGATTGGGCATTCTAAAATTCGAATTTCTTTTCCCACCTCCATACGTTGGTACTGCTTTGGGAGTCTGTCAAAGATTTGGAATACTTTGGAGGAGACAATCCCCTCGAAGAACAAGTTACTTTCTTACCTGGTAACGTTCTTTCGTTGGGATGTTCCTCCGATGTATTCCACATCGTACCCTCCCAGCCTGCCCCTCTACAGAATTTCTTATGCGATTGCAGCTTACGTTTCAGCAAGGCTTTCTGCAGTCATACTGGCAGGTGATTGGTGCCACACGTTCTGGGGAAAAAAACTACAACTGAGACTACGGGCGTCGTGCGTCCTAGATATAACAGCCGGTGATGTGGACCATCCACGGAGGCCCGCGAGGGAGCGTATCGACGTCATCGACGCAGGACGCCGACGCCGAAAAAGTTTTCTGAAGCAGCACAGCTGTGGTAATTACTGTCAAAGATGTGGAATACGTCGGAGGAACATCCCATTGAAAGAACGTTACCAGGTAAGAAAGTAACTTGTTCTTTGGAAAGGGCAAGAGATGTACTAGCTACTAGGTCAGCTGACTCAGGATCGGCTGGAGCGGGTTTGAGGATGAGAGAGCGGATATCCCGATCACTGCCAGTTTCTCCAGCCTAACATGAGGAGGGGGGTTCGAAGTGCAGAACCAGTGCGAGGCAAATTGAGATTGCTCCACTACCCAGTACCTGAGGAAATCAGGGGCGTTGAATCCGCCACTCTCCCTGGGAGCGGTCAGTGTCCATAGTTTGAGGCGCACTGCGTCAGAGTGCCACAGGAAGGTATTAATTGTGCGGGTTAACATCTAAAAAAAGTTATCGCCCGGGCACAGGGGAAGATTGATGAACTTATAGAGGAGTTGGGGTAATACAGCCATCTTTAGTATCCATACCCGACCCGCTAGGGAGATTGGGAGTCTCGCCCAGCTCAAGGTCTTCGTAGCTAGGTTCATGAGGTAGTTCTGGTAGTTTTCCTCAAGGAGAACCTCAGAGCAGCGAGCCACTTCCACCCCGAGGTAAGTGAGTTTGGATTGGGACAATGTAAACCCCATTATGTCAGGTGGGGGGGGGGGCGTGTGCAGTCCATATGTGGGAAAAGGATAGATTTAGAGCAGTTTACCTTCAGTCCCGAGATGCGCCCGAAGCGGACTACATCCTCCAGTATCCGGGCAAGGTTAGTAGCAGGGGATCGAATGGTAGGGCGTCGTCAGCATATAAAGAGATAATGTCTGATTGGCCGCTGTTCGCAAACCTCTGTGTCCGTGGGACTGCTGCATCATGTCGGCAAAGGGGTCCATGGCTATAGCAAAGATTAGTGGAGAGAATGGGCAGCCTTGTCGAGTCCCTCTGGATATTTGGAAAAGGGGAGATCATCTATCCTCTGTGCGGACCCTGGCTCCCGGGCCAGAGTAAAGCAGCTTAACTCAGGAGAGGAAATTGGATCCAAATTTACATGTTCTCAGGACTCGACAAAGGTATTCCCATGACACAGAGGTTGCTTTTTGCCTATCCAGGGTGGCGGCCACTGCCTGTACATTGGGACTAATTCTACTGATTACATTGAACAGGCGTCTCAGGTTAAAAGAGGTGGAACGGCCGGGAACAAATCCCGTCTGGTCCGGGTGGATGATGTATGGCATAAAGGAGGCTAGGCGTAAGGCTAACAGTTTGTTGACATCACAGTTAATCAGTGAGAGTGGTCGGTATGAGCCGTATTGGGTTCGGGACTTGCCTTGTTTGAGTAGGACCATTATCATTGCTTCGCGGAGTGAGGGAGGGAGTCTGCCAACCTCGGCTTCCTCCTCCCAGAGGGCCATCAAGTGAGGGATCAGAAGAGATTTGAACTGCTTGTAAAATTCGATTGGGAGACCGTCTGAGCCTGGGGCTTTACCTGATGATAGTAACTCGATGGCTTCCGAGAATTCTTCAGGGATGAACAGTCTCTCAAGAGTCTTTCAAGGGTAACGCTGGTTTCAATACTTTGGACTTCCACCCGAGGTTGAACAACTAGTGGCGGGGGTCCTGGCTGAGGTCTTCACTCTACATACACCCCACAGCTAGAATGTGTTGCCTTGGCCAAAAAGGGATGGCTTAAACCCCATTCGACACAGCCTACCAATCGGTGCCTCAACGCCAAGTACAGGCAATTGTAGGGGGATTCACTCTTGCTGTCGACACACCCTCAACCAAATCCTCAGTGATAGCTGCGGCCTTGCTCTACTCCAAGCCGCGGTCTTCCTTGGCTACCTCATCCTCAGCGCTCCTAGGCAAGGAGGAGAAGATCTTGGAGGCATATGGAAAGAAGGTCTATTCCAATGTCTTGCTGCACCTTTGTCAGGCTAATGTAGACTCTATGCTCGCAGCCGTGAATCAAAGGTTTTGGTGGGAAATAGCTGACTTTTTTCCAGAACTTCCGTTGCAGAGTCAGGCGCTCTTCAAGGTGGGGCTGGCAGAAGCAAAGACGGTGGTGGCTCAGGACATCATGGACTTCTCAGCTCATATAGACACCTCAGGCCATGCCATCTGCATCGCTATGGACCTGAGAAGAGCTGCCTGGCTACAGGCTACCAAGTTGAACCCAGACTTCCAGGAGTGCATATTGGACCTTCCATTCGAGGATGGCGACCTTTTTCATTCCGCCACTAATGAGGAACTTGATAGGAAGAAAAACACTTCCCAGACTGCAAAATCCTTATCTATCCTCACGAAGTGCACACCCAAGACGTACAGCCAGACGCATCAGCGTTCCAACAAGGGACGGGCCTTTGGCAGGTCCAGGGGCTCCCAGGAACGAAGGTCAAGACAGCCAGACCGATCTCCAAGTCAGCACCGCCGTAAGCAGCAAAAAGTGGGGAATAAGGGCTTCTTTCAGTCCCCCTCCTCAGCCACAGCCTCCGAAGGGAAAAAAAGGCATGACACTCCCCGCTAGGTCCATGTGTCTCTGGTGGGGGGCAGGCTTGCCCTTCACGCACAATATTGGCGCGCAAGGTTCGCAGACCCCTGGATCCTCTCAGTAGTGGCCACGGGCAACCACCTACTGGTTCCTCCCTCCTCTCCTCCACTCCCACAGATTGGAACAGCAACTCTAATGGCAGAACTTTGATCGCTCGTAGAGTCAGGCAGTGGAAGAAGTCCCAGCCTCCCAGCGGGGTATGGGCTTCTACTCCAGGATTTTCACCATACACAAGAAGCACCAGGCTGGCTTGAGAGTTGTGTTGGACCTTTCCACCTTGAACCTTTCCCTCCCTCTTCAAACGTTCAAGATGGAGTCAGGAGTGGGGTTCCCAGGCGGAACTCGTCAGCATTCCCCCCTTTCTCCACCAGGATCATGTCCGGTGGAGCACGGACTGCAACTTGAGGATACGCATACCCTTCAAGCAACCAGCAATGCAGGTTACCATCACCACAGACTCTTCCTTGCAGGGCTAGGGAGTCACCCTGGACAGCCACAGCGTCCATGGAGTTCGGTCTCTTCAGTAGCCGGAAGCCCATATCAACTGACTAGAGCTGAATGCGGTCCGGCTTGCTCTCAAAGCCTTCCTTCCGTTGATCAGTGGCAAGATGATCCTCATTCAAACGGACAACTCCACTAGCATGTAATACATCAACAAGCAGGGTGGCACCAGGTCTCCTTCCGTATACACCTTGGCAGTCAGCATTTGGGAGTGGGCTCTGGAGAACAACGTGCGCTTGAGGGCAATCCACCTCCTGGGGAGTCTAACCTGGAGGCGGACAGGCTCAGCAGACTGGGTGCAGACAGCTACGACTGGCAGTTGAACGAACAAGTCCTTCAGGGGATCTTCAACAGATGGGGTCATCCTCAGGTGGCTCTCTTTGCCACCTGGTCCAACAGGGTGTGCCCCCAGTTTGCGTCCTGGCAGGGACAGTACTGGGGCTCTCTGAGCAACGCGATGCAGATACAATGGAACAATATGGACGTGTATGCTTTCCCTCCCACTCCCCTGGTCCACAGGGTAATCTACAAGATCAGGCAGGCCCGGCACCTCCAGGTCATCCTGATAGCTCCCTGGTGGCCCACGAGGCCATGGTTCTCGGAACTTCTCAGCCTGTCGGAACAGGCCCTGGTGCACCTTCCGCTGGGTCCAGCTCCCCTCCTCTCACAGCAGGGGGTCATGGTCATCCACCCCGCCCCCTGAAACTAGCCCTCACAGCAAGGTTTGTGACTGGGTCACGCTAAGGCATCTACATCTGTCTCAGGCTAACCTAGACATTATACAGGGCGCTAGGAGCAATGCTACCAGGAGCCAGTACAGAAGCAAGTGGACTAGGTTCTGCCACTGGGCTTCATCAAACGTGTTCGATCCATTGACCTGCACTCTGGTCGATGTCTTATCCTTCTCTGCACACCTCGCACATCCCTGGGTGCAAGTGGACACATGTTGCACCAATTTGGTGGCGATCGGAGCCTACCGGATCTCGGAGGAGGGGGTATTTTCTTCCTCTAATCCGGTGGTGAAAAGACATCTGGTGGGCCTCACCAGGCTCTACCCGCCTATCAAGAAGCCACACCCAGTGTGGGACCTTAACATGGTCTTGGGAACCCTGGCTCATAAACAATTTGAACCCATGGCGTCTGTGGATATCAATCTAGTCGCTTTTAAGACAGCCCTACCGGTGTGACTTAAAGGGATAGTTCGCCCAAAAATGTTTATTTAAAAAATAGATGGGCAATATAAAAAAAAAAACGATTGCCATTTTTTTTTCCAAGACCCTATGTAACATTTTTTGCAATTCAAGCTCAAAATTTGCAAAAGCAAGCACATGGGCGCATCCATTTTGTGAAATGGATGCCCGCCTGTGCTGGCTTTTGCGGCACTAATGAAGGAAAAGCCAGCCAGCTGTAGTAAACCACTGGGTGGCTTTTCCTTCATTGGTGCCGGGACTCGGAGGACGCGGACCGGAGATTACAAGAAGAAAAGCTGCAGCTCATCTCGGTAAGTACTATTTTTTTTTTTTTTTTTAAAATAAGCACTAGCTGCGTTTTTTTTTTCTAAGTTTTCTGGGCTGGAGGAGCCCGGAAAACTTAGAAATAAAACCGCAGCTTTAAAAACGTTGTATTTATGTTGCGGTAGCTTTTGAAGCGACCGCAAACATAAATACAACGTTATTGTGTTTGAAAACGCTGCGGTTTTTCTTTCTAATTTTCTCAGGCTCCTCTGAGCCTGAGAAACTTAGAAAGAAAAACTGCAGCGTTTTCAAACACAACCGCGTTGTGTTTCTGCCTAAATCTGCTTTCCCATTTGGGGCTCTAGGGCTCCCCACGGGGAGCCCTCGAGCCCCAAATGGGAAAGCAGATTTAGGCAGAAACACTGCAGCATTGCAGAAAACAACCGCATAGTGTTTCTGCCTAAATCTGCTTTCCTATTTGGGGCTCCTGGGGAGCCCTAGAGCCCCAAATAGGAAAGCAGATTTAGGCAGAAACACTGCAGCATTTAGCATTTCCCATTTGGGGCCCCCCGTGGGGAGCCCGAGAGCCCCAAATGGGAAATCAGCTGTAGGCAGAAACACTGCGGCATGTAAACACAACCGTGTTGTGTTTCTGCCTGCCTTGGCTTTCACTTTGGGTCTCCGGCGCTCTCCTGGGTTTTCAAACACAATAACGTTGTATTTATGTTTGCGGTCGCTTCAAAAGCTAACTCAAACATAAATACAACGTTTTTATAGCTCCTCCAGCCTGGAAAACATAGAAAAAAAAACGCAGCCAGTGTTTATTTTTATTTAAAAAATAGCACTTACCGAGATGCAGCTGCAGCTTTTCTGCCTGTAGTCTCCGGTCCCCGTCCTCTGTGTACAGCACCAATGAAGGAAAAGCCACCCAGTGGAAGCTTTTGTTTACTACAGCTGGCTGGCTTTTCCTTCATTAGTGCCGCAAAAGCCAAAGCAAGCACAGCAGCGGGCATCCATTTCACAAAATGGACGCCCCCATGTGCTTTCTTTGAGCTTGATTTGCTCAAAATGTTACATAGGGACTTGAAAAAAAAAATTGCCAATCGATTTTTTTTAAATATTGCCTATCTATTTTTGAAATAAAAATTTTTGGGCGAACCATCCCTTTCATCTACGCGAGGGTCAGTGAAATCAGGCACTCATGGCTTCAGAGCCTTATACTGCTTTCCATAAATACACCCCACATTCTTACCAAAGGTGGTCTCCTCTTTCCACCTCAATAAGGAGATAGTGTTACCCACTTTCTTCGAAGACCCTAAGGACGATGCTCAGAGGGAGGGTTCTGCACTGTCTATACATCAGGCGCGCTCTAAAATTCTACCTTGACAGGACAGAAAGCTTCTGCAAATCGAAAGCTCTTTGTCACCTTCAGTGGTTCAAGCTCAGGCTATCAATCTTCCAAAGCCTCCATAGCAAGATGGATGGTAGCGGCCATCAAGGAGGCCTATGAGGGGCAGCACAAACTGCTTCCGGCAAATATGCATGCCCACGCTATCAGAGCCAAAGCACAGCTGTGACTTTTCAGAGGCACGTTCCGTGGCAGGTCATCAGCAGTGCAGCTTCGTGGGCTATACCCTCAGCCTTCTACAAGCACTACTGTTTGGATGCCAGCTCCTGGTCAGACGCGGCATTTCGGTAGGCAGCGTTAACTTGTTTTCTTAAGAGCGTCACCTCTCCACCCTGGGGCTACATTCAGTTTTAATCGCCCATGCAGTTTGGAGGAAAGAGGACGGGACGTAGGAGTAATTATAAGTTACTCACCGTAGTGTCTAATGTACTCCTAGCACATAGTCCCCTTTCCTCCATACGTTCCACCGTCCTCCCTTTTAATAAAACTGGTGTCATTAGGCAATGGTAATATTGTCCACGCGTCAAAGGGGGCTGAGGAGTGGCGCCGGTGGGTAGAGTCAGGAGAGCACATGCTCCCAGGGCCACGCCCCCGCGCACATCTAAATTTGAAGGGGAAGAAGATTTGTTCCGGTGAAAAGGGTTCTGTCTCCCGTCCCTAGCGAGGGACGCCTATGCAATATTGAGGAAATGGGACTAGGGACTTAGGAGTAAGTTGGTCACTACGGTGAGTAACTTATAATTTTTACTTGGCATGCCCGAAGAACTTTCGGAAAACTTCTCAACTATTCGTCAATTTTGGACCTGTGAATCACGGAAGGGCCTTGTCGAAGGCTTCCATCTCCGGGTGGCTCTCTGGCTGCATCATTCATGTCATCGACTGGCTGGCAGGCCGAGAGCCCACTCCACCAGAGCCATTGCAGCAACAACAGTGTTTCTCTCTGATGTGGCCGTGCTCGACATCTGCAGGACTGCTACGTGGAGGTCTACACATACCTTCACAAGGTTCTGCTGCATCAATGGAGATTCCCGGGAGGTGTCGCGAGTCGGCCAAGCGGTGCTACTCAACTTGTTCACTTGAAGTGAGTCTGTTCCAGGGGTAAGTGTTTATTGCTTCTGTTGAGCTTGGCCACCTCCCATGGTTGTGTATGTGTACCGCTGTGTAACGGTTAATCGTGAGCATGTAAATCAATGCCAAACCCCATGCTGGAGAAGGTTTAAGGTATTTAACCATAACTATTGTACTCCAGCATGGATCTGGCATGGATTCACATGTAAACCCTCACTCCTTCCCCTCTGTGGCTCTTATTGGTTCCTACTGCCACTTTACATGCTTACTAAATCTGAAGATGGCCACCGGGGGGGGGGGAGTTTAGGGAGAGGACTGTCTTTGGATGGGGGCGGTATGACCTAAAGAAAAGTGATTTGCTTTAAAACTGCATTTCTCCTCTAAACCAAAGTGAAACTTTTTTCTTTTAGCGAGGATTCCCAGCCTGACAACCGGGAATATTCATGAGCATGTGAATCCATTCCAGACCCATGTTGGAGAACAATATTTACAGATAAGTAACTTTAACCGTAGTTCCACACTTTGGAGCCCCAACCCCAGACCTTGGCAGTTAGAACCCTATTTCCCAGTTGCACTTCTATCTCTAAGCCCATGAAAAGGACTGTAACAATGTACTTGAAAAACTTCCTGGGGTCTTAGCATGTACGCCATTACCAACCAGCATTGTCTCAGACTTCGGAAAGGTTGTGGAATCAGTCTGGATCTTCTTGATGCATGATTTAAGATCACTGGTGTATGGACGGGATGCCTGAACCTTGATTTTGGTGGATTCATCCTTGGCCTTTGGCCCAGTCGCCCCTGCCATTATGATCCATCTTCTACATTAATCTGGTATTTGCATTTTACTCTAAACTTACTTCTATTGACAGGAAGAGGTCAAGCTGCCCTTATTCATCCGAAGGTCAGCCCATTTGTGTGGGTGCCAGCAAGAATTCTCCATGTTGGCAAATTTGACTTAATCCATTCAGTGCCCTTAGAGCATACATAAAATCAACACAAGGCATGTGCTGACATTACAATTTGGTGTGGGGAGTGGAGAAGAAGTCCAATACCCCAGGTTCCAGGGATTTCAAGGCTAAATGTTTTTGTTTGTCTTGGCATGTAGCATCCTAGGAACTCAGAAGGTTCACACAGTTAGCAGATTTGATACAGTCTGTTGTCTTATTGTATACATGCCCAAATGCCTACACATTCTTGGTCTGTATGGAAAACAGACACTCTTATGAGCATTCATTTCAGAATTACTTGTCATCCATAACTGGACGAAAAAAAATACATGTCTTTTATCATGTAGTGCAATTGAGTATCTGACTTCTTGTTCTCTTCATTAGGTTGGCATTCCTAACATTAAGCATAATTTACATGTGCTGTACAGTGAAAATTAGGCTTTTTTCCATAGTGGTCTTGCATGGATTCACATGCTCGTAAATATTCCCTATTGTCAGTCTGGGAATCCTTGGTAAAAAGAAAGGAGTTTAGCTTTAAACTGAAACTGCTCATCTCCTCTATAGCCCATCAGTGTCCTTGCGGTCATACTAGACAAGTCAATGACACTCGTCCTCCTCAGCTCCACCCATTGTGGCCATCTACAGATTTTACTGCATGTTTCTGGTGTTGGGAGTCATTGGGCTTCACTCCTTGAAATTTGTATGCTTTTTTCCTGTTTTTGAAGACAACTTCCATCTCTTCTTCAGTAACCATCACATTGTGACAACCGACTTCGGTGGGGGCCCCTTGTCGGCAAAGATTTTCAATCCACCGTCAAATCTTCAACCTTTGGTGCCAACAAACCTGTGCTTGGGCCTACACCTTTACCATTGCAGATGCCATAAAGAAAAGCCTCTTCAGGGCCTGTGAAGGCTGCGGCCTTACGAACATCTATTGTTGGCATCCTCAAGTGCCTGTATTGTCTTCATCCCCACCACACCGCGAACGTATATTCGATCTGCCAATCTTTTTAATTGAAGACCAAGAAGGATCACCACCGGAGGTTAGTGGCTTGGATCGAGGAAGTGAAGGCCTCTGTGCACAGTCATGCCTCTTCCAGGACTGGCAGGTCCCATGAGCATACTCTCTCTAGTAAGAAGAGGTTGAGGTCCTTTTTGGATGCTGCCTCTATGAAGATCCAAAAGAAAGCGAAATCCCATGCTCTATTGGCGCCCATGTTGCCGTTCTCTGCGGCTGCAGGACCAAGTTCTGGAAAGGGTCACTGCTTGTTGTGGGTACACCATTAGGGTGGAGCCCACCTGAATGCAGCGAGTAGTCGATATGCATTCTTTATTGTGGGTGTCAAGTTTTGGTTGGGTGACACAATGCTTGAGCATGCCCTGACTGAAACTGAAATTAATTCAGTGTAGTGCACTAAAAAGCTGGGGAGTAGACCCAATCCACATCCTGTGTGGGTGTATGGTTTCTGGTGAATACCCTGAATGCCTGTGAGCCTGATTGGGTGCTGCCTCCATGAATGCACTTGTGTGTGATTGGCTGGATGAGCCCGGCTCCGCTTGAGTAGGTGGGGAATGTTTAGTATAACAGGAGTCTTCATGCTCACCTCCTTGTCAAAAGCGGTTACGAGAAATAGGAAGCTCAAGTCATCTTAAGCTTGCATCCCGGAGTCCAGCTGGAGCAAGATGTCTATGCTGCAAATCTTCAAGCAATCTAGAAGCTGCTGTGCTGACTCAAGGACTGAACCAGAGAGGATCTGGATAGCGGACATCTTCCTGAGCTCTGAGGGAACACTGTACTGCTGCTCTTCACCTGAAGTGTCCTGGAAGCCAGTCCTGTGTGCCTGCCGTTCGCAGAAAGGATCTTCGTGGGTCCAGAAGAGGAGTGCCTGAAACTCTTGAAGCCAGGAAGTTTGTCTGTGTGACCCAGTGTCTGGAGGAGTGTTTGTGACCACTGGAATCCAGGCTGTTGAGTATCACCCAGCAGAGGGGGTTCCCTAGCATAGTGCTGCTTGACACCCTGGGCTTCGAACTCTCCAACTCATTGAAGAATCCTTTAAGGGGCATCGCTGCCATGATATCTGTCCACTTGTCCACACCAGAGAAGGTCCAGGGTCGCTGTCTGTAGTGGAGTGTCCGCCTGTGGGTTTCCCGCCACAAAAATCCGAACAAGATGTCGCAAGTGTCCCGATTTGGTGAGTGTCTACAGTCCAGTGGTCGATTCCAGGTCACCAGAGCCATCCTGAGGTCTGTGTTGTGGTAAACCACGAAATCCCGAAACCCAACATCTATTTCTGCCATTGCACCTGTCGCCACCGAAAGACATCCAAGGCCACCCAGGGTCTTATCTTCTTCAGCCAGGCCTTGTTGGGGTCGACAGCAATATTCACCATCTTGGGACATCCACAGCCAGAGTAACGACCCACCAACAGAGACCACCGTGAAGACCGAAAGTGCTGCCTTTCTGACATCGACATCCCAGTGACTCCTTCTTCCAAAAGGGGTCCATCCTCTGTGGTCCCGTCGAGAAAGGCAAATAAACTCCACAACTTTACCTGTCAATGCACCCAACATACTGTGACGAGGAAGAGCATCTTCCATATTCAGGAATCATCCAGGGGTCCCAGATTTGTCTTGGATCCTGTTCTCCTCTGGCTTCGCAGGTAGCTCGGGTTAGTGGGTCCTGTTGAAAAAGAATCAGAGCATTATTGAACATATTCGGACTGGGCTGTGTGAGGGGTCAGAAATGGGAGTCGGCACACAGTTATGGTATTCACAAAGTCAGACATTTTATTAAACAGAAGTGGGTTGGAAAACGCCTCTCTAGCCCTATTTTAAAGAGGATCTGCACTACCTAGGAAATTAAAACAAAAGGATCTGTCTGTGTCAGTAGTTAGTAACTTAAAAGCCGTCCTTGTGTCCAAAACGCCCTAAGCTGACCCTCATACTAGAAACAAAACAACAAAGGGTGCAAGGAAATTTCTTTGACTTGATGTTAACAATAAGTGTTCACAAAAAAAAATATAAGGATGATTTCAACCAAAGTGTTCTCCAACGAAAGACCCTTGGATCCAGAGGGTTGTTCCCTTCCTCTGAATTTTTAGGTAGGATGGCAAGAGTTTCTTTTTATTCAACAGTACTTTTGTGTCTTCACTGGACTCACAAAGTTTTTATTCAAACACTGAATTCCATAAGTCTTTTTCAGCTCTTCTTTTATGTAACAGTTCATTTGGCGGATTGCCTGGTATACTCCTCTGCCAGTTATCTTCCCACAATGTTAGAATCTTTTTACAACTTCAGGTACCTGGTATTCTTGCCTGCAATGACTTCTTTCATTCGCCTCTCAGATTCCCTGGTATACTCCCCTGCCAGGTATCTTCCCACAATGTCAGCTGCCTGGTGTACCACACTGGGATCTTGTGTGTCTGCACTTGCTCACAGTTTGTTGCTGCACTTTGTCTTGTCTGCATTCAAAAATTCTTCTTATTGGGTATTGAATTGGTATTGGGTTTGTCTGCATTCAAACCACTTTGGAGTATTGTCCGTATTAGCAATCTCATACCATTCAGTCACTCGGTTGCATGCATATCTGTATGCCCCCGGATCCCCAACTGCTTTGGGCTTACTCACTGATTGTTCCCCATGTCTCCAACTCTTGGCATGCGTCTGTGATGAAGCTTCCTCACGGGTTTGGTTTCACACTGTGTGGACGTCCCCCGAGCGTTTCCAGCAGCTCTGTGGGTACTCGCCAGCTTTCCTCTGTGGCCAGGACCGGAGAGCAGTGTTTCTTTGCATGACTGTACCTCCAGGAGCAACTCTTCCATGGTCCTTCAGGTGTGCCTGATGTGCATCTCTTCACTTCTCGCCAAACTGGTATGTGTGTCTTGGGTACGCGAGACGCCACCTGAATTTGCAAGTCTACTCTCGCACAACATTCTTCTGCACTGTTCTCTCTCGCACTGCCTTTTCCATTAGTGCAGAAACCATTTTTAAATGTCCTGTGCACTGTAGGTCCAGTAAAAAAACTAGCCTTAACGATAGGCTTCTGGCTTCTCTTAGTTTGCCTAAACTCCTTCCCTGTCTCAGTACCTGAGGGTTTATGGGAATTGAAGTGTATAGACATTACTGGATTTCTTGGATGGTGTTGTACAAAGGTCTCACATAAAGACACATCAGAAACAGAAGATGTTAAGTGTGAGTGAGTGTTTGAGTCATAGTTGGGGGCTTGACTAGAGTGATATTGAGGAAAGGTTTTTGACTGGTATTATAGGGTCCTCCTCAGGGGAAGGGTGGGGGATGCAGCTTCTCATCAGATGGAGTTACCACCTTCCCATGGTAGTTGGCTCCTTCCATATTATCCTCTCTCATATAGCCGCCCCCAGGATAAGGTAGCTGCTGCAATCCCCTGGTCACATGGGAGCAGGCCACTGCCTTGAATAAGTGATGACTCCACTGGCTTAATCACAGCTATAATATACAAGATAGATTACACCTTAACCTTTCCCTTACAGGTAGCCCAGTTGGGGGGGATCCTCACACAGTATTGAAGAAAGCATTCTGTCTTTGTTCCTAATCTAACATGCCTTTCTACAGTAAGTCTATGCATTATCCAATGCTTTATGATTTCTACGCTTTCTAATATTTGTCAGCAGTTGGTGCATTCTAAATTGAATCTGAAGCATAATGTGGTACCACATAGATGTGTATATATTTGCTATTATTAGGATAGTGTCGCCAGAGTACAAAGTGGATTATTTATTGATGTATATAGTTACTTGAACATATTTTATATAAAAGAACTGTGTTCTCACATAACATATTGTGTAGACATTCCTTTGTGAGGGCTTGGGGATTCACTGTACTTAAGAACCAGTCCCTATTACCTCCCTTGAGTCTCAGCCTTGGTTTCTCGTCCATTGCTACCATGTGGAAGACCTTGGCTGGTGTGCTCTGTGCCTCTACCCCAAATGTCTAGGGGCAGAAATACAGATACCCCCCTCCAGTCTTTACACACCCCGTTGACGAAGTAAAAAACAAGTTTACCTCGTCACGGTCACCACACCCAGGGTCTCTGCCTCCCAGACCTGCGTCAACATTTCCGATGATGATCCTTTCAACGACAGCTCCTATTCTGGATCTGCAGGCTCCTGTCAGAGCCTCTTTACCAAAGCTGGGCTGCTCTTTACCCTTGCCCCAATGGAGTCCCCCAGAATCCCCAAACCATCTACACTCTGAGGTCTATCAGCCAGAAGATATTTATTCAGATGAGCAGGGGATCATGAGGAATTTGACCCCATTCTGCCTATGCCTCACCGGCTCTTAGGCCTTCCTGGACGTTCAGCCCTCCAAGGGACCCAAGCCTGGATCCTACTCGTCCTGCAAAAGTTGTACTGGCACCTGCACCAAGGGACATGTCCCTGGACATCCTAATCACCCTGCATACGTTTTCTTTTTTAAACTAATGTTTTTGATTTTATTCAACTTACAACACAAACCAAACTTGCAGTACATATCATGACATTTCTATATTGCAACTCTCAATCAGGGTCTACGCTTCTCCCATACCCACCCTCCCACTCGAGCCTACTCTCCATCATATTCATTTTCTTCTATTTGCAGAAGGGGACTCTATCACCCTGCATACGTTTGTGGTGGAGATACAGCAGCAGTCGCCCGGTGCCCCTGTGCCCGGTCCAGCCAAAAGCCCTTCAAGCTGTCCTGGCATCAGCCGACACTGCCTCATACAGCACCTGCTATCCCTTAGCCCATGATAGGGGCCTTGCTCCCTGTGACAAAAGAGACATTTCACACTGACAATGGCACAGGCACTGACACTACCAGCACTCAAACTGATGAGTTTGATGACTACGTTCACGCATATTGGAAACTCCCAGATGTTAATGATCCTGCCAGGGCCTCTCCCCCGAATGAAATCGGCTCCTTTCACTCCATGATTTCGAGAGCTGCAAAACTCTTTGACATGGTGCCAGACGAGAAGGAAGAGGGATTCCTTTTTCAGTGGCGGGAATCCGCTAAGAAAACCATTATATCGGTCCCTTTGTTGGACGACATATTGGAGAATAGCAGTCATGATGGCTCCAAATATCATGGAGGGTTCCAGTTTCGGCTCCCAGATGCCTCAGGTCTTAGCCTTCGACTGATTTGGTGGTATCAGCCATTTTCAGACCACTGCCTACAGACCAGGAAGGCAAGAAGCTCGATGCTGCTGGCAAGCACATCATTACCACAGCAGCTGCCACCATCAAGGCTGCCAATGCCCTAGCCATCCTGTCAAGGTACGACAGGGAACTGTGGTCCAAGCTGGGACCCATCCTTGACATCCTCCCTGATGACAAAAAGGCTGAAGCCTTGGATTGACTTGGCTTGGAAGGAGAAGTAGCTTCAGACCACGCCATCACTGTTGCGCTCAACACAGCGGACTCAGGCTTCTGCCAGATGGGCAATGGCGTGGTCGTCTGACGCCAAGTGTGGCTAAAGGCCACTAATTTCCCCATTGACATGCAGACGAAGGTCCTCGACATGCTATTTGATGGGTACTAACTGTTTGGGAATGCGGTAGGTGACACCCTCCAGGCCATCAAGACTGACACAGAGACGGCACGCTTGCTGGGGACCCTGCAGCAGAGAAGATCATCCTTTCATTCCCCAAACGTCAGAGCCTCCAGATCGTCTAAGGGGTACTCAACCACCCAGCAGGATTAGTGGGGTCACTCCCAGTCTATGGCAGTGCCCCCGTTCCAGGACACAGATGCCCAAACAGGCCTGAACCAGGCCAGGACCCATGCCCCCACTTTCGCACCCCAGTGGGTTGCCGAATATCAAACTGTCGATCAGTGACGAAAGATCTCCACAGACAAATGGGTGCATGACGTTCTTCAGCCGGGGCACGCTCTAGAATTTCAAGACGGGTGCCCCCGCATTCCTTCTGTCATGCAACAAGAACTACGCATTGGCCCAGCTGCTGCAGGAGGTTCGGGCCATGTTACAAAAAGGGGCAAGAAAAACAGTCACCCTTCCCCTTCGGGGGGCTCTGGCATGTACTCCAGATACTTGCTGGTGAAGGAAAAGTCAGGACGGTGGCAACCAATCCTAGACTTGCGAAGCCTTAACAAGTTCTTAAAATCCCAAAGGTTTAGGATGGTAACGTTGCAGCAAGTACTCATCCAGCTGGATGAAGGGGATTTTCTGACAACTTTCAACCTGGAGGACGCATGCTTCCACATCCCCACTCATCAGAAACACTGTAAGTGTCTGCGGTTTGTCGTCCAGAGACCCTGTTAACAATTCAAAGCCCTTCCCTTCGGCCAGAAATCGGCTCTGAGGGTGTTCACCAATTGTTTGGACACGGTAGCAGTGGATCTATGCCCCAAGGGAATCCACATCTACCCTTACATGGATGATTGGCTCATCCAGTCCCGCTCCCACACACTGGCAACCCAGCACACAGCTGAGACCATGCAACTTCTAACTTTGGATCCTCAATCAACTATCTGAAGTCCTGTGTAGTGCCATCTCAGAACTCACTGTTCCTGGGGGCCCGGCTCACCACAGTATTGGGTCTGGAAACTCCCTCAGAATAGAGAGTTAAGGCCATGCTGGCAAAGGTCCAGCTGCTGTCGACCGCGTCTGGTACAACAGTCCAGTCCATCATATCCCTGCTGGGGATGATGTGTTCCTGCATCCATCTGATCCCTTTTGCATCATCCAAATGTGACCCCTCCAAGAATTTCTGGATGCCAGGTGGAAGCGGGTCACTATCACATGGACAGACGAGATAAACCTCAATCAGGCTTTCCCTCAAGCTCTCCAGTGGTGGCGAGTTCGGTCAAATTCATGCAATGAGCCCCCTTTCAGAACACTCCCCACCAGACTACATTCCCGACCAATGCCTCTCTGGAGGGTTGGGGAGCCCACACAGGACATTCTCACACCAGAGAACTCTGGCTCCCGGAGGAAAAGGAGATGCACATAGACATCCTGGAACTGCGGGCGGTCTTTCTGACTCTCAGGTCGTTCAAGCATCAGCTGCAAGGAAAGGTGGTGCGGAACTTCACGGACAACACCACCACCATGTTTTACAATCTGGAAACAGCACGGGATGCACTCCCCCGCTCTCCCTGGGATGCATGTTTCTTGTCCCGTTTCTGCTGCAAGGCCTCAAGAACACCATTATGGACTTTCTCAGTGGGGAGTTAAGGTCCTGACACAAATGGAAGCTTCAGCAAGTGCAAGTGTTGCACCTCTTCAGCGAGTGGGGTCTTCCTCAGATTGACCTCTGCGACTGCTGCCAAGTTTGCCAGCAGGTATCTTCAGCTGAGGAGTCTGGGGGATGCTTCTCCTTCCCATTTGAGGGGCTCTTCCTGTATGCCTTCCTTTCAATTCTGCTTCTGCTACATGTGATCAACACACTCAGATGTTGCCACTGCAGGATGATCCTCATTGCGCCAGTATGGCCAAGGCAGATATGGTGCTTAGATTTTTCTACATCTTTCGGTGATTCCGACCAGCCAACTGCCTCCACTTCCTGACCTCCTCTCCAGAGAAGGATGATCAAGCCTGCACCACAACCTGGCGTCACTGAACCTCGCGGCCTGACTCCTGCAGCCTTAGAATTTGCACACTATCCACTGCCTTGGAATTCAAGAAGACCCTAGCCAAGGCCAGGGCTCCCTCTACATTGACTTGCTGCAGCCACAAGTGGAAGCACTTCACAGTGCTGAGCTTTTGCCGTACATGCTCTCGATGGCCAAGACTGATCTTGCCCATGCACTGGCTCTCAGTCGCCCAAAGGATATCATTGAAATCCCTGGCCATTACTCACAAATGTGTTAACAACCAGGCCCCCATCTACCTAGCCTCTCGGTTCTCTCAGTATCTACCTACACGATCACTCAGATCCTCCCAAGCACAATGCCTCACGATCCCCAGATACAAACTACAGACAGCTGGAGGTGCTAGCTTCCCAGCCTTAGCTGCCAAACTGTGGAACACACTGCTACTCACCATTAGAACCTTACCCTCACCCACCCTATTCAGACACAAAGCCAAACTTTGGCTATCCGCTACATGTGACCAATTGCCTTCACCTGCCATTTGATCCTATCCACCTTTATATCTTTTGCCTATCCACCTTTATATCTTTTGTCTAACTACCCCCTGCCAGTTGCTTACCAAACTGTATTGTTATGTACAGTACTTTTATGAATGTCATTTGATTGATGTAACTTATTTGCTCGTGTGAATGTAATTGATTGTTGTAACTCTTTTATGTACCTGTTGATCTAAGATATGCGCCTGGTTGCCCTCGGGCCTGGTACGCTGTACAAATAAATAAAATACAAAAATACAAATCTATCAAGGTCCACCTGGCCGCCATATCCCAGTACACATGGTCTCTCGGCAAACTCTCCCTGTGGTCACACAGGCTCGTTAAGGAGTTCCTCAGGTGTCTTTTCAGGGCTTTCCCGCTAGCCATGGGTTGGGAGCTGAATGTGGTCATATCTAAGCGCATGGGGCCTCTGCATTGTGACCTTTTAAAGTTTCTGTCATGCAAGACTGCCTTCCTGGTGGCTATCACTTCAGCCATGCTGGTCGGGGAGATACAAGCCCTCTCCTGTAAGTAGCCTCATTTGTCCTTCTATGCCACTAAAGTGGTTCTGCAAACTCATCTTACCGTCCTGCCAAAGGTTTACATCAGAATTTAATCTCAATGAGTCTTTGGTTCTACCTGTTTTCTTCGCAAATCCGTCTTCGCCTGCTGAAAGGGCGTTGCATTTGCTGGGCATTGCCCGTGCCCTAAAGTTCTGTGTGGCACTCACAAAAGACTTTTGGAAGACGTCTCGGCTTTTGGTCAGTTTTGGACATTTGGGACACAGGAAGGCCCTGTCTAAGGCTTCCACCTCCAGGGGGCTTTCCGGCTGTATCATGCATTGCCATCGTCTGACCGGCAGACCACTTCCAAGCCGGCCGAGAACCCACTCCACCAGAGCCATTGCAGCGATGACAGCATTTCTCTCTGGTGTTCCCCTGCTTGACATCTCCAGTGCTGCTACATGGAGGTCGACCCACGCATTCACGAAATTCTACTATGTCGGCAGGGATTGCAGAGAGGAGTCCCGGGTCTGCCAAGCGGTGCTATGAAACCTGTTTGTTTGAGGCAAGTCTGTACCAGGGGTAAGTGTATTGCTTCTGTGAGCCTTGCCACCTCCCGTGGTTGTGTATATGTACTGCTGTGTAATTGTATTCATGAGCACGTGATTCCATGCAAGACCCATGCTGGAGAACAAGAGTTACAGGTAAATAACTTGATCCTTTTGGGCGTTGTGGCAGATGGTCACTTTATAATGAAATCATTTTAATATCCACCTTCTCCTTTCACACAGTCTAATAAACACATCCTGCATTGCGAGCTCATAGTATATTTTCTCATGATAGATAGCCATGTATTACTGCACTTCGATAGTGTACCTGAGTAAGGCATCACCCTCTCTCGCTGTGAGCTAAAACAAAGTCTAGCAAATTCTGACATGGAGTCAAACATTCTAGTTTGGTAACCTCAGTCCATGCTACCAATATCAGTCACCTTTATTCACAGTCTATTCTGGACTATGCCACTTTTGTACCAGACTTGCCAGTAACAGAATTATGATGCTGGAATTTTACTGGGGGTGCAACATATGGAGATGCCTGAGCAAATAGATTGCCCAAGCACACACTCAAGTCTGCGTGCATCCAACATCACATTGTGGGATACTTCAGATTTCCTGGGAATAATCATCAGAACATGTCCTAATCCTTTTGCATACGTGTGGCCGGCCTAGCACCTAAAAGGACTGACATGCACCATTGCTATCACCAAACATTCTTCCTCTGTTGCATCCCTTTCTCCCTGTGTTTGTAACCTCTATTTTCCACATTCCCATCCTCCTATCTTCTTCTTTTTCGTTTTCTTTCTTCTAGTAGACTATTTATGTAATGATTGTGCATTTGTAAGGTGCTTATACATCAGGAAATCGTGTTTCAAAGCGGGGCAAAGGGGAGGGGTTGTGTGGGTAAAGGCAAACAAAATAACACTGATGAACAAAGACAGAGGCGATCCTACTAGGCCTTGTGAGTGTTAGGCAGAATCCTGTGCAGTTCCCTTATGGAGCACTACAAAAGATTAGGACTACAGGTGAGAGCAATACATCCCCTTTGGTATCAGTCTGTACCACAAAGATTTAGTTGGTAGCTGTGGCTGAGCAATCAGACCTATCTCAAGAGGGAGATGAGCAGTATTCAGGGTATACACAATAGGCCTACAATACTATGGCACAAGGAAACACTGACCAAAGCTTTGTATTAAAAAGTAGAGACATATTTATTTGATACACTTCTAGTAAAACACATTTATCACAGTCCTCAAGCAAGTTAAATTAAGTCAAAGGAAAAATATACACACTCCCAAGTTAAATTGTAGACCAAGTGAGCCAGAGTGAAAACTGAGCAAAACGGCACATTGACAACTACACACAAGGGATCCACTAACAATTCCTCACAAGGGAGGGAAAGCACAAGTTATATAGAAATAGCTTCTTACACACCCTAGCAACTCTTCCCATAGGTTTGTGAACCAGTTTAAGCAATACAGTGCATCAGTATAGGCAATACTTAAATGAAAACTGCGCAAATTTGCATTTCACAAGGTTTAGAAAGGGGAAGAAAAGGGTAGTTATAAGAAGTAGGTGCATCAACACAGTTCTAGTTGAGAAGCAATCTAAAGAAGGCAGTTCTAACAAATGTAGCCAGAGTCAGTAGGCCTGTGCCAGAGCCAGTGCTACAGGGCAAGGGCCCAGGAGCAAAATGTTCTTGTTGCTGCAGTAAAGTCTTTTGTTAACAATTTTGAAAAGGTGGATGCAGAAGGTGAAAGACAATGTTAAGAGAGAGGGGCGGCCGACCCAACAGGTAGGTAAAGGATTTAAAACACCTTTAGTGCTACCGCGAAAAAAGGGCAGCCTGGCGGAACAATGTACCTTTAAAATGAAGAAGTGGCTTCTGCGGTGGCGGTTGTTCCTGGTAGTTCCTGCAGTTCGGGAGATCTAGCAGAGGAAGAGAGGCTCTCGTCGTGGAGGAAGGTTCGAGTGACTGCACTACCCAGGGATGAAACCAGCCGCGGTGCTGCCCGATGAATAAAAGGTAAGCTCCTTTAAATAGCGGACCGGGTGGACTGGTGCCTGACTATCCGGCCTCCGAGTACAGGGTACGGGAGATTCGACCAAGGCAGGTCCGGGAAGGCGATTGGCAAACTGGTTGGCCCCACCAGCCCAAGGGAAGAAGGCTCTTGCAGATGAAGATCTTCTCTCGTTGTGTGGAGAAAAGTAGTGAGATGCTGCAGCAGGGCTTCACCGGTGGTTCAGTCGTTGCAGATGTCTTTGGCTTCTCTCCTCTTTGGCTTCTTAGTTCCAGTGGCAACGTCTTGCTCTTCCAGTCCTCAGGACCCTGCTTTTATGCAAAAAGATTCCCATTCATACAGCCTAGCTGTCACTCACACAGTGGAGTGGTCATCTTGGCGGGAGACCCTCCAGCCTATCAGGATACAGTGTGACATGGATTGCTGAGGCAACCCTGTCCACGAGTCCTACTCCCCCTCCCACACAATGGACCCACCCCAGACTCAGTGGCGCCGAAAGGAGGGCTTCTTGGCAGAAACCCTCCAAAAGGACGAACAAAGGATCCCCGACCTGGGTTAGGAGTTTAGAGAAAGACACGAGAAAGAAGTTATAGTAAAGTTCTGGCAAATAAAACCTACCAGAGCAAAGTTAATATTAAAATGAACCGGCGGTATGTTAGAGGCTGTCAGAAAAGGTGGTAGCCTAAAACAATGGGAAAATCCCATAGGAAAATATTCGCGGTTGAGTATTTATGGCAGTAACCACTGCCACCAGCCAGAAACATTTGAGAGAGGGACTTACGGTACCCTCTCGAAAATGAATATAAGGGAAAAACTATTAACCCTTTCCAGTACCTCCATAGTAAGATGGGTTGTACTGGTTTAGTTCATAAAAATTTACTAGTAAAGTCAATGGGGACTTTACATGCCCTGGGAGACAGTAGTCAGTCCCAGGGTATGGAGTCTATGTTTGGGGGTCGCTACGACACCCCTTTGTCACTGCACGGAGGGTGCTGTGTAACACATGTGAATAAAGATGGTTCCTATGGGGGTGAGAAAATCCCATAGACATTAAACACAAAATAGCCTAGAACACACATAGCAAGAATGCCTAAGAGTGGGAAAAAGAGTCTCACTCTTAGCAGGAGAAGAAAACATACCCTTCAAATCCAGCAACGCTGCTGGGGGACTCTATAGGTAAGGGAAATCAGCCATAAAATGAGAATTCTTCCTAACAGAACAGCAGATGAGTTAGTCAAGAGATGCAAGCAGTTCTTCACGGGTGTTCAGGAGAGCAGTTTCCATGCCTCTGGTTGCTCAGAATCCAGATTGATGGTCGTGTAGGCAACCAACGAGCTCATTATGCCGGGTCAGTTGGGGGAAGACCAGCTTCTACAGAAGTTTCCCAAGGAAGGGAGTGATAGAGATGAGGCGGTAGTTAGATGGACAGGAGCGGTCGGCGGGAGGCTTTTTCAGGAAGCGGCGCACAAGCGAGTGCTTGACCTGAAATCAAGAGAGTGATTTTAGGAATCGGCAACTGCAGGGGCAAGCGAGCCGATGTTGTCCTTAATAGTTCTGGAAGAACAGGCGGAGATCTGTTTTGAGGAGACCTTCATAGAGCGGATAACCCTAGTGACCTCAACAGATGTGATAGAAGAGGAGGAGGAGGAGGAGCAGGAGGAGGAGGATGAGAGAATGGCTGAGGGAGGGCGAGAGGCCAGGGGTTGATGGGGGTTGGGAGGCAGGGGGCGGGGAGGGGAAGGTAGAGAGAGTCCTCAGGATGTCCTGAGTTTTTGCAGTGAAGTGGGTGGCCAGTGCAGTGCAGAGGGCCTTGGAGGGAGGAGGTGAGGTGGAGACTGCAGAAGGATTGGCTAGTTATTTGCAGATTTTAAAGAGTTCAGCTTTGTTATTGGATGCTCCAGAGACACAAGCCTGGATGTGGGCCCTCTTCTTGGAACGAATGGAGAGACGATAATGCCTTTGGAGAAGGCAACAGGCCAGTTTGTCAGAGGATGAGCACGAGGTCTGCCACTTTTGTTCTGCAGCTCTGCACCTGCGTTTCAGGGCTGCTATATCAGATTCGTACCACGTGTTATGCTTCGTGACATGTTTCATGCGGACCCTCATGACTGGGGCAAGAATGTCGAGAGTGTTAGTGATGGCAAGATGGAGGTTGCTGAGAGCAGAATCAGAGGTAGAGTCTGCAGTGGGAGGAGAGGGTGGGTGGTGAAGTTGGCTGCTCGGGAAGCAATTGACACTCGTTTTAACGGGCGGATGTCCGTGAACGAGGTTGGCAGAGCTGGGGGAGGTATGTTAAGAGAACCGAAAGGGCCCAGGTGAGCGGAGAGGAGGGAGTGAGTTGTCTGACCAGGAAAACGGGTGGTGAGTGGGTTGGAGAGCAAAAGATCAGTGTGGATAAAGGCATCGAGAGTGTGTCCAGCCGAGTGGGTAGGACCAGAGGGGAGAATGGAGAGGGAGAGCGAGGTGCAGAGGTCACGGAAGAGAGTGGACGCTGTGATTGAGGAGTCAAGGTGAATGTTGAACCCAAAAGGAGGAGTTTAGAGGTTGATGTCAGGAGAGAAGAGGAGAAATCCGCCCATTCTGAGAGGAACATGGAGATAGAGCCAGGTGGCCTGTAGATATTGGCAATGGTCAGGTAGGAAGTAGGAGAGATGACCAGCTTGCAGACCAGGCTCTCGAAGGAGGAGTTTGACTGGGTGGGTATGAGTGAAGAAGGGACCCACTCAGGGAAAATCAGGGCCACCCCACCACCAGCACAGTTAGGGCGAGTCTTAGAGATGATCCTGCAACCATCGGTAGGGAAGGAAGTCAAAAGCAGACTGAGCATGCATTGAACCCCCTCTCAGTAAGAGCTAGGATATCAAGGTCAAGGTCTTTGAGGAGGCGACAGATGTCAGCAGAATGTTTGATAACAGAGCGAGCATTAAGTGTGGCTAGATTAATCAGATCTCTGCCTTTTAAAGGTTTTCCGAGGAGGGGTACAGGGGCATGGTACACCTGTCGGAGGAGGAGGCGGGACAGAGAGAGAGGGAGGAGTAGTAGCAGGTGTAGGAAGGAAGTTGATGATGGACGGCAGGCGCTGGTCAAAGAGGAGGAGATTGGGTCGAGTACCCTGAGCCATGATAGTGCCATTGTGATAGACATTAATGATACACCTAATTGATAAGCCTGCCAGGAGTACTTCCCATCTAGTTCCACCAACAACGGGGGAGGATGAGCAAGGAGAGAGAGTAGAGGTCAGATGAGGAGTCCAAAGATCTGGAGAGCGGACAGAAAAGAGGATATCAGTGACAATCTGTCTGGAAGTTGCGCTGACTTAGGTGTCTGCCATGTGTAGACCAGGAGTAGTGGCCAGTAAATCTTTTTTGTACTTTTTTCTTCCAGACTTAGAGAGAGGATAGGTGATAGTTTAGCAGTTAGAATAGATAGGGCAAGAGAGGGGATAGGTGATAGTATAGCAGTTAGAATAGATAGGGGAGATTGTGAGTGCCATTGGGGTGGAGGTTGGAGGATAGAAGGAGAGACTGCACGGTACAAACACAAACTCACCCAGCGGTCTAGCTGCCAAAAAGGGCGCAAGATACTACCCGGAGGGCACACAGATGCATTGCAAAAAAGGGAGTGTAGAGTTTTTAAAAACGCACACCTAGTTTCAAAATTTTCAGAATGCACATACATGCAATGCAAAATGGCAGAACACACCTAGATTCAAATTTACAGAACACTTCAATGCAGCAGAAAAGTGGAGGGTGCACAGTAGCAGACCAATATGTGATGTAGGAGAGCGACATCGTCACAAGACGAACAGGCAGAAGGAATAAGCGTGTGAAGATGAATGTAAAGGATTGTGACCTAGCAAGGAAAGAAAGAAAGGTGAAAAAAAGCTTCTGTGTTTTTGTTGCAAGACTTACATGGCTCAGGTAGTCTTTGTAGATGGGGGCCTGAGTTAGCCATTCGAGATCTGGAAGCGAGTCATGTGGAGAAGGCCTAGATGCCCCTAGTGGGGAACAGTATGCTACTCCACAGACAAGCATAGGTCCTCAGAAACCAATACGGTGTTGATTTGGCACAGTATAAAAACATTTTAACATAACATGCACCACATGTGATCAGCAGTTGTAATCCAGGCAGACAAACCATGCATCTTTCTCCCAGTGTGAGACCTATTGTCTCGTCTAGTGACCGCTGCTTTATTTTATTTGTTTTGTCACGATATGCAGAAAAAGAAAGTAACTGCACCTCTCCATGTTGTGACGCTAGACTGAAACCATGCTGACCATGCAAAATGTTTTGCCCTAGCGAATGATGACACATACGAGTGTGTTAAAAAGTGCACAGTACTTTTTTTTATGCTGAAGCTGCCATCCTCGCACTCACCTCTTCTCCCCAAGCCGTTCACCTGACTGCAACTCTGTTCCTTGTTAAACGGGTCAAGGTGTGAGCAGAGGTAAGCAAGCTGCAGGAGGTTAACGTCTCAACCAACAGAGCCACCAAAATGTAAAAGTACTGTAATTGAACAAATGCAGCCCAAACGCTAGTTAACATTACAAGTAGGATGTCTCAATAGAGAGACACTATTATAACTTATTAGTTTACCCAAAACCGAAAAAGGCATTGGTTTCAAGCAGTTCTCAACATGCGTTTTCTGATAGCTGGAGACATTATTTCAATCCATTGGTGCATGCTGCTCCAGATGTGTGTGTGGGTGTACGTGTGTACACATAAAGTACGGAAAGTTGCAACTCATATTTGTATTCTGTTTTCTATATAGTTTTGGTGTTTTAATTGCTTGAAGACATCAAAACAAAAGCACCAAACTCAATTTTATAAATGGCCAATTCCAAAAGTCGTCGGTGAAGGCGAGAGTCCAACCCTGCTCCACTGGCTTTCTTGCCACTGGAGGTAAACACTCTCACTGCTTCACAACCAACACTGTGACCATTAAGTCAGTAAACGTGTAGATAAGCATCATCCTAGCCCACTATGTGCGATACATACCGCTACAAAATGACAATTGCTATGCATCTTACCATAGTAGGCAAAGTTCCTTGCCTCTCCACACTTGTTTCTGTTTCGCTTTGCATTCACACTTTTATAAAACAAAAATAAACATTAGTAAAATGAGTTTTCACTTTTTTGTATAAGGGTCTGCAAACTGCGACTTTGAGATTTCAGACTGGAACACCAGTGATCCCTTGCCATTGACAATGCTGGTTATCCAATAGTGTTTGCTTATGTGTAGGCATGGGATAGGCATTTGCTATGCAATGCCATAATTATACTACCTGGCCATAAGAGGGCAACAGGTGTTTAAGGGTGCGGTTACCTGGGAACATCATAGCCGCGCCTGACAAATGCCTATTTAATGTCAATGCACAAGCCAAAACTCTAGCCTTTTTCAGTGCTTGTTTTTAACAGGACTTCAAATGCAAAGAACAGCTATAAAACAAGTGTTTGAGGGCACACTTGGTGAAGACATTTTATAACACTTGCAGCACGTTTACAGCTGCAATTAAACCATTTTCTCACTAGCCTGCACAGGGACACCACTGCCAAGAAGCAATTCAGCTACACAGTATGGGCTATACAAGTGGTCCTACTCAATGGCAGACCACACTTTTATGTTACTGCTTGATAGCGCTAGCTCAATGAGATCTCGGGAGGATGTTTTTTGTTTGGTGAGGGGTAGGTAGTGGTTGGGAATGACTAAAGGTATTAGAATGGCATGGGTAGTTAATGGATAGGTACATTACCATATAACACCCACAAGCAGTGACCTTGGTTGCATGTGGTCTCCCTCCTAACTCTGCTCCAAGGCAATACTTTTGATTTATAGATGGTGCTTATGCACCACCTAATAGCCAAAACTTTTTTTAAAAAAAGGTAATGCTAGGGCATGTTTTGATGATTTCAGGTATGCGCTGTACTGTAGTCTGTAATTGGTCAACTAGTATAGCTGCAGTCTTGGCCATATCCAAACACTAACCCCAACCCCAAAACTTCCACAAACACAGATGCTTGCTAAGAGCAGCTGCCAACAATCCATTAGCTAGTTGATTGGAAACCATTGGAAACTACAATGTTTTTACTTTACTTATGGGGGTCAGATTGAGGTAGGGCAGGTGGGAATGCATTGCTTTGCGGTAAGAGCAGTCGGAGATGGCGGGAGAGAGAATTCAAGTGTACAGTAGGGTGCATGGGCAGGGTGGAATGAGATAATTTAACATCTCTCCTGCCTCCTCAGCCATTCTTAAGTAATAATTGTCACAAAAAGTCTCTTGTCTGTCCTTGGGAACTCACAGTGGGATGATTAAAACTGGGTGCCATCCTGGGCTAGTGGATTCTGCCACTGGCGGAGGTATATGAGGGATCCCCAAACCACCCTCATTGTGTCCCTGCATTAATTCATGGGCAGTCACAGGAAGGTAAACCCTGCTACCAGCCCTACTGGTTGGCAAGACCATAAAGAGTGTAATCACAGAGGCACACACACTCCCTTCACTACCTCTGCCCTTATCATTGACCAGAAGGGGATAAGGATATTGCCCATAACCTGTAGATACGCTCCTTCCTATAAAGGGAATACTTTCAGAGAGCCAGGAAAGCTCCTTGGCCAAACCAAAAACTCCATCCTAGGAAGGCAAGCTTCTACTTTTAAGAGAGAATTGTGTTAATACTTCATATTCCCAGACGAGCAATTAAATATATTTTTCTCTTCTGCACGGCATGCGGGAGCCCCATGGTTACAAAGTTGCATCTGAACAATGAGACGGTCATTAATGCAGTATGTGCAGACAGAGAACTAAACTCACTAGTCTGGGACAAAGGGATAACAGAGCTGCAATTCCATTCAACAAGGGAAATCTATCGGTAGCAAACATCCTTCTCTACTTACCAAGAGATTTTTTAACTCCAGATTCACATGCTATGAGAGGAGTCTCTTGCAGAGAATGACAGCAGGGTTTCTAGGCGAGGGTAATGGGACTCCATATTGCCATGGCCCTTCTGAAATTTAAGATGGCGGCAGTCCTCATGTAACAGCACCAGCCCACATCACCACAACCCTGTCACCAACCAGCACATGCCTCAATACAGAGGTGTCCTTAATGTCTGTGAGAACCATGGACCCCTGCCAGGGGCGAAGAGAGCCTACAGTCGGCTTAATCTGGCAGTGTTGAGAGTTTGAAAAGGAGTTGTAGGAAAGAGTTTGTTAGAGAGAGACAAGAGTCTTGCGTGAGCTACAAGATCAGCTAGGATTCTGAGGCGAAGCCGCGTGTGCTGCAGGAGCAGCTAGGAAACGATTCCAAGGCTTTATAACACCCAAGCAGCGTGCCCCCACTTCTGCTGAACCACTACTGCCCAAACCTACCTGGCCTCATAACAGGATTTCCCCACGTGGAGCCGTGACTCCATGGACCACCGCAAAAAGCCACGAGGACCTTAAGATGGGCGCCCACACGAGTGTACAATTTTGTTTAGATCTGGTTGCCTAGCAATGTGCTACAACATTGCTTTGATAGGCCAGGAGGGGAACCGGAAGGCGAAAGCTACCCCCGTCCCCCTACGCCTAAGGCCACCCTAACACAAGGCCATCCCTGTCTGAGCCTGTCCGGGCCGAAAGGGCCATAGGGGCTTGTCCAGTTTGAAGCCAACTCTGCATTCACTACTGTCAAATGATCGCTTGACGACCGCTTCTATCTTTGTGGTAAGCATTATACCATAATCATATTCACGGTGTCTACAGCCAGGTTTAACCTCGCACTACCAACGCCCACAATCTGTTCTTCTGCTGCAATCATTCAGCGCGCTGCACTCCATTCTAGCGAATCATCACAATTGGTACCAGCACACTTCGAACAGTGACGCCCACCCAATGCGCATTCTATACGGCGTGTACTTTGCCTCTGCCCTGAGCCACCACTCACTGCACAATGGGCACTTCTTGCCTTCTGCCATCAATAACTGCTCATGCACCTATGTTTATGCACCAACAATTTGCCTTTGTGTTGATATTATCTGATTGTGCAGCTGCCTATCCGCCAGTATATTTAGATGCCACACCCTACCTGCATTTTCTGACTACACCTCGCCCATGTACCAGTATCAACTGATTGCACACTACCTATGTGATGATATTAACTGATTGTGCACCCTCCCTATGTGCTAGTGTTCATTGCGTGCGCACCCTGTGCGTATGTGCCAGTAATAATTGATTGTGCATCCTGCCTATGTACTAGTGTTAATTGAGTGTGCACCCTGCCTATTTGCCAGAATCAATTTGATTGATTGATATTTTATTTCTATCGCGCTCGTACACAAGTGTTTCAGAGCGCGACAAGGCAAGGGAGGGGAACAGGGGAGAACAAAACAGAGATCTTACTAGGCCCAGTGACATTGAGAACGCGCAAGTGCATGGCAGAGGGGGGAGGGGAAAAGTGCATGGAAGGGGGAGAGGTCGAAAGTGCGAAGCAGAGGAGAAACAGATAAATAACAATAAATAAATAATAAAGGCAACAAACAGTGGTAATGCAGCCAGCAATTTGCAAGTGCTAGGTTTAAGGCAGCAGACAGGATAGTTCTGATAAGTGCAGGAAGAAAAAGGGGGGGCTGTATGGGTACAGATACAGACCCCAGTGCAAGGGGGGGCCCAGAGGCAGTGCGGGAGGGTGGCAGGATGAGCAGGTACCTGGGCCCAAAAGACAGAGGGTGGCCAGGTGCACAGTGCCAAGAGAGAACAGATCAGCAGGGAAGAGGGGAAGCGAAGGCAGAAGAAAAAAGGAAGGTCTTGAGGTGCTTCCGGAACCGGAGATGGTTCTCCTCAAGTTTTAGAGTAGCAGGGAGGCACCATGCCTATTATTAAGACCAAGCTTAGCTAACCATGCCTATGCATAACCTTAGCCCCAAACAGAAGTGGTCGCCATTTACTATCCTCAACTTGTCCATACCGACCCTCTTTATCTCACTATCCCTAGCCTTCACTCCCTGCAAGACGGAGTACGACACTAGCATGGCATCTAACCATTCCCTGCCCTTCATCAAGAGCACAGTCTCCATAGCCATGGCGGCTCCTTTACCTCGACATGACGCAATAGCTCCTACACAGTTACTAACTCCACAACCGTTCCAACCTCCAACTTCAGCTAAAAGCACCAATACTCTCTCACCTGCCCTCTGGATCCAACGCTATGCCTCGAGACCAACGCCCAATCAACCTTGCTCCTTAACCACTAGAAACCTTAGACTAACATCTAGACTCAAATTATACTACCTTCATTCCCACACCAGCAAATCGCCAATCAAGGCCATAACATTAACTAGTAAAATACGGAAGCCTTACAAGACTCCCACAACCCCTGGCTCCTACCCTTACCAAGACCATAGCCAACCTTACCATGCCTAGCAACAAGACCACCTTGATCAAAGGAGCACTTATCAATGTCGGATCTCTGACAGCACACGCCTTAGACGTGGATGACCTCATCACTTCCAATCAACTTGACTTCCTCGCCGTGACAGAAACCTGGCTGCATTCCGCAGCAGGCCCTTCACTCGCACTACCCATTCCAGACAACTACACGATTATAAGACTTGACAGAGAAACATCCAAAGGCAGCAGCATCTCTGTCATTTGCAAGACTGCCCTCGGCCTAAGATCTCTTCCCCACCACCCTCTCCCATCTGTGGAACTGCTCTCACTGAAACTCCCATTCTCAGCCACACGCACTTTGAAAATGAATTTGGTTTACAAGCCACCTGGTCCCATATCCTCATTTGAAGACATGTTACAACTCCTAGCAACCGATTCCAAACCTAACTCCCAAATCATGCTACTAGGCGACCTCGACCATGGCTTCCTAGACCCTAATGATACCGCTGCCAAGACTTTAGCAAACTCTTTCTCTAAACTACGTTTTTCCCATCGCGTCACTAAACCTACGCATAACAAAGACCAGAATCCTTGATTGGATCGCCGACTTCAGCTGCGAAAGTAACATCATGTCCAACTCACCTTGTGCTTGGACGGACCACCATGCCATAATGTTCACCATACAATCTGGCGCACAACCTCACATAGCCAAAGTCCTACCTCCTCCAGCAATAACAAGAAATAACAAAAACATTACACTAAAAAATATATGTCCATTCCTACAACCAATCCTAAACTACTCCAAAACTGAAACAGACCCATCCACCTTTGTGAACTTCTACAACCAGACGCTTCACCAAGCCATAGACGCTATTGCTCCGTTGAAAGCACAGAAAGCCAAACCGCTAGTGCACCTCAACAATTGGTTCACCCCCCAGCCATAAAATCTTACGTGATAACAAAAGAAAGGCAGAATCGTATTGGAAAAATCACCCTCTGCCTCCAATAGAAACACCTTCTTAAAATCTGCAAAGGAATACAAACAAGCCATCCTAAATTCCAAAAGTGAATCCTTTAACAACAGAATCTCTAACGCCAAATCTGGCACTAAAGAATTATTCTAAATTCTCAGAGAGTTGGAATCACCTACCCCCCCTACTGAGACCTGCACCAAAGACAAAACATGGTGCTCCAAAATAGAAGCAGCTTTACTTGACAAAATATCGCTGCTACAATCTAAAATGGAAAAGAAAAAACTAAACATTAGTCCTGACACAAGCCTTCCAAAACCTAAAAATCTAACGGGGAAACATCGCATCCCTTTCAAATTCACACCCTTATCCATCCCTGAAGTGGAGAAAATAATCTTTCGCCTAAAACCATCTCGTTGCCAGGGCGACTATTGTCCTGCAACTATCATTAAAGACGCAGCAAAAGAACTGACACCAGCCATCACCTCCTTTATAAATCCCTCCTTTGAGACAAGCGCAGTACCTACCAACCTAAAAGATGCCTGGGTCTGCCCACTCTTAAAAAAAACCTAACCTAGACCCTGACATCCCTAATTATAGGCCTATCATCACGGTGCCATTCTTGCTGAAAATTCTGGACAGGGCAGCCTACTTGCAAATACAGACTCATCTCGAAACAAATAACCTCTTAGGCCTGCGACAGTCTGGGTTCAGACCCAGACATGGGACGGAAACTGCTCTGATTGACCTTAAAACGCAGACCGATGACCAAAAGGAAAAAGGCAACATAACCCTCCTCCTCTTGCTAGACTTATCAGCTGCGTTTGACCTTGTCAGCCACAAAGTCATTTGCAACCACCTCACCTCTGCAGCCCACTTCTCTGAGAAAGCCACCGCCTGGGTTCAATCATTTCTAGACAAACGAACAATGAGAGTCTTCTCTCCCGCAGCATCGGCCGATCCAGCACCAGTGACGTGCGGAGTTCTACAAGGGTCGTGTGTGTCGCCAACACTCTGTAATATATTTATCAAGCCGCTGTTCGATGATTTGGATCACCTGGGTGTCACCTACACTAACTAATTGGATGACACCCAGGTCGTCATCCCCATATCGGGCAACCACCATAATAATTCCAAACTACTAAGCAAAATCTATCTCATCATTCAAGCATGGATGGCCACTCATGGCCTCTGCCTCAATGATGAAAAGACCGAATTGCTACGAGTCGGCTCACAAGCTAATTTAAACAAACTAGACTAGACCTTCAAATCCTTCACCATAGGCGGCATAAATATCCCGGTTTCTAAAAATGTCAAGACGCTTGGTGTTTATCTTCATTCCACTCTCACCCTAATGAAACAAGTGAACACTACTGCCTCAGCCACAACATACACTTGTAAGCTTCTAAACTCATGAAGACCCTTCCTCTCACCAGCAAGCTGCTCCACACTAGCGAGAGTGCTTATATTATTCAAATTGGATTACTGTAACGCACGCTACCTAGGCACCAGCAAACGCAATTTGAATGAACTTCAGGTCCTTCAAAATAATGCCCTGAGAGCGGCCTTCAACATACCCAGATCTCATCACATTTCCGAAACAAGACGTTACTCCTGTTGGCTTTCAATGACTAACAGAATCTCACTTAAAACTTTGACCCTCACGCATAAGTGCTTAACCAACTCAGCACCGAACTACCTTGCGTGCAAATCCGCCAGAAGGCAATCCAACCAACCGACTAGGTCAGCGCAACTGAACCGTCTCTCAATGCCAAGATATAACAGACACAAATCTGGAGGCAGCAGCTTCCCCGTCCTTGCTTCCAAAATGTGAAACTCCTTACCCTCTAGCCTAGTGGTCTTCAAACTTATTTGGCTGGGGCCCCCCTGAGCAAAATTTGGGCAGGTCGGGACCCCCCAGAAATGCCAAATGAACAGTATATTGCGCGCCGTCATCTGCTCCCATCAGTCGCTGGGCTCCCTCATCCCACTCCTACCCAGTCGCTGGTCTCTCCCCACCCCATCACACACCCTGGGCTCTCCCCACTCTGCTCCCACCACTATCCCATGGTTCCTGCCCATTATGCTCCCACCATAGTCCCTGGGTTCCCCCCATCCCGGCGGCTGGTGATTTTTTTTAAGTGGAGGGACATAACTATTTCCCCCAAAAATGCCATTGCGACTGAGCATAGTTAGGGAGCCCGAACCAATAAAGGGGTGTTCGTGGGGGTTTTCCCCCTGTGAATTTTTTTAAAATAATGGGTTAAAATGTTGCATTGTAGAGCATACTTTTAACAAAAAAATGGGTAAATAGCCAAACAGTTTGCAATTGGTGCTGGGGGGCTCAGGGAGCAGGAATTGATATTGATATTTTATTTCTATCGCGCTCGTACACAAGTGTTTCAGAGCGTGACAAGGCAAGGGAGGGGAGGGGAACAGAGGAGAATAAAACAGTGATCTTACTATGCCCAGTGACATTGAGAACGTGCAAGTGCATGGGAGAGGGGGAGGGGAAAAGTGCATGGAAGGGGGGAGAAGTGGAAAGTGGGAAGCAGAGGAGAAATATATAAATAACAATAAATAAATACTAAAGGCAACAAACAGTGGTAGTTCAGCTAGCAATTTGCAAGTGCTAGGTTTAAGGCAGCAGACAGGGTAGGTCTGATAAGTGCAGGAAGAAAAAGGGGGGGATGTATGGGTACAGATACAGACCCCAGTGCAAGGGGTGGCCCGGAGGCAGTGCGGGAGGGTGGCAGGGTGAGCAGGTACCTGGGCCCAGAGTGTGGCCAGGTGCACGGTGCCAAGAGAGAACAGATCAGCAGGGGAGAGGGGGCGCGAAGGCAGAAGAAAAGAGGAAGGTCTTGAGGTGCTTCCGGAACCGAAGATGGTTCTCCTCAAGTTTTAGAGTGGCAGGACGGCTGTTCCAGAGGGAGGCCCCAGCTGAAGACAGAGATCTACCCCCAGCTCGTTTCTTTGAAAAACGTTGACCCTGAGGGAGTTGGAGGTAGAGGAGCGAAGAGCTCGTGAGGGGAGGTATTTGCGGAGGGGTAGCTGAAGGTAGAAAGAAAGAAAGCCTTGTTGACAATGCAGAGGGTTTTGAATGATAGATGTCCAGTAAAAAGATACCTGGGCCCCACTGGTCCTAACAAAATCAACATGTTTTTGTGTGTATGAAAGGCGCTGCACATTCATACAGCAATCACTCTATCATTCACATGAGCATCCATCACCATACACTCACTCATAACATAAGCATACACGCATCCATACACATGTTTAAATAAAAACAATGAACATAAACGTACCTTCTGCATTGGCCTGCATGTGGGTGCTGAAACGGCCTGCTCCAGGGCTATGAAATGCTGGCAAAGCAAAACACCTCAGCACTTGCATGGCTCAGTGAGCATGTGCGGCAGGGGAACTAAACTGAACTGTCAAAGGGAAATAGTGTTTCCCTTTGACAGTTCAGCAGCCTAGGAGCGCTCCATTAGCTGGAAAAAGCAGCCAAGAGAGTGCTCACTGTTTGACTGGGCTGGCTCCTTAGCTCCTCCATAATGGGTGAGGGGCCACTGGGTGGGCGCCTCCTCGCCATTATGGATGAGTCGCCAGGCTCGGACAGGCCTATAGGGCAATGCCTGTACTAAAAATATAAAATGCTGGTGTGGGCCAGTCAAAATGGGCCACCATTTTGGCCAATGTGGACCAGTTTGATGAGTTACTTAACTATGCAGTTAGTAATTTTGACCATTGTTGCTGAATATATCACAATTTACTTACATTTTAACACAAAGCACCCCCTTGGGTACTATTGAAACAGTGGGCTTCATTACAACTCTGGCGGTAGCTGTGCCGGTAAAACCGGCACGGTTGCCGCCGGAGTTGCATCCGGGTCCGGCACCCACGAATGGGCAATTACCAGGTCATGCTGAGTTAGGCAGACCTGATAATTGCCCTTTTGTGGGTGCCGGTACCGGTAGATCCCCATTCCCATTTGAGCCCCATAGGGAATGGGGAGCTTGGATGCACCGGCACCGTTAATAACGATGCCAGTGCATCCGATGAACTGTGCTCGCGGGTGCCGTACAGCCTGCCAGGTCAGACCTGGCGGGCTGTCAGGCACCCGTGAGCACAACTCTTACTATGGCGGAACGGTAGCAACGGTGCCGGTAGCTTACCGGCACCGTTGTTACCATACCGCCATAGTTGTAATGAGGCTCAGTCTGAGCCTAAAAGAATGAATATCCATTTACAACTGTGGGCCACTTTTTCATTGTTGCCTGAGACAGTTTCATGCTTCAGCCCGACCATGTGAGCCACCCCTGCCCATTTCTTCCAATCTAAAAAAAAAAAAAAAGTATTATTTTTTTTTAAAAAAAATATTTCATTATTTCATGCTGAGCTCTCAGGGCCCCCCAGGGATGCACCCGCGGACCCCTAGGGGGTCGTGCCCCACAGTTTGAATACAACATTCAGAATCAAAGCAAAAAACTGGCTCACCTCCCAGGAAACTGAGTAACCCACTACCAACCTGTCTAGCCTAGCTGTGTATATTCTCTCTGCAGCATGTTGCTATTATTGCACCTTGTTGATACAACTTCTCATATGTACATAATCTTGACTGTATACTATTTTTCTATATTGTTCTGTATGTTCCCTTCTGCTTATGTACAATGACAATGTAACTATGTACCTGTGTAACCTAAGTAATGCGCCCAGATGCCTGAGGGCTTGGTGCGCTATACAAATAAATAAATACAAGAGAGAGAAGAGAAGGAGGAGAGACCCTGGATGTTGGATTGAGAATCTAGAGGAGGCTCAAGGAGGAGAGAGTTGCTTCAAAAGGAGGAGAGATTTTAAGGAGTGGAGGAATTTGGAGGGAATAGAGATCTGTCAGGAGGAGGAGAGTTGTTGGGGAGTAGAGGACTCAGACCTTTTACATCGGTGGTGGAGGAGGTAGGAGGAGCACAGGCGTCAGATGTCATCAAGATCAAGGAGGTTCCAATGCCAATTTGGTCCAGGGCAAAACTCGGGTAAGGCTTCTGACAAGATGGTGCAGTCTCACTGGGTGACAGGGAGCGTACACTGCAGAGAGTTAGTGAAGAAGTTTCCCGGAGTAGAGGTTGGGAAACACCACAAGCGCCATCCCAAGAGTCCAAAGTTATGAAGTCTTTCTGGAGAGACACCTACTGCCTTGCCCTTCTTGAACAGACCTGCCAGCCCACTCAAGCCCGGAGTGTGTTGGCTGTGCAAGGCCCAGACCAGCATACTCAATCAAATTGTGTTCGGCAACCCAAGGCTACGGCTTCCTCCCTAGTTGAATGGTAAGGAGCCACCTTCGGGCTACAGGCCCATACAGCCAAAGTGTGCCCATTCTGGTTTGCGACCCACCTCTCACTACTTACATGCCAGGTCGCTGCACCCTATTTATCCTCATGCTACTTATCTTTCTTCATCTGCTCATCAGTTCAGCAGTCTACCCTAACGCTACCTGCCCAGCTGAGAAGAAATCACTCCTTCATACGTCCACTAACATGGCACCCAAGCCAAGTGATTCGAACTACCAGCCCTACACTATGACCCCTTGCACCACGTACATTAGAAGTCTTAAATTACATAGCAGACTGCCTAAAATCTATGAGCCTCTGACCAGATCGCTACCACCTGCCAACAAGAAAACCAATTGCCACCACACCACGACAACTATTAGTGCCAAACAGGCCGCCACCCTATCCACTTGCAGCATTACTGATACTCAGACTCCCTTACTCATCTCCAAGCCATCAGCCCCCAACACCCCCACCACTTGCCTAACCACAATTAAAGAAGATGATCAACCCCTTGAAGGAGCGCTCCTCAACGCTAAGTCACTGGTGGCTCATGTTATCGACATAGCCGACCTAATCACAGAAGATAGCCTAGATTTCCTTGCCATAACCGAATCATGGTTACATAAGGCTGCAGGACCGGAACTCATGTTAGCCATCCCAGAAGGATACACTATTCTTAGACAAGACAGAGATGGCTCCCGAGGCGGGGGAACAGCTATTATATCCAGAGAAAGCTTATCTTTAAGATTGGTAGCCCCACATGACCTGCAATCCTGTCAATCCCTCTTTATCAAGCTACCACTAAAAAACTCCCAATCTCTCACCATGCATGTGGTCTACAGACCCCCTGGTCCTATTGGCACATTTGAAGAGGACCTGCACAACCCAATGGATAGCAATCTCAAACACACTTCCCAAGTTTTGCTACTTGGTGATTTTAATTTAGGACTGAATGATCCTTCAGACAAACAGGCAGTGCAAATAGCAAACTCCCTCAATGCACTAGGACTAGCACAAAAGGTGAACGCTCCCACTCATATCAAGGGCAGAACCTTGGATTGGGTAGCCGAGACTACAATTGCGCAGCCACCATTACCTCTATTTCCCCTTTATCTTGGACTGACCATTTGCTCGTGTCCTTGGCACTCTCCACTACCAGACAGAAACTCGTAGCTCTCCATGAAGCGCCACCCTGTCTGACTAGGCTAAAAAAGAATATAACAGTGGACAGTGTGATCCCTAATATTCTACCTACCCTAAACTATTTGCTAGACAATACTGACCGTAGTACCATGGTACAAGAATATAATAAGATTATGCTCTCCACCTTGGACAAAGTCGACCCCCTTAAACTGAGAGCTAGTAAAGCCAAACTACACCTCAACAAGTGGTTCACGCCTCAGTTAAAGGATCTGAGACTATTAAAAAGAAAATGTGAAACTGACAGGTGCCTCTGCCCCTCCCTTGAGAACAAAAAGAAGCTAGCATCCACTGCATCACTCTATAAAAAAGAAATCTGCCAGGCTAAAAGAAACTCCTATAATGAACGGATAGTGCACTCTTAGTCTAGTATGAAAGAACTATTCACAATCCTCAAAGAATTAGAGTCCCCTATCTCTCCACCCGATATCTGCATTAAAGACAAGAATTGGTGCTCAGAGATACAACAAGCACTAACCAACAAAATCAACACTCTCCAAACTAAAACAAAAAACAAGTAAGACTGTTTGAACATATCTCAACCTTCTAACTACCACTCTCTACCTAATGCAAATATCACTGACCCAACTACTACATTCTGCTTCACTAAAACAACCATCCTCGAAGTGGAAAAAACCATCCTCTCTCTCAAACCGTCTAATTGTAAAGGAGACATCTGTCCAGCGCACATCATAAAAGAAGCTGCAAGAGACCTCTCCCCTTTTATCTCTAAATTGTTCAATGCGTCCTTTGCTTCCAGCACCGTCCCAGCCAATCTCAAACAATAATGGGTGCTCCCGCTTCTCAAGAAGCAAACTTTAGACCCACTTATCGCCACCAATTACCGCCCTATCACAACAGTACCATGTTTGCTCAAAATTCTAGATAAAATTGCATACTTACAGATTCAGAAACACCTCCAACAGCACAAACTCCTAGGGGTCCGACAGTCAGGATTCCGTCCATACATGGGACGGAGACTGCACTGATAGACCTGAAGACTCAGATTGATGAGCTGAGAGATCAAGGAAAAGCAGCACTATTGCTGCTACCCGATCTCTCAGCTGCATTCGACCTGGCAGATCATAAGGTCCTCTGTAGGCACTTAAATACAGCAGCCCACTTCTCCACTAGCGCTGTTAAGTGGATAGAATCATTCTTGAGTGAAAGAACTAGCAGAGTATTCCCACCATCTGCAGCTGCGGATCCTACCCCTATCATGTGTGGGGTCCCTCAAGTTTCTTGCGTGTCCCCCACCCTCTACAATATATTCACCAAGCCACTGTTCGATAATCTAGACCTTCTGGGTGTCACCTACACGAATTACGCAGATGACACTCAGATTCTCCTCCCGCTTTCCGGTGATCATGGTAGGGACCTGGCATTGGTGAATAGAATCTATCTCATCATTCAGGCATGGGTGGCCACTCAAGTCCTATGCCTGAATGATGACAAGACAGAGTTGATAATCCTTGGCTCCCCTTGCAATATTACCAAACTAAGGCATGAATATGCCTCCTTCATTATTGACGGTAATAACACCTACGTCTCCAAAGAGGTAAAAACTCTGGGCTTCTACCTTGATGCAACAATGTCCTTTACCAAACAACTAAACTCTCTGGCATCTACCACAGCCTACACTTGTAAGCTGATTAGAGCAGGTAGACCCTAACAAACACCTTGTGATGAAATGATGAACAGCATCCAATTTAACCAATTAAGAAATAAAAAGTAATATATACAAATGGCAGTTTAAGGTACTTTAATGTTAATTTACCAGACTTTTAACACGCCATCATTCTCTATATCATGTTCTGCAGCACAGCTACTTGGGCTACTTTTAATGTGTTCTCTGCAAAATTACCATTTGAACAGTATTTGGTAGGATTTAGTGGAATTATACCAAACTTCCTTGTTTGCGTGCTTCTTAAACTTTCAATTGCTTCATCACTCCAGTGTTGAATTGTAGGGGGTGAACAGGGAATGGCTAGGGCATGCGATTATTTCATCATGGTCTTAAATTAGGTTCGGAGTCTCTACAGTAAAAATATAAGGGAGTAAAGCATTGGTTATAAGATAATTTCAGAAAGCATTTCTGAATCCATGCACATCAGTACAAATGAAACCACATCAAGAAATTCTTAAGTCAAATTCTGAATAATGTACACATTTAGCAAGGATACATTTCACATGAAAAATGTACTGTGGGATTACCAGCACCTGTAAGATGACGTTTTCTCAAACCGGATTGCTTGCTTGAGTCGAGTAGTAACCATTCTTGATTGCACTAATTCTAACGCATAAACGTGTGTTTTGTTTACCTGCACATCTGTCAGGATTTGAACAAGAAGCGTACGCAAAAGGAAATGGAGCATGCCATGCTGATCCGGCACGATGAGTCGACGCGGGAACTGGAGTACCGGCAGCTGCACACACTGCAGAAGCTGCGCATGGATCTAATCCGCCTCCAGCACCAGACAGAGCTGGAAAACCAGCTAGAGTATAACAAGCGGAGAGAAAGGGAGCTGCACCGCAAGCACGTTCTGGAGCTCAGGCAGCAGCCCAAAAATCTCAAGGTATGAGATTACCTTTCGGCAGCTGGCCACACACTGCACAAAAGCACAGATGATTCTGGACTGCTTAGCGTATAGGCTTTATTTAATTGAAACATCTAGCTCAATCCCTTCTAAAGACAAATGTTTATGTATGAGTGGAGTATTGCTGCAGCCCTGTGGTTGCAACAAGGCTGGCAAGGACCTTGTGAAATGTCTTGAGCTTTATGTGCTCTTATAGAGATGCTAATTGCAGAAGTTTGGAAAACTAATGTATCTGCCAAAACTTAATCCGACATTTTATAAGGACCAAGCTTTATGTTCACATCACCCTTTCGGAGAATGTGAATGTTGTTTCCACTGCATGCTTAGTGCGTTAAATGTTATAGATGAGATTAGGATTAACTGTTTGCCATCCTGTTCAAGCAGTTGACCTGTCTATGAATTTAAGAACTTAACTCTACTGAGAAACATTACATATTGTCAGTAGAAATCCTAGCCATTACATTAAGCATCACATAGTGGAATATTCATCTTAACTGAAACTAACAAATGATAAAAACATTTTCCAACAGTGCCCTCCCCTCATTTTGCATTCCCAGTATCATTGCTGAACCCATTACTTGCTATGACTGTTCAGCAAGACTTTGCATATCCATGGTTTTTGTCATATTTAGGGTTATGGCATAAAGTTATCGCATTCAGCAGCTTTATTATGTTCTTAGTAAGGCATTGGAGTCCTTTAACTAAAGAAATGTGATTTGCATATTGCTTAAATCAAAACTTGCGGTAGAGTTATCATTCCCACAAATCTGGATGCCAAGTCTGAAAATAATCTTTGTTGCACAGAGGCCTTTTGCAAATATCACTTTGGTGTATTTTAGGAGTAGTGCACTCAGGCATGTTCCTTCAAAACTCTCATAGTGAATTCCAAAGTTGGGGATTTGTACCATAGAAAATTAGGAAGGTATATGCACTGGAAACAATGTTGTCCTTAATAAAGTTAATAGGTGCTTTCTATGGTTATCTGGTGCATTTACGTGCATGTGTTTGTAGACTTGCCATGATCACAATAAATTGGACCTAGACCTCTCTAGGAGCCAGCACAGGTGAAAGGAATATTTGCTTGAGTGATGGCAATAAACCATTCAATATTATTCAAAAGCTGCAATTTACCCCATTTAAAGAAATCTACTTGGGTTCTTCATGTATAATACGTCATCAGCCGTGTAATCAGGTGTAATGTTATTCATATCACTGGGTGTATCCACATCATACTGAAATTCTATTTTGTCTTGGTTCGGCGTATTCTTTCAAGCAGTGAAGAGCGCCAGGTACCTTAATAATCAAAGTCTCCCACATATTGACAGGCAATGGAAATGCAAATAAAGAAGCAGTTCCAAGACACTTGCAAGGTCCAGACAAAGCAGTACAAGGCACTGAAAAATCACCAGCTGGAGGTTTCTCCCAAGAGTGAGCACAAAGCCATCCTGAAGTCTCTGAAGGACGAGCAGACGAGGAAGCTGGCCATCCTGGCTGAGCAGTACGAACAGAGCATCAACGAAATGATGGCTTCCCAGGCGGTAAGAAATGTGCCGTCATTGTCCTGCTCACACTCCTGTCTCCACAATCTTGCTTTTTTTATCGTTTTATGAACTCGTTTTCATCCATCCTCCTACACCTTCATAATGCTCCTATCCGAGACCCTGCAGAAAGCTCCCGTGTAACTCATTACTACAGTTCCATGCCGACAACTTACAGAAGTGTTCACACAGCTCCACAGCTGAAATTTTATTTAGTGATTCCACACTCTATTAAGTAATGTTCTGACATATTTAAACTTTAATTCTACTTCACTCTCCAAACAAACAAATAGCCAATGAATTAACTTCCTAGACATTGTCATAGTGCTAACCGTCTTAAAAGCACCACTCATAAAACCTTGCAGTAAATCACCCACTTAAAAGCGGTATACCTTCTAGCACAAGATCTAATATAGCATCAGCTTACAAGTCCACATATGACATCCTCTCACAATATCACAGGTGTCTTCCTCCTACAAGCTGTATAGTGGCATCATCTTCCGTAACCTTGTGTAACATCCCCTCACAAGACCACGTGTAACATTCTTTTCAGGACCACTTGTAATCTTTCTGTGAGATTGTGTGCATTACCCCTGCACGCTCTTGTGTAATATCTTCCTTGCAGTCCTTGGTGTAACTTCTCCCTACGTGCTTATCTGCAACTGCCTTGTACAGGAGCCAATGTATCAATCCTCCTGCATCATCCCACAGTGTAATCTTCCAATACAATTCTGTGTAATGTCCTCTCATAAGCTTTCTTGCAACATCATTCTGCAAAATCTTGTGTCTTCCTACATCCTCTATATAAAACATTTGTAGATGCTAACATGTAACACCAGTCTAAAAGCACCTGCGTAACTTCTTCCTGTGCGCTTCAAACAACAGCCACTTGGAACTGCCTTCTACAAGCTTTCATGAAACCACAACCCTAAATGCAACCTGTACCACCACCCTCCTAAAAGCTCTGTATTATGGCAAGCTACAGTTTTTCACAAAACCTCCATCTTTTTAAAAGATCCTTTTTAACACTGTTTTACTTGCTTCCCTAAAACTATTATGTGTGTATTTTATTTATTTAATAAAGCGTGCAAACAACCCGAGGGCAAACAGGCGCTGGTTACATGAGCACGTTCTAACATACTAATTAGGTAAATTGTACATAATTAGGTAAATTGTACAGGGATTCAATGACGGAGAGAAAGCATGGATGTCTATTCAAACAGGTGAGTCTTTAGAGCTCTGCGGAAAACCCATTATGATTGTTCTGCTCTGAGTGAGGGTGCGAGGGCATTCCCATGTTTGACTGCGATGTAAGGGCAGCTTGAGCCTCCAGCTTTTGTTCTTCTGACTTTAGGTAAGAGAAGGCTGTGAGCATATGGCGTCCTGGAGGGTCTGGTAGAATAGGCTTTAGTAATTGTTTGAGGAAGGTAGGGGGGGACAGTGTTGGAAAGGCTTTTATGGGTGATGTACAGTTTTTTGAGCATGATGCATTCACGGATAGGCAGCCATTGAGCGGCTTTTCTGGCGGCTAAGATGTGTTCTTTTTTTTTGGAATGTTAAGTGCTGCTCACAGGGCATTGTTTTGTATCAATTGTAGTTTCTGCAGGTTTCTGGGAGAAGTGCCTGCGAACAGAGCGTTACAGTAGTCTAGCCTCGAGCCGTTAATTGCTCGGGCAATTGTTAGGCAGCTGTCTTTGTAGAGGAAAGGTCTTGAAGCATTTAAGACTTTGGGGGTTGAGGATGCAATAGTGCTCACTTGGTGGGACATGGAGAGCGTGGCATCGAGATAAACACTTAGGGTTTTTACCAACAATGAGACTGGGATTAGGATGTTATCAATGTGGAATGCTGTGTATTGGCTACTACATTCTTTTATTACTGCAGGGTCCAACTAGAAGGATTTCAGTTTTGTCCCCATTAAGGCACCAGTGGTTAGCTGCCACCCAAGCCTGAATAGTGTAGTAGGTGTCATTAGGATTTCAGAGTCTTCCTTGTAGTTTTCTGTGAGTGGGAGTGGAATCTGGGTCTCGTCGGCATAGTTGGTGTAGGCTATGCCGTGGGATTCCAGGATGTCAGAAAGGGGCCTTGTGAAGATGTTGTAGAGCGTTTTGGATATGCATGATCCCAGAGGTACCCTGGATGGTACAGGGAATGGAGACGCACTGGCATTTTCTGCAAATACTCTCATGACTCCTCCTTCCAGAAAGGAGGTGATCCAGGCGGTAGCCATCGGGAGGGAAGCTGGCAGCGGTAGTGAAATGGTGGCACAGTATTTTTTGATTGACCAGGCCGAATGCTGCGGACAGATCCAGGAGGAGGAGAACAGGCTTACCGTTATCCATGATCTCATCATCCGTTTTTTAGGTCTAGCAGGGCTTATTCCATGCCGTGGCCTGAACGGAACCCGGACTGCCTCATGCCGAGGATGTGGTTGGTTTCTATATAGGCCGCCCAATCTAGGATTTTCAGCAGGAAGGGGACAGTAGTGATGGGCCTCTAATTGATGGGAATAGTGGGGTCTAAGGATGTTTTATTTAGAAGGGGGAGTACCCAGGCTTCCTGAGGCTGGCAGGCACAGTGCTTGTTGAGAAGGAGGCGCATATGAATGAGGTGATGAGCCAGGCTAGAGACTTTGAGCAATCTTTGATAATAGAGGTAGGGCATACATATCATTTACACCTGGAAGGTTTTAGGCTTTTGATGATGGCTAGGACTTCTTTTATTGAGGTCCCTTTAAAGTGAAACTGGTGGGTCGAGTGCTCTGGCAGGTCAGAGGATGGGGTTGGGGGCTAAGATGAAGGGGTGTTTGTGGAGGTTGGCTTGATTGTTTTGGATTTAAGTGTTCAGCATGTCGATTTTTATTGAGCATTGCTGATTGTTAATCATTTAATTGCATTGATTGCTAATGCACCAAGCTTGATCCTTGATGAAGGGTGCGGGGAGGGGCGCAGACGTCTCGAGTCCTTGAAGATGGTGAAATTCTCTCTGGTGTCTGAGCTGGAATTGGAGATTGTAGTTTTGTAGGACTTGGATTTGGCTGATATAATTGCCAGTTTATAGAGCTTGGCAATTTTGTTGAAATCACCTTTCAGAGTGTCCAGAGGATTTATTTGCCACAACAGTTCTACCTGGCGTTTCTTACGTAATTCTAATAACTCTGGGGTATACCAGGAATTAGATTATTCTCCTGCAAGCTCACATTCAACCCTCTTCTGCTAGTTCTCTGTAATGTATTTGTTTCAGCCACCTTTCCCTTATTAGACACCTCTTAAAAAAAGATCCCTGCAAACTACCATAAGAAAACTCCACAATCTCCAAAGTAAAACCTATGTAAAAGGTCTAGTGTAACACCGTACAACATGATTGAGCGTGTGTTGCCTCCTAAAGGATGTAGCTGGAAACGACTAAAAATGTACATTAGCGTTAGTCTACATGCTCAAAGTCGCATGCTCCTCTTGCTTGTTTTGAAAATATCCACTAACACAACCCATGTTAGTGTTCATATATTCTATGCTCATACGCCCCGTCCCCTTTACTCCATCCTTGTCAGTGTCCCCCAACATGGGGACGGTACTGGAACCTTTGACATCGAATAATTGAGCTTCCCCTTTAAATTTAGTATAGGGCGCGGGGCGCAGCCCCAGGCATAGGAATGGCATCTCCCCTCCCCCGAGGACCTCCCCTCCGGCGCCTCACCTCAGTCCTTTTTTCTGACGGACGGTATCGGACCTGGCAGCTAGGCACAGAGACTTTTTTTTTGTAAATAAAATTGTATTGGTTTCAAGAAAACATAGCAAGGTACAAACCAACTGGAGGGTGCAAACCCTCTGCAAGTGATTCAAACACTGGAACTTACATTTTTTCTGATCCCCCAGCCCTCTCCTGTACCCTCCCGCCAATCCTCCTTCAAACACTTCCCATTATACGTGGAATTTCTGACTTAAAACAAACAGCTCCAGTGATCAAGTAAGCTCAATTAGAATTCAATGTATGTCCTGTGGTTGCTCTTGCTTCTGCCGGGGCCGAGCCTGGTCATACTGGGTACCCTTGTTACCGATTATCTCTACCCAATGGTGTCCCTAAATTGCTGCCATTCCACCCCTATGTCTGAACTTTTCCATGAGGTATATGTCCCTTGCTGTATCAGACCATTCCTTTATGGTTGGGTGACTCCTCCTCTTCCAATGTCTTGCAAGGCACGCTCTAGCTGCTAGAAGCATAAAATGAACCATGGAGGGAAGGGTGTGCCACTGTTCCCCCCCCTCTTATCCAAACCACCCCCCTCTCTTATCCAAACCAAAAAGTACCAACATTGGGTCAATCACACATTCACTCCACCTGTGTCCTTGATCCATGTAAAGACCTCAGCCCAATACACCTGGACCTTTGGGCATCCCCACCACATGTGCCAATAATTGGTTCTGTTCCCACACCCATGCCAACATTGAGGATTCACTGTGGAGAACATCTTAGAGTCCCACTGGGTCGTATTGCCACAGGTGCAGTAATTTCAAACCGTGGAGTTTGTACTGACAGGATATAGATGTTTTTTTTCAACAATACACTTTATTAAACAATTCAGCAACAGAGTACACTGACATCAACATGGCATGTATCTATATCACAGATTGTCAAACAGGGACAACAACAAATTTCATTCTGCAAGGGACATTAGGGGGAGTGGTGCTCCATAGGTCCTCCTCAGGGTGCAAAGTCTTTGATTCCCCATTACCCTTCCCATTGGAATTACAGTTCGCTCAGCCCTGGAGCCAGCGCGTTAGCGGGGGTCTTCTGGTGAGTCTGGGGTACTTTCCAGAGTAGTCCATAAAGGGTGCCCAGGTGTTCAAGAAAGTGTTCAGATTACCAGAGTGGATCGCCATTATCTTCTCTTCCACTACGATTTCCCAACATTTTGACAACCTGAGCGGGACCGAGAGGCCATCTGAATTCTTCCATAACCTGGCCATTGCTATTTTCGCGTCAGCAAAAGGTGTGTGCACAGGCGAGCCAGATGCCCGGAGAGTGGGAATACCACTCCCTCAGTTTCCAACAAAAGAATTATTCCAGGATCCCACGGGATTGCTAAACCAGTGATTGCTTTAATGTGATCCATCACCTCTCCCCAATACCTTCTTTTTTGGAGGGGTCCGTTCTGTCCAGAAGGCAGTAAAGTGTGGATATTTTCCCCTTAGGGGGAGCTGATAAAAGGGTTGTTTCCAGTGCCATCAGACCTCTTGCCACCTTTTTTGTATGAGACCCAATGTCGTAGTTGGGCATAATGGAACCTCACTGTTTTCTGAAACCTTGAATTTTTCTTTACACTTCTCAAAGGTTATCAGGGAGCCCTCCTCTAGGAAATCTGATAGTTTTTGTAGCCCTCCCTCCTGCCATGCTGCAAATCCGTGTGGGGGGATTCCCGGCGTGAATTCCGGGTTGTTCCAAATGGCGTGAGTGGACCTAGCGTGCCCCTGCAACCCCATTTCCTAGCTGCTGCTTTCCACTTTTGTGCAGTGTTCATTGTTGCTGCAAGGGGCAAGTGTGGGAGATCAGCCATGGGGACAGGGTACCAAGCCTCCTCTATTTGTCTCCAGAGCGGTTGGTCTGTTAATCGAACTCACGAAAAGGCATGGGATAGCTGCGCTGCTAATGCGTATCTTGACACATCCGGGAACCAAAGCCACCCAGAGCCCTCCCACAGAGCATGATTTTCTTTGCTATTCTGGGTCCCTCCCCCCACCCCCCACCCTCCAGATACATTTTTGTATGTTTCTCTGAAGGGAGAGTGACTAGTTTTCTGGGATGTGTACCGGGAGCACAGTGTAGTGGTAAAGTAGCCTAGGGATCAGATTCATTTTCACTGCGGCTATTTGCCTGAACCAGGACATTTCTTGTGTTTTCCAGTGCTCTAGATTGCGCCTGAACTAGCTGAGCAGTTGAGGGAAGTTGCTCTGATGTTTACGGGAGATGTCCCTGGGAATCTGAACCCCCAGGTATCCGATCGCAGAGACTGCCCAGGGGTTTGGGAGTGCTGGACTAAGTTATGCCTTTTATGTCTTTGTCAATTTAGTTGCCATTGCCACCGATTTATCTAGATTCACCCTAAACCCGCACACCCAACTGAATTCCTCGATCTCTTCCTAGAGAGATGTTTGGCTTGGTCGTGGTTACTAGCACATCGTCTGCGTATAGCCCCCACCGCGAGCCCCTTTATCTCTGGGTTTTGCCGGAACCTGTTAGCGGATGGCTCCATGGATAAGGCAAAGACCAGTGGCGATAGGGGACAGCCCTGCCTCGTACCCCTGGAAATATGTATCACTTCTGATCTGTTACTATTGACCCGTAGCTGTGTGGTAGGGGCTTGATAATTAGCCATCGTCCGTTTAATGAAGTTCGGGCCAAAACCTAAATGTGATAGCACATTCCTGATGTAGCCCCAGTCCACCAAATCAAATGCCTTGTGGGCATCCAATGAAATGACCAGTGTGCCTTCCCCCAGCCTGCCTGCGTCTCTCTATTAGGTTTATGGTGCACCTAATATTATCGTGTGTCCCCCTCCCTGGTATGAATCCAGTTTGGTCTTGGGCTACTATATCTGGGAGCTGTGTTTTCTTTTTTTTTTTTAACCTAGTCTCTAACACCTTCGAGAATATTTTCCCATCGTTATTCATTAAAGTTATCGGTCTGTATTAGGGTGGGAGCTCGGGGTCTTTCCCTGGTTTATGGACGGGAATTGTTAGGGACTCTGCCATTGATTTCGTGATGGTTCCTGTAGACATAAAGGAGTTGAATAAGGTAGTCAATCACGGAGCTAGTATGTTAATGTTAAAGGATATTTGTACCGCGCGCTATCACCACCGGAGTGGTGCTCTGGCGGTTCTGAAAGAAAGGAGGGATGGGGTGGAGTTAGTGGGGAAGCTGGAGAAGTGCAAGAGAGCAGTGATGTGCTGTTGGCGGCCTCAGCCCGGAATTCTGTTGGCTGGGCTTGGGGTGTTATACTGTCGGAAGACGTTGTTTGCTGTTGTGCGGGTCTGTGTGTGCTTTGTTTTGTTGTTGCAGTGTAGTGAAGTTTGTGCGGATTGTTGAGTTGTAAGTTTGTGTTTGGTTAGAATTTTAGAGGTGTATGGAGAGGTGTATGTTAGTGGGTTGGTTAGTTAGTTAGCCTTCCTGTCTTGAAGTGAGGCGCTGAATTTCCGTATTTCTAATGAAGTGGTGTGTGTGGACATCTCTGTGTCTATGTCCAGCTCAGGGGCTGTACGACATTACGATCCCTTTCCAATATGGGATCCTTTCATTTGCATAACCTTGCCCAATTTGGGCAACCGGCTGCCTAAGTGGCCCCTGTTTGTATGCGAGGCGGGCAGGCTATTGTGCATCCCTTGCAGTCTAGTCCAGAAAGCTTTCCTAATCTAGGAGGAGGGCGGGATCGGTAAGCCCAGGTTTACTCCCTCCATGTGTTGATGCCTGCTCAGCATTCATCATCTTATTCGGTTGCTCATTCATGTTACCACTGCTACCCCCTTTGGTATGTCGCAATTCTATCGCTTGCACTTATGTCCAGGGACGGCGTCTGCCTTCACTCACAACTCTCTTTGGTCCTTGCCCCTGCCAGTATCCACGGCTTAATTAGTGTGGCAAGTGCTAATGTTCACCCAACTTTATACAGGTATGATCTATAGTAGCATTTATCAAGCGGGTGATGGTTGTTCGCTGGGAGTTGGCAAGGGACGCTGGATTCTGTCCTTATGGGTGTCGTCTCTCTTGTTGTAGTGAGGGTTTCTTTATTTGGTTCTAGGAGTTGTCATTGTCGTCCTAGATTTGTCATCCCTTTCATTGTGTTTCACGTTTGGTGGTTTTAGTTTTTCACTTTGCATATGTGATGTTGAAGAGCCAGGATTTTTTTGTATTACTTTTCTGAATTGTAGGTGGTCTTTAGTGTTTCTTATTTCTTTCGGGATGTTGTTCCAGCTTCCAAGTGGGAGAAGGAGGAGCCACCAAGTTTTTTCTTAAGGTATGGTTTTTCTTCCAGACGGATTTCGTTGCTTGATCTGAGGAGTCTTGTTGGCTTGTAGATTGTTAGTTTCTTTTGCAGGAATTTAGCTCCTTGTCCGCTGATTGCTCTGTGTGTTATGTACATTGTTTTGAAGGTGATGCGATGTTTTACTGGGAGCCAGTGCAGTGTTTTTAGGGCTGGAGTGATGTGGTTTCTCTGGATAGTTTGAGGAGGAGTCTGGCTGCTGCAGTTTGGATCCGTTGTAGTTTCTTCAGGAGGTATTCTGGTATCCCGAGATAGAGGCTGTTTGCATAGTCGATTCTTGACATGATTAGGGTGACGATTGCAAATGTTTTGTGGGTGAAGGAGAGGAAAGGTAAGATTCTTCTTGCCGTCTGAAGGAGGAAGAAGCATTTCTTGATTATTGCGTTTATTTGTGGTTCTAAGGTGAGGGTGTTGTCCATCAGGACTCCAAGCTTTTTTTACTATCTTAGATGGAATTGGTGTGGTTCCCATTTCCGTTGGCCTTGGAATATAGGTGTTATTCTCTTGATTTTTGGATATAATCACAATTTCTGTCTTTCCTGGCTTGATTCTCAAGTTGTTGGCATTCATCCAATTAAAGACTTCTTTTAGACACTCGATTAGTGTTGAGTGATCGACTTGATTGTTTCCGATTTTGTAGATGATTTGAGTGTCATCTGCATAGTTGTAGCATGTGATTTTTTTATTTTTTGAAGATTCTGATTAGTGCATTTTGGTAGATGTTGAAGTACAGTGGTGATAGTTAGGACCCTTGTGGTACTCCACAGTCGTTGACTCATGGTGTTGATTTGAAGGGCTTTAACCAGATGGTTTCTGTTCTTTCTGCTAGTAAAGATTTAGTCCAGAGTAGTGCCGTGTCTGTTATGCCTGTTTTTGGTTCAGGTTTTGTGTCTAACTGTGTCAAAGGCTGCAGAGAGGTCGAGCACAATCAGGGCTGAGGTTGTGTCTGAGTCTGCATTAGTTTTTAGGTCATCCCAGATTGACAATAGTGCTGTTTCTGTTCCACTTGCAGGTTTGAAGCCGACTTGTGGTTGGTCCAACAGGTGGTGTTTTTCTACGTATTCTTGGGTTAATCTGTAGACATAGGTAGTTGGAGAGGTCTTCTACGTCGCCACTTGTGTTTTTTAAGAGTGGTTTCATATATGCTGATTTGAATGTTTTTGGTACGGTTCCTGTTGCTAGTAAGAGATTTAGGAGGTTTCTGTAATATTCTGATAGTGTTCCTTGTGCAAGGATTGACTTGTAGATGTCAGACGGGTATGGATTCATGGGTGAACCTGATTTCTTGCTGTGTTTCACCTACAAGCTGAAAGCCTCTGCCGATATTTTGGGACAGTGTGTGTGAGTAAGTGTGAGTAAGTTTTGTAAAATTTCGCAGTCAGCCAGTCTGGGCCTGGGGCCATGTTTTTCAGTGATTATATGGCCTCCCAACGTTTCTTCCAGAGTAATAGGGTCATCGAAGGTTTCCAGTTGCGTTTTATGTTGTTGGGCCTTAGTGGATCGTAAATAGCTGGGTAATTTATCGGGGGCTGTGGGCGGGCCTGTCATTACTGCTTTATGGTGGTTCACCAATACTTCCATAATGTCCCCCTCGCTGTCCTGGGCCCTACCATCCTCCCCCCTAAGGCAGGTTATGTTATTCCTATTGTGTGTCTTTTTAAGCTTATATGCAAGTATCCGGTTTGCTTTATTGCTTTTACTGTAATCAAATTATTTTGTGTAGGACCGAGATTTCGCAGAATGTTCAGCCCAGTGCAATATTAGCTTTCCTCAGTGCCCTTTCTCCTTTTCTTGTCCAGTGGGATTGTAATTCTTTTCTAAGGATTCTACCGTTCTCCAGCATGGGGTCTGGCATGGATTCACATGCTCATAAATATCTCCCGTCGTCAGGCTGGGAATCCTCGGTAAAGAAAAAATCAGTATCAGTTTCGTTTCTGATCTGTCTTTCATAGTAGTAACCAATCACTGATCTCTGCGTCATACTGACCACAGCCAATGACTGCCATCTCCCTAAGCCCCGCCTCTGGCAGCCATCTTCAGATTTTTACCGCACGTTCAAGTGTTGGGAGTCCTTGTGCTTAGCTCTCGAGCTTTTACTGCGTGTTTCGCGCTTTTTCAGGTGAATTTTCACATTTTTTCGGTTAATCGAGCCTCAAGCTCCACCGTTTCTACTCCCGTTAACGGTTACCCGTTGCAGGATTTTCCTACGCCCCTCAAGGGTCAAGATTTCGTCGAATCAACCTCTTAGAGGATTCCAGAAGATTCGCGGCCTTCTTCGAGATGGCCCAGGACGCGAGTTTGTCACCCGGACCCAAGCTGTTTCGCAGCTGCCCTGGATGCGGGCTGCAGAATGTGTTTAAGGAGGACGAACATTCGCGATGCCTCTACTGTCTTCATGGGGACAAGACTCATGTAGAGAAGGACTGCCAGTTCTGCAAGAACTTGTCGGAGCGGACCATGAGGGACCGTCGATCTCGTCTCGCCAGCTGGTTGGAGAAGGGCTCAACGGGTGAGAAGAAGAAGAAAGGGTCCGAGCTGGCTTCTAAGTCCTGTGCGGGCGCCCCGGCGACGGGGGCCCAACACCAGGCCAAGTGCCGCAAGTCTGCTGGCTCCGGGAGCGCCGAAAGGTCGGGCTCTTCGGGCGCACCTTCCCCGGCACCGTCAACCACGAGCCAGCGCTCCGGTTCGGGGAAGAGGAAGTCCGAGACCCCGGGTAAGCTTCGGGAGTAGCCCCGTCCGATCTCGGGAGAGGGGGAGCGAGGCGTCGCCCCTCCCCCTAAGGAGAAGGCCCAGGACGCACCTAAGGTGGTAAAGGCCCCTACCCAGCAGGCAAAGGCCTCTATCGAGGCGATCGCGGCGACTCTGGCCAAGCCGGAAGAGACCCCGCCAGCGGAGACTGCATCCGGGACTAGAGTTTCCCTGCCGCCAAGGAGGGAATCCTCTTTTCAGCCCATTGTCATGGCCGCCATGATGGAACAAGTGGGGGGGGGGGCACGGTAGCCTCCTCGAGCTCGGAGTCAGCCTCGGAGGAGGAACTGACCGAGGTCACGAGGAATCTCGAAGTACAATTCGAGAAGCTTCGGTCCCGCAAGGAAGATCCTCGGGAGATAACCGAGGAAGACGACGATGGCGAGGAAGAGCAGCCTTCCCTTCCGGCGCAGCCGGAACCTAGGCCTCAGGATAGCTCGGTGGCCATTTTGTCTGCGATCCAGTCCTTATGCTCTGAGATAAGGACGAGATTACCACAGCCCAGGCCGGAGGACCCGCAACCTGGCCTGTCGGGAAGTCCTCAGAACAAACGACGGAGGACCCAACCCTCTCCTCCGCTCGCCCCCGTAAGGCCTGCAGTTCCCTCCTCATCCTCCCACGAGTCGGAAGATGACGGTGCGGTGGGCTCGACGACGGGTTCTGAGGGTGACGACGACGGAACGGGTCTCCCGTCTCCCGGGCATCTCCACCCGACGAGATTGGCTCATTCCACGCCATGATCGCCAGGGCGTCCGAATTGTTCCAGCTATGCACGGAGGAGCAGAAAAAGGAAGGTTTCCTCTATCAGCGCCGGGAGACCAAGAGGAAGACTGTCATCGCGGTGCCTCTAATCGATGACATCTGGGAGGAGGGCCTGTCGGTCCTCAAGAACCCCTCCACGGCACGAGGTCCCGGAGACCGCTCCCCTGTGCCTCAGGTCCCAGCCAACGCCAGACTCGGTCGTCTCGGCGGCGTCGAAGAAGAAAGCGGCGGGGTCAGGAGCCTCAACGTCGAATTCCCCTCCGGACGGCGAGGGAAAGAAGTTGGACGCAATGGGGCGACGGGTCATTTCGTCGGCGACGACGATCAAAGCGGCCAACGCCCTGGCGATCGTGGCCCGTTACGACAGGGAGCTCTGGTTTAAGCTGGCCCCCATATTGGACTTCCTACCGGATGACAAGAGGTCCGAGGCCCTGGAAATACTTCAAGAAGGCGAGGTGGCGTCGGATCACACCATTAACGGTGGCAACCGATATTGCCGATACCGGGTTCCGCCAGCTGGGCAACGGAGTTTGCCTACGACGACGGGGTTGGCTCCAGGCGACCGACCTCCGTCAGGTCGTCCAGACCAGGGTGTTGGACATGCCGTTCGATGGCAGCAACTTGTTCGGGAAGGTAGAGGATGAATCCCTCCAAGCCATAAAGACGGACACGGAGACGGCCCGCGCCCTAGGAGCCCTTCAGCAGCGACGGCCCTTTCGGAGCTCCGGAGGCAGACAGGGGGCCTCCAAGGGATCCAGCTGTGGCACGTCGTCCTACTGCCAGGCGGCACGCTCCTCGTCTCAGGAGGCCTACAGGGGTCGCGGCAAGTAGGGAGCGCCTCGCCGCCGTCGGCAAGGTGGCCAGGGTGGCAAGGCCACCACCTCCAAGCAGGACTGAACCAGCCGTGGCCTCGGGCCCCTACCGAAGCACCCCGGTGGGAGGCCGCCTGACGAAGTTCGTCGGCGTGTGGAAGTCCATCTCCACCGATCATTGGGTGCTGGATACCCTGGCAAGAGGACACTCTATCGAATTCCTGACGAAGTGCCCTCACATTCCACCTGTGGCCAGGAAGGAAAATCACGTCCCGCAACTGCTGTTAGAAGTAGGGGCGATGTTCAGGAAAGGCGCCATCGAGCCCGCCCCGAAGAGGCTCCGGTGCTCCGGGGTGTACTCAAGGTACTTCCTCGTCAGGAAGAAGACGGGCGGCTGGCGCCCCATCCTGGACCTTCGTCGTTTGAACAAATAGATCAGGTCACAAAAGTTCAGGATGGTCACCCTCCAGCACGTGCTGGGACAGCTGGAGGAAGGCGACTTCCTATCGTCGCTGGACCTGGAGGATGCTTACTTCCACGTTCCCATCCTCAGAAGTCACCGAAAGTTCCTCAGGTTCGTCGTCCAGGGACGCCACTACCAATTCAGAGCACTGCCGTTCGGATTGAAGTCGGCCCCCAGGGTCTTTACCAAGTGCCTAGCACCTGTGGCGGCGCGGCTGCGCCTGCAGGGGATTCACGTCTACCCCTACCTGGACGACTGGCTCATCCGCTCAAGGACGAGGGAACTCGCCGTCGAACACACTGCGAGGACCGTGTAGCTACTCACAGACCTGGGATTCGCCATAAATTACCCAAAGTCCCACCTGGTGCCGTTACAGGTGGCCCTGTTTCTGGGAGCGAAGCTCGATACAGTGAGGTGCCTGGCGGCACCGTCGAAAGAACAGACGAAGACCATTCTGGTCAAAGTGCAGCGCCTGCTAGCCACGGACGTGGCCAGGGTGAGGTCCATCAAGTCCCTCCTGGGGATGATGTCCTCTTTCATCTACCTGGTGCGCTTTTGCAGACTACGGATGCGCCCTCTTCAAGAATTTCTCTACGCCCGTTGGATGCAAGCGACGGGCACCTTCGAAGACAGGGTCCCCCTCAACGAGGTGTTCCGGCGGGCGATTCAGTGGTGGGGCCTTCGAGCGCACCTCACGGTGGGCAAGGACTTTCAGACGCCGGCGTACCAGGAGACGGTGACGACGGACGCTTCCCTGGAAGGTTGGGGCTCCCACACCGGAGATCTCCACGCAAGAGGCCTCTGGCTCCCGGAGGAGAAGCTCCTGCACATCAACATCCTTTAACTCCGAGCCGTGTTCTGGGCTCTCAAATCGTTCCTCCCGTCGCTCAAGGGCAAGGTGGTGCGGATCTTCACGGACAACACCACGACAATGTTTTACATACGGAAGCAGGGAGGTACCAGATCCCCAGCCCTATCCAAGGAGGCACAGGATCTGTGGCACTGGGCGGTCGCCCAGGGGATGTTCCTGGTTCCCTTCCACTTGGCAGGAGAAAGAAACACCATCGCCGGCTCGCTCAGCAGGGAGCTGCGCGCGTGTCACGAGTGGGAGCTGCGCCAGGATCAGGTGTATCAACACTTCCGACGATCGGGCAAACCCCAAATCGACCTGTTCGCAACAGCGACGAACTCGGAAGTGCCAGAGGTTCGCCAGCAGGTTTCCCCAGCCGAGAAGCATGGGCGATGTGTTCTCGTTCCGCTGGGACGGCCTATACCTGTATGCGTTCCCTCGGTTGCTGCTCGACTCATCAACCAGCTCAAGAGGTCCCGGTGCAGGATGATCCCCGTCGCACCAGCGTGGCCAAGGCAGATCTGGTTCCCGGACCTTCTGGACTTGTCAACGTCCCCATCCATCAAGCTGTCGGCGGACGCGGATCTCCTCTCCAGAGAAGGAGGTGCCATCTTCCACCACGACCTGGCGTCGCTGAACCTGCAGGCTTGGCTCCTGCAGCGCTAGAGTTTGGAGGGTACGACATACCGGCTGACTGCAGAGAGGTTCTTGCAAAGGCCAGGGCGCCCTCGACTCCCAAATGCTACGGTCACAAGTGGAAGTGGTTCTCTATCTGGTGCCAAGCACAGAAGATCAACCACCTACGGATTACAGCCCCTCAGGTGCTGCCGTACCTGGTATCGCTGGCAAAGGCTGGGCTAGCCCATGCCTCCATTAAGATTCATCTGGCGGCGATCTCCAGATATACCAGAACCACAGGATGGACGTCCCTGTGGTCTCATCGACTGGTCAAAGAGTTTATGAAAGGACTGTTCCGGTCGTTCCCAGCGGTGAAGGCCCTGGCCCCGGCGTGGGAACTTAACGTGGTGCTGACTAGGCTCATGGGGCCCCCATTCGAGCCGGTGCACTCCGCACCGATGAAGTTTGTGTCATGGAAGACTGCATTCCTGGTGGCCATTACCTCCGCACGACGAGTGGGAGAGATCCAGGCCCTATCCTGCAAAGCACCGTACTTGACTTTCCATGCCTCGAGGGTGGTGCTTAGGACGCACCCCTCCTTTATGCCCAAGGTGCCGTTGGACTTCCATCTTAACGAGCCCCTGGTGTTACCTGTTTTCTTCCCGTCTCCTTCGTCGCCGGCCGAGAGGACTTTGCACTCGCTGGATGTGGCTAGAGCACTGAAGTTCTACGTGGACCGCACGAAGAGTTTTCGGAGGACATCACAGCTGTTTGTGAACTTTGGACCTGTGAATCAAGGGAAGGCTCTCTCGAAGTCTTCTATTTCCAGATGGCTCTCCGGCTGCATCATGCACTGCCACCGGTTGCTAACCGACCGCTGCCAGGCCGTCCGAGAGCCCATTCGACCAGAGCGATCGCTGCTACTACGGCGTTCCTATCTGGTGTGCCCCTGCTGGACATCTGCAGGGCTGCTACGTGGAGGTCGACGCACACCTTCACGAGATTCTACTGCGTCGATCGGGATTCCAGGGAGGAGTCCAGGGTCGGCCAAGCAGTGCTGCGCAACCTGTTCGCTTAAGGTGAGCCTGGTGAGAAGGTAAGAGATGCTTAATGTTGAGTTGTTGTATTGCTTAATGTTGAGCCTGTTGCCACCTCCCATGATTGTGCATGTGTGTACTGCTATGTATTCTTATATTCATGAGCATGTGAATCCATGCCAGACCCCATGCTGGAGAAGGAACAAGTTACTTACCTGTAACTGTTGTTCTCCAGCATGGATCTGGCATGGATTCACATGCGAACCCTCCCGCCTACCCCTTTGCGGCTCTTCACTTGGTCATACTGCCACTTCACGTGCTACCAAATCTGAAGATGGCTGCCAGAGACGGGGCTTAGGGAGATGGCAGTCATTGGCTGTGGTCAGTATGACGCAGAGATCAGTGATTGGTTACTACTACGAAAGACAGATCAGAAACGAAACTGATACTGATTTTTTCTTTACCGAGGATTCCCAGCCTGACGACGGGGAATATTCATGGGCATGTGAATCCATGCCAGACCCATGCTTGAGAACAACAGTTACAGGTAAGTAACTTGTTCCTTCCCTCTAGTTTGGTTACTAGGATTTTTGAGACCCTCCGTTGTTCGGCCCCTGCGCTAATGAGTGTTCCCCTCACTACCGCATTCATGGCATCCCAGATTACATCTATAGCTGTGTCAGCTGTTGTGTTTTCCAAAAAATAGTTGGTTAATGTTTCTCCAGTTTCCCTTTTAATACTATCGTCTAGTAGCATGGCATCGCACAGCTTCCAATGTCTCACTAGGGGCCGGGTGTTAGGCAGAATTATATGCAGTACCCTTTGGGAACACCACACACAATTAAGACTACAAGTGACAGTACAAATTCACCTTTGGTACAAGCCTGTACTACACAGTAAAGTGGTAGCGATGGCTGAGCAGCCAGACTTATCTCAAGAGTAAGTGAGCAGTATCAGATAGTTACAGAAAGGACAGCAATTACTATGAATCAGGCAAACACTGAATCAAGGTTTTCAAGTAAAAGAATATACATGTATTTCACTCTTCAGTTGTATAGCATTACACTATTATGAGCAGTTTAAAAATCACACTCTTAATACACCACACCACTTCCCTTAAATTCCAGACAAGTTAAGCTCACAAAAAGAAGTGGGAGCAAAATGGCACTCCAGCAATTTAAAAGGGAGGGAAAAACAAAGTTAATAGAAATTGAACCATACCAACAGGTAAGTACTCCGGGCATTTGAGCAATAGGAACTACAGTGCTAGATTCAGGCAGAAAAGGCTTAGTGCCAAAGTAAATGGGTCAAAAGTCTTTTGCTGAAGATCATACAGTTCAGGGTAGTTTGCGGTAAAGTTCGTGCCATGGATTCCGGACGATGTTGGTTGGCAGAAAAGTTAGTTCAAAGAGAAGAGAAGTACAAGCCCTCAGTTTGGAGAAAGATTTCAAACACTTTCACCGCCGCTGAACGAAACGAACAACCGGATTTGCACAGTACCTTAAAACGGAGAGGAAGCTGTAGCTGAGGTGAACGTTCTTGGTAGTTCCTGCAGGCTCACGGTTCCTGAAGCGACTGTTGGACTGACAAGAAGTAGGAAGACTGGAGGGTCCTGCACTACCCAGGGAAGAAACCGGCAGCAGAGCAAAGCAACGAATAAAAGGTGTGCTCCTTAAAACCCAAGCAGGGTCCGACCTTCCTGGCTATCCGGCCCACTGTAGCTCTGTACAGTAAATTCGACCAGAGGAGGGGTCCTGGCTTGCAGTTTGGACGAACTGGTTGGTCCCACCAGCTCAAGGGAAGATGTTTCCTGTAGGATCTTCACTGTCGGCGGATTCTGAAGATTCGGACCTGCAGCGGGGCTTCACTGGGCGGTTCAGTCGTGGTAGGGGTCCTCTTCCATCAGCTCCTCATTGGTCCTTTAATTCCAGTGGGGACTCTGCCTTTCCAGTTCCAGAGACCTGCTTTTTATATTCAGTTTTCCCCATTCATACAGCCTGGCTGTCAATCACACAGCAGGGTCGCTGTCCTGGCAAGGACAGTCACCAAGCCAAACAAACAGGAGTGCGACTTTGGTTACCAAGGGAACCCATGGCAGAGGTCCTAAGACCCCTCCCTCAAATCCTGCTTACCCAGACTTTCAGGTGCCTTGAGGGCTTCTGTGCAGAAGCCCGCAAAAAGACGGAGAACAAAGGGACCAAACCTGGTTTGGGGCGCAGAGTAAAACACGAGAAAGGCATTTACAAAAAGAAATGGCGAATAAACCCAGCCGGAACCGTAATAAAATATATTTGGTCAAGCGGGTTTAAGTTTGAGGCTAATAAAATAGCCTAAAAGAATACCATGGTTATATAAGATAACCGTGGTATGAAAAATAGGGTAGTTACCACTGCCACCAGCCAAGTCTTGATGAAAAGGGAGCGAAACAGTGCCCCAAGAGAAACAGATAAAAAGGGATAAGAATTAACCCTTTCCAATATTCCATGTAGGATTAAGATGGGTTGTACTGGGTCTGTGATTTAAAGAGACTACATGAAGTTAGTGGCAACTTTACATGTTTCTGGGAGACAGTAGTCAGTCCCAGAAAAATTGAGTAAGTGGTGAAGTCTAAAAGACAACCCTGTGCCACTGCACTGAAAGTGCTGTGTAACACACATAAAAATGATGCTCATGGAGTAGGTGAGGCTCCAGAGCCCAAGATCACACAAATGGTAAAAACACACACAGCAAAACACATGTAAGAGTGGGGAAAAGGCTCACACTCTTACCAGGTGAAAAAAATAAACCCTAGAAATCCAGCAAAGCTGCTGAGGGACCCATTAGGTAAGGGAAATCAGCCATTTATGAGAATTCTCCCTAACACTGGGGGGAACCTGTTATGCCCAAGAAAGCTGATACTGGGGCATGATCCGAGATCGTTCGGTTATGTATCTCCACCTTGTCCAAGCATGAGTATATTGCACTTGTGACCAACAAGAGGTCTATTCTCGAAAACCCCTTATGCAAATGAGAATAGTGGGTGTAGTCCCTAGTTCCCCTGTTGGCCAGCCTCCACACATCCACTGTCCGAGTTTCCCTGAAAAACCTAGCAAGAGATAATGCCTGTATATAGTCTGCTCTGGTTGGGGCGGGGGGGGGGTGGTTTATCCGATAGTGGATCAGGGACCATATTGAAGTCTCCGCCTATAAGGAGGTGCCCCTCAGAATGCCAGGATAGTTGGGATTAGGTTTGCTAGGTACTTATCTTGGGCGCTATTTGGGAAGTAAACAACCGCTACTGTGATAGGCTACTCTACTAATATCCCCTTCATTATTAGAAACCTGCTTCCCGGATCACTTCTAACTGTAATTCATGTTAGAGGGACATTCTCGCTCAAAAGAATTGCAACTCCTCTCTTTTTTCCCCCAGATGTGGCGAAGAACGTTTTTTTCAATCATTTCAATCTGACACGTTTTTCGTCAGTCTGTAAGAGGTGCATCTCCTGGAGGAGCACTGTCTCCTGCCAATTGATTGAGCTTGTGCTCCACTGATGTGCGCATCCCCAGGAAATTGAGCCCTGGACATTCCACAAACTAATAATTTGAATTTACCTTGCCTCACCCGATCCCATAAAGTTCCTTAGTGGTTGTAAAATTGCGTATCCTCCCGTCCCTCCCCACTCTAGCTCCATGCATGGAGTTGTTCTGATTGTGTGTTGTTGTGATGCCTGTAGACGCCAGTGTATTGGTATTTCTCATTACTTGTGGGAGTGTAACTGCATAATGTCAACTTTGAATTCAACTAATATGCAATCAGTATGCGGCTTGTCTTTGGCTTGTTCCACCCCGGATGTTAGGGGTTTCCTTGGTTCCCCCCAGCCCCCTCTGACTCCGGGGACCCCAGCAAGTGGCGCGTTTCCAACAGATTTTCCCCCCAATAACTATTCGGAGGCCGAGGGCCTAACAACTGACCTTGGCTGCACACAAAGATCTTAAGTAGGTCAGTCTGGGTTGGGCTTTCTGTGGGGGCGACCCCAAATCCTACACCTTCTGCTCACTCTTGTCCATGTCGCAGTCATCTGCTTCTTGGCAGGGTCTCGGGCAGACGCCTCTGATTCTGATTCCTTGCTTGCTCCCCTGACGCCCATGAATTTCTCGGCCTCCTTTAAGGAGTGGAATTGTTGTTGTGTTCCTTCCCAGGTACATTTTACGGATTTTGGAAAGCCCCAACAGTACAGAACCTTTCTTGCACGCAGCCATTCCATCAGCGGCTAGAGGGTCTTTCTTTGCAGATGGGTGGAATTCGCTAGGTTCTGCTATAAGAGGATGTTGGAATCTCTGAAGGAGATTTGCTGCATTGATCTGGCTTCCCTCATGATTTCTTCTTTTACCTTAAAGAAGTGAACCCTGGCAAGGACATCCGGAGGGGATGTGGCAGACTGCCTCGGGATTGTTCTAGGCACCCGGTCTATTTCCAATGTGGACTCATCTGGGAGTGTTATTATAAATCTAAATAGATCCACTCCGTAGCTCTCCAGATCTGAGTCTGAGACAGAGGACGGGATCCCCCCCAGGCGGATATTATTCCGTCTCAACCTGTTTTCCACATCTTCCTGCTTCGACTCAAGTGCCTCGCATCTCGCTTCCAATGCTGGTAGTCTGTCCTGGCCTTTCTCCCACTCGTAGGTTTGATCACATAGAGCACTCTCCATGTCTGCCATCCGGCTCTCCACTGCTTCTACCCTTTTGTCAAGGGAGTTGATTTTTTTCATTAGTTCGTCCATCCCCTTTTGAATTTCTTTCATCAGGGCTGTAAGCTAAGTGCTCCACTTCCGGGGTGTCCTGGTTAGAATTGGGGCCTGATGCTTGTTCCAATGGAAGGTCCCCCTTCTTCGGCTTCTCCGGGCCGCTGCTGCCCATAAACGTGGCATTATCTGTTTGTTTGGTTGCCTTGCCACTTTTCGCCATTGTTCTCTGTTGTTTTAGGCAAGGAGTACAATGGGGGAAGACTATTTTCTCACCCTTATGAGGATTCAGTTGTCGTTGCCTTCTCTCCGGGGTACCTAGGGTCGCAGAGCCCACCTTTGAGAAGGTTGCCTGGTGCTCCAAGCCCAGTGATCTCTGTACCTCAGTGACTCTTTCGATAAGGCGCCCTGGCTGGTGATCTCGGGTACTCGGGATAGACCCAGGCCCCTGCTTCAATCGTCTGGGGGGGCTTCCGTAGAGGGGACACTTCCAACCACAAGCTCTCTTTCTGTGGTGTAGATGACAATGCACGGACAGGCTGCAGTGGGTGCAGCACCACTTTGTTATCATGTGGTTTAGTTGGGTCCGGGGTGCAACTCTAGGACTCTGTTTAGTGGTAGTGTGTTCCCTCAGCAGTGTCCGCTTATGGTGGCCTCCCACCAGCCAGTGTCTGATTGATGTCCTTGTGGGCTGGGGTTCCTTATGGTGATGCCTGTAGCTTGTAGCCCTGCGTTTTCCAAGGCTGTTTGTCCCCCCACCCCTCACGGGTCTGTTTTGCCGTGTGTTGGGCTACCCAGCTCAACCCTCTGGCCCCTGCTGCAGGCTGACGTACTTCCTTGTTGTCCGCACCAACTGAGGTAGCTGCAGTACTCGGGGGCAATCGGGGGCGGCTGCTCCTCCCTGTTAGGCAGAAACCTGTGCAGTTCCCTTAGGGAACACTGCAAAAGATTTATGACTACAGGTGGTTGGCAGTAAACCCAATTGGTAGCTGTGGCTGAGCAGTCAGACTTCTCTCAAGATGAGTTAGGCAGTATAACCGGACACGGCTCTTCCCTCCGCCGAAACTCGTGCCAATTGGCTCTTTAAGGGTTCTGGTGCGGAGTCTATGAGTGCCGCGACTTCTTCCCACTGATGGCAGTTGTAGCTGGCCAACAGGGTGGTGGAGTTGGCAATCCTTGCCTGGTAGGCGGAAGTACTGTTTGACCTTGGTGCTGGGACAGCAGGTTGTACCCGCCCGGAAGTTTGATGGGTTCGCACACTGCCAATCTGTGTAAGTGTGGGAACCACGGTTGTCTTGCCCACATGGGAGCAACTAGGACGAGCGTCATCGATCCGTTGTGCAGCTGGCGACGGTCGATTTCTCTTCCGAGCCGGCGTCGAGTGTTGAAGTTCGGTATCTCGACGTTGGGGTGGAGAAAGGGGTAAATTTAACAATATTTAGCAAAAGTATGGCGAAGGCCAGGGAACTCCGCCAAATGCTTCCGACCAGTATGGCAAATGCTTCCGACCAGTATGGCGGAAAAAAACAATCTAAGGGTCCTAGACGCGTGAGGGATCATGGGTACAGTGGACGTCACACTAGGGATAGTATTACTGGCACGCCCTGTGTCGACCCCCCCATTTTCGAGTTTCGAAAAACAAACTGTAATACTCCGCAGCTTCCACTAGATGTCGGCCTATGCACAGCTTGTGACTAAGCAGATACAAGCATCAGAAATACGATTACAGTGAGTAATGTATCCCTTATTTAAAGACACACTTGTAAATTACACTAGCACAAAAAGAGGTAAGTAAATTCAACACACAGTCACTATTATATATATACAACCCTGATTACTTACTAGACAAGTCTTAGTGAGAAACACCACTTATTTTCAGACAGAGGTGAGCGCTTAACTTATAACAAGTTATATAAACAAGGGGGAAAAAGGCATAGTTATGAAAGCACACAAATCTTAATACTTTTCAAAGAACCACAGTGAGGCAGGTTAGGCAAAGTCTACTGGAGAGCAAGGAAGTTCAAATGCCAGGCCCACTCTTAGAGAGAGCAAACGAAATGTGTCCAGGATCACACAGTGGGGTTATGCCCAAAGAGTCTTTGTAAGTAGTTCACAAAAGATTGAGATCAAGTCAGGAAAAGTTAGTTAACATGTCCCAGGCTAACCCAGGTTAGAAAGTCAAGGATTTACTGTCACCCCCAACGATCTGTCGCAAGGGAACCCAGGCGGGACACAGTACCTGAAATGGGAAGAACGCTCCAGCGGGGGCAGTTGTTCCTGGCAGCGGGTGCAAGTCGGTGTTTCGTCCAGAGGAAGAGGAGGTCTCGACGTGGAGGAAAGATGAAGGTCGTTGCACTGCCAGGGAAGAAACCAGCTGCAGAGTTTCCCGGTTACAAGGTACTACCCTTTTCTTCGCTGTAGTGGTAAACCGTGGTATTCCGGTTGCCGGGGTGCTTGGCACGGACAAGGCGACCACGAGATGGTCCAGGAAGGCGAAAAGACGGGCAAACTGGTTATCCCCACCAGTCAAAGGAAGAAGACTCTCCGGGCTGGAGATCTCCTCTGTCGTCGGGAAAAGTGGTGAGACGGTTCAGCAGGGCTCCACCGGTGGTGTCGTCGTTGCAGGTCGGCGCGGCTTCTCCCTCCTCGGATTCTTTAGGTCCTGTGGCGACTTCTGAAGTTCCAGTCCCCAAAGCCCTGCTTTTATGCAGAAAACCCCCATTCATTCATTCAGCCTAGCTGTCACTCAAACATGCTAAGTGGTGAGCCAGGCGGCTCACCACTTGGGCCAATCACACAAGAGTGTGACTTGAGTTGCCGAGGCAACTCAGTCCAGGGTGCCTAAACCCACTCCCACACCCCCTGTGGTACCCAGACAGAGTGGCACCACTTTTGGAGGCTTCTGTGGAGAAGCCTGCCAAAAAGTGGAACAAAGGGCTCGACTTGGGTTGGAGTCACAGAAGCGAACACAAACGCCATTTTGGAACCAAGTTTCGGCAAAAAATACCAACCAGTGAATTTATATTAATTTAATAAACCGGAGGTATGTTCGAGGCTATTTTAAAAAACGGTAGCCTCGAACAATGGGAAAATCCCATAGGAATATATTTGCGGTCGAATATAAAAAGTAGTATCCACTGCCACCAGCCAAAACTCGGTCCGGGGGAACTGGGCAGTGCCCCCTCGAACAACAGACCCCGGGGCAATCTAATTGCCCCGACCAGTACGTCCACAATATGATGGTTTGTACTGGTTCTGTTCACAATTTGAGACTAGTAAAGCCAATGGTGACTTTACATGCCCTGAGAGACAGTAGTCAGTCCCAGGGTATGGAGTCTATGTTGGGGGTCGCTACGACACCCCCGGGTTACTGCACGGAGGGTGCTGTGTAACCCACATACCAAAAACACATGAAGCCCTATGGGGTAAAAGACCCCATAGCCCATAAAACACATTACAAAGTCAAAGGATATCTCAATTCATGTCTAAGAGTGAGAGAAAAAGAGTCTCACTCTTAGTGCCAGTCGGGCTGAAGCTGGAGCCGCCTCAACCAGAAGCTCCGGAAGGCAGCTCTGGTCTCCCGGCACCATGAGCGCGGTGCAGATATAGAGGGCGGCAGGGAGCGGTTATGGAGGTGCAGTGATTGCGGTACGGCCACCGGACAGCAGTGGGGAAGAAGCTTTTGTGTTTGGCCCAGGCGCTCTCCCAACAGGAGATTCCGGGTCTGTCCAAAGATGCACCAGTCGGAGGCTTCAGGGTATCAGAGTTGCGGGAGACGCAAGCCGCCTCTGCGAGATCCGGACTGGGTCATCACTGGGTTCCAGAGCTGCTGGGCCGGGTGTGGGAGCCGGAGGAGTTCCACGCTGCTGCTGTAGTGAACAGTTTGCTGCTTACTGTATCATGCCTCCACTTTAGGCCCAAATACCTGCCTGCATACAGTGGCTCCTCTTCTTTACCAACGCCGAGGAACTCCAGAAAGTCGCGGCTGCCATTTTCTTTTCATTTCTGCGCCAGTCCCAGGAGTTTGACTTCACTAATCCGTCAAAATACAAGCGACAGCGGCTCCTTTCCTTCCTTATTCTATAATTGTGTTTTTTATAGCTTAACGGATCAAGGAGCCAGTGTAGATATGCTCGATGTATAGGGCCAGCCAGGAGCTTCCAGGGAGCCATGCCACTCGCGGCAGCTCCAAGCCACACCCCCAAGCCACACCCCCAGGATATAGATGTTTTAAAACCCCTTCTACACATGAGTTGGCAAAGATGATCGTTCAGGTCTAGGCCCAGGTCCCTTTCCCACCTCTGCCTGAAACCTTCAACCGCGCTCCCTGCAATCTCTAGCAAGGCCCTATAGAGTAGCGAGATGAGGCCCTTCATCTCTGTTTGCCCTTCGAGAACCTTCTTGACTGGGGTACGGTCTCTCTGAATCTGTTCCCTCCATTTCTCTGCAGTGAAAATACCTTTTAATCTGAGCTAGAGGAGCACAGATAGTCTGCTGATGCCTAGACTAGCCTCCAGTTCCTGCATCCCTATGAACCTTCCTCGTTCCCAGAGTTGACCCACTCTGGCAAGTCCTGCCTCAAACCATTCCTGGTACCTCTCTGGCTTGGGTATTTCGTCTCGCACAAAGGGGACCCAGATATGACTCATCAGGGAGAGCCACGTGGTACCTCCTCATGTCTTGTCTCCTTTACTCAACTCCTCCCAATAGAGCCCCAGAAACGGATGCTCACAAATTCTCCTCAGGTGCCGCCCCCTTGGGACCCAGAGCCATTGCCCAACCGTTGTTGGGAGCATATGTTGGTTTTCCAAACAGACCTACTGTCTCTCGGGGTCCTCACGCATTGCTCTGAGCTGTGTGGCTCTATAGTATAACATCAAGTCTGGTAGCCCCACTCCCCCTCGGTCCTTCGGCAGGCAATATAAGCTTATCGTATCCCACCCTGGATTTCTGGTTCTACCATAAAAACTGCAACATCCGGGCCTTAGCCTCCCTCAGGAGGGTCTCCGGGGCTCTGACGGGCAGCATCTGGAAGAAATATAACACCCTCAGAAGAAGGTTCATTTTTAGAGCATTGAACCTCCCCATCCAAGAAATCTTTCCCTTAACCCAAGTTGTTATTTCACTAAATCATTTGTTAAAGAGAGTAGGGTAGTTGGCTTCACCCAGGTCCTTCCCTGGTCTAACAATAGTAACTCCCAGGTGTCAGAATGCTCACCAGCTGTACTTCTAGCCCAACAGACCGGAGCTACTCAACATTCCTTCGGTAGTCTCCTGAGAAGGGAAACATGACCAACTTTTCCTTATTCACCCCGAAGCCTGAAAAGAGTCCATATTCCTCGATTGTAGCTGTGGCTGCTGGGGTTGAACTCACTGGATTCACTAGGTGCAGCAGGACGTCGTCTGCGTAAAGCCCCACCTTAAATCCACTCTCACCCACTCTAATCCCCTGCACTTGAGGGGGAGGGGCCCTCCTGAGCCGTTCTGCGATCACCTCCATTTTAAGCGCAAACTGGAATGGCGATAGGGGTCAACCCTGTCTCGTGCCCTGCATCAGGTCAAAGGACCTTGAGAGCCTCCCATTAACTGTCACCCGGGCCACCTGGCATGCATACAATGCATGGATTCCCTTCAGGATCCGGGCCCCAAACCAATATTTGCGCAGGACCCCATAGAGTAAACCCCAGTCCACGCGATCAAACACTTTCCTAGGATCCAAGGTAACCAATACTGGGTTTTCCTCATTCTTCAATGTGGCCTCCATCAGGTGCAGCATTTTACGCAATGCATCGGCACCCTGCCTGCGCTGAATAAACCCTACCTGGTTGGAATGGACCAGTTTTGGCATGAGCCGTTCCATTCTTGTGCCCAGGACCCTGGTAAAGATTTTAGCGTTGATGTTTAAAAGAGAGATGGGGCGGTATGACTTGCAACTCTCAGGGTCCTGCCCTGCCTTGGGTATGACGGTTATTAACACTCTCCCAAAAGAGGGGGGTGCCTTCTCCGAGGCCAGAATGCTATTAAATAGTTTCGCCACATCCTGGGCCAGGGAGCCTGAGAAAGCCTTGTAAAACCCTACTGTGTACCCATCATCCATGGGGGCCTTCTTCGACGCAAATCCGCAAATAGCCCTCAGCACTTCCTCCTGGGCGATCGGCCTTTCCAACTCTGTTACCTCACTCTCATGGAGAGTCTCCATATAGTTTGTAAAATGTAGCAAATTCCTGCACCACCTCCCCTGTCATAGAATGTAGTCGCCCCCCAAGAGCCTTGATGCAAGCAGGGCATCCGCCTTATTCCCCTCCTCGTAATATCGTTGTTTGAGGAACTATAGATAAGAGATCACATTCCCCATCTCCAATTCCTTCAACTCCCGACGCTTTTCCCTTGCCAATTGTAAATTGTCCTCTCTCCCTGCCCCATCCAGTCACTCCTCAGCTTCTCTATCGGTGGGTCCTAACCCTCTTTTTAGTTGAGCCCTCTCTTATCAGGAGGCTTCTCCAGGTCGCCTTGACTGCCTCCCAAACCGTTCCCGGTTCCACCTACCCTGTGTCATTGAAGCAAAGTAGTCCTCTATCGCCTCCCTCGTTTCCTCAGCAAAGGGAACGTCCTTGAACAGGGTATCATTACCACGCCATAGGGATTCCCTAGGTCTTAGGCATGTCAGTACTATGCCAATGTCAACCATGTCGCGGTCCGACCAGCTAATAGAAATAAGGTCGCTAGTGGAAACCCTTTGAATGTGCTGCTGATGCACAAACCAATAGTCAATCCTTGTCCTGGACGCATGGACCGGGTAGGAAAAGGTAAAGCCCCTATCTACAGGGTGGCATTCCCTCCACACATCTATAAGACCTTGATCTGTCATATACCAATGACCCCCCTTCTGTTTGTGTTTCCCGACCTCCCGGTTGGCCCTGGACTACACTGTGATCCTGGAATTGGTCTGCCCACATATTAAAGTCCACCCCTCATCCCCAACAAAAGTAGAGCAAGTGTTCGGGTGAGTATTTCCCCCCCATGACTTCTTGTAAGAACTGTGACTATCCTGTACCTGTATTTGGACAGTACACTGTGGCGAGGGTCACCTGAACTCCTTTGAGGGTCCTAGAGATCACAAGGACCCTTTCATCTGCCCTCCTCCAGGCCTGTGGGTCACCAATGGCGATTCTTCGATTGAGGAGGATGCCAACTCTGCCCATCTTGGTGGGCCCGGATGCCCAGAAGAACTGCCCAATTTGGGCCCCTGGGATGCGCCTTTCCTCCCCGTGAGCTAACCTTGTCTCTTGTACTACCAATATATCTAGACCCCTGTTGCGGAATTCCCTCCCAAGTAGAGATCGCTTAGTGGGTGAGTTCAAGCCCTTGACGTTTAAGGTCCCCGCTTTGAGTGCATCGGCCCGGCCCCTATTATTAATGCGCGCCATTCAGGAGGTTGAATGAATTTCCTGACAACTCTAATCCAAGTAGAGCCCTGAAATCCAACGTCTTGTGGACTGTACCCTCCAAACCCCCGGACCACCCCCTTCCTCCCCACCCTATCCTGCTGCATGAGACTTTCTCCCCCCACCCCTTACCCCCTCCTCCCCTCCTTCCTCCCACTTTCCTGCGAGACGCCCACCTTGTGATGGGCCAGCAAGGGCGACCATTGCTTCACCCACCGTCTCACCTAAAATCTCCCTTCCCCCTGTCTGCTCAAGAACATCGCTGGCCCCTTGGGGCCTGTGTATACATCCGTCCGCTCTTTACATAAGGGCCTCAGCCTCACTTTGCATTCGCTGGAGTGTTTATCTTCTTATACTTTCTAGCCCCTGGCATTCTTCTCTTTACACTGCGGTTGCCCTCCTGGCTCAGTTCCATTGCTGCACCTCCAGCGTACCCTCTGGGGCTTTCGTTCACAATCTCCTCCTTTAGAACTTGTAACACCTGCTGTGCCTCCTGGCCACTTGTAATTCAGTAGTCCACCTCTCTTCTTTCAAAGGTTAGCGCAAAGGGGAAGGACCAGCGGTACCTAATACCCTTCTCTGTGAGCTATTGGGTCAGGGGGCGGGACATGGTAAGACATGACATGCCCTGAAATACCTAGACTGTATCTCCTTCCAATTCAATATCATCCAGGCGTTTGGCTTTCTCGAGCACCTCCATCTTCTCCCTGTAACTCAGGAAACGGACAACTATTGACCTTGGGCCTCTGCCACCCCCACCACCACCTCTATGGGCTCTCTCCAACTGGACGTCCTTTCCTCCATCTGCCATGAATATGGAGTTGATCAGACCCTGGACCTTCCTGCCCATGTCTGCCGCCGTCTCTCCCTTCTGTTCTTTTACCCCGAGGATGTGGAGGTTATTGCAACACTCCCTATTTTCGAGGTCATCCAATTTCAAGAGCGTATCTTCTTCACGGGACTCGAGGTCTGTTAACCATCCACATGTCAACCTCCTAGACATGAAGTATGAGACGTGGCTATTTTCCATCTCTTCCATTTAACGTCGAATTTATCCACCCTTCCCTTGAGATCACATATTGATGCTTGGATATCTGACCGAATGGCCTTGATCTCTCGGGAAATGTGTTTTAGGTCATCTCTGGTCAGAGCAGGCGCACTTCCTCCCTCCACCATGATGTCCCTCACTCTCGGTGGGTCACCTTGGTTCTTCCCTGATTGTCTCCTGAAGCGCTGTAGAAATCCTATTCCCGATTCAGTGCCCCTCTGCTGTGGGGCTGAGCACTGGGGTCTCTCCAGTGTGGCTGGATATTACGGGATGTACTTGGGTCCAGTCAGTGTCTGGTCCTGCTCTCGTTCTCTGGACCAGGCCCAGTATAGTCTCCTCCTTATTAGATCCCTCCGATGGCAGGCTCCACAACCGTTCTTGTGTGCTCACCTAGTGTTGGGGTGAACCCTTCCTGTATCTCTGCGTCCGTGTCCCAACCCAGGGGGTCACCAGTCCCGAGTCCTCGGCACAGATCACGATAGTAAGATCGCTGCGCTGGGTGGATGTGTGGCCTCCTGTTCACCCGTTGTATGAGGTTCTGCCCTCCTCTCGTCTGTTCTGTGGCTCCTACTACCTGGGCTGCTCGACACTGCTCTGCCAGTTGTGTTTCACAGTGTCAGTAGCTCAACGATCAGGGGAGGGTGGGGGCGGTAAACCGGACCCGGGCTCCAGGCCTGCAATGTTTTCGGGGCCACCTCCGACTCTGGTGGTGGTCCGTGGCTGACTGTCCTCTGGAACCTGTGGCCCCCGGCATGGGGGACAATGCCCTTCTATCTTAGTGGCCTTAGCTGGGGCCTAGTCTCTAATTAAGTTTCACCTCTGGGGGCCCAGGGCAGCTCCTCACCTCAGATGTTTATCCTTTCCGGAGGCACCAGTCTGCTGTCCTGCCTGTTCTGCAGTATGCTCCCAGCTTAATCTCCTCCTGTCCCGCTATTCTGGGTCTGTGCTGGCGCTCCTCTTTGCTCAAGGGAGGTGGTCAGGTGCTGCAGCTGTCTCTCCGTGGGTGTCCTGATAGGCCTGCGTCTCACGCTTCCCTGCTTGCATGCACCGTCCCGGCCTGCTTCCCTCCAATTTCACTGTGGAGTGCCTCTCGCTATTGGGCTGTGTGTGACACAAACCTCCTCTCTTCTCGGCTGAGGGGACACCAAAATCCCTCCCAGAGCGCTACTGCGTTCCTGTGGGTGCGCCATTGGAACCAGGGCTCGTACCCGGCCTCAGACATCCATGCGCTCTGTCTTGAGTGCCTGGGGCCCAACCGCTCCACTGCTGGCACGTGTGTGTGGCTTGCAGCGCTCTGTCTTTCTAGATTGAGGTAGATCTTCCACACTTCTCATCCAGGTCATCTTAAAGAGTTTGTCTCCAGGTCCCCTCGTCAAGACGAGGTAGGCCCTTTGTTTAGTACGGCTCTTCAGTGCAGAGACTGCTTCCCAAGGGTTACACGGAAAAGGGTACCTTGGATTCTGGTTCTGGCAGACCCAAGGCTGGCAAGGCTACCGGCTTCCAAGCCGACGGGCCCTGCAGCTCTTTCCGGCGGTCCACGGAGGGGTGATCAAGTTCGTCGTCCTCGTCAGCCCCAGTGGGCAAGGGTTTGTTGAGTTCTACCTCCAAGAGTCAGGCCTTTGCACAATGCAGCGTGATTACTTGCTCTGCAGCTGAGGGCACCCAGTGTTAGGCAGAATCCTGTGCAGTGCCCTTAGGAACCACTACACACAATTAAGACTACAGGTGGCAATACAAGTTTTACCTTTGGTGCAAGCTTGTACTACTATGTCAGAGTGGTAGCAGTGGCAGAGCAGCCAGGCTTATATCAAGAGTATAGGAGCAGTAGCAGAGATTACACAAAGGGACCACAATTACTGTGACTCAAGCAAACACTGACTCAACGTTTCAGGTAGAAAAATATAAGTACATTTATTTTTAAACCATTTGTTATAAACACAACACTTCTATTAAACTTAAACAAACCACGCGTTAAATATACTACGACTAACCAATTCACTTTGTACAGTATGTCTCAAGGTAAATACCCTGTGTTTGAATGAATCGGTGTCATACACAAAACACGTTACCACAAATACGATTGCGATCACTTTTTGACAGTTCGGTCTACTAACTAAACGCGTATCCGTGACATGAAATGCTACCGGGGCAAAACACACTTAGCACCTGAGATACTCTGCGGGAGTTGGAGGCAAAAATCACAGGCAATATTTTGGTTAGGCAAGCAGAATCGAGAAACACTCATAGACGAGTTCAAAAGTCCAAGGGCCGGAGCCAGGGTCAAGTGACACCGGGGCCTGTTGCCGAAGATCACACAGTCAGATAGTTCGCGATTCAACGTAGCCAAGAGTACTTCAATATTGTCAATGTTCGGAAGCAAAAGTTATAAGAAGGAGGAAAGACAGGGGCAAGCCTAGGAAATGAACTAGTCAGCCTCAGAAATGGAGTCTGGGGGGAAGTCTCCAAGACAACCCTGTGGGTGCTGTGTGACACACAAAAGAAGGGGGGCTACTGAAGTGGTGTACTCCAGAATCCACAATCACAAAAAAAGAGAATTACACATGGCAAAACACAGGTAATAATAATAAAAAATAATAATTTGGCATTTATATAGTGCTACGAACCCTCAGGTATCTGAGTGCTGCTTATTATTACCCACGGTGTGTGGTGCTCATTTATCGACCTTGGAAGGGTGAAAGGCTGAGTTTGGCCTCGCCGGGATTCGAACCTGCGTTAGCAGGCTCTGCACGGATGTCAAAGCGAGCGCTCTACTCGCTGTGCCACTTGACCGGCTAAAAAGAGTGGGAGAAAAGCTCACACTCTTACCAAGTGGAAAAAAATAAATTCCAGAAGTCCAGCAAAGCTGCTGGGGGACTCACTAGGGGAGGGAAATTAGACATAAATGAGAATTCTCGCTAACACCCAGCCTACCAGAGTCCCCTCCCAGGTCGCTGCATGGAGCGATTTGACTGCAGGCTGAGGGCTCTGGGCCTACCGGAGCCATCTGAGGTCGATGCTTCTGATTCAGGTTGCAGGGCCAAGGGGAGCCCTTCCATGTCTGAGCCAGCACGTGGTACGGTGGTTGACCTTGTGGCACAGGCAGGTGACCTTGCAGGGTTACATCTACCCATTACTGCCATGCCCATCGTGATCCGGAGGCTGGCAAGGACAGCTTCTTCTAGCGCTTCCTCCTCATGCACTCCCCGCAAATGGCTGGGCTTTTGAAGAGCATCATCAAAGAAGTGATCCCACAGGTCATGCTGACCAGACCTCAGTCTCTGGGCTCTCCTCTGGTGCTCCTGGTACGATTGCCTGTTCCTTCCCCGGTCTAGGCCCTGCTGATGCTACAGAGCCCTTCTCTTGTACCACCACCGCCTCCCCCACAGCAAGCGATGGATCCACACCTATCTGAGGGAGGCCCCTCCAGCTCCTGTATCGCAGGACCCGGACTCCCAACCGTCTTGAATAAGGAGGAGGGGGGAGGGCGATGAAGGCGACAAAGAAACTTCTGCCTCAGTAAAGACGTTTCACAACCGTCTTCAGGGACTTGATGAGTTCATTGGCCCGAGGAGAGTCAGGGGTGCTAGCAGAGGTTTTGGCCAGGTGCATCACAAGCCATTCAGGCATTCCCCTCCAAAAGGATGTCCTGCAGGTGGCGAGAAAGACCTGGGAGAAGCCCAGGGCCAACGGCCAGATGAATACAAAGTTGGACACACACTTCAGGCTTGCGGTCCCTCTGGCCTCCCACCCCCAGCCTCACTCTTCAGTGGTAGCAGCCGACCTCCTTGTATTGTAAACCTTTGTCTTAGTCTCCCTCAACAGGGGCCGCCTATACTTGCCTTTCTAAGGAGCACAAAGATCGAGTCTTTGGCAAGCGCTGCTACCGTAACTCTAGGCTCCATTTGCGGCAGGCCAACGCTGACGCCCTCCTTGCTGGGGCTAACCTGAACCTGCGGTGGGGGCTGGAGGAGTTCCTGCCCGACCTTCCTATATAGAGGGAAGCCTCCTTCAATGAAGGCCTGGCGGACGTCCGGGCATTTGCGCAGGACCTCATGGAGGTCTCCCACATCGACGCAGCCAGCAGAGGGCTATGCCTGGGGGTTGAGATGAAGCGGAGGGCGTGGATGCATGCCACTACGTTTTCTGCCGATGTGCTAGAAAGGATCCTGGATCTTCCTTTTGAGAAGTCAGATCTTTTTCATTCATCCACCGATGACGAGCTGACCAAAAAAAATACCTCAATGCAGACCGCCAAGTCGCTCGCCATCCTGACTAAACCAGGGCAGACTTCCTTCCTTCAGTCCCAGGGCAGGGCCGACATCAAACCCTGAGCTTTCACCGGCTTCAGGGGGTTTGAGACTGAGGTGCACGGAGGCCTGACAGGCCTCCCAGCGACCACAGGAGGAACCGGCAGAAGACTGGCGGATGTTCTTCAACAGCTGGGGAGCTCCCTCAGCCAGATAAAGTCTCAATGGACTTCCTCCCAGGATCTCATGTTCCTTAGCATGTGTTTGGATATAGCCATTCTGCCGGTGTTCCCCACGCCCAAGGGTATCCTCTCCCTCCGCAAGCCAATTGGGCACTGTTAGGGAGAATTCTGTTTAGGTTGAATTTCCTAACCTAGTGAGGCCCCCCCCCAGCAGCTTTGCTGGATTTTTTGGGGTTTATTTTTTTCTCCTGCCAAGAGTGAGACACTTTTACCCTCACTCTTGGGCATGATGTGAGTGTGTTTCTTTGAATCTAGATGTGTTTAATGGGCTATGGGGTCTTTTACTCCATAGGGCTTCATGTGTTTTTGTGATGTGTGTTACACAGCACTCTCAGTGCAGTGACGCAGGGGTGTCATAGTGACCCCCCAGTATAGACTCCATACCCTGGGACTGACTACTGTCTCCCAGGGCATGTAAAGTCACCATTGACTTTACTAGTCTTAAATTCTGAACAGAACCAGTACAAACCATCATATTGTGGACGTACTGGCTGGGGCAATTCAATTGCCCCAGGGTCTGTTAGTCGAGGGGGCACGTCTCCGTCCCCCCTGATCGAGTTTTGGCTGGTGGCAGTGGATACTACTTTTTATATTCAACCGCAAATATTTTCCTATGGGATTTCCCATTGTTTTAGGCTACTATCTTTATTTAATTATTTACGGTAGCCTCGAACATACCGCCGGTTTATTTAATTAATATTATTTCTCCGGTTGGTATTTTTTGCCAAAACTTGATGCTAAAATGGCGTTTGTGTTCTCTTCTGTGACTCCAACCCAAGTCGAGCCCTTTGTTCCACTTTTTGGCGGGCTTCTCCACAGAAGCCCTCCAAAGTGGTGCCACTCTGTCTGGGGTCCTTAGGAGGGGTGGAGGGGAATTTAGGCACCCTGGACTGAGTTGCCTAGGCAACTCAAGTCACACTCCGTCCTAATTGGCCCAAGTGGTGAGCCGGCCGGCTCACCACTTAGCATGTTTGAGTGACAGCTAGGCTGAGTGAATGGGGGTTTTCTGCATAAAAGCAGGGCTTTGGGGACTGGAACTTCAGAAGTCGCCACAGGACCTAAGAATCCGATGAGGGAGAAGCTGAGCCGACCTGCCACGACACCACCACCGGTGGAGCCCTGCTGGACCGTCTCACCACTTTTCCCAACGACAGAGGAGATCTCCCGCCGGAGAGTCTTCTTCCTTTGACTGGTGGGGATAACCAGTTTCACCGCCTTTTCGCCTTCCCGACGTACCTCGTGGCCGCCTTGCCTGTGCCAAGCACCCCGGCAACCGGGATACCACGTTTTACCACGACCGCAAAACAAAGGTACCACCTTTAACTGGAAAACTCAGCGGCTGGTTTCTTCCCTGGTAGTGCAACGACCTTGATCTTTCCTCCAAGTCGAGATCTTCTCTTCCCCTGGACGACGACACGACTTGCACCCACTGCCAGGAACAACTGCCACCACTGGAGGATCCTTCCCACCTGAGGTACCGTGTCCCGCCTGCCTTCCCTTGCTACCGACTGTACGGGGTAGATTTAGCCCCCGGCTTTAGAACCTGGTTTAGCCTGGGACACTCTGGCTAAACTTTCCTAAAGCCTCTCTAAACTCTTTTTGAACCCTCTGCAAGACTTTCTAAGCCTAGTGTAACTGTGTGATCTTGGGCGCATTTGTGCTCTGCTCTCTCCAAGAGTGGGCCCAGCCTTTGGACTTTGGCTCACCAGTGACCTTTGCTCTTCTGCCTTGCTAACAGTGTTCCTGAACCTTAGAGTGGTGTACCTTTCCATATTCTGTCTTTTTCCCTCCCTTTCTCACAAACTTATTGGAGTGCCATCTAGTTAAGCGCTCACCTCTGTATGAAAATAAGTGGTGTTTTACTGTGACTTATCTGATAAGGAAAAAGGGGTGTATATATTACAATAGTAACTGTGTTTAGAATATTTTACAACAAGAGTGCTGGAGTGTCTCAAACAGTGTGTTTTTAAATAAATAATTATATACTTTGATACCAAAGCTCTGGTCAGTGTTTGCTTGTATTGGTGTGTCTGAGTGCCTATTGTGTATACTTTGCATACTGCCTAACTCTTCTTGAGAGAAGTCTGACTGCTTAGCCACAGCTACCAGGTAAATCTGGGTGGTACAGACTGCTACCAAGTGGGTTTACTGCCAACACCTGTAGTCTTAAATCTTTTGCAGTGTTCCCTAAGGGAACTGCACAGGTTTCTGCCTAACAGGCACTTCCTGGCCAACTCAACCATCTCGGCATGGTGGTTGCAGCACCTTCTGGGAATCATAGCGCCCTGCATACTCTGTGCGGCACGCCCGCTTCAGGGTGAGGTGCCTCCAGCTCCACCTGGTGGCCAAATGGGACCAGGAATCTGGCTCGGAGTCGGACAAGGTCTCAGTTCCCCCTTCCCTCCTTCTGGATCTTCACTGGTGGCTGATGGACTGCAGTGTGGCAGTGGGAGCCCGCTTTGCCCTGCCGGAGCCCACTCCGGTGGCGATGATGGATTCCTCGCTTTCAGGCTGGGGGCTTCTCGATTCATGGTGCATAGTCCAGGGCAGAAGCCCTCCTGCATATCAATCTGCTCGAGCTAAGGGCAGGTGGCCTGGCACTCAATGCTTTTTTGCCCCTGATCAGGGGCAAGGCAGTTTTGGTCAGGACAAACGATTCCACAACAATGTTTTACCTGAACAAGCAGAGTGTTACCCTTTGCACCTCCTCCTGTGCATGGAGGTAGTATCGATCTGGGAGTGGGCCTTGGCGGAGGGGATATGGATTTCCTTGGTCCATCTCCCAGGGGACAGCAATGTGGAAGCGGACCAGCTGAGCCGCTTGGGGTACAACACCTACGAGTGGGAGTTGCACATCAGCTCCTTGTTGCCCCTGTTCCAGCGCTGGGGGTGTTCGGATCTGTACCTATTTGCATCTCCTCGGAATTCCAAGTGCCAGTGGTTTGCTTCGTGGGCAGGACAGGGTCAAGTCTCTGGGACATGCCTTCCAGATCTGATGGCATGGCCACACACGTTATTTGTTAGCTCCTTCATTGCTCCAGCAGACCCTTTGCCAATTCCGGGTGTCGGTGGGCTGCAACCTCATCCAGATTGCCCACCCACTGGATTTCGAGGGCTTGGTTCTTGGATTTGCTGCAGTTGTGCTCCCAGGAGCCTGTCATCTTCTGATTCCCAGCAGGGGGTTCTTGACGCAGAAGGACGGGGCAGTGGAGCAACCGGACCCATCCAGGCTGGGCCTAGCGGCATGGTTCCTGACCAGCTGAGACTAAAGCATGCTCAATTTACGGATTACAACTGGGACATCATACAGGGGGCCGTTAACTCGATCTCAGTATTAAGAGCAAGTGGACTAGGTTTTGCCACTGGGCTCGCGACAAGGGGCTGGACCCCATCACTTACTCCCTGGACAACGTCCTGGCGTGGTCTGCGCTTCTTGCTCGTTCTGGCGTACAGGTGGATGGATACCTGCCGCACCTATTTGACAGCCATTGGAGCATGTTTTTTAGTGGCCCACCTCAAGGAGATGTCCAGGCTTTTTCTTCCAGTGCATAGGCCGCATCCGGTCTGGCACCTCAATGTGGTGCTTGCGGCCTTGCAGTGCAAGCCCTTTGAGACAGTGCCCTCAGTGGACATCCGGCTGGTGACGCTGAAGACAGTACTATTTGTGGCGCTCAATTCTGCGCACAGGGTCAGCGAGCTGCAGGCATTGTCGTTGTGCAAGCCCTTCACCACGTTTCATTATGACAAGGTCATCTTGTAAACCCATCCACATTTCTTGCCCAAAGTGGTCTCTCCATTCAATTTGAATCAGAGTTTGGTCAGGCGGTTCTGAAGAACCTCTTTGCTTTGTCCTAGATATGAGGCAGGTTGTCACAGCTCCACTCTATGGTCTTGTTCAGTGGAATCACCCACAAGGATGGAGGAAAGGGGATGGGATGTATGAGCAATTAAAGTTACTCACTGTAGTGACTAGAGTACTCCTAGTCCTTAGTCCCCTTTCCTCCATATGTCCTACCCACCTTCCCCAGCTTGTATGCCAAGGGCTAATATGTTCAGTGTAGCCAGGTATTTAAGCATCCGATGTGTTCAAAGGGGATTGAGGTGAGGCACCGGAGGGCAAGGCTTTGGGGCACGGGGTCTCTGGGGATGGGGGGCGTTAGTTCTCCCACCCCGGGTCTACACCCCTGTGCTCTATACTAAATATAAAGGGGAAGCTCAATTTTTTGCTACCAAAGGTTCTGGTAATGTCCCCATGTTGGGGGACGTCCACAAGGATGGATGAAAGGGGACTAAGGACTACGAGGACTCTAGTCACTACAGTGATTAACTTTAATTTCCTCTATGTTGCAGGTACATGTATGGGACCCAACACTGGATCACATTTTCATTACTATTTTAATAATACTGTTAAGGTTTGAGAAGAAATGTCAACCTACAAGCTCCCACTGTGTACATGCCTTTGTGTTTGCTGTTTTCTATGATCAACTATGTGGCATTTTGTCTGCAAGCTCCCCAACAATATACAAACTCCCATGTTATCAAAGCACTGCAAATTCTCATGGTACTCTCTGCAGGCATCAGGGTTTCATCCATCTAAGCTTTTATGTCACCACTCTCCTGTAAGTGCCATTGTACAATACTTATCCTACCATCTGGTGCACCAAATCACTACTAATCATCCAATTTCCCCCAATCCTTTTTAATCTTGGGTACATCCGTGAATGCAGTATTTGTTATCCATCTGAGCACTTGAGGATGCAAGTCTAAGAAACAACCTGCTAAAATTAGTATAACCTAACAGGCCTATGTTTTAACTGTCACTTATGGCACTTGCTGGTCTAGCACTCTTTAAAAGATATATGGCTTTTCTTTGTGTACATATCTCTATTGTTATTTTATAAAGCAAAACATACCTTCTGTTGGCAGTGCCTTACATTCACATCTTTTTGCACCTTCAACCACTATCTGAAGTTTATACGTTTAGACAGTTCAGGCATTTACCCATATCTCCAAATTCAGTCACCCAACATGCACATTCCTACTGTGTACCTTTTTTCTTTGTTGCTAATTAATGTCCATGCTACTCCTGCAGATCAGCATAATGTATGGATTTGTGTCTGCATGTGTGTGATTTTATTGCAGGAAACTGGATTTGCACATTACCTTCATGTTCTCTAGTGTCAATGAATCCTCCTCATGCGTTTTTCCACTTTTGTTAGCTGCGTCTGGACGAGGCTCAGGAAGCCGAATGCCAAGCCTTGCGGCAGCAACTGCAGCAGGAGATGGAGTTGCTGAACGCCTATCAGAGCAAAATCAAGATGCAGACGGAAGCACAGCATGAACGGGAGCTCCAAAAGCTGGAGCAAAGGGTGTCGCTACGTAGGGCGCACCTCGAGCAGAAGGTACGTACTTCAGCAATGGTCATCATGAGTTGCCTCATTAAATAATTGCTTCAGGTTCTGGCAGTGACCACCTTCTGGATTTTATTACAGCTTAAGGTTAATCTCTTTAAGTTTCTTTTTTGGCCTTTGGAAAATTAGTTGGTGATTAAACTTCGGGCAATAAAATGTAGTATTGAAGCACTTTGGGAGATATAGTCAAATGTATAGGAATGCTAGTTTAATATGAAGGATCCCTCGTTTGCCTGAATTCTGATGAGGAGGAATATCATGTAAGGTCATTTAGCTTGAGGTTTGTATGCCACAACAGTTTAAGCCGGGCTGGCTGCGGCAGAAACATAGATGCTTCAGTAGTTTTGAATTTCCAGATTATTAAGTGGTATTGGTACAAAATGTACCAGAATTCTTTGCACAGCTTGATCAAAAAGGGAAATGTTCTCGGAAACTAGCAACAGATACACAGGGGGCACATGCAAGCATTTTGCAGTTTATTTTGTGACAATCTACATTTGAAACACCCAGGTGAATGAAGTGGTAATAAACCACTTTTGTGGTTGTACATTTGTTTGCGTTCTTTCCGTAGCTCTATTCGTTTGGAGGTTTTTCACACCTGTAGTGTTTTACTGTCAGGGAGGTATTTTCCTGAAGGACCCATGTTGAAAAATGTTTAGCCTCCCAAATGGATGCTCTACCCACGCCTGTTCTTGCTTGCTAAAATAGTACATGCTTTCCAGTTTGCATCGGCACTCTTGCATTGCACTTCTATCAGGAAGGACCCAATGACCAGCAATACTGCTAATTTATGCAGGAAATTGATATAGATCACTCCAAACACATTTATTTCTATTGACCGGGTTTCCCGTAGAGTTCCCCATCCTCAAAGGGATGCATCTATGACCCCAGTCTCGCTCAGAAGTGATAGGAATAGAAAATCACAGTAGAATAGTGTTAGTTTGTCCACCACTGTAGGGATGCCGCTGCTTTGTGGAAAATAGTTGCAATATGTAAACATTGAGACCTTTTGCCATTTTGCAGGCCTTTTTTTTAGCATTCCCATATCAAAGGAAAACCATTTAATACGCATTAACCTCTGATGCTCAAAATAAAACATATAACTTGCGTTTTCCCCGTTTTTCTTCTCTTTGCTGCTCCCAGAGTACCATGGACAGGGAACAAAGTAGATGAATAAAACCAGGTGAAGGTATATTTTCTTCTATATTTGTAACCATGGGTTGCAAACATTTTTTTTAAAACTCTTTATTAATTCCAACACTGAACAAACAAACAATTACAACAATAACCACTAAACAAACATCACACTGCAACTGGCACGTTGTGTTGGGATCCGCCCTCTATCCTCTGTCTCCTTGGCGCCTCAGCTAGGCTCTCTCCTTGTCTGACCATCACGTTCAGTTCTGCACATCTCTGGCTCTCGCATCAAATCTTTGCGGCATGTCCACCACCCCCTTCGAGTTCTGTCGCTCACATTGTCCTTTGGGGGATGGGGGGAGTGGCGGGGGGTTCACTCCACCTCCGGCTCACTCGGGCCTGTCGTGTCTTGCCCTTCAATGTTATTAAATAGATCCAGTATGAGGGAGTTCCATGCAAGTAGTCTAGCCCCGCTCTCTCCCTCCCCCCTCTGTGTCGCTCTGGTCCACACTGACGTTTCTGCTATTGTCCATTTTTTCAGGTCCGTCCACCATATTTCTGCTGATGGCCCTGTGCTTGTGTTCCATGACATCGCTATTCAGCGTTTTGCTAGAATACACATTAGGTTTTTCATTTTCGCTATATGCGTCTGTTGTCTGCCGCCCCTCGGGAACAGCCCCAAGAGGTAGGATTCCGCAAACACGCTTACATTTGGATCCCTCCTGCCTCTGCACTCGTTTTCACTGTGTTAGGCAGAATCCTGTGCAGTGCCCTTAGGGACCACTACACACAATTAAGACTACAAGTGGTAATACAAGTTCACCTTTGGTACAAGCCTGTACTACTATGTTAAAGTGGTAGTAGTAGCGGAGCAGCCAGGCTTATCTCAAGAGTATATGAGCAGTAGCAGAGATTACACAAAGGTATCACAATTCCTGTGATTCAAGCAAACACTGACTCAAGGGTTACAGGTAAAAAATATAAGTACATTTATTTTTAAACCATCTGTAAAACACAACACTTCTATTAATTCAAAAACCACACGTAAAATACACTACGAACAACCAATTCTCTTGGCACAGAATAACTCAAGGTAAGTGCCTTATGTTTTGGCGGACCGGTGTTGCGAAACAAAAGACGTTACTGGGAACACATATGCGATCACTTTTTGACAGTTCGGTCGTATTAAAGAAACGCGTATCCGCGGCAAGAAATGTTACTGGGGCAAAACACACTTTGCACCTGGGTTCCAGAGAGAGTTGGGGGCAAAAATCATAGGCAATACGTTTGTCACGGCAGACAGAATAAGAGAACACTCGCTGATAGAGATACAAAAGGCAATAGGCCGGAGCCAGTGTTAAGTGAAACCGGGTTCCATTTGTCGAGGATCACACAGTCAGACAGTTCAAGATTCAACGTTGCCAGGAGTACTTGGATATTCTTAACAGAGGAAGCAGAAGTTATAAGAAGGAGGGAAGACAAGGGCAAGCCTTGGAGGAGGAGAAAAGGGATTCACCCTAGTTCCTCACAGCAGAACACAGTACCTTATTCAAGGAAGAAGCTGGTGCCACGGCAGTTGTTCCTGGTAGTTTCCTGCAGACCCACGGTTCCTGGAGCTTCGGCAAGGACGACGATGTCTGGAGGGGTCTGCACAATACAGGGATGAAGCCAGCAGCAGCGATGGCGAATAAAAGGTGCGCTCCTTTAAAACAGGAGAGGCTCTTCAGGTGGCTATCCGGACCACTACAGCAGTGTGCAGTGATTTCGACCACAAAGAGGATCTTCTGGCTGTGGAAGAGGAGCTGATTGACCCCACCAGGCTCAAGGGAAGAAGACTCCGGACTGGATCTTCTCTGGTCGTCGAAGGGTAGATAGCTCAGGACTGCAGCAGGGCTTCACCGGGCCGGGGTAGTTTCAGCAGTCGTCTTCTCTGCTTCTCTTTGGTTCCTTGTAGTTCTGGTGGCGACTCTGACTTCCAGCCCAAGAGTCCTGCCTTTTATGCAAAAATCCCCCATTCACACAGCCTGGCTGTCAGTCACGCAGCAGGGGGGTTGTCCAGCCCGGACAACCCCCTCAGCCAATCATGGCAAAGTGCGACTTGGGTTTCCTAGGATACCCTGTGCGAGGGGTGACTACACCCCTCCCTCCCATTCAGCCCCCTTAGACACCCAGGCGCCCAGAGGAGGGCTTCTTGGCAGAAGCCCGCCAAAAGACGGTGAACAAAGAAGGCAAACCTGGTTTGCCACGCAAAGTAAAACACAAGAAGGACTTTAACAAAAAGAAATGGCTAATAAACCCGACCGGAACCAAAAGAAAGAGTATTTGGTCAAGCGGGTTTATGTTCGAGGCTAATGTAATAGCCTAAAACAATACCACATTTATATTGTACCCCTTGCCACCAGCCAAGTCTAAATGTTAAAAGAGCAAAGCAAAGCTCAGAGAGGCACAGACAACAAGGGGTAGGATTTATCCCTTTCCAGTACTCCATGTAAAATGGGTTGTACTGGGTCTGTAGTAAAAAGTGACTATGCAAAATTAATGGCAACTTTACCTGTTTCTGGGGGACAGTAGTCAGCCCCAGAAAAAGGAGTCATTGGGAAGTCTCAGAGACAACCCGGTGTTACTGCACTGAAGGTGCTGTGTAGCACAAACAACAAGTTGGGCTCATGGAGTGGTGTGCTCCAGAGTCCAAGATCACACAACAAGTAGAAATGCACATGACAAAACACTGGTAAGAGTGGGAAAAAGAGGCACACTCTTACCAAGTGGAAAAAATAAACTCCAGAAATCCAGCAAAGCTGCTGGGGGACTCACTAGGTGAGGGAAATTAGCCATAGAATGAGAACCCTCCCTAACACACTGCGTCCCAAAAATTGAGTATCACCTGGCAGGACAAGAACATGTGTATCATGTCTGCATGACGTGGCAGCTTCGGATTTGTCTGTGTCCCATGTGCAACATTCCGTGGGTGTGAGGTACGCCCTATGCGTAAGGTACAGTTGCACTTGCTTGAATCACGCGTTTCTGGAGAGTTTTTTAGCATACTGAAGTGTTTTACTCGCCTCCTCGTCCGTGAAGGTCTTGTGGAGCTCCTCTTCCGATCTAGCTCTTGTTGTAGCTCCCTTGCATTATTAACCCACAGGAGCTGATCATAGAGTCTGGATATTGTGTATCCTCCCTCCGACACATTGTACCACGTGTCCAGCACTCCCTCCCCATCTTCTTCTCCCGGCAATGTTCCCCACCTCTTCTTGATCCTCTGTATCATGCTATTGTACAATAGGAATTGTCCGCTATGTATGCCCTACTCATGCATCAGGGTCTGAAAATCCACCCACTGTCCTCCTTTCGTTCTTTCCACAGGTCTCTTGTCTGTGCCATCCCTGGTGTTTGCACTGCGTGCAGTAGATGGTCAGGGACGCCGTCCGACTCTCAACTAGTCCCGCAAGGGGGTTCTGTCACAGACCCTTTGCATCTTCAACGCCCTCATCCACAGAGTCAAGCCCAGTTGAACTATGGTAGGAAGTGGTTTGACTAGGGCCTCGTCCATCCATGGGAGTTCTCTGAAGTAACGTTCAAAGTCTGGTAGCTTGATTCCCCCCATTCATAGCCCCTCTGTTGTGTGTTTAGCGCTATTCTGTTCCTCCCACACCCCACAGGGACTCTCTTGCCAGTGTATGTAGCCGTCTAAAAAAGGGTCTGGGTATGTTGTATGGGATATTAGTAAAATAATACAGTAGACTGGGCAGGATCGTCATCTTCAATAGGGCTGCTCTTCCTATCATCCCCAGTGGTAGTGTCTTACAAAACATCATAGCTTTTTCTGTTTTGGCAAGAGTCGTCTGTGTATTGGCCATGTGTGTTAACTTGGTACTGTGGTGTATGTCCACTCCCAGATAGCGGAAGGTGATTGGGGTCCATGTGAGTCCTAGGCTCGGTAATTGGTCAGGGTCAACCTCCCTCAAACCCGCCAGGGGGAAGAGCGAGGACTTCTTCTTGATAATTGTGATACCCGACAGTCTGGCAAATGCCCCCAGTGCCTCTGGCAGGTCTGGTATATTTTCCCTTGGGTTCCCAAAATAGAGGAGTATGTCATCTGCATATATCGAAATTAAGTTTACCACCCCGCCTATTTCTATTCTGGCCCGTACTTTGCCCTGAGGAACACTGCAAACGGCTCCAGAGCCAGTATATATTGCATCAGGGAAATTGGGTATCTCTGCTTTGTACCCCTGCCGATCTTCCACCCCTCCGAGATGTGTCTCCCCGTTTTCACCCTTGCTCTGGGGTCATTGTAAAGAAGTGGAATCCAGCGGAGGAACCCCTCCCCTATCCCAAAATGGGCAAGAGCCCCCAAGAACCAATCCCAATTTACTGAATCAAATGCCTTAATCGCGTCTATTGACGCCACAGCACGTTCCCCCTGTTCATGCTCTCGATTACATGGTGGAGTCTACGCAGATTCCATGTCCTGCTCCTTCCTGGTACATATCCTGTTTGGTCTGGGTGCACCTGCAAGGCTACGACCCACTTGAGTCGGTTTTCTAGGGCTACGGTCTGGATTTTGGAGTCCTGATTGATTAGGGAGATCGGTCTATAAGAGCCGTACTCAAGAGGTGGGTTCCCAGGTTTCAATATGGATATGGTGACCGATTCTGACAGGCTCTGGGGCAACCTTTCCCCCTCATATACCTCCTGAAACATCTCTAGCAGCTGTGGGGCCAGAGTATCTTTATATTTCTTATAGAATTCCCTGGGTAGCCCGTCTGGACCCAGGGATTTGCCTGTTGGGAGGTCAGCTATCACTGCGGTCATCTCCTCAAGCGTGAGTGGCACATCCAGTGTCTGTGCCTGGTCCTCAGATAGCCTAGGGAGGGGAATCTCCCCTAGGGCTTCAGTTATATCTTCCCCCTCCGCCTCTTGTTTCCTGGAATACAGTTCTGCATAGAACCGCGAGAACACCCCATTAATCCCGCCCTGGGTCCTCACTTCCTCGTGTTGTTAATCCCTGATAGCGGTTATTGGTTTGTGCCTGTTCTCTTGTTTAGTGAGCCAGGCCAGAAGCTTGCCCGGTTTGTCCCCTTCAGCGTGTAGTCTCTGCACATACTTCCCATAGTCCAATTTGCCCAGTTTCTCCCAGATTGAGCAACACTGCAATCACATCACTATAAGCTCCTCCGGCTCCCCTCCCCTTCTTCCCTGCACGTGCTTCTGCCTGTTCTATCTCCTTTTCTACTTCTTCCAGTTCAGCCAGAATGGATCCCCTGAGTCCGCCCGCCTTCCCTATCGCTGCTCCTCTGACCACCACTTTGAAGCTTCCCAGACCATGCCAGTACTATCCACGCTCCCCACATTATGATCAAAATAATCCTCTATTGTCTCCCTGATATGTTCTTGGAAGACATCATCTTTCAGCGCTTCCGCCCTCAGTCTCCAAGTGGGCATGACGGCACCTCTACATGTGTATGTCCATGTTGCTACAATCGGGAGTGATCGGATAGCGTCTATGCCTTAATATGTATCCCTGTGAATTCCCAGAGGGACTCCCTGCCCGTAGTCAATGTGGGTGTGTATGCCGTGTGGGGCGCTATAATGTGTGTATCCCCTGATATTAGCATGTACCTTCCTCTAGACGTCTTCCAATTCCAACTGGTCTAGAGTCTTCTGCAAGGCCCTGACCGGCAGAGCCGTTTTTGTCTGCTTACTGTCGGATCTATCCACCTGCGTATTCACTGTGCAGTTGAAATCTCCTGCCGGTATGAATGACGCCCCTCTGTAGGGGGCCAGCCGGGGTGTGGTCATCCTGAAGAACTCTGTTGCATCATGGTTGTGGTCATGCATGTTAATCAGGCACACCTCTTTTTTCTCCAGCATTCCATGTACAATCACCATTCTGCCTTCCCTGTCTCTCTCTTGTCTTATTAACTGGAAGGGGAGCTACCCATGTCAGAACTCCTCTTGCATAGTTAGAGTATGTTGAGCCATACATTTGTCCTCCCGATTTCATAGATATCTTGATTTGCTTTTCCTCCGTTAGATGCGTTTCTTGCAGCATAGCAATTTGTAGCTTTGCTTTGTTCAGCCAGGCGTAGACCTTTAGTCTCTTGACGTAGGCGTTCAGTCCACTGACGTTCCAAGTGACTATGACCGCCCTATCATGGCCCATTTCGTTGTATTGTCTTGTGGCCAGTCTGTTCCGTCTATTTGCCTACTGCTTCGTTCCAGCTGCTTGGTGCTTCCTCCGCCCCTCGTGCCTTCCCTCCTCCTAACTAACCACTCTCTGACCATAACTATTAATCAAACGCCCAGCCTCCCTCCCCCTTCTCGGGCTCTGCTGCCACTCTTGCGTCGCCCAGCGAGGTGGAGCCGGCCCACGACAGCGTGGTGCCTTAAAACTGGCATCCTAACTAACAAAAAGTCTTGGTTGCATGTCCTGTCGCCCTCTGCGGCAATACCATCACTCGTTGCTCCTTTAATTATATTCCATCTGGCTTATGCATTGCTCATGGTTTCGGAACCATCTCTTCTATGGCAGTCTCATTCTCATTGCCCCCGATATGCGTTGTTATTGGAATTCCTGGGTCATCCATGCATGGGCCTCTTCTGTTGTCTCTAAGAAATGCAATCTTTCCTCTCGTATCACCTTGAGTTTCACCGGGTATAACAGCATGTAACGTATACCCGCTGCTCTGAGGCGTTCCTTGGTGGGGCCTTATCGTGCTCGTTGCCTCTGTACCAGGATGGTGTAGTCTGGGTTAATCGTCATCCTGGAGGAGTTCCTGGACCCCCCCTTTCCCTGGAGAACGTCAGTATTTTCTCTTGAGCATTGAAATTCATGATCCTCACATTTGTTGATCTCGGGGGCGTGGGGGGTCTCCAGGTTGGGTCCTTCTGGTCTTGGTCTGGGCCCTATGTGCTGCCCCCTACTGCGAAGCCTTGGGATAGTACCCCTGCTCCAATTTCCTGGAACAGGAGGTTTTCAACGTAGTTCGTAAGGTCCTGTCCCTCCACTCCCTCCGGTAGCCCAATGATCTGGATGTTATTCCTTCTAGCCCCTCCTTCTGCATCCTCCATCTTCTGTTCCAGGACCTTGACTCTCCGGAGCATGTCTGACATTTGGATCTGGGCTGCTGCCACATCCGTGGTGTTTTGCTGCACCTGTTGCTCCGCCATGCCCACTCGGTCTGCGAGGGTCCTTACGTCCTGACGAAGGAGTTTCATGTCCACTATCACTGTGTCCATTTTGTTCTCTTAGGTCGTCTTTAGCGCTGCTATGGCTGTGTCCAGCTTACTCTCCAGAGACGCCTGAAGGGCCATTATAGCTTCCAATATCGGGCTCTCGCCTTCTTCCTGCTGTACTGCACTAGACGTGGCCATGGTTGCCTCCGACGGTGTGGGTTGGCCCCTGTTCGATTTCCTAGCAAAGGGTTCAATGCTTGTTTGTTTGCCTTTGCTCCCGTTCGCTTTGCCTTTCATTCCTTCTTTGGGCGGGTCGTATGTCCTCCTTCCCTGCGGTCTTCTCCAGACTAATTTTGCCCTGAGCAGGTTCTTGCAGCGTACGTCACTTTTGCTTCCTACGACGTGATTGCGTTCCCGGCCCAGTTTCATCCCTCCATCATTTGATGTCAACTTTGTACCTGGGCCTTCTGTTCCCCTACATTGTTCAGCGAGTGGGTTGCGTCCTCCCACGTCAATTAGTCACTGCCGCTCTTATTTGCTCAGGTGGTGCAGGCCGTGGCCAGGGTGCTGTGCTAATCTTTGTCCTGTTTGGATGGTGTGTCCGTTGAGAGTCCCGCCGGTATTCAGTACTCGCCACCGATTTATACCCCACGTCGACCTGCCCCAGCTGTCGTTGCTGCTCGCCACAGAGTGGGCGGTACTCCTCTCTACTCGTGCCCAGGTTCCCTCACACGATAGCCCCGTATTCTGTTCCCACCTACTTGTGCAGCGAGTGAATTGTGTGCTCTCATGTGCACTGGTTGTACCTGCAATGCCGCTCTTATCACCTCACAAAAGTGTTATTCACCGTGGGTGTGATCCCCTCTGGTGGTTGCTTCTTGCTCATCTTGTCGCTGGTGTTTCTCGCTCAGGCAACTGTCTTATTTCTCTATGCAAATGTTCTGCCCCGCCAGTTATAAATGCTGGTCATAGGCTATCGGCGAGCGGGTTATTTTCCCCTTCATGACGGCTTGCTGTGGGTCTTTCCTACTTGCCTTGTGCATGCTCAGTATTATTGGTTGATTCCCGTATCACTGCGTGGGCCTAAAGGCTGCTCGGAGCTGCGTGCACACAGGACAGTCTGGGCCCATGCCGCTGCTCCTGATTTAGCCGTTGTACATGGCCTTTCCCCTCGATCCCACTCCTCGCCGGCTCCGGACTGCCCTTTGTCAGCTCTCAATGGCTGCTATTGTCCCTTCACATGGGACTCACGACCACCGCCCATGCACGCTGCGCACCAACCATCATGTGCTCGGGTATTTGGCTGAGCCCTTCATGCTAGTGCCCCCTTAGCAGCAGGCCGTGGTCTTGCCTGTCGTTCTTTGGTCCCCCTGAGTTCCAATTGCTTTGTCCACCTCACCTGGGGAGAGTTCCGGAGTCTCCCGGCACCGCCCGCCTTGGACGTATGCGCCTGCGGCCTTCATGTGCCTATCCGACACGTTTGCCTTTGTCCCATAGTCCGAGACACCGCTGGGTTACTTGCGGCCCTCTCAGTTGTTTTTCCACCTGGGCGATCTGCATGTTGTGGGCGCAGGTTGTTCTCCCCGCATCCTCGAGCTGCTGGGCGCTTCCCCTGGTGTACTGGCCCCCGCCTGGGGAACACAAGGTGGTGCGGCTCCCGACAGAGCACTGGTCAGCGCTACCTGCGTGCAGCTCGATCCGCTCTCCTCAAGGAGCGAGGAGGGGCTCTGCAGGTCCCGCAGCGCCACTCGCCTGTCCTCCGCTGTCTGGCCCGGGGCTCATCAACTGGATTAGGTCTCCAGCGTGTCTGTCCTGCAACGATGCCTGTGTAGCAATCCCAGGCCTTCCCTCTTCCTCGGCCTCCTGCGATCCGGGCAGCGATCCCTGCCTCTGCGGCAAGGCTTCTCCCGCCTGCTGTCAACCTGGGGTCATGCGGTCCTTGTTGCTCCAGCGCCTCCTCAGTGCATGCCAGCCCTGCTCTGCTTCTCTCTCACTTGGCGTGCATGCCCCCGTTCCGAAGTGTGCCAGCTCCTCCGCTGCCGTCAGAGCTCGCGCCCGGCCTTTTAGGTGTTCGGATGAGATCTCCGCCTGCAAGCTTCTTCCCGGAATCTTCTCCGATTCTCCTCAGCGGGCTCCCCAGATACTCTGCATGCGTTCCGACACCCGTATTTATACTTTTCGTGGTGTTCCGTCGTGGATTTCGCCAGTTTCATTCGATGTTCTGACGGATCAGTCAGGAGCTCCCGAGCAGTGCTCCCTACCGCATGGCTGCCAAGCCACGCCCCCAGGGGTTGCCAACATTAACCACAATGGATGAGCTGGTAATTCTGCTAGAGCCACTGGTAATGTCCCGGTTGAAGACTGACAGGCCAGGATGATCGCTTCACTATTGTTTATCGCTTATATAATTGATTAGTATAAATAGCATATCCTGAAACACTGAAACACTAAAATAAGGAGATTTCTTATTGCTCCGAAAGGCTTATATTTCAATGATAATCTAGTATATTATTATAAGGCGCTCTGAGACCCTCTGGGTAAGGCCAACACTAAAAAGAAATTAAAAAAAATATATGAAATAGCCAGCTTAATCTAGCAAAAACAATTAAGAATAAGCAGCCACACAATATACATACCATGACCATGCTCTTTAAAGCACTCCAAAACAGTTATTCAAAGAATTCCTCTTAAAGGGAAGACAATTGTGCTGCTTACTCAGTCCAGTATCTTGCCTAAATTAGGCATTCTATAACTGTTGTTGTGAAAGTCTCTATATCATTATTGTTTTAGGAAGTGTGGTAAATCAAAAGACAGAAAGGAGGTAATTCTTCATACAATGGTTTATTTAACAGATGAGTGTAAGGCCTATCTTATGCCTACCTCTAAGGAGGTTTCACTCGAGTCTATTAAAAAAATTAAGGAAGGGTGCTTGTCAGGTTATCTTACATAAAATAGTCCTCTGTCCAAAGCCTAATATACCCAGAGTTCTGTCCCTACTACTATTAATAGGATTAAAACAAACTCCCCCAAGAAAGATCTGGTAAGAGATTTCTTCTCAACCTAGGAACCTGTGGCTGGCTTCTGACCCCACCCAAATGTCTCGGGTTTCTCCCAGGCCAATTGCCCAGTTGTGCAGTTAAAATTTCAGGTTTGCACAATGTCTTTTCTTCTCCTTCTTTTACAATAGTCTCTGACTTTTGCAGTTGGACCCTAGTTGCTTAGCCCTGGAATATGGTGTTTCCCACCTCGCTTTGGGATGTGGGCCTCTCTCCCCACCTTGAGGTCTTGTTTCTCCCTCTCCACCTAGGAGTATTGTTTCTCACACCCTGCCTTAGGATCTTCTGTCTCAAATCCTGCCTTGGGGTCTCCTGACTCTCACCCCGCCTTGTTGGTATCTTGTCTTTCACCCCGCCTGTGGTATCTTGTCTCTCACCCTGGCTTGGGGTATCTTGTTTCTCACTCCACTTTGGGTATTTTGTTTCTCACCCCACCTTGGCGTTTGACCGGGCCTCTCTGCCCTCCTCCCGGTTCCCTCGAACCACTGTGTACCTTGTATGTGGCTGTCGCGTACCTCTGTGAAGCCGGTCTCATCGGCCGGAGTGGAATTGCGATTCCGGTTTCCTTCCGGTCTTGCGTGTCAGTTCGGCTACATCAGTTCTTCCCGTCGGGCTCGACAGGATGTCGGCTTCGGTTACAGAAGGCATCAGTTGACCACTTCCAGTGTAGTTTGATTTGGCAAGCCCGAGCTTCCCTGACTGCCGGCCTCGAAGGAGGCATCAGTGTTCCGGTGGCTCTCTGGCTTCTGCCTCCAAGGGAAATGTCTGTACATTTGCGCTACTCTGCTGGCTTTCCACTCTTGTGTCTTTATGTTCCTCCCTGTAGTGAGATTGGGAAATCCATTGGCCCTGAGCTTCATAGAAGGATGGCAGCCCAAATGGGTCAGAAACCCACACCACCAATTCTGTAGCAGCATTCACACAGTTTTCTTTTGTAATATCCATATAGCCAACAAAGATATAGTGATCTTGATGCAAGGAAGGATAACTTGTATCCCTGTCTGGGGATTTCCTGTCTTCTAAGGGGTTTGGGGGAATATCTCCAGTGTGATCCCTCTTGCCCTGTCCCCTAGGGGGTGGTAAGCTTAGCGGGCTGACCTCCCTAGTCCTAAAGGGAATGGCCCCCTGGGCCTCCTTTGGAGAGAGGGGAGGAATTCCATGGATTCGTCACAAAAAAGGTTTTGTTGTTTCCTAACATAATCATCTGTGACTATAATGTGATAGGCACTAACTACTTACTGGGCAGGCCAGATGTAATTTATATTCAAATTCTGTATAAATCAAATATTGTAAACATGTGACATTGATCCTTTTTAAATTTTAGACACTTGAACATATTCGCAGTTCCTTAGTACAGACAGACCAGTGTTTCAAGCAATTGCACTTGAAGTGTGTTAACCAGTAATACATTCTAACTATATTTAAGAATGATGTGTATGTTTAGCACCAAGATTTATGTTGGGCCAGTATTATCAGCCCAAAAGGTCAAAAGTTAAAATCATCTCAAAAGAATTCAGCAAAGCAGGGTATTTCAGCAGACAGGGATTCTCAGATGGGGATTTGAATAGGTAGAATACTAAGAGATCCTCACAAGTTTAAGAAATCTGTTAATAGAATCCAGTGCTTCTCTTAACTTTGCTCGGAAGAAGGTACATTTCCAACTGATAACATTAATCTAGTGTCTGTAATATTGATTTCTGCCAGCCCAGATAGTTTTGTCCATATCTGAGTAAAACTAAAGGAAGCAGAATGTTCTTTGAAAGAAGTGAAATTGATGACAACGCTGCCTGATAAATATCCAAACCCTTGTTTATTTTTAATGCATGACTTTAGGTTCTCAATGGCTTTTCTTTAAGGCAGCCATCTAATGCTTTAATGTTCTGTGAACCGATTTGGTTTCTGTAATTCAGGTAGAAAGGGCCCGCTTGGAGTGATAAAGCTTCCTGTTGTCAACCTGAAATTATATTCACTTGTCGTAAAAGAAGAGCTGTTCTAACAGAAGAAGTACATTTGGATATTTAAGGTTTGCTTTAAAGGCATGCTAGAAATTGTGATGTATTAAACAACCTTCATCGTCCATTTGTATGATGCAATCAGGAAGAAGAGTTTCTTTATCCGGCCCACTCTCTACCGTCCTACGATGCTGTGGTGTTGAGTTGGCATCCATATACGTTGATTGGGTATTAGGCTTCTTTCATAGCATATTGTAGGCTGTCCTGTTCCCCTAATGTGCTGATGCAGCCGTGCCGAATGATGGGGGCATTGAAACTCTCCAACTTAGGTTATGGAGCATTCTCTCTTTTGACATCTGCTCTAAGTCATATCATAGTCACTTAAGAAAGTGAACAGGTCTATTCGAGGGGATTCGGTCCTCCGACGTATTCCATATCTATGACATGTAATCACCACAGCTGTGCTGCTTCGGAAACTTTTTTCTGCGTCCTGCGTCGATGACGTCGATGCGCCGTCGTCAAGGACCTCCTCCAACGTCATCCGATGTGATAAGTAGGACGCACGACGCCCGTAGCCTCAGTTCCGTTTTTTCCGCGAACGTGTTGCTTCGTGAATCTCGGTTAACGCCTCTAATCTTTGGAGTTCTGTTCTTCTCGGTTCTTCGAACCTGTTCGTTTTTGTGAAAATCCTTCGTGTGAAGATGTCTTCTACTTCGTCTTCGACCCCGCGTCCGGGCTTCAAGAAGTGCGGGGAGTGTGGGTCCAAGATGTCGGTGACGGACTCGCACGACGCCTGCCTCTGGTGCCTCTGGGAGGCCCACGACACGGATGACTGTATCGACTGCCAGTCGCTCACGTCCAAAGCCTTACGTGAACGTAAGAAGAAGTTGTCGGTAGGTCGGGTGTCCAAGCACCGGAAGTCGAAGTCTGCGGGGCTTTCGGCGGATGATTCGAGAGGAGACTATCCGCGTCATCGTCGGAAGTCTCGTGGGTCTCCTTCTAGGAGTCGGTCTCGCCACTCCTCAGCCTCTTCGAGGCATTCTCGGAAGCGCCGACACCGGTCGTCTTCCAGGTCCTCTTCGGAGGACTCTGCCCGGCACGTCGCTTACCCCACCAGCCATGCGACGCCGGAGGAATGGGCTTCCTTCGGGAAGAAAATGCTGGCGATTCTCGAGTCGCAGGGTACTAAGCCGTCCGCGCCCCCGAGTGGGGTCGGTCTTGAGAGGTCGAGAGACACCGCTCGCAAAAGTGGTCGGTACGAGTCACGGGAGAGGTCCGGTTCGGACAAGGGGACTCGTTCTCGACGTACCTGTTCCAGGTCCCGGTCCTCGACGCGTTCAAGACCGTGTGCACCTGTGATGTCTCCTGAGGAAGACATCGACGTCTGAGGCGTCGAGGGCGTCGGCAGGCTTTCTCGAGGCTCCGAGGAAGTCGTCGAAGCCGTCGACGCTCAGGTCATCGAAGGACACGCTCGGAGCTCCAGCTTCGAGGACTGTGTCGACGCCGCCGATGCTGGCGGCGCTGGATCTGACATCGACGCCGATTTCCTCGACGCCGATCCTCTCGGCGCCGGCGCCGATTCGCTCGACGCCCTCGAGGCCTTTCGTGTCGGAGGTACCCCGTGGCACGGGGGAACCCCCTAGGAAGGCTCTGGTTAAGAGCAAGCACTCTCTGGTGCCTTCTTTTTGCCACCTGGAATACATTTCAGAGGTGGATAAGGATTCTGATGGCCTGGTTCCTAGTCAGGTTCCAGATGAAATTGTCTCAGGCCATAGTCAGTTTGACGATTTGAGGCAGTCACTGCATGATGCCAGTGGACTGGACACCTCTCCGGAGGTGGAGTTTTGTCGGCCTGAGCCTGGCTCTCATGCCGATTCCTCGTACCGACGCCTTATGGCTAGGGTTTCAGAGTACTTGGGATGGTCTGCTCCCCCAGGGGAGTTTGTGCAGGATGATCTCACGGACAACCTTGATGTTGGTCCCCCAACTGACCCGGTACTGCCATTCCATATGGCTTTACAGAGAAGGGTGGCGGCGGCTTGGACTGCTCCGGAGAGTCTCCCGGCGGTGGGCAGGACTTGTCACGAAAATACCGTCCAGCCAGTAGCGACCCCTGCTACTTGACCAGGCACCCCACTCCGGAGAGTTTGGTGGCGCAGGCGGCCACGGCCCCGGCAAAGCAGGCGTCGTACCCTACCATTCCTCCTGATAGGGACGACAAACGTTTTGATGGCTGGGCGAAGAAAGTATTTTCTTCTGGTGGTATGGCGCTTCAGGCGGCCAACTCCATTTGTGCCTTGTCTCGTTTCATACACACTCTGTGGAACTGTGTTGCGTTAGCGGCTGAACATATTCCCGAAGGGGACGAACGGGATGGTTTCCTTGCTATGGTCCAGGATGGTAAGGATGCCATGTGTGAGTCCGTTCAGTCGGGTTTGGACTTGGCTGAATGCGTCAGCAGGTCCATGGCGGCGAGCACCGTGATACGCAGGTTTGCGTGGTTGCGGAAGTCGGGGTTTGCTCCTGATGTGCAGTCCTGGCTCCTCAACATGCCCTTTGATGGTGAACACCTTTTTGGCAGCAAGGCTGACGAGAGCCTTGAGAGGTTGCAGACCTCAAAAGCTGCAGCGAAGTCGTTGGGCGCTGCAGTTCGCCAACCTCTGCCTTTTCGTCCTAGGGGACAGCAATGGATGGGTGGTTCCTTTCGCTATTACTCGTCCTTCAGTAAAGCGAGAGGAGCTGGCAGTCAAAGAGGCCAACGCAGGGGTACCAGAGGTGGACGACAGGGTACCCGTGGTGCCAAGGCCGCTCGGGCAGTTGCCTCTTTGCCCTCAGGTAATGCCGCAGCCGCTACCCCATGGTTCGCCGGTTGGGGGAAGGCTGGCGCAGCATCTTGTAGAGTGGCGTGCGATTACTTCAGATGTGTGCGTTCTGGAGATCATAACCCACGGCTACTGTCTTCCCTTTCGGCACAGGTGCGGATCCGGACTTTGTAGAGTCCGGATCCGCACCTTGCGCAGGAAATTCAAGCCCTGCTGCAGAAAGGCGCCATAGAACTGGTGCCTGTAGCGGAGAGGAACAAGGGATGGTATTCCCCTTATTTTTTGATTTCGCAGAAAGACGGGGGATTGAGGCCCATCATGGACTTGCGCGGTTTGAACAAACTCCTCAGGAAGGACAAGTTCAAGATGGTTACTCTCTCTCAAGTCCACCAGGCCCTTCAGCTTCAGGACTGGTTGGTGTCTCTCGACCTCAAGGATGCTTACTTCCATGTGCCGATCCATCCCAAGCACAAGAAGTACCTGAGGTTCGTGGTTGGCGACTCGCACTTTCAGTTTCGGGTCCTGCCGTTCGGATTGACCTCCGCCCGAGGGTTTTCACCAAGCTCATGGTGGTGGTGGCAGCGCATCTCAGGCAAGGGGGGGGATTCACGTCTACCCCTACCTGGACGATTGGTTGATCAGGGGGAGCTCTCCCGAGCAAGTCCTGGATCATCTGTCCGTCACCTGCTCTCCCTTCACAGGCTGGGCTTCTCCCTCAATTTAAAGAAGTCCCATTTGACGCCAACACAGCGGCTCCAGTACATCGGAGCACTGCTCGACACTTCCCTGGGGCAGTGTTTCCCTCCCCAGGTGAGGGCTCTTCACATTCAGCAGATGGTGCACAAGTTTCAGCATGCCCAGACGCTCGAGTTCTTGAGGTTGCTCGGCCTCATGGCATCCTGCATTCTTCTGGTGCCAGAGGCTCGCCTGCGGATGAGATCTTTGCAGTGGGCACTCAAGATGCAATGATCGCAGTCCTCCGGCAGGATGTCGGACCCGGTTCAGGTGCCGCCCTCGGTCGCCCAGGACCTTCTGTGGTGGGCCGTCGAAGGCAACTTGATGAAGGGGGCTCCATTTTGGCTTCCCTGGCCGGAGGTGACGATCGTGACGGATGCATCCCTCACGGGTTGGGGAGCTCATGCCAACGGGCTGACAGTCAGCGTTCGTTGGTCTCCGTCGGAGTCCAGACTCCATATCAATCTGTTGGAGCTGAGGGGCGTCAGGCTAGCCCTGAAGGCTTTTCTGCCGACTGTGCGAGGAAAGAGTGTCCTGATCCTGACGGACAACACAGTGGCCATGCACTACCTCAACAAAAAGGGGTGGCAGGGTCACTTCCTCTGTGCAGGGAGGCGATGCAGCTCGAGTTCTGGGCCATCCAGCAGGAAGTTTCGATCTCGGCAGTTCATCTGGCCGGAGAGGAAAACGTGAGGGTGGACGCTCTGAGCAGGCAGAGCACGATCTCTCACGAGTGGGAGTTGGCTCCTGAGATTCTCCTGGAGATCTTCGCCCTTTGGGGGACCCCTCAAGTGGATCTCTTCGCCTCCAGTGTCAACCGGAAGTGCGAAAGGTTTTGCTCGCGGGAATTTCCTCCAAAAGGAGCCTTAGGAGACGTGTTCGTGGTGGAGTGGTCATTCCCGCTGCTGTACGCGTTTCCTCCAGTCCCCGTCATCCCGCAAGTGCTGCAGAGGTTACGGTAGTTCGGTTCCCGGATGATCCTCATTGCTCCGGCGTGGGCTTGGAGGACGTGGTACCCGGACCTTCTCGACTTGTCCATCTGCCCTCCACGTCGTCTTCCCTAACAAGACGATCTGCTCTCACGGGAGGGGGGTCAGGTTCTCCATCCAGAGGTCAGATCCCTCAACCTTCATGCTTGGCTTCTGAAAGGTTGAGGTATAAGGATTGGGACCTCCCTGAAGACGTGATGGAGGTGTTGCTTTCGGCCCGAAGGCCAGCAACAAAGTCTCTGTACCGTTGCCGTTGGCGTAAGTTCTGCGACTGGTGCAGAGATCAGAATGTGGATCCTTTTGCATGTGACATCCCCATGGTTCTGTCCTTTTTACTTTCTTTGGCCCACAAGGGCTTGCAAGTGGGTACCATTAAAGGTTACCTGGCGGCGCTGTCCATCTTTAAGCGCTCGTCTGAAGAGTGTTCTTACTTCAAAATCCCTTTAATTTCACAGTTTCTGAAAGGGCTCACTAATGTGTTCTCTGTCACTTTTCCTGGTGCCCGGTTGGGATTTAAACCTTCTTCTTAAGTTTCTTATGCATGCTCCGTTTGAGCCTTTACATTCTTGCCCTTTGAGGCTGTTAACTCTGAAAACTGTGCTTTTAGTTGCGGTTACTTCCGCTCGCAGAGTGAGTGAGTTACAGGCACTTTCAGTTAAACCACCCTTCACTGTATTTCACAAGGACAGGGTTGTCCTTAGAGTTCGTCCTTCTTTTCTCCCGAAGGTAGTGACGGAATTTCATTTGGCCCAGAAGGTTGTTCTTCCGGCATTCTATCCTCCTCCGCATCCTGGTAAGGAAGAGGAGAGGCTCCATAGGCTTGATCCTAGGAGAGCTTTAAGCTTTTATGTTTCACGCATGTCCCGGGTCAGAGTGGACGATCAACTCTTTATTGGTTACGCTGGAAAGCATTTGGGGCAAGCTGTGACGAAACAGACTTTGTCTCGTTGGATTATTTTGGCCATCTCGGAGTGTTACCGCTTGGCGGGTAAGGACCCACCGGCTGGCTTGCGGGCCCATTCTACCAGGAGTATGGCTGCATCAACTGCCCTGCAGAGGGGTGTTCCTATTCGCAACAGCTGTGATGCAGCCACCTGGGCTTCAGTACATACATTTGTACGTCACTATTCCCTCGATTCCATCCGAGGACAGGATCTGGCCTTTGGCAAGGCGGTCCTTTGCTCTGCTATTTGATTGGCAATTCTAAATTTTGATTATACTTTCTTTCCCTCCTCCTTGCTCTGGTACTGCTTTGGGAGTCTGTCATAGATATGGAATACGTCGGAGGACCCAATCCCCTCGAAGAACAAGTTACTTTCTTACCTGGTAACGTTCTTTCGATGGGATGGTCCGACGACGTATTCCATATCGCTCCCTCCCTGCCTTCCCCGCTGCAGAATTACTTTTGCGATTGCAGCTTACGTTCCGCAAGGCTTTGTGTCTGACTGGCAGTTGACTAATGTCACACGTTCTGGGGGAAAAAACTAAAACTGAGGCTACGGGCGTCATGCGTCCTACTTATCACATCGGATGTCGGAGGAGGTCCTCGACGACGGCGCATCAACGTCATCGATGCAGGACGCAGACGCCGAAAAAAGTTTCCGAAGCAGCACAGCTGTGGTGATTACATGTCATAGATATGGAATACGTCGTCGGACCATCCCATCGAAAGAACGTTACCAGGTAAGAAAGTAACTTGTTCTTCTCCTTCATTCACACGCTTTTAGGATATCCTGTTTTCAGGCTGGTAATACAGAGTACATTAAAATGTATGGCAGTTTTAAAAGCATTCAAATGAATGGATAGGCCCTAAGTTCCATCAAAGACATTCTTTGCTAAGGTCTTGCCCAAATTGACAATTGTTCTTTAACCTTCCAGATACAATTTAAATTTTGAGTACAATAAATTGTTTTACTTTAGCTTTCAGGAGCTGCACAGAACTGTGTCTCTTGCTGATCAAACTGACTGCTTGCCTGTATTCTCATTCTTATTTTGTTTCCTTCCTTTATTGTGTTATAGTCAAAATTTGACTTTAAACAAACAAATAAATTCATTTACAATTAAACACTCAATCTCATAAAGAAACAAAGAAAAATAACAAGCACAGCACATTTGGCTAAAGAAGATAAAACTGAAAATAAAACATTTACAAATGTGCACTTTAAAAGAATCTGTCTAAAATCAAATCAATAACGTGACTTTACAATTATTCCATCTCTTTAGCCCATGCTAATTGTTCAGATGGATTTCTGAACTCTGACCTGGTGGGCGGAGTTTCAGAAGGCCTGCCTAGTTTCTTGGAACAGGGTAACCTTCTGGACAAGCCAGACCAAGGTCTCAGGAGGAGTGAGGGTGACTGAAAGACCTCAATGAGCACACAGAGTAAAGGACACTTACAAATCACTCCCAGTCAGGTGTATATATATATAAAAAATACAAATACATTTATTTCAAGGCCGCCTTTGAGTTGTCACAACACACAAATCAAATCACAGTAATACTATTAAGCCATCACAATCCTATCTAAATACATATATACAAGACCAAGGGGGTATAAAGGGTTAATGCACACAATGAGTCTACAACCTAAAAAGGGGATGAAAACAGGCAGTGCAAATAGTCTTTAGTCCCTTCTGCAACCAACACACTGCTAACTAAGAGGCAGTCCAATCCCTAAGAAGAGTGGAGCCTATTGCTCAAATGACTGGCGCACGTGGTAGTTCAAATGGGTGTTAGGTAAGATTTCCACAGAGCTGGTAAATCTTCCTTTCCTGGTTGAACTCCAGAACTTTTTGCTTTTCTAGTGGGATATTTTTCATTAATACCTCAGTGAGTGGGAACCTTTTTCCACACTTCCCTAATCTTTAACTCTTTTTATGGGTGTCATGTTTAAGACTCTCCATAGGGTCTTTTTTAAAGTTATCATGTTTAACAACGTATTGGCAATAAATGCCTGTTGTTGCTGGGTTGCCCTAGGGGCTCCCCTTTTAACTTTCTTGTGCTAACCTTGAGTGAACTACAGTTCCCAAGGGTAGAAAGGATCTTTGGATCCCTTTTACATTTTGTTAGGTGAAACCAGCACACCCCCACCTTATGTGGAGTGCCGGGGAGATGCAATGTATCCCCTTTCACACTATAACTGTAACAATTCTGTTACAGTGACAAGCTTACCTTTAATGGCTGGTGGCAGGGATACCTTTTACTAAATTGGTGCACCTTTACCGCAGGCTGTGATCACAGCTGCAGTAAAAGGCACCTAAGGTGCTCATTTTACCAAAATGGCCCCTGTCTTCTTTTTCTGCCATTTTAGTGTTTCTTGTCGTTTCTTGTTCCTTCCCCTGACGGCCAGGGCGGGAAATTCCTTTGTGTGAGTTTTGTCTTGGGCGGGAGTCCCCTGGACACCCCGCCCAGGCTCCAGTCAGTCTGCAAGCACAGGAAGTGGGAGAGGAGTCCAAAACTTGCCCCTCCTTTGTCTTACGCCTTGCTTCAACTGGGACAAATCCCAATGGTGGGCTGGCTGTCCTGACTGGAGAACCAGACGCCCCTTTCTTGTAAAATGCGGGGAGAGAATGCAGAGATTGTGCTGTAGTTCCTGATAAATACTGGAAACCTGGAAGCTGAAGTCATGTCACCACTGGAACTTAAACCGAAGAGGATGACGAAGGAAAAGCGGCGTAGATGATTTCCAGCGACCGGAGAGCCTGCTGTGTAACCTGAGCCTGCTGCAGCCCTTCCTTCCAATCGACCTGGGGGACTCCGAAAACGACGACCCAAACCCAGAGCCTGGTGAGACCCGCTAGACTCAAGAAGACCTGCATTTTGGGCCATCCCAAGGGTTGCTGCCATCTTGCGTTCTTGCAATACCCCAATACCCTGGGACCTCCTGCCACTGTGCGGTGCACGGTCTTCCGAATTCCGAATCTCGCTGAAACTTCGTGGGCATCTTGGTGCATCTCCAGAGACACGATTTGAGTCCGGAAAGTCCCCTCACACCAGTGCTGGACCTTTAAAATAACGAGAATTGAACCGCAATTTTCTGTCTTCTTCGGTGCTCCATGAAAAGGTGCCAAATCCGCAGAACCTCATTCAGCCATGAGAGAAATCTTGCGTAGAGCCTTCTTCATCGAGCCCTGCTGCAAAGTCCCTTCTGAGGTCTTGTGTTCAGTCTCCAGGACAAGGAATCCACTGACCGGGTATTTGGCTGCAGTCCGTGGAGTTCTCCTGCTGCAATCTCTTCTTCATTGCTGAGGTACTGTGTTGGCTTGGGTATATACTTACCTTAGGCCTTTTGGGATTTCTGTGTGGTCCTGGGGTGTTTTCTATGATTGGGAGGTCCCTCGTCCAGTGCACCCAGTCCCACTGCTAGAATCCTGCTGGTGTGTCTTCTGTGAAGCCCCTGGACCTTCTTCTAACTCTAAAGTAAAGTACTCACCTGTTTGCCCGTTTTCCTAAGGAAACTCTGACTTTTGCTACTAAAGAACTTATTCTAACACTGCCTGTTGGTCACTAGTCATAGTGGCCCCCCTTCTGCCACTGAGAACACTCATGCGCCAAGAATAAAGGAAAGACTGTGAATGGATTGGGACTTCTGTCTAGACATGAAATCAAGTGTTTTACTTACTTGTAAAGAGTTGGTTGGTAACTGTAATTCTAAGAGTGAAAAGTTACAAAAGTTCTTACTGATCTTGAATGTGTGATGCACTATTCTTAAAAGTATGGTTAACATATTTTCTTCCTTAGCAACCGTGTTGCCAGTCTAATAGAAAGTAGATGTGAAGGTATTTTACTCTCCTTTGATTTGGTTGTGCCTCTTTACAAAAGTAATGTGTTGGTCACCAGATTATTCCTGTAGGGTAATTGTATGAGTGTCCTCCAACTGTTGGTATCACCAGGTTAGTCCTGTTAGGATAACTGTATGAGTGTCCCCCAACTGGGTCTTGCTTCCCCTGACTTGCGGCTAGCCTGTCCTTAATAAGTCTACATTAGGTTGTTGCCTTTCTAGAATAACTATTCAGTAAAGTGTGCCATTGGGTTTTACTTTCCCCTTTATTGTGAGTTTAAAGTATGTGGGTTTTACTTACCTTGTGTTAGCTGTGTGCCATCCCAAGCAAGTTACCAGAGTTATTGCTTACCTCAATCTGGGGCTCCCTGATTTTCAAAATCATCTGTAATTGTATATTACATCTTTAGGTTTTACTCACCTGGTATAACTGTGTGTTATGACAAAAGTCGTTATAGGTTTTTACCGCAGCTAGGATAAGTGTTTCACTAGTCAACTAAAGTATATTGTCCAGTTGACTGTTTATGTGATTTGTTCCAAGAGTCACTGTAGAACTCGAAGGGCCTACTGCCTTTGTATTAGTGAATGTAATCTAAAAGTAGCCATTGGTTTTTTACTCCCAAAGAGTAGGCTTGACCTATACTAAATGTGCATAACAAGGTTTTGACTTCCCTAGAACTACTGTTTGGGGTTCCAAATAAGGTTCATACTTGGATCTGTGGATTTCAAGTATAGTGTTGTGTTTTTATATTGTGATTTTATATAACGTGTTAGTACTTACTTAACCCCTAGATTTATCTGGACCTACCTGTATTTAAAGAAATCCTTTATTTTTAAAATACATAGTATTTCAGTTTTTCTTTGTATCATTTGTATTACAATTTCACTTTAACTGTATTTATTTATTTATTTATATTTATATAGCGCGCAAGCAGCCCAGGGGCATTGAGGCGCTGTTACTTGCAATAACTTAGTTAAATGCTACAGGCATGATAGCGATTGTTAACACATTATGAATACTACAAGATATCATACTGTTACAGATATTGCATTGGGACGTATATTACAACATATATGATAAGTATTTGTGCTGGTGTGTCGGGCCTTATGTGAAGAGGGTAGTTTTCAGAGTTTTGCGGAAGGTGGTGAGGGAAGCCTCACCTCGGATAGTGGGAGGTAGGGCATTCCAGTGAGTGGGCGCGAGATAGGGGAAGCTGTATCCGCCCGCTTTTACTCTTTTTACTCGTGGCACCGAGAGCATGTTGGTGTACGGTGATCTGGTTGGCCTGGTAGTGGAGACAGGGTGGATCCTTTGAGAGAGGTATGCTGGTGCAGTGAGGTGAATGCACTTGTGGGTCAGTGTCAGGGCTTTGAACACGATCCTTTCCTTTATTGGGAGCCAGTGGGCTAGTTTTCTGGCTTCAGAGATCTGTTCTCTTTTAGCAATGCCTTGGGCTGCACGGAGAGCATTGTTCTGTATTACTTGGAGTCTCTCTAAGTTTTTGTTGGAGGTTCCTAGAAAGAGTACGTTGCAGTAGTCTAGCCTAGAGCCGGTGATGGCTCTGGCTATGTTGGTGCAGTTCTCTTTGAAGAGAAACGGTCTGACTGCGTTGATAAGTTTGGCATGATATGCAGCTGCGGAGGCTATTGCGTTGACTTGTCTATCCATGGATAGTCTGGAGTCCAGGTAGACTCCCAGAGTTTTGACAGAATCGGAGACTGGAATTTTAATGGAGTCAATGGTGAAGTGGCTGAATTGGGCATCTAGATTTTTTAGCGTGTGGGGGGAGCCTACCAGGAGGAGTTCCGTCTTGTCAGAGTTGAGGCATAGTCTGTTGTCTGCCATCCAGGCTTGGATGGTGTTGTAGAGGTTGTTGAGGGTCAGGGAGTCAGTGTCATAGTTACCTGTGAGAGTGAGGAGGATCTGCGTGTCGTCGGCGTAGTTGGTGTAGGAGATGCCCATAGCGTCGAGGATGAGGAAGAGGGGTCGTGTGAAGATGTTGTATAGGGTGGGGGAGAGACAGGAGCCTTTGGGTACACCACAAAGTATAATGGTTGGTGATGCGGCGGCTAGGTCAGAGAATACTTCCATGGTTCTGTCTTGTAAGAAGGAAGTGATTCAGGCTGTGGCCTCTGGGGAGAATTTGGCAGTGGAGGAAAGGTGGTGGCATAAGACGCCATGATCCACGAGGTCGAAGGCCGCGGAAAGGTCAAGGAGTAGGAGAAGTGCTGGTTTACCCAAGTCTCTAGCATCGTCCATCTGGTTTTTCAGGTCAAGTAGGGCGGTTTCGGTCCCGTGTCTGGGGCGGAAGCCAGATTGGCTGAGTCCAAGGAGTTTGTTCTCTTCAATGAAGTGCTGGACCTGTAGGTAGGCTGCTTTGTCCAATATTTTGAGGAGGAATGGGACAGTGGTGATGGGTCTGTAGTTGTTGGGGGAGGTGGGATCGAGAGTTGGCTTTTTCAAAAGAGGGCGGACCCAAGCTTCCTTGAGGGAGGCGGGGACTTTCCCTGTGGTAAAGGAGGCATTCACAAAGGCTGTTAGGAAGGGAGCTAGCGCTTCCGTGCAGTCTTTAATAATGGAGGCTGGGCATGCATCACCTTTGTAGTTAGAGGGTTTGATGTTCCTCATTATGTTGCTGATGTCTTTTTCCTGAATGGGTTTGAAGGAGAAGGGTAGGGGGGGATCCGGGGCAGGTGGTGGGAAAGGGATATGCTTATTGGGTAAGGCTTGTTTAGTGGCTAGTATTTTGTTTTTGAGGAGGCTTAATTTGGTTAGCATGGCCGTTTGTATTTCATCACACCAGTCTTTGTCTTTGGTGAAATTCTGGGGGGTGGGAGTGGGTGTCTCGAGCTCCCTGAAAATGGCGAAGATTTCTTTTGTGCTAGATTGGGCTTCCGAGATTCTGGATTCAAAGGATTTGGCCTTTGCTTGGGTGATTGCCTTTTTGTATTTGGTGGATAGGGCTTTAAAGATCATCTTGTCTTTTTCAGAGTGGGACGTTTGCCACTGTGTGAGTGCGGCTTTTTTCTCATTGCGGAGTGTGAGGAGGTCAGGGGTGAACCAAGTGTTGGAGTGGGTAGTGGGTTTGGGTTTGAGAGGGGCAACAGAGTTGATGGCTGCTTTGATGGCAACATCATAGGTTGTTGCGAGTGTTTCTGGGTCTGATGAAAAAGGTGGTCTGAAGGCTGGGCTTTGGAGGAAGGGCAGTAGCCTTTTCTTAGTGAGCTGGCAGGAGCTTCTGGCGAGGCAGGGTGGGAGCGGTTGAGGTGAGGGGGCAGCAGGGGAGCTAGTGGTGAGGATGCTGAAGGTGATGATGTGGTGGTCAGACCATGGGGTGGGATTGTTTCCTGTGATGATGAGTGGGCAGTTGTGCTGTGCTATCCAGTCGAGTGTTCTGCCCTGGGCGTGAGTTGGGCTAAGGATGGTGTTCCTGTAGCCTAGAGCATTGAGGTCAGAGTCAAGTGATTTGGCTGCTACGTCCTTACTATCCCGGAGCCCTAGGTTGACATCCCCAAGGAGAATGGCTTTAGACTGTTTTTTGAGGTTGTCAGAGAGGAGGCGGATGAGAGAGGCTTCAAAGTCTCCTGTTGGGCCTGGAGGGTGGTAGGCAGTGTGCACAGTAATGGTGCAGTGGGGAGAGAGGGTTATTTTGACTTGGAGGTAGTCGCTGTTGTTGTTGGTCAGGGATTTCTCTACCTTTCTGATAGAGAGGCAGTCTTTGGCAATAATTGCTACACCTCCACCTTTGTAGAGGCGATCTTGTCTAGTAATGGAATAGCCAGGGGGTAGGGCGAGGGAGAGTGCCGGGCCGGAAGCCTCATGTAGCCATGTTTCTGAGATCATGAGTAGGTCTAGGTCATGGGAGGTTAGGAGGTTGTGGATGTCTAGAGCGTGGGCATTGATGGACCTAGCGTTAATCATGGCGCATTTCAGGTGGGGTTCAGTAGTGGCTGGGGGGGGGTTCATGATGAGAGAGGGTGAGGTGGAGGGGGGGGTTGCGCTCTGGGTGTTAGGGGAGACACACAACACAGATTTTACACTGGGGGGCTCATTTTCAGAGGTGGTGGACTGCCCTCTCCCTCCTAAAATAAGCCTGGCTGCTCTGCCTACGCTGCCATGTACTCAGGTGGTACAGTCTTATACTCTGTCCTAACAATGGGAAAAACAGGGGTCTGTAGTAGCTCAGGAAGGTGGGTGAGGTGATGAACAATAGTTTCCCACTATTCGGGGAGGGCCTCCACTTGAGGGCAGAGTTGATTCCAAGAGTTGGGAATAGTTTGCTACTTCGCACTAGCAGTGCAAAGGAGGGGGGTCCTCAGGGGCCACTCGTGTGTAAAAATGCATGGAGGGCCACCGGTTAGGGTTGTTGTTGCTCACTGACCCCCAGCGCACTCCGGACCAAACTTCGGCAGTCAAGTCCACTTAGGTTGCAGGTTCAAGTAGAGCAATTTGGCGGCTCTGCGGTGGTTCTCAAACGGGACAGTGGCAATTTCTCACCTCCTGGTGGATGGATCAGGCCAGTTTCACTGCAGCAGGTTTCAGGTGCAAGAGGGGCACAAATGCAGCACACCTGCAAAGTTCGTCATCACAGCTAGGTGACACGGTAACCGCTTAAACTACGGTTTGGGCGCACTCACTTTACTCCAGACCTGGGAACGCCAAGTGTACGAAATTCGGTGTGAGAGTGACGTGGACACAGAGCTAGCGACGTACCAAGTTCTGAGGGCCTCCTCTAATGGCAAAGGTCAAAGTCTGCGTAAGCTGGTCAGCCCACTGGTTGGCCCCAGGACACTTCCGAGAGAGCTTACTTGCAGGGTTTGATGAAGGTGCCAAGAATAGTTGGTCCCACTATTCCAATGGGTCGAAGCGTCTTCGCAGACCTTCGAGGACGACCAGATGCAGAGGGGTCCCACGGGACAACAGCGGGCTCAGGGTGCCAAACCTTCCATTGGGTCACCAACGGTTCCTCGACTCAGCTTCTTAGTTTCAGGTTACTTGGATCCTATCCTTCGTTCAGTGAGAACTCCAGAGATCGACATGGTATGGGTGTTGGGGCCTTCTCTTATCCAGAATCTCCTTCGCGCCAAAACAAAGAGGACCCAGTGGGAGGTCTGCTCACATACAGGCATACCATACATGGAACAATAACGGACCACGCTGGTCCCAGGAATTCACAACACTCCAGACTCTCTGCCACCCAGGATGTGTATTGGGAACAGACATCCCAGCCCACATCCTGGAAACACACACACAAGGCACGCAGAAGCCCGCAAAAGCTTGGTGCTTTGTGGGAAAAATGCATGCCCAAATAAGGACTGACCCGGGTCAGCTCGACCTGGGGAAGGTGAAGGGGCAAGATGGCCAAAGGACAGGACAAAGAACCTTGTGGCGTGGCCATTTGGAGCCAGGCCACCTAACTGTGCCAAACGCGGTAATTGTGGGTTACCTGGCAAGAAAGGGTTAAAAATATGCGAAATGATAAGCTGCCACCAGCCCTGTCCAAGGCACATCTGCACTTATCCTAAAAAAAATCCTTTGGGAGTATCTAGGTCCTTTGGAAATGACTAATAGACCTAAGTGCACTGTACTGGAAGGTATATTGTACACTTGTTACATATTGCAGAAAAGTTGCAACATTGGAAAGCACTAAGGGAAACAAAGTCTCCCAGTAATGACTGTCTTAAGGGCATGTCAGTTTCCTCATAAAAAGTGAGCGAAAAGCCCAAAGGAGTGCAGCAGAAGGCCGGGCTCCTCTGGTAAAGTCAGACTATGGTGTTTAACATCAGCAAACTGTTGGGGGGTACGCAACTGGAGGGAAAATTACACATGAAATGGAAATCTTTCCTAATACTAATATATGCAGACAAAATATACGCCATGCTTTTCATCTAAATTTACTCTTAGGGTATTTCTTGAAATAATCTGAATAGGTGAGGTATTCAACAGTTTTAGTTCTTCAAATGTTAGCATTTCTTTAAGGGAGTCATATTATTTGACGTGGCTTACTATTTCATTTCCCTCATTAGCCAACTCATTTCAATTCTTTCAAGATTTTTACCTCTTCTGCTGTTAGGAAAAGGTCATTCACTGAGGCTAATCTTAACCAAAAAGTATTAGTTTCTAAGGACCACAGATTATGGACAAATTTTAGTAATCTTTGTGCTCTCAAATCCCATGTCTCTGGGCATACTGATAACAAATGTGCAATGCTTTTTCAGCCCTATCACATTTTTGGCAAAGGTTAGATGGAATCTCTAAGCGGTTTCTGATATGTTGAATTTCCATAGTTGGCAGAAGTTTTAGGTGCAATTTTAGGAAGTCTGATCTGACACTGGCATCTGTTGATTTCTCTTAATATGTGGGAAGAAAAGATCTTGGTTTGTTCGTCGGTGTCATGAATGCTGATATTTTTGCTGCTCTCATCTTCTCAATGGTTTTGATCCATGGATTCCTTAACCTTGAGAGGATTCTGGATTAATACTTCTAATGTGGTACCCAATTGTGTCAATATATCGATACATTTTTCCCTCAATTTATTTAGAAAGGTGTTTAACGAAGCCTGCAGTAAAACCACTACGTCTTTGTACAAAGATGTTGAGGGTAGTTCAATGATCAGCCTGAATAAGGATATCACTTCCACTCTAACCAGGATCTGAGTGAAGCGAGACCCAGTTCGTAGCATATGCCAGCTATGGGAACAGTTAGTGAGACACAGTATTCACCTCCATAGCTTTGCTTCAATTCTGTCCAAGTCTATATCAAACGATTGAATGTTGGTATCCAAGCCATAGAGGAGAGATGGAACTCTTTTACCAACATAAAATCTTATGACCGGGACTATTGAGAATTTACAGAACCTGGTATATATTTTCTTCATTTTTGAGCCCAAATTCAGGATTTTTTCCCTTAAGGATCATTGTTAGGTGGGAACGCTTTACCTGTGAGCCCAAATAGGTAACCTGGTTCACATTTGGGATAATTTGGTTGTTCAGTTACCAGATGAATGATTTGGTGACCTTCAAAGGATGTTTAAATATCACGATTTTTGATTTATCAGGATTTATTTTCAGGTCATTTAATTTAGCGTATTCTTGCAGGGCTTTTAGAAGCTACTGTAAACCTATGTGTGTGTGATCTGATACTACAATATCATCGGTGTATGCCAACCAATTTATCCTTGCGGTAACTATTTTTGGACTCATAAGGCCTGCCTCTAGGAGCCATGTTACCAAATCTGATGGATATAAATTGAACAGAAAAGGGGCCACCAGGCATCCCTGCCGGACCCCTCTCTCTATTTGTATTGGTTTTGAGAGTTCTCACTTGGAGATCAGAATTTGTATGCACTTTTATTAAGATTGCCAGAAGATTATCTGGTAAACCCCACAGTTTCAGTTTGCCCCATAGGTGATTCCTATTGATAGTATCGCATGCTTGGCACAAATCAACCCAACCACCGAATAACGGAGTCCCGCCCTTTAAGAAGGCCCCAAAACGGACACAACTGAGGGCCAAACCATTAAGTGAGGTCGACAGGCCTCTTCTAAATCCTATTTGTTGTTTCGGAATTATCCCCCTAATGTTGGCCAATTTTTCCAGGTCTCTCTACACCAGTCCGGCGAAGATCTTAACATCCGAGTCCAAGAGTGAGATCGGATGGTAGTTTGAGGCTGCTAAATGATCTCCCCTCTTATAAATTGGGATAATAGATCCCCTCCAGGATTCTAGCATTTTACTTGTTTTAATTATTCTGTCCAAGAGTCATTTTAGGACCCTAGCCCAGAGATCGGGATTCGATTGAAGAATCTCATGACTGAGCCCATTTGGTGCTGGCGATCTGGAAGAGGAGCCATTTTTTATTTGGATAGTCACTTCTTCAACTGTATTATTCCAGGACCATTCTGTATCAATTATGATTTTAGGATTGACGGAACCATTAGGTCCATATAAGTTGGAAAAGTGATCCACCCAAACTTGCTCCTGGATTATTTCCTCCTGTGCAGTGCTGACCGATCTTTCCATCGATCCAAGGATCGACCAGAAGCTACGTGAATTTTTGTTGGCAGACAGCCATCAACATTTCTTCCCCTTCTCTTTGAAGTGTCCGAGCTTTGTGACATGTTGCCCAATTCCTATAGTTATTATTCGCCCGTTTAACTTCCCTTTTATACTCATCATTGTCTTAAGTTGTTATTTTTAATTGTCTTATTATTTTCCTCTTTTATTTTTTTCCAATATCTGTGCATCAAATAGGTGTTTATGTTTATCAGTTCGTGATACAGAAGATTGGTCTGGTGGGTTCAGATCCCATAGGAAATCTACAAAATGACGGTAGGCATTGGTTCGACAATTCCCTCTCAGCCATCTGGGATATAGTTTTTCCCAGGTTTTTGGTGAGTAAATGGCCCCCTTTTTTTAACCTTAACAGTCTATGTCCCCTGTTATTTAAGAACAATTCTTGAGTAAAGCGTGGCTTCCCAAATCCATGATTTATTTTAAGGTTAGCCTCCAAGATTGTATGGTCACTTGGATCTCTGTTATTTACTGAGAAATGGGCACAGCTATTAAAGAGACTCCTTGAGAGAAAGATGTAATCTATTGTTGAAAAGATTTTTTCCCTTGTCCAGGTGGGGGCCAATTTAATATCCCCAGTTTTATTCCCATTAAGCATCCCCTCAAAATGTTGCACCACATATCACCTTTGGAAGTAATTGGTTAACATTTTTCCATATTTAAAGAAATATCCTTTATACATTGGGAGTTTAAGTCACCCATGATCAAGAGTTCATCACCAGGAAATTCAGACCTAAAATGGACAAGCAAATCTGAAAATTACTGGAGGAAGTCCAGTAAGGGATATTTCAAGGGGTTCCAATAAACATGTATTACTATTCAATTTTTGTTATCGTTGCCGAAGCCAAATTTGACTCTAATAGCCAATATTCTGGGGACTTCATCAGAGAGCAACGAGGAATGTGGAAACATGTCATTTCTGCAGGCTATACTTAAGCCCCCTGCTAGGCTACCCATCCCTTCCCCCACTGCCAATTGCTGATATGTGGAGAAACCATCTAATCAAAAAGGGATCTTTAACCAAATTTCCTGTAATGATACCACATCAAAGTTCACAAAAATATAGCTCCTCTTAGTTTCATTACAAAATGATTTATGCCCCCTTGTATTCCGAGATAATAATTGTGTCGTATCTCTAACTAAAGCAACTCTGGAAATCCTAATTTAAGGAAGATTTGTAAAACTATTTCAGGGACCATAGCCTATACATTCACAGAAGGAATTGGGGCTTTCATATTATTTGAATTATTTTGTGGTACAACTGAATTAGGTACATATAATGGCCCTGCTTTTGGTACAGCTGGTAACTCATGGGATACTGTATACCCCCTCTTAACCAATTCCGAGTCTGTTTCCAGGATCGCTTCCACCGGCAGTCTTGATTTCAAGCTATCTCCACAATGTCAGTAATTGGGTTAATTGGAAACATAACACAATCTATATCTCCTGAGGTAAAATATTGGAGATCAGGAATTCCCTTTGTTAATGAAATAATCCTACCATGGTTCAATGGTGATCTTCTTTTGTTATCCAGGACTGTCCCAGAGATAAACACCTTTACACCCCACATTCTGTTTTCTTCTGTCCAAATCACCACGATCATTTGAGAGTTGCAGTGGTGGAACCTGAATTCCAAAAGTTGAGTGTATTTCTGTATTGTCTATATCTCTGCTTTGGGACCTTTGTCCACTTTCATTTATAGGCCCATGACTGGGTAGAGATTGGTTCTTAGGGTTGATGGATTTTATCCCTAGTTGTGAGCTGGTCGTTTTCTGGCCTGCTTGTCCTTATGGTTCCTGTTGGCCCCCTGCAGATATTTCCCAAGTCGTCACCTTGGTTTCCACACGTTGTTTGCCCCTTAGAAAGATCAGGGGAATCTTTAGAGGTTGATGGTTCATTTCCGGTTGACTCCCTACTGTAACTTTGAGGATTTTTATTTCAGACACCAATTTATCTTCCTTTTTGATCTTGTCTTGCTTGGGTTTCTTATTTCTTCCTGAATCAAATAAAGATTTAGCCCCCTTTTTTTTCTTCCTCTTGGGCCACCCCTTTTAAGTTCTGAATAAATTGATTAGTATCCACACTCTATTTTTATTCTTCCGTTTTTGTGGATCAGTTGACCTCACTTCCACAGGGATACTTGATTGGGCTATCTTCTGATCCTGGGTATGTTTCTTTTTCCTCTTCTTGGCTTTCCCATTAGATTTTTTGTGCTTTTCCATAGTTTACCTTATTGACTGTTTTGGGCTTTCTATGTCAACTCCCCCTTTAAGGGAGCCAGTGTCCTCGTCCTCAGTCAATTGGGCCAAACAGATACATTCTTCCAGTGTGGATGGTGATAGAGGAGTGTCATCCGCACATTTATTCGGGGAGTTGGTCTGTCAGGGTTGTAAACAACGTGGGCATTTCCCCGATTGTACCCCATTTGCACCTTCTCCCAGATTCGAATTTAGAATCATCAGTTCCTCTTTTGTTCCATCCCATAGTTGGATTAAGGAGTCCATCTTGCCGGATTGGGTTTTGGAAGTGGAGCGTAGCTCTGTCAGAACATCACACAGTGAATTGTTAACAGCAGACTTTAGGGCTACCGTAGATGATTTGTTGATCTCCAAATCCTATGTAATCTCATGTAGTATACCAGAGTGTTGCTGGACCTTTAGTTTCTGATTTTAAAAGACTTTTACAAGGGAACTCAACACAAACATTAGTGCTGTTAATGGTGATGTTGCAGTCTCTTGAACCCAAGCAATCTCCGGGACATTGGTATGTGGAGGAGTTCTTATTTTTCTTTGTACAGAATTGACCCTATGTTCCAAAGCCACCTTAGAGACAGGGCTGAAATTGCGTTCATCTCAAAGGAGGAATCCAGTGGTAAGAAGGGGTCTGGGGTCTCTACTTCCCCACTTGTCATCTGATTATTAACTCTGTAGGTCGTATTCTGAGGGTCTGTCATCCCAGGACTCTGATAGTCTTCTATAATTTGCCCTGGTACAGCTTCCTTCTCCTGCGAGGCCTCTCCCGTGGGAAGAAAATGTGATATCCTATTTTTCATTGATTTTATTGTAAGTGTATACTCGAAGTTTGATGATAAAGTCTCTCTTACCATCTGGTGTGATGGTGTCGATTATGTTGTTGCCTCAAATATCTATTCCTGAGCCGGTGGGCAATTCATTATCCCTAGGAAATACACTTTTCGGTGGATAAAACCTCCCATCACTACGTCTGATATGACTTGAATATTCTTCTTTCCACCGTGATAGGATTTTTGTCCCATCCGGCCGGTTCATCTAATTCCGGCACTCTCATCACAGTGCTCCTTTAGATTGTACGAGAGTGACATGTTAAGATACTCCACAAGTAATCCAGGTACAATATTTTTTATTCGTAGCCGGATGTGTGGTCTGTTTTTCCTTTCGAAAATATCAAAAAATATCAAGCTTAAAGCTTCCCCATTGTCCAGTTTCAAAATTCCCACTGAAAGTACAAGCCGGGTTTATGCACTGTACTCTATCGTATTCCATATCATAAGGGGCTTTAGAGAGAGAGAAATCAACCTCAAACCGGGTCAAAGGGCCTAGGCCCACAGTCCCCACCTGGTTTGTGGGTGCACATGTTTTTCTCACATGCAGTCTTTCCTCCAATACGAGCCTGCCCCAGCACGGGTCAAGGGCCCTAAGCCCACAGTCCCTGCCTCGGTCAAAACTATCCAACTGGTAACATGTATCAACTTTATTTTAACTTATGTTCGGAAGTACTATGAAGCAGTCAGTATGTCTGGAAAGTAGTGACAGGATCCTGTTCTCGTATTAAGGTTTGCGAGTATGAATTTATCACAGCGTTTCAGCCAAGTGTCATAATGGGTTATAATTTATGGGTAATGGAGTCTTAGTGACTCGAAGCTCGCTCACTTGATTTTGCGGCATCCTTTTTTTTTTTCCAAACACAGTCGTGTCACGTGAAATTGAATCCTGGCGCTTAGTTACCTTCAAAATGCAGCATTATCAGGAGGGCTCAACTGTCCACTGTCTGCACTGACTGCACAAACTGCAGACACACACTGCTTCCACACTCCGCGGCCCGCTCCGCGGCGCAGTCAGGTTCTTGTTGAATCGTACACAGCAGGCTCCACCTCCCAAAGCAGTCACACAAACATAAAGACTCGCTGGAAATCACGCTGAAGCAATGAAAGCCCTTTTAGCCCTACATACTAGAGTTGACTAAAGACTTCTTTGCTCCTGTTGGAAATAAACCCAATAGACAAGAAATAAGGATCAAGTGTGCTCCTTTCAAGAACTGTCCCAGATGTGATCAGAGGATTAGGTATTTGTGACACCCTCCTCCTGAGGATTGGTCACTGCAGGTTCAGTCTTCTTCTACCACAACTCTAATATAGTTGAATATCTTAAAGTAATAATTCCTTTTTTGTAGAAAGTTAAATGACTATGCCAGTTTGAAGGCAGACTCTCAAAAATATATATAAGGATGATAGGCCTGGTTGGGCTGTGCCATCCCCTTGACAAAGACTTTTCTGACATTGACTGCCATTCTTGATTCCATGATTACTACACCTCCATATACAATGAATATTCCATCAAGACATTTAAAAAAGAGACCTGGTAAAGCCATAACAGCACCAGGCACCTGTATGATCTTGATTAGGGTGCTGGTAATGGTATCTATTAGGATCACATAGTGCCCATGGAAGCTTTCGCCTATATAGCCCAGTGTCCTATCCACAGATGTATGTGATTATTTAGAATATGAACATTTCGAAGACGAAAACGTTGAATTCTAAATGTTCGTATTCAAAAAAATCATCCCACAGCTAAATGGCCTTTATAGACCCCACTTCTCCCACCCCCTTACTTGCCTTTTGGCAGCACACTTCGCTGTGTGCCGCCGAGTCCCTGCAGCACCAGTTCCCTACACTTCCATGGATGGGAACCGGCACTGCAGGTTCCTATTCTTGGTTTTCTTTTTTTATTTTGTTGTTTTGATTGCAGGGGCAACCCCTGGTTCGCTATAATGAAAACCGAATGGTTGAAATGTTCGGCATTTTCGGCTGTACGGAATTCTGGTACAGCCGAAAACCCATCACTTCAACCATTTGTTTTTTTTAAAACTATATTTTCAGGTAATCCCCTACCCACTGGATGAACTTAACCTAATGTGATTGTTTTCCATACCATCATATAAGTAGAACTCGAGTTGCAAGTCAAATTAAAAGCCTTGAAATTAAAAGCATTGTTTTTAAACACAATATGGGATCTTAATCCAGAAACCTGATCGACTCTGGATCAAAGACGCTTTCTTTGCCCACTGCGCTTGGCAACAACCTGCTCCACCTTGTTGTAAAGCCTGTTTCTTTTGCTTAGTCTTTCCTTTACTTGTCCAATATTTTACTTTCTCCTTCAGTCTTTCAATTTAGTCATTGGGTGAATAGTTGACACACTGTTCTGGTGCTTATCTGAATTATTTTACCAGTCAGTAGTAGTTTGGACTTGAGCTTTCCTCAAGCCTATACATTCTTAATATTTGACAGTGTACTTGATGTCTTATTCAGAAGTCCTTTCTTTTTTCTTCATGCATCAAATTGTATTCCTTTAATGATGTATAGGCTTAAAATGACTTCATTTCCCTGCATGCATCATATTGTGTTCCTTCAATGAACCTTGGACCTAGAATCAGCTTTGTGTCTCTGCGTGCATCACATTGTATTCCTTCAATGACTTTAAGAGTTAGAATAGAATCCCACCATGCATTAACGTTTTTACATGTATGATGTCTCTTATTTGAGTGTAGTTTGCAGTAATTCCAGGTTCAATTTGAGTTACTTTAGAAGATAGCACTGCACATCCCTCGTACATCTGCTTTCGCACTTTGGGCTGAACTTTTGACTCTAGAACAAAAGATTACCTCTCCCAACAATGATCAGTTTCCCCCCTCTGTTTTTGGGCACACTTTACTTAGACATTGTTTTCCAGTCATTCAAGTATTGAAGCCTCTTAATTTTAGTACATAAGACTATCAATTTTCTCATTCTCAGCATTTGCTACTCATGCTCCTTTGAGTGGTTGCACCGGAATACTGAGGGTCGTACCCTAAGTCTTCCTTTGGTCTCTGCAGTGCTTCACTGAACTGTTAGTCCATGCTCTCAAACTCTGCCCCTCTGAATCCTGCTCTTCTCTCTTCCTCCTGGGTCTGTGCCTCATTGTTCCTTGTCATTGATACGTTTTTAGTTGGAAGTTCTCTCTCATACATTTATTTTTTCATGTTAATTTTCAATAACATTTTCTTCAAACAAGAAAATAAACATACCCCTCCCAAACCCCCCACCCACTCCCTGCGCCGGGTCTGACCATGAACCTACAGTTTACTCATTCTGTATAATTCCAGTTCCCAATATCTACCACCCCCTTACCAAAGCGCCACAAGTTGTTCGAGACATTTCCCTGCCAGTGTCTGTCTTGTCGGGTGTCCTGATGCCATAATTAATGCCTGTTATATTAGTCCCAAAAGTCTCATTTGTCTCGGGCACCAAGCACCTCTTGCCCCTTTCTGAAGGTAGTCCAATACTAATGGCCAGTCTGCCAAAAAACCCTGCTGATCTCCTTGTAGCGAGTAGGACACCCACTCTGGGGCCACAAAATTCCAAACCTTGCCCGCCCATTCATTTTCCAATGGAGGGTCTTTCGACGTCCACTTTTGTGCCAGAGCCAGTGCTCCGGCCTTCATCAATATCACATACAATTTGCGCTCTGCTTTGGTAAGGGAATCACTCGGGCCGAACCCCAATCCCGGAAGCGCAAGGCCTTTGTTACCACCACACCTTATCCCCAGTACTGCCTCTATCGCTTGCGAGATGGCTCCCGAATATCCCTGAATCCACAGGCATTCCTACCAAATATGACTCCAGGATCCCTCCTTGCCACACTCTCTCCAACACATCCTAGAGGCTGAGCCATAGATTGTATTCATCCTAACCGGGGTTAGGTGCCATTGAATTATTAGTTTCACCCAGATTTCTTGAGTTTGTAGGGACCTTGTAAGACTAGGCATACAACCCCACAGTTTCTTCCATTCCTCCTCTATTGGCTGACCTACTGAAGTTTCCCAGCTCTGCATATACCTTCTCGTCCCTGGTTCCTCCTCTTGTTTTGCCAACCTATAAATTGTGCCCACCGGGTGATCATTTCCTGATTCTGTTTCTAGGTATCTTTCACATGTAGAGAAGGCCCGGGTCACCCCTACCGTTATTGGGGGCTGCATCACCCAATGTTTTATTTGGTTATATCTAAACCTTTCCCCCTCATCAAGGCCAAAGTCTTCCTTACATTGGATAAAGGTTTTTATCTCAGGACCCTCAAACATATCCCAAATTTTCTGGCAACCCCCTTCCTGCCACCTTTGGAATACCTTACCCCTTTCCCCTGCAGAGAATTGCAAACTGCCAAAGATAAGGGTAAAGGGGGACAGGAAGGTAGAAGTTTGTTCCATCTTTACTAAGTAGTCCCAGGACTCTCCCACCACCTCTATTATCCGACTGTGATACATGTTCTTGGGTCTATCTGCTTTAAGTTTCCACAGCACCTCTGCTAAATTCCTCCTACCACTCTCATACATTTCTGAAACACTGTCAGATTTCTCTCCGGACTCCTTACCATTGACTGTCCTTGTAACTGCTCCCCCCCACCTCTTTTCATACTGGTGCTACGGACGCTCACAGGTTTTGATTTCAATTGTTTACTCAGCGTGTTTGATAACAAAATGTATCTCCAGCGTCAGCAGCTCCCTCTTGATGTTCAAGTCAGAGGCTGCAGCTCCTACTCTGTTCTGGGTCTTCCTCTCTTATACTAGCAAACATTCACCACCTGATGCTTCTCTTCTCCTTTTGTGTCTCGCCAGTTAGTTTATTCGGATTAATAAAAGAATCCATAAACATCATCATAAAACAACAACATAAGAACATGCATCAAGGAAAACTAAATATTTCTGGGACATGTATATATCAGCAAGTAAAATAGAAATCAAAGTAAGCCATTTTTTTCATATCTTTATTTAAGGTTTTCAAATAAAATACACGAAAGAATACAACAACTTATGTTTGGGCCAATACAATTGAAATAATATACATCTTTACATTGTGATCTGTTGAGTCCGCAGTTGTCCTACCAAATTAGTTATAAACTATTTATTTACCTCATCCCACTAGGGATTCCTACTTCCTAAGTAATGCCAACACAACAATAATACATATTTATACATTACACAAGGACACAACGCAAACATTTACAGACAAAAAAAAAAAATCTCTATTTCCAGGCTGTCCAAGCATATATATTAATCAATCTTGCGCTCAGTTACCATGTAAATCATGAAAAGGCGCCCAACAATCCAAGTAGTTCCTTCCCTACCCTGCCTCTGAAACATAACCCGCTCAAAATTGGACAAAACCATAGTATAATTAATCCAGCCCTCAACTTGTGGCTTTTTCCTAGTTTTCCATACTTTCAAGATCTGCTTTGCCGCTATCACAAGTACTTTATCAACCCAATTACCATACAACCGAGCAGTTTTACATCGTCCCATATCCGATAACAGCAACACCTGTAATGGCATTCTTGGAAAACTAATTGATAAGATCATGTCCAACATATCCAGCACCTCACACCAGAAGAATTTCTGCATTCGGGAGCAATACCATAACATATGAACAAATGTCCCTTTTTCAAACCCAATTTGCACGTGCGTTCCGGTGTCCAATGCAGTTGCCTTAGAACTTTTTGATGAATAAGCCTTAACTTGAGATGTATCTTACTTTTATATCCCACCTGCCACATACGTCTCCATTCCCCTTCAGTAATAGTACACCCCAATTCTTCCTCCCCTTTCCCCACCAGTTTCTTCCATGAATCAACCACTAAACTGGTCATTGGCACGAGGTTCAGATATGGGGAAACCGTACGTGGCGACATGCTAAAGTTAGTCCAACCTGCCGGTTCCTTCTCTATTGGCACAGATAACATACTTAATGCCCGAGTCAAAAGAGATTCTACTTCTCTAGACCTATTCCTTTCCCTATTGTCTAAATGAAAAACCCCTTGCAGTTCCTCGAATGACAGAATATGCCCATCATGTAGTAAATCCCCTATCTTTAAAATCCCCTTGGAAATCCAACTACGCCAATTTAGAGACTTGTTCGCAATCCGCATCCCAGGATTGTGCCAAATGGACACCCTATAGTTCAGAAATAAATTCCCATTGAAATTAATCAACCACCAGATCATCATTTCTTCAGTCACTTTGATGGATGGCAATTTAACAGCTCCCTTTGGCAATTTTTCCATTGAAAAAATATGACTCAACTGGAATTGTGAAAGTCTATCCCTCTCTACTGTCAGTCAGGCCGGTTCACATTCTGCCTCCGATACCACATAAAGAGCTGCCTTTTTTAGTATAAACCCCCTATAATAGTTTTCCAAGTCTGGATACCCAAACCCACCCTCCTTAGTGCCACGTAATAAGATAAATCTTGGAATCTTTGGAGCTTTCCGTTCACCCCAGAGGTAGTTTTGAGAAACTCAGTCTATTTCCTTGATCTTTTTCTTTGAGAAACGTAGGGTTATCGAGTGCATTATGTATAAAACCTTCCGTAAGAGAGAATTCCTAATTCCAGCCGTTGCCACTTTCTGATGTCTTTTCTAAAATTTTCCACCATCTTTGCCACATTACCATATTCTTTATCTCTGGTTAGATAGACTCCTAAATACTTTACATGCGTCTCAGACCATTTACAGTCCCAATCAGAAAAACCCCCTCTCCTCCAAGACGTGGAAAGCAGGAATACCTCTGTCTTATCTCAATTAACCTTGAAACCCGATAATTTACCCACTCTTTCAAATGGTTCTTTCAGTCTAATACTCCCATCCTCTGAGTTTGAAAGAATCACCACAAAGTCATCAGCATAAGAGAGCACTTTAAGCTCCTTGAGCCCAAACTTCAAGCCTCTAATTCTCACGGCCATCGCATTCCAGCGGCAGGTTCCGTGGCAGGTCATAATTAGGGCAGTTACCTGGGCCACCCCTTCAGCTTTCTGTAAGCATTACTGTTTGGATGCTGGCTGTAAGTCAGATGCTGCCTTCGTACAGGCGGTTCTAAGGAACTTGTTTGCTTAAAGAGGGTCTCCTCTCCACGCTGGGGCTACATTCATTTGTAATCACCCATACAGTATGGAGGAAAAGGGACGGAACGTAAGAGTAATTACAATTTACCGTAGTGACTAACATTCTCATCGAAAGGCTGCCGACCAAAGACGGGGACCACCACAGAATCCCAAGTGAAGTGCCCGGACATTGAAGTCTGTCGCCGTTGCGTACTGGAGCTGCCACGATCCTTTGCCAAAGACATTTGAATCCAGGACTCTCTTGCTCATCACAGTCGACCAGTTTGTCCCGCCGGAGAAAGTCAAGGTTGCTGATGAACCGAGGAGAATCCGCTGATAGTTGACGAGCACTGCCAGGACCAAAGCTGCTGCCTCTCGACAATTATTCACCTTTTCCTTCGAGGGATCTCGAAGATCTGTGGCTCCTGCCTTAAAAGGAGTTCACTCAAGAAGGATCCGTCGACGACCCGATGTCAAACTCTACTAAACCAGGTACATTGGGGTAGTAGAACAGTTTTAGAAGGAGAGAAGACTCTGAAAAGCAATATATGGACTGGGCTTGTTTACTATATTATTTACAGGTTGCCCAGGTTGGGGGGGATCCTCACACAGAACTGTGTCTAGGTACCGAGACAAAGTATCCTGCCAATTGTTTAACCCCTTGTTTTTTTCCTATGTCTATTGGTGGTTCACTTTATTAATTGATTTGTGTGCCATTTGGAACTGTCTACAGTCGATGCATTTTAATGGAATCAAAGGAGTAATTGTGGTACCACATAGAGACTGTATATATTTATCATTATAGAATTGCCTGAGCACAAAGTGTGTTATTGGATGTGTACATAATCAACACTTTATTTAAATAAAGAACTGTGTCATCACTAACATAGTGTGTGGACATTCCTTTGTGGGGGCTTGGGGATTACACTGTACTTAAGAACCAGCCTGCATCACCGCCCAAGAGCTAACACTTGATTGCTTGTCCATTGCTACCAACAATAGAGAATCTTGGCTGGGGTGCTATGTGCCATATAGAGGGCAGGAGTAGAGAAAACCCCCTCCGGTCTTTACAGCATCTCACACAAAAGTATTGAAATTCCATCAAAAAAGTATTTTCCTGAAGAGCATGGTCCATAAACACACCCTAATGTGATTAATTTCTCATTGTAAATTATGTCCGCAAAAATCATTCGACCTTCTCCATCCATCGCTACCATACCAATCTTATTTGTAAGCCTTTCCTAAATAAAATACTTACTTCTCTTGGCCAGCAGCGGCACCGATGTGGCAGCTCCTTTGACGGCCTCTGTGAGAAGGCCATTGCTTAAGTGAAAATATGCAGTTCCCGTAACTTAAAAAGGTCGGTGATGTTAACTATGGCGATCGGAAAGGTTCAAGCACTACTGGCATCATATTTGTGCCTGAAAGCAGCCGGTAAATGCAGCGCCCGGCGGCTTCCGAAAAACCAAGATGGCAGGCAGACATAACAGTAAGGAGAGGAGGCGCACTCCGTCAGGACACGGATGACCGGAGCAGTGGGGACCCAGGCACCTACCGATTCCAGTGTGCAGCCCAGTCCCCGAGTCTGGAGACCCACAGCAGCGGCAGAGACACCGGAGCACTACCCGACAGGACGAGTACAAAGGGTGATCTCTCCCTCCCCTGAGTTAGACCCAGGTGTGGATCCCTGCTTCTGGGCAGGACACGTGTTGGGGACGGCTGCAATCCCAGCGCTCCGGAGGCCTGGGGCTGGGAAGCTGGTCCCTCCTGGTGTGGGGAATGAACCTCTCTGGATAACTGACACAAACGGAATCCCCATGAGCCACCACAACAGACATCAAAGGCGCCTGTGGAAAACGCTGCAGGGAAACAGTACAACACAACACACAGCAAACGCGCCTGCAGTAAGTGCTGCTGTGAATTAGGGCAGAAGCAGTGTAAAGTAGTCCTGAAACCCAGCTGAGGAGGACATAGACCTCTCAATGAAGGGGGGTGCCTGCCCCACATGGAGTGAGCCAGGCAGCAGAACATCTTCCCCACACTCTCTCTACCCCCATTATCCGGAGGGAGCAGAGAACACAGATGGGTGGGACACTGATCCACCTTAAACTGAATGGGGGTGGGGGCCTGCCAGAGAGAGTGACACCCCCTCCACGCAGTCAACTCTGGGCTGGAGCCCGCAATACCATTAACTACACTTTGACACTGCATTCAAGAGCCAGGGGCAGAGAGGAGCAGGCGCCCCTGTTCTTGAGGGGCCTCCAGCAGCTCCTGATTCCTATATCTCAGGTGGGACCCTGCGGAGCACACCAGGATCCCTCTACTATGTCAAAACACCTCAAGACTCCCAAGAGCGCAGATATCTCCATGTTGCTCCCGGCAGAGAAGGGAAAGAAATCAGAGACATCTAAACCCTCGCCTCAGGCCTCACCTGGGGGCACTGGACAGCTGACCACCAAGGACGACATCCAAGCCTTTATGATGATATTAAATTGGAATTCCGATCCTGAATGTCGGAGCTCACCACCAAACTTGAGCGCATGGACCAGAGAGTGTTTGAAGTGGAACAGAGAGTGGGAGAGATGGGGGACTTGATGCAGGAACGCGTAGCAATGCTTTTCGAAGTGCAACGTAAGATTCAGGCCCTGATGGACAAGAATGAGATCCTAGAATATAAGCAGGAGGATTTGGAGAATAGGGCCCGGTAAAAAAACAACCTGCGTGTAAGGGGGTGGGGAGGGGCCGTTCTCGATCACAGACCAAAACCTAGCGGAATACTTGGGGAGACCTATTCCAATCTCTCCTGCCACATCTTGAGCAGTCCCAACTGATACTAGATCGCACCCACAGATTGCGCCCCCGAACAGGAGTGGAGACGATTCCCCCAGACGTGATCATCCGGGTCCACTTTTACACAACAAAGGAGGCAATAATGGTGATAGGTCTCTCCCGAGACGAGCTGTCATTTCGGGGGTCTCCTCTGCAAATCTTTCAGGACCTGGCTGCAGCAACAATACAGAAGCGGAGGGCCCTGAGGCCATATTCCTTCGAGACCAAAAAACTAGGTATCGCTGGCTGTTTCCTACTGAACTTCTATTCTCCTACAAAGGGGTCTCCCGAACGATTGCACATCTGGAGGATGCAGAAACGATCCTGAACCCCACCCCACTGGATAAAAGAGATGGCTCCCTCCTCGACTCTCCTGAAGATGTGGGAGACCTCCTTCCAAAAAGCAAGGCGGACGGCCTGGTCGAAGGTCCAGAAAGGTTGAAATGCAAGATGAATGATCCCTGCAGCCCGACAGTCCAGGTGCAAGATGCGGTCATTGTTGCTTTAACTGGCATCACTTCTGGCTCAAGATCCCAGACGCCAGGCCCATTGGAAGCTAAGGTAACAGGGAACGCAATGTGTCTTTAACATTCTTCACATGTCCATGCTTAAATGGATGGCACCTAAAAACCCTTGGAGTGAACTGCAGGCAATTTTGTTCCAGTTTGTTGTAGCAGTTGCTGACAGAAAGTTGTCAGAATTCTACCAGTTTGTTGTTACAGCTTCAAGTTGGAAGCTCAAGATAAACCCCTAGTTGCACTATGGAGCCATGAAAACAGAAGATTTGAATGGCGGCTGAGTTGAACCTGGCTTCCTCCCCTCTCCCGCTGAACCCAGGTGCCCCGTAGGACCCCGCCCGCCCCACCACAAATTAAACGTTATCTCACTGAATGTGAAGGGCCTGAATTCTCTCCCTAAATGTAAATCGACACTGCAACGGCACAAGGATATGGAAGGCTCAGTGTTCATCTTACAGGAAACTCACCTGCTGCCACTGGACTTCATATGCCTTCGAAATAGGCAGTTCCCTCTTCAATACATGGCCTCCAGTGGAACCAAGAAAGGAGGGACAGCCATACTCCTAGCCTGTGAAATTCAGTTTCGAGCACTGGAGACACTATGTTGCCCAGAGGGACGATCTACGTCAATCAAAAGCTTTATATATCGACAGCTCTACTCTCTCATTTCAGTTTACGCCCCAATGAGGGACAGGAGGCATTCTACGAAGCACAAGGGGTCAAACTCCTTTCCTTCATTGAAGGCCAAACAATCATTGGAGGGGACTTCAATGGGGTCCCAGATCCTCTGTGGGACAGATCGCATCCACCAGCCCCCAGGGATTTCAAGATCGCCACAGGACTTCTCCCTCTCTTTCAGACATTGGGGTGTTTGACTCATGGAGGGTGTTACATCAAGGGGAAAAGGACTTCTCTTTTTTTTTGCATGTGTATCGGACATCCTTCTGCTGACCTCTCCACAAATTCTCACTTTTGTTGACGAGGTGGCTATGGGGACGAAAGTACTGTCGGACCATGTTTCGGTCAAACTAACACTTTGAGCCCAGAACCCCCTCCCCGACCCCGCTGGAGTCTATACGACCTGATCCTGAACGACATGCCACTAAGGGACGCTATAGCCGAGGGTGATCCCGAACTTCTTCTGAGAAAACCCGGTGGAGGACACATCCCCAGCCAATTACCTGGGACGCCATGAAGGTCGTAGTCAGGGTGGGAGCTGATTGTCCACGGGCGGCATATCGAAAACAGAAATGGCAGACCGGCAAGAAAAAGAGGTCCAAAAGGCAGAGGCCAAACACAAAAAAGGCTGGTCGCCGAAGGTCCATGCTTCCTGCAAATAGCTCGGAAGAAACTGGAAGCTCACTGTGTGGAGGAGACAGCCCATATTGGCCAAATCCAAACAAGGTCAGTATGCTAAAAATAATAAGGCAAACAAACTCCTGGTGGATAAATTGCCCATGGCGAAGAAAAGGAATACCATTAGGAGCCTACGAGATCCACATGGCAAGGCCCACTATAGTGAACACGTCAAGCTACAGTTGGCAGCGGCCCACCTCTCAGACGATGTCAGCGACCCCCTGTGATAAAGCAGAACAAGTAAGCTACCTGCAAGGTGCCTCCTTTCCACATCTCGAGGAGCCAGACATAGAGGGACTGGATGCCCCGATTACAGGTGAGCAGGTGGAGGCAGCCATGAAATCTCTGAAGCCCAGAGTCCCGGGCCCAGATGGAGTCACAACAAGGTTTTACAAGGTGTTGTGCCCCCAGCTGATAGCCCTGCTGATGGCCCTTTTTAACTCGTTTGGCTTATCAGGCTCTGTCACTCCATCCATGCAGGAATCTGTAACCATCCTCCTGCTTAAACCCGGTAAAGATCCCAGAGACAATGCCTCATACAGACCCATCTCGCCACTAAACCTTGATGCTAATATCTATTCCAAAATCTTGCCAAACTGCCTAGCATCCATCCTCCCTAAACTAGTCGACGCCGATCAAACAGGGTTTATAACAAATAGGTCAACTGGGGATAATATTCGTAGAGCCCTATACTTAGTGGACATAGCGGCCCAAGATTCATGCAAATTGGCTTTGTTGGCTTTGGATGCATCCAAAGCCTTTGATAAAGTAGACTGGCCCTTCCTAAAACTCACTCTAGAGGCCTTTCACTTCGGCCCAAGCTTTTGTAACATGGTTTTGGCCAACTACCGGTCCCTGAAAACTTCCTTACGAGTGAACCAGAATCTATCGGAACCCATTCCCCTGGCCTGTGGAACAAGACAGGGATGCCCCCATCCCTGCTCTTGTTTGCCCTGATAATGGAGCCATTCGCTCAGCGGGATCGCATGGACACCATTATTAAAGGTTTGCCAATTGGCGATTCCCAGCATAAGATCTTGCTCTATGCGGACGATGTACTGCTGTCCATAACAGACATCTGTTCCTCACTAATATCATCCCTCCAAGAGCTACGCAGGTTTGGAGAAGCAGCACTGTTCACCATTAATTTTGAGAAGTCTGCGGCCCTGGGAGTGGGTCTGAGACCCATGGAACTGGAGGCCCTAAAGCCCATGTGCCCCATTCATTGGAAAAGGCCTTACCTGGGGGTCCAGATCCCGGCCCATCCAAAGGACGTGTATCCAATGAACTTCCCCCCCTATCTTAAAAGAATTAGAAAAGGATCTCGAACGGTGGACCTCCCAGGAGATATCACTTATCGGGCGGATCACGGCCTGTAAGATTAATCTTCTCCAACCGTTCCTTTACTTCTGGCTCCTTGCCCACTACAGTCCCATTTACCCACCCCCCCCGCTCCCCCCAGCAGCTGCAGAGGAAAATGCTCTGGTTGATATGGAGAGGGAAGAAAGCAAGAATATCCCAAAAAGTTATGATGGGTAGCCCCCCACCTGGGGGTCCCTAATTTGCGTAAATACCAAGAGGCGTCACAGTTGGCGCGCTTCCAGGCCTGGTGCAAGATGACAGGGCCCCCGAAATGGGTGGAATTGGAGCAGTCCCGACTCTTGCTTCCTCTCTGCCTTCTCCCATATGTTCCATCTCCTCTGCGGAGGACTTGGACGGGATCCTTTCCTCCACCAAAAATACCCTTAGTATATGGGATTGGGCACTAAAATCGCACGTGGCCTGGGCCCAAACAACCCGATCTTCCATAATCCAGCCTTTTCTCCTGGGTCTCACCCCTGAAACTTTAGACATTGGGCCGAGGGAGGAATAGAGTCTCTGGGACAAATTTTTGAAAATGGCCAACCCTGCACTTTCGAACACTGTACATTGACCTTTCAATTGGCCTAAACGGACAGATTCTTTTACTCTCAACTTCGCCGTTGGTGTACTCGCCCCCTAGTCGGATAGGGAGCCACACGAAATCTCAGCCCTTTCGAACTTCATTTGCAGGGGACACCACCAAGAGTTAGGATCTCCAGCCTCTACTAACTGATACAAAAAGATGTGCTTTCCCCAAGGCCCTCATATATGGCACAGTGGGAAGCGGACCTAGGGCACCCACTGGAGGATCAAACCTGGGTGGACATATGGACGAGAACCTATTCCTCCTCATTTTGCATCACAAACGGAGAATGTGCCTATAAGATGCTGCTTCGCTGATAGTACTCTCCAGTACGCCTTCACCAGTTCCTAAAATCTCTCATTCCTCAATTGTGGTGCAAATGTGGACAGCTCATCTCGTATTTTCATATGTGATGGACATGCCCCTCTGTGCAAACCTTCTGGAACCACTGCATTTCTGCTATATATAGTATCACTCAAGTGACAATTTCCAGGGAGCCGGAAGTAATCCTACTGGGCGCACCAGGGTCCTAACCAAGAACAGGAAAAACCGCCAGTCTCCTTACACAACTTTTACTAGCAGGGAGGATCAGGATTGCCCGCACCTGGAAAACCTCTGAGGACCCCTCCATGACTCTATGGTGGATCAAACTCTGGGACATTTCAGTGGCAGAAAAGGTCCCAGCAGCCAAAGCAGGCCTCCTGCATAGGTTTACAGACATTTTGGGCTCCATTTATAGAGTATGACCAGAATTTTCCAGCGCAGACTCACAAACCTTGATCCACTCGATTGGCCCTTCAGAACAATGCCAGACTAGAAATGAATGACCTCAAACTGCTGGGCCAGAGGGATGCAAGGGATGCGTGAACTGATGGTGTGGGGGAAAGAGATGAGAAAGAGGGGAAGGAGGGGGACCACTCAGCCATGAACAGCTTCTGTGTTATGGTGTTTTATATGCCCTGTACTTATGCATTGTCTCCATTTGTGTAACCGATTTTAAATAAAATTGTTAAAAAAAAAATACGTAACCCTCTTGACTTTGTTGAGTAACAATTAGACAAGTCTTTGTGATATCTTGAATTCATCAGTAATTGTCTAGCTTCATCGGTTACATGGGTCTCTTGTAAAATCACTATATCTGCCTTTTCCCTCCATAACCGTGCCATCACCTTTCTCCTTTTTCGAGGACAGTTTAAACCCTTTACATTCCACATTATTATAGTCAACTCGCTCATTTCCTCTTCAAATCATCTACTTTCGCTTTCCTATAGGGTTACATTAATAAACATTTACAATTACAACCTCATCCATTCCATATTGCCATCTTAAGCAATTATCTCAATTGTATAAAGTAAGCCATTTCAATCATGATCAGTTACAAAACACAACGGGTCAAAAATAAGTTGGGTATTTCAAGGCAGGTGAAAATTGATATTCTCCTTTTCCATTCAGTATGTAGATAGGCACATTTAAAAGTACTTGTAGCATCTGGGATAGAGGGCAACAAGATAAAAGCTGGTTTCCAATGTCTTAAGCCGCATTCCATTTGGAGATAAAAATGGAGTATACCATTCTGCAGGGGGGGTAGAATAACACAAAGTCGGGCTAAGTGTCAGTTGTTCCACAGAGGCAGCGGCATCACTTTTATACTTTGTACCAGGCCGATTTCTGGTATGGTCTTTTTACAACAAAACATTTAGCCTGACTCGAGTTAACAGCAATCTGTGGTTACAACTAGTAACCAAGCTTAGGTACCCAGCTTCCCCTGAAGATGGTGAAAGTGGCAAATATTGCCTTATAGATGGTTTTGAACAGTCCTCCCTGTTGCTACCGCATAGAACATTGATTTTAACCTTTCTACTGGAACTACAGTAATGTTATCAAGGGTTTTAAAAACAGCAGTTCAAGCCAACTGATCAAAGAGTGTTTTATATACTCAAACCATTCAATTTTGTAACTACCACCCAAGGACAGCAAATGTCTTATCATAGTTTGGTAACATTTTTGCCTTGGCCCAGCCCTAAGGATCTTCAAAATAGGCGTAAGTAACAGAAAATCGGACTTGCCCAGTTTCTAAATGACTAATCTATGTTGAAGTGGTCGGGTTTGCACCTTGAAGCCATGCAAGTAACACATTCTCCTTGTATTGAAGAATGTTTTTTTTCCGACACCCATAGTTCACCACCATAGGCCCCCTATGTCTCTCCTCACTCTCCCCCTCAGGATTCCCTGAATTTCATTATCCTCTTTCTGGAAGATTTGAGATTCATATGGCCAATCAAGTGGTAACCAAAACAAATGAGACTTCCCATTTTTGCCAACTCTGCTTCCGCAGAATGAGTTGGTGGCCACTCTAGTTTCAACTAGCTAAAGCACTTAGCTTTTGAAAGATGTATTCCCATCAGCCAGTTTTTTATTCCTTCTAGCCGCTGTGAATGATTCGACGAATCATCCCTGATTATGTTTGAAGACTGCTTTCTGAATAATGAAATACCTATTTACAACCCCTTATTTTTTACTCGTCCTGGCAGCAAATACAAGTTTGCAGTAAAAAGACTATCTTTGTGGGCTGGGCAAGATGGTGGTGGTCTAGCAAGTCGTACTGCTGCGAGCTGCTGCCAGGTCAAGCATTAAGGAGATAGTTTGTGAGTGAAGGGGAGTTGGGGACCCAGTGGTCTGAGATTTCTGGTGTCGGGAGTGAGGCGTAGAGGCCAATCTCACAGAAATCATGAACTTGTGGGATTCCACCAGCGATTTGCAGCTTTGCAATTGAGCAGGGCAAAGATGCCCCTTGTGGTTGGTCATGAGTAAGTGATGGGGTGGCTGCCTGGCCGTTTCCAGTCATTGCTGGTACCAACTGGATTCTATACTCGGGACCTCAGAGACTTGAAAAGAGCCAGTGGGGAGGCAGAAAAAGTAGCAAGACCACAAAAGTGAGGCTTACTACAAAGAAATGGAAATAGCCAGTCACAAGGTTCAACAAACATTTATTTATAAGCTGGGCTGAGATCTCAACACCCCACGATGCATGCGTACAGACACTGTGGCGGGAGAGAGTGCCGAACAGCCAGAAATAGTCATATATACAAAACAGAATCACATTTGAAACACTAGTCCAGCCCCCTCATGTGACAGGGTCCATAGGGTTTATGACCTTTCCACGTAGGTAATGTTACTAAAACAACGAGTTAACATTTTTCCCCGTCCTCCTATTGACAATTTACTGTCTGGGAGCAGGGCAAAACAATGTGTGGGGGCATATTGTGTTCCCTGGTACAAGGTAACATTTGCAGTACAGCTTATCTGTATTGCTCTAGGAGCCTGTGGTCAGTATGCTCTAAATCTTGGGAATACGGTTTACCTGCTAGAGGAGCACGTAGCAGCGGCACATTGTAACAATTTATAGGACAGTGGAGGAAACATGGTTGAGACTGGCAGGCACCTAACTTATAGATTAACAATGTTTCTACAGAGACTTCAAGGTTCTACAGTGTAAGACAGACAAAACGCTCAGCAGAATGTGCATTCCTGTCTCACAATTAGGAGAAGGTTCATGCTGCAGCCTTCCACCGCGTACAGAGTGAGAAAGGCAGAAAGGACAGGGATTTGAACTGAACATTGTATCCAAGATGGTGAATGAAACAAAATGGCAGCGTGGCCACCATTAGTGTAACAATGAGTTTGTAGTGTGATGTGAATGTACTTAGGCCAATATGCATACCTGTAAGACATTGAAACTAAATATATTTTCACAAACCTTCCTTTTGGCATAAGCCAAGAGCATCATCCAAACATGGCATCCTCAGAAGGCCAAGTCGCAAAGTCGTCATCAGAACATGCCTAGTCATCACTATCAAAAACATAGATGGCCTTAAACACTTTTATAGCAACCTCCTGCATGACCAGTGCATTAGTGACGTGTACTGGTGGATGTGGGTTTGGTTTCAACTTGAGTAATGACAAGCACAATAATCCCCTATCATAGAAACCAGGATAAGTAGGCATTGAATGCAGCAGCAGCAGCAGAATAGTTGCCAAGACAGAGAATATCTTCGAACCTCAAGTCTGTAGTAGATTCCAGAACCATGAGGTAAGGTCCCAATCCCCTCTGGGAATGTGCACCTCTTAACCCAAAATGTGTAATCTCTTAATCGCTTGTAAAATGGTGGTGGCGGAGTCAGGTACGTAAACGCAACACGCGGACCCGACCATTTTGCATACACCACCACACTAAGCCAGGATGACGTCTAACACCATCCTGTTTTGAAGGGCCACTAATCTAATGGCTTTTTTTTTCCAGTTTCATATTGAACATGTCGTCGGTGGTCTCATTGATAGTTTCCTCTAAAATCCTAGCCAGTTTTCGAATATTTTGAGAGTTCATTATTTTTCCCCAGAATGGGACCATAGATTTAGCGATGTGCCCCAGTACTTTCAGGGGAGTGTCACCTTCAATTTCCCTTTTAGGAGAAGTCTTGAGGATATCAGCTGTAGAAGTGATTTATACCCCTGGTAAAATTATCCCCGGATAACATGTTACCTGCCAATATTTCGGTAACCAAGGATAAGCTTCACTCCCACAGACGAAATAGATTGAGCCCCTTATATATAGATGCTTATCCTTCTTTACTAGAACAGCTGTGTTCATGTATTTATCATACGAGCCCATAGGTCGGGAACCTTCTTTCCGTATACAGAATGGGACAGAGTCAGGATCATGATTGATGGTGTAACAACCTCCTTATTCCCTACTGGAGTCATTTTACAGGAAATCATAGTTTGGTAAGGTCTGTAATATTTGTCAGAGTGTCTGATCCTAGCAGTATTGAGTATTGAGTGTACTTATGTTTGCAAATACAGAACATCCCAGATGCAATAGTACTAATCGATCAAATTCATTTATTCGTTCCATCAGAATTACCAGTGGCACTGTCGTTCCATCGTCCAAACAACAATGCCCTAAATGCAACATGCAGTAGACGGCGGGAGAGGATGAATATACCAACCTATCCCCTTCTCACCATGCTGTGGCAAGTGTGTGCAAACCCAGCAGTTGGTTTTATTCAAAATGGCATGATTTGCGTTAATAATCATCATAGGGTGTTGTTATGATAAGCCCCTCTGTTTCAGATCACATGGACGAAGACTGTGCCTACACATGTAAGGGAGACATTGTAGATCTACTGACAGTTGGTAATAGAGTATTAAGCGGATGTGCATTTTCTAAATACTATAGCACCGGTATCAATGGGACCATAATACAAGTTATCACCAACATGATTATCCATTTTGTCTTTGGGGACCATGGCCCTTGATATACAGGCCCATCAAACTGCAAATGTACCATGTCCTTATTCAAGCGAGCAGCCCCAAAAGTGGGCATAGTCCTTCAGCGTCCGTTAAGAAGCCTCTACAAGTTCATCTGTTGACCTGGCCACCTGGCCGATCTTGATTGTAGTCTTCTTTGCCCTGCCCCTTAGTTTGTCCAGAGGGGAATGACAAGGGAATGGCACAACGTTCATTTCTCGTTGGTGCAGCAATCCTATCACACTTTCCTACACTATCACAAAATGTAATGTCAATCCCTATACTAAATCCGATTTCGTGGTCGAAAGTTGTACCTTAAAACTCCAGGTACTGAATGCCCGATAAACAAAGGGTCATCAGTTTCCAAAGGAGCAACATCAGACGATTCAGAAGAAAAAAGAGCTTTTTCCCCAGGCCCCACGGACCTAATAATCGGTTTTGTATCACTTTTGGCGTCGATCAGAACAGGCACATATTGATCAACCTCCTTCTTGTCACACTTGTCGAGAGGAAAAGGCAGTGGCACTCGTTTCACATGCATTGCATGTATCCAATGCTTCTTGCCGGACACACGTACCGCTCTCTGCGTAGCTAAGAGCACTTGGTAAGGCCCCTTCCAGCATGGTTCAGGGCACGTTTTCCTCTCGAAATTCTTCAGTAGAACATATTCCCCAGGCTGGATTCAATGGTCTGGGCCCGCGTATTTCTCTGGCAGGGCTGCTCGAACCTGTTGGTGAATCAAACGCAAGCTTTGAGTCAACTGGTCACAATAGTCAGACAGTAATGGCTACTCGATATTGGCCAATTTTCTAGGTCTCAGTGCATTCCATACATTTGCAGGCCTTCCCATAACGATTTCGTATGGGGAAAGTCCTGTTTTTGACTGTGCAGATGTCTGCATTAAGAGTAAGGCTATTGATAATGCATCAGGCCACATTAGATTGCTGTGCGCACACACCTTTGCTAGTTTATTTTTCAAGATACCGTTGTGGCAGTCCACCAAACCGGCACTCTGAGGATGTCTTGCTTAGTGAAAATGTTTATTGATCTGTAATCCCACACAAATTTGCAGAATGACATCAGCAATAAAGTGCGGCCTGTTGTCGGACCAAATGACTCTTGGCAGACCAAACCTAGAAACATATTTCTTTAACATGGCTTTGGCCGTCGACAGGGTAGTATTGTCTTTTGAGGGGGAAGGCTTCAACCTATTTGCTAAAGGCACAAATCACAACCAATACATATCTGTCATTTTGGCAGTGTTCCATCTCGATAAAGTCAAAATGAATTACTTCAAATGGCATGGAGAGAGGACCAAAACTACCCTTTGGTTTTACCATACCCTTCCCAATGTTGTTTTGCAGACATATCATACAATTCTGAACTAAACGTTCAGCAATTTTCGGGGCATTGTTATTATACCAAACATTGTCTAAATGCTGCCATATCTTTTTCGCACATATGTGTGCTGGACCATATGCCATAGTAACTACAGCAATGACATAGGCATTGGGCACCTTTCTCTTCCATTGTCCACCCAACACTCCTCTATGTCCAACCCCACCAGACCATTTTCCCATTGTTTGATCTGCTCTGCTTTAGCTTCAGCCTGAATTTCCTTTACACTGTTGCCCCCTTCTTCCATTGAAGTAGTGTCAGTAACCCATTTAGCTGCATCCAGCACATACATTCCTGTTTGTGGATCGGTGGCAGTCTGTTTGGGAATTCTGTCGGCAAAAGTGTTTCCTTTTCCTACAATGTCCGTCACTTTCTGGTGTGCGCCGCATTTCATTATCGCTAACTGTGTAGAAAGCGCTAGTGCTGACAATAATTGTATTACCACTCCAAAGGCATAATGGCTGTCGGTAAAGATGTTTACACTAAGACCCTCAGAGAGTTTGCACGCCCTAGTCAATGCAATAATGTCCGCCGCCTGGGCGGAGGTATGCTGTATCCTTCTGCTCTCAACAATAGTTTCTAATGTGGTAATTGCATAGGCCGCAGTGGAGGTACCATCTGGTAGCTTAAAACAAGAGCCATCACAAAATAGTTCCCCATCTGGGGACTTCAAAGGTGTATCGCTTAAATCAATCCTGCCTTTTGTTTCTTGTTCTGTAACATATAGTCAATCATGGGACAAGTCATTAGTGCGGTCATCCTCTTGTGGAGACGGCAAAAGTTCAGCCAGATTCAGAGTACAGCATCTCTTAATTTGAATGTGTGGTGCAAATAGAATCAACTTGTATCTTGTTAATCGAGCAGAAGTGAGATGCTGTGTTTGTGCTCTGTTTAATAAAACATCTACAGAGTGAGGTACCATCACGGATAAAGAGTGACAAATAAACCATAACCTCACTTTGTTTTACTGACGCAGCAGCTGCAGCTCGCAAACATTTCGGCAAAGCGCCAGCAACAGGGTCTAACGTGGAGGAAAAGTAGCCGCACAGTCTGCTCTTCCCCCATGTTCCTGTGTCAATACAGCCAAAGCACAACCCTCACGCTCAGGCACATACAAAACAAAATTCTTCTCATAATTTGGTGTGCCTAAAACTGGCGCTGAGCACAACGGTGCCTTAAGCAGATCAAAAGCGTTCTGGAAATCCATGTCCCACGGCAAAGGCAAAGGAACATCCTTCTTTGTCAATGCCAACATAGGTTTAATCAAAATCGAAAAATTAGGGATCCACTGTCTACAGTAAGAAGCCATGCCAATCAAGGCTCGGACTTCCTTCTGTGTGTTTCGAACAGACATGTTAGAGATGCTCTGTATATGTTCAGGTGTCAATCTTCTTCCCTCCTTTGACAGGACATAGCCTAAATAGGCTACCTCCTGTCGACAATACTCAAACTTCTTTAGCGAAGCTTTATGTCCATGTGTAGACAAATGAACAAGCAATACAACAGTGCCCTCCTTACAAGCGTCCTCAGAATCTGCGGCTATGAGCAAGTCATCAATGTACTGCAGCAATGTGCATGTTGACGGCAGCTCAAACATATCAAGTTGTTCTTTCAATGCCCTACTGTATATGTTCAGACTTTCAGTGTAACCCTGAGGAGCGCGTGTGAATGTGAACGAGCGTCCACCTAAGGTAAACGCAAACAGGTACCTACTATCTATGTGTTCAGGAATGCTAAAGAAAGCATTCTTCAAATCAATAACACTAAAATGTGTGGCCGTAGCCGGTTTTATAGTTAAGATAGTGGTAATATCAGGAACAATCAGAAACTGTGGCGTGACCACCTTGTTAATTGCGCATAAATCAATTATAAAATGGTAGGGTAAAACATTATCTCCTTTCTTATATACAGGTAGAATTGGCCTATTACACACACTCCCAGAAAGTTCTTCAACCACACCTCGTGTATAAAGTCTGAAACAATGCTCTTCAATGCACGCTCACCCTCTACTGAGCTTTTGTGCTGTGAAATACGAGGCAGCGTGATACCCTTTTTCAAAACTATTCGTACTGGCTCAACGTTCAAAATCCCAACATCATTATCATTCGCTGCCCATAAGTGTGTTGACACCTCACTGAACTCACTTGACAAAGGCATAGACAACAATTGCGAGGTGGAACTTTGTTGGGGGGAAATCGTCAACAATAAATCACAGCATTCAATTTCTTCAACAGATTTAATCCCAACAAATTTTTGCTGCAATTAGTTGTCAGCAAAAATGGACATGAATCAGTAAATGGTCCCAATGCAATCGGTTCCGGCTGAGAGACCGGACTAACTACTGGTGTACCGGAGAACCCTACAGAAATGTTGCTCTGCCCTGACAGTGGGATATCTGGAACCCGCATATGATCAATGGAGCACTTCTGTGCCCTGGTATCCACCAGAAAGATATGCTCCCTATTCCCCACCTTCATTTCAACATAGGGCCCCTTTTGATCTACAGGAATAGGTGTCGGTTCCAGACTCTTCTTCGGGCTGTCCTAGCGAAATAGCACATCATCCAATGTGAAATCTTCAGTGAAATATGCGTGGGTAGGATTATCAAAAACATCCCCGTTATTTGTATTTTGTGGCTGTCCCTGACTACCCACATTCGTATCTAGTGGTTGGTTCTGCTGGTTCTGTGTGAATTGGTATCTACAAGACCTGTAATTCCGGGGCGACCCCTTGATCGCCTGCTCATGCTGCCATATGGGTTATTTGCACGTTGTTGGAGGGACGGACACTGTGCCCTCCAATGGCCTTCCTGTCTGCAATACGCACATTGATTCATATGTGGAGGACCCAATGGCGCTCCAATTTGTGGCACAAACTGACCTCTCTCTCGGTAGCGTGTTCCCACCCCTTGAGCCCCGTGCCATTTGCTATAGAAGGACTCTAGTCTTCAGATCACCTTTCTTCTTTTCCACCTTCTCTCTTTCCGTATTCACCCTATTTTCATAATACTGGGCCATGTGTAATATTTCAGATTGCGATTTTGCTTGACATGCACTTTCAGACGTCATAGGTTTGAATGTCAGGCAACAATCCTCGTACAAATTTGTCAACAAATAATCTTTTACACGGTTCCATACTCAAATCCTGTCCACTAAAATCTGAGAACACTTTAAATCTATTAAAAAATGCAGTCGCACCCTCGGTCTTTGCCTGCATGCATGCTGTCAATTTATCCCATATAATTCTCTTCTCTGGAACTAGAGTTTTCAGTTTAGTTACTATATTATTTGACAGCATCAATATGCCCTGTGGTGGTTTCTCGCCTGTATTTCTAGCCCCATCAGCTCGTGTCAAGGCTTCCCAGATGTCGCCCATTCCTGCTGGGTCATCTACGGTCCTAATTTGCTTCCATAAATCTGCGGGAAGGATCAGAGGGAATAACTAGTCAATATCCTCTACGGTGAAAACTGACAAATTCAAAACTGACTCTATCTCTTTATAGAACCCTGTGGTGTTTTTCCTAATGTCTGGAATGGACTGCTTAATCTTATTTACTTCCTGTCTGGAAAATGGAACGTGAACAAACTGTGAGATGTTGTGCACTGGGATAGTGGAGGCAGGTGTCTGTCCCACTGCTGGAATCTCTACTTTCGGGACTAGTGTCGGAGGAAACTCTCTCATGGGTAATTGTAGAGTAAGGAGTTCTACGCGCCTATTAAGCCAAATCGAGTGACAAAGAGGTTAATGTGGTGTCGGGCGAAAATGCTCTTTTATAAATCACCATCATGTCTGCAGGACAACACAAACTTCTCTTTGTGTATTCGTCTTGTAAATACTCAACCATTACCTCTAAATGTATCATGTACTTCCAATATGGGGAATAGTAGCATCTGAAATCCATCTCAGCGCATCTCTAGTGCAAATACGCATTTCTTCACTAACGGGTTTCAATGGAGGCAAGAATCGGTTCTGTACATACGATGTATGTTGCTTATCCCTATTCAATTTGTCTCTATTGTAAGCGATCTAGTTCCCTCTTGTGCACAAACAATTTCGCAATATGCTCGCACATTTTTGTCGTGCTATCCCTCGAACGAGACAAAGAATTTAAATCCTGCAATTCTTGTGGAATAGCTGAACCAGTCAAATCACTCCATATTTCAGCAAGACACGCTCCCATTTGTTCTACCAACACTTTCTGTTCAGGAATACCCCCATGTTCAGACATTGCACTTACGGCAGCAGCTTCATCACCCCCCTCCATATAGGTTTCAGCCCACTGACGCAGCTCCTTCTTTTTCTCTTCAGATATCATACTACGTGTCACTATTCTTGATTCCGTATCAATCACTGGTAGGGGAGTGGAAGCAGAGGTAGACGGCAAAGAAAGCAGAAATAAATCATGTGCACTCGGCTATGGAGGAAAGGCTGATGCAGTGGGAACAATGGGTGTAGCGGGAGCTGTTACTGCTTGACTGGGTGCAGATGCAGGGGGAGGTACATAAGGAGGCAGTGCAGTTGAATCGGCTTGTGAATTGGATCTCCGCTCATTCAGTAACTTATTCAACAACTCATCTGACGCATACAAATCTTGTACTGGTTATATTTTCTGCAAATCTAATTGTAAGGCCCTATCCACGCTCCTAATGGCCTCTCTCTGTTTCTGCTTATGTACTAAAGCTTTCTTAGCATTTGTCATAGGTCTATGTGCAGGCTTCTCTCTACTTTTGAGTTGCTTATTCGCTTCCTTCTTCCAATCTCTAAGAGCGTAAAACGCAGCTGGTCTAGCTTTCTTACGCAATAATACAGATTACAAATATTCTATCCTCGCTAACTCAAAACAACCCAGTACTGGCCACTGAAGTTCGGGTGCATGTCTGGTTTGTCGATGCCAAACATAATTAAATACAATCGCGCCTAGGCCATAAGATATATACATGTCGTACACTGCCGACCCCACGGGTGGTGCAGGTTGACCGTTTCAAATTCTTAGATTGTCTTCCTCGGCAACAAAACATTGCAAAACAGGATGACAACTTACCAGGCATACTTAAATCACAGTCTTACCTGGTCAACAATATTTGTGTGCAAATATACTACCAAACAAATTCAAAATCACCAGGCCGTTTCCTTACTGAAACATTCTCACCTGATTTCCAAACAAGTCCCCATGGACAGTCGTTGTGGCTGGAAATTTCCCCGAGCGGCATTGAGCCTCGATTCCGGAGCCATCACTGCGATTTCCCTTTTACTCACTGATCCCGATCCGTCAGCCTCGTCTTTGTCCAACACGAATGGAACATCAACGGGAGGGTCCATATTCGGGCGCCATCTGAAAGACCACAAAAACAAGGCTTACTCAAAGAAATGGGAATAGCCAGTCACAAGGTTCAACAAACATTTATTTACAACCTGGGCTGGGATCTCAAGGCCCCACAATGCATGCGTACAGACACTGTGCCAGGAGAGGGCGCCAACAGCCAGAGTTACAGTCATTTATACAAAACAGAATCGAATTTGAAACACTTGACAAGCCCCCTCATGTGACAGGGTCCATAGGGTTCATGACCTTTCCACGTAGGTAATGTTACAACGAGTTAACATTTTTCCCTGTCCTCCTATTGACAATTTACTGTCTGGGAGCAGGGCAAAACAGTGCGTGGGGGCATATCGTGTTCCCTGGTACAAGGTAACATTTGCTGTACAGCTTATATGTATTGCTCTAGGAGCCGAAGGTCAGTCTGCTCTAAAGCCTGGGAAATAGGGGTTTGGAGCATGTTGCAGCTGCACATGGTTACAATTTATAGGACAGTGGAGGAAACATGCTTGAGACAGGCGGGCACCTAACTTATAGATTATCAATGTTTCTACAGAGACTTCAAGGTTCAACAGTGTAAGACAAACAAAACGCTCAGCAGAATGCGCATTCCTGTCACGCAATTAGGAGGAGGTTCATGCTGTGGCCTTTCACCGCGTTCAGAGTGAGAAAGGCAGAATGAGCAGGGATTTGAACTGAACATTGTATCCAAGATGGCGAATGAAACAAAATGGCAGTGTGGCCACCATTAATGGAACAATTAGTTTGTACTGCGATGTGTATGCGCTTAGGCCAATATGCATACTTGTAAGACACTGAAACTAAATATATTTTCACACCTGCTGATCAGCCTCTGTGCAGCGCAGAAGGGAGGAGCTTCCCTGAACTGGACACAGGCTGAACTGAAACTCAGAGAGAAAGGGAGAAAAAGCAAAGACAGACTGTCTATGTACTTCATGAGCAGCTGAGACCTGCAGAGTCGAGTCATGGGGTTCCCGGTGAGGAACCCACGCCTATACAATGGTAGAGAGATTTGAAGCCTGGAGGTTGGTGGTGGGCCTGCGAGGAAGGGATGCTAGTAAAGACATGAATGAATCAGACAGAGCAATAAATAAACTGGTGGCATGGAGACGGGTGATCTCATAACCATTAAAAAGAAGGTTTAGGACCTGACTTGGATCTGATACAAACTGATTTACTGAAGTGGGGAAGCTTATGTGTTCGAACAATGTGAATCTGAGGCCTCTGGTGGATGGCACTTTTTGCAATAAAGGATACGCCACTGTATTGAGACCAAGGTGTCTAGACTGTCACTATTACTGGACAACTATGGGAGAGCAGGGGGGGCATAATGCGAGATAGACTGCACTATAGGAATATTGAAGGGTTTAATTAAGGAAGTGGTGTCACAGGTTCAACCACAGGGGCCTTGGCACGGTCTGTGGTTTTGGCACCTATGCCCCTGCCTCCGCCGCCTCCTACTCCACCGGTCCTGCTTGTGGCTGCTCCAGCACCAATAACGCGGAATGTACCTGTTGAAACTCCTGACACAGTTGAAAATGTGGCTCCAGATCCTGTGGGCAGGTAATAGAATCCCCCTGCAAGGACAGAGACCACGAGGATGAAGAGGACACTTCATACTCTGCGAAGGCATTTGACAACTGCATGTCAGGGCTAGCTGAATTCTTGGGACTGCCTGCACTGCAGCAAGAGCAGCAGGAAGCAGGGGTCCTGTCAGAGATCCTGTCGCATAGGCAGACAAGCCGCTCAGGAAACCCCTTGCAAAAGGATGTGTTGTCATTGGCAAAAAAGGTATGCCTGAAGCCCCATTCAAGCTTGGCTACAAACAAATGCCTAGATGCCAGATTCAGATAATTAGAGGGTGACCAGATCTTGCTAGCATCTCACCCTCAACCACACTCTTCGTGGTGGCTGCTGCCTCTCTTTATTCAAAGCCATCAGTCGGATCCGCTGCTGCAACGTCATCCACATCTGCCTGTCCATCCAAGCAGGACAATATTTTAGAATCTTTTGATGCATTGTTAATGGCAGCAAATAAAACATGATGAAGGGTAATAGCAGACTTTCTGTCAGATTTGCCTATGGAAAGACAGGCTGCGTTTAAAGCAGGCCTATCGGAGGCTAACATTATTGCACAAGACATTCTAGGCCTATCAGTCTCTCACATTGACACAATCAGCAGGGCCATGTGGCTGGCTACAGATATGAGGTCATCAGCATGGATGCACGCCATCAAATTCATAGCTGAAGGGCGGGATCAAATTATATTATCTCCCTTTTGAGGGCACATACCTGTTTCACTTCTCAACCGATGAGGAGTTGAACAAAAGCAGACAAGCCCTCAGATTGCTAAATCCTTAGCCGTTTTGTTGAAACCAGCATCTAAACTCTGAGGATCTCAACAGGGATCAGAACAGAGACCACGTTCTTTTGGCAGCTTTAGGGGCTTCCAGGATAGGAGAACACACAGAAGAAAACAACATCGTACCACAACCAAGGGGTTATTTGCACCCCCTCCTCTTCACAAACCTCAGATGCAAAGAAACAATGAGGGCATCATTTGGGTTCACATCACTCCTGTCGGGGGCAGATAAACCGGCATGTTTCAGCATTGCGTCACCTGGTTTTAAGCTCCTGCTTCTTGCCCTACATCCTTTGTCTCCTTCCCTCCTTCAAATCGGGTCACCAGCTCTCTTTCCAGAAATGTACAAGCTAGTTCTAGACCAGGCGGTGGAGTCCTGCAGAAGGAGGAGGGTCTGGGCTACTAATTCAAAATATTTACTATTCATAAAAAGAACCAAGCTGTCCTGAGAGTACTCCTAGATCTATCATACTTCAAACCTTTCCTCCCAGTAGAAAAGTTCAAAGTAACTCCGGCTCACATAGCCCAGGCTCTCTGCCCAGGTGTCATGCGCCCGCAGTGACGTATGTGGCCACGCTGAAAGCTACAGAGCCGGGCGCTACGTTGAGTCCGGGAAAAGGCCCACAGAAGTCGGTGTGAAGGTCTAGACTTCTACCAATATGGCCGCCCGAGAGTCAGATATCAACTCACTACGCGTTCTACGTAGTGCATTGTATCCGTTCCTCTTCCGGGTATTCCGCTGTTGCTCTGAGCAGCGATTCCTCCATTTCGTCTCCCTGCGTCCAGCTCATCTCTCTCCCTCTTCGCTAGTTTACACTAGCGTTTCTCTTTCTGTTGCCTTGCCTTCCCGCCGCAAGCCCAGTCTGCCTCCAGTCGCCATTCACTGGTATCTGGCTCGCTGTTCTATTCTCATCTCTTCTCTTCGTTTCTGCTCCGTGCTACATATTGTGGCAACTGATCTGTACCTCTGTACATCCTTTTCACCATTCTGGTGTTCCATCTATTCTCAGCTCTATTTTTAATCTGTCTGAGATCCTGTCAAGGTGGCCTCCAGTGGAGCCAGACCCTACCTGCATTCCAAGAAAGACAAGAAACCAGCTATTCTCAGCTCTATTTTTTATCTGTCTGAGATTCCGTGCTGGGTTCATTCCCTATTTCCTTTTGGATCTGGATTCTACACTCATTTACTTGTTTGGAAGTATTTAAGACAAGCCCCTCTCAGAGCAATACTCTCTTCTGAAGGCTTCCCTGAGCACCTGGAGCTTGTCATCAGCAGAGTTTTTTGGTGCTTTCAAGCTTTTTCCTTATATTTGGGCTGTCTCCCTGGGGTTCCCTTTGGCTAGGGCTTTAGATCCTGTCAAAGTGGCCTCCAGCGGACCTGCCTGCATTCCAAGTAAGACAAGAAACCAAAAGAACCGAAGGAACCACGAAGACCCAGACGCCGGACTACATCAGAGACTTCCGACCAGACCTTAGAAGCAAGAGGTGAGAAGGGGTCACGGGAGGGTACACCTGAGTTTACCTCGCAGGACAGAGCACCTGAGTCTATCACACAGGACAGAATACAATGCCCAATAACAGAGATGGCCTCTCTGGAACAGTATCAGGAGATGGTGGCTGCCATCCAAGGTTTGACTGCAGAAGTACAGAGTGTACGAGCTGAAAATGCTACATTGAAACAATTGGTTGTCAATCGGGACGAAACCAAGGGTGATTTACTGCATATTCCTTTACCATTTGGTAAATATGATGGCAATCCTCGAGCTCTTAAGGAATTCATCGATGCTTGTCAAGTTTATTTTGCTTGCAGGCCTAAGACTTATGAGACCGCCAGGTCCCAAGTAGGCTTTGTAGTCTCGAACCTGACAGGAAATGCACTGGCTTGGGCAACTCCCCTGGTAACAAATAATGATCTAGCCCTTCATATTTACAATCTATTCTTACAACAATTTCGTGCGCAGTTTGAAAGACCAGAAGTTCAATTTTCTTCATATGAGGCTATCTTGGATATTCGTCAAGGTTCAGCTGATGTTCAAACATATGTATCGCATTTCCGGAAACTCGCAGTAGAGGCAGGTTGCCCGGATTCGGCTTAACGGGCACTATTCCGAAGAGGACTTCATGAAGACTTAAAGGATGAACTACCCCGAGTGGCGAGACTTACTACTTTTCAAGACCTAGTCACACTAACCTTACAGATCGAATACCGTTCAACAGAACGCCGGAAAGAAAGAAGGAGAGGTTGTACCTATATCCCAATGACCAATCTTCTCCCTCCAACAAAGGAAATGTGCCCTCCAGAACGGCCTCTTGATGAACCTATGCATATTGGTCTCACTAGAGGACCATTGACTCCGGAAGAACATCAGCGAAGAAGAGATGCAGGACTGTGCATGTATTGTGGTTCCGCGAAACATTTGCTAGTTAATTGTCCAGAATTACCACCTAGAAGAAAGGTAAACTACAGCCCCGATCCTATGCAGGGGAGATTTCAGGGGAAGCCACGACAATCCCTGCCATCAAGCCCAACCTATCATACCTGAAGAGGATGCAAGATTGATGGTTTTTGCTGCAAATCTACAGATCAATCCCAAGAGAAGCATGGAAGTATTAGCGATGCTAGACTGTAGAGCAGCGGGGAACTTTATAGATGTCAACTGGGGGAAGGAACACAAGATCCCTCTAACCACTAAGCAAAGACCAATACCAGTGGAAGGGGTCGATGGTACCACACTTTCTTCAGGACCCATCGTCATGGAGACCCAGAACCTTCAGCTAGGGATGGGAAGACATCAAGAAGAACTTCGATTCGATATCATTCATGCCGCACACTTCCCATTGATCTTGGGAATCCCCTGGCTTCGCAAGCAGAATCCCAAGATAGACTAGGAACAAAATTCTCTAAGTTTTGACTCCGCTCACTGTTTTCAACATCAGATTACAGAACTTGAAGGTAACACCTGGGCCAAGAAGTCCTTCTGAAGAATCCTGTGGTATTAACCATTCCGTCCTGTTACTCAAAGTATTCAACAGTCTTTGCGGGTAAGAAGCCCAGAATCCTCCCACCCCATAGGGCCGAAGATTGTTCAATAGACTTGCTGGAAGGCTCGACAGTTCCTTTCGGTCGTATGTACCCCCTCTCTCTTGCAGAAAAGAAGGTGCTCCGAGAATATCTGGATGATAACTTAAAAAATGGGTTAATCACAGAGTCTAGATCTTCAGGGAGAGTGTCACTCTTTTTTATTTCGAAGAAAGGTACTACAGAATTAAGACCTTGCATAGACTATCAGGGTCTCAACAGCATTACCAAGAGGGATCGTTACCCAATGCCACTCATACGGGACATACTAGAGGCGGTACAAGGCTCTGTGATCTTTACCAAATTAATTCTACGGGGAGCTTACCATCTCTTAAGGATCAAGAAAGGTGATGAATGGAAAACAGCCTTTCGTATCCCATTGGGTCTCTTTGAATACAGGGTAATGCCCTTTGGACTTGTGAATGCTCCTGCGATCTTTCAAAGATTTATCGATAAGATCTTTTTGGATCTCTTGTTTCGATCCATTGTTATATATCTGGATGATATATTAATCTTCTCATCTTCAGAAAAAATTAGCACTATGGTCATGTTACTGAGGTCTTCCAACGTCTTTACGACAACAATCTCTATGCCAAGCCAGAGAAGTGCCAGTTTCATGTTTCCTCAGTTTCCTACCTGGGGTACATTCTGTCCGAAAACGGTATACAGATGGATCCTAGTAAGGTAGAAGCTATCACCAAATGGCCCATACCACAAAACGTGAAGGAAATACAAAGGTTTTTAGGCCTTGCAAACTTCTATAGACGTTTTATTCCACATTTTCAGAAATTGTTCTAGCCATTATCGCTTTACTTAGAAAGGGAGTGGAGTTTCATATGGACTCGGATGCGGTGAAGGCTTTTCAGACACTAAAGACTTTGTTTGCTACTGCATCCATCCTAGTCCAACCAAATCAATCCCACCAGTTCATCCTGGAGACAGATGCTTTAGAGTGGGCATTAGGGACAGTGTTACTCAAAAAGGCGGAAGATGATCAAGAACACCCTATTGCATACTACTCACGTACACTATCAACCAGTGAGAGGAATTATTCAGTACTCGAGAAGGAACTACTGGCGATGAAGCAAGCCTGCCAAGAGTGGAGACATCTATTGCAGGGTGCTGTTAAGCCTTTTCTGATCAGAATGGATCACCGTAATTTAAGAGTACTGCAACAGATGGAATGTACCAATGCAAGACATGATGCCAGGTGGGCCTATTATTTTTCTCAATATGATTTTCAACTCGTCTACATTCCTGGATCACAAAACAGGGTGGCTGATGCTCTTTCTTGAAGCCCAAGATTACCCATTGAGAAGTCTCAGACCAGAGAACAACTCTTACCGGATAAGATATTCATCACTCATGTGTCCTCATTTCTTCAGGAGATTAAGAACCACATGCATAATGCAGACATTTCTGCCCTTGGGTTGATTCCTAAGGAGGGTTTGTTATTTCATGAGTCTGCATTATATCCGCCTACCAAACCATTACAAAGGACAGTTCTCTCCTGGTTTCACAAGACTCCCTTAGCAGGACATAAGGGACAGAAGGGTACATTAGAGCTGGTAAGATGGAGCTTCTGGTGTCCTACGGTGACTAAAGATGTCACAGAATATGTCTCTTCATGCCCTATCTGCGCTTCCAGTAAGGTGGCAAGAGGGCGTCCCATTAGTCAATTACAACAACCTCCTTTGCCCATTCGTCCTTGGGAACATGTTTCCACTGACTTCATTGAGGACCTTACGTGTTCAGAAGGGAAGCGAGTGTTAGGGAGAATTCTCATTTCATGGCTAATTTCCCTTACCTATAGAGTCCCCCAGCAGCTTTGCTGGATTTGAAGGGTTTATTTATTTTTACCTGCTAAGAGTGAGACTCTTTTTCCACTCTTAGGCATTTTTGCTGTGTGTGTTCTAGGCTATTTTGTGTGTTTAATGCCTATGGGATCTTTTCTCTCACCCATAGGAACCATCTTTATGCACATGTGTCACACAGCACCCTCTGTGCCGTGACACAGGGGTGTCATAGCGACCCCCAAACATAATCTCCATACCCTGGGACTGACTACTGTCTCCCAGGGCATGTAAAGTCCCCATTGACTTTACTAGTCGATTTTTATGAACTTAACCAGTACACTCCATCTTAATATGGAAGTACTAGAAGGGGTTAATAGTTTTTCCCCTATGTTGATTTTCGAGAGGGCACCTTAAAGTCCCCCTCTGCAAAGTTTCTGGCTGGTGGCAGTGGTTACTACCTTTTATATTCAACTGCAAATATTTCTCAATGGGATTTTGCCATTGTTCGAGGCTACCACTTTTACTGACAGCCTCTAACATACTGCGGGTCCATTTTTTTATTAACTTTACTCCGGTAGGTTTAATTTGCCAGAACTTTGTTAAAACTTCTTTCTCGAGTTTTACTCCATTTTCCTAACCCAGGTCGGGGATCCTTTGTTCATCCTTTTGGCGGGCTTCTGCCAAGAAGCCCTCCTTTCGGCGCCGCTGAGTCTGGGGTGGGTCTGTTGTTTGGGAGGGGGAGTAGAACCCCCGGACAGAGTTGCCACCGCAACTCAGGTCGCACTCTAACCTGATAGGCTGGAGGGTCTCCCGCCAAGATGACCACTTCACTGTGTGAGTGACAGCTAGGCTGTATGAATGGGTCTCTTTCTGCATAAAAGCAGGGTCCTGAGGACTGGAAGAACAAGACGTCGCTACTGGAACTACGGAACCGAAGGGAAGAGAAGCCAGAGACATCTTCAGCATCTACACCACCGGTGAAGCCCTGCCGGATCATCTCACCACTTTTCTTCCACATGACGAGAGGAGATCTTCGGCGGAGGAGCCTCCTTCCCTTGAGCTGGTGGGGTCAACCAGTTCACGTATCGCACCCTCAGACCTGCCTTGGTCGACTCGACAGTGTCCCGCACTTGAAGACCGGATAGCCAGGCAGCTATCGACCCGGACCGCGATTAAAAGGAATGTACCTTTTAAACTTCGTTTGGCAGCACCGCGGCTGGTTTCATCCCTAGGTAGTGCAGCAACACGAACCTTCCTCCACGACGAGAGTCTCTCTTCCTCTGTTGGACCCCTCGACCTGCGGGAACTACCAGGAACAACCGCCACCGCAGGAGCCATCTCTCCAAGTTTAAGGTACATTGTTCCGCCAGGCCGCCCTTTTTCTGTGGTAGCCCTAAAGGTGTTTTAAATCCTTTAACTACTTGTGGGGTCGGCTGCCCTCTCTCTTAACATTGTCTTTTGCCTTGCATCTACCTCTTCAAAGGTTTTCTACTAAAGACTTGACTGCAGCTACAAGAACATGTTTGCTCCTAACCTCTTGGTCCTGTACCTCTGGCTCAGGCCCATTGACTCTGGCTGATTTGTTAGATCTGCTCTCACTAGATTAGTTTTCAATGAGAAATGTGTTGATGCACCTAAATCTTCTAAACCCCTCTTCCTTCCTACTGTTTTAACGTGTGGAGTGCCATTTTGCTCAGTTTTCATTCACTTGTCTTTTGGTTAAAGTGTTACTGTGCATTACTTGTACACAAAACTTCAGGGAAGTGTTGCTAGGGGGTGTCTGAAGATATCACGGTTTAACTTGTACTTTCCCTCCCTTTCGTTGATGTGTATAAAATAAATATATATTCTCATTTTAATACAAAACTTTGGTCAGTGTTTCCTTGCTCCATAGTACTGTACTACCTATTGTCTCAACCCTGAATACTGCTCATCTCCCACTTGAGAAAAGTCTGACTGCTCAGCCACAGCTACCAACTAAAACTTTATGGTGCAGACTGATACCAAAGGGGATTTATTGCTCTCACCTGTAGTCCTAATCTGGGGTAGTGCTCCCTAAGGGAACTGCTCTGGATTCTGCCTAACAGCGAGCTATAATGGTTACTGTGGACTCCTACAGCAAATTAGTCAATTTTTCTGCTCTACCCAGTCTACCTTCAGCTCAAGAAATGGCATCCGTTTTTTCTGAGGGACATTGTCCGCCTACATAGCCTTCCCAGAGTGTTACTATCTGACAGAGAGTCCCAATTTACCTCAAAGTTCTGGACTGCATTATGTAATCAATTGGGTATTCAGCAAGCACTTTCCTCTGGGTTTCATCCCCAGAGTAACGGCCAGACGGAATGCCTCAGTGCCACCCTCGAGCAATATTTACGTTGTTTTTGCAATCGGGAACAAGACAACTGGTCGTCATTATTACCACTAGCAGAGTTTTCATATAACAATACTTCCCATATTGCCATCCGCATGAGCCCATTTATGTGTACCTTCAGCTATCACCCCCAACATCTCCCTTGGGAGAATGTAACAGCTACTAATACACCTTCAGTGGACCAACTGCTCCATGAGATCCAGAGAGCCCATAAAGAGGCCAAAGTCTTGTTAGAAGAAAGTAAGAGGAGATAGAAGGACTCCGCGGATCTACAAAGACGAGCCAACCCAGATTGGGGTCCAGGAACATTAGTATGGTTGTCCACTAAATACTTACCCTGGTGGGTACATGCTGGAAAGTTTTCTCCTAGATACCTTGGTCTGTATCCCATCACAGCGCGGATCAATCCAGTGGCCTATAAGCTTTGACTACCAAGGGGTCTACTTGGGGTTCACCCAGTTTTCCACACCTCTCTTCTTAAGGAATATCGGATGGATCTTATCAGAGAAAGAAGAAGAAATTTGTCCCCCAAGATTTTCGAAGAGCCCGAAGAATACGAAGTATCCCGGATTGTGGACTCTAGATATCGTAGGGGTGTATTACAATATCTAATCCATTGGAAAGGATATCCCATCTCTGAGCGGACATGGGAACCCAGGTCACATATACATGCTCCCAAATTACTACAGCGATATCATTGTTTATATCCAGCAAAACCGGGAGGGATGCCTAGTGGAAGGGGGCATACTGTCATGCGCCCGCAGTGGCGTATGTGGCCACGCTGGAAGCTACAGAGCCGGGCGCTACGTTGAGTCCGGGGAAAGGGCCACATAAGTCGGTGTGAAGGTCTAGACTTCTACCAAGATGGTCGCCCGAGAGTCGGATATCAACGCACTACGCGTTCTACGTAGTGCGTTGTATCCGTTCCTGTTCCGGGTATTCCGATGTTGCTCTGAGCAGCGATTCCTCCTTTCGTCTCCCTGTGTCCAGCTCATCTCTCTCCCTCTTCGCTAGTTTACACTAGCGTTTCTCTTTCTGTTGCCTTGCCTTCCCGCCGCGAGCCTAGTCTGCCTCCGGTCGCCATTCACTGGTATCTGGTTCGCTGTTCTATTCTTATCTCTTCTCTTCGTTTCTACTCCGTAATACATATTGTAGCCACTGCTCTGTACCTCTGTACATCCTTTTCACCGTTCTGGTGTTCCATCTATTCTCAGCTCTATTTTTTATCTGTCTGAGATCCTGTCAAGGTGGCCTCCAATGGAGCCAGACCCTACCTGCATTCCAAGAAAGACAAGAAACCAAAAGAACCGAAGGAACCACGAAGACCCAGATGCCGGACTACATCAGAGACTTCCGATCAGACCTTAGAAGCAAGAGGTGAAAAAGGGTCACGGGAGGGTACACCTGAGTTTACCGTGCAGCACAGAGCACCTGAGTCTATCGCGCAGGACACCAGGAGATTGCTTATGCTCCCTGGATGTAAAGGTCGCATATCTACATGCCCCTGTTTGGCAACCACACTGACAGACGCTTTATGGTGATGGTCCATTTGGTTTAAATGCGGCTCCTAGACTGTTTACAAAATGTACGCTATAGCCGATGTTCTCAGGATGGTGAGCCACCACATATATCCATATCGCGACAGTTCGCTCATTCAGGCCACTTCTCCACTGAAGGCAACATTTTTATGCCAAAGACTGATTCGAACTGGGGCTTTCTGTCAATCTGAAAAGGTCAGAGCTAGCTCCTTCACAAAACTTGTTGTTTCTGGGAATTCGACAGAACACTGTAGCAGACGGAATGTTCCCAATCCAGGAGAGATTCAAAGATATTGTGACAGTAGCAAATCACTTTCTTGTAAGACAGTCGGCTTGAGCATGGTGATACCAGTATATTCTGGGTCTACTAGCATTGTGTGTATTAACAGTTCCACTGACGACTCAAAATGAGGGCAATTCAGATGCATTTAGCCAGTTCTTGGGATCAATCGGACCAGAACTCAATCCCTTCCTTTCTACACCACTGTGGTGGAAGAAGGAACACAATGTCATGAGGGGAGCTCCGTTCAGGCAGCCATCACATTCAGTTATAATTACAACAGACTCCTCTATGGATGGCTGGGGTACGACCTTGGACAGGCTCACCATTCATGGCAAGTAGATCCTTCAGGAGAAAGAAGCGACATATAAATGAGCTAGAGTTATTGTTGATTGCATTGGCTTTCAGGGCTTTCCAGCAAATCATATATAGCAAATTGTGCGCATTGTTGGAGTGCTCGAGAGTGCCGTTCTGCTGGTGACCCTGCTCCCCTGCACTTAATGTGTATTATTGGTGTCATCTCGGCAGCTACCGTGGCTCTTTCTACTCCTGGACACTGTGTGTACTGCCCCACCCCCTTCTCCCGGAACCTTCTCAAATACGGTGGCACGCGCACATTATGGGAGTGCTGTTATGCTGTTCAGCGGAGCAGCGAACAGCAGTTGCAATCCTTGCGGGCTCTAAATGCCATGTCTGTCTATAATTGAACAATGCCGCTGAATGTAGGCAATCTGATCACCTGCCAATCAACAGTTCTTCCTCCTGTTGCAAATCAACCAGAGGAAAGCACAAAACCCATCATCAGATCTAGAAAAAACAAATCTCAGCGCTCAAAATCGCTAACGGGCGACATTAGACAATTTTACCAAACTGGTAAGCGGTCCATCCTTACTTCTATATCTGGGCAACAACATTCTATGACTGCACATGCCACTGCAGCCCAACCAGCATATAGTTGTACTTGACTCTTCATCAATTCTGATTACGAACCAGCTCGTAACTGGCGCAGAATTATTGGGTTGCCCCACACAGATAATCCAACCTGATCCAATTTCTCAAAAAGAGATCATTCTTACCCCTTCATTGCAAATCCTGCCACCCCAAACTGTACAGGCGATTGTACACACAGTTGACAATACACAATGCCCAACTCTATACTCTCAAATCGTTAAAACTATAACCCCAACCCTGCAATTCCAACCTCAGGTACAATCTCTTGTAACTGATTCCATAGCTCCAATTACTAAACCATCTTAGGCAACTGATGGCACACCTCGTCACCATCCAAATGCTGAACTTATAATTTGCAAAACTCATGTCGAGGACTTTACAACAAAGCCTCCTTTAAATTTGTCAAATTCTCCCACCTTGTATCCTGAATCCTCTAACTCATCTTTTAATTCTTCTTTCTCATCAACAATGTCATTTGTAAAGCCTACCCTGCAACCCTTGTTTGGGTTGTCCCATCCCCTTAACCCATTGAATGAAACTACTTTAACAGCTATTAACACTGGGATTTACAGTTTAACACAAATATTTCAGATATTGGAAAAAAGCCTGTCTCCTAAATTTACTCTCTACGAAAGTAGACTCGCTGGATACTGAATTGACACACCTCGCCCAGGCGTGTTCAACAAATGAACGGTTAACACTAGTCTTCCTGCTTAAGTAGAGGCAGCTAGAGTGGTAACTACACCCACTACGACAATCGGGGTAGGTTCGCTGACACCTAAGGCACTAGAAAATATGCCCCAAAATGACACTGTTGACCAAACTGCATCTGGAACGCGAATAGATGTCATAGAAATAGAACAAGACCAGGAATCAGTATTTGATGTATTTCAGCCCCAAAAACACAGGAAAAAAGCCAAATGTACCACTAATATAAAAAATAAAAAAACAAAGAATCAACCCTCCGCAGCGAGACCAACCACTAGCAGATCTAATAAATTCATTGAAAGGTTGACCACACTAATTCGAACAGCAACATTGATTATTCGTTCAACATCTGGCTCAAATTCTGTAAATGAACCAACAAACCCAAATAATGAAATACAAAGACAAAACCTTTCTTACCCATCAGTCAATCTATTATCACCAATGAGAGAAAATCATGAGGAGGAACCTGAAGATCTAATGAGTTTTTCAATCTATTGCGTCACGTCCCTCACCCAACCACGTGAAATACAAGAATCTCTGCTTGTTCTCCTCTCAGAGTTAACGCCAGAGAGGAGGAAAAAAAAAGAGTGGATAACAATGACAATCCATACTTTTTGACCATGGAGAAAAAAGATCCTGAGTAACTAAGCACCCTATTAGTCAGGCAAATGTTAATGCGACCAGACAAAACATCAAATGTTGCCCCACACTCATTGAAGAGAGATGTACTTCATCTCCAATGAGAGAGCAGTGTAATACATCTATAAAAGAGTTGAATCCTAAAGTTTCCAAATCTAATGCTAGGAATACCTTTAACATCAGAAATCCCTCTCTTAGACATTCAGACACGCTTATGCTAACTATGAAAGAAAGGCAAAGAGGTGACCTATTTCCTAATCAAACGACTTTGGTAACTGTGTTTAAGACCATACCAAATCTACAACTGATACAGTTGCAAGATATTCAATCTGTTCAATTCACCAACAACTCAAAGATGGACACGGTATGCTTATCGATGCTGTCTCTGATTGTCAAAGAATTGCTTTGGCATACAAAGGATAAATTACAACATCTTGGATTTCATCTACATGTACAAAAAATAATAAATGTACCCAAAGCTAGAGAGAAATCAAATTCTAGGTATCAAACACCTGACTGCATGCAAGCCTCCACTTTTGAACCCCTCGTCATTAATTGTGAAGGAAAACGAGGACATCAAAAACGCAAAGTTTATTTGAAAGATGTTCCCCCGGCTACAGAGCCACCAACTTAGTCGTGGCTGAAAACAGCTATCAAAGAAACAAATCATGGTAGAAGTTATTAATGCCAGAAATGTATGTTAAAACAAAGCTTCAGATTGGCTGTATGGAAAAGGGTTTAAACATTTGATGCGCCAGAATGAAAACTTTCCATTAGCCGAATTTGACATCATTGCACTACAAGAAACATCGATAACCATGCAACCCATATGGCCTAACTATGAAAATTGTTGGATACCTGCAATTAAGCAGGCACAAGGAAGACCCTCTGTATGCATACTAACAGCTATAAAATTCAACGTAGGGACCGCACTTGCCATGGGCTTCCCCTCATCCCTGTATCCAACTAACAAAATGATCTTCTTTGAATCCCTTGTTCCCCCTAATCCTTCATATAGCCATCCTGAATTTATATTGGAATCCTGTGATCATTACCGATGACAATTTCTTTGACCCAATAAATGAAATGCTGGACTTCATTGCACTTGTAATTAATACTCTACAACAATAATTGTGGGAGATCATCTCCATAAAAAAGGGTCTCAGTTCATCCAGAGTGGCTAGGGGGTTAAATGTAATGAATGAAAGAAACTTAACCATGCTAAATGGACGGAGCAGTTGAAGGCGACATTCCCCCAACGCCAACGTGGAATAGAGATTTATCATCTGACATATTGGACTATGTCTTTATTTCCAAAACCTTCATCAACACAATTTTTTTTAATTTAAAATAATTTCAATCTTTGCTAGTTATCATAACATTCTAGAAGTCACGTGGTGTCAATTAGAGCAACCAGCACAAGTACATTACATTCCCTCTATCGAACTTTCAGAGGGGAGAAATAGGGTAAAATGGAAATCAGCTAAGCAGACTTCCCTTTTAGAGCAACTTCATTATGACCCTATCAATCCTTCTCCATTTGTAAATCTACCTTATACAGAAACTCTGCACCTTTTTCTTGTAAAACCATGTAGAGGTTTTTGATCAACTTTTATCCATAAACATCCAAACAATCCTGTTATTCAATCCATGAAAGCTCAGTTGCGGAAAGATCTTAAAAACATAAATCTAGGTAGTCCGACAGCAAGACAATGTAAAGCTGTTAAACTCTGCAACGCTTACACAAATGCTCTCAAGCAATATAAAATAATGAAAATTCAAAAGGACGGTGAACAGATGTTGGCGGTTTTGGCTACCAAATTGAGTGCCCAAATTTGGGTCGTCCTTAAACAGGATATTAACAACACCTCATCTTCACTGATCCAAAATGCAATAAGTGAACAGGTCTGCATTAATCATTTTGCCACCCTATTTGATGATTTATCTCCTCCCTCCATTGTTCCTCTGTTACGTTAAGAGGATCTTGTCATGTTCGTATTTGACCATCTTGATATTATTATGTTAATTAATAATCTAAGTCTTTCCAGAGCCTCTGGCCTGGATGGTCTCTCCCATGTCACTTTCAAAGCACATCCTGACCACTGGGCCGCAATTTTAGATACAATATTTCGAAACATCTTAGTCACTGGTTTGATCCCTCCCTCATGGAAACAATCATCATTATTCCAATTTTTAAAAAGGGCAACAGAAAGGACCCCATTAATTATAGCCCAATTTCCCTTCTCGATATGCCGGGAAATATTTTTGCATGCCTGGTACTGAGTGATCTGATGAAATGGCTTAAAACAACATCACTTCTGGATCCATATGAATCAGGCTTTGTGAAAGGTTTGGGCACATTGGTCAATTGGCTTGCTCTCACTTCTATGAGAAAGCAAGACTTGCAAACTAAACAACCCATATATCTCGCATTCATTGGTTTCAAGCAAGATTTCGACTGTATTCCAAGAGACAAAGGGCCTGATTCATGGAGCGTTTTCCTATGGGATTGTGCCATTATAAAACACTTCTATGAATCAAGCCCATAATGTGGAATAAATTAATGAATTCGGGCTGTCCCCATTTCATACTCAACCTATTATATCAGTTTTACTATGCTACCTCCATCAGAGTAAAACTAAACCAACAAGGTTTACTACACAAATCTATCCCTACATATCGGGCCTTAAACTAGGCTGCATTCTTCTTAGGCAGAACACTATGCAGTGCCCTTAGGGACCACTGCACAGAGTTAAGACTACAAGTGGTAATACAAGTTCACCTTTGGTACAAGCCTGTACTACACAGAAAGAGTGGTAGCAGTGACTGAGCAGCCAGACCTATCTCAAGAGCAAATGAGCAAGTGATTACACAAAGGACTACAATTGCTGTGACTCAAGCAAACACTGACTCTAGGTTTCTGGTTAAAAAATTTAAGTACATTTATTTTTAAACCATCTGTTCACAAAACACTTCACTTCTAGTAAAATAAAGCCACACTTCAAATATATTACACACAACCAATTCCCCTTGTGCAGAACAATTCAAGGTAAGTACCTTAGGATTTGACAGACCGGTGTTATGAAACAAAGACGTTACCGGGAGTACATATGCGATCACTTTTTGACAGTAATGACAGTTCAGTCTTACTAAAGATAAGCGTACCAGCGGGAAGAAATGTAACTGTAGTCAAACACACTTAGCAAATGAATTAACACAAGAGAGTTGGGGATAAAAATCATAGGCAATAGGCAATACTTTTGTCAAGGCAGAGAGAATCAGAGGGCACCTTCTAACACGAAGATAAAAGTGAATAGGCCTGCGCCAGTGTCAAGTGGGACAGGGTCGCTGTTGCAGAGGATCACACAGTTAGAACAGTTCACGATTCAAGATTGCCAGGAGTACTTCGATATTGTCAGAAGAGGAGGCAAAAGTTATAAGAGGGAAGGAAGAAAGGCACAAGCCATTGGTGAGGAAGAAGGGTTCACCCTAATTCCTCCAAGTCGGACACAGTACCTTATTCGTTGAAGAACGCTGGTGCTACGGCAGTTGTTCCTGGTAGTTTCCTGCAGACTCTCGGTTCCTGGAGCTTCAGTCGTGGAGACAAGAAGGACAACGTCTGGAGTGATCTGCACTACCCAGGGATGAGGCCAGCAGCAGCGACGGAGAATAAAAGGTGCGCTCCTTTAAAACAGGAGAGGCTCTTCAGGTGGCTATCCGGACCACTACACCAGTGTGCAGCGATTCCGACCATGAAGAGGATCCTCTGGCTGTGGAAGATGAGCTGGTTGACCCCACCAGGCTCAAGGGAAGAAGACTCCGGACTGGATCTTCTCCGGTCGTTGAAGGGTAGATAGCTCAGGACTGCAGCAGGGCTTCACCGGTACTCTGGGTTGCAGCAGCCGTCTTCTTCTCCGCTTCTCTTCGGTTCCTTGCAATTCCAGGGGCGACTCTGACTTCCAGCCCAAGAGTCCTGCCTGTTATGCGAAAATCCCCCATTCACACAGCCTGGCTGTCAATCACTCAGCAGGGGGGTTTTCCGTCCGGACAACCACCTCAGCCAATCAATACAAAGTGCGACTTGGGTCATCAAGGAGACCCTGTGCAGGGGGTGACTACACCCATCCCTCACATTCAGCCCAACTAGACACCCAGGCCCCAAAGGAGGGCTTTTCCGTAGAAGCCCGCCAAAAGACGGTGAACAAAGGAGGCAAACCTAGTTTGCCGTGCAAAGTAAAACACAAGAAGGACTTTAACAAAAAGAAATGGCGACTAAACCCGACCGGAGCCGAAATAAAAAGTATTTGGGCAAGTGGGTTTATGTTTGAGGCTAATACAATAGCCTGGAACAGTACCACGTTTATATAGTATAATCGCGGTAGAAAAGTTAGTGTAGAAACCACTGCCACCAGCCAAGCCTAAATGTTAAAAGAGCAAAACAATGAGAGGCACAGACAAAAAGGGGTAGGAATTAACCCTTTCCAATACTCCATTTAAGATGGGGTGTACTGGGTCTGTAGTTTTAAAGTGACTATGTAAAGTTAATGGCAACTTAACATGTTTCTGGGGGACAGTAGTCAGCCCCAGAAAAATGGAGTCAGTGGGAAGTCTAAAAGACATCCCTATGTCACTGCACTGAAGGTACTGTGTAACACACACAAAGGTGGTGCTCATGGAGTGGTGTGCTCCAGAGCCCAAGATCACACAAAAAGTATAAATACACATGAAAAAACACATGTAATAGTGGGAAAAAGGCTCCCACTCTTACCAGGTGGAAAAAATAAATCCCAGAAATGCAGCAAAGCTGCTGAGGGACTCACTAGGTGAGGGAAATTAGCCATAAATGAGAATTCTCCCTTACAATTCTAGCTTTCACTCTATTTAACTTCTTCATCAGAGCCATCAATGCGTATTTAGAATTGACTAGATCATTTCCTTCTAAAGTTGGAAAATCTCTGGTGTCATGGTTACTCTATGCCAATGATCTCGTTCTAGCCGACCAAACTCCAATAGGCCTCGGAAGGAAATCAAGCGCGTTAGTAAGCTACACAGGAGCGATTTCCCTAATGATCAACCCACAAAAATTGAATATACTCGTAATGCACCATGGCAAGGGCAAATCAAAGTCGAACTTTAGGCGGACAATTGGCACGCTCGCGCTTCACATCAATGAATTAAAATATCTCTGGCAAAACATTAATAACAACCCAAGAGACACCCTATAAAAGAGAACTACGGTAAAAAATGTAAACCTTAACCTCCCAAGGTAAAATAATACAAAGAAAGTACGGGAAATTCATACATTTTTACAAACAAAATGAATACCAAAAAAAGTAATACCTATCATCACATATGCTGCTCAAGTAAAAACTTCCAGAGAACCACCCAAACTGGGACTATCTAGAACATATATATTGGAAAATGATTTTAACACTGCCAAAGAGTATACCAATTCAAATAATTTATTTCAAATTAGGACTAATATACCTTGGCACCATTGTAGCCTGGCATGCTTTAACTCTTTTCAGGAACTGTCCAATGAATCAAATGGTTCAAGCATGCTTAATACGTTTTCTTGCTTGTGCCCTTAAGGACAATCAAGACAAATCTCTAGAATCATGGAAAAGCTATTGTATTTTGGCGATGCAAACTGGCGACATTGAACAACAACTACTTGACAAACCTAACTGCGCAAAAATAAAATGATGGCTAACTGATTGGGTCGTAACTTGGGACAAGTGCAATAAATATAAATGTTTCATCATTGAAAAATGTCAAATAAAATTGCTGCATCAACTGCTGAAATATTTGATCACATTTCCTGACCAGAAGTATGCATCTTTTTTCATGAGACTACGTTTTAATTTATGGCCTACCAAATAGCATTGCAAGCAAAACGACTGGTTGCCTCCTGTTTGCAAATTAGCTGTAGACACTTGGAACTGGGTAGTGAGCAAGGAATTCACCTCCATGCAGTCCATTTGCTAGGAGAGGATAACATGGATGCAGACAGGCTGAGCAGACTGGCCTCCGCCTCCTATGAATGGGAAGTGAACCACATAGTCCTGCAAAAGAGCTTCATGTGCTGGGTACAACCACAGGTGGATCTCTTTGCCACGCAGGAGAATGCCAAATGTCCTCAATACAGCTTGTGGACAGATCAGGGTAATTGTTCTCTGGGAGACGCCTTCCACATCTCGTGGGAGGGGCGGTGGTGTTATGCGTTTCCTCTGATTCCCCTAATTCAGAAAGTCCTCAGAAAGCTAAAAAGCTCCAAAGGGTGTACAGTTATTAGAATAGTCCCTCATTGGCCGATGACAGTTTGGTTCTCAGATCGCCTTTAGTTGGCTCACAAAGAGCCAACTCCATTACAGACAGGGCATCTTCACCTGTTGACACAGCAAGCAGGAGCTATCACTCACCCTCCACCGGACAAGTTAGCCCTCAGAGCTTGGTCCATGAAGAGCTAACTATGTGTCACCTGGGTATCTCGCAGTAGAATTTGCAGATAAACCAGCAAGCCAGGAAACAATTGACCAGAACACAATACAAAAGCAAGTGGTCCAGATTTGGTTTCCGGGCTAAAGACAAGAAAGTTAATCCTCTAAAGTGTTCCTTAGACAGTGCGTTATCTTTTTCACACACCTGGCTCACTCAGGTGTACAGGTGGCTACTTGCAGGCCGGGTATTATTGCCATAATAAAAGTGAAAAACTGTTTTGCTTGTGTAGAGAAAGAGATGCAGGATGCACAGTTCGCTATTGTGGAGAAGGCACACTTATTTTGTGAAGGCCATGATAGGGTTAGAGATAGGATTTACCCTGGGATTTCTCACTCATCTGCTACCTATAACTGGCTAGACACTACCATGATTAGTCATCAAATTGACGCTTCTAACTAGAATCTTCACTACTGGATAAGGAGGGTAGTGTTGTATTTCTTTCTGGATCTTTGGCGGGGAAATCCTTGACAGTAGTAACAATTAATGTACTAAATGAAAAACAGGATACATTTCTTTTATGCTTTTTGTATTGAATAGAATGGCCTCATTGTGGTTTGGGTAATGTGTGGTGATTTGGGTTATCTTACGTTAAAGACTATACCTCTGTACACAACAACAAACGTATTTCCAGATAGGTTTGACACTTTTTCCCATTTAGATGTTACGATTACACCTTATACTCTTATCAGGTTACTGTCCTCTGGAGCTCCTTATTGAAGTGCCAGGAAATTGATTTTACTACCTGTAACTGCAGTTGTCCAGTGTTTGCATCTTTCATAGATTAGCATGCTTGGATAATTCCCTGTCATCAGACTGGGAATCGTATATAAGAAAACACCATAAGAATATATTGCATACTTAAGTAATTGATAGAGACTTTAACCCATAGCTTCTCCACCTTAATATGGTCATTATTTGCCAATGAGGGCTTAACTCAACCCAGAGCAGACATCTTCAGATTGGAACCCTCAATCATGTGACTTCATTATCTGGCAGATGCAGCCTCAACGGGGTGGTGGGGCGGTCGCATGTGAGTGTATGAAAGATAGCAACGCTATAGAACTCCCAATTGCAGGCAAGTAACTAATTCTTCTCCACCTTTAAATCTTTAATAGATTCACATGCTAGAATTTAGTGCAAAGGAGTGATAGCATGCCTATTAATTGTACACATTCCAAGAAGACCCCAGGGTACAGCCTGGATATCCCTCCCTGCACGTGTGCATGCAAAGAGGCTACAGGGAAGAGAGGGAGAGGCTGCTCCTGCCTTAAGAAAATAGATGTTGCAGCACTGCTCGGTCATCTCTGTCCTGGTGGCCTCATAGTGGCAGTAATGCCTGTGAAGGTGTGACGTAACAACCAAGTTTCTGCTTTGCAGAGTCTTGCAAGGATACATCGGCATAACAATCAGTCGTCGCTGCCTTGACACTGGTTGAGAGCAGAGTAACGGGGCCCGCTACAGTGTGAGGTGCAAACAGCAAACAATGTGCTAGCCCTTGATTGGAAATGGCACGACCCTTGTGAAGGCATCATGAAGAAGGATATAGATAACCGACTTAAAATTCAAACAAAAGATGTTTATTAACTCAAATGTCAGGATTGTTGAAAGCCTAACTTGTCCTATTCTATGGTGGTATTTCCCTACCTGAACAAAACTAAGGAAACTCTGTGTCAGAGTTAAACTTAATAGTCTGTCTGTGTCCAAAGCCTATCCATGTCCTCACAACTTTAACCACTAAATGTGTAGGGATATCAAGTCAAAAGAAACAGTGTTCAACGTAAAGTTCTGAGCTTCTTCGAGCTCACAGCTTACTTTCAGCTCCCCCTCCCCAAGTATATAAAAGTTCTCCACAAGCACAGGATGACTCCTTCAACAAAATATCTCTGTGCTACCTTCTCCATTTCAAGGTGATCTAGTTCCAAATCAATCCTTCGGGTTCCCTTCCCTAAGCTTTAAGTTGCACAATCCAAACAAAAAGTTTGTTCCCAAAAAAAGAAAAAGTGTAATACCTCAAGTCTTATGATTCCCTTCCCCAAGACTTCACTTGCTTCAGTCTTTTAAACTGTTGCAGTGGTTTTGTTGGGCCTACTTCGTGGTGTCCTTTACTTTTCACCATTCAGGTTTCTCTGGTCTAAGCACAGTTGTCGGACCACACAGTCCACCCATCGCAGATTGCGCAACCAGGATCCCTAGATTCCTTAGCCCATGGCTCCTGTCTACCAAGTCACTTTCACTTGACTCCTTGTATTGAACTCCTGGCTTTAGGAGCCCTATTTTATTCCTCTAGCTTATCTTTGGCTGTCCCGGTGGCTCTGCCACCATGTATCACACACCCCTTGTCAAGTTGTAGATTTGCCACAATGCATTCAGTTCTTATTATTCAGTATTTCGGGCTTTCTTCAGCCTTTAATATATTCAACTTGTATGTTAAGTGTAACTCATTGTGCAACCTAAATTCATTATGGTTGAATTTCAGTTCAGAGTTCAAAGTGGTCTTATATTGCTTAATGATATTCAATTTGAATTGTAAAGTACATTCGATGTTCAATGATTTGCTTGACTCAATGTTAAGTTTTCATATAGGTTGGCATTCAAAACATATTGTTTTATTTAAGTTCTGTATAGTTCAGTATTCAGTATGTGTTCAATTGTTAGATTTCACGGACCACTATTCACCGGAGGTCAGTTAGAGGCTTCCCGACGCTGGAGCGTCCCTCTGACACTCACCAGCCTTATTTTAGTTGTCAGATGGTTCCCACGGCTTCCCTCCTGCTCCAGTAGCAGGGAAACCCACCGGTGCAAGCTTCACCCACTCACTGCAGAGCTTTTCCTTTGCGCCGGCACCGCCTTCACCTGTTCTCACACGCGGACTGCTTCTTCTGGGTTCCATGCTCTCCAGCAGCTCCTGCTGCTTGTACTGAACTTTGGAGGCTCCCAGGCTCAGGGAAATGACATAGCCCATCCACTACGGGTCCTGCAAGTCCTCTGGGTCTCTTGCCGGCATCTTAGTTGTGCCTCCAAGACCACCACTACTGCTTCTCCATATGGGTCTCCTGCTGCTCCTCTGCTCTCAGGTCTCCCTGTCGCTCTTTCTCTTTCTTTATATACACCTGCAGCCCCTTGACTGGCTGCCAGTGTGAGCACCTAATTGGGCCTGCCTGAGCATGATTAGTCAGACATGCCTGACCTTTACAGTTCCTCACAGGCATTTTCTCCGTCCCAGTACCAAAGTGGTGAAAAGAGGTAATCCTCATCACTCTGTTGCCTCTTCTTCGTATCAGTACTGTCAGGTGATGTATGTGGGAAAATGGGAGAAACTGGTCTACAATAACCCATAAAAGACAGAAGAGGCTTAGGGTGACTGTCACAAGAGAAAGGGGAGTTACCATGTCTCACCTCAGGGTACCCCACTCCTTAAGGACCCTCCACCCAGGTGATTCTCCCTCGCTTCTCCAGGCTCAGGATTCAAGAGCGATGGCCTTTCCCTGGCCACCTGCACAGAGGATCCAAGGAGTGTAGGAGTGAAAATACCCTCAGGTTTCTCACTGCCACCATTGCCAACAATAGTTTAAAGATTTTCAAAAGGTTATAGATTGGTGGATGTAGAACTTTAACACACGATTGATATCCAGCGAATATATAGGGCTCGCTCTGCTAAAATGTTTGTAATGAAATTACTTTGGGGAGGATTTTTGGATCCGGCCTGAAGACCACTTTGTCTTTGAGGAACACAGGAAATGGTTGGTTGATACAAAGTGACTGGAGTTGTCCAATTTGCTTGGAAGACGTGATGGCTATTAAGAAAGTAACTTTCCGAGAGAGATAGTTTATGTTGTATTTATGTTTTGGTGCATAAGGAAGTTCCTTCGGCGATGTTGAGTTCACATTCTGGCACGGGATGCTGAACTGGTGGAAACTATTGCAACAGTCCTTCTTAGGAAGGTTTTAACTACTATGGGGTCACAGAAGAGTTATGGCGCCTGGGGCTCATTTGTGGAGAAGGTGATTGCTGAAAGGTAATGGATGTTTGTGAGGAACCTGTTTTCACCAACTGCAACCAGTACAGCAGATGAGACACTTTGATCTCATTGGGGTCCAAACGCTCACTGCAACACACCACAAAGAGAACCTCTTTCATTTCTTGGCATATGTCCTGTGTGCAGGACTAACAGACATTCATCCAACAAGTTGAAATCACCATATTTGTGGTGTACTCCTACGTCCCGTCCCTTTTCCTCCATACTGCATGGGCGTCCCTCGCTAGGGATGGGAGGCAGAACCTTTTTCACCAGAAAAAATCTTCTTCCCTTCAAATTAAGAGGCGCGCAGGGGCACGGCCCTGGGAGCATGCGCTCCCCTGACTGTGCCCACCAGTGCCACTCCCCAGTCCCTTTCTCCGCGTCGACTGGAACGGGCCAATTTCACCAGCGCTCCCGGGTTTGACTTCGGCCTTGTAATACCACACGCTCTTCCCAGGATACTTTTTTCTGTCTTTTTGGCTTCTTTTTATCAATCAGGTAATCGGTCCTCGGCCGCCACGCTCCTCCCCGGCGCATGTCGATGTCAGCGGGCTTCAGCAGGTGTTCAGCCTGCGAAGGGCTGTTCCCTACATCCGATCCCCACGCTGCTCGACAAGATGGCCGCTGCGCCAGCCAAAATGGCCACTCATCCGATACCACCTCTTGGAAAGGAGCAGGTGGGAGAACGAGTTACAAGGTGGGACTGGTGTCAACCAGGTACGTGGCCTATAGCTGATCCATCAGCATCGCAGGGCAGGTTTATCCCGCAACTGGCTAGACAGAGTACGCACCAGCCCCAGCAGCCACCCGCTACCCCGTCAACATCACCTGCCACTCCACCACCCTGTGAGGACAGGTTCTTTGAAAAGTTCCTCATGCTTATGATATCTTCTTGGATGAGGGCTATCCTTCGGGATGTAATCAGGGACATGCTCCCTCCAGCCTCCCCCCCCCCCTGTACCTATAGTCATTCCTACTATGGCTCCAGCGCCGCAGGCTCTGGTGCAGCCCCTGTTGCCCTCGCCGGCTCCTTCGATTCCAGCTCCCCTGACTCCCACAGTTCAGGTGGTTCCACACCAGCCTCTGCTGCAGCCTCTGGCTCCATTCCCCTCGGCGCCCAACACTCCTCCACCCGCTGTGGACAAACCGGACACCTTGGTGGACACTGATGAGGAAGAGTCCTAGACACGCCGTCGTCAGCCAAGGCCTTCCACGAACGGCTCGCTGGTTTGGCAGAGTACTTGGGGCTTCCTCAACCCGAGGTCGAACAACTGGAGGCGGGGGTCCTGGCTTAGGTCCTCACTCTACACCCTGTGACTAGAACAGGGATCCGGATGCAGAAGGATGTTGTCGCCTTGCCCAAAAAGGGGTGGCTTAAGCCCCACTCGGCCAAGCCTGTCAATCGGCGCCATCAACACCAAGTATAGGCAGATGGAGGGGGATCCACTCTTGCTGTCGGCACACCCTCAACGGCACTCTTCAGTGATTGCTGCAGTGTCACTCTACTCAAAGCCTCAGTCATCCTCGACCACCTTGTCCTCTGCACTGTTGTTAGGCAAGGAAGAAAAGATCTTGGACGCTTACGTAAAGAAACTTTATTCCAACACCTCACTGCACCTTAATCAATCCAACGCAGATGTCATGCTCGCAGCCATTACCAGAGGCTTTGGCGGGAAATAGCCGACTTCCTTCCAGAACTTCCGGTGCAGAGCCAGGCACGTTTCAAGGCGGGACTGGCGGAGGCTAAATTGGTGGCACAGGACATCATAGAGTCCACTGTGGCCCACATTGACACCTCTGGCCAGGCCATATGCATCGCCACGGACATGAGAAGGACTGCCTGGCTTCGGGCTACTAAATTCAACCCAGACGTCCACAAACGCATATTGCACCTTCCATTCAAGGGTGACGACCTCTTTCACTCCACTACCAATGAGGAGCTAGATAAAAAGAAACAGTTCCCAAACTGCAAAGTCTTTATCCTTAAGAAGGTCACGCCCAAGGCGTACACCCAGTCGCATCAATGCTCCGATAAGGGGCAGGCGTTCGGCGGGTTCCTGTGCTTTCAAGAACGGAGGTCTAGGCAACCTGACTGTTCTCCGAGTCAGCACCTGCGCAAACAACAAAAGGGGAGGGAGCAAGGGCTTCTTTCAGTCACCCGCCTCAGCAACAGCCTCAGAGGGAAAGAAGGCATGATGCGCCCCTTTGGGTCCACATGTCTCCGTGTGTGGGGCAGGCTTGCCCTACATGCACAGTTTTGGTGTCAGAGGTTCGCGGACCCCTGGATCCTATCCGTAGTATACACTGTCTACTGATTCTCCCCCCCCCCCCCCCCCCCTCCACACTCAGTTTGGAACAGCAACTCTGTTGGCGGAAATTCGGTTGCTCGTCGAGAGCCAGGCAGTGGAAGAAGTCCCAGCCTCCCAGCGAGGCTTGGGTTTCTACTCCAGGATTTTCAGCATACAAAAGAACCAGGCTGGCCTGAGAGTTGTGTTGGACCTCTCCACCCTCAACCTCCCTCTTCAGAAATTCATGATGGTTACGCCAGCACTCATAGCAGAGACACTGTGCATGGGAGGCTGGATGTGCTCCCTGGATCTGAAGGACGCTTATCTACACGTACCTATTTGGCAGCCTCATCAATCCTTTCAGTGGTTCAGGATCATGGGCTGGCATTTCCAATACAAGGTTCTACCCTTCGGCCAAAACTCAGCCCTCATGGTATTTACCAGACTAATGAATGCAGTGGCGGCCCTCCTCAGGGGTCAGGGCCACCACGTCTACCCATACCTGGATGACTGGCTCATCAGGGCAAGATCTCCAGAGGCAGTGCATCACACTTCCTCCGCTCTTATGACCACTCTCCACGAGCTGGGATTCTGTATCAACATCAAGTCTCAGCTGCAGCCTACTCAGAGCCTGATCTTTCTGGGCCACATATGGGATACAAGCTACGAGAGTTTTCCCCTCAGAGGAAAAGATCATGGCCATCAAGAGGGCCATAAGTCACTTCCTTAGCCAAGAGGCGACCTCGGCCTGGTGGTACCAGCATCTATTGGGGATCGTGGCAGCGGTCCTACTGCCTGTCCCCCACACGAGACTCAAAATGAGGAGATTACAGCTGCACTTCGCTACCTCATGGAATCAGGAGCGGAGCTGGTCAGCATTCCTCCTTCTCCGCACACGGACCTCACCTGGTGGTCCAGGGACTGTAACCTGCGGACTGGCAGGGCCTTCCGGCAGGCACCCCCTCAAGTCACCATCACCACGGATTCCTCCCTGGAAGGCTGGGGGTGGGGGGCGATGCTGGACAACCGCAGTGTCCATGGAGTCTGGTCCCTGCAGGAGCAGGAATCGCATATCAACTGGCTGGAGCTGAAAGCTATCTGGCTAGCACTCAAGTCTTTCATTCCGCTGATTGGGGGCAAGACTGTCCTCATACAGATGGACAACTCCACCAGCATGTATTATGTCAACAAGCAGGGTGGCACCAGGTCCCCTCCGCTGTGCAATCTAGCAGTCAGTATGTGGGAGTGGGCCCTGGAGAACAACATCTACCCGACTGCAATCCACCTCCTGGGGGAATACAACCTGGAAGCGGACAGGCTCAGCAGACTGGGAGAGGACAATTATGAATGGCAATTGAACAATCCGGTCCTGCTCGGGGTCTTCAACATATGAGGGCATCTGCAGGTAGACCTCTTTGCCTCCTGGTCCAATTGGAAGTGTCAGCAGTTTGCAACCTGGCAGGGGCAGGGCCCCGGCTACCTGGGTGACGCATCCCAGATACAGTGGAATGGCATGACAGCGTATGCATTCCCTCCCACACTCCTGATCCACAGGGTGATTGTCAGAACACAAAAACCACACCATCTGGTGATGGGGGCAATGGGTCACTTGACTCACTTATGTCCCTTTGGGACCTATAAACACAGAGGCCCTGGCTGGACTCAGTCCTGGCGCCTTTGGTGCCAGGCTCATATAGAGATGTGAGCAGGAACACTTTATTTCAGTGCAAGAGCGCTTTTACTTTATTTCAGTGCAGGAGTGCTTTTATTTTACAAGAACTTTCCAGGAGCTGAAAGCTTTAATTCCAGAGAACATCCTCATGTGCTGACTCATCGGGTGTGGCTCCCTAGGCCTGGTCTTCCTGTGGTGACTCATCGGGTGTGGCAGGCAGGCTGAACCTGGTGGGCGTGGCTTCAGAAGCTCAGCTATATAAGCTGCTCCATCCTTGAGGCCGGTGCTTTGCATTACTGTGCACTCGTGTGCAACGTGACACTCACCGTTGCTTGGACCAATTTACTTAGCTTTTGGAAACCAGGTGTTCTTCTGCATACTCACCTCCAGGAAACTGGTGCTTCATTGCTTCATCTGCAGACTCATCTCCTGACATCGATTCATCTTGATCCCGACGCCGCAGCACCGCACTCCGCATCCACGAATTTGGACCTTGTGAAGAAGAAGAAAGACAAGGTTAGAACATCCATATTTGAACCCTGCGCGTCCCCTAGTTAACAATTTACCAGCTACTGTACCGCTGCAGCTTCATTCCTCATTCCCTCCGGCTGTCGCTTCGAGCTCTGCAGCTTCTGCCGGGCCAGCACCATCACCTGCAAGGGAAGAAAGCAAAAGCGCAAACATCAAAAGTGGAACGGACAGCAATACAAGACAACAAACTTTACAATACAACAAAAACAGAAGAGGAAAGACAAAGGCAAAAAGGAACACTTACCTGAAGTATAGTGGCTTAGTCGCAGCAGGACTGGACTACCACGTGCAAGGGACCAGTGAAGGAACTCCGTCCAGAACATACATGCGCCCCTGCCAGAAGCAGCAGGACGGAGTGCTCGCCAAAACTAATCAACAGGTGAGCTTTCCAGGGGATCAGGCGCACACGCTGGCATACTCACGCCCCCTATTTTCCAGACAGGAGCAGTCCCGAGCACCATCACCTATTACCACCAGTCACCACATAAGCGCAGAGGGCGAAGTCCGACCCGAGCGACCTCGCCCCCGGGAGTGCTGCAACAGTGCCCCAACACCTCCGCAGAGACCAGGTGAGCAGCGGAACAGTGATCGGCAAGATAAGGGAATCATGTCACCGCCGCATCATTCTGATAGCTCTGTAGTGGCCGGCAAGGCATTGGTTCTCAGAGCTCCGGAGCCTCCCGGACAGGCCACCCATTCACCTGCCGCTGGGCCCAGCTCACCTCCTCTCGCAGCATGGGGGGGGCAGGGTCCCCCACCCTGCTCCACAGAAATTCACCCTCGCACTGTGGTTCCTGAAAGGTTACACTGAAGCATCTGAGCCTGTCTCAAGCTAGACTGGACATCATTCAGGGCACTAGGAGCAAGGCTACTATGAGCCAGTATAAGTGAAAATGGACCAGGCTCTGTCACTGGGCGGACTCCTAGGGAGATCGACTCCCTTACTTGCACATTGGATGATGTGCTTTAATTCTCTGCACACCTTGCTCACTCGGGTGCAAATAGACACCTGCCGCACCTACTTGGCAGCTATAGGGGCTTAGAGTAATTCTGAGGCGTAGATCTTCTCCTTCAACCCGGTGGTTAAGCGGCATCTAGCAGGCCTCACCAAGCTCTACCCACCCATCAAGAAGCCACACCCTGGATGGTTTTGGTCATCAAGGAGGCCTATGAGGGGCAGCACGAACCACTTACAGCTAACGTGCACGCCCACGTGCACGCCCACGCTGTGAGAGCCAAGGCCACGGCCGTCGCATTCCAGCAGCAGGTCCTGTGGCAGGTCATCAGCAGGGCGGCCACCTGGGCCATCCCTTCGCCTTTCTGTGAGCACTACTGTTTGGATGCCGGCTCTAAATCAGATGCAACTTTGGCACCGGCGGTTCTCAGGAACTTGTTTGCTTAAGGAGGATCACCTCTCCACCCTGGGGCTACATTCAGTTGTAATCCCCCTTGCAGTATGGAGTAAAGGGGCAGGACGTAGGAGTAATTGAGTTACTCACCGTAGTGACTAACGTACTCTTAGTCCATAGTCCCCTTTCCTCCATACGTTCCACCATCCTCCCCCCTAATAATACACGTGTCATTAGGCAATGTTAATATTGAAAACACGTCAATGGGGACTGAGGAGTGGCACTGGTGGGTGGAGTGAGGGGAGCGCATGCTCCAAGAGCCGCGTCCCGCACGCCTATAAATTTGAAGGGAAAGAAGGTTTTTTCTGGTGAAAAAGGTTCCGTCTCCCGTCCCTAGCGAGGGACACCCATGCAGTTTGGAGGGAAGGCGACTATGGACTAGGAGTATGTTAGTCCACAATACCACCAAAAGACTTGGTGGTATTGTGATGCCCAGTTCACTGTTATCGGCGTAGATGACTGATGCTGAAGCAGACCAGTCCATAAATGCGGCAGTACCTGATACCAATGAGAGAGATGATAGCAGTAAGCCACTGTATCAGGCAGACAGGAGAACAGACTGAATAAGGAGCTGAAGCAAAGGCAAGGCGAGGATCACCGACAGGGAGAGCCACAGAGAAAGCCCGAGACAACTGAATAACAGGTAAGCTCCAAGAAGAATACTTGATAGGGGTGGATCCCCCACCCCATCATTGCCCCTTTGTAGAAAGAATAATTGGTTAGCCCCATTGTGAAAGAAGAGGGCCTGTTGCTATCTCATATCTTCAAACCAACAAGGCTACAGGTCCTGACAGCATTACAGCTCTTTTCTTCAATAAATGTTTTACAGAGTTCTAAGGCCCCTTGATGGAGTGCTTTAATTAATTTGTGGAAATTTAATGAGGTAATTTTAAATTCCATCCTAAAATGTACACTCAAATCTTAGGCTCCCATCACGAAAAAGGTTTACTTCACTTGATACATATTAACCAAGCATGATATTTAATTGGGCACCACACTTACTCAATAAGTTGGCAGGTCTGACCAGAACCCAGCCACCCTCATAAATCTTGATTCACAAAAGGTGTTTGATAGGATGGACTTGGACGTTCCTGGTGCAAGCCTCCTTACGGGCTGGGGACACCTCACCAAGCATCCCACTCTTGAAAGCTTGGTACTTTAGGCAGCTATGTCGACTAGACAATCTGCTTATCCTTCCATCCCCCCTGACAGGGATGATAAGAGTGTAGATGCCTGGGCACATAAAGTTTTCACTGCAGTCAGTATGGCCTTAAAATCTACAAATGTGACTTGCACTCTATCTAGTTTCATGTTTACTCTGTGGGACTTTGTTGCCATGGTGGCTGATCACATCCCGGAAGGCGAAGAAAGAGACGGCTTCCTGGCAATGATTACAGATGGTAAGGAGGCAATGGGGAATGTCTCCATTCAAGTTTGGATACTGCTGACAGAATCAGCAGATCCATGGCTGCTAGCATGGTATTACGCAGATTTGCGTGGTTGAGAAAGTCAGGGTTTGCACCAGACGTGGAGGCTAGACTGCGCAACATGCCCTTTTTTTTAAAAAACTTTATTTATCGAGTTTTGAATAAGGATTTACAACTCTTTAGCAAAACAACAAAACCAAAACCTCCCCCCCCCTTCCAAACTTCCCCTTCCACCGCCCCACCGACCTACGCACCTCCGCCCAGACAACGAGCTTCCGCTGCACCCATTCCCAGTCAGTTTAAGGGTAAGAGAAAACATAACACACTTATTGCAGGTCCAACAATCTCAAGCGCTGCGGGCACCAAATCACCCTAAAATCGTCTTTAAGGAATTCCAACAGCTCGCCCCAGTCAGCCGCGAAGTTCTGGAGCTTGTTGAGAGAGGTATAAGTCGCCCACTCCAGAGCCACTATCTCCCACATCTTCCGAAACCAGTCCTGGTGAGCAGGGATCTCAGGGCTCTTCCATTTCTGTGCTATTAACATTATCGCAGCCAGAACCAGTACCACCTTTGCTTTTCCCCCCCCTCTAGGCTCACCCACCCCTTCTTTTGTCCGAAGGCCCAGTAGGATATATAAGGGAGGTCTATCATCGCCCGGGCCAAAAACCATATTCTGCGCTACCCGTAGCTCCCCCCAGAACGGTGCGATCTTCGGGCACGGCTGTCATGATGCCTGCTCCTGAGGAGCCAGCTCAGGCCCAGCGTCCCCGGAAGCAGACTTCATACTCACCAAGCAGGACCCAGCAAACCCCTATAGGGGCTCTTTGGACTTTGTCCTGGCACCTTTGGCACCATGCTCATAAAAGACATCTGTCCTGGCGCCATAGGCGCCAGGCTCATCATGGCAGAACATATGGTAATGCTTGGGTGAACTCACCCGAGGCAGACCATGCTGACTGAAGCTCCAAGCCAACTAAGGCTGGGGAGGAACTATTTTCTTTCAGGAACTCTTTTCTTACTCGGGTGGGGCCAGTGGAAGAACACTCACCTGAGGCTCTTCCAAGGCTATTTAAACCATGCCCGGATGGCCACACGTGCTTCGCGTTATTCTGCATCTGCAGCAGGACGCTCACCGAGTCGGCTCCTGCATCCTGGCTCCTGCCACGCCCGCCAGCACCTGGAACACCTGCAAGGAGAGAAAGGCAAACATTAGGACATTACCTACCTTCATCCAGAATCCAGATTCTTCACTCCGTCGATCCTGCAAAAGAAAGTCAAGGGTTAGAAACGCATCTCATCGCTCGCTGCAGCGACATCAGCCGCATCCCAGCACCTACGGAAAAGAAAGACAATAGTTAGAAGCGCTCCGCTTCTCACGCTGCCGCGCTGCTTCCACTTACCTTCACGTGGCGCCGGCAACCTTTTCAGCGCCCATAGGCGACATCGGTCACATTCAAGAACTACAGAGAAAAAAGGCAAAACAAGGTGAGCACGAACTAATTGCAAAAGGACAGATTACTCACCTTAAGTCTTACGTGAATTTTGTTGGGACCTCAGTTCCCTTTTCGGGTCAGAGCGGCTTTTCTGGCTTTTCCGTACCCCGGCCCCTATGGGGAAATAGGACACACTCATTAAGGTGTCGGAGCAAACCACTACGGCACACCTTCATTAAAAGTACTCACCTGAGCTTACCTCGGCGAATCCATTCCTCCACACGGATTCCTCACCTAGTCCCTGAAAATTAAACAAAGGCCAAGGGACAAAAATAAGTCTTGATCTTTTGAACTATATACTTACGGCAGCATTTTGGTAAAGGCAAGCAGACATCGAACCCTCGCCAAATCCGAGATCCAGTGAAGTAACTGGAAATCTACGCACCCCTGCGTCAGAAGCAGGGTGGAGAGCTCGTCCATACAGAAATTAAGGTGAGAGTCTGCGGAAGGCACAGCTAGGGTTCGAGGAGGGTGAGAAGGGGAAAAAGGGGGGAATCTCACACACAATCTAGCAGACAGTTAACTCCCTTTTTCCATCTACAGAAGGATTATTCTACGGGCCAGACAGACGAGGTTTGGGGGTCCAGTCCAGTCCATCTTCCAAGCACTACGCTTTACCGTGGAAGAAGTTGTAGCAGTCCAGAACGGGTCGGCGCCTCCGTGGGAATCAGGTGAGCGTTACAGAACGCGAAGCCTACCAATAACTTCCTACCCAGGCGCCATGGAAACTTCCGAGACAGACCAGCTGGCCCAGCTATTAGGGGAATTACGGGCCGAAGTTCATTCCGCTTGCCAGGAGACGAATGCCCTCAGGAGGGAGTTAATCGTGTCAAAGGAACGAACTGATGATCTTGCCCGCCAGCTGTTGCAGAGTCAAGCTGGTCAAACTCCTCTACCAAGTTCAGGGGGTAGTTTCACCCCCGTGGCGTCAACTAATCCAGTGCAAATCAATCTACCTGGAAACGTGCCACTCGCCTCGCCTGAACGTTTTGCTGGAGATCCCAAAAGATTCGCAGTATTTATGAATCAATGCCGATTGCATTTCCTTTGCAGACCTGGGGCCTTCCCGAATGACCAAACCAAGGTAGCCTTTGTACTTTCTTATCTCATCGGCAGCGCAGCTGATTGGTCAATCCCATTGGTTACTCAAGACGACCCGATCCTTCAGAACTTTCAAGCCTTCCAGACAAGTATGGAAAGACTTTTTGCGAGGCATTCTCAGGGACAGGCCCTGGACAACGAACTCCTATCTCTACGACATGGTAATCTGGACCTCTTAGCTTACATTGCGACCTTCAATAGGTTAGTTGTGGAAACAAGATGGCCCGAGGATAAGAGAATTATGCTATTCCATCAAGGTCTACGTGGAGAACTTAAAGATGTCTTGGCCCAGGTCGTAAATCCACCCCAGGACTGCTCGGACTATATTGACTTAGTGGTCCAACTGGATCACAGGCTTCAAAACAGAAAAGCAGATCGGTCCAGGTTTGAAACCCGGGTTTTTGCCAAAGCCCAGGTTCACCCCAAGGGTGTCGATGCTACTGAACCTATGCAGATTGGAGTAGTCAAGGGACCTTTGACCCAAAGGGAGCGTGAAAGAAGACGGCAAATGCAATTGTGCCTCTACTGTGGAACTTGAGGACACTTCTTACGAGACTGCCCTGTAAAACCGCCCAAAAAGGCGGTAGGAGCCACGGATAAAGATCTTGTAGAATCTGAGCCGGGAAACGACCACGCCCGACAAGCGTAGAGGTCCGCTTGCCGAGCTTAAAAACCAACTCTTTGACCTCGCACTTCACCATGCCAATGGTCCTCGTAAATCCAAAGCAGCCTGAACGGTTGCATGCAATTAAGGCATACATCGATAGTGGGGCTATAGGAAACTACGTGGATCGTGAATTGGCTTCTAGGATGAACCTCCCTCTTTGCCCTAAAACCAATAAAGATGTCATCACCACTGTGGATGGAACTGAAATCGCCTCTGGGCCGGTAACTCACTCTACCACGGAAGTGACATTGCTGGGTCAAGACGGGCATCGGGAGGAAATGGTGTTTGACGTAATCAAGGCTCCGCAATTTCAAGTAATTCTAGGAATCCCTTGGTTGGAAACACACAATCCTCAAATTGATTGGCGAGCAAAGAGAATAACCTTTCCAGAGTGTGTACAAACCTGCTATCCACGAAATACAAGCATTGGCCTAGCTACCGTAACTCCTGTCAGTTTGCAAATACCGCCAGAGTACCAAGAGTTTCAAGACGTCTTCCAAAAGGAACAGGCCAATACTCTACCGCCCCACAGGTCATATGATTGCCAGATAGATTGTACCGCTCACCTGACTCCCACAGAGGCGCTGGCCTGGTTCGCGCTGCTGTGACCTCTTCTAAGGTGATGCGCAGGGTTCGGAAGACGGACTGGTCCGGGCCCCCAAATCTGGCTTGTCTGGCTCGCAGAAGTATCCTTCTGTAGGCGAAAATAGGGGATTAACTGTCTGCGGGGTAATGCAATCGGCCTCCCACTTTCCCCTCTCACCCTCCTCGAAACCCTTCTGTGATTCCCCGTAGCGTCTCACCTTAGGGTCTGGAAGGACGAGCTCTCCATCCTGCTTCTGATGCAGGGGCGCGTTGGTATCCAGTTACTTCACTGGATTTTCGGATTGGTGAGAACCAAACTTGCTTGGTTTCCAGGTAAGTTTTTTTGATAAGAGGTTCCCCTTGTGTCCATGCATTAATGTACTAATGCTAGTGTCTTTTTCCCCATAGGGGCCGGGGTACGGAATGCCGGGGAACAGGCACCGACCTGAGATGAGAGGTGAAATCCTTGTAGAAATCAGGTAATTCTTTAATGAGCGTTTTTTGGTAATGTCTTTTCATTTGCTCATTAACGCTGATGTCTTTTTTTCCCCTTAGGGGCCGGGGTCTGGAAATGCCAGGATGCGGCGCGGACCCGAAATGAAGAGGGAATGAATCAACAGGTAAGACTTAACATGGAGATTTAGCTTTCCTTATTCCCTTCTCTCTCTCACCTTTTGTTCTTGCGTTTTTCTCCCTAGGCGCTGGGGCGTGACTGCGAATCCGGATGATCGCTGCTGAACATGGAGGCGCTCTGTAAAGGTGAGTGGAATGCGGCGCTGCAGCGATCGACGCAATGAGCTTTTAAATAAAAGTCTTCCTTTTCAGGATTGTCGGCGAGATGTCTCCGGGATGCGGATTTAGCAGGTAAGGACTTTTCTTTCTTCTGTTCTCTTCTTCTCTTCCTTTGCAGGTGATCCAGGATGCTGGCAGGCGTGGCAGAAGTCAGGATGCAGGAGCAGACACGGTGAGCGTCCAGCTGCTAGATGCAGAACAACGCGAAGCACGTGTGGCTGTTCGGGTGGGGTTTAAATAGCCTTGGAAGATGTTCCAGGTATGTATCCTTCCTCCAATCAGGTATGTATCCTTTCCCGACCACGCCCGGGTGGTAAATTAGTCCCACAGGTAAAGTAGTTCCTTTCAGGCCTCAAGGAGGCCGGGATCCTGCAGCATGGTCTGCAACAGGTAAGTGCACCCAAGCACTCCCATAAGGAGCCTGGCGCCTATGGCGCCAGGACTGATGTCTTTTATGAGCCTGGCGCCATAGGCGCCAGGACACTGTCCAATGTGCCCCTATATGGGGTTGCTGGGTCTTTCCTTGGGGACTGGATGTCCGCTTTCGGGGACGCAGGGCTTGAACCGGCTCCCCGGGAGCGGGCATCATGACATAGATCTACTACCCGGTGCAACACCCCCTTGCAGCTGGATCTATGCCCTTACCGAGCCCGAGAATCTTCATTTACGACAATATCTGGACCAGTACTTAGCCAATGGTTTTATTCGCCCGTCTAAGTCTCCTGCATCCTCGGCTTTATTCTTCGTACCAAAAAAAGAAGGCGATCTCAGAACTTGTATAGACTACCGCGCACTGAACCAGATAACTGTCAAAAATAGATACCCTTTGCCTTTGATCCCTGAACTCCTTGACCAAGTGAAAGATGCCTGCATATACACCAAGCTAGATCTCCGGGGGGCTTACCATCTAGTGCGAATCAAAGAAGGCGATGAATGGAAAACTGCCTTCCGCACTAAATATGGGTTGTTCGAGTACCAAGTTATGCCTTTTGGACTGTGCAATGCACCGGCTGCCTTCCAATATTTCATGAACGATATCCTCAGGGAACTCATCGATGTTTGTGTTATCGTATACATCGATGACATTCTTGTATACTCCTCTTCAGAATCTGATCATCAAAACCATGTCAGGGCAGTCCTCGAGAAATTGTGCCAACACAAACTATTTGCTAAACTTGAAAAATGTGTTTTCCATGTCACAGAAGTCGAATTTCTAGGTTTTATCTTGACACCTAAAGGAGTCCACATGGACTCAGGAAAAGTGGATGCTATCCTCAAATGGCCATCACCCAGCTCTGTAAAAGGTGTTCAAAGCATGCTTGGCTTTGCCAATTTTTATCGCAGGTTCATTCCGGAGTTTTCACGGGTGGTTCAACCCATCACTGCACTCTTAAGAAAAAATAAACGTTTTGAATGGTCTAAAGAAGCTGAGCAAGCTTTTCAAGAACCAAATGCTATATTTACTTCTGCACCCATATTGAAACACCCGCGCCCGGATCTCCCTTATATCGTCGAAGCCAACGCATCCAGTCTAGCTATGGGAGCTGTCCTTTCTCAAAGGGACCCAGAGACTAACCAACTGCATCCCGTAGCGTTCTGGTCCAGAAAATTCTCGGCTCCCGAGATTAACTACGCCATCACGGACAAAAAACTGTTAGCGATTAAATCTTCTTTTAAGGCCTGGCGACATTATCTCCTTGGCGCAAGACATACCATCACGGTGATCACCGACCATCGGAATTTACAGTACTTGAAAACCGCCAAGGCTCAGTCATCTCGACAGCTCCATTGAGCACTGTTTTTTGCTGAATTTGATTTCATAATCACCTACCGTCCTGGCTGTAAGAATGGCAAAGCGGATGCTCTATCCCGAATTGGAATGGGGGACACAGTCACTAACTCAGAGCCTGTGCCGATAATTCCCGAACAGAGGATCTTAGGTATGACTTCTTCACAATCGCTAGAAAATATCCAAACTAGAGTTAAACAACTCCTGGACCCAACAGACTTGCAAGACTGGGTTCAAAAGGGATCTGATTTTACTATAGATAACAATTTACCTTATTTCCGAGGACGATTATTTCTTCCACACACGGATTTACAAAAGCTAGTTGTTTCTTGTTATCACGATACACTAATAGAGGGACACCCCGGCATTGCCAAAACTGAGGAAAAGGTGAAAAGACAATTCTGGTGGCCTTCTTGGCGAAAAGATGTAAAATCATTTGTGATGTCCTGTGGTGTGTGCGCCCAAAATAAAGGCCAAAAGAAAAGACCAGCCGGTCTTCTTCAACCGTTAGACATTCCACCATCGCCCTGGCACACCCTGTTATTGGATTTTATTACGGACGTACCCCCCTGTTCACGATATAACACTATTCTTGTTATTGTGGATTTATTCTCCAAGATGGCACACTTCATTCCATTAAAAGGTTTACCTTCAGCTTCGGTTCTAGCTAAAGAATTCCTTGAAAATGTTGTCCGGTTACACGGATTTCCGTCTGTGCTGATTTCAGATCGAGGAAGCCAATTTATTTCCCACTTTTGGCGTAGATGTTGTCAATTGGCACAAATCGATGTAAGATTATCAACCAGTCATCACCCCCAGACCGATGGTCAAACAGAAAGAACGAACCAGACTCTCGAACAATATTTACGTTGTATGCTGCAACAATCTGAAAGTAACTGGAAAGACATTCTTTGGATAGCTGAATATGCATATAATAATTCTCTGCACTCTGGAACTGGGCAAAGTCCTTTTTACACTTTATATGGGCTTCACCCTCGAACCTCTGACCTGGATCCACCTCATGATCTCGGAACACCCGCAGTGGACCAGCTGCATACCGCAATTACCAAAGCCTTCAAAGAAGCAACTGAACATTTACAACAAGCCAAGAAAAGATACAAGAAAAGTGCTGATCGGCATCGAAGTGAGGCACCTCAGTACCAGATTGGGGACCAAGTCTGGCTGGCTACCAGACACTTATCACTCAAAGGACTTCGAACTTTTAATCCCAAATACCTGGGACCATATTCCATTACGGCCATAATCAATCCTGTGGCCGTTAAACTGGATTTACCAGCTCATATGCGAATACATCCTGTTTTTCATGTGTCACTTTTGAAACCTGTGCGACCTGGAACCAGACTAATGAAGCCTCCAGAACCCATTCAAGTGGAGGGAGAACCTGAGTTTGAGGTGAAGAACATTTTAGATTCTAAAATGAGAAGATCAAGGCTTTTCTATCTAATCGATTGAAAGGGTTACGGGCCTCAAGAGAGGTCATGGGAACCCCATGACCATGTAAATGCTCCTCGGTTAATGAAAAAATTTCACCGGACCTTCCCAGACAAACCAAAACCCCCGGGGAAAACAACCTTGGGGGGGGGGGGGTGCTGTCATGATGCCTGCTCCCGAGGAGCCAGGTCAGGCCCAGCGTCCCCGGAAGCAGACTTCATACTCACCAAGCAGGACCCAGCAAACCCCTATAGGGGCTCTTTGGACCTTGTCCTGGCACCTTTGGCGCCGGGCTCATAAAAGGCATCTGTCCTGGCGCCATAGGCGCCAGGCTCATCATGGCAGAACATATGGTAATTCTTGGGTGAACTCACCTGAGGCAGACCATGCTGCATACTCACCCGAGGCAGACCATGCTGACTGAAGCTCCAAGCCAACTAAGGCTGCTGAGGAACTATTTTCTTTCAGGAACTCTTTTCTTACTCGGGTGGGGTCAGTGGAAGAACACTCACCTGAAGCTCTTCCAAGGCTATTTAAACCACGCCCGGATGGCCACACGTGCTTCGCGTTATTCTGCATCTGCAGCAGGACGCTCACCGAGTCGGCTCCTGCATCCTGGCTCCTGCCACGCCCGCCAGCACCTGGAACACCTGCAAGGAGAGAAAGGCAAGCATTAGGACATTACCTACCTTCATCCAGTATCCAGATTCTTCACTCCGTCGATCCTGCAAAAGAAAGTCAAGGGTTAGAAACGCATCTCATCGCTCGCTGCAGCGCCGCTTCCACTTACCTTCACGTGGCGCTGTCTAGCTCTTCAACGGTCATAGGCGACATCGGCCGCATCCCAGCACCTACGGAAAAGAAAGACAATAGTTAGAAGCGCTCCGCTTCTCACGCTGCCGCGCCGCTTCCACTTACCTTCACGTGGCGCCGGCAACCTTTTCAGCGCCCATAGGCGACATCGGTCGCATTCAAGACCTACGGAGAAAAAAGGCAAAACAAGGTGAACAACAAACTAATTGCAAAAGGACAGATTACTCACCTTAAGTCTTACCTGAATTTTGTTGGGACCTCAGTTCCCTTTTCGGGTCGGAGCGGCTTTTCTGGCTTTTCCGTGCCCCGACCCCTATGGGGAAATAGGACACACTCATTAAGGTGTCGGAGCAAACCACTACGGCACACCTTCATTAAAAGTACTCACCTGAGCTTACCTCGGCGAATCCATTCCTCCACACGGATTCCTCACCTAGTCCCTGAAAATTAAACAAAGGTCAAGGGACAAATAAGTCTTGATCTTTTGAACTATATACTTACGGCAGCATTTTGGTAAAGGCAAGCAGACATCGAACCCTCGCCAAAACCGAGATCCAGTGAAGTAACTGGAAATCTACGCGCCCCTGCGTCAGAAGCAGGATGGAGAGCTCGTCCATACAGAAATTAAGGTGAGAGTCTGCGGAAGGCACAGCTAGGGTTCGAGGAGGGTGAGAAGGGGAAAAAGGGGGGAATCTCACACACAATCTAGCAGACAGTTAACTCCCTTTTCCCATCTACAGAAGGATTATTCTACGGGCCAGACAGACGAGTTTTGGGGGTCCAGTCCAGTCCATCTTCCAAGCACTACGCTTTACCGTGGAAGAAGTTGTAGCAGTCCAGAACGGGTCGGCGCCTCCGTGGGAATCAGGTGAGCGTTACAACGACCACCAGATGTGCTCGGCGGTGCCCACCATGCCACACCCCCTCCAGCACCTCTCCGAGACCTCGGGATACATCTTGTGGAGTCGCGGGGGAGTATAGTGCCATCTATACAGCACCTTATACCAAGTTTCTTGTAATTGGGAAGCCTTAGCCAGCTTAGGAATCTTCCTCCATAAGCCCTCCCACTCCGAAGAGTCAATCTCTCTCCCCACCGCCCGCTCCCACTCCCTCATAAAGGGCCACCTAACGCCCGCAGTAACACTGCCCAGGAGTTTATAAATATTAGAGATCAGGCCTTTCGAGCCATCATTAGTGAGGAGGAATCTCTCAATAGCCGTCATGTCTCGGGTGGCCGCCTTTTTAACTTCCGGGTGCATCACCCAGTGCCGAATTTGCGCGTACCGCAGTCGCTCAGTCTCCTGGATGGCAAATTCCTTCTTACACTCTTGAAAAGACAGCACTGCCCCCCCTCGGAACAAGTCTGCCAGTTTCCTGCAACCCCCCTCCTGCCACCGCGCAAAAGCCCCCTTCTCCAAGCCCGGGCTGAAGTCCCCATTCCCAAAAATTGGGGTGAAGGGCGAAGGGAAAGTAGTCGGGCCCCCCGATCGCACCAAACCGTCCCAGGTGTCCACTAAGAGCTTGGTAATGGCGCTCTCATAGAGATGCCGTGGCCTGAGCGGTTTGGGAAGCCATAACATTTCTGCTAGGCTACGATGAGCCACGGCCCTGTCCATCCTCACCCAAAGTTTGTCCGATGCACCCTCTGCCCCCGTCAGCCATTCTCTAATGACACGAAGCTGAGCGGCTTCGTAGTATCTCCGAAAATTTGGCAATGCAAGCCCCCCCTCGTTCTTGGGCACCGTCAAGATCTTAAAGGCCACCTTAGCCCTTCTCCCTTCCCAGATGAACCCCTTGGTGAGCGAGTCTAATTCCCTAAGGAAAGTCGCTGGGACCGGCAGCGGGGCAGCCTGAAATAGCTACAAAAGCCTGGGTAACGTGACCATCTTCACTGCAGCAATCCGCCCAACCCAAGAAACCCTGAGATCCCTCCACTTTTGGTAATCCTTTTTTACTGCCTTAAGGAGTGGGGGAAAATTGGCCGCATACCACCCTGTTAAATTAGCTGTGATTTTCACCCCCAAGTATCTGATCCCTCCCGGACTCCACTTTAATTGCGGCGACTCCTTTAGCATGTCCCGCTCCTCAGCCCTCAGTGTCAGGTTTAACACCTCCGACTTATTCATATTGATCTTCAATCCCGATGCCTCGCCAAAAGATACCAACAGGGACACACTCGCTAGAAGCGATTCCCTTGGGGCCGTCAACGCCAACAGCATATCGTCCGCAAATGCCGCGACCTTCTGCTGTTCTCCCCCAAAAGGTATGCCATGAATATCCCTCGTCTCCCTGATTGCCTGGAGAAGAGGTTCCAGATAGATCGCGTATAGCATTGGGGAGAGGGGACATCCTTGCTTCGTCCCTCGCCGCAGAGCAATTCGCCTGGAGGCCCTCCCATTAACCATTACCCTGATGCTGGGGTCTTGATAGCTAGCGCGCACCATCCTCATGAAATCCCCCCCGAAGCTCATCCTCTCCATCACTCGGAACAGAAAAGACCACTCCACGTGGTCGAAAGCCTTCTCCGCGTCTAATGCCACCAGGACCGCGGGAGTGTTCGTCTTCTGGGCCTTTTCAACTATATGAGCCACTCGCCTGATGTTGTCCGACGTTTGTCTACCCCTAATAAACCCCGTTTGGTCGGGGTGGATCAAGCTCGGGAGAACAGCCTCGAGACGGTTCGCAAGAATCTTGGTATACAGCTTCGCGTCAACATTCATCAACGCAATGGGGCGATAAGAGGATCTGTCCTCCGGATTCTTATTTGATTTAAGAATAAGGGTGACCTTCGCTTCCTCCATAGTGGGAGAAATCCTACCCGTTCGTCTAAAAGAATTAAACAGAGAGGACAAGTGCGGGACCAGGTGCGAACTAAACAGCTTGTAAAATGCCGCGGTAAAACCGTCAGGGCCGGGAGCCTTGTGCACGGGGAGAGCCCTAATTACCCTAGCTACTTCCTCAGCCGAGATTTCTTGATCGAGGGCATCACGTGTGTTCCTGCTAATTTCCCCCAATTCCACCTTACTTAGGAACTCTTCCTGAGACGCACTCAGAGGGTCCTGGATGGCGAACAGTGCGTCATAGTATTCTGCGAAGGCCTCCTGGATGTCCTCTTGCCTAGTAATCCGAACGCCAGACTCTGATTTCAGCGCTGAGATAGCGTTCCTTGCCCTACTACCCCTTAATAGACGTGCCAAAAGAGCATCCGGCTTGTTGGCTTTCGTGTAAAATGTTTGTCTCGCAGCCAGGAGAGCGCCCTCAGCCCTTTTAGTGCGCAGGAGTTCCAACTGGCCCATCGCCTTTCTATAATCCCTCATTGCCGCCCGAGAGGGGACTTCACCCGCTGCCTTCCTCGCCATCTCCACCTCAGCTTCCAACTGCGTCTCCAATGATTTCAACAATTTAGCCCGATGTGCCTCTGCAGCGATCAATTCCCCTCTAATGGTAGCTTTAAAAGCATCCCACCTAATTCCCTTCCCCGTATCCTCCTCCTCCTTATTGATATCGAAGAATAACTTGATTTTCCCCTCGATGTCCCCCCTGACCACAGGGTCCCTCACTGTGGCTTCAGAGAATTTCCACCCCCACAGGCCCTTTACCCTCCGACCTAAGTCCAGCACCATGGAGACCGTTCTATGGTCCGCCAGACTCTGATTTCAGCGCTGAGATAGCGTTCCTTGCCCTACTACCCCTTAATAGACGTGCCAAAAGAGCATCCGGCTTGTTGGCTTTCGTGTAAAATGTTTGTCTCGCAGCCAGGAGAGCGCCCTCAGCCCTTTTAGTGCGCAGGAGTTCCAACTGGCCCATCGCCTTTCTATAATCCCTCATTGCCGCCCGAGAGGGGACTTCACCCGCTGCCTTCCTCGCCATCTCCACCTCAGCTTCCAACTGCGTCTCCAATGATTTCAACAATTTAGCCCGATGTGCCTCTGCAGCGATCAATTCCCCTCTAATGGTAGCTTTAAAAGCATCCCACCTAATTCCCTTCCCCGTATCCTCCTCCTCCTTATTGATATCGAAGAATAACTTGATTTTCCCCTCGATGTCCCCCCTGACCACAGGGTCCCTCACTGTGGCTTCAGAGAATTTCCACCCCCACAGGCCCTTTACCCTCCGACCTAAGTCCAGCACCATGGAGACCGTTCTATGGTCCGCTATTCCCAACGGTCCAGCCTGAACTTCACAAATACAACCCACCAGGCCAGCAGATACCCATAGGTAGTCGATTCTGGACTGCGAACAATGCACCCCTGATAGAAAGGTGTAACCCTCCTCCTCTCCCTTGCACTCCCTCCACACATCCCGCAAGCCCATCCGTACTATCCTGTCCCTTATCCTTGCGGACATCACCGCTCCTCCCCCATAGGCCTGCTGGCGATCCCTGTCCTTCCCCCTATCCCAAGCAATGTTAAGGTCACCCAAGAGAATAATCTGACCCCATGCCTCATCCTCCAACACCTGCAAGATACGATGCAAGAATTGTTCCTGACCCGATGTGGGTCCATACACCACCGCAATCGTGTATTGAGTTTCTTGACACCTCCCCCTCACTATTAAGTACCTCCCTTCCTTATCCCTAATCACCCCACAGATACTGAATTCCACGGTGTTTCGAATGGCCAGGGCTACCCCCCTTGCTTTGGTGGGGCCTGAAGCATGGAGGATCTGATCAAAGCCGCGTAGCTTAAGTCTACGTTGGTCTCTAAGGAGCAAGTGTGTTTCCTGGAGCCCCAGGATATCTGGCCTCTCCTTCTGCGTGAAATGCTCCAACTTCTTCCTTTTGAGAGGGGTATTTAACCCTCTCACGTTAGGCGTTAACCACTTAAGAGAGCCCCCACGCTGTGCAGGCTGTAAGTCCGATGCCCGCCAGCTCCCCTTCCCCTCCGCTAGTAGCTCGTTGCCCTTCCCTCCTCCCCCCCTGAACCCCTCCCCAGCCCCACCCCTGAAGGATTGCTCCTTCCCGCACAACCCCTCCTCCCACCACAGGCATCTCACCCTTCTTTATTCCAACATGGCTGCTCCACCTACATCCCCATGCTTTCACCCACCTTTTAGAGGCCCACCACCCCTATCTCTAACCACAGCACCGGGGGAGTCGATCACTCGAGAACCCTGTCATCTCCAGACTTCCCCGGGCCCACTGGGACCTTATCTTTAGGGTCTTTCTTCCGTTTATCCCTTGCGGTTGCCGATTCCCAGGGCCTGGGTCTCGATCTGTCGGCGATGATTCTTGGACTTGAGCTTGAGGGAACATCTTCTAAGTCCACGCCCAAAAGATCCGCCCCCTCTTGCAGTGATGTAATGCGCCTCTGGGTACCCTCCCATTCGAAGAGCAAACCAAAGGGAAAAGTCCATTTGTAGCGTATCGCTTTCCCGTTCAATATCTTTAGTGGGCTTATCTGCCTCCTCTTCAGGAGTGTACTACTCGCCAAATCCTGAAACAGCGCTATCTGTTGACCCTCGAACATGATGGGTTCTTTTAAACGTGCTGCTTTGAGGACCGCTTCCTTCTGAGAATACCTTGCGAAGGCCGCCAGGACATCCCTCGGCCTTGCCCACTGACCCTTGGGCGGACACCCCGTCCTGTGCACTCGGTCCAACTCAATCTTTCCAGGTTCGCATCCGCCCAGGATTTCTGCAAAGATGCATTGGAGCACCCCTTTCAAGTTCTTGTCCTGTACCGACTCCGGCAGCATTTTCACTCTGATATTGATTCTACGGGAACGACTTTCCAAATCTTCCATCTGAATTTCCAAATTTCTCGTGGCAATGTCCAGCCTTTCGATCGACACACTATTCGCTGAGGAGTCCTTGTCCACCTCCTGGAGGCCTCTCTCCAGATTGTCCGTCCTTTCACCAAGTTGACACAGATCTTGCTTCATTTCTCCTAAGGCCTCATTAAGATCTGCTCGCATCAGTTGGAATTGCTCCTGGAAGGTTTTAGTTAGGTTGCTCTGCAAGGCCTGCAGCTCCCCAAGGAACTCTCTCCCATGCAGTATCACCGTGTCCTCTGTCGCCCCCTGAGGGGGGCCCTCCCCCTCCAACCCACCGGGGGCTCCGTTTCCATCCTTGGGGGCCTGTGCCGGCCACAGTCCATGGAGGGTGCCATGATTCTCGCCTGGGGGAGGGGGGCGGCCTGTTCCCCTTCCCTTTGGCTTTCACGGACATTTTGCACACCTCCCCGCTCTCTCGTTGCTGCCTCAGTCTGCGCTCCCCGCAATCAGCACTCCCCGCGGGGGGGAATCGCCTCACCCCTTCCGCCTGCACCACTCGCCTGAGTCTGAGTCTCTCCTGGGGCCTCCCTCGGCCCCCAGCCGCTGGTCCGGCACAGCAAGCTCCCACAGCCCCCGATCTCTTCAGGGGCGAGAGGCGATGTAACCATGCCCCCTTCGCCGCTTCAAATGCCCTTCAACCCGAACCGGGTTAGCAAGCCCAGTCCCGGGGCACTCAACCCCCAGCAGGCCAGTCCTCTCCCGATGCACAAGTCCCACTGCTTATATAGCTGTGGGGGGGGGACCAAAGCCCTTACTCCTGCGACAATTCACCCCTCCAAGGGCTTGCAGGCAGGAACCCCCCCCCTTCTTCCTACCTTCCACTGCCGAACAGCCTCTCAGGCACAGCACAGCAAAGGTGCTGACATACAGGGTTCCCGGGCCTCCGATGCACTCTTCTACCTGCCGAGGCCCTCCGGACCTTGCTTCCTTAACTCCAGCGCCTTCCCGGGGACCGCTGGCAGCGTGCGATCCACACCAGCTTGCTCCGGAGCCCTCGGGGCCAGCCTTCCCCAACAGGGCGACACGCCGCGCCTCTGGCCGGGCCGCCGCACACTCCGGCCGCGCCTCCACAAGACTCCCCGCCATCCACAGGGGAGACACCGCTGCCTCCGGAGCTGATCCCTGCTCCGCTCCACTCCGCTCCCACGGCCACCGCCGCCGATCAGGGCCCCGCCCACCAGGAGAGGCCGATCTCCGCCAGGGGTCTCCGGAGCCTCGGCCGCCCACCCGCCTGCCGGCCTCCGCTGTCCCGCAGTGTCTCTCCGCACCGACCAAACACCTCCGGTAGCTGCACCCGCGGGCCCCCCGCAGCCCCAGACTGCCCGTTCCTCGGCTAACGCTGGGGTGGTGGGCACCTGCTGCGAACGGGTCCGGGGAACGCCATCGGCACGTCTACACAGTGCCGGCGGCCATCTTGGAATCCTCAACATGCCCTTTGACGGCTTGAGGTGTTTGGCAGCAAGGCGGATGAGAGCTTGGAGAAGCTGCAGACCTTGAAGGCGGCGGCTAAATTCCTTAGCGCCGCCAATAGACAACCTCAGCAATCCTATTCAGGCTCTTCTTCCTGTAGGGGTAAGTCCTTTCGTTTCTATTCCTCAATTGGAAGAGGACAAGCCGGACAAAGGGGCCATACAAGATTCCCTCTTGAGAGACGGGGAAGGGGTGCTAAATCAGTGGCAACCTTACCTTCAGCCACTGCTGCAGTGCCTCCAAGCCAATCTGAGGCCTTGACCCACAAGACCCGGTGGGAGGCAGAATTTCTCAGTGTCTGAATGACTGGCAGGGCATTACTTCAGATGCGTGGGCACTGGAAATGGAAAAGGCCTCCGGATCATCCACGGGGATACAACTCTGTCAAAACTCTGGATCTGCTCCTTGTGCAGGAAATTCTAACCCTGCTAGAGAAAGGTACAATAGAACATGAACCTTTAGCTGAAAGGAACAAGGATTGGTATTTCCCTTATTTTCTAATTCCCAAGAAGGACAGAAGATTGAGACCCATCTTGGACTTGAGAAACTTGAACAAGTTCCTCAGAAAGGACAAGTTGAAGAAGGTGTTGCGCTGTCAGCGGATCTGCCGGTAGTACTACAAATAGGCATCCCCCTCGGACATGTTGCCGGTGCTAGGGCGTGGCCCCTCAGGTGAAGACCCGGTAAAATAACCTTCTGGTCCCTCAGCACGGTCACTGGGAGGATCCACTGACCCCTCAGCCTGCCGGCCAGTAGCTGCTTTAGCCACGGTACTCGTGCTGGTATGAGAACCTGAGCGGGATCTCTCGCACGGGCAAGTCCCTGGAAAGGAGTCTCCTTTGCGGGGTGCATTTGAAAAGAGTGGCCCAACCTTGGGCCTGGATCGATGATTGACGAAGTTCTTCAGGTCCTCTGGAGGCAATCTCTGGAAGAGCTCCCTCCACCTGGCTAGTCTGTTCTTCAGAGACCTCGAGGAAAGCGCGTTGCACGCGGTACAAGCTTGCGAGCCGTGGTCTGGGCCAAGGTAAATGTAGGCAGAGGGCATGGGGGTCTGAAGTTGGAAAGAGCCCGTCGCAGGATGGACACCTGCTGAACCCTGCCTGCTGAACCCTGTAGAAGTCGACGTGCCCCGGGGAGGAGCGTGACGCCTGAGGACAGAGTACCTGAATGATAAAAAGATAGAAGAGAAGAAGTGTCCGCGCATGGAATTACATGGCCAAAGCCAAACCCAGGAGCGCTGGTGAATTCGGGCCGTTCCTGTTGATGCGGAAAAGGGGACTGAGGTGTGGCGCCGGAGGGCGGAATCAGGGCAGCGCATGCACCCCTGCGTGCCTCTAAATTTAAAGCAGAAGAAGGTTTTTACTGGTGAAAAAGGTTCCATCTCCCGTCCCTCGTATGGGGCGCCCATGCAGTATGGAGGAAAGGGGACTGAGTAACTTATAATTTATCAGTTTCGAGTTCTGCCATTCGGGCTGAGCTCTGCCCCAAGGGGTTTTCACCAAGTTGACGGCGGTGGTGGCAGTGAGCCTCAGGAGGGGGGATTGACATCTACCCCTACCTGGACGATTGTCCTATCGGGGCTTGTTCACCTGAGCAAGCCCGGGAACATCTCAGTATCATCTGACACTCGCTTCGCAGACTGGGCTTCTCTCTTAATTACAAGAAGTCCCATATGATACCGGCCCAAAGTCTCCAATTTATTGGAGCAATCCTGGATACTTCCTCATGGAAAGCCTTGTCACCTGAGGTGAGAGCTCGACACGTTCTGCAGATGGTAACAGAATTCCAGAATGTTCAGTATCTCCCGGCCTTCGATTTTCTGAGGTTGCTCGGTCTCATGGCATCCTGCATTTTTCTGGTGCCAGAGGCCCGCTTGAGAATAAGATCTCTTCAATGGGCTCTCAGGACACAGTGGTTCCAATTCTCAGGCAAGATGTCGGACCACCTGCAAGTTCTGAGCAGAGTTGCTCAGGACCTTCTGTGGTGGGCTTGCAGAGACAACATTCTCAAGGGAGATTCTTTTTGGCAACCATGGCCGGAGATAACGGTAGTGACGGACGCCTCCCTCACGGGATGGGGAGCCCACATCAACGATCTGACATTCAGCGGTCGTTGGTCTACTTCGGAGTCCAAACTACATCTCAACCTTTTGGAGCTCAGGGCGATCAAACTGGCGCTGAAAGCCTTTCTGCCCTCTTTATGGGGAAATAATGTCCTGATAATGACGGACAAAAAACACAGTTGTCATGTACTACTTCAACAAGAGAGGAGGTGTAGTGTCCCTACCACTGTGCAGAGCGGCAATGCAGCTCTGGTCCTGGGCAATACAAGAAGGAATCTTTGTCTGCAGTTCACCTAGCGAGAGATCATAACACACGGTGGACGCTCTGAGCAGGCAGCGCACTGTCTCCCACGAGTGAGAACTAACTCAGGAAGTCCTTCAAGAGGTCTTTAGCCTTTGGGAAACCCCTCAAGTGGATCTGTTTGTGACCAGAAGTGCGAACGGTATTGCTCCAGGGAATTTCCCACGAGAGGTGTTCTGGGAGACGTGTTTGTGGTGAACTGGGAGTTTCCACTCCTGTACGCGTTTCCTCCAGTCCCCGTCATTCCTCACGTGATCAGGAGGTTGAGAAAGTTCAGGAAACACATGATCCTAATTTCCCCGGACTGGGCCTGTAGGACGTGGTACCCAGCCCTCTGGACATGTCCATCTTCCCTCCAATACGTCTTCCACAAAGACAGTATCTTCCCTCGCAAGAGGAGGGTTTCTGAAAGGCTGAGATACAAGCATTGGGACCTCCCGGATGATGTAATGGAGATTTTGCTTTCGGCCAGAAGACCAGCAACTAAATTTGCCCTTGGAATAGGTTCAGCAACTGGTGCAAGGATAAGAATGTTGATCTATTTCAATGTGAAAAACCCATGGTGCTCTCTTTTCTATTACACTTAGCCAATTTGAGGCTTCAGATTGGAACCATTAGGGGATACCTGGCCGCGCTTTCCATTTTCAAGCGCTCCTCAGTAGAGGATTTATATTTTAAAATTCCTTTGCTTGTGCAATTTTTGAAGGGACTTATTAATGTATAGCCTCCAGTTCCTTTGAATGTACCTGTTTAAGACCTTGTGTTGATGTTTTTGACAAGTTTCCCATTTAAGCCTTTACATTCATGTCCTTTAAGGCTCCTGACATTGAAGACTGTTTTGCTTATCGCAATAACATCAGCCGCAGGATAAGCGAGTTTTTAGGCTCTTTCTTGTAAACCTCCTCATACCACTTTCTATAAAGATAAAGTCATTCTCAGGGTAAAACCTTCTTTTTTACCGAAGGTAGTCTCCGACATCCATTTGTCACAAAAAATAATTTTGCCAACATTCTGTCCACCTCCTCATTGAGGTAAAGAAGAGGAGAGACTACATAGACTAGGCCCAAAAAGTGCTCTACGTTTTCATATTTCAAAAATGGCTAAATTTCGCCTGGTTGACCAAATTGGACCTTCGGGTCACCAAATGAACAATATCCAGATGGATTATCCTGGCTATTGGCGAATGCTATAGACTAGCGGGTAAGGACCTGCCGAAAGGCCTAAGGGCTAATTCTAGGAGCATGGCAACCTCTTCAGCTCTTTAAAGGAGTGTCCCAATAAATGACATTTGTTCAGTGGCCACTTGGTCGTCTATCCATACCTTTGTCAAACATTACTGCCTGGATTCTTCCTCCAGTCAGGGAGGACTTTTCGCAAAAGCCGTCCTCCATTCGGTCCATGATTAAATCCAAATTAATTGATACTCCCACCTCCAAATTGTTACTGCTTTGGGAGTCTGTCATAAAATGAGGAATATATGGGAGGTAAAGTTCTTTCGATTGGATGTTCCTCCCACGTATTCCTCATCACCCCTCCCCGCCTACCCCGCTGTACAATTTACGTGTTATTACATTCTATGCTTTCTGAGAGACTACGGTCTTGGGTAAGCTTGGTAATTCCTCTGCGAAGGGGAAAGAAAAACAGAACTAAAGTTAACAGACGCTGCATGCACTATTTATGCTGATGATGACGTTGGTCGAAAACTTTTTTCCGAAGCAGCGAAACTGGAGAGACATATCATCATAAAATGAGGAATACATAGGACGAACATCCAATCAAAAGAACGTTTCCAGGTGTAAGTAACTTTTTCTTTTGGGGCAGAAGGGAAAAAAATATTATTTATTAACCACTTCTTTTTTTATTTTTTAAAGCTCTATGTTCCTTTTAAAGTACTTGCACTGTAACATAAAATCTCTGCATTGATGTGGTAGATGTTGAGGCATGTTCAATTATGAATGCCACTGCATTGAATGTTCTGAGTTAAAGGAATGCCACAGTATTTTCCATGTTTTCCTTGGTGACCTGAGTCTATGCCTTTTGTGGTCATATAATGTATGTTTTGCAAATAAAGAACAACTTATTCATATATGCACCATGTGATCATTTCTGACATGTGGGCAGTATCAACCGCACAGTCTGACCTTACCATAGGGGCACCAGCCTAGCACATAGTTTAAATCCCCTCAAGCTAGTGTAAGAAATGACAATAAGTTGTCTGTATAGCTATTCTAAGCATGATTAAAGTTATGAAGGTCACACTGAATTGCTTTAATGGATGTCCTATATGTTCCAGCACTGATTGGAGAGACAAAGACAAACTGAAGCGATTTTTTGTAAACTGTTAGCGTGCATCAAGCATAATTCTAAATCTTTGCTTGATTTTTGAAAAAGAGAAACAATTGGACTTTAAGCAGTCATTTAAAGAGGATACTTTCATTAGGTTTGTTTGTTTTGTACCTTCCCTTCAAGATTGCTTGCTATGATTCCTTTTTTTTTTTAAAACTGCACTGGCAACAATGATTCTTCAAGGGTACATAAATAACCTGAAGAGACATATAAGAAAGTTTCTCTATCAAAATACTTCTCCAATAGTTCTGAGAACAAATTAGTCGACCTATTACATTTGAATAACACAACATTCTTCCAAATTGGTAAGTGCCTCTTAATTTGGCATAACTAATGAAAATGAAGTTCCTTGGCCAAGATCGCATATTTTTGTGCAAATTGGGATGATGTGGTTAGAACTAATAGAAAATCCCCTGCCTCACCCCTTGAGTGTAAAGGGTGGGGTGGCCATCGAAGACCGGTGCAGCTCCCTTCGTCAGAATGTTGTGCCCGGGCTGTACAAGCAATATTCCCTGGCTTCTCCCACCAGAATGTAATCCTGTCCCTTTTAGGGTAGCCCTCATTCTGGGTGTAGCAGACAATGTGGGTTCAGAACACACAGGGGATATGACATTTAGGCATCCCAGTGCCCCCATCTCCCAAATGGCAAAGGAACATGTTGTGCCTATGGAGAGGTGCTTTCACTAATGCTACCTAAAGGGATGTTGTACGGCAGTCATCATTTCTCCAGGTGGAGACAATATTGATGGAACCATACTACCCATAGTTGGAGAATAACCTCTTGCTGCTTTCCCTCCTACAAATTGAGCTTTTATCCAGCCTTCTCTTTAGGAGCTCATTTTCTTTTGTGAAGGCCTTTTTGAGATTAAGCTTCTGATCCAGAAAAGCTGGGTTCAGGGCTTCCTGGAAAATCATTTCTAAACTAAACTCATCATGAAAGTGGTAATGGAGGACAGAATGGCATTAGTTGCAAAACTTTAAGGGTTGTACTCAAACCTGTAGGAGCCTTTCTAGACTGGCACAAGTACAGCACTCCTAAGGCAGAACCATCATTTCCATAGAGGGCATCTGGGGATTGTAATTTGAAGCATTTTCGTAAAAGGAGGCGTAACATATTTACTAAAATCTGGCCCATCAAATTAAGGAGTTAAGCTAGGGGAATCATTTACCTGATAACCTCACAGTACCATTCATTTGTTTTAAATAAATATGGTATTGGCTTTGATGATTTTGTTCTTAAAGGCCCCAGTTATGGCTGCGTGGTACTGATCCTTGTTACATGTACAGTATGATTGCACCATAAGCAGATATCAGAAACAGTGATACTGGTGGTCAGCCATAATTTCGAAAAAATAATGTCGAATGACAAAAATGTTAAAAAAAAAATGTCGAATTCCGTTTTATAAAATTATATATTTATTTTGGGGTCTGGGAAAAAAATGGGTAAAAAAAAAGGGGGCGTTGGGAACCCCCCCATTTCGAAAAAAAAAACGTATTGAAAAAAAATTCTACTTTTTTTTCGACAATTTTTTTTTTCTCGAAATAATGGCTTTCGACATTATTGTTTTAGAAATTATCACTATAAACCATCAGAAACAATGTACTTATTGATTATATAATCCAAGTTTTATCTTACTCTTGCGTCCGGTCCCCTTTCCTCCATATTGCCTGGACGTCCCTTCCAAGGGATGGGAGACAGAACCTTTTTCACCAGAAAAAAACCTTCCCCTTTAAATTTAGAGGCACGCGGGGGTAGGGCCCAGGGAGCACGCGCTGCCCTGACTCCGCCCTGCGGTGCCACACCCCAGTCCCCTTTTCCATGCCGACGGGAACGGGCCGAATTCACCAGCGCTGCTGGGTTTGGCTTCGGCCATATAATTTCACGCACGGATACTTCTTTGTCTTCTTTTTTGTCTTTTTATCATTCAGGTACTCGGTCCGCAGGTAGCACGCTCCTCCCCGAGGCATGTCGACTTCCACAGGTGTCCATCCTGCAACGGGCTCTTCCCAACTTCAGACCCCCACGCCCTCTGCCTACGTTGCCTTGGCCCAGACCACGGTTGGCAAGCTTGTACAGCGTGTGGCTCGCTGTCATCGAAAGTGCTGAAGAATAGACTCGCCAGTTGGAGGGAGCTCTTCCAGAAGTCGCCTCCAGAGGACCTCAAGAACTTCGTGAAACACTGAGCCAGGCCCAAGGAAGGGCCGCTATTTTCCATTGCACCCCGCTAATGAGACTCCTTTCCAAGGACTCTCCAGTGCGGGAGGGACCGTTCAGGTCCTTGTACCAGCACGTGCACCGAGGCTGCTGCAGCTACCGGCCTTTGTGCCGAGGGATCCTTGGATCCTCCCGGTGGCAGTGTTGAGGGACTGGAAGGTTCTTGTACTGGATTGTCATCCGAGGGGCTATGCCCTAGTACTGGTAATACGTCTGAGGGGGCACCTAAATGCAGCTCTACCGACCCCCGGTCAAGGGTGTCTCACCTACCGGACCTAGGCGCGAGGAGCAGGGTAGGCCTCATGATCCACATGCAAGAGTCCTGGAGGAGGCTGGGCCTAGCGAGCCGATCAACATGTGGCAGGCACGTGGCAGGCAGCTCTCGACAAGATGGCCGCCGCGCCAGACAAATGCACCCGTCCGATGCTATTCCAGGAGTTTGGCGAAGAACGAGTGTCATGGTGGAACTGGCCTCAACCAGGTACGTGGCCTACAGCCTATCCTTCTTATGCGCATGGCAGCTTCCCACTGCGTCCATATGGGCAGGGCATACAGTGGCTCCAGCAGCGCCCTGCTACCCTGTCAGTACCCCCTACCACCTCTCAGGCAAGTGAAGAGGGGTTCTTCGAGAGGTTCCTCTGGCCCGTGATGTCACCTCAGATGGGGGTTATCCTCAAGGACGCTATCAGGGAAGTCCTCCCGACTAGGCTAGCGGCACCACAAGCACCGATGCCCCCGGCCCCGGTGCAGCCGCTGCCTCCGGCTCCCCAGCCGACTTCTCCGGCGGTTCCGTACCAGCCTCCGGCTGCGGTCCCTGTGCCCCAGCCTACGGCTCCAGGTACTCCTCCACCTCTGCAGGATACTCCTGATCCGCAGGACATGGATGAGGAGGAGGATCTGGACACGCCATGCTCAGCCAGGGCCTTCCACAAACATCTTGCTGGGCTGCAGAGTACCTGGGCCTACCCCAACCCGAGGTTGAGCAGCCGGCAGAGGGGGTTCTAGCTTAAGCCCTCACACAACACCCCTCTGCCAAAACGGGGATTCCTCTGCAGACCGATGTAGTCTCCCTGGCCAAAAAGGGTTGTCTCAGGCCCCACTCAGTCTAGCCGGTCAGTCGATGACTGGGCACAAAGTACAGGCAGATGGAGGGCGAGACATTCTTGCTCTTGGCCCATCCTCAGCTACATTCCTCTGTGATCACTGCGGCATCACTTTACTCCAAGCCTCAGTCGTCCTCAGCCTCCTCCTCTGAGGCGTTGCTAGGCAAGGAAGAGAAGATCTTGGAGGATTATGGGAAGAAATTCTATTCCAACGCGTCCTCGCATCTTCGTCAGGCCAACGCCGATGCCATGCTGCTGCCGCTAACCAAAGGTTATGGTGGGAAATTGCGGACTTCCTCCTGCAACTACCTACGCAGAGCCAATCACGTTTTAAGGTAGTGCTGGCTGGAAGCCAAGCTGGTGGCACAGAACCTCATGGAATCCACCGTGGCCCATATTGACACCTCTGGCTGTGCCATCTGTATCGCCACGGACAGCCTGGCTCCGAGCCACGAAATTCAAACCAGACATCCAGGAACGCATATTACAGATGACAAACGACCAAGTCTTCATCCATCTTGACAAAGACCACACCCAAGTTGTACACCCAGTCACATAGCGCTCCGACATGTGTGGCGGGTTCCTTGGCTTCAAGGAACGTAGATCCAGGCAGCCGGACCGCTCGCCGTCTCAGAACCGGCACAAGCAACAAAAGGGGGCAGGGGGAGTTAGGGCGTTTTCCAGGCCCCCTCCTCCGCATCAGCCCCTGAGGGAAAAAAGGCATTTCACGCCCCTTTGGGTCCAAGTGTCTCCGGTGGGGGGCAGGCTTGCTCTCCATGCACATTTCTGGTGCCAGAATTTCACGGGCCCCAGGATCCTCTCCGTAGTATCCACGGGGTAACGCCTACCCATCCCAGCTTCTCCTCCCTCCTCCCCTCCACTCCCTCAGGTTGGGAAAGCAACTCTTCTTGCGGAGATCCAGTCGCTCGTAGAGGGCCAGGCAGTGTAGGATGTCCCAGCCTCCCAGCGAGTCTTGGGCTTTTACTCCAGGGTTTTCGCCATTCAGAAGAAAAACCAGGCAGGCCTGAGAGTTGTGCTGGACCTTGCTACCATCAACCTCTCCTTACCCCTACAAAAATTCAAGATGGTTACGTCAGCTTTTATAACAGAGACATTGTGCAAGGGAGACTTGATGTGCTCCCTGGATCTGAAGGACACATACCTATGTGTCCCAATTTGGCAGCCCCATTGTTCTTTTCTGCGGTTCAGGATCATGGGCTACCACTTAAATACAAGATTCTCCCTTATGGCTTCAACTCGGCCCCCAGGGTTTTTACCAGGCTCATGAATAATGTGGCTGCCCTCCTCAGAGTGCAGGGCCTCCACATCTACCCATACCTCGACGACTGGCTCATCAGGGCTACATCTCCGGAAGCGGTTTGCCACTCTCCCCATGCCCACATGAACACACTGCACAATCTGGGCTTCTCGCTCATTCTCAAGAAGTCACAGCTGCAGACCATGCAGACTCTGACATTCTTAGACCTCATCTGGGACACGTGCTCTGAGAAGGTATTTCTGTCAGAGGACAAGATCTCAGCCATCAAGAAGTCCACCACCCACTTCCTCAGCAGAGAGGTGGCCTCGGCATGGTGGTACCAGCATCTCCTGGGTCTCTTGGCGGCGGTCCTGTAAGCCATCCCACACACGAGATTGAGGATGAGGAGGATTCAGCTGCACTTCGCGGCCTCATGGAACCACGAGCAGGGCTCTCAATCCCAGATGATCAACGTTCCTCTATCTCTCCATCCGGACCTATCATGGTGATCCAGGGACTGCAACCTACGGACGGGCAAGCCCTTTCAACCGCCCACCCCGCTGGCCACCATCACCAAAGACTCCTCCGTCGAGGGCTGGGGAGCCACCCTGGACGATCTTTCGGTCCACGGCACCTGGACTCGACAGGAGCAGAAATACCACATCAATTGGTTGGAGCTGAACGCCATTTGGCTAGCGCTCAGAGCATTCCTGCCACTTCTCAGAGGCAAGGTTGTCCTCAACCAGCATGTACTACGTCAACAAGCAGGGAGGCACCAGATGCCCTCCTCTGTGCAGACTGGCAATCAGCATGTGAGAGTGGGCCTTGGAAAACGACATCTACCTCACGGTAGTCCACCTCCCGTAGGAATCCAACCTGGAAGTGGACAGGCTCAGCAGGTTGGCAGCAGACAATTACGAGTGGCAGCTAAACGACCTTGTTATTCAGGAGATCTTCAACAGGTGGGGTCATCCCCAGGTGGATCTCTTTTCCAGCTGGCACAACAAGAAGTAACCTCAGTTCACCTCCTGGCATGGACAGGGTCCCGGCTCCCTGGGCGACGCATTTCAGCTTCAGTAGGATGACATGAAGGCTTACGCCTTCCCACCCACTCTGCTGATTCACAGAGTGATTTGCAAGATCAAGGCGTCTCGCCAACTCAACATCATTCTAATAGCTCCATGGTGGCCGGCCAGGCCATGGTTTTCAGAGCTGCTCAGCACCTCAGAGGTGCCTCCGATTTACCTCCCGACAGGCCTAGCACATCTTCTGGCGCAGCAGGGGGCCAGGGTCTTCCACCCTGCGCTTCAGAAACTAGCCCTCACAGTGTGGTGCCTGGGTAGGTAACGCTGTGGCACCTCAGCCTCACCCAGGCTAATCTGGAAATAATACAGGGCACAAGGAGTCAGGCTACCAGGGCCCAATATAAAAGTAAATGGACCAGGTTCTGCCACTGGGCAGACTCCAGGGAAATCGACCCCCTGCCATGCACTTTGGACGACGTGCTGTCCTTCTCCGCGCACCTCACCCACTTGGGGGTCCAGGCAGACACCTGCCGTACATACCTCGTAGCCATCGGGGCTTACAGGAACTCGGAGCAGGGGATCTTCTCTTCCTCCAGTCCTATCGTCAAGAAACATTTGACGGGGCTCGCAAGGCTCTACCCACCCATCAAGAGGCCGCACCCCATGTGGGACCTTAACATAGTCTTGGGCGGCCTGGCGCACAAACCGTTTGAACCAATGGCGTCCACAGACATCAGGCTGGTCACCATCAAGACGGCAGTGGTTGGCCTCCGCTCGTAGAGTCAGCGAAATCCAGGCGCTGGTCGCATTAGAACCATATACTACTTTTCACAGGGACAAAGTAGTCCTGCAGTCACACGCAACGGCCATCACATTCCAGTGCCATGTCCCTTGGCAAGTTATAAGCAGGGCGGCCAGTTGGGCCACACCCTCAGCTTTCTGCAAGCATTACTGTTTGGATGCCGGCTCTAGATCTGACGCGGTTTTCAGGCAGGCGGTTCTCAGGAGCCTATTTGCTGAAGGAGGGTCTCCTCTCACCCTGGGGCTACATTCAGTTGTAATCACCCATGCAGTGTGGAGGAAAGGGGACAGGATTTAAGAGTAATTATAAGTTACTCACCGTAGTGACTAACATACTCTTAGTCCATAGTCCCCTTTCCTCCCTACGTCCCACCAACCTCCCCCTAATAATACTGGTGTCATTAGGCAATGTCAAATCTATTGTCAACGTGTCAATGGGGACTGAGGTGTGGCGCCGGAGGACGGAGTCAGGGCTGCACATGCTCCCTGGGCCGCACCCTTGCGCGCCTCTAAATTTAAAGGCAAAGAAGTTTTTTTTCTGGTGAAAAAGGTTCCTTCTCCCGTCCGTTGGAAGAGACGCCCATGCAGTATGGAGAAAATGGGACTATGGACTAAGAATACGTTAGTCACTACGGTGAGTAACTTATAATTTACTGTTGACAATGCATAAACTTTGAGGAGGTGCAAGAGTACAACTAATGCTTGCCAGAACATGCTTTTTTATTTAGTGTGTCTGTCTTCCTAAAACACGGGAGGCCTGTTTTGGAACAGGATTGCTTAAGTATCTTGCAGTCCTTGTACTCTTTCATGTTAAGGTAAATTCCTTGCACGGCACATCTAAGACACACTGACCACCAATCAGAGTCTGAAGGGTTTCCATGTTTTGTTAGATGTGTTAAAGCTTTCTGCTTGGAAGGATCTTTTCTATAATTGGAATCGCCCACAGCAAAGGGTACATACAATTTTCTGAAAGTTCAAGTGGTACCTAGAGTACAGCATGATGGAAGATATTTACCTGGTTTGGCTTTTCTTTGTTTCTGAAGACTGCCTAAGAATGAGTCTAAAAAGAGGAGTTGTTAAACAGTAAACACTGGAGCAATGTATGATCAAAGATGGTAGAAGAAAACAAATGTTGATGAGGTGTGTTCTATGAAGCTGAGTGTGTTGATGAGGTCATAGTGTTCCAATAGGTCTCCTGAATTAGATGTGTTGAAGAAGAATCCTACATCTGGAAAATGCAGTTGTTTCAAGCTCGGGCTGGGGGACAAATTCAAGAGATGATACTTGTTAACCAGAAATTGAAGTTACTGTCAAACTGTTGAGTGCAGAGCGATTGCTCTTTTTTTCTTGAAATGTGATTGGTATAAAACTGATATTGAAACAAGGATAGCTGGAGCAGATTCTGCAGAAGGGTCCAACCTGATCTTTTCTTTAAATTGACTAGTCATTGGCCTTTTCTTAAGAGGTAACACAATGGACGGTGGACTTATGCTTCCCATTCTGAAATGCTGATCTTTTGTCTTTTTAGATCGAGGAGGAGCTGGCAGCACTGCAGAAGGAGCGCAGTGAGCGGATCAAGCACCTGTTTGAAAGACAGGAGCGAGAGATCGAGACCTTTGACACAGAAAGCCTCCGAATGGGATTTCGTAATCTAGTGACACTAGAGTATCCCAAGGAGGACTATAGATGAGACTGAACTCCTTTGCCATTAATAATAATACAAATATATGAAAAGAAAACACATTCCCCATTTTAACGGGCATGTACTCTCTCTCTCTCTCCCTGACGTCCCGTCGGATGCCGGTGCCTGTATTCTCTCTTTACTACTGATCAGGGGTCGTCTCCGTGCAGTCGCAGTGCAGGACAGAGCTCCCCCGGTCCGTCTTATCTCTCTCTTTCTTCATAGTACGTCAAAGTATTGATGTCTGCGTGCAGTGGTGAGCACCATCCGGCGACCGGCCTCGGAGACCGTAGAGAAAGGGGCGTGGGAGAAATACAAAAGAATAAAGGGGGCAAAAAGAGGAGAGGAAAAGCAAGCGTGGATGGCAGTGGCTGCAGGCAGGCATTCACACCAGACCACGAAAGTACAAGCAAAAATGTATAAAAGAGAGAGAGAGGTGATTTCTGCAGCCTTACCTTAACTAGCTGCTGCATAAAGAAAACAAAAATAGGTTTTTTTGGTATTTATTCATCAGGAATACAAAAAAGACAATTTTTTATTAGATTGAGAAATTTGATACATTTTACAGAAATTGTGATGTACATATCAGTGATAACAAATATTGAGTTAGATGGGGAAGGTGATCCTGTGGGTGGGGTCAGAGGTTGCAAAGATCTTGAGATTTTTGAAACTGTGCTGTCGGGTTACAACGGGGGATGGGATGGAACCAAACTCCTCCCCCACCCCATTCACATGGAAATAAAAAAATGTATGTTTCTCTTTATTACCTTGAAACAGGTCCCAAAATGTTTCATGGAAAATGTAGTTTCCCTGTTTTTTCTCAAAATAATACCAGCCTTTCTCAGAGTTTGGATTTGTCTGGAGCAGGATAGCTGGTGGCACTGTGACTTCAGCGAGGACAATCCAGCTGCTGGTACAGCCGTCGGTAATGCCACCTTCCTGTGACAACAGTTGCCAAAGTGCAGAAAATCTGACAGTCTATTTTCTATATAATGCACCCTGTAAGAGTGTCCTTCATTGTGACAAAAGGGGGTCTTGCTAGCAGTTTGGTCACAAGGACTGCTAAGCTGAGCAGTGTTGTAAGGCGAGCCCTGTGCAAAATGAAAGTTCAATCTTTCCAGACATGCTGCTTATTATAAAGCGACTATGAATTTCACATATGTAAGGTGCTTAAAATGTCTTTTTTTTTAATACATTTTAAATGATGTTGGGGAGGATTCTCCGGTCTGCCTTTTCCCCATCATGGGTAATGGAACAGTTGCTGCTCCTCTGCTTAAAGCACATGTAACGCACAATAAGTTGCCTTGGAACATTTAACCAATCTGGTTTTCTAAGTGGCTGAATTCTTACAGGCTGGTTGGAGTGAGAAAAAACAGAGAACACTTTTTCTACCTGTTGTTTTTCCACCTGAGAGTATTACCTCTTTCTCTCCCTTTATTTTGGCTGTTATTTATGAAGTCTTCGAACTCCAGCCTACTGCAATCCCATTTTTGTTTTCGTCCACTGATAAAGGGGTTACAGCTTCTATTGTCACCATGCAGAAAAAAAGGTTCATGCCAACTAGCGTTGTGAGAAACTGGTGCTTTTTTCAGTAGTACATGTATCCAAAGTCTCCAGATGAACTCCCATTTGTGATCGGATTACTGCGGCAATCACCTGCAACCGAGCATGAAGACTGTGATCTCATGCAACACTGTTCTTGGACCAACAGCCGGCTGGAAGGCTTTCGGCCTGCTACCTCCACGTCATTCGCTACCCCAACTGGAGAAAGGCCACTTTACGTCTCTGAGCCATTTCAAGAAATTAAAAGAAAGAATAAAGTTCTATTTCCATGTGATGTCAGAATGATCTACCCCCCCTACCCCCTTTAAACCCATCTTGGTACGTTCAGATTGTAACATAACGATATATTGGTGAAGAAGGGGATGCACTCCCCAATTTCACAGCAGTCCCAGCAGCACAAAAAAATGGGGCTTACAAAAATAAATTGTGTATTTTGTGTATAGAGGGAATTTACGGAGAGAGCTTGGACTTATTTTCTTATTGTATTTTAACTGTTTCTCGAGCCCAAAAAAGGAAAATTTGTTTTGGTTTTCTTTTCTTTTCAATTTTTCTTTCTTCTTTTCCCAGTTCAGTATTCAAAATTTACAAAAACTGTCTAGATCAATATGCTCTTCCAGATCTTTCTTTTATTTTTGCCTTCCCCACTCCCTGATCTTGGTCTTTAAATATTGCATTATTCACACTTTCAAGCTGTGTATTTTCTTACAATAAAGAGAAAACATTTAAAAAAGGTTTCCTTTCTTGAGCATGCACTTTAAAAATGGACAAACAGAAAAGAAATCCCCCCTACACACACGCGCACAAACACACACACGCACACACGCGCACACACACACACGTGCGCGCACACACACGCGCACACACAAGCATTTCAGGTTTCAGGTGTGACCACAAGTTATTGTTGAAGGTTTTCATTACATTTGTAAATAAAAGTGTTAAACACTGATGTTGCTTGCTTTTGTGGTGGTTGTTGTTGCCGGATCATCTTAGGAAGCCTCCATTGCTGCTGGCTTGCTCTTACCCCACACCAAATGACAAGAAGTGCAGATGGCAAAGCTCTCCACTTTAGAAAGAAATGTTTCACTGTGGCTGCCCCTTTTTTGTACCAACTCTTGAAGCTCCTTCACCTGCTTCCTTCCACAGTCGGTTGCCTTTGGCGAACACACTTGCTGGCGTCCACTTACATCACCCACATCGCTCTTCCTTCAGACTCCTTGGATGCTAATGTGCCAGGACATGTAATGAAACTTCTCCAGCATTGGATCTTTCATAGATTCACATACTGTGAATATTCCCCATCGTCAGATAGGGAATCCTGGGTAACGTACAGCAGTTTAAACTTAAACTGAAAACTTTCCGTCACTTTTGTGCTCTAGTACCGTCATTTTAGGTCATACTGCCCACAGCCAATAGGAACACCTACCTTAACTCCTCCCCTGTCGGCCATCTTCAGATTTTTTACTGCACGTTAGTGTAAGGAGTCCTCAAATATTTTCTCTTCAAATATTTTAACATCATTTCAAACAAAAGATTCATCTTTTTCGACGTCTTCCTGACTGGCGCTAACGGCAAAGGTACTGGATCCATGGACCGTTCCCACTGCCGGTAGTCTTCAAAGTTTCGCCTGCATCGTTGGGCCTGCCTCATGGCCAAATCCACGAGGAAGAGCCTGTTCAAGGCCTGTGCCCAACATGACGCCAAGGGATCGTTGTCTCGTCGCATGGCCCGAGGATCCCCGGCAGGGCCTCTGATACATGTCTGTACGGAGCCATGCCTCCTTACAGCAGGGCAGGACAACCCAATGAACCACTTCTAGTAAGAGGTCTGGATAGCATGAGGTGCACTCACCAGCAAGAGGAAGCATTAAGAACCTCTGACAACGAGCCCAGATCCTCACACAAGGACCAGTCTTTACCAAAGATCAGGCCCTGGGGTGTCTGCAGGGAAGGACAGCCAAAGCCCATTCCATCGCCCCAAGGAAGCTATTCCATCTGCCAAATCTGTGAAGTCTGGTGGCCACTCCTCATCTGTGGAGGCGAAAGCTACCCCATTGTTGAAATCGGCGGTCAGTACGTCATTGTCGACGACCAAGCCGCCCTCCAGGTCAACTACCCCAAGGCCTTTGATGCAGTCTGTCGGCACCCCGCCTATGAAACTGTCCATGGCTACGACCACGACTGCTTCATCAACAAGGATCTCATCGACAGCAACCATATTGATAGTTGTGATGCATCCGTTAACGGGAACAAGTGAATCTTCCCATAGAATTGTTACCACTGCCATTGTGACAAATATCGCACACACCCAGACCAGCACAGTGTCAGCATTGACAGCTCGTCCACAGCTATCATACCCTAACCTTGAGAAGGCCATGCTACCAGTAGTTATCGTGCCAGCGTCAGAAGAACCAGAGGAAGAGGCTGTCATGTCACTGCCATCTTTACCATCACTCACAACATTGCCTCCCAGAATGCAATCCTGTTCCCAGTGAGGTGAGGCAAGCCTGATCGGGCTGCCACCTTTACCTCCTCTGCATTCATCTTAGGCACTGGATAATTTGCCTTTAATCCAGCCGGCTCCATTGCTGCATCCCCAAAGAGACATGTCACTAGAAATGTGATCTACTTTGAACACGCTGGTAGCAACCTTGCAGCAAAGGCTGCCTGCACCAGCCCCGGTTTCTGTGCTTCCTAGACTGTTCCGTAGATGTCCCTGGGCACACCAGGACGCAGGCAGACATCACATGCCACCCCCACACCCAATAAGGAGTGAACACTTGTCAAGACCACAGCAGCTGTCGGATACAGAGACAGACGCAGATCCTGACCATTTGGAGGACATGGTTTCCACACATTCGTGCCACACTGACAAATTTGAGGATTTCATCGCAGGTGATAGGGAACCGGATGATATTCCGATCAGGAGCTCGCCCCTTGATGAGGTAGGGGCATTCCACACACTTATGTCCAGGGTGACCAAGATGGTAGGCCTTTAGGCAGAGGAGCAGCACAAGGACAGTGAACCGGATAAGTGCAGAGAGCAGCACTGAAAATCTGTTCTGTCAATCTCACTGTTGGAAGACGTCTGGTCTACTTGGCACATCCCGCTACTGCACCAGCAAAAAAGGACCGGTTTGACAAAAGTTACAGGTCCCCAGAGAGCGCTCCCGCCTGCCTTCTTACCCAACCAACGCCAGACTCTGTTGTGTCTGCTGCCACCAAAAAAAATCAGCTAATTCTTCGTCCTTCCAGACAGGGAATGGAACGCCACAATGCCTTCAGCAAGAAGGTTATTACTACTGCAGCCATGACTATAAAGGCGGCAAATGCAATGGCCATACTCGCAAGCTATGAATGCGAGCTGTGGTACAAGATGGGTCCCTTACTAGAGTTTCTGGCGGATGACAAGAAACAGGAGGCCATGAACCTTTTCCATGAGGGCGAATCAGTGTCAGACCATGCCATCCCGGTCTCCGTGGATTTCCCTGATACTGGTTTTTGCCAGCTTGGAAATAGAGAGTTTCTGCACAGACAAGGTTGGCTCAAGGCCACATATTTTTGACCTAATGTCCAATCCAGGGTCGTACATGTAGCCTTTGATGGAACTGCCCTGTTGGGAAGAAGGTGGATGAGGCTTTACACACTATCAAAACAGACACAGAAACCGCTAGCTCCCTGGGCATGCTGCAGCAATGGCTCCAGTCCTTTCACTCTGGGAGAGGGTGTTATGGTAGATCTTAGTGGGATAAATGCTCCACATACCAGTCTTCTTCCTCTTACAAGACCCCGTACTCATCAGGGAACCAGTATAGAAAGAAATCCCAAGCCTACAGGGGTTTGCAGCGCCACCATGGCTCCTCCCAATCTAGGGGCCAGTCCGGCAAACAAACCTAACCAGTCCAGGGCCCAGTCCTCCTGCTTCAGCACCCCGGTGGGAAAACATCACAACCGACAAATGGGTGTTAACCCTCCTCCAACAGTGCCTCTCGCTGAAGATCGTGGACTATCCACCGGACATTATTCTGCACAGAAGCCTGAACATTTGCAACACCTCTTGCTTCAGGAAGTTTGAGTTCTGCTACAGAAAGAGGCAGTTGAGAAGGACGAAGTGGGCACAGGAGTATACCCATGCTGCTTATTTGTTGAGGAAAAGTCACTGCACACATGTCAGAGGGTCGGACACCCATATTAGGTCTACCTACCTACGCTTCGTGCTGACAGAAGTACATTATCAGTTCAAGGCCCTACCCTTCGACCTCCACAGGCGTTTAGAAGACTGGTTAGTGAGAGTTCTCTCCTACCCGCAGCCACCATCCAGTGTCTACAGCGACTGGGTTTCTCCATAAACTTTGCAAAGGTGCGCCTGGCTCCATCACAACAGGCACTTGTTCTCAGTGCAAGACTCAACACCCTAAACTGCACCGCCAGGCCCTGAGACTAAAAGGTGGCGGCTCTTCTGGTAAAGGTGCGCTGTCTCAGCAGTGCCCAGATGACCCCAGTTTGCAAGTACAAATCTCTGCTGGGGATTTGGTCATCATGCATCCCGTTGATCACCAACTGCCGGCTACACATTTGACTGGTACAAGAATTCATGGATGCCCGTTGAATACAAGCCTCAGGGTCCTGGGACGACTGCATTGTTCTGACACAGGTTTTCTGGTGAAGCCTTCGCTAGTGGTCAGTGAGGGAACATCTGGTGCAAGTCGCCCCCTTCAGTTTTCCAGACCATCAGGCTACTATCACGATGGATGCTTCACTAGAAAGCTGGGGTGCCCACTCTCAGGACCAACACACTAGAGGCCTTTGGTCCGAAAAGGAAAGGAAAAGAGCCAGCACATCAACCTGCTAGAGCTGCAGGCAATCTTCTGGGCCCTGAAGTCTTTCCTTCCCCTCCTGGCGGGTAAGGTGTTTCGGATTTACATGACAACATGACATCATTGTTTTATGTCCGCACACAAGGAGGAACAAGGTCCCCACAGCTTTCCAGGGTGGCCCAAGCCCTGTGGCTTTGGGCTCAGCAGCACGACATGTTTCGCATTCCCCTTCATCTGCCGGGAATTCAGAACACTCTGGCAGACTCCCTCAGCAGAGAGTTGCACTCTTACCACAGGTGGGAGCTACACGAAGACCAGCTTCACTTGTTGTTTCAAACCTGGGGCACTCTGGAGATCGACCTACGACAACAGTCGCTGCAAGTCCTTTGCCAGCCGCTTCCCCCATCCGTAGGGCTTGGGGATGCTGTGTGTGTTCATGGAAGGGTAAGTTTTTGTATGCATTTACCCCAATTTCTCTGGTGCCTCGAGTCCTAGACACCTTCAGACTGTATCAGTGCAAACTGGTATTAGTGGTACCTGTGTGGCAGAGACAGTTTTGGTCCTCTGACGACCTCGCACTCTCATCAGCGCTGCACCCAGACCAGGCACTCATGTCCAGGAACCAGGGGTCGGTGCTGCACCATGAACGAGCCTCGCTCAATCTGACAGCCTGGCTCCTGTGTTTTTAGAATTCGCTGCTCTGTCCCTTCCACAAGACTGCCAAGAGGTCCTGGCGCAAGCGAGAGCTCTGTCCATTTTAAAGTGCTACAAGAGCAAGTGGAAATGTTTTAAGATGTGGTCCAGGGACCATCAGTTGCGCCCTCAGACCATCTGGTTGGAAGATCTGTTACCCTATTTGGTGTCCTTGGCGCAGTATGGCTTGATGCATTCTTTGATTAAGGTGCACTTGGCAACAATCTCCAGGTACAACCAAGCTGCCGGTTGTGCCATCCCTGTGGTCCCACTGACTGGTGAAAGAGTTCTTATGTGGGCTGTTCCGGTCTTTTCTACCTGTCCGTCGCCCAGCTCCAGCGTGGGAACTAAATGTGCTACTCGCAAGGCTAATGAGGCCACCTTTCGAGCCTATGAATAAGCATATTTCCTAGAAAATAGCATTCTTTGTGGTCATAACATCAGCCAGGTGAGTGGGAGATAACCAAGCATTTTCCTCCAAACCACCTTATTTGACTTTTCACAAGGACAAGGCTATTCTATGCACTAACTAGACCTTTATGCCTAACGTCCCATCCTCTTTCAATCTCAATCGACAAGTGGTGCTGCCCGTATTCTTTACCACACTGACGAATCCAGCGGAGCGAACATTGCACACGTTGGATGTGGTGTGTGCCCTCAAGTACTATTTATTTTTTGTTTGCTTGTTAAGTGCTTATACAATAAGAAAATACTGTTTCAAAGCGCCAACAGGGCAGGGAGGGAGCAAGGGTGGGAAATACATTAAAACACAATATTCAAGAGCAGAGGGAGGCAAGTGGGAGAAAGGCAAACCTACTATGCCTTGTGAGTATTTATAATGTGCAAGTGCAGCAAGGAAGAGGAGGTAAGTGCTGAGAAGTCTGAGCTTGTGTTTGAGCCACAGATCAAGTGCTAGGAATGATTGAGTGCTGCATGGACTGGGTCGCAGTAGGTCTAAGTGCAAAACCTCCAGAGCTGAGGGTGTGCAGAGGCAAGTTCTGTAGATAGACAGGAACTGGGCAGAATTGGTGTGGGAGGTCAGGGCACCAAGGATGCATAAGGGCCCAGGAGACTGATTCAGCAACTGTCGGATTAGCAGAGTAGAGAAGAAGGGAAGGAGGAGGAAAAGAGGAAAGTCTTAAGGCGCTTTCATAATTTGAGGAGATCCTGTTCAAGTCACGGAATGAAGGGGGGGCTGTTTCATGGGAGGGAGCACGCAGAGGAAAGTGAACAACCCCCTGCCCTCTGTTTAGCAAAACGCTTTACGCACAAAGAGTTAGTGCCAGAGTAGTGTAGTGGTCTAGCGGGAGAGTATTTAATGAGATAAAGTTGAAGATAGTGTGTTCCCCAGCCACACAAAGCCTTGTGAATGATGCAGAGGGATTTGAATTTAATCCGTGCAGCAACCGGGAGCCAATGAAGACTTTTTGGTTCAGGAGAGATGCGGTCCCTCGGCTTAAGGCCAAGGATAAGTCTTACGGCCCTATTTTGGATTAGCTGGAGGGGTCGCAAAGTGGAAGATGGTAGATTCAGGAGGAGACAGTTGCAGTAATAAAGCCTAGAGAGAACCAAGGCTTGGGTCACTTTTTTATCCTCTGAGAGAAGGTGAGAAAAGGTACATTTCCTTTGAGAAAAAAGAGCTGAATGTCCTGAGTGTGAAGGAGGAATGAGAGAGAAAAGTCGAACATCACTCTGAGGTTTCTGGCTTCAGTTGAAGGCGCAGGGTGAGAGCCCAAGGAGGAAGGCCAGAGTGAGGGGGAGAAGGAGGGAGCAGGGGTCCCAATGGGAAGGATCTCAGTGTTACAGGCGTTGAGGCAGAGATCGTTGGAGGCGCACCAGGATTGGCTGGGGGCTAGGCAGTCAGGGATGATGGAGGGTGCAAGAGGGTCAGCAGAGAACTTGAAAAAGAGCTGTGTTTCATCTGCGTAACACTGGAAGTTAGAGGATATGAGGCGTGCAAAGAGAGTAATGTAGATGCTAAAGAGCCAGGGAGAGAGTGTAGAGCCCTGAGGGACACCACAGGTGGAGAGGAGAAAGGGCCCAGGATGACTTGGGAAGAGCGGTTAGTGAGGAAAGAGGTCAGCCAGTCCAAAGCCCGATCGAGATACCAAGAGTATTGTGGATCCTTTGTATGAGGATGGAGTGGTTGAATGTGTCAAATGCAGAGGAGAGATCACGAAGGATAAGGACAGCTGGGGAGTTGAAGTCCAAAGCTGTGAGCTGTTCATGTGTGTTCAGAAGAGCAGTTTCCATGCCTCTGGATGCTCGGAATCCAGCTTGATGGTCGTGGAGACCACCAACAGGTTCAGTGTGTGAGTTGAGTTGGGGCAAGTCCAGCTTCTCAAGCAGCTTCCCCAGGAAGGGGGCGTTGCATATAGGGCGGTAGCTGGCAGGGCAAGTGGGGTCAGAGGAAGGTTTTTTCAGGAGTGGGTGGCAATAGGGAGTGCTTGAGGGGGGAAGGGAAAGATCCAGTGACAAAGGAGTGATTGCAGAAATCAGCAGGAGAGCCGATTATATCCTTGATGGTTCTGGATGAGCAAGGGGAGACCTATTTAGATGAGGCCTTTATGGAGCGGTCAACTCTGGTAACTTCTTCAGGTGTGACAGGGGCGATGGAGGAGGAAGGGGGGCATTGATGGTGAGGGGGTGTAGGAGGGGTTGTGAGGGAGAGAAGAAAGGGTGGTCAGGATGTCCTGAGTTTTGGTGATGAAGTGTGAGGCCAGTGCATTTCAGAGGTCCTGGGAAGGAAAGGGGGAGCAGCAGACTGCGGAAGGGTTGGCTAGTTCCCTGTAGATCTTGAAGAGTTCAGCCTTGTTATTGGATGCACCAGAGACCCGTGCTTGTACGTGAGCTCTTTTCTTTGCTTGAATGGTGAGTCTCTATTGTCTTTGGAGCAGGCGGCAGGCTGGTTTGTCAGAGGATGAGCCTGAAGATAGCCAGTTCAGTTCTGCTGCCCTGCACTTTTGTTTCAGGGCCGCAAGTTTGCTATCGTACCAAGTGTTAGGCTTAGAGGCTGATTTCAGACGGATCCTCATGACTGGGGCAAGAATTTCAAGAGTGTTGATGTACAGATCGAGGTTACTCAGGACAGTGATAGAATCGGAGTCGGGGGGGTGAGGGAAGGTGGATGCGAAGGCAGCTGCAGTCACTCGTCTCATCGGGTGGATGTTGGTGAACAAGGATGATGTGCCTTTTGGGTGGGGGGCGGTCAGGGGACCAAAGGACCCATGTGGGTGGGGAGCAGATATTGATCTAACCAGAAGAGAGGGGTGGCTTTGGGGGGTGAGAGGTTAGAATGTATGAGGGCATCCAGAGTGTGTCCAGCTGAGTGGGCTGGCCCAGATGGGAGAATGGAGAGGGAAAGTGAGGTGCAGAGGTAGGTTAATAAAGTGGATGCAGAGCCTGGGGAGTCTAGTTGAATGTTGAAATCACCCAGCAGAAGGAGGCTAGGGGTGGATGAAAAGCAAAGAGGAGCAGAAGTCAGCCCATTCTGAGAGGGATAGGGTGGTGGTGCCTGGTGGCCGGTAGATGGTAGCAATGATCAGGGTGGAGATGGGAGAGGTGACCAACTTGCAGACCAGGCTTTAAAGGAGGAATAGGGCTGGGTAGGTAAAATGAAAGTAGGAACCCATCCAGGCAAAATTAAGGCAACCCTCCCCTGCCAGTGCGGCAAGGTCGAGGCTTAGAGGAGATCTTGAAGCCGTCGGGGAGAAGGGAGTCAAAGGCAGTGACTGAGCTGACATTGAACCAAGTCTCGGTAAGAGCGAGAATGTCGATGTACATTTTTTAAATCCAGAGACATGTCAGAGGTAACTAGTGGGGGAGAGAGGGAAAGGGGGTACATACTATTTGGCATGTACTAAGGCGTTCCATGCTACGGATCAATTGTTGGTCTCATTTGGACCTTCTGGGCCCGGGAAGGCTCTTTCAAAGTCCCCATTTCAAGATTAATTGCAGCCTGCATTTCATTCTGCCATCAACAGAGTGGCAGGCTGCATCTCGGCAGACCGGGGGCTCACTCCACCAGAGTAGTGGCTGCAACTACTGCTTTCCACTCCGGAATTACGCTGCTTGATATCCGCCATTCAACCACCTGCAGATCGTTGCATATGTTCCTCAGGTTCTACTGTGTCGACAGATTCCGCAGAAGAGTCTAGAGGCGGCCAGTCTGTTCTATAATACCTATTTACGTGAGGTTAGTAAGTCTCCAGTTGTAAGTTATGCTGGGAGCTTGCCTGTAGTTTGTTTATTGATTTGTAGGGCACTACGAACCCGTAGGTAACTTGGCGCACGAGGATACAAGAAGACTTAAAGCTTAGGTTACACATGTTACACATTGAAATCAATCCAGTGAGGTGACATGAAATATACAGAGAATATACAGACAAAAGGTACAGGTAGTTACATAAAGCAGATACATAGGTATATGCATTAGATTTGGTTTAGCAGGGGTCATGTCATTGGAGTGTAGCCAGTTGAGTTTATTGTGCCTAAAGCTGAGGTAGGACTGGTCAGCTCTGAGAGCTAGGGGTAATGCGTTCCAGGACTGGGCGGCTTTCACTGGGAAGCTATTTCCTCCAGATTTTCTTAGCTTTAATCTGGGTATCTCCAGACAAAAGGAGTTGGCCGCACGGATAGAAGTTCTCCTGACCATTCTCTCAGTTAGGTATAGGGGTGATGCGTTGTTAAGGCATTTGAATGTCAGCGAAACTGTTTTGATTAGGATCCTGTCATTTATCTTTAGCCAGTGGTGTTCTCTCCTAATTTTTGAAACATGTTCTTTGTTCAGTATAGTCAGTGCCGTTCTGAGGGCATTGTTCTGTAAAATTTGGATTTTGTCTAGAATATATTTGTTGGCCCCTAGGTATAGGGCGTTACAATAATCCAGTTTTGACATTATTAATGCGTTGGCAAGGATAAGGCAACTTGCTTTGGATAAAACTGGTCTGCAGGCTCTGATGAGCTTGCAGGTGTAGGCAGTGGACGATGCCATAGAGTTTACTTGCTTTGTTAGGGTTAAGGTGGAGTCAAGGTAAAAACCTAGGGTTTTTACTTCTTTGACTACCTTAATTGTATTTCTGTCTATGTTGAAGGCGGAGTAGTAGAGTTCAGTTTTTTTAATTTGGCGGCAGAACCAAGGATAAGAATCTCAGTTTTGTCGTCATTCAGGCAGGGACCACGGGATGCCATCCATGCCTGAATGAGGAGGTATATCTTATTTACCAAGGCTGTATCCTTTTCAAAATTGCCTGAAAGGGGAATGAGGATCTGGGTGTCATCAGCATAATTTGTGTAGGTGACACCCAGTCTGTCCAATTTATCGAATAGGGGCTTGGTAAAGATATTGTACATGGTTGGTGATACACAAGAAGCTTATGGAACGCCACATGTAGTCTGGATAGGGTCAGCTGATGCTGAGGGGGAGAAAACTCTCATCGTTCTGTTGTCTAAGAAGGACTGGATCCATGCTATGGCCTCCTTCGAGAAGTGGGCTTCCGATGCTAGGTGGTTTCACAGAACTTGGTGGTCCTCCAAGTTGAAGGCTGCCGACAAATCGAGGAGAAGTAGCATAGCAGTTTTTCCGTTGTCCTTGAGCTCATCAATTTGTGTTTTTAAGTCAATTAATGCTGTTTCTGTTCCATGCTGTGGTCTGCAGCCAGATTCGCGGGAGCCTAGAAGGAGGTCTGCTTCCATGTAGCTCTGTATTTGTAAGTATGCTACCTTGTTGATAATTTTGAGTAGAAAAGGCACTGTGGTTTTGGGCCTGTAGTTAGTTTGGATGGAGGGGTCCAGAGTTTTTTAAATTTTTTAATTTTTTTTTTTATTTATTTTTTTTGCAGTGGTAAAACCCAGGATGCTTTTACGTTACTTGGGACCGTGTTATTCGAGAAAGATGCGTTGATGAGTTTCGAAATGAATGGCGCTAGATCTCTCGCTGCGTCTTGGATTATTTGGGCAGGGCAGTTGTCACCCTGGCAGTTTGAAGGTTTCAGGGATAGAATAATTTTTTCAGTTTCAGTTACTTTAGTAAAGCTAAATGGTTCTACAGCGCTAGTGGCTTCAGTGTGGCTGGTGGGTTCCAGCTCGGTGGAAGTGTTAGGCAGAATCCTCTGCAGTGCCCTTAGGGACCACTACGCCTGATTAAGACCGCAGGTGGCAATACAAGTTTTACCTTTGGTACAAGCCTGTACTACTAAGTTATAGTGGTAGCAGTAGCAGAGCAGCCAGGCTTATCTCAAGAGCATATGAGCAGTAGCAGAGATTACACAAAGGGACCACAATTACTTTGACTGAAGCAAACACTGACTCAAGGTTTCAGGTAAAAAATATAAGTACATTTATTTTTAAACCATCAGTTATAAACACAACACCTCTATTAAACTTTAAAGAAAACCACACGTTAAATATACTACAACTAACCAATTCAGTTTGTACAGTAAGTCTCAAGGTAAGTACCCTGTGTTTGAATGAACTGGTGTTATGAACAAAACACAATACCGCGGATACGGTTGCGATCACTTTTTGACAGTTCGGTCTACTAAATAAACGCGTATCCGTGACATGAAATGCTATGGGGCAAAAACACACTTAGCATCTGAGATACCCAGAGGGAGTTTGGGGCAAAAATCACAGGCAATATTTAGGTTAAAGCAATATTTAGGATAGGCAGACAGTATCGAGAAACACTCAAACAGGAGTTCAAAAGTCAAAGGGTCGGAGCCAGGTTTAGGTGACACCGGAGGCCTGTCGCGACGATCACATCGTTAGACAGTTCACGATTCCGTGTAGCCAAAAAGTACTTCAATATTGTCAATGTTCGGAAGCAAAAGTTATAAGAAAGAGGGAAGACAAGGACAGGCCTTGAGGATGAAGAAAAGGGGTTCAGAAGCCCACCAAAAGACAGTGAACAAAGAAGGCGAACCTATTTTGTCGCACAAAGTAAAATACAAGAAGGACTTTAACAAAAATAAATGGCGAATAAACCCAACCGGAGCCAAAAGAAAGACGATTTGGTCAAGCGGGTTTATGTTCGAGGCTAATATAATAACCAAGAACAGTACCACGTTTATCTAATATAATTTTTTTTTTTTTTATGTAACATTAGTTTGTACAAAAGAAAGACAACTTTAAGTTACAGGTTACAAATCTCCTAGTATCTCGGATCTAAAACAACCTCATTCACAGGATTCTAAAAGGGTCCTCGTCTCTCAGACCAGGCCCTCCAAATTGGATAAGTCCAAAGCATCCAAAAAATGTATGGTTGCGCAAATTAGCTGAGTTTTGATGCCACCAATCAAATAACACAACCAAGCATCCATATTTCCAGATAAGGGGGCAAAGTGGGCTAAATGCTGGTTGCGCTGAGCAGCAATCGCCTCACATACAGTGATTAAGTGGCGTAATGATTCTGTCGCTTGGTTACAGAACCGACATTGAGCGTCCTGTTCAGATATCTCATGCCTCAGTACAAGGATCTCCTTAGATTTATAGAGATTAAGGCGTAATCGCAGGAACATGTTCCTGTGATAGCTTGATGGAAATCTATCTAGGTACTTTGGCAAAATGTCCAGTCTGTTCAGGGTGCTTCCAAGGTCTAAGGAAGATGCCAATTCGTTTCGCGCCTCCTCATTTAATATCCAATTTTGTTGGCGCAATTTCTTTTTTGCCACTTGCGGTCGCAGGATTACGGTCTCGAGAGAAACATCGGCATTATGTAATGTGCAAACCAACTTGGCTTTCCACTTGTTTATTAAACTAGCAGACGGATGCTCTGAAACTGTATGCACAATTTCATATGGTGTTGAATTTTGTTCCAGCATCATTTTTCTCAGAGTGGAGATGGATTTCCACAGCACAGTACCGTAGAGTGAATCAATGCATAACTCGTAACGTATCGCCGTCAATGCAGAATTTTTTGGCAGCCTTAGAACTTTTCGCCAGAAATTTCCCTCTAGTTTATTCCACAAAACCTGAGGGATGTTCCAGCCAGATTCACTCCCAAATGTTATAGCCGGCGTCACCTTTTGCAGGTAGAATGTTAGGATTGGCTTAAAGGAGAATTTGCCAAATGCTGCATGCAGTTTGGCACCTTGCAATGCAAACATTTGCATACGGGCCACCAGGTCTTGTGTCCAGTCCCACTCACGAATAGAATTATTAAATTGCACTCCTAGATATCTGATGCTATTCGATGTTTCTAGTCGTTTGTCCATTATTTGCCATCAAAATTTACGAGAGCGTGCTTGGGATCCACATCCAATCACTATTATCTTCGACTTTTTGGAGTTGATTTGTAAGTCGTTTTGCAGGCAATAGTTTTGAAACGCATTCAGCAGTCTCTGAAGCCCAACTGGAGTGGTGTCTATGAGAACGATGTCGTCAGCATAGATGACCCAACTTATTTGTTGCCCATTTACTAACGGCGGAAAAATCCTTTGGTCTTTAAATGCCAGAGATAAGTCTGAAATGAAAAGTTTGAAAAGTAGGGCAGCAAGCGGGCAACCTTGCTTCACGCCCCTTCTTGTGACTATTTCATCTGACAAATCACCTTGCTGATTTAACCTTACTCTAAAGGACGTATTGGAGTGGAGGGCAATCAAGGGCTCCAGCAAGTCATTTGGGCAATTCCAGTCATTTAGTTTTTTCCATAGGAGATTCCGATTTATGCTGTCAAATGCCTGGCTCAGATCTATGAATGCAAGGTACAGCGCTTTCTTCAAGGCATCGAGTTTTAAACAGTTTAGGAGGACCAGATTTAATTCAACTCCAACTCCTTTGGTAAATCCTGTTTGCCTGGGGTCCATCACGGCAATCTCAGTTGCCCAATTTGACAGCCGCTTTGCAGAAAAGCTCCAAAGACCTTGCCGATTGTGTCCAAAAGGGCAATCGGACGATAGTTGTTAGGATCATCTCGATTGCCCCTTTTAAATATTGGAACCACTACTGCCCTTAACCATGACGCCGGCAGGATTTTTTCACGTGAAATTCGTTCAAACAAGGATCTCATCATGTTGGCCCATAGAGACTTTTGGGATTTTAGCATCACATTTGAGATACCATCAGGGCCTGCAGCCCTAGAAGCCTTTAACTTCGTAATTGCCAATTCGATGTCTTCTGCAGAATCTTCTACATTCCATCTTGCAGTGGTTGTTAATGTCAAGGGTACCACAGTGCAATTTACGTCATCAAAGACAGCGGAAAAGTAAGAGACCCAGCTGGCCCCATTCACATCATTCGCCATTGAATAGGTGTGATTCAAGCTACCAGTGTTGATTATCTCCCAAATGTGTCTGCTGTCCTTCAAAATAATCAATTTTAACATCTGTTCAGCTTGAGACTGCCTTCGCAAGAAATTAAAGGATTTAATCCAGTTACGATATTTCTGGCGTCTTGATTTTATTTTGGCGGGAGCACTTCCAGGATCGACTTTTTTCAGGAGCCTTATATCATCTCGTAGCTTTTTCTTTTCCTGATTTATGGTTGTATTGAAAGGATGTTTTACTTCAGGTGCAGACCCTTTGTGGATTGTGTTCCTCCCTTTAAAGTAGTGTAATAGCAAGGGATAATTGATCCTTGACATTATTGAGGGCGCTTTCTCAAGGTTGTTTGTCAGCATTATCAGCTGAGGTGCACTCATGCGCAATCTGTTTGTTCCGTTGTTTATTGTGACGCTCTCAAGATACTTAAATGAGGCTGATTTTGTTGCTTTTTTCCAACGTAACAACATTGCATCATGGTCGCTCTTGTCAGTCTATTTTATTTCAAAAGAAAAGACTGTTGCTAGTAATTTTTTGGACACCCAAATGTAATCAAGGGTCTTTTTACTCACGCCTCGTTTCCAAGTAAAGCCTGGAGGAATATCACCACGGGTTGCTCCGTTCAGCATTGAGCACTCTCTCAATGCCATTTCTTTTAACCATCTGATACCTCGATCCTGCAGTTTACCATTAATCATTATACCATCTTCATCACATTTAGATGTTGGCATGTTTAACCATACATAGTTGAAATCACCACATATTATAATTTCCAGATCCTCTTCTGCTAGGAGACACTTATCAACCTCCGACAGTAGGGCTCCAATGAATTTTGATTGCGAGATCAATGCAGTATTCCAGTAAATGTTAACAATCAATAATACTTGATTCCTGAGTGAAGCAAAACATTTTATCTGAATCTTTGTTACTTGTACAAACATGTTCAGATTTACAGAGGATATGATCGTCCAATCGTTATTATTCTTGATCATTGTAACCAGGCCAGCGAAGGGACGACCAAATAGGTTTTTTCCAGCAGGATTGAGAAGGACTGTGTACCCATCACAACCAGGACACTTGCGCAGCCATGTTTCCTGTAAACATATAATTGACAAGTCCAACGGGAATTGCCACTTTCCATCAAACAAGTGTTTAAAGCCACGAGTGTTCCAGGATAGCAGCTGGTTATTTTCTTCTCTGCTGTCCGCTCTTTGCTAATAATCCTGTTGTTTTGCTGTTTTTGTGCAGGGTGTGTATTTGATGCTCATATGGTCCCACAGAACCTTCCGTCTTTTTTCTTGTTCGGTTTGTTCCACTGGTGATAAGTGTGGACTAACCTCATCACTAGCATCAGCACTTATTACTTCGAAGCCGAAGAACAAGAGGTCATCCGCTGCATCTAATATGGCCGTCTTGAGAGCACGAGAGTGTAGATGTAAATTTACCCAGTCCGAAAAATCCTCAGACATTTATTCAACATATCTGCTATATCTTCCGATTTTATTGCACGCAGCGTTGCAATGCACTGTAACAGTTCAGAATGTTCTTTCGATTTAAATTTACCTCTTTCTGTTCTGGCAAGGCATTTTTTATTTGGATTTTCCATATGCCTTTACGTTTATTTTCAGGTCGATGTGTACTGGACATGTTTTCTTTGTTGTCGAGTTTTTCAATTTGTGCACTTGTTAGTTTCGGATTTAATTTGCTCCACTGGGGAAATGGGAGAGCTTCCGCCCTTCTTCTAGTCACATTTGCCCCTAAACTCTCTTTGGTGGTAATCAATGTGGAAGGAGCCTTTGCGACTTTCGTGATTACTTGCACGCCAGGGCTGGTTGAATTCGTGTTTGACCCGGTCGGCCTCTTCATGGGTTCTTTGCCAGGTCTTTCGGTGATAGACTTTGGTGCTGCTACAGTGCCAACACTGTCTTCGACGTCATCGTCGTCTATAGAGTATGTTGAATACTCACATAACTTCAATGATACATCAGAACTTGAATCATTGTCACTGCTAGAAGCTTTTCTAGCTCTTTTGGCATTTGGCTGGGATGGTAACTTTTTCACCATTTTGATTGTCCGTCCAATTCTTTCTCCGGCCGCTTGAATGGAGCAATGGAAGGCGGAGTTGATAAGTTTCGAATGAATTTTTTCTTACAAGATGTTCGGGCACGTTTGGCTACTTGTTTCCGAGTTACAAGGTTTGGAGCACCTTTTGTGCCACAAGACTTTTATTGCAGGAGTTGTTTTTCATTCTCTTTCGCCAGCCCTGTTGATGTTTTGAAAATCCCAAAGGAAAGTTTTTCAGTCAAGTTTATTTGTTCTTGTACCTCTGCGACTTTTTCTGCTTGGATAACCACACCAAGCGTGGCAGACGGGGCAGCGCCTTCTACAGCAATCAGTGGAGTTGCTTGTTGCATCAGACAGTTGTTCATGGAGCTCGCCACTGCGTGCTGTACTTGCCCAGGAGGGGCTCCTTTTGTAACACTTGAACGTCCTGCAGAGGTACTGCATACTGGTCCACCCAGGGTTATCGGGTGCTTCTGGAATACGTGGCCGGTCTCCAAGGGTTGATCCTTAGATAAGTTAGTATGGCAGTTAGGAGCATGAACATATTCACAAACTGGATTCGTGACAGTTGGTGTGTTATGACGCATCCACTTTGTACACTCAATTACAGCATCCATTAATGCGGAATTGTCACTATTTGCCTGGCGGGCTAAGTCACTTAGTCTAGATTGCCATTTTGAGGAGTTTTCGGCTTCAATATCCAATCTAGCATCAATTGCTTTCGAGAAGATCAATAGAGTTTTGCTCTGTTACTGGCACTGGTACTGGACGCGAATCAGGAAGCGCCCCCTCACCAGGGTCCGTGTTCTGATTTGGTTCCTTTCGTTTGTCGTTTGTGGAGGCAGGAATGTCTCGAATAATCACGCCTCCCACTACTGAGGAAGGAAGCAGAGAGGCGTCAGCCTTTCCTGAATTTTCCGCGGAGTAAATATTACACAGCGGGGATTCAAACTGCTCCATTACCTGCGTTAGGCCAGTTGGTTGGATAGTTCCCGTCAATTCAGAGTCTGTTAATTCGAATCGCGATGCTTGCATAATTTCACACGCATCGACATATACTGAAGGAGAGAAATCCCAAACCAATTCCCCAGTGCTAATGTCAGGGCTTGCCCTTTTATTACTTGTATTCCTAGAACCATCTCTCAATCTGGGTGGACCCAACGTTGTTTGGGCTAGAGCGGCTAGTGACGGCACCGATCCTTTGCCCAAACAAGTAACCACCTCCAAACCGTTCTCAATGGCAAACTCAATTAGATCTTTTTGTGCTTTTGACTCCACCGGGGGAATAGGTCTTACCTCCTTTGGAAAACTTAACAAAGCTTTTCTTCTGCAGAGCAATGATTTCTGGCGAGTCTGTGGGCCTTCCTTCGTCAATGTCATCGTGTTGTTAGTCCTTGCGACAGCTCCCCAGGGCCAAACAGTCGCACAACAGTCACCGGCCTTTACCCCTGACGGGCTTAACGCTGCGAGGGTGACTCACGGCTGATTAAAAGGTCCAGAGATATCACGTGATCAGTCATGTGTTGCAGAGTGGCTCCGCCTCCTCCAGGAAGCGACAGGAGGCCACGGGGGCACAGCAAGAGCTATATGCAGCTCCAATGTACAGCAATGTACGAAGCTCCAATGTACAGCAAACACTATAATCGCAGTAGAAAAGTTAGGGTAAATACCACTGCCACCAGCCAAGTCTAAATGTTAAGAGCAAAACAATGCTCAGGGAGGTACAGACAGAAAAGGGGTACAGATTAGCCCTTTCCAGTACTCCATGTAAGATGAGGTGTAATGGGTCTGTGGTAAAAATGACTATGTAAAATAAGTGGCAACTTTACCTTTCTCTGGGGGACAGTAGTCCGCCCCAGCGAAATGGAGTCAGAGGGAAGTCTAAAAGACAACCCTGGGTTACTACACTAAAGCTGCTGTGTAACCCATACAAGAACAGGGGTACCTGGAGTGGTGTGCTCCAGTGCCCAAGATCACACAATGAGTTACAACACATAGGCCAAAACACATGTAAAAGTGGAAAAAGGATGTACACTCTTACCAGGTGGAAAAAATAAACTCCAGAAATCCAGCAAAGCTGCTGGGGGACTCACTAGGTGAGGGAAATTAGCCCTAGAAGGAGAATTCTCCCTAACAGGAAGCAGGGAGGCTTTTCTATTTGCAATCTTGTTTTGTAGTGTGGTTATTTTGTTCGTTAAGGCATTCTGAATGCTAGTGCAACATGTTTTGTCCTTGGGTATGTTATCTGGGGGAGGTATGGGGGATTCCAGTTTGGAAGGATCACGAATAGTTCCTTTGTGTTGGAGCTGGCATTGGATATTCTTTCATTAAATAGGTCTTTTTTTTGTGTGAATTATTTCCTTTTCGTAGTTGTTAGCGAAGTGAGTGAGCTGCAATTTGTTTTTGTCCGAGGGGGTGTGACGCCATATGGCTTCAAGTTTCCTTTTTTGTAATCTGAGGTCTTTAAGGTGGGGTGTCAACCAGGCGTTGAGGTATTTGTATTGTTATTGTTTTATATATCACCTTAATCCAAGGCGCTTGTGTGCGCATGGTTTACTTTTACGTAGTTTGACTGGTGCAATAATGTCTAAGGCCTTAGACATGGTATTGTTGAATACCTCAACAAGGGGGTTGGGGTCGGATTCGCTTGGGAGAGAATTAAGAGATGGAAGGCTGTGTGGTAGTAATTTGTCTGATGTGATATTTTTTCTGCTCCTAGTTGGGAGGGGTGGTGCCATGACTTTATCTTTAGCTGTTTGTCTATTGCTAGAGAAAAGTCAATCAGGTGGTGGTCGGTCCAAAGTTGTGAGGTTAGTTTGTTAATAGAGGTTTCACAGTTCAGATCGGCCACCCAGTCTAAGGTCCTTCCTTTGACGTGGGTCGGTGTCTGGATTTTTTTTTTTTGTCAGTCTGTGCTCTGAGAGGGTAGTAGCTACTGTCTGGGCATGTTTGTCCTCTGGTTCGTTAAAACCAAGGTGGAAGTCACTCAGTATTAATATTTGTGAGGAGTCTTTAGTATTATTGGCCAGAAGGTTGGATATATCCTCCTCAAAGGTGCTGATGGTCGCCGGAGGTCTGTATAGTAGGTAGATGGTTAGGGTGCAGCAATTGGCACTAGGCACTTTGGCAATAAGTATTGCACAGGATTTAAGTGGAGGTGGAGACAGTAGTCTTAAGGCGAAGTTGGCTTTTGCTATAATGCTAATCTGCCTCCTCTGGCTTGGGTCTATCGGCTCTGAATATTTGATAATTGTTGGGGATTGCTTGCATAAGGGCTGGGCCTGCTGCGTCATGCAGCCACGATTCAGTGACAGCTAAGAAGTCAAGGTCGTTAGTGGATAATAGGTCTGCTATTTCATTGGCATGTGCCACTAATGATCTTGCATTGATTAATGCTCCGGTGATAGTAGTCATGCTGTTGGGCTCCTGCGATCCGATGGGAGCAGGTTTGGGTTGTTTAGTTGTCGGTTTGAGGGGGAAGTGGTCGACATGACTCAGAGTTTTGGGCAAGGCCTCATAATTTGGTCTGGGTGCCGATTTGCGGCAGGGGACATCTTGTAGCTAGGGCATGGATTTATATTAGTACTAATCTTGGGCTCGTAGAGCCAAGGTAGTCTAGCTCGGAGTCTGTTATTTCTGTTGGGTGGGTGACAGGGCGAGTGTCTGACATGGGCCATGGTTGTAGCTTTGAGCTGCTCATAGATGAATGGTAAAATGAGAAGTAAGAGAGTCATCTGGAGAATACTGGGGACCATAATTCTGAAACTGGAAAGTATATTTTCTCAACGTTGCCGGTCGGGCATAGGCGTAGACAAGGCTGGTGCAGGCCAATAAAGTGAGCTAGCAAGGTGGGCTAGACAGGCTGTGGCATAGACTGGTGCCAGTCAGCAAGGTAGACTGGTCAGGTATAGACTAATACTATCTAGGTGGTAGGCTAGTACAACGTGGGCAAAGGCTAATGCAAATCAGCAGGTTAGGCTAGTCCAGCGTAGGCATGGGCCAGTGCACAGTAGGCTAGTCAAGCGTAGGCACGGGCTGGTACAAATCAATACAGTGGGCTAGTCATTCATAAGCAAGGGCTAGTGCAAATCAATATAGTAGGCTGGTCAAGTGTAGGCATGGACTGGTGCAAACCAATACAGTGGGCTAGTCATTCGTAGGCAAGGGCTAGTGCAAATCAATACAGTAGGCTGGTCAAGCGTATGCATGGGCTAGTGCAAATCAGCATGTGTTGGTGTACAGCAATACAGTGGTTAGCGCAGCATGCTGATTATCATTACGGAACTGGAATATAGCATAAGCTTAACAATATTATCATCACATGTGGCCCATATGTATGACTCATGTGGGCTGCTAACAACAGGAATAGGAGTGGGTATAATATGTACCGTGGGAGTATTGTGCTGGCAACAAGTATGACTGGTTAGGCCTTTTGATATAACGGTGGCCAAAGAAGATACTAGCGTGCGTAGGTGCAGTCGCAGATTGCATAAGGGGTGCAAGCTTGCTTGAGTACCTGGGCAGCCGCATGAGAGAGCGAAGACGTGCAGGCTAGAGGAGCTATTGGAGCGGCAGAGTACGGTTTTACGTATAGCCACCACATATAGAGGTAAAGTTCCAGGATGGTAAATGCAAGCAGGTTATTTGGATACTAACGGACAGACATTAATAGGTCACAACACAGAGATGATTGCGGATTGAAAGGTGCTGATACCCCGTGGGCTGAGGCAGCATGGTTACTCTGAATTATGTCATGGCTGACAGGCGATAAGGTAGATAATTATACAATACAGCGATACAGTGTAAGGCCCAGGCAGAGGATGTGCTATTTAGTACAGAAAAGCAGTATTTGAAATGGTTAGAATTGTTGCTTATGTCAGGCTAATAGTGAATGTCACAAGTAGGCACACTAGTTCCAGTGGAGCAGGCCAGTTGGTGACGCCTATTAAGGCATTCTTGTGTCAGGATGAAAAATCTGGTGAAGTGGACAGTTTACAGGTGGGAGAATCTGTGAAGTGCAGAGAGTCGCACCTTGCAGCTGCGATGCAGCAATACGGGCAAAGACAGGTTCTCCAGCATGGGGTCTGGCATGGATTGACATGCTCATGAATATTCCCCGTCATCAGGCTGGGAATCCTTGGTAAAGAAAAAAATCAGTATCGGTTTCGTTTCTGATCTGTCTTTCTTAGTAGTAACCAATCACTGGTCTCAGGGTCATACTGCCCTCTCCCTAAACCCCTGCCCTGGCAGCCATCCTCAGATTTTTACCGCACGTTCAAGTGTTGGGAGTCCTCGAGCTTCCACTGCGTTTAGCGATTTTTTTCAAAGAGTTTAATCTAATTTTTTCGGTCAATCGAGCCTCAAGCTCCACCATTTCTACTTCGGATCAACAGGGTTCCGTTTCAGAATTGTTCTATGCCCCTCCAGGGCGAAGTTTTCGTCGAGTACGCTTCTTGGAAGATTCCAGAAGACTTTGAGGCCTACCCCGTGGACATAGCCCAGGACAAAGGAAGCTCGACGCCCGGATCCAAGCTGTTCAGGAACTGCCCTGGATGCGGATTGCAGAATGTGTTCAAGGCGGACGAGCATTCTAGATGCCTCTGCTGCCTTCACGAAGACAAAACGCATGTGGAGAAGGACTGTGCGTTTTGCAAGAACATGTCGGAGTGGACCATGAGGGATCGGCGGATCCGCCTCACCAACTGGCTGGAAGGGAAGAGCCCAGCGGTAGGTGAGAAGAAGAGGGCCGAGCGGTCTTCTAAGTCCTTTGAGGGCGCTCTGGCGATGGGGGCCCAACAGAAGGGTAAGCACTGCGAGTCCGCTGGCACCTGGAGCGGCAACCAGTCGGGCTCCTCAGCTGCCTTCCAGGGTGCACTTTCACAGACGCCATCAACCACGAGCCAACGCTTTGGCTCGGGGAAGAGAAAGTCTGAGAACCTGGTTAAGCTTCTGGAGAAGCCCCGGTCGATTCCGACGGAAGCAGCCGAGGGGGAGCGAGGCGATGACCCTCCCCCCAAGGTGAAGGCCACAAGCGCGCCAAAAGTTGTGAAGGCCCTGATTTACTCGGCTAAGGCCTCTATCGAGGGAGTCATGGCAGCCCTGGCGAAGCCTGTGGAGGCTACCCCAGTGGAGGCGACCTCGGGGCCCAGAGTTTCCCTGCCACCGCGGAGAGAATCCTCTTTTCAGCCCATCGATAAGACCCCTGTGAAGACCCTGGTGGAATAAGAGGGGGGGGCGGTGGCCATTACGGACACAGATACAGCCTCTGAGGAGGAGCTGGTTGAAGTTGTGAAGGGCCTCAACAAGAGGTTTGAGGAGGTCCGGTCCCAGGGGAGGAGTCCCGGGGAGGCGGACGAAGAGAGCGACGGTGGAGCCGACGAGGCTCCTGTGGAGGAGGAGCAACCATCGCGCCCGTCGCAGCCGGTGCCCGAGCCTCAGGACAACTGGGTGGCCATTTTGATGGCAATCCAAACCTTATACACGGAGATAAGGACGAGGTTGTCTCTACCCCCAACGGACGACCCTGTAGAACCGGGCCCAACGGGAAGCCCTCCAAACAAGTGGAGGAGAGTTCATCGCCCCCGCCCTTCCAGCCCTTGCGACCCGCTCAGCCTTCATCTCCTTCCCCTGATCCTAGGGATGACACAGGAACAGATATGGCCACGATGGGGACGGGTGGTGATGACGGGATGGGCCTTCCATCACCACCCTTTCGGACCCCCCGCCCGACGAATTTGGCTCCTTCCACGCCATGATTACCAGGGCATCCGAGCTTTTCCAGCTCTGCCCCGAAGAACAGAAGAAGGAAGGCTTCCTCTATCAACGGCGCAAGGCCAAGAGGAAGGCGGTCCTCGCGGTGCCGTTGCTTGATGACATCTGGGAAGAGGGACTTACTCTCCTGAAGAACCCGTCCACGACGCCTTCCAAAAGGGATCGGTACGAGAAGAAGTACCGGGTCCCCGATTCCGCCCCCTTTGTGCCTTAGGGCACAGCCGACCCTGGATTCGGTCGTCTCGGCGGCGGCCAAGAAGAAAGCGGCGGGGGCGACGACTTCAACTTCAACCTCCCCACCTGATGGCGAGGGAAAGAAACTGGACGCCATGGGACGATGAGTCATCTCGTCTGCGGTGATGACAATTAAGGCGGCCAACGCCCTAGCGATTGTTGCCCGCTACAACAGGGAGTTGTGGTACAAGATCGCTCCCCTGCTGGACTTCCTACCGGACGACAAGAGGGCGGAGGCCCTGGGGATCCTACAGGAAGGTGAGGTGGCCACCATAACGGTGGCCACGGACATCACGGACACCGGGTTCTGCCAGTTGGGCAACGGTGTTTGCCTTCGACGGCGGGGATGGCTCAAGGCAACAGATTTCCGCCAGGACGTGCAAACCAGAGTTCTGGACATGCCCTTCGACGGGAACAACCTGTTTGGAAAGACCGTAGATGAGTGTGATGGTTTCTAATGTGCATTTCGCCTTCCGACCTATTTCCAACATGGCCGCCACTTCTGCACTAGGAAATCGTCTACTCCACAGTCTAGTTGAGACTGATTCCAAGATGGCCGCCACAGCGGTTACCATCGCTAGCGTACAATCCAGGCTAGTTGTTAATTCCCAGGAAGCCTTGCAACCTTCCACCATCACTTCCTGTTCACTCCCTTATAATCCAGCAACAACAGAAGGAAGATGCGTTGCTACTCTCTCAGGAGCCGGCACATGCTTCGTAAGTTCGCCTCACTAGGATTACGAAGACCTTTCCTCTCAACCATTTTTTGTCTACTTTACTCACCTTCTTGTTCTCCATTCCTCCCTTTTATTTCAGAAGGCTTTACGGAACCTTTCATTTTCATTTCCGGCATTTCCAGGATCGATTCTACTTCTAAGCACGCTTAGACCCGGAATCTCCTCCATACCTCCCTCCAGGGAGTCTCTAGGTACTAATCTACTTTTCATCTTACTTCTTCAATCACTCCCGGCTATCGGACTTCTGTTTCTAACTCCTCACCCTTCCTTTATAGCAATACCTTGTTGGAAACCTCCAGATTTTCCTCATCCACTCAGGCTGGCTCAAAAGGACTTGGAAGTAAAAGGGTAGGCTTTCTCCTAGTTCATCCTACTCTTATAGAACTAGATACATCCACCCTAAATCTTACGGGTCTTTTCTTTCCCTCATCATAGTGCCCTCTTACTTTTGCAACACGACGGAGATTCCTTACCTCTCTGCTCTCTTCATGTTTAGCACATGGTAAGCTCTCAGAACCCTCTATAGGAACTTCTCCTTTCCTTACTTTCAGGAATAACTGTGTTCATTTTTACCCACTATATTTAGCTCAGTTTCAAAGGCCTCTCGTCTAAAACAGCCAGAAAGAATACCCAGACCAGCTCTCACCGGGTCTCCACAGGAAGACAACGCCCACCAGCAGCTCTTCCAGGGTTTTATCCCCCACAAGGGTTTCCCTCAGAGTTTCACGAAGGACAAGCTTTTGCAGGTCCTTTGAGGAGTTCTCAGGGGGATTTCTCCTATTCTTCGAAGATCCACCAGGGTTTCTTCAGACATCTGTTCACCATATAAATCCCCAGGTAGGTGGTTTTTTGTTTCTTCCCAGTGTATTTCGGAACAATTTTGTTGTCTTTACAAAACAGTTAACAATGAGTCACTTCAGGCTTTCAAGACCGACACAGAGACGGCTCGGGCCTTGGGAATTTTTCCAGCAACGATGACCGCCCTTTCGGAAATCCGGAGGCAAGCAAGGTGCCTCCAAAGAATTCGGCGATGGCTCCTCTACGTACCGCCAGGCAGCCCGTTCTTCATCGCAAGAGGCCTACAGAGGGCGTGGCAAGTCAGGAGGATCTCATTGCCATCGCCAAGGAAGCCAGGGTGGCAAGGCCGCCTCCAAGCAGGACTGAACCGGCCGTAGCGCCGGAGCCCCACCTGAGCACCCCAGTGATAGGCCGGCTGGCCAAGTTCGTCAGCGTGTGGGAGTCCATCTCCACCGACCGTTGGGTGCTGGATGCCCTGGCCCATCGGCACACTCTCGAATTCCTAAAGAAGTGCCCCTGCATTCCTCCCATGGCCAGAAAGGAAAATCATGTCCCTCAACTGCTGTTAGAAGTAAGGGCGATGCTCAAGAAGGGAGCCATCGAGCTCGTCCCGAAGAAGCTCTGGGGCTCCGGAGTATACTCAAGATACTTCCTCATCAGAAAGAAGACAGGCAGTTGGCGCCCCATCCTGGACCTGCATCAGTTAAACAAAGACATCAAGGCCCAGAAGTTCCGGATGGTCACCCTCCAGCACGTGCTGGGACAGCTGGAGGAAGGCGACCTCCTATCGTTGCTGGACTTGGAGGATGCTTACTTCCACATCCCCATGGTCGCACTGTTTCTGGGAGCCAAGATCGATACAGTCGAGCGATTGGCCTCTCCATCGGAGGAAAGGACAAAGGTCATCCTGGGCTAGGTGCAGTGTCTGCTGGCCACAAACGTGGCCAGGGTGAGGTCCATCAAGTCCCTTCTCGGCATGATGTCCTCTTGCATCTACCTGGTGAGCCTATGCAGGCTAGGGATGCGTCCTCTACAGGAGTTCCTCGACGCCCGTTGGATGCAAGCGGCGGGCAGTTTCGAAGACAAGATCCCGCTCAACAAGGTCTTCCAACAAGCAATTCGGTGGTGGGGCACTCGCGCGCATCTCGTGGCAGGTACGGACTTTCAGACCCCAGCACACCAGGAGACGGTGACGACGGATGCCTCCCTGGAGGGATGGGGAGCGCACACCAGAGATCTTCACGCAAGAGGCCTTTGGCTCCCAGAGGAGAGGTCACTCCACATCAACATCCTGGAGCTCCGAGCAGTGTTCTTGGCTCTCGGGTCGTTTCTCCCGTCCCTCAAGAGCAAAGTGGTGAGGATCTTCTCCGACAACACCACCACAATGTTCTACATCCGGAAGCAGGGAGAAACCAGGTCCCTGGCCAAGGGATCCAAGGAGGCCCAGGATCTGTGGTATTGGGCCGTTGCCCAGGGGATGTTTCTGGTGCCCTTCCATCTGGCAGGGATAAAGAACACCATCGCAGACTCACTCAGCAGGGAGCTGCGTGTGGGAACTGCGTCAGGACCAAGTGGATCGACTTTTCCGACGATGGGGCAAACCCCAGATCGACGGTGGCGAACTCCAAGTGCCAGAGGTTCGCCAGCAGGTTTCCCCAGCCAAGGAGCATGGGCAATGCTTTCTTGTTCCCCTGAGACGGCCTGTTCCTGTATTCCTTCCCCCCCCGTTGCCGTTGCTACTGCGACTCGTCAACCAACTCAAGAGGTCCAAGTGCAGGCTGATCCTCGTCGCACCGGCGTGGCCGAGACAGATCTGGTTCTCGGACCTTCTGGACTTGTCAGCGTCCCCCCCCAGTCAAACTATCAACGGACGCGGATCTTCTCTCCAGAGAAGGAGGAGCCATCACGACCCAGGGTCCCTGAACTTGCAGGCCTGGCTCCTGCAGCACTAGAGTTTGGAGGGTACGATATCCCGGCAGACTGCAAGGAGGTGCTTGCAAAGGCCAGGGCATCCCCAACTCTCAAGTGCTCTGGATACAAATGGAAGAGGTTCTCTGTCTGGTGCCGTGCACAGAAGATTAACCCTCTGCGAATTACGGCCGCTCAAGTGCTGCCGTACCTTCTGTCGCTGGCCAAGGTGGGGCTGGCACATGCCTCCATCAAAATACATCTAGCGGCGATCTCCCGCTACACCAGAACTACGGGACGATCATCTCTGTGGTCTCATCGTCTGGTGAAGGAGTTTATGAAGGGACTGTTGCATTCATTCCCGCCGGTGAAGGCTCCGGCCCCGGCATGGGAGCTCAACGTGGTGCTGACCAGGCTCATGGGGGCACATTTCGAGTCTCTGCATTCAGCACTGTTGAAGTTCCTGTCATGGAAAACATTTTTCCTTGTGGCCATCACCTCTGCACGACGAGTGGGAGAGATCCAGGCCCTATCCTGCAAGCCTCCATACTTGACTTTTCACGAGACGAGGGTGGTGCTGAGGATGCACCCCTCCTTAATGCCCAAGGTGCCGTCAGACTTCCACCTCAACGAGCCCTTGGTATTACCAGTTTTCTTCCTGTCGCCTTCGTCGCCGGCCGAGAGGACTTTGCACTTGCTAGATGTAGCTAGAGCGCTGAAGTTCTACGTGGACCGCACAAAGAGCTTTCGGAAGACATTACAGCTGTTTGTGAACTTTGGACCTGTGAACCAAGGGAAGGCTCTCTCAAAGGCTTCCATTTCCAGATGGCTTTCCGGTTGCATCATGCACTGTCACCGGTTGGCAAATCGACCGTTGCCCGGCCGTCCGAGAGCCTATTTGACCAGAGCGATCGCTGCTACCATGGCGTTTCTATCTGGTGTGCCTCTGCTGGACATCTGCAGGGCTGGTACGGGGAGGTCGACGCACACCTTCACGAGATTCTACTGCGTCGATCGGGATTCCAGGGAGGGGTCCAGGGTCGGCCAAGCAGTGCTGCGCAACCTGTTCGCCTCAAGGTGGGCCCGGTGAGGAGGTAAGAGATGCTTAATGTTGAGTTGATGTAATGCTTAATGTTGAGCCTTGCCACCTCCCGTGGTTGTGCATGTGTGTACTGCTATGTATTCTTATATTCATGAGCATGTGAATCCATGCCAGACCCCATGCTGGAGAAGGAACAAGTTACTTACCTGTAACTGTTGTCCTCCAGCGTGGGTCTGGAATGGATTCACATGCGAACCCTCCCTCCTTCCCCTCTGCGGCTCTTCACTTGGTCCTACTGCCACTTTGTGCTATCAAATCTGAGGAAGGCTGCCAGGGGAGGGGCTTAGGGAGAGGGCAGTCATTGGCTAGGGGCAGTATGACCCAGAGACCAGTGATTGGTTACTACTAAGAAAGACAGATCAGAAACGAAACTGATACTGATTTTTTTTTCTTTACCGAGGATTCCCAGCCTGACGACGGGGAATATTCATGAGCATGTGAATCCATACCGTCTATGCCAAAATGCAATCTCTTTGGCCTGTACTTTAGGCACATATTGTGGAACACCTCCAAATCTCCCGTGTGACAGAATTCTGTGAGTCCTTTCAGATCTCTTGATAGAGTTTTATCAAACACAATCTTCTCAAGGGCTTTGTGTGGAGGTGAAGATGGAATCAACCATTTCTTCCGTTCCTGCTCTGGCGACAAAGGGCCATGTGCACATTGGTGGAAATGTTGGTTTTCTGTCCAAGAGTGAACGTTGGAACAGTTTTGCATTAGTGACCGCCATTTCTTTAGTAGTATTTCCACCGACCCATCACAACTTTTGGAGCTCCACCAAAGATGGTTGCTGAAAGACTGGGACCACTGCAAAATATGTTCGGAACCTTTTTTTTCCCTGCTGCTGAGATTTTTTTATTGAGGGATTTGGCAACATGCTATACATCAAATTGATGGCGAATATTTGGGAACTGCTCTCGCATCGTCTTGGCTATTGAAACGTGTCTCTCCGTGGCTATGAGGTCGATTTGCATTCCCCTCGATTGGAGATCTTCCAGTGATTTTATAAAACCAAGTTTCTCAATGCCACTGAGGATTTACATTCAGACACCTGGACGGCCACCAAACTCACAATTTGTTTACTTTCCATGTCCTGAAAGTGGTATGTACAGTACTTTGCTGAAAATCTGTGGCTGTCACACTGTCCATCGCCAGCTAGCCTGAACCGTTTTTCAGAGAATGTACTTTGAATAGACATTTCTTCAATTTTCCAAGCTTCACTAATGGCAGGGAATAGATATTGACGCTGATATTGATAGTACTGCATTTTAGCAATGAAATGGAGTCCCACAAATTGACAGAAACTGGACAACTTACTGAAACTAGACCCACTGAAAAGTAAAGCAGCTGCACACAGTAGATTCCCAGCTGGCAGTTTTCCAGCATTGGTTGAGCGGACCATAAAAATTGTTAATGGAGCATTTCACAGTTGGCATATATTTTGAGGTTACTGCCTTGTGATACACGAGTCACATTCACCAATGGCTTCCCACATACGTCCTCTCTCACTGAATGCACACATTGCAGCATCATTATAATCTCCATCAAGCAGCTTTCGAATACAGTGTATTTGGGCTCCTTTATTAGACTATCATCCTGTTTTAATGTTGTTTCTGACTGAACTGTGGTTGACATATCAGCCAAACTGGACATACTGTAGTCAAGATCTTGGTGTAGTTCCTCAGTCAATTGTATTGATGCTTCAGTCTCTGTCATTTCAGCGTCTGTTACTTGAACATGAATTGGAGAAAACATCAATGTCGATTGGTTTTTGGGTGGCCTTTGTTTGGCGTGTGTCGATTGTGTCATGTGGTCTGCAACTAATTCAAAAGCACCTTCATTACATTCAATTTCATCTTCATCTCGTGGAGCAGTCGCTTTGTAGCAATGGTCCAACAACACTTTGCTGGATTCACCGGTCACATTAAATTCGTTTTCTGGCCATTGGGCAAAAGCATCTTGAGTCTGCTTATTGATTTGAACACGCTGCGCCTCAAATAGTAGTTGCTCCATGGTGAAATCAGTTTGGCAAGCAGCATCTCTGATTTCTGTCGCTGTCTGCGTCTGCATAGTTCGTACACCATTGGGCAATTAGAAGACAGGTTTGAAAAACATGTTCAATGTAAATCCAACATACAGTATTGGACAACTTAGATTAAAAAAAAGCATGATATGAAGGCACCAGCACAGTTGTTTGTAATTTACCGTATCTTTATTGCTTTTCCGTGAAACCTTCTTTACTGTAACGACAGCACCAGCAAGCTGCTCCTCCAACTCGGATCCACATGCCTCCACTTTTGTATCCATATCTTGTATACATCCCTAGAAAAGAGTATCCATTAAAAATAAGTCATTCGTATTTGAAATCAAATTATTCCATCGCACACATGCCTTACCCAGATACCCTTGTACGCGGTAGGGGTGTAACGGTAAACCGGTATAGCGGTATAATTACCGTCAACTCCTTCATTAAGTTGTAAAAACCATGCCCTTTTTTATACCGGTTTACCATGAATTTTCAGCACCCAAGTATAAAGTCTGTTTAGAGGCTGCCGCGAGGGCACAGTGGCTTTGACCTCGCAGCCTGAGAGGCAGTAAGAATGTGCTCAGATTTCCTTGTCTGAAAGGTGAATACATGGGAGACAGAAGGCTGTCTTCTGTAAAGTAGGCCCAGGGCTCCACTCGTAGATTCAAAGGTCTGAACTCTTTTTACTTTGTGTCCAACTTGCCTGTAGCTGCCTCACGCCCTCTAGTACGGAGTGTCTATCTTTCAGATGAAAGTTAAAAAAATAAAAATAAACACTTTACTTGAAAGAAGTCAGCATGGGCATTGCAGAAAGGCTTGTCACGAGGAGGGAGGAACATGGGATGGACAATTCTGTTTGCAGTGGACTAGTGTAAAGAGAATGTTATATTTTTGTGTAATGTTTTCTTCTACAGTAAAGTCTAATGATTTATGTGGATGACAGAGGATGCAGCAGGCCCGTTGCATACCAATAGCCAAGTCAGCAGCAAAATGATCATATACATGTATTTAGATATACATACCTGTAAGATAGCTCAGTGGGTTGAGTGCTCGAACTAAGAAAGGAAGCTCTATGAATGGCGCACGATACCTCCTTTGCCAGACATAAAGGAATGTGAGCCCCTCAGACTTCTTAACCCGACATTCCTCTGGCCTAATCTTTCCCTAATCTCTCACTTGATGTTAATGACTATGTCGCAGCTTGTACCATCTGTTTACAAGCAAAAGTACTTCAACGCCCACCTTTTGGCCTGCTAGTACAACCAGACCTTCCTACGAGACCATGGCAGCACATATCGCCCGACATTATTGTGGATTTACCACCCACCGATGGTCTTACCACGATAATGGTCACAGTGGACTCATTTACTAAATTAGCTCACTTTGTCTATATGCCACAAATAGCATTGGCAGCTCTAATGGCCAAATACTTTCTTCACTCAGTTCTTTCCTTATATGGTCTTCCGGATGTCATACTCTCAGATCGAGGCCCACAGTACACATCCATGCATTGGAAAAAAGTCTGTGAAACACTAGGAATAAAACAAGCCCTCTGTTCCGGTTAACATTCCAAAACCAATGGGCAAACTAAGAGACTTAACCAAACATTGGAATCCTACTTACCATGCTTTGTCTCAGCTCTACAGGACACCTGGAAGGATCTCCTCCCTCTAGCAGAATTTGCCTACAATAACACCCTACATACCTCCATCATAACCAGGCTGTTCTAATGCCCCTTTGGTTATAATCCATCCAGTATCCCAACACACAATTCTTCAGCCTCCAAATACTGGCTATAGAAGAACTGGAGGACAATATTCAAGCAGGACATAAAACAGCTCCTGCTGCTCTTACTGCATCAAGAATACTCCAAAAAAAGTATGCTGACTGCAAGAGAACGAAAGAACCCACCTTCCAGGAAGGGGGGTTAGTGTGGCTGGCATATCGATTTCTTCCTAGACATTTGATTACTTCCAAACTCTCCCCAAGATACGTTGGTCCTTTTACTATCCTCAGTCGTAGGACCAGTAACTTATTGTATCAAACTCCCTAAAACATCGTTTCGGATCCATCCCCTGTTCCATGTTTCATGACTAAAAACTCATATTCCCGACAGATTCATTAGACAGGATAAAGGGACGTCCACCTCCAATCTTTTCCAGCAATGAACAGGAGTGTGAAGTGTCGAACATTCGTGATTCCAGATGCTATAGAGGATGCCTCCAAAATCTGGAAGACTGGAAGGACTAATCACCTTCAGACCGCTCTTGGGAACCTGCTTCGTTTATCCACGCTCTTTTGTTGGTACGACGATTTCATAGATCTCGTCCTTGTAAGCCCAGACCTCTTCTATCACGAAGGGGGCATACTGTCATTTCTTGCTTCCTCTCGTGGTCTTTATGGCACCAATGGAAGAGGATGCATACCTGGAGCATTCATGCCCTTCCTAAGATGGATAAAATATGTTCCACAGAACTGAATCTACTTCAACAGTCTAGTTAATTCCAAAATGGCATCCTTCCAAATCCAATCAGCTCTCTTAACTGTATAAAACAACCTATCAGCCACAGCCCGGTGCGTTGCTTCTTTCAAACTCCACAAAGTCCATAAATATTTGAGCCTGCCTTTTGCTGTTCCCTTGTTTCACTTCCTCTCTGTTTCCCCTTTCTGCCTTCCTTTGTTTTCGTTCCTGTTTTCTCCCTGTCCTTTCTCCGATATCTTTCTGACCTTCGTCCTACCCTGCCTGTTTGTTGGATCGTCACCCTAAGCGCAACTTGTTCCTCACTAAACACTTCGGAAGTAATTCTGCATCGTCGTGCATTGTACTAACTTTCATTATCAGAATGCAAGCTTCTTGTGGCACTGCCCGCACAGAATGACCCAGCGCTTGACGCTGCTCGTTCTTCTCCCTATTTCCTGCAGACTGAGCAAATGCTGCAAGCGGCTCTGACCTCACAGAATGGATGTCTGCTTAGGCCGCTACTAAGATTATTCAAAGATTCACAGAGCATGTATCTGCAATTGGGTTTTCTTTCCCGTGGACGGTTTTCCTGTCCTCACTTTAATCTCTGGTTAATTTTGTTTGGGATTGAGTGGGGAAGGAGAGGCCTTTCCGGAATCCACCCTCGACTTGGACCTCAATCTCAGGTGAGTGATTATTGTGAGCTTCTCACTGTTTGCATTTCTAGTCACTCCGTTTCTTACGTAATTGACACGAAGGAGATTCTGGCAATGCTGGAACTTTGAATAAACTCTATGGGTGCAATCCAATATCAAGTCAACTTGTTCTTCTCCTAGAATGTGGTGAAAGAGGTCACTCGCATACGTCCGCAGATCTTGGTCCAGGATTTCCTGTGAGACTCCACAAATCCAGAGATAATTTCTTCTGGTGCAATGCTCCGAGTCCTCCAGCCAGTCGTCCTTGACTGCCTTATGCCTCTTCAGCGCCTCCACCCGCTGCTCCAGTTGGTCCTGGGAATTAGCTTGATCACAAAAGGCTGTCTCAAGATTGCTCAAGCAATGCTCCACCCATTGGACATTATGGGACAGCTCCTGGAATGATGTAGTTCCTGCAGGGTGGACGCCATCTCCTTTTGAATGGATTGCAAGAGCTGCACAATGTCATCCTGTGGCATGGTGAAGTAAGGAGGGGCAAGTTAATGAGTTCATATGTATTTATTCCGTTAACGTTTTATGGCTATACTTTAAGTTATAATATAAATAAACAAGGGACAACGACGTGTGCGTCTCCTCAGCTCCGCTTCTCCTCCAACTCTCCTTTTCCTCCGTTCCATCCCGTCCTTCCTTCTTCTGCACGAGCATACTCTCGTGCAGATGCACGCTATACGCAAGGAGGATACTACACATCTCCCTTCTTTATATGGAAGGACTCTTTGGCATGGTTTCATCATCCCACATAGTCACAGAGATATCTTGGTGGTCTGGATTCTCTTCCCGACCTGGATCTATTCCTGTAACTCCTTTCTTGATGCTCATCTGAATCTGTTGCCAAGGAAGGAACCCTCTTATATTTTCTGCTCAACACTTCACCCTCACCTCGCACATTCCTGTCCACAATGTCAACATTTGTACCAACTCTACTTCTCTCACTATCCATATAGTCCAAAACACCAAACTGACTTCCCCAACTTTGACCACTTATATCCATTACCCTTTCATTGTTCCATACTCTACCATCCTGGGTCCTAATAGCATGGGAATAAACCTCTACCACTCTCACGGGCTTGGACCATTTGCAACCATCTCTTCTCAAATTCACAGGTAGTTTTATCCTCACCCAACCACCCACCTGAAATTCAGGTAATTTCCCAAAGCGTTTTTTATCATGTATTTTTTTGTTGTCAATTTGTCTATGTCTAATATTTTCCTTAGCTATTTCTATTTTATTCTCACTACTCACAAGGTCATTCATCCACCCTGGAGAAATGTTTGTATTGGCTTTCCTGCCCCTATTGAGTTCAAATGGTGTGACTCCGGTGGAGCTGTGAGGGGTAAATCTGTGGGCTAACAGAGTCTCTTTGACTGCTATCTTCCATTCCTTTCCATTGGCCCATGCCAGTTTTATAGCATCTTTTATCACTCTGTTAAACCTCTCCACAATGCCATTGGTTTGTGGGTGGTAAATGGCGCACAACTTATGGCAAATGGCTTTACTTTTCAAATACGTTTCCATTTCCTCAGATTTAAATTGTGAGCCATTATCTGTGAGGACCGTTTTGGGATAACCCTCTCTCTCACACACTTCTTCCATAAACCTTATAACATCACTTGTGGTAACTTTAGGTAAGAATTCAATTTCAACCCATCTGGTTAACATGTCAGTTATAACTAGACAATATGTAGCACACCCCTCACTCCAAACGGGACCAATCACATCCATAGCTAATTCACTCCACGGACTCTCAGGGACTTCTCTCAAAACCATTGGATATTCTGCACCCTTGCACACTTTATCACTCTTAGAGCAAAGGATACATTTTCTAACTCGGTCTTCGATCAGTCTATCACAACCGGGCCACCAATATGTGCTTCTGATTCTTCTTTTAGTCTTTACAATTCCCTGATGTCCTTCGTGAGCCATCGTTATAATCTTCTCTCTTAAGTTGGTAGGGGGTATCAATTTGTCTCCTTTCATGAGGCAATCACTTTGCAAATATAATTCTTCACGTACGTCCCAAAAAACCTTTACTTCTGGAGAAAGCACTTCATTCTTCTTCCATCGCCCTTCTTTCACCATCTTCACAACTTCTAATAGAGTAATATCCTTCATCATGCCATCGTTCCAATCCTCCTTGGATACAGCTTGGCTCGATATTTCACACACGGCTTCATGATCTCCAAGATCTTCTTCAACATCATTAAGATTGGTCAAACGGGACAAACAATCCGCTGTAATGTTCTTAGAACCTGGAATGTAAATAACTTTGAAACTGAACTCCTGAAGCCTTGTGACCCATCTCCTAATCCTGCTGGATACTCTGTCTAGACCTTTGGTACTGAATATTTCCACTAAAGGTTTATGATCTGAGTGTATGGTGAATTGTACCCCCCAAACAAAAGACCGGAATTTCTCAATGGCCCACTTGATTGCCAAAGCCTCTTTCTCAATTGTAGCGTAATTCTTTTCTGGTCCTTTGAGTAACCTAGATGCAAAGGCAATTACTAATTCTTGTCCATTATAATATTGCGATAAGGATGCGCCTAAACCCACGTCGCTTGCATCAGTGGTAATTACAGTCTTCCTGCCTCTAACAAAACTTTGCAGTGCCGGGGCTTGGGCCAATGCCTTTTTTATGAATTGGAATTCTTTCTCACTCTTCTTGTTCCAGCTGAATTTCTTATTCATTTTCATTAGACTCCTCATTTCGACAGTGTGGTCTGAAAAATTCTCTATAAACTTGGCGTAATATTCTGCCATTCCAAGAAAAGTTCTTAGTTGATCTTTGTTGTCTGGAGTATTCATGGATCGGATAGATTCTGCCAGGTCTCTCTTGGGTCTAATACCATCACCAGATATTACATGTCCTAAATATTCAATCTCTTTTCTATTGATTTTCGATTTGGCTTCACTCAAAACCATTCCAGCCTGGTGTAGTCTGTGCAACACTCTGTTCAGCCTCATATCATGTTTATCTTGATCATCTGCAAAAACCAATACATCGTCTTGAAAAAAAACAACACCTTCCATATCACCAAGTATATTCTGCATTATCCTTTGAAAAACTGAAGCCGCTGATATTAACCCAAATGGCATCCTGCGAAATTGATAGAGCCCCTCTGGCGTGATAAAAGCCGTCAAAGATTTAGATTCATCATGTAGTTTAATTTGGTGGTATGCCGCTGTGAGATCTAGTGTAGAAAAAAACTTTGCAGGGCCCAAAGTAGATATTAGTTCCTGTATATTGGGTAATGGGTGTCTGTCAGGAATCACACATTTATTCAACTCTCTCATGTCGACACATATTCTAATTTTTCCTGTGGTTTTCCTAACAATGACCAATGGTGAAACCCATTCCGCTGCATCAATTTTCTCAATTACTCCTTGCATTTCTAATTTGGTTAGTTCCTCTTTGACTTCCTTCTTGAGAGCCAACGGAACATTTCTGAGCTTTTGGGCTACAGGTCTTGATTCCCTTTTAAGCAGTATCCGATGTGAGAAACCTTTTAAACATCCTATTACATCATCTCTAAATATTTCATTCTTTATCTTCTGAATGTCGCCCATGTATGACCCATCGATTTGGTAAACCATTTCATCAGCATTAGGGTCTAACCGGACCTTGAGCGATTTCTGGTGTGTCCAACTGAGAAGTGCAGACTTTCCGCTTTTAGATACATAAATGCGACCACTTGCTTTTCTCCCTTTGAAGTCTAAATTTGCAACGAACCACCCAAGCAATTCTATTCTGACTCCACCGTATGCCTTGGGTTTTACATCAACTTCATGTAAATATTCTGGGCCACATTTCCTCCACATCTCTTCTGGTATCAGCGTATACTTCGCTCCCGAGTCCACCATCATATTGACTGGGAATCCATTCACAACAATTTCAGCTCTGGGGCTCTCTATGTGCGCGTCTTCATCAGTGACCATGAAAACACATTCTTCTCCATCGTCATCATCTCCAATCCAATTAGAGGATTGTTCTTGTTCACCATTTGGGTTGGTCCAACAGCACCTTGCTATGTGACCTTTTCCCCCACACCTTCTGCAAATCATCTTAAGGGCAGGGCATTCCTTATTGTCAGCCCAGTGGCTTGGGCTACCACATCGGTAACATCCTCTTTGTCTGGTCCTTCCTCTACCATCCTGGGGAAACATGCTCCTGTTTTGACGTTCAGCACCTGACGTAGACGTCCTCATCACGTCGGGTCTATTCCCTCTCCTAGACTCGACCCTGCCAGGTCTTCTTGCATTGGCTTGGTTGTTGTACACATCTCTACCCTCGAAGGATCTTCGCTGTAAATTGTTGGTGTTGGGTATTGTTCCGTCTCTTTGTGATCTCACTTTCTTTTTCTTGTTGCCTCTAATTATTCCAATTTCTTCCTCTTGATCTGATTGTACAAGACTGATCGATGATTTGACTGACATGTCTTTCATTCTATTCTCTAAGTTAGAAACACACGTTTCTGTGTGCTCGACTTCCTTGGCCAATCTAAGTACAACATCGAGTGTGGGATCATCTTCAGACCAAAGTCTCTCTCTGACCTTGCTGCTCCGACACTCAAGCATGAATTGGTCTCTGATCCTTTCGTCGAGTTGTTGGTTGAAATTGCAATTCCGGGCCATTTTCCTCAAAGCAGTGACATATTGTTCTACAGATTCTTCTTTCTCTTGAACTCGCTTTCCGAATTTGTATCAATCTAGGATGGTGCTCATTTTCTTGTCGTAATGTTTATTGAGCTTGGCAATGGCAATTTCATACATGTTCTTGTCCCTTGTTTCATCTTCTGTGAGGTCAGGCAAGTCCTCAAATTTCTCTTGGCCCGCTGGTCCTAAACAATGTAATAGTAAAGACTACTTTCTTTCTATACTGTAGTTCACTCCACAAACTACATGTGCATAATGTTCAAAGGCTTTAAGCCATCGCTTCCAGGGAAGTATAGGTTCACCAATTTCCGGTAGAAACATATGTGGTGGTTGCACTCCTTGCATGGCCATTTTTGATTGTACGTGATCGGTTCAAGGATGCAGCTTAAAATCTGTATTTTGTACAAATTCGAGTTCTTTATGTTCTTCCTTCTTACTGTGAAGAGGAAGAGTGTGAGGAGCAATGAGGATCGCTGAAGGATGTAATGAAGATTATGACGTAGGTAACAGTGAGTTTATATTTTTCTTTTTCTTGAATTTCCACTGTGAAGAGGAAGATCGCGAGGAGTAATGAGGATTACCGAGTACTCGACGCGGAGTACTGTGTAATAGATTTAGGCAGGCAAAGGGTGCACACGGCAGTGGGCGGTGAAGTGGGCGGTGAAAATATGAACAGTGTCGGTGGTTGGGCCCGCCTCCTCTGAGCACGCAATGTTTATAGAGCATGGGACACGGCGGTGAATGGGCCAGGAGTCAACAGCTGGGGCCCACCCCCTTCTGAGAGCACGTAGCGCGGTGTGCGCCGGGCGGAGCCCAAAAGCAGTGAATAATTTAACTCGACCGGCAGTCTCTCTCCAAGGATCTTTGCGCGGCCGGGATGAGAACCGCGTTCCTACCTGCGGTGCGGCCGGAAATCCATCTCAACGGCCACTATTGTGTCTTCTTTTTTTCTTTCATCCTCGTCGCCATTGAAGTAAGGAGGGGCAAGTTAATGAGTTCATATGTATTTATTCCGTTAACGTTTTATGGCTATACTTTAAGTTATAATATAAATAAACAAGGGACAACGACGTGTGCGTCTCCTCAGCTCCGCTTCTCCTCCAACTCTCCTTTTCCTCCGTTCCATCCCGTCCTTCCTTCTTCTGCACGAGCATACTCTCGTGCAGATGCACGCTATACGCAAGGAGGATACTACACATGGTTGACTGCAGCAAGCCCTTAATCGAGGCAGCCAACTTCTCCTTGGATTTGCTCGATTTCATTTTCAGATGAGCACTGAATACCACCTCCACCACTCGCCTTAAGAAAAGTTGCTCTCCACACCAGGGGTACAAGCCAGAAGCCATTGGAGGGAAATGTGTTGGGGCTATTGTCAACTGAAGGACACTCTAAAGGTATCTTCGTGCCCTGCAATCAAAAATTCAATCCATCTTTAGAATCATCTCAAAAGCTAAAATCGCTGAGGCCCAGTAATGCACTTGTTCCCAACTGGGGATAATGGGCACAATTAGCTTGAAGCACAATCCGTCTATGAACTGGAGCGGGTGCCTACACTCAGCAGCAGTAGTAGCAAAATTGCAGGAAACATGCCCTATAATCAGATGTAGGTCAACAGCACCGGCATAAGAAGCAGTCTGCTGAATATGTGTAAACCCACTGAAGCACCCTGTAAGGAAGCAGTGCCGAAGCCCTATTACCAAGCAGGCACTGGCTGCAACAGCAGTCAAGCAGGCTTACCGCACTGCAACTTTCCACAAGTCCTGGGGAGGGAGGCCGGAGCCCAACCATAGCTGCACCACACCCGAGGGTCACGGGATGAAGACCGCCACCATGCTCCGATGAGAACTTACAGGCCTGCCGTACACTGCAGCACCTTCTCCGCTCTGCAATTGTACATGGCGGCATCAAAGGACTTAACATCGAGGAGGCCGCGCATACACTGTCCGGTCCGGGTTAAGGGACCTTTGACCCCGTCAGCTCCCACCTCGCAGTCCAGCCCCTCCAACGTCACCTCACAACACAGGCATATGCTGTTCAGGGCCAGTGCGCCCTCCCGGTCCCCAGCTTTCCTACACCATCAACGTCACACCAAGCACATACAAGGGTTCACTAGCACGATTCCTGCTGCTTTTAGGGTGCAGATTGGAAATGGGACGTCTTGATGCTGCATTTACAACAGCAGGGCTCAGGAGCTCACCGGTCTAAGACTCCTTCAGCCACCTGCCAGACCACCCCCCACATCATCCCAGAGACCCAGACCTTTTCTGCCACTTCTACTAAAAGCCTTATCTCTAGAATATATAATATCCTCCTTTCCCAGTCCACGACTGAGTGAGTTCCCACAGAAGAGCTTTGCATAAGGATCTGGGGCGGGCCATACACACGAGGAGGTGGGAACAAATCTGGAAGTGCATACGTAATTCATCTGTTTGTATTCAGCATAAAGAACAGCTATATAAAATAAAGAAGTACTTTTTAGTGGAAAGGCTAACAATAGCGCAACTGTGGGAGTCCCAGAGATGTCCGGACCTAACCGACTGGTACACAAAGCTGTGGGGCATTATCCTGAATGAAAAATTGCCCACTCACTAAAGAGGGACTTCACAAGTTATGCATCAATCTGGGGGCCATTCATAGAATGTATTCATAGGTATAATAAAGATCATATATAAGGTTACTGGGCCTTCTACATACTTAAAGCCAGGAGCAGAGGGGCCATGTATGGAAAGGGGAGGATAACCTGACATTACAAAAGATCCTCTGCAAGCATACAACATATTGGATAGTCCATGCTCCTGCAGTTCTTCAGGTACAACTGAAAGTAGCTGACTAGTGAAAAACGTACGCTTCTCTCTGGATCTGGTAAGGAGGTGGAGGGAGGGAGGGTGGAGGGAGGGCTGTGGCGTTAAGTTTTTTCAAACCTGAATGTTAAACGTAGATATGGGTTTCTGATTGTTCCCTCTGTGTTTCTTGGAGGTACAGTCTGATGCTGAAGAAATATTTTACTATGGAAAATGCAAATGAAAAAAGAAGCCCCGGTAGCCATTGTATAACTAATCTGCTTACTCCTGTAAAAACGTAGGCGTTCCCAGCAGATGAAGTAGCCACAGGAGGTCTGCCACTTGTCAGAAACACAGACAGCAGAAGTCATCACGAAATCCTGTTTGGCTCACATAGTTCAAATCAATTGAAGCTTGTTTTGGCAACCCACAAGTTGCTTAAGTGCAGCATATGACATTGCGTGGGCAGACATTCTTTACATTCTCCTGCTTGAAGGATATCACAGTCGTCCCTTGTATCTTTTTGGTTTGTCTCCCAAGAGTCCCATTCCCGTTATCCATGTCTAGTCCCCTTTCGCAGTCAGTATCACTGGCTCTTCTATTCATGTTCTAGAAGTTAGGGCAGGTGGGACAATACATGTGGTTGCAGTAGGTTTTAATTCTACTTTTATTTTGCAGTAGCATGAGAGGGAAGCTCAATGAAGAAGTATGGGCTCCAAAGATTCATTTTTTAATTGTATTTTTGTCATGAAAGAGTCTTTTGCGTTGATGGGTCTGGTAAACACCCTTTTAGCCTTGAACCTAGATGATAGACTGTGTACTATTGGCCAACTGGTTGCCAAGAAAGTCATAGTAACCATTTTAAATGCTAGTGTCTGCTGACTGTTTCTTCTCAAATAGAAGATGTTGGCCCTGTGGAAAGCCTACCAACCCTTCAGGGGTTTCCCCTACTGTCGTGTGGTTGTTTCAGAGAGCTCTAGTCCTGATGGCATCATGTGTGCAAATAGTTCCATTGATGATTTTCAGATACAGACATCTCAATTAAATCTGGCTTTCCTCTGGTGCTAGAATAAACAAAAGGTATTGAGCTACAGTTCTGTTTTCCAGTACAGATGTATTGGAATGCCGGGCTCAAAAGTCTCACCTCCGGATGAGGGGTTGCCTTTAATACCTCCAGACACCCAACAGGGCATACTACTCAATGGATGCTAGCTAATGCTTTCCTGGCCATTTGAGACAAGTACTATTAAAAAAAATCTCTTCGACAAGTGGGCACTTTAAAGCAGGCCCTCCGTATACCACAGAAATTGGTTGCCAGACACACTTGCAAGCCAGTGCTACTGACCATGGATGTTTCATTTGTTTATTTAAAACATTTTGGCTGAAAAGCCATTCATCATCATACTAACTTTATTTGGCCGTAAGTCCATCAAAGTACAACATATCATATAGCACTTAACACATTGCCCATTAAGAATTACAACAATTCAAACCATCCTACCCGAGAGGGAAGACAGTTACTAAACTCCAGATGCTATTTTAATGTAATCAGTCCTTATGTCAACTAAGGTCAAATTTGTTGGCCAATTGAGCAAGCTCTTCACCTTCCTTGGTGAAACCCCAAGACTTTTTCCCCAGTGGGTATACATTGACTCCCAATAGCAATGGATGGTGTGACCTAAACTCAGAGGGTTAAGAAATAACAGGGTCGGGCTAGGTGCTGATTTCAATAGTACTACTTCATGTGATAGGCAGCGTCTCAGGGAGATACCAAGTATGATATCAGCCACTATTTGCTCCCTTGGCTCTATACATATTGTGAGAAACATGAAGGTGTCTCCGCTAGTCCCCGGATATCTGTTGGCCAGGTGGCCAGGACACAGCTATCGCTATTGGATCCAGTTCCTTGGGGTGGACCAGTGGGGGAGGATCACCTGGATGAGGGGTCTTCGGGGAGTGGTAGTGGGACACAGACGAGCAAGACGCAGTACCCCATTCCCTGTAACACCTTTCCCCATCCTACCCTGTAGGATATTTAGAAGCTCTACCCCCTCTTTCTTACAGACGGCAGACTAACACTAGAGCCGTTTACCCGACATGTCCCAATACAAGGGTCAGGCAATTGACAGTAACCACGCACACCTTACAGCCTTTTACCTTCCCCATAGGGATAAAAGGCGGAGCATGAGAGCACACTATGAGTAAGGCAAACCGCATGAGGAAGCAGCTATTCCGGACCGGCAGTTCAAAGTGAGAAGAAAGGCGGCAGGAACCGAAAGGACGACAGGGAGGGAAGTGCCCTTGCCCTTTTCAACCCAGACCCACAAGGCCTCTGCAAGAGGAAACAGAAGACTGGGATTTACAGCTGGTGTATGGAGTAACAGATGTCAACGGTATAAGAGGGCCTTCTGCATTGATAACCCAGGCGGGGAGGCACGCTTGCTCCCATGGTACCGCCCTTGACTCCAGAAGCAAGACAAGCCAACGGGTTCGGCAAAGCCAGCGAGTCGAGGAAAGCTGATAGAAAACTGGACTGTTTTGCGCCCAAGTTTGCGAACAGCAACATTGAATGAACATGTGAACAAAGAACTTGTGTGTGAAAGCTTGAAAGAAAGTCAAGTGAAGGACCAGTGGCAGAGTGGTCAGGTGCCACTTGGGCGCTCATTCAAAGGACTCTGGCTGATCCCCTTTTGTTGAAACTACAAGTACCAGAATGCCCTAGGAGAGGCCGGCGCGAGGAGTTAGAGGGGTCATACAAGGGTTGAGTCAAACCCCTTGTTCAATCGAAAAAGTCTGACACAGTGACAAGAAGGAGAAAAAAGGGAAGTGAATCCCGCATTCAAAGAAAGCAAAGTGAACTGTGTTATATGGCAAATGTGAACCCGGCAGTTGGATGCCTGCGAATTGGGGTGAAGAGTAATACACCCGTGAACATTGTGTCAACAAGCGTGAACCTCGCTGAGGGTTGTCCACAGTAAATGATTGTCTAAAATATATTAAGACTCTTTAATATTGCAAGCTGTTGATAACGTGATTGAAAGGCCATAGTGAACCAGATGGAGTGAAGCCTATGTTGCAGGAAGGATCAGAGCCCGGCAGAGGTGGATAATGAGGTGAAGAGTAATCGCCCTGTAAAGATCTATTGAAAGAACTTTCTTGTTTTTGTTGATTGTGACACATCAGGTCCTCTGAGGCAAGAAACTTTGTGTGAAAGAGACTTGGCCACAGAATGCCCTTGTATTTCAGAAACGAACTGCAGCCTTGTGCTGACGAGGACCAGGAGTGTGCTGTGCTCATGAGTCTCGACTTGTCCCGTACTAAAAACGTGGGGGATACCCCAGCCATGCCATCCTGACTTATCATTTGGTGAACACTTCTTTCTTTTCTTGAGAACATTATCCCACTCTATTGTGTAACTTAGTTGTAAGGATCGGCAATAGTTTTTTTTTTTTTGGTATAGGCCCTTTTTTATTTGACAAGACGCCACTAGGACTGCCTTATTATTATTTGTTGGTCGTAGCTTGCTCCCATCTTAGATTTGGGTTTAGATTAGGTGTTTTTCTCACCCATTATACTGTTTAATAAATACCCTTGAACTGTGATCACTTGTCTGTCTTTACTGTTGCCACCATGAGTTCCTGACATATGGTTTCAGAAGTGGGATCTGACTCAATTGAAACCAATTGAGGAACCCTACACTTTTAAAAAACGTAGTCATCCTGTTTCTAACCCCCCCGTTGCCAAAAATGAATCAATAGGTTTTGATATATGTAGCAGTAGGGAAGCTGTCATCCCCACTGGGAAAAGAGGAATGATTCCTACAGATCTGGTGTTGATACCCCCTGTGGGGTGTTACATCAAGTTAGCCCCAAAATCTGTTCAGTATAGACGTTTTAGCAGGCGTCGTCGGTCCTGCTTCCGGGGATACATAAAGCTTCTCTTACAGTATCATGGTGAAATCCCATTTGAAGTACATCGGGGGAATCAAATTGCTCAAGGGATTTTGGAAAGGGTGCTAATCCCTCAGTTTAAAGAAGGCGAGCCGGACGAAACAGAATGAGGTACTTTAGGCTTTGGGGAAGCTGGTAAACCCTCTAACATGGAAGAAAAGGGAGAAGAGCCTGCCATCTATCCCAACCTAGCCTTCGCCCAGCGAAATGATCCAGCTCTCGCTTAGGCTTTCCTACAGGAGCCCCTTTTTCTTCTTAAAGCAGGGATTGTTGTACAGAAGGGAGATATCTACCGAAGGATTAGTGAAAACACAGTTGGTAATCCTCAAGACCCACCGAAAGGTTGTGTGTGGAGATTGTGCATTCCCATCTTACCGGGGGCCACTTGGGACAATGCAAAACCCAAGCACATATAAGTGGGAAGTTTTACTGGCCAGGGATCCACGCCGATATAAAGACCTTTATCCAGATGTGAAATATATGTTTAAAAAAATAACAGCCCACATCTCCCGTTACCTGCCCCTCTGAATCCACTACCCATCATAGAAGTCCCTTTTTCAAGAATCAATGTGGACATTATTGGACCTCTAGAAACATCCAGATTAGGCAATAAATGTGTCCTTGTTATAGTTGACTATGCAACTAGATACCTGAAGCATTTACAATGCAAAATAATACCACACAGCAAATCCTCAAACACTTCCTATCGTATTTCTCCAGGATCTGCTTTCCCAAGGAAATACTATCTGATCAAGATTTTGGCCGTGGTAAGTAGTTGGGTGCATACGTTTGCAATGTGTCCCGTGATTGGGTAGGCTCCTCCCTTGGTGTCTCCCAGGAGAACAATGACTGGGTCCCATGGAATGCCTAGGCCTGTGATTAACCGGATGTGTTCCAGGACTTTCAGGCAGGCCCAGAATAGGTGAAATAAGGACCCAGTAGATGGGCATCCTCTCAAACATTGAGGCGAGATCGCCGGGTTACTCTTATTTAGTAGTTCTGGGGTGATATACCATCTGAAACCGACTTTCATCTCCCACTTCCTTATTAGGGACACATTTAGAGCTTTTATGCATGCAAGTCCAAATGCGAGCCCAGTCTTCTGGTTCTAATACCCATCCCAGATCCCTTTCCCAGTTGAGCATGTATTTTTCTTTCCTTTCAGGGTCAGTTTTGTCAAGAAAGCGGTATAGGGTTGAAATTTTTCCCCGGTGTATTGGCGTTGTGAGTGTGCGTTCTAAGGCTGACGGGTCCCTCCCTCCATTGGTCCTGATGGAGCTTTGCGATAGCAAAGGCCTTATTTGAGTGTACTGAAATCTTTCTGCCTCTGTCACCAGGAAATTTGCTTGACATTCTTTGAATCTTAGAGGGAACACATGACCAGGAAGTCAGACACCCGTATTGGGCCTCCCTCGCTCCATCTGGCAAACCCATGCAGGTACAAATCGGGTGAGAATTCGGGTTTGTTCTATATTGGGGTTAGAGGCCCGAGGGTGCTGTTGCATCCCCATTTGTGGCCCGCATTCCTCCAGCTTTTAATCACGTTCTTGGTAGATGTTAGTTGGCCAGAGTTCAGGGAAGCTCGTTGTGCTGTGAGATGTGGAAGTGCTGTTAAAGGAACTGGGCTCCAAGCTTCCTCTAGCTGCTTCCATCGGGGCAGATTGGTGGAAGTTTCCCACATGAAGGCATTTGAGAATTGCGCCGCCCTGCAGTACCTGGAGACATCCGAGGCCCCAGCCCGCCCATTCCTGTGCTTTGCATCATGATTTGTTGGAGGTCTCCCTCTGGGATGTGAACGGGCAAGGCTGCGCAGTGATAGATTAGCCGTGGCACAATATTCATTTTCACCACTACTATTGTCCCCACGCAGAAGACCTCCTGCCTATGCCAACGTTCTAGATCTTTTGTAGCTCACTGAATAACTATGGAAAATTGGCTCAGGAAGTGCATTATTTTGACTGGGATTTGCACCCATAAGTAGCTTATGCAAGATTTCGCCCCAGGGGCATGGTGTTTGGCTGCTAGGGTTATCCTGTGCTCTCGTGATATGTTGATTGCCAAGGTTGCAGATTTAGAGTAATTGACCCTGAAGTTTGATCAGTTACAAAATTCCTTGATTTCTTCACAAAGGGCTTCCATTGAGCCATCCGCCTGAGTTAGGGTGAGAAGGATATTGTCCGCTTATATAGCGGCTTTGTATGTGTGTGTGCCCCTACTTTTAGGTCATGTATCCTTGTATTTTCCCGGAGTTTTGTGGCAAGTGGCTCCATACATAGGGCGAATATCAGCAGCGACAGAGGGCAGCCTTGGCGGGTGCCTCTGGATATATTGATTTTGGCTGATCTAGTGCCATTTATGCTGAGGGCGGTGGTCGGGTGCTGGTACTTGGCCATGGACCATTTTATGAAGTTGGGACCGAAACCGAAGTGGGATAGTGTGTGGCTGATGAACCCCCGATCTAGCAGATCGAAGGCTTTGTGTGCATCAAGGGAGATGACCACTAGTTCTGAGCTCAATCTGGCGGTGCTTTTCTATTGAATTGAGTGTGCGTCTTATATCGTCTAGAGTATTGCGCCTGGGGATGAAGCCTGTTTGGTCTGGATGAATTATTTCCGGGACGACCGTTCGTTATCTGGATGCCAAGATCTTAGAAAAGATCTTAGCATCGTTGTTCATTAGTATGTTGGGCCTGTATGAGGTGCTTTGTTTGGGGTCTTTGCCTGGTTTGGGGATAAGAACTGTCAGTGTTTCATTCATGGATGGGGTGATATCTCCTGTTGTAAGGAAGGAGTTGAAGAGGGTAGAGAGCAGAGCGGCTAGAATATGTGCGAATACCTTATAGAACCATACCGTGAACCCGTCGAGTCCTGGGGCAGCGCATTTCAGTGATTTTATTGCTTCCATAGTTTCCTCTGTTGTGATTGGGCATTCTAGGTCTTCCAGTTGGATAGGGGCATGGGAGCTTTGTATGGATCGCAGCTAGTGTGTTTGGGCTTCCGGCTTTTTATGGGGGGTCCTGACATAATTTATCTGTGGTGTTCAAGCAGAATTTCCATTTTCTATTCCTCCGCATACCGGAGCACTCCATCCGCCCCTTTGAGCTTTGGAATATTATTCCTCAGGTGTACTTTTTTTAATTTATAAGCTAGAAGCCAGTTCGCCATATTGCCATTTACGTAGTAATATTGCTTGGTATATACTAGCACCCTTGCTGACTTATCCGGTAGGTGGATTGCTAGTGCAATTTTAGCATTCTTGATACCCCTATCCCCTTGAGTGGATTGGCCCTTTTTGAAATTCCTTTCCAGTTCCTCTACGTGCTTTTCTAATTTGATTTGTTGGAGTTGACCATTCCGTTTTGATGGCGCTGCTGCACTAATCAGGACCCCTCGCACCATTGGCTTCATGGCATCCTAAACCGTAGGTGGTGGGTATTGCCCTGTTCCATTCGCCTTAAAATAATATGTAAGTGCCTCAGCTACCACATTTCTGATTGAGGGGTCTAATAGGATGGAGTCCTGAAGTTTCCAGTGTTTCCGAGAGGGAGATGGGAGACCCTGAATTTGCAGTTACCCTGACAGGTGCATGATCTGACAATGCCCTTGGTAGAATTTGAACTCTCTCCAGACGGGAAAAGGATGCTAGACATCAGGAGAAGGTCAATCCCAAAGAAACCTGTGTGCAGGTGTGAATAAAAGGTATAGTCTTGGGTACCCATGTTATCTAGCCTCCAAGTGTCAACTGTTGGCGACTCTCTCAGAAATTGGACTATCCCTAAGGCCTGTGAGAAGTCTGCTCTTGTTTGCGGGGAGAGTTTTATCAATTTGGGGGATTTGGACTGAGATGAAATCACCTCCAAACATGAGGTGGCACTCCTTAAATGCAAAAATAGATGGTATCACGTCATGTAGGAACCGGTCTTGTGCGCTATTCGGACAGTATTTGTCATATGTCCCATTCTAAATGTAATTCTATATTTTTATCGGTGGGCCTACTTAAGGGAGTAAACACAGTGGGCCCGATTTACTAACTATGACTTCTATGTGCATAAGTCTTGACAAAAGCCAATAAGGCGTACGTGCAGTGTAAGTTACGTGCACAAAGGCAAATTCATGAAGTCAGACCCAGAAATCCAGCGTATCCCACACTGTGCACAAAAACGGATGCAAGTCATGCCTGATTCACTAAGGAAAAGCATGTATGTACAAATATACCACATATAACTCCCATCGGCGGAACACACGCCAGCGTAAGTGAACACATTAAGGAAAACTGAAGTCAAACATGACTAATATGTGCACATACCACCCGCGAATGTCAGTCCCATGCACCCACACACTTTCACGAAACATCCCTGCTGTCACCACACACATCCACGCACGTGCCTGCATCGTGCACCACACTTACACCACCAATGGCATGGCTTAACTTACGACACTCCACACACATCTCCCAAGATCTGCGTTCACTACAAACTTACACCTTATGCTCATCAGACTCATTGCGATTTGCAACTCCCACAAAACCCCCAACAAAACATGAACACACCCTACAGTGGAGACACACACACACACACACACACACACACACACACACACACACACACACACACACACACACACACACACTTTACCTACCTTGTGGGGACTATGTGTGGATACCTACCTTGTGGGGACTACACACACACACACACACACACACACACACTTTACCTACCTTGTGGGGACTATGTGTGGATACCTACCTTGTGGGGACTAAACCTTCCCAAAGTTCTAGAAATGGGCTAATAGCAGAACTATGTTCAGAAAAAATTCATAATACAGGATCCAACTTCATATTTGCAAAAATGCTTATTTTTTTACTCGCGTGTACGGTACCATCTTTGTGGGGATTTGAACGCGTGTTACCATCCTTGTGGGGACTTACTTTATTATTCTTATTTGGGATGGATTGCACCATAGGCAAATGGACAAATGCTTACTTTATAGTACTCAATATACATTATACAATTGTATTTCTACATGTGAGCATTATAGCTATGACAACATATGGATTTTGATGGTTTGGCATTTCCCATAAAATGTTTAATGTGCATGTGAAACTTAAAAAGGCACTTAGTTTCTGCCATTAAACACTATAATAAACACTCAAAAGGTTTCCGAAAAGAAAACTGCAACAGAGGAGATGACTTGATTGACCCAGGCTGACACACTGTGGCCAACAGGGAATAAAGAATTCAAATTTAGATTTAATTCTTTCACAGACATCATCTTCCCTGCTAACTCATATCTGCTCTTTAGAAATGGTGGAATGGAAATGGTGTTGCTTTCTTCTTTTGGAATGTGTATAATAATAGTGGAGTTAACTTTCCTATAGGGGTCATGTTTGATTATGGAAAAGTTACATTTTCCACAGAGATCGGGTGCGATAATCATGATAATGTCCCCACAGAGAGAGTGTGTACTTGCAATCATGTTGAGGTCCCCACAGAGATTGTGTGTGATTACAATAATGATAAGGTCCCCATAGAGATGGTGTGTGATTAGGACTATACTCAAGTCCCCACAGAGACAGTGTGTAATTATGATGATGTTAAGCACTTGGGCATTAGCCCTCTATAAATCTAAATATAATACAAGAAATACAAATACAAAATATGGTCCCCACAGATATGGTAAGTGATTATGATAACCCTAAAGTCCCCACAGAGATGGTGTGTGATTACAATGATGATAAGGTCCCCATAGAGATGGTGTGTGATTAGGACTATACTCACGTCCCCAAAGAGACAGTTAGTAATTATGATGATGTTAAGTGCTTGGGCATTAGCTGCTACACACACACATTTTACCTACCTTGTGAGGACTATGTGCGGAAACCTACCTTGTGGGAACTAACCCTTCCCAATGTTATAAAAATGGGCTAATAGCAGAATTATGTTAAAAAAAAATTCATAACACAGGAAATTCATATTTGCAAAAATGCTTATTTTTTCTCACGTTTATGCACCATCTTTGCGGGGACTTTAACGTGTGTTACCATCTTTGTGGGGGCTTACTTCATTATTCTCATTTGGGATGGAGGGCATCATAAGCAAATGTAAACATGCTTACTTTATAGTACTTAGTATACATTATACCATTTTATATCTACATGTGAGTATCTGCCTGCATTATGGGTATCACAACAGATGAATTCAGTTGGTTTTGCATTTCCCATAAAATGTTTAATTTGCACTTGAAACTTAAAAAAGCACTTGGTCTCTGGCATTAAAGACTATTATAAACGTTAATGTTCCAGAAAAAGAGAACTGTGACACAAGAGATGACTTGATTGACCCAGGCTCACACACTCTGGCAAAAAAGGAATCGTGAATTTAGATTCAGATTTCGTTCTTTCACAGACATCATCTTCCCTGCTCACTCATATATCCTCTTTAGAAATGGTGGAATGGAAATGGTGTTGCTTTCTTCTTTTGGAATGTGTATAATAATAGTGGAGTTAACTTTCGCATAGGGGTCATGTATGATTATGGAAAAGTTACATTCTCCACAGAGATCGGGTACGATAATCATGATAAAGTCCCCACAGAGATGGTGTGTGCTTGTAATCAAGTTAAGGTCCCAACGGAGATGGTGTGTGATTACAATGATGTTAAGTTCCCCACAGAGATGGTGTGTGATTATGACTACACTCCAGTTCCCACAGAGACAGTGGGCCTCATTACACGGATGGCGGTAGGGATTTACCGGTACCGGTAAAATACCGGTACCGGTAAATCCTTACCGCCTTACCACATGGTCCCTTTGCGGGTTGGGGGATTTAACGCCTGCTTTTTGCAGGCGTTAAAATCCAACCCGCTAAGGGACCTCGGAGCTAATTACGGCACCGCAAAATTGCGGTGTCGTAATTAGCGCCTTCCCCATTCCCATAGAGCCCTATAGGGCAGAAATGGGAATGGGGAAGGGCAATGGTGGAAGGGGGATTCACCGCCCCTCCAACCTTGGAATGGGGCGGTAAATCCCCTTTCCGCCAAGGCGGTGCCGGTATTTTACCGGCATGAGCCATGGCGCTAATAGCGCCATGGCTCACCGCCTACCGTGTAATGAGACCCAGTGTGTAATAAGCGCCTTGCCATTAGCAGCTATATAAATCTAGATAAAATACAAAATACAATTACAAAATAACATCCACACAGAAATGGTATGTGATTATGATAACGCTAAAATCCCCACAGAGATGTTGTGTAATTTCAATGATCTTTAGGTCCCACAGAGATGGTATGTGATTATGTTAGTGTGTAATTATGATGATGTTAAACACGTAGGCTTAGCCGCGGTAACCAGTCATTTTACCGTAGAAAATGTCAAAGTGGTACATTTAATTGCGACCAAAATACAGAAAAATGCAAAAAATATGAAACACATATGTATACGGTAGAGAAAATAAGGTTACCACAGATATGGTACGTGATTATGATAACGATAAAGTTCCCATAGAGATGGTGTGTAATTTTAATGATGTTTAGGTTCCCACAGAGATGGTATGTGATTATGTTAACCCTAAAGTCCCCACAGAGATGGTGTGTAATTTCAGTGATGTTTAGGTTCCCACAGAGATGGTATGTGATTATGTTAACCCTAAAGTCCCCACAGAGATGGTGTGTAATTTCAATGATGTTTAGGTCCCCACAGAGATTGTATGTGATTATGTTAACCCTAATGTCCCCACAGAGATGGTGTGTAATTTCAATGATGTTTAGGTCCCCACAGAGATGGTATGTGATTATGATAACACTAAAGTCCCCGCAGAGATGGTGTGTAATTTCAATGATGTTTAGTTCCCCACAGAGATGGTGTGAATAAGAATATTTTTAAAGTCCACCCAGAGGTCACCAGAGGTCAACAAAAACTTGAACTGAACATTTGAGTCTAGTATTGAACTCCTCAATGGTTGTCCTCATTAATCATCTCCCCTTCCCCATCAAAAATGACTTACCGCTCCTTCTCCTACTACCGTACACTACACACACGTATTCCTCTACACACATGGCAGCCTTATGCCTATTAATACCAAATTAACCTGAGGGAGCCTTGCCAAAGCTCTCATCTCTATTGATTTCAATCACCCCCAAAGCAGTGGCTAATCAGGTATCACAGAGCTGTCATTTTATAGATTTTGGGCTCTCCCCTTTTAAAAGAGAGAAATCGAAGTGCCACTGTCACAAACCACACAGAACCATACTGGCATTGAGGAGTCGGGTTTTGCATATGATTCCCCCACTAACCTAGTAAAGTCTCATGCAATAAAACCACCAAAATGCCAAAGGTTCACTATAGAAGACCACCTTTCAGTTAATGTATTGAGTCTGATAATGATGCTGAAGTCCCTGAGGAGATGATATGCGATTATTATGATGTCCAAAAGCCCACAGATATGCTGTGTAATTATCATGACTTTAAGGTCCTCACAGAGATTGCGTGTGATAATGTTGACAATGAAGTCCCCATATAGATAGTGTGTGATCATAATGCAGTTAAACTTCCCTTAGACATGGTGTGCGATAAAAATGGTGTCGGAACGCCAAAGAGATTGTGTTTGAATATAGTTATGTTAAAGTTCCCACAGCAATGGTGTGTTTATAATGGTATTAAAGTCCATACAGAGATGGTGTGTGATAAAAATGAGATTGAAGACCCCACAGAGATGGCATTTGATTATATTGATGCTTAAGTTCTCACAGAGACGATGTTTGATAAGGGTACTATTAAAGTTTTCATAGGTGAAGTGGGATAATAATGATGTTACCGTCCACACAGAGATGATGTGTATCAATGTTAGAGTCAGAGATGGTATGTAACAATGTTTGATAAATGGATCTTGTATGATATGACTTCTACAATTTTGGTGGCTTTTTGGCAATATGCTCTGCAATAGAGGGAAGGTAGGGATTGGTGGTAGCAGATCAAATGTGAGCTGCAAATCCTGAAGTGTTGAATAGTACAGATGTAGATGTACGTGCTTGGCTTTCTGTGAGCTGGTGAGATACCGAGTGAATTGAACATGTAGATTTTGTGTTGATACATGGGCCCCAGGTGTGGTGTTCCATGAAATACAAACAGGATTCATCTTACGAACATGGGTAGGTGTGGCAATGCAACATGGGAGATCACAGAACAGAATAGGGTGTTTTCCCTTATGGGTGTGTGAGTGGCCATGCCACTGTGAGGGGAGTTTTAGTTGGTTGATATAGAGAGGTTAAGATGAATAAGGGAGCATGAAGGTAAATAACATCACAATAAAGATTTTAAAGGCCCCACAGAGATGTTGTGTGATGTTGAGGTTAAAACCCCTGCAGAGACAGTAGTTGATGATGTGAACATTTTTTTCTAAGATGGAAATGTTTAATGCTATATGTTGCCCTCATTGTTAGTGTGTGATGATGGTTATGTTACACATCACATAGACCAATTGTGACATAATGGTGATTTAATTGCTCCCAGCAAGGTGTTGTGTGATGACAGGAAACCGAGGAAGCTAAATTAGAAGTGAGGTGTCAGTGATCAATAGTCACCAAATGAGCATGTAGACCACATCTCCTCAAGCCAATAGATGGCTTCTCCACAGCAATTGTTTGATTGTGGTGCTTTCATCTACATTGCATTGTGAATGTTGAGCCCTAGTTTAATGTCTCCAAAGATAAAAGGCTTGATTATGAGTTGAATGGAATTCTCTTTGATAATTCTGTCCAATTACTGTATTGTTATTTTGTTGTAATAGCACTACCACATCAGACCTGGAGATACATCTTACAGATTCTGAGGTGGTGCAAATCCCCATTATTCTGTCCTATTAAACTAAAATGGGGTATGGAGGATTAACAAAGGACCGTCATTTTTCAGGTGCTAACTTCTCCATTTTGTGGACGAAAAACCGCCAGTCAAATGCTGGAGTTTTTTTCCTCCAACTAAACTCCAACATCGATAAATGGCTGTGTGTTAAAATTGGTAGTAGATCTGTTACACACATTGGGCCTCATCACGAGTTGGGCGGTAATGCTGGCGGTATTACCGCTGGTGCTAATAGCCCTACTGCCAAACCCCCAGGCGCTATTAGCGCCGGATCACGGGTTTGGCAGAAGCGTTATTGCCCATTCCCCATTGGGCCCATTCAGGAATTCCTCATTCCCCATTGGGCACAATGGGGAACATTTGCGCTATTACCGCCGGCGGATTTTTCGCGCCGAAAATCGGCAATTTTGCCACAGATTTCCCCCCAGCTCAAAGCTGGGGGGAAATCCACCAAAGCCATGATCTGGCGGACCCTTAAATGCGGCAGTAATAGCGCTACCGCTGCATTTAAGGGTTACCGCCAGACTCGTGCTGAGGACCATTGTATTTTACTGCACTGCCATACTTGTAAAGAGGCACAGTGTCTAGTGTTGTGGTGATTTTAAAGCACCCTCAAGGATGGTCTGTGAGGACTATGCCTCTACCCATGTGGGAAACTGTACTTTTAGTTACGCTCCTGAAAAGGTTTGTGACTATTGTGATGCCAAAGTTTCCATTAGTATAAACTGTAAATGATGGTAAAGAAGCAACAAACATGGTAGATGGCCTCTCCTCTTCACCCTCTATACCTTTGTATAAGGAAAACATATTTCATCCTTTGTCTTTCACCATCACTTTTTTACTGCTGATGACACTCAAAACATGTATCTACTTCACCCCAGCCATCTTGGAATGGATTACCAACTGTCTCCCTGTAATTCATTACTAGATCACGCCTCATGCTGAACTCCACAAAAATGGAAATCCTCTTTCGAAGGGATTGGTTCCTCCGACGTATTCCACATCTATGACAGGTAATCACCACAGCTGTGCTGCTTTGGAAAATCTTCGGCGTCTGCGTCCTGCGTGGATGACGTCGATACGCTGTCCTCGAGGGCCTCCATCGAGCCGACGTCACCGGATGTTATGAGTAGGACGCATGACCCCCGTAGCCTCAGTTCTGTTTTTTCCGCGAACGTGTTCGCTTCGGAGATCTTGGTGCGCCTCGGTTCTTCTGAGTACTTCTTTCGGTTCTTTGAACCTGTTTGTTTGTGGGGATATCATGTCTTCGTCTTCTTCTGTCCCGCGGTCGGGTTTCAAGAAGTGTCGGGACTGCGGTTCCAAGATGTCGCTGACAGACCCGCACAACGTCTGCCTCTGGTGCCTCGGTGAGGACCACGCTACGGATGATTGTGACGATTGCCAGTCGTTAACATCGGAGGCCTTGCGGGAGCGGAAGAAGAAGCTTTGTCGGTAGGGTGTCCAAGCCCTGAAAGTCGAAATCCGCTGGGCTTTCGACCAATGATTCGAGGGGCGACTCTCCGCATCGTCAGTGTACCTCCAGGGGGTATGGGTATCGGAGTGGGTCTTGCCATTCCTCTGCCTCTTCCAGGCACTCGCAGAAGCACTGTCACCGGTCGCCTTCCCCGTCCTCGTTCGAGAACTCCGCCCGTCGGCAGGTTACTTGTCCCAACAGGCATTCTTCTCCTGCGGAATGGGAGGCATTTCGTACGGAGATGATGGTGATTTTCCAGTCGCAGGGCTCCGTTCCATCCGCGCCTTCCAAAGAAGCCGGCAGGGAACGTGCTAGGGCCACCGCTCACACGCCTTCGGGCTCGGGCGGTCGGTGCAATCATTGGGAGCCTTCGAGGACCCGATCGGACAAAGTAGATTCCTCTAGCCATGCCCGCTCCAGGTCCCGGTCCTCGATGCCCTCGAGACCGGTTGAGCGTATGAGGTCTTCTAAGAAGACGTCGACGCCATCGGTGCCATGTCCGTCGAGGGACTCTCTCGAGACTCTGCCTCCGAAGAAGTCATCGACGCCATCGGTGTCGTCGAAGGACACACTCGGGGCTCCATCCTCGAGGCCTGTGTCGAAGCCATCGGCACCTCGCTTGACATCGACGCCGAATCCGTCGACGACCTCCACGCCTTTTGTGGAGGCTTTACCGAAGGTACCCCGTGCATCGGTGGAAACTCTGAGGAAGGCCCTGAAGAAGTCGGTAAGGCCTGTACTTGAGCCTTTTTTTGTGCCCTCTTCCAGGGATTTGTTCCAGCCTCTGGATTATATTTCTGAGGTGGAGGAAGGGTCTGGGGAAGGTTTGGTTCCTGAGGAGGTTCCTGATGACCTGTTATCTGGTCATAGCCAGTTGGAAGGCCTGCGTCAGTCTTTGCACGATGCCAGTGGTCTTGACACCTCCCCAGAGGTTGAATTTGGCAGGCCTGAGCCTGAAGTCCCACTTGACACCTACCCAGTGGCTCCAGTACATCAGAGCAGTGCTCGACACATCCCTGGGGCAGTGTTTCCCTCCCCAGGTGAGGGCTCATCACATTCTGCAGATGGTGCATAAGTTTAACTTGCCCAGAGTCTCCCGGCGTTCGAGTTCTTGAGGTTGCTCGGCCTCATGGCATCCTGCATTCTTCCGGTGCCAGAGGCCAGGTTGCGGATGAGATCTCTGCAATGGGCTCTCAAGCTCCAGTGGTCGCAGTCCTCCGACAGGATGTCGGATCCCTTTCAGGTGCCGCCCTTGGTCGCCCAGGATCTACTGTGGTGGGCCGTCAAAGGCAATCTGATGAAGTGGGCTCCATTTTGGCTACCCTGGCTGGAGGTAACAATCGTGACAGATGCGTCCCTCACGGGGTCCAGACTCCATATCAATCTGTTGGAGCTGAGGGCCATCAGGCTAGCCCTGAAGGCTTTTCTGCCTTCTGTACGGGGGAAGACTGTCCTGATTCTGACAGACAACACAGTGGCCATGCACTACCTCAACAAAAAGGGGGGCGCAGGGTCTCTACCTCTGTGCAGAGAGGCGATGCAGCTCTGGTTCTGGGCCATCCAGCAGGAAATGTCGATCTCGGCAGTTCATCTGGCCAGAGACGAAAACGTGGTGGTGGACACTCTGAGCAGGCAGAGCACGGTCTCTCACGAGTGGGAACTGGCTCAGGAGATTCTCCTGGAGATCTCTGCCCTTTGGGGGACCCCACAAGTGGATTTCTTCGCCACCAGTACCAACCAGAAGTGCGAAAGATTCTGCTCGAGGGAATTTTCTCCAAGAGGAGCCTTAGGGGACGCGTTTGTAGTGGAGTGGTCCTTCCCACAGCTGTACGGGTTTCCTCCAGTCCTTGCATTCCGCAAGTGATGCAGAGGTTACGGAGGTTCGGTTCCCGGATGATCCTCATTGCTCCGGCATGGGAACATTGTACCCGGAACTTCTCGACATGTCCATCTGCCCTCCACGCCGTCTTCCCTACCGAGACGATCTGCTCTCATGGGAGGTTCTCCATCCAGAGGTCAAGTCCCTCAACCTTCATGCTTGGCTTCTGAAAGGTTGAGGTATAAGGATTGGGACCTTCCTGAAGATGTGATGGAGGTGTTGCTTTCGGCAAGAACGCCAGCAACAAAGTCCCTGTACTGTTGCCATTGGAGAAAGTTCTGTGACTGGTGCAGGGTTCAGAATGTGGATCCTTTTTCATGTGCCATTCCTGTGGTTCTGTCTTTTTTGCTTTCTTTAGCCCACAAGGGCCTGCAAGTGGGTACCATTAAGGGTTACCTGGCGGCGCTGTCCATATTTAAGCGCTCGTCTGAGGAGTGTTCTTATTTTAAGATTCCTTTGATTTCCCAGTTTCTCAAAGGGCTCACTAATGTGTTTCCACTGTCACCTTTCCAGGTGCCCGGTTGGGATTTGAACCTGGTTCTAAAATTCCTCATGGGAGCTCCGTTTGAGCCTTTACATTCTTGCCCTTTGAGACTGTTGACCTTGAAAACCGTATTTTTAGTTGCGGTCACTTTCGCTCACAGAGTGAGTGAGTGAGTTGCAGGCACTTTCCGTTAAGCCACCCTTCATGGTGTTCCATAAGGACAGGGTTGTCCTTAGGGTTCATCCTTCTTTTCTTCCGAAGGTTGTGTCAGAATTTAATTTAAGCCAGATGGTTGTTCTTCTGGCGTTCTATCCTCCTCCGCATCCTGGTAAGGAAGAGGGGAGGCTCCATAGGTTGGATCCTAGGAGAGCTTTATGTTTCTACATCTCACGCATGTCCCGGGTCAGAGCGGATGATCAGCTCTTTGTAATATATGCTGGAAGGCGTTAGGGACAAGCTGTTACTAAACAGACTTTGTCTAGATGGATTATCTTGACAATTTCTGAATGTTACTGCTTGGCGGGTAAGGACCCTCCGGTAGGCTTGCTGGTCCATTCTACTAGGGGTGTGGCTGCCTCTACTGCCCTGCGAAGGGGTGTTCCCATTCATAACATTTGTGAAGCAGCCACATGGGCCTCTGTCCATACTTTTGTAAAACACTACTCCCTGGATTATATCCATGGGCAAGATTTGGCCTTTGGCAAGGCAGTCCTCTATTCTGCAATTTAATTGGGCATTCTAAAATTCAAAATTCTTTTCCCACCTCCTTACGTTGGTACTGCTTTGGGAGTCTGTCATAGATGTGGAATACGTCAGAGGAACCAATCCCTTCGAAGAACAAGTTACTTTTTTACCTGGTAATGTTCTTTCGGTGGGATTTTCCGACGACGTATTCCACATCGTTCCCTCCCAGCCTGCCCCTCTACAGAATTTCTTATGCGTTTGCAGCTTCTGTTTCCGCAAGGCTTTCTGTAGTCATACTGGCAGAAGATTGGTGCCACACGTTCTGGGAAAAAACTACAACTGAGGCTGCGTGCGTCGTGCGTCCTACTTATAACATCCGTTGACGTCGGCTCGACAGAGGCCCTCGAGGACAGCGCATCGACGTCATCGACGCAGGAGCCGAAAATGTTCCGAAGCAGCACAGCTGTGGTGATTACCTGTCAGATGTGGAATACATCTTCGGAACATCCCATCGAAAGAACGTTACCAGGTAAGAAAGTAACTTGTTCATTCATGGCTTCATTTGCTAACCCTACCTTCCCCTTTCAGCATCTCCTTCTTTCTCTCTTGATCGAGGCTTGCAACCTTGGGGGTCCTCTTTGTTAGCGACCTCCAAATGCAATAATTCATCACCACCACTACCTCTGCTGCTCATATTAACCTCCTCAACATTTGTAAAATTCCTCCTTTTATTACTAACTTGACTACTGGTCAAGCCTACTCCTAAGCCTTCCGTACTATTCCTTCGACCCTCCAGACAAAGTCCTCAACGTTTCTACCCACATATAATAAATCCTACCGATATCCTCACCCACTTCTACCTACAGACAATATGCTGCTGGCTCTCCATGCACAACCACTCCCTATTCAAGTTCATTCTCCTTGTCTTCAATGCTATCAATGGTAGTCCTCCTCAGTGTCTGTCTAATTGTATATCTGCTACTCGCAAACTTGTTCCCTCTGGTCCTCCTCTGTACTCAAACTGTCCCATGCAACACCTTTCCTCCTCTCTCTTCCACTCTTTCTCCCTACTTGCTCCACTGGAAGCTGCTGCCCATAACAATGAAAGACAGCCCAACTGTGGATTTCTTCAAAGCTTGGCATAAATTGAACTTACTGGCTAATGAGAAAGCCCTCCTGCCCTGCCCCTCATTATCCCTACGTGGCCCCACCACTCCCTCCAGCGACACGTAATAATGTAATATTGAAGAGTTATATAGTACTCTTTAGTTTGAAGAGATTTCCCCCTTAGGTTAATGCTACCCTTGTAAGTGTTCTCTGATATATATTTGTTTCTGTTTGTTTTGTCACTGGTATATGTTCCACTTTTGTACACCTTCATAAACTGGCAAACCTATTGTCCATATCTTTGTGCTACTGTGCAGGGTAAGGTACTCGTGGTGGCAACAGTAAAGACAGACACACGTAATCACAGTTCAGGGGTGTTTATTAAACTGTATAGGGAGGTTGGAAAAACGCCTAAACTAAACCTAAATCTAAGATGGGAGCAAGCTACGACCATGAAATAATAATAAGGCAGTCCTAGTGGCGACTCTTAACTCAAACTAGATAACAACAACTCAATTACCTTAGCCATAAACCGCTATATCATAAATAACAATCCAGCATCATGATCCGAGTGAGAAATCGAAAACTAATAAGCGCTAATATAAATTTAAACAGATAAACTGAATAGAACGAATGAAGTGGATGAAAGTAGTGAAGTGGATGATATGAATAATTTGGATGAAAGCAGTGAAGTGGTTGCAATTAAGGAAATGGATGAAATGGATGAGAGGAACGAAGTGGACGAGAGGAATAAAAAGTGGACGAGAGGATGGAAATGATGAGTACATGATACGGACGGAGTGCACGGAATAGATAGAGTGCATGGAACGGATTGATGGCATGGAAAGACAGAATGAATGGAATGAACGGAATGTATGGAATAGATGAACCAAGTGCATGAGATGGATGTAGTGCATGGGACGTAGGTAGAACGGATAAAGTGGGTTGAACGGATGAAGAGTGTAGAATGGAGGATAAGTATAGAGCGGATGAAGATTGTGGAGCTGATGAAGAGTGTGGAGCGGATGAAGAGTGTGGGGTGGATGAATAGTGTGGAGCGGATGAAGAGTGTGGAGAGCAGATGAAGTGCGTGGAGCGGATGACGTGCGTGGAAAGGATGACGTGCGTGGAAAGGATGACGTGTGCGGAAAGGATGACGTGTGCGGAAAGGATGACATGTGCGAAAAGGATGAAGTGTATGGAAAGGACGAAGAGCGTGCGGAGTGAGTGGAGCGTGTGGAGCGGATGGAGCATGTGGAGTGGATGAAGCGCGTGGAGCGGAGGACTTGTGAGGAAAGGACAAAGTGTGTGGAAGGGATGAAGTGTGTGAACGGATGACGCCAATAGAACAGTTGAAATGGGCGGAATGGATGAAGTGGGTGGAACCGATCTAGTGGGTGGAACGGATCTAGTGGGTGGAACGGATGTAGTGGGTGGAACGGATGAGGTGGATGGAACAGATTAAGCTGATGGAACAGATGAAGCAGGTGGAACGGATGATGTGGGTGGAATGGATGAGGTGGATGGAACTGATGAAGTGGATGGAACGGATGAAGCAGGTGGAACGGATGATGTGGGTGGAACGGATGATGTTGATAGAACGGATGAAGTGGGTGGAATGGACGAAGCGGGTGGAACGGATGAAGCGGGTGGAATGGATGAGGTGGATGGAACTGATGAAGTGGATGGAACGGATGAAGCAGGTGGAAAGGATGATGTGGGTGGAACGGGTGATGTTGATAGAATGGATGATGTGGGTGGAACGGACGAAGCAGGTGGAACAGACAAAGCGGGTGGAACGGATGAAGTGGGTGGAACAGAAGAAATGGGTGAAACAGATGAAGTGGATGGGATGGGTGAAGCAGGTGGAACGGATGATGTGGGTGGTTGGGATGATGTTGATAGAATGGATGATGTTGATAGAATGGATGAGGTGGGTGGAACGGACGAAGCGGGTGGAACGGATGAAGCGGGTGGAACGGATGAAGCGGGTGGAACGGACGAAGCGGGTGGAACGGATGAAGTGGGTGGAACAGATGAAATGGGTGAAACAGATGAAGTGGATGGAACGGGTGGACGGATCATATGGAGTATATGGATCAGATGGAGTATATGGAACAGATGGAGTGCATGAATCAGACCATGCATGAATCAGACAGAGTACATGAAACAGACTGAGTGCATGGAACAGATGGAGTATAAGGAACAGACGGAGTACATGAATCAGACCGAGTACATGAAACAGATGGAGATCATGGAAGAGATGACTGCATTCGATAAAGTACATGGAAGAAATGAGTCCATGGAACGGATGGAGTCCATGGAACTGATCGAATGCATGGAGCAGATGGAGCGCATGGAACAAATGGAGTGGATCGAACGGATGGAGCGGATAGAACAGATGGAGTAGATGTTACGGATAGAACTGCTGGAGTGCATACAACGGAGGGAGATCATGGAACAGATGGAATGCATGAAGTGCGTCGAGCGGATGAAGTGTGCCCAATAGCGTCACTGTGTTAAAGTTGAATTCCGAAGTATGCACTAATAGTGTCACTGTAGTAGAAATGAATTTATTAGGTATTCCCAACTTTCACTGAGTGTACCTGGTCGCATACACTTTACTGATTACCACAATATCCCAGTACTATGCTTACTCTCTCCTATACACCAGCATTCAATTAGAACACAGCAGTACTATGACACATTCGGTAAAGCTGTTCTCATACTAACATTACCCATCAAACTACCCATCATCCTTATAAAACAGATAGCTAGCACCCACCGGCTAGCTTAGGCGTCTCCTCAGGCCTAACGCAGCCAGAACTCAGTCTGAATGTCCACCCTCCAGACTGAACACATTCAATTGATCTCCTCTGCTCCACACCTACCGTTAAGAAGCAGCTATCATGCAACAACCACACCAGCTGCACACATACCTGGTGCGCCCATGCACTTTACGACTCTATCTCAACTGACTCGAACTGCGGTTCCCGAGGGCGTTCAACCTACCAGCGCCTTGAGATCATAACAATGGTACATAAGGCACTATACAAATGCAAAATAACATAACATAACATAACAATGTAGTCCAATGCACTCTATGATTGGGTCTAAATCTGCCAAACCACCACTCATACTTCGCAAATGTACCTCCATGGTAACAATATCTGAGTAATAGGCATATAATCCACATTTAGTTTCCGCCCCTCTATTTTTGCGCAAATGAATAAGTAAGGCCAGATAAACAAATGACCACATGATCTTAGTCACTCTTCAAACTATTTGACTTTACGGTAACCATGTGAAGGTAAGTCCTTGACCGCTCACACCAGAGAGAATACTAAGGAAGGAAGGCCCAAATAGATTTTGTAAGGATAACAAGTTTTAATCTCACACCCAGATCCGAGCAACACATAGAACTCTGCTGCTAAGAACGTTCTGCCAAGAGAGGGTACAAGCAGAGTCTTAAGAAGAGACACATTGTCATAGTGATGAAATACATACAGTAAAAACCTGCGCGGCTGGTTGGTGTGCATCTATACAAGATCCGCCTGCCCCATAAGGGATGCCAGGTCATTGGTTTCAGCCCAGTCCGTCCGTCTTCCATCACGTGGCTGCCGTGGAGATCATGTTCTTCTCACTGATGAAGGTCAAAGAATGAATTAACTATGCTCCTAACACAATGCTACTTTATCATTGTACTGTGCACCTGGCAGGCCTTAAGACTGGCACACAGGAGGTTCTGGGGCACTCTAACCTTCACACACACATTTCCCTCACTCCCTTCTGCGCCATCCGGCTCCAAGGTCTCCACCCTCGTTTCGAACTGTAAAGTATACCTCCCAGCACCTTGCGATACAAATCATATGATTATAGCTCAAAGACATGCAATATCTGTCCTCTTTGAACATTTCAGGACTTGTTACTTTGGGGTTGGTGGTGAAAGGGCACCTGGTGCTGTGGAATGGAATCTTGGGGGTTAGTTAGTTATATGGGCTATAACTTCAGTTGTAGGGCTTTGGTTTCTTTTAGGGCTGCAAAGTTTTCAATCACTTTAAGGCAGATCTGATTCGAGCTGGGCAATGCTTATCTCATTCTGGTCCACCCGCTCTACTAGACTATCTAGGTCTCTCTTATGCTCTCCGATGGATTCCAGCATGTCTTTCCGTAGAACCACCATTTCGGGTTGAAATGTCTCTCTAATGTCCTGTTTCAAGGATTCTAAGGACAGCAGCAGAAAGTCAGAGGTAAGTGGGGTTCCAGCGTATGAGGTTTCCTCTATAGCGTCTTCATCCCCAGTGTGTCTGTCTTGGATTTGCATTTGTTTTGAGGCAATCATAAAGGCATGTATATAAAGGCCTGTATGTTTGGTGTCTTATGTTTTGCGAGCTGGCTTGGACATTGTTGTAGCTTCTTTGTTTTCCAGTCTCCAATGGTGATGCAGCAACTCTGGGTGCAGCAGGTTAGAGTCATAAATCGGTGCAGAGTTGTTAAACCCAGGTTCATGGGCAGTTGGGTAGAACACTTCGTATTTAGGCACTCATTATCCCCAGGGGGTCCTCAAACCCTGCGGGGCATTGCATACTTGCCGTGAATGTAGGCCTGCTGTGCCATGCATGCTATGTGTGCCACCTCAATCAGTGGCGTAACACAAAATGTGGGGGCCCAACTTCGAGCCATGCTGAGGGCCCACTCCCCCAACTCAGCAACAAATCACGGGTCTTGTCACACTCTGGGTTGCCTAGATTGTCACGCTTGCGCAATACGCACAAATCTGCTGTTGAAGGGGTATGCCACATACTACACTAGGAGAAAGATAAAAATATGTGTTTTAATGCAATATACAGCACACTTTCTGAGAATAACTGTCTAAAAAGCCAGAGTGTTTGCAATGGTTTTGTAGGGTAACACCAATCCAATACATGCAACTCACCAACAGTGCACAGGACCATTAATTCTTTGCTATTAAAAATGCCAAACCACAATGAAAACATGTCCAACTGGCTGCACAATGTAGACTAGTGTAATAACATTATAGTAAAGCATGCCAGGCCACATTTAGACATGCCTAGACTGGTTGCACCAAAATGCCAGTTGAAGCAATCACACTCATCAAGAAGAGAAAACACATTCAAGCCTGCGTCTCTGTGGCCTCTAACAACACGGTCAAACTCTTTAAAATCTGTAAGTAACTGGTCAATCTTGTTGCGGTCTTTACCGCTCCTGTTCCCTCCTAGGCCCTCTGTATGGCTCTGTTCTCTCACCGCTCTGCTAAAACTCAGGGCATCCAGGGTTACACACTTCCTGAGGCAGAGAGTGGGTGGGGGTAGATCTCTCTCCAATGCAGGTGCTTCCTCTGGAAAAGCCTCCCTGCCCCAATCAAACTTGAGCCGAACCACGTGAAGATCCGGAAGCAGCTCAAAACGTTCATCTTCTCCTCTGCTTTCTCTCTCTCTCTCTCTCCCCTCCTGGCCTACCTGACCTACCTGTCTGCTGTACCGACTTGTTGCTGGGCTACCGTCAGGGTCTCACTATGTCCAGACTGTTTCTTGATCAGTCACCCCTGCACTGCCTCTGGGCCTAACTCGCACGCAGGAGCTGTAACTGTAACCCTACATTCCCTTGTTCTCCTTGCACTACCCAGAGCTGCACTGCCCTGTTTTTCCCTCCACTCTCCCTTGCACTTCCCCCCTCCCTTTCCCCTTTCACTTCTCGTTCTCACACCTGCTCAATCTGAATGACACAAGGCCGAGTAAAATAGTTTGTCTTGTCCTCCCTCTATCTTCCCTCCCGTGTCTTGTTGCGCCTAGAAACACTTGTGTACAGTCGCGTTATTAATGCCTTGTATCTTATCATTTTATCACAGGTGCCCAGACAAATATACAATGCCTGAGTGAGAAACGACTTATCTGGCAGCACCCAAATGCCAGTCTAGCCAGGTAATTACACCTAGCAGGACTGCTTTATCAGAAATGCCCAGTTACAAAAAAAGTCATGCCAAACTGAGGAATTACGACACTGGCAGAACCAAAATGCCTCTCTAGCCACTAATACCACATATCATGCCTGCTTAGACTGGACATGGACAACCATTATGATTTGTCACACTATCCCGCCCCGCCCACAAACATTCCCTCTCCCTCCCACCCCTTCCCCAACCTCCAAAATCAGATGCTTGGCCCAGAATTACCTCCACGTCCCTCTTCCTTGTCCCAGGGCATACATAGGAGGCTCCTTCACTCATTGGTAAGTACTGGGATGAGGAAGAGTCGGACTAGGAGTAATGAAGATTACAGGTAGCTAAGTGAGGCATTACCTCCATGTACCTCTACCACATCCCAGCACTTGTGTATGAGGCACACTGCCTCATACACAAATAGTGGGACGAGGAAGAATAGGGCTAGGAGTAACGAATATTACTAATACATAATCAAGACATTAAACACAAGTAGTGGTGCAACACCATTGAGTTGACTGGGATTCAGCACTCCTCCCCCCCGAAATGTTGGGCTATGTTGACTCGACCTGGCTGACCTTCAGAGCAGTTGCCGGACAGAATAGGACAAAGATGTTAAACGGCACCTAGGTTTTGCTGTCCACAAGAGCCTAGGAATTAATAACATAAATCATTTCACTGTTAGTACCTGCATTCAAATGCCAAATTATTTAGCCAATTGAAATCGTGATGTGGGTTTAGTACTTTTATGCCAGGGGAGTGATTGGAAGGGTAGAGAGGGAACATTTGAGCACTCAATTCTCGCAGCAGTCCATAAGTGGGAACTTTAAACCTTAAAGGAGAGAGTTAACTGCTTGTAACATTGAAGCTGCACTAGAATAGTCCCATTAAAATGCGTAAAGAAATTGGATTCCCCCACACAAATAAATACGGCCCTCCCCCACCGCCCGTGAACTTAGCGCCTCTCCCAACATTTGAAGGGTTAGCCCCGCCGAAATGTAGGTTTTGTTGTACCCCAGAACACAAGCACACACACCATTCGCCATATACACACATGCACACCCAGCCATCTATACATTTAAGTGTGCACCCTTTCACCATCCACTCACACAGGCAGCCACCTAAACATTTAAGTGTGCACGCTTTCACCATACACTCACACACACACCCGTCATGGGGTTAAGGGGAGCCCTATTACTTCAAATAGAAATTGTTTCTTTTTGAAGTCCCATTGACTTCAGAAAGAAATTATTTCCATTAAGGACTGAACCATAACGGAAATTATTTCTTTATGAATGCAGAGTGACTTCAAAAAGATACTGGGGGTCATTATGACCCTGGCGGTAGCCGTGCCGGTAAATACCGCCACGGGAGTCAGGAATTTTCCGCTGCTCGGGAATGGGCAATTACCAGTGCATTCCAGCCCCGGCGAACCCAGTAATTGCCCATTCCTAGGTGCAGGAAAATATTACTCCCCATTCCCATTTGAGTCTCATTGGACTCAATTGAATGGGGAGGCCGGATGCACCAGCACAATTCATGAATGGTGCCGGTGCATCCGTCGAGTTGTGCGCGCCGGTGCGTTCTGACCGCTAGGTCAGACCTGGTGGGCTGAAAGGCACTCGCTTGCAGAACTCTTAGTTTGCCGGTCCAGAAACAACGGAACCGGCAAGCTTACCGGTTCCATTGTTTACAGACCGGCAAACTCATAATGAGGCCCACTGTTTCTTTTTGAAGTCATAGGGCTTCCCCAACCCATGACATGGAGGCCTCCAGCCTCGGGTCTTCCATTGCATGGGGTGGAGGGATCCCTCGGACTTCAAAAAGAAAGTTTCTTTTTGTAGTCACTCTGCCTTCATAAAGACATTTCTGTTACAAAAATAATTTTTTTATGAATGCAAAGTGAAATCAAAAAGAAAAATACATTTTTCTCCAAATGGGGCTACCTCACAGGCCAGTGACCTCAATGTCGTGTGTGCAACGGATCTGCTGATGGAGTGGGGCATTCAGCACTCGGGAGTCTGCATGCATCTGTGCTACCACCGTCCCAGCGGTTCGCTCATGGGATGCCTATCCCTCAACTGGCACCCCCCAGCCTCAACCAAAGCAGTGGAGGAAGGGAGTTTTAATCTGCGTTGTAGGAGTCCATAGGACTCCAAGGGGATTTATCAGATTTATCATGGGCCCGCTGCATATGTTTTGCTTTTTGGAGGTAAAGTTACAACGTCCCATAATATGCAGCTGAGCCCGACGATGAATTTGGTCCAACTGTACACATCACGTAACCCTTAAATGTGGCAGTAACGCTATTACAGTCACATTTAAGGGTCTGGCAAATCACACGTTTGCCTGCATCTGGGGGTAAATGCGCCGTAAATGTGCTTATTTTCAACGCAATTACAGTGTGGTAATACCGCCGACGGTAGTTGCGCTCAAATTTACCGAATAGGCACAATGGGGAATTACTGTTCTGCCAAACCTATGATCCAGTGCCGCTAATAACACCGGGGTGGGGGTTGCGATAACACTATTAGCCCCAACGGTATCCCGGCGGTAATACCACCGGGATACCACCCAACTCGCAATGAGGCCCAGTGTGTCCTACTTGATCAGTAGTGGTTTACCTCTGTAGCAAACGCACAGTTGATAGTTCCGCTGTGTCTCTTAATTCCCTTGTATTATCTAGAGTTGCTTGAAATCAAGGGGCTTGCCATATTCAGCTGCAAGGACATTACTCCTTCATCCACATAATAGGCCTGCAAAACTGAAAATAAACAGCACTAACCCGTTTTAACAAATTAGATTTCCTTTTTTGTGAAGGTGCTAGCACTTTGTGAAATGTATATTTTAATTTGCCATGCCTGCACTTATGGGGCAGCAGTAGCATTTGTCAGGAAGCAAATACTTAATAATTGTAACGACTTTTGAAGACTCTAAAAAATAAAATGCAAATGTTTAAAAGTTTGCTTGTATAAGAAAATACACACACATATTGTTCGTTTTTAATTGTATGTGTAAGAGAGGAGAGTATAACATATGGCGGGCATTCACTTTTTAAAATTAAACTGCTTTTTTTCACTCAAACTGAAATGAAGAGCCAGGAATCTTCCTGCAAAGCAGCCCCCTCCCCCAGTCCTCTGTTGGTGTGCTGGGCAGCCTCTTCCACATTGCTGTGGAACGCGCATTGTAATGCATCTGGAAAGAGGGCGAGGTGTCAATGCAGCCAATTAGTGATTCTCAATGACAAAGGCCCTGCCTGAATGACTCGGCCTTGCACTTTACACGGCTACAGGATTCACCTATTGTAACCCCAAAACCACTCAAATCACAGGGAGCTTGACATTTAAACTTTCCCTCTAGTTCTCACAAATGAAAACGTAACTTGGATCTGGTTTTATTATATGTGTACTTGTTTTGTAGGAGTATTGCCGATTATTGGCTCTGTTTGCAGGCAGAAAAAAGTGAATTCAAAGACAGTTTTTTTTTTTTTTTTACTGTCAATGGGCAAGTTCTGTGTTGTGCTCTTGAATTGCACATGTGGGACTGAGCTGCAGGACAGATACTCTCTGTGATGAGGGCCTGCAAGTAGTCAATAGGGCTACAATACTCAAATGAGCATAAGAAACCTTTTTTTTATTTACTTGTTCATTATTTAAAGGTTTTACTTAAAATAATATTCCTGATCAGCACGCGCTGAGTGTAAGTTACACTGCCTGTGAAACAGAAAGCTAAAATGCTGGAGCAGTTACACTTGAAAACATGTCTTACAATTGTGTTCTGTGTGTACAGAACAGCAGTTTGTAAATTGCTGCATTCTGGTCAGGTGGTGTTATTAGCATTAGTGCATCTGTCAGACACAGAAGGTCTCAAGCAGGTTGTTTTCTTAACTTTATGCGGCAGTGGCAACAAGAGTAGAAAGAAGAGCAAGGCACGAACAAATCAAACTAAAAACAAGCATTGGCAAAGCCAACTGCTTTGGCTTTAATATATGCTTTGAACATTGGATCTGCGTGGAATGACTGAAAGAGGGGTGATGAGGGGCAAGGAAAGGAGATGTGGCGAGGGAGAAAGGGTAATGTGGAGTGACTAAAAGGGGCGGTGTGTAGCCAGGAAAAGAGGTTTGAGGATGGAAGGAAATCTGCGTAATTACCACCATGATCTTTTTACCGTTACTGTTACTGCCACTTGGTCCCCTGTGTTTCCCATGGGATTACATGTGGTGGTAGGGTAGTGTAATTCCCCAGTTATGGAGCCCATAGTACCCCAGTGGGATTTTTGGCAGATTTAAAATGAATGTAGCTTCTAAAATATCCTCCCGGTGACATTCATAGCAGCAATTTGAAAGCTGTAGAAACAACCATTTGTGAGTGACTGGAACCAGTTCAAAACATCTTCATTTAACTGGACTTTATATTAGTGCAAGGGGGCTAACTTGGGTGTCCCAACGTAAGGGTGTATTAAATACAGTTGTGGCATTAGGCTTTTGAGGCTATTGTATTGTATGTATGAAAATGCATTTCTGCGGATACAACATTTCTTCTACCTGCTTTTTATTCAACATATGCAACAAAACAAAGCTAAATGACTTTTATAAAACAAAACCTGTAATGAAACGTCATTCCACATATTCTAGGTAATGTTGCCTAATAAACCCAGAAGAACAGCTTACATTCTATCTCCATATGCATGCTTTGTTTTCAATGAAGACTCCTGTAGCCCACTGGTGATAGACACAATCAGAAGTGGCAATACATTAAAGATCTATGCTGTTAGATGCATTATTTCTCAAAGTTGTTATTGACCGAGCAAAGTGAACTTGTACTACTTATGCACCTTATTAATTTGTCACAACACACTTTATTCTGCACTGAAATTCAGATAAGAAACCATAAGCCAATAAGATGCATTTGAATGACATCAAAAGTTAAATGTTGCATGCTGATCATGTCTTGTTGTGATGAGGGCCATGAATGTGTGAACAGCTTGTGTGTGGAGAGGATGAGGGCAGGGTGAAACCAATGTCATTTATTTTGCCACCCGTGAACAGCATCCTCCCCTATTCACACTCAAAGTATTTGTTGTTTGCTATAGTAGGTATGGCTGATGAGCCAACACCTAAAACATGAGAATTGGGAAAACATTCTGTAAAGTAGAGCAAAGAAAGGAACACATTCATATTGTTCCAATGGCACAGTCACCGGAATGCAGTGCAATTCTAATGGGTAATATATGTTTAATATAACCAGATCAGTTCTGTCTGATCCTGAAAGGTAATTTTTCACTGTTTAGTGCATGACTCTGTTCTCTTCCACCTTTAGCACGCTGCCTATTTTGTTTTCTGTAAAATAATTAGCTATGCACATGTTTCAATGGACCTGTCCCCTGACCTTGTGAAAAAGAGATATCGTTCAAATTGTGTTAGCAAATATAACAGAAGTATACCTAAATGTGTCTCTGGTTATTCTTACAGATACAGTAGAACATAGCAGAACATCTGGCTTTCCCCTAGATATGTATTACATTGATTTATTTATATGGTTAAATCTTTCATTACTTCATCCCTCTTGCCCCCTCCTTCTTTGCAAATATATCATTGCATATGCTGCCACAAAAGCAAACTGTAAATGCATGGAATGCTGCCATTCTTGCATTGATAAAAAAAAGTCTATTAACATTTTTACTTTTAATCCATAAACAAGAGAGGAGCCCTTAACATGCCAGGCCACTTTTCAATGTGAATGCATAACAAAGCAACAACACTGTGAAGATAAATGGAGGGGTCTCACTGGAAGTCCCCTTAAACCTGAAAGGGATGAACACAACACTGTACACATGGAGTACAGGCTGTATCAGAATTAAAAGAAATATATTTGGTCTCATTTACTGAGAAACATCCAGTACCATTTCCATAGCACAACTCACTAGCCAGACAAGAAGCAACCTAACCCACTCCTGAGTCGTCGGTCATCCTCAGTGGGCAATCCCTCATCTACTCCCACACCAAAGGCCCTATAAATATCTTAAAACAGATGCACAAAATACTCTGTGCCATGAATTTATATTGATATCAGCAGCAGAACACCATTACAGTAGGCCGCCAACCTCTCCCATCTTGTTCTATCAAGTAAAATGGACAATAAGGAACCAAAATAAGTATCAGGCCTGGTTACAACTCCCACATAGCTTAGCTTCACATCCTGTCAATAGCATATATTCTAGATGTAGAATTTGACATAATCAGGAGATTACTACATGGCATGGGAGCCCAAGTATCAGAGAGGTCATGAACTTTCTCAAGGTAGTCACAAGGTCAACCTTCACCCTCAGGTACTCCATGGACTATCAACCCTTTTTCGCCTGAGTAGCAATCTTTACAGGGATAGACTTTAGTAGGTCCTCAGCCTTCTCGGCATTCCAGAAGATGTATTCCTTTTCCTTCCACTTAACTTGGAGTTTTGCCGGATTGAGCAATCCTGCCTTGAATCCTTGTGCTAGGAAAGCTTTCTTTATAGAGTTCAGTATCCTTTTTTCTGTCATTGGTGGCAAGTCCGGGAAGAACAGGATTCTATGTTGATGGTATGCCAAGGTTCTCTTTTCCCTCGCAGCCTTTAAACTTATCTCTGTCATTTGCATCCAAAACCATTCTAGTACTGGGACGAGGAAGAGGGGACTAAGAGTAAACACTAACAGGTCATTTCACCACTCTGGTACTGAGACGAGGAGGAGGCCAGATGACTGCTGTGAGGGTCAGGCATGGCCCAATAACTATGGCCAGGCAAGTGAAACTAAGTGTTCACACATGCAACCTGTTAAATGGTTGCAGTTGTATAAGAACAGTGAGAACCAGCAGAGAAGAGAACCATTTGGGCCGGAGAGCACAGACATCCGAGGTTGAGCGGGCCGAATATGGGCCGATGAAAAGGACGCAGACAACCATGAAGCTAGGAAGACGCTGAGGCCATTGCGGGCTGCAAGAGGGTCTGGAGCAGCACAAAGCCTGTTTCCTTGTGTTCCCCGTTGGGAGTGGGGAACATGAAGACACCGTCAACTGCTGCAGGAAGAGCTGGAGAGGGTGAGCGCTGCTCGCCGGAGCTCCTGGGGAACGAGAGCGGAGCGAGTAAGAACCCAAGAGCGAAACCAGTGCACACAGAGGAGCGGCCACACACCAGTGAGTGACTGGGAAGGTTCACTCAGGCCGGGGTGCTCCAGGGGCATGGTGTGGGTTGCAAGGAATGTTGAACAAGCAAGAACATATGGAAAAGGGGTCTGGAGACCAAAAAGTTGATTATTGAATACTTAGCGAATTGCCAAACAAGTAATATGTTTTGAATACTGCTAAATGGGTTGAATGACCAAATATGAACTATTGAATAACGAGCAAGTTGAAAAGCTCTGAATAAGTTTTGATTGCTGAACTAAGGAGAAGGATATGAGAATATTGAAAGTATGAAACTGAAATTAAAGTACATTTGCAAACGAGCAAAATTGAAAGAAAAAGAAATTGCAAGCAAAGTGAAAAGAGTGAAAAGATAAAACTATTGGATGGTGTGAAATCAAGGTGGTAACCAGAAGAGATATCATGAAGGACAGTGTATGATAGTCACATGTTGAGAGAGGTAAGAAGCCAGTAAAGTGAACCAGAAATATAAGTGGATTTATAGCACAGATGCAGAGAGGAAACCTGTGTTGTCAAGGGAGTCCTATCAGGAAGAATGAACTGTTCTAAAGTGCCAACGGTTATCATTTGCATGACCTATGATGGGTGGACCGCATGGTCCAACAACTGCGCCTAGACCAAGGAACCCTTCCTTGGAGTAAACCAATGTGGCAGTGTAGAGCGGGAGTAAATTATATATAATGATAGTGTTCAGACATTGGCAGATCATATTTAGTTTTCAACTCCAGAAAGATGAGAACGCTCCCCCTTCCACAATATCCCCTAAAATAAGGATATTTTTATGAATAAACAATAAGAGGGTACTCATCTTTATAATCTCTGAATTCTGCCATAATGGTTGAGAAAGCGTGATTTTTCTTGCCCAGCCCATACATCTCATGACCATTCTCCTAGTCTTAATGACCTCTTACGTGGCTGTAGGACTTGTGTACAACCCCTTTCTCCCATTTAGGAATTACAATGGCGTGAGATTGCTAATCCCTGCACATTCCATCAGTTTATGGGGTGATTGGGGGTCTCCATGTCACCCCATATACCATCTCACTCATTGGACATCGCTAGTTGTGCTAATATTGGGTAATCCAATTCCCCTTTCCGAGAGAGAGCTTTGTAAAGTGAGTAGGGCAATTCGAGGTTAGGAACCTTGTAAGAGCAAGTCTCTCAGGATAGCGTCATCTATATCAAATTCAATTTTAGGGCTAGCGATGAGGGTATTTTGCAGGATATACACACATCTAGGTATCATCAGCATCTTATAAAGAGTAGCTCTCCCTAACAGTGATATCGATAACAATTTCCAGTGTTTAGCATCCCAAGAAAAGCAGGAGGTTACTAGTTCTGCTGGTCTCTGCATACATGGATGGCCAGGTATTTAAATGTATCTCGAGCTCTTTGGTAGTTTACCTCTTGGTGGGATCACTAGATCGTCTCCTTGTACAGGAAATGGAGATGACTTATGCACCAACATACCATCTTTCCTACCAGAGAATTTCGCAATCCTTTGAGCCCAATGTAACCCCAGGAGTCAAGACAACAACGTATACACTTAAAACATCAACATACTCATTCTATACACCCACATTCTATAACACCAAACTGAAATACTTTACGCAGGCTCCCCACCTTCCTATACTTCAGAAACAAATACATGAAAGACCCTGTTCTTCCAAGACTGCCCAGTGACAACAGGTTACTGATGATGACCATGACACCCTGCTCCATAGCACAACCATCTTCCTCTAAGCTATGTGCCCCATTCTCTCATTGCACAGTACTCTTGGACTTTATATAGCTAGGTATACGCTATGCCCTGTGTGGTTCACAAACTCATTGGCTGCTGTTAGGACTCTTAATATTTATTTTTTAAACGGCCAAAGTGAGATCTTCAGACAGGACAACAAGGATGGACTGCAAACAAAATGTGGCCCAGGAGATGTTTTTTAAAGTGTCACCAGATTACACTGTGCAAGAAAGCCAAACCCCACTAAGCATAGCTGGATGGTACTCTGTCCAAGAAAGTATTCAAAAATGCGACCAAATGATGCATTTGAAAGTACATGCGTCTCTATATAAGGTAAAACATTTTTGTTAAGATTCAGGAAAAACAAACTGGAAGATTTATAACAAATTCTTTGCTTACAAGGTATGTGGGGAATGATGAGAGATGGAAAGAAAGGGGTTTGTGATGAGCGAGAAAAGGTAAGATATGATATGATAGGTTATATATAATGCGCTAAATACCCAGAGGTTTCTAAGCGCGGACCCGGGAATCGAACCTGTGTTGCACTGTGTTGTCTTGCTGCCAAGGCGAGCATTTTGCCTCTGAGCTATCCGAGGAGCGCATAACTAGGATACCCACACAAAAGATGCCCCTGGGGTTCAGACCCACTGGGAAATCTTCAGAGTTCTCTGTTGGCCACTCCACGAGTGCTGGACAATAACATTGCCTTGCATCAATCATTGAGCGTGACTCGTGGCCTGAAGGGGAACCTTTACTTGTGGGTCAGACCGACACATGCCAAGCTAGCTTGCACCTATGAACTTGGTAAAGATAAGGCCACATTTTTCACCAAAAGAAAGCAAAATGAAAGTGGGGATACAGACCCAAAGCTGATACTGGCAAAACATCAAGTTTAAGATTTAAGCTAAGGATTTCTGGTTAACCAGTCTGCAATTGTTTAGACTTTAGAATACACAGGTTTCTTTCATATCTGAGTTCAATACCAACCATCAAAATTTTCAAACTCTTGGGGTGTCCGGGATTGGCATACAATTCTTTCCTGCAACTTTCCAATGGAAGTAAACATTGGAGGGTTTTTCATGGGATCTTTGACCTTCAAAGAAGACAGTATTTACTGCATGCTGTATTCATAAGATTATTGCATGCTGTAAAGACCACTGACTTCATAATTAGGGGCAGTAAAAACAGGCAATTACCTTTTGTTTTTTCCATTGCTTCCAACCTTATACAGAAGGCATAAGTATGCCCTTCATATGCAACAAAGGTGCAGAATGAGAGGCTTAGTGTTCAATGTTGGTAAGTAATTTGCCAACCTATAGAAATCCTTAGAAACATGCTGCTCATAAAGTAATATGCCAACCAACCCCTTGCCATGAAGATGATGTAGTTTAACCTTTATCGATATAGGGATGGTTCCAGGTGGAGCCATCAGGTATGTGTAACCCAATTAACTGTTTAACTTGTATGGAATCTATATGTAGTCAAAGCCCCTAACCTATCCCCTTTCCCTGTAGGTTTTGTAAACTGATATTATGTTATGACATCTTTGATGACACATTTGTAGTATTAAAGCTACTGTCTTTTATAAGTATGTCTATAGTGACAAGATTTGAATGCTTATGCTGTCGCAGCTTTTTTTTTCGATATGAATAAAGTTCGGTTTTGCCATGCACCTTGTCTACTCTGTCATTGAGTCTGGTTTGGATTGACTCTGTTTCCTCTGGGTTTACCTGGGACTTTTGGGCCACCTTAACACTGACCTATGTAGATTCCTGTCTGGGATTGTGTGGCTTTACCCCTTTGGGTGTCTGACCCTTCCAAATGCATGTGTGTGCTTGGAGGAATGGTTGGCAATTGGCTTACCACCACTCTCTTTAAGTGATGCTTGGTGTGTGATTGGAAATGTGTTAACTCTGCCTCCTGAGGGGGATTAAATCAGATCCTCTTGCCCACTCACCTTGTCAACATCTGGATCTATGAACCTGCAATCTGAAGGTCCTACTGCTCGAGGAAGGGCAGAAACTATGTACCAGCATCCTTTGATGCTCAAAGAATCCAACAGGGAAGCTGTACTGCTCCAGAACAACCAGAACACCCAACGGGACTCCTTTCCCCTCAAACGTTGGGGACAGCTGAATCTCAGCCCTGTTAAAAGGCCTTGTCTCTCTGAAGTTCCTGACAATGCCTGCAACGCTGGACTCACGTGCCTCTTTGCTGCCATGACCCTGAAGACTCCATGTCAAACCGATCAGAGAATCTTCAACCCAGGACATTAACTAGCATAGGACTCTGCACATCGGTATCCTGCCAAAACATCCGATCCCATTACTGCGACCCACATAACACCTTTTTTTGAGTGAATTCTAACACATTTCATCGAAAATATAGATGGGGGTTCGGTTGGGGTATTAATTAAGGTGGGAGGGATGTAGGCGGGCTGTGGGGGTCGGGAGGGTCTCCCCCTGCATTTATTTTCAATAAAATGTGGTAGGATTCGCAAAAGAAATTCGATGTTATGATTCCCACTTATACACCCTGTTGAACCCCTGCCAGGAGATTCGCAGGCACACAGGCCGCAAGGCCACTGATACGTGGGAGCCACTGCTGGTGGCGGACCGTGTCTCCATGTATCTTACGAAACGCCTTCTGTGTGAGCGTCTCGTGTCTTCGGAAGAGCGTCTGTCTTCCCGAGTGTAGCGGTTTTTTCGATCGCCGTCTTCTCTCCTCATGGGTTTTTGGTCGCTTTCCCCTCTGGACCTGGGTGAATTCTGGCACATGTATCTGCGCCTATCTTGAGTACGCGGTTTTCCTGGCGTGTGTAACGGTGCATTCTTGCACATGGCCCTGTAATGATCCATGCCCCCACATGCAGCGCATTGCTGTCCTATGGCCGGGCATTCCCCGGCATGGCGGTATTCGTACCCGCATTTGTAGCATGTGGCCTCGAGGCATTTACCTCCTTGAGTGGGGTTCGAGTAGAGTTTGTTGACTGTTTTGGAGTTTTCGCCGTGTTGTTGTAGGGACACTTTTCCTAGATTGTCTAGTTGTGAGTCAACTGCAGCTTCCATGCGGGCCAGTGCTAGGATTTCCTCCAGGGATCTCTGTTTTTGTAGAAGTTGTTTGCGAAATGGTTGTGAGAGGCATCCTGCAATCACTTGCGATCTGAGCACTTCTTCATTGGAGTATTTGTGGAATTCACAGTGTTTCAATTTAATACGAAGGCGCATTACAAAATTGTCTATGGACTCTCCCATTTCTTGTCTGATCGTATGAAAAATGTGGCGTTCATAGTCGACGTTCGTGTGATGTTGCAGCCTCGCAGGCACAAGTCATTCCACCTCTTCCTGCAGTCCTTAGTTGTGCGGGGGGTGTTGCCAACCGCGCTGACTTTTTCTGCGACTAGTGCCCAGATCTGCTTCTTTCTGATGACAGCCTCCCTCTTGAGGCTCCGGGCAAACACATCGGCATTCTCTGCCAGGATCTCCGCAAGCATGGTTAGCTCATCTTCATTAAAGTGCTCCTTGCGCTGGCGGGAGACGCCCTTTTTCACAGCTTTGGGTATAGTGTTGTTATGGATTGATTTTGCCACACAGCAGTACACTACAGGTCCTGGCTGCTGAGGATGGCAATGGATTGGGGTTTTAAAGATGGCCGCCGTGCTCTTTCCTGTTCCTGTGCAATAACGCTACTTCCGGTTCCGCTTCAACGCTGATAGTGAGCACCGCTATTAGTGGTGACCGCTAATGCCATCTTGCTTCATGCCGGTAGTGAAATCTGCACTATACATGATGCTGCTAAGGTCCATTTTCGGGACTTTAGCGGCATGCTCGTGCCTGCAAAGTCGTAATAGCCCTCTATTAGTGGCTCTTACCTACATGGACACAATATTTGCTCCATGCCGGTAAAGACAGTTACTTACCTCCAACCTCGTAATGACATCCTTGGTCTTTACATCATCCAATGTCATAACCTGCACAGACCCTATCTCACTGATCTGACAATGCTGACATCCCACAATCGATCACTCATTCGACTATGACCCACAAAGTTCAGGCTAAATGCTCACTCACCTAGCACCACCCATTCTAAAACCTTCCTGGTAAAATAAGCTAGAAGGAAACTGCAGACTTCCCCACCACAGGGAATACCTCAGCCATCCTAGAATTATTCAACAATTCTGCTATGAAGCTGTTGGACACTCATGCCCCCTTAAAAATCAACCACGCTAAGACCAAACCATCTGTCCCTTGTTACACCCCTGAGCTCACCTCCAACAAATTCCCAATCAGATCCCTAGAGAAACGGTGTCACAAAAACCCTTAACCTGGAGATCTCACCAACATCAAATCTCTCCACGCCAGAGATTAAATTACCGGGTCAAAGCTGTTTACTATCGTGGCAGCCTCTAACAGGAGCAAAGACCTCTTTGACCTCAAAGATCTCGCGCTCATGTTGTTCCGCATGGAGCGTGAATCACTCACTGCTGTCACTGGGGAAACAGACAACTGCTTCAATTGCTGTGTCACAACCAGGGCCTTATTGGAAGGTAGAATCCTCTCACGAGTAGAATCCTCTCACGGGGGCTCAAACGTGACCGCAGATCATAAATGTTCATATCCAAAGGATGAAACCAAGGAGATCAAAGAAAGCAGCAGGCGACTTATGGCGCATAACATTAGCAACTTCCAGTACAACAAGGCTGCTCCCCCTAACTCACAGTTACTTGACCCAGTGTTGAGCCACTAAGCCACAAACTGCAGCTTACTCCGCTGGCTACGCGCTAGGGGTTAGTATTTGTAAAAAAAACAAAACCCTCTTCCAACGAACACAGAAGGGAGACTGCTCCAGTGGGCACACCATCACAGAATGCAACGCCAAGAACTGAAGCTTACACTGCAGCTTACTCCCAAAACATTAATTTTAGAAAAGTGAATCTGTTATCTGTTTCTTAATTCATGATGCCTTCACATAACACAGAACTACTTTGCCCCCTAACATGTAATCCTATTAACCTGTGGTGTCATTGCCATAGTGGGGGACCCGGCAGTTCCCATGTTGTGGGGGAGGGACCTTGCCACACCATGTTCTGGGGGGGAGAGCAGGACTTCAGAAAGAAATCCCTTCTTTCTGATGTTCAAGTGCATGCATCTAGGACTTCAGAAAGAAACTATTTATTTTGTGGTGCGAGATGGAGGCACCCTCGCTCCTCCAGCTCGCACTGCAAAGGAAATACATAACTATTTGTTTTGCAGCAGGAGATGAAGGCCCCATGGATGTGGTGACAGTAAAAGCATCACTGGTTTCCATTTGCCTGGCCCCAGAGCTCCTCTGCCCCGAGCCACAAAGGAAATCATTATTTTTTTTTGCAGCAGAGATGGAGGCGCCTTTGAGCACATCTCCACTGTGCATATGCCAGGAACTAGAAAGCTCTCCCTGCTGGGCAGGAGACCCTCGTGGCCAGGTGACTGGAAACCACTAATGCTTTTACTATCACCAAGCAACATCCCTTTTGAGATATTGTTCGTTTGGGAACTTCAATATAATGAAATACTACCTCTGTTGGGGATCCAAACATCATAACAAAATATCCATTTGGTATGGTTAACACAAAAGAACATCAATCTTGTGCCAACTTTAATATTATTTTAGACCCTGTAAGGATTGCAGTATAATAATGAAGGGCCCGATTCATGGAATATTTGCCTGGTTCAAAGTGAATGTGCACTTCTGAAATGTGACTTTGCACTGCCGACACAAACCCTGATTCATGCAACTGTGCAAAGTGTATTTTTGCTGGGCAAAGTCAGCCCTTAGTCATTTTTGCACAGTTCCATGAATCAGGGGTTGTGTTGGAAGTGCAAAGTCACTTTTCCGCAGTGCAAATTCACTTTGAGCTGGACAAATATTCATGAATCGGGCCCATTGCATTCTTTAGGTCAATCTGTATCATCACACTATGGATGGTGTGTGTTCACAAATATTCCAAGTCCTCATAGAGATGGTGTGTGATAATGGTGATGTAAATGTCTCTCACAGGGATAGTTTGCATTAATAATGATGGACATGGTGTGGTATGAAGATGAGGATAAATAATTATGTTGTATGGAAATACCAATGTTGACATCTCCACAGCGATGGCGTGTGATTATCAGGTTATTAAAACCCTCACACAGATTAGATGTATAGTGTTTAAGCCCCAAATGAGATTGTGCGCCATGATGTGGATGTTCAGGTTCTCACAGGTGGTGTGTGATAATTAAGTTAAAGTCCCCATAGAGGTGGTGTGTGATAATAATTAGGTCTTCATAGAGGTGGTGTGTGTGATTTTAATGATGATAAAGTTCTCGCACACTGCTGTGTGACAATGGTGATGTATAATAATGTAGAATGTAAAGATACACGTGCCTTTTACATTCTTGAGTTAGAAAAATATCTATATATAAAGTGGGTAGTAAAGACATTTTGTTAAGTGGTAATGGACTGTCTAATTTTCAATCAATGGCCCTCATTACAACACCGGCGCTAAACCATGGCGCTATTAGCGGGTCCGCCATGGTTCAATGGGGAATTACCACCCCATTCCAAGGTTGGCGGGGCGGTAATTCCCCATTGAACCATGGCCCTTCCCCATACCCATTTTTGCCCCATAGGGCTCTATGGGAATGGGGAAGGCGCTAAGTACGGTACCGCAAATTGCTTAGCACCAAGGTCCCTTTGCGGGTCCCAACTTTAACGGCTGGTGTAGGTCAGCCGTTAAGGGCGTGTCCCGCAAAGGGACCTCGTAGTAAGGCGCTAAGTGTTTAACGGCGCTGCAGCCTTTTACGGCGCCGTTAAACACTTAGCGCCAGGAATGTCTTTTAGTTAAAAAATAAATAAGATCGCTCATAATGCTGACATTTGTTAATAATCTAATGTAAACTCAGCCAGTTAATAGTGATGCCTTAACTGTGTTCGTTTTCCCCTTTGGTCTGTATAATTATGTAATATGTGCGTTTTTGAAGCTTTGAAAACATGCTCAGTAGTACAAAATATCTGGTGTGCTGGACAATCAAGATTTGTTAGGATGGTATCCGAGTGCAAAACATTTGGACCTTAATGTTGTTGTCATTTGGAAATATTGGTTTAATTGATCAGTATTAAAGCAGAAACTAGGCAAATAAAAAGGTTTGTGTGTTATGCATTAAGGTGTTTACATCATCATTATTATTGCTCAAATAAAAGTTAAGAAGGAAAGTAATAGCAAAGGTGTTACAGGAGTTCATTTTTAACCCTAGTTCATTGGCCTATGAATTCTGATCGTCAAGTATCCAAGGGTAACAGAGACAGTATGCAGAACATCTGTGGAACCAAGTATAACCACACAACTTAAAGATGACTGAAAGAACATTATGACAAATCAAATTCTCTTTATTCACAGTCTTGGGCAAAAGTGATCCCCACACTCGTCTTCACCCACCCTGTTTACCCTAGAGAAAAAAAACATTGCGTCCATATAGGAAAACATTTCCAACTTGGCAATTGCCGTTTTTCATGGTATATAAAATGTTCCTAGTGCAAAAATCATGCACTTTCAAACATTTTGCAACAGGGCTATGGGCAATGGGCTCTCCCCCTTCTCCCTCATCTGAAGCCAGAAACCTTGGAGACATCTATGACTTCTCCCTCGCATTCCTCCCTCATATCCTGGACCTTGCAAAGAAGGCCCACTTTCAACTCCACCTCCTTAGAGGTATCCTTCCGTTCCTCACTTTTCCCCAGAGGTTCATTGTCACTAGAGCTTTGGTACTCTCAAGGTTGGACTACTGCAAAAGCCTCTTCCTTAATCTTCCCTCTTCCTCTCTCCGCCCACTCCAGCTTATCCAGAATAGGGATGTGAAACTTATCCTTGGCCTCAAGCCAAAGGATCGTATTTCTCCAGCCCTAACATCTCTTCACTGGCTCCTGGTTGCTGCAGGGATTAAATTCAGATCCCTCTGTATCATCCATAAGGCTGTCTGGGGCCAGGGACCATGCTATCTACAACTTAATCTCACTAAATACTCTCCCTCCAGATCTCTACACTCTTCCGACTCCAACTCTTTGTGTGTAAAGCATTTATCCAAGCAGCGAGCTGGAGACCGTTCTCTTTCTTCTACTGGTTCCCTTCTCTGGAACAGCCTCCACCTGCCTCCCCATCTTGAGCCAGATCTCCTCAAATTTCGGAAGCTCCTTAAGACTTTCCTCTTCACCTCCGCCTTTCCTCTCTTCCTCCCATGCTAAACCCCACTGTTGTTGAGATTGGTGGCCAGGACCTTTGTGTCCTCCGGGTTCTGGCATCCCTCCCAATCACCTTCAGCCCACTCCCAGCACTTGCCCTTAGGCACCCATTGGCCTGTGCTGACACACAGGCCTGCACTTACTTTAAGCAAGTGATCACTAATTACCAAATGATCTCGGCCATGTACCTACCTGTTGCCTGCAACTGTCTTACTCTGTGGATTATCCTAACACTTACCCCTTCCCTTCTCCCTCTCTCTCTCTCTCTCTCTCTGCACTTCGATGTTCTGAATTCTCACAAGGCCTGGTAGGACCGCATCTTTCCTGTCCATCAGTTTTATTTCTACCTGCCTGTTGTTTCCATGTTCCCTCCCCCTTGCCCTGTGAGCACTTAGAAACACAATTTCTTGTTGTATAAGCGCTTTATAAATTATGCAATAAATAAATAAATACATTCAAATGTACAGATCTGTATGTCGTGTGTTTTTCAGTTTGGAAAGGGCTCTGCAGTCGGGGTTTACGGGGTGAACTCTGTGTGACTCGGAAACAGTTTTTGCAGGGTTAGAGGCCGAGGGAAGGCAATGAGTAGCTGCAACATTATCAGATGTATTGCAGATAAGAGATGAAATATTTTGAAGTACATGAGAGCCTGTTATTCATTGTCCATATAGGTCCAGCCATCTTTCTGTGGTTGAGTAATAAAGCTGGGATAAAGAGGTACATAAGGTCATTATTGACCAACACTTTATGGGGTTTGATTATTTTCTCAGGTTGTGTCCTGAGGTCATGCGCGTTGAATAAGTAGTCATTTAGATTATAGTGAAACAATATGCCAGTAACTCTGGTCAGGTTAGATAGTTATCACCAGTTCAAAGGAAGCCTGTTTATTCTCCCGTTCCCCAAATTGTATGAGCTTTTCTTGTAAACCATCTGCAATCACGACTGGGGTTAGAAGGTGCCAGGCCAGCTGAAACATGTAATGATTTATGTTTGTGTTTAAATGTGTAACTATGTGTTGATGCCAAGACCTACCACAGTGGACTCCGGAAAAAGGGTGTGCTATGAATAGAAACTGCTATTGGTAGTTACATAAATGTGACCAATGAGAACGTGGGAATTAGAGAAGATTGGATTTCTTTTGTATAGGTTTGACCAATCATGTGTGGGGGATGATTTGCAATAGAATTTGTTGGAGTGTTTTAACTATGACAAAATGCATTTAATATGAAGTGTTTGTGTGGTTCAGAGAGACTCTGGTGAGATTTACTCTATAGCATCATATATCTCCTCTCTGTTGGGGTTTTCAAATGAAAAACTCTCAGATCAGGGGACATAGTGCTTAACTTTGAGACAGTCCCAGCAAAACCGGGATGCCTGCTCACCCTACAGACATATGACTGATAAATGAAGGGTTCCCCTGAATGCTTTTATTGTTGGGCTTTGCAGGAACTCAGAAAAAGTAATATAAGATTTCATTTTTATATACTGTTTAAAGGCTGTCTCAATAATGGTACTTTAGCTAGTACTGTATTGATTAAGGAAAACACATTATTCAGAATATTCTCCAATCCATTACCCTTTTATTTGGAAATTCAAATTTCTAACATACAACCTCTCCAAAATGTTGTTGGGGACGTAAGGAAGTAAGCATATTGGCTTTGCCATCTGTGTTTTCATGAGCATGGCGTCAACATGAAAGTCTTTTCCGACTCAGCATGTGCCACCCCCAGCCACATCAAATGTGGAGTTCAACAGGGCTCTTGTATCGCACCCACGCTTTACAACCTCTTCAGAAGATCTTTGTTCAGCATCCTCGACTCCCTGGGCGTATCGTATACTAATTATACGGATGACACACAGGTGCTTCGCCCACTCTCTGGTGACTATGAAGCAGACATGAACACCCTCACCACCATCTACTCCACCATCCAATCTTGGATGGCAGACAACTGGGTATGCCTTAACAGTGAAAAAACTGAACTGCTGATCATAGGGTCACCCACCACCTTGGGCAACCTCGATCAGCAGTACACTTCCTTCACCATTGACAATATTCCCATTAAGGTCTCCAACAACGTTAAGACACTGGGAGTCTACCTATGCTCGGATCTGACCATGGATAGACAGGTTAAAGCCATCGCCTCCTCGTTAGCCTATTATTCCAAAGTCCTTAATGCAGCCAGACCCTTCTTATCACGCCAGAACTGCCTCACCATTGCTATGGCAATAATTGGATCTAGGCTTAATTATTGTAACGCCGACCTCGTGCAAAAATCTGGCCAAACTCCAACTGGTTCAAAACAACGCCCTCAGGGTGGCCACAGGAACCTCAAGAAAAGACCACATTTCTGAAGTGAGAAGGCAGGCTCACTGGCTCCCTGTCAAAGAGAGAATTGTCTTCAAAACCTTGTCCCTCACACACTTGCACCCCCTGAACCTGGCTCAAAGAATCACCAAGCACACCGCTATAAGATCTCTGAGGAAGGGATACTACAACATGATTCTCATTCCCAAGACGCGAAAAGTCCGCGCTGGGGGCTCCAGTTTTCCTACCTTGGCAGCCACCCGAGTCGAGTCCCACCAAGCATTCTGCAAAGCAATCAATGACCCCACTGTATTAATTATCTGTGTGTAACTCTGATCACCTTGTGTAACTCCAATCACACCTGTTTGCCATGTAGTTTATACCTGTAACTAAGAGACCTTTGGGTCACAATTTAACCTATGAATCAAAATGTCTTAAAAAATGCCTGTAACAGCGCCTCGATGCCTCCGGGCTGCAAGTGCACTATACAAATTAAAACAAATAAATAAATAATAACATGCCCATGCTCCCACGTTCAGGGAGTACATTCCAGACATACCCCCCCCCCTTGCGCATTGGACACCTCCTCTCTAGCCATCTCTCCTCTTGGTGCTGCGCCCCATAGAATACAGTTGAGTCCCACATTAATTTGGTCCAATTGTACACATAGCTCCTCTACCTTTTCCTTTGCATGCCTTCCTGGACATCTTATCTATCCCTCACCTTCATCCAACTATCGTGAGACAGGCATGGTATCAGGAGAGACACATACTCTCAAAAATAACAGTTTGAAAACCTTTATTGTGAAACTTTGTTGGGTTGGTGTAATGCCTAACTGGCTCTAACTCTAAGGGAGTTGTTCCCTCAAATGATGCTTCTAAGGGCTGTCGATGTCCGAAAGTCCAAAACCAAAGTTCTGCCTGTGTCAAAACCTATGCTTGCCCTCACTCTTAGACAAAAGATGATATGGGGTCGTCTTAAGGTAAAATGGTGGCTCAAAAAGAAATGTAAACCACAGCTGGTTTCAGGTAGTCTTAGACATAGATGTTGTTCTGCGCCAGTTTCAAAAATAGTTAAACTGAAAAAAGGTTGACCTCGGAACCTTCCACGTAGTGCTCTTGCAGCAAGTCAATAAAGTTCACAATATCTCTGGGACTCTTGGGGCTCCCCCAAGCTTCAATCCTTCCAGTTCCAAAAAAAGGCTGTTAGGGAGAATTATCTGTTTAGGCTGAATTTCCTAACCTAGTGAGTCCCCCAGCAGCTTTGCTGGATTTTTGGGGTTTATTTTTTTTCTCCTGCCAAGAGTGAGACTCTTTTACCCTCACTCTTGGACATGATTTGAGTGTGTTTCTTTGGATCTAAATGTGTTTAATGGGCTATGGGGTCTTTTACCCCATAGGGCTTCATGTGTTTTTGTGATGTGTGTTACACAGCACCCTCCGTGCAGTGACACAGGGGTGTCATAGTGACCCCCCAGTATAGACTCCATACCCTGGGACTGACTACTGTCTCCCAGGGCATGTAAAGTCACCATTGACTTTACTAGTCTTAAATTCTGAACAGAACCCGTACAAACCATCATATTGTGGACGTACTAGCTGGGGCAATTCGATTGCCCCAGGATCTGTTAGTCGAGGGGGCACGTCTCCGTCCCCCCTGATCAAGTTTTGGCTGGTGGCAGTGGATTCTACTTTTTATATTCAACTGCGAATATTTTCCTATGGGATTTCCCATTGTTTTAGGCTACTATCTTTAATTATTTACGGTAGCCTCGAACATACCGCCGGTTTATTTAATTAATATTAATTCTCCGGTTGGTATTTTTTACCAAAACTTGATTCTAAAATGGCGTTTGTGTTCTCTTCTGTGACTCCAACCCAAGTCGAGCCCTTTGTTCCACTTTTTGGCGGGCTTCTCCACAGAAGCCCTCCAAAGTGGTGCCACTCTGTCTGGGGTACTTAGGAGGGGTGGAGGGGAATTTAGGCACCCTGGACTGAGTTGCCTAGGCAACTCAAGTCGCACTCCATCCTGATTGGCCCAAGTGGTGAGCCGGCCGGGTCACCACTTAGCATGTTTGAGTGACAGCTAGGCTGAGTGAATGGGGGTTTGCTGCATAAAAGCAGGGCTTTGGGGACTGGAACTTCAGAAGTCGCCACAGGACCTAAGAATCCGACGAGGGAGAAGCTGAGCCGACCTGCCACGACACCACCACCGGTGGAGCCCTGCTGGACTGCCTCACCACTTTTCCCAACGACAGAGAAGATCTCCCGCCGGAGAGTCTTCTTCCTTTGACTGGTGGGGATAACCAGTTTCACTGTCTTTTCGCCTTCCCGACGTACCTCGTGGCCGCCTTGCCCGTGCCAAGCACCCCGGCAACCGGGATACCACATTTTACCACGACAGCGAAACAAAGGTACCACCTTTAACCGGAAAACTCCACGGCTGGTTTCTTCCCTGGTAGTGCAACGACCTTCATCTTTCCTCCAAGTCGAGATCTTCTCTTCCCCTGGACGACGACGCGACTTGCACCCACTGCCAGGAACAACTGCCACCGCTGGAGGATCCTTCCCACTTAAGGTACCGTGTCCCGCCTGGCTTCCCTTGCTACCGACTGTACGGGGTAGATTTAGCCCCCGGCTTTCGAACCTGGGTTAGCCTGGGACACCCTGGCTAAACTTTCCTAAGCCTCTCTAAACTCTTTTTGAACCCTCTGCAAGACTTTCTAAGCCTAGTGTAACTGTGTGATCTTGGGCGCATTTGTGCTCTGCTCTCTCTAAGAGGGGGCCCAGCCTTTGGACTTTGGCTCACCAGTGACTTTTTGCTCTTCTGCCTTGCTAATAGTGTTCCTGAATCTTAGAGTGGTATACCTTTCCATATTCTGTCTTTTTCCCTCCCTTTTTCACAAACTTATTGGAGTGCAATCTAGTTAAGCGCTCACCTCTGTATGAAAATGTGTTTTACTGTGACTTATCCGATAAGGGAAAAGGGGTGTATATATTACAATAGTAACTGTGTTTAGAATATTTTATAATAAGAGTGCTGGAGTGTTTCAAACTGTGTGTTTTTAAATAAATAATTATATACTTTGATACCAAAGCTCTGGTCAGTGTTTGCTTGTATTATTGTATCTGAGTGCCTATTGTGTATACTTTGCATACTGCCTAACTCTTCTTGAGGGAAGTCTGACCGCTCAACCACAGCTACCAGGTAAATCTGGGTGGTAAAGACTGCTACCAAGTGGGTTTACTGCCAACACCTGTAGTCTTAAATCTTTTGCAGTGGTCCCTAAGGGAACTGCTCAGGTTTCTGCCTAACAAAGGCAGTTCCTGTTAGGCCTCTCAATGGGAGCACTGCCTAGCAGACACCCAATACTTTTATCTGTGCACTAGTCCAGCAATGGATTCACCAACAACTTGCCTCACAGTTAAACTCCGCAGTCATACTTGAGATACCACAGCGGCTGAACTCAATTCAGATGGTGACCATTACCGCACCTACCAAATGCACAGGCTTGGCAGCATAAAATAGCCTCCAAACATAAGTACCTTGATCCACGATTGAGACCAGATGATCAATTGAGCACGTTGGGGCTCTGCATTGTGTCAGTGGGGAACAGCAGGAGCAGTCCACTTCACGCTGCTGAAGGGACTAGTTAAGTGTTGATGCCGTGCAGGACAGTTGCGGCTTCCCTCGTGGTTCCTCAAGGTACACTGTGTTAAGCTGCAGCGCTTTCATCTCCGGCTGTTTCAAGCAGCACCTTGAGCCCTGGAAATGGCGAGTAACACTACCATTTTGCCACTAGTAATCTGGCAGATTCAGAACAGTTAAAAGAGGTGGTAATTGCAACTAATTTTGAAAATAATTGAAATACTACTGCCAAACACAATTACCACTGAACACGTAATGAGGCACAATATTTTTACCTTGGATACATTTGCATTGGATCAAAATGAATTGTAAAACATTTGAATTTTCTATCTCCTGTTATTCAACAAAACACTCGTCCACTCTGGTTACATCATAGTAGAGCCATTTGATAACCGTGTTAGTAAGATGCACAACTGCAAAAGAAAATCAACAAGTCATCCCTTTTTTGAAGCAGTGCTTCGTTACCAGTATGTTACCAACTAAAAGTATACAGTACGGTTAAAATCAGCCCAAACAGACAATTGGAGTCATAAATTAATTTCAATAAAACATACATGTTTTATAAAATGCACTGTTCTCTCTGCAGTACTACTGCTTGCAGTGTCTTTTGCAATTGAATACTCATCTTCAGCATTCTTTGCTGTGTGACAAGCTATAGCAACCTAGACAATGGGGCTGTTTATAATAGAAGAAACAAACAGCAGATAGAGATGATGAAAGAATTTAAAAAAAGAAAACCGTAGCCACAGAAACAGTCCCATAATTCATGATGACAGCATCATCTCCTGTCTGGCCCATGCTGCCTGTGATAATCGAGGAGCAGCAGTGCCATGCTACCACCTTCATTGACGCACCTGTGGTTACATCGAAGGTAAGCCTTGCTGGGCTTGATTCAAGTTCACCTGAATTCCTAACATTGTGCTCGGATGACCAAAACCCTTCTAAAATGTCTAACACCATTGCAAGTGTTCTGCCCTGCAGGCCGTGTCTCCCACGAGCCCACCTTGCTTCCGTCGTATTGGTTGCCTGATGCCGTTTCTTCTGGTGCCCATGGGAGCCAGCAGGCAAAGCCGGCCCCACTATAAGGCAAGTATCATAATCTCCTGTCTGGCCAATCAGCTGTACCTGCCTTGCTGCCCCGCCTGAGCCCTCCCCCTCTCCTCTAGACCTACTCACACGTTGCGATTTCGCCTCTCATGGAGCCTGGCTAGTTAACACACACCACTTCAGGTAAGAGCTGCTCTTATATTACTTTATGCATACCGTCTGCCTTATGCCGGAATGCTGCTCACCTTATCACCCCTGATGACAGTTTAGCTGCCCTGCTACACGCTTCAACCCCTGCTGCAGTGCTTTCAGCACAGCCACTGTTGCAGCTACATGCCAATCTACTCCCCATAAGTGGTGTTGTCTTTACCTGACATCCACTAGCATTATCCACCTTCCTCCCCATCTTGTTTCCTACCCCCTGCCTGCTGTACGCACCTTCCCATCTCCCCTCATCTCCCTCTTGTCTGCAAACTTAGGGCCTCCATGCAAAATCTCCCTAGTCAAGTCTGCTCTTCGAGACACAATCCGGGCCTTGCCTCCTATTCACTGCCTTGCTTACCCCTCCTCCCACTCCCTCCCTCCCTCCTGCCCTCCCAATTCAGGCCAGAACCACTCTCAGGGTGTCCGCAATACCTAATTCCCCCATGCTCACTTCTGACGGAGAGTTCACCCTAGTTACACTGCCGAACCCAAGCAGTGACAAAACCAGCCCAGTTTTTCCCTTGCCAGTTAGACTCAGACCAGCCTCCACCCACCAGCCTCTCCCTGACAACAGCTCCAGAACCAGGCACGCCAAAGCCTACTATCTCCAGACCACTCTGCAACATATAAAAAGCCCAGCCATTGACTTCTAACCATTTATGGGCACAGACCGCCTCCATGAGCTATGCGCCAGAATCCTACTATCTCCTACGACCTCGCCTGGACCCACATATCCATTGGGATCAGCCAGAAACTCTAGGCTCCCCTTCTGCACGAAGCCCCTCCTGTTCCCTCCCTGCCCCCTGTCGCTCCACCACTGGCTCACTCTGCCTTTGAATTGGTTGATCACCATACGCTCTGCTGACACCTCAGCTCTTACTTCCTCTTCTCTTCAGATGCAATTGCCTAGGTTAAATCCTTTCTGGGATATCGCACGTCTAGAATATGATTTGGAATTTTGCTGGTGACTCCATTCCAGATCCTCTGGACGTTCCTCATGGTCTTGCCTGGCCCCACCCACTACAACACCTACACAAAGTCTCTGTTCTACATCATTGACCCTCTTGATATCAAATACACCAATTTTGCTGAGGATATGTAAATCCTCATCACGATCAGGGGCAACCACTCTGAGGACTGTTTGAGCATGAACAAGATCTACGCCACCACCCAAAACTGGATGGGGCCACTTACACAACGATAAAATCAAACTACTAATTGTGGTTTTCCCTTGTCGTCTCAGCAAGCTTGCCTCCACCTTCTCCTCTTTCTCCATTGATGGCACCTCCATCCCTGTCCTCAGACAATTCAAAATGCTGGGAGTTTATTTGGACGCTGAACTAAACACATTAACACCCTTGCATCCTCTACAGCCTACACTGCAAAATTAATTTCCATAACTAGGTAATTCCTGTTGCCAACCAACTGCCTCGCGCTTGCCAGTGCAATTGTCAGCAAGCTTGACCATTGAAATGTTCTCATAGGCACTTGGATGGCCAACCTAGCCAAGCTGTAACTTCCAAAACAAAGCTCTTCAGGCTGCCCTGGGATTGTGCCAATCCAACCACATCTCTGCCTCTAGGCGCGAAGCCCACTGGCTACCCATAATAGCATGTATAGAGTTCAAAACTCTACCACTGACACATCGCTGCATTTACAATCTTGCTGCTAAGTACCTAAACAAGAGCATCTCTCAGAAACACCTCCTTCATGCTCTTCGCTCAGTCAATAACACCACTACTGCCATTCCACGATTCAAAAAGGCTAGGTCTGGAGGAGTTAGCACTGCCCCCTCAATCAGTAACTCTCCTCCCTCAAACATCAGAGATGAAACTTCCAACACTACCTTCAAGGAACCTTTGAAAACCTAGTTCTTCAATAAATACGATTACTGACACTCTGCTTCTGTACAAACAATCACAGCACGTAACATACCTTTCGTTGTGCAACAATCTTGCTTATTCTGTACAAACGCAGTGATCCCCTTCGGTTTGGATGTTACAAAAATGTTATAAATAAATGTTAAAAAATACCAAGAACTCTATACATGAAAAATATTAAACATTTTAGTAACCCATCAAAAACAATGCATTTGCTAGTTTAAATTAAGCACTTACAGCATTTCATCAAACTTTAACCTATGCTATTGAATTGTTTTATTCCAATTAAGGTTGTTTTCATTAATATAGCATTTGGCAGGCTCTGTCACTGAGAAAGTTTGTGATGTGCTTTAGTTGGTGAATTCAGGTTGACCAATAACCAAGGGAAATAGGCATTTACATTATTTTTGTAAAGCAATCAGAGTTATCTAAGGATTGATATATTCCAAGATCAGCTGCACGGCCATTGCTTAAAACAAAATCAACCAGAAAGAAACCATTGCTCGTTTTTTTGGTGACCTGCTCTAATTTTTAAAGTGAATACTAGCACTTCTTAGCAGCAGGTCTCAGATGTTTTGTGCTACTGTATTGCATGCCTGCACTTATGGGGAAGAACCACCATCTGTCAAGAAGCTAATACTGTGCTTATAATAGTACACACTTTTGAAAACTTAAAAAAAAAAAAGATGTTTAAACCGTATGGGTGAACAATAAAAAATGCAAATGTTACAACCATTTAATCATGTACCACAAGTCAATATGGGCTTATCAACATTTTCAATGAAACTGTTTTTACTCAAGCCAAGTGCTGACACACATTCTATAAAGCAGCCCCCACCCCCAGCTGTCTGTTAGTGTGCTGGGTAACCTCTTTTCCATGGCAGAGAAACGCCCTTTGTAATGCGTCTGGGAAGCTGGGCAAGGTGCGAATAGCAGCCCGCCCGATTCTGCATGACAAAAGGCTCTGCCTTGCAGTTTACTCTGCTTCCAAGGTAACCTCCTCTGCCCTGCCCCCACCTCCTCATGATTGTTGACCTCCAACTTCTGAATAGGAGCTTGGTAGCTGACGATTTGGATGGAATTTGCTATTTTTATTTTGGCTATTTGTCCCGTGAGTGCATTCAAAACATGAAACGCATGTGCGTTATTTTGTATCAAGCCTGCGATCTGTGCTGTGAACTCCATCAGCACATGTGCGAGTGCTTATAGTGCGCACACACACATACTTGGCCTGCTATGCTATGCCAAATCCATAGACCTAGGCATAATAGTTAATGAATGTATTGTTTAATTTTTACATGTGCATTTTCTACTCTCCAGTATGCTAACTGAAGACGAAAGCAAACACACTAGAAGGAAAATTAAAGCTTTTCTTTACTGGGTGTTTTTACCTTTGCTCTGTTAGGGAATCAGTTTGTATATTGCTGCACTGGGATAGGTGGCATTACTTGACCTCGCAAAAGGCTTGTCTTGCACACATGTTCACGTGAAACGCTACAGCAGATCAAGCGCATTAACTCTGATTGCTCCTTAAGTTGATCTGAATGCAGGAGTAGGGAACCCAGAGTGTCCATATGAAACAAAGAAAACATTGGCAAAGCCAATAGTTCTGGTTTTGGAATAGGCATTAATGGGATGGTCTGTAAAAGTGATTGAAAGAGGGCTATAGAGGGAAAAAGGAGTAGTGAAAAGCAAGCAAAAGATTGTCAGTGAGGGAAAACGGGCAATGAGGGGCAACTAAAAGAGGAAAAATGAGCAGCAAGAAAAAGGGTCGAGGAGGAAGTGAAAAAGTGGAGCTCACAGGATTCGGTCTGCAGATATACAAATATAGAGTGGGAAGGTGCCAATGAACTGACAGAAATACATTTTAAAACTTAACACACAGCATTTCAGGAGATAGCCTAAGAATCATATCTACATAAATGTATGTAGATATGTAAGGCGCTTTGGATAAAAGTACTATATAAATATCAAATTATCATTATTATATCTCAATAGCTGGATCCAGTAGGAAACATTTGGAAAAGTAAAGTAGAATTTCCACCAATTCACCCAGTATTCAATTTAAAAAATGAGACAGCAGAGTCTAGTTAGGGGAGGGCTAGGATAACCTATGTGCTATTATTTCAACTCTGAATAACTCACTCTATTCCATGTGATATCTAAGAGGTGTTTTTCTACTGGATCCAGTTGTAGCAGAAGCCGCAATGTAAATTCAACTAATAAAATAAACTGACACCTGGAGCTTTTCTGATAGCTGTTCAGAAGAGTTATAAAAAATAATGTGAGCATCTAGCTCCAGTATACTATTAGAAAACATCTCAAATCATATTTCCACCAGCTGAAAAACATTGGACATTGAGAGTTGGATAGGATATCTCAGGCTGCACGTCGGCTCCTAGTATGAACAGATGTTGCGTTTTGATTTTGAGAAATTAGGCTTTGAGTCAGATTAGACAAAAACAGGCATCTAAAAACATCAGCGTAAGTGCCAACCTGTGTGGTGTGTTTGCTACTGCAAAGCCAAGAATGATTCTCATGGGCTCGCTGCAAAGTACCTGGCTCCATGCCCATAACGACCAATATGAAGTGGTTCATAGAGGTAGTTGGCAGATCAAAGGATCACTGATGTTAATCCATACACTCTCAAAGGGCTCTCATAGTACTGGCAGTGCCACCTGCACTTGCCATATAACTAAACAATCTGAGAAGTCTTGCTGTGAATCTCTACCTGGATACTATCAGAAAATAAAAGTGAAGAGCAAATTTATCCAATATTTTCCTCACTCTGAAGTGTGCGGACAAGGGCAGCTAGAGAGGAAGCACCAACAGTAAGTTCAGGAGAGTCACCTGCCTCCAGTGTGCAACTTCTGTGGTTTGCTGTTCATTGGGAGAAGGAACTATTTGTGATTATTCAGAGCCTTCCTAAACTTTTACAAAAGTGCCTTTCTCATACATCTCTGCTTCTTTGCTTCTCCCCGTAACGTCCCCAAAGTCTGAGTATGCAGGCACATGTATCCTGCTCTCACTCTGAGCATGGTGCGCACCAAATCTTATCACACTAATCAGAAAACAATGTCAGACAAACATATTTAAGACTCCATTACCTTAACTTGTAATGAAGCTCCTGTTGTTCACCTTGTCAGCCTTGAGTCACTAGAGCATCCAAAGGAAGCAAACCATCTTCCTCTTCATTAGCAACCTATGCAGCTATCCTTGGTTCCTCTAAAGACAGAAGGCCACTGACTAGGTCACAGACGACTTTGTGCTTTGCCAAGCAGGGTACATATTATTTTCAAGGTCCAATCCTTTGGAGCAGATATCCTTTGTGTCATTATTTAAATTATGTTAATGGTTGGCAAGATTTGCACTTTGACAAGGAAGCAAACAGGACATTAAGGCAATCCCATGTAAGGGTGTCTTCACCTAGCTCAATGACTATGTGGATAATGGTGAGTCAGAGTATGGGGTAAATATATGAAAATGATATTCATAACAGATTTACATTTAGGCATTGCATCATTGGTTACATAACTCCATACCTACAGTTGTTTAGCTTATTTTCTGCGTGGGCAGAGAGGTCTGACAAGGCTTAGAGGTGGTTAGGGATTTCCCTTTACTGGCGAGCAGATGACTCGAGATTTCCATCTTAAATACTTACACAGACTTAACAGCTTAGATGTCGATGGGGGGAGTGCATGCTATTAAGGGGCCACTACAGGAAATGAGCAGTCGTGGGAGATAGCACAGATGGAGGGGAATGTGACTAGAATGCTTGTATAGGGTTAGAGCATAGAACATTTGAGCACAAAAGAAATGGGATTGGGATTCAATCAGGTAATGGGGAGGGAGCAGGTTGGCCATTGATGGATTTAAAGACAAGAATCTCATTACAAGTATGGCGGTGCAGCAAAAAAGTGGTGGTAACGGAATTACTGCCTCTTTTCCGATTCCGCCATACTACGAGTTTGACCCTGCAGTGGAGGATTTACCTCCAGCATCGTGCTGGAAGTAAATCCTCCCACTTTCCACCACAAAACAGCAAACTCAGCAGACTAACCATGGCAGTAATTCTGCCAGCAGTAATTTCGCCAAGATCCATGGGGATTAACACTGCTACCATTCCTTGTAATCCGGTAGTAAATCCACCAGACCAAGTGGTGTTAACAATAATTCCATTGGGTGGTATTACAGCAGATTTACCACCAGAATACCGCCCAACTCGTAATGAGGACCAAGGAGTGGTAGAGCTAATAAGTGCAAAGCCGAACAGAAGAAAGATCAGTCTGGCTGCTAACTCTCAGGGTCCCAGACCCTCTTTAACTTTCATATGGGTGTGGGTCCCAGACTCACAATGTTCTCTTGAAATTACTTGGTTTACTATCCTGCCAAACTTGTGCTCCTTTCTGTAGTGTGTCTGTGTTATTCAGGGACCCAGACCCTCTTTCGCTCTTATTCTTATGTGGCTGTGAGTCCCAGACTCACTAAGTGCAGTTGTAACTGCTTGGGTTACTATCATGCCAAGTTTACGCTCCCTTCTGCACTTTCCCGTTTTCTCTCAGGGTTCCAGACTCTGTCTTCCTATGGGTGCATGTCCCAGACTCCTATAGTTGCAATAGCTTGGTTCACTCTCCTGCCAAGTAATTGCTCCCTTCTGTGCTTTCTCTGCTTCTTTCAGGGTCCCAGACCCTCTCACACTCTTGTTCCTGTTGCTCTCCGACACCTGTTTCTCTGGTGTGTGTCTTCCAGGCAGTGGCGTTTCTGTTTGGGGCTCTGGTAAAATTTGGTCACTTGCCTCGGTCAGCAGCATGTCTGCAGGTCAGTTTCTTTTTGGTTTCTTGATGGTGGCCACTCTGCCAGTCCCTTCCATCTGCGTGGGACAGGGCTTCACTTCCAGACAGCTTCTGAAGCTTCGGGACACCCAGAGGTTTGTTTGGGTAGCGCACAAAGGAGCTTCTTCTTCTCTGCCTGTTTTCTCGCTCCCACTCAACTCTGTGCACTGGGTCTCTTACTTCAGATCCAGGTACGCTGGGTCAGCGTCTGCCCAGCTTACTTGCTCAACGACTGCTCTCGATTCCTCCCTCTCTCTGGGTGGTGCAGTGGTCCACAGCCACTTCGGCTACTGCACAGGACTCCTACAGGGAGGGCTGAAAGACTGCTTCCTGATTCTTTCATCCTTTTCTACTCTGTTTGAACCAATAAGTAGCCGGCAACCACTAGACCACTCATTATGGCCCTTAAGAGTAATCTTCATGGTTTTGTTATTCCGCCTCATCTCATTATCTATCTTTGAACTCTCCATAGGGTAGAATAGGATCTTCTTCATCTCAGTACTTGGTAATGAGGCTCTATCTAGGTAGTTGCTGTTCTTCCTCATCCCAGTACCTTTGAAGGGGACTTAGTTCTCAATCCTTCCGACAAACGAGGGAAGATTGGTACAGAAGTGAAGTGACCAGGGGAGGAGTGTGCGTGGGATGGTGATGTATTATCAGAGGCCTTATTTGGGTCTGACCTACTAGGTTGTTTGACTTCACAATAGAAAATATTGGCATGGACTACGAACAGGGAAGGAGAGTTTGGATTGGGGAAGGAGGGAAAGTCTAATGCAGCAGAGGAATACCACATTCGCTGGGAATGGTCGTCCCTAATCCCATAAGGGGTTTCCCCTTCCATGTGCTCCTCCCCCGGTACTCCACCCTCAGGGGGACTATTGTATTGTGGATGTGCCACCCTTACCCTGTGGGAAAGGTCCCCATCTAGGGGCATAGGGACGACATCCATAGGTTCGTCACAGTCTTCATCTCTAGTACAAGACAGAACCTAGATAGCAAGTGCCAATAATCCATATCTACTAAACTGGGGTTAGGTATGCCCTCGTTACGGAGGAGGTGCTTTTCTACATGAGAAAGAGAGGGACAGCCTCAGGGCCACAAGAAACCTTTAAAAAAACTTGACACATCAGAGAGACACTGAGTCTTTCTTATCGATCTGTGACAAATTGAAAACCATCCTAGAGGATCTTAGCGTTCACCATCCTTTATCAGTATCATCACAAACAATTCCTTTGGGACTTCATTATTAGCACAGATGTTCCCTGCGAGGACTTTATCATCATCACAACATTAAAACCAATATCATGATTTACAACTCTATCAGGACTTCAGAGTCATCACACACCATCTCTGTGAGCACTACACAATGATCATACAGCATCTGCTGTTGGGGTTTCAACATCATCCCGCTCTTCATTATTATCACACAACGTTCCTGTACAAACTTCAATATCATCACAGATAGTCAGCAGACACCATATTTTCGCAGACTTTAGCATTACCCTTTTAGGGCTTTATTTTCATCTAATGACTAATACCATCCTTGTGGTGATTTGGAATAGCCCAATTTGACCGAAAGAAATTACTGTTTGGCCTAGTTGACCAAATTTAGGCTGTACGAAATGATCGTACAATCAGAAATTCGGTCAACTAGGCCATACGGTTCCATTATAGCAAACAAGGAGAATGGGGGTTGCAGGGGCATCCCCCGCTCTCCTTGCTAACTATAATGGGAACGGGGTTGCGGGGGTGTCGTTCAGTATAGTGCCTCTATCCTCTGGTGTAGAACTGGTGCATGCTACACCCAGGTGTTCTAGGGTTGCTTGTGGGTGCAGCTATGATGGCACCTACAGTGGTCACTGCAGGGTGAATGCATGCAGTGTTGGTCAAGGCAGGGCAAGGCTTGAGCTAGGCATAGCTGGTGTGGATGATAGGCTAGCCTTTAACACTGGCCAGATGTTTAATGCCCAAAGAGGATAGGACACTATTGAGTCACACCTGTGGAAGGTAAGGGGCAATGTCTCAGGGTCAAATTTCTTAGGGCCATGGCAGACCAGGATGCTGGTCCCTGCTAGGCCAAGGTCTTTACCCAGGCACTTGACCTAGCCTGTGAGGGACTCAAGGGACTCTAGGGACACCGTAATTTTGAGCACCTGTTGTAGGGGTGTGCTGCATGCGACATCACCTATAATGAATTAATGGTCAGTCTTAAACCCCTCACGCTCAGCCCAGCTGGCTAGTGGAACCTGATTTCTGAAGATAGTGCCTGTCTACCTGCTGTGGTGGTGAATCACAATTATTACAACAATATAAACAAACCCCTATCCACAAATGTGCACAAAAAAACTATATGCACGAAAGAAAAATGGAAACGTACACTAGAAATATGTACACTAACCCCGAGAAGAGAAAGGGTAGGTATGCCTACGTCAGTAGGTAGGGTAGGATAGGTATAGGCACACCAGAGGTGACCTCAGCAGTGCCTCCAAGAAATGTAAGGGGGGTGATCTTGCCGCGCTCCACCCATGTATCCCCATAAGGTTTGGTGGTGAAGGTCATAATGGCTAGCTTCCAAACCAAATTTTCCCCCTTTTGTCTCCTGATAGGGGGAGCAAGGGACTGGATGCTTAGGGGCACAAGATATTAACTACGGGCATCCTTGCCCTGAAAGCACTAAATACATCCTGCACCTTGGCCAAGTTATATTTTGAATTTTAGGCTGTGGTCTCTGAAGCAACAACAAATCTCCTAAATGGAGAGGTAAGGGACAGCTTCAACATGCCGGTAAAGGACAGTCGTGAATTTCATGCTAAATATATGGGCACAAGAAGTAGGTGAAATGTGGCAGAAGTTTGGCATAAATGTAAAGGATTCACCTCTAGCTAACAACTGGAGGTAAATCTGCTGACTTTCTACCCATTTTCAGTGAAATTACTGCGGCGGAATTACTGATGCAGTAATTCTGCCAAAAATGCCCCATAGAGTCCAATGGACTCTGAAAAAATGGGAACATACTCCGCCACCACCACTTGTAATCCAGTGGTAAATCTGCCAGACCAAGTGGCAGTAACGGTAAGTCCAGTGGATTTACAGACAGAATACCGCCCAACTCGTAATGACCCCCATTGTCAGGTGAGATTTCGTTTGATTTCTGATTTGGTCATGTACTAAGCAGAGCTTGATATGATATGATATATTTTATTTGTATCGCGCTCTTACACGGGTGTTTCAGAGCGCGACTAGGCAAGGGACGGGAAACAAGGGAGAACACAAAAACAACAACGATCTTACGAGGCCCAGTGACATTGAGAACGCGCAAGTGCATGGGATGGGGAAAAGGGAGAAAGTGCATGGAAGGGGGGGAGTGGAAAGTGCACAGCAGAGGAGAGTAGATAAATAAATAATTAATTTAAAAAAAAATAGAAAGGAGGCAATAAACAGTGAGCCAGCATGTGGCAAGTGCTGTGTTTATGGCGAAAGACTGGGTAAGTCTGATAAGTGCATAAAAGAAGAAAATGGGGTGGGGGGGCTGTATGGGTACAGATACAGTCCATCCAGTGCAAGGGGTGGCCGGGAGGCAGTGCAGGAGGGCGGCAGGGTGAGCAGGTACCTGGACCCAGAGGAAAGAGGATGGCCAGGTGCACAGTGCCAAGAGAGAGCGGGTCAGCAGGGGAGAGGGGGAGAAAAGGCAGAAACAAAGAGGTAGGTCTTTAGGTGCTTCCGGAACCGGAGATGGTTCTCCTCAAGTTTTAGAGTGGCAGGGAGGCTGTTCCAGAGGGAGGCCCCAGCCGAAGATAGAGATCTACCCCCAGCTTGTTTCTGTGAAAAATGATTAACCCGGAGGGAGTTAGAGGTAGAGGAGCAAAGAGCTTGAGAGGGGAGGTATTTGCGGAGGGATAGCTGAAGATATTTTGGACCCAGGCCCCAGAAAGCATTGTGGACAATGCAGAGGGTTTTGAATTTAATCCTTGCATCCACCGGGAGCCAATGGAGAGATTTCAGAGCTGGAGAGATACGATCCCAGGGCTTGAGGCCAAGGACAAGTCTTGCAGTCCTGTTCTGGATAAGTTGCAGAGGGCGGAGAGTAGAGGCAGGTAGATTTAGAAAGAGGCTGTTACAAAAGTCCAACTAAGAGAGAACCAGAGCTTGAGAGACAGTGAGCTTCTGAGGGAAGGAGAGGAAAGGCAAAGTACCTCTGAGGAGGTGCAGTAGGAAGTTTGACTTTTTTTTGATGTAACGTTACCGTTACATGAGTTCAAGTTAACATAAAACACACTCGGGCATATAAATATTTTTAAAAATTATTTCAACAACTTCACAAAACCTCTCTTTTACTTCCTTGAAGCATTATATATCTGTAAGGCATGTAATGTCAAAGAGTCCACATATGAAAACTTTAATATAATTATACATCTTCATTAAGGAGACTTCAACATCATCACACACTATCCATGTGAGGAATTCAATATCATCACATATCATCCCTGTGGGGACCTCACCATCAGCACACACCATCCATGTGAGGACTTACACTAGAAATATGTACACTAACCCCGAGAAGAGAAAGGGTATGCATGGCTAGGTCAGTAGGTAGGGTAGGATAGGATAGGTATAGGCACACCAGAGGTGAGCTCAGCAGTGCCTCCAAGAAATGTAAGGGGGTTGGTCTTGCCGCGCTCCACCCATGCATCCCCATAATGTTTGGTGGTGATGGTCATGATGGCTAGCTTCCAAACCAAATTTTCCCCCTTTTGTCTCCTGACAGGGGGAGCAAGGGACTGGATGCTTACGGGAACAAGATATTAACTACGGGCATCCTTGCTCTGAAAGCACTAAATACATCCTGCACCTTGGCCAAGTTATCTTTTGAATTTTGGGCTGTGGTCTCTGAAGCAACAACAAATCTCCTAAATGGAGAGGTAAGGGACAGCTTCAACATGCCGGTAAAGAAGGACAGTTGTTAATTTCATGCTAAATAAATGGGCACGGTGAAGTAGGTGAAATGTGACAGACGTTGGGCAGAAATGTAAAGGATTCACCTCCAGCTATGAACTGGAGGTAAATCTGCTGACTTTCTACCCATTTTCCACAAAACTACTGCAGCAGAGTTACTGTTGCAGTGATTCTGCCAAAAATGCCCCATAGATTCCAATGAACTCTGAAGAAATGGGAACATACTCTGCCACCACCACGTGTAATCCAGCGGTAAATCTGTCAACCAAGTGGCAGTAATGGTAAGTCCAATGGATTTACAGACAGAATACCACCCAACTCGTAATGACCCCCATTGTCAGGTGGGATTTCGTTCGATTTCTGATTTGGTCATGTACTAAGCAGAGCTTGATGTAACATTACCATTACATGAGTTCAAGTTAACATAAAACACACTCGGGCCTATAAATACTGTCTTAAATTATTTCAACATCTTCACAAAAATTCTCTTTTACTTCCTTGAAGCATTATATATATCTGTAAGACATGTAATGTCAAAGAGCCCACATATGAACATGTTAATATCATTATACATCTTCATTAAGGAGACTTCAACATCAATACACACTATCCATGTGAGGACTTCAATATCATCACATATCATCCCTGTGGGGACCTCATCATCAGCACACACTATCCATGTGAGGACTTCAATATCATCACATATCATCCCTGTGGGGACCTCATCATCAGCACACACCATCCATGTGAGGACTTCAATATCATCACATATCATCCCTGTGGGGACCTCACCATCAGCACACACCATCCATGTGAGGACTTCAATATCATCACATATCATCCCTGTGGGGACCTCATCATCAGCACACACCATCCATGTGAGGACTTCAATATCATCACATTTCATCCCTGTGGGGTCCTCACCATCAGCACACACCATCCATGTGAAGACTTCAATATCATCACATATCATCCCTGTGGGGACCTCACCATCAGCACACACCATCCATGTGAAGACTTCAATATCATCACATATCATCCCTGTGGGGACCTCAACATCAGCACACGCCATCCAGTTGGAGGATTCAATATCATTGCATTCCTTCTCTATGGGACCTTGAGCATAATTACATACTATTGATATAATATGATATGGCATTTATAACGCGCCTATACACAAGTGTTTCAAGGCGCGACGAGGCAAGGGGGGGAACAAAGGGAGGACAGACAACGATCCTACTAGGCCAGGTGTCATTCAGATCGCGCAAGTGCATGGGAAGGGGGGAAAGGAAAAGTGCGAGGGAGGAAGGGAGAGGGGAAAGTGCAGTAAATGGGAAGTGGAATAAATAAGATAAATAAATAAAACACATAAAACAGGCAAGTGCAAGGAAGTGCAGACAAAGTGCTGGAAAGGGGACTGAAGGGATACAGAAAACGGTCCCCACGTGCAGAGGTTGCCAGGGAGGCAGTTCAGGTGGGCAGTTGACAGGGCCTGGGCCAGAGATCAGAAAGGGTGGCCAGGTAACCAGTGCAATTTCAGTCAGGAATTCAGCAAGGGAGGGGAGGAGAGAAAGCAGAAGCAAAGAGGAAGGTTTTGAGGTGTTTCCGGAACCGGAGGTGGTTCTCCTTGAGTTTCAGGGAGGCACGAAGGCTGTTCCAGAGAGGCCCCTGCCGGAGAGAGTGATCTGCCACCAACTCGTTGCTTGGAGAAGCGACTGACCCTGAAGGAGTTGGAGGCAGATGAGCGAAGAGCTCGAGAAGGAAGATATTTAGGAAGAGAGAGTTGAAGGTATTGCGGCCCCAGACCCCAGAAGGCCTTGTGTACAATGCAGACGGTTTTGAATTTAATCCTCGCAGCCACTGGGAGCCAGTGCAGAGATTTCAGTCCTGGAGAGATACGATCCCTGGGCTTGAGGCCAAGGACAAGTCTCGCAGTCCTGTTCTGGATAAGTTGCAGAGGGCGGAGAGTGGAGGCAGGAAGATTTAGATAGAGGCTTTTACAGTAGTCCAGCTTGGAGAGGACCAGGGCTTTGGAGACAGTGAGCTTCTAGGGGCAGGATAGCAAAGGAAGAATACCTCCAAGGAGGTGCAGCTGGTAGTGTGACCTCTTAGAGACGTCAGAGATGTGAGGGGAGAAGGAGAGTGCAGAGTCGAAGATGAGCCCAAGGTTTTTTGCCTTGCAGGTGGGAGAGGGAGGAGGGCCAAGAGAGGCCGGCCAGAGAGCTGCAGGGAAGGAGGGAGTGGGTGTGCCGATGAGTAGAATCTCAGTCTTACTGGCATTAAGGCAGAGGTCGTTGGCGGCACACCAATCCTGGATGGCAGACAGACAATCAGAGATGAGGGAAGGAGAGGAGGAGGCCGAGGGTAGCCTGAAAATGAGCTGGGTATCATCCGCATAGCTCTGAAAGTTGGGACAGAGAGCGGTGATGCGGTGTGCAAGGAGTGCCAGGTATTGGTTGAACAGCCAGGGAGAGAGGTTAGATCCCTGGGGGACACCACAGGTAGAGAAAAAGATGTCATAGAGGAAGGACCCAAGTTTGACCGGGCAGGGTCGGTCGCAGAGGAAAGAAGTCAGCCATGCCAGAGCCTGACCAGTGATACCCAGATTGTCACGGAGACGGTTGAGCAGGATGGCATGGTTGACAGTGTCAAAGGCAGAAGAGAGATCAAGCAGGATAAGAACGCAAGGGGTGTTAGAGTCGAGGTTGGAGAGCAGGTCTTCATGGATGTTCAGGAGAGCAGTTTCCGTACTTCTGGCAGCTCTGAGGCCAGACTGATTGTCATGAAGACAACCAACAGATTCAGTGTGGAGATTCAGTTGGGAGATGGCCATTTTCTCCAGGAGCTTGCCCAGGAAGGGAGTTATGGAGATTGGGCGATAGTTAGCCGGGCAGGAGGGGTCGGCAGAGGGTTTCTTAAGAAGAGGGTGCACAAGGGAGTGCTTCAGGGGGGAAGGGAAGACTCCAGTGGCGGAGGAGTGATTGCAGAAATCCGCCAGGGAGTCAATGTGATCCTTGATAGTTTTGGAGGAACAGGGGTGAACCTGTTTCGACGAGACTTTCATAGATCGGACTTGTCTAGAAACCTTGTCTGGAGAGAAAAGGGGAAAGGTAGGGAAGGAGGGAAGAGGGGTGGCAGCAGAAGGGCCAGAGGAAGAGCAGGGAATAGCGGGAGGGGGATGAGAGGAGGAGAGTGAGGACAGGATGTCCTGAGTTTTAGAAATGAAGTGAGAGGCCAATGCCGTGCAGAGGGCTTGGGAAGGGACAGGAGAGGTAGAGACTGCGGCAGGATTGGCCAGTTCCTTGGAGATTTTAAAGAGTTCAGCCGAGTTGTTAGATGCCGCAGAGACGCAGGCTTGGATATGAGCTCTCTTCTTGGTGAGGACGGAGAGCCGGTATTGCCTTTGCAGCAGGCGGCAGGCCAGTTTGTCAGAGGATGAACTTGAAGCACAGCATTTCCTCTTGGCAACCCTGCACTTGCGTTTTAGGCTGACGAGGTCTGAGTCATACCAGGAGTTGCACTTGGCTTTGGGCTTCAGGCGGATTCTCATGACAGGGGCAAGGATGTCAAGAGTATCAGATATAGCAGAGTGGAGAGGGCTGTGTCAGGGTGAGAGTCAGCCAGGGGGGGAGGAGGAGGTGAGAAGGTGGCAGCGAAAGCCTCAACTGACACGCGCTTCATGGGTCGGGTGACCGAGAAGGTGGGTGGCAGTGACGGAGGTGGCTTGGCCTGCGGGTTAGGGAGGGTGAGGTGGGAGGATAGGAGAAAGTGGTCACTCCAGGAGAGAGGAGTGGAGAGAGGGATGGAGAGGGGAAGGTCTGAAAAGATCAGAACATCGAGAGTGTGCCCTGCAGAGTGAGTCAGGCCAGAGGGGAGAATAGTGAGTGAGAGAGAGTCGCAGAGGTCACGAAAGAGTTCAGAAGGGGAACAGGAGGCATCCAGGTGGATGTTGAATTCTCCGAGAAGGAGGAGTTGAGTGGTTGAGGCCAGGAGTGAGGAGGAGAGGTCTGCCCACTCAGAGAGGAAGGAAGAAACCTGACCAGGTGGCCGATAGTAGTCACAGTAAGGGAATGGCTAGGTGAGAGAGGGAGCCTACAGACGAGGCATTCAAAAGAGGAGTAGGCCTGCGTAGGAATGATAGAGGCAGGAATCCACTCAGGGAAGATAAGGGCTACGCCCCCACCAGATCGGTTGGGCCTGGGCACGGAGAGGATCTTGTAGCCATCAGGTAGGAGCGTGTCAAAGCTGGTGACAGAGCTGGCCGTAAACCATGTCTCAGTGAGACCGAGGACATCGAGGTCAAGTTCTTCAAGAAGGCGGCAGATATCAGAGGAGTGTTTGACAGCGGAGCAGGAGTTAAGAGTGGCAATGTGGAGAAGGTTGCCCTCCTTGAAGGATTTCCGGGGAGGGGTACAGATCAGAGGTACGCCCTGCGGAGGTGTAGAAAGCTCCCGAGAGGGGGCATTGAGAGAGTGGGGAAGGCAAGGTAGCCAAGGAAAGGGGGGAGGGGACAGCAGGAGAAGAAAGGAAGTTGATGAGGCGCGGAAAGCATCTATCAAAGAGATGAAGGTTGGCCTGAGGGCCTTGGACCAAGATGGTTCCATTAGAGTAGACATTAATGATGACCTTAGAGGAAAGGAAGGAGGCCAGGAGGGCATCCCAACGGGTACCACCATTAATGGGAGAAGAGGAGAAAGGCGAGAGAACAGAGACCATATGTGGGGTCCATAGATCTGGAGAAGGAACGACAAAGAGGATGTTGGTGAGAGTTTCCTTGGAGGAGGCACTGATGTAGGTGTCAGCGATAGGGAGGCCTGGGTTGGAGACCAGGATGTCCTTTTTAAACTTTTTCCTACCAGACAGAAAAGAGCAGGATAGTCAATAGTGAAACAGTTTGAAAAGATGGGGGAGACAGAGAGCACCATAGAGTAGGTGGGAGAGGAGGGGGTCCAAGGAGTAGGCAGACAAGACAGCGAGAGGCAAGTGAGCAGGAGAGTGGCACAGGACGACGGTACTTACGCGGCGAGCGCAAGAGAGGCACAGGACATTCTAAGACAGGAAAGGAGACAGACCTAAATTTGAGAATCCTAAAGAGGGAGAAAAAGGCCTAGGTTTCACAGAGCAACTTTAAATACGGTGACAGTGCATGTTATAACAGGTAGAAAATCCCACCTAAATTAGAGAATCCTAAAGAGGGCGAAAAAGGCCTAGGTTTCACAGAGCAACTTTAAATACGGTGACAGTGCATAGTTGAAACAGTGAGAGCACAGCTGACTTAGTTGGTCAAACCAGGTGGACACAGTGGACAGGGGGCACCAGACCAATGAGCAGGGTGACAACAGGCAACAGGCGTCCCCTGCGGACACCTGCAGACACCACCAGGAGCCGCCTGTCAGGGAGCCGCCCTTTGCCGAGGGGGCTGTCGGGCAGGGGGGCTGCCCAGGAGGGACAGTTTAAACCAGAGAAGCACCCAATAGGAGGGGAAGGAGGGGAGGGGGGTGGGCGGGCAGGTAGGCTGGAGGGAGGGAGGACCAGGAAGTGGGTGCAGGGGGGAGGGGGGGTGGAGAGACAGCGCGCTCATAGCGCGGGCCTTGAAAAAATATATAAAAATAAATAAATAGTCAAAAAACACTCACTGGAGGCCCGGGGCCCGTGCTGGGCTGGAAACAGCAGTCTGGGCTAGCGGCAACCGCTCACACCTGCACAGATCTGCAAAGAAGCGAGCGGGGAGAGCAGCCGTCGACTAGTCCAGGATGGACACAACAAGCCACCAATCAGAGTGGGGGGGGCGGGCCAGTAGGCGGGAGGGAGGGAGGACCAGTAAGTGGCTGCAGGGGGGAGGGGGGGTGGAGAAACAACGCGCTAAGAGCGTGGGCCTTGAAAAAATATATAAAAATAAATAAATAGTCAAAAAACACTCACTGGAGGCCCGGGGCCCGTGCTGGGCTGGAAACGGCAGTCTGGGCTAGCGGCGACCGCTCGCACCCGCTCAGCTCTGCAAAGATTCTTATGGGGCCTTCTTTGCCATGACAATACAAATTCTTATTCAATTCTTATGAATATGCCAATTCTTCTTTGCCATGCCATGCAAATTCTTATTCAATTCTTATGGGGCCTTCTTTGCCATGACACACCATCCCTGTGAGGACCTCTATGTCATCAAACAACATCCCAGTGGGGACCTGAACATGACCACGCACCATCCTTTTGGTGGACTCAGTACCATCATATCAACTCTATGGGGACTTCAGCATCATGCCATACTATTCGTATTCACATACCCTTGTATGGCCAATTGGGTGCATCTGTGGCTTCATTTGCATCACCTGAATGCATTTTCCTTCGCCGGTAAAGAAGGACAGTCGTGAATTTCATGTTAAATAAATGGGCACAGTGAAGTAGGTGAAATGTGGCAGACGTTTGGCAGAAATGTAAAGGATTCACCTCCAGCTATGAACTGGAGCTAACTCTGCTGACTTTCTACCCATTTTCAGTGAAATTACTGCGGCAGAATTACTTCTGCAGTAATTCTGCCAAAAATGCCCCATATAGTCCAATGTGAAAAAATGGAAACATACTCCGCCACCACCACGTCTAATCCAGCGGTAAATCTGCCAGACCAAGTGGAAGTAACCGAAAGTCCAGTGTATTTACAGACAGAATACCGCCCAACTTGTAATGACCCCCATTGTCAGGTGAGATTTCGTTCGGATGCTGATTTGGTCATGTACTAAGCAGAGCTTGATGTAACGTTACCATTACATGAGTTCAAATTAACATAAAACACACTCGGGCCTATAAATACTTTCTTAAATTATTCAAAATCTTCACAAAACCTCTCTTTTTCTTCCTTGAAGCATAATATATCTGTAAGGCATGTAATGTCAAAGAGCCCACGTATGAAAACTTTAATATCATTATACATCTTCATTAAGGAGACTTCAACATCATCACACACTATCCATGTGAGGACTTCAATATCATCACATATCAACCCTGTGGGGACCTCAACAACAACACACACCATCCATGTGAGGACTTAAATATCATCACATATCAATGCTGTGGGGACCTCAACATCAGCACACACCATCCATGTGAGGACTTAAATATCATCACAGATCATCCCTGTGGGGACCTCACCATCAGCACACACCATCCATGTGAGGACTTAAATATCATCACATATCAACCCTGTGGGGACCTCACCACCAGCACACACCATCCATGTGAGGACTTAAATATCATCACATATCAACCCTGTGGGAACCTCAACATTAGCACACACCATCCATTTGAGGACTTAAATATGATCACATATCAACCCTGTGGGGACCTCAACATCAGCACACACCATCCAGTTGGAGGATTCAATATCATTGCATTCCATCTCTATGGGACCTTGAGCATAATTACAAACTATTCTTATGGGGCCTAATATGCCATGACACACCATCCCTGTGAGGACGTCTTTGTCATCAAACAACATCCCAGTGGGGACCTGAACATGACCACGCACCATCCTTTTGGTGGACTCAGTACCATCATATCAGCTCTATGGGGACTTCAGCATCATGCCATACTATTCGTATTCACATACCCTTGTATGGCCAATTGGGTGCATCTGTTGCTTCATTTTCATCACCTGAATGTATTTTCCTTCGCCTTTTGGGTATTTTTGGTTAAAATCGGCCACTATTTTTGGCTGTGTTTCGTTCAGTATTTCAACCTGAAGATAGGATAGAATTAGCATTTTTATTTCCAGCTCTAATTCCACTGGAGGATGTATCCCCGGGGGAATTATCACTGGTTTTCATTGCTTATTCCTCCAGTGCTAATTTCTTCAGGGTTAATTCCACCAGAGGAATTAGCGTCCATTTTCAATAACCCATATATCAGCAGACTGATCAAAGTGGCGGCAATTCCACTACTGCCACTTTGACCCTTAGAGATGAACTTGTAATGAAACCAAATTAGTATCAATTAAACATTAACCCTGTGAATATGTTTGTGTAATCAGACAAAATGTGATGCCAACATTCAATTAATTCACATATTAGACTATAGACAAGATGACATTAGTGCACATAATGTGTTGTCTTCACAGTGTGGACAAGATGACATCAGTGCACATAATGTGTTGTCTTCACAGTGTGGAATTCAATATCATCACACACCACCCCTATGGGGACTTCAACAAAATCACAGAAAAATAAGGAACTAAAGTAGGTCACATTGTGATTGGTTTGTTACAAAGTAGCCAATGCTTAAAATGAATCTGGAAGTGTGTTGTGCAATGAGGGAAGACTTATGTTGCGTATCAATTATATTAATTTCTGTAAACATACAAAATACACAAAAAACAGCTTAATTTCATTCTTTTTCATTTAAACGCAGAGTTCAGGCCATTTAAAACACAATTGAATTTGTGTATAAATGGTTCCCATGAATCTGCTGTCTAAGCATGTAGGGCATCTGATTTATCAAGTGTGTTTAAATTCCTGTCCGTGTGTTGATGACTGCAATACCACACCCAGCCTGCGGGGGCAGAGCTGAGTAAAAAATCAACACACCAAAATAAACACAGGTCCCCACAAAGCCATTTTTTTAAAAAGGTCTAAAAATTGGCACAGATGTCTTTTAAGTCATTACCATGGTTTAGGTCCCCACAGTGAAATCAAGTCCCCAGAAGGGGGACGGACACACGGACACACGGACACACACACACACGGACACACACACGGACACACACACGGACACACACACACACACACACACACACACACACGGACACACACACGGACACACACACACACACACACACACACACACACACACACACACACACACACACACACACACACACACACACACACACACACACACACACACACACACACACACACACACACACACACACACACACACACACACACACACACACACACACACACACACACACACACACACACCCCCCGCCCCCCCCCCCCCCCCCCCCCTCCCCCCTTGGTCCAGTTTGTTAAGTGTATGTGGCCATGTAGGTTGTGCTGTGTGGAATGTTGTAGGGCCTGACCCTGCACATGGTCACAGTAGGTTTGTCCATTGGTATGGCTTTGTGTGTCATTTAGATGGGAGGCAAGTATGTTTATTCTCCAATGTGTGCACCTTCACTTGGCGCTCTCTGCGATTGTCATGATGCACATGGAAATCCATGTTTATCAGGTGAGCAGTCCTGTGCCGCAGGGAGTGTGTCCACTCCATCGATAATGTGCCCATGCGGCCATTGAAATTTGTATGCACAGGAATGGGCTTGTCTTGCCCATAGATGGGTATGTACATCGGGTCTACAACTTCTTCTGTGGCATCCATTTGCCGGGCGAGACAGTATGTGTATGGCGGCGGGTCCCCAAGTGGAAGGGTCATGCGCATGGTATTCCACGAGGGTGGAGGAGTGGCGTGTGGACATTGTGAGGAACACATGGTGACAACACTAAAGACAGACACAAGAGATCACAGTTCAAGGGTGTTTATTGAACAATGTTTGAAGGGTGGAAAAATGCCTAAACTAAACCTGAATATAAGATGGGAGAAAACGTCGACCATCAAATGAAAATAAGGCAGTCCAAGTGGCATTGTGTCAAAATAAAAAGGCCTATACTGAGAAACCTATTGCCAAACCTCACAGCTACTGTGATAAAGGGTCAGTCTGTAACGATGCTTCTAATTCCTGCATGGTGATGCATTTACCCTTCACCACATTTGACCCGCTCTCGCTAACCCTGCTTCAAACCAACTCTGATATCATCCCGGGTGTGGGATATCATCTCTTATCACAGGCATCCATAGGTGGCTGAGCGATGACGGTCACCTAGTGACTCTCCACATCCCCTGGCAACATTTCTAAATGTTCCTAAGCACTCCCAGTACAGAGTGTTCCCATATCCTTTTTGGCAGTCTTTCCTGAGGAACCCACAACCATTCCCCTACTGTCACCAGTCTCATGCGATAGTTTTTGAGGTAGACCCACTGTTTATCCCCCTCTTCCCTTAAGTGAGGTACCAACACCCTCAACTGTGCCGCCTTTTAGTATAGACCGAGATCCGGAATCCCACTATTACTCGCTCCTTTGGCAAGATCAATGTATAACATGCTACACGCTGTTTCCTCCCCTGCCAATGCAAACAAAGCATACAACCTCCCACTTCCGTGAATAATGCATCCAGCGTTTGTATAGGGAGCATTTGAAATGGACAGAACATTCTCGGGAGGAAATTCATCTCAAGGGCATTATGCCTCCCCATCCAGGAAATAGTTTTCACACTCCAACCTGTCATTTCCCCCTATAATTTCTCAAGCAGCGGTGGTTAATTGGCACCATACAATTTACTAAGATCCGTGGTAATCTTCACCCCCAGATAACATATCCCATCCGACTGTATCACCATCCCCAAGTCCCAAAGAGACTCGACATCGCATCCCTTGTCTACCTTAGAGAGGAACAACACTGAATACTGCCAGTTGACCTTAAAACCTAACTAAGTGCTATATTCCTCAATTACATCAAAGTGCTGCCGGGACCAAGACTAGCAGCAGATGTTTCAAGTGCAGCAGAATGTCATCCATGTACATCCCTAACTTAAATTAATTCTGTCCCATGTTTAGTCCCTCGACCTGAACAGTACCACTCAACGGCTCAGCTAATGGCATCCCTCGTGAAATTCTCCTGTTCACCACCACTCTTGCTCCTGGCTCCTAATAGATTGTCTTAATCCCATTGTGAATGGCCTACTCAAACCCATATTTTCGAAGGACAGCATAGAGGAAGTCCCAGTCGACTCTGTTAAATGCCTTTTTGGCATCTAAGGCTAGGAGTGTTGGATTACCTCCCTTCCCGCTCGCCGCATCCATAAGATGTGACATCTTCCTTAACGTGTCCGCCCCTTGCCTCCCTACTATAAAACCTACCTGGTCCGAGTAGACCAATCGAGGCATCAATACTTCCAGTTGGGAGGCCTACACCCTCACATTGATCCTGGCGTCTACATTAAGAAGGGATATAGGCCTATATGACTTGAACAATCTCAGATCTTTCCCTTCCGTATTACTGCTATGAGAGCCTAACAAAATGACCTGAGCGCCCTCCCTGTTTGTACAATATGGTTAAACAATTTGACCATGTAAGAGACCAACACTCCTGCACGTTTTTTTCTAAAAGTCCACTGTATAGCCCTGCTCACCTGGCACCTTGTCCCCTTGCATCCTCTGAATAACCATCAAAATGTGTAGACTGGGTTTCCATCTCCACTGCCACATCACCCCTCAGTCTGAGGAGAGGCACTCTCTCTAAATACTCCTCTAATTCCCAGATCGTCCTGCCCTTTTCCACCCCATAGAACCTCTCATAGAACGCTGTAAACCAGCTCGCCATCTCCTCCGAAGCAGTGTAGTGATTCCCCATGTCATCAGAAATCCCATCAACCCACGTTTCTGCCTTCTGCGAAGACAATTCCGCCGCTAGTGGAATATTTGCCTTGTCTCCACGCTCATTAAATTGACATTTACAGACCACCTTGAAAATTTCCAGGGCTTTCAGCTCTTCCCTCTTATTTATCCCTCACTTCACTTATCAACTACCTCCTCCCTTGACCATCTTTGTGTCTTCTCATCCAAAGCCGTAATTTTGGATCTACGTTTTTTCCAACAGGTATCTTACCCTTTTGTTATTTGCACATTCCCTAATTGATGGAACTCTCCAGGTTGCTTTCAATGCTTCCCATATAGTGCAAGTGTCTACCTCCCCAGTGTCCTTCACCTCAAAATAGTTAGAGATTGCCTCATTCATTTCCGCTTGAAACATTGCATCCCCCCACGGTGAGTCATTACACTTCCACAAAGAATAGTGCACACGTAGACCTACCATTGAGAATCCCATGCACACCACATCATGGTTTGTTCCACTGACTGGGACCATTTCACGGGACCATTTCATTTCTTTATAAACACATAAAAAGGCAATGCGAGTATAAGTATCATGTGGCTGAGAGAAAAAAGTGAACCCCTTACCCCTGGATGGAGCGGTGTTAGGCAGAAACCTGTGCAGTTCCCTTAGGGACCACTGCAAAAGATTTAAGACTACAGGTTTTGGCAGTAAACCCACTTGGTAGCAGTCCGTACCACCCAGATTTACCTGGTCACTGTGGCTGAGCAGTCAAACTTCCCTCAAGAAGAGTTAGGCAGTATGCAAAGTATACTCAATAGGCACTCAGATACATTAATACAAGCAAACACTGACCAGAGCTTTGGTATCAAAGAATATAATTATTTATTTAAAAACACAGTTGAAACACTCCAGCACTCTTATTGTAAAATATTCTAAACACAGTTACTATTATGATATATACACCCCTTTTTCCCTATTAGAAAATCACAGTAAAACACCACTTATTTTCATACAGAGGTGAGCCCTTAACTAAATTGCACTCTATTAAGTTTGTGAAGGAGGAGGGGAAAAGACAGAATATGAAAAGGTACACCACTCTACGATTCCAGAACACTGTTAGCAAGGCAGCGAGCAAAAAGTCACTGGTGAGCCAAAGTCCAAAGGCTGGGCCCACTCTTAGAGAGAGCAGAGCACAAATGCGCCCAAGATCACATAGTTACACTAGGCTTAGAAAGTCTTGCAGAGGGTTTAGAAAAGCATTTAGAGAGGCTTAGAAAAGTTTAGCCAAGGTGTCCCAGGCTAACCCAGGTTCGAAAGCCGGGGGCTAAATCTACCCCGTACAGTCGATAGCAAGGGAAGCCAGGTGGGACACGGTACCTTAAGTGGGAAGGATCCTCCAGCGGTGGCAGTTGTTCCTGGTAGTGGGTGCAAGTTGCGTCGTCGTCCAGGGGAAGAGAAGATCTCGACTTGGAGGAAAGATGAAGGTCGTTGCACTACCAGGTCAGAAACCAGCTGCTGAGTTTTCTGGTTAAAGGTGGTACCTTTTTCTCGCGGTCGTGGTAAAACGTGGTATCCCGGTTGCCGGGGTGCTTGGCACGGGCAAGGCGGCCACGAGGTATGCCGGGAAAGCGAAAAGACGGTGAAACTGGTTATCCCCACCAGTTAAAGGAAGAAGACTCTCCGGCGGGAGATCTCCTCTGTCGTTGGGAAAAGTGGTGAGGCAGTCCAGCAGGGCTCCACCAGTGGTGGTGTAGTGGTAGGTTGGCGACTTCTGAAGTTCCAGTCCCCAAAGCCCTGCTTTTATGCAGAAAACCCCCATTCACTCAGCCTAGCTGTCACTCAAACATGCTAAGTGGTGAGCCGGCCGGCTCACCACTTGGGCCAATCAGGATGGAGTGCGACTTGAGTTGCCTAGGCAACTCAGTCCAGGGTGTCTAAATTTCCCTCCACCCCTCCTAAGTACCCCAGACAGAGTGGCACCACTTTGGAGGGCTTCTGTGGAGAAGCCCGCCTAAAAGTGGAACAAAGGGCTCGACTTGGGTTGGAGTCACAGAAGAGAACACAAACGCCATTTTCGAATCAAGTTTTGGCAAAAAATACCAACCGGAGAATTAATATTAATTAAATAAACCGGTGGTATGTTCGAGGCTACCGTAAATAAATAAAGATAGTAGCCTAAAACAATGGGAAATCCCATAGGAAAATATTCACGGTTGAATATAAAAAGTAGTATCCACTGCCACCAGCCAAAACTCGATCAGGGGGGACGGAGACGTGCCCCCTCGACTAACAGACCCTGGGGCAATCGAATTGCCCCAGCCAGTACGTCCACAATATGATGGTTGGTACTGGTTCTGTTCAGAATTTAAGACTAGTAAAGTCAATGGTGACTTTACATGCCCTGGGAGACAGTAGTCAGTCCCAGGGTATGGAGTCTATACTGGGGGGTCACTATGACACCCCTGTGTTACTGCACTGAGGGTGCTGTGTAACACATCACAAAAACACATGAAACCCTATGGAGTAAAAGACCCCATAGCCCATTAAACACTTCTAGATCCAAAGAAACACACTCAAATCATGTCCAAGAGTGAGGGTAAAAGAGTCTCACTCTTGGCAGGAGAAAAAAAAAAAACAAAAATCCAGCAAAGCTGCTGGGGGACTCACTAGGTTAGGAAATTCAGCCTAAACAGAGAATTCTCCCTAACAAGCGGTTGCCAAACATCTGCCATTCTTGAGTGTCCAGGTATTCCTGGAACCTTTCCCCCCATCTTCTCCCTTTGGCAGGTCTGGTTCCTACTCGTGTCCCAGGGCACGATGATCCATCGATATGTCAGCCCACAAATTAAAATGTCCAAGAAGTAACAGGCGCCCCCTACATTTCCATAGAATATGAGGTAAGGTCCTCTCAATGGAGCCCATTTAGCCCTGGTTAGGGCAATATATTGTGGCAACCACCCCACACACCTCAACGAAACCATCAGTGCCCTACCACTGGCTCCCTTCCAGGCACGTGTTTCCCTCATTCTTAATCTTTTGTGAAGTAAAATCCCCACTCCCCTTTTCTTCACTTCTCCAGAAGCCCAACACACCTGCCCAGACTGCCCACAAGGGATGTGGCGTTCTTCCCCCGCTATCATCCTCGTCTCCTGCATCATTTGAATGTCTAACTTCAACCTCTGAAACTCCCTTGCGATGAGGGGGTGCTTGGTGGGTGCGTTCATACCCTTCACATTCAACGACCCCATCTATAATTGGTCTACACGCCCCACCCCGAATGACCTTCACCCCAACCATAGCCATGACCAATTACCACATGCCCCTTCTTCTTTAAAAGAATCTGTATGTTCCCCTACTACTACACCCCACCCATCCCCCCGACCCTTTCCTCTCCCTGATACAAACCTTCCAGAACATGAGACACCCATCTGTGAACGGGCCACCAGAGGTGACTTGCCCCAACCCACTCAACATACAACCATTTCCAACAACAATATGTACCCGAACCCAGAACTGTGATCTGAATCAAACTGTGGATGAACTCCTATTAGGAAGTCCATGACCCCACCGTGCCCTCCTCATTTCACCGGCAGTGTCGTGTTAAGCCTCCTGAATGTCATCCCTCAGGGAACTCTGTTGCTTTTTCAGGGCTTCTGGCTCCCGGTCCCCCATCACCAGCCGTCGGAAGCCCCCCCCCCTTCCTTTTCCTTCCCGCTCTCTGTGAGATGTTTCAGCACCTGTTGACCCTCAGATTCCATAGGTACTCTGTAGTCTGCTTTGTTCACCTCAAACACTGTAGCAAAAGGATACGTCCACCGGTAGCAAATACCTCTTTCTGACATCCAAGATGTTATGGGGCAACAGTCTCTCCATCTGGACAAAGTAAAATATGAGAGGTCTTTGTAAGGTCTAAACTGACCTATAAACAGTCAGTGTCCCGATATCATGAATCAATTAAGCTGGATAAATCCCAACATTATGCCAACTGTAGCCAAGCTTCCTGTCCGGCGTGAAAGCTATTTAAAGTAGCCAAGGAACTCTTAACTGTATCCCCTATAATCGATGCCTTGTGCTCACAAGTAAATGCTGTCTTCCAAGACAGGAACTTAAACGGCGCCGAATGCATAGGCTCGAATGGGACACCCATGAGCATGGTCAGCACCACGTTGAGCTCCCACGCCAGGGCAGGGGCCCTCACCGGCAGGAACGATCGGAATAGTCCCTTCATGAATTCCTTCACCAGGCGATGAGACCACAAGGACGCCCATCCTGTAGTTCTGGTGTATCGGGAAATGGTAGCCAGATGTATCTTGATGGAGGTGTGAGCCAGTCCAGCGACAGTAGGTACGGCAATACTTGAGGGGCCGTAATCCGCAGAGGGTTAATCTTCTGTGCACGGCACCAGACAGAGAACCTCTTTCACTTATGTCCATAGCATTTGAGAGTTGAGGACGCCCTGGCTATTGCAAGAACCTCTCTGCAGTCAGCAGGGATATCGTACCATCCAAACTCTAGTGCTGCAGGAGCCAAGCCTGCAAGTTCAGCGACTCCGGGTCGTGATGAAGAATGGCGCCTCCTTCTCTGGAGAGAAAATCTGCGTCTGTCGCCAACTTGATAGGTGGGGACGCTGACAAGTCCAGAAGGTCCGGGAACCAGATCTGTCTCGGCCACGCCGGTGTGACGAGGATCATCCTGCACCTGGACCTCTTGAGCTGGTTGATGAGACGGAGCAGCAACGGCAACGGAGGGAACGCGTTCAGGAACAGGCTGTCCCAAGGGAACGAGAAACCATCGCCCATGCTCCTCGGTTGTGCGAAACTGCTGGCGAACCTCTGGCACTGGAGTTCATCGCCGTCGCGAACAGGTCGATCTGGGCTTTGCCCCACCGTCGAAAGAGCCGTTCCACCTGGTCCTGGCGTAGTTCCCACTCGTGGCACGAGCGCAGCTCCCTGCTGAATGAGTCGGCGATGGTGTTTTTATTCCTGCCAGGTGGAAGGGAAACAGAAACATCCCCTGGGCGACGGCCCAGGGCCACAGATCCTGGGCCTCCTTGGATAGGGCTGGGGATCTGGTGCCTTCCTGCTTCCGGATGTAGAACATCGTGGTGGTGTTGTCGGTGAAGATCCTTCCGTCCCTCAAGGACAAAGTGGTGAGGAACGATTTGAGCGCCCTGAACACGGCTCGTAGCTCCAGGATGTTGATGTGAAGAGACCTCTCCTCCGGGAGCCAGAGGCCTCTTGCGTGGAGATCTCCGCTGTGGGCCCCCCCCATCCCTCCAGGGAGACGTCCGTCATTACAGTCTCCTGATACGCCGGGGCCTGAAAGTCCATGCCTGCCGCGAGGTGCGCACAGGCACCCCACCATAGAATTGCCCGACAGAACTCATCGAGCGGGATCCTGTCTTCGAAGCTGCCCGCCGCTTGAATCCAGCGGGTGTCGAGGAACTCTTGTAGCGGACGCATCCAAAGTCTGCAAAGGGGCACAAGGTAGATGCACGAGGACATCATCCCTAGGAGGGACTTGATGGATCTCACTCTGGCCACATGCATGGCCAACAGGCGCTGCACCTTGCCCAAAATGGCCTTCGTCCTTTCTTCCGACGGAGATGCCAATCGCTTCACTGTATCGAGCTTCGCTCCCAGAAACAGTGCCACCTGCGACGGGACCAGATGGGATTTGGGGTAGTTGATGGCGAATCCCAGCTCCGTGAGCATGCGGACGGTCCTCGCTGTGTGTTCGACGGCGAGTTCTCTTGACCTTGCACAGATTAGCCAGTCGTCCAGGTAGGGGTAGACGTGGATCCCTTGCAGGCGCAGCCGCGCCGCCACAGGTGCGAGGCACTTGGTGAACACCCTGGGTGCCGACTTTAATCCGAACGGCAGGGCTCTGAATTGGTGGTGACGCCCCTGGACTACGAATCTGAGGAACTTTGTGTCCTTTTAGAATGGGGATGTGGAAGTAAGCATCCTCCAGGTGCAGTGACAATAGGAAGTCGCCCTCCTCCAGCTGTCCCAGCACGTGCTGGAGGGTGACCATCCTGAATTACTGTGCCTTGATGTACTTGTTCAACCGACGCGGGTCCAGGATGGGGGCGCCAACCACCTGTCTTCTTTCTGACGAGGAAGTATCTTGAGTATACTCCGGCGCCCCGGAGCCTCTTGGGAACGAGCTTGATGGCACCCTTCTTGAGCATCGCCCTTACCTCCAACAGCAGTTGAGGGACGTGATTCTCCTACCTGGCCATGGGAGGAATGTGAGGACACTTCTTTTGAAATGCCAGCGAGTGTCCGCGGGCCAGGTGTCCAGCACCCAACGGTCGGTGAAGATGGACTCCCACACGCTGACGAACTTCGTCAGCCGGCCTCCCACCGGGGTGCTTCGGTGGGGGCCCGACGCTATGGCCGGTTCAGTCCTGCTTGGAAGAGGCCTTGCCGACGGCGGCGAGACCCTCCTTGCTTGCCGTGGCCTCTGTAGGCCTGCTGGGACGAGGAGCGGGCCGCCTGGCGGTAAGTAGAAGAGCCGCCGCTGGATCCCTTGGAGGCTCCCTGTCTGCCTCCAGAGCTCAGAAAGGGCCGCCATTGCTGAAGGACTCCTAAGTCTCGGACTGTTTCCGTGTCTGTCTTGATGGCCTGGAGGGACTCATTCACCGTCTTTCCAAACAGGTTGTTGCCGTCAAACGGCATGTCCAACACTCTGGTCTGGACGTCCTGGCAAAAATCTGTTGCCTTGAGCCATCCTCGTCGGAGGAGGCAAACCCTGTTGCCCAGTTGGTGAAATCCGGTATCAGCAATGTCCATTGCCACCGTTAGGGCGTGATCCGACGCCACCTCTCCTTCTTGCAGAATCTGTAGCGCCTCTGCCCTCTTGTCATCCAGCAGGAAGTCTAGCAGAGGAGCTATCTTGAACCAAAGCTCCCTGTCGCAATGGGCCACAATCGCTATGGCATTGGCCACCTTAATCGTCATCGTCGCCGCCGACGAGATGACTCGTCGTCCCATGGAGTCCAACTTCTTGCCCTCGCTGTCCGGCGGGGAAATGGAAGTTGAAGCCGCCGCACCCTCTGCTTTCTTCTTGGCCGCTGCCGAGACAACAGAGTCCGGCGTAGGCAGGACCCTGAGGCACAAGGGGGCGGCATGGGGGACCCGGTACTTCTTCTCGTACCTGTCCCTCTTGGCGGGTATTGTGGAAGGGTTCTTGAGGATAGCTAGCCCTTAGTCCCAGATGTCGTCGAGCAACAGCACCGCGAGGACAGTCTTTCTCTTGGCCTCTCGTCGTTGGTAAAGAAAACCTTTTTTCTGTTCCTCAGGGCAGAGCTGGAAGAGCTTGGATGCCCTGGCTATCATGGCGTGAAAAGAGCCAATTTCGGCAGGCGGAGAGGCCCGAGGGTGGGGTGATGACGGGATGTCCGTTGTGTCATCGCCGCCTTCGTCCGTCCCCATCGTCATATCTGTTAGGCAGAAACCTGTGCAGTTCCTTTAGGGAACACTGCAAAAGATTTAAGACTACAGGTGTTGGCAGTAAACCCACTTGGTAGCAGTCTGCACCACCCAGATTTACCTGGTAGCTGTGGCTGAGCAGTCAGACTTCCCTCAAGAAGAGTTAGGCAGTATGCAAAGTATTCACAATAGGCACTCAGATACAACAATACAAGCAAACACTGACCAGAGCTTTGGTATCAAAGTATATAATTATTTATTTAAAAACACAGTTTGAAACACTCCAGCACTCTTATTGTAAAATATTCTAAACACAGTTACTATTGTAATATATACACCCCTTTTTCCTTATCAGATAAGTCACTGTAAAACACCACTTATTTTCATACAGAGGTGAGCGCTTAACTAGATGGCACTCCAATAAGTTTGTGAGAAAGGGGGGGAAAAAGACAGAATATGGAAAGGTACACCACTCTAAGATTCAGGAACACTATTAGCAAGGCAGAAGAGCAAAAGTCACTGGTGAGCCAAAGTCCAAAGCCTGGGCCCACTCTTAGAGAGAGCAGAGCACAAATGCGCCCAAGATCACACAGTTACACTAGGCTTAGAAAGTCTTGCAGAGGGTTCAAAAAGAGTTTAGAGAGGCTTAGGAAAGTTTAGCCAGGGTGTCCCAGGCTAACCCAGGTTCGAAAGCCGGGGGCTAAATCTACCCGGTACAGTCGGTAGCAAGGGAAGCCAGGCGGGACACGGTACCTTAAGTGGGAAGGATCCTCCAGCGGTGGCAGTTGTTCCTGGTAGTGGGTGCAAGTTGCGTCGTCGTCCAGGGGAAGAGAAGATCTCGACTTGGAGGAAAGATGAAGGTCGTTGCACTACCAGGGCGGAAACCAGCCGCAGAGTTTTCCGGTTAAAGGTGGTACCTTTGTTTCGCAGTCGTGGTAAAACGTGGTATCCCGGTTGCCGGGGTGCTTGGCACGGGAAAGGCGGCCACGAGGTACGTCGGGAAAAGCGAAAAGACGGTGAAACTGGTTATCCCCACCAGTCAAAGGAAGAAGACTCTTCGGCGGGAGATCTCCTCTGTCGTTGGGAAAAGTGGTGAGGCAGTCCAGGAGGGCTCCACCAGTGGTGGTGTAGTGGTAGGTTGGCGACTTCTGAAGTTCCAGTCCCCAAAGCCCTGCTTTTATGCAGAAAACCCCCATTCACTCAGCCTAGCTGTCACTCAAACATGCTAAGTGGTGAGCTGGCTGGCTCACCACTTGGGCCAATCAGGATGGAGTGCGACTTGAGTTGCCTAGGCAACTCAGTCCAGGGTGTCTAAATTTCCCTCCACCCCTCCTAAGTACCCCAGACAGAGTGGCACCACTTTGGAGGGCTTCTGTGGAGAAGCCCGCCTAAAAGTGGAACAAAGGGCTCGACTTGGGTTGGAGTCACAGAAGAGAACACAAACGCCATTTTCGAATCAAGTTTTGGCAAAAAATACCAACCGGAGAATTAATATTAATTAAATAAACCGGCGGTATGTTCGAGGCTACTGTAAATAATTAAATAAAGATATTAGCCTAAAACAATGGGAAATCCCATAGGAAAATATTCACGGTTGAATATAAAAAGTAGTATCCACTGCCACCAGCCAAAACTCGATCAGGGTGGGCGGAGACGTGCCCCCTTGACTAACAGACCCCGGGGCAATTGAATTGTCCCAGCCAGTACGTCCACAATATGATGGTTTGTACCGGTTCTGTTCAGAATTTAAGACTAGTAAAGTCAATGGTGACTTTACATGCCCTGGGAGACAGCAGTCAGTCCCAGGGTATGGAGTCTATACTGGGAGGTCACTATGACACCCCTGTGTTACTGCACAGAGGGTGCTGTGTAACACACATCACAATAACACATGAAGCCCTATGGAGTAAAATACCCCATTAAACACATCTAGATTCAAAGAAACACACTCAAATCATGCCCAAGAGTGAGGGTAAAAGAGTCTCACTCTTGGCAGGAGAAAAATATAAACCCCAAAAATCCAGCAAAGTTGCTGGGGGACTCACTAGGTTAGGAAATTCAGCCTAAACAGAGAATTCTCCCTAACAGTATCTGTCGCTGTATCCTCCCGGGGGTCCGGCGAGGGGGATGAGGGGTCCACAGGCCTCGCAGGCACGAAGGGAGGAGCGGGGTGGACTCTCCTCCGCTTGTTCGGAGGGCTTCCCAACGGGCCTGGTTCTGGATCCTCCGTCGGGGTCCGTGGTAACCTCGTCCTTATCTCAGTACATAAGGATTGGATTGCCAACAAAATGGCCACCGAGCTATCCTGGGGCTGGGGTAATGGCTGCGACGGACGGGATGGCTGCTCCACTGGGCCCTTGTGTTCGAAGATAGCGACGATGGCGATGACATCAGCGGGAACCTCCCCCTGGGATCGAACCTTCTCGAACCTCTCATTGAGGCCTTTCACGGTTTCCATCCGATCCTCCTCGGAGGCTGAATCAGAGTCTGTAATGGCCAGCGCCCCCCTCCCCCTCTTTTTCCGCCGGGGTCTTCACGGGGGTCTTAACGATGGTCTGGAAAGAGGATTCCCTCCGCGGCAGCAGGGAAACTCTGGGCCCCGAGGCCGCCTCCACTGGCGTAGCCTCTGACGGCTTCGCCAGGGCCGCTGCGACAACCTCGATAGAGGCCTTTGCCGGGTGGATCAAGGCCCTCACCACCTTAGGTGCGTCCTGTGCCTTCGCTTTGGGGGGAGGGTCATCGCCTCGCTCTCCCTCGGCTCCCTTCGAGATCGACCGGGCCTCTCCAGAAGCTTACCCGGGTTCTCGGACTTCCTCTTCCCCGAACCAGAGCGCTGGCTCGTGGTTGATCGTGCCGGGGAAGTCGCGCCCTGCCTGGCAGCCGAGGAGCCCGACCTTTCGGCACTCCGGTGCCCGCAGACTCGCGGTGCTTGGCCTCACAGGACTTAGAAGACCACTCAGACTTTTTCTTCGCCTTCTCACCTGCTGTGCCTTTCTCCAGCCAGGCAGCGAGGCGGGAACGACGATCTTGCTTGGTCCATTCCGACAGGTTCTTTCAGAACGCAGTCCTTCTCCACGTGCGTCTTGACCTCCTGAAGGCAGTAGAGACATCTCGAATGGTCGTCCTCCTTGAAAACATTTTGCAATCCGCATCCTGGGCAGCTCCTGAACAGCTTGGATCTGGGCGTCGAGCTACCCTTGTCCTGGGCCAGGTCTGTTGAGGTAGGCCACAGATCTTCCGGAATCTTCCAAGAAGCGTAACTCGATGAAAACTTCACTCTTGAGGGGCGTAGAAGAATTCCGAAACTGGTCCCAGTTATCGGAAGTAGAAACAGTGGAGCTTGAGGCTCGATTAACCGAAAAAATGAGAAAATTCTCCTGAAAAAGCACGAAAACGCAGTAAAAGCTCGAGAGCTAAAACACGAGGACTCCCAACACTTGAACGTGCGGTAAAAATCTGAGGATGGCTGCCAGGGGAGGGGCTTGGGAAGACAGCAGTCATTGGCTGGGGGCAGTATGACCCATAGATCGGTGATTGGTTACTACTAAGAAAGACAGATCAGAAACGAAACAGATACTGATTTTTTTCTTTACCAAGGATTCCCGGCCTGACGACAGGGAATATTCATGAGCATGAGAATCCATGCCAGACCCCATGCTGGAGAAGTCTCTGACCATCCTGAATACACATCCAGAATAACAAGAAGGTACTGAAAGCTATTGCAGTGTGCCAGCTGCAGGAAGTCAATTTGAACACCCACAAAGCGGCCATGAAGATGTGCCTCCGGTGTGGAGGACACAGTTTTGCCCACTTTATTTTGAAGACAAAATATACATCGCTGACAATATTTTTTTCCATCTTGAGGGCAAGCCAGGTACGGTCCATAGACATAACCATTCTATTCTGCCCCACTGGTGCCCGTCTGTGGTACAGCCTTACAAAGTGACCTATTAGTATGCTAGGGGCCAGTAGTCGACCTTGGTCATCTATCCACCGACAGTCTTCATTTAGCTAACATCCTTTCCGAATCTAGTTATCCTTTTCACCAGATGAGACATTTCCTTGCATTGCACCTAAATCCTCAAAATTTGTGTACGATGATAGTTCTTTACTGGTTTCAACAAGGAGAATATATATATCTGTATCTTCATAATCTGATGCAGCAGCCAATTTAGCAGTACAGCCTGCAAAATAGATTCCACAACTGATCTAGTCATCCAGTGACTGGTGTGCGGCACACTTAATGATTGAATCTTCTCAGGTAAAATGGTAGCATCTTGCAAGGCTTTCACATACTGCCCATTCTTAATGGGAGTCCCTGTTGATGTTGGGAATCCTGTTTCCAGAGCTGACGAAAGCCGTAAAATGAGTCTATGTAGATGTTAACCAACTGTTGTGTCACTAAGCTAAACGCTCTGGTAAGAAGCTGCCACCTGCACATAGATGACATAGGGTAACTTTACACTCTCCACCACCTCCCAAGTTTCTACCACTGCATACACCTCAGTCTACCAATTTGGTCTTGATAACACAGCCCATTGTAAGTCAGATCTGGCTCCAGGAGAGGTGTCAGCAAGATCGGTAGGGGGCATTAACAGACAATCTGAAATGGCTACAAAGCCATCTAGGGTATTGCAAAGTGGTTCTGTAGGGATTGTGTTCAATACAGAGCAGCTCATCGGGTTAATATATGTAGAGTTAAAAGAACTAGATCATATTTGCTTGCTTGTTGCATCTTAGTTTTCAATAACAAGGACTGCCACCTCTAAAGGAAATCCTAACACAATATTTCCACTCTGTTCTACCACTGATGCATCTGCAGCAACAGATCTGAAACAGAGTGGCATTCCTACAGCCATAGGATCAATTCCTTTACTATAATATGCAATGGACTATGGTGGATATCGTTCTTCTGGGTGCACAGTGGCAGTGCAAACCCTTTCTTCTCATGACAATACAAAGTACATATTTTTGTAATCTGGGAGCACCAGTGCTGGTGCTTCAACTAATCTTTATTCCCGAGAAGGCATCCTCAACCCCCAGAGGCCATTGCAGCAGCTACACAATTTTGACTCTGGTATATTGCTGGAGAGGATTTACTATCTTTCAATAATTCAAAATCCACTGTCAGCAGTAACCAAGAAAACCTCTTCCCTGAATGCCCTCATCTTTGTGACATTCTAGGGCTTTGGGATTTTATAAACAACCTCATTCCCGGCAGCCAATATCAGTCAGTGACTTTCCATAATGTCATGTCCCAAATAATGTACTCTGCATATATAGTTGTAACTTTTGTTTGGATGCCTTATGCCCTTTCTCAGACAAAGCAAAGTTAATGTATGTGTCCAGTTTACAAAACTCCAAAGACGAAGCAATCAAAGTCATCAACGTATTGAATGAGCACTATTTTCCAGGCAATCTCACATCATCCAAATCTTTCTTCAATTGCTGAGAGAAAAGAGTGGAGGACTCTGTGTACCCCTCGGGTAATTTCACCAGGTATACTGGTCATCTTAGTGTGAAAATGCAAAAAGTACTAACAATTGGGGTGTATGGGGACAGAGAAAAATGGGGAACAAAGATCCACTACCAGGGAGTGAGTGGCCTCACAAAGGATACGTGATAGGATAGTGTGGCAGGGTTTGGTACCACTGGGAATGATGGAACTACTACTGCATTCACAGCTCTTAACTCTTGCAGAAAACAAGTGGACTTGCCAGGCTTTTTCACAAGCAGTATAGGAGTGGTACAGTAGCTGACAGTAAAGATATTAATCCTCTGGTTTAGGAGTGATTCAACAGCAGAAGTAATAACCAGGTTACTCACCGTAGTGACCACTTTACTCCTAGTCCATAGTCCCCTTTCCTCCATACTTATGGGACATCTCTACGTTCTGTGGGACGGGACCGGAGCACTTTGCAAAAAGCATCCAAAAAAGTTGCAAAAATGTGTCCTTCCTCTTTCTTGTGCGGAGCCTAGCAAGTGGCCGTAACCCCGCCCACCTTGGTTCCGCCCCACGCATCGCTCATCAGTCCTTTTCTATCGCCAGGTCTAAGACCTATTAGCAATAACAGAGGAACCTTATTAGAGGGTACGGCGGTCGTGCGTGCGTATAGAGGAAAGGGGACTATGGACTAGGAGTAAGGTGGTCACTACGGTGAGTAACCTGGTTATACTCCTACGTCCCGTCCCCTTTCCTCCATACTTATGGGAGATTCCCAAGCACTCCTTACAGGAACTATGGGTGGATGGAAATACCCCTTATTGAAAAAGGTTCTTCAGCACAGCCTGACCAAACTGAGCATCAGCTCTTGAGCTCATATGAAGACAATAATGCTTGCAAAAAGCAGAAGGGGAGGCCCAAGTAGCTGCTCTAGCGATGGATTCCCAGGCGACACATTTCTGAAAAGCAACCGCAGCTGCCTTGCCCTGCACCAGGTGCGCATGAATACCCTTAGGAGGCTTCAGCCCTTGGACGGTGAAAGACTCCGTAATGCAAGCGGCGATCCATCGACAAATAGTCGCCTTAGATGCCCGTTTACCCTGAGGGTTACCAAACGTCACAAACAATTGAGAACTCCTAAGCTTGGCTGTTCTGTCCAGATAGAACTTAAGAGCCCTTCTGACATAGAGACAATGCAGAACCCCTTTCTGCCTCGGAGGTAGGGTTCGGAAAAACGACCGGCAGGGAGATCGACTGGTTCAGATGGAACTCCGATACCACCTTCGGCAGGAAATCAGGATTTGTCCTTAAGACTACCTTATCCTTGTGAAACACAAAAAGGGATGCTCCACCGACAAAGCCTGGAGCTCACTCACCCACCTTGCTGACATAACTGCGACTAAAAAGGACACCTTCCAGGATAGGTACTTGAGGTCCACCGTGGCCATCGGTTCGAAAGGCTTATGGCACAACGCCGTCAGGACTACATTTAGATCCCACGACGGGTGCAGACTACGAATTGGAGGATAGAGTCGTGTCAAGCCTGCAAAATGCCACTTAACCACTGGGTTACACAGAGAATAAGAGCATTGGTCCGTAGAGAGGTAAGCAGAAACCGCTGAAAGGCAAGTTCTGCATGACAGAATGTGGACACCCGATTCTGCTAAGAAGGATACAAAGGACACCACTGTGTCAATTGTAGCCCCCCTTGGGTCCAACAGCTTGTCTAAACACCAATGACAGAACCTGAGCCATTTGCTTCTGTACTGGGACCTAGTCGAGGATTTCCTGGCTGCCTGGATAATACGCATGTTATCCGCAGACAGGTTAAGATGTTCTAAAGACTTGAACTCAGGCACCATACCGTCAAGCTGAGCGATTGTGGGGGGGGGGGTGCCATAGTTGCTGTTCCCCCTGATGAAGAAGATTGGGGGTCACTGGTCTGAGAACCAAAACCTGGCCAGCCACCACGGGGCTATGAGTAGAAGGGAACAGTTCACCGAGTTCTTCAACTTGCAAATTGCTCAATGAACTAGAGGCAGAGGCGGGAAGGTGTAAGCTCTCATGTGCCATGGAATCTCGAGAGCATCCCCCAGAGAGGAGGCTCCCAGCCCCCCTCTGGAGGCATACTGAGGAAGCTTCTTGTTTACCGCCGTAGCAAAGAGGTCCACATCGGGTGTGCCCCAATGCAGGAAAATACATGAGGACCTCCGCCTTCAACTCCCACTCGTAGCTGACCACTGTCCGCCGGCGAGGGCATCCCCTGTGTTATTCAGCTGGCCCGGGATGTGCACTGCCAGCAATAAAACACCATGAAGTACAGCCCACTCCCAAATCTGGATGGACAGGTCCACGAAGGGGGGTGGGGGGGATTTGTTCCCCCCTGTTTGTTGATGTAATACATCGACACCACATTGTCCGTGCATATGTGGACCACTTGTTGGCAATGATCGGCCTGAACGCCCCGAGAGCTAGGAAGATCGCCAGAAGCTCGAGATGATTTATGTGGAGGAGCTTGTCCTGAGGCGACCAGAGATCCGAGACCGGAAGAAGATCTAACGTCGCGCCCCACCCCAGAAGGGAGGAGTCCGTCGTGATAGTCACCGTAGGGGCTGGGTCCTGGAACCCCCACACCCAACGACAGGTTGCTGAGAGATGACCACCACTCCAGGTCCACTCTCATGGAAGCCGGAATCATTATCAACTTGGAATCCGGGTCCACAGCCTGACGCCAAGAACTCTGAAGAGCCATCTGAGTCCTCCTCATCTTGAGACGAGCAAGAGGAAGAGCCAACACGCACGAGGCCATGAGGCCCAGAAGCCTCTGGAACCACCAAGCCGACATGCTCTCCGACTGCGCAAAAATCTGACACGTGGCTAACAGATCTGCCATTCTGTCCATGGTCAGATACACTCTGCAGTCGATCGTGTGCCAGCGAAAACCCAGGAAAATCAAGTCCTGCGAGACCGTCATGGAAGATTTCCACCAGTTCACAGACAGCCCAAGGTGGAACAGGAGCTGAAGGAGAGACTGAAGATTGCACGCTGCTTTCAACAGGCAAGGACTGCGTAAGAGCCAGTCGTCCAAATACGGATACACATGGATACCCTGCAGACGAAGATAGGCCGCAATCACCAACATCATCTTCGTGAAGACACGCGGCGCAGAGCTGAGGCCAAAAGGAAGCACTCGAAACTGGAAGTGCTCCTCTCCCAAGGAGAAAGGGAGATACCTCCTTTGTGGATTCCAAATCAGGATATGCATGTACGCATCCTGAAGACCCACCACGCTGAGCCAATTGCCCATCTGTAAGGAGGACCGTATCTGGCCGGGCGTGATCATCTTGAATTTCTCTTGGGGTAGGAAAAGATGGTGCGCAGGCCAGCCTGGTTGGGTTTGGGCACCGTAAACAGCCGGGAGTAGAAGCCCTCCCCTCGCTCCCCAAGGGGAACGGGTTCTACAGCTCTGAGGTCCAGAAGCTTCTGAACCTCGGCGCTGAGGGAGGGCGAACCCGACAGTTGAAAGGGAGGGTTGAAGGGTGGGGTAGGGGTAAGCGGAAGCCCACCCAAGCGACTGACAAGACCCATCTGTCTTCGGTGATGGTCTGCCACGCCTCCCAATGAGACACAATGCGTCCTCCCACCGGGGTCTCATGCGAGCGCGGAGAACCCTCATTTTGTAGGTTTTTCGGTGGTGTTGCCACCTAAACCCGAGGAGGAGGCTGAGGAGTAGGAGAAAAACCGAGTCCGTTGTTGCCTCCGGCGGTTATTCCCCGAAGGGGTATCCACTCTGCGAGATTTCGGTCTAGGAAGCCCCTAAAACCAGAAAAGGGCTGACTTTGCGACAACGGCCGATGTGTCTTAAAAGGAGTTTTAACAAGGATCGACAAGGATTTAGCTGTCTGAGTGCTATCCTTCGTCTTGGTTAGCTCTACATCTGTTGTAGAATGAAAGAGCACTTTACCATCAAACAGAAGGTCCAACACCTTGTCCTATACTTCCTTTGAGAATTTGGTGGCATGCAGCCACGCCTGTCGTGAAGTATGAACCCCCAGCATAAGGCCTCGAGCCGAGGTATCTACGTGATTGTCATGATCTCTGCTTCCAAAAGGTCAGGGTTTTCCCAACTCCCTTGGAAGCAGATCCATAACCCAGGTTCCGAGTGCCAACCAGTCCCAATTGGGACCTTTTGGACCCAGTCCTGGCGCCAGTGGCACCAGGCTCATAAATATGCCCAGTCCCAGCGCTGGAAGCGCCGGGCTCATAATGCTTGGGTGGACTTACCTGCAGCAGACCATGCTGCTTACTTGCCTGCCAGTTGAGCCTCTGATCCTCTTCTGTTTGGAACTACTTTTCCTGTTGGGTGGGGCAGGAGCCACTCCCTAGATTCAGAACACTGGAACTCTTCTGGAAAGCAGGAACTCTTTTCTTACCTAGGCGTGGCTGTGGAAGGAGACACTTAAGCACTACAGGAGGCTATTTAAACCACACCCGATGGATGAATCTTGCTTTGCGTTATTCTGCATCCTCTGCAGCAGAACGCTCATCGTGTCTTCTGCATCTGATCCTGGGCCTAAGGAAAAAGGCTTACCATCCTGAATCCAGTCTTCAGCAACACCTATAAAGACAAGAAAGAACAGGTTAGCATTACGGTCTTCAGTGACAGCTCTTCACTCACCTGGTCCATCGGCTGTCACCAACGCCTCGCGCTGCATTCCGGCATCTAAAAGACAAAGGCTTACCTACTCTTCGTGCGCTCCGGAGGTCTTCACACTGCATCCCGCATCTGAAAGACAAAACAAGGTGCGTTTAAAGACATTGGGGAACTTTAATACTCACGTGCCATTACTCCTTTCCACATCTAACCCAGTGGGTATTCCGGCACCCTGCAGCCGCTCCGAACTTGTACCTGCAAAATAAAAAGACAGTTAGAGCGCATCATGAAGCAGGCAACAAGCGCTTACTTACGTGCTTCCAGGCGCTTCTATTCATCACACGGGCTCCATCTTCAACTCACTTCAGCCCGTCATCCGCCATCGCCGGAACCCTGCAAAACAAGAGACATCATTACTAAAGACTTTAAAGACATTAGAATTACTCGAAACTTACCGTTCGTGCAGTAAACGACGGACAGCAGTCCTCTGAAGTCAAGAGGCCTGCTCCCCTTATCCAGTGAAGAAACTGGTTACAACACCCTGCCCCGAGGCAGATGGAGAGCACGGCGTTCACTTACCTAAGGTGAGAGCGTTAACCTTTGGGGTCCTACAGGAGAAGAGAAAGGGAAGAAGAGAGAGACATTCAATAACCCAGTTCCTTAATCCCATATTTTCTATCTGCAGACATCTTACCCTTCGAGTCAGACATACAGTGCACAGAGGTCCAGCCCAAAGAGCCAGCCGTGTGTTACACATCACCTTTGAAGATACGGTATACGCCCAGTCAAGACCGGCCCCTCTACGGGAATCAGGTGAGCGTTACAGAACGCAAAGCCTACCACAAAACTCCCGTCCAGGCGCTATGGAAACCTCGGATACCGACCAGCTAGCCCAGTTACTTGGGGAACTAAGGGCAGAAGTGCATGCAGCCCGTCAGGAAACGAACGCTCTAAGAAGGGAACTGATTATTTCCAAGGAGCGAACAGATGATCTCGCTAGACAATTGCTACAGTCACAAGCCGGACAGACCCCGTTACCCGCATCTGGGGGAAATCTTCCTTCTACATCCTCTATGAATCCAGTGCAGATCAACCTACCTGGGAATGTACCTCTGGCTCCGCCCGAACGATTTTCTGGTGACCCAAAGAGGTTTGCAGTATTTATCAATCAGTGCCGGTTGCATTTCTTATGCCGGCCAGCAGCCTTTCCAACTGATCAAGCTAAAGTAGCTTTCGTACCTTAGTGGCAATGCGGCAGACTGGTCGATCCCTCTAGTAAATCAAGATGATCCGGTCCACCATGATTTTCAAGCTTTTCAGCTCAGTATGGAAAAACTGTTCGCAAGACATTCACAGGGGCAGGCCTTGGACAATGAGCTTCTTTCGTTGCGACAAGGTAATCAAGACCTTTTGGCTTATATTGCGTCTTACAACAGACTGATAGTGGAAACTCAATGGCCTGAGGACAAAAGGATTACGCTGTTTTATAGAGGTCTACGTGGAGAGCTCAAAGATGTGTTAGCCCAAGTAGTGAATCCCCCACAAGATTGTTCGGACTATATTGACTTAGTCGTTCAAATAGATCACAGACTGCAGAACAGGAAGGCCGATCGTTCCAAGTTTGATGCTCGAGTATTTTCCAAACCGCCAACTCCTTCCAAAGGAGTAGACTCCGGGGAACCCATGCAAATAGGGGGTCTGAAAGGTCCTCTAACACAAAAGGAGCGGGAAAGGAGAAAACAGTTGCAATTATGCCTCTATTGCGGAAACTCAGGGCACTTTCTTCGAGACTGTCCGGTGAAACCTGCCAAGAAGGCAGTAGGAGCTGCAGTTACCAAAGTTACAAACTCTGAGCAGGGAAACGACCTCGCCCGACAAGAATAGAGGTCCTCTTGCCGAGCGTGAAAACCAGTTCCGTGACGTCGCATTTCGTGATACCTATGGTCCTCATTAGCCCTGATAATCCGGATCGATTACATGCAATTGAAGCTTACGTCGACAGCGGTGCCATCGGCAATTATGTGGATCATGAAATGGTTTTGAGGATGAATCTAACTCTTTGTCCCAAGGATGTAAAGGACGTCATTACTACGGTGGATGGTACGGAGATAGCCTCCGGGCCAGTAACGCATACCACTCAAGAGGTGACGCTAGTAAGTCAAGATGGACACCATGAGAAGATCGTGTTCGATGTGATCAAGGCCCCTCAGTTTCAGATTATTCTAGGAATACCTTGGTTAGAGAAACACAATCCTCTGATCGATTGGCGAGCTAGAACGGTCCAGTTTCCAGAATGTGTCTCTACTTGTCACCCTCCACCTGGTGTTGCACTGGCAGCAATTTCTTCAGAGACTCCCCAGTTACCTCCCGAATACCTAGAATACCAAGATGTTTTCCGGAAGGATCAGGCTAACTCTCTACCTCCTCATAGGTCTTATGACTGCCAGATAGACCTGATACCTGGATCTACTCCTCCTTGTAGTAGAATTTATGCCCTCACCGAGCCGGAGAACCTTCACCTTCGACAATACCTGGATCAATACCTGGCAAATGGGTTTATTCGTCCTTCCAAGTCCCCTGCTTCTTCAGCTTTGTTCTTCGTTCCAAAAAAGGAAGGAGACCTTCGAACTTGTATAGATTATTGCTCCCTGAACCAGATCACCGTTAAGAATAGATATCCGTTACCTTTGATCCCTGAACTCCTGGACCAAGTCAGAAAAGCATGCATATATACAAAGCTGGATCTTAGAGGAGCTTACCACTTGGTACGAGTAAAAGAGGGCGATGAATGGAAGACGGCCTTCCGCACCAAGTATGGGCTATTTGAATATCAGGTCATGCCCTTCGGACTTTGCAATGCCCCGGCCGCCTTTCAATATTTTATGAACGATGTCCTCAGAGAGCTCATAGATGTGTGTGTTGTTGTTTACATTGACAACATCCTCGTTTATTCTTCATCGGAATCTGAACATCGGAAACACGTGAAAATGGTCCTCGAAAGATTGCGTCAACACAAACTTTTCGCTAAGTTGGAAAAATGGGTTTTCAACGTGACTGAAGTTGAATTCTTGGGATTCATATTATCACCTGGTGGAGTGCGTATGGATTCAATGAAGGTCGATGCAGTTCTCAAATGGCCATCACCATCCTCCGTAAAAGGTGTGCAAAGCATGTTAGGCTTCGCTAACTTTTACCGCAGGTTTATCCCCGAATTCTCTCGAATAGTCCAGCCCATCACTGCCTTGTTAAAGAAAAACAAACGTTTTGAATGGTCTACCGAGGCGGAACAAGCTTTCCAGGATTTGAAGACTAAATTTATCTCTGCACCAATCTTAAAACACCCTCACCCCGAACTCCCCTACATCGTGGAAACTGATGCTTCAAGCCTTGCCATGGGGGCAGTTCTATCACAAAAGGACCCGGTAACCAATCAGTTGCATCCCGTGGCATTTTGGTCCCGCAAATTCTCGCCTCCTGAAATCAATTACACGATTACTGACAAGGAACTTCTGGCTATCAAGTCTGCCTTTAAGGCTTGGCTGCATTATCTGCTGGGGGCCCGACACACCGTTACTGTGATTACGGATCACCGAAACCTGCAATATTTGAAAACCGCAAAAGCCCAATCCTCTAGATAACTCCGTTGGGCATTATTCTTTGCCGAGTTTGACTTCATAATTACCCATCGACCTGGTACAAAGAATGGTAAAGCTGATGCCCTTTCTCGGATGGGAGTGGAAGAACACTTGATCAACCCTAAACCTGTACCAATCATTCCCGAACAAAGAATTCTGGGTGTAATCGCCACAGAATCCATAGAGGAAGTTAAGGATAAAGCCAGGCAACTTGTAACTCCAGCAGACATACAGAATTGGCATCTGCAGGGAAAGGACTTTGCAGTAAAGGACAACTTATTGTATTTCCAAGAACGATTATACCTACCCAGCACAGATTTACAGAAAAAAGTAATCTCTTGTTACCACGATTCTTTAATGGAAGGACATCCCGGTATGGCCAAGACCTCAGAAAAGATCAAGCGCTACTTCTGGTGGCCGTCTTGGAAAAAAGATATCAGAGACTTTATAATGTCCTGTGGAGTATGCGCCCAAAACAAGAGTCAAAAGGAAAGACCAGCAGGGCTCTTACGCCCTATTGACATCCCACCTCGCCCTTGGCATACGCTTTCTATGGACTTCATCACCGATCTACCTCCATGCTCCGGATACAATACGATTCTAGTAATCGTGGACTTATTCTCCAAGATGGCGCATTTAATTCCGCTCAAAGGCTTGCCAACAGCAGCAACTCTGGCCCGAGAATTTCTCGAAAACATCGTCCGACTGCACGGTTTTCCTTCGGTTCTAATTTCGGATCGAGGTAGTCAATTTATTTCTCATTTTTGGCGAAGTTGCTGTCGGTCGGCTCAAATTGATGAGACTATCGACCAGTCACCACCCTCAGACCGACGGACAAACCGAGAGGACCAATCAAATTCTGGAACAGTATTTACGCTGCATGCTGCAACAAACTGAAAAAACTTGGAAAGACATCCTTTGGATAGCCGAATATGCCTACAATAACTCTGCCCATTCGGGAAATGGGATAACCCCGTTTTTTCTTTTGTACGGCAGTCACCCTCGAACCTCGGAGTTGGATCCCCTCCAAGATCTTGAAACACCAGCAGTAGACTACCTGCATTCTACAATCACCCAAGCCTTTAAGGAAGCTGTTTCTCACCTTCAAAGGGCTAAAGAACAATACAAGAAAGGAGCAGATCAACATCGGAAGGAAGCCCCTCAATATCAAGTAGGGGATCAAGTCTGGTTATCCACCAAATATCTACCTCTAAAAGGGCCACACACATTCAACCCAAGATACCTTGGTCCCTATTCCATCACTACCATAGTAAACCCAGTAGCGGTCAAGTTGGACTTGCCCCCGCACATGAAGATACATCCGGTCTTCCACGTCTCTCTATTAAAACCCGTGCAACCTCAAACCCGACTAACTAAATCTCCAAAACCTATCCTAGTTGATGGAGAACTCGAGTTTGAAGTCAAAAGCATTCTGGACTCCAAGATCTCCAAATCTAAACTATTTTACCTAATTGACTGGAAAGGCTACGGCCCCCAAGAGAGATCCTGGGAACCTGCTGAATATGTCCACGCTCCTCGCCTAATCAAAAGATTTCACCGAACATTTCCTGACAAGCCAAAACCCCCGGAGAAGCCCGGTTTGGGAGGGGCCTTGGGGGGGGGGGGTACTGTCATGATCTCTGCTTCCAAAAGGTCAGGGTTTTCCCAACTCCCTTGGAAGCAGATCCATAACCCAGGTTCCGAGTGCCAACCAGTCCCAATTGGGACCTTTTGGACCCAGTCCTGGCGCCAGTGGCACCAGGCTCATAAATATGCCCAGTCCCAGCGCTGGAAGCGCCGGGCTCATAATGCTTGGGTGGACTTACCTGCAGCAGACCATGCTGCTTACTTGCCTGCCAGTTGAGCCTCTGATCCTCTTCTGTTTGGAACTACTTTTCCTGTTGGGTGGGGCAGGAGCCACTCCCTAGATTCAGAACACTGGAACTCTTCTGGAAAGCAGGAACTCTTTTCTTACCTAGGCGTGGCTGTGGAAGGAGACACCTAAGCACTACAGGAGGCTATTTAAACCACACCCGATGGATGAATCTTGCTTTGCGTTATTCTGCATCCTCTGCAGCAGAACGCTCATCGTGTCTTCTGCATCTGATCCTGGGCCTAAGGAAAAAGGCTTACCATCCTGAATCCAGTCTTCAGCAACACCTATAAAGACAAGAAAGAACAGGTTAGCATTACGGTCTTCAGTGACAGCTCTTCACTCACCCGGTCCATCGGCTGTCACCAACGCCTCGCGCTGCATTCCGGCATCTAAAAGACAAAGGCTTACCTACTCTTCGTGCGCTCCGGAGGTCTTCACACTGCATCCCACATCTGAAAGACAAAACAAGGTGCGTTTAAAGACATTGGGGAACTTTAATACTCACGTGCCATTACTCCTTTCCACATCTAACCCAGTGGGTATTCCGGCACCCTGCAGCCGCTCCGAACTTGTACCTGCAAAATAAAAAGACAGCGCATATCGTGAAGCAGGCAACAAGCGCTTACTTACGTGCTTCCAGGCGCTTCTATTCATCACACGGGCTCCATCTTCAACTCACTTCAGCCCGTCATCCACCATCGCCGGAACCCTGCAAAACAAGAGACATCATTACTAAAGACTTTTAAAGACATTAGAATTACTCGAAACTTACCGTTCGTGCAGTAAACGACGGACAGCAGTCCTCTGAAGTCAAGAGGCCTGCTCCCCTTATCCAGTGAAGAAACTGGTTACAGCACCCTGCCCCAAGGCAGATGGAGAGCACGGCGTTCACTTACCTAAGGTGAGAGCGTTAACCTTTGGGGTCCTACAGGAGAAGAGAAAGGGAAGAAGAGAGAGACATTCAATAACCCAGTTCCTTAATCCCATATTTTCTATCTGCAGACATCTTACCCTTCGAGTCAGACATACAGTGCACAGAGGTCCAGCCCAAAGAGCCAGCCGTGTGTTACACATCACCTTTGAAGATACGGTATACGCCCAGTCAAGACCGGCGCCTCTACGGGAATCAGGTGAGCGTTACAGAGATGTGCCGCAGCCTCCAAGAGATGCTGGGCCAAGACCCTGGTGTGATGCTGGAAATGCATCAGAGGGACAGGGCCTCTGAATCCTTGTCCTTTACTGCCTTTTATCGTGTGTTCTGTCATGTTTTCTGCCCAGGAGTCCATTTGGGACTCCTGGCAGTGCAGCTCTCTTTTGGTTTGGTGAACAGACCCATGGGATACCCTTATGGCACCCATGGGTAGGGGTACAACCCTGTGCCCCTAGTGTATGTTTTTGGGCACCTGTGGGTGGCCCACAGAGCAGGGTATGGGCTGGTGGCAGCTCCATGCTGAACTTGACAGGTGCTCTGGGTGTCCTCCATTTTGGGATACCCAGGCCCTGCCATTGGGATCAGTTGATTCCTGATAGAAACAAGATGGCCCCTGTGGCCTCTTGCTTTCTATTGCCTGTTGTCTTGTTTTCCCCAAAGTCCTGGGAAGCCCTGACTCTGTCCCTTCCCCCTGACTGGCTGTTGGGTGGAAGTTCCATATATGGTGTTGTTGTGAAGACCCAGCTAGACTGACTGGAGCCTTCCCAGTGACTGTATGTTATGGGTACCTCCTGTGGGTGGGACCTGGGTGAATGGAGTGTGTGACCAATATACACTCCTTGTTGTGGTTGTCTGGTTTCTGGCATGTGAGACAAAGACTGAGACAGCCCTGCCCGAAACTGGCCTGAATGCAGTGTGTAGTGTTGAATGGCTGGGTACTTGTCCCAATCCACATTCCTTGTTGTGAGTGTCTGAAAGGGAGGAGTGTGGCCTGAATGCACTGTGTGCCTGATTGGCTGACTGACTGCATGAATGCCCTTCTGTGTGATTGGCTGCTGTGTGTGTGCCAGCAGTGTGGATGAGAGACAGAATAGTATATCTGGGGACCTCTCACCACTGGAAATTGTTCAGAAGCGTTCAGAAGCTGAGTCTCCACTCAAGAGTAACTGGAACTGCTGATCCTCGACGTCCAGCTGGAAGAAGAAGACTTGCTGCTGCATTTGCTTCGACAGATCTGAAGGTTGCCGAATTAGTCGAGGACTGATCCGAGAGAGGACCTGGTAAGGCGCCCTCTTCCCATGCTCCGAGGGATCATCGAGCACCGCTACATCTTTGCCGAAGCGCCCTGGAAGTCAGACCCTCGAAAGGCTGCCGACCCGAGACGGGACCGCCGAGGAGATCGAAGTGAAGCACCCGGACATCGACGCCGTCGAAGTCCATTGCCGTCGACCAGGGTTCGCAGGTCTGTGGAACCGCTGGAGGCCCGTCGAAGTTGTGTTGCCCAGCCGTGGGAACCGCTTGACGCCGTGCCGCCGACGACCGGAGCCGTCCGCTCCTTGCCTAAGAACATTCGAATCGAAGGACTCCCTCGTCCGCATCGTCGACCGCTTTTTGTCCTGCCGGAGAAAGTCGAGGACGACCAACGCGCCGAGGAGAATCCGCCGGTGGGTTTCCCGCCACCTCACGACCCCAAAGCCACCGTCATTCACAATCTTTGCGGTCCAGAACTAGTGTCGCCGAGGTGCCCCGCACGCCTCTTCCTCGCAGGACGCCGACGTCTCGACGCCGACGAGCACCGCTCGGATCGAAGCCTGCCGCCTCATCGACGCCGTTCTACCCTGTTTGTTGTCGGACGTTCGACGCCCCGTGTCTCCCGCTTGAAAGGGAAGGCATTCAAGAAGGGCCGTCGATTCCCCGACACCGAACACCGAGTTCCTCGACGCCTCTCGACGATCCGTGACTCCTGCTTTAAAGGGGGTCACTCAAGAAGGATCTGTCAACGCCTCTTCGAAGAACTCGACTCCACCAGGTACATTGGGGGGGTAAAAACATTGTAGGAGAGAATAAGACTATTGAACAATATATGGACTGGGCTTGTGTTATATCTCTTTATTTTACAGGTTGCCCAGGTGGGGGGGGGATCTCCACACAGAACTGTGTCCAGTGGTAGGGGCCAGTATTCTGCCTATTGTTTCAACCCTCTGTTATCTCTCCTCTCTCTATTGCTGGTTTCCTTCTTATTGACCTGTGTGACATTTTGACAGTATTGTGGGTGCACTTTAATGAGGTCTAATATTAGTGGTACCACTTTAGAATTGTAGATATTTACCATTATTGATTTTCCTGAGCACAAAGTGCGTTATTGTGATAAGTGTACATAACCTTTGAATATTAATTATATAAAGACTGTGTTTTCAGTAATACAGTGTGTGGACATTACTTTGTGGGGGCTTGGGGGATACACTGTACTTAAGAACCAGCCTGCATCACCTCCTGAGAAGCTAGGCCTTGATTGCTCGTCCATTGCTACCGTAATAGAGAATCTTGGCTGGGGTCTTCTGTGCCTCTCTTCTACCATATAGGGAGCAGAGGTACAGACACCCCCTACCGGTCTTTACACCTGGCGTCGGATAATCCCACTCTAAAGTCTTCCAGCTTCTCGACCGGAATGAACTCCTCAAACTCTGACAGATCTTTCCACATCTGCATATTAGCCCCCGCTACCACCAGTTCGGCATTGGCCTGCTGGAGCTGCAAGGCCGAGTTGGCGAAAATCTTCCTCCCAAGGGAGTCGAGGAGTTTATCCTCCTTTCCCAGAACCTGAGTAGCTGTCGTAGAAGAGGATGCTGCAGGCCTGGATTGTAAAGTGGCCGCAGCCACCACTGTGGAGGTGGGGGGCAGACAATACGACAGGGCCACTTCTTCCGAAGAATGCAGCCTGTATCGCGCGTCAATTTTCTTATTGACGAAAAGTCCAGAGTGTGGCTTTTCCCAGATCCTGCATACCTCGGCAAGAACGTCCGTCTGCAAGAACAGGCCAGTACGCTCCAAAGGAGACAGAGTGAACGCCCCAGAAAGCACGCCCTCCTGCGGAGCGGGTGCCTAGGGCACCGGAACATCCAAGAAGCACATCATGTCCAGTACCCGGTCATGAAAGGCTCTAATAGGGCGGGGCAGGTCCTCGTTGTCCTCATCCCCCTGCGTGTCATCCGACAGGTCAGGATCCTGCTGAACCATGTCAGGTGCTGCCTTGTCCATGGGGGACAATGGAGGCAAAGGCGGAAGAGTAGGAGAAGGCACCTTAGGTAAAGGGGGTACCGGCGGAACCACCGGAGGAATGGGTGGAGCCGAAGGCGCAGGTGGAAATATTTCTCTGAAAAGCCCTTTGAAATATTCCCTCATGGGGTCGGTACGCATAAGCGTCTGAAATTTGCCGAAAAAAGCTTCCTCTGAGGACTGTCTCGGAACCAGAGGAGGCCTCTCATGAGGAGGATAATTCCAGGGACGTGACAGGGAAGGTTGCCACACCGGCCCATCTCCCGAAGTATCTACACGAAACATTGTGCGCAAGGGGCACCCGAGCATTCCAGTCATGTACTGGCCGAAAAGGATGCGCACAAGGAACCCTAGGTTCACCCCCAGAGCCAAGTCCTACACCTGAGGCCGATGGCGTAGTTGTAGGAGTAGCACCCAAAATGGCTGCCGCCGTTGTGGCGGGAACGGCCAGCATTTTGTCATCACCTGAGGGGAACTGCGGCACTTGAAGTGCGGCAGGGGTCCCCGTCGATGGATCAGGGGTCTTAAGTTTAGCCTTACCGAAAGGAACCTCGGCAGAGCCGGTACTATGAGGCCTGGAATGTTTCTGTGACATACCAACTGCCAAATCAGCCTTCTCAGGAAGGACCTCGGCACTGCCGGTTAAAGACCTTTTACCTTCTTGACCTTCTTTGCCTCCTCAACAGATCTGATGTCGCCGCAAGAGCGGGAATGGTGAGAAACAACCTTCACCGACAAGGCCTTGCCAGGCCTCTCAGAAATGTTGGTAACTTTAGCCTCTGAATGAGGGACCTCGGACTCAAGTCCAGTAACAGCCTTACTAGCGCTGGCCTCGAACATCCGTTCGGTAACACCAAGCCCAACCAAGGCTTCGGGGCGCACCCCAGTCTTTTTTTAGATAAGCCATCAGAGAGGCTTCAGAGCAAGCTCCGGTACCCCACGACTCAGTAAAACTGGGTCTACAAGTAGCCCCCACAGGTATTCACAGGCCCCTTACGGAGACCCTGAGGGAAAACTCCGGTAGAAGGAACAAGTTACTTACCTGTAACTGTTGTTCTCCAGCATGGGTCTGGCATGGATTCACATGCTCATGAATATTCCCCGTCGTCAGGCTGGGAATCCTCGGTAAAGAAAAAATCAGTATCAGTTTCGTTTCTGATCTGTCTTTCGTAGTAGTAACCAATCACTGATCTCTGCGTCATACTGACCACAGCCAATGACTGCCCTCTACCTAAGCCCCGCCACTGGCAGCCATCTTCAGATTTGGTAGCACGTGAAGTGGCAGTATGACCAAGTGAAGAGCCGCAGAGGGGTAGGCGGGAGGGTTCGCATGTGAATCCATGCCAGACCCATGCTGGAGAACAACAGTTACAGGTAAGTAACTTGTTCCTTCTCCAGCATGGGGTCTGGCATGGATTCACATGCTCATGAATAAAGAATACATAGCAGTACACACATGCACAACCACGGGAGGTGGCAAAGGCTCAACATTAAGCATTACATCAAACTCAACATTAAGCAATTCTTACCTCCTCACCAGGCTCACCTTAGGCGAACAGATTGCGCAGCACTGCTTGGCTGACCCCGGACTCCTCCCTGGAATCCCGATCGACGCAGTAGAATTTCGTGAAGGTGTGCGTCGACCTCCACTAGCAGCCCTGCAGATGTCCAGCAAGGGCACACCAGATAGGAACGCCGTGGTAGCTGCGATCGCTCTGGTGGAATGGGCTCTCGGACGGCCAGGCAGCGGTCGGTTTGCCAACCAACGACAGTACATGATACAGCCGGAGAGCCATCTGGAAATGGAGGCCTTTGAGAGAGCCTTCCCCTGATTGACAGGTCCAAAGTTCACAAAAAGTTGTGACGTCTTCCGAAAACACTTCGTGCGGTCCACGTAAAACTTCAGCGCTCTAGCCACATCCAGCGAGTGCAAAGTCACTTTCGGCCGGCGACAAAGGCGACGGGAAGAAAACAGGCAACACCGAGGGTTCGTTGAGGTGGCAGTCCGACGGCACCTTGGGCATGAAGGAGGGGTGCGTCCTGAGCACTACCCTCGTGTCGTGAAAAGTCAAGTACGGAGGCTTGCAGGAAAGGGCCTGGATCTCTCCCACTCGTCGTGCGGAGGTGATGCCACAAGAAACGCTGTTTTCCACGACAAGAACTTCACCGGAGCCGAGTGCAGAGGCTCGAACGGAGGTCCCATGAGCTTGGTCAGCACCACGTTGAGCTCCCACGCCGGGCCGGAGCCTTCACCGGCGGGAACGATCTGAACAGTCCCTTCATGAATTCTTTCACCAGACAATGAGACCACAAAGATGTCCGCCCTGTGGTTCTGGTGTATCGGGAGATCGCAGAAAGATGAATTTTAATGGACGCGTGCGCCAGTCCAGCCTTGGCCAGCGTTAGAAGGTACGGCAGTACCTGGGGAGCCGTAATCCGTAGAGGGTTAATCTTCTGTGCGTGGCACCAGACAGAGAACCTCTTCCATTTGTGTCCATAGGATTTAAGAGTGGAGGACGCCCTGGCCTTTGCAAGAACCTCTCTGCAGTCGGCCGGTATGTCATATCCTCCAAACTCTAACGCTGCAGGAGCCAGGCCTGCAAGTTCAGCGACTTCGGGTCGTGATGGAGGATGGCGCCTCCTTACCTGGAGAGAAGATCCGCGTCACTGGCAGCTTGATTGACGGGGACGCGGACAAGTCCAGAAGGTCCGGGAACCATATCTGCCTCGGCCACGCAGGTGCGACGAGGATCATCCCGCACCGTGACCTCTTGAGCTGGTTGATGAGCCAGATCAGCAATGGCAATGGAGGGAACGCGTATAGAAACAGGCCCTCCCAGGGGAACGAGAAAGCATCGCCCATGCTCCTCGGCTGGGGAAACCTGCTGGCGAACCTCTGGCACTGGAGTTAGTCGCCGTCGCGAACAGATCGATCTGGGGTGTGCCCCACCGTCGGAAGAGGCGGTCCACTAGATCCTGTCGTAGTTCCCACTCGTGGCACGAGCGCAGTTCTCTGCTGAGCGAGTCGGCGATGGTGTTTTTTATCCCTGCCAGATGAAACTGCACCAGAAACATCCCTTGGGCGACGGCCCAATGCCACAGATCCTGCGCCTCCTTGGACAGGGCTGGGGATCTGGTACCGCCCTGTTTCCTGATGTAGAACATGGTGGTGGTGTTGTCGGTGAAGATCCTCACCACCCTGCCCTTGAGGGACGGAAGAAAGGACCTGAGGGCCCAAAACACTACACGGAGCTCCAGGACGTTGATATGGAGGGACTTCTCCGTCGGAAGCCAAAGGCCTCTCGCGTGCAGATTTTCGGTGTGCGCTCCCCACCCTTCCAGGGAGGCATCCGTGGTCACTGTCTCCTGGTGGCTGGGGGTCTGGAAGTCCATGCCCGCCGTCAGATGCGCGCGGGTGCCCCACCACCGGATCGCTCGTCGGAAACTCTCGTCGAGTGTGATCCTCTCCTCGAAGCTGCCCGTCGTCTGGATCCAGCGCGCGTCCAGGAACTCCTGCAACGGGCGCATCCGGAGCCTGCACAGGCGGATGAGATAAATGCAACAAGACATCATTCCGAGGAGGGACTTGATGGACCTCACCCTGGCCGCGTCCGCAACCAGCATCCGCTGCACCTTGCCCAAGATGGCCCTCGTCCTTTCCTCCGACGGAGAGGCCAGAAGCAACACTGTCGAGCTTCGCTCCCAGAAACAGTGCGTCTTGAGCGGGCACCAGGTGGGACTTGGCGTAGTTTATGGAGAATCCCAGGTCCGTGAGCAGTTGGACGGTCCTTGCCGTGTGTTCCACGGTGAGCTCCTTAGTCTTTGCTCGGATGAGCCAGTCGTCCAGGTAGGGGTAGACGTGTATCCCCTCTCGGCGCGGCTGCGCCGCCACCGGTGCGAGGCACTTGGTGAACACCCTGGGTGCCGACCTCAATCCGAAGGGAAGGCTCTGAACTGGTAGTGACGCCCTTGGACCACGAACCTGAGAAACTTTCGGTGTCCCTTTAGGATGGGAATATGGAAGTAGGCATCCTCCAAATCCAACGACGACAGGAAATCGCCCTCCTCCAGTTGACCCAGGACGTGTTGGAGGGTGACCATCCAAGACTTCTGTGCCTTGATGAATTTGTTCAGTCGTCATAGGTCCAGGATGGGACGCCATCCTCCCGTCTTCTTCTTCACGAGGAAGTATCTTGAGTAAACTCCGGAGCCCCGAAGCCTCTTTGGGAAAAGCTCGATGGCGTCCTTCTTGAGCATCGCCTTTACCTCCAAGAGAAGTTGAGGGACGTGATGTTCTTTCCTGGCCACAGGGGGGACGCGCGGGCACCTCTTTAGAAACTCAAGCGCGTGACCCTGGGCTAGGGTGTCCAGCACCCAATGGTCGGTGGAGATGGACTCCCACACGCTGACGAAACTCGCCAGCCGGCCTCCCACCGGGGTGCTTCGGTGGGGGCCTGACCCCACGGCCGGTTCAGTCCTGCTTCGACGAGGCTTTGCCGCCTTGTCCTCCTTGGCGTCGACGGCGGGGTCCGCCTGACTTGCCTCATCCCCTGTAAGCTTCCTGTGACGACGAACGGGCCGCTTGACGGTAGGTGGAAAATCCGCCGCTGGAACCTTTGGAGGCACCCTGTTTGCCTCTGCCGCTCCGAAAGGGCGGCCGCCGTTGCTGGAAAACCCCAAGAGCCCGGGCCGTCTCCGTGTCCGCCTTGATGGCTTGAAGGGAATCGTCCACTGTTTTCCCAAACAGGTTGTTTCCATCGAACGGCATGTCCAAGACTCTGGTCTGCACGTCCTGACGGAAGTCAGTAGCCTTGAGCCATCCACACCGCCTAAGGCACACGCCGTTGCCCAACTGGCGAAATCCAGTGTCAGCGATGTCCGTCGCAATCGTAATGGCGTGGTCCGACGCCACCTCTCCTTCCTGCAAGATCTCTACGGCTTCCGCCCTCTTGTCGTCTGGTAGGAAGTCCAGCAGGGGGGCCAGTTTGTACCACAACTCCCTGTCGTAGCGGGCTACGATAGCCAAGGCGTTGGCCGCCTTAATCATCGTCGCTGCCGATGAGATCACTCTGCGTCCCATCGTGTCTAATTTCTTTCCCTCGCCGTCCGGCGGGGAGGTTGACGTAGAGGCCGCACCCCCCCGCTTTCTTCCTGGCCGCCGCGGAGACGACCGAGTCCGGGGTCGGCTGTGCCCGAAGGCACAGGGGGCCGCGTCCGGAACCCGGTACTTCTCGTATCGATCCCTTCTAGCCGGCGTCATGGATGGGTTCTTGAGGAGGGCGAGGCCCTCATCCCAAATATCGTCTAGTAGAGGTACAGCGAGGACCGTCTTCCTCTTGGTCTTGCGCCGTTGATAAAGGAAACCTTCCTTCTTCTCTTCCGGGCAGAGCTGGAAAAGCTTGGATGCCCTGGCGATCATGGAGTGAAACGATCCAATCTCGTCGGGCGGGGAAGCCCGGGTGGGAGGTGACGACAGGAGATCCTCGTCGTAAACCTCGTCGTCTGTACCCGTCGTGGCCGTGTCAGTCCCCGTATCATCCCCACGTGTCATGGACGGGGAGGAGGGCTGAACAGGGCGCGATGGCTGAAAAGGAGGTGGAGGATGAATCCTTCTTCTCTTAGGGGGGAGGGCTCCCAGAAGGGCCTGGCTCCGGGTCCCCCGTCGGGAGCGGTTCCTCCGTTGGTGGTACCGGCAGTCTCGTCCTTATCACCGAGCATAAGGACTGTATGGCCAACAAAATGGCCGCCGAGTTGTCTTGCGGCACTGGTTGAGGGAGATCCGACGGGCGATCAGGAGCCCCGTCGGCATCCTCGGCGCCCTCGTCTTCCACGTCGGGGTCCCCCCCGACAGGATGGCCTTCTTCCATGCCAGAGCCGTGGCCTAGGACTTCAATCAGCTCCTCCTCAGAGGTTGAGGCCGAGTCCATGACGACCTCCTGCCCCCCCTTTTTCTTCTCCGTCGGAGGCTTCACGGGGGTCCTGTCGATGGACATGAAAGAGGACTCCCTCCGCAGTGGCAGGGAGATTCTGGGCCCCGGGGTCGCCACCACTGGTGTAGCCTCCACAGGCTGAGCCAGGGCCGCCGCGACCGTCTCGATAGAGGCCTTGGCCGGATGGATCAAGGCCTTCACCACCTTAGGTGCGCTCACCGCCTTCTCCTTGGGGGGAGGGTCACCACCTCGCTCCCCCTCCGATGGGGCCTTAGGGCATGACCAGGGTCTCTCCAGGAGTTTCGCCGGGTGCTCGACCTTCCTCTTACCCGAGCCAGAGCGTTGGCTCGTGGTTGATGGCGCCGGGGAGGATGCGCCCTGCCTGGCGCCCGTAGAGCCCGACCGTTCGGCACTCCCGATGCCAGCGGACTCGCGGTGCTTGGCCTTCTGTTGGACCCCCATCGCCGGGGCGCCCTCAAAGGTCTTAGAAGACCGCTCGGACTTCTTCTTCTCGCCTGACGGGCTCTTTCCTTCCAGCCAGTTGGCGAGACGTTGATGGCGGACCTTCATGGTCCGCTCCGACATATTGCCGCAAAACGCACAGTTCTTCTCCACGTGCGTCTTGTCCTCATGTAGGCAGTAAAGGCAAAAGGAGTGTTCGTCCTCCTTGAAGACCTTCTGAAGCTGGCATCCAGGGCAGACCATGAACAGCTTTCCGGGCGTCGAGCTTCCCTTCTCCTGGGCCATGTCCGAGATGGGCCTGAGAAACTTCTGGAGTCCTCCAAAAGCGTGGCTCGATGAAATCTTCACCCTTGAGGGGCCTAGACGAATCCGACACGGGTCCCCGTTGATCGGATGAAGAAACGGTGGAGCTTGAGGCTCTTTTGACCGAAAAAGAGAAATTCTTTGAGAAAAAATAGCACTAACGCTCGAGAGCAATAGCACGAGGATCCCAACACTTGAACGTGCGGTAAAAATCTGAAGATGGCTGCCAGAGGCGGGGCTTAGGTAGAGGGCAGTCATTGGCTGTGGTCTGTATGACGCAGAGATCAGTGATTGGTTACTACTACGAAAGACAGATCAGAAACGAAACTGATACTGATTTTTTCTTTACTGAGGATTCCCAGCCTGACGACGGGGAATATTCATGAGCACGTGAATCCATGCCATACCCCATGCTGGAGAATTATTATGCCCCACGGGCATCTCAGGGCAATCCCCGGTGACAGAGCGATCGACGTGCCTCCCGGTTCGGGAGAAACCCGGAAAGGTGTCTCCCGGCCCGGGTGCTCTGAAAAGTAAAGAACTTAACGGGCGCTTCTTTTCGGCGATAAACTCTTGAAAATGCGAAGGGGGGAGTTCGTCGGAACACCTCCTCCCACCACTGCAACTGACGTTGAAGAGCCCGGACCAAAAGGGAGTCACAGTAAAAACAGGAGTCCCAACGGTGATCCGGTCCCAAACACTCTAAACAAAGAGGATGGGGATCCGCCCTCGCGAAGCGTCGGTGACACGATGAACAATCAGGAAAGTCTAGCTTGAACGACAGAGACTAGTACACGATCGCTAGCGAGAGCCAGAGAGGAAAAAAGGGAAGAAAATCATCCGCGGATGCAAGTGCGTCCAGTCCCGAACGAGCGGAGAAAAGGACTGATGGGCGATGCGCGGGGTGGAGCCAAGGTGGGCGGGGTTACGGCCACGTGCCAGGCCCCGCGCAAGAAAGAGAGGAAGGCCAACTTTTAGCAACATTTTTGGATGCTTTTTACAAAGTGCGCCGGTCCCATCCCACAGGACGCAGAGATGTCCCATAAGTGGAGGAAAGGGGACGGGACGTAGGAGTATACCCAATTCATACTCTGGCTTCTAGGAGCATTAAGGAGTACAGGACAGTCTTTGAATGGATCAACTTTAATTCTAATGGGCTAGGCTGAATGACTGTATCTCTACCTCATTAGCATGGGTAAACCATAGTGAGAGGGAAATCATGGCCAATAAAGCCCTAAATCATCTAACCATCTTCCTCCCGGCTCACCATCCCCTTCTATCTGGAGTGTGGCAAGGTCTGATTCAGTATTAACAGAGGGCACACTCAAAAACTTTCCATCTGGTGTGCAATATATAGTGTATCTAAGTTTGCATCAAAGATCCCTGCCTAACAAATTCATGAATGCAGTAGGGATAAAAATGAATGCATGCTAATCAGTGATTCACCCTAATGTAATGGTAAGGGGTTCTTTGACTGGTGCATGATTGGAGATACCGACAGCCTTCACTATTTCTCAAAACATAGGTATGTTAGGGAAAATATGAATTGGTATGGCTGATCAGTGTAGACTAAATATTATACAGGCGTTCCTTCCAGTTGACTATGATCATATGAGCCTATTGGAATTAGAAGAGTTTCCAGAATCTGCACCCCTCCTACTAGTCAGAAAGTCAATCTGGGTCAGTCAGATGCCAAAGGTTAAACATGATGGCATTCTGGTTTGGGAAAGGGGCTGGAGCAAGGTTCCACATGGGGGGAACTTGACATTGGTTCTGCCCTGGATTTCCCGCAGGGTACAGTCTCTATGGTCTATAAGGACACTTGTTCTTCCAATGCCCTGTCTGCATGTAGTAATAGCAAATCAAGGGCTTTGCCAGGGGGACCTCTGTGGTGCCTGCAGGCTGGGCCAATTCTCGGGTCTATGTTGATCTACCTAGCCCATTGCTCTTGCTGATCGTACAGGCCCCATTTTCTTTGTTGTTCCGTTTGCCTGGGGAAACTGCCCACTTGCCCTCCTTGTGTGCTTTGCCCCATTGGTGGACCGCCTTGTTCTCATTTCAGAGGTCTACGTCCTCTCTGGGCAAGAGCTTGCACGGTTCCATCTGTCCTGTTATCAGCTTACTCCTGAAAGTCTCCTTTCTCTGCTCAACACAGTGAATCACCACCAGTTCTGCCAGGGTTTGGTCTGCCACCCAATGCACATGTTATTAAACTGTGCTTGAACCTTTGGCAACAGTCTGGTAAAGTAGTCAAATCAGTCTAAATATTCAGCAAGTAATTCTCCTATATTTCGCTTCCAGTTCCCCATTTTAGCCCAGCCGGTTTTCCGTGGGCAGATTTCAATGATTGCAGTAATTATTTATTATTTGCTTATTAGGCGCTTATACAATAAGAAAATACTGTTTGAATGCACCCACAGGACAGGGTGGGTGCGAAATACATTACAACACAATATTTAAGAGCAGAGGGGGGTGGGGGAGAGGGATGAACCTACTATGCCTTGCGAGTATTCAGAACATGCAAGTGCAGAAAAGGAAGAGGGGAGAAGTGCTGTGGAGTTCAAGCTGTAGACGAAGTGCTAGGAATGTTGAGTGACACACGGCCTGGGAGGCAGGAGGTGTAAGTGTGAGCTGCCAGAGCGGAAGGTGTGCAGATGCAAAGTGGTGTGGATAGATAGGAGCTGGGAATTGGTGTGGGAGGCCAAGGCCCTGAGGATGCATAAGGGGCATGGACACTGATTCGGCAACTGTGGGCTTAGCAGAGGGAAGGAGGCGGAAAAGAGGAGGGTCTTAAGGAGCTTCCGGAATTTTAGAAGATTCTTCTCAAGGTGCAGGGGGAGGCTATTCCAAAGGAGGGAGCCCGCAGAAGAAAGTGAGCGACCCCCTGCCCTCTGTTTAGCAAAACGCTTAACACACTGTGCCAAAAGAGAAGCGGTCTAGAGAGTATTTATATGGTGTGGTCCCCAGGCCCAGACAGCCTTGTGGATGATGCAGAGGGATTTGAATTTAATCTGTGTATCAACCGGGAGCCAGTGAAGACTTTTTAGTGCAGGAGCAATGCAGTCCCTGGTATTAAGGCCAAGGATAAGTCTTGCTGACCTATTCTGGAAAAGCTGGATGGGGTTGCAGAGTGGAAGAAGGAAGATTGAAGAGGCTGTAGTCAAGTCTAGAGAGAACCAGGGCTTGAGGCGCATTGAGCCTCCGAGAGAAAGTGAGAAAAGGTAAAATTCCTTTGAGAAGTAAGAGCCGATACTTGGACTTCTTGGCAATATCCTGAGTGTGAGGGAGGAAGGAGAGAGAGGAGTCAAAGAGAACTCCAAGGTTTCTGGCTTAAGTTGAAGGCGCAGGGGGAAGAGCCCAAGGAGGGAACACAGTGGGGTCCCAATGGGAAGGATCTCAGTTTTACAGGTGTTGAGGCAGAGCTCGTTGGTGGCGCACCAGGACAGGATGGCAGGTAGGCAGTCAGGGATGATGGAGGGTGCAAGTGGGCCAGCAGGGAGTCTGAAGAAAAGCTGTGTGTCATCTGCATTACACTGGAAGTTGGAAGAGAAAGAGGAGATGAGGCGTGCAAAGAGAGCAAGGTAGATGTTAAAGAGCCAGAGAGAGCGTATAGAGCCCAGGAGGACACCACAGGTGGAGATGGAAGTAGGAGAGGAGAAGGGACCCAAGACGACTTGGGAAGAGCGGTTGGTGAGGAAAACCAAACCAGTGCCTGTTCTGAGATACCAAGTGTATTGTGGAGCTTTTGTACGAGGATGGCATGGTTAACTGTGTCAAATGCAGAGGAGAGATCACGAAGGATAAGGACAGCTGATGGCAGCAGTTCTTCACAGGTGTTCAGAAGAGCAGTTTCCGTGTCTATGGATGGTCAGAATCCAGATTGATGGACGTGGAGGCCAACAACAAGTTCAGTGTGAGGTGAGTTGATGCAAAGTCAGCTTCTCAAGCAGCTTTCCCAGGAAAGGGGTGATGGACATAAGGCAAAAGCAGGTAGGGTCAGAGGATGTTTCTTTTGAGGAGTGGACACCCAAGGGAGTGTTTAAGGGGGAGGTGAAAGATCCAGTGACAAAAGAGGGATTGCAGAAATTAGGGAGAGCAGGGGCAAGAGAGCCAATGTTATTCTGATGGTCCTGGATGAGCAAGGGGTGACCTGTTTAGAAGAGACCTTCATGGAGTGGACATCTCTGGTAATTTCCTCAGGTGTGACCGTAGAGAAGGAGGCGGGAGGGGCGGGTATCATGGTGTGGGATGGGTTGAGGAGTGTAGAAAGGGTGGTCAGAATGTCCTGAGTTTTGGTGGCAAAGTGTGAGGCCAGTGCATTACAGAGGGCCTAGAAAGGAGAAGGGGAGAGGAGAGGAGACTGCAAAGGAGTTGGCTAGTTGCCTGCAGATTTTGAAAAGTTCAGCCGAGTTATTGGATGCGCCAGAGACCCGTGCCTGAATGTGGGCTCTTTCTTTGCACGGATGGCAAGTCTTGATTGCCTTTGGAGCAGGCAGCAGGCCAGTTTGTCAGAGGATGAGCCTGAGGTTAGCCTAGAGTCAGAGGTGGTGGGGTGAAGTTGAAGGCAGCCGAAGTCAGTGAACGAGGTTGATGGGACTTTGGGGGAGGGGGGGCAGGGGGCCAATGGGACCCAGATGGTAGGAGAGAATGGTCTGACCAGGAGAGAGGGGTGACTAAGGGGGGGGGGGGAGAGAGGTCAGAGTGCATGAGGGCATCCAGAGTGTGTCCAGCTGTGTGGGTTGGCCCAGAAGGGAGAATGGCGAGGGAAAGCGAGGTGCAATGGTCAGTGAATAGAGTGGATGCAGAGCCAGGGGAGTCCAGTTGGATGTTGAAATCACCCAAAATGTGAAGGTTCGAGGTGGATGAAAGTAATGAGCAGAAGTCAGCCCATTCAGAGAGGAATAGGGAGGTGGCACCTGGCGGCTGGTAGCAATGGTCAGGGTGGCAGTGGGAGATATGACCAACTTGCAAACCAGGCTTTCAAAAGAGGAATAGGGCTGGGTAGGTAAGATGGGAGCAGGAACCCACTTGGGTAAGATTAAGGCAATCCTCCCACCCCCCACCAGTTTGGTGCGGTCAAGGCTTGGAGAGGATCTTGAAGCTGTCAGGGAGGAGGGAGTCAAAGGCAGTGACTGAGCTGGCATTGAATTTCTTGGTAAAGAGCGAGAAGTACGAGGTCAAGGTCTTCAAGAAAATGACAGATGTCAGATGTTTGTGGCTGAGAGGGCGGTAAGAGTCGCAAGGTGGAGGTGGTCAGCGTTTTTGAAGGTTTTCTGAGGTGGAGTACAGGGTCATGGTACACCATTCAGAGGACGGAGAGATGCAGACAAAGGAAGTTTGTGAGAGAAGGCAGGAAGCGGTCAAAGAGGAGGAGGTTGGGTTGTGGACCCTGAACCAGAATGGTGCCAGTGTGATAGACATTAACAAATCAACGTGAGGACATGAAACTGGCCAAGAGGACTTCCCACTTGGTGCCACCGTTAATAGAGGAGTGTATGGGAGGAGAGAGTGGAGATGAGATGGGGGGGGTCCAAAGATCAGGGGAGGGGACAGCAAAAAGGATATCAGTGAAAAGCTCTCTAGACAAAGCCTGAACCAACAGGTCCCCTTGTCCGTGGATCCAAAGCTGGGCAGTTTGAACATTCTACAACTCTGTCTCACTTCAGGTGGCATGACTAGCCTCATGAGGGGTTGTAACATTGGAGGACTGTCTACAGCTCTGTGGTTCTTCCCTAATGTTTGAGAATTCCTTTGCCAGTTTTCGCAAATCACCTGGTGTCCATGCAATGTGGACAGTAATGAAATGTGGGTGTTGCTGTCCTTCCTCTTCGTTATCTGCCTGCATTTATCTCGGGGGCACCTGGAGGACTGTATACTGTAGCTTCCCATGTCATGGAGGTGCGCCAAATTGCATGTCGACCCCTGCTGCCTCCTGGTCATTTGGGCTGGGTTGTGGAGGGCTCAACTGGTTCGATAACTTGCAAAAGAGCATTCTTCTGAACCTGCTTCCTCCTTGAGCTTGTGGCTGTCTATTTTGACCTATGCTGATCATTAAAATCCTTCTGTCTCCTAATCTTAGTTCTTTTCATGCCATCGCTTCCCGTAACCATGTTTCAATTTGCCACCACTGCTTCCCTTTCTCTTTTCCTGAGGGCCGTCAGAATGCACAAAAGTTGCCTATCTTGAAAGTCCCTTCTATCAGGAATTGTGTCATTTTGCTATGTTGAGCAAGGTAATGCCAAGAATCTAAACATTCAAAAGTGGTGCTGTTAAAATGAGTGAACATTTAGGGGCCGATTCATGGAATTTGTGCGCCGGAAAACTGAGATTTGTGCGCCATTCTGTCCGCAAATCCCCATTTGTTAAACAGGGATTTGCGGGCAGAATGGCGCACAAATCCCGGTTTTTCGGCGCACAAATTCCATGAATCAGCCCCATAATGTGGTGGCGGACATGCGGGTTTGGGTGTTAATATGCCTGTTTCAATTATCTTTAGCCCATCAATGGCCCTAGTTTTATCACTTGCCCAGTTTGCAGCTGCCCCATTACCCAACCGCCCCCTATTCCATTCACTCTTTTGAGAGGGGTCTGATAACCAGAGACAGCAGAGTGACCCCGACAGGGTCATGGGGCACTCAACCTGCAAGTATTTGCCTGCCCCCATTACATTGGGCTTTGGTACTTTTAAATCCCAATTTCACCTTTTGTTGTTCCCTAATCTAAACAGAAAATTCAGCCAAGTCTCCTTGGGGTTCCAACTGGTTGCAGATCCTGAATACATTAAAATGATCATAAAAGTAGCCTAACGAAAAATCTCACTGCCAATATTTTCCCAGATCCATTCCAGGCTAGAGAAAATAAACAATTAAGACCACTGCAATGAAACTGGAAAATACAGTAACTAGTATAACATACCCAACTCAGAACTTCCCTCCCATCTCTGTGTATCCCCTGAACAAGACCCTACTTTGCTTGTCCATCCCCAGAATCAATACAAAACACTGCTGCCTCGTGTGACCACCCCCCCGCATGCATAAGCAAAATACAGGGACCCTTTACCTGTCAGTGTGAGCTGGGGGGTGTTCATGGGGAGGCAGCCAAAATGTTTAGATGCTGTACTGCGTTGGCACCGAATCGCAGGCACCATCTGTGAATCCAGCAGGGAAATACATTTGAATTCTCAACAGGTGAAAAGACAAAAAAAAGGTTTAATTAGGTCATTAAGACCCCTCCTCCCCCAGCTCTGCTCTCCCTATACCCTCCAAGAAGCTAATTGTTATCTATGAGATGTTCTAGCATAGGACTTCCGGCGCATTGCCCTTGCCTTCCAACATGAAAGGAACACATTGTGATGTTGTCAAAGTCCTTTCTCCATTTCCACCATTCTCAGATTCCACCTGAAAATCCACATCCAGGTCACAGTGATGACAATCAGAAACTGTGTGTACCATCCTTCTTAGGCAACGTGAGTTTGTCCACCATCCCCTTAGGTGTTTCCACTCACAGATGACAGACCCATTGTTGGGACCAGCTAAAACCAGCAAAATCTGCAAAATGGCTGTTGATGGCCTCAACCAGAGGCAAGTATGTCCAGTCTCTAATGCTGCGGGCAAGCAGGGCCAATAGCTAAAAGTAATAAAAAATATGGGGGGGGGGGGAGAGAGGGGAACCCTCAACGCAGTCCTCTACGATTTAAAGTAAACATAGTAAATGCTAGGGATTATAGCATATGGGCCTGGTGAAGGCATCACAAAGAAAAAGATTCTGTATAGGAGAAATATACACCTTTCCTCTGGTTTCATCACCCTCCCCACACCAGCTCATATCCCTGAACAATAAAATCAATTCAACTGATAATTTAGTAAGGTGGGGGTCCGCATGTGGACCATGTCATGTGTTTTTATTGCTGGTGTACTGGGGTCTTGGAAGACCTTACAAAAATAGCACATTTGAAAATACCTTTTTGTGCAATTTAATACAGGATTACCCAGCCCACCAGATAAGGTGCGTATTAGGCCTTTTTACACACAGAAATCTTGTCAATACAGCCCTTTTAAGTCTTCCTTGCATACAGTTTGCACAGGCCATTTATAACAGCACCCCCATAAATTGTGAAAGTCGCTGGTGACAGGCTGGCCAGTAACAGCTTGCAACCCCACTATTTACTTTAGCAATCCACACAGATCCTTGAAAGAAGCAAATGGGTTGAGTGCTGGTCTATTTTATTTTTTTAACACACTCTTTTAATAATTCTAACAAGTTAATACTCTGAGTAATGTAGAAGGGAATTTGTGTTTTGTTCACTTTGTTCCAATGCCTACATCTTGTAGGTTACAGTGTTATTGAAGCATTTTGAATCATGATCATGCTTTTCACATTGCTTTAAGACACGTAGCATTGTGTAAAATGAAAATTGTCTTAAACTAGCGCTGCATTTCTGCTTCATTTTCCTCTTTTTGATCAGCTTGAATAGATGCAGCGCAGTTGCAGCATCATGGGCATTTCATACTTTGTTTTCTTTTCATCACAGAAGCACAGCAATTGCATTTGATGTCAAGTTTTAGAAGAGCCTCCGAGCAAGCAGTTGTTTAGCATTTGTGAGAAGGAAAAGCTATTGGTGTTCTATATGAAGATGTGTGTTTATTTTTTATCTTTAAGATTGTATGTGTGCATGCATGAAAGGGCTCTGTACATAGTTTGTTGTCTTAGAGAGCAAGGAATAGCTGGGCTTGTAGTCTGAACTTTACTTTAACTCCCTTTCTGACCACCTGCCCACCACACGTGGGTGTAATGGATGTAGGTAGAAGCAGTGTTGTATATATTTTAAGTGGCCTAAATTACACCTCTCAACAGGACTGCTATATATTCAGGCAAAGTAGCCTGATTTATCAGCAGAGCTGCTATACGCATGTCATGGCACAGTGCCAATCATTCACAGCAGGGCTGATTGCATCATGCCCACATTGCTTAGCAGGACTGCTGTGTTTTGGGACATTACCTGAATTTCAGAAAAGAATTTCTGAAAAGAACTGCTGTATTGACAAAGCACGAATATGTGTTGGCATTTTCTGCAGGAAGGTAAAGTACTGACCACGAACAGTGTCTGAGCTCTTCGCACCAATTTCACTACAAAATTCCAGAATCCCATTATTCCGATGTAGAAAACCTTGCATGGAAAACAGAAAATCCCCCGCACCCCCCAAAAAGAATAGATGGGGAGGGGCGTTGGGTAGGGGTATTTATTAAAGTGGGTGGATGTGGCGGGGTGCGCTGTGAGCGGTCTCCCACTGTATTAAAAATACAGAAAATGTGTTTTACAATGTGGGATTTTCGACCTTGCAGTACAGAATGTGGTATTTTTACATAGATCCTTACCACCACCCTCTTGAGCTGGTGTGATGCAGACGGTGTGAGAAGGTGGCAATGCTGTCATAAACTTCAATCCCTCCTACTCTGCCTTGCACTTTTCAAAACTTCTGCTTCTTCCATGTCCATTACTCCCACTACCAAAAATCTAGCACATTTCAAAGCCTCAATATGAATCTACCGACTCATGTAGGATAGCCCAAACTCTCACAGACTGTTTGACAAGCCAGTTATGTCAGGCAAGCCTCACATGGAACTAACTGCCAGTGCCCTAACCCTATGTGCCTTTCCAAGTCAACAGCCTGTTGGGAAAGGTAACTCAGTGGGTCAATAACCCTGCCTGCTGCACTGCAGAGATCCTTGCGTAACCGGTCAGTTCAAATCCAGTTGATAGATAAGTTAATGCGTCTGCATCATAGGTATGTGTTTAAGATGCAGATAACATTAAATTGTGACAGAGCTGACTTAGCTTTCAGCTTATCAAAAGGACTACTACATGTTCAGTAATTCAGAACACACACCTCTTCAGGATCATACAATTACTGTGCCTTTTTTTACAGTGACTGCTGAAAATGTTTTTATTTCGACACCATGTGGGGGTATGGGTACGGCTTATAAAGAATGTAGGGGGCAGCAAGGGGTTGCAGGTGGGTCTCCTTCTGCATATATGGGAGAAATGAGTGTTGATATTCTTTTAAATCAGCTTTTTCAGTTTGCAGTAAAAACAGCACAATGATCACATATATCTCATCAGGCCTGCTATACCTGTAATGGCTCAGTAGAAGCAGATCCCATGAGGGCTGCTAAACTTGTAATGGCTCAGACCCCCCACCCCCAAATCAGGGATGCTATACTTGTAATGGCTCAGAGCAAGCACATCCCACAAGGGCACTTATACTTGTAATGGCATACAGAGCTGGTAAAGCATCTGCATTCAAGCAAGTAAACCTAATGGCCAAAAGAAGGTAAAGCTGCATTGGATTTGTAAACGGAAAATGCATTTTCAGCTTTTTAAATATTTACTGGTGCTATGTCAAAAGACAAAAAGGAGAGAAAGAGCAACTCCGAACCTCACCAATACAGGAGAACAATGGGGGGGAGGGGAGGGGGAAGAGGCCGCAAGAAAAAATAATGTATTAGGCAATCCAAAATAGGAAGAGAGACCAAAGAGCTACACATAAGAGAGCAACAAAGAAAGTGAGAAGGGAAACAGAGGTAAATAATAAGAGACACACAATAGGAGTGTGGGATAGAAGCATAGCAAGAGAGACACATGGAGACAGTAAAATAAGAAAACACAAACAGATTAACAGCAGACAGGGAGCTCTGGAAATAGAAAATCCAGATTACAGAAAGGCAGGCCAAAAACATAAGAGGCAGTGCAAGAAAGATAATCAAAAGAGTAGCAACCATAAGAGAAAACATGAAAAAAAAACAGATATAGCCAAGTAATGACATGAGAGAGGAAGAGGAGTTATATTAACCGATACAGCACAATATAGGTGCAAAACAGCAATAATAGAATGCAGAGACGGAAGAGTGACAGCGCAACAGACCTCAAAATATGGCATAGCAATACATGAGAGGCAGAACATCAAAAAATGAGAGACAGGGGAAACCGAGTAGCAAAGGGAAGGAGAGATAGAGCAAAAACAGAGTGTCAGGTAGTACCAGGAAGCAAGAGTAGGCCCGTGAGGCAGAGAAAGGATACTGGTAGAGTGAGGGACTTAATTTATGATGCAACTAGCTGGCATCTGTAGTAGTTCTTAAGGGTTTTGGTGTCCAAGTATAATGAAGATGAAGCTGGGGAGTACACATCAACAAGTTCTTTGTCACTAATGTTTTCAAACACAGTTATAATTTTACGCACAAAATGGATAGTTGTCAGGATTTTGGCATGATAGTATTTTGCTCCCAGCTTTTAGAATTGGAGAGTAAATCCAATTTCAAGTGAGTAAAAATGAGTTTCTTCCTTCGCAAGAGAAAAAAAATAAATAAAATAAGTGTCCATCTTGAGCACTGGGATTACCTATGGAAACCCCTCCTTAAGCCCTCATATTGTCATGCTCAAAATGTTGGTTTCTTGTAACCCCCAATAACTTACCAACCCTCCCAGCTCCGTTCCCAAATTTCGGGCAACACAGACTTCTCTAGTTGCTAAAAAATAAAATAAAGCACAATGAACATTGAGACTACTAGCGAAGATTTTTACGGAGGCTACATTCTTGTATCCATCTCGTAAACCTATCTAGGGATTCCCTCTAATTTCAATAATAAAAAAGAAAAGCTGTGTTACAGAAAGACTGCTAACCTAGTAATAAAATGAGTAAAGGTGAAACAATTAAATACTAGTGGAAATGTACACCTGTGCGGAAAGCATATTTATTTACACACAACTGCGTTGTATAAACTGAATGCATGCACATTTTGCAACGAAAACGATCTGAAATTTTAACAAATTGCATGATTTATTTTAAATGCATCCGGAACCCTACTTACTCACGGAGTGCGCTGGATAACGTTTGAAAATATGTTTTCTTCCAGGAGGTTCACCATAATCACGTACATGAATCAATAGATTACAACCCAGGTTTGGTTTTCTAACTGTCTGGGCTTTAATTATTGTGAAATCTGTGTTTTGCCATCCCTTCGCGCCACCCAAACGTTTCTGATGTACTAAAAAGTGGTTCTAAATTCAGACATAGTAATCTATCCTGGGTGCAAGTGCTCTATGGTAAGCGGTCAGACGTGGTCCCAGTAAAATACTCCACACAATCACCAATCTTAAGACTATACCTTCTCTTTATGTGATAACCGCTGGCCAACTTATAAAACATGGGTTGTGCCTCATTAAGCAAGTTCCGTAGTAGGTCTGTTAATACAAGAACTGTCTGCTGTAACACACTGTCAATTCAGTGGACACATCAAGAAAACAACCTCATTTTTCCACGTTTTGGGGAACATGGATGGCGGGTTGTTTTCATTCTGAGATCAGTGACATGAAGACAAGCATTTGGTTGCTCTAATAACGGGTACGTTTTGTACTTCATTTCAGAGAAGAGGCTACTGGTGATCAACACACATTCGATGGCCAGCATACAGAGAACAGTCTAGTTCCTTTACCAAGTGAAAAGATATCCTCCCACTCTGGTCAGAAGTAACCATCAAGACGGAAGCATGGATGGATGGAACAAACGTCAATTTTGTACTAATGGTAGAGGTTTGGGCAAATCTAGGCACCATCAAGCCTTTTTTCCTCCCAGGATCGTTGAAAGTTAGTGATATGGCGGCTTAAAGAAGGCTCCAATCATTAAACCTTCACTACCCAAACTCCCTATGGGCTCTTCTTGGGGTTGGTTATGCCTTGATGAGGCTTAAAAGGTTTAGGCAATTAAACGTACTAAGTTCCTGAAAATGGTCCCAGCCAAACTTTGATAGAGAACTTCCCAGGTTAAACAAAGCACCTTTGTAGAGTTTCACAACCCCAAATTGCGTCCTTACCACGATTTGTATGACTTGTTTGCCTAATAGGGAATTCCTTTACACAAAACCTGAAAAAAAATAAAATAAAAGTTGCAGGCCCAACATATAATCCACCATCTACAAATCAGATGTTTCCAAATGACCCAGCAAAACAGCACACACAGTACCCAATATACTAACACAATTTCTATATTTTTACTTAAAGCATAGCATGCATTTCTGATTTTGTAATTGCCTTTAATATTGTAGACAGCATTTAATCCCATAATATGTAAACAATTTAATTTTACACCTGCAAAAGAAGGAGTCAATTGAAACGGGTGTCCATTTTTTTTTAGGAGTATGTTGAGAACAGTAATAACGTGACATTTTAAATACTTGACACGTATGGCATATTTACAGCACAAGGTAAATAGAAAATAAAACATGGGGTAATTGTGTTACTGCATGTTGTTACAGTTAGCACCCTCCATCTAAAGACGTCGGAAAGCATTAAGTCTTGAAAAATCAGTTTCACGGATCATGAAACCCAAGGGCATTCTGATATTGTGATAGGCAGCTGTGAGATTACTGGTTTCATGTTTTATATTTTTGGTGGAAAAATAAAAAAAAAAAAAGACGGACCACTATGTGGGAGGGCAACTCAACTTTTAAACTTCAGAAGTGCCATCATACAATTGCATTACAAATAGACTTAATGATGCATAAATGCATAATGACATCCACGTTGTAGCACTCAGCATGCTACTTTCCGGAGAGTTGCTCATACAGCTTTGGTACATAATCATCCCACTGTGCTTGATAACAAGTGCCAGCAACAGGGGCTCCAAGCTTGTACTTTTTACGAAACGATGCCATACTGAAGTTGCCACGGTGGTCACCAGAGCGGTTGCTGAGGACAGGCTCGTCATACTTGATGGGTCCAGGCTGCTCATACACCAGCCACACATATCTGTGAAGCCCTGTTTGAAAGGAACACATTAGTTATTATCACAGAAAAGGACCTTTATATCAAAATAGACTACATCAGGACACCGGAATGCTACTAAAGAAAAGAGCAGTTTTTGGGTCCAAAGAATTGTATGAAAAACACAATTAAAACCATATCCTTGTGGCCTAAAATGGGAGAATTCATATATGATGGTTTACTACAATGGTCTTTAGGTGCTAGCCCAAAACTTTAACCAGTGAGCATAGGGTCCTAATGCAGAACTCTTTGTGGAGTATCTTATCTTGGAGACCCTGGGAGTGAAGGAATTGTCGAAACTTTTCACAGTGGAACACGCACACAGTGCCGGGCAGAACCCCACCCCCGTGGAGAACCACCGAGAGCCATAGTGGTGAAAATGTTAAGCTTCAGAGACAGAGATGCCATCATGCAGGAGTCCCGAAGGGTAGGCTACTATGAAGTCGGGAACACAAACTTGCAAGGTGCAATGTTAATGTAAGACCTATGACACAGTGAGGCGACACCTCAGGGAACTTAATATTAAATACATGTTTTTTCAAGCTAAATTGAAGGTTTTTCTGGGTGGGAAATCATGTTTTTTTGCATCACCGAAGGAGGTGTGGACCTGTTTGGACTCACAGTCGGAGGGGGAGTGGGGTGAGTGTTCAAGGGGAGGGGATGAAGGAGGCACAATGGTCAGGTGACTAAGGTGGGAGGAGGGAGGGCTGGGGATTAAGAATGGTAGGAGGGTGCCTGCAATGTGGTGATGCACCAGCTTAAAGAATAGGGGTGGGAAATCGAGACATGCTTTCAATGACATGTGGGACGGGGTGGGGAACAGTTCGAAGGTCAAGAGTTATGGGAAAAGGGGATTTGGATCTTAGTTGGGGGGCGGTGTCTGTGGGAGGGGGGACGGGAGTTGAGCAATCAGGGGTGTGGGGGACAGTTGGGGAAGATGAGGGGATTAAAGAGGGGGCAGCAATGGGAAGGGGAATGGGGGAGAGGCGGGAACAATCATGTTGGGTACAGTTGCCTAGTTGGTTGAAGTTTGAAGCAATGTTGGTAGAACAGATTGGAGCAGTATATACAGGGCGGGGGGGCACTGGGAACGGGGCCGAGGGGAATGTACGGAGGGGTAGAGACAATTGTATCCAGAACAGGGGGTGAATGTTTGGGAATCAGGACTTGGACTGTCTGAGGTCTAGGTAAAAAGTTGAAATGTCAATGGGTAGGTGGTTTTCTGAAAGGGCATGGGAAACAGCTGGCGGCTCTGACACAAGAAACCCATATGGTATGCAAAGATTTGTATCTACTTAGGAGATGATGGGGAGGGACAGTAGTTGGAACAACACAGTCTAAATACGTGAGAGGGGTTTTGATTTGGGTAGCAGCAGGGGTGCCCCTACAGGTGGGCAGGGTGGTAATTTATGAGGTCGAGAGACAGTAGCACTTCAGGGGATGTTGAAAGGCAGAGACATTTGTGTGGCCAATTCTTATGCTCCTAATGTGGATAAGGAATACTTCCCATCGGTGATGCAATTGGTGGGAGGGTATCGTGAGGGGGTTGTTTATATGGGGAGGGGATTTTAATTGCCCTTTAAACCCTAACAATACGGGAGCTCAGGTTTACTGAAACAGCATGCAGTGTCATAACTGCGGAAGATAGTAGGGGATTGGAACCTAGTGGAGTTGTGGAGGGGATCTCATGGACAGGATCATGGTTACTCCTACTTCTCTGGGGCACACAGAACCTACAACTGGACTACTTGTTTGTCGGGGTGGAGCATTTCTGCAGATTTAGCGGTACAGAATAACTAGGAAGGATCCTTTCGGATCACTCACCCTTGCTAACGAACGTGCGAGGACACAACTCTATTCCTGGAGACTTTCAGTTGTGGCTCTGGGGGAATGGGGAATTTAAAGAATCACTGAAAGAAGAGATTTTTTAAACAACGAGGGCGGCATTCAAGGTCTCAAGGGAATTTGTATAGCTAAATTAATAGGGGTCAGGAGAAGTTACGAAAATTGCAAGGTGTGATAGTTACCCTGGAATAGGAAACGGCAGCAGGACAGGGGCACGGAATTAACTGACACTCGGCATCTCATCGGGAGGCACAGGACTCACTTTCAAAATTTGATGCGAGTGACGGACATGCATATTCACGGGAGGGAGATAAGGCAGGGCGACTATTGGCCTGGCTTATCTGGTGGGAGCAGCCCTGGCACACCATAACTCAGATTAGACGGGACTCTGGGGACTTAACTGTCACCCAAGCAGGAATCAATGAAGCCTTCCAACACTTCTATCAATCTTTGTATACAAGCGAAGAGACATAGTCGGACGAGGATGCACAGGAACTCCTAGATATGGTAGAATTGCCAGTCCTGAGCAGCGATGTCCTTGAGACGCTAGATGGACCAATCAAAGAATCCGAAATATGTGCGGCGTTGCAAAAGGGTAAATCTCCGGGAAGGGATGGACTCCCGGTGGAGTTCTACTGTAGGTTCGAGGAGCTATTGGTCCCCCGACTTAAAGTCTATGATGAGGCCTTTGAGTCAGGGATACTCCCAGAATCAATGCGGGAAGCAATAATAATGTAGGAATAGAAGGGATGTAAAGACCCCTCAAATGTGCATCCTACCGCCCGATTTCGTTTGGAAAGGTAATGGCTACCAGATTGTCCAGAGTGGCCCCACGTCTGGTACACCCAGACCAGTGTGGGTTCGTAAGGGGGGCAGAGCACCACAATGAATCTTCCATCAGTTGCACCATGTTCTTCCTATACGCCAATGATTTGTTATATGTGGGGGACCCGCTAAACAACCTTCCAATCCTACTAGAAGGGCTGGGCAACTTCTGAAAGCTATCGAGATATCGCATCAACATAGAAATAAAATTAAAATAAATAAAAAACCAGTGTTGTTTCTACCGTGCACCTGGCCACCCTCTGTCTTTTGGGCCCAGGTACCTGCTCATCCTGCCACCCTCCCGCACTGCCTCCAGGCCACCCCTTGCACTGGGGTCTGTACCTGTACCCTACAGCCCCCCCTTTTTCTTCCTGCACTTATCAGACCTACCCTGTCTGCTGCCTTAAACCTAGCACTTGCAAATTGCTGGCTGCATTACCACTGTTTGTTGCCATTATTATTTATTGTTATTAAGGTTTCTCCTCTGCTTCGCACTTTCCACCTCTTCCCCCTTCCATGCACCCCCCCCCCCTTCTCCCATGCACTTGCGCGTTCTCAATGTCACTTGGCCTAGTAAGATCGCTGTTTTGTTCTCCCCTGTTCCCCTCCCTTGCCTTGTCGCGCTCTGAAACACTTGTGTACGAGCGCGATACAAATAAAATATCAATCAAGGGGTCTCTGTAATGGAGACCTCACTGCCCTCCCAGACTGGGGACTCCGATGGGAGGGGGGACTCGTTTCAGTAGCTGGGCATCCAGATTTTTCACAGTATCGAAGAGACATTTGTATACAATACAGGTAGAGCACATTCAGGGATAGGGGACTCAGTCCAATTCTGGAAGAAGTTACCGTTATCATTGACGGCCCGAGTAACCTTATGCAAATAGGTTTTCTCCTGAGACACCTTTACTACTTTACCAACATCCCATATGCCATCAAGAAGGTCTTCTTTAAGATTTTAGATGAACGAGTTGGGAAGCTACTGTGGAATTCAGGCAGGATAAGGGTCTCGCTGGCAACACTATGACATCCACGTCAGGAAGGGGGTCTCAATTTACCAAATTATGAGTGGTATTTTATGGCACCCAGCTACAGGAGGTGTTAATGTGGGCAGATTCAGGGTTGGGGGGTGTGGGGGGGGGGGGGGGGGGTTAGAGCTTCTGATTGGGTTATTGGGGAGTCTCCTGGCTCATCGAGGTGGAGTGGAATTACTGCGGGGAGCCATTGGGGGGCAGGGGATCACAAACGCTTTTCATGTGGTACAGGAGATCTGGAAGAAGCTTTTGAAAAGCAAGCAGGTACTGGGACTCTATAGTGCAAACTTACCATGGAGCACGGATTTGGGACTCTGGTTGGCAGTACGTAGAATGGGGTTCTCAGGGTTTATGGAGCAGGAGGTAAGGTGATACCATTTGAGGAATGGAGGCAGCAATATGGGATTTCGAGGGGGCAGTTTCTAACCTATGGGACAATGGTTAATCGCATAGCAAGAATATGGGTGGACATCCTAGGGGAACCTACTACAAATCCATTAACGCAAGTACTGCTGACGCAGGGGGAGGGGAGAGCCAGTATTTCTCAGATTTATCAGTCAATAGGTGAGCTGTTCCCTAGGGAGGAGCTAGCAGTTAAGGCCAAGTGGGAAAGATGCAGGGGGGGAAACAGATCTCAGAAGCAGATTGGGAGACAATGTGGGAGCAGATCTGGAAGACCTTGAGAAATGCTAGATTTCAATTGATACAATGTAATGTCCTACCTACGGTACATGTAATCCTGTGAAGGTACACGCGATGAACAACACTTTAGGTGCAGATTGTCCGAGACATGTGGCTGGGCAGGCAGGGATCTGCCTATGTTGTGGAGGTGCTCGGTGATCATAGAGTTCTGGCAAGCAGAGGATCAAAAATCAATGGGCTACTGGGCTCCAGTTTGAATGTGTCACAAGAGTATGCTTATGGGGATTATTGCCAAGTGGGAATCGCCATATTGGCACAATTTATGCTAATACTGGCAAAAAGGAGAGTGGCCATAGCATGGAAGGAATCCCAGGGTCTGTCCTTCCAGGCAGTGGATGGAGGACGTCTGTAGGTGGGGGATGGCAGAACTAGATATCTTGAAGAGGACCCAGGACCCGATGTTGGAAGATGGTGTGGTGGTGGATTGAGTCAGCTGTTAAATGAGTTGCACTCCTCATCAGACTTAAAGCCCCTAAGAGGATGATATAATAGATGATATTTTATTTGTATCGCGCTCATACACAAGTGTTTCAGAGGGTGGGAGAGGATGTTTGCTGGACGGGGGAGGTGTCCGATGGGAGGGAGATAGGAGACACAGGGCAGTAAAAAGGGGTGAATGGGAAAGTGAAGGAACCAGGACGTGGAATATGCACAGTTGTGGCTGGTGTACCCTTGAACTCATAACAATGTTTTGTGACTGTCACCCTCAAATTGTGATTCCTCTCAGACTCTACCTTGTAATTATACGCATGTGGTTCTGCTTGGAGAAGGGTACGGAAATGATAACGACGAATCACGGCATATGTTATGTAATTGCTCAGATCTATGCTGAGCTGGTTTGCTTCATGTTAAAAAGTATAATAAGATTTACAACAAAAATAAAACAGTGAGCATAAAGCATTCTAACTTTTTTTTTAATAAAGGATGAGAAATTTTTCCCCATGAATTAAGATACTGACATTTTTACCTGAAGTACAATATTTCTGGATATGGCCACCAAACTATTAGGACTGCCTTAACACATTCTCAAGCACCTTACACCTAACAATACTAGACCCATTAACTTACAATATTCAAAATCTGCCTTGGAAATGCAATCCAATGATCACACCACTTTAAGTTATACCATTCTTGCTCTCTTGGGTACTATAGTCTACCGATTTGGACCGACATGCACCCAGGCTAATACAATATTGTTACCCTGTTGCACCCCCCCCACGTGTAGCATATACTTCCCCCATCCCCTTATCTCCCCCCGATTTACTATGTCCTCCACCAGGGTGGGGTCACATCACGCCACAAGCCACATATCATTTATAGCTAACATGCAGAAGTACAGAAAGGCATTCTTTAACTGTTTCTGAATTCTCAGCATGGAGAAGAACTAGGTACATTAAATTGGCGCATTCATTTGGTTTGCAATGGCACCTGTTTGAAGTGATTATAATTGCTGGAAAAACACCTTTTAAAATAAATAAAACAAATGACGATTAGATAATTTCATCATTAAGGATTTCTTATTGGGGTGTGGCTAGCGGCCATGTGCAGCAGAAGTGCTCTCCAGCAGCTCCTGCTCATCCGACCATTTATATGCTGCATATGACATCTTAAATCCACAAATAAGGCACCAAAAAGGAGGCAACGGCAGGCGAAACCACTGGGAAGCTGATGGTCGCGTGGAAGGACTGGATTGCCTTTATGCAGACGTAAACTTGCACTGAAGAGAAACCGCCGGAGGAGAGGGAGAAAAATGGCAGCAGCGTGACAGAACGCTGCTCCGCCTCGAAGCCGTGCAAGTCAGACACGGAAGGAAGCTGTGCTGCCGACCCAGGAGTTGGGCAACTGCTGCCTTTGAGACCCGGAGGGAAGAGCAGCGACAAACCGGGAAGGATTCTGGAGACCGGGTGCCGACACAAGGTGCGCGCACTGAACAAAGGAATCCAGCATTCTGTGATGTGGTAATAGACGCGCGGCGCACACCGGCCAGAGAGTGATGGGCAGAGGTCACTGATTATTGCGGGCGTGCAGAGAAGACCGGCGGTGACTCCCGATGCCCCGGACAGTGCTGGGGAAGATGGGTAAGTGCAGCAGGAGGAGCTGCATGCATGCGAGCAGACCGCCGCACCATGCTAGCAGGGAACCTTCTCCGTGGAAGGGATCTGGTGTATATTTCGTCGGAGCTAGCAGAGCCTGGAGAGGTCGCTGGAAGCCCGAACAAGACCCACCACAGCAAGCTGTAAGGAGTAATAGGGGAAAAGGGGAGCCTGATCCAGAGATCGAGCTGTCATCACATGGGAATCTGCACAGGGCCCACACCCGCGGCAGCATAATGCCAGTGGGGCACTGTAATAACGTTGTGCAGGGGGAGCGTAAATAGAAATAGCGCCCCCCCTGAGGGTGGACTTTCTGCTTCAGCGCAGAGGCTTGGTCACACATAAAAGTGGCGTGCAAAGGCAGACTCCCGGTAGCCACATAGAGTGGTGTGAACGCAAGCAGGCGGACACAGCCCATGTGTCTGCAACCAGGGCATCGCAAAAGCAGCAGCTAAAAGGCAGACCACCACATCAGGCGCAACAGGACCCAACGGAACGCATGTTGCCAGGGCATTGTGAGTCCTTCATACCCACCAAAAGAATATCGGCAGCAGGATACAGTCAAGCAGCTCACTGGCAGACAAGGGCGCGGTGCAAACTGCGGCACAGCAACTAAGTCCTTCCCCAGGCGAAATATGGAGGTAGGGGATACCACCACGGAGCCAAAGAGGTTGTGGCGGAAGAGCGAAAAGAGCCAAGCACTGTATCCCTGAGACAAGTGATGGCACCACACACTGGCTAGTGCCCCCCTGCAGAAGAACCACATTTGGGGCAGTTAGCCCAACATGAGGCCCGGCCTGTGCATTAACAAGGGGGTGCTGGAGTAAGAAGAGGGTCGAAGACAGGGGACCACCAGAGCAGGATACCCCCATTGAAGCACCTGCGAGCAGGGGCACGCACACACGTCCAGCTGCAAATAATGTCAACCAAAAGTAATAAAGCAAAAAAACAGATGGAAACCTTTGCAAAGGGCCAAGAGCACTGCCAGGAGGGGGACGGCAAGGAACAAGCGCCCCAAGCGTCAGAAGACTGATCCGGGGACCCAAAAGATCCTGGAGGCCTTTGCGGCATTGCTAGCTAAACTGGAGGGCAAGATAGCTGCAGTGGCCATCAATGTGGGGCTACTGAGGCAGGATGTGCGAACCATAGCAGAAAGAACTGGGAAGTTAGAGGATCAGATCAAGGAAAACAGAGGTACGGGTACAGACTACAAAGGATATTGACTTCCTCCAACAGAAGAACAAGTTACTCTCTTACCTGGTAACGTTCTTTCAATGGGATGGTCTGACGGCGTATTCCATATCTATGACAGTAATCACCGCAGCACAGCTGTGGATCAATACAGAGAGCCTCCGTGAAGATTTCCGTATACCCTGACTACACATTTCAAGTTCAAAAAAGTAGGGCACAATTCATCACTACGAAAGCAAGGCTCAGGAAGGCAGGGTTCAAATATATGCTACTGTAGCCGGCTAAGTTGAAAGCGATCCACAAGGGCAAAGAATGTTTTTATTAGACACCGATGGAAGCACAGGACTGGATGGACAGAACAGGTCCCAGAGACTACGGAACAAAATCAACACACCTGACTGACGTGGGGAGAGCTGGCATGGAGTCAGACAACATTGTTCATGCAAGAAGAGATGGGTGGGGGGACGGCGCTGACTGGACCACGCCACATCGCTGAAAATATGCAAGCTAACAGGATACATAGTTATAGCAGGAGAAACAAGGTAGACAGAAATTCTACTATGACTGAACAAAAAATGTAAATAAAATGCGTGGAACTGGGTGCAGACAGATTAATTGAAACCTATGCCTAATATGGAAGCAATACATGACTTACAGACCTCCCCCCCCCTCCGAGTAGTAGGTTTAGGGCCTTAGTATAGGGCCTGCCCGTAGGGCACCAGGAGCCTGGTCTAGCAGCTGGGCTGCATGGAGCGGAAACGGGTAAGTTCCAGCATGCTTCGCATAGCGGGACACCTTAAGTTTGAGTTTGGAATGGGGTTGAGGGGGGAGTGGTGGAAAAGGGGAGCCTGACATACATGGATAAATGCTGCATCGAACTCCTACCAGGCAATAGGCTGTAGCCTCATCAATACCCCGTACTAGGTATTTTAATGGCTGACAAGGTTAAAATCATGACATGGAACGTCCAGGGGCTTAATAATTATGTGAAACGTAGAAGAGTGAGGATGTTTATCAAGAGGAGCAAGGTAGGGATAGCATTGTTACAGGAAACAACTTAGATGCACAACAGCAGAAAAACCTGGCATGGCGAGGGGTGATGGTGGGCTCCACTTACTCGACATATGCAAGAGAGGTCCTCATTTGGGTGGACCCCGCTATCCCATTCAAAGTGTTGACCATGAAGACAGATAATGAGGTCAGAATGGCAATGGGGCATGGTATGTTGGAAAACCGCAAGATATGTATTGTTAAAACTTATGCCCCCAACCATGATGCCACAGTTTTTTTTTAAGATTACTGTATGCAAGGTTGGGATCCTATAGGAGTGGGACTCTGATTTGTTGGGGGGGTGGGGGGGGATTTCAGTTGTACATTGGACCCAACTGTGGGTAGATCTGACGAGAAACACAAACAGCCGTCTCCGCTGGCCAAAGTGCTGAACTTGTTGCTGCAGCACTTTCGGTTACGAGACCTATGGAGGGCACAACACGAAGAAGGCAGGGAATACTCATAATCTATCCTTGTGTATACCCTATGTGGGAAAGAATAAGTTTTCGCTGGTGAGGAACATGCATTCGAATTCTCAGAAGCAGACTATCTAGCCAGGGTACTGTTAGACCATTCCCGGATTGTAATGAGGTGGCGAGTGTCTGCCCCAAGACCACCCATACATACATACATGGAAGCTGAGAAGTGAGGCACTGCTAGACAAAGCATTTGCTGAGCACATTCGCAAAAGGACAATTGAATACATTGCAGTGAATGAGGGAAGTGTACAGAAGGTGGGCACAGTGTGGGAGGCGTAGAAGGTGGTTATAGGGGAAACGACAGCGGAATCAGGGGGTGTACAAAGTCATTGTCAATGACCTACAGAACATGGAAGAGAAGCTGAGGGTATTGGGAGGGGAAGGTAAATAAGGAGCATGTGGGGGAATTAATAAAAATGAAACTGGCATGTCTAAAGCAATGGGATAGATTGGGAAACTTTAACAATGCAAAATACCTGGAAAGGAGCCATGAATGCTAGCCTGGTTGTGTAAGCGGAGCGACACCAGATCCCCTATATGTTCCATCCAGAATGAGGATAGAGATGTGAGAAACATGCAGGTGGGTATTAATAAGGTTTTTTCCGATTATTATGAAGCACTTTACGCAAAATACCTGGTAGGGGAGGAGGCGGACCTGCAAGACGTACTTTACCTTATTACCCTACCCCGACTAGATGCACTTCAGGTGGAGTCACTAGAGGCACACGCAATTCCAGAGGAGGTGGTAGCCACCATTAGAACATTGCCTACGGGCAAAGCCCCGGGCACAGGTGGACTCCCCAGTGAATTTTATAAGGCCTATGGAGATACGCTGGCGCCACTGATGGCCAAGATGTATAATGAGTAATAGGAAGTACATATACTCCCCGACAGCTTGAGAGAAGCCCTGATAGTGCCATTATTAAAACCAGATAAGATAAAGACAGATTGCAGATCCTATAGACCACTGTCACTGATGAATCAAGACAGCAAGAGCCTTAGAGCGATCTTGTCAAATAAGCTCTGCAGGGCGATACATGTGCTGATCAGACCGGGTATGTACCGGGGAGGAACATTACAGAGAACCTCAGGAGACTGCACCGAGGATCACAAGGGAGACTGTGCGGTCGCTTCACTAGATGCGACTAAGGCATTCGACTCTGTGCACTGGAATTGGTTGTATGCCACAATGACAAAGATGGCGATAGGGTCACAGTACATGAAACGGGTGCAGCTGATATATACCGAACCAATGGCCAGAGTTCGAACCAGCTGCATATACTCAGACAAGTGGCAGCTATACTGGGATATGAGACAGGGCTGCCCATTGTCCCTAATGCTGTATATTATAGCGCAGAGCCTATGGCGGCATATTTGAGGCAGAAACATGGAGATGCGGGTATAGAGACAGGAGGGGTGAAGCATGTAGTGTCCATGTATGCGGACGGCGTGCTACTGTACCTGAGTAATTTGGAAGTGAATTTGCCATACATTCGAGGTGCTGGATACAATTCTCAAAAGAAATAAAAATAAGCCATGCATATTCCCACTAGCCGGAATGGCGACGGTGGCGGAGGGGTACTTACCGATCCTTCATTTGCCTTGGAGCAGGAACTCGTTTAGATACTTGGGGATCAACATTTATCGAGACCCTGCACGGGCACACTAATTCAATACAGTAAGGGCCAAAAATAGGCTGCTGAAATCCATAGAGTTCTGGAGTAAGTTAACCCTGTCTGTGATGGGCAGAGCAGCGCTACTGAAGATGGTGGTGCTTCCAAGACTCATGCACGGTTTTGGAAATGTCCCGTATAACATTCCAAGGCAATTCTTCTGAGACTTAGAAAAGATGTGCAGTGGGTTCCTGTGGCGGGAGGGGAAGAACTAGGGGGGCCCTGAGCACATTGCAAAGGCCGTATGAACATGGAGGGTTAAAAATACCAAATTTTGAGCTGTACTTCTTGGCATGCCAGCTACAGTACGTAATGCAGTGGATGGCCAATGATCCCACAGCAGAAACGGCACTGTTACAACCAGCTATTAAATAGAGATACTTAAGAGACCTACTTTGGATTCCCCCAGGGAAACAAACCAATTATCCTTATCTAGTAGAATTGGGCATCGAGTTTGGAAAAGTGTTTGCGGGATCATGGGACTGGTGGATCCCCTCTCGCCACAATGTAAATACAATGTAGATTGCCCATTATGGACTATGACCCATTCAATTGTGTAGTCCCTCCACCTCACTTTGGTCCTTTATGGCCCTAACCAATGAGGTGGCAGGGTTTAAGCTCCACCCCAGACAGCCATCTTCATATTTTGAGCCACAGAAGACTACATGAATTGATGACTACTCGGAGAGGGAGCAGCCTCTCAGGGGAAGGGGGTGGGCACATGTGAATCTGTGAAAGATACCAATGCTGGAGAAATACAGTTACAGGTAAATAACTAAAACTTCTCCAGCATTGGATCTTTCATAGATTCAGATGCTTGAATAGAATACCAAGCAGTTAGGCCATGCCCATACATTATGTAAATTCTGCAGATTCTTCTGCTCGCCTTACTATAAGCAAGTAACAGGTTACATTACCAGGGAAAGGCGGGAAGAGAAGGCTGCTCCTACCGAAAGGAAAAAGATGTTAGAACCGTTTGACGCACTGCATACGTTCGCCAAGCTCTACTGCCTGGCAGAAGATACCAGCAGAGTGCTCCATGTTGTGACTCTGCAGATGTCTTTCAATGGTACTCCAGCATGAAATGCAACTGAAGCTGCCCTCCCTCTGGTCAAGTGGGCTGAAGGAGGTCTGGCGAGTGGATCATCTTTAGACTGGTGGCAGTGACTGATACATTGGGAAACCCAATGCGCGAAACTCTGCCTTGAAATGTGCTGCCCTTTTAGTCCAGCCAGAAAATGCAATGAAAAGTCTATTCGAGGAACAGAACTCCTAAATTCTGTATGTAGAATTTTAGAACACTTGCCACATCCAGCGAGTTTAATGATCTCTCTGCATCAGACGTGTGATTCATGAAAAATGTCGGAAGCACTATGCGCTCAGTGAGAGTAACTTTTGACAGCACCTTGGTTAGGAATATCAGATGCGTCCTCAGGATGACGTGGTCCTTAAGAAACAAGGTGAATGGAGGATCTGAAGAAAGGGCTTGCAATTTGCTAATCCTCCTGGCTGATGTGATGGCTACTAAGAAAGCTGCTTTCCAGGAAAAAAAAATGTTATGTCATATCTATAAATTGGTTCGTATGGTGGCTCCATGAGCACTGCCAGGACAGTGTTCAGGCTCCATGCTGGGACCAGTGTAGGAATTGGTGGGAAAGTACGCATCAATCCTTTCAAGAACATTTTGATAGCTTGTTTGGTGAGCAAAGATTGCTGACCTGGATTAGTTGTATATGCAGATATGGTGGACAAATGCAATTTGATGGATGGGAGGGAGAGCCCTGCCTTGGCTAGGTGCAACGGGTAGTGTAGTATTTGCTCGATGGATGCAGCGAGAGGGTTCACTGATGATGCTTCACACTACTTGGTAAAATGAGTCCATTTTCGAATATAAGTGGTCCTTGTAAAAGGAGCCTTAGTTGCCTTGATTATGTCCCAGCATTCTGCAGGAAGATTCAGGTTAATTTTCGCTGCTCAGGAACCACACATTGAGCGATAGGCTCGCTGGGTCGTGGTGGAGCACCTTTTGATTCTGTTGCGTTAAGAGGCTCTGATGAACCTAGAAGCGAATCGGAGGCCATTGGGACAGGTGATGCAGAGTTGGGTACCAAACCAGACGTGCTCAATCCGGCGTCATCAGGATCATCGAGCAGGCCTGTTCTTTCAGTCTGCATAGCACTCTCACTATGAGCGGTATCGGAGGGAAGGCATAAAGTAACCTGCCTGTCCATTCCAGATGTTCTGGATGCCTGAAGGCGAATCTGTGGCATTTTCGGTTGGCCTTGGTAGCAAAAAGGTTGATCTGCGGATGCCCCCAATAATGAAATACCCGTAGGGCTTCTGCTTCATCTAGCCCCCATTTGCGGGATGCTGAATAGTCTCTGCTTAACTTGTCTGCCAGGACATTGTCCACTCCCGATAGGTATTCTGCCTTCATGTGGACCTTGTGATGTAAAGCCCAGGTCCATAGCTTTTGGGCTTCGAGATAACAACTGACCTTGTTCCCCCTGGCTTGTTCGTGTAATGCATCGAGGTTGTGTTGTCTGTTTGGACGGTCTCCACCTGCCCTGCTAGTACCGGTAGGAAGGCTTTCAACACCCACCGTATTGCCCTGAGCTCCAGAACATTGGTGTGGAGTTGGGATTCTTGGGTGGACCATGTGTCCTTTGTTTGCAGATCTGCTAAGTGTGCCCCCCAGCCCAATAGTGACGCATCCATCCTGAGGAAAAGGGTTGCGGTTGGAGCTTGGAAAGGAATTTCCTGAAGCAGGTTTTGAGATGTGCTCCACCAACGGTGGCCCTTGTCAAAGGTTGCAGGCAGTTGTATGGTATCCTCCCATGACCCGTCTGCTTCCATTGGAGGTCCACAGTCTCCTGAATTGGTCTCATGTGAAGTCTGCAATTTGGTATGAGGAATATACATGAGGACATCATGCCCAGAAGGGATTTGAGGGAGCAGACCGTGGTTGTCCCATTGCTTTGGAACCATGAAGCCAGATGAATTAGTGCTATTATTCGGTCTGCTGACAGTCTTACACTGGGTATGTTGGTGTTGAATTCTGCGCCCAGGAAAAGCACTGTCTTGCTGGGAACGCGGCAGGATTTTTCCTTGTTTATTGAGAACCCTAACTCTTTCAGGAGTTTTGTTTTCGCAACTGCGATGCTTGCAGGTTTGAATGAGCTCGCCTTTATTAGCCAATCGTCTACGGGAAGACTTCTGTTCTCGATCTTCTGAGCTTTGCCGCCACCGGTGCAAGGCATTTGGTAAATACTCTTGGTGCTGATTTTAGACCGAATGGGAGGACATGGAATTAAAAATAGATGACTCCCCTATTGCGAACCTGAGGAATTGCCTGTGGGCAGGATGAATGGGAATGTGGAAATAAGCATCCTCCAAGTCGAGGGTGGCCAGGAAGTCGTGTTGGTTGAGCCATTGAAGAATGTTCTGAAGGGATGTGCTCTTGAATTTGATGCGCTTGATACATTTGTTGAGAGCTCTCAAATCCAGAATCGGTCTCCACTGACCATTTTTCTTCTCCAACAGATAAAAACAGGAGTAGAAGCCTTTTCCAATTTGATGGTGTGGCACCGGTTTAATAGCTGCTTTTAGGAGCAGCTTGTGAACCTCCAGCATGACCTGCTTCAAACGATTCACTTTGTGTGGAACTAGGGCAAGAAATGGAGGTTGATGGTGTGACCTTCTCGAACCACCTGCAGCACCCACTTGTCGGATGTTATTCTTAGCCAACATTGGTAAAAACAGCTTACTCTTCCTCCCACCGGGGTGTGCCGTGGGAGAAGAGGGATTCTCAATTTTGAGAGCCTGAGTTGTACATCTTATGGGTCTGGGGGGTTCCTCCGTGGAAGGATTGTGGAGGGTGTGGGGGTGGGGTCGACGGACTGTTCTCCTTGGGAGTGAGAATCGGTTGCTCAGAAATGAGTTCGGAATCTGAAAAATCCTCCTGTAGGATGACATCCGGAAGTTCTGTCATCTCTCAAAGGAGTTTAGTTGGGCTCCTATTGGCAGATTGAGGGCATCCGGGGTGTGGAGGTCCGTATCCATTGGTGTGAACAATTCGCATTCCTTTGAAGGCGTTAGCTTAGCTGTGGCTGATTTCGACGACGACAATGACTTAGTCGCGGATAACAAGGTTTGGAGTGTCATTGTCGATGTCTTAGGCTCCGTTGACAGCTTGCTCGTCAACGGGCCTTTATTGGTGGTGCCACTCAGACTGCCTTTTCAATGACTATTGCGAACCACCCAACACCTCCACTCCACCCCACCCCTGAAAATGTTGAAAAAGTCTCCTTACCTTTGGAGGAGGTTTTGTCGTCATGGTGCTTTTTCTTTTGTCACTAGAACCAAGGAAAGATGACAATTCCACCTTGTTCTCGCTCCTATGTGAAGGAGAAGTGCCTCCTTCCACAGAGGCCCTTCTTTCCAAAGTTTCCCTCTCTGAAGATTTCATAGGCAGTAAAGATGCTGTCTTAGCAGATTCTTCATCAGAAGAGTGTCCTCTTGATTCCAAATGTAAGAGTCTTCTATGTCTGTCCTGGGGAGTTTTGTTACAAAAAGTCTTACAGATATCGCAATCGTGAATCTCATGAGGATAAAGCCAGTAAATGCACTGCTCATGAGGGCTCATGAGGGTCTTTCATGTAGACAAGCTTTTTATGGCATCTAACAGTACCTGAAAAGGGAAGGTTTCTTGGCAGCTTGGTCCTCTGACATGGTGTGAAGAGAGGATTCACTCAACAAATTGCGAGTGAAAATCAATGTTTTCTGAGCCCAGAAACACTGTGTAGGAAGAGCTTGATCAGGAGATCAAGATAGAGATTTTTTTGAGAAAAAAAGATTAAAAGCTAACAGTAGAGAAAAAACGAAAGCTCAGAGAGCTGAGGATTCCCTCTAGTATGTTAAGAGTGCAGTGAAAAATCTGAAGATGGCTGTCTGGGGCGGAGCTTAAACCCTGCCACCTCATTGGTTAGGGCCATAAAGGACCAAAGTGAGGTGGAGGGACTACACAATTGAATGGCTCATAGGCCATAATGGGCAATGAACATTGTGTTTCTATGCAAATGTATATATATTTAATTTTTAATAATTATTTAAATCACAGAGGATTCCCAGTCTGACGACAGGGAATATTCAAGCATCTGAATCGATGAAAGATCCAATGCTGGAGCAGCACGGAAAGCGGCAATTCTACAGGGTAGACTGGGCAGCAGGAAGATGGTACAGACGAAATGGGAGGAGTGTGGTATAGCTACAGTGGGGGACCTGCGGAATGATAAGGGACTGATGTTTGCGGAGTTGCAGGAAACCACGGGTATACATGGAGGCCCGTTTCTGTTACATAACACAGTGGTGAAGATATTGCGAGAATAGTAACGATGAGATAATGGGGAGTGAAGACATTGAGACACTTAGCGGTAGCAGAGAGGGGACACGCCGTATCTAGGATCTATGAAGTATTTATAGACCGTAATTCGAGAAAAGAACTGAAAAGCAGGGAGAGGGGGGAAATAGAATTGGGGAAGAAGTTGGAGGATGAAGAGTGGAAGAAGGTGGTGCTGTACCATAAAATGTCTCTGGGAACGCCAGGCTACAACTAATACAATTGTACGTTACACAAAGAGCATACCTTACGCCGGCCATAATTGCGACTTTCAAAGGCGCGAAAAGACAAGAATGCCCCAGATTCAGGATGAGAAATGCTGGACTGGTACACATGTTTTGGGGATGCCCAATAGTGCAAAGTTTCTGGAGGGAGGTGGTAGACAAGGCATCTCAAGGTGGCATAGAACTTGATATCCAGTACCAGGAGGCTTGCATGCTAGGCAGATATAAAAGAAATGTGAAAGATAAACCACAAACCAAAATTTAAGATTTGATGTACATAATAGCCAAACATAATATAGCTATGAAGTGGAAAGATGCTAGAGAGCCAAGCGCAGCTAGTTGGTGGAGCGAGTTGGAAAAATGGGTCACTGCAGAAATTGGAGCATGGGAAAGGGCAATAAGCAAATAAAAAGCAGAGCTGGGAATGGACATTCAACGGTGGATAGCATTAACTGTGACTTTGTTTACATGCAATGGTGAGGAGGAGGCCACATAGGCCGCACCAGAGGAGATATATGCAGGGTGACTAAAAGCATATACTCTGATGGGTTATATACAGGCTGAGCTGGTAGAACACAGATAAGATAAAATACGCTATATAACACTGAGTGCTTTGTTATTGTTTGCTGTGGTTGTTAAAAGGCAATAAAAAAATATGTTTTAAAAGTATTTATCACATATCTTTTCTCTGTCATGTTGTGCCATCCAGTGGACTTATGGCATAACAAGACAGTTAAACAACTCATTCACCACACCCATTATTACATTTGTCTAATGGATTACATATTTTATTTACTGGGCACCAAGAACACTCCTTACTGGCTAATCCCTCTCTCCAGCCCAATCCTACACCTTTACACAACCCTCTGCCCCCCCCCTTACTGCATCTTCCCTTTCCCAAACCCTCCCACCCAACACCTTAACTTTAGAATATCTAGACATATTGCTGCTATTGACAATATTACAATTGTTTTAAAACAACATATTTGTAAATAGTTTTTCTGCCTTTTCTTTCGCTGTTTAACTTGCAATTTTTTTTAATCCGAGGCGGCTGTGCGAAAAGGAAGGGCTCACAGTGCGGCTTGATTCAGTTGACTCGTTACGTTACAGGAACGTTGAAGTTTCTAAGCCCTTTCCTCTAACGGTTTCAAAGGAATACGGGACGTGCTTGCGGCGGTCTGGAGCCCTGAGGGAGGTCTCTGAGAGCGGACTGAAGATCCGTGCAGGGAACGCCCGCACCATACCTAAACCCAGTGCGGCGTCGGGACGCTCCTTGGCTGACTGACCGAGAGAAGGAGTAAAGGAGTAGACGCTGTGGGCATACCTGGGCCTCACTCGGGCTTCTATCCTGACGGCCTCCTGTATTGTGGGAATTACTAAGGTGACTGTGGGCAAGCTGCAATATCAGTAAGTATCAGCACGTGTGAAAGCACGTGGTGGCTTGAGTGATTAAGTATCCACCACCAGCGTTGTTGTTGTCGGGCCCTGACCCAGATCCCTGCTCCTATTTTCCCTTGTTGGAGATTCAGGTGGCCACACAGTAGTGGCAAGTAGCAAGGGAGAAACAGAGTTAATATTGGATTTGAAAATTGGGCAGGGCTTGGGCTCATGGTCTTGTGGCTGGTAGTGTGCTATAAAAAAAACAGCTTGCGAGTGTGCATTTACGGCTGGCTGAATCATAGTTAAGGCCCGCCCCATTTGGAAAGGGCACCTGTTGTGCACTTATTATGAGTTGTGCTGTGACCATAGGGTAACTACCCTTAGCACAGCAAGTGGAAGCAAACACTGAAATGCGCAGTAAGTAGCATCTCCTTCTCTATTGCAGTTATAATAAAATATGTTGCCCACCTTGAGCTCTCTATTTTAGTGCTGGACACAATATAAAATCACTGAAGGGGTACCTTGAATAAGTCTCCCTAGCTGTTCTTTTATTTGGGAGACATATGAAACCTTTCTTTATTGGCAGCACGTATTAAAGAGAGCATCAGTTAAGTGCGCAGGCAGAGAATAGACTACAGCAGATACCTCAACTGTGTCCGGGAGACTGCGGGATAATCCTTTGATCCCGGTCACGATTCACCATTGGTGATGCCCTAAGTGTTCAAGATGCCGACCAATAAAAATAAAATATAAATATAACCTGCAGAAGCAAAAATTCAAAACAAAGGAACAAATACAAAAGGGAGCGATAACCACCTTCTTTCCAACCAATGTGCAGCCTACAACTAACTCTACAGTTTTAGAGGAAACAGAGGAAACTGCCGAAACTGTAGAGTCAAGGATACTTGATACCACAGCAAATGCTTCAAATCTCCAAGAAGATATTACTTTCGGAGATAAAGATAATAACTCCTTACTAGATTTTTGTTTAAAAATGCAAAAGGCAAGGACGCTGGCTCCAATGAAAACTACTAGCCCTCCACAAAACACACAAGAAATTAAAGTAGAAATACACTCCCATAAGTCTCCTCTGACAGCACAACTTTCGGCATCCCCCAATTTTGCTATCAGTATGACTGGAGCAACTGCAACAAATACCACTGTGAACAGTGAGGAAGCACAGATACGCAATACAGAACTAATAGAACTGCAATCGACCATGGCCTCTATGCAATTAGCCATGAAGATTTTACTTAAGATGTGTGGCCAAATATTGGAAAACACGAGAAATACAACCTTACCAGGCAATTGCAATACCTGTACTAAAGTAAGGGTAGAAGATGACCTATCGGCTGCTATCCGAATCTTGGAGGAACCAGCAGTAATCGAGAAAAATGACTTGAATATAGGGGATGAGACTGCTGTGCACTATTCAAGGAAACAACGTAGGCTGGCAAGGAGGGAGGCAATGCTTAAACGCCCATGCATTAGATCCTCCCCACTCCCTGAAACAGCAAATTAAACCAAAAGAAGTAAAATACAGAAAAGAGCGGCAAGATCAAGGAAAAGTACAGCCACGGGGGAAGGATGTCTCACAAGTTGGCTAATAACGGAGAAAGATAGTGTGCCACGGGAAGAAGAAAGTATTTTATCCGTGTTGCCACACAAGAGAAGTGATTTGGACATAAATGTGCCTATACCTCATAAGGACACCGTTGTGCATCCAGTGGAGTTCAATTTGGATCCATCAACACCGGAAAAGGAAACCAGTTTAGTTGACAAAATGGGAAACCGTATTTGTATAATTAAAAACCTATACAAAGAAAAGGAACCCAGATGGTTAACAAGAACTGAATTGCTTACAAGACTGCATTCAGTGCCCCAGCTTAGGGTACTTAAATCGGATGATTTCGAATATGTGGAACCCTTGAAATGTCTGAACCCCAATGTTTCTGCTATCCATTGAACATTTTTAGTAACTGCACAGCTGCTACGTAGCTACAGAGAAAGCTTGAGGATAGCAGACATTGAGCTTTACCCTGAGAAAGGAGATTTAAATTGGCCCTTGAACAATGATAATGAGAGAAAAGATCTGCAATCCATGCCACAAGCTGACACAAGGAAAAGAACTCCAGATGACTGTCATACTGAACGTTTTGAAATGGCTAACTGAATCACTGCCAACCATTGGACATAAACTTTGAGACTTCACTTTAATGTCATGGAACTGCAGGGGATTCTCATCTTCTTTCCGATCACAGATCACTGCCATCTATCATAACTCATACCCGTTTTTGCCTTCAGGAAACGTGGTTGACCTCGCCCATGATATTGGATGGGTGTCAGATTTTTCAAGCAATGACCAAAAAAGGCTTACGGGGTCGACCGTAGGGGGGGAATTGGTGGTTGGTATATCGCAAAAAGTTAAAGCTTCCAGTAAAACCACTACTTGTGAAGACAATATGATAGCAGTTGAGATAGAAGCAGGCAGTGGTGGTGTAGTAGGAAAAATACTATTGATTGGTTTGTATAATCCGCCTGGAACCAGTTGGAGAAAACCTTGCAAGAAGCAATGCATGAACTTATGGCACAGTGGTGTTTGGTACCGGGAAACAATGGCATAATAATTATGGGAGATTTTAACTGTCACATAGCTGGGAACAAGGGGACGTCTACCAACCCCCTCTTAAAAGCAAGGAGTCCAATATCCCATACTACTATCAATCCAGAGGGAAAATGCTGGTTGAGTTTTTTTCCCCAAGTTTGGGATCTGGAGGTGGTAAATGGCAGAACAATGAGCGACTACCCAGGCAAGTGTACATGGAGAAATGCTAATTCCTTGAGCACCTTGGACTACATCATTGTAAGCCCAGTTGTTGCTGCTAGAATTAGGGACATGAAGCTCAATCGGAATATATGAAGTGATCATAGCTCGCTTACTCTTACGATTGAAATTGATGATTATACCAGCGAGCCTAAACCTACGGGTGATAGTACATCTAATTATGCAGCATTCCATATACAATGGCCGGAAACCCAAGGCAAGGCGGCCAGCCTACCAGTTAACGTGTGTATCTTGCCCTTTTACGCATGTTAATATGGCAAATACGGATCATTTAATTTTGTACAGCGTACCGTGTACGCTTCGATTTAATCATTAAAAAACATACTTTCCACCACTAGATGGCACTGTAGCATTTCTTTTGTCAGCAGCATAGCCTTCTTATGCATGATGGTGAATTTCCAACTGAAAGACCAAATCTTTGACAGCTAAGCGAGCAACACAATAAAGCATGCACCCTTTTAAAATGTGTTCATACCCATAACGTATGTGTTGGATAAGTTTTACTCTTGCAGAGGAGAACACTCATTTTTACTCTTGAAATTGCATTTACGCTCTAATTTGAAAAATCATGCGTAAAATACTCCCACCTCAAAATCTTATCTGGAGCACTGAAGGTGTCTATCGCAGTGTCCCCTGAGAACATTGCCAACTTTAGGGTATTTGAAGCCATGTCGGTGACCAATATTGAATATTGGATTTCGCAATTCACTAGCACGCATGCCTCTGTTGCAGCGGGAAACATAGGTGTTGACCACTGCAAAGTTAAGCCCTTAGACCAATACATTAGAGATGCCAAAAGAGATCGGAGAATTGAAATTCGATTGGCAAAGAAAGCATGCCTTCCTCTTAAGGATTTTCTTACTATTTGCCTCGCAATTAAAAATTAGTATAGAGCCTGTATTTAAGGGAAAAGCTACTTGGAATAGCTTAGCAACTGGCAAAAAAAACAGTATCAAAACCACTAGAAATATCTGGGCCCTCCTGGAGGAGGCTAGGAGCAAAGGTAAGACTCATAATTAATCGGATAGGTGTACAGCAATGGGAAAATTATTTGGAAAGTCTTAATCGTCCTAGTAATAAGGCTATTCATGTGCAAACGCTCATGATGCCAACTAAACCTCCATTTGCCGTCTCCCATGAAATAATATTATCAAAGATCCAGAGACGTAAATCTTCTAGGGCACCTGGTCCAAATGGACTGGCAAATGTAACATTAAAGAGCCAACCAGAATTCTGGGCAGGTTTACTAAAAATATTATTTGAAAAGGTACTTGATGATGGCAATATACCTCTGACATGGCAGACTACCATCCTGATCCCTCCCATCTTTAAGAAGGGTGACAGGATGGATCCTGGCAATTATCAACTGCTGTCCATGCTTGATTGCACGGGCAAGCTGTTTGCATCAATATTGTTGGATACATTACAGGCATGGTGGACAAGTCAAAACTGCTGTGTAATTTTCAGTCTGGCTTTAGACTAGGGTATTCCACAGCCCATAACTTGGCTGTCATGGATATACTTCGTACTAGAGCCAGATCGAAAGTTAAACCTCCACTTTATGCTCTTTTTGTAGACTTTAAGGCAGCGTTTGACCTTATACCTAGAGAAAAGCTTTGGGCTAAGCTTAAGCTAATGGGCTGCCCTGTTGACCTTTTATACTATCACAGGCTACTTCACCATAATACCAGCACTTCCCTGAAACTAGATACGCAAGGGAACATGAATAAATACATAAACCAAAAAAAGGGGTTAAACAGGGCTGTGTCACAGCCCCTTTAGTATACAATCTGTTTGTGTATGATTTGCCAATAGTGATAAAGTCTGTACACAATTGCTCGCCTATGATAGGCTCTGTACATTGCCCAGTCCTGGCCTACGCAGACGACTTAATACTTGACCATACTTTCAGTGGCCTGCGTAGATCAACGGAGGCACTGTGGTCGTTTGCCGAGGCCAATGGTTTAATTATAAATCATGACAAAAGACAACTCATGGTTTATACTAATAGGAAAATCGCCCGCACTAGGTTGTTGACAAAAGACCTTGAGATCCCTTATACACCAATGTACAAATATCTGGGAATTGAACTTGGCGACAAAAGGTAGCTATCCGGATTGTAAACAAGCACGTATCATTAAAGCTACCCAAATTACTGCCATGGTGTATCGCTTTTCCCTTCAAAATGGGGGATATACAGTTTGGGCTGCCCGTCAGCTATATAAATCGGGTACTAGCCCCAATGATAACCTATGGTCTGGAATCACTATCTATAGATTTAAAATGGCTGCAGACCATAGAGGGTAAATATTGGAGGAAAATATTGGGCCTCCCATACTGTATACCAATGGCAATAATTTGGCTTGAGCTAGGACTTAATCATTCAAAGCAATCGTGGTGAACAAAACAAGCAGAAATGTACATCACCATGTGTAACAATCCCAGCAATAGATTACTACTTGCCCTACACCAGGAAACACTTAAAGCGACGAAACGTCAGCTAAAAAAAAAAACATCGAGGCATTTTTCAAAGAGATATGTTGGATACAGCGGAAGGGGCAGGATATTGTAAAAATGAAACATGCTTTAGTTACCCGCATTGAATTGTGGGACTGGCTGGAAAACTATGCTCATTTGAACAGACTAAAAAAGTACCAGTCGGGATCCCACCTGCTATATATGTTTAAGACATCTCAGCAGTATTTGAATCTCTCCCCTTCCCCTAGACTCAGACGCTTCATCTTATTACTGAGATTGAACCATCTGCCAGTATGGTCAGTAACTGGGTCATTTACCAACATACCATGGCCTGATCGATGGTGTAGAATATGTAGGAATAAGGATATCATAGAAACTGTCAAGCACGTACTGTCTGAATGCCCAAGCCTCTGAGATCTACACCAGACACTATGGGAGATATGTACACAATCTTGATGCCATAAAAGATATGACTTTTTGGGAACAATGTATTATCACAAGGAACATGAAGGTATACATCTCGATACAGAACGTTTGGCAAAAGGCAGAAAAACTCCTGGGAAGAACTGTATAACAGTGAACTGATACAACCTTCTGTTTCCACATGCTCACTGCAGAAAGAACTAATTAGAATGAAAGTAGAAGGAATTCTTAAATTGGTCAACTGAAAATTATTGTTGACCTATGCATTTTATTATTTTCTTATTTTTATTAGAAATAATATTTTTGTAGTTATTACTGTAACCGTAAGCACATTATATATGTATTATAGCTGTAATGCATTATTGTGATACTATTGATTTTTTCCACAAATGATTGAATTGAAATATTTGTACTTATTGAATGTGAAAGGTTTACTTGTAAACTATAACGCATTAAATAAATTAATATTATAATATGCCGGGATACCATTTGGAGTTGTTTTTTACTTTTTAGTTGTATGCACATTCTAAAAGCATGTCATGTCAAAGTTTGTTATTGCTGCTGTGAATTGCCATAGTTCGATATCTTAATTAAATGTGTCGGAAGCCATCTATGCAGTATTGTGCAGGATCGTAGCTTTGTTTATTTTACTCTTCGTAATGTTTACATGGGTATTTTTAGCCTGAATGAACTATTTTTGATAACATATGGGCCAGCACATGTAATGCATCGCTTAACATTCAATGTCTACAATTTGAGCATTGCATTAGTTAACATGAAAGGTTGCCATTCTTGTTTCATATATAGTCAAAAGATTAAAAGTAGTGGATTCGATACAGTTAATATGCGCTAGTGACCATTCTGAAATTAAGAGCACTCAAAGTTTGGTGTCGGCAGCGAGCGTCTCAATCCCACAAACCCACCCACTGGGGTTTGTAATAGTATGCTCAAATTGATAGGTTTTTGGATGGTGACTTGCGCTCAGGATAAGATTAGTTCCACCTCTTCTTTCTGCCTTGGAGTTTATCAAGGTAAGTATGTCCATTTTGGACGAATCTTCCACATATGATTTTAGACCTAGATGGGAGTTCTTTATTAGGTGCATCACTTGTCTGATGTTTAAAGTACACCAGATCTAACAGGGAATTTTGTGTGACTCTGCTGTTGTGAGACAAGAGCAGCATTATCTCGCACAGACTATTTCTAGGGGTCCGATTACTCCCATTAAGGATTTGACAAATCCCAAAGCATCTGCACCATTTGTAAGAAAGCTCCCAGGTTTTTATGAGCAGAACTTTCCTGGGACAGCAGTCTTTTTCCTGGGTGGTGACGACACACTGGTCCAAAATCACCCATCATATAAACCTTCCGCTTCACACAATTGTCTGTCTTCATCTGCTGTATTGTCTCAAGCACCGGGTTTGGACCAATAGGAAATGCATTCTGTACAACGTTCTCCAAGATTATAGCTTCATGATCAAATTCAAATCAGAATGTAAAGAATTAAAATACCACTTAAAGGGGTTACAATACTGTGGAGATGTAAAACAATATAAATAAAAATATACATTGTTGGGGAAAGCCTTAAAGGAAAGAGGGTCTTGCAGTGCATGCACAACAAACAGGGTTAGTAGGTGTGCAGAGCGAGACGAGAGAGGGTGCCGAGAATCTAAATATGTGGCTGGCATTGAACTGGCAAATGCCATTGGCTGCACCATGGATTATTTGTTGTGTCCTTTTGTTCAACCTTTCTTATAATTTTTGTTTTCCTCCACCCCAATCCTTCACCTCTGTCCTAGTCCTTGGATCTAGACCTTCTTGCTAGTCTGGTCACCTATTCGTCCAAGGCCTTCTTTGTCCTAGAGTTCAGTGCACTAATCAGACTCTGGCGCAGCATCAGGTTCCCTCTGTTTTATCCAGTTAGGGAGAATTCTCAAAAATGTGCTAATTCCCTCCACCTTAGAGACCCCCAGCAACTTTGTTGGATTTTAGGGACTTGATTTTTTAACCTTGAAGAGAGCAAGACCCTTTTTCCCACTCTCTCATGTATTTTGATGTGTGTTTTTACCTCTGTGTTCCTTTTGGTTATGGAGTCTAACCAACTCCATGGGCATCATCTTTTTTCTCTGTCACACAGCACCTTCAGTGCAGTGGCACAGGGAAGTCCTGCAGACTTCCCATGGTTTAAATACCTTCTCTGGGATCAACTACTGTTTCCCAGAGCAGTGGAGTGAAATTAACTTCACTTAGCCGTGTACAATTCTAGAGCCAGCACACCCTATTTTACAATAGAGTGCTGGAGGGGTTACTTAGTATCCCCTAGGTCTAGTTACTCATGTAACAATCAAATGTTACCCTTTCCCCTCAGAATGGCTGGTGGCAGTGGTTTTACAATGAACTACCATGATTAACCCCAACCGTGAACTGTTTGCAGCTCCGGTAAAGTTAAATCGCAGGAGCCATGTTTTCCCGGCCTTTTTTCACCATTTCTTTGTGGAAAGGTCCTTTGAGTCCTTCTCTGCGTGCCAAACCAAGTTTGGTCTCTTTGTCCATTCGCCTTTGGTAGGCTTCAGAAGTGAAACCCGCCTCTGGCATCAGAGTGTCTAGGGTGGGCAGAAAGTGAGGGAGGTGCCCGAAACTCCCTGTGGTGATTGGCTGGCTGACTGTCCGGCAAGGACAGCCACCCTGCTGGGTGACTCACAGCTAGGCTGGAATGAATGGGGGAGAACTAAATAAAAGGTGAGTCCTTTGTTTTAGAATGCAGAGTTGACCACTGGATGAAGGAACTGAAGAAGAGCTTGAAGAGGACGGCTACTGCAACGCCTGGACCGTTGGTTTCGACGATGAAGCCCTGCTGCAGGTCCAAATCGCCAAGTTTGCAACGACAGAGAAGCCCTGCAAAGGACGACTTCTCCCTTTGAGTTGGTAGGACCAATCAACTCCCAATTAAGCCACCTGGCCACACATCTGGGAGCTGGTTGAATTTCCTCAGGGTTGCTGCAGGAAACAATAGAGCCAGGGAGTGGGACACCAGATTGTGTGCGTTGCTTGTAAGCTGGCCTAAAGCTTTTGGAAGATCCTCCGGACTCCAACAAAGTAGGACTGACCAAGCTTGAACCCCCCCCTCCCCTCAGTTGAGTGTGGGGCCTCAGATGCGAGGAAAGTCCACCTCGACAGCCAGGAACCGCGCTTATTGCTATTCGCTGTAAGGCAAGGAGCTGAAACGCGAAACAGCCACTGAAAGTAAAGGTTTGCCAGTTGCCCGCTTTGACGGTGCCACTACAGTGCAGGAGTCCCCAGACGTCCTCCCTCTTGTCCCCACGACTGTGGCCCAGGAACAGTGAGATCTGCAGAGCTGTACAGGAACATGTCAGGCTGGGAGTCTGAACATGTGTCTGTGGAAGTTGCCGAACCCCCAACATTCCCTCTGAAGTATAACACTCAGAACTACAATTATTTTACACCTCTGTTTACCACACTCCCAAAGGAAAGGGGGAAGTGGATAAAATAAACACCAGGTTGGCGGTGTCTAGACTAGCTGGCTCAGAACCTGGTACTTCTCCGAAGTTATCCCAGAGAAGTCTGTTATACTTTCTGGTAAAAGGTTAGCTCTATTCCTTCTGACTTTTCCTTGTCGCCCTTGATGCTCTCTGAAACAACTTCTTACTTTGTCTTTCCAAGATAACCATGCAATTCTCTAAACTGCTTGTCTCAAATGGAAGAACAAGTTACTTCTTACCTTGTAACATTCTTTCGATGGGATGTTCCTCCGACGTATTCCTTATCTTAGATATCTCCTTCCAGCTCTGCTGGCCTCGGAAAATATTTCTCTAGAGGGCGCTGCGCGTCGACGTCCGCCGAGTCGATGTCCCTCGACAGCCGCCGTATCGACGTCGACGTCATCCTGCCTCTAAAGGCCGCGCGCAGCGTCCGTTGCTCAGTTCCGTTTTGTAGCCCACAGTATTTCTGTCTGGACTAGACTAATCACCCTGAAGGAGCGTAAGCTGCAACAACAAGGGAAGTAGAACTGCGGGGATGGATGGGAGGGTCGATAAGGAATACGTCGGAGGAACATCCCATCGAAAGAACGTTACAAGGTAAGAAGTAACTTGTTCTTCGAAGGGATTGTGTTCTCCGACGTATTCCTTATCTTAGATAGGCTCCCATAGCAGTATTCTATTATTGGAGGTGGGAGTACTGACTTCATGCTGCCTTCTATTGATGAATAGAGTGCAATACAGCCCTTCCAAACCTAGTCTCTTGACTGGAGGAGGAATCCAAGTTGTAAAATCGTGTAAAGGTATGAAAGGACGACCATGTGGCGGCCGCACAAATGTCTTTAACTGGCACTCCTCTTTTGAGGGCCGATGAAGCTGCAATACCTCTGGTCGAATGAGCCCTAAGGTTTTGAGGGGGCTCTTTTCCTGCCAGTTTATAACATTCCAAAATGGCTAGAATGATCCATCTGGAAATGGTCTGCTTAGTTATTGGTAACCCTAGCTTGTAACCTGTGTAGCCTACAAACAGCTGGTCTGTTTGTCTTATCCTGGCCAGTCTACTGATGTAAAAACTTAAAGCCCTTCTAGGGTCCAGCCTGTGTAACCTCTCTTCCTCTTTCCCCGGATGAGGAGGAGGATAGAAAGATGGCAGGGTAATCTTCTGAGTGATATGGAATTCAGAAACCACCTTTGGGAGGAAATTAGGCTTCACTTGCAGGACAACTTTGTCTTTGTGAAAGATTGTACGAGGGGGTTTACAAGAAAGAGCTTGTAACTCGCTCACCCTTCTAGCAGATGTAAGTGCTATTAATAAAACAGTTTTAAGGGTAAGAAATCTTAACAAGAATGGAGTGGTTCGAAAGGTGTGCCCATCAGGAAAGTTAGGACTAAGTTTAAATCCCATAGGGGAACCTGGAATGGTCTTGGGGGATAAACATTGGTTAACCCCTTTAGAAACTGTATAACCAAGGGTAAATTGAAATAGGATGGTTCTTCCGCAGTGCGCTTAAAGATGGATAGCGCTGCGAGATAGCCCTTAATGGTGCCAACTTGAAGGCCTGAATTCGCCAAATAGAGTAGGAAGGACAAAATCATTGGTGTACCGCATGAAAAGGGGTCGATATCCTTTTCTCTACACCAGCTGCAAAATCTGTTCCAACGGCAGCGGTATAAAGACTTTGTTGCTGGCCTCCTTGCCAAAGGCAACGCCTCCATAACATCATCAGGGAGGTCCCAATCCTTGTACCTCAGCCTTTCAGAAGCCAAGCGTGAAGGTTGAGGGTTTTGATGTCTGGATGGAGAACAAGACCTCCCTTCTGTGAGAGTAGGTTCTCTCTGAGTGGAAGTCGAATTGGAGATGGACAAGTCTAGAAAGTCCGGGTACCACGTTCTCCTGGCCCAATCCGGGGCAATTAGGATCATGGTCTTCTGGAATCTTGTCAACCTCCTGATCATTTGAGGAATGACAGGGACCGGTGGGAACGCGTACAGAAGCGTAAACTCCCAGTCCACTATGAACGCGTCTCCCAGAGCTCCTCTCGGGGGAAATTCCCTTGAGCAGAACAGATCGCACTTCCGGTTGACACTGGTGGCGAACAGATCCACCTGAGGGGTTCCCCAAAGGGCGAAGATCTCTTGAAGGACTTCCTGAGCTAGTTCCCACTCGTGGGAGACTGTGCTCTGCCTGCTCAGAGCGTCCGCTGTCAAGTTCTTCTCTCTGGCTAGGTGAACTGCCGATAGAGAGATTCCTTCTTGGATTGCCCAAAACCAGAGCTGCATCGCCTCTCTGCACAGAGGTAGTGATCCTACGCCTCCTCTTTTGTTGAGGTAATGCATGGCCACTGTGTTGTCCGTCATTATCAGGGCATTCTTCCCTTGTACAGCTGGCAGGAACGCCTTCAGCGCAAGTCTGATGGCCCTCAGCTCTAACAGGTTGATATGTAGTCTGGACTCCGATGGAGACAAATGACCGCTGATGGTCAAGTCGTTGGCGTGGGCTCCCCACCCCGTGAGTGAGGCATCCGTGACTACTGTTATCTCCGACCAGGGTTGCCAAAACTGTTCTCCTTTCAGAATGTTCTCCTGACATACCCACCACTGAAAGTCTCGAGCCACCCTGTCGGGAACCTGAAGAAGATCCGTCATTCTTCCTGAGAATTGTGACCACTGAGTCCTCAGTGCCCACTGGAGGGATCTCATTCTCAGGCGAGCCTCTGGCACTAGGAAAATGCAGGATGCCATGAGGCCTAGCAACCTCAAAAAGTCGAAGGCTGGGAGACGTTGGGCATTTTGGAACTTGGTAACCATCTGTAGAATATCTTGAGCCCTCACCTCTGGTGGCGAGGCTTTTCCCAGGGAATTGTCCAGGATCGCTCCGATGAACTGGAGTCTCTGCGATGGTATCATTTGTGACTTCTTTAAATTGAGGGAGAAGCCCAGTCTGTGAAGGGAGTGGCAAACGTGATTTAGCTGGATCTGAGCTTGTTCCGAAGATACAGCCCTGATCAACCAATCGTCCAGGTAGGGGTAGACGTGAATCCCTTCCCTCCTTAGACTTGCAGCCACTACCGACATTAACTTGGTGAAGACCCTCGGGCCGGAGGCCAGCCCAAATGGCAGCACTCGAAATTGATAATGAGAGTTGCCAATTGCGAACCTCAGGTATTTCCTGTGTTTGAGATGGATAGGCACATGGAAATAAGCGTCCTGAAGGTCCAGAGATACCAACCAGTCCTGGAACTGAAGGGCCCGAGAAAGAGTTACCATCTTGAATTTGTCTTTCCTGAGGAATTTGTTCAATTCTCGCAAGTCCAAGATGGGTCTCAGTCCTCTGTCTTTCTTTGGAATGAGAAAGTAAGGGGAGTACCAGCCCTTGTTCCTCTCCGCTACAGGTACCGGTTCTATGGCACTTTTCTCTAGCAGGTCCAAAATTTCCTGCAAGAGGAGCGGATCTGGAGCTCTCCGAGAGCTGATCCCCGGTGGATGACTCCGAGGTATGCGTAGGAGAGGCAGGCAGTAACCTTGGGCAACTGTTTCCAATGCCCAAGCATCTGACGTGATAGCCTGCCATTCCGCCAGATGTTGATTAACCTGCCTCCTACAGGTGTCCTGTGAGGGAAGTCCTCAGAGTGGTTTTGGGGCGGCTGATGCAGGTGCCGATGGTAAAGAGGCACCTGCTGTTGCTGCGGCTTTTAAATATCTACCCCGTCCACCTCAGGTAGTTCTTCTTTGTCCCCTTTGAGCCGGTCGTCCTCTACCTCTTCCGAATGCGGAGTAGAAGCGAAAGGACTTGCCCCTCGCAGAGGTTCCTGTGGGACGAAAAGGTGTCTGATGGATTGCAGCACCTAGGGATTTTGCTGCTGCTTTTGATGTTTGCAGTTTTTCCAAACTGTCATCCGCCTTTTTCCCAAACAAAGAAGAGCCATCGAATGGCATGTTCAAGAGCCTGGCTTGCACATCTGGGGCAAAACATGACTTTCTCAACCAAGCGAATCTCCTGGTTGTTGTACTTGCCGCCATTGCTCTGCTGATACTGTCAGCCGAATCAATGCCCGTCTGGAGGGATTCGCACATAGCGTCTTTACCGTCCTGTATGATATTTAGGAACGCCTCCCTTTCTTCTCCCTCCGGGATGCAGTCAGCCGCTGTAGAAGCACACTCCCAAAGTGTATGGCTGAATCTAGCAAGGGTGCAAGTAGCATTAACAGATTTTAACGCCATGCTGCATGCCGAAAAAACTTTCTTTGCCATAGCATCATATTTCTTATCGTCCCTGTCCTGTGGGACGGTAGGGTAAGCAGTCTTGACGTCAGTAGAAGATGCTGCCTGTACCACCAGACTTTCTGGGGATGGGTTTTTTGACAAAAACTCCGGGTCTGCAGAAGATACCCTGTATTTTGTAGACAGTTTATTTACTGCCGGGACGACATCTGGGGTGTCCCAGTACGTCATAATCTTCCTCTGAAGAGCTTTATGAAAGGGCACTACAGGATCCTCCTGTGGACCTTTGTCAAGAATATCCGTGAGGTCATCTTGTTGGAAAGCCTGGGAAGGTGTTGACCACCCCATAAATTCTGTGATCCTGGCCATTAAGGCTCTATAGGGGGGTTCAGCATGCTCCCCCGTGTCTGCCCTAGCGAACTCCACCTCAGGGGAAGTGTCTAACCCACTTGCCTCATGTAAGGAATCATGAAGATCCTTTAACCTGCGTTCTTCTGAGGATAACTCCTCTCTAACTGGGGTTGCAGGTCCCTGCAACTCAAATGTGTCTTCCTGTTCAGATAGCTCACCCTCTTCCATAATTGAGGACATAGTTCTCAATTGTTCTGAACTCACAAAGGGTGTAAAACCCATCTCCAAGGCACAGGGTGCCAAACTTGTCATAATCGGCCTCGAAAACGTCGATGTCGTCGACGCCGAAGGCTTCGGGCGTGGCGTTGAAAACAAAGGCGTAGGCCCGAGGACCTCGATAGAATTGGGATTCTGCTCTAGGAAGTCGACAATCTCGACGCCATCGTCATCGAGGACCTGGGGATAGCCACTGGGTGCGTCGTAACCGTGACTTTCCTTGGCATCAACGCCGGTGTCGAAGATGGCGTCGAGTCGACAGACCCGTGTGTCGAAGGTCCCTTCGACAACGGCGTCGAAGACACCGACTTCGGCGTCGACGGAACCTTCGTCGATGGCGTCGACGGAACCTTTGAAGAAGGTTGCGAGGTCATGGCTTTACTCGAGGGTTCGTGACGCGCTCGAGAAGCTTCCTTCGCCGGGTACTGCGACTCGCAGTGTTTTTGACCTTTGGGTCTTTCGACCAGAGCATCGCTCTCGGCAGTCTTCGAGGGGGTCGAGGCCGCTTTCTCGAAGACGCTCATCATATTTTTGCGGAATTCCTCCCATTCAGCCCGGGAACTATGTTTCGTGGGGCAAGGGATTCTCTTTGGAGAAACGGAGGAAGAGGAGGACGGAGACGGGGATCTTCGACGTCTCCTCTTCGAGTGCTTCGATCTCGAGGAGTGATGGGACCCACTCCGAGACCTGGAGCGCGAATGGTGACGAGGAGACTAATGTCTCGACTTCGTCGAGGAAGAAGAAGCTTTTAAAGTCTTACCTTTCTCCAGCTTACCCCTACGCTCCTTCAGGGCCTTAGCTGTCATGGACATACAGTCCTCGCACTCCGAACAATGGTGTTCAGCTCCCAAACACCACAGACAAACTCTGTGAGGGTCGGTCAGTGACATCTTTTTCCCACAATCTCGGCATTTTTTGAAGCCGGACCGAGGGGTCGTCGGTTCCGACGAGGAAGCCATCGAGTACGGATCGAATATCTCGAGGTAAATAGGATAAATTGTGTACAAAACTGAGCAACGGTATTCCGAGGCACTGAGTAAGCGCGGAAAAACGGAACTGAGCAACGGACGCTGCGCGCGGCCTTTATAGGCAGGATGACGTCGACGTCGCTATGGCGGCTGTCGAGGGACATCGACTCGGCGGACGTCGACGCGCAGCGCCCTCTAGAGAAAAAGTTTCCGACGGCAGCAGAGCTGGAAGGAGATATCTAAGATAAGGAATACGTCGGAGGACAATCCCTTCAAAAGGGCTTCTTTCCCACCAAATACAGTCTTCCCAGATTAGAAGACTGATGTCCAGGAAGCTAAAGTCTTCCTAATTATTTCAGCACTTTTGCAGACAATGTTTCCTTTGAAACCTAGACTTTAGTTTCATGAATCTGCTTATTGTTCCATTAAAATCGTAAAGCTTTATTTTATACTGCTTCCTTACTTGAAGCCAGGAAGCTCATTCAAATATGCCACACTGTAGGAGGTCCAAAGAATGAGCAAGTATTGCAGTCCTTTGTTAAATTCCCATCGCACAGTTGGATGACTGCGCTCCCATGAAACTGAGGACGCAAGCTTTAGATTGCCGCACACGCGAGAAGAAAGTGTCCCAAACCCTAGAGGATCCGAACGCGCACAAATGAGGACACGAAGAAAGCAACGATTGCGCACGCGCGGAGCAACTGACCCTAAATTATAATAATTGAGAACATGCGAAGAAGGTGACGAGTTTGAGGAATCACACACGTGCAAAGGAGATGGCGCAAAGCTTTAAATTAATATGTACGCGAAACGTATACACCATATTTTGGAGATCGCGCAATTTCAGCATCAACCGCTCGAAAGATGAACCGCGCCAGTCTAAACGCGGACACTTTCCAGTCCAAACCGCGCGTGCACACACAGATAAGATTCAACCCGAACTCAAATGAGCCACTTGATACCGAGCTGAAATGTTGCGCACTCCATATAACGCTGCCATTCAAGTCTATGTCCAGAGCCAGTAAACTGAGTTCAGACTTTCCAAATAGATTATAGAGACCGACTCATGTATGAACTATTTACATTAAAGAGTTTGGTTATAAATGTTTGAAAATACAGCGTTTCCACTGACTGAAATATTTACAAGCATTGAGAAACAGAAGATTAGACACTTATCTACGGAATAGACTTCTGCTGCTTCTCCACAGGTAATGAATTGGATCTCTGCTCTTCCCAACTGCATCCCAAATGACTCCAGACACTACTCCTGGTAGCCCCCACTGGGTAGCTGCTCCACTGCTTGAAACCTGGAGCCCCAGATCCACAAGGCCCAAGTTAAGCAGGAACAGCTTCAAAACGCGCCCTCTCAGCTGGGCTACGACGATGAAAAGCAGTTTAGAATGTTCTTTGTCCTACCAGCAGCAGACTCCAGCCAATCAGGACTTAAGCTGGTAAACTCCATCTTGGCTTGGGGAACTCTCCATTCCCTGCAAGGAACGTTGAGGACAAACAAACTACTTATTATGTAACAACCTATTTAAAACTCACCAACTCCCCCAAAGTTCTAAGTGCCACACCTGACAGAACAGAAGTCTTCAGCTGCATCTTTTTCTTCTTTACTAAGGTACTGTAAACTAACCTAAGAGAACTTACCTCTTACTGTGGAAGTGCTCGTAACTTCTGCAACTCAAGTCTAATCAGCTTGTGGCCCTACATTTGATTCTTCTTTTTGTCAAAGACTCCTAAGAACTTGTGCAAAAACGTTTCCAATTACCTACCTGAAGTGTTGCATCCTATACATAGATTTTGGCCTATAGACTTTGGCTTAGCCTATTGAATTGAATGACTCTTCTTCTTGCTATCTGAAAGTATTTGCCCTGCTTATGAATATTTGTAAATTCTTGTGTTATAACAACCTTTGCCTTTAACTCAACTTTAAAGAGTATTCTGTGTGACAACAGTAAGGTATTAATGTCCCCAGCACCCTCGTCAATTAAGTCACCAGTGGGCCATCCCAAAAGGGTCTGGTCTGATCCAGAAACTCAGAGTACATAGTATTGAAGTGTATTTGTGTGTTACTAGTATATTGCTTCCTTCTAAAGAAGGCCTTATAACTGACTGATAAAGTATTGTTTATGCAAGAAACAATGAGTGTAAGAGTTATTTGAATACCTGTAACTGTGAATCTTTGTGTAACTCCACTACTGCTCACATTTCCCCTCTTGAGATAAGCCTGGCTGCTCAACACGCTACCAAACCTCTGTAGTACAAGCTTATACCAAAGGTTGGGTTGCCTATACCTGTAGTCATAGTTGCTTGTAGTGATCCCATAGGGTACTGCATTCAAACTTTGTCTAACACCCCTCCCCTGCCACCTACTTTGTTTAAGCTCTAGTTCTCCATCTCCATCATATGCCCCTTTTTATTTGTAAAGATTCCTGTCCCGTGACAGATTGCCCCTTACCCTCCTGGTCTTAAGAACCCAAAGCTTATAATATCTGGAAAGATTTGTTCAGAAAGTGCCAGAGTATACTGTTGTGCTAGCTTGTCGTCTAAATCTGCTAGTTCTTATCGTGTTAAGATAGACCTCGATAGAATTGGGATTCTGCTCTAGGAAGTCGACAATCTCGACGCCATCGTCATCGAGGACCTGGGGATAGCCACTGGGTGCGTCGTAACCGTGACTTTCCTTGGCATCAACGCCGGTGTCGAAGATGGCGTCGAGTCGACAGACCCGTGTGTCGAAGGTCCCTTCGACAACGGCGTCGAAGACACCGACTTCGGCGTCGACGGAACCTTCGTCGATGGCGTCGACGGAACCTTTGAAGAAGGTTGCGAGGTCATGGCTTTACTCGAGGGTTCGTGACGCGCTCGAGAAGCTTCCTTCGCCGGGTACTGCGACTCGCAGTGTTTTTGACCTTCAGGTCTTTCGACCAGAGCATCGCTCTCGGCAGTCTTCGAGGGGGTCGAGGCCGCTTTCTCGAAGACGCTCATCATATTTTTGCGGAATTCCTCCCATTCAGCCCGGGAACTATGTTTCGTGGGGCAAGGGATTCTCTTTGGAGAAACGGAGGAAGAGGAGGACGGAGACGGGGATCTTCGACGTCTCCTCTTCGAGTGCTTCGATCTCGAGGAGTGATGGGACCCACTCCGAGACCTGGAGCGCGAATGGTGACGAGGAGACTAATGTCTCGACTTCGTCGAGGAAGAAGAAGCTTTTAAAGTCTTACCTTTCTCCAGCTTACCCCTACGCTCCTTCAGGGCCTTAGCTGTCATGGACATACAGTCCTCGCACTCCGAACAATGGTGTTCAGCTCCCAAACACCACAGACAAACTCTGTGAGGGTCGGTCAGTGACATCTTTTTCCCACAATCTCGGCATTTTTTGAAGCCGGACCGAGGGGTCGTCGGTTCCGACGAGGAAGCCATCAAGTACGGATCGAATATCTCGAGGTAAATAGGATAAATTGTGTACAAAACTGAGCAACGGTATTCCGAGGCACTGAGTAAGCGCGGAAAAACGGAACTGAGCAACGGACGCTGCGCGCGGCCTTTATAGGCAGGATGACGTCGCTACGGCGGCTGTCGAGGGACATCGACTCGGCGGACGTCGACGCGCAGCGCCCTCTAGAGAAAAAGTTTCCGACGGCAGCAGAGCTGGAAGGAGATATCTAAGATAAGGAATACGTCGGAGGACAATCCCTTCAAAAGGGCTTCTTTCCCACCAAATACAGTCTTCCCAGATTAGAAGACTGATGTCCAGGAAGCTAAAGTCTTCCTAATTATTTCAGCACTTTTGCAGACAATGTTTCCTTTGAAACCTAGACTTTAGTTTCATGAATCTGCTTATTGTTCCATTAAAATCGTAAAGCTTTATTTTATACTGCTTCCTTACTTGAAGCCAGGAAGCTCATTCAAATATGCCACACTGTAGGAGGTCCAAAGAATGAGCAAGTATTGCAGTCCTTTGTTAAATTCCCATCGCACAGTTGACAGAACAGAAGTCTTCAGCTGCATCTTTTTCTTCTTTACTAAGGTACTGTAAACTAACCTAAGAGAACTTACCTCTTACTGTGGAAGTGCTCGTAACTTCTGCAACTCAAGTCTAATCAGCTTGTGGCCCTACATTTGATTCTTCTTTTTGTCAAAGACTCCTAAGAACTTGTGCAAAAACGTTTCCAATTACCTACCTGAAGTGTTGCATCCTATACATAGATACTGTGACAACAGTAAGGATTGATTCGCCAATTCTAACCTTTTCCTTAACAGGACAGATGATGAAGAGCGAATACAATACTCGAGTACTAGCATGAAGACAATCATCAGAAACAAAGCTCACCAGCCATGCAAATACTGAGAAGTGGCCCTCGGAAGACGCAGGAGTGTTATAGACATCCGCGAAGAAGTGGTCAGGCGAGTCTCATAAAAACAGACTAACACTTGGTCTTGGGCAGCTGCGGAAGACTGCAGGGCGCTACGTACAAAACGCGGGAGATTCAAACCCTAGCACTGATCCCTAGGGAGAGAGCTCCAAGGAAGCTGGCAGTCAGCTGGGTCTGATGATCGGAAGGCCCACAGGAGCAGACCTGTGCATAGCGGTGTCGTGAGGAGGAGGGAATGCAGAAGGCAGCCAGGAACATCACAGAGCCCCAGGGGAAGCAAGATGCAGAGGAAACCGAAACTCTGCCATCCCAGGATGCCCCAGCGACATGCATAAAACCCCAACAAGGTAAAAATTGGCATGGGAGACCCAGAGGGGACGAAGGGCTGCTTATCAAGAGAGGACATACAGTTGTCGCTAGGCCCCTTTGCAATCATAATGCTTGGGTGGCACGGCAGGGGCAGGAAGCCTACAAACCTTCTCATCCTCACTGCAGTGGTGGAACAAAGCCTGTTGACCACCAGGGAAGGGTTGAGGACACCAAATACTATAAAGAGACCTTGAGGGGGAAGAGTCAGAGTCCCTCACAACAGTGGTGGAGATAAGCCCACTAACAGCCAAAGGCAGGTCAGGGACCCCAAACAAAATAGGAGTCATCTTCCCTGTGGCAGGGGATTAACCCAAGTGGGGCAGATTAAAGAAGAGAAGCCAGGCTTGTGGACTATCTTAACACTTAGAATTGGGTGTTGAAGGTCCCCCCCTGGATGTAAGGAACTGATAAAAAGATACCAGAAGTATCCTGTTAACGCGGACTGGCAGGATGGTTCACAAAGGCCTGGGGAAGGGAGTCATTCCCCCAGGGCTATCTGAGACCAAATGTCAGGAGAAGGGAGAAATTCTTATGGCCCACCAAGAAAGTATTGTTTGGAACTTTACCATCAGGGGAAGGGAGCCATTTCCCCTGACAACATGTGAAATGTGAGAGAGACTGTTCTAAGAAAAGGAAACTTTCAACAAACCAGGAATTATAACCAGGGTATCATTCTCCTGGGACCAGAACAGCCTTATTCTTTAGTTTCTAGTGTAAGGGACAGAAGTAAGGTTTTCTTGACACCGGACGGTGGACACTTTTGCGTTGAAGGACATCTTGATGGTCATCCTATCTTTAGTTGAGGCAAGGAAACCCCTCTTAATAGGTATAGATGAGTTTCTTTTTTTTTCCTATTCAATAAAAGTCTTTAGCCCAAACATGCCATCTTTGTGTCAGCCTCCTTCTGCGCCCTTACACACAGCATGGAAAGTTTGGAAGGGTGCTGGACTCTGGAAGCATAAAATGTGATGCAATCTAAGAGAATTTCACGGTTATGTAGAAACAACCACTCCCAAGTCTGCATATGGATATTTAGGGATGGCGGCGTGGCCCGGGCTCATGCAGCGAGGACATGACTGTTGCTCCCACTGTGAGCCGGACGGCGACTTTTGTCTAACGCTCATATTGGCTGCCAAACTACACTCCTATCAGGGGAAACCGATGCTGCATCCACCAGCCTTTATTCAATGAAAATCGGAGCCGGCAGAGGGAAATTCTGGTGCAGGGAACAGTGGCTGCTGCGTTGTGCAAGGCTGATGCTGTGATCTGCGGTGGGACTGGCCGCTGGACCAGTGTGCACATTGCCCCCTCTGGGGCCAAGCCCCGCACGCAGAGGGAGATTAACCAGGAGGACTCAGAGGTGCTGTGGGGGCGGGGGGGACGGTGGTCCGAGCCGCGCTCCCCGTCCCTGGCTGGCCTGACCCAGAGCTGCAGCACTGAAGTCATGGATTTCCCGACAAATCTCTTGATGCTCCTCCCGCTGTGATGCAGTCGGTGAGCGGATCTCGCCCTTTAGAGGCGCAATATGCAGCTGCTCATAACGGGAGCAAGCCCACGGCGATGCACCCATCTCTGCTACCACCCCATCCTGAGCTGACGCACTGCTGAGGCAACCTGCCTGGAGCACACTGGGCACTGCATGAGGCCAAAGAAGGTAGGTCTCCAGCTGCACCCAGCGCTCCTGCTATCCTCGCCGGTAGGCGACCAAGCTGCACACTTCACATTGCAGGGGGACATGGCCCAACGGCGTGGAGACGGTCTGTCCCTTCATATAGCTGTGCCCCTCTTACTGTGCTGGCTATACCTGACGATGGGGGTGGTCCCCACTGGCCCTTTGGGAACTGCTGCCACCGGAGGTACTCCACAAAAGAACTTGGAAGACTGCATCAACAGGGTGCCCGTCCATCTTTGCTTTGCCCCAATCCCCATGCCGTTTGCCTGTGGTGCTTGGAACACCCCCTGGAACAAACTAGACACTGCTCTAAGTCAAGGTTGATCACCGGATGCCCTGGCTCTTGCTATCGCCTCCAGTACATGACCAAACTGCGCACATGGTGTTACGCATGGCATTGCAGGGGGACATGGCCTAATGGCATTGTGGCGATCTGTCTTTTGATACAGCTGTACCTCCATTCCTGTGCTGGCTGCACACGCTATGACTGGGGGTCCGCTTGGCCCTTCTGAAACTGGCACTGTTGCAGACACTCCACATAAGAACTGGATGATTGCACCAACAGGACGCATTCCCACCTCTGCCATGACCCAACCCCTCTGCGGTCTTCCTAGGGTGCTTGGTCGCTTGTAGTGGCGACACACCCCCTGGAATTGAGGCCGCACCACCAAAGGCCGCACCACCAAATCAAGGATCCAAGGCTACCAACGCTCCACATACGCCTGGAACCGACCAACCTACACCCCCAGACATTACTCACGAATCACAAGACAACCTGGTCCTTGCTGCGATTGCCTCCCTGCAGACCTCCCTGTAAACCAAAATAGATGAGATCAAGATTGACGTCCAGTTGCTCAAACAGGACGTCAGACAGCTGGCAGAAAGGATGTCATCTGCTGAAGTACTGCTAAACGACACTGTGGGTACCACTAAAGACCTAGTGGTCAAGGTCAAGCAACTAGGGAGGAACTTGTCACTGGAACGAGCGGAAAATGCAGAGCAGGACAGAATAACATACGGGTGCTGGGCCCGGCCTACATTGAAAACCTATTGCTGCAAGAAATACGCCCCGGCAAGAAGTTACAAGGCTTTGCAGTCAAGAGAGCCTATGGATCACTCCAGGAAAAAAAAACACCTCCAGGCTCCCACCCTAGGCCTATAATCGGCAAGATCCTCAACCTCTGACAGGGAGGTTATTTTACAGCACTCCAGGGAGGGGGTGAGATCTCATATCAAGGCTCCAAAATTGCCATTTACCTATACTTCACCCCGGCAGTGCGGAGGGCCCGAAACTCATTTGTGCATATACAAACTAGGCTTTGGCAAATGGGCCTCAATGCAAGCTCATATATCCCTCGATTAAAGACCCTCTAAAATGGCAAGGCGTACTTTCTGGGCAGCCCTGAAGCTGCAAACATGTGGATGGAGCATAATAACCCATCTTGCAAAGGTGGCCTAGGTACTTGAACTGTGTGCGCAATATATCCTCGCACCAAAGCGATCACCTCTTAAAAAGACTGACTACACCAAGTTGAAGGGGTAATGTATTTGAACAGTGGAGTTGGCGCCGGGCCCATGCTCGGCTTGTTGCCCATCGGGCTAACATGAACCTTATCATTCGTGTCCCTGTTGGTCTTCCTTGGTTGATGCTATCTAACTTGAGATTTGTAGTTGCTACTGTGGGCTTCATTGACCTGAACATAATTTTGTCAAATCAAGCTGCATTTGCGCAGAAACAGCAAAATGGTTGCGCTGGCTCCTGTGAGCACCATGGCCTTAAAACTGCATTTTGCAGCAACAAAAAGAAGGCTGCACCTTCTTGCCAAGCACACATTGGGCAGGATGGAACCAGGGAACACACAGGGGGGGGGGGGGGGGGGAGAGCATGCCAGTGTGTTCTTACATATACATAAGAAACAGTGAAAAAACAGCAATGTTTTGCAGCCAGACCAAAGTCCCCATTAAAAAGGAAACTTTTTCACCTTTAAAAAAAAATGCTGTTCTGACGCCATTTTCCACCTGATCTTCCTTAAACCACTGGGATTAATAAGGCCCTGCCATACACATTCATATTCCTATTGTGCTTCAGCAAAACCAAGCATGACCCCTGAATGACAGGCTCTGTGAAAAAAGGGCCCAAGAAACTTCACTTTCTGCCGTGCACGGGAAACGCTTTATTGTGTGCTACAAAGTGTCAAAGGAATGAACCCTGCAAAATATATCATAGCTCTGTGCACATGTCAATTGCAGGATACCTTTGCCTTGTACAGACCGTTTTGTAAAACAAGCTGGCTACCGCTACAGAACTATATTGGGAAGGCCGATGCAAAAACCGAATTTAAAAAGAAATGCCATCTTGCACCACGTGTGTAAAATGGGCTTTGCAAACCAAAGAAAGATAAATGACCGTTTTAAAGGAAAAGTAATATGTTGAATGAAAGCTTGTCTGACTAGCAATGAGAAGGAGTTGGCTGTTGGCAAACACATATGGGCTATTTCATTCCACAGGCTTGTTTTGATTCAGTACCAAATAAAAGAAAATAAAGGTTTTAAACTGACTTGGCTAAATTTGTAAGCTTCCAAAAACATGTTATTCTAGTTGGCAGAGCTAAAGCTTCCCCCAAGGAAGGGAACCACCATAAACTCTCAGTAGATATTAACACCCTAGTGATAATTATTAGGTGGGACAAAATTTAGTCTAGGCTGAACCCACTGACAATGACATTTCCAGGACAAGGATATGTGAAAAAGTCGCACGTCTTTGTGATTTGTACAGGAGGCTTCAGAGGAGATGGAACAAGTTACTTACCTGTAACTGTTGTTCTCCAGCATGGGTCTGGCATGGATTCACATGCTCATGAATATTCCCCGTCGTCAGGCTGGGAATCCTCGGTAAAGAAAAAACCAGTATCAGTTTCGTTTCTGATCTGTCTTTCGTAGTAATAACCAATCACTGGTCTCTGCGTCATACTGACCACAGCCAATGACTGCCCTCTACCTAAGCCCCGCCTCTGGCAGCCATCTTCAGATTTGGAAGCACGTGAAGTGGCAGTATGACCAAGTGAAGAGCCGCAGAGGGGTAGGCGGGAGGGTTCGCATGTGAATCCATGCCAGACCCATGCTGGAGAACAACAGTTACAGGTAAGTAACTTGTTCCTTCTCCAGCATGGGGTCTGGCATGGATTCACATGCTCATGAATAAAGAATACATAGCAGTACACACATGCACAACCACGGGAGGTGGCAAAGGCTCAACATTAAGCATTACATCAAACTCAACATTAAGCATCTTACCTCCTCACCAGGCTCACCTCAGGCGAACAGGTTGCGCAGCACTGCTTGGCCGACCCTGGACTCCTCCCTGGAATCCCGATCGACGCAGTAGAATTTCGTGAAGGTGTGCGTCGACCTCCACGTAGCAGCCCTGCATATGTCCAGCAGGGGCACACCAGAAAGGAACGCCGTGGTAGCTGCGATCGCTCTGGTGGAATGGGCTCTCGGACGACCAGGCAGCGGTCGGTTTGCCAAACGATGACAGTACATGATACAGCCGGAGAGCCATCTGGAAATGGAAGCCTTCGAGAGTGCCTTCCCCTGATTGACAGGTCCAAAATTCACAAAGAGTTGTGACGTCTTCCGAAAACACTTTGTGCGGTCCACGTAGAACTTCAGCGCTCTAGCCACATCCAGCGAGTGCAAAGTACTCTCAGCCGGCGACGAAGGCGACGAAGGCGACTGGAAGAACACAGGCAACACCAAGGGTTCGTTGAGGTGGAAGTCCGACGGCACCTTGGGCATGAAGGAGGGGTGCGTCCTGAGCACTACCCTCATGTCGTGAAAAGTCAAGTACGGGGCCTTGCAGGAAAGGGCCTGGATCTCTCCCACTCGTCGTGCGGAGGTGATGGCCGCAAGAAACGCTGTTTTCCACGACAGAAACTTCAACGGGGCCGAGTGCAGAGGCTCGAACGGAGGTCCCATGAGCTTGGTCAGCACCACGTTGCGCTCCCACGCCGGGGCCGGAGCCTTCACCGGCGGGAACGATCTGAACAGTCCCTTCATGAACTCTTTCACCAGACGATGAGACCACAAGGACGTCCGCCCCGTGGTTCTGGTGTATCGGGAGATCGCAGCAAGATGAATCTTGATGGACGCGTGTGCCAGTCCAGCTTTGGCCAGCGTCAGCAGGTACGGCAGTACTTGGGGAGACGTAATCCGTAGAGGGTTAATCTTCTGTGCGTGGCACCAGACAGAGAACCTCTTCCATTTGTGTCCGTAGCATTTAAGAGTCGAGGACGCCCTGGCCTTTGCAAGAACCTCTCTGCAGTCGGCCGGTATGTCGTATCCTCCAAACTCTAGCGCTGCAGGAGCCAGGCCTGCAAGTTCAGCGTTTTCGGGTCGTGGTGGAGGATGGCGCCTCCTTCCCTGGAGAGTAGATCCGCGTCCACCGGCAGCTTGATTGACGGGGACGCTGACAAGTCCAGAAGGTCCGGGAACCATATCTGCCTCGGCCACGCAGGTGCGACGAGGATCATCCTGCACCGTGACCTCTTGAGCTGGTTGATGAGCCGGATTAGCAGTGGCAATGGAGGGAACGCGTAAAGGAACAGGCCCTCCCAGGGGAACGAGAAAGCATCGCCCATGCTCCTCGCCTGGGGAAACCTGCTGGCGAACCTCCGGCACTTGGAGTTCGTCGCCGTCGCGAACAGGTCGATCTGGGGTGTGCCCCACCGTCGGAAGAGGCGATCCACTAGATCCTGCCGTAGTTCCCACTCGTGGCACGAGCGCAGCTCCCTGCTGAGTGAGTCGGCGATGGTGTTTTTTATCCCTGCCAGATGAAACGGCACCAGAAATATCCTTTGGGCGACGGCCCAATGCCACAGGTCCTGCGCCTCCTTGGACAGTGCTGAGGACCTGGTTCCGCCCTGTTTCCTGATGGAAAACATGGTGGCGGTGTTGTCGGTGAAGATCCTCACCACCTTGCCCTTGAGGGACGGAAGGAAGGACCTGAGGGCCCAAAACACTGCACGGAGCTCCAGGACGTTGATATGTAGTGATTTCTCCGTCGGGAGCCAAAGGCCTCTTGCGTGCAGATTTTCGGTGTGCGCTCCCCACCCTTCCAGGGAGGCATCCGTGGTCACTGTCTCCTGGTGGGCTGGGGTCTGGAAGTCCATGCCCGCCGTCAGATGCGCGCGGGTGCCCCACCACCGGATCGCTCGTCGGAACCTCTCGTCGAGCGTGATCCTTTCCTCGAAGCTGCCCGTCGTTTGGATCCAGCGCGCGTCCAGGAACTCCTGCAACGGGCGCATCCGGAGCCTGCACAGGGGAATGAGGTAGATGCAGGAAGACATCATTCCGAGGAGGGACTTGATGGACCTCACCTTGGCCGCGTCGGCCACCAACATCCGTTGTACCTTGCCCAGGATGGCCCTGGTCCTATCCTCCGACGGGGAGGCCAGAAGGGACACTGTCGAGCCTCGCTCCCAGAAACAGTGCGTCTTGCGCGGGTACCAGGTGGGATTTGGCGTAGTTCACGGAGAATCCCAGGTCCGTGAGAAGCTGGACGGTCCTTGCCGTGTGGTCCACGGCGAGCTCCCTCGTCTTGGCTCGGAAGAGCCAGTCGTCCAGGTAGGGGTAGACGTGGATCCCCTCTCGGCGCAGCTGCGCCGCCACCGGTGCAAGGCACTTGGTGAAAACCCTGGGTGCCGACCGTAGTCCGAAGGAGAGGGCTTTGAACTGGTAGTGACGCCCTTGGACCACAAACCTGAGAGATTTTCGGTGCCCCCTTAGGATGGGAATATGGAAGTAGGCATCCTCCAAATCCAACGACGACAGGAAGTCTCCTTCCTCCAGCTGACCCAGGACGTGCTGGAGGGTGACCATCCGGAACTTCTGAGCCTTGATGAACTTGTTCAGACGTCGCAGGTCTAGGATGGGGCGCCACCCTCCCGTCTCCTTCACGAGGAAGTATCTCGAGTAAACTCCGGAGCCCCGAAGCCTCTTTGGAACGAGTTCGATGGCGCCCTTCCTGAGCATCGCCTTTACCTCCAGGAGAAGCTGCAGGACGTGAAGCTCTTTCCTGGCCACGGGGGGGGACGCGCGGGCACCTTCTTTGAAACTCGAGCGCGTGGCCCCGGGCTAAGGCGTCCAACACCCAACGGTCGGTGGAGATGGACTCCCACACGCTGACGAAGCTCGCCAGCCGGCCTCCCACCGGGGTGCTTCGGTGGGGGCCCGACCCCACGGTCGGTTCAATCCTGTTTCGACGAGGCTTTGCCGCCTTGACCTCCTTGGCGACGACGGCGGGGTCCGCCCGACTTGCCTCGTCCCCTATAGGCCTCCTGAGACGACGAGCGGGCCGCTTGACGGTAGGTGGAGAAACCGCCGCCGGAACCTTTGGAGGCGCCCTTGCCTCCGCTGCTCCGAAAGGGCGGCCGTCGTCGTTGCAGAACCCCAAGGGCCCGGGCCGTCGCCGTGTCCGCTTTAGTGGCCTGAAGGGAATCGTCCACTGTTTTCCCAAACAGGTTGTTCCCATCGAACGGCATGTCCAGGACTCTGGTCTGTACGTCTTGACGGAAGTCCGTAGCCTTGAGCCATCCACGCCGCCTAAGGCACACGCCGTTGCCCAACTGGCGAAATCCCGTATCGGCGATGTCCGTCGCAATAGTGATGGCGTGGTCCGACGCCACCTCACCTTCCTGTAGGATCTCCAGGGCATCCGCCCTCTTCAGGGGAGCCAGTTTGTACCATAGCTCCCTGTCGTAGCGGGCCACGATAGCCAAGGCGTTGGCCGCCTTAATCGTCGTCGCTGCCGACGAGATGACCCTGCGTCCCATAGAGTCCAATTTCTTTCCCTCGCCGTCCGGCGGGGAAGTCGATGTGGAGGCCGCACCCCCCCCCCGCTTTCTTCCTGGCCACCGCGGAGACGACGGAGTCCGGGGTAGGCTGCGCCCGGAGGCACAGGGGGGCCGCGTCCGGGACCCGGTACTTCTTTTCGTACCGGTCTCTTCTAGCTGGCGTCGTGGAAGGGTTCTTGAGGAGGGCGAGGCCCTCATCCCAAATGTCGTCCAGTAGAGGCACCGCGAGGACCGTCTTCCTCTTGGCCTTGCGCCGTTGATAAAGGAATCCTTCCTTTTTCTTCTCCTCAGGGCAGAGTTGTAAAAGTTCGGATGCCCTGGTGATCATGGAGTGGAACGATCCAATCTCGTCGGGCGGAGAAGCCCTGGTGGGAGGTGACGACGGAAGATCCTCGTCGTAGACCTCGTCGTCTGTACCCGTCGCGGCCGTGTCAGTCCCCGTATCATCCCCTCGAGTCGTGGACGGGGAGGAGGGCTGGACGGGGCGCGACGGCTGAAAAGGAGGTGGAGGGTGAATCCTTCTTTTCTTGGGAGGAGGAACGCCAGATCTGCAGAAGGTCCCGGTTCTGGGTCCCCCGACGGGAGTGGTTCCTCCGCTGGCAACGGTAGTCTCGTCCTTATCTCCGAGCATAAGGACTGTATAGCCAACCAAACGGCCGCCGAGTTGTCTTGCGGCGCTGGCAGAGGGGAATCCGACGAGCGATCAGGGGCCCCGTCGGCGCCCTCGACGATGTCGTCACCCGCGTCGGGATCCATCCCGACGGGCCGGTCTTCTTCCACGCCGAGGCCGTGGCTTAAGACCTCGATCAGCTCTTCCTCCGAGGTTGAAGCCGAGTCTACGACGACACCCTGCCCCCCCCTTTTTCTTCTCCGCCGGAGATTTCACGGGGGTCCTATCGATGGGCATAAAAGAGGACTCCCTCCGAGGTGGCAGGGAGACTGAGCCCCGAGGTTGCCACCACTGGCGTAGCCTCCACAGTCTGAGCCAGGGCCGCCGCAACAGTCTCGATACAGGCCTTGGCCGGATGGATTAAGGCCTTCACCACCCTAGGTGCGCTCACCGCCTTATCCTTGAGGGGGGGGGGGGACGACACTGCCTCGCTCCCCCTCCGATGGGGCCTTCGAGCTCGACCGGGGCCTCTCCAGGAGCTTCGCCGGGTGCTCAGCCTTCCTCTTACCCGACCCAGAGCGTTGGCTCGTGGTTGATGGTACCGGGGAGGGTGCGCCCTGCCTGGCGCCCGTAGAGCCCGACCGTTCGGCGCTCCCGGTGCCAGCGGACTCGCGGTGCTTGGCCTGGTGTTGGACCCCCGTCGCCGGGGCGTCCTCAAAGGTCTTAGAAGACCGCTCAGATTTCTTCCTCTTCTTCTCGCCGGACAGGCTCTTCCCTTCCAGCCAGTTGGCGAGACGTTGATGGCGATCCTTCATGGTCCGCTCCAACATGTTGCTGCAAAACGCACAGTCCTTCTCCACGTGCGTCTTGTCCTCATGTAAGCAGTAAAGACAAAAGGAGTGTTCGTCCTCCTTAAAGACGTTCTGCAGCTGGCATCCAGGGCAGACCCTGAACAGCTTTCCGGGCGTCGAGCTTCCCTTCTCCTGGGCCATGTCTGGGACGGGCCTGAGAAACTTCTGGAGTCCTCCAAAAGCATAGCTCGACGAAATCTTCACCCTTGAGGGGCGCAGACGAATCCGACACGGGTCCCCGTTGATCGGATGGAGAGTCGGTGGAGCTTGAGGCTCTTTTGACCGAAAAAACAAAGTTTTTGAGAAAAAACGTGAAAAAAAATAGCACTAACGCTCGAGAGCAATAGCACGAGGATCCCAACACATGAACGTGCGGTAAAAATCTGAAGATGGCTGCCAGAGGCGGGGCTTAGGTAGAGGGCAGTCATTGGCTGTGGTCAGTATGACGCAGAGACCAGTGATTGGTTATTACTACGAAAGACAGATCAGAAACGAAACTGATACTGGTTTTTTCTTTACCGAGGATTCCCAGCCTGACGACGGGGAATATTCATGAGCATGTGAATCCATGCCAGACCCCATGCTGGAGAACTCCACGATGAACCTATCCTTCAGGGGGTTAGCTTGGAAGCTATGACCAAATATGGGCAATAAAGGACTGTCATTTGTTTCCAAAGACTATTTTATAAATAAACTTTAAAGACTTGTACCTCTGCCCAAGACTTTGTAAAAAAATGTTAAAATATCGCAGTTTAAAAGTGATTTTGTGTTTTATAATTTAAGACATTGTAGAAGTCACTGACACCTTGGGAATAGAAATGCAAAGTATTGCGGAGTATAAAAAAGGAACAAGTTACTTACCTGTAACAGTTGTTCTCCAGCATGGGTCTGGCATGGATTCACATGCTCATGAATATTCCCCGTCAGGCTGGGAATCCTCGGTAAAGAAAAAAAATCAGTTTCAGTTTAGTTTCTGAACTGTCTTTCTCCTAATAACCAATCACTGGTCTCTGGGTCATACTGCTCCCAGCCAATGACTGCCCTCTACCCAAGCCCCTCCTCTGGCAGCCATCCTCAGATTTGGTAGCACACTAAGTGGCAGTAGGACCAAGTGAAGAGCTGCAGAGGGGTAGGTGGGAGGGTTTGCCTGTGAATCCATGCCAGACCCATGCTGGAGAACAACAGTTACAGGTAAGTAACTTGTTCCTTCTCCAGCATGGGGTCTGGCATGGATTCACATGCTCATGAATACATAGCAGTACACACATGCAACCACGGGAGGTGGCAAGGCTCAACATTAAGCATTTCATCAACTCAACATTAAGCATCTCTTACCTCCTCACCAGGCCCACCTTCAGGCGAACAGGTTGCGTAGCACTGCTTGGCCGACCCTGGACTCCTCCCTGGAATCCCGGTCGACGCAGTAGAATCTCGTGAAGGTGTGCGTCGACCGCCACGTAGCAGCCCTGCAGATGTCCAGCAGGGGCACACCAGATAGGAACGCCGTGGTAGCAGCGACCGCTCTGGTCGAATGGGCTCTCGGACGGCCGGGCAACGGTCGGTTTGCCAACCGGCGACAATGCATGATGCAGCCGGAGAGCCATCTGGAAATGGAAGCCTTCAACAGGGCCTTCCCTTGGTTCACAGGTAGTTCACAAACCGCTGTGATGTCTTCCGAAAACTCTTTGTGCAGTCCACATAGAACTTCAGCGCTCTAGCTACATGCAGCGAGTGCAGAGTGCTCTCGGCTGGCGACGAAGGCGACGGGAAGAAAACAGGTAACACCAAGGGCTTGTTGCGATGGAAGTCCGACGGCACCTTGGGCATCTCAAGGAAAGTCAGGTATAGAGGCTTGCAGGAGAGGGCCTGGATCTCTCCCACTCGTCGTGCGATGGTGATGGCCACAAGAAGCGCGGTTTTCCACGACAGGAACTTCAATGGGGCCGAATGCAGAGGCTCAAATAGTGGCCCCATGAGCCTGGTCAGCACCACGTTGAGCTCCCACGCCGAAGCCTTCACCGGCAGGAACGATCGTAACAGTCCCTTCATGAACTCCTTCGCCAGGTGATGGGACCACAGGGATGAGCGCCCCAGAGTTCTGGTATAGTGGGAGATAGCCGCCAGATGGATCTTGATGGAGGCATTGGCCAGCCCCGCTTTGGCCAGCGACAGCAAGTACGGCAGCAGCTGAGGGACCGTAATCCGCAGAGGGTTAATCTTCTGTGCCCGGCACCAGACAGAAAACCTCTTCCATTTGTGTCCATAGCACTTGAGAGTTGAGGACTCCCTGGCCTTTGCAAGCACCTCCTTGCAGTCCGCGGGATATTGTACCCTCCAAACTCTAGTGCTGCAGGAGCCAGGCCTGCAAGTTCAGCGACCCTGGGTCATGGTGGAGGATGGCGCCTCCTTCTCTGACGAGGAGATCTGCGTACGTCGGCAGTTTCACTGGGGTGGTCGCTGACATGTCCAGAAGGTCAGGGAAGACAGATCGGTCTCGGCCACGCCGATGCGACGTGGATCATCCTGCACCAGGACCGTCTGAGTTGGTTGATGAGTCGCGGCAGCAAAGGCGGGAACGCATACAGGTACAGGCCGTCCCAGAATAATGAGAGTTGCATCGCCCATGCTCCCCGGCTGGGGAAACCTGCTGGCGAACCTCCGGCACTTGGTGTTCGTCGCAGTCGCGAATAGGTCGATCTGGGGATTGCCCCATCGCTGGAATAGCAGATCCACTTGATCCTGTTGCAGTTCCCACTCGTGGCACGAGCACAGCTCCCTGCTGAGTCAGCGATGGTGTTCTTTATTCCTGCCAGGTGGAAGGGTACCAGAAACATCCCTTGGGTGACGGCCCAGTGCCAAAGATCCTGGGCCTCATTGGATAGGGCTGGGGATCTGATGCCTTCCTGCTTCGGGATGTAGAACATCGTGGTGGTGTGGTCGGTGAAGATCCTCACCACCTTGCCCTTGAGGAACAGAACAAACTACCTCAGGGCCCAGAACACGGTTTGGAGCTCCAGGATGTGGATGTGTAGTCACCTCTCCTCCAGGAGCCAAAGGCCTCTTGCCTGGAGATCTCTGGTGTGCGCTCCCCATCCCTCCAGGAAGTCCATACCCGCCGCGAGATGCGCTCTGGTGCACCACCATCGGATCGCTTGGCGGAAGGTCTCATTGAGCGAGATCCTGTCTTCGAAGCTGCCCGCCGCTTTCATCCAACAGGTGTCGAAGAACTCTTGCAGTGGACGCATCCGCAGCCTGCACAGGCGCACGAGGTAGATGCACGAGGACATCATGCCGAGAAGGGACTTGGACCTCACCCTGGCCACGTCCATGGTCGACAGCCGTTGCACCTTGCCCAGGATGGCCTTAGTCCTTTCCTCCGACAGAGAGGCCAATCGCGCCACTGTGTCAAGCCTGGCTCCCAGGAACAGTGAGACTTGCAAAGGAACCAAGTGGGATTTCGCAAAGTTGATGAAAAATCCCAGATCCGTGAGCAGTTGGACCGTCTTCGCTGTGTGCTCGACAGCAAGTTCTCTTGTCCTTGCTCGGATGAGAGAATCGTCCAGGTAGGGGTAGACGTGGATCCCCTGCAGGCGCAGCCGCGCCACCACTGGTGCTAGGCACTTGGTGAATACCGTGGGCGCCGACTTCAATCAGAAAAGGCAGTGCCTTGAACTGGTAGTGCCGCCCTTGGACTACGAATCTGAGAACCTTTCGGTGTCCTTTTGGAATGGGGATGTGGAAGAAGGCATCCTCCAAGTCCAGCGACGATAGGAAGTCGCCTTCCTCCAGCTGCCCCAGCACGTGCTGGAGGGTGACCATCCGGAACCTCTGGGACTTTATGTACTTGTTTAAACGACTAAGGTTCAGGATGGGTCGCCAGTCGCCGGTCTTCTTTCTTACGAGAAGTATTGCGAGTACACTCGAGCCCCGCAGCCTCTTTGGGACGAGCTCGATGGCTCCCTTATTCAGCATCGCCCTTACTTCCAGCAGCAGTTGAGGGACGTGGTTTTCCTTCCTGGCCACGGGTGGAATGCGGGGGCACTTTTTTAGAAACTCGAGAGTGTGCCCATGGGCCAGGGCATCCAGCACTCATCGGTCAGTGGAGATGGACTCCCACACGCTGACGAACTTTGCCAGCCGGCCTCCCACCGGGGTGCTCAGGTGGGGGCCCGACGCTACGGCCGGTTCAGTCCTGCTTGGTAGCAGCCTTGCCAACGACGAGATCCTCCCGACTTGCCGCGTCCTCTGTAGGACTCCTGCGACAAGGAGCGGGTCGCCTTGCGGTACGTCGAGCAGCCACCGCCGAATCCTTTGGAGGCACCCTGCTTGCCTCCAGAGTTTGTTTAGTATTTATTATGCGCACTGGACCCTAGGGTATAAGGGCGCAGAAGGTAAGAAGATGTACAGCTTAGAGCAAGGTTACAGGTTACAAAGGTCAGAGGTTACAAGCATTTTATACAAGCGACAGGTAACATTTGTAGCAGGCACGTGGGTAGAGGAAGGCGGGAGCAAGTTCATGCAATCATTTAACATTTGTTGTCGTCAACCAGTTGATCACATTTTGCCTGAATTTGGTAAAAGATTGTTCTAGTCTCACAGTGACAGGTAGTTTGTTCCACAATTGAGCAGCTTTGACTGGTAAGCTGGCTCCACCTATAGTGGAGAGTTTAAATCGGGGTACTTGAAGGTGATTGGTGTTGGCTAGTCTTGTTTGTTTTATGTGTAAGGGATGCAGTTTTAAGTCTGATTTTCTCATGGGTGGAGAGCCATTTATGTTTCCTTCTTGTTTCTGAGATGTGCTCTCTCTTAGAAATGTTCGATGCTGCTCAGAGAGCATTGTTCTGCTGTATCTGAATTTTGTTGATGGTGGATTTGGTGGCTCCGATGTCAAGGCTTTACAGTAGTCTAGTTTGGAGATAATTAGAGCTCTGGTTAATTTTAGGCAGCTGTGCTGGGATCAGAATCGTTTTCCTGCTCTGATTAGTTTACATGTGTAAGCTGTTGATGAGGCTAGGGTATTTACCTGTTTGGATAATGATAAGGTAGAGTCAAGGTATATACCTAGCATTTTTACTTCTTTAGCTAATTGTATGCAGTTCTCATCGATGATGGAGTGGTTTGTGCTTAGTTTATTGATGAGGGAAGCAGTACCTAGGATGAGAAGCTCAGTTTTATCATCTTTCAGGCATAAGCCATGGGTAGCTATCCATGCCTGAACGATGCTGTAGATTCTGTTCACTAGTGCTAAGTCCTTTTCATAGTCCCCTGTGAGTGGGAGGAGGATCTGGGTATCGTCTGCGTAATTAGTGTACATGATACCCAGATGGTCCAGATCATCAAACAGGGGCTTAGTGTAAATGTTATATAGCGTTGGTGAGATGCATGAGCCCTGTGGTACACCGCAAGTGATGGGGATAGAAACTCTGAAAGCTAGAAAGAAAGCTGCTGTAGGGGAGAAGACCCCCATGGTGCGGTCACTAAGGAATGATTGTATCCACACTATAGCCTCAGTGGAGAAGTGTGCTGCTGTATCTAAGTGGTTACACAAGACTCTGTGATCCACTAAGTCAAATGCGGCAGATAAATCTAATAGAAGGAGTAGTGCTAGTTTTCCAGAATCTCGTAATTTGTCTATTTGGGCTTTAAGGTCAATCAATGCAGTTTCTGTACCGTGCAGTGGACGGAAACCGGATTGACGATAGCCTAGTAGTTGGTTTAGTTCCAGGAAGTTCTGGCTTTGGATATATGCCACCTTATCCAGAATCTTAAAGAGGAACGGCACGGTTGTGATAGGTCTATAATTAGTAGGTATAGCCGGGTCTAAGGTTTGCTTTTTAAGGAGTGGGAGCACCCAAGATTCCTTTAGGTTACTCGGGACAGTGCCAGTGGTAAAGGAGGCATTAATCAGCTTGGTAATAAAAGGTGCCAAGTGTCGCGCAGCCTCTTTGATAAGTTGTGCTGGGCAAAGATCTCCTTTGCAAATGGACGGTTTTAGACCAAGTATTACTTTCTCCACCTCTATTATGGAGACTTTGAAGTAGAATTGGGAAGATGGTTTAGAATTGGATGGCGTTTTAGTAGTGGGAAATGTGGTGGTGGCTAATGTCTCTTTTTAGTTCTATTTTCTTTTGGAGGTTTAGGACTTTGTTAGATAATGCATGCTGGATTTCAGAGCACCATTTTTTATCTTTAAGGCAGTTGTCTTCAGGCGTTATGGGATTTTCCAGTTCTCTATTGTGGAGAACAATTCTTTCGTGCTTGAGTTAGCTTGTGTAATTCTGTTGTTTTAGGTCTCGTTTAGCTGAGATCTCTTTTTTATATTGAGATGAGATGTTAATTTCAAATTTGTTTTCTGGAGTGGGGTGAACTTTCCAGGTATTGTCCCAGTTTCTTTTTTCTAATCTAAGGTTTTTAGGAGAGGGGTGAATCAATTATTCAGGTGGCTCTGTGGTTTACTGTTTCTAAGCTTTAGCGGAGCGATATCATCAAGAGATTTGTTCATAATTTTATTGAATTCTTCCACTAAGGCGTTGGGGTTTAGGTTGTTAGGTAGAGCAAAGTGGGCATGATGCCAGGGAATAGTGTGTCTAGTGTCATATTTTTTTTGTTTTTGGTAAGTGCAGGTGGTGCACAAGGTTGTTTGAGAATGATAGATGGTGATCTGTCCATATTTGAGTTGAGATAGTAAGGGTAGAGATTTTGCAGTTTTGGTCAGTAAACCTATCTAGAGTTCTGCCTTTGATGTGCATGGGCTCATGCACTCTTTGGGTGTAGCCCAGTTCAGTCAGAATGTTAGAGGCTGCTATGGCTTGTGGGTCATTGGTATAATTGAAGCCAATATTAAGGTCACCAAGTAATACTGATTGGGTGGTGTCTTTAAGGTTTTCTGAAAGGATGGTAGATGGGTCTTCTGTGAAAGTCTTGATGGGACCAGGAGGTCTGTATATCAAGTGGAGGTTAAGTGTTTGAGAATTAGCTGTAGATGTCTTAGTAGACATTATCTTGCAGGATTCAGTGGTCGGTGAAGGAGCAAGTCTCATACCAAGCTTGGTTTTGGCGATGATGGCTATTCCGCCACCTCGAGCTCCACATCTATCCGTTCTGAGGATAGTGTAGTTAGGAACAGGTAGGGATAGTGCTGGGCCGGATGCCTCATGCAGCCACGTTGCAGTTCTGTTCCGAAAGGGCGGCCGTCGCTGCTGCAAAACTCCCAAGACCCGAGCCGTCTCCATGTCGGCCTTGATGGCTTGAAGTGACTAGTCCACTGTCTTGCCAGACAGGTTGTTCCTGTCGAAAGGCATGTCCAAAACTCTGGTTTGCACGTACTGACGGAAATCTGTTGCCTTGAGCCAACCACGCCGGCGAAGGCAAACACTGTTGCCCATCTGGTGGAAGCCGGTGTCAGCAATGTCCGTGGCCACTGTTATGGCATGGTCTGACACCACCTCGCCTTCCTGTAGCAGACTGCAGGGCCTCAGCCCTTTTGTCATCCGGGAGGAAGTCCAGCAGGGGAGCGATCCTAAATCACAGCTCCCTGTCGTAGCCGGCCACAATCGCGAGGGCGTTGGCCGCTTTAATCGTCCTTGCCGCCGACGAAATGAACTGTCCTCCCATGGCATCCAGTTTCTTCCCTTCGCCGTCCGGTGAGGAGGTCGAAGTTGAAGCCGCCACCCCCACCGCTTTCTTCTTAGCCGCCGCCAAGACGACCAAATCCGGGGTCGGCTGCATCCTAAGGCACATGGGGGCGGAATCTGGAACCCAGTAATTCTTCTCGTACCGGTCTCTCTTGACAGGGGTCGTGGACGAGTTCTTAAGTAGCGCCAGCCCCTCGTCCCAGATGTCATCTAACGGGACCGAGAGGACCGTCTTCCTCTTGGCCTCACGCAGTTGATAGAGGAAACCTTCCTTCTTCTGTTCTTCGGGGCAGAGCTGGAAGAGCTCGGATGCCCTGGCGATCATGACGTGGAAGGAGCCGATTTCGTCGGGCGGGGAGGCCCGAGGAGTTGGTGATGGAAGGCCCATCCCGTTGTCACTACCCTCGTCATCATCCGTCCTCGTCATGGCCGTCTCTGTTCCTGTGTCATCCCTCGGACCCGGGGAAGGAGATGAAGGCTGTGAGGGCCGTGAAGGCTGGAAGAGTAAATTCTCCTCTGCTTGCTTGTTGAGTTTTCCGACGGTCCAGGCTCCGCTGGATCGTCTGTTGGGGGTAAGGGCAACTTTGTCCTTATCTCCATACACAAGGCCTGGATCGCCATCAAGATTGCTCCCGAGTTGTCCTGTGGCCCAGGTACCGGTTGCGACGGGCGCGACGGTTGGGGAGTGGAATCCTCTGTCTCCACGGGATCCTCGTCGGCACCACCGTCTCTTTCTTCGTCCGCCTCGTTGGGTTCCCTCCCGTGGGACCGGACCTCCTCGAACATCTTGTTCAGGATCTTCACGACTCCAGCCAGCTCCTCATCAGAGGCTGTATCCGTGTCCGTGATGGCCACCACCCGCCTCTTTTTCCACTGGGGTTCTCACGGGGGTTTTATCAATGGGTTGAAAAGAGGATTCCCTCTGCAGTGGCAGGGAAACTCTGGGCCCCGAGGTCACCTTCACTGGGGTAGTCTCCACAGGCTTCACCAGGGCCGCCACGACTCCCTCGATAGAGGCCTTAGCCGGGTGAATTAAGGCATTCACGACTTTGTACGCGCTTGAGGCCTTCACCTTGGGGGGGGGGGTTCCGCCTCGCTCCCCCGGCTGTGTTGGGATCGACCGGGACTTCTCCTGAAGCTTACCCGGGTTCTCCAATTTCCTCTTCCCCGAGCCAGAGCGTTGGCTCGTGGTTGATGGCATTGGTGAAGTTGCGCCCTGCCTGGCAGCCAAGGAGCCCGACTGTTCGGCGCTCCCGGTGCTCGCGGACTTGCAGTGGTTTGCCTTTTGTTGGGCCCCCGTCGCTGGAGCGCCCTCAAAAGTCTTAGAAGACCGCTCGGACCTCTTCTTCTCACCTGCCGCTGGGCCCTTCCCCTCCAGCCAGTTGGTGAGGCGGATACGCCGATCCTTCATGGTCCGCTCCGACATGTTCTTGCAAAACGCACAGTCCTTCTCCACATGCGTTTTGTCTTTGTGAAGGCAGTAGAGGCATCTAGAATGCTCGTCCTCCTTGAAGACATTCTGTAATCCGCATCCAGGGCAGCTCCTGAACAGCTTGGATCCGGGCGTGGTGCTCCCTTTGTCTTGGGCCATGTCCACGCGGGTAGGCCTCAAAGATCTTCTGGAATCCTCCAAGAAGCGGAACTCGATGAAAACCTTGCCCTTGAGGGGCGTAGAAAGTTCCAAAACGGGTCACTGTTCATCGAAGTAGAAACGGTGGAGCTTGAGGCTCGATTGACCGAAAAAAATGAGATGAAACTCTTTGAAAAATCGCAAAACGCAGTAAAAGCTCGAGAGCTATAGCACGAGGACTCCCAACACTTGAACATGCAGTAAAAACCTGAGGATGGATGCCAGAGGAGGGGCTTCGGTAGAGGGCAGTCATTGGCTGGGGGCAGTATGACCCAGAGAACAGCGATTGGTTATTAGGAGAAAGACATTTCAGAAACTAAACTGAAACAGGTTTTTTTCTTTACCGAGGATTCCCAGCCGGACTACGGGGAATATTCATGAGCATGTGAATCCATGCCAGACCCCATGCTGGAAAAAAGTATTTTTATACTTAAATCCCTTACGATAATCCACACATGTGTATAAAATTATGGAATTTTAGGCAGAATACTTCCTACTCAAAATGACCAAAAATGATTAAAAGGACAAAACAATGCCTCAACAGATTGCAGGATTGGACTGCTATGCTCTACATAAAATATGTAACCTGATTATGTCATTTATTAAGGTGCTACAAATGTGTAAATTCTGTTATGACTGATTTTTGGCAAAAAGGTCTGTGGGAAGTCTTTTTACAACATAAAATGCAACCTCCTAAACTGAGTCACATCTTAGTGGAGGCAGCCAACATTGATTGTCCAATCCAGTTGTTTAGAGGCCTGCCGAGTCCAGATTCCAACAAGCCAAAGCATTGCTGACCCTACTCCAGGGCCCGCTGCAAAACCAAAGCAGTGCTGATCTTATCCCAGCAAGGCCTCAATTCTGAAATCCCACTAAAATTCCCAAATAACCAAAGGGGAAAGCTGTGGTATTCTTTTGGGAAGCAGCCTGGCTTGCTGCCCACTAACTGCTTGCCCAATATATATCCAGAGGTACCTATGCCATCCAGTGACCAGAATTACCATCCGGTGACCCGACCTGTCCAGCTGTCTTTTGCCCAGCTGTCCTTTACCAGGCACGCAGCCGTGTGGTGACCAGGACCTGTTGACTGTCCAAAAATCCCAAAACTAAAAGTGGACTAAGTATAATCCCTACCCCATAGAAATCCATAGCCTACCTTGTCTTGCATTTGTCCTTATCCCACTCTTTAAGCCATCCTATCCTTACCCCGATAGCTTGTTGAAACTGTCAGAATTATCTGTGCAACCCTGCCCTTAATTTTAAGGGCTAGCACCATCTCTTTTCAATTCTGTCTTGTGTAATCCTAAACCTTTAGTCATATTTCAAGTGATCAGACTGGTTTCTGCCAGGGTTGAGCGCTGGGGTGACAGCGTTGAATTCGCGAATCAACCTTGTATCTTACTGTGTCCATCTTTGGTGGTCTAGTCCGAATACTCCAGTTTAAAGTAAAACTGTTCTTGTCACAACTGATTTCCTTTCCTATTTCACGGCTTCATTTTGCTCAAAGCGCACCTTTTTATATCTTGCCTATCTCATCCAGTTTCACAGCTAGAGTCCTATTTTGACTCCAAATCAGAGTATTTCACCCGTTTTTATTAATAACCGTTTGGGTAATTTAAAGCGGCAATTGGGTAAAATGCAACTTTTACACGTGTCATTTGGCTGCAAAATGTTTTAAACTTTCCATTAATTTTCGAATTGTATGCTCTTGGTAATCCCTTGCTTGTGATCGTTAGTGTCTTTGCATTGTTGCGTTAGTGAGGAATTGTATTTGCTTCAAGATTTTTAACGCACATTCATTATTTATTTGTTCATTTCCGAGTGTCATTTCATAACATTACAAGGGGTTTAAAATCCGTTTTCCACTCTTATTCTGTGAGGGCAGGTTGGATTTTTATTCTGTTTCATGCCTCTTATTCCCGATTACCTGCTGCTTCTTTCTATCCACTTAGAATTAGATTATCTGTGGGTTGATGGAACATTGCAGGGGGAAACCTTAACTTGGGTGCCATCTTTCCTAAATCAAAAAATGCTCCTATTCCATTTTGCTGTATATATGTTCTAGGGGAAAGTTAACCAAGTGCATTGCTTACATTCTCATTGTAATTATCACCCCATTGGTGATTGCTGCTGCATATTAAAAATGCTATGATTTTGAATTTTAAAATCAAAAACTATTGCACTTCACAGACAGCCTGGTTCATGGTCCATTGTGACCCGGGGCATTTGAAAAGGGGGTGTGATACGAGTTGTGTACCATCTCAAATTGAATCTGCATACATAAGGAGAAAAGCATCTCAGTTGAGCGCTACATACTAGGCCGAGACCAAAGTGTGTGTCGCCTGATTGAAATCCTTAACACTGCACATGTCCTATTTTAACAGTGGGGGCTAGGCTCAGGAACCCACTGCTGGTATTACGCCACTGCTGGTATTACCCACCCTCTCCCAGTTGACACTGGTGACTGGCACTTTGCTAGTCCCGCTACCTGGTACAACTGGCTATTGCAAGCCTTGGTAGTACCAGGATGCCTCAAGAATATGGTTTTGTTGGACAATGCTAGGGGAGGTGTTCGGATTGGCTGGGGGAGGACGGGGATACACATGAAATTATCATGGCTGCCTATCTTGGAATGTGCAGTGTCTAAACTATCTACATAGGAACCGGTTGAAATCCTACCCTCAGAGCAAGAACATTTCTATAGCTCTGCTTCAAAAGACCCACCTGCTAACGGAGAAGGTGCTCTTGACCCGCTAGGGAGGCACGGGGTATGGCGCTGCATACTCCAGGTTCTCCAGAGGAGTGCTGACCTCGGTTAATGGGTCACTGCCCTTGCAATTACTTGAAGTAGTAAGCAACAGGTATGGGAGGTAGCTCATTATCCGGCGTTACATACAACATAAGGAAATGTGCAGCATTAATTTGTACTTCCCAAACCACACTGCCCTGCCCATGCTCACACACTGCACTCATAGCACCCAGACGTGAGGGGCTCACCATTGGTGGGGCGACTTTAAATGAACAAGGGATTCGGCTCTGGACAGGTCCCCTCCCAGTCCCCCCCTAGGGCAGCCCTACACCAGCATCATTGCCCTAAACACGTCATTAACGGACCTAGATCTGTCTGACATCTGGAAGGAGCTACAGCCAACTACCAGAGGGTACTCTTTCTGCTCGGCCCTACACTAGGATGGATTATTTTTTCACCAGGGCAGGACATCTAGCAGAATTTTGCAGCACAGAATATCTGGGCCACACCATATCAGACACTCCCCACTGATGGGTCGAGTGGATGTCTTAGTTACTATCTGTAACTGTATTTCTCCAGCATTGGTATCTTTCATAGATTCACATGCTTGAATATTCCCCATCAGACTGGGAATCCTCGGTGATAAAAAATTCTTAAAATGTTTTAAAATATACACACATTGCGACATAGAAATGCATGTACATAGTCCATTATGGACTACGAGCCATTCTATTGTGTAGTCCCTCCACCTCACTTTGGTCCTTTATGACCCCAACCAATGAGGTGGCAGGGCTTAAGCTCCGCCCCAGGCAGCCATCTTCAGATTTTGAACCGTAGGAATTACAGTAGGATGGAAGCTGAGCATAGGAGCAGCCTCTCGGGGGAGGCGGGTTGGCGCATGTAAATCTATGAAAGATGCCAATGCTGGAGAAATACAGTTACAGGTAAGCAACTAAGACTTCTCGAGCACTGGATCTTTCATAGATCGGAAGGAACATAGGGTGTGGTCTTAAAATGACAGTCCTTATGGAACAATGTGAAAGGGGGTTCAGAAGATAAGGCTTGTAACTCACTGATCCTCCAGGCCGAAGTAATGGCCATCAAGAAAGCAGTTTTCTATGACAAGAATTTTACAGATTCAGATACTTTAATCGATTACCAAGCAGTTAAAAACATGCCACCATCATATCCATATATGCATAATACAGAAAACATATCTCTGATCAAACCTTTACCATGCTGCAACACAACGGGTACATACTCAGAGAAAGGTGGGAAAGGGAGGCTGGTCTGACCTTACGCAAAGAGGTGGCGGAGCACTGCCTGTCCAACTGCAGTTTCTTTGTTGGCATCTTCAGCCAGGCAGTAGTGTTTAGCGAACGTGTGCAGAGTGCTCCACGTGGCGGCTCTGCATATGTCCTTCAAGGCCGCCCCTGCGTGGAACGCTGTTGACGCTGCTCTCCCTCTGGTGGAGTGCGCTGAGGGTGGTTTGGGAAAGGGGGCAGGTCGCCTTTTGTTAGACGGCTGTGGGTCATGCAAGAAGAAACCCAGTGCGCCAGACCTTCTTTGGAAATATGCTGGCCCTTTGTATGGCCAGAGAAGGCAATGAACAGTCTATTTGAAGAACGGAACTCACTAGTCCTTTGCAAATAAAACCTTAAAACTCTTGCTATGTCCAGAGAATGCAATGTCATTCTGCTTCCGAAGAATGATTCTGGAAGAAAGTTGGTAGGACAATGCGTTCTGTGAGCGTCATTTCCGATACTACCTTCAGAAGGAATTTAGGGTGTGGTCTTAAAATGACACGGTCCTTCTGGAAAAATGTGAAAGGGGGCTCAGAAGGCGGCTTGTAACTCACTGATCCTCCTGGCCGAAGTAACGGCTATCAAGAAAGACATTTTCCATGACAAGAATTGTATGTCACACCTGTGGATGGGCTCGTAGGGAGGCTCCATGAGGGTAGTTAGCACATTGTTCAAGCTCCAGGTTGGGACCGGCATGAGCGTTGGAGGTTATGTACGCAAAAAGTCCTTTAAGGAAGACCTTAACGGCTGAACGGGAGAGTAAAGACTGCATCTCCAGGGCCGTCGTGTATGCCGTAATGGCCGATAGGTGGACCTTGATGGACGACAGTGAAAGACCGGCTTTGGCTAAGTGTAATAAGTAGGGAAGTACTTGCTCAACCGAAGCGATGAGAGGATCAATAGCATTTGTCTCACACCACTTGGAAAAACGAGTCAATTTCCTAGTGTAGGTGATGCGTGTAGAAGGAGCCCTTGAGGTCCCGATTATATCACAGCATTCCACAGGCAGATTGAGATTCATCAGCTTACGCTGCTCAGGAACCAGGCCTTGAGAGACAGGGTCGCTGGATCGTGATGGACCTCCTTGTGGTTCTGTTGCGTCAATAGATACTGATGCGCTTTGAGGCAAATCAGGGGCCATCGCGACAGGTGCTGTAGGGTCAGGTACCAGACCTGCCCTGCCCAGTCCAGTCCGGTGCAATTAGGATCATAGAACATTTCTGCTTTTTCAGTCTGTGTGGTATCCTGGAAATGAGGGAAGAGGGGGGGAGGGGCCAAGTAGGAATTTCCCCGTCCAATCCACTGAGAAAGCGTCTCCTGCGGACTCTTTGGGTACCTGGAGGCGAACATTTTGCATTTCTTGTTGGCCCTGTTGGTAAAAAGATCGCGATGTGGATGGCCCCATAAGGCGAAGATCCGTTGGGCTTCCCTCTCATCCAGCTACCACTCGTGAGAAGACGTGTAATCCCTGCTCGGTTTGTCTGCTAGGACATTGTCCACTCCCAGAAGGTGTTCCGCCTTCATTTGGACTCCGTGATGCTAGGCCCATGCCCATAGTATTTGATCTTCTTGAGATAAGATCTCTGACCTCGCGCCTCCTTGCTGGTTTGTGTAGTGCATGGAGGTCGTGTTGTCTGTCTGTACATCGAGTACCTGCCCCGCTACTACCGGAAGGAAAGCTTTCAGTGCTCACTGTATGGCCCTGAGTTCCAACACATTGATGTGGAGTTGGGACTCCTGGGTTGACCAGGAGCCCTTGGTTTGTAGGTCCACAAGATGAGCGCCCCAGCCCGAAAGACGTGCCCGTCCTCAAGAGAAGGGTCAACGTTGGTGCCTGAAACGGCATCCCTTGTAAAAGGTTCGGCGGAACGTTCCACCATCGAAGAGCCTTGTGCAGTGTCGTTGGAATCTGGACAATGTCCTCTCAAGAGCCGAGAGCTTGTTTCCAGTGGTGGTCCAGTGCCTCCTGGATAGGCCTCATGCGAAGCCTGCAATTTGGTATGAGGAATATACATGAGGACATCATGCCCAGGAGGGATTTGTAAGAGCGCACCAATGTTGTTTCTCTCCCTAAGAACCACGAGGTCAAGCGGAGAATTGCTGTTGCTCTTTCTGCCGACGGTCTCACCCTGGGAATGATGTTGTCAATTTCGGCTCCCATGAAACTGTCTTGCTGGGAACTGGGCAGGACTTTGCGTTGTTTATAGCGAAACCCAACTCTCTTAGATGATGTGTTGTCTTTGAAACTGCCAAGCGTGCACTTGAGGTGGAACTTGCTCTTATCAACCAGTTCAGTTGTCCGGAATTGAAAATGAAGATCACCCACAGTGAACCTGAGGAATTTTCTGTGTGCTGGGTGGATTGGTACGTGGAAGTATGCGCCCTCCAAGTCTAAAGTGGGCAAGAAATCGTGCATGTTCAACCAAGGGAGCACTCCTTGCAAAGTTATCCTCTTGAATTTGATGCGCTTGATATATTTGTTTAGCGTGCTCAGGTCCAAGATGGGTCGCCATTGACCATTCTTCTTTTTGATGAGGAAGAAACGGGAGTAGAAACCCTTCCCCCTTAGAGAGTAAGGTACTGGCTCTATTGCTGCTTTGTGTAGAAGTTTCTGGATTTCGGACATGACTTGCTTTAACATATGCACCTTGCAGAGTCGGGGCATGCAAGGGGGTTGGTCTAGAAATTCTAATGTGTGCCCCTCACGGACCACCTGTAACACCCATTTGTCTGATGTTATTGACTGCCAGTGTAAAGAACTGGCTCACCCTCCACCAGGGTGGGATGTTGAGGGGAAGGAGCTGGACTGTCAGTTTTGTTTGCTCTGCGACTTCCCTTGAGCGGAGCCCAGCCTCCCTCTCTGGCCGTACTTAAGACTGGTACTTGGTGTCCTCGTATGAAGTACCTTGCGACTTCGGACCGTAGGACGGACGGTTAAAAGCTCTACTTCGAGGATGAACGTCGAAAAGGACGAAAAGACTGGTGATCCTTGTCTTTATCTTTCGAGGAGCTGATGGCACGTGCCGTGTCCGTTTTGATTCCTTTGAGGTGGTCACCGATCTTTTTCCCGAAGAGTTCTTGACCATCGAAGGGCATGTCAAATATCTGAGCTTAGAACTCAGGCCTGAAATTGGTAGACTTCATCCAGGCCTGTCTTCTCAGCACTGTGCCAAGGGCCATCTGCCGGACACCTGACTCCACCACATCAACTGCTGCGTCAATCATGTGACCCGAAGCTGCTTCCCCATCGGCGATAATCGACCTGGCTTTTTTTTTTTTTTTTCTTCTTGGTTTATTAAGAAAAACCTTTAAAAGTAGTAACATTACATTTGATTACTCGTTTAAAAAGATATCATAATTGACCAATAAGCAGGTGAAGACAGAGAATGTCACAGAGTAAGGAATATAAACAGTATAAACGATAAAAGTCATATAAGTAATAGAAAAAATAAACACTTAATTGGACAAAATGTATCACACAGCATGTTAGCTAATATTTACATCCATTTTCATGTGATTTTGCTAGTTCATCTTCAATGTTTTTAAGGAGAAATGTCAAGGCATGTGTTAGTTTATTATTAGCCTCTGTGAAACATTCCATCCACCATTCTTCCATGGTATGAAGAGGTTTATTTGCCACAATTGTATTAAACAGTGTCATTTTTCTCGTAGAGAAAGCTTTACAGGTTAAAACCAGATGTTTGATATTCTCTTCAAGATGGTCACAGAATCTGCAGTTCGGGTTCAGGTTCTCATATTTAGGCCATCGTCTAATTACCTCTTTTGTCTTGAATTGATTTAGCCTGAATTTCATAAGCAGGATTCTCTTCTGTTTGTCCGGACATTTTTCAAGATATTTATAGATTGAATTATAGGCTTTTCCTTCTGGGGGAACATTTTTCATAAGCGAGTATTTGGCTCTGTCTGTGCAGGTGTTGATCCAATCAATTTCCCATAGTTTTTTTTTTACAGCATCTGGATTTTCCATCAGAGTGATCGCATCACTTTTTATATCCATTAGGATTGGATGACATTGATTTAACCAGGCTGAAAAAATTGTATTTGATTGATTATCGGCCAAATTATGAAGAATTTTCATTTGCGGTGCGCCATTTGGCAGGATTATCTTACGAAAGATTGACAGAGTATTCCATGTGACTTTTGCATTTATTGAAATCAGCCCCAATTCGTATCTTACTACAACTGCCGGCAATCCTCTACCGACTTTCAGAATTCTGCCCCAAAACATGTTTTCAAGTGTATCCCACAAACTTGCGGGGCATCCAAACGCAGTTTCAGCACCATAGATTATCGCAGGCACCGCTTTTTGTTTGTAGAACTTTAAGGTAGGAACCAATGAGAACTTGCCATATTTTTTGTCTAAGGCCATAGCTTGGGCGCTTAATTGACGACATTTTGATTTAGTTTTCTCAACCCAAGTATGGTCATTTATGTTAGAATTTAACCACATACCCAGGTATTTTACCCGTTTTACCTCTTGGAGTATTTCGCCGTTAAGGCACCAGTTGAAATTCTTGGATGTACCTTTAGTCAGGTTTTGAAATGTTAAGATGACAGATTTGCTCGGATTTATCTGTAGACCATTATCTTGGACATATTTTTCTAACACATGTAATTTCCGTTGTAGTCCGATGGGTGTAAGGTCCATTAGGACAAGGTCATCAGCATACAGGACCCCATTTAGGGGAGTGTCAATTATCTTGGGGTCAAATCCTTTGGCTTTCCCAAGTGCATCACCAATGTCATAGATGAAAGCATTGAATAATATTGCCGCTAGAGGACACCCTTGTTTAACTCCACAGTAAGTGCGAATGGGTTTTGATAGAGTGCCGTTTGCGTCTAACCGAATATAGATTTTAGTATCGGTATGCAAATCCTTGATGGCATGTAACAGGCTATTTGGACAATTCCAGCTTTTTAATTTTGTCCAAAGGGGTTCTCTATCTATGCTATTGAAAGCATGAGATAGGTCAACGAATGCAAGGTACACTTTTGATTTTTTCATAATCATGTCCATTTTTATTAAATTAATGAGTATTAAATTTAGGCAACAGCCAACACCCTTCACAAATCCACTTTGTCTGGCGTCAATATGGTTGGTTGACATTAGCCAATCCATCAGTCTATGTTGGAGTTGTGTTGCATAAACCTTACCCAATACATCTAACAAGGCAATAGGTCTATAATCCATTGGGTTTGATCGATTGCCCTTTTTGAATATTGGGACAACAATGGCTTTTTTCCATGACACTGGGGTGATACCTTCCATAGCGATTTTATCAAACAGAATCTTACAAAACTCAGCCCAGGCGTTCGGATCAGATTTTAGCATGGCATTTGTTAAGCCATCCGGGCCAGGCGCTCGAGAATTGGAAAGTTTTTTGATGTCTAATAAGATTTCCGCCTGATCAAACTGAATATCCCAAGGAGAGAGTGCAGGTAATGGAGGATCAGGTGTGCTACCCTTTTTTGAGAACAGGATTGAAAAATGCTCAATCCATTTTTGTTCAGTGACCATGTTTTTATTCGATGCTGTTAGTATTCCAGATTGGTTATTAATAATTGACCAAAAATCTGCAGAGTTTTTCTCTTTCATAAAATTAATTATTTGTTCAGCATCATGTTGTTCTGTTAAGGCACGATGTGCTATCAACCAGTTTTTATAGTTTTGTTTAATCTTTTTTCTCTTCTTTAGAGCATCCATGTGGCTGTCATTTTTTAGTTGACGTAGGGCCTTGCGCATTTCTCTCTTTCTCATGACGATTTCAGGATTGTAAGGTCGATAATCGACCTGGCTTCTTCCTGGAGTTCTACAGGTAGCCGATTGGCCAGCTTGGACATGTGGAGCCAAAGCTTGTGGTCAAATCTACCACATCATGGCCAGCGTGTTGCCCGCTCTAATGGTAAGCGATGCTGGTGCAGACACTTTCCTGCCCATAGTCTCTAGTTTGCAACCATCCTTGTCCGGTGGGGCTGATAGAGGTGATGCTGGATTGGTCAACTTTTTTCTAGATGCTACTGTAATGACCAAGTCCGGTTTTGTATGACCTTTTAGAAAAAGAGGTGCAGACTCAGGAGCCTTGTATTTTTTCTCAGGCCTGGAAACTAAAGCCGGAGTGCATAAGGGTGTGGCCAATATCTTGGATCCGGACTCCCAAATGGTGTTGAGGAGAGGAATGGTAGTAACAGTTCTCCTACGTTTGTCCCTGTGCTCATAAAGCACAGACTTCTTCTCCTCCGATGTGACCTGTAACTGAAACAAGTCTGCGGCTTTGCCGATGATCGTATGAAAAGAGACTAGACCATCCGGCGGTGAAGAGCCACGCGGAGAATCTTTTTTTCTGGGCTTTTCAACAATGTAATCGTCCCATTCGCTAGTATTCGGCTCTTGTGTGATTTCGCCTTCTTCTGGTTCAGAAAATTCTCTGAAAGGATCTTCCTGCCAGTGAGAGCGCAACAGGATGGTAAAACCGTTGGACCTCTAGCTGGAGATTTTGTCCTGTGTGATGATGCCGGAGAAGGGACCCTTGTCAGTGAAGCACAGTGTCCTGCTCCTAGACCTGCGCGGTGGCTCGGGTGAACTCACCCTTTTCTGTGGCCTACTCCTGGAAGGCGAATGTCTTGGCGTGCTTGGTCGAGGTGAAAAATCCCTCTGCGGGAGGTTTAGTCCCCTCGGTACAGCTGACTTGCTTTTTTCTTTGACGTCTGTTGAACTCCTCAATTATCGTTTGCATTGATAACATGAGCACAGGATCGTAAGGATCAGCAGGCACCTCTGTAGTAGGTTGCCAAGGAGGGCTGTGTTCCTTAGGTGTAAGCAATGCTGTTATTCAAAAATCTCAGTGTCTGAAAACTCCTCCTGCAGGATGACGTCAGGTAGCTCTGGCATTTCTCCTAAGGGAGATAATTGTGTTCCCTGTGGTTCAAGAGCGTCTACAAACTGAGGCGGCGCTTCTATAGACACAGGAAGACTGTCTTCATTGGATGGCGTAACAGTGGTGTCAGCGAGGGGCGTTTTGGGCCCCAATTCTTCAGTCGGTAAAGGAGCTTGCAGTGCTGTTGACAGAGCCGTGGTCGAAGATTGACAACGGCCTCATCGATGGCGGGTCCGTGGACAAAGATATTGTGGACGGTGGCTTGCCTTTATCCGTCGACAAGTGCGTGGATGAAGATTTCGTGGACAGTAGCTTATCCATCGACGAGTGCTTCGTGGACGAATGAGGAGCTTCCTTCGTCGACTATTGCTTCGTGGATGATAAACTCGCCGACAAGGAAGATGCGGTTTGTTGCGTGGTGGTCGTCGATGAGGGTTTCGTCGACGGTTTGGTGGACGACGGGCCTCTATCTTTACTGCCACTCGTAGACTGCAAAAAACCGGGGGCGGGGGACAGTCGTCCACGGAGAAGAAAACTCCTCCTTATCTTTGGAGGTAGTTTTTGCTTTAGAATGCTTCATTTTATGGCTTATAGAGTCCAGGGGAGGTAGGAAAGGTATAATTTCCAGCTTCCTTTTACTCTTGGGAGTGGGAGAGGAACTCCTTTCCGCTGAAGAAGCCCTTCTTTTAGAAGTTTGCCTCTCAGATGATTTGCTGGAGTGAACAGGGGCTGTCTTCGCAGATTCCTCATCAGAAGAAGGTCCCTTGGCTTCCAAATGCAGGAGAAGTCTTATGTCTGTCTTGTAGGGTCTTAGTTGAAAAAGACTTGCAACTGTGACATCTCTGGATGTCATGAGGATATAGACAGTATATACAGTGATCATGGGGGTCTTTCATGTAAACCACCTTTCTCCTGCACCTCGTGCAATCGCTGAATAGGGGAAGGCTTCTTGGTAGCCTGAAGTTCAGCCATCTGAAGGGAAAGTTCACTTGATGAATTTGGGTCAAATCGAAGTTTTTTGAAACCCCAAAAACCAGTGGCGATAGCCCCTAGCCAGGGGAATGTGGTATATTAAAATATACAACTACTGTTGAAAACAGAAGAAAAATCAAAAAAGCTTGAGGATTCCCTGTGTCAATTACACTGCGGTGAAAGATCTGAAGATGGCTGCCTGGGGCGGAGCTTAAGCCCTGCCACCTCATTGGTTGGGGTCATAAAGGACCAAAGTGAGGTGGAGGGACTACATAATAGAATGGCTCATAGGCTATAATGGACTATGTACATGCATTTCTATGTCGCAATGTGTGTATATTTTAAAATGTTTTAATTATTTTTATCTGACGACAGGGAATATTCAAGCATCTGTCTCATGATCCATCGATCACACCCCTTTTGGTCCTCCTGGTCCCTGGCACGTCGGGGGTTACTCGCTGTAGTACACCCAACATGGCCGTATTCGCAGAACGCGGTCTATCGACATTTACGTCCATGCAGCATGTTCCATAAATTAACCACGCCCCCGCGGCTCCGCGCATCTCAACGCTTTCGTTAGCTGAGGCTAGACGTGTGTCGCGTTGTGCTCCTGGAACTGAGTTGCTGCTCCAATTCCCGGACCCTCTCCTTCCCTTTCCTTGTACCTGTTCTTTCCGCGTTCCACGCACACCTCTCCCGTGTGCACTCTTCCTGGTCTTCCTGGATTTTCCTTGATCCCGGACGAAGAAGCTGAACGAATCCTGGAATCCAACGACGGCCAAGCGGGCTTATACAAGACCCGAACAGCACGGAAGAAAACTCCAGGGAAGGATCCCGCAAAGCAACATAAACAGGTGAGAAAACACGAAACCTGTAACAGATTGAGACGCCACCTGACTGAATTCGACACAGACATGGAAGCGGCCATCCAGGACCTAATGCGTGGCATGCAAGAGCTGACGACCATTGTGCAAAATTTAAAGGCAGAGAACGCCGCCTTAAAGCAATTGGTGTTGTCCCGTGAATCCGCTACGAAAGAGAGTGTAATACTGGGCGGCGTTGTTGATAAATATGATGGTTCCGCAAAGAGTCTTCGTGGATTCCTTGACTCATGTTTGGTCCACTTTACTTTCAAGCCTTATTATTTTTCTACGCCCAGGGCTAAGGTGGGCTTTATTATTTCGCATCTTTCCGGCAATGCCTTGACCTGGGCCACCCCATTGGTTAACTCTGGGGATTCTCTCCTGGACGATTAGGATGGCTTCATACAGGCCCTTAAAACCATGTTTGACCGCCCAGAGCAGGTCTACAGTGCCCAGGAACGTCTACTCGACTTTCAACAAGGAACCCAGGATATGCTTACGTATGTCACACGCTTCAAACAGCTGGCTAAAGAGGCGGATTGGTCCCCTGAAGCTTGTTTTACCCTATTTCGAAGAGGGCTAAACGAAGACATCAAGGATGAACTAGCCAGAGTGGCGCGCCCAAATTTTTATCAGGCCCTAATGGATCTTGCCCTGCAGATGGACTTTCGCATTCAGGAGAGAAAGGCAGAGAAAAAGAAAAGCAAGTCGCCACTCCAGAAGAGCCCCATTGGGATACCCTCGAAACCCGAAGGTATTCCCACTTCAAGTAACGAGCCTGAACCTATGCAGCTAGGGGCATTGCATGGACCCATATCCTCCCAAGAAAGAATGCCTAGGATCCATACCGGGTTGTGTATGTATTGTGCATCAGACAAACATCTAGTAAGAGAGTGCCCAATAGCCCCCCCCCCCCCCACAGCGCTCGGGAAACGCCAGCTCCAGATCCTAAATGGAGCACAGGTTTGTGAGAGAGATGCCTGCTCCACATCAATTACATCCTTGAACTCTCCTGGACAAAATTCCTTGGTGATTTTACAGGCCTTATCACCATCCAAGAAGGAAACGCACCCCATCCTGGCACTGGTGGATTGTGGAGCTATGGGGATTTTCATAGACCAAGAATGGGTTTTTAAACACCATATTCCTTGCGAATCCCGGACTATCATGCAACTTGTAGAAGCTATTGATGGAAGACCCCTTTCTTCAGGACCCATAACCCTTCAGACCAAGGACGTCAAACTTGCCATAAACCACCATCGAGAAAGGATAAAATTTGACATCATCAAGTCGGGCCACTACCCAATGGTTTTGGGAATGCCCTGGCTTCAAAAACACAATCTGTACATCAAATGGGTAGCGGGTTCCTTGTTCCTGGGCTCAGAATTTTGTATGTCCCACTGTTTGTCAGACCTTACTCCGACACCATCAGAAGGACCTCCTACGAATCACCAAGGTACCATCTCTGTCTCAAACATTATCCGGGTTCCGGAGATATACCAGGAATACTCTGTCGTCTTCTCCACTGCCATTGTCCAGGCGTTACCTCCCCATAGACCCGAGGACTGTGCTATAGAAACGGACCCTTCCTTCTGCTGTAATTCCCTTTGGGAGGATGTTCATCTTATCCGAACCTGAAAATAAAGCCCTTCGAGAATACCTGGATACTAATCTTGCAAATGGCACCATACGACCCTCTAAATCCCCAGCAGGGGCCTCACTGTTTTTTGTTCCTAAGAAAGATACCAAGGAACTCAGACCGTGTCTGGACTATCAAGGTTTAAATCAATGCACCCTTAAGGATTGCTATCCGTTACCCTTGATCTCGGGCATTCTGGAGGCAGTAAGGGGCGCAGTTGTTTTCACCAAGTTGGATCTCAGGGGTGCCTACCATCTGATTCGCATTAGGGCAGGAGATGAGTGGAAAACGGCCTTTAGAACACCCTTTGGCCATTATGAATACTTGGTCATGCCTTTTGGACTTGTTAATGCCCCGGCGGTCTTCCAACGCTTCATGGATAGGGTGTTCTCAGACATGCTATTCCTTTTTGTGATTGTCTATCTGGACGATATCCTAATATTTTCGAAGGACATTTCCAAGCACGAAGAACATGTAAAGGTAGTGTTACGACGACTGCGTGAAAACAAGCTCCTGGCAAAGCCCGAGACATGCATCTGCCATGTTTCTACTGTACACTACCTAGGATTTATCCTTAGTCCATCAGGCATTGGAATGGATCAATCCAAGGTTATGGCAATATTATCCTGGCCAAGCCCCACCTCTGTGAAACAAATCCAGTCTTTTCTTGGCTTAGCTAATTTCTACAGGAAATTAATACCTTCCTTTTCCGAGATAGTCCAACCAATCATTGTTCCATTAAAAAAAGATGTACCCTTCCTTTGGACCACAACTCAAGAGGAAGCCTTTCAACGGTTGAAGACAGTTTACACAAGCTCCCATTCCTGGCTCAACCTGATGTCAACCGACCATTCATAGTAGAGACAGATGCCTCCAGTTACGCTATTGGAGCCGTCCTCAAACAGCTATTCGAGGACAGGATGGAACACCCCATTGCTTACCTTTCCCGGACGTTAACTCCCAGTGAAACCCATTACTCAGTCTTGGAAAAGGAACTGCTGGCCATCCGTCAAGCCTTCACCGAGTGGCGTCATCTACTCCTCGGAGCAAAGCATCCTGTCCAGGCCCGCACGGACCATCGAAACCTACAAGTACTGCAAGCCTTGGAATGTAGGAATAGCGTCAATCTCGCTGGGCCTTCTTTGCCCAGTACCAGTTCCAGATCCAGATTCACCACGTTCCCGGAACACAAAATCTAATAGCTGACGCCCTCTCTCGACGTCCAGACTACGAACCTCTGGGAGATCGGGCATACCCCAAGATGTTTCCCCATACAATATTTGTAGCTCAAGCAAACAATCTCCTGGAAGACATTCGCATGCAAACTCAGACTTCGGAACTCTGGAAGGATCCTTCGAAAAGGACTCTATGGGATCTGAGAACCCAGGATGGATACCGGTTTAAAAATAACAACCTGTTCATTCCCACACAGAAACTACAACAAAAGATAATAAATCTCTGCCATGATATTCCTCACTCCGGTCATCGCGGCATTACCAACACCCTGCACGTTCAACTGTACGTGCAATCTTGTTCTGTCTTATCAAAACAAACATGACAACCAGAAACCAGCAGGACTCTTATTACAGCCTACACCACCAACAAGACCTTGGGAAGTCATCGCTACAGATTTTATTGTAGAATTACCGCCATCCAAAGGGTACACCACTATCATGGTCACCATTGACTTGTTCACTCATATGGCCCATTTTACACCTCTGTATAAGTAACCATCCTCGTCAGAACTTGCTGGAATCTTCCTGGAACACATCTTCCAACTGCATGGACTTCCTTCCAAGATTATATCGGACAGAGGACCACAGTATATCTCTCAATTTTGGAAACGCATCTGCAGGATACTAGGAATCCAACGAGCCCTCTCCTCAGGATATCATCCCCAAACCAATGGAGTCACAGAACGAGTGAATCAAACCCTTGAACAATACCTTTGTTGTTTTTCTACAAAGGTCCAGGAAGATTGGTCGCTTCTGATACCAGTGGCAGAATTCGCCTACAACAATTCGGACCATTCGGCTGTTAAAACCAGCCCTGTCTTTTGCAGCCATGGATTCCACCCTGCGATACTACCTTCAGTTCTTCCGCATCCTACACCAGTTCCAACAGTCGATTCCTGGATTGAAACACTCAATGTACAGAGAGAAGCCAAGGAACATCTAGAAAGGGCACAGATCCAAACTATCCGCTATGCAGATTCGAGGAGGCGGCCAGGGCCTTCTTACAGTATTGGAGATAAAGTATGGCTATCTTCGAAGCTACTGCCCCGACATCTCAGACCAAATAAGTTGGCTCCTCGATATTATGGGCCTATTTCCTATAAAAGAAATCATTAACCCTGTGGCCTTTCGACTTAAACTACCAGACTCCTGGAAGAAAATCCATCCAGTTTTATACAAATCTCTATTGAAGCCTTACATCCAAACCACCCGGACTAATCTTAGACCCAGTCCTGTGGTTGTCAACGACCATCTAGAATATGAAGTGTCTCGAATATGTGACTCCAGATATAGACGAGGACAACTTCAATACCTGGTGGAATGGAAGGGCTATCCACCCAGTGAACGTCCCTGGGAACCAGTCTCAAACATAAACTCCCCCAGATTGCTCAGAAAATTCCATCTAATACATCCAGGCCAACCCGGTGGAACGTGTTTTAGAAGGGGGCATGCTGTCATGATCCATCGATCATGCCCCTTTTGGTCCTCCTGGTCCCTGGCACCTCGGGGGTTACTCGCTGTAGTACACCCAACATGGCCGTATTCGCAGAACGCGGTCTATCGACCTTTATGTCCATGCAGCACGTTCCATAAATTAACCACGCCCCCGCGGCTCCGCACGTCTCAACGCTTTTGTTAGCCGAGGCTAGACGTGCGTCGCATTGTGCTCCTGGAATTGAGTTGCTGGTCTAATTCCCGAACCCTCTCCTTCTCCTTCCCTTGTACCTGTTCTTTCCGCGTTCCACGCACACCTCTCCCGTGTGCACTCTTCCTTCCTGGTCTTGCTGGATTTTCCTGGATCCCGGACGAAGAAGCTGAACGAATCCTGGAATCCAACGATGGCCGAGCGGGATTATACAAGACCCGAAGAGCACGGAAGAAAACTCTGGCGAAGGATCCCACAAGGCAACATAAACAGGTGAGAAAACACGAAACCTGTGACAATCTGAATCTATGAAAGATCCAATGCTGGAGAACTTTACAAACCCCAGACCTCCCATACCAACATGGCGTATGCCCGCCAACACACTAACAGACGAGATCTTTAGGAAGTCACTAGCAGAGTTTCTAGTTAACTTCTTACATATCAATGTGGGCAGTGTGGGGAGCTGGGGCACCATTTGGGAAGCCTTGAAGGTGGTGACCCGGGGAGAGGTCATAGCTAGAGCTGGGGGAATAGGCTGAATGCTAATGGAGGAGCTGGAAGTCAAAGAGGAGGATATCAGAATACTTGAGACCCAGGCTCCAAGTGTGCAGGGTTTTGAGGAAAAGCTGACTGCGGCTAGCTCCCAATGTAAAGAGTCAAGAGAGCCTCTCCAAGTTAGACTACGCCACGTGCATGGCCCGTGCCAATGTAGAAGGTGACAAACCTGGGAGGCTACTTGCTTGGCTTTGTAAATGTCAACAGCCTAGACCCTTGACCACACTTCTCCATGAGTGTGGGACTCCTTGGAGATCCCAACTCGCAATCAACAACATATTTGCCTCATACTACGCACGACTGTACAGCCACAAAAGCCTGGTGCCCCAGGAAGACACAGGAAACTCTCATTGATTCGACTCCCGAACTTTACATCCGACCAACAATCACCCTTGAACCAACCCATCAACGTGGAAGAGGTGTATGAGGCAATAGCATCCCTTTTCACCGGTAAAACACTGGGAAGTGATGGCCTCCCACCAGAGTTCTACAAAGCCTATAGTTCCACTCTAGCTCCAACACTTCTGAAAGTCTTTAATGAAGCCTACAATAGGGGCGTGCTACCAATTGGTATGAGGGGGACCCTGGTTGTACCCATCGACAAGTCAAGGAAACCAATGGACAGTTGTGATTCATACCGCTCCCTTGCCATGCTGAATTAGGACATCAAAATATTCACTACGATCTTGGCAAAACTCCTCCGCAGAGTTATTGCTTCCCCGATCCACACAGAGCAAACATGCTTTGTGCCAGGTCACAGTGCTGCTCTCAATCTACGACTCCAACATGTCATCGACCAAACTAACTCCAGAATAGAGCAATATGCGGTAGCGTCTCTGGACGCTATCAAGGCCTTCAACTCGATATACTGGGAATGGTTGCTCACCTCGCAGTGCAGGTCCGAACTGGGCGAGTGTTTTATCCGGTGAGTGGCTTTACTATAAGCACTTCTCCAATAGCAAGGGTTAAGTCTGGCCGACTGGTGTCTGAGTTCTGGAATATATGCTGAGGAATGGGCAGGGCTGCCCACTTTCACCTATATTTTAACCATGGAACCTATTGCAGAATACTTAGAACAGAAGTATTTGGACACTGGGATTATGATGGCAGACACAGACACCTGACATCACTATACGCAGATGATATACTACCCTTTCTATGTGAACCACAACACAACCTCCCCATGATTCTTGACGTACTAAACAGGTTTGCAGAGATATCTGGAATCTCTTTCAGTTAGCTTGAATTCCTGCCCCCTCCCCACTTGGATGGACTTAGGAGAGCTGACATGTCTGACTTATCAGGGTTTGGCATCCCATGGGTGGAGAAATCCTTTAATTACCTGGGTGTTCAAATTACACATGCATCGGCAGATATACACACACATGCAACACGCTCAGAGTGGTGCCTAGATTCGAGCTTTACTATTTAGCTGCTCAGTTAAGCTTTGTCACCCAATGGCTAGCGGATGGCCCTACACCAGAACTAGCATTGCTTCAACAGCTGGTGGCACCGGCCAAGCTTAGGGAATCACTGTGGATCCCAGTAAACTGTATGGATAGCTTAACCCCGTTGGTCGCACTTGGTAGACAGGTCTGGGTCCGGACCCTAAAAGGTACTCGGGATGTCCAGCGCTTACTCTCGCAACATCCCAATAGCTGCAGACATGTGTGTGGACAGAGACGATTTGGGTGTACAGACTTTGGGAAGGATGTGGCCTGTACACCTGGGGGATACAATGAAGGTAAATTCAGAGATCTGGAGAATGTGACCCAACAGTTGGGCCTGCCCAAGGGTCAATTTATGAGATTCATGAGAGTGAATGGGGAGGCAAAACGTAGTTGGGTCAGGTGACCTGAAGAATCAACACTCCTGGCTCTGGTATATGCATTGGAAGATGGCTGGAGGCAGGTAGCTAGCCTTTATAGCTGCCTGTTGGTGGGTTCCAGCTTTCAAAACCCAACTTTGAAACTGAAATGGGAAACCGATATGGGTTCTAAATTACAGACACCGAGTGGAACCTAGTGCCGGGCTTCCCTAAGAATGTATTCCGTAATGCAAGGTTGACTGCTGCAGATTAATCTACTCCATCTCACATACATGACCCCCGCCAGAATAGCTAAATCTTGTAACAGCAAGCAGCCCACCTGCCCCCGGTGCCACCAGGATAGCGACAACCTTATTCACATGTTTGGAAGTGCATCAGGGTGCAGAGTTTCTGGCCCAGAGTTGAACAGGCTTGCAGAGGGGCTGGTGTCATTAGATATGTTTGGTCATGTATGGGAGGACAGGCCCAAGGGACCCCCCTCTCCCCTGCAGTCCCCTCCTTGTGACGTCCATGACTCGTCAGGGGACCCCCCTGCCACCAGGGCCCAGGTGGTGGGTGGACCACTGGCTGACACATTGACCAAACGTACTGTATTAGGCTAGGTCCTGGAAACCATTTTGAAAACCAGAACGCCTCCTACTATGTGCTTCTCTAGGGGTAATGTAAAGAGAGCGATACCATGTCCTTATGCCATGACGAACCTGATGCTGCTAGAGTGCAAAGGAACACAAGCGCGACAGTATTGTGAGCTCATGTAAATTGCTTAAAGAGATAGATAGAATGCAATCAAATGTGAATGTATGAGTTTAACAGGTATTACTGCTGTCAACCATATTGGTCTGTTCCTGCGTGCTCCACCAACCCATATGCTACCTCACGTATCGTGTTTACCATATAATGCGAGAGAAACTATTTTTGCATATACTCACCATGTAGTGATTAATAGAAACGTTGGTATAGTTAACATATTTGAAATGACTATGTAAAGGTGCAAACGATGTAGACGTGTAACCCTTTAGAAAATCAATAAGCATTATACGAATCCCTTTGTTCTCAATATAATTTGCAGCATACGAGAAGAGTATCATTGTGGGCATATCCAAGGTCACTTCCCCTCCCTTCCCATTGAAGCCTGCCAGAGAAAGCAAAGGCCCTAGCTACACAGCTACACCGCCTCACCTCCCCCAATTCGTCTGGAGCCGCTTCAAGCATTCATGTTCCCCCCGCAGCTCACATGGCCACGGCCAGCCACCTGAATTATTTACAACATAGCAGTAAAACCTGGCCATAACCAAAGGCCAGAGGTGCCCCCTCATAGGTCCCACGGCCCACCAGTTCACCCCAGATTAATGGCGCTTGTAAAATAAGACACCTAATATTGCACCAACATTGTGTAAAAGCATCTGTCATTACTTCTAACGGGACCTAAAACTCGGACAGCTCACCCCGTGCCCGGAGACCCGACCCCATGACACCTAGTCAACAGGAAAACAGTAACCATGTATTGATGTATCGTCAAAGTATTCCACCCAATGTGCATTCCTCCTGTGTTGTATTAACCTGTAGAATAACCTATTGTATGATTTACAGGACAACTGACATTGCAGTATTGAATGAATGGGGTGTGCATGGCCATTAGGGCAGAAAGCCAAGAAAGACGTCCAACAATGACACTGACCACGCCTGGCCTGGCAGCACCTCCCGGATGAGCCCCGCTGACCTGACCACCCCACGTTGACACCCGGCGTTGTCCACCAACCACGAAGCGACGCTTCACAGCTGCACATAGTTAGTCGACGCCACCCAATCCCCAGGAACATGTGCCCCCTATAGTGTTTAGGTTCTTGTGACACTTTTTGTAAATATAAACGCATGTCTTTGCGATTGTCAGGCAGAGTGCTCTCGGAGTTTGCAGAGTTCTTTGCATGCCCCATTTGACTTAGATAAACTTCCATTAAGCTCAACCGCACTTGGTCCTAGCCTTATTCCCATTTTGGGAGAGTCCATTATTGCCTCTCATTGCGGGGAGGGTCGTGCTATTTGGGGACGCTCGCCTTCAGTCCCATCTGGAGTTCCTGCTTGGCTCATACCCTAGATTCAGCAAATACAAGTATGTAGACAGGTTTACATGCATACTTGCTAAGAGAAGGATTGCTATGTCCTGGAAATCCCCCAGTGGCCCACAGTTCAAAGTATGGTTTCTCAAATTTAACAGTTGGTGCGAATCAGAAACGATGGCTTGGGCCCCAGGAAGACTGTGCTGTGGACATATGGACCCGGGAAAACACTGGCCCTTGATATGTTCCATACATCGGATGACAAACCACCCTGAAGGTTCTGACCACTCTTTCATGATCCATCTAAACTAGAACTGTCCCTCACTCTTATTTTTGCTATCGTTTGCATCTCATCTGTGGCCGTGCCTGCCATGCTCAGCTCTTTGCATTGATTGGTAAATTACACCCACAGACTCCTCTCATGTGTTGAGCCAAGTATATTTATGGAAAGTGTATGTTCCAAAGTTGTTGTAAGTTTATGTTTATAATGCAAAAAGCCTCAGAGAAACCATGATTCACTTATGCTTTCTGTAACTTGACATTACATGCATTACTCAACGTAATAGCATTTCTAATGGTTGTATCTGCTTAGATTCACATGCTGTGCATAGGGTCTGACATCCAGTGGTAACCGCAGAGTATTGCATCTGGTCTGTCGGGGACATGGGCATAGGCGTGTCTGTAACACTATCCCTATCGTGACGTGTAGTGTACCCAAAATTCCTCAAGCGCCGAGGTCCCTCCGACTGTATTTTTTCTGCGATGAGGGAGCCCAAGGCTATTGTGAGCGAGTACATGAAGTGAGAAAGTAGAACGAAGTCTATGTTCCTTCCACCCCAAGCAGGGAGGCAGGGAGGGCGCACATGAATCTAAGCAGAAAAAAACCATCAGAAATGATATTACGGTGAGTAATGCATGTCTTCTGATGTTAATCTGCTTAGAATCACATGCTGTGCATAGACTAGCAAGCAGTACCCAGAGATGGAGGTGGGTTGCGAGAAGGAACAGTAGAGAAGAACCAGTTACTCTCTTACCTGGTAACGTTCTTTCGTTGGGATGGTCCGCCGATGTATTCCATATTCCATATCTATGACAGTAATCACCACAGCTGTGCTGCTTCGGAAAATCTTTCCTCGAGGACCTCCGACGTCACTGGATGTTATAAGTAGGACACACGACGCCCATAGCATCAGTTGGAGTTTTTTCCCAATAACGTGTGGCACCAGTCTTCTGTCAGTCTGACCACACAAAGCCATGCAGAAATATAAGCTGCAATCGCATAAGAAATTCAGTAGCGGGGAAGGCAGGCAGGGAGCGATATGGAATAAGTCGTCAGACCATCCCATCGAAAGAACTTTACCAAGTAAGAGAGTAACTTGTTCTTCGAGGGGATTGGGTCCTGCGACGTATTCCATATCTATGACAGACTCTCAAAGCAGTACCAATGCAAGGAGGTGGGAAAAGAATTTAGAAAAAGAAATTTAGAATGCCCAATCAAATTGCGGAGCAAAGCATCGCCTTGCCAAAGGCCAGATCCTGCCTACGGATGGAATTGAGGGAGTAGTGACGTACAAAAGTATGGACCGAAGCCCAGGTGGCTGCATCACAGATGTTACGAATCGGAACACCCCTCTGTAGGGCAGTAAAGGCAGCCATACCCCTGGTAGAATGGGCCCGCAAGCCGACCGGTGGGTCCTTACCCGCCAAGCGGTAACACTCAGAAATAGCCAGAATAATCCAGCGAGACAAAGTCTGCTTAGTCACAGCTTGTCCCAACCGCTTTCCGACGTAACCAATGAAGAGTTGATCGTCCACTCTGACCCGGGACATGCGTGAAATATAAAAGTTTAAAGCTCTCCTAGGATCGAGCCTATGGAGCCTCTCCTCTTCCTTACCAGGATGTGGAGGAGGATGAAATGCCGGAAGAACAACCTTCTGGCCTAAATGAAATTCCGACACCACCTTGGGAAGAAAGGAAGGACGAACTCTAAGGACAACCCTGTCCTTCTGAAATACAGTGAAGGGTGGCTTAACTGAAAGTGCCTGTAACTCACTCACTCTGCGAGCGGAAGTGGACGCAACCGAAAATACAGTTTTAAGAGTTAACAGTCTCAAAGGGCATGAATGCAAAGGCTCAAACAGAGCACCCATCAGACAAGGTTCAAATCCCAACCGGGCAACTGAAAGGTGACGGAGGGAACACATTAGTGAGCCCTTTTAGAAACTGAGAAATTAAAGAATTTTAAAATAAGAACACTCTTCAGACAATCGCTTAAATATGTACAGCGCCGCCAGGTAACCTTTGATGGTACGCACTCGCAGGCCCCTGTGGGCCAAAGAAAGCAAAAAAGACAGAACCATAGGAATGTCACATGAAAAAGGATCCACATTCTTAACCCTGCACCAGTCGCAGAACTTTCTCCAACGGCAATGGTACAGGGACTTTGTTGCGGGCCTTCTGGCCGAAAGCAACACCTCCATCACGTCTTCAAGGAGGTCCCAATCCTTATACCTCAACCTTTCAGAAACCAAGCGTGAAGGTTGAGGGATCTGACCTCTGGATGGAGAACCTGACCCCCCTCCCATGAGAGCGGATCGTCTCGGTAGGGAAGACGTGGAGGGCAGATGGGCAAGTCCAGAAGGTCCGGGTACCACGTCCTCCGGGCCCATGCCGGAGCAATGAGGATCGTCCGAGAACCGATCCTCCACAGCACTTGCGGAATGACGCGGACTGGAGGAAACGCGTACAGCAGTGGGAATGACCACTCCACCACAAACACGTCTCCTAAGGCTCCTCTTGGAGGAAATTCCCGCGGGCAGAACCTTTCGCACTTCCGGTTGACACTGGAGGCGAAGAGATCCACTTGAGGGGTCCCCCAAAGGGCAAAGATCTCCAGGAGAATCTCCTGAGCCAGCTCCCACTCGTGAGAGATCGTGCTCTGCCTGCTCAGAGAGTCCGCCATCTCGTTTTCGTCTCTGGCCAGATGAACTGCCGAAATCGAAATTTCCTGCTGGATGGCCCAGAACCAGAGCTGCATCGCCTCTCTGCACAGAGGAAGTGACCCTGCCCCCCCCTTTTTGTTGAGGTAGTGCATGGCCACTGTTGTCCGTCAGAATCAGGACATTCTTTCCTCGCACAGTCAGCAGAAAAGCCTTCAGGGCAAGCCTGACTGCCCGCAGCTCCAACAGATTGATATAGAGTCTGGACTCCGACGGAGACCAACGACCGCTGACTGTCAACTCGTTGGCATGAGCTCCCCATCCCGTGAGGGATGCGTCCGTCACGATCGTCACCTCCGGCCAGGGTAGCCAAAATGGAGCCCCCTTTATCAGATTGCCTTTGACGGCCCACCACAGAAGGTCCTGGGCGACCAAGGGCGGCACCTGAACGGGGTCCGACAACCTGCCGGAGGACTGAGACCACTAGAGCTTGAGTGCCGATTGCAAGGATCTCATCCGCAACCTGGCCTCTGGCACCAGAAGAATGCAGGATGCCATGAGGCCGAACAATCTCAAGAACTCGAACGCAGGGAGACTCTGGGCATGTTGGAACTTGTGCACCATCTGCTGAATGTGATGAGCCCTCATCTGGGGAGGGAAACACTGCCCCATGGACGTGTCGAGCATTGCTCCGATGTACTGGAGCCTCTGAGTTGGCGTCAAATGGGACTTCAAGTTGAGGGAGAAGCCCAGCCTGTGAAGGGAGTGGCAGGTGACGGACAGATGATCCAGGACTTGCTCGGGAGAGCGCGCCCTGATCAACCAATCGTCCAGGTAGGGGTAGACTTGAATCCCCCCCTTTCCTGAGATACGCTGCCACCACCACCATGAGCTTGGTGAAAGCCCTCGGGGCGGAGGTCAATCCGAACGGCAGGACCCGAAACTGAAAGTGCGAGTCGCCAACCGCGAACCTCAGGTACTTCTTGTGCTTGGGATGGATCGGCACATGAAAATGTCTGTCATGTCTGTCAGCGGGATTCCTGCCCACAACGCCAAAGTTGCCCTTGTGGAATGAGCTCTTGGACGCCCTTGTAGGGGTTTTCCCGCTTTGGAATAACAGAAGGCAATCGTCGACGAGACCCATCGGGCCAGTCAATGCTTTGAAATTGCTTTTCCTTTTGCCGAAGGACCATTTGCAACGAAGAGTTGTTGCATAGATCTAAGCTGCTGTGTCTGATGAAGGTAAAATTTTAGAGCTCTCTTTGCGTCCAAGGTATGAAGGACTTTTTCTGCAGCCGATGAGGGGGTCGCGAAAAAGGTGTGCAGGACAATGGATGAGTGTTTATGATAAGCCGTCGGAACTTTTGGAATGAATCGAGGATTAGTCGACAGAACCACTTTGTCCTTAAAAAACCTTAGGTACAGCGGGTCTATGACAAACTCTTACAACTCCGAGATCCGCCTAGCTGATGTTATAGCTATTAGAAGAACAAGTTACTCCTTACCTGGTAACGTTCTTTCAATGGGATGTTCCTCCGACGTATTCCTTATCTATGATATTTGTAGCTCCAGCTTGCTGGCCTCGGAAACATTTTTTTCCCAGTAGAGGGCGCTGTGCGGCGACGTCCGTCGAGTAGGTGTTCCTCGACAGCCACTGTATCGACGCTGACGTCATCATGCCTATAAATGGCCACGCGCAGCGTCCGTTGCTCAGTTCCGTTTTGTAGAGTAAGGTAGTTATTGCATGAATGGTTACTACCCTTGAAGGAGCGTAAGCTGCAACCACAAGGGAAATGTTACTGCGGGGGTGGATGGGAGGGGCGATAAGGAATGAGTCGGAGGAACATCCCATCGAAAGAACGTTACCAGGTAAGGAGTAACTTGTTCTTCGAAGGGATTGCGTCCTCCGACGTATTCCTCATCTATGATAGACTCCCATAGCAGTTGTATGTGATTGGAGGCGGGAGTAAGAGATGCCATATTACTCTTTAAGAATGAACAGAGTGCAACACAGCTTTGCCAAATCTAGTCTGACTGGAGGAGGAATCCAGGCTATAAAATGTGGTAAAGGTATGTGCGGACGACCATGTGGCAGCCGCACATGTCTCTAATTGGTACCCTTCTTTGAAGAGCTGAGGAGGCTGCGATACCCCTGGTCGAATGAGCCCTTAGATTTTGAGGGGGCTCTTTCCCTGCCAGTTTGTAGCATTCCAGAATGGCTAAAATAATCCATCTGGAGATGGTTTGTTTGGTTATTGGTAATCCCAACTTATGTCCTGCGTAACCTACAAAGAGTTGGTCTGCTTGTCTAATTTGTCTACTGATATAAAAACTCAAGGCTCGCTTAGGGTCCAGCCTGTGTAGTCTCTCTTCCTCTTTCCCCGGATGGGGAGGAGGATAGAATGAAGGTAAAGTAATCTTCTGAGTAATGTGAAATTCAGAAACTACCTTTGGGAGGAAGTTAGGCTTCACCTGTAGAACGACTTTGTTCTTGTGAAAAATGGTATGAGGAGGTTTACAAGATAGGGCTTGTATCTCGCTAACCCTTCTAGCAGATGTTAATGCTACCAATAAAACAGTTTTGAGGGTGAGAAACTTCAATGAACAAGAGTGGAGTGGTTCAAAAGGAGCACCCTTTAGGAAGTTTAAAACTAGATTTAAGTCCCATAAGGGAACTTGGAATGGTCTTGGAGGGTAAACATTAGTTAGACCTTTCAGGTATTGTATTACCAATGGAATTTTGAAATACGATGGCTCCTCTGCAGTGCGCTTAAAGATCGATAGCGCTGCGAGATAGCCCTTAATAGTGCCAACTTGAAGGCCTGAATTTGCCAAATAAAGTAAGAAGGATAACACCGCAGGTGTACCACATGAAAAGGGTTCGATATTCTTTTCTCTGCACCAGCTGCAAAATGTATTCCAACGGCAGCGGTATAGAGTTTTAGTTGCTGGCCTTCTGGCCGAAAGCAACACCTCCATGACGTCATCTGGAAGGTCCCAATCCTTGTACCTCAACCTTTCAGATACCAAGCGTGAAGGTTGAGGGTCTTGATGGCTGGATGGAGAACCTGACCTCCTTTCTGCGAGAGAAGATCCTCTCTGTACAGTAGACGAATTGGAGGATGGATGGACATGTCCAGAAGGTCCGGGTACCACGTTCTCCTGGCCCAATCCGGGGCAATTAGGATCATGGTCTTCCAAAACCTTCTCAACCTCCTGATCATTTGAGGAATGACAGGGACCGGAGGAAACGCGTACAGAAGTGGGAACTCCCAGTCCACTACGAACGCGTCTCCTAGAGCTCCTCTCGGGGGGGAAATTCCCTTGAGCAAAATCTGTTGCACTTCCTGTTGATACTGGTGGCGAACAGATCCACTTGAAGGGTTCCCCAAAGGGCGAAGATCTCTTGAAGGACTTCCTGAGCTATCTCCCACTCGTGGGAGACTGTGTTCTGCCTGCTCAGAGCGTCTGCTGTCAAGTTCTTCTCTCCGGCGAGGTGAATTGCCGATAGAGAGATTCCTTCCTGAATTGCCCAAAACCAGAGCTGCATCGCCTCTCTGCACAGTGGCAGCGACCCTACGCCTCCTCTTTTGTTGAGGTAGTGCATGGCCACTGTATTGTCCGTCATTATCAGGACGTTTCTCCCCCGTACAGACGGCAGAAAAGCCTTCAGTGCCAGTCTGATGGCTCTCAGCTCCAGCAGGTTGATGTGTAGTCTGGACTCCGATGGAGACCAACGACCGCTGATGGTCAAGTCGTTGGCATGGGCTCCCCACCCCGTGAGTGAGGCGTCTGTGACTACTGTTATCTCCGGCCATGGTTGCCAAAACAGTTCTCCTTTCAAGATGTTCTCTGGAGAGGCCCACCATTGAAGGTCGTGGGCTACCTTGTCCGGAATCCGGAGGAGATCTGTCATCCTCCCTGAGAATTGTGACCACTGAGTCCTCAGTGCCCACTGAGGGGATCCCATTCTCAGGCGAGCCTCTGGCACCAGGGATATGCAGGATGCCATGAGGCCTAGCAACCTCAAAAAGTCGTAGGCTGGGAGACGCTGGGCATTTTGAAACCTGGTGACCATCTGCAGAATATCTTGAGCCCTCACCTCTGGTGGCGAGGCTTTTCCCAGGGACGTGTCCAGGACTGCTCCAATGAACTGGAGTCTCTGTGATGGTATCATCTGGGACTTCTTTAAATTGAGGGAGAAGCCCAGCTTGTGAAGGAAGTGGCAGACATAATCTAGTTGGATCCGAGCTTGTTCCGAAGAAACTGCTCTGATCAACCAATCGTCCAGGTAGGGGTAGACGTGAATCCCTTCCCTCAGACTTGCAGCCACAACCGACATTAAGACCCTCGGGGCGGAGGTCAGCCCAAATGGCAGAACTCGAAATTGATAATGAGAGTTGCCAATTGCGAACCTCAGGTACTTCCTGTGCTCTGGATGGATTGGCACATGGAAATAAGCATCCTGAAGGTCCAGAGATACCAACCAGTCCAGAAGCTGAAGGGCCTGAAGGATCTGAGAGAGAGTTACCATCTTGAACTTGTCCTTCCTGAGGAACTTGTTCAATTCTCGTAAGTCCAGGATGGGTCTCAGTCCTCCGTCTTTCTTTGGTATGAGAAAGTAGGGGGAGTACCAGCCCTTGTTCCTGTCAGCTACAGGTACCGGTTCTATGGCACCTTTCTCTAGCAGGTCTACAATTTCCTGCAAGAGGAGCGGATCCGGCACTTTGAGAGCTATTCCCTGGTGGATGGCTCTGAGGGATGCGTAGAAAAGGCAGGCAGTAACCTTGGGCAACTGTCTCCAATGCCCAAGCATCTGACGTAATAGCCTGCCAGTCCGTCAGATGGTGAGTTAACCTGCCCCCTACAGGTGTCTTGTGATGGGAGACCTCAGAGTGGTTTGGGAGCGGCTGATGCCGTTTCCGAAGGTAAAGCGGCGCCTGCTCCTGCTGATGCGGCTTTCTTTCCTTTACCCCGTCCACGACACGGGTAAATTTTCCTTGGCCTCTTTGAGCCGGCCGTCCTCTGCCTCCTCCATATGAGGAATAATAGCGAAAGGACCTTCCTCTCCAAGAGGATCCTGAGGAACGAAAATTAGTTTGGCGGATTGCAGCTCCTAGTGACTTTTGCTGCTGCTTTAGATGTTTGCAGTTTTTCCAAACTGTCATCCCCCTTCTTACCAAACAGGGAAGAGCCGTCAAAGGGCATATTTAAAAGTCTGGCCTGTATGTCAGAAGCAAAGCCGGACTTTCTCAACCACGCATGCCTGCGGATTGTGGTACTTGCCGCCATGGCCCTGCTGATACTGTCAGCAGAATGAATGCCAGTTTGAAGGGACTCGCACATTGCATCTTTACCATCTCTGATGATATTTAAAAATGCGTCCCTTTCTTCTCCTTCCTGGAGGCAGTCAGCCGCTGATGAAGCACACTCCCAAAGAGTGTGGCTGAACCTAGCGAGCGTACAAGTCGCATTAACAGATTTTAAAGCCATGCTTTAGGCCGAGAAGACTTTCTTAGCCATGGCATCATATTTTTTATCATCCCTATCCTGTGGAGCAGTGGGGTATGCAGATGTACTGCCTGATGAAGTTGCAGCCTGGACCACCAGACTCTGGGGTAGGGTGCTTAGATAGGTATTCAGGGTCAGCAGCAGATACCCTATATTTCGCTGACAACTTCTTGTTAACCGCAGGGACAACTTCAGGAGTTTCACAGTTAGTTAAAATCTTTCTTTGTAAAGCAGAATGAAAGGGAACCACAGGATCCTCCTGTGGACCTTTATCCAGAATATCTGTGAGGTCATCCTGTTGAAAAACAGGTGAAGGCGCAGACCAACCCATGAACTCCATAATTCTTGACATTAGGGTTCTATAAGGGGTTTCAGCATGTTCCCCTGGGTCTGGTTTGACAAATTCCACTTCTGGGGAAGTGTCTAGGCCACTTGCTTCCTGTAATGCATCCTGAAGGTCTTTCAACCTTCTTTCCTCAGAGGCAAAAGTCTCTGGTTCAGGTGATGTGGTCCTCTGCAGCCCAAAAGGCCTTTCTTGATCAGAATCTTCCCTTTCTTCATAAATTGAAGTTAAGGGGGGATGCTCTGGCCTGTGAAATGGTATAAAACCCAGCTCTAAAGCAGAGGGAGCCATCATCAGTGGCCTTGAAAAGGTTGATGTCGTTGACGCCGATGTAAAAATCCTCGAAGGTGCCGAGAAAACTGGAAAAGGCCTCGAAGAACTAGAGAGGATCGGAATCCTGCTCAAGGATGTCGACGACGTTCGACGTCGTGTCGGAGGCTCTCGGTGTAACCGTTGGCTGTGGAGTAGCCGTGGGTTTTTCTTTTATCAGCGTCGACGGGTGCTTCGACTCGCAGCGTTTTAGATTTTTTGGGCTTTTCACCCGGGGTATCACCCTCAGCTGACTTCGAGGGGGTCGAGGCCGCTTTCTCGAAGACGCTTAGCATCTTTTTTCTGAATTCCTCCCACTCAGCCTAAGAGCTGTGTTTTGTGGGGCAATTTACTCTTTCAGGGGAACTAGAAGACGACGACAAAGGAGATCTTCTACGTCTCTTTTTCGAGTGTCTAGACCTCGACGAGTGGTGGGAGCCACTTCGAGACCTAGACCGAGAATGCTTTCGACGGTGAGGAGACGAATGTCTCAACTCTACCGCGGAAACTTTCGAGGAAGTTAAAACTGACTTACCTCTCTTGAGCTTCCCCTTATGCTCCTTCAAGGTTTACGCCGTCATGGATAGGCATTCCTCACACTCCGAACACTGGTGTTCGATTCCCAGACACCACAAACAGATCCTGTGAGGATCCGTCAACGACATTTTCTTCCCACAGTCTCAGCATTTTTTGAAACCAGAGGGAGGAGTCGTCGGGTCGGAGGAGGAAGCCATAGAGTACGAGTCGGTTTTCTCGAGGAAATATGAATATATTTCGACTGACGAACTGAGCAACGCTATTCCGAGGCACACGAAGCGCGGAAAAACGGAACTGAGCAATGGACGCTGGGCGTGGCCATTTATAGGCATGATGTCGTCGGCGTCGATACGGTGGCGGTCGAGGAACACCTACTCGACGGACGTCGACGCACAGCGCCCTCTACAGGGAAATTCCGCCCCCCCCCCCCCCGAGGCCAGCAAGCTGGAGATACAAATATACAAATATCATAGATAAGGAATACGTCGGAGGACACAATCCCTTCGAAAAGCCACTTTCCATGACAAGAACTTCATCGATGATGTGGCCATTGGTTCAAAGGGTGCTTTCATTAACCCTGCTAGCACCACATTAAGGCTCCACGTTGGTGGAAAACGTTTAGCTGGAGGGAACGTCCGGAACAAACCCCTCATGAAGTGTTTCACCAGCCTGTCACTAAATAAGGGAGACGACTTCCTCCTCCTCGTGAACCTAGAGATGGCCGCCAGGTGTACCTTTATTGATGAAAAAGATAATCCGCTCTTCGCCAGGTGTAGCAGATACGGCAGAAGCTGTTCCGGAGTTACCTTTAGAGGTTGCACTCCCATCTGTCTTTGACACCACGTACAGAACCTTCTCCACTTACACTCGTACGACTTGTTGGTGGAAGGGGCCCGCACTGCTTGCAGGATTCTCAGACAATCCGACGAAATGCTCAAGGCACCAAATTCCGAAAAGTCAGGAGCCAAGCTGTGAGATTGAGTGTCTGGATTGTGATGCCACACTGTTCCTTCGTCCCGTGACAGGAGATTGGGAACCTTCAGGAACGTTATTGGTTGATCCACTGACAGGTGAAGCAGGTCGGAAAACCACGGCTGCCTCGGCCAACACAGTGCCACTAGGATTACCCGGCACCTGTACCTGCGTATCCACTGCAGAGGTCTCCGTATAAGAGGGAACGGAGGGAAGGCGTAGAGGAACTTGTCCGTCCACGGGAAGGAGAACGCTTCCCCCAGAGAACCTTCCTGTGGCCACCTGCTGGCATACATTTCGCACTTCTTTTTCCTCTTCGTAGCGAAGAGATCCAGCAGATGCCGTCCCCATTTCTCACAGACTTTTGACAACTGAACGCTGTCCATCTCCCATTCGTGTATTTGGTCCATTTGCTCGTTCCTTACTCCAGGAAGATGAGCTACGATGGATATATTGTGTTTCAGAGCCCAATGCCACACCTTCTGAGCCTCAGTGGAAAGGGGATTGCGTGCCCCCTTGCTTCCTCAAGTAAAACATCGCTGTTGTGTTGTCTGTCAATATTCTCACTATGGACCCTCTGATGTGCGGCAGGAAACTTCAGGGCCCAGCGCATTGCTCTCAGTTCCAGAACGTTGATGTGCAGGAGAGATTCCCTCCGAGACCAACGACCTTGCGTTTGTAGAGTGCCCATGTGTGCTCCCCAGCCTGTCAGGGACGCGTCCGTCACTATGGTTAGCCGAAACTCCAGCTCCTGTAGGGGTACCCCTCTGGATAGATTCTGAAAGCTCTGCCACCACTGAAGAGCTAGCAGGAGCTGGTCATCGGTCAGTTTGTCCGACCAGAGCCCTTGGGCCTGCGTCCATCGGTTCGCCAGAAACTCTTAACAGGCCTTATGAACAGGCGGCAGTTGCCCACCAGAGGAATGCAGGACGCCAGAGTGCCCAGAATTTACACATTTTCTCACTGATGGTCTGGTATTGATTTTCAGCTGACCTGCCAATCGATTGAGTTTGGTGATTCTGTCGAGGGATGGCTTCACTAACCCTGACTGGGTCTTGAATTGAGCCCCCAGGAACACCAAGCTTCTTGACAGCGTTAACAAGGATTTCTCGAAGTTTACCGCAAACCCCAGCCGTTGTAAGAGGTGCATGGTGGCCTGCAAACTTGTGCGAGTTGACATAGGGGAGGACCCCCTCACCAACCAGTCGTCGCGATACGGGTATACATGAGGGCCTTCTCAGCCAGGCCGCCACCGGGGCCAAACATTTCGTGAACGTTCTGGGAGAGGATTTCAGCCCAAAAGGAAGTACTGTGATCTGGTAGTGAGACCGCCCCAACACATACCTTAGGAACTTTGTGTCGCCGACACATTGGTATGTGGAAGTACGCGTCGCAGGTCCAGAGACGCCAGAAAGTCCCCTTCCTGAACTGACCGGATCACTTCCTGGAGCGTGAGCATCTTGAATTTAGGCATTTCAACGTCTTGTTTAGATCGCGCAGGTCTAGAATGGGACGCCACTTTTCACCACAAACTATCGGGAATAAACCCCTTGACCCCTCTGGGACGGCGGAACCAATTCTATAGCACCTGTTTGTAGCATAAGTGCTACTTCCTGCTGCAACATGCTCAGATGGGGGTGAGCGACAAACGCCAGTGGAATGTGCGGAGGGTTGCTTTTGAATTGCAGGGAATGTCCATATTTTACAGTGTCCAACACCCATTGATCTTTAATTTGCTCCCATTTGTTGTTGTAGCACGATACCCTGCCTCCCAGAATGTTCCGAGGCCCGTCATTGCTGGTCCTTGGTCTGCTTATCCCTCGTTGACGAGTAACCTGTTCTCTTCTTGGGGGCCTGTTAGTCTCGGCGTCGTTTTGCTGCCTGAGAAGCCTGTCTGTATCCCTGGGAGGGGTATGCTGGCCTACTGAAGGATCTGTCTCTCGATGCCGGGAATCTGGAGTTTCCCGATGCACCCCTAAAGGGACAAAAAGACCTGAAACTTTAACCACTTTGGAAGGCCCCCAAGGAACGTGCCGTGTCCGAGTCCTCTTTCATGCCCTTCAGGGCCTCGTCCACCTTCTCGCCGAACAGAAGGTCTCCCTCAAAAGGGATATCCAGCACCTTGTATTGCACCTCTGGTCTAAGGTTGGTGCATTTCAGCCATGCTTGCCTTCGGAGAACCACACCGTTGTTCACCTGCTTAAACCCCAATTCCGCGAGGTCCACCGTGATGTGTATGGCATGATTGAAGGCCTGTTCACCTTCCCTGATCCAGTAACATCGCCGCCTTACGATGTTCTTCCGGAAGATGCTCCAGCATAGGAGCCAGTCGGTGCCACATCTCCCCGTCGTATCTGGCTACTGTGGCCAGAGAATTGGCCGCTTTCACTGTGGTTGCACCTACCGACAGCACTTTTTTGCCGAAGGCATCCTGTCTTCTGGCTTAACTTTCCGGGGAAGTCGTGCACTTGTGCTGGGCCCTCGCCTTTCTCGCCGCCGCTGCCGACACCACCGAGTCAGGGGTTGGTTGGGAGGACAGACACTTGGGGGTAGCTTCTGGGGCCTTACATTTTTTCTCCAGGTGACCTTTTATTGCCGGTTCCGAGAAAGGGTGGCACATGGTCTGTAATCCCTCCTGCCACACATGATCCAGCATGGGTATTGAAAACACCAACCTTCTTCTTTTTGCCATGTGGTCGAAGAGAAAACAGTCCTTTTTCTCCTCTTCCTGGGCCAACCCGAATTCTGTACAAGCATTGGCCATCATTTTGTGAAATTACCCAATGTCGTCCAGGGGAGACGGCTGAGCCGGGCTTCTCGGGGTTTCTAATTCCGCTTCAGACTCCCAGGTTGGATCCCTCGAGGGGGAAAGTGAGACATCCGATAAGGCTCTACTGTCCGAGTCCGAATCTATCAGCTCTCCTTCCTCATGGCGTGGAGCTCAGAGGTCTCCACCCGCTGGCACTGCCGTGGGGGTTGACGGAGGTGGTCGACGAGACAGGCCTGGTACGTCGACGGCCGACCTGGCCGGGGTTGCTTGAGGTAGTCTCTCATCCAGTGTCTTCAGCAACGTTTGTAACGTGGATAAAACCTCCAGCGACAAGAGTGACTGCGGATTGAGAAGAGGGGTAGACCCTGGAATGCTCCCGGATAGAGGCCTGGTAATCTCTCGTAACCCGAGGTCCGCAGGGCCAGCTACTCTCACATCCTCATCTCCCGAGGACACCGACAAGGCCTCTTGCTACAGTAGGGTCTCTGGCAAAACTGGGTCGAATACTTCTGGTCGCCAGGCCTCTTGCGGGATCTCCGATGAGGCTAAAGCTGGCCCCGTCGTCGTCACCATCTGCGGCCCAAGAACGGTTGAGACCTATTGTGTCAGTGGCAGAGAAGGGGGTCGACGACTGCCCTGCCGTCGACGACGGTGGTGGTCGTGTAGGTCCTTGAGGCGTTCCCGCCTTTTCTGAACTCGACCTACGCTTCTCTGCATCTCGACTCGAGGTCAATCTATGATGATCGCCCGAGGAGGATTTCGATTTTTCTTTTCTGTTTTTCTTCGTCGAAGATGAGGATGACAAGGCTTTCTTCGACGAAGACTCCTTAGAATGGCTTCTCGAAGATTCCTTCTCCGCCGGTCATGATTTCTTCACCGGGGGTTCCGACAATGTCGAGCGGCGCAGGGCTCCTGAAGATTTTGACACCGAGGCCACGCTGCGCGTGGAGCCTACCTCCGAGGCGGGTATGCCCCCGCTCCATCGTTTAACCATGCCACTAGTCTTTGACTTCGATCTTTAAGAGTCTTCTGGGAGAAGCCCTTACATATGTCGCACTTGTCTGCCGAATGACGAGGGTGTAGACAATATATGCAATACATATGTCCATCCCCCTCGTAAATCTTCAACCCGCACAAGCGCAAGGGCGGAACAGCGCTTTTCCTCACATCAGGAGAAAACTCCAACAGCACAACCTAAACAAATAGTAGACTACACAAGGTGCTCCCACTACTTTGGAGACGGTTGAAATCTGAAGGGCGCCGTGGCATTTATACCACTACGTCCTAGTGGGGTATGCGTGGGCGGCCCCAAAAAACGACGTAGCTAGGATACAAAAGTGTCGGAAGTTTTCCTAAGGGAAACTGCTTTATAAGCGTACCAAGGGTTCCCAGTCTGTCGACGGGGAATATTCTAAGCATGTGAATCCATGAAAGATCCAATGCTGGAGAAACAGTTCCACAGAGTGTGCGTGAAACGAGACAAGGTACATACGGAGTTGGCCGCCTGAAGCGCCGTACCCCCTGAAGAAAACACTTTCTTCCCCAACCATCAAAACACTTGTCGTCCCCATCAGGAGGGATGGTAGGATACGACGCCTGCTTTGCTGGGGCGGTAGCCCCCTGAACCACCAAACTCTCCGGAGTGGGATGCTTGGTCAAGTAGCAGGGGTCGCTACTGGCTGGGCGGTATCTTCGCGGCAAAGACTTGCCCAGTGCCGGGAGACTCTCCGGAGCAGTCCAAGCTGCTGCCACACTCCTCTGTAGAGCCATATGGAACGGCAGTACCGGATCAGTTGGTGGACCTTGGTCGAGGATATCCGTAAGGTCATCCTGAAGAAAATCCCCTAGGGGAGCAGACCACCCCAAGTACTCAGTAACCCTATACATAAGGCACCGGTACGAGGAGTCGGCATGAGTGCCAGGCTCAGGTCTACAAAACTCAACCTCCGGAGAGGTGTCCAGACCACTGGCGTCGTGCAGTGACTGACGCAGGTCCTCAATTTGGCTATGGCCCGTGAGAATCTCATCTGGCACTGTATCAGGAACCATGCCATCAGAGCCCTCATCCACCTCTGAAATGTACTCAAGATGGTGGTAAGAGGGCACAGAATGGGGAACAAAGCCATGCTTGACCTTGGCCAGAGCCTTTCTAGGGGGTTCCACCGTGCCCCGGGGTATCCCCATCGAAACAGCCTCAAAAGGCGTCGAGTGAATCGGCGTCGACAGCATCGACACAGGCCTAGAGGTCGGAGACCCGAGCGTGTCCCTCGACAGCCTGGGCGCCGATGGCGTCGACTTCTTCGGAGGCGGAGCCTCAAAAGAGTCAGTCGACGACCTCGGTGCCACAGGCGTCGAAGTCTTCCTCGAAGACATCACAGGTGCACACAGTCTCGAGCGCGTCGAGGACCAGGACCTGGAACGGGCATGACGAGAACGATTCCCCTTGTCCGAGCGGGACCGTTCCCGCGAATCGTGCCGACCACCCGAGCCCGAAGGCGTACGAGCGTCGTCTCTCGACCGATCACGGCCGACCCCACTCGGAGCCGCGGACAGACCAGTGCCCTGCGATTCAAGAATCGCTAGCATGTTCTTACCGAAGGAAGCCCATTCCTCCGACGTCGCATGCTTGGTGGGATAAGCGACCCGCCGACGACGGAGTCCTCCGATGAGGACGGCGCTTCCGGGAGTGCCTCGAAGAGGCAGAGGAGTGGCGGGACCTACTCCGGGACCGGGACCCACTGGACTTCCGACGACGATGCGGAGAGTCTCCCCTCGAATCGTCCGTTGAAAGCCCCACAGACCACGACTTCCGTGGCTTGGACACCTTACCTACCGACAGTTTCTTCTTGCGCCCCTGCAAGGCTTTGGACGTAAGCGACTGGCAGTCGACAATCATCCGTGTCATGGGCCTCCCCGAGGCACCAGAGGCAGGCCTCATGCGAGTCCGTCACCGACATCTTGGACCCACAGTCCCCACACTTAAAACCCGGACACGGGGTGGAAGACGAGGTAGACATCACAAAGGATAACTTCACAAACTAACAGGTTCAAAGAACCGATAAAGAACAGAAACTCCAGAGAGTTGAGGCGCGCCGAGATCTCCGAAGCGAACACGTTTGCTGAAAAAACAGAACGGAGGCTACGGGCGTCGTGCGTCCTACTTATAACATCCAGTGACGTCGGAGGAGGTCCTCGAGGGCGGCGTATGGACGTCATCGACACAAAGATTTTCCAAAGCAGTACAGCTGTGGTGATTACCGTCATAGATGTGGAATACGTCAGAGGACCCAATCCCCTCGAAATGTATCTGTCTTCTTGTTAACAATAAGTTGGGTGCCGTGAAGGGATGACTAGATCACTCAGACTGCAGAGTGTTTCAGGAACTGGAACTTTAGTTAATGGTTCTAGTCATGCAACCTGCGCACCTAATAAGATACTTGAAATTCGAAGATTGGGTCAAACAAATTAAAAACGATTAACAAAATCATTGTTTATTTTTAATTTTTTATAACTTTCACTCGCTAAACAGCTCTATTCATAAGGGTGCTTCGTTGTTGTTTGTACTGCGTCTGTAACGTGCGTAACGTAATGAATACACATCAGCCAATTGTATAAATGGCGGCCATCTTAAAGTCAGCCATGTCCCCGGATAAACATTATCGAATGAAAAACTGCTGCTAAGTTACACAGAAGCTCGCTTTGAACATGGGATAAAAAAAAAGGTAAGGATCAATGTTCTCTCAGCTTGGAAACTGCTGATGATTAGCCAAAGGGAACAAAAGGAGCTGATAAATTATGTACAACATTGTGTCTTTGTAGCTTACCGCACGCACGAAAAAAATAAGAGAAACATCACAATCTTGCTAACTTTTAATGTTTTCGGAACAAAAGAAGGGGAATACCAAATCTCTAAAACAATCTCAGACAAATAGCAAGGTGAGCATATCAACAGGATTTTCCTGCATCCTTTTTTAACTAATATGTAACATTCGCAAAAAGAAAGTGTTATTATTAAACTGCACGAGGATAAATCGTGCACTCAGAAAACTCATCGAAACAGTATAACCTAAAAACTGCCTTGTTCTCACTCTATAAGAATGCCAGTATTCTCTCTGTAAATGAATCATCCATGATCCTTTGACAAAAAACCTTTTGTTTACTTTACAAATTGTCAAATTCTTAACAAGTTACTTACCTGTAACTGTTGCTCTCCAGCATGGGTCTGGCATGGATTCACATGCTCATGAATATTCCCCGTCGTCATGCTGGGAATCCTCGGTAAAGAAAAAAAATCAGTATCAGTTTCAGTTTCGTTTCTGATCTGTCTTTCTTAGTAGTAAACAATCACTGATCTCTGGGTCATACTGCCCCCAGCCAATGACTGCCCTCTCCCTAAGCGCCGCCTCCGGCAGCCTTCCTCAGATTTGGTAGCACGCCAAGTGGCAGTACGACCAAGTGAAGAGCCGCAGAGGGGTAGGTGGGAGGGTTTGCATGTGAATCCATGCCAGACCCATGCTGGAGAACAACAGTTACAGGAAAGTAACTTGTTCCTTCTCCAGCATGGGGTCTGGCATGGATTCACATGCTCATGAATAAAATAGCAGTATACACATGCACAACCACGGGAGGTGGCAACAGGCTCAACATTAAGCAATACAACAACTCAACATTAAGCATTTCTTACCTCCTCACCAGGCTCACTTTAAGCGAACAGGTTGCGCAGCACTGCTTGGCCGACCCTGGACTCCTCCCTGGAGTCCCGATCGACGCAGTAGAATCTTGTGAAGGTGTGCGTCGACCTCCACGTAGCAGCCCTGCAGATGTCCAGCACGGGTACACCAGACAGGAATGCCGTGGTAGCAGCGATCGCTCTGGTCGAATAGGCTCTCGGACAGCCGGGCAGCGGTCGGTTTGACAACCGGTGACAATGCATGATGCAGCCGGAGAGCCATCTGGAAATGGAAATCTTCAAGAGAGCCTTCCCTTGATTCACAGCCCCAAAGTTCACGAATAGCTGTGACGTCTTCCGAAAACGCTTTGTGCGGTCCACGTAGAACTTCAGCGCTCTAGCTACATCCAGCGAGTGCAAAGTCCTCTCGGCCGGCGTCGAAGGCGACTGGAAGAAAACTGGTAACACTAAGGGCTCGTTGAGGTGGAAGTCTGACGGCACCTTGGGCATGAAGGAGGGGTGTGTCCTAAGCACTACCCTTGTGTCGTGAAAAGTCAAGTATGGAGGCTTGCAAGATCAGGCCCGAATCTCTCCCACTCGTCGTGCAGAGGTGATGGCCACGAGGAACGCTGTCTTCCATGACAGGAACTTCAAGGGCGCCGAGTGCATAGGCTCGAATGGGGGTCCCATGAGCCTGGTCAGCACCACATTAAGTTCCCACGCCGGGGCAGGAGCCTTCACCGGCGGGAATGAACGGAATAGTCCCTTTATAAATTCCTTTACCAGGCGATGAGACCAAAAGGACGCCCGTCCCGTAGTCCTGGTATATCGGGAGATGGCAGCCAGATGCATTTTTATGGAGGCGTGAGCCAGTCCAGCTTTGGCCAGCGACAGTAAGTACGGCAGCACTTGAGGGGCCGTAATCCGCAGAGGGTTAATCTTCTGTGCACAGCACCAGAGAGAACCTCTTCCATTTATGACCGTAAACCATGAGAGTTGAGGACGCCCTGGCCTTTGCAAGAACCTCTCTGCAATCAGCCGGGATATCGTACCCTTCAAACTAGCGCTGCAGGAGCCAGGCCTGCAAGTTCAGCGACTGTGGGTCATGGTGTAGAATGGCGCCTCCTTCTCTGGAAAGAAGATCCGCGTCCGCCGGCAGCCTGATTGGCGGGGACGTTGACAAGTCCAGAAGGTCCTGGAACCAGATCTGCCTCGCCATCCTGCACCTGGACATCTTGAGCTGGCTGATGAGGCGGAGCAGCTACGGCAACGGAGGGAACACGTATAGAAACAGCCCATCCCAAGAGAACGAGAAAGCATTGCCCATGCTCCTCGGCTGTGGGAACCTGCTGGCGAACCTCTGGCACTGGAGTTCGTCGCCGTCGCGAACAGGTCGATCTGGGGTTTGCCCCATCGTTGGAAGAGTCGATCCACTTGATCCTGGCGCAGTTCCCACTCGTGGCACGAGCGCAGCTCCCTGCTGAGCGAGTCAGCGATGGTGTTTTTTATTCCTGCCAGGTGGAAGGGAACCAGAAACATCCCCTGGGCGACGGCCCAGTCCCACAGATCTTGGGCCTCCTTGGATAGGGCTGGGGATCTGGTGCCTCCCTGCTTCCGTATGTAGAACATCGTGGTGGTGTTGTCGGTGAAGATCCTCACCACCTTGTCCTTGAGGGACGGGAGGAACGACTTGAGCGCCCAGAAAACTGCACGGCGCGCCAAGATGTTGATGTGAAGAGACCTCTCCTCTGGGAGCCAAAGGCCTCTTGCATGGAGATCTTCGGTGTGGGCCCCCCCCAACCCTCCAGAGAGGCGTCCGTAGTCACCGTCCCCTGAAACGCCGGGGTTTTAAAGTCCGTGCCCGTCGTGAGGTGAGCCCGGGTGCCCCACCATAGGATCGCCCGACGGAACTCCTCGTCGAGGGGGATCCTGTCCTCGAAGCAGCCCCCCGCCTGAACCCAGCGGGTGTCGAGGAACTCCTGTAGCGGACGCATCCGAAGTCTGCAAAGGGGTACAAGGTAGATGCATGAGGACATCATCCAGAGAAGGGACTTGATGGACCTCACCCTGGCCACGTCCGTGGCTAACAGTCGCCGTACCTTGCCCAGGATGGTTTTGGTCCTCTCCTCTGAAGGGGAGGCCAATTGCTCCACTGTATAGAGCTTCGGCCCCAAACAGTGCTACTTTTGACGGAACCAGGTGGGATTTGGGGTAGTTGATGGAGAACGTCAGCTCCGTGAGCAACCGGACTGTCCTCGCTGTATGATCGACGGCGAGTTCCCTTGACCTTGCCCGGATTAGCCAGTCGTCCAGGTAGGGGTAGACGTGGATCCCCTGCAGGCGCAGCCGCGCCGCCACTGGTGCCAGGCACTTGCTGAAAACCCTGGGTGCCGACTTTAATCCGAACGGTAGGGTTCTGAATTGGTAGTGGCGTCCTTGAACCACGAACCTGAGGAACTTCCTGTGCCTTTCTAGAATGGGGATGTGGAAGTAGGCATCCTCCAGGTCCAGCGACGATTTACCAGGTTACTCACCGTAGTGACCACTTTACTCCTAGTCCATAGTCCCCTTTCCTCCATACTTGTGGGAAATCTCTCCGTCCTGTGGGACGGGACCGGAGCACTTTGTAAAAAGCATCCAAATTTTTCCAAAAATGTGTCCTTCCTCTCTTTCCTGCGTGGGGCCCGGCACGTGGCTGTAACCCCGCCCACCTTGGCTCTGCCCCGCGCATCGCCCCTCAGTCCTTTTCTTTGCCAGTTCAGAGACCCATTACCAATACAGAGGAACCTTATTAGAGGGGACGGCGGGCGGGCGTATGGAGGAAAGGGGACTATGGACTAGGAGTAAGGTGGTCACTACGGTGAGTAACCTGGTAATACTCCTACGTCCCAGCCCCTTTCCTCCAACCTTGTGGGAGATTCCCAAGCACTCCTTACAGGAACTACGGGTGGATGGAAATGCCCCTTACTGAAAAAGGTTCTTGAGCACAGCCTGACCAAACTGAGAATCAGCTCTAGAACTCATATCGAGGCAGTAATGCTTACAGAAAGCAGATGGAGAGGCCCAAGTAGCTGCCCTAGCGATGGACTCCCAGGGAACATACTTCTGAAAAGCAACCGCAGCTGCCTTGCCCCGCACCAGGTGTGCATGAATACCTTTAGGAGGTTTCAGCTTTGGACAGTGAAAGACTCCGTGATGCAGGCAGCAATCCACCTAGAAATAGTTGCCTTAGATGCCTGCTTGCCTTGAGGGTTGCCGAAAGTCACAAAAAGTTGAGAAGAACTTCTAAACTCGGAAGTCCTATCCAGGTAGAACTTAAGAGCTCTTCGGACATCAAGACAGTGTAGAACCCTCTCCGCCTCAGAGGCGGGGTTCGGAAAAAAGACCGGTAGGGAGATCGATTGATTCAAATGAAATTCGGTTACTATCTTCGGCAGAAAAGACGGATTAGTTCGAAGGACTACCTTGTCTTTGTGCAAGACCAAGAAAGGATGCTCCACCGACAATGCCTGGAGCTCACTCACTCTCCTTGCCGATGTGACGACGACCAAAAAGGACACTTTCCAAGACAAGTACTTGAGGTCCACAGTAGCCATTGGCTCCAAGGGTTTATGGCACAGCGCCGTCAGGACAACATTCTGGTCCCATGGCGGGTGCATTTTACGAACTGGAGGGTAAAGGCGTGTTAAACCAGCGGAATGCCTCTTTACCACTGGGTTAGTCAGAGAATACGAACACTGATCCGTAGAAAGATAAGCGGAGACCGCTGAAAGGTAAGTCCTGCATGACAGAACATGAACCCCTGACTCTGCTAGGGAGGACACGAAGGACAACACCGTGTCAACCGTGGCCCCCCGTGGATCCAATTTATTCTCTAGACACCAATGACAGAACCTGAGCCATTTACTCTTGTACTGAGATCTGGTCGAGGGTTCCCTGGCTGCCTGGATAATACGCATGTTATCCGTAGACAAGTTAAAAAGCTCTAAGACTTGAACTCAGGCACCATGCCGCCAAGCTGAGCGATTATGGGGAGGGGTGCCACATCTGCTGATCCCCATGATGAAGAAGATCTGGGGTTACTGGTAACCTGATCAGCAGAAACACCGACAGGTGTTGAAGTTCTGAGAACCAAAAACTGGCCGGCCACCACAGGGCCATGAGCAGAAGGGAACAGTTCACAGAGTTCTTCAGCTTCCCAATTGCTCGATGAACTAGAGGCAGAGGCGGGAAGGCGTAAGCTCTCATGTTGTGCCATGGAATCTCGAGAGCATCCCCCAGAGAGGAGGCTCCCAGCCCCCCTCTGGAGGCATACAGAGGAAGCTTCTTGTTTACCACTGTAGCGAAAAGGTCCACCTCCGGTGTGCCCCAACGCAAGAAAATCCATGAGAGGATCTCCGTCTTCAACTCCCACTCGTAGCTGACCACTGTCCGCCGGCTGAGGGCATCCGCTGTGATATTCAGCTGGCCCGGTATGTGCACCGCAAGCAACCAGATGCCATGAAGCATGGCCCACTCCTATATCTGGATGGACAGATCAACCAAAGGTGCCCACCCGTAGGCAACAAAAAATTGTGCGGAAGGGGTCTCCGAGCATTCCGGTCATAAACTGACCGATAAGGATGCGCACAAGGCTGAGAAACCAACCCTACACCTGAGGCCGATGGCTCAGCTGTAGGGGTAGCATTCAAAATGGCTGCCACGGTCGTGGCGGGAAGGGGCGCCATTTTGTCATCACCTGAGGGGAACTGTGGCACGTGAGGCAGGGGTCCCCGTCAATGGATCAGGGGTCTTAACTTTAGCCTTAACATAAGGAATCTCGGCAGAGCCGGTACTATGAGGCCTGGAATGTTTCTGCAACATAACAACCACCAAACTAGCCTTCTAAGGAAGGACCTCGGCGCTGCCGGTAAATAAGAATTTCCCTTCTTTGCCCCCTCAACAGATCTGGTGTCGCCACAAGAGCAGGAACGGTGAGAAAGAACCTTCACCGATAAGGCCATGCCAGACCCTCAGAAATGTTGGTAGCTTTAGCCTCTGTACGAGGGACCTCGGACCCAGGTCCGGTAACGGCCTTACTCGCGCGGGCCTCGAACATCCATTCGGTAGCACCAAGCCCCACCAAAGCCTCGGGGCGCACCCCAGCACAAAAGCCAGTCGTCCAAATACGGATACTCATGGATACCCTGGAGACGAAGTTAGGCTGCAATCACCGACATCTTCGTGAAGACACGCGGCACCGAGCTGAGGCCAAAAGGAAGCACTCGAACTGGAAGTGCTCCTCTCCCAAAGAGAACGGAGGTACCTCCTGTGTGGAGCCCAAATCAGGATATGCATGTACGCATCATGAAGGTCCACCACGCTGAGCCAATCGCCCGCCTGCAACGAGGAGCAAATCTGGCTGGGCGTGATCATCTTGAATTTCGCTTGGGGTAAGGAAAGATTGAACTGGGAAAGGTCTAGGATGGTGCGCAGGCCAGCCTGGTTGGGTTTGGGCACCGTAAACAGCCGGGAGTAGAAGCTCTCCCCTCGCTCCCCAAGGGGAACGGGTTCCACAGCTCTGAGGAGCAGAAGTTTCTGAACCTCTGCCTTTAGGGAGGGTGAGCCCGACAGCTGAAAAGGAGGGTTGAGGGGTGTGGTAGGGGGTAAAGGTAAGCGGAAGCACGCCCGAGCGACTGACAAGACCCATCTGTCTTTGTGATGGTCTGCCACGCCTCCCAATGAGACGCAATGCGTCCTCCCACCGGGGTCTCGAGCGAGCACGGAAAAACCTCATTTGACAGGTTTATCGGTGGCGGTGCCACCTGAACCTGAGGCGGCTGAGGAGCCGGAGAAATACCGCATACGCGTGGTCTACGGCGGTTATTCCCCGCAGGAGTATCCACTCTTGCGATTCTTACGGTCGAGGAATCCCATGTTAGCTCCCGCCAAAATCAATTCGGCATTGGCCTGCCTGAGCTGCAAGGCCGAATTGGCAAAGATCTTCCTCCCTAAGGAGTCCAGGAGCTTGTCCTCCCTTCCCAAGACCTAAGTAGCCGTCGCAGAAGAGGATGCTGCAGGTCTGGACTGCAACGTGGCCGCAGCCACCACTGTGGAGGAGGGAGGTGGCTAAAACGACAAGGCCACTTCCTCCGAAGAGTGTAGCCTGTACCTCGCGTCAATCTTTTAATTGACAAAAAGTCCCGAGTGTGGCTTCTCCCAGACTCTTCGGACCTCAGCCAAAACATCCTTCTGCAGGAAAAGGCCGGTACGCTCCAAAGGAGACAGGGTGAACGCCCCAGAAAGCACGCCCTCCTGTGGAGCAGGTGCCTCGGGAACTGGAACATTAAGAAATTCATCATGTCCAGTACCCGGTCATAAAAAGCTCTAACAGAGCGGGGAAGGTCCTCGTTGTCCTGCTTGCCTTGAGGGTCATCTCACAGGTCAGGATCCTGCTGAACCGTGTCAGGCACTGCCTTGTCCACTGGGGACAACGGTGGCAAAGGCGGAAGAGCAGGGGCAGGCACCACGGGCAAAGGAGGTGCCGGCGGAACCACCAGAGGAACGGGTGGAGCCGGGGGCGCTGGTGGACAAATTTCCTTAAAAGGCCCTTTGAAATACTCCCTCATGGGGTCGGTGCGCATAAGCGCTTGAAATTTACCGAAAAAAGCGTCCTCAGGAGATTGCTTCGGAACCTGAGGCCTCTCATGAGGTGGACAAACCCAGGGAGGTAACGGAGAAGGGTGCCACGCCGGGCCCTCCGCCGACGTATCCACATAAATCATAGGGCCCGCCCCTGCAGGCAACAAAACATTGTTGCGGAAGAGGCATCCGGGCGTTCCAATCATAAACGGGCCGGTAAGGATACGCACAAGTGACCTTAGGCTCACCCGAAGGACCGAACCCTACACCAGGGACCGATGGCGTAGTTGTAGGGGTAGTACCTAAAATGGCCGCCGTGGTCGTGGCGGGAACGGCCGCCATTTTGTCTTCATCTGAGGGGAACTGCGGCACGTGAGGAGGTGAGGCAGGGGTCCCCGTCGATGGATCAGGGGTCTTAATTTTAGCCTTAACATAAGGAACCTTGGCAGAGCCGGTACTGTGAGGCCTGGAATGTTTCTGAGACATACCAACCGCCAACTGAGCCTTCGAAGTAAGGACCTCGGCACTGCCGGTAAAAGAAGAACCTTGCTTCTTTGCCCCTTCAACAGATCTGGTATCACCACAACAGCGGGAACGGTGAGCCCCTCAGAACTGCTGGTAGCCTTAGCCTCTGTACGAGTGACCTCGGGCCTAGGCCCGGTAATAGCCTTATCGGCACGGGCCTCCAACATCCATTCGGTAAACACAAGCCCAACCAAGGACTCGGGGCGCACCCCGGTCTTTTTTTAAGGGAAGCCGAAAGAGGCCTCAGAGCAAGCTCCGGTACCCTGTGACTCAGTAGTACTGGGTCTACACAGCCCCCACAGGAGGGGCCTCGAAAGTTACTCCGGTGTACACAGGCCCCTTACGGAGACCCTCAGAAAACTCTGGTAGAATTATTAGGCCCGACAGGCACCTCAGGGCGAACCCCGGTGACAGAGCGATCAACGCCCCGCCTGGCTCGAAAGGAACCCGGGAAGGTATCCCCCGGCCGGGGTGCTTTGAAAACTAAAGAACTTGCCGGGCGCTTCTTCTCGTCGATGAAAGCCTGAAAATGAGATGGAGGGGCGCGTCAGAACACCTCCTCCCACCGTTCCAACCGGCGTTGAAGAGCCCGGACCGAAAAGGAGTCACAGTAAAAACAGGAGTCCCAGCGGTGTTCCGGACCCAAACACTCTAAACAAAGAGGATGGGATCCGCCCTCGCGAAGCGACGATGCCACGAAGAGCAGACTGGAAAGTCTAATTTATAAGACAGACAGACTATAAGACGAACGCTAGCGAGAGCCAGAGAGGAAAACAGGGAAGAAAATCTTCCGAGGATGCAAGTGCGTCCGGCCCCGATCAAGCAGAGAAAAGGACTGAGGGGTGATGCGCGGGGCGGAGCCAAGGTGGGCGGGGTTACGGCCGCATTCCGGGCCCCACGCAGGAAAGAGAGGAAGGACACATTTTTGGAAAAATTTTGATGCTTTTTACAAAGTGCTCCGGTCCCGTCCCACAGGACGGAGAGATGTCCCACAAGTATGGAGGAAAGGGGACGGGACGTAGGAGTAAGGAAGTCGCCTTCCTCCAGCTGTCCCAGTACGTGCTGGAGGGTGACCATCCTGAATATCTGCGCCTTGATGTATTTGTTTAACCGACGCAGGTCTACGATGGGGCGCCAACCGCCTGTCTTCTTCCTGATGAGGAAGTACCTGGAGTACACTCCGGAGCCCCGGAGCCTCCTAGGGACGAGCTCGATGGCACCTTTGAGCATCACCTTTACCTCCAACAGCAGTTGAGGGACGTGATTCTCCTTCCTGGCCACGGGAGGAATGCGAGGGCACTTGTTTAGGAATTCCAGTGAGTGCCTGTTGGCCAGGGTGTCCAACACCCAACGATCGGTGGAGATTGACTCCCACACCCTGACTAACTCCGTCAGTCTGCCTCCCACTGGGGTGCTTCGGTGGGGGCCCGACCACCCGGCCGGGTCAGTCTTGCTTGGACACGGCCTTGCCTCCTTGGCGACGACGGCGGGAACCCCCTTGCTTGCCGCGACCTCTGTAGGCGTCCTGGGAAGAGGAGCGGGCCACCTGGCGGTAGGTGGAGGAGCCACCTCTGGATCCTTTGGAGGCACCCTGTCTTCCTCCAGAGCTCCGAAAGGGCCGTCGCTGCTGAGGCACTCCAAGGGCCCGGGACGTCTCCGAGTCGGTCTTGATGGCCTGTAGAGACTCATCCACCGCCTTACCACAGAGGTTGTTGCCGTCGAATAGCATGTCCAACACTCTGGTCTGGACGTCCTGGTGACAGTCTGTCGCCTTGAGCCATCCACGTCGTCAGAGGCAAACTCCGTTGCCCAGTTGGCGAAATCCGATATCGGCAATGTCTGTTGCCACCGTAATGGCGTGATCCGACGCCACCTCGCCCTCCTGCAGAATTTCTAGGGCCTCTGCCCTTTTATCATCAGGCAGGAAATCTGGCAGGGGAGCTATCTTGAACCAGAGCTCCCTGTCGTAGCGGGCCACGATTGCTAAGGCATTGGCCGCCTTAATCGTCGTCAACAAGATGACCCGTCGTCCAATAGAGTCCAACTTCTTGCCCTCGCTGTCCGGCGGGGAAGTGGAAGTTGAAGCCGCCGCGCCCGCTGCCTTCTTCTTTGATGCTGCCGAGACGACCGAGTCCGGCGTGGGCTGGGCCTTGAGGCACAAGGGGGCGGCATCGGGGATTCTGTGCTTCTTCACGTACCTGTCCCTCTTGGCGGGTGTCGTGGCAGGGTTCTTGAGGACAGCAAGCCCCTCGTCCCAGATGTCGTCGAGTAGCGGCACCGCAAGGACCGTCTTCCTCTTAGCCTCTAGTCGTTGGTACAGAAACCCCTCCTTTTTATGTTCTTCAGGGCAGAGCTGGAAGAGCTTGGATGCCCTGGTTATCATGGCGTGGAAAAGAGACAACCTCGTCGGCTGGGGACGCTGGGGGGGGGGGGGATTGACGGGTTGTCTGTTGTGTCATCGCCGCCGTCGTCGTCCGTCTCCGTCGCCGTATCCTCTCCCGGCGAGGGGGATGAGGGGTCCACCGGCATCGCGGGCACGAAAGGCGGAGAGGGGTGGACTCTCATCCGCTTGTTCGGAGGGTTTCCCGACGGGCCTGGCTCTGGATCTTCCGTCGGGGTCCGTGGTAATCTCGTCCTTATCTCGGTACATAAGGATTGGATTGCCAACAAAATGGTCGCCGAGCTATCCTGGGGCTCGGGCAATGGCTACGACGGACGGGATGGCCGTTCCACAGGGCCCTGTTCGTCATCCTCGTCGCTATCTTCCATCACGTCAGCAGGGACCGTCCCCTGGGATCGAACCTTCTCAAACCTCTCGTTGAGGTTTATGAACCTCTCGTTGAGGCCTATGGACCTTTTGTTGAGACCCCTCTCGGTCTCCACCAGTTCCTCCTCAGAGGCTGATTCCGAGTCTGTAGCGGCCACCGCCCCCCCCCCCTCTTTTTCAGCCGGGGGCTTCACGGGGGTCTTAGCGGCGGGCTGGAAAGAGGATTCCCTCCGCAGCGGCAGGGATACTCTGGGCCCAGAGGCCGTTTCCATTGGCGTAGTCTCAGCCGGCTCCGCCAGGGTCGCAGAGACAACTTCGGTAGAGGCCTTAGCCGGGTGGATCAAGGCCCTCACCACCTTAGGTGCGTCCTGGGCCTTCGCCTTGAGGGGAGGGTCAACGCCTCGAGATCGACCGGGTCCGCTCCAGCAGCCTACCCGGGTTCTCGGACTTCCTCTCCCCCGAACCAGAGCGCTGGCTCGTGGTCTAATGTGCCGGGGAAGTAGCGCCCTGCTTGGCAACCGAAGAGCCGAACTTTCGGCGCTCCCGAGCCCGTGGACTCGCGGTGCTTGGCCTTCTGTTGGGCCCCCGTCGCCGGGGCGCCCTCAAAGGACTTAGAAGCCTGCTCAACCTTCTTCTTCGCCTGCTCACTTGCTGTGCCCTACTCCGGCCAGGAGGCGAGGCGGGAACGACGATCTTGTTTGTTCCGTTCCGAGAGGTTCTTGAAGAACGCACAGTCCTTCTCCATGTGCGTCTTGTCCCCATGGAGGCAGTAGAGACATTGCGAATGCTTGTCCTCCTTGAAAACGTTATATAATCCGCATCCAGGGCAGTTCCTGAACAGCTTGGATCCAGGCGTCGAGCTTCCTTTGTCCTGGGCCATGTCCGTTGAGGTAGGCTGCAGATCTTCCGGAATCCTTCAAGAAGTGTAAACTCGACGAAAACTTCACCCTTGAGGGGCGTAGAAGAATTCCGAAACTGGTCTCCATTATCGGAAGTAGAAACGGTGGAGCTTGAGGCTCAATTAAACCTAAAAAATGAGAAAATCTCCTGAAAAAGCGTGAAAACGCAGTAAAAAAATAAAAAACAAACTCGAGAGCTAAACACGAAGACTCCCAACACTTGAGCGTGCGGTAAAAATCCGAGGATGGCTGCCAGATGCGGGGCTTAGGGAGATGGCAGTCATTGGCTGGGGGCAGTATGACCCAGAGATCAGTGATTGGTTACTACTAAGAAAGACAGATCAGAAACAAAACTGATATGGATTTTTACTTTACCGAGGATTCCCAGCCTGACGACGGGGAATATTCATGAGCATGTGAATCCATGCCAGACCCCATGCTGGAGAATATTCATTTACATTTTTTGTTTTAATTGTTCAACAGAGAACTGCACAATGTATGAAAAATACATAATTGATGTTCATGAAATGATATATACCCTCCTGAGGACCCAATGAACTTGCGGAAACACGTGTCGAGGGAAGCTTTTGAATTTATTCTTGAAAGGAAATAAAAATAATTTTGTTTGACCCAATCTTCGAATTTCAAGTATCTTATTAGGTGCACAGGTTGCATGACTAGAACCAATAACTACAATCTAGAGAAGGCAGTTGTAACAGATTTAGCCAAAGTCAGTAGGCCTGTGCCAGAGTCAATGGTACAAGGCAATGTGCCCAGGATCAAACAGTTCTAGTAGCTGCAGTCAAGTCTTTAACAATTCGAAAAGGTGGTTGCAGAAGGTGAAAGACAATGTTAGATGATAGGGGCGGCCAACCCAGTAGGTAAGTAAGGATTTAAAACACCTTTAGCGATACCCAAAGAAACAGGAGGCCTGGCGGAACAATGTACCTTAAAAGTGGAAGAGGCTCCAGCGGTGGCAGTAGTTCCTGGCAGTTCGGGAGATCTAGCAGAGGAAGAGAGACTCATAGTGGAGGAAGGTTCGAGTTACTGCACTGCCCAGGGATGAAGCCAGCCGCGGCGCTGCCAAAACGAATAAAAGGTACACTCCTTTAAATCGCGGTCGTGGTGGACGGGTGCCTGGCTATCCGGTCTCCGATTGTAGGGCACCTGCGATTCGACCAAGGCAGGTCCTGGAAGTCGATTGGCGAACAGCTTGGCACCACCAGCTCAAGGGAAGAAGACTCTTGCAGGTGAAGATCTTCGAGTCATTGGAGAAAAGTGGTGAGGATCTGCAGCGGGGCTTCACCGGTGGCTCAGTCGTTGCAGATGTCTTCAGCTTCTCTCCTTCAGGTTTCTAGTTCCAGTGGCAACGTCTTGCCCTCCAGTCCTCAGGACCCTGCTTTTATGCAGCAGGACCCCCATTCATACAGCCCAGCTGTCACTCACAAAGTGGGGTGGCTCTCCTGGTGGGAGAATCTCCCCCGCCAGCCTATCAGGGCAGAGTGGGACTTGGGTTGCGTAGGCAACCCTGTCTAGGGTGCCTATTCCCCTTCGACACATCCTGCCTACCCCAGACTCAGTGGCGCCGAGAGGAGGGCTTCTGTGCAGAAGCCCGCCAAAAGGACGAACAAAGGATCCCTGACCTGGGTTAGGATTATAGAGAAAGAAATATCAAGTTCTGGCAATAAAAACCTACCGAAGTAAAAGTTAAGATTAAAATACCCCGGCGGTATGTTAGAGGCTGCCAGTAAAAGTGGTAGCCTCGAACAATGGGAAAATCCCATAGAGAAATATTCGCGGTCGAATATTTACGGTAGTAACCACTCCCACCAGCCAGAAACTTTTGAGAGAGGGACTGTACAGTACCCCCTCGAAAATGAACGTTAGGGAAAAACTATGAACCCTTTCCAGTACTTCAATAGTAAGATGGGTTGTACTGGTTTAGTTCATAAGTATTGACTAGTAAATATTTACCTGCCCTGGGAGACAGTCTGTCCCAGGGTATGGAATCTATGTTTGGGGGTCGCTATGACACCCCTGTGGTACGGCATGGAGGGTGCTATGTATCATACAGGTTAAAAAGATGATACCTATGAGGGTGAGAAAAACCCCATAGACCATAAGCACATAAGATAGACAGATTGCTAGTGTGTGTTTTAGGCTAAGAGTGGGACAAAAGGGTCTCACTCTTAGGATAAAAAAAACAAACCCTTCAAATCCAGCAAAGCTGCTGGGGGACTCTATAGGTAAGGGAAATTAGCCTTAGAAGAGAATTCTCCCTAACATCGTCTGACATCTAGATTGTGTAATACTCTTTCGGCATCTGTGGCTTGGTTCGGGAAAAAGACAGGTAATGATATTGATTGATTCAAATGAAAATGTGTCAAGATGGATGTGTGCAGTGAACAACCTTATACTTATGAAAGTTAAGGAACAGATGTTCCACGGACAAGGCTTGAAGCTCGCTTGCACGCCTTGCTGAAGTCACTGCAATCAAAAAGGCAACCTTCAAAGAAAGGTACTTCAGATCCGTCGTAGCCATAGGCTCAAATGGCTTATGGCATAAGGCGGTCAAAACCACATTTAAATCCCACTGGGTGAGGACTTCGTAGAGGTGGAAAAAGATGTAGTAAACCTGCGAAATGCCTTTTAATGACTGGGTTGGTCAAAGAAAAGGAACAGTCGTCAGTGGACAGGTAGGCGGCAATAGCCGCCAAGTAAGTCCTACAGGATAGGATATGGATGCCTCAAGCAGCCAGATGAGAAATGAACGAAAGGACAGTGTGATTTGTAGCAGGTCTGCGGTCTAATTGCTTAGCTAAACACCAGTGACAAAACCGGAGCCACTTGCTCCTATACTGAGACCTCGTAGAATGCTTCCTGGCCGCTTGGATAATGTGCATATTGTCGTCAGACAGGTTAAACTGCGCTAGGGACTTTAATGCCACATCTGCTCGCACTGGTGAAGCAGGTCGGGAATCAACAGCCGTCTGATTGGAGGACAAAATCGACAAATGCTGAAGTTCCAAAAAAAAAATAAATACAGAATCTGACTGGCCATCAAGGAGCTATGAACAGGAGAATGCAATTTGATGCATTCCTGAGCTTGCTGAGTAACCGATGAATCAGAGAAAGAGGCGGGAAGATTATATGCCCTCATGTTGTGCCACAGAATCTTGAGAGCCTCCCCTACAAAGGAGGCGCCGAGACAGTTTCTGGATGCATAAAGAGGAAGTTTCCTGTTTGAGGCAGTCGCAAACAGGTCCACTTCTGGAGTGCCCCATTGGCGAAAGTTGTTGGGAGGGGACTTCCGTGTTCAGTTCCCACTCATAGCTGGCCGCTGTCTGCCGGCTGAGTGAGTCTGCAGTCACGTGTACCTGCAGCAGCCAAGTGCTGTGCTGGATAGCCTATTCCCACATCTGAATGGCAAGGACCACAAGAGGTGGCGACTTGGTACCGCCCTGCTTGTTGATGTAAAAACATGGAAACTGAGTTGTCCGTGCAGATGCGGACCACCCGGTTTGTGATGGATGGTTGGAACGCTATTAGCACCAGAAAAACAGCCAGGAGTTCCAAATAACGTATATGAAACTGCCTGTCCTGCGGTGTCTATAGATCGAAAACCTGGAGATGATCCAGAGTTGCTCCCCACCCTAGGAGGGAGGAGTCTGGTAGTCACTTGTGGGAAAGGCTCCTGAAAGGAAGCCCCAACCGTAAGATTGCTGTTTGAAGACCACCACATAAGGTCTGCCATCATGCAGGAAGGAACTGGTATCATCTTGGAATCCAATTCTTGGAATCCAATTCCAAAGCCAGACACCAAGAATTCAGAAAAGTCTCGAACTACCAGGCCGTCATGTGCTCTGACTGTATGAATAGATAACACGTGGCAAATAGATCCGCAATCCTATCTGCCGTCAAATACACCCTGTAGTCGATCGTGTTCCAACGAAAACCCAGGAAGATCTGGTCTTGGGAGAACGTCATGGAAGAGTTACGCCAGTTCACCGAAAGCCCGAGGTGCAACAGGAACTGAATGAGAGACTGGAGGATGCTCAATGCAGTCTGTGGACAAGTGATCCGTAGGAGCCAATAGTCCAAATATGGATATACATGAATGCCCTGTAGCCAAAAGGCAAGTTGCGATGACCAACATCTTCGTAAAGACGTGCGGCGCTGAGCGGGAGCACACGGAACAAGAAATGCTCCCCTCCCAGGGAGGACCGCAGATACTTTCGATGCAGCCTCCATATCAGGATGTGCATATACGCGTCCTGAAAGTCCACAACACTGAGCCAGTCGCCCTTCCGAAGAGAGGACTTGATTTGGCAGGGTGTGATCATCCTGAATTTCTCTTGACGAAGAGAAAGATTGAACTGGGAAAGGTCAAGGATGGTGCGCAGGCCAGTCTGGTTGGGTTTGGGCACTGAACAGTCGAGAGTATAAGCCCTCCCCTTGCTCCCCAAGGTGAACAGGTTCCACCGCCCTGAGGTCTGAAGCTGCTCAACCTCGGCTCTGAGGGAGGGTGTCCCGATCTGTTGGAAGGGAGGCTTGAAGAGTGAGGTGGGGGGGCAGGGGCAAGCAAAAGCCCAGCAGAGCGATGGACAAAACCCACCGATAGTCGGTGATGGTCTGCCACGCCTCCAGATGAGACAAGATTCGTCCTCCCACTGGTGTCTCGTGCGACCGACAAAAAAATATAATTTTGCAGATTTGTCAGCATGGAGACTGCCTGCACCGGAGAGGAGGCTGAAGGCTGAGAGAAAAACCGACCATGTTGTTTTTGACGGGTGCCACCAACCGGAGGGTCCGTTCTGCGCGCTTGGCGGTCCTGAAACCCTCTGAAGCCAGAGAAGGATCAAGACGGAGACCCCAACCTCGGAGTATAAGGGGCCTTAACTGGGACCTTTACCAGGACGACAAGGATTTGGCGGTTTGGGTACTCGCCTTGGTCTTTGGGAGTTCCTCATCCGTAGAAGAACGAAACAACTTTCCGTCGAAGGGAAGGTCCAGAACTTTATCTTGCACCTCCTTCGAAAACTTTGTCGCATGGAGCCACGCCTGGCGGGAGGTGTCAAATCCCACCATCAGGCCATGAGCTGAAGTATCCACATGGTGTGCCGCAGCCTCCAGGATATCCTGTGCCAACACCCTAGCGTCCGACAAACCGGCCTTGAAGTTGTCTAGCTTATACAAAGGAATGCACTCCTGGTAATCAGCCAACTCCCTCTACAGCTTCTTATTAGCTGCCGCCAGGATCAGCTTGGTATTTGCTTGGCGAAGTTGCAGCGCTGAGTGCAGAATTTTGTCTTCCTTGGAGAGAATCTGAGCCGCAGCTCTAGAGTATGCAGAGGCCGGCTTGGATTGCAGCATGGCCGCAGCTACCACCATCGAGGAAGGTAGCGGACAAGACGCCAAGGCTATGTCCACGGAGGTGTGAAGTCTGTAACGGGCGTGGATTCTCTTAATATGCAGCCTGGTGCGGGGCTTATCCAAGATCTTATGGGCCTCAGCCAAAACGTCCTTTTGGAGGAACAGGCTGGTGCGCTCCTGTGGTGACAAGGTGAACGCTCCCGAAAGCACCCCTTCCTGCGGAGCGGGGGCCTCAGGTACTGGAATGTTGAGGAGGGCCATCATATACAGAACCCGGTCATGGAATGCTCAGACAGAGCGGGGCTGCTAATCGCTATCCTGATATGCTTGAGGGTCATCCAGGGGATCCGTGGCAGACGGCTGGGCCGCCACAGGTTTTAAAGTGCTATCCCGCTCTACCGGTGTCTTCTCTATGGGAGACAACGGGGGTAGGGATGGAAAAAGCTGGAGGCGGACCAATAGGGAGAGGTGGTACAACAGCCAGAGCCGCTGGAGTGGAAGTTGGCACCCGAGGTTCAGGGTAGATTTCCTTGAAAAGACCCTTAAAGTACTCTTTCATAGGGTCAGAATGCCTGAGCCTCTGAAATTTCCCGAAAAAACACATCCTCTGATGAAGGCTTAGGCGCTGTGGTAGGCAGAGGTCTCTCATAAGGGGCATACGACCACAAACGCAATGAGGATGGTTGCCAGGAAGGCCCACCACCAATCGGGTCCGCATAGATCAGCGGAGCAGAAGTAGGAGGAAGCGAGGCGGTATGTGGCAGTGCAATCCAAGCCCGTCAGTCATACGAAGGGCGGAACAGATTTTTACATTCCACCTGAGGTAAAAGACTGCTCAGCCCCAAAACTAAGATTTCCAGCACCCGCCATCGAGAATGTAGGAGTAAGGGAAGAATCCAAAAACAGCGTCCGTGGACCATGAGGGGTTGGCCGCTATTTTCTCAATGCCTGAAGAGAACTGCGTCACTTGTACAGCTGAGGCAATCATCTCCACAGGATGGTCGGACAACTTAAGTAACAATTTAGCCTTGACACAAGGATCCTCGGCCGAGCCGGTCTCGGATGTTTGCTTGACATCTTAGAGGTGGCCCCACCATTAGCCTCCAAGGGAGGAATCTCGGCAGAGCCGGTAACATGAGTTACTCCCTTTGCTCCCTAGACAGAACCGGTATCACCGCGATGAGCGCTGGAAAACTGAGGAATGACCCTTCCAGACAAGAATTTAGGAGCAGGTGTTAGGCAGAATCCTGTGCAGTGCCCTTAGGGACCACTACACACAATGAAGACTACAGGTGGCAATACAAGTTTTACCTTTGGTACAAGCCTGTACTACTATGTCAGAGTGGTAGCAGTGGCGGAGCAGCCAGGCCTATCTCAGGAATATATGAGTAGTAGCAGAGATTACAAAAAAGGGACCACAATTACTGTGACTCAAGCAAACACTGACTCAAGGTTTCAGGTATAAAAATATAAGTAGATTTATTTTTAAACCATTCGTTATAAACACAACACTTCTAAAAAAACTGCAATAAAAACCACACGTTAAATATACAACTAACCAATTCACTTTGTACAGTAAGTCTCAAGGTAAGTACCGTGTGTTTGAATGAACCGGTGTTATGAACAAAAGACGTTACCGCGGATACGATTGCGATCACTTTTTGACAGTTCGGTCTACTAAACAAACGCGTATCCGTGACATGAAATGCTACCGGGTCAAAAACACACTTAGCACTTAAGATACCCAGAGGGAGGTGGGGACAAAAATTACCGGCAATATTTTGGTTAGGCAGGCAGAATCAAGAAACACCCAAAGACAGGAGTACAAAAGTCAAAGGGCCGGAGCCAGGGTCGAAAGACACCGGGGCCAGTTGCCGAAGATCACACAGTCAAACAGTTCACGATTCAACGTAGCCAAAAAGTACTTCGATATTGTCAATGTTCGGAAGCAAAAGTTAGAAGGAGGGAAGACAAGGGCAAGCCTTGGAAATGAAGGAAAAGGGATTCACCCAGTTTCCTCAACAGAACACAGTACCTTGTTCCAGTGGTGTAGCTGGTGCCCTGGCAGACGTTCCTGTTGGTTTCCCGCAGACCCACGATTCCTGGAGCTTCGTTGTGAAGGAGGACGTCTGAAGGGGGTCTGCACCACACAGGGATGAAGCCGGCAGCAGCGACAAGGAGTAAAAGGTGCGCTCCTTAAAAACAGTAGAGGCTCTTCAGGTGGCTATCCGGACCACTACAGCAGTGTGCAGCGATTTCGACCAAGGAAGATAATCCTCTGGCTGTAGAAGATGAGCTGGTTATCCCCACCAAGCTCAAGGGAAGAAGACTCCGGACTGGATCTTCTCCAAATCGTTGAAGGGAAGATAGCTCACGACTACAGAAGGCTTCACCGGGACGGGGAGTTGCAGCAGCCGTTCTCTCCGCTTCTCTTCGGTTCCTTGTAGTTCCAGTGGCGACTGACTTCTAGCCCAAGAGTCCTGCCTTTTATGCGAAAAACCCCCATTCACACAGCCTGGCCGTCAATCACCCAGCAGGGGGGGGGGTTGTCCAGCCTGGACAACCACCTCAGCCAATCATGGCAAGTGCGACTTGGGTTTCCTAGGATACCCTGTGCAGGGGATGACTACACCCCTCCCTCACATAAAGCCCACCTAGACACCCAGGCGCCTGGTGGAGGGCTTCTGAACAGAAAGCCCACCAATAGACGGTGAACAAAGAAGGCAAACCTAGTTTGCCGCGCAAAGTAAGACACAAGAACGACTTTAACAAAAAGAAATGGCGAATAAACCCAACCGGAGCCCAAAGAAAGACTATTTGGTCAAGCGGGTTTATGTTCGAGGCTAATATAATAGCCAAGAACAGTACCACGTTTATCTAATATAATCGCGGTAGAAAAGTTAGGGTAGGTACCACTGCCACCAGCCAAGTCTAAATGTTAAAAGAGCAAAACAATGCTTTAGGAGGTACAGATAAAAAGGGATACAAGTTAACCCTTTCCAGTACTCCATGGAAGATGGGTTGCACTGGATCTGTGGTAGACTAAGTAAAGTTAATGGTAACTTTACCCTTTTCTGGGGGACAGTAGTCGCCTCAGAAATGTAGTCTAGGGAAGTCTTAGAGACAACCCTATGCCACAGCACTGAAGGTGCTGTGTGACACACAAAAAGAAGGGGGCTGCTGAAGTGGTGTGCTTCAGAGTCCACAATCACAAAAACAGATAGAAACACAAGCAAAACACAGTAAGAGTGGGGGAAAAGCTCACTCTTACCAAGTGGAAACAAAATAAACTCCAGAAGTCCAGCAAAGCTGCTGGGGGAACTCACTAGGTGAGGGAAATTAGCCATAGATGAGAATTCTCCCTAAGAGCAGGTTTCTCCGTTTTGTCGGTACAGACCTTAGCCTCAAGAAGAGGAACCTCGGGTTTCGTTCCAGTATGTATAGTTCCTTCATGAGGAGCCTCAAGCCGGGGCTTGGTACGGCAAGCTCCAGAAATGGAGGCCTCAGGGCGTACCCCGGTGTCCAAAGCCTCAGATGAACTGGGCCAATGTTTAGCACCCGACAGGTGAACCTCAGAAAGTGTTCCGGTCTTAGCAGGTCCACCGTGGGAACCCTCAGAGAAAACTTTGGTACGCCTACTAGGCCTGCGAGGCACATCAGGAGAAATCCTGGTGGTAGAGCTACTGGAGCCCACCCCGGACCGAGACGACCCTGGAATTTACTGGGCGTCTGAGGCAGAGGAACGTGCTGAAAAACATCCTCCCACCGAAGAAGACGGCGCTGGAGTGCCCGACGGAGAGGGAATCGCAGTAGAAGCACGAATCCCAGCGGTGGTCCGGCCCGAGACACTTCAAGCAGAGAGAAAGGGGATCCGCCCTAGCGAAGTGACATTCGCATGAAGAACAGGACACAAATCCCAGACGCTCCAGGACAGACTCAGGACTATGCGACCGCAGAACCGGAGCAGGAGAGCAGGACAACGGGAACAAAACCTCCAGAAGATGCAAGTGCGTCCAGTCCCGACCACGCAGAGAAAAGGACTGAAGGGCGATGCACAGGGCAGAGTTTAGGAGGGCGCGGTTACGGCCCAGTGCGGTACCTCACGTAAAAAGAGAAGGACACCAATTTTTGATGCTTTCTGAAAAAAGTGCTGCGGTCGCATCCCGAAGCCTGGAATGTCCCACAAGTATAGAGGAAAGGGGACGGGACGTAGGAGTATGTCTCTTATTACAAGTATAGGTCTAGAAAGTTCAGTGGTGTAAAATGGAAGCGATCATTCAGGCTGTCGTTACTTTGCATTCTGTTAACGTTAGCTTTCCATTCAAGATGCATAAAACAGAGCTATATTCAGACTTTGTTTACATGTTGCTGGGTTACTTTATTATGTAAACTTTGCAAGCCATAGCTATGCAACAGTATTACTGTCGTTCTTTAAAGCCAAAAAGATTAAATTGCACCATCTAGAGCTCAGGGGTATGTGATGAAATACCTAAACTGGAAAATGGCTTGAAACCTCAGCTTAGTGTAGAATCCTGGAGAAATCATGTCATAGTACTTTGCCTTATCTGCAGAAATTGGAGTCCCTAAAAGTGCTTCACACAGTGTACTCTATTCGGGCGGGGGGGGGGGGATTGGGTTGCTCACTCATGGTTTAATAAAGTGTTTGTTCATATATAAAATATTAGTAGCAAGCCACATGCCTCGGAAAGCCGTAGTGTGGGAGACATTCAAGTGTTTGTTCAGGCTAATGCATCTTCAAGGAAGACTTACTGGGCGCATGGTCTCCAAGAGTATTTGTCATTTTGTCTGAGCAGTTTTTGGATTTTCACTGCTGTATTCCACTGAGACGCGATGAGAAAGGGACTGTTAGGCAGAATCCTGTGCAGTGCCCTTAGGGACCACTACACAAAATTAGGACCACAAGTGGTAATAAAAGTTCACCTTTCGTACAAGTCTGTACTACTATGTTAAAGTGGTAGCAGTAGCGGAGCAGCCAGGCTTATCTCAAGAGTATACGAGCAGTAGCAGAGATTAAACAAAGGGACGACAATTATTGTGACTCAAGCAAACACTGACTCAAGGTTTCAGGTAGAAAAATATAAGAACATTTATTTTTAAACCATTTGTTATGAAACGCAACACTTCTATGAATTCAAAACCACACGTAAAATACACCACAACCAACCAATTTCCATGGCACAGAACAGTTCAAGGTAAGTACCCTATGCTTTGGCGGACCGGTGTGAAACAAAAGCAGTTATCAGGAATACACTTGCGATCCCTTTGACCGTTTGGTCTTATTAAAGATATGCGTATCCGCGGCAAGTGATGTTACCAAGGAAAACACACTTAACACCTGGGCTCTCCAGAGAGAGTTGGGTGCAAAAATCATAGGCAATACTTTGGTCAAGGCAGACAGAATCAGAGAACACTCGCTGACAGAAATACAAAAGTCAATAGGCCAGAGCTAGTGTCAAGTGGAACCGGGTTCCTGTCATCGAGGATCGCACAGTCAGACAGTTCAAGATTCAACATTGCCAGGAGTACTTGGATATCGTCAACAGAGGAAACAAAAGTTATAAGAGGGAAGGAAGACAAGGGCAAGCCTTGGAGGAGGAGAAAAAGGATTCCTCTAGTTCCTCGAAGCAGAGACAGTACCTTATTCAATTAAGAAGCTGGTGTCACAGCAGTTGTTCCTGGTGGTTTCCTGCACCCCCACTGTTCCTGGAGCTTTGGTTGTGGAGACGAGAACGACGTCTGGAGGTGTCTGCACCACTCAGTGATGAGGCCAGCAGCAGCGACGGTGAATAAAAGGTGCGCTCCTTTAAAACAGGAGAGGCTCTTCAGATGGCTATCCGGACCATTACAGCAGGGTGCAGTGATTTCGACCACGAAGAGGATCCTCTGGCTGTGGAAGATGAGCTGGTTATCCCCACCAAGCTCAAGGTAAGAAGACTCCGGACTGGATCTTCTCTGGTCATCGAAGGGTAGATAGCTCAAGACTGCAGCAGGGCTTCACCGGGACGAGGTAGTTGCAGCAGTCGTCATCTCCGCTGCTCTTCGGCTCCTTGCAGTTCCAGTGGCGACTCTGACTTCCAGCCCAAGAGTCCTACCTTTTATGCCAGAATCCCCCATTCACAGCCTTGCTGTCACTCACTCAGCAGGGGGGGTTGTCCAGCCCGGAAAACCACCTCAGCCCATCAATACAAAGTGTGACTTGGGTCTCCAAGGAGACTCTGTGCAGGGGGTGACTACACCCCTCTCTCACATTCAGCCCACCTAGACACCCAGGTGCCATAGGAGGGCTTCTGGTCAGAAGCCTGCCAAAGGCCAGCGAACAAAGGAGGCAAACCTGGTTTGCTGCGCAAAGAAAGACCCAAGAAGGATGTTAAAAAGAAATGGCGATTAAACCCAACCGGAGCCGAAATAAAAAGTATTTGGACTAGCAGGTTTAAAGTTCGAGGCTACTAAAATAGCCTAAAACAATACCACGTTATGTAATATAATCGCAGTAGGAAAATTAGGGTAGATACCACTGCCACCAGCCAAGTCTTAATGTTAAGGGAGCGAAACAATGCTTCAAGAGGTACAGATAAAGGGCTAAGAATTAACCCTTTCCAATACTCCATATAAAATGGGGTGTATTGGATCTGTGGTTAAAAAAAGAATATGTAAAGTTAATGGCAACTTTACCCTTTTCTGGGGGACAGTAGTCAGCCTCAGAAATCGAAATGACAACCCTGTGTTACTGCACTGAAGGTGCTGTGTGACACACAAAAGAGGGGGGCTACTGAAGTGGTGTACTCCAGAGTCCACAATCACAAAAACAGCTGAAATACACATGGCAAAACACAGGTAAGAGTGGGGGAAAGCTCACATTCTTACCAAGTGGAAAAAAAAGAAACTCTACAAATCCAGCTAAGCTGTTGGGGGACTCACTAGGTGAGGGAAATTAGCCATAGAATGAGAATACTCCCTAACAGGGACTAATGTATAAGAGTAAACACTAGACATAGAAGAAGTTACAAATATAATAAAGAAGTTACAGACGAGTCGTCGAGCGGACCAGTAACTAAGATAAGAGCCCTTGGTTTATATTAACGTATATTCAAGGAAGAATGTATACTTAAACATGTCGATTAAGCAGACTGGAGAGGGTGATCATTGAGTTACAGAGGTACAACATCATGCAAGGGAAAATCACCAGCCATCTCCTGTATGATTATCTAAGTCAATTTAGAGAAGCTTTAGCATTAGAAATAAAGATCCTGTATAGGCTGACAGAGGCCAGGGAATACAATGGAATTGATAGACCCGGCAGGTCTCTCACTTGGCTGATAAACAGAGCGTAAACATACAATCATAACCAAACTGACCACTGAAGAGAAATCGGATAACGGACCAAAAAAATAAATACATTTAAAAAAAGGGCTTTCGTCTTTAATTTTACCAGTATTTTGAAGGAATGTACATTAGTAAATCCTCAACAGAAGGATGTATTAGACTATCTGGATAAAAATACAATCCTGCGACTGGCGGTAGAAGTGTCACTCTCACCAGATGACCCCCTGACAATGGTCTGAATTTCAGACCCCATTAATTAGCTTCTCCAATTATAAGTCCCCCTCCCAAATGGGATAACTCCAAATTTCATGAAGAATTTTTTGATGCATTAGGGCCACATTTGCTGAATATGTATAATGATCAAGTTACTTACTTGTAACAACTGTTCTCTGGCATGGATTTATATGCTCATGAATATTCCCTGTCGCCAGGCTGAGAATCCTCGGTAAAAAAAAAAAAACTGTTTCACTCTTGTTAATGAACAGTTTTTCTCCTAAGACTAATCACTGAGCTCTGGGTCATATGCTGCCCCCAGCCAATGACTGCCCACTCCCTAAACCCCTCCTCTGGCAGCCATCTTCGGATTTGGTAGGACGTAAAGTGGAAGTATGACCAAGAAGAGCCGCAGAGGGGCAGGAGGGAGGGTTTGCATGTGAATCCATGCCAGACCCATGCTGGAGAACAGTTAGAGGTAAGTAACTTGTTCCTTCTCCAGCATGGGTTCTGGCATGGAGTCACATGCTCATGAATAAAGAATACATAGCAGTACATGCATACACAGCCGCAGGAGGTGGTAAGGCTCAAGAGAAGCAATTACTCTTACCTCCTCACCAGGCTCACCTTCAAGCGAACAGGTTACGTAGCACTGCTTGGCCGTGCCGCACTTGTCACTGGAATCCCTGTCGATGCAGTAGAATTTCGTGAAGGTGTGTGTAGACCTCCACGTAACAGCCCTGCAGATGTCCAACAGGGGCACACCAGACAGGAACGCTGTCGTTGCAGCGATCGCTCTGGTACAATGGGCTCTCGGACGGCCAGGCAACAGTAGGTTTGCCATACAATGACAATGAGTGATGCAGCCAGAGAGCCACCTGGAGATGGAAGCTTTGGACAAGGCCTTCCCATGGTTCACAGGAACAGAATTCACAAAAAGCTGAGCCACATAAAACTTCAGGGGTTGAGCCACATCCACCGAGTGTAAAGCCCTCTCAGCCGGCGACAAGGCGTTGGCAAAGGCAATGTTGACATGAAATTCCGACAGAACCTTGGGCATGAAGGATGGGTGCACCTGCAACACCACCCTTGTCTCGTGGAAAGTCAAGTAAGGCTGCTTGCAGGACAGGGCACGAATCTCACCCACTCACCTGGCATAGGTGATGGCCACGAGGAAAGCGGTCTTCCAAGACAGGAACTTAAGCAGAGCATGCTGCATGGGCTCGCATAAGGCCCCCTCATGAGCAAAGTCAGTGGTTGAGTTCCCACGCCAGGGCAGGCGCCTTCACCGGTGGGAACAAACTCAACAGTCCTTTCATGAACTCCTTCACTAGAAGGTGCGACCAAAGAGAAGACCGTCCCGGAGACCTGGTGTAGCAAGAAATAGCTACCAGATGCACCATGGAGGCGTGAGCCAGCCCTGATTTAGCCAACAAAAATAAGTACGGCAGGACTTGGTGGCCGTGACCCTCAGTGGGTTAATCCTCTGACCGGCACCAAGTCATGAAACGCTTCCATTTGTGTGCATACATTTCATGGTTGACGACACCCTGGCCTTGCAGAGGACCTCCCTGCAGTCCGCAGGCAGTTTGTAACCACCAAACTAATGATGCAGGAGCCAGGCCTTCAGGTTCAGTGATCCTGGGTCATGGTGCTGGATTGCGCCTCCTTCCCTGGCGAGAAGATCCACGACCACTGGTAGCTTGACTGGAGGGGACACCGACCTGCTGAGAAGGTCCGGGTACCAGATTTGCCTTGGCCACGCTGGCACGACGAGGGTCATCCTGCACCGACAGAGTTGACTGATAACTCGTAATATCAGCGGCAACAGAGGGAACGTGTATAGGAACAGGCCTTCCCAAGGGAAGGAGAATGCGTCCACATGCTCCCCGGCTGGGGGAACCTCCGGCACTTGGTGTTCGTCGCAAACAAATCGATCTGGGGACTGCCCCACCCGAGGAAGAGGTGGTCCACCTGATCCTGCCGAAGCTCCCACTCATGGCAAAGGCGCAGCTCCCTGCTGAGGGAATCAGCAACAGTGTTTTTGATTCCCACTAGGTGGAAAGGAATGAGGAACATCTCCTGGGCTATGGCCCAGTGCCACAAATCCTGCGCCTCTATGGAGAGCGCCGGGGACCTGGTGCCCCCTTGCTTACGGATGTATAACATAGTGGTGGTGTTAGGGAGAATTCTCATTTTTTGGCTAATTTCCCCTCACCTAGTGAGTCCCCCAGCAGCTTTGCTGGATTTCTGGAGTTATTGTTTCCACTTGGTAAGAGTGTGAGCTTTTTCCCCACTCTTACCCATGTTTTGCCATGTGTACTGCATCTGTTTTTGTGATTGTGGACTCTGGAGTACACCACTTCAGTAGCCCCCTTCTTTAGTGTGTTACACAGCACCTTCAGTACAGTGACACAGGGTTGTCTTTTAGACTTCCCACCAACTCCATTGTCTGAGGCGAACTACTGTCCCCCAGAAAAAGGTACAGTTGCCATTAACTTTACCTAGTCATTTAACCACAGATCCAGTACACCCCATCTTACATAGAGTACTGGAAAGGGTTACTCCGTATCCCTTTTTATCTGTACCTCCTAAAGCATTGTTTCGCTCTTTTAACATTTAGACTTGGCTGGTGGCAGTGGTATCTACCCTAACTTTTCTACCACGATTATACTATATAAACATGGTATTGTTTAGACCATTATATTAGCCTCGAACATAAACCCGCTTGACCAAATGTTCTTTCTTTTGGCTCAGGTCGGTTTATTCACCATTTCTTTTTGTTAAAGTCCTTCTTGTGTTTTACTTTGCGCGGCAAACCAGGTTTGCCTTCTTTGTTCACTGTCTTTTGGCAGGCTTCTGCCAAGAAGCCCTCCTCCAGGCGCCTGGGTGTCTAGGTGGGCTGAATGAGAGGGAGGGGTGTAGTCACCCCCTGCACAGGGTATCCTAGGAAACCTAAGTCGCACTTTGCCATTATTGGCTGAGGTGGTTGTCCAGGCTGGACAACCCCTTGCTGAGTGATTGAAAGCCAGGCTGTGTGAATGGGGGATTTTCGCATAAAAGGCAGGTCTCTTTGGCTAGAAGTCAGTCACCACTGGAAATACAAGGAACCGAAGAGAAGCGGAGAAGAAGGCGGCTGCTGCAACTACCCCGTCACGGTGAAGCCCTGCTGCAGTCCTGAGCCATCTACCCTTCAACGACTAAGAAGATCCAGTCCGGAGTCTTCTTCCCTCGAGCCTGGTGGGGATAACCAGCTCATCTTCCACAGCCAGAGGATCCTCTTGGTTGAAATCGCTGCACACAGCTGTAGAGGTCCGGATAGCCATCTGAAGAGTCTGTTTTTAAAGGAGCGCACCTTTTATTCACCGCCGCTGCTGCCGGCCTCATCCCTGTGTGGTGCAGACACCGAAGCTCCAGGAACCGTTGGGTCTGCAGGAAACTACCAGAAACAACTGCTGTGGCACCAGCTTCTTCATTGAATAAGGTACTGTTCTGCCTGAGGAATTAGGGTGAACCCCTTTTCTTCGCTTCCAAGGCTTTCCCTCGTCTTCACTCCTTCTTATAACTTTTGCTTTCTCTGTTGACAATATCTAAGCACTCCTGGCAACGTTGAATCTTGAACTGTCCGACTGTGTGATCCGACAGTAGGAACCCGGTTACACTTTACACTGGCTCCGGCCTATTGACTCTTGTATTCATGTCAACTAGTGTTCTCTGATTTTGTCCACCTTGACAAAAGTATTGCCTATGATTTTTGCCCCCAACTCTCTCTGGTTAACTCAGGTGCCAAGTGTGTTTTTGCCCCGGTAACATTTCTTGCCGCGGATACGTGTTTCTTTAGTAAGACCAAACTGTCATTACTGTCAAAAAGTGATCGCAAGTGTAGTCCCGGTAACGTCTTTTGTTTCACAACACCGGTCTGTTAAAACATAGGGTGCTTACCTTGAGTTAGAGTGTACTAAAGTGAATTGGTTGGTTGCAGTGTATTTTATGTGTGATTTTGAATTAATAGAAGTTTGCGTTTATAACAAATGGTTTAAAAATAAATGTACTTATATTTTTTACCTGAAACCTTGAGTCAGTGTTTGCTCGATTCACAGTAATTGTGGTCTCTTTGTGCAATCTCTGCTACTGCTCATATACTCTTGAGATAAGCCTGCCTGCTCCGCTACTGCTACCACTCTAACATAGTAGTACAGACTTGTACCAATGGTAAAACTTGTATTGCCACCTGTAGTCTAATTTTGTGTAGTGGTCCCTAAGGGCACTGCACAGGATTTTGCCTAACAGGTGGTATTGTCCGTGAAGACCCTCACCACTTTGCCCTTGAGGGAAGGAAGAAATGACTTGATGCCGCAAAATACAGCCCGAAATAACAGTATGTTGATGCGTAGCACCTTCTCCTCCGGCAGCCACAGGCCTCTGGGGTGGAGACGTCCGGTGAGTGCTCCCCAGACCTCAGTTTTTTTTTTAATAACATTTTATTGATTTTTAATATGCATACAAATTAAACATAATTAATATGATCACATCAATCAGGCATACAAACATTCTCGATGCATGGCTCCCCATACACATTTTAAATAGTTCTTTATATATTAGGTCCTTGGGCTTCCAGTCTACACATAATGCAGGTGGGTCTCAGGGGGATTCCAACTGTCTATCAAGTCTGTTTGTGGGTTCTCAGCGTCTTTGTGTGTCCTCCCATTTCTGCCGGATCTTGCGTGCTTGCTCTGGGCATCCTCTGGTGGTGTATACTCTTGTTTCCATTAACACACACATATCGACATCTGTTGTCCATTGTTCATATTGTGGGGGTGAGGGGGAAGCCCCACAGCTTGGCCAGATTCCTTTTTGCGAACCCTGTGGCCGTTGCCAGCATGAGTTTTTTAAATCGGGATATGTCTATGTCTTCATCTATCCCCAGTAATAGCAGTTTGGGGTCCATTGATATTACTTGGCCAGTGACCGATGATAGTCTGTCACAGCATTTCTGCCAAAAGATCTGGATTTGTGGGCACTCCCATAGGATGTGGAAAAAGGTCCCTCTCGTCTGTTGGCATCTTAGACAGTTGGGGTCCGTTGCTCTCCCCCACTGATGTAAGGCCTCTCTTGGGTAATATACCCTGTGTAGGATTTTAAGATGAATCAGTCTGATTCTAGCCGATATGGCGATTTCCCTTGGATACATGAGTGCTTTGGTCCAGTCTTCTGGTTGTATTGGTCCCACATCTCTTTCCCATTTTACTTTCAGGTCTGTAAGTTCCGCTGTAGCAAATGAGGTTATTGCATTGTACATTATGGAGGTTATTTTATTATCAATACGGTCTATCACAATGTTCCGCTCAATTGGTGTGCACTCTGGTATGTTTAATAGGTCTATCGCACATGTGATGAGTGCATGTCGCATCTGTCTGTAATGGAAGTGTTCTGTGGAGGGTAACTTGAATTTGTCTCTCAGGGTCTGAAATGATACCATCTCACAACATATCTTCTAGCCTTGTTATCCCAGCTGCCTCCCAGTTCGCCCATTTCAGAAGTTTGCCAAGCTCCGGTAGGTGCCTATTCCGCCATAGGGGCTGTGCCAGTGTGACCTTCCCCTTCCAGCCTAGGTGCTTGTGTGCGTCTATCAATATTTGCGTTCTATGTGCTGTAGTTGTGTTGGGGGTCAGGCGTGTCGTGCCTTGGTAGAGAGTCTCCAGTGGAGTGAGCCCTTGTCTCGCCTGGCTATCCGCTCTTATGTGTGGTAGTTTAGGGTTATTGTGAAGGATGTTATTTACTATTGGCATCTGGGCTGCCCAGTAGTATGTTTGCAGTTGGGGAAGTCCTATCCCTCCCTCCCATACGGAGCGCTGTAGGGTTTTTAGCGCAATTTGGGGGTGCCCTCCTCCACACAGCAGTTTCCTGTGTATCTCGTCTATTTTATGAAATTCTATTTTGGTTATATACAGTGGTGCGTTCTGGAGGATGTATAGGAACCGTGGTAGAGCCAGCATTTTAAACAGTGCCACCCTCCCTAATAGGGTGAGAGGAAGGGTCATCCAGTGTTTCACATGGTTTGCGAATCCATCTCTGATTGGGTGTAGGTTTTTTTCTGATGTGTATTGTGTAAGATCTGTCGTAATCCGTACCCCAAGATACCTGAACTGATCATGTTCTATTCTGTATGGGCAGTTATTTAGAGCTGTTGCATCGATTCCTTTAATCGGGAATAGAATGGATTTACTATAGTTTACCCGTAGTCCACTAAAGGCTCTTTATCTGTTTAGTATTTGGGTGACGATGGGGTATGATACGGACGGATCACTCATGTCAATCAATAGATAGTCAGCATAAAGGGAAACTGTCTTCCCAGTCCTGGGCCCATTGGAACCCCTTCCGCTGCTGCGACCCTCTCAGCATTATTGCAAGGGGTTCAATTGCTAGTGCAAATAGCATCACAGAGAGGGGGCAGCCCTGTCTGGTCCCTTTGCCCAGATTAATACTGCGTGAGGTCCATCCATTCACCCTTATCTCAGCTGTCGGGGCATTGTACAATAGCTTGACCCCAGCCTATGAACTGTTCACCCAGTCCCATTCTGCCCATAATGTTCCACAGAGCTTACCAGTGGACTGAATCAAAGGCTTTCTCAAAGTCAATCGTGAGGAGTGCCAGTGAATCTTGCAATGTTGGTGTCTTTTCCATAGCGCCGTGGAGCCGATGAATGTTCATCCGTGTGGATCTCTGTGGCATGAAGCCGCATTGGTCTGGGTGGATAAGAGTGTTTATTACTGTCTGGAGCCTATTAGCTAGTACTTTGGCCGATATTTTAGCTTCCATGTTTATAAGTGAGATCGGCCTATAGGAGCTGCATGCGTCTGGCAGTTTGCCTTCCTTGTGTATCACCACTATAGTGGCCTTTCTTAGATCTGGGGGCAGAATTCCTCTTTCTTTGGAATATAGGAACATTTTACGCATGTGGGGTGTTATTTCTCCACCGACGATCTTTTTCCACGTCTCTACTGGGAAGCCGTTGGGTACTGGGGTTTTCACATTTTGGAGTTGGGATAGGGCTGTTAGTTCTTCGGTAATTTCTGTTTCTAGACTTATTCTTTGAGTATCATGTAAATGTGGGATAGCGAGTATCTAGTATGCTGGGATCTATCGGAGTCGTCGGGGGCGTGTATAGTGCCTCATAATACGCTGCAAAGCTTTCGGCAATGCCTGGGTCAGTCGAGATCCGTTCTGCATTTATGGTGGTTATGCATCGTACCTGGCGATGCCCCTCCTCTCTTCTCCAACCACGCTAACATCTTGCTGGCTTTGTCTCCAGTCTCATATAGTCTAGTGCGCATGGCTCTGTGTGCCCGTTTCGCACAGGTGAGTGTGATGTTATGCAATTTCTTTTGTGCCGCTTGCAGGGTTCTGTTGTCATCGGATGCGCCTGTGTTTATGTATTGAGTTTCGGCATTTCGCAACTCTGCTTCAGCGTCTTCAACCTCTTTTCTATGCATTTTTTAGTGTGCTGCTGTCCAACTCAGTATTTCATCTCTCAAGGTTGCCTTATATGCTTCCCATATGGTTCTTTCATCGTTTATCGGGTCTTGGTTTAACTCAAAGTATGAAGAGGTAGCTTCCTGGATCTTTTCTATCAGCTCTGGAAATCCTAGATAGTAAGTATTTAGCCGCCAGGTCGGTGGGGGCCGGGGTCTTTCTGTTTCAAGTAGGATCATTAACGGGGAATGGTCCGATATCCTTCGGGGCTATAGAGTTGCATCCGTTACCTTGTGTATATTTTCGCCGGGGAGGAAGAAATAGTCCAGTCTAGATAACGATGCGTGTGCACCTGAGTGGAACGAGTATTGTCTTTGTCGGATGCAGATCTCTCCATGCATCCTTCAGCCGCATTGCCATTGCGAAGGTGGCGAGTTTGGTTGGCATCGCTGGATTTCTCCCCCTTATACGTGTGCGGTCCTCATTGACATTCATCACCTCGTTGAAGTCTCCACCTATTACTAGTGTGTCTGCAGTGTTGTTGGCTATGATCGGCGTGATGTCATCGGGTAGAGTCTTTATGAGCGCTGGGGGAGCGTAGACCGACAGTATGGCAATGGTTTGGTTCCACAGTGTTCCTTGTATGAAGACAAATCTTCCTCCAGCATCCTGGGTCATGCTGGATATTTCGATGGGGATTCTCTTATTTATTAGTATTAACACGCCTCTCGAGCCCATGGAAAAGCCTGCATGTATTGGTGTGCGGTATTTGGTTCTCTTAAAGAATTTACACATTGTGCCAGCCAGGTGTGTCTCGGTGGTAGTACTATGTCTGGATTGTGCCGGTTCAGGTATTGAGTTACCAGTCTTCGCTTGATGCTGTTTCCCAGGCCGTTCACATTCCATGTTATGAGAGTGAGCTTTTTGGTGTTTGGTCCTGTTGCACTCATTCCTTGTCGTGTGAGGTTGTATGGGTCAGTCGTCGCAGTTTAGATGAGAGGAGTCCTGTGCTGCTACTGTTTGGAGTGCCCTGGTATCTTTTCTGTTTAACGTGCATGCCCAAGCCGTGCTTTTCCTGCTGCCACAGATAACGTGATCAAATCCCAACTCTCCCCCTCCCCATACTCCATCCCCAACTGAAGCATCTGTCGCTCACACAACCAAACTTTAATCAAACAGTTTAACTTTGGGTGTCTGTCACTGTGGCATTAGAGGTGCCGCAGTGGAGACCTGAGAGTTTCCTTTCGTCGCCGTGGTTTGGAGGTGCCACGGTGGGTGTTTGGGACTTCTCTTTGCTGTTTGCAATCAAGGGGCGGGGGGGGGGGGATATGTGGTGTGCATGTCCTGGCCGCCAGCCGTTCTGTGAAGTGAAGTGTTTGTTTCCAGCTGGTACATCCGGTTGTCCACTTATGGAGTGCGTTTCTATTCAGTTGCCTTCTGTTTGTGTTTATTCATCTCCGATCTGTGGGATTTCTTCCATTTCCTGCTGTGGCGGTCTGTTTGGCCGAGGTCTGTTTCTCCGGTTTTCTTGCCGTCTCCATGGGCCCCAGTTACCTTGTAGATTGCGTTCCGCCCAGCTCCACGCTTCTTTAGGGCCTGTGAAGTGCACCGTTGTGCCATTGTGGTAGATTTTCATCTGTGCCAGGAATAGCAGGCCATATTTCACATTCAGCCCCTGTAGGCGCTTCTTAAGAGGGTCAAAGGATTGCCTCGCTTTTTGCACTTCTCTGGTAAAATCAGGGAAGAAGGCTATCTTGGAGCCATTATATGTCATGGTGCCTTTCGTCCTGGCCATGTGGAGCACTGCATCTCGATCCCTGTAATTTAGGACCTTGGCCATCACTGTCCGTGGTGGTGTTCCCGGGATTGGTTTACCAGTTGGGATCCGGTGAGCACGCTCAATTGAAAAGAATTTTGAGAAGGATTAGGGAGTGTGGGGATGTGGGGGTGGACGGAGAGGGAGAGCGGGACGCACGGCCAGAGGAGCCCGCTGTGCCGCGGGCGTGTGCGGTGCCGAACGCGGGTGCCGGGAAGGCGTCCCTGTTAAAGGGAGAGCCTTGTCGGCGTCCCGCGACGGTGCCGACGTTGCAGCTGCGGCGCCGCGGGTGCTCACAGCCGCAGCGCCACGTGTGCCCACGAGGACCGGGTTCACTGCCGCTGCGGCTGGGAGACCCGCGAGCCCAACGTACCTCGGCGGCCTCCGGCAGCGAGCGGCGGCGAGGCTCGGGAACTAGAGAGCCCGACTCGTGCCGACCGCTCGGCGTCAGAGGTGCGCCAGACAGCTGGGCAAGGACCCATCGGGGGCAGCCAACCAGAACCCCCTCCTTACCTCATGCAGGGCAGACCCAGAACGGTAGCATGGGGCCTCAAGCAGGACGGGCCTCCGGGAGACATGCCTCGAGGGAGACACAATGTTGGGGGGGCAGGGCGAATGGAGAGGGTGTGGCTGACAGCAGGGAGGGGAAGCTAGAGCCAGGCAGCCAGAATAAAGGAGGAGGTGGGGAGGAGGCAGCACTATTCATAGAGGGTGGGTGCCTAGGGTCCCCACCAATCAGACAGGGGGGAGGGAAGTTGTCCCCGATTGGCCCTTTTTCCCTCCAAACCCCAGGTATAAAAGGGACTGGCCTAATGGCGTTTTTGTTGCTTTTTGCAGGGAGAGGAGAGGAGAGTGAGAGCAACTGGTGGGCCTATCCGGGTCCGTGAGAGTAGGAGATACTCAAAGAGAAGAGGAACTCCTGGTGCCTTTTACTCACAGTGAAGTAACTGTGGTGTCAACCTGGAGTCCAACTACCTTGGTTAAGACATTGTGTAATAAAGATCTACAAAACTCCAGCGAATAAGTCAGCAAGCCATTTTTCCAGGAACAGCTCCATGCTAGGTCCCTCCGTTTTATCGGGCAGGCCAAGGATTCGAATATTATTTCTTCTCGGCCGGCCTTCTCCTTCCTCCACCCGCTCCTCTAGTGCTTTGATGCGATCTAGTGCAGTACTCATTTGTTGACCAATGCCTCTTATCTTTTCTTCCGCCACTGATATATGAGTTTCTGCCTCCTCTGTTCGAGATGTTAGTTTCTGGAGATCATGGGGCAGTAGGGAGACTTCTGTACTGATGCTGTCCATTTTGACTTCCATGGAGGTTTGTGAATTGGAGATGGTGTTCATCACGTCTGAGGGATATGTCTTCTTCACGATCTAATGATTCATCCGTTTTATTCTGGCCCGTAGGAGGCGCCGGAGTAGCTGTTGTGTATTGCTCCATTGTGCTCTGGGTGCCAGCTTTCTTGGTCCTTTCTTTGCCCATTTCCGGAGTTGTACACTTGCCCCCTGTGAGGTTCTAGTATGTGGGTTGCTGTGGGGCAGCTTGGGATATAAGATTAGTTTGCGCTAATGTATTGACGGTATAGGGGCAGCTCAGTGATTCGGACGTGTCACTCTTCAGCACTGCAATGTTACTATATCGTTCTAGCGCAGTTTCAGTGTGATCCGCTGCCAGTGCTGTTCGTGTGGTACATTCCCCTGTATAAATCCCTCTCCACTTGGCCTTGTCTCAAGGGGTCCTATTGGGTCAATTTTTGCTGCGTTTGTGGCACACGGCTCTGCGTTTTGCACAATATATTGGGTGGGCAGAGTGCCACTCGTCAGTGGTTTATCATTGTGTGTCTTGGTGCCCAGAGATTGCAGTTTGATGGTTGGATTGGCCCACCAGTTCTGTGCGGCCCGGCACTAGATTCCTCCACCTTTTATTCCAGTCTTTCAGGGAGTGCCCTTTCTGTTCGAGAGTGGTTATGTTGTCTTTCTAGGGGACACCCTTTTCGCCACTGTTACCTTGGGGCCGTGCTCATGGGCGCTTGGTTGCGTTGTGCAAAATAGTGTTTCTGTAGATTTGGGTGCCTGTTCACTGTGCCAGGTCTGCTTGCAGTAGGCCCCTGCTCCTCTCCCCCCTGGTTATTGCGCAGTTCTCCCCCGTTCGCTCCCGGCATGTGTTGGGTCGCAGCGTGTGGATTTTCCTCGGACACTCTTGGCGGTAGTGTCTGGGAGGTGAAGGGCGGGGGAAGGCAGGCAGACAACCAGCCGGGCGGGGGCCCACTCTGAGTGCCGACTGGTGTGCCTCGACGGTCCAGATGGTCATTACCCGCCTCCCCCCTCTCCTTACCGATCACCTCCTGCGCCGCTCTCTCCTCCTCACTGCGTCGGCCGCTGCAGCAGTTCAGCATGCGCTCTACGGGGGCCGGAGCGCCCGCGCTGTTCTTGGCCTGCCGCGTGTCGGACGCGCAGGCTCGCGGGGTGGAGGTAGGTCCTCTGGGTTATGCCGATGTTGCAGGCCTCGGGAGAGCCGGGAGGTTGCTCCGCTAGATGGGACAGCTCAACGAGGGCTACGGGAGATGCTTATTTTCCTTCTGTCCGCTCTCAAGCAAGTGTCAGTCGAGCTGACTTTCCTTTTCAGGCCAGGGTTGGCGCTGCTTCCATCGGATCTATGGGCTGGGTCTCTCCCAGTTTCATACAGGCTGTTGCTTGTCAGCGTCCGAGAGAGGCAGTGCCTATCGTTCTAGCTTGCATCGGCCATTTTGTTTTCGTTTTGGCGCCGACTGCTTCACTTTTCGGACGCAGATAACTTCCGTCCTGTGCTTCGAATTCTGTCTCGGGTCCAGTTGGTGGTCCTGCTAGGTTTCCGCCACCTTTGAGGAACCTTTTCAGGATATTTGTCCAGATTCACAGGATATTTCAGGATGTGGCTGGCGCCTCCGGGAGCACTACGGGATCACGTCTTCATCGGGTGCCAGCTGGCCACGCCTCTCCCCCCCAGCCCTCAGTTTTGACCGTCTCCTGGTATGGAGGGCTCTGGAAGTCTGTACCCCAGGCGATGTTGGAGCACACGCCCACTACCTTACCGCTCAATGGAATTCCTAGTCGAGATCGATCCCGTCTTTGAAACTTACAGACGCTTGGATCCAACGGGCGTCCAGGAACTCCTGGAGCATTCTCATCCGCAACCTGCAGAGACGGACCAGGTAGATGCATGACAACATCATGCCGAGCAGAGTCTTGATGGTCCTCACCATGGCAATCTGTAGTGCTAACAGCCCTTGCACCTTGCCCAAAATGGCCGCTATCCTCTCCACATACTGAGCCGCTAGACAGGACACTGTTGAGCCTGGATCCCAGGAACCGCGTGTTCTGCGATGGAGTTGAGCAGGATTTTGCATAGTTCACCGAGAACCCCCGATCCGTCAGCAACCGGACGGTACTCTGTGTGATCGACAGTGATGTCCTGCGACTTGGCCCGGATGAACCACTGATCGAGGTAAATGTACAAATGAATCCCCTGTAGCTGTAAATGGGACACCACCAGAGCCCGACACTTCGTGAAGATTCTGCGCGCTGCCTTCAGTCCAAAGACGAGAGCTTTGAACTGGTAATGGAACCTCAATGTTTTACGTGAATGGGGCCGTGGAAATAGGGGTCCCCCAGATCCAACAACGCCAGAAAGTCTCCCTCCTCCAGTTGGCCGAACATGTGCTGCAACGTGACCATCCTGAATGTCTGTGACTTGATGAACTTGCCGAGTCGTAGGTCCAAGATGGGCCTCCAGCTCCCAGTCTTCTTTCTCACCAGAAAGTATCTTGAGCAAACTCCAGAGCCCCGGAGTCGCTTCAGAACCAGCTCTATTGCCCCTTTTCGTAACATGGGCTGAGTTTCCAGCAGCAACTGAGGGATATGTTGTTCCTGCTGGGCTACCGGTGGGATTCGCGGACACTTCGTCGAAACCCAAAAGGTGTGTCCATGGGCGAGAGCACCCAGCACACATTGAATCAGTGGAGATGCTTTCCCACACAATGATTAAGTTTGCCAGCCGGCCTCCCACCGGGGTGCAAGGGTGGGGGCCTGACGTCTTGGCCGGTTCAGTCCTGCTTGGAGGCCATTGCACCGCTCACCTCCAAAGACCTTGGAACGATCCCTGTAGGCTTCCCGGGTCATGGAACAGGAGGGTTGGCAGTAAGGGGATGATCCACTGCCGAAACTCAAAGACCTCCCCGACATTCCTCCTGAGGGACGAAAAGGACAGACTGTGCTGCTGCAGCATGCAGAGGACACGGGCCGTCTGTCTGCTTTGCTGGCCTGAGAGATTCGTCGACTGCCTTGCCAAAAAGATGGTCATGTCCAGGGCCCTCGTCTAGACCTCTTGTCAGTCAGCCACAACAATGGAGGCAAGCCACGTTTCCCCATCTGGTGTCCGCGATGTCCAGGGCCACGGTGATGACGCGATCCAACGCTACCTTGCCTTCCTGAAGGATCTCCATTGCTGCTACCCGTTTGTCCTCCAGGAGATAATCCGGGATCGGAGCCATCTTGTACCACAGCTCCCGGTCGTATCTGGCCAGGATCCATAAGGCGTTGGCTGCCTTGACCGGCGTCGCCGAGTAAATGACCTTCCATCCGATGGTGTCCATTTTCTTCCCCTCGCTGACCGATGTTGAAGACGGGTTGGGACGACTTTGTCCTTGCTGCAGCCGAGACCACTGAGTCTGGCTGCAACCGCAGACACTTGGGTGCAGACTCCGGGACCCGATACTTCTCTAGCCGTTTTAGCAGGCGCCGAGGAGGGGGTTCTTCAGGAGCACCAGCCCCTCAACCCAGACGTCTGTCTTCCAGGAGTGGTATTGACAGAATGGTCTTCCTCTTCGCCTCCTGACATTGGTAAAGGAAGCCCTCCTTTTTCTTCTCTTCCGGGGTAAGCTGAAAAAGATCTGACGCATGGGTTTGCGTCAGTGGTAGCTGTGTCCGTCCTCATCTCCCTGTGGTGGCAGTGACGGCTGGAGCGGAGGCGTAGGATGCCTCCTTTCCTTCGGCGGAAGCGGCCCTGGTACCAACTGGATCCTCGCCTGTGCCGTCCCCATCCTCTTCTGAATCTCTGACACCAGTGTGTGGAGGGTCGAGAGAGTGTCCTGTGACAGATCCCTGGGGGGTGATTGGGGGACAGGACCACTGGGCCCAGCGTCTGTGTCCTCGACCCCTGCCCCATCGTAGTCTCCACTGGGTGACTCTGACGTTCTAGTTGTCACCCATCTCCTCCGGGATGGTGTGGATGGAAACAATGTCGTCCTCATCGGATGATGGAATGTACGTGCCCTGCAGCTGTTCCACCCCCCACCCCCTTTTCGGGTCCTGAGGGGGTCGGCCTTGGGCTGAGGTCCGGCATTCTCTTCTCCGCTGATCTGGGTGAAGCCTCCTGTATGGGAGGGAGCACCACTCTCCGCCACCAGGGTACGTTGGGCCGAGAGGGCGGCCGCAAGCATCTCGATATTAGAGGGCGTCTTGGCCTGGATCACATGGGCCTGCGCCAGCAGGACGGATCCCTTGTCCTGCCTTCTCCCGCAGCTTCCCCGGGATAGCTGACCTTCTCCTTGAAGAGCTTGAGCAATGACTGGAGATCGAGGCAGAAGGAGACGATGAATGCACCCTAACCGTTGCGGGACCCATTTGCGCGGCGACCCCAGCAGAAGTGGAATCATGGTGCTTGGCCTTGTCTTGGGCCCCCACGGATGGAGCGCCCTCAAACAACTAAGAAAACCAATCAAGTTGGCCAGATCCGTATTAGGCATGCCCCTGCGGACCACCCAGGTAGAGGCCTTGGCCTTGAGCCACGTTGCCAGTCGGATGCGTCGGTCCTTCGTGTGCGTGGAAAAGCCACAGCAAATCTCCCAATCTTCCTCCTTGTGCATCAGGTGCAGACAACACAGGCACTGGGAATGCTTGTCGTCCGTGAAAACATTCTGTAAACTGCAGCTGGTGCATATATTGAAGAGGAAGCCCCGTCATCGTCCTCCGACATGATCCAGCACTGTGTAGGCCTGAAGGACTTCTGGAAACTTCCAAGAAGAAAAACACTCTACGATTTAAGCCATTGAGGGGGCAAAGAACGAAACCGAAAAAACAGATACCCGTTGATCAGATGGATAAGCGATGGAGCACACAGGCTCGAATTAACAAAAACTGTTTTCCTACCGGAAAAGTGCAGAAAAATGCAGAAAGCTCAGAGCAAAACACGAGGGCTTACAACACTTGAAGATATAGTAAAAATCTGAAGACTGCTGCCAGAGGAGGGCTTAGGCAGAGGGCAGTCATTGGCTGTGGGCAGTATGACTCAGAGCTCAGTGATTGGTTTTAGGAGAAAGACAGTTTATAAACGAAAGTGAAACTGTTTTTTCTTTTTACAGAGGATTCCCAGCATGACGACCGAGAATATTCATGAGCAAGTGAATCCATGCCAGACTCCATGCTTGAGAATGCAACCTACAATGGGAGGAAACTGGTGCCTACAGTTTGTAGTGCCAATATTATAGTGTTGTTCAAGCCCTGTAAATCAATAGATTGGAAATCATACAAACCATTAGTATATTAAACATGGATGACATTTCGGCTAGGGTACTAGCAAATCATATTGCATGAGGCAGGTCATTCAGTTGAACATAAGAAATGTTGGGCCAACTAACTTCATTATATGGATTGAATGCTATTGCAGCTTTTCTGGATGCCGAGAAGGCTTTTGAGTCAATGCAATGGCAATATTTGTGGCAGGTACTCAAGCAGCTGGGTTAAATTGTTTTACACTGATCCCAAGGCCAAAACTTTCACAGACTTTAATTTATCGTATGAGCTGCAGCTGAAAAAGGAGGACTTGACAAGGTTCACTTTTGTCATCCTTACTTTTTGTACTAGCCATGGTGCCCCTTGCCATTGCACTTCGCCACTACATCAGATCACTTTGCACTGAAGTCATTCTATGCGGATGATGTACTGGTGTACATTACAGACCCACACATTAATCTACTGACTGATGGTTGAAATCACAGAATTTGGTCTCACAATAAACTGGGCCACATATGAAATTCTTCGGTTAAGCCCTACTGCACTGAAAATCCCTACACAGGACTGGTGCCTGAATGCAGTCACTTACATCAGGTAATAATCAGCATCTGCCCGAAAGAGGTAAATGAGCGCAACTATCTTGAGATGATTGAGCATTTTCAATCTCAGGTGTGGAAATGGGTCCCACACTCAAACTGGGATGTGCGGCTGTAATAAAAATGTTATTACTGTACCTAATCCATACCATTCCACTACAACTCGCTAGACTTTTAAAGAAAATTAAATTTCAAAATTTCATGAACTCTGATTTAGGGTGCTCGGGCGACCTGAATTGTCAGGGAAGCCCTCACTCGGCCTTATGCACATGGTGGGCTGGCTATACCAGATGTCTGACATTACCTAGTGTCACAGGCCCAGTTGGTTTGGTTACAAGAAGAGGCATGCTGTCAGCTTGCTTGTCTAGGACACAGCTGTAAAACTGGAGGCTTGCTAAATGCCACAGTAAGCGGTGTGAAAAACCTGAAGGTGTCTCACCCGCCAGTCCAATGGGATCTTTCATCCAGGTGGCCAGGATACGGCCATCGCTTTTGGATCCAGTTGCAGGGGGTGGACCAGTGCATGAGGATCACCTGGATGAGGGGTCCTCGGGGAGTGGAAGTGGGACACCGAAGGGTGAAACGCAGTAGCCCCTTCCCTGCAACACCTTTTCTCCATTCTACCAGGTGGGATATCTAGACGCTTACCCCCCACCCCCTTTCCCGACACACACTTTCAGACTTCATCGTCAGCGACAACGGACTAACCAGAGCCGTATACCCGACATGTCCCAACACCATGGTCAGGCAAGGTCAAGCAATTTACTGATAATTACACACACCCCACTCCCATCACACTTCCGAATAAAAAGGCGGAGCATGAAAGCACACAGAGCGAGGAAAAGCACACGAGGAAACAGCAGTTCCACAAGGGAAGTTTACCACAAGAAGAAAGGCGGCGCGACCGGAGAGGGTGGCAAGGAGGCAAGTACCTGTGACCTCTAGAAAACGAGAGAAGCCTAAGACCGGGAACTGAAGCTGAACTGTGCAGCAAAGGTATCCGGGGTGCTCCTGTGTCGATAACCCAGGCCAGGAGGATCGATTGCCACTGTGCTACTGTCCTTGGCTCATGCACAAAAGCCACGCCAATAAAAAGATCACAGCTGGTGAGTCGGAGAAACTGGTACGAAATCAGCTTGCAGGTGATTGAGCAGACATTTGGCCTTTTGAAGGCACGGGTTCGCTGCCTCAGCAGGTCTGGTGGGGCACTCTTGTACAGGCATGAGAAGGTGAGCAAGATCATCATGGCATGTGTCATGCTACACAATATGTGCATCAGACGGAATGTGCCTCTGCCCCCCGACGCTGAACTGCAATCACCTGACGAGGGCGATGAGGAGGGAGGAGATGGGGCTGCACAGGAGGGACATGCCGTGCGCCAGACTTTGATTAACCAATGTTTCTAACACACATGGATGCAGAGTGTGCCATGGAGGTGGGACTTGGGGCACTGGGTGTGTCAGGGACATGGACACTGCACTGTTCACCAATAAAGCACACATACACAATAAGCAATGTCCAGTCATGTGCGTTCTCATTACACAACAGGTGCATTGAACAAATAGAGCATGGAAAGTGCACAAGCCCTCCACCCCACACACCCTCTCCCCCCTCAACTTCCCCAAACACCCTCTCCCTCCTCCCCCCCTCACCTTCCCCACACACCCTCTCCCCCCTCAACTTCCCCACACATGGTGTGCACTTGCATGCACCATTAGTCCTCATGAGTTCCAAATGGCAGGCTACACCTACACCCCTTGTCCACTGCCAGCATCAGGTGGACCCCCGTACAGACCTACGCATTTGAGGAGGTGCCAGGTTGTTCAACCACCTGTGCGGGACGCAGGTCCTCCAATGCTGCCACCATGTGGGCGAGTACCTGCCTCACAGCCGCCAATTTGTTGCATATGTCTTGAAGTAGACTCAATGGCAGATTTTAGGGACGCTGCACATTGCCTGATATCGTCCCTTGCCTGGCCACATTCAATGATGTGCTGGGTCACCAGCCCTGTCAGCTCCTCCTGGTGCTGTTGGATTACCCTGATCCCCTCTTGCCTGTACCGGGCACTGATGGATGTCGAAGGTGCATGCGACATGGTTGGTGCTTCATGCATGCTCGCCGCGGGGCTGAGGTTCCCTGGCCATGACTCCACAGCAGACAGCTCATGGCTGCTGGTATTGTGTATGCTGGGTGGGGAGAGGTGGGGTGACTGCAGGGGGCCTGTAGCAGTAGGTGTGCCAGGTGTCGGACTATGTGCTTCATCGTCTGACATGGCTGCTGTGGCAGCTACCTCTCAGACAGTACTGCTGGCAGTGGATACAGTGCCTTCAGCCACTGGCTCCTGTGTGGTGTTGGCTGGCGTGGGTGCTATGGTGGTGGGCATATTGCACATTGGTGCTGTAGGTTCTTCGGTTGTGTTGGGCTTGTGAGGGAGTCCTGGCTTCACTCCTGCCCTTGATGTTGAGGGCCCGTTTGCTCCATCCATGTCCCTGGACGTCTTGACTGGTGTCGCAGGCTGCTCCCTTGGGTCATGATCATCGCTGTCAGATTGTGTGCCTGTGGGGGACGAAGAGAGGGAGAGCATTAGTGATGGGTGTACATGCATCAGGCATGCATTGGGGTAGCTGCAGTTCTATGGAATGGCGGGTATTTGCGGTAGGAGCAGTGACATGCGCGTTGCTTGCCTTTTGGGAGGGTCATGCAGGGATGCATCTGGGCTGTCACATGTATGGGGTGCATCATGCATGTGGACAAGATGGTGCTGTGCACTGCCTGTAGGCAGGTTTGCGTACATGTGTCAGGTGGCCCCTGCTTTGCATCATTACACTGTCAGTTTGGGGGGACATCTTCATGGTTTACATTACACTGGTTTATTTGGGACACCTACCTGCATCAGCCGATGACGGGGCGCCTCGCTCCATATCCCCCACTCCCTCAATTGCTTCCATTCCGATGGTGCTCGCACAACTCTCCTCCCAGCGAGTCAGCTTTATGGGTAAACCGCCTCCACCACCTGTTGCAATTCCCTGGCTACGGTTTGCCGAGATGATATTCCGGACGCGCAGCCGCAGGTCATCCCAGCGCTTCTGGACATCTTTCACTATGCGCGGGGTGGTGCCGACCGCACTCACTTTACGCGCCACCTCCGCCCAGATTTCTATTTTGCACAACAGTGCAGGTCAGCGCATGTCATTGGAAAACACAACATCCCTATTTTCTGCCAAGGTGTCAGCAAGCATGTTGAGCTCTTCTTCGGAGAAGCGCTCCTTGCGCATGCGCGCCGTACCTTTTTTCAGGGCCTTGGGCATTCTAATATGCTGCTGGTTTGTTTTGGGACAGGTGTGGTGGTGATGTGGATCCTGGGTGCAGAGGATGGCAATGGATTGTGTTTTTCAAGATGGCCGCCATGCTCTTTCCCATTCCTGGGCGGTGACGCTACTCCCAGTTCCGCCTATTTGTGGTCACCGCTAATGCCAGAGGCATGGATGGCGGTGGTGCTATCTGCACTCCACTCGATGCCGCTAAGGGCGATTTTTGGGTCTTTTGCGGCATGCCATTAAGGTAGTTACCGGCATGGCGCAAAGCTTGTGCCCGCTAGTCATAATAGCCCTCTAATAGCGGGCTCTAGGCTACACGGACACGGTATTTACTCCATGCCGGTAAGGACCGTAACTTAACTCCAACCTCATAATGACCCCCACTATATAAATCCTTGTGCCTTCCCTCGTTGGTAATATGTTAAGCCGAAATCTTAAAAAGTTATTATTCCAACTTCTTGCATTTGGAAAACACCTTAATTAACACCAGTAGATATACCTGTGGTTTGTCATGCAGCGGGTGAGAATGAGAATTTATTTGATTTAATTTCTTTGATCGTTTGAATCCAATAATTTCTTTTTAATCTTTTTTTCACATACATTGGGTTTCTAAGGAGATCACTCACTTCACATTTGCATGTTCTGAAAATGTTATATAGACAGACCTGACAGAAAGGGATTTTTCTTCTCGATAAATTTGTTTTTTAGATCTTCATATAGAAGATTTACTTGAGGTACCCAAATTAATCTATAAACCGACAATATTCTCCACTCTATATGCAAGAGGAGAGGCCCAATTCATAACTAACGGTTGATATCGGTAAGGATTGGGGGAGGGAGAGAACATTTTGCCATAGTAATCCCTCTAACTTGTCCCCATTTATTGTTCTCGTTGGATTTACGTCCGCACCATAAGTCAGAGTGGGGATTACTTTGCTGATCTAGTATTTTATTAAGGGCAGTAACGAGAATTTACAATAGTTGGAACTCAATTTCTTCATTGGAATCCCCAAATGAATCAGCTTGCCTAATACCCTCTAGGTAGCCCCTGGAGGGAACTGACCGTACATTAAATCCCAGATAAAGGACCTCCTTGCGAATTGATATAACTTGGCCTGACATTTTCCAGACAAAATTAGGGTCCCTGGTCAGTGGGCGTTTAAAGGTAATCATTTTAGATTTGGTAGGGTTTATCCTCAAGTGGTTTACCCTAGCAAACTCCACCAGCACATCCAGCAACTTCTGCAATCCCATGGGAATAAAATCTAGAAGCACAATGTCATCTGCATATGCTATCCAATTCAACCTTTCCCATCCCATTATAGGACTAGAGAGGCCATAGCCCCACAGACTGTTGGCTAGATCTGCCATATACAGACTATAGAGGCAAGAGGCCAACATACATCCCTGTCTTACTCCCTTGGAAGTTCGAATGCAAGTTAATAAATCACATCTAACATCTAGCCTTATCCTCAAAAAGGACAAATTGTGAAGCTCTATGATTATAGCAAGAAGTGGTTCAGGGAGTCCCCATGGTCTACATTTTTGCCACAAATGTTCCCTGTTAACTGTGTCGAAAGCCTGGGACAGATCGGCCCAGGCCCCAAACAGACTCCGACCTTTCTTCAGAAAGCTTTTACTCGATGTTGTACTTAAGAACAGTCCATTCAGTGTCGCGGGCAGGCCAGTGTGGAACCCAATTTGATTCTTTGTGAGGATTCTGTGTTTTTTTTAACCCAACATTCTAGGTCCTTCAGGACCAATCCTGCAAATGATGTACTGCTGGCATCCAGAAGGGAGATTGCGTGATAGTTCATGTGATCTGCCCGGTCCCCCTTCTTGTAAATGGGTAACACCACGGCTTCTCTCGAAGATTCTGGTAAATTCAAAGAGTTGACTATCTCACAAAAGAGATTAAATGGGATGTTTGACCATAAGATTATGCGATTTAAAGATCCGATTGTTAAGACAGTTTGGTCCAGCTGCCCTCAATGCCAAAGGCTTCTTTAAGCTTCCTTCACCAAAACACACAGAGATTTAGGCCCCAACAATTTTTGCCCAAACACGGACCCGGAATGTCATCCAGTGGTCCGTATAGGCCCGAGAAGTGCTTCACCCATACCGAGTCCTGTATTACATTGAGTCGCCACTTGCCTCTGCTCCCTCCTGTTCACGATAGCCCAGACATTTCTAGAAATGTGCTTCCCCAGTGACCTTAGCATCTGTTCATCATTTTGTAGTCGAATAGATCTGTGCGACTTCAAGCAATGTTTATATTTTCGGCGTACCCTTCTTCTCCCTGACCTCAGATCCTCATTGTTAAGATGTTTATTATTTAACCTATGTAGTTCTTTCCTTAACTCCTTTTTTTAGTTGGGTTTCCTCACTAAAGGAGTGCGGGTGATTGTGCCAAGGCCGCTCACCTACAGATTTAGGTGTTTGTATGTCCAACAAGAATTCCACAAATATTGCAGGATTATAGAGAATTTTAAATTCTGGGTTTGACATGCTCTGACACCTTTGTGCTAGTTTCCCGTTCAAGCGTAGCCCGCCCCCTTCAAATTTGACCAGTCGATTTCCCCCACTATTCACAACGAAGGTCAGCAAATAGCACCCTTCGTTATTCACAGTGGCAAAATCAAAGGATCGTTTCAACATATTGGGCCTCATTACGACCCAGGCGGTAAGTTACCGCCTGGGTCGTACCTTTACCACCATGGCGTAAACTACGTTTACGCCATGGTGGTTGGCGGACTTACCGCCCCATTCCGAGGTTGGCGGGGCGGTAAGTCCCCAATCCCCATTTACCCTTCCCCATTTTTGCCCCATAGGGCATAATGGGAGTGGGGAAGGCGTTAATTACGCCACCGTAAATTATGGTGGCGTAATTAACAACAAGGTCCCTTAGCGCCATGGATTTTAACACCTGCTAAAAGCAGGTGTTAAATCCTCCATGGCGCTAAGGGACCTCGGAATCAGGCGGTAAGGGTCGGCGCTGTTTAGGCCGCCGTAAACCCCTTACCGCCTGGGTCCTAATGAGGCCCATTGTCATCACTCCAGCCAGTCTTCTCGATGTTAAATTCTTTGCACTCATCAACCAGATCTTTTGTTAAGAATGTGTAGTCAATAGTCGATTCCTGCATGCCCCTTTTCCAGGTGGCTACTGGAGGAACATCCCCCTTGATGTTACCATTGGTCATGAAAATATTCCATTCTTTTAGAAATGACAGCCACTGACGGTTGTTGGGCATAGGATCCTTCGAATTGACTATATCTGTGACCCGATACATTGGGCGTTTAGATCTATGAGGAAACTTCCTGCTCCATAGAGGATCCTTCGCTGGGTCAAAACTTGTGCCAAGTGCCTCAAGAAGGTGGTGAGGGAAGTGCTGATGGTTAGGCTCCTATAAGGAACAAGTTACTTACCTGTAACTGTTGTTCTCCAGCATGGGTCTGGCATGGATTCACACGCTCATTAATATTCCCCGTCGTCAGGCCGGGAATCCTCGGTATAGAAAAAAAAAATCAGCATCAGTTTTGTTTCTGATCTGTCTTTTAGTAGTAACCAATCACTGGTCTCTGGGTCATACTGCCCCCAGCCAATGACTGCCCTCTCCCTAAGCCTCGCCTCTAGCAGCCATCCTCAGATTTGGTAGCACGTAAAGTGGCAGCATGACCAAGTGAAGAGCCGCAGAGGGGTAGGCGGAAGGGTTCGCATGTGAATCCATGCCAGACCCATGCTGGAGAACAACAGTTACAGGTAAGTAACTTGTTCCTTCTCCAGCATGGGGTCTGGAATGGATTCACATGCTCATGAATAAAATAGCAGTATACACATGCACAACCACGGGAGGTGGCAACAGGCTCAACATTAAGCAATACAACAACTCAACATTAAGCATCTCTTACCTCCTCACCAGGCTCACCTTAGGCGAACAGGTTGCGCAGCACTGCTTGGCCGACCCTGGACTCCTCCCTGGAGTCCCGATCGACGCAGTAGAATCTTGTGAAGGTGTGCGTCGACCTCCACGTCGCAGCCCTGCAGATGTCCAGCAGGGCACACCAGACAGGAATGCCGTGGTAGCAGCGATCGCTCTGGTCGAATGGGCTCTCGGACGGCCGGGCAGCGGTCGGTTTGCCAACCGGTGACAGTGCATGATGCAGCCGGAGAGCCATCTGGAAATGGAAGTCTTCGAGAGAGCCTTCCCTTGATTCACAGTCCCAAAGTACAAACAGTTGTGACGTATTCCGAAAACTCTTCGTGCGGTCCACGTAGAACTTCAGCGCTCTACCTATATCCAGCGAGTGCAAAAGCCTCTCGGCCGGCGAGGAAGGCGACGGGAAGAAAACTGGCAACACCAAGGGCTCGTTGAGGTGGAAGTCCGACGGCACCTTGGGCATAAAGGAAGGGTGCGTCCTCAGCACCACCCTCGTGTCATGAAAAGTCAAGTATGGAGGCTTGCAAGATGGGGCCTGGATCTCTCCCACTCGTCGTGCGGAGGTGATGGCCACGAGGAAAGCGGTCTTCCATGACAGGAACTTCAAAGGCGCCGAATGCATAGGCTCGAATGGGTCCCCCATAAGCCTTGTCAGCACCACATTAAGCTCCCACGCCGGGGCAGGAGCCTTCACCGGCGGGAATGATCGGAATAGTCCCTTCATGAATTCTTTCACCAGGCGATGAGACCACAAGGACGCCCGTCCCGTAGTCCTGGTATATCGGGAGATTGCAGCCAGATGTATTTTGATGGAGGCGTGAGCCAGTCCAGCTTTGGCCAGCAACAGTAGGTACGGCAGTACTTGAGGGGCCGTAATCAGCAGAGGGTTAATCTTCTGTGCATGGCACCAGACAGAGAACCTCTTCCATTTATGTCCGTAGCATGAGAGTGGAGGACGCCCTGGCCTTTGCAAGAACCTCTCTGCAGTCGGCCGGGATGTCATACCCTCCAAACTCTAGTGCTGCAGGAGCCAGGCCTGCAAGTTCAGCGACTCCGGGTTGTGGTGAAGAATGGCGCCTCCTTCTCTGGAGAAAAGGTCTGCATCCGTCGGCAGCTTGACTGGTGTGGACGTTGACAAGTCCAGAAGGTCTGGGAACCAGATCTGTCTCGGCCACGCCGGTGCGACGAGGATCATCCTGCACCGGGACCTCTTGAGCTGGAGCAGCAACGGCAGCGGGGTGAACGCATAAAGAAATAAGCCGTCCCAGGGGAACGAGAAAGCATCGCCCATGCTCCTCGGCTGGGGGAACCTGCTGGCGAACCTCCGGCACTTGGAATTCGTCGCTGTCGCAAAGATCGATTTGGGGTTCGCCCCATCGTCGGAAGAGTCGATCCACTTGATCCTGGAGTAGTTCCCACTCGTGGCACGAGCGCAGCTCCCTGCCGAGCGAGTCGGCAATCGTGTTTTTTATTCCTGCCAGATGAAGAGGCACCAGAAACATCCCTTGGGCGACGGCCCAATGCCACAGATCCTGGGCTTCCTTGGATAGGGCCGGGGACCTGGTTCCACCCTGCTTCCGGATGTAGAACATCATGGTGGTGTTGTCGGTGAAGATCCTCACTACCTTGCCCTTGAGGGACGGAAGAAAGGACCTGAGGGCCCAGAACACTGCGCGGAGCTCCAAGATGTTGATGTGGCATGACTTCTCCTCCGGGAGCCAAAGGCCTCTCGCATGAAGATCTCCGGAGTGCGCTCCCCAACCTTCCAGGGAGGCGTCCGTCGTCACCGTCACCTGGTGAGCTGGGGTCTGAAAGTCCATTCCCGCCGACAGATGGGAGTGGGTACCCCACCACCGGATCGCCTGACGGAACGTCTCGTTGAGGGATCCTGTCCTCGAAGCTGCCCATCGACTGGACCCAGCGGGCGTCGAGGAACTCTTAAGGGGCGCATTCGAAGCCTGCAAAGGCGCACCAGATAAATGCAGGAGGACATCATCCCGAGGAGGGACTTGATAGATCTTACCCTGGCCATGTCCGTGGCCAGCAGACGCTGCACCTTGCCCAGAATGGTCCTGGTCCTTTCCTCCGACGGTGAGGCCAGCCGCGCCACTGTGTCGAGCTTGGCTCCCAGAAACAGGGCGACTTGCGACAGAACCAGGTGGGATTTTGGAAAGTTGATGGAGAATCCCAGGTCCGTGAGCAGCTGGACGGTCTTCGCAGTGTGCTCCACGGCGAGCTCCCTTGTCCTTGCCCGGATGAGCCAGTCATCCAGGTAGGGGTAGACGTGGATCCCCTGTAGGCGCAGCCGCGCCGCCACCGGTGCGAGGCACTTTGTGAACACCCTGGGTGCCGACTTCAATTCGAACGGGAGGGCCTTGAACTGGTAGTGCCGCCCTTGGACTATGAACCGGAGGAACTTTTGGTGTCTTTTTTAGAATGGGGCTGTGGAAGTACGCATTCTCCAAGTCCAACGACGACAGGAAATCGCCCTCCTCCAGCTGTCCCAGCACATGCTGGAGGGTGACCATACGGAACTTCTGTGCCTTGATGTACTTGTTCAGTCGTCGCAGGTCCAGGATGGGGCGCCATCCTCCGGTCTTCTTTTTTACGAGGAAGTACCTTGAGTAAACTCCAGAGCCCCGAAGCCCCTTTGGGACGAGCTCGATGGCACCCTTCTTGAGCATCGCCCTTACTTCCAACAGTAGTTGAGGGACATGATTTTCCTTCCTGGCCACGGGTGGAACGCGAGGACACTTCTTCTGAAACTCGAGGGCGTGCCCTTGGGCCAGGGTGTCCAGCACCCAACGGTCGGTGGAGATGGACTCCCACACGCTGACGAAGCTCGCCAGCCGGCCTCCCACCGGGGTGCTTTGGCAGGGGCCCGACCCCACGGTCGGTTCAATCTTGTTTGGAGCCCGCCTTGCCTCCTTGACCTCCCTGTCGATGACGACGGGCACCACCTGACTTGCTGCGTCCCCTGTAGGCTTCCTGGGACGAAGATCTTGCCGCTTGGCGGTACGTGGAGGAGCCACTGCCGGATCCTTTGGAGGCACCTTGTCTGCCTCCGGAGCTCCGAAAGGACGGCCGTCGTTGTTGGAGCACTCCCAGCGCCCGGGCAGTCTCTGTGTCTGTCTTGATGGCCTGAAGGGACTCATCAACCGCCTTCCCAAACAGGTTGTTCCCGTCGAAAGGCATGTCCAAAACCTTGGTTTGTACGTCCTGGCGTAAATCCGTGGCCTTGAGCCATCCTCGTCGTCTCAAGCAAACACCGTTGCCCAACTGATGGAAACCCGGGTCGGCGATGTCCGTTGCCACCGTGATGGCGTGGTCCGAAGCAATCTCACCTTCCTGTAGGATTTCAAGGGCCTCAGCCCTTTTGGCGTCCGGAAGGAAGTCCAACAGAGGGGCGATTTTGAACCACAACTCCCTGTCGTAGCGGGCTATGATAGCCAGGGCGTTGGCCGCCTTGATAGTCGTCGCTGCGGATGAGATGATCCGTCATCCCATCGTGTCCAGCTTCCTGCCCTTGCCGTCCGGCGGGGAAGTTGATGTCGAGGCCGATGCCCCCCCAGCTTTCTTCTTTGCCGCCGCCGAGACGACCAAATCCGGGGTAGGTTGCGCCCGAAGGCACAAGGGGGCAGCGTCGGGGACCCGGTACTTCATCTCGTACCAGTCCCTCTTTGCCGGCGCCGTGGCAGGGTTCTTAAGGAGGGCGAGCCCCTCATACCAGATGTCATCAAGAAGCGGTACGGCGAGGACCGTCTTCCTTTTAGCCTCGCGCTGTTGGTAAAGGAACCCTTCCTTCTCTTCTGGGCAGAGCTGGAAGAGCTCGGATGCCCTGGAAATCATGGCATGAAAGGATCCAATCTCGTCGGGCGGGGATGCCCGAGCAGGGGGCGACGGTGGACACGTCCCGTCGTCATCTGTACCTGTCGTAGCCGTGTCCGTGCCTGTATCATCCCCGTGGGTAGTAGACCGGGGAGGAAGGCAGAGCAGGTCGCAGCGGTGGGAGAGGTGGCGTAGGATGCGTCTTCCTCCTCTTATGCGGTGGATTTTCCGAAGGTCCTGGCTCCGGTTCCCCCGTCGGGTCTGGCTCAGGTACCTCCGTCGGGGGGAGTGGCAACCTTGTCCTTATCTCCGAGCATAAGGACTGAATCGCTGACAAAATGGCTGCCGAAGTGTCCTGCAGCGCCGGAAACGACGGGCGCGAGGGCTCTTGAGGAGCCTGGTGGGCGACACCGTCGCTCTCGTCGTCGCCCTCGTCGGGATCCCTCCCGATGGGCTGGGCCTCTTTCACAACTTCGATGAACTCTTCTTCAGAGGTTGTGTCCGTATCCACGATGGCCACCAGCCCCTCCCTCACCTTTTCCAACGAGGACTTCGTGGGGGTCTTCTCAATGGGCCTGAAAGACGACTCCCTCCGTGGTGGCAGGGAGACTCTGGGTCCTGAGGTCGCCTCCACAGGCTGAGCCAGGGCCGCGGCGACATCCTATATCCAGGTCTTAGCAGGGTGAATTAAGGCCATTGTCACCTTCTGTACGCCTGGGGCCTTCACCTTGGGGGAGGTGGGGAGGGGGGTTTGAGCCTCGCTCCCCCTCTGCCGGAATCTTGGAATCTTCGAGATCGACCGGGGCCTCTCCAGAAGCTTCGCCGGGTTCTCGGACTTCCTCTTACCCGAGCCAGAGCGTTGGCTCGTGGTTGATGGCGCCGGGGAGGATGCGCCCTGCCTGGCAGCCAAGGAGCCCGACCGTTCGGCGCTCCTGGTGCCCGCGGACTCGCGGTGCTTAGCCTTTTGTTGGGCCCCCGTCGCCGGTGTGCCCTCACAGGACTTAGAAGACCGCTCGGACTTCTTTTTCTTCTTCTCGCCTGACGGGCTCTTCTCTTCCAGCCAGTTGGCGAGACGGAGGTGGCGATCCTTCATGGTCCGCTCCGACATGTTCCCACAAAACGCACAGTCCTTCTCTGTGTGCGTCTTGTCCTCATGGAGACAGTAGAGGCATAACGAATACTCGTCCTCCTTGAAAACATTCTGAAGCTGGCATCCAGGGCAGGTCCTCAACAGCTCCCCGGGCGTCGAGCTTCCTTTCTCCTGGGCCATGTCCGGGGTAGGCCTCGGAACTTCTGGAATCCTCCAAAAGCATAACTCGACGAAATCTTCACCCTTGAGGGGCGTAGAAAACTCTGAAACGGATCCCCGTTGATCGGATGTAGAAACGGCGGAGCTTGAGGGTCTATTTAACCGAAAGATTTGAACAATCTCCTGAAAAAAGCGTGAAAACGCAGCAAAAGCTCGAGAGCTAAAGCACGAGGACTCTGAACACTTGAACGTGCTGTAAAAATCTGAGGATGGCTGCCGGAGGCGGGTCTTAGGGAGAGGGCAGTCATTGGCTGGGGGCAGTATGACCCAGAGACCAGTGATTGGTTACTACTAAGAAAGACAGATCAGAAACAAAACTGATACTGATTTTTTTCTATACCGAGGATTCCCGGCCTGACGACGGGGAATATTCATGAGCATGTGAATCCATGCCAGACCGCATGCTGGAGAATATATATATATATATTTTTTTATTTAAATATATTTTTATTGGTTTAAATACAATTTTCATCAATACAATAGTGTCGAATCACATGTGTATAAAAAAAGTTTTGCTTTTTGTTTTTCACCCCCCACTGCCTGTCCAACACCACCAATCGCCACAGCCGCTTTTACGGGCATCTCAACATCATCCTGTGAGGAACCTCCCTCTTCCGAATCATCCTCTCTGTTCTCAAACAGAGATGCTGTTAGATGTCTCCAACCTATCAATGGCTGTGCCTCTTCTCCCCACACAGTTGTTTGGCGTTTGCCCATTTCCGGAGATCTTGCCACAAAGCCTCTGCGCTTGGTCTATTCTTCGCTTTCCAACTCATGGCTATTCTGCGCTTGGCTAGTATGTACGACAAATCTTTAAGCATGGTTACATGTTTGTGGTTATGCTGTCTAGGGAACCCTCCAAGCATCATTGCCCATAAGGAATCTATGTCGAGCGTCATCTCCCTTCCGGCTAGGTGAACATATGCACCATTACGGAATTCACTTCTCCACATTTCGGGAACGACTGCGGCCCTGTATCTTTAAACCCAGCTATCTTCTCAGAGATCATATAAGCTCTACGAGTTACAAACAGCTGAATTTGTTGTAGCCTCACATTCCTAGAAACTTTATGATACCCTTGTATCCTGTGCCACAACCCATCTCCCATCAACTCTCCTTCCTCCCAATCACGCCTCACCTTAATCACTTCCTTCCCAACCCGGGTAATCACCAGTTTAAACATTCGGGAGACTTCATGTCCACCTTCGGATACGTCCCAGAATGTCTCCACCACAGTGTCAGGATGCTGCGTCATAGCCGACTACGCCCACGTACTCTTAATTGACTTAAGTAACCTGGCGTACTTAATGTACTGACCCTGGTGTAATCTAGAGTCTCTTATCAATTCCTCAAATGGCATCACCGCACCTTCTCGCCATACATCACCCAGCGCCACTATGCCCCCAGTCTCCCAGTGTCCCCCAAGTATCTTCTGCATTTGTAAGTCAATTCTTCCAGCGCCACCAACGTTATCTTTGCGGAACACAGCTCAGGATTAGCCAGTAGCCAGCAGGTCCTTTGGCAAACCTTTTTACCCACTTCCAAGAATACAGACCCTCCTCTCCATCAGCCAGCTGGCAACCATACCCATTCTTTCAAATATTGAGGGCCACACTCTGCTCCAAGCAACCTGGATTCGGACGTGGGCTCATCCGCCAACCATCTTGTCATGTACTGGAGTTGGCTGGCCAGGAAATGCACCTCAAAATGAGGCCGTCTAACTCCTCCCAGTTCGTACGGGTTCTGTAATTGCCACAGCGCAATCCTGTTTTTACCATTACCCCATATAAACCTTCTACACATGTGTATATCCCCAAAGAGGCATCTCGGTATCAGGTATGGAATATTAACAAAAACGTGCAATAACTTAAGCAGTGTTAGGGAGAATTCTCATAAATGGTTAATTTCCCTTACCTACCGAGTCCATCAGCAGCTTTGCTGATTTCTGGTATTTATTTTCTTCACCTGGTAAGAGTGTGAGCTTTTTTCCCCACTCTTACATGTGTTTTGCTATGTGTATTTCTACTTTGTGTGATCTTGGGCACTGGAGCTTCACCTACTCCATGGCACCATATATTTTCATGTGTTACACAGCACTTTCAGTGCAGTGACACAGGGTTGTCTTTGAGACGTCCCACTGACTCCATTTTCTGGGGCTGACTACTGTCCCCCAGAAAAGGGTAAAGTTGCCATTAACTTTACTTTAGTCACTTTAAACCACAGACCCAATACACCCCATCTTTCATGGAGTATTGCAAAGGGTTAACTCTTATCCCTTTTTGTCTGCGTCTCTTGGAGCATTGGTTTGCTTCCTTTAGATTATAACTTGGCTGGTGGCAGTGGTAGCTACCCTAACATTTCTGCCGCGATTATCTTATATAAATGTGGTATTGTTTTAGGCCATATTAGCCTCGAACATAAACCTGCTTGACCAAATACATTTTATTACTGTTTCGGCTGGGTTTATTCACCATTTTTTTGTAAATGTCTTTCTCGTGTTTTACTCTGCGTCCCAAACCAGGTTTGGCCCCTTTGTTCATTACCCTTTCTCGGGCGTCCACACAGAAGCTCTCCTTTAGGCGCCCGAGGGTCTGGGTAGGCAAGATGCGAGGGAGGGGTTTTAGGACCCCTGCCATGGGTTCCCTTGGTAATCCAAGTTGCACTCCTGTTTGATTGGCTGGGTGACTGTCCTTGCCAGGCCAGCCACCCTGCTGTGTGATTGACAGCTAAGCTGTATGAATGGGGGAAAACTGCATAAAAAGCAGGTTTCTGGGACTGGAAAGGCAGAATCGCCACTGGAACGAAAGAACCAACGAGGAACTGACGGAAGAGGACCACTATCACGACTGAACCACCCGGTGAAGCTCTGCTGCAAGTCCATATCACCAAATCAGACGACAGAAGATCCTCCAGGAAACTTCTTCCCTTGAGCTGGTGGAACCAACCAGTTCGCCCAAACTGCAAGCCAGGACCCCTCCTCTGGTCGAATTCGCTGTACAGAGATACAGTGGGCCGGATAGTCAGTAAGGTCGGATCCTGCTTGGGTTTTAAGGAGCGCACCTTATATTTGTTGCTTTGCTCTGCTGCTGGTTTCTTCCCTGGGTAGTGCAGGACCCTCCAGTTTTCCTACTTTGTGTCAGTGACAGTCCCTTCAGGAACCGTGACCCTGCAGGAACTACCAGGAACGTCTGCTTCAGCTACAGCTACAGCTCCCTCTCCGTTTTAAGGTGCTGTGCAAATCTGGTTGTTCGTTTCGTTCAACCGCGGTGAAAGTGTTTGAAATCTTTCTCCAATTCTTGGGCTCGTCCTTCTCTTCTCTTTGAACTACCTTTTCTACCAACCAACCTCGTTTGGAAACTGTGCCACAAACTTTACCGCGAACTACCCTGAATTGTATTATCTTGAACTAAAGACTTTTGACCTGTTGACTTTGGCCCCAAGCCTTTTCTATCGGGTTGTATCATTGTAGTCTCGAGTGCCCGGAGTACTTACCTGTTTGTATAATTCAATTTCAATTAACTTTGTCTTTCCCTCCCTTTTTAATTGCTGGAGTGCCATTTTGCTCACACTTCATTTTGTGAATTTAAACTTGTCTGGAATTTATGGGGAGTTGTGTGGTGTATTAAGAGTGATTTTTAAACTGCTTAGAATAATGAAAATATTATACAACTGAAGAGTGAAATAAATTATACTCTTTTACTTGAAAACCTTGAGTCGGTGTTCGCCTGAATCATAGTAATTGATGTCCTTTGTGTAACTATTTGATACTGCTCACTTATTCGAGGTCTGGCTGCTCTGCTACTGCTACCACTTGTATAGTACAGGCTTGTACCAAAGGTGAAATTGTACCATCACTTGCCGTCTTAATTGTGTGTGGTGTTCCCAAAGGGTACTGCATATAATTCTGCCTAACAGACAGTACAACCATTTTCAGCAGAGCCACTCTCCCCATCATGGTCAACAGTAGCTTAGCCCAGAATATCATGCGGTTTTTAATGTTAGCCAATGCTCGAACCGTATTTTGCCTATATTCGGTCTCAACCTTATGGTAAATAGCAGTACCTAAGTATGCAAACATATTGGTCACACACCCAAACTATAGTATGGGGAGCTTGCCTACCGGTAATCCCACGTACCTGCCCAGAGGGAATATGCTGGATTTACTGGGGTTAACAGTTATACCCAACTACTTTGCTTACTGTTGCATTACTTCTAGGACATACTGCTGGTTCTCCTCAGGGTATTGTAAATATAGCAGCATATCATCCGCATACATCGAGATTAGGTGCCTCCCCCCTTTGGTATTAATCACCGTACTATTGCCGTAAATACGCCGCCAGGGGCTCAAGTGCCAGTATAAACAGCATTGGGGACCACGGGCATGCCTGTCTGGTGTCCCTGCCTAACCGCCACTATTCAGAAATAGTCTTTCCTGTTTTGACCCGAGCCAACGGGTCACTGTATAGTAGCTGTACCCATTTGAGGTAGCCGGGCCCCACTCCATATTTCCGCAAGACCGCAAACAGCCATTGCCCCTTGACCGAGTCAAATGCCTTCACAGCATCTAATGAGATTATCGCCATTTCGTGTGAGCGCTCTCCAGTCTGATCTATAACATGATACAGCCGCCTAAGATTATGAATTCCATTTCTCCCCGGGACATAACCCGTTTGGTCTGGATGAATAAGGCAATAAAGAAAAGGTTTCAGCCTATTTGTCAACACCGCCGTTAATATTTTACTATCTTGGTTAAGCATCGAGATAAGCCTGTAGGACCCACACTCTTCCTCCGGATTGTTAGGCTTCAGCAGTGGAATAATTAGTGCTTACCGGAGGGAAGCAGGTAACCCACCGACCTCAAACGTCTCATTTAACATGACTAGCAGGGGAGGGAGCAACTCCTTCAGGAATGCTTTATAAAACTCACTCAGTAGGCCATCTGCTCCTGGGGCTTTACTAGTGGGTAGTGATTTGATAAGGAACAAGTTACTTACCTGTAACTGTTGTTCTCCAGCATGGGTCTGGCATGGATTCACATGCTCATGAATATTCCCCGTCGTCAGGCTGGGAACCCTCGGTAAAGAAAAATCAGCATCAGTTTCGTTTCTGATCTGTCTTTCGTAGTAGTAACCAATCACTGATCTCTGCGTCATACTGACCACAGCCAATGACTGCCATCTCCCTAAGCCCCGCCTCTGGCAGCCATCTTCAGATTTGGTAGCAAGTGAAGTGGCAGTATGACCAAGTGAAGAGCCGCAGAGGGGTAGGCGGGAGGGTTCGCATGTGAATCCATGCCAGACCCATGCTGGAGAACAACAGTTACAGGTAAGTAACTTGTTCCTTCTCCAGCATGGGGTCTGGCATGGATTCACATGCTCATGAATAAAGAATACATAGCAGTACACACATGCACAACCATGGGAGGTGGCAAAGGCTCAACATTAAGCATTACATCCAAAACTCAACATTAAGCAATTCTTACCTCCTCACCAGGTTCACCTTAGGCGAACAGGTTGCGCAGCACTGCTTGGCCGACCCTGGACTCCTCCCTGGAATCCCGGTCGATGCAGTAGAATCTCGTGATGGTGTGCGTCGACCTCCACGTAGCATCCCTGCAGATGTCTAGCAAGGGCACACCAGATAGGAACGCCGTGGCTGCGATCGCTCTGGTGGAATGGGCTCTCGGACGGCCCGGCAGCGGTCGGTTTGCCAACCGATGACAGGACATGATACAGCCGGAGAGCCATCTGGAAATGGAAGCCTTCGAGAGAGCCTTCCCCTGATTGACAGGTCCAAAGTTCACAAAAAGTTGTGCCGTCTTCCGAAAACTCTTCGTGCGGTCCACGTAGAACTTCAGCGCTCTAGCCACATCCAGCGAGTGCAAAGTCCTTTCAGCCGGCGACGAGGGCGACGGGAAGAAAACAGGCAACACCAAGGGTTCGTTGAGGTGGAAGTCCGACGGCACCTTGGGCTTGAACGAGGGGTGCGTCCTGAGCACTACCCTCGTGTCGTGAAAAGTCAAGTATGGGGGCTTGCAGGAAAGGGCCTGGATCTCTCCCACCCATCGTGCGGAGGTGATGGCCACAAGAAACGCTGTTTTCCACGACAAGAACTTCAACGGAACTGAGTGCAGAGGCTCGAACGGAGGTCCCATGAGCTTGGTCAGCACCGCGTTGAGCTCCCACGCCGGGGACGGAGCCTTCACCGGTGGGAACGATCTGAACAGTCCCTTCATGAATTCTTTCACCAGACGATGAGACCAAAAATACATCCATGCCGTGGTTCTGGTGTATCGGGAGATCGCAGCAAGATGAATCTTGATGGAAGCGTGCGCCAGTCCAGCCTTGGCCAGCGTCAGCAGGTACGGCAGTACTTGAGGAGCCATAATCCGTAGAGGGTTAATCTTCTGTGCTTGGCACCAGACAGAGAACCTCTTCCATTTGTGTCCGTAGCATTTAAAAGTTGAGGACGCCCTGGCCTTTGCAAGAACCTCTCTGCAGTCGGCCGGTATGTCGTAACCTCCAAACTCTAACGCTACAGGAGCCAGGCCTGCAAGTTCAGCGACTTTGGGTCGTGATGGAGGATGGCGCCTCCTTCCCTGGAGAGAAGATCCGCGTCCACTGGCAGCTTGATTAACGGGGACGCTGACAAGTCCAGAAGGCCCGGGAACCATATCTGCCTCGGCCACGCAGGTGTGACGAGGATCATCCTGCACCGTGACCTCTTGAGCTGGTTGATGAGCCGGATGAGCAGCGGCAATGGAGGAAATGCATATAGGAACAGGCCCTCACAGAGGAACGAGAAAGCATCGCCCATGCTCCTCGACTGGGGAAACCTGCTGGCGAACCTCCGGCACTTGGAGTTCGTCGCCGTCGCGAACAGATCGATCTGGGGTGTGCCCCACCGTCGGAAGAGGCGGTCCACTAGATCCTGTCGTAGTTCCCACTCATGGCACGAGCGCAGCTCTCTTCTGAGCGAGTCGGCGATGATGTTTTTTATACCTGCCAGATGAAACGGCACCAGAAATATCCCTTGGGCGACGACCCAATGCCACAGATCCTGCGCCTCCTTGGACAGGGCTGGGGATCTGGTACCGCCCTGCTTCCTGATGTAGAACATGGTGGTGTTGTTGTCGGTGAAGATCCTCACCACCTTGCCTTTGAGGGACGGAAGAAAGGACCTGAGGGCCCAAAACACTGCACGGAGTTCCAGGACGTTGATATGGAGGGACTTCTCCGTCGGCAGCCAAAGGCCCCTCGCGTGCAGATTTTCGGTGTGCGCTCCCCACCCTTCCAGGAAGGAATCCGTGGGCACTGTCTTCTGGTCGCCCGGGGTCTGGAAGTCCATGCCCGCCGTCAGATGCGCGCGGGTGCCCCACCACCGGATCGCTCGTCGGAAGCTCTCGTCGAATGTGATCCTGTCCTCGAAGCTGCCCGTCGTCTGGATCCAGCGAGCATTCAGGAACTCCTGTAACGGGTGCATCCGAAGCCTGCACAGGCGGATGAGATAAATGCAAGACGACATCATTCCGAGAAGGGATTTGATGGACCTCACCCTGGCCGCGTCCGCAACCAGCATCCGCTGCACCTTGCCCAAGATGGCCCTCGTCCTTTCCTCCGATGGAGGCCAGAAGCGCCACTGTGTCGAGTTTCGCTCCCAGAAACAGTGCGTCTTGCGCGGGCACCAGGTGGGACTTGGCGTAGTTTATGGAGAATCCCAGGTCCATGAGTAGTTGGACGGTCCTCGCCGTGTGCTCCGCGGCGAGCTCCTTTGTCTTTGCTCGGATGAGCCAGTCGTCCAGATAGGGGTAGATGTGCCGCCACCGATAACTTGTAGTGACGCCCTTGGACCACGAATCTGAGAAACTTTCAGTGTCCCTTTAGGATGGGGATATGGAAGTAGGCATCCTCCAAATCCAACGACGACAGGAAATCGCCCTCCTCCAGCTGACCCAGGACATGCTGGAGGGTGACCATCCGGAACGTCTGTGCCTTGATGAATTTGTTCAGTCGTCATAGGTCCAGGATGGGACGCCATCCTCCTGTCTTCTTCTTCACGAGGAAGTATCTTGAGTAAACTCCGGAGCCCCGAAGCCTCTTTGGGACGAGCTCGATGGCGCCTTTCTTGAGCATCGCCTTTACCTCCAAGAGAAGTTGAGGGACGTGATGTTCCTTCCTTGTCACAGGGGGGTGGGGGGTTGTGGGGCGCGCGGGCACTTCTTTAGAAACTCGAGCGCGTGACCCTGGGCCAGGGCGTCCAGCACCCAACGGTCGGTGGAGATGGAGATGGACTCCCACACGCTGACGAAGTTCGCCAGCCGGCCTCCCACCGGGATGCTTCGGTGGGGGCCCCGACCCCACGGCCAGCTCAGTCCTGCTTCGACGAGGCTTTGCCGCCTTGTCCTCCCTGGCGACGACGGCAGGGTCCGCCCGACTTGCCTCGTCCCCTGTAGGCCTCCTGTGACGACGAACGGGCCGCTTGACGGTAGGTGGAATATCCGCCGCCGGAACCTTTGGAGGCACCCTGCTTGCCTCCGGCGCTCTGAAAGGGTGGCCGTCGTTGCTGGAGAACACCAAGAGCCCGGGCCGTCTCCGTGTCCGTCTTGATGGCTTGTAGGGAATCGTCCACTGTTTTCCCAAACAGGTTGCTCCCGTCGAATGGCATACCCAAAACTCTGGTCTGCACATCCTGCCGGAAGTCCGTTGCCTTGAGCCATCCACGCCGTCTAAGGCACACGCCGTTGCCCAACTGGCGAAAACTAGTATCAGCGATGTCCGTCGCTATCGTAATGGCGTGGTCCGACGCCACTTCTCCTTCCTGCAAGATCTCTAGGGCCTCCGCCCTCTTGTCATCCGGTAGGAAGTCCAGCAGGGGGGCGATCTTGTACCACAACTCCCTGTCGTAGCGGGCTACGATGGCTAAGGCGTTGGCAGCCTTAATCGTCGTCGCTGCCGATGAGATGACTCTGCGTCCCATCGTGTCCAATTTCTTTCCCTCGCCGTCCGGTGGGGAGGTTGACGTAGAGGCCGAACCCCCCCCCGCTTTCTTCCTGGCCGCCGAGTCCAGGGTCGGCTGTGCCCGAAGGCACAAGGGGGCCGCGTCCGGGACCCGGTACTTCTTCTCGTACCGATCCCTTCTCGCAGGTGTTGTGGATGGGTTCTTGAGGAGGGCGAGACCCTCATCCCAGATATCGTCCAGTAGAGGTACAGCGAGGACCGTCTTCCTCTTGGTCTCGCGCCGTTGATAAAGGAAACCTTCCTTCTTCTCTTCCGGACAGAGCTGGAAAAGCTCGGATGCCCTGGCGATCATGGCATGAAACGATCCAATCTCGTCGGGCGGGGAAGCCCGGGGAGGAGGTGACGACGGAAGATCCTCGTCGTAAACCTCGTCGTCTGTACCCGTCGCGGCCATGTCCGTCCCAGTATCATCCCCACGGGTCGTGGACGGTGAGGAGGGCTGAGCAGGGCGCGATGGTTGAAAAGGAGGTTGAGGATGAATCCTTCCTCTCTTAGGAGGAGGGCTCCCAGAAGGGCCTTGCTCCGGGTCCCCCGTCGGGAGCGGTTCCTCCGTTGGTGGTAACGGCAATCTCGTCCTTATCTCCGAGCATAAGGACTGTATAGCCAACAAAATGGCCGCCGAGTTGTCTTGCGGCACTGGTTGAGGGGATTCCGACGGGCGGTCAGGAGCCTCGTCGGCACCCTCGACGTTCTCGTCGTCTCCTACGTCAGGATCCCTCCCGAAGGGCTGGTCTTCTTCCACGCCAATGCCGTGGTTTAAGACTTCGATCAGCTCCTCTTCAGAGGTTGAGGCCGAATCCACGACGACCTCCTGCCCCCCCTTTTTCTTCTCCGTCGGAGGTTTCACGGGGGTCCTGTCGATGGGCTTGAAAGAGAGGACTCCCTCCGCAGTGGCAGGGAGACTGAGCCCCGAAGTCGCCTCCACTGGTGTAGCCTCCACAGGCTGAGCCAGGGCCGCTGCGACTGTCTCGATAGAGGCCTTGGCAGGGTGGATCAAGGCTTTCACCACCTTAGGTGCGCTCACCGCCTTCTCCTTGGGGGGAGGGTCACTGCCTCGCTCCCCCTCCGATGGGGCCTTGGAGCTCGACCGGGGTCTCTCCAGGAGCTTCGCCGGGTGCTCGGCCTTCCTCTTACCCGAGCCAGAGCGTTGGTTCATGGTTGATGGCACCGGGGAGGATGCGCCCTGCATGGCAACCGTAGAGCCCGACCGTTCGCCTCTCCCGGTGCCAGCAGACTCGCGGTGCTTGGCCTTCTGTTGGGCCCCCGTTGCCGGGGCGCCCTCAAAGGTCTTAGAAGACCGCTCGGACTTCTTCTTCTCGCCTGATGGGCTCTTCCCTTCCAGCCAGTTGGCGAGACGCAGATGGCGGTCCTTCATGGTCCGCTCCGACATATTTCCGCAAAACGCACAGTCCTTCTCCACGTGCGTCTTGTCCTCATGCAGGCAGTAGAGGCAAAGGGAGTGTTTGTCCTCCTTAAAGACATTCTGAAGCTAGCATCCAGGGCAGACCCTGAACAGCTTTCTGGGCGTCGAGCTTCCCTTCTCCTGGGCCATGTCCGAGATGGGCCTGAGAAACTTCTGGAGTCCTCCAAAAGCGTGGCTCGACGAAATCTTCACCCTTGAGGGGCATAGAGGAATCCGACACAGGTCCCCGTTGATCGGATGAAGAAACGGTGGAGCTTGAGGCTCTTTTGACCGAAAAAAAGAATTTTCCTATGAAAAAGAGTGAAAACGCACTACAGCTCGAGAGCAATAGCACGAGGATCCCAACACATGAACGTGCGGTAAAAATCTGAAGATGGCTGCCAGAGGCGGGGCTCAGGGAGATGGCAGTCATTGGCTGTGGTCAGTATGACGCAGAGATCAGTGATTGGTTACTACTACGAAAGTCAGATCAGAAACGAAACTGATACTGATTTTTCTTTACCGAGGATTCCCAGCCTGACGACGGGGAATATTCATGAGCATGTGACTCCATGCCAGATCAAATGCTGGAGAACATATTCTACTTCTTCCAGCGTCACAGGTACCTCTAGACTCTCACACACACTCCTCCAACTGTGGCAGGGTCATTTCGTCCAACGCTTCCTCTATGTCGATATCTCCATCTCCCACTTGTGCTAATATTCATAGAATCTATCATTCAACTCCTCATGGGTAGCTCGATTTCGCCCATCAGCCCCTTTAACCACCCGGATAGCCTGCCGTTGAGATTCACTCTTGTACAACCACACCAATAGCCTGCCTGGTTTGTCACCCTCAGCATGTTGTCTCTCTATATACTTCTTATATTTCAAGTTACACAATCTATCCCAGTGCCCTCTACATGTTTGTTGCAGTTTGTTAACAGTCCCCACCTCTCCTGGGGGAGTCTCTCCCTTCCCATAGTTTGGTTTCTAGTGCTTCCGCTTTACTGAGATATGATACTACCCGGTATTCCATTCGATTGCGATATGGCCGCCCTGCTCACCACCACTTTGAACACCTCCCGCAGCGTCCCCGCTCCCAGTATTAAGCTGAAAATACTCTCTCCCTCTCCTCAAGCCTTCTCTAAAGGCGGTATCCTTCAATGCCTCTGCTCCAAGTTTCCACAACGGGATTCTCACCTTAGGGGTTGTAATCTGCCACGTAACTATCAGTGGTGCATGGCCCGAAAGGACTATGGGTTTATATTCAATTTTTCTTATAGAATGTAGTAATAAAGGCCCCACAAACACGTAATCTAGTCTTGTACATAAATTCTGCGGGGCAGTGTAATGCGAATACCCACTGTCTTGCAGGTGATGCATCATCCATACATCCTTCAGCTGAAAGTCACCCAATAGGGCACGCAAAGCTTTCGCAGCAGGGGCCGGCCCACCCTGTCTCCCATCCGACCTATCTAACCTCGGGTCCAGCGTGCAGTTAAAGTCACCATCCCATATCAGTGCTCCATCCATGTATGGGCTAATTTTGGCATACAGATTCTTAAAATAAGCACCCGCGTCATGATTCGGAACAAACATTCACAATATTTACTTCCACATTCTCTACCAAACCTTTACTCATCACCATTCTACCCTCTCCATCTACAGTGGAGTGCAACAATTTGAACGGGACATGCAGTACAAGCCAAGTAAGGCCCCCCACGTGTGTAAGCCGAATATGTAGCTCCTAAGATCGTGCCCTGCCATTTCCGTATAACCAATCCCATGTGTTCCTTAGTTAAATGAGTTTCCTGTAATAATGTCACATCCACTCAACCTCTTCAAATACATCACCAACTTGTTACATTAACTATAGGAGTTTAGTACCCTCACATCGCGCCTTGAAACACTTGTGTATAGGCGCGTTGCAAATGCCATTTCATATCATATGTCATTATCCTAAGGTCGCCCATATTATCCATAACCTACCCCCAACGTCCCCTGTTTCCTTCCAATAATCCTCCTCCTTGGCGCAGAAATGCAGGCTTGTGTCCTCATTTTCAAAGCCAATTCGTGATCGCAGGCAGTACCCCTCACCTTATCGCCAACTACCTTCCCAACCTCCCTCTCCCCAACAAAACTACCCCAACACCATTCCAAACCCCTCCCCCCACCCCCAACTCCCAAAACAAAAGCCCAGCTCCATCCCTGGATCTCAGCCTCCCCTGCATCTAGCCCTTTTCTACGGTTCACACCGATACTCAGAACTCAGCAGGGTGATTCTAAACTACTAATATCCTAACTACTAGGGGTGACAACATGCTTCTACTGTCACTCCTGTACAAGTCTCTTCACCCTCGCTGGAGGGTCAGCCCATCGTGATTCGTCTAATATCTTACATATGGCCCTAGCGGTTGCCACATTCAATTATAATTAAAGGCGGCCTAAATAGCTAAACATCATTTGAAGTGGGCCATAGTGACCTGTAATGTTCACCCGTCCAGCGAGTGCAAAGTCCTCTCGGCCAACGACGAAGGAGACGGGAAGAAAACAGGTAACACCAGGGGCTCGTTAAGATGGAAGTCCGACGGCACCTTGGGCATAAAGCAGGGGTGCGTCCTAAGCACCACCCTCGAGGCATGGAAAGTCAAGTACGGTGCTTTGCAGGATAGGGCCTGGATCTCTCCCACTCGTCGTGCAGAGGTAATGGCCACTAGGAATGCAGTCTTCCACGACACAGACTTCATCGGTGCGGAGTGCATCGGCTTGAATGGGGGCCCCATGAGCCTGGTCAGCACCACGTTAAGTTCCCACGCCGGGGCCGGGGCCTTCACCGGCAGGAACGACCGGAACAGTCCTTTCATAAACTCTTTCACCAGTCGATGGGACCACAGGGACGTAAGTCCTGTGGTTCGGGTATATCTGGAGATCGCCGCCAGATGAATCTTAATGGAGGCATGGGCTAGCCCAGCCTTCGCCAGCGATAGCAGGTACGGCAGCACTTGAGGGGCCGTAATCCGTAGGGGGTTGATCTTCTGTGCTCGGCACCAGATAGAGAACTTCTTCCACTTGTGACCATAGCATTTGAGAGTCAAGGACGCCCTGGCCTTTGCAAGAACCTCTCTGCAGTCGGCCGGTATATCGTACCCTCCAAACTCTAGCGCTGCAGGAGCCAAGCCTGCAGGTTCAGCGACGCCGGGTCGTGGTGGAAGATGGCGCCTCCTCCTCTGGAGAGAAGATCCGCGTCCGCCGACAGCTTGATGGATGGGGACGTTGACAAGTCCAGAAGGTCCGGGAACCACATCTGCCTCGGCCACGCCGGTGCGGCGAGGATCATCCTGCACCGGGACCTCTTGAGCTGGTTGATGAGTCGAAGCAGCAACGGCAACAACGCATACAGGTATAGGCCGTCCCAGGGGAACGAAAACGCATCGCCCATGCTTCTCGGCTGGGGAAACCTGCTGGCGAACCTCTGGCACTTTGAGTTCGTCGCTGTTGCGAACAGGTCGATTTGGGGTTTGCCCCATCGTCGGAAGAGTTGATCCACCTGATCCTGGCGCAGCTCCCACTCGTGACACGCACGCAGCTCCCTGCTGAGCGAGTCGGCGATGGTGTTTCTTTCTCCTGCCAGGTGGAAGGGAATCAGGAACATCCCCTGGGCGACCGCCCAGTGCCACAGATCCTGTGCCTCCTTGGATAGGGCTGGGGATCTGGTGCCTCCCTGCTTCCGTATGTAAAACATTGTCGTGGTGTTGTCCGTGAAGATCCGCACCACCTGGCCCTTGAGCGACGGGAGGAACGATTTGAGAGCCCAGAACACGGCTCAGAGTTCCAGGATGTTGATGTGCAGGAGATTCTCCTCCGGGAGCCAGAGGCCTCTTGCGTGGAGATCTCCGGTGTGGGCGCCGCAACCTTCCAGGGAGGCGTCCGTTGTCACCGTCTCCTGGTACGCCGGCGTCTGAAAGTCCTTGCCCGCCGTGAGGTGCGCTCGAACGCCCCACCACTGAATCGCCCGCCGGAACACCTCGTTGAGGGGGACCCTGTCTTCGAAGGTGCCCGTCGCCTGCATCCAACGGGCGTCGAGAAATTCTTGAAGAGGGCGCATCCGTAGTCTGCATAGGCGCACCAGGTAGATGCAAGAGGACATCATCCCCAGGAGGGACTTTATGTACCTCACCCTGGCCACGTCCGTGGCTAGCAGGCGCTGCACTTTGCCCAGAATGGTCTTCGTCTGTTCTTCCGACGGTGCCGCTAGGCGCCTCACTGTATCGAGCTTCGCTCCCAGAAACAGGGCCACCTGCGACGGCACCAGGTGAGACCTTGGGTAATTTATGGCGAATCCCAGGTCTGTGAGTAGCTAGACGGTCCTCGCAGTGTGTTCGACGGCGAGTTCCCTCGTCCTTGAGCGGATGAGCCAGTCGTCCAGGTAGGGGTAGACGTGAATCCCCTGCAGGCGCAGCCGCGCCGCCACAGGTGCTTGGCACTTGGTAAAGACCCTGGGGGCCGACTTGAATCCAAACGACAGTGCTCTGAATTGGTAGTGGCGTCCCTGGACGACGAACCTGAGGAACTTTCGGTGACTTGAGGATGGGAACGTGGAAGTATGCATCCTCCAGGTCCGACGACGATAGAAAGTCACCTTCCTCCAGCTGTCCCAGCACGTGCTGGAGGGTGACAATCCTGAACTTTTGTGACCTGATGTATTTGTTCAAACGACAAAGGTCCAGGATGGGGCGCCAGCCGCCCGTCTTCTTCCTGACGAGGAAGTACCTTGAGTACACCCCGGAGCCTCTTCGGGACGGGCTCGATGGCGCCTTTCCTGAGCATCGCCCGTACTTCCAACAGCAGTTGCGGGACGTGATTTTCCTTCCTGGCCACAGGTGGAACATGAGGGCACTTCTTCAGGAATTCGAGAGTGTCCTCTTGCCAGGGTATCCAGCACCCGACGATCGGTGGAGATGGACTTCCACACGCCGACGAACTTAGTCAGCCGGCCTCCCACCGAGGTGCTTCGGTGGGGGCCCGAGGCCACAGCCGGTTCAGTCCTGCTTGGAGGTGGTGGCCTTGCCGCCCTGGCCACCTTGCCGACGGCGGCGAGGCGCTCCCTGCTTGCAGCGACCCCTGTAGGCCTCCTGAGACAAGGAGCATGCCGCCTACCGGTAGGACGACGAGCCACCGCCGGATCCCTTGGAGGCCCCCTGTCTGCCTCCGGAGTTCCGAAAGGGCCGTCGTTGCTGAAGGGCTCCTAGGGCGCGGGCCGTCTGCGTGTCCGTTTTTATGGCTTGGAGGGATTCGTCCACCGCCTTCCCGAACAAGTTGCTGCCGTCGAACGGCATGTCCAACACCCTGGTCTGGACGTCCTGACGGAAGTCGGTCACCCGGAGCCAACCCCGTGGTCGTAGGCAAACTCTGTTGCCCAGCTGGCGGAACCCGGTATCGGCGATATCGGTTGCCACCGTTATGGCGTGGTCCGACGCCACCTCGCCTTCTTGAAGTATTTCCAGGGCCTCGGACCTCTTGTCGTCCGGTAAGAAGTCCAATATGGGGGCCAGCTTAAACCAGAGCTCCCTGTCGTAACGGGCCACGATCGCCAGGGCGTTGGCTGCTTTGATCGTCGTCGCCGACGAAATGACCCGTCGCTCCATGGCGTCCAATTTCTTTCCCTCGCCGTCCCGAGGGGAATTCGACGTTGAGGCTCCTGACCCCGCCGCTTTCTTCTTCGCAGCCGCCGAGACGACCAAGTCTGGCGTTGGCTGGGCCCTGAGGCACAGGGAAGCGGTCTCGGGGACCCGGTACTACTTCTCGTACCGGTCCCGTTTGGCTGGTGCCGTGGAGGGGTTCTTGAGTACCGACAGGCCCTCCTCCCAGATGTCATCGATTAGAGGCACCGCAATGACAGTCTTCCTCTTGGCCTCCCGGCGCTGATAGAGGAAACCTTCCTTTTTCTGGTCCTCCGGGCAGAGCTGGAACAATTCGGACGCCCTGGCGATCATGGCGTGGAATGAGCCAATCTCGTCGGGCGGCGAGGCCCGTGCGACGGGAGACCCGTTCCGTCGTCGTCGCCCTCAGAACCCGTCGTCGAGCCCACCGCACCGTCATCTCCCGATTCGTGGGAGGATGAGGAGGGAACTGCAGGCCTTACGGGGGCGAGCTGAAGAGAGGGTTGGGTCCTCCGTTGTTTGTTCTGAGGACTTCACGACGGGCCAGGTTGCGGGTCCTCCGGCCTGGGCCGTGGTAATCTCGTCCTTATCTCAGAGCATAAGGACTGGATCGCAAACAAAATGGCCGCCGAGCTATCCTGAGGCCTAGGTTCCGGCTGCGCCGGAAGGGAAGGCTGCTCTTCCTCGCCATCGTCGTCTTCTTCGGTTATCTCCCGAGGATCTTCCTTGCGGGACCGAACCTTCTCGAATTGGACTTCGAGATTCCTCGCAACCTCGGTCAGTTCCCCCTCAGAGGCTGACTCCGAGCTCCAGGAGGCTACCGTGCCCCCCCCCTTTTTCCATCACGGGGGCCATGACGATGGGCTGAAAAGAGGATTCCCTCCTTGGCGGCAGGGAAACTCTAGTCCCGGAGGCAGCCTCCGCTGGCGGGGTCTCTGCCGGCTTGGCTAGAGTCGCCGTGATCGCCTCGATAGAGGCGTTTGCCTGCTGGGTAGGGGCCTTCACCACCTTAGGTGCGTCCTGGGCCTTTTCCTTAGGGGGAGGGGCGACGCCTCGCTCCCCCTCTCCCGAGATCGGACGGGGCTTCTCCCGAAGCTTACCCAGGGTCACGGACTTCCTCTTCCCCGAACCGGAGCGCTGGCACGTGGTTGACTGTGCCGGGGAAGGTGCGCCCTGCCTGGCGACCGAAGAGCCCAACCTTTCGGCGCTCCCGGAGCCAGCGGACTCACGGCGCTTGGCCTGGTGTTGGGCCCCCATCGCCGGGGCGCCCGCACAGGACTTAGAAGCCCGCTCTGACCCTTTCTTCTTCTTCTCACCCGTTGAGCCCTTCTCCAACCAGCTGGCGAGACGGGATCGACGATCCTTCATGGTCCGCTCCGACAAGTTCTTGCAGAACTGGCAGTCCTTCTCTACATGCGTCTTGTCCCCATGAAGACAGTAGAGGTATTGCGAATGTTCGTCCTCAAACACATTCTGCAGCCCGCATCCAGGGCAGCTGCGGGTCCGGGTGGCAAACTCGCGTCCTGGGCCATCTCGAAGTAGGCCGCAAATCTTCTGGAATCCTCCAAGAGGTTGATTCGATGAAATCTTCACCCTTGAGGGGCGTAGGAAAATCCCGCAACGGGTATCCGTTAACGGGAGTAGAAACGGTGGAGCTTGAGGCTCGATTAACTGAAAAAATGTGAAAATTCACCTGAAACACGCAGCAAAAGCTTGAGAGCTAGGCACGAGGACTCCCAACACTTGAACGTGCGGTAAAAATCTGAAGATGGCTGCCAGAGGCGGGGCTTAGGGAGATGGCAGTCATTGGCTGTGGTCAGTATGACGCAGAGATCAGTGATTGGTTACTACTACGAAAGACAGATCAGAAACGAAACTGATACTGATTTTTCTTTACCGAGGATTCCCAGCCTGACGACGGGGAATATTCATGAGCATGTGAATCCATGCCAGACCCCATGCTGGAGAAGTGAATAAATTCCTCCATAAGTGATTCTAAGCACAGCCTTATTTGGGCTCACTGTAAGGAACAAGTTACCTACATGTAACTGTTCTCCAGCATGGGTCTGGCATGGATTCACATGCTCATGAATATAAGAATACATAGCTGTATACACATGCACAACCACGGGAGGTGGCAACAGGCTCAACATTAAGCAATACAACAACTCAACATTAAGCATCTCTTACCTCCTCACAGGCTCACCTTAAGCGAACAGGTTGCGCAACACTGCTTGGCCGACCCTGGACTTCTCCCTGGAGTCCCGATCGACACAGTAGAATCGTGTGAAGGTGTGCGTCGACCTCCACGTAGCAGCCCTGCAGATGTCCAGCAGGGGCACACCAGACAGGAACGCCGTAGTAGCAGCGATCGCTCTGGTTGAATGGGCTCTCGGACGGCCGGGCAGCGGTCGGTTTGCCAACCGGTGACAGTGCATGATGCAGCCGGAGAGCCATCTGGAAATGGAAGCCTTCGAGAGAGCCTTCCCCTGATTCACAGGTCCAAAGTACAGCTGTGATGTCTTCCGAAAACTCTTTGTGCGGTCCACATAGAACTTCAGCGCTCTAGCCACATCCAGCGAGTGCAAAGTCCTCTCGGCCGGCGACGAAGGCGACGGGAAGAAAACTAACACCAAGGGCTCGTTGAGGTGGAAGTCCGACGGCACCTTGGGCATAAAGGAGGGGTGCGTCCTCAGCACCACCCTCGTGTTGTGAAAAGTCAAGTATGGAGACTTGCAAGATAGGGCCTGGATCTCTCCCACTCGTCGTGCGGAGGTGATGGCCACAAGAAATGCTGTCTTCCTAGTCAGGAACTTCAACGGCGCCGAATGCATAGGCTCGAATGGGGCACCCATGAGCCTGGTCAGCACCACGTTGAGCTCCCACGCCGTGGCAGGGGCCCTCACCGGCGGGAACGATCGGAATAGTTCCTTCATGAATTCCTTCACCAGGCGATGAGACCACAAGGACGCCCGTCCTCTAGTTCTGGTGTATCGGGAAATGGCAGCCAGATGTAACTTGATGGAGGCGTGAGCCAGTCCAGCTTTGGTCAGCGACAGTATGTAGGTACGGCAATACTTGAGGGGCCGTAATCCGCAGAGGGTTAATCTTCTGTGCACGGCACCAGACAGAGAACCTCTTCCACTTATGTCCATAGCATTTGAGAGTTGAGGACGCCCTGGCTTTTGCAAGAACCCTCTGCAGTCAGCCGGGATATCGTACCCTCCAAACTTTAGTGCTGCAGGAGCCAAGCCTGCAAGTTCAGCGACTCCGGGTCGTGATGAAGAATGACGCTTCCTTCTCTGGAGAGAAGATCCGCGTCCGCCTGCTTGATAGGTGGGGACGCTGACAAGCCCAGAAGGTCCGGGAACCAGGTCTGTCTCGGCCACGCCGGTGCGACAAGGATCATCCTGCACCTGGACCTCTTGAGCTGGTTGACGAGACGAGACGGAGCAGCAACGGCAACGGAGGGAACGTGTACAGGAACAGGCCGTCCCAAGGGCACGAGAAATCATCGCCCATGCTCCTCGGTTGTGCAAACCTGCTAGCGAACCTCTGGCACTTGGAGTTCGTCGCCGTCACGAACAGGTCGATCTGCGGTTTGCCCCACCGTTGAAAGAGCCGATCCACCTGGTCCTGGCGTAGTTCCCACTCGTGGCACGAGCGCAGCTCCCTGCTGAGTGAGTCGGCAATGGTGTTTTTTATTCCCGTCAGGTGGAAGGGAACCAGAAACATCCCCTTCCGGATGTAGAACATCGTGGTGGTGTTGTCGGTGAAGTACCTCACCACTTTGTCCTTGAGGGACGGAAGGAACGATTTGAGCACCCAGAACATGGCTCGTAGCTCCAGGATGTTGATGTGAAGAGACCTCTCCTCCGGGAGGCAGAGGCCTCTTGCGTGGAGATCTCTGGTGTTGGCCCCCCATCCCTCCAGGGAGGCGTCCGTCGTTACCGTCTCCTGATACGCCGGGGCCTGAAAGTCCATGCCTGCCGCGAAGTGCGCACGGGCACCCCACCATAGAATCACCCGACGAAACTCCTCATTGAGCGGGATCCTGTCTTCGAAGCTGCCCGCCGCTTGAATCCAGCGGGTGTCGAGGAATTCTTGTAGCGGACGCATCCGAAGTCTGCAAAGGGGCACAAGGTAGATGCATGAGGACATCATCCCGAGGAGGAACTTGATGGACCTCACTCTGGTCACATCCGTGCCCAACAGGTGCTGCACCTTGCCCAAAATGGCCTTCGTCCTTTCTTCCGACTGAGATGCCAATCGCTTCACTGTAACGAGCTTCGCTCCCAGAAACAGTGCCACCTGCGACGGGACAAGATGGGATTTGGGGTAGTTGATGGCGAATCCCAGCTCCGTGAGCAGGCGGACGGTCCTCGCTGTGTGTTCGACGGCGAGTTCTCTTGACCTTGCCCGGATTAGCCAGTCGTCCAGGTAGGGGTAGACGTGGATCCCTTGCAGGCGCAGCCGCGCCGCAACAGGTGCAAGGCACTTGGTGAACACCCTGGGTGCTGACTTTAATCCGAACGGCAGGGCTCCGAATTGGTAGTGACGCACCTGGATTACGAATCGGAGGAACTCTGTCCTTTTAGAATGGGGATGTGGAAGTAAGCATCCTCCAGGTCCAGTGACGATAGGAAGTCGCCCTCCTTCAGCTGTCCCAGCACGTGCTGGAGGGTGACCATCCTGAATTTCTGTGCCTCGATGTACTTGATGTACGCAGGCCTGTCTTCTTTCTGACGAGGAAGTATCTTGAGTATACTCCGGAGCCCCGGAGCCTCTTGGGGACGAGTTCGATGGCACCCTTCTTGAGCATCGCCCTTACCTCCAACAGCAGTTGAGGGACACGTGATTCTCCTTCCTGGCCACGGGAGGAATGCGAGGACACTTTTGAAATTCCAGCGAGTGTCTGCGGGCCAGGGTGTCCAGCACCCAACCCAGCTATCCTGGGACTCGGGTAATGGCTGCGACGGACGGGATGGCTGCTCCACTGGGCCCTCGTTGTCGCCATCTTAGATCACCTCAGAGGGAACCTCCCCCTGGGATTGAACCTTCTCGAATCTCTCGTTGAGGCCCATGAACCTCTCGTTGAGGCCTTTCAAGGTTTCCACTGGATCCTCCTCGGAGGCTGAATCCGAGTCCGTAATGGCCACCGCCCATCCCCCCCCCCCTCTTTTTCTGCCGGGGTCTTCACGATGGCCTGGAAAGAGGATTCCGTCCACGGCGGCAGGGAAACTCTGTGCCCAGATGCCGCCTCCTCTGGCGTAGCCTCTGCCAACTTTGCCAGGGCCGCTGCGACAATCTCGATAGAGGCCTTTGCCGGGTGGATCAAGGCCCTCACCACCTTAGGTGCGTCCTGGGCCTTCGCTTTGGGGGGGGGAGGCTCATCGCCTCGCTCCCCCTCGGCTCCCTTCGAGATCGACCGGGGCCTCTCCAGAAGCTTACCCAGGTTCTCGGACTTCCTCTTCCCCGAACCAGAGCACTGGCTCGTGGTTGATCGTGCCGGGGAAGTCACGCCCTGCCTGGCAGCCGAGGAGCCCGATCTTTCGGTGCTCCCGGTGCCCCCGGACTCGCGGTGCTTGGCCTTCTGTTGGGACCCCGTCGCCGGGGCCCCCTCACAGGACTTAGAAGACCGCTCAGACTTTTTCTTCCCCTTCTCACCTGCTGTGCCCTTCTCCAGCCAGGCGGCAAGGCGGGAACGACGATCTTGCTTGGTCCGTTCCGACAGCTTCTTGCAGAACGCACAGACCTTCTCCACGTGCGTCTTGTCCTCATGAAGGCAGTAGAGACATCTCGAATGCTCGTCCTCCTTGAAAACATTTTGCAATCCGCATCCTGGGCAGCTCCTGAACAGCTTGGATCCAGGCGTCGAGCTACCCTCGTCCTGGGCCATGTCCGTTGAGGTAGGCCACAGATCTTCCGGAATCTTCCAAGAAGCGTAACTCGACGAAAACTTCACCCTTGAGGGGCGTAGAAGAATTCCGAAACGGGTCCCAGTTATCGGAAGTAGAAACGGTGGAGCTTGAGGCTCGATTAACCGAAAAAAATTGAGAAAATTCTCCTGAAAAAGCGCAAAAACGCAGTAAAAGCTTGAGAGCTAAAACACGAGGACCCCCAACACTTGAATGTGCGGTAAAAATCTGAGGATGGCTGCCAGGGGAGGGGCTTAGGTAGAGGGCAGTCATTGGCTGGGGGCAGTATGATCCAGAGATCAGTGATTGGTTACTACTAAGAAAGACAGATCAGAAAAGAAACCGATACTGATTTTTTCTTTACTGAAGATTCCCGGCCTGACGATGGGGAATATTCATGAGCATGTGAATCCATGCCAGACCCCATGCTCCAGAATGAAGATTTTACAGAGGCAGACAGTGTTTGAACAGTGTAGTTGACTATTTTCCATACAATTCCTCCATGCCCTTAAACTGTTGCTTAATGTCTAGTTTTAATGCTGATAGTGGAGTAAAAAGATTATCGTTGATAGACTATTTTAATCCCACCATATAACTTTCGCACTCAACAACTTCCCTAGTGAGCTCCAGCAGCAACCCTGAATGTGTTTGAACCTCCCTCTTAAAAGTTCAAAAACATTCACTAAGGAGTTTAGAACAAAACGTAAGGCTGGTTGGGTGGCCTCATTTGCCCCTCTTTGTAAGTCTTCATGGGCATCCTCAGATAGTAGCCTTCTGTTCCTATTGTCAGGATCTAAACTGCTAACCAAAACTGCACCTGCTGCCTGTATTGGACTGAAAGCCAAGCCCGCTGTTAGGACGGTATGAGTGGTTGTAAGGTGGTCTTGCTTTCTATGACCTTCCTTAGGGGGGACCACTGTTAATGTTGCCAACAGGTCTAGTAAAATCAGAATTACCCATGAGGTCATCCAGATATCTACAACCCCCACACTTCGGCATTTCTTTCTAGTGAAGACATTTTTAATAGTTCTTTTCATTTTTCATAGTACTACCTGTTAATGTGAATTCTAGACCCTTCAATTGTGGTAGTTTTAGGCTTGTGGTGTTTCATGTTCTCATTCACTCCCTCAGATGTCGAGGGGTGTGCCTGCTCAGTTGGTAGATCCCTTAGTAAGGAATGTGCCGTTTTGCCCCTTCGACAGGGTCCTGTCACCGCAGGACCATCGAATTCAGGGGCTCATAGATCGTCATCCAAAAGCCCACTCCTGAGGTTATACATAAGCGACATTCCCCAGATGTGGATGGGAGAAAAGAAGATCTAGCTCCCACGCTATTTAGTGTCAGGCTTATAGGCTTGATGGTGGAAAGAGGGAATTGGGACGGCTCAAATGCTAAAGCCTGCAGTCACTGCCCCTGGAAGATTAGAAATTCAAAATGTTACCTGCTTACAGTTTTATCTCCAATCGGCTTAAAGGCTCTCCTGGCCAGCAGTCACAGATTGAGAGAGAGCAGATTAATGAAGAGGGCGTGGTAAAATGTTATCTGCTTACAGTTCTGATTATATCTCCAATTGGCTCAAAGGCTCTCTTGAGCGCAGTCACCGGTTTGGAGAGAGCAGATTAATGAGTAGAGTGTGGCTCAATGAAGGGTGATGTCCACAGTAGCAAAACACAGAAGAAAAACTTGTGACTACTTGGAAGGGTTATGGCCCCAACAATCCAAACTCTTGGAGACAGCTTTAACTGCTTCGAATTCCCAATGTCTTCCAACCGGCTCAAAGGCACTAGGCCTGCAGTCACTGAGTTGGAGTGGAGTCTGACAGTGAGAATTAGTACCTCAGAGGTAATAATTGTCAATTGTTGAGGCAAATCCAGACCCCAACCATACGTTCCAGCAGCTCCAGGGCCACTAGATACTTTCTCTGAAAGAGCTTAGTTGGCAGATGTTAGGCAGAATCCTGTGCAGTTCCCTTAGGGAGCACTACACAAGATTAGGACTACAGGTGAGAGCAATAAATCCCCTTTGGTATCAGTCTGTACCACAAACATTTAGTTGGTAGCTGTGGCTGAGCAGTCAGACTTATCTCAAGAGGGAGATGAGCAGTATTCAGGGTTCACACAATAGGCCTTCGGTACTATGGTACAAGGAAACACTGACCAAAGCTTTGTAGTAAAAAGTAGTTATATATTTATTTTACACACTTCTAGATAAAACACATGTATCACATTCATCAAGCAAGTTAGATTAAGTCAAAGGAAAAATATACACACTCCAAAGTGTGTATATTTTTCCTTTGACTTAAAATTGTAGACCAAGTGAACCAGAGTGAAAACCGAGCAAAACGGCAGTGACAACTACACACAAGGGAGGGAAAGCACAAATTATATAGAAATAGGTTCTTACACGCCCTAGCAACACTTCCCATCAGTTTGTGAACCAGTTTACGCAAGGCAGTGCATCAGTCTAAGCAATACTTAAATGAAAACTGAGCAAAATGGCATTTCACAAGGTTTATAAATGGGAGGGAAAGGGTTGTTGAAAGAAAATAGGTGCACCACACAGTTCTAGCCGAGAATCAATCTAAAGAAGGCAGATCTAATAAATGTGACCAGAGTCAGTAGGCCTGTGCCAAAGTCAGTTGGTATAGGGCAAGGGCCCAGGAGCAAAATGTTCTTGCAGCTGCAGTCAAGTCTTTGGTTAACGAAGTGGAAAAGGTGGAAAAGGTGGATGCAGAGAGGGGCGGCCAACCCAACAAGTAGGTACAGGATTTAAAACACCTTTAGTGCTACTGCGAAGAAAGAGCGGCCTGGCGGAACAATGCACCTTAAAATGGAGAAGTGGCTCCTGTGGTGGTGGTTGTTCCTGGTAGTTCCTGCAGGTCGGGTGATCCAGCAGAGGAAGAGAGGCTCTCGTCCTGGAGGAAGGTTCGAGTTACTGCACTACCCAGGGATGAAACCAGCCGCGGTGCTGCCCGACGAATAAAAAAGGTACGCTCCTTTAAATCGCGGTCCGGGTGGACTGGTGCCTGGCTATCCAGCCTCCGAGTACACGGTATGGGAGATTCGACCAAGGCAGGTCAGGGAAGGTGATTGGCAGACAGGTTGGCCCCACCAGTTCAAGGGAAGAAGATCTTTTGGAAAAGTGGCGAGACGCTGCAGCAGGGCTTCACCGGTGGTTCAGTCGTTGCAGAGGTCTTTGGCTTCTCTCTTCAGGTTTCTAGTTCCAGTGGCGACGTCTTGCTCTTCCAGTCCTCAGGACCCTGCTTTTATGCAAAAAGATTCCCATTCATACAGCCTAGCTGTCACTCACACAGTGGAGTGGTCATCTTGGCGGGAAACCCTCGGCCTATCAGGATAGAGTGCGACATGGGTTGCTGAGGCAACCCTGTCCAGGGGTCCTACTCCCCCTCCCACACAACGGACCCACCCCAGACCCAGTGACGCCGAAAGGAGGGCTTCTCGGCAGAAGCCTGCCAAAAGGACGAACAAAGGATCCCCGCCTTGGGTTAGGAGTTTAGAGAAAGGCACGAGAAAGAAGTTGTATTAAAGTTCTGGCAATAAAAACCTACCGGAGTAAAGTTAATAAAATACACAAGCGGTATGTTAGAGGCCGTCAGAAAAAGTGGTAGCCTCAAACAATGGGAAAATCCCATAGGGAAATATTTGCGGTTGAATATTTACGGTAGTAACCACTGCCACCAGCAAGAAACTTTTGAGAGAGTGACTGTACGGTACCCTCTCGTAAATGAACATAGTTTTCCCCCTATTAACCCCTTCCAATACCTCCATAGTAAGATGGGTTGTACTGGTTTAGTTCATAGGATTCGACTAGTAAAGTCAATGGGGACTTTACATGCCCTGGGAGACTGTAGTCAGTCCCAGGGTATGGAGTCTAAGTTTGGGGGTCGCTACGACACCACTGTGTCACTGAACTGAGGGTGCTGTGTAACATGTGCATAAAGATGGTTCCTATGGGGTTGAGAAAGATCCCATAGGCATTAAACACAAAAATAGCCTAGAACACATAGCAAAAATACCTAAGAGTGGAAAAAAAGAGTCTCACTTAGCAGGTAAAAAGAAACAAACACTTCAAATCCAGCAAAGCTGCTGGGGGACTCTATAGGTAAGGGAAATTAGCCATAAAATGAGAATTTTCCCTAACAGCTGAGTGAAAATCATTATACCTAGGTATCTCATGCTCTCGGGGCACCAGCAGAATTCAGAACCAACATCTGTAGGATTTACGGTCTGGGTCAGTGGCATGAATTCGGGCTTAGACCAGTGGTTTCAGAGTCGGTGGAACGACTTGAGGGCCCAGAACACTGCCCGTAGCTCCAGGATGTGGATATGCAGATCCTTCTCCTCCGGCAGCCACAGGCCTCTGGCGTGCGGCTGTCTGGTCCCCACCCTTCCAGGGAGGCGCCCGTGGTGACAGTTTCTTGGTACAGGTGGGATATGGGGGGTGAGGGGTTTTGAAACCCGTGCTTGGGCGATGCTGGAGCAGAAGCCCCTCCAATCAATCGCCCGTCGGAACGCTTTGTTGAGAGGGATCTTGTCCGTGAAGTTTCCGGACAGCTGTATCCAGTGGGCATACAGAAATTCCTGTAGGGGTCGCATCTGCAACCTGTAGAGACGGACGAGGTAGATGGAACAAGTAACTTACTTGTTACTGTTCTCCAGCATGGGGTCTGCCATGGATTCACATGCTCAAGAATAACAAAGTTACTCATCGTAGTGACTACCTTACTCCAAGTCCATAGTCCCCTTTCCTCCATACTTTTGGGACATCCCGTCCTGTGGGACGGGACCGGAACACTTTGTAAAAAAGCATCAAATTGAAAATGTGTCCTCTTTTTATGCGGGGTACTGCACGTGGCCATAGCCCTGCCCTCCTTAGCTCCACCCCATGCATCGCCCTTCAGTCCTTTTCTATCGCCAGGTCTGAGACCATTTAAGCAATAATAGAGCATACTTATTAGAGGGGACGGCAGGCAGGCATATGGAGGAAAGGGCACTATGGACTAGGAGTAAGGTAGTCACTACGGTGAGTAACTTTGTTATACTCCGATGTCCCGTCCCCTTTCCTCCATACTTTTGGGAGATTACCAAGCACTCCTCAAAGGAAATACGTGTGGATGGAACCTCCTTACAGAAAAAGGGTTTTAAGAACAGCCTGGTCGAATTGAGCAGCGGCTCTGGAGCCCAGGTCTAAGCAGCAATGCCCAACAAAAGCTGGTGGGAAAGCCCACTTAGCCGCTTTGGCAACGATTCGATTTGCTTACAGAGCGACCAATAGATGCGAGGCAATGAGGGGAAAGCACAAGCTTTCATGTTGACCCACAAGTTGCAAAAGAGGACCACCTCTATCGTGCCCCATTTCTGGAAAAGTTGGAGGATATTGCTGTTCATCTCACTCGTAACCAATGGCGACTGGCGACTGAATGCAGTCATATTGAGGTGACCCCGGATGCGTGGAGCCTGGAGCCAAACCATAAACTGGATGGGCCAGCCCAAATTTGTATGACAAAATCCACAAGGAGAGGAGCGTCTGACGCCCTGCTTGTTTAAGTAAAACCTTGCTCTAAGGGAGGTATTCAAAATAGCCGCCATGTCCCGCAGAGGTTGGGCCGCCATTATCACACACCAGGGGTGAACTGCGTCACAGGAGGAAGTGACGCAATAGTCTCCCCAGGGAAGTCGGGGGCCTTGCGTGCAATCCTAGCCTTGAATAAAGGAACCTTGGCAGAGCCGATACTGACAGATCAAGGGTGTTTACTCGATACGTAAGGGGCTTCCCCAGAAATAGCCTCTAGTGGAGGATCCTCGGCAGAGCCGGTATTGTGAGGTCTGTGGTACGTGACCGCCTTCTTTCCCCCCCCCCCCCCCTCAACAGAACTGGTATCACCACGGCCTCTCGCGCTGAAAGGTTTAAGACTTATACCTTACAGCCAGGACCCTCGATGAGGGACTCTCAATTCTGTTGGTGATCGATTTAGCCCCAGGCAGGGGAACCTCAGGTTTAACCCTGGTCTTATAGCCACCTTGAGAGGGGCCTCGAGACAAGGCTCGGTACAGCTAGCTCTGAAGGAGAAGCCTCAGGGCGAACCTTGGTATCAAAAGCCACAGCAGAACTGGGGTCATCCTTAGCCCCAAATGGGGAACCTTGGAAGAAGAACCGGTATTGGGGGACCGCTGCGGGGCACCTCAGAGGTGTTTCCCATGCGATGAGTACCCGAAACTGAAGTGTTCTGCTCCCACAGAGAACCACAGATCTTTCATATGCGGGCTCCGGTGAGAATGTCGTTTACGCATCCTGGAAGACCACCACACTGAGCCATTTGCCCTTCCGAAGACTGTTTTATTTGGCAGGGCGTGATCAACTTGCATTTCTCTGTGAAAAATCAAAGATAGTGTGCAGGCCAGCCTGGTTGAGCACTGTGAAAGGACAGTAGTACTAGCCCCTCCCTTGCTCCAAGAGGGGAACAGGTTCCCCCACTCTGAGTTATGACATGCATTACTCACCGTAATAGTATTTCTGATGATTGCATCTGCTTACATTCACATGCTGTGCATATGGTCCGACATCCAATGGTAACCACAGAGTATTGCATCTTGTCTTTCGGGGACCGAAAGGGGACGTCAGCATATGCGGGTCTCTAACACTATCCCGATCGTGACGTGTAGTGTACCCAAAATCCTTCACGTGCCGAGGTCCCTCTCGTTAGGCAGAATCCTGTGCAGTGCCCTTAGGAACCACTACACACAATTAAGACTAAAAGTGGTAACACAAGTTCACCTTTGATACAAGCCTGTACTACACTGTTAAAGTGGTAGCAGTAGCGGAGAAGCCAGACTTATCTCAAGAGTAAATGAGCAGTAGTAGGGATTACACAAAGGACCACAATTACTGTGACTCAAGGAAAAACGGATTCAAGGTTTCAGGTAAGAAATATAAGGACATTTATTTAAAACCATCTGTTCATAAAACACTTTACTTCTATAAATTCAAAACCACACGTAAAATACACCATACACAACGACTCCCACTTGTTCCAGCAAATTCAAGGTAAGTACATTAGGATTTGACCGGTGTTGCGATACTAACGCGTACCCGTGGATAGAAATGCTCAAAGTTAAGACACTTTGTACTTTAGAATTTCAAACAAGGGAAAAGGGGATAAAAAAAAAAAAAGAAAATAAAAATCACAGGGAATACTTTGTCTAGGCAAGGGAGTCAGAGGGCTTGTTCAAAGATACAGATTAAAGTCAATAGGCCTACGCCAGTGTCAATGGAGCAGATTCTCAGTTGCCGAGGATCACACGTTTGCACAGTTCAAGATTCCAAATGCCAAGAGTACTTAGATATTGTCAGATGGAAGGAAAAGTTATAAGAGGGAGGGATGAAAGTATAAATCTTCGTGGAGGAAAAGGGTTCACCCCGATTCCGGATGGTCAGTCAGGGAGAACGACCAAATGTGCACAGTACCTTATTTCGTTGGAGAAAAGCTGGTGCCACGGCAGTTGTTCCTGGTAGTTCCTGCAGACTCACAGTTCCTACGGTTTCAGTCGTGGGGACAAGGACGACGTCTGGAGCGATCTGCACTACCCAGGGATGAGGCCAACAGCAGCGAAAAAGACAACAATGAATAAAAGGTGAGCTCCTTTAAGTCAGGAGAGGGCTCTTCTGATGGATATCCGGACCACTACAGCACAGCAGTGATTTCGACCCAGGAGAGGATGCTCTGACGAAGAAAGGGTGAACTGGTTGATCACACCAGGCTCAAGGGAAGAAGACTCCAGACTGGATCTTCTCTCGTCGTTGAAGGGTAAATAGCTCAGGACTGCAGCAGGGCTTCACTGGGATTTTTCTCAAAAATGTGTCCACCTTTCCTGCGCGGGGCCCGGCACGCGGCCGTAACCCCGCCCACCTTGGCTCCGCCCCGCGCATCGCCCATCAGTCCTTTTCTATCGCAGGGTCCAAGACCCATTAGCAATAACAGAGGAACCTTCTTATAGGGGACGGCGGGCAGGCGTATGGAGGAAAGGGGACTATGGACTAGGAGTAATGTGGTACACTACGGTGAGTAACCTGGTAATACTCCTACGTCCCGTCCCCTTTCCTTCATACTTGTGGGAGATTCCCAAGCACTCCTTACAGGAACTATGGGTGGATGGAAATACCCCTTACTGAAACAGGTTCTTTAGCACAGCCTGACCAAACTGAGCGTCAGCTCTAGAGCTCATATCGAGGCAGTAATGCTTACAGAAAGCAGATGGGGAGGCCGAAGTAGCTGCTTTAGCGATGGACTCCCAGGGAACATATTTCTGAAAAGCAACCGCGGCTGCCTTGCCCTGCACCAGGTGTGCATGGATACCTTTAGGAGGTTTCAGCTTTTGGACGGTGAAAGACTGATACAGGCGGCAATCCATCTGGAAATAGATGCCTTAGATGCCGACCTGCCCTGAGGGTTACCGAAGGTCACAAAAAGTTGAGAAGAACTCCGAAGCTCGGAAGTGCTGTCCAGGTAGAACTTGAGAGCTCTTCGGACGTCCAGACAGTGTAGAACCCTTTCAGTCTCCGAGGCAGGGTTCGGAAAAAAGACCGGAAGGGAGAGATGGAATTCGGTCACTACCTTCGGTAGGAAAGCCGGGTTTGTCCGAAGGACTACCTTGTCCTTGTGAAAGACCAAGAAAGGATGCTCCACCGACAATGCCTGGAGCTCACTCACTCTCCTCGCTGACCTAACAGCGACCAGAAGGAACAAGTTACTTACCTGTAACTGTTGTTCTCCAGCAGGGGTCTGGCATGGATTCACATGCTCATGAATATTCCCCGTTGTCAGGCTGGGAATCCTCGGTAAAGAAAAAAAATCAGTATCAGTTTTGTTTCGGATCTGTCTTTCGTAGTAGTAACCAATCACTGATCTCTGCGTCATACTGACCACAGCCAATGACTGCCCTCTACCTAAGCCCCGCCTCTGGCAGCCATATTCAGATTTGGTAGCGCGTGAAGTGGCAGTATGACCAAGTGAAGAGCCGCAGAGGGGTAGGCGGGAGGGTTCGCATGTGAATCCATGCCAGACCCATGCTGGAGAACAACAGTTACAGGTAAGTAACTTGTTCCTTCTCCAGCATGGGGTCTGGCATGGATTCACATGCTCATGAATATAAGAATAAATAGCAGTACACACATGCACAACCACGGGGGGTGGCAAAAGGCTCAACATTAAGCAATACAAAAAACTCAACATTAAGCATCTCTTACCTCCTCACCAGGCTCATCTTAAGCCAACAGGTTGCGCAGCACTGCTTGGCCGACCATGGACTCCTCCCTGGAATCCCGATCGACGCAGTAGAATCTCGTGAAGGTGTGCATCGACCTCCATGTAGCAGCCCAACAGATGTCCAGCAGGGGCACACCAGATAAGAACGCCGTAGTAGCAGCGATCGCTCTGGTCGAATGGGCTCTCGGACGGCCTGGCAGCGGTCGGATAGCCAACCGGTGACAGTGCATGATGCAGCCGGAGAGCCATCTGGAAATAGAAGACTTCGAGAGAGCCTTCCCTTGATTCACAGGTCCAAAGTTCACGAACAGCTGTGATGTCCTCCGGAAACTCTGTGCGGTCCACGTAGAACTTCAGCGCTCTAGCCACATCCAGCGAGTGAAAAGTCCTCTCGGCCGGCGACGAAGGAAACGGGAAGAACACAGGTAACACCAAGGGCTCGTTAAGATGGAAGTCCGACAGCACCTTGGGCATAAAGGAGGGGTGCGTCCTAAGCATCACCCTCGAGGCATGGAAAGTCAAGTACGGTGCTTTGCAGGATAGGGCCTGGATCTCTCCCACTCGTCGTGCGGAGGTAATGGCCACCAGGAACGCAGTCTTCCACGACACAAACTTCATAGGTGCGGAGTGCATCGGCTCGAATGGGGGCCTCATGAGCCTGGTCAGCACCACGTTAAGTTCCCACGCCGGGGCCGGGGCCTTCACCGGCAGGAACAACCGGAAAAGTCCTTTCATAAACTCTTTTACCAGTCGATGGGACCACAGGGACGTCCGTCCTGTGGTTCTGGTATATCTGGAGATCGCCGCCAGATGAATCTTAATGGAGGCATGGGCCAGCCCAGCCTTCGCCAGCGATAGCAGGTACGGCAGCACTTGAGGGGCCGTAATCCGTAGGGGGTTTATCTTCTGTGCTCGGCACCAGATAGAGAACTTCTTCCACTTATGACCGTAGCATTTGAGAGTCAAGGACGCCCTGGCCTTTGCAAGAACCTCTATGATATCGGGCGGTATATTGTAGCCTCCAAACTCTAGCGCTGCAGGAGCCAAGCCTGCAGGTTCAGCAACGCCGGATCGTGATGGAAGATGGCGCCTCCTTCTCTGGAGAGAAGGTCCGCGTCCGCCGACAGCTTGATGGGAGGGGACGTTGACAAGTCCAGAAGGTCCGGGAACCAGATCTGCCTCGGCCACGCCGGTGCGACGAGGATCATCCTGCACCGGGACCTCTTGAGCTGGCTGAAGAGCCGAAGCCGCAACGGCAACGGAGGGAACGCATACAGGGATAGGCCGTCCCAGGGGAACGAGATCGCATCGCCCATGCTTCTCGGCTGGGAAACCTGCTGGCGGACCTCTTGCACTTCGAGTTCGTCGCTGTTGCGAACAGGTCGATTTGGGGTTTTCCCCATCGTCAGAAGAGTTGATCCACCTGATCCTGGCGCAGTTCCCACTCGTGACACGCGCGCAGCTCCCTGCTGAGCGAGTCAGTGATGGTGTTGCTTTCTCCTGCCAGATGGAAGGGAACCAGGAACATCCCCTGGGCGACCGCCCAGTGCCACAGATCCTGTGCCTCCTTGGATAGGGCTGGGGATCTGGTGCCTCCCTGCTTCCGTATGTAAAACATCGTCGTGGTGTTGTCCGTGAAGATCCGCACCACCTTGCCCTTGAGCGACGGGAGGAACGATTTGAAAGCCCAGAACACGGCTCAGAGTTCCAGGACGTTGATGTGCAGGAGCCTCTCCTCCGGGAGCCAGAGGCCTCTTGCGTGGAGATCTCCGGTGTGGGCGCCCCAACCTTCCAGGGAGGCGTCCGTCGTCACCGTCTCCTGGTACGCCGGCGTCTGAAAAGTCCTTGCCCGCCGTGAGGTGCGCTCGAACGCCCCACCACTGAATCGCCCGCCGGAACACCTCGTTGAGGGGGACCCTTGTGATGCTGGAAATGCATCTGGGGGACAGGGCCTCTGAATCCTTGTCCTTTTTCTGTTTCTACCGTGTGTTCCGTCATGTTTTCTGCCCAGGAGTCCATGTGGGACTCCTGGCAGTGCAGCTCTCTCTTTTGGTTTGGTGAACAGACCCATGGGATACCCTTATGGCACCCATGGGTAGGGGTACAACCCTGTGCCCCTAGTGTATGTTTTTGGGCACCTGTGGGTGGCCCACAGAGCAGGGTATGGGCTGGTGGCAGCTCCATGCTGAATCTGCCAGGTGCTCTGAGTGTCCTCCATTTTGGGACACCCAGGCCCTGCCATTGGGATCAGTTGATTCCTGATAGAAACAAGATGGCCCCTGTGGCCTCTTGCTTTCTATTGCCTGTTGTCTTGTTTTTCCCAAAGTCCTGGGAAGCCCTGACTCTGTCCCTTCCCCCTGACTGGCTGTTGGGTGGAAGTTCCATATATGGTGTTGTTGTGAAGGCCCAGCTAGACTGACTGGAGCCTTCCCACTGACTGTATGTTGTGGGTACCTCCTGTGGGTGGGACCTGGGTGAATGGAGTGGGTGACCAATATGCACTCCTGGTTGTGGTTGTCTGGTTTCTGGCATGTGAGACAAAGACTGAGACAGCCCTGCCCGAAACTGGCCTGAATGCAGTGTGTAGTGTTGAATGGCTGGGTACTTGTCCCAATCCACATTCCTTGTTGTGAGTGTCTGAAAGGGAGGAGTGTGGCCTGAATGCACCGTGTGCCTGATTGGCTGACTGACTGCATGAATGCCCTGCAGTGTGATTGGCTGCTGTGTGTGTGCCAGCAGCGTGGATGAGAGAGAGGATAGTATATCTGGGGACCGCTCACCACTGGAAAAGTGTTCAGAAGGGACCTTTGGTTGAGAAGCGACCATTGTGCTCCTAAAGCAGCCAGGGAGCTGAGTCTCAACTCTACGAGTAACTGGAACTGCTGATCCTCGACGTCCAGCTGGAAGAAGAAGATTTGCTGTGGCATTTGCTTCGACCGATCCGAAGACTGACGAGATCGTCGAGGGCTGACCCGAGAGAGGACCTGGTAAGGCGCCCTCTTCCCGTGCTCCGAGGGACCATCGAGCACCGCTCCATCTTCGCCGAAGCGCCCTGGAAGACAGATCCTCGAAAGGCTGTCGACCCGAGACGGGACCGCCGAGGAGATCGAAGTGAAGCACCCGGACATCGACGCCGTCGAAGTCCATTGCCGTCGACCAGGGTTCGCAGGTTTGTGGAACCGCTGGAGGCCCGTCGAAGTTGTGTTGCCCAGCCGTGGGAACCACTTGACGCCGTGCCGCCGACGACCGGAGCCGTCCGCTCCTTTGCCTAAGAACATTCAATCGAAGTACTCTCTCGACCGCTTCGTCGACCTCTTATCCTGCCGGAGAAAGTCGAGGACGACCAACGCGCCGAGGAGAAACCTGCCGGTGGGTTTCCGGCCACCCGACGACCTCAAAGACTCAGACGACTCGACGCCCTTGCTGGGCTCCCGTCTCTACAATCTTTGCGGTCCAGAACTATTGTCATCGAGGTGCCCCGCACACCTCCGCCTTGCAGGACGCCGACGCCCCGACGCCGACGAGCACCGCTCGGACGAAGCTGCCACCTCTTCGACATCGTTCTACCTCGTTTGTCGACGGACGTTCGACGCCCCGTGCCTCCCGCTTGAAAGGGAAGGCATTCAAGAAGGGCCGTCGATTCCCCGTCGCCGAACAGCGAGTCCCTCGACGTTTGTCGACGCCTTTTCGAGGAACTCGACTCCACCAGGTACATTGGGGGGGTAAAAACATTATAGGGGAAAATAAGACTTGCAGAGCAATATATGGACTGGGCTTGTGCTATATCTTTCTTTACAGGTTGCCCAGGTGGGGGGATCTCCACACAGAACTGTGCCTAGTGGTAGGGGTCAGTATTCTGCCTATTGCTCAACCATCTTATTTTCTCTCCTCTCTCTATTGCTGATTTCACTCTATTGGTCTGTGTGACATTGTACAGTATTGTTCATGCACTTCAATGGGATCTAGGGTGGTACCACTTTAGGATTGTAAATATTTGTCATTGTAGATTTTGCCAGAGTACAAAGTGAGTTATCATGATGAATGTACATAACCTTAACTATTGATTATATAAAGACTGTGTTCTAACCAATACAGAGTGTGGATATTCCTTTGTGGGGGCTTGGGGTTACACTGTACTTAAGAACCAGCCTGCATCACCTCCTGAGAAGCTAGGCCTTGATTGCTCGACCATTGCTACCGAATAGAGAATCTTGGCTGGGGTCTCCTGTGCCTCCCCTCCACCATATAGGGAGCGGAAGTACAGACACCCCCCACCGGTCGTTGAGATCCGTTCTCTCACACTGGTGGCAAGCAGTGGGATGCTTATGGTTTTAAGAATCAGTGTATAACCGTGCCACTTACAAAGGATATTTGCCCTTTATTGAATTAAGGTTTAGTTGTGTACAAGGTAACTGCATTACAAACAATGGAGTCTATTGCGAATGGCAAATTAACTCGGATGAGCTTGGAGGCTCTCCAGAGTGCTTGTGAAGCTAGGGAGTTAGACTTTGTGGATAAGTCTAGGGCTGAGCTGATAGCTGCCCTGGTGGACTACCAGACTGATAGTGAAACTCTTGATGAGGGGGGGAATGCAACCAATGAGGACTCTGCCCCTGGGGTTTCAGCTGAATCTGTTTCTGGGAATGCCACCATTCCTGCTGCCTCTGTTCCAAACTCCAGCAATTCCTTAGAACTTGAGTTATTAAGGATGAAATTGGCCTTTGAATACCGCAAGTTGGAAATAGATGCTGAGCTTAAGAAAGAGGAATTGGCTCAACAAGTGGAGCTCAAGAATAGGGATCTTGAACTCAAAAATAAGGACCTTGAACTCAAGAGCCAGGACACTGAATGTCAGAGGATCCAGCTAGAGAAAGCTAGAGTGGAGACTTCAGCTAGATCCAGTGAGAGTGTCAGGTCCCCAGCCACCAAGTTTATGAAAGATTTGGTTGGTGTATTTGTGGAGGGTTCGGATATCCTCCAATGGATTGAAGCGTTTGAAATGGCTTGTGAGATTCATGATGTGGATAAAAGAGATTGGGCGAAGTGTTTGTTAAGCAGAGTGCCTCAAACCGGGTAGGACTGTATTCTGAAGCTGAGTGTGGAGGAAAGGGGTCAGTACGAGTGTATGAAGTCTGCTTTGATTGCCAAGTTCGGCAAGACACCTACCCAATACCTTAGAAGGTTCAGGGATTTTAAGAAAAAGGAGAATATGTCTTGGGTTGACTGGGTGAGTGCTGCGCACATGAACATGATGGGGTGGATCGATGGATACAAGGTTAAGACTTTTGTTGAATTGTCCCACCTCTTGTTTTTTGAGCATTTCTCTGAAGCCTGTTCACCAGAGCTGCGTCAGTATGTGGCTGACCAGAACATTTTGGACCCCTTTAAGCTGGCTAGGTTGGCTGACAAGTGGGTCTCCCACCGGGTGTCCCCTAAGGACTCCAGTGGGAAGGACAAGGATAAAGAGAAGGGGGCCTCTCAGAAAGCTGAGGAGTCCCCCAAGCAATCACAGTCGGGTAAACCAAAACCTTCCTCTCCTAAGACCCAAAAATCTAGTGGGGATACGTCATCTGGGGGTGGGAATAAGAGTAGTGGTCCACCTGCTGCAAAGCAGGCTCCCAGTGGTTCCAGTATCGTACCCCGCACTCCTGGCGCTTGTTGGGACTGTGGGGCTCTGGATCACAAAAGGGGTGACCCCAAGTGTAAAGGTAAGGCACTTGGAGTACAGGCTGTCAGCCTGACCTACCCTTACCCCGTGTCTGAGGTGGAGGCCACTGTCCTCCCCTCCTCTGCCGGTATCACATTTGGTGCTCCGGTGGAGATTTCCTTAGTGTCCCTTGGGGCCTGGGACCAGTACGCAGAAGTACTGGCGACTATCCCACAGAACACCCGTAGATTTTTGAGAAGTGTCCTCTTGAATGGCCAGCCTTCTACTGGTTTGAGAGACACTGGGGCAAGCATGACAGTGGTGGACAGGACCCTGCTCAGGCCAGAGGACTATGAAGGTGCTCCTCTGCAAACCACCAGGTTAGCTGGTGGGCCTCCCAAATTATCCCCTATAGCCTTAGTCACACTCATGATTGGCGACAAGACAGCGAAGCTTCCTGTCCTGGTTCAGGACAATGTCCCTGCTAACATTTTGTTAGGGAATGATCTAGTAGAGTTGGGGTTGATCTCGGATGGTCTTCCCATGACTGCTGCTGCCGTCACTAGATCACAGGTGACATCGGGTCCGGCTGTGGGTCAGATACCCGAGCCAAAGGCGAGGCCTAAGACAAGAAGGCGGAAGACCAAGAAGGCCACCTCTGTGGAGGGAGCACCTTCTCTTCCTGCTGCACCCATTGGGATCCATGCTCAGGACGGGCTGGGTCCAGTGGAAAACCCCAACTCAACTCCTTTGGGTGAAGAGGCAGAGGACTCTCCTGTGGGAGAGGTTCTTAACCCGGAGGATCATCCCGACCTTCAATGCTTGTTAGCTGAAGGGGGACCCTCCCGGGCGGACTTCTGTAAGGGGCAGAGAGAGTGCCACTCTCTCGAGGGACTGAGGAAACAGGCCCTGGCCCAGGCACAAGGAGAGGTGCCTAGGAATTTCCGGATTTATTGGGAGGGTGAGCTCCTTGTTAGTGAGCCCACTAAGCCTGAACCTGGTGCCCGCAAGAGGTTGGTGGTACCCCAGGTTTACAGGCCCTTCCTACTGCAGTTGGCGCATGAGGTGCCCTTGGCTGGTCATCTTGGGACCAAGAAGACTAAGCAGAGGCTCTCTGCCCATTTCTACTGGCCACGGATGGGAGTAGAAGTGGAGTCCCACTGCAGGACCTGCCCAACTTGTCAGTTGTCTGGCAAGACTGGAGGCAGTGTCATTGCCCCACTGCAGCCGTTGCCAGTGGTTGGCACCCCATTTGAGAGGGTGGGCATCGACATCGTCGGTCCCCTTGACCCTCCCACTTCAGGTGGACATCGGTTCATCCTGGTCTTGGTAGATCATGCCACCAGGTACCCTGAGGCGATACCCCTTCGGACGGTTACGGCCAAGGTGGTTGCCAGGGCTCTCCTGGGCATTTTCACCCGTGTTGGATTCCCCAAGGAAGTTGTCTCTGACAGAGGATCCAACTTCATGTCGAGTTACATGAAAACCATGTGGAAAGAGTGCGGGGTAACCTACAAGTTCTCCACCTCTTACCACCCCCAGACCAATGGTCTGGTGGAGAGATTTAACAAAACTCTCAAGGGCATGCTAGGTGCTTTGGAAGAGCCCCTAAGGAGGAAATGGGATCTCCTCCTGCCATGCCTGCTGTTTGCTTACAGGGAGGTACCTCAAGAGGGTGTTGGTTTCAGCCCCTTTGAGTTACTCTTTGGACATCCCGTGAGGGGGCCCCTCGCCTTGATCCGAGAAGGCTGGGAAGCCACCCCTCCAGGTCCCGCCAAGCAAGTGGGGGACTACGTGTTAGGCCTCAGGCGGAGGATGACACAGATGATGGGTCAGGCAACAGCAAATCTCAAGGCCAGCCAGGAATTGAATAAGTACTGGCATGACCTTAAAGCCTCGCAAGTGGATTGGACTCCGGGACAGGAAATCCTTGTGATGGAGCCTACCAAGCCTAGGGCTTTGGCAGACAAGTGGACTGGACCCTTCAGGATCATCTCCAAGATGGGCGAAGTCAATTATCTGGTTGACATGGGAGCCCCTGGGGTAGCTCCTCAGCTATTCCATGTCAACAGGCTCAAGCCTTTCCACAGGCGAGCGGAAGTCTCATGTCTCTTGCTAGCTTCTGGGCAAGAAGAGGATGAGAGTGAGCCCCTTCCTGACTTGCTGCATAGCAACCCTCAGGATGGCTCAGTGGAGGGAGTACATCTCTCTCCAGATTTGACAACAGAGCAACAGAGGGCCTGTAGGGCTTTGCTCCAACAGTATGCCTCTCTGTTTTCACTGAAGCCAGGCCTTACACCGTGGTGTAAGCACGAAATTGACACTGGTGACAGTGTGCCTGTCAAAAGCAGGTGCTACCGTATGTCAGATACCGTTAAGAACCACATCCAGGCTGAGGTCGCCAAGATGTTGGATCTGGGTGTTATTGAACCCTCAACCAGTCCCTGGTCCAGTCCAGTGGTCCTTGTCCCCAAGACAAGTTCCCAGGCGGGCACCAAGGATTGGAGGTTCTGTGTGGACTACCGAGGAGTCAATGCCGTCACCAAAACTGACGCGCACCCATTACCCAGGGCTGATGAGCTCGTGGACACCATCGGTGCTGCCAAGTTTGTGAGCACCTTTGACCTCACTTCAGGCTATTGGCAAATAGCTCTGACGGACCATGCCAAGGAAAAGACGGCCTTCTCAACACCTGAGGGACTCTACCAGTTTAGGGTCATGCCTTTTGGGTTGAAGAATGCCCCTGCCACCTTCCAGAGATTGGTCAATCATGCGCTCAGTGGGCTGGAAGCCTTTTGTGTGGCTTACTTAGACGACATTGCCGTCTACAGTTCCACCTGGGAAGAGCATTTGACACATCTGGATAGGGTGTTGCAGGCCTTGAAAAGGGCTAACCTCACTATCAAGGCCACCAAGTGCCAGATAGCTCAGGGGAAAGTTACCTATCTTGGTCATGAGGTAGGAGGGGGTCAAATCCAACCTCTCGCCAGTAAAGTACAGGATGTACAGAACTGGGAGACTCCCACTACTCAAACCCAGGTGAGAGCTTTTTTGGGCCTCACTGGGTACTATCGCAATTTCATGGCAGACTATGGAACCATAGCTGCACCTCTGACCGCTCTAACGTCACCCAAGCAGCCTAGGAAGGTTAATTGGACCGAAGACTGTCAGAGGGCCTTTGATGGCTTGAAAGAAAGTCTGTGTAGGGCACCTGTGTTGAGTGCGCCTGACTACAGCCGACCCTTTATCGTCCAGACGGATGCCTGCGGCACCGGAATTGGAGCTGTCTTGTCCCAGTTAGATGACAAAGGGAGAGAACACCCTATCATATTCATCAGTAGACAACTCAAGGGTAGAGAACTTAGGTGGGCTACTGTTGAAAAGGAGTGTTTTAGTATAGTTTGGAGCCTTAGGCGTTTTAGGCCCTACCTTACGGGGTCTACCTTCAAGGTCCAAACAGATCATAAGCCCCTGAAGTGGCTTATGCAGATGAAGGGTGAGAACCCGAAATTGCTCAGGTGGTCCATTAGCCTGCAAGGGCTAGACTTCACCATAGAGCACAGACCAGGGAAGAGTCACGATAATACAGATGGCCTTTCCAGAAGGTATGTTGACCGTCTGGATGAGGGTGTCTATCCCGTGGGAGATTCCACACCCTCCACCTCAATCTGGGGGGGGGCGACTGTGATGCTGGAAATGCATCTGGGGGACAGGGCCTCTGAATCCTTGTCCTTTTTCTGTTTCTACCGTGTGTTCTGTCATGTTTTCTGCCCAGGAGTCCATGTGGGACTCCTGGCAGTGCAGCTCTCTCTTTTGGTTTGGTGAACAGACCCATGGGATACCCTTATGGCACCCATGGGTAGGGGTACAACCCTGTGCCCCTAGTGTATGTTTTTGGGCACCTGTGGGTGGCCCACAGAGCAGGGTATGGGCTGGTGGCAGCTCCATGCTGAATCTGCCAGGTGCTCTGAGTGTCCTCCATTTTGGGACACCCAGGCCCTGCCATTGGGATCAGTTGATTCCTGATAGAAACAAGATGGCCCCTGTGGCCTCTTGCTTTCTATTGCCTGTTGTCTTGTTTTTCCCAAAGTCCTGGGAAGCCCTGACTCTGTCCCTTCCCCCTGACTGGCTGTTGGGTGGAAGTTCCATATATGGTGTTGTTGTGAAGGCCCAGCTAGACTGACTGGAGCCTTCCCACTGACTGTATGTTGTGGGTACCTCCTGTGAGTGGGACCTGGGTGAATGGAGTGGGTGACCAATATGCACTCCTGGTTGTGGTTGTCTGGTTTCTGGCATGTGAGACAAAGACTGAGACAGCCCTGCCCGAAACTGGCCTGAATGCAGTGTGTAGTGTTGAATGGCTGGGTACTTGTCCCAATCCACATTCCTTGTTGTGAGTGTCTGAAAGGGAGGAGTGTGGCCTGAATGCACTGTGTGCCTGATTGGCTGACTGACTGCATGAATGCCCTGCAGTGTGATTGGCTGCTGTGTGTGTGCCAGCAGCGTGGATGAGAGAGAGGATAGTATATCTGGGGACCGCTCACCACTGGAAAAGTGTTCAGAAGGGACCTTTGGTTGAGAAGCGACCATTGTGCTCCTAAAGCAGCCAGGGAGCTGAGTCTCCACTCTACGAGTAACTGGAACTGCTGATCCTCGACGTCCAGCTGGAAGAAGAAGATTTGCTGTGGCATTTGCTTCGACCGATCCGAAGGCTGACGAGATCGTCGAGGGCTGACCCGAGAGAGGACCTGGTAAGGCGCCCTCTTCCCGTGCTCCGAGGGACCATCGAGCACCGCTCCATCTTCGCCGAAGCGCCCTGGAAGACAGATCCTCGAAAGGCTGTCGACCCGAGACGGGACCGCCGAGGAGATCGAAGTGAAGCACCCGGACATCGACGCCGTCGAAGTCCATTGCCGTCGACCAGGGTTCGCAGGTTTGTGGAACCGCTGGAGGCCCGTCGAAGTTGTGTTGCCCAGCCGTGGGAACCACTTGACGCCGTGCCGCCGACGACCGGAGCCGTCCGCTCCTTTGCCTAAGAACATTCAATCGAAGGACTCTCTCGACCGCTTCGTCGACCTCTTATCCTGCCGGAGAAAGTCGAGGACGACCAACGCGCCGAGGAGAAACCTGCCGGTGGGTTTCCCGCCACCCGACGACCTCAAAGACTCGGACGACTCGACGCCCTTGCTGGGCTCCCGTCTCTACAATCTTTGCGGTCCAGAACTATTGTCATCGAGGTGCCCCGCACACCTCCGCCTTACAGGTTGCCCAGGTGGGGGGATCTCCACACAGAACTGTGCCTAGTGGTAGGGGTCAGTATTCTGCCTATTGCTCAACCATCTTATTTTCTCTCCTCTCTCTATTGCTGATTTCACTCTATTGGTCTGTGTGACATTGTACAGTATTGTTCATGCACTTCAATGGGATCTAGGGTGGTACCACTTTAGGATTGTAAATATTTGTCATTGTAGATTTTGCCAGAGTACAAAGTGAGTTATCATGATGAATGTACATAACCTTAACTATTGATTATATAAAGACTGTGTTCTAACCAATACAGAGTGTGGATATTCCTTTGTGGGGGCTTGGGGTTACACTGTACTTAAGAACCAGCCTGCATCACCTCCTGAGAAGCTAGGCCTCGATTGCTCGACCATTGCTACCGAATAGAGAATCTTGGCTGGGGTCTCCTGTGCCTCCCCTCCACCATATAGGGAGCGGAAGTACAGACACCCCCCACCGGTCGTTGAGATCCGTTCTCTCACAACCCTGTTTTCAAAGGTGCCCGTCGCCTGCATCCAACGGGCGTCGAGAAATTCTTGAAGAGGGCGCATCCGTAGTCTGCAGAGGCGCACCAGGTAGATGCAAGAGGACATCATCCCCAGGAGGGACTTGATGGACCTCACCCTGGCCACGCCCGTGGCAAGCAGGCGCTGGACTTTGCCTAGAATGGTGTTCGTCCGTTCTTCCGACGAGGCCGCCAGGCACCTCACTGTATCGCGCTTCGCTCCCAGAAACAGGGCCACCTGCGACGGCACCAGGTGGGACTTTGGGTAGTTTATGGCGAATCCCAGGTCTGTGAGTAGCTGGACGGTCCTCGCAGTGTGTTCGACGGAGAGTTCCCTCGTCCTTGAGCGGATGAGCCAGTCGTGAATCCCCTGCAGGCGCAGCCGCGCCACCACTGGTGCTAGGCACTTGGTAAAGACTTCAATCCGAACGGCAGTGCTCTGAATTGGTAGTGGCGTCCCTGGACGACGAACCTGAGGAACTTTCGGTGACTTTTGAGGATGGGAACGTGGAAGTATGCATCCTCCAGGTCCAACGACGATAGGAAGTCGCCTTCCTCCAGCTGTCCCAGTACGTGCTGGAGGGTGACCATCCTGAACTTCTGCGATCTGATGTATTTGTTCAGACGACGAAGGTCCAAGATAGGGCGCCAGCCACCCGTCTTCTTCCTGACGAGGAAGTACCTTGAGTATACCCCGGAGCCTCTTCGGGACAAGCTCGATGGCGCCTTTCCTGAGCATCGCCCGTACTTCCAACAGCAGTTGCGGGACGTGATTTTCCTTCCTGGCCACAGGTGGAACGTGAGGGCACTTCTTCAGGAATTCAATAGAATGTCCTCTTGCCAGGGTATCCAGCACCCAACGGTCGGTGGAGATGGACTTCCACATGCCGACGAAGTTAGTCAGCCGGCCTCCCACCGGGGTTCTTCGGTGGGGGTCCGGGACCACAGCCGGTTCAGTCCTGCTTGGAGGTGGTGGCCTTGCCGCCCTGGCCACCTTGCCGACGGCGGCGAGACGCTCCCTGCTTGCCGCGACCCCTGTAGGCCTCCTGAGACTAGGAGCGGGCCGCCTGGCGGTAGGACGAGCCACCGCTGGATCCCTTGGAGGCACCCTGTCTGCCTCCGGAGCTCCGAAAGGGCCGTCGTTGCTGAAGGGCTCCTAAGGCGCGGGCCGTCTCCGTTTTTATGGCTTGGAGGGATTCGTCCACCGCCTTCCCGAACAAGTTGCTGCCGTCGAACGGCATGTCCAACACCCTGGTCTGGACGTCTTGACGGAAGTCGGTTGCCCGGAGCCAACCCCGTCATCGTAGGCAAACACCGTTGCCCAGCTGGTGGAACCCGGTATCGGCAATATCGGTTGCCACCGTTATGGCGTGGTCCGACGCCACCTCGCCCTCTTGCAGTATCTCCAGGGCCTCGGACCTCTTGTCGTCCGGCAGGAAGTCCAATATGGGGGCCAGCTTAAACCAGAGCTCCCTGTCGTAACGGGCCACGATCGCCAGGGCGTTGGCCGCTTTGATCGTCGTCGCCGCCGACGAAATGACCCGCCGCCCCATGGCGTCCAACTTCTTTCCCTCGCCGTCCGGCGGGGAATTCGACGTCGAGGCTCCTGACCCCGCCGCTTTCTTCTTCGCCGCCGCCGAGACTGGCGCTGGCTGGGCCCTGAGGCACAGGGGAGCGGTTTCGGGGACCCGGTACTTCTTCTCGTACCGGTCCCGTTTGGCTGGTGCCGTGGAGGGGTTCTTGAGAACCGACAGGGCCTCCTCCCAGATGTCATCGATAAAGGGCACCTCTATGACCGTCTTCCTCTTGGCCTCCCGGCGCTGATAGAGGAAACCTTCCTTTCTCTGCTCCTCCGGGCAGAGCTGGAACAATTCGGACGCCCTGGCGATCATGGCGTTGAATGAGCCAATCTCGTCGGGCGGCGAGGCCCGTGCGACGGGAGACCCGTTCCGTCGTCGCCCTCAGAACCCGTCATCGAGCCCAACGCACCCTCATCTCCCGACTCGTGGGAGGATGAGGAGGGAACTGTAGGCCTCACGGGGGCGAGCGGAGGAGAGGGTTGGGTCCTCCGTCGTTTGTTCTGAGGACTTCCCGACGGGCCAGGTTGCGGGTCCTCTGGCCTGGGCCGTGGGAATCTCGTCCTTATCTCAGAGCATAAGGACTGGATGGCAGACAAGATGGCCGCCGAGCCATCCTGAGGCCTAGGATCCGGCTGCGCCGTAAGGGAAGGCCGCTCTTCCTCACCATCGTCGTCTTCCTCGGTTATCTCCCGAGGAACTTTCTGACAGGATCGAACCTTCTCGAATTGGACTTCGAGGTTCCTCACGGCCTCGCCTCCTGACCCCGCCGCTTTCTTCTTCGCCGCCGCCGAGACGACCGAGTCTGGCGTTGGCTGGGCCCTGAGGCACAGGGGAGCTGTTTCGGGGACCCGGTACTACTTCTCGTACCGGTCCCGTTTGGCTGGTGCCGTGGAGGGGTTCTTGAGAACCGACAGGCCCTCCTCCCAGATGTCATCGATAAAGGGCACCGCGATGACCGTCTTCCTCTTGGCCTCCCGGCGCTGATAGAGGAAACCTTCCTTTCTCTGCTCCTCAGGGCAGAGCTGGAACAATTCGGACGCCCTGGCGATCATGGCGTAGAATGAGCCAATCTCGTCGGGCGGCGAGGCCCGTGCGACGGGAGACCTGTTCCGTCGTCGTCGCCCTCAGAACCCGTCATCGAGCCCAACGCACCCTCATCTCCCGACTCGTGGGAGGATGAGGAGGGAACTGTAGGCCTCACGGGGGCGAGCGGAGGAGAGGGTTGGGTCCTCCATCGTTTGTTCTGAGGACTTCCCGACGGGCCAGGTTGCGGGTCCCCTGGCCTGGGCCGTGGGAATCTCGTCCTTATCTCAGAGCATAAGGACTGGATGGCAGACAAGATGGCCGCCGAGCCATCCTGAGGCCTAAGATCCGGCTGCGCCGGAAGGGAAGGCCGCTCTTCACCATCATCGTCTTCCTCGCTTATCTCCCGAGGAACTTCCTCGAATTGGACTTCGAGGTTCCTCACGGCCTCGGTCAGTTCCTCCTCCGAGGCTGACTCCGAGCTCGAGGAGGGCACCGTGCCCCCCCTCTCTTCTTCCATCATGGCAGCCACGACGATGGGCTGAAAAGAGGATTCCCTCCTTGGCGGCAGGGAAACTCTAGTCCCGGAGGAGGTCTCCGCTGGCGGTGTCTCTGCCGGCTTGGCCAGAGTCGCCGCGATAGCCTCGATAGAGGCCTTCGCCTGCTGGGTAGGGGCCTTCACCACCTTAGGTGCGTCCCGTGCCCTCTCCTTCGGGGGAGGGGCGACGCCCCGCTCCCCCTCTTCTGAGATCGGACGGGGCTTCTCCCGAAGCTTACCCGGGTTCTCGGACTTTCTCTTCCCCGAACCGGAGCGTTGGCTCGTGGTTGACGGTGCCGGGGAAGGTGCGCCCTGCCTGGTGACCGAAGAGCCCGACCTTTTGGTGCTCCCGGAGCCAGTGGACTCGCGGTGGTTGGCCTGGTGTTGGGCCCCCGTCACCGGGGCGCCCGCACAGGACTTGGAAGCCCGCTCGGACCCTTTTTTCTTCTTCTCACCCGTTGAGCCCTTCTCCAACCAGCTTGCGAGACGGGATCGACGGTCTCTCATGGTCCGCTCCGACAAGTTCTTGCAGAACTGGCAGTCCTTCTCTACATGAGTCTTGTCCCCATGAAGACAGTAGAGGCATCGCGAATGTTCGTCTTCCTTAAACACATTCTGTAGCCCGCATCCAGGGCAGCTGCGAAACAGCTTGGGTCCGGGCGACGAACTCGCATCCTGGGCCATCTCGAAGTAGGCTGCAAATCTTCTGGAATCCTCCAAGAAGTTGATTCAACGAAATCTTCACCCTTGAGGGGCGTAGGAAAATCCCGCAACGGGCAGCCGTTAACGGGAGTAGAAACGGTGGAGCTTGAGGCTCGATTAACCGAAAAAATGTGAACATTCACCGGAAAAAGCGCAAAACACGCAGTAAAAGCTCGAGAGCTAAGCACGAGGACTCCCAACACTTGAACGTGCGGTAAAAATCTGAAGATGGCTGCCAGAGGCGGGGCTTAGGTAGAGGGCAGTCATTGGCTGTGGTCAGTATGACGCAGAGATCAGTGATTGGTTACTACTACGAAAGACAGATCAGAAACGAAACGGATACTGATTTTTTCTTTACCGAGGATTCCCAGCCTGACGACGGGGAATATTCATGAGCATGTGAATCCATGCCAGACCCCATGCTGGAGAAAGGACACTTTCCAGGACACGTACTTGAGGTCAACCATAGCCATTGGCTCAAAGGTTTTCTGGCACAGCGCCGTCAGGACTACATTTAGGTCCCAAGGCGGGTGCAGACTACGAACCAGAGGGTAGAGGCGTGTCAAGCCAGCAAAATGTCTCTTCACCACCGGGTTAGAGAATAAGAACACAGTTCTGTAGAAAGGTAAGCGGAAACCGCTGAGAGATAAATCCTGCAAGACAGAACATGAACCCCTGAATCTGCTAGGGAGGATACGAAGGACAGCACTGTGTCAATCGTTGCCACCCTCGGATCCAACTCTTTCTCCAAACACCAATGACAGAACCTGAGCCATTTACTCTTGTATTGAGATCTGATCGAGGGTTTCCTGGCTGCCTGGATAATGCGCATGTTATCCGCAAACTCAAACGCTCTAAAGACTTGAACTCAGACACCATGCCGCCAAGTTCAGCGATTGTGGGGAGGGGTGCCACATCTGTTCCCCTTGGTGAAGAAGATCAGGTTACCAGTAACTCCCGATCGGCGGACACACCGACGGGTGTTGAAGTTCTGAGAACCAAAACCTGGCCGGCCACCACAGGGCTATCAATAGAAGAGAACAGTTCACAGAGTTCTCCAACTTCCAAATTGCTCGATGAACTAGGGGCAGAGGCGGGAAGGCGTAAGCTCTCATGTTGTGCCATGGAATCTCGAGAGCATCCCCCAGAGAGGAGGCTCCCAGCCCCCCTCTGGAGGCATACTGAGGAAGCTTCTTGTTTACCGCCGTGGCGAAGAGGTCCACCTCCGGTGTGCCCCAACGCGAGAAAATCCATGAGAGGACCTCCGCCTTCAACTCCCACTCATAGCTGACCACTGTCTGCCGGCTGAGGGCATCCGCTGTGACATTCAGCTGGCCCGGGATGTGCACTGCAAGCAGCCAGACCCCATGAAGCACAGCCCACTCCCAAATCTGGATGGACAAGTCCACGTGAGGGGGAGAATTTGTTCCCCCCTTGCTTGTTTATGTAAAACATTGATACCACATTGTCAGTTCTTATGTGGACCACCTTGTTGACAATGAGCGGTCTGAACGCCTTGAGCGCCAGAAAGATCGCCAGAAGCTCCAAATGATTTATGTGCAGAAGCTTGTCCTGAGGCGACCAGAGGTCCGAGACCTGAAGAAGATCTAACGTCGCGCCCCACCCCAAAAGGGAGGAGTCCGTCGTGATAGTCACCATGGGGGCTGGGTCCTGAAACCCCGCGCCCACTGACAGGTTGCTGAGAGATGACCACCAGTCCAGGTCCACTCTCATGGAATCCGAAATCATTATCCGCTTGGAATCCGGGTCCACAGCCTGACGCCAGGAACTCCTAAGAGCCATCTGGGTCCGTCTCATTTTGAGACGAGCAAGAGCTAGTACACACGAGGCCATGAGGCCCAGAAGCCTCTGGAACCACCAGGCCGACATGCTCTCCGACTGCGCAAACATCTGACATGTGGCCAACAGATCCGCCATTCTGTCCCCGGTCAGATACACTCGGCAGTCGATCATGTTCCAACGAAAAAACCCAGGAAAGTCAGGTCCTGCGCGACCGTCACGGAGGATTTCCTCCAGTTCACGAGAGCCCAAGATGGAACAGGAGCTGAAGGAGAGACTGGAGGTTGCCCGCTGCTGCCAACGGACAAGGGCTGCATAAGAGCCAATCGTCCAAATAGGGATAAACATGGATACCCTGGAGACGAAGATAGGCCGCAATCACCGACATCTTCATGAAGACACGCTGCGCCGAGCTGATGCCAAAAGGAAGCACCCGAAACTGTAAGTGCTCCTCCCCCAAAGAGAAGCGGAGGTATCTCCTGTGTGGATTCCAAATCAGGATATGCATGTACGCAACCTGAAGACCCACCACGCTGAGCCAATCGCCCATCTGCAAAGAGGAGCGAATCTGGCCGGGCGTGATCATCTTTAACTTCTCTTGAGGTAGGAAAAGATTGAACTGGGAAAGGTCTAGGATGGTGCGCAGGCCAGCCTGGTTGGTTTGGGCACCGTAAACAGCCGGGAGTAAAAGCCCTCCCCTTGCTCCCCAAGGGGAACAGGTTCCACAGCTCTGAAGTGCAGAAGTTTCAGAACCTCGGCCTTGAGGGAGGGTGAGCCTGACAGCTGAAAAGGAGGGTTGAGGGGTGGGGAAGGGGGTAAAGGCAAGCGGAAGCCCTCTCGAGCGACTGACCAGACCCATCTGTCTTCTGTGATGGTCTGCCACGCCTCCCAATGAGACGCAATGCGTCCTCCCACCGGGGTCTCGTGCGAGCGTGGAAAACCCTCATTTGGCAGGCTTATCGGTGGCGGTGCCACCTGAACCTGATGAGGCTGAGGAGCGGGAGAAAAACCGCGTACACGGTTGTCTACGGTGGTTATTCCCCGCAAGAGTATCCACTCTGCGAGATTTGCAGTCGAGGAAGCCCCTAAAACCAGAGGAAGGTCGACTTTGCGACAACGGTCTCTGGGATTTGAAAGGAGCTTTAACCAGAACAGACAATGATTTAGCCGTCTGAGTGCTATCCTTGGTTTTGGTGAGCTCTACATCAGTAGAAGAGTGAAAAAGCTCCTTACCATCGAATGGAAGGTCCAGTACCTTGTCTTGCACTTCCTTCGAAAACTTAGTGGCATGCAGCCACGCTTGCCGCGAGGTATCAACCCCAAGCATCAGGCCCCGAGCTGAGGTGTCTACGTGATGAGCCGTGGCTCCAGGAGATCCTGGGCAAAGACCTTGGCATCAGAAAGGCCACCTCTGAAATCTTCCAACTTCTTGACCGGAATGTGCTCCTCAAACTCCGACAGACCTTTCCTCATCCGCATGTTAGCTCCCGCCAAAATCAATTCTGCATTGGCCTGCCTGAGCTGCAAGGCCGAATTGGCAAAGATTTTCCTCCCTAGGGAGTCCAGGAGCTTGTCCTCTGTTCCCAAGACCTGAGTAGCCGTCACGGAAGAGGATGCTGAAGGTCTGGATTGCAACGTAGCCGCAGCCACCACTGTGGAGGAGGGAGGCGGACAAGACAAGGCCACTTCTTCCGAAGAATGCAGCCTGTACCTCGCGTCAATATTTTTATTGACAAAAAGTCCCGAGTGTGGCTTTTCCCAAACTCTTCGGACCTTGGCCAGAACGTCCTTCTGCAGGAACAGGCCGGTACGCTGCAAGGGAGACAAGGTGAACGCCCCAGAAAGCACGCACTCCTGCGGAGCGGATGCCTCGGGCACCGGAACATCTAAGAAACTCATCATGTCCAGCACCCGGTCATGGAAAGCTCTGATCGAGCTGGGAAGGTCCTCCTTGTCCTGATCGCCTTGAGGGTCATCCGACAGGTCAGGATCCTGCTGAGCCATGTCAGGCACTGCCTTGTCCACTGGGGACAATGGTGGCAAAGGCGGAAGAGCAGGGGGAGGCATCACGGGCAAGGGAGGCGCCGGCGGAACCACCGGAGGAACTGTTGGAGCCGGAGGCGCAGGTGGACATATCTCCTTGAAAAGCCCTTTGAAATATTCCCTCATGGGGTCGGTGCGCATAAGCGCTTGAAATTTACTGAAAAAGGTGTCCTCAGGAGATTGTTTCGGAACCTGAGGAGGCCTCTCATGAGGTGGACAAATCCAGGGACGTAACGGAGAAGGGTGCCACACCGGCCCCTCCACCGACATATCCACATAAATCAAGGGAGCCGCCCCCGCGGGCAACGAAACATTGTGCGGAAGAGGCATCCGGGCGTTCCAATCATAAACCGGCCCGTAAGGATGCGCACAATGGACCTTAGGTTCACCCAAAGGACCGAACCCTACACCAGGGGCCGATGGCGTAGTTGTAGGGGTAGTACCCAAAATGGCCGCCGTGGTCGTGGCAGGAACGGCTGCCATTTTGTCCTCATCTGAGGGGAACTGCGGCACGTGAGGAAGTGAGGCAGGGGTCCACGTGTATGGGTCAGGGGTCTTAATTTTAGCCTTAACGTAAGGCACCTCGGCAGAGCCGGTACTATGAGGCCTGGAATGTTTCTGCGACATACCAACCGCCAACTGAACCTTCAAAGGAAGGGCCTCGGCACTGCCGGTAAAAGAAGAACCTTTCTTCTTTGCCCCCTCAACAGATCTGGTGTCACCACAAGAGCGGGAACGGTGAGCAACCGCTTTCACAGACAGGGCCTTGCCCGGCCCCTCAGAACTGTTGGTAGCCTTAGCCTCTGTACGAGGGACCACGGCACGGGCCTCGAACATCCGTTCGGTAACCACAAGCCCAGCCAAGGCCTCCGGGCGCACCCCGGTTTTGTTTTTGAGGGAAGCCGAAAGAGAGGCCTCAGAGCAAGCTCCGGTACCCCACGACTCAGTAGAACTGGGCCTACAAGCAGCCCCCACAGGAGGGGCCTCGGAGCGTACTCCGGTGTACACAGGCCCCTTACGGAGACCCTCAGAGAAAACTCCGGTAGAATTATTAGGCCCGACGGGCACCTCAGGGCGAACCCCGGTAACAGATCGATCAACGCCCCTCTGAGCCCGAGAGGAACCTGGGAAGGTATCCCCCGGTCGGTGTGCTCTGGAAAGTAAAGAACTTACCGGGCGTTTCTTCTTCTCGTCGATGAACGCCTGAAAATGAGAAGGAGGAGTTTGTCGGAACACCTCCTCCCACCGCTCCAACTGACATTGAAGTGCCCGGACCGAAAGGGAGTCACAGTAAAAACAAGAGTCCCAACAGTGTTCCGGACCCAAACACTCTAAACAAAGAGGATGGGGATCCGCCCTCGCGAAGCGACAGTGACACGAACAGTCTGGAAAATCTAGTTTAAAAAGACATAGACAGACTAGTAAACGAACGCTAGCGAGAGCCAGAGAGGAAAACAGGGAAGAAAATCTTCCGAGGATGCAAGTGGGTCCGGCCCCGATCGTGCGGAGAAAAGGACTGATGGGCGATGCGCAGGGCGGAGCCAAGGTGGTCAGGGTTACGGCCGCGTGCGGGAAAGAGGATTTTTGAAAAAAATGTGGATGCTTTTTACAAAGTGCTCCGGTCCCGTCCCACAGGACGGAGAGATGTCCACAAGTATGGAGGAAAGAGGACGGGACGTAGGAGCATTGTTTTTTTTTTTTTTTTTTTTTTTTAAATGGGGGTTCCCCCCAGCCCCCTGTTTTTTTTTTATTTACATTTCATTTTTATTAGCTAAACCCAAAAACAAAAAAAAACATGAAACTTTTTTTTTTTTCGCCATTCTTTTTTTTTGACATAATTGCATTCAAAAAAATGTTTGACATTTGAACTGGATACCCTTCTATTTGTGGTGCGGTGGTTGGGAGAAGATACCTCTATAGACGCAATACTTTTTCGACCATCGCTCCAGCGATACTACTTAAGAGAACTCCTGTGGATAAATGCAACCCGGGGCAAAGCCCTTCCCAACATGGTTCAGCTGGGCCGAGCATTATGGAAAAAGAGCATGGAAAGCGCAGGACATGAGACCCCTGCTCGAGGCAAATTCCCCCTGGCGGGACTGGGGGACACCCGTATCGCAAGTCTGACAACGTTCAGAACACAATGGGAAGACAAAGGAGTAGCTCAAATAGGTGATCTGTGGCAAGGAGGACACTGGGTGGACTTCCAGTCCTTGGTGGAGGAGACACACACAGGGACCAATTCATACTGTATATTAGCATGGTTTAAGCAATAAGGAGGAGGTGGGAGACTACCAGAGGAGGAAGACATGGGAGGGGCGCTGGACGCTTGGTACAATGTTTCTGAGGGGGGACACACCGTGTCCAGGCTCTACGAACAACTGTTGGGCACTATCAACACAAGGGCACTGAACACGTGAGCAAAATGGGAGGAGGAGCTTCAGCAACCCTTCAAGGATGAGGAATGGAACAGGGCCCTCCAGTACGCGAAGAAAGTTTCCAGGAACGCAAGGTTCACGCAGATGCAGCTCTACATAGTGCACAGGGCATACCCAACCCCTAAAACAATGTCGAACATGGGGGACAAACAAACCCGGAACTGCCCACGCTGCCAGGAAGAACAAGCAGACATGGTACATATGTTCTGGACATGCCCGAGATAATGGTCTTCTGGAGCACGATAAAGGAAAGGGCATCGAAGGCAGGAATTCACATGCAAGCTTGGTCGCCGGCGTCTTACATATTGGGCCTGTTGCCGAGGGGAGATAAGCAGAGGGCACATGTGGCAAAGATGAAGGATCTGATGACAATACTGGCGAAGCGCCGCATTGAATGGCGTGGAACGCAAGCGCGGGACCCTCGATAGAGGGCTGGTGGGCGGACCTACAAAAGTGGCCAGTAGCAGAAACAGCAGTCTGCACCAGGGCCACACAAATGGGAGAAAGTAATAGCGGAGCCAGAATACTGGCGTGGAACACAGTATGGAGGAAAGGGGACGGGACGTAGGAGTATGTACCCTACCGACAGGACCCCTAGAGGATCCCTGGACTCAGTCGGTACTGTATTTAGAGGAACCGTGGGTTTTAACCCGGGACATATAGCTCCCTCAAGAAGGGCCTCGAGCCATGGCTCGGTGTGACAAGTACCAGAAACGGAGACCGGTATCAGTGTGGAAAGCTCCAGAAATTGAGACCTCAGGGCGAACCCCGGTATCCAGAGCCACAGACGAACTGAGCTGAACCATAGCACCCAAATGGTGAACCTCGGAACCACATCCGGTTTTGGTACGTCCTCTGAGGGACCCTTAGAGAACACTCTGGTACGCCTATTAGGCTCTTGAGGCACCTCAGGGGAATCCCTGGTAACAGAGCTACACAAGCCCTTCCCGATCATGGAATGCATTCACCGAGTGGGGCTGCTCATCGCCGTCCTCATCCACCTAAGGTTCATCCCAACAAGGCAGGAACAGAAGACTGGTCTTCCACGCCTACCGCCTCAGCTTTTAAACGAAAAACCGAATCGGAGCAGCCGGTGCCGGGGTGGAACAGGAGTGAAAAGACGCTTAAAATAAGTCCTCATAGGGTCAGAGTGCATGAGCATCTGAAACTTCCCAAAAACGTATCCTCAGCCGAGGGCTTAGGTGTCAAAGAGGAAGAAACCATTCGTAAGGGACCTACCCCCCCCCCTGAACACAAGGAGGATGGTTGTCAGGAGGGTCCACCACCGGCCGGGTCCTCAGATCAGAGGGTCCACCACCTGAAGAGAACTGCGTCACATGTGTAGCCGAGGCAATTGCCTCCTCAGGAGAGTCAGAGGACTTCATTAACACTTTAGCCTTACAAGGATCCTCGGCAGAGCAGGTACTGGGTGGTCTCGGATGTTTAGTTGACATCGTCAAACCAGTTTCAAAATTAGCCACCAACTGAGGAACCACGGACAAGTCGGCAACAGAGGGAACCCGGTCTGTGACCCCCCCCCTCTTTGCCCCCTCGACAGAACCGGTACCACCACGACCCTGAGCGTGGGAGGGATGAGGACAATACCTCACCAACAAGACCCTCAGAGAAGGCCTCTCAGATCTGTCGAAATAGACTTTAGCCTCCACAAGGGGAACCTCAGGTTTCAACCTGGTTACAGCGGGGGAAAGCTCTAGAAACGGAGACCTCAGGGTGAACCCTGGTATCCCAGCACCCAGCCGAACTGGGCTTAACTTTAGCATTGTGATGGTGAACCTCGGAAACAATGTCCGGTACTGGCAGGTCCGTCGGAACCCTCAGAAGAATCTCTGGTACACCCGTTAGGCCCTTGGGGCACCTCACAGGAAACCCTAGTGACAGAGCTACAAGAAAGGCCCTTAAAGTTCTCCTTTAAGAGGTCAGAGTGTGTATGTCTCTGAAACTTACCGAAAAAAGGCATCCTCTGACAAAGAGGCTGCCTGGAAGCGAGACCAAATGTGGTAGTGGCATCCGAGCACGCCAATTATAGGAAGGGCGAAACTGATACACACTGGCGCGTGGAAAAGGTTGTCCACTGAAAAGAAGATTCCAAGCACCCGCCGTCAATAGCGTGGGTTTGAGGTAAGAATCCAAAATGGCAGGCATAGACCACGCAGGAAGGCCCGTCATTTTGTGAACATCTGAGGAGAACTGCGTCATGTGTAGATGAGGCAGTTGACTCCACAGACTGGTCAGGGGACTTGACTGAAAATTTTAGCCTTGACACAAGGATCCTCGGCAGAGCCGGTACTATGGGGCCTTGGCTGTGTACTGGACATCCTGTTCCTTGAATTAGCGTCCAAAAGAGGAACCTCAGCAATGCCGGTAACAGAGGAGTTACGGTCGACGACCTCTCCCTGTGCATCCTCAACAGAACCAATGACTCTGCGAGCGCGGGAAAGTTGAGTAATACACCTCACAGACAAGACCTTAACAGGCCGCTCAGTTCTGTTGGTAAACACCTTAGCCTCGTTAAGAGGAATCTCGGAACAGAGTCCGGTCTTAATAGCTCCAGAGAGGGGCCTCGAACTGTGGTTCGGTACAGAAAGCCTCAACAGAAGCCGGCACACCCCGGTGTCTGTATGGGAAGCTCCGGACAAGGAGACCTCGGAGCGAACTCTGGTACCCAACGCCACAGCACGACTATGCTGGCTATTAGCACCTGATCAGTGAACCTCGGAGCATGATCCGGTGTAGGCAGGACCCTCACGGAAACCCTCGGTGAAAATCCTGGTAGCAGAGGAAGCCCCTCCCGGACCTGGAGTCCCCCGGCCGGGGTGCACTGAAAAGTAAGGAACTTACTGGGCGTCTCTTCTTTCCGTTGAAGAGTTGAAAATGCGATGGCGGAATCTTCTGGAAGATTTCCTCCCACCGAAGATTACGCTGAAGTCCCCGGCTGAAAGCGATTTGCAGAAGAAAAGCAAGTCCTAACAGTGATCCGGTCCCAGACATTCCAAGCAGAGAGAATTGGGATACGCCCTAGCGAAGTGACGTTCTCAAGAGGAACAAGTGGCAAATCCCAACTGATCCGGCATAGACCGAAGACTACGCGACTGCAGAACTGGAGCAGGAGAGGACAGCAGGAAGAAAAAGGTCTTCCCAGTGCATCCAGCCCCAACCGCGCAGAGAAAAGGACTGAATGGCGATGCGCCGGGCAAACCTAAGGAGGGCAGGGTTATGGCCGCGTGCAGTACCCAGTGTAAAAAGAGAAGGAAACATTTTCAATTTGATGCTTTTCACAAAAAGTGCTCCGGTCCCATGCCACAGGACTGAATGTCCCAAAAATATGGAGGAAAGGGGACGGGACGAAGTAGTATAAAGAATACATAGCAGTCCACATATGCACAACCGCGGAAGGTGGCAAAGCTCAACAGAAGCAATCTCTTACCGCCTCACCAGGCTCACCTTCAGCCAACAGGTTGCACAGCACTGCTTGGCAGACTCTGGACTCCTCCCTGGAATCCCTGTAGATGCAGTAGAATCTCGTGAAGGTATGCGTCAACCTCCACTTAGCTGCTCTGCAGATGACCAGCAGGAGCACACCAGACAGCAACACTGTCGTGGCAGCGATCACTCTGGTAGAATGGGCTCTCGGACGGCCAGGTGACAATGGGTGATGCAGTCTGAGAGCCAGCTGGAAATGGAAGCCTTGAACAGGGCCTTTCCATGGTTCACAGGACCAAAGGTCACAAAAAGCTAAGAAGATTTCCGGAAACTTTGTACGGGCCACATAGAACTTCAGCGCTCGAGCCACATCAGCGAGTGCAAAGTCCTCTGAACCGGCGCCAAGGCATCAGAAAAAACACAGGCAACACCAAGTATTTGTTGTGATGGAAGTCCAACGGAACCTTGGGCATGAAGGAGGGGTGCGTCCCAAACTCCACCCTTGTGTCGTAGAAAGTCAAATAAGGTGGTTTGCAGGACAGGGCCTGGATCTCACCCACCAGTCGTGGAGAGGTGATGGCCACGAGGAATTCAGTCTTCCACGACAAAACTTCAGCAGAGCTGTATGCATAGGTTCGAATGGAGCCCCCCATGAGCCTAGTCAGCACCACGTTGAGTTCCCATGCCGGGGTCTTCATCGGCGGCAACAAGCGGAACAGTCCCTTGATGAATTCCTTGACTAGACGGTGCAACCACAAAGAGGATCGTCCTGGAGATCCGGTGTAGCAGGAAATAGCCGCCAGATGCACCATGGAGGCGTGAGCTAGCCCCGATTTAGCCAATATGGAAGTATTTGAGGGGCCATGACTCAGAGGGTCGAGCTTCTGTAAACGGCACCAAATTACGAATCTCCTCCATTTGTGTCCGTAGCACTTTAAAGTAGACGACACCCTGGCCTTGGCGGGCACCTCCTTGCATTCCACCGGAAGATCGTAACCCCCGAACTCGAATGCTGCAGAAGCCAGGTCTTCAAGTTCAGCGATCCTGGTTCGTGGTGCAATTTTGTGCCTCCTTCCCGGCGAGAAGATCTGCGACCACTGGAAGCTTGACTGGAGAGGACGCCGACATGCTGAGAAGGTCTGGGTACCAAATCTGCCTCGGCCACGCTGGTGCGACAAGGATCATCCTGCACCCATGCTGTCTGAGCCGAGTGATGACTTGAAGAAGCAACAGGAGTGGGGGGAGGGTGGGGCAACACATACAGAAACAGGCCGTCCCAGGGGAATGAGAATGCGTCCCCCATGCTCCCCAGCTGGGGTAAACTGCTGGCAAACCTCCGGCACTTGGTGTTTGTCGACATCACAAACAGATGGTTTGCCCCATTTGCCGAACAGGTTCTCTACTTGGCCCTGTCAAACTTCCCACTTCTGGCAAGAGCGGAGTTCCCTGCTGAGGGAATCGGAGACGGTGTTCTGTAGGTGAAACAGAATGAGGAACATCTCCTGGGCTACAGCCCAATACCACAACTCCTGCGCTTCCCAGGACGACGCTGGGTATCTGGTGCCACCCGGCTTCCAGATGTAAAACATTGTAAAACATTGTGGTGGTATTGTCCGTAAAGACCCACACCACCTTGCCCTTTATGGACGGCAGAAAGGACTTGAGGGCTCTGAACACGGCCCGTAGTTCCAGTACGTTTATGTGCAGTGCCTTCGCTTCCGGTCGCCACAGGCCTCTGGCGTGAAGGCGACTGTTGTGTGCATCCCAGCCTTCCAGAGAAGCATCTCTGGCGATATTAGAGCGTACACCCCACCCTCTGATCACCCGTTGCAACTCCTCGTCGAGCGCAATCCTGCAGAGCCGAACCAGGTATATGCATCACAACATCATGCCGAGCACTGAATTGATGGTCCTCACCATGGCGATATTCAGTGCCAACAGCTGTTGCACCGTGCCCAAGATGGCCAATATCCTTTCCTCCTAATGCGACGTCAGGCATGACACAGTGTTGAGCCTGGATCCCAGGAAAAGAACATCCTGCAATGGAGTCGAGCAGGATTTTGGATAGTTCACTGAGAACCCCAGGTCCATCTGCAGACGGACGGTCCGCGACGTGTGTTCGACAGCCATGTCCCTCAACCTGGACTGGACGAGCCAGTCCAGGTAGGGGTAAACATGGATCCCATGCAGTCGCAGATGGCCGCCACCGGCGTCAAGCACTTGAAGACTCTGGGCACCGACTTCAGTCCGAAGGGAAGATCTTTTAACTGATGATGCTTCCCCTGAACGACGAAGCGTAGAAACTTGCAGTGTCCTTTGTGAATGGGGATGTGGGAGTATGCGTCTTCCAGATCCAACGATGACAGAAAGTCCCCTTCTACAGCTGGCCGAGCATGTGCTGTAGCGTGACCATCCTGAACTTCTGGGACTTTATGTATTTGTTGAGCCGTCGTAGGTCAAGAATGGGCCTCCAGCCCCCAGTCGCCTTTCTTACAAGGAAGTACCTTGAGTAGACTCCGGAGCCCTGGAGTCGCTGTGGAACAAGCTATCGCCCCTTTCTGTAACATGGCTCGACCCTCCCGCAGCAGCTGAGATATGTGCGCCGGTCCACTGGTGGTATTCTCGAGCACTTATAATGAAACTCCATGGTGTGACCATGGGGCGAGAGCGTCCAGCAAACCTCCATCGATGGAGATGGTCCCCCACCAGGGTGCATGGGTGGGGGCCAGACATCCTGTTTGGAGGTCGACAGGGCGCCCTGCGGTCCCGGACGATGGCGTCTGCCTCCGAAGGCCTTGATTCGACCTCTGTTGGCTTCCTGGGTGGAGGAGCGGGAGGGTTGGCGCTAAGAGGATGTGCCCCTGCCGAAACCCTTCGATGATCTAAAAGGCTTCCCTTACGAGAAACGAAAGGACGTTCAACGTTGCTGCAGGGTGTTTTAGGGCATGTGCCGTCTCCGTCAGCCTTGATGGCCTGGAGGGACTCATCCAAAAGTCTTCCCGAACAGGTTGTCCCAGTCAAAGGGCATGTCCAAAACCCTTGTCTGGACCTCCTGTCTAAAGTTGGCGGCCTTGAGCCAACCACGAAGGCGAAGCCAGACTCCATTTCCCGTCTGGTGGAACCCAGCGTCCGCGATGCCCAGGGCCACTGCTGGCGTGGTCTGATGCTACCTCGCCTTCTTGAAGGAACTCCTCGACCCGCTTGTCATAGAGGAGAAAATCCAGTAGAGGAGCCAACTTAAACTACAGCTCACGGTTGTATCTGGCCACAATTGCGAGGGCATTGGCAGCCTCGACTGTCGTCGCCATTGAGTAGATCACTTTTCTACCCATTGACTCCAGCTTCTTTCCCTTGTTATCCGGAGGGATGAGGAAGAAGAGGACACCGAGCCAGGCTACTACTTCCTGGTGGCCACCGAGACCACAAGTACGGTGACAGCTGAGACCGTAAGCACTTTGGTGCAGAGTCTGGCACCCTGTGCTTTTTCTCCAGCCGGTCCCTCTTCACTGGGGCTGTAGCAGGGTTCCTCGGCAGGGCTAGCCCATCATCCCAAACATCCAGTAGGATGGTCTTTCTCTTTGCCTCCCAGCGTTGGTAGAAGGCGGCCTCCTTTTTCTCGGGCGTGAGCTGGAACAGCTCTGATGCCCAGGCAATCATTGCATGGAAAGAGCCCACCTCGTCCGGCGGAGGCCCTGGGCTGAGGCGACGGGAGGACCCCCATTCAGTCGTCGCTGTTTCCGTATCAGTCTCCCTTGGGGGGAGAGGGGCAATGAAGAGGGGGACGATGGGTGGCATGGAGGCGTAGGGTGCCTTCTCTTCTTGGCCAGTAGTTCCCCAGTGTCAACGGGGTGGCCGGCACTGGCGTCGAGGGGGGAGCGGGCACTGGGGTCGCCGGAATCAAATGCATCTCCGACAACAGCATGTTGAGGGGAGAGAGGATGTCCAGTGAAAGGTCTGTAGGCGGCATCTGGGATGTATGAACACTAGGTGCAGGGACCTAGTCATCCTGGGTAACCCAGTCGTCTTCGCCCTCGCCCCAGTCATGGGGTGAGTCTCTGGCGTTTCCCTCATCGTCATTGCCCTCCTGGACAGCGTGGACAGAAATGTTCCAATCATCATCAGCCGAAGACATGTCTGTTCCTTGCAGGCCTTCAAAGCCCCCCGCCCTTTTCTTAGAGTCCAGAAGGTCGGTCTCGGGCTGAACTCCAGCATCCTCTTCTCCAGGGTATTCTCAACAGGTATGCTCGAAGCCTCCGACTTGGGAGGAAGACACACGCTGGCCCTTGTTGGGGCACCCTGCGGATCCACTCCTATAGTCTTCGAAAGCACGCCATCACCCCACCTCGAGGGAGGGTGACAATCTCGTCTGGTGCACCTGGGCCTTCACGGAAAGGCTGGACCCCTTGTCTGGTTTGGCCTTGTACTTGGTTATCCCGGACAGCTTGTCCTGCTAGGCCTTCTCCTTCAGGGCCCTGTCAGTATCCTTGTCTCCCTTGGCCTTCTCTGCCACAGATGGGACGGACGCCGCACCCTGCCTGGCCTTCTCAAGATTCTCTCTCAGCTTCCCCGGGGTCACTGACTTACTCTTGGACGACGATCCAGAGTGGTGGCTGGAGACTGTTAGGGAGAATGGCTAATTTCCCTCACCTAGTGAGTCCCTCAGCAGCTTTGCTGGATTTCTGTTTTTTTTTTTGTTCCACCTGGTAAGAGTAAGCTTTTTTTCCCACGCGTACATGCGTTTTGCCATGTGTATTTCTACTTTTTGTGTGATCTTGGGCTCTGGAGCCACACCACTCCATGAGCCCCACTTTCTGTGTGCGTTACACAGCACCTTCAGTGCAGTGACAATGGGTTGTCTTCGAGACTTCCCCCTGACTCCATTTTTCTAGGGCTGACTACTGTCCCCCAGAAGCATGTAAAGTTGCCATTAACTTTATGTAGTCTCTAAACTACAGACCCAGTACACCCTATCTTACATTGAGTATTGGAAAGGGTTAGTTCCTGCCCCTTTTTGTCTGTGCCTCTTGGAGCCTTGTTTCGCTCCCTTAACATCAAGACTTGGCTGGTGGCAGTGATCTCTACCCTAAATTTTCTACCGCGATTATAGTATATAAACGTGGTACTGTTTTAGCCTATTTTATTAGCCTCGAACATAAATCCGCTTGACCAAATACATTTTATTTTGGCTCCAGGCGAGTTTAGTCGCCATTTCTTTTTGTTAAAGTCCTTCTTGTGTTTGATTTTTCGCGCCAAACCAGGTTTGCCTTGTTGGTTAGCCGTCTTTTGGCGGGCTTCTGCCCAGAAGCCCTCCTTTGGCGTCTGGGCGTCTAGGTGGGCTGAATGTGAGGGAGGGGTTTAGTAACCCCCTGTACAGGGTCTCCTTGGAGACCCAGGTTGCACGTTGTGTCCATTGGCTGAAGTGGTTGTCTGGTCCGGACAACCCCCCCTGCTGGGTGATTGACAGCCAGGCTGTGTGAATGGGGGATTTTGGCATAATAGGCAGGACTCTTGGGCTGGAAGTCAGAGTCGCCACTGGAACTGCAAGAACCGAAAAGAAGCAGAGAAGAAGACAGCTGCTGCAACTCCTGAATCCCGGTGAAGCCCTGCTGCAGTCCTGAGCTATCTACCCTTCAATGACAGAAGTTCCAGTCCGGAGTCCTCTTCCCTTGAGCCTGGTAGGACCAACCAGCTCACCTCCAACAGCCAGAGAATCCTCTTCTGGGTCGAAACCGCTGCACACAGCTTTAGTGGTCCGGATAGCCATCAGAAGAGCCCTCTCCTGTTTTAAAGGAGCGCACCTTTTATTGACCGCTGCTGCTGGCTTCATCCCTTGGTACTGCAGATCACTCCAGACACCCTTGTCCCCACGACTGAAGCGTCAGGAACCACAAGTCTGTAGGAACTACCAGGAACAACTGCCGTAGCACCAGCTTTCTTCATACGAAGAAGGTACTGTGTCCGTTTGGTCGTTCTCTCCGTCCGACCTTGAGGAATCGGGGTGAACCCTTTTCCTTTCCGAAGGCTTGTCCTTTCTTCCTTCCCTCTTATAACTTTTGCTTTCCTTTGACAATATCCAAGTACTCCTGGCAATCGTTAATCATGAACTATTCTAACCGTGTGATCCTCGACAACAGGATTTCTGTTCCATTTGACACGGGCACAGGCCTTATCTACCTTTTAGAAAGTGTCCTGTTTCTATTTGCATTGACAAAAGTATTGTCTGTGATTTCTATTCCCCATTTTTTATTCTTTGTGATAAGTGAGTTTGACTTTGGGTTTATTTCTTCCCACGGGTACGCTTTATTTTCTTAAGACCAAACTGTCATTACTGTCAAAAAGTGATCGTGTATTAACCCCCGGTAAGGCCTTTCTTTCGAAACACTGTTCTGTCAAAGTCTAATGTACTTACCTTGAATTGACCTAAACAAGAGGGATTGGTTGGGTGTAGTATATTTTAAGTGTGGATTTAGTTTACAGAAGTGAAGTGTTTTGTGAACAGATGGTTTGAAAATAAATGTACTTATATTTTTTTTTACCAGAAACCTTGAGTCAGTGTTTGCTTGAGCCCCAGTAATTATAGTCCTTTGTGTAATCTCTACTACTGCTCATTTGCTCTTGAGATAAATCTGGCTGCTCAGCCATTGCTACCACTTTACTGTGTAGTACAGGCTTGTACCAAAGGGAAATTCTACTACCACTTGTAGTCTTAATTGTGTGCAGTGGTCCCTAAGGGCACCGCATATGATTTTGCCGAACAGAGACTGATGCAGATGGGGATGACGATCGCGCCCTGACAGTCGCGGCGCCCACGGTAGCGGCATCCCTGACGGAAGCAGACTTGCGGTACATGGCCTTGCGTTAGGCTTAAAGGACTCGGAAGCACAGTTAGACTTGCCGATCCAGAGACATGCTCCTGGGTGCCACCCAGGGAAGAGGCCTTGGACTGCAACCACAACTCCAGCCGCTGGCGCTGATCCTTCAATGTGCGGCTCGTGAAGCCACAGCAAATCACAATCTTCCTCCTCCTTGTGTGTAGGATGCAGGCAGTACAGGCACTGGGAATGCTGGTCGTCCATATACACACTCTGCAAACCGCAGTCGGAGCAAAGCTTAAAAAGGGAAGCGCCGTCCTTCTCGTCCAACATGAGCCACACAGTGTAGGCCTGAAGAATCTTCTGGAAGCCTCCAAGAAGAAAACCTCGACGAAAACATCCCTTGAGGGGCATTGAAAAATGAGAAAAACGGATCCCCGTTAGTCGGAAGGATCATCAATGGAGCACAAGGGCTCGACTGACTGAAAAGAACAAGTTACTTACCAACTGTAACCTTCTTTCGACTGGATGTTCCTCACAAGTATTCCTCATCTCAGATATATCCTTACCTTCAGCTTTCTGCTTCGGAAAAAAAATGTCTTCTCTCCACCAGAGGGCGCTCCACTAGAGGCTGCGGCGTCGATGTCCCTCGGCGGCATCCATCAAGCACCAACGTCATCCACTGTATAAGAGCCTCGAGCGCGCCCGTTGGCTTCAGTTCTGTTTTTTCGTATATTGTAGCCCATGGATTTTAATTAATGGTGTGCCTCTTTTGACCCAAGCCTTAAAAGAATTTAGAGTAATTCACGTAAACTGTACTGTGGGGTTGGGAGGGTCGATGAGGAATACGTGGGAGGAACATCCAATCGCAAGAACATTACAGTTGGCAAGTAACTTGTTCTTCGAATGGATTGTGTCCTCCCACGTATTCCTCATCTTACGACTGCCAAAGCAGTTTTGTCTCGGAGGTGGGAGTACCGAATTTTTCTAATTGTGTACAGAATGGAGGACAGATTTAGCAAACAGACTTCCTTGAGAAGAAGTCGAGTCCAGAGCATAATGTTTTATAAAGGTATGCTTGGATGACCATGTGGCTGCTGCACAAATATCTTATACAGGGACACCTCATTGTAGTGCTGTTGAAGTTGCCATGCCCCTGGTTGAATGAGCTCTCAATCCATCAGGTGGTTCTTTTCCAGCCAATCTATAACATTCTGTTATAGCCAAAATTATCCATCTAGATAATGTTTGTTTAGTTCCCGCAAGTCCCAGTTTGCTTCCAGTGTACCCCACAAAAAGTTGATCACACGGACGTACTTTTGCCAATCTTGAAATGTAGAAACTAAGCGCTCTTTTGGGATCTAGTCTATGTAGCCGCTCCTCTTCTTTGCTTGCATGAGGAGGGTAAAAAGTAGGTAAAGTTATTTTCTGTGACAGATGAAAATCCGAAACAATTTTTGGCAAAAAAGATGGTTTAACTCTAAGAAAAGATAGTTTGAGGAGGACCGCTAGAAAGTGCCTGCAACTCACTTACCCTGTGGGCTGATGTCAATGCTACAAGAATTATTGTTTTCAGAGTAAGGAGCCTTAGCGGGCAAGAGTGCAAAGGCTCAAATGGAATACATGTGAGGAATTTTAGAACTAAGTTCAAATCCCACACTGGAACCTGGAAAGGTACTGGTGGAAATACATTTAAACCTTTTAAGGATTGAATTATTAAAAAAGATACCTTGAAGTAAGATTCTTCTTCTGAAGAGCACTTAAAAATGGATAACGCTGCTAAGTATACTTCTATTGTACCAACCTGGAGCCCGAGATTAGCTAAATGTAACAGAAAAGATAAAATTGTCGGGATATTACATTGAAAAGGGTCCACATTCTTTTCTCTGCACCAGTTACTGAACTTGTTGCAACGACACTGACAGAGATTTGGTTGCTCCATCACATCATCCGGACGATCCCAATCCTTATATCTCAACCTCTCAGAAGCCATGCGTGAAGGTTGAGTGTCTTGACCTCCGGATGGAGAACATGACCTTCCTCTCGCGAGAGAAGATCCTCTCTTCTTGGAAGACGTATTGGAGGGCAGATGGACATGTCCAGAAGGTCCTGGTACCACGTTCTCCTGGCCCAATCCGGGGCAATTAGGATCACGGTTTTCCTGAACTTTCAACCTTCTGATTACTTGAGGGATCACAGGGACTGGAGGGAATGCATACAGGAGTGGAAACTCCCAGTCCACCACAAACGCGTCCCCTAGAGCTCCTCTCGGGAGAAATTCCCTTGAGCAGTACTGCTCGCACTTCCGGTTGGTACTGATCGCAAACAGATCCACTTGAGGGGTTCCCCAAAGGGTGAAGATGGCTTGAATGACTTCCTGAGCTATCTCCGACTCGTGGGAGACTGTGCTCCGCCTGCTCAGAGCGTCCGCTGCTGTGTTTTTCTCTCTGGCTAGATGAATTGCCGATCGAGAGATCCCTTCTTGTATTGCCCAGAACCAGAGTTGCATTGCCTCTCTGCACAGAGGCAGTGACCCCACTCCTCCTCTCTTGTTGAGATAGTACATGGCCATTGTGTTGTCCGCCATTATCAGAACATTCTTCCCCCGTACAGAAGGCAGGAAGGCTTTCAGCGCTAGTCTGATTGCCCTCAACTCCAAAAGGTTGATGTGTAGGTTGGACTCCGATGGAGCCCAACGACCGCTGATTGTCAGATCGTTGGTATGGGCTCCTCACCCCGTGAGTGAAGCGTCCGTCACTACTGTTATCTCCGGCCATGGTTGCCAAAAAGATTGTCCTCCGAGGAAATGATGTCTGCAAGCCCACCATTGTAGATCCTGTGCTACTTTGACTGGAACATGCAACAGATCTGACATTTCCCCTGAGAATTGGGACCATTGAGTTCGGAGAGCCCATTGAAGGGATCTCATTCTGAATCTGGCTTCTGGCACCAGAAAAATGCAGGATGCTATCAGACCGAGCAACCTGAGAAAATCGAAGGCCGGAAGATACCGGGCATTCTGCAATTTTGTTACCATCTGCAGAATGTGGTGAGCTCCCTCTTCGGGAGGCGAGGCTTTGCCTGAGCAAGTATCCAAGATTGCTCCGATAAACTGGAGTTTCTGTGAAGGTATCATGTTTGACTTTTTTTAAATTCAGAGAAAACCCTAGTTTGTGAAGGAAGTGACAAGTCTTGGACAGATGATCCTGGGCTTTAACGTGCCCTGATAATCCAATCGTCCAGATAGGGGTAGACATGAATCCCCCCCCCTGATACTCGCTGCCACTACCGCCATCAACTTGGTGAAAACTCTTGGGGCGGAGGTTAACCCGAATGGCAGAACTCAAAACTGATAGTGAGAATTGCCAATTGCAAGCCTTAGGTACTTTCTGTTCTTGAGATGGATTGGCACATCACATGACAGCAAGCATCCTGAAGGTCCAATGATACCAACCAATCCTGGAGTTGGAGCCTGAAGGATCTGAGAAAGTGTGGCCATCTTGAACTTGTCCTTCCTTAGGAACTTTTTCAAGTTTCTCAAGTCCAAAATGGGTCTCAGTCCTCCGTCGTCCTTTGGGATGAGGAAATATGGGTAATACCAACCCTTCTTCCTCTCCGCTAAATGTACATGTTCTATTGCACCTTTCTGTAGCAGGGTTAAGACTTCCTGCAACAGGAGCGGATCTGGATGTTTGACAGAGTTGTATCCTGGAGGGTGATTGTGAGGTTTCTTTAGAAAAGGAAGGCAGTAAGCCTTCGGATACTGTTTCCAGCGCCCAAGCATCTGAAGTAATGCCCTGCCATGCTTCTAGATGTTGTGAGATTCTTCCTCCCAATGGGGTCTTGTGGGTCAAAACCTCAGTGGTTTTGCGGCAGCTGCAGCAGTGGCAGAAGGTACAGATGCCTCTGCTGGGGCAGATCTAGCACCTTTTCCTCGCCCCGAGGAAATTTCCTTTGACCTCTGACTGGCCTGCCCTCTTCCTCTTCCAATTGAGGAATAACAAAAAGGACGACCCCTCCAGGAAGATGAGCCTGTTTAGGGGAGTTGCTGAGGTTGTCTTACAGCAGCACTGAGAGACTTTGCTGCTGCTTTGGAGGTCTGCAGCTTCTCCAAACTTTCATCCGTCTTGCTGCCAAACAACTTTGAGCCGTCAAAGGGCATATTAAGAAGCCTGGATTGCACATCCGGAGCAAAACCAGACTTTCTTAGCCATGCAAATCTACGTAGCACTGTGCTAGTTGCCATGGACCTACCGATACTGCCAGCTGTGTCCAAACCTGATTGAAGGCATTCTCCCGAATCCTCCTTTCCATCCCTTATAATGCAAATTAAAAAGGGGGGGTCCTGGGAGTCCCTCTGCCAGACATTAGTCCTGGTTGCGAGAGACTTACCCAGAGTCTTTAGCTCACTATCTTTCACAGAGAAGAAATATCCTAAACATATCAGTCTTTGTCCTGCCCTGGGGCAGTCCAGCACCGAAATGCTAGGCAAAGACTCTGGGTAAGTCTCTCGTAACCAGGACTAATGTCTGGCAGAGGGACTCCCAGGACCCCCCTTGTTAATTTGCAGCCCTTATAATGGCCAGAAAGCCATCAAGCTCTTCAGCTTCTGGGATGTGTTCAGCTGCCGCTGACATGCAGTCCCACAGGGTATATGTGAACCTTGCCAAGGTACAGGTTCCATTAGTAGACTTCAAAGCCATATTCCCGGTTGTAAAAATCTTCCTAGACCATGCATCCACCTTTTTATCGTCCCTATCTGGAAGGATTGTAGGGTATGCAGCATTTATTGTGGAAGTGGCTGCTTGGAATTACCAGACTTTCCGGAGTTGGGCGTTTGCTCAGGTATTCTGGATCAGAATTGCAGGGTCTATATTTCGACACACATTTCTATCAAGTATTGCTTCAGGGTGTTCCCATGCAGAATTAACTCTTCTCTGAAAGGCAATGTGAAAAGGGAGAATGGGGTGTTGAGGTGTTCCTGATTGTATATCACAGTCATGTCATCATCCTGATAGACTGGTGAACTTCTACCCCACCCCATAAATTCTGCAACTCTATTCAGAGTTTTCTGTAACCCGCATAAGCCTGTTCCGATGGGTCTGGTTTGTCAAATTCGTACTCTGGGGAAGTGTCCAGACCACTTGCTGTTTGTAGACATTCTTGTAGATCTTGAATTTTTGATTGAGGATTAATTCCTCTGGAACAGATCTTGTGCCAAATTTAACACCAGCAGAGGTGACTTCTTCCTCTTCTGATGATTCTCCCTCATAGATGGATGACATGGTCCTGAAAAAATCATGTTGACTCTCAGGTTGAAAAACCTTTTCTGGTAATGTGGGTTTTTCCCTTATTAAAGGCTTGGGCGTCGACATAAACGTTGATGGCGCCAATGTCATAATCACAGCCTTCGACGTCGTCGAGGGGACCTTCAATGACCTTGATGTAATCGTCGAGGGAGTTGTGGAAACTGTCAAATGAGCTTTCGAAGTTATCGATCGTGAACTCGACGTAGCTTCCTTTGAAGGAGTTGTCGACTCGAGGTGCTTCGAAGTCTTAGATGGTGTCGATGTCGACTTAGATGGCGTATGATGTTTCGACGCCATTTTGTTTCCCTCTACCTTCGATTTATGCACCGAAAGGTCTTTTTCACAAGGTGATCGAGTAGAGTCCCTCGATGACACCCTCAACGACTTTATCAGCTTTTCTTGTTTTGGACCTTCCTCCGTCACATTTTTCGTGAGTAGGGGCATGGTCTTCTTTAGGCTTTTTTGAGGGGGTCTGAGCCGCGTTCTCAAAAATGTTTAGCATGGAATCTCGAAAAGCTTCCCATTTACTCGGGGAGTCATGCTTTGATGGGCATGCCATCACCTCCTCCGAAGACGCCGAGGAGGATGAGGGAGATCGATGCTGCCTTTTCTTTGTCTTTTTGGATGACGAAGACTCTCGATCTACTCCTCGACCTATGTTTTTTACAATATTTTTTTCGAAGACTTGGCTGAGTCTTTCGCCTCCGGAGTAGACTTCGATGAACCCTCACCCATCGCCAGTTTACCTCTACGTTCTTTCAAGGCCTTATGGGTCATCGACTGGCACGAATCACAGTCTTCGATTCGGTGGTCGGAACCGAGGCACCAAAGACAATTCTTGTATGGATCAGTCAAAGACATTTTCTTTCCACATCTCAGGCATTTTTTAAATCACGGCTTTCCGTGTGGAAGGGCTCGAAGAAAACGACAGCTTTTTTTCCACAAAAAATTGAAGCGCCGTTTGAAACGATCCGAAGCGAAGCTAACGGAAAAACGGAACTGAAGCCAACGGGAGCGCTGAAGCCTCTTATAGAGTGGATGACGTCGGTGATCGACGGATGCCGCCGAGGGACAGACACCGCGGCCTCGAGAGGAGCTCCCTCTGGTGGAGAGAAGAAAAAAATGTTCCCAAGCAGCAAACTGAAAGTAAGGATATCTCTTAAGATGAGGATTACGTGGGAGGCCACAATCCATTTGAAATTAAAGTTTAACTGGCAGCAAAAGCTCAGAGAGCGAAGCACAAGGACTCCCAACACTTGAACGTGCGGTAAAAATCTGAAGATGGCTGCCAGAGGAGGGTCTTAGGTAGAGGGCAGTCATTGGACGGGGGCAGTATGGCCCAGAGCTCAGCGATTGGTTTGTATGAGAAAGACAGTTCAGAAATTTTAAAAAACTTGATTTTTCTTTTACCGAGGATTCCCAACCTGACAACAGGGATATTCATGAGCATGTGAATCCATGCCAGTCCCCATGCTGGAGAAAGAAAAGCATTCTCCAAGTGTCAAGAAAAGGTCTCCCTACCGTAAGGTCAAAGTCTGAAGGCAAAGACTGATGACAGCTGTCGAGTTGTTTTTCCAAACAATGTAGTCGAAGAATTAGTCAATGGATGCATCAAAGATGCGTGGAACGGCAATAATCTCGTTAACACAAGTTCTGCATGAAAGCGACCAACTAGAATGGCGGAAAAAAACAATCTGGGGGACCTCGACGTGTGATGAATCTTTGGTACACAACATGTCACGATAGTGATACAGACACACCTAGGTCGACGTCCCTTTTCATTCTTCAAAAATAAAAGATGCAATACTCTGCGATTACCACTCGATATTGTACTATATGCATCGTATGTGATTCTAAGCAGATTCACAAACATCAGAATACAAGTTTACCCTAATCTGCCTTCACCTAGCTGGAACCACCATGGATGCCAGTCCCCGTTCTCTTCACAGAGCAGGATTCCTAGAATTGAGCGCAAGTGATTCTAGCTCTAGGGCTATATTTATGAGTAATGTCTGGGCATGGAATATATACTGGCAGAAGGTTGTACAGACCTTATATAAAACAAAGGAAAATGTCCAAATACCTATAAAAATGCCCTGAACTGATCTGAACCCCCAGATGCAACAATTGTGCAAATTCTCTTCTTTTATCCGAAAGGATGAGATTTTGTTGCATGCAAATCATATTTGAGCTCAATATGCTATGTCCAGACATGTCTGACAGGCTTTCTGGAACAAACCATGCTTGGACAACTTTAGTGCACATCTTAGAATGAGCCATGAATGGCATGAAAGTAATTGCAGGCTATGGGTACTCATCCCTGTGCTGCTAAATAGCAGAATGTCAATCGGGCTGCCACAAAAGACCCCGGTGAGCATGCCCCCAGGTTGACTTAATTCTAATACGTGGGAGCCAAAGACCCAAATATGTCGCAGAGAAGCTGCAAACGTGGTTGGGGCCCAGACACCGCCAACAGACTGTGTGGTAGAGGATGGAAATTTCCTGAGGCAGGAGGCAAATCCTGTTATCACAGGCATATGAAGAAGGTATGGGGGCGAAGCTGGTGGTGAAATAGTGCAAAGAATTGTAAAAGTAGATTCTTTTATGAAAGGAAGCTGAAGCAACAAAAGAAAAATCTCCAGCAGTGCATAGTCACCCAGCCCCGTTGAGTGGTAAAAAGGTCCGACGGCCAAGGCCAGCGTGAAGAGTCAGCATAGGAGAGCACATCCAGGAACGCCCTTGCATATAGCAATTTCCAAGGGAAAGTTGTTTTTCTTGCTATGCAAATGGATCTGGTCCCGTTCCAGTGGGACAGACTCCCATCAGTATGAAGGGAAGGGGCCAGCATAATATTCATACTTCTGCTGGGCTATGCCTACTAACACACCAGCAGCTGCTATGCGAATTGGCAACATGGAAGCTACAGAGTGACATGTGCTTTCCTAAGTAGCCTACTACAATCAAAATCTATTCCAATAGCCATAGGCTGCAGTTAAAAGTACTAGCATAAAGGTTTCCGAATACATTGAAGTGAATCTCCTCCTTACCTCCAGTGGCAGTCCACTGATTAAATATAAACGTAAGCTATGTGTGTTAGATATAGTGTTCATATGGGAAATGCATTATCAACTGAGTTTCCAATGTGAGTTGTAGAACCATTTGCGTATTGTACCTGGCCATCGGTGTTCCACTCACAACAGATGGCTACTTAGCCAAGAAGCCGTTTGTTCACTGCTGGGAATCTGACAACTTCCCTAGAAAATTGGAAATACCACCTCTAGGGGTGTTTTGTGAGATTGGTACTTCAAAGAGGTTTCTGAAACATAATAGCCGGTCAAGTGGCACAGCGAGTAGAGCGCTCGCTTCGACATCTGTGCAGAGCCTGCTAACGCAGGTTCAAAACCCAGCAAGGCCAAACTCAGCCCTTCATCCTTCCGAGGACAATAAATGAGCACCACACACCGTGGGTAATAATAAGCAGCGCTTAGATACCCGAGGGTTTGTAGCGCTATATAAAATGCCAAATTATATAAAATGCCAAATAATGGGAAAATCACACCAGGGAGCTAGTTTGATAAGAGGCAGATATGGTAATAAGGGAAAGGACAAATCAGCTGGGAGGGGAATATTCACAAGGGGCCACCCATCTTAGAATTGCTAGCCCTCCCGTTTCCTACTGGAGAACCTCACCAACTTCCTGCAGACAAGGCACACTGGGAGATGAAATTACCAGGTACCAGGAAGGATTGAAACCCCCCCCCCCGCCTAACAGCAGGCTTGGAATGAGACCCCTCCCCTTAATGGAATCATCTTTGGGTGAAGAAGATTCAGTAATCTTGTTGGAAAAATCTGAACAGTACTTCACTGCAACTTTGTTGGGGTAAAGGCTGCCCAAAGTACCCATCCATTGGGTGAAAACAAGGACCTTCAAGGAGGGTATAGACCCTCTCCCTACCTGCTTCGGTTAAACATTTTAAACAAAACACTGCAGAAAAAGCCAGAATGTTGCTGGACACTGGTGCTCAGGACTCTGCCTGTGGTGGCAAGCCCTGCAATTTTCCTTGAGGCCTGGGAAAAGGCAGAACACAGACTCACTGTTCTGCACAGCACCCCAAGTACCAAAAGAGGCTTCTTTGGCTGTATGCAAATCAACCACACTGAGCACTGCAAACTCGTTCATGCGGTGGTTGCAAAAAAATAAAAAAAAATAAAATAAAATAAAAAGTTAAAATCAATGGTTCTGTCCCTACATCCTCGTTGTATTGGCCCTAGTGACATTTAAGACCTCATTCTATTCCTTTAAGACATTCTCGAACCTTTCTGACTGCTATACAAGACCATTTACCTGCAGACTCCCATTCTTCAATGCCCAGTGCCTTTTTTCCCCAAAGTCTGCAATCTCTTTGTATCTTGTTATAGGGGTGACTGACCATGTCAGCAATAGTTTGTCCTTTTAGTTTAATTAGTTTCTTCTTTTAGTTTTAAGTTCTATTTTTTATAGAAGCTCAAATGTTAGTGTGCAAAATGAGCACTCGCCACTAGTCATTGTCTAGTGATAATTGATTATTAGGGAGTAAGAAATGTGTGCGTGTATGCAGAGTGCAAAAGTTGCACTTCCCACTAATCATTGGCTTGTGATATTGGACTCTTGGCATGTAATACGTGGTGTGCTGTGTATGTATAGAATTGAGGTGGCAAGTGACTTTATGAATGGGTAGTTGCTTGCAGTTTTTACCACTGCTTGTTTTGGTACTTACTATACTATTGTCTTGGATGCTTCCATGCCGGCTCACACTCTACTGAAGAGTATAGCCTGCCATCGGCCCATACTGCTTTATAGAGGTGAAGGAGTGAGTGCATTCTATTCACATTGTGCCTGTTTCACCTTTGTGATTGTGATCACTGCAGTTCAAGTAGCAGTGTGTGTTTAAGAGCCTAGATGCCCTGCTCATCCCTGTACTCCAGCAAGGAAGTAATCATTTAATTGCACTCTTTTTCAACACAACCATGTTACACTTTATTCCTATTTAAAAAACATTTTCATTAACTAGTTATCATACACCATATATGGCAGTATCATTCACCATTCGGATATTGTGTTTTTTTTGTAGTAGAGGCATGCTATTAAAACATGCCCTAGCATAGTGTATATTTCAGCATAAAATATTAGATGGATTTATTTAGTCAAGATGAATTATGAGCCAATATGAAAAACATACTGACCTGTTCCTTTTGGAGGCCCAGCACCAACATAATCTGACTGGACAAATCCTGTACTTAAGTCACCGCCCTTGACATTTGTTGCCAGATAGTGATGCCATTCCCTAAACATGAAGAAAGGTATACTGGTGAGCTTGCGTTTGCAAAGATAACATTACATATCAAGAACCGTATTGACTGAACATTCTAATCTGCAATTAAACCTGAAAACATTTGCTATAATATTGAACTAGTCATTACAGTCATCAGATGCTCAAAAAGGCAGCAGGTTTGCTTAGTGACTAAATCAAAATAAATTCCTCTATGGTAAAGAGAAGGGTGGGGCTCCATGATGCTTTTAATCAATGCTCAAAAAGTGTTCAATCTTGTAGAAAAGCCATTTAGAAAATAAATAAAAACATTGAGGGATGCACCTAAACTGTACCACCATTCTGATTATGACTAGCATTCTCTCAGAAACCAATCCTGGGAGCGGTACATATAAAGTAATCACCGCTCAGTGCTCTTAATCTATTTAGTAATGGAACCGGTACCACCCTCAAAAAAGGGTGAAGGACTAAACAGATTAAGAAAAGTGAACAGTGATACCTTTCATGTACCCCCTTGCAAAATGAATAATTTCTGATAGAATAGTAGTAAAAATCATCCCCTTATCGCATAAGGAAGGCAGAAAGTACATTTCAGCAACGTTAAAAAGGAAGAAAGAGATTTTATTGTTTAAAGCATGGAACTAGCTAGAGAGCAGCAGAGCGCTGTACAGGGCATTGGCAGCCAGTGTTTGGGTTGGCATTTAAGAGTAGTGCTGTCTGTGCATCTATAGGCATTAGTCTTTGGTCAGGTGTTGAAAAAGCCACTTTGAGAGATTTGCGAAAAATAAAGAATTGTGGGGGCATTCCAAACAGATACTGGGATCGAGGTCTGGTGGGTTTGTGACTAGAGGGATCGTTTGTGGGCCTTCTCTTGGCTGACACATTTTGATTCCCGCTAGTTGGTCCGCTGGCTGCCGGAGCAGCATATGCCACCAAATATATAGAGCTTAGCCGCCAAATATGCAGGTGTACTACTCGTGACTGCTTTGAAGAGGATACATTAAGTCTTGGACAGTATCCAGCCTGGAGAGGAAGCCACAGAAGTTAGCATAGGATGGGGCGATTCTGTCAAATTTCTATGCACCCTGTTAAGAAGTATTTCTGTAAATTACAGACCCCGGCATCTTTACGAGAGTTCCATTACTAAACTCATGGCAGACACCTGGGATAAATTGGCTGGACCCAAGGGAATAACCACGTTTCCATCGCCCTTCACTCCTATCTTTGACAATGAGGACTTTACACCGGGGTTGGAGAAGGGGGCTTTCACGAGATGGCAGGAGGGAGGCTGCAGAAAGCTGTGCGATATGTTCCGGGGAGGGAAGGTAATGTCGTTTGAAGACTGTAAACGGGAATTTGCAATTCAAGAGGGGGAAAGATCAAGGTACGCACAGATACGACATTGGATATTACATCCAAGGGTTAAAATGGCGGCTACTAGCGAGCCAACGAAATTCGAAAGTTTTCTACTGTCCTCATTTTCAATATCTAAGATTTTGGACTGCACAAATACAGGCTGTCAATGAGCATATATGCAGAGATGGGAAAGGGTCCTAGGGAGGGAAATCAGCAGGGCAGAGTGGGAGAGGCTATGGAGGAAAATACCTAAACTGGCCAAAGCTTCCCAGTTGCAAGAGGCGTGGTATAAGATATTACTCGGGTGGCATTATACCCCAGCTCGACTCCATAAAATGTTCCAGGCAACATCAGGGAAATGCCGGATGGGCTGAGGCTTGGTGGGGACAGCGGAACATGTGGTGGTAATGCCCAAAGATGGAACATTTCTGGGGAGAAGTCCAGAAGTCACAGGAGCAAGCCTTTGGCCCGGGAGATGAAAGTACGCCTGTACAGATCATCCTAGGCATCAGGGGATCGACGGGGGTGGGGGAAACCAGAGGGAGAGAGAAAGCGACACTGATACCAACACTGGCGGCTTTGATGTTAATAGCTCAGAGGTGGAAAAGCCTTTAGATTGGGTTTGGAAGATTTGGGAAATAGCAGCTTTGGAATGTGCAAAGTATGCCATGGACAATAAGGTCCATAACTTCACCGCGGATTGGGGGGAAATAATTACTTTTCTTAAAGATGACTTTAGGGTGATGTGGTGCCCACAACGCTCGAGACTGCTAGATCTACAATGAAAGTGAAGTAACTACCCGGAAGGAAGGCGATTAAGGAACGGTTTGCTCGTTACCTCAGGGGGGAGGGAAGACTGGGAGGGAGGGGGGCCTGGGGGGGTAATGTTTTTTCCTTTTGACATGTTGTGAAATTCAATAAAAATTTTTTAAAAAAAATAAAAAAGATTTCTGAACTCTGTCCAGGAGGGGCAGAGGTTTAGAAGGCCAACCTAGTTTCTTGGAGCAGGGTAACCTCTGGACTAGCCAGACCAATCAGGGTAGCTATGGCAGGCGGTCAAGACTAAGTCTCCGGAGGGGTGAGGTTGACTGAAGGACCTCAATGAGCACAGAGAGCAAGGACGCTTACAAATTACTCCAGACAGGTGTTATATTAAAAATATAGAAACATTTATTACAAGGCCTTTGTAACACAGACTATAGCAAAGAATCACAGTAACACTAAGTAAACCAATACATCACACTCCAATACAATATATATACAAGACCAGGGGGTCTAAAGGTATGACTACACGCAATACGTTAACAACCTAGAGGGGAAGGAAACAGGCAGTGCAGTTAATCTTTAGTCCCAATTCAACATCAGTTGTAACAAGTTACTTACCTGTAACTGTTCTCCAGCATGGGTCTGGCAAGGATTCACATGCTCATGAATATTCCCCGTCGTCAGGCTGGGAATCCTCAGTAAAGAAAAAATACGTATCAGTTTCCTTTCTGATCTGTCTCTTAGTAGTAACCAATCACTGATCTCTGGGTCATACTGCCCCCAGCCAATGACTGCCCTCTCCCTAAGCCCCACCTCCGGCAGCCATCCTCAGATTTGGTAGCACGCAAAGTGGCAATATGACCAAGTGAAGAGCCGCAGAGGGGTAGGCGGGAGGGTTCGCATGTGAATCCATGCCAGACCCATGCTGGAGAACAACAGTTACAGGTAAGTAACTTGTTCCTTCTCCAGCATGGGGTCTGGCATGGATTCACATGCTCATGAATAAGAGAATACATAACAGTATACACATGCACAACCAAGGGAGGTGGCAAAGGCTCAACATTAAGCATTACATCCAAAACTCAACATTAAGCAATTCTTACCTCCTCACCAGGCTCACTTAGGCGAACAGGTTGCACAGCACTGCTTGGCCGACCCTGGACTCCTCCTTGGAGTCCCGATCGACGCAGTAGAATCTTGTGAAGGTGTGCGTCGACCTCCACGTAGCAGCCCTGCAGATGTTCAGCAGGGGCACACCAGACAGGAACGCCGTGGTAGCAGCGATCGCTCTGGTCGAATGGACTCGGACGGCCAGGCAGCGGTCGGTTTGCCAACCGGTGACAGTGCATGATGCAGCCGGAGAGCCATCTGGAAATGGAAGTCTTCGAGAGAGCCTTCCCTTGATTCACAGACCCCAAGTTCACGAACAGTTGTGACGTCTTCCGAAAACTCTTCGTGCGGTCCACGTAGAACTTCAGCGCTCTAGCTACATCCAGCGAGTGCAAAGTCCTCTCGGCCGGCGTCGAAGGCGAAGGGAAGAAAACTGGTAACACCAAGGGCTCGTTGAGGTGGAAGTCCGACGGCACCTTGGGCATGAAGGAGGGGTGCGTGCTCAGCACCACCATCGTGTCATGAAAAGTCAAGTATGGAGGCTTGCATGATAGGGCCTGGATCTCTCCCACTCGTCGTGCGGAGGTGATGGCCACGAGGAACGCTGTCTTCTTTGACAGGAACTTCAAAGGCGCCGGATGCATAGGCTCGAATGGGGCCCCCATGAGCCTGGTCAGCACCACATTAAGCTCCCATGCCGGGGCAGGAGCCCTCACCGGCGGGAACGATCGGAAAAGTCCCTTCATAAATTCCTTCACCAGGCGATGAGACCACAAGGACGCCCGTCCCGTAGTCCTGGTATATCAGGAGTTGGCAGCCAGATGTATTTTGATGGAGGCGAGAGCTAGTCCAGCTTTGGCCAGCGACAGTAGGTATGGCAGTACTTGAGGGGCCGTAATCCGCAGAGGGTTAATCTTCTGTGCACGGCACCAGACAGAGAACCTCTTCCACTTATGACCGTAACACTTGAGGACGCCCCGGCTTTTGCAAGAACCTCTCTGCAGTCAGCCAGGATATCGTACCCTCCAAACTCTAGTGCTGCAGGAGCCAGGCCTGCAAGTTCAGCGACTGTGGGTCGTGATGGAGAATGGCACCTCCTTCTCTGGAGAGAAGATCCGCGTCTGCCGGAAGCTTGACTGGTGGGGACTTTGACAAGTCCAGAAGGTCCGGGAACCAGATCTGCCTCGTCCACGCCGGTGCGATTAGGATCATTCTGCACCTGGACTTCTTGAGCTGGTTGATGAGGCGGAGCAGCAATGGCAACAGAGGGAACACGTATAGAAACAGGCCATCCCAGGGGAACGAGAAAGCATCGCCCATGCTCCTCGGCTGCGGGAACCTGCTGGCGAACCTCTGGCACTTGGGAGTTCATCGCCGTCGCGAAAAGGTCGATCCGGGGTTTGCCCCATCGTTGGAAGAGCCGATCCACCTGTGGCACGAGCGCAGCTCCCTGCTGAGTGAGTCGGCGATGGTGTTTTTTATTCCTGCCAAGTGGAAGGGAACCAGAAACATCCCCTGGGCGACGGCCTAGTGCCACAGATCCTGGGCCTCCTTGGATAGGGCTGGGGATCTGGTGCCCCCCTGCTTCCGTATGTAGAACATCATGGTGGTGTTGTCGGCGAAGATCCTCACCACTTTGTCCTTGAGGGATGGAAGGAACGACTTGAGCGCCCAGAACACTGCTCGGAGCTCCAGAATGTTGATGTGGAGAAACCTCTCCTCTGGGAGCCAAAGGCCTCTTGTGTGGAGATCTCCGGTGTGGGCCCCCCAACCCTCAAGAGAGGCGTCCGTCGTCACCGTCTCCTGAAACGCCGGGGTTTGAAAGTCCGTGCCTATAGTGAGGTGAGCACGGGTACCGCACCATAGGATCGCCCGACGGAACTCCTCGTCGAAAGGGATCCTGTCTTCGAAGCAGCCCGTCACCTGAAACCAGCAGGCGTCGAGGAATTCCTGTAGCGGACGCATCCGAAGTCTGCAAAGGGGTACAAGATAGATGCACGAGGACATCATCCCGAGGAGGGACTTGATGGACCTCACCCTGGCCACGTCCGTGGCTAGCAGGCGCCGCACCTTGCCCAGAATGGTCTTCGTCCTCTCCTCTTACGGGGAGGCCAATTGCCCCACTGTATCGAGCTTTGCTCCCAGAAACAGTGCTACTTGCGACGGAACCAGGTGGGATTTGGGGTAGTTTATGGCGAACCCCAGTTCCGTGAGCAGCCAGACTGTCCTCGCTGTGTGTTTGACGGCGAGTTCTCTTGTCCTTGCCCGATTAGCCAGTCGTCCAGGTAGGGGTAGACGTGGATCCCCTGCAGGTGCAGCCACGCCGTCACTGGTGCCAGGCACTTGGTGAATAACATGGGTGCCGACTTTAATCCGAACGGGACGGCTCTGAATTGGTAGTGGCGGCCCTGAACTACGAACATGAGAAACTCTGTCCTTTTAGAATGGGGATGTGGAAGTAAGCATCCTCCAGGTCCAACGACGATAGGAAGTCGCCCTCCTCCAGCTGTCCCAGTGCTGGAGGGTGACCATCCTGAATTTCTGCGCCTTGATGCATTTGTTTAACCGACGCAGGTCCAGGATAGGGCGCCAACCGCCTGTCTTCTTTCTGACGAGGAAGTACCTTGAGTACACTCCGGAGCCCCGGAGCCTCTTGGGGACAAGCTTGATGGCCCCTTTGAGCATCGCCCTTACCTCCAACAGCAGTTGAGGGATGCGATTCTCCTTCCTGGCCACGGGAGGAATGCGAGGGCACTTCTTTTGGAATTCCAGCGAGTGCCCGTTGGCCAGGGTGTCCAGCACACAACGGTCGGTGGAGATGGACTCCCACACGCTGTCGAACTTCGTCAGCTGGCCTCCCACCGGGGTGCTTCGGTCTTGCTTGGAGGAGGCCTTGCCGACGACAGCGGATCCCCCTTGCTTGCCGCAACCTCTGTAGGCCTCCTGGGAAGAGGAGCGGGCCGCCTGGCGGTATGTGGAAGAGCCACCGCTGGATCCCTTGGAGGCACCCTGTATGCCTCCGGAGCTCCGAAAGGACCGTCGTTGTTGAAGTACCCCTAGGGCCCGGGCCGTCTCCGAGTCGGTCTTGATGGCCTGGAGCGACTCGTCCACCGCCTTACCAAAAAGGTTGTTGCCGTCGAACGGCATAGCCAATACTCTGGTCTGGACGTCCTGGCGAAAGTCCGTTGCCTTGAGCCATCCTCGTCGTCGGAGGCAAACTCAGTTGCCCAGCTGACGAAATCCGGTATCGGCAATGTCCGTTGCCACTGTTATGGCGTGATCCGACGTCACCTCGCCTTCCTGCAGAATTTGTAGGGCCTCCACCCTCCTGTCGTCAGGTAGGAAGTCTAGCAGGGGAGATATCTTGAACCAGAGCTCCCTGTCGTAGCGGGCCACGATCGCCAAGGCATTGGCTGCCTTAATCGTCGCCGCCGCCGAGATGACTCAGCCGCCGCACCCGCTGCTTTCTTCTTGGCCGCTGCCGAGACGACAGAGTCCGGCGTGGGCTGGGCCCTGAGGCACAAGGGGGCGGCATCAGGGACTCAGTACTTCTTCTCGTACATGTCCCTCTTGGCGGGTGTCGTGGAAGGGTTCTTGAGGATAGTAAGCCCCTCGTCCCAGATGTCGTCGAGCAAAGGCACTGCGAGGACCGTCTTCCTCTTGGCCTCTCGTCGTTGGTAAAGAAACCCTTCCTTTTTTGTTCTTCAGGGCAGAGCTGGAAGAGCTCAGATGCCCTGGTTATCATGGCGTGAAAAGAGCCAATTTCGTCGGCTGGAGAAGCCCGAGGGAGGGGAGTGGGTGATGACGGGATGTCCGCCGTAGTGTCATCGGCACCATCCGTCCCAGTCGCTGTATCCGTCGCCGTATCCTCTCTAGGATCCGGCAAGGGGGATGAGGGGTCCACGGGCTCGCGGGCACGAAGGGCGGAGAGGGGTGGACTCTCCTCCGCTTCTTTGGAGGGTTTCCCGACAGGCCTGGTTATGGATCCTCCGTCGGGGTCCGTGGTAATATCGTCCTTATCTCGGTACATAAGGATTGGATCGCCAACAAAATGGCCGCCGAGCTATCCTGGGGCTCGGGTAATGGCTGCGACGGACAGGATGGCCACTCCACTGGGCCCCCTTCGATCACGTCAGCGGGGACTGTCACCTGGGATTGAACCTTCTCGAACCTCTCGTTGAGGCCTATGAACTTCTCGTTGAGGCCCTTCTCGGTTTTCACCAGATCCTCCTCAGAGGCTGATTCCGAGTCTGTAATGGCCACCGGCCCCCCCACCCCTCTTTTTCAGCCGGGGACTTCACGGGGGTCTTAACGGTGGGCTGGAAAGAGGATTCCCTCCGCGGTGGCAGGGATACTCTGGGCCCAGAGGCCGTCTCCACTGGCGTAGTCTCAGCCGGCTTCGACAGGTTCGTAGCGACCACTTCGATAGAGGCCTTTGCCGGCTGGATCAAAGCCCTCACCACCATAGGTGTGTCCTGGGCCTTCGCCTTGGGGGGAGGGTCAGCGCCTCGCTCCCCCTTCGAGATCGACCGGGGCCGCTCCAGCAGCTTACCCGGGTTCTCGGACTTACTCTTCCCTGAACCAGAGCGCTGGCTCGTGGTTGAACGTGCCGGGGAAGTCGTGCCCTGCCTGGCAGCCGAAGAGCCTGACCTTTCGGCGCTCCCGGTGCCCGCGGACTCGCGGTGTTTGACCTTCTGTTGGGCCCCCGTCGCCGGGGCACCCTCACAGGACTTAGAAGCCCGCTCAGACTTTTTCTTCGCCTTCTCACCTGCTGTGCCTTTCTCCAGCCAGCCAGCGAGACGGGAACAAAGATCTTATTTGGTCCGTTCCGAAAGGTACTTGCAGAAGGCACAGTCCTTCTCCACGTGCGTCTTGTCCTCATGAAGGCAGTAGAGACATCGCAAATGCTCGTCCTCCTTGGAAACGTTTTGTAATCCGCATCCAGGGCAGCACCTGAACAGCTTGGATCTGGGCGTCGAGCTTCCCTTGTCCTGGGCCATGTCCGTTGAGGTAGGCCGCAGATCTTCCGAAACCTCCAAGAAGCGTAAACTCAACTAAAGCTTCACCCTTGAGGGGCATAGAAGAATTCCGAAACGGATCCCCGTTATCGGAAGTAGAAACGGTGGAGCTTGAGGCTCGATTTAAACCGTAGAAATGAGAAAAGTCTCCTGAAAAAGCGCGAAAACGCAGCAAAAATGCGAGAGCTAAAGCACGAGGACTCCCAACACTTGAGCGTGCGGTAAAAATATGAGGATGGCTGCCGGAGGCAGGGATTAGGGAGAGGGCAGTCATTGGCTGGGGGCAGTATGACCCAGAGATCAGTGATTGGTTACTACTAAGCAAGACAGATCAGAAACAAAACTGATAATGATTTTGTCTTTACCGAGGATTCCCAGACTGACGACGGGGAATATTCATGAGCATGTGAATCCATGCCAGACCCCATGCTGGAGAAATTCACCTAACTAAGAGGCAGTCCAAACCCTAACAAGAGTGGTGCCTTGTGCTCAATAGTACATGTGTGCCAATGCACGCGGTTGTTCCAATGGACAAAGCAGGGTCTCTTTAGGGGTCTCTTAACAGCTCGGGAAGGTGGATAAGGCAATGAAGAATATGTTCCCACCATTCAAGAAGGACCTCCACTTGAAGACAGAGGCAGTTCAAGAGTTCGGGATGGAGTCGCTATTTCGAAATAGCAGTGGACAGGAGAGGGGCCTCCAGTGGCCACTCGTGCATAAAGTTGGACTCTGACGCTAGGGGCCAACGGTTGGGGTAAAGATTACTCACCGGTCCCTGAGGCAAGGAGACCCAACCTTTGGCAGTTTAGTCCAATTCGGTTGCAGGTTCGATGGCGGCAAAAAGGACGTCTCGGCACCTTTTAGTTCCCGAAATCCAGAGAGGATTCCCAAACGGGACAGTGGCGATTTCTCTGCTCCAGATGGATGAATCGCCCCAGTTTCACTGCAGCAGGCTTCAGGGGCAAGAGGGTCACCAATGCAGCGGACTTGCAAAGGACGTTGCCGCAGCAGGGCAACACGGTAACCTCGTTTACTCCGGTCCCGGCGCACTCGTCTCACTTCAGACCTGGGAATGCCAAGTGTACGAAATTCGGTGTGAGGGTGCCATGGACACAAAGCTAGCAGTATACCAAGTTTCGAGGGCCTCCTCGAAACGACGGCGGAGACAGAGCAAAGGTCCTGCGTAAGCTAGTCAGCCCACTGGTTGGCCCAGGGACACTTCTGAGAAAGCTTACTTGCAGGTTTTGGTGAAGGTGCCGAGAATAGTTGGTCCCACTATTCCAATGGGTCGAAGCGCCTTTGCAGCCCTTCTAGGATGACCAGATGAAGAGGGTTCGCAGATGCAGAGGGTTCTTCCCACGGGACGAAAGCGGGTGCAGGGTGCCAACCCTTCCAGCGTGTCACCAGCGGTTCCTCGCCTCAGCTTCGTAGTTGCAGGATACTTGGATCATATCCTTTGTTCAGTAAGAACTCAGGAGATCGACATGGTAGTGGTGTTTCCAGCCTCCTCTTATCCAAAGTTCCCATTGCGCCAAAACAGAGGACCCAATCGGAGATCCGCTCACAAACACTCACTCCATACGTGGACCAATCACAGACAACAGTGGTCTCAGGCATTCAAGACACTCCAGGCTCTCTGGCACCCAGGATGTGTATTGCGACCAGACATCCCAGCCCAGATCCTGGAGGCACACACACAAGGCATGCAGAAGCTGTGAAAGCATTGGGATTCGCGGGAAAATGCATGACCAAATAAGGACTGGCCTGGGTCAACTCGACCTGGGGAAGGTGAAGGGGCAAGATGGCCAAAGGACAGGACAAAGAACCTTGTGGCATGGCCATTTTGGAGCCAGGCCACCTATGTGTGCCAAACGTGGTTAACATGGCAGGAAAGGCTTAAAAATAATACGAAACTATAGCTGCCACCAGTCCTGTCCATGACACATCGGCACAGTTCATAATGAGTCCAGCGAGAGTATCTAGGGCCTTTGGAAATGACTAGAGTCCCAAGTGTACTGTATCGTAAGCTACATTTCACACTTGTTACATGTTGCACAAAAGTTGCAACGTGAGGAAAAGGACTAAAGGAAACAAAGTCTCCCAGTAGTGACTGTCTTAAGGACATGTCAGTTTCCCCATAAAAAGTGAGGGAAAGCCCAGAGGAGTGCAGCTGAAGCTGTGCTTCTCTGGCAAAGTCAGTCAGGAATATCTAAACAGCAGCAAAAAGTTTGGGGGTTGACACATGGAGGCAAAATAACATACACATATGAAATCTGTCCTAACACACCCGTAAGAAGATGTACTGCGGTATAATAGACTGTTTTTAGGGGAGCAAAGTGTGCTTCTGTGAGCCCTGTCAGGAGCACATTTCCCACAATTGATGTGCAATACCATAATGGCATGAGTTACAGTCTGATGTCCTGCAGGGAATTGAAGGGTTTGATTTTGCAAAGGGTCGGGATTTGGAGCCAAGCTGTTTGGGCCTTCTTGGGTATGTGTTTCTGGAAGGACAGGCTGCTATGGTGAAGCCTACGGACTTAGCTCAGTCCGAGAGCTGTGGTATAAATGCTTCTAGACGCACATTGATCCATTGTTTTGTAAGAAAACCAATGAGGATGGATTCTGTCTTGAATGGGTTGAGTTTGAGGTGGGCAGTCTACATTCAAGTCTGGATGATGGAAAGGTAATTGCAGAGACGACGGAAGTCCTGTGGGTTTTGCTCTGTGGGAAGAGAGGAGAGAATTTGATTGAGGAGCAGTGTGCATGCTGGGGTGAAGTGTGGGAGTTTGATCTGATTGGTTGGATTTGGTCTATTTGTTAAAAAATAAAATGTTACATTCCCAGGCAGGCAAGTGATTTGGACAAGCATGTTCTGGTAGGGTAGTGGGGGTGCATGATCGATCATGGGCAATCGCTCCCGTGGATGATTGCCACACTCTGCCTCCTGCTCTTCCGGTATGGTCAGCATGTGGATGCAGTAGCCTGAGAGTAAGACATTGAAAACATTGGACTGGGGAAATGGGGAGGAGTGTGGCAGCGTTAAACCATGCTTCAGTGATTAAGAGGGCATCCAGGAAATTTTGTGAGTGAGGTTGGAGGTTTCTGAACAATGAATGACTGCTGAGCGAGCATTGATCAGCATGAGGGGGCGTGTAGATGTGGTCTGGATGTTGGATGGGGGCAAGTGTGATATTGATACAGTTGCTAGGGTAGCTTGCAGGGGCATCCCAGGGCGCTTGGCCATTCAAACCCCATTAAAGGTGGCAATATGCAGTGTAAGGAGGAAGCATGTTGTGATGCCTTGTCGTGAAGTAGAAGCAACATTTAAAAAAAAAAAAAAGATTTTTTATTGGTTTCCAAACAAACATTACATTTATCAACAATAAACCAACAATTCCTACAGTACTTTTTATTACATTGCATGTTGCGGAATTGTGCTCAATGTGTACTGTTTCCCTTATCCCTCCCTCCAACAAGCCTACGCCGCTCCATCCTTTCGCACTTTATTCATGGGAGGTGTTGCCTCATCAGTATCCTCAGAAGATTCTGTACGAGCTTTCTAGAATGGGGCCCCATAGTGTGGCCACTAAATGCTTCCAAGCTGTTAGGGTTTCCGCTTCTTCTTCACCCCCTCCATTAGCTGCCTCACTCCATACAACTGTTTCAGCCTCGGACCATTTACGGAGATCTGCCCACCAAACCGCTTTGGGTCTGCTTGATGCCTTCCACCCCATTGCTATCCTGCGCTTGGCCAGTATTATAGGCCATATCTGAGCTTGCTAACGTGTTTCAATTGGTGTGGCCTAGGGAACCCTCCCACCATACATGCTCATATTGAGGCTATGTTCTGGTTGATCTCCTTTTCATTCAGTCTTTGGGCCACCTCTCCCCAATACTTTCTAATTTTGGGGCATGCCCAGAACATGTGCATCATCCCGGCCTTTTCCTCCTGGCATTTAGGGCACTTTTGTGTTTCTGCGCGTTGAGATTTGAAATCGTGAGATTCTTAGGGGGGCGGGGGTCATATATGCTCCATGGGTTATATACAGTTGTATTTGTTGTAGCCTTGCATTTCTGGACACTTTTTGTACCCTTTCCCATAGCTCACTCATCTGTCATTGGTTCTCCGGCTTCTTCCCATTCCTGTCTTAACTGTCTCACTTCCCTTCCCACTCTCGACATCAACAGTTCGTATATTCGGGAGACCTCATGCCCTCCTTCTGAAATGTCATACAGTGTCTTTAGGACCATGTCTGGTTGCTCCTCTAGCGTTATTTCAGACCATGTCTCTTTTCCCCGCCGTACTAATCTGATGTGTTATATGCTGTCCCGGGTGTAATCCCGTTTCCGGTACCAGCGCATCAAAAGATTTTGCCACCCCTCTTGCCATATATCGCCGGTCGTTGCGACCCCTACTGACTCACAGTGTGTTCGGATCGATTTCCTTAGCTGGGCGTCTCCTCCGGTTAGTGTCACTAGCGGCACTTGTGGCGAGTATGGGGTCTGATTATTTATGGCCTGGCACATTTTGCACCACACTTGCCTCCCTAACATCAGCATACCTGAACTTTCCCCCCCCGTTTCTCGTTTGGGGAGCCAGATCCATTCTCTCAAAGAATACGGGGCACATTCATGCCTGGACTCTGCTGTGGAGTCTTCGGCTAACCATTCCGTTACCTATCTCAGTTGGCTGGCCAAGTAATACATCTCGAAGTTGGGTAAGATTATGCCTCCTTTGTCATAAGTGTTTTGCAATTTCCATAGGGCTATCCTATTCCTTGTATTTGCCCATAACAATTCTCTACATATGCTTTAGAGTTTTGTGAAGAAGCGCCTTGGTATGATGTATGGTATGTTTCCAAAAGCAACCACTTTGCTGGTGAAATGCATGATCGTGCTCTGCCTCCCCCCCACCCCCCACCCCAATCAGGCCCGTACAGGTACAGTCTGTCTTTGCCGAGAACGCCAGCGATGAGGACACTCAAGGAGGACTTGTGAAATTGATGGTGGGCGGTTTGGTGGGTGGCGAAGCTGAGCTGCAAGGCCTGGTGACGTGACCAGCAGCCTCCTCAATGTTATATAGCATACTCTCTCAGGTCAAGGGCAACTTAGAAAAGCTACTTCCGTTTCCCTAGGGCTATAATTAACAAAATTACTCACTGTAGTGACTAGCTTACTCCTAGTCCATAGTCCCCTTTCCTCCATACTTGTGGGGCATTCGGTCCCTCAGGACGGGACCACTTTTGTCAAAAAGCATTAACATTTTTTTTTAAATTTGTTGTCCTTTTATTTTTACACGGGGTACCGCACGTTTCCCGCGCATCGCCTTTCAGTCCTTTTTTATCGCCAGGTCGGAGACCATTTAAGCAATAAAAGAGGATACTATTTAGAGGGGACGGCGGGCGGGCATATGGAGGATAGGGCACTATGGACTAGGAGTAAGGTAGTCACTACGGTGAGTAACTTTGTTATACTCCTACGTCCCGTCCCCTTTCCTCCATACTTGAGGGAGATTCCCAAGCATGCACAGCTAGCACCGGTGGATGGAAACCTTTACTGGAACACATTTTTAAAAACCCTTGACCAAACTGGGCATCAGCTCTAGAGATCAGTAATGCTTACAAAAAGCAGATGGGGAGGCCCAACGTAGCCGCCGCCTTGGCGATAGTTTCCCCAAGGAACATACTTTTGTAATGTGACAGCAGCTGCTTTGCCCAGAACGAGGTGGACATGGATGCCCTTCGGAGGTTGAAGGCCCTGAACGGTAAAAGCTTCAGAGATGCAGGAGGCAATCCATCAGGAAATAGTTGCCTTTGAAGCCAGTTTTCCTTTCGGGTCACCAAATGTGACGAACAGTTGAGAAGAGCCTCTGATTTCACTCATTCTTGCGAGATAAAACTTCGGGGCTCGCCTGGCATGTATGTAAGACTCAACATCTGAGGCCGGATTTGGAAAAAAGGCCAGTAATGAAATGGACTGGTTTATATGAAAGTCAGTAACCACCTTAGGAAGGACAGAAGGATGGGTGCGGAGCACGACCTTGTCCTTATGGAAGTGAGGAACGGGTGCTCCACAGATAGCACCTGCAGCTCGCTAACACGTCTTGCCGAAATTACAGCAATCAAAGAGGCGACCTTCCAGGAAAGGTATTTTAGATCAGTAGTGGGCATCGGTTCCAACGGCTTATGGCATAAGGCGGTGAGAACCACATTCAAATCCCATTTAGGATGAGGATAACGTATCGGTGGAAACAGATGTAGTAACCTCGAAAAAATTACTCTTAATGACTGGGCTATTCAAGGAGAAAGAGCAACTGTCCATGGACAAGTAGGCAGCAATAGCCGACAAGTAAGTTCTGCAAGACAGGACATTGATACCTGACTCCGCGAGGTGAGATATGAACGACAGAACCGAGTCAATCGTCGCTTGTCTGGGGTCAAGCTGTTTAGCTTAACACCAGTGACAAAAACTGAGCCACTTGCTCCTATATTGAGACCTTTTAGAAGGCTTTGACAGCCTGGATAATGCGCATATTGTCCTCAGACTAGTTGTACTGCGCCAACGTTCTGAATTCAGGCACCAGACCACCAAACTGAACGATTGTGGGGAGGGATGCCACAGAGGATGGTCCCCCTGGTGAGGTTGGGAACCCACGGCAATCTGATCGGAGAAAGACTCAGCAGGTGCTGAAGTTCCAAGAACCAGAACCTGGCTGGCCACCAAGGAGTTATGAACAGAAGAGTGCAATTGGATGCATTCCTGAGCTTGGAGAGTGACCAGTGAATTAGGGGAAGTGGCGGGGCAAGCATAGGCCTTCATGTTGTGCCATGGGATCTCGAGAGCTTCCCCCAGGGATGAGATCCGAGAACTGCTCCTGGATGCACAAAGAGGAAGCTTCCTGTTTGTGTAAGTCGCAAAGAGGTCCACATCTGGCATGCCCCACAGGCGAAAAATTGAGGCAAGACCCTCGGAGTTCAGTTACCACTCGTAGCTGGTTGTTGCGTTGTTGCCTGGCGACTGAATGAGTCTGGCGTCACATTGGTGTGACCTGGAATGTGAACAGCCAGCAGCCAAATGTGTTGGATGGCCCTTTCCCAAATTTGAATTGCCAGGTCCACAGGGAGTGGTGACTTGGTGCCACCCTGCTTGTTGATATAAAACCTTGTCGCAGATTTTGTCCATGCAAATTCGGACCACCTTGTTAGAAATGGATGGTTGAAAAGCCTTTAGTGCCAGAAAAAACGACCAGCAGTTCCAGATAATTGATATGAAACTGTGTGTCCTGGAGCGACCACAGATCGAATACTTGGAGGTGATCTAGCGTTGCGCTCTACACCAGAAGGGAGGAGTCTGGTGACCTTCACTTGTGGAATGGGCTCTTAAAAAAAAAAAAGAAATCATCCATCATGCAGGATGGAACTGGTATCAAGAGCCATCTGGGTTCGCCTCATTTTCAAACGGGTCAGAGGCAGGGCCAGTACAGAGGAAGCCACGAAACACGTCTCGGAAACCACCAAGTCAACATGTGCGAGGACTGGAGGAAGAGCTGACACATGGTGGATAGATCTGCAATCCTGTCTGCTGTTAACACTCTGGTATCGACCGTGTTCCAATGGAAACCCAGGAAGATCAGGTCTTGAGAGACAGTCATGGAAGATTTCCTCCAGTTGACCGACAGCCCAAGGCGGAACAGGACCTGAAGGAGGGACTGGAGATTGTTCACCGCCGTTTGTAGGGAAAGGACTGCGAAGAAGCCAGTCGTCCAAGTATGGTTATACATGCACGCCCTGAAGACGTAGGAAAGCTGCGATGACCGCCATCATCTTCGTAAAGACAGGCAGCGCCGAGCCGAAACCAAACGGCAGCACACGAAACTGAAAACGTTACTGCCTCAGGGAGAACCGCAGATACTTCTGATGCAGTCTCCAAATCAGAATATGCATATAGGCGTCCTGAAGGTCTACTACACAGAGCCAGTTGCCCTTCCGAAGAGAGGACTTGATCTGACAAGATGTAATCATCTTGAATTTCTCTTGGGGGAAGAGAAAGGTTGAACTGGGAAAGAGAGGATGGTGCGCAGGCCAGCCTGGTTGGGTTTGAGCACTGTAAACAGACGAGAGTAAAAAACCCTCCCTTGCTCCGCGAGGGCAACAGGTTCCACCGGCCTGAAGTCTAGAAGTTTCTGTACCTCGGCTCTGAGGGAGGGAGTCCCGATCTGCTGGAAAGTAGGGTTGAAGGGAGGGGTAGGGGCAAGCGAAAGCCCGCCTGAGCGCTGGACAAAAACTAGTGGTCGTCGGCGATGGCCTGCCACGCCTCCAGATGAGACGAGATTCGTCCTCCCACCGGAGTCTCGTGCGACTGACAAAAAATATCATTTAGCCGATTTGTCAGCCAGGAGACTGCCTGTCCCTAAGGAGGCTGATGGCCTAGAGAAAAACCGGCCACCTTGCCGCTGTTTTCGGTGGCTGCCACCAACCGGAGGATCAGTTCGCCGCCAAGACTCTAGCATCTGCCAAACCAGCCTTAAAATCATCTAGCCTATCCACAGGAATGTACTCCTGGAAAATCGGCCAACTCTCTCCACAGCCTCTGGTTGGCTGCTGCAAGGATGTGCTCGGTGTTTGCTTGGCGAAGCTGGAGAGCCGAATTGGCAAAGATCTTCTTGCCCAAGGAGTCCAGAAGTTTATCCTCCCTGGATAGGACTTAGGCTGCTGCCGTTGAAGATGCAGAAGCCGGGAGTGGGCAAGCCGACAAGGCTGTGTCTTCAGACGAATGAAGCTTGCATCGAGCATCAATTCTTTTGTTGATGTGTAGCCCAGTGTGGGGCTTATCCCAGACTTCGCAGACCTCGGCCAACATTTCCTTCTGGAGGAACAGGCCAGTACGTTCTTGAGGAGACAGGGTAAATGCACCCGAAAGCACCCCCTCCTGAGGAGAGGGGGCCTCGGGTACTGGAATTTCGAGGCAGGCCATAAATCCATAACCCGGTCATGGAATGCTATCACTGAGCGGGGCTGCTCATCTCTGCCCTGATCCACTTGAGGCTCGCCCAAAGAGGTGGGAACAGCAGGCTGATTCTCCCCCCCACGCATACTACCTCAGGATTTAACCAGGTTACTCACAGTAGTGACCATCTTACTCCTAGTCCATAGTCCCCTTTCCTCCATACTTATGGGACATCCCTCCATCCTGTGGGACGGGACTGGAGCGCTTGGTAAAAGCATCCCAGAACATTTTTCGTTAGTCCTTCCTCTCTTTCTACGAGGGGCCCGGCACGCGGCCGTAAACCCGGCCATCTCAGCTCCACCCCGCACATCGCCCACCAGTCCTTTTATCGCCAGGTCAGAGACCTTTTAGCAATAACAGAACCTTATTAGAGGGGACGGTGGGTGGGCGTATGGAGGAAAGGGGACTATGACTAGGAGTAAGGTGGACACTACGGTGAGTAACCTGGTTATACGCCTACGTCCCGTTCCCTTTCCTCCATAATTATGGGAGATTCCCAAGCACTCCTTACAGGAACTATGGGTGGATGGGAAAAAAAACCCATACTGAAAAAGGTTCTTCAGCATAGCCTGACCAAACTGGGCATCAGCTCTTGAACTCAGGTCTAGACAATGTTTACAAAAAGCTGATGGGGAGGCCCAAGTAGCTGCCTTTGCGATGGTCTCCCAAGGGACATTTCTGAAAGGCAAATGCGGCTGCCTTGCTCCGCACCAGGTGTGCATGAATACCTTTAGGAGGCTCCAGCCCTTGAACGGTTTAAGACTCCATAATGCAGGCCGCGATCCATCGGGATATGGTTGCCAGGCCTGTCTACCTTGCGGATTGCCAAAGGTGACAAACAGTTGAGAAGAGCTCCTAAGATCGGAAGTTCTGTCAAGATAGAACTTAAGAGCCCTTCTAACATCCAGACAGTGTAGAACCCTTTCCGCCTCTGACGCGGGATTCGGGGAAAAAGACCAGCAAGGAAATAGACTGGTTTAGATGGAACTCAGAAACCACATTCGGCAAAAAAACGGGGTTTGTCCGTAGGACCACCTTATCCTTGTGAAAAGCCAAGAAGGGATGTTCCACCAACAAAGCTTGGAGTTCACTCACGCGCCTTGCCGAAGTGATGGCCACCAAAAAGGACACCTTCCATGAGAGGTGCTGGAGGTCCACTGTGGCCATGGATTCGAAAGGCTTATGGCACAACGCTGTCAGGACCACATTTAGACCCCACGCCAGGTGCAGATTGCGAATCGGAGGATAAACGCGCATCAAGCCCGCAAAATGTCTCTTAACCACTGGGTTAAACAGAGTAAGAACATTGGCCCCTAGATAGGTAGGCGGAAACTGTCGAAAGATAAGTTCTACATGACAGAACGTGAACTCCCGACTCTGCTAGATGGGATACAAAGGACAGTACCGTTTCAATAGTAGCCCGCCTTGGGTCCATCCGTTTGTCTAAACACCAATGACAGAATCTAAGCCATTTGCTTTTTGTACTGGGACCTAGTCAAAGGTCTCCGAGCTGCCTGGATAATGCGCATGTTATCCGCGGACAGACCAAGGTGTCCTAAAGACCTGAACTCAGGCACCACGCCGCCAATTGAGTGAATGTGGCGAGGGGTGCCATAGTTGTTCCCCGTGGTGAAGATTGGGGGTCACCGGTAACCTGATCGGAGCATACACTGACAGGTGTTGAAGTTCTGAGAACCAAAACCTGGCCAGCCACCACGGGGCAATGAGCAGAAGTGAACAGTTCACCGAGTTCTTCAATTTGCAAATCGTCCGATGAATTAGAGGCAGAGGCAGGAAAGTATAAGCCCTCAAGTTGTCCCATGGAATTTCGAGAGCATCCCCCAGAGAAGAGGCTCCCAGACAGTTTCTGGAGGCATACAGAGGAAGCTTCTTGTTTGCCACCGTAGCAAAGAGGTCCACTTCCGGAGTGCCCCAGCGCAGGAAAATCCATGAGAGGACCTCGGCCTTCAGTTCCCAAACGTAGCCAACTATCGTCCGCCGACTGAGGGCATCTGCCGTGACATTCAGCTGGCCCGGAAGGTGTACTGCAAATAGCCAAAACACCATGCTGAACTGCCCACTCCCAAATCTGGCTGGACAGTTCCATGAGCGAGGGAGACTTGGTGCCCCCTTGCTTGTTGATGTAGAACATCAACATTGCATTGTCCGTGCGAATCCGGACCACCCTGTTGACTATAATCGGTCTGAACGCCTTGAGCACTGGGGAGATCGCCAGGAGCTCCAGATTTATGTGGAGGAGCTTGTCCTGAGGCGACCAAAGGTCTGAGACCTGCAGAAGTTCCAACGTCGCACACCACCCCAGAAGGGAGGAGTCCGTCGTGACAGTTACCGTCAGAGCTGGGTCCTGAAAACCCGCCCCCACCGACAGGTTGCTGAGAGATGCCCACCAATCCAGGTCCGCTCTCATGGAATCCGGAATCGTTAAGGAGTCCAGATTCACAGCCTGAAGCCAAGAACTCCGAAGAGCCATCTGAGTCCGCCTCATCTTGAGGCGACCAAGAAGAGCCAAAACGCATGAGGCCATGTTAGGCAGAAACCTGTGCAGTTCCCTTAGGGACCACTGCAAAAGATTTAGAACTACAGGTGTTTGGTAGTAAACCCAATTGGTAGCAGCAGCCTGTACCACCCAGATTTACCTGGTAGCTGTGGCTGAGCAGTCAGACTTCACTCAAGATGAGTTAGGCAGTATATAGAGTATACACAATAGGTACAGAGACACAGTAGCACAAGCAAACACTGACCAGAGCATTGGTGTAAAAGTATAATTATTTATTTAAAGACACTTGTAAATTACACTAGCAAGAGAGGTAAATAAATTCAACACACAGTCACTATTATATATAAACAACCCTAATTACTTATTAGGCAAGTCTTGCTGTTTCTCATCACTTATTTTCAGACAGAGGTGAGCGCTTAACATAAGATGGCACTCTAATAAGTTATTAAAAAGGGAGGGAAAAAGGCAGAGTTATGAAAGCACACAAATTTCAATACTTTTCAAAGAACCACAGTGAAGCAGGTTAGGCAAAGTCTACTGGGGAGCAAGGAAGTTCAAATGCCAGGCCCACTCTTAGAGAGAGCAAGCGAAATGTGTCAAGGATCACACAGTGGGGTTATGCCCAAAGAGTCTTTGTAGAAAGTTCGCAACAGATTGAAATCAAGTCAGGAAAAGTTAGTTAACAGGCCCCAGGCTAGCCCAGGTTAGAAAGTCGAGGATTTACTGTCACCCCGAACGATCTGTCGCAAGGGAAGCCAGGCGGGACACAGTACCTGAAAGTGGGAAGAACGCTCCAGCAGGGGCAGTTGTTCCTGGCAGCGGGTGCAAGTCAGTGTTTCGTCCAGTAGAAGAGGAGGTCTCGACGTGGAGGAAAGCTGAAGGTCGTTGCGCTGCCAGGGAAGAAACCAGTTGCGGAGTTTCCCGGTTACAAGGTACCACCCTGTTCTTCGCGGTATTGGTGATCCGTGGTATTTCGGTTGCCGGGGTGCTTGGCACGGGCAAGGCGGCCACGAGATGGTCCAGGAAGGCGAAAAGACGGGTGAAACTGGTTATCCCCACCAGTCAAAGGAAGAAGAGACTCTGGACTGGAGATCTCCTCTGTCGTCGGGAAAAGTGGCGAGACGGTTCCGCAGGGCTCCACCAGTGGTGTCGTTGCAGGTCGGCTCGGTTTCTCCCTCCTCGGATTCTTTAGGTCCTGTGGTGACTTCTGAAGTTCCAGTCCCCAAAGCCCTGCTTTTATGCAGAAAACCCCCCATTCATTCAACCTAGCCGTCACTCAAACATGCTAAGTGGTGGGCCAATCACACAAGAGTGCGACTTGAGTTGCCGAGACACCTCAGTCCAGAGTGCCTAAACCCCCTCCCACACCCCCTGTGGTACCCAGACAGAGTGGCACCACTTTTGGAGGCTTCTGTGGAGAAGCCCGCCAAAAAGTGGAACAAAGGGCTCTACTTGGGTTGGAGTCACAGAAGCGAACACAAACGCCATTTTGGAACCAGGTTTCGGCAAAAATTACCAACTGGTGAATTAATATTAATTTAATAAACCGGCGGTATGTTCGAGGCTATATTAAAAAGTGGTAGCCTCGAACAATGGGAAAATCCCATAGGAATATATTCGCGGTCGAATATAAAAAGTAGTATCCACTGCCACCAGCCAAAACTCGGTCGGGTGGGGGGGGTGGGGGGAGAGACTGGACTGTGCCCCCTCGAACAACAGACCCCGGGGCAATCGAATTGCCCCGACCAGTACGTCCACAATATGATGGTTTGTACTGGTTCCGTTCACAATTTGAGACTAGTAAAGCCAATGGTGACTTAACATGCCCTGGGAGACAGTAGTCAGTCGCAGGGTATGGAGTCTATGTTTGGGGGTCACTACGACACCCCTGGGTTACGGCACGGAGGGTGCTGTGTAACCCATATACCAAAAACATATGAAGCCCTATGGGGTAAAGGACCCCACAGCCCATAAAACACATACAAAGCCAAAGGAACACCTCAAATCATGTCTAAGAGTGGGAGGAAAAGTCTTAGCAGGAGAAAAAAATAAACCCCAAAAATCCAGCAAAGCTGCTGGGGGACTCACTAGGTTTGGGAAATTAGCCTTTACAGAGAATTCTCCCTAACAGGCCACGAGGCCCAAAAGCCCCTGCAACCACCAGGCCGACATGCTCTCCGACTGCGCAAACATCTGACACGTGGCCAACAGATCCGCCATTCTGCGGTCAGGAACACTCTGCAGTCGATCGTGTTACAGCAAAAACCCAGGAAGATCAAGTCCTGAGAGACCGTCATGGAAGAATTCCGCCAGTTCACTGAAAGACCGAGGTGGAACAGGAGCTGGAGGAGAGACTAAAGATTGAAGCAGCTTTCAGCAGACAAAGGCTGCGCAAGAGCCAGTCATTCAAATTCGGATATACATGGGTACCCTGCAGACGAAGATAGGCCGCGATCACCAACATCATCTTCGTAAAGACGCGCAGTGCCAAACTTCGGTCAAAAGGAAGCACTCGAAACTGGAAATGCTCCTCTCCCACAAAGAAACGGAGCTATATCCTGTGTGGACCCCAGATCAGGATATGCACGTAGGCATCCTGAAGATCCACCACACTGAGCCAATCACCAATCTGCAGGGCCGACCGTAACTGGCTGGGCGTGATCATCTTGAATTTCTCTTGGGGTAGGTAAAGATTGAACTGGGAAAGATCTAGGATGGTGCGCAGGCCAGCCTGGTTGGGTTTGGGCACTAAACAGCTGAGAGTAGAAGCCTTCCCCTCGCTCCACAAGAGGAACGGGTTCCACAGCTCTGAGGTCCCGTAGTTTCTGCACCTCAGCTTTTAGGGAGGGCGATCCAGACTGCTGGAAAGGAGGGTTGAAGGGTGGGGTAGGGGTAAGCGGACGCACGCGCGGCTGACAAGACATCGGTCCTCAGTGATGGTCTACCACGCTTCCCAATGAGACGCAATCCGTCCTCCCACCGGGGTCTCGTGCGAGCGAGGAAAACACTCATTTGGCAGGCTTTTCAGTGGCGTTACCACCTGAACCTGAGGAGGAGGCTGAGGAGCGGGAGAAAAACCGAGTCCGTTGCTGCTTCGGGCGGTTTTTTGCCCGAAGGAGTATCCACTCTGCGGGATTTCCGGTCTAGGAAGCCCCTGAAACCAGAGGGCCGGCTATGCGACAGTGGTCTCTGGGTCCTGAAAGGGGTTTTAACCAGTACTGACAAGCACTTAGCTGTCTGGGTGCTGTCCTTCGTTTTGGTGAGCTCCACATCAGTTGTGGAATGAAAAAGCTCCTTACCGTCAAACGGCAGTTCCAACACCTTGTCCTGTGCCTCCTTCGAGAACTTGGTGGCATGCAACCATGCCTGTCGAGAGGTGTCAACACCCAGCATAAGGCCCAGAGCCGAGGTGTCGACATGATGAGCCGGGGCCTCCAGCAGATCCTGGCCCAAGACTCTGGCGTCAGATAAACCTGCCTCAAAGTCTTCCAGCTTCTCGACCGAATGAACTCCTCGAACCGACAGACCTTTCCACATTTTCATGTTCGTCCCCGCTAACACCAGTTCCGCGTTGGCCTGCCCGAGCTGTAAGGCCGAATTAGCGAAAATCTTCCTCCCAAGGGAGTCCAGGAGTTTGTCCTCTTTCCCCAGAACCTGAGTCGCTGTCGTAGAAGAGGACGCTGCAGGCCTGGACTGCAAAGTGGCTGCAGCCACCACTTTTGAGGAGGGGGGGCGGACAAGATGACAGGGCCACCTCTTCCGCAGAATGCAGCCTGTAACGCGCATCAATTGTCTTATTGACGAACAGTCCAGAGTGTGGCCTTTCCCAGACCCTGCGGACCTCGGCCAAAACGTCCTTCTGTAAGAACAGGCTGGTACGCTCTGAAGGAGACAAGGTGAATGTCCCCCAAAGCACCCCCTTCCTGCAGAACAGGTGCCAACAGGCACATCATGTCCAGTACCTGGTCGTGAAGAGCGGGGCTGGTCTTCGCTGTCCTGCTCGCCCTGCGCATCATCCTACAGGTCAGGAACCTGCTAAACCGTGTCAGGCACCGTCTTGTCCACGGGGGACAATGGGGGTAAGGGCGGAAGGGTCGGTGAAGGCACCGTAGGCAAGGGCGGCGCCGGCAGAACCACTGGTGGAACGGGTGGAGCCAGAGGCGCAGGCGGACATATCTCCCTAAAAAGACCCTTGAAATATTCTCTCATGGGGTCGGTACGCATGAGCGTCTGAAATGTGCCACAAAAGGCATCCTCCGGAGACGGTTTCGGAACTTCCGGAGAAGGCCTTTCATGAGGAGGATAATTCCAGGGACGCAGAGGGGAGGGTTGCCACACAAGTCCATCCCCCGAAGTGTCCACAAAAATCAAACGGTGCCGAACCCACAGGCAACAAGACATTGTGCGGAAGGGGCATCCGGTCGTTCCACTCGTAAACTGAACGAAATGGATGAGTACAAGGACTTTTATGTTCACCCGCGGAACCAACTCCTACACCTGAGGCCGATGGCGTAGTTGTAGGGTGAGCGCCCAAAATGGCCACCGTGGTCGTGGTGGGAACGGCTGCCATTTTGCCATCACCTGAGGGGAACTGCGGCACGTGTGGAAGTGAGGCAGGGGTCCCCGTCGGTGGGTCAGGGGGTCTTAATTTTAGCCTTTACATAGGGAACCTCGGTCGAGCCGGTACTATGTGGCCTGGAATGTTTTCTGCGACATAACAGTGGCCAAACTAGCCTCCACAGGAAGGCCCTCGGCACTGCCCGTAAAGGAGTAACTTTCACTCCTGGCCCCCTCAACAGTTCTGGCATCCCCCACAAGAGCGGGAATGGTCAGGAACAACTTTCACCGATAAGGCCTGGGCAGGCCTCTCAAAAATGTTGGTCTCTTTAGCCTCTGCACGAGGGACCTCGGACCCAGATCCGGTAACAGCCTTACTAGCGTGAGCCTCGAACATCTGTTCGGTAAAACCAAGCCCAACCGAGGCCTCGGGGCGCACCCCGGTACTTTTGAGGGAAGCCGATAACAAGGCCTCAGAGCGAGCTCTGGTACCCCACGACTCCGGAGAACAGGGTCTACAGGCAGCCCCCGCAGGAGGCCCTCTGAGAAACTCCTGTACAATTATTAGGCCCCCGAAGGCACCTCGGGGTAATCCCGGTGATAGAGCGATCAACGCTCCTTCCGGCTCGGGAAGAACCCAGAAAGGTATCTCCCGGCCGGGGTGCTCTGAAAAGTAAAGAACTTACTGGGCATTTCTTTTCATCAATAAACGCTTGAAAATACGAAGGAGGAGTATGTCGAAACACCTCCTCCCAAAGCTACAACCGACGTTGAAGCGCCCGGACCGAAAGGGAGTCGCAATAAAAACAGGAGTCCCAACGGTGATCCGGACCCAAACAAACACTCTAGACACAGAGGATGGGGATCCGCCCTCGCGAAGCGTAGGTGACACGATGAACAATCTGGAAAGTCTAGTTTGAACGACCGACAGACTAGTAAACGATGGCTAGCGAGACTCGAGGAGGAAAAAAAGGGAAGAAGATCTTCTGAAGATGCAAGCGCGTGAGCCCCGAACAAGCAGAGAAAAGGACCAATGGGCCATGTGGAGCCAAGATGAGCGGGGTTACAGCTGCGTGCCGGGCCCCGCGTGGAAAGAGGAAGGACTAAAAAATCTAAACATTTTTGGATGCTTTTACAAAGCTCTCCGGTCCCGTCCCACAGGACAGAGGGAGGTCCCATAAGTATGGAGGAAAGGAGACACAGGACGAAGGAGTATGAAGGGTTATCCCGGTCCACTGAGGTCTTCTTGATTGGCGACAACGGGGGCAGAGGAGGAGATCCAGAAGGAAGCGGTTGAGGCAGAGGGCGCACCGGAACCGAATCAGAACCGCCGGGGCCGGAAGAGGAACCGGCGGCTTTGGATACATTTCTAGTCTGAACAGACGCTTGAAATATGCCTGCATAGGATCAGAGTGCATGAGCATCTGAAACTTCACAAAGAACTCATCCTCAGCCGAGGGCTTAGGCGTTGGAAGAAGAAGAGGCTGCTCGTAAGGAGCACACCCTTATGAACGCAAGGAGGATGGTTGCCAAGAGGGTCCACCACTCGCCAAGGTCCACGTAGATCAGTGGTGCGGAAGCAGGAGGGAGCGAGACAGTATGAAGCAGCTGAGCCCACACCCGCCAGTCGAAAGAAGGGCAGAACGGGTTTTTATTGTCCACAGAACATGGAAAAGGCTGCTCAACCCCAAAGGGAATGCTCCCAGCATCAGACATTGTGAACGTAGCTTTAAGTGAGGTGTCCAAAATGGCTGCCGTAGGCCACGCAGGTTGGGCCGCCATTTTGTCAACACCTGAGGACAACTGCGTCATGTGTAGATGAGGCAAATGTCTCCTCAGGGGACATTAACATCTTAGCCTTACAAGGATCATCGGCAGAGCCGGTACTGGGTGGTCTCGGATGTTTACTGGACATCTTCGACCCCGCCTCAAAATTAGCCTCCAACGGAGGAACCTCGGACGAGCCGGTAACAGAGGGAATGTGGTCCGTGACTGCCCTCAATGCCCCCTCAGCAGAACTAGTACCACCACGACCCTGGACGTGGGATGGTTGAGGAATATACCTCACCGACAAGACCTTCGTATTGGTCGGTACAGACTTTAGCCTCTACAAGAGGAACCTCAGGCTTAAACCTCGTACGTAAAGCTCCCTCAAGAGGGGCCTCGAGTCGGAATTCGGTACAGAAAGCTCCAGAAGAGGAGACCTCATGGCGTCCCCTGGTATCAGCGTGGAAAGCTCCAGAAACTGAGACCTCAGGGTGAACCCCGGTATCCAAACCCCAGCCGAACTGGGCTTAACCTGAGCACCATGATGGTGAACCTTGGAACGATGTCCGGTACTGGCAGGTTCGCGAGAACCCTCCGAGAACACTGGTATCCTGTTAGGCCCCTGGGGCACCTCAGAGGAGACCCTGGTGACAGATAAACAAGCCCTTCCCGGCCGTTGAGGACTCCGGCCGGGGGTGCCCTAAAAAGTAAAGAACTCACCGGGCGCTACTTCTTCTCGTCAATGAAGAGCTGCAGATGCGGTGGAGGAACGCGCTGGAACACGATCTCCGACCGAAGACGACGCTGGAGTGCCCAGACGGAGAGGGAGTCGCAGTAAAGAAGAGTCCCAACGATGTTCTGGACCTAGAGACTCCAAACGGGATGAGGATCCGCCCCTGCGAAACGAAATTTACACGAAGAACAGGATGAAAAATCCTAGACGCTACGGCATAGACGGAGGACTAGACTACCGTGGAACCGCAGCAGGAAGGACAACGGGAGCAAAAAAACAAAAACTCCCAGCGATAAAAGTGCGTCCAGCCACGACCCCACAGAGAAAAGGACTGAAGGGCGATGCGTGGGGCGGAACTCCAGAGGGCGGGGTTACGGCCACATGAGGTACCCCACTTAAAAATAAAAGGACAACAAATTTAAAAAAAAATGTTCTAGAAGGACGGAATGTCCCACAAGTATGGAGAAAAGGGGATGGACGTAGGAGTATGTCTAAAACTACAGAAGAGTCTACGACAGCACCCCATTTAAAATACTTGAATTGCCACAAACACACAAAATATAGGGATAGGGCATGCTTGCCAACATGTAGGCATTAAGGGTGGATCTAAATAAGCCCAAGCAACACAAGAGTCAAGTAAGGTTCAGGACTAAAAGAATACCTGGCGTCAGAATGATTAGCCTAACATCAAGCCTATACGGATATGGTGGATGACAAAACGAAAGTGTCATTGGACGATCTTTGCATGAATGCACCATTAGTTTTTAATGCCAATGGCCCTCATTCCGAGTTAGGACTACACCATGGAGTAAATAGCTCCATGGTTGGCAACCATGGAGCTATTTACTCCATGGAATACCGGCATGGTGAATGGAGTAATTTCCGTTCCATTTCAAGGTTGGATGGACCGGTAATTCCCCATTCACCATAGCCCTTCCCCATCCCCATTTCTGCACAGGGCTCAATGGGAATGGGGAAGGAGGCAATTACGGCACCGTAAATTACGGTGCCGTAATTTACTCCAAGGTCACTTTGCGGGTCCCGTAATTTACTCCTGCTAAAAGCAGGAGGTAAAGAGGGACCCGCAAAGGGCACTCGGAATACGGAGGTAAGGGATTACCGCCATCGGTGCCCTTACAGGCGCCGGTAATCCCTTACCTCCAACCTCGGAATGACCCCCAATGTGTGTTGTTAGGAAATACAAGTGGTTAGATGGGATCTGCGGCGAAAGAGAGAAAGCATGTTTCAACTGTCCAGTTGTTTGACAGTGTGCTACTAATGAACTGCGACTGTAGGAGAGCAGATGCGTGCATGAGATGGTCACAGAAGAGTGGGTTTAGTTTAATCCCTTTGACTACTACCCACGTATTGATCTGGTCCCATATTTGTGGTTTTATATGACGCCTTAATCATACGCTTTGGTTTTTAAAAATGACTCATCGCTGTGGGATATATTTACCCACTCAGCAGTACTTCCCCCACATCACCAACCTGCGCATCTGCAGTCACCAGCAAAACGGCTGTGCTGGCTCCAGTGAGCACATTGGCCTCAAAACTGCAGCGAAAAAAAGATGGCTGCACCATCTTGCCAAGCACATATTGGGCAGGATGGAACAAGGGGGCACACTGAGGAAGCCTGCCAATCTGTTCTTACATATACAAAAGAAAGAGTGAAAAAGCAGCACTGCTTTGCTGGCAGCCCAAAGTTCCATGGAAAAAGGGAATTAGCCGGGAGCTTGGGGGTGTTACTTAGAAGCCCCTTATCTTACCTACTCATGTTAACATTTTTTATGTAACCCTCACTACTTTAAACAGCTGGTGGCAGTGGTTGAATTTTTACTACCATTGTGATTTTCTACCATAGAATGAATCCTCAGCTGCAGTAAAGCACCCATGGGTGACCATTTTGTCAAAATGGCCCTGGTCTTTTTTTCGCCATTTTCTATTTGTGAGGTCTTTCTTGGGTTTTTCTCTGCAGGCCAAACCAGGTTTGAGACCTTTGTTCGTTTTGCCTTTGGCAGGCTTCAGTACTGAAACCAACCTCTGGCTCCAGTGTGTCTGGAAGGGCAGGAAGTGAGGGTGGTTCTCGAAACTCCCTGGTCCTTTGTCTTTAGGAATGCCTGAATGCACTCAGTCCCGATTGGCCGGCTGGCTGTCCCTGCAAGACAGCCACCCTGCTTTTTGAAAGACAGGTAGGCTGTGCATGAAGGGGAGAAACCTACTTAAAAAGCGAGAGTTGAGACTGAAGACAGTTGACCACTGGGAAGAACCACCCGCCGAATAGACCGCGATCGAAGCTTACTGCCTCCTACTGGACTACTGCCCGGTGAAGCCTTCGTGCTGTGCTGAAACTACTTTTTCTGATCAACAAGAGACACTCTGGAAGGGACAACATCTCTTGGGTTAGTGGGACCGGCTGTACTTCTTTGCTGCTGCAGGAACTGAGTGCCAGGGGTCGAGAAATCCATAGTCGAGAGCTCAAGTCCCCTCACCAGAGTGCAGGACTCAAGAAGTGAAGGAAGCCCAACCAGTATCCAAGATCCGTGGTGATGCACTTTACCGAGCGCTAAAACTGCGTGGTGCAGCTGATCCGAAAAGAGCCGTAGCTGCCGTGACCTCCGAATTTCTGCCGCCGGAGTCCTCAGACGTCCTCCCTCTTGTCCCCACGACTGAGGCCCAGGAAAACAGGATCTGCATCGCTGCAACTAGACAGACCCCAGCTGGACCACTCTTGTAACCAAAGAGGTACTGTTCTGACTTGGGGTAGTTACCTCAGTGTCTGTAGCTTGCTCTCCTCAGTTGAGACATGGAGTAGCTGCTTTGCTAGAGTTGATTTCGGCTCTATCCTCCACAAGTGAACAGCTTGTGACACTAGAGTGATTTCTCTTCAACAAACTAACTTTGTGCAAGACTTTTACTATCCAAGTGCCTCCACTCCATAGACTTTTCTCCAACTGACTTTGGCTGCCCTGGCTCCCTGCAGACTATTCCATTTGACTTCGGTACTTACTGTCCCTCATAGGTGATGTTGTAAACTAATATTGATGGGAAAGGATTTTATCTAGACTTCATTGGAAGATTTAAAGTCCTCACATGCTCTGAGAACCTGTTTAACATGTTTTCTTTCCTTTAACCTTTCCTTTCTACAAACCTCAGAATTTACAAAGTGTACTAGTGCTATATAAATGCAATTACCATCCTAGTTAGTGAAGTCACCTTAGGGTGTAGGAAGTGTGTAAGAAGCGAGTATGTACTAGCTTGGTGTTGATTTTGAACAAGTATTTTAAAGTGTATTTTATTGCAACATATATTGCCCTTTTGAAAGAATGCTTATTTAAAAACTACTGTTAAATAATAATTTATAATAAACCTTCAGTGCAAGTATTACTTGGCTACTTGTATTCGTGGATTTCATTGCTCCAGTTCACATTTACCCCTCTTGAGATAGGTCTGGCTGCTCAGTCACACTGCCATCTTGTGTAGTACAGACCTATACCAATAGGTGGGTTATCTAATACCAAGAGGACAAGGTTTGTGTAGTCTCCCACAGGGTTACTACATCAATTCTTGCCTAACAAAGGATGGAACAGCCTCGCTGTAAGGTGCCAAAGACAGACTGCCATGTCAAGAAGTACTGTAAACCACATCCTCAGTGCTCAACCTAGGGCAATCCGAATCATGGTGGTTCGAACCTATGCAACATTCCGAGAACCAACACGAGGAACATACTCGACAGGAACACAGAGGGGACCGACGTTCAAGCCACAACCAATGCACCCACCATTTCTCCGCTCAGGAAATTCCCTGGAGCAGAACAACTTGTGCTGGAGGCAGAAACACAGGTCAGGACACTTTCCCTGGACAAAGGGAAGGAAGGCCTCCAGGGCCAACCCAATTGCTTGCAGCCGATTCTACAGTTTGACTCTGCCCTGATCAGACCGCTCTCACTATAAAGTATGGTCAGATGTGCTCCCCAACCATTCAGGGAAATGTGTTTAGGAGCACTGTTATTTGAGGCCACAGTTGCCATAGAGGCTCCCTAATCTGCACTTGATCTTGTTGTGTCCCCTACAGGAGATTCAATAAAACTTGGCTCAATACCCAAAGCAGACACCAATGAGTACTGCGATTAAGGGGGCCCGGAGGATGTGGGAGAGTGACCATTTTGAATTTGTCATTGCACATATATCGAGAGCCGCAATTCCAAGCTAGAACACAGCCACCATCCTTCTCCGGCACCAAAAAGCACAGGTAGTGCCAAATACTGCCCTTCACCACAGGTACAAGCTCTATGGCCGTTTTCATCAGGAGCTTATGCACCTCTGCCAAGAGGAGAATGTCGGGAGTGCGATCTGGAGGATGTTGCAGGAAAGTCTGCAAGATCCAAGCACCAGATGTAATGCATTGACACTGATGTCCAGGGCAGTCTCCCGTCCACTCCCTCTATGGGAGAGGAAAGCGTGCAGTCCTCAATGAAGGGCTTTTTTGTGCCTGGTTCAGGTGTGGACACAGTAGCAGCAGTAATTAGGTTATCTGTGATAACCTGCCCCCCCCCCACCCAACCCCAACCGACCACCCCCATATCCTTGATCCGATGGGGGAGGGAACCATGTGGTTGCTTGGCAATGGTTGCTCGACTCTGGCCCAGTAGGCGCAGGAAAAAATAACAGACTATAGATTTGGTTGTGGCATTGACACCCTAAATCTCAATGATTCACCAGCTTTAGACCAAAATAAATTGCTGTGAAAGGAGATATGAATTAGCTTTGCCTGCATATCAGGAGAAAACGAACGTCCTATGCCACGACTGACTGCGTAGCAAAGTCCTTTTGCCCATAGAAGTGGCCATGCAATCTCCTTTGTCAGACCCGTTTGCAAAGACTACCTTGATCCTCCTTCGTCGCAACCAGAGTGGTGAACCCCTCTTCTCCAATGTCCTCTGAAGACAGCCACTCGGGATACGTGGAAGACTAACCTCACAGTACGACCAGGCTGCAAGGAATGGGGTGGCTAGGCAAGAACCCTGGGTTGGTAAGAGCAGGACAGTGTTTTTTAACCAGGTCCCGGTCCACCAACAGAATTTGCCGGTGTGCCATAAGTGGATCTATAATAGCTGTAGTAAATGGAATCAAGGCCTCCTTAGGAGGTTCTTGGTCCAAAATGCTGCTCAAGTCGTATTGGATCACAGACCTAAAAGAGGCAGACAGGCTTAAGGACGCTACCATCATAATCATGCTTTTGTAAAAGGCAGCATACGATTTCCACGATATAAGTGGCTTACATAAAGTCAAGCTCGGGAGACTCCAGGTTGCTAGCATCATGAACGTCTGAAGAAGCTTCTTTAGCAGTTTGGCTGCAAAGTAAAATTCCTCTGGTAAATTAATCACTTCTTCCTACCTGGGCTACAACTGTATGGTATGGGGTAGCCATTGTCAAAACATGGACCCATTATGGCAAAAAAAACCTGACCTGGAGATGGAGTAAATTCCAGAGACAAGCCGGCGTGGAACACTGCCGTTGTCGACAAACTCAGGACCACAGTTTCAACGACAGAGGACAAAGCGGAGGCTTACTAGTGGGCAGAACCAAGTGGCACTTATGTACTTTCATTGCTGCCTGAACACATTCATAGCTAGCCAGCATGCAATTGTTTTCCAATGAGTTGCTTCTGCTGGTCTCTGATGGTGGAGTGTGCTCTGGCTCTAAAGAAAAGCTGGAGCCAGTCGATGCTTTTGCAAAGATTAAGCAACTGCTACTTCAGATCTTCCAATGGGTCTAGGAGCTTGTGTGAAATAGTACCTGTTCTGTGTTTCCGTGAAGTGTCCTCTGAGGATATATCTTCATAGTTATATTGCCAGGAAAGCAGATTTTTTTTGGAGGAGATGCGGTCTCTTAAACTTCCTTGACTCCTTTGCGCAAGAGCAAAGTACTTCAGGTTCAACTGATTTTTCTTTCTTGGATTCTTGGGCCATTAGAAGGAGTCCTGGGAGCAAAGGACTTCTGTTGCCTGCCCTTGTGTAGGCCAGAAAACTATTTGGCAGCCCATTCCAGAGGGCCTTGGTGCGCATCGTTTGGAAGGAGACACAATCATCCTTCTGCTAGGCCCCCAGGCAGCAGAAGCCTGACAGACCTCTTACCTCTGCAGTACTTGCAGGGCTTAAATAAAACCAGAGGCCTTTGGGGGTATCGGTCAAGTCAGTTTTGATTTATCACAGAAGTAGATGCCGATCTGAGAATGGCATGCTGAGCGCCCAGAAAAAAAGGAACTCCGATTATGAGGTGCAGTGATGTCATACATACGACCCATGGTGTCACGTCTATTGTCATAAAAGCCAACAGAGTGGAGCAGGAACAAAGCTGCATTATACTTGTGTGGCTTAAAAGGTTCACCAAGATCAGCTGGAGAGTATACTGAAGATGAGGACTCTGTGGGAGGAAGATCCATTAACATTTTATTTGTAATGCCATTGAATTTCAACTAGTTTTTATCCATCCAAATGATCTCCCCTTAGTAAGGCTGCCAAAGCCACTTTTCTTCCGACAGAGGGAGGCCAAGGAATGCCCCAAGGACTATAGTTCTGGTCACAGCATTACAAATCTGGCAATAGAATGAGGAGTAGCGCGAACTAGCTCTGAATTGATGTTGTGCGCGAGTCTTCTACTGATAAATAAGTGCTTCTGACTTATCGTTTACATCAGTTCAATGTATTGATGCTAAATCGCCATACTACCTCCAAAGACGAAGCTAAACGGTAAACCTACAACCAAATTGTAGAAGGGTTTGCTATCAATAAGTGAGTCTTATGTGTCGGCAAACTAAATCATGGACAATCATTGAAGCGAACAGTCACATCAGGAGATGATTACAATGTATCCATATTGGTTTGTTGTTTTGGCTTGAATTTATGTTGCACTAAGGCATTTCAATTGTTTCAAATCGTTCTTCTGTATATTCCCTAGGTTGAATGACTTTACAGTATTAAGAACAAATAATTCTAAGGATATTAATTCAATAGAGTTTACTGACAATTTTAGAACCGATATTTGCCTTATTGCAGGTTTCTTTTAGAATTGTTAATGAAATGATAATTGCCAAATCCGAAGCCTTTTTATTCATCGGTTATGATTTGTTATCCCACCATAACAACCAGACACACAAGATCTTAATTAAATCACAGACAAAGGCCCCCCATTGCCCTCCCTTCTGCCCCCGAGAAGGGTCCAACGTGGCCGCACACCTCATCAAGGATCTACGCAGAGACCACCACATCACCCAATCCCTCATCGACGTACACTGGCTACAACTGCATGCAAGAATCACCTTCAAGTCTTGCTGCATCATCTATAAGGCAGTCGCCCACAGGTCATCCAGTTACCGTGCGCAGAAACTCCATCTTCGGCGGACAGCGCACCAGAAGTCAGGACATGTGCAGAAGCTGCAAAAAGTAAAGGACCAGAAAACAAGCCTGAGCCCCACAACTATGGAACCTCCTCCTAGTCAGCATCAGACTTGCAACGCGCGCTTCTACAATTCAGAAAAGAACTCAAGACCCATCTCTTCAAGGAGTCTCTTCTCAACAGCTAGGCCATCACGTCGCTACATGACTCACTAGATGCCATCCGCCCCTCTTCACCAACACCACCATGTACCCCTCGTCTGTGCCCCTATGTATCCTACCCCCTGCCGTAGATCTGTTGTGTTGTATACCTCTGTAGAGCGCTCTGTTGCGTCTGGAAGCTAGGTCAGTGCTCAATAAATACCATAATAACCAAACACCATAATAATTGTGGACGGATATATGAAGAAACAAAAGTTGGGAATCAGGCTGAAAGTTAACTATGTGGCTAGAACACCAAAACACTGATGCAAAGGATTTGGATTGGCCGTGGTTACCATCTATTTATGCACCCCTTTACTCATGAATGCCCATGATTTTAATATATATTCATGGAATACCTGTGGGTAGAGACAACTGTTCAGAAATCGATCTGGTTCTGTAAAATCTCATGGTTGCAACATAATTCTCCTTCAAGAAGTCTGGCTTTTGGAGATCTATTATTGGAAGGCTTCTCAGTGTTCTTACGATGCGCCCGTCAAGGGCCCACAGGTTGTGGATTATTAATTGCAATGAAAAACAACTTGGGTGTCTCCTGAGAATGTTCTCATGGTGCAAGTCCACCTGGTGACTGTCAAATCCTCACTGAATAAAAATGTTTCCAAAAAAATCAATCTGTAAATGAATGACAGCACAATGAGACGAACAGTCCAATTCCTTGTGCTCTTCGAAGGGGAGTGGCACAGGTCCCTGCCTAAGGCAAGGGAGGAGAGCATGCACTCATCGTGTGGCTTAATGCGTATCCAGGCCTGCCCAACATTAATGCAGCGTACCCAGATCTCCCATGCTACCGCTCCTGCACTTCCCCCTGCCTCAGATTCCTGTGAAATTACAGGCATAGATTTCGGCTTGTGCAGTTAAGAGGTTTTATTTATGTTTCCCTCCTCTGTGATACTCCATGCCCTTGCTAGTGCCACCAATGCCTTTCTCGCTGCGACTACGGGTGTGGGTTGAGGATGGTGCGGCTTTGTTGGTTGGCTCCAGGTACAAGTTGGGTGAGGTTTGCAAACTCAAGGAGGAGGATTTTGATAGAATTACAAGCAATCAGTGGTTAGGTGAAAGTGAAAAAAAAATGAGCAAGGAGCAATGCAGCCGGGTGTTTTAACATACGGCTATACTGTTTTTTTTTTAAGGGTGGGGGGGGGGGCTAAGGGTGGTTCAAGAGGGCACGTCCAAGCTCTTCTGGCACTTGCTATGGTTGGTTTGTGTCTGAAGATGGTTAATAGGAAGTCCTTGAGCTGAGTATCTACCATGCTACTTATATCATCATCCTACTTGCTCTCTCCTCTGCTTTCGACAGTGTCAACCATACCACCCTTCTCAAACGCCTCCGTGACAACATGGGCATCACCTGGCTGACCTCTTTCCTCTCTGATCGACCCTCCCAGGTACAGCTTGGGTCCCTCCTATCAACTATCTCCCTCTCTACCTGCGGTGTTCCCCAGGGATCTAACCTCTCGCCTTGACTTGTCAACCAATACGTCTGCTAAAAAAAAACTCATTTCCAGGCTTCCCTCGACCACCTCCTCTCCGATTGCCTAATCGCCATTCAAAACTGGTGTGCCACCAATGATCTTGTCTAAATGCCAACAAGACTGAGATCCTCCTCATCGGTACACCTTCACCATCCTCCTCCCCTCCCTCACTCTCTGGCTGGCCTCCCTTGGCCCTCCTCCTACCCCGACCTGCGAGGCTAAGAACCTCGGAGTCATCTTCAACTCCACACTTTCCTTCTCTGCACACATCACTAATAAGTCAAACTTCTTACTGCACCTCCTCAGAGGTACTCTGCTCTGCCTTTCCTATCCTTCCCTCAGAAGCTCTGTCTCCCAAGCTCTGGTTCTCTCTAGGCTGGACTACTGCACAGGCCAATTTCTAAATGTACCTGCCTCCACTCTCCGCCCTTTACAACTAATCCAGAACAGGACTGAAAGACTTGTCCTTGGCCTCTAGCCCTGGGTTCGTATCTCTCCAGCTCTGAAAGCCCTTTGTTGGCTCCAAGTGGATGCAAGGATTATATTTAAAACCCCCTGCATTGTCCACAAGGCTTACTGGGGCCTGTGTCCGAAATACCTTTGGCTATCCCTCGGTAAATACCTCCCCTCTCAAGCCCTTCTCTCCTCTACTTCTAACGCCCTCAGGGTCAGTCGTTTTTCAAAGAAACTAGCTTGGGGTAGATACCGGCCTTTGGCAGGGGCCTCCCTTTGGAACAGCCTCCCTGCCACCTTGAAACATGAGGACAACCATCTCTGGTTCCGGAAGCACCTCAAGACCTTACTCCCCTGCTGATCGGTTTTCTCTCTCAGGCATCGTGCACCTGGCCCAGGTACCTGCTCACCCTGCCACCCTCCGGGCCCATCTGTAACCATACAGTCCCCCACCCACTTTTCTTCTGCACTTATCAGATATACCCTATCTGCTTAACCTAGCACTTGCCCCTTGCTGGCTGCACTACCACTGTATCGCCTTTTTTAAGATTGATGTCACTTATTTTTATTCTGTCTCTTCTCTGTTCCGCACTTTCCACTTCCACGCACTTTCCCCCCTTTTCCCTTCCCATGCACCTGCGCGTTCTCAAGGTCAGTGGGCCAATGTCGTTTTTATTCTCCCCGGTTCCCCTCCCTTTGCCGGGTCGCGCTCTGAAACACTTGCATACGCACGCAATATACATTAAATAACATTTAATTTCTTAAAAAAAAAAAGGCTACTAAATTCCCTAAGGTAGCGCAAGCTACTTCAGATGGAGACCAATTCCTTGACTGAACAAATGGAGACCCTCTTGACTAATATAGGTGAAGATGTTGCCAGGAATCAGAGCAAAGAAAGTCTGAAGCTAAAGAGCTGAAAGAAGGCTTGCAGTCTTGTCCAAAGTTACAAACTGAGAAATTGGTAACCCCCTAAAGGCACAACCAGGCCACATTAAAGCAGGACTTTCTACCCAAAAATGGGACAAGGTAAGAAGGAGGATATCATTCCTTGCCAAAATGTTAACATTCAGAAAGTCCAACTCTTAATTTGTGCAAGCCCTGGCCTCCACCACAGCAGAGGTCTTTGCAGGGTGATAAATCGAATGGGACAAAATAATAGAGCATCATAGTTTCAAACAGTTCCTTGAAGTTGGTGAAGAAAGAGACGATGACCTCATTCAGACTGAAAATGTTAATGGTAGGATCCCACACATGCAGATAAAATGATTAAGGCTAAACGTGCCTTCATTTATGGAGGCAGGAAGAAGAGCGTATAGGCCATAATAAATATTACAAAGAATACACATCAGGAAAACAAGCGAGTGGAGCAGAAGAATACTGGATGACTGCAAATCTGTAGCTGTTGTACTGGCACAAGTATAAAAAGGACCTTGCAGCCTTCAGAGCGGATTATGGGGACCTACAAAGTCTTGTACTGGTGAAGGAACCTACCAAGTTGCCATTCAGTTTCCAACAAGGGCCTAGTACAAAACCAAATAAAAGGAGAATCCCAAGTGCTCACTGGAAATCTCCATTCTAATATTCTGAGTGTAGTAAAGGGGAGAAACATGAGATAAGAACTCTTGAGAGTGACCGAATCTTTCTCACAAAATAATCCCATTCCAAAAAAAAAAAAAAAAAAACGAACCACCCCTGCTAAGCATCCTCAAAAATAGCGCACACAGCAAACAACTTCAACAGCAATTGAAATATTTCACATGAAAGGCTCTTATTGGTCACAATGTTTCATGGCATGGCTAATGTATTGCCTAAGTCAAAAGGCAAAGGCATACAGACATGCAAAGGTCTAACTCAAGCATTCCCCAAAAATTGAAACTAAGTACTTGGACTACACTGAAATGCACTTAATGCCTCCTTTAGAGTTTGGCAGTATTCCCTTTCCAAATAAGCCTGTCCAACTGCAGATTGTCGGCATCTTCTGCATGGCAGTAGTGTTTAGCGAACGTGTGCAGAGTGCACCAGGTAGCGGCTCTGCATATGTCCTTGAAGGCTACCCCCTCCGTGAAACGCTACTGATGCCGCTCTCCCTCTGGTGGAGTGTGCGGAAGGCGGCTTGGTGAGGGGGGGGTTGCCCTTCGCTTGATGACAGTGGGTGATACATAGAGAGACCCATCGTGCCAGACCTTGTTTGGAGATATGCTGTCCTTTGTGCGACCAGAATAAGGAACAAGTTACTTACCTGTAACTGTTGTTCTCCAGCATGGGTCTGGCATGGATTCACATGCTCATGAATATTCCCCGTCAGGCTGGGAATCCTCGGTAAAGAAAAAATCAGTATCAGTTTCGTTTCTGATCTGTCTTTCGTAGTAGTAACCAATCACTGATCTCTGCGTCATACTGACCACAGCCAATGACTGCCCTCTACCTAAGCCCCGCCTCTGGCAGCCATCTTCAGATTTGGTAGCACGTGAAGTGGCAGTATGACCAAGTGAAGAGCCGCAGAGGGGTAGGCGGGAGGGTTTGCATGTGAATCCATGCCAGACCCATGCTGGAGAACAACAGTTACAGGTAAGTAACTTGTTCCTTCTCCAGCATGGGGTCTGGCATGGATTCACATGCTCATGAATATAAGAATAGATAGCAGTACACACATGCACAACCACGGGGGGCGGCAAAAGGCTCAACATTAAGCAATACAAAAAAAACACTCAACATTAAGCATCTCTTACCTCCTCACCAGGCTCACCTTAAGCGAACAGGTTGCGCAGCACTGCTTGGCCGACCCTGGACTCCTCCCTGGAATCCCGATCGACGCAATAGAATCTCGTGAAGGTGTGCGTCGACCTCCACGTATCAGCCCTGCAGATGTCCAGCAGGGACACACCAGATAAGAACGCCGTAGTAGCAGCGATCGCTCTGGTCGAATGGGCTCTCAGACAGCCTGGCAGCGGTCGGTTAGCCGACCGGTGACAGTGCATGATGCAGCCGGAGAGCCATCTGGAAATAGAAGACTTCGAGAGAGCCTTCCCTTGATTCACAGGTCCAAAGTTCACGAACAGCTGTGATGTCCTCCGGAAACTCTACGTGCGGTCTACGTAGAACTTCAGCGCTCTAGCCACATCCAGCGAGTGCAAAGTCCTCTCGGCCGGCGACGAAGGAGACGGGAAGAAAACAGGTAACGCCAAGGGCTTGTTAAGATGGAAGTCCGACGGCACCTTGGGCATAAAGGAGGGGTGCGTCCTAAGCACCACCCTCGAGGCATGGAAAGTCAAGTACGGTGCTTTGCAGGATAGGGCCTGGATCTCTCCCACTCGTCGTGCAGAGGTAATGGCCACCAGGAACGCAGTCTTCCACGACACAAACTTCATAGGTGCGGAGTGCATCGGCTCGAATGGGGGCCCCATGAGCCTGTTCAGCACCATGTTAAGTTCCCACGCCGGGGACGGGGCCTTCACTGGCGGGAACGACCGGAACAGTCTTTTCATAAACTCTTTTACCAGTCGATGGGACCACAGGGACGTCCGTCCTGTGGTTCTGGTATATCTGGAGATCGCCGCCAGATGAATCTTAATGGAGGCATGGGCTAGCCCAGCCTTTGCCAGCGATAGCAGGTACGGCAGCACTTGAGGGGCCGTAATCCGTAGGGGGTTGATCTTCTGTGCTCGGCACCAGATAGAGAACCTCTTCCACTTATGACCGTAGCATTTGAGAGTCGAGGACGCCCTGGCCTTTGCAAGAACCTCTCTGCAATCGGCCGCTATATCGTAGCCTCCAAACTCTAGCGCTGCAGGAGCCAGGCCTGCAGGTTCAGCGACACCAGGTCGTGGTGGAAGATGGCGCCTCCTTCTCTGGAGAGAAGGTCCGCGTCTGCCTACAGCTTGATGGGAGGGGACGTTGACAAGTCCAGAAGGTCCAGGAACCAGATCTGCCTCGGCCACGCCGGTGCAACGAGGATCATCCTGCACCGGGACCTCTTGAGCTGGCTGATGAGTCGAAGCAGCAACGGCAACGGAGGGAACGCATACAGGTATAGGCCGTCCCAGGGGAACGAGAACGCATCGCCCATGCTTCTCGGCTGGGGCGAACCGCTTGCACTTCGAGTTCGTCGCTGTTGCGAACAGGTCGATTTCGGGTTTGCCACATCGTCGGAAGAGTAGATCCACCTGATCCTGGCGCAGTTCCCACTCGTGACACGCGCGCAGCTCCCTGCTGAGCGAGTCGGCAATGGTGTTGCTTTCTCCTGCCAGGTGGAAGGGAGCCAGGAACATCCCCTGGGCGACCGCCCAGTGCCACAGATCCTGTGCCTCCTTGGATAGGGCTGGGGATCTGGTGCCTCCCTGCTTCCGTATGTAAAACATTGTCGTGGTGTTGTCCGTGAAGATCTGCACCACCTTGCCCTTGAGCGACGGGAGGAACGATTTGAGAGCCCAGAACACGGCTCGGAGTTCCAGGACGTTGATGTGCAGGAGCCTCTCCTCCGGGAGCCAGAGGCCTCTTGCGTGGAGATCTCCGGTGTGGGCGCCCCAACCTTCCAGGCAGGCGTCCGTCGTCACCGTCTCCTGGTACGCCGGCGTCTGAAAAGTCCTTGCCCGCCGTGAGGTGCGCTCGAACGCCCCACCACTGAATCGCCCGCCGGAACACCTCGTTGAGGGGGACCCTGTCTTCGAAGGTGCCCGTCGCCTGCCTCCAACGGGCGTCTAGAAATCCTTGAAGAGGGCGCATCCGTAGTCTGCAGAGGCGCACCAGGTAGATGCAAGAGGACATCATCCCCAGGAGGGACTTGATGGACCTCACCCTGGCCACGTCCGGGCAAGCAGGCGCTGCACTTTGCCTAGAATGGCCTTCGTCCGTTCCTCCGACGGGGCCGCCAGGCGCATTACTGTATCAAGCTTCGCTCCCAGAAACAGGGCCACCTACGATGGCACCAGGTGGGACTTTGGGTAGTTTATGGCGAATCCCAGGTCTGTGAGTAGCTGGACGGTCCTCGCAGTGTGTTCGACGGCGAGTTCCCTCGTCCTTGAGCGGATGAGCCAATCGTCCAGGTAGGGGTAGACGTGAATCCCCTGCAGGCGCAGCCGCGCCGCCACTGGTGTTAGGCACTTGGTGAAGACCCTGGGGGCCAACTTCAATCCGAACGGCAGTGCTCTGAATTGGTAGTGGCGTCCCTGGACGACGAACCTGAGGAACTTTCGGTGACTTTTGAGGATGGGAACGTGGAAGTATGCATCCTCCAGGTCCAACGACGATAGAAAGTCACCTTCCTCCAGCTGTCCCAGTACGTGCTGGAGGGTGACCATCCTGAACTTTTGTGATCTGATATATTTGTTCAAACGATGAAGGTCCAGGATGGAGCGCAACCCGCCCGTCTTCTTCCTGACGAGGAAGTACCTTGAGTATACCCCGGAGCCTCTTCGGGACAAGCTCAATGGCGCCTTTCCCCAGAGCATCGCCCGTACTTCCAACAGCAGTTGCGGGACGTGATTTTCCTTCCTGGCCACAGGAGGAACGTGAGGGCACTTCTTCAGGAATTCGATAGAGTGTCCTCTTGCCAGGGTATCCAGCACCCAACGGTCGGTGGAGATGGACTTCCACACGCCGACGAAGTTCGTCAGCCGGCCTCCCACCGGGGTGCTTCGGTGGGGGACCCCCGAGACCACGGCCGGTTCAGTCCTGCTTGGAGGTGGCGGCCTTGCCGCCCTGGCCACCTTGCCGACGGCGGCGAGGCGCTCCCTGCTTGCCACGACCCCTGTAGGCCTCCTGAGACGAGGAGCGTGCCGTCTGGCGGTAGGACGACGAGCCACCGCTGGATCCCTTGGAGGCACCCTGTCTGCCTCCGGAGCTCCGAAAGGGCCGCCGTTGCTGAAGGGCTCCTAGGGCGCGGGCCGTCTCCGTGTCCGTTTTTATGGCTTGGAGGGATTCGTCCACCGCCTTCCCGAACAAGTTGCTGCCGTCGAACGGCATGTCCAATACCCTGATCTGGACGTCCTGACGGAAGTCGGTCGCCCAGAGCCAACCCCGTCATCGTAGGCAAACACTGTTGCCCAGCTGGCGGAACCCGGTATCGGCAATATCGGTTGCCACTGTTATGGCGTGGTCCGACGCCACCTCGCCCTCTTGCAGTATTTCCATAGCCTCGGACCTCCTGTCGTCCGGCAGAAAGTCCTATATGGGGGCCAGCTTAAACCAGAGCTCCCTGTCGTAACGGGCCACAATCGCCAGGGCGTTGGCTGCTTTGATCGTCGTCGCCGCCGACGAAATGACCCACCGCCCCATGGCGTCCAACTTCTTTCCCTCGCCGTCCGGCGGGAATTCGGCGTCGAGGCTCCTGACCCCGCCGCTTTCTTCTTCGCTGCCGCTGAGACGACCGAGTCTGGCGTTGGCTGGGCCCTGAGGCACAGGGGAGCGGTTTCGGGGACCCGGTACTTCTTCTCGTACCGGTCCCGTTTGGCTGGTGCCGTGGAGGGGTTCTTGAGAACCGACAGGCCCTCCTCCCAGATGTCATCGATTAGGGGCACCGCGATGACCGTCTTCCTCTTGGCCTCCCGGCGCTGATAGAGGAAACCTTCCTTCTTCTGCTCCTCCGGGCAGAGCTGGAACAATTCGGACGCCCTGGCGATCATGGCGTGGAATGAGCCAATCTCGTCGGGCGGCGAGGCCCGTGCGACGGGAGACCCGTTCCGTCGTCGTCGCTGTCGCCCTCAGAACCCGTCGTCGAGCCCAACGCACCGTCATCTCCCGACTCGTGGGAGGATGAGGAGGGAACTGTAGGCCTTACGGGGGTGAGCGGAGGAGAGGGTTGGGTCCTCTGTCGTTTGTTCTGAGGACTTCCCAACGGGCCAGGTTGCGGGTCATCCGGCCTGGGCCGTGGGAATCTCATCCTTATCTCAGAGCATAAGGAATGGATGGCAGACAAAATGGCCACCGAGCCGTCCTGATGCCTAGGATCCGGCTGCGCCGGAAGGGAAGGCCGCTCTTCCTCACCATCGTCGTCTTCCTCGGTTATCTCCGGAGGATCTTCCTGACGGGATCGAACCTTCTCGAATTGGACTTCGAGGTTCCTCACGGCCTCGGTCAGTTCCTCCTCTGAGGCTGACTCCGAGCTCGAGGAGGGGACCGTGCCCCCCCTCGCTTCTTCCATCATGGCGGCCACGACGATGGGCTGAAAAGAGGATTCCCTCCTTGGCAGCAGGAAAACTCTAGTCCCGGAGGCGGTCTCCGCTGGCGGTGTCTCTGCCGGCTTGGCCAGAGTCGCCGCGATAGCCTCGATAGAGGCCTTCGCCTGCTGGGTAGGGGCCTTGACCACCTTAGGTGCGTCCCAAGCCTTCTTCTGGGGAGGGGCAACGCCTCGCTCCCCCTCTTCCGAGATCGGACGGGGCTTCTCCCAAAGCTTACCCGGGGTCTCGGACTTTCTCTTCCCCGAACCGGAGCATTGGCTCGTGGTTGTCGGTGCCGGGGAAGGTGCGCCCTGCCTGGCGACCGAAGAGCCCGACCTTTCGGCGCTCCCGGAGCCAGCGGACTCGCAGCGCTTGGCCTGGTGTTGGGCCCCCGTCGCCGGGGCGCCGCACAGGACAGAAGCCCGCTCGGACCCTTTCTTCTTCTCACCCGTCAAGCCCTTCTCCAACCAGCTTGCGAGACGGGATCAACTGTCCCTTATGGTCCGCTCCGACAAGTTCTTGCAGAACTGGCAGTCCTTCTCTACATGAGTCTTGTCCCCATGAAGACAGTAGAGGCATCGCGAATGTTCGTCTTCCTTAAACACATTCTGCAGCCCGCATCCAGGGCAGCTGCGAAACAGCTTGGGTCCGGGCGACGAACTCGCATCCTGGGCCATCTCGAAGTAGGCCGCAAATCTTCTGGAATCCTCCAAGAAGTTGATTCGACGAAACCTTCACCCTTGAGGGGCGTAGGAAAATCCCGCAACGGGTAGCCGTTAACGGAAGTAGAAACGGTGGAGCTTGAGGCTCGATTAACCGAAAAAATGTGAAAATTCACCTGAAAAAGCACGAAACACGCAGTAAAAGCTCGAGAGCTAAGCACGAGGACTCCCAACACTTGAACGTGCGGTAAAAATCTGAAGATGGCTGCTAGAGGCGGGGCTTAGGTAGAGGGCAGTCATTGGCTGTGGTCAGTATGTCGCAGAGATCAGTGATTGGTTACTACTACGAAAGACAGATCAGAAACGAAACTGATACTGATTTTTTCTTTACCGAGGATTCCCAGCCTGACGACGGGGAATATTCATGAGCATGTGAATCCATGCCAGACCCCATGCTGGAGAAGCAATGAACAGTCTGTTTGAGGAGCGGAACTCCTTAGTTCTCTGGAAGTAGAATTTCAAAACTCTAGCCACATCTAGAGAAAGCAATGCTCTTTCTGCCTCAGAGGTATGATTCTGGAAAAAAGATGGCAGGACAATGCACTCCGTGAGGGTCATTTCCACTAAGACCTTGGAAAGGAATTTAGGGTGTGTTCTCAAAATGACGCAGCCCTTCTGAAACAAAGTAAAAGGAGGTTCTGAAGACAAAGCTTGCAATTCACGGATCCTCCTGGCCGATGTAATGGCTATGAAAAAGGCTGTTTTCCAAGATAGGAATTTCATGTCACATCTGTGAATGGTCTCGAAAGGGGGTTCCATGAGAGCTGTTAACACGGTGTTTAGACTCCAGGTAGGGACTGGTGAGGGCGTAGGAGGGAGAGTACGCATCAACCCCTTCAGGAAGACCTTGACAGCCGTAAGAGAGTAATGACTGTTTCTGGAGTGGTCGTGTATGCCGATATGGCCGATAGGTGAACTTTGATAAAGGACAGTGAGAACTCTGCCTTAGCCAAATGCAGTAACTAAGGTAGTATCTGTTCTACCAAAGCTGTAAGTGGGTTAATTGTCGACTTCTCTCACCACTTAGAGAAACAAGTCAATTTCCGGACGTAGGGGATTCTCGTTGAGAGGGCTCTAGAGGCCCCGATTATGTCCCAGCAGTCTGCCGGGAGATTCAGATTCATAAGTCTACGCTGCTCAGGAACCAAGCCTTGAGAGAGAGGCCCGCTGGGTCGTGGTGGAGGACTTTGTGGTTCTGTTGCATCAATCGGTATTGTTGCACTTTGAAGCGAACTGGAGGCCATCAGAATAGATGCTGTAGAGCCGGGTACCAAATCTATTGCGCCCAGTCCGGGGCTATTAGGATCATAGAGCAATTCTGCTCCTTCATTCTGCGTAGAGTTCTCGCTATGAGTGGAATTGGTGGGGGGGCATAAAGGAATTTCCCTGTCCAGTCCACTGAGAAAGCGTCTCCTGCTGACTGCTGTTCTGGGTACCTTGAGGCAAATTCTTGGCATTTTCTGTTGGTTCTGGTGGCAAAGAGGTCGATCTGTGGGAGGCCCCATATGGAGAAAATCCGCTGGACTTCCTGTGTGGGTGGTCCTTACCTGCCCAAGTTTCCTCTGTGGACTAGCTGTATGTGTACGTGGCATCCTCCACCCGCCCATCTCGTTCCTTTTGTAAGGAAGGCATGGTGTCAACGAGTAAGACAGACAAATCACAGTTCAAGGGTGTTTACTGAACTTCGGGGAGGTTGGAGGTTGCAAAAACGCCTGTCTAAACCTAAATCTAAGGATGGAAGCAAGCTGCGACCATCAAAATAAAGATAAAGGAGTTCTAGTAGTGCCTTTGTAAAAATAAAAGGGCTTATACTAAAAATACAAATAATTACCAATCCTCACTTCTAGACAATAAGCAGTGTGGGAAATGATGTAGATAAAGTGCGTCAAGAAACAATATGTCAGAATGACTGGATGGTTGGTTCCCCTTCCCCACGTTTTCACCACGGACAAGGCGGCACACTTGGGCTTCAAACACACTTCAGTTTGGCTAAACACAAGGGCACGGTTCCAGTTCATGCATCAGCTCTCTGCAACTAAAAGTCTCTTGCTCAATTAAGTAAGACTTCTCCCTTACAAGACAAAGGTTCAAAGATTGTTCAAAGTTCCTTTCCTCACGAGTTTACTTTTTAAACAAAAAACGTCTTTTACTTACGCCTAGATACCCCCTCCGGCAGCTGACCCTCCGATTTCTTTCACATTTCACAAAGGATTGCAAAGGATTTGACGTAACCCTAGCAGACCACTTTGAATTCTCTTCCCCATAAATTATACTCATATTTCATAAATTCTATTAGCGGGATCCATTCAGGCATAGACATTTCGATCGGGCAACCACGTGCTGCCGGAGCACTCTGCTACTTAGTATTGTGCTTTCACTTCCTAAAGTTCAGAAAACAATTATCGGCTTTCCCCTTTTCATTTGCGTCTTTCATCAAACGCCTTTTCCATGCGACTTCACAGGACACTGCTGCCGCCCATAACCTTCGTTCATACACAGCTCGGTTTCAAACAGTTGCCTTCAACTCACCGGCTACATACAAGGGTCGCCTTGCGGCTTTGATCGTGAAGTCAATGGGGCTAACGGCAGCTGCACTTCTCCCCCAACTCTGCTAGTCAGGCAGGAGGGCCCCCTGTATCTCGAACACTCATTACAGGATTTTCTGCTCTCACTTCACCTCACATGTGCTGCTTCTGAGTTTAACAGCCCAGCGATTACTTGTCCAACGGCCCAAGGGCATCACCCTCCTTGGTTTTGTTCCTTGACTTTCCGTCTGGTTTCCTCGATTCAGCTGCAGTCTGGAATAGGCTGCTCCTTCCAGTGCTCTGTGCCATTACTTGCCTTGCTTGAAGTGTGTTCCTGTGCTCCGCCTTTTATGCAGGTGGGGAAGGCAAAGGGGATTCAGGTGCGAGTTGTTCGACGCAATTGCCCGACTGCCTGACCACGGCACCGGGACATGTTCGAGTCGGTCTTTCCCCAGTGTGTAAAGGTAATTTATATGGGTTTGTGCAGAGAAAGGCGGCGGGGGGCTGTGGGGGAGGAAGGAGTGGGGTTTCAAAGCGCATGTATTTGATCAGGAAAGGGGGAGTAAAGATTTTTAAGGGGGGGGAATACCATTAGGTGTCTGTCCCACACCCACTCACTAAAGATCCCCCATCCGGTGATCCTCCCGCACTGGTCCACCCTCCAGCGCTGAATCAAATAGCGATGGCAGTGTCCCAGCCACCTGAATGACAGATCCCCAAGGACTGGTAAGTGAGACACTTTCTGGTTTCTCACACTTCCTTGCCCATTCCCATGTGAGATCTTAACCTACCCAAGTTTCCTCTATGGGCTAGCGTTATGTGGTAATGGCATCATCCCCCCACCCTACGGTTAGGGAAGATTAATTTAGGAAACTGGGGATGATTCCGCAGTTTCCCGCTGCGTATAGGTTTCCTTCTGGTTCTGCAGCAAAGAGCCAAGTTTTGAGTAGTTGTCTGAATTGAAGATGATCCCTTGTGTTACGTATGTTTTTTGGTAGCTCATGCCAGGTTATTGGTGCCAGGTGAGAGAAAGATGATCCTCTGAATGTTCTCTTTTTGTATTGTTTTGGTTCTAGGCGGATGTCGTTGCTTGATCAGCGTGGTTTTATTGGGTGGCAGATAATTTATTTTCTCTTTTAGAAACTCTGCTCCTTGGCCGTGGATTGCTCTGTGCGTTGATTTGAACCTTCTTCGCCGTTTTATTGGTAGCTAGTGTAGCATTTTCAGGGGGTGGGGGTAATGTGTTCTCTTCGTGGTAGTTTGAGTAGGAGTCTGACCGCAGCATTTTGGATGAGCTGGAGTTTCTTTAACAGTCATTCTGGCACTCTTAGGAATATTGATATTTCATTTGTATTGCGCTCATACACAGGTGTTTCAGAGCGCGACAAGGCAGGGGAGGGGAAGAAGGGAGAATAAAAACAACAATCTTACTGGGCCCAGTGATATTGAGAACGTGCAAGTGCATTTCGACGGTGTAGGTACAAGCACAACTGCTGAAGTAGTTCTCGCGATACTGACTTCAATATCCACTGAATCGGCATGAATTAACGGGTGTGTAGGCTTATCTGAAGATTTACTGCCTACCGCAGCGTTAGAGGGCCTAGCGGTAGATTTTTCGCCTGGAAGCCTAGTAGTAGGTTTTGGGCCTACTGGGGTTTTTAGGGACCGTCGAATGACCGAGTTTCGATGTGTAAACCTGATTAAGGGGTAGCGCCCTTTTTATTGGACTGCCCAGTCGCAAGACGCTCCTGCGGATGCGGGGAAGGTTGCTGATCTACCCGATCAGAGTAATCTGCCAAAACTTTCGACGGCCATGTTGGCGCTTTCACCTTTTTCGACAGAACCGTCGAAATCAGTGGTGGGGTCGTGTGCTTAGTGTAGTGCGTTTTTGTACGCCCCTGTCGCCGGGTGTTATCCCTGAAGCAAGACTTGCGTCAGGCCTTGAAGGGTCGGGGACAGGCGTGGCGGACCTAGAACTGTCTGCCTCAAGGTCTATGACATCCAATACGGATGTTTGGCCATCGGAGGTGCCCCCGTCACTTTCGGCGGGTGTGGCGGTAGGGGAAGAGGGTTCAGCCTGCGACATACTGTATGCGGCCCACCGCTTTACATGGCGCTCCCTAAGGGTCTTAGGCTGAAGGAGCTTACAAGCCGCACACCACTTCTCGTCATGATCTAAGGGGAGACAAGAATTACACATTCTGTGCTTGTCTTTCCACGGGTATCTGACCATACACTTAGGGCAGAACCTAAATGGAGTCCTTTCCATAGAAAAAGGTATAAACAGAGATGACCAGACCTAGAGGGAAAAGAGGGGGAAAGAGGAAAGACATAACGAAAGATTATGGCCACCCCGACCCCACTCTCCCTACTGTGTAGGCCGGTCAGAGGGCCCGGCCATGTGGATGCCTCAGCCGCCAGATCTTAAGTGCCGAAATACACAGCTGTAGAAACTTCCTGCAGTCGTCGAAGTTCTGAATCGCCGTCAAAGTGACTTATAAAAGGGAATAACTTACAAGGTCGGTACAAAGATAAACAATGTCTTATATAAGAGCTCTGCTATAGGGCGACCAGTTATCTGGGCGGAAAAAAACAATCTGAGGGACCTCGGCGCGTGAGGGATTTTGGGTACACTTCACGTCACGATAGGGATAGTGTTACAGACACTTCAATGCCGACATCCCCTTTTGGTCCCCGAAAGACAAGATGCAATACTTCGCTATTACCACTGGATGTCGGACCATATGCACAGCATGTGATTCTAAGCAGATTAACAAACATCAGAAACATTTTTCAAAATAATTACTAAAAACCAACTGGATATGTTGAATCTAGGACTCTTTCATTAATACACAAAACTCCAATCTCTTGGAGGAGAAAATTAATTTACACAGATTGATGAGGAAAATGAGATTTAAGGGTTTTTCTTTTTTTACACCCAACCGCCAATGGAAGTAAAGACTAGTAGACATGACTATTTGGAAATTAAACAGAAAATCTACTTTGATCCCCAGATCAGCAACATAGCCATAATGATGTTTGAAAGAGCGGTACATTTTACTAAAAACAAAGGATATAATACCAGACAACATCAAAGCCAGCTAATTAGAGACTTAGCGGACGATTCAACTCTAACCCTAAAACCTGCAGACAAAGGTGGAGCTATTATAATCATGGGACACTGAATTCTACAACCAGATATAAGTGTTACAGGAGGATGAAAACACATACATTAAAATAGACCAGGATCCTACCAAGGAAGTAACTAAGATCATAAAAGATAGCCTGATAAAAGCACAAGATCATGATTGGATATCTGAAAAAACACATACATTCTTAACTAATTGTAAAGACTGGAGGGTGGTATCTGTACTCCTGCTCTATATATGGCAGAGTAAAAGCACAGGGCACCCCAGCCAAGATGCTCTATTTGGTAAACGTGGACGAGCAATCAAGGCTTAAGCTCCCAGGAGGTGATGCAGGCTGGTTCTTAAGTACAGTGTAGTCCCCAAGCACCCACAAAGGAATGTCCAACACACTGTTAGTGAGAACACAGTTCTTTATATAAATAGGCTCAAGTTATGTACACAATCACAATAACACACTTTGTGCTCAAGTTAATCTAAAATGGTAATTATATAAAGTTTCTATGGGGTACCACAATTACTCTTTGATTCCATTAAAATGCATCAACTGTACTCAGTTCAAATGTCATACAAATGACTCAATAAAGTGAACCAACAATAGACATATGAGGAAAGCGGGTTGGTTAAAACAATGGGCAGAATACTGGGCCCCTACCGCTAGGCACAGTTCTGTATGAGGATTTCCCCCCCCCCCGGCCCCCCCAACTGGGCAACCTGTAAAATAAAGATGTAAAACAAGCCCAGTCCATATATTGTTTATGTGAGTCTTATTCCCATCTAGGAAGGCTCTTCCACCCCAATGTACCTGGAACAGCAGAGGTAGTCGGATTGTTGACAGATCCTTCTGGAGTGATTCCCTTCAAGGAAGGAGCCATGGATGTTGAGATCTCACGAAGAAAAGGGTGAACAACGGCGGTGAGGCAGCAGCTTCGGTCCTGGCGGTGCTCGTCGACGTTCGGTCGTGGATGTCCTGTGAAGATGAGGTATGTGGTGCACCTCGGCGACTATAGTTCGTTGCCGCAAAGAGTTAAGAACTTTGGCCCAGCAAGGGTGTCGGGTCGTCAGCGTCTGTGGGCTTTGAGTGGCGGATTCTCCTCAGTGTGTCAGCGGCCTCTGCTTTCTCCGGCGGGACAAAGTGGTCGACGGTGCTGGCGGGCGAGTGCTTGGATTCAAATGTCATAGGCAGTGGAGCATTCCGGCTCCGGTCGACGATCGTCGTCGATGGTGATGGACTTCAATGTCTGGGCGCTTCGGTTTGTGATTCCTTGCTAGTCCCAGTCTCCGGTCGGCAGCTTTGAGGATTGACTTCCAAGGAGTCTTGGCGAAGGTTAGCTGGTGCACGATGATCCCTCGTAGTTGGGAAGAGGTCTCCTTACCAGGTCCTCTCTTTTGGATCAGTTTCTTGAAGGCACAGCAGCTTTCAGATTGCAGTGAAGGGAACAGCAGTTCACCTTCTTCCGGCTCGGCTTCGAGAGTAAGCATCAACTTCTGCTTCTGAACGATTTCCATCAGTGAGAGGCCCCCCAATATACAGTTTGGGCTCTCATTAATTCTGCTGGGTCACACTCAGGCAACCAATCACTCAGAAGAGCAGGCAGGCAGCCAATCAGGCTCACAGTGCATTCAGGCCATTCACTTCCCTCTAGACACTCACAAGAAATTTGTATTGGGACAAGTACCCTGCCATTCAGCACTCCACACTGCATTCATACCAGTTTCGGGTAGGGCTGTCTCAGTCATTGCGTCACACACCAGATACTAAGGTATTCATCACACACTCCATTCACCCAGGTCCCATCCCAAAGGTGCACCCGCAACATACAGTCATTGGGAAGGCTCCAGCCTGTCTGGCCTGGACTTCTCCACAACACCATATATGGAACTTCCACCCAACAGCCAGTCAGGCAAAGGGACAGATTCAGGGCTTCCCAGGACTTCGGGAAAACATGTTAACAGGCTATGGAGAGCAACAGACCACGGGGCCATCTTGTCTCCATCAGGAATCCACCGATTCCAATGGCAGGACCTGTGTATCCCAAAATGGAGGATACACAGCGCACCTGTCAATTGAGCATGGAGCTGCCACCAGTCCATACCTTGCTCTGTGGGCCACACATAGGTGCCCAAAAACATACACTAGTGGTACATGGTTGTACCCACACCCATGGGTGCCATAAGGGTATCCCAAGGGACCGTACACCAAACAAAAGACAAAAAAAAAAAAAAAAAAAAAAGGGGAAGAGCTGCACTGCCAGGAGTCCCACATCGACTCCTGGACAGAAAACAATACAGAACACAAATGAAAAAGGACTACAAAACAAGGGCAGGGAGGGCTTGGCGCTCCAATGTATTTCCAGCATCACACTAATGACTATCCGATCACTCTGGTATTCTACGGATCACCAAAAATTCATAAAGATTTTTAAAAAACCAGGCAAGACGTATTGTATCAGGCACAGAAAGAATTTTCAATCTGCTCGCCGTATATGTAGACAAAGCTCTCCAACCAGTGGTACAGACAACAGACAGATATTTAAGGGACACAACAGATTTCCTTAATTCAATACGCAAATTGACAGACATGGGAGACTGATCAGTTAGTGTCATTCGATGTGCAAAGTTTATACGTTGATCCCACACCAGGATGGTCTTGATGCCCTGGAATGGGCGTTACTAAGCGAAAAGTGTTGTAAAGCGAAAACTGTTTTCATCCTAAAATTAAGTAAAATAATATTGGTGAACAATTTCTTCAGATATAAAACACAGTTCTACCTACAAGCCTGCGGAACATCCATGGGGTCTTCCATGGCCCCAGCTTAAGCTAATTTGTTCATGAATCATTTGGAAACTACATCTATATTGCCCAACGAGAGGTGGAGTCGGAACATTATCACATGAGAAAGGTATATAGACGACGTGCTCATCTGTGGGGGAAACAGAAACAATCTGGATATATTTCTTGAAGATATAAACTTCATTCACGAAAGAATCAGATGCACCATGGAAGTGGGGATACCAAAGTTGCACTTTCTGGATGTGGAACTAGAGATTATGGGTAATTATATAGTAACCAACGTTAACGTTTACCACAAAAAGACAAGGTCAACAATGCATTACATTATCAGAGTTATCACCCACAACATCTAAAAGATAACTTACCATATAGTCAATTTCTTTGCCTGAAAAGGATTTCATCAGACACTAAAAACAGAAAATGAAAAACGATCCGAAGAAGAATTGAAAAGGGTTTATCCTAGTCAAATCATTGATGAAGCAAAAGGGAAATCAGAAAGCTTAGAAAGAGCAGCGCTGTTGGTCCCAATGACCAAATCCAAAGAAGTTCTATTCTTAAATGCACTAAGATACTCAGAACAAATCCATCATGTGACCGGGCTCATTATAAAGAATTGGCGTCTTATAGAACTGGACCTCCAAATTCAACTATTCCTGAAACCACCAATAATTGCTCACAAAAGAAGGGAACGGAACCTGAAAGACCAGCTGGTGAAAGCAGAGAATCAACCAAAAGGAAAAACAACAAGTGATAAGCACAAAGAAAAGCGGGACATATCCCCACTTAAATTGCAGCAATTGCAATAATGTCATGAAAGGGGGATATAGGAAACACCTGAAAAAAAGGAAATAAAAATCAATCTGAAAGAATGACACTTGCAACACCAAATCAGTGATATACGGCTTGAGTTGCCCATGTGGAATGTTATGTGGGACAGACCTCAAGGAAAGCAAAAAGATAGGTGGAATGAACAAGTAGCATAACAAATCGCTAGTTGCCCGACAATTTAATGAAAATAGGCATACCATTGCTCAACTTAAGCTAATTATACTGGAAGTAGTCAAAAAAGGCACGGGGGTTGGGGGTGACCATGCTAAACGAATGGACCAGAGGGAAATGTACTGGATTGAAGCCCTCAACAGCTTAACCCCTAACAAAGTTACTCACCATAGTAACTACCTTATTCCTAGTCCCCTTTCCTCCATACTTGTGGGACATTCCACTTTTGTAAAAAGCATCAAAAACTTGTTTTGTCCTTTTATTTTTACGCGGGGCACCGCACATGGCCGTGAACCCGTCTTCCTGAGCTCCTCCCCCCGCATCGCCCTTCAGTCCTTCCTTTTCTATCACCAGGTCCAAGACCATTTTAGCAATAATAGAGGAAACATTTTAGAGGGGACGGCGAGCAGGCATATGGAAGAAAGGGGACTAGGACTAAGGTAGTCACTACGGTGAGTAACTTTGTTATACTCCCATGTCCTGTCCCCTTTCCTCCATACTTGTAGTAGATTCCCAAGCATACCTCACACCTTTTTGCTGGAACAAGTTCTTAAGAACAGCCTGGCCGAATTGGGCATCAGCCCTGGAGCTCAGGTCCAAGCAGTAATGCTTACAGAAAGCCAATGGGGAAGCCCATGTAGCCGCCTCGGTGATGGTATCCAAGGGACATACCTTTGGAAGGCAACAGCAGTCGCTTTGCCACGAACTAGCTTGCCATGGATGCCCTTCGGAGATTGAAGGCCTTGAATGCTATAAGCTTCCGAAATACATTAGCAATCCATCGGAAGATAGTTGCCTTTGAAGCTGGTTTCCCGTTCGGGTCTCCGAATGTGACTAAGTTGTGAAGAGCTCCCGAGTTCACTCGTTCTATCGTTTTAGAACTTCAGGGCTCACCTGACGTCCAGTGTGTGCAAGACTCTCTCGGCATCAGATGCTGGGTTAGGAAACAAAAACGGTAATGAGATAGATTGGTACAAATGAAAAATCGGTAACCACCTTAGGCAGAAAGGAAGGGTGAGTGCGAAGCACCACCTTATCCTTATGAAACGTAAGGAACGGATGTTCCACGAAAAGAGCTTGGAGCTCACTTACTCGCCTCGCTGATGTTACAGCGATCAGGAACGCAACCTTCCAAGAAAGGAATTTTAGATTGGTTGTAGCCGTGGGTTCAAATGGTTTATGGCATAATGAGGTGAGGACCACATGCAAGTCCCATTTGGAATGAGGGGTGCACACCGGCGGGAAGAGGTGAAGACCACCCGCAAAATAGCTTTTAATGACCGGGTTAGTCAATGAAAACGAGCAACTGCCCGTGGACAGATAGGCCGCAATGGCGGATAAATAAGTCCTGCATGACAGAACATGAATGCCTTTAGTTGCGAGGTGAGACACGAATGAAAGAACAGTGACAACCATAGCGTCCCTAGGGTCAAGCTGTTTAGCTACGCACCAGTGGCAAAAACAGCAATTTGCTCCTATATTGAGACCTTGTAGAAGGCTTTCTGGCCGCTTGGATAATGTGCATTTTGTCCTCGGACAAATTGAACTGTGCTAAAGATTGAATTCAGGCAGCAGGCCGCCAAGCTGAACGACTGTGGGGAGGGGTGCCACAGCTGGTGATCGTTCTGGTGAAGGTTGGGAACCAGCGGCAATCTGATCGGAGGAAGAATCGACAGATGCTGCAGTTCTGAAAAACAGAATCTGGCTGGCCACCAACAAGCTATGTAGAGGAGAGTGCAATTCGATGGGCTCCTGAGGTTGCAGAGTGACCGCGATGAATCAGAGGCAATGGAGGAAAAGCATAAGCCTTCATGTTGTGTCACGGAATCTCAAAGGCGTCCCCCAGTGAGACCGGTCCGAGGCCGTCTCTTGATGTATAAAGGAGGAAGTTTCTTGTTCATGAAAGTCGCAAAGAGGTCCACTTCTGGAGTGCCCCATTTGGCGAAAAATGTTGGAAAGAACATCGCTGTTCAACTCCCACTCGTAACTGACTGCCGACTGGAGGCTAAGTGAGCCTACAGTCAAATTGATGCGACCCAGAATGTGCACAACCTGGAGTCAGACTTTGTGCTGAATGGCCCAGTCCCAAATTTGTATGGCAAGATCCACAAGGAGAGGTGACTTGCTGCCACCCTGCTTGTTGATGCAAAACATCGTCAGAGAATTGTCTGTACGAACACAGACTCTATCTTGTAGTTGATGTAGGGTTGAAAGGCTCTGAGCGCCAGGAAAATAGTCAAGAGTTCCATATAATTGATATGGAACTGTCTGTCCTGAAGTGACTAAAGGTTGAATACCTCGAGGTGACCCAGCGTCGATCCCCAGCCCGGGATGGCGGAGTCCGTGGTAACCGTCACTTGTGGGCAGGGCTCCTGGAAGGAGGCCCCCACTGCAAGGTTGATGCACGAGGACCACCATTGTAGGTCTGCCTTCATGCAGGATGGAACTGCAATCATATTGGAATCCGGATCCGAAGCCTGAGACCAACAGCTCTGATGAGGCAGCTGCGTACGCCTCTTCGTCAGACACGCAAGAGGGAGGGCTAACAGCAAGAAGCCATGAGGCCCAGAAGTCTTTGGAGCCACCAAGACATCCTGTGCGAAGACTGGAGGAAGAGCCGACATGTGGTTCATAGGTCTGCAATCCTGTCCGCCTTGAGGAACACCCTGGCACTGACCGTGTTCCAACGGAAACCCAGGAAAATCAGGTCGAGAGACCATCATGGACTATTTCCACCAGTTCACCGACAGCCCAAGATGGAACAGGGCTGAAGGAGAGACTGAAGACTGGTCAAGGTCGTCTGTGGGCAAGGAAGGACTGCTTGGAGCCAATCTTCCAAATATGGGTATACATGAACCCCCTGCACCAGAGGAAAGCTGCGATGACCAACATCTTCGTAAAGACACAGCGCCGAGCGGAGATCAAAAGGGAGCACGCGAAACAGGAAGCGTTCCTCTGCTAGGGAGAACTGCAGATACTTCCTATGCAGGCTCCATATCAAACTGCATGTATGTGTCCTGAAGATCCTCCATGCTGAGCCAATCGCTCTTCTGAATTTCTCTTGGGGAAGGCGTGATCATCTTGAATTTCTCTAAGGGAAGAGAAAGATTGAACTGGGAAAGATCGAGGATAGTGCACAGGCCAGCCTAGTTGGGTTTGGGCACTGGGAACAGACGGGAGTAGTAGCCCTCCACCGCTCTGAGGTCTACAAGTTTCTGTACCTTGGCTCTGAGGGAGGGTGACCCAGTCTGCTGGAAGGATGGAGTAAGGGGGGGCAAGCAAAAGCCTGCCTGAGCGATGGACAAAACTCACCGGTCCTCGGTGATGGTCTGCCATGCCTCCAGATGTGACAAGATTCATCCTCCCATCGGAGTCTTGAGCGGCTGACAAAAAATATCATTTGGCAGATTTGCCGGCAGGGAGACAACCTGTCCCTGGAGATGAGGCTGATGGCCGAGAGAAAAACCGACAACCTTGCTGTTATTGCTTACGGTGAGGCCTGCCACCCGGAGCTTCAGATCAGCACACACAGAGATCCTGAAACCCCCTGAACCAATAGAAGGACAGTCTGGGACCCTGTGTGTATAAGGGGCCTTAGCTGGAACTTTAGCCAGGACCGATAAAGACTTTGCAGTCTGAGTACTCTCCTTAGTCTTTGTGAGTTCCTCATCTATAGAGGGATGGAATAGTTCCTTTTGATTGCAAGGAAGGTCTAGCACCTTGTCCTGCACTTCCTTTGATAACTTTGTCGCATGAAGACACGCTTGGCAGGAGAGGTCGACCCCGACCAGAATACCTCGAGCAGAGGTATCCAGGTGGTGTGCTGCAGACTCCAGCAAATCCTGTGCCAACACTCTGGCGTCCGACAAACCGGCTTTGAATTCTTCTAGCCCACCCGCAGGAATACATTCCTGGAAGTTAGCTAGCTTCTTCCACAGCCTCTGATTAGCTGCAGCCAGAATGAGCTCAGTGTTAGCTTGATGAAGTTGGAGCACTGAATTGGAAGAGACTTTCTTGCCAATGGTGTCCAAGAGTTTATCCTCCTTAGAGAGGATTTGGGCTGCTGCAGTGGATGATGCAGATGCTGGCTTGGAATGAAGAGTGGCAGCTGCCACCAGCATTGAGGATGGGAGCAGACGAGCCAAAAAAGGCTAGATCTTCAGAGGCATGAAGCTTGTATCCAGCGTCAATCCTCTTGTTGAGATGAAGCCTAGTATGGGGTTTGTCTCAGCCCTTGCAGGCCTTGGCCAAGACGTCCTTCTGGAGGAACAGGCTGGTGCGCTCCAGCGTTGACAGGTTAAAGGCTCCCGAAAGCACCCCCACCTGCAGAGCGGGAGCCTCGGGTACTAGAATATCAAGAAAATTCATCATATCCAGCACCCGGTCACGGAATACTTGGATAGAGCGGGGCTGTTCATTGCCGTCCTGGTCCACGTCCAGTGAAGCGGGAACAGAAGGCTGATCCACTGCATGTGGTGCCTTAGACTTTAAAGTGTTGTCTAGTGGCGCACCCAATGTCTTTACTATCGGGGATAGCGAAAGCAGAGGAGGAAGCGCCAAAGGAGGTCCAACAGGAAAAAAGTGCGCCACCGGGACCTGTTTTGGATTAGCCAGATCTGAAGGAGGCACAGGAGGAGTAGAGTACAATTCTCTGAAAATACCCTTAAAGTACGCCCTCATGCGGTCAGAGTACAGGAGCATTTGAATTCTCCCAAAAAACACATCCTCCACCGAAGATTTAGGCGCTGGCGTAGGCAGAGGCCACTCTTGAGGGGCATACCCCCAAGAACGCAACAAGGAAGGTTGCCAGGATGGACTACCACAGGGTGGATCCACATAAATCAATGGTGCAGATCCAGAAGGAAGCGAGACTGTATGAGGCAGCGGTGCCCGAGCACGCCAATCGGTTGACGGGCAGAACGGGTTCCTGTTGTCCACATGGTGTGGAAAAAACTGCTCAGCCCCAAAGGGAATGCTCCCAGCACCAGTGGTTTTGAATGTTGGTGTAAAGAGGTATCCAAAATGGCCACCGTGGACCAGAGAGGATGACCTGCCATTTTGTCGACACCTGAAGAGAACGGCGTCACAGTAGAAAGTGAGGCCACCGTCTCCTCGGGGATGTCAGGGTACTTAAGTGACACTTCAGTCTTGAAACAAGGATCCTTGGCCGAGCCGTTGCTGGCAGATTTAGGATGTTTACCAGACATCTTCGGTACTGCTCCAAAATTAGCCTCCAGTGGAGGAACCTCGGCGGAGCCGGTACTCGAAGGCCTGTGGTGCAAAAACGCCTTCTTTGCCCCCTCGAAAAAAACAGTACCACGACCCGAAGCGTGGGACAGCCGAGGAATGCACCTCAACGATAACGCCTTCAAAGAGGGTCTCTCGGTTCTGCCGGTACTCGAATAAGCCCCAGGAAGAGGAACTTCGGAATTGGATAGAGTACGTTTAGCTCCCTGAACAGGGGCCTCAAGCCATGACTCAGTATGGAAAGCTCCAGAAATGGAGACCTCAGGGCGAACCCTGGTATCCAGAGCCACAGAAGAAACGGCTGGGCTTTAGCCCACCCCCGCCCCACCAAGAGGGGATTACTCGGTAGAATGTCCGGTTCTGGCAGGCCCACTGTGGGAAGCCTCGGAGGGCACTCCGGTGTGCCTATTAGGCCCCTTGCGGGACACCTCAGGGATGTCCCTAGTATAAGAGCTATGCAAACCCCTACTGGTCCCTAAAAAGTAAAGAACTTAACGTGCGTTTCTTTTTCTCATCAATGAAGTGCTGCAAAAATACGGTGGAGGAACGCATTGGAACACTACCTCCCACCGAAGAAGACGCTTGAGTGCCCAGACGAAGAGGGAGTCACAATAAAGACACGAGTCCCAGCGATGCTCCGGTCCTAGGCACTCCAAGCAAGGCGGATGAGGATCCACCCTTGCGAAATGACATTTGCATGAATAACAGGACACGAATCCCTGAAGCTCCGGCCTAGACAGAGGACTAGATGACAGTGGAACCAGAGCAAGAAGGAAGGGCAACAGGAGGTAAAAATAAATAAATAAAAATTCCCGGTGATGCAAGTGCGTCCAGCCCGACTGTGTGGAGAAAAGGACTGAAGGGCAATGCAGAGCTCAGGAGGGCTGGGTCACGGCCACCTGCGTTGCCCCACGTAAAAATAAAAGTAGGACAAAAGTTTTTGATGCTTTTTAGAAAAGTGCTCCGGTCCCGTCCCAAAGGATGGAATGTCCCACAAGTATGGAGAAAAGAGGATGGGATGTAGGCGATTGAAGATTTTAGCACGAGTGCTTTTCTGTGACAATGCAACTGTCTACTCATGAGACAGAAGTGTAATTCTGAAACCTTTGTGAATGAGTATTCAACATTTAATATGCAAGAGAGATGAGGATTGGTGTGAAGGATCTGCCCTGATGAATTGAAGGGAATTGTCACTTGATAGACTTCCAAGAAACGTCCAACTTATTCTGCATTGGATATTATAAACCCTAAACACAGATGAGTAAAGCAATGAGAATTGCAGGAACTGTGAAAAATTAACATATTTACCATACTCTGCACCATTGAAGTCACCAGCATGTTACCGGTTTTCTTCACTGGAAAGTCCTTCTACATAACAAATGGTTATTGATGTAAAAATCACTGAAAAAGTGCCAGCATGTATTATACATTAAACATCGGGATGACACCGATAAAAAAATGTAACCTTTACAACTATAGATGCCACTGCTAAACCAGTATTAGTCTAGAATCCCCTAATCTAGAGGAAAGGATTATACATCTTAATATAGATCATGATACAACTTGTTTATAAATCGCACATTTGTACATCCATTAAATTCCTGATTGTGGACATGTTCTATTATCCCAAAGGGGATGCACCAAACCAAGTTGATGAGTCACTACAGATCGAATTAGGACACCCCTAGAGGGTGGTAAATAGTAATTATGTCAACCATCCACATTGTACCAAACTGTTAACGCTCACCTCGTCTCTGCAGAGGCGTCGGGGCATGGTTGCAGAAAAGCTGTGAGCGGTGGTACATGGTGATACTGCTCCTGCGTGGAGAGAACAGTGTGCGAGTGTGCCAATCTGTGATTGTTGTACCTCTCAAACCCTTCACCCCAAAGTACGGTTTCTGTGAGCATATGCCAGCCCATAAAGCTCACCTGTGAATTATGGACGATAAGCTCTCCATCCTGCTACTTCTGGCAGGGGTGCGTCGAATGGGATCTAGTTCCTTCACTGATCCCTGTTCAGGATTAGTCTAGTCTAGCTGCCACTATGCTTCTCCTTATGATTGGTAAGTCTTTCTTGAGCTCTTGTGATGCTGTTTGTTCCGTTTAATGTCTTTATATGTTGCTCCTATTTATGCCTGCAATAATGTCTCTTCAGTTTTATTCCCTTAGATGGAAATGCGGCCTCAATGCAGCTGTGAGAGGCGAGACGCAGCCAGATGGAAAATGGATGCTCCCGCAATGTTCGACAGCAGGTAAGTGATGGTTTAAGGAAAAGCGCGAAGTATGGTGAAGCACAACCTTAAACTGACTGTTTTTTCGATGTCTAACCGGGTCTTATGTCTTTCCTTGCAGGCGCTGCTGTCGACGATGGAGCGTGTCGTGCTGCGGTGCCAAGATGAAGATTTTGGCATTCTGGAAAGTTTAAAGATGAATACTTGGTTCGCCGGAGAGATGTACAGGGAAGAACAGCTTCCCCAGTTGGTAAGTATGCTGGCAGGAAGCAGGATGTCCAGGAAGCAGGATCTTCAAAAGGTAAATCTGACCTCAGGCGACGGTGAGCGTTACACTGCTTGCAAGTGCAGAATAACGTAAAGCCTCGGTCTTGAGGATCGGGCGACTTATATAGCCGAGCTCATGGGCACACCCATTAGGGACTGCTTACCAGTCACACCCTGCTACTCCTAGAGAGTGCGAAGGCAATCCATTAGCAGCCACACCCAAGAATACACTTGGGGCTGCTTAATGGATGGAATGTTCAAGGTTAATGCATCCTGCTTAATGGATGGAATGTTCAAAGTTAATGTATCTGAAGTGCTATGTCCATAATAAAAGCTTTTTGGTGTTAAATGGATGGATTTGGCTTTTTTTTTTTTAACACAAGCACGATGCAGTTGCTTTCTTTTATTGATTATACCTTTCCCATTTATAGGAAAGGGATTTAACTAAAGAAATCGGACATAAGGAACGTTTTTGCACTTGAATAATACTCCGGATTAACAGCACATCATCCAGTTGATTATTGATCTTTAAATACATATGACAGAGCCTTCACTGGGATCTTATAAGAGAATGAATAGTAATATAGGATATGCGATTAATTCTAGAAAAGAAAACGGCTTAGGATCACATTGAATTAGCAGCTCCTGGAGAAGGGAATTGTTTTCCCGAAACACGTAGAGCAGAATTACAAGGAACTGGGAAACTACAGTTACCATAAATCTGACAATGAGTAAAATTGTACAAGATTAATTTGGGAACAATCGGACATCTACTGTGTTTCTTAAATTATGATAATACAACAGAAGGATATTCCTTTTTCTAAAAATTGGCGACATTTTTTGAATTTCTTTGAATCTTTGCACTTAATTTGCACAAATGTAAACGGATATGTGAAAGTCAGATTTTCTTATGAAATTGGACACAAAGTAAAATGTACTACTTTAAAGGAACAGTGTTGGAGTAAACAGTTTTTGGTTGCATTTGCAACACACATAGGGTGTGCGAGGTACAGGAAGGTTCCACAAGTGTGTGGATGTCTGTTGGTTTCTCATTGTCTATTGAACTAGGGGGCTTCTCCCACCTAGCCGCAAAAACCTGGAACATTCCGAAAGAAATAAGAAACACTAAAGTCCACCTAAAATTCAGAAAACTACTAAAAACCTGGCTCTTCTTCAACACCACAGATTCAAATTGAAGCAACCAAACAATCAAACAGGAAACGCAAAGAACAAGATGACAGAATCTAGGAGGACACTGACAACACCCAGAAACGACTAAGGGAAACTCCTATAACAAGAGAAACCACCCCCCCACACCCCTCCCCCATGAGGACATATTAGCATCACAGCCCAACTCCATCCAACAACCTCACCCACTCCATGAATGCCACCAGCTACCATACATGGATAGGGTTGTGTGAATGTTAGCAGTTGCCAAATTTGAACAGAGTTGTGGACACTGGCATGCGCCGGGCCCAGACGGAGTTGCGAATGATGGCAGGTTCTGTGCCCGGACGTAGGTGCGTGTATTGGCATGGGCCATGCTTCAAAGGGGCTATGAGCGGTAGCCTGCATGAGCAGCTGGAAAGGACTGTGGATGCCGACCATTGCCAGGTCTGGATGGAGTAGCGTTGGTTGACTGATGCCGCGTATGGACTGGATCGGGAATGCCATCGGGGCCGGTTCTGGATGGAATCACAAACAATTGCTTGCCCTGCATACAGACAGGTTTGACGAAGGTGGGCGGGGGCCCAACTTGGACAAGGGTTATGAATGAGGGTGGGCATCATGTGTGTAAGGGATTGTGTGTGTCGGCCGGTGCTGTATCTGATGGGAGGTGCGGAGATGTTTGCGCGCTGCACCTGGAGGGAATGTGCAAATTTAGCACTTCGCTTCAAGACAGCAATGCCAATTAACCTATCCACTAACAATTTTCATCCCTCTGCATTCACCTCTCAAACTCTACCAAACACAACCACAACCCTATAACACAACAATCCGCACAAACTTTACTACACTGCAACAACAAAACAAACCACACAGACTCACACAAAAGCACATGACGGCTACCGAACGGAAAACACCCCAAGCCCAGTAAACAGTGCTAACCGGGTTGAGGCTGTAAACACATCACTGCTCCCTTGCACTGTTCCCCCCCCATTTATCCCAACCAACTCACCCTCCTCCCTCCCTTTTCAGAGCCGCCAGAGCACCAGGTGACCACTCCGGTGGTGACAGTGCGCAGTACAAATAGCCTTTAACATTAACATAACATTGTAGATATCATCCAGTATCAGGGTTGGTTTATCCCCTTGCAATCCACTATATATGTAAAAAACACACAAAGTCATTCAATATCGGAGGGGTGCTCGTAGTGGTCAGGGAAAGAGTTCTTGTAGGTAGCCTTCCAGTGCTGTGTTTTCTTCCTCTGGGTCTTGTATTATATAGACCATTTGTGTGTCGTCATTGTAGTTGTAGCATGTGAGGCAGTGTCTTTTAATGATCTTGACTAGTGGAGCCAGGTATATGAGGAAAAGCAATGAGGAGAAAGATGATCCTTGTGGTACTCCATAGATGGATTTGAAAGGTATGATCCATACGATTTCTGTTCTGTTTGTTAGGAAGTATTTAATCACTAGTAAGGCTAGGTCGGCGATTCCTATTTCTTCCAATCTCCCGAAGAAGATGTCAACTGTCGTAGTTGACTGCAGAGAGATCCAGAAGTGTTTGAACTGTGCTTTTCTCCTCATCAGTCTGAAGACTACTTGTGCCTGATCCAGCAGTAGGTGTTCTATGAATTGTGTTATTATAAAGATTTATGTTTTGAGTAGTTTCGCTGGGTACAGAGTGTTGGAGAGGGATCTGTAGTTGGACAGGTCCTCCATGCTGTCTGATCTGTCCTTGAGGAGTGCTTGATGTATGCCAATTTAAAAGATTGTGGTACTTTCCATATTGAAATGGATTGGTTGAAAAGGTTTCTATAGTATTCCATGGTTGTTCCTTGTGCGAGAAGTGATGTATGTATGTCTGGGGGGCAGGGATCCATTGGGGAGCCTGCTTTGTTGCCATTGTTTACCAGCTTGACTAATGTCTCTGCTGGTATTTGGTGAAAGCTTCAGAGTTTGTTCTGGCGATGGGTGGATGGGTTTGCGATCCTCAGATGGGCAGGTGGGTCTGCATGTTGAGGTTGCTTGGTCTGCTTTGTATGATCTGCTGGATGGTGCAGAATTTGTTTTTGAAGTGATCTGCAAGGTTGTTGCATAGTTTCAGTAAAAGTATCTACAGCCCTTTTTGGGTGTTCAGAGCTTTGGTGATTCCGTTGTCAAACTATTTTTGTTTTGGCCTTTTGGATTTCCTTTTTGCATGAGTCGATTTGTTTTTGGAAATGAAATTTCCATTCTACTTCAAGTTTCCTGTTTCTTTTCATGGTGCTGAGTAGCGGGGTAAACCATTTTGCTGTTTCTTTTGAACAATGTGTTAAAAAGGTTTTTCCTTTGAGATCTCATCCATTGTTCTGGATCCACTTGTGAAGTAGTTCTGTTTTTCTCCCAAGGTCAGCTTCATCCACTGTTGTTGCCGGTGGTTTGTTGATTTCCAGTAATTCAGTTAGGTTGCTATTTTTGATGGTCCTCCAGTTTCTTTCCACGATAGTTGGCAGTTTGTCGGGTTGTTTGGTTGTTGGTGCAGCCAGCATAATCATGAAGGGGATGATGAGGTGGTCGCTGCAGAAGTTCTGTACTGGTGGCGCTGTGGTAATGAGGTTTTTGTTGGCGAAGATTGCATCTAGTGTATGTCCCGCGTGAGAGTTGCTCCTTTGACTAGTTGATGTAGTTTCATGGTCTTCAGTTGTTTGGCTATTGATTGTGGTTTCGTCTTCAAACCAGTTATTGAAGTCACCAAGGATTATTCGGTGTTCCTGTTCGATTGCTTCCGTGAAGTTTGCATCGTATGTCGGTGGTCTGTATACCAGAATGAATTTGAGGTTTGTTGATAGGTGAAGGATTATGGGATTCACAGTTTGATGATTAACGGGTCTTTGGTTTTAATTTTCAGGTGTTCCTTCTATGCTATTGCCAGTCATCTTATTTTTCCCGTTTCCTTGTGCGCACTTGAAGTTGTCAGGTAGGCAGTTATTGAGTGTGATTTTGTAACCGACGTCCAGCCATGTTTTGGTTATGAATAGGATGTTGACACTTCAGTCGCACAGGGGGTCGTAGATTAAATTGATTAAATTGCAGTGCATCTTTTCGGTGTGGTTAGGTTCGTTTATTGATCCTCGTTTTCACTTGCGGATGTTCAGTCTGAATGCTTCTGTGTTGGCACAGATTGGTTGGGGTTCCATGGAGGCTGCTTCGTCGCTGAGGCGTTCTGTTCGATCGATAGTTGGGTTGATGAATTATACTGCTTCATCATCTTTTGTGTTTTGACGTGGTGGTTGGTGGTGCCCTTGTTTTTTTTATATATGGAGTAAGGGCGTTGGCATCATACCTCTCTCTTCTTGGGTCCTTTTTTTTTAACGGGGGTTCCAATTGGTTCTTAGCTTCTCTGGATAGGTCAGTGGCGTTGAAGGGTCGAGGTTCTGTGGTTGTTGCAAGGTACGGATTTTTCTTTGATGTTTTTTCTGTTGGTTGTATTGTTTGCCGGGTTGCATTCTGTACTCATGACAGCTTCTACTGGAGGCGTGTGAGGGTGTGGATCTGTTCGGATGGAGACTTGTTCCAATTCTCTTTGGCGGCATCCAATTCTGTATCAGGGCATTTTGCGTCTTTGGTAGTAGGATGATTTGAAATTTACAGGGGCAGTGCCCACCTGTCGGGCCTTACATTTGGATAATGAGGTTTGCAATAGCTGGCTGCCCTCTGAGTGTGGCTGTCCACTTAGTGGGTTAGAAAGAAGTTTGATAATCACCATGCACACCTATATTTTGAGTGTATATAGTAATGATTCAAAGTAGTTAAATCAGGAATAATAAGTAATTTGAGGTGCAGGGGAGAGGTGCTCAGCATTGGTATCTAGGCTGGAATACATACATGGAACAATAGTTTCCTATTTAAGGAAACCCGCGTCCCCTGCACACTATTAACAAGAGGCTAAACGCCTGTATAGAAGTTTTAATAGGTACAGTCAGTAACCTAGTAGTTTTCACAATTTTTAAATAAATTTAATTGCTTTGTTTAGCTCACAAGTTATTCTTAAATCATCCAATTATTTGACAACTTTTCTGTTTATCCAACAAACAGTAGTTTATTCATTTTATAACAACAAATCAACAATTTAATGTGGCCCAACGCGTTTCGAGTATCAATTTTCACTCTTCATCAGGGGCAATGTGTTCTGTATTCTTAACATTCAATACAATTTCTGTAGAAAAAAGTAATTAATTATCTAATAATATGTATTCATGTTTATACTTTTGAACCAAAACAAGGTACTTCATTAGTTAGATAGGAGTACAAAAAATGGCATCATCGCATGTTTTCAACCAATAACATTAGTTTAAGAGATTTGTAACAAAGGATGAACTTATTCACCAAATGCTTGGGAGCCTATTGAGTTTGTAGACAATACCATCAATAGAATCGGAGTGTGATTGGTAACCTATTAAGAAAAAAAGTGGGGAATGGTGTAACAAGATCCTGTTCCTGTGCTATTTAGACATGTAAGAACTACAATGGTGACAAATGCCAAGCACCCGTGGTGATTTATGAAGTGTAGAATAAAACCTAGACTCACTTCACGATGTCATGTAGGACACCCCCAGTAGTCTTTTAAAAGCATCAGTGTGAACTGGTTGTAGCATTCTAAAAAAGAGAAATAGCATGGCTATATTATAAAGAAAAGGTCAAGCCGCCTAAGAAAAGGTAGCCTTAAAGGATACTTACAGTACAAGAAGGTGAGTGCTGGTAAGAGGTAGAGTATGGGCATTTTCCATCCGCACCCGAATGCCGGATAAGAGTGGTATGTATATTTATAGTCGCGAGTGACGTCACCCGCGCATGCGTCACGTCGCAAGCTCCAATTCTGATTGGATTTAAGTGTAAACATGGTCGCGAGTGACGTCACCCGCGCGTGTTGGCTTTTTCTGATGAAGAAGCTATCAGAATTTTGGGTCTGATTAAAGAAACAAGTAAAGAAACTCTCAAATGAGAACCCAGACCGGTTGATTCAAAAACTTGAAGGTCTGATTAGATGAGAAATTTCTCAAAAACTTCATGCAACTACATTAGCGCAATACTTTAAAACCAAGCGCATCCCTAGAGGTATAAGGGTATACCTTAGACCTACTTTATGCAAAGAAAACAAGGATTTTGTAATTAGGTGGGAGCACATCTTAAATAAATGTTCTTTGGTTTTAATCCTACTAACAATTGAGGAATTAGCAAAATCAGTTAACAATCTACAACAGGAAATAGATGAGGTAACAAAACAGTTATCCAAATTGAAAACAAAAACCGAATTGGAAAACATTTTGGAGGACACTAATACTAAACTTGAGGGATACAGAAAGGATATTGAACAAAGGAAAATCAGGAAATTCAGAAGGGATACATTGGACTACGCGAGAGATATTGTCTACACTTGGCAAGAGTTTTACTCTAGTAACAGGACTCCACAAAACCGACCACCTAGACAACCCCAGCAGCCAAATAACAGCGACAGCAGTGAAGTCACAAGTGGTGAATTGGAAGACAGACCTACGACAAGACCAACAAGAGAACAAAAAACTGGTGGTATAGAATCCATACAAGAACCTACAGCAGGAGCATCAACACATACTCCACAGATTCCTTTTTTAGGAGGCACAAGACAAGAAGAGGAAAGAAGAAAACTGCGACAAAAAAAGAAAGACAGAAATTTCGTGATAAACATATCCTCCAAACCTCTTACTACGATCCAACTAGAGACATTAAATCTAGGAATCTCATTCATACCTACCAACCAAACCTCCTTTTTTGAGGAAGAAGTAAACCTGTTCAAATTAATACGAAAAATGGAACTGAAAGTCTTTAACAACATTGAGGATAATTTACAACCACTAAATAAACAAATACTTGGAACTTAAAAACAAAAGTAACTTCCATCCACAAGTGAATCATCCACTAATTAATTTATTCAAACAAAAGACTACCAAGGATTTAAAACGTATTAAATATGAACCACCAAAAACCGGCAACATCCGTAAACATCAACTATTGGTGATTAAACAGTTAGCAGAGGATTATACTTTGACCTTAAAACAAGCCGACAAAGGAGGTGCCTTAGTGTTAATGGACACTAATTTATACAATACAGGATGTTTGAAACTTCTCAACGACATCAAGACCTACCTACCACTAGATGGTGACCCGATTTTGAACATTAAGGACCTTATCAAAAATGTAGTTGACAAAGCTATGGATATGGATTGGATAAGTGAGAAAACAGCTGATTTCCTTATACAGAAACATCCAGTGACCCCAGTGTTCTATGGGTTACCGAAGATACATAAAAACAAAGAAGATCCACCATTTCGACCAATAGTAGCTGGAACAGACAGCATATTTCAACCTCTTGCAATTTACCTGGACACTGCATTACAACCTTCAATACAAAAAACCATGACCTACCTAAAGGATACCACTCACTTCTGGGTATAATTAACACTTTAAACTTAGTGGAGGAAGAACTTATCTTGTTCACAATGGACGTCAATAGTCTTTATACTTCAATCCCTCACAAAGATGGCATAGAAGCCATGGAATGGTTTTTACTTCGGCATTCAGATGTACATATACAAAAAGTTTTTGCAATTGAACTGATCAACATCATCCTCTATAATAATTACTTTAGATATAATGGCCAATACTACCTACACATTTCTGGAACATCAATGGGCTCATCAGTGGCCCCATCGTACGCAAATATTTTTATGCACCAGTTTGAGCCCAAATTTGTATTAGAAAATCCAATATGGAGAGACAAGATCAAATGCTGGAGACGCTACATAGATGATATTTTTGGGATTTGGCATGGAACTGAAAGTGAACTTGTGAAATTCGCAGAATCTCTCAACAACTACAATGACAGAATCGGTTTTACCATGGAGATAGGAAGACCGGAGGTGAATTTTCTTGATGTCACAATTGAACCCTCAGGTACAACGCTCAAGACAAAGATATATAGAAAACCGACAGATGTCAACAGTTGCCTTCATCATAGCAGCTTCCATCCTAAACATCTAAAAGAAAACTTACCTTACAGTCAACTACCAAGACTAAAGAGGATAACATCAGATCAATCTGCTCTTCAGAATGAATATATCATATCATGAAACAGAGATTCCTTGAAATAGGGTATCCAACAGAGACGGTGGAAAAAGCCGTAGTCAGAACCAACTTACAAGAAAGACAAGACCTCCTCCAAGGCAATACAAAGAAGGAAAGCAAAAATCTAATACATACGTTAAAGTACTCAAGCCAAAGTTTCCAAGTCAAAAGGATCATCTACAAAAATTGGGATATCATACAGACAGATAATACTTTAAAAGAACTCTTTCCAGATCCCCCTATGATGGCATACAAACGGGGTAGAAACATCAGAGACCAACTGATTAAAGCAGAAAAATCAAAAACAACAACACAGACCACTCATACGAAGCAGAAAAAAGGTACATTCGCCTGTTTACACTGCCAACATTGCAATAATATCATAAAAGGAGATCAAGTGAGACACCCCAACACAGGCAAAAAAATAAATTTGAGAGACTACGCAACATGTGATACCAAAAATGTGATTTATGCAATTCGTTGTCCCTGTGGAAAATATTATGTTGGAAAAACTAACCAGAAAGTAAAAGAACGGTGGACAGAACACAAATCCTCCATAAGAACACAAAAATGTGAAGTCACCGGTCTACAGACATTATCGAGATGAAAAACATACCATTTCACAAATGAGAATGCTAGTTCTTGAAGTGGTCCACCCACTCTCAAGAGGAGGTGATCTCCAAAAAATCTTAGCCCAAAGAGAGTTGTATTGGATACAAAAACTAGACGCCATGTACCCCTTAGGGTTAAATGAGGAATACTATTTGGGTCCATTCTTGTGAGCTTGTATACTTATCTGGAAACACAGCCATGGTACCTCTTCTCTTATTTGTTGATTCCTTTGACCACCCCCGATTTTTAATACCATACAGTTTAATATAATTGATTTTCAATAAGTTCCCTAAATTGTAGCATGTCCAACTACACGTTGTTACCAAAGAGGATGAAAACCCTTCAAATTCTGGGTTCAAATGGAATATAATAGACATATAAAATTATTACAAGTGTATACTTTGATTTTTAGATTGTACACCCATTCATGGGTCAGATTCATCTAGATACACAGTTTTATTTGTGTTCTGATACCATTTTGTGAAAAATGCATGGGAGTCTCTTTTGTATTTAAGACGATGTATCTTATTTTCTTTTTATTACTTGCTCACCAAATTATTATTATTTTGTTGAATATTTGTTCTATCTCACTAACAACACTTAGTTAGGTTGTGGACATACATTGCCCACTCTCCCACTGGTCACAGTGACATTTTTGCTGTGCAATAACACTTTTTTTCAACACTTTTTTTCAACTATTTCAAGCCTCGAGTAACACACAGAAACACTCATACACGATCATTTAGTGCATCTAGGGAGCGTCCATACATATACAGATTAATCTACAGACAAACGAGGCAGACTACCACCTTTTGCCTCCCAGTAGAAAAACATATTCTGCGTTCTAGCAGATGCTGCCGTCTGACATACAGTACGATGGGAAAACAAACTTCAATTCCCATGATTCCCTCTACACGGTTATTTCGTGTGAGGTTGGTCGCGTCGACGTCATCACGCAACACGCGCGGGTGACGACACTCGCGACAAGGTTTACACTTAAATCCAATCACAATTGGAGCTCGCGACGTGACGTCATCACGCGCATGCGCGGGTGACGTCACTCGCGACTATAAATATTCATACCACTCTTATCCGGCATTCGGGTGCGGATGGAAAATGCCCATACTCTACCTCTTACCAGCAGTCACCTTCTTGTACTGTAAGTATCCTTTAAGGCTACCTTTTCTTAGGCGGCTTGACCTTTTCTTTATAATATAGCAATGCTATTTCTCTTTTTTAGAATACTACAACCAGTTCACACTGATGCCTTTAAAAGACTACTGGGGGTGTCCTACATGACATCGTGAAGTGAGTCTAGGTTTTATTCTACACTTCATAAATCACCACGGGTGCTTGCCATTTGTCACCATTGTAGTTCTTACATGTCTAAATAGCACAGGAACAGGATCTTGTTACACCATTCCCCACTTTTTTTCTTAATAGGTTACCAATCACACTCCGATTCTATTGATGGTATGGTCTACAAACTCAATAGGCTCCCAAGCATTTGGTGAATAAGTTCATCCTTTGTTACAAGACTAAATCTCTTAAACTAATGTTATTGGTTGAAAACATGCGATGATGCCATTTTTTGTACTCCTATCTAACTAATGAAGTACCTTGTTTTGGTTCAAAAGTATAAACATGAATACATATTATTAGATAATTTATTAACATTGTATTGAATGTTAAGAATACAGAACACGTTGCCCCTGATGAAGAGTGAAAATTGATACTCGAAACACGTTGGGCCACATTAAATTGTTGATTTGTTGTTATAAAATGAATAAACTACTGTTTGTTGGATAAACAGAAAAGTTGTCAAGAAATAATTGGATGATTTAAGAATAACTTTGTGAGCTAAACAAAGCAATGAAATTTATTTAAAAACTGAAAACTACTAGGTTACTGGCTGTACCCATTAAAACTTCTATACAGGCTTTTAGCCTCTTGTTGATAGTGTGCAGGTGACGCGGGTTTCCTCAAATAGGAAACTATTGTTCCACTTAGTGGGTTAGGGTCAGGTGTTCTCTATCTATGGGTGGACTGTCTAGGCGGTGTACTGCGCGTTGGAGGGGGTAGCGCAGTTGGGTATGGGAGGTCGACTATGGGTTCCTGGTTAACTTGGGCAGTGATCTGGTTATAGCTACTAGCTTTCGGTGATTGCTGGGTGTTCCTGGGTAACGAGAGGAAATAGGATTCAATGATGGCAGGCAATGATAGAATACACCTAGACTTCAGATACCTAAATAATGGGAGAAAATGCCTAGCTTTCACAGAGTGGTTGACAGTGAGATAATGCCCTTAGATTTTGGAATCCTAGATAGTGGGAGAAAGGCCTCAGTTTTACAAAAAGGCATGTAATGATAAAAGATACACCCAGATTTGAGATTCCTAGATAGTGGGAGAAAGACAGATTTAACAGAAAGGCAGGCAGTGAGCAAAATACACCTAGATTTGAGATTTCTAGATTAATAAGGTTACTCACTGTAGTGACCACCTTACTCCTAGTCCATAGTCCCCTTTCCTCCAAATTTATGGGACATTCCTCCGTCCTGTGGGACGGGACCGGAGCAGTTTCTAAAAAGCATCACATTTTTCAAAAAAATGTGTCCATCTCTTTTTACGCAGGGTACCGCATGCGGCCATAACCCCGCCCTCCTTAACTCCACCCAGCGCATCACCCATCAGTTCTTTTCTATCGCCTTTAAGCAATAATAGAGGAACCTTATTAGAGGGGACGGCGGGCGGGCGTATGGAGGAAAAGGGAAAATGGACTAGCAGTAATGTGGTCACTACGGTGAGTAACATTATTATACTCCTACGTCCCGCCCCCTTTCCTCCATACTTATGGGAGATTCCCAAGCACTCCTCACAGAAATTGCAGGTGGATGTAAATTTCCTTAATGAAAAAGGTTTTTAAGCACAGCCTGGCCAAACTGAGCATCAGACCTGCAGCTCAGATCCAAACTGTAGTGTTCACAAAAGGCTGATGGAGAGGGCCAGGTAGCCGCTTTCACGATGGTCTCCCAGGGGACATACTTTTGAAAGGCAACAGCAGCTGCCTTGCCCCGTACCAGATGTACATGAACCCCTTTTGGAGGTTGAAGACCTTGAACAGCATAAGACTCCATAATACAGGCCATGATCCATCTGGATATAGTCGTTTTGGAGGCCTGTTCACCCTGCGGATTACCGAAGGTCACCAAGAGCTGAAAAGAGCTCCTAAATTCAGATGTTCTGTCCAGATAAGTGCTCTTCCAACATCCAGGCAATGCAAAATGCAAAACCCTCTCAGCCTCTGAGGCTGTGTTTGGAAAGAAGACCGGCAAGGAGATTGATTCAGATGTAAATCAGAGACCACTTTTGGAAGGAAAGAAGGATTCGTCCTCAGGACCACCTTATCCTTATGAAAAACCAGAAAGGGATGCTCCACCGACAAGGCCTGGAGCTAACTCGCACGTCTCGCCAAAAGTCACAGCGACCAAGGAGGACACTTTACACAAATTGTGCTTAAGGTCTACAGTAACCATTGGCTCAAAAGGCTTATGGCACAATGCCGTAAGGACCACGTTCAGATCCCACGTCGGATGCGGTTTGCAAACAGGAGGGTAATGGCGCATGAGACTGAGCCCAGCCCGAGCTTGAAACTAGCGTTAGTCGACACATACTTCACATGCTGACATGCCTATTTCAATCTTACTGCATCCAGGTCTACCCAGAGATTGTTGCTCCATTGCTCTCAACTGTCCTAGGGTCTAGGGCCTGACCATCCAGCATAGTCTTATGTAGGTTTGTGATTCTCCTACCCCCGTCCAGTCAGGGCTTTAAATCCAGGTACCACTCTGTGCTTTGGCGGTATCATGTGGAAGTCTGCCCAGATCTTTTAGATTACAGCTGTCGTTGCGACATACAACAGAAATGAGGACCACCCCCTCATGTTCCACCTCGGGCAGAATTCACAAAATGGCAGATTGGTGTCCCCTTCATACAAGTCGCCCTGTGTTCTACACCCATTCCCGGCCCATTCCCTCTTCCTGGTGCTGCGCATCGGCTCTGTAAACATGCAGTTGCCCCACACCGGTATCTCATGAGGCACCATATATTACTCTGCTTAACCGGGTCTATTCGGGACCATAAATAATGTTTTTCTCTCACCGTAACTGACAACCCCTTCACTCTAGCCGCACATGCCCACAGCAGGTTCAACAGATTTTGTTCCCCCAGGATGGCCTTTATCATCCTGTTAGGTAGGTCCAATGCAGCACGCCCCCATGCCACCCTCAGGCCACCACATGCTGTAGTTGTGCAGCATAATAGTAGAACACGAAGTGTGGGGCACCCAGCCCTTCTTTGTTCATCAATTGCTTCAACTTGGATAGCACGATTCTCAGGTTCTTATTACACAGAAGTAGCATTGCGTCCAGCTTCCAAAAACGTGATGGTAAGGATGTCTGTATAACCTGCAACCGATGCACCAATGTCGGTAATAGATCCATCTTTGCAGCAGCAATTCACCTCAGAAGTGACAACGGACGTTTAAGTCCATCTGGTTACTACCTAGTCCAGCTGAGGTACCATGTCTTCTAGATTTTCTTTCTATACCACGTCTTTCGTATTATATCCAAGACTCTGTAGACTCCTCCAAGGGCAGTGCAGCCAATGCCATCAAACTGGAGCCTCTTTTTGCGAGGAGATGTCAACCCCGACCATAAGGCCTCAAGCAGAGGTATCTATGTGATGTGCTGCAGCTTCCAGTAAATCCTGTGCCAACACTTTGGCGTCCGACTGACCGGCTTTATCATCTAACCTATCCGCAGGAATACATTCCTTGGAATCGGCCAGCTCCTTCCACAGCCTCAGATTGGCTGCTGCCAGGATGAGCTCGGTGCTAGCCTAATGTAGTTGGAGCGTCGAAATGGGAAAGACTTTTTTGCCAAAGGCATCGAGGAGATTATCCTTTTTGGAGAGGATTTGGGTCGCTGCCGTGTATGATGCAGAGGCCGGCTTGGACTGGAGGATGGCTGCTGCCACCACCGTTGACGAAGGTAGCGGACAAGCCGATAAGGCCATCTCTTCCGAGGCATGAAGCATGGATCGAGTATCAATCCTCTTGTTGAGATGCAGTCGGGTATGGGGTTTATCCCAGACCTTAAGGGCATCAGCCAAGACGTCCTTCTGGAGGAACAGGCCAGCACGCTCCTGAGGTGACAGATTAAAGGCTCCAGAAAGCACCCATTCCTGTGGAGTGGGGCCCTCGGGTACTGGAATAACAAGCAGGGCCATCATATCCAGGACCCGGTCATGGAAGGCTTTACCGAGCAGGGCTGTTCATCGCTGTCCTGATCCGCTTGAGGCTCATCCAGCGAAGAGGGGATAGAAGACTCTTCCACTGCGTGTAGCGCCTGAGGTTTTAAAGTGTTATCCCACACCGCTGTGTCTTCTCTATGGGAGAAAGCAGAGGCAGATGGTCTGGCAGGAAGAGGTGGAGATGGCACCACCGGGACCTGCGTAGGAACAGCAGGGACAGAGGGGGTACATTTTCACAAAAAGACCTTTAAAATACGCTCTCATGGGATCAGAGCGCATGAGCGTTTCAAACTTTGCAAGAAAGGCATCCTCAGATGAAGGTCTAGGCGCTGGAGTAGGCAGAGGCCGCTTGTGAGGGGCATACCCCCATGAACGCAATGAGGATGGTTGCCAATAGGGCCCACCACTGGCTGGATCTAGATAGATCACTGGCGCGGAAGCAGGAGGGAGCGAGACTGTATGAGGCAGCGGCGCCTGAGCACACCAATCGAATGAAGGGCGGAACGGGTTTTGTTGTCCACATAGCGTGGAAAAGGCTGCTCAGCCCCAAAAGAAATGCTCCCAAAACCAGACGTTGTGAACGTTGGTGCAAGGGAGGTATCCAAAATGGGCACCCTGGGCAAGCGAGGTTGGGCCACCATTTTGTCGAAAACCTGAGGAGAACTGCGTCCCAGAAGAAAGTGAGGCAAAAGTAACATTTTAGCCTTGAAACAAGGATCCTCGGCCGCGCCTATGGTGGCAGATCTAGGATGTTTACTGGACATCTCAGGAACTGTCCCAGAATTAGCCTCCAGCAGAGGAGCCTCGGCAGAGGCTGCAAGGCCTGTGGTGCGTGATCACCTTCTTTGCCCCCTCGACAGAACTGCTACCACCACAACCCTGAATGTGGGATGGTTGAGGAATGTACCTCACCGTACAGGACCAAAAAAAAAATTTCAAAAAAAATAAAAAAGAGGATCCCTCGACTCGGTTAGTACTGGATTTAACCAAGAAGAGGAACCTCGGGTTTTAACCCAGGACGTACAGCTCCCTCAAGAGGGGCCTCGAGACGTGACTCGGTGAGGAAAGCGCCAGAAATGGAGACCTCAGGGCGAACAAACCCCGGTATCCAGAGCCACAGGAGAACTGGGCTGAACTTTAGCACCCAACGGAGAACCTCGGAACAGTGTCCGGTTTTGGCAGGTCCACTGAGGGAACCCTCAGAGAAATCTCTGGTGCGCCTATTAGACCTCTTGTGTGGAACCCCTGGTATCTACGAGAGCCACTCCCGGTACTGGACGCCCCGGTAAAGGAGTCACCTGACCGGGGCGCCCTAAAAAGTAAAGAACTTACCAGGCGTTTCTTTGATGTAGAGCTGAAAATGCGGTGGAGGAACACATTGAAACACCTCCTCCCACCGGAGAAGCTGACGTAGGAGTGCCCGAATGGAGAGGGCATCGCAATAGAAGCACGAGTCCCAGCGAAGTTCCGGGCCTAGACACTAAGCAAAGAGTGGGGATCCGCCCTCGCGAAATGACGTATGCATGAAGAACAGGACACGAATCCCAGATGCTCCAGCATAGACGGAGGACTAGATGACCGTGGAACCGGAGCAGGAAGGACGGACAAAGGGAATAAAGAGAAAATTCCTGGTGATGCTAATAAGTCCAGCCCTGACCGCGTGGAGAAAAGGACTGAAGGGCAATGCGCTGGGCAGAGTTCAGGAGGGCGGGGTTACGGCCACATGTGGTACCCCATGTAAAAAATAAAAAGGACAAATCAAAAATGTTGATACTTTTTTTTTACAAAGGTGTTCCGGTCCCGTCCCAAAGGCTGGAATTTCCCACAAGTATGGAGGAAAGGGGAAGGGACGTAGGAGTAAATTGTTCTCAGGTGAATCCTGGGAATTGGCCATTGAGACGCCACCTGGTGTGCCCTGTTTATTATAACACATTGCAGATCTTCCACTTCTGGCATCAGGCTGGGCAGAGATTCAAGGAATCCGTCTATGTCCCTCCCCCCAATACGTTTCGGCAGGCCTAAAAGACGTTTGGTATTCCGGCACGAGTGGTCTTTCAGATCAGTGACCTTATGTTGAAGCTCATCAAATTTGTTCTTCAGGCTTACAACATCCCTAGATTGAGTCTTCGACATTTGAGACCCTCTGCTCCACCTCCGTAGCCCTCTCCCTTAAGTTATTCAGGCTGTCTGCCCAGTACAATGCTCTGTGCCAACACAGCAAATTGCTAATAAATAAATCATTTTCGAATTGACAGAACTAGGATTCTGGTTCATCTAAGATAAACCAAACTTACTCATTGCTTCAGAAATAGTTAGCAATGAACTCCCTTGCACTCAATGACAGCAAGACCAAACTTATTGTGGGGTCTGCTCAGCGTCTGAATATACCAGTGTTCACAAGCCTCTGTGGAAGAGAAGACGTCTTCTCCTGAACCACCACACCTCATAATACTGTTGCCATCTTTAAATGTCTCGCACATAGGTGGTTTCATTATCAACTGGCACATACATTAAGCTCGAGTCTTCTGTTACTTTGGACCAACTCCTTCATCCTCCTCGTCGCAGTACTTCGTTGTTTGTGGATGTTGGAGTCCATTGATGTTATTGAACATGCAGTATTTGGATAGTCTCTCTCAATGGTTTTCACATGAAAGAACAGCCTCACATGAAGGGGAACCAGAATTGAAAAGGGTTTTGTTGGAGCCCTTATTCTTCAGGTCATAGGTGAGAGTTTGACTGAAAGAAAATTGGGAGAGGTTTCTTTACTTCCGCTACAGGGGGAACACACACACACATGGAAATAGGCTATTAGGGTATGGGTATTAGGGGGTCTTCCTTGCAGATAAAGGGGGATACTGCGCCTCATCCAATAAAGCCATGCCATATCCCCGGTAGTTGTCTCCTCCCATGTGGTCCTCACTCATATAGCTGCCCCCAAAGTCAGGATCAGGTAGCAGCTGCGTCCCCTGGCCACATTGGAGGTCATTTCTCCTTGAAGTCGTCCGTCTAGGCACAACCAGTAGCAATGGTCTCTCGCCACCACGAGGCGCAGACCCCTTTGGGAGGTTCAGGATCTCTGCGCTCCTCGATTGCAGGTATCGCTACCAGCAGCTTCAATGCTGTCTCACTAGTCTAGCAGGGTCAATCCTGCAAATCCAGGTCAAATCGTAACCTGGAGCGGGTATTTGAACAGGATAGTATACGATTTTGATCCCGGAGCGGTGGGTTAGATCTTCGCCACATCCCCCCTCCCCTCCCCCAAACCAATAAAACCAATTTAAAAGGCTTAGGAATACAAATAAGGAGCCGGATGGAAAACAGAGAATCCAAAGGTTCCTGGACGATAAAACTTGCGATTGGGTAAAAAAAATGTTTTAAAAAAAAAAACATACTATAAATGGGTTACATTTCCTTCGGCTATGGCTCAGAAAATATCACAAACCTGAAAGAAACACATTGAGATGGCAGAGGGATAGCGTACCAATTGTACAAATGAAAGAGGTGACCAAAGAACATCAATTTTCTTTTTCCAATTTGGTTTACTCAAATAGCACAGGATGCAGATCATAGTGAGGAACAAAATAAATACATTACAGCAATGACACTTTCCCAAATGCAGGAACTTTACTGTAAAATAATTCACTGTTCAATAAGCATCATACTAACAATTCTCATGCATCCTTTGGAATTGATTTTTCCCGAATATTGCTTGCAGAACATCGAATATGTTTTTTTGCAGCAATTTATACCGTTCCGACATGTGCTTTACTACTTCAAGTACGCACGCACCTCAAACTTCAAACTATTGCCACTTACCTAAACTTTGGATTCTTTCTGCTGGGGGCATCCGGGTCAGTCATACCGACTGTGTAAAGCTTGTCTTTCTCCATACCACTCCATTCAAGGAGTGTTGGTTTGTTCTGAACCTACAAGGATTTGTGAAATAAAACTGTCAGAGTGATCACATGAATAGCCCCTATTCTCGAAGGTTAGGTATTTGTGACAGAGTAATCCTGTGAATGAGTGTGCTTGTAACGAGTAGGTTAAACCAGCAAATACAATTCCAACTTCTCTCAAGAAATAGACCAAATTAAAGGAGAAATTACTTACCAGAAATGTTATTTCAATAGATTCTTCTCCCACAGAATCACTCTTTGAACTAGTCGAGCACGGGCATTGCCACAATGCCATAACCGGGTCCACTATGGCAGCATTAAACGGCAAAGCCCACCCAGTCTGCGATCCATGGTGGAGGATTTCAGTAAGGTCGTACTGCTACATGGGTTTCGTGGGTGCGCCGAGCTCCAAGGTCACAATTACCTTTTTGACTGCTCTGCGGTATTAGGCAATCTGTTGTGCATATGGGTTCAACTGTTGGAATTCGAAATCGGAAGATGTATCCAAGCCACTGGCATCGTGGAGGACCTCTGCCAGTTGCAGAAACCCAGCCTGGACCACAATGATCTCTGGCAGTGGATACAAGGCCACACCCCATAACCCCTACAATTGGCTCGAACCCGAAAGGCATCGGGTCGCCCTCCTCATCAAAATAAGCAACTGAATCGAGTCACATAACACTGATCTAGGGTTTAGTAGGACGCTTCGGTCCTGCAGGGCTTCCGTTGGTTGAGGTGCTTCTTGGCCCGAGGGAGTCTGCCGACTGTATCAGCACAGGAGTAGGTTTTTCCTTTGGGGGGGGGGGTCTTGCTTGAGGGCCTTCAACCACCCTTGGCTGCCTTCATGCCAGACCAACTGGGTGCAGCCCGAACCAAATCCACACACGGATTGAGGCTGAAGCCCTACCAGCCGAGGCCCTTTCACATTTGGTTCTTCAAGACCTCCCACTACTCTCTATATGCACCTTTAGCTGTGTACGAAATACCCCTTTCGTCCGATGAATCGGAATCGTGTCACAACTTTGTTGAGAGACGATGAGGAGTGGTGAAATTCGCTACATGAGTGCAAACTTGTTTTTGGACATCTTGTGGTGACGTCCATCCTGAGGTTTCTCGGGTGTAGGGACATCAGTATTGTGCTCTGAGGACCTTGGAAGCAACTTTGCCAGCAACCTGCTGAGCGCCAGTTTTGCAGAGCGTTCCTTCACTGTCTTTGGGTTCATCGCCAAACAAGAACCGCATTTCTCCATAACAGGACCGCCACCAGGCCATCACACAAAGGTAGTGGGAGTCAGTGAGGGACGTTTTAGAGTTGCCGTCCTTGCAACGTTTCAACACGGACGGCTTAGACCCTGAGATAATGACTTAATATTGCATTTGTTCGAATCGACCTTCACGAGCGTGTTCTTTTTAACCATCTTTCAAGATGAGGAATCTGTGGGAGAATGCAATACATTGAAACAATTTCCTAAAAATGCTAAAAATACTAATGTGTCATTTATGTTTTTTGTGAGAAATTGCATTACGCTATCTGTAATATTGTATTTTATACTGCCAAAATGTAACCATAAAAACAAAAAAAAAAATTGTATCCAGGGGTAAAAATTGCAAGTTACTAGCCAGCCATAAAAAGTCACTCGCCACCTCAATTCTACACATACACCATTCTGCCAAGAGTCAATTATTCCTAACCAACGGTGTAAAAAAAATGTTGCGCTCCGATTGATCATTTATATAGTGTATATACCATGTTGAATTCCCCGTTTGCTTAATCATTGCTTATTGTACCATAGATTCCGGATCAGGGTACCCTCCCAATCGAAAGGTTTAAATAAAGTACTATAATGTTTGTTTAGTGGGGGAGGCGGTCTTTCCTGGGCCTTGTCTGTGTAAGGAGTCTGCCAACCTAAAAGCCTGAATAATAATCTTAGCAGCCCCCACCCCCTGACAATCAGCCATGGCATCTGCATTTGTTACAGTTTGTGAGTCACACAGTCAAGAAGAACCTCATTTTAAGCTTAGGCTGCTTGCCTAACCCAGATGCTTGCACCTTTCACATATTGTGTTACTTTTTTCTACCCTCTCAGCCACCACCAAGGACATGTGGGTGCCACCTGCTCCTCCCACATGCGTTTGCTGTGAATCTGGGATAGGATCCCCTAGGGGATAGGACCATAAGCAGTTCCCTTTGCTGCTTGCCTTGCCCTTACCAGACAAGAGGGCATGACCCAACCCAAAGTTACTCATTGCATCAGCCTTAGAAGGAATTGATTTACTGCACATCTAGATGTCCTCCAACTTGCACATAGATTGGTGCAGTAGGTGTTGGGACAGTGTTCATGCAGCGCTTAAGAACTTTACTGCCGGTGGCCAAGCGGCGGGCCATGCAGATGTGGCTCCTATGAGCTCCCAAGAACCTGGAGTGGACTCCCCAGCCGGGGATAAACCCCAAAAAAATACCCCCAGCAAGATGAAATTGTGGCAGAGACGTTCCTCAATCCTGGGTGTAGGAGTGGAGCAAGTTAACATTTAAAAATGAACACCATGGGGGACATCTTAGAGGGCAGTTGACATCTGAGATGGCGACCACTCCTCTTGTTTTGGCTTTATATCTTTGCACTGCCAAACTGCACATTTTTTCCATAAACTTCTGCATGACCACTTTGACCTTTTCTTAGACAATCTGCCTCATCTCACAATGCTTCTTGGTACTTGTAGTTTCTTATTCTCTTTACATTGCCCTCTTGGCTTCTTTCAAAGTGCATATACTTCGCCCTCTCTGCATATTCAGAGTTCACATACATTGATTTTCACTTATTCAACTGCATCGCGGATACTTTGCCTTTCGGTTCCCGTTATTCACTTCAACTCAGAACATTTTACAGAGACTTTCGAATGTGTGATTCCGCCTTGCAAGACCACTCTTACTTTGTTCATCATTCAGCAATTGTTCTTTCCATCTACCAGCTTTATTGGCACACACGCAACCTTCAAACCAGGCTTTTGTTGCCTCCGATAACTCACCCGTCATATTAATTGGCTTCTCTCTTCAGCATCTCATGTAGCAGTCAAGGCCGTTACCAACGCCGCCTCCTCTCCAACTCCTTGTTCATCCGGGAGGGTGGGGGGGGGGGGGCGATCTGAAGAATCTTGAAAGTTTCTCCTTTCTGCTCAGTTTCAGCCTTGGAATGCTTATGGCTTCCCGAAAGTGTGGACGTCTCACCTGGCTCGCTCTCGTTCTTCGCCACCGATCAGCCCCTTGGCCTTCCAACTTCCATAGCCTGGTTCACATCAAGCCCAAAAAGAGCTCCTAATTCTTGTACCCAGCCTCGCTCAGAGAGTGCTTGTGCGAGCCACCTTTAATCCTGACAGGAGTGTTAACAAGTGGCAGGTGTGTATAGTTCGGATTGCGTGTCTGACTCTGCCTGGTCTCGTTAAAGGGACAGAGCCATTGCAAGTCAGAGGTCAGAGGTCATCTTCCTGGCCTCATTCCTCATTTTCCTCGGCTCAGTAGCATTGTAAATATGAAGTGGGGATTTACGGGAGCTATAGTTTCCCATAAAATAAGCAGGGATAGGGTTAGATGGGTTGTGGAAAAAGAGGGATATCATGTCTCGCCATCAGGTGTTTCTCCCCCACTCCTCAAGGACCCCCTACCCAGATGACCCTCCCTCACTGGTCCACCCCCAGGCTCAGGATACAAAAGCGATGGCCTTTCCCTGGCCACCAGAGTACGGGATACCCGGGGACTAGGTTTTGAAACACCCTCTGGTTTTTCACAGACTTGATTCCTGCCCCTGGAGAACACAATGATTTGCTGCAGGTTACAAGGTGGAGAGAAGAACAAGTTACTTACCAACTGTTACATCTTATATATTCGTATCTTCCAGCTTGCTGTTTCGGAAAAAAGAATTTTCACCAGAGGGCACTGATCCAGGCCGCGGTCTCGATGACCCACGAGGGCAGCCGTCGAGCGTCAACGTCATCCACAGTATAAAGGGCTCGAGCCGCTCCCGTTAGCCTCAGTTCTGGTTTTATGATGAGTAGCCGCATCAGTTGACCAGGCTTTATTGACCTTTGTCTCGTAAGGAATTTGAAGTGCAACTGGCGTAAACTGTACGGCGGGGAAGGTTGGGAGGGTTGAGGAATACGTGGGAGGAACATCCAATCAAAAGAACGTAACAGTTGGTAAGTAACTTATTCTTCGAATGGATTGTGTCCTCCCACGTATTTCTCATCTTAGATACTCTCCCAAAGCAGTAAGAATTCGGACGAGGGAGTGCCAGAGAAATTAGTTGTGAGTCGTGTTAAGGACAGCTTTTGCAAAGAGTCCGCCTGGATAAGATGTTGAATCCAAGGAATAACGTTTCACGAATGTGTGCATTGACAACCAGGTGGCTGCTGCACAAATATCCTGCACCGGAACACCCCTCTGAAGAGCCGTTGAAGTTGCCATACCACTGGTTGAGTGGGCTCTTAATCCATCCTGAGGCTGTTTTCAGCCAATTTATAGCACTCTGTAATTGCCAAAATTATCCATCTGTATAGTGTTTGTTTTGATACTCCTAAACCCAATCTGTGTCCAGTATATCCGGCAAACAGTTGGTCACTTTGTCGGAATTGAGCTAATATAGAAATGTAGAAACTGCGAGCCCTCTTTGGGTCCAGTCTGTGTAGATTTTCTTCCTCTTTGCTCGCATACAGAGGAGGATAGAAAGAAGGTTAAGTAATTTTCTGTGACAGGTGGAAATCAGACTATTTTCGGTAAGAATGAGGGTCTGACCCTATGAGTAACTTTGTCTCTATGAAAGACGGTGGGAGGAGGTTTACAAGAGAGTGCCTGCAACTCACTCACCCTGTGGGCTGATGTAACTGTCACTAGCAAAATTGTCTTCAAAGTGAGGAGACTTAATGGACAAGAATGTAAAGGCTCAAAGGGGGTACCTGTGAGAAATTTTAGAACTAAATTTAAATCCCAAAGGTACTTGGAAGGGAGTTGGAGGGTACACATTTGTCAATCCTTTTAGAAATTGGATAACCTAGGGCATTTTAAATTAAGAAACCTCCTCAGATGAGCGCTTGAAAATAGATAGCGTTGCCAAGTATCCTTTTATGGTGCCAACTTGGAGCCCCAAATTGGCCAAATGTAGAGGAAAAGAGAACCATAGGTGTGTTGAATGGATCCACATCCTTGTCCTTGCACCAGTGACTGAATTTATTCCAACAACACTGGTACAAGGATTGTGTTGCTGGTCTTCTAGCCGAAAGCAAAATCTCCATTACATCAGCCTCTCAGAAGCCATGCGTGAAGGCTGAGAGTTTTGACCTCTGGATGGAGACCCTGACCTTCCTCTCGCAAGAGGACATCCTCTCTTTGTGGAAGACATATTGAAGGGCAGATGGACATGTTCAGAAGGTCCAGGTACCACATTCTCCTTGCCCAATTACGATCATGGTTTTAACTTTCTTAACCTCCTGATAACGTGAGGAATCACGGGGACTGGAGGAAACGCGTACAGTAAATGAAATTCCCAGTCCAACCCAAACGCGTCTCCTAGAGCTCCTCTTGGGGAAAATTCCCTTCAGCAGTACTGATCGCACTTCCAGTTGACCCTGGTCGCAAACAGATACACTTGAGGGGTTCCCCAAAGGGCAAAGATCTCTTTAAGGCCTTCCTGAGCTAGTTCCCATTCGTGAGACACTGCTCTGCCTGCTCCGAGCATCTGCTGCCGTGTTCTTCTCTCCGGCAAGGTGAATTGTAGAGAGATTCTTTCCCGTTTTGCCCAGAACCAGAGCTGCATTGCCTCTCTGCAGCGGTAGGGACCCTGCACATCCTCTTTTGTTGAGCTAGCACATGGCCACTGTGTTGTCCTTCATTATCAGGACATTCTTTCCCCTTACAGAGGGGAGAAAGGCTTTCGTGCTAGTCTGATTGCCCTCAGCTCCAACAGGTTGATGTGTAGTTTGGACTCCGATGAAGACCAACGACCACCAATTGACAGATCGCTGGTGTGGGCTCCCCACCCTGTGAGTGAAGCGTCCGTTACTACTGTTATCTCCGGCCATGGTTACCAAAAAGGTTCCCTCTTGAAGATATTGTCCCTGCAAGCACACCATAGCAGATCTTGAGCCACTCTGGTTGGAACCCGCAAACGATCTGACATATCTCTAGAAAATTGGGACCACTGAGTCCCGAGGGCCCATTGAAGGGATCTCATTCTCAATCTGGCCTCTGGCACCAGAAAAATGCAGGATGCCATAAGGCCGAGCAACCTGAGGAAATCGAAGGCCAGCAGATGCTGGGCATTCTGAAACGTTGTTACCATCTGTAAGATGTGATGAGCTCTCTCCTCAGGAGGCAGGGTTTTGCCAGAGGACGTATCCAGTATTGCTCTGATGAATTGGAGCTTTTGGAGTGGTATTGTCACACTCACCTGTGTCTCTGCAGGAGCGATGGATTTGCCTCCTTTGACCCAGAGTACTCACTTCCCCTGTTCCACCCGCAGGCATACCTGTCAAATAAAAGATGCACACTAAGATCTAGGTTTAACTGATTCCCCTGGGCTCCCTCCCTTCTCTTTAAAATGTGATGTCCCCAAAGGGCTTCCCTTGGTGGTTAGTGAGATGCGCGCTCCATCCTGCATTCGCAGGGGCGCGGTTCTATGGGGGATTCGTAGCCCTACAGATGTAGGGATGATGCCAATGTCTGTTTTCCGCGTTCTGATGCCACACGCGGTTATGTCTTCACAGCGAGGCAGAGTGTTCCATGTGCTAGTTAATTCACTAGAAAGAAGTTCTTTCCACACGGCGAACGTTGTTGTGCTGTGGTTTTGGAGAGTCCAGTACTGTTCGAATTGTCTTTATGTTGGTAAAGTATCTTGGGTAAGTTTACGCAGCGTGTAGAACTCTGAACTGCCGGTGGGAATGCACGCCGTTGCTAGGGCGCACCAAGTGAGGTCTCTGCTTTCTTTTGCAGGAGTGGATTGTGGAGCTCGAGCCTGGCTTCTGCACAGCTGGTGAGCCTCGGAGGCCTGGCGAGTATGCGCAGCATTATAGGCTCGAGCGCACCAAGTAATGTCTCTCCTTTCCTTTGCAGGAGTGGATTATGGAGTGCTTGAGCTACGAGCCTGGATTCAGCGCTACTGGAGAGCCTCTGAGGTCCGGTAAGTATGCGCGGCGTTACTGGAGCGAGCGCACCAAATAATGTCTCTCCTTTCCTTTGCAGGAGTGGATTATGGAGCGCTCGGGCTACGAACCTGGATTCCAGCGTAGCGGGAAGAACCTCTGAGATTCGGTGAGTATGCACAGCGTTCCCGTTCATACACACCACGTAATGTTCTTCTTTGTGCTTGCAGGCGCCAATGTAGGTGTAACCTTGTGTCCGTAGAAAGCTGCTGCGTGGAGGAAGCACGGAGGTTGATCCAGAGCGGGTAAGCAGAAGCAGGAGCACGCCGAGTGTGTTGCTGATGCAGCTTACAGAAAGCAACACAAAGCACTGCAGGAATCAAGGGTGTGGCCTATATAGCCAGCCACACCCGAACACTAGAGAGCTCATGGATTTTCATACACTTCCTGTTTGGCAACAGGAAGTGGTAACCAGGAAGTTACTAAAAAATACCAGGAAGGAACTAAAGGAAGTTATCGGCTATGGGTTTTTTGTGCGTCTATGCCAGGCCTGCCAAGCCTCCACCCAGCTTGCCCAGACTACATGCCTGGTACTCATGACAGATATCATTTGAGACTTCTTGTAGTTGAGGAAGAAGCCCAGTGTGTGTAAGAGGCAGGTCATGGTCATATGTTGCTGAGCTTGTTCGGGTGAACTCGCCCTTATTAACCAGTCATCCAGGTAGGGGTAGACGTGAATCCCCTCTCCCGAGACTTGCTGCCACCACAGACATCGGCTTGGTGAAAACCCACAGGCGGAGGTCAACATGGAAGGCAGAACTCGAAATTGATAGTGGGAACTGCCAATCGCGAACCTCAGGTACTTCCTGTCCTTGAGATGGACAGGCACATGAAAGTAAGCATTCTGAAGGTCCAATGATACCAACCAGTCTTGGAGTTGGAGAGCCGGAAGGATCTGAGAAAGGGTTACCATCTTGAACCTGTCCTTCTCCCGAGGAACTTGTTGAAGTTTCTTAAGTCCAAGATGGGTCTCAAACATCCGTCCTTTGGGATGAGAAAATAAGGGGCGTACAACCCTTGTTCCTCGCCGCTACAGGTACATGTTCTATTGCACCTTTCTCTAGCAGGGTTAAAATCTCCTGCTCGAGGAGTGCGTCTGGAGTTTTGGTAGAGGTGGCTCCCGGTGGATGGTCTTCAGGCCTTTGTCGAAAAGGAAGACCGTAACCATGAGTCACTATTTCTAGTGCCCAGGCATCTGAAGTAATGCTTTAACATTTGCCAAGATACAGAGTGATCCTGCCTCCCACCGGAGTCTTGTGGGTCAATGCCTCAAGAGTGGCTTTGCAGCGGCTGCAGCAGTGGCTGAGGCTGATCTAGCACCTTTTCCTCTTCCACCACAAGGACATTTTCTTGGTTGCTCTCTTTGAGTGGCCGGTCCCTTCCCTCTCCCAAATGGGGAGTAGAATCGAAAAGGACGGCACCTCCAGGAAGATGACCCTGAGCATGTATGAGTGTTGTTGAGTTTGCTTTATAGAGGCGCAAAGTGATTCAGCTGCTGCTTTTGAGGTCTGCAGCTTCTCCAAACTCTCGTCCGCCTTGCTGCCAAACAACCTCGAGCCGTCAAAAGGCATATTGAGTAATCTGGATTGCACATCAGGTGCAAAGCCAGATTTCCTCAGCCAAGGAAATCTGCGCAGGGCCGTGCTAGACGCCATGGACCTGCTCAAGCTATCAGCAGTGTCCAGTCTTGATGGAGGCATTCCTCCATAACCTATTTTCCATCTGTGACTATTGCCAGGAAACCATCCCGTGCCTCGCCCTCAGGGATGTGTTCAGCAGCTGTTGTCATACAGTCCCACCGGGTGGGTGTGAACCTTGCCAGGGTGCAAGTCACATTTGTGGACTTTAGGGCCATGCTGCCCGAAGAAAAGACTTTTCGGCCCAAAGCGTCAATTCTATTGTCATACCTATCAGGGGGAATGGAAGGGCAAGCTGAATGCCTAATAGAAGTTGCCGCCTGCGCCACTAAGTTTTGTTTTCAGGCGAGGGATGCTTTGAAAGGTGTTCTTGGTCAGATGAGGAAGGTCTGTATTTTCCCACAAATGTCTTATTTGTAGCTGGGCCAGAATCTGGGGTTTCCTATGTGGCTGTGACCCTTTTCTGTAATGCTTTGTGAAAAGGGAGGACAGGATCCTTTTGAGGGCCTTCATTAAGGATATCCATCATGTCACCTTGGTCAAAATTAGGGGAATTTGACTTCCATCCCATAAACTCAATAACTTTGTTCATTAACCTTCTGTACCCTGAGTCTGCATGATTTGCAGGGTCGGGTCTGTCAAAGTCTACCTCAGGGGAAGTACCCAGGCCACTGGATGTCTGAAGACATTCCATCTGTAGTCCGACATTTTACTCCAGCTGGAGTAATTTCCTCTTCAGGGGATTGCTCCTCGAAAATAGAGGACAGACCTGAAAAATAAAATTTGTGGTTGACATACCTTTCTGGGTGAAACAACCGTTTCTGATCTCGGCTTCGACAAAGGTGTCGATTTTGGCACCAGAATTAAACATGGCCTCGACAATGGTGTCAATATAAAAATCGACGTTGGCTTCGAAGGAGGCTTCGAAACCGTCTAGGAAGGCATCAACAACATCTTAGAGGGTGGCATCGATGAGATCTTAAGACGTTGGCTTCGACGATGGGTGTATTCTCGGCACCATTTTGTCAGCCGTCCTCTCCGATTTATGCACCGGTAGGTTTGATTTTATTTTACGAGGGGTCAGGGAATTTTCCTCCGACGACACCCTCGCGACTTGTTGCTGGATCTCGCTTGTCTGGTCTTTGACCTCACTCTCACTTTTGGAGTGAGCTGGGGTACGGTCTTCACGCTGCTTTTTGAGGTGGGTCTGGGTCGCGTTCTCTAACATTTTTTACTTTGAGGCTCTGAAGGCCTCCCATATTTTGGGGGAATCGTGTTCTGAAGGGTAGGAGATGACCCTTGCGTCATCCAACGAGGAAGAAGGAGATCGATGTAGTCTTTTCCTCGATTTTTTAGACAAGGAGCAGGATTTTCTCAATCGACTTCTTGATCTCGATTTTCCTCGACCCATGTTGAGAGTTCCCACTCGATTGTCTCGAATCCTTCTGTTATCTTGAAGATTGAGGATTCCGCCCCCACCGCTAGTTTACCATTCCGTTCCTTACGAGCCTTCTTAGGCATAGCTTGACAGGAACGGCATTCATCGACCCGATGGTCAGGGTCCAAACACCAGAGGCAAACTCGATGGGGGTCATGATCGACATCTTCCTGCACTTTTGACATTCCTTAAAACCGGTCTTAGGTGTGGAAGACGTCGAAGACTAGGACATCTTTGTCGAAAACTGAAGCACCGCTTTTGTCACACGAAGCAAAGCTATCGGAAAAACGGAACTGAGGCAAACAGGCGCGGCTCAAGCCCTTTATAATGCGGATGACGGCGCTCGAAGTCGGCCCTCGAGGGACATCGACACCGTGGCCTCGAGCACAGCGCCCTCTGGTGAAATTTTTTTTTCCCCCCCCCGAAGCAGCAAGCTGGAAGATACGAATATCTAAGATGAGGAATACTCGGGAGGACACAATCCATTTGAAATTCACCTTACAGTACAGCTTTAAACATGCCTGCACCAACAGCAAAACCACAGGGAGTAGGAGTGGGAAACATCAAGATGCTGCTACACACCACCTGGAGGAAACAACAAAAAACAACCCCTACAGGTTACTGCGCATGTTCATGCACCAGCGTCTCCCCAAGCGTCACTATCGGACTCCATGAATGGGGATGAACAACGTCCCGCCTGTATTCCCAATCCGGCCGTAATGCTGCTGGACTGAGTGCCAGTAAAGTAAGTACCAAATGCCGGTATCCTGGCGGCGTCTCTACCGGCAGGGTCAGAACGAGGCCCATTTTCTACAAGGAACAAGTTACTTACCCGTAACTGTTGTTCTCCAGCATGGGTCTGGCATGGATTCACATGCTCATGAATATTCCCCGCCGTTAGGCTGGGAATCCTCGGTAAAGAAAAATCAGTATCAGTTTCGTTTCTGATCTGTCTTTCGTAGTAGTAACCAGTCACTGATCTCAGCATCATACTGACCACAGCCAATGACTGCCATCTCCCTAAGCCCCGCCTCTGGCAGCCATCTTCAGATTTGGTAGCACGTGAAGTGGCAGTAAGACCAAGTGAAGAGCCGCAGAGGGGTAGGCGGAAGGGTTCGCATGTGAATCCATGCCAGACCCATGCTGGATAACAACAGTTACAGGTAAGCAACTTGTTCCTTCTCCAGCATGGGGTCTGGCATGGATTCACATGCTCATGAATAAAAGAATACATAGCAGTACACACATGCAAAACCACGGGAGGTGGCAAAGGCTCAACATTAAGCATTACATCCAAAACTCAACATTAAGCAATTCTTACCTCCTTACCAGGCTCACCTTAGGCGAACAGGTTGCGCAGCACTGCTTGGTCGACCCTGGACTCCTCCCTGGAATCCCGGTTGACGCAGTAGAATTTCGTGAAGGTGTGCGTCGACCTCCACGTTGCAGCCCTGCAGATGTCAAGCAAGGGCACACCAGATAGGAACGCCGTGGTAGCTGCGATCGCTCTGGTGGAATGGGTTCTCGGACGGCCAGGCAGCGGTCGGTTTGCCAACCGATGACAGTACATGATACAGCCGGAGAGCCACGTGGAAATGGAATCCTTCAAGAGAGCCTTCCCCTGATTGACAGGTCCAAAGTTCACAAAAAGTTGTGACGTCTTCCGAAAACTCTTCGTGCGGTCCACGTAGAACTTCAGCGCTCTAGCCACATCCAGAGAGTGCAAAGTCCTTTCAGCTGGCGACGAAGGCGACGGGAAGAAAACAGGCAACACCAAGGGTTCGTTGAGGTGGAAGTCCGACGGCACCTTGGGCATGGAAGAGGGGTGCGTCCTGAGCACTACCCTTGTGTCGTGAAGAGTCAAGTAAGGGGGCTTGCATGAAAGAGCCTGGATCTCTCCCACCCATCGTGCGGAGGTGATGGCCACAAGAAACGCTGTTTTCCACAACAAGAACTTCAACAGAGCTGAGTGCAGAGGCTCGAACGGAGGTCCCATGAGCTTGGTCAGCACCACGTTGAGCTCCCACGCCGGGGCTGGAGCCTTCACCGATCTGAACAGTCCCTTCATGAATTCTTTCACCAGACGATGAGACCACAAAGACGTCCGTCCTGTGGTTCTGGTGTATCGGGAGATCGCAGCAAGATGAATCTTGATGGAAGCGTGCGCCAGTCCAGCCTTGGCCAGCGTCAGCAGTACTTGAGGAGCCGTAATCCTTAGAGGGTTAATCTTCTGTGCGTGGAACCAGACAAGGAACCTCTTCCATTTGTGTCCGTGGCATTTAAGAGTTGAGGACGCCCTGGCCTTTGCAAGAACCTCTCTGCAGTCGGCCGGTATGTCATAACCTCCAAACTCTAATGCTGCAGGAGCCAGGCCTGCAAGTTCAGCGACTTCGGGTTGTGATGGAGGATGGCGCCTCCTTCCCTGGAGAGAAGATCCGCGTCCACTGGCAGCTTGATTGACGGGGATGCTGACAAGTCCAGAAGGTCCAGGAACCATATCTGCCTCGGCCACGCAAGTGCGACGAGGATCATCCTGCACCGTGACCTCTCGAGCTGGTTGACGAGCCGGATCAGCAGCGGCAATGGAGGGAACGCATATAGGAACAGGCCCTCCCAGGGAACGAGAAAGCATCGCCCATGCTCCTCGGCTGGGGAAACCTGCTGGTGAACCTCCGGCACTTGGAGTTCGTCACCGTCGTGAACAGATCGATCTGGGGAGTGCCCCACCGTCGGAAGAGGCGGTCCACTAGATCCCGTCGTAGTTCCCCACTCGTGGCACAAGCGCAGCTCTCTGCTGAGCGAGTCGGCGATGGTGTTTTTTATTCCTGCCAGATGAAACGGCACCAGAAATATCCCTTGGGCGACGGCCCAATGCCATAGATCCTGCGCCTCCTTGGACAGGGCTGGGGATCTTTTACCGCCCTGCTTCCTGATGTAGAACATGGTGGTGTTGTCGGTGAAGATCGTCACCACCTTGCCCTTGAGGGACGGAAGAAAGGACCTGAGGGCCCAAAACAAAACGGCAGCCAAAGGCCCCTCGCATGCAGATTTTCGGTGTGCGCTCCCCACCCTTCCAGGGAGGCATCCGTGGTCACTGTCTTCTGGTGGCCCGGGGTCTGGTAGTCCATGCCCGCCGTCAGATGCGCGCGGGTGCCCCACCACCGGATCGCCCGTCGGAAGCTCTCGTCGAGTGTGATCCTGTCCTCGAAGCTGCCCATCGTCTGGATCCAGCGAGCGTCCAGGAACTCCTGTAACGGGCGCATCCGAAGCCTGCACAGGCGGATGAGATAAATGCAAGAAGACATCATTCCGAGGAGGGATTTGATGGACCTCACCCTGGCCGCGTCTGCAACCAGCATCCGCTGCACCTTGCCCAAGATGGCCCTCGTCCTTTCCTCCGACGGAGAGGCCAGAAGCGCCACTGTGTCGAGTTTCGCTCCCAGAAACAGTGCGTCTTGCGCGGGCACCAGGTGGGACTTGGCGTAGTTTATGGAGAATCCCAGGTCCGTGAGTAGTTGGACGGTCCTCGCCGTGTGCTCCGCGGCGAGCTCCTTTGTCTTTGCTCGGATGAGCCAGTTGTCCAGGTAGGGGTAGACGTGGATCCCCTCCAGGCGCAGCCGTGCCGCCACCGGTGCGAGGCACTTGGTGAACACCCTGGGTGCCGACCTCAATCCGAAGGGAAGGGCTCTGAACTGGTAGTGACGCCCTTGGACCACGAATCTGAGAAACTTTCGGTGTCCCTTTAGGATGGGGATATGGAAGTAGGCATCCTCCAAATCCAACGACGACAGGAAATCGCCCTCCTCCAGCTGACCCAGGACGTGCTGGAGGGTGACCATCCGGAACTTCTGTGCTTTGATGAATTTGTTCAGTCGTAGGTCCAGGATGGGACGCCATCCTCCTGTCTTCTTCACGAGGAAGTATCTTGAGTAAACTCCGGAGCCCCGAAGCCTCTTTGGGACGAGCTTGATGGCGCCTTTCTTGAGCATCGCCTTTACCTCCAAGAGAAGTTGAGAGACGTGATGTTCCTTCCTGGCCACGGGGGGGGGGACCCGCGGGCACTTCTTTAGAAACTCAAGCGCGTGACCCTGGGCCAGGGCGTCCAGCACCCAACGGTCGGTGGAGATGGACTCCCACACGCTGACGAAGTTCACCAGCCGGCCTCCCACCGGGATGCTTCAGTGGGGACCCGACCCCACGGCCGGTTCAGTCCTGCTTCAACGAGGCTTTGCCGCCTTGTCCTCCCTGGCGACGACTGCGGGGTCCCCCCGACTTGCCTCGTCCCCTGTAGGCTTCCGGTGACGACGAACGGGCCGCTTGACGATAGGTGGAATATCCGCCGCCAGAACCTTCGGAGGCACCCTGCTTGCCTCCGGCACTCCGAAAGGGCGGCCGTCGTTGCTGGAGAACACCAAGAGCCCGGGCCGTCTCCGTCTTGATGGCTTGTAGGGAATCGTTGTTACGCTCACCTGACTCCCACGGAAGCGCTGGCCTGGTTCGCGCTGCTGTGACCTCTTCTAAGGTGATGCGCAGGGTTCGGAAGACGGACTGGACCGGGCCCCCAAATCTGGCTTGTCTGGCTCGCAGAAGTATCCTTCTGTAGGCGAAAATAGGGGATTAACTGTCTGCGGGGTAATGCAATCGGCCTCCCACTTTCCCCTCTCACCCTCCTTGGAACCCTTCTGTGATTTCTCGTAGTGTCTCACCTTAGGGTCTGGAAGGACGAGCTCTCCATCCTGCTTCTGATGCAGGGGCGCGTTGGTATCCAGTTACTTCACTGGATTTTCGGATTGGTGAGAACCAAACTTGCTTGGCTTCCAGGTACGTTTTTTGATAAGAGGTTCCCCTTGTGTCCATGCATTAATGCACTAATGCTAGTGTCCTTCCCCATAGGGGCCGGGGTATGGAATGCCGGGGAACAGGCACCGACCCGAGATGAGAGGTGAAATCCTTGTAGAAATCAGGTAAGTCTTTAATGAGCATTTTTTGGTAATGTCTTTTCATTCGCTCATTAACGCTGATGTCTCTTTTTCCCCTTAGGGGCCGGGGTCCGGAAATGACAGGATGCGGCGCGGACCCGAAATGAAGAGGGAATGAATCAACAGGTAAGTCTTAACATGGAGATTTAGCTTTCCTTATTGCCTTCTCTCTCTCACCTTTTGTTCTGGTGTTTTTCTCCCTGGGCGCTGGGGCGTGACTGTGAATCCGGATGATCGCTGCTGAACATGGGGGCGCCCTGTAAAGGTGAGTGGAACGCGGCGCTGCAGCGATCGACGCGATGAGCTTTTAAATTAAAGTCTTCCTTTTCAGGATTGTCGGCGAGATGTCTCCGGGATGCGGATTTAGCAGGTAAGGACTTTTCCTTCTTCTGTTCTCTTCTTCTCTTCCTTTCCAGGATGCTGGCAGGCGTGGCAGAAGTCAGGATGCAGGAGCAGACACGGTGAGCGTCCAGCTGCTAGATGCAGAACAACACGAAGCACGTGTGTCTGTTCGGGTGGGGTTTAAATGGCCTTGGAAGAAGTTCCAGGTATGTATCCTTCCTCCAATCAGGCATGTATCCTTCCCCGACCACGCCCGGATGGTAAATTAGTCCCACAGGTACAGTAGTTCCTTTCAGGCCTCAAGGAGGCCGGGATCCTGCAGCATGGTCTGCATCAGGTAAGTGCACCCAAGCATTCCCATAATGAGCCTGGCGCCCATGGCGCCAGGACTGATGTCTTTTATGAGCCTGGCGCCATAGGCGCCAGGACACTGTCCAAAGGGCCCCTATATGGGGTTGCTGGGTCCTTCCTTGGGGACTGGATGTCCGCTTTCGGGGACGCCGGGCTTGAACCGGCTCCCCGGGAGCGGGCATCATGACAGCACTCCACCCCCCCCCCCCCCCCAAGGCCCCTCCCAAGGTTGTTCCCTCCGGGGGTTTTGGTTTGTCTGGGAAGAGTCGGTGGAATTTCCTGACTAATCGAGGTGCATGCACATGGTCGCTGGGTTCCCACGACCTCTCCTGAGGTCCGTACCCCTTCCAATCAATTAGGTAGAACAGTTTTGACCTAAACTTTTTTGAGTCTAAAATGTTCTTCACTTCGAATTCGGGCTCCCCATCTATTAGAATAGGTTCTCGAGGTTTGAGTAGTCGGGTTCCGGGTACCACTGGTTTCAGAAGTGACACATGAAACAGGGTGAATTCGCATACTAGCTGGTAAATCAAGTTTAACAGCCACTGGGTTAATTATTGCCGTAATAGAATAAGGTCCCAGATATTTTGGGTTAAAAGTTCGAGGCCCTTTGAGCGGTAAATGTCTGGTAGCTAACCACACTTGATCCCCAATCTGGTACGGAGGTGCTTCACTCCGATGTAGATCAGCATTCTCCTTGTATTTTCTCTTGGCTTGTTGTAAATGCGTAGTTGCCTCTTTGAAGGCTTGGGTAATTGTAGAATGCAGATGTTCTACTGCAGGCATTCCAAGGTTCTGAGGTGAGTCAAGGTTTGAGGTTCGAGGGTGATGCCCAAACAAAGTGTAAAAAGGACTGTGGCCAGTTCCAGAGTGTACCGAATTATTATATGCGTATTCGGCTATGCAAAGAATGTCTTTCCAGTTGCTTTCAGATCGCTGTAACATACACTGTAAGTACTACTCAAGGGTCTGATTTGTCCTCTCGGCCTGACCATCGGTCTGAGGGTGGTGACTGGTCGATAATCTTACGTCGATCTGCGCCATTTGACAACATTTGCGCCAGAAGTGGGAAATTAATTGGCTTCCCCCGTCAGAGATTAGTATAGATGGATAAAACAAATCCACAATTACCAGAATAGTATTGTACCCCGAACAAGGAGGCAGGTCCGTAATAAAATCCATGGATAGGGTGTGCCAGGGTGCTGGTGGTATGTCTAGAGGTTGAAGGAGACCGGCTGGTCTTTTCTTTTGACTTTTATTTTGGGCGCAAACATCACAGGACATCACAAAAGATTTAACATCTTTTCGCCAAGAGGGCCACCAAAATTGTCGTTTCACCTTTTCCTCTGTCTTGGCAATACCGGGGTGTCCCTCTATTAATGTATCATGATAACCGGAAATAACTTGTTCGTGTAATTCCTTATGTGGCAGGAATAAGCGTCCTTGGAAATAAGGTAAACCATTATCTATGGTAAAGTCTGATCCCTTTTGTATCCATTCTTGTAAGGTTATAGGGTCCAGGAATTGTTTTACTCTGGCTTGAATGTCTTCAAGCGTCTGTAACGAAGTCATGCCTATAATCCTCTGTTCGGGAATTATTGGTACTGGTTCTGAGTTTGTATCAGATTCTCCCATTCCAATTCGGGATAAGGCGTCTGCTTTGCCATTCTTGCAGCCAGGTCGATAGGTAATCACGAAATCAAATTCAGCGAAACACAAAGCCCATCGGAGCTGCCGTGATGACTGAGCCTTGGCGGTTTTCAAATACTGTAAATTCCGGTGATCAGTGATCACTGTGATGGTATGTCGAGCGCCAAGCAGATAATGCCGCCAGGCTTTAAAAGCAGACTTAATGGCTAACAGTTCTCCGTGATTGCATAATTAACCTCGGGTGCCGAGAATTTTCTGGACCAAAATGCTACGGGATGCAGTTGGTTGGTTTTGGAATCTCTTTGGGACAGGACAGCTCCCATGGCTAGGCTGGATGCGTCAGTCTCGACGACATAAGGGAGATCTGGACGCGGGTGTTTCAATATAGGTGCAGAGGTAAACTTAGCTTTTAAATCCTGAAAGGCCTGCTCGGCTTCTTCAGACCATTCAAAATGTTTATTTTTCCTCAAGAGTGCAGTAATGGGTTGTACCACGCGTGAAAATTCCGGGATAAACCTGCGATAGAAATTGGCAAAGCCGAGCATGCTTTGAACCCCTTTTACAGAGCTAGGTGATGGCCATTTGAGGATGGCATCCACTTTTCTTGAGTCCATTCGGACTCCTTTGGGTGTCAGGATGAAACCTAGAAACTCGACTTCTGTGGTATGGAAAGCACATTTCTCCAATTTAGCAAATAGTTTGTGTTGGCGCAGTTTTTTAAGTACTGCCCTGACGTGTTTTCTGTGATCAGATTCCGAAGAGGAGTACACCAGAATGTCATCGATATATACGACAACACAAACATCGACGAGTTCCTGAAGGACATCATTCATGAAGTATTGGAAGGCAGCCGGCGCGTTACACAATCCGAAAGGCATTACCTGGTACTCGAATAATCCGTATTTAGTATGGAAGGCAGTTTTCCATTCGTCGCCTTCTTTAACTCGTACCAAATGATAAGCCCCCCGGAGATCTAACTTGGTGTATATGCAAGCGTCCTTCACCTGGTCAAGGAGTTCAGGGATCAGAGGCAGAGGATAACGGTTTTTAACCGTTATCTGGTTCAATGCGCGGTAATCGATATAAGTTCTAAGGTCGCCTTCTTTTTTGGGCACGAAGAACAAAGCCGAGGATGCCGGGGACTTTGACGGGGGAATAAAACCATTAGCTAGGTATTGATCCAAATATTGTCTCAAATACAGATTCTCAGGTTCGGTAAGGGCATAAATCCTGCTACAAGGGGGTTGTGCACCGGGCACCATATCGATTTGGCAATCGTACGATCTGTGAGGAGGTAACGTGTTGGCCTGTTCCTTTTGGAAGACGTCCTGAAAGTCTTGGTATTCCGGAGGTAGTTGCATGGAGGCAGAGGTTACAGATGCTAGATTAATCTTCAGGTTTTCTGGGTAGCAGGTTTGTGTACAATCCGGGAAGGTTATTCTCTTAGCTTGCCAATCAATTCGAGGATTATATGTCTCTAACCAAGGGATTCCAAGAATAACCTGAAACTGTGGAGCCTTGATTACATCAAACACAACACCCTCCCGATGGCCGTCGGGACCAATAAGAGTCAACTCAGTAGTGGAATGTGTTACTGGTAAAGAGGCAATTTCAGTTCCATCGACTGTGGTGATGACATCTTTGCTGGTTTTAGGACGGAGAGGGAGGTTAATCCTAGAGACCAATTCACGATCCACATAGTTTCCAATAGCCCCACTATCGATGTATGCCTTTATTGCAAGCAACCGCTTAGGCTGTTCTGGATCTACGAGAACCATTGGCACAATGAAATGCGAGGTCTGAGAGTTAGTTTTCAAGCTCGGAAAGCGGACCCCTACACTTGTCGGGCGGAGTCGTTTCCCGAAACAGAGTCTTCATGGTTTTTATCAGCGGCTCCTACCGCCTTTCGGGGCGGATTTACCGGGCAATCTCGTAGAAAGTGTCCAGAATTCCCACAATAAAGACATAATTTTAACTGCCGCCTCCTTTCACGTTCCTTTTGAGTTAAGGGTCCTTTAACCCCTCCAATTTGCATAGGCTCAGAGACATCAACTCCCTTGGGATTAGCATGGGTCTTGACCAACACCCGGGTCTCAAACCTGGACCAATCTGCTTTTCTGTTTTGAAGTCTGTGATCCAATTGGACCACTAAGTCTATATACTCTGTGCATTCTTGGGGCGGATTTACAACTTGGGCCAAGACATCTTTAAGTTCTCGGCGAAGGCCTCGATAAAACAACGTGACTCTTTTATCCTCTGGCCATCCCGTTACCACAATTATTCTATTAAAGGTTGCAATATAGGATAGGAGGTCCCGATTGCCCTGTTGCAGGGATAGAAGTTCGTCAACCAGAGCCTGCCCCTGAGAGTGTCGAGCAAATAACCTTTCCATGCTTGCTTGAAAGCTTTGAAAATCACGGAGAATCGGGTCATCTTGAGTAACCAGTGAAACTGACCAATCGGCTGCGCAGCCGCTGAGATATGACAATACAAAGGCTACCTTGGTCTGGTCATTAGGGAAGGCCCCAGGTCTGCATAGGAAGTGCAAACGACACTGATTCATGAATACGGTGAATCGTTTGGGGCCCCCAGCAAAGCGTTCGGGTGGGGCCAGCGGCATGTTTCCAGGTAGATTAATCTGCATAGGGTTACAGGAAACCACAGGAGCGGGGTTCCCTCCGGAACCGAGTAGAGGAGTTTGCCCAGCTTGACCTTGCAAAAGCTGTCTGGCCAGGTCATCAGTTCTTTCCTTTGATATTATTAATTCCCTCCTGAGGGCATTAGTCTCTTGACGAGCGGCATGTACTTCGGCCCGTAATTCCCCCAGTAATTGGGCCAACTGATCAGTCTCAGAACTTTCCATAGCGCCTGGGTGGGAATTTGTAGGAAGGCTTCGCGTTCTGTTACGCTCACCTGACTCCCACGGAGGCGCTGGCCTGGTTCGCGCTGCTGTGACCTCTTCTAAGGTGATGCGCAGGGTTCGGAAGACGGACTGGACCGGGCCCCCAAATCTGGCTTGTCTGGCTCGCAGAAGTATCCTTCTGTAGGCGAAAATAGGGGATTAACTGTCTGCGGGGTAATGCAATCGGCCTCCCACTTTCCCCTCTCACCCTCCTTGAAACCCTTCTGTGATTTCTCGTAGCGTCTCAACTTAGGGTCTGGAAGGACGAGCTCTCCATCCTGCTTCTGATGCAGGGGCGCGTTGGTATCCAGTTACTTCACTGGATTTTCGGATTGGTGAGAACCAAACTTGCTTGGCTTCCAGGTAAGTTTTTTGATAAGAGGTTCCCCTTGTGTCCATGCATTAATGTACTAATGCTAGTGTCTTTTTCCCCATAGGGGCCGGGGTACGGAATGCGGGGGAACAGGCACCGACCCGAGATGAGAGGTGAAATATTTGTAGAAATCAGGTAAGTCTTTAATGAGCGTTTTTTGGTAAGGTTTTTTCATTCGCTCATTAACGCTGATGTCTCTTTTTCCCCTTAGGGGCCGGGGTCCGGAAATGCCAGGATGCGGCGCGAACCCGAAATGAAGAGGGAATGAATCAACAGGTAAGTCTTAACATGGAGCTTTAGCTTTCCTTATTCCCTTCTCTCTCTCACCTTTTGTTCTGGTGTTTTTCTCCCTAGGCGCTGGGGCCTGACTGCGAATCCGGATGATCGCTGCTGAACATGGAGGCGCCCTATAAAGGAGTCCGTCGCCATCGTAATGGCGGGGTCCGACACCACTTCTCCTTCCTGCAAGATCTCTAGGGCCTCTGCCCTCTTCTCATCCGGTAGGAAGTCCAGCGGGGGGGGGCGATCTTGCACCACAACTCCCTGTCGTAGCGGGCTACGATGGCTAAGGCGTTGGCAGCCTTAATCGCCGTCGCTGCCGATGAGATGACTCTGCGTCCCATCGTGTCCAATTTCTTTCCCTCGCCGTCCGGTGGGGAGGTTGACGTAGAGGCCGAAGCCACCCCCCCTCCCCGCTTTCTTCCTGGCCGCCGCGGAGACGACAGAGTCCGGGGTCGGCTGTGCCCGAAGGCACAAGGGGGCCGCGTCCGGGACCCGGTACTTCTTCTTGTACCAATCCCTTCTCGCAGGCGTTGTGGATGGGTTCTTGAGGAGGGCGAGACACTCATCCCAGATATCGTCCAGTAGAGGTACAGCGAGGACTGTCTTCCTCTTGGTCTTGCGCCGTTGATAAAAGGAAACCTTCCTTCTTCTCTTCCGGGCAGAGCTGGAAAAGCTCGGATGCCCTGGCGATCATGGCATGAAACAATCCAATCTCGTCGGGCGGGGAAGCCCGGGGAGGAGGTGACGACGGAAGATCCTCGTCGTAAACCTAGTCTGTACCCATCGCGGCCGTGTCCGTCCCCGTATCATCCCCACAGGTCGTGGAGGAGGGCTGAGCAGGGCGCGATGGTTGAAAAGGAGGTGGAGGATGAATCCTTCTCTTAGGAGGAGGGCTCCCAGAATGGCCTGGCTCCGGGTCCCCCGTCGGAAGCGGTTCCTCCGTTGGTGGTAACGGCAATCTCGTCCTTATCTCCGAGCATAAGGACTGTATAGCCAACAAAATGGCCGCCAAGTTGTCTTGCGGCACTGGTTGAGGGGATTCCGACGGGCGGTCAGGAGCCTCGTCGGCACCCTCGACCTTCTAGTCGTCTCCTACGTCGGGACCCGCCCGCCCCCCCGACGGGCTGGTCTTCTTCCACGCCAATGCCGTGGTTTAAGACTTCGATCAGCTCCTCTTCAGAGGTTGAGGCCGAATCCACGACGACCTCCTGCCCCCCCTTTTTCTTCTCCGTCAGAGGTTTCACGGGGGTCCGGTCGATGGGCTTGAAAGAGGACTCCCTCCGCGGTGGCAGGGAGACTCTGAGCCCCGAAGTCACCTCCACTGGTGTAGCCTCCACAGGCTGAGCCAGGGCCGCCGCGACCGTCTCGATAGAGGCCTTGGCAGGGTGGATCAAGGCTTTCACCACCTTAGGTGCGCTCACTGCCTTCTCCTTGGGGGGAGGGTCACTGCCACGCTCCCCCTCCTATGGGGCCTTCGAGCTTGACCGGGGTCTCTCCAGGAGCTTCGCCGGGTGCTCGGCCTTCCTCTTACCCGAGCCAGAGCGTTGGCTCGTGGTTGATGGCGCCGGGGAGGATGCGCCCTGCCTGGCAACCGTAGAGCCCAACCGTTCGGCGCTCCCGGTGCCAGCGGACTCGCGGTGCTTGGCCTTCTGTTGGGCCCCTGTCGCTGGGGCGCCCTCAAAGGTCTTAGAAGACCGCTCTGACTTCTTCTTCTCGCCTGACAGGCTCTTCCCTTCCAGCCAGTTGGCGAGACGCAGATGGCGGTCCTTCATGGTCCGCTCCGACATATTGCCGCAAAACGCACAGTACTTCTCCACGTACGTCTTGTCCTCAAGCAAGCAGTAGAGGCAAAGGGAGTGTTCGTCCTCCTTAAAGACATTCTGAAGCTGGCATCCAGGGCAGACCCTGAACAGCTTTCCGGGCGTCGAGCTTCCCTTCTCCTGGGCCATGTCCGAGATGGGCCTGAGAAACTTCTGGAGTCCTCCAAAAGCGTGGCTCGACGAAATCTTCACCCTTGAGGGGCGTAGAGGAATCCGACACGGGTCCCCGTTGATCGGATGAAGAAACGGTGGAGCTTGAGGCTCTTTCGACCGAAAAAAGAGAATTTTCCCATGAAAAAGCGCGAAAACGCACTACAGCTCGAGAGCAAAAGTACGAGGATCCCAACACATGAACGTGCAGTAAAAATCTGAAGATGGCTGCCAGAGGCGGGGCTTAGGGAGATGGCAGTCATTGGCTGTGGTCAGTATGACGCAGTGATCAGTGATTGGTTACTACTACGAAAGTCAGATCAGAAACGAAACTGATACTGATTTTTCTTTACCGAGGATTCCCAGCCTGACGACGGGGAATATTCATGAGCATGTGAATCCATGCCAGACCCCATGCTGGAGAAATGGGGCTTCCCCTGCAGCACGAATCATTGAAATCAAAAGGGGACAATATACAGTTTCTTCAAGGTAGAAGAAGCAGCAAACCTGTTGTCTGTAGTACAGCCGAATTCTGCAGCGGACACAGGGGAGCAATGAACGGCAAGAGAGGATCCAATGAGAATAAGAGACAAACCGAGGAGCTTGATGGCCAGAGGAAAGTGTCAACTTAATAAGTCTTTCTCTCTGAACTGTAAATCGCTCAAGAGCGATGGCCACAGCTTACCAAACTGGAACCACAAGTGGATGGATGAGACTTTGAACCGGTCACAGGGCCCACCATCGCTGGAGGGGCTGAACAGCCACATCTAGCAGTAGATCCGAAACAAGGGTCCGATAGGAGCGGTGGACTGCCTGAAAGAAAAGAGGGCTAGAGAGATCGAGATATCATGAATAACATAATGGGGGCACCTGAGGGACAGGGGAGTGCGGGGGGAAAAAAAAAAATAGGGCTCCACTGTAGGTTATGGGAATTTGCCCGTTAGGCGCAGTTTCTTTCCTTTTCTTGGTACGCACATTGCATTGTTAGGTTTCTATATGCCAGTGAACCGGATGATCCCAGCCCTTTAAGATGAGTAGCAATTACCCTGGATATGGATGGGGATTGGGATGCAGATTTTATTCATATATAAATAATTAAAATGGCTCAAAGAGGGGTGTGGCAAACTGTGTGATGAGTAGGACGTGAGCCTCTAGGCTCCCGCGACAGCAGCTAAAATCCTGCTAATAACGCCTGCATTTCCACTGCTGCTTATCCCCTAAGCCATCCTGTTGAGAGGTAACACCTCGGTGCACAAACGGTGCTCAGGCTGTCCAAAAACACTCAAGTGCGAGGGAGTTAAAAGACATGCGAGGACTGGAGCGGGCGCCGACCTGCAGACAACCAAGATGGCCGCCGAAACGAGTGTGAGAAGCGTGCCGTGAACTAGGACCTGAACGGCATTGCTGGGGTTGACTGGACTGCCTTCTCGCCTGCTGCAGTGGAGAGACGCCGCACAGACGCCCCGGACATCTCCTGGCCCACAGCCAGCCGTTGCAAGACATAACCAGTGGCGGTGGGACAGTGGGCGCCCACCAGAGGATCCGGCGCGACTGCCAATTGAGAGGCTGGGAGGTCGCGCTCCGGGGTGCATGTGGTGCCCCGGCAGAGGCGGCGGGCCGTGGGACCTCTGCCCCGTTGGTTTGTACTGCCCACCCCGGCGCCGACACGCGGTAAAGGTGGGAAGCGGGACCAGACCAGAGAGCGGGGCGGGAGAGGAGCAACACAGCAGCGGCCAGCACTGCCGTGCCTGTGGGTGTCCACGCCAGCAGCCCCCATGCAGCGCCACATTGTGGCCCCCATCCCTCTACTCTCTAAGGAGAACCGGAGGCTGTCCCAAGCTTTGCAGCCCCAGAGCATGCTACTCTAATTAAGAGGCCCGCTGCGACAAGGGCCCCTCCAGCTACACAATCTGCGCCACCATCTAGCAGTGGCAGCGCAGCAAAAGGACCTACGGGGAGCCACAACTCCAGTGGAGGGAACGATCACCCCCCACCCTCCCCGCCTAAGAGCGCAATTGGAACACTGAAGTGGCAGCTGCAGTACCACGCTTTGGGCCGTGTTACGGGGACTGCAGCCCAGGCCATTTGAGACCCAGCTGGCCAGCAGCAAGGCCCTGAACAATTGCACAACAAGGCGCACAACCTCGGAATACGGCCCCGACCTCCCACGACACCATCTAACGCTCCCAAGCATCAGGGATAGCGGGGGGCGAGCCACGCATTGAAACAAGTTTTAACACGGTGTTGCAAACCAACCCCACTCCCCAGTGCCACTGGAACTCCTCTGGTGAGACAAATGGCCACCAAGCAGAAAGCGGGCTGAACACAGCATGCTATCCAAACATCACAACAGGGAATTCCGAAACAGAAACACGTCTGCAAGACCTGCCAGCAAGCATGGGGAAAGAAAAGGCTAAGAAACCTCCCATGCAAAATAGAATTGACCAATACACCATACCCCCCATCGCAAGCCCCCGAACCCCGACCGCTGTCCTCTGGTGACAGAGCTTGAACACAGGCTTTCTTTAAAAAAGGACATCATAGCGGACTCCCGCTCATCAATAGAACAGAAGATGGACGGAATAAGTCTGGACGTATCCCTCCTAAGACATGACTTACAAAAAATATCAGCGCACACTGGAGAGGCAGAAATGCGTATTTCCAACACATAGGACAGGCTACACAACGTGCAGCAACAACTCCAGAGAGTCACAGCCAAGCTCAAGACTCTGGCGGCCATAATCGGGGGAAGGAGAAGGGAGATCCAGGTGCAACAATGTATGCATACTCTGTATCCCTGAGAAAACAGAAGGCCCATGCATGGAACTCTTTCTTGAGCAATGGCATGCAGACCTGTTCGAGCCGGAATCCTTTTAAAAAATGTTTTCTATAGAAAGAGCACACTGCATGCCCATAGGTAGACCAGTGTCCGCCCCCCCCCCACGAACTGTGATAGCAAAGCTTCTAAATTATAGGGACCGAGATGCAATCTTACAGCGGGCACCAGCCAAGGGCACAATCCCCTTCAACGGGTCCAAGATAGCCTTCTTCCCCGATTACACGCGGGAAGTACAGAAAGCGTGGCAACCTTTTGAAAAGCTCCAAAGGCAACTCCGAACACTGGGAGTCAAATACGGCCTGCTCTTCCCTGCTCAGATCAAGACCTACCACAAAGGTACAACAGTCCACTTTAACGACCCTAAGGAGGCATGGCGCTGGGCAGAGCAGCACATAGAAGAGACTGGTCAACACTGCAAGGCAACAGGGGCAGAAACCCCAGACTACCAGAGGACCAACGCCCGGTCCCAGTACAGCGGCCAATACAAGATCGGCCGGAGGACATAGGGGACTGACCCCTGCTCTGGGCCCCATCAGAGGCCCAGAACCTACCAGCGAGTACAAATCTGAACTACTGATTTTCCCACGAAGCGTCCCAGTAGCCGCACAAGGCGTTCTATGCACAAATGATGCGGCAACGTGGTGGTCTGCCACCCTCGCGTCCTGGTAACCCCCCCCACTTTTTTTCCTTTTCCTTCTCATTGTTAACCACTACCGTCATCGACTACAGTACAATCGTAAGGTGGCACCCCCCACAAGCACACACCACAGGGGGAGACTACCTGGTTACAATTCAGTTTAGTGCATGTAAGTTGTCCAGTTGACAACTAACAGTTTGAATGTTCGGGCGACCGATGCTTCTAGTTGGGAAGAGTATAGGGTGGGGGGGAAATCATGGGTTTGATTAGTTTGATTTTGAAATGGACCCGTCAAGCACAAAGCACACCAGAGTGTTAGGGAGAATTCTCATCTATGGCTAATTTCCCCCTCACCTAGTGAGTCCCCCAGCAGCTTTTCTGGAGTTTATTTTTTTCCACTTGCTAGGAGGGAGAGCTTTTCCCCCCACTCTTACCCGTGTTTTGCTATGTGTTTCTATCTGTTTTTGTGAATGTGGACTCTGAAGCATACCACTTCAGCAGCCCCCGTCGTTTTGTGCGTCACACAGCACCTTCAGTGCCGTGGCACCGGGTTTTCTTTAAAACTTCCCTCGACTCCATTTGTGAGGCGACTACTGTTCCCCAGAAAAGGGTAAAGTTACAATTAACTTTAGTCAATCTACCACAGATCCAGTGCAACCCATCTTCCATGGAGTACTGGAAAGGGGTAACTCGTATCCCTTTTTATCTGCACCTCCTAGAGCATTGTTTCGCTCTTTTAACATTTAGACTTGGCTGGTGGCAGTGGTATCTACCCTAACTTTTCTACCGCAATTATATTAGATAAACCTGGTACTGTTCTTGGCTATTACATTAGCCTCGAACATAAACCCGCTTGACCAAATCGTCTTTCTTTTGGCTCCGATTGGGTTTATTCACTATTTCTTTTTGTTAAAGACCTTCTTGTGTCTTACTTTGCACGGCAAACTAGGTTCGCCTTCTTTGTTCACAGTCTTTTGGCAGGCCTTCTGTTCAGAAGCCCTCCACCAGGCGCCTGGGTGTCTAGGTGGGCTGAATGTGAGGGAGGGGCGTAGTCAACCCCTGCACAGGGTATCCTAGGAAACCCAAGTTGCACTTTGTCATGATTGGCCAGGGTAGTTGTCCGGGCTGGACAACCCCCCTGCTGGGTGATCGATAGCCAGGCTGTGTGAATAGGTTTTTTTTTCCCCCGCATAAAAGGCAGGTCTCTTGGGCTAGAAGTCAGACAGTCGCCACTGGAACTACAAGGAACCGAAAAGAAGCAGAGAGAACGACGGCTGCTGCAACTATCCCATCCCAGTGGAGCCCTGCTGCAGTCCTGAGCTATTTTCCCTTCAACGACTTCGAGAAGATCCAGTCCGGAGTCTTCTTCCCTTGAGCTTGGTGGGGATAACCAGTTCATCTTCTACAGCCAGAGGATCCTCTTCATTGGTCGAAATCAATGCACACTGCTGTAGTGGTCCGGATAGCCACCTGAAGAGCTTCTCCTGTTTTTAAGGAGCGCACCTTTTATACTTTGTCGCTGCTGCCAGCTTCATCCCTGTGTGGTGAAGACCCCCTTCAGATGTCGTCCTTCACAACGAAGCAACAGGAATGGTGGGTCTGCAGGAAACCAACAGGAACATCTGCCAGGGCACCAGCTGCACCAATGGAACAAGGTACTGTGTTCTTTGAGGAAACTGGGTGAATCCCTTTTTCTTCATTTCCAAGGCTTGCCCTTGTCTTCCCTCCTTCTTATAACTTTTGCTTCCGAACATTGACAATATCCAAGTACTTTTTGGCTACGTTGAATCGTGAACTGTTTGACCGTGTGATCTTCGGCAACTGGCCCCGGTGTCTTTCGACCCTGGCTCCGGCCCTTTGACTTTTGAACTCCTGTCTTTGCGCGTTTCTTGATTCTACCTGCCTAACCAAAATATTGCCTGTGATTTTTGCCTCCAACTCCCTCTGGGTATCTCAGGTGCTAAGTGTGTTTTTGCCCCGATAGCATTTCATGTCACGGTACGCGTTTGTCTAGTAGACTGAACTGTCAAAAAGTGATCGCAAGTGTACTCATGGTAACGTGTTTTGTTCATAACACCGGTTCATTCAACCACCGGGTACTTACCTTGAGACTTACTGTACAAAGTGAATTGGTTAGTTGAAGTGTTGTGTTTATAATGAATGGTTTAAAAATAAATGTACTTATAATTTTATACCTGAAACCTTGAGTCAGTGTTTGCTTGAGTCACAGTACTTGTGGTCCCTTTTGTGTAATCTCTGCTACTGCTCATATACTCTTGAGATAAACCTGGCTGCTCCGCCACGATTACCACTCTGACATAGTACAGGCTTGTACCAAAGGTAAAACTTGTATTGCCACCTGTAGTCTTAATTGTGTGTAGTGGTCCCTAAGGACACTGCACAGGATTCTGCCTAACACAGAGTCACACAAGAAAGGAACAGCACAAACACATTCTAGTTCGGCCCGCCGGACTGTCTCTCTCGGCATACATTTTTTCCAAAGTGGGTAAATATGGCGATACACAGCTATACCACCAGCATCCCCAGCACTCTCAAGTTTATGACATGGAATGTCAGCGGCATGGGCACCGCAATTAAACGCAGACTAGTACGACAATTCCTAAGCAGAGACACTCCAGACAGTATTCCTGTCTGAGACCCACCTCGCTGGAACAAACTGCACCCTATTCAAATGCACGAACTATAGACTCGCACTACATGCAGGCTTTACCATGGGCTCACGTAGAGTCAGGATACTAGTACACAAAAAAATCCCTTTCCACCCAAATACAGTCATCCAGGACACCGGCAGCAGGTACATACACATGACAGGTACACTCTGGGAACAATCTATCGTGCTGCTAGCCATATACGCACCACCCACCCCATTGGCGTCGTTACTTAGCAACATTTCCCCCTTGATTGCTGAAGACATGTCTAATATTATGATTATAGGAGGCGACTTTAACGAAGTCATGGATACCAGTGCGGCCCGTTCACACCTGCGTAGTAGAAACCCCAACATACCTACCAGACTTGCCACATTTACAAATGCCATGGGATTGTGTGTCACATGGAGAGACCTCCACCCCAATACCAGGGAATACTCTTACCACTCCAGGGCACAAGCCTCGCTCTCTAGGCTAGATTACTTCTTTCTCCCGTCAACTGACATACACAAGGCGTGCAACGCATACCTATTCCCCAGGGGCGTGTCTGACCATTCCCCACTGGTGTTAGAACTTACTACGTCCAGGCCAGCCCAACCTTCCAGCTGGCGCCTCAATAACTACTACTTGGGTATCCCAGAACTGGTAGACAAAATCCAAGAAACAACCAAAATCATACTTCGAACTAAACTCTGAGTCTGCATCGGATCCTGGGATGCTATGGGAAGCCTACAAGGCAGTCCTGAGAGGTGAAATCATATCATGGACAACCGCATACAAAAAAATAAATGAAAATAAACACCTACATGAGATACATGAAGCCGAACAACAGGTAAAAGAGGCGGAGGAAATACATCTAGCCCAAGATACGCCTGACACGAACAGGTCGTTATCACTAGCACAGAAACAACTCCAGAATATGGCCCTAGACAATGCCAAGCAAGCTCAGAGCTATGCGGGCGAGGATTTACGAATTCAGGGACAAGGCCAGCAAGATGTTGGCATGGCTAGAGCGCAAGGAACAGGGCGTAACCATGTCAGACAGGAGGCACAAACCCACTGGTATCAGACCAAGACATAGCGGGGGGATTTGAGGCCTACTGCGCGGGGCTTTATAGGTCACCCACCACCCCTATGGACACCTCGTTAGTGGAGGAAATCATCTTCCCTACGCTAAGTACGGTATAACGGGACCTACTAGAGAGGGATATCACTGAGGAGGAGGTGATTAGTGCCATGTCAGGTCTCCAATCCGGCAAGACCCCAGGCCCAAACGGTTTCCCGGTCGAGCTATGGTGGAAACAAACGTGATCACCCCCTCCCCTTCTCTACAACGTATGTACCAACACGCTAAAGACCAGGGCTCCCTGTCCCCAGACCTAAGAAGCCACAATAATAGTGCTACCCAAAACAGATAACCCCCCCGAACTCTAGTTCATACAGACCCATCTCACTCATCAACAGTGAATCCAAAATACTAGCAGACCAATTGCAGCAAGTTATCCCTGCACTGATCCACCCAGACCAATGCAGTTTCATGACCCGAAGATCGATCCAAATGAACCTCTACATGGTACACTCAGCCCTGGAAAGAGCACACAGTCTTCAAAGCCCTTTAGCACTATTAGCAATCGACTTTGAAAAAGCCTTTGATTCAGCGAGATGGGATACCATATGGTAAATAATGACACATGGGCTTCGGCCAGAATTTTATGAGCTGGGTGCTACTGTTATACAACCACCCCAGGGCTAGAACTAAAGTCAACGGCTGGCAATTGGACTCCTTTAGCCTGGGCAGGGGTACAAGGCAGGGCTACCCCCTATAGGCCATGATCTTTGTGATCGCAATCAAACCTCTAGCCATACTCCTGCGAAACACCACACTCTGGGAGGGTTTCCGTTGGTCAGACACGTGGGAGGACAAAGTCTCACTCTACGCCGACGACCTGTTACTCTATATAAAAGACCAAGCCAACTCCTGTCATAGAATCACGCTCATGCTGAAGAGATACGAAGCATTTAGCTGCCTATGTGTAAATTGGGCTAAATCCACACTATTTTCCATGGGCGGTGCAAGTGCTACGATACCAGCAAACTGCCCCTACCGGGTTACAATGGACCAGTTCAGGTACCTGGGAGTGCAAATTACAAAGAACCTTACAGATTACACAGCCTTGCACCTACATCCAATTGTGACGAGATTCGGAGCGGATACTAGACACTGGATCTCCCTGCCACTGACACTGTTGGGCAGAGCGGCCCTATTTAAAAATGTTCGCCCTCCCTAGGTTTCTGTACATCATGCAAAACGCACCACTTTATATTCCAAAACACAAATTTTGCAAAATTTTGCAAAATGGACCGTATCCTCGGAAACTACTAAAGATCCATGTGGGAGGGAGGGATAGGACTGCCCAGGTTGCAAACATACTACTGGTCCAATCAGTTGGTGGTGAACGACATGCTCCACGGGGAAGGGAACTTGCAACACAGAGGAATCAATGCCAATAGCACAGCATCACCCCTAGAACTCCTGTATTGCATTCCCAGGAGATCATCGCCCCCCCACAATGTCGGCTCACATCACCCGAATATGGGCAGAGACATCAATACATAGGGTGGGACTCGATGCGGACACCGATACAATCATTATGTAACAAACTTCTCCCAGGAGTAAAGAAGCTCCCCAAAAGGCCCGTTTGGGTCCAGCATGGGATCACAAAAATTGGTGATGTAGTGCAGGAAGGCAGGGTGATCCCGTTTGAGACAATACAATCTGACTCCCTCCCATTCACAGAGAGATCATTATACCCAGCTGAAACACGCACTGCAAGTTAGCGCACAAAGCATGAGGGATATGCCAGACTATTCCATGATAGAACACAATATAGTCCAATTACGTGGTCCTCTACAATTGGTTGGCATTCTAACCTCTGTCAGTACTCTTCCACCTATGCTAGCAGAACGCAGGCAGGCCTTCCAGGTGCTGGTGGGTTCGTCTTAACCATAGCTTCCCACCAATTAGCATATTCATCCATCATCACCTCAGTGGTCTACTGTCAATTAGGGCTTTGAACTTGTCCTTGGAAATGTTATTTGTTCTGGAGAATTCAGGAGAGTGAAGGCACACTCTGCCCTCATGCGTAGGTGTGACCACCGTGTTCGTCCAATTTCATCCTTCCACTTGACTGAAGACCATGGATTCGAACTTCTTGTGTATTTAAAATATTATTTTCTAATAGACCTGTGACGTCCGTTTGTCCATGTCTTCTGAACAGGAGTTTTGTTCTTTCACACGATTTGTATCCAATGTCAGCTTATTTCATTCTGATAATACCTTGGCTTCCTTGGCTCATCCAGCCTCACCTTTCTGAGATTCACTTTGTAATTCACTACGACATACTAGAAATAAGGCCTTCTTTCGAAAAGTCCAGCACCGCTATAATGCATAGTGGAAACCTCTGTATATATGTGCTTGTCACAATCTACTCACTATAAAGCTAGCCTCGAGAATACTTCGTCTGCTTGCATTTCTTTGCAACTGTACATGTGTAAAGTGGACTTGATATCTTCATCAGTTCTGTAGCATAAGCTTCTTCACCTTGATCCCAAGATGTCACTTATCTTTGATACTTTCTTGATGCCATATGGAATATCTCCATTCTCTCGTCTCTGAATCTTCTAGGTACGTCAGTTCGACTCTGTGACATCACCATTTGTCTTTTGTTGTTTATTTTCTCTGCATCTTCCGGAATCTCATTCAAATGGCCATCTTATTTTCTCGTATGCAAGTATAACCAGGGTACTCACCGTAGTGACCACCTTACTCCTAGTCCATAGTCCCCTTTCCTCCATACTTATGGGACATCCCTATGTCCTGTGGGACGGGACCGGAGCACTTTGAAAAAGCATCAACATTTTGCAAAAATGTTAGTCCTTCCTCTCTTTCTGCGCGGGGCACAGCACGCGGCCGTAACCCCACCCATCTCGGCTCCGCCTCGCGCATCGCCAATCAGTCCTTTTCTATCGCCAGGTTAGAGACCTTTCAGCAAGAACAGAGGAACCTTATTAGAGGGGACGGCGGGCAGGCGTATGGAGGAAAGGGGACTAAGAGTAAGGTGGTCACTACGGTGAGTAACCTGGTAATACTCCTACGTCCCGTCCCCTTTCCTCCATACTTAATGGGAGATTTCCAAGCACTCCTCACTGGACCTATGGGTGGATGGAAAACCCCTTACTGAAAAAGGTTCAACACGGCCTGGCCAAATTGAGCATCAGATCTGGAGCTCAGGTCTAGGCAATAATGCTTACAAAAAGCAGAAGGGGAGGCCCAGTAGCCGCCTTTGCGATGGTCTCCCAGGGGACATTTCTGAAAGGCAACTGCGACTGCCTTGTCCCGCACCAGGTGTGCATGTATACCTTTAGGAGGCTGCAGTCCTTGGACAGTGTAAGACTCTGTAATACAGGCAGCAATCCATCTGGACATAGTCGCCTTAGAGGCCTGCTTACCTTGTGGATTACCAAAGGTCACCAACAGTTGAGAAGAGCTCCTAAATTCGGAAGTTCTGTCTAGATAGAATTTAAGAGCCCTTCTAACATCCAAGCAGTGCAGAACCCCTTTCGCTTCTCAAGCAGAGTTCGGGAAGAAGACCGGCAGGGAGGGAGATTGATTTAGATGGAAATCAGAGACCACCTTCGGCAGGAAAGAAGGGTTTGTCCGTAGAACCACCTTATCCTTGTGAAAAACCAATAAGGGATGCTCAACCGACAAAGCCTGGAGCTCACTCACACGCCTCGCTGAGGTAACAGCAACCAAAAAGGACACCTTCCACGACAGGTGCGCGAGGTCTACCGTGGCCATTGGTTCGAAAGGTTTATGGCACAACGCTGCAAGGACCACATTCAGATCCCACGACAGGTGCGGATTACGAACCGGGGATAAATGCGTGTCAAACCTGCAAAATGTCTCTTAACCACTGGATTAGACAGAGTAAGAGCATTGGTCCGTAGATAGGTAGGCGGATACCGCCGAAAGATGAGTTCTGCATGACAGAACGTGAACTCCCGACTCCGCTAGGTGGGATACAAAGGACAGTACAGTGTCAATAAGTGTAGCCGCCCTTGGGTCCAGTTGTTTGTGTAAACACCAATGACAGAACTTGAGCCATTTGCTCCTGTACTGAGACCTAGTCGAGGGTTTCCTGGCTGCCTGAATAATGCGCATGTTATCCGCCGACAGGTTGAGATGGCTAAAGACCTGAACTCAGGCACCATGCCGCCAAGCTGAACGATTGTGGGGAAGGGTGCCACAGCGGTTGATTTCCCCCCCCTGGTGAAGAAGATTGGGACTCACCGGTAACCTGATCGGTGGACACACCGACAGGTGTTGAAGTTCCGAGAACCAAAACCTGGTCGTCCACCATGGGGCTATGAGCAGGAGAGAACAGTTCACCGTGTTCTTCAGCTTGCAAATCGTCCGATGAACCAGAGGAAGAGGTGGGAAAGCATAAGCCCTCCTGTTGTACCAAGGAATCTCGAGCGCATCCCCCAGAGAGGAGGCTCCCAGCCCTTTTCTGGAGGAGTACAGAGGAAGCTTCTTGTTTTCTGCTGTCGCGAAGAGGTCCACTTCCGGAGTGCCGCAACGCAGGAAAATCCATGAGAGGATCTCCACCTTCAATTCCCACTCGTAGCTGACCATTGTCCGCTGACTGAGGACATCTGCCGTAACATTCAGCTGGCCCGGAATGTGTACTGCAGCTAGCCAGACACCATGACGAACCACCCACTGCCAAATCTGGATGGACAGGTCCGCGAGAGTGGGAGACTTGGTGCCCTCTTGCTTGTTGATGTAATACATTGACACCACATTGTCCGTGCGGATACAAACCACTTTGTTGGCAATGATCGGTCTGAACACCATGAGCGCTAGGAAGATCGCCATAAGCTCCAGATTTATGTGGAGGAACTTGCCCTGAGGTGACGAGAGATCCAAGACCTAAAGTAGATCCAACATTGCACGCCACCCTAGAAGGGAGGAGTCTGTTGTGACTTACCACCGGCACTGGGTCCTGAACCCCCCCCCACCCACCAACAGGTTGCTGAGACACTACCACCACTCCAGGTCTGCTCTCATGGAATCCGGAATCATTATCAACTTGGAGTCTGAATCCACAGCCTGACGCCAAGAACTCCGAAGAGCCACCCGAGTCCGCCTCATCTTGAGACGAGCAAGAGGAAGAACCAACACGCACGAAGCCATAAGGCCCAGAAGCATCTGGTACCACCAGGCCGACATGCTCTCCGACTGCGCAAACATCTGACAGGTAGCCAACAGATCCCCCATTCTGTCCCCGTTCAGGTACACTCTGCAGTCGATCGTGTTCCAGCGAAAACCCAGGAAGATCAAGTCCTGCAAGACCGTCATGGAAGATTTCCGCCAGCTCACCGACAGCCCAAGATGTAACAGGAGCTGAAGGAGAGACTGAAGATTGCACGTGGCTTTCAACGTGCAAGGGCTGTGTAAGAGCCAGTCGTCCAAATACGGATACACATGGATACCCTGCAGACGAAGATAGGCCGCAATCACCGACTTCTTCGTGAAGACACACAGCGAGCGAGCTGAGGCCAAAAGGAAGCATTCTAAACTGGAAGTGCTCCTCTCCCACAGAGAAACGGAGATATCAGAATATGCATGCACGCAGCATGAAGGTCCACCACTCTGAGCCAATCGCCCATCTGCAAGGAGGACCGTATCTGGCCGGGCGTAATCATCTTGAATTTCTCTTGGGGTAGGAAAAGATTGAACTGGGAAAGGTCTAGGATGGCGCACAGGCCAGCCTGGTTGGGTTTGGGCACCGTAAACAGCCGGGAGTAGAAGCCCTCCCCTTGCTCCCCAAGGGGCACGGGTTCCACAGCTCTAAGGTCCAGCAGTTTCTGAACCTTGGCTTTCAGGGAGGACGATCCCGACTGCTGGAAAGGAGGATTGAAGGGTGGGGTGAGGGTAAGCGGAAGCCCGCCCGAGCGACTGACTAGACCCACCTGTCCTCAGTGATGGTCCGCCACGCCTCCCAATGAGACACAATGCGTCATCCCACTGGAGTCTCATGCGAGCGCAGAGAACCCTCATTTGGCAGGCTTTTCAGTGGCGTTACCACCTGAAGCTGAGGAGGAGGCTGAGGAGCGGGAGAAAAACCCGAGTCCGTTGCTGCCTCTGGTGATTATTACCCGAAGGGGTATCCACTCTGCGGGATTTCCTATCTAGAAACCCTCTGAAACCAGAGGAAGGCCGGCTTTGCGACAACGGTCTGTGGGTTCTAAAAGGAGTTTTAACCAGGACAGACAAGGACTTAGCTGTCTGGGTGCTGTCCTTCATTTCGGTCAGCTCCACATCCGTTGAGGAATGGAAAAGCTCCTTACCGTCAAACAGCAGGTCCAACACCTTGTCCTGCACATCCTTTGAGAACTTGGTGGCGTGCAACCAAGCCTGTCGAGAGATATCAGCTCCCAGCATAAGGCCCCGAGCCGAAGTGCCGATGTGATGGGCCGCGGCCTCCAGCAGATCCTGGGCCAAGACCCTGGCATCGGACAATCCCTCCTACAGCTTCTCGGCCGGAATGAATTCCTCAAACTCCGGCAGAGCTTTCCACATCTTCATATTCGGTCAGCTAACACTAGTTCAGCACTGGCCTGCCGGAGCTGCAGGGCAAAGTTAGCAAAAATCTTCCTCCCAAGGCAGTCGAGGAGCTTGTCCTTCTTCCCCAGGACTTGAGTAGCCGTCGTAGAAGAGGATGCTGCAGGCCTGGACTGTAAAGTGGCCGCAGCCACCACCGTGGAGGAGGGGGGGGGGGGGGGGGAGTTTAAGATGCTAGGGCTACCTCTTCCGAAGAATGCAACCTGTAGCGCACATCAATTTTCTTATTGACGAAAAGTCCAGAGTGTCGCTTCTCCCAGACTCTACAGACCTCGGCTAAAACGTCCTTCTGCAAGAACAGGCCGGTACGCTCCGAAGGAGATAAGGTGAACGCCCCCGAAAGCACACCCTCCTGCGGAGCTGGTGCCTCAGGCACTGGAACATCCAATAGACACAATGTCCAGCACCCGGTCGTGGAAAGCTTGAATAGAGCGGGGCTGGTCTTTGCTGTCCCGATCGCCCTGCGCATCATCCGACAGGCCAGGGTCTTGCTGAACTACGTCAGGCACCGCCTTGTCCACCGGGGACAATGGAGGCAAGGGCGGAAGGGTGGAGGGAGGCACCGTAGGCAAAGGCGGCGCCGCCGGAACCACCGGAGGCGCAGGCGGGTATATCTCCTTAAAAAGACGTTTGAAATACTCCCTCATGGGGTCGGTACGCACGAGCGTCTGAAATTTGCCGAAAAAGCCGTCCTCCGGAGGCGGCTTTGGAGCTGCAGGAGGAGGCTTCTCATGAGGAGGATAATTCCAGGGACGCAGAGGGGAGGGTTGCCAAACAGGCCCATCCCCAGAAGTGTCCACAAAAATCAAGGGTGCCGAACCCACCGGCAGCGAGATGTTGAGCGGAAGGGGTATCCGAGCTTTCCAGTCGTAAACTGGACGAAACGGATGCGCACAAGGAACCTTATATTCACCTACAGAACTGCTCCACACACCTGAGGCTGATGGTGTAGATGTGGGAGAAACATCCAAAATGGCTGCCGTGGTCATGGCGGCAACAGCCGCCATTTTGCCGTCACCTGAGGGGAACTGCGGCACGTGAGGAAGTGAGGCAGGGGTCCCTGTCGGTGGATCAGGGGTCTTCATTTTAGCTTTTACTCAAGGAACCTCGGCTGAGCCGGTAGTATGTGGCCTGGAATGTTTCTGCGACATACCAATAGCCAAACTAGCCTTTGCAGGAAGGACCTCAGCCCTGCCGGTAAAGGAGGAACTTCAACTCCTTGCCCCCTCAACAGTTCTGGCATCGCCACAAGAGTGGGAACGGTGAGAAACAGCTTTCACTGATAAGGCCTTTTCAGGCCTCTCAGAAATGTTGGTTTGCTTAGCCTCTGTACAAGGGACCTCGGACCCAAGTCTGGTCGCAGCCTTTCTAGCGCGGGCCTCGAACATGCGTTCGGTAAAACCAAGCCCAAACAAGGCCTCGGGGCGCACCCCGGTACTTTTGAGGGAAGCCGATAAAGAGGCCTCAGAGCGAGCTCCGGTACCCCACGACTCAGTAGAACTAGGCCTACAAACAGCCCCCACAGAAGGGGCCTCGGAGCGTACTCTGGTATCCACAGACCCCTTACAGAGACCCTCAGAGAAAACTCTGGTACAATTATTAGGCCCAGAAGGCACCTTGGGGCAAGCCCCGGTGAAAGAGCAGTCAACGCTCCTCCAAGCCCGGGAAGAACCCAGGAAGGTGTCTCCCAGCCCGGGTGCTCTGAAAAGTAAAGAAGTTACCGGGCGTTTCTTCTTTTCGTCAATGAAAGACTGAAAATGCGAAGGAGGAGTAAGCCGAAACACCTTCTCCCAACACTCTAACCGACGTTGAAGTGCCCAGACCGAAAGGGAATCACAAAAACAGGAGTCCCAACGGTGATCGGGACCCAAACACTCTAAACAAAGAGGATGGGGGACCTGCCCTCGCGAAGCGTCGATGACAGGAGGAACAATCTGGAAAGTCTAGTTTAAACGACAGACAGACTATTACGCGATCGCTAGCGAGAACCAGAGAGGAGGAAAAACTTCCACAGATGCAAGTGCGTCCAGTCCCGAACAAGCGGAGAAGAGGACTGATGGGCGCTGTGCAGGATGGAGCCAAGATGTGCGGGGTTACAGCCGCATGCTGTGCCCCGCACAGAAAGAGAGGAAGGACTAAACATTTTGCAAAATTTTGATGCTTTTTCAAAGTGCTCCAGTCCCGTCCCACAGAACGGAGGGATGTCCCATAAATATGCAAGAAAGGGGACGGGACGTAGGAGTATTATGGTTTTCTCAATGTGAACCTTGCTTCCAGGATTCCCCTAGGTATTGGTATTCTTACTGGAACTGCACGTGTCTCACACTCTGGCTTCCAACATATAGGCAATATGGGCAAAGTGGTTGAGGTCGGGGTACTTGGCCCCTCCTCTACACTCCCCCCCTCTGGGCGATTCATCGACCACTCTCTCATCATTCTTTATACCTAGACATCCTTGTTGGAAGATGTGCTTCTCTGGGATCCATATCTTTATGACTCCCTTCAGGAATCCAGCTGATTTCACATGCTCGTCCTTGTTCCAAGTCATAGGCAGACACTGTCCACTTGGACTGCAGTAGATCCATTTTCTCACATATTTCTTATGATTCTTCGGGTACAGGAACTTCGTTCCTTCAGGTGCATGGATGGTGGCCTTCACAAAGTCTCGGATGTCTTGATCTGTCAGGTCTCTGGCCTTCTATCCTTGTTCAACATCGATCATAATCTTTATCCCTATGCTTTCTTTGCTGTCTTCTATATGATCTTCATCACACAAAATACAAGCAATATAATATTTAATTTGTAAGTGTGACAAGGCAATGGAGGGGAACAGGGGAGAAACCACGATCTTACTAGGCCCAGTGACATTGAGAACGCGCAAGTGCATGGGAAAGGGAAAGGGGAAAAGTACATGGAAGGGGCATAGTGGAAAGTGCGGAGCAGAGGAGAACAGATCAATAATAGAGGCAATAAACAGTGGTAGTGCAGCCAGCCCGTGGCAAGCGCTGTGTTTACGGCAGCAGACTGGGTGGACAGGAGGGTGGCAGGGTGAGCAGGTACCTAGGCCCAGGGGAAAGAGGGTGGCCAGGTGCACTGTGCCAAGAGAGCAGATCAGCAGGGGAGAGGGGAAGCGAAAGGGGAAGGTCCTGAGGTGCTTCCGGAACCAGAGATGGTTCTCTTGAAGTTTTAGAGGGGCAGAGAGGCATCAGCCGAAGACAGATCTACCCCAACTCGTTTCTTTGAAAAATGACTGACCCTGAGGGAGTTGGTAGAGGAGCGAAGAGCTCGAGGCGCGAGGTATTTGCAGAGGGATAGCTGAGGGTATTTTGGACCCAGGCCCCAGAAAGCCTTGTGGATAATGCAGAGGATTTTGAATTTAATCCTTGCATCCACTGGGAGCCAATGAAGAGATTTCAGAGCTGGAGAGATACAATCCCAGGGCTTGAGGCCAAGGACAAGTCTTGCAATCCCATTCTGAATTAGTTGTAGAGGGCAGAGAGTAGAGGCAGGTAGATTTAGAAGAGGCTTTTACAATAGTCCAACCCAGAGTGAACCAGAGCTTGGAAGACCGTGAGCTTCTGGGGGAAGGAGAGGAAAGGCAGAGCACCTCTGAGGAGGTGCAGTATGAAGTTTGTCTTTTTAGAGACCTCAGAGATATGAGTGGAGAAGGAAAGTGTAGAGTCAAAGATGACCCTGAGGTTCTTAGCCTCGCAGGTGTGGGAGGGAGGAAGGCCAAGGGAGGCTGGCCAGAGTGTCAGGGGAAAGGATGGTGAAGGTGTGCTGATGAAGAGGATCTCAGTCTTGCTGGCATTCAGACAAAGAACATTGGCGGCACGCCAATCTTGAATGGCAGTTAGCCCATCAGAGATGAGAGAGAGAGGAGGTGGCCGCGGGCAGTCTGAAAACGAGTTGAGTGTCATCAGCCTAGCACTGGAAATTTGAGTAGAAAATGGCAATGCAGTGGGTGATAGTTGCCAGGTATTGCTTGAAAAGCCAGGGCGAGAGGTTAGACCCCTGGGGAACACCACAGGTAGAGAGAAAGGTAGATGATAGGAAGGACCCAAGTTGGACCTGGGAGGGTTGATCAGAGAGGAAAGAGGTCAGCCAGGCCAGAGTCTGATAAGTGATACCCAGGTTATCACGGAGACGGTTGAGCAGGATGTATGGTTGACTGTGTCAAAGGCAGAAGAGAAATTATTATTATCAGGGCTCCAAGAAACTTAAAAATGTCTGCCATCCATTGTCGAACCCAAGAAGAGAGTGATCCAAACCAACTGTCATCTGCAATATCTTCTACTTCATCTATCATCTGGCCATGGAGCTTTGGCAACATCATTTCTCAAGGTACCATTCTCGTCATCATGAGAAGGTATGAATGTGCAACATAATTCTCCAATTTTTGCACAAACACCTCCATCCATAGATGTGATCATGTCCAAGACATATCTGTTCTGGAGAGTGAGTCAAACGGCTCTCATCTCTTCTCTGATCGCATTGAATTCCCTTTATGGTAGTAGTGTTGATTGTCTGCAGCAGTTCCCCTCGTGTGATCTGCAGCCACTTGGTATTTTCCCCAACCTGTATTCTCGGCATGAAGAACATCGTGAAGACTGACTATGTCTAGCTAAACAATCTGTGCTCATATGGAATGGTATCAAAAGCTTCTATTCATTTTGCTGAGAAGTAGTTCTCTCTTCATTCTTCTTGTCAGCTCCACAGATCTCTTCTTTCTCAGGTGAGCATCTGCTTTCGAAAAATTGTCAACATTCAGGTCACTCTTCGGCATCACCAATGCTGGAACATGAACATTCACTATTGAGCAAATTCCTCCCCAATCTTATATAGGCTCTGGATCCACAAGCCCAATAGTGATCCAGGATTACTGCTGTTCCAATGTTCATTCTTGGTGCATCAAAAATTTGACTACAATTCTGATTTTCTCTGACTTTTCTTGTGCCATTATTTCTGAAGCACAGCTTTGAACTTTCCAAAAGGTACTATCTGCAAGGGTTCTCCTCTATCGTCGACCCAGGTCAGTAACTTGGCGATACACTTCCATAATGGCTTGCATAGCACCTGTGCATTCCAAACAGTCGATTCAGGACGATCATACAGCATCTATGCTCTGCAGATAACCACTCCTTCCCAACTGTCTGGCGATAACACCGATACCCAGATCTGCATCTGGCCTCTGTTCTTCCAGTTTCAGATGTTTTCTTCAGTTTTCCCTGGACCATCAAGTTTTTGTTTTACTTCCCATCTGATTCCAGCTCCTTTCACTCCAGGCTTTTCATATCTGATCACATGATTCTTGGTATGCTCTCGGTCACTTGTCTTAGAATTTTACACAGTCATCTTCATCTGTCCATTCAGTTGCCCATTTGAGAAAGACATCTCGGCCCATGAATTGACCTCTTGTACGGCAAAGTGCTATGTGCGATAGACAATGTGCTGTCTCCGCATCTACTTCAATAGCTATGAAGATCTTGGACTTCCCCATGCTATAAGGCAGGAGTGCACATACAAAGCATTCCTCCTTCGAGGTCCTTCTTCCCACTTCATTCATATGTTGATACCATATGTTATTCTCCAAATGTGCTGTACTGTCCAGGTAATCATTTAACTCATGATCATCCTCCCTAGCATTTCTTTTGGGTCTCATCCTCCTCTCATGATTTCTCAATTATTTCATAAAGTGTATCAATATGGTTTCTCCTTACTAGACCAATCATAATCAGTGGACTGGGTGTGTTTACATACATTACCTGTGTAGGTTCACTCTTTAACAACCCTTCTCTTGGTTTCTCCTGCAGGGCCTGTTTCTGGTGTCCACATTTAATCTCCAAGATACTTCTTTGAAGTGGACGATGGCTAGTAACATTTGTCCCAGACTCAAGCAATTTGTCATTATTCATTGAAACAGGGATAACTAAATAGGCTCTTGGCTGCCTACTAGTTGCCACCTTTCTACTCTCCTTTTGTTCCGGAAAATTCACAGGAGTCTTTGCTCCATTTACATCTATGTAATATGATGTACTTACTGCAAGTGAGAACAGTATTATGAACAAAATACAAGCATAGATCATGCATAAATAAGAAAGCTTGCAGCAACGACTTTGTATGCATCATGGACGTCTCTCAGCATCAGGCATGGTGATATTGCTCTTAATGCTGCCCATTTTTTTTTAAAGGAAGGAAAAATGAACAGGGCAACATTATGCACTGCTTCTGAAATCTGCTGAATCGACTCTGTAAATCTCCTCGGTCAGACGATGAACATGAATTCCCCAATGTATGCCATGAATTGGCCTTTTGCCAGATGATAGGATTTTCTTTCAGCATTTAACAAACCTTGGATATGTCTCTCTCAAGAAAGTTTCATTCAGATCTGAGTGTTCTTTCGGAATATGTGTTTACTTGGACTATGAGATCTCTCAATAGCTCAATTAATGCTTCATTATTTCGAGGGTCTCTTATGTACGGACATCTGTGTGTCTATTAACAAGCTGCAGGAATTCTTCAATCAAGTAATAGAATACAAAACTGACCAGTCTGTGAGCATTGTCCACTGATATGGGCATTTGTACCTTCCCCATTGTACCCAGGAAGCTGGAGAACCTGATCAATAATGGCTGTGAGCAATCTCCTTACGATCGGACCATTCTTAGGATTTAGCAGGAAAACGTGAATGCTAGTAGTTCTCCCCACAAGCGCAGGGTATACGCGCAATATAAACAAACATTTCAAATATAATCCGTGAAATGTAATTGGGTATCACCATGGGCGCCTCTAAACAGGAACTCTGTGAGAAATTGGAAGAGGGTACAGTACCAGATTAGTCGTCAAAGTAACTCAAGATCTGGCATATTTTTCTCCTCATCAAGGCTTAAGCCTGCCTCAGTCCAATGTCAACAAACTACTGTAATCAAGAACTAATCTTCTCTTAACTCCTTTATAAAATGACTGAAAAAGAGTGTCCAAATATCTTCCCTTAACTCTTTTTTTAAGAGGACTGCAAAAGAGTGTTCAGAAATAAGCCACAGTCCAATGAATTCTTTAGTTTTCACTCAGCAGCTTCTGGGTCCTTCTTCCTCGTCATAGACCTAGTCTGCATGTGCTGAGGTTCTTCCACGATGCTTGCTTCCGAAGGGTGCAGGGGTTTCTCCCGCATAGATTTTTACGTCACCAATGAAAATCCAAGCACGTCTGCCTTGAGCTTTGACTCCATACATCGTGACATCCTCCACGATGAAAGAGCCATTGAAGCGAGGCTTGTGCCACTTTTTCGTGAAGTTGCGGATTAGGACCGCAACTCTGGGGAATAATTTGGGAAAACAAAGTTCTTCGAGTTCACTTTTTGAAGCATCTCTTTCTGTGTTCTGTACTGCCCCACACACTTTTTGCTTGAGCTGAGCTGAAATGACAGTTACTTGAAGTCATACAAATAAGGTACTCACGTAGTTCTTTTCCTAACAGTTCTGAGGTCGGCTTGGCATCATTTCCAACTCTGGATGGAGGTGTGAGGGGTGTCCTCATTCGCTTCCCTGTCACTAACTGATGGGGGTAAGATGGTGGTCCGAACCTGGTAGTTCCTCAATGCATACAATGCCAGTGGTAGGCAATGCAACCACCCATTCTTCAAGGTAAGCTTCAATTTAGCTATTCTTTAAGAAAACCGTTGACTCTCCCACAAATATTTCCTTGAGGATGATAAGCCGCAGAAAACATATGCTTTATACCAAGCAATAAGCTTATCTGCTAAAAAACTTCATTCACAAAAGGGGGACCATTGTCTGATCTTAATACTTCATATATTCCCCCCCGCCATCTAGGAAATACTTCCCGTGCTAAAGATTTTGCTGCACAGCTGGAGTCTGGGTGTGTACACGGTCCAGCCTTAATCCACCTTGAAAAAGGGACAAACTTCTACAATCATGCATCTATATCCATTACATACATGCAGCATATCGACATAGTGGATGTGCAAATGCTCAAAGGGGCCATTAGGTCTCTGGATAACTCCCCCAACTGTGCGCAGTGTATGCCCAGCGGTAAACTTGTGACATACAATGCAATTCATTACATAGACTGCAACGCATTCTAACAAATTTGGTACGAACCAATCCTCTGCAATAGTTGGTGAGCTTCTCCCTACTTGTATACGCAGGGTAGTGTAGCTGTTCCAGCGCCACCCTTAACAAGGCTACAGGCATCAGCGGTTTACCAGTGCTGTCTTGTTGCCACAAACTTCCGAAGGTTTTAAAGACCTCTTCGCGTCCACAAGTCTCTCATCCTGAGGTGCTTCTCCCTGGACCTCCATTCATTGTTTTAGAAAGATTACTAGAATATTCAGAAACACTAATCATTACTACAATATTTTCATTTACATCAGACGTATCAAATGACAATGACTTCTGAACATGCAGCACATTTGGCTTTGTCGTCTGCGGCTTTATTTCCACACGAGAAAGTTTGCCTTTTTAGTGTGAGCTGCGCATTTAACTACTGCAATGGCTACTGGGAGCTGTAGTGCCTTAATAAGCCTGTCCAATAATGGGGCGTGATGCACTGGAGTGCCATCCGTTCGGAGGTAACCCCTCCTTTTCCAACTTGCTAGCCCTGCATGTACTGTCGACGTCACATCGGCGGAGTCACTATACACAGTTACTTCCTGGTCTGCATGATTCTCGAGCAGGACTATCAGCGCCACCAATTTGCAGCATGTGCTGAATAATGAGACGGTAACCGTGTACTTGCAAGTACATGAAACTCTCCATTAGCTGTGTGCTTTACCACAGCGGCACCTTTATATCTGTCCATTTTGATCGATCCTTGGAGAACAGTCAATAAAAACAATTTCTCCACTTGCCAAAGCATTTTCTTTTATCCTAAGGATTTCATCCTAGAATTTCCCAATGGCAAACGCAGCGGCAGCCAAAGATTGTTCGCAAGGAAAAAGACCCCTCATTATTGGGTTTAGAATCCCACTGTAATATGCAAGCGGCGTGTACCCCAATGTGGTTCTCTGCGTGAGGACTGCTGTCATAACAGTGCCATCCGTGTGCGTAAACAAAAATAATTCCTCAGCATAATTGGGAATCCCTAAAACTGCAGATGTGCAAATAGCTTTTTTCCAATTCATCAAACCCTTTTTCCATTTCTTCAGTCCAGACAATTTTTTCTTGCGTTGCATGCGCTTTCTTTAGGGCGTGCAATAAGGGCCGCATTTATGAGCTATAATCAAAGACCCATGCCTTCACATAGTTACATATTCCCAGAAATCTTTGCATGTGCTTTATCGTCTGTGGCTTTGCGGTTTTTAAAATAGCCTCAGCTTTTCAGGAGTGACCTTCTTTCCTTCATGCAAGATTAACTGGCCTATATACAACACTTTGTGTTGACAATACTGTAATTTCTCCTTTTTATCTTTATATCCTTTGTCGGCAAGAGTAATCATCAACTGGACAGAATCGCGTCTGCACTCTTCCTCTGAGGTACTCCATACTAATATGTCATCCACGTATTGCAATACAACACTTTCTGAAATCAATATTACTTAAATCCATCTGCAGGAGTCTATTGAAAAATCAATGGAGATGCGTACCCTTGAGGTAGGCGAGTGCTTTTCAGAACAGTTTGTTGAAACGTAAACAAAGTAAGATCTTGTGAATCTTTGTGTAATAGGATTGAGAAAAATGCATTTTTCAAATCAATTACAGTGAAATATCGTGCCTCAACAGGTATGTTGCATACGATTGTAGCAGGATTAGGAACTAGAGGGAACTCTGCCTCTACAATCTCGTTAATCGGGCAAAAGTCTTGAATTAAACGCCACAACACCCTTCAATAGGCCTACGTCATAGGGGCCTGTGGTCCATAATGAAATGGCACTTTCGACATGTGTTCATCAAAATATTCAGGACGTTTTTGTGCTAACATTTTCTGTGGAACTCCTCGTTTAATTGCTCTCACCCAATAAGTGATGCTCATTTCTAATACTACTTCGGCATCTGATGGATGATCTCTAAACATATCCTCATCAGTGACGTCAGCCAATCTGTAAACTTCCCCAATGGCGATAACTGCACCATCATCTGCCTTCATTGTCAACTCCATCAAGCAAAGCCATTTCTCCTTGCACTATGGCTGCTTGTAACCAACTCATCTCTCTTCTTCAAGCTTAGGTATTCTTGGTGTAAATAAAAACTCATCAGGTATTCTCACAGTTCTACCCACTAAGTATGGTAGCCATGTTAGCAAAATGTGCAGACCATATTGAAAAACCTCTGGTTCCATCTAACTCTTTGCATGACCACTTGTCCTGCAAATGCCATAATAAATTCACTCAAGTTTAAACAATGCATTCCTGGTTTTGAACACACTATGCCTTCATCAGTAAATGAAATTGTCATTGTCAACTTAGCCATCAGATCTCAACCTAATGTATTAGCAGGTGTCTGCCTTGAATATAGCAATGAGTAACAAAAGGGATTGCTCAAAAGGTGTGGGAGGACTTGAGAGCTGCAAATTATTGAAACATAGGGGTGGCGTCCTACCACAACAACATTTTCTATACCTCTGCATTCATTTTTACTGCAAAGATTGTACCATTTAACACGCCAAGTCTCAATAGAGCTGTATATTCATGCTTAATGAGAGCAAGAGAGTACATATACAGTGACTGTTAACATATTTATTTAGTTAAGGACCAGTCAACTTGGGTATAATTTCCCATAGTATTTTTTTTAAGTTTTTTTGAAAACACCTGCCAAATAATTGGCAGACCTAAGGTGGAGACAAGAGAACAGAAACAACAGGAAAAACAGATACTATGGGAAAATATACCCAAGTTGACTGGTCATTAACTAAATAAATATGTTAACAGTCACTGTATATGTACTCTCTTGCTCTCATTAAGCATGAATATACAGCTCTATTGAGACCTGGCGTGTTAAATAGTACAATCTTTGCAGTAAAAATGAATGCAGAGGTATAGAAAATGTTGTGGTAGGGTGCCACCTGTAACGCTCACCTGAATCCCTCGGAGGCGCAGGTCCGGGCTGGGAGATTTCAGTGTCTTCTAGGGTCACGCGCAGGCCTCTGGTAACACCCTGGAGGGCCCTCTCCTCACCGTAATTTTGACCTGGAGGGTGAGGTGTCTGCAAGTAGGAGAACAAGGGGTTAATGTATGTCTGATTGGCCAATCTGACTTTCCCCTTTCTGGACTCCCCACGTTATTCGTAGGCTGAATGTGCTCACCTTAGATAGGTGAAAGCGGAGCTCTCCATCCTGCGTCTGTGCAGGGGCGCTAATGCCAGTTGCTTCACTGGTTAATAGCCCAGCCCCTTGATTGCAGAGGATGAAGTCGGGGAGCAAGGCCGTCGTTAGCCGCACGAACGGTAATTGCTTGAATATGGAGTTTTATTGATATGTCCACTTAAATGTCTCTTGCCTTTGCAGGTCCGGTATGCAGATAAGGTAAGCGAGAAGAATGCCGGAGCTCGTGAAGGCACGTAAGCAAAAGAATGTTATTCGAAGTTAAATGCACTTCTTAATGTCTCTTTTCCCTTTTTCAGGTAGCCGTAGCAGCCGGCGTTGGAGATGGACGCCGAGGTACGTGCCGGAGTATGGGCAAGCAGATTACAGCTAGAAGGCACGTGAGTAGTGATGGCGTACAGTGCCCCTAATGATGTCATCCTTGTTTTTGCAGGTGCGGTTAAACAGCGCTTGGCGGAGATCGAGGCGTACGTGGCACAGGTAAGCAAAATTATCACGGAGGTTCACTAACCAATGTTCTTTGTTTCCGCAGGGTTGCCGGAGTATGAAGAGTGCGGTACGCGGCCTCGGAATGCACCGATGGACGAGGCAAGTGCAGCGCTGGTTTTGCCTTGTCCTAACCTGGTGTCCTTGTTCTCTTTCAGACGCTGCTGAAGACTGAAGACTGGTTTTCCGGGAGGTAAGACTGAAGATTTCTTGTTCACAGATGCAGAAGCTGAAGATTCTCTGGAGCTGACACAGTGAGCGTCCTGCTGCTAGTGCAGAATAACGCGAAGCACGTTGCACTGATCGGGTGTGGTTTAAATAGGCCACTGGAGTGCTTAGGTGTCTCCTTCCACAGCCTCGCCCAGGCAAGAAAGAAGTTCCAGCTTCCAGAACAGTTCCAGTATCCAGTCCCAGGGAGTGGTGCTGGCCACACCCAGAAGGTAAAGTAGTTCCAGCCAGGAATGGATGAGGATATCATCCTACAGGTAAGTGAGCAGCATGGTCTGCAGCAGGTAGGTCCACCCAAGCACCATTCCTCTCAATATGAGCCTGGCGCTTCCTGTGCCGGGACTGGGTTCCCTTATGAGCCTGGCGCCACTGGTGCCAGGACAAGGTCCAAAAGGCCCCTGTGGGGACCGACTGGTGCCTGGAATGGAAGTTGTGACCCTGCTTCCAAGGATGTTGGGCTGGATCTGACTCTTTGGAGGCAGCGGTCATGACACCACCCCTATGTTTGAATATAGCAATGGCACCGACATGTCACACTCTCCTATAGAGACTGACAATTCTTCAGTAAAAGGAACTCTGCTTGTAGTTCTTGTGAAACCCTGAGTATTCATTGCATTTCCAGACATTGAAAATGTCCCCTCGCGTATACATGATGTTGCACCTGTGTCTACTAAAAATGAAAGAATTGCCTCCTATATGGACATCTACCCTCGGTTCCGCATCACAGATAGTACCAGACACATCAAGTCTCCCAGTGAGCTGTCCTATTGTGGATGCAGCCTCATTCCTGTAAAAGGATTCGGACACCCCCTATTCTAGGAGTCATTAACTGTCTAGTGTTTGTACTTTGTTGTATCCGCATAGGTGACTGCTGGGACTGCCCTTGTGGTGGATTTGTTACTCTCTGCTGCGTTTGCAAATCATGTTGCATTCTCGGCGCTTGTGTCTTCTGCACCATCTGATTCTGAGCAAACCCGTATCCATTATGCTGCGAATATGCAGTCGGGTTTAAAGTCCCCCTCTTGAAAACAGACTATTCTGTACGAACCCTTGACTTCTACATACACAAGCAAAATGCCCTGTCATACCACACGTCCAACATATAGGAGTAGGTCTCCTAGCCTGCCCATCCTGCATGCCTCGATTATTATTATTCATGTTTTGAAACCCACTATGATTGTTCTGAAATCCTCTTCCTCGAAAACCTCCCCTTCCCTGTGGAACACATCCATTATCACCCAGGTCAAACTGCCTTTGGTTATTCATCTGTGGCATGTTTGCTATTTGGTGTGAGCTTGATGCGTCTCCACTAGTCAAAATTGCCCCTTCAATGGCATACTTAAATAATTTTTTCTGCACCAACTTTGCCCCTTTGCCTTTTCCAATGTCATCTTTCTTACGAGAGTCTGCAATAGTGCGCGATGGTCAGCTGAATCTCTGACTATGGTTTCGCTTTCATGCCCACTACTTTCTTGAGCTGTTTCTGTACTGGGTCTGGCAGCCCTTGGCACAATATATGATAAAACACAGGTATAGATTTCCCCCAAGCATCCTGGGTCTCCAAGACCCACTGTGCTTGGAAATTCTGAATGTAAAAAGTGGATCTTCCCATTCCTGCATCTTTTTTCGCCATTATAGCTCCCATATTTGACGTGTCCGGATACAAGTGCTTTCCAGATTGACGCTCTACAGTTATTAAACAGCGCTCCGTCATGAGCTGCGTTAACTGTAGTAACACCAGAATTTTCTGCTTTTCACCAAACGTCATCAGCTCTTTCCCCCCCAAGGATGGCAATCAGCCTTCGGGGGACACTAAGGGTCTCCTAAGGTATTTCCTCCTGTCATCTTCTCCAACTCATGTATCCATTTCCCAGCACCAGAAGTTAAACTCTGGCATTTACACCTTAATTTATCTTTGTCCATTTGAGGCCATGGTAAATACTGCGGTCTGGCTCCTCCTTTCTCTAACAAGGGAAACTGTCAAACTCCGAACTCTCTCATCGCCCATCATTTGTCTGCTCAAAGCAGGAACAATGGTTCCGCACTGCCTTGTTGCTGGCAGCGACCTTAATCTGCTCACATAGGGTGGCGACTCCCCGACTTCCCCCTCCCCCTCTCATCATGGGATCTAGCCACATCATTGATCCGGATGCCCAAGATATAGGTAGGTCTAGGTCCAACCATCTTACTTGCTTATCCATTGTAAAACATCCCTCAGGACTACATGCGTCATCTCCCTCTTCCCCACGGAAGGTGTCGTCTTCATCTGACATTTCCTGTGCCCAACTCGTATAGCTTTTCTCCTCTTCATCTCGGTTTAGGGACAGCCTTTCTAAAAACAGCTACTTAGGCTTGACGCTACCTGAGGCTCCCTCTATGTCATACAGCTGTGTACTCTCAAGTCAATCATTTTTGCCCTTCCCTTTTAATTCTTCCTGGGATTTCATATCATAGACCATCAAATGTGTCCCCAATGCTTCTAGAGTAGAACTCATCCTCTAGATTTACTCTATATCGTCCCATGCCATTTCTGGAGTAGGATTTATTACTTCATTCTCCATGCGATCAAGATCTCATGCTCTCTGCCTTCTCTTTCGTTCTCCCTCATCTGTGTTTCCTCGCTTCCTCTCTTAATCAGTCTTCCTCCTTGCATTTGCCCTTCATATCTCTTCATCCTTTCACCTTTGTATTCTCTTATCCCTTAATTTCTGTTCCTGCTCTTCGATTGCCCCATGTCTTATGTTTTCTTTGCTCCTCTGCTTCTTGTTTCCTCACTTGCTCATCTTGATACAACTGCTCCCGTCTTTGTCTAGCTTTCCTTGTCGCCCCTTCTTTCAATCATTCTTCCCTTTCATTATCCTTTTTGTCCTGTTGGTCTCGATCTTCCCTTTGCCTCACGTCCTCAATGCCTCTACCATAGAGATTGAGCAAAATCTGATCACCCACCCATTCTGTAGAAGTGTGAACTCATCCGTTTTATCTCCTTTGCACCTCTCTCTTTTTTCCTCTTCCTATATCCAAGGATGTGCTTGGTCGATCACTACTCTTAATCGCGTCTCTCGTTGTCCCTTGGGAGCTTAGAGATTACATCTCAGTATTTGTCTGTGTGTCCTCGTCGCTGCTTTGTGCAGGCGACTCATATGCCGGGTTACTATACCCTGTTGCTGCTTTAAGCTCCGTTAATGAATACAGCCCATCTTTCTTAGTTTTGCCGTCTATTTCAAGCACGACAGGGAGAGGAGAGACGGTTCCTCACCCGCCCTCTTTGCATACATTGAGGATCCAATCTATAGGAGGCGGCTCATCTCTCTCCTCCTGGTACATTTTCAAACGCTCTAAGCTCGCTAGTCACTTGTTCAACTTTTTCCCCGTATATGCTGCATACAAATATGCGTCATATGCTGCAGGACTGCTTTCGATAGTGACCCTCCTTGAGGCCATGGCATAAACATTTTATTTGCTGTTCCCTTAACTCATTCCGCACTATACTGTCTAAGCTTGGGTGCATGTTTCGGCAATTGCTTGCAGAGGTGCACAAGTGGAGTAACATCCTCCATTTTTGACTCATCACTCCGATTGTCAATACTCGCTTTTACTTGTTCAGATTTAAAAAATGTATGTTAGAGAAAAACAGCACAATATGAGCATTCACCAATCGTTGCAGGTTCCAAACCCTTTAAATCACGTTGTTTACTTTAATCTTGCTAAATAAACACATCAACTTAAATTTAGATACACGTTTCTTCAGCTTCGCGTTTCTCAATTTATCTATCAATTTCGTCATCATTACACAATTACATAAAACAGACATACTTGACCAACCACATACATCTTCTCCCTCAGTCTTTTTTCCTCTCTAAAGATCCGTCTTGCCCCTAAAAACACTCCTACAGAGTTTGAATTGTCCTCCTTAGATTAGTCTTTAACCAAATACATCTTTGTCATCCACTATGGGTACCTAGGTACAATTTCTTCTGTTACGTTCTTTAGAACGCAGGCACTGGGTGTATTCTTTATCGTGGTCTCTCCTCACAATACCTCTTAATTGCTTGGCTCCTCCTCCAGTCAATTTTACTCAATATTTAACACTCATCCTCAATTTAAGCTTACCCCAGCCTCCCTATGTTACTCATTTTTCTTCACTCATTGCCCATACTCAGTTTTACCACCTCACTCAGTTTCTACTCACCATTCGCATGTTCGTCTTCCGACTCACTGGATCGTACGCCTCTTACTGCCTCTTCAACTTTCCGTTTGTTCAGCTTCCTGTAGACGTGCGAGGGGATTCCGTGGAAACAGGAGAACCTGTCACACACTGCTTGCAAGACTGACAATTACACTATACCACCATCGACATGGAGCTTCACGTCCTTTTAGCCGAATGGCATGGGTTGTGCGATATTTCCAGAACCCCAAGGCTTACTTATCTCGATGAATATCTAACCAACTTCTCTCTGCTACCATGTGAACTGGACGATCGCAGCCCTTTAAGATGAGTAGCAATTACCCTGGAGATGGATGGAGATGCAGAATTTATTCATACATCAATAATTAAAAACGACTCAGGTAGTTGGCAAAAAAGGATAACTGCTTTAATATAAATTATCTAAAACAGGGAGTACAGCAGACATCAATAGACGTTGCAGCGCAAAATCTGTGCATGTTAGAAAAAAGCATTCTTTTAGAGCAAAAAAAAAACTCATCATAAGTGACATTTAACCTACATTTTGCTAACGTCATCCTACATGGCAAACTACAAAAACCTATGAAGAAGAGTTATAGGCTCTCAGTGAATAACTAAGTATACGTTACATACTAGTCTAAAAGAATAAAACTGATTGGTTACTTATCAGGTGGGGCAACCAAGCCTTCCCCTCAAAATGGCTACTATGAACGTCACTAAATGTACCACGTCCCATTGGCTACAAAACTATAGGACCCCTAATTATGTGGTCTTCAACAACTGGTTGGCATTCTAACCTCCGTCAGTACTTTTCCACCTACGCTAGCAGCACGCAAGATGGCTGGCTGGCTTTCCAGATGCTAGTAGGTTCATCTTAACTATAGCTTCCCATCAATTAGCATATTCATCCATCATCACCTCAGTGGTCTACTGGCATTAGGGCTTTGAACTTGTCCATGGAAATGTTCTTTGCTTTGGAGAATTCAGGGGAGTAAAGGCACGCTATGCCCTAATGCGTAGGTGTGACCATTGAGTTCCTCCAATTTCATCCTTCCACGTCACTGAAGACAATGGATTTGAGCTTCTTGTGCATTTGCAATACTATTTTCTAATAGACCTCAGACGGCCGCCTTGTTTGTCCATGTCTTCGTGGTCTTTCACATGATTTGTGGCCAATGTCAGCTTATTTCATTCTGATAAAACCTTGGCTTCCTTGGCTCATCCAGCCTTTTCTGTGATTCACTTGTTTTTAACTACGACATACTCGAAATAAGGCCTTCTCTTTATCCCAAGACGTCACTTATCTTTGATACGTTGATGCCTTATTGAAAATCTCCATTCTCTCGTCTATGCATATTCTAGGTGCGTCAGCTCGACTCTCTGTGATGTCAACATTCATCTTTGTCATTTATTTTCCTTGCTTCTTTTGGAATCACATTCAAATGGCCATCATATTTTCTCGTATGCAGGTATGATTTTCTCAATGGGAACCTTGCTCCCAGGATCCTCCTAGGTATCTGTGTTCTTACTGGAACTGCACGTGTCTCACACTCTGGCTCCCAACATATAGGCAATATGGGCAAAGTGGTTGAGGTGGGGGTACTTTGCTCCTCCTCTACATTAGGAATGTTTAATTATTACAGATTGTTTAGGTCACCACCAACCTGCGAATGATCAACTTGCTATAATCACTGACACCCAGAGACACGCTTCCCACCGATTGCAGCACCCAGATCTTAATGAAAGGAGATAAATCATAGACCCAACAGCTGAATTATGTATAGGGTCATGGAATGTCACAGGTCTTAACTTACCTGCTAAACGCAAGTCAATACTAAGGAGGGGGTTAAAAATGGGGATCTTGACAACACTTCTTTTTCGGCATCACAAGCAGATCCTAGGATCTTTAAGCTACTGAAAGAACTGAGGCTAAGAGTTACATCATCGGGGGGTGGGGGGGGACTTCATGTTTTATTCAGCAGTCCAAAGATGCCACTCCAGGTTGAATATGTTCCTGACTGCATCTACATTAGCCAACTAAACCATTACAGTAGAAAGAATCCAAAATGATCTCCAACCACCCATCACTCACACCAACACTACAAGATACATTGCCCCTTGCTCTAGCCTGCACACAATGGCAATTGAACAGTTTAGCGATAAGGGACCCGGTTATTAGGCAACATATAAGAGACATTGATAATTAAATCAAGGAAAAGGATAAGGACTCCAAGGAACACAGATTAATCTGGGATGAGGACACGGTAGTATTTCGAGGTGAACTAACTGGGAAGACGACTGCCTTAATGAGAGCAAAAGATCAGGTCCATATGGGTCTTGAACATGAAATTCGGGATAGGGGGGAAAAAAAAGGAGCAACAAACGATGAAAAACGTGTTCAAGTCCCCAGGAGCGCTTTTATTGACCTGATCATTCAACCGGACCGGTCGTACCAAGCCATTTTAAAGCAGTTTTACTATATGAAAGGAGATCAAGCCAACAAAATATTGGTGGCAAAATTAAAACTCATCAGAACACAACAATATTGGGGTACTCCGAGACTCAAAAGGGGCAACACATCACAAGGGACTAGGAAAAGTTCAAGTCATGGAAACATTCTGCACAGTTATTAGGGGGAAACACTCAGATTCCCAGACATTCCTTGTCTCTGGGTGTCTCCAAAAACTTTTTGACTCGGATAGAGATGGGTTGGAAACCCCGATTACTCTCCAGGAAGTAATGATGTCATTCGAAATCTCCTGCCTAATAAAGCCCTGGCCCGGATGGGTTCCCGAAAACATTTTATAGAATAGTCCAGATCACGTTGACTCCCCCACGACAAAAAGTGTTCAATTCTTTTGTGGATTCTGGTCGGATGGCGGAATCCAGAACTACTCTCAAATTGAAGCCCACGAAGGACACAACTGATTGTAATTCTTATAGGCACATTGCGCTTAACAGCGATGTGAAAACATTTACCCAATTTAGCTAACCACAGGATGGAAATCATACCCAAATAAATATATACAGACTAGTCGGCCTTCATCTGAGGCCGCTCCACCTTTGATAATATCAGGCATTCAATTAACCTAATCGACTGGTGCACCCGTTCAAAGCAGAAGGCGGTCCTCATCTACCTCGATGTAAATAAGGCATTTAACAGTTTAAATTTGCCATATGTGGGTTAACAGACTTCGCCTTGCAAGGGTTTGGCCTGAGGTTTACAAAGAATATTCCTTCAAATTTCCAATGCAATATTTCCCTCGAGAGAAATATACTTTATTTCAGTTTTAACAAACAAATAGAGAAACACATTTAAAAATTATTTAAAACAAATCATTAAAAAATTGCAAAATTAAAAGACTTACATTTTCTTGCCATACGTTTAAAAGCTGCAGCAATAAACTCACAGATCATTAATAAAATGTGGCTCCACACGACTGAACAAAATTCATACCATCGGAGACATGCCTGATATGGTTGGCAATAAAATGACTTCAGCCAAAGACACCTCAAATCCAGTAACTTTGGGCAAATCAATAAAAAAATATTTAGGTCCTCGTCAATTCCAAAGTCACCTATTCAAAGCTTAGCCACCTATACAAAGCTTGGTGTTATACAACAAGGTCATACGTGCCCCAGAGGCAAAACGTTTAATCGCACCATTGAAATGATGCGCCTTTGCACTGGTGAGCGAATTACGCTCAAAGAGAAATTCTCATCGTAGGTGCAACGTGCCTTTTTCAGGTACCCCAATGTGTGCAATTTTTCCATACTTTTAATTGCAAATTCACAATTGGTTTGATTGCGCTCAGAGACCAAGTGTGGGATGTTCCCAAGGCAGTTTTAGAAGAACTGGAATCCACCATTCAGGGAACAACCTATAGATTTCTGGTCTGATGCCCATCAGGGCCTGGTGCCTTGCCTGGAATAGTGCAAAAGATAGCTTTTTCCATCTCAGCAAGTGAAAAAGTAATGCCTAAATCTGCCTTAAATAGAAGCAGAGGAGTTACAGCCTTTTCGAACATAATAGCCCTAAAGTGTTGGACCCCACTCATGGTCCAATAAGGGACAAACCCAGTTTTGAGCGCCATCCCTGAAGCCACATGAAACCAGATTCCAAAAACCATCATTCTCACGTATGGAGCGTTATAATCTTTGCCACTGGGATTCATAAAGCAGTTTTTTTCTTAAGCACTTTTTTTTATATATGCTCTTGGCCATAAACCTAGTACCGGCATTGCCATTAGCTCTAGCATCAAGCCATAGCACAAACCTAGCTCTACAGCCCTCTGTGTCAAACCACAGGGCATCAGAGCAAGCCGACACACAGGCCCCTGGCCAGTCCTTTAGCGGCAGGGTACCAGTAATCCTGAATAGATCGGAGATAAGAATTATCCATTTCTGGCTGACTATTAAAATAGCAGCCGGGTCCTCTAAAGAAGACTAACAAAAAGCTTTCTCTCACTGATTTTAGAATTTCCAAAATTTCTGCCAACTGCCCTTTGGACAGTTTTCTTGGTTTGTGAGCCAAAATAACATCAATATCCCAAAAAAGGTTCTGAGCCAGTAGATGTGGGCGCCATATTCCATCTGATAATTAGCGGATCATGATCACTACTCGGGAGCGGACCAGCTTCAAAGCTCTTCACCCTGAAAAAAGAATACTAGTTGAACAGACAGTAGTCAATTAAAGAATAGCTGCCTGCTCTACCAGAAGTATTTTTTTTCGGAGGGGACATCGTCACGGGACCTCCCATTTAATTCAACCAGGGCAGTGGCATTTAGAAAAGTCTAATCGGGCACCAAAGTGGTCTCCTGTCATCAAGTTATTATGATTTGGAATAAGAGCCTATATCTGCAGGCACCCCCCCCCCATGTCTGAAAGTTTGGCATTAAAATCACCCCAAGGACCATTCCAGATCCACTTTCGCACATTAAAAAGTCTGCCAGCCATCCATTTGGGGATAAAATATTCTTGAAGTCCTCCTTTGGATGGAGGTAAATATGCCCAATAAGGAGTCCATCGTCCCCCTTGTTAACCTGCGTGATAGATATAAGAATTTGATCTGATGGTGTAGAGGTTCCCAGTCCTCACACCTACGCACCAAAGTGCCCTGCAAGCCCCCTCCCGAATAGCCGGGCAATTTATTATCCAGTAGTCAGGAAAATGCTTTGTCAGCAGATAGTCATCAAGTAAACGGGTCTCCTGGAGGCATAATACATCAAAAGGGCTTATCCGATCCAATCGCGATCACCTAATTTATTGGCCACCCTGCCACATTCCAGCTCAAGAATTGTACAACAAGTGAGGGAGAACTAGCCAAATAAATCTCCTTGCTACAACCGTTCCTTTTGCTCATACCTATATTAACACCAGGTTCAATATAGTTATGTCCGGCCCGAATAATCGGGGTAGGAGCCAATTTAAGGCCAGTTAAGAGTGCCCTGTCTGCATGGGCTGTTGTACAAAGCTATAAACTATCCCCTTCGCCTCGTTTGAGATGTTGATCTTTATGGACAGTGGCCAAGCCAGTCTAAGCTCAAGTTCCTCCATAGTCAGGTGATTAAGACCATTTGAGGAGGAAACGGGAAGAAGTAAAATGCCAGCTTTTACAGAGGTAATGTTTACAAGACCAGTAGCAAGACTGTTAGTCCAGAAATGACCCTAATCAAGTATAGTAGATATATTATTTTGGCCGGAAACCAATTGCATCATATGTCAAACATCGCAAACACAGATTCATCAGTACGACTACAGTAAAACCAGAGTGTCCATCTTGTGTAACATCCGCCACTTTTCTTCCTTTCTGTAAAATGCTTTGCAAAATGTATTATATTCTGAAAGCTCATACACGGTGCAAGGTCACTGCCTACATGTTGAAAGACCAGCCCAGACAGGAACGCCAAACAGTACAGAAATACATTGTTTCTCTCCCTCACAAGGTCCTTGGAGGCAAGCAGAAACAGCATTTAATCAGCGGCCCAGGTGCCGGCCTGTCTCACTAGAACTGTAACAGAAGGCAGTTAAAGCACGAATTCTACTTTTCTAGCGGTCCTCCTTCGTGGATCTTCCTAAGAACAGGCTGACCCCTAGCACACAAATAGAAAATTATAGATCACTCGCTTGGAATGTGCCTCTCTCGCGAACACAATATCCTTGCTGAACAAGTGCTTTATGCAGACCATCCACCTTATGGCGATTTGTATTTATAAAAAAAAAAAAAAAAAAAAAAAAAAAAAAAAAACGCAAAATTTGCCATTTCCTGCAATTGCCGCTCTATAAATCATTAAATGAGCGCGAAAAAAGACACGTTAGCTTAGTGTGTCTTTTTTCGCGCTCATTTAATGATTTTGAGCGAACACAGCTGGCTGCTGATGCAGCAGCTTGAGGGTTAACACCTCCGGCTCCGCGTTGCTGGCCCAGGATTGGGGGAGGGTCACGCAGGCCTGGCAGATGCACAGCATTTGGCTGTGACCCCAGGCACCTCCAAGGCTCATTGAGTGCCCGCCCTGCCGAGCTGACAGAGTTGGTGAAGCTGGTGAAGCGTAGCCAGGTAAGCACTGGCCTGTCCACTCATCTGCCCCCAACTCAGAGCACCTAAAGAGGCCAATGGACTGTTTTCATTACCGGCGCTCGACAGGAAAGTAAATTACTTTCCTGTCGAGCGCCGGAAAAGAAAGCATAAACTTAATGCTTTCTGACGCTCGTCTACAATTGGTATCATGCAGCCCAGCCTCGAGGCTGGGCTGCATGATACCAACTGAAGACTCTCGTAGCTGTATTCATTTCAAATTGCTTTACAATTATTGTAAAGCAAAGAGTCTTCAATTGGTATCATACACCCCAGCCTTGATTCAAGGCTGGGCTGCAGGATACAAACGCTCATAGCTGTATTTGTTTCAAATTGCTTTACAATTATTGTAAAGCAATTTGAAACAAATACAGCTACAAGAGTCTTCAATTGGTATCATGCAGCCCAGCCTTGATTCAAGGCTGGGCTGCATGATACACACTCTCGTAGCTGTATTTGTTTCAAATTGCTTTACAATTGGTATCATGGGCTGCATGATACCAATTGTAAAGCAATTTGAAACAAATACAGCTACGAGCGTTTGTATCATGCAGCCCAGCCTTGAATCAAGGCTGGGCTGTATGACACCAATTACGCACAAAATTGGGTGTTAAAATGTATTAAAGGCAAATGCCATTCATCCTGTGCAATTTTGGTGGTTATGCAAAGCCAATTTTATGATATATGCATAATTCACCTTGATATGCTAATTTCTGATGACATCACATGCCATTGCATTTGTTGATGAGGTCCCGGCCCACTTTAATTTGTAGGACTTGACCCCTGGTAGTGTTGTGATGTTTCATTTCTGTTTGTGGGTGTATTAAGTCACCATGTGTGGGTGGCATAACCAAGGAATGATGACCATCCAAGAGAATTCATTGTTTGGCTAGGTATTATGGGCTTGCAGTTACTGCCACTGCATTGCCCCTATGTATTGGGCCTCATGGATTCCTTCCATGAGGAAGTGTAGAGTGGTTCCCCCTCTCTCCTGGGGTCATAGGAAAAGTGAAAAGCAAACCTATGGGCTTCAACCAGGGTTACACTTTTGAATTCAAGCCTATCTGTTTATTTGCTTTCCACTTGTCTGCTGGAAGTAGTGGCGCAGCACAATTTCCATGGAGCTGATCAGGCTATAGCCCCCCCCTCCCCCACCACAATCCAAAATGTTAGGCTGTGGTGACTCGACCTGGCTGGCCTACAGAGCGTGGCCAGACAGAACACAACATTTCGTTCCTCACTAACAAAAGCCTTGCAATTACTTCTTGGTTTTAGGCTAAAAAAGATGTTAAATTATATATTTTTCAATGTTAGAAAATGCCGCAAAAAACGCAGTTGTGTGCCGCAATTTTTTTTTTTGGGCCGCAAAATTTTCCATTTCATGCCGCAATTTTCTGGAGGGTCTGTTTATGTAACAAAGAACTATGTCTGCAACTGTTGCAAAATATAATAGAGTAAGAAACTTGTCATAATGTGTCATATTTGTCATAATTGTCAATCACCGAACCCTAGCACAAGATAGATAGATAATGGGTGGTTTTGATGTGCCTTCAAAGATTGCATGTTATATATATATTTATTGTTTGACTAATGTTCGGGCTCTTGCGTCTCACGAGGTCTGGGTGATACAAGTTGCGAGACGTTAGACCCAGTCGGCCGACTGAGCATATTTTGCAATAAACCATGATACTTGGAAAAAAATCGAACCTCATGTCTGGTCGTATCACTGATATATGGGGATTGTGCCTTAGTTTCCATACGCGCAGGGTTTTCAGATCCTAGCAAGACTGTTGCCGGTGTACCAGGAATCATGAAGGTGGCAGACCAGAGCACTTTCATCCTTGTAAACCATCTGCCAGCCCCTCCCAAAAATTCAAAATGCATGAACAAAGGTGCCTGTAAAAATATTAATTAAGAAAAAAAATCAAATATTACAACCCTCACATTACATGCAGTCTGAAAGAATTCGTACACAGGGAAACAGCTTGAAAGAGAAATCATTAACACCAAGTACTTCAAAAAAACCTCTCTAACCAGCATTATAAGAATTTTTATTTCCATGGGTTAGGCCCTTGAAGCAGAGGATTAGGTTATTCTACCTCCAAACCATCAAGGGATCGACCATGGGGGTGTGAGCCAGCGACATTCTGTGCCCGTGATTGAGACGCACAAGTTACTTACCCCTGGTAACGTTATTTCGACTGGGTGTTCCTCCCATGTAATCCTCATCTTTGACACTGGTTGTCCAGCTTCAGCTGCTTCGGAAATATTTTTTCGGCAGAGGGCGCTGTGCGTCGAGTCGATGTCCCTTGAACGTCTCAGTCGAGGATGATGTCATCGAAGGCATATATAGCACACGCAGCACCCATTGGCCTCAGTTCTGTTCCCCCCCCCCCCCCAATCGCTTGCAGCAGAGATACCCGTAAAACACTGGAGTGACCATACTCAGCCTTGACAGAACAGAAGCTGTACTAGCATAGGAAATTCTACTAAGGGGGTAGGATGGGAGGGCAACAAGGAATGTACGTGGGAGTAACATCCAGTCGAAAGAACGTTACCAGGGGTAAGTAACTTGTTCTTCGAATAGATCTCAGTCCTCCCACATAATCTTTAACAGACTCCCAAAACAGCATTAGGTTTGGAGGAGGGAGTGGATAGAGTGAAGTACTGCCTTGCCAAAAGAAGCATCCTGACCAAGGGAATGTTTAGGGAACGTGTGTATGGAAGACCACGTTGCTGCTTCACAAATTGGTCTAATTGGTACGCCCTTTGAATGGCCGTAGATGTAGTCATGCCCCTGATGGAAGGACCTTTTAAATTCCCTGGAGCAATACCCTTCGCACTTCCGATTTACCTCGGTCGTGAACAGATCTACTTTAGGGGTTCGCCAAAAGGGTGAAGATCTCTTGGAGGACTTCCCGAGCTAGTTCCCACTCATGGAAGCCTGTACTCTGCCTACTCAGAGCCTCTGCCACCATGTTCTCCTCCACGGCTAGGTGAACTGCTGATAGGGCTATAGCCCAGTACCAGAGCTGCATTGCCTCTCTGTACAGTGGTAGTGACCCTACACCTCCTCTTTTGTTGAGGAAGTGCATGACCACTGTGTTGTCTGTCCGGGGAAAGAAAGTCCTGATAATGACAGAGGGCAGGAAGGCCTTCATAGCTAGTCCGATTGCCCTCAGCTCCAAGTTGTTATGTAGTTTGGACTCCGATAGAGACCAACAACTGCTGACTGTCAGATTGTTGGTATGGGCTCCACACCCCGTGAGTGAGGCGTCCGTCACTACTGTAATCTCCGGCCATAGTTGCCAAAAAGGTTCTCCCTTCAGAATATTGTCCTTGCAGGCCCACCAAAGAAAAGATCCTGCGAGACCCTGTTCAGAATTTGAAATCCGACATCTTTCCTGAGAACTGGGACCATGGCGTTCTTAGCGCCCAATGAAGGGATCTTATTCTCAGGCGAGCCTCTGGCACCAGAAAAATGTAGGATGTCATGGTCCGAGAAACCTCTGGAAAAAAATCAAAGGCCGGTAGACTGGGCATTCTCAAATTTGGTCACCATATGAAGAATGTCTTGAGCCCTCACCTCGGGTGGCAAGCTCTTTCCAAATGATAGATCTAGCACTGCTCTGATGTATTGGAGCTTTTGGGAAGGTGTCATATGGGACTTCTTGCAATTGAGGGAGAAGCCCAGTCTGTGAAGGGAGTGGCAGGGAACGTTGAGATGTTCCCAGGATTGTTCGGGAGACCACGCCCTGATCAGCCAATCTTCCAGGTAGGGATACACGTGAATCCCGCCCCCCCCCCACCCCCACTCCTGAGACTCACTGCCACACTGCCATCCGTTGTGAAAACCCTCGGGGGTGGAGGTCAGCCCAAACGGCACAACTCTAAATTGATATTGAGAACTGCCAACCTCAGGTATTTTCTGTGCTGGAGATAGATTGGCACATGAAAATAAGCATCCTGAAGGTCCAATGACACCAACCATACTAGAGTTGGAGGGGCTGAAGGATCTGCAAAAGTGTGACCATATCCGTCCTCCTTGGGTATCAAAAAATTATGGGGAGTACCATCCCTTGTTCCTCTCTGCTAAAGGCACCGGTTCTATAGCGCCTTTCTCTAGCAGGGTTAAAATCTCCTGTACAAGGAGCGGATCCGGAATCCTCAAAGAGCAGTAACCCGGTGGATTGTTCTGAGGTTTCTTTATAAAAGGAAGGCAGTAATCGTGGGCTATGGTTTTCAGAGACCAATCATCTGAAGTAATGTCTCACCATTCTTCTAGATGCTGAGACAGTCTGCCTCCCCTCTCCCCCCCACAGGGGAGCTGTGGCTGAAGACCTCAGAGTGGTTTTGTGGCGGCTGATGTCGAGGGCCTGGTGGGCAGAGGCACCGCCGGCATAGTTTAGCTCGACTTCAGTCTCGTGTGATCCTTTGCTTTTTCAGATCTTGGCCTCTAGGGCTCCCGATGCGAATCAGTACTTTTATCCGGGCTTGAGTGTTTTCGGACAAGACCTTTCCTTTCCGGCTTCTTTCGAAGGCTCAGTAAGAGCATGGCTTTGTTTTTCAAAAATCTTTAACATTTACACCCGCAGGCTTCCCATTCAGCTGGGGTTGGTTTCTTTGTAGAGCAAGCAACCCTTACAGGGGAAAAGTTCAGACAAAGGCGACCTTCAGTGTTTTCTCTTCGAAGACAAAGAAGAAGAATGGTGGGAACCACTCCCCGACAAAGATCGCTTGGCCTTCTTCCTCCAAATAGAGTTGCCTCCCGACTCATTGGTCGAAGGCCTAGCGGGTTGGGTAGGCGACTTTAGGTATTTTTTTGTACCTTGAGTTTCGCCTTCTGTTCCCTCAAGGCTTTTCCTGTCATGAATTGACATTTGGAACAGTCCGAGGTATTGTGGCCCTCCCCGAGGCAACACAAACAGATGCAATGCGGGTCAGATTTTTGACCCGCAATCTCAGCATTTCGTAAAACCGGACTTTGGCATCGAAGAAGACTACATATTTAGCGAGCTTTTTGTAACAGACGTCCCAAGATCAGGCTCACCGAAATTCACTCGAAGCAAACGCTGTCGCGGAAAAACGGAACTGAGGCCAACGGGTGCTATATATACCTTCGATTACATCATCCTCGACAGAGGCCTGCAAGGGACATTGACTCAATGCCATTGACGCACACCCTCTGCCGAAAGAAATAGTCCGAAGCAGCTGGACCTGGACAACAAGTGTCAAAGATGAGAAATATTTGGGAGGACAATCCATTCAAAACTGGTGACAGCCCAGTGCTTCCACTCTTCACCTTTTTCATTGGACCTGCAGGTAACCGACAACAAGAGGAGGGAGAAGCAGGAACCCTCACGTGACCTACCGAGCTCTGCCCGTGGCCTTGCTCCTGAGGTTTCTCTGACTTTGAGCCCAGAGGATGATCATAGAATACAACCAAAACTGGGGGCTGCCTCTGAACTTAGTTTGGGCACAGTGACGGCCTCTCCAATACCGCAATCCAACACAGAGTGTACCTTGGAAACATGTTGCCTACACAGATCCTCCATCAAGTTTGTCAAAGTGCGAATTATGTCCAAACATTTGTCCATATAAGCCACATCCTTTACTCTCTGCTCAGCTTAATGCCAGAGCGAGAGCTTCATCTCATTGTAATCATTCTTTAGGTGGTTCACAGTCAGCTAAGAAGCTAGAATTAGGCAGTATTATCTGGACCGCTGACATGTGCTGTGCCTGACAGCTCATTGTGCACATCCTGCGTTAGCATAAAACGATCCTCTGGATTGTCCACACTCGAATCCTGGTCTTCAACAGCCACTGGAAAACTTCCCCTCCTATCGGACCCCATACAGCCGCCAGGTAAGGGGTGAACATCATCATTACTATAGGATATCCCAGTGCCTTTTGGTCATGGAGCACTCACGTCACCCCTAGTCAAATAATCTTTAGCAAACACTTGAAACCTGGGTGGACTGCTTTAGAAGGACACGACAGTCATATCATTCAGTACATGATTTATTAATATATCCACTATTTAATTTGTATTTTACAAAGACGTACCAGTATGTGAAGGTGTAAGATTATACTGCATCTCGGACAAGCAACCAAATCCATACCAAAGGGCATTACCATAATAGTGGAGTTTGGGGCAATATCAGGATTCTCAATTATGAAGTTGGTGGGGAAGAATTAGTGAATCTAAAAGATGCATTGAATGCAACACAACCCACTCCCCAAATAAGATGGGCTACAGACAAGTTGGAGTTCCTGGGGATTGCCCTAACTCAGTCGCCCTTTATAAAGCCAATAAATACTCCTGCACTTCCCAAGTGGTTATACACCTTCCGTGCTCTCCCAATGAAAATCCCCATGAAAAGCATTAATTGTTTACAGTGCAAATTATTTGCATTCACCTGGGGCAAAATACACCCAAGAGTAGCCAGGGAACCGCTACTTTGCTCACCACGTTAGGGGGCATGGGTGTACCATCAGTCTAAAGATAGTTCATATCAGCGCAAATCCATGCACTCGGATTGAGCTCAATGGGAGAAAAAGAAGTGGGGGGACCACAGAACAGGAGGCCACACCATTAGATAACCTAAGAGGGAAAACTACCGCCAATATGGTACCAAAACCTCCCTCTTGTATTGGGACTAGCCATGTTAAAGATAACCTTGCGAGTAGGTCCAAATTTGCTAGTCCAGTCTAACCCGGACTTTAGAGCAGGTAACTTTCGTCAGGCTTTTAAAGCATGGGAAACAACACGCCAGCTTAGAATAGGGCAACTATATGAGATCTCACTCCCACTGACATTCGGTAACTTCAGGAGCAGGATATAGGTAAACACAACTAAGATATTAGATCAACCATTTTGAAGGGAGGAAAAGAGCAACAAGGGAACCCAGGTGCTAAGAGTTAAACCTAGTAAATGGGATCACAAAAAGGTAGACGGCTAGGTGTTATCAGTTGGGTCCAGCAGTTTATGACACTGAAAGGAAAATATGCATGCAGAAGTGGGAGGAAGAAGATCTGGGGATCAAACTACCTGTACCCTCTTGCAAGCACATTTGTAAGAGGGCACAGAACAAAAGTCTCTTCTGATAGTATTTCACAAAACTGGCTGAACAGGATAGATCAGAGTGCTAGATAGGGTGTGTGGAGAGGTATATGGTCGACATCTATGGTGGGCATGCAAGATATTAGAAATGTACAGGAAAGAAATATGGTCAGATAACAAATGTGACCCTACAGTAAACTTTGGGAGGTATGGATGAAGGGGACAACTGATCTCCTTGGCATAAACCCGGAGACCAACTTGGGGTGGGTTGGTCCTGTATTTCAGTGGGCACTACCCGAACCTATATATAAACTTTTAGAGACATAACAGGGGGTGGTGGGGTTAGAATTCGGGATGTTAAGTAGACTGATATCCATGCACTGATACATTGAGTAACACAGAAGGTGCACACATGTGAGGAATTACAGTAGTGCATGGAATTAGATTGTACGGTCTCAGAGTATACAGACAGTGTTTGCAAATGGCAAATTACATTTTGAGGAAAAAAGATACATAGGAGATGTTTAGGTGATTGAATGTTAGTAAATCGGATATATATGTATTGATCAGCAATTGTAGTGAGAAACAACATAACCATGATGTTAGAGTAGATTTGACGTGGTTTTTGACCATGGGCTAACCAGATACTTTTTGCACGGCCACTGGCAGGTGAAGGATCTGTAAACTTGGCAGTAAATAATTAAAGCATACGATTGAAGGCTGGAGCCTGAATATTTGGGTGCTACAAGGCCAGCTAGATGAGCCTCCTCAAAACATAGCGGACCTCCACAAAAGACAATTTTTTGGCAGATTGTTTTATTTTACCTTCAAATGATGGCGAATAGGTTAGCAGACAGCTCATATGATTTGCACTGCTTTAGAAAAAATATACAAGAAGCCTCTGCAGAATAAAGTTACTCACCGTAGTGACTATCTTACTACTAGTCCATAGTCCCCTTTCCTCCATACTTGTGTAGCATTCCGTCCTTCGGGACAGGACCGGAGCACTTTCGTCAAAAAGCTTCAACATTTTTTTAAAATCATTTGTGGTCCTATTTTTACGCAGGGTACCGCACATGGCTGTAACCCCGCCCTCCTGAGCTTGCATGACCCTTCAGTCCTGATCTTTTAAGCAATAATAGAGGATACTTTTTAGAGGGGACAGCGGGCGGGCGCATGGAGGAAAGGGGACTATGGACTAGGAGTAAGATTGTCACTACGGTGAGTAACTTTGTTCTACTCCTACGTCTCGTCCCCTTTCCTCCATACTTTTGGGAGATTCCCAAGCACGCACGGGTGGATGAAAACCTTTATTGGAACACATTTTTAAGAACCGCTTGACCAAATCGAGCATCAGCTCTAGAGCTCAGGTCCAAGCAGTAATGCTTACAAAGAGCAGATGGGGAAGCCCTCGTAGCCGCCTTGGCTATAGTTTCCCCAAGGAACATACTTTTGGAATGCGACAGCAGCTGCTTTGCCCCGAAACGAGGTAGGCATGGATGCCCGGAGGTTGAAGGTCTTGAAAGGTAAAAGCTTCAGAAATGCAGGAGGCAATCCATCGGGAAATAGTTGCATTTGAAACAGGTTTCCCTTTCGGATCACCAAACGCTTAGGCAGGAAAGAAGGATGGGTGCAAAGCACAACTTTGTCCTTTGCCGAAGTTACAGCAATCAGAAAGGCGACCTTCTAAGAAAGGCATTTTAGATCAGTAGTGGTCATCGGTTCAAACGGCTTATGGCATAAGGCAGTGAGGACCACGCTCAAATCCCATTTTGGATGAGGATTACATATCCGTGAAAACAGATGTAGTAACCCCACAAAATGCCTCTTAATGACTGGGTTAGTAAAAGCAACTGTCCGTGGACAAGTAGGCAGCAATAGCCAAGAAGCTCTGCAAGACAGGACATGGATACCGGACTCTGCAAGGTCAGATATGAACGACAGAACAGAGTCAATCGTCGCTTTGCTGGGGTCGAGCTGTTTAGCTTAACACCAGTGACAAAAACTGAGCCACTTGCTCCTATATTGAGACCTTGTAGAGGGCTTTCTGGCAACCTTCATAACCAGACAAGTTGTTCTGCGCTAACGATCTGAATTCAGACACCAGGCCGCCAAGATGAACGATTGTGGGGAGGGGTGCCACATCTGATGGTCCCCGTGGTGAAGCAGGCTGGGAATCAACGGCAATCTGATCGGAGGAAGAAGCGACAGGTGCTTAAGTTCCTAGAACCAGAACCTGGCTGGCCACCAAAGAGCTATTAACAGAAGTGGTAATTGGATGCATTCCTGAGCTTGCAGAGTAACTGGTGAATCAGAGGCAGTGGCGGGAAAGCATTGGCCTTCATGTTGTGCCATGGGATCTCGTGAGCGTACCCCAAGGATGAGAGCCTGAGACTGCTCCTGGATGCATAATAAAGAGGAAGCTTCCTGTTCATGTAAGTTGTAAAGAGGTCCACATCTGGCTTGCCCCATTGGCGAAAAATGGAGGCAGGAACATCCAAGTTCAGTTCCCACTTGTGGCTGGTTGTCGCCTGGCGACTGATTATGCCGTCACATTGGTGTGACTTAGAACATAAACAGCCAGCAGCCAAATGTTGTGTTGGATGGCCCATTCCCAAATGTGAAATGCCAGGGCCACAAGGAGCGGTGACTTGGTGCCACCCTGCTACAATGTCACAAAGTTGTCAGTGCGAATTTGGACCACCTTTTTCAAAATGGATGGTTGACAAGCCTTTAGCACCAGAAAAGCCGCCAGCAGATAAATGATATGAAACTATACTTGGAGGTGAGCTAGCGTCGCGGCCCACCCCAGAAGGGAGAAATCTGTGGTGGCCGTCACTTGTGCATTGGGCAGGAGTCCCCCCACTGAAAGGTTGTTGGTCGAGGACCACCAAAAGCAGGTCTGTCATCATGCAAGATGGAACCGGTATCATCTTGGAATCTGAATCCGAAGCTTTCTGAGACCAAGCGCTTCGAAGAGACATCTGGGTACGCCTCAACGGGCCATAGGCAGAGCCAGTACGCAGGAAGCCATGAGACCGAGAAGTCTCTGAAACCACCAAGCCAACATGTGCGAGGACTGTAGGAAGAGCTGACACACGGATAGATCTGCAATTCCGTCCACTGTTACGAACACTCAGTATCGATCATGTTCCAACGGAAACCCAGAAGATCAGGTCTTGAGCGACCTCTGCCAGTTCACCGACAGCCCAAGGTGGAACAGAAGTTGGAGGTACTGGCGATTGTTCACCGCCGCTTGTGGGCAAGGACTGCGAAGAAGCCAATTGTCCAAGTATGGGTATACATGCATACCCTGAAGTAGGAAAGCTGCGATGACCGCCATCATCTTCGTAAAGACACACATGCTACAGATGAACAAGTTACTTCTTACCTGGTAACGTTCTTTCGATGGGATGTTCCTTCGACGTATTCCTTATCTTTGATAGATCATTTCCAGCTTGCTGGCCTCGGAATTTTTTTTCAGTAGAGGACGCTGCGAAGTCCCTCGACAGCGTCCGTATCGGTGCAGACGTCATCACGCGTATATCGCGCAGCGTCCGTTGCTCAGTTCCGTTTTGACGTTAACAGTTGTTTTACATTAATTGGTTATTGACCTTGAAAGAGCGTAAGCTGCAACCACAAGGGAAGTATTACTGCGGGGATGGATGGGAGGGGCGATAAGGAATACATTGGAGGAACATCCCATCGAAAGAACGTTACCAGGTAAGAAGTAACTTGTTCTTCCAAGGGATTGTGTCCTCCGACGTATTCCTTATCTTTGATAGACTCCCATAGCAGTGGTGTGTAATTGGAGGTGGGATTAAAAACGCCATGTTTCCCTTTAGGAATGAACAGAATCTAATACGGCTTTGCCAAACCTAGTCTCTTGGCTAGAGGAGGAATCCAGGTTGTAAAATCTTGTGAATGTATGTGCGGACTACCATGTGGCAGCCGCACATATGTCTCGAACCGGAACCCCCTCTTTGGAGGGCCGAAGAGGCTGCGATACCCCTGGTTGAATGAGCCATAAGATTTTGAGGAGGCTCCTTCCCTGCTAGTTTGTAACATTCCAGAATGGCCAAAATAATCCACCTGGAAATGGTCCATTTTGTTAGCGGTAGTCCCAATTTGTGCCCTGAGTAACCTACAAACAGTTGGTCTGCTTGCCTAATCCTAGCAAGTCTGCTGATGTAAAAGCTTAAAGCCCGCCTTGGGTCCAGCCCATGTAGCCTTTCTTCCTCTTTCCCCGGATGGGCAGGAGGATAGAATGAAGGTAAGGTAATTTTCTGAGTGATGTGGAATTCAGAAACCACCTTTGGGAGGAAATTAGGCTTCACTTGTAGGACAACTTTGTCTTTATGAAAAATTTTATGAGGGGGTTTACAAGATCGAGCTTGCAATTCGCTCACCCTTCTAGCAGATGTTAATGCCACTAACAAGACAGTTTTAAAGGTGAGAAATCTTAGTGAACAAGAGTGGAGTGGTTCGAAAGGAGTACCCATCAGGAAATGTAAGACTAAATTTAAGTCCCATAAAGGAACCTGGAACGGTCTTGGAGGGTAGACATTAGTTAATCCCTTTAAAAATGGTATTACTAAGGGTAATTTAAAATACGATGGATCCTCTGCAGTGCGCTTGAAGATCGATAGCGCTGCGAGATAGCCCTTGATAGTGCCAACTTGAAGGCCTGAATTTGCCAAGTAGAGTAGAAAGGATAACACTGTTGGTTTACCACATGAAAAGGGGTTGATATTCTCTTCTCTACACCAGCTGCAAAATTTGTTCCAACGGCAGCGGTATAAAGACTTTGTTGCTGGCCTTCTGGCAGAAAGCAACACCTCCATGACGTCATCAGGGAGGTCCCAATACTTGTAGCTCAACCTTTCAGAAGCCAGGCGTGAAGGTTGAGGGTTCTGATGTCTGAATGGAGAACCTGACCTCCTTCTGTGAGAGAAGATTCTCCTTGAGTGGAAGACGAATTGGAGGGCAGATGGACATGTCCAGAAGGTCCGGGTACCACGTTCTCCTGGCCCAGTCTGGGGCAATTAGGATCATGGTCCTCCGGAATCTTCTCAACCACCTGATCATTTGAGGAATGACAGGGACTGGTGGAAACGCATACAGGAGTGGAAACTCCCAGTCCACTACGAACGCGTCCCCTAGAGCTCCTCTCGAGGGAAATTCCCTTGAACAAAACAGATTGCCCTTTGGGGAACGCCTCAAGGAACTGCAAAGATCTCCTGAAGGACTTACTGAGCTAGTTCCCACTCGTGGGAGACTGTGCCCTGCCTGCTCAGCGCGTCCGCCGTCAATTTTCTTCTCTCCGGCTAGGTGAACTGCTGATAGAGAGATTCCTTCTTGAATTGCCCAAAACCAGAGCTGCATTGCCTCTCTGCACAGTGGCAGTGATCTTACGCCTTTTGTTGAGGTAGTGCATGGCCACTGTGTTGTCCGTCATTATAAGGACATTTTTCCCCTGTACAGATGGCAGAAAAGCCTTCAGCGCTAGTCTGATTGCTCTCAGCTCTAACAGGTTGATATGTAGTCTGGACTCCGATGGAGACCAATGACCGCTGACGGTCAAGTCGTTGGTATGGGCTCCCCACCCCATGAGTGAGGCATCTGTGACTACTGTTATCTCTGGCCATGTTTGCCAAAACAGTTCTCCCTTCAAGATGTTTTTCTGGCAGGCCCACCACTGAAGATCTCGAGCCACCTTGTCCGGAATCTGAAGGAGGTCTGTCATTCTCCCTGAGAATTGCGACCACTGAGTTCTCGGTGCCCACTGAAGAGATCTCATTCTCAGGCGAGCCTCTGGCACAAGGAAGATGCAGGATGCCATGAGGCCCAAGTGAAGGCTGGGAGACGTTGGGCATTTTGGAACTTGGTGACCATCTGCAGAATATCTTAAGCCCTCACCTCTGGTGGCGAGGCTTTTCCCAGGGAAGTGTCCAGGACCGCTCCAATGAACTGCAGTCTCTGTGATGGTATCATCTGTGACTTCTTTAAATTGAGGGAGAAGCCCTGTTTGTGAAGGAAGTGGCAGACATAATCTAGCTGAATATGAGCTTGTTCCAGAGCTACAGCCCTGATCAGCCAATCGTCCAGGTTGGGGTAGACGTGAATCCCTTCCCTCCTTAGACTTGCAGCCACTACCGACATTAGCTTGGTGAAGACCCTCGGGCGGAGGTCAGCCCAAATGGCAGAACTCGAAATTGATAACGAGAGCCGCCAATTGCGAACCAGGTATTTCCTGTGTTTGAGATGGATTGGCTCATGAAAATAAGCATCCTGGAGGTCCAGAGATACCAGCCAGTCCTGGAGCCGGAGGGCCTGAAGGATCTGAGAGAGATTTACCATCTTGAACTTGTCCTTCCTGAGGAACTTGTTCAATTCTCGTAAGTCCAAGATAGGTCCCAATCCTCCATCTTTCTTCGGTATGAGAAAGTAGGGGGGGGGGTTCAGGGGTGGGGGTGGTAAGAGAGTACCAGCCCTTGTTCCTCTCTGCTACAGGTACTGGTTCTATGGCACCTCTCTCTAACAGGTCTACAATTTCCTGCAAGAGGAGCGGATCTGGAACTTTCAGAGAGCTGTTCCCCGATGGATGACTCCGAGGGATGCGTAGAAAAGGCAGGCAGTAACCTTGGGCAACTGTTTCCAATGCCCAAGCATCTGACGTAATAGCCTGCCATTCCATCAGATGTTGAGTTAACCTGCCCCCTACTGGTGTCTTGTGAGGAGAGCCCTCATAGCGGTTTGGAGGCGGCTGATGCAGATGCCGAGGGTAAAGAGGCACTTGCTGCTGCTGCGGCTTTTGTATTTTTAACCAGTCCACCTCAGGTGAATCTTTTCTGACCCCTTTGAACCAGCTGTCCTCTGCCTCTTCCGACTGCGGAATAGAAGCGAAAGGACTTACCTCTCCAAGAGGTTCCTGAGGGGCGATATGGTGTCTGACGGATTGCAGCTCCCAGGAATTTTGCTGCTGCCTTAGATGTTTGTAGCTTTTCTAAACTGTCATCCGCCTCCTTACCAAACAAAGAATAACGGTCAAAGGGCATATTCAAGAGTCTGATTTGCACATCTGGAGCGAAACCAGACTGTCACAACCAAGCGAATCTCCGGGTTGTTGCACTTGCCGCCATGGCCCTGCTGATGCTGTCAGCAGAATCAATGCCAGTTTGAAGGGATTCGCACATTGCGTCTTTACCATCTTTAATGATGTTTAGAAACGCTTCCCTTTCTTCTCCCTCCGGGAGGCAGTCAGCCGCTGATGAAGCACACTCTCAAAGTGTGTGGCTGAACCTTGCGAGCGTACAAGTAGTATTGATGGATTTCAACGCCATGCTACATGCAGAAAAGACTTTTTTGGCCAGAGTCATATCTCTTGTCGTCCCTGTCCCGTGGAACAGTAGGGTAAGCCGATTTACTACCTGACGAAGTTGCTGCCTGAACAACCAGACTCTCTGGAGTTGGGTGTTCAGATAAATATTCAGGGTCAGCAGTAGACACCCTATATTTAGCTGATAATTTCTTGTTAACCACCGGGATAACCTCATCCCAGTTTGCCAATATTTTTCTTTGTAATGCCGCATGAAATGGCACCACAGGATCCTCCTGTGGACCTTTAAAATGTCTGTGAGGGAGTCTTGCTGAAAAGCAGGTGAGGGTGTGGACCACCCCATAAACTATTATCCTTGCCATCAAGGTTCTACAAGGGGTTTCAGCATGTTCCCCTGGGTCTGGTTTGGCAAATTCCACTTCTGGGGAAGGCCCCACGAAGCGCGGAAAAACAGAACTGAGCAACGGACGCTGCGCGAGTCTATTTATACACGCGATGACGTCGGCGCCGATACGGAGGCTGTCGAGGGACATCAGCTCGAGGGACGTCGACGTGCAGCGAACTCTACCGAAAAACAAATTCCGAGGCCAGCAAGCTGGAGATGATCTATCAAAGATAAGGAATACGTCGGAGGACACAATCCCTTCTAAATAGCAGACCTCACACTGACAGAAGAACTAGACTTTATAGCCATCACAGAGTCCTGGCTTCATGCAGCCGCTGGCCCAGCTCTCTCCTTAGCCATCCCTGAGGATTTTACCATCCTCCGAGCGGACAGAACAAAATCTAGAGGCAGAGGCCACGCCATAATCGCCAAAACTCACCTCAATTTTAAACTTGGCACCACCAACCACAACTCCTCGTGTGAATCTCTAGCTCCCCACCGCTAACTCCCAAACCATTACCATCCACCTACTATAAAGACACCCGGGACCTCTAGGTTCCTTCGAGGAAGACCTTAATGCCATCCTCTCTAACAACTTAAAAAATACTTCCCAAAGCCTTCTCCTAGGAGATTTTAACCTTGGCTTCAATGACCCCAAAGAACCCCAAGCAACCGCCATCAACAATACCTTGTTAGAATTAGGCTTCACCCAAAGAGTGTCCACCCCCACACACCACAAAGGGAGAACCCTTGACTGGATAGCAGACCATAATTGCGTGGCCTCCATTAACGCCATCACCCCGCAACCATGGTCTGACCACCACCTCCTCACTTTTACATTTGAAGCTTCAAGTCCAATCACCAATAACTCATTGGCCATAGCTATCCCGACGAGAAGTAAGAAAAACATAACTGTGGAAAAACTCATCCCCCCTCATTCTCCCAACCTTGAACCAACTCTCAGCCAACTCCAACCCCCACCACCTTGTTGAAAGCTATAACAATAGTATGCTTTAAGCCTTAGACGCTATCGCACCGCTAAAACTGAGAAAATGTAAGCGATAAAACACCTGAACAAGTGGTTTAATGCCCACCTAAAAGCTCTCAGATTAGAGAAACGTAAAAAGGAACACATTTGGAGACAATCCCCCACAGACTTCAACAAGCTGATCCTTAACAGAATAGTTTCCACTTATAAAAAAAGAAATGATCCTTGCCAAACAAGAATCGTACAACGAGAGAATACTACAAGCCAAATCCAGTAAGAACTGTTTACCATCTTAAAAGAGCTGGAATCACCCATCCTAGCTCCAGACACCTGCATGAAAGATAAACAATGGTGCACCAGTGTCCAAAATGCCCTCTCCAATAAAGTTGCAGGCCATCAAATCAAAATTAAGAAAGAGGCATTAACCAACTCTAACTCTAACACCCCCCTGCGCCCCGCTCTTCAACACCCTACCCCCAACCCACTCCCCCGGTTCAGTTTTTCCAAAGTCTCCACGCTAGAAGTGGAAAAATAAAATCATACTTAGCCTTAAACCATCAAATTGCCAAGGTGACCTCTGCCCATCACAAATCAAAGATGCAGCAAGAGACCCCTCACATTTCATTACCAAACTCATCAACGCCTCTTTTTCATCAAGTACTATCCCCAACAACTTCTAAGAATCTTGGGTCCTCCCCTTACTAAACAAAAAAAAAAACTTCCCTAGTCCCCTCCATACCCACGAACTACAGACCCATCACCACTGCCCCCTTCCTGCTTAAAATCCTAGACAAGACAGCCTATCACCAAATACAAAAATACCTCAAACAAAATCATCTCCTAGGTATCCGGCAATCAGGCTTTAGACCCCAATACGGGACAGAAACTGCTTTCATTGATCAAGACCCAAATTGACACTCAGAGATAATGGGAAAACTGCCTTACTGCTTCTCCTAGACCTTTCGGAAGCATTCGATGTTGTTGATCACAAAATCCTATGCAACCACTTAGATTCGGCTGCCCACTTCTCCCAAGAAGCCATTGGCTGGATTAAGTCATTCCTGAGTAACAGATCTATGCGTGTCTTTTCCACTTCGGCTTCTGCTGATCCCATCACATGTGGGGTCCCTCAAGGGTCACGAGTCTCCCTCACACAGTACAACGTGTTCACTAAGCCCCTGTTTGACGATCGACGGTCTGGGTATCACCTACACTAACTATGCCGATGATACCCAGATTCCTCATCCCGCTGACGGGAAATTACAACACGGATTTGGCCTTGGTGAACAAGGTGTAAATCATCATCCAGGCATGGATGGCTTCCCATAGTCTATGCCTGAATGACGACAAGACTGAACTCATCATCCTGGGATCCACCACAAACCCAAATAAATTGGACCATAACTATACCAGTTTCGCCATAGATGGCAACTCTATCAAGGTAGCCAAGGAAGTGAAAACCCATGGTATTTACCTCGACTCTACCCTCTCCTTCCATAAACAGGTCTGCTCTATGGCCTCCACCACAGCTTAAACATGCAAGCTTATAAGATCAGCCAAACCCTTCCTATCCACCCAGAGCTGCATTACTCTAGCCAGAGCCCTTGTACTATCTAAACTGGATTATTGCAACTCCCTCTATGTAGGTGCTAATAAACAGGTTATCAATAAAATCCAGATCCTACAAAATAATGCTCTCAGAGCAGCGCTCTGCTTCCCTAAGAGAGAACACATCTCTAATATTAGGAGAACCCACAATTGGCTCACTACCACAGAAAATCCTGCTCAAGGTAGCCTCCCTTCCTCACAAATGCCTCAACAATGCAGCCTTCCCCCCCCTGCTACCTAGCCGACAGAATAACTAGATACACGACCAATAGACACACTAGAAATAGCAATGCAAACTTGCTCTCTGTTCCAAGATTCAAGCAAACAAAAATGGGTGGCAACAGCTTCCAGGTGAAAGCAGCCCAACATTGGAATTCTTTTCCACCTTCCGTAAGAGCACTGCAAACTTACCACCACTTTAAACGTAATTACATCCAGTGGTTAGAGAATAAAGACCAATAACTGACATCTCTGTTGTAACTATGTATACATTGTAATTGTACTTCACTGCTTCCTTCGCAACTGTATTAACCTATGTACACATTGTGAACTAATGTACAGCAAGGTAACTAAGCTCCTTGTAACGTCTGCGCCCTCATACCTTTTGGTCCAGTGCGCCATATAAAAGAATAAACAAACACAGTGCCGAGTTGAGAGCAAAACAGAGCACACGAAATTGAAAATGTTCCTGCCCCAGGGAGACCCGCAGATACTTCCAATGCGGTCTCCAAATGATGATATGCACGTAGGCGTCCTGAAGGTCTACTACACTGAGCCAGTCGCCCTTCTGACAAGGCGTATCTTGGATTTCTCTTGGGGGAAGAGAAAGGTTGAAGTGGTTGGGTTTCGGCACTGTAAACAGACAAGAGTAAAAACCCTCCAATTGCTCCCTGAGTGGAACAGGCTCCACCGCACTGAGGTCTAGAAGATTCTGTACCTTGGTTCTGAGGGAGGGAGTCCCGATCTGCTGGAAGAGAGGGGCTGAAGGGTGTGGTCGGGAAGTTTAGGAGGGACAAGCGAAAGCCCACCTGAGCGATGGACATAACCCACTGTTCGTCGGTGATGGTCTGCCACGCCTCCAGATAGTTGAGATTCGTCCTCCTACCGGAGTCCCGTGCGACCGCCAAAATAAAATATATCATTTAGCGGATTTGTTGGCAGGGAGACTGCCTGTCCCTGAGGAGTAGGCTGATGGCCGAGAGAAAAACCAACCACCTTGCCGCCGTTTTCGGCAGGTGCCAGCAACCGGAGGATCAGATCGGCACGCACAACGATCTTGAAACCCCCCTGAAGCCAGAGAAGGAATGCGACTGGGACCCAGATCTCTGAGTATAAGGGGCCTTCAATGGAGCATTTGCTAAGACCGAAAAAGATTTGCCGGTCTGGGACTTGCTTTGGTCTTCGCGAGATCCTTATCGATGGAAGAGTGAAACAATTTCTTGCCATCAAAGGGACGGCCCAGGCCCTTGTCTTGCACTTCCTTTGAAAACTGTCGCGTGGAGCCAGGCCTGGCGGAAAGTGTCAACACCCACCATAAGGCCTTGAGCTGAGGTATCCACATGGTGAGGCGCAGCTTGCAGTAGATCCTGTGCCAAGACTCTAGCATCCGCCAAACCAGCCCTAAAATCATCTAGCCTATGCGCAGGAATGCACTCCTGGAAATCAGCCAACTCTCTCCACAGCCTCTGGTTGGCTGCTGCAAGGATGAGCTTAGTGTTAGCAGTCCAGAGGTTTATCCTCCCTCGATAGGACGTGGGCCGCTGCCGTTGAAGATGCAGAAGCCGGTTTGGCCGCAGCCCCTACCGTTGAAGACGGGAGTGGGCAAGCCCACAAGGCTATGTCTTCGGAAGAATGAAGCTTGTATCGAGCATCAATTCTTTTGTTGATGTGTTGCCCAGTGTGGGGCTTATCCCAGACTTTGAGGGCCTCGGCCAACACGTCCTTCTGGAGGAACAGGCCGGTACGTTCTTGAGGAGACAAGGTAAATGCTTCCGAAAGCAACCCTTCCTGAGGAGTGGGGGCCTCGGGTACTGGAGTTTCCGGTAGGGCCATCATATCCAGAACCCAGTCATGGAATGCTCTCATCGCTGTCCTGATCCGCTTGAGGCTCGTCCAATGAGGCGGGAACAGCAGGCTGATTTCCCCCCCACATGATTTGAAGTGTTATCCCAGTCCACCGAGGTCTTCTCGATTGGAGACAATGGGGGCAGAGGAGGAAGAGGTCCAGAAGGAAGCAGAGCAGGCAGAGGACCCACCAGAACCTGAATCGGAACCGCCGGGGCCAGAAGAGGAACCAGCGGCTTTGGACACATTTCTCTGAACAGACACTTGAAATATGCCTTCATAGGATCAGAGTGCACGAGCATCTGAAACTTCACCAAAAGCTCATCCTCAGCCGAGGGCTTTAGGCATTGGAAGAGGAAGTATGCCCCTTACGAGCAGCCTCCCCCACGAATGCAAGGAGGATGGTTGCCAAGAGGGTCTACCACTCCCCGGGTCCACGTAGATCAGTGGTACGGAAGCAGGAGGGAGCGAGACAGTATGAGGCAGTTGAGCCCGCCAGTCGAAAGAAGGGCGGAACAGGTTTTTATTGTCCATAGAACGTGGAAAAGGCTGCTCAGCCCCAAAAGGAATGCTCCCAGCACCAGATGTTGTGAACGTAGGTGTAAGGGAGGTGTAAGGGAGGTGTCCAAAATGGCCGCCGTAGGCCACGCAGGTTGGGCTGCCGTTTTGTCGAAACCCGAGAACTGCGCCACATGTGCATATGAGGCAATTGTCTCCTCAGGGGACTTAACACCTTAGCCTTACAAGGATCCTCAGCAGAGCCGGTACTGGGTGGTCTCAGATGTTCACTGGACATCTTCGACCTGCCTCAAAATTAGCCTCCAACGGAGGAACCTCGGACGAGACAGTAACAGAGGGAATGTGGTCTGACCGCCCTCTCTACCCCCTCGACAGAACCGGTACCACCACGACCATGTGCGTGGGACGATTCAGGAATATTCCTCACCGACAAGACCCTCTGAGAGGGTCTCTCAGATCAGTCGGTACAGACTTTAGCCTCTACAAGAGGAACTTCAGGCTTAAACCTGGTACGCAAAGCTCCCCCAAGAGTCGTAACGCGGTACAGAAAGCTCCAGAAACAGACCTCCGGGCGAACCCCGGTGTCCAAAACCCCAGCCGAACTGGGCTTAACCTTAGCACTGATGGTGAACCTCGGAACGATGTCCGGTACTGGCAGGTGCACGAGAACCCTCCGGTTTGGCCATTAGGCCCCTGGGGCACCTCAGGGGAGACCCTGGTGACAGCTACATGAGCCCCTCCCGGCCATAGAGGATCCCAAGAAGGAGTCCCCCCCCGGCCGGGGTGCCCTAAAAAATAAACTAACCGGGTGCTGCTTCTTCTCGTCAATGAAGAGCTGCAGATGCGATGGAGGAACGCCCTGGAACATAACCTCCCACCGAAGAAGGCAACGCTGGAGTGCCCGGACGGAGAGGGAGTTGCAGTAAAGACACGAGTCCCCAACGATGTTCCAGGCCTAGACACTCTAGACAAACAGGATGAGGATCCGCCCCTGCGAAACTACGTTCGCACGAAGAACAGGACACGAATCCCAGATGCTCTGGCATAGACCGAGGACTAGACGACCGTGGATCTGGAGCAAGAGGGAAGGACAAAGGGAGCACAAATATAAAAAACTCCCAGCGATGCAAGTGCGTCCAGCCCCGATCTTACGGAGAAAAGGACTGAAGGGCGATACGTAGGGCAGAGCTCAGGAGGGCGGGGTTAGGGCCATGTGCGGTAGCCCGCATAAAAATAAAAGAGGGACACACAAAAAAGACAAAAGTGCTCCGGTCCAGTCACAAAGGACGGAATGTCCCACAAGTATGGAGGAAAGGGGACGGGAAGTAGGAGTAAAATACTTGTGTAGGAAACCAAACCTTGCCTCGAGGCCAAACTCTCAGACCTTAATGACGTTTATAGTGCGCGTATACATACGCGCGAGATAAGGCCAAAATAACTAACCAAACATTTATACCTAAGGCTTACTGGATGACACGATGAATATAAAAGAAACTAAAACTGTTGGGATGAAAATGCAAACCTTATAATGCAGCAGATTGACCCAACAACAGAAATATACCAGCTATATTTTGATGTAAACCTTATTATCACCCGGCCAATCTGGTGACCATGAACGAAGGCTTGAACTGCCAGTGAAAGTCTGAATTCCATGTGCCTGAGGGCCGGCTGCCCCGCGCCATTTTATTTTTTAAACACATATCCCTAAACCCCCTAATAGCTTATTTCGGCATTGGCAAGTTGTAAAACACCAAATCAAACAGATTAAAACCATAAATAGCTTTATGGCCCCTTACTATAAAAATGCTACATATTCCATTTGGGAACATCTAGATTTGTACGAACAGATGATAATAACTAACTTCGAACAAATTAAATGTTTTCCCGAATTTTCTAGTTTCTTTGCTGCCCTGGAAGATCAAAGACACGACAAAAGGGTCCTCCTGCAAGGCAGCCCTTTTGAAATACTTTTCCCACTTGCAGAAATCCCTAAGAAGCCCGTAGGCAGCCTACAACTTAACGTGTGCCGACGATCAATCTTCTAGGGAGTTTGCTCAAGAACCCAAGCATACTTTTGCCCAAGTTGCTTGGCATGTTGATACTGAAAGTCGATACTTCAAAACCACATTATTCCATGCTTTCAAAAATACAAAGTGATTCAGTTACTGCATGATTTTGATGGCTAACTCTCGTGGATAATCACACCTGCTACAAAGATAAAGGAAGTACAGAACCCAACAACTCCCAAAACAAACAAAAAGGACCCAAATGCCTGCTCCAGGAACCATTAAATTAGCAGAGGTGAAGAGTAGTCCTCAGTTGGAATTAAGAGACAGGGGGGCCAAATACCTATTCCTCACCTCTTAAGGAACCTAACATACAGAAGACCTACTGCTCCAAGCCAAAACCTTGCATGAAAATAACTGATCCCACAAAATCCGAGACTTACATAAATCCTCTGTATTTAGGCTCAACCCCTATCCTAGCAACAAACGTGTTCCTCCTACACCCGGTTAGAGGTTCCCAGGGAAACTCGAATCAAATTTGGCGAGGCAGAGAAGCAAATCAACACCTCCTAGGACTAATTACTAAGAAAATTACCCTAGACCTCCTCCCAAGTTCCAGAATAGCAGATCACAGTACCAGGGTATGTGGAAATCCAACAATACACATAGCAGTTCTCAGAAATACTCCCCTGGAAGAGGCAGTTAACCTTCGAGAGAAGAACAAAGAAATGACCAAAGAAGACCATGCAGTGTGGAAAGGAGAGATTCTCACAACTGGAGCAAAAGGGCAAGGAATTGACAGAGAGCATTGGTCAATTCATGAGATCCCAACAGGGAAATCCTGATTGTTGTGCTCATAGAAACATTGCCCAGAATGAAGTGACAGTCCAGGGTGGGCAACGGCAAGAGGAAATTGTTACAATTCAAACTTTACAACGAGAAGAGAAAGGGGGGTGGGAGGTGTGACTGAAAAAAAAAAAAAAATGCCAAGCCTAACAAAAAAAAAAAAAAAACACAACTGAAATGACTCCGTTTCCCTCCCAGCCCTCCTCCCCCGAGAAATATTGGAAAAGGTTGATGTGAACCTTTATTCCTTATGTGAGCCCCCTTTATTCCTCGAAATAAAACCAGAGAAAATAAATAAGTGAAAAGTTTAGTGAGGAGAAAAATGTAACCATTACATTTCAAAAAGAAGAGAACTGTAGGCCTCCCGAATCTAAGCAGTAGCAGTGACCTGGAACCCGCTGAAAAGTGATAGGGGGTGGGGAGGCATGGGAGCCCCTGTCCCATATATGCATCTTCATTTCTACAGACTACAACATGAACCTGACCCTGTGGACACTCCCGTGCAATCCCAAACACCCATCAAATGGATAAAAATTATCTGTTAACTCACTTTCTCTGTAAGTGAGAAATGAACGGTTTTTCACACCTTTCCAATGTCAGGGACAGTAGGACTTGTTCTCATAGATCCAGGATCCCAAGCGACCTCAATATCTAGAGAAGTGCTTGAGACTGAACCAAGGAAGAGGGAAAAGTCACTGAATTACCCTCAAACCACTCATTGGAGAGCTGAACAACTTTGACGGGAAGCAAACACCAGTACATGGGGGACATTGAAATCGAAATTAAAATAGGGCGACAGTATCACCCATCCAGTGTTAGTCGTGGCTCCCCAGAGGATGCCAGTTTTACTGGCAAACAGTTTGCTTTTGAGGCTTTCGCCCATGATAAGATTGTGCAACGAGGTCCATGGACTCAAACTCAGCACCTGATCAAAAGTGCCAACTATGTCAAGTTTAAAATGACACTTGCCATTTCATTTGAAAACATCCTGACTGGGTAGATTCACTTACAAAAGACTCAAGTACAAGACATCACTAGCATATCTGTAAAAGAACAAGATGGAAGATAAGGATGGACTTCTTCTAAAGAAGCTTTGAGAATTAATCTTCCTTCAAATTTATTTATTTATTTTTTGTTTTAAATATCCTCAGCAGACCATTATGGACCACAGGATAACTAGAAAAACAAACCACTTCAAAGAAAAGCAAAACTCATTTTCGTCCCTATTCAACTTAATGAAGATAAGGAAACTGTGCTTTTCAAAGTTTGCTCAACTCAAGAAAGAAGTTGATACATTTAGCTGTTAAAATAATGTGTAAAATTCTGGCAGTCCGGTTGAGCCCGACCAGACAGGATCAATTCCGGTGAGGTCCACAATGCACAACCTGAGGCAGTTGCTTTTGATTGATTCTTGATAGGCACAGGCATCCAGAGCAGAGGTTGGTTGTGATCAGCTTGGACTCCTATAAAGCCTTTGTGAGAGTGCAGAAGCCCTGTGTAAGCGCTAGACAAGTTCCTTTTTTTAAAAAAACTGCAAACCAGTAGTCAACAATACTTTTATTAAGCTAACTATATCCTGTTTAGCAAAGACCGGTATGCGTTAACTCATTTTGTTTTTAAAGACGATGCATATTGCATTATTACAATATTTCTCATAAGGTCAACTATATTTGATTTTGTTGGGAAAGATGCATCATACTGACAAGTGAATACTTTGAAAACCTATATTATCACACTGCCAAATGCTTTTAATGGCAAACCTAGTTCTGTGACCTACTGGTTGCACATCTGTGCAACTGATGCTTAACCCATGAGCAGATGGATACCTGACTCTGACATTCTGTCTCAACACCCTGTTACTTTATACCAGCTACCGTGGTGAGAGGGCCACAAACTACTATATTCCATCTAGTTTGCCCAGTTCTCTGCCACCTACACCATCCACTCTGCTTAGTCTCTTGCTTTCCTCATACATAATGAATACACAAAGCTGACTGGATGTTTACGCAAAGTAATAAATTGCATTTATATAGCGCTACGAACCCTCAGGCATCTGAGCGCTGCTTATTATATGTTACCCACTGTGTGTGGTGATCATTTATCGACCTCGGAAGGATGAAAGGCGGAGTTTGGCCCTGCCGGGATTCAAACCTGCATCGACAGGCTCTGCACAGATGTCAAAGCAAGCGCTCTACTCGCTGTGCTAACTGACCGGCTATCAAGTAGTGATCAATACATCTAGTCCGTAGATCTACTGCAATACCATATATTGCAGTTAACTTCCAGAGCTTGCTTTGCTCTACTATTGATTGCATTGTATATTAGCCCCCCCGCAGAGCTGGCCAATCTGTAATCTGCAAGTAGCCGCACGCCTTTCATTCCGGCCTGCTGCACCCCTGCCCAAACCCCTGTCCACTCACATGCGCACCTCCTGGCTCACCTTCAGTTTCTGGAAATAGTTAGTACCAATCATGGACATGTGCAATTTCTTTTTGAGGGAAGCATGAATTGTGCAAAGCCTGCTTCTCTTTAAAACCAAAACAAAACTAAGATTTGCACCACAGACGGTGACTCTGAGTGCTAACAGCGATAAATACCGCTTTAATGGCCATGTAGGGCTGGAATGCTGCACTTAAGCCTACCTGGCTCGGGCTAGAGGGTCGTTCGAGGCCCTGCCGTCCACCGAAAGTGGTATTTAATGAAACAATAAAATATGTTGATATTAATGACAGGCAAAGCCTTCTGAAACACCACACTACGTACTTAGTCTCAGGCTATTACTTTTCTTAACAGTTTTGTTCTATTTGTGTCCATTCATGCAGTTACCCTTTACATTTTACAGACGCTCATCTCATTAATGTCACACTTCAGCGGTACACAAAACTATGTTATGCCTTGTGCTGCAATGGGTGATAGTGGGGAGGGGGCTGGGATGGGACCCTTCACAATTTGTATGTGGAGGGCAGGGCAATTACGAACGTGGAATTCATGAATGCTCATCGCCTCTTTTGCTTTGCTAATGGCAGGAGTGAGAGCAGGGGGGGAGGGGGTAAGATTCCTGGGGATGCCCTGTACTCCCGGGATGAACGTGACTCTTGCAATTGGAGGATGGTGGAGGAGGCGAGGTGTGACAAGAACTGTATGCAGCTAACCAAGGGGAATGTGACATCTCAGTGGTAGATCTTCACACGATTGGTCTAAGAGTTCGTCAAAGGACTATTTTGCTCGTTCCCGTCTGTGAAGGCTCCTGCCCCGGCGTGGGAGCTCAATGTGGTGCTCACTAGGCTCATGGGTCCTCCGTTCGAGCCTATGCATGCGGCGCCACTGAAATTTTTGTTGTGGAAATCAGCTTTTCTGGTGGCCATAACCTCTGCATGACGAGTGGGAGATCCATGCCCTGTCTTGAAAACCACTTTGACATTCCACAAGACGAGGATAGTGCTGCGGAGGCACCCCTCCTTCATGCCCAAGGTGCCGTCGGAATTTCATCTAAACAAGTCCTTGGTGTTACCTGTATTCTTTCCAATGCCTTGGTCTCCGGCTGAGAAGACTTTGCACTCGCTGGATGTAGCTAAAGCGCTTAAGTTCTATGTGGACCGCACAGAATTTCCAGAAGACGTCACAACTTTTTGTGAACTTTGGTCCTGTGAACCATGAAAGGGCCCTCTCCAAGGCTTCCATTTCCAGGTGGTTCTCCGGCTCCATCACTCATTGTCATCGGTTGGTAAACCGACCGTTGCCTGGCTGTCCGAGAGTCCATTCGATCATAGCGATCGCTGCTACTACGGCGTTCCCGTCTGGTGTGACCCATGATGGAGAACAACAGTTACAGGTAAGTAACTTGTTCCTTATTGTGCCAATCCATCACAAGCACAGAGTACCTGAGGTTTGCCGCTGGCGGTTCTCCTCATCAGTTCTCATTATCAGTTTCGAGTTCTTCCTTTTGTGCTGACCTCCCTCCGCCCGAGGGTTTTCTTTTTTTTTCAATTCTTTTTTTTTTCTTAAACCTTTATTTTTTTTGGCAAGTTGAAACGGAGAGCGCAAGGAATCAAGCAAGTATAGTATGTACACAGATAATCACATGGACTTAAAAATGTGTAATAGACACAAACTTTGTATTAAATATGTGAAATTTCAGTACATTCAGTTGAAATTAATGAAATGGTGTAATGAATGCAATGAACAAAAGGAACAAAATAGACAGAATGAATAAAGTGAAGAGGAAGGGAAAATGAATACAGTAGACAGATGAAATCAGACAGATGACATGGAATGTATAAGTGCATAGTATAAAGGGAAAGTACAGAATATACGATTCGAGTACATGTGACGGGTGTAGTGCATGGGACAAATGGAGAACACGTAACGGATCTAGTGCGCACGACAAGTGAGAGGAGTTGAACCAATAATGCAGGATGAGGGGACCCAGTGCACAGAGGGGACCCAGTGCGCAGAGGGGACGAGTGGGTTGAGCTGATGGGTGGGTAGAGCGGGCGAGGGGGTAGAGCGGATGAGTACTTGGAGCAGATTGCGAGGAACCGATGAATGCGTAGAGCGGACGAGAGCGCAAAACGAATTAAGCATGGAGCTGATAGAGCATGGAACAGATAGGAGTGTGGTGCAGATGCAGGTTGTGGTGCGGATGTAGGTTGTGTGAGTGGATAATAGAATGGATCGGATATAGAGTGTTGTGATGATTTAGGGCGTGATGGGGCTGACCAGATGTAGGGTGTTCAGTGGATGTAGGGTGCGGTGGTATTGAGCCAATGCAAGGTGCTGAACGGATGTAGATTATGGTGCGGGTGTAGAGTGCGGAGCTGGTGTCAAGCGGATATCGGATATATATATGTGCGGGACGGAATGATTTGAATGCATGGAACGCATGGCAGTGTATGGTTTTTCGAGTGCTTGAAACGGTTGTAATGCATGGAACAGTCGGAGTACATGGAACGGATGGAGTACTTGGTACTATTGGAGTGGGCCAAATCTCTAAAAAAACCTAAGGTAAACCATATCACATCTCCACGCTTACTCTCTTCTTTACACCACCACTCAACTAGAACACAGCGATACCATGACACCATTCGGTATAGCCGTTCTCATACCATCACCTGCCTCATACTCCCCATCACCCTAATTAAGCACTGCTGGTTATACACCCTCCAGCCTAGGCGTTCTCCTCAGGCCGAACGCAGCCAGAATCGGTCTGGATAAAAGCTGCCAGAACGAACACATACTCTTGATCTCTCAACCACTACATCTACCGCTAGAAAGCAGCTATCACACGAATGCCATACAATCTGCACGCATATCCGGTGCTCACACGCACCGTTTGACTCTCTCTACTGACTTGAACTTCGGTTCCCGAGGGCGTTCAACCTACCAGCGCCTTGAGACTATACCAATGGTACATAAGGCGCTATATAAATGAAAAATAACTAAATGGGAAATAAGACATGGGGGGTGGGGGGGACAGCTTATGGATGGTAAATGGGTCATGGCTCCTGAGCATGCAAAACGGGTATCCGGGAATGCCATATTCCAAAGGATACTGTAAGAGGATTCAATTCAGCACTACAGCCAAGTCAACGCCTAGTCTAGAATACTGAATGAAAACCCTTATTGATATATCTTTATGTCCAGTTCATGCGTTCTGGATGACTACCCCTATATAACACCCCTCTCTCAGAATCCCCCTGACCCCACTGAGCCAAGAAGTAGTTCTGTTTTGCAAGTTAAAAGGTTTATTTGAGAAGTAAAGCAATATATATCTATCACACTTTATAATAAATTAATAATTGAATATCACACTTAATCTGAGATGATAAAGATTAACAACGGAGAATCTGGCACTAGCACACTTCTTGATAATCACTAAGGAGTTGACATGAAATGGATAAGATAGCAACGATACTTTTATGGTTTCAAATGGATGCAATGTGGAATGAAATGCAGTACAGAAAATAACTTGATAGAATTTCAGCAAAGACAATGTAATCACTTTCTTGTACAATTCACCCCCCTTTTATGCAATGCAAGGAAATGGAAGGAAGGCACACAGTTCTCAGAAATGCAATTAAATGTGATTCAGTTCACCCAGCAACTTAGACTACAGACGTTGAAAACACAGGCAAAATGCTTTGATAGGTGCTGGCAATGGAGTGAAAATATGTTAAAATGCTTTTAATTCCCTCTAGAGGTTCAGGGTGAGTGGTATTTAGTTAATATTAGTCCAGGCTCACTTTAGCAAGGATCTAGGAATAATTGGTAGGTTAAACAAATTTTTGGCAAATGAAAGCAAAAACAAACTGCTGTTTTCACACGTGGAGAAATTTGCAAATCGCGGTAAAATGTCAAATCGCGGATAAATTTGCGAATGCGCCGAGCGCGATTACAGAGGAACTACAAGGGGGTCCTAAGAAAGCCTAGGATCTCAGCTTCCAGATGAAAGTTACTGCAAGTCTCTAGCACAAACGGTCACGGAGATATGAGCGATTAAATAAAGGTCGTTTTTCAGATTTGAAATTTTAAAGTTCAAAAAGACAAGTGCAGCTTGCAACTAGAAAATGACAAGTGACAGCTTTACAAATGACAGGTGACAGTTAAGAGACAGTTCTACTTAGATTAAAATAGGATTGAATTATATTATTTTAACTAAGAGATTGGTTCTGCACAGTTTTCTAGGTACTCACACTATATTCTTGAATGAAATGGGCCACGCCACGGATCTGGTCAGGTTTTAGACTCGCCTCTGGTCTCTGCACTTCACAGTGATCTGGGTCAGCTCTCTCTGGTTCTGCTAACAGGTCAGCTCTACTCTGCTGGTCTGGTCTGGGTCTCTGGTTCTGCTAACAGTGATCTGGGTCAGCTCTCTCTGCTGGTCTGGTCTGGGTCTCTAGTTCTGGATAGATTGAAGTCTCTAGTTTGGCTTTCTGGAGGTTTGATGGAGGCAAGGTATGGATTTTCCCGGCAGAGCTTCCAGCTGCAAATGGATTTGAAGGTCCCTATCTGTCCTGTCTGTCTGCTTTTATGTGTTTTCAAAATGGGTGTGTGTGAGCAGCATCACTAGCAAGCCCCTCTCCACTTGTCATTGGCCAAGCTTTCATTTCTCCCCTGATTGGGGGAGCTAAGTTGTGTCAGAGTGATGTCATTTTACAGCCTGCAGAGAGTCCACTCCTCCTGTCAACTTGCACACAAATCTAGATTTGAACCAAATACATATTTGCAGAGGTACATGTTGTTTTAAAATCATCTGCACCCCTCACATATCACAGGAGGTATCTCCTGTTCAAACTCTGCTCTTCCTGGGAGCTTGCATTCAGAAATGGCAATATTTTGCACTTTTTAACTGATTTGCAATACCGGACATTACCCCAAATTTACACACATGTGCGCAAGGAGTATGGACATTAGTTGATGAAGTGTCAGATTTTTCACATGCACACATTTTGAGTAATATCTTCTTTTCCGCCAAAACCCCCCTGAACATACCACCGGGTCCTAGCACGTCTTAAAATGTGGGCAGAAAAATCACAAGAATTATGGTATCATTTAAATAATTTTCACAAGTCCGTACTATGAGTTATTCATCTTTTTAGAGTTATGTTCTGGCCCCAAAGGGGTGTGGTTTTCCTCCAGCACAAGGTTGAATTTCTGGTTTTTCCAGTTCTGCCAAGCCAGCTTGCTCTCACAGGCAGTGCCCCTCCCCTGTGCTTCCAGGAGAAATCTCCATTTACGACTCCCGCCATAAAACATTTGCCTGAGTCAAGACAGGGCTTTGTTCAATTTCCTGCAGAGCCCAGGTAATTCAATCAGGGAAGTGTCATATCCCTTTTGGTGTGAGCAGCAAAAGGGCAGCTAGGCCTGGGAACACAGCTGTGACTCATGTTTCACTCCTGATGGGGGTAGTTGCCAGGCAAATTGGAATCTCTTTAAGCCAGTTTTTAGCTACATGTCATTTCTGTTCCCCAGTTTCTGCATTCAAATAAACTAACAATTTCACATATGCAGCTAGAATGCTGATTCTAAGTTTAAAACTATGACATTTAAACAATTGCAACCTATGTGACACTCAAATGTAGGTCACTCATTTCTCTTAAACATTGAGATTTTTAATGTCTTTCAGTCCAAATTTACTTAAACTGCTGAAATCCACAGCTCAGCCAGTCTTGTTATAAACCTTCAAGTCACTTCAGAATATAACTTTACATTGGATCCATCTCTCAGTAAGTCTTTCTTTGGCATGTTTTGGGTTCATTTATTCAGTTTTCTACAAAAAAGTAAAATCTGGTGGTTTTAAAACGCCGGCTTTTGGATAGTGGTGAGTACTGGTACTGCACCCCTTTTTGGGATTTAAGAAAATGAATTCTCCACAGTTATGGGTTTGCTTTTGGCAATCAGCATTGCCATTCCCAATGGTTTCAGACTACTGTGTGGGTAGTCCAATGGTGGTTTTAGGCAGTGTCCTTCTGTGCCCATAACATCGGCAAAAATGAGTGGCAGCCTATTCTTCATGCATTTCCCTGTGCATTTTCTGGGAAGCTCTGGCCATCATGATGTTTTCCATGTCAGTACTGCACAGTTTTGAGGTAGGGCTCGGATGCATGGGTAAATACATCCCACAAGCCCCCCTTCTTGCGGTGGCCATCTGATCCTTCACTGGTGGGAACCGCAAGATCTGGGATGTAGTTCTCATCTTCTTCTGGTGGATGGCCAGTTCAGCATCTCTTCCTCCATCCGGTACTGGTCGATCGGTTCTCCTCGCCGGTCCTGATGGGAATATTGGGCGGTACCCCAGGCCCCCTTGCGTCATCCTCCCAGTCTCCGGATCATCCTCCTTGGCCCGTCTCCAGGTTTTCTTTCTCCTAGGACGACAAAGGAAGAGCGGCAATACCTATTCATAGACATTTTTCCACCACTGTTGAGATAGTGGGGCAGCATATGCATTTCATCATAACAAACATTACATTCTTATTTTGAAAAAAAAAACAGTATAACTAAGAGACAGGTTCATGCAAATCACAATATTTTAGAGACTAGATGTGGTATGTTTTATGGTTGGAACTGAATTAATCTGAGACAGTACCCGCTAGGATTCCAGAGGATTCCTCCAGTTGTTGCAGAGTGTGCCTGGGATGGCAACATTTCAACCGGTTTATGTGGACCCACTTGTCTTCCCCCGCTGCCAAAGGACCTTTGGGGATGTGGATTTTGTAGGCCACAGGGGAGATCTTGTCGATGATCTCAAAGGGTCCCTTCCATGTAGGCAAGAATTTCCGCTGTTTTGCCTGGTTTCTTTGGAAGTTGTATAGATCGACCCAGTCCCCCACCTGATATTCCTTCCTGGAAGTTTTCAGGTCATAGTGGGTCTTCATGCTATCAGCCGATCTTTCTAGATTCCGCTGAGCGTAAGCAAAAGCATGTTGGAGGTGTTTCCTTAAATTCTCCACATACTCATGAGTTGTGGAGGCATTTATCAGTGTCTGCTCTTGGGTCCTGTAGAGCAAATGCTGAGGAAGCACCATCTTGCGTCCAGTCATCAACTCAAATGGTGACATTTTGGTTGCAGATGAAGGGGTAGATCTGATGGCCATTAGGACCAGAGGTAATCGGATATCCCAACTTGGCCCAGAATCTGCCACAAACTTTTTTAAGATGCTCACAATTGTCCGGTTGTAGCGTTCCACTGCTCCAGAAGAAGCTGGCCTGTAAGCAATGTGTAGCTTTCTCTTGACCCCCAGTATCATCCACATCTTTGTCATCACTTCACTGGTGAAGTGGCTACCTCTGTCTGACTCAATCCTTTGAGGTAGACCAAAACGGGAAAAGATGTGGTTAATCATCAGGGCAGCTGCAGTTTCTGCCTTGCAATTTGGGGCTGGGAGACATTCCACCCACTTGGTAAACAAGCATGTGACGGTCAACATGTACTTATTCCCCCTCGCGGAGCGAATCACGGGGCCTACAAAGTCGATTTGCAAATCTGACCATGGCAGTGTCATCCCCCTCTTTTGGAGAGGTGCACGATGCGTGAGGGATGATGGCTGAAATTGTGCACACACAAGACACCCCTTCAAGTATTGGTCGAGGTCCTGCCCCATGTGTGGCCAGTATGCAACCTCTCTTAAGATTTCAAATGTTGTGTGAAACCCTCTATGACCGGCGGTGGCCGCATCATGGGCGTGACTTAACATCAGGCTTCGGAATGAGGTAGGAACCACCCACTGATCGTGGCCAGCTTTGGATTTCCTTACCAACAAACCGTCTTGGACCCGGAACATTTTTGGACATTTCATCAACACTCTTAGGTCCTCTTTCCCAATGTAATCGGTATCCGTCAGGGGAAAGTTCTCAGGGTCCTCAAGGTGCTGGTAAAACTTACCAATAATTGGATCCCCCTTCTGAGCGGTAATCAAATCAGCATCAGGGGTCTCCTTACTCCATTGTGCAATTGAAAGGTCGTTGTGAGCATTTGTCTGGGACCTAGTGATAGCAGTGACCTGGATTTCCCCCAACAGGGACTCAATCTCAATTAGATCCCCTTGGATGGCCCCGGTTTTGGCCAGCTGATCAGCTAAGTCATTTCCAGTTTTGTCTGGTCCCTCTACTTTGGAATGACCCTTGATCTTTTTCCAATAGATGGTCATCTCATTCGAGGTGACCAGATCATCAATGTTTTGGATCAACTTCCCATGTTTCAAGGGTTTGTTATTAGCACATAACATGCCTCTGGTTTTCCAATTAACCAGGTGCTCCACGAACCCGTTCCGTACATAATCCGAATCTGTGATTATGACCAGTTCGCGGAGTTGATGCTGGACAGCAGTGAGGATGGCCTGATACACAGCCATCAATTCTGCCACCTGACTACTTCGGGGACCAATTTTGTATCCAGCGGAGGGTTCTGGGGACTCATTCACCCATGCATTCCCTACGCCAGCCACCAGTTCTTTCTCCCCGTTGGTGACAACATGGTAAGAGCATCCATCCACATAGACAGTGGGCATTCCCTCACACTTGTCCTCTTCAAAGACTTTGTGTGGGGAATTAAGGTATGCCTCTGTGTTGTCCTTGATTTTTAGACTTTCGTCCTCGAGACAGTTTTCTCTGGCACAATCATGCAAGTCAGCCAGACCTTGCGCGAGGGGACTCTTCTTGTTTTGGCCATATCTGACCTCCACAGGAAAGCCTTGCATTGACAGAATCCAGGAAGTAATTCGGGAATTACTCACATTTCCGGCCCGGATTCTGTCACTTTGGAGATATTGCAGAGGCTGGTGTGGAGTCTCCACTATGATGTGTTCCCCCTGGATAAACGGGCGGTAATTCTTCAATGCCCACACCGTCGCCAGGAGTGCCTTCTCACAATCGTTGAATTTTTCCTCCACAGAGGATAAAGTTTTGCTCGCATAGGAGATTACTTTATTGACCTTGTCATGCTTTTGGTATAATACTGCCGTCAAGCACGTATTAGAGAACCCCGTCTCCAGGAAGAACTCCATGTTTCTGACAGGGTAAGCTAGGCAAGGCGCTTGTGAGAGGCTTCTCTTGAGTTGTCTTACTGCCTCGGCTTGTTCTGGACCCCATTCCCACTTGACCCCCCCCTTCAAGAGATGAATCAGGGGTCTAGTGATCTCTGCGTAGCCCTCAATGAACTTTCTGCTGTAATTAGTCAGTCCAAGGAGGCTCCTTAGTTCCCGCAGAGTTGTGGGGTCTTTCAGTTTCTGAAGTGCTTCCACTTTCTTTTCCTGGGGACAGAGACCCTGAGGAGTAATCTCATGCCCCAAGAAATTAACACGGGTTCTACACCACTGTGCTTTCTGAAAGGAAAGTTTTGCTCCGGCGGCCCTCAACTGGGTCAGAACATAACGGATCTCCGCTATGTGTTCCTCCACAGATGAACTTTTGATGAGGACATCATCTACATAAGCCAGGTTACCCCTCGCACCCAGGTCGGGCATGGCCTTATGTAGGAAAATGTTGAATTCATTGCCGGAGTTGAGGTATCCGAAGGGAGTCCGGGTCCATGTGTATTGCTGGCCCCCAAAGGTAAAAGCCAGTTTGTATTGGTCCTCCCTACTGACAGGCACGGTCCAGTATCCATTGGTCAGGTCTATTGCTGTGAATACCTGTGACCCCTGGATCTGGGCCAGCCCTTGGTCAATGTAGGGCAGAGGCCATCGGGAAGTATGGACCCGTTTGTTGAGCTCCCTAAGGTCAGCACAGAGTCTCCACTGGCCGTTCGGCTTCAATATTCCCAGCACCGGGTTATTGAAGGTGCTGTGGACTGGACGGATTATTCCCCGGGACTCAAGGTTCTTAATTATTTCAGTAAGGGACTCCATTGATGCGAGAGGCAAGCGATATTGCTTCACAAACACAGGAGTCATGCCAGGGTCCGTGGGGATTGTTGTTGTGTGGATGTCAGTGCGACCACAGTCATATGAGTCTACCGCAAAGACATCTTGGAAATCCAAGAAAACTTGTTTCAACTTTTGCTTTTGTTCCAGAGTCACACAGGCATCAGCTAGGTTGACTCTCTCTTCCACCATCTGCCTGAAGCCTGGAAAGACTTCTGGTTTGGCTATTTCAGCGGCCTCCTCCAGCTGGGTGGAGAAGTCCCTGGTCAGAGTGCTGATTTGGACTGGAGGCTTCAGGTGGGAAAGGCAGCCCTCATGGACCTGGAAAATCACCTCATCCCTCCTGAAGTCACAAGTCACATCTTCCTTACCATAGGGGCAGGAAGTGTACACCAGGAAGTTCCCCCCATGCCGGGTAAAAATCCTGTCTGGTGTTGTATTGTCATCACTGTCACCGTCAAAACAGTCCTTGGGGATTGGTCCTAACAGTTCTTTTCCAAGATCAATGGAGAAATGTCGGTCATCAACCGCCATTCCAATAATGGTGCCTGCGGCTAGAGTAATACTCTTTAAGTCGCTGTTATCTACCTCTATTGGAATGGTGTCATGTTCTATGTTGACTAATGGAGTTGGGTTTACCCCCAACCCTTGCTGTTGGAGAGAAGCATTTAGATGTATATAAGCATCAGGGTTTTGCAAATATTGTCCTCTTTTAACTTTCACTTCCAGGGAGAATTGTCGGGTCCTTTCTGGGATGGGGACTTCCTCTTTGATCTGAATTTCAACTGCATAAGGTAGCAATTGAGCTGACCTAAATGCTTTTTCTGGATCATCAAAGCCCATGGGATTATCCGCTAATCGGGACCAAGCTTTGAAGTTTATTAGGTCCAAACTAATGGCAAAGCGATTGAGAATGTCACTGCCTAAGTAAAAGGCGGCAGTGACGTCTCGCACGACCCAACAATTATGGACTATGCTCTTGTTGCCAATGGAGATTTTGAGCATACACCTGCGTGGCAGGAGATGTTTGGAATTAGGTGCTTCCAGGTCCATTTCCCATTTGTCTATCAGTTTGAAGGTGGGAATGGCTGGATCTTTTGGGAGTTGGCGAAACATGGCTTCGCTGATGAAGCTCTTACCGTTGTTCACACACACTCGAGCGAGAACATAGTCCTTCCCATCATTTAACTGAACAGGGATGAACAACTGCTCTCCAATTTGCTGAATATCAGCCAGGCTTTGAGCTGATTTCACATCTTTCTGGACTATAGGAGTGGGAGTTTCTGATTGTGGATTAGTATAGAATCTCAGAGTTTTTCCTTCCAGCGTGGAGTACCACTTTAGACTGGAAGGAAGGTTGATTTTCAGAAATAGAGAGGACCCTGCATCACCAGTCTGTTGTCCTACTGCTATTACTGTCACGTCTGGAATTTGGCTATTCTGGAAGTGAAATTCTACTTGGTCAGATTTTTGTTCAACCATGTGGCAGGTGGCGTTTAAACTAACATGGTTGACACTCTGTTTTAATTTTATTGGTTGGCTAGTCTGGGTCCAGAGGACCCTGTTTACGCAATCTATTAGGGGTGACAACCTTCTCAGGAGGTCATTCCCTATTAAACAAGGGGTGCCCTCTGGGGTCACAACTATGACCGGATGTTTCAACTTGTGTCGCCCAATTTTAATGTCCAAATCTGCCGTCCCCTCGACGGGAGTTTCCTTCCCGTCAAAGTTCTGGAGTTGCCCAGGAAGAGAGGTGAGAGGAATTTGGTAATTCTCTCCCCTTCCTGCATTCAGTTCGTCAAAGGCCCTTCTGGACAGAAGGGTAGCTTGAGATCCAGTGTCCACCAGTGCCAAAATTGTACCCTGCCCCTGTACTTGTACTGGGGCATAATATCTTCCCTCCTTCTCCTCAAGGGGGCACAGATAATGTACATTTTTGGACAACTGGTGGGCTAATTTTCTGGTTTTGGACATCGCTAGCGAAGAGATTTGGGCAGAATTCTGTGGAGAGCCTTGGGAATCTGAAAGAAAAATTGGAGATCAGAGCCATTGTGGGTTCCCCTGGCTCCGGTTCTGGGCCGCCACCCCCTTTTTGGAGGCAGTCACCAGGATGGGTTTGAACCAGGGGATTTTCTTGCGGTTGGTTCTGGGATGAGATGGTGGGCGGCGGTAGCTCAGTCTCCACATCTCCCCAGTCTGGATTTGCATCCCTAGGGACCCATTTTTCTTTGGGAGGAGTTCCCCCCCCGCTCTGAAGGAGAAGATCCTTTTCCCAGGATCCTCGGAGGATCCCTCTCCCTCAAATTGGAAGACCTGTACCTCCTCCTCAAACTGAGTCTGTTTGGGTCTTTTGTTTCTCCTACCCCCCCCTCTGCTCCTTAGGAGGCAGACTTTCAGGGGCAAGAGATTTTGTTTCCGGTTCCTGGGTTTCCAGGGGCTGTTTACAAGTGAGGAAGGAAGCTTCCTCCAAGGCTTTACACCCCCCTTCCCTTTGTGCCTCCTCCCTGGGAACCGGTGAGTTATCGGGGTGCTGCCCCCGTCATTGTTCTGGGGCACCAGGTCCAGAGTTGGGTGCGTTCTGCGCCGGCATGCCGATCTGAGGGTTCTGCTGAGCCCTCAGTATGTGACCCAGATCCCGCGCCATGTTTTGAACCTGGCGCTCTGGGATACGGGGCCCTGTTTTCTCCCCTGGGCTGATCCCGGGAAGGGTAGCTGTCCCTCCTCTGGTAATACCCCGGGTTGGGAAGATTTGGGTACCCCTCCACCCTTGGCCTCCCCTCTCCCGGATTAGGTTGTCTGGGCTCAGGGAATTGGGGAAAGAAGGATGGATGATTTTGGGGTTGGAAATTGGGTGGATATCTGGGGAAAAAGTTCTGGCCAGGATTTGGAGAATTTCTGCCCTCCTGTGGGAAGTTGGGAGGGAAGTTCCCTGGGTTAGGTGCTTGGCTGGATCCCCCCCCTTGGGCTGGAGGAGTCCACACATAACCCAGGATGGGTCGATTTCCCTTGTAACGGGGATTTACATAATCAGGAGAGCGAGGGACCCCATTTGTGGGGCTGCCTCCCTGGCTCCCTGTCTGTGACTGGCCCGAGGACCTTCTGGGCCTAGCATTATTAGGTGCAGGTAGGTTTTTAGGCCCCCCCATCTCCAACTCTAAAACGGGGGTGACCTTTACCTCTGCCACCTTGGCAGCAGCAGGGGTGCTGTTGGCTTTGGGGTTTTTCTGAGCATTATTTTTGCTATCTACCGGTTTCTGCACCTCATAGATCCGGGTAGCCTGTTCAAGGACCCAGTCTAAAGATCTTTTCTCGTGAAAATCCCTCACGAGCTGGGTCATTATGTATTTGGGCAAGGCATGAAAAAATGTATTTATGAATTCTCTACTGTCTGTGCGCACCCTTCTGGTGGTCTGCGCAAAAGCACGTTTCAGTTCTTGCACAAATTCTTGTGGGGCCTGATCCTCCCCACATTGCAAATTGTAGGCTGCCTTGCGAGCCTCTTGAGGATTTCTATGAATGGAAAAATGTTTCAAGATGGCCGCCTTATAGGTGGACCATCTTAAATGATTTTGGTCCTCCAGCCCCGCAAAGAAACTGGAGTATTCCGGGGAGAAGGTCCACTTTACATATTGAATACAGCTTTGGCTGTCCTTCAAAAGGAAAGTCTCCATCATTTGCTCAAACAACTCTAAGTGCTCCCAAACAGAATACTTAGCGTTCTTATGGTAAGGCGTGATGACGCTCCTGATCGCCTTAATCTGCTTTAAGGGGTCCTTAAGCAAGGCCCTTTTTGCCTTATTGGCCTTTTTGGTTCGGGTAACCCTTGTCCATTCATCCTCTGACTCAGAGGCACTGCTCCCAGAGGTTCCTGTCTGTTCTTCCAGGTTTTCCCGGATTCTGCGAGCCTGGGAATGGCTGGCAGAATGTGGGGACCTGGTCTCCTGTTTCCTGTGGTGCTCAGAGGAGTCCTCAGATCCCTCCTTGCTGCCAGGATTTGCTGGGTACCCCCCCCACTGACCTAACTGGGCAGAGGTTTTCAGGATGCCCTTAAGGGGCCTACTCTCCTGGGGTTCCCCACTGAACTGTACTGTACTTGGGTGCCCATACCCGGATGCCCACCCCTCCATTCCTGAGTGGTACTGGCCTATGAGCCCCATACTTTTAGCTGGATAGTAATCTGCCATCCCTGTGGCCCTGTGCTCATGTGCGCCAGGGGACATGGGGGTGGTAGAGTCCAGGGACTGGGAGAGATGAAGGCCCCTGGTGTTAGGGCTCCTTTGGTTATGGTCCGGAGTCTCCCTTTCCCAGCGGACCTCATCTCTATCCGCCCCTGCTCCCTGGTGCAATGCAAGAGCCTGCATTTGTGCCTTCAGTTCCTCAGTTAAGGCCTTACTAGACTCTATCAGTCTCTCCTGCATCGCTACCTGTTGTTGGAGCCTATCATTGTGTTAACAGAGGGCCTCATTTTCCCTCTGTGCTTCCTGATTGGTCCTGGAGCACTGGGCCAGTCTTTGCTGCAGGAGGGTTACCTCCTGGGCAATGTCCCTATTGGCCTGCTCCTTTCTTGCTAGAGCATCCTCCACCCTTCTGGTGTGCTCTACCAAGTTCTGGTTTTCTTTTTGGAGGTCACCCCGCCCCTGGAGGGCCAGGTGATTTTCTTCAATTTCCTTTTTTAAGTGGCAGACTTCCTGGCCTAAAGTGTCTCTTTCCTGACTGAGAGCCTGCATCTGTGCTGCCAGGTCGTCCCTTTGCCTTTGGAAGGCACCAGCTTTCTGGCGCTCCTGATCAAACTCTGCCTGGGTATCCAGGTCTTTCAGAATTATTTTGTTGCTTTCTGCCTTTTCCCTATCTAGGTGGCCTTGCAGGGTGACTACCTGCTCAGCACATACCCTGTTGAAGTCCAGTTGTTGCTCCAGCTTTTTCTGGCTTTGCAGTAGGGAGTCCAAACCTTCTTGGTGTTCCTTCTGCAAGGCCAGAAATCTGGTATCCTGTTCTGACTTTTCCTTTTGCAGCACATCCATATCCTCCTTTATTTTAGTGATGTACTGCCTGGTCTCATTTTCTGACTCCTGGCTTCTGTGCAGCCTTTGCTCAGAAGAGTCCAGATCAGATTGGGCCTTCTCTAACGCCATCTGTTGCCTTTTTGCCAGATCATGGCCTTCAGCACATTTATTCTGTATGGCTCCCATATATAAATATAAATATGCCGCTATCCTAACAATCTTGTCGTGTTCATCTTTGGCCTTAGGAGCCATATATAGTTCACTCAGGGCCACATGTAATGGACCCTGATCTCTCCATAAGTCTGACCCTGTTTCAGTGGCCTGTCGCGTGATGGCCTGCAACCAGGCATCCTGGCCCTGCTCAGCCCATTCACCTCTCACAAATAGTTTATGTAAGAAGTGCTCTCTGGCTATTTTCATATCTACCAAGGTCGTCATTCTAGAGATTGGTCTCTGTCCCGACTTACAGAAGTTAGTATTTTATTTTTGCAGAACAGAACTTTTCTTGGAGTGTCCCTTTTGAGGAATGCTTCACAGCGTAATGCAGCGTGGTGATCCGACTGGATGTATGTATCCCGTCAGTTAGCACACTGTATTAAGCTGCACAAGTGGTATTCTAACCCAGAATCCCGGCTACGAGCCCCCAATTTGTAAGAGGATTCAATTCAGCACTACAGCCAAGTCAACGCCTAGTCTAGAATACTGAATGAAAACCCTTATTGATATATCTTTATGTCCAGTTCATGCGTTCTGGATGACTACCCCTATATAACACCCCTCTCTCAGAATCCCCCTGACCCCACTGAGCCAAGAAGTAGTTCTGTTTTGCAAGTTAACAGGTTTATTTGAGAAGTAAAGCAATATGTATCTATCACACTTTATAATAAATTAATAATTGAATATCACACTTAATCTGAGATGATAAAGATTAACAACGGAGAATCTGGCACTAGCACACTTCTTGATAATCACTAAGGAGTTGACATGAAATGGATAAGATAGCAACGATACTTTTATGGTTTCAAATGGATGCAATGTGGAATGAAATGCAGTACAGAAAATAACTTGATAGAATTTCAGCAAAGACAATGTAATCACTTTCTTGTACAATTCACCCCCCCTTTTATGCAATGCAAGGAAATGGAAGGAAGGCACACAGTTCTCAGAAATGCAATTAAATGTGATTCAGTTCACCCAGCAACTTAGACTACAGACGTTGAAAACACAGGCAAAATGCTTTGATAGGTGCTGGCAATGGAGTGAAAATATGTTAAAATGCTTTTAATTCCCTCTAGAGGTTCAGGGTGAGTGGTATTTAGTTAATATTAGTCCAGGCTCACTTTAGCAAGGATCTAGGAATAATTGGTAGGTTAAACGAATTTTTGGCAAATGAAAGCAAAAACAAACTGCTGTTTTCACACGTGGAGAAATTTGCAAATCGCGGTAAAATGTCAAATCGCGGCTAAATTTGCGAATGCGCCGAGCGCGATTACAGAGGAACTACTAGGACTATCACTATCGTTTTGGGGTCCTAAGAAAGCCTAGGATCTCAACTTCCTGCAAGTCTCTAGAACAAACGGTCACTGAGATATGAGCGATTAAATAAAGGTCGTTTTTCAGATTTGAAATTTTAAAGTTCAAAAAGACAAGTGCAGCTTGCAACTAGAAAAATGACAAGTGACAGCTTTACAAATGACAGGTGACAGTTAAGAGACAGTTCTACTTAAAATAATATAATTCAATCCTATTTTAATCTAACTAAGAGATTGGTTCTGCACAGTTTTCTAGGTACTCACACTATATTCTTGAATGAAATGGGCCACGCCACGGATCTGGTCAGGTTTTAGACTCGCCTCTGGTCTCTGCACTTCACAGTGATCTGGGTCAGCTCTCTCTGGTTCTGCTAACAGGTCAGCTCTACTCTGCTGGTCTGGTCTGGGTCTCTGGTTCTGCTAACAGTGATCTGGGTCAGCTCCCTCTGCTGGTCTGGTCTGGGTCTCTAGTTCTGGATAGATTGAAGTCTCTAGTTTGGCTTTCTGGAGGTTTGATGGAGGCAAGGTATGGATTTTCCCGGCAGAGCTTCCAGCTGCAAATGGATTTGAAGGTCCCTATCTGTCCTGTCTGTCTGCTTTTATGCGTTTTCAAAATGGGTGTGTGTGAGCAGCATCACTAGCCAGCCCCTCTCCACTTGTCATTGGCCAAGCTTTCATTTCTCCCCTGATTGGGGGAGCTAAGTTGTGTCAGAGTGATGTCATTTTGCAGCCTGCAGAGAGTCCACTCCTCCTGTCAACTTGCACACAAATCTAGATTTGAACCAAATACATATTTGCAGAGGTACATGTTGTTTTAAAATCATCTGCACCCCTCACATATCACAGGAGGTATCTCCTGTTCAAACTCTGCTCTTCCTGGGAGCTTGCATTCAGAAATGGCAATATTTTGCACTTTTTAACTGATTTGCAATACCGGACATTACCCCAAATTTACACACATGTGCGCAGGGGGTATGGACATTAGTTGATGAAGTGTCAGATTTTTCACATGCACACATTTTGAGTAATATCCTCTTTTCCGCCAAAACCCCCCTGAACATACCACCGGGTCCTAGCACGTCTTAAAATGTGGGCAGAAAAATCACAAGAATTATGGTATCATTTAAATAATTTTCACAAGTCCGTACTATGAGTTATTCATCTTTTTAGAGTTATGTTCTGGCCCCAAAGGGGTGTGGTTTTCCTCCAGCACAAGGTTGAATTTCTGGTTTTTCCAGTTCTGCCAAGCCAGCTTGCTCTCACAGGCAGTGCCCCTCCCCTGTGCTTCCAGGAGAAATCTCCATTTACGACTCCCGCCATAAAACATTTGCCTGAGTCAAGACAGGGCTTTGTTCAATTTCCTGCAGAGCCCAGGTAATTCAATCAGGGAAGTGTCATATCCCTTTTGGTGTGAGCAGCAAAAGGGCAGCTAGGCCTGGGAACACAGCTGTGACTCAAGTTTCACTCCTGATGGGGGTAGTTGCCAGGCAAATTGGAATCTCTTTAAGCCAGTTTTCAGCTACATGTCATTTCTGTTCCCCAGTTTCTGCATTCAAATAAACTAACAATTTCACATATGCAGCTAGAATGCTGATTCTAAGTTTAAAACTATGACATTTAAACAATTGCAACCTATGTGACACTCAAAAGTAGGTCACTCATGTCTCTTAAACATTGAGATTTTTAATGTCTTTCAGTCCAAATTTACTTAAACTGCTGAAATCCACAGCTCAGCCAGTCTTGTTATAAACCTTCAAGTCACTTCAGAATATAACTTTACATTGGATCCACCTCTCAGTAAGTCTTTCTTTGGCATGTTTTGGGTTCATTTATTCAGTTTTCTACAAAAAAGTAAAATCTGGTGGTTTTAAAACGCCGGCTTTTGGATAGTGGTGAGTACTGGTACTGCACCCCTTTTTGGGATTTAAGAAAATGAATTCTCCACAGTTATGGGTTTGCTTTTGGCAATCAGCATTGCCATTCCCAATGGTTTCAGACTACTGTGTGGGTAGTCCAATGGTGGTTTTAGGCAGTGTCCTTCTGTGCCCATAACATCGGCAAAAATGAGTGGCAGCCTATTCTTCATGCATTTCCCTGTGCATTTTCTGGGAAGCTCTGGCCATCATGATGTTTTCCATGTCAGTACTGCACAGTTTTGAGGTAGGGCTCGGATGCATGGGTAAATACATCCCACAATACAATATAAAATAGTCTGGAGTTCATCCATTACACCAATGAGGGTGGCTAAGATGGTGGCGGGGGCAGACCCAGCTTGTTGGAGATGTAGGAAGGAGGTTGACTTTCTTACATATGTGGTGGAGTGCGACAGGTGGCGGGTTTCTGGGGTGACATCCGTGAGGAATTGTCTGTGCTGACTGGGTCGAGTCCACAACTCAGGATTAAACATTGCTTGCTGGGGTTAATGGCTGAAAGGAAGGGCAAAGGTCGAAAGGCACTGGCCAGATGTCATGTGACGAGGTCTGTGGTGGTCACTTGACATCAATAGAAGCGGGTCAAATCCAATACTTTACCAACCCCCCAAGATGGCTTCTTTCACTCCATGTAGCATTGAAACTTCTCAGGCTGCTGTCTGCATCCAAGCTCCACCCCCCTCCAGGGACACAGCATTTACACTCCCCGGAACAGTGATTCGCTGCGTTGCTTCTGTTCATCAACAAAGCTCTGTAAGTTTGCAATCTTCTGTCCCGATTGCTTTCCCTTTCACTCCTTTGGCTCGATTCCCTCCAATGCCCTTTCGTCCCCTCAGATCCCCACAAGAGCTATGAACATTTCCTGTCTAGCTAAAGCAGCTCGGATCATGCCGCATTCCTCCGGGTATGTAGAGTGTGTTTGGTTACCTTGGTAACACTCCGCTTCCCGCTTTTGTTTATAACAAGCTTCCTTTGTACAGGGTCTCATATCGATCTTTCAAGTTAATCTCTTCAGGTCTGACAGAATTTTCCACAAGTCTCGCCCTTACTACCGCTCGTCACAAATGCTTTCAGAGTGTGTGCATGCACGAAACGCATTCTATTGGCACGTCAGAGGAGCTGCACCGTAATCTAGCTTTGTTACAAGGACGTTTTTTGGTCAGCAGATCACCGGGTAGGGACATTCAACCATTCTGGGTGCCCGTGTTCTCCTTTCTTGTTTCAGCACTCATATCCTCCCTCCCTTGCAGAACGTAATATTCAATTCCCTTCGGTTTGTGCCAGCACCTACAGCAGCGAGTGGCTTTCATAAATTCCTTACTAGGATAGGAACTAGATATAGCTCTTCTACGGCTATCTCTTCCCCTCTTAATTTCTATACTTACCCTTTCTAATCCTGTCTATGCTTGTACACTCAGGGATCAGAAGGCTTTCTAGCAATAACCTACTTTCTGCATAGAATATCACACAGCTTCTCGTACAAGGGATGGCGAAGATAGTTCCTGGCTTAGGTTTTTTTTCCCCCCCCAGAGGATTCCCCTGGGTATCCTGTCTCTCTTGACCCATTTATCCTTCCCGGGGTCGGGAGTACACAGGGTAGTAAGGAGGATCTTCACTTCCAGCGGCTGCATCAGATCCAGATCAGTGTTATTTAATATTGGACTTTGGCTCATATTTGTAACAGCAGCGCTCCATCGTTGGACGTACTGCTGGTTAGGTGGGCGACAGCTATGGCCTGGAAGGCACAGGATGGCCAAAAGGTGGGTGATGGGACAGGAGCTGGAGGAAGTGGGTGAGAACTGAGCCGGATGCGAGTGTCCAGCTGTAAAGGGAGGAGGGCAAGGAGGTACGATATACAGTTTGGCACTAGATTTGGGACAAATTGGAGCTGAATCCAGAATTGCGTCCCACTTGAAAGGACCAGTGGTGCTGCAGATGATGCAGGTGGGAGCTTGGCGAAGTGGGAGGGGAGTGGGGAAGGCATGGAGGGGTGGTAAGATGAGATAGGATAGCAACTTGTATTCTTTGGGGGTATTGTTTTTTTGTACAGAATAAGGGGGGGGGGGAAATAGTGGGGTGGGATGTTCTATATCCACAATGTTTGTTAAGTGCCGGGTTACCTTTTGGAAAATAAAATAAGATTGTAAAAAAATGTTTTTAAAGAAATAACTCAAGAATGCAGTTTCATTAGCGAAACATACTCTGGAAATTACAAAGGGATCAGAGGATTCCCACATTTAATCTGGTTGATAAATGGGAATCTGGACTTCATGTGATGGGTTAATGATTAACAGGTGTATGCTGGAGATCAAAGTTGGAAAAAAAAAAACATTTTTTTAAAAAAAATATTAATTGTTGGGTCGTGAGAGATGTCCTTTCCGATTTTTAAATCAGTAATTACATAGATATCGCAATTAATTTGGATCTTCTTAATAACAAAGCCTGCTCCAGGATCGATGTGACCTGATGAATTTGAATGAATTAGAAAAAGACATTTAGGTCAGCTCAATCACTGCTGATGTTCAAATGAAAGAATACGTCCCTATTCCAGGAAATACTCAATACATGTTACGAATAAAGATCTGAAAGGGACAGACCTTTAATGAAGAAACTTTCATTAGCTTAAATAATATTCTTCAGCAACAGGGCCAGTCTCTGCATTCTGCATCCAACTTCATTTGTAGATATCAAAGATGAAATGTGATGGTGCTCCCTTATGAAGTGGAGGTATGAGATATTTCAAAGTCACTAATACTATAATGTTAACTAATCAATCGCCCAGGTAGACGCCAAAAGCAAAGACCTCTCTACCCAACTGGAAGATACTTCCAAAATAGCTTAACACAGAAATATGACCAGGCTTCCAACAGATATATAACAGATCAGTATGAGTAGCAAACGGGGCTAAATAGCAGTATTGAGTACATGCACATAGAGTGTGTTACACATGTAAACTACTAGAGAATGTGAGATGAATATTCAATTCTCACAGATCCAGCACTTTCACTGAATGAAAAACTATGCATCTATAAAACACTGATAGTAGTCTTCTACAATAGGTCCTATGGACAGAGAAGACCAGAAATAAAACCACTAGGCAGTAACAGGCAGAAAGATAGGTCAGTATTTCCCAAAAGTGTTTCATCTATAATGAAATAAGGGGCATCACCAAGAAGGAAAGAAGAGTATTAACTGAAATAGAAAATTATTGTGTCCCTATGACAGGTGCTACTATACGATTAAATGAGCATTACTGGAACACTTGAAATGGTAAAGAGATATAAAGAAAAAGAAATACTCATCCCCGTTTGTTTGCAAAATAAGACTCAGTTCAGTGGCCTATTTTTATAGAGTAGATTTAGTAGAAGAACACCTGCAGAGAGAAATAGACCTCACTCAGTGCGTCATGTTTTATTAGTGCCCAGAGGCAGGTGGGGGTGATCGGCGGGGGTGTAGCCCTCCAGATAAGGTACGCATCAGGCCTTTTCACACACAGAAATCTTGTCAATATGGCCCTTTTAATTCTTCCTTGGGTACTACAAAGGCTATTTATGGCAGCACCCCCATAAATCATGGAGCTCACTGGTAACAGCCTGGCTAGCAGCAGCTTGCAAAGCCACTCTCCACTTCAGTAATCGACAGTTCCTTGAAAGAAGCAACTGGGACGAGTACTGGTCTGATTAATTATTTTTTTTTTTTTTAAAAAACACTCACCTCTTTTAATGATTCTATCCATGTAAAAGGGAATTTGTTCACTTCGTTCAACTGCCTACATTTTGTAGGTTACAATGTTATTAAAGCATCTTGAATCATGAACATGCTTTTCACTTGCTTTAGGACACAGGTATTGTGTAAAATGAAAATGGTCTTAAACAAGGGCCGCATTTCTGCTTAATTGGCTTTAATAGAGGCAGCGCAGTTGCAGCAGCATTGGCATTTCATACTTTGTTTTCTTTTCATCACAGAATGTGGCCTGACTACCCACCACAAGCAGGTAGAATGATACAGGTAGCAGTGCAGTGTATTCAGTGGCACAGATTGTACCTCCACCTCTCAACAGGACTGCTATATATTCCAGCAAAGTAATTTATCAACAGAGCTGCTATACCGTATACATGTCATGGCACAGTGCCAAGTATTCACAGCAGGGCTGATTGCATCATGATCACATTTCTTAGCAGGACTGCTATGTTTTGGGACAGTACCTGAATTTCTTAACGGAGCTGCTGTTAAAGGGGAAGTGCGCTCAAAAATGTAATTGTCTTAAAAGATGGACAATAATCAAAAACATATTAAACATCTTTTTAAAGAAAGTTCCTATGTAACATTTTGAGCAAATAAGGCCCAAACCCAAACATTTCAAGCACTACGAGGCATCCATTTCGTGAAATGGATGAGCCTCCTGTGCTCGTGTTCATCTCTGCCCTCACTACAATAATGAAGCAAAAACCACGTACTGGTAGCTTTTATTACAGCAGCTTTGGCTTCATTATTGCCGGAGAGCAGAGAATGCAGGCAGGAAGGCTGCTGCCAGTAAGTGCGTATTATTTTTTTTCTTAGAAAACCACAGCAATTATGAATACACTTATGATTGCTGTGGTCTTCTTTTTAAGTGTCCCGGGCTCCCACAGCTCGGGAAACAAGAAATCCACTGTAATTATAAATACAACTGTGTTGTATTTATGACTGCAGCGGCTTTCGCTTCGAGTCTCCCGTACTCCCGAGCCGGGGGGAGCCCGGGAGACTCAAAGTAAAAGTACCGGCATTTATAATTACAACTGTTGTATTTATAAATGCTGTGGTTTTCTTTAAGTTTCCCGGACTCAAAGCCGAAGCCACCGCAATCATAAATACAAAATTTCCTTTTCAAGGTGCCCTGGCTCCTCCGCCCCAGGGGAGCCCGGGAAAGAAAACCACAGCATTTATAAATACAACCGTGCTGTTTTTATGTTTGCGGTGGCTTTGGCTTTCAGTCTCCCGGGCTTCCCTGGGCCAGGAGAGCCCAGGAGACTCAAGCAACAGCAATCATAAATACATGATTGCCGTGGTTTTCTAACCACAGCAATCATAAATACAACATTGTATTTGTGTACCTTTTCCTGTAGGTAAATCCAGGATTATGAATACTTCGCCGGCATCCGGCAGAGTATTCATAATTGCTGCAACTTCTAGTTTTCCCAGAGCACAGGAATCTAGAAAAGAAAGTCTCAGCAATTATGAAAACTCAGCCGGCAAAGTATTTATAATTGACCTGCCTTTCATTTTACGTTTTCTGTGCTTGCCTGGGCTTGGTGAGCACAGAACACGTAGAATTAAAGTGAAGGCAGCTTCCTCTCCATGTTAAGCTTTGCTCTGGCTGCATTAAGCAAAAGCTGCCAGTAGGGGGCTTTTGCTGCTTGATTGCTGCCGCTAGAGCAGAGCTTAACGTGAACAGGAGGCTGCAAACACAAAATGGATGCCCCATGTAAAAACTTTGAGCCTCATTTGCTCAACATTTTACATTAGGAACTTTATATTTTTTATATATATTTCTGATTATTGCCCATCTTTTGAAACAAAATGTTTGAGCACACCTCCCCTTTAAGAAAGCACGAACATGTGTTGGCATTTTCTGCGTGAGCTAAATCACAGAGCAAGAACAGTGTCCGCGCTCTTCCCACCAACCTCTGACAGTGTGAGAAGATGGCACTGCTGTCATACTTCAATCCCTTCTACTGTTTTGCTTCTCCCATGTCCAATTACTGAATCCCACTGCCAAAGATCTAACACATTTCAAAGCCTCATTATGAATATCCTGACTAATGTAGGATAGTCCAAACAGGCTTAGAGCTTTTGACAAGCCATTTATGTCAGGCAAGCCTCACATGGAACTACCAATGCCCTAAACCTATGTGCCTTTCACTGTCAACAGCCTGTTGGGAAAGGCAGATCAGTGGGTCAATAGCCCTGCTGCAGAGATTGTGTAACCTGTTAGTTGAAATCCTGTAATAGGTGAGAGTCTGGATCAGAGATATGCATTTAAGATGCAGGTAACATTCATTTTTAACACAGTTGACTTAACTTTCGACTTATCAAAAAGGGCTACTAAACGTTCAGTGATTCAGAACACACATTTCATCTGGGATGCTCTACTTGTAATGGCTCATAACACACAACTCATGTGGTTGTTCAGAACACAACTCTTCAGGGCTGCTATGCTTGTAATGGTTCAGAACACCCACCACATCAGGGCTGCTATACCTGTGATGGTTCAGAACACACATCACATAGGGGCCCTTGTAACGGCATAGTGTTGGCAAAGCATCTGCATTCAAGCAAGTGATGAATCTGGCCAGACACACCTCTAACTATAATTCCCAGCCTAATGGCCAAAAGGTTGGTACACATCGAAAAGAGAACTGAATGGTAAAGATGCGCTAGATTTTTAAATAGAAAAGGCATTTTCTGCTTTTTGTATATTTATTGGTGCTATGTTACAAACAGGAGAGGAAGAGCAACTCTGAACCTAAGCAATACAGAAGAACAAAAGGAGTGGCGCGGAGGGTGGGCGAAGGGGCAGAGAACATACTAGAGAATTCATAACAGGAATTCGAGCAACAGGAAGAGAGCAATGAGCTACATGACAGGGCAACAAAGAAAGTGAGAAGGGAAACAGAGTTAATAAAGGACAAACACCCAATAGTGAGGGATAGAAGCAGAGCAAACGAGACATTTGAAATTAGTAAAAATAAAACACGGATCAACAGCAGGTGGGGAGAGATGGAAAAAGAAAAGCAAGACTAGAGAAGGGCAGGCCAATAACAGACGGTGCAAGAAGTTAATCAAAAGGAGTAGCAACCACAACTGAGAAAATGAAAAAACAGATATAGCCAGAGCAATGACATGAGAGAGGAAGCAGAATTATAACAACCAATACAGCGAGGTATAGGAAGGAGGGGAAAAGCAAATATGGAAAGCAGAGATGGGAAGAGGCAGAGTGACAGAGAAACAGACCACAAAATGTGGCACCGCAACACTTAAGGGTGAGAAGCAGAGCATCTTAAAGTGAAAGACAGGGGAAACAAATTAGCAAAGTGAAGGAGATGGAGAAAAAACATGGATTGGTTGTCAAGCAGGTAGTGCTAGGCAGCAACAGTAGGCCTGAGGCAGCACAGTGATGCTGGTAGAGTGAGGGACTTTAAGATGCAACTAGCTGGCATCTGTAGTAACCTTTAACAGACTTTGTGCCCAAGTATCATGAAGGTGAAGCTGAGTAGTATGCATCTACAAGGTTTCACAGGTGCAACACATTATTTAGAACCACTCTGAAATACAGCTGTTTTGTCACTGATGTTTTCGAACAAAGTTCATTTTACGCACAAATTGGATAGTGACACTACTTTCTTGCGAAGGAGAATTCATTTTCACTCTTGAAATTGGATTTACTCTCCAGTTGTAAAAATTGTGTGTAAAATATGCTCCAAAATCCTATCTGCAGCACAGGGGGGGTGGGGGGAATTACCAGGCCGTAATCCCGCCACCCTGAGCCTCCTCACAGCTGGAGGTCGCCATCTTCCCCCACCAGAGAACGAGGTAAGTGGTTCCCCTCCCCCATCCACAGATTTCCCTCCCGTCCCTCCTCTTACCTTCTTTTCTATCCATTTTGGGAGTGGACTCACTGGAACACTTCTGTCCCCTGCGTATCCGCTCCCGAGCTGCGGCAGGCAGCCATGCAAAGGTAGAAGGAACTACACGTAGTCCCTTCTTCCTTTCCACAGAAGCCATTTTTTTTGTTTACCTTATACCTATATTTTGACTAGCCGCCTTGGAAAGGCACAAGGGACTACGTGTAGTCCATTCTCTGTCCAAGGTGACCATTTTGTTGGTTTCCTTTTTTTTAATTATTTTCAATGGCTACCATGGAAATGGAGGATACACTTAAGTTTTCCTTCCACGGTAGCCATTTTATTTTTCCTTCCTTTGCGAAAAACTGCAAAAGGAAGAAAAGCTTTTAGTACCCCGGTTTAAACGGGCTGGTGTACTTATAGCAATAATCCCCTAGCCAGGTAATGCCCTTGGGCCTTTGTTAAAGCTCAGGCCTGTAACTATGGGCCCCTGGACAGTACACGACTCGGTAATCCTTCCCCCCCGGATCAGGGATTATTGCTTAATTATTTCCCAGAATTCAGAAGAAAGACTAAGGGTTCGAGTGATTTGCATGTCCTGAGGCAGGGCCAACTCACCATGGTTAAAGGAGACCACCAAGGATGGGCAGATCTGCATTAAAGGGCCGAAACACCCTGTGTCGACTAAACATTCCACATGAACACATCCTTTTGTAATAAAAGTGGAAAGAAAAAAAAATATTAAATAACCTTGCCACTGGGCAATGTAGGAACACAAACCATCTTCTGAGAACCAACAATTAAAAAAAATATCAAATTTAATTTTGTCATTCATGTTCACCAACAAAATACTCTTGGCGTTCTATAAATGAATATGGTTGTGTTCTAATACCCACATAGATCAATAAGGTAAACCAATAAACAATAGATTGCACTTTCAGTACTAGCTCACACTGATGCATTTTATGGAGCAGAGATTTTTTCAGTATTCTGCCGACTTAATATTTTTTGTTGAGTGGTACATGTATATTCTGTTCTTTTGTACATTTTGTGAAATTTAATTTGGGGTCTTAGAAGTCTATACATATAGAATTTGTTACACTTGTGTGTGCATTTTATACATATACGATTAGAAACAAAATAAATACATTTTTAAAATCAAGAATTAGGGGGGCGTGGCTTGGAGCCGCCGCGAGTGGCATGGTTCCTTAGGAGCTCCTGTGTGGATCATCGCGCCATCACCGACTCTGCCGCCTCCAGACCCCGTTATAAGGCGAAAATGGAACGCCTCATGCATGAAACCACCCTGCTTCCGCCAGACGAGCGGATTTCCGCTCTGTGGCCGAATTGCGGAGTTTCGGCGTTCTTTCCCCGCGAGTCCCGCACTGAGTTAAGATGGCGGCCGCAGGGCACCAGCGGAGGAGTACCTCCATAAGGGGAAGGGGTAGGCGCACTACAGCAAACGAGGCCGCCTAAAACTTGAAGGTCTTCACCCCGCACTGGCTATTCCAGCATCTCCCCCTGTAGTACGTGACTACAGCCAAGCCCACCTGCAGCGAGCAGCCCCAGGATCCAAAGTGGCGTAGGAGGAGTGACAGCGGAGAACGACGCCGCTCCCACCGGAGCCCCTGTCGGCCCCGAATCGGATGCCGACACACTGCACGGGGATTAGCGCATACCCCGCTTCCCGAGTCTTGGCCAAGCCGGGGCCGGCCCCCTTCAAGGAGGAGTTGTGAAGGGGGGGGGGGGGTGCCACCGCACGGGCGCTCGCAGCTTCTCTCCCCAGGCATTCGCTCCAGAGTTAGCGACCCAGCCTCCTAGCCGGATACCAGCCGTGGGCGGAGGAGCTGCCTGATCCCGCTCAGCCCTACAGCCCAGCAGTCGGTTGACCGCAGCGACCCGCTGGCAGCATACCGGACCTAAGCAGCCGGGGCCTCGAAGGCTCATGTGCAGCCCCCTTGTCCTCTGAGGTCCGCACCAGATCAAGCACCAAGATGAGGAGAGAGGGGGGGGGCAGGGGGACCCCCCCCATCCGAAGTAGGCGCTCTCTCTGCGAACAACCTGGGCCCCAGGAACTCCCTCAAAGCTCCTCGCCCCGGCACTCTAGCGCAACTCCTTACGCCACTAGGATCCAGCAGTCAAACCGCCGAATCTCGTCATACTTGGCAAAGAACTGATAACAATCCATCACAGTTCATTAACATAGCTCCCTGGAACGTGCCTGGTGGGCGAATTGCTCAAAGTGGAAACCTGAAATCTCTCCAGGGGACCGATTATTCAAAATCTCACGAAGATAGCCTTATCCCTACAACCCAACATTGCCAAAATGTCAAGAAACAGCAAGACGGCTAAACAAGCGGACATTGTTTCCCCATTATCTTATACTGAAAAAGGAAAATCCAGGAAGGGGGATCCGCCAGAAGACTCCTCTGTCAACCCCACGTCTACGGCTTCCGTACCAACCAACGGCCCATCCCAATTGGTCACTAAGGCCGACCTACAAGACCTACTTTTGGCCCTGACCAAGGAAATTCAAAACAGCACAGGAGAGGTCACAAAGAAAATTGATTCTCTGGATAAACGGGTGGGAGAAGTGGAACGCCGGTCAGCCGAGATTGAATCCGAGGTCTGTGACCAGCGATTTGAAGGAGAGCAGGACAGGGACAGAATTACAGCTCTGGAGACAAGATGCAACCTTCTGGAGGCGAAACAGGAGGACACGGAAAACCTAACATTCGTTTACGAGGGATCCCGCCCACAATTCCAGAGGCAGAACTGGAAGGCTATGTCTCTGACCTGTTCAGATTCATCATCACATTTCCGGACACCGCACCTATGGAGCTGGACCGGGTCCATAGAACATCCCCGAGGCGAGAATCTGCGTTCCCCCCCGGACGTCCTAGCTAGAATCCACTTTTTCCGTATGAAGGAGGAAATCATGCGCGAGGCAAATGCGCCAGATCACCTTTCGTGGATCCATGATTTCACTCTACCAGGACTTGGCTGCCTCCACCCTCCAGAAGCGAAAAATTATGCGCCCGCTAACGGAATGGTTGCGAGAAAAAAAGGACCCCATACCAATGAGGATTCCCAACCGCAGTTAAATTCAAATGGGAAGGTACCACGAGACAAATTTACACTCCGAAAGAAGCAGAGAAATTCATGGGTCTCAGAAAGTCTGATGGGGAGTCGGAATCAGAAGAACCAATCCGCCCTCCGGGGGGGGGGGGGGGATAAAACTCCCACAGGCGCCTGGTCAAAATCTGGCAGAAGACGCAGGCTGTGGGGTCCCCCCCAAGAAAAACAACAACCCGTGATGACCAAACCAGCATTTTTTCTTGGTGGAGTCCTGGCACTCTAGATCTGGGCTAGCACCCCTTGCAGGTATCCCGTTTACTGAGAACGAGTATCTCGTCGCTTACAACGAGTCGAGGCTCATGCATCAATAAAGCCCTCAGAAACATTCACTTACAAGTTCACCATCAGTGCGGGAGCAATGTTTGAGCTCCAACATCTTTTGGTTCAGCGGCCCAGTTGGCCAACGCTGGCGCTTAGATGCCACCAGTTCCCCAGTGGCAGCAGGACAATAGTTCTACTAGGGCACTTACCCCAGGGATGGGTGCGCTGTACCCCGTGGGGTCCGGCTCTTCACTCATCACAGCAACAGAACATAACAGCAACTAAGCCTTCACCAGAACAAGGCATATCTAATGCGGCAGCAACTAGCAATGGCTGATGCTAGTGAGATAGTAATACTCTCATGGAACGTCCAAGGCCTGAACTCACCAAGAAAGTGGAAGTCAGTTGAACACAGATTGGGGCAATTATCGGGAAACATCGTTCTTCTCCAAGAAACTCACCTACTAGAGGAAGATGAAAACCAGGTGAGATTCAGCAGGTATAAAAACAGGGCATACTTTGCCTCCTCTGGACAGAAAAAAATGGGAGTAGCAATTCTACTAAGCGACAGAGTCCCACTATCGAAAATCACCATAAAAAGAGACCCGGAGCTTCCCATCACCATAGTCTCAATTTATGGCCCCAACACCTCCCAAGCCAACTTCATCACAAACTTAATTCCGATCATTACAGCCTTTTGTGAAGGTCATCTAATCATGAGTGGAGATTGTAACTGCATGCCAAATCCTCAAATAGATAAGACTTTACCTCCCACGAACTCGGACTTTGCACAAGCACCATCAATAGCCAAACTGCTCAGAGAAACCGAATCCGTGGATACATGGAGACTATTCAACGGCACTACAAGGGACTACACGCACTACTCCTGTGTGCATAGAGGCTTTTCAAGAATAGATCTCATACTAATGTCTGGAGTCCTATTACCCTGCCTTAACAATGCAGAAATCCACACCTGCATGATATCGGATCATGCCCCAGTATCAGCTAAATTAGCCATTTCAGGCAGTAAACGACTTGCGCAAAGGCACTGGAAACTTAATGACGCACTGCTATTAGACGTATGCATGGGGCGTGGCCAGCGCGCATGCCGTAAAGACAGACCTCCACGGAGCTCCGTCCGCGATCCTGAAACTATCGCACAACTCACGCTGAAACCGGGTCTGCGAGACTTACTAAGGCCAGAATAGTGTGGGGGAACCGATCGCCAGCACCCGACAACAACTTTGGGTGGAATCGGAGACCGAACGGCGGAGAACGGGAAGTCCGAACTCGAGCCCCCCTGGGATTCCAAGATGGCGGCGCCCGCCGCATAGTAGGAAAAGGCTAGCCTCGGCCCCCTGGGTCCCACCACGAACTGTTGCAGAAGGGGGCGGCTGCTGCGGAGGAGCCTGCCGGCGGACAGCTGAGAGCGGGAGGCCGGCGCCAGCGATTGCCAGTGTCGGCTGCGGAGGTGGATGAAATCGCGGCGCGGGCACAGCCGGGAGGAGGTCGCATTTGCCGCGGTCGCTGGAGTGGGGAACACGGAGCAGTTCCGGCGGTGAGAAAACGCTTGAAGTGAGATTGGGTCCCCTTTACAACACCCCCCAGCGGGAACACCCGCAATTTACCTCACGCAGTCCCAGCAGCCTGGGGGAGCGGGGCCTGGGGCCCAATACTAACTCCTGTGAAGAGGACTGGCCCGTTTGCTCTAGAGGCTGCCTGATACGCGGGTAAACCCGCGAGACGAAGACCCCAGCGGGCAGAACCCGCTCACACCACGGGTGGCCAATAGCCTGACACCTACAGGCCGGTATCCCGTTGGAGAAACCGGCAGGAAGCCGAAATACCGGACGCAACCTGTGGCCCTGGGCCTAACCACTCCCTGAGCAGGGCCCTCCATACTCTCTGAACCAAACGGCGGGAAACACCGGCAACCAGAAGCAACCGAGTACCCGAGGTAGGATCCTTTGGACCAAGTTCCCTAGTATCCCACACGAAAACTTCAACACAGGGATCGCCGACGGATCTTCACCCTGCCGGGGGCAGCACTTACAGATCATTAATTAGAGGATGTCTCCCCCCAGGTCCAAGCCGAAACTAGTCACGATGGATTCCTTCACGACAGTCAGGCCCCAACGACAGTCAACACAACAAGACCAAGAAACCCCTGAGGGCCCGCCCCAACAGGAGGAAGACCTTAAACACACGCAAGTCCTCCAGGCGATAGCGGCCCTCCGCTCATCACTCGAGGGACGGCTTGAAGAAGTGAAATCTGACATGCAACTGATGCGGCAGGACGCCCGCAATCTAACGGAAAGAGTCACGGTGACTGAGACAGCCCTGCAGGAAAATGTTGAGAACACCCGAGATTTGGAGATGACGATTAGAGACTTGGAACAGAAGGTAGCAAGGCTAGAAGCCCGCTCTGAGGACGCAGAAGGTCGGGCGCGCCGTAATAACATTCGTATACTGGGGGTCCCTGAAGATTTGGAAGGCCCGGACCCGACAACCTTCATCGAAACGCTCCTACAGCAGGAAATAGGGGCGGCAAAACTCTCCCAGGGGTTCTCCGTTGAAAGGGCTCACAGGTCTCTCCAGAGACGTCCCCCACCTGGATCACATCCACGCCCAATCATAGCTAAGATCCTAAACTTCAGAGACCGCGAAATCATACTCCGGTTCTCCAGAGAAGGCGGGGAGATTAAAAGAAATGGCTTCACAATAGTCATATACCCGGACTACACCCCTGCAGTACAGCGAGCCAGGAACTCTTACATTCCGATAAAAGCCCGGCTGAGAAAGCTCAACTTAAAATATATGCTCTTATACCCGTCACGACTCAAGGTTCTATATAAAGGAAAAGCAACGTTCCTGGAGACCCCAGCCGCAGCCAATATGTGGCTTGAGCATAACAACCTGGCGGACGACAAGGAAGACCCACCGAACTCAGATCGGGGATGACCACCTACCCCCGGATGAATGTGAGCGACGGCAATCCCTGCAGCAATTGAAAGGGAAGCAACACGAATCGTAGTTAAACGAACCATCATGAAAGTTCTATCATTAAACCCGCTACATCGGACGCGAGACCCAAGGAGCACACGAGCGGCGGACAAACAACCCACCCCACCAACAAAGGTGTAAGCAGTTTGCTCACACACAACCTGATCCGGAAGGCCAGGAGTGGCCTGGAAGGCTCAGGAGCCCCTGAGCGCTGCAAGTTAAAAGCGGCTGCTAGGGTCAGTTTGGAAAGTTTAGTTGAGTTTTCCTCCCGTTCACCACAATGGGATTTACACAAGTTAAAAAATCTCCAATCAGCGAAAGACCTGGGGCCGGAGCGAGAGGGCGGGCGAGGAGAAGACCAGGACGGTGTGGCAGGACATATGAAGGTAACAGGGGTCTGACAACTGTGAGTGTGACTCAATTACCCTGTAATGGCGGCTAAGATGAATATAAAGTTATTGACCTGGAATGTGAGAGGTTTGGGATCATATCTACGCCGGAATAGGGTCAAGTCCTATTTAAATAGAAAGAAAGTACAGATAGCGTTCCTCCAAGAGACACATTGCACGGCTGAATCCTTAGCGAAACTAAGCGAACACTGGGGAGGCCAGGGGGCCGGATCTTCGTACTCCAAGTATGCAAGAGGGGTATATACTTGGATTCACCCACAACTCCCTTTCCGGATAACTAAGACCGAGTCCGACCCAGAGGGAAGATTTGTAATAATATGGGGCAGGCTAGAACAATCGGATATTTGCATAGTGAACTCTTATCTCCCCAATACTAACATCCCATCACACTTAAACTCCATGTACACTAAGATTGCACTAAACAGGCATGAAATCCTGTTTTGGGGGGGAGATTTCAACTGCGTCCATGATCCGATACTAGATAGGTCCCTCCCACACCCGAAAGGGCCCTCAGCAGCTACCACAGCCCTCTCCCTACTAGTCAATAGGTTACACTTGGCAGATACCTGGAGGGAGTGCCATCCCGACGCTCGGGAGTACTCATATTTCTCCACTCCACATGGCCTCTACACCAGATTGGACTATGTTTTTATAAGCGATGAGCACCTTCCACAGATAGAAGAAGCCCAATATCTGGGCAGAACCATCTCGGACCACTCACCCCTCCTGGTGGGCTGGAATCACACTGGCCCCAGACCTCCAATCCCAATGTGGAGAATGCCGATAGATGCCCTGGGAGACCCGGCATTTAGGGAGGACCTACATGAATTCATAGAAAACTTCATAGAAAGAAACACTGGGAGCGTAGACCGCCTAAGCACAATGTGGGACGCCCTGAAAGTAGTGACGAGAGGAGAAATAATAGCAAAAGCAGGGGGCATCAGGAGACAACTTAGGGGTGAACTGGCCCACTGGGAGCGGGAAATAGAACAACTGGAAGCAGCCCCGGTCGACACGGAACACAGGGAAGACAACCTCAGAGCACTTAGAACTAATTCCACCTCGGCATGGAATAGGCTCGCCAAATTTGATTATGCCACCAAAACCAATCGTATACACACGGAGGCTGACAAACCAGGCAGAATGCTAGCTTGGCTCTGCAAAAAAGAACACCCCAGGCACACTATTACAGGATTACACACCGAAGAGGGGGAGGTAGTACAAACACAACAAGCTATTAACGAAACGTTTAAGGGCTTCTATGAACACCTTTACTCACATGATGACCAGGTCCCCCTAGAAAAAATCACGGACACCCTTGAAGAGATAGGACTCCCCAGGATGCCCCCAGAGCAATCAGAGGCCCTAGACACAGAAATCACAACTGAGGAAATCACGGACGCTATTAGATCACTAGCCACTTGCAAGACCCCTGGGAGCGATGGCCTACCCACGGAGTTTTACAAGACGTATGAGCCCACACTAACGCCCCTGCTACATGAGGTCTTTCTCGAAGCATATGAGACAGGGATACTACCAGATAGCATGAGAGAGACCCTCCTGATCCCGATTATCAAGCCTAATAAACCCCCCGATAGATGCGACTCTTATCGCCCGATAGCAATGCTTAATTACGACGCGAAAATTCGGACAACAGTATTAGCAAATAGACTGGCCAGAATTATAGGGGAATTGGTACATGAGGACCAATGCGGATTCATACCTGCCCGAAACACAACCATGAATTTGCGCCGAGTGCAACATGTCATCGCCCAAACTGGGGATGGCACAGAAGCGTTCGCATTGTTATCCCTGGACGCCATCAAGGCGTTCGATTCGATCTTTTGGGAATGGTTATTGGCGGTTCTGGAGGGGTTTGGTTTTGGCCCTAGGTTCATTAGGTGGATCAAGATACTCTACACGAAGCCTAGAGCCAGAGTAAAAACTGGGAAGCATGTATCGGAGGTCTGGAACATATGCAGAGGGACCAGACAGGGTTGCCCCCTTTCCCCCATGCTCTACGTACTAGGCCTGGAACCCATTGCAATCTATTTTCGAAAGCAATTTTTTGATGCTGGGATCCGACTGGGAGACACTGACCACATCATTTCTCTCTATGCGGATGATGTCCTATTATTTGTCAAGGACCCATATTATAATGTGCCCACGATGCTGGAGGTCCTAGATAATTTTGCGAAGGTCTCTGGAATAAAATTCAGCAGAGCCAAATCCTGCCTCTTCCCCCTGGCAAGTCTTAAGGGGAAAGAATCATCGGAGCTTCCTTTGGAGGGAATAAGGTGGGAACACACCTCGTTCAAATACTTGGGCATACACATAATGCATTCCCCGGAACAAATGCATGAGCGCAACACTAAAGCTGCTCTCCCGGCCTTGAGGAAATCCATGGCCTTCTGGGCGAAACTTCCCCTATCCATGATGGGCAGGGCCTCCATAACTAAAATGATTGTCCTTCCCAGATTCCTGTACGGATTTCAAAACGTACACTTCTACATCAAAGCGCCCTTCTTTCGCCTATTGGAAACTATCCTGAGAGACTTCTTGTGGGGGAAGGGAAGACGAAAGATAGCGCTTGCCACGTTGTCACTACCGTACACTCAAGGGGGAATCCAACTTCCAAACTTCGAAAAGTACTTCCTAGCAGCGCAGCTTAGCTTTGTCACCAAGTGGCTAGCAGACGATGCCACATCGGAGACGCCACTCCTGCAGCCGCTGGTCTCCCCGTTATACTTGAAAGAACTTCCCTGGGCCCCCACCCATTTGATAAGAAATACCCCCCTATTGGTCTCGCTTGGACGCAAAATCTGGCATAGGGCAGAATCCCTCGCACACGTCAGACACCAGTACTCCCCAAACATACCGCTTATCTCAGACCTATGCAATTCTCCTGCAGATCTGCAACACCTCAGGCACTGGGAACAGAAGGGGATTTACTCATGGGGGGACTTGTACATGGAGGGGGAATTCATGGAATTCGAAACACTTCAAGAACAAAATGATGTCCACACTGGCCAGTTTCTATGGTACCAGAAACTTAGATCCACGGCACGCGCCAGATGGTCGACATGGCCGGAGGAACCGGACACGAACCCCCTGATCACATTGCTATACGAACTAGGAGAGGGAGGGAGACCAGTGTCACAGATCTACAGCCACCTAAACGACACCCCCAATCCACGCAGTGCTGGGCTAAAATCCAAATGGGAAGCAGACATAGGTCGAGAGTTAACAGACTGCGAATGGGAAAGGGCCCTCATATTTCCTAAAACAGTATCCAGAAACCATAGATTTAGGCAAATACAATTGAACCTTCTACATCGTACATACCTAACCCCATTCAGGCTTGCCAAGCTCCATAATACTCAGAGCCCCAGATGCCCCTGGTGCGAAATGGACAATGCGGACCTGTTCCACATGTTCTGGCGGTGTGCCAAGACACAATCACTGTGGTCCTTCATACAGCAGACAAGCGAAACTCTGGGGCTGACCAGATATGAATGGATTCCTGAGGAGTGCCTACTCGGCACATACCCCAGACCAGCAAAACTAAAACACCTCATTAGATTAATGGACATTATGAGCATTCTGGCTAAGAGGACAATTGCAATGTCCTGGAAGAAACCATCGGGACCACAACCAAAAATCTGGCACAGAGAACTGAAACGATGGGTGCGAGCTGAAACGAAAGTTTGGGAAGAAAGTGTAGCCAGATCCACGGATGCATCGAGTATGACCCTAGATGCCTGGAGAGGGCTTACAGACCCCCTGTTTTACCCCTCTGATGATAAGCCCCCATGAATCACCACAAGCATGCAGTAGAAGGCCCCGAGGACAGGAGCAGAGTCCTCGAGAAAGCCCAGCCATACCTTCATGTGAACCCTCCTAAAGGAAGTCCCCTCACCTCCTGTAAGTCCTGACCCCCCCTGAGCCCCACCTGGTACCGACCCCTCAAGAAGCAGACACCTGGAGATAGTTAAAGTTTCTATGTTAAGTTGTTAAGTTATAAATGTTAATAACCTGAGCCGCAATCTGACTTACTGCTTGATAACAGATTTGACCATTTTTCTGTGCTTGTAACAAATAACAAATGCCAATAAACAGATTTAAAAATAAATAAATTAGACGTATGCATCCGATCATCAACTATTTCAAAGAAAAGACAACAGAGAGCTCGCCTATCAACATCATCTGGGATGCCATGAAAACAGTCGTCAGAGGCACACGGATAGCGCTGGAACGGAACAGAGAAGGGTCGCGAACATTATGGCAGCTAAACTGGAAGGAAAAGTAACACCTAGAGGATGAACAGAAATTACGCAGCTCCAGGAAAACAGAGAGAGCCCTGAAGAAAGCCAAAACAGCACTGGAAATGCATTGTGCCAATCGCACAGCGAAAGCTTTAGCATTTACTAAGCAATTTTATTATACCAAAGGGAACAGGGCGAATAAAGTGCTCGTGCAAAAATTGAAAAGACTACGGAGTCGAAAAAATATTCTGAAACTAAGAGGGGAAGATGGAAAAATGCACTACTCGGAGGAAGAAAAAATTGAAGAGCTAATGAACCACCATAAATCAATCATGGCCGGGAACCCCACAGCACTGGACAATCTGCCAGAATATTTGAGCACATCCCCCCCCCCCCAGACACATCCCAGCTCGAATCCCTAGAACTACCCATCTCCACCGAAGAAATCATAGACGCAATCAAGTCTCTCAAACCAGCCGCGCCGGGCCCTGACGGCCTATCTGCAAATTTCTATAAAAAGTTCGCTAGAATCCTAGCTCCTCAAATGACAGCCCTATTCAACTCCTTCATTGACTCAAAATCAGTAACCAGATCAATGGCAGAATCACTTACTGTACTGTTACACAAACCTGGCACGGACCCCGAACTAGCAGCTTCTTATCGGCCATCTCACTCCTAAACAACAATGGGAAGATCTTTGCCAAAGTACTGGCCAGCAGACTGGGTCCAACTTTACCAATCCTAATTGATCAAGACCAAACGGGGTTCGTCCCTGGGAGGGGAACTCACGATAACATCAGAAGGACGATAAATATCATCGAATGTGCCCACAAACTAAAGGTAGGCATGGCCGCTATATCGCTAGACGCACACAAAGCCTTTGAACTGGTAGACTGGGGGTACATTCGAGCAGTCCTGGAGCACCTGGGTTTTGGCCCAAATTTCATCACTTGGGTAATGGCCAACTACCAATCTCCCACCACGCAGCTGCGAGTCAATGGGGCCAGATCTAGCAAAATCCACATAACCAGGGGCACTAAGCAGGGATGCCCACTCTCACCTTTAATCTTTGCTCTGTTTATGGAGCCCTTTGCTGCAAGAATTAGACAAAACTCCAGCATAAGTGGGCTAACGGTGGGGGGCCATGAATATAAGTAGCGCTATATGCGGACGATGTCCTGATAACAGCGACTAACCTGGAAACTTTCTTGAAAGCTTTATGGGAGGAAATTTTAGAATTTGTGGCCCTATCAGGGTTCTCGGTAAATCTACCCAATCCACAGCCTTGGCGGTTAATCTCTCTGAACAGGAAAAAGACACTCTCAGACCACTAATGCCAATCCCATGGTCTACGGGCCCAACCGGTTATCTCGGGGTACACATCCCCAAGGACCCATCGCACCTGTATTCGAGTAACTTCCCACAATTGATCAGAGATCTCCAAAACGATCTCAAAAGATGGAAGCCCCAGGAAATATCTTGGTTCGGTAGAATCACTGCTATCAAAATGAACCTAATCCCCAGATGGCTGTACCATTGCACAGCACTCCCCGTCCATATACCGGGTCCGGCCCTAGCAGCCTTACAAAAACAAATCCAAAAGTTCGTATGGGGGGGGACCTTGCATAGCCAAACGAATAATGTTAATGGGCATACCACAGGGAGGCCTGGGATTACCAGACCTAACAAGATACACTCTAGCTGCGCAGTTATCTCAAGCTTTCGCATGGGCCCAAGAGACAGACAAGCCGAAATGGACACAACTCAAAGAAGCTTGGTGTCCGGTGCCTCTCTCAGTACTCCCACACCTGCCAACAATGAAACCGCAGGCAAATAGTGGACCCCTACTAGCGACAATGACAACAGTCCGTTGCTGGAAAGAAGCGGCCCATAAATGGGGCATCCGTGGCCCCATGGGCCCCCTAACTCCCATTTGGAATAACCCAGAATTCTCCCCAGGCCTGTCGACGCACGACTTTCAACCCGGGATAGAGGGAGGCCTACGGACAACTAGAGACAGGGGCCTATCTCGTTTGAAAGGTGCAAAGTAAAATTCAGGGTGGGGGAAACGCGAAAGATTCCACTATGCCCAAATCCGTCACTGGCTGTCCCACAGAGCAACCAGGGAAAAGTGCTCTAGAGAATTAACAGCACTGGAACTTCCTTTAGCAACCCCCACAAGTAAAGGCAGGATCTCAACCCTTTTACGACTCCGACAGAGAGACCCCTATAAAAAAAGAAAGGTATATGCTTGAATGGGAAAAGGATCTGGGAAAGGAAATTGCAGTCGAAGAATCGGGAAGAATTTGGGCCAGACTACATAAAAGCTCGCAATGTATCACAGACAGAGAAGGGGGCTATAAACTCTGCTACAGGTACTACGTAACTCCGGCGCATATTAACAAGGCCAATCCATACCTGGAACTTGCTGGCGAGGATTTCCCAGATCCTGGCTCACTAGTCCACATGATATGGACATGCCCGAAAGCTGAAGTGTACTGGAGAGAGATAATCATATCAAAGAAATCACGGGCCTCTCCATCCCGTGGGATCCCAGAGTCATTCTCCTGGGCGACACAGGTGGAGGTGAATTCCCAGTCTCAGGCCACATCCCCAGGCTGTGTACGCATCTACTTCTAGCAGCAAAAATATCTATGGCCCGGGTGTGGAGGGATAAATAAGGCCCCTCAGTGGCCCTTTGGTGGGCGAAATGTTGGGACATAGCAGTCGCCGAAAAAATTACGGCGATCCGTACAGGCTTCCTAAATAGAACCTTAAACACATGGGACCCGTTTATGGACTATGCAGCCAAATCCCTGGCCCTCACCAGGAGGCCACTGTTGACCAGATGGCTCCAGGGCAGCCCGCTCTACTAAACCACAACCCTAAGCTACAGCCCCCCCATTATGCCGCAACCAGTATATCCCACCTGGCATCCAAGGACAAGATGGACAATGATGCTTCTCCCAGCATTTTGGCCCCCGCACACCGGTCTCCCCGACAGTCGCTGCTGCTTTAACAGATTATTGAATGCTACACTACAACTGCTGTTATGTTCAATGTAATGCTCTTTAAAAATGCCAATAAAATGTTATAATCAATTAAGGGCCGCGGCTTTACTTGACTCATGCCCGAGTAATGCCCGCCTCTCCAGCTCAGGCATTATTGCTCAATTGAAAGCAGAGTATCTGTGCAGCGTTCATTACATATCTGCACGTACTCCATCTATGTCCAAGAGGTTTCTACACAAAGAGGGAGGAGTAGCTTTATACAGCATGTTTATGGAAGCCATCCCAGTAATACAAACATTTGGGGGATGACCCATTATGTTAGAAGCTATTTTTAACAGTTACCTCTAGGGTCCATGGAATCAGTCACGAAAATTATCAAGAACTTGGAATCATGTGGGATTATTTACTAATTCACAGTACTTTTAATATCCCAGTACTAGGAAAATTGAAACCCAATGGATAATGGAGCTCTGTGCAGACCTAAGGGAATTGAATAAGAGGTTATCAAAGTCGAGGTGGCCCCTTCCTTAAATTAACCAGCATCTTGCACAAATACAGGGTTAAACATTATTTACTGCCCATGATTTGACTAATGGATATTGGACTCTCAGCACTCTGAAAACCAATATATACTTGCCTTTACCTTTGGGGCAGCAGTACACATGGGAAAGAACTCGCTTTGGGTAGATCGTCAAAATGAGTTAATCATCTTCATACATAAGGCTATTCTGACCTTTTAGAAAGAGGGAATTTGGCATTTGTGGATATTCGATTTAATTAAAAGTAAAGCTGTTGGCGAGCACCTGGAATAGATCCTATGAATTTTACTAATCCTATGATTATTGCCGAAACCCATTTAAGTGTTCCATCCTCTAGTTTTAGTATACCCTACAGCATTGTACTAGGGACGGTCTCCATCTACTAGGTTGCCTTCTGGGAGAAGCGCTCAGCGGCAACATGTTCGCTTTGGAAGCAAGAAGACACAAAGCAGCACAGGTTCGATCCCAGGGTCTGCTCTTAGACACCTCTGGGTATCATATCATAGGTTACTTCTTACTCAACCATCCACTAACAGTGGGCGCACCGGGGCACCAAGTCTCCTGGCTCACTGGCCTGTCATGTAGCACTAACACCACACTTCAGCGCCCTGCAGGCTTGTCAAACTTGTGTTAGCACTTCATCTGCTGTGACTGCGGGAGGTGGGGGCTCGGGGGTGGCCGGGACAGCCGTGCCGTTTGTTTTTGCCCCTCAATCTGGGCATACCAGTAAATCTGCACTTCTTTCATGTTCCCCCGTGTCTAACCACTGTTACTCGACGTGCTGTATTGTATATTAACCAACCTGTTTTAAACCCAATACCCAAAAGTACTGCATTTTCCATCTGTTGTCTTTGACCGATTGCACTGCATCTGCCACTTGATGCTAATGAATTTTGTGCCTTTTGCGAATCCGGACAGCTGTGCATACTCGAACTACTACGGAATACTAGCTCGCATGTTTAGGCCTGCCCGAGCCTCTGCTACCACTAACAGTCCTGTCTAGGTATTGGCGCCTATCTCAAACGTAGATATTTCTGCACCTATGCCTACTTGACCTCAGATACATGCGCATTTGTTGTCATTCTATTTCTATGCATGTATTCTCTATATGTATTTGCGCATCTGTGCCCATTTTGAACATACATACGCTGGCACTGATGCTTACTCGAATCGAGAGAAGTGTGTATCTCTGCCTACTGTTTCTAGCCCCCCCTGCATAAATCGGAATCTGCCTACGGTTGCTTCTAGGCTCCCTGCGTAAATCTGAATCCACCTAGTGTTTGTAGGTCTCACTGTTTATTTGAATCTGCCTTCTGCTGTCTCTTAGGCCACCCTGCATACAATGATGCCCATAGCCACCAGTAAACTCTCTGCCACTCCCACCACGGTGCTCACCATCCTTATCGCACTCTCTGCGCTCTCACTTCCCACCGTGCTCTCACTTCCCACCGCACTCCCCCATCTAAAACAAACACTGTTTAGCCCTGCCACCACTCAACTTACTGCAATGGATATCTCACTATAAACATACCCATCACTAGCAGACACATGCTTTGCACCACCATGCATCACAACTATGTGCAGACTGGAAAGACTCAGCTCGCACACTGCAGAACACAGTACTCAACCCATTTCCACAGCAATCAAACATTAGACTAAGCTCCCGCTCGACCGAGAAACACACCCCTCGCCTCGAACACATGCAAACAGTCACCCACCAACCACAACTGGCCCCACACTGCCACTACACACAAGACTACCTACACCACCACCAAACAAAAAAAAAAAAAAAAAAAGAAATCATACACCCCAAATCAAATGTGCACTCATCAATGTACACTCCCTCCCAGCCCATGCAACCGAGATTCACGACCTTATAACCGACAACATTGACCCAATAGCCATCACAGAAACCTGGCTACACGAAGCCTCTGGCCCTGCTGTCGCACTACCACCAGGCTACACCATCCTCAGACAAGAGACTAGCACGAGTGGGAGGCGGAGTAGCCCTCATCTACAAAGAGAGTCTCTACCTTCGACTTGTCAGTCACCCCTGGACCAGCAACTCTGACCTATCTGCTAAACTCACACTGTCCCCCAATACCACAATCAACGTTCACGTACTGTACCGCCCCCCAGGCCTCCCCCTAGACTCATGAACACCTCACCCACATACTCATCAATAACATCAAAAGCTCCACCAAGTCCCTCCTATTAGGAGACCTCAACTTAGGATTTAATGAGGAGAAAGACAAACATGCTGATACCCTCACTAAGAAACTTAATACTCATTAAGTCCCACTCACTCCAAAGGCTGCATCCTAGATTGGATCGCGGACCATAACTGCCTCTCTACTATTACCTCTAACACCATCCTGCCATGACCGATCACAACTGTATCGAATTCACTTTACCAATTACCAAAAACCACAAAACTCTCACCCCTGCTATCGCAGCGCAAGTGAGAAGCTCAACGGGGACAACCGGTGCCCGTACCTCAACAGCCCTGACTAGCACCCCCCTTCGCCAACGACCCTAACACCCTAGCTGATATTTACAAGGATATTATCACTAAAGCCACTAACGAGATGGCACCTCTCGAATCCAAAAAATAAAGGAAATCATTACACATCAATTCCTGGTTCAATGAAGAACTTCAATCATTGCGCTCGTGCAAAAAAGTAGCACTGAAAAACTGGCAAACCAATCCAAGTGTCAGTACCAAAAACAAGTTCAACCTAATCTCCCACGAATACAAAGCAGGTATCACCACAGCCAAAGCTAACGCCTTCAACACACGCATCTCCAATGCTAAATCGCACGCTAGAGAAATGTTCTCTATTTTCAATGAGCTCATCTCCCCACCCAATACACCCGATGAAATAGACGAAGCATGGTGTGCTAGCTTCCAATCTGCCATGTTACACAAAATTGACTTCCCCCAAAAGAAAATTCAGGACCACTGCAAAGCCCTATCACCACAGTTGGGAACTAAACCAACCAACTCAAACCAACTCCACCAAACCTGAGTTCTCTTTCAGGGACATCCCTGAACAAGAAGTTATAAACTTCCTCAAAAACCTCAAACTCTCTCCCGTCTAAAGGGGACATATGCCCACCCAAGCTCATCAAGGACTGCGCAGACCGTTTCGCAACGCTCTTCACGGCCTTCATCAATGCGTCCTTCAAATCAGGCATTATACCGACCAGCCTTAAAAAAACAACTCTCTACAAACTACAGACCGATACCCACAGTGCCTTTCCTCTTGAAATTACTGGACAAAGCCACTCATAGCCAAATCCAACACTTTCTAGAAACCCACTCCATCCTAGGGACCAGGCAATCTGGTTTCCGGAAAGGACACAGCATGAAAACAGCTCTGGTGGATCTAAAGAATCAGATCACCCTAATCATGGACAACGGCAAGCCAGCCTTGATGCTTCTCTTAGATCTCTCAGCCACTTTCGATCTGGTTTACCACAGGACTCTCACGTCACACCTCACACATTCAGCTAACTTCTCCAAAGAAGCTGCTCTCTGGGTCACCACCTTCCTTGAAGGAAGAGCCATGAAAGTCTTCACGGATATAGCAAACGCTACACCCTCCAAAATCCACTGCGGAGTCCCTCAGGGATCTTGCACAGCACCCACATTATACAACTTGTTTACAAAGCCCCTCGTCGACAAGCTTGACTCACTTGGTATCGCGTATACAAATTACGCAGACGATACGCAAGTGCTTCTACCTCTCTCAGGATCATACTACAAAGACGCAAAGGCACTCCATACGATCTAATCTACCATTCAGGCTTGGATGGCGGTAAATGGCCTCTGCCTCAATGTGGACAAGACAGAAATCATGATACTAAACCAAAACAACACCCTAGCCAAACTTGACAAACTGTATGCCAACTTTACCATTGACAACTCCATTATCCCCACATCTACAGCCGTCAAGACGGTGGGAGTATACCTAGACTCCTCACTAACCATGACCAGACGGTAAGCGCTATCACGGCCTCCTCTGCGCACAACAAACTAATTAACGCCATAAAACCATACCTATCCAAACTAACTGCCTATCAATAGCTAGAGCTAACATTGGAGCAAAACTAGACTATTGCAATGCTTTACTGGCAGGGACATCCCCAAAAAACCTAAACGGGCTTCAAGTCAGGCAGAACAATGCTCTCCGTGCCGCCCTAAGCATCCCAAGAAGGGAGCACATCTCCCAGGCCAGACAATCAGCCCATTGGCTCCTGGTCAAAGAGCGCATCACTTTCAAAATCCTCACCCTCATACATAAATGCCTCACTCTCCCTGCACCTTCATACCTATCTGAGACCATCTCCAAATCCTCATCTACACGTCCCACCAGGACACAATACACTAACCAAGTCCTCATCCCACGTATAAAATAGAGCCAAAGCCGGTGGCTTATGCTTCCCATATATTGCTGCCAAATCCTGGAACGCATTACCTACAGACATCAGAGCAGAAAACTCACTCCCTGCATTTTATAGGAAAGTCAAGACTTCTCTCCTTGCGCAGTAAAATGTAACTATCTTCTAACCATCCCTGTAAATATCTACATTATGACACTGCCTGTAACCTTATGTACGATCATGTATTTTTAACTACGCTATGTATGTTACAAGCGCCACGATGCCCTAGGGCTGCTGCACGCTTTACAAATCCGAATAAATATGAGGCGTACTATGCATATCACAGAAAATGCAAATGTTTATTTTGAGGAGAGCTCAAGGGCGTTACGTCGTCTTCTTGCAGAGCGAGTCCTTTTCTCTGCTCTATAGGTCTACGTGCCAAACGTACTGGGCAAACACATGTTTGCCTGAGAAGCCATTTGTTTTTTCTGATTGGGCAACCTCGGCCAGGCCCACTCAACACAGATTACGTTATATAATAAACTATCCAGTCCTACTGGGTCGTGGAATTTATAATTCCTCCAACCATAGGAACCAGAAGTTACCGTCTTAGTCAAAACAAATATTGTCACAGCAACCTCATGCTGGGCATTATTTAATGTATGCTTAGCACCATGCCACAACAGAGATTGAGGATTTCATTTTGCAACACCACGTTGATTATTTCCCCGCCCCCATCTCTGAAACCTCGACCTCGCTCAAGGAACCATCTGGATCTGTTATTTCTGAAATCCATTCAGACAAACTACAAAATCCTTAGGCCTCATAGGAAATTAAAGGAAGGCAGCGACATACCCCAAAATAGTTCTGTTATATCTTTGCCTTTCCCCTGCTTGAATCTTCCTAGTTGTGAAGTTCCCAGTATAAACTGCAAGGACTCCCTATTGAATTCTTTGCAGATTTTTATTATTTACTGTCCCCCTACTGTGACTCTGAATGTGTGCACTGTTTCATGGAGTGTGGTAGGTCAGAATCAGGAGATGACAAAGAGGCATGCTTTGCAACTTTTTTTTATTCTGTTTTACCAAAAAGAAAATCTAATCTTTCCCTACATCAGGACTACAAGCCCTAATTTAAATAAATAATTAAGGTTGCTCGTTAGGAGTGCGGCATGTTTAAACCGTATAAAATCTTCTGTCCCGACATTCTAATATAAACGCGTTTCCTCCCCCCCCCCCCCAACTACTAACAATGGAAAAAACACAAAACAACCAAAATACACGGTTCGAAATGCAGGGGAGCCATTTAGCTCCTGCTTGTAGCCTCGGAGAGCCTGGTAAAATTAGCACCAAAAAGGTACTTCTGGCTCCCCAGGACAAGTGATGCCAAACACGTATGTGTTATGCATTTGGGACAACGTATACACAAACATTTGGACACATCCATACAATATTAAGCATAAGGTGTCATAAATAATGGACAAAATGTTAGGTTTCCTTCATATGTCGAAGTTAGATTGGAGGCACGCTATGTACTAGCTCCTCGTTCCCCTGTGGTAGCTCCTGGTCACTGGTTAATGCTAGATACCCAGGAGCTGCTTTTAGCTCCTAGTCATCGAATCCTAATTTTGAACCCTGAAAATGTGTTTGGGGAATTGCACAAGGAAAGAGATTGCTGATGGCTTCAGACGCCCAACACTTATAGGCCCTTGCATAGGTTTACAGTTCTTAGACTGCTGGGGAATCCGCCAAGGCCCTACCCTGGTCCCACGCTTGCTTCCCTTGCTTACAGGTCACAGTTACTCCCTCACTGGGGAATGTCCTTGTTCAGGTTTGTGTTGACTTTCAGATTTCCTTGTTGCGAGTTTCTTTTATCCTCTGCTCCTTTCCGATTACCCACTTGGGGTTCTTTTTTCTCTCCCCCCCCTTTGGGGCCATTCTGTGCTTTCCCCACTCTGAGCCTGTCTGCACTGTCAAATTCTCCCCCCCCCCCACTTAGTGGCTTCTCTGTGCTCCCTCTACTGTGTGGTCGTTCTCCCATTACCCCACTGAGTCAGTATCCTCTTCCTTGCGTCTCAGCCAACCTCCACCGTATACCCATCTCTGTGGAGCGGGACTCTTCTGGTGGATGGGGGTGGAAAGTCAGTCTGCCGTGGATTCGCTTATTCGGTGGGTGCAGAAGGTGCTGCTTCAATAGGGGATGGGCCTGATGTCCCTCCTTCTCCTCAGGCTACAGCGTTCCAAGGTGCCTCTTCCTTTGAGTCCTTGGACCAGACTCTTCCGGTGTGTCCTGATGCACTCCCAAAGCCTGGACCACAGTTCTGGACGCCAAGTCTTGAGTCTTCTCCCTCTACGGCTGGCCATACTACCCTTCAGCCTTCCAGCTCAATTAACTTTGCAGAGCCCCTCGTCTGATGGTTCTCTCCATGACAATCCTCCAGCAGGCTGAACTATTACCCTCTCAATTGTTTTTCAGAAGGCCTGGTGAGGGCCCAAAGGGGGTGGCTTCCCCTTGGGGAAAGGTGATAAACTCCTGGGATTCGTCACACAAGCTAGTTCTATCTCTATTAAAGCCATCTCATTTTAGGATATTAGGAGACTTAACAATCCCAATTACTCACAAGCCTAGTTAATTTACTCATGGCTAACTGACATTGGTTTTCTTTTTATTAATACTTACCCAACCAACAAAATGGGCTGTACTCTAGATTGGATTAATATGTGGAATTGTACACCTACCTCTCCACGTATATTACCCATTGACTGGTAAGACCATGCAGCGGTTATTTTTACTCTACTGTGCCTCCAACTGTATCTGACACCTACCGCTGCCTTCACCCTACTACCTACTGAGCAGAGGTGCCAAAAACCTTAATCCTCCTTTAAGAATATGTGAGGTACGTTTACAAGAGACTAAGGCAGAGGACATAGCTCCTCTTTACAGCACTGCTGACCGAATTTATTAATTCCACTGCACCAATTAGATCGGAAATTATCAAGTTAATTATGTGAGAAATATTGGTTCACAGCTGAATTAGATTGCCTCAGAAAATCGGTCTAAAATCTTGAACGAAAAACAGGAGAAATCCTTTCCAAGTTATGAGGAGAGAATTAACGAATGCCTAAACGTATTATAAACATGCCATTCTAGAGGCAAAGAAACAGTTTTATGCACTTTGAATAGCAGTTTCTGACTCGAAGGAAGCTTTCAAACTCTTTAAACAGCCTAAAGAAATCCACTGTCCAGCCTACCTTTGGTACCATCATCCCCATCCTGGTGTAATAAGATTCAATGTTTTTTTTTTAGAGAATTAACACTCTGCAGGACTTCTTGGTGTTCGCCTCTAATAAACAGCCTACAGTGAAAATAATTTCACGAGATAATCCGATTCAGGATCAGAAGACGTCGTTCAATTTCCACTTTGTTTCCTTGGATGAAAACATTCTTTTGGCTTCTCTCAATCCTACCAACTGCGTGACCCATGCCCATACTTGGATGTGGAGGAATGTGCAGAATACCCAACCCCCTTGATTAATACGTTTTTTAATGCGGCTTTTGGTAATGGTAATCTTCCTGAGGGATATCTGATATTTTCAGAAAAAAAATAAACACAAGTTGAGAAATGACCAAAAAATGAATTTTTTTTTGCTTTTTGAACTTTTCTTTTATGATGGGGGAGGCAGAGGGTGCATAGTTCCCCCACACCTCCCTTACCCCTCCCCTCCCTACCCTAACTTACACCCTTACCCCACCCATTATTTACCATACATAGATCAAAACTATTCTCAGTCAAGTAAATTAGGTTATTTGTACGGATTTGGTCCCCGAGGGCCTTAAGCAGGCATGGGGTACTCTTCCTATGAAGAAGCCAAATGTGGATGCAGGAGATTGCGCTAGCTACTGACCCAAAACAAAAAGGTATCCTTTCTTCTGAAAAGTTTGGACCAGGTACCCACCTCCTAGCTTCAAAGCCACCTTGAGGAGCTTTCCCTACTAGGAGATTGCCAATCTGGGTTTTGTTCTAGCAGATGAACAGAATTTGCTTTGGGGACTATATGAAAGATGCCCTTTTACAAATGGTGGATCAGGGCACATTCAGTGGACCGATGCTCCTGGACCTTGAAGGCACGCCCTTGCATGCTCACACCAGAGGGAAAGAAAATACAGCCAACTAGGGAAAAAAGGCCCATGACACACTAGCAAGGTTAACAAGTATTTTTCTCCAAAATACAAATGCATCAGCAAAGAACTCTGCCGAGCACTCCAGAGTTCTGTAGGGACGTGCATCACATAAGCACAAATAACGTCACTAATGACAATCATATAAGGTACACATCTACAATTCTAACTGGATGAACTATATACATGTAGATGGCCTGGCATCCTATATCTGTTCATCTTCGTCCACGTGGGTGCTGCTGGGCTCATCGTCCGAGATGAAGTTGGCCTGACAATTAACTGGCTACTAATACAAACAATGTTGTTTTATCACTGTAACAAGCACCTGGCAGATACAGGGATGGGCTTTGGGGGAGAGACGAAGTCACACTAACTCACGTGCTTCCCACACAAATCAGCAACTCACAAGGTCGTCCACCTTAGTTTTAGGCTATCATTTTGATGCTACCCTGAACATCGCAGCGCAAATCATGTGACCCATTTCTGAATGCGCAATAGCCTCGCCTTCTGATCCATCGAGGGTGGTTTTATGGTCAGTGGTCTGCGTTTGGACGGTGCCATGGAATGCGGGGGTCAAGGGATGAAAGCATTGCAAAGATGCATTTCTCGTGTGGGGATTGTTGGGGGCAGGAGGGCTTTGCCATCTGTCCCGTGCGATGGTACTGCCAAAAGGTACTCTGCTCCCTTCTCATTGCCTTGTAGGGCACATTCTTTCCGAGGTGGAAGGGCCTGTAATTTTTTTAGAACAATAGAGGATTTTGAGGACTGAGACCTGGCCGGTGGTGATGTTCATGCAAGGGGATCCAACACTCCAAGTTATTTATAACACGCTCGTACACTAGTGTTTCTAGGAGCGACAAGACAAGGAATGGGAGAAAATGGAAGGCAAAAAAAAAAAAAAAAAAAAAAAAAAAAAATGAATGGCGGTGGCGGGGGGGCGTAGTGCAATAGGTAAAGCTTGAGTAAGTGCCACCGGAGTGGCTGTGCTAGGAGGCAGGGGACTGTAGGGTTGGAGATAAATAAGCCCAGAGGCAGCGCAAGGGGGCAAGTGGTCATGTAGGATCCTGGTGCCCATTAAGATACAGAGGGTGGCCATGTAACCAGTTAGCGCAGCAGAGAAGAAAGCATAAGCGAAACGGAAGCTCTTGAGTTGATTCGGGAACCTTAGGTGGTCCTGCTCAAGTTTCAGAGAGGCAGGAAGGCTGTTCCAGAGGGAGGAACCAGCCGAGGCGAGAGAGATCTACCCCCACTAATCTCTGCCTGGAGAAGCGTCTGACCCTTAGAGTTGGAGGTGGATGAGCAAACGGCTTGGGAAGGAAAGTGCTAACCCACAAAATGGTTAGCCGCACTTGGGCATACATCTAAGATGGCTGCTGCTTGCCAAGATGGCACCAGGATCTACCATAGAACATCTAATGTATGCACTAACGTGGTTGCGGACCCTCCATTATGTGCACCCTCCCCACCCCGGATGTGCTCTCTTAGCATTTATTTCTCATTAAGTATCACCTGGGGGTGTAGGGGGTGGGAAGACACTCCTTTCCAACATTCCCCCCTTTGTTAATCCTAAATTAACAAACTCCCCTGCAGTGTCATTTGCTACTAAGTTCCAATATACCTTCTCCTCCCCCCACTGCACCCTCTACAACCTTTCAGTTATCAGGACTGGTGGCGACCCGTCCTTTGGAACCGATGTCTTACAAACATCTTTCAAACGGGCCCCAAAGTGGGCACATTCTTCTGGAGAACATGCCATGCAGATACAACTCCCAACTTCAGCTAAGTCAATCCAGTGCTGAGTTTAATTCTCGGTGTCCATTGGGGTGTAGGGATTGTGCCCTGGGGTTCTAAGGGGTGATAAAGGTCTACCATACATGGTTTGCTTGGGTACCACTCTGTAGTACCACAAACTGCTTTGGGTGTTATCGCATTTGAGACCATATTTGAGCTATTGGGCCCCGCTTTGGCACATGCGAAGAATGACCAAAAATAAAGACGATGACGGGTACCAGCATCCTTACAATCGCTTCCAGCCAGGATGGAGCCCAGAAAAAGAGTCAGATCAAACTGGTCCTCATTTTGTATTCCCGCTTCTTTCTTCATGCGCACTCCCAGGTTGTGCACAGCTTAGATGAGCCATTCTCATAATCTTCGGGAGGCGCAAATGTGCAGCAAGAATCCCCGATTTTCTTGCACAAGCCTCCTTCCATTGTATTCAGTATATCCAGGACATACCTATTTTGCATCGTCATCAGCCTCAGAGCGCAGAGTTCCACCTTTATGACATTGAACCCTTGCTCGGTGTCGTTGGCCAGTTGGCTCAGTTGCCAGCTGGCAATCTTCAGCCATTTAGCTTTGGCCGCAGCCTGCACACCAGGTAGTAGCAGTGAGGCAAAGACAGATTTGGCTTTGCTGAAGTCTGTATTCATCTGGGATCCACAAGCAGGTTTGAGGAGTCTGGACAGATATTCCTTCATAGGATTTCACCTTTTTCTTTCCCAGGAAGGTTGTAATTGCAACAGGTTTCTTGTTTCTACTTCAGAGGTTGGAAAGGAGGTAGGGGCCAAAATCTGCTGCCCCCCCCCCTTGCAAATGTACTGCTGGGAATACAAGTAGTGCTCAGTGCATTGGCCAGCGAACAATACCCCCTCCATGATGGTGGGAGGTGCAAGTACGCTTATTGGCCAAACACCCAGTAGTAATCCATCACTGTCGCCGTGCCTTTTTTTGAGATCATGAACAAGCAGAGTCTTATCGTTCCAGCACTGTAAAAGGAAAGTTCATATGGTTCTTCTCCTTTACTGATTTTTTTCATTGCTTCAATCCAGGTTAGTTTTGTGATGTGTTCAGTCCAAACTGGTGCACACGCAGCTTCCACCCTTGCCAGAACCCCTTCTCTGTACCCTAGGAGGCTCTCTGCTATGCAGCTCACCGTTTCTTGCCATTTGGTATGTGTATTTTAAGTCCTTGCATCACCAGATAGGGCTTTTTCAAACTCAAATCCTAATGTTAGGAGAGAAACTCCTAAAATAGGTAAGGTTAGATCTAAGAGGAAGGCATTGTGTCTCTAGAATTGGCACTTCCTGTGGCACGAGGACCTTGGGTGCCCCCGATGCATGCATATTAATGAACATACCTAACTGTCATTCATTTTATTCCTCCACACCAAGCTCATGTCCGTATATCAACTATTGGAGAGTTCAGGGCATCAAAACCAAGACCTTGATAGGTGTCATATTTCGCCCTTCGTGCTGGTCTCCTTGTACATTTGGGTGTACCTACATACCCATTAATGATAGTGCCACTATTATGTACTTTAATTGAGGTGAAGTTGTGAAAAGTATTAAACACATTTGGGAACAATACGGACCTGGCAATATAGTCTAACAATCCAGTGCAAGGGGGTTGATTACTACTGTGTACATGCTGGTGTGTAAAATGTGGCTGGATTATTTACAGTGGAATTGTAATGCCCCCCCACCATCTTTTACATATCTTTGTAATATAAAAGAAGCCCCTAAATAAATATTGAAATTGCAAATAAAAACCAGCTATATAATGCATTGTATACGAATATGAAAAATCTAGACATAATTCTATAAATATACTGCTTTCTAATATATGGAGGGATTTCAGAGCGCTGGTTTCATATCTTTCTTCTATCTGAAATGCAAAACGTATGCACACAAAAAGAAGAAAAGAGAAAGAGTGAGAGAGGGAAAGAGACACAAAAGCATCCGATTTGCAACTGTATATTTTCTTCTTTAGCAGCAGTGCAAGTGCACAGGTTTGTGGTAGGTGGGGCACTATGGTAGTGTGAAGGGAAGTGAGGTAGATATACACTACCAGTATTTTAAAGTGCTGGTGCAATGTTTGAATGTGCCTTCCGAACTGTCGGACCGGTGGATCCAGTAACAGAGCCCGCTAACTTCACTGCCAGAGGAGTGCAATACACTACGGTCCATTGAATCTGGGGCTGTTCCAGATCTGGACAAAAGATCGCACATAGATTAGGTCTCCACGCAGTAGCAGTTGAGTGGGTGGGGGAAATCAGTCATGGAGTCAGCTGTGGTGCCTGGTACGTCTTCCGATGGTGGTGCGATCTGTTGGGAAATACATTTGAGGGCTTGTGTACTTGTCACTGTCACCTAGAATAGCTGAAGCCCTATGTGCGTCTGATGTTCTATTGGGGGACATTAGTGTGTGCATGCAGTGACCAGTTACCACCTCACAGGGTGATAAATTGTGGCCCTTGCTGGGCTGTGTGCGCAAACTGAATAGGTCAAAGGGTAAGCAATGCACCTGGTTTTTCTTCAACGTGGTGCAAAGCTTAGACAGCTTACTTTTGAGGAGTCCATTGATACTCTCCACAACTCCATTGCTTGGGGGTGGCTAACCTCCCGGGTGGCCCGGGAGGATAGCTCAGTGGCAACGTGCGTGCCTTGAAAGCAAGACAAGTAACACAGGTTCAATCCACAGGTACGCGCTTAGAAACCTCTGGGTATAAGCGCATTATGAACAACATATATCATTTGTACACATTCAGTGTTTAATGCCAAGCAGGGAAGTACTCTGAATAGTTCCTTAAAAAGTGTGTGCCATTATCTGACCTTACCACATCACACGCCCCATCAATGGAACACCTCACGGACTCCGCATTTGGCATCTGGATGTGCACAAGGACCCGCTGCCACCCAACCTGAGAAGGGACAGATGACAACGATTACATACCGAGACCCGCTGCTCTCTTGCCCATGTCCACTTAGTCAATATGCAACTTGCGGAATGGCCTAGTGTTCGTAACGTCATTCCCATGCTAAAACTTTGGCATGTTGTACATCGAATGACCAGGCTCGTCAAATGTTCCTGAATGTTTGGGACAAACCAGTCCTCTTGTAGATCAGTTGCAATGTGGTGGGAGGGCTGATGAGTTGATCAAATGCAGTTACCAACAATTCATGTGACATGGCTGCTTTTCCTGTGCATTCCTGCTGCAACACTACATCATGCACCCCCTTTTGATCCACAACAGTTTTTCCACCTCGGGGTCCTTCCTTGTAGTTCAATAATTTGCACGATGGTCAGGGCATTGTATGAGACAGGGGACTGGTCACTGGCGGGTACTGCAAGAACATGTTCAGCTATAGTGGGCACAGGGAGATATGCCGCTATTTTGGCCGCAGTGTCTGCGGCGGCGTTACAGAGTGACAATTCGTCAGTATCATTAATATAGGAAGTGCATTTAACGACCGCCACTACAGAGGGCTGGTAGAGCGTGAAAACTAGCTTATCTAATAACGTGCCATGCTGTACCAGGGACCCATCTGCCCTCTTGAAGGCTGGCGTGCACTGTGGTAGTGACGTACGCCGAGTCCAAATAAATGCTAACATGACATCCTTATGATGCAGCACTTCAATTAGTGCAACGAGTTCCGCCGCCTATGCGGAATAATGCATGGGTATGAATTAGTGTCTCATATACCCTGTCCACTAGGCGCACCACTGCTACCCCGGTATGTCTGAGACCAGTGTCCTGGTCAATTGTCACTGACCCATCAATAAAGAGGATTACCACACCACCCCCCCCATCCTCGAGCAGCCTGTCCATTGCCTGGGGGGGGGTCGGAGGGGGGGGGTCATCCTCCACCTCCTTGTATGTTACACAGTTTTGTCTGGCTAAATCCTCATCAGTACACATTTCTTTTATGAATGTTGCAGGGTTCACCGTTGCATCGGACAATGTGAATGTTTGGACTAGAGAATTACCTCACATGCTGACTCTCTTTGGGTAGTCAGAAATCTAGCTTTCTAAAATGACAAAAACTGCATGTTCCACATAAAGCGTAATTGAACAACCCATGACAATTTTGGAGCTCTTTACCTGCAGATTTTGCTAGGAGAACTGTCCTTGCATCATGGAGTCTAATGTGCCACTGTAATGGGCCAATGGCTTGTGGCCCATTGTGCGTTTGTGTTAACACATCAGTCATGAACAGGCCGTTAAGAGTGCGAAAATGGGAGGTGATGGGGGTGGGGGGCGGCAGGGGGTCTGGTTTGGAGCTGAAACTGGTGTCATGGCTCTGTAGAAGCTCCCGTCTTGCCCCAACTACCGACAGCATTTTCGCTGGCTCAGCTCTGCGTTAATCCTCAATAAGCGGCATATGGATTAAGGAAGGGGCGGTGCTCAAGTGGACGGAAAGGTTCAGCTGGAGAATGCAGATTTGGCCATAAACGGTTGGAATGTGCATGCGCTGCGGCCGACGGAGTACATTAGAGGAAAATGGCGGCCACACCTTCCTGGAGCTCCCCATCAACCAAGAGGAGGAGGAGGAGCCATGGTTTGCTAAAACGGTCTGGGTGCTCGATAACATCCCGGTTTACAGCAGGAAACAGCAACTACCCCTGAACCATTGACCGAATCAAGGGAAGAATCTTCAGAGCTGCAGCAGTGGAGGTAAGGCTAATTCTTCAAGCGAACTGTCGGCCGCCAGTCTCTAGGCGCGAACTGAGTCACCTCCAGTCTGTCCTCATGGAGTGAAGCGAGCAAAAGCTCAGTCTAGGACCGTGATGGGTGGAGCCTGGGATTTTCATGCTGACCCGCGGACCTATCCGGGCCCCAACAAGACACTCAGTGAAAGGCAACCGCCACAGCTGGAGAGGGAGCCCTGCGCGGTGCATCGGAGGAGGAGGCTAAACCAAGCATAGATGCCAGACGGACTTGCAAAACGTGGGAAACCCATTGTTCAAAGGTAAACAGGGCACCGACAGGCATCCAACGCTGTGCAACAGCACATGGGGCATGGAATTTAGGTGTATTTCCCCCGTGCACCTCAGAAGCTGCAATTGCCCACATCAGGGCAAGGCCACGGGCTAATGCAGTATTACGCGATCGGAACATCAACGCTACCATACCAGAACTACAGCAGACTTGGAAGCAGAACGCAGCCCCAGCGAGGCCGTGCCACAGAGAAGTCCGGTGAGTGAGGGTCCAAGAGCAGGAAGGGAAACAATATGCAGACTGTGGCACAACTGCCCCGGTAATTAATCATACAACACGAAATACACAGACAAGGGGGGGGGGGTACTCCAAACCCTTTCCCTTTACCCCCAGAAAATAAAGTGCACAGTACTAAGTACACAGCAACTTGGGAGGGGGGTGGGGGGAATCCCCAATCCTCCATTCCAACCTAGGCCTGTCACGAGTCGGGCTGTGCTGGGAGTGTCTACTGACTACCAGGGAGTCTCTTGGACCGCCCTCAAGGCTTGTGTTAATCTGATCTGCTGCAGATCAGAAGGAGCAACACACCCCATCTGGCACAACTAGAGGGGGTACTCACTCAGCGACGCAACACGGGACTGTAGAAAGAGGACCCACCGGCCCCGCATCCACAGCCTAGTTGAGGCCTGCACGGGCCCAGAGAAGCACCATAAGGCCACCCAGGAGAGACAGAAACTGGGCAACATCCAAGTTGAAGGCCGGCTACATCGCCCCCTGCCGCCTTTGTACGCTACATTCAAGTGCATGCAGTTATGGACAGGGTGAGCCCAGGAGAACTACTGGACTGGCAGAGCAAATAGCCTAAGACACCGTCTGCACTGAGGGGCATATCCACCCCAACGGGGTAAGCGCGGAAACGGAAAAGCACAGTACCTCCAGTTCCCATCGACACCTGGGAAAGCAATGGCAAAAAGCAGGAAGAACACCAAACAGGTGGACATCTCCACACTAATGGGCCACACCAACCCGAAAAATAAATAAATAAAAATAAGACAGAGATGCAACTGACAGACATCATTGACTGCCAGCAATGCCCAATTAGCTCAGCCCGCCACAAAGTCAGACCTTCAGGTCTTATCAGCCTAGACAAGAGAATTCGAGAAAGGGACAGAAGTTATGAGTAAGATCTCTACTCTGGACAAGAGGGTTGAGGCTGGGGAAAGCAGAATAGAACAGCGGATATCGAGAACAATCTCTGCAAGCAAATGTTTAATCGGGAATGGACTGGATAGAATTGCAGCCTTAGAAGCCGGATGCGAGGCACTGGAATCAAAACAAGAGGACGCGGAGAACCACGCAAGACGAAACATCCGCCTCGGTGAAATCCCCACCTCGGTCTCGGATGCGGACCTGGAGAGATACACAGCAGACCTGTTCAGATTTAAACTAACTCTCCCAGATATCGCCCCAATGGAAATTGACCGAGTTCACAGGACCAAGCCCAAAACATCCTCCATTCCTCCAGGCGCCCTAGCTAGAATTAATTTTGACAAGGAGAAGGAAGAAATTATGAGAGAGGCCAGGATGTCCAAGCACATCTTATTCAGAGACTCAACCATTTCGATCTATCAAGATCTGGCGAACACCACACTCTTAAAAGGGAAGACGCTGAAACACCTCACAGAGTGTCTGGGGGAGCGGGGGAAGAGATACCTTATCGCTGGGGCTTCCCGACTTCTAAATTTTACTTAGGAAGGAGCTCAGCAGCAGATTCAAACCCAATGAGAAGCAGAGAAATTCCTGGGTGTAGGAGAAGAAAGTGGAGAATCGGTGATGGAATCCGCCTCCCAGGAACCGACCAAAAAAAAAAAAAAAAAGTCTGCTTCAACAGCCTGGACGAGAGTTGACCAAGACGCAAAAAGAATACTAACCCGAAATGAACTGAAGAAGGCAGCTCATCATAGTCAAGGTCAGTCTTCCCCACCCTCGGGTTCCCACTCCACAGCATACAGCAGTGAGCCGATTACGGAATGACTGGTGTGGGGGGAAAGGGGCAATTGGTGGGACCCTGGCATGGGTTGGAGGGAGGCAATCGAACTCCCAAGGACAAGAGTTGATGGTAGAAAGGATGATATCTCAAGCCTGCAAAGAGTAGCAAAAATGTTGAAACTTGCTGTACTAAGCAGTTTAGTGAGCACTTGGCCCTGTTGGCCTCTAGTTAGCTCGATAGTGGGGTGGAGCCGGATATCCCGTTGGGTGAGGGCTGGCAGTTATGGGGAGGGGAAGGGAGGGTTTGGCAGGGTTGTGAGAGGAAGGGGGATTAAAGGGGGAAATAAACATTGACACCCAGAGAAATCAGACACACATGAGCAGTGCAATCCAAGTCCAGCTGTCCAAAACTATACAATAGCAAGACTAGAAAGGGGCGCCATGGGGGGGGGCGGGGGTCGATCGGATAATGAGAGCGAAATACGAATGAGAACATGAGACGTCTAGGGCCTCAACTTCCCCGGCAAAAGGAGGTCCGTAGAACATAGACTAGGTCAGCTAGCGGGACACATATGTCTCCAGGAGACTCATCTGCCATTGGCAACGCATTAAATATAAAAGATTCAAGAAGTCCTATTTCACCACGTCAGGTGAGAAAAAAAAAAAAAGAAAAAAAAAAAATAAAAAAAAAAGAAGTGGTGGGTGGGGGGTGACTATTGCTGAGTGAAAAGGTTCCCTTAACCCAAATCATATTAAGAAATATATCTTTTGGTAAAAGGATACTTTCTGAAACAGCCACTCACCATAGCAGCCATCTACTGCCCCAATAATGCCCAGGATACATTTCTACTAGACCTAATCCCAATCTTATTAACCTTCACGGAAGAGTACCTACTAATGCTGGGGGGGGGGGGGTTCAATATGGTCCCGGACCCGCAAAGGGATAAAACACTTCCCTCAACCAGGACAGACTTCGTCCGGGCACTAGGACTCACCAAATTCTTCAGGGAAACCGAGACAGTGGACACTTGGTGAATTCATTAGCCCCCATATTAGCTAATCTCCTTCTACTCAAATGCCTACAAAGGCTTCTCTAAAATGGACTTGATACTGCATCAGGCGTTCTAGTCCCCTGCCTCGATAGGGTGGAAATCCACACAAGAATGATATCAGATCACGCACCCGTCACAGCAGACATACGTATAAAGGGATCTCTGCAAAGCCCACCCCCCCCACCCACCGCCGAAATATAAACTGCAGGACAGCAGCTTACTAGATGCTGTCATCAAAAGGGAGGTGCGGGAAACTCTCAACCATTTACTTTAGAGAAAACACAATAGATGACATTCTCATAGCCATAATCTGGGACACCATGAAGTGGTAGTACAAGGGGCGCTCATCAGTGCGAGCGCAGAGCAAAGGCGGATCTACCGACTCCAAGAATCCAAATTAGAAGAGAAAGTAGCAGAACTAGAAAAAAGGATCCAAAAAACGCTGAACAAGAAAAGCTGAGAGGGAACTTAAAACCCAAAATAGCCCTAGAAATGCACTGGGCGGACAGATCAGCCAGATCTCTGGCATACACGAAACAATATTATATTAAGGTCTCATAGGGGTGGATGCCAAACCCCAGTTTACAGAGGAGGGGAAAATGGACATCATGGTAGCCCATCATAGTAAAAATGATGGTAGGCCCCCCTATACCAACCGAAAGTCAGACACAATACCTACGCTCTATTAGTGATACCCCCCCAACCCCAGAGCCCAGCTAAAGCCCTTAGAATCAATGATCACACTGGAGGAAACCATGGAGGCTATTAAATCTTTGAAGAGTACAGCCCTGGGTCCAGAACAGTTGCATAAAAGCAATCCAGCAATTCCCCCAGGCTACTGGAGAGGGTGCGCAGCCACTGGCTCGCCGTTTCACCTGTTGTGGGCCTGCCCGAAAGCGAGCGACTTCTGGAAGGGGGTGCTGGACCAAATGAAATCAATCACAGGGTTAAAAATCCCATGGCACCAGGGGAGAATACTTCTGCGAGTGGAAACGCTCCAGTCTCTCTCACAGGTCAGATTGCATAGGCAAGCTATCACCTTCTCACGGCTGTCAAAATCGCCATAGCACATCTGTGGAAGAACCCCCAGGTGGTCCTTCAATATCCATGTGGTGGACGAAGTGTTGGGACATTGTGGCATTGGAAACAATTACGGCGATCGCTCATAAAACTTTGATGCTTTCCGAAATACCTGGGCCCGGCCCCATTAATGGTCTACGCAAAGAAATTCCCAGGAATTGCCCGTCGTCCGCCCATGACCCACTGGTTCCAATAAGGAGTCAACCTTGGAGAAAGGGGTATTCGACTCTCGAGGCTTCTACAGCTGCCGGTCTGTAACACGCCCTGCCGATTAGGCCCATAAAGAAAATGCCTTGGACCTCTCACGCGTCTGTGAAATGTAATGTTATAAATGCACTGATGTGATGTTGAGGTTTATCTCAATTAAAATGCTTAATAAAATGTTTTGTTAAGAAAACAAACAAGAAAACAAACCAAGTGCTAAAATAAGTACAATTCCTGTGTATAGTTGTCATGATGCCTACCCCCGGAGCACCAGGCCAGGCCCAGCACCCCCGGGAGCAGGCATCATGCCCCGGGTAAAAGCCCAGCGGCCCCTTATAGGGGCTCTTTGGACTCTGTCCTGGCGCCGTTGTCGCCAGGCTCATGTTGGACATCAGTCCTAGCGCCATAGGCGCCAGGCTCATAAAGGAAGGTGTTTTGTGCACTTACCTGATGCAGACCATGCTGCAAGATTCAGGCCTCCCTGAGACCTGAAAGGAACTATTTTTTCATCCGGACTATTTTGCCACTCGGGCGTGGCCAGGGAAGGATACTTGCCTGGAACTACTTTGGGGGCTATTTAAGCCACGCCCAGACAGTAGCTCACGCTTCGCGTTGTTCTGCATCCAAGCAGCTGAACGCTCACCGTGTCTGCTCCTGCATCTGGTCTCCAGCCACGCCCGCCTCGATCCTGGAACATCTGTAAGGAAAGAAGAGAAGGGTGAAAACCAAGAATTTTATCAAACTTCTTACCTGCATCCGGAACCTTCATGCCATCGTTCCTGAGAAAAGACTTTCATTTAAAAGCACCGCGTTGCTCGCTGCAGCGCCACGCTTCACTTACCTGTCTTCGAGAGTTCTTCTGGCTCCACCGCGACTGTCTGCACCGGTCGCCACATCTCTGCGCCTAGGGGAGAGAAGAAGAGACAAAAGGTGAGCAGAAGGAACATATGAGGAAAGCCTAATTTTCCGCCATAACACTTACCGGTCTTCTGTTGGTGGACCATTCCACATTTCGGGTCAGCGCCGCTTCGTTGGCAGGTACCGCACCCCGGCCCCTATGGGGAAAGGACAAAAGACACTACTGGAGGAATATAAAGACATTAAGAGGGATCGCCCCCATCGCTAACTCACCTGAGTTTACCATCGGCAATTCAATCCCTCAACGCATCGCCTTCATTCTGCACCTGAAATAAAGGACAGATCACAGGTTAGGAAGGCAACAGAAAAGGAGGCTCAACACTTGAACTTTTGTAATCTTCATACTTACGGCGTTCAGCTCGGAAAAGTCAAGTGGATTTTGCCAGCGCCATTCTGAAAACCAGTGAAGTAACTGGACAAACACGCGCCCCTGCACCAGAAGCAGGATGGAGAGTTCATCCTTTCAAACCATAAGAAGGATATTCCTACGGGCCAGACAAGCAAGATTTGAGGGTCCTGTTCAGTCGGTGCTCCGAGTTCTGCGCATCATGCTCGAAGAGACCACAGCAACCCAGACTAGACCAGCGCCTCCGTGGGAGTCAGGTGAGCGTTACAATAGTCTGGTGTTGCTAACACAGGGGCAGTCGAGATCACCTCTTTCAGGTCATTAAAATTCTGTTGCATTTCATGCAATTTTACTGTCCATCTTTTGGGCTTCCTTGAGGCCCTGTAGGAGCGTAGGCCAGCACGCATAGAGGCAGCGTGGTCAGGTAGTATTCTTTTGCCATGTTCTGATTAACAGCCATAATTAGAAAACCTCTTGTAGGCAGTATTGTAGCTTTGCCTTGTACCACCCCTTGGAGTTAACAGGTCGCACAGTCCACCCATTACAGGTCACACAACCAGTTGCCCTTATCCCACCTTTCTGCCACATTGACTTAGATGGGTTTGGCAGTTCATGAAAACTCACTATTTCAAAGATCAATGATTTATCTTTCTTGGTTTTCCTTTCCATATTCCACTTTGTTGACTTTCTTGCAGCCTTCACTTCTACTTAATTCAGCTCAGTTTGTTTCATTCTGCATTTTGCTCACACTTCATTGGCTTCCCTGAGCTGCTCATCCACAACATTTATTCCCTTTTCTTTAGCATTACCATTTTGTTTTACTTTCTCAGTGCTTTTGATTGATCAGAGACGTTTGAATACGTTCTGCTTCTTCAAACGTGACCACTCGATAGTGTGTTTCTACAAAATCAATTTCTAACATTGCATTAGTTTGTTCATTCTTGCTGCTTTGATCAGAGGCTTTCGAGAACGTGCTGACTGCATGGGACCAACTCTGACACGATACGCGCACCGGGATTCTCAGATGCTTTGAAACCCACCGGTCGCTGCATTCTTTTCTTTAGCTTCTTTGTTAAACCGGTTTCTTGTATTTGAGGTCAGGGTCTCACAGCCTGGGCATCAGACACTGCTGGACTATTACTTTGCATACAGAGGAACGAGCACTGCTGGGCCACAGTAAAGAGGCTGTGCCGTCCCATGTCTCCCTTCTCCTGCTTTCCCCGGCTCCCTGGAGACACGGCCACCTCGCCACGCAATTGCACTCTGCATTCTGTGCAGTAATCAAGCATCTCGGCTTCCTGTTCTTTAGCTTCTCTCGGGTTGTGCTGGCCTTCCTGCTGCTCCCTCTCCCTAGTCAGCTCCCTCTGCTTCTCCTTTTATACACCTGGATCCCATCAAGGGGTTTCAGGTGCAATTCACTTACCTGGGTTGCCTGATTGCAATTAGACCAATTACTGGGACATTCCTGACCTTTAGCTCTGTAGTCTTCGGGATATCTCTTCTTCGTCCCCATACTATAGTGGCGTTTCCCATAGGTATTCTGCATTACTCTTTGAGGCATCTTCTTCTCAGTACTAAGTGTAATTTCAGGGGAAACATTAGGAAATGGACAGCAATAGCCTACAAGCTGAGGGAGGTTAGTAGAAAGTCACTGGGCCTCATTACGACCCTGGCGGACAGCCGTGTCTGTAATACAGGCAAGGCTGCCGCCGGAGTCGTTCTCCCAGTGAGCCCTGTGAGGCTCGAATGGGGAAGCCGCATGCACCAGCACCATTCGTGAATAGTGGCGGTGCATGTGGCATGCTGTGCTTGCGGATGCCACTTAACTCGTAGTTTGCCGGTCCGGGAACTATGGTACCGGCAAGCTTACTGGTACCATAGTTCCCGGACCAGCAAACTTGTAATGAGGCCCACTGTCAGGAAGGGGGGGGGGGGGGAATACTTCATCTCACGTTCTCCCCAAGGACCATACCCCCCCCCCCCCCCCCAAGTGATCCTCACTCACTAGTCAATCTCAGGGTCAGGAGCCAAATGCGATGGCCCTCCCCAGGCAACCTGAACAGAAGATCCCTGTAGAATAAATGAGAGTACCTTCACGCGACCCAGAGAGGTATTTGGCAGCACAACCATATTTGTTAAAAACAGCTTCTTCAAACCCAGCGTGCAGCTCCCGGCTCAGCTTCTATTAGCCAACTGTCCTACACCAGTACTTGGAACACCATTCATCCCCAAACATTCTGCCCACCATCCAAGTTCCATCACAACAATCTCCTGTGTTAAAAATACTTTGCTGGTTACCGATAGAATCATGAAGAAAATGTTATAGCCCACAAAGCTCTCTATGGCTCTGCCCCCCTTTATTTGGAAATAGCATTCTCTTTTGAGACCAAATTCACGTTACACTATGATGAAAAGTAGAATTCTTTAAAGGTTTAGGCGCTCCTGTGCAGTTACGGGTAAAATAACTCTGGAACTCGCTCCGAGGAGATAGTAACCACATGACTTTCAGAAAGAAAATCAAAATAGACCTATTCTAGTTCCCCTTGTGGTTTTTTTCCTCCAGCTGTGAGGCAGATATTGCTGCATGCGTAGATATCTTTGGGTAGTAGCAGCTTTCTCATCTCAAACTGCTCACACAGCGTGATGATTTAACTTAACAATTAGCTAGGCTTAGGGTTAACTAACTAGTCGGAAATTCATAGAAGATTACGCTGAGATCTCACAACCCTTGGTGCAACATTTGAGGGAAGGGTTTTAAGTGGCACGGGGTGGGGGAGGGGGGGGACCTCTCAGACAGAGGCTGTAAAACAACTGAAAAGGTTTATGCCAAGCCCCATCCCAGGATTATCCCATTAAAAACAAGGAATGTAACCATGTTCTTATATTAGAGGCATGACCGGGTTAATAAAGTGATCTCTTCGAGATCAAAGTGAATGAATGCAGGGGGATCCAAAATGACTGCCAGGTGGTGAGCCACGGAATCGTAGGTGATCTCAACCTCCCCGGGGACAAATATAGAGAAGAAATCGTAATAAAGCCGGGTGGAGGGGCTGAATAGCAAGGACGGAGCGGGCCAGCCAACCGCAGATAGTACAGAGAAGACGAGACGCCATAGGAGCAAGCAGTGAGGAGTGGGAGATCGTTGTGGGGGACCAGCCCGAAGTGGTTGTCGAAGAGGCTGGGCCTGGTGCAGTGGCGACCGGGCATGGAGACCGATTAGGGCTAGCAGTGGAGGACACAGACAGCCTGGACTTGCACTGGAGCGAAAATATATTGAAAAGGGGCCCAGCGGGGTCTGAAGCCCAAGCCATCGGAGGGTGTGCTCGCCCCAGAAGGGGACTTGCACAGCACTGCCATAGCGAAGATTCAGCCCTAAGGGAGGGAGACCCAGGAGCAGGAAGTCCACCTACGCTGCAGGGGAGCCCTGAGGTGACCTAGAGCGGGCCCGACTGGATACAGACCCTGGGTCCCTGATGAAGAAGCTCCTGGAGATCTGAAGAGGTGGTGGCACCAGGGGCCCACCCACTCTCTGTACGGAGAGAAGTGGCACGGCTGGAAAATACTGGCAGCGGCAAGCAGGTGACAGAGTCCTAGAGAAGGGGGGGTCCCCGAGGCCTTGGAGCAGGAGACTGGTGGGGCCCAGGCAGAGCAGCAGAATAACGAGGATAGGGGGTGGGGAATCAAGCACCCCCAACAAAGACCGTCACCCAGATGTCTAAATATAACAGGGAGGCGTCCCAGTCTGCCCACAAATCTTCCAAAAAGACCCAGGAAGGTAATATGCATAATCTCTGACAGAAAGAAGAGGAAACGTCTATGGGGGGCGAACAGGGGCCACCCACGGAGGGTGAACCAGAAGGAATGGCAGCACAGGGGAAGGAACAGGTGGTCACTGAGGACGTTCGACAGAGTTCCCAGGACTCAGGACAAATCTCAAACAATTCAGGCAGAGCTCTCCCAGTCGCTGCAGAAGTAAGAATCTAGAGGAGCAGACCGACGCAGCGGCGAATACTATTCAGGAAATTGCAGAGGCTACACGGAAGATCAACGTGCTAGTGGAACAATTGCCTAGGGTCACTCAGAATCTAGCAATCCAAAGCGAGGACTCTGAGAACCGCTAGAGAAGGTCCAACATAAGAATGAAAGGCCTAGCTGAGCCACTAGCAGGCAGGGACATGCGGGAGATGGCGCAACAGGTGTTTTGCAGACATGCTGGAATTAGAGGACGGGAATACAATTGGACCCCATCCACAGAGTGGGGCCCAAGGGAGGAGAACCGGGAGCTAGACCCAGGGATGTGGTGGCTTTGAACCATTATGGTCAGAAGGTGAAGATGTTGGCCGCAGCGAGGAGGGCAAGGTCGATTAACTATAAAGGATCAGAGCTTCAGTTGTTTCAGACTTACCACATTCCACCCTAGCGAAGCGAAGATGATGGGCAGGCTGGGGTGCACTACAAATGGACCTTTCCTTTTGGGCTGTTATTGGGAGGCGAGGCAGTACCGGGTCACCACCTGCAAAGAAGGTCTGAAGGTATTGAAGATGGAAGAGAAGGTAGCCCCACAGGCCAGCGAGAGAGCCGTCAAGTGGAAATTGTGGGAGGGGACAAAGGAGGGGGACTCAAGAAGTGGGCAATTCATCATGCTGAAGGGAGGGCGACAGTAAGGCCAAAGTAGAATACTCTCTACGGGAGAAGGGAGATGTGGGAGGTGCGTACCATCTTGATGTCATCACATGGGTCAAGGGTGACCCACACATGTTTACTCTGGGTTACTAGAGGGACTCAACTCCCAGGATGTAGGGCTGGGGCGATGGGTGGGGTGAGGGGACATCCGGCTCTAGAAACAGAACCGCCCTATGAAAGCTATGGGTAGTGGTGCGATGCTTCATCTCACCACCCTCAATGTTAGAAGGCGTAAACTCCCCGGTCAAGAGGAGGAAGGTTGCAGTCTTTGGCAAAGAACAGCATCAAGAACTTGTGAGTGCCGTCACCGGTTCTCTAGATTTCCTATACCAGGCTAAGAAAGTTAAACGGCTACTAACCAAATGGGGACTTCTGTCCATATCGTGGCTGGGGAGGGTTAATGTCCTCAAACGGTGATCTTGCCTAATTTTGTATACTATTTTATGGCACTGCCAGTGAAGGTACCCCAGAGTTTCTTCAGGGCTCTCCAAAAATCGATGGGGACGTTCATCTGGAACCTTAAGAGACCTGGTTGCCAGGGAACTTAATAACCCCCAAATGCAAACGAGGGCTGGGCATGCCCAACTTCTGCCTCTTTTACCTTGCAGCCCAAATCAGAGTGGTTTGGGTGTGGTTAATGGTCGACCACAACAACATATGGTGTCGGATGGACTGGGTGGTGGTGGGAAGTTGTTGGGAGGAAATACTCGCAACCAAAGGAAGAAAGACCCAAAAACATGTATTTAAGCAAGATAACAGCCTTGTGGGGGATACACTGGACTCGTCCCTCCTCTCCCCCTCCCCTCTGACGATTTATGAGCCCTCAGTTTGCCCCAGGATTGGAAAAGGTGGCTTTTGCCAGGTGGGAAGCAGCTGAGTGCCACAAATTGCCGCATATGGTTGAGGGCAGGGAAAGAAAAAGTAAAATCATCTGACCAATGCAAGCAGCATTGTGGGATAGGAGAAGGAGGGAGGTCATCATATTCACAGGCGAGGCATTGGCTTCAGTAGAAACGGTGGTGACTAGGGAACTTACTCCCTTTGAGAGGTAAGTCATGACTATGTCAAGACTAACACGGGATAAAAACCTAGTAGCAGCACTGTATAGAATTGTTTCCGGGGGGCCAGAGAATCCAGAGTGGTCCTATATTAAACAATGGTAATCCACCGAATTGGTACAATGGCATGTCACCCCCGAAAAACTGCACAGGTTCTATCCAGAGGTATTGGCGTTATGCTGGAGGGAATGTGGGGAACTTGGGTCCTGTAAACATCTGGTGGGAATGCTCAGACATACAGCCTTTGTGATATGGATGGTACAGATCCAGGGTAATGTCGCGTAGGATATGTTGGGGATGGGCGGGGTCTTGGGGAGCCTACCTTCGAAAACTAGAGGCATATGTAATTTTAATTATGGCAGCGTTGTTGTTAGTGGCACAAACATGCAAGCTGAAGTGTGAGGCCACAAAGCATGAGTGGGTTGGCAAGATTTGGATCTATGTTGCTCTGGAGCGGGTCACCTACTCGATTCAGGGGGACCATCAGACATTTCTGATAGAGTGGGACTTAATTACGAAGGTTCTTCAACAGGACTCACGGGCTATCTGGTGTCCGAGGAGACTGCGGTTGTTGGGTTTGGTTTGATTAGTTTGTTACGAAAGAAGAGAAGAACCTGTCAAATGTCCACAGATGTCTATGTTGTTACTGGTTGGGGGAGGTGAGGTACGGAGGGGCAGTTGGTTATTATATTTAGAAATGCCAATGTGGCTGTTGAAAAACGGCCATCCGTTGATCCATGGGGAACATATAGTGAAGACTTCCCACCAATCTCTAGAAAGGTTGAAGGTTAAATGGATACCAACTGGGAATGTCTAACTCAAGAATTACTTCCTGGATTCTTTCAATGCAGGGTTAACCTGTAGAAATCAGATATGGTCAAAATAAAAAAAATAAAAAGAAGGCCAATGGTACAAGGGCTAGTTGATCTACATGATTGAGTCCAAGACATTTGTGTAGAAAATGAAGAGAAAGAAAAGCACCAAAAATATAGAAGCATATATATCTAGCTTCACCTCAAAGTATATGACAAGAGCACCTGTCAGGGAATGCTCATAGTTTGTGGATGTATGGTTGTACCATATTAAAAGGAAATAATGGAGTAGCCGGCAATGCATGGGTGGATGACACCCTGGATCCCGCAGCCGGTTATAAACCCCCAGAATAGTTGGGTGACGGACTGGTGGCAATATACAAAGCTGTCCTTACTTCAGCTGATCAACAGGAGTATGTCTGAAATTGATTTGTTGAGCATTTAGTACACAGGAAAGCCAGAGGTATGCTTTGTGCAAACAAACCCTTGTTAATCCAAACAATAGATTTAGTGACATCAAACAACATGACCCTATTTTGGAAGAAAATAAAGGGTCACTCAATAGTTGAAGGTCCTGATAAAACTGGAGCAATCCAAGGCGAGTACATTGATATGGACCATCTCCTTGAAGAAATGCAAAGTAACAGCAGTGACTTGATCACAAACTCAAGCTGAGAGTGAGTCTTCTTTCCTGCAATGGAGTGGAGATGCTGATTTAGTAACTGAACAGAAGGAAGATCCAACCATAGGATGATCCTATAAATATTTAGAAGACCCAGAATGCGTTCCCTTATTCAAACCGGATTGGCAGGGAAAGGGATATCTTCTGGTTTTAATGAAATTTCACAAGATGTTCGAAAGTCAAGATGGAATTATAAACAGCCTGGTTACAATCACCTGAGGAGCCTTCTTATGCTTCAAAGGGCCATGCAAGACCCTGCCAGGCAGAGAGCATAGTGAACTTGCTGTGTCCTCTCCCAGAGATGATTGCTTCCGTTTGACAACCCGCTTACTAGGAGCCATGGAAGATGAGCTTAACAAACCAGCACTAGTAGAAAGCAGGGGACTGGCCAAGCAAAGCACAGGTCGAATGACAGCAGCTCTCTCAAACTCCAGGATAAAAAAATAAAAAAAACAACAACCAGAGAATGTGTCTCCAATTACAGGCAATGTAGTGTCAAGCAGAAGAAACCCAGCTCAAATTAACCGCTAATAAGGGACCCTCTCCTGCAGGCTCGAGCAGCAACCCTTGCCTTCTATGGTCCCCAAAAATCACAGAGCAACACGAAACGGCAGACTCTGGCTGACACTTGTAAGGGGAAGTGCACATCCTTTATAACATTTATTTATAATACCTTATTTATTTGGGCTGTATGGTATTTGCTGTCAAGGAAGAATTGAAACACAGAACTCTACTCTCCAAAGCTAAGCACTTAACCATTGTGTTACATCGGCTCCTTTCGGATGCGACATACAAAGCACAATGTAGAGGGCCCGTCAACACCAGCCCAAAGCGAGGAAGCCAGGAACACACCGGCTCCGCAGCTCATCCACATCTCCGCCTGGACCTCCTCGCACTAGTGCCAGAGGCAGGTGCTGCCGCCCGGCTGTGCACACACATGAAACTTAGAAGGCACCCCAGGGTGCACTGTGATTTTATTACAAAAATAACAGTGCCGTACAATTACAGAGTGTAATAAACATTGCAAGAAAAAATACCGACATGCCATTTACATTAACTATTGTAAAAATACCTTTTTGTCGGGGGTGGGGAGGACCCCAACTCCCCCTTACCTCTCCTATCCTCTCCCTCCCCTTTATCGCAATTTTACCCTAATTTTGTTTTTGGGGGTTTTAACACCTAAATCCCACCCCTAGCATTAGATTTTCCTGTGTTGATTTCTTTATTTTTTCTGCTGGTAAGGTATTCTTTACTCACTATCATTTCTTGCAATATGTTTTCGTCTTTTTAAATTCATTCTTTATTATTTCCTGCAATATTATCACTGCATACCAGCCCCAGGCAGGGGTTTAAGTGGGCAGGGGTTTAAGTGGGTCGGGGGGCCCTGCCGGGGCTCCCTAAAGTCCCCTGCCAACCCTAGCCCACCATGCTCCTAGAAACCAAGGATTTTTTTCTAAAGAATAAAGCTGCTCCAGTCTTTAGAAGAAAAAAAAATAAATAAATAAAAACACACACACACACACACACACTTCACCTTTTCATGGTGTCATTGCACCGACCCCCCTATCAGACACACATTTAATTAGAGATGCAGGGTTGATGATCCCTGCATCTCTAATTAAAGGGGCATCTGGCAGGGGGTCCCAACAAAAGGCAAGGCTGTTTTTCTACAGCCTTAAGTGTTTGCATGTAAACGAGAAACCAGGCCTTGCTTGCAAAAAAGTTTTGCCTTTTCATTGTGTCAGCGCCGACCCCCTGCCAGATGAACCTTTCATTAGAGATGTAGGGATCATTACCCTCGCACCCCAGATGAGAGGGTGAAGATCCCCCAAATCTCTAGTGAAAAGGGTGCCTGCCATGGGCTCTGCGCCGCAATTAAGAGGCAACAATTAAAAATTGCAGAGCCCTCACGTTTCCCGTGGTCATTTCAAAGATGGAAAATCTACATGCACATTTTGAAGCAAAAATCAGGGCTGGACAGCCTTCTCAGTATGGCCACGGGAGTCTCGAGGGCTCTGAAAATGATACATTGTGGTGCCTGGGAGTGTAATGCTATGTAAGGAAATGTATGTCATATGGAAAATATAGAATGGATGGATTGCTGGTGGGGAGGTTGGGACCTCACAGTTAAGTTCTGGGACAAGGAAAAAGGCCGGGACGGTAATGCATACTGGACAACCCAACAGATTTAGGCAGTAGGCTACTGCTTTTTAAGCAGTCCTACCGCCTACAGATTTCACTGACAGATCCTACTGCTTTTTAAAGTAGCAAGTAATTTATGTGACTCTTAGGCAGGCTGCAGGTAAAAGCATGCAACACATAAATTAGTCTGTCTGTACAGTGGACTGGTAGGGGAATACTTTGTCCCAGACCAATCCACTGACCTGACAGCTACTTGACTCGTCCTGCTCTCTTGCCAGGACAACCCTTAGGTGAACCACCAATGAAGGCAAGTGGCAAAGCGTAACACCATCACACAGCATTTGCCTATCAGACTAAGGGGGTATCAGTCGCCATGTCATTCAGTGTTCAACTTGCAATAAATATATACTGCATGGGTTGCTGCTACAGAGCGGTGGCAAAACGTTGCCTACCACCTCTGCGCGATTACCTTCTCTGAAATTAGGTAATTGAAGTTCGTGTTAAATTACCATTCAGAATAATACATTTGAACACCTTTCCATGTTGTGCTGTTTGATGGGTTGTGTATTTTAGAATTCTTCAATGGTGCCAAAAATGTATGTTTTGTATTTTCGTGTGATGTCATGGTAATGGGAATTATTATTTTTGAAACTTGAAAAATCCTATATCTTTTTCGTCACAGAATGTTGGCAAGTATGGTAATGCAGGTGTCAAAGGGGATAAGAATCACGTTACCTGGGTAGGTGTCAGCTCTTTCCCCAACTCGTCTACCTCCACGCTCCCATACTTGACGCGCAGTGCGTGGGAAGGTTTCTCGTCCACTTCATTGAGATTAAGCGGCCCGGACCAATCATCTAAATTGACGGGCATGGCGTGACGAGAACGAAGGGGAATCAGCAGCACCCAAAAGAGTCAGACGTTTAACGGGCAATGACAGGTGCGTAACCCAATACCACCTCAAACACAGTCCCGCCTCCTTCTTACTGACGACATCTTGTCCAATAGGGAATGGTCTTCGGTCGGCCGTCCGCGCGGATTCTGCATTCCTGTTGGTAGTTTAACATCTAAACGCGCTCCCGTTTGATTTGTATTGAGTCAGCAGATCACTGATTGGCTTTCAGAGAAAGGGGAGGTTGAGAGGGAGAACAAACACGTCATTGGCGTGGCCGTTGATGCATCCTAATAAGAAGTGAATGTTCTGGAAAGAGGAACATTCATTGATTTGACTTTGGAAATATCGACTCTGTTTATTTTTTTAGTAATATTCAGGTTTACTCACAGTGTTCTGACGAAGAACTCGGTGGGTTTACTGAATTTGATAGTGTAACGAAAAACTACAAAAACAGATTCTGAGCCACCACGTTCTAATTCCGGGAATGCAGATGGCAAACTAAACTTTGTCAGATACATGAGAAAATAAATCAAGAATAGACATGCTACAAGCTCACATACCCCTCTAACTGTTAGCAGAAATGTCATGATGCCTGTATTAAAATTCAAAATTAAGATCCCATTATGTGACCAAAAAGCTGTAGGATTCTCAAAAATAATAACATAGCTCTGTGTACTCACGGTTTTGGCGGGTGTCACCTGCCTAGTAATCAGCGAACCCCCATCCCCCAAGCTCCCTACATGCCCATACACTTCAAAGGGCTCTCACCCGTCCCCCCACAAAAAAGTGGGTGTTTTCACACACACTGACGACACAAAAGGTTCAGAGCTATGCAATAATTGGTATAATCATACCATAACATAATAGTAAATAACATCACCTGCCAAATCTTCCTGAACAACGGACGTGTCAGGTCCTTGCATTGTTTTTAGTGCAAAAGGTCCCAGAGCCTCAGGGGGCCCCAGCAACTGCCTCCATATTGGTAGTCAGCTGCCTAATGAAATGGCAATATACGGCTCTCATTTGGGATGTTAAGTGTGCGCTTTTCAGCACACGCATTACAAAGTGCATTTGCTGGAGCCCATCCGGGCATCACCAAACTCGGGCCTCTGTGGTACCTTTTTACTCCAGTTTTTCTTCATAAGCCCTTTGCTGACAAAGAAGGAATAGCTTTTCAGTGGACATTTAGTGTTTCAGCTCCCATCTGGCTGGCTGCCTCGTGATGATCAGTGGTATTACAGACATGCCAACATTCCAAAGTCCCTGAGAGGGAGATTTCAGCACCGAAATCAGGAGAATGCATTTTCCCAATAGGAATGCATTGGGGATATTGTTATTTTAGGCGGGAGACAGTAAAAAATAGCACTATTTTTAATGAAAAAATCGGGAGTCTCCCGCCTAAATGGGGAGGGTTGGCATGTATGCTATTAACATCTTAGCGATAATTCTTTGGGCCTCATCGCGAGTTGGGCTGTATCACGGCTGTAAAACCGCCCGACTGTAATAGCCTTAGCACCCATCTGTCCGGCGGTAATCGGGTTGGACGTTAACGGTTAATCCCCATTCCCCATTGGGTCCATTGGATCCAATGGGGCATTTTCAGTGCTAATACTGCAGGCTAATACAGCCAGCAATAATACAGCCGAAAATAGAGCTTTTCACCTCCAGAAAAAAGCTAGAAGTAAAACAGCCCATTTAGCGCCCAACTCATGATAGGGCCAGCCCTTAAATGCGGCGGTAATACCGTTACTGCCGCATATAAGTGCTACAGCCAAACTCATCAACATTATAATGACTGTTGGTATTCACTCTTAACAAGCCCCCTAAAACCATCATGTTAAAATGGGTCCCCACAAGCTGTGACAGTGCAAGGGGTACATTGGGAGCCAGATTGAGAGTGTCTCAAGGACTGGGGAGTGCGAGTCGTGATTGGCAGGATGACGGGAATATGGAGTATGCGAATAACTGGAAGAGCAAAATGTTAGCAAAGAAAGTTGTCATTGGGAATTGGTGATTCGTGGTGGGTGTTGGTGATTCGGGGATGGAAGAACACAGTAGGGGAATATTCTCACCATTTGAAATGATAATGAGCACTAAAGTTAACATTATAAACTGAGACTGAACTTCAAGCAAAAGATTACAATAAAGGAAATATTATTCTATCAATTCTGGTATAATATAGATAAATAAAAGGAAGGTGATACAGTAGGTGTCCTAGGACAACTTTCACAGGAAAGACATGTAAAGGGTTCTAGCATATGACAAATCAGACCCGTGATTTTTTAACACATAAACGAAATTATCAATTTTATAGCTACATTTTACACACAATAATATTTTCATAAAACCCTAAAAGCGAATGGCTAAAACCATAGTCTAATACAAAAATAGTAAAAAAAATAGCAGCATGTATCTACAAATTATGCAAAACAAATCCACCACAATACCAATTCTGAATTTTGCTAGCGTGGATAAGCTGATCGCACTCTCTCAAACTATATTAAGAGCCCAATTTACTACACATGTTTCTTTTCTTTATGACCAAATAATGCCGGACATTCATCAGGGGAAAGATTATTCAGTTTGTGTATTAACTGATGATATTTTCCATCTTCTAACACCCTGGTCATCCTGAAGATCCCTATTGGAATAAAGACACACTTTTATAATACTGATAGGGTCTCTTACATTCACCAATACCCTTCCCCCAAGGGTTTAGGTATGCACATTAATCATATATCTGAATTGCCAGATGTACTTTCCACATGGCTCTAAATTTAAATGGATAGTGATATTTAGAAATCATGAAGGTCAAACCCTTATTAAGAGTCTGTTCTTCAATCTTGGTGAGAGGAAAATTGGACAGATTGACTACCAGCCCCTTTAACTGCGGGTCTGCATCCTCTCGGTTTCCCATACTCAACGATTGTTCTCTCTTCCTAATAAAGGTTGTATTTGTCCATTATGTGTAGGATAGCTGCCTCTTGTTCCCCTTCCTCTCTTTATGGGATTGTCACCCTCTTTACCACTTCTACTGGATCCTGGTCTATTGAGTTTTTCATTCTCCACAGAAACCCCCTTTCTCACTAGAGCTAGGAGGTATCTCTAAAGTTTACATGGCGGTTCTGTTTCAGACCTTCCCTTGGGGCACCACATTTGTGATATTTTGTAGTGTAGAGGAAGCCTTTATCGTGGCTGAAAGTTTGTAGATCTTTTTTCATCCTTTCCCCCTCTTTCTGTGACAGTCTCAAGTTTAAAATCCTGTATCTCTTTGAGATGGGTTTGTAATCTAGCTTTGAATGCTTCTACATTGAATTTCTTCTTAATCTCATCTTGTAGTTCATTCAAATCTATTTCCGATTTGTTAGTGGTCTCCTGAGCTGTTTCTATCATAAGGATCAGCCAGTTATGGCCACAATTATTAGCTATTTGAGTTTAAAATCATTATTATCCAGAAATAGTCTGGGTTCATTGCGCACAATGAGTGCTTGTGGCAATGATTGGTTCTTTAGGTATTTTAGCATAACGACTGCATGGAGTTCAGTACGTATTAATAGTTTCTGTACATACATCCCACTGATCATTCACCCCCACATCACCTAGATTGCTTTCCAATCCTATAATGAGCATATAATTTAACAACTGTTGGACACATTCTATGCTGTATGCAAGACATTTGCCCGATAATGAGGCCATATTGCGTCCTCTTCAAATGACAGGTGAGAATCCTAATCTTTGAGAATAACAAGAGGTTTAGTTAAACATGCCACCGAGACTGATATGCCTCCAAATACACTAATCTCACACCAGTTTACCCCACAGTGGGGATTCACTGCCTTCCTACCTCGTGGTCAGTATGTAATAGATAAACAATAGGAAGGTGATACAGTGGGTGTCCTAGGTTAACTTTCACAGGTAAGGCATGGAAAGAGTCCTAACATATATTAAACCTCAAACCAGATACATGTGATTTTTTAACATATAAAAAACTTTCTCAATTTTATTGCACATTTTTCCACACATTATTTCCATAAAGCCCTAAAAACGAATGGATAAAACCATAGTCTAATACAAAAATACTAAAATAAAGCAGCATGTATACACAAATTATACAATACAAATCCACTGTAATACCAATTCTGAATGTTGCTAGCGTGGATAAGCTGATCACACTTTCTCACGCTACACTAAGATCCCAACTTGTACAAGTTTCTGTCCTTTATGTCCAAATAATGCCAGACATTCATCAGGGGCAAGATTATTCAGTTTGTGTATTAACTGGTGATGTTTTACACCTTCTAATGCCCCGGTCTTCCTGAAGATCCCTATGGGATAAAGACACCATTTTATAATACTAATAGGGTCTGTTACCCTCACCAATACCCTTCCCCCAAGGATTTAGGTATGCACATTAATTGGATACCTGAATGGTCTCTCAGAAATGACAAAAGGCAACCAATAGTGTTGCAATCCCTGGCTTCCTTACTTTGGATAGACCAGCTTCTTTTCCTCTTGCTAACCTGTAAGACAAAACATCCATAATAGTTGCAGATTCTCTCATAGCCTGTTGTAATTGTCTAGTGGTGATGTATGTACACTAATTTTACCTGAGAAATGGAGGTGGTCTCTCCCTGAGAACTCTTCGTCTCTCATGAATTGGTTCAGTTCAGTTCAGTTGGCTTTTATTCAACCATACAGTAATTTGCCATGAACACATATTTTAAGAAAACAGAGAAAATACACAATAAACCGAGGGACTGTAATGGCCACTGGCCCAAGAACACAGACCCTGCACCATCAGGGAATGGGGGCAAGGAGTAACACAGCTCTTATTCGTCCCTTTGGGACAATCAAGCACACGGGGCCCAGCTGGACATTTGGTGCCAGGCTCATGACCAAATGTAAACAGAGATGTTTATTTGGTGCAGGAGTGCTTTATTCATGTGCACAGGAACTTTTCACATGCATTTGGTTTGGGCGTGGCTGCTGGGGAACTGGGTTGCACGTGCAGCATCATCTAGGAGTGGCAGGGTGTGGCTGGTAAGCCAGAGCCAGGGGGCGTGGCCGGAAACTCGACTATATAAACCCACCCAGCCTTCATGCGAATGATTTGCGTTATTCTGCACTTGCATGCAGCATAATGCTTATCGCCGCCTGACTGCAGACTCACCTCTTGGACTCCAGCTTCATACTTACCTACCTGTTCTCACCTGCACACGCCTCTCGTCGAACCTGGCATCCAGCATTTAAGCTTCAGCCCCACCGAAATCTTGATCTTGACACTGCAGCACGATGCGCTCCTCATTCACAAAGATGGCACCTGCAAAGAAATACCAAAGACAAGGTTATACATTAAAGACATTCAGTTTAAGGTTGCACAGCTATCTAATCTTGCACTTAACCTTAAACCATCACTTACCTGTTGTCAGACCATCACAGATCCTCTCCTCTTCCATCAGGCTTCGCCTTGTGCTCCAAGGCCGCTGCTGGGCCGCAACTCCACCTAAAGGAAGAAATCAGAATAGAGGCACTAACAATACAAAACATTTAAACAACGAGAAGAGACAATAGAACTGAAAGACACTTACCATAAGAAGTGGCATAGTCGCAGCTGGACTGGGCTACCACGTATGAGGGGCCAGTGAAGGAACTCGGTCCCATCAAGAAGCGCCTCTGCAAAAAGTAGCAGGACGGAGTGCTCATTATCATTAATCAACAGGTGCATATGGGTCAGTGCATGCTGACCACGCTTTGGGAAGAAGGGTTCGAGAGAGACAACGGCCACAGGTTAGCATCCTCATGTTCTCTCATATCCATGCAGGAGCAGTGTCACCAATTGTCACAGCCCACAGCATATTTGCAGAGGAAGAAGCCAGACAGGGGTGATCCACTTCCATGGAGGGCTGCAACCGTGCCTCAACATCCCCGCAGAGACCAGGTGAGCGTAACAGGGACATAGTTCAATAAAACCAATAAAAAAAATTAAAAATATAATAATCGTTAAAACTTTAGATGTATTTCTAAAATCATGGTGCACAGTGCAATTCACATTATTATGGCACCATTTGACATGTAATTTGACAAACTGCTAGAAACAGTCATAGAAGCATTATCCCTGCCATATGTTGCGGCAGTCATCAAGTGCGTGGCCAACACTAACAGGACAGACAAAATATCAATGGGGAACGCAGCCACTGATGCGGCAGCCAAAATGGCGGGATATCTGCCAAATAAAATGCCTGCTCAGTACATCGTGACCACTTCACCAGCAAACAAACATCCAACACCTTATACAGCATTGCCTATCTCCCAGATAATAAAGTTACAGGGTAGGGCAACAGAAAAGGAGAAGGAATTGTGGCTACAACGGGGATGCAAGCAATTCCCAACAGATCTATCATGGAGACAAGAGAGCTCTGGGAAGACAGTAATGCCTCAGGAGCTGCTAGAAGTACCATTTGAACAGTTACACTATCCATCCCACAGTTTGAAGCAGCACATCACAGCAGATATACATGAGTACTGGTTTATACCAAACATAAAGGAGAGCACCACAGAAATGGTTGTACATTGCACCACATGTCAAGGTTTTGGTACTGGGATGACACTATGGATGTTATGGGGCACATTGCTCCGTCCTACTGCGCCGTTCCGTGAATTACATATAGATTACGCCAACCTGGGTGAGCATTGTAATGGCTCCAGGTATCTCATAGTCGTGGTTTGCCATTTCTCAAGGCGGGTGGAAGCAGGGCCTTGTGCACATCCTGATGCCAAATGTGCTGCCAGATTTTTATACGCAAGGTTTTCACTCGAAGCGGTGTGTGCGAGGTTCTAAGGTCAGACAATGACACACAGTTTTTCAATGCACTGTTTCAGCACGTTACAGCACTACTTGGCATTAAGCACTGGATGTGTTTGATTTACCACCCACAGGCCAACAGTGTTGTGGAGATGATCAACGGGCTCCTCAAGAGCAAATTATCCAATCTTTACACCATGTTGAAAAAGAACTGGGTACATTGTTTGCACCTGGCGCTCTTCAGTTTACGCACACAGCCCAGAAAAGACCACCATTTGTCACCTCACAAGGTGGTCACTGGTTGGCATATGCACACCCCCATATCTTCTGTAAGAAGAACTTCAGACGCATATAGGGCTGTTTTTGCTTCCACCTTCATTCCCCCTCCCTCTCCTGCCATGGACGCCCTTACTGATGATGTCCTTGCTAATCTTCACCTTTCTACCACTAACAACCTGGGCATCTTTGCCCTTTCATGAGGATCTGAATCAAGCCTTCCTCCAAGCGTAACACCTGGTATGACTCTGACCTAGCCTGACAGGATCCACAGCTCTGAGGCGCAGCAGTGGCATGCAACAACCACCCCCACTACGGTTTTGGGACCTGCAAGTCAGGGCTTACACAGGGCTTTGGAACCCTAGCAGAGATAGCGGGTTAGGATAACTTTGGTTGGATAGGACGGGGGTAGTAAGGTAAAAGGGTAGAGGGTTAGGGAGAGGTTATGATAGGTAGGGGGTATTAGGGTAGTTGTTATTTTAGTTGTCTCCAGCGTGTACCAGTTACACCAACACTCCTACACACTCTCACTTATCACACTACCCCTGTGTCCTGCTTCCTGTGAGGATACGTAGTACAAGAATATTAGGTATCAACAAACAAGAGCACCTGTGTCCTTGAACCACTGTGCATGGCAACAAACAATATGACAAACAAGACTGTGCAACATTTAGCTTAGGTTGTAGTTAGCCTGGGGTGGCCCCCTGTTTTCTCCTACAAGCAATCGAGAAGTCCTGTGTTGGAGGAGCAGTTCAAATGCTGCAGAAATGTACTTTGATTAGTGCACTGGTCTGCACCGCCGCATGTGGCGCTTACACATGCGTATTCCTATTTGTCCTATGAGCCACACATGGCTGTTCATGTGCGTTAGGTTATTCTATGCAGGGTTTGCTTGCACGTAGATTTACTAGTGCTTCTCCCATGCAGTTAGTAAAGGCTGCATGTGGCTGTAATGATGCTCTATATGGGGGCGCATGTGGGTTGGGCAATATAAGAGCGTGCCGGGGTTCCTGTGGTTGGCAAATGCTCAATTAGGTTTCCTAGTGTTGCGGAGCATGCACAGAGCTGTCTCTGGTCTTGCACAGACAAGCAGTGTTGGTTAATGCGCTTTGTTACGCTGTGAATGCCGACTTCCCCCTGCTCCCTGTAGGCTGCCGAGGTGCTGCAGCACTAATCTATGTCAGGCGAGGTGCCGGGGAGTGATCCGGTGGGGTGTGGCTCCTCACATTTGCTTGGGTGGCTGTAGCAGCTTCAAGACAGACCTTCTCAGCGTGGAGACTCGAGAACAAGCCCTGTGCCCTTTCTTCTGCACATGCATGCCGGCAAGCCCCATCTGACGTGGAGTTCCTCTTGTGCTGGGCCCAGGGCTTGCTGGGTAGTGCAGTTTTATAGGTTTTTATCCTGCAGAGGGAGCATAAAAGCATCCTATAGGGCTGAATGTCCTTCATATGGATGTGGCTTTGTTTTGGTGCGGCCTTATGTTTTATTACTTGTTTTTGGCCATGACCTATGCCACATAATGTCACTGCACTCCCCTTTCCATGAGTGCCCTTGCCCCTTCCACCCCTGGGCCTGACAGTATTCGTCCGTCACAGAAGGCACATGGCTTTGGCTTTTCGGGGTGATTGCTATGAAACGTGCGCAGTAGTATTGTGGCATGCACACTGCGGGCTGGTTCCCTAGATCAGTCTTCGGGCCTGTAACCCACCCAATCAGTCAGGAAATATACCTGTCCATCTCTGTGAAGTCATGAGTTGAGGATGGTTTGTACCTCGTACTCGAGTTGCCCATGTACCAATACTGGTGGTGGTTTTTTGGCTCGCACGGTGGCCGGGGCTGGTTTCAAGAGAGAGACATGAAAGGTTGGATGAATTTTCATTTGGGGTTAAATCTAAATGTACAGTAACCAGATTGATGATTTTATTTACAGTAAATGGGCCTAAGTACTGCGGCGGGAGCTATCCAGGGCCCTGTATGTGGATGTTACAAGTTGACAACTGTACCCTGCCCCACCAACTGATAAGTGGGGCTTACTCGACAATGTCTATCTGCGTATAGCCTGTAGGTGTCTTTGGCCAGCGATAGGTTGGATTGGGCATCTTTCCACACCTGTTGTATATATGCGTGTGTTGGCCCAGTAATGCAGGTAGTGTGGTTGGCGGTGGTGCTGTGCCTATTGGCAAAACCCAGGGATGATATCCTTATGGGCTATAAAATGGAGTATGTTTGGTGGACATATGGACTGCATTGTTATAGGCAATTTCAGCTAGCCAGACGTGTTGGACCCAGGACGTTTCAGTACTTGTAGCAAAAAAAAAGCAAGAATTGTTTGAGCCCCTGTTTGACATTTTCAGTTTGCCCATCCGTTTCTGGGTGATACCCCGAGGACAAACGGACGTCCATTCCAATCCTCTTACAGAATGCACACCAAAACCGCAATGTTAATTGGGGTTCTCTGTCCGTGATGATTCGGGTAGGCAGACCATGAAGTCGTACCACATGTTTTAAAAAAAAATAATTTTATTGATTTTACAACAAGCAAGACATAATTTACACTCCCGACATTTTCATTTACAAGTGTCATAGCATACATTACATGTTCTCTTAATGTCTTCCCCCTCCCTTCCCTTTAAACTCAAGCACTCCCCCCTATACCTCTGGCTCTTGTTGCTCAGGATTAGTTCTCTTCCTGGTTCTCGGGCAGGTCGTCATCACTGGGGTCACTTTGGGTGTACTCATGCAACAAGGCTATCATTTGTCTCCATTCCATCAGTGGGCCCACTTCCTCACCCTCCCCTCTGTTTGTCGCCTCATACCATGCCACTGTCTCAGCGTCTGCCCATTTTAGGAGGTCCTTCCACCACATCTCTAGTCTGGGTCTATGAGCAGCCTTCCAGCTCATGGCAAGTATCCTCTTGCCCAGGATGTATGCTAAGTCTTTGAGTTTACATACGTGTCTCAAATTTCACGTCCTAGTGAATCCCCCCAGCATGCATGCCCATATGGATTCCAGGTCTAATTTAATGCCCTTTTCAGATAGCTTGTGTTTGATTTCCCCCCAGAACTTCCCAACCTCCGGGCACGCCCAGAACATTTGAATCATCCCTGCTCCCTCCTCCCCACGCTTGGGGCATTTTTGTGCCTCTGAGTTCCCACATTTTCCTATCATTTGAGGGGTCATGTATGCTCTGTGGGTAACATATAGTTGGATCTGTTGTAACCTGGCATTTCTGGACACCTTCTTGTGGTATCTTTGGGCCCTCTCTCATTGCCCATCTTACATGGCCTCTCTCGCCTCCTCCTCCCAGTCCTGCTGCAGCTTGAGCGGCTCTTTTCCCACTCTTGACATTGTTAATTTGTATATCCTGGATATTTTATGCCTTCCCTCCGAGATGTCATACATCGTTTCAATGGCAGTGTCCGGTTGCTCCGCTAGCGCTATTTCGGACCACGTTTCTTTCACCCTTTTGACTATTCTTCTATTTGTGATATGCTGTCCCGCCTGTACCCCGGTTTTGTCCATTATTGTTTGGAAATCCATAGCTTCCCCCTCTTGCCAGAGATCCCCTAGAGTAGCAAGGCCCAATGGCTCCCAATATTTCCGGATCGCTTTTCTTAGTTGGTCATCTGCTCCATATAGCGCCATGAGTGGTACCTGCGGGGAGCATGGGGTTGGGCCTCCCATGGTCCGGCACGCTTTGTGCCAGACCTCCCAGCCTAGTGTTAACAATCTCGGCCTACCCTGCATCTCTGACTTGGGTAGCCATATTAGTTCTCGTAGGAAGTATGGGGCATTCTCATCCATCAGCAGACTGGATTCTGCTGTCTCATCCTCCGCCAGCCACCTGGCTACGTATTGTAGTTGCGCCGCCAGGTGGTATATCTCAAAGTTTGGTAAATTTATTCCCGCTCTGTCATACGCATTCTGTAGTTTCCACAGGACCACTCTGTTTCTTGTGTTATGCCACAAGAAACCTCTGCACAGGCTGTGCAGTTTAGTAAAGAAGCGCCTGGGCACCATGTATGGAATATTTGTGAAGAAATGTAATAGCCTAGGCAGGACCACTATTTTCAGCAGGGTCGCCCTTCCCACCATTGCCAGGGGGAGCTTTGCCCACAACTCCATGCTATTCCTGACCCCCTCCACAGTTTTCTTTGTATTGTGCTTGTGCTCCGCCACCACCGTACGGTAGATGTTGATCCCCAGGTATCTGAACGTTTTGGTATGCCAAGCTATCTGCAGGGTGGGTAGGTTTGTCTGTGGTATGCCTTTGTATCTACCCAGGGGGAACATTCTCGATTGTTTAGGGTTGACCGTTATCCCGGATAGAGCCGCATAGCGCTCCATCACTTCTAGGATGTATTGCAGGTTCTCCTCTGGGTAACGCAGGTACAGGAGCATATCGTCTGCATACAGTGATATCAAGTGCGGTCCCCCTTTGGTGCGTACCCCAACCTCACTGTATTGCTGTCTTAGATAGATTGCTAGTGGCTCGAGTGCGAGGATGTACAGCATCGGAGACCATTGACAACCTTGTCATGTGCCTCTACTTAATTGCCACCTCTCTGAGATGATCGCTCCCGTTTTTACTCTGGCTGGGGAGGAGCTATACAGCATTTTCACCCATCCCAGGTACCCAGGTCCCATCCCGTATTCCTTTAAAGCCGCCATCAGCCATGGCCACCGACTGCATCTAGCAAAACTACTGCTATTTCATTTGGGTCACCCTTTGTCTGCTCTATGATGTGGTGGACCCTCCTATGGTTATCAGATATGCTCCTGCCCGGGACGTACCCAGTTTGATCGGGGTGTATTAATTTGTTTATCATCGGCTTAAGTCTATTCGTGAGCACTGCTGTAAGGATTTTGCTGTCTTGGTTCAGCATGGATAGTGGTCTATACAACCCACAATCTACGCTGGGCTTGTCTGGTTTAAGGAGGGGAATGATTACCGCCTCTCTCAGAGATTCCGGCAATCTCCCTTTCTCAAATGCCTCATTCAGCATTTCCAGTAGCGGGGAAAGGATCTCTTGTCTGCATGTTTTATAAAACTTTCTGGGGAGCCCAACCGTGCCTGGGGCTTTACACGTGGGTAGATGCATCACCACTGCTTCTAGTTCCTCCAGTATAACTGGGGCTTCTAGGTTCTCTCTATCCTCTGCGCTTAATTTGGGCAATCCTATGTCTTCCAGGATCTCCTGCGTCTCCCTCTCCATGTCCTCCCCTATGTCTGTGTAGAGGTGTTCATAAAATCTGAGGAAGCTCTCGTTCACCGTTTCCTGGGTATTCCAGACTTGTCCCGTCTCTCCCACTATCTCTCCAATTGCGGGCCTTGGTACCTCGTTTTTATATAGCCATGCTAGCAGCCTCCCTGGTTTGTCCCCTCCAGCGTGTTGTCGTTCGATATATTTCTTTTAATTCAGGTTGCTTAACCGCTCCCATAGCTCCCAGCCAGCCAATTGCAACTGGCTCTCACCTTCCGCCTGTTCCTGCGAGGTCCCCTCTTTTTCCATTATTGTTTCCAGCCTCTTTTCTATATCCTGCAGCTCCCGCTCTATGCCCCCCTGAAGCCCTTTAGATTTGGATGTGGCCCCTTCCCTTATTACCACCTTGAAGGCCTCCCATAGGGTCCCCTCTGATTCCACACTTCCCGTATTGTGCTCGAAATAGCTTATTATCTCTTCCCGTAGGTCCTCTTGGAATGTGGGTCTCTCAGTGGCTCGGCTCTAAGTCTCCATTTTGGAATTATGGCTCTTGGGGGCTGGTGTCGCCACTCCAGAACCAGGGGGGAATGGTCTGATAGTATCCTGGCTTTATATTCTGAGCCCACTACGCCGGGGGTGGTGAACACGTAATCCAGCCTCGTGTACAAATTATGCGGGACCGCATAGTGTGAGTAGTGTCTTGCTGTCGGGTGTTGCCGTCTCCAGATGTCCTCAAACCCAAAGTCTTGCAGCAGGGCCCGTAATGCTCTTGCTGCGGGGGTGGGCTTATCTAGTTTCGTGTCCGATCTGTCTAGTTTAGGGTCTAGCGTACAATTGAAGTCCTCCCCATATGATCGCCCCGCCAGTGAGGGGGCTGATCTTTCTATATAACGTTTTGTAGTAGGTCACTGCATCTTGGTTGGGGGCATATGTGTTTATGATGCTTAGTTCCCTATTTTCCAAGAGCCCTCAGAGCGCTACCATCCTCCCATCTGGTTCCACCATGGTCTGTAATATCTGAAAAGGCAGCTGTGGTGCCACCCAAATGATCACCTCCCCCTAGCATATGCTGAATATGTTGCATCTATGGTAGTGCATTTCCACTTTTTTTTTTATTACCTCCTGTTTCTCCTTAGTGAGGTGAGTTTCTTGCAGCAGGGCTATGTCTATTTTTTGCCTCCTCAAGTACATCATCACTTTATTTCTCTTCAGGTAGGTGTTAAGCCCCCTGACGTTCCAGGTTATTATTCTGAGATCACCCATCGCCCTTCCTGTCCCTCCTCCCGTCCCTCCCTCCATAATCTTTTGCCTGAGAATACTTAACATGGGTTATGTGCAGAGGTACGCGGGTGCATGCTCGTTCCCTAATCACTATCACTTCAAACTCCCCAACTCCCTCCCCTGCCCCTCCCGCTCCAACCCCAACTGTTGCCCAGCTCCATCCCTGGATATTGGGCAATCCCGCATTTGGTTCTGTCCAGCTAAGCCGGTACCGGGTACCCAGCAGGAGGTTACCGCTCTACTGGTAACCTGACTTACCTATCTAAGGGGGTGTGAGGTCGGGTGTTCTGTATCTCCCTGTTGTGCATCACAGTTCGCTGCCTTCCCGTTATCTAACACGACTATAATCAAGTCCCATTTTTTACATCTTTATACAGCACCTCGCTTTCCGGAGTCTCTGCATCATTTCTCCGCACCACTTCCCTTCTGGTCCTCTTACCCTTCCTGGCAATTTTGTGTGTCTAGCCAATCTGATGCCTCTTCTGGGGTGTCAAAAAACAGTGTCCTGTTCTTGTGGAATACCTTCAGTCTCGCTGGGTACATCAGCATGTATCTGTGGCCTGACTCCTGTAGCCTCCTCTTAACTGCTCCGAAGTTGAGTCGTCGTGGTTGCACCTGAAATGTATAGTCAGGGTATGCTGTAATTGAGGCGGACGCCCTTTGGATCGTGCTTCCCTTGCAAAGTATTCCAGGATCCTTTCCCTGTTGCAGTAGTTTAATATTTTAGCTATAATGGGTCTCGGGGGGGGCTCCCGGAGGGGGCCTCCTTGCCAGGGCTCTGTACGCCCTTTCCACTGCAAATCTCTGGGTAAGTGTTCCCCCTTCTATCTCTTGCAGCAACATGTATTCCACGTACTCCGTGGGGTTCGATCCCTCTTCTTCCTCGGGAAGCCCCACAATGCGTACATTGTTCCTTCACGCCCGTCCCTCGACTTCTTCGGCTCTACTCTCCATGTTGCTCACCTGCTGACGTAGCGTGTGGATCTCTGAGGCATGTGAGGAGCAAGCTGCTGTGTTGGCCCCCACTTCTTTTTCCAGTTCTCCCGTGCGGTCCGCTATTGCCCTTACATCTTGTCTCAGGAGGTTTAGGTCTATTTGCACTGCGTCTATTTTGGATTCCAATGCCACCTTCAGTGTGGTCATGGCGGCTTCCAGTTTCGTTTCCACGCCTCTTTCAGGTCGGCAATGGCTTCCAGGATTTGCCGGTCTCCTCGTGCTGGGGATACGTCCAGCTGGGCACTTCTGTCCTTGCTTCAGGCGCCTTTGGTTGGTTGCAGGATCTTGGTGTAGTCCTCCATCGTAGGTTGCTTCCCTTTTGTTTTATTGAGCTTAGTTGCCATGTCTAGTGCTGTATCAGGTGAGCGGACACCCTGTTCCAGATGTTACGGTTTGTTGCCACTGTCGGGGGCTCGGCCTTGTGTGTATGGGTAGCCCTATTATTCCCTCTCAGGATGGTGGTCCCTTTGGGCTCGTTCAACAAAGTTCTGTCTGGGTCAGTCCCACTTCTTTGTGATCCATTGTGGGCAGCTTCAGCCTGTTTTGCGCCCCCCTGCGCCACTTTTCTGTGCTGTGGCTGGTGTCTTTTCCAGAGATGTTCCAAGGGGGGGTGTCCTGGTATAGTGCGACGTGTGAGCTGTGTTATGTCCCAGCTGAGCCTCTCCGCACTTGTCTTCAGGGGTGGAATGCAGCCTATTTAGGCTCCTGGGCTGTCCGTTCTGGTGATCATTCCTAGGGTGACCCAGGCTTTGCCACCACTGGGCATCCTTCAGTGCCCAGGTTTCAGCTGCATATATGGTCCCATTTAGCATGTGTGACTCTCAGGTTGCCTGGTTCAGATGGGGCTCAGTGTGAGCCAGCCCTCGTGTGCCAGTGGCCAGTGTTGTTGCGTTACTTGTCTAGTGAGTAATTGCTTGTCGCAAGCTTCATAGAGCGGTTCATCCGCAGGGCCGGGCGTCCACTTGTTGTTGCGGGGTATTATGGCTTACTGCCCGTGTTCGCTCCTTATTTTGTTGTGGGGGTGCTGGTACCACAGTTCTGGAGAGGGCCAGCCCCTCTTTCACCTCCTTCGTTTCTGCTCTCGACTCGTTATGTACATGGGCCACCCTCCCTAAGAGACAGATGTTGTGTACTCTCTCAGTGCGTTCACTCGGCCCCCTGAGTCCCCTGCTTTTCTCGTTGGGGTTTGCCGCGGTGGTGTCGCTGAGGGGGGCTCCTGGGCTTCGTGCCTTGATCTGGTGAGGGGCTCAGGATGCTGTGTTGGGCAGACAGCCCCCGGTGGCCCTCTGCGGCTTACCCTTGTTTGGAGGCACTTCCCGGCTCCGCCTTCCGCCCCTTCTCCTCTTCGCGGTTTGAAGCACTGCCGGGGCAACGTCAAAGCTCGGCTCTATACGCACCGGGCTTTGGTGCTCAGGGTCACCGCTCCGTGTCTTGATGCCCCTTTATATAGTGTCGTCCACATTGGCTCTGTGCTGGGGTGCTCCTCCCGGAGACAGGTGCCGGCTCACTGTCCCGTCATACGTGCTCCTCCCTCTGTGTTCTTCTGGTCCTCTTCTTGATATTCCTTGATGCCGGATCCATTAATCTTCACTGCGGGGATCCCCCTCGGCGGCGCTGCAGCGCCCTGCTCTGAAGCCTTTGTTCTGTAGTGCGGCTGCCATTTTAGTTAATGTCCGTCAGGTCTGTGGCTCTTTTATATTTGGGACATCTTCTGCAGAGTCCGGATCACGTCTCCATCTTGCGCATTACACGCCGCTTACTTTCCCCTGCTCGTTCCTATCTTTTGGGCGAGATTTCTGCAGTGAGGATGGCAGGTTTCTCCAGGATAAATGCTGGATCGTTGGGAGCTCCAGAGTCGCCCAGCCTCCTACATGGCCAGCTAGCCACGCCCCCGTCGTACAACATGTTGTACAAATAAATCTGCTCTGGTGACTGCTGTTGGGACGCCCTTGCATGGGACAAAATGACCATCTTGGTGAATGAGTCCACAGTAACGAGATTGGCAGTGTGCTCCTGTACCAGGGGTAAGTCCACTATAAGGTCGATGATGACCGGTTGCCAAGGTATAGGGGGTGTTGTCAGCGTTCAAAGAAGGCCAGCTGGCTTTTGGTGGCCAGCCTTGTTCTTGCAACAGATTTTGCAGCCTGAGACATAATGCTGTATGTCTTGCCGGATGGCTGACAACCAGAAATGTTGAGCTAGCAGGTCATATGTCTTTGTAATGCCCAGATGGCCTGCTAGGGGCTAATTGTGAAACAAATGCATGGCCTTCTTTTGTAGCTACGTGGTAGAAGTCCTGTGTTGCTGTAGCAGTTTAAATGCTGGAAAAAATGACTTTGAATAGTCCACTTGTCTGCACCGCTGCACGTGGCGTTTACACATGCATATGCCTATTTGTCTTATGAGCCGAATGTGGCTGTTCATGTGTTTTAAGTTATTCTATGCTGGGTTTGCTTGCACGTGTATTGTGCTTCTCACAAACGGTTAGTAAAAGTTGCACATGGCTGTAATCATGCACTATATGGGGCCGTACGTGGCTTCGGCAAAATAAGAGTGTGAGTTCCTGTGATTGGCAAACACTGGATTAGGTTTCCTAGTGTTGCAAAGCCTGCACAGAGCTGTCTATGGTCTTGCGCGGGCACACAGCGTTGGTGAATGCACTGAGTTACGCTGCGTATGCTGACTTAGCTTTTGCCGGAAGCAGCGGCCAGATGTCTGGTGGGGCTGGGCCCGCTATGTGACCCTCCCATCCTCCCCGTAGGCTCCTGAGGCGCTGCAGCACTTATCTGTGTCAGACGAGGGGCCGGGGAGTGATCATGTGGGGAGTGGCCCCTCGCATTCGCTTTGTCGGCTGGAGTTGCTCGGAAACACGTCTTCTCTGAATGGAGACCCGAGCAGAAGCCTGTGCCGTCTTCTGCACATGTGCGCCGGTGAGCCCCACCCAACGTGGAGTTCCTGTTGTGCTGGGCCCAGGGCTTGCTGGTTAGTGTAGTTTTATAGGTTTGTTTCTGAAGAGGAGGCATAGAAACCTCCTATAAGGCTGGATGTCCTTCATATAGATGTGGCTTTGTTTTGTTGTGGCCTTAGGTTTTGTTACTTGTTTTTAGCCATGACATATGTCACATAATGCCACTGCACTCCCCTTTCCATGTGTGGCCCTGCCCCTTCGACACCTAGCCCTGAGCCTCTCTGAAACACAAGTGCAGAGTGGCTGAGCGGAAGTGCAAACGCATCCTCTGACAAACTTGCCTGTTGCCTGCTCCAAAGGCATTAAAGATCCTCCATTTGTTCTAAGAAGAAGGCTCACATACAAGCCTGCATCTCCGTACCCTCTAACAACTCTAGCAAACTATTCAAAATTTGCAAGGAACTCACCAATCCTTCTGCAGTCTCCACATCTCCCCTTCTTTTCCTGACCCTCTGTACCTCTCTGGCCTTCCACTTCCTTTCCAAAACCCAGGACATTCTTGCCTCACTCTCCTCTAGCCCCCTCTATCATCCCCCCTTCTATGCTGCCTCCCCTCTTCCCTCCCCCACCTCTCTCCTCCTTATCTCCCATAGCACTGGATGAGGTGTCTAGAGCAGTCCTCTCTATGAAAGCATCCTACAAACAGGTGCTCCCCTGTTCCTTTAGAACTATCAAGGACAGCATTGCCTCCCTTGTGGCTTCCCTAGCAGTTTTATGTAACCACTCCTTTGCCACTGGCTCCTTCCCTCAACCCCTCAAGCACTCCCTTGTACATTCCCTCATCAAAAAGCCCTCTTCTGACCCTTTCTCCCCTGCTAACTATTGCCCTATCTCCATCACCCCTTCCTGGGCAAACTCCTTGAGAAGATTGCCATCTCCCAACGGACCCAACACTCCGACTCTGTCAGCTGTCCCCACGACCATCAGTCTGGCTGCAGAGCTCCCTGAGGCACGGAAACTGCTCTACTGAACACCCGTGATGACCTGCTCTCTAATCTTGACTCCAGTTCTCCTTCCGTTCTTATTCTCTCTGATCTTTCTTCTTTCTTCCGCGTTTGACATGGTCAACCATGCCACCCTGATATATCGGCTCTGTGACAACCTTGGCATCACAGGTTTGGCTCTGGATTGGTTGACCTCCTTCCTCTCCAACAGACCCTCCCCGTACAACTGGGCACTTTTCTATTCCCTAATCACCCTCTCCACCTGTGGTGTCCCTCAAGGTTCAAACCTCTTGCCGTGGTTTTTCAATATCTACCTGGCCCCCTTGGCTCATCTGATCTCCTCTTTCTCTCCTCACTTCCAGTGTTGTGCAGATGATACACAGCTCTCTTTCAATCACTCTCCCTCCTCCTCTTCCTTCTCTCTCATCCCTGACTGTATGCCTGCCATTCAGTCATGGTGTGCAGCCAATGAGCTCTTCCTTAATGCCAGTAAAACCGAGATCCTCTCCATTGGGCCCCCAGCTCCCTCCTTTCCTGCCTCCCTCTGACTGTCCTCTATGGACCCCCATCACTCACCTTCTTGTGAGGCAAAAAAACTTGGGTCAGCTTTGACTCCTCCCTCTCCTTCTCTCCTCACATTGTAGACCTTGCCAAGATGGCTCACTACCAACTGCACCTCTTGAGAGGTATTCTCCCTTCCCTCAACTTCCGCCAGATACTCAACGTCAACAGAGCTCTGGTCCTAGGCTTGACTACTGTAACAGCCTCTTCCTTAATCTCCCTTCATCCTCCCTTAGTCCCCTTCAACTAATTTAGAATAGGAATGCAAGGTGTATTCTTGGCCTCAAGCCCAGGGACCGCATCTCATCAGCCCTAATTTCTCTTCACTGGCTCCTGGTTGCTGCTAGGATCAAACTCAAGACCCTTTGCATCACCCACAAGGTTTTCTGTGGCCTGGGACCCCCTACAGTATGCTCTCCCCCCCTAAATACCTCCCTGCTGGAGCCCTTCAGTCTGCTAGCTCTATCTCCTTGCAAATCCTTTGCTTCTCTAGGCAAAGAGTGGGGGTAGACATCTCTCCTCTGGAACAGTCTTCCTGCCCCTCTCAGGCTTGAGCCGGATCTCCTTAAGTTCCGGAAGCTGCTCAAGACCTTCCTTTTCTCCTCCTTCTCTCACCCATGCTAAATCCTCCCCTCCCCTCTTTGACTGGCTCCTAGTTCCCTCTGAGAATTACAGGGGCTCAGGCCCCCACCCAATCCTCCCACGCCCTTGCCCCTCCTTTTTACCCCCGTGCTTACCTGCTCTCTATGGCACTTGTCCTTTGGGCCTCCCCATACCTTCTGCACTTCGCCTGTCTCCTTTCCCTCCCACCTTAGCACTTATCGCTCTGACCTATATTTCCCCCTCCCCATTCCCTCGAACTTCTTGTTTTTGCACTTGCACGAACCGGTTGTCACAAGGCCTAGTAGGACCTTTATTGGTTCTTTCTCCCTTGTCCCCCGCTCTTCTGCCTTGCTAACAGTGTTCCTGAAACTTAGAGTGGTGTACCTTTCCATATTCTGTCTTTTTCCCTCCCTTTCTCCCAAACTTATTGGAGTGCCATCTAGTTAAGCGCTCACCTCTGTATGAAAATAAGTGGTGTTTTACTGTGAGTTATCTGATAAGGGAAAAGGGGTGTATATGGCTCCAAGGACCCAGAGGGATGGCGCTCTGTTCTAAGAGACCTATGGGCTTTTGCATTTGGTATTTGCTACGGATACACACAGGGCATGCCTTGAAGTATCCTTCAGTATCATTTGCCATACTGGGCCAATAGAATGATTGTTTGACCAGCTCCAATGTTCCATTACAACCTCGATGTCTCGCGGTGACTGAGTCGTGACAGCAATAGAACGCTACACGCCAGACTCCTTCAGAGGGCAAGTATAATCTCTTTTTAATTAACAAAAGACCGTCCTTTTCCTCCACCTGCGAGTGGTCAAAGGGAACTGAGGACTCTACGTCCCCTAGAGAGGCTTCCTTGACTTGCTGCAGAAAGGTAGAGCTGCAGACACTATCCTCGAGTGTTCTCTGATGGATTCCGAATCCTGACCAAACTTCCGGGAAAGTGCATCTGCCAAAATGTTTTGTGAGCCGGGTAAATACGTGATAGAAAAATGAAACTGTGCGAAGAAATGAGCCCACCTAGCTTGGCGGGTGTTGACGCACTCCATCTGTTGGAGTACCTGAAGGTTCTTATGGTCTGTGCGAATAAGAAAGGGTAGCTCTCTGCCCTGAAAAAGATGCTGCCACTCTTCACAAGCACCCTTGATGGCTAAGAGGTCTTTCTCTATTACAGAGTAGTTTCTTTGACTGGATGTGAGAGTCTTAGACAAGTAGGAGATAGGGTGTTCTTTCCCTTCATGGACTTGAAGGAGAGCAGCACATATGGCAGCAGAAGATGTGTCTGTCTCCCGGATGTTAGGGAGAATTCTCTGTTTAGGCTGGATTTCCTAACCTAGTGAGTCCCCCAGCAGCTTTGCTGGATTTTTGGGGTTTATTTTTTTTCTCCTGCCAAGAGTGAGACTCTTTTACCCTCACTCTTGGACATGATTTGAGTGTGTTTCTTTGAATCTAGATGTGTTTAATGGGCTATGAGGTCTTTTACTCCATAGGGCTTCATGTGTTTTTGTGATGTGTGTTACACAGCACCCTCAGTGCAGTAACACAGAGGTGTCATAGTGACCCCCCAGTATAGACTCCATACCTTGGGACTGACTACTGTCTCCCAGGGCATGTAAAGTCACCATTGACTTTACTAGTCTTAAATTCTGAACAGAACCAGTACAAACCATCATATTGTGGACGTACTGGCTGGGCCAATTCAATTGCCCCGGGGTCTGTTAGTCGAGGGGGCACGTCTCCGTCCCCCCTGATCGAGTTTTGGCTGGTGGCAGTGGATACTACTTTTTATATTCAACCGCAAATATTTTCCTATGGGATTTCCCATTCTTTTAGGCTGCTATCTTTATTTAATTATTTACGGTAGCCTCGAACATAGCGCTGGTTTATTTAATTAATATTAATTCTCCGGTTGGTATTTTTTGCCAAAACTTGATTCTAAAATGGCGTTTGTGTTCTCTTCTGTGACTCCAACCCAAGTCGAGCCCTTTGTTCCACTTTTTGGCGGGCTTCTCCACAGAAGCCCTCCAAAGTGGTGCCACTCTGTCTGGGGTACTTAGGAGGGGTGGAGTGGAATTTAGGCACCCTGGACTGAGTTGCCTAGGCAACTCAAGTCGCACTCCGTCCTGATTGGCCCAAGTGGTGAGCCGGCCGGCTCACCACTTAGCATGTTTGAGTGTCAGCTAGGCTGAGTGAATGGGGGTTTTCTGCATAAAAGCAGGGCTTTGGGGACTGGAACTTCCGAAGTCGCCACAGGACCTAAGAATCCGACGAGGGAGAAGCTGAGCCGACCTGCCACGACACCACCACCGGTGGAGCCCTGCTGGACCGTCTCACCACTTTTCCCAACGACAGAGGAGATCTCCCGCCGGAGAGTCTTCTTCCTTTGACTCGTGGGGATAACCAGTTTCACCGTCTTTTCGCCTCCCGACATACCTCGTGGCTGCCTTGCCTGTGCCAAGCACCCCGGCAACCGGGATACCACGTTCTACCACGACTGCGAATCAAAGGTACCACCTTTAACCGGAAAACTCCGCGGCTGGTTTCTTCCCTGGTAGTGCAACAACCTTTATCTTTCCTCCAAGTCGAGATCTTCTCTTCCCCTGGACGACGACGTGACTTGCACCCACTGCCAGGAACAACTGCCACCGCTGGAGGATCCTTCCCACTTAAGGTACCGTGTCCCGCCTGGCTTCCCTTGCTACCGACTGTACGGGGTAGATTTAGCCCCCGGCTTTCGAACCTGGGTTAGCCTGGGACCCCCTGGCTAAAGTTTCCTAAGCCTCTCTAAACTCTTTCTGGAACTCTCTGCAAGACTTTCTAAGCCTAGTGTAACTGTGTGATCTTGGGCGCATTTGTGCTCTGCTCTTTCTAAGAGTGGGCCCAGCCTTTGGACTTTGGTTCACCAGTGACTTTTTGCTCTTCTGCCTTGCTAACAGTGTTCCTGAAACTTAGAGTGGTGTACCTTTCCATATTCTGTCTTTTTCCCTCCCTTTCTCCCAAACTTATTGGAGTGCCATCTAGTTAAGCGCTCACCTCTGTATGAAAATAAGTGGTGTTTTACTGTGAGTTATCTGATAAGGGAAAAGGGGTGTATATATTACAATAGTAACTGTGTTTAGAATATTTTATAATAAGAGTGCTGGAGTGTTTCAAACAGTGTGTTTTTAAATAAATAATTATATACTTTGATACCAAAGCTCTGGTCAGTGTTTGCTTGTATTGGTGTGTCTGAGTGCCTATTGTGTATACTTTGCATACTGCCTAACTCTTCTTGAGAGAGGTCTGACTGCTCAGCCACAGCTACCAGGTAAATCTGGGTGGTACAGACTGCTACCAAGTGGGTTTACTGCCAACACCTGTAGTCTTAAATCTTTTGCAATGTTCCCTAAGGGAACTGCACAGGTTTCTGCCTAACACCGGATGAAAGGTTTGGTCTGATCTGGTTGTCTTAATATGGGGGCCGAAAAAAAAGCGATGTTTGAATAAGGAGAAACTGTCTTCAGCTGTTTGGTTCCATCTAAAAGGGGCGGAAACCTTCTTGAGCAACTGGGTAATCGGTAGAACAATGTGAGAAAACTCTGGAATACATTTCCGGTAGAAATTGGCTAAGCCTAGGAATTTCTGGACCTCTTTGACAGATGTGGGCGAAGGCCAGTCCATGATGGCAGATACCTTGCGCGGATCCATTGTGATGACTTGGTCTGACAGGATGAACCCCAGGTATGGAATGGTGGAAGAAGAGAATACACATTTCTCGGGTTTGACTAACAGAAGTTTCAACTTGAGCCTATGCAATACCTCTTGGACGTGGTCCTGATGTTCCTTCTTGTTCCGTGAGTACACCAAAATGTCATTCATATATACGATAGTTGAATGGCAGAGAAGATCGGAAAACAGCCTATCCATGAACCTTTGAAAGACGGACGGAGCGTTCACCCACCCAAACGCCATTACCTGATACTCAAAGTGTCTGAATGGGGTGCGAAATGCCGTCTTCCACTCGTCTCCTGATCTTATGCGGAGAAGGTGATAGGCATTCCTTAAGTCAAGCTTGGTGAGGATAGTTGCCCCTTGAACTGCCTCCATTATGTCAGATATTAATGGCATAGGATATCGATCTCGTATGGTCACTTTATTGAGACCACAGAAATCTATACAGGGTCTCAACTGCTTGGAATCCTTTCTGGGTATAAAAAAGAGCGAGGCCCCTGCTAGAGAACATGATTGCCGGATGAGGCCGTTGGTGAGGTTGGCATCAAGGTAATCTCGAAGAGCCTTCGTTTCTGTTAAGGAGAGGGAATACATTCTACCAAACGGAACTAATGACCCCGGTGTCAGATCTATGGCACAGTCCTCTGGTCGGTGCGGTGGTAAGTACATGGGGATTTTTTCCAGGAACACATCCTGGAACTCTTTAAGATAACCGGGAAGACAATGAATGGAACAGGGTTCAGTGCTGAAATTGGTCTTGACTGCCTCGAAGCCTGTTCCCTTAAGACAGTTCTTTTTGCAAAACGAGGAATTAAAGCTGAGACAGTTCTCTGACCAGTTGATGGTGGAATTGTGTCGTCGCAGCCATCGATGCCCAATATCACAGCAAAATGTGCGGCTCGAATGATGTCAAAAGACAGCCTCTCGGTATGTTGCATAATGGTTACCGATAGTTCTTCAGTAGAGTGGGTGATGAGACCTGAACTTAGGGGTTTGCCGTAGACCCCTTCCACCTTCTGATCTTCTTTCTTTTCTATACGTCGTAGTCCTTCTTTCTCTACCCATAGAGTGTCAACAAAATTCCTTGCAGCGCCGCAATCATGCAACGCTAGGGTTTCCAAACTTCTACCTTGCACAAGGACCTGTATAGAGACCACCATGAGCCGAGTGCCCTCTGAGAATGCGGGAGTAGAGACCGCTATAGTGGTGTAGGGAGCTAGTAGGGTACCTCAGTAATTCGTCCCTGCTAATACTGAGGCCACCCATTTCCCAACCGCATGGGAGGGACTTCAGGGCAGTCTCTTAACAGATGAGTCTCAGATCCACAATACATGCAGAGATTGCCATCTCGTCTCCTCTTTCGCTCCGCCGGAGTAAGGGGAGCACAGGCAGTTCCTATTTGCATAGGTTATTCCTTGTTTCTTGGAGGACGTGAAGCAAGTGAGGAGGAAGGTGTGTGTGATTCAGAGTGGCGAAGATGACTGCAGTTCTTTCTTCTTTCTGCTTGCCTTTCTGACAGCCGAAAGTCAATTTGGAGAACCGCAGAGAGGAGATCTGAGAACGTTGGAGGGCGCACGGTTTGTGCCAATTCATCCTTGAGTTCTTTTTTTAAGCCTTGGCAGAATATAGAGTACTGAGCCTGTTCTGGCCATCTGGCATCTGCAGCCAATTGTTTGAAGGTGGTTATGTAGGACAAGAGATCCATATTGCCCTGGTGAATGTTCAGTAAATCCTCACAGGAAACAAAAGAGGTTTCAGGCCTTTGAAAGGTTTGGCGAAGTAGATTTACGAATGTTCGGTAGTCTTGAAGGATCTGATTGGGCTGGGTTAACAGGGAGGTGGCCCAAGCTAGGGCATTCCCCGTCATATGGGTAATCATAAACCCCACCTATGCATGGTCTGAAGCGAAAGTTCCAGACCTAAAAGCTAAGTGGACTCCACAGGCTTCTATGAACTCTTTCAACTTCTTAGATGAGCCATCAAATTTGCCCAACACTAGGGCCACAGGAGGAAGATCCATGGGATGTTGTTTTCTGGCAGTAACCATCTGCCGCATGACCGTGTTTTCGGTCTTCATATTTTGCACTTCTAGTGTAAAACCCTGAACTGCAGCCACCAGCTCTTGGACCTGTTCTGCGGTGGGCATGTTATGATTTGGGCGTTGCAAACTGTCAATAACCTCTTTTTCGGGTAAGCATAATTTGGTTTCAAAATCCCCCTCCTCCTCCTCACCTGAAGAACTTGGTTCCGGCGAAGGCTCCTTCTTCTTTCTTCTTGTAGGTATCTTCTTTTTTTTTTTTTAGAAGGTATGGCCTGCTACGAAAGGAAGCCACTGTGACTGCCGAATATGGCAGATCAGGGACTTTGTCCCTGGAACGACTGAGTGTATGAGGAAAAAGCCGTAAGGCATAAAAAACCCAAGAGAGACGGTAAAATGAAAATCCTCCAGGAGATGCAGAAGAATTTGCAGAAGTATTGGTTTCCAGAGAAACAAGGATGAAGGCCGGTGAACTTTAGTTCGGGAAGCGGCAGGAATCCTTTAGAGTAAACCCTCAGTAATCCCAGAGTGGACAGGAAGAGACTAGGCAGAAGGCTGTAATACTGTCCCCAATAATCTCTGGCAGGAGGTAAAAGGAGTGGAGATAAACACAGGCCGCCAAAGCACCATAGCAAGAAAGGTGTGTGCAGCCCTAAGAGAGCTACCAAGGGGAAACAGACCCAGACAGAACCCAGATGAATAAAGAGTAAGCCGCAGGCACCGGGAAGTAGAAGGGAACCGGATGCCAACAGAGAAAGAAAGGTAAGAAAGAAGGGGGAACCAGGAGAACCAGTAAAGACAGAGGACAGCAGGCGGCACCAAGAGAAATGCCGGATTGCAGGAGAATGCAGCGGAGACATGCTGCGAGAGAACGAAACAGTAAGCGGGAGAAAGGGCAAGAATAGCACGAGAGCCAAAGTGAAAAAACACAGAGAAAGGGAAACAGAAGGGAAACGAAGGAAGGCGAGCAGAGAGCAAGCGAGGAAAGAGGCGGACTACCACCAAGGAGAAAAATGCTAGGGAGCTTATATTACAAAGCAGAGGAAAAAATATTTAACTAGTTGCAACGCGTCGGCCGTCGGGAAAAAGAATGGCTAAATGCTTCCCGGCGGTGGCCATGTTGCAGGAAAATTAGACCGCGTGAAACTGAATGTGGTAGAAATGTGAAGGCACAATCAATTGAGCTGGCTCCTCCAGTGTCTCCATAATTTCCAACCCCCTGGAATCATGACAGAAACACATAAATTCGACCGTATAGCTGGGGGGTGTGGCTACAGAGCCATGTTGTAGGACGTGTCTTGAAGGTGCTCCCGTTGATCCTAATATTACAGACAAGCTCTACACAAGGAACTGTGCAATTGGACATGGAAAGGACGGAGGAGGTGTGCGAAGGTCCACTGCACACGTACATGATGGTTTCATGAAGATTGAGGCTGGTGTACAGAAGTTATACACAGAAGAATATCTCGTTGCTGGTCAGAACCAAAAACAAAATGGTGGGACATCTTGAACAAAGGAAAGGGCAGTGGACGAGCGAGTAAGCAACATGATCGTTACCTTCATAGATGCTGGTGACATCATGCAATGAAGTAATCGACAGCGTGTAGCAGTGTAGGACTGGCGGCTGAATAAGAGACCAGCGTCCACAGAACAGGCTAGAGTGGGTCCCAGTGCGGACAACCAAGCCTACAGCTGGACGGTGCCGGAAGTCAGAAAGTGTCCTCAGAACGAACTGCTGGCCACCAAAGCGCTGGGATTGGATGGTGCTTCCCATGTGAGTCGCAATCGAAGCTGCAATCGAATGTTAAGAAGACACATTGTTGCAGACATTCTGTAGGCAGTGCCGGAGCCTCATGTATTGAAGCAGGTACAGACCAAGGAGGAGCGCTCACAGACCTGGTGAGATGTGCGATAGGGTGATGACTCCCAGATAGGATGCGTAGAACCCTGAAGAGTGCAGACCTTGGGCACGAATAGGAGGTTCACAAGCAAGAGACACAAAGACCTGAAGCCGGGCAGGATGGCCGCGTATGTGAGAGTGTGACCACGCTAGCAGCCCCAACAACGCAAATTCAATCCCTCAATCAGGAGGAGAGCCGCGGATGACACGCTGAAGCGGTACCGGGAGGAGGCTCTCCCCTGCTTTGAAGCGTCTGCCCAGAAACAGTAGTGCGGAGGTGCCGCACAGTGAAGCATGCGCGGACACCGAACATTGAATGTTTTGGAACCCTTTGTGTGACTAGACCCGGCCTGCAGCAGTTTTATAGACCACAGGGGCAAATCATTGCCTGCACGACAGTATCATAACTAACCTTTCTCCGGGAAGAGGCTGGTTGAGCAGCAAATGCAGCACGTAAGAGCCTCATATGCATATATGGTTGGAAACACTGGTTTATAGGTGCTCCCCAGAGTTTTACACTGGTCCCACAGGTGCGGATCCAAGGTTGGCAGCCTGGGCAATAACATACAAGGCGGCCAGCCCACCAGCGGTCATCAGCGGCATTGAGAGAGAAACTGGAGCTAGTCCCAAGGTAACTAAGCAGGACATATTGCTAGCCCCCGGAACGAGCCAGGAAGGCTGACAACGCAGCCCTGGAGGTTCACTGGGTCTGACAGACGCTTGTAGAACCAGTCTACCTTCCTGACCTGATGGTGAGCTGGGCATCACAGTGGGGAACTGGCCAGTGATGAGCAAAGCCATGCTGCAACACATCACCACAAGGTAAACGGGGCGGAGAGACTAACACAGGCTCCAGCGCCAGACAACAGAAAGATGAGATCCAGCACACAATCTATTGCAGTGTTACAGGCAGAGGGACAGGTCTCCCTCTAGGATTGCCCCGGGACCTAATGAATATATGTGCCCAGACAGCAAGATTGCAGATTAGGCAGAAAGGACTTTGTGATGGCGTTCCGGGGTTGAGAGCTGTGGAAGGTGGCTCTGGCTACATATAGCGAGGAAGCAGAGGAAGTGCGGACAGAGCACCCAACCCTGTACTGGAACTGGTGCTGTAAAGAGCAAGGTGCAGCAGATAGCACAATACATGTGCAGGGCATGGGCTACCAGTGGCCGCTTCGGCTGTTGGTCACGTGACTCTCCAGGGCAGAAGCACCACCCAATACACAAGTAGGGATGGCGTCCAAGATTGGCAGAGGTAAAGGGAAACAACCCACAATGGACATCTTCGCTAAGCCGGCCCAGTCACCGGACACTTCACGCACGCACGTATGTGGACCAACAGATCCTGGAGGCCATAGCAGACCTGAAATCCGCACGGGAGAACAAGCTCAACACAGCTATTGCAGAGTTGAAAACCTCATTGAAATTCAAAATCGATGCGGTTAGCGTGGACGTCAACCTCCTGAGACAGGATGTGAGATCACTGGCGGAAAGTATGAGTGGCCTGTAAAGCAAAGTAAAGAGCAACACCGATACCGGTACGGCCAACGCTAAGGCAGTGCATATATTGCAACAACAGGTGCGCAATCTGGAAAGCCGGGCAGAATAAGCGGAAGGGGGGACACGACGCTACAACATACACGTGGTTGGGGTACCGGAGGGAGAAGAAGGTATGGACCCGACGAATTATGTGGAGAATATGATGTTACAAGAGATAGGTCCAGGAACACTCACCCAGGGGTTTGCTGTGGAGAGGGCACACAGGGCCCCAGCTAAGAGACCCCATCTGGGAGCTCCCCCTCGAGCGATCATCGCCAAGATCTTAAATTACAGGGACAGGGAGGAGATTCTGGGACACTTCCGCAAAGGTGGGATGATAACTAGAGCGTCAGCTACTGTCATAGCATACCCAGACTACACCCTGTGGGTACAGAGACAAAGACTACACTGCGTGACGGTCAAGAGGAGACTGCGGGAATCTGGCTTCAAATACATGCTGCTGTACCCGGCAAGGTTGAAAGTCTTATGCAAGAATAAGGCGGTTTTCTTTGAGGCACCCGAGGATGCTGCGAGCTGGCTGGACATGCAGGGTTGACCAGAGGGTGCGGAGGGCCAAACCCAGAGCGGACAGGATAAGTGACCCGGCTTTACTCTTGTACTGTAGTAATACGAAATACTTAGGGGCTCATTGTATCTATACAGGGTATGTAGATATGGCACTACAATCATTCGCATGATATGACCCCGAAGCTAAAATGGATAAAGTAACAAGGTGTTAGGCAGAATCCTGGGCAGTGCCCTTAGGGACCACTACACAAGATTAAGACTACAAGTGGCAATAGAAGTTCCCCTTTGGTACAAGCCGTTACTACACTGTTAAATTGGTAGCAGTAGAGTAGCGGAGCAGCCAGACTATCTCAAGAGCAAATGAGCAGTAGTAGAGATTACACAAAGGACTACAATCACTGTGACTCAAGCAAACACTGACTCAAGGTTGCTGGTTAAAAAGTAAAAGTACATTTATTTTCGACCATCTGTTGGCAGAACACTTCACTTCTATTAAATTAAAACCACACGTAAAATACACTACACACAACCAATTCTCTTGGTGTAGAACAGCTCAAGGTCAGTACCTTATGATTTGACAGACCGGAGTTACGAAACAAAAGACGTTACCGGGAATACATATGCGATCACTTTTTGACAGTAATGACAGTTCGGTCTTACTAAAGACACACGTATCCGCGGGAGGAAATGTTACCGGGGTAAAAACACACTTAGCACCTGAGTTGCCACAAGGGAGTTGGGGGCAAAAATCATAGGCAATACTTTTGTCAAGGCAGACAGAATCAGAGACCACTTTCTAACCCAAAGATAAAAGTCAATAGGCCTGCGCCAGTGTTAGGTGGAACAGGGTTCCTGTTGTCGAGGATCACACAGTCAGATAGATCATGATTCAAGGTTGCCAGGAGTACTTGGATATTGTCAAATGAGGAAGCAAAAGTTGGTGTGCAGTGAAAAAGTTGAAAACATTATGTCGAAAGTCATAATGTTGAAGAAAATAAATTCAAAACTTTTTTTCCGAATGTTTTCTTTTTTTATTTATATGTTTTTTTTGGGTTCCGCAACTAAAAAAAGGGGTAAAACAAAAAAAAATGGAAAAAAGGGGGGTTGGGAGGGGGAACCCCCCCCATTTCATACAAAAAATAAACAAAAAAAGACATTTGAAATTTATTTTTTCGACTTTTTTTTTTCGACATTATGACTTTCGACATAATGTAATTCGGTAATATCACTATAAACCGCAAAAGTTATAAGAGGGAAGGAAGATAAGGACAAGCCTTGGATGAGGAGTAAAGGGGTTCACCCTAGTTCCTCGAAGTCGAACACAGCACCTTATTCTTTGAAGAAGCTGGTGCCACGGCAGTTGTTCCTGGTAGTTTCCTACTCACAGTTCCTGATGCTTCAGTCGTGGTGACAAGAAGGAGGACGTCTGGAGTGATCTGCACTACCCAGGTATGAGGCCAGCAGCAGCGACAGTGAATAAAAGGTGTGCTCCTTTAAAACAGGAGAGGCTCTTCAGGTGGCTATCCAGACCACACCACTACAGCAGTGTGCAGCGATTTCGACCACGACGAGGATCCTCTGGCTGTGGAAGATGAGCTGGTTAACCCGACCAGACTCAAGGGAAGAAGACTCCAGACTGGATCTTCTCTGCTCGTTGAACGGTAGATAGCTCAGGACTGCAGCAGGGCTTCACCGGGACACGGGGTTGCAGCAGCCATCTTCTTCTCCACCTCTCTTCGGTTCCTTGCAGTTCCAGCCCACGAGTCCTGCCTTTTATGCAAAAATCCCCCATTCACACAGCCTGGCTGTCAATCACGCAGCAGGGGGGTTGTCCGGCCCAGACAATCACCTCAGCCAATCATGGCGAAGTGCGACTTGGGTTTCCTAGGATACCCTGTGCAGGGGGTGACTACACCCCTCCCTCACATTCAGCCCACCTAGACACCCAGGCACCAAGAGGAGGGCTTCTTTGCAGAAGCCCACCAAAAGACCGTGAACAAAGAAGGCAAACCTGGTTTGCCGCGCAAAGTAAAACACAAGAAGGACTTTAACAAAAGGAAATGGTGACTAAACCCAACCGGAGCTGAAATAAAAAGTATTTGGGCAAGCGGGTTTAAGTTCCAGGCTACCACAGTAGCCTGGAACAGTACCACTTTTATATAGTATAATTGCGGTAGAAAAGTTAGGGTAGATACCACTGCCACCAGCCAATTCTAAATGTTAAAAGAGCAAAACAAAGCTCAGAGAGGCACAGACAAAAAGGGATAGGAATTAACCCTTTCCAGTACTCCATGTAAGATTTTACCTGTTTCTGGGGGACAGTAGTCAGCCCCAGAAAATGGAGTCAGAGGGAAGTCTCAAAGACATCCCTGTGTTACTGCACTGAAGGTGCTGTGTAACACACACAAAAAGTGGGTCTCATGGAGTGGTGTGTTCCAGAGCCCAAGATCACACAAACAGAAGAAATACATATGACAAAACACATGTAAGAGTGGGAAAAAGGCTCACACTCTTACCAAGTGGAAAAATAAACTCCAGAAATCCAGCAAAGCTGCTGGGGAACTCACTAGGTGAGGGAAATTAGCCATAGAATGAGAATTCTCCCTAACACTCACCCCCTCCGACCCCCCCAGACTAAAGGACAGGAGGATTTAATCCACTCCTGGATGGATCTCACACCTCTAGTCGGTTAAAAACATCCTAGAGAGACCATCAGCATGTTGGTGGTGACTTCCTGCTCTGTGCTCAATGGTAAAATCAAATCCCTGCAGGCAGATTGACCATCTGAGTAGTTTGGGGTTTTACCCTTTCATTTGCATCAGACATCTCAAGGGTTGGTGGTCAGTCTGAATAACGAAGGTAGATCCATACAAGTATGGTCTAAACCTCTTCAGTGACCACACAATAGCAAACATTTACGTTCTATTGTTGCCCACCTCAGTATCCTTTAACTTCCTGCTGATGAAACAAATGGGGTGTTCCCTACCTTTCTCATCCAGTTGACTAAGGACTGCACCTATGCCTACATTAGAAGCATTGTACAATGAAGGGTTGGTGGTAGTCAGGAGCTCTTTGGACTGGAGCTTGACAAAGGGCTTTCTTCAGGCCTTCGAAGGCTTGAATGCACTCCTCATTCCACCTGACCTTTTTAGGAAATTTTGGAGAGGAGATGACATTCAAGGGAGAAGCTATGTCCCATAGTTCTCTATGAAGTTCCTGTAATACCCAGTGAGACCTAAGAAGGCTCTCATTTGGGTTTGAGTAGTAGGGGTGGCCTAGGTTTGTACAGCTTGTACTTTGCTAGGCAATGGCCTTATTTCGCCTCCTCCTACCTCATGTCCAACGTAGACCACTGTGCTCTGACCAATTTGACATTTACTTGCCTTTATGGTCAGATGGGTCTGTTCAAGAGCCTGCAAAACATATCCTAGGTGATCAATATGTTCTTTCCATGTAGGGCTGAACCCTGCAATGTCATCCAAGTATGCCATGCAGAAGTCCTCCATCCCATTCAGAACTTGATTCACCATCCTCTGAAATGTAGCATGTGCATTCTTTAATCCAAAAGGCATTGCAGTTTTCTCCTTGGCATGGTCTGTCAGGGCTATTCCTTATGTGGGTTCTCACATTGTCTGACATTCTGTACCGCCTGCTTTTCACAGGCAAACAGTCACCAGTGAGGATATCATGCTGACCCCAAGGGATCAAGCCTGGTGAGAGTGAGAACAGGGAGGCAAACTGATTTAACAGTAATTTGCACTCATCCTGCTGGTCAGATGTTAGACTGGAAGAAATATTAACTCCTTCCGCTTGCTCATCTAAAGGTAAGCCTCTGAGGAGGTCATGCAGAGGTTCACTCTCCTCCTCCTCCTGAGCTGAAACTAGAAGCAAAGCTCCCAGTTCAGGTCTAGAGACATACGCCTTCAAACGGTTGGTGTGAAACACTCTAGGAGACTCCTACTCCTTAGGATTGCCTAAGTCCACTAGATAGTTCACCTCTCCAAGTTTACCCACAACTTTGAAGGGTCCTATCCATTTGTCCTGTAAGGCCCTCTGCTTTGTAGGTACCATAACCTAGAACAAGCTGGTCTTGAGTAAACTCAACCATGTTAGCCTTCTGGTCTTGCCAATGCTTGACCAGAGCTTGACCAGCTTTCAAATTATCACTTGCCTCTGCCATCATTTGTGACATTCTCCTCCGAAGACCTATCACATAGTCAGTCACTCTGACTGGCTTGGGGGAAGGAGCACTCTCCAACCCCTCCTTAATCAGGGCCAATGGACCTCTGGCTGGATGGCCATAGAGAAGTTCAAAGGGACTGTAACCTACTCCCTCCTGAGGGATTTCTCTATATGCAAAGAGAAGGCATGGCAGTAGAAGGTCCCACTTTCTTTTAAAGGGGTCTTCTTTTTTTTAACTTGTTTATTTGTAGTTCAACACACAGGATAACAGAGCATTAACGATGCTTACATCTCACAGGGCATATCGGACCATAGTGTCCCGTCCCCCACACCCAAATTCCTGGAAGGCAGTGATACGTGTCTAATTCGGCCTGGGCAGGCGGCGAGTCCTCCCCTAACGTGTGGAGGGCTCTCGCGATCAAGCGTGGTTTGAAGGTCAGAGCCGGGTAGTTCTGGTCATAGTCCAGGACCGGGGCCCAAATATCGGTAAATCGGTAGAGCAGACCCGCTTTGGCTGCCGTGACCTTTTCTGCTATCAATATGTCCCATAATTTAAGCCACCATAGGGTCATCAGTGGTCCGTCCGTGGACTTCCAGGTGCGGGCCACTGTGATTTTGGCGGCCAACAGAAGTTGGGATATCAGCGCCGCCCTCCTCCCCGTTCTCGGATACACGCCCGGGAGTGGGATTCCCAGGAGGACCTGCTCGGGCATCAAGGGGATTACGACCTGGGTGATGTCCCGAATGGTGGCCAGACAATGGGTCCAAAATTCCTTCACTCTAGGGCAAGACCACCACATGTGGAAGTAGGAGCCTGGGTTGCCGCAGAGGCGCCAGCAGTGGGGGTCCAAGGCACTCTGAAAGTGGTGGAGGCAAAGGGGAGGGTAATACCAACGCAACAGGAGTTTGTGGGCGCATTCCCGGTTGGTGACGCAGCGGGATGCCGTGCGTGTTCTGGTCCAGACATCCACCCATGTGTGGTCCTCAATCGCATGGCCCAGGTCCGCTTCCCAGTGGCCCATATAGGAGGGCTTGACACGGAGGGGGTCTTCCAGCAATAGTTTGTAGAGGGCCGAGATCTTTCCCCGGGCTGGCAGGTCCTTCATTGTGAGCTCCAGCGGGGCCAGGGGCATTGTTGCGGCTGCCCGGGTCTGGGGGTGGGAGCACCAGTGCCTCAGTTGAGCATAGGTAAATCTGTCTGCCTCCGTTAGCTGGAAGGTTGATTTACAGCGTTCAAAGGTAAGGGGGGCACCCCCTTCAAAGAGTTGCCCCAGAGTTTCGAGGCCTCCCGCCACCCAGTTCCTAAAATTCCATGGGCGGGCCCCCGGGGCGAAGGCGGGGTTGAGGAAAATCGGGGAGGATGCGCTGAAGCCTCCTGGGATGTCTCCCCGTTTGCGGGCCCACTCCCATGCCTTTATCAATTGCTTTGTGGCGGTCAGCACATCTAGCCAGGTGGGGCGTAGCGCGGTAGGAATGAACGGGAGAAAGCGGAGTGGGAGAGGGAGGCAGGATTGTTCAATCTCTACCCATTTCGGGCATCCGGAGGCGAGGTCCCATGCTTGGAAGTGGGCCAGTTGCGCTGCGATATAGTATTTTCGAAGGTCCGGCACCCCGAGTACCCCCAATCTCGTGCTGGCCATCAACGTTCTCCGAGGGATCTGTGGTTTCTTGCCCTTCCAGATGAAGCCACTGATTTTCCTTTGAAGTCGTTGCAAAGGGGGGAGGGGAATTGCGGTTGGGAGGGCAGCGTACATATAGAGAAAGCGAGGAAGGAGATTAATTTTGCTCGTCGTTATGCGCCCCAGCAGTGAGATCTCTTGAGTTTGCCAGCGGGCTAGGTCCTTTCCCGATTCCGCGAAAAGTGGGGGGAAGTTGACCTGGTAGACCTTCGTAGGGTCGACGGGAATCCGGACCCCTAGGTATGGGATCGCTTGGGTGCTCCATTGGAACGGGCTGTGGCTCTCTAGGACTTCCCTTTCGCCTGGGGGCAGGCCCACTCCGAGTACAATCGATTTGTGGAAATTGATAGTGAAACCTGAGACTCTCCCGAAGACCCGGAATTCAGCCAGGGCCGCCCTCATGGAGTTTCTGATGTTTGTGATGGTCAGCAGTACATCGTCCGCATAGAGAGCAATTTTGTGGTGGGTCGTGCCGATCCTCAGGCCAGAGATCAGGGGATCCAGGTGAACTCGCTGGGCCAGCGGCTCCATGGCCAAGGCAAAAAGCAGGGGGGATAGCGGACACCCCTGTCGTGTTCCACATGTGAGAGGGATCGGGTCCGACAGGCAGCCATTGACTCTTAGTCGGGTCCTCGGGGCCTGGTAGTTTGCCAGAGCCATCCTCATAAAAGTAGGTCCAAAGCCGAAAGCCGCTAGGGCGAGAGACAGATAGGGCCAGTCCACCTTATCGAAGGCCTTAGTGGCGTCTAGCGCGATCAGGGCTAGCTGCTGGGAGTCTTTACTGGCGATTTCAATCAAGTCTAGTGCCCTGAGAATGTTGCCCTTCGTTGATCTGTGGAAGATAAACCCCGTCTGATCTGGGTCTATTATGCTTGTGAGAACAGGAGCAAGGCGGTTGGCCAGGACCTTGGAGTAGATGTTGGCGTCCAAGTTCAACAGGGAGATGGGCCTGTACGAGCTATTCTCTTGGGGGTCCTTTCCAGGCTTGAGAACCAACACCGTGATAGACTCCTGCATTGATGGGGTGACTGTGCCAGAGGCCACAAACGAGTTGAATAGGCGGGTCAGAGGAAGGCCACAAACCAGTTGAATAGGCGGGTCAGAGGAAGAGTTTATAAAAGCGTGTGGAGAACCCATCCGGGCCAGGGGCCCTCGGCTTTAGACTCTTAATGGCCTCCTCCACTTCCTCATTGGTGATAGGTGTCTCTAGTTCCTCTCTCGCCTCTGGTTTCAAAAGCGATAGCAACGCCTCCTGAATGTAGAAGTGCTGCTCATCTGGGTCCCATGGGACAGCCGCCATTATTTCTGATTGGTGGGCGACTACCAGCCGTAGTTTTTCGCACTCCGTGTGGTGGATCTTCCCTTGTGCGTCGCGGAGACCCAGGATGAAGTTTCTGCTCTTTTCCTTGGCCAGCTTGCTGACCAGTAGCTTATTAGCTTTGTTGTTATGAGCATAATACCACTGTTTGGTTCTGGTCAGCAGATTAGCTATAGCATCGGCGTAATGCGCCTCGAGTCTTTTCCTTGCCATTTGTAGGACCCTATAGGACTTCGGGGACCAGCCCTTACGTTTATGGGTGGCTTCGGCCTCATGAACCTCAGCTTCCAAAGTGGCAAGTGTCGCCCTCATCTGTTTGTGGTACGCGGCTCCTTGGGCGATCAGCTCTCCTCTAAGCACCACCTTCATGGCGTCCCAGGTATTAGCCGGGGAGGTGTCCTCGTTGGGGTTTTTCACAAAGAAGTTTCTGATTGTTCTGGCGATCATGTCTCTCGTCGCCATGTTCCCCAAGATAGGGTCGCACAAGGCCCATTGGCGGCGGGGAGGGGGATCCGGTCATGCGCCCGCAGGGTCAGCGAGACCGGAGCGTGGTCCGAGAGGATCCGGGAGCCAATTGTGACATTGTCCGTCAAGGTCAGGATCTGAAGGGAAACCAGTAATAAGTTGATGCTGGAAAAGGTACGGTGGACATACGAATAGAAGGTAAAGTCTTTCTCCTCCGGTGATAGCACCCTCCAGGAGTCAACGACGTTCAGGGCGCGGAATAAGCGGAGCAGGGCTGTTGCCAAGTTCAGGTCCCTGGCCGTTGTGGGGTGAGATCTATCCCTGAGGGGGTCCAGGACCCCGTTGAAGTCACCGCCGACCACCACTTGCCCTTCGATAAATGGAAGAAGGGAGTCCTCCAAGTCCTGAAGGAATCCCACCTGGTGCTCATTCGGGGCGTAGGCCGAGACAGACGAGGGTGTAAAGTTGGCCGAGGACAGAGCACTTGACCGCCATAAAGCGGCCCTCGGGGCAACTCAGCGAGTCCAGGATCTGGGGCCGTAAATCCTTAGTGAAAAGAATAGCGGTGCTTCCCTTCTTGGTTCCGTTGGAGGTTAGGAACTGGAGAGGATAGAGTCTACTTTGTAAGCGAGAGAAGTCTGCTGGGAGTAGGTGCATTTCTTGTAAGAAAGCAATTGAGGTCCCCTCATTGTGCAGTCTTTGGAGGATGGATTTCCTCTTCGGGGGGGGGGGGAATTCAAGCCTCTGACGTTTAAGGTGGTGAACTTTAATTTTAGGTGTGGGGGCTCGTGCTCCAAGTCCAATTTCTGCAGGGGGTGGGAATGGGAACAGATTAGGCCGGCCAAAGCTGTGAGGAATACGCTGCATTGGGGTCTCCTGTGGTTGAGGTTTTTTTTAGAAATGGTCTCCAACGAGAGATAAGAACTTCCAACGGCGGCCTCCAACGGGAGGGCCAAACTGTGACATCTCCAACATAGTTGAGAGTCTCTGCAGGGGTAAAAAAGGTGACATCCACCCTGGAGGAGGGTATGGACCGCATTGGGTCCGCGGCGAGCTTGCGGGTATTCTGGTGGTTCCTGCACTATGTGTGCTTCGGAGCTACCAGCCCCTGTTATCTAGGTTTACGGTTTCTCTGCACCCTTGACCACGGGGTCCGCCTTGGTTTGGGCGAGGCGGCGTCTTGTCCAGAACTTGTCTGGCTTGAAGAGTGCGGTTCTGTAGTCCCAGGGGAGTCTGGGCGGAGGATGGATGCTGCGTCGTCCAGGTGACTAATGGTGCGGGGAGTGCCCTTATACGAAAAATGTAGTGCCGTGGGGAACAACCAGCGATAGCGGATCTGTTGGTCTCGCAGGAAGAGCGAGAGAGGGCGCAGCAGCCTGCGCTTCTGAAGGGATAAGGGGGAGATATCCTGGAAAATCTATAATGGGGAGCCCTGGAAGGAGAGTTCATCCTTTGAGCGGCCTATCGCTGAGATGGCCTCCTTGGTAGTGTAGAAGTGCACTCTTGTGATGACGTCCGGAGGGGGATCCGTATCCGATCCTCGGCGGGGGCGCAACCGATGAGTGCGGTCAAGCAGGAGGTGCGTCTCATCCAGGTCTGGCAGCAGGGATTGAAAAAAGAGGCTTATGTATCCGGGAAGCTCCTTATCAGTGATCGCGGAGGGGACCCCGCGAATGTGGAGGTTATTGCGCTGAGAGCGATTCTCCAAATCCTCCTGTTTAAACTCGAGGATTTCGGTTCTGTCCATTAGTGCCTGGATGGAGCACTGGACCTTCGTTAATGCATTAGAGTGATCTGTAGCCAGCTCCTCAGACTCCCCCAACCTATGTTCGATGTTGCTGACTCGTTCTGTTTGCTCCAGTTTGGTCGGTAGTTCGGCCATGCAGGACCTGAATTCCGACTTGATGTCGGTCATGAAAGCCTGGAGGTCTTTTTTAGTTGCGAGTGACCCTTTATCTTCGGTGGATTTCTGGGGGTTGAGTTTTGGGGGTCGGTCTTCTTCCCCCTCTCCGGGGCCAGAAGCATGGCGGAGATGTCACCAGATTTAGTGGTTTTTAAAGCTTTAGACATGGCTCCTAGGTGAAGGACCGCTTCAGCCGGGGGCTCGGCAACTGCGCACCGGGACTCCAGGTGCCGGCCGGAGGGTCCGGGGATAGCAAGGGCTAGAGAGGTGGAGTGGGCCTGGGCACCCCAGGAGGCTGTGCAGATAGTCAATGGTCAAATCCCCTCAATAGTGGTCAAATACCTTGGTGGTGTCGCTCCCAGAGGCCGGGTGGTTGCAGGTCCGCAGGTCACCTTCCGTGGATTAGGTCGGGCTGCAGGGGTCGTAGGTCCGCTCCCCTCGGCTGTAGGAACGGGGGTGGGCAGGGGCGCCCCAGGAAGTCAGTGGCGTAGCTTAGGCTGCAAGAGAAGGGGAGCAGCTCCTCTGGGCCACAGAGAAGCAAACGCCAAGCCGCATCGCTGGAGGGAGGCAGCGGGCGAGGGCCGGAAGATGGAGCCGGTGGCTCAGGCCCCGCAGGCAGGCTCGTGCGCGCGGAGGACCGCCGCGCCACCCCCGGGCCAAAAGTCCTGGGCCAGCCGAAATTGAAGGGAGGGGCCGCTCAGCTAGGCAGCACCCGCATCAGCGTACCTCCGGTTGAAGCTGGAGGGGGTCTGGTTTCAGAAGCCGGGCCCAGCGGGCTAGATGCGGCCAACGCGCTGTGGGGGGAGGGGCATACAGGAGCAGTCGCCATCTTGGGGGATCATCATGCCGGCTCCGGAGAGCCGCCCTTGCTGCGTTTCGGCAAGCCCGGGCCCGTTAAGCACCCAGAGTGCGGACATCGATGCAGGGAGGCTTCCGCAGCACATCTCAGGTCGTGCAGGTGAGTGGCATGGCAGGAACCGGAGGAATTGTGTTAATGGCCGCAGACCCATGCAGAGGCCATCAATGGAGCTGCCACATCACTGGCGCTCCAGGCCACACCCTTTAAGGGGTTCCTCTAAAGCACCTATCATGCTCTTCATAGTTCTGTTAAACCTCTCCACCAACCCATTGGTTTGGAGATGGTAGGCAGTAGATAACTTGTAGGTGACTCCACAGGTTTTCCACATGTCTTGCATGTACTGGGACATAAAATTGTATCCCCTGTCAGATATCACCTCTTTAGGAAAACCGACTCTGGTAAAAATACCAAGTAGGGCCTTAGCCACAGCCTGAGCCGTAACAGTCCTCATAGGTATTACTTCAGGATACCTAGTAGCATGGTCTACTACAACCAGGATAAGCCTGTTACCTGAAGATGTGGGAGGATCAAGAGGACCAACAATGTCAATCCCAACCCTCTCAAAAGGAACTCCCACCAATGGGAGAGGCACCAAGGGTGCCACATTCTTGGCTCCACTCTTGCCAGAGGTTTGGCAAGTGTGACAGTTCCTGCAGAACTTGAATACTTCTGAACCCATTTTAGGCCAGTAGAAGTAAAGTGAGAGACTTTCCTTGGTCTTCTTAAAATTTAAGTGACCAGCCAAAGGTATTTTGTGGACTAACTGTAGGAACTGGAGTCGGTTCATTAGAGGTACTACAAGTCTTTTGCAGTCTCCAGGGGTTGATACAGTCGGTTCACTGTAGAAGAGTCCATCTTCCCAGTGCAACCTATACTTTCCAGGGTCTTTCCCATCGAGCTGAGAAGCTGCCTGTAGGCGAAGACCTTCAAGAGTAGGACACTCTCTTTGTCCTCTGCTGAAGTCTGCCCTGTTGGGTCCACCTTCTTCCAGTAAAGACTGCAGCTCAAGATGTTCAACAGAGTCAAGATCTCCAACCAGAGTAAGATCTTCTTCTAGATCTGATTCCTCAGTATCTAGTTGAACCATACAGGGTTGAACCTCACACTCAGCCTCTGCTGGTGGAGGAGTCATAGATGTGACTTTGGACAGTCTTGGAGATGTCCTTCTGGGCACAGGGGTGCTTGCTGGTTTCTTGCTGGCAGACTTGGGTTTCCCCTTTGTCTCTTTCTGTCCTGCAAAAGCAGTAAGTAAGTCCTGTGGACTTGGGGTGATAGCTTCTTCTATCAAGTCCCCAGGAGAGCCTTTCAAGATTCTCTCCCTAGCAGACCTGGTGAGCTCCTGCTTCCTTTTGCTGGTGGCCCTGGGGGTACTAGACACAACTCCAAGAGTTTTAAGGTCATTACCCAACAAGACTCTCCCAGGTACGTCACTTTGCACACATACAGGTATTCTGATAGTCATGTCATTGCACTGGATGAGAGCTGGTAACTGGGGAACCATTTGCACAGGGCCTCCAGCTAACTTGTTTAGGTGTTTGGGTGCCTTAGCAACATCCTCTACCTTGAAAAAACATTCATCAATCACAGTTATACTGGCTCCAGTGTCTCTGATGGAAGGAGTCTCCTGACCATTCACAAGAATCTTTATAATACTCTTTAGTATTATCTGGGATTGAGTTATAGCCATCTAAGTTCTGTTGTTCCCAAAGACCGAAGGACACTAAATAAACACTAGCTGAGACTCTCATGGGCTCATCAGCTAGTAACTGAAAGTTTCCACTGGCTATAGGTACTTCATCCACCTGGGAGAAGGCTAAGGAGACAGTGTGGACCCCTGAAGGTTTACACTTACATCTGGGATCCCCTTTCACATGGTCAGCTGACCCACAAGCAAAACATGTTCCAAATGCTTTAATGAATGGGGGTTTATTCTGACCTCCATCTGGTTTGGGACCGGATGGTACACTAGCCTGATTTGGCTTCCCTTGTGGATTACCCTGGTTATGTTTGTGGCCCTCTTTTGGATTGGAATTATTGGAATTCTCCTTGTTATCTTTCTTTGGCTGCTTCCCCTCATCCCTCGTCTGAGTTGCCCCAGAATCCTTGTGAGTAGCCCTGTTGGCAACCCACAAGTCAGCAGCCTTAGCTAGTTTCTTAGGATCTATATCCTTTGAATCAGCCATGTGCTGTCTAAGCTCAGGAGAGCAGGCATCATGAATAGACTCCAACATAACAAGATTCCTCAAACCTTCATAAGTGTTCACTTTGTAACCCTTAACCCAACCATCTAAGTTTTTCTCAAACATTCACACACCAAGGGTACCATCATGATTTTTGAGGGTCCTAAACCTCTTAAGGTACTGGGAAGGGGTCTTCCCAAATCTCGCTATCAAAGCTAGCTTCACACACTCATAATCCTGCTTATCCTCCTCCCCCAACTCCATTACATCATCACTTGCAATTTGGGGGAAGCCTAGAGAAAAGCCAAGGAATCAACTTATTCCCTGAGATACCTTGAATCCCATGATTGTACTCAAACATTGCTAACCAATCCAAAACATCAAGTTTAGTCTCATACATACCAATCATTTCCTTTGGCATACGGGGTCTCTTAGGGCTGGAAGACCTAGAAGACTCTGGGAGAGAAGCATTTTCCAAAGACAATTTCTTCATTTCTAGAGCATGAGCCATCTCCATTTCTCTGAGCCTTAATTCTTGATGTTTCATGGCAGTTTGTGCATCAATACGTTTCACTTCTAATTCAAGTCTCATTTTCTCCATAGCAATACACTCAGGAGTGAGTGTAGGACCTGTGGGGGTCCCTGTGGACAGAGGTCGTGCTTTCTGAACAGGCAAGGGAGTAGTAGGATTTCCTAACAAGGACTTATCTACTTCTTCTAATCCAACACTCTCAGAATCAGAAACATCAGTATCCACATTTGCTGGAGGGGTAGGCCCTTCTGACCCACTCTCCAGACTTTGCTTTCCCATTAACTCTGCAACCAGTTCAGATGTCTTTCCTTTACCAGAGAGATTCTTTTCCCTACACATGGTATTCAGAACCTCAGCAGTATAGTTTAAGAGACTCTGTTCACTGTAGTTTTCCATATTTGACATGAGTTTTCAGTTAACAGAATTAGTGGTGTTTAGCCTTGTGGTTAGTTGACCCAAGGTAATAGCAGCACTCTAAGTGTAATCACTATGCTTAAAAATCCCACCGCTGTACACCAGTGTTAGGCAGAATCCTGGGCAGTGCCCTTAGGGACCACTACACAAGATTAAGACTACAAGTGGCAATACAAGTTCACCTTTGGTACAAGCCTGTACTACACTGTTAAAGTGGTAGCAGTAGCGGAGCAGCCAGACTCATCTCAAGAGCAAATGAGCAGTAGTAGAGATTACACAAAGGACTACAATCACTGTGACTCAAGCAAACACTGACTCAAGGTTGTTGGTTAAAAAGTAGAAGTACATTTATTTTCGACCATCTGTTGGCAGAACACTTCACTTCTATTAACTTAAAACCACATGTAAAATACACTACACACAACCAATTCTCTTGGTGTAGAACAACTCAAGGTAAGTACCTTATGATTTGACAGACCGGTGTTATGAAACAAAAGACGTTACCGGAAATACATATGCAATCACTGTTTGACAGTAATGACAGTTCGGTCTTACTAAAGATACGCGTATCCACAGGAAGAAATGTTACAGGGTAAAAACACACTTAGTAACTGCGTTACCAAAAGAGAGTTGGCGGCAAAAATCATAGGCAATACTTTTGTCAAGGCAGACAGAATCAGAGAACACTTTCTAACCCAAGTACAAAAGTCAATAGGCCTGCGCCAGTGTTAGGTGGAACAGGGTTCCTGTTGTCGAGGATCACACAGTCAGATAGTTCACGATTCAAGGTTTCCAGGAGTACTTGGATATTGTCAAAAGAGGAAGCAAAAGTTGTAAGAGGGAAGGAAGATAAGGACAAGCCTTGGATGAGGAGTAAAGGGGTTCACCCTAGTTCCTCGAAGTCGGACACAATACCTTATTCTTTGAAGAAGCTGGTGCCACGGCAGTTGTTCCTGGTAGGTTCCTGCAGACTCACGGTTCCTGATGCTTCAGTCGTGGTCACAAGAAGGAGGACGTCTGGAGGGATCTGCACTACCGAGGGGTGAGGCCAGCAGCAGCGACGGTGAATAAAAGTTGTGCTCCTTTAAAACAGGAGAGGCTCTTCAGGTGGCTATCCGGACCACTACAGCAATGTGCAGTGATTTCGACCACGACGAGGGTCCTCTGGCTGTGGAAAATTAGCTGGTTGACCCCACCAGGCTAATGGGAAGCAGACTCCGGACTGGATCTTCTCTGGTCGTCGTTGAAGGGTAGATAGCTCAGGACTGCAGCAGGGCTTCACTGGGACTCGGGGTTGCAGCAGCCGTCTTCTTATCCGCTTCTCTTTGGTTCCTTGCAGATCCAGTGGCGACTCTGACTTCCAGCCCACGAGTCCTGCCTTTTATGCGAAAATCCCCCATTCACACAGCCTGGCTGTCAATCATTCAGTAGGGGGGGTTGTCCGGCCCGGACAACTACCTCAGCCAATCATGGCAAAGTGCGACTTGGGTTTCCTAGGATACCCTGTGCAGGGGGTGACTGCACCCCTCCCCCACATTCAGCCCACCTAGACACCCAGGCGCTAAGAGGAGGGCTTCTTTGCAGAAGCCCGCCAAAAGACGGTGAACAAACAAGGCAAACCTGGTTTGCCACGCAAAGTAAAACACAAGAAGGACTTTAACAAAAAAAAATGGTGACTAAACCCAACCGGAGCCGAAATAAAAAGTATTTGGGCAAGCGGGTTTAAGTTCGAGGCTACCACAATAGCCTGGAACAGTACCACATTTATATAGTATAATCGCGGTAGAAAAGTTAGGGTAGATACCACTGCCACCAGCCAAGTCTAAATGTTAAAAGAGCAAAACAATGCTCAGAGAGGCACAGACAAAAAGGGATAGGAATTAACCCTTTCCAGTACTCCATGTAAGATGGGGTGTACTGGGTCTCTAGTTTTTAAATGACTACATAAAGTTAATGGCAGCTTTACCTGTTTCTGGGGGACAGTAGTCAGCCCCAGAAAATGGAGTCAGAGGGAAGTCTCAAAGATATCCATGTGTTACTGCACTGAAGGTGCTGTGTAACACACACAAAAAGTGGGTCTAATGGAGTGGTGTGCTCCAGAGCCGAAGACACAAACAGTCGAAATACACATGGCAAAACACATGTAAGAGTGGGAAAAAGGCTCACACTCTTACCAAGTGGAAAAATAAACTCCAGAAATCCAGCAAAGCTGCTGAGGGACTCACTAGGTGAGGGAAATTAGCCATTGAATGAGAATTCTCCCTAACACAAGGGACTATAAACAGTTGCAGTTGGGGCTGGCTAACGGCCGCAACACTAACAGAGTGGAGGATATAGTAGGGCTTGGGCGTAATATTGTGGCATTAACACGGAAGCCACAGTTTAGTTTAGTTGGGATACCAGTAGCGTGGTGTCCCCCTGCTGTGCTCCAAGTATTGGCGTAGGTCAATAAAGGACTAGATGCGGGATAGCCTGAGATCCAGGGATGAAGCAGGGCATCAGTTGGGGATGGGTGGGCTGAGGGGAATATAGGGAGTTGGGGAGTTTGCAGGGGTGTTAAGAAAAGTTGGGAAGCGAGCCTACACCTATAATTGGGGAGGGCATCAGTTGGGGATGGGTATAAGGGAGTTGGGGAGTTTGAAGATGTGTTAAGAAAAGGGGGGGAGCGAGCATACACTTATAAATCACTGCGCATGGAGCTGAAGACAAGGGAGGACAGGGGCAGAACAGGGTATGGATAAGATGGGGGACCTCAAGATAGTGACCTGGAATGTCAGGGGGCTCAATAGTTATTTGAAGAGGAATAAGGTCATGATGCATCTGAAGAGACAGATAATCGATATTGCTCTATTACAGGAAACTCACTTGACAAAAGAAAAACAGGAAGTGGAGGGGAGGAAATGGAGAGGGACTCCCATAGGAGCAACATGTTCGGCGTATACCAGAGCGGTAATTACGTGGATAAGCTGTTACAGTCCACCATAGAGCCAGATGGGAGGACGGTGCTAATAAAAGGACTAGTGGAAAACAGAGAGCTGAGCATCATCAACACGTATGCCCCGAACCAAGATGCTACCAGCTACTTCAGAACCCTATACTGCAAGATCAGCCTGTATATCGAGGGGCAGTTATATGGAGAGGGGACTTTAATTGTACGCTAGAACCCAGAGTTGACAGATCAGATCAGAAGATGGAGAGGCCCACCCCAGTAGCTAAAGCTCTGAAGTCCCTACTTTGTGACTTCCGACTAGTGGACGTATGGAGGATACACCACCCGCAGGATAGGCAATATTCTCACTAATCGGCCCCACAATACCTGCACACGTGGTTAGACTACATATTTGCAACAGTGGAGCTGATGGGGGAACTAGTGCTGTTAGAATACAAAGCGAGAGTCCTCTCTGACCACTCGCCATTGATTGTGGCATGGCAGTACTCGCTGCCCAGGACAGGGATCCCAACATGGAGACTTAGGGCCAAAGCTTTGAAAGACACAGGGTTTAGAGAGGACCTGAAGAAAGAAATAGTGGAATACTTCGAAAACAACACCAGGAGTGTAGAATCAGCTGGCACATTAGGGGAGGCATTTAAGGTGATGGTGAGGGGGGCAGTAATATCTAAATCCAAAGGCCTATAAGGTGGAATAACACATGAGTTACACAAAGCAGGAAAGAAATTAGAGATAATAATGCGCAAGGGAGGGCATTCCCCAGGGGAGGCTGTAACCATACGACAACTGCAACAGGATTGCAGGGAGTACTAGGAGAGATTATGCAACCTGAACTATAAAAGATATGTTAAAAGACAGCACGTGGAGGGAGACAAACCGGGCAGGTGGTTAGCCTGGTTGTATAAGAATGAGACACCCAGACATACAATCAGAGCTGTACGGGGGATGGATGGACAGATACTAGATACCCAGGAAGCGATGAATAAAGGCTTTTTAGAGTTCTACCAGTGACTGTATATGGATGTCGGTGAGGGGGAAGAGATTGATGTGATGGAAACATTGAGGGACATCGGCCTTCCCAAACTGGATGCAGCAGAGAGGGAAAACTTAGAGGTCCCAATTACGTTAGAGAAACTGGAAGCAGTGATCAAATTCTTACCTACTAGTAAAGCTCCAGGGGCGGATGGACTCCCTAGCGAGTTTTACAAAATGTACAAGGTGGAGTTGCTCCCACCACTACTAGCAATGTTAAATGAGGCATTAGATAGGGGAGAGCTGCCGGAGTCCCTGAGGGAGAGAATTATCATCCCGCTTCTTAAGCCTAACAAATCATGCACGGACTGCGGTTCATGCAGACCGCTATCCATGCTTAACCAAGAAAGCAAAATACTTACGGCAGTGCTGGAAAATAGGCTGAAGCCGGTTATCAATAAACTCATACATCCTGCCCAGACCGGGTATGTTCCGCTCCGAAACATATCCGACAATCTCAGAAGGCTCCATCATGTCATAGAACAAACTGCAAGGGACCCCAGGAGGTTGAAATAATTTAATTAGATGCAGTGAAGGCCTTCGACTCTGTCAAGTAGCCTTGGTTGATGGCAGCCCTGAAGGAATACGGGGTTGGACCCACGTACTTGAGATGGGTCCAATTGCTGTACAGAAAACCACTGGCTTGAGTTTGAACGGGAGCAACCATCTCAGACCGATGGCAACTCAGCAGGGGTACTAGACAGGGATGCCCGTGGTCCCCGATGTTGTGTATCTTAGCGCCAGAACCCCTAGCGATATATTTGAGTCAACACTATCGAGAGGTAGGGATCAGTACGAAGGGAGGGCAACATTTGATATCAATGTATGCAGATGACATGCTGCTGTATTTGAGATATCCTGAAGAGAACCTACAATATATTCTGGAAGTAATGGGGTGCTATCTGGCATCACAGTGAACCCCAAGAAATCATGTATATTTCCCCTGGGTAGATTAAACGGCATACCGCGAGAGGAACTGCCAGTATTACAAATACAATGGGAGACCAGGACCTTTAGATACTTGGGGATTGATGTACATCCCAGTGTAGAGGTCGAACACAAGCAAAACACAGAGAAGACGGTGGCTAACATTGAAAACAGCATGAGGTTCTGTTCCAAGCTTCCTTTGACCATGATGGGGAGAGTGGCACTGTTAAAGATGGTGGTGCTGCCTAGGCTGTTACACTACTTTGTGAATATACCATATATGATACCCAAGCAATTCTTTGCTAAAATCCAGGGTATATGTAGGGGGTTCATATGGCACAACAATAGGAACAGAATAGCGTTATGGAAATTGCAAAACACATACGACCAAGGGGGCATTAAATGGGCCCAATTTCGAGATGTACTATCTGGCCAGCCAATTACAATATGTGGAAAGGTGATTATCGGAAGACTCCACATCGGAGTCCAAGTTGTTGAGGGCCGAATGTGTCCCGTTTTTCCTGAAAGAATGGATATGGTTGCCAAAATCACAGCAAGGTGGAGGGACAAGAATGTTAGACTTGGGGTGGAAGATATGGCGACGAGCTTGCTGGGCCATGGAGGACCCGTACCCGTGTTCCCCAGAAACGCTGCTAGCAGCACTGAATGGAGTGGATGAAGATAGTCCGGAAGCATTGGGAACCGACTGGCGTAGCAATGCTGGGAGATGTCTGGCCGGATGGGAAGGCGGTGGAGGTTGACACACTGGTGGAAGACACGGGACTACACCAGGGACAGTACATCACTTATACTAGGTTGGTGCGGAAGATAAAGGACACTTGGTCAGAAATAGTGGTGGAGAGTCAGTCCGACACGGCCATAGAAACATTTTATGATGTGTCAGATGGAGGCCATGAGGTCTCCCGAAACTACGAATTGCTGATGTCAAAGGTGGGAACGGAGGTGACTCAGCTTAGACGGGATTGGGAAAAGGAAACTGGGGAATCTATGAGTGATGAGTTGTGGGTGAGGGTACAAGGATACCACAAAAAAGTGTCCAGGAATGCGAGGCTGCAACAAATCCAGTTCTATGCTACCCATAGAGCGTACATGACCCCTCAGAAGATTGCAAGGTTTAAGAATGCAGGAAAACAAACATGTCCTAAATGTGGGGAGGAGAATGCAGGAATGGTGCATATGTTCTGGGCGTGCCCAGAAATAAGGAGATTCTGGAGGGAGGTGGCCCACCGTTTGACCGAAAACGAGATTAGGTTGGAGGTGGAATCTTTGTGGGCATTCATGGTGGGGGGATCCCCAGGTCACGTAAGTTGAAACATGCGAGTAAACTCAAAGACCTGGCGTATATACTTGCGAAGCGCAGAATCGCCATGAGCTGGAAAGCAAGTAATAGACCACAAGTGGAAGTCTGGTGGCACGACATCCAGAAATGGGCGGATGCGGAAACGGTGGTGTGGAGTGAAGCAGTTAATAGAGGAGGAGATAAAGAAGCAGAGACATTGATAGCGTGGAGGCACTTAGTAGCTACACTGTCAGGGCCTGCCCAGATTGGCCTAGAAGATGATGGCTCCTCAGGGGAAGGGGAGGAAGGGGTGACTTCAGATAGAGTGGTGGAAGGAAGTGATGTGGGGTAAGCTCGAGATACGGGAGGGGGTAACGGGGAGGCGGGAGACACATCGCGAAACTGTATATAACACTTGAAATGTATAATTGTTGTTCACTGTCTGGTTCTTTTTGGTTGGTTGTTTGTTGAAATCAATAAAAATCGTTTTATAAAAAGTGTTCTCACTGAATGTGCAACATTGGAATGTTCTTTGTATGACTTGTAAAAGGTACTAAAATGGTTTTAAAAAAAGAATCTAGATGGCAGGAGAGAGCATCTTTAGTAAAACATGTATAAATGTTGTATCCTGGAATTGTTTTGGTTTCAATAACATTTTTAGACTAAATACATTCAACATTATGTTTTGTAGAGTACCATACTTCTTTGGGAGCCAATGCCATTAAATCCACTGATAATTGAGGGATTCAAAGTGTTTTCAAAACAGGCCTTCCAGAATCGAATTGGTCACTCTAGCAACGGTCTACTATTAGCAGTGGATCTTAATATGAGGCTCTTAGGAGAGTTCATTGAAACCTTTTGTGAAGGGATGTTATAAAGTCGTGATGCAGAGTCTACTTTTGAAATTTTGATTGTTAACTTTTATACAAATTACGTAAAAAACAATGTTGAATCCATGCTTGAAGAACTGGCATACATTTTTGCAGATTGGCTGAGTGAAGGACACAACATCTTGGAAACAGGAAATCTAAATTGGAAATGTTCGATTATTATTGGCCCCAATGATACCGCCCTTCATTCCAGAAAAAGTCAATATAGGTCTCTCAGTATCAATACAGGCCAACTCTAACTAAGTTTTATGGAAAATTGGGGCTTATATCTTGCATTCTCTTGTAGGCGGTAACTCCACTCACACACCCATATCATGGAGAAAAGATAATTCCACCTCATTGTTAGATTACATTTTTTAAGAGACTATCAGAAAAAAGCACTATTGTTAATATATCTTTTGAGGTTTCCAGTGACCATGACTATTTATCCCTGAGGTTAGATCTGAATATATGTAGATTGCAAAGAGAATTACTTTTGCACGTGTGGTCCCTGAAAGTGGGGGTAAAAGAGTCTGTTAGATTTCAGCAGCTTGAAGACAGTTCTCAAAGGTTCTTACAGAGGTGTTTAATGGTTTGATCTTGACTAAATAAGGATATTACCTGTTCAATGTACATAAGGTAAAATGAACAATAACTAATGGCCTGATTCATGGAATAAATCTGCGCCGAAAACGGGGCGCATGCATGCAAAACGCGCGCAAGCAGCCATTTTCCGATTCATGGAACACATTGCTTACTGGAGACCTTTGTTGAATCCGCGCGGGTCGAACATGTCACTGCGACACCACGAACGCCTTGTGTGAGATGCCCAGTGAAGGCGCACACCGTCCAGCGCACACTACTAAAAAGGGGGCGGAACACGTGGAATAGGGAACAACAAGCATAAATGGGGCGTTACGTGGGAAGTACCACAGTAAAATACTCGCAACGCCCACATGTGCGCTAACAACACATAGTCATGGAATTGAACAGGGCTCTCCTGCGTGCGGTAAAAGACACACAAATCCGGCATATACAGCTACGATGAATGTACCATTCCTCACAGCAGTGATCGTGGGAAACAGCAGGAGGAGGAGGTTAGCCAGGCCCTGCATTTTATTTTACCCAGGACCAGCCTTTTTGGGATGCCTGATGACCAGGGCTATGGCAGGTATAGGTTTCCACCTCATATCTCTGGGTGGTCAGGCCAGCAGATGTAATTGCTGGCCCTGGTTCCCTGGTGCTGGTGGCAGGTCCCTGCAGCACACGCCTCTTGGCCTTTGTAACATGGACATGTGTCCCTTGGTCTCCCTGGGCTGGGGCTGGGACCACTACAGGCATGGCAGGAGGACTCTGATCCTGGGTGGCCGGCGCTGCAGCTGCCCCTGAAGCTACCGGACCCTGACTGGTCAGGCCAGCAGATGGAATTGCTGGCCCTGGTTTGCTGGTGCTGGTGGCAGGTCCCTGCAGCACACGCCTCTTGGCCTTTGTAACATGGACATGTGATCTTTGGTCTCCCAGGGCCGGGACAACTACAGGCATGGCAGGAGTACCCTGAGCCTGGGTGGCCAGCACTGCAGCTGCCCCTGCAGCTACCAGACCCTGTTGAGAGGGGGGCATGTCCCTCTGTGCATGGACCTGGGAACCCCGGATCCCTCGGTCATCTCTGCCAGCTCTAGCACCTCGACCCCCTTGGCTACCTCTGTCAGCTCCAACACCTCCGCCCCCTTGGCTACCTCTGCCAGCTCCAGCACCTCGGCCCCCTCGGCCACCTTTGCCTCCCTTCCCACCTTTTCCCCTCCCAGTCATGGCACAGATGGAATGGTGCAATGGGGGGTGCAGCAGACAGTTGACCTGGGCATTTGGAGTGAGAGGGCAGGGTACGTGATGTTAAACGTCCATGTGTGCCCCAACAAGGCTCAGTGTGACCCCTGGTGGAAAATGGACGGGTCGCACAATGCTCAGGCACCCCAAAAATAAAAAACAAAAAACAAAGTGTACGCGACCCCTTGGTAGCCCACATGTGATGAAAAAACATCCCGCAGTACGCTGTGGCACCCAGCATCACAAAAAATGCATAGGCGAGGAACATGTAGGCTACCATGCGCCCAGAAATGGGGTACGTGACACACGGGGGCAACCACAGAATGAAAAGTGCATGCGCGACTCACCGTCTGGTGCGTAGGCAACTGCCCCGCCAAAACAAGAAGTACGCACTGCCACAGTAGTGAACTAATCGCACGTGAACCCACAAAAATATGAAATTCACACGTCCATCCCCACAAAAAGCATGTACAGTGCACTGTTGTCCTACGCACACCATTATCCCATACTGAACGGCAACGCCCAATGTACAGCGCATGTCACATAACTTACGCGCTTAGTGCATTTCCTCAGATTCCACGCAAACGCGCTGTTTCCGCACATGCGGAGTCACTCTGTTTCCGGCTGGCCATGCGAAAGAACACAATAGACATACGCTCCTGCCCACGGGGCCATTTACTTGCCTCCAACTGCCCAAGCTGCCTCCTAGAGCCATCTGCTGCTGCCAGCCCACTCTGTGTGCCTGCTGCCCTGCATTGTAGTGCCTGCTCTGAAGCCATTGCCAGTGATCCTGTTGTTGTGACCATCTCTGCTGATCCTGAAGACTCCTGACTGCCATACCACCGCTCCACAGCCCAGCCCCAGTACCACCTTGCCCACCCAAACCTGCCTCGGGGGTTGCCATGTCTGACAACACACCATCTGAGGCAAGTGGCAACCCCCCGGCAGAGCTGCAGAGGGCTGTCAGCTTCTCTTCCACAGAAGTTGGCATCCTGGTGGAGCAAGTCCTGGGGCATTATGATGCCCTCTTCTCTGGACCATTGCAACATGGCAAGGAAGGACGGAGGAAGATCTGGGTGGACATCATGAGTGCCATCTACACGGAGTGGGTGGCACCCTGCGACTACCAATAAGCCCATAAGCGCTGGGAGGACTGCAGGTCCAGGACCATCAACAAGGCCCGGCGCCTCCTCAAGCCTGGCGCTGTCCGAGTAGGGCACTGGGGCTGGTTGACCACCAATGAAATGAGGGTCCTGGAGTGCATCGACCCAGCGGTGCACACCCAGGTCTTGGAGTTGGAGCTCCATCCGGAGTCGAGTGGTAAGTGTCCATGTGTTCTTGTCCACCATAGTGCATGTGCATGTAGACTTGTGGTTGGTGTGTGCACCCTGCTCTTATGTTTGGCATGCCTACTGTACAGATGTCCGTGTGCATGTCCCAGGCAAAGCTGCATGTGAGTTAATTGATGCATGTGCGACATCAATGGTGTCTGTGTGGAAATGCGTGATGAACGCATGTATGTCACAATGTGCACATGTTTGCATCCCTGTATGTGGAATGTGTCATGCCATAGGTGTGACACATGTGTGCATTTGGCAACATCATGGACATGAATGGTGTACATGTGCATGTTTATGAGAAGTGAGTGTGTGAGTGGTGAACACTTCAGGATGTCTGTGACTCTTCGCTTTTGCATTTGTGATTGCCTCATGCTGCCAATTTCACCTCATGTGCTCTCTGACGTGATGGATCCATGGCCTGCTTCATGACTGTCAGGTGATGTGTGAGAGTGATATGTGTATGTGCCATGAAGCGTGTGAGGTGCATGCACAATTTGGATGTGCTGACAGTGCCTTGTCCAAGGATGTGAATGTCAGGTGTGAATGACGGACATGATTGTGCATGTGTGTGAATGTCACTTCCCTGTGTGTAGTGGACGGTGATGATTGTTGTGACCTTTGACACTGGCAATTCTGTACTTTTGCATTGTGACAAACACACATATGTCCAGTACCCTAATGTATGTGTTCTATGTTTCCCTATCCACAGCGACGGTTGAGGAAGAGGGCGGAGATGGTGCTGTGGAGCTCAGCAGCAGGGATGCCTCCACCAGGCTTAGACCAAGGCCCAGTCTTCCTCCCAGTCACTGTCATCTTTTGCGAGTGAGGAGACTGGTGCTGTGTCTGGGTCAAAGGCTGCAGCTTTTGAGGGGTGGCCCAAGAGGATGAAGTTGGTTGTGGGCTTCTTGGCAGTGGGAGGGACAGGTGAGCCCACATAGGGGCAATCCAATGCGGAAGACAGTGGGGAGTCATCCAGGTTGGTGGTGGTGGAGGAGGAGGCCACATCAGCCCAGCACATGGGGCCTGGCGGGGGTGATGAGGTAGGTGTGACTGGTGCAGTCCTGGGTCAGGGGGCGGAGCCAGTGCAGGTCACCGTGGAGGGGCCTGTGACTGATCCTGTTCCTGGAACTGCGACTGCACCAGTATGCACCTGGTGTATTCCACAGGCCGGACCCATCCGCAGGTGGAGGATGCATCCACGCTAATGGATCTTCCACTACGTGCGGATGAAGCAATTTTTGACCGGGTGGAACCCGTGCTAGCTGGTATTGCGAGGCGTACAGGCAGCATTCGTGATGATGTGCAGGCTTCCAATCGGGGGCTTGCACATCATCACGATGAGGACTGTTGCCTCATAAACTGGCTAGCTCAGTTCATGGTCATGAATGTGCTACGTGTGCTGGCCACTGCTGTGACCCTCTCCTCCTCTTCCTCCTCTGTGTGCCAGCCATCCTCCCTGCCGTCTTCCAGCCCATATACCACCAGGACCTCCTGTGGACCTGTCCCAACCCCGGCGGCCAATCTGGTGGAGACCACATCCCTGCCGCAGTCGAGAGTCGAAGGAGGATCAGCAGAGGTGGTCACCGCAGCAACAGGACCAATGGCAATGGAGGAAGTTCAAGCACTAAGCAGCAGGGCACGTGCACGACAGCCCCAGGGTTGTCATCATCTCGGAGGCTGTCCCGGAGGCGCAGGCACCGGGCTTTTTGGCGGCAACAGGCTTGATGTAGGAGGCCACATGACTCGGGGCTCTCAACATCAGTGGGGCAGGTATCGGCCATCGGGCAGGAGGGAAACGTGGACCTTAACACAAGGATGTCTTCCATGTTGCAGCGAATAGGCCAACAGATCGGAGCAGAGCGGCAGCGGGCACAGGGGGCACGACTCACCATCGCCAGGGCGGAGAACACCCTGTGTCGGGTGGAGAGGTGGGCCAAGTTCCTCGAGTAGTCTCACAGGGAGTTTGAAAGGAGCACGATGGAGTCCATGCAGGCCCTCAAGGGGAGAGCACAGGCCCGCCTCAGGGAAATTGACGCAGAGTTCGATGATGCCCTGGCTGAAACTCTTGGGGGAAATGGTGAGTCGTAGGACTAGCCCGCTGCCTATGTATATAGTTCTTTAGGAGTAGGTTTAATTTGTTTTTTTTTTAAAATGTAGTTCCTGGACTTTGCTCCGCATCTTGTATTTAGTTGATTTTTTGGGGGGATTTTGATGATGTTTCAAAATGTGTTGGGACCATGGACCCTGGATCATTGTAAATAGTTTGGATTTTTAAGGGAACTACTTTTTTTCACCATGATGGAATGGTTTTATTATGATTTGTGTTTTTGTTGGACATACATTGATGGAGATGGACCATATTTTGAACTTTTTCATTTTTTGCATCCCATTGGTTTTGATTTTCACTTTCTTTTGTTTTTTTGATTTGGTTCATGCATGTTTTGTTTGATGTTTCCACTGTGTGTGACTTTGATACATGTTTTTCATTATATTTTTTGACATTGAAATCTAAGTGGTGTCTGGTCTCAGTGGTTTATTGCATGTTTCACTCTTCCTTGACTCATTTGTGTGTTCCTGCTGTTCACCAATGTGGTTCATGTGTGTGCACGCATGCATGTGTGATATCAGGATTCACATGCCATGGGGCATGTTCTGGGGGGCATGACCAATGGATGGGTGTTGAGGTGCACCAGGGGTGTGCAGCTTGTGGTGGCACTTTTTGTTGGCATGCGCTGCATGATTGTATGTTGCTCCAATGTGTTTTGGGGTGTGTGGTGTAACATGAGCCGCGGCCTGCCTGCAGGTTGCTGTCACTGGTGGTGGGGACATGAGTCGGGGCTGCCTGCAGGGTTCCGTCACTGGACAGGGGAACATGAGTAGGGGCCTGCCTGCAGGTTGGCGTCACTGGTGGTGGTGGTGGGGACATGAGTTGGGGCCTGCCTGCAGGTTGCCGTCACTGGTGGTGGGGGGGACATGAGTCGGCAGGCTATCGTTCCATGTGGGCAGCCTGCAGGGTATGGTCACAGGTGATGGGGGGGTCCCATGTGGTGTAGGCTGCCTACGGTGTATGGTCCCATGTGGGCTGCCTGCGGGGTATGGTCACAGGTGATGGGGGTCCCATGTGGTGTAGGCTGCCTGCGGGGTATGGTCCCATGTGGGCTGCCTGCGGGGTATAGTCACAGGTGATGGGGGTCCCATGTGGTATGGGCTGCCTGCAGGGTATGGTCACAGGTGACGGGGGTCCCATGTGGTGTGGGCTGCCTGTGGGGTATGGTCACAGGTGATGGGATGTCCCATGTGGTGTGGGCTGCCTGCAGGGTTAGTCCCATGTGGGCTGCCTGCAGGGTATGGTCACAGGTGATCGGGGTCCCATGTGATGTGGGCTGCCTGCGGGGTAGGGTCACAGGGGATGGGGTCCCATGTGGAGTGGGGTGCCTGCGGGGTATGGTCCCATGTGGGCTCTCTGTGGGGTATGGTCACAGGTGATGGGGGATCCTATGTGGTGTGGGCTGCCTGCAGGGTATGGGCACAGGTGATGGGGGGTCCCATGTGGTGTGGGCTGCCTGTGGGGTGTGTTTGCGGCTGATGGCAGCACGCATGGGCCTTTCCACGCGATTTGGCTGGTGCGAGCAGGGTACGCGATTGTGCTGGGGTGTGGACGGGGTATGTGCTGTTCTTTCCACCCGATTTGGCTGGTGCGAGTGGGGTACGCGATTTCGCTGGTGTGCGGGCGGGGTTCGCGCAGGCCTTTCCACGCAATTTGGCTGGCGCAAGCGGGGTATGCGATTTCGCTGGGGTGAGGAAGGGGTATGCTTGGGCCTTTCCATGCGATTTGGCTGGCGTGAGCGGGGTACGAAATTTCGCGGGGTGTGGATGGGGTACACACGGGCCTCTCCACGTGATTTGGCTGGCATGAGCGGGGTACGTGATTTTGCTGGGGTGTGGCAGGGGTACGCGCGGGCCTTGACACGCGATATCGCTGGTGCAAGCGGCGTACCCTCCGAATTTTCATGCGATTACGAGGGGGGGCTGTATGCTGGGCCATGTATGGCGCAGGAACTTGCACCGTATTGGGCATTTCACAGGCTTTTTTCTGAGCACAGGGCCGTGTTGGGGGCGTTACTGGCTCTGCTTGCTGTTCATTGCGCCACGGCTACTGATGCCTCAGGAAATCTATGAATACGCGTGCTGCGCAATTGCTGGTTTGCGCCACGTTTGGCACATGCTCCTTCTCGACGCACAGCGTTTGCGTACTGGCTTCTGTGTATATCTATTCCAGCAATCCGATTGATTTCTGCATTGATGCATGCACACCCGTTTGTCCTCCGCATGTGGGCCTCCACAGTAAGATGTAAATGTGCAAAGGCCATAGGCACATGTTCATAGTGCACATTGACAAGACATATTCCTTCACTCGTTATTTCAATATCGGCTAACACTGTGGAACATACACCTTTGGTCTATTGCTATCTGCAGCCACTTAACATGATTCCTACTTCCCAGCGAGGTTAGACTTCATTTATTTTATATTTATTTATTGGTTATTTGTAAAAGTGTCTGTACAAAAAAATGTTTTTCAAGGCACCACAAGACAAAAAAAGGGGGAGACAGTGAAGAAAAAACCAATAACGGTCCTACTAGGCCTTGTGTCATTCGGATAATGCAAGAGCAGTAACAAGAAGTGCAGAGGGGTGGGATTGGAGAGGGGAGGTGTAGGTTGGGGCAGAAGGGAAAATGCTACAGTGGGAGGGAGGTGTGGGGCAAGAGGAGGTATGCAAGTGCCTGGGGAGCAGGAGGAGGAGGAGAAGAAGAGGGCCAATGGGGCTAGCAAGTGCTAAGGGGAGGCCAGGTGGGCAAGTGCCAGGGGAAGTTAGGAGTGAGGACCACATATGAAGCTAGAGGATGTGAGTGGACCAGGCTTGGTAGGGATGCACACCCCACCAGGCTTGTCCGGGGAAAGGGCACAGAAAGGCAAGTTCAGGTTGTGGGCAGGGGGCAGGAAGACAGGGTGCTGGGGTATACTGGTTGAGGAGTGCCTGGTGTCCTGTGGATCCTCAGAAGGGTCCAGGCAGCTGGTCAATGTGACAGAGGGGGGCATTAGGAGGAGGGGAGGGAATGAAGAAGATACAACTTGGGTCTTGAGAATCTTCCAGAACTTAAGGAGATCGTGAGAAGCCTAAGAGGGGCCAGGAGGGCTGTACAGAGGAATGCTCCTGCCAAGGAAAGAGATCTACCCCCACACTCTCTGCTTGGTATAGCGTCTCAGCTCTAGAGAATTGCAGCTAGATGACCGAAGATCTATAAGAGGGAGGTATTCAGGGAAAGAGTCAGATATAGTGGGGTCCCTGGCCCCAGAAAGCCTTGTGGATGATATAGAAGGTCTTGAACTTGATCCTCGCAGCCACTGGGAGCCAGTGGAGATATCTTTGAGATTTCTGGGCTTGAGAGATGAGGTCTCTGGGCTTGAGGCCAAGGATAAGTCTTGCAGGCCTATTCTGGATTGCTTGAAGGGGCGAAGGGAGGATTTAGGCAGAACGAGGAAGAGGCTGTTTCAGTAGTCCAGCCTGGTGAGGACCAGAGCTGGAGACATTGAGCTTCTGCATGTCTGCTGCCCCAATTGTCTACTTGGATTCTTCAAATATTGGGAGTTCATTACAAACAGGGCTTGAAATCAGGATTGGATAAGCAGGAAAACAAGCAGTGCCTGGGTATTCAGCAGTAACTGGTCACCAGGAGATACCACTATGGAACAAAGAGCTATTTTATAGCTTTACATTAGTTGGCCTGGGGTAGCCAAACGTAGCTCCTGGTAACTGTTGGTTTTATGCTCACCAGTCTCTTCTACATTTGATTTCAATCACATACTTGAAATAAATCAGATTGACATTTATTGTTCTTATATAAATCAATTATATTGATGGTAATAAATACACAAATCAAAGAAAAATAGACATTTTAAGGCCTATCTAGCGACATTACTTCACAAACAGTAATTCATTAAAAATAAATATTTAACAATTACATCTCAAGTGACATACTATTCCATGTATTGTACAATGAAAACAGTTTCCAAACACTGTGCAAAAGCTTGAAACTGACTTTGTTAAACATTGTGAAGAGAGTCACACATCATTTGAATCTTGAAGTAAACCTTTAAACAAGTTCAGGTTTGTGAGGGAAACCCTCTTTTGCAATGTTCCGTGGCATAGACTCGGCCCTGGAAACAAAATCTGGATCAATCCCATGTGTTTCCATGGCCAGCACATTTAATGTCAGATCTTTCACAAATTCAAAAGCCATCTGCTGGAAGATTGGCATTGCCACCCACTGTTTGCTTCTTTTGGTAAACTCCTTGTTGTAACGAGGCATCCCAAAAATTCCTGCAGTTTTTGCTTGTTCCCTTCCAACATTCTCGTTGTGTGCAAGTACAGCCAGTCTTGTTCTGGCCTCCATACCGTCTATGCCAAAATGCAACCTTTTAGGCCTGTACTTTAGGCACATATTATGGAACACCTACAAATCTCCATTGTGGCAGAACTCAGAGAGTCCCTTTATGTTTCTTGAAAGTGGGTTGTCATAAACAATCTTCTCAAATGGTTTGAGAGGAGGGGAGCCTGGAACCAACCGCCTTTTCTTACGCTCCTGCTCCTTGCTCTATGGTCCATGTGCACATTCTTGGCAATGTTTCTTTCTTTCCAAGAGTGTATGTTAGAACAATGGTGCATCAATGAACACCATTTTTCAAGCAGAATATCTACAGATCCATCCCATGTTTTTGAGCTGCACCAAAGATGGTTGCTGATACACTGTGACCAATTTAAAATGTTTTCTGTAGCCTTTTTTTCCCAGCACCTTTAATTTTTGTCAAAATTGATTTTGCGACATGCCATACATCATATTGATGCTTTATATATGTGAACTGCTCTAGCATGGCCTTGGCTACTGAAATGTGCCTGTCAGTGGTTATCAGGTCTATTTGCATTCCTCTGGATTGCAGAAGTTGAATGGATTTAATGACACCATATTCTTCCATGGTAACAGAAGATGTACATTCAGATACTTGTACGACGACTGAACACGCTATTTTTTTTTGGTTTCCATGCCATGTCTTAGCAGTGCAGTATGTTGCAGAAAAACCTGGACTGTCACACTGTCCATCACCAGCAAGCCATAGCATTTTGCCAGCGAGAGCATTGTCCATTGACATCTGTTTGAGTGTCCATGCCTGGCTAATAGCGGGGAACAAGAAATGCTTCTGATATTTGTAGAACTGGGTTTTTGAAAGGAACCTGAGTCCCACAAAGTTAGAAAAATTGAAATTGTACTCTACGTTGATTCACTAAACAACAAAGCAGATGAACAAAGTACATTTCATGCAGGCACTTTTCCAAGTATAGGTTGAGCAGACCATGAAAATGATTTATGGTGGTGTACATAGCTACCCTTGATCTTAAGGTTGGTGCCTTTGACTACACAAGTAAACTTCACCAATGTCTCCCCACAAATTCTCCTATGCAATTTATGACCACATTTAATCATTTTCATAATCTCGATCAGGCAGCATTCAAATACAATGTATTTAGGTTCCTTTGATAGCCTGGTCTGCAATTCCATGGTGGTGGATAAGTCCTCAACTATAGGAAGAGTGAAATCCACATCACGAGCACAATCGTCAATCAGTAGCAAAGACGCATTGGTTATTTGTGTGTGTGATATTTCCGATTTGTCCACATGTATAGATAGCATTTCTTTAGTGGGTGTGGATTGTGTGAGCGGTTCGGCAAGCAATTCTGAAACATCTTCTGTGTTGTCTGTTTCTTCTGGGTGATGCTGTGTGCTATAACAATGATCCAGGGTTACTTTCCATGGGTTACTGCTGACATTCAATTCAAATTCCAGCCACTGGACATCTGCATCAAGACAATGAATCTTGTGAGGACCAAGCAACATCATTAGTTTGTTAGTTGCCCTAGTCTTTATGCTCCTCTTTTTCCTAGGTCTCTAATCAAAGAGGAGAAAAACATGCTTAATTCATAGCACACATACAGAATATATGAATTACAACATAAAAATGTAATATCAATGAAATAACTGATAAACAACTTATTTTGAAAAAAAACTTTATGTACCCTTTTTCCCAGATTTTCCTTGAAACATTCAAATTGGATTTGCCAACCACCAGGCCAAGTTGAAAAACAGCATTTTGAAATTGTATAAACCTTGAAATGTGCTCTTCCAATTAAAGAATCATATATACATATATAGTAAAATGTCACTATAGAAACCATTAGAACATAGTAAATATTACATCACAGTTAAAATGGATGATAACTGATATTTTACAATATCTTATCTAAACCTCTTGTCCATGTGTCTTTTCAATTTCATCCACTGCAGTAGTACATTCCTTGAACATAACAAATTCAAAGGACATTGAATACATTGTTAAACAATGTAATGTTGAAATCTTTGATCTCACAAAGTACATCTTGAGAAAGCAGATGTAATGATTGTTGACTTTACAATATAAGTTAAACTATGTAAAAAAATATGGTTAATAGTCTGATTAACATTTCTAAATTAGTATTGACATAAAGTCGCACCATGTAACATTTTAAAAAGACCTATTTGAAAACTGTAGCTGATAACCTTTAGAGTTGTCACAGGGAGTTGGTGTGCGATCATCCTGCAAAACATAATGATTAAATTGTGGTCCCTTTAATGCTTTGTAATGTTATTTTGTTTCAACAATTCATTTTTCTGAAGGTTTACTTTCATTGTTGCATGTATTTCTGCGATAAATACATCAAGGTTGTTGATGGAATGCTTTGCAATTTGCTGACAGTATTGAAAATTATAAAAAAACGAGTTATCTTAAATGTAAAAAAGATATTTTTAATAAATAACTATTAGTATAAATCACAAATGATCACTTCTCATACCTCATCCTCCAGACCGGTTACAGTAGAAGAATAGTATGTTGTTGAAGTTCCAGGCTCTGCCGTTACATCTTTTGCTTGCACATAAATGTCTGTGATTATGTGTGGGTGGGGGTTTGGCTACACATGTACATTATGTTCTTCCCCACGAGACTTCAACTACCTTGAGGACCAGTAAAACCAGTTTGGCTCAGGCAGGAAAAACTCAATTGGAAATCTTGCCTCCCCTTGGAAGTCATACTTATAAGTGAACTATTCAGCAGTGACAGATGAGGTGGCTGAGGGCTTAATAATTACCTGTTCTACCAGACCAGAAGGCAGCACTGGCAGAAATGACAAGGAAAGCAAGTGGGGCTAGTGTTTGACCAAGAAGTGCAAGTTCCTTTTTGCACCTTGAAGGGCAAACTGTCAAACTTCAAAGGGCGTCATAAAAGTCTTTTGTTGCAAGCCGAGCCAGGAGCAGACAGTTTGCTGGGGGGGTTGAAGCACCGCCCTCCCATGTGACAGATCCTCCTCATTGACATTAAAGGACTTCTTCATTTTAAGACATTTTTCCCAGCACTCTGAATAAGTAATAATTTTGTATTATGCTATATTTCCATGTGATTTTTAGGTAGAAGTAAGGAGACTAAGTGCATGTTACTAGCACTTTGTAAACTGAAATGGCCAGGAAAGACGTGCTTCTGGCTGATTTATAAATGCGACAAATATGAAACTGGGTGGAAAGATGGAGTGTGATATTATGAACATGTGTAATCATTGGCAGAATTTTTACTATTTTGCATTTCATGAAAAGAGCAAAAATGTGCCAAAGGTCTATGCTACCTCGCACAGAGTCGGCGATCAACTTGTCTAATTCCCTGTGACACACTGAAACTGCATATCTACTTCTTACGGCGGTGGCTATTATAAGTTTGGAGTAATGATCCACAACTCATTTTTGCTAAAAAGCGGACAGAAGAAGCAAAGAAGGGTCATAAATGCAAACAGACAAATTATGCTCTCTCCCATGAACCAATAGGCCTAAGGGGCGGAGAGAGGAATGACAGACTGTCCTATCCCAGGATAGGAGTAATTCCAGAGTACTTCCCCCCAGATTGTAAAATGAATTATGTCATTTGGGCTATATAATGGGGAAACAGACACAAGGTATCCACAGCAAGACACAGATTCCAGATCCACACACACACAAGAATCTGGGGGGACAGGAGAGGAGGCAACTGATCCTATTCAAAAGAGTGCAGAGACCAGACCCTTGCCTAGTTGATCCCATCCAAGAGAGCACAGTGACTAGACCCTGGCCTAGCTGTCCAGAATCCCATCCAGGAGGACGCAGTGACCAGATCCCTTGCCAAAGCTGTCCAGAGTGACCTGAGACGTTGCTGGCTTTCCAGAACCCCCAAACCAAGGCTTACATTGTAAGTAGCAAATAACCCCAGTCCCAAACTGCATACCCCTCTCTTTTGAATCTTGCATCCCATCTGCAGGAGTCTGTCCTGATACATTCTGGTTTCACCATCACCGTCTTGTGGCCAATGCTGGATTTGACTTTTATGGACTTCATTGATTCACGGTGCGTCAACCTTTCTCAACTCTCATGCTGGAATTCCTTTGCATCTTGTACTCATGGTGGCCCTGAATCATGCTGTTCCTGGCTTCATCTTGTATCCTGGCTTGCAACATGATGTGTTATTACTGACTTCTGCAATTGTATTTGCTCTCCCCTCTTGCCTCTCCATTCTTTTTCACTGCTTACTCTCTGTTCTCCCGTCCTCTCCGTTCTCCTATCTCCTCCCCGCTTCCCCTTACTTTCTTCTATGCACTTACTCTATCAGAATTGTCACTGGACCTAGTATGATAGCAACCTCGTCTGGCTCCTCCCACCTCCCCTTACTGTCCCTCCCACTCCCCATCCAGCACTATCTGAAATGTTGTCAGGCCTAGTACGGTAGTCGCTTGTTTTGTTCCTCCCCTCCCTTTCTGCACCCCTCTCCCTCACCTTTTGTTTTCTCCGGCTCTACCAGAAATGTTGTCAGGCCTAGTATGGTAGTCGCCTGTCTGTTTCCATTTCTTTCCCACTCTCCCCCTCCCTTCCTTATCTATGTCTTAGCTCTTGCGCTATCTGAAATGTCGTCAGGCTGAGTACGATAGTTAATTTAACATCCTTACTGTTCATGTCCTGTAAGAATGTCATTGTATTTTCCCTTGTTCCCTTCCCTTGCCTTGAAGCGCTTTGAAACACATTGTGTATAGGCGCTATATAAATAAACTATCATATCATATCATATAATTGAATATCCCATTAAAAGTCCCAAATTGCCAATATCATTCATTAATCTTCCTTAGAAGAATATGTCTTAGCCTGTGTATGTTAGCTTAGTCCTTTGAGAAATCTTTCAGTTGTCTGTATAAAAGTAAATCAATTAATTTCCCCCATTGAAATTCGCGTTCATTATTGTTGCCATTCGAAATCAACAATTTTGCCGAGCGTTTTTAGTAAATATAGTCATTAAAATATAGCCTCAATAGAATTAGTCTCGGTGTAACAAAAACCAAATTTGCCTGTGTACTGTGTGCATTCCCACGAATTCCGATTTGCAGCTGTCCTATTGAAAACCCCAAACCGTAGTCCCATTGAAAGCAATCGCTTTCTGTTAGAATCCTACCTGTATGTGCCACTGTCTTTGTCCGTGGAAACCGTTTCCCAATTTTGACAGATAAACCCTTTCATGAGCTGTCATTGCAAATCCTGTGTGAAAAAAATGTTCCATTGCTGTTTGTATTTTCTTTTGCATTTCTTCCACTAAAATCAATTTTCCTATCTTGTTCCACGTTGTTCTGTGTACTGATTAGTAGTCCTGAAGCTTCCTTATCTCCTTGAGCATAGCAACACGAATTTCCTTTCTAGCTGTCCCTAGCAGTCGTGAGTAACTGTGCAAGTAATAAGTAAAATCTGATAATGCCATTCTGCTCATAAAACAGGTTTTCATTTTCTTTTCTGGCCTCCCATCTTGTGGTGGTGGGCTGTATTCCAAATCTGATTTTTCTCTCTTTATCCTTACTCCTTGTCACTGCCTTCCATCCAAAAAGAATGATGTTAGCAGATGTTTGGGGGGTGAGTGTTGCAGGGGGAGTGCTTAACCTTAGTACTATCAAATGCTTTAAAACAATTTTTCCTGTTTGCCATTAAAGATTCATTTGAATTGTGTTAGGATTTTGAACTAATTGTGCTGTAGGAATATTTCCATTTGTATTGCCACAACCTTGGTGGCTTCTGTCAAATTGTTTAATTTAGCTTTTATTTTCATTAAACAATAAATTAATAAATATCTTATTGATACACACCGACCTGGTTCCTAGTCCATTGTGACACAGGATGTTTGTGAAGGTTGGGTGCGAGACTGGTTGGGGGCCTACTCAAATAAAAGAACCCGTGGTTGATTAAAGATAGAAAGTGTTTTTATTGTGCGCCACATTCATTGTCAGAGGAAGGAGTCCCTTGCTGGAGTGTGCCGTGTTATAAAACCATTACAAAGTGGGGGCTTGTGCCGTGATTGAGGTTAGAGTTTTTCACCCGTGACAGTCCAACGCAGCAGACTAACCCATTGAAGGCAGCATTACTTTTGGTGGTTAGAAAGCTGTGTTACACTGTATAGGCACCATGCAAAAACTTATACCCTAAGTACCAGGCCTGTTTTGTAACAATAAATTAGTCAAGAGCAGGGTAGTTATTTTGTCCTTGCATAGATAACTAACCAAAGGTAGTACACTCTTCATAATGACCACAGTGGAAATGAACATGGCTAGGCAGCACCTCCTGTTAAAATTATTGATTAGGGGGGAATGGGCAGAGCAGGGGCAGGAGGCCTGGCTATGCAGCATGATGCAACAGGTCACCTCCATGAGCATGGATGTGTGGCAGGACAGTGGCCCATTACATCAAGCCCTGACTGAGTTTTCTATGACTCAGAACATCAAAGATGAACAAATTAAGATGATCCAACTCATTGCGTACTTGTACTTCCACATGATAATCACAGAAGAAAAATACCAAGAAAGTATAACCTCTGTGCAAAACCAGTCTGAGCTTTTAAATCAAATACAGAGTGAGTTAAGGCAGACAGAGGAGAAAATGCGAGAAAGCCAAAAATTAATAATAGGAAATACCATTCAGCAGCTAAAGAATGAGTTGGCAGCTCAGCAACAAAATAATTCAGAGCAGGAGGCCCAATTATCTGCATTAAAAGAGGAGTGCCAAGAAAGGGTTGATTCCCTGAAAGAGAGTCAACTAAAATTTAACCAACAGGTGAAATATAATAGAGCCTGCTCAGAGGAGATAAACACAAAAGAAAATCAGATCAAGCAATTGGAAGAAGAGAATAATAAGTTAATCATTAAAGAAGTCCATTCCCAAACAGAATATGACCAAGGACACCAGAAATTAAGCGCTATAAAACAACAGAGAGATCACTTTCGTAAACTGAATTGCACACTGTATCAGGAAAAATATACCCTACCAGGAAGTGTGCAAATTAAAAACAGGCCTGGAGAAAAGGGAGTCCGGCCTTCGGGAACTGACTGACCTAAAAGTAGAGTATGAAAATGTTATGGCGCATACAAGACAAATAGAATGTGATCTAGAACAGACCACCCAGACCAAAAACGCGCATAGGGAGGAGATGCATCTCCTGCAGCAGAAATGGTCTGAGTATTCCCACACAATACAGGAAGCACAAAATGAAAAGGAGGCCCTTGGTGATGAGAACAGGGGACTCCAGAGTCAGGTAGTAGAACAAAGGAAAGTCATATAGGCCAGTCAAGCCCTGATAGCAGAGCACAAGGCTCAGGCCTTTGCCTACTGTGAAGAAATTGGGGCTGAGAAAGAGAGATCTGAGAGGTTACAAACAGAGTGTGCTAGGTTAAATAAGGACTTGCGGAATCCTGAATAGTTAGAGAGTGACAGGGCAACCCCTGATCACAGTGTGATGCCCTCTGTAGCAATGGCCTCAAGCCAACTTACCATCCTGTATGCTCAAAGCGCTGCTAACTTCATGTATACAAATTCCCAAGAATCAGGAGCCATGAGGCAGCCGGACTCAATTAGGCCCAGTATGATTGAACCAACAGGCCATCCCTGTTCAGGTTCAAAAATATTATGGCCGATGTATCTGACCAGGAAGATTCCTATGAAAAGAAAATCAGGGAGTTAGACTGGCAGAAACATCAGCTACAAAAGAAAGGATCCACTTGGTTCTCTTTACAGATAAAAAGGAGTCTGAGTTGAGGCCTCAAAAGAGTATTCTGAAAACCTCCACCCAATCAGGGAGGTGGAGGGAGTTCTCCGACAACCCCGGAAGAAGGGAGGAGTCAGATGACTACTCCCCGGTGCGAAAAAGGGAGCCCAAGTGAAGTGACCAAGAGATCCCATAGTACAACATGGGAGAAGAGACTAGGCCCCATCATTCTGGAACGGACTGCCAGGCTGAAAGAACCAGGGAGCGCTTTGAGGATAGGGATGGGACCTCAAATAGCAGCAACTCTGAGGGCCAATGGACTCAGGTGCAGACAAAAAAGAAGGTTGCCAAACAAAAAAGAACTGGTGAAAGACCCCGTAATACAGATAAAAGCCATTAGAAGTTTCATGACCCTGTACCATAAAAATGCCAGATATTCAGTTTGGGAGCATCTTGAGCTATATGACCAGATAATGACATCTTTTTTTATTTTTATTTTATTTAAATGTTATTGAATTTTCAACGCAAGGGTAATGCACAATGGTACAATGTTGTTATCTTCACATTGTTACGTTGTTATCTTATTATAATTGAACAAAAATCAACTATCACAATTAACTTTCACTTCCCTTTTTGTGTAATGTTAGTTTTGTCCATTTTCCTTCCCCCCCCCCAAGGCGGTCGGCCGGTTTTATCTTGGTCATTGGCAAGAACTTAATCGGTGTTTAATGCGATCTGGGACATTTTCTTCGTTTGGCGTATGTGGGCTCATGTTGTGCGATGGGTCTCTTCACCTATGGGATGGTGTGTGGTGGTTAAGAGTCTTATGAATGTGTGGTTTGTGTTGACTCTGAGTCTGCGGGTTGACTACGCCTTAGGCTTGGGACATATGTTGCGGCAAAGTCGCACCAGGTTTCTTCGTGGTGTGCTGCTTTTCCATGGAGGGCCGCCGTAATTTTCTCCATCGTATATATGTTTGTTGCAATGTTTATCCATTCTTTTTTTTGTGGGAGGAGTGGCGATTTCCATTTAATAACTAGGCCCGCCCTTGCAGCTAGTAGCAGTGGGGATGCAAGTCCCCTTATCCTGACTAGTTCGTCGTCTTCTTCTTCTAGGCTGAACAAGGTTAGGAGGGGAGTTGAGTTTCTTTCAGTGCCGTCTATTTGTTTGATCCATCCGAGCACCTCGGTCCAATATATGCAGACTTTTGGACAGTTCCACCACATGTGCCAATAGTTGGCGTCCATTCCGCATTGTCTCCAGCATTTCGGGCTGTTGGTCTGGTACATTTTCGATAATCTGTGGGGGTCATATTGCCATCTGTGTAGTAGTTTTATTGCGTGCAGTTTGTATTGTGCAGCAATTGATATCCAGGATGGTGTTTTGCAAATTGTGTCCCATGCCTGTTGGTTGAATTCTCTGTTGAAGTCCTCCTCCCATTTCTCTTTGAGGCAGGGGTTTAGGTTCAGGTCTTTACTGATGAGGGCGCTATACATGCGTTATATGGGGCTTTTGTTCATGGAGGTCGTGTCGAGAATTTTTTCGAAGACAGTGAGTTCTCTTCTGATCTTGGATTTCCATTCATGTTTGGATAGAAACCCCCCTTCAGGCATAGGTAGAGGAAGATCGGTATTGGGTGCAGTTGGAGGAACTCCTCCAGTTCGGTGATTGGTATGAATTTGTCGTCTCGCTATAGCGGTCCGATCCTTTCGAGTCCGGCGTCGAACCAGGTTTGATATCTGGGTTGCTCCTGGGGCCCATAGGTGGCTCAAGGGGGATGACCATGTGGTTACTCCCGTCATTCCTTTTCCCTCCTTCCATATGCTCCATATCGTTCCCAATATTGGATGGTCACATAGTTTTCGTGTGAGTTTCGGTCTGAGGACCCATAGTCATTCCGAGAGTGTAGCGGGCGTTAGGTTGTCGTTGTCCAGCTGTATCCATTGCAAGTCTTTTCTGTCTCGCAGGTGAGGAATGAGGACTCTTAGCTGGGTCACCTGGTAGTATCGCTGAATATCGGGGAAGCCAATCCCCCCCTTGGTCTTTGGGTAAAATGAGAGTTTCGTAAGGTATTATGGGTTTCTTCCCTTCTCACAGGAAACCGGTTATTGCTTTTTTCACTTGTTGAAAGAAGTCTTCTGGGATCGATACAGGGAGGACTTGGAAGGGATATAAGAAGCGTGGGAGACTGACCCTTTTGATGGCTTTCAATCGTCCCATCCAGGAGATCGTAAGTGGTCGCCATTTTGCGAGGTCTGCTTTAAATGCGGTGAGGAGTTGAGGGAAGTTGGCCTCATATGTGTCGGCGATGTTTCTCGTTAGATTGATGCCCAGATATCGAAGCGTAGGGCCTCCGATGGTGAGGCCTAATTGGTCGAATTCTGCTTTCTGGGTTGTGGTGGGTTCATGTATAGGAAAGAGGATGGATTTGATTCTGTTGACTTTGAAGCCTGACAGTGCGCCATATTCTTCAATGAGTTGCATCGCTCGTGGGATTGACGTCATCAGGTTTTGTATGTGTAGGAGAATATCATCTGCGTACAAGGCCAATTTATATTCTCTTCCCTGCACATGCATGCCTTCAGCTTGTTGATCTGCTCTGAGAATTCGGGCCAGTGGTTCCAGTGAAAGCGCGAAACAATATTGCCAGGGGTGGGGGGCAATCCTTGCCTCGTGCCTCTGCTTAGTGGGAACCAATGGGAATTCTGAGAGTTCACTGTTACGGATGCCCGGGGGGGGGGGATGTGTATACTGCTTTGATTCCTCGTCGGAGAACAGGGCTAAGGCCTATTTTCCTTAGTGTTGCTTCCAGGAAGTGCCATTCGACCCTATCGAACGCTTTCTCTGCATCGATGGACAGTAGTGCGGGTGTGTTCTGCATTTTCCTTGCCTCGTGTATGAGGTGGAGAGTCTTGCGGGTTGAGTCTGCTCCCTGTCTGCCGAGGATAAATCCGACCAGGTCGTTGAGAATTATAGCAGGCATGTGTGTTTCCAGCCGTGCAGTGATGACCCGTGTGTACATTTTGGCATCTATATTTAGGAGGGAGATAGGGCGGTAGGAAGCGCACTGTTTGAGGTCTCTAGCCTCTTTGGGGATGACCGTGATGAGGGCCTCGGAGAATGATCGGGGGCGGAACTGGTCTGGAGGATGTCGTTAAAGAGTTCGACCATAAACGGGAGGAGGGTATCGATAAAGGTTTTATAAAACCCTGTCGTTTAGCCATCGTTTCCGGGGGCTTTCCCCGTTGGGAGTCTTTTGATCACATCTTCTACTTCTTTGTCTGTAATGGGGGCATCAAGGGCTTGTGCTATTTCCGTGGATAGACTTGGGATGGTCATCTTGTCCATATATTCTGCAATTACCCTCTCATCGTGTATGGTCTCAGGGGTGTACAGTTTTTCGTAGAAGTCGGCGAAGGCTTCAGGGATGTTGGTGGGGAGATCCCCGTGGGGATCATTCTCTTTTTCTATGGCTGATACCCATCTCTCTTTGCGTTGTCCACGGAGCCTGGCTGCGAGTAGTGCGTCTGCTTTGTCTCCTTTCTCATAGTGTTTCTGTTTCAGATGTTGCAGTTTGCGCACGATTTGATCAGTTTCTAGTTGTCGCAGTTCATCTCTCTTTCTGGTTGTCTCCATTATTTTCCATTCTCTCTCAGCGTCTACAGTTTGGCCGCTAAAGTCTAATTGCGCTATTTCCTTTCTGAGCTTATTTTCTATCAGATAGCGCTCTCTTTTCTTTGCCGCTCCCTCTTTGATTAGTACACCTCTCCACGTGGCTTTCCCTGCTTCCCATACCGTGTTCCTTGAGACTTCTCCGGTGTTGTTTCACTCGAAGTATTCGTAGATGTCCTTCGCCAATTGTTCTCGGAATGTTGGGTCCTTCCAGAGCGTCTTGTTACAGAGCCATTTCGAGCTTCTGCGGGGGAGCATCATCTGGCTGAGGGTGATCGTGACCATGTAGTGCTCTGACCACGTTATGGGAGATGTTTTGGATGTGGACATAGCCTCCAATATCTCTGGTGTGAGATATATTTAGTTGATTCTGGTATATGTGGCATGCTGGGCGGAATAGAATGTATAGCTTGTTTGGTGGGGGTTCATATGGTGCCATGCATCTTTGAGTTTGTATGAGTGCATCATGTCTATTACTTCTGAGCGGCCAGCCTCTGGCGGGTTATTTGCCTGGGGATTGCCGGCTTGTCTGTCCAGTGTTGGGTCTGAAATCGCCTCCTAGGATCACTTCGCCTTCTGTTTCGATCATCACTTTTGGGACTATATGTCGGAGGAACCTGGATTGTCCAGTATTGGAGGCGTATATGGAGGCAAGTGTGATGATTGTGCCCTGTATGTTACCGACCAGTACGATCGCTCTGCTGCTTACATCTGCCCAGATTTTTTAGATTTCAAATTGGAGTCGTTTGCTGATTAGGATACTCACCCCAGCTTTCCGCAGTGGGCTTGAACTCCAATGTTCAGTTCCTGACTTGGCATACAGAACTTTTCTTTCTTCCCCTTTGATGTATCTAGTTTCCTGTAGGAAAAGTATGTTGAGGTCTGCCCTTTTGAATTCTCTCTTCAGTAGTGACCTCTTGGTGGGAGAATTGAGTCCCTTGACATTCAATGTCGCAATTTTAATCGTGCCGAGCCCATCGCTTGCAATGTTGTGGTTAGTGGCCATCGATGTGTTTCCTTCGTCTGTTCACTGCGTCCCATTTTTTATTGCTGGGCGCCAACAAGATTAGAATGTTTTGTAGGATGTACCTGACCGTCTTGAGTGTCATTGTTTTCATCTCCCCTCTCCCCTCCCTCCCCACAATGTTTAGCAAACTAACATTCTCTTCCCTCCTCCCTTGTTTCCCTTTGTGCCCCCTCCTATCGTGTGCTTACATCCTTGATTAGTGGCATCCGATTCGGACTGAGTGAGAACTGTCAGTCCAATGTCGGACCACCGGTAGGAACCGTTACATCTGGGTCCCTCTGGCAAATATAATCACTTTAACATTTAGAGCCCCCTCATCCCACCCATCCCTCCCAACACTTAAAACTCAACATTAACTTTTGTGAAAGCATATACAATGAACCATGTTGTTTCATAGTGTGCCTTCAGCTGGTCGTTCTGCCTTTCTCCGACTCATCTACGAGTCCGGCCTCGTGTCAAGGAAGTGTGGTTTGTCTAGTTCTTGATGGCCGCTTTTGGTGTATTGTTCAGACCCTGAACTCGTAAGTGCAGGCCACTGAGATGCTGTTTTCATTTGTCCTTGTCTGGCGTGTTGTTGCCCCGCCTGTACTTTCTTGATCCCTTCACTCTTTTTCTCCTTGGTCCCTGGAGTTCCCATCGCAAGCCACTTTGTTCGGGCTCTCGTCGGTTATCTCCTCTAGGGCCTGTTCCAAGGAGTTCCACAATGCAGCCACGGATCTCCTCTTCTGATTGTAGCTGTATTCTCTTGCTTCCGTGCTCGAATGTGAGGGGAAAGGGCTATCCCCATTTGTATCTGGTGCCTTGTTCTTTGAGCCATTTCGTTAGTGGATTGCAGAGGCGTCTCAGTGCCAGGGTGAGCGAGGATAGGTCCTGGAAAATAGTTATCTGGCACCTCCGAGGGTGAGGGGACCTCCAGATCTGGCTTTTTCTAGAATCCTGGCTCTCTCCTGGTATCGGTGGAATCTGGCGAGGACTGATCTTGGGCCACCGGGTGGACCTCCAGCCCTGTGTATTCTCTCTGTCTCTCTGTTTTGGGCTCAACTATTTCTTTGTCCGCCGTCAGAATTTTGATAATGTCATGAATTGTTTTTTTGAGTTCTTCCTCTGTTTCACCTTCGTATTCCGGGATGCTGAAGAAGCGTAGGGTGTTTCTATGCTCGCGGTTTTCTAAATCGTCAATTTTTAGTAGGAATTCTCCTTCTCTCTTCTCGATTTCCCGTAGTCTGAGGTACACTTGGGTTTCGAGGGTATCTATGGAGGCTTGGTTGTTTTCAACCCCTTCTAGTCTCTCCTCAATGTTGTCCATTCTTTGTGTTATTTTATCTATTTTACCACCTAGGTTGGCCCCCGTGTGCTTTATTTCGTTCAGGAGGGCAGTGATGTCACCTTTGGTAGTCGCTGAACCTGTCTCGGTGGGATCCATCGTCTCTTTGTTTTTGTTCCCTGGTGACGACAAGAGTGGTTCGTAGGCGTATCTATCTAACTTCACCTTAGTGTTCATGGGGTGGTCACTGTTGGAGAGGAGGCACACGCCCCTGGTTCGGGGGCCCAACCCTCTGCACTACAGTATGTTCAGGTGGCTTCAGAATGATTCCAGGTTGTTGGCCGGTAGTAGCGTCTACCACATACGGCAGTGGTCGATGGGGGGGGGGTATGGATCTCTTCGGCCAAGTCTATGCTCCGTAAGGGTCCCCTTGTGATCAGATATAGCTAGGGTCACTTTCTGGTTGCACTATGGCCAGTTTTAGCTGGGGTTTGAAGCAACGTCCCCTCCTGGGTGCCTTTCTTTATATATTTCTAGAGGGAGCTGTGGTCTGGATTCGGTGCTCCCCTCCAATCTGCTGTGAGGTACCCTGTGGACCTACTGTGTTCAGGTTTTGTTGAATGTTCCTTAGTCGGGGCCCGTGTGAATGTTCTTGATTAGTGGTAAGGGCAGCCTTTCCCCTCTGTTGCCAATTCTCTGCACTATGCATATATCGGGATACGGTCTTCGGATGGTGAAGGGGTGTTGTGTTGGTTCCAGCGATGCCGCTTTGTATGTGTGCGGTACGTCAGGGGCATTTTTTTAGTAAGGTGCAGTCTTGCCTTTTCCTATGGCTTGCCTTTTCCTATGTCTCCTTCGCTTCCCACGAAAGAAGTGCACATGAGTTGAGCACTGCAATGTCAGAACATCCGCATTTGCATTTCGAGTTGAAAGGCACCGTGTTCTTCACTCCTTTGTGTGAGTTACCTTGCCATGCAGCCCTGTGAGCGCTTGTTGTTCAAATGCTTGAAGGGACCTTAGGGTTCGATGTGTGTGACTGCGCCGGCAGGGTTGCGTGCGTGGGGCCTCCAGGCCGGTTAGTTGCTGCTTTGGCCTCTTGCTTCTCCGCCCGTCTCCTCCGGGCACCACGTGTGGCCAACCTGATGGTGGTGCACCGGTTATTGGGGAGAGGGAGCGTTGGGTGGAGGGTGTTGTGGAGGGACCCCCCAGGCCTCCGATGGGGTCAGGGGCATCCGGACACGGGACGCTGCGCTGCTGGGTGGAGAGGCTGCTCGGGCTCTGCAGCTCTCTGGGGAGCGTCTGCTTACCGCGGACAGCTGGAGCTCTGTCTCCAAACCCCAGAGACATGCAGGCTGGGATCCGCAGCAGGGAAGACCTTCTGGGCGTGCTGGGCTTCCAGTCTGGACACATCTTCACTCTCCGCATTGGTGAAGGGGACAGGGAGGTGTCCGGCGGGCCTTACGTCTGGGTGACCGCTATCCGTGGACCACTGGTTCCAGGTCAGAGCCTTGTTGTCAGCGGGTTTCGCTTTCACTTTTAAAGCGTCCTGTGAGGCACAACTTCAAACGATGGTTTCTCCCCCTTCCTGGCTCTGATTTTCTTCGCGTTTTCTCCTGTGGAGGGGGGGGGTCTTCAGTCGACCTCTCCTCTGTTTGTTTTCCAGGGGGGGGTTGCGGGCTGGGGGCTCTAATCTCGTCTTGGACCTGCGATGGAGGAGCTCACACAGAGTGGCTGCTCATCCGTGCGCCTCCTGGTGGCCAACCTGATCACATCTTTTGACATTAAAAATGATCAGAATTCTATAGAGTTTGCCAAATGGACGTTCGGCCCAGAATACTTCAGGTTCTTTGCTGGGCTGGAGGATCAGAACCATTCAAGGTGGTCTACCTACAAGCCGGCCATCTTGAAGCACTTCACCATGCACAGGAACCCCCAGGAGGCTTGCAAGGCGGCCTACAAACTGCCGTGCAGAGAGGATCAGGCCCCAAGAGAATTTGTTCAGGAATTGAGCGGGCATTTGCACAAACCACTAGGCGGGTGCGCACGAAAAGTAGGGAGTCCATAAATACCTATTTCCATGCACACCCTAAGTACATTATGACGCAGTTGGTCAGGGACTGCCATGAAAAAAGGACCCTGCACTGGGAATTAGAGCAAGCTATCCAGATCTATGAGGTCCAAAAGCCCGTAGAAAACAAGAATCACCCCAAAAACACCAAACAAACCAACACCCCCGCTGCTGCCAAGGTGGCGGAGATGAAGGTTACCCCCATTTTGGACCTACAAATGGGGGGGCCTAAAAAGACACCTCCCTCTAACCAACCAAACCAGAGGCAGAGAAGATCCTCTGACCAGTCCCAAACAGGTGGTATTCAGGCAGGGTACCCCACAAATGTGTCACCTGGCACTGCCAATTACATCAGCCCTAAGTACAAGGGGAACAGACCCATCTTGGAGTACGTCTGGACTCCCCCAGCCCTGGGGGGGTCCAATCAGGTGAGTACGGCCCCAGGAAACTTCCCTCAAAACTTCCCTCTGGAGGGCAGTAATCTTCCAACCTCTAGTTTAAGTTTCTTCCCCAGGTACCCTTAAAACCCCAACATTCAGAATAACCCTCCTTACTCTCCCCGCTATCAAGAATCTAGACCACCAAACCAGGGAGAGGGGAGGCCAAGGATTGAAGACTACCAGGAAAACCCTTAATACCCAAGTTACTCCGGGAGAAAGGACAGTTACCCTTCCCGAGAGCAACCCAGATTTGACCCAAGACCCACGTATCAGCCAGAGCGGGTGTACCAACTGGAGCGCCAGATCCAGAGCTTGACCCAAGACCTGAGTCGCATGTTGAGGGCTCAGCAGAACCCTCAGATGAACATGGCTGCTCAGAATAGCTCGAACCAAGGGTCTGGCCAGAACAATGACGAGGAGAGAACCGGGTACCAGACATTTGGTCGAAAAAAAAGGTCGACAGGACAAATGGTCGACACCATTTGGTCGAAAGCCAAATGGTCTAATTTTTTTTTTTTTGTGTATTTTCACTTTTTTTTTTGGGGGGGGGACCCCCAATCCTCTTTTTTTCTAAAAAAAACCCTTTTTTCCCTAAACGAAAACCTAAAAAATATATATATAAATAAAAAAAAACTTCGACCATTTGTCTTTCGACCAAATTCTGTCGACCATTTGTCTTTCGACCAAATGTCTTTCGACCAAATGACTGGACAGTGAGAGAACCCTGACAACCAGCAGGTTCCAGAGGAGGAGGCTCGGGAGGAAGGGGGATGCAAAGCCCTAGAGGAAGCTTCCTTCCTGACCGTGAAAAGCCCCTAGAAGCCCCTGAACCTGAACTCAAATCTCCTACCCCCCGAAAAGCTGCAACCTAGGGAACAGAGGGTACATAGGAGAAACATAGGGACAAATAAGACCCATTCTTTGGAGAAAGTCAGTGTCCTCCAGTTTGAAGGGGAAGAATCCGTGGAGGATTCTGGGAAGAAAGTCTTCTCGTTCAAGGATGGGAGGTTCCTGACAAAGAAAAATGGTTCCCAAAAGACCAGTACTCAGACTGGGTAGGTATGGGGACTGACTTGGAATCGCCTATCCCTGAACCACAGAAATGTCCTCCTGAGAATTTAGCAATGACTGAGGGATCCTCCCAACAAACCGGTTTAAGTGACTGTCTCTGGGAAAAGGGGGACAGCATAGAATCAAGGGAAAAAGGGGCTTCCAAAACCCCAGCAATCTCAGGATGCCAAATTTTATTTACAGATTCCCGTACTCCGACACATAAAACTGCCCAAGATCCCACAGTGTCGGAGTCCAAAATAATGAAACTAACGGCACAACTCACCCGAAATGCCCATTTCTTTTGCCCCCTGAAGGAGAAAGAAGGTAGTATTTATGCCCCCGTTCGGGTGCAAGGGCATTGTGCAATCTCTGCACTGGTGGACATCAGATCCCAAGCTACTCTTCTGTCAAGAAGGGCCTTTGAGCAACTTAATTCAGGAAAGGGGTAGAGCCACCAACTTCCCCTCAACCCCCTTCCTGGACAACTCCAGAATTTTGGGACTGCGGATCTGGAGATTAAAATTGGGCGACACAAGGTGAAACACCCGGTTATAGTCGTAACTCCAGAGGGAACCCCCTGTCTCTTAGGGAATGACCTCCTTCGGAGGTTGTCTCCACTAATATACTGTGTGAACAAGGGCCTCTGGATGCAGACTAACCGGCCAATAAAACTAAAACAGAGCACCAACTATGTCAGTCTAAATGGCACATACCACATGGTTGAGCAGCGATCTGACAAAATTGAGTTCCATTTTCAGAACAATCAAGTCCCCGACATTACTGTAATTGCTGTAGGACAATAAACTGGTGAAGGGAACTCCTCTCCATTCCTGAAAATCAACCTTCCTTCCAGTTCCAAGTGGCATTCCACACTGGAAGGAAATACACTGACATGTTATACCGATCCACAATTTGAAAACCCAAGTTCCCTGATAAAAAGTTTTGAAAAACCAGCTCAAAGCTTGGCTGATTTTCAGAAAAAGGGTGAACAGCTGCTATTCCCCATTCAGTTAAATAAGGGGAGGGAGCCTGTTCTCGCCAGAGTATGCCAGAATAATTCAAAAAGCTTCATCAGCGAAGCGTTGTTCAGGAAACTCCCGAAAGGTCAGACCATTCCCACATTTAATTAATGGATAAGTGGGAAATGGGCCTAGAAACTCCCAATTCCAAACATCTTCTGCCTAGCAGGTGCATGCTAAACATTTCCATTGGTGATAAAAATATAGAGCAAAATTGTTGGGTCGTGCGAGATGTCCCCTCTGCATTCTACTTAGATAGTGACATCCTCAATCGGTTCGCAATTAATTTGGACCTCATAAATTACAAAGCCTGGTCCCGAGTGGGGGGTAACCCCATAGGCTTTGATAATCCTGAAAAGACATTTCGGTCAGCTCAATTGCTACCATATGCAGTTGAAATTCAAATTGGTGAGAAGGTCACCATCCCAGGATGGACCCGACAATTCCCAATCTCCCTAAAAATCAAGAGAGGACAGAAACTCCAAAACCTGTACGCTTATGTACATTTAAATCAGCATCTCCAACAGCAGGGGTTGGGCTTGAACCTGACACCATTAGTTGACTTGACACACAATACCCTTCCAATATTGGTGGATAACAGCAACCCTAGGAGTATCACTCTGGGCGCAGACACCTTTATTGGAATGGCGGTTGATGACCAGCATTTCTCCAAGGAGTTAGGGAATGAAATCATAAAACCAATCCCCAACAACTGCTATGACTGCGACGATGACATACCGCCAGAAAAAATCTTCACCCGGCAAGGGGGGAATTTCTTGGTGTACTCTTCCTGCCATTACGGGGGAAGAGGTGACCTGTGACATCAGGAAGGATGAGGTGCTATTCCAGGTCCACAATGACTGCCTCTCCTACCTGAAACCTACTGTCTAGGTCAACACCCTAACCAGAGATCTCTCCATGCAGCTGGAGGATACCACTGCGATTGCAAAACCCAAGGTCATTCTAGGTTTCATACAGATGTTTGAGGAACGGGTCAACCTCACTGATGCCTGTGAGACCGAGGATCAAAAGCAAAAGCTGAAGCAGGTGTTTTTAGATTTTCAAGAAATCTTTGCTGTGGATTTGTACGACTGTGGTCGCACCGAGATACATTCACCTCAATTCCCACAGATCCTTGGGTGACTCCCGTATTCATGAAGCAATATCGCTTTCCTCTCGTGTCTATGAAGTCACTCACGGGAATCATAAAGAACCTAAAGTCCCGTGGGATAATTTGTCAAGTCCACAGTACCTTTAACAACCCGATCCTGGGGATTCTAAAACCTAATGGCCAATGGAGACTATGCGCAGACCTTAGGGAGCTGAACAATCGGGTCCACATGTCCCGATAACCTCCTCCCTACATTGACCAGGGACTGGTCCAGATCCCGGGGTCAAAGGTGTACACCACCATTGACCTGACCAGTGAATACTGGACAGTACCCATAAGTAGGGAAGACAAGTACAAGCTGGCCTTCACCTTTGAGGGGCAGTAGTACATATGGACCCAAACTCCCTTTGGATATATAAACTCTGGCAATTCATTTAACATCTTTCTGTACAAGGCAATGCCCGACCTGGGTGAAAGGGGTAACCTGGCCTATGTGGATGATGTTCTAATTCAAAGCTCAACTGTGGAGGAACACATAGCGGAAATCCGCAAAGTTCTGACCCAGTTGAGGGAAGCCAGAGTGAAACTGTCCTTTCAGAAGGCACAGTGGTGTAGGACCCGTATGAACTTCTTAGGGCATGAAATCACCCCTGAGGGTCTCTGTCCCAAGGCAAACAAATTTAAGCATTATTAAAACTGAAAGCCCTGGTCCATTTGTTAAAGGCTATGCTCAAGTGGGAGTGGGGTCCAAAACAAGGCGAGGGAGTGAAACAACTAAAGAGTAGCCTCTCATAAGCGCCTTGTCTAGCTTACCCCGTCAAAACAAGGAGTTCTTCTTGGAGACAGAGTTCTCAAATACATGCTTAACACCAGTATTATACAAAAAGCATGACAAGGTCAATAAAGTAATCTTCTATGCGAGTAAGACTTTATCCTCTGTGGAGGAAAAATTCAACGATTGTGAGAAGGCACTCCTGGCAACAGTATGGGCATTGCAGAATACCGCCTGTTCATCCAGGGGGAGCACATCATCATCGAGACTCCTCACCAGCCTTTGCAATACCTCCAAAGTGACAGAATTCGGCCAAGGAATGTGAGTAATTCCAGAATGACTTACTGGATTCTGTCCATGCAAGGCTTTCATGTGGAGGTCAGATATGGCCAAAACAAGAAGAACAAGAACAGTCCCCTCGCGCAAGGTTTTGCTGACTTGCATGATTGTGCCCGAGAAAACTGTCTCAAGGACGAAAGTCTCAAAACCCAAGACAACATGAAGGTGTACCTGAATTCCCTGCACAAAGTCTATGAAGAAGACACATGTAAGTGGATGCCCACAGTTTATGTGGACGGGTGCTCCTACAATGTTGATAACAATGGGGAAAAGGAACTGGTGGCCGGTGTGGGGAATGCCTGGGTGAATGATGCCGGAGCCCTCCGCTGGGTACAAGATCGGTCCCCGTAGTATACAGGTGGCAGAGTTGATGGCAGTTCATCAGGCCATCCTCACTGCTGTGCAACACTGACTCCACAAACTGGTTATAATCACCAATTTAGATTATGTCTGGAACAAGTTCGTGGAGCACCTGATTAATTGGAAAACCAGAGGCATGCTGTGTGCAAACAATAAACCACTCAACCATGGCAAACTAATACAAAACATTGATGATCTGGTCACCTCTAATTGGATGACCATCTACTGGAAGAAGATCAAGTGTCATTCCAGAATAGAGGGACCAGACAAAACTGGAAATTACCTGGCTGATCAGTTGGCCAAAACCGGAGCCATCCACGGGGATCTCCTTGAGACTGAGTCCCTGTTGGGGGAAATTCAGGTCGCTGCTGTCACCAGGTCCCAAACACTTGCTCAAAATGAACTCTCAACTTCCCAGTGGAGTAATGAGACCCCATATGCCAATTTGATCACAGCACATAAAGGGGATCCGATTATTGGGAAATGTTATCAACAAATTGAAGACCCTGTGAATTTTCCTCTGACCAAAACTGATTACATCGGGAAAGAGGATCTCTGGGTGTTGATGAAGTTTCCCAAAATGTTCCGAATACAAGACGGTTTGTTGGTAAGGAGATCCATCTCTGAATGTGACCAGTGGGTGGTACCTACCTCATTCCAAGGCCTGATGCTAAATCACACCTATGACGCGGCCACAGCTGGTCATCTGGTTTTTCATACTACTTTGAAAATCTTGCGGGAGGTCCCATACAGGCCACACATGGGGCAGGACCTCAAAAAATATTTGAAGGGGTTTCATGTGTGTGCACAATTTCAGCCATGTTTACTTGCACACCGAGCTCCCCTCCAGAAAAGGGGGATGACACTGCCTTGGTCAGATTTACAAGTAGATTTATTTCATCGGGTCCGTGATTCGCTCCTCAAGGGGAAACAAGCACATGTTAACAGTAACATGCTTGTTTACCAAATGGGTGGAATGTCTCCCGAGCACAAATTGCAAGGCAGAAGCAGCAGCTGCACTGATGATCAACCACATCTTCTCGCGTTTCGGCCTTTCCCAAAGGATTGAGTCAGACCGAGGAAGTCACTTCACCAGCGAGGTGATGACAAAGATATGGGAGATAAGAGGTTTGTGGCAGACTCTGGGCCTATTTGGGGCATCCGATTACTGCTTGTCCTGATGGCCATCAGATCTACACCATCTTCTGCAAGCAAAATGTCTCCATTTGAGCTAATGGCTGGACGAAAAATAGTGTTACCCCAGCATCTGCTCTACAGAACACAAGTGCAGACACTTGTTGGGGAGAAGCTGGACCCCCACCAGGGCTGTGGGGGGCCAGCAGCTATGGGAGACCCCAACACATCCAATTTGGCCCACAGGAATGCAACAGAGACTACAGCGGGCAGCCACATGTTCCAAACTGCATTTATTCCTGGGCAGCAAAAAAGAAAAAACAAACACGCAGAGCTTCGTGCACATCGAAAGTCCAGACGCCGTCTCCCCCGGGGCTGGCTTGCAAGCCAGCTTTGTAATCACACTGCAGGCTAACCTCACAGAATTGGATCATCTCCCAGAAACCTATCGCCTCCTGTTATTGGCTGCTAAGTAATAGGTTATCTATGTATCCCTTATAGAGAGCCTGATAATTGGACATTGGACTTTTGCGTCAGTGGGTTGGTTTAGCTGAGCCACCCCCATTACCTAACTCTGAAATTGTTGCAGTATGAATCTGTTCCCATCAGTTTTTAGCTGAAACAGGTTTTTTTGCCCCTGGGCTCTCAGTGTTCATTGGCCAGAGCTGAGCCATTCTTGTTACAATTATGTTTCAAATGGTGTGAGAGTCTTGCGAAAATGTATTTCGTTCCCATAGAAAGAAAAGAAAAAAAAACACACTGGGCTCTGGATGCTCTGCCGTGGCTTTAGTCGTATTTCTGGAGAATTAAAAAATGTTGGTCTGCCAGGGTTTACTGTCGCTCAAAGAAAGCAATCTTTTCTCACTCTTTGACCTTGGCTGCTCCTGGGTTTGCGAGGAGTATTGATGAAGTCAGCACGGTTGGTGTTCAGTGAGGCAAAACGCACTTGGCTGTGATTTTCCTGAAACATGGCTTTACACTGTGCAATTAGTTCATGTTAATTACTATAGGTATCTGCAGCCTTTAAACAGGGGTTCTTGTGTTTTGTAGATTATTGTATTGCTGCATTGATTCTAATGTAGCATGGAAGTTGCAATGTTGGTGGAGTGGGTGTCTTTCAGCATGTTTGTCACCCATGGGTGCACTGGGGCTTGGTTCAAATGATAAGTGTGCTGCTTGTTCTTCCTGCTGTTCTGTCTGTCGATGTGCCTGGGGTGAGTGGCAGACGTGTGATCTCGATTTTCCCTCGTCAGTCCCCCCTCTGGGCTACTTTGTCGACCACACCACCAAGCAACATTCACCTCCTTCCGGTCTGCATATCTTTGTCAATTCCTTGAAGTGTCCATAATTGTTCACATTGTTGTTGATGAACAGTACATGTAGGAGTGTTCTCCTTCTGCGTTCCACCACACTCACTTCCCTTCGTACTTCCTCGGATCACAGGGAGTGTCCACCTTTATTACTGCTGGAACCATGTCGCACAGGGCTATCTTCTCCGGCTCTTCCTTTCACCATGTCTCTTATTTGCATTCCTATTTCTTCTTCTGTCGATCTCTCGCATCTTGCAATGTATCTTGATCTTGCACAACGTTATCACCTTCAATCGACCAGCCAGTCATGATGTCAACCATTACCATGCAAGCACTAGCCAGTTCTTTCCTTTCTCTGATCAGATGTATTTTTTTGCTGAGCATTCTTTTGTGTGCTGGTACTTTATCCAAACGTGCTTCTGTCTTGCTCGAGAAGTAATTCCTCCCTCTTTAGACTCTTCTGTCTGTTTCTCCTCTTCCGTTGTTTTCCATCTTGGGCATCACCAACAACCTTCTTGCATCCAGCATGATTGTCCACTTCTTTTCACTGTTGTGCTGGTAACATAAGGCTGGTACCTTCACAGTATACGTCCTTCTTCATTCTCCACCCAAGTCCCCATCTTCGCTCTTTTGTCTCACTTCGTTAGGCATTTATCATATTTTTGTCTCTTTTTTTCTTCTTCTCTCTTTTGTTTTTTCTTTCTTCTTTTATTATTTGTTTATTTCTTCCTTTGTTTTTTTTTTTCTCTTGCAGCTTGCTCACTGGTGCATTTGTTCTTCAATAAGCTGCTTTATGTAATCATCTTCCCTAGGGGATTACCCCCATTTTTTTTTATCAATCTCAATTCTGCTCTCTTCTCTTGCAATCTTCTTCACATCTTGAGATACATGGGTGTCGTGCTCTGCTGTAGTAATTTCTGTTGTAATCAATTCTCTCAAGGCATGCATTATTAAATAGTAGTCAGGACAGCTCTCGCAGTGGTGTCCCTACCAATTTAGTACATGTGGGCATGTTGCTGGTTACTACTGCTATGTGTGTTATGTGTATGTTTTACTCCCTTTGTGTGTGCCCTTACATCTCCTTACTTTTACAGCAGCTTTTCCTCAGCCACTGACAGCGTAAGTCTTCCTGCTTAGGTTAGGGAATGTTAGCAGGGGATACAGCGGTAATGCTCACTATTACATATATTTTTCAAATGACCACCCCCCATTATTTCGTTCATAATTAATAGTCCCATCATAATAATAAAAGTCTGTATTTGCTTGCCCATTACCACTTACGCTGCTGGGTCCTTGCAGCTGATGAGATGATAAAGGTGCCCGCCTGAAAATCGCAAGAAGGGAGTTAATACGTTAGTACTTGTTAGTAACCTCAAGCTCAGCAAACTAAACAATCACTAAGGGCAAAAATGAAACCTCCCCCTGGACATTTTGTGTTTTGAAAATTTCTGAATATGGGTAGGGAAAATCTTGGGCTGTTTATTCAATGGAAGCAAGGAAATATACTTCAGGGAAACGTGCTCTAAGGGGTCTGAGGTTCCTGATAGGGTGGGCAATTGAGTGGGGAATGCTTCACGATGGTTTAATGAGTAGGCCTCAGGGAGATTAATGGAAGATAACATTAAGAAAATGTCCTACACAATTCTAACAGCATTCATACGCAACAACCTGCATGTGCGAGGAAAAGAGAAGGAACAAAACAGTGTTACAGCTGTAGGTGCACAAAATGTAATATTAAACTCAATTAAACTTTGGACATGGGTTTGTCGGTCCCTATTCTAGTTGCTAGTGTGCGTTGGACCATAGGATGGCCATGTTTCCCTAACTCGGGAGTGTTTGTGCTGTTTTGCAGTTCATGAAAATCTTTTGCGTTGGCCCTGTTGATCGTTGCTCTCTCGTTGCCAGGGTGGCCACCGCTTTGTAGGGCTTGACGCCTCACACATCTAACAAAGTCTGTCAGGAGGGCAAAATGTCCCACTCTAGTCCGTAGCCATTCGGTGTTAGTTGTCTGTTCTCTTCAGGCCTGATCTGGGTCCTTTATATCTGGCGAGAAATGAAAAAGAAGCGCTTGAGACCTGAGAATGTACATATTCTTCAATTTCTTGACCTAACCTCTCTGCACAACTCTTGCACTATTCAGTGTCCTAGTGGGAGGAGCCAATGGTACATTTATGCACCATCCTGTCACCACCTGGTGGCGTTCAATGACGGTCTGACCGTAACTTGTTGCACTATTCGAAATGTACCCGGAAATGGGTAGGCATTCATTTATGTGAAGATACTCATTACACACTTGGATCATATATACGCAATTTAGGTGCTAGTGTACAAATGGGCCTTTGGATCTTTATATTCACTGTATCTTTGTTGTAAGATATTTATAGTGCATGCCTTTGTCCCGTGGGGCATAAGGCACTGAAAAGCTAAACAGGGAAACATCAGGGTGGTAAATTTGTCATATAGAGTGGCTGTGTTTCTAAATTAAGAGGACCATGTTACTTAGTTAAGATAATCGCAGGGTTTTAAAATCTTTTTTCTATGGCTCCTCTCACAACTTCTCAGGGCGTGTCTCACAGTGAACTGCAGGCACTTTAAGCTGGTACTAATGAAATTCGCTACCAATTATTCGCTACCTGTCCCTCCCCCCTCTTTGTATTTATTTATTTATTTATTTACTTCCTATTTTCTTTCAAACCCAACCGTCACAATTTACTCCCATGCTCTCTATCCCACCCCATGCCCACTTGTTAAACCCTACCTACTCTTAATTATTCATTTAGTCTAGTATTTTATTACTCCACTACTCTAATTACTGTTACATTTAAACAATATATTTCTCCCCCATTATCTGCTCTCAAATCTTTATACAACCATTATTCTCCAGTTTGTGCAGCAATGACCTCTTTCCATATATGTGTTGGCTAATGCATTTGTGCCAGTGCTGTTTTCAAAAGCGCTAGTGGCATTACCACTTGCACTGCGTTATTTTGTCGCCACATTGGGTCTGTTGGGAACATGGATCATCTACCCTTTACCCCTATTTCTCTCCTCCCGTGGTGAACTGTCAATGAAATGTACGCCCCCCCAAGTGCACCTTCCTCCACCTTGTGTGTCTCATTTAATCGCTGTGTTATTCGTGTATGCATGAGCCCAGTCTTCTCGCTGAAAGATGTGTGCTCAGAACGTAGCTATGTGTACTCTCTTGTTATGCGCTATCTCTATGCACCCCCCTCTGTCCGTGCACCCCCACTATGCTTAAACAATCTTCCTTACTTTCAACATGTGTATGCCTGGTGTTTAACAAGTTATGGCTTTCTCTGTTAATAAGGTGGTCATATCCACATCACTCATGATGTCACAAATGTCTCTTCCCTGATGCATGGCCTAGTTGCCCCACTGTCACCCAGAAAAGAAAATATTTTGATACCTATTGTTAGGTAAGATTTCCACAGGGCTGGTAAATCTTCCTTGCCTGGTTCAACTCCAGAACTTTTTGCTTTTCTAGTGAGATATTTTCCATTAATACCTCAGTGAGTGGGAACCTTTTTCCACACTCACCTGTCTTTAACTCTTTTTATGGGTGTCATTTTTAAGACTCTCCATAGTGTCTTTTTAAAGTTATCATGTCTAACAACTTATTGGCAATAAGTGCCTGTTGTTGCTGGGTTGCCCTAGGGGCTCCCCCTTTAACTTTCTTGTGCTAACCTTGAGTGAACTACAGTTCCCAAGGGTAGAAAGGATCTTTGGATCCCTTTTCCATTTTATTCTGTGAAACCAGCACACCCCACATTATGTGGAGTGCTGGGGAGATACAATGTATCCCCTTTCACATTTAAACTGTAATAATTTTGTTACAGTGACAAGCTTACCTTTAATGGCTGGTGGCAGTGATACCTTTTACTAATTTGGTGCACCTTTACCGTGTGCTGTAATCACAGCTGCAGTAAAGGCACCTAAGGGTGCTCATTTTTACCAAAATGGCCCGTGTCTTCTTTTTCTGCCATTTCAGTATTTCTTGTCGTTTCTTGTTCCTTCCCCTGACATCCAGGGCGGGAAAATCCTTTATTTGAGTTTTGTCTTTGGCGGGAGTCCCCTGAACACCCCGCCCAGGCTCCAGTCAGTCTGTAAGCACAGGAAGTGGGGGAGGGGTCCCAAACTTCCCCCTCCTTTGTCTTAGGTCTTCCTTCAACTGGGCCAAATCCCAGTGGGGGGTTGGCTGTCCTGATTGGACAGCCAAACGCCCCTTTCTTGTAAAATGCGGGGAGAGAATGCAGAGGTTGTGTTGCAGTTCCTGATAAATACTGGAAACCTGGAAGCTGAAGTCATGTCGACCACTGGAACCGAAAACCGAAGAGGATGACAAAGGAAAAGCGGCGGGAATGATTTCCACCGGCCGGAGAGCCTGCTTTGTAACCAGAGCCAGCTGCAGCTCTTCCTCCCGATCAACCTGGGGTCTCCGAAAACGACGACCCGAACCCAGAGCCTGGTGAGACCTACTAGACTCAAGACGACCTGCATTTTGAGCCATCCCACGGGTTGCTGCGACCTTGCGTTCTTGCAATACCCCAATACCCTGGGACCTCCTGCCACTGTGCGGTGCATGGTCTTCCGAATTCCGAATCTCACTGAAACTTCGTGGGCATCTTGGTCTATCTCCAGAGACACGAATCGAGTCCGAAAAGTCCCCTCACAAGAGTACTGGACCTTTTAAACGACGAGAACTCAACCGCGATTTACTGTCTTCTTCTGTGCTCCTTGAAAAGGCGCCAAACCTGCAGAACCGCATTCAGCCACGAGAGAAATCTTGCCTAGAGCCTTCTTCATTGATCCCTGCTGCAAAGTCCCTTCTGAGGTCTTGTGTTCAGTCTCCAGGACAAGGAATCCAGTGACCGGGTATTTGGCTGCAGTCCCTGAAGTTCTCCTGCTGCAATCTCTTCTTCATTGCTGAGGTACTGTGTTGGCTTGGGTATATACTTACCTTAAGCCTGTTGGGATTTCTGTGTAGTCCTGGGGTGTTTTCTGTGATTGGGAGGTCCCCCGTCCAGTACACCCAGTCCCACTGCTAGAATCCTGCTGGGGTGTCTTCTGTGAAGCCCCTGGACCCTCTTCTAAACCTAGAAGTAAAGTACTCACTTGTTTGCCCAGTTTTCCTAAGGAAACTCTGGCTTTTGCTACTAAAGAACTTATTCTAACACTGCCTGTTGGTCACTAGTCCTAGTGACCCCCCTTCTGCCACTGAGAACACTCATGCTCTAAGGGAAAAGACTTTGAAGGGATTGGGACTTCTGCCTAGAAAAGAAATAAAGTATTTTTACTTACTTGTAAAGAGTTGGTTGGTAACTGTAATTCTAAGAGTGAACAGTTACAAAAGTTCTTACTGATCTTGGATGTGTGATGCACTATTCTTAAAAGTATGGTTAACATCTTTCCTTCCTTAGCCACTGTTTTGCCAGTCTAAAAGAAAGTAGATGTGAAGGTATTTTACTCTCCTGTGATTAGGTTGTGCCTCTTTACAAAAGTAATGTGTTGGTTTCACCAGATTATTCCTGAAGGGTAATTGTATGAGTGTCCTCCAACTGTTGGTATCACCAGGTTAGTCCTGCTAGGATAACTGTATGAGTGTCCCCCAACTGGGTCTTGCTTCCCCTGACTTGCTGCTAGCCTGTCTTTAATAAGTCTACATTAGGTTGTTGCCTACCTAGAATATCTATTCAGTACAGTGTGACATTGGGTTTTACTTTCCCCTTCATTGTGAAGTTAAAGTAAGTGGGTTTTACTTACCTTGTGTTAGCTGTGTGCCATCCAAAACAAGTTACAAGAGTTATTGCTTACCTCAATCTGGGGTTCCCTGATTCCCAAAGCATCTGTAATTGTACATTACATCCATAGGTATTACTCACCTGGTATAACTGTGTGTTATGACAAAAGTAGTTATAGGTTTTTACTGCACCTAGAATAAGTGTTTCACTATTCACCAAAAGTATATTGTCCAGTTGACTGTTTATGTGATTTGTTCCAAGAGTCACTGTACAACTGGAAGGGCCTACTGTCCTTGTATTACCAAAAGTAATCTAAAAGTAACCATTGGTCTTTTACTTCCAAAGAATAGGCTTGGCCTATACTAAATGTGTATAACAAGGTTTTGACTTCCCTAGAACTACTGTTAGGTGTTCCAAATAAGGTCTATACTTGGGTCTGTGTACTTTCAAGTATAGTGTTGTGTTATATTGTGATTTCATATAATGTTTCATTATTTACTTAACCCCAAGATTTATCTGGGCCTACTTGTATTTAAATAAATCCTTTATTTTTATAATACATAGTGTTTCTTTGGATCATTTGTATTACAATTTTCACTTGTACTGTATCTACTGCCCTATCTCCCTCCTAAAATAAGCCTGGCTGCTCTGCCTACGCTACCATGTACTCAGGTGGTACAGTCTTATACTAAGAGTGGAGTCTTGTACTGCCTCAGTTGAATGGTTTTACTAGGCCCTTAACTGGACTTCAGAAAAACTGTCCTAACACCTATCACCACCCCTATGCAATTGTCCTCTGCATTATTGAGTGTGTGTGAGTGTGTGTGTGTCGGCGTGCGTCTCGCCCGCTCTGTCGGGGAGGTGGAGCATGAACGTGTGTGGCAGAGTGAGACAAATCAAGTTTGTCTTGGGCTGTCCTATTAAGGGTATGATGTCAATCTATGTCCTTTGAAAGGCTTGTTCCCCATCAGGAAGACCCCTCCCAGTCATGTAACCGGTACCGTTGCTATTGTGTCAGTGTTCTGTATGGGTGCTTACTGCTGTGCAGTGCCCCTGGGTTGTGATGCTTACGAGTCCTGGGGTAGTGGTGCTGTCATTTGTTGTGTCTGTGTCCGTACATGTAGTGGTGACAGTGCCTGCTTTGGTGCTTGTGGTGTTTACTGAAATGATCCCGTCTTGCCCCATGTATCCTCCCCACATTGGCGGTGCATATTATGGTGGTTGTTGATACTGCTATTGTGATATTTGTGCGTGTGTGTTGAGGCTGTTTTTAACTGCCCCTCCTATTGCATACTTTAATAATTTATTTTGTGGCGACTTGTCCTCATCTGCCTTTCCCTGCCTCTGCCATTTTTTTTTTAAACGTCTTCTCTTGCCACAATCTACAATGCACAGAGTCAATGTCTAGCGGGGTTCTTGTTTTTTGTAGATTATGGTATTGCTGCATTGATTCTAATGTAGCATGGAAGTTGCAATGTTGGTGGAGTGGGTGTCTTTCAGCATGTTTGTTACCCATGGGTGCGCTGGGGCCTGGTTCAAATGATAAGTGCGCTGCTTGTTCTTCCTGCTGTTCTGTCTGTCGATGTGCCTGGGGTGAGGGGCAGGAGTTTGATCTCGATTTTCCATCTTCACACTGATTAACACGTCCACAACACATGAATATATATTGAGAATTTGAGAAAACACCTTCAGCATGCTTTTGCATATTCTCAGTGGAATCTGTAGAAATCGGCAGTGGGGATGAAAACCCACTACAATTTAAAGACTAGTAAAAAAGAATATCAAATAGGAGACAGGTTATACTTGCACAATTTTCAGAGGAACCAGACCAAGGGGTGGAAATTCCTCCCCTTCAGGCGTGGCCCCTTTGAAATGGTAGACACCTGTCGCCTATAAGATCCACATCCCCAAAGGAGAACTGTCAGAAGAAAAATGGGTCCACATCAATCAGTTGAAAAGCTGTCACCCCAGACACGCTTTGCAGCTGGTTGATGAACAAAATGAAAACCGAGCAGAGGAACCATCTGAAGAATGAAAAGAAAGGAGGAATAAGCAGACAGACGTATTTAGATGCATAGGTATATCTATATAACAGGGAGAAATTTGTCTCGGTACATTGTAGAAATGAAAAAGAAGATGTCATAAAAATTGCAAATTTTGTTGTGTTCTGTTGAGCAATTTACTTGGTGCTATTGTAAAAATGAAAAAGAAGATGTTATGAAAAGTGCCAATTGTCATTGTTCCATCGTTGTAAATCTTTGGGGAATAATGTCAGTAAAAAGTACAAAAACTTGTTTTTCTTCTATTAGAGAATTAACATCCTTACATTCTAGCCTGGAGAGGATCACCCCATGGGCCTGGAAGGGAAGGAAGGAAAGAAAGAGGGTGCCACACCATACCCTACAACTTAAAGACAGAAGGGGATCCTGGAGTGCCGCTCCCTGATGAAGGAGAATTCTGCCAAAGGAAACCCCACTCTGCCTTACTCTTTCCCAACAAAAAGTAATGGAAAGAACAGGGGGGATCTGTGGGGTGCATTTAAGGCCCTGACACAGAAATCCCTGTCACTTGCAAAACTACATTAAAAATGTGCCACCAAAAATGGCTGTGCTTGGTTCCCTGGAACGTGTGACAAAACATAAACATTTCACCAAGAATGTCCCTGCGTCTGCTTGTATTCCATTGAATGACAAAAGCATTTAAACATTTAATCAAGAATGGCTCTGCGTTTGCTTCTATTCCATTGAATGACAAAAGCATTTAAACATTTCATCAAGAACGGCTCAGCGTGTGCTTTTATTCCAGCTGAATGACCAAAACTTAAACATTTGACCAATATGGCCCTACATTTGCTGTTCCTTTCATCTGAAAACCAAAGGTATGCACTGCATCCCAGAGCACCCCACATTTGCTGTTCCTTTAATCTGAAAACCAAAGTTATGCACTGCATTCCAGACGGCCCTAGATTTGCTGTTCCTTTAATCTGAAAACCAAAGTATGCACTGCATCCGAGACGGCCCTACATTTTCTGTTTCTGTCATCTGAAATCCAAAAAGTTATGCACTACATCTGAAAAACGGCCTTGCATTACTGTTCATTCACATGAGGAACAAGGATTTCACATTGCAACCAGACACAGCTTTTGTTTTCCCTTTCATGTGAATGGCAGCACTCTGAAACACTGCAAATGAATGAAAAATCTTTTTTTTTCTTCTCCCGTGTCAGATCAAAGAACCCTGTGCAGAGAGTCTATCTCTCCATGGCTATGGATGAACTGCAAATGCAAATCCATTCAAGAAGGATGAATTAAAAGAATCCCATGACTTACAAAACCGCATTTCAAACGGTAAATGACAAATGCGGCTACACACGTGTGAAAGAACATAAGGGAAAAATGTACTTTTAAAAGCTGCCGTTACATCTTTTGCTTGCACAGAAATGTCTGTGAATATGTGTGGGTGGGGGTTTGGCTACACATGCACATTATGTTTTTCCCCACGAGACTTCAACTACCTTGAGGACCAGTAAAACCAGTTTTGACTCAGGCAGGAAAAAATCAATTGGAAGTCTTGCCTCCCCTTGGAAGTCATACTTATAAGTGAACTATTCAGAAGTGACAGATGAGGTGGCTGAGGGCGTAATAATTACCTGTTCTACCAGACCAGAAGGCAGCTCTGGCACAAATGACAAAGAAAGCAAGTGGGGCTAGTGTTTGACCAAGAAGTGCAAGTTCATTTTTGCACCCTGAAGGAAAAACTGTCAAACTTCAAAGGGTGTCATAAAAGCCTTTTGTTGCAAGCCGGCCAGGACCAGACAGTTTGCTGGGGTGGTTGAAGCACCCCCCTCCCATGTGACAGATCCTCCACATTGACATTAAAGGACTTTTAAGACATTTTTCCCAGCACTCTGAATGAGTAATAATTTTGTGTTATGTTATCTTTCCATGTGATTTTTAGGCAGATGTAAAGAGACTAAGTGCATGTTTCTAGCACTTTGTGAACTGAAATGGCCAGGAAAGACGTGTTTGTGGTGGATTTATAAATGGGACAAATATGAAACTAGGTGGAAAGATGGAAAGTGATATTATGAACATCATAATCAATCAATGTAATCATTGGCAGAATTTTTACTCTTTTGCATTTCATGAAAAGAGCATAAATGTGCCAAACGTCTATGCTATCTCGCACAGAGTCAGTGATCGGCTTGTCTAATTCCCTGTGACACACTGATACTGCATATCTACTTTTTACGGTGGTAGCTATTATAAATTTGGAATAATGATCCATAACTCATTTATGCTAAAATGTGGACAGAAGAAACAAAGAAGGGTCATAAATGCAAACAGACAAATGATGCTCTCTCCCATGAACCAATAGTCGTAAGGGGCGGAGAGAGGAATAACAGACCTTCCTATCCCAGGATAGGAGTAATTCCAGAGTACTTCCCCCCAGATTGTGAAATGAATTATGTCATTTGGGCTACATAAGGGGGACACAGAGAGACACAGGGATCCATGGCATGACACAGATTCCAGATCCACACACACACAAGAATCTGGGGAGACAGGAGAGGAGGCAGCTGATCCAATCCAAAAGAGTGCAGGGACCAGACTCTTGCCTAGTTGATCCCATCCAAGAGAGGACAGTGACTAGACCTTGGTCTAGCTGTCCAGAATCCCATCCAGGAGGGCACAGTGACCAGATCCTTTGCCATAGCTGTCTATAGTGACATGAGACCTTGCTGGCTTTCCAGAACTCCCAAATCAAGGCTTACATTGTAAGTAGCAAATAACCCCAGTCCCAAACTGCATAACCCTCTCTTTTGAATCTTACATCCCATTGAAAATCCCATTGAAAGTCCCAAATTGCCAGTATCAATCATTAATCTTCCTTAGAAGAATCTGTCTTAGCCTGTGTATGTTAGCTTAATTCTTCGAGAAATCTTTAAGTTGTCTGTATAAAAGTAAATCAATTAATTTCCCCCATTGAAATTCACGTTAATTATTGTTGCTATTCAAAATCAACAATTTTGTCGTGTTTTTACTAAATATAGTCATTAAAATATAGCCTCAATAGAATTAGTTTCCATGTAACAAAAACTGAATATGCTCGTGTAAAGTGTGCATTCCCACAAATTCCGATTTGCAGCTGTCCCATTGAAAACCCCAAACCGTAGTCCCATTGAAAGCAATCCCTTTCTGTTAGAATCCTACCTATATGTGCCACTGTCTTTGTCCGTGGACACCGATTTCCGATATTGAGAGCTAAACCCTTCCATGAGCTGTCATTGCAAATCCTGTGTGAAAACAATTTCCATTGCTGTTTGTATTTACTTTTGCATTTCTTCCCCAAATATCGATTTTCCTATCTTGTTCCACGTTGTTCTGTATGCTGATTAGTAGTTCTGAAGCTACCTTATCTCCTCGAGCACAGCAACACGAATTTCCTTTCTAGCTGTCCCTAGCAGTTGTGAGTAACCGTGCAAGTAATAAGTAACATCCGATTATGCCATTCTGCTCATAAAACAGGTTTTCATTTTCTTTTCTGGCCTCCCATCTTGTGGTGGTGGGCTGTATTCCAAATCCAATTTTTCTCTCTTTATCCTTCCTCCTTGCCACTGCCTTCCATCCAAAAAGAATAAAGTAAGCAGATGTTTGGGGGGTGAGTGTTGCAGGGGGGAGTGCTTAACTCTAGTACTATCAAATGCTTTAAAACTATTTTTCCGGTTTGCCATTAAAGATTCATTTGAAATGTGTTAGGATTTTGAACTAATTGTGCTGTAGGAATATTTGCTTTTGTATTGCCACAACCTAGGTTGCTGCTGTCAAATTGTTTGATTTAGCTTTTTTTTCATTATTTTCACACAACATATCAACAAACCCACTCATATTAAAGGCAGAACATTGGATTGGCTTGCAGAAGTCAACTGTGACATTAATGTGACTGACATCACACCATGTGCCTGGTCAGACCACCATCTTATTACCTTTACTGTACCCAAAATTATACAAAAAAGCAAGCACACCACAAGCACCGCAAACTATTGCCAGAAACAAACGCAATATTACCATCGAGAATCTGAGACCTCTGATAAAACCAATCACCTCTGAAATACTTAACTCCTCTAATACTAATCCCACCTCCCTAGTCAAACTTTATAACAACACATTGGAATAAGCCTTGAATCGAATAGCACCACTTAAACCACTTAAACTAAGAAAGACTAAACCCATTGCTCATATGAACAAATGATTTTCAGCAGAATTAAAGGCACTTCGCCATCTCAAGAGAACAGCTGAATCATGCTGGAGAAAAGCCCCATCGATCAACACCAAGGAAACATTCTCACAGACAGCAGCCACATACAAAGCAGCTATTACAAATGTCAAAAAAGAGATCTTCAATACAAGAATACACAACGCCAAATCCGGCACGAAAGAGCTCTTTTGCATTCTAAGAGAACTGGAATCACTTGTGCCCCCTACGGATGATTGCATCAAGGACAAAGCTTGGTGTAACATCCAACAAGCGCTTTCAAATAAAATAGCCCTCCTGCAGGCCAAAATTGAATCCAAAAAAGCCAGTCTCACGGCTAAAGACCACAGAAGCTACACGCATAGCCCGCCTCACCCAGACTGCCCCCTCTTCGACTTCTCACCTATCACAGAGGATGAAGTAATAAACATAATTGCTAGCCTAAACCCATCTAATTTCCTAGGTGATCTATGTCCTGCCCCAGTCATTTAGGATGGAGCCAGAGACCTCACCCCATTCATCACTTCCCTAATCAATGCCTTGTTCAAAAACGCGGTAGTCCCAAACAACCTAAAAGTGGCGTGGGTCCTACCTCTGCTCAGAAAACCTAACCTTGACCCCAACACACCCACTAATTACAGGCCCACCACTACGGTCCCTTTTCTCCTAAAAACATTAGACAGCGTAGCATACCTCCAAATACAATGACATTTGGAAGATAGCAACCTCTTAGGACTGCAACAATCTGGCTTTAGACCCAGGCATGGGTCGGAAACAGCCCTCTTGGATTTAAAAATCCAAATGGATGAAGCCAAAGACAAGGGTAAAATGGAGATCCTGCTCTTGTTGGATCTGTCTGCAGCTTTCGACCCAGTTGACCACCAAATTCTCACCAAACACCTTTCCTCGGCTGCTGCATTCTCCCAGTATGCCACCAATTGGATTCAGTCCTTCCTATCGGACAGAACAACGAGGGTCTTCGCACCATCTGGCGGCACCGCAGCTGACTCGGTCCCAATCCAATGTGGAGTTCCCCAAGGTTCCTGTATCTCCCCCACGCTTTACAATGTCTTCGCTAAGCTCCTCTTTGACCGCCTCAATGACCTGAGCGTCACATATACTAACTATGCTGATGACACTCAGGTCCTCATCGCTCTCACAGGGAGCTATGACAAGGATGTTGCAAAACTGAATGAGATCTACCTTGAAATCCAAGCATGGATGGCCACCCATAGCCTCTGCTTAAACGATGACAAGACGGAACTGCTTATTGTCGGCTCACAGGCCTGTCTCAACAATTTGGACCCCAGATACCAAACCTTCACCATTGATGGCAACATCATAAAAGTTTCTAAAGAAGTCAAAACACTGGGGGTGTATCTTGACTCTACACTCTCGCTCAAAAAGCAAATCAACACTACCATCTCATCTACAGCCTATTACAATAAGCTTATAAATGCCTGTAAACCGTTTCTATCCACCAACAGCTGCCTCACACTGGCAAAAGCCCTCATACTGTCGAAGTTGGAATATTGCAACACTCTCTTCCTAGGTTCCACGAACCACAACTTGAACAGACTACAAATACTCCAAAATAACGCCCTCCGATGTGCTCTCAACCTTCCATGCAAGGCCAACATCTCCACCTTTAGAAAGGAATCTCAATGGCTCTCCATCCGCGAGAGAATTAAATTACAGGCACTGGTCATTACACACAAATGCCTATATCTGACAGCCCCACGATACTTATCTGACAAATTCACAAGACAGAACTCTACCAGACCAACCAGATCCCCTTAGTTACACCAGCTCAACATATCAGAATTTAACTTGAAAACAGCCGGGGGAACAAGTTTTCCCGTACTAGCAGCGAAATGCTGGAAAGCACTACCTATGACAATCAGAGCTGACACCTCATTCTGGTCGTTCAGAGCCAAATTCAAGGAACTGCTCATAACCCAACAATAGCCTGTCCATTGCACTTAGCTATACTCAACTGACCCATTATTTTATTCAAATCATACGCACATCATTCTGATATTTGTTTCCTGCTGAAATGTATACTATGATGACGGCAGACCAAACTGTAACCTGTTCCCGCCACAATCCACTGTGCCCCATCTTGGACCATCTCGTAACCTGGGTCCCTTTTTCTTGTCACTGTACTGTATTTTTCATACTTGCCTCTGTATGTGCAACCATCTGTAACCATTGTTGATCCTAAAGAACCAGCGCCAAGTTACCCTAGGGTTCGGCTGTGCCCTATAAATAAACAAACTAAACTAAACTAAACCAAACCATAAATTAATAAATATCTTATTGATACACATTGGTCTGGTTCCTAGTCCATTGTGACACAGGGTGTTTGTGAAGGTTGGGTGCGAGACGGGTTGAGGGCCTTTTCAAATAAAAGAACCCGTGGTTGATTAAAGATGGAAAGCGTTTTTATTGTGCGCCACATTCATTGTCAGGGGAAGGAGTCTCTGGCTGGAGTGTGCCATGTTATAAAACCATTACAAAATGCATAGGACAATTGATAATGGTGTAGACCTTTAAAATAAAATAAGATGAGAATAGGGTGTAGATTGAGGATAAAGCAATAGAAAGTGGCCTGGCAGAGAACATTGACACTACAGAAAACAATAGTAGAAGTTGACTAACCGTTACTTAGAAGAAAATATGAGCCGACTCAGAAAGCAAGGTAAAAAGTGGAGAGCTGGCGATATTCATTGTCGATCTCACAGATGTTTTCTTTCAGATTAACTCATTTTATTATTGTTTTATTTAGTTTGGTAAAGTGGACGGCAATGACACTACAAATGATACTGCTGCGATCGAGGTACTCTCTGTATAAATACAAGGTATTGTCTGTGATCACTGGGGAATTCATCATGAATGGCTCAAGCCCCACATGCAGGTATTACTTGTGGAACGCGAAATCCCAGTCTTCCATGAATCCACCATATAAAGGCATGATATGCCACAAGTCTGTACCACCTGTATAAGAGATACAGAAATAGTTTACTTGAATTAACCCAATAATTGAATTTTTTTGTTTGCACTACGTTGTAAAATGTAAGGCATTGTTATACTTTAAAAAGTATGTTTCCGTTCGAAGTACTGACACTACTTGTGATTTCAAGTAGGGATCAATTAGAAATGTGAACGCACATTCCAGCAAAAACGGTTTTGGAGAAACTTCCAAGTTAAAGAAATGTAATTGTTTGGATGATAAATCTAAAGATGAACTCTTTGTTTTCAGATTAGTATGAGTAATTTATTCAATTAACAGAAATATTATTTTGCTAGTGATCCATCAAAGCTATATTGATGTAGGGGAACAACATATTATATTAGCCGTCTCGGTCATCAAACACACAACATATATAGAGTTAACTTACTTGTTACTTGGATTACAGGGACGAAAAGTAGCTCGAAGTTTGTGCATAAGGACATCATCATTTGCAACAGTGATCTTTTAAGTCAGGCAGCCCTGAGGTCACGCAGCTTGGTAACGCATAGCGGTGGTGTGTCTTCTTCGGCAATGTAGGCCAAGCAGCCAGAGATTTCTCTGCAACAGCAGTTCTCCACCAGGGTAGGTATAAACTCACAATGATGGCAGGTACACCAGGTGGAAACGTGCTCCATGTGACTGGGTTCAGGCTCTGGTGATTGATCCTCATGACTTTCATCTAATTCCACATCGTCTCAACTTTTTTCTCTTTCAAGGATTTCCTCTTCTGAATATTCGGGCTCGAACAGGTAGGGCTGAATTGTTGCCATAGTTCCTGAATAGTGAAGAAGCAAAGACTCAACAGTGAGGTACATAAGAATGTTTTGTCTGTATACAGTAAAGAAAAGAGGTTTCCCATTAACAATGAATGTTAAAGAAAGACAAGCGAAGAAACCGCCATGTTACAAAAGCACATAGTGAAAAGACAAGATCAATAGGCTCAAACTTTAGAAGTTTGCAAGGACACATGTTTAAATATGGTTTGGTAAAGACATTTGTCCATAATATAACAAATGAAAAGCAACTACTGCGTTAATTCATTTTAGGCAGTATAAGTACCGGTTCTAAATGTGTCGTACTTGGCAGATAGCTGAACAGAGCATAACAAGTCAGGGAAGCTCGAAATAAAATACAATGGGCCTCATTAGGATCCTGGCGGCCATGTAATGAACGGTGCCGGTAAGGGACCGACACCGTTCATTACGGGCCGCCCTATTATGAAGACTGTTGCGGGTCCCGCTAAGGAACGCCTGGTCAGACCAGGCGTCCTTAGCGGGACCCACTAGCATTCCAGGATGCTAACAACGGGCCTGTCATTAACGGGCCCGTTGTTAGCATCCTCCCCATTCCCATTGAGCCCTATGGGGGCTCAAATGGGAATGGAGATGTACCGGGTCCGGGTCCCGCGAAAGGGATTTACTAGGCACTCCAAGGTCGGAATGGCCCAGTAAGTCCCCTTTTGCAGGACCCTGACCTGGTACCCGGTATGGGGGTAGCCATGCCACATTTAGCGGCATGGCTACCTCCAAACTTGTAATGAGCCCCAATGACACAAAGGAAAAAGAAACTCCAACGTTGTGTGATCAGAAAGGGTTTGTTTACACTTGTCGAGGAACAAGACCTGTCAATAGATTGCGCACAGAGGACGTTGACTAGAGACGTGCATTGGGGTTGTGAAATGGAGTGTGAGCATCTAGTGATGTCAGTGTTAGGGGCGGGTGATCTGAATTACTGCCACAATGACATTTGAATTTAGGGAAATGGATCAATGGATAAGATTAGCACAAGATGGGGGCGTGGCTTGGAGCGCCATCGATGTGGCTGCTCTTGTGAAGCGTTCCATGGGAAGCTCGCTGCTGGAGCTGAAAAATGCGGTTCCCATGAGACTTTTGCACCACTGACTACATCCACAGCAGTCGGAACTACTGCTGCACGTCTGGTACGAAGATGGGTACCCCAGATAGCAGCGTGATGCTTAAATTCAGGAGGGACTCTTCGGCGCCTAACAACGCTTGAAAAGTGTAAATGGTGGACGTGCACCACATAGGAGTGTAGGCACACGGGGAGCCCTGGCAGAGAGCATGCCGAAACCCGGTGGTCGGCCCGGTTCTGGGCAATTGCAGCTGACCAAGAGCAGGGGGTCAAGTGCCGGGTTCCCCCGCTCCCACGGGACATCACAGGCGACCCCCGGAATCCAAAACAACAGGCGGTGGCGGACCCTGGTGACTGGTGATGGTGGACCACCAGGAGCGGGGGGCTAAGGGGCAGGCTCCCCCACTCCCGCGGAGCAGCACAGGCCCCAGACTCGGCAGCCGGCCTGGACCCTGATTGCTGCAGCCTGACGGGAGCCGAGTGCCGGATGCGGATCCTACGGGTCTTCATAAGCGGCCCGCGGCACCCGAAAAAACAGGCAGCGGAGGCAGACCCAGGTTGGTGCAGCCCTTTAGGTGCGGGACCCCGTGTGGCAGTCTTCTCCGCTCCCGCAAAGCAGTGTTAGCGGACCCCGGCACCGAGCCTGACAGTGCCTGAAGCATGCGGCTCCCCCCGGCGCATGGGCTGGGTGCCTTGCTGGGGCCCCGAGGTGGCACAGAGGCCCCGTTCCTCTATAGGGGCGCCTCGGAGGAGTGCCCATGTGGGGTATGAAATAGAGGCATGGCTACAAAATGTATGGCAGCGACCCCTGGGGGAAGAGGGAGACGGGGGTCCACCATAGCATCTTCTGGCCCCCCCTTGCCCAGAACAATAGTGCAGTCACCGGATTCCCCCCGCAGCTTTGGAGCGTTCTTACTAGGCCCCTGAGGGGACACGAAGACCCCATGAGGTGCCACATCTCTCAAATGGGTGATGCTCGACAAATTACAAAGGGGGGGACTCCCTGACCGCTTGAATGAGGCACAGTCTGGCAACGCCATCAGAGAGGAGAGCAACAGATTCGGGCAATTTAAACCTGGGCCCCCAATGGAGATGGCAGTAGAGCCCACACCAACATAATAGTGAATGCATGGGAGCAGGGCGACCAGCGTAGTGCACTGTTCAGTGCCTCTGTCGCGGTGGCCTTACTGATCAAGCCACCATAAGGCCTCCATAGTCAAAAAGGAGTCCCTCAGGATTTGCAGAACTCTAGCCACATTTGGAGTGGGTTGGGCCTTCATCCCTGGCCCCAACGAGACTGGGCTGATCCGCCACTCTCCCAAGGCGGTGTAGACTCTTTTCTCTCCCACCCACTCACTTCCTGGCGCGCCCCGGCCCACATCTTTGGACAGCTTCTCACATCCACCCCAAAGAACGAGGAAGCAATTACAACCCCTCTCTTTTCCAGAAGAACCATAACTGCCCTCTCCTCCTCGCCCGACATTGGGAGGCCATAACCTTTTGGAACACCGGCATTGACAGGACTTGACCTGTACTCTCGAGGCCTCTGCTTCAACAAATTGCAAATTTACTACACTCTGGCCTCGGCCAATGACCTCTGGACTGGTCCCCAACACGAAAATTTGAGCATCACCCCTCCCATCCCTCCCAATCGGTCATGATGGCCAAACAATCAAAAGCCGGCAAGACCTCGGACAGCGCCACTATGTTCTTGTCGACAGACAGAGGAAAGAAATCCGACCCCTTTAAGCTCACTCCACAAAAACCCCAGGAACAAGGAGAAGCCCGTGCCACCAAAGGAGATATACTAGCTTTCCTGGCTGATATCAAGTCTGAATTTAGAACCTGCATGACAGAACTCACCACTAAATTAGAACACACCGATCAAAGGGTGACTGAGGTGGAGCAGAGGCTGGGGGAGATTGAGGATCGCTCACAAGACCATTCAGCTACACTGGGGGAAATCCAACGCTCAATTAGATCCCTACAAGACAAATGTGAAATCCTTGAATTCAAGCAGGAAGATCTCGAAAACAGGGCCCGCCACAACAATCTTCGGATCTGAGGAATTCCATCGTCCGTCCTGGACAAAAACCTGGCAGAATATGTAGGGGACTTCTTCCAGTCCCTACTTCTGCAACTGGACAAATCCCAACTTCTGCTGGATCGCACCCACAGGCTGCGCCCATGGCGAGGAGTGAACTCGGACCTCCCCCCAGATGTTATCACCAGGGTCCATTTCTTCACTACAAAAGAGGTCATTTCAGCTATTAGCCGCTCACGAGATAAACTCTCCTTTCAGGGCTCACCTCTCCAGATCTATCAAGAACTCTCACTTCTCACCCTTCAAAGGAGAAAATCACTCCGGCCCTGGACCCTCTTCCTTCAAAATCACCAGGTGCGATATAGATGGCTATTCCCAACGGCCCTACAGTTTTAATATAATGGCACCCTACAGAGAATTAGCCACCTTGAAGATGCTAACAATATCATGCACCCATCCTCGCCCAAAGAGGCCAACTCGACGAGCCCGGCAGTTGCCGAAAACTTGGAAACTGCTCCCCCCCAAAGCCCAGGTGGTCTTCATGGTCAAAGGTGCCGCAGAACTCCAGGAGGAGATAATCAGGGGTGGGACCACTACGGACCCCCGCCTCGGGCTTCCGCCGACCGCCCAGATCTGCTCTAGGAAACACCATAATCGCCGACCCAGCGTACGAACAGCTTCCACCATGGCAGCGGGCTACACCCACGGCCCATGCCGTTCCAAGGTACGTTCCATCCCTGAGTCCTTGGAACCCCGTATTACTTCTACTAACTCGACTGGCCCAGTTAGCCAGGGGCTTGGCCGCACTGCCAATGTCGCCCCCTCCAAGTTAAAGTTATGGCCTCCCGTTGGGGGCTTGTGTTAAAATCCCAAGAGCGGGATGACACACTTCTAGCTCTCATCCGAGATAATGGCTAACCCTCGCTCCTCCGATCCCCTCCACCCAGATGCGGTGGCGGGAGGGGACTTAGCCCAGGAACACCAAAACTTAAAATTTCTCTCGCTCAATGTCAATGGGCTGAACTCCCCCGCCAAACTAAGGTCGATCTTGTGAACACTTCACGCTGAAAATACAGCGATAGCTATGCTCCAGGATACGCACCTATTACTGGCAGACTTTGGGCGGCTTCCCTTCCCGACCATACCCACTTCAGTTCTTCGCCTCTGGAGGCACCAAGAAGGGAGGCACCGCTATCCTCTTCAGGAAGGACCTAAATCCCCAGATCCTAGACTCGAAAGCATGCCCGGAAGATTGATTTATAGCAATTAAATGCCTTTTGCGAGGAGGCCTGTTCACCTTCATTTCGGTATATGCCCCCAATTCTGGGCAAGCGATTTTCTATGACTCGCTGGGGTCCTCCCTCTCGGGCTTCACAGAAGGCCAAACTATAATCGGGGGTGACTTCAATGGAGTACCAGACCCTACTAGAGATAAATCTCACCCTCCCACCCCTGGAGACTTTACCCTCCTATGCTTATTCAGGTCATTGGAGGTAGTAGACTCATGGCGGGTGCTTCACTCCTCCAAAAAAGATTATTCCTTTTATTCCTACGTTCACCGAACCTTCTCAAGGATCGACCTCCTTCTGACATCCCCTCAGGCACTCGCCTGCACCAACGAAGTAACTATTGGCCCAAGGGTCCTATCTAATCATGCCCCAGTAATCATGGAAATCCGCACACACAATCCCAAACCCAATTCTCCACGTAGGTGGTCTCTTTATGACCCAATCTTCAACGATATGTCGGTAAGGGACAAGATCGCAACCGCGATCAAGAACTTCCTCAAAGAAAACCCAGTTACAGACACTTCACCAGCGAACAATTGGGACGCTATGAAGGCAGTGATCAGAGGAGTCCTGATTGCGCAAGGGGTGGCCTTTCACTGTACCAGGCGGCAAATCCCGCTGGCCCTTGAGGAGGAACTTAAAGCAGCGGAGGAAATCCACAAGAAAAAAGGCTGGTCCCGCAGAACACTGCAAGCCATTCGCATTGCCAGGAAAAAACTAGAGGCCCACTATGCTGAACCTACCGCACAAATGATGGTACGGCCAAAAAACCCTACTATGCGAAGAACAATAAGGCAAACAAAATATTTGTAGCTAAACTGGCCAAAACAAGATGTACCAATACTATCGCAGGCCTGCGAGGAGGACCACCTGACCCAAACAAATACGGCACCAGCGCGGGACCAGTCTAAACAGGAAGAATATCTACGGGGAACAGCCTTGCCCTGACTACCTGACTCGGCAAGAGAGAGCATGGAGGCGCCGATCACAGATGAGGAGGTTGAGGAAGCCATCAAAGCTCTCCAATCCCGGAACCCAGGCCTGGATGGATTCTCCTCTAGATTCTACAAAATATTCAAACCCCAGCTGATCCCCCCCTGGTGACACTCTTCAACTCCTTTCGGGAATAGTAACCCCTTTGATGCAGGAATCCACCACTGTCCTCTTACCCAAGCCAGGAAAAGACCCGGGAAACCAGGCCTCATATAGGCCTGTAGCCCTGCTGAATATAGATGCCAACCTGTATTCCAAAATCCTCGCCAACCGCCTAGCTCGCATACTACCCGAGACAATTCACCCTGATCAGTCAGGCTTCATCTTAAACAGAGCGGCAGGAGATAATGTCCGCAGAGCCTTGGACTTGGTGGACCTTGCTACCCGAAGCTCCCAGGGGCTGGCGCTACTGGGCTTAGATGCCATTAAAGCATTTGACAGGGTGGACGTCATTTATGAGACTCACCCTGGAGGCTTTTGGTTTTGGTGCAACGTTCCAGACAATGGTTCTGGCTAATTACAAATCCCCAAAGACCTTCCTGAAGATCAACGGGTCCATCTCGGCCTCAATCCCCCTAACTTGCGGAACCAGGCAGGGCTGCCCACTGTCGCCCCTGCTTTTTGCGCTTACCATGGAACCCTTTGCTCAGAGGATCAGGTTGAATAACCACATCAAAGGCCCTCAGGTTGGTCCATCGCAGCATAAAATTGCCTTGTACGCTGATGATGTACTGCTTACGATCTCGGAGACCCGCTCCTCATTAAAGCACGCCCTGACGGAAATAACTAGCTATGGGGAGGTGTTAGGCTTCTCTGTCAACTTCACCGAGTCAGTGGCCTTGGGCATCGGCCTCCCCCCAGAAGAACGTGAGGTGCTGGCCAGGATGTGCCCAATCGCATGGAAGAGAAGAGCCATCCCCTACCTGGGAGTGCACATTCCTGCGAACCCGAAAGACACATACCAGGCTAACTTCCTTCGGATGTTTAAGGAACTGGAAGGGGACCTGAAGCGTTGGACATCCCAGGAAATCTCACTGATGGGACGCATAACAGCTTGCAAAATTAACTTACTCCCGAGATTCCTCTATGCCTGCTCTTCCCTCCCAGTGGCAATCCCAGTACCGACCCTCCATAACTTACAGAGGAAAATGCTGAAGTTTATCTGGAGGGGTAAAAAGTCCAGAATCCCTCATAAAACACTGCTAGACAGCTCTAAATTGGGAGGGCTGGGGGTCCCAGACCTACAAGCCTACGGGGTGGCGGCGCAACTGGCACACATGAGCACATGACAGATATGAACCGGCCTAGATGGCTAGAGTTGGAGCAAGCACAACTCCTGCTCCCCCTGCGGTTTCTCCCACATATCCCGCCTCACCTCAGAGAACATTGGAAAGGACTTTTGCTGGCGACCAAGCATACTCTGAACTCCTGGGACTGGGCATTAAAACGAAAGGGAATTCTGAGGGGGTTGAGTCCCCTATCGCTAATCTTTCACAATCCAGCGTATGAACCCTCATAACTTCCAGAACTGGGTAAATGGAGGACTCAGGACCTTGGAACAGCTATATGTGGGAGGCACACCCTAAACATTCAAACAATGTAAGGAAAGGTTCCAACTCCAGGAAAGAGACAGGTTTACGTACATCCAGTTACGCCACTGGTGCTCACACCCCCAAATCCCCCGAGCAGCCACACGTCCCCTCACCCCCCTCGAACTAACACTCAAGGATCTGCCAGCTCGAGGCAGGGTTTCAACTCTATATCGATGCTTCTTGGGAGGCTTCCTGGTATCAAGAACCCGATGCATGGCCCAGTGGGAGGCCGACATGGGCCACCAGGTGGAAGCCAAGACCTGGGAGGATATCTGGGCCCGAACACACTCTTCGTCCATCAGTGTCACCAATAGGAAATGTGCATACAAGATCATGCAGCGGTGGTATTACTCCCCCCTCAGGCTTCACCATATTAACCCCTGGGTGGATCAGGCTTGCTGGAGAGGGTGTGTCCAACTGGGCTCCTTCTTTCATATGTGGTGTACATGCCCAAAGATCCAGCAGTTTTGGAAACTGTGCCTGGTGACCATTGGCCAGATCACCCGGACGACACCCCCGCTGGAGCCCGAGCCCATCTTGCTAGGGGTCCCGGACCCCCGGATCTACCCACGCTTCGGGAGCAGAGCGAAACCTTTGAATCAATGCCTTCTAGCGGGGAAAATTGTGCGATCCCGGTTCTGGAAGTCCCCTGACGGCCCTTTTATGTCCCAATGGTGGGGGAAGCTATGGGATATATTGATCGCGGAGAAGGTGACAGCGGCAAAAGCTGGACTCCTCCACTGCTTCCAGAACATCTGGGCCCCAATACTGGAGTACGACCAGCGATTCCCCGCCCTGACCTATAAGCCCGTCAATACCCAGTGGACCCTGAGGGACCGGGAGGACCCCTGTGGGGGGAACAAATCGGTTGGGTCCACGGAGCGGGTGGCCCGGGGGGTAAGAGACTTTGGACCAAGAATGGTGGGGGGGGGGCAGGTGTGGGTCGAAGGAGACTGTTGGAAAATGTGTTACATGTCTTGTTTATACTGTATGGTTGTCATCCTGTATTGGTTTAAAATACACATATTTAAAAAAAAAAAAAAAGATCAGCACAAGATGGTGGTACCCGACCCATAGTTTCCGCATGTGTTAAAGTGAGAAAACCCTGGGTAAGTTGCATTGGAACTATTTTTTAAGAATGATCGATGTATGCTCTAAAATACATGCCCGATCGATTGGGCCAATACATTTTCTGAACTAACCCTTTAACTCTGCTGGTCAGGTGCTGCATTATCCAACTTTGCAAAGACAGAAAACACTGCTCTGCCTGTATGAAATCAGAACTTGGATCTGGTGAAGGCTGTTCTCTAGAATCCTGTCCGCTAAGAGGAAGTGACCTCATGTTACTCAGATACTAGAACTATTGACAGCGCCCCATTGAATCTCGTAACACCTTAAACAGTTATTTAGTGTCACTAAAGGCTGCACATTGCATACTCCAGTTTTCGTGTCTGAAAAATTGGCTCTTTAAAGGGGGCCCTAGTAACCTCAGTAGTCTGTATTCTGTATTACTCCAATCCCCAGGTTTTAAAATATATATTTTTTTTAAAACAATCTTTTTCTAGGATGGCTTTGCTGCTGTAGTGTAGCGAGCAATCCACCAGCTTGTCACCAGTGTTACAGGCCTACTCAGTAATGGGAACCCCCGAAGTAATGCATAGCAGCCGGGAGCATAGTAAAAGACATGCACAACCAGGATCTTGTTTGGTGCTTAGTATGCCTGCTAGAGGGGTCTTGGTTTTTGGATGGAATGCTTTTGCATTTATCGAATGGGTTCTTGTTTGCCATAGGTGCTTTTTTAAATGCTTAGAAGATAAAACCTTTTTAAACATTGTACTTTGTGATTTTGCTAAACCCATTTAAACTCGCAAAGAGTGGTATCCTGTGATAGCCGCCTGGGAAAAGGTCGCCACAGGGAGACATTTCCCCAAATCTGCGCTCCCAATAAATTCAAGAACTTTCCCCAAATATGCTAGATTGGGAGTATATAATAGTAAATAATACCTGTCCTAGAATATGTGGAAGACTTTTATGGGTGCAGGAAAAAAACACCTACCTGGTGACTTTTTGCAAAGGCGACATTATAACATGGAACCATACGAGTTTGAACTCTACAAAAGAGTTTAATAAAAGAAAAAAGAAAATCAACCACAGCCTCCGTACAAAGCAGTCTCAGTCCCCTAAAAAGTACATTCCATGAAGCAGAGGACTTTAGCCCTAAATAACAAAGTAGGAGACAAGGGAACCTACAGGCAATTGAGATTTAGACCATCAAAAACAGGAGAACCAAAATTCTTCTCAAATATAAAAATTGAAGGAAATCAAGAGAGCGTAAAATAGCCTGGGATCATGTCAAGACGACGTCAACACATTATTCCAGAACCCAAAAACTGTTCATGTTTAGTGATTCTCTCTGGAAGCCCAGAATTCAGCAGCGGGGCATCACAGCATTTTAGGTGCCCTTCGTCTCAGAGCTTGGCACTCTGGTAGGGCAGCATCCCTGCATCCAAAAACGTGACCCAAAGTCGTTTCCGATGGCGGGTAACTGCCAGCGCTTGTGAATCTTAAGGTACCATTCAGTAAAAAATTGGATCCCACTGCTGCAGTTTTTAAAAAAAAACAGGAAGCCACAATATTAAATATGAATTGGAATGTTTAATTGCAGGGACTTTAAAAAGATCACACACGTTAAACACATAGCAACTTCACCAACTACAACACAACCTTCTATCCCTGGACTTTGTTAGAGACCCCATTTTTGCTTTATTCAGATCATTTCTCAAAATAAATGAAGACTAGATTTGTATTCGTCTAGTAAAAATGTCAGTCCACAGCAAATTTCACACGCCTTTTTTTTAATTAAAATAGTAACCAAAACATTTTTAAGGTTCATTACAAATCTGGTTTCACCAGCTGTCATGTATATTCAAGACTCTGCAAGCCAGGGACAGACAGCCACATCATACTGGTTGAAATGCAACATACATGTTTGAAGCGCATATTTCAATACAGACATACAATAGTATAAAATCATACACAAAGCTCGTTCGGGCCTAAAATATCAGCATGAAATAGCTAGAGTAGATATGGAAGGTAACTTGATCTCTTTAATATGCTCAATACACCCCAACATATTATGTAATAATTATCTAAGTAGTTCAACCCAAACGTAAAACAAAATGTCTATTGTTATAACAATCATGTTTTAGCTCGATCTGTCGACAAGTTAGGGACATGACACTTTTTTGCAAGTAGACTGCTACTTGCAAAAAAATGCCAAGTTCCTAACATGTAGACAGAACGAGCTAAAACATGATTTTTATAAGACACCTAACTCAAAAAAGGGGGGCGGAGGGGAGCAGTGTTGAGATCGGCTGGCAACAGGGGCGTGGGTGCATACATGTAATGTATTAACTTGATTTGACCCAACTTGAGCCAAACCTGCCTACATGTCCCTAACTTGTAGGTAGATTTGACTCAAGTTGGTTCAATATAAGTTAATACATTTATTTACCCCTGGAGTGCCTGGGTCGAAATAAGGCAGAGTTCTGATGGTCTACGGTGTCCTTGCCATAAGGTTTTGCATGCCGTGCCTCTGGGCATCTGTCCGGGTGTCATTGGTGAGAATTTGAAGGACTGTTGCCAACATCCAGTATTCTGAGTTTGTCATATTTCTTCATGATCATTTGTGGTATATAGTCACTTTTGAGGCACACTGTCCATATATGAATCTAACAAGGGTCGGGACAGAGCGAAAGGATAGAGGCAGGCCATGAGCTGGCTCAGCTTTCATTTCAAACAATGATCAGGGCCATTAAAATGCAATGGACTTATAATTGCTGTTGAAAGAACATAAAATCATTTTTTTAACAACGCTTGTGATCCCAGTGTGTGAAGATACAAATATCCAAATTGTGGCGAATAATGCAGTGGATACGTGCTTAACGGTTTTAGTGAGAGGCTTTAAAGCATTTGACAAATAAGTAAAACTAATAACAGGCAGGCAGATTTGGAAAATGTACACGTGTCCCTGTACAAATCTAGGTTTACTTTACAAATGACATTTTTAAGAAAATAGAAATAATCAAGTGTTCTGTTTTTCTACACCAGTTATTACTTTGCCCCCAGTTGTTCATACAGCTTTGGTACAGAGTCATCATATTCTGCCAGAAAACAAGTACCAGCCACCGGAGGCCCCAGCTTGTACTTTTTACGAAAGCATGATGTAGAGAATTGAGCTCGGTGATCCGCAGAGGTGTTGCCAAGCACAGGCTCATCGCACTTGATTGGCCCAGGCTGCTCGTATACCAGCCACACGTATCGGTGAGCACCTGAGAGATCAAAACATGTGTTAGTACCATGGTGAAGTAGATTGAATACCAAACAGACCAATCCGTGAGCTTTGTGAATGCTACTAGTTAAGGATGGCAGATTGCCATGTAACACAAATATCCATCCCAACAAAATAATATATCAATAATGTGTTAATATATGCATGAAATAACACAATGGGCCTCACTACACGTTTTAGTTTTATCTATTTACCGTTATCACCACTTGGTACGGCGTAATAACCACCGGATCACGAGTGGTGGTAGGTGAGGTTATTCCCCATTTATTGGAGCCCATAGGATTCCATGGGGATTTTGGTGGAATTACCACCAGTGTTAATTGGCCCAGAAGGTAATTCTGCCGATTTGGCCTTTTTTTGGCTGTAAAGTGGAGGAATTACCTCTGCATACTGCCTGAGGTTCTTCCTCTGCCTTATCTCCAAACCCATAGTTCTGTGGTGTGGTAAAGCAGAGGTAATTCAGTGGTAACTCTGTCACCACTGCATTACCACCATTTTTGACCACACCGGCGAACTCATAATGAGGCACAGTGTTCGGTGGGTTTTCTTTTGACTAAAATGCCTTTTTAAATTTCCGCAACCCTGCTGACTTGCCAATTTAAGCAGGACTGGCACAAGTGCATTATGTTCAATAGAGCCAGAAAAAAAAGCGTTACGCTGGCAGGTCCTGGGGTATAAATGGAAAATCAGATGCGTGAGGACTTCAAAGTCATTATAAACCTGTAAGATAGCTCAGCTTGTTCAGCACTCACTGCTGCAATCTATGTTTGATCTGCAGGTCGCAGATTCGAATCCCAGAAAATCCAACTCAGCCTTTAATCCTTCAGAAGTTGATAAAGTAGTACAAATTTCTGTTGGGATGATAAATGTATGTACATTTGTTCTATGTACAGCACGTTGGCGAAAGCGCTAAATAAGAAATAATTATTCTAAAGCATCATGGAAAGAAACTAAGAACATCCCAAATAAAGCGGATGGAAAAATAAAGGACTTGGGGCCTCATTACGAGGTTGGAAGTAGCCTTGCCGGTAAAACCGGCAAGGCTACCTCCAAACTCGCATCCGGCCACGGCACCCGTGAATGGGCACTTACAGAGCTATTCCGGCCCAGTCGGACCCAGCAATTGCCCTTTTGCGGGGGCCGGGCCTGGTACGTCCCCATTCCCATTTGAGCCCCTTAGGGCTCAAATGGGAATGGGGAGGGTGGTAGCACCGGTACCGTTAAGAACGGTACCGGTGCTACCATCATGTTCTGCTTGCGGGTGCCGGTACGGCCACCAGGTCAGACCACTGCTTGTGGAATGAGGAGGATATGCATCCTTGGATGATGCAAAGTCCTATCGCTTGCCCATCTGTGAAGGTGTGATGTTCCCAATTGGTTACAAGTTTTTGTAGTCTAGTTACAAACTCATCAATCTTCTCTCCCTAAGTTGCTTGGTCTGGTTGAAGACGTACCATTCGTAATCATGGATCCTTTGGGTGAGGATTTCCTTTCCCCAAAGGCTGTTGGTAGCGCTTGGCAGCTTCCCATGGCATCTTAGTTTATTGTCTTAATGACTGATCTACACTCTTGCCTACTAGGTTTGGGAAAATGTTCAGGTTGCTGCTGGACTTTGGTTCATGGACTGCTTCAATTAAGTCATTACTTTTCTCTATTCGCTAGAGCCACCTATGCCCTTTGTCACCAGGGTGCTAGTTCAAATATGTTGGTGCTCCTAGGGAAGGATGATGTGTCTCGTTTGGCTGTCTGCGAGTTGCAGAGTCTGTCAGTGACAGGATGGAGCCAGGCGGGCAGAGATGGGGCGCGCAAAATCATCTCCCTCCTAAATGTTCCTTTTGGGTCATGTCTGTCTGTAGATTGCACATAGCTCGACCAGTAGAATGGACCCGATAGAGTTTGGGCCCATTCCAAAGCCTGGTGGTGCCTGCGGCCTGTTGCCCCTGTGGCTGTGTGCCGTCCAGGAATCTGCATACACACGAAGAATGAATACCTTGACATCGCCCATAAAATGGCGGATTAGAGGATTTACTTGTCACTGCCACCTGCCGGCTATTTACAGCTTGCCTTCACTCGGTCTGATGGATTTCAAAAAGAAAAAAAAGTTCAAATGTACCTTTCCCATAAGTCGATAGATAATTACCACTCACGTTGGACATCACCAACATTTTTCAATTCTGTAATTTTTCTTTGCCACAAAACCTGCACCTGGAATACTCTCGCTGTTTTCTCTTTTCAGAGAAAGCTTTGACCTCTTGCCAGAGCGCTTATATTGCTTATATGGCCATATTCACCAACTTCTTCATCAATCCATCTAGCACCCATATAACCATTTTCACCCACTCATCCGTCCACCCAACCACATTTTCAATCAGACCCACCGACTATCCCAATGCCCTTTTTCTTCTTCTTAATTACGGAATGCGTGGGCGGACCCACGCAGGCGCTTTTTAATGGTTGCTCGTCCCTCGGAGTGCTTCTGTAGTAAAATCCAAAGCTCAAGAGTACGGGTTAAAACATTTACAAAGCGTGGAAATACCACCACCATGTGGGTACTATTAAAATTGCAATCGGTAAATATTTGCTAAATAACATGAAGCGAGTTCAGAGCGCCATTGTTTCACTGCCCTACTTCTGTATGCACCTGTTCCTTTGGGCTTTAGGGTGGTTGTCAGGCCCGTTTTCATTCATTGTCATGCCAGCACGACGATCTGAAGGGATTTAAACGGCAGGCTGGAACGAACACAAACAAGAAGGCCCTCCTGCTGAATACCAAGAGAATATCGCTTTAGAAGCTGGGCTGTGAAGAGCCCCAAATAAAAGGTGAATATTCTAGGTTATTGACAAACTGATCAGCAGTACAAACGGGTCGATTTCAGGGCCCCTGTAACCAATTTTGGGGGCCTGGGCACGGACATCTTTGGGGCCCCCCTCCACCAAACCAAAGGAATTAAGTGAACAAGAGTATGTACCCCGCCCCCCGCACAATCACAACCCATAGGTTGATATGCTGCCTCACAGCTTAAAAATAAGCATGCTTACTCCCTTTGAGTCTGCTTAGCCTCTTCATTCTTGTTCGAATCAGAATGATAAACAAGTACAATTTGAAGGCCAACGTTATCAGTCTACGAAGAGGTTACTTCTGTTCTAGCATAGATACAGTAGACTTTTTATCAAGAGCATCCAGGAAGGTATGCAGCTTCTAGTATTAATGCAGGACTGTATGTAAAAGGTACATGTAACCCAGAATAGACAGAGAACTCACATTTGCTGCCTCACAGAATGCATACATGCTCAAGCATGGATAGAGGAGACCAAGTGGGAGGCAGGAGAAAGCTACACATACCATAACATGGATAGTGGATGCAGATTAGAAGCTACCAGGAAGGTGTCTGGATCCAGACAGACTGAGATTATAAGTGGGACATGGTCTTCAAATAGTGTTGCCATTAGAGATCAAAAGAATAAGTGCCTGTGGTGTGCAATATGTCAATGCTCACTATTATAGTGGATGGAACACTATATCCAGTGAAATCATGAGTGAGGCTGTTTTGAAGATCATATCCTGAGAAGGAAATCACTAGGAAGGGCTGACAAATTTGATAAGTTTAGGGACTGGCAATTTCGAGAGGCAAGGCAATAAGATTAAATTAGATGCCCAGTATTACACACACTGGTTAAGGGGTGAATCTGGGATTTGTACACTTTTGTTACCAGTTCTTACCATGAACTAAAATAATCTAATTTTTATAAAACGGGCTTGGAAAGTACACCAATCACATTAGCAAACATGACAATATTTAAAAACAAACTAGTATACTAGGGTGCAACACAGAATGATTCCAGCTTCATTCTCTCCATCATCAAGAGAAGTATGGAAGTACCAGCATACCAATCAGTGTGATTTAACAGCTTCACATACTTCCAAAACACTGGCTTGTAAAATTGTCATTTATAAATGTGCAGAAAAACTTTTGACTTTTACAAAAATGCAAAGCTTTCTTGGTGTCAAATGAGCAGACTTTTAAATATGCTTGCCCGAATCCTGTGCCATCTGGTCCGCTCCCTTCTGACTACCATCACTTCCACTCAAATGGCCCACTTAAGAAGAAAGATCAAGTAATGGGCTAAACAATGCCACCAGCATGCGAGAAGGCAAACGTCACAGAAGACAGTACAGTAATCTATGAGATATTAAATGATTTGACCAGGATCACATCATTGTCTGCTGGCAAATCAGAATACAAGCATGAATGCTTTGGTTCCAAATGTGGATACTTATTCATCTCTTGGACAGTTCATGCTCATCATTGGAGATTCTTGCCTAGGTTTCACAACAACCCATCTGAACAAACCAATTCCTAGACCTTCACCATAAGGATGACATGTTCGTTTTTATTGCAACCCCTATCTGGTGCAGGTACATTGCTGATAATAGCACCTGTTGTGCTGCAAGACCAAGTATATATGCTGGCAGGTTTATAAACTTCAGACATAGGAAAGGCGCAGCCAGTCTTAGAGGAATGTGCTATTCTAATCTTGGATAGGAACACATATCTCTGTAATGTGTGCTTAACACACTGAGCTAACTTCTGAACCATTGTGGCACTCATTTACCAATATGCATTTCAAATTTGGCTATTGCACATGATCAATATAATTCCCACAGGAAGGAAAGAATGCTACATGAGTTGTGCCACAAGGAACACACACACTATACATACCACAGTGTACCCAGAAAGCATTACATGATGAATTGATGGAGACAGAGGCCCTCTTTACAAGTCAGGCGTTAAGGGTTTAACGGCGCCGTCGGCGCCGTTAACCCTTAACCCCTGATTCACACTTTAACGCCTGCTTTTTGCAGGCGTTAAAGTCCAAGGCGCTAAGCGACCTTGGTGCTAATTACGGCACCGTAATTAACGGTGCCTTAATTAGCGCCTTCCCCATCCCCATTATGCCCTATGGGGCAAAAATGGGAATGGGGAAGGGCAATGGTGAATGGGGAATTACCGCCCCACTCACCTTGGAATGGGGCGGTAATTCCGCCATCCACCATGGCGGAATCCGGCATGGACCATGGTGCTAATAGCACCATGGTCCACCGCCTGACTTGTAATGAGGGCCAGAATGTACTTGCCAAAAAAGACAGGCAATAGGTGTAGAGCCTCAGCACTATGCTATAAAACATCCTGATGTGTGCTATTTAAGTCTCGTGAACAAAGGAGTCTTCTTTAGATCAGGCAGCCTTGTGGGGCCTCCTCCATGTTGGGGGCCCTGGGCAAGTGCCCCTTTTGCCCTCCCATAAAAACGTCTCTGGCCACATTCCCCAAAGATATAAGAAATGTGCTTACGGAGCACCCGTTTTTGTTCAACATGTGAAATATGGGGAAGAAAAGTAAGATAATAACTATAACATGATTTCAGAGCGTCAGATTTCTGGGCATACTGCTGGTTTCCCAACTTATCTTCAGGGTGCTCATGGGCTTCTAGAAGGCTCCCCAGACGTCTATTAACCTATTCACACCAGAAAGTTTTAACTGATAATGGCATACAGCTTACCTCGAGATTGATGGAAATGTTTTTGGGAGGCAATGGGATGGCACGTCACAAGACGTCACTTCATCACCCAGAGACCAATGGGGCGGTGGAACGGTTTAACCGCACAGTCATGCATGGTGTACAAATGGCATTAGTAACGGGTTGTGCTTGGGAAGAGATGGTGGAGAGGAGGGCTTGTGCGTACAGGTTGGCTCTGCATGCCACCATGGGCTTGCTGACGTTTGAGGTCAAGAGGAGCCGCAAACATTGGTTTGTCCACTGTGGTTGGGAAGGGCGTGTTTGTCGAGTAGAATGAGCAGGGCCTGAGAGATTGCATTACGAAGGAAAACATAGCGGATAAAGAAGAGGTATAATGAGCTAAGGATAGTGAGGAGGTGTGATTTTGGGGAGGGAGTATGTGGGTCAGAAAATCGAAACATGGTCTGAAGGGGCATAGTAGGTCTTGGAGACTGGAAAAGATAGGGAAGGTATTTGATGATGCCATTGTGCTGGAAGATCTAAGAGTCTCGAACAAGGGGAGGGCTGCCAAGCAGCTGAAAGAGTGATAACCTGAGGGTTTTCCAGCCTGGTTAGAAGTTTGGGGTTTTTAATATGGGGAGGGGTAATGTTGTACTCAATTTGCGTGCTTGTTATTTCTGCTGTACTTTTCTGCAAATGTACTTGTATATAGTTAACTTTCTTTTCCATTCCTAAAGAGAATGTTCCTGTCGGAATTTGGGAGGGAATTCTGTTTGTTGTTGGTTAAGTAGAGCGACTGTTGGTGAAGGGAGCAGAAGTGAGAGCATCTGGGGCCCTGTTACCCACTTTACGTACAAATAAACTGGTGTTATTCACGTAACATACGTGAGAGTGCTTACTCGTAATGCATTTGAATGTATTTTTTGTCATTTGGAAACTGGGCCTTTGCCCCAAGTCAACAAAGGTGGGCTTATTAACTCGTACTGTAACATCTAAAAAGAAAGTGTGTCAGTCTTACTTGTAAGGGCAATCTGAAATTATGCACTTCAGTTGGTAAATATACTTGATCCCAGGTAATGTGTAATAACTTTCCATGCATCCACTAACATTCAACTTGCATAATTCCCAATGTTCCCCTTCCACATGACAGCGTATATGCAGAAACACCTTTAAATGACACGAGTTCATTTTCATTAAGGCCTACAACGCAGCATGTTTAAAGGTTACCCCTTTTGCCCATTTAGCATTACTTGATGTTTCAGTGAAAAGCAATTTTCAGACCATGCGTTATTTAATGAAGAGCACTATATTCAATCACATAAAGCAAAACAAGTCAATCAAGCACCGTGGCATACTGAAAACAGCTGCCTCAGGAGGTAGAACAGTCATACTTCTGCAGCGGTCGATAAGATGTCATAATATAGTGCCTTTTTATTTTTTGGCACAAAACCAACTGTTAGTGATATGGGAACTTTAACAGGAATTCTATTTAATGGCATATTATTAGTTGGTGTTACTTCTCCTGGCACAGTATGTATAACGGTGCAGCCTGTATCAGATGGTATCCATTTCTTCAGAGTCACGAGCCTCTAAAAGACATTTACCGACTGCTGTGATATGTCAGTTTTCGGTACTGGCACACACATCTACAGCGGATCAAAGTTTATAGGTATTGTGAAGCATCTTAATATCATTAATCATGTCATAACCTCCTGTTCAAAAGTGTATATGACTTTTGAGCCAGTATATTATAATCAGTTTTTATAGCACTTTATGAAGACTCCTCGGCCTGTAAGCAATGTAATCATAGCTCTTATTACCCAACTTAATCTTTCTCGATTTATCGATTTATCGTCCTTGTAAGTGTGAAAGGCTGAGACAGCCCCCCACTGTGATTTCAACGTAGGAAATGATGCTTGCTGCGTGTCAGAGGCGAGCGTTTAACTCGTGTCTATAAGACATTATTGAAAAACATTTTGGAAAATGTACCATTTGGATCCTTTTTAATAAAAAAAAAAAAGAATTCGTAGAGAGGGTGGGAGAATCTGGCTTGCTGACTTTCGGACTTATTTGAACAATTAGATTTCCTTTTTTTTAAATATTGAGAAGCTGTGGATTTAACGCATATATGTATCAGCTGCTAGGTTCCTTCATATACACGATTGGATGTGTTTTTGAGTCGAGTACTTTGCATCTTTACATTTTAGACTTTGGCCACATTATTACAATAAATGTTCAAACGGCTTCTCTGTGACATGTGGTCACTCTCGAATCTAGAGACATGGGGGAGAAAGAGAGGGGGATGGCACAGAAGAAAGGGATCAGAGGGGAGGACCACAAAGCACAGGGGGTAATTGACACAGGGAGAGCAGGCACATGCAAAGATTACTAGGAAGGTGAGAATGGCAGGAAGAGTCATTTGTGCTACCATCCTCTACTCAGATGAGGCCTCCTGCCCAGCCACAGGTACACCAGGTATCTGACCATTATAGACTGAGCCTCTTACAGCCGTAGAAAATGCTATACACGTCTCCAAGCATGTGAAAGTTTGAAAGCATGGGTTAGGAAAAGCATCCTCGACTCACACTATATTTCTTTCTGCCTAAAAGATCATTCACTCCATTCAGTAGCAATTGAGAGGGAGGATTGGATAGTGGTATGATGAATTGGGGCAGAGCTCACCCCTGCCTTGCAACACCTGCCTACACCTCACAAATGGAGGACGCTGGAAAGTACTACCCTCCCAGCAGGGTCCAATGAAATCTTTCAAATCTGGAGTCCAAAGAAGTGGTTGGAGACCCCTTCTTTTAGAGGTAAAGGTCCACAGGTGTTTGAACTAAAACTAGCCTGCTTTAGAGGTCCAATCCCTGCTCTTGAAATGAGACAACTTTGCCCTTCTGACATCACACCCAAAGTGTGTTGTGCTACAGGAAGTGTAGGGGACAGGCAAGAGGAGAGAGGCAGAGAGAAACAAGATGGCAGAGGTTTCCCCATAAGTGTACAGATCTCCCCCTAGCTACACCAACTCCACCCCCTTCCATTCTTAATAAAATCGAGGGCCTTTAGGAATGCAGAACCCTGGTGTGAGGCCTAGGCCCTGGTGAAGGGGTGTGCCCTTGGATTCCTTGTTCCCAGGCCAGCTTCCCGTGGAGTGGCTGTATCTGGGGAAAGGGTGTTTCTTGCCCTTATAAAGGAACACAGAGAGGTAATTCCCCAAGGTTATAGTCCTGCTGGTTGGCAGGCAGTGCTTGTTTGGAGTGACTACACATAACCCTTCCACAGCTGAAGTGGGCCCACAGGGATGACACGTGTGATATCAATTTAATGCGGCTGGGATAACTATGAGAGATGCTGCCCACAATATCCCATCTCAGGTATGGCTTATATTTACAGTTACTATGCCACTGGGCCAAGATATTCAGAGTAGATAAGGACTGGAGATACTGCGCAGTACGAGCTGCGATGAAGCGACACATGCACAACCTTTGCTTGATCAAGCAGATTCCTTCTGTGCGTGGTGTAAACCAGTATTTATTGACTTGTGTGGTAATGCATTATCATTTCTGCTATTGTGCATGCATACCAAACACATAACATCCCTCCTCCTTTCGAAAAAAATAATAATAAAAATCAGACCATCGCATTGGTGCTATTCATGTACTCTGAAGCCCTTGTATGTTCTTGCTAGTCATCTGGAGGCCCTTCTGGGGGACCTTGTTTCCTTGAATGAAAGGGTGAAACCTCTGGACTCTGGTGTGGGATCAACTTCTTTTGCCTGCTTTTGTCCAGGACTGTGCAACCAGGTAATGTCCCCTGACCCCTTCGTCATTTGATGGTATCCTTATTCATTGCTGCCCCATCAGCAGTATTCCCTTAGTGTGATATATGGAATTGTGCTTTATGTATGTTGTCAGAGAACATCTCGAGTAAAGTGGAGATTCTCGTCACCTGCTGGTTTCCATTCTTCACGGATATTATTGTTGCATTAGTCACAACCACTGTCCATGACCACATCTCAAATGGCATAAAGAGCCGGTGGTGGTGGTAAATGTTTCAGAGAAGAGCCTGGCTCCCACTTGAAAGTCCCTTCTAATCATCCACTGCCTCTGCATTTATTGTCATTCAACCTCCACCTACATTAGTCTCACTCTTAGCATCTAGGACAGGTTGCTACTAAAAGGGTGAGATGTGAGTATTCATAAGTGCCTCGTTAAAAGTCCGCCCTCCATGGTTGAATGAGTTGTTGCACTCTGTTAGGAATCTGTATAGAGCTGCCTCAAGGACTTTCATTTGGCATTTGGTGGAGAGCAATGCAACACATCTGATTCATAGTGGGCATAAACCACTCGACATCCCAAATGGCCCTAGATTATTGTGGCATGATTCTTCGTTGAGATATGTTCAAACATTTATGACCTCTGACTGCACAGAGTCTGGAATGCTATGAGCAGCCAGTATCTTTTTCATTGCAGGGATTGCAATAGCTGCGGAGAATACAAATTCCACATCTGGATAGTGCAACCCCTTTTCCAAAACCACCAAGAAATGTCCATCAAAAAGAATTGTGCCAAAGTCTACACACACTCTTTGCCAGGTGGGTCTGCATCTACGTGGCATTTTAAGTGGGGAGGTGGAGCTGTTCTTCCTGCCACCACAAACATTGGATAATGACCATCTTCACCTTTCTTTCCAAGTCAGAAAACTATACCTTTCTGTAAAACTGTGCTTTTGTCTTTGTCAAGCCTTGGAGGCTCATATGGGCAACAATGGGGGATGACAACAAGATCTTTGTTCCCTTTTAGCCCCTGTTGGCCACATGTTGGCCACATGTTGCTACACAAATAACTTGCATACAGCACACAACAACATTCAAATCCAACTCCAACACATCACTCCACTAAACCAATCAATCGCATACTCCTGCAAGTACCCCTAACTTCCTAATTACTATAATGTCTCTCCACCCTTTGCTACTCACCTATAATGCATTCACTCCTGCTCCTCCTACTCGCCTTTTGCTACGCTTACTACAATCATGCTACAACTTCCTCCTCTCCCTATTATAACACTCACAATTCGAAACCCCCACTACTCCATCTCTCTTCCACCTCCTTCCACCAAACAAACGTGACAAGCTAACCATACCTCCTCTAACAACTATCAAAATTGCTTCACTTCCTCTGAGACTCAACTACTCTACTCTTCCTTACCTCATCAACTGAACATTGCACTCTGGAATGCTCAGTACGTATGCAACAACACTTCCTTCATCACGGACAACTTTCACTCCAGCTCTCCTCCCCTAGACCTTCTTGCTATCACTGAAACCTGGATTTCTCCATCTGCCACTGGCACTCTGGCAGCCCTAAACAACTCTCAACTATAGTTCATTCACTCTCCTCGACTGACTGGCAGAGGCATCAGATAACTACTCTCTTCCCACCTCAATGCCTCACAAATCTCCAAATGCCACGTCCTCTCCTACCTCTTTTGAATTCCCCATCTCCACTATTTCTCTACCTCACTCAGTTCACATCATCTCCACCTATCGCCCTCCTGGTCCCACTGGACCACTCAATGATCTTGGGCAACTCCTTGATTCTCTTTCCACTATAAATCACCTCATTCTCTTAGGTGACTTTAACCTCCACTCTCCAACCACTTCTCAGAAATATGAACACACTCTCCACTCTATCCATAACCTAACTACCTAGACAGGGGCTAACTCTTTGGATCTATTATTCGTCTCCACCTCTCTTTCAGCCACTTATACTACTGTCACACCATCCATTTCTGATCACTCAATTGTTGCCACCACCATCTCCTTTCCCCTCTCTGACATTTCCTCACTGCATGCTTCACCTACTACTAAAAGGAAATGTAAACTTTCTGCATTTTCCCTCTTCTTCTCTGACATACAGTTTTCACTCTCCTCCTTCACACCCAATGCCTCTTCCACAAACACTGCCTTCCCCAGCTTCCAATCCCTACTATATGTCTCATTCTCCTCTCATTTTCCACTGCTTACTTTCACCTCTAAGTCTCAGCATCCTCAGCCATGGGTCACCGCATTCATACAGAGACATGCATTGGCTGCTGGGCAAATGCAGGAGTACCAACTCAAATGAGGACCTGAACTCTACCTCTCTGCCCTGAACTCTCTCAAGTCCACTTTGGATTGAGCAGAAAGAAATTCTACCTAACCCTCATTGACTCTCAATCCAACCATCTTCGCTGGCTACAGGGTAATCTAAACTCACTCTGCACTCCTCCTACATCTATGACTATCAACTCCACTCTCACAGCTAATGACCTAGCTGAATATTTCGCTGCAAAAAGTTCCAAAAATAGACACTCTCTCATGACCTTCGCACTCCCTCCTCTTACAGTTTACACTCCGCCTACTATACCATCATCCTCTGCCTCTATCCCCCACTTTAGGCACATTTATACTGAAAAAAGTACTATCTCTACTGATGAAGGCTAACCACTCTTGTGCCCCATCATACCCTCTTGCTCCACTGTTCATCAAGCCTATTGCCCCTCTGCTGACCTCTCAGCTTGATGAACTCTTCAACCTGCTTTTCGACTCCATTTGCTTTCCCTCTGTTTTCCCTCTGTTGTAAATTTCTTCTCCTGGTTCACAAATCTATCCACGGTAAGGCACCACTGTATCTATTCTCCTCTATCCAACTCTACAAGCCTTCCCATAATATCCGCTCTGCCTCCTCGACTACTCTTGCTCCTCATATACATGGAATTCTCTTCCCCAGACATCCGGGAAACAGTCTGCACAGATTTGTTCAAAACCAAGCTAAAAGCCTACTTCCTCACCTCCGAGCTACTCTCTTAACCTACCTCTCATCTGCCTGCTAGCTAAAAATGTTTCCCTTGCCTCTAACCTGCCTCTGTCCCTCACTTCCTCTGCCTCCACACTGGAACTTCACCCACCCTGGTCACATCCCGAGCACAGCTGGCCGTACCACCTACCTGCCCTTAAAAATGTCCAATGTTCATTGTCCTTGATCTATGCATGTCCACTTATGTATTGTACCTGGTGTCTGTTCCATTTACTCCCCCTCCACAACCTGGTCATAATATCCTTTAAACTCACGCCACTAGAGTATAAAGTAATGGATTCAGCTTGTCTTGCGCATGTACTTCATAAAAAAGTACTTTGAAACTTGTTTTATTTCAAAATTCAGTGATTTTTATTTAATGCTTACTAGGTCGCTACAAATTGCATTGAATTTACTTCATTCAATTATCATACTGTTGTTGAATTGTCTTCATTCAAATCCAATGGTAATACTTAGTTGGTGTGTAAGCTGGACTTTCTTATTGGTTATTTTATGTAGCACATATCTCTTTATTATTATCCCGACACGTGTTTCTCTGTCTTTCTTTTGATGGTTCTTCAGGGATAAGCTTGAATTTGCTTCTATTAATTGATTCTAAATCGAATTTGCTTATTAGGTTGTATTTTTTTCCTATTTTTTCGAACTGTTGAGAAAGGTTCTTGTTTATGTAAATACACTATTCTTTAGCGAAGTGCGAGCAGCCTTGTTTAGGTGAAAATCTTTTTTATTTCCATACAGTTGTTTTTCTTAGATTTAAAGTGATCTTTTTCTTTTGTTGTTCTCTTATATTGTGGTATAAGATCCGTATGTGTTTAGGCCCATGTGTTCCCTTGTAGTTTCGGAAAAAGGGATTCGGTTCGATTGCCGTAAATTGCGCTCACTGCTTCCTGACATATCTGATTTTTTATCTATTGTACATTCTTTTGTGATCAAAAGAGAATTGTTCCTCAAGTGTGTGTGTTTGTGTGTTTGTGTGATCAAGCGTTGTGTGAGGTGTGAAATGCGTTGCTGTGTGTGCTTTTTAGCTGCCAGTCTGCAGGCTATTTTGTGCCAGTATAAAAAACACCGCATTTTTAAAAGTATTTTTCCTGTGTGTACAGCGTTGTATTTAGTGGAGCGGAGTGAAAGAGTGCTGCCTCTGAGCATTTCTACGTTCTTATATATAAACAGAGTCATTACTCCAGGCCTCTGGAGTGTAAGGGATGTTGCAGTTCTGGGTCATTGTCTCATGAGCAGGTCCTCTCACTGACCTTAGCCTCCCACCACCAACTGAAAGCATTCATCCTCCCTAGTTGCCATAACCATTTAGACAATAATGTCTTTAGCTTGATCTTCATCTTCTGGTGACCGACCCAGTCACCGGGTGATGAAACAAGTAACCGCTGGATTATCAATGCCTAAAAAGCCCCCCTTTGATGTCACTGGTGGCCTGGGTGCCATCCATTTAGGATTTATGTAAGGGGCTTTGGACCATCACTTCTAATATTGCATATATATATATATATATATATGTGAAGATGCTGCCTTTCCAGAGACCTGCTAGGGCATCCCTCTCAATCTGCGAGTACCATTACTCTGTTGATATGAGGACTCTGCTTGCTTAGGCTATGGGGAGACTTTCCCATGCTTATCCTCCTGAGCCCAGACCATAAGGGTTGGCATGTATCACAACCAGCCTTTGGTGGAGGTTAAAGAATGACTTTGCAGTTTCTTCTGTCCACACCAGTTTAGTTGGTATAGTTGCCTGAAAAGCATGAGATTCCTCAAAGATTCAGAAAGCATAGCCATATAGTGGGATGAACCACAATAAATCAAATGCATCCTGACATTCGACTGGTTGGTAGGGCCTTGGTCAACCTTGATGCCACCTACCTTGTTCAGATCCACTGAGAGGCCACACTCTTGAAAGGCAGTCAAAACAATTTAAACTTTGACATGAGGAACTAACATTTGCTCATATTCAGTGTCACACCTTGCATAATGAGCTGGCACAGGGCATTTGAAAAACATTCCAGAAATTCAGACTTCGAGGTAGCACAAATCAAAATGTCACTAGCCCTGGCAGGCCTGCGAATACACTACGTATTGTGTAATGAAGTCCTCCGCTGCTGAAGAAAGTCATCCTTTTGTAACAGTACAGCAGTTGTGAGACAAAAAGGTGGTGATGTATTTCATGTGGTCGGATCCGATAATACCACCACAGAGATCAAATTTAGAACTTACTCTTGCTCCTGAGAAGTCAGCAACAATGCCATTGACCGTAGGAGTTGGGAGTCTTTTGCCTGTGTAGCCTTGTTTGCAACACATATACACATTGAGTATGGCTGTTTTGGATTTTACAGCGACCACTATTTTGGAGGCCCGTGGCATTGGACTGTCACCACCTCAGTAATATAATCCCATTTCACCAAGTCCAGCTCCACCTACTTGCACAGGTGAAAAAGGACCTCACAGTGATAGAGTAATGGGCTGCACAGTATCATCTAAATGAATGCAAATTTGCTGGCATTTCATACAACCTACCCCTTGGAAACGCAATGTGGACAATTTGTAATCCCTCTGCTGTAACACACTACAGTTGTGTGTCTATGCCTGTCGTGGCAATGTAATAGTTACTTTGTACTTTTATTTGCTCGTATTGCAACTGGGAATACCCCATCCAGTGGGAATTGCTTTGAATTTGTATTTTGAGGAATTTGTATCACGCACCTGACGAACTAGATCGTATTTGGGCGCTGCGGTATCAAATTATATTCATCTTGCCATTTACTAACTTTCATGGTTTCATTATTAGTGCAATATCCTTTGTATCCCATCTGTAGCAGAGCAGGTAGGTCTTAAGGGCCGTGCGGAATGTAGGGAGGGTTTTCATCTCACAAAACTCTTGTGGTAGTTTGTTCCATATTTTGGGGCTGTAGACCCCAAATCTGCGGTCCCCTTTACTCACGCACCTATTACGTGGTATTTGGAGTAGGTTCTTGTCAATTGAGTGCAATTGCCGTGCTGAAACGTAACTTTTGATTTGATCTGATAAGTATCTCGGCGCTGTTTTGTTAATGCATTTAAATACCAAACACAGAATTGTAAAACCAATTCGCTCTTTCACCGCTAACCAGTGTAGAGATCTTCTAAGGTCAGAGATGGGGGCTGATTTTTTTACCCTGTACACCAGCCGAACAGCTGCATTTTGGGCCATTTGAAGTCTTCATAACTGGCAGGCTGGAATACCTGATAACAATGCATTGCCATAATCTAATCTTGAGTATATCAATGTACCTACTATGACTGCTCTATCTTCATTCGCAATAAATGGCAGGATCTGTCTCAAAAGGCGCAGGGAATGGAATGCAAACTGCACCTTTGCACCCACCTGTGCTCCACAACTCATATTATTCTCCCAGACGGAGCCCAAAATCTTGATTATTTTTGCATAATTCAGCTCTGTCCCTAAAAAGCATGGTGGCTGTTGCAAATCCTTCCTATGTTGCAAATGGTGTTTGGAAGCAAATTGGTCTACCTCTGTTTTACCAGCATTCAGCAAAAGCTGATTATCACACATCCAGGCCTGTACCACTTGTATACATTTTTCCACCAACTCGAACGTGCCCTCTGAATTCTGTATCCTCACGAACTCCTGAGTATCGTCCGCATACGAGTGAAACTGTATGCGGTGCTTCCTCAATATGTCCATGAGCAGTTTAATATAAACATTAAAAAGCAGAGGGGTGAGTGAGGACCCCTGTGGGACTCCACATTTTAATAGCAGAGAGTCTGATAGGAAGTCTCCAAGCCAAACTCTTTGTTCTCTTCTGGCGAGAAAAGATTCAAACCAATGAAGCGCTTGTTGCGTTACACCTCCTACCTCCCTCAAGCATTTTAACAGGATCCCGTGGTCTACCGTATCAAAGGCGGTGGACAGCTATAACATAATCAACAAGTACATGTCCCCTTGGTCTGCCTTGTCCAATAGATCATCCCAGACCGCCAGCAATGCTGTCTCTGTCCCAAAACACAGTCTAAAACTGGATTCTAGGGGGTCTAGGAGAATCTCTGAGCCACGTACGGTTACGTATGTCTCATCTTGTGTGACCCAGCTCCAAAGACTGTGGAAATTAAGTATGCTTCCTCATCACCAGCATAAGTAGCCAGGGTCTGATCCAATTGAGGCATTCCTAGTTTGCCTGGGGATGAAACACTGGTCAGTCTGTAGTACATCTTTCATACGGGTGGCTCTGGATTCTGCAAACTCATAGGAGCAACCCAGTTCCAGAATTCTCGGTGGCATTATACTTTGTTCCCTCAGGTTTCAGTGTCGAAGACACACTGAGGAATATTCTTGGATCAGTTGCGTTCTCACAGCATCGATCAAGGCGCACACGAAATATACAGACCGGCATGGTAAGCATCCAATGCTTCAGATGGAACTTGTGTATTTTAGCTAAAAACATTCGTAATCACACATTCAGAAATTCACTGAAATATGCAGACAGAGCAGCTGCAACCACAGAGAGGTAGGCGAACGAAGATCTTGTGGACATTTAAGTCACCCATGTACTTGAATGCTAATTTCTTCACTGCATCAATCTCTTACTGCCATGATGTACATCAGAAGGCATTCCAGCTACCAGGCCCACCTGGGACCCACACTCGAGGGAGCCCTCCTAAATCCAATTCACCCAAACAAATAATCTGTAGGATGGTTTCTGCCACATCTCGTCCAGCAGTGTGAAAGAATCCAGGCATCCTCACGATTACCATTTGCCTTTGGTGTGAAGGCACTTGGCAATATATAACCAGAGAGACAGTATCCTACTTAGCAGGAGCAGCATGAGAACCCGGGAAACCATAATGCTGGCCGTTGCAATGCTTAACTCTCCCAAATGTACTTTACCCAGAAGCCGACGACTCCTATCAGAACCATGCTGCGATGTTCACACATTTATCCTGTAGTGACCAGCGGGGACATGCTGCAGGGTGACAGCAATGCATGTCATCTCTTCATCACTATTTGCCAGTTGATGATGCTTTGTGCATCACACATAATGTAGCGTTTACATACCCCAACAATTAACAGGTACAATATCTGCATAGGAGAATATTAAAACTGAAAGGCAGGGACATTCAAAACAATTACACATTAAATGTTTATATGAAAGAAGTAATATGGAAACAACTTGTCATACTGACCTGTTCCTTTTGCAGGCCCAGAACCGACATACTCCGTTTGGACAAACCCAGTACTGAGGTCATTCCCCTTAACATTTACCACGATAAAGTGATGCCATTCCCTGGAGAAAAATAAATGTGTCATGAGCAAGGATGGAAACAACATATACAAAACTTTAGCCTACCATTCTAGGTCTGCAATGAATGGGACAACCATTGTTTGCACTACACTATGGGGATCAAATGCTACATAATGCCTTTGTGAAATGTTTAATGTGGCAATAACCGCCGAGCTGGCGGGCCGTTACCGCCTATGGTAATGCCCCCGGGGTCTCAAGTTACAGGCCCGAGCGCAGCAAGGGCCTTAACGGTGGCCCCGGGGGCATTAACATAGGCGGTAAGTGTAGGAACACTAGACTGCGTGTACTGCTTCATTAGTAAGAAGCAACAGGTCGCCATTTTAGGCAAAGTTGCTCCGTACTAATGAATGGGACAAAAAAAAAAGGCCACCTTGGGAAAGGGAGAAGGGGCCACTTGTGGTCCCTTCTCCCTTTCAAAGGTTGCCTTGAAAAAAGAGTGTACTTGGCACGCAAACAACATTCGTGCGTCCATGGGATTACACTGAAGTAGGGCTGGGAAATCAGCCAATCACCTTTCAGTGTAATCCTGTGGATTGTAGTGCCAGGTACTAATTGTTAGTAAATAAGGCTCCTGTTGGCTATGCACAGCGAGGCTATCAATAGTGGCAGAAGGGCGCTATACATGACCACTTACATTACATTGTGCTAAAGATAATTGCTTTAATTCACATCTTAACCACTCTGGAACATTATGCCTGTTTAGCAATAGGTCTGTGTGAAATTGAATTATTTACCTTATGCAAACTTATCACCAGAATTTTGCACACAATTCATGAACTTGGCAAAGATTTTAAAATTAAAAGTCTGAAAAATACTGCTACATTATTGAAGATTCTATTCAAACCAGAGCCATAAGAGTATGGTCAACTCAAGTATGGAGTTTTCATTTAGTTTGCTGTAGTAGAAATCCCAACGTTTGAGCATTTGTAAAAAGTAGTACAAACTTTAATGCTGGCTAGTTTAATTTCCCAGTAAAACAGGAAGGCTATTGGTTTGTGTACCATTCCACATGTTTTCCTTTAAATTTAACTTAAACTCTGATTCAAAACTTTCAAAGAAATAATTTGGAGTGGCTGGTAAAAAATTAACGTTATTTCTAGATCAGGATTGATATTTGATAATTAGTATTTACTTGTAATTAAATAACTTATAAGTTGTATCATTTAAAAATTAGGCTGCTTTCACTCTGATATTTTTTGCAATAAAGCATGGTTTGTTGCGTTACTCAATTATATTTAATATTTTGTAATTATTTGTTATTTTTGTTGCCTACTATTTTTTTCAAATGTTCCTTCACTGCAGAAGTTTGGCACATGAGATTTACAAATTTCAGATATGCAGATGCAGGTTTAGCACACTTATCAATCAAAACAGATAACCCCTAATGTAAGCGTATGGAAATTTCCATTTGGAGACTTACTACTGCATATGTGTAAAACCCCTGTATGGACTTCAAAATGGCATTTACAGTCCATGCACACTTCGCTGTAATAATTCAATGGAGAGAAAATAACTCAAATGATGATTTGTTTTAATGAAGGATCCCAAATTATTTTCTTAGAATTTTTCATATTTTTGAAATACTCTGTCTAACATTAAAAATAATGAAATAGTTCCACTATTATCCCATCCATCGGTATTAAGTGAAGAGACGGGCTGGTGTCGGCTTATTTCTGGCGACTCTGCTAGATGGTCGAGGGCCGCAGCCAAACTTTTGGACATTGCTTTAAAAAAAGCAAACCTGGGAAACCTCAAATGTCAAATGGTCATAGATCAATCTGATGATGGTCATAGATCAGTCTGATGACGATTGCGGAGAAACTGACTTTTGACTTTTGAAAGAAAGAAACCGAGAGCGGTGTCCCAAGTAGCCTCATCAGAACTTTTCAGTAAGAACGCTAAAAGTCTTTTTGTAAAAATCTTTTATTGATTAAATGCAAATAAAAAATAAATAAAAAAAAGAAACAGTTCCACTAGTCTTTCAACTATTTTGAGGGATCATCATATTTTGATTATCCTTCCAATCTGCACCAGATTAAAAATGCCCACAATGACAAGGTGTGTTTCTGTTTAGGACTTTCCCAACATTTTAGGTGTACCATCAAACAAGAACCAGCAACCAAGAAACTCTGCCAAAAGAAATTGGAAGACAGGGTTCTTGTATTATTACATCTACTGAAACCTTTGACTGTACCATCCTTCCTGGGCCTCTTACACAGTTTTGGGATCACTGGCTCAGTGGTGGCTAGTCTGACTTAAATAACAAAAAACAAACCCAGAATGCAGTTTGTGGTTGTAAAGACTGGAGGGGGTATATGTACTTCTGCTCTTTATATCGTAGCGGCAGAGGCATAGTGCACCCCAGCCAAGGCTCCCAATTGGTATTGTGGATGAGCAATCAAGGCTTAAGCTCTCAGGAGGTGATGCAGGCTGGTTCTTAAGTACAGTGATCCCATAAAGGAATGTCCACACACTATGTTATGTGATAAAACAGTTCTTTACTACCATCAAGATTTACATAAATGAGGTTCAGTAAAATATATACATATGGATAATAACACTTTGTACTCAGGCAGTTCTTTTCCAATGATGGCAAATATATAAACTATATATAGTACCAAACTAAGCTTACATTCAGTAAAAATGCACCAACCGATGACAGCTTTAAACAGACATGTGAATTCTTAAGTAAGGTGTACTTTCATAGATCAAGGAAGAAAGGCAGGTTAGTTTTAGAACATAGGCAGTATACTTTCATGAGACTCAAATGGTAATACTGTGTGAGCCTCCTCCACCTGGACAACCTGTAAAGGAAAAGTTAGGGAGTACCTTATCTTGTCTTTTACAACCCAGTCCAAAAAGTTTCAATAATGCTCTGCTTTGTTTTTACAGGTTCTATCACCGCAATGTACCTGAGATGCCACAAGAGAGCAGGATCCACGATGACTCTGCGACCCCTGGATGACTCCTGAGGCTAAAATACGCTCTCCCCCGTCACAGTACCTTTGGTGCCTCGGCAGGCAAAGTGGCAGACTTTCTAGGCTTTATTTGACGGGACCCCTGAAGGATGGACCCCCTTTGCAAGAAGGAGTCGCTGGGATGTTGTGGCCAAGAGCAAAAGAGAAACCAGGTGCTTTCGGAAAAGCAGCAAGTTCGCTCTTTCCGGTGGTCTCTGTTGGACGGGTGTTACTTCAGATGTGTAAGTCCTAGGAAAGTGAAACTTGGTGTGAACTCTGAAAATGTCTGGCTGAAGACCACTGCCCAGATGTGGGTCCCGAGTCTGCCGGGCCTAGAGACCCAAGCTACTCCTCACTGATGACGCCCAACAAGGCTGAAACATGTCTGGGGATGCTTGTGGTCTCATGCAGAAGGGATGTGACCTAGCAGTTCGGGCTGGACTGCCCCTATTGGGGTAGGACCAATCCTGATTTGCATATGGTTTTTCCCCTTCTGTAATGGCTTCGTAGGCTGAAAAACGATGGTCTGGAGGGTTGCCCAGAGCTGTGCCCGTGGTTAGGATTTATTCAAAACTTCCAGCCATCACTTTTTCATTTTGCTAAAGTCACCCTGAGTGGGATGGGTATGCCCAGACGTAGGTCTTGAGTGTGCCGGGCCTAGAGACCCAAGCTACTCCTCACTGATGACGCCCAACAAGGCTGAAACATGTCTGGGGATGCTTGTGGTCTCGTGCAGAAGGGATGTGTCCTAGCAGTTTGGGCTGGACTGCCCCTTTTGGGGTAGGACCAAGCCTGATTTGCATATGGTTTTTCCCCTTCTGTAATGGCTTGGCAGGCTGAAAAACGATGGTCTGGAAGGTTGCCCAGAGCTGTGCCCGTGTTTTTGATTTATTCAAAACCTTCCAGCCATCACCTTTTCATTTTGCTAAAGTCATCCCGAATGGGACGGTATGCCCAGACGTGGGTCCCAAGTCTGCCGATCCCAGAGACCCAAGCTACTCCTCACTGATGACGCCCAACAAGGCTGAAACATGTCTGGGGATGCTTGTGGTCTCGTGCAGAATGGGATGTGACTTAGCAGTTCGGGCTGGACTGCCCCTTTTGGGGTAGGACCACGCCTGATTTGCATATGGTTTTTCCCCTTCTGTAATGGCTTGGCAGGCTGAAAAACGATGGTCTGGAGGGTTGCCCAGAGCTGTGCCCGTGGTTATGATTTATTCAAAACCTTCCAGCCATCACTTTTTCGTTTTGCTAAAGTCACCCTGAGTGGGATGGGTATGCCCAGACGTAGTTCTCGAGTCTGCTGGGCCTAGAGACCCAAGCTACTCCTCACTGATGACGCCCAACAAGGCTGAAACATGTCTGGGGATGCTTGTGGTCTCGTGCAGAAGGGATGTGTCCTAGCAGTTCGGGCTGGACTGCCCCGTTTGGGGTAGGACCAAGCCTGATTTGCATATGGTTTTTCCCCTTCTGTAATGGCTTGGCAGGCTGAAAAACAATGGTCTGGGGGGTTGCCCAGAGCTGTGCCCGGGGTTTTGATTTATTCAAAACCTTACAGCCATCACCTTTTCGTTTTGCTGAAGACCACTGGGAATTTTGGATGCCTTTTGGTGGCGACAGGTGCAGTGGCAGAAGTGTTGTGTTTCAGGATTTTGTATTCACTCCACCCCGACACCCATAACACAGAATGTGGATTGGAGTAGGAACCCAGCCTTTCAGCAGACTACACTGCATTCACTCTGGTTTCAGTCAGTGCTGGCCCAGGCATTGTGTCACACACACACCAAAACCAGTCACCCACAACACAGAATGTGAGTTGACGTCAGACACCATTCACAGAGATCCCACCCCAGGGTGTACCCACAGCACACAGCCGTTGGGAATGCTCCAGTCAGTTTGACAGGGGGCATCCCCAGAGCCACACGTGGTATTTCTACCCAAAAGCCAGTCAGGAAGAAAAGGGACAGAGTCGGGGCTTCCAGTGACTTTGGGAAACAAGGTATAAAGGCAATAGAAACCAAGAGGCCACAGTGGCCATCTTGCCTTTTTTAAAGAATCAATTGATTCCTGTGGCAGGGCTTGGGTGTCCCAAACATGGAGGACACTCAGAGCCACTGCCAAGTCAACATATAGCTGCCACCAGCCTATACCCTGATCCGTGGGCCACACACAGGTGCTCAAAAACACACATAAGGTGTACACGGTTGTACCCCCACCCATAGTGCCACAAGGGTATCCCATGGGTGTTGTTCACAAAAAGACAAACATGAAGGGCTGCACTGCCAGAGGTCCTGGCTGGACCTCAGTGGTAGAAGAAATACAGAAAACACACACACAGAAGTGATAGGACAGGGACTAGGAGCCCATGTCCATCCAAAAGGCATTTCCAGCATCACAGTAGCGCTAGACACGTTTCAATCCAAAACAAGGATCCTTACCTGTGGACTTCTGTGGTGGCTGCTATTTCCACCAGCTCTTTAACTGCCATTTGCAACTATTATCATTATTTCAGCTTTTATTTCTAGACCTATGCTGATGACTTCCAAATCCTTTTGCACTTGGAGGGAATGTCGTCCACTGAAAGTGCATCTTTGTCTGACGTCATGATAATGGATATCAGTTGGATGAACAGATACCTCAAAATGTAATGCCAGAAACATTTATCACATGTGGCTATTCAATTGGAAACTAAAATCCTTCCTTTTGGCCTAATGTTCTAAGTATTTGTATTTTTTTTTCTTTTATTGCAATTTATAGAGTGTTTTTGCCCATAACAGTTTGACAAGAACTGTACAAAGATTTGATCTGATAGTTAAATGGTAAAGTAGCAAAGAAGAAAAAGGTAGTTCCAAAGAGGGTGTGGGGGGGAGGAAGAGACCATGGGGAGCGGGAAGAGAAGGGTGGAAAGAAAGGAATCTTGGTATTAGAAGGATTGAGATGACAAAAGCGTGAAAACATAAAATCCTGTATGGCAGAGACAGAAGACACAAGTGTCGGGAGAGTCAGAGTGCATAAAGGAGGAAAATATCTGAGTGTCATCAGTGTTAAAGTGTCAGGAAAGCTTGAAAGAATAAGGATGTCATGTATATGGAGAACAGGAGGGGGCCAAGTACAGAGCCTTACGTGACATCCCCCTCCTCCCTCTGAAAAGGTTATTTTAGGGTAACAATGGAGTTTCACTTTTTTCTAACCTCATAAATAAATGTGTGGGTTTTTGAAAAGAATTATTATGAGGTGAGAAAGAATTTCGAACTCTTTAGCAAGGTTATTATTGAAACTGCCAGAGTGAAGCCAGAGTGAAGCTATACCTATCCAGCCTTCAAGCATGTACAGTGTCTCCCTGTTACGGAGCGTATTAAGCTAAAGCTTTGCACATTGTTTCTAACGTCTAAATCAAAAAAGGTACAAAATGTCTTTCGGCTAAATTTTTAAATTATTACACTCATCAGCAACTTTGCTGAGAAAATCTCAAACTTGTTTTACCTAAAACAGATTTACAAAATTATGGAGGTTGTGAGTTTTATGTTCAGGCAATGTCCTGTCCTGGAGGAATACTCTTCATACAGCCTTCACCAAGGAGACCAATCATCTCTGTTTCAGGAATCAAAAGAAAACTGCTTTCCTTGGATTCAAACTTTACACCTGTGAACCCCCATTGCCATCAGAAAATGCTGTTGCATCATTTATTTGTCTAAACAAAATAGGATCCTGGTGCCCTTAGAAGCAAACGTTTGAGTTTTACAAATATTATAAACTAAACTTACCAACCAATCTAGAGTCCAAATCATGGCAGCAAAACTCACACATAAACACATCACCTCAAACACTCAACTGGCTACCAATCAAATGGAGGATTTATTTCAAAACCCTCTGCGTAGTTAATTGCTCCTTTCATGTTAGGGGTCTGGAATCCACCACATGATATTCCTACACTAAAAGCCATAGGAAACGGTTCGACCCAGTAACACAGCTTCCCTACCAGTGCCAACCTTCAATCAGAAATGTCACAGAGGATCCTCCTTTCTCTCAATCAGGCTCTGAAATGCTATGCCCAAATGTCTACACACAGAGGAAAGCCATCCGGCCTTCATAAAAATCCCTGGAAACATGTCTATTCTAGCGACACACATACAACACCAGTAAATTCAGATCTGAAACTAAGCTGCTCATATCAACCTCAATAATTCTCTGTAGCAACAACCTGACGGAACTTCTTAATTACACGAACATGCCACAGACCTTTACCCAAAATGTCAGGCAACTCATTAAAGTTGGGCTCACAGAAACCTTCAAATGATATTGAAAAGAGATATAGAAAAGATACTATCACGAATATGCCACAGGTCTGCACACAATGCATCAGTGAAAGAACATGGGAGATCGGACTCGACTCCCCTCACACGAGTTCAGAACATCAGAAACCATTTATCCACATAGACCACAACAAAGTACTCAAATTACAACAAAACAAAACACAGAAAAAAAAACAAACAAAAATAATCCCTTGCAGTGAGCTGCCTACAAACATACTGGATTAACAGAGCAGTACCGTGCTCATTTCCTTAGACGCACAACACTGAAACATGAATGGCTAAGAAGGTCCTTAGAGTGCTGCCTTCAGCTGGTGGATCCTTGGCTCTCCCGTGTAGATGTAGCACACATCCAGGGACCTCTGCCACTACCCACATACCATCACAAACACTCAGGACTTTGTTATTTTTGGCCTTTAAACATCAATGACACAGGATTCACATCTGCTTTGCACTGTATTCCACTAACATCCCCTTTCACTTTTGTTGCATAGCCACATGCTGAAAGGCTGCCAAAATGACAGAGGTGCGCTATACAAGACCATATTACTTTACATTGGGGATGGAATAGATTGCTGGAATAGACTGACGCTCCCTACACTGCACCCTCAATGTTGATGTAATCATCCATAAACACAGTTCCCTTTAGTTGATCACATGAATTCAACCCCCTCCTTACCTAAAGGTTGGACATTCTCTGCTAGGGACATCTGGATCTGTAAAAACCACAGTGTACAGCTTGCCTTTATCTGCACCATGCCAGTCAAAGGTTGTTGGCCTGTTCTGAACCTGCAAAAAAAAAAAAAAAGAAAAAAGGAGAAAAAATCATCTGCATTAAAATGCCACTTTTAGCAGTTTAAAACAACATTACAAAATTAAATAAAACCATCTTTGCTCAAATGCCAGGCAGTCTGGATGCATACAAAACATCACGATGAGGAAGATAAAATACAGAGTAAGTCCATGAACGTTATAGTTGCTTTTCCACCACCCTAGGCGGTATGCTTGTACAATACTTATCATGCTCAAGGATAACCAACATTGTAGAAAAGGGACAAGAAACCTACCTTTGAATGAAAAAGATTAATATTATGATCTCATATTTGTCTCGTATGCATAGAATCCAGGATATAGTCATGTCTGTGTTGTACTCCCCATTGTCTTTTGAAAAAAGAAATAGTGAACAAATTAACCAGCCAAAATTAGGAATGGCCAATATGTTTAATTATCTATCATCAAAATCGTAATTTACAATGACCATATCGGCAGGGAGGATAGTTCCGGGGTAAAGCGTTTGTCTTGAAAGCACGAGAACACAGGTTTGAATCCCGGTCCTGTGCTTAGAGACTGGAATCCGATATTTAGCACACTTCTAAAAGATTAATTAATCATGAGTGACAATGGTAAATCCAAACTATCACAATCACGACAGACCTCAGTAACAAACACCTGTGGAAGAACAATCCCACAAGTAGAATGGCAAGCGATTAAGGAAAGGAGCTTACATGAAGTGATGACCCTGGAAGCGAGTCAAGAAATGAAGAGATTGCAGTTTCACAAAAAAGGAGCAGGAGAAAGTTAAGCTCCGACCTAGAACTCGAAGGTGCGAATAAACGATTCAAAGGAAGAAAAAGACAGATCATGGCGCCCACACCCAGGGGACTGAGAGAGTACGTGGCGAGACCGGCATCATCCGAGTCTGATGACGAAGAAAAGTCTCCATCTGCTACAAACTAGAAGCAGCAGTTCGAACAACTTCCAGACCCGATGGTTCCAAGAAATCTTCAAGAAGTCGCGACATTCGTAGAGACGATAATTGAAAAACTAAGCCACATATTGATGTTAGCAACAACGATAGCGGTGGCCCCTTTGATGAAACTCTACAAGAATTTAAATGAGAGCTTCCGCGACCAACCATCTTGGTTGCCCTCCAGAACTCGAAAATTGTAAAACTTGAGCTTGACCTGACGGATATGATGGCCCAGGTTGTGACAGCAAGAAGAGGTAACGACATATCCTTAACAGCGCTAAGAGAGTTGTTAAAAACCACAGCCGAAGATAAAAGACTCCTGGCAGAAGTGACGAAACAAGCTCTGACGCTCTTACAAAAAGATTGTGAAAACCGAGTTGACTCGGTGGCGAAATGTGTTCTGCCGAAAACTCAATCGAGTTTGGAAATAGTGACTGTTGCAACCTCAATGGGCATCAAGGAAGGACCTCCAAGGAACGACAAAAACGCCGAAATCAATACCTCTGTCTCAAAAAACAAAGAGGAACCAGAATTGCTGCTCTGAAATAGAACTTGAAATATCTACCGTGATCAGCGATAGCCCGGAGAAAGCCAATAAGAAAAAGGATTCCTCCAAAGAGACTAACGAAAGAGATAAGGCTATGAACGGAAACATCCTCAAATCACCATTAAAAAAAATGACGACTGCAGAAGTAGACCTTACAGAGACTGCACAAAATGGAAATGAAGATGGAGGAGAGAACGAGGCTCCAGTCGAACCGACGCCGAGTGAAAAAGATAAAGGCGACAGGCCTACGTTATTGGGCAGCAAAACCACCACCACAGACGAAAGGAAGAACGAGGCTGACTGGTTTGACATTTTTGAGACCCGAAAACCAAAGGGGAGCACAGGGCAAAACTCGCAAGCCGGACTGCCGACCTGAAACAGAGCAAATGTAAAAAGAAATCCAAAAACCAACAAGTACAAAAGACCAAAAATCTGCAAAGTTCAGCAAACTTCTTCCGATATATCAAAGCACTAACCATCACAGTAAACAACACGGAGCCCATGGATACAAACAACAAAAAATGTAACACAGATTCCAGTGAGGTGGCAGAAAAGGTGATTCTAGAATCTCAACCCAAGATCAAGGCCCCGCACACAGAGACAAACAAAAAAGAAAGGAAAACAAATGCTCCATTGGTGATTGACGACGATGTTGCTGATGAAGAAGAACTATTAAATATGTCAATTTACAGTTCCCCCGCAGAGGAGGAGGTTGAGGACGAAAGTGCTGGTGAGATCAACAAAGAATGCAAAGTGAAAAGTCAACAAGATAAGACCGAAGGAGACACAATCACTCTGTGCAAGACCCCTATTGAGCCTGAGAAAGAGAGAGAGGTGTCTCAATCAGGAAAAAGAGTCTTTTCATGGCCCCAGACTCCAAAAAAAAGAGCAATCTCTAACAAAGAACAAAGGTCTTAATGAGGGAAATGTCCACATTTTCTATACTCTAGAGGAGAAACGTGCAAGGAGCGCACAGCAAGCAAAAAATGATGATCGTAGTCCAGTTGGTCCACTGAGTAAGTCTATTAACGATGTAACGAAGTGCAAACCGATGGTGGGGGTACAGAAAGCAAAGGCAAACATCTCGAAAATTCCAGAAAAAGCATCCAAATCTATTGCCTCCATTTGCAATTCTAACAGTGAGGTCAATCCTCACCCATATAGGGTGTTGGTAGAAAAAAATTGACCACAAGAAAAGCGACCCCCCCCCCCCTAAATAGACATACGATACTGCAGATATTCCAAAAGATCACGGTGTTAAGATCATTAAAGAGCCCACAAATTGACTGGGTCGAAATCATAGCAGATTCAAACCAGACATTTGTTCTGCTATACATCACAGAGAAAAAGGTTGTGGAATTGATTATGATGAGTGAGAGACATTTGTTGGACGCATGCTACCAAGTTTACGAGGTAGACAATGCGCTGGTGGGAAACGAATGCGACAATTCAAAAGACAAAAGATTACTAGAGGGAAAAGAAAAGGAAATCCAGCTGAGTAACTCTCCGAAAAATTAGCTCAAAAAGTGAAGAACAAGAAATAGGCAAAAGACGCCAGGATGAAGTTGAAGCGGGATTACAATGTTCATTGGATGAGCTAAAACAGAAGAAAATCAAAATAACAGTAGATAATACCTAAGGTCCAAAGGGAGCAAAGCTCATGGAGTCATTGACCCATGAAGAGGAGTCCCAAACATGGAGATGGCTAGCAAAAACCTTAAATGGTTCATCCATGAGTTAATGCCAAAGGTCAAAGTTGGTGATAACCTCCTGGAACACAAGGGGGTTCTCCCACCTACTGAGTTCAACATCCGAATTCCTAATAAAAGCCGATCTCATTTGCATGCAAGAAACGTGGCTAACATGTATACCATGTGTTGAAGGATTCGAAGTAGCTTTCAATCCAGCTATTAGCAAGAAAAAAGGTCACCCAATGTCGGGTCAATTAACCCTTATCAAAAGGAAAAGTGTTCTGAGAATCAAGTCAGCTCTGAATCTATCGCCCCACCTCCAAAAGATCTGCATCGAACCAGTGATCCAATCAATAATGAATAAACAAACCATCCACATCTTAAATTTGTACTGGAACACAACTTCGAAATCACACTTAAATTCGAAGATGACCTCTTAGACGCAATTGACAACATACTAGCGGAAGACCCAACGCACTGTTGATAATGTGCGGGGACTTTAATATGAAATTGATCGAGATCTCGCAATCCAAGGCTCTAGCGAATCACAGAGAAAGAGTAAATTGTGATCGCTGGCTTGAAGAAATGTCTCTAAGAAACCTAGTAATGTTGAATGGAGCAACAAGGGGCACCACCAGCTAAACCAACATGGACACGAGGCCGTCAAAAATCGATATTAGATTACATCTTTGTTTCAGACAACTTACTGCATGAAATAGATTCATTGCAGGTGTTTTTGACCAACCAAAGCGACCACAACATGGTGTCAGCTGAATGGAATAAGATCAACTCGGCGGAGCGCAGGCAATGGAGACAAGAATTAACTGTGGTCCCACGCCGGAATAGATTGCGCATGAAAAAGTGTGATATTGTGACAGTAACAGAATTGCTCAACAAACTCAAGAACAGAGCCCGCCTACGTCAACTGAATACCAGCAGTTCCTTGAGATTTACAAAGTCAAAAAGAGGGCCTCCTTGTCGAGACCTGAGTTTCAAAAACACCAGTATGATCCGGAGGTGGCAAGAAGAAAGAGAGAGCTAAGAAAAACTACAAGAAAAATTCGTGCCTTAAAACCTGTGGATGCGGAAACTGAACTAAAAAAAGTGAAAAACCAATATAACAACTGGTGTAAACAACATAGAGTAGTAATCGAACAAACGGACGCTGAATCAATGCTGAAGGCCTTAAATCAAAGGAACCCTAGAGTTTTTTGGGCCATTATCAATGACACACAGAATTCCTACAAGGCACTACTCTCAAGCATGGCTCAAGAAAAGGAGTGGGAAAACCACTACACAAATCTATTCAAAAAAAGAAAAATCTCTAGTCAAACAAAGGTGGATCCAAGACAGCCGTGGGAAATTGAAATGGAGAGAGATGACATCCGAGTGACCATCAGAAAATGTAACGCCTCCCGTGCAGCTGGGCCGGATGGCCTGTCGAATGCAGACCTAAAAGAAAACATCGAAGAATGGTCAGATTTCTGTTACACCCTGTTTAGCTCGATAACAAAGGAAGGAAAAATCCTGATGACATGGAAATCTGGGATCATTGTCCCAATCTTCAAGAAGGGTATTCGATCTGACCCTGCGAATTATCGACCAATAGTCCTACCCGATGTAGTAGGGAAAGTGTTTGCATCGATGCTATTGGCCCAACTGACTACGTGGATCCACCAACATAAAATCTATGACGAACGCCAGTCGGGGTTCATCAAAGGAGTAGGGTGTAGTGTAAAACTGCTCACATTGAATCTGTTAAAAATTGATGCCATCAGAACAGGCCAAAAAATATATCTGGCATTTATCGATATGGCGAATGCTTTTGATGGAGTGGACAGAGAAACCTTATGGAAGGAACTCAAAGAAAGAGGGTGCAACGTGAGTCTTATCCAAGCCATTAAATACCTATACTCCGACACCTACATACAGGTGAGGCTAGATCGTGAAGGAAATCTAACAAATCCCATAGCGACGCAGAGAGGAGTGAAACAAGGGTGCTACTCTGTTTAACTTTTATATATCAGAAGTAGGAACGTCATTGGCATCTGTGGTGTCATTCCCGGCGCTCATAAATGGAGTGCCGATAAATCACATCTTGTATGCGGACGAAATGGTAACCCTAGACCAGACCCCCATTGGTCTCCAAAAAAACTGACAGCTTTAAGAACCTTCATTGAAGATCTGGGTCTTGAGATCAATGTGGCAAAATCGGAAATGTTAGTACTTGAAAATCAAAGAGGAAAGAAGTCCAGTAAAAAAAAATCATCTTGGTCTATAGGGTCAAATAAAATAAATAAGGTGCCGCACACAAGATATTTAGGAACAACTATCAACTCTAGCATAAACGACGTTCCAATGACGAAAAAACTCTGAAATAGCTGTAAACTATTAACAGCACAAGGCACCATTATACAGCAAAGATATGTGAAATTTTCTTACGAACCGGTAAGAAAATTTTACCAAAGTAAAGTAACTCCAATTCTCACTTAAGGCGCTGAGAACATGTTTGGGTGCGATCACAGAATATGGGCTCGATGTGAAGGTCTTTTTTGGAAAAGGATTCTGCAGATCCCACTAAGCACACCAACAGCATGTGTATTGTTTGAAGTGGGAATCTCTACTCTCAACGCAAGAATTACCTGGAATAAACTAGCATTATTCAGGAAGACGTATGAAGATGCAAATCTGCCCTCCATTCAATTCTTGATAGAAAAAAAGGTACAAAGACAATCAGTGTTGTGTGACTGGAAGCGACAGTGCAAAGAGACCTTAGCACAAGTGGGTTCAGATGAACAAACTCTATGGCACAATCCAGATCTGGTGAAAAGAAAACTACTAGACTTGGATAGAAATTAATGGGAAAAGATCATGTCAAAAATGTATGCAAAACACTCTGCCAGAAGTCAAAAGATGTAACACGCTTCCGAATTACTTAATCTTATCACCCTGTAAACGGTTAAGAAGATTGTACCTAAAGTTTCGCCTGAATATGTATGAAACAAAAGAGATCTTAAAAAATCGAAGGATGATCTCGGCAAGAAACTCTAAATGCAGGTTGTGTGCAATAGAAGATGAAAATCTAAAACATCTGGTCTTGTTTTGCACCGAGCTAAAAGATCAACGTGAAAATTGTTTAGAGAAGGAGAGAATTTGAGTCCAGACGTACAATCCCGAGGAATGGTGGACGCATCTTCATATTGGGGAAAGTAAATCCCTGATGATTGCAGTGATGAGATTCCTTGAACAAATACAAATTCGACTAGAGGCGACATCAGCACACTCCGAGGATGAGGTCTCCCCATAAGACAGAACTGAGGACTGGTGATGCCTCTAAAATCATAAAAGACATTTATCAAGTATATATAGAAATAAAATGTTTGAGGTCTAAATAGTGTGCAAACAAAAATGCACTAGACAAAACGTATTAATTGTTTGAAGATGTGGATGAAATGTGTTGAGTTAAGTGAAAGTTTTGCCGTTTTCTTTTTTTTTTGTTTTCTTCAAATTTTCAAAAAGTTTTTAAAAACTAAATGAAATAAAAAAAATACTGACAATGATCATCATGAAAGTTTATTATGAATAACTGCAAGTTACCCAAATATTGCTTCATCCAGTCCTTCCATTTCAGTCATCCATCATTGTTGGGCATTACCTTTATGCAAGTGGGTCTCTTAAGATACTTAATATACACTTTTTAGTCCTCTTTGCCAACACAAATTAAAACAGCTTGAACTAGATATTACCTTAAGAGTTTGAGGCAAGAGTATTTTATTCATTACTTTTGGAAGCTGGAAGTAAAAAGGATTTTTCATGCAGTGAAAAAGTAGTTCTCATTGTCGACTTGGTTATATTTATGCAAGTAAAAATAAACGTTTGCAAAGAGTACTTTCTTGGTATTCAATTTTGTTTTTATAGTATAGACCCTCTTCAGATCATACAGCAAAGTAGTAGGACTCCTGTGTGGCATGTGTTGCTACTGCCTCCACACATCAATACAGCAGTGTATGCGGCAACAAGGTGTATATACCGGCGTACGTATTGTTTACTAATTTGCTTAATTTAAGGGCATAAAAAAGATAGGTATGCCAATTATTTGGAGGATTGCAGAGACTATTTGAACATGTTAGTTATGCCAGGAGATACCCTCATTAGTTACTGGTAAACACAGTATGCCTAATTTGGTCTTTAATAGTTAACTAGTGAAACCCAGCCCTGCAAGATCTACTGTCAAACTTTATATTTTGCACAAACAATGGATCCTTGACAAATATTAACCCTCTTTGAGATAAAAGTATGATATGAAAATAAGTGAACATAACCATTTTAATAAAATGTGTGAGTGCTCACCTACGTTTTTTAAAAATTAATATGTACATTCGGGAATTTAGGGCACAGTTTCTCTGTGTGCATTACTTAAGGAAAGCCACATCTGTGGCCATCAAAGAACAACAATGATAGAGAGGATTATCAGGAATGGTGGCCAACAGAGAGGATTAGGACGAAACCAGCAAGCATGATTTTCCATGACCACAAGGCAAAATATCAGCAATAATGACTGTAGACAAGAGATTAGCAAGGAGTTTTAGTCAGTCACACTATTAACCTAATGATGTTTTATCAATCCAATTGGATAAGTCATAATGATTTCATGCAGGATTGGCAGGAATTACAAATCATAGGGCGCTGTCATTAAAGTGCAGCAATATCTAACCCATCTCTAACCAATTAAACCGCCCACAGATGTAGCCCTACACTCCCCTCACTGGGAAATCATCCCAACACTATACCAAGAGCCACAAATGCCCATATCCCTCTTTATATTCAAGCACCCCCTCATGTATATCATTCGAGCTCATCCTCGTCCTCAATCTAACAACCACCCTGAAAGATACAGCCGCACATTTCATAACAAGTTCCCTGCTATTTAACCATTTATAAAATATAAGATTTGTTTCCCAATGCTGCGTTCCCCACTGAACAAAAAATGTGTGATATTGAGCAAATCCCTTTATCTCCCTCTGTTGTCTGCTTGCAAATATTGAGACAGTGGTGCAATCCCCTGCAAGTTATTTGACCCATCGTGGTTTGTGCGATATCACTACTGCAACCACCTACAATTTTGGGGAAAGTGCCACTGATTTCATCTCAGTTTCCCTACTTGTCAAGAATTGCAAGATTTTTGGACATATCTGTATTCTTAACTGGTGAATGCAGCAATGAACACCAGTATGAAATGAAAATGATATATTAGGAAGAATTGAAAATGGAGGGGGTAAAACACAACAATGTGCTAAATTGCTGACTTTGGAAACCGAAGCTCTAAATCCTGCTCCCACCTTTCCTAATTGACCAAAAGTGGGTGATCGTGGGCAAATTATTTTCTCTCCCCCATGCTTTAGCTACCTTATTTTCCAGTCTCTTTTTCACTCAAAAGCAAATGTATTCACTATAAATTAATGGGTAATTGTACCCTTGTCATGTTTAAAAGTTGTTCAGTTTTAATAGCCTGCTTTTCTTAATCGGTCAATGTCGTAGAGCATGGACAACAGGAGCAGAGTGAACAAGTAATTGAAAGTGGTGACAGCTATGCTACCTGACATTCGGTTAGTTGACTTTCACACCTAGTTACTCACACCAAATCTCTGTATATTGGAACACTGTAATTTCAATGTTGGCATGCATTAAATCTTTCCCAGAACATGTGAAATTTCCTACAAAATATGGTTCCTCGTTGGGGCGTATTGTGGACATTTGGTTAAGCCACCTCTTTGATGTATGTTTCAACCTCATATTCCTGGTGAGCAACTGAATCAGCTGGAAAACAGACTGCTCAAAGTTCCAGGGTTTCTCGGAAAAGGTGAAAGAAGGTTTGCATGTAAGGAATTGGGCATGCAGGCAACTCCTGATAAAAACAGCGTTTCCCCCTCAAGCACTCGTTTTCAAAAGTTGCTGAAGAGATCAATCTCTATGAGTAGCGATATTGGCTTCTTTCTTTCCTTGTAGTCTCTTTTCCTTTCCATGTATTCCAGAACAGCAACAGCTGAATGGCCAACACCTAGAGACAATTTGGTTTGTTTTGATGCTGAAATACAAGGTACTTAGTCATTCAACACAGGGAGGACCCATTATTTTTTTGCAAATACTTTGGTTCACTAATCACAACATATTGCTTTCAGGGGCGCATATTTAATGACCCTAGGTTTCCAAAAGAAAGAATTTAGAACAAAGTTCTCCTTCCTAGTCAATGTAGGGGACGGAGGTAGGAACTCCAATGATTTGATTGCTTTGCCTCAAAATGATTATAAAAAGGACTTAAGAGCCAACTGGATAGCTCTAAACACAAGGAGTGTTACGCCCCCACCAACCAGGCCATCTTGTGCAAGAATCCCTTTATTGACAACGCTTGCCAATGGACTAAGCAACTTCTCAAACAAATCGGTTCCAACCTTCTTAGAATTATTTGAGCAGACTTGCTGCATTCCCTTTCTTAAAGGGCTCCAGTAGGGAGCTAGTAGGGATGATTTCCCCTAGTGTGAAAATGAACTTCCCAAATCTAAATGATTCTTCACAATGCAAAGTCCAAGGCATCATGCAGTATCATTTTGAACTTGCATGAACAGTTTAGCAGAAAGCATAAGGACATCAAGTCCCGTAAAGACTAGATCCACCTGTCTGACGCAGTAGTGCGAGTAGATGAAACTACACATCTGTATTAATATTAAGTTATGTCTTCGGACTGCAAGACTAGACCTTTGTAGCAAGACACCCATGCAGTCGCCAACGAGTTTGCCTTTTGACCCCCTTACATGCAAACTACCCTAGATCAAGTCCAGATCCAAAAACGGTTCCATGAACGTTAACAACAACACATGCGAAGCTGAAGAGCCAATGTACACAAAGTTTCAGAGTAACAAAGCAGCATGCGCATCAACGTGTGCAATTAAAAAGGATTTTTTCACAGGTTTGGAAATCGAATTATCCATGAATAAAGCACGAGCTAAAGCACCTATCCTAGAACGCCTCTAAGCATCAGCTCATGTTTCAGTTAATAACACGCTAACTATACGAAATAAAATACATTGGGGAACCTGCAAAGGCGGCAAGCTGTCTTCTCTCCCAATGCTTAGTGGCGATGCAACACATGTAATAGAACTTAAGGTGTAAAAATGTTTTGCTTTCTTAATTATTTTATTAATTTGGAAAATAAATAGCAAAAAAACAAAAACACCCATGTTCGCTTTTCTTTCGGGTCCCAAAATATTGACAAAAGGGTTCCTATCCTTCAGTTCCAACAAAAAGTACCATAAGAAAGTTTCCAGGCTTTCGCTATGAGTAATAATAGCTTCACCTGGGAAATCCAATCTAACCCCAAGCATTCACTGTGTGGGCTGTTGAAGCGTCGCCTGCCCTAGTTTCAGGGTGTCTGTTATCCTTTGAGACTTCTGCGGTATTTCCTCGGCAGGATCCTGCTCTAGCAAATCGCACATCATGGGTGTCCAGATTTGGATAACCACTGAAAAAGAGGCCGGGGCCACCAGGCTTAGACCCAATGGCTTTGGGCAGAGTTTTAGCTGGTGTCTCAGATGGCCTGAAAAAGAGTGTGTTGACTGTTCTTTTTAAAGCGCATAGATTGTTCATAATAAACCGGCAAATGGCTTGATAGAGTGCACCGTTCTGGAAAAGGGGTTTGGGAAATGGCACCAATGCCATCCCTCTCTCTCTTGTCAGCCGCGGTACCACCCTCCTTAACCCAGGCATCCTAAATCCCCAGTTAGTTCTATTGAACAGTAACCCCTAAACTCTGTTCACTCCATTGCCTTCTCCAAATGGCTGCATAACTGTAGGCAAGCTGTCTAACTCCCTCGGGGACTTGGACTTTCCAACTGGCACTACACTACCAAGAGTTAGTTAGAAAAAGAGTGATGCATGTGTGCTGGTGGGTCTTCAAGCCCCATTCACCTGTTACTATCCACCCTCCTATACTCCATCCAACTCCACCCACCTTCTCTCCACGTCTCTGTCCAATGTTTTCTCTCTCGCCTATCCTCTACCTCTGCACCCTGATGTGCTAACTTTTCTTTCCTACCACTCTGCACTTCGCAAGTAGGAGCATCAAATAAAGCCTCCCTGCCTGGGAGATGGAGAACTGAAGCCAGATACTCTTCCCTTCCCATGACAACCTATAAAAGCTCTGAATTCAGGGGATTGCAGCACTGAATTGATGGCTTGCCCTAGCCAATAGTATCTTACCCTCTATGTTCCCCCTTACCACTGCATCCTGAAGCACTTCAGAAGGGAATCGCCACCTCCACACCCGAGTCATCCCTACTATGTAGCACCAGTGAGTACGGATGAAGACGTAGTTTGTGCTTATCCGACATACATATATGCGCCTCTTGGAGCGCCACCAAATCTGGTTGGTGATGCCCCAAGAAAGCATCTAGTTTCCTACACTTCAAGACCCTAATATTTAATGTTAAACTTTTAAACTGTCCCAATTCACTGCCATGATTAATGATACCTTATATTCCGCGTGTTCCAACATGTTCACATATCTTATCAAAAAAATACCATGCAAAGCTTCCCCAGCCCCCCACCGGTCCTGACTTATCCCACCTGTTACTGCCCCTTAACCCCAACTTGTCCAAAACAAACCCTAACCATTGTCTCCTGGTGTGAGCCAAAGTTCCTACCATAATCTGGGGCGTCCATTCTCAGCCATGTACCCACTAAAACCCCAGGACAACTTGCGGGGTATCCTAGTACCCCCATATGTTACCTGAAAAGATCTATTCCAAAATGAACTGTAGCGTCTCCTCCTCCATGTTCAGATGCTACCAAGGATGCGCCTGTTTATCAGTTGCTTTCCATCTTTGCATATAATTTGCCTTAATCAGACTATTTGGGAGTTGGGCCTTTCAAGCGGGCCTACCAATCTTTCTTTTGCAGCTGCTTCTGCTTCCTCCCTCGACCTGAAGCAACCGACCAGTCCCATGGTCTTGACAGTTGGGGCGAATGACTAGTGTCAGGGGCTGATGCCCCTTCCCCTTTCTCTTCTTCAATTTGCAGCATTGCCAATCCTGCTTCTCGAACCGTAACCCTGCCTTGTGTTCCCTCTATAGAGAAGAGGATTCCAAAAGTAAAGGTGCATCTGTATTTTATCCCCCGATCGCGTAGTGCTCCGACCACCGGTTGCAAGAGTAATCTGGTACAAGTCTTGAAAGAGCTGAATTTCCCTTCCATTGTAGGTAATTGTATTTTGCTCTCGGCTAGTTCTCAATATCTGTTCCTTTTGATGGTATGAGGTGCATGGAGCCAAAACGTCATGTGGGCAGGCCCCAGGGTCGCTCCTCCGCGGACCAGTCCGATGTATTCGGTCTAGAGAAATTGGTGGATTTTGTTCTGCCGGAAGCAGGTCTGCAAAAATCTGGGTAACTGATTCTTGTAATTGAGCATCTAGAACCAATACTGGTACATTTTGCACCCGAATATTTGAGCGACGCGACCGCTTCTACAGTTCTTCATACTGCAACTCCAGGTTTCGTGTCGTCCTTGCTGGGTCTTCTAATGCAATGTCTGTCTGTTTACTTTCTTGTGTCAATACCTGAATTGCCTGTTCGTTGACCTCAACCCACTCACCTAGGGTAGCAATGTCTTTAATGAAACCTGAGAGTGATTGCTTTATTTTCGCCATAAATGATGTGAACTGAGCTTGAAAAGCAGCTGAGAATTTATCTTGGAAGGTTTGAAAACGTGTAGCACAGTCCTCTTTAGCAGCCGCCATTGTCGTTTCCGGGGGAGGGCAGAATCTTGGGGCAAGGTGGGTTGCCTTTCTGTGCTTGCAGAAAATGTATCCGGACTCGTTGCTCCCCAGAGCCTTTGCAGCAGGTTTTGTTTGGTTTGCGTGTCTTTAGAAGGCTGCTGTTGGCAGGTTTTTCTTTTACCCCTCGGCATTTGACAAAACCAACCAGATCGCTGACATTCAAGGGATGGATATTGCTACTGCTTAGGTGCTTGAAAAGGAAGCCAGTAATTTGTCCCCACTTCACCTCCGAGTAGTGTCTTCCAGGCAATGCTCTCGCGCACTTCTCAATATCTGTTCCTTATGTTGGTATGAGGTACATGCAGCCAAAACGTCACGTGGGCAGGCCCCAGGGTTGCTCCTCCGCAGACCAGTCCAATGTATTCAGTCTAGTGAAATTGGTGGATTTTTTTCTCCCGGATCGCTGACGTTCAGGGATGGATATTGCTACTGCAAGGTGCTTGAAAAGGAAGCCAGTAATGTGTCCCCACTTCACCTCTGAGTAGTGTCTTCCAGGCAATGCTCCCCTTATGGACTGCTTACTGAAGCTAAAGCCGCCTCTTGTTGCTAGAGCAATTATCTGTGTGAGGGAGATTAAGGGGGTGCTATAGGGTTTACCCCTTACTCCAAAGTTCAAATCCCAGATTTTAGTTTTTGGCAGATATGTAGTTACAGAGCCATCATAGGTTTGCCAACCCTGAGATATTGGATCCTTTGTCATTAATGCACGTGTGGATGCCCATCAGTTATACCACAGTCATTTACTCATTTACCCACAAAGGGAGTAACCTGCCTCTTGCCCCTCGGCCTATGTTGATGATACCACTCCAGCAATGCACATGAAAAGTTATGTTAATATTCTTTTCCACCAATGAGCGTAACTGGGCATATAAACGCCCTTACACAGCTGTGTGACAAACCCTATCTCGTATGCCCCAGCACAGCTGTAATATGTAGACACTGTGATCCTTCAGGGATCTAGCAGTGCTCCGTGGTTTACCTCTGTCCACCAACTTAACTATCTGAAGGCTTTGGTGACTGAAGGACCGATTGTTTGAGCTACTGCAAATTTACGGGATTTGGCTTCTGTATAAACTGATGCCCACTGGATAGGACAGAAAGGAATTCTTACCGGAGACTGTTTATAAGATGCTGGTGGCACCTCCTACTTGCTTGACTGCCAGCTGAGTCAAGTTAGTACAATCAACTTTGAAGCATAGGGGGAGGCTGGGGCCAAAGTAGATGCTGACATGATGTGAAGTGTTGGTAAACTCCCCTGTTTTAAAACTGCAGCCGGGCCGTCCCTAATCCGAGTGAGTCCTGTTTTCACTTGTAATACTGCATTGCTCCTGTCAGAGCAAACAGTGCAATCCGCTTAGTGAAAGGCCCTCCTGGAAGGTCCAAAACGTAACCAACTGTGCCGCGCGTGGCACTTGCCTTAAAATGAATCTGCACCACACGTGCAGGGCTGGCAGTTGCGCTTCACATTGCGGCTTGCTCTCAAAAGTTTAACGCGGGTGCGGTGTTGTGGAATAGGTCACAGAGTGATTCTGAGCTTCCAAATTCTGGTGCGCCCTGATGCACCTCACCCCATGGAAATATTCTTGTTGTGGACCACTCCGGCACTCATGCGAGTGAGCAGGAGGTGAGTCTATTCCTGTGGTGAGTGCTTGGAGCCACGTCCAGACCAAGTCTTGTCGTGCTGGTAATCGTTTTCTTATGGAATTAATTAGGCATCTAGTTGCGCTCCTGTGCCGCTTCTGAGTCCAGCAGTTAGAGTCCCCATATGCAGCATTCCTGGTTCGATGTAGCAAAGTTTACTAGGACCACTCGCCGCACCCATTTGCATTAGAGGAGGAGAGAGTTTCAAACACGTCCTTAGGCTGCAGCGACCATCTTGGAATCCTGCCCTAAACAATAGTGTCACTTAGAGCTGGGCAAGCCACTGCAGACTCGAGCAAAACATCTGGCTCGGCTCTGTGTGCCCTAGAGAGTAAAAGCCAATCAAGAGCAGAGCTAGTGTCTGAGTGTTATGCTACAAAATACTTTTACACCTAGAGAACTTGGGTAAGACCCAGAAGACCACCTGGTCAGAGGGCCTCTGTTGGATATAGCTGACTACAGGAATTCACCTGGAAACCCCTCTGTGGCCCTGCTCAAAGGCTTGAACACGAAAAGGGTCCCAGGGAAACCCTCAAAGTGAAACAACCCTGTGGAGAGCTGCTGGGGTGCGTGGTCTCTAGTGAGTCAGGGCCGGTGGTGAAGAGGTCCTGGGTCTGTTATTGCGGTACTGGTTGGATCTTCAGCAGGATGAGAACTAAATAAGACAGGAGGAGCAGATGTTAAAGCAATATTCTTGGGAACGGCACCCTTGATAATATTCCCTTGAGAGTTCGTCGGGTGTCTTACCCCTGGCCGGCAGATGAGCCTCCTTTTGGGTAATAAGGATTTGGCACCAGAGTGGAGCTGGGAAAGGTGCAGTATAGCTGGAGAGAGAGAACAAGAAGAGGTAAAATGTGTACCCAAAAGGAAGAGATTTTGAGGTCGGTAATCTGGCTGGAAAGGGAATGTATTTTCTACCGCAGACTGACGAAGACGTGACCCGGAAGGAATACCGGCTTCCAGGAATCAAAATGCCCGGGGCTCTAGCTGGCTGACAGCACGGAAGCCTGTGATTGATAGAGTGGAAAGAAATCTAATTAAGGGAACCTGTGAATAAGTGCAGCAAATCCCTACGCATGTTACCCACTGCACGGTTAGAAGGCGGGGCTTGTATGAACGAGTAGCTGCTTCCCGTGTAAGGTGTGTTCGTATTGTGTGGCATCTGCGTAGAGGAAGAGAGATTAGGATTAGAAGGAGGAATGATAGCGCTATAAGAAAAGACAAGAACCTAAGCGAACCTACGGAGCGTGACCAAGCTCTAAAGAGAGTAGCAACGCGAGGAGCCATTGGCCATCTTTCCGGATATGCTGGAGAGGAAGAGGGCGTGGCTACCAGCGTACACCACTGAGAAGAAAACACTAGCCTGTCACCGCGGGCAGACAGAACGGCCATGATGGTATGTGCCTTAGATGAGATATTACCACCGTTCTGATTAGATGCGGAGACAATCATCACACTGAGAAGATGTGGGTGGAACATTTTGCTAGTGTGTTTATGGAAGCTAATCCTGAAGGGCACTCTCGAATACATTCCATCTGAGGATAAGTGGCCTTTGGTGCCTGATAAAATGATATCCTTGCCTTAATTATAAAGTGTAGTAGTTCATGGGCATTCAGCGCTGATGGCCTTTCCAATTTCACATTAATAATGTATCCAGAATAATGGGCTAACATGTTGTACATGGTGTATACCCACATTGTGAAGAATAAACAATCCTAGCATCCTGGAAGTCGGCAATTTTCATACCAACTTTTAAAAAAGGTGATCAAGGATGTCCTAAGAACTACGTTCTGATCGCTTTATTAGAGGCCCCGGGAAAACCTTTCGCAGCAGTGATATTAGACAAGTTGAATGAGTGGATGAAGAAGACTTCTTCCAGATTTGATGTAGATCAGTCAAGTTTCGTTAAGGGAAATGGCATTGCCCTTAATGGTTTTATTCTCAGTTATTTTAGGAAAAGGGCACAGATTGTGGGCACTTCAGCCTATTTGGCTTTTATAGATTTTGCCCAAGCTTTTGATAGCATAGATAGAATGTTGCTCTGGAGGAAGGTATGTTCTTGGTGGTGTTCACTTGGCTTGTTAGATATTATAGTGCAACTTTATAGAGATCCATCTCTTGAATTAAGGCTTAATAAGCAGGGGAAGTTATCTAAATATATTTGTACAAGCAGGGGTTTAAAGCAGGGGTGTATAATGGCCCCTGCTTTATTTAACGTGTTTGTCTCTAATTTAAAAGGGACTTTAGAACTTGCCAAGGCTTTCCTGCCTCACATAAAAGGGCAGCCAATCCAATTGTTTTTATATGCAGATGATTTGGGGTTTTTTGGGACCACACTCAGCTAGGTCTGCAGAGATTGATGGATGTGGAGCAAGTTTATGCCACAAAAAATAATTTGATGGTAAATATCTCCAAATCGAACATTAGGATTCTGAAGCCTGCCACGTTAAGAAGGAAAGTTAATTTTAAATGGTACCTGTATAATTTACCTGTGCAGAAAGTAGATTCATTTTATCTCATTGTAAGTTTTCCGGTCCGGAAAATATGGTACCGGTAAGCTTGCCGGTACTGTAGTACCCGGACCGGCAAACTACGAGTTGTGCTCGTGGGTGCCTTTCTTAATATGATTCTACGAGGTCACAAAATGGATAAACACAAATAAAATATTAAGTCCATTTCAAGTGGGTTATACAAAGGGAACAGGAACTATACTTAGTGGATATATTTGCATATATGCTGCTATCATGTATGGCACAAAAAGCCACAGGAAGAACGCTAAATGTAGCTACTTTAGATCTGTCTCAAGCTTTTGACAATGAAGATCGTCAAGTATTGTGGGATAAATTGAAAAATCTAGGCATAGATTTGGGGCTACTTCAACTTATCCGATTGTTAAAATAAGATTGAATGCAGAGGGAGCATTATGTCATAAAATTCCAGTCAACAAGGGGGTTCGACAGGGATGTGTTTTGGCCCAAACATTTTTCAATTTATATAGGTCAGATTTGTAGTCAAAGAGTTTGGAATGGAATATGTATGCTCCCAAAATAGCTTTCTTGAAAGTCAATATTATAGCATACACTGATGACTTCTTGTTATTGGATTTCAAGCCAGCAGGTTTGCAGCAAGCTTTGAATGGAGTAGTAGGTTATCTTGAAAACAATAATTTAACAGTGAATCCTCAAAAGTCGATGATTATGGTGATCTCAAATAAGAGGGTGAGAAGAAAGTATAAATGGAATGTTAACAACTATAGTGTACAGGAAATACATTAATTCTGTTATCTTGACTTCCTTCTCTCCAATAGGAAAGCAAAAGAGATTCAAAGGTTGGGACTGTTGGGCCAGAGGATACTGTGCACATATATTATTAAAACAATTTACAGTAGGTTGTGTGCATATTTACTTAAACCATTTTTAGAATTGTATAGATTAAAAGTAACGTCTAGTGTTTTATATGGTATCGAATTAATCTCTTTTCCCAATAGATCCTTTTTTGACTTATTGGAGAGGCGTGTATTGAAGGAAGGGAACGGAAGGTGAGAGTTTAAATGAACTTTGGATCCCTGCCCTGATCTGGTTCCGAAAACAATATTCTTCCTGCTGTCGTTCCAGGGTTCCTGCGGGACAAGCTCCTAAAGTCCCGTATGTGGAGGAAAGAGGAAGGATGGAAACCCTGTCTGATTTGGCACTGGATTAGAGACATCTTTCACTGCTGCTGTGAGAACATGGGTGAATGAAGAGTCTTGACACTTAATTGTGCGTCTAATCTGGATTTAATAGGCATATAGTTTGCCACGGTTGTGGAAGCACCCACAGTGCTATTCACATGGTGAAAGCCAACACTTGTTTCGACCACAGAGTCTTTATCAAGGCTATGCTGTTTGGCAAAGTGAGAGTGCATATATGAGACGTGTGCGAGTTGCCGTGAGTCGTGATGTGATAAATAACAGAAAGTCAAATGACATGATCGCACACATTAGTCAATTGTACAGTGTGGTGAAGTGAGATGATGGTGTCGTGACAATTATATACATGTACATGTTCAGGTACAACAAGGGTAACAATTCAGGTTATAGAGGCCCATTTGGATACATATTGTAGTAATATGGCGATTGCACCAAGGACGAGAAGAGAGAAAAGAGTAGAGAGAATAGGTTAGATGGGGTGGGCTGGTGCTGGGACTCTAGGTATCTGGATGTTGAGGTTCTTACTGGTGAGGTACTTCTAGTAAGGGCCCTTGAATAAGGAAGCTGTTTAGCCACTGAAAAGAAGAAATAGTATGTTGGACCAGTGTATAGCTGGTGTTGATGTTGTACTGGGCATTGTATAGTGGCTGCTAAATGGTGGCTGCCAGAGCAAATACAGGGATAGAGGGGAAGTACGGCGGCTGCCAGGTTGGCTGTAATCCCAATCGGAGCTGTAGCGCGGAGGCAGGTGGACCATGAGTGGCGTGTCACAGTCTATGCTCAGAACGAATGAAAGACCAACTATCTCTTGGCAGTCGTCTGGCCAAGGGCAGTAAAGCAGGCAGCCTGCCATTATCCTCCCTGCCTGCTGGTAAATTTATTAATGTTATCTCGTCTGGGAACATTGGACAACAACTACGGGAATGGGTATGGGAACCCTCGCCCAGTGGCCTGTTCAGGAAACTTAAAGCATGCTGATCAGCATGCCATGCTTTATGTTCTTTCTATGAAAAATCGATTGAGAACTTATGCACTGTGGTGATTAATATATTCATTATTGATACATATCTTTCCCCCCAAAAAATCTGTAGAAAAATATGAAAATTTTAAAATTGAAAAATGTAATACGCCCCTGATGAAGAGAGATTCTCGAAACGCGTTGGGCCACACGAAAAGTAACATTTTATGAGAACTATATATTGAATTGTGATGATTATTCTTTGAAATATTGTTCTGTAACTTTATACTATAACTTGTAATGATTAAGATTTAAGAGATAAGGATCTTTTTGGATAAAGGACTAATATCTCTTTTCCTAACAGTTGGGTTTACTTGCTGAGCCATTTGATAGTGTGCAGGGGACGGGAGTTCCCCAACTGGGAACTTTTTCTTCTCTCATTTGAACATTCCCTTTTGGCTCCTGCAGCTCCCAAAATCATGAAATGCCGTTTTGAGGAGCTGTGAAGTGGGAGTGAAACTATCACAAGGTTTCCTTTATAAATGGGTGTGGGGCTCCCAACTGGTTTTTCCAGTCTGTGCCTTGCTGCTCGATTTTCAAATAAATCAAAGTAAGTGAAGGATCGGGTTCACGCTCGTGGTCTGACAATAGTTATAGACTTGCTACATTGTTATGCTAAAACATACGTTACTCTTGCTTTGCCGATACGTGTGGTTGGGGGAACTGAAGGAAGGTAATACACTATAGTTGTGTGTATAAATCTTGGTGTTAGTGTAGAAACATTGGTCTTTGTCATTGTCTTGAATTTAAATAAATACATTTATTTAGATACTCATTGACTATGAACTACAGTACTGAATGTGCTGGCTTGATACCCCTGAAGGATACTTTATGTGATCCGAAACACGTTGGGAAGACATGGAATGTTATAGGACTTTATTCCATTAGCTGAATTTGAGCAGCATTATTTTATGAACTGCTTTGAGGCTTTTGGTAAATTGAGAATTTGTAAGCAGTGTGATATAGCATTGCACATTTCGTTTTCATTGTACTGTGTGAATTAATTACATTGATATATTTTGAATTCCAAATAAGGTGTGTGATTGCATCATTAATATTGAGGGATAGAGAATTCAGATGCTGATTACATTTTTGGGAAGGAGCATTAGGGTTACTCGTTGGGTTCAACCAGTCACATGGTACTCTTATTACGTATATCCTTTTCCACCTAGGATTTGATTGCTTTTGCACCTGAAATACGAAATAAGCTTTGTGGTGCTGGGAAGTCCACCAACCTAGGGAATACTAAACGAGAAATAAATGCTAAGAGAGAACATCAGGGGGGCAGAGAGTGCACATAGAGGTGGGTGTGTGATCACTTTAGTGCATGCATTGCAAGCTATATGGTAAATGCAGATGTGAACGCCATCTTGGCAAGCAGCTGCCATCTTAGAATTTAGGCCTAAGCGCAGCGAAAAGCATTTTGTGTCTTAGTATTAGACCCCTTACATGAGCGTGAACACCACCCCCACGCTGGCCAGATTTCAGAGATCCACAAACCTCCTCCATTGTTCAGACAGTTACAGGCCCTTGCGCCCTCTTGGCAGCACCATCCCACAAAACAGATAGCAAGGCCCTCCTGCCCCCAACAATCCCCACATGAGAAATACAGCTTTGCCGTGCTTTTATCCCATGACCCCCGCATGTCATAGAACCATCCAAATCCAGACCACCGACCATAAAACCTTTACACCCCTCGATCGATCGCGAAGATCAGAAGGCAAGGATATTGCTCCTTCGGCGATGGTCATGTGATTTGTGCAGCGAGGTGCAAGGTAGCTTCAGAATTATAGCCTAAAACTACAGTGGAGGACTTTGGGAGTTTCTGATCTGTCTGGTAGTGAGTGAAGCATGTGAGTTGGGGTGTCCTCGGCTCTCCCCATGAGCCCATCCATGTATCTGCCAGGTGCATTGTTACAATGATTAAATAACATTGTTTGTGCAAGTAGCCAATTTATTGTTCGGTCAGCTTTACTGCGGATGGCGAGTCCAGTGACGCCCACGTGGACCAAGAGGGACAGATGAAGACGGACCAATGACCTGGCATCCCATATGGAGCAGGCTCTACATGTATAGGGCTCCTCCAATCTATATTGTAGAATTGTACTATATGAGGGGTGTCATTCACACGCCTACCGAGCTCAGAACATTCGCCAGCAGCAGAGTTCTTTGCTGATGCATTTTCTTTTTTGTAGAAATAAATACTTGTTATCCTTGCAAGAGTGTGTTGGGCCTTTTTCCCTAGCGGGCTGTATTTTTTCTGGTGTGAGCGTGCAGGGGCGGGCCTTCAGTGGTAGGCATTTACTTTTGTTCAATTGGTTGTGCACCCCGTATCATTGTCATTTGCAGAAGAGGAACATATGATGTGTGAGGTGAACATGCAGGAGTCTAAAAACTGTGCCGACCTTTAATAGCAGAGACCAGTGAGTTTACTCATGCTTCTATAGATTTTTAAAAGGGGACATGCTTGAATACTAATGTAGAGACCACTTGTTTCCTCCTCAGAAGGCCCTGATGCCTTTACAAAGTATGTTTATGGTCACGACTGCTTTCTGCTAGTAGTAGAAGATATAACTTCTAAATGTTACTTGCCTTTCTAAACAACTGGCTTCAAACAGAAAGGTTGCGTTTTTGGTGTCATCCCATTTAAAAGGCAAATACATTCCCTGGTGGTGTAAGGAACCATGGATCCATCAATCCATTTCCATGAACAAGGTCTGGAGACTAGGGGCTTTCCAGAGGGGTATGTGGCACTTTCCTACCCGATTTGGCTCAAGATCGGTTGCATAGAAACCATTATCACCCCCTCCATCCTTGATATTTGATGAGGAGCAGAGAACTAGTATGTGAGGGTAGGGGTGTCAGGGATTCATCCCGGATGTTGCCACCATAGGATATCTACAAGAAATCAATGGGACTGTGGTCATCCGGCGCGTGCAGTGACCCTACTGTGGATGCAATTGTCCAGTCTTTCTAATGTCAACAGCTGCCACAGAGCTGTAGTCGTTTACAGCATCAGAGACACTATGTAGCTTCTTTTTTTTAAAAACTTTTTTTGTTGAAATAATAAAGGACTTTTATCTAGTGCTGCAGTGTTTCTCTCCCAAGCCAAAGTGACAGCAACTATTGTCAACTGAGAAGGAAAATGCGTCTTTCCATTCTGAATGAAATGGCAGTTAACCTCACAAGGCTGCTTCAATGTACTCAGAAGTAGCCAAGCCCACTCCTGGTTGGTGTGCATTAGCTTGAAGGACTGGGAAGAAGTCCAACCCACTCACAGCTGGTGTACATTAGCTTCAATGTACTGAGAAGTAGCCCAGCCCACTCATAGCTTGTATGCTTTAGCTTCAAGGTCCTAAGAAGCAGACCATCTCACTCACAGCGTGGGTACACTAGCCTCGGTGTACTGGAAAGCAATCCGGCTCACTCACAGCTGGTGTACATTATCTTTAATGTACTGGGAAACAGCCCAGCCCACTCATAGCTTGTATGCTTTAGCTTCAAGGTACCAAGAGGCAGCCCAGCCCACTGGCAGTTGGTGTACATTAGCTTCAATGTGCTGGAATACAGCCCAGCCCACGCATAGCTGGTGTTTATCAGTGTCAAGGTAACAAGGTGCACCAAAGTTCACCCTTTGATGGTGTTTATCAGTTGCAATATGAGGAGAAGCAGCCACACCAATTTGTAAGGTGGTATTTAGCAGCTTAAATGAACCCAGAATCAGCACAGCCAATCCCTGATAGTATTTATCAGCTTAAATACACTCAGGGCACGATTCTCATCATGGCGCAGTGAGGGTGCTAAATAGCATGACTCACTGCCCATTTCTTGACGCCCAGGCACCACTGCTATTCTCATGTGGGCTTGGGCGTCTTCGCAAAGCATGACAGTGCTTTCCCTGTAATCTGCCTGTTTCTGATGGAAACAGGCTGATTGCAGAATCTCGGCAGCATTTTCGTTAAATAACGAAGGAATCGTTATTTAACGAAAATGCTGCCGAGAAGAAAACAAAAAAGCACATGCTGTTTGGGTGTGCATATCGTGACAGGTGGGTCCTGCACTGCATTTATTTATCTTTGTTTGCAGACGAGTGCATACTGCCATCCATAGTAGAACCATGGATGGCAGTATGCACTCTTCTGCAAACTAAGGACCCGATTCACATCAAGGTGTTAAGTACTGAAAAGGACGTTAAATGGGTTAACAACCTTTTCGGTACTTAAGACCTATTCTGAAGGTGGCGCATTCTTCCGAAGTCGGAAGGAATGCAGCACTTTCGGAATACATGTGGCGGTTGTTAGGATGGGTTGGAAACCAACCTAGCAACCGCCACACTTGTAAACTGGCTTTTTGGAAGCCTATTCTTGTGGCACTCCTCCAGTTTAATATGTGCGCAAAACTAGCGCACATATACGGCACCCTTTTGGTGCTGTTAAACTGGAGGAGTACCACAAGAAGCCTTGTTTGGTGTAAATGGATATGGACACTTTCATGTACACCAAAGCAAGCAGCTTCAACATTGCTGCAACGTTGAAGCTGCTTGCTTTGGTGTACATGAAAGTGTTCATATACAACACACGGGTGTATATGAACACTTTCATTTACACCAAAGCGAGCAGCTTCAACGTTGCAGAATGCAAAGTTGAAGCTGCTCGCATTAAATGAAAGTGTTCATATACACTGCACGGGTGTATAGGAACACTTTTATTTAAACCAATGCGAGCAGCTTCAACGTTACATTCTGCAACTTTGAAGCTGCTGGCTTTGGTGTAAATGAAAGTGTTCATGTACACCGCAGGGGTGTATATGAACACTTTCATTTACACCAAAGCCAGCAGCTTCAATGTTGCAGGATGCAACGTTGAAGCTGCTCGCTTTAAATGAAAGTGTTCATATACACCACAAGGGTGTATATGAACACTTTCCTATACACCAAAGTAAGCAGCTTCAACATCCTGCAATGTTGAAGCTGCTCACTTTGGTGTATCGGCAGCATTTTCGTTAAATAACGATTCCCTCGTTATTTAACGAAACTGCTGCAGAGATTCTGCAATCCGCCTGTTTCCATTAGAAACAGGCGGATTACAGCGAACGCATTGCCATGCTTTGCGATGACGCCCAGGCCCACTTCAGAATAGCAGTGGTGCCTGGGCGTCACGAAATGGCGCAGTGAATCGTGCTATTTAGCACGTTCACTGCGCCATGATGAGAATCGAGCCTTAAGATGCAGTGCAGGACCCACCTGTCACCATCTGCACACCCATTGTGTGCTTCTTGTGGCACTACTCCTGTGCATGTGCTTCTTGTGGCACTCCTCCTGTATGACACCAATTTAGTACCGTACTTCAGCGGCAATTTCAGGCAGTTCCGAAATTGGAGGATTGCCTCAAGAATACCCATGCAAAAGGAGAGATAACGAAAGTGCTTTTTACAAGATTTTCGGTAATTAATACCACCTTTGAGAATCGGGCCCTCGGGGTCCTATTCTCATCCAGGTGTTAAGTACCGAAAAGGACGTTAAAAGGCTTAACAACCTTTTTGGTACTTAAGACCTATTCTGAAGGTGGCGCATTCTTCCGAAGTCGGAAGGAATGCGCCACTTTTGGAATACATGTGGCGGTTGCTAGGATGGGTTGGAAACCAACCTAGCAACCGCCACATCGTAAACTGTAAACTGGCTTTTTGTGCCTATTCTTGTGGCACTCCTCCAGTTTAATATGTGCGCTAAACTAGCGCACATTTACGGTACCCTTTGGTGCCGTTAAAGAGGAGGAGTGCCACAAGAAGCCTTGTTATTGCAACGTTGAAGCTGCTTGCTTTGGTGTACATGAAAGTGTTCATATACAACACACTGGTGTATATGAACACTTTCATTTACACCAAACCGAGCAGCTTCAACGTTGCAGAATGCAACGTTGAAGCTGCTCGCATTAATAGAAAGTGTTCCTATACACCGCACTGGTGTATAGGAACACTTTTATTTAAACCAATGTGAGCAGTTTCAACGTTGCATTCTACAACGTTGAAGCTGCTGGCTTTGGTGTAAATGAAAGTGTTCATATACACCGCACGGGTGTATATGAACACTTTTCTATACACCAAAGTAAGCAGCTTCAACATCTTGCAATGTTGAAGCTGCTCACTTTGGTGTATACGAACTGTGTTCTCGGTAGCATTTGTGTAAAATAACGAATATATGTCGTTATTTTACAAAAATGCGGCCGAGATTGGATTGCGCCCGTAACACCTTAGAACAGGGGCAATCCATACAGAGCACTGTCGTGCACTACGAGGACGCCCAGGCCTACTTGAGAATAGGAGTGGAGTCTGGGAGTCCTCTTTTGGTGCAGTAAATCGTGCTATTTGGCACCTTCACTGCACCAAGTTGAGAATAGGCCCATGAGGGCCCTATTCTCATCCAGGTGTTAAGAATTGAAAAGGACGTTAAAAGGCTTAATGACCTTTTCGGTACTTAAGACCTATTCTGAAGGTGGCGCATTCTTCCAAAGTCGGAAAGAATGCACCACTTTCGGAATACATGTGGCGGTTGCTGGGATGGGTTGGAAACCAACCTAGCAACCGCCACATTCGTAAATGGGCTTCTTGGAAGCCTATTCTTGTGGCACTCTGCCAGTTTAATATGGGCGTTAAACTAGCGCACATATACGGTACCCTTTTGGTGCCGTTAAACTGGAGGAGTGCCACAAGAAGCCTTGTTTGGCGTAAATGAAAGTGTTCATCTACACCCATGTGTAGTATATGGACACTTTCATTTGCACCAAACCTAGCAGCTTCAACGTTGCATATGAACACTTTCATTTACACCAAAGTGAGCATCTTCAACGTTGCAGGATGCAACGTTGAAGCTGCTCGCTTTAAATGAAAGTGTTCATATACACCGCACGGGTGTATATGAACACTTTCCTATTCACCAAAGTAAGCAGCTTCAACATCCTGCAATGTTGAAGCTGGTCACTTTGGTGTATAGGAACGTGTTAATCTGTGTTCTCTGCAGCATTTTTGTAAAATAACAAATATGTCGTTATTTCACAAAAATGCTGCCGAGATTGGATTGCGCCCGTAACACCTTAAAACAGGCGCAATCCACACAGAGCACTGTCATGCTCTACGAGGACGCCCAGGCCCACTTGAGAATACTAGTGGAGCCTGGGCGTCCTCTTTTGGCGCAGTGAATCGTGCTGTTTACCACCTTCACTGCGCCAAGTTGAGAATAGGGGCCTCAGAAGCAGCACATCCCACTGCTAGCTGGTGTGCGTTAGCTCCAAGCTACTGGGAAGCAGCCAATGCGCCCTCCTAGCTTGTGTGCATTAGCTTAAAAGGTTCAGGGAATAGCACTGCCCACCCTTCGCTGTTGTGAATTAGCTTAAAAGGTATTGCAAGTGTGCAGCCCATTCTTAGTTGGTGTGCATTACCTTCAAGCTACTGTGAAGCAGCCCACGCACTCCTAGCTGGTGTGCATTAACTTAAAACGTACTGGGGAGAGCCCAACCCACTCCCAGCTGGTGTGCATTAACTTAAAAGATACTGGGGAGAGCCCAGCCCACTCCTAGCTTGTGTGCATTATCTTCAAGCTACTGTGAAGCAGCCCAGTCCATTCCTAGCTGGTGTGCATTCGCTTAAAAGGTACTGGGAACAGCCCAGCCCACTCAAAGCTGTTGTGCATTAGTTTATAGGTACTGGGAAGTGCGCAGCCAATTCCTAGTTGGTGTACATTATTTTCAAGCTACTGAGAAGCAGCCCAGCCCACTCCTAGCTGGTGTGCATTAGCTTCATACTACTAAGAAGCAGCCCAGCCCACTCCTAGCTGGTGTACATTAGCTTCATGCTACTAAGAAGCAGCCCAGCCTGCTCCTAGCTGGTGTGCATTAGCTTAAAGGAACTGGGAAGAGCACAGCCCATTCCTAGGTGGTGTGCATTAGCTTCAAGCTACTTGAAAGCGGCCCATCTCACTCCTAGCTGGTATGCATTAGCTTCATGCTACTAGGAAGCAGCCCAGCCCACTCCTAGCTGGTGTGCATTAGCTTCATGCTACTAGAAAGCAGCCCATCCCACTCCTAGCTGGTGCGCATTAGCTTCATGCTACTAGGAAGCAGCCCAGCCCACTCCTAGCTGGTGTGCATTAGCTTCATGCTACTAGAAAGCAGCCCATCCCACTCCTAGCTGGTGTGCATTAGAGTCAAGTTACTGGGAAGCAGCCCAGCCCACTCCTTCCTTGTGTGCATTAGAGTCAAGGTACTGGGAAGCAGCCCAGCCCACTCCTTTCTGGTGTGCATTAGCGTCAATGGACTGTAAAACAGTGCATTCCCCTAAAGCCGGCATTTATAATCTTCATGGTGCCAAGAAGCAATACGGTCCACTCACTGATGGGGTTTATTAGCTTCAAGCTACTGGGAACAGCTCTTTACACTCACATCGGGTGTCAATTGGTGTCAAGGTAGACTCCTGTTAAAAACACGCATTGGCAAAGCCAGCAGTTTTGGCTTATGTAAATGTATTTAGCACATGCCAGGCACAGCTATTAAATGGCCAGGTACTTGCACCATTTTGCACCTGCTATCATCAATGGCCAGATAACACCCCTATGGCTTGCCTCCCTAGCCAGGCCTAGTACTGTAGTTTATTGTACTGTACGTTCCTTTTCCTCTCCCCCTGTCAGGCACTTGCACTAGTAGATATGCCTCTGGCCTAGGATACTAGTTATTGTTGTTTGAACATTCGGAATCTTCAAGGCCTAAAAATAACAACTGTAATCCCTTGTTCCCTTCCCGCTTTAAAGCATGTCACTTGTGTATAAGCGCTTTACAAATAAAAAATTACAACTACAAGCAGGTCTGGCCTTGGAGCAGGGCCGGGCTGCCTGGTGTTCTGCCAAATCGGGGGAGTCTTTCAAGGTCCCCCCTGAGCTGGCGTGGTGGGAGAAGACGCGGCAGGCGCCCTTTTGATATTAAATATGGCCCCTGCTCAGGAACAGAGCGCATTTTATAACAATAGGGTTCTGATTCGTAACATCAGCGCCTATTGAAAAATGTGGCACCCCCTTCATGACTGGGGGGGTTGTTTTGCTGCCTAGTGCGCTGCTGCTACTAAGGGCTGCTGGCATGTGCCTTTTCTATGTATACACGAAAGCCCAAACTGATGGTATTGCCAATGCTCTCTTGACCGTATGTCGCGATGCGTGCTGCATGGACTGAGGGAGCCCCCGTAGTGCCCCGGTTCGAGGACAGTTTTGGAGAAGGCAGGGCTCCCATCCATTCATTTATCCCATCCATCCATTCATTCATTATCGCGTCTTGAAATACTTATGTATAGGCGCGTTATAAATGCCATATCATATCCATCCATCCATCCATCCATCCCTGGATTGTTACATTCCACATTAAATAAGTAACAGAACTAGCGCGCCTGGGTGTTGGCGGCAGGTCTTTACCTTAATTTGCAAGTTTATGTTATTAAATAATCCTATTTCCCCATTTCTGTGGGGGCATAGGGTAGCTGATTTGACTTTGAACACTGTTTATCGTTTCTTTCATTTGACAACAAGATGCGGATATTTTCCCCCATCGCAGTTACTGCATTGCAAAATTAGCTTTGCAAGGTGGAGAGGGGCTGGGGGCTACTTTATGAGTTCAGCGCGATTATGCGTAAGAATGGGTAGGGCAGAGTGCTTCCCATTGGAGAGATGTACACCAGCGACGTGCTTACCTGCGTGGGGGTGAGCTCCTTGGCCAACGCGTCCACTTCCTCATTCCCAAATCCGAGACGCAGCAAATGCTTGGGCTTCTCGTCCACGTCAGTGAGGCAGAGCGGCCCGTTCCAGGCGTCCAAAGTTAGCGGCATGATGAGCAGACAGCTGGGAACTAAGACCGCGGCGGAGCAGCGGCGTGAGTGACACAACCCCAGAGTGCAGCAAATATATCTTTAACTCGCCGCCCCCGCAAGCAAACACTGCCCCGCCCTTGCTGAGTAACCGCGACCTCCCCCAAATGGGGGCAGGCACAGCGCGCAAGAGCCAATTGTTGGGAACCCGCGCCCCCACTTCCCGGGTTCCTCATCGCCGCCCCTTCGTTTCGCTGGTCCTGGCTTGGGTTGTCTGTTGCCTCTGGTGGCACTGCCGAGTTGGCGGCGTTGCCTCTGTCTATCCATAGATACGAGAGTATTTTACACAGGAACGATAAGTGGCTATGGCAGACTTCCAAAGCTGACTACCGTATTGCATGGTACAACTCGGACTGACGTGACTACAACGTAGCTTACCAAGAGAGCAGTAAAGCATGCCAAGAGTACAGTGAGCCAGATATGAATCCACTGCACCCGAAAAGAAAATACAGTACAGTTTAAGAGGAGTATAGTGTAGAATAGGCTAGAGTACAGCAATTAAAGCACAGTTTAGCAGTATAAAACTACACAGAGGAAGATTAGACACGCGTTTAGTGCCGCTCACAATACAACATTCGAAGCAGTAAAGTGCCACCCAGACTATTGCGTGGTGACACTTGACAGTACAGCCGGTGGGCAGCGAAACCGTAACTAGCGGGCTGCAGGGCAGGGAGCTGTGGTGCATTGGACTAGTTACTGTGGCCCCGGAATTTTCTTCATGCCATAGTGTTCCCTGACCATCCACTAGCCCAACAACACATCTGGACACACAATTCCAGCAGCAATACAACATAGGTTACACAACGGAGCGTACACCAACTGAAGACAAACGCCTACACTACATTTCCCTAACACCAGACTAACCCACCACAGGTAAATTAACACAACTCTCCACGCTCCTTAAGCACCACTCTGACAGATAGATACCACAGCCACCTACACAAACAATGTATGTTAGCATCCTGGAGCACAAATTAACCACTGCTCTAGACATGTCAGAACATTTCCTAAACGTATACTCTACAAAAATCCTTATCTTTACACAGCTGCACACCTCAACATTGCAAAAAAGCTTTCCTTTCCTGCCCTGTGTTAGTCCCACAGCCCACGACCTACAGGTCCTGATGATCCAAGAAACTGTGAAAAAGGGCGAAGGTGTGTTATGCAAGACTAAATAACATAGCAGAACCGGACACATCAAAGAGCTTCACTCATTATCATTTGTGCTGGTAGGCTGAACTGCCGGGCAACTTCGGAGATTGGCAGCAAGAGGACAGCAAATGAATTTAATTCTGCTATGCTATAATCGTTGATGCAGTGAAGGGGTGATGAGACTATTTCTGCCTGTCAAATTAGGAATGGTCACTGCAACAATAACACAGTTCTAGGTGGGGCTCTCGAGTCCAGTAATGGAGGAGCACAAGAAGACACCATTTTGACCTTAAAATCATTAAATCTGCCCCACTGTAAGGCAGACTTCTTGTTTTAATAATGCAAATGTAATCACGCATAAGGACTCTATTTTCTGAAGTTAGTTTAAGCAGTGATTCTGGGATTATACTGCCTCGAACCGCCCGTACAATAGGCACATGACAACATAGCTTCTGAGTGCTACTTGGTACAAATATTTACGTTTTGGCTTTCAAGGACTGCAGTAATACTGTCTTATAGCGTTTACTTGAAAAATACACAAATCCAATAGTAAAGCAATCCGTCAATATGCAAATACTTATAGCAACTCATCAAGCCAAAAGGATATCATTGTGACTTTATTTTCCACACCCTGGATGGAAAACTACATGTTTTAGAATGTGAAATAATATCCCGAAAAATGTTGTGTTGCTCAGCAGACTGCTTTCAGCACTTAAATACAGGGGGATCTTTTCCTTAAACATGTAAATTGCATTGAGGGGACCCATTTGCCCTTTCGTGCAAACAGCCCCCCTGCATGCACTTTTAGTTATTTGCACTATGCAGTGCAAAACAAAGGTGTAAATCATGCATTATCAATCACCTGGACGCCTTAGTTTGTTCACAGTGGAAATTGAGTAAATGCCACTTGTCATTTCTGCAAATCAGGCAGTGTTTGCAATGGATTCCTTTATAAAATCTATCATGTGCTGTATTTTTGGCTAGTTATATTTGGACATATCTGCCATGTGACCCTGTCATTTAGTTGGTTTATTATTTGACTATTGGAGACTTGAGCAGAGTCTCCACTACTGGATACAGTCGCCTGCAGCTGGCCCTTTATACCAATCGTTGAATTTGAATTGCACTTTTTAAATGCTGTGGCTTTCAGGTCTTATCTGCTCCTGTGATACGTATATACCTTTAGAATCAGGTTGCTTTTAGTTGGTGTAAAAGAAGTCAGATTCCATAAGAATTCAAAGAATGTGCGTTTGCAGGAAAATATGCTGGTGTAAATACCTGTGTGTTTGTAAGGTAGAGAGAGTGGAGTTTGCGGAAAAGGCAATTTTTTGCTGTGCCCACTCTCCTCTATACAAATAAATGAACTATGTATGGCATGGCAAATGTTAGGAAAGATTTCCATTTATGTGTAATTTTCCCTCCAGTGGTGAACCCCCCAACTTTTTTCTGTTGTCTGACCATCCTAGCCTGACATTTGCTAGTGGAGCTCAGCCTTCCGCTGCACTCTGCCGGGTTCTCTCTCACTTTGTTATGGGGAAACTGACATGCCCTTAAAGACAGTCAGTATTGGAGACTTTGTTAGTCTTTCACTTTGTTGCTAGCTTTTGGCTAGCTTACCAGTGCACAACGTACCTTACAGTGTAGTGCAGTGTAGTGCACTCGAGTCTTCCTTTCATTTTTAAGGCCCTAGACACCCTCAAAGGATTTCAGAGCTGGTGGCAGCTGTTATTTTTCATATATTTGTAACCCTTTCTTTTGTTTCTTATCGCGTTTTCCGCATTTGGACCATTACAGTGGCTTGGCCCCATAATGGCCATTCCACAAGGTCCTTTGTTCTGTCCTTTGGCCATCTTGTCCCTTTGCCTTCCCCAGGTCGAGCAGACCCGGGAGAACCCTTATTTGGTCATGCAGATTCCCGTGCAAAATGAAGCTTTCGCTGGCTTCTGCATTCCTTGTGTGTGTTCCTCCAGGAAGTGGGCTGGACTGTCTAGTTCCAATACACATCATGGGTGCCAGAGAGTGTGGTGTGCTCGGAATGACTGGGATCACTGTGGTCCGTGATTGGTCCACGCCTGGCATGGCTGTATGAGAGCAGATCTCTCATTGTGTCCTCTTCATTTTGGCGCGAAGGATATTCTGGATAAGAGAAGGACCCAAACACCCATACCAGGTCGATCTCTTGAGTTCACAACAAACCGAGGAGAGGATCCAAGCATCCTGAAACTAAGAAGCCGAGTCGAGGAACCGCTGGTGACCCACTGGTAGGTTTGGCTCCCCCAGCCCACTGTTGTCCCGCAGGACCCCCTGCTTCTGATCGAACTTAGAATGTCTGCAAATGCGCTTCGACCCATTTGAATAGTGGAAACAATTATTCACGACATCTCCACCGTAACCTGCAAGTGAGCTTTTTCGAAAGTGTTCCTGGGCCAGGTAGTGAAATGACCAGCATGTGCAGGACATTTGCTCTGGAACTGCCACCATCTTGAGCTGACACTTGAGACTTTGGAGAAGCACTGGGTACAAGGCTCTCTCCAGCCGAGCTTCGTACACCTAGGTGCCCTAGGTCTGAAATTAGGAGAGTACATCTGAACCGGAGAGCACATGGTCACTGTATCGCCCAGCTGTGGTGATAAACTTCATGGGTGCCCTGCTGCTGTGCCCCCTTGTGACCTGATACGAGCTGCAGTGAAATGGAGTTGATCCCTTCACCAGGAGAGGAGAAATCGCCACTGTCCCGCCACAGAATCATCCCTGGAACTCAGCCACTGAAAGCTGCAGAGCCGCACAATTGCAGCATTTCAACCTGCAACGGAAGTGGACTTGACTGCCGAAGTTTGGTCTGGAGTGCGTCTTGGGTTGCTGAGTACTTGCAACCCTTACCAGTGGCCACTGGTGCATCCAACTATTTTTATGCACAAGTGTCCCCTGAGGGCCACTCTTCTTTATTGAGGTAGCCTGCGCCAACCCCTATTCCCAACTCTTCAATCCTGTACTGCCCTCTTGGGGTGACCCTCCTCGAATAGTCGGAACTTATTCTTCACTGTCTCACCTGTCTTCCTGAGCTGCCTTTTTTGCCCAACCGAAAGATTGCGTACATCTGCATCAGAAAGTACTTTTGAGCAATAGGCTCAACTCTTCTTAGGGACTGGACTGCCTTTCAGTTATGGTTGATAATGTGAAGGACTGCCAAAAGTATATTCTCTCTGTTTGCTCCCTTTCCTACAGGTTGTGGATCCTTACTTTGTGCCATTCCTTTAGGCCATTGCTATCTGTATATGTGTTTTATAGTAGTGTTATGTTGGTTTAAGTATTACTGCTGATCATTGCTTACATTTGATTTAAAAAGCCTTTAATACATGTATATGTATTTTTGATATACATCTGAATGAGAGTAGTTTGTAGTGTCCTTCACTGTGTGTGCTCATTGTGGGATTTTGATCACCCTCACCCCTCCTGAGACCTAGTCTTGACTGCCGCCAATGCTACCTTGATTGTTCTGGCTTGTCCAGAAGGTTACCCTGTTCCAAGAAACTAGGCTGGCCTTCTGAACCTCTGCCTACCAGGTCAGAGTTCAGAAATCCATCTTAATAGCAAAAAACATATGTAAAACCTTTACACATACAATATATACATGCTGTGTGTGCTTCTTTATAATAAACATGCTCCCCACGCTAGAAGAAGTTGTGTACAAGGGTCACCTGGTAAATGTAAGAAACCTCCAGCTAGCTGTAATTCATGATGTTAAGAACTTTTGATATCCTTATAAGAGCAAACCCTTTTTTTGTATGTCAAGCAAGTGTACATCACCGGTTTAAACTCATCTTAAAAGGTAGTGTTTCTGTTTTACAGACATTGGGCCTAATTGACAAAAGCCCTGAAAAACACTTTTCGTAAATCAGGCCCTTTGTCTTTGAAGCAGACATAGAATTAATAGTTAGTTGGACCTATAATGGCAGTCTTCCAGTTGGAAATGTCCCATTGCAGTGCATTTTGCCTAACAATTCATGCCTAAAAACAGCACTTTGAGAACAAAATCAAAGTAATTTCGCAGACCAGGACTCCCTTCATCACCCTATTTTCGTTCTGCTCATGACAGCTCTGAAGGCCAGCAGGTCCAATTCGAGTGGCCCAGAATTTCAGGGGTTTAGGGGATGGAGCGTAATTTGCCCAATGTTGTTTCGCCCATGCAGTACAGACAGGCAGGACTCATTAGTGCAATGTACCTAGGCAGAGGAATTGTAAACACCCAAGAGTGCAGGCTGTTGTGCATTCTGTAGGAAGGTATAACCTGCAGGAGCGTAGTGCGGCATGAGTGGGGAACTCGGGGAGGATAGCTCAGGGGGCAATGCGCTCGCCTTGGAAGCAAGACGACGCAGAGCCACACAGGTTCGATCCCCGGGTTTGCGCTTAGAAACCTCTGGGTATTAAGCACGTTATTAATAACCAATTACAACTACAATACAGTACATCACAACAGCAGTACAGCCTGTTAGGTTCTAGACAGTATATCGAAGAGGGTAACACCCTCAAATGTGGTCCACCTCAACATTGTAACATTTCTGTAATGCAAACAAAACCTGGTTTGATTAAGTTGTATTTGAACCTCTTTAAGAAATTACATAGATACAGCAACGCAGTCAACAATATTACAACATCTAATTCACTTCCATTATCTCACGGCTATGTCTGTTGCCTAAGCGTTTATTGCTAATGCATAACCAATTTTTTCCACACTGTGGGGGTCATTATGAGTTTGGAGGTAGCCATGGTGCTATTAGCGCCATGGCTGCCTCCAAACCTGGGTCCGGGTCCTCTCTGGCAGAATGGGGACTTACCGGGATATTCCGACCTGTGCGGACCTAGTAAATCCTCATTCAGTTTACCATTCCCCATTCCCATGTGAGCCCCTATAGGGCTCAATGGGAATGGGGAAGGCGCTAATAACGGGCACTCAAATTTCAGGCCCGTTATTAGCTCCAAGGTCCCTTAACGGGACCCACAGAGAACAGCTGGTCAGAACAGCCGTTCCTGCTTGGACCCGCTAAGGGACCTCGAAATAGGGCGGTCAGGGTTTACCGGCACCGGTCTCCTTACCGGTGCCCATTAACCCTTACCGCCCAACTCGTAATGACCCCCTGTGTCCCTTACTTGAAAGAATAAGTGTAGCCAGTAACCTCCTTTCAGCCATTAAAGAGAGCACATGTGTGGGGTAAAATAAAGCCCCTGAATATTGGAAATAAAAAGACGAGGCCAGGCCAGTATTTGAGAGTGAAGCTGACTGGTGCTACCCATTGGAAAAAGCAGGTCAGTCCCAAAACACGTCTTTTTCTGATTTAAGGCCAGATTTAAGGAACAGATATGGGCCTCTTTCAACTTCGCTAAAATGAACAGACGCTCGAGTGAAGGAAAATGTGCTGGAAAACTAAAAATACTAGCTGTGCCCAATGCATGGCAAAAGACATTGGTGGCTGAACATGCTGTTTTCATAAAATATGAAAAGCTACACTTTCTACTTAAAGAGATAGATAGTAGCGTGTACAATATCTTTATGTAACATGAGACTGTGATTCAGGAATCCAGGTGAAACCGATTCTATGACATTTCATACGAGGGAAAGAGCATTTGTTATCAACAGCCAAAATTACATTTAATGGAAAGGCTTATTTTATTTTTCATAATTGAACACTGGTGCTGTCTGTTAACTGGCCTGTTTGGTGAAATTTTCAATGTACCTTGGGGTTAATATTGTGGAAGCAAAAACGATATGTTATATACAACAGGTTTAAATGTAATTTACTACGCAACTGTGTAACACAATGCCATGCAAAATGTAAAAATGTAAAAACATTTGGTTGATCTAAAGCTGTACTTTGAGAAGCATGGATGCAGAGGGGCATTTCCACTGAAATGAAACTGTAACCCATGATCTGTTGGTTTGGGTTCTCTAGGAGAAATATGTCTGGTTGTCAATAAGTTGCTGATAACAGGTCCTGTAGAAGTAACTTTGAGGTCAAGTTTTCCATAAAACTGTACTTTAAGCAATGAGCAAAGCCTTTGTAGCCAAGAAGGCCATGTGAAGATAAACACAGATAAACCAGATGGCTGTTCACATGTTTTCAGTGAAATGGAAACCAGCTTACTGAGGCCATGTGATGCTTTGCCATCGATTAAACACTCAATACAGTTTTTCCGTAATAAGAGCAGCAGCAGTGTGTGTCTGATAGAGCTCTTCCCAGGTAGGTTCAAATTAAACAGGAGAAAAAGCCCATTGTGACTATGTAAAAACGAAATTTGTGTGATGTACATAGTTTAAGTTATGTGGAAAAGTATGATTTTTGCCATTTACATACACCTGAGCAATGGGGAGTTGGCACCGCAGTAGATCATGAAAATAAGGTCTAAATAGGAAATGGTCCCATTTTGATATATTTTGGTCCAGTAGAAAACTGCAAAAAACGGTAACTCCGGTTCATGAAGGATGCACTGAAGTAAAATTAGTATGGCCAGATTCACCGTAAAATATAGAACCTATATTACACGGCCACGCTAGTGGCCATGTAGTTATGGTTAAGTTGCTGTTTCCGTAGGAAGAACACTTTTTGGGTGGCTTATAACTTTGTTCTCCCTGGACGAATCCTCACCAAACTTTGCAAAAAAAGTATATGGCCCACTCTGAATTTTGGTGAGGTTTGGTCTAGGGGGGGCAAAGTTATAGGGGGGGTCCCAAAATGTCTTTTTTTCCCATAGAGTGAATGGGGAAAAACTTTGCTCATGCCTACTGCTCAAAACGCTGGACAGATTTTCACCAGATTTGCAGCAGGAGCAGCGGCTTGGTCCCGAAAGCGTGCTTTTGTAAATTTGGTGAAAATCCATCCAGTAGTTTTTTTTAAAATGACCAAAAAGTAGGTAAAAAAAAATAGTGATATCTATGTTCGGTCCGCAGACACACTTCCCTGTTCGCTCCGCGGACAGTGTCCTGATTTGCTAATCGGCTTGCGTCATGCGACGTGTCTGCTGATTGGATGGTGGAGAGTGTGGTGTGCATCAGATTTTTGGAAACACCCACCATCTAGTATCCGCAGACGTCCACGGACAGTGCGGTGACAAATTGTGGGGAAATACAATTTTGGCAAGTGTGTTGGTCTGTAAGACTGTTTGAGGATGGTGGGGGAGTAAGAGGTGGTTCAAATATTGTATCTATTTAGGTGGTAGGCACCACTGTTGTGTTCGATGTGTCCGCGGCCAGCCGTGCTGTCCTCAATGTCCGTAATCGACCCATATGGGGATGTCCTAAGACACTATGCCTGTCCGTACTGTTCGCAGGCAAGGTGATACTGTTCTAAGAACACGGATGGTGTCCGCGGACATTAAAAAGGCTATATGGCATGGTTAAAATGTTTGATTCTATGGGTGTGATCTATGGGTGTGATATGCTGCAGTGGTTGTGGCCAGGGCATAGAGTCGAGGCCTTCGGCCATGCACCCAAGACTCTAGGCCCTGGCCACAACCACCGCAGCATATCACACCCATAGATCACACCCATAGAATCAAACATGGGTGTGATCTATGGGTGTGATATGCTGGGGTAGTTGTGGGAAGGCCTAGAGTCTTGGGTGCATTTGGTGGTTGTGGTGAGGGCCTAGAGTGTTGGGTGCATATGGTGGGTGTAAGAACACACATGGTGTCCGGGCTGTCCATACAAAAACAAAAATGAAGGTGTTCTAAGGACACTGTACCTGTCCGTACTGTTCGTAGGCAAGTTGAAACTGTTCTAAGAATATGGATGGTGTCCGCGGACATTAAAAAGGCTATATGGCATGGTTAAAATGTTTGATTCTATGGGTGTGATCTATGGGTGTGATATGCTGCAGTAGTTGTGGCCAGGGCCTAGAGTCGAGACCTTCGGCCATGCACCAAAGACTCTAGTCCCTGGCCACAACCACCGCAGCATATCACACCCATAGATCACAGCCACAGAATCAAACATGGGTGTGATCTATGGGTGTGATATGCTGGGGTAGTTGTGGAAAGGCATAGAGTCTTGGGTGCATTTGGTGGTTGTGGTGAGGGCCTAGAGTGTTGGGTGCATATGGTGGTTGTGGTGAGGGCCTAGAGTCTTGGGTGCATGTGGTGGTTGTGGTCAGGGTCTAAAGTCTTGGGTGTGTGTGGTGGTTGTGGCCAGGGTCTACGCAAGACCAAAGTTATAAGTACCGAAGTTATAAGCTTTCATGGTGTGATATGCTGCAGTGGTTGTGTTATGGTGCAGTATATATGAGTTATACTTACTGTAGTATACTTATTGCTTGGTTTGGCAACTGCAGTACATATATTCTTTGTCAATTTCTGTGATAAAAGAAAAGATCATGTTAGTATTGGTAGTTTGTAAGGACGTATAGCATTGAATAATAGACATTGTTTATTCATTTTGTCCCTCATATTTAGTAGATTACAAACCAGTGTACTGTGCTCCATGTCGAATTTTTAAAAAACGTTTTTTGTTATGCTACAGTTCATTTGTTTGTTTGTTTTCAGAGTTCACTTGTTGTTTCTGGTTAATGTTCTATCTGTTGGTTTGTTACATATTTTTGGAGCAGTTAGATACCTGTTGGCGTATTCTAACTGTCTATTTTTTGTTATAATTTAGTGGTTTTGATGTATTTGTTTGGTTGTTGCAAAATATTGGGGCAGTTAGATACCTGTAGGCGTATTCTAACTGTTTATAGTTTTTTAATTGAAGTTTTGTTAATGTTTAAGTACAGATTAGTTATTAAATTTTGGTTTTAAGAATATTAAATAAGCATTTGTAAGATTTGCTGGTAATCTTTGCTTTAGAGTAATGGTACTGTCATTACATTCGAACCAACCACATTTCTTTTTAATATATGCAGTGTAGTGACCTGCATTGGTTGTGGCTCCTGCGTGGTAGATTATACCTATTGTTGTTAAGGGTTTCTCACCAAGTGATACTTGACCATGTGTGAATCCAGTCAGTTTGCAGTTGTTTTTGGTACCATCTGCATTGTAACGTAGAAGCATTAGTATTATGTATTTACTATGTGTTTGTATTAGTATGGTGGAGCGATTATCTGAATTGCAGGTAGTACATAATCTACCAAGGTTTGCATTTTGTACAAGTTGCTCAAATGGAATGGATTCACAATTAGGTATGGCTACATACATGAAGTGTTCATTAGGGATTTGTTCCTGTGTCACATTGTTGCAGAGAGTGCATGTATGTTTCCACATGTATGGAATCTGGAAGATTTCATTTATAGGTATGTTTTTGTTTTCCAGTACTTGTAGTAAGTACATTAGAAATTCTTGTGGATCTTCTTGTGAGTTTATAGTGAATTTCACCATTCCAGCACAGTAGTCTAATTCTTGTTTTATTCCATGAACACTATATTTGTTGTCAGGATTGTTTGTTGCGTTTCTATGAAGTGCTAACATTTGCAAACACAATTGGCCTGTACTGTGTAAGTAAATGTTCTCAACAATTGGTGGTAATTGAAATAGAATATTCATTGCTACATTTGCGTAGCAATTTACACCAGTTATATTTGAAAATTTGAATGGACCAGATAGGTCTGTGTCCAAGTAATTTTTTCGGAGTGTTTGTTGCTTCTTTGAAGAAGTACTTGAGTTACTTTGAGTAATAGGTTCTTCTTTGGTTGTGGTAATTGATGAAGTATTCATTTCTTTTTTTTCTGTTTGGAGGATTTGCAGTGAGATCCTGTTGCATTTCTGTTTGAATTATTTTACAACATTTTCTTTTTTGTGGAACAGATATGTTGTTATACGTGGGTGTATAGAGAACGTAGTCTATTGTATTCTAAAATGCAAGGAATAGCAACGTTTACTCTTTTTACATCAAAGTTGATTAGAAATAGACTGTCAAGTGTACGTAAGTGTGATAGTGCTATGTAGCTCACGCCTTCTTTAAAGACTGTGTAACCAATATCTATCAATGCTTTGTCTAGGGTATGACCTTGTGATTTATGAATGGTGACTGCATATGCTAGAGTTAGAGAAAATTGTTCTCTACGTACATACATGTCTTTGAAGAGAAGGAATCGAGCTGTTGAGCGGCCTATCCTTTTTATTTTTGAAAGTTTGTCAAAGAGAATATTGACAAACTGAATGTTATTGACACGTGGGTATGTTTGAAAGCCAACAACTGTACCCAGTGCTCCATTAACTAGTCCTTGCTCCACGCCAAGGTTATGTTTAAGTATTACTCTACTGTTTAAGGATAATTTTAATATTTTTTCCAACCAGTTGTGTTGGAGATAGAATTTTCTAAGGTATTTAGTTTTGTTGTGGCTTGTTCACACAGGGGTAGTGTCATACCATGTATGTCCAGTATGTATGTGCAGAAATTTCAATTATTGGTTGTATTTCTTTTTTCAACATTGTTTCATTGAATTTGGAACAGCTTACAAGAGTTGGCATTAAGGCCATACAATTGATATTATTGTGTGCGAATTGTTCCATAACATTAGTAGCACATGAGTTATGCCCATAAAGTGCTTGGATGTGCCGGGTTTTTAATATTGCTTGTGCTTCTTGAGATAGTACACCAACTCTAATACTTTTTAAAATGTTGGCATAGGTGAGGTCTGTAGACTGTCGCATGTTTTCTGTTAATTCTCTGTAATGGAAATGTTGCCAAATGTTGACATTTCCCATGCTACCAATAGTTTTCCAGCAGAGTTTGTGTCCTAAGGTTTTAAAAATTGGTTCACCTTTCACTGGTGTCAATTGAAGAAGATCTCCAAAAACAATAATGTGTTTTCCTGCAAAGAGCTCTTCATAGTTTGTTTTAAGTACTTCTTGTAATCTGAGGTGAATCAAGGCCAACATTAGGTTGGAGACCATGCTCACTTCATCTATTAGTAGCATTTTCATTTGTTTTAACACTCTGCGTAGTTCCATTGCAGCTTCTGTAGAAAGTTTGTAATATTATAATTTGTTTTGGTGTTTTACTGGTAGGATTAGTAATTGATGTAAAGTTACACCCCCTTTGTTGTAGGCAGCTAAACCTGTGGGGGCAGTTACAACAGCTGACAGTTTGTTGTTTGTCAATTGTTGAAGGAACTTGCTGATGATTTTGATTAAGAATGTTTTGCCTGAACCAGCTTCACAACGAACGTATAATAGTATAGGTTTTTAATTTTGACAGGTACATTCTTTATTTTCATGTTGTATACCATGTGCAATTTCTTTTGTTACTTCTTGAAAAATGCTACACTGCTCATTGTTTACTTTTGATTGTAGTGTACTTAAGTCTTCTGTATCTTCATACTGACAAATTGTGTTTTCTACTTCTGTCCTAGCTAATTCTGCCTCATTTGCTATTAGTGGCTGTCCCAGTGGTTCTTGGCTTCCTGTAACAGAAGGTTGACTACTCTCAGGAGTATCCTTATCTAGTAGAGCCTGGAGGTCTTCTTCATGTTGCTGTTCATTGTGCAACATTGTTTTGTACTGTGTAAAGTTTACATCAGAGATAGTGCTTTCATTTGTTTTGAAAGCGTCTTCATAGGAATCATAGTTATCTAGTAACTCTCCTTTTCTCCATGGTTTAAAGAGTTGTAGCAGGGACATGTAATATAGTTCTTTCTGTTGAGGAGATTTTAATGACAATTTGATATGATTAATTAAGCTTGGCTTGGTAAGTTTTACTAAGCTGCCTTCACAATTTGTCACTCTGTAACTACCTTTTTTTCATCTGGTTTTATATTTTTTTTGTATGTGAAGTTTTGAGCTATGTGGTATAGACACATGGTTTCCAAAGTGGTACTTCTGTTTAGGTAGTATGTGTCTATTAAATTGTTTTTTAAAATGTCTTGGCTGTTCGGATCATTTTTGGCGATTGTTTCTATGTCGTCATATGATTTGAGAAATCTTTTTCTAGATTTAGCAGGACCAAGACTTAGCCATACTATATTTTCAGATTTTCCATACAAAGCAGTACCGGTTAAACGACCTGCAGCTTCATAGCAGCCACATTCTCTATGTGAGAGCATGTTTATGCCCAAGCTGTACAATTTCTGAGACAGTGTTTTGTCTGATGACAGGTCATTCCAGAGGTCTTGAAGCTCTGTTTTTTCTGCTTTTGTTAAGTAGGCTGTAACATATTGTGCAACTGCAGTGAAATTGTCTGCAATGTACTGCACATCTATGTTTGCATTCCACAATAGGGCAATGAGTGCATTGTAATCATTGATATATTTTACTTCTTCTGTTCTTTTTATGTAATATGTAATTTTAGGTGATTTACCTTTAACACTATGGCCCTCATTACAACTGAGGTGCTAAGTGCACCAACTTAACCACCATGGTGTAAACTACGTTTACACCATGGTGGATGGCGGATTTACCGCCCCATTACAAGGTGAGTGGGGCGGTAAATCCCCATTTCCCATTTTCCCTTCCCCATTCCCATTTTTGCCCCATAGGGCATAATGGGAGTGGGGAAGGCTCTAATTACGGCACCGTAAATTACGGTGCCGTAATTAGCACCAAGGTGCCTTAGCACCATGGAACTTAACGCCTGCAAAAAGCAGGCGTTAAGGTGGGAATCAGGCGTTAAGGGTTAACGGTGGCGTTAACCCTTAACGCCTGAGTTGTAATGAGGGCCTATGTCTAACTGAAGACATGAAGTTGTTCACTTCACCTGTTTCTGTAACCGGTCTAGGGAAACCAAAACGGAATTTGGTGTAGTATTTCCCTTTGTTTTTGTATTTGCGATGACAATATTTGCCACATTTGTGTGTTTGAAATTGTACAATTTGTGCATGAAGATCACTATTTGTTGCTTTTGATGGAATTTCACAAGTGACATATTTTTCGATAAACTGTAACACAGTGGCATCACTGTCTTGACCAAATTTAGGAGCATCTTTAATCAATAAAAGCATGTGAATATGTGGTGCTCCTCTTGCTTGGTATTCTTTTCTCCAAAAGAAGTGTTGCACTTCTCCGAGGGGAGGAACAGTTTTATTACAAATAAAGTGTAGCATAGCAATGAAGCGGTGATGGAAATATCTTGAAACATTAACAGGATCTAGAGAGCACAGTTCTCCAGGTGTTAGTATATCTATGTTTGTTTTGTTTTTGTTTGATATGCATGTAGATATTTGCATGCATATTCTGCACAACATAATGTAACAAACCAAGTTGGTGGGCAAAGGTTTCTTATCATGCAACGTACATCTCCGTGACGTCAGAACCAGTACTCTTTCGTACCACGCATGTTTGCTTACAGATTTGTAATGCTTGATTGTAAAATTTCATCTTTTCCTGCAGTTTTTGTAGTAATTGCGTAGCTGACATATTTTGAAAGTGGGTTCCTGAATTTAATGTGTGTGCAACTCCGTAACATAGAGTTGCTAGTTCACTTTCAAAGAGTAGGTGGAATATGTATTCCACATTTTGTCTAAATCTGGGATCTTCAGAATACATTCATAATGAGTGATATTCTGATGCTGTTATCTGAGTGGGTCTATCATCGTACCTTCCTCCTTTGCCAGTAGGAAAGATTAAAGGAAAAGCATGTGCTTCTATACTTTTTTTCCCATATGCTGATTGGTGTTCCTTTTGTTTGTCGCATTTGGTACGTTTCTAGTTCATCATCTGTGGTGTCTTTAGAGTGCAATGGATGAATTGTATAATGGTCTAAAATATTTCATATTGTAGCAGGATCTAGAAGTTCAAATTGACCTGTTTCTGGTGACTCTTGTATTATTTCAGTTGTTTCTCTTAAGTTTTCCTCAATATATATTTCTTTGTAGTATTCATTATTGTCTTTTAGATATTGCAAGGCTTGTCTAACTTTATGTAAATCTACCAGTTGTTGCCAAATTCTTTTGTCGGTACACCATTTACTATGACAATTAAAGATAGTTCTATTGGATGTTGCACTCCCAGAGTGTGCACATTTTCTTTTAGATCTAATGGTAAATATACTACTTTGCCGCGAATGCCTTTCACCAATTCAGAGGGAGGTAATTTTGCTGTTTTTGGTTGAAGGCGTATTATTGCATGGAATGGGTGTACTGTTTGAATTATGATGCTCTCATATAAATTGAGTTGTTGCAGGGGTTTTGATAGAGGGAATTATTCCAAAATATTTGTGATAGCACGTGAAGGAGTTTGATTGTTGTCAAGTTTTGTAGTGCAGTAACTGCAAACTGTTAAGGGGTCAGTTATTTCGTATTTGTTTTCTGCTATAAGGTAGAGAGCTAATTCAAACCATTTGGAATCTTCATTGTCTTCTATTTTGTATGTTATGTCTATGGTGTTTGTGTTATTTTTATAAAAAGTTCTGCGGCAACACGCACACACATGTTTTGGTATTTCAGTGGATGTACTTTTGAATTTTAGTATTTCTTTTTTGTATGTGTGTAGCAGAAGGTTGCCATGTGCAGAATTGTTGGTAGTCTGTTGTAAAGGGATTGCATTTTGTAAGTGGTTTTCACTTCCAAAATATTTACTCTGGATATGGTTGATGTCTTCGAGTAGGTCTTTGGCTGTACCATGTAGAAGATTGTTATTTAAATTGGCTAGTGCTAAAGAAGGACTTTTAGCATAGTACAGTTTATAGACTAGATTTCTTATAGTTGAATGATGTGTTGATATCATTTTGATATGATGGAAGCTGCTTTTGCAAATAGGTCGTGAAATACAGGCCAATGAATGTCATTGCAGTCCTGTGTATTTGCGCACTGGACAAGTATCCATATTTTGCAGCAGTTTTATTTTGATTTTGTCTTTGCCTTTCACATATTGATTGAGGAACTGCCGTAAAGATTTGAAAGATTTTTTGGCAATGCTAAACATTGACGTGCATGGCCATTTGTATACTGGATGTTCTGGTTCAGTCAAATGGAGAATTGATTCTGAGTTCTTTGGAGATATTTTTGTAAGCAGTATTTCTTGTTCCATTATGTTATTATTAGGTTTTTCATAACCTCGTCCACTGCTATGGATAGCAATTGTGTTTGTTTGATTTTGTTTATATGCTTCTTCATTGAAATATGGTTCTGTGCTTGTGGTGTGACTCCATTTACCTCCACAGATATTTAAGAAGTTATTATTGTTGACATTCCGTTTTATTGAGAAGCTTTTTTTTGTAATTTAGTAGTTCGTTTTGTTATTGGTTTCATTCTGTTTAACACTAAAATAAATATTTTTCTTTGTCTCCTGATTTTATAAGATTCTGAAGATCTCTGTGGCAGAACATTTTTGTTAATATACTTTATTTGGTATGGTTACTTCCTGCTATGTCAAGATTTATAGAGCAGTTTTAGCAGTAATGGTACCTGTATTTCTGTTAATCATTTTCTGTTTTCTTTTACATTTTGATAGAGGAGGCAAAGTTTCAGTACTGGAAGATTGTTTAGTTTTGTTAAATGACTGTATTAGCTGTTTTGTTTGAACTTTTTGTACAAACTCTGCTAGAGATGGATGCTTTTTTTGGACATTTTTATTTTTATTTGCTCTATTTCTGCGTTGCTTTCTACGGACTTGCTTTCTGGTAGGTATTCTGTGGGGTCTGTTGAAAAAAAAAATAGAAGGCATGGGTCGGGCTGTTGTGCAATGTATGTGTGCTGTATGCATGATTGTTTGAGCATGATTGTAAAGATGTATCTGGTGGTGTGTGATTGTGCATTGTCTACAATTAGTTGGGAAGGCTACTCTTCTATTTGTGTGTTACTATACTGTTGTTCAGATGATAGTAAAAAGTGAGCTAGTGGTGAGGATAAGCACTAATAATAAATCAAATGGTATAAAATTAAAACTATTCTTTGTTTTTTAATACTAATATTCTAGGGACTGAGTTATGTTATTTGTGCTCTGAAAAACTGAGATTTGTGTGCCATTCTGCGTGGTTTATTAAATGGTGATTTGTGGGTAGAATGGTACACAAATGTTCATTTTTTTTGGTGCACAAATTACATGAATCACTTGCACAGTGTGTTTGAGTAATACATTTTAATAACAAGATGATAAATATAACAAGTTAAATTATAACAGTAACAGTGGAAACAATTTAAAATTGAGAATCAGACCAAGAAAACAGTAAGTAGACCAAATAAAGTGAAGGGAAGAAGGTGAGTCGTGCAGTAGAAGTGAGAGGGAAGGGTGGGGAAGAGGAGGAGGAGGGAAATGGATGGGGTTAAAGGTGAGAATGGGGGATGGAAGGGGAGGGAGATGATTAAGGAGATAAGGCAAGGGGGGAGGGTGAAGAAGGTGGGAGGGGTTTCATGTTGGGGAATGGAGAAGGAGAGATTTGAGTAAAGTTTAGAATGAGGAAAAGGTAGAAATACATTGGAGTGAGAAAGGTAAGGAGTTCCAGTGCAGGGGGGCTAGGAGATGAAACGAGCGCAAATGGGGTGTGGTATAAGGGGAAGGAGGAACAGTGAGAAGAAAGTGGCCAGCAGAGTGAAGGGAGTGGGAGGGAGTGTTGAAAGAGAGGAGAGAGGAGAGATAAGGGAGAGTAAGATTGGAGAGAGGTTTAAAGGCTAGGCATTCCATTTGTGGAATGAGCAGGTTTCTTTGTAGTTGGTGTTTGTAGTTCAGATGTTGTTGTTTTCCAGGAGAGTGGTCTTCACTGCAATTGTAAAAGAAAGACGTAAGTAATTTTGTGTGTTTATAGCAGTGATGTTAATTGAGAGATTCATATTTATGTTTTTGTAGTAGTATTCTTGTTTGATATCTGAACATAGTGTATGCATGCAGTTTCATTTGACGATGTTCAGCTTTCATATTTCATTTACAATATGTTAGTTCAACATGCTTTACAAATTAGTAGAATATTAAGTGTATGAAACTCACTTGTTTTTTTTAAAGCTGTTTTATAGGATGTTAGGAGAAAGAAGAAATAATGATATATTTATTTTGCAATTTTTATAAGGTAAATGGCAGAAACTGTATAGAAAAGCATGGAATGTATGCATTTTTGAAGGTGTGGGTAATAAAGCAGAAGGATGTGATTTACAGGTATTGGAGTTACTGCAGCTGGAAGCTTTTCAATTATAGTGTGTATGTGTGTGAGTGTATGAAGATGCATGACCTTTTACTGGCTGTGTATAATTTTATAATACAATACTAAGTGTTTTTCCACTATTATATTGTTATTTCTCCCATCTTCTAATATTATAATTTTTTAGATAGGTGTGTGGTGTGTAAAAATAAAATAAATAGTAGACAGGTTGGGAAGTGACAGTCGATTATATCAGATGGGAAAAATGACAGTAAGTTCATTTTATAGGTTATACAGTTTAAGTGGCAGTTACTCTGTTTATATGCATTTATAAGAGTTGTACATGTACTGTGCAGAAACTATGCATACCTGTAGTATGTATTCATGCATGTGGATATGCATGCAGCTGCAAGTAGAAATCTTGGAGACAGTTTTTGTTGTAGGTGCTTTCCAATTATATGAGACTTGTACTCAGAGTGATCAACCGTACATTTGAAGTGCTCAGCTCTGATGATGCAGTTAGATGTAGTTTGTGGATGTGATTGGTGGATGGCTGTGTGACTGGTTAGCTGTATCCAATGAGGGAATACACAGAGAGTGAAGTGGAAATGGTAGAAGGACTGTCCAAGTTACGATGTGTCCGTGGACATGGCGGTAGTCCGCGGACATCGTGTCTTACATATGGGGATTATGGGGTGGAGAGGCATGTAAATGAGCGTGAACAAAGCAATTGATTGGTTAGTAAAGTTTAGTGGGTGTGTTCTTTAAGGAGAGAGTTTGTCAGAAAGTCTTTTTCTGATCGAAAAACAGTTAGCTATGGCTGTGTGTTTCAGAAAGCAGATTGGGTGGATTTTGGTAGACTCATGAATACATTGGTTGGAGGTGCATGCACAACACTGTGGAGTAGCTGCAGATCTTGAATTCCCTCATGTGGAAGTGCACTGGCATTGAGTACGCGGAATGAAGTGGCTAGACTTGCTGCCTCTCTGTTCTAGTTTGCAGACAGAGCATCATCCAGACATAATTATAATTCATTGTGGAGGGAACATTTTGGGACATGTGTCAGGAATTTCTTTGCAATTTGTGATGAAAGAAGGACTTGGGAAGGTCATGGAAATGTTTCCAAATTCCCAAGTAATATTTTCTCGTATTGCGCAGAGACAAATGTGGCTGCGTTCTTCTTCATTTGGTCCACACATGGAGAAAGCGAGGCGCAGTGTTCATAAGGCTGTTTGTGCCTTTCTAAGAGATGTTGGCATGTCCTCTTTTCACAATGAAAATATTATGTTTCGTAGCGCATACATTTTTCGTAGAGATGGAGTCCATTTTACTTATGCTGGTAATCAGATTTTTCTGAGAAATGTTCAAAATGCATTGTGTCCTTTTGTGCAATTACAGCCATCTTTTTTGCAGTAGGCGTTGATCATTTCAAGTTTTTCAAATAGAAAAAAACACCACCAAAAAGCTCTTTTCAAGGCCACCACTTCCTCCCAGATAAAAGTGCAATAATTTTGATAGGGCAGCACCCCAAAATTTTTGATGTTTGCGAACTGTCCGTGGACTTCTAAAAAAAAATGCACAGGAGCCTGCTGAATTTATTTGCCACTTCTATTTTTTGACTGTGAAATGCAGCTCTGAAAAAAGACTTTTTTGTATTTTTGTTGTTTTACATTTTTTTTGTTTTTTTATACACGACACACTAGGAGAGGAGGGGAAAGGAGGGAAAGGAGGGGACACCAACCACGGGGATAAGAAAGGGCAGGTGGAGAGGGGAAGATGTAGGGTGGGCCTTACTTAGGTAGTGGGCAGGTCTTCTCGTGCTCCGAGACCGTAGCACTTCAAAGTCTCTCCCCCTGCAGAGTACTGCGTCGCAGTACATACACAAAACTGTGACCCTCGAAAGGTAAGGGTCATCAGCATTGTGAATTGCCTGTGAGGCAGCTGGAGGGATGCGCTCTCCCACAGGAGTGTCTCTTGTGGTGAGAGGAGTGGAAACGGAGGATGAAGTAGAGGAACTCAACCTACTACGCTGCTCACAAGGTAGAACCTTGCGAACGGCCCCACCATGGAACGACCTTAGGTGTCGCTTCATAGTAGTCGTACCAAAGCTGTATGAACCAAGCCTCCCGCAACTCAGCACCATTTAGGCACTCGTTGCAGGTGACTTTGTTCGAATGGTAAATAACCGCCACACCCAAGACTCACAGTGTGTGCTGGTAGTAGGGACATCCACTACCTCATCCTCGTCATCCTCTTCTTTGGGGAGGTGGTGGTGGTGGTGGAGGGGGTGGGGGTGGTGCTGAGGCAGATGTAGCACCAGGTGGCAGTAGAGAAGCCATGGATGCCATCAGGTTTCAGAAAAATCTGAAGATTGGGAGCAAAATACCAGCCAAAGTAGACAATGCTTTGTCAAATAGCCAAAAGCACAATGAGGATAAGCTCTGGAGTGTGGCCTTTTACAGGGGTGCGTGTGTGCGGTCCATGGACACCCGTGCTCTCCGCAGACATATCAAACATCCCAAAAAGGCTCTAAAAGTTCCAAAAAGTATGTAGAGAGTCAGGGTGATTGTCTGGGACATGTGCTATGGTGAATGTCTACTATAAAATACTGTGATAGCCTGAAAATGCACTTTAAAAATGTTCGGGGACCCAGACAGTGTCCGCAATTCAGAACACACGATCAGCGTGGGTGCGGTCACATGATGGCGTCACGAACATATCCGCGAAGGGGATTTGTGTCCGCAGGATGTCAAATTGAACGGGAATGGTTGTGCACATGTGCACGGGTGTTCTACGGACAGTGTTCGGGTCTTGAAATTAATCAAAAGTGCGACACAAGTGACGCGAACAGTTACGGACAGGCGCGAGGTTCAGAAAAGTTACGGGTGTGGTGCGCATGTGCCTAGATGTTCTTTAGGCAGTACGGACAGGTAAAGTGTCCTTAGAACACCCCTATTTTACATATATGCGGACAACCCAGACACCAATTGTGTTCTTAGTGCAGTTCCCATTTGCCTACAAACAATACGGACAGGTATAGTGTCCTTAGGACACTTCCATTTTGGTTAATTACTGACATCCCGGACACGGAGTGTGTTCTTAGAACAGTTTCAACTTGCCTGCGAACAGTATGGACAGGTATAGTGTCCTTAGGACACCCCCATTTTGGTTAATTACAGACATCCCGGGCACCGCGTGTGTTCTAAGAACGGTTCCATTTTGCTTGCGAACAGTACAGACAGGTATAGTGTCCTTAGGACACCTCCATTTTGGGTTTTATGGACATCCCGGACACTGATTGTGTTCTTAGAACAGTTTCAACTTGCCTGCGAACAGTATGGACAGGTATGGTGTCCTGAGGACACCTCCATTTTAGGTTTTACGGACATCCCGGACAGCGAGTGTGTTCTTAGAACAGTTTCAACTTGCCTGCGAACAGTATGGACAGGTATAGTGTTCTTAGGACTCCTCCATTTTGGGTTTTACGGACATCCCGGACACAATTGTATTCTTAGTACAGTTTCAACTTACCTGCGAACAGTACAGACAGGTATAATGTCCTTAGGACACCTCCATTTTGAGTTTTACGGACATCCCGGACACCGATTGTGTTCTTAGGACAGTTTCAACTTGCCTGCGAACCGTACGGACAGGTATAGTGTCCGTAGGACACCTCCATTTTGGGTTTTAAGGACATCCCAGACACAGAGTGTGTTCTTAGAACATTTGTAACTTGCCTGCGAAGAGTATGGACAGGTATAGTGTCCTTAGGACACCCCCATTTTGGTTAATTGCGGACATTCCGGACACCCGCACTGTCCGCGGATACACTAACTGACTTTTAAAAAAAAAGAAAAAATAACTGACTTAAGACACATAATATTTTAGTTTTATTATATATAGATGTAGCATTTATGAAAGAGAAGGGGAAGCAGAAACTGATACAAACACAGGGGAATTGGGGGTTTCAAGAGGATGGATAGGAGGAGATGAAGGGAAGGAAGTCTCATCAAAACGTTTTTGTTCGTGGAGAGGGTTTGGGGATAATTGACTGAGATATGGTGATGGGGAGAGGTACATGTGGGACAATGATATTTAATTTTTCCTTTTATGTGGTCCTCTATAAAGTTCTTGAAATTTGCCATGAGCATGTCCATTTTTTCTTCCATGCGCTGGAGAGTCTTATCCAATGTATCTTCTGGTGTACTATTTTCAATGTTTGTATGGTCTGTTAAAAAAACAATATATATATGTTAAGTGTACATAAAGTAATGTTTATTAATTTGGTTATATAGAGAAGTGTCTACCATTAGTATCACTATCTTCAGACATTTCCTCACGTGGGAAATTCTCATCAAGCCACTCCAAAGTACTGGACATTTCTGTGAAAAAAAGAATATATATTACTTTTATTGTATCTAATACAGAAATTTTAGGAATATATAAGAAAAATGAAGTACACTTACTAGCTTCTGGTAAATTGTGTTCTTACTGGTCTGTATATCTGCTGTTGCTCCTAGTTGTGCAGTTTCTGTGAGGTAATTATGTTGAAGGCTATCTATCTTAATTTTGGTATGTTCCATTTAGTATTGTTTTGTTTGTTTGTTTATTTTATTTGTATAGCGCTCCAGACCCGGGAGTAAAAGGGCACTTTGGACAGGTTAAAAGGCACAATACATAAAAATTGCAGAAGTACATTAGTGAAGTTGTGTAAAATATATACAGACAGAGGTGGTTAAAACTTGCAGTTAGGCATAGGTGTGGCATGTACAATATATACAGTATGTCGACGGCACGGTCTAGCTTAAGGTTGGTTTTTAGTTAGTAACCACCCAATTACATGTTTCCTGAATAGCTGGAAGGATTTAGTCGATTTAATGTTTAAGGGCAGGGTATTCCAAAGTTGAGAGGCGCGGACCGTGAAACTAGAACCGCCAGCTCTTTTAGAAGTAAATCTGGGCACAGTGAGGCAAAGAGTGTTGGAGGATCTAGTGGTTCTGATGGCCTGTTTCATGGTGAATTTGGAAGTAAGGTGGGGGGGGCTAGGTGGTTGAGGGCTTTGTAGGTGAGGCAGAGAGTTTTTAAGTCAATTTTTTGTTGAATGGAGAGCCGTTTGCAAGATATTCTAGTGGCGGATATGTGTTCCCATCTAGGAATGTTTAGTGCTGCTCGTAGCGCATTGTTTTGGAGAACCTGAAGCTTATTGATTATAGATTGATTGGCATCTAGGTAGAGGCTATTGCAATAGTCTAGTTTAGATTGTATAAGAGCCCTTGCCAACGTGAGGCAGCTATTAGTGGTTAGAAATGGTCTGCAAGCTCTAATTAGTTTCTCTGTGTAGGCAGTCGCTGAGGCAGTCCAGTTAACTTGTTTGGAGAGGTTAGTGTTGGCATCGAGATAGAAGCCGAGGGTTTTCACATTTTTGGCGATGGGGATAGTGTTGCCGTCGATGATGATGTTGGAGCAGTCAGGACTCAACTTTTGTAAGTTGTTAGGTGATCCGACAAGGAGAAGTTCAGTCTTCTCTTCGTTCAGGCAGAAGCCGTGAGTGGCCATCCATGCCTGAATGATGGAGAAGATTTTGTTAATCCTGGTGACATCAGCACAGCAGTTGCCAGAGATGGTGAGGAGTATCTGGGTTTCATCCGCGTAGTTGGTGTAGGTGACATCCAGAAGGTCCAGTTTGTCAAAGAGAGGCTTTGTAAAGATGTTGTATAGAGTGGGGGAAACACATGAACCTTGTGGGACACTGCAGGTGATGGGGATGGGGTCTGCTGCTGCCACGGAAGATAAAACCCTCATGGTTCTGTTGGCCAAGAAGGATTGTATCCACGTGACAGCAGAGGAGGAGAAGTGGGCGGCAGAGGAGAGGTGGTTGCAGAGTATTTTGTGGTCGACCAGGTCGAAGGCTGCTGAGAGGTCTACGAGGAGTAGGATGGCAGCCTTATGTTTATCTTTAATGTCATCAATCTTACTATTGAGGTCAACAAGGGCGATTTCTGTACCGTGTTGAGGTCAAAAGCCAGATTGACGCAATCCTAATAATTGGTTGGTCAATAAGTAATCCTGAATTTGCAAATAGGCAACTCTGTCAAGAATTTATAGCAGGAAAGGAACCGTGGTGATAGGCCTGTAGTTGGTGGGAATGGCTGGGTCTAGAGATTGTTTTTTTAAAAGAGGGAGAACCCATGATTGTTTCAGGTTGTTGGGCACTGAGTTGGTGGAGAAAGATAGGTTTATTAGCTTGGAAATGAAGGGGGATAGGTCTCTTGCTGCATTTTTGATGATCTGTGCCGGGCAGCTGTCCCCTTTGCAGTTTGACAGTTTGAGGGATGTTATGATTTTTTGGACTTCTGGTATAGTTACCTTTTTGAAAGTGAAGCCAGAGGTGGTATTAGAGGTAGTAGGTAAGCTAGAGGTGGAGGGGTTACTGCTGGAAAGTTGTAGTCTTTTGATCTCAATTTTCATTTGCAGGCCGGTAATTTTGTTAGCAAGGGCATCTTGGATGCTTGTGCACCATGGTTGGTCTTTCACAGACGTGTCCGTTGGTGGGTTAGGGTTTTCTAACTCCTTCAATATGGTAAAGAGTTCTTTAGCACTGGATCATGCATTGTTTATTCTGAAGTTATATGTTTCCTTCTTGGTGCAGATTATTTCTTTTTTTATAAAGGGAGGAAATATTCGTGAGGTTATTTTTGTTTTCCACTGATGGAGTCATTTTCCAAAGGGTTTCCATCTTGGTTGTCTTTTTTCTAAGTATTATGAGTTCAGGTGTGTACCAGGAGTTAAGGTGAGCTCTGGATTTACCTTTGCGTAGCTTTAGTGGGGCCATGGCATCAATAGCTTTGGTCATAGCGTCATTGTAGGTATTTACTAGTAAATTAAGGTCTGAGGTGTCAGGCAGCGTATTTAGGGTAGGGAGAACCAATGGAGTGAGGGCTTCCGCGGTAATGTTTTGCTTATTTCTGGTCAGGCATGCAGGGGGGCGTTGTTTGTGGTTCGGGTTGTTAATGCAAATGTTGAATGATAAGAGGAGATGGTCGGTCCATATGAGAGGTTGGGGGGCTTTGCAGGTAAGATTGCAGTTGTGGGCAGCGAGCCAGTCAATGGTTCTGCCTTTCTGTTGGGTGGGTAGAGTGTTAAGTTGAGTGTAGTTATGTTCAGAGAGGGCATTAGCAAGGGAAGACGCCGGAATGTCGTGAGGGTCATTGTATCCCAGGTTAAAGTCGCCTAAAATGATATTTTGTGAGAGGGGCTTAGAGCTCTCGACTATGAGAGAGGTAATGTCTTCCTCGAAGGTGCCTGTTGGACCTGGGCGTCTATATATTAGTTCCAAAGTGATGGTATTTTTAGGGGTGGTTTGTATTTTAGTGGAGAGGTGCTCACATGATTTCAGTGGAAGGGAAGTAACAGATCTAATGTCAATTGAGGATTTAAATATGATAGCTACACCTCCTCCGCGAGCATTGGGTCTGTCGGCCCTGAGGATAGAGTAGTTGTCGGGAACCGCAAAGGGTAGATAGGGACCTGCTGCATCACGTAGCCATGTTTCTGTGATGGTAAGGAAGTCAAGATCTGCTGAGTGGATAATGTCGGCAATTTTGGTGGGGTGAGCAACAAGGGACCTGATATTAAGTAGGGTGCCTTTTAGTGCAATGGTGTTAGCGTTGGTGCTATTTTTGTTGGTGGCCTTCGACCTAAAGGTTGCTGGCCCTTTACTAGATAAGGCGTGGAGTCTGCAGCCTAGTCTGTTGTTGCAAGTGGTGAGATTAGAGTTGGCTGTGAGGCGGTATTCTGGTAATGTGGGAGTTTTGGTTGGTGTCGGTGTTGTCATCTTTAGTGTGGTCTGGTGAGTTGGGTAAAAGGTTGCTGAGGGGGCGCTGGTTTTGGCGGTGAGGTATGAGGAGGCACTATGGGGGAATGGAAGCAGGGTAGGCAAGAAGGGTGTAGGCCAGGGGATGGGGTGGTGTCTTGGGCAGCCGAGTTTGGCTAGTCCATTGCTAAGCAATATGTAGCTGTTTCTTCTGCATGGCGTGAGGTTGGGCATGATGCAAAAAGGGAACATGATGAGCCAAGTGGGCATAGTTGCGAAAGCAATGTCAGTTGGGCTGTAGCGCTATGGGGTGCTAAGTGCTGTGGGCTAGTCACATGCAGGTAAGCACCAAGGGCAATTACAGTAGGTTAGGCGTATACAGGTACGGCATGTCTGTGTTTTAGCAGAGTGGGCAGTGTCAATTACGCTAGTGGTCTTGCAAGTGGGCTACTTCTGTTATACCGGTGGCATAAACAGATAGGCGGATTCCGTATTGCAGAACAGCGCAGGAAGCGGGCTAAATGCGACTTTGCGGTATGGTGCAACAGTAGGCTAGTTTGACTATGCAAAATACAAGCATCTAAATTCGAAATTGGTGCAATCTGGTGAAAATGCTTATCACTAGAATATTCACAGGGCTGGCTAAATTCGTTTTCAGTGCAGGCAAATTAAAAGGTAAAGACAATCAAAGGTACTAAACCTAACTAATGCAAGCATCTAGATTCAAAATTGGTGCAATCTGGCGAAAATGCTTATCACATATGGTATTTAAATGGATGGTTGATGTGTAAGATATATAGGTTCTATTTCTTATACATTACTACATATAATGTGTTTGTGTGCTGGTTTTTGAATTTGTGCACTGTTCATATGGCACAATATAATAATTCAAGATATCCCCTGAGTTTTTGGGTAGTGTTGCTGTTGTCCGCATCCGTCTGCGGACATACGCACAGTCCAGATCAAAATCCCTAGCTGGGGCTTCAATATGTTCTATGTTACATGTGTATAAAGTCAGGGATATTATGGTTAAGTTGTGCTACTAAAAACCTATCAAATTCAGTAAAAAAACTTTGTTAAAGGGACGTTATCGTTAAGTTGTGCTACTAAAAACCTATGAAATTCAGTAAAAAAATCTTTGTTAAAGGGACGTTATGGTGCCAAGTAAAACCGAAAAACCCCTGAGATTCATAAATTATGGTAAACTAACCAACCATAACTCACGCCACCACCGTGCACTGCTAAGACTAACACCCAGGACATCAAAGATGACATCACAAATGTCAGTGATGACATCACATGTGCATTTACTTTTCATGAAAACTCTGTGGAAGGGATTCTTATTGTAATGTTGACAAAAAAGTGTCAAGGATCATTGGAATAAATATTATGTGCTAATTAGTGCATTAAGGAATGTGTTGATATAAATAGCATTCTATTATGAAGTTCTATCCAGTATACTAAGCTATTCATTCAGAAACATAAGCAGTGTGTGCAGTATGCATGATGAAGGTGCAATATTCATAATCTTGTCATGTTGAATACTGAAATGATAACTGCTTTTTTATTAGAGTTTTGCGTATTGTGAAACATGTAATAGATAGCTAATAAAACCCAATTACTCCATTATTGCATTACTGCACACAAAACACAAACAGACAACAACACATACAAATAGAATATATACAGGGAAAGTGAAGTAAACAAAAAACAGCAGTGTTACCCGACAATTTTCATAACGTAACTGATTATCTTCATGTACAGAAATGATTGCTCTGCTTCAAAGCTACTACTTCCCTATGTATAACTATCACATATTGTGACTAGACCCTAATGAAAGTAGTGTACGTGCAATGTGTACAAATATGAGCATATTCAGGGAAAGTACAATAATAAAAAAACAACAGAACTATAAGACAGTGTTGATAACCGTACTAATCATCTTCATACATAGGAATCACTGTTGTCTTCCAAGTCTGTGTTTTCTCCTTTGTATATGTTTCATATGCTTTGAGTGGACCCTAAGTGAATTACTGTAAGAACATATTTGAAGTATAAGTCTACAAATATAGTACTTTGTATTATAGTATAGTGAGTTTTTAATTCCTGACTGTTACTGGCCTAGATATATCAGTAAAGCAAAAAAGAGGGAGCCAGAGATGTGATGTCATCACTGATGTCATCAATGACATTTGTGATGTCATTTTTGAAGTCCTGGGTGTTAGTCTTAGCAGTGCACGGTGGTGGCACGAGTTATGGTTGGTTAGCTTACCATAACTTACGAATTTCAGGGGTTTTCCGGTTTTACTTGGAACCATAACGTCTCTTTAACAATCATGCTCATAATCACCTACGTGACGTGACGCAGAACCCGAAAATCAACACACATCGACTAACAACACAGCACGTCACAATTCAGAATGTTAACCGTACTTTAAAAGAAAACAATAACACTGTACAATTTGTAAAGTACTTTTACTTCACAATAAACGCTCCGAGAACATCCGACTATTGCCATATTCAATCAAATGGCAAATTTGTTTCTTCTATCGTGATCCAAAATATTTATCGTGAGGCACACGTTGTTCTTTTTGCGTACACAAGGTGTTAGTTTTCGATAAAAGAACCGCTTCGGTCGCACAGTGAATTCCAGGGCTTCTGTATTAACTTAGGCCTAGACCACCATGAAGGATGTTATGTTACTCCTAATCGCTAGTACAGCGTATGGGCACATGGGCCCTGGGTGATCGTCCTAAAAAACAGTCACTGTGATCCAGGCGTTGACAACTACGTGCAGCTGCCGTTTAAAAAAGGCGTCAGTTGGCATCTGGAATCTATGACAATCGCAGAAAGGCAGAATGTATCTGTTTCAAAAACATAACAGAAAATGTGTCTCAATACCCGAACTTTATTACAATGTATCTATTGACTTATTAATTCTTAATAGTGTTTAAACTAATGATTAGCACACACATCAAACAATCTCAACAAAGATAAAACAACATGGAAACTAATACACAATTCGATATGGTCATACATGACATTTTAATGAAATATTAGTGCTGAACCTGGGTGAACCTAGTGATGGTCTACATGCACCTCGATGCTGCACTCCCCATAACCACGTAAAAAAGATAACTACACACAAAGATAGTACTTGCGTTACATTGCAATAAGCAACACAGAACAAACTAATAGAATATAACCCAAAATTAATTTTCAGATAATAATAAGTTAATGCTCATTCCGGTATACAATCGTCAAAATCAAACTTAAATTATATTCACCATTTCCATTCTCTTGGAGTAAGTCAGACCGTAACGCTCAGTGCGTTCGCACCAAACATTTTTCATGAACTGAATTTACATGTTCCTTACACACTTTTGGAATGCATAACCTTATGAAATCTTCATTATTACAAACCTCCTCTCATTGCATTCCTTACAGAATGGTCCCTTTCTCTCAAGGTCAAAAAACAATTGAACCTTATACTGTGTGTGCCATGCGTGGGCTTCCTTAGCTCGCAACCCAAAATTCAAAGCTGGTGACCTTCAATCAGAATCAAAATACATTCTCACTTTGCACCAACTTACCTCACCGACGACATGAGAACTGTTATTCTCATACACGTGCAGGGCCACTCTTTGCATCAGACAGTGCAGCTGACTGCCTCAGATGCCAGACTCTAGGGGACGGCAGTCTGACTCCATTATTATTTTAATTACATTTTAACACAGACACATTAATCCTTCGCCTGTACTTTACGCACATTATATTGTGGAACACCTCCAAATGTAACGTATGACTTTTGTGACAAAAAAAACCTGTTTTTTTCTTCTTGCTGCCATATCCCATCCCATCCTCATCAACCCTCACCTCCCCAGACAGTATTTGATAAGTTTAACACGTTCAATGTTATGTTTTTTAATATGTTTTTGCGGGGATGTCCGCGGACACCAAAACACGGATCCAAGATGGCAGGCGCATCGGAACAATCTGACGCACTTCACGCTCTTCACCATTCAATCAGCAAATGCGTCACATGTCCGTGGACATGACGTGACCGATTAGCCAATCGATATCTTGCCCGCGGAGCGAACAGGGAAGTGTGTCCGCAGAGCAGACATAGATATCACACATTTTTTGAGATCTACTTTTTGATGGTTTTAAAAAAAAACTACTGGATGGGTTTTCACCAAATTTACAAAAGCACGCTTTCGGGACCAATCTGCTGCTCCTGCCACAAATTTGGTTAAAAATCCGTCCAGCGGTTTGAGCTGTAGTCGGGTGCAAAGTTTTTCCCCCATTCAGTCTATGGAAAAAAAGACATTTTGGGACCCCCCTATAACTTTCCCCCCCTTGACCAAACCTCACCAAACTTTGCAAAAAAATTCAGAGGGGACCATATACTCTTTTTTGCAAAGTTTGGTGTGGATTCGTCCAGGGGGAGCAAAGTTATAAGCCGCCCAAAAAGTGCTCTTCCTATGGGATTAGCAACTTAACCAGAACTACACAGCCACTGCTGTGGCTGTGTAATATATATCATCATGGGGCTATTTGAAAGACCAAGGGAGTTATTGCAGTATGAGACTTTTCAGAATGAAAGATTCACAAATCCTTGTCAATTTGAAATGATGTATCTGTTCCCCTCCCTCAGCCTACATTATACATATCTCCCAACCTCTGGTCCTATCAGCAGCCAGTTGGTGATCTGGTGGGAGGTGAAGGAAACATGCTAGCCAATCCTGACCGCAGGAATTATGACAAGGTTGTTGTGTCACTAGCCCTAGAAAAGGCCGGGTTTGCATCAGAACTGGGCTTTTTGTGAATTATTCAGAGAGAGAGCTGCTGCTAGACTCTTACAAGGAACAACTAGCAGAGAGGCCTCAATCCTTGCATTGGAGTCAGTGGCTGGGACATAGAGAAGCTAGCTAGGACCCAAACCAGGGCAGCAGAAGGAGTCTGGTTTCAGGAGAACATCCCTGACTGAAAGCCCTTGACCAGACCTGTTCTGTCCTCAGAGGAGCCCTGCTGTTTTCCCTGACCAAAGCCTCCCATGTAAGTAGATACCCCAAAGCCATCAATTGTGTGGGGAGTCACCTGCCTTTATCCTTTAAATTAGTGGGTACAGGGGGGTGCAACTAGGTAGGCCCTTCGCACAATGTATTGAATCTTAATCAAACCTATTTCCCTATTAGAAAACCACCCCTCTGTTGAAATTGCATTGTTTTAGGAGCAGCCATCCTTAAACATTTCCATTAAAGTGTGAGGAGGGGGGAGACTGTGTAGATCCTTAGTACATTTGATTAAAATAAATAGATTAATTCCCATATAGAAATTCACAGGATGAGCGTGTGATGCTGTAAATGCATCAGAGGGACAGGGCCTCCGTATCCTTGTCCTTTACTGGTTTTTATCATGTGTTCTGTCATGTTTGCCGCACAGGAGTTCATGTGAGTCTCCTGGCGGTGCAGCTCTCTCTTTTGGTTTGGTTTACAGACCCATGGGATACCCTTATGGCACCCATGGGTGGGGGTACAAACCTATGCCCCTAGTGTATGTTTTTGGGCACTTGTGTGTGGCCCACAGAGCAGGGTACGGGCCGGTGGCCGATCCGAGCTGAATTGACAGGTGCCCTGAGCGTCCTCCATTTTGGGATGCCCAGGCCCTGTCATTGGAATCAGTTGATTCCTGATAGAAACAAGATGGCCCCGTGGCCTCTTGCCTTCCATCGCCTGTTACCTTGGTTTTTCCCGAAGTACCGGGAAGCCCTGACTCTGTCCCTTCCCCCTGACTGGCTGTTGGGTGGAAGTTCCATATATGGTAGTTTGGGGAAGTGCCGACCAGACTGGCTGGAGCCTTCCCAATGACCGTATGTTGTGGGTACGCCTGTGGGTGGGACCTGGGTGAATGGAGTGCGTGACGAATTTGCATTCTGTGTTGTGGATGTCTGGATGGAGAAGAATGGCCTGAATGCACTGTGCGCCTGATTGGCTGACTGACTGCCTGAATGCCCTTCTGAGTGATTGGTTGCCTGAGTGTGACCCAGCAGAATGAATGGAAGATCAACAGTATATCTGGGGGCCTATCACTGCTAGAATTCTTTCAGAAGCTGGAGTTGAAACTAACATTGAAACTGAAGCTTAACTTTGAAGCCCTGCTGGAAGAGAAGTAGTGCGGTTGCTGTACTTCGTCGATCTGAAAGCTGCTGTGTCTTCAAGAACTGATACAGAGAGGACCTGGTTAGGTGCCCTCTTCCTGAGCCATGAGGGACCATCGTGCACTGCTAACCTTCTCCGAAGCGCCCTGGAAGTCAGCCTACGAAAGACTGTCAGCCAGAGACGGCGACCACCAACGAGAAACGAAGAGAAGCACTGGACAGCCCTCCACCGTCATCGACCATGGGTTTGCAGATTTGCTATAACTGCTGGAGGCCCGTCGAAGTTCGTTGCCCAGAAGCGGGGACAGCTTGATGCTGTGCCTTTGACGACTGGAGCCGCAACGCTCCATTGCCTAAGACATTTGATTCCCGGACGCACTCATCCGCACCGCAGACCACCTTATCCCGCCGGAGAAGGCCAGGCAGTCGACGCGCCGAGGAGCATCCACGGGTGGGTTTCCTGCCACCCAAAGACCGTAGAGATGCTGGATGACTCGACGCCCTTTCTGGGCTACAGTTCTTCACAAACTCTTTGCGGTCCTGAACTATCGACAACGAGGTGCCCCGCACACCTCATCCTTGCAGAACATCTTTGACTCGTCATCGACGGGCACCGTCAGGACTGAAGCTGCTGCCTCGCCGCCAAGTTCACCTTCTTCGAGGCCCATTGACGATCCGTGGCTCATGCTTTAAAGGGAGTCACTCAAGAAGGATCCATTGACGCCTCCTCGAGGAACTCTGCTTTTCCAGGTACATTGGGGTGGTAGAAACACTTTAGAAAGAAATAAGACTCATTGAACAATACATGGACTGGGCTTGTGGTATATCTTTATTTTACAGGTTACCCAGGTGGGGGATATCTACACAGAGCTGTGTCTAGGTAACAGGGCCAGTATTCTGCCAGTTGTTCTAACCAACTGCTTTCCTCCTATGTCTATTGTTGGTTACCTTTATTAATTGATTTGTGTGACATTTGACCGGAGTACAGTTTATGCACTTTAATGAAATCTGATAATAATTGTGGTACCACTTAGAAATGTATATATTTGCCATTATAGATTAACTGAGCAAAAAGTGAGTTATTGTGATTGTGTATATAACCTAGAACCTTACTTATATAAAGACTGTGTTTTAACTAATACAGTGTGCGGACATTCCTCGCTATGACATACTCGCTATGAGATAAATGGTTCACACAGGAATGTGCATTAAACAGTTCCTGGTACATTTATAAGAGTCCCTGCATTTTTTTAATAAGTATAATAATGAACCAGATGAGTCAATAATGTAAAGAAATGAACTGACCGTTACCAGAGGAATGTAAAACAACGAACATTTAAACTTCTTTCAGCTCCTTTAGGGGCCAACTGAGAGTGCCAGTACTAATAGGGTGGAGTCACCTTATTTTTTTGCCAGGATAATGGGCTGTTACATCAGGCCCTGAAAAACTTGTACATGACACAGACCAGCAAAGATGAGCAAATTAAAATGGCTCAGCTTGCAGCATATATGTACTTCCATATGATAATCATGGAAGAAAGATACCAGGATATTGAAGTCTCTGTGCAAAACCAGTCTGAGCTTTTGAATGAAGCCTAGAGAGAGTTGAAACAATTAGAAAAAAAGCTCAACAGAGCCAAAATTCTGAGTTCAAATTAGAAAATATTATTCAGCAGCTAAAAGATGAGTTAGGGACACAACAGCAAGCAAATTCAAAAGTTCAATTTTCTGCACTGCAAGGGGAGTATCAAGAAGCTGTTAAAAACCTGAGTGTGAGTCAACACAAATTAAGTGTCAGGTTGTTCACAATAGAGCGTTTTCACATTTAAACAAATGAAAGCTGAAAATAGCCAGTTAGTCATTTGGGATTTATATTCTCACATGGAATCCGATCAGATGCACCATGATCTGAATACTTTGAAACAACAGAGAGAGCAGTTGAAGGAAGAAAATAACGAATTGATTCAAGAGAATAGTACCCTGTTTCTGGAAGTGCGCGGGTTAAGGATGGACATGGAGGCTAGTGAGTTATGTTCTCAAGAACTGACTGACATGAGGCTAGAAAATGAAAGAATTATTGAACATGTGAAGCAAGCAAAGGTTGACATGATGCAGGCAACACAGGCCAAAATTGCACAAGGGGTAGAGATTAGTCTCCTGAAAAATAAGCGGTCTGAATATGTCCAGACAATACAAGCCTCAAAGAAGGAAAATGAGTCCCTTTTTGAGGACACTTCGGGACACAAACACACGTTCGAATACATGAATAACATGAGCGTACAATTCTACAGTTAGAGGACAGATACATATTCATACTGTCATTGCTTTTATTATTTTTGCCATTAGCCAAACGCAGTATCACAGAAATTGCAAGAGACAAAAGATCCTGAGCAAAGCTTGCAGAGTCTTACATGCAAATAACCAAATGCAACTGCGAGAGCACCTATGGGACCTGACAGAACCAAGTGTGACTAACCTACGGAAATGTAGTATAGTATGGACACTGTAGAAACCACCTTATAAGGTTTAGGAAAATTACAGCAGGCCTCGGGCAGCCGAAGCGGACAATGGACAGTGAGGAGCAGGTGGGAAAGGAGCACTGGTTCCAGGCTGCCAGACACAAACAGCGACAAGTATGCAACAATATGTAACAAGTGTTGCGCCGATCAGGAGAGCACTCTCATAGGCTAAGGTGGTGTACACAAGTTACAATGCAGACACATATTCATTCTTGTTGCCTTGAAGAGGTACACAGCAAGCTGAGAACCTTTGTGGATCTCAGGCCTGGGAGACGTCAGCTCTAGCCAACCACAGTTCTGTACCCATGGGGTGGGTAGCAACGGGCAAGAACCAATGGTAAGTCCACCACACTGCAACATTGTTATAGCTAGTGACTTGGGGATGGACCAGGCCAGTCACCTGACATGTGAGGGCCAGTAGAGTAACATCTCTAAAGTCCACTATAGGTGGTAGGATACTCAATACCCAATCGTTTGGCCTGATAGGTTTTCTGTAGAAGGGCCCAGCTTGTGACGTCATGCTGATGGCAGTGGGTAGTAAAACCGGTATGCAAGCCAAGGAAGAGCATGATGTGCATGGATTTTTCCTGTTCCTGTGCAGATCCTTGTTGACTTTGCCTGTGATGAACCGCAGTTTGAACTTTGCCGTTGGCTGAGTCCTCTGTGTATCCTGGGGGGAGTTGGGCCCTCCAAGTACGCAAACTTCCAGTGTCCCTCTGACATACCAGGGGGTCCTCCCCAACAAGTTGGTAGCAGAGGATGGCTGGCTGAGCCAGCCCGGCAGCAGGTCATCTCCTTCGCCGCCGAACCTGCGAGGCTGCAGGACCCTCACATATTTCGGGAAGACGGGTAAACGCATGCCCTTGTAAAGGGCGTCAGGAGCCCCTTGGAAATCATCCTGCCCGAAGTCAGCGAGTAGTCCTGGCAGACCAGGACGAGGAGGTCAAGGTCTTAGGGAGGAGTTGGCAGCCGAACAGCGGCAGCAGACCACGAACTGTAAGTATTGACTGACTATAAAGACAAGTGTGGGTGTGAGGAAGAGTATTGAGTATTGTGAAGTATTGTTTACTATCATCGAGTATTGTCAAAGTATTGTCTAGCATTGTCAAAGTAGAAGGGACAGGAGCAGAGGTAGAAGTCCTTCTTTTATGTTAGAGCACATTCGGTCTCAGAGGTAAAAGGTTCTGGTGAATAACCTAGACTATTAACTCGAGGAGTTGGATGACAGAAGATATATAACCAAATGTATTAATATGGGTTGGCTGTTTTAGCTCGGGTCATAGATGACTGTATCCCTGTAAGGGTTAGCAAGGGAGCTGGCCTAGATTGCGGAAGGTGAGTAGACTGGTTAAGACTCCTGGAGTGAGACGTTCCACACGGTAGGCCACACAGCGGGTGCAGTTCGATCACAAGAGAATATTGGTATACTCGGCCCGGAGGCTGGAACACAGCTGTGGGGTTTTTGTATGGTTTAGGGGTAATAGGCTACTACAGTGTGTGCGCAGTATTTGTTTGTGGAGTACCTTGTCTAGAACTGGTGATGTCACCCAGAGGTTTGTATATAGGACAAGGAGAGCACGATAAGGGGAGGAGCTAGTATTGGAAACATGGGATTGACAGACAAGTTGAACCAGTGGCAGTGCGCGCAAGGTGCATGCGCAAGATTGTGGGTTTGCCTGAAGAGGCAGCAAGTGTAGAGGAGGGGCGGTGCACGGAGCAGGCCTGATAAGTTGAGGAGCCAGAGAGGCTCGTAGTAACTGAAAAGTATTGCCATTATATTGTGCCTTTCTCCCTTAACAGCAGACTATCAAAACCCTCGACTTGAGGTCAGGTAAAGGTACGGAATAATGTATCAGGGGAAATGCGGGGGACACACACAGATCCAGCATTTGTGTAAGACACTTTCGCCATACAGAGAAAAGATTTTCAATTATAGCATGGAATGGTCCACAAGTACAGAGGGGACGTTAACTTAACTGTGGCCACCTTGTGGAAGTTTCTCCAAAGACATTCAGCAATCACTACTGACACACATACAGGGCACCTACAAGGGGAAGAAGTTAACTATGCACATTGCTATATTCGAGCTGTGGCGCATATTTCAGGAGGGCAAGGGGGACGCTGCGAGGCGTCAGCGGATGTTGAGCCAGCAGGAGGTGAAGGAGCCAGGTACTCATCCCTCCGCATCTCCCCATGTTCCTTCAAGTGTAGCATCTGATGCCACAGATGATGAGCAGACCCAATGCAACAATTAAGGGCAGCAGAGGGGTACTCAAACCCGACATATAAGCCAACACCATTTACTAAGGAGGAGAGGCCAAAAGGTGCAGCGCAGCCAGCTATTGATCATGAGGCAAGCAGTGAGGCGCAGAAGGATGCGAAGGAGGGGCTTGAGGGCATAGCTACAAATTAATGGATAGGAGGACAGATAATCCTGAAGCTTTAAGGAAAGAAAGATGGTAAGGCAGAAGGGGCAACAAAGGCGATCGAGGGTCTGAAGAGAAGCAGTGAAGCTGCAGACTCGGCAGAGATAATGGATGAGGAGGATGGAAGGGAGAAGGACTGGGAAGAGAGATTAGAGAGTGAGGACAGAGCCAGAAGGAGAGAGGAGAAGTTGGAAAGGGAGGAAAGGGAGAGAATGAAGGAGGAGGAGAAGAAGCACATGGAAAGGGAACAGGAAGAAAGGATCGAGAGATTTTAAGGAAAGGAAGAGAGCAGAAAGGGAGATGAGGGAGAAAAGAGTAAGGGAGCTGAAGAGAAAGAGTGGCGTAAAGGGGTAGTAGAGAAGGAAACATGCAAGTTAGCTTAGGGCTAAAGAGAAAGTTGTAGCTGTACAGGTTGGCAAGAGAGCAAGCGCACAGGGAGAGGGACGAGTGAGCAATAAGGGCTGTAAATACATGAGGAGCTTTAGACAGGGGAGACAACAGACTGGAGAAGGACAGACAGACAGAACCAGACAGCACAAGCTCATGGGGCAGGAGCACCATAGACAGGGAAGGGGCAGGCCTTGGGACTTCGGCAGGTGGAAGTGGGCATGATCTGAGGGACATTGATTGATTGATTACAAAATCTAACAGCCACTTTACACCGAGATCGAGGAGGCTGAGTTTTGCCAACGATTTATGTAGTAATATGGACACAGGTTCTGACAACGAGGACAGGTACAGCAGTGACGAGAGTGGGGGGCCGGTCCAATCAAAGTCGACGGGGACACGGTCAGACAAACGGGTGTCATGGGAATTTAGAATGCACAAAGGGGAAGAAGGAAGGGATAACATGAGTGAGCAGACACGACTGGCAACTGACTTCCACACACAACAGGACACCACTACACATACTGATAGACTTAGAGACCGCCCAAGACGAAGGAAAGGGGAGACAGCAATGGCCTTTTTGAGAGGACGACTGACAAGGAGGTATAACAACAGCAGGAGACTGCCTATACTAGAACCAATAGATGTATGCACAGGCATCGAGAGCGAGAGAGGGGACCAAAAATTCAGACTGACTAGAAAAATGCATGAGGAAGAGGCAGCATTCACACAGATGCCCTTACTAGAGAGAGGAGGGGTGCGACCTCTGTATGTACCATGGAAACACAAAGACAAGAAGGATATGAAGTGTAGGTTGAGCACAGGGGATGGGAAATTGATCTATCAGATGGAGAAAATGACAGCGGGGCACAGGTTAGCTGTAGGTGTTGTAAAGGGACTTTTAGTATCGATCTTAGAAGATGCTGCTGATGACGTATGGAAAAGGGCAGGGTTCCTAGGGGTGATGACACAAAACACAGCACATGATGGTACACCATTTGCAAACTGCAGGGCAGCAGTATGGCAACCACTGAGGACACAATACCCAGCCACGTCAGACATTGGGGCGATTATGTCACGGAAAATGAGGGAAGATGAAGACCCTGTGCAGTACATTCAGGAGATTCAAGAGCTTTGGCACCTTGAAACTCGAGAGCCTTGGGACAAAACAGTAGCAAAATTCAACCACATACTAGTACATGGACTACCAGAGCTACTTCCGAAGGGTTTAGGGAAACTAGTAGGGATGGAAGCCAGAGGGTGGCCTGAGATACAACTCATGATAGTTCACCATTGTAGGTTATGGCAGGAGAAGATTAAGAACAAGGAGGAGGACAGGAAGATGGACGAAGCGAAATCAGTGCAGAAAAAACAAGTATGCAATGGAAAATGCGGTCATCACTAGCCCCACTCCACAGGCACAGCAGTCGCAGCAGCAGCAACAGCCACAACAGTTTCCACTGCCCATGGGAGGAGGATTCGTGGGGTGGCCCACAGCAGGGTTCTGAGGAAGGGGGGTTCTGTCATGATCTCTGCTTCCAAAAGGTCAGGGTTTTCCCAACTCCCTTGGAAGCAGATCCATAACCCAGGTTCCGAGTGCCAACCAGTCCCAATTGGGACCTTTTGGACCCAGTCCTGGCGCCAGTGGCACCAGGCTCATAAATATGCCCAGTCCCAGCGCTGGAAGCGCCGGGCTCATAATGCTTGGGTGGACTTACCTTCAGCAGACCATGCTGCTTACTTGCCTGCCAGTTGAGCCTCTGATCCTCTTCTGTTTGGAACTACTTTTCCTGTTGGGTGGGGCTGGAGCCACTCCCTAGATTCAGAACACTGGAACTCTTCTGGAAGGCAGGAACTCTTTTCTTACCAGGAACTCTTTTCTTACTTAGGCGTGGCTGTGGAAGGAGACACCTAAGCACTACAGGAGGCTATTTAAACCACACCCGGTGGATGAATCTTGCTTTGCGTTATTCTGCAACCTCTGCAGCAGAACGCTCATCGTGTCTTCTGCATCCGGTCCTGGGCCTAAGGAAAAAGGCTTACCATCCTGAATCCAGTCTTCAGCAACACCTATAAAGACAAGAAAGAACAGGTTAGCATTCCGGCATCTGAAAGGCAAAGGCTTACCATCCTGAATCCAGTCTTCAGCAACACCTATAAAGACAAGAAAGAACAGGTTAGCATTCCGGCATCTGAAAGGCAAAGGCTTACCTACTCTTCGTACGCTCCGGAGGCCTTCGGCGCTGCATCCTGCATCTGAAAGACAAAACAAGGTGCGTTTAAAGACATTGGGGAACTTTAATACTCACGTGCCATTACTCCTTTCCACATCTAATCCAGTGGGTATTCCGGCACCCTGCAGCCGCTCCGAACTCGTACCTGCAAAATAAAAAGACAGTTAGAGCGCATAGTGAAGCAGGCAACAAGCGCTTACTTACGTGCTTCCAGGCGCTTCTATTCATCACACGGGCTCCATCTTCAACTCACTTCAGCCCGTCATCCGCCATCGCCGGAACCCTGCAAAACAAGAGACATCATTACTAAAGACTTTAAAGACATTTGAATGACTCGAAACTTACCGTTCGTGCAGTAAACGACGGACAGCAGTCCTCTGAAGTCAAGAGGCCCGCGCTACCTATCCAGTGAAGAAACTGGTTACAGCACCCTGCCCCGAGGCAGATGGAGAGCTCGGCATTCACTTACCTAAGGTGAGAGCGTTAACCTTTGGGGGTCTACAGGAGAGGAGAAGAGGAAAGAGATAGGGACACCCCAATAACCCCAGTTCATTAACCCCATATTTTCTATCTGCAGACATCTTACTCTACACGTCAGGCATACAGTGCACAGAGGTCCAGCCCAAAGAGCCAACCGGGTGCTACACATCACCTTTGAAGATACGGTAGTCGCCCAGTCAAGACCGGCGCCTCTGCGAGAATCAGGTGAGCGTTACAGAACGCAAAGCCTACCGCAAAACTCTCGCCCAGGCGCTATGGAAACCTCGGATACTGACCCCCTAGCCCGGTTACTTGGGGAACTAAGGGCAGAAGTGCATGCAGCTCGTCAGGAAACAAATGCTCTAAGAAGGGAACTAATTATTTCCAAGGAGAGAACAGACAATCTTGCTAGACAAGTGCTACAGTCACAAGCCGGACAGACCCCGTTACCCGCATCAGGGGCAAATCTTCCTTCAACATCCTCTATGAATCCAGTGCAGATCAACCTACCTGGGAATGTACCTCTGGCTCCGCCCGAACGATTTTCTGGTGACCCAAAGAGGTTTGCAGTATTTATCAATCAGTGCCGGTTGCACTTCTTATGCCGGCCAGCAGCCTTTCCAACTGATCAAGCAAAAGTAGCTTTTGTACTTTCGTACCTTAGTGGCAATGCGGCAGACTGGTCGATCCCTTTAGTTAATCAAGATGATCCGGTTCTCCATGATTTTCAAGCCTTTCAGCTTAATATGGAAAAACTGTTCGCAAGACATTCACAGGGGCAGGCCTTGGACAATGAGCTTCTTTCGTTGCGACAGGGTAATCAAGACCTTTTGGCTTATATTGCATCTTTCAATAGACTAATAGTGGAAACTCAATGGCCTGAGGACAAAAGGATTACGCTGTTTTATAGAGGTCTACGTGGAGAGCTCAAAGACGTTTTAGCCCAAGTAGTGAATCCCCCACAAGACTGTTCGGATTATATAGACTTGGTCGTTCAAATAGATCACAGGCTGCAGAACAGGAAGGTCGATCATTCCAAGTTTGATGCTCGAGTATTTTCCAAACCGCCAACTCCTTCCAAAGGAGTAGACTCCGGGGAACCCATGCAAATAGGGGGTCTGAAAGGTCCTCTAACACAAAGGGAGCGGGAAAGGAGGAAACAGTTGCAATTATGCCTATATTGCGGAAACTCAGGGCACTTTCTTCGAGACTGTCCGGTGAAACCTGCCAAGAAGGCAGTAGGAGCTGCAGTTACCAAAGTTACAAACTCTGAGCAGGGAAACGACCTCGCCCGACAAGAATAGAGGTCCTCTTGCCGAGCGTGAAAACCAGTTCCGTGACCTCGCATTTCGTGATACCTATGGTCCTCATTAGCCCTGATAATCCGGATCGATTACATGCAATTGAAGCTTACGTCGACAGCGGTGCCATCGGCAATTATGTGGATCATGAAATGGTTTTGAGGATGAATCTAACTCTTTGTCCCAAGGCTGTAAAGGACGTCATTACTACGGTGGATGGTACGGAGATAGCCTCCGGGCCAGTAACGCATACCACTCAAGAGGTGACGCTAGTAAGTCAAGATGGACACCATGAGAAGATCGTGTTCGATGTGATCAAGGCCCCTCAGTTTCAGATTATTCTAGGAATACCTTGGTTAGAGAAACACAATCCTCTGATCGATTGGCGAGCAAGAACGGTCCAGTTTCCAGAATGTGTCTCATCTTGTCACCCTCCACCTGGTGTTGCACTGGCCGCAATTTCTTCAGAGACTCCCCAGTTACCTCCCGAATACCTAGAATACCAAGATGTTTTTCGGAAGGATCAGGCTAACTCTCTACCTCCTCATAGGTCTTATGACTGCCAGATAGACCTGATACCTGGATCTACTCCTCCTTGTAGTAGAATTTATGCCCTCACCGAGCCTGAGAACCTTCACCTTCGACAATACCTGGATCAATACCTGGCAAATGGGTTTATTCGTCCTTCCAAGTCCCCTGCTTCTTCAGCTTTGTTCTTCGTTCCAAAAAAGGAAGGAGACCTTAGAACTTGTATCGATTATCGCTCCCTGAACCAGATCACCGTTAAGAATAGGTATCCGTTACCTTTGATCCCTGAACTCCTGGACCAAGTCAGAAAAGCATGCATATATACAAAGCTGGATCTTAGAGGAGCTTACCACCTGGTACGAGTAAAAGAGGGCGATGAATGGAAGACGGCCTTCCGCACCAAGTATGGGCTATTTGAATATCAGGTCATGCCCTTCGGACTTTGCAATGCCCCGGCCGCCTTTCAATATTTTATGAACGATGTCCTCAGAGAGCTCATAGATGTATGTGTTGTTGTTTACATTGACGACATCCTCGTTTATTCTTCATCGGAATCTGAACATCGGAAACACGTGAAAATGGTCCTCGAAAGATTGCGTCAACACAAACTTTTCGCTAAATTGGAAAAATGTGTTTTCAACGTGACTGAAGTTGAATTCTTGGGATTCATATTATCACCTGGCGGAGTGCGTATGGATTCAAAGAAGGTCGATGCAGTTCTCAAATGGCCATCACCATCCTCCGTAAAAGGTGTGCAAAGCATGTTAGGCTTCGCTAACTTTTACCGCAGGTTTATCCCCGAATTCTCTCGAATAGTCCAGCCCATCACTGCCTTGTTAAAGAAAAACAAACGTTTTGAATGGTCTACCGAGGCGGAACAAGCTTTCCAGGATTTGAAGACTAAATTTATCTCTGCACCAATCTTAAAACACCCTCGCCCCGAACTCCCCTACATCGTGGAAACTGATGCTTCAAGCCTTGCCATGGGGGCAGTTCTATCACAAAAGGACCCGGTAACCAATCAGTTGCATCCCGTGGCATTTTGGTCCCGCAAATTCTCGCCTCCTGAAATCAATTACACGATTACTGACAAGGAACTTCTGGCTGTCAAGTCTGCCTTTAAGGCTTGGCGGCATTATCTGCTGGGGGCCCGACACACCGTTACTGTGATTACGGATCACCGAAACCTGCAATATTTGAAGACCGCAAAAGCCCAATCCTCTAGACAACTCCGTTGGGCATTATTCTTTGCCGAGTTTGACTTCATAATTACCTATCGACCTGGTACAAAGAACGGTAAAGCCGATGCCCTTTCTCGGATGGGAGTGGAAGAACACTTGGTCAACCCTAAACCTGTACCAATCATTCCCGAACAAAGAATTCTGGGTGTAATCGCCACAGAATCCATAGAGGAAGTTAAGGATAAAGCCAGGCAACTTGTAACTCCAGCAGACATACAGAATTGGCATCTGCAGGGAAAGGACTTTGCAGTAAAGGACAACTTATTGTATTTCCAAGAACGATTATACCTACCCAGCACAGATTTACAGAAAAAAGTAATCTCTTGTTATCACGACTCTTTAATGGAAGGTCATCCCGGTATAGCCAAGACCTCAGAAAAGATCAAGCGCTACTTCTGGTGGCCGTCTTGGAAAAAAGATATCAGAGACTTTATAATGTCCTGTGGAGTATGCGCCCAAAACAAGAGTCAAAAGGAAAGACCAGCAGGCCTCTTACGCCCTATTGACATCCCACCTCGCCCTTGGCATACGCTTTCTATGGACTTCATCACCGATCTACCTCCATGCTCCGGATACAATACGATTCTAGTAATCGTGGACTTATTCTCCAAGATGGCGCATTTCATTCCGCTCAAAGGCTTGCCAACAGCAGCAACTCTGGCCCGAGAATTTCTCGAAAACATCGTCCGACTGCACGGTTTTCCTTCGGTTCTAATTTCGGATCGAGGTAGTCAATTTATTTCTCATTTTTGGCGAAGTTGCTGTCGGTCGGCTCAAATTGATGTGAGACTATCGACCAGTCACCACCCTCAGACCGACGGACAAACCGAGAGGACCAATCAAACTCTGGAACAGTATTTACGCTGCATGCTGCAACAAACTGAAAAAACTTGGAAAGATATCCTTTGGATAGCCGAGTATGCCTACAATAACTCTGTCCATTCGGGAACTGGGAAAACCCCGTTTTTTCTTTTGTACGGCAGTCACCCTCGAACCTCGGAGTTGGATCCCCTCCAAGATCCTGAAACACCAGCAGTAGACTACCTGCATTCTACAATCACCCAATTCTTTAAGGAAGCTGTTTCTCACCTTCAAAGGGCTAAAGAACAATACAAGAAAGGAGCAGATCAACATCGGAAGGAAGCCCCTCACTATCAAGTAGGGGATCAAGTCTGGTTATCCACCAAATATCTATCTCTAAAAGGGCCACGCACATTCAACCCAAGATACCTTGGTCCCTATTCCATCACTACCATAGTAAACCCAGTAGCGGTCAAGTTGGACTTGCCCCCGCACATGAAGATACATCCGGTCTTCCACGTCTCTCTATTAAAACCCGTGCAACCTCAAACCCGACTAACCAAATCTCCAAAACCTATCCTAGTGGATGGAGAACTCGAGTTTGAAGTCAAAAGCATTCTGGACTCCAAGATCTCCAAATCTAAACTATTCTACCTAATTGACTGGAAAGGCTACGGCCCCCAAGAGAGATCCTGGGAACCTGCTGAATATGTCCACGCTCCTCGCCTAATCAAAAGATTTCACCGAACATTTCCTGACAAGCCAAAACCCCCGGAGAAGCCCGGTTTGGGAGGGGCCTTGAGGGGGGGTACTGTCATGATCTCTGCTTCCAAAAGGTCAGGGTTTTCCCAACTCCCTTGGAAGCAGATCCATAACCCAGGTTCCGAGTGCCAACCAGTCCCAATTGGGACCTTTTGGACCCAGTCCTGGCGCCAGTGGCACCAGGCTCATAAATATGCCCAGTCCCAGCGCTGGAAGCGCCGGGCTCATAATGCTTGGGTGGACTTACCTTCAGCAGACCATGCTGCTTACTTGCCTGCCAGTTGAGCCTCTGATCCTCTTCTGTTTGGAACTACTTTTCCTGTTGGGTGGGGCTGGAGCCACTCCCTAGATTCAGAACACTGGAACTCTTCTGGAAGGCAGGAACTCTTTTCTTACCAGGAACTCTTTTCTTACTTAGGCGTGGCTGTGGAAGGAGACACCTAAGCACTACAGGAGGCTATTTAAACCACACCCGGTGGATGAATCTTGCTTTGCGTTATTCTGCAACCTCTGCAGCAGAACGCTCATCGTGTCTTCTGCATCCGGTCCTGGACCTAAGGAAAAAGGCTTACCATCCTGAATCCAGTCTTCAGCAACACCTATAAAGACAAGAAAGAACAGGTTAGCATTCCGGCATCTCAAAGGCAAAGGCTTACCATCCTGAATCCAGTCTTCAGCAACACCTATAAAGACAAGAAAGAACAGGTTAGCATTCCGGCATCTGAAAGGCAAAGGCTTACCTACTCTTCGTACGCTCCGGAGGCCTTCGGCGCTGCATCCCGCATCTGAAAGACAAAACAAGGTGCGTTTAAAGACATTGGGGAACTTTAATACTCACGTGCCATTACTCCTTTCCACATCTAATCCAGTGGGTATTCCGGCACCCTGCAGCCGCTCCGAACTCGTACCTGCAAAATAAAAAGACAGTTAGAGCGCATAGTGAAGCAGGCAACAAGCGCTTACTTACGTGCTTCCAGGCGCTTCTATTCATCACACGGGCTCCATCTTCAACTCACTTCAGCCCGTCATCCGCCATCGCCGGAACCCTGCAAAACAAGAGACATCATTACTAAAGACTTTAAAGACATTTGAATGACTCGAAACTTACCGTTCGTGCAGTAAACGACGGACAGCAGTCCTCTGAAGTCAAGAGGCCTGCGCTACCTATCCAGTGAAGAAACTGGTTACAGCACCCTGCCCCGAGGCAGATGGAGAGCTCGGCATTCACTTACCTAAGGTGAGAGCGTTAACCTTTGGGGGTCTACAGGAGAGGAGAAGAGGAAAGAGATAGGGACACCCCAATAACCCCAGTTCATTAACCCCATATTTTCTATCTGCAGACATCTTACTCTACACGTCAGGCATACAGTGCACAGAGGTCCAGCCCAAAGAGCCAACCGGGTGCTACACATCACCTTTGAAGATACGGTAGTCGCCCACTCAAGACCGGCGCCTCTGCGAGAATCAGGTGAGCGTTACAGGTTCCAACAGAGAGGGCATGGCTTCAGACCACAGATACATCACAACCAAAGGGGCTTCCCAGTGGGGTTTCGAAGATATGGGCAGCAGCTGCAACAGAACCCTGGAGATGTGTTCGGGGTGTTTTCAGGGGAAAGGGAGGGAGCCACCACAGTGTTGGACATGTGAGCAGACAGGACATATTTCAAGAGTGTGTAGATATAGGGGGATGCAGCAGAATTGGAGAGGGCAGGTCCAGCAGCCCTAACAAAGGAGTCCAGGACAATTATTATGCACAGGAGCAGCAACAACAAGGACAGATGCAGGGCACATATCAACAGATGCCACCAGCACAAGCACAAGCACCACCAGCACAAATGCAGGTACCACAGATGCTAGCACCAGTGCCACAGTATTTACAAGCACCACAGATTCTAGGGAACACGCAGCCATTAGCACAGATACAGAACAATGATGCACCAGCATACGTGGACACAGTGGCAACAGTTCCCATCAGGCAATTGGGAGGAGTCACCATGGTGGGGAACAACCCCTTTGCAGGGAACGGGATGTCCCTTTACCCTTAATACGACAGCCCACAGACAAACTTGATGTGTCTCATCCTGTCGATCACACCCAAACCTATGGAGGTACCTCACATAGGGGTGGCGATAGGTGACAAAACATTTTCCTTTCTTTTTGACACAGGGGTGACTAGGTCCTGCATCAGGGAAGGAGCATTTACATTGTCAGGCGATGCCATGAACACTCTCACAATCATTACCTTTGCTTTACTCTTGACAGACACCTGTAAACATTCTGGGACGAGACAATGTGAGCAGACTGAACATAACCATCTCATTCACAGACAAGGGAATAATATGCTCTACACCAGGAATATACATGCTCAATGTAAGGCAGACTGTTCAAGCTTATTGTGGACCCAAGGTACAGAGGGGGGTGCCAGTGGACCCAGAGATGTTCCAGTATAGAAATGACATTGCCATTGAATGGCTTCCAGGAATTGCAGGGAAGATGTGGCGAGTTCCAAACAAGTACCTATTCAGGCCAGAGCTACCAATGGATGAGGAATAGAAATAGAAGCAGTGGTTGCAAGAGATGAGTGGATTGCAGTGAATGGGTTGGGTGACACAGGACTGGCATGGAGAGCAGTGATTGCAGTGGCAAAGGGATGCAGGTTGACCACAGTGACAGACAAAGAGCTTTTCAGGGAAGAGAGGCTAGAAATAGAGATGGTGTTTGAAATGAGTGTGACCTATTGGCTGCAAATACACTACATGGAAGTACCACAGAGAATGGCAATGGCGCTGGAGGCACCGCCCCATTCTGGGAGGAGGACATGGCCAAGGTACTCAGCACCCTATGGACTCCAAGTGGGTTGCATAAAGAGCATAGGGGGAGTGAAGATCAAGCTGAAGCCTGGAGCAATTTTACCAAGAGTAAGACAGTATCTCCTTACCAAAGAGGTATATGCGGGCATTTATGAGACAATCACAGCCCTGATTGAGAGAGACATTCTTGTACCATCGGAATCCCCATGCTACACTGTGGTATACCCAGTGCACAAGGCAAAGGGGGGTCATGGCGTTTCATAAAGTATTTAAGACCTCTTAACCATATTGTAGAAACCGAGTATCCTTTAGTTGCAAATCCAGTGACAATTTTGTGCAGCATTCTGGTAGAAGCTGCCTGTTTCACAGCAAGTGATTTGAAGAATGTGTTCTTCCCAGTGCCACTACATCCAGACTCACACAATTTGACCAGCTTTATGTGTTGAAATCAGAAGTGGAAACATACTTGTTTACCACAAGGGTACTGCGAGTCACCATCTATCTTCAACAGAGTGATACATATGGACCTAAGCAACATACAGAAGGAGAGCACAGTTTTGAAATATGTAGATGACATTTTGATCTCCAGAACGACAGAAAATCAGTGTAGAAAGAACTCAGTACACATGCTGACTGTGTTAGCTGACAAGGGATACTGTTACGCTCACCTGGTATCTACAGGGACGCCACCAAGCCGGGTTACTCGCTGGTATGCTTCTCAGCGTTACCCTGATGTGGTCTGCGCGGAAGGTTCTGCCTGAAAATACAGGAGGACTGTGTTCAAGACTGACCGACTGGGGTAAGTATCCTCCCTCCACCCCCATATGATTTCAGTCCCTCTGGCGCCCTCTCCTCATCTTTTGGTAGAATTAGGCGTGCTCTCCGTCCTGCCTTCTTTGCAGGGGCGCATTGTCTTTCATGGGCGAGTGCAGTCCAGTTACTTCACTGACGCTGGCCATTTTGATATTGTTCAGGTAGGTCTTATTGCTGTTCTTTAGTTTTGTTGCTATCCTGCATGCCTTTCTTTGTTTAAAATGTCTCATTTTTCACCCTTAGAGCTTAAGCGCGACGAACTGGCTTGGTTGAGCCCGCTGGTAAATGATGGTGCATTAAGAGCGCTATGATGTGGTAAGTAAACGCTATGCGCAGCGCTACGAAGTCTTGCCTTTGCTAACCTGTATTTTCCTTCCTTGTAGGTTGCAGTGTTCTTGAGCGCGAGTGGAATGTCCGGAGTGGTGCCAGCCGAGACTCGACCAGCCAGGTAAGCCTTTTGAGCAGTTCGTAATTTGTAAATGTCTCTACTGCTTTCTGTAATGTTGCCTCTATCTTCCTCTTTCAGGTCGTTCTGTCCGGGAGGCGTGCAGATTCGAGGAAGCTGTTCTCAGTAGCTGCAAGTGTTTAAAGATTAAGACTGCAGGTAAGATGCTGATGCTAATGATGTTCCTTTTGTCTCCTTGCAGGTTCGGCTTCTCAGAGGTTCGAGAGAATAGCTGGACACGGTGAGCGTCACGTTGCAAGCTGCAAAGTAATGCGAAGCGTGTTGTCTTGCTCGGGTGTGGTTTAAATAGCCCCAACAAAATAGTCCAGGTAAAGTAGTCCCTAGGCTACCACACCCAAAACACTAGACCGCATAGCTTGGTTCTTATGAACCAAGCTATGTGGATGCCTCCATGTTGGTTGACAATACAATGAAGTAGTTCCCAAGCACATTGTTTTTTATGGTGTATGAGCCTGGCGCCATAGGCACCATGACTGGCCCCATGAGCGCTTTGAAGAGGATGCCAGGCTCTAGAGGCCCGAGTCCTGACTCCACCTGGCCAATGGGTTTGCCAGAGGGGGTTTTGAGCGAGGGTCGTGACAGATACAAGGTGTACAAGGCCAAGTTACAATACTGCCAGAAGGAGGTGCTATACATTGGACAGACGATATCCCAAAATTGCTGACAGATCACCCCAGAGAGAGCAGAGACAATACGCAAGACATCTAAGCCCAAGACAGTGAGGGAAATGCAACAGTTCTTAGGGTTATGCAACTACTGCACAGCATGGGTCTTTGACTACAGTACATACATGAGGCCACTACTGGGCGCATTGAAAGAAGCACAGAAAGGAAACAAGACACTGGCATGGACCAGAGAGATGACTGAGTCCTTTGAGGAACTGAAAGGAGCAATAAGCACAGCAGCAGTGTTAGGGATCCCAGACTACAAAAGGGAATTCTTTCACACTGACGGTGTAGTGATGAAGGCATTACTGACACAAAAGACAAGCATGGGGCACAAACCAATAGCCAACTACAGTGGGCAAATGGACCCAGTTATGAGAGGACACTATAAGTGCCTACAAGCTTTGGCAGATGCCACATTCGCAGTGGAAAAGTCAGCAGCAATAACAATGGGATGCACCACCACTCTTTACATGGAGCACACCATATTTGCAATACTGCAGAAGCCAAAGAACACTTTGACCACACAGAGAGCTTCAGGATATGAGGTGATACTGTCCAATGTAGGCCTGAAAATAGCGAGATGCAGGATTGTCGACATAGCAACACTTCTAGCAGTCATTCTACAGACAGGAGAAAATGCACACGACTGTACAGCAAACATAGAGATGTTCAGTGGCACTCGTAAGGTAGAAGAGGATGCACTTGAGGGGGGATATGTGCTCTACATAGATGGGTCGTCAACAATTGACCAAACAGATGGGGTCAGACATACTGGGACTGCAGTGGTAAACCTGAAGGAAGATGGGACAATTGAAGTAGTAGCCGGTGCGTGGCTGTCATCCCATTACTCAGCACAAGCAGCAGAACTAGTGGCTCTAATAGTAGCACTGGAAAACAGCATAGAGAAGGAGGTGATGATCTATTCTGACTCCGCCTATGTGACGTTTGACGGTACACTCTGGACTGTCACGATGGCTCAGGAGAGGGTTCAAAAGGGCAGACGGGACTCCAGTACAACATGCACTTTTATTGGGCAGACTGGTTGAGGTAACTGCTTATCCAACACAGGTAGCAATAGTGAAGTGCCAAGCCCACACAAAAGGGGAAGATCCCATCTCAATGGGAAACAAAGCAGCAGACCTTGAGGCCATGCGCCCAGCATATTTTGGAAGAGCAGTGGGAACTAGGAGGAGCTTCAAATGTGAGAGAGTGCACCAGGAATATGGTACTCAAGGAAGGATACAATGTGCTGTCAGAAGCACAGATTATAGAGTTGCAGGGAGCTGCACCCAAGGAAATTATATGATATGATATGGTATTTATAACGTGCCTATACACAAGTGTTTCAAGGCATGACGAGGCAAGGGAGGGGAAACAAGGGGGTCATACAACGATCCTTCTAGGCCAGGTGTCATTCAGATCACACAAGTGCGTGGGAAGGGAGGAAGGAAAGTGCAGTACATGGGAATAGATAATAGCAATAAGTAAAATGGCGGCCAGCATGTGGCAAGTGCATGAGTAAGTGCAGACATAAGCTATTGAGGTCTGGTGGGGGACTGTAGGGATACAGCACAGTCTCCAAGTGCGTGGGTTGCTAGGAGGGCAGTGCAGGTGTGTGACGCTGGTGGGAGAGGGACCTGGGCCCGGAATCAGAGGCTGTCCAGGTAGCCAGTGCAGTGCCAGTATCAGCCAGGAGGTCAGCAGAGGAGAGGAAGAGAGAAAGCAGAGGCAAAGAGAAAGGTTTTGAGGTGTTTCCGGAACCAGAGATGGTTCTCCTCAAGTTTAAGGGAGGCAGGGAGGCTGTTTCAGAGGGAGGCACCAGCCGAGGAGAGAGATCTATCACCAACTCATTGCTTGGAGAAGTGACTGACCCTGAGGGAGTTGGAGGCAGATGAGCGAAGAACTTGAGAAGGAAGATATTTAGGAAGAGCGAGTTGAAGGTATTGAGGCTCCAGACCCCAGAAGGCCTTGTGGACAATGCAGAGGGTTTTGAACTTAATCCTCGCAGCCACTGGGAGCCAGTGCAGAGATTTTAGCCCTGGAGAGATACGATCCCTGGGCTTGAGGACAAGAACAAGTCTCGCAGTCCTGTTCTGGATGAGTTGCAGAGGGCGGAGAGTAGAAGCAGACAGATTTAGAAAGAGGCTGTTGCAATAGTTCAGCCTAGAGAGAACCAGAGCTCTGGAGACAGTGAGCTTCTGGGGGATGGACAGGAAAGGCAGAATACCTCTGAGGAGGTGCAGCTGGTAGTGTGACTTCTTAGAGACGTCAGAGATGTGAGGAGAGAAGGAGAGTGTGGAGTCAAAGATGACCACAAGGTTTTTGACTTTGCAGGTGGGAACGGGAGGAGGACCAAGAGAGGCCGGCCAGAGAGCAACAGGAAAGGAGGGAGCGGGTGTGCCCATGAGGAGAATCTCAGTCTTACTGGCATCAAGGCAGAGGTCATTGGCGGCACACCACTCCTGGATAGCAGACAGACAGTCAGAGATGAGGGAAGGAGAGGAGGAGGCAGAGGGTAGCCTGAAAATGAGCTGGGTGTCATCTGCATAGCATTGAAATTTGGGGCAGAGTGCGGCGATGCAGTGGGCAAGGAGTGCAAGGTATTGGTTGAACAGCCAGGGAGAGAGGTTATACCCCTGGGGGACACCCCATGTAGAGAAAAAGGTAGCGGAGAGGAAGGACCCAAGTTGGACCTCGGAGGGGCAGTCAGAGAGGAAAGAAGTCAGCCACGCCAGAGCCTGGCCAGTGATGCCCAGGTTATCACAGAGATGGTTGAGCAGGATGGCATGGATGAGGAGAATGTCAGTCTTACTGGCATTAAGGCAGAGTTCATTAAGGAAGAGAAGGAGCTATGGATTAGGAGGGGATGTTCAATGTCCCCGACAGATGCCTTATGGTGACAAGATAACACAGGGAATGTGGTGGTGCCACTAGCATTATTGAACACTATATTGACCCAATTGCGCTATCCAACACACACAGGGAAGGAGGTCATTGCTACACGCATTGGAGAAACATGATTCTGTCCTAATTTGATGGAACATGTGACTAAATTTGTGAGCAACTGTTTCACCTGCTAGCAGTTTATAGCAGGGCATACCTTGAGAGTGGTGAGAGGAGACATACTGAGACCAGTAGGCCCATGCCAGCATTTACACATGGATTATGTTGACATGATTCAAGTCTGTCAAGGATACCGCTACATGACAGTGGTTGTATGCCCATTCTCCAGGTGGATTGAGGCTGGGCCCTGTTGACATGCTGACGCCCTTATAGCGGCCAGGTTCCTAGTCAGAGAGGTGTTCCCAAGATGGGGGTGTGTAAGGTCCTGCGGTCTGACAATCGGCCTCACTTCGTCAACTAAGTGTTTCAGCATATCACAGCATTGTTGGGCATCCAACACAAATTTGCTTGTGCATACCACCCACAAGCCAATGGAATGTGTGAGCACCTGAATGGCCTTCTTAATGAATGCATAGCCAAAACAATTGGTTGCACTGTTTATGTCTTGCCTTGTTTGCATTGCGCAATAAGCTTAAGTCTGGCCACCATTTAACGCCCCATGAGGTGGTGACTGGACGGCGCATGCATCTTACCCTGGCTCCTCCCACATGAGCACTAAAAAATTGTGAGAATAGTGCAGCTGTGTTAGGATAAGAGATGAATGATTATGTTACTTCTTTGGTGGCTAGCACTTCTTTTATCTCTCGGCAGATACAGCAACACCGGGGAGGCCCAGAAGACAGCGAAGAGAGCAACAAAGACAGAGCACCACAAGACTCTGAGTTCAAAAACCCTGTGAGTGTGGGGGACATCGTCCACCTCAGGAATTTTGCGCCCAGGTTCACTGGCCCGCATATCGTGGAGAAAGAGGTCGACCGGGCTGTGAAACTAGAGGGTAAGACAATCTGGAACAACTTGGGGGATGAAACTAGAGGGTAAGACAATCTGGAACAACTTGGGGGATGGCAAGCCCTACAAAGCAGTGGCCTCACCTGGCAACAAAGTCATCTTGACCGACAAGGCCAATGTTCAGGACCTAGGAGAGCTAAAACTGCGTTTGAACTGACACGACCGAGAGAAAGGCATCCCATGGTCACATGCTCACGAACAGCAGAAGTAGAGACTGGAATACTTGTGGACATAGATTAGGACACCCTGTTTGTTTGTTATTTTTCTCTTCCGCACGCATAGAGTCTATGTGAAAGTCAATGTAACTGTTGATGCTTGTGTATATTCATGTTGCCCTCTACCCATCACCCAGATACTGACTCCAACCAATTTGTCCATGCTGTAAGGAGACCCAGCAGATTCCGAGCTTGATCCCCTGGAGTATGCTATCTTGCTTTCATAGAGTATTTGGCCTAAACATACCCACAGCTTGAGTACGGTGATCCCCCAGTACTTGCCACTCCAACAGACCCACGAGTAAGACAATTGTGGGAAGAGGTGTTTGCCTTTACCATCAGTGATTACTTTGTCCGCAGGGTTTAACAACATTTACAACATTAACAAAATAATGTGTTTCTTCATGCATTTCAGGTGGACAACTACATCTTCAAGCTGCAAGGATCAAGCAACATAAGTGAAAATGAGGGAAGCAATAAAGAAAATGTTAATAATGTTGTTAATGTCCAAGTGGGTTGATGGGATTCATATTCTGGCAAATATACCTTGTTGCTAGTGCTACTGCTGTACCCTCTACTAACATTGCCCCAACCTGAGCAGGTGGAATGCCCATGCCAGGTGGACGGGAGAACACTGCTGATAAGGTAAGGAGAGGTAAGTACAGTGTTGACACAGAAATGAAGGGGGTTGACATGTATCTCACCGCCACTGCTCGAGTGTCTAATAACATGTGGTACAAACACATGACAAAAGTAGGTAAGGAAACCACTAGGGAGAGCTGTTATAGCTGCTCTTTAATCGCCTATGCAATGAGTGCCTCCAGAACGTTCATAGCAACGGAAATACCAGCCGCAAGAGCACAATGCCAAAGGTATTTCTCGATGGTGCAAGCTCGAGGAAGATTTCAAGGGAAGACAGCCACTGTGAGATGGATGTCCAAAGCAATGTTCCCGTATTGATAAACAATTATTGGCAGCTAGATGAAGCTATACAGTGCATAACTGATGGACCTGACAAAAGAGAAACAAAGACTATTACCTTGAAGGAACTGCCATGTCCCTGGACAAGAGTGAGGGAGACAGAAGGAGAGCCTGGTTATTGGGAAACACCACAGATACTAGTGTATGGACAAGTATATACAAACAATGGATGGAAAGATGGACTGGTGGGAAGCAAAGCACTGACACTAGAACAGTCACCAGTGAACAAGGTACAGCAAGAAAACGACAAGTGCCTGAAGGAATGGGAGGCAAGTGAAAAAGGTTACTGACATGGGTGGAAAATGAAGCTGGTTCGATGCAGATAATGCCTCTGAAGACACCAGAACTGTGCTATCAGAACAATGGCAAAATTGAAGTTGGTGAGAATGTTGGGTGCAAAAGCATTGAACAACTCACAGCTATGAAGGTAGGAACAGCAGTGCTGATGGATTACTATTGGGCTTGCATATCAAAAGCATATGATAAGCCGCCTCCTGACTGGGGAGGAGATTGCTCGTTGGTACACATCAACATGCCTTTGTTGGTGGTGCCAAGAAAGGATGTGAACCTCGATGAGTTCCCGAAACACGACATAGCACCGTTAGACATGAAGCACACGTGTCATCCGCACTTTGGGACACAAACACACACTTGAATACATGAAGAACATGAGCCTACAGTTCTATAGTTAGAGGACAGATACATATACATATGGTCATTGCTTTTATTATTTTTGCCATTATCCAAATGCAGCAACGCAGAAACCGAAGAGACAAGAGATCTTCAGCAAAGCTTGCAGAGGCTTGCATGCAAATGACCAAATGAAACTGCAGGAGCACCTATGGGACCTGACAGAACCAAGTGTGACTAACCCATGCAAATGTAGTATAGTATGGACACTGTAGAAACTACCTTATAAGGTTTAGGAAAATTACAGCAGTCCTCGGGCCTCTGAGCAAGAGACAAGCTGAGCTGATTCAGGCTGGACAGAGAGCAAGACGTGTGAAACAGGAGTCGTAACTAAGGCCAAGAGATACGGATGACATTCCAATCCACATATGACAAGGGGACCAGCTACAGAAAAGGCTAATAAATCCTCATAATTCAGAGCTTCACAGCTCAAATTCGTGGTCTCTGAACACGTGACGTGGCCGAAGCAGACAATGGACAGCGAGCAGCGGTGAGAAAGGAGCACTGGTCCCAGGCCACCAGACACAGACAGCGACAAGCATGCAACAGTATGTAACATGTGTTGCGCCCATCAGGAGATCATAAGCTAAGGCGGTGTACACAAGTTACAATGCAGACACATAGAGATTCTTGTTACCTTGAAGAGGTACACAGCAAGCTGAGAACCTTTGCGGATCCCAGGCCTGGGGGACATCAGCTCTAGCCAGCCACAGTTTAGTACACTAGGGGTGGGTAGCAACAGGCAAGAACCAATGGTAAGTCCACCACACTGTAATATTCTTATAGCAAGTGACTTGGGGATGGACCAGGCCAGCCACCTGACATGCGAGGGCCAGTAGAGTAACAACTATATAGTCCACTATAGGTGGTAGGATACTCAATACCTAACCATTTGGCCCAATAGGTTTTCTGGAGAAGGGCCCAGGTTGTGAGTTCATAATGATGCCAGTGGGAAGTAAAACCAGACTGCGAGCCGAGGAAGAGCGAGACATGCATGGACCTTTCCTGTTCCTGTGTTGATCCCTGTTGGTTTTGCCTGTAATAAACCACAGTTTGAACTTGCCGTTGACTGAGTCCTCCATGTATCTTGGGGGAGGGAGTTGGGCCCTCCAAGTCCGTGGACTTCCAGTGTCCATTTGGCATACCTGGGGGTCCTCCCCAACAAGGTGAAACCAAGTCTATGGCATTTCACATTAGGGAAAAGAGTGTTTATTTTCAACAGCCAAAATGATATTTAATCATTGGATGGGAAATTAACTGCCCTAATTAACACCTCTAGAGGTTTACGTCAAGAGTGCACTCTTGAATCCATATTATTTAATTTCTTCATCTCAGATGTAGGTAAATCATTTGAGAATATCATCACTGACTCACCTAAGCTGGCGAATAAGGTAATTAGCTATTTACTCTATGTTGATGACTTGATTATTATGTCCACAACTCAGCGAGGCCTGCAAGGAATGCTTGATGCCTTGGCAAGCTATATTCACAAGAATCATCTGAGCATAAACTTGAACAAAACAAAAGCTATGCAGTGCTTTGGAAGTAGGAAGACTAATTCTAAAAACTATACATGGCTTTTGGATGGACAAATGCTTGAATGTGTCTCCCAGTATACGTATTTGGGAGTCAATGTGGCAAATGTGCACGATATGAGTGAATACATTGACACTTTGAAAACCAAACTAAACACGGGAATATCCCAAGCAAAGATCATTCAGAATAAATATGGGAAATTTACCACTACTCCAGTCCTCACTTACTACAGACAGAAACTCACACCTACTATTTTATATGCTGCTGAGACAAAACCTATCATAGCTGAAAAAACCTGGCCTGTTGTTGAAGGAAGATTTTGGCGTAAATTGCTGTACTTGCCGAATTGTGTACCAATAGTGTGGGTGAGACAGGAGTTGGGTTTGATCTCGCTGCATGCTCGCTATATATGGCAAATTATAGCCCTATTTAGGAAATGTCTTATTGCAGCCCAGTCCAAAATGGTTGTTGGCATTTTGGCAGACTATATATTCACTTCAAAAGATAAGTGCATATCGAGTTGGCGCAAAATGGTTGTTCACACTATTGCTTGTATTGAAGTTACTCAAATAACTATGATTCAACATCCTACAAGAGTTAAGACCAAGCTTTTTCAATAGGACTGGTGCCAAACAATAGCAAGGTGCAATACCTATCAAAACCTTTGCAGCAACCCTTTTCAGTCTAAAAAATATGGCATATCGGAGGCTTACATACTAAAATTCCCATCAAGTATGCATTGCATAGAATTTATGCGCTTTCGGTTAATCTGTGGCCAACAAAAGATATCTTGGCCAAAAGGAAGATGATTACGCAGACTGACAACAGATGTAGGTTTTGTTGTTCTATTACGCAGAGAGACACTAAGACATATATTAGTGGAATGCGTTATTTTAGACGACAAGAGAAAGAAGCATTTCCAACATGTCTATAAAAATGTTGATTGTGATTTTTTTATGGCTTTTGATCCATAGTGGTTACTCACACGAGTGAGAATTGGAGCTCTTGGTTTTCTTCATATGTTGAAAATAGTTGGCAATTCAAGTATAATGTAAGGAATGGATTCATTAGGTCTTTTATTTGTACTTCTTTTTATCATAGTGTCTGACTTGGTGTGATTTCATGTGTTCTTGATTTTCTTCGTTAAAATTCTTAGCAAGATGTATGAGTTTTTATTCTAGGTAGTAATTGTATTATTTTATGTTCATTCTTTGTAATTTTTCATTTAAAAATGTGTATAAAGCATTCTAAAGTTGAAATATTTCAGCTAAAACAATAAAATAAAATTAAAAAAATGTTATTTAATGGAAAGGCTTATTTCATTTTTCATAATTGAACACTGATGCTCTCTGTTAACTGCCCTGTTTTTTTAAATTCAGAATGTACCTCAGGGTTAATATTGTGGAAGCAAAAACTATATGTTATAAACAACAGATTTCAATGTAATTTACTATGCAACTGTGTAAACACAATGCCGTGCAAAATGTAAACGCCTTTGGTTGATCTAAAGCTGTACTTTGAGAAGCATAGATGCAGAGGGGCACTTCCACTGAAACGAAACTGTGACCCATGACCTGTTGGTTTGGGCTTTCTAGGAGAAAGATGTCTGATTGTCAATTAGTAGCTGATAACAGGTCCTGCAGAAGTAACCTTGAGGTCAAGCTTTCCATTAAACTGTACTTTAAGCAATGAGCAAGGCATTTGAAGCCACGAAGAACATGTGAAGATAAACACAGGTAAACCAGATGGCTGGTCACATGCTTTCAGGGGAATGGAAACCAGCCTACTGAGGCCATTTGATGCTTTGCCATTGATTACATTGAATACAGTTTTTCCATAATAAGAGGAGCAGCATGTGTCCAATAGAGCCCATCCCGGGTTCAAATTAGACAGGAGAAAAAGCCCATTGTGACTATATAAAAGTATGATTTTTGCCATTTACATACACCTGAACAATTGGAGAGTTGACCCGGGGGTAGATCATGAAAAAAAGGTCTAAATGGGAAATCGTCCCCTTTTTTGATATTTTGGTGCATCAGAAAACCATGAAAAACAATAACTCTGCTCAGGTAGGGCGCGCTGAAGTAAAATTAGTATGGCTGTATTCACCGTAAAATATAGAACCCATATATATATCATCATGGGATTATTTGAAAGACCAAGCGAGTTATTGCAGTATGAGATTTTTCAGAACAAAAGTTGCACACATCCCTGTCAATTTGAAATGATGTAATCTATTCCCTCCGCCAGCCTACATTATACATATCTCCCACCCTCTGGTCCTATCAGAAGCCAGTGGGCGTTCTGGTGGGATGTGAAGGGAACATGCTAGCCAATCCTTGCTGTGTTGCTGTGCCACTAGCCATAGAAAAGGCTGGTTTTGCATCATAACTGGACTTTTTGTGAATTATTCGGGGAGAGAGCTTCTGCTGGGGTCTTGCACGGAATAACTAGCAGAGAGGCCTCAATCCTGGCATTGGAGGCAGCGACTGGGACATAGAGAAGCTAGCGGCACCCAAACCAGAGGAGCAGAAGGAGTCTGGGTGCAGTAGAAAATCCCTAACTGAAATCCCTTGATCAGACCTGTGCTGTACGCAGAGGAGCCCTGCTGTTTTCCCTGACCAAAGCCTCCCATGCAAGTAGATATCCCAAAGCCAACAATTGTGCGGGGAGCCACCTGCCTTTATCCTTTCCATTAAGGGGTAAAGTGGGGTGAAACTGAGTAGGGCGTTCGCACAATTTATTAAATCTTACTCAAACAAATTTCCTCATTAGAAGGCCACCCATCTGTTGAAATTGCATTGTGTTGGGATCAGCCATCCTTAAACCTTTCCATTAAAGTGTGGGGAGGGGGCAAACTGTGTAGATCCTAAGCACATTTGATTAAAGTAAATCAATGAATTCCCATATAGAAAATCACAGGATGAGTGTTGTTAGAATTCTAAACTAACAATGCTCATGATCAGTGTGTTTTAGCTAGTATGGCCCATAAAGACCTGGTTGACTGTCTCTGAAATCTTAGACTTGCACATAGAAAGGGGGGAGTGCCCATCATCCAAAAAGGAAGTAATCAACAAAACACCACCATTCAAGTCAGTGTGGAGAGTGCAAAAACGAAATTCTTCAAATTCCTTTTGCCAAACAGAGCCTTTTTAAATAAGCAGCAAAACTATTTTTCCATTGTGCTCACACTCTTTGCACCTTGTCCTTCAATCAAAGGGGTCATATTTAATTGAGGGCTGGAGGGTGGGGGTTTCTGGGAGGAAAGTATCATTTCAAATTAAGTTATTTCTTTGGATCTTATATGGTATTGGGAACGTTTTCCATTGGTTACATTGAAATTAAATCTGTGTAAACTATTATCACGTCTTTCAACATTTCACCTGTTTTGTTTTATATATCTGGGTTATTGTGTGATCTTTGGTGTTGCCAGAGCAGTGGTGGCTGATGTTAGCACTGTGTCCAATATTAAATAAAGAAATAAATAAATATATATTTTTACAACACACCGGCCTGGTTCCTAGTCCGTTGGTAACACAGGGTATTTGTTAGGGTTGGGGCGAGACGGGTTGGATGTCTCACCAAATTGAACCTAAAATAAAAGTGCTTTATTTTGCGCCACCTTGCTTCGGGGGAAAGGAACTCCATGAGTTGAGAGTGACCGCATAATAAACTGTAACACATTGTTTTACTCTTTTTGTAATGTTTTTATTGATCACATTTTAAAAGTGGGCAGTAAAAGAAACAATTTCCAAACAATACATTTTGCAGTGAGAACATGTAAGTACAGTGCATCATTTTTCAGGCAGATCATTTTAAGGTAGATCAAGATCACAATATAGAAACCAATTCCAGACCAAGGAGTGAGTCAGATTTCCCTTCTCCATCATACATGTTATGTTATCCAATATTTATACTGCACCTGTCACCACCGTAGTGAACCTACAGCATCTGGCCAAGTCCAAAAAGTGGCATGTTGTGACCATGAATGGTTGTCGCCAGACTTTAATCTATGGAATGGAAGGGCATGCGTGAGGAGGGGTTGATAGGAAAGAGAAGTTAGACAGTAGAATTACCAAAATCAGAGGAGAAATTTAAATTAGGGTGGGATTCGGACCACGGCTTCTCTTTGAGAAGAAGTCCCTATCTGAGCTTTCTGGGGGTTTCTCTGTCCTATTTGTGGAGAATCGTTATAGTGGTTTGTGAGGCAGGAATCCTCTTAGGCTGAGGCTGGTTGCTTATGGGAGTTGACTTACATAATCCAGCCATTGAATAGCCTTCTCATCCAGGGATACTCTCTCTCTCTCTCTCTCTCTCTCTCTCTCTCTCTTGTGCTCTCTCTCTCTCTCTACCTCCCTCCCTCCCCATCGACCCCATCGAAGCCCTTCTTCCCACATACGGCTTCCTAGTTCCTAGCCAGCATGGAATTGCCTTTCGCAAGTGACCGGCATGCCACCGGCGGCACCGTTTGTGTCCCCTCAGAGGTGCCTAGGACTTCTAACAATAACAGTAACCCCCCCCTTTTTGTATGAAACCACCAACCCCCATGCTTTGCCCTTGAGGAAGGGGGCATGCAATATTCTTAAATGGGCCCCCTTGCTCACCTTCAGTTGGCCCTGGGGCGCCTGCGTATCATAGTCTCTGTGAACTAGCCCACTTTGTGACCTGAAGCAGGGTACGCACGCATCTTTGCAGCCGTGCATATTCCCCTCCCTCCCCCATCTTGTTGCTATATCGTGCCCTGTGTGCATGCAGGTTACGCACAGTTCTATCGCACAATCAGATAATTACTTCCTTTCCCGGAAGTTAGTAAAATTGAACAGACATGAACAGCGATTGGCACACATTTCTCCAAGGTGACTTGGCGGCTGTCCTACTTTATCTGTTACGCTCACCTGGTTCCCACGGGGGCGTCGACCGGAACTGGGCCGCTGTTGTTTCCACCAGCGTGACGTGTAGCGCCGAGATGACTGACTGGACTGGCCCGCTCAGCCTAGTTTGTCTGGCTCGCAGGAATATTCTTCTGCAAAGGAGAAGAGGAATTAACCACCCGTGGAATTGAGTGTCAACCCACCTTCCCCACTCCGGTTGTCTTCCCACAGATCACTCTTGATGTCCCCTCCTTAGTCTCACCTGATGGTTTGGAAGGATGAGCTCTCCATCCTGCGTCGACCGCAGGGGCGCGTTGATGACCAGTTACTTCACTGGCGTAGAGGAATTGGTGAGTTCCAGTATTGACTCTAAAGTCCAATTGTTCATAAGAGTTCAAATGTCTGATCTTCACTCTGTCCGATTCCTTGCAGGTTGCCGATTAATCCACTCAAAGATTTCCAAATGGCAATTGGTAAGATTCAGGTAAGTCTATTGTGGTTTTCCCCTTAGGGGCCGGGGTACGGCGATGAAGCAGAGTTGACTGCGCCGACCCGAGATGAGGTGAGTACCCCCCGTGGTAAATCCGGTAAGTCCTTGGGGGTAGCTTGTATAGCCTTAGAGAGTCCCCTTGCTCACCTTGCTGTCGTTGTCTCCTTAGGTGTCGGAGGGCGGCCGCGAGATGGAGAGAGCCAGATGGAATGCTGAAGTACCGCCAAGCAGGTGAGTTCAGCGCGGCGCCGTAGGAATGCGAAGCAATGCTTCAAAGACTTCTGTCTTTCAGCTCCGTGGTGAAATGGATCAGTATTCAGGTAAGGATTAAAGTTAAAACTCCTGTTCTAACCTTTATCCTTCTTTTCTTCTTGTTTCAGGAGTCCCAGGACTGAAGCGGGCGTGGCTGAAGACTGGAGCTGCTGAAAACACGGTTAGCGTTACGCTGCAGCAAGCAGAATAATGCGAAGCACGTGTGGCTGTCCGGGCGTGGTTTAAATAGCCTTGGAAGAAGATCCAGGTAAGTATTCTTCCACAGTCCCACCCAAGTAACAAAATAGTCCCTTCAGTAAAATAGTCCCTCCTAAGCCACATTCGGCTTGAGTCTTCATGCAGCATGGTCTGCTTCAGGTAAGTTATCAATAATGAGCCTGGCGCACTGACTTTATCTTTATGAGCCTGGCTCCATAGGCGCCAGGACTGCACCCAGACAGCCCCTAACTGGGGCTTTTGGGCATGCTCCAAGTGGCATGATGCCTGCTTCTGGGGCTGCTGGGCCTGGTCTGGTCTTCCGGGGGCAGGCATCATGACAGCACTCCCCCTCAAGGCCCCTCCTAAAGTCGTTCTCCCCCTTGGCCGTGGTTTGTCTGGAAATTCCCGATGGAACCTCTTCACTAAACGAGGTGCATGCACGTGGTCACTAGGTTCCCAAGACCTTTCCTGCGGACCATAACCTTTCCAGTCAATTAGGTAAAAGAGTTTTGATCTCACTCTTTTTGAGTCCAAAATATTCTTGACTTTGAACTCGGGCTCCCCGTCTATGAGGATAGATTCAGGTGGAGTGGTTAGCCTAGTTCCTGGTTGCACTGGCTTCAAAAGAGACACGTGGAAGACGGGATGGATTCACATATGAGCAGGTAGGTCCAACTTGACGGCCACTGGGTTAATAATTGCCTTGACAAAAAAGGTCCCAAATACCTGGGGTTAAAGGTCCGAGTCCCCGTGAGTGGTAAGAGCTTAGTGGCTAACCATACTTGGTCCCCTATTTGGTATTGAGGAGCTTCACTTCTGCGCTGATCCGCATCCTTTTTGTATTTTTCCTTAGCCTTTTGCAAATGGATGGTTGCTTCTTTAAAGGCTTGTGTAATAACAGCGTGGAGATGGTCCACTGCGGGCATCTCTAAATGCTGGGGTGAGTCCAAATCCGAGGTTCGAGGATGGTGCCCATAAATGGTAAAAAAAGGACTTTGTCCAGTTCCTGAGTGTACAGAATTATTGTACGCATACTCTGCGATCCACAGAATGTCTTTCCAATTCCCCTCAGACTGATGTAGCATACAACGGAGGTACTGTTCAAGAGTCTGGTTGGTCCTCTCCGTTTGACCGTCGGTCTGAGGGTGGTGACTGGTCGAAAGCCTAACATCAATTTGTGCCAGTTGGCAGCATTTCCTCCAAAAATGTGAAATGAATTGACTGCCCCGATCTGAAATTAACACTGAAGGAAAGCCATGCAGGCGGACAACATTTTCAAGGAATTCCTTGGCCAGGATTGAAGCTGAAGGTATCCCTTTTAAAGGAATGAAGTGGGCCATTTTAGAAAAAAGATCTACAATAAATAGAATGGTATTGTAACCTTGGTACGGGGGTAAATTTGTGATAAAGTCTAATGACAAGGTATGCCAAGGGGTAGGTGGTATGTCTAATGGTTGCAATAATCCAGCAGGTTTTTTCTTTTGCCCTTTATTTTGTGCGCAAATGCCACAAGACATGACAAATGACTTGACATCCTTTCGCCAGGTGGGCCACCAAAATTGCTTCCTAATTTTAGCTTCGGTTTTTGCAATACCCGGATGCCCTTCTATTAAGGTGTCATGGTAATGGGAAATGACAAGTTCCTGTAGTTCTTTTTGCGGTAAAAATAGCCAGCCTTGGTAATAAGGTAAATCATCGATGACAGAGTACTCTGGACCTTTCTTTGCCCAGTCCTGTAGGGCAACGGAATCAAAGAGTTGGTGGATCTTGTTTTGAATGTCCTCCATTGTCTGTATGGATGTCAGGCCAAGGATTCTCTGTTCCGGAATTATGGGTACGGGTTCTAAAGTTATTTCTGCTTCTCCCATTCCAATCCGGGACAAGGTGTCTGCTTTACCATTCTTACAACCTGGTCGATAGGTTATTACAAAATCAAACTTGGCGAAGAACAATGCCCAACGGAGTTGGCGCGAAGATTTGGCTTTGGCTGTCTTTAGGTATTGTAAGTTGCGGTGATCGGTGATGACCGTGATGGTATGTCTGGCACCCAGTAGATAGTGCCGCCAAGCCTTGAAGGCGGACTTGATGGCCAGCAGCTCCTTGTCGGTTATGGCATAGTTTAATTCGGGGGCTGAAAATGTTCTTGACCAAAACGCCACTGGGTGAAGCTGGTTAGTTTCGGGATCCTTTTGGGAAAGGACTGCTCCCATGGCTGAACTGGATGCATCTGTTTCGACTATGTAGGGAAGCTCGGGGCGCGGGTGTCTTAATATGGGAGCAGATGTGAATTTAGCTTTTAACTCTTGGAAGGCGTTCTCGACTTCCTCAGTCCACACAAAGTGTTTGTTTTTTCGCAATAGCGTCGTAATGGGCAATGTTCCCTCTAATTTTTTTAGGCTGTGTGCGCCAAAGAATAGTTGTGTGCGGGCTGTTTTTCAGTCATGTGCGCAACTGAGTGATACGCTGCCAGACCGAGGGTGGTCGGCGGCGGCACGGCGGCAGTGGTGCAGCGCCTTACCAGTGAGCAAGGCTTAGTGATCAGATTCCACAGTGTGCAAGCGAGGAATGCGAATTTGCGGCACAACAAGCTCTACTTCAAGGGATATTTGGGTGCTCTATTCTCAAGACTTTAGCTCATCTGAAATTGTGCCATTTTACATCTCTAAACATTAGCAAGATCATTCGTTTTATGATGGGTTGGTACAAGAACAGAGTGGTTCTTGTAGTGGAACACAGATTCTGCCTCACAAATTAATATTAGCACAGCATTAGCTTCTCCATTCTCAGTTCACTAAATGTATGGAATATAAAGGAAATGCTTTCTATTGGTTTAATGAAATAAACAATACATGAACATGATTAATGACAAAGATGACGAAGGGGGGGTATGAATGGACATTGGACTATTATCATAACATATCATAGTCCCCATTCCCAAAATGGGAAATTGGGATTTACCATTTACTGGCGCCTGACTTCCCGGAACCGCAGGGGCTATAAGGCCCCAGTGTTTCCGGCAAGCTAGCCGCCAGTAAAATTCCCAAATCCAGCATGGTTACCACAAGACTTGTAATGAGGCCCTATGTCTCGCATTTATATTGTTTATTTTCGCTCCGCATTTAAATTGAGAGTGGAAGTCTGACAACAAGTATTTTAAAACAGAAAAAAATCAGTATCAGCATATTTCAAGGTCAAGTGTGGAACATTAGTAAATGCAGGACCCTAAAATGCAGCGGGTGTACTAACTTTCGAATGCAGCCCAATAGCCACCTATAAGTGGAAGCCCTAGGGTCCCATTCTGGATGGATGCGCGAAGGCTCGGAGTGGGCTTGAGGTTTCGCCATCTATTTCACTTATATGGAATCCAACGCTTGTCACTGTGCCAGTAGAGAGCTGGTTCTAGCAGGGGTGGACCTGGAACAAAAAGAGGCTCTGGAAAAACTTTATAAGTGGCCCCATTTCCCCAAATTACACATTTTCAGCAAGCCCAAGCCCTTTCCTATGAGAAACTGTGGAAATAAAATACCAGTTACCTTACCACACAAAAGACGACCATGGCGCAGAGGCCTGCCAGGAAATCTACGGAGTTCCCTATAGTCGGACCGCCCCTGAGTTCTAGTCATTTACTGGGGGTTGGGGGATAGTGACTTTTCAAGGATGACACACACTACATGCTGAAACGGAGGTGCTGAGACTCAAACTCGGGACTCAACTCAAACAACAGAAAGTAAACCAGTCATGACAACAGTCCTTCCATTGCTTGCTAGCGTCTCCCACTATCAGCATATTTCAAGGTCAAGTGTGGCACATAGGTAAATGCAGCGCCGTGGATGCCCTAACTTTCGAATGCAGCCCAATAGCCAGGGGTCAAGTCCTAAGAATGAAAGTCGGGGGACTCATCCACAAACGCAATCAGATGTGACACTACCAGAAGTTAACATATCAAGGTGAAATATGTGCATTTCATTAAATTGCCTTTGCATAACCACCAAAATTGCACAGGACGAACGGCATTTGGCTTTCATAAAATCGACACACACACAAAACCAAGAGAGGATATTTTCTTCCAATAGTGTATTTGAAATCGTTAAAAGGTGTGCATGTTTTAAACTCCAACAACCAATACAAATGTTTTCCCTGGGACTTATATAGGTTATATAGTGCATTGGTGAAGCGTCCAGCCTGGAAACCTGACAACTGCTTTTCGCAATAATCACATAGATCCATCCTAAGAATATTCATTAGTCTGTAGCACCCTATTTCCCCTGGACATTCTTTGTGGTGCATACAGCACAGTGTCAATGTCACTATTGTGTCAATTTTAGACCCAGTATAGGTAAGGCAGAGATGACCAGTGTGTGTTGCTGCTCAAAATGCAGACTCATTAGCCCATGTTTTAAATGTGCATAAATTACACAGAAGGGACCTGTTACGTTTGCACTTTGGTGTAAACAGGTCTCCTCTGTGGACTGTTCAACATTAGCACATCAGAGTTGAAAGTGGAGTGTAAAATGGTGGCATACTCGCCTTTACGCCGCTCTGCCTGCCATTTACGCACCACAGGCAGCATTTGCAATGGATTACTATGGCACCCACAGCATTTACAGCAGCATGTACATGTCATGCTGTCATAAATGCGGGAGTATTTGTATGGCGGAGAGGAAGAGGGAGGCAGAGTCATAACTTACGATCCATGCCTCCCCTCCGCCATAGAAATGGATGAAAATGAGGTGTAACGTGAATTCAATGCATTACATTGACATATGCCTCCAAAAAGATGAGCTCCTATGTGTTCAACATCAGGAGGACATAGAAAGCGGACCCACCACCCATCGAGATTATGCAGAATGAAATGCAGACAGTTCAACAACGGGGTTTCTTCTGTCGCAGGCTCGGAATGGCCTATAGGTCAATAGAGCAATGCCCGAGCCAAAAACGTAAAATGCTAGTGTGGGCCAGTTTTTTGGTCAAAGTGGGTCACTATTTTGGCCCAATGAATTACTTCACCATGTGGCTAGTCGTTTTGACCAGTGTTTCTGAATAAATATTCTTGAAATTGCACAATTTGCATTGCATTTTATCAAAAACCACCCTCTTGGGTACTACTCAAACTGTCCGTCACAAAAGGAATGAATTGCCATTTGCAACTGTGAGCCACTTTTTCATTGGTGCCCGAGACAATGTTATGACCCAGTCCGTCCCTGCTTTTGTGTCGCATGAGATGTCCATTAGATGGTTAGACTTTTTCAGTGCACTTGTGTTGATTTTCAACCCATAAGAAGACAAGGTGGATTATTGAAGCGGAGGCCAGGCTTTGAAAGGAAGAAAACATTGCAACCCCTGTCCCTTCCCATGCGCACATGTTAATTAATCCCCATGGGTGCAATGAACGATGTGAGGGTTCAGATCTGTCGGAGAGGTTGCTCTGTTTGTAATTGCTTTGTGAGCTATTTGTTGTTGTTGGGGTGTTTTTTTGCTTAGACCCTCCAAGGTTGCCACAGCAAAGGCTGGGGCTTTGAGGATGCTTTCTCATGGCAATTTGTGAAAGCGCTTGCAGCCAACTGGAAGGGAAGCGTCATTGCTTGCTAGCGTCTCCCACTATCAGCATTTTAAAAGTAATGTCTTTTTGCACAGCCCGTCATGTTGGAATTATCCAGGTTACAGGTCCTAGAACCTGGAGAATTCCAACATGACGGGCTGTGCAAAAAGACATTACTTTTATAACGCTGAGTAGTGTGTCTTGATCCTCCTGAATTCGGAGGGTGCAATGTTCGGGTACAGGCCACTCATACGCCTGGACATTATCAAGAAGGCTTTTCAGTCCTCAGCGCGGCCCGCAGCGTGTTTTTAAAGCTGGCCTGGGATCCCCCCGGATACTTAAAATGCAATAAAATAGAGCATGCCTTAGGTGCGGTCTGGTGGAAGGCGGGGGAGGGGAATAAGGTGTAGAATGCCGGCGTGAGCGCCAAATCCACGGGGGTAGAGGCAGGTTGGGCCTGCTGTCATGGGGGTGATAAGAGACGGTCCCCTGCTGATGAAATCCGACAGATAGTTGAAGTCTCATTTTAAATGGACTTCCAAATCCAAACTTAGGCTGCCCGCCCTGCCACCCACCCATATAACTATTTTTGTACCTACCTTAGGCTAGGTGGCACGTGGCTGTGTGCAGCTCTCTTCACAGGGGTGGGGTCACACAAGCTGCAGCAGGTGCCTGTGGCGTCGTCCGTCGTGGCACTGGCAGCTCGAGTTCCTCAGGCTCAGCCAGTGTCTGCATGCAGACTTGGGGTCTCTCGCACTTGCTACTGGCATACAGTGCCTAGTGCGCAAGGCAAGGAGAGACCCAGCAGCAGGGCACGTGCATTCCCGCGACAGGGCGGTGGCTAGGCTCCCTGCGCACGTGCAGAGTGCAGCCCTGAGCCAAGCACAGTCAGCACGAGTAGCAGCCCAGGAGGCCGCAGCAAAGTTTGTGTCACCGCACGAAGGTGTGTTTTCTAGCAATCACGAACGTTGCTGCTGCCTTCTGGCCTGCATCTAGGCTGGCCGCCAACCCACCAGTATTTATATTTGGTGGCCAGCCTTAAAAAATGTTTTTAAAAAAAAAAAAAAAAAAATCATGAAATGGTGATTGGAGCACAAGTGCGTGGCAAAAAAAGCACTATGCGCGGCTCAGAATCAAAAGGTGTGCGGCCGCACAGGCGCGCACCTTACAGGGTACATTGGTAAAGGGATGTACAATGTGTGAGAAGTCTGGGATAAACCTGCGGTAGAAATTGGCAAAGCCAAGCATGCTTTGCACTCCTTTGATTGAACTTGGCGAAGGCCAATTAAGAATGGCACCCACTTTTCGTGTATCCATCCGGATTCCTCTCGGGGTCAGAATAAATCCAAGGAATTCCACTTCTGTAGTGTGGAAGATGCACTTTTCCAGTTTAGCATATAATTTATGCTGGCGTAACTTCTCTAGGACTGCTCTGACGTGTTTTACATGCTCAGATTCTGATAAAGAGTATACTAAGATGTCGTCGATGTAAACGACCACACAAACGTCGATAAGCTCTCGGAGGACATCGTTCATGAAGAACTGGAAGGCTGCTGGTGCATTGCATAGTCCGAAGGGCATCACCTGGTACTCAAATAGTCCGTACTTGGTGTGAAAAGCAGTCTTCCATTCGTCACCCTCTTTGACACGTACCAGATGATATGCCCCCCGAAGGTCTAGTTTCGTGTATATACAAGCGTCCTTCACCTGGTCTAGTAGTTCTGGGATCAAAGGCAGTGGGTATCGATTCTTGATGGTTATCTGATTCAGTGCGCGGTAGTCTATACATGTTCTAAGGTCGCCTTCCTTTTTCGGTACGAAGAACAAAGCTGAAGATGCAGGGGACTTGGACGGGCGAATGAAGCCATTAGCAAGGTACTGGTCTAGGTACTAGCGCAAATGGAGATTTTCGGGTTGCGTAAGGGCATAGATTCTGCTGCAAGGTGGTTGTGCTCCAGGTACAAGATCTATTTGACAATCATACGATCTGTGAGGTGGTAAGGTGTTTGCCTGTTCCTTTTGGAAGACATCCTGAAAGTCTTGGTATTCAACAGGTAATTGTATGCCTACTGGAATTACTGGGGCCAGGACTGAGTTTTGAGTTTTCCTTGGGTAGCAGGTGTGAGCACATTCTGGGAAGGTTAGTCTCTTCTCTCGCCAATCAATACAGGGATTATGTTTTTCCAACCAAGGTATCCCCAGTATCAGCTGAAACTGTGGGGCCTTGATTAAGTCAAACACCATAGCCTCCCGATGCCCATCTTGACTCAGCAATGTCATCTCTGCAGTGGAATGAGTTACGGGTCCAGAGGCAGTGGTGACAACATCGGCCGTGGTCTTGCGGGTGAGAGATATATTCATCCTGGTAGCCAATTCCCAGTCCAAGTAATTTCCTATGGCTCCACTGTCTACGTACGCCTTTACCGCGTGCATGCGTGATGGCTGCTCTGGATCTACAAGGACCATGGGTATGGTGAAATGCGAGGTCAGAGTGTCCTTCTTTAAGATGGGCAAGCGGACCTCTACGCTTGCCGGGCGTGGTCGTTTCCCGAGTCAGATTTCACATGGTTTTCGTCTGCTGCTCCTATAACTTTCTTGGGTGGTTTTACAGGGCAGTTCCGAAGAAAATGACCAGTAGTTCCGCAATATAAACATAATTGCAGTTGCCGTCTTCTATCTCTTTCCTTCTGGGTTAAGGGTCCTTTAACCCCCCCGATTTGCATAGGTTCTGAGACATCTACTCCCTTGGAGCTTACGTGGGTTTTAACCAACACCCTGTTCTCAAACTTGGTTCGGTCAGCCTTCCTGGTTTGAAGTCTGTGATCGAGCTGGACCACTAGATCTATATATTCAGCACAGTCTTGAGGCGGGTTCACGATTTGGGCTAAAACATCTTTGAGTTCTCCCCGAAGTCCTCGATGGAATAATGTGATTCGCTTGGCTTCAGGCCATTCGGTTTCCACTACTAATCTATTGAAAGTTGCAATGTAAGATAAAAGATCCTGGTTACCTTGATGTAGGGATAAAAGTTTGTTGTCCAAAGCCTGTCCTCGGGAGTGTCGGGCGAATAGTCTTTCCATGCTTGTTCGAAAACCCTGGAAATCTCGAAGAATCGGGTCATCCTGGTTAGCTAGTGGAATGGACCAATCCGCCGCACTGCCGCTGAGATATGACAGTACAAAGGCTACCTTGGCCTGATCGTTTGGGAAAGCTCCAGGTCTACATAAAAAGTGCAAGCGGCATTGATTCATGAATGTTGCAAACCCTTTTGGGTCTCCGGCAAAGTGTTCAGGCGGAGCCAAAGGAACAGCTCCAGGTAAATTTATCTGCACCCGGTTACTCGATGGTACAGGAGCTGGACTTGCCCCAAGTCCTGGTAGAGGTGTTTGTCCAGCCTGGCTCTGTAATAGTTGTCTGGCCAACTCATCAGTTCGTTCTTTTGACACTATCAGTTCCCTCCTGAGGGCATTGGTTTCTTGGTGGGCGGAATGCACTTCGGCCCTTAATTCCCCTAATAATTGGGCCAACTGATCAGTTTCCGAGGTCTCCATGACGCCCAGGTGGGTAATTGTGGGTAGGCTTCGCGTTCTGTTACGCTCACCTGGTTCCCACGGGGGCGTTGACCGGAACTGGGCCGCTGTTGTTTCCACCAGCGTGACGTGTAGCGCCGAGATGACTGACTGGACTGGCCCGCTCAGCCTAGTTTGTCTGGCTCGCAGGAATATTCTTCTGCAAAGGAGAAGAGGAATTAACCGTCCGTGGAATTGAGTGTCAACCCACCTTCCCCACTCCCGTTGTCTTCCCACAGATCACTCTTGATGTCCCCTCCTTAGTCTCACCTGATGGTTTGGAAGGATGAGCTCTCCATCCTGCGTCGACCGCAGGGGCGCGTTGATGACCAGTTACTTCACTGGCGTAGAGGAATTGGTGAGTTCCAGTATTGACTCTAAAGTCCAATTGTTCATAAGAGTTCAAATGTCTGATCTTCACTCTGTCCGATTCCTTGCAGGTTGCCGATTAATCCACTCGAAGATTTCCAAATGGCAATTGGTAAGATTCAGGTAAGTGTATTGTGGTTTTCCCCTTAGGGGCCGGGGTACGGATATGAAGCAGAGTTGACTGTGCCGACCTGAGATGAGGTGAGTACCCCCCGTGGTAAATCAGGTAAGTCCTTGGGTGTAGCTTGTATAGCCTTAGAGAGTCCCCTTGCTCACCTTGCTGTCTTTGTCTCCTTAGGTGTCGGAGGGCGGCCGCGAGATGGAGAGAGCGTGATGGAATGCTGAAGTACCGCCAAGCAGGTGAGTTCAGCGCGGCGCCGTAGGAATGCGAAGCAATGCTTCAAAGACTTCTGTCTTTCAGCTCCGTGGCGAAATGGATCAGGATTCAGGTAAGGATTAAAGTTAAAACTCCTGTTCTAACCTTTATCCTTCTTTTCTTCTTGTTTCAGGAGTCCCATGACTGAAGCGGGCGTGGCTGAAGACTGGAGCTGCTGAAAACACTGTGAGCGTTACACTGCAGCAAGCAGAATAACGCGAAGCACGTGTGGCTGTCCGGGCGTGGTTTAAATAGCCTTGGAAGAAGATCCAGGTAAGTATTCTTCCACAGCCCCACCCAAGTAACAAAATAGTCCCTTCAGTAAAATAGTCCCTCCGAAACCTCATTTGGCTTGAGTCTTCATGCAGCATGGTCTGCCTCAGGTGAGTATGCAGCATGGTCTGCTTCAGGTAAGTTATCAATAATGAGCCTGGCGCCCATGGCGCCAGGACTGACTTTATCTTTATGAGCCTGGTGCCAGGACTGCACCCAAACAGCCCCTAACTGGGGCTTTTGGGCATGCTCCAAGTGGCATGATGCCTGCTTACAGGGCTGCTGGGCGTGGTCTGGTCTTCCGGGGGCAGGCATCATGACATTATCCAGCTTGTGTACTCGACTTGCCACATCCCGGGGACTCCTGCCCTGCGGTGATTCTCTGACTTTCAAGGTTAGTGGGAAATTTCCGCACTCTTCCTCATTTCTCCGAGTACTGACTCACCTCACAGCTGCTGGCTTGGTGTCCACGGTCACTTAACAAAATCCTTGTGCCTAAAAGCTTGTGTAGAGTGCAGACATTTTTGTCCATAGCACATCAAGTGGCCATTTACTACATTGTGCCACAATTAATGCTTTGTTGTGATGTGTCTATCACTCCCATCTCCCTGGCATGCTGCTCAGGATGTTTGTTTGCATGTATGAGGTAACAAGTGCTCAGAGTATGGGATGTCCTGTGAGTGCGCTGCTTTCCCTATTTTGCCAACCTCTGAAGCCTGAGAGTAGATGCACGCAGGCTTGACATGCGGCCAACCTTGCACCAGACCTGCAGAGGAACTTAACTGGTCTGCTGTTAAATCTCAGTTACCAGTTTAATTGTATCCACTACAGAATAATTGCTCATTTTACTATAGCCAATATGATAGCTCAGTGGGTTGAGCGCTCGCTGCTGCAATGTGCTTGTGAACTGCACGTTGCAGGTTCGAATCCCAGCAATGCCATCTCAGCCTTTCATCCTTCTCAGGTCGATAAATGCGTACCAGCACAGGTTAGGTGTTATTGTATGCATATTTGTTCTGTAAAAAAGAGCTTACGTATAAGTGCTATACAATAACATATTATCATTTGGCCTTGCACGTCTGCTTGCATTCACAGTAATTTGACAATATGTATCCATACACACAGATATTAATGATACATATAGTGATCCATTCTTATATGAAATGTATATCACATTAGTGAAATCATAACCATATTTTCGTAGTGTACTTAGGAACAATGCTATTTGATGCGCTTCCTGTTTTGTCAAGAGGTGAAAGGTCGTGTCTCATCGCTTCCCGTGATGTCACTTTGGGGTTGGGGGGGGGGGGGTCAAATGACATCACTTCCGGTGATGTCAATAGAGGTGAAGGGTCATGAGGTGAGGGGCAGGCCACTTTTTTGAGGCAAGGGGTGGGACCCTTTTTTTTGGGTGTCCGGGCCTATTTCTTGTCCCATTTCGACCCTGCTCTTGGTGTTCAACACACAGGCCAGCATAACATATAACACGGGGTCCCCGGGTGAATGTGAACAGGGGAAAATATCCCTCCTGCCACTCGTTTCACCATACAAATTCTTTTTTTTTTAATCAAAGATTTTATTGATTTTCAAAGTTAAACATCATTACAAACATCTCTCAACATTTCAGGGAGGGGGCATAGTGGGTGTGGGAGGGCAGAGGGGGGAAGGAAGGGGGGGAAGAAGGGGAGAGAAGGGAGGAAATGTCAAGGCAGGAGTGTGGGGGGGAGAGAGCAATGTAATCAAAAGAAAACAGCATTAACCGTTACAAACTCAGCTTCAGGGACCTTGGTCCGACAGACCATCGGTTTTTCATAGGATGATTTCGTGGCAAAGGGCGGTCTTAACAGAATTAGTACTTCCCTTTCAATGAGCCATCAGCTGTCCTCCTCCCATCTTCTCCATATTTTCTCTGCTTTATGGGGGCACCCTCTTGCTTTATACACCCGGTGCTCCATTACCGCACATATGTCCACTTCCGTGACCCACTGGTCATAGCTGGGTGTGCGCTCCGAACCCCACAGTTGTGCAATGTTCTGCCTAAGGACTGCGAGTGCGGTTGACCACAGCAGTTTCTCATATCGAGATAAGTCAGTGTCCCCGGAGACCCCCAGAAGCAATTGTATCGGGCACCTCTGTATCGTCTTTCCCAGGACGTTAGACAGTTTATTTATGCCAGAGCAACTGAATACTGCTACACTCCCACAGAATATGAAAAAAGGTACCTTCCTCTCGCTTGCAGCGTAGGCACTTTGTGTCGACGGCCCTGCCCCATCGGAAGAGTGCTACTCTCGGGTAGTAGGTGCGGTGCAGGATCTTCAGCTGGACGAGTCGGAGTCTCGAGGAGATGGTGGTTTCACGCGGGTACATCAGGGCCTCCGTCCAGTCTTCCGGAAGGAGGGGACCTACATCTTGTTCCCATTTTGTTTTCAGGTCGGATAGCTCTGAAGTTGCGAAGGAGGTTATTATAGTGTACATGGTGGAGGTGACCTTCCGCTCCACCCGATCCAGAACTATGTTTCATTCAAGCGGGGAGCTTTCGGGCTGATCTTGTATGGTCCGTCGTTGGGCTGTCCAGGCATGATTTAGCTGCATGTGGTGGAACCTTTCCGTGTCCGGCAGGGAGAACCTTTCTTGCATCATTTCAAATGCTGCCATGTTGTCTTCCTGTACCACCTCTCCAACAGTGGAGATTCCACGCTGGGTCCATTCGGGCCATTTCGGCAGTTTCCGAACTTCGGGGAGGTTGCAATTGTTCCACAATGGCTGGACCAGTGTTGTTTTCCCGCCCCAGCCCAAGAATCGAAGCGCTTCCTTCCAAATTCTCGTTATGTGGGATGCCATGTCAGATTTCGGAGGGCAGTCCAAGTCTCTGTAGAGGTGCTCTATTGGTTTGATTGTAGTGTTGTAATGGAAGCCCCTGATATGTGGGAGACTCCTGTCACCATGAAGCATGTCGTTTATTACATCCATCTGACTGGCCCAGTAGTATGATTGCATCCTGGGCAGCCCGATCCCCCCTCCCAAACAGACCTCTGAAGGGTCGCAAGGGCAATTCTCGGGTGACCACCTTTCCAGAGCAGCTTTCGCAGGATGCATTCGATTTTGTGGAATTCCCGGTGGTCGATATGTAATTGCGCATTTTGCAGGACGTATAGAAATTTCGGGAGGGCGATCATTTTAAACAATGCCGCCCTACCCATCAGTGTCAGCAGCAAGGAGATCCAGTGGTGAGTGTCGTCTGCAAATTTTGCCATCAAGGGGGACAGGTACAGGGTAGTATATTCAGTAAGGTGCATTGTAATATGTATACCCAGGTATTTAAATCGGTCCTTCTCAATTTGGTAGGGGCCGGTCGCCAGACACGACGATGGAGTGTTCCCTATAGGAAAAAGGATGGACTTGGACCAGTTCACGTGTAGTCCACAGAATGCCTCATATTGGCCCAGCAGCTGCACGACTCTGGGGCAGGAGGTACTTGGGTCCTTCAGGTAGATGAGTAGGTAATCTGCGTAGAGGGATATTCTGTCTTCCCAGGTATCGGACTATCGGAAACCCTCCCATGTTGGGTCGTTTCGTAACAGGATCGCCAGGGGTTCGATCGCAATAGCAAAGATCATGGTGGATAGTGGGCAGCACTGCCTTGTACCCCTTCCCAGACAGAAGAGTTCTGATCGCCAACCGTTGACCCTGGTCCTGGCAACCGGGGATTCGTATAGTAGCTTCACCCAAGTCATGAAGTTCTCACCAAAGCCCATGCGGCGCATGATGGTCCAGACAGCCTCCCACCTCACCAAATCGAAGGCTTTTTCAAAGTCAATTGCCAACAGGGCCAGTGGTCCTTGTATGCTGCCGGCTCTTTCCAAAACCGCAAATAGTCTGCGGAGGTTCATGCGAGTTGATCTCTGTGGCATGAAACCGCACTGGTCCGGGTGGATCAGGGAGGGAATTACCTCTTCTAAACGGTCCGCTAGAAGCTTCGCCAGTATTTTAGTTTCAGAGTTGATGAGTGAGATGGGCCTGTACGAGCTACATCTGTCTGGGGGCTTGTCCGGTTTAGGGATCACTACGATTATTGCTTCTCGGAGATCTGGGGGGAGAATGCCCTTCTCACGAGCATGGAGGTACATTTGCAGGAGCTGGGGAGCTATCACGTTAGTGCCCACCCTTCGCAATAGCTCTACCGGGAAGCCGTTTGGACCAGGAGTCTTACCGGTCTGGAGTCCAGAAATGGCGACTAGGATCTCATCCTCCGTGATCTCCCGCTCCAGTCGTTGCCTTTACGCCTCATTCAAGGTAGGGGTTTCAATTCGATCCATAATCGTGGCATCCATTGGGATTGTGGATTGACTTTATAGCTCTGCGTAGTATTCCGCAAAGCCCTGGGTTATTTCCTGGTCCGTCACCCTTGCGTTCGGACCATCCGCTTCGAGTCTCCGGACATTGCTACGTCCCTGCTCCTTCCTTTCCAGCCATGCCAGCATCTTACCCGCCTTGTCACCAGTTTCGTAGACCCTTGCTCTCATTGGAGTGTGTGCTTGGCGCGCATTGTCCATCGCTATGCTTTGCAGTCTTTTTTGTGCAAGTAGCAACGTCCGATTAGAGGCTGGCGTGTTTTCCACTTCTGCCTCCCCTCTGCCTGTTTGACTTGGAGCTCTGCTTCACGGATCTTACTCATATGTAGCCTCTTTTTGGCCGCCGTCCAGGATATTAGTTCGCCCCTCAGCACTGTTTTATAGGCTTCCCATAGCATTTCAGGGTTCGTTGCGGTCTGTGGGCCTCATTAGGACCCTGGCGGAGAGGGTGTTACGCCAGCGTAGTGCATGGCGTACCTCTCCGCCATACTACGAGTTCCCGTAGCGCCATGGAGGTTTTCTCCGCCTGGTTTTACCAGCCGGAGAAAACCATGGCGCTACGGGACCTCGTTGTTAATTACGCCACCGTATTTTACGGTGGCGTAATTAACTCCTTCCCCACTCCCATTATACCCTATGGGGCAAAAATGGGAATGGGGAAGGGCAGAATGGGGATTGGGGATTTACCGCTCCGCCGAGGTCGGAATGGGGCGGTAAATCCGCCAACCCCCATGGCGCTATCGGCGGCTTTCCGCCATGCTTCGCGGTGCATTTAGCACCGCGAAGTCCGCCTGGGTCGTAATGAGGCCCTGTGTGTTTAACTCAAAGTATGAGGTGGTGGTCTCCTGTAGTTTATCTATCAGCTCTGGGTCCCCCAGATAGTAACTGTTCAGGCGCCAACATGGCGGTGGGACCCTCCGGGACGTTATTAGTAGCATTTCTAGCGGAGAGTGATCAGAGATGCCTCTAGGTAGTATGTTTATTTCCTGTGCCCTGTGTAGATCAGTTGCGGGAGTGAAGAAATAGTCCAGTCTAGAGAGCGAGGCATGGGCCCCTGAGTGGAAAGAATACGCTTTAGCATCTGGGTGCAGTTCCCTCCACACATCGCACATGCCGAGTGCGTTGGCGAACGTAGCAAGCCTAGTGGGGACTTTGGTGTTCCTATTACGTATATGGGATCTATCCAGGGTGACATTCATGACTTCGTTGAAGTCACCGCCAAGTATCAGGCAGTTTGAGGTGTCATTAGCAATTAGCTTGGAAAAGTCATCGGGCTCGTATAGGTCAGAGAGCCATTGTTCTAGAAAGAGTTCCATGCAGGGGCCCTCTGCCTTTTCGGGTATGCCCAGGATGCCTACATTATTGCGCCTGGACCTGCCCTCTCCTTCCTCGATTCTGTCTTCCAGCACCTTTAGTTTGGACATTGTGTTATGGAGTTGTTGCACGGTGTTCATTCTGTCCTCCGTATTAGAAATGCGCTGCCGTTAGTTTTAGGAGGTCGTGCCTGAGGAGGGAGACATCCATGCTAAGTCCGTCCATTTTCCGCTCCATGGACGTGCGGGAGTCGGTAATGGCGGCCATGATGTCTTTGAGCGATATTCCTTGGTCCGTCACCATGTCGACTGAGAGTTCAGCGGGTTGGGGAGGAGGAATGGTGTATTGATCCATTTTGCTTTGGGCATGAAGCTTCCTCGGCCTGTCTTTCCCCATAGCGCCTGGGCCTCCGCGTACGCTATGTGGGCCGATGTGGTCGACCTCGCCCGAGCACCTTGCTGCCAGGTGTGCCCCTTGTCTCTTTTACCTTGTCGGCGGGTCGCACCCTTCGTAGCTGCTGTGCTCCGGGGATATGTCCTCCCTCCAGGGCTGATGGAAGTAGCGTGCCTCCCGGGGCAAGGAGTGCTCTTCGCTCTCACACCGTATGATGCTGGGGTCTCAGAAGGCAGGGCTCACCGGTCTTCTCTCCCCCTGCAGGCCTTCTTAACTTTCCCGGCCAGCGATGGTGCTCTGACCAGACGCCCGAGGGGGCAGGGAGCCGGCACAGGAGGCCTAAGGTCCACTCTTTGGCAGGCTCTCCCGCTACCTTCTTGTCTGTGCTGTCATTCAGGGAGCGTGTCTTCGGCCGCACCTTTCTCCTGCTGTGATCGATCAATCTGTTGCAGTTCGGCCACCGTCTCAGCGCGGCCTCGCTGGGTGTGCACCGGAGGTTCAGCTGCGTGCGCCCGTGGCCATTTTGAAAGCGGGCTGGCTGTTATCGCTAGAGGACTTCACACGGTCGTCTCCGAGGAATCCGACCGCGGTTCTCTTCAATCTTCGCTCCAGGAATGCCTAAGGGTGTTCGCTATCGTATCAGAGTATTTCCAGCTCTTATTACCCCTGAAAACAGGCTTTTTTAGATCAGGATGTTAGTGCAGCTGCTGGAGCCGAGCAGATGCACGTCTACTTCATCCCGCGGTTAGCCACGCCCCCACCATACAAATTCTTGAATCCAGACGGCAACTAAAAACAAACCAGCTCCCTTCCAGAACAGCAGTATACTCCTCTCAGCCACGAGCAATGCAACTGCCACACATTTAGTGAGATAGTGGGGTATTTAGAGTACAAATAGCAAATAAATTCCTCTTAACTTTCGCAAATCAACTGTAACCAAGATTCTCAGGGTGACCCACAAATTTGGAAACAACAAACATTTATTTGTATGATTTGTATGATGATTATGTTGTAACAAAGAACACGTTTTCACTATCCACAAGCCATAATTGTTGGCTTTGCCATTTACAATTACAACTTACTAAATCACGAGTGAGGGTTTTGAATAGCATATAGTGTGAAACGAATGAATTCTATGGACTCTCAATTTTGGCAAATAAGCCACAGTGAGCTTCAGTGATTTGCACTGGATGAGCCACAGTTAGGTGGTGGGCCAGGAGTTTAGGCCAGTCTGCACTTTAGGCACTTAAAGATAAATCTTTCCATCTCTAGTTGGTACGGGTATGTTAATGAGGGCAGGGAGGGGGCTTACAAACTCAGGGTTTACAGTGGTACCATGGAGACTAGAAGCTGCATTGTGATAGAAAACGCACAATAATGTCACCTTCATGCAGTCATTTTTTTACCCACTAAGGAACATGTTACCCACCCCTCCCATTTCTAATCACCCACAATTTGCACTTCGTGGGGGAGAAAGGGAGTTCTCTCAGACATGGCTTGGACTGTCTGGGAACAGGTAATACTGAATCCTCATAAAGCATCAATGTTATTGGGATCTGCCTGCTTCGCCACCCACAAAAGAGGGGCCTGAGTACAGCCAAGAGTACGACTTGACATTGCAAAAGAGACTGCCTATTGTTTGACGGGAATCGAGTATGATATGACAGCAGTGAAGCACAATTCAGAAAAAATCCAGATGATACAGTACAGTACAGTCAACCTTACAGCAGGAATTACGAGATCGCACAGCCTGACAGGTGGACAGTTCTGCAGAGAGTGCAGACTGACAGGAGGGAGGAGCAGCTCAGAGTACAGCTTGGCAACATAGTGCTGACCACATCTTGACAGAAATGCTCATCCTAGAACCAAGCCAGAGCGCAGACAGTCCAGAGTGCAGCTTAACACCATAGTACAGCCCGGTTAACAGCCTGGCAGAACAACAGAGCAAGGAATATGGCCAGACAGATGTAAAAAACAGTAAAACAGAATAGTGTAGTACAGTCTAAAGTTTAGCCTGAGTGGAACACAATAAAGTCTCATAAAAGTACAATGTAACCTAACAGTTCAATACAACCCAATCGCACATACGTAGTAGACGCATTTCTTCTCTTTTGAAACATCATCATGTTGAAATGCTGAGAAGTAATGGGTGGTTCATCTGTGAACAGCATGTCTGAGATGGCCCCCCTGCTCAATTCAGTGTTTTGTATGCACCACCTGCTTGCTTTTCCCTTTAACCATCACTGATCATAGATGACGCCACACACCACGTCTCAAAACACCTATACCACTATCAGGAACCCAACCTAACCATGCCAGGGATACCTCTCGGAATGGCCAAATGTGCTTTGAAACCATCTGTCCCTCCTATACCCAGGCCAAACACTGTAAGCACCTGGCTAAACACAATGGCCCTCATTACGACCTTGGCGGAGGACCATGGTGCAATTAGCACCATGGTCCATGGCGCTAAGGGTGCAATTCCGCCATGGTGGTTGGCGGACTTACCGCCCCATTCCGACCTTGGCGGGGCGGTAAGTCCCTAATCCCCATTTTGCTCTTCCCCATTCCCATTCTTGCCCCATAGGGCATAATGGGAGTGGGGAAGGCGTTAATTACGCCACCGTAAATTACGGTGGCGTAATTAACATCAAGGTCCCTTAGCGCCATGGATTTTAACGCCTGCAAAAAGCAGGCGTTAAACTCACCATGGCGCTAAGGGACCTCGTACTCAGGCAGAGAGGGTCGGCGAAGTTTACGCCGGCGTAAACCCCTTTCCGCCAGGGTCGTAATGAGGGCCAATGACAACACCTTAAAGCAGTGATCCCCAATGTGTAGCTCTGGAGCAACATGTTGCTCGTGACACCCAAAATTGTTGCTTGCCAGTTGCTCTGGGCCATGGTGTGGGGGCCTAGAAGGAGGTGTTGAAGGGATGAGACCTCGGTAGTATAGCCAGGACTGAGCAAGAATCATGGCCAATGAGCCTGCTGTGTTCCAGTTGTTTTTTTTGTTGTACATTCAAGATTTGAGTTTGTTGACACCGTGCAATTTGTTTTTCAGTTAATATCCTTACTTATTGTATCAGCGTCAGTGTTAAAATCCTGGCATCTTCAGAGATGTTGCTCAGCTGACAAATGTGTTAATGAGCAACATAAATGAACCATGTTCCCATGTTGGTTTCCTGGAGAAAATTCCCATGTTCTGTTCCTTTGTACAGCTAGTAGGAGCATAAAGGACCAATAAGTGGCATGCATCTATACAACCTCCCTTTATTAAAACATGTAAATGTACTGCTTTTTGTACAATTGAGGTTTGTGTTTGATGCCATCATGCATTATATTTATCAGAAATATTGCTTTTAGTGTCACATATATTTATTATTATGTATTATTAAGTGCCATTGTTTGTTGTGAATGATGGACAGATAAGACAAATGCATGCCACATTTTCATAATTAATTTTCCCAATATTAAAATCCAATGAAGTTATTGCTAATAATTTTAAATTAACAAGCCAATTCATGAATACAAATACCTATGTAAAACCACCACACCCTTCTATGAAGTGGTTGTCAAATGCTCTAAGTTTTGACCAATGTTTCCAGCTGTTTTGTGTAAAATCCTCTTGGAAAGAGAAAAGATGCTCCAAATTCTTCAGACATTTTTTATTTGTATTCACAGCCACTTTTTTTTGCTAATACTATACGTCCCAGATTACTCAATCAATAATTTTGTAATCATATTCCTTCATTAAGTTAGCAACATTTAAAAACATGTATCATATTTCATATTTAATAACATTCGCAAAGAACAAACACAAAATAAAAAGAAGGTTTAACATATTCACACAAGCTATACATAAAACCCTGATCATTACCTTTAATATTATAAAACACAGCTTCCATGCATGTCCATGCGTACACAAAACAAAGAAACAACAATAAATTAACAGACAATTAACCAAATGTTTATGTACTCCAATTTTACATGCACGCTTTGTGCTTCCTCCTGCACACCTTCATTTATTGAGTGGTGGGTGAATTTAAACTTACCATTAGCATCAGCCTCCTGCATTCTATGTGTGTACATAAGTCGGCATATAAAGCTGAGGTAGCTTATGTATATTTAAGACATTCGCCTCTCTCCCCATCAGCCAATATCTTGTTTGGAGAACTATCTTAAGTTGACTTAATGTGCCAAATGTAGTTATATCCCACCCCTATCAAAATGTACTGTGCCTTACAACCCCACCCCTGCACCCTCTCCAACAAGTACTTTTCTTTACGAGGTTCAACACCTTCAAACTGAACACCCCCAATTCTGCTTGCAAGGCACTACCAGGTGTACCTGGAAGGAGATCTGCTATTTTGCACAGGAATTATTTTGCAACCCCTCCAGGACATGACAGTTCAAAACAAGCCTAGATGTTGCTACCATAAATAATCATGAAACAGACCTTTCCTTTATAAACCTCCAGGCACATGTGCAATCTGAATGCCCAAAACATGAAATAAAATATTAAAAAACCCTTTAATCCTTCATGATGCCCTTTCAGCTGTCTGTTTAAGATGATTGACCCAAGCACCTCTCTTCGAGTAGAATAGGCTCAATTGAAAAATTACTACCTCCTCATCTCTACATACACTTTAAAACCAGCTACACGGTTTCACCCTTTTCTCAAACAGCATAATTTTAGTTTTTACCATATTTAATTTCTAATTATAGTCCCAAAATAGTCATTTCTGCCAGGATTAAGCCCAAAATAGCTGTGTCATCGGCATAAAGAAGCATGCTATAGAATGTAATCTTCAAAGAGGGTGGCTTACCATTCCTAAAGGAATTACTACAGTCAAAGTCTGAAAGGAATACTTTGAGAACAACCACATTTATTGGTGGGGGAAAAACAATGTATAATTCCCAGATCTTGTCTATCTGTATCAGAATGATCTGTTATGTCCTCCTCCTCTTCTGAGCATAACAATATCTTCTCCTCCCCCTCCTCCTCACCTGAGGAAATTTGTGAAGACTCCAATCCTTTCCTCCTTCCTCTTAAGAGTTTCTCCTTCTTTTTTTTATGAAGGTAAGGTCTACCTCGAGAGGAAGCCACTGTGACCCATGTCTTGGTAGTCCAGTGACTTCTCTTCCGAAGTAGTCGGTAAAACATTGTATGGGCAGAAAGCCTTTGGCAGAAAAAAACCCTGAATGATGTCGGTCTTCAAGGAGCGGATGAAATGCCAGAGAAGGAGAAAGGACTGCAAGTAAGATCCGATGGACTAACACTGCACCGGAATAAGAGAATCCCTAGACTGGAGGGTAGGGAAACCACCACTGTGGAAAGGGGAACCACAGTGGCCCGGAGCACCTGAGAGGAAAAAATACGCCGGAGCGAGGAGCGCCAGGCGCATTGCAATGTAGGTAAGGGCTGAGCAATAAAGCAGACAAGGAGTGTATGTAAGTAAGGAGGGAGAGAGGAAACAAGGAGGGGAAAAAATCGGAGGCAGGCGGCGGCAAGAGGGAACAATAGAAAGCAGGTTGAAATGGAAGGATGAGCGGATCGCCGCAAAGGGAAATAACACGGAGCGCTGGCAACAAGGAGAAAAATCCAGGAAGTTGCAACGCGCCGAACGCCGAGTACAGAGTGAATAAATGACACTCGGTGGCGGCCATGTTGGATAGAAACTAGACCGCTGAAAGGCGTTCACACAAAAACGTAACGGCACATTCAATGGCGGGCAAGTCTCCACCTTCTCCATAGACGCCAATAACCCAGGTTTGTAAAATCTGACAGACTTTGAGATATCTGCGTATGTCATGCACCAGCCCTGGAGATTCGTTCACCATTGGAAGTACTACTTACATGGCTGCCGGTTCCAAGTCAACAGTCTCGTTTATTTCAAAATGGCCGACAGAACCTATAACATGCAAACCAGACCAGCACTCTGCGCTTTGTATCGTTTAACGTTACGTGCGCTGCCAGTCTCTCATAGCGACTAGCCTCTCAGCGTATCCCCCTTTTCCATCTTTTTTCTAGCCTTAGCTCACCTTTCCGCTATTATTACACTCGCGGTGCCTCTAGGTTTTCAGGTAAGGTGACCGCGATCTTTCTTACTGTACTTTCAGTCACGACGCGTTACTTTCCAGCAACTAAGCGTCTTCCGTGTGTATGTCTATCTCGGCTACTTCTCTCAGCCTAAGCAATTGGCATTAATGTACGCCTTCGCAGTTTGTTCGTTTCTTTGATCTGTACTTACCTGTTTTTTCCTAATACCTCAGTTTCCTTTTCTGTGCTGTTTACTTGTTATCCTGATTGGAAAGTCTCACCTTCGTTCCGTTGGGTCACTCTATTCCTAATTTCCTGATTGTGGTTCTACCCGGAAGACTGTGAGACCGCACTAACACTTAAGGTCTTAATTCCTTCCCATCTGCCTTACCGGAGGAGCAAGCAGAACAAGTTGCCGGTTTTCCTCCACACGTCTTCCGTGTTCCGCAGCAGTGGGAATCGTCAGTCCAGACCATCTTCAAGCAGCAGGACTCCTTTCCAAAGACGGACTGAATTCAGATTGGTTTTTTTTTGCCTGTTGGCTTTTTCCCCGCTTTAGGGCGTGCTCCTAGTGTATCCCCGAGGTCTGCAATTATTTCAGATCACGGAGGCCACCGAGGGAGCACGTCCCTACCTACGTCAAAACAAAGAGAAGATACCAGGTGAAGGAGTAAAGATCAAGAAGAAGAAGGGTGCAGTCAGGTTGGAGGAAGTACCTGAAGAGACAGGTGAGGAGGAGTTAGGGGAGGAGGAGATTCAGCCTGACAGCGTATCACAGTTGAATAAGAATTAATAAAAAAATTAGGGACCCCAATAAAATATAAATGACACCACAAGATGTTTCTATCAATCAAATCAAATGCTTTCTCCAAATCAGAAAAAAGCCACAAATAATCTCCCTCCCTTAATCTTACTGTATTTCTCCATGATGATGCTCGGAGTGAAGCAGTGGTCTGCTGTACTAAGCCCTCAACTGAAACCCGCTTGGGAGAGCCTCAAGATATTGCTACTTTAAGCCCACTCCTCCAGTCCAAATATTTGGCGTATATCCTACTGACAATGTCCAGTAAGGAAATTGGCCTATAACCGTGTGGGGCTGGTGGTCCAAGGACTACTTGTCCAAGGAGATGGCATAATGCCTGTCTCGACTAATGCATTCAACATAAAACAATGTGGTGTCATTTGAATACGCGGCCCTATAAAATATCCCATTGTTGCTCAATACATTCTTTTTTGGGTCTTTTGGCAATTTGTATCTGCCCTTTTGAAACTATAAATTTGGTCAGCTGCACGCCACTCATTAAATCATGGTTCAATTTTCTTTTCGAGATGCTACATTCTACCTCAAACCATGTGGCATCACTTTAAATAACCTGGACCTCCTGAACTGGGGATGCCGTTTGCCAATAGCTCTTTCCCGGATAGTTTGAACCAAAAACCCACTAACACATTCCTTTGTGGCTTCTGAACTGTTTAACAATTTTATGAAAATATCTTAATTTCTTGTGAATTAGTCATTCTTTCCAATGCTTTCTTGATGAGCTTAGGCATTGCCAACCAGCCCCTCTGGCTGTCGGGCATCTTCTTCGTGGTGCCTACCACTGGCCATTTGAAAATGAACTCAAGAAGATAGTGTGCCTCTCTGTTCAATCAGAAATGCAAAATGTCATGACTTTCCTGAAGACAAAACAGTCCACAACACAGTAATCAATGACAGAGGAACAGGAGCCCCTGGTAATGTTTATTTAGTCCTACTATATTTCTGAACACTTGGACTGGTCCTACCCGTCTAAACATTTCCTACTCCTTTGAGGCGACGGGGGGCATGAGAAGGCTCCCGAATGAGCTGCCCAGGAGATTATGTACTTTAACACTATGTGAATGTGTGAAACTGATCAATTCGATATTCTACCATGGTGCCTAGTGTGAATACTCTGTATTGCCAAATATGCTGCATTAAATGCGCTGCTTGCTGTACGACTGTCTTTTGAATAAAGGTTTAAAAAAATCTTTCCTACTGACCACTCAATTTACTCAACATTTCTTGTAAACAACCACCTAATATTAGATGAAGTTAAAGGCTTTGCAAATTTCCTTTACATGGTCTCGATAACTGTTAAGTACTGTACATTAAAATGTTCTGTTAACAGTGTTAAGTTCATTACATTTTCATTTGTGTTGCAATCAGTTTTCTGCCAATTGAGTGTCAACTAAGCGCTAATATGTTCCGTCGGAAATAGAAGTTGCTCACCATTTCATTTGATATGCACAGTTTGCTCATTGCACACAAAAGGCTAGGGACGCCTGCCATAAAAGGGAGTCCTAGTAAATGATAGATCTTTCACAGCCCACCCTTTTGACATACATGACCTCATTGTCATTAACAATCGCAACCTATTAGCGTGTCCGAAACCTGGCTCACCCAGCCTCAGGCCCAAACATGTCTTTAGCAATTCCACTCAACTACACCATATACCGTAAAGATAGATCACCTCTCACAGATGCGGGAGGGGGGTAGCAATCATTGCTAGAGGATCTCTATGCATCAGAGAAATAGATTAGGTACCCACTCCTTCGAGTGAAATCTTAACCATCAAACTGAGCCTTTTCCACACATCCACATTATCATTACATCTGGCCTATTGTGCCCCTGGTCCACTCCTTTCCATCGAGGAGGACATCCTGCACCTACTCTTGAATGCCAAGCCTTCCTCAATGACTATTCTCATGGGTGTTATGAACCTTGGTCTTAATGATACCTTAGACAACAATGCAGCTTCCCTGGACAGCTCACTGAAGGCTCTAGGCTTTGTACAACACGTTCTTAGCACTGCACACACCAAAGGCTGAATCCTAGATTGGATAATGGACTGAAATTGCAACATTGCTGTGACATCCAACCTGTCCTGCCCTAGGACTGATCACAATATTATACAGTTCAACATACCAGTGAATAATACCACATCAACGGTAGCCCCCCCTCAGCAACGTGGAACATTACCAAAGACTACATTTAATGTTTGACAGTGACCCTGCCTCACTAGACCACCTGTATAACCAGACCTTGATACAGGCCATCAATATGGTGGCTTCCCTTACTCTACGGAAAGCCAAACTAGCCACTCACCTTAACACATGGTTCTCCACTGACCTAAAAGCCCTCCGCCTACTGAAACATGTAGCAGAAATGAAATGGCGGCATGATCCTTCAGCGGACAACAAAGCTAGCTTGTCATCCATAGCTAGGGACTATAAAAAACCTATATTCAAATAAAAAAGTACCTCCTTCAACAGTAGGATCCCAAATGCCTAAAATAAAGCTCCTGCAAGCTGTTGGCTATCTTGTGCGAGATTGAATTTCTATCACCCCCACCTAACCTATAAACTGTACCAAGGACAGCACCTGATGTGCAAACATTCAAAATGCCCTACTTAAAAAAAACTGATATGCTCCAAAATAAGATCTGATTGAAAAAAATATACCTTGAGAAGGGGCCCCCTAATCCCTCCTGACATTGAGCCCCTGGGTTTGCCAAAAAACGTACCTCTCCTTAACTTTAACCCAGTTTTGGAAACTGAGGTCATTCAGATCATCAATGGCCTTAAACCTTGCCAGCTGCAACGTGATGTCTGTCCAGCTGCTGTCTTCAATGACTGTGTTGGACCCCTTGCTCCGTTCATCCCCATCCTCATCAATGCCTCATTCTCTTCATGTTTTATACCCTCCATCTTAAAGGATTTTAAAGGATGCTTGGGTCCTTCCCCGTCTAAAAAAGCCAAGTATATACCCGGACATACAGACAAAGTACCATACTATCCTATGAATACCGTCCACTTTCTCCTTAGAATTCTGGATAATGCGGCATACCTTCAGAGCTAGTTATTCCTAGAATACAACAACCTTCTAGGCTTGCGTCAATCCAGTTTCCGACCTGGCTATGGGACGGAATCTTCCCTACTAGACCTAAAACTCAACTGGACCAAATTAAAGATTCTGGAAAGGCAGCCCTTCTCCTGCTGCTTGACTTGTCAGCGACCTTTGACCTAGTGGACCATCAGATCTTGGGTCACCACCTGGCATCGGCAGCTCACATTTCTCCGGCAGCCCTTGTATCATTTGTTTCTGACAGACCTATGAGGGTCTGTTCACCAACAGCTACCATCTCACCTGCCCCTGTCACCTGTGGCATCCCACAAAGTTCCTGCATCTCCCCCACAATCTGCAATATGTTCACCAAACCCCTGTTCGAGCAGCTGGACGATGCTGGTGTCTCATACACAAACTATGCTGACAATACACAGAGTTTACTCCCTTTCACTGGATCCTACTCTTCCAATGCAATCACTCTTCAGACAGTTTACCAGATCATACTGAAGAGAGGGTGCCTGGAATGCCCCTCCTCGCCCACATCAACATGACCGCCGAAGAGTCAAAAACACACAAAGTCACTCACTATTTGGACAGGCCCCACGAGCACCAGTGACTGACACGTATGCAGAGAAATGTTCTCTCAGACAGCCATTCAAACCTTATCCAGTGAAGGTGCTTTAACGGTGGTCATGGACCCCGTTGCCTCGCTGGATGACGTTACCTAATGCCAAGAAACCACTGTGGTGACGTCATTAGTGACACCACGACATAGCCATGTTAGTCATGAAGTACACTCGCAACCATGCAAAATGTTACACAAACACACACTTGTATACATGAAGAACATGCTTACAGAGTTCTATAGATAGAGGACAGATACATTATACATACTGTCAAAAGCTTTTATTATTTTTCTCTTTAGCTAAGTGCAAAAATGCTGAACGCAAGGCAATGAAGATATGCAGAGCAAGCTTGCAGATGCTTATGGCAACTAGCCCTATGGAACTAGAGGATCACACAAGGAGCCTGGCAGGACCAAATATGACCAACCTATAGGAAACAAAGCACAATATAGATGTGCAGAAATCATTGTGTAAGTATAATGAAGATCACGTAAGGCCACAAAGCACAGGACGAGAGATGAGGGGAAGCAGAACCAGGCTGCATAGAGCAGGAAGGCCAGGCTCACAGTCAAAGTCAGAAACAAGCAGCACATTCCAAACCTAAAACGACGAGAGGCCATCTGCTGAAGAAACAGAATAAATCCTCATAAATTGCAGCCTATAAGTGCTCGATTTTGTGGACCTCAACCATGTGATGCGGCCGAGCTAGACAATGGTCATTCACCGGTGGTGGGAAGACAAACAGTTCTCAGCAACACAGACATGAAGTGAAACATGAACAAGTGGAGAAAACATTGCAACATGGAGAGCGCTTTGAAAGGCAAAAGTGATGTTGCTAACAGATACATGGGGAACACATAGTCATTCTCATTACCTTGAAGAGGTACACAGAGCTCTGAGAACAGAGCTGGGACCCAGGCCTAGGGAGACCAGTTCCAGCCAATCAGGGAACAGAAATCCAGGGGTGGATGGCAGGGGGCAAGGGCCAATGGTAATCCTGCGACCCTGTAACAATGTAATAGATATTTTCTCAGGGAAGGGGCAGGCCAGCCACCTGAAATGAGAGGGCCAATTAATTGGGATCTATAGGGGCAATACATACTTTATACCACTCTGAGCACCCAATCCAAAAGTGTGATAGGTTTTTCGAGGAAGGGCCCATGATGTGGGTAAATTCTGTATCAAAAAGGGTTGATGTGGGTTTGGGAGCAGTGACTCTTGAGATTTTTGAATGTCCTGTTTGATCCCTGTCAGTGTTTTGTAATAAAAAACAGTCTAACTTTCCCATGGCTGAGTCCACAGTTTGTTCTGGGGGAAGGGTCTTTGGGGCTTTGGGAGCTGAATGGGTGAGCTCATGGTAACCCGCAGACCTCTGGCATACCAGATCTCACCAACAATACAGGTATGGATGGCCTCACATCATCTATGCTTGAATGATGACAAGATGGAAATTCTCATAGTGGGTGTGCATAATAAACTCAGTCATCCAGACACCAACTACAAATCCTTCGCCATTGATGGTAATCATTTTCTAGTATCCAATACAGTCAAGGCCATGGGTGTGTACTTAGATCCCACCCTGTAACTAAGAAGGCAAAACAATGCCATTGCCTACTCAGCAGCCCACACCACAAAGCTAATCAATGCACAAAGACCCTTTTTGTCTGCCAACAGTTGTCTCACATTATCCTGGGCCCTCATCGGATCCAGGGTGGATTATGGCAACACGTTGTTTGCAGGATCCTCCTCTCGTAAAATTAATAAACTCCAGGTCATCCAAAATGTGACACTGGAAATGCCTTATGGAGGGACAGTGCCACCTAGTCCTTGTCCTATCACTTTTCAGAGTGTATTTCCTCTATTTTTTCTGCCACTGAGGTCCAGTTGGAGCTCTGGCAGTGCAGCTCTTCATTTTATCTTTTGGTGAACAACACCCATGGGATACCCTTATGGCACCCATGGGTGGGGGACCCCCTTTACATCTTATGTGTGTTTTTGGGTGCCTGTGTGCTGCCCACAGGGCAGGGTATGGACTGGTGGCAGCTACATGCTACATGAGTGACAACCAGGCCCTGCCAAAGGAACCAAAGGAATCAATGGATTCCTGATAGGAGACATGATTGCCCCTGTGGCCTCCTAGTTTATATTGCCTTTTACCTAGTTTCCCAAAGTCCTGGGAAGCCCTGAATCTGTCCCTTCCTCCTGAATGGCTGTTGGGTGAAAGCACCATGTATGTCTCTGTTCCCTTTCCCCCTGACTATCTGTTTGGAGGAAATACCATATATGGCTCTGGGGCTGCTGTCAGACCGACTGGAGCCTTCCCAGGTTTTGTGTGTTGTGGCTACACCCTAAGGGTGGGGCCTGTATGAATGGAGTCGGAATTGAACTCACATTCTCTGTTGTGGGTGTCTGGTTTCTGTGTGTGTGACACAATGAAAGAGACAGCCCTTACTGAAACTGACATGAATGCAATGTACTGTGCTGAAAGTATGGGTACTTTCCCCAATCCACATTCTTTATTATGGGTGTCTGGGTGGAGTGAATGGCCTGAATGCCCGTGAGCCAAATTGGCTGCCTACCTGCAAGAATGTCCTTCTGTGTGATTGGCTGACTGAGCCTGGCTCAGCCAGAGTGAAAAAGGAACAGATGTGTATATCTGGGGACCTCTCACTTACCAATTTGTTCAGAAGTCGAAGTTGAAGCCCAGCTGGAGGAGAAGTATTTTGCTGCATTTCTTTCTGTAATCCAAAACCTGCCATGTTCTTCCAAGGACTGAGCCATAGAGGACCTGCAAAGGAGACCTCTCGCCGAGTTCTGAGGGGACCATCGTGCAAACTAATACTCTTCATCCGAAGTACTGTGGAAGCCAGTCCTGTGTGCATGCCATCCGGAAAAGGGTTCTTCGTGACTCCTGAAGAGGAGTGCCCGGACATCTGGAGTCGAAGAAGTCCATTGGCATCACCAAGAGTCGGCAGGTGTCTTTCGTGACCGCTGGAAGCCGTTACTGCCTACTGCCCAGAAGATGGGGGTACCCTGGCATAGTGCTGCTGGACACCCAGAGCTGCAAAAGTTCCAAACTGCCTGAGAACATTTCAAGGGATATCCATGCCATCATCATCGACACTGTTTTCCCACTGGAGAGAGTCCAGAGTCGTTGAGTGCAGACGAAGGTCCCTCAGTGGGTTTCCTACCACCAGAAGCTAACAAAGACATTCTGAGAGTCCAGACTTGGTGAGAGTCTGTGGTCACTCCAGTGGTCAAGTGTAGGCCACCAGAACTCATCCAGAGGTCTGTGCTGTGGCTGCAACACCAAAGAACCGAATGTCGGAAAACCACGATATTCCAAAACCCGACACCAAAAGTGACCTCTGCACCCGTCGCCGTCAGAAGTCATCAAAGGGTGCCAGGGCTCTTACTCTCATCTGCCAAGCATTTAAGGAGCCCACAGCAAGTTTAATCTTCACATGACTTCTACAGTCAGAGAAATCATTGACCGAAGGAGAGCACCACGAAGAGTAAAACTGCTTCACTTCAGAAAGACTTTGGTTCCTTTTTATTCACAGACTGAGCATCCCAGTGGCTCCTTCTTCCAAAGTGGGTCCATCCTCAGAGGGAATCATTGAGTGAAACCAGAGAAACTCTGCCACTTCGCCTGCCAAGGCACCAAAGGTACAGTGAGGAGGAATAGCATCTTCTAGCCTCAGAAGTCATCCAGGGCACCCAGAGTCGTCTTGGATCCTGTTCTCCTGTGACCTCTCAGGTACTTTGGGGTAGTAGAACCTTTTAAAGAAAACACAAGGTTATTGAACATTATTGGACTGGGCTGTAAAAGACAGAATATGTTACTCCCTAACTTTTCCATTACAGGTTGCCCAAGTGGGGGATCCTCACTCGGAATTATCTATCTAGTCAAAAGAAAGTATTCTGCCACTGTCCACCACTATCCCGCCTTTGCTCCCTATTCTTTGCTCTCACAGCTCACTTAAGAATTCACCTGCAGTTAATGCATCTATTACTGGATTTAAGTAATATGTGGTACCACATAGAGTGTATATATTTGCCATTCTTTGAATAAGTATTCCAAGTACGTGTCATTTATATGTGTATATATTCCTGAACCCTTATTTTATATAAAGAAGCCATGTCATCACTTAACATAGTGTGTGGACATTCAATTGTGGGGGCTTTGGGGAAACACTGTATTTAGGAACCTGCCTGCCTCACCTCCTGAAAGCTTAAGCCTGGCTCCTCGTCCATTGCTAACAAATTGAGAGCCTTGCTGGGGTGTTCTGTACCTTTACCCTATACCTTTTACATATAGAGGGCAGAAGAACAGATACCCCCTCCAGTCTTTGCACAAAATAATGCTTTAAGAGTCACTCTAAACATCCCAGGGCGTGACCACATCTCTGCTGCCAGAAGAAAAGGACACTGGTTACTGATTTATGAGAGGATTATATTGCATAAATGTTTTGCGGCCACGGCTCTGAGATACCTTTTGCAGAAACTAAAAAACATTCAATCAGGTAGACCTTCCCGTTCATACTACTCCCACCAATTCATCATCCTGAGATTCAACCTGAAGAGATCTAGGGTCGTAGCTTCCCTGTCATTGCATCAAAGAATCGGAACTCATTGCCACTCTCCTTGAGATCAGAACAATCTTAATGGACATTCCAGAAACATCTTAAAACTCTACTTTTCTCTCAGAATGATGCGACCCTGATCTGAGTCTGCCAAGGATTTGGACATGCATCGTATTTGTTTCATTGCCTACTTGATTTGCCTTGTTGTAACCAGTGCCTTGATGCCTCCGGGTTTAGGGCGCTTATATAAATGCATGAATAAATAAATAAATAGCCTAGGGAATTCTAAAAACATACTGTTATGGAACAGAACAAGAGCACTACACAAAAGTAAGGTTCATTTATTCTCAATGTTACAGCTTCCATCTCGCAGTCCACATCACACCTGAACACTTCTTATCCCGGATGACACTAGATGTAACGTTTGCCCCAATATTATAGTCCGCTTCTTATCAAGCCAACTCTGATGCAGTACTTTTATTTTCTGCCTAATATGGAAAATGAACTAAGCAAGTCATTTCATTTCTTATATACCATATATCTTGTCCAATAGAATATATTACTTGTCTTTTTGCTTAATTATCCCCTCTTGTGTGTGGTAAGTGCTCCCCTGATCACCCGTGTCCACATCCCCCATCCCCTATTTCCACATATTTAGACACCCTATTTACCTTCTACTGCCTTGTCCGGCTGGGAACAGAAGTGGCCTGGGGCGTTTCTGACTCGCGAACGACTGCCATGTAAAGCCATGGAAATGGAGAAGGAACTACATGTAGTTCCCTTCTCCGCGATCCATGGCAGCCATCTTTTTTTGTAGTTTCTTTTTCTCAAGTTGAGAAACGGTTAACACGCTGTTTATCAACTTGAGAAAAATACTCTATTAGTATTCCGGTGTAACGAGCCGGGGTACTAATAGCAATGTAACCTGAGCAGGTTGGCATTACGGGCGCGGTAATGCCCCAGGGTCACAGTTCAAGCCTTCGCTTTGCTTGGGCTTCTAACTTATGCCCCAGGGCATTACCAGGCCAGTAATGACCCCCGCTTGGTTTATATTGATTGAGTAGGTAGTCTTTTCCACCAGTCAAACATTATCCATATTGCGCAGCATGTCACTATTTATCAGTTGCCATTCTGAAGATGGAATTTTGTGGCTACTGTGAGGAACTCATGGTGGCAACAGTAACGACAGACACAAGTGGTCACAGTTCAAGGGTGTTTATTAAACTGCATACAGGTTGGAAAACGTCTGATCGAAACCTAAATCTAAGATGGGAGCAAGCTTCGACCATCAAATGAAAATAAGGCAGTCCTACTGGCTTTGTGTCAAATATAAAGGGCCCATACTAAGAAACCTATTGCCAAACCTTACAATTAATACAAAAAGGGTGTGGGATGGGTTCCAAGAAAAGAAAGAATTGTCCATAAATAATATGTCAGGATGCGATAGCTTGGCTCTCCCTTCCCCATCTTTTAAACACAGGGTAAGATGGGATCTTGGCGCACAGCACACACTCAAGCTTTCCCCAGCACGAGTCGACAGTTCCACTTGCAGCTATTTATTTATTTATTTACATTTATATAGCGTGCAAGCAGCCCAGGGGCATTTGGGCGCTGTTACTTGCAATAACTTAGTTACATGGTACAGGCATGGTAGCGATTGTTGACACATTATGAATGTTACAGGAAATCATACTGTTATTACAGATATTGCTTTTGGTCATATAATACAGTATACATGAAAAGTATTCGTGCTGATGTGTCTGGCCTTATGTGAAGAGGGTAGTCTTCAGCGTTTTGCGGAAGGTGGTGAGGGAGGCCTCACCACGGATAGTGGGTGGTAGGGCATTCCAGTGAGAGGGCGCGAGATAAGGGAAGCTGGATCCGCCTGCTTTTACTCTTTTTACTAGTGGCACAGAGAGCATGTTGGTGTGCGGTGATCTGGTTGGCCTGGTAGTGGAGACGGGGTGTATCCTTTGTGAGAGGTATGCAGGAGCAGTGAGGTGAATGCACTTGTGGGTCAGTGTCAGGGCTTTGAATATGATTCGTTCCTTTATTGGGAGCCAGTGGGCTAGTTTTCTGGCCTCAGAGATATGTTTTCTTTTAGCAATGCCTTGGGCTGCCCGGAGAGCTTTGTTCTGTATTACTTGTAATCTCTCTAAGTATTTATTGGAGGTTCCTAGAAAGAGTACGTTACAGTAGTCTAGCCTAGAGCCGGTGATGGCTCTGGCTATGTTGGTGCAGTTCTCTTTGGAGAGAAAGGGTCTGACTGCATTGATAAGTTTGGCATGATATGCAGCTGCAGAGGTTATTGCATTGACTTGTCTGTCCATGGATAGGCTGGAATCCAGATAGATTCCCAGAGTTTTGACAGAGTCGGGAACTGGAATTTTAATGGAATCAATGGTGAAGTGGCCGAATTGGGCATCTAGATTTTTTAGAGTGTCGGGAGAACCTACCAGGAGGAGTTCCGTCTTGTCAGAGTTGAGGCATAGTCGGTTGTCTGCCAGGCTTAGATGGTGTTGTAGAGGTTTTTGAGGGTCAGGGCGTCAGTGTTGTAGTTACCTGTGAGAGTGAGGAGGATCTGAGTGTCGTTGGCGTAGTTGGTGTAGGAGATGCCCATGGCATCGAGGATGAGGAAGAGGGGGCGTGTAAAGATGTTGTATACCGTGGGGGAGAGGCAGGAGCCTTGGGGCACCCCACAGAGTATAATTGTTGGTGATGCGGCGGCTAGGTCAGAGAATATTTGCATGGTTCTGTTTTGTAAGAAGGAGGTGTTCCACGCTGTGGCTCCTGGGGAAACTGGCAGTGGAGGAAAGGTGGTGGCATAGGACGCCATGATCCACCAGGTCGAAGGCCGCTGATAGGTCGAGGAGTAGGAGAAGTGCTGGTTTACCCAAGTCTCTAGCATCGTCCATCTGGTTTTTCAGGTCAAGTAGGGCTGTTTCGGTCCCGTATCTGGGGCGGAAGCCAGATTGGCGGAGTCCAAGGAGTTTGTTCTCTTCAATGAAGTGCTGGACCTGCAGGTAGGCTGCTTTGTCCAATATTTTGAGGAGGAATGGGACAGTGGTGGTGGGTCGGTAGTTGTTGGGGGAGGTGGGATCGAGAGTTGGCTTTTTCAAAGGAGGGCGGACCCAAGCTTCCTTGAGGGAGGCAGGGACTTTCCCTCTGGTAAAGGAGGCATTCACAAAGGCTGTTAGGAAGGGAGCTAGCGCTTCCGTGCAGTCTTTGATAATGGAGGCTGGGCATGCATCACCTTTGTAGTTAGAGGGTTTGATGTTCCTCATTATGTTGATGATGTCTTTTTCCTGAATGGGTTTGAAGGAGAAGGGTAGGGGGGGTCCGGGGCAGGTGGTGGGATAGGGATATGCTTATTGGGTAAGGCTTGTTTAGTGGCTAGTATTTTGTTTTTGAGGAGGCTTAATTTGGTTAGCATGGCCATTTGTATTTCATCACACCAGTCTTTGTCTTTGGTGAAATTCTGGGGGGTGGGAGTGGGTGTCTCGAGCTCCCTGAAAATGGCGAAGATTTCCTTTGTGCTAGGTTGGGCTTCCGAGATTCTGGATTCAAAGGATTTGGCCTTTGCTTGGGTGATTGCCTTTTTGTATTTGGTGGATAGGGCTTTAAAGATCATCTTGTCTTTTTCAGAGTGGGACGTTTGCCACTGTGTGAGTGCAGCTTTTTTCTCATTGCGGAGTGTGAGGAGGTCAGGGGTGAACCAAGGGTTGGAGTGGGTAGTGGGTTTGAATTTGCGAGGTTTGAGAGGGGCAATGGAGTTGGTGGCTGCTTTGATGGCAACATCATAGGTTGTTGCGAGTGTTTCTGGATCTGATGAAAAAGGTGGTCTGAAGGCTGGGCTTTGGAGGAAGGGCAGTAGCCTTTTCTAAGTGAGCTGGCGGGAGCTTCTGGCGAGGCAGGGTGGGAGCGGTTGAGGTGAGGGGGCAGCAGGGGAGCTAGTGGTGAGGATGCTGAAGGTGATGATGTGGTGGTCAGACCATGGGGTGGGATTGTTTCCTGTGATGATGAGTGGACAGTTGTGCTGTGCTATCCAGTCAAGCGTTCTGCCCTGGGTGTGAGTTGGGCTAATTATGGTGTTCTTGTAACCTAGAGCCTTGAGGGCAGAGTCAAGGGATTTTGCTGCTACGTCCTTACTATCCCGGAGCCCTAGGTTGACATCCCCAAGGAGAATGGCTTTAGACTGTTTTTTGAGGTTGTCAGAGAGGAGGTGGATGAGAGAAGCTTGAAAGTCTCCTGTTGGGCCTGGTGGGCGGTAGACAGTGTGAACAGTAATTGTGCATTGAGGGGAGAGGGTTATTTTGACTTGGAGGAAGTCGCTGTTGTTGTTCAGGGATTTCTCTACCTTTCTGACAGGGAGGCAGTCTCTGGCAATAATTGCTACACCTCCACCTTTGGAGAGGCGGTCTTGTCTAGTGATGGAGTAGCCAGGGGGTAGTGCGAGTGAGAGCGCAGGGCCGTAGGCCTCATGTAACCAAGTTTCTGAGATCATGAGTTTTGTATGTGCTGGAGTCGGCCTCCAGCCTTCACACACGCATGCAGCCACATGCACCCATGCATGCAAGGACGACACGCCGGAGACGTGTGATGGCTCCGGTCTCCGGCGCGAACTGCCGGGCACCGCCTTTATTCAACTAATGGCCATGCGCGAGCTTCGTGGCTGCTCGCGCATGCGTACTCCGTGTACGCAGTACACAACATCCCTCCTTTTCCCCAGAAACAAACAATTAACATTTCCCTGCAGAAACAATAACAATTAACAACGGACTGCAGAAGTACAACCTGGTTCCTTCTTCGGATTTGCAAACGACCCATTTCCCCAACTATGGTGCAGGGTCCATGATGAAGTCTCTGAACCTCTGGGGAAGTCGTCGTCCGGCCCTGCTCGGGTACCGGGGTGCCCCGTCACTAGGGGCCTCTGATGTCTCGTGATCTGCAGTTGGAGTGGCTTCTTCTACCCTTGTCTCTTCCCCGCGTTCCGGGACTTGTTCTGCTGTTGCCTCTTCACTCGCTGCCTTGATACGCTTGAAGAACGACATGTTTCTGGTGACAGTTCCTCTGGCATTGGCTGCGGTGACCATTGTACCTTTCACATGTGTTACTCCCAGTGGTTGGGTCTCATACGTTGTGGACAGCTTTCCTTCTGTTCTTCTATTTCGTACCAACAGGGTATCCCCAACCGCAATCGGTTTTTCTGGCAGTCTCCTCCGCGCTGTTTCATTCTCGTTTCTCCACGACCTTTCTAGTTGTACTTGGTCATTGTCGATCACTCCTGGTTGTCTCCCCTCTGACTCCGGTATGAGTCCCCTTGGGATCCTCTTGAAAAGTGCCTCAGCAGGGGCTATTCCAGTTGATCGATGCGGTGTTGTGCGATACTCCCGGAGAAATTCGACCAAATTTCGTCGGAGGTCTTCTCCACCATTTTCAGATATGCAAAACACCTTGTTTAGTGTCCGCATGAAGAGCTCCACTTCTCCATTGGCTCTTGGCTAAAGTGGGGTGACCTTTCAGTGTTTCATGCCCCTCTCTTCGCAGTATCGAGCAAACGACTGTCCTTGGAAAGGTGACCCATTGTCCGAACATAACTCGAGGGGAAACCCATGGGTAGCAAATATCTTGTCCAAGGCCAGGGTGGTTTGGTCGGTGGCCTGGGACTCGACCAGTTCCACCTCTGGATATCGGGACCATTGGTCAGTCACTGCTAGGAAATGTAGTCCTCTTCCGGTCGAGCCAAAATCGGCATGTACTGTCCCCCAGGGTGAATCGCTCCTTGCCATGGACTGAATCGGGGGTCCCTTCTCCGCCGGGCTTGTTGCTTGGCACGGGATGCAGGCCCTTACATACTCTTCCACTCTCTTTTCCAAATCAGGGAACCACACTTTGAGTCTGAGACGTGCCTTCATTCTGGTCATACCTTGGTGTCCGTTGTGTGCCAACTGAAGGACCTTTGGCACGAGTGACCTGGGGATCACAATCCGGTGCCCTCTCAGCAGGAGACCATCGGCAGTCGCTGACAGTTCCTGTCGTGCACCCCAGAGCAATTGCAGGTCCCTTTGCGTTTCTGCGTTTCTTCGGGCATTATTCAGGAGGAGTTCCCGCCATGCTCCTGTGGCTACCGCATCCTTCACTCTCAGAAACACCTCATCCGAGTTCGATTCGTTTGCGATTTTCTGTCTTGTCAGGGCAATGGGAAGCGCCGACTCGACAACCATGTGAATGGTGTCCACACAGTTTGCAACCTCTGTAGTGTCTCCGGGTCTTCCTGTGCCGGGGTGGCGAGACAAATAGTCTGCAGGGTTGTGCGTTCCTGGGCGGTACACCAGTTTCACCCCGTACTCCATGAGGGATAGCATCCACCTCTCTATCCGAGGTGGCGGTTTGGACGAAGCGCCAGCCAGAATGGGCAGTAGGGGCTTGTGGTCCATCACCACAACAACTGGTTTCCCCAGAATATATAATCTAAAATGTTTACAGCCGCATAGTATTGCGAGGGCCTCGCGTTCGATTTGGGAATATCTTCTCCCTGTGTCTGTAAGAGCCTTGCTGGCGTATGCAAGGGGTCGCATGGATCCCTGTTGATCGGCCTGCACTAGAACCGCCCCAAGTCCCACTGGACTGGCATCCACTATGATTTCGGACTCCCGGGCTGGGTTGAAATACGCCATGGTGTCTTGTTCGGACAGGGCATCCTTGATGGCCGTGAACGCTCTCTGTTCTTTGCCAGTCCACGTCCATGCCACTTCGTTCCTCGTGAGTGCTCTCAGGGGTTCGGAGAGAGATGCTAAGTCTCGAATAAACCGCCCACAGTAGTTCACCATCCCTAGGAAACTGCGGACTTCTGCCGGGGACGTGGGAGGTGACGCTTCTCGAATGTCTCTCACCTTCTCAGGGTCAGGGGATATGCCTCTCGCATGGAAGACAAATCCAAAAAATTCCAGGCTGTCCTTCAGGAATTCGCACTTTTCTTGGTGCAGCATCAGGCCAAGGTTGTGGAGCCTTTGAAAAGTGTTTTCCAGACGCTTGATGTGCTCAGCCTCAGATTTGGCAAAGACTAGGATATCGTCTGACATGTTTATTACTCCTTTTAGTCCGGACAGAGCCCCCCTGATGGCATTTTGGAAGACTTCTGCCGCCGAAGAAATTCCAAAACTGAGCCTTTTATATTGGTACAGTCCTTCGTGAGTAGTAAAGGTTGTAATATATCTAGATTCTGGGTGGAGCTCCAACTGGTGATAACCCGCTCTCAGGTCTAGTTTCGAAAAGAATTTCGCACCCTGAAGTTCACCAACGATGTCGTCCAGAGTGGGAGTGAGATGACGTTCTCTTTTTATGGCCAGATTTGGAAGTCTCATGTCTACGCAAATGCGTACAGCCCCAGGCTGTTTGGGCTTTGGGGCCACTACAATAGGAGAGACCCAAGGGGTGGGACCTTCCACCTTTTCGATGATATCTCGTTCCACTAGGTCTTGCAGCTCCTTTTCCACCTGAGCCCTCAGATGAAACGGTATACGACGATGTTTCAGCGCCGTTGGTCTGACTGACTCGTCAATGTGGAGCCTTATTGGCTCAGCCTTCAGTTTCCCTATGCCCCTGAAGAGCTTCTCAAAGCGTGTCAGCAGGCTGTCCAGATCTGTGTGATACACCGCAAAAGTGAAGTGAACCAGGTCGAGTGCTTCAGATGCCGCGCAGCTCAAAAGAGAGTGCGGACTGACATTGGTTACAAAATACCTCGCTTTGATGCTGTTTTGGCCATGGGTCACTGGGGCTACAAATACCCCTTGGATGGGTAGCGGGGTGTCTTCACCAAAAGCATATATCGGGGCTTTGGAGGGCGACAGGGTTGGTGGGCCTGCCAGTGCGTTGTAATGTCTGTCCGCCAGTACGCAGACTGAAGCTCCCGTGTCAATGAGGACTGGGGTGGGAATCTCACCAATGTCCACAGTACATATGGGCCTTCGTCTGGTAGCGGGGCCATTTGCGATGCTGGAAATGAAGAAAACTTCTTCCTCCTCTTCTTCCTCTTCTTCGGCGATGTTTAGGTCGTGCACGTCCTGTTCAAGGGAGGATATGCCCCTTGCCGTGCGAGCGCCACCTCTACCGGCCCTCTCCGGTCCTCTGTTTGCTGCTACGGGCATGGCGGCCCTACACATCCTTGCGTAATGGCCTGGTATCCCACACCTGCCGCATGTTCGTGATTTTGCTGAGCATTCGCCCCTGTGTGGGAGGTCATATCCGCAGTAGGAGCACGACTGAGGGGTGCCTGAAGTTGTGGGTCCTTCTCTCTTTTTTGGTGTCCATCTGGCCTTCCCAGGTGTGAACCGTCCGACTGCTAGGGCCTCCTCCTCATTCTTGGAATGAGTGGCCGCGTCCATTTTCGATCCTCTTGCCTCCGCCAGCTCATACGCTCTTCCCATGTCCAGGATCTGCCGGAGGGTCAGCCCTGGTTCCCTCAGGACTTGCCTCCTCAGTTTTCCTGAGCAACAACCTTGCAGCAGTTGGTTGCGGACCATTTCCTCTTCGTTGACCCACCTGCAGGAGCTCGCTAGGTGTCTCAACCGGGCACAAAACTGGTCCAGTGACTCTTCGCTTCGTTGTCTTTCTGCCCCCATAACAAACCTGTCGAAATCAACATTGGCCAATGGTAGGAAGTGATCCCGAAGTGCTTGCTTGACCGCGTCATACGTTGCCACTGGAATGTCAAGGGAGTCATATATTTTCTGGACTTCAGTGCCTGCAGAGTACATCATGATGGCGATCTTTGCTTCGTCTTCAGTCTCTCCCGAGGCTCTGAACATCATTTCCAGTCTTTTGACCCATGTGAGCCATTTCGGGCCAAGCTTTGATGGGGGCCCCGTAGTATCAAATTCGGGCATGGGAGCCAAAGTGGTGCACACTCTGCGTGGCAATGGGGCAACGGCGCCCTCATCATCGGTTTCTTCACCCATCACGATAGGTACTCACTGTATTGTCTTGGCGGGTTGACGGATGATCCGACTCCCAACTGTGGCAGACTTTACCTGGTGGCTCTTCTGCCACCTTGGTGTCACAGCCCTGATTCAGCTGGGCTGTGAAGTGTCCACAAATTTCTGCAGATGGCGCACGAGCACCCGGAACAACATCGAGTAGATCTAGGTCTTGGGAGGTTAGGAGGTCGTGGATGTCTAGAGCGTGGGCATTGATGGATCTAGCGTTAATCATGGCACATTTCAGGTGGGGTTCAGTAGTGGCTGGGGGGGTTCATGATGAGAGAAGGTGGTGTGGAAGGGGTAGGTGCGCTGTGAGTGTTTGTTAGGGGAGATGCAAATTACAGATTTAACACTGGGGGGCTCATTTTCAGTGGTTGTGGACACATGTGGCATAGCATTTGGCACAATAGAATTCAAAATGGTGGTAGAAGATTTGCACATCACAGATTTTACACTGGGGGGCTCATTTTCAGTGATGGTGGACACATGTGGCATAGCATTTGGCACAATAGAATTCAAAATGGTGGTAGAAGATTTGCACATCACAGATTTTACACTGGGGGGCTCATTTTCAGTGGTGGTGGACACATGTGGCATAGCATTTGGCACAATAGAATTCAAAATTGTGGTAGAAGATTTCACATCACAGATTTTACACTGGGGAGCTCATTTACAGTGATGGTGGACACATGTGGCATAGCATTTGGCACAATAGAATTCAAAATGTGGTAGAAGATTTGCACATCACAGATTTTACACTGGGGGGCTCATTTTCAGTGGTGGTGGACACATGATTAATCACATTTGTTATGGGGGTAGTACAGTTGTGTGGAGGGTAAAGTACTTTGTTGGTTGCTGTATTGGTAATACTAGCAGTGGATGCGGCCTTTGAGGTTGTGCGGAGGAGCCTGACCTTATCAGCGAATATAGAGGGTTGTACAGTACGTGAGCATAGCCGTGTATTACGGGTGCTCGTGGGGGTGGGGTGTGAGCTGAAGGCGGCTTGCAAAGTACGGGCACGCAAAGTGAGAAGCCTTGAAGAGGCACATGGGTTGGAGAGAAGCTTGCTCGAGTAGTGCTTCTTACCTTGTAGATGCTCCAGGGCATTGGGCAGACGGCAGACGAGCAGCGAAGAGCTGCAAAGAGCACTGGAGGCCTTTCCTTACGGCCTTCCCTGCTCGGCTTCGCTTCTCGGCCCTCTCCCCCTCCATATAAAGCAGGAGGGGAGGGGCGGGCGGGGCGAGGCAGCGAATCGAGACACGGGCCCGCGGCAGTGATTTTCAATGCACATTTTGTTGATTGTGCAGCCATAGAAACGGGGGCCATCTTGTCTGGTGCTTCAGCGCACGCGGCATGTATCGTAGACAAAGCGTAACACACGACCGATCCGAAGTGAAGGAGGACAGCTGATTCAGCGCTCAGCTGGTCGGGGATGCTTCGTGCTCGCAGCGGAGCTGCAAAGAGCACCGGGGGCCTTTCCTTGCGGCTTTCCCTGCTCGGCTTTGCCTCTCGGCCCTCTCCCCCTCCATATAAAGCAGGAGGGGCGGGCAGGGCGAGGCAGCGAATCGGGACACGGGCCCGCGGCGGTGATTTTCAATGCACATTTTGTTGATTGTGCAGCCATAGAAACGGGGGCCATCTTGTCTGGTGCTTCAGCGAACGCAGCATGTTTCGTAGACAAAGGGGAACACACGGCCCATCCGAAGTGAAGGAGGACAGCTGATTCAGCGCTCAGCTGGTCGGGGATGCTTCGTGCTCGCAGCGAAGCTGCAAAGAGCACCAGAGGCCTTTCCTCACGGCCTTCCCTGCTCGGTTTCGCCTCTCGGCCCTCTCCCCCTCCATATAAAGCAGGAGGGGAGGGCGGGCGGGGCGAGGCAGCGAATCGGGACACTTTGATGGCCAAGTCTCGTTTCTCTTGAAAGTCTCTTGTCTTCGAGGGCCTGATGTATTCAACAACAAAACAAAAGTTCCTTCAACAAAATGAAAGTTTATTTCTTGGTTTCACTTTGGGTGAGGATTGCTCACTCCCTGGGCCCCCTCTTCTGGGTGCTGACCCTTCTTTACTTTCAGCCTCCCTTCTCTGGGTTCACTACGGCTTTTCCTTTGCTCACAAATCTTAATGTCTTTTTAAACAGCTCCAGTGGACATCCCTCAGACGGGTTCACTCTTGTCAACACACTATTTCCTGGGCCTTTAGACTCTGCCCCCTTCTCATCAGCATCCCTGTTCTGGGTTTTCACTTGCCAACTTCACATTCACATTTGTTTGCAGGATTCACTTGCCTTGCTTTCTCAAGTTCGTAGATCAAAGACTTTCGACTGTACATGGATTTTGCTTGACCTCCTGTATGACCACTTTCATCTAACTTGGCGGCTCTCCTACGGCCTTCTGGCTTCTGTAGTTTAATTCACACGGGGATCGACCAGAGTTGGCAGCCACGTGGTGCTGGTTCCCTCTGCAGCTGGTCTTCCCTCAACACTTTTACAGTTCTTTTGAACTTAGTTCATGTTGCCACTTTGCGTCTTTCATTCTCTACAGCCTGGCTCTTATCAGCTCTCCCCTTGCCTCACCGGCTGTGATGAACGACTTGGCTTTCTTCTTCGCTGGAGTCAGGGCCGGTACCCCGGTATCAGGAGTTTCCCTCGCTCCCGCTTATCAGCGTCGACTCGCTCCATGTACTGTTGACATCTGTTGCAGCACACTTGGGCTATTGTCCCGATCTTACGATTCCCTCTGCAGAGGTTTCACAGGTCTGCATCGGAAAGGGCAAGCTCGTGTCTCTCCTTGTCAGCCTCTTGATATTTGCCACCTTTCTCCTCCTCTTAAACTGCCGAACCTGGATAGCTGTCTCTATTGGGACATGTCAGGTAAACAGCTCTGGTGTTAGCCCATTCTCAGGTGTGTCGTATGAAATTGTTTGTCTCAGAAATGAGGGGGGGCAGTAGTTTTGAATGTCCTACGTGGTAGGATTGGGAAAAGGTGTTGAAGGAAGGGGGATACAGCGTCTCACTTGTCAGTGTCCCACTCCCACTCCCCGAGGACCACCCGTCCAGGTGATCGTCCCTCTCTGGTCCACCCCCAGCAACTGGATCCAATAGCGATGGGCGGGTCCTGGCCACCTGGATACCAGGGACTAGCTAGGGAGATACCTTCAGGTTATCCACACTACACTGTAGAACAGTATGCAGTGGGACAGCTTGCGTGTAGTGCCACACAGTGTAGAGAATGGAGATCTGCAGTTTGTTTTATTCTCGGTGTGTCTGTAGGGTAAGTGCCAAAAATCAATATTATAAAAGTAATTCAATGAGCCAATAAAAAGTACACAGGAGCAAGAAAACATGTTTATTACATGCAACTGCAGCTGGGAAAAATCCACTAATCATTCAATATCTTATCATAAAATGACTGTTTAATAAGTGAGAAGTGGAGTGACATTTAAAATATTGTTTCAGAATACATTCAAATTCATTTTCGCTAATTGGACAGTCTTGGTTGCTCCACAGGTGTTTCTATACAATGCCTAGCCCTCTTGGCCTATTCTATCCCTCTTGACTATTCTAATGACTACTTCATTGTAATTATCTCATGGTGGGATCCAATAGTTTCACAAAAATTCAATTGGACAGTTGAACTGTTTCATATACAACTCAACTGTTTATTTGTGTGGCTCCTTTGGTTATCCTGGGATGGACCGCTTCAGTAATTGGTGACCAATAGAATTGTGAGCTATGAAAAGTGTGGCAACAAAAAAGAATACTTTGCATCCTTTCTCATGGGACCTAAAAAGGTTGGCACCAACATACCGTTCTCAGCCTTGTGACTGCTCATCCTGCAGCTAACATTGGGATTTGTCATTGGAAACGTGTTTCTCTTCTATTTCCTTTCTTATGATGTGCCTACATGACTTCATGGGGCGTGCTTCTAGGTCTCTTGCTCTGGGACCATGTGCATGACTAAATAGTGTATTCAATGAACATGTGTGTGTGTGTGTCTGTATATCTCAATACAGGTGTAATTTAATACATGCCAGAACACTCTACGTGTTATGTTCCGACATTACCCAATTTATCAGGTGGTTTCCACAATCTTGTCTCACTATCTCTATATGTTCCCGATAGAAAGTGCTTGTATCATTGAATGGTTTTGCTTCACTCCTAAGTGAATATTTACCTACAAGGGGCAGTGTGTGTCTTCTGTCTGAGATACTTTGTCTTAGACACGTCTCTGCAAATTGCCTCGTTCCCACCAAGCTGTGGCCTTGCATTTGTTTGTTTCTTAGAACATCGTCAGGAACTACAGTGGTTTTAGGTTTCATGTGTTAGATGTGTGAGACCTTGCTGCACCTTCCTGTTCGTAACCAATCCCTATGCAGCTTTTACAGCTTCGCCTCCCAGGGTCTACTCTTGGTTGCAACATCTGATTAAATCATACTTTTTCATTCTGTGCCTGGGAAGGTCTTTCACCTCATAATTCTGACCAAACGCAGCACGACTTTACACCCTTCATTCAGGCCACTGACCTTGTCTTGTCTTTCTTTTGTATGGTGTGAAGACTCCCAAAGAGTCATTACTAAATGTCAGGGGATGGCAGCCGCTACCTGATGCTAACTCTGGGGGTGGTAACGTGAGGGAGGATCACATGGGAGGAGACAGCTGCCAAGGGGAATTGGTGACTCCCCTCGGAGAGATGCTGTATTCATCCTCTTCTGAGGATGAGATTGCCCTAATCACTAAATATTTAATGGCATGCTGTCAATGTATGGTTCCCTCTACTAGAAATACCCAAAGCACAGAATATGAAAACTCTGTTAACCAGCATAAAAGTGGTACATTGGGGGTTCAGGAAGTATCACATCTAATTGTTATGATTCTGCCTTAAATAGAGGTTTAAAACCCAAGGGAAAACCACCAACTCTTTTAATAACCTCTCCCTAACTTGACAACTCTCAGTTAATAAATCATTTTAAGTTAACTAACCATAAAAATAACAAAAACATTATGGACTTCAAGTCCCATAATGCTTGTGGTACTGGAACGAGGAAGAGGGACTCAGAGTTGATGAAATATAATGAGGAGTCTAGTTGTGGTCGAAAGCACCTGAGTGGGAATTTTACATGTATAAATGAGTTTCAGGGGCAGGGGAAGAGAGTGGAAGGAGAAGCTGATGGTGTAGTAGTGGTGGCACTGGCAGCAGGACTACATGTGTGAGACGGTGTAGAAGTAGAGGAAGCATGGCTGTGCAGTGAGTGCGCAGCTGGAAGCGGCTCTGAAGAAATCTACGCAATGTGGGAGACGAGCTCCTGACATGCCGTGCACCGATCCGATACAGAAGATGAACCGGAGATTACACAGCATTGTCAGAGCTCCACTGAAGGATTGCCCATACCGTGGCAGTCTGACCGGAGCTGGCAGAAGCATAGAGGAACCCAAGGAGCTCTGCAACAGCAACTGTGAGTCCGAAGGAGACACCAGGGCATATCAGTGAGTTGGCCTGAAACAGGTGACGGCAAGGCGCTCCGGGAAAAGACCGCTAGGTGAATTTGATGATTTTCAATACCCAACAAATGAAATAAGGCAAACTGGGTGCAACTCTTCTAACAAGGGATACCAGTTGGGCTATAATTGTAACCTGTATTGCCAAAGCCGCAGAAGAGTGATACCAAGGCAGACTGGGCACAACTCTCCTAACAAGGGAAACCAATTAGGGGACAATTGTAAGCCACATTGCCAGCACGCAAGCGATTGCATAAGCATAAAATAAAGGCTGAAGGAGCCAAGAGGTGTTTGTATGAGAGATGAACGGGGCGAGAACTGTAACCTGCATTGCCTACAGCCAAAAGGCAGTCAAAGAATAATACAGAGGCAGCAAGGAAGCAACTTCCCCTTTATGGACTATCAATTTGAGAAACGCTATAACCCACTTTGTAAAGAGTCAAGAGACTATAAAGAGAAGCAGTCATTGTTCAAACCTCCTCACTTAGAATCCTGGAGTGGAGAGTTTTAGAACAAGCATTACCACACAGTGCAATAGTCGTAGTAGGAGCAGTAGGCGAGTAAACCCAGAAAGGGACCAATATTAGTTAGTCCTGGCAGGCGAGTATGCCAGGAAAGAAGAAGATGATCTAATGTACTGTGGTTGTGTTAAAAAGGTGTGTTGGGAAATAAGTGTTAACTCCATCAGCTTGTTTTGATGAAGCGTTGCATTACAGAAAGCGTTTTTTTTTAAGATTATTAAGCTATCCTGACTAAAGTGTTTCTTTTGAATAAGAAGGGTGATGCGCTAACAATTGCTTGGTCTTTGAGAAATTAAAATTTCTCCTGAGTTATGAACTTGTGGTTTGAGGAAATTACTTTTGTTTCTCAAGCAAGAGACTGTGGAAAAATAACTGTTGTTTTGATTTATGAACAAGCCTTTGGAGAGAGAGATATTCCCTTTGCCAAGGGGAAGGATATCTTGAATGGAACACACCTTTTGTGTTAAGTCGATTGGAACTTTGCACAGAACTTTCTTGAATCTGAACTTTGCTCAAGGCATTCTTGAATTGATCCACGGGAGGGGAGATCAACACTGGTCAGAAAGAGTACTTTCAAAAGCTTTTGAGTTTGAATTGATATTTTATTTTGTGGAACTTAAGATAGCCAACCAAATCATTTTGTTGTATATATTGGTGCGAGGGTCAGATACTTTTTGGACAACAAAGACCTGATCCATGGAATTATTTGCATGGAAAATGCAGATTTGCACGCCTTTCTGCCCGAAAATCCCCATACTTCAAACAGGGATTTTCAGGCAGAAAGGCAGCAAATCTGCGTTTTTCACACAAATAATTCCATGAATCAGGCTGTAGGTCATTTTTCTTTAGTCTTAGTTTGTGAGCCTGGCTAAGCCTAATATTTGCCTTTATGTTACTTGTTGTTGCCATCATTCGACATGAACTAAAGTCTAAATTTAAGTGTGTCTGTGTATCTTGCTGGCTACTCTCTACCTCACATTGAAAGGAGATGGCGGAAGTGTCCATGTATTGTGCATGCTATCTGGGTCTCTGGCCTTTGGTGTGGTTTCAGACTCGTGTTTTATAGGTTTTCTCAGTTTGTATTTTCTCTCACGTGTGGGATGTTGGACTTTCCTCTCAACATCTCAATAACTAGTCAAAAAGAATACATTTTTGGCAGTGACTTTCCGATATGATGGTTATGCTATCATGACAAAGGGCTGATCATGTGATGGCTGAGATTACAACTGTCCTTGAGAGATACTGCAGATGTGGAGGATATGTTGAAGCTACTATGTGCAAGAAATGGAATCATATGAAGATGCTGGCGTACAATCTGAAAGTGAGGAAACCCTCCTGGACTTGCCAATACAGGATTTCCATAAGGTACAACTTTGTTCTAGCCAAGAAAGAATTAGACTTGTATCTACCAGGGTGAGGCCAATGCGACCCTCACTCCCTTTGTGTTGGTGGGCTTTGCCTAGACACCAGTCTCAAGCCTTGTGCCCTCCTGTATCTTTACAAGACTTGCTCACTGATCTGGTCCGATGATGAAGAGGCAAGAGGTACCATGATTTTAAGCAGCCGATTATGACTTGTTACAATGTTGTATCCTGTTTTTGAAGTTTGTATATAAATTATAATGGTGAAATCAGAATAAAGAAACTAAGTTGAAATTGACTGTGGAATGGTGTGAAAGAGACACTAATATTATTTTCCCATATCTATACGGTTATTTACTTAGTGATGGCGGCCATGAAATTAAGTTAATTGATAAAATGTTTACAGCTTGACCCGTTTGTGATTGGTAGTTCAGAATAGTCTAAAAAAGTACTGATATGGTTATGTATTTTTGAAGGCTGGCTTTAGGGCCGAACCCTCCACAGATGTCTGCAGCACAGGTAAATGTAAGGTGAGGTGACATAAAGTATATGTAACATTTTATTTGCATCCAAACAAAAGTATGTTCTGTTTTTCAAATATCCATGAGATATCCTAATTTACTTGTTTTAAAAACAGTGCCGTTTTTATAGTGTCAATAATAATGTGGTGCCCATCGCAATCATTTTAAAATGCCAACAAGATATGTTGGGGATTTACAAAAAATTGAATAAAAATCACTTCATGGCACCCACAGACAGATTAGGGCTGTACAGAGAGTGAAATGGGAGGATGGAGAAAAGAGAATAATTCAAAGTCAAACAAAAATTAAAGGAAAGATTCAACCATGTGTTTAATTCAACCAACAGTAATGACATCCGCCTTGCACCATATATCGATGTATTAAACCTTTTTTGTTGTTTCTGAGCTTGACTTACAATTTGAAGGGCCAGTATCCACAAACCACATCTGTTCCCATCCACCACCTTGTGATAAGGTAATCTTCAGTGCGATAAGGCTAATGCCAAGTGCCCTGTCGGCAGTAAACCATAGCACACACCCCTCCTCGTGATTTTAGCTGCTGCAGCCACAAAACAACACCATGCCTGTGATGTGAGCGGACGATGGAGCTCAAGGTACTATCTAAACATTTACATGGATGTCTTGCAGCACTCTCCACCCACCATGGTGCATAAACAGCAACATGCCCCATTCCATTAGTAAGATAGCAATCAGATATTGCTTTTTCCTCGAATTCTGGAACTTGTAGTCCTGGATTTACAATTTAAACCAGGATTGTACCAGCATCTCCTTTATGGAATGGGGTATGCTAGATGTGTGACCTCCACCCTGTTCAACCACCCATTTCCATGCAGTAACCTCCTCATTCGGTGGGCGACCAGATGTACACTTTTTTACTAAGGGAGGGGGGTCTCAACCTTAAGAGGCTTGAATACTACTGCCTTACAGATATTAAATGTTAAAGGTTGTTATACCACGCACCAATGCCAGTTATCTGGTCTCCAGGTGCTCAGGCGGATCTGTATTGCAAGGAGGGAGGGTGGGTGGTTAGCAGGGTTGACTGTTTCCAGTTAAAAAGGTTTGCAGGGGACGGGAGTGTCCATTACCTAAGGACACTAGATTTGTTCATGGTTAGTAGGGTTGAGCAGGAAAAGAGCAAGAGAGCTGTGATGTGCTCTTGGCAGCTTCAGTTCGGAAACACCATTTACTGAGCATAAATGTGATTTACGGAAGTTGGCCACTATGTGCTGTTGTGCGAGATTATGTGTGGTTTGTTTTGTTGTTGTGATGTTGTGAAGTACGTGCGGATTATGGTGCTGTAGAGATCTGGTTGTGTTAAGTACAGAGTTTCAGAGGTGTATGCAGAGGGGTGAGTTTATTAGTACGGTTTTCTGGCGAAAGTCCTGGAAAATCCATCCAAGGGCACCACACCTCCATGCCCTGAAATCCACCGAAGTGCACCACATCTCGCACCCTAGGAATCCATCCAAGTGCACCCCCCTGAAAATCCACCCAAGTGCACCACTCCCACCACCGCAGGACTAAATCCAAGTGAGTCACACCTCTCCCCCCTGAAAATCCATTCAACTGCATCACATACCCCAACCCACGAAATTCACCCAACTGCGCCACAACTCCCACACCTGAAATCCATCCAACTGCGTCCCACCCCAGCAATCAATCTGAGTGTGTCACCCTCCCCCCTGAAAAATCAATCTAAGTGAATCACCTTTCCTACCCCTGAGATCCAACTAAGTGCGTCAGAATTCCTAACCCGACATCCATCTAAGTGCATCACAATTCCCACCCCTGAAAAATGTCTAAGTGCGTCACATTTCCTACCCATGAAATTTATCGAACTGCGTCACATGTGGCAGTCGTGATCGTTGTCTCCCCCCCAGATGCCCTTTCTGGGTTTTACTTTGATTGCCACCTCAGCGGTTCTGATTCCTAAGCTTCTCTGGAATTCGTTATGCTGTCTGAATTTCTTAGTACAAGCCCTATTTCTAGCTAGGCGATGTGTTCACTGGCCTAAGGGGAATCCGCAGAGAACGGTTAGTTGTCTTCCTCGATACCCTACAGGCGTTGTCTACTATCTATTGGTGAGGGTCTGGTGCATTACTCCTGTTCACTTGTTGGTCCTCAGTGGGGGTATGCCTAGGCTGAGAGACACCCTTCCCTGATTTTCCCTCCCCAGGGAAATAAATGATGCAGACAACAGGGTGTAAGGAAATATATTTTATTTAATGTGAAGGAGTGTTTTGTGCACTTACCTGGACTATACCATCCAGCCCACCATGCGGCTGGATGGAATGTGAAACGAAATAAAAGGGAAAAGAATATTGGACTGATCTTCTCTTGCTCAGGAGTGGAGGAAGGAGAGAAAAGGGAAAGGAGGCAGTGCAACCCAGCTCCATGGGGGCTGTGGCCTTTAGCGGCTCCCAGGGCCTAAGGACTTAATAGAACTGAGCTGTGTATGTTAGCGGAAGCCCAGCATTTTCTGTGGGCCCGCGCTGCATGCCTAGAGAAGCCCAGGCACCCACGGGGCTGTGTATGCTGTGGGGTAGTCCAGGGAGAAGAAGGGCCTCCCAGCATGGGCTGCGTGTGCCTGGTGGCCTGACCAGGCAACCAGGCCATTCCCCTGTCGGCCTGCCCAAGGGAGGGACGGGACCAGAAGATATATGCTCCTGGGCCACGCATGCCAGGTGCAGCTTGGGAGGTGAAGAGAGGGAGGAGGTGACAGAATTCCAGCTCTGCACATCAGGCAGGGGGGTGAAGGAAAGCCCTGAGCTGCCCTCCCGCTCTGATTAAGAGAAGTCCCAGGCCTCTCACTACTCGCATCCAAGGTGAAGAAAAGATCCCTGGCATGCCAGCCAGAGCTTTGAAGAGTTCAGGCCCGCCCCTTTGTGCCACGTCAGGTCAGGGAAGACAGAGGGCAGGTTCTGTGAGCCATCGGATGTACTGTGGGCATGGCAGTGAATGACTGTGGCGTCTTATGACAATGGGGATGCTGCCAAAAGAGACAATGCGGAGCAGGGTGCAGGGAGCTGCTGAAGAATATCCAGGGTGCAGTGGTTAGTGTGGTGGCCCCCATGGCATTGGGCTGCCACAAAAGATATATATCATGATGTATGTGCGGCGTGATGGTGGCGGGTCCCCTGGGGCCACCCAGGAACAATTCATTTGTGCAGGTCACATGGTGGTGATCAGATGGACCCCTTGTGGCACCCAGACGTTGTAGCAGGCAAAGTTATAACAAGCATGCATCCCGCATGATGTGGTGCCCCCTGTGGTGGAGAGGCATCACTAATGAAAGAACCATATTCCAGCTTTGGGCAGACTCCCATTCCACCAAAGACAACAACAACACAGGCACTGAAAAGGGGTGGCTGACTGCAGCAGCCACCTCTATGTAATATAAGCTATATTTATGTGCTATTGTTTGTAGCCTATATAAATGTGTATATGTAATGTATTTCCATATATATTTATGTGTGTGTGTAGGTTTACAGTTATAGTTATATTTATTTATAGTTTTTAATCTTATAGTGCATGCATGTAATTAAATAGGGGAGTTGGTTAGAAATTTAGATAAGGCTTGGGAAGGGGTATGGAAATGCTGTGGTATACACTAGTGTGAGAGGGAAAGAAGTGGCAGCCTGCCAAAAACCGCCTGGTGGACGGAACCATCCACTGGGGCCAGCACGTGGCTTTTCCTCCAAGTGGGTGGAGTCAGGTAGGAAACAGGGGTTTGTTCCACCTTATAGAGTGACTTTTCGCCCCTCCAAGAGAGGGTGGGCTTACTAAGTAGAATCCTCATAGAGAGCTCACGCCAGGGGAATAGGTCAGAAGGGCTTTAATAGGAAATGTTTAGGGAGATATTATTTGCTGAGCTTTATAAATAAAAAGGGGTACCAATTGGGAATCCTAAAAAATCCACTTTGCTGTCTGTGTCACATTCAAAGACAGAAGGTAAGGACTAAGAGCGTGCCAGTCTCCTGTTGTTAACACCTTTTGAATTTCAGGTGGTGCAACACCGACTCCCATCTATCAAGGCCACGAAGTGCCAGATAGCGCATGGCACAGTGACTTACCTAGGCCACCTGGTCGGTGGAGGTAAGAAACAGCCTCTCCAAGCAAAGGTACAGCTGTGAAGGATTGGGACATCCCCACCACACAGACACAGGTGAGAGCCTTTTTGGGTCTCACTGGGTACTAGCGGTCGTACATCAGAGGGTATGGGACCATTGCCATGCCCCTGAATGATGTAACCTCCAAGAAGATGCCGAAGAAGGTAACATGGACCCCCGCCTGTCAAACCTCCTCCCAGGATTTAAAGAATGAATTGGGCAGGGCCCCAGTTCTGAAAGTGCCAGACTATGGTCATGAGTTCATTATCCAGACAGATTCCTGTGATTTTGGGATTGGAGCAATGTTATTTCCAGTAGGTCGCCCTAGGATTTACACAGATCCCCTTTGCAGCTGGACTGTGGAGGGGTTTGGCTTGCTGGTATCTCCACGCCTGGAATGGTGCCAGTGGGAGAGTCACCCATTTGGGTAGGAAACAGCCGGGCTACATATATCACACCACTCTTTTGTTCTGTCCCATGCTCCACCATGCATTCATTCATCTCCCTAAATCTTTATTTGCACACCACTCTCGGTGACAACCCACATGGGGTATCATTCCATTTAAACAATTCTGATCTAAAAAGTGTTTTACATTATGTGTGCCACGTCTTTAGTGTAGCCTTGTCTTTTCTAGCCACAGTCTGGGCAAGGGAATCTGTCTTCCCTACCCATGGCCCAGGACTGACCACGCAGCATTCCACCACCCCCACGCCACAGACCAGCTTGGCAGACCTGCATTCTGCAGCGCCTGAAGCACTTGTTTCAGGCGGGATAAGTGATCCTCCCAGGTGTGGCTGAAGACAGCAATGTTGTCTAAATAGGCGACAATGAAGTGTTCCAGACCCGACAAAACCTGGTTAACCATCTGTTCAAAAGTGGCAGGGGCATTCTTCAATCTGAAGGGCATCACAGTGATCTGATAATGTCCTTCCGGGGTTGAGAATGCTGACCTCTCTCTTGCTCCATCTGTCAAGTCGACCTGCCAATAACCTGCTTTGAGGTCAAAGGCACTCATGTACTTGGCAGCACCAAGCTTGTCAATGAGCTCATCTGTCCGAGAAATGGGGTGATCATCTGTCTTCGTGACAGATTTGAGCTCCCTCTAGTCCACACAAAAGCAAACTTCAGTCTTCCCACCACCTGTATTTTTAGGGACCAGTACCACTCGGATAGCTCAGGGGATGTGGGATGGCTCTATTACTCCTAGGGACAACATCTTAGAAACATCCTCCTTGATGGTGTCTCTGACCTCATTGGACATGCAGTGAATACTACTCTTCCCCGGCTTACTGTCTCCAGTGTCCACATCATGGGTGGGTGCACAAATCTGCACGACCGGGAGTCAGTGAAAACCGACCGGAAAACTGTCCCAGTAAACGGCGACAGTCTGTCAGTTGCTATTCAGACAGGTCAGTTGCAAGGTTGATGCTTTCAACTGACCAATCTTTGGCTTCAGTGTGCAAGAGGTCTGGGAGGGGATCAGTCTCCTCCTCAGTCTCTCCATCAGTCACTAATGCCATGAACAAGTAATCTCGGCTATAATGGGGTTTTAGCCATTTAACTTGAAAGACCCTGTACATCTGTTTAGGTCCTTTCACGTTAATGAGATCATTCACCTCACTGACCTTTTCCAGCACACAGTAAGGCCCAGTCCACTTGTCCTGAAGGGCACAGGGTTTGACAGGCTCCATAATCCACAGCCACTGGCCTGGAGAATAGACTGTCACTGTGGCCTTCTAGTCGTGCCAGTGTTTCATCAGCTCCTGACTGGCCTTTAGGTTCTTTGTTGACTGTACCATGTACTTCGCCATTCTAGACTGAAGGACGAGTACTCAGTCTACAGCATCTCGTGTAGGGGTTGAGGGTTTGCTTTCCCATCCCTCTTTCACTAGACTGAGGGGACCTCATACAGGGTATCCAAACAGAATCTCAAAGGGGCTAATCCCTGCTCCGTTTTGTGGCCACTTCCTGTAGGCGAACAGAAGGCATGGCAGGAGACTATCCCAATTTCTCCTCAGGTGCTCTTCCAAGCCACCTACCATGCCTTTCAGGGTCTTGTTGAACCGCTCAACAAGCGCATTGGTTTGTGGATGGAAGGATGTAGAGAACCCGTAGGCGACTCCGCACTCTTCCCACATAGCTTTCATATATGCTGATATAAAGTTTGATCCCCTGTCAGAAAAGACTTCCTTGGGGAATCCAACACGGGAGAATATCCCAATCAGAGCCTTCGTAACCACGGGGGCTTTGAGGCTCCTCAGAGTGACAACCTTGGAGTATCTTGTGGCGCGATCTACCACCACCAAGATGTATCTGTCCCCTGAGCTGGTTTGAGGTTACAAACGACCCACAATATCCTTGCCTATTGTCTCGAAAGGCCGCCCAACCAAAGGTAGTGGAATTAAGGGGGCCATTGTGGCACCACCTGACTTGCCAGAAGCTTGACAAGTCAGACAAATTCCGTAACCTTTATACTGAACTGCAGCCAGTAAAAGTGCGAGACAACCAGTCTGATGTCCTAGTTTCTCCCAAGTGACCCGATAAAGGAATTTGATGAGCCAAATCCAAATGGAACTTTCTGTAGCATTGGGGAAACACCAACATTCTGGTGCCCACGCCCTCAGAATCTTTTGGCTCACTGTACAGGAGTTAATTCTCCCAGTACACTTTGAACAGTACGGGGGCCTTTCCCTTAGCTTGCTCCTCTGCCTACTTGCACAGACCCGCCAGAGTGGGACACTCTTTCTGGGCTGTGAAGAACTCAGTCGGACAAGCCCCCAGCTGATGCAAACTCATCTAGCTTGCGCAGGCCCTCACGATCTGCACTCACCTCGTCCACCAACTCAGGTTCCTGCACTGCGCCAGGCAACTCTCAAGTCACTGAGTCCCCTGCTGCCAAAGTAGGGTTCTCAGTGGCTACTAGCCCCTCTCCCGCAGGAGTAGGTGACTCAGTAGTCTGTGGAACTGGACTAGGGGCTACCAGCCATGCCAGTCCTTCCAAAAAAGCCCTCTGGAAGCACTCCAGGCCCTAAGACTCTCACAGTGTCCAATCTGGCACTCTCTTTGGCCCTCGATCGGGTAGCCGATGTGACCATCTCGGGATCAGGAAGATCATTACCCAACAGACATGGGAAAGGGATGGAGTCTTTCACCGCTATACGGCGCTGGGTCGTTTCACCTCACCAGCTGAACTCTACTATCGCCAATGGGTACTTATTCTTTCCGTCAAACCCACTGCTGAGCAAATCAGGCCCATCAATATACTAGCATGGCTGTACCCATTGCTGGGTGACAGTAGTGACGCTAGCCGAGTGTCTCAGATCGCAGGAGTTTTGTGTCCATTGATATACACATGTTCTAGATAGAGTTCAGTATTATTGTGAACTGTGGTCTCTTCTGGAGATCAAGTACCATTCCCACTCAGTGTAACCAATCCACATTCGGCCACTGCCTGGCCCATTGGGAAGTCCTCCTCTAAGAGGCCCATACTAATGATGGGCTCTTCCACGAGTCCAACATTCTCTATGGCTTGCTTAGGTAAGCCTTTGCAAGTAGGATCCCCTTTCCTATGGCCCAGATCCTTGCACACAAAACAACTTTTGGGTGGTGAGTGATAGGCAGAATCCTGTGCAGTGCCCTTAGTGACCACTACACACAATTAAGACTACAGGTGTCAATACTAGTTTTACCTCTGGTACAAGCGTGTACTACTATGTTAAAGTGGTAGCAGTAGCGGAGCAGCCAGGCTTATCTCAAGAGTATATGAGCAGTAGCAGAGATTACACAAAGAGACCACAATTACTGTGACTCAAGCAAACACTGACTCAAGGTTTCAGGTAAAAAATGTAAGTACATTTATTTTAAACCATTTGTTATAAACACGACACTTCTATTAATTCAAAAACCACACGTAAAATACACTAACACTAACCAATTCACTTTGTACGGTATACTTCAAGGTAAGTACCCTGTGTTTTAGCGGACCGGTGTTGTGAAACAAAAGATGTTACCGGGAATACACTTGCGATCACTTTTTTTGACAGTAATGACAGTTCGGTCTTACTAAAGAAACGCGTATACATGGCAAAAAATGTTACCGGGGCAAAAACACACTTAGCACCTGAGATACCCAGAGAGAGTTGGGGGCAAAAATCATAGGCAATACTTTTGTCAAAGCAGACAGAACCAGAGAACACTCTAAGACAGGAATTCAAGAGTCAATAGGCCGGAGCCAGTGTCAAGTGGAACCGGGTTCCTGTTGTCGAGGATCACGCAGTCGGATAGTTCACGATTCAACGTAGCCAGGAGTACTTAGATATTGTCACCAGAGGAAGCAAAAGTTATAAGAAGGAAGGAAGACAAGGGCAAGCCTTGGAGGCGAAGAAAAGGGATTCAGCCTAATTCCTCTAGCAGAACACAGTACCTTATTCAATGAAGACGCTGGTGCTACGGCAGTTGTTCCTGGTAGTTTCCTGCAGACCCTCGGTTCCTGGAGCTTCGATCCGAAGGAGGACGTCTGGAGGGGTCTACACCACACAGGGATGAAGCCGGCAGCAGTGACGGTGAATAAAAGGTGCGCTCCTTAAAAACAGGAGAGGCTCTTCAGATGGCTATCCAGACCACTATAGCAGTGTGCAGCAATTTCGACCACAAAGAGGGTCCTCTGGCTGTAGAAGATGAGCTGGTTATCCCCACCAAGCTCAAGGGAAGAAGACTCCGGACTGGATCTTCTCTGGTCGTCGAAGGGTAGATAGCTCAGGACTGCAGCAGGGCTTCACCGGGACGGGATAGTTACAGCAGTCAACTTCTTCTCCGCTTCTCTTTGGTTCCTTGTAGTTCCAGTGGCGACTCTGACTTCTAGCCCAAGAGATCTGCCTTTTATGCGAAAATCCCCCATTCACACAACCTGGCTGTCAATCACACAGCAGGGAGGCTGTCCGGCCCAGACAACTACCTCAGCCAATCATGGCAAAGTGCGACTTGGGTTTCCTAGGATACCCTGTGCAGGGGGTGACTACACCCTTCCCTCACATTCAGCCCGCCTAGACACCCAGGCGCCTAGAGGAGGGCTTCTTGGCAGAAGCCTGCCAAAAGACAGTAAACAAAGAAGGCAAACCTGGTTTGCCGCGCAAAGTAAAACACAAGAAGGACATTAACAAAAAGAAATTACGAATAAACCCGACCGGAGCCAAAAGAAAAAGTATTTGGTCAAGCGGGTTTAAGTTCGAGGCTAATATAATAGCCTAAAACAATACCACATTTATATAGTATAATCGCGGTAGAAAACCTAGGGTAGATACCACTGCCACCAGCCAAGTCTAAATGTTAAAAGAGCGAAACAATGCTCTAGGAGGTACAGATAAAAAGGGCTAAAGATTAACCCTTTCCAGTACTCCATGTAAAATGGGGCGTACTGGATCTGTGGTTAAATGACTAAGTAAAGTTAATGGCAACTTTACCCTTTTCTGGGGGACAGTAGTCAGCTGTAACGCTCACCTGATTCCCGCAGAGGCGCCGGTCTTGACTGGGTGAATGCCGTATCTTCAAAGGTGATGTGTAACACACGGTTGGCTCTTTGGGCTGGACCTCTGTGCACTGTATGTCTGACTCGAAGAGTAAGATGTCTGCAGATAGATAATATGGGATTAATGAACTGGGTTTATTGGGTGCCTCTCTCCTCTTCCCTTTCTCTTCTCCTGTAGAACCCCAAAGGTTAACGCCCTCATCTTAGGTAAGTGAACGCCGAGCTCTCCATCTGCCTCGGGGCAGGGTGCCGTAACCAGTTTCTTCACTGGATAAGGGTGCAGGCCTCTTGACCTCAGAGGACTGCTGTCCGTCGTTAACTGCACGAACGGTAAGTTCTGGGCACTTCAAATGTCTTAAAAGTCTTTTGTAATGATATCTCTTGTTTTGCAGGGTTCCGGCGATGGCGGATGGCGGGCTGGTGAGAGTTGAGGATCGAACCCGCGTGAGGAATAGAAGCGCCTGGAAGCACGTAAGTAAGCGCTTGTAGCCTGCTTCACGATGCGCACTAACTGTCCCTTTTATCTTGCAGGTACAAGTTCAGAGCTTTAGAGAAGCTGAAGGGTGCTGGAATACCCACTGGATTCGGCGTGGGAAGGAGTAATGGCACGTGAGTAATAAAGTTGCCCAATGTCTTTAAACGCACCTTCTTTTGTCTTTCAGATGCGGGATGCAGCGCCGAAGGCCTCCGGAGCGTGCGAAGAGCTGGTAAGCTTTTGTCTTTCAGATGCCGGAATGCAGTGCGAAGACCTCCGGAGCATGCAAAGAGTAGGTAAGCCTTTGTCTTTCAGATGCCGGAATGCAGCGCGAGGCTTTGGTGACAGCCGATGGACCAGGTAAGAGATGCGCTGCCACTGGAGACCGTAGTGCTAACCTGTTCTTTCTTTGTCTTTACAGGTGCTGCTGAAGACTGGATTCCAGGATGGTAAGCCTTTGTTCCCTTAGGCCCAGGATCAGAAGCAGAAGACACGATGAGCGTTCTGCTGCAGAGAATGCAGAATAACGCAAAGCAAGATTCATCCATCGGGTGTGGTTTAAATAGCCTCCTGTAGTGCTTAGGTGTCTCCTTCCACAGCCACGGCTAGGTAAGAAAAGAGTTCCTGCTTTCCAGAAGAGTTCCAGTGTTCTGAACCTAGGGAGTGGCTCCTGCCCCACCCAACAGGAAAAGTAGTCCCAAACAGAAGAGGATCAGGGGTTCAACTGGCAGGTAAGTAAGCAGCATGGTCTGCTGCAGGTAAGTCCACCCAAGCATTATGAGCCCGGCGCTTCCAGCGCTGGGACTGGGCATCTTTATGAGCCTGGTGCCCTGGCACCAGGACAGGGTCCAAAAGGTCCCAATTGGGACTGGCTGGCACTCGGAACCGGGGTTATGGGTCTGCTTCCAAGGGAGTCGGGCAAGTCCTGATCTTTTGGAAGCAGAGATCATGACAGCACCCCCCCTCAAGGCCCCTCCCAAACCGGGCTTCTCCGGGGGTTTGGGCTTGTTAGGAAATGTTCGATGAAATCTTTTGATTAGACGAGGCGCGTGGACATATTCTGCAGGTTCCCAGGATCTTTCTTGGGGACCGTAGCCTTTCCAGTCAATCAGGTAAAATAGTTTAGATTTGGAGATCTTGGAATCCAGGATGCTTTTGACTTCAAACTCGAGTTCTCCATCAACTAGAATAGGTTTTGGAGATGTAGTTAGTCGGGTTTGAGGTTGCACGGGTTTTAATAGAGAGACGTGGAAGACCGGATGTATCTTCATGTGAGGGGGCAAGTCCAACTTGACCGCTACTGGATTTACTATGGTAGTGATGGAATAGGGACCAAGGTTTCTTGGGTTGAATGTGCGTGGTCCTTTTAGAGGTAGATATTTGGTGGATAACCAGACTTGATCTCCTACTTGATATTGGGGGGATTCCTTCCGATGTTGGTCTGCTCCTTTCTTGTATTGTTCTTTAGCCCTTTGAAGCTTCCTTAAAGGCTTGGGTGATTGTAGAATGCAGGTGGTCTACTGCTGGTGTTCCAAGATCTTGGAGTGGATCCAACTCCGAGGTTCGAGGGTGACTACCGTATAAAAGAAAAAACGGGGTCTTCCCAGTTCCCGAGTGGACAGAGTTATTGTAGGCATATTCGGCTATCCAAAGGATATCTTTCCAAGTTTTTTCAGTTTGTTGTAGCATGCAGCGCAAATACTGTTCCAGAGTTTGATTGGTCCTCTCGGTTTGTCCATCGGTTTGAGGGTGGTGGCTGGTCGAAAGTCTCACATCAATTTGAGCCGACCGACAGCAACTTCGCCAAAAATGAGAAATAAATTGACTACCTCGATCCGAAATTAGAACTGAAGGAAAACCGTGCAGTCGGACGATGTTTTCGAGAAATTCTCGGGCCAGAGTTGCTGCTGTTGGTAAGCCTTTGAGTGGAATGAAATGCGCCATCTTGGAGAATAGGTCCACGATTACTAGGATCGTATTGTATCCGGAGCATGGAGGTAGATCGGTGATGAAGTCCATAGAAAGCGTATGCCAAGGGCGAGGCGGGATGTCAATAGGGCGTAAGAGGCCGGCTGGTTTTTCCTTTTGACTCTTGTTTGGGCGCATACTCCACAGGACATTATAAAGTCTCTGATATCTTTTTTCCAAGACGGCCACCAGAAGTAGCGCTTGATCTTTTCCGAGGTCTTGGTCATACCAGGATGTCCTTCCATTAAAGAATCGTGAATACAAGAGATTACCTTTTTCTGTAAATCTGTGCTGGGCAGGTATAACCGTTCTTGGAAATATAATAGGTTGTCCTTCACCGTAAAGTCCTTTCCCTGCAGATGCCAATTCTGTATGTCTGCTGGAGTTACCAGTAGCCTGGCTTTATCCTTAACTTCCTCTATGGATTGTGTGGCGATTACACCTAGAATTCTTTGTTCTGGAATGATAGGTACAGGTTTAGGATTGATCAAATGTTCTTCCACTCCCATCCGAGAAAGGGCATCAGCTTTACCGTTTTTTGTACCAGGTCGATAGGTAATTATGAAGTCAAACTCGGCAAAGAATAGTGCCCAACGGAGTTGCCTAGAGGATTGAGCTTTTGCGGTTTTCAAATATTGCAGGTTTCGGTGATCTGTAATCACAGTAACGGTGTGTCGGGCTCCCAGAAGATAATGCCGCCAAGCCTTAAAGGCGGACTTGATAGCCAGAAGTTCCTTATCAGTAATAGTGTAATTGATTTCAGGAGGCGAGAATTTGCGGGACCAAAATGCCACGGGATGCAACTGATTGGTTACTGGGTCCTTTTGTGATAGAACTGCCCCCATGGCAAGGCTCGAAGCATCAGTTTCAACGATGTGGGGGAGTTCTGGGCGAGGATGTTTTAAGATCGGTGCAGAGATAAATCTAGTCTTCAAATTCTGGAAAGCTTGTTCCGCCTCGGTAGACCATTCAAAACGTTTGTTTTTCTTTAACAAGGCGGTGATGGGCTGGACTATTCGAGAGAATTCGGGGATAAACCTGCGGTAAAAGTTAGCGAAGCCTAACATGCTTTGAACACCTTTTACGGAGGATGGCGATGGCCATTTGAGAATTGCATCGACCTTCTTTGAATCCATACGCACTCCGCTAGGTGATAATATGAATCCCAAGAATTCAACTTCAGTCACGTTGAAAACGCATTTTTCCAACTTAGCGAAAAGTTTGTGTTGACGCAATCTCTCGAGGACCATTTTCACGTGTTTCCGATGTTCAGTTTCCGATGAGGAATAAACGAGGATGTCGTCAATGTAAACAACAACACACACATCTATGAGCTCTCTGAGGACATCATTCATAAAATATTGAAAGGCGGCCGGGGCATTGCAAAGACCGAAGGGCATGACCTGATATTCAAATAGCCCATACTTGTTGCGGAAGGCCGTCTTCCATTCATCGCCCTCTTTTACTCGTACCAAGTGGTAGGCTCCTCTAAGATCCAGCTTTGTATATATGCATGCTTTTATGACTTGGTCCAGGAGTTCAGGGATCAAAGGTAACGGATATCTATTCTTAACGGTGATCTGGTTCAGGGCGCGATAATCTATACAAGTTCTAAGGTCCCCTTCTTTTTTTGGAACGAAGAACAAAGCTGAGGAAGCAGGGGACTTGGAAGGACGAATAAACCCATTCGCTAGGTATTGATCCAGGTATTGTCGGAGGTGAAGATTCTCAGGCTCGGTGAGGGCATAAATTCTACTACAAGGAGGAGTAGATCCAGGTATCAGGTCTATCTGGCAGTCATAAGACCTATGAGGAGGTAGAGAGTTAGCCTGATCCTTCCGGAAAACATCTTGGAATTCTAGGTATTCAGGAGGTAACTGGGGAGCCTCCGAGGAAATTGCTGCCAGTGCAACACCAGGTCGAGGGTGACAAGTAGAGACACATTCTGGAAACTGAACCGTTCTTGCTTGCCAATCGATCTGAGGATTGTGCTTCTCTAACCAAGGAATTCCTAGAATAATCTGGAACTGAGGGGCCTTGATCACATCGAACACGATCTTCTCATGGTGTCCATCTTGACTTACTAGCGTCACTTCTTGGGTGGTATGCGTTACTGGTCCGGAGGCTATCTCCGTACCATCCACCGTAGTAATGACGTCCTTTACAGCCTTTGGACAAAGAGTCAGATTCATCCTCAAAACCATTTCATGATCCACATAATTGCCGATGGCACCGCTGTCGACGTAAGCTTCAATCGCATGTAATCGATCCGGATGTTCAGGGCTAATGAGGACCATAGGTATCACGAAATGCGAGGTCACAGAACTGGTTTTAACGCTCGGCAAGAGGACCTCTATACTTGTCGGGCGAGGTTGTTTCCCTGCTCAGAGTTTGTGACCCTGGTAACTGCAGCTCCTACTGCCTTCTTGGCTGGTTTCACCGGACAGTCTCGAAGAAAGTGCCCCGAGTTTCCGCAATAGAGGCATAATTGCAGCTGTTTTCTCCTTTCCCGCTCCTTTTGTGTTAGTGGTCCTTTCAGGCCCCCTATTTGCATGGGTTCCCCGGAGTCTACTCCTTTGGTAGGAGTTGGTGGTTTTGGAAAATACTCGAGCATCAAACTTGGAACGATCGGCCTTCCTGTTCTGCAGTCTGTGGTCAATTTGAACGACTAAGTCAATATAGTCCGAACAGTCTTGCGGGGGATTCACTACTTGGGCTAACACATCTTTGAGCTCTCCACGTAGACCTCTATAAAACAGCGTAATCCTTTTGTCCTCAGGCCATCGAGTTTCCACTGTCAGTCTGTTGAAAGACGCAATATAAGCCAAAAGGTCTTGATTACCCTGTCGCAATGAAAGGAGCTCATTATCCAAGGCCTGCCCCTGTGAATGTCTTGCAAACAGTTTTTCCATACTGAGCTGAAAATCTTGAAAATCATGGAGAACCGGATCATCTTAATTAACTAGAGGGATCGACCAGTCTGCCGCATTGTCACTAAGGTACGAAAGCACGAAAGCTACCTTAGCTTGATCAGTTGGAAAGGCTGCTTGCCGGCATAAGAAGTGCAACCGGCACTGATTAATAAATACTGCAAACCTCTTTGGGTCACCAGAAAATCGTTCGGGCGGAGCCAGAGGTACATTCCCAGGTAGGTTGATCTGCACTGGGTTCGTAGAGGATGTTGAAGGAAGATTTGACCCTGATGCGGGTAACGGAGTTTGTCCGGCTTGTGACTGTAGCAATTGTCTAGCGAGATCGTCTGTTCGCTCCTTGGAAATAATCAGTTCCCTTCTTAGAGCATTCGTTTCCTGACGGGCTGCATGCACTTCTGCTCTTAGTTCCCCAAGTAACTGGGCTAGCTGGTCGGTATCCGAGGTTTCCATAGCGCCTGGGTGGGAGTTTTGCGGTAGGCTTTGCGTTCTGTAACGCTCACCTGATTCCCGCAGAGGCGCCGGTCTTGACTGGGTGAATGCCGTATCTTCAAAGGTGATGTGTAACACACGGTTGGCTCTTTGGGCTGGACCTCTGTGCACTGTATGTCTGACTCGAAGAGTAAGATGTCTGCAGATAGATAATATGGGATTAATGAACTGGGTTTATTGGGTGCCTCTCTCCTCTTCCCTTTCTCTTCTCCTGTAGAACCCCAAAGGTTAACGCCCTCACCTTAGGTAAGTGAACGCCGAGCTCTCCATCTGCCTCGGGGCAGAGTGCCGTAACCAGTTTCTTCACTGGATAAGGGTGCAGGCCTCTTGACCTCAGAGGACTGCTGTCCGTCGTTAACTGCACGAACGGTAAGTTCTGGGCACTTCAAATGTCTTAAAAGTCTTTTGTAATGATATCTCTTGTTTTGCAGGGTTCCGGCGATGGCGGATGGCGGGCTGATGAGAGTTGAGGATCAAACCCGCGTGAGGAATAGAAGCGCCTGGAAGCACGTAAGTAAGCGCTTGTAGCCTGCTTCATGATGCGCACTAACTGTCCCTTTTATCTTGCAGGTACAAGTTCAGAGCTTTAGAGAAGCTGAAGGGTGCTGGAATACCCACTGGATTCGGCGTGGGAAGGAGTAATGGCACGTGAATAATAAAGTTGCCCAATGTCTTTAAACGCACCTTCTTTTGTCTTTCAGATGCGGGATGCAGCGCCGAAGGCCTCCGCAGCGTGCGAAGAGCTGGTAAGCTTTTGTCTTTCAGATGCCGGAATGCAGCACGAGGCGTTGGTGACAGCCGATGGACCAGGTAAGAGATGCGCTGCTACTGAAGACCGTAGTGCTAACCTGTTCTTTCATTGTCTTTACAGGTGCTGCTGAAGACTGGATTCCAGGATGGTAAGCCTTTGTTCCCTTAGGCCCAGGATCAGAAGCAGAAGACACGATGAGCGTTCTGCTGCAGAGAATGCAGAATAACGCAAAGCAAGATTCATCCATCGGGTGTGGTTTAAATAGCCTCCTGTAGTGCTTAGGTATCTCCTTCCACAGCCACGCCTAGGTAAGAAAAGAGTTCCTGCTTTCCAGAAGAGTTCCAGTGTTCTGAACCTAGGGAGTGGCTCCTGCCCCACCCAACAGGAAAAGTAGTCCCAAACAGAAGAGGATCAGGGGTTCAACTGGCAGGTAAGTAAGCAGCACGGTCTGCTGCAGGTAAGTCCACCCAAGCATTATGAGCCCGGCGCTTCCAGCGCTGGGACTGGCCATCTTTATGAGCCTGGTGCCACTGGCGCCAGGACAGGGTCCAAAAGGTCCCAATTGGGACTGGCTGGCACTCGGAACCGGGGTTATGGGTCTGCTTCCAAGGGAGTCGGGCAAGTCCTGATCTTTTGGAAGCAGAGATCATGACATCAGCCTCAGAAATGGAGTCGCTGGGGAGTCTAAAAGACAACCCTGTGTCACTGCACTGAAGGTGCTGTGTAACACACAAACGAAGGGGGATACTGAAGTGGTGTACTCCAGAGTCCACAATCACAAAAACAGATGAAATACACATGGCAAAATACAAGTAAGAGTGGAGAAAAGAAGGGTGCACTCTTACCAGGTGGAAAATAAACTCCAGAGATCCAGCAAAGCTGCTGAAGGACTCACTAGGTAAGGGAAATTAGCCATTGAATGAGAATTCTCCCTAACAGTGAGAACGCAGGTGTCCCAGTGTTAGGGGTGCCTGCGCTCTTCTTTTTGGTGTGCACGGCTGAACTAGAGTTTTGGGATTTCCCTTCGTTCTTGTGGGGACCTGACTTCGAATAGGATGGGGTTGGACCTTTTTCCTTCCCATGCTTGTTTACTTTTTGTCCACCGATTTCTCTTCCAGTTTAGGTGTGCTCTCCCGAGCCTTTTTCTGGACTTGAGTACTCACAAACCTGTCGGCAGCCTGTGCAAGATCGCTAGGGTCTGTGATAGTCTTGTCCACAAGATGCTGGTGTAGGTCAACCTCACAATTTTTCAATACATGCTCACATGCAATGAAATTGTACATCCCTTTAAATGTGTCAACCTTGTCACCAGACACCCACCAGCTCAGATATTTCAGTGACAAGTGTGTGAATGCTTCATATGTCTGCCCACTTTTCTTTCTGAGCTCTCTGAAGCTCTTGAGATACTGTTCTGGGGTTGTACAGAACTTCCTGAGGAGGGCTGCCTTCATGCTCTCATAAACAGGCATTTACTCAGGAGTTCACTTTAGAATTGCATCAGTCCCTGGTGTTGGTAAGCGACTCATCAGGGCTGCACCCCACACTACCTCATCCACCTCCTGTAGCTGAAAAGCCAGCTTGAGCACTTCAAACCAGTAAAAAATATCCTTCCCCACTTCATAAGCCTACACTTAATCTTTGGGAATGTGCCGTCGGGGCTTATCTCGGGCACTCTGGTTTGAGCCACTACTGCTGCTTTCGCTAGAGGTGGATCTTTTCTGCTCTTCAAGCGCCAACGTGTGCTGCTCTATGGTGACCATGTCCCACTGTTTTCGTTCCTCTAGTACTAGTCTCCTCTCCTCGATAAGGAGCTTTCTAGCTGCTACCTCATTGACAGCCAGAACAATTACTGGGCCACTTAAAGACTGTGTCAAGGCCTGGGACCTCCAGGATGCCGCACTAGCCCCTGTCCTCACTGACACGCTTGAGTGTTGAGAAACCACACTTGCCCCTTCAACCCCCTATGGGATGATTGGCGAGAAACACTGCTCATGTGGTCGTCTTCATCATTTCCCCCTCCGGAAAGGCTTTGTCCGTTTCAGTACATGGGGGCCTAGACCATCCCCTGGGGTCTTCTCCCAACTGCCCTCGTGTTTACCCAAGCTTGGAGGCTGGCCAGCAACTCAGGTTTATTAACCATAGTGCCGCTGGGAAGTCCCCTCTCTTGACATAAGACGCGCAGGGCATCCTTTTTCCTGAATTTTACAGTCTCCTTGTCAAGATCCATGACTATTACTAATACCTAGCAGTGACTAAAAGTTGCCTGCAACAGTACATTTATCGTTGGGTGACTAAACTGTGCACAAGGCTCCAAATGATCCGACTGCTTGCCACCAATGGATGAATCATCTTCCGGGGCACCAGTGTTCCAGGGGTGAATATCGGTTTCTAAACCATCAATCAGCCCCCTACCTCTAGTACACCTGAAGGGATCTGAACAGATTGGAAACACAAGTAAATTATAAACCTCCTTGGCCAGTTTTAGTAACGTGAACAAACCGGCAGGCTTAACTCTGGATCCGTGGTTAGTTGCAACACAGTGATAATACAATTATAACCCAATGATAAAAGGGACTGTCCAGCCAAGGTTGTATATAAATATCTACATTATTATTATTATTATTACAACAGACAGTTCTAGCACACTACAAAATACAACCCACCCTGTAAAGGAACACAGGGGACAGACAGTTTCACGAAGAAAAGGAATGCACTCTGGATACCGAGAGCATGGTAGTCTGTAAAGCAATCAGTCTTAACTGTTCAAGTTTATTTGGTTTCAGCACCAAGGGAGCAAGGGGTCATAAATAACACTAGGTGCCTTTGTAGAAGGATGAGAGGAACAGAACCACAATGTACTTGATGTTTGAGATGATCTTGATGTGCAACACTAGTGAGTCGGTTCCAGGATGCTTTGCAGCTCCTGCGACAGAGTTCAAGAAGGGAGACAGATGCGGGTATCAGGTGGCAGGCAGTTTGGCTAGCGAAGCTGGCATGGATGTCTGCAGGCTGGCCTAAACGGTGGCTCGGGGTAAAGAATTGTTGTCTCTGTGTTGGTTGGCGAATATGGAACGCTGGTCAAGGCGTCTCAGACGGCTCTAGTGACTGCAGCATGACAACAGTCAGTGGTGCAGCCGGTCGCGGTTCGAGGGCTCGACTGCCTTGAAAATGTCCTTAGAAGATGGATGCTGGTTGATGCTTGTTGTGGCACCCCTCCCAGCATCTTCGCAGGGCTCGTATTGTCCTTTAATGGGACAGCCCAAAGCTGAGGATAGTGTTTGCAGGCAACAGACTTGCCTTTGTTCGGAGACTCTCTGTCACTTCTGTTGGGTATTTTGTGTAGATTTGGGGCCTGGCGGTATTTTCTTACCGCCGAAAAATAATTTAGCAACAATCACTCCTTGTATTCAGATTGGGTTATGTATAATAATAATACAGTGGATATGCATTATTTCAGTACACAGACATGCGTGGTTGGTATGCGTGGTTGGTGGTATTTTGGTGAGCATAATTCCTTTGTTTTATTTGTGGCCCCAATATCCAGAACCCCTTATTTTTGTTTAGATTTTTCGTGTAATCACTATAGAAACCTCAGGCTTGCATTTCAGGAACACCACATTTTCATTTTTAGTGTGCCACCATGGGCAATTTCTCGCTGTCTTATCTACGGCAGCGAGCTATCATGTGGTATTTTTCACTAACTTATATACTGTCAGTATGCACACAATAATGGAGGAGAGGAATCGACACTCTCCCCCGAACCACAGAAGCCGAATGAATTCGACCCTCCACCCGTGGTTGGCACAGGCGCCTAATTATAGACACAGGACACCACGTGGCAGCCAATGGGGGGAAGAGGAGTTAGGAAGAGGTTGTGGATAGGGTAGGGATGTAGGAACACCGGATAGAGGGTTAGGGAACTCCTAAGGTGGATAGGAAAGGGGAAGCACAGGGAAAAAACCTCCTTATCTAGTTCTTTTACTAAACCAAACACATAGGATATGCGCTATTAATCTTGCCTCCAGCCTACCTCTAAATCGCATAAACACACCTTAATACGTGTGAACATATAACAAGATAAACATATAGCAAGCATAGATGAACACCAACAATGGAATTAGATTCCATACATGAAATACATGACACATGGCCCGTTGGACAAGCAACACTGAACACATATAGCCATAATGTACATGCCCAGACAGGGACACAGATCACTGTTGTGCCTAAACAGCCCCTAACCCTGAATGTCCTGTACTGTATGTTGCTGATTTAGCAACCCTAAACATGGTCCGCACTCTGCCGTGTGCCTTTAAACACACGAGTATTAAGCATCGAAATCCTTAACAAGGATTTACTGAAAACACACACTTTGCTGTAAACTGGTAATGTGCCCAGTACTTATCTGAGCTCTGAGCGGCCCCACGGGACCACTCAGAGTCTGAAGAAAATGCCGTAACCAATGTCAGCCAGCCCGCCCGCATTCCTCCTGCTCCCAGTATTTACCAGCGTAATGTACCCATTACTTATCTGAGCTCCGAGCGGCCCCAAGGGACCACTCGGAGTCTGAAGAAAACGCTGTAACAACTGCCAGCCAGTCCGCCAGCTTCGTCTTGCTCCAAAGTCTTACGGGCTGTAAGGAAAGCTTCGCTCACGTCTCACTCCGACTGCACCCATCCAGGAACACAAAATAAACCACACCTGCGGTTGTGAGCGTGTTGGCTTTATGCTGCCCTTCATTACTTTCAGCTGGCAACGCGCGGCAACTTGCGCTGAACTACAGGTCCTCCCCGGAATGCTGAGAAATGTAGTTCTCTTTACCAATGCTTTAATAAGCAAACTTAGTTACTCCCCGGCGGCACTAGCCCTTATTCCTGACATTACCTCCTCTCCCAGGCCTCTTTCCAGGATCGGGTTTTTCTGGATGTCTCAAATGAAATAATTTCACCAATCTGGGGGCATGTACGGCCTCTGCTGGTTCCCATGAACAGTCTTCTGGTCCGTAACCTACCCATTGAATGAGGTACCATAGATGCGTCTTCTTCCTTTTCACGTCCAAAATCCTTTAAACCTCGTATTCCTCTTGTCCATCTTGTACCATGGGTGGAGGCCGTTTGGTCTTCATTCCAGGAGCTGCAGGTTTAAGTAAAGATACATGAAATACCGGATGTACCGGCACAGTCTTTGGCAAACGCAATTTCATAGCAGTATTTGATACACACTTACATATTTCATAAGGACCAATAAACCGAGGCATAAATTTACATGATCCTACCAATGAAAGATTGCATGTTGATAACCAAACTCGATCCCCCACTTGATACTGCAGACTCTTTTGTCGATGTTTATCCGCCTGTCTTTTATATGCTTCTTTGGCTCTCTCCAAATTTGTGCGTGCCCTCTGTCTGACTTGAAGAAGCAACTGTTTTCGCTCTTGCAACGCTGGCATATTTTCCATGTTTGGTAGTTGTTCTGGTATCATGTTTTGTTCATGCCCATACAAACATTCATTAGGTGCCATTCCCAAAGAACTGTGAAAAGTGTTATTATATGTAAACTCCACCAAACACAGTGCCTGCACCCACGATTCTCTGCCATCCCCCAGGTAACCTCTCAGGTATTGCTCCAATGTCTGGTTCACTCTTTCGGTCTGCCCATCGGTTTGGGGATGATAGCTAGTGGACAGAGCACAATTGATTCCCAACATCCGACAGAAAGCACGCCAAAACCTGGATGTAAACTGCGAGCCCCTATCCGACACAATGCTCTTTGGCAGACCATGCAATCTGACTACATGTTGCAAAAACAACTCTGCCAACTTGCCTGCTCCCGGAATTCCCACACATGGAACAAAATGGGCTTGTTTGGACAGAAAATCTACCACCACCCAAATGGTATTGAACTGATTATCGGGTGGTAGGTCAGTAATGAAATCCATTGACAGGTGAGTCCATGCTCTTTCAGGAGTGGCCAATGGTTGTACGAGCCCTCTCTTTTTTACATGCTCAGACTTATAACACGCCCAATTTTCACAATGTAATAAATATTTCTCCACATCCTTTCTTAATGTAGGCCACCAAAAGTACTTCTCTAACATAATTTGCATTTTCCTTTGCCCAGCATGTCCTGCTAAAGGTGAATTATGGCACCAATACAACGCCTTTTCTTGTAATTCTTTGGTGGGTAAGTACAAATGCCCATTATGGTAAGGCAACCCCTCCCGCACCATTCGTGTTGCATCCATATTTTTCCACTTCTGCATTTGACTTGGTGACAACAACTTCTTTATTTGGTCAGTTATGTGTTTAGTGACTGCTCCAATAACTTTTTCTGGGGCAATAATTGTTTTGACTTCCTCTACTAGATTGTCTGTATTTTGTTGTTGGGATAAGGCATCCATCCGCCTTCCCATTTTTACTGCCTGGTCTGAATGTTACCACAAAATCAAACTCATTAAAATACTGGGACCATCTCAGTTGTCTCTGGCTCAGGGTTTGTGCAGTTTTAAAATATTGCAAGTTCTTGTGATCTGTTACCACCACCACCTGATGCCGTGCCCCTAGTAAATAATGTCTCCATTCTAGAAAGGCTGCCCGAATGGCCAACAATTCCTTATCAGTAATGGAGTAGTTCGGCTCACAACCGGTCAATTTTCTAGAGAAAAATGCCACTGGATGCCATATTCCATCCTCCTCTTTCTGTGACAGTATAGCTCCTATGGCCACATTGCTAGCATCTGTCTCCACCTGAAAAGCTTTCTCAGTGTTTGGATGTCTTAATACGGGTGCTGTAGTAAAGGCTTTCTTTAATTCTTTAAAAGCATTTTCTGCCTCAGAATTCCAAACAAATCTTACTGCCTTCGAAGTAGTTGTGTGATAGGAGAAACTATCTTGGAGAAATTACTAATGAAGCGCCTATAAAAATTGGCGAACCCTAAGAATGATTGGATATATTTAATGCATTGCGGGGAAGGCCACTCAGTTACTGCCTGCACTTTCTTGGGATCCATAACCACTCATGCTGGATTCAGAATAAATCCTAAAAATTCAACCTGTTTTACATGGAATACTCATTTCTCCAATTTTACACTCAGTTGGTATTCCTGCAGACGCTTCAACATGGCCTGTACATGTCCAACATGTTGTTCTGGGGAATCTGAGTATATCAAAATGTCATTGATGTAAACAATAACAAAAATGTCAATGAAATCTCGCAATACTTCTTGCATAAAAAACTGAAAGGCCGCCAGAGCTTTACATAAGCCAAATGGCATTACAAGGTACTCAAACAACCCAAACTTAGTTCTGAAGGCCGTCTTCCACTCATCACCCTCGTTAAATCTTATCAAGTGATAGGCACCTCTCACATCAAACTTAGTGTAAATCTTTGCGGATCGTACTTGATCCAACAAGACAGAAATCAAAGGTAAAGGAAACCTATTCTTAATTGTGACCTTATTTAGTGCACGATAATCAATGCATGTTCGTAACGTGCCTTCCTTTTTGGGAACAAAAAATAGGGGGGAAGAAACAGGGGAAGTTGAATGTCGGATAAACCCTTTAGCCAACATCTCATCAAGATATTCTCTGAGATGTTTGTTTTCAGTTTCAGTGAGAGCATATATCCGACTGCAAGGCAACTTGGCCCCCTCCTCTAATTCGATAACACAATCGTATGGTCGATGCGGTGGTAATTGTTCCGCTCCTCTTTTGTCAAAAACTTTAGCAAATTCCATATACTGGGCAGGGATCTCTGTTTCCACCGCTCCTACTACTGGCATATCCAGATTCCTTTCCACCAACAATTCTGCCGGTCCCAATTCTGATAACATATGTTCCTTACACTCCTGTTCCTCGAACCACAACCTCTGCTTTACCCAGTCAATTCTTGGATTATGTTCTTTCAACCAAGGCATTCCCAGGATCACACCAAACTGAGGTGCTGCTATCAAATCAAATGTGATTTCCTCTCTATGACCTGCCGCACATATCATTTCCAATTTCTCAGTCTGCTTCCGAATTGGCCCGGATATCAACGGGGACCCATCCACTGACTACACACCTTCCACCCTCTCCTTGTCTTACACAGGTAATCCTAAATGTTCAACCAAAGTAATGTCTACAAAATTTCCCGTAGCCCCCGAATCCACCATTGCCCATACCTCTTTTTTGGACAACGCAAAATATAATGTCACCAAGATATAAAAATGAGAGGTTTTGCTTCCAACCATGTTTGCTACCCATCTGGGGAACCTTACTTCACTCGGGCCAGACACCTGTGTTCCCCCTAAGGCCGGCCCATCTCTTTTACCGTTTCCTTCTTGCTCTTGTCTCCCCCGCCCCCTTTCTGAGGAGTATTAGGGCAATTGCGGATAAAATGCCCTGCTTGTCCACAATAGAGACATACATTGTTACTTTTACGCTGCTCTTTTTCCGCTGTTGATAAAGGTCCTCTGATACTACCAATCTGCATGGGTTCCACCTCACTCAACCTTCCTCCTCTACTTCTATCTAGTCTCGCAAACGAAACGGCCTCCGGTCTTTTTCTTACACCTCTTCTCTCGTTCAATCTGTGATCTAGTCTCAAGGCCAAATCTATCTTAGCTGTACATGTTCTAGGTTGTGGCTCCACTTGAGCAATGGCATCCTTTAGTTCATCCTTCAATCCTTGATAAAATAACACTGTTTGTTTAGCCTCTGGCCATTCTGTTTCAATCACCAATCTATTAAATTGGGTCACATACGTTACCAAATCTTTAGTACCCTGCTTCAACCCTAATAATTCTTTATCTTGGGCCAAAGACACTTCCCGCCGATCAAACAACCTTCCAAATTCTGCCAAAAACCCATCCCAACTATACAGCAAAGGATCATCCTTTTGAACCAAGGGCATTGCCCAGGCCGCCGCATCCCCTGTCAAGTATGATATTACAAATGCCGTTCTGGCCTGAATGGTCTCAAACGCCATCGGTTTACACAGAAAATGCAATCTACATTGTGTAAGAAACATCATATACTTCCGAGGATCACCAGAAAACCGTTCAGGTGCTGCTAACGGTACATTACTAGGAGATTGAACAATAACGGTAGCATTTTGACTAGTAGATGGTTCTCTAACATTAGACCCACTAGCCCCCTCCAAGGGGGTTCGCTGAGCCATCAAACCTTGTACTTGTACTTTTAAGTTGTCTGACTCTTGGCGTGCCTGTGCTAATTCTAACTGAATATCTTGAAGAGCCTTTAGCACATCGGCTAAAGGCGGAGGAGTCATATCCATTTGGCTTGGGTGGTTTTAGTATCCCAATATGGGGGTGGCTTATTATGTCAGTATGCACACAATAATGGAGGAGAGGAATCGACACTCTCCCCCGAACCACAGAAGCCGAATGAATTCGACCCTCCACCCGTGGTTGGCACAGGCGCCTGATTATAGACACAGGACACCACGTGGCAGCCAATGGGGGAAGAGGAGTTAGGAAGAGGTTGTGGATAGGGTAGGGATGTAGGAACACTGGATAGAGGGTTAGGGAACTCCTAAGGTGGATAGGAAAGGGGAAGCTCAGGGAAAAAACCTCCTTATCTAGTTCTTTTACTAAACCAAACACATAGGATATGCGTTATTAATTTTGCCTCCAGCCTACCTCTAAATCGTATAAACACACCTTAATACGTGTGAACATGTAACAAGATAAACATATAGCAAGCATAGATGAACACCAACAATGGAATTAGATTCCATACATGAAATACATGACACATGGCCCGTTGGGCAAGCAACACTGAACACATATAGCCATAATGTACATGCCCAGACAGGGACACAGATCACTGTTGTGCCTAAACAGCCCCTAACCCTGAATGTCCTGTACTGTATGTTGCTGATTTAGCAACCCTAAACATGGTCCGCACTCTGCCGTGTGCCTTTAAACACACGAGTATTAAGCATCGAAGTCCTTAACAAGGATTTACTGAAAACACACACTTTGCTGTAAACTCGTAATGTGCCCAGTACTTATCTGAGCTCCGAGCGGCCCCACGGGACCACTCAGAGTCTGAAGAAAATGCCGTAACCAATGTCAGCCAGCCCGCCCGCATTCCTCCTGCTCCCAGTATTTACCAGCGTAATGTACCCATTACTGATCTGAGCTCCGAGCGGCCCCACGGGACCACTCGGAGTCTGAAGAAAACGCTGTAACAACTGCCAGCCAGTCCACCAGCTTCCTCTTGCGCCAAAGTCTGAAGGGCTGTAAGGAAAGCTTTTCTCACGTCTCGCTCCGACCGCACCCATCCAGGAACACAAAATAAGCCACACCTGCGGTTGCGAGCGTGTTGGCTTTATGCTGCCCTTCATTACTTGCAGCTGCCAACGCGCGGCAACTTGCGCTGAACTACAGGTCCTCCCCGGAATGCTGGGAAATGTAGTTCTCTTTATCAATGCTTTAATAAGCAAACTTAGTTACTCCCCAGCGGCACCAGCCCTTATTCCTGACATATACGGTAGTGAACTATGTCCCGGGTCTCTATTTTTGCTGACTCATGTACCTTCAGCAAAAGGCTATAACACACACAGTTAGTTATAATTGCTCATACTGAATGACATTGTGCACACAGCTGCAGCCAAATCTTATTTTTATCTACCTTAAAAATGACAATTGCACTGTCTAAACATCTCCCCACATCATCAGCACTGTATTGGTAAATACAGAAATGAAAGAGAAAATAAAACATACCACCCGTCTGCTTTCAGATATTTTTGTGTATTATAAAAGTTGCATTTAAACATGATCTCACTCTTTTACAGAAATAAATGAAATAGCACAGTAACAGCATTATTTGTGATACACTGAGAAGAGAGTGGCGGGGAACAAGAATTCAATTTGCAACATTAAACACGTGGGTACAGCACAGGAATCTCCTTTCCTACACTGACTGAATATTTTCGCACACTCAGCCCCCACACTTCAGCGAGATAATTACCAGGCTTATTCAGTATGTAACTTCTTTGGCTGGTCGCCTTCTGGAGGGGTTCACCCAGCAAGGACAAGCATCTGCTGTCACTCAAACTGGGACTTGTTGACTGGAAATCCCAGTCTCTGCAACCAAGTTGAATCTGCTTTAGGAATCAGGCATCCCCAGCTATCAACCCAGTCCTTCTTCGAGCTGTGTCAAGATGTCTCTCCCCAGCTCCTTCCTCGAGATTATACAAGAAAACTCTGGTTACCTCCTACCAAAGGATCCTAACCAATAAAATTCTATCATGCCCTAACCACCCTCTGCACACAATGGCTTGGCTTATACAGTTGCAACTGTAACCAAACTGATTTCCTGCTTATTCGAGGTCTTTGCTTCCTGCAGTTACTGTGGACAGAACAGCAGAGCAAAAAGAAAAAAAAAACTGAATGTGCATTTAAATAATGACTTTCAGAGCCTGTCATTTTCCATTCATGTTGCACTGAAGAACACATTATTATTAGTGGGTGATGATCAGGTTAGTTGTTAATGAGGTTAGTTTATTAATTTTCAAATGAGTCTCTTGCAACATAGACATTTCAGGTGAAAAATAGTGCGCATTTTGAATGTACAAATGTGTGCTTTTAACTGTGAAAAAAAATGATTTGCATTTTATATGTAAAAATCGTTTTTGACTGAATAACCTGCCCTCACTTATATGTCCATGTTACACTGGCAACACATAGCTTGAAACAATTGCATCATAGCAATGCACCAAACCCATGCAGTGGTACTGCATAAAAAAAAACATGCTACACATTGATCCTGTGCAGTAGTGCTGTACTCTGTGTTGTAACACGCTAAATAACCTTACATACCCTCCTTTTTTTTAGAACTTGGCTACGATCCAAGCCAATTTTTAAAAAAAACAAGTTTGCCCCCCATCCTTCTTTTAAAATGCATGTGTATTGGGATATCTTTCTCTTCCTGACGTAGCTACCAAAATCAGCAACATTTTCATTTTTACTGATAGCACAATCAACCAACCACCCATGATTAGCACCAGGACAGCCAAACCTACTATTGAGCGTTCCCCCCAGGTTCCCCAATTAAATCATTCCACTTCTATTATCCCCAGATTACTAACTGTAATATTGTTTTTTCTCAGATTCATTTTTATAACATGTTTTTCTTTGTGATTCAATAGATAATCCACATCCGGATCTATTGGAAAAGTGTTCCTTTGAAAAAAATTGATATTTTCCACTTGGCTTTCCCAAATATCGTTTGTTACATGAAACAATGTTAACCCTCCAATTGACACAATTGTATCCTTTGGAACCTGTAAATAAAAAACATTATATTTCACCTGTTTAACCACATATGTTCCATGGTTCAAATGTACTACTGTCATGTTTTTTAAGCAGGTGCTGACCAACCATTTACCTCTGACCATCTTAGCCTGTGCCAGTTCTTCACTCCCCATATTGCTAATAATCACCTCACATCCTTCTGATATACTTTGGTCAGATTTCAAACCACAAATAGCATCTGTGACATCAGGAACAAACGGTTTACCTGGACACATATCATTTTGTTCTTTAAATTTGACGCATGTTTCCAAATTTGGTATTAAATAAACTTCAGGCTCCCATGACTGGAATGCCACCACTTCTGGAGTCTTAATCTTAATAAATTTGTCCTCTTGCCAAAATCCTACGTTGTGTACCCACTTCGTTTGATAAATAGGTTCAGGAGCTACATATGGTATGCATAGTAGAAATCCAATTTCCAACCTTTCCAGGTCCACATATAATGGCATCGCATTACCCATTTCAAATGCAATTTTTACCTGTACTACATCAATTTCCCTCCTGGTCAATCTTTCTATCATTTGATGAACAATATCCTGCGAAACAAAATACAAGGGGATATGTCCTTGAATCAATTGTGAAACTGCAGTTTGAACTTCTCTCATATAATTCGTTAATAGTCTATGAACAGGACTCATTATGTTCAATATTTCATTGAAAGTTCTGTCATGCTTAATAATTAGCTTTGTTGCCTGTTGCATCACATCCGCTTGTTCATTTAGAATGATTGCAGTTTCATTTATGAATCTTACTTGTTCATCCAGTCCCCCTCTAATCCCATCTAATGTTTTTTGTATTATTTCTAGGTCAATACTCAGTTGTTGCGCTTTAGTACTCAGTGTTCCTACCGAAATAGCATTGGCTGTTGATATTGTGGTACCTATTATGGCTCCAACTATAGACATTACCAATGATATCGCGAGCATCACCGCACCTCTCTTTCCTCTCCTCTTCTTAATGTCTGCTGAATTCACAAATGTTTCCTCCAATTGCATCAATATATCTCTTACCGACTGCTTAGCGTCCTCTTTTCTTATTTCCAGCCACTCTTTAGTCTGTTCAATTTTAATGCTGGTATTGTTCAAATGTTTTTCAATCAAAATCTCAGGATTCAATGGTATGTAGATATTTTGGAAAATCATCCTTCTATCACTCATGATGAATCCTGGTGCCTCTTCCACCGCGATACCAGATGCTGGTCCAGGTTCAATGACAACCTGTGCTTCTGAATTCTTGAAGATCCCTCCAAATATCATCATCATTAAACATATTGTTGGTGTCATCTTCAATGCTGATTGCTTTGCAGCCTTGGTCTTCGCCCCCCCCCCCTCCCCCTGGGCTTTCCCGGAATCCGTCCACGTGGGCTCCAGGACTCCATCGTCTCCCGTGAACTCCGGTATAAATAGTTAATGTTCTAAATCAAAATAGAAAAGAAACAGATTAAGTACATAGCACAATACTAACTTCACCCTTTTGCCAAAAATAAAACATTTTTTTTTCTGAAATTAAACACAGGTTAAAAAGAAAATAAGCATACATGAAACAACATTTTAAATTCAATGCATTTTTATTCTGCATACCAATCCCATAAGCTTCCATTATATATTTTTGTTTATTTATTTATTTTTTTACATTTTATATATATTTACATATATTACAGTGTTTATGTGCCATTATAATAATCAAATGTTTAGCTTCTCTGTCACTGCCTCCTGACTGTACCCATTTATTTTATCTTTTTGTGTTCAAGGGACTTTCTGTTGTATTGTGTGCATTAGTGGGCAGTAGCCCCAGGGCTTTCTGTTTCTACATGCTCAAGCTGCCTGATCTCGTGTCTGGGATGGCATGGCTTGATCTGATTTACATGGACAAACTGCTCTATCGCTGTTTCACCTTCATTCTTCAAAGTTTTATAAACTACAGGAGAGATCTTATCTATAATTCGAAATGGCCCCTGCCAGGCTGCTAGAAATTTAGAATTTTTCTGTTTACTTTTTCCAAAATTAAACTTGTACACCTGATCCCCAACACTGTATTCTCTCACTGATGTTCTTTTATCATAGTATGTTTTAGCACTGTCAGCAGCCCTTTCCAGATTTCTCTGTACAAAAGCAAATGCATATTGCAAATGCTTCCTCAGTTCATCAATGTACTCATGAACTGTGGATGCACTCACAAGTGTCTGCTCATGTGTTCTGTATAGGAGGTGTTGTGGTAACACCATTTTCCTACCTGTCAAGACCTCATGGGGGCTAACACCTGTTGCTTTGGCAGGAGTTGATCTGATTGCCATCAAAACCAACGGTCAACGTAAATCCCAGCTGGAACCTGCTTCTGCCACAAATTTCTTTAAAATATCCACAACAGACCTATTGCTCCGTTCAACTCCACCTGAAGAGGCTGCCCGATATGCGATATGTAGTTTCCTTTTCACACCCAGTATTTGCCATACCTTACTCATTAGAGTACTTGTGAAATGACTTCCTCTGTCTGACTCAATTCTTTGTGGCAACCCAAACCTTGAGAACACATGGTTCACCAGCAATGTGGCTGCTGTTTGCGCACTACAATCTGGTGCAGGAATACATTCAATCCACTTCGACATCAAACATATCACACTTAAAATGTAACGGTGTCCTCTGCTCGACCTTTTTAAAGGGCTTACATAGTCTATTTGCAAATCTGACCATGGGAAAGTTAGGCTTCTTTTCATCAATGGGACTCTATGCATTGGTGAAGCAGGTTTAAATTGGGCGCATACTAGACACCCTCTAGTATATAATTCCACATCTTGGGACATATGTGGCCAGTAAGCATAATCTTTTAGTATTTCCAATGTTTTTTGTGAACCTCTGTGGCCTGCAGTTATTGCATCATGTGCATGTTGTAGCATTAGCCCTCTGAATGAAAGGGGTACCACCCACTGTATCTGTCCTGTTATGGACTCTCTAATCATAAATCCATCTTGTAATCTAATTCGTTTTTTATTCCTTAATAGTACCCTCAACTCTTCTTTTCCCATACAATCATTTTCTGTTAAAGGGGTTTGTTCAGGATCTATCAAATGATTATAATAGATTCCCAAAATTCGATCATTCTTTTGTGCCTCAATCAAATCTTGGTCTAGCGTGTCATGGCCCCATTGCACCACTGGTTGATCTACCTCCTTTGGTGCTTTAGAACGTGTTACTGCATCAATTTGTATTTCACCCAGTAAATCAACAATAGGTAGCAATTCTCCCATCACAGCCCCAATTTTAGCCAGGTGGTCTGCCTTATCATTTCCCTCCTTATCCTCTCCTGGTGTTTTTAAATGTCCACACATTTTTCTCCAGTATATTGTCAAATCATTTTCTGACACCAATTTGTCTATGGCTTGTATCATGTTTCCATGTTTAAGTGGCTTTTTGTTGTATGTAACCATGCCTCTCACTTTCCAGCCAGGTAAATATTCCACAAAGCTATTTCGTGCATAGTCAGAATCAGTCACCAGGACAATTTCACTGAATTTATTATCAACTGCAGTAGCAATTGCTTTATAAATGGCCGCTAATTCCGCCACTTGACTGCTTCTAGCTCCAATCCTCATCCCTACACTGGGAACGCCATCCACAGATACAGTTGGCAGATCCTTGCATGTTTTTTCATCAAAAGCTTTGTGTGGTGATTGTTCAAATTCCTGCAAACTAGGTTCCACTTCCATTTCGTTTGATACTCGTTCAGCTGCACAGTCATGTAAGTCAGCTAACCCTTCAGCAATTGGGCTCTTTTTATTTTGTCCATATCTCACTTCTACAGGAAAACCTTGTAATGCCAGCGTCCATGAAGTGATTCTGGACTGCGCTAGATTACCTGACCTAATTCTTTTACTCTCTAAAAACTGCAAAGGTTGATGATTTGTTTCAATAATCACCTTTTCTCCCTGAACAATAGGGCGGAAATGTTGTAGAGCCCACACAATGGCTAATAGGGCCTCATCACATTCATTGAATCCTTTAGTTTTTGTATGGTCTCTATTTTCTCTTCTTTTGTGGATTTAGCCCATGTTCAGTCACTTCATGGCCTAGAAAGTTCACTTTTTTCTTGCACCATTGTGCTTTTTGTAAGGACACTTTGGCGCCTGTTTTCTGCAATTGGCCAAGCACATGTCTTATTTCATCAAAATGTATTTTCAGGCTTTAATTTTTTATCAGGACATCATCCACATAAACTATGGTTCCTCTTTCCGCTGCATCTGGCATGGCTTTTCTCAAAAATATGTCAAATTCACTCCCACTATTGATGTACCTGAACAGAGCTCTAAGCCAGGCGTATTGAGTCCTGTCAAATGTAAAGGAAAATAAATTCTGTATCTCCTCTGCCAATGGCACGCACCAATATCCAGAGGTGAGATCTAATGCAGTAAACACTTTTGAACCATGTACCTGAGCTAAACCCTGATCAATGAATGCTAGTGGCCATCTGGATACTGGCACTCTTTTATTTAACTCCCTCAAGTCTGCACATAGCCGCCATTGACCATTTGGCTTTAACACACCTAAAATAGGTGTATTCGATGTGCTCTGAATGGGCCTGATGATTCCCCGAGCTTCCAAATTCTTTATAATCTCTGCTAATGTTTCTAAACATGCCAGCGGTAGTCTATACTGGCGTACAAATACTGGACTTCTGCTACACCCTTCTGGTAGTGTGGCCACATGTAAATCAGTTAAACCGCAATCATAAGCATCTTTTGCAAATACATCCTTAAACTCCATAAATATCTCCCTCAGATTGTTTCTATCCTCATCGCTGTCACACGCATCCACTAAGGAGATCTGCTCTTCTACCATTTTGGAAAATTCTGGTAAGGGAATCTCGGCGCTTTCCTCTAACTGTGTGGCTGTGTCTTTTTGTAAAGCTGCCACTTTTAAATATTTTGTCATATCAGCTTCCACTTAAATGGACTGATTTTCTGTTTCATTTTAATTTAAATTAAATATTATGCAATCCTCTTGATGGCAGCACACTGTCTCATTTGAATCATAAGGATACACAGAATTAATTTTAAATATTCCTTTGGGCTGAGAGTCCAGGTGTTCTGGCAACTCACCCTTGGCATCTACATACTTTTCAGGAATATTTCCAATCACCATGTTATTTAAATCTGCCGTATAATGTGATTTTTGTATGGCCATTCCTAATGGGGAGTTTTCCTCTAAATGAATATCCTGACAACCTTTATTATTTACCATAATCTTTACAGACCCTTCACCAATATCTACCAATGGAATGTATTCATAATTCAGGCCTTGCTGTTTTATGCATTCATTCAGGCATACAAATGCATCAGAGTCTTTCATCTGCTGTCCATTTTTGCATTTCAGTGTTATTGCAAACTGTTTTGTAAATGCAGGAATAATAGTATCTTTCCTCATTTGTAATTCGATTGCATAAGGAACCAGTTGTGCGCAATGATAAGCCCTTCTTTTGTCTTCAAATTCAGGTGCCGGCCCACCTAGGCGTGACCATATTTTTTGATTGAGGAAATCTAACACCATACACATTCTGTGCATGATGTCATTGCCCATGTAAAAGTCATTTTGTGCTCCACTCACTATCCATACATTATGGTAAATTGTTTTCTGCCCAATGCTAATTTGAAGCATGCATCTGCCTGCAATTCTGTTTTCAAAGTCTGGACTGTCCAACCCAGAAACATATTGGTTTTTAATCCTAAATTTCGGGATTTCCTCCCTCTCCATTATTTTTTGCAACAATTTCTCATTAATGAAGCTCCTCTCCTGTTCAAGCGCTAAAGTGGCTTTTATTGTTTTAAAACAGTCATTTATACCAACGTGAACCCATGGTTGCTCATCTTCCATGTGTATTTCAGCAAGAGTGGTAATGTGTTTTTCTGAATCTGTTTTAGGAGCATTATTCTGTTTGATTGTTTTCTCTTTTAAATAAAAACGTAATGTGTGCTCATCTATGGCAGTCTGCCAATTTTTCTTTGGATCCAAGTATATTTGTACTCTCATTGTCGCTCTGCATTTTGTCTTGACACATTAATATAACAGTGACACGAGGTATGCAACTATTCTGGAGATATACCTCCACAGCACCATTTGTTTTGGCAACGGTGTGACATTCATTTATGTTGCTGTTTTGTGATTTTAGTTTCTTAGGTCTCAATGGTTTTTTGGTTAAGGACCACAGCACTCCATTCACCCCATCTATGAGAGGAGACAATCTTTTCAGGCAATCTGTCCCCATCAGAAATGGAATTTCACAAATAGATGTGATCAATACCTCTTGTTTCATTCTGTGCTTTCCTATTTTTATGTCAACCTCAGTTACACCTATGATGGGCACCTCCTCCCCATTAAAGTTATACACTGGACCTTGATTTTCCGTCACTGTGATCTGATTCTGTGGGGGTCTCCCTTCATTGATACTCTTTACCAGCTCCTTGGACATAATTGTGGCCTGTGCGCCAGTGTCAATCACAGCAAATGTTTGGCATTTTTCTTCTACAGTGATGGGTGCATATCTGTCCTCAACTTCCTCTAATACACATAAGAAGTGTGAATTCTTACTGATCTCAGGGCTCACCTTTCTCATGCCTTTTTCACTTTTGGCTAAGCACATTGGTAAATGGAAAGACATTTTTCCCTCCTTTTTACCCATTTCTGCGCGAGAGACTTTATTCATTTCTCCATGATCAGAGGTTTTTTGGAGTGTGGCCACTGTTCGCCCATCCATCTGGGTAACATCAGGGACCACATTACAACCTTCCAACTGAACATGTGTAACAACATCATTCAGCAATTTGTCATTGTTTAATTCTGTGCATTTGTGATCCTTTAGTGTGATACCAGCCCTTTCAAAAATATGTGGCTCAAAGAATTCTTCAGGTGATTGACCTGTACCCTCCTTTTGAGTATTTCCTTTTTCTGCCTGTGTTTGGTCATTGTTTTGCTTGTCCAGGGAAGGAGCTATAGCATCCCCACGTACTCCCTGTTCACTGGTATTCCCCATGCATGAGTCATTTTTCTTAAATCTGTCTCTTTGTTCTTTTGGAATTTCCGGTGTTTCTTTTTTATTTGCACAAATCTTCAATGTTTGATTTAGTTCTAGGTTAAACCGTACCTCTTTTTTTAGAAGTATTTGCATTTTCTGTTACATGTTCATTTATTGGTGCTTTCACTTTTAAATCATTAGGCATCTCAGAGTCCTTATGCAAAATTACATCAGGGCAATCTGTCTTCTTGGCACTGCAGGTGTCATAATTACTTAGTCACTTCTCAGAAGCCCCCAGTCATTGCTATGGCCATCAGCCCATCTTTAGATGGTTGTTTTTGCGCTGTATAGAGCTTTCCTATTTGCTCAGCTAACATTTTCACTTGGGCCTCAAGGCACTGGAACCTTTCCATCTCTCTAGAATCCTCTTTCTGTGGCCTAGGTCGATATATGTTGTTTTCCCCCTGATTGGATCTATTCTGATACCTCTCAGGTGATTGATGTCTGTTGGGATGGTTTCTGGACTCTTGATTCATTTGTGGAGGGGAGCGGGGTGCACCCATCCTTTGATTATAGTCCCCTGGTGGGGAATCATTGTACTGACGTGGATTGTAGTTCATGTTTTGCCTCATGTCCTGTCTCTCAGATTGTGGGTACTGGCCCCTATGTTGATTCCCATTATCAGTAAATCGATCCACATATCGGGGTCTATCCTGATTACCATATATCATGGTGTTGGGATAAAATCTGCTCTGTGTCCCCAATGTCTGGTAGGGACCATCATTTCTTTGATCTTGATTTTGTCTCTGGTTATTGTTCATACCTGACATATCAGGCCGATATCCTACCCGGGGTCTGTCCCCTAAATACCTAGGGCTGATGTAACTCTCCCTATTACTAGGATCATGTGATTGGAACATTGGTACAGGAAAAGGCGATCTTTGTTGATTACCCCTTTGTTCAGGTGTCACATTATTTTTACCTGGGGTTTGAGCAGACTCAAGGGACATTTTGGCTGACCTGATTTCCCTTACTGTGGCTGAGGGTTCTTTAGATTTAGGTCTAGTATCTTTCATTGTATCACTTTCTCTACCCTGACAATAGAGTACCTCATATAGTTTTGTGCTTTGATGTACAATCCATTCAAGGGACTTGTCACGGTCAAATTCACGGACCAATTGGGATATGATGTCTTTCTGTAGCCCATAAAAGTATGCAGTTTTAAACTCATTGGAATTTGGTTCAAAAGATACATCAAAGCGAGAAAATGCTCTTTTTAAGTCTTGTAAAAATTGGCGAGGGGATGTATTAGGCCCAGCAGTGATTGTGTAAGTGACTTTCTTCGCCTCCTGCAATGACTGAAAAGGAGAAAAAGTACGCCTAATTTCTTTTTCAAACTCCACCCATGTCATATTCTGCTGTTCATTTAATCCCCTTATGATGCTGGCCGTCGGGGCATCTAAAGTTAAATGAAAATTGTGTCTGTACTGTTCCTTAGGTATCTGGAGTGCTTTAAAAATGTCATGAACCGCTTCTAAGTGATCCTCAATGCAGCATTCACCTCCCTTTTTAAATGGTTTGATCAGGGCTTTAATGGATTTCATTATTTTTATGGGGCTACTTGTTGCAATGCATGGAATTGCACTACTTTGTGATTCAATCCTGGTTTCAGGTGTATGGGATTGGTGGCTGCCTCCAATGGGAGTATCAAATCCCCCAAGGGCGCCACAACCAAGTTCAGTCACCGGCCCAGTCACTGGAGCACTAGCTCTTTGGGCAGAACTAGAAACCACCTCCACTCCATTGAATGTGGTACCCTGCCGCCTCTCCTGGGACCTGGGAATGCACATTTGTTGTTCTAAGTCTTTGCACTTTTTAAGGAGCCTGCGTGCTTCATTTTGCAGATAGTTGTTTTCATCACTCATTTTATTTATTACCTCCTGCATGTCGCACATTTGCATTTGGCATTCATTGAATTCTTTGTTTCTCTTGTCTTTTTCTTGAATCATTTTAACCATTTCTTGCTCTGCACCTTGGAGATCACTTTCTTTTTCAAAATGTTCTTTTTGTAAAATCTGCATTTCTGAAACAATCTCATCTTTATTCTGTCTAATGTGGTCCACTAAGGCTTTTAAGTGTACCAATTCTTGCTCACTATCCTCAAATTGTTTCTTGCTTTTGGATAACTGAGCATCAAAGTCTCTGCATTTTAATTGCATGTCTTTTTGGCATACATCCAATTCTGCTCTTAACATTTCCTGATTTTTACTTGCCCCATCTAATTCAGTCTTTAACCTGTTAATTAGCTGGGTATAATTTTCCTGCATTCGCAGGGACCTATTCAAAATAAACCATATTTTGCCACATAGCCGTATTAAACAGTCTTTCTCTGCACTTTTATCGGCTGCATTCAATAATCTTGTAAGGCAGACCTGAATTATGCTGCCTTCTGCAAAAATATTGTCTAGTTTTTCTTTCTGCACCTCACCCTGAATGCGGTCATTCCATTCTAAGGTACTGTTCGACGACCACGTCCCATGTGCAAACAACTTTGCCTCTAAATATTGCACTAGGTCTGAGAATGTGGTTTCCCTTTGTGACATTCTGAAATTCGTTTTTAGTAACAGACTGCTATTATGAAATGGGTTCCCTTTAATGTACAGATGGCAGTGTGAGACACACTTGTCACACCCAGTAGGTGCTCTGTGATCACTTTCCCGGCCTGCAACGCACCATAAATATGTTGGGTATTTTGTGTAGATTTGGGGCCTGGTGGTATTTTCTTACCGCCGAAAAATAATTTAGCAACAATCACTCCTTGTATTCAGATTGGGGTATGTATAATAATAATACAGTGGATATGCATTATTTCAGTACACAGACATGCGTGGTTGGTATGCGTGGTTGGTATGCGTGGTTGGTGGTATTTTGGTGAGCATAATTCCTTTGTTTTATTTGTGGCCCCAATATCCAGAACCCCTTATTTTTGTTTAGATTTTTCTTGTAATCACTATAGTGACCTCAGGCTTGCATTTCAGGAACACCACATTTTCATTTTTAGTGTGCCACCATGGGCAATTTCTCGCTGTCTTATCTATGGCAGCGAGCTATCATGTGGTATTTTTCATTAACTTATATACGTAGTGAACTATGTCCCGGGTCTCTATTTTTTCTGACTCATGCACCTTCAGCAAAAGGCTATAACACACACAGTTAGTTATAATTGCTCATACTGAATGACATTGTGCACACAGCTGCAGCCAAATCTTATTTTTATCTACCTTAAAAATGACAATAGCACTGTCTAAACATCTCCCCACATCATCAGCACTGTATTGTCATGATCTCTGCTTCCAAAAGGTCAGGGTTTTCCCAACTCCCTTGGAAGCAGATTCATAACCCAGGTTCCGAGTGCCAACCAGTCCCAATTGGGACCTTTTGGACCCAGTCCTGGCGCCAGTGGCACCAGGCTCATAAATATGCCCAGTCCCAGCGCTGGAAGCGCCGGGCTCATAATGCTTGGGTGGACTTACCTGCAGCAGACCATGCTGCTTACTTGTCTGCCAGTTGAGCCTCTGATCCTCTTCTGTTTGGAACTACTTTTCCTGTTGGGTGGGGCAGGAGCCACTCCCTAGGTTCAGAACACTGGAACTCTTCTGGAAAGCAGGAACTCTTTTCTTACCTAGGCGTGGCTGTGGAAGGAGATACCTAAGCACTACAGGAGGCTATTTAAACCACACCCGATGGATGAATCTTGCTTTGCGTTATTCTGCATCCTCTGCAGCAGAACGCTCATTGTGTCTTCTGCATCTGATCCTGGGCCTAAGGAAAAAGGCTTACCATCCTGAATCCAGTCTTCAGCAACACCTATAAAGACAAGAAAGAACAGGTTAGCATTACGGTCTTCAGTGACAGCTCTTCACTTACCAGGGCCATCGGCTGTCACCAACGCCTCGCGCTGCATTCTGAAAGACAAAGGCTTACCTACTCTTCGTGCGCTCCGGAGGTCTTCACACTGCATTCCGGCATCTGAAAGACAAAAGCTTACCAACTCTTCGCACGCTCCGGAGGCCTTCGGCGCTGCATCCCGCATCTGAAAGACAAAACAAGGTGCATTTAAAGACATTGGGGAACTTTAATACTCACGTGCCATTACTCCTTTCCACATCTAACCCAGTGGGTATTCCGGCACCCTGCAGCCGCTCCGAACTTGTACCTGCAAAATAAAAAGACAGTTAGAGCGCATCGTGAAGCAGGTAACAAGCGCTTACTTACGTGCTTCCAGGCACTTCTATTCATCACACGGGCTCCATCTTCAACTCACTTCAGCCCGTCATCCACCATCGCCGGAACCCTGCAAAACAAGAGACATCATTACTAAAGACTTTAAAGACATTAGAATTACTCGAAACTTACCGTTCGTGCAGTAAACGACGGACAGCAGTCCTCTGAAGTCAAGAGGCCTGCTCCCCTTATCCAGTGAAGAAACTGGTTACAGCACCCTGCCCCGAGGCAGATGGAGAGCACGGCGTTCACTTACCTAAGGTGAGAGCGTTAACCTTCGGGGTTCTACAGGAGAAGAGAAAGGGAAGAAGAGAGAGACATTCAATAACCCAGTTCATTAATCCCATATTTTCTATCTGCAGACATCTTACCCTTCGAGTCAAACATACAGTGCACAGAGGTCCAGCCCAAAGAGCCAGCCGTGTGTTACACGTCACCTTTGAAAATACGGTATACGCCCAGTCAAGACCGGCGCCTCTACGGGAATCAGGTGAGCGTTACAGAACGCAAAGCCTACCACAAAACTCCCGTCCAGGCGCTATGGAAACCTCGGATACCGACCAACTAGCCCAGTTACTTGGGGAACTAAGGGCAGAAGTGCATGCAGCCCGTCAGGAAACGAACGCTCTAAGAAGGGAACTGATCATTTCCAAGGAGCGAACAGATGATCTCGCTAGACAATTGCTACAGTCACAAGCCGGACAGACCCCGTTACCCGCATCTGGGGGAAATCTTCCTTCTACATCCTCTATGAATCCAGTGCAGATCAACCTACCTGGGAATGTACCTCTGGCTCCGCCTGAACGATTTTCTGGTGACCCAAAGAGGTTTGCAGTATTTATCAATCAGTGCCGGTTGCATTTCTTATGCCGGCCAGCAGCCTTTCCAACTGATCAAGCTAAAGTAGCTTTCGTGCTTTCGTACCTCAGTGGCAATGCGGCAGACTGGTCGATCCCTCTAGTAAATCAAGATGATCCGGTCCTCCATGATTTTCAAGCTTTTCAGCTCAGTATGGAAAAACTGTTCGCAAGACATTCACAGGGGCAGGCCTTGGACAATGAGCTTCTTTCGTTGCGACAAGGTAATCAAGACCTTTTGGTTTATATTGCGTCTTTCAACAGACTGATAGTGGAAACTCAATGGCCTGAGGACAAAAGGATTACGCTGTTTTATAGAGGTCTACGTGGAGAGCTCAAAGATGTGTTAGCCCAAGTAGTGAATCCCCCACAAGATTGTTCGGACTATATAGACTTAGTCGTTCAAATAGATCACAGACTGCAGAACAGGAAGGCCGATCGTTCCAAGTTTGATGCTCGAGTATTTTCCAAACCGCCAACTCCTTCCAAAGGAGTAGACTCCGGGGAACCCATGCAAATAGGGGGTCTGAAAGGTCCTCTAACAGAAAAGGAGCGGGAAAGGAGAAAACAGTTGCAATTATGCCTCTATTGCGGAAACTCAGGGCACTTTCTTCGAGACTGTCCGGTGAAACCTGCTAAGAAGGCAGAAGGAGCTGCAGTTACCAAAGTTACAAACTCTGAGCAGGGAAACGACCTCGCCCGACAAGAATAGAGGTCCTCTTGCCGAGCGTGAAAACCAGTTCCGTGACCTCGCATTTCGTGATACCTATGGTCCTCATTAGCCCTGATAATCTGGATCGATTACATGCAATTGAAGCTTACGTCGACAGCGGTGCCATCGGCAATTATGTGGATCATGAAATGGTTTTGAGGATGAATCTAACTCTTTGTCCCAAGGCTGTAAAGGACGTCATTACTACGGTGGATGGTACGGAGATAGCCTCCGGACCAGTAACGCATACCACCCAAGAAGTGACGCTAGTAAGTCAAGATGGACACCATGAGAAGATCGTGTTCGATGTGATCAAGGCCCCTCAGTTTCAGATTATTCTAGGAATACCTTGGTTAGAGAAACACAATCCTCTGATCGATTGGCGAGCAAGAACGGTCCAGTTTCCAGAATGTGTCTCTACTTGTCACCCTCCACCTGGTGTTGCACTGGCAGCAATTTCTTCAGAGACTCCCCAGTTACCGCCCGAATACCTAGAATACCAAGATGTTTTCCGGAAGGATCAGGCTAACTCTCTACCTCCTCATAGGTCTTATGACTGCCAGATAGACCTGATACCTGGATCTACTCCTCCTTGTAGTACAATTTATGCCCTCACCGAGCCTGAGAACCTTCACCTTCGACAATACCTGGATCAATACCTGGCAAATGGGTTTATTCGTCCTTCCAAGTCCCCTGCTTCTTCAGCTTTGTGCTTTGTTCCAAAAAAGGAAGGAGACCGTAGAACTTGTATAGATTATCGCTCCCTGAACCAGATCACCGTTAAGAATAGATATCCGTTACCTTTGATCCCTGAACTCCTGGACCAAGTCAGACAAGCATGCATATATACAAAGCTGGATCTTAGAGGAGCTTACCACTTGGTACAAGTAAAAGAGGGCGATGAATGGAAGACGGCCTTCCGCACCAAGTATGGGCTATTTGAATATCAGGTCATGCCCTTCGGACTTTGCAATGCCCCGGCCGCCTTTCAATATTTTATGAACGATGTCCTCAGAGAGCTCATAGATGTGTGTGTTGTTGTTTACATTGACGACATCCTCGTTTATTCTTCATCGGAATCTGAACATCGGAAACACGTGAAAATGGTCCTCGAAAGATTACGTCAACACAAACTTTTCGCTAAGTTGGAAAAATGTGTTTTCAACGTGACTGAAGTTGAATTCTTGGGATTCATATTATCACCTGGCGGAGTGCGTATGGATTCAAAGAAGGTCGATGCAGTTCTCAAATGGCCATCACCATCCTCCGTAAAAGGTGTGCAGAGCATGTTAGGCTTCGCTAACTTTTACCGCAGGTTTATCCCCGAATTCTCTCGAATAGTCCAGCCCATCACTGCCTTGTTAAAGAAAAACAAACGTTTTGAATGGTCTACCGAGGCGGAACAAGCTTTCCAGGATTTGAAGACTAAATTTATCTCTGCACCAATCTTAAAACACCCTCGCCCCGAACTCCGCTACATCGTGGAAACTGATGCTTCAAGCCTTGCCATGGGGGCAGTTCTATCACAAAAGGACCCGGTAACCAATCAGTTGCATCCCGTGGCATTTTGGTCCCGCAAATTCTCGCCTCCTGAAATCAATTACACGATTACTGACAAGGAACTTCTGGCTATCAAGTCTGCCTTTAAGGCTTGGCGGCATTATCTGCTGGGGGCCCGACACACCGCTACTGTGATTACGGATCACCGAAACCTGTAATATTTGAAAACCGCAAAAGCCCAATCCTCTAGACAACTCCGTTGGGCATTATTCTTTGCCGAGTTTGACTTCATAATTACCTATCGACCTGGTACAAAAAACGGTAAAGCTGATGCCCTTTCTCGGATGGGAGTGGAAGAACACTTGATCAACCCTAAACCTGTACCAATCATTCCCGAACAAAGAATTCTGGGTGTAATCGCCACACAATCCATAGAGGAAGTTAAGGATAAAGCCAGGCAACTTGTAACTCCAGCAGACATACAGAATTGGCATCTGCAAGGAAAGGACTTTGCAGTAAAGGACAACTTATTGTATTTCCAAGAACGATTATACCTACCCAGCACAGATTTACAGAAAGAAGTAATCTCTTGTTATCACGATTCTTTAATGGAAGGACATCCCGGTATAGCCAAGACCTCAGAAAAGATCAAGCGCTACTTCTGGTGGCCGTCTTGGAAAAAAGATATCAGAGACTTTATAATGTCCTGTGGAGTATGCGCCCAAAACAAGAGTCAAAAGGAAAGACCAGCAGGCCTCTTACGCCCTATTGACATCCCACCTCGCCCTTGGCATACGCTTTCTATGGACTTCATCACCGATCTACCTCCATGCTCCGGATACAATACGATTCTAGTAATCGTGGACTTATTCTCCAAAATGGCGCATTTCATTCCGCTCAAAGGCTTGCCAACAGCAGCAACTCTGGCCCGAGAATTTCTCGAAAACATCGTCCGACTGCACGGTTTTCCTTCGGTTCTAATTTCGGATCGAGGTAGTCAATTTATTTCTCATTTTTGGCGAAGTTGCTGTCGGTCGGCTCAAATTGATGTGAGACTATCGACCAGTCACCACCCTCAGACCGACGGACAAACCGAAAGGACCAATCAAACTCTGGAACAGTATTTACGCTGCATGCTGCAACAAACTGAAAAAACTTGGAAAGACATCCTTTGGATAGCCGAATATGCCTACAATAACTTGGTCCATTCGGGAACTGGGAAAACCCCGTTTTTTCTTTTGTACGGCAGTCACCCTCGAACCTCGGAGTTGGATCCCCTCCAAGATCTTGAAACACCAGCAGTAGACTACCTGCATTCTACAATCACCCAAGCCTTTAAGGAAGCTGTTTCTCACCTTCAAAGGGCTAAAGAACAATACAAGAAAGGAGCAGATCAACATCGGAAGGAAGCCCCTCAATATCGAGTAGGGGATCAAGTCTGGTTATCCACCAAATATCTACCTCTAAAAGGGCCACGCACATTCAACCCAAGATACCTTGGTCCCTATTCCATCACTACCATAGTAAACCCAGTAGCGGTCAAGTTGGACTTGCCCCCGCACATGAAGATACATCCGGTCTTCCACGTCTCTCTATTAAAACCCGTGCAACCTCAAACCCGACTAACTAAATCTCCTAAACCTATCCTAGTTGATGGGGAACTCGAGTTTGAAGTCAAAAGCATTCTGGACTCCAAGATCTCCAAATCTAAACTATTTTACCTAATTGACTGGAAAGGCTGCGGCCCCCAAGAGAGATCCTGGGAACCTGCTGAATATGTCCACGCTCCTCGCCTAATCAAAAGATTTCACCGAACATTTCCTGACAAGCCAAAACCCCCGGAGAAGCCCGGTTTGGGAGGGGCCTTGAGGGGCGGTACTGTCATGATCTCTGCTTCCAAAAGGTCAGGGTTTTCCCAACTCCCTTGGAAGCAGATTCATAACCCAGGTTCCGAGTGCCAACCAGTCCCAATTGGGACCTTTTGGACCCAGTCCTGGCGCCAGTGGCACCAGGCTCATAAATATGCCCAGTACCAGCGCTGGAAGCGCCGGGCTCATAATGCTTGGGTGGACTTACCTGCAGCAGACCATGCTGCTTACTTGCCTGCCAGTTGAGCCTCTGATCCTCTTCTGTTTGGAACTACTTTTCCTGTTGGGTGGGGCAGGAGCCACTCCCTAGGTTCAGAACACTGGAACTCTTCTGGAAAGCAGGAACTCTTTTCTTACCTAGGCGTGGCTGTGGAAGGAGACACCTAAGCACTACAGGAGGCTATTTAAACCACACCCGATGGATGAATCTTGCTTTGCGTTATTCTGCATCCTCTGCAGCAGAACGCTCATCGTGTCTTCTGCATCTGATCCTGGGCCTAAGGAAAAAGGCTTACCATCCTGAATCCAGTCTTCAGCAACACCTATAAAGACAAGAAAGAACAGGTTAGCATTACGGTCTTCAGTGACAGCTCTTCACTTACCAGGGCCATCGGCTGTCACCAACGCCTCGCGCTGCATTCTGAAAGACAAAGGCTTACCTACTCTTCGTGCGCTCCGGAGGTCTTCACACTGCATTCCGGCATCTGAAAGACAAAAGCTTACCAACTCTTCGCACGCTCCGGAGGCCTTCGGCGCTGCATCCCGCATCTGAAAGACAAAACAAGGTGCGTTTAAAGACATTGGGGAACTTTAATACTCACGTGCCATTACTCCTTTCCACATCTAACCCAGTGGGTATTCCGGCACCCTGCAGCCGCTCCGAACTTGTACCTGCAAAATAAAAAGACAGTTAGAGCGCATCGTGAAGCAGGTAACAAGCGCTTACTTACGTGCTTCCAGGCGCTTCTATTCATCACACGGGCTCCATCTTCAACTCACTTCAGCCCGTCATCCACCATCGCCGGAACCCTGCAAAACAAGAGACATCATTACTAAAGACTTTAAAGACATTAGAATTACTCGAAACTTACCGTTCGTGCAGTAAACGACGGACAGCAGTCCTCTGAAGTCAAGAGGCCTGCTCCCCTTATCCAGTGAAGAAACTGGTTACAGCACCCTGCCCCGAGGCAGATGGAGAGCACGGCGTTCACTTACCTAAGGTGAGAGCGTTAACCTTCGGGGTTCTACAGGAGAAGAGAAAGGGAAGAAGAGAGAGACATTCAATAACCCAGTTCATTAATCCCATATTTTCCATCTGCAGACATCTTACCCTTCGAGTCAAACATACAGTGCACAGAGGTCCAGCCCAAAGAGCCTGCCGTGTGTTACACGTCACCTTTGAAGATACGGTATACGCCCAGTCAAGACCGGCGCCTCTACGGGAATCAGGTGAGCGTTACATGTATTGGTAAATGCACAAATGAAAGAGAAAATAAAACATACCACCCGTCTGCTTTCAGATATTTTTGTGTATTATAAAAGTTGCATTTAAACACGATCTCACTCTTTTACAGAAATAAATGAAATAGCACAGTAACAGCATTATTTGTGATACACTGAGAAGAGAGTGGCGGGGAACAAGAATTCAATTTGCAACATTAAACACGTGGGTACAGCACAGGAATCTCCTTTCCTACACTGACTGAATATTTTCGCACACTCAGCCCCCACACTTCAGCGAGATAATTACCAGGCTTATTCAGTATGTAACTTCTTTGGCTGGTCGCCTTCTGGAGGGGTTCACCCAGCAAGGACAAGCATCTGCTGTGACTTGTTGACTGGAAATCCCAGTCTCTGCAACCAAGTTGAATCTGCTTTAGGAATCAGACATCCCCAGCTATCAACCCAGTCCTTCTTCGAGCTGTGTCAAGATGTCTCTCCCCAGCTCCTTCTCGAGATTATACAAGAAAACTCTGGTTACCTCCTACCAAAGAATCCTAACCAATAAAATTCTATCATGCCCTAACCACCCTCTGCACACAATGGCTTGGCTTATACAGTTGCAACTGTAACCAAACTGATTTCCTGCTTATTCGAGGTCTTTGCTTCCTGCAGTTACTGTGGACAGAACAGCAGAGCAAAAAGAAAAAAAAGAAAACTGAATGTGCATTTAAATAATGACTTTCAGAGCCTGTCATTTTCCATTCATGTTGCACTGAAGAACACATTATTATTAGTGGGTTATGATCAGGTTAGTTGTTAATGAGGTTAGTTTATTAATTTTCAAATGTGTCTCTTGCAACATAGGCATTTCAGGTGAAAAATAGTGCGCATTTTGAATGTACAAATGTGTGCTTTTAACTGTGAAAAAAAATGATTTGCATTTTATATGTAAAAATCGTTTTTGACTGAATAACCTGCCCTCACTTATATGTCCATGTTATACTGGCAACACATAGCTTGAAACAATTGCATCATAGCAATGCACCAAACCCATGCAGTGGTACTACATAAAAAAAAAAGAAACATGCTACACATTGATCCTGTGCAGTAGTGCTGTACTCTGTGTTGTAACACGCTAAATAACCTTATACTTCCCACCTAGGAAGTTTGCTGGCAGAACCTAGCAGGGCACGCTGTGTGCTAGCTGGGTACCAGTTCTGGAGTGGCTGGACGGGTCCACTGAGATCCTTCTTATTGGGACCCCCTGCTCCCGCTTTTCCTCTCACTCTGACCGCCCTCCTTGGGCCCTCTGCCCTCGCCCCCTTGTGAGGCAAAAAACCTTGGGGTCATCTTCGACGCCACTCTCTCCTTCTCTCCACACATCAATGACGCTGCCAAGAACACCCATTTCCTGCTGTTCCTCCTCAGAGGTATTCTCCCTTTCCTCACCTTCCGTCAGAAGCTCATTGTCTACAGAACCCTGGTTCTCTCTAGGCTGGACTACTGCAACAGCCTCTTTCTCAGTCTGCTTTTCTCTAGCCTTCGCGCTCTTCAACTCATCCAGAACAGGACCGCAAGACATCTCCTTGGCCTCAAGCCCAGGAACTGCATCTCTCCGGCCCTGAAATTCCTCCACTGGTGCCCGGTGGCTTCAAGGATCAAGTTGAAGACCCTCTGCCAGGGGTCAATTCCTAAACATTTAAGTGGGGGGACTCATCAACAAATGCAATGGGATGTGACATCACCAGAAATTAGCATATCAAGGCAAAATCTGCATATTTAATTAAATTGGCTTTACATAACCAAGCAAATTGCGCAGGACGAATGGCATTTGCCTTTCATAAAACCAACACACGAACAAAACCAAGAGAGGATATATTCTTTTAATAGTGTTTTTGAAAACATTAAAAGGTATGCATGTTGTTTACTTCAAGAACCAATACAAATGTTTTCCCTGGGACTTGCAGTACCGAAATGGGACATTTCACCTTTAGTTGTTTGTTATTTTTCATCAGGTTATATAGTGCAGTGGTGATGTGTCAGGCCTACAAACCTGACAACTGTGGTTTGATCCCTGAGGTCGACTTTAATTCATAAATTCAAAGAGGACCTTCAATGTTTCTCATTTTAGTTGGGGGGTTTGAGTCTAGCCTCTGAATAAAGTGGGTGGACTCCGTTCGCCCGCTTGTACCCTCGACTTGAGCACGGCCTCTGTATTGTCCACAAGGTTTCCTGGTACCGTGGCCCTCACTACCTTCAACTCTCTCTTCCAAAGTACCGTCCTCATAGAGCCCTTCGCTCATCTACTTCTAATTCTCTGCGGGTGAGAATAGTGGGTAGATCTCTTTCTTCTGCAGGTGCCTCCCTCTGGAATGGCCTCCCTGGCTCTCTTTGCCTTGAGCTGGATCGCCTTAAGTTCTGCAAGCTCCTCAAGACCTCCCTTTTCTCCTCTTCTTTCTTGCTTCCTCTCTCTTCTAACCTTCCCTTACTCCTGCTACATCTGCTGATCGGCTGCTCAGTGTCCTCTGAGTCTTACAGGACACCAGCCCTCCCACCCCCTTCGACCAGTCCCCCTGCATTTGACACTTGGCCCAACTTGCACGGCTGCCTGGCTAACCTTGCACTACTGGGCTGGGATTCCCCCCTGTAGTTCCAACCTTCCTTGCACTTACATAAGGGCCCTGCTACTATTGGTGCAGTTTCCCACACCCCCTGCACTTCTTGTTGCACACTTGCACGATCTCAATGACGCGAGGCCTAGTAAGATCGCTGTCTTCTCCTCCCTTTGTTCCCTGTTGTCTTGTTGTGCCTTGAAACACTTGTGTATAGGCGCATAATAAATAACAAATCAATCAATGATGCTTAGATCAATATACCAGACGAATCTGTGTATGTTGCCACTATATTGCAAATATGACTTCTAAAATTTCACTTAGACAAAAAGAAAAATGAAGAAGAGATTAAAAGGGTACAAGACCAAAATGATCATACTTTTCTAGCTATTTAAGTAAAAAATCCTGCCATTGGTCAGCAGATGTATGAAATGGAAGATTGCATTACAGAAAAAGAGAGACACGCCAAAGCCATATAAAAGATGTGGCTATTCTACCACAAGATGCAAAGGTACTAAAAGCCCTGGTATACATAAAACGTAAAACACAGGACTTGAAGATTTCATTGCCACTAACATTTTAAGCCCTACAGTATACTGGGAAGCTGTGAAAATTCAAACATTCCTATATATGAGGTGGATCTCATGAAATAGATTATATCAGAACGCCAGGCATGGGAATTAGCGTGAGAAAACCAACTTGCTTATGGAATAGCATTTTGGAGAAATCTCAGCAAGCCTGATACTCATCTTATTATGATGTACCTAGGCAAGTTTCTTCCACACCACCTCCCAATGCCACACGCACAGATCATAGTCCAGAAATAATGGAGTTATGGTAACAGTTAAAGAAGTACAATAAAGATGTTTTGGGATTGGAGATCTCCTGTTCAGCTTTTACAAAAACCAGACACGTTTAAAGTTTGCTTCTGGGACAGACATTCGTCTTTTTTTCTACAGCTGATTCAGAGAACCGGTACAAGACATGTTTTGTGGGAAACAATAACTTTAATAGCACATTAAGTAACATTTCTGAAACCACTACAGCAAGTACTTGTATCGTGAGGATAACTCAGGGGCAACGTGCTCGCCTTGGAAGCAAGACGATACGGAGCAACACAGGTTCGATCCATGGGTCCGTGCTTAGAAACCTCTGGGTATTAAGCACGTTATAAATAACCTATCATATCAATTGCTGCATAATGTGCTTTAGTCTGTGCTCTCATTCATGACAATCACATAGTCTCCAACTAATGCCCAGGGTGCATTTAGCCTGAAATATACCATAGACTAAACTAAGCTAAGATTGAGCAACTGAACAATTGAAATCCATTGCCTAACCCCAACTTGTAATAAACAGTGGCAAGCCTGGTCCTAGTCCTCAAAGAATGGTATAATATCTCCCCAGCTCTGGAAACCCAACATGTGTTACCTACACATCAAAGAATAACACAGAAATCCATGAGCTCCACACTCAAAACCTGCTCGAATCTTGTCCCGAATTACATAGCTGCTGCTTTAAACACCGGGCTCCCACAAGAGCCCTCAGATTGTCGCTGTCAAAACACCTGGAATTGAAAAGCTCCAAGACAGTAAGAAGTGGAACCGAATAGCCATCAACAAAAGACCCTGGAGTTTGGAATAACCGTCTGATGGATTACAAAGTTCTCAAAGATCCATAGAAATCAAGCCTCAAGAGGAAACTCCATCATCACAAACTAGAACTGCCTTCACCAAACCTTTGTCATCTCATTCATAGGTTGATGGCATCCTGCCTGAAAATATAAAGAACAGTATAGCATTTCGAGAGAATTAGTGATATGGCACACAGGGCTCTTTGCAAATGGTGCAGCCTTCATTCCCTACTTAACCGCCTCTTTACTTACGTTCATTCCCACCTCTTTTTCCCCACTCCTCCTTCTCCCTCTATTTCCGTTTGTGGACCTTGAAGTACGTTCTTTTGCTTGTTTGGTGCTCTGAACAACACCTGTAAAGAAAAGAAATAAAGATAAGAAACAATCCTAAAAAAGAGAATAACAGTTATATCTTTCTTGAGTTTTACATAGGCCAGATAGAAATATTTTAATTTTTATTTAATGTTACGTTCTTTATGCGCAGAGGTGATCACAGAGTAGGGGTGCAACGCTGCCCACTATCCAAGCAAGGGAAATAGGGGTGTCTCGATAGAGAAGGGGAACGAGTTGATGTGGGGATGTGTGAGGCCAGAGAAGGCAGAAGATGGTGGGAATCTGCAGTCACTACAAATATAAATAAATCCTAAAAATGGGAACCATAACATGGCACATTATGATCCTTTCCTGAGACAGCTTAGATGGGGACTATGGGTGGGCTTACACTTTCAACTTGCCTTTAGAAGGGGCTACCACACATAATAAAACCAAACAAGATATTTTGCATATTCACCTATCTCAATTATCCTTAGACAGATCACATATAATAATAAGGCCTTGTTTCATAATTTGGATGAATGCACATGTTCTACTTTATCTCAAACTGCTAACACATTGTCAGTGCCCATTTAATCTTGCATTGATAGTATCTCATGTATTGTCTGATAGACAGGATTTGGTGTTTTTGCTCAACTGGAATATCTAAAGCCAATATTTGCCATATTGTATGTTTATGGCCCTAAAAAAGAATGCTATATGTTTTGGGATAAAGAGGTCCTTGAGATATTGATAATTGAGTGACCTTGTATTTGCTGTGGAGATTTTACCAGTTCCCTAAATCCTTCTCTCAATAGATCATCGTAAAGAACTACAAAGTATAGGCAGCAACAGTGCTATTGTGACACAATGTATCTATATTTTATACTTGGCTAAACCTTGGTGTAAAGTACACTCTCAGGATAATTCCTTCACATGACATTCCAACCTGCAACAAATCTATAGATGCATAAATTGTACATTTGTTTCCTTATAATTATTCCCATGCAGCGCTTCTACTAGACTGCCTATCTTAATCTCTGGTGATTATTGTACGTTATCTTAATATCCAAATGTACAACAAGAGACCATTATACTGGACATTCATAATAAATTAATATCAGAAATGAAGGCTCGTATTTGCTATTTTGTTCAAGAGAATTTAGGTGCCGTTTATGTGACAATTTATAGGATGAATTTCAAGTTGTGATGTGGGATTTTTTTTACAAGCTATTCTATCACAGGATTAACTATACAAAGTTTGCAGTGATATTTAATGGAACATGTGCTTTATTGCGATCACTCGTAACCTCCGAGGAGCTCAAATTAGTTATTGATAGTTTTCTACTTAACAAAGCTGCCAGTGCTGATGGACGTCTGGGGCACATTTTTCAAGGAGAGCACAGAGAGATATTTAGTTAATTACAGAGGCTGCATTTCAGGACCATTTCACCGCAACTTCATAAAGCTGAGAAAATGCTTTCATCTTTTCAAAGAAAAAGAAGGATGCCAAAATATGATAAAATCAACTCAGTCCCATATTACAAACGCTGGTGTGGGGTGAACAGTATGGTTTTATTCCATTCCACAATGCAACAGTATACACTAATTAATTTGGTACAGACTTTACTAAATTATGCCAATGGATCTCCTATTCCTTTGACGATCGTACTACCCAACCCAGAGATGGCGTTTCATCGTGTCTGAAGCAATACTTATGGGCGTAGACGAGAAAGCTTTGTCAGAGGATTATGTAGAATCTCTATAACCAATATTGCCAAAAATCTCTGCAGCCGCTAGATCAACTCAATAATAGATTCATAATTTTCTGTCAACCCGGGCATTCAACAGGGATGCTTGCTGTCCTTCAACCTGTTTGCCCCTTTTTAGAGCCATTATTTTACATCTTAATGAGTCATCGGCATTGATCTCATATATGGTACTGCATTCGAAAACATCTTGCTCTCTTATGGCCTATGTGGATGACAGTATGGTTACTAAATTTGACTCCTGTATGGTTATTTCATTAATGCCAACTGATATAATATGATACGATATGATAAGGCATTTATAACCCGCCTATACACAAGTGTTTCAAGGCGTGACGAGCCAAGGGAGGGGGAAACAGAGGGAATACAGACAACGATCCTACTAGGCCAGGTGTCATTCAGATCGCGCAAGTGCATGGGAAGGGGGAAAGTGCGGGGGTAAGGCGGAGGGGACAGTGCAGTACATGGAATAATGGAATAAATAACAATAAACAGCAGGTGGCAAGTGCAGGGTTGAAGAGTAAGAGCATGCATCAGGTGTCAAGTGCTGGTGGTGGGACTGTAGGGATACAGAAAAAAAACCAGTCCCCAAGTGCGGGGATTGCCAGGAAGGCAGTACAGGTGTGCAACTGGCGGGGGAGGGGCCTGGGCCCGAGATCAGAGGGTGGCCAGGTAACCAGTGCAATTTCAGTTTCAGCCAGGAAATCAGCAAGGGAGAGGAGGAGAAAAAGCAGAAGCACAGAGAAAGGTTTTGAGGTGCTTCCAGAGATGGTTCTCCTCAAGTTTCAAGGGGGCAGGGAGGCTGTTGCAGAGGGAGGCCCCAGCCGAAAAGAGAGATCTACCACCAACTCGTTGCTTGGAGAAGCGACTGACCGTGAGGGAGTTGGAGGTGGATGAGCGAAGCGCTCGAGAAGGAAGATAATTAGGAAGAGAGAGTTGAAGGTATTGAGGCCCAGACCCCAGAAGGCCTTGTGGACAATGCGGAGGGTTTTGAACTTAATCCTCGCAGCCACTGGGAGCAAGGGCAGAGATTTCAGTCCTGGAGAAATACAATCGCTGGGCTTGAGGCTAAGGACAAGTCTTGCAGTCCTGTTCTGGATGATTTGCAGAGGGCGGAGAGTAGAAGCAGGCAGATTTAGAAAGAGGCTGTTGCAGTAGTCCAGCCTAGAGAGAACCAGAGCTCTGGAGACAGTGCGCTTCTGGGGGAAAGAGAGGGAAGGAAGAATACCTCTGAGGAGGTGCAGCTGGTATTGTGACATCTTAGAGACGGCAGAGATCTGACTAGAGAAGGAGAGTGTGGAGTGTCGAAGATGACCCCAAGGTTTTAAGCCTCACAGATGGGAGCAGGAGGACGGACAAGAGTGGCCAGCTAGAGAGTGACAGGGAAGGAGGCTGTGGGTGTGCCGATGAGGAGAATCTCAGTCTTACTGGCATTAAGGCAGAGATCATTGGTGGTGCACAACTCCTGGATGTCGGACAGACAGTCAGAGATGAGAGAGGGAGAAGAGGTGGCTCGGGGTAGCCTGAAAATGAGCTGAGTTTCATCCGCATAGCACTGAAGTTGGGGCAGAGCGCGGCAATGCGGTGGTGAGTAGTGCCAGGTATTGGTTGAACAGCCAGGGAGAGAGGTTAGACCCCTGGAGAACACCACAGGTAGAGATAGAGATAGAGGAGAGGAAGGAACCAAGCTGAACCTGGGAGGGTCGATCAGAGAGAAAAGAAGTCAGCCACGCCAGGGCCTGACCAGTGATCCCCAGGTTATCAAGAAGACAGTTGAGTAGGATGGCATGATTGACCATGTCGAAGGCAGAGGAGAGATCAAGTAAGATGAGGACACAGGGGGTGTTGGAATCAAGGTTGGAGAGCATGTCTTCACGGATGTTCAGGAGAGCAGTTTCTGTGCTTCTGGCAGCTCTGAAGCCAGACTGATGATCATGAAGATAACCAACAGTATCAGTGTGAAGATTGAGCTGTGAGATGGACAGCTTTTCCAAGAGTTTGCCCAGGAAAGGAGTGATGGAGATTGGGTGATAGTTAGTGGGGCAGGATGGGTCGGCAGAGGGTTTCTTAAAAAGAGGGTGCACAAGGGAGTGTTTCAGGGGGAAGGAAGAATCCAGGGGCGAAGGAGCGGTTGCAGAAGGCAGCCAGGGCAGAAGCCAAGGAGTCAATGTGGTCCTTGATGGTTTTGGAGGAACAGGGAAGAACATGTTTTGACGAGACTTTCATAGACCGGACTTGTCTAGAAACCTCTTCCAGGGAGAACAGGGGAAAGGCAGAGAAGGAGGGAGGAGAGGAGGCCGAAGAAGGGTCAGAGGAAGGGCAGGGAATAGAGGGCGGAAGAGGAGAGGAGGAGAGAGAGGACAGGATGTCCTGAGTTTTAGAGATGAAATGAGAGGCCAGTGCCGTGCAGAGGTCCTGGGAAGACAGGAGAGATAGAGACTACGGCAGGATTGGCCGGTTCCTTGCAGATTTTAAAGAGTTCAGCCGAGTTGTTGGATGCTGCAGAGATGCGGGCTTGGATGTGCGCTCTCTTCTTGGTGCGGACAGAGAGCCGGTATTGCCTTTGGAGCAGGCCAGTTTGTCAGAGGATGTACATGAAGCACGCCATTTCCTCTCAGCCAACCACACTTGTGTTTAAGGGTGACGAGGTCTGAGTCGTACCAGGATTTGCTCTTGGCTTTGGACTTCAGGCAGATCCTCATGACAGGGGCAAGAACATCGAGAGTGTCAGATATAGCAGAGTGGGGCATGGAAAGGGCTATGTCAGGGTGTGAGTCAGCCAAAGGGGTAGGAGAGGGTGAGCAAGTGGTGGCAAAAGCTTCAACTGACACACGCTTCATGGGTCGGATGACCGAGAAGGTGGGTGGCAGTGATGGAGTTGGCTTGGCCTGAGGGTTAGAGAGGGTGAGCTGGGAGGAAAGGAGAAAGTGATCACTCCAGGAGAGAGGAGAGGTGAGAGGGTTAGAAAGGGGAAGATCTGAGGAGATCAGAACATCCAGAGTATGCCCTGGAGCGTGAGTCGGGCCAGAGGGGAAAATAGAGAGTGAGAGAGAGTTGCAGAGGTTGCGAAAGAGTCCAGAGGAAGGACAGGAAGCATCAAGGTGGATGTTGAAGTCTCCAAGAAGGAGGAGTTGAGTGGTTGAGACCAAGAGGGAAGAGGAGAGGTCTGCTCACTCAGAGAGGAAGGAGGAGATCTGACCAGGTGGCCGATAGATAGTAGCCTCAGTAAGGGAATGGCCTGGAGAGAAAGAGAGAGCCTGCAGACAAGGCATGCGAAAGAGGAGTAGGCCTGCCTAGGAATGACAGAGGCAGGAATCCACCCAGGGAAGATCTGGGCTACACCCCCTGCGGAACAGTTGGACCTGGGCACAGAGAGAATCTTGTAGCCGTGAGGGAGGAGAGTGTCAAAGCTTGGGACAGAGATGGCCGTGAATCATGTCTCGGTGAGACCGAGGACACCGAGGTCAAGTTCCTCCAGAAGTCAGCAGATGCCTGAGGAGTGTTTGACAGCTGAGCGAGAGTTAAGGGTGGCAATATGGAGAAGGTTTCCATCCTTGAAAGACTTCCAGGGAAGGGTACAAATCAGAGGTACTCCCTGCATAGGTGTAGAAGAAGCATGAGGGGGAGCAGAAAGGGAAGAAGGAGAAGGCAAAGTAGCCAAGGAGGAGGCAGCAGGGGGAGGCAAGGGAGCCATGGAGGGATAGAGGGGACAGCAGGAGGAGAAAGCAAATTGATGAGGTGCGGGAAGCGTCTATCGAAGAGGAGAAGGTTGGCCTGGGAGCCTTGGACCAAGACGGTGCCATTCACATAAATATTGATGATGACCTTAGAGGAATGGAAGGAGGCTAGAAGGGCCTCCCACCGGGTGCCACTATTAATGGGATAAGAAGAGAAAGGAGAGAGCACAGAGACCATATGTAGGACCCATAGGTCTGGTGAGGGAACGACAAAGAGGATGTCGGTGAAAGTTTGCCTGGAGGAGGCACTGGTATAGGTGTCAGCTATAGGGAGGCCTGTGTTGGAGACCAGGATGTCCTTTTTAAACTTCTTCCTCCCACATTTAGTGAGGAGAGTAGGATAGTCGATAGAGAAGCAGTTAGAGAAAATAGGAGAGACAGAGAGCACCATAGAGTAGGTAGGGAGAGGAGAGAAGGGGACAGGAGAAGGAAGGGGAGAACAGTAGGGAAGGACACAGGGCAGGGTGCAAGCAGACGAGACAGAGAGGCGACACAAATTGAACAATTGGACAAGATGACAGACACTCAGATTTAGAAGACAATCACAATGTAATTTTTAGATACAGGAGGAAAAGACCCACCTAAGTTTGAGAGTCCTAATAGAGGGGGAAAAGGCCTAGGGTCCACAGTGCACTTTTAAAATACTCTCACAATGCAATTATTGAAACAGGAGGGAAACACACCTAAGTATGAGAGTCCCAACAGAGGGGAAAAAGGCCTAGGTTTCACGGTGCAATTTTAAATATTTTCTGATGCAATTATTGAAACAGGAGAAAAACACACCTAAGAATGGGAGTCCCAACAGAGGGGAAAAGGCCTAGGTTTCACAGTGCAATTTTAAATACTCTCACAATGCAATTATTGAAACGGGAGAAAAACACACCTAAGTATGAGAGTCCCAACAGAGGGTAAAAAGGGCTAGGTTTCACAGTGCAATTTTAAATACTTACTTTCCAATGCAATTATCGAAACAGGAGAGAAACACACCTAAGTATGAGAGTCCCCACAGAGGTGAAAAAGGCCTAGGTTTCACAGATTAATGTTAAATACTCTTCCAATGCGGTCTTTTGAAACTGGAGAAGAAAAAACACACGCCTAAGTTTGAGAGTGAGTGTCTGCTAGGTGGATAGGGATAGCAGGGTAGTGTGCTACCTGAGGCTTTGCAATTTGGTGAACTTTCCGACTAGAAATTACACATACAAATAACTCAAATTCTGATGAGTCATCTTTCTAATTATCCATTTCCCTTTTCTTCTTAGAATGGGGATAAGACTTGCTGAAAATCCTGACCTTGTTTGGAAAAGTAGTTTTGGACAATTTCTTCAAAAATCCATTTAGCAAACTTAAAACGTGTTCCAATTTAGGATTTGAACTGGTTGGAAGAGTCAATATAATTAAAAGTATCAATCTTCCCCTGCTTTACCAATTTGTTTTGAGCACTTACCTGCTATGTTCCCGCCTTGTTGTTCAAGTTCTTCCATCTAGCATTGTCACTTTTATTTGGCAATATAATAAAACTTTGGTGTGCACTTAAATGTCTCAGGCAATCACATGATAGAGGGGGCAGGAGCCTATATATCTTTAGGTATTATTTTTAGACTACAATGGGATCATGGATAGCGTCAACATGGAATTCCGAAATAAAAGGGTTTTTTGCTGTTCAATTAGTCTTCAAACGGCCTTCATCCCGCAAAAACAATTATTAAGCTTTCTTGCACTGCTAATACCACAACTCCTCTTAGTGTATGATTGCTCATTATGTGGCGCGCCAGATGTTTTCGGGGTCCAAATACCATTATAAAATCACCACTTACTGTGCTAAGCAGGGATCATGAGATTTGAAGTCCAAGACATCTGGTGGGGCACATAATAGCCATGCATGCTCCAGTGCGTAGATGGACATGCACCCCGGCACTAATGCATTCAAGCTTCTTGGATGCGCCTCATTTGAGCTGGTGACTGGTCGCAAGAAATGCATTGGACACTTTTGTGAATGCAGGTCATTCTATTCTCATAATCATTTAGCTCAGAAAAGCACACCTTCTGCACTTTTTTGAGTTAGTTAAACGGGTCCCTCTAATCCATAGAGAATACAGCAACACATCCTCCTGAACCTTTTTTGGAACTGGAGCAAAGATGTGTGCATTGGATAGAAGAGTGGGTGTGCATTGCATAGACGAGTCTTGTTTACTCTTCTCTACATTTTTGCAAATCTGGACGCACGTAATTTGACCCACTGCTTCCCTTTTTGCATTTCTAGACCTCAAAGAGGGTTCAAAAAACCTTTTTTATTTTACGTTACACGATGACTGGCCCTTTAAAGTGACCACAAAGGTGAAATGATCACCCACATAAATGCTAGGACCTGCAATACATTTGGGTTGGACACCAGCACTTGCATGAACCGACTAACGAATGCGCAGGTCACTGCTCTGTAGAGTTGGCATCAGAAAAGAGTACATTCTCCTCTTAGTTGCATGCCTTTAGTCTGCCCTCGTTGTCTTCCTGGCATCCATGGTGGGCCCATGCTGACCAGCTCGTACTCAATATGCTAAAGTTTCATGTATCATCCGGTGTGTATGAATGCATGCTTGTGTAAGAAACGAACCCGACGACAGCTTGAGTCATCTGTGGAATTCTCAAATATCCGCTGCCAGCAGATGAACATCTGCCTTGCATTAACGTGTTTAGCTTGCTGTGTGGTCGGCATAACTGAGCGCCTAATGTGAACAATCACACGTAAAACATAAGCAGCTCGCTTTTCCTTACTTTAAGTGGCAGCTCTGCATGTAAAGAAAATGGCTGCCTTTTTCTCTGACCAGTTTATTCCATCTCATATTTCAAAATTTAGATTTAAAATGAATAGAGAGTATCATTTAGAAATAGACTTTATTCCGTAGGTGTATCCTGCAACTTCGGTTAAATCTACCGGTTTTTGAAATGACAGGAGCCTGGGCAAAACTACCATATTCCTGTAGATGTTGCAGGTTTTGTAAGAAGCAACTGGAGACCAACGGGCAGAGTCTGACAGTTTGTGGGCGATTCGAACCATGCTATGAAAAAGGATACACACGATTTTGCTCTAGGCATCAGGGGTATCAGACAGACCAATTTTGGTCGACCCTTTATGCTGTGGAATGTTTGAAAAAAACGGCTGCAGCCTTCCATGTCTGGAAGGGCCCGTTGTTGCATCCTCCACATTGAGCCCTATGAGGTCTCAAATGGGAATGGGGATGTACCGGGTCCGGGTTCCCTGAATGGGGAAATACCGGCCCTCCAAGGTCGGAATGGCCCGGTATTTTCCCATTCAGGGAACCCGGACTCGGTAGCCGGTATTGGGGTAGCCATGCCGCATATAGTGGCATGGCTACCTCCATGGTCGTAATGAGGCCCTATGAGTCTACCCAATAGGGGTGTGTGCTGCACTGGTGTGCTGTCAGCACGTCAGAAGCCCCTCCTCTGCCATCATGACAGACAGTCCAGCGAGTACTGTAGAAGTCACGTAGGCTGAATCAGAATACACTGTAACTTCTGTGTCTTTGTGTGCTCTTAATGCCATTTTTAGAGCCACTAATTCTGCTGCCTGCGCTGAAAAACGTGAAGGCAATCACATGCTTGCTACTACTTCAGCTGGCCCATCTGATTTCATTTTCACCACTGCTGTCCAATATGTATTTTGCCCGTCAGGTCTATAGTTGATGACCGTTCAATAGAATGTCTCTCTCTTCCCTCAAGGGCATTCTCCCCCACTTTATGAATGTCGTCACATTGTTTCATGTACGTAGTACAGTTGTGCACATAGTCTCCCTCCTCCACTGGTTCAGCTATAAATGTCGCTGGGTTTACAATTCTGCATCTCACTACCTTTATCACTCGATTCAAGATAATCTCCTCCTATCTAGATGCTCTCTGGGTAGTCAATGTGCTTGGGGCTTTTCGAGGATTGCAAAGAGGGCATGCTCCATGTAAGGTGTGGTGCTGCACCCCATTGTGATAGTCACTGACTTTTCTACAGCGAATGTAGCAGCAGCGAAAGCTTGTTCGCAAGGGTAATGTCCTCTAATCACTAGGTCTAAACACCCATTAAAGTAGGGCATTGGCTTGTGTCCTAAGGCTGTTTTTTGCGTGAGCAACACAGTCATGACTACTCCATTGGAGTGTGAGAACAAATAGAATTTGTTATTGTAATTGGGGATCCCTAACACTGGAGCTGGGCATATTGCTTTCTTCAGCCCTTCAAGTGCTTCAGGCTTTTTAAGTGTCCATGATAGGTTACCATGCCCCCTCTGTGCCTCACAGAGCCTGCTTAATAGAGGTCTCGTGTATGTGCTGTAATTGAATACCCAGGTGCTGCAAAAATTACAGAGGCCCAAGAATTGTTGCATTTCTCTCACTTTCTGTGGCAGCGGCATTCTGAAGATACCCTCCACGCTATCTAGAGTTACCTTTTGGACTTCCTGTGATATCAACTGTCCAATATACAGCCCATCCTCCTGGCAATATTGTAGTTTTGCTTTGTCTAACTAGGAACCTTTCTCTGCTAATACTGTCAATGGGCCTGATCACGAGTTGGGCGGTTGTCCTTAAATGTGGCAGTAATGCTAATACCGCTGCATTTAAGGGCTGGCCTGATCACGAGTTGGGTGCTAAATGGGCTGTGTTACCGCTAGCTTTTTGCTGGAAGTGAAAATCCCATTTAGCGCTCTGTTTTTGGCGCAATTATTGCCGGCGGTACTAGCAAACAGCAACGTATGGGGAATAAGGATTTCCCGATACCGCGCAACTCATGATCAGGCCCAGTAAGTGTACTGAGTCATTTTGACACTGCTCTTTGGACCTTCTGCAAATCAGAATGTTGTCTATGTACTGAATGATGGTACTCTCCATTTGTATGTTTCCGAGGTCCATTTGGAGGACTCTATTAAAGATAGAAGGAGATTCAAAGTACCCCTGTGGTAATCTCGTGTGCTTCCACTTCCAGTTTCTATATAGGAAGGAAGTCAAGTCCTGTGACTACTCGTGGAGTGGTATAGAAAAGAAGGCGTTCTTGAAATCAATTACCGCCAAATGGGTAGCTTCCCGCAGAATGCTACAATTGTCGGTGGATTGAGAACTAAAGGAAATTCTATAAATAAACAAACTAAACTAAACTAAACTAAACTAAACTAAACTAAGCCTCAACAATTTGGTTCAAAGGCTGTAAATCTTGAATAAATGCCACAATCCCCCACGTCGCCTTCATCAACGGGTACACAGTGATATTTCACTGTGACTCCGAAGGGACTAGAATGTCTTGGTTTACTAAAGCAGTGATCATCTCATGAATGCCTTTTTCTGCCTCTAGGTAGAATAGCCCTGGCCTGAGCTTTATTTTGACAGCTTCTATCCCCTTTGCCAGGCCCACGTAATATGAACTGCTAGTCCATGGAGCGCTGGGTACTCGCGCCAAGTGTTCCTCGAAAAATGGTGGTAGTATCTTTTTTCAGCAAAACTGTTCTCTGTGGTACTTCCTTGTAATGTATCCTCACCCAGTGAGTAATGCTCATGCAAAACACTGATCGGAACCATTGTCTCAAAACAGTTCATTATCTGTCAAATCAGTCAGTATATGCCCTTCATCCCACTGCGATTACTATCCTTCATGTTCGTCCTGGATCGTCAGTCCCATGCAATACTACTCTCTCATCCTTTACTATAGCCACCTCCATTTCTTTTGGTATCAAGTGTCCTTCCTTCTCATCTAGGGAACCTTCTGGTGTGAACAAGAACTTACTTGGTGGGCATATGTAGCAGTGTGCCTTGTATCCCTGGAAGCCATGCTATCAGCTCAAGGTTCGCTGGTAACCCCCTCTGTACAGTTTGCCCGCAATATGCCTGAATGATGTCCCTCATGTTCATGTAGTGAATTCCCAGAGTCAAGCACACCATCCCCTGACCAATGAATGAAATGGTCATGTTAAATTGGCTCATCATGTCCCTACCCATTATGTTTACTGGTGTCTGTTGGTAATATAACAATGTCATAGACAGGTTGAGATCTCCTTCAGAACTCGAAATTCGTCAGTGAAAGAAACTAAATCTGTAGCCCCAGAGAATCCCTGCACATTCATGGACATGCATGACATCGGGTATCTCCCCTCCCTAATACAGGATCGAGTTTCCCTGTATCCACGAGAAAAGAGACAGCCTTGTCACCTATTGTCACTCGTATACGTGGTTCCTCGTTCACATTGGGTGTAATGGATAGGATCGATCACGTCAGGTTTGTCTGTGGGCTGTCCTATTGTAGATATAATGCCATTCCTGTCCTGGTAAAAGGATTACCCCCCGCTACAGTCACCCCTCTCAATGTACATATGGTGTCTGCATCATGGAGTCTGTGTTCTGCTGCATCAGCGCTTGCTGTGTTGGTTGAGGTGACTGCGTATGTTCCTGTGCTTGCAGTGCATGTGTCATGGATTGGTACGGCTGCATTGGCATGCTCTGTGTCTGATCCTTTTGTGTTGTGCTTATGTCTGAGTGTGTGTGTCGGCTTGCTCTGTCTGGTACGTCGGCTGGTGTGGCATCCCCCGTTCTATTACATTCCACCCCTGTATCTGCACATTTGCGCTATGTGACCTATCCTTAGGCATGGCTAACCTTGTATTAGACGCCCCATTGGTCTCGGCTCTCCCCCGTTAAATCCATCTCCACCCTGTTGCATTCGGTATCCGAGCCCTCTTCACAAGGACACTCCTCCCAGCCCCATTGGTCAGTGGTTTGCGTCACCCCTGCCTCCGAAGCCTCCTCCTACTGTCTGTGTTTGATTTTGCATATTCTGGGTAACTACTCCCTCTCAGTTCGTCAACATCGCCCCTTCCATTGTGCACTTCGATAGTTTTTTCTGCACTAACTTTGCTTTTTCCTGCTTTCTCTCCTCATGCTTCTTTCTTGCATTCTCCTGCATTAACCGACAATAGTGCACTATAGTTAGTTGGATCTCTGAGCATGGTTTAGCCTCATTCCCTACTCATTTCTTCAGTTGTTTCTGTACCTGTTCTGGCAACCCTTGACATAACATATGGTAGAATAACCCCACTGTTTTATCCCATGGTTCTCTCATCTTAAGAAGCCAACAAGTTGAATCTCCTGAATGTATTGGAGTGGATGTTCGTCATCATGCACTTTGCGTCTATAAACACGCTTATGTTAAATGTGTCCAGGTACTGTACTCTTAGAGCTTGTCAAATGGCATCTCAGCAGTTATTGATTGTGTACCATGTTTTGTGCTGTCTCTCCGGGGTATCCTGCTCTTTTACAAACATTGTCTGCTACCTCCACAAGAATGGCTGAGAGTAAGCTCTTCATGCTGCCCACTGCCAATGTCATCCCTGCTATCTTGTAAAAAACATTTCCCAGACTCTGCAATCAATGAGGGTAGTCTACACCTCAAATTGCCCTTATCCATCTGTTGTAACAGTATATACTGCGGTCATCCACCCGCCTTCTCTAACAGCGGGAAATGTGTCAGCCTCATTCCCTCATCACGTCTCCCCATGTCTGAACGCCCTTGTCATCTCTGTCCATTTCCGTTCTGGCAGGGCTCTGAGCCTCTGTGCATATGAAGTAATTGTACCTACACTATGTGACCTGTACCTGGGACGTTTCAGTTGTCCCTCAGGTTCTCCCATGTCTCTGTGTCTTCCCCTCCTCCTAATAATATGTCTCTATCGTGCTTATTTCACTGGAGCCCTGGTGAGGCCTCTCCCTCTCGTCATCATCACTTTCTTGTCGATCTTTATCTGACCTCATTGTCCCCATATTAACGTCACTGGTTTCTTCTCTTTCGTCCTCAAAGCTGACCCTCCTTAACATCAGTTTCTCCTATTGCTTCCCATTCATTTTATCTAAAGAATCACATTCCTCCTCAATGAGGATCCTGTTGTACTCTTTCTTGCCTTTGGGGCACCCAAATTGTCCATTCTGCTCGTGCAGAGTTACCCTATTAGTCTTTGTATCCCTTCTCCCTCATTGTCATTTAAACTTGTTAAGTCCGTCTTGGTGTCCGCTGCTTGCTTAGAATGTCTCTCTTTACTTTTGTCTCTTTCCTGCGCATCTCCTATCCTCCTCTTCCTCTCTGCATCAGCGCTCTTTAACAAGTCGCTCAACTTCCAACCTTCTCTTTTCCTTCTTTATTTGCAACTGTCTCCCCTTCTCTTCTTCGGCCTTTCTCATCTCTGTCGCCTCTACCTCTCCCTGCCTTTTCTTTTATCTCTCCTCTCTTTCCCTCTCTTCTGCTCACTCTCATTCTCTTCTTAACCTGTCATATTCCTTTCCTCTGCTCTGTACTTCTTCCATTATCTCTGCCCATTCTTTAGCTTCTTCCTCTGCATCTTTAAGATTTGGAGCTCCTTCCCCCCGTATGTTCTAGCTTGCTTGTGGTCTTCCCGTCCAATTTAAGCACTATCTGTCCGTCTATACATTAATTTGTCTGGACTGTTGCCTCATGATCCCCACCATATCCTATCCGTCCCTCATCATCTTGTCTCAGTTTCGCTTGCAATTCACTGCGCTCCTTATGTTCGACATTAATAACTTCTCTTTTTTTATTCACCTGTTTCATGCTGATAAGTGTGTCCTTGCTGCTTCATGCTGGGGGCGCAAAAGTATGATTGGTGTATCCTGCTGCTGCTTTTAATTCCCTTAATGGGTAAACTACCTGACTTTCTGCTGTTGGATCTACATCTGCAGTTTGAGGAGAAGGGGGGGGGAGCCAAAGGCGATTCGCCTCTCGCATCGTGCTGGCTCAACGTCCATTTCTTTTGGGTCGGGTTCCCTTCCTCGTCCTGAAACATTTTCCAAAGCCCTAATAGCCAATTGGTTACTTAATGCCTTCCCCTTATAAGATGAAGCTGCATGTAAGTATGTGATCATATGTTGCTGCACATATTTGGAAAACCGTCCGTCTTTGGGCCATGGCTTTGCCAATTTGCCCTCTGTATCACAAGTCCATTCCACGCTGTACATTCATATTTTGTCTTGATATCTTGGCAGGGACTCGCATAAATGTTGAAGGGTTGCATCCCTCATTTTGACAAGTTTCTTTGTAATCATCAGTACTTGACCTCAGATCGGGATTTCAACACATTCTATTTACCTTTTTGTCAATTCACAGTTTTCATAATTAACATAACTTTTCGATCAAATTCTCAAAACCATAGCAATCCAAAGAACCCTTTCAACAGCCTCTCCAGCTCACCCCCATCAACAAGAGCATGTTCCGTGCACCGCCCACACTGCATTTTCCACCCTTAAGGCCCAAAGCGCAACTTTATCCATGTGCTCCTCGAGCTCTAACACTTTTCATCAATTCAAGCAACAGTCCAACAAAATGGAATCCACCACATTCTAAGCCTCTCAAATCCTATTGAACAACCTCACATGTGATGACACCACCTGTCCAAAGAAAAATCTTGAATACTTGCCTCTTCTAGACACAGGGTATCAAAAAATCATATAGTCCTTCTTCTATTCTGCTGCATATAGGAATACATCTCAATGAGATAAATTAAGAAACCATCATCCGTGCTATAAGCTAGCGTTTCCTGCTAACATCTATACACAGTTAACCATGCATAATCATTGATGAACCAAGCTAAACTGCCTAACTCACACGTATTCCTCTTTTCTTTCTGTTTTTTAATATTTTTCATCCATAAACCAAGCTAACGCCTTGAATACAGGTAATCTTTTTATTGTATTTTTTGTATTTTTCATCCGTAAACTAAGGTGACTGTCTAAGCTAAACTGACTGCATAAAGAAAGGGTAACCTTCACATAAAACACTAAAATAACAAGAACACAACACTAAGCAGAACTTTCCCTTCCCCTATATTTGCCATGTAGACGAGTCTATACTTACACTCTGTGATCCGCTGAAGCTCCTCAGACACCAACTCTCCCAGAATCTGACACTCTGCTGCCTGATCTGCTTGGTGTCCCACGGGGAGCGGGCAGGAATTCCTCCAAGGCGGCGCCTGACATTCTCTTAAATGATTCCCATGCGCGATCTTGGGGTCTGATCCTGGCCAGTCGCTGCGAGCCCTATCAGGCATGCGACGGGACAAGGCGGGCTTAGTGCTGAAAGGTCTTAGCAACCATTCCTCTGATACCACAATGTGAAAGGTATCAAAGGATTGGACAGAACGTGTCTTCCCAGGCTTGGGACCTTGGACAGCTACAAGACTGAGTGGAATTACTCAAGGCAATGGGAACAATCACAAAGGTGCTGAATGTTCCCATCATTTTACCATCTCTGATCGCCTAAGCCCCAAGAGTGTACATCCAGCTTTGAACCTGTGTAGTAATTGTATCTTTCCACCTCTGGTTCAATGGGAAAAGCTTTCCTCCATCTGCCTCAAATGATTAGGCACTGCCCTAGTCTTCCAGGTCACGGGCGTCTGTTGACCACAAAATGGAGCTCTCCTGCTTGTAATTATGAGGATTTTTAGCTATATTCCTTGCAGGTGTCTTATCGCGTTGGTAAACTGGAAACTTTCCATCTCTGCTAGTCCTTGTCTAAGATGTGCACTGTATTGGAAGCTCTGCCTGTCTGCCTTCAGCAGAGCCAGGCTGTCAGCTTTTCAATGTATTCAAAGTCTGTCTTGCCTTCCCCATTCACTTCAGTGCACCTATGGCTTCCATCTTTGTTTTTATGGCCGTCCATGCAAGTCGCAGGTAAGCATGTGCAAGCTGATTGTACATATTCTTGTTGTCTTAAGGGTTCCAAGTAGCTTAACGTTTACTGGTGTAAGTGCATCAGTTCTCTAACTACCATGAGTCATAAGCATTTGTTTCGTGTCTAGCTGCAATAAATTAAAAGTGTTTGTGTAACTTCCTGCATGGATGCCTATATGCTTCGTGGGCCTCATTACGACCCTGGTGCTAAGTGAAAAACGATGGCGGTAAAAGATTACCGCCATCGTTTTCCGCTAGGTCCGATTATGACCCCTGACCGTTAACTACGATACCATTAGCGGCATCGTAGTTAACGCTGCCGCTAACTGCACCAAGGACGCGCGCACGCGGCATCCCACACCGTAATCACCGCCATGGCGGAAAGGTACGCGAATGCCGACCAAGCGGACATGCACCTAACGCCATCACCCAGCCCGTAAAGTACCTTACTGCCATGGTGCTAATAACGCCATCGCGAACCAACCGTTAAGGGCCTTGTGCAGTGAATCCAGCTGCCACAGGTGCACAGAATCAGCACAGGTGGAGGCAATACAGACTCAGGAAGTAGAAAAAGAGCACACCCAACCCCTTCCCAGAACCAGTCACACTCCACAATGATACCAATAGGACTAGCAATGTTGGGGCTGGAGGACCTGATAGCAATGCAAGTGCCACAACTTCAACCACAACAACAACAACAACAACAACAACAGGCTGCACAGAGGAGACGCAGGAGGAGAAGGAGGGCAAGGCAGGGCCAGCAAGCCCCACCAGCACAGCCTGTGCCACCACGGAGGCAGCCCCCGATCCCACGCATCATAGCCAGTCCATTCAACCTCACCGCTGAGCAGATCCACACCCTGTACCGACTGGACCGGGACACCATCACCACCATTGTGGACATGATACACAACAACATTGTCAGCATGATTGAAACACCCACCGCCGTCCCCCGCTACTGAAGGTAGTGTCCGTGCTCCTCTTCCTGGCCACAGGCACCTACCAGCACACAGTGGGGCACTTGCATGGAATATCACAACCATTATTCTCACATACAATGATCCAAGTGCTCGATGCCCTCCTCAAGCACACAGACGACCACATCTCATTGCCACGGTCTGCCCAGGAGATTGCTAACACCAAAGTGGGTTTCCATGCACTAGCTGGCATACCTGGTTGCATTGGTGCCATCGACTGCACCCATGTGGAATTGGTGGTCCCACATGCCATGGAGGTACCGTACCACAACCGTAAACTATTTCACTCAATCAACGTGCAAATGCTCTGTGACTCCAACAGGATCCTCACACATTGTTGTGCCCGATTCCCCGGATCAACCCATGATTCAATGGTCCTGAGGAACTCCACAATACCACGCTACATGGAGCGACATGCAGGCCCAAGATCCTGGCTACTCGGTGAGTCTAATGTCATGACCATGGAAATGCGAAGTGGGTAGGTGATCGACGTACCAATGCATACTTCACCTGGCAGAAAGGGGGGGGGATGATGCATACTTCACCTATGTAGCCAGGCCATACCCTGAGGCAGCACTTACATCATCTGACAACTGTATACATGATGCCTGACCTAAGCAGCCCTAACATGGGAATGAAGGTGCGTCCCAACCATGACACAACCATCTGTAAGTGTATTGTACAAAATGTGACAACATTGACTCCAACGAATAGCAGCTACATGCACGTCACCAAACACCATCTACTGATAGGCCTGTCCCCCATAACTGCGCACAAAGGAGGCACATGACGGACAGGAACATCAATACACCACAACACAGACAGCAAGGCCCACAAACTGTCCACATTGACATCAGTATTGTTCACTGGGGTCATAATGTGCCAGAGATCAATGTTGCAATCATGTGAGCGTTGACCTCACAGGACACGTGCCAGGTCACCTACAATACAGCCTGAACAGACACAGTGGATGTGCACTCACAAGGCACTTGTCACCCCTTCATTGTGACTTGGCATGCAAAACAGTACATGGAAGCCATGAACATATACCGGTTGCATAGTGTGAATCCATTAGTGCGACTAAAAGTGGTGCAAAGTAACAGTCTAATGCAAGGCATGGCGTCACGTCATGTTCAGTAATCATTCTCATCCCTGACACATACATTGTTGTCCACTTACAGGTGATGCAGGCTATCCCCTGAAGAGGTGGCTCCATACACCAGTCCGGAACCCACAGAACCAGCATGAGGAGGACTCCAACCGTGCCCATGCACGTACCCATGTGGAGATTGAGCAGGCATTTGGCCTACTGAAGGCATGTTTCCACTGCCTCTGCAGGTCTGGCGGGGCACTCCTGTACCGCCATGAGAAGGTTGCGAAGATTGTCATGGCATGTGTCATGCTACACAATATGTGCGTCAGACAAAATGTGCCCCTGCCCCCTGACGCAGACCTGCAACCACCTGGCGATGAGGATGATGAGGGTGGGGATGGTGCAGCACCTCAAGGAGGCAGCGATGCACAGGAGGGGCGTGAAATGCGTCAGAATCTCATTGACCAATGCTTCTAGCACACACGTCGTGTGCGTGTGACATGGAGAGGGCACTCGGGCCAATGTGTGTGTCTTGAAAATGCACACTGCGGACTATTCAACAATAAAGCACACATACGCAATGAGCAATGTCCACACATATGATTTGTGCAAAACGAAAAAGTGTATTGTGATTTCAAAAAGGAATGACACCCCCTCCACCCTCCCACCTCCCCCTGAACACCCCAACACACCCCCTCCACCCTCCCACCTCCCCCCTGAACACCCCAACACACCCCCTCCACCCTCCCACCTCCCCCCTGAACACCCCAACACACCCCCTCCACCCTCCCACCTCCCCCTGAACACCCCAACACACCCCCTCCACCCTCCCACCTCCCCCTGAACACCCCAACACACCCCCTCCACCCTCCCACCTCCCTCTGAACACCCCAACACACCCCCTCCACCCTCCCACCTCCCCCCTGAACACCCCAACACACCCCCTCCACCCTCCCACCTCCCCCTGAACACCCCAACACTCCCCCTCCACCCTCCCACCTCCCCCCTGAACACCCCAACACACCCCCTCCACCCTCCCACCTCCCCCCTGAACTCCCCAACACCCCCCCCCACCCTCCCACCTCCCCCCTGAACACCCCAACACACCCCCTCCACCCTCCCACCCTCCACCCTCCCACCTCCCCCCTGGAATCCCTATGAAGGTGTGGTACTGTCTGTGCAGCAGTGTGTGAAGGAGTCCTGCTCAACTGTCCAGCCACTACTGACAGTCCCCTCCCCTGCCCCCGAGGCACCCCTGCTGCGCAGATTCCTCCCAGATCTGCGGATGGGGCTGCTCTGTGCCGAGCTGGTTGATGAGGAGGGTCCTGGCAGCACGATTGGACCTGTGTCCCTAATGGCCTGTACTAGTTCTGTGAGGACGTGCCGCACAGCAGCGAGCTCTGTACAGATGTCCTTTGTGGAGGACTCAATGGCAGCCGTGACTCGATCCGCGCTTCTCTCCATTTCAACCCTTGCACCCCCACACTCTGCTACGTGTTCATTAAGGAGGGTGGATAGCTGCTGCTGGCGGGTGAATATCTCTTGCAGGGTCTGCTGGTTGTGCTGGCTCATGGCCATGTCCATTGGGCTGCTCGCCTCAGGCTGCGGGGATGGGGTGGCTGGCCAATCCTCGGCCTCCGAATGCCCCTGTGTGGCATCCGCCTGCAGGGGGCTTAGGGATATGTGGGGGGAATGTGGGGGGCAGTGGGGCTTCCATCATCGATGTCCTCAATGCTCCCTGCCTCACTGTCTGAAGATGCTGCTATGGCAGCAATTTCCCCCAGGGTGCTGCTCGCAGCGGAGCCTGTCCCTTCGGTGGGCACAATTGTTGACGTGTGCGGTGCTGCTGCTGCGTGTCCGATGACTGTTGTGGTGGCTGTCACTAGCCTGGCCTCTTCCCCTGGCAGGGTTTGTGGCTGCTGGTGTGTTTTCCCAGGGACGGCTGAGGTGGAGGCTTGCGGCCTTGCCACTGTTGTCCTGGCCCTCTTGGTGGCTCTGGAGGCAGTGGTGTCCTCATCTTGGAGGTCTGAATCAGAGCCTGTGGTGGAGCAAAGGTGGGATACTGTTATTGATGGGTCTGCGGACATTGGCCGTGCATTGTGACGAGTGACATCTTAACAGTAGGTACATGCAGAACATTTCCGGCAGGGGCATACAGGTTTTGTGCTTTTGTGTGGAAGTTGCATGGTGGTATGTGGGTGCCAGCAGTTAGGGTGTGCATGCTGCATGTGTGCAGGGTGTATTCCGGATGTGTCTGTGGGCATTCTCCTGCCGATGTGTTGCATATGCACTATGGGTCAACATGGTACTTCACATGATTGAACTTTGTTGCTTTTAGCATGGCTTGATTTGGCCACCTACCTGCATCTCCAGATGCCGGGGCTCCTCTCTCCATCCCTCCGACTCCTTCGATGCTCTCCATCCCAACGGTTGTGGCACATATTTCTTCCCATGACTGAAGCTTGATGGGGGATTCTGATCCACCCCCAGTTGCCGTCCCCAGGTTCCGGTTTGCTGAGAGTATGCTCCGGACCCATAGCCTCAGATCGTCCCAGCGCTTTCTGCACTGCTGTGCAGTGCGGGGTACGGCCCCCACCGCACTGACACACTGTGCCACCAAGGCCCATATGGCCTTCTTTTGGACTATTGCCGGCCTGATCATCTGCGTTGAAAATACTACTGCAGCATTGTCCTGCGGTGTCTCGGCAAGCATGGTGAGCTCCTCACGTGTAAAGCGGTCCTGGCGCTGCCGGTCGCATGCCTTCTTCACCACTTTCGGCATTATCGGGTGGGTAATAGGGTGGGTGATGGGTTTGGAAAGGTTTCAGGGTCGGATCTGGTATGGTTGGGGAGGATGGAAATGGATTGTGTTTTTAAAGATGGCCGCCGTGCTCCTTCCCGTTCCGCCGCGATGAGGCTACTTCCGCTTCCGCTTAATTGCGGTCACCGCTAAATACGGTCACCGCTAATTACGGTCACCGCTAATTGCAGTCACCGCTATGATGAGTGGCGGTAGTGCACCATGCGCAGCGTACGATGCCGGCAGGGGCCATTTTGGGGTCTTTTACGGCATCGCGTTCTTTGCATTACCGCCATGGCGTAATGCACGTGCGCGATGGGTCGGAATGTGCCGCACTTTACGCCATCCGGCCATGGCGTAAACGTTAATTACGCCATGGCGGTAATGTTCGGTACTTACCGCCAGGGTCGTAATGAGGCCCCATGTCTAAATGCATCTATGTCGTGATGCCAATAGTGACGCCATCAGCTTTCAAAGTTCTAGTCAGTCTACTTGTTCGATCGATGACAGCTCTATCTCCTCCATATTGTCAGTTGGGTACGGTTTGAATGGCTGTCTGAGCGAGGAACGGTTCTCACATCTGCGATATATCGATGATGGTGAAGGGCCCTGGAGTGATGGACATCTAATTTCCCTGCCTTCGGGCTGCAAGTCGAGTGGAGGTCACAAGGGCTACACTTGGACCTCCATCTTCAAACCTATTCAATTCAGAGCCAATTTTGATTGTGCAACACTTATTGTTGAGGAAAGACACATAGAGTCTCCAAATCTTAAAACTCTTAAAATTAGTGTTTGAGGGCATAAGCTCAATGGGCAAAATGGCAGCTCAAAAACAATTATTCTTCCGCCTATACTCCCAGAACAGGTCACAAGAGATTCTGTGACACTAAGAGAACGCTGTTTGGAGTTTTTCATAATTCTGTTCATGTTACTAAGGTTAAGATGGGATTCCAAACACATCAGGTTCTGATTGAGGCATTTATCAGAATTGGTGTAGCCAATACTTAACTCAATCATTGGATCTTAAGTAATAATACATTCCAGCAAGGATTATTGTATCTGCTTGAAGAGAAATTATCACCTGAATGGCTATGAGGAAGGCATTAAGGTTGTAGTGTGGCACATAAACATTTCCCAGCATGTTTGTCTCCTACTCGACCAGTAATCATGCCAACATATAACCTATCTCCTGGTCTTCAAAAGTATCCATCACTTGGTATTCAAATATTTGTATTGGACTTAATTGTAGCTCCAACAATATCAAACTGGATCTTCTATAACAAAGATTCAATTTTCTCTGATTTATGATTTTCTCAGTAAAGGCTTCATATCTTTGCATCTCCCAACTCTGAAATTAATTACCTACATTTGATTGGCTATGAGCATTTCATGAGCTTCACTGTCTTGGCTCAACTAGTTTCACATACTGTATTCAAGACAGCTACATTAAAGATTAAGAATTCACTATAAACAAGCAAATAAGCAAATAGGAATCCATCATACAGCTGCAATTTTGTATTTGTATTTATTAAAAGTATTTAGAAGTGCCTAACTGTTAGGGTCATCTATCTACCTTGATCCTAGCAGCTTACCTGCACTCAAAATGTTCATACGTGACTGCAGGCTAATCCCTCACATCGGCTATGCTGGCTTGGGATAGAGGGAGTGGGAACACAAAAAGCTGGAGAGCGAAGGTTTCAGACCCATCCTTAAGGTCCATTTATAGTTCTGTTCATGTTATGGTATGCTATGTTAATAAGCATGTATACTGCTCACATCAGCATGTTTGTGGTCTTATAGCACAGTGGCTTGTCTGGATAGGGCCATTTTGTGCCGCTACCCAGGGTAATGAGACTGTGGTCTATAGCTTAAAACAAAAGGGGAGAAGGGGATAGGGTAGGAGAAGCATGTGTAGGATACAGGCGAACAGACAAACAACTCTAATAGTACAAGAGGGCTGAGAGGGAGGGTGCATGATTGTGCTAGTAGAAGTGAGTGTCTAATCAATAGTAGTGAATCAAACAAATACTCACATAAAGTGAGTTGGCATAGTTGAGCCTGGAGCCTGCAACTGCTCGAAATATGACTGATCATGGACCCAGCAGTATAAACAAGAGGATCAGTATATACAACATTTTCATTTGTATTATTTGGGGAATAAGTGGCATTTTAGAGTCAGGAGAGATGCCTACATTTCTGGACAAATGGGAAGCCAGGTTGAGGGAGTTAAGAAAAAGGTGAGGAGAAGAAAAAGATTAGCATTCTTGGTGAATTTAGCAGAACTGAGGACAGCCAATAGCTGGTGGAAACTGTTGGCCATCCACTCTCTAATGCCATATAGGCTGATACTGAAGATAAGGGATTGAGAGTGGAAATCAGCTGTGAATGAATATTTGCATGTTAGCAGTGAAAGACATATCAGCCACCTTATATATATATATATATCCAGCAGGGTGAATAATGGTAGTATTGTACAGGATAGATGAGTGGGTGGGAACCTGGGGAATCCCGCACTTCAAAGTTTGGGGTTGGGTGGGAAAGGGGTCTGGTGATGCATGCTGTTAATGGTGTGGGAGAAATGAGCATAGTCATTTAGTGGCAGTGGGAGAGGTTTGTAGCACAATTTCTAATTGGGATGCCAGAAGTTCATGGTCTACCAAGTCATGCGCTATAGGGAGACATATTAGGCATTGTGTGGTAGGTATGACTCTGTCAGCTGCCTCAAGGATATCAACTGTTGGGATACACATAGAGCGTCCCAGCCAGGCAAAAAGGTTCAGGCTGAGAAAAACCTATTAGCGTGAACCACAGTGCGTGCAGGACGAGTTTATTGCAGCAGAAGGCGTACGTATCACATGTAGTTAGCTTATACAGATATTATACAGACATTAGATACCCACATATAGCAACACAGAAGGAGCAACAAATATACTAATGTTGCGGTTGCAGAGGTTATAGATAGGGCAGAGTATAGGCCCCATGTTTAGCAGTTGTATACAATGTTATGTTCTTAGTGAGGTGCAAGGGAAGAGTTGAAGCATGTGGAAGAAGGAATCAGAAAGATACTGGGGTATGAGCGAGGTCAGTGTGTAAACATGGCAAGAGTACCGCCATATTAGATTTAATGTCTAGTACACAATGAAGAATGATGGCCTTGTTGTGGAGCTGCGGCTCTGTTTAGCTCAGTCCAAAGCCAAATCCCTTTTCCATTCCCCAGCAGAGAAGCCAAGGTCAGAGGCACCCGTTGTGCACAGATAAATGCTAATTGTATCCAGCTGTAGGGTCTGGACATGGTGGGACTGGAATGTTAGCTGCTGGAAGAGCTGGTAGGGATGCACCATTTAAAGGACAAATTCATGAGAACAAGGAATGGGGTCTTGTGATGCCAATAGGCACGGCAATGATTTAGAGCACTACTGCCCTCACCCGGAGGTGGAAATCCCATGTGAATTACAAGCACACGCATAACTAAAGCAAATAAATCACTGAAATTTAGAATCGAGATTGGTGCGCTGGTCACGTAATTCCTGGGCACCTGGGGTTTGAAGGCGATAAGGAAGGAGCTGTGTCGGAACCTTCCATGATTTGGGATAGGAGGAGCATAGGTGATGCCAATACAGTACAAGGTCGGGGTGCAGGTGTGAGCGCCACCGTGCCTGGGATAATGAGAAGGCCTATTGTCTTATCACAGCAGAGTTGGACTCGCCAGTTCACTTTGAACGTGTTTGGATCAGAGGGGTGCACATCACGTGATGGTCACGATTTATTAGTGTGTCAATATTTTAGTAACCAATCTCTTACCTGGATTCAATAGTGACGATGTAGTAGATCACGTGTATAGGGGAATGGGCTTAGATAAAGTGTGGCCAATTGGTCAAGGAATTATAGGGGAACATTAGCATGTATGTAGGGGAATGGGCTTAGATAAGGTGTGGCCAATTGGTCCAGGAATTATAGGGGGACATTAGCATGTTATATAGGTGTTAGCCAATGTGGGTGGTGCGATAACACTGCGACCTGCGTAATCAGATTTAGCAATTTTCCGCTATAAAACATGTAATCTCTTGGGGTCTGACGAGATCTTTGTCAGTTAGGTTCTAAGGGACCGTTTAAGAGCTTTTTGCATGTCATAAACCTTGTTTTCCCTTGCAAATTGGTGTAGGGATCTTTTGGTCTTTTGGATTAGTTTTGTCAGTAGGGTTTTGGGTTGCTATCCTTTTTACACATTAATAATTGCCTACTCCATCCAATCAGCAGGACAAAGGTCAAAATCCAGTTTGAAAGTTGTTAAGAGAATCGTGGGTTTTGGATTGTGTTTCTAGGCCTAGCAGGGACGGGACACATGTCTGGGCATACCCGTACCAATCTGGGTGACGAACAAAACAAAAGAGGTGATGGCTAGAAGGTTTAGAATTATTCTTAACCTCTGGCACTGGCTCTAGGCATCCATCTAGACCCTCGTTCTTCGCATGCCAAGCCATTACAAAATGGGAAAGACTTTATGCAAATTAGGCTTTGTCCCACCCCAAAAGGGGCAGTCCAGGCCCAACTGCTTGGTCACATCTCTTCTGCACGAGACCGCAAGCATCCCCAAACATGTTTCAGCCTCATTGAGCCTCATCAGTGAGGAATAGCCTGGGTCTCTAGGCCCAGCAGGCACGGCAGCCACGTCTGGGCATAACTGTCCCACTCGGGGCGACTAAAGCAAACCAAAAGAGGTGATGGCTGTAAGGTTTAGAATTAATGTTAACCTCTGGCACTGTTATGCGCAACCTTCCAGACCATTGTTCTTCACCAGCCAAGCCATTACAAAAGGGGAAAGTGCAAAATGACATAACATAACATACCATATCCAAATCAATCTTGGTCCCACCATTATGTTAGATGAGCTAGTTAGCATTCACTTTTCTGAGTTGAAATGACTTGCATCATTGTATTCATTAATACAACTCTAAAAAGCCAAGTCTACCAGATGGCAATTACTCATACTGATGAAAAGGAAGATCTTCAAAAAGCATGCTTTTACTCACCCCCTTCCTTTGAATTTATTAGACCAAGTGACAAAATAGTTATTTGGTACATGGGTATTGTCTGATTTTCAGGAATTTCTTACGTGCACCAGACAGATTGAACTATATATGGGCGCAGATGACAACTAAAGGGTTGAGCATGAAGAAAACAGATATTTAACTATAATCAATATTGGGTTTATCTAAATAAAAAGGTTTTCAACCTTTTTCTGAACACGTCCAGAGTCTCACTTGTTCTTTTCTTGACTCTCGCCAGTTTTTCCACTAGGAATTTGTTGGCTTTATTCCCCCTGGCGTAGTAGCTCTGTTTTGTTTTAGCTAGGAGCTGGGCCGTATCCTCTGCATAGTGGGCTTCTAACCTCTTCCGGGCTGCCTGCAAGACTCAGTATGTTCTCAGGGACCAGATTTTAGCTTTGCATACTGTCTCCGCCTCCTGCAGTCTGTCTTCCAGGTCGCGGCGAAGCTGCTGCCTTCGTTTATGATAGGCTGCTCCTCGGGAAATCAACACCCCCCTCACCACTGCCTTCATTGCGACCCATGTGTTCGCCGGAGAGGTATCTACGTTCTTATTTCTTTCAAAGAACTCCTTTATTGCTTTGGCTACCACGTCTCTTGTTGACATGTCCCCTAAAATTGGGTCATAAAGGGACCATCTGCGTCGCAGGGCCGGGTCAGGATCGTGGGCTCTGAGCGTTAGGGTTATTGGGCTATGATCAGAAAGGATTCTTGGTCCTATGAGGACATCATCTGTGAATGCTAAAACCTGCGGGGTAGCCAGAAGGAGGTCGATGCGTGAGTACGTTCTATGTACGTAGGAGTAGAACGAGTAGTCCCGTTCCTCAGGATGCAAGACTCTCCAGGTGTCCACTACATCTAATGTCCTTAGTAGCTTAAGTAGCGCTGTTGCCAGGCCAAAGTCTCTGCGAGCCGGCGGATGTGACCTGTCTGTCAGTGGGTCGGGGACTCTGTTAAAATCTCCCCCGATGATGGTTTGGCCTTCAGCGAATGGTGGGAGGGCGCGTTCCAGGGTTGAGTAGAATTCCTCTTGCCCCTCATTAGGAGCATACACCGAGATCAGAGTATAAAGTTGGCCGAAAATTCAGCATTTGATCGCTACGTAGCGGCCTTCTGGGCAGCGCAAAGAGTCTAGAATTTGTGGCCTGAGGCCCCTGGCGAACAGGATCGCTGTGCCACCCTTCTTTGGTCCATTTGACGCTAGGAATTGCAGCGGAAATTGTTGGTCGCGAAGCCGCGTGAAATCGGTAGGGGTCAGATGGGCCTCTTGGAGGAAGGCCACGGATGCCTCGTCATTCTGTAAGCGCCTCAGGATCGCTTTCCTCTTTTGTGGGGCATTGAGGCCCTTGACATTCAGAGTCAGGAACTTCAGTTTCTGGTGCGGTGGTGGAGACTCCTGGGACTCTCCTGGGAGGGGGAGCTGGACTGAGCGGGGGGGACGGTGGTTCTCAGCCGCCATCTAGTGACTTAAGCTCGATATGGGATTCCTGTGGCTGCATTTTATATTCCCTCCAACGGGAGGATAAACTTTTTATCGAGTGGGGGACCACATTTTTCAGAATGGTCCCATCCAAGGCCAACAGGGCCAGAACTGAACTCCCTGCCAACAAGGCTGGGGCCAAACCGAAGGGTGGGTCGATGTCATACTCCTTGGGGTGGGGTATGGGCTGCTCGGGGCCCTCGGCATCATTGGTGTTTTCTTGTGGCTATAGGATCGGCGGTATCATGCTCGCCATGTGTGGTAAGGTTGTTTTACTTTCCGGCGTCTTTGTGTCTTGTACCAGGGTTGCTGTTGCTGTCTCTGAGGTAGTTGCTCCGGCACCATCGGGGGATGCTGGGGGCTATGGGCCGCCGAGGACTCCGGAGAGTTCGTGCGCAGGATCGATTCCACGTCTTCTAGATGACTTATTTTACGCTGGACTTCTCGGAACGTGAATTGCAGAGTGGACGGGAACAACCAACGATAGCATATCTGCTGATCCTGTAGGAACAAGGTTAAGGGCTTCAAGGCTCTTCTTTTCTGCAGGGTCATCAGTGAGAGGTCTTGGAATATCTGAAGCTGGGTGCTCATAAACGAGAGCTCATCCTTAGTGCGGCTTATCGCCGAGATGGCTTCTTTAGTAGCATAGAAATGGACTCTGGTGATGACATCTGGAGGACCGTCAGAGTCCACTCCTCTTCTTGGGCGCAACCTATGAGTACAATCCAGGATGAATTGGGCTTTATCCATATGTGGGAGAAGCACTTGGAAGAAGTTGCCTACGTACTCTGGCAGATCTTTATCTTGGATGGATGATGGGACCCCTCGGATACGCAGGTTATTTCTTTGGGCCCTGTTTTCCAGGTCCTCCTGTTTACACTCCAGCACCTCATTCCTGCTCTGTAACACCTGGACGTCCCACCTCAGCTCTGTTAGTGCAGCCTCGTGGGTCTGGTTTAGATCCTCCAGCCCTCCCAGCCTATGCTCCGCCTCCGTGAGTCGTTGGTCTGTTTGGTCCAGCCTAGTGGACAGCTCCGTCATGCATGATCAAAACTCTGCTTTGATGTCCTGCATGAAGGCCTGGATGTCATCTCTAGTGGGCAGGTTTCCCTGGTCCCCGGGGGCCCTCTGTGGGGTCAGCTTCGGGGAGGGGTCCGACTTCTTCGACTTATCCGCTGCTAGCAGCATGGTGGAGATGTCTGAGGATTTGATAGATTTAGGTAGCTTCGACATTCTGCATAGATTATGTGTGCTAGCTTTCTGAGCGGGCAGTGTCGGGGTCAGCCGGATCGCCAGGGACCCCCACCCTGGAGAAAGCTCCCAAGCAGATCGTTGGGGGCAGGCTGCGGTTCCGAGGGCGGGTTCGGAGTGCAATTCAGAGGGCCTCCAACTGGGTAGAGGGGAGTGGGCCAACCCCTCAACCACTCGGAAACTGATGAAATATGGGAGGGGGGAGCATGCCCGTCTCGGTGATAAAGACCCAGAACTGTCGGGGGGCAGCGGGGATCAGTGGGCCGGGGCGCCCCAGGAAGTCATCGGGTGGCGGGGAGGGGCTGCAAGAATCGTAATCCCAAACTCCCGCAGCTCAAAGTCCGGGGAATGCTGGAGTCGCTGCGTCACCGCCCCCGGGGACGTTAAGGGGGAGACAGGAAGCCAAGAGATCCTTATGGGGGTCCAGTCCCAGGGGGGGCCGTCGCTAATGCAGAGCTGTGCTCAACTAGGGGGTGAATGGGCCGGATGTTGCAAATAGAGAGGGGGGGCTTAGGAGAGCACAAGTCGAGGAGGAGAGAGGTCGGCGCCCCCTTAAGTGGTGGCGGGAGTTTTGCACCCCCGAGGCTTCGCTGAAGGAAGTCGCCAGGCAGGCGGAGGCCTCAGTCCCGGACCTCTGTGGCGCTAGGGCTATGCCAGGGTCGCTGTGTCAGCAGGATAGTGAGGATGGCAGAGCAGGGCCCGGCCGCCAGAGGACTTCAGCAGGACTCCAGAGGGGGGGGGGGTGTCGCCGATGGCACAGGTGGAAGAATGGGCCGGGGCGCCCCAGGAAATCTGAGAGGGGCTCAAGGGGTGCTCAGAGGATGCACCGCTAGATCAGGAGATGTGCCCTCAATCCTCTGTGCTGCCACATTCCGCTGGTCCCTCCATTGGCCCTCTGGCCCCGCTGGTACACCCTCACCTCTCCGGAGACTGGAGGGAGGGAGGCCCGGCGCAGGCTCGGGAGCTCCTGCTTAACCGCAGCCCCGAGCTCCGAATTCCTTCGCCACCTCAGCAGAGTCGTCCCGCCAAGGGAAGCGGGCTCTCCTCCTCCCGGAGCCGCGGCCAGAGTCCCAGGGAAGCGGGCAAAGTGGAGGGGTGGGGAAGGGGCAGCGGCTCACCACCCGGACTCGGTATTCCCGCTTGGTTCAGCCGAGGAACGGGAAGCCCCTCCCCGCCACTCCGCACCCCCCATTGTGGTTCTCGTTTCTGCGGTCAGCGGTTCCCGTTCGCCATCTTGACAGGGCTCGTTAGGGAGTTTAGGGCATATCAGGGCAGAATAGGGGTTAGCGAAGCCCCATTAGGCTGCAGCTGGTGCCTCGAATCTTCCGACGTCCATGAGTCGGACTGTAGCTGTAATCCGATCCGAAAAGAGCTATAGATTAGGAGGCTATTGCAGTTGTCCAGGTGGGGGTTGGTCATTGCCCCCACCACCACTGCCTTATCCTCTGTTGGAATAAAAAGAAGCATATCCCTTAATAAACGTAATGAGTAGAACACTGCCTTCACCTTCGCCCCTACTCGTGCTTCACAACCCAGGTTCTCATGCCATATACACCCCAGGTTTTTGATTTTTTTGGCATAGTGAAGTTGTTCCCCTAAGATCAGGTGGGGAGGGCTCTGTCTTTCCTCCAGAATTTTATTCTTTGGATCAAACAGTACAATCTCTGTTTTGGTTGCATTCAACTGCAGATGATTAAAAGTCATCCACTCATCAAGCTCACCCATACACAGGTTGATTTTTTCAAAAGCATCCGCGATGTTCTGAATCTCAATGTAAATCTGAGTATCATCTCCGTATGAATGAAACCGCAGACCATATTTCTTGAATATATTAAATACTGGACGAAAGTATAGATTGAAAATTAAGGGTGACAGGGATGAGCCCTGCGGCACTCCACATTCCAAATCCACCATTTCTGAGGTAAAACCTTCCAGTATAACTCTTTGTGTCCTATCTTTTAGAAAGGATTGGAACCAATTTACTAGCAATTCTGTGGCTCTCCCCACCTTCTTAATGCATTGTAGCATAATTGGGTGGCCACAGTGTCAAAGGCTGCAGAGAGGTCCAATATCAATAACACTGTGGACCCCCCATTGCCTGCTGCCTCCAACAAGTCATTGTGTACCACTAAGAGGGCTGTCTCCGTACCATATTTGGACGGAACCCCGATTGTAGCTTGTCTAACAGATTCTCCTTGTCCACACACTCCTGGAATTGACTACAGGCCACCGTCTCCAAAAATGTTGTCGGCCACATAAGATTAGCCACTGGCCGGTAGGCAGAAAGCTGTTAGCCAGGTCTCAATAAAAGCATACATCTAGTAAAAGAAAATCATGCCTAATAAATATGTCATGTATTAGGGATGCATTTTTAACTGCTTGCATGCTCTTGATAAAGGCTCAATGAAGGCTCTCCGGGAGAGTTCAGTAAAAAAGGAATCATGGCAATGAGACCCTGCTGGTGAATTCGTTGTAACACTTCCAGTCACTGCGGGTGTGTTGAACAGGCCCAAAGACATGCTCAAGTGGGACACCTGAGAGTGCACCAGTATGTGAGTACTTTGAAGGTATGGTGATCCACACTAGGGCCCACACAGGTACTAACACGCATGGACCTTTACTCGAAGCAATTACTCACATGCACGAGTAAGCACACTGAAGGCGTGCTAGCACCCAAGAACAGTTTTCCAGGAGGCCCTGCGGCCTTGTTAGGCTGGTTGCAGCAATCAAACCTTTCGGAGATTTAGAGACTTGAAGCCCAGCATGAGCGATCCCCTTTGGGTTTAGGAGAAGGTTTTTGGCTTCCTCCGTGAGTTCTCCTAAAAGGGGAGCGTATGAGTGAAGGAAGGGATGACACAGCATGGCTGGGCTGTGAGGCTGGAGGAGGTGGCAGTGACAGTCGGTTGGAAGTGTCAATGCAGCCAGAGGTTTCATCATTACCAAAAATATCTTTCCAGCAGGTTCCACAGTGCTGATTGGCTGGTGCTATAAGTCTCCCATGGATTCTGAGACTTTAAGTTGATTTGGAGATCCTCACTGTAGGTAAGGAAAGGTTGCCATGACCAGGTAATAAAAAGGTTCACAGTTTTTTCCTCCTCAACAAGTGCTCCTCAAGTCCCTGGAAGAGAGAGGTTTGACAATGCCCAGCTAGTCAGTGAGGTAGCAGTAGCAAGTGAAGGCAACATCAGTCAGCAGAAAGTGTATGTTCAATCAGAGGATTAGGTAGCATCTAATTGTAGTTTTCGAGGCGGTTCCAGAGCCCTGATTTTCTTGTGGGACTGGAAGGTCCACTAGGTGATCCTCCATGCGGGTAAGAGGGAAGCGGTGCACCGACAAAGAAAAACGTCTGCAAGTCTTCGATCTCTACCCCAATCTCTCTCCTGGTCCCCCATAGGGGGGAAGGGTATTGCTGACATGTCTTGCCTGGCAAGTGAGCCAGCATTAAGAGTCACCACCAGCGGGTCGTTTGTGTATGGGTGTACGGCACACACATCACTGCCACTAAAGGAGGTATCAAAGGCTCCCTGAAATGAGATACTGACATAGAGGTTCTCCTGAATAGTGTGGGAATACTGTCCTTGAGCTGTACTTGCAGCCGAACCCTGATTCTGGGTTGCAGCTGTAGGCGTTCGTCCGCTGTCGACTATTTCCGTTTTCTTTGTCTTTCTCTCTCCCAGCAGAATTGTTGATTGCTGAGCTGGATCTGGGAAGCAGAAGAGGATATGACTGTTGAATTTTCTACTTGGCTGGTCCTCCCATGACAGGGGAGGTGAGCACGAGACTTGATTTCACTGCTGAGGATACGTTTTTTTCCTTTAGGTAATGGGCAGAGCATCATCATCAGAGGGCTTTGGTGCAATTTTTCAGGTTCTTTTACATGTATGACACAACTTTAAGTCCGTTTTTTCGTGACCTTCTATATTTAATGGGAATTGAGGCTATGATTTGTGTCCCTGACCCAAATCAAAGGATTGCGTCCATTCAAACATTCTGGTGGCCACTTGACCATTGGGGGTTGCCACATTTAAACTTTGTGCACCTTTCCAGATGGAAAAAGCACAAGATGTGGATTCACCCCAGCTTCTAGAAAGTGTAGTCCTACCGTCCAGGACTGGGCTCACTCTTTGGCTGCAAATCCCATGGCGCTGAGGTGTGACAGTACATCAGCACATCCATATTATGCACATAGTTCAATAGGAATAAAGGCTGGCTGTTGGACCTCTGCATTGTATTTTAAAGGTGGGGGCAGTAGGTATGCCACTAAGCACCAGCTGCACTGTACCCCCTGAACTTGATTCAACTTTTGCCAACCAGGGGCAGAACCTGTAGCCATCCAGGTAAGGTAACCCACCCAGGCAAAATGCAGGTGTCTGGTTTAACCCTGGGACTTGGAAAACTACACTAAGAAAACTAGGGTACCTGGGTTACACGCCATGAACTGAATTCTGGTTCAGTTCTGAGGATTGGCACTCCAGAGGCAAAGATAAAATATCAACTGTTATTAAGGCAGAAATGTAATTAAAGTGTAGGAATGCTACCACAGAGCTGGAGCTTAAGACTTTTGTTCTTGCATCTTTACACCTTGCCATCCTAGTAATTTGTCCCACACACAGCTTTCCCACTGCTCATCAGCTGTACCCACAGCCCTTTGCCGTTCCATTAGTGAGAATCACACAGTCTTGCCAACGATCCTCAATCCTTACTTCAGCTCCTATGATATTCAGAATCCCTGTTATTCTATTATTGGCGCCCTCACACCTGTTAGCCAATGTGTTTTACACCTATGTGCATGTACTGTGAAGGCCTCACGAATAAGACACAAACAACAGATTAACCCCTCATACTGGGGGTTTTCCCTCCCAGTGTTGAGACATGTTTTGGACATTTCAGTATGTCTGCATTCAATCCCTCACAACTATTTTGTTACAGGTGATATCCTGAGCAAATTTGCAACCTTTTCTTCCCACATGTAGGCGGTCATAACGCCAAGGATCAGTGGTTTACAGTAGGGGGTGTGAGAAAGTAACAGAAAAGGGACCAACTATTGTTTTTTTTCAGAAAATGGCAATAAAATGATGTACAAAGAAGCCTGTGGTTTCTTTCTTATAAGAGCTGGAAACAAATAGTGTGCAGTTCTGAATTTGCAATATTCCAAGCTTTCAGGAACAGGTTGAGTGGAAACTAAAAAACATGTTTTTCATAAGGTTATCATCAGTTTTGTGAGAGGTAGGCAATTTGTCCACTTTTTTTAAATAGGACATGCTTGGACAGAATGGAAAAGGAGGGTAGTAAAGCTCCATGTGAACCCAGGAACGCATACACTGATGAAAAGTAGACAACATTCCAAGCTCAGCAAGGGGTCCTTTGTGTAGGTCAGGCAACAACTATGCACCTAAAAAATGGGAAAAGTGACAGAAAAAAAAGTATGTGCTAGTCATGTTTGGTTATGGCTTCTGTGAATATTGGGAAAATTCAATGCACCCCTACATTCCCTGTCTCTTCTAGTTAGGAAATCACACCTTTTTCGTAAGGTTTCACAAAGCAAGCAACACCACGAGCCAAAAACGTAGCCATGGTACACAGGAGTTTTATGCTGATGGCCTAAACAGACGTAATTAGCATTTGAAAATAAGGAAAACGAATGTGGTGAAGAGTGGCAAGCATACATTTTTGACAGCGCACAGGCAGACCTTTTGAAGGATAGGTGACTTGCACAGGTTACAAGGGCATACAGTGCCTAAAGCAGCGGCTAAATATAGGTCACCATTAGGAAATTAAAGGGTTGTGCAACAAAGTGCAGTTGGAAATGTATGAACACTTTATCAAAACCAAGAGAAAACAACAAATGTCCTACCTTTCGACATTCCCACAGGTGTCCCTATAAAAATGGTACCTCACATGTGTAGGTGCACTGGCCTGGGCGCAAAGGGAAAAGGCTAAACCACTGGTACATCAAACACCCTGGGGAAGACTGGATTTGGTCTTCTTGACTACCCACAGATGTGAGCCTGGGATGTTGCAGCCACCAAGGAAAACAGAGAACCCCATGCATTTCTGAAAAGAAGACACCCGTGGGAATCCAAAGAGGTCTGACCTGCGCAAATAGCCCTAGCTTTAATTACCCACAAGGCCCAGTGTAAAGACTGCAGGGGGGTATCTGTACTCTACCCTCTATATGGTAGGTTAAATGCACAGAACACCCCAGCCATGGCTCTCAATTTGGTAGCAATGGACTAGCAACCAGACTTAAGTTTCAGGAGCTGATGCAGACAGGTTCTTAAGTACAGTGTTTCCCCAAAACCCCCACAAAGGAATGTCCACACACCATGTTAGATGATAACACAGCTTCTTTATTTAAAATAAGGTTGCTACCTCTACCATATATATATACATATAAATCATAACACTTTGTACTTGGAATACTTAATTAAAGAATGGCAAATATATGCATTTTATGTGGTACCACGCAATACTTAAATCCAGCAAGAAATGCACTAAATGCAGGCAGTTTTAAATAGGCATGTGAATTCTAAAGTGAGGTGTATCAGCATAGAATAGGGAGGAAAGGCAGCCTTTAAGGAGCCCAAAGCAAGTTTAATCTTCACAGGACTTCTACAGTCAGAGAAATTGCTGACCAAAGGAGAGCACTGCGACGAGCCAAACTGCTGCACTTCAGAAAGGCTTTGGTTCCATTTTTCTTCTTGGACTCAGCATCCCAGTGCTCCTTCTCCCAAAGGGGGTCCATCCTTGGATGGAATCGTTGAGTGAAATCGAAAAAATCTGGCACTCCGCCTGCCAAGACATCAAAGGTACTGTGATGAGGAAGAGCATCTCTAGCCTCAGGAGTCGACTAGGGGTCCCAGATTAATCTTGGATCCTGTTCTCTTGCGTTCTCTCAGGTACTTTGGGGTGGTAAACCTTTTAAAATAAAGCACAAGGTTGTTGAACATTATTGGACTGGGCTGTAAAAGACAAGAAAAGTTACTTTCTAACTTTTCACTTACAGGCTGCCCAGGTGGGGGGATCCTCGCACAGAATTGTGTATCTAGTTTAAATAAGGCATTATGCCACTGTTCACAATGGTAGTCCAGCTCCCTCCACTTGAGGCGTGCCTTAGAAAGAAACACCAGTCCAGCTCCCTCCACTTGAGGCGTGACTTGGACAAGAAGGGAACACCATTCCAGTTCCCTCCACTCAAGGCGTGTTTTTCAAAATATGGAAATGCCAGTTTGGCTGCCGCCCCTTGAGGGTTTAGTGAAATGAAAATTGGAACTGGACACCATCTATATGGCAGCAGTATCTTGTATAACTCGTACCACCCTGCCATGATTTATTTAAACTAATTTAAAGTTCATGTTTTGTATGACTGGAATGTCTTGTTTTAGAATGACTGAGATGTGATTGGTGTGTGAGTGAGGTAAAGCTGAGCTGTCCATGTCCATGCAGATATGATTGCTGTGAATGCACTTTACCATCGCTAGAGTAATTATTAGCATGTTAGTGAATGTGTATTTAGTATGCATATGTTTGCAGATATGATTGGTGCAGCATGATTGTTAAATGCAGGCACACTTGATATGCAAGTACTTGAAGTTGGTGTGGAAGACATCGCCTGGAGACGAGGTTGCCATGTGAGCGGATGTTCACTTGCTATGAGTGTGCAGATATGGTTGCTGTGGAGTTGGTGATTTTGTAGTGGTGCGACTGCTGAAATGGATGGCGTGTGACAGCAGACACAAAAGGTGTATAAATTGCCGGTAAAGCAGTTGGTGCCTTGACACGGCTTTACTGCACACAAGTTCCTTTTTTATCGTCCTAAAATCAACCATGAGTGTCCTGTTGCACTTTGCACTGTGTGTATGAGGAGAGTGAGCAAAGGTGCCTGCGAAAAGGCTTGAAGAGGAAAAACAGGGCAGCAGTGGTTAATGCACAGTGATTCTAGTATTCCCAGAGCACTTGGTGTACAGATTTACCAGTTTCTGCCCAGGTGAGCACACCCACGCATGTGAGGTCTGGCTTTCGTCGGGACATATGTGGAAACCTGGGAAGGTAGGGCATGTGTTGTTGCCCACTTCTTTTTGTGGTTTTCCAGAGGCAAATGTTTGAAAATGTAGTATTTTTGTTGAGATTCTCAGTACAGTGTGGCTAAGAAATTGTAGCACGATTCATGCTAGTGATGGATCATTGAATTTCTACAGGTGTCTTACTTTCTGTAGTGCATGGGGTTCCCAGTTTTCCTTGGTGGCTGTGACACCCCAGACCCAAATGGGTGGGTTGTCCACAAGCCCAAATCCAGTCCTCCCTAGGACGTTAGGTTTACCAGTTGTTTAGCCTTTTCCCTTTGCACCCAGGTAAGGGTAACCTCACATGTGAGTTACCGTTTTCATCGGGACATCTGTGGGAACGAGAAAAGGTAGGACATGTATTGGCCCTGGTGTGTTTCAGTGGTTTCCTGGTGACAATTGTCTGGTAATTGGGTTTTTTCCCCTACATTTTGGACTTTGCATGGCCTTGTGGCTAATAAATCCTAGGGCGATTCATGTAAATCAGACCTCTTTGGATTCCCAAATGTGTCTTCTTCTCAGAAATGCATGCGGTTCCTTGTTTTCCTTGGTGGCTGCGACACCCCAGGCCCAAATTTGTGGGTTGGCCACAAGACAAAATAAGTAGAAATGTGGTCTTCCCAGGCCCTTTGGTGTACCAGTAGTTTAGCCTTTTCCATTTGCGCCCAGGTAAGTGGACCCGCACATGTGAGGGAATTGTTTTTGTCGGGACACTTGTGGGAATGTGGGAAGGAATGAGGTGTTGTTGCCGGCGTGTTTCGGTGGGTTCCTGGTGGCACATGTCTGAAAATTGTCTTTTTTCCCCTACATTTTGGACTTTGCCGGGTGTGATGCTGAAAAAGCCTTATGGAGGGACAGGGCCTCCTAGTCCTGCCAATTATCTGTGTCTGTTTTCCTTATGTCTTCTGTCACTGAGATCCAGTCTGGACCTCTGGCATTGCAGCTCTTCATTTCATGGTGCCCATGGTTTGGGGTACACCCTTGTACACCTCTCGTGTGTTTTTGGGCACCTGCGTGTTGCAGAGCAGGGTATGGGCTGGTGGCAGCTACATGCTGACTTGGCAGTAGCTCTGAGTGTCCTTCATATTTGGGACACCCAGGCCCTGCCATAGGAATCAATGGCCTCTTGGTTTCTATTGCTTTTTACCTTGTTTCCCAAAGTCCTGGGAAGCTCTGACTCTGTCCCTTCCTCCTGAACGGCTGTTATGTGGAAACACCATACATGTCTCTGTTGTTCCCTTTCCCCTTCACTGGCTGTTGGGTGGAAATACCACAAATGGCTCTGAGGCTCCCTCGTGTTGTCAGAGTGACTGGAGCCTTCCCAGGTGTTGTGGTACACCCTACGGGTAGCACCTGTGTGAATGGAGTCTGAAGGGAACTCACATTCTCTGTTGTGGGTGTCTGGTTTCTGTGTGTGTGACATAATGCACGTGACAGCCCTGCCTGAAACTGACACAAATGCAGTGTAGCGTACTGAAAGGCTGGGTACTTGCCCCAATCCACATCTTTTGGTATGGGTGTCTGAGTGGAGTGAACGGCCTGAATGCCTGTGAGCCTGATTGGCTGCCTGCATGAATGCCCTACTGTGTGATTGGCTGACTGAGCCTGGCTCAGGCAGAGTGAATGAGGGACAGATGTGTATATTAGGGGACCTCTCACTTACCAATGTGTTCAGTAGCTGATGTCGAAGCTTAGCAAGAAGAAGCTGCTCCTTGAAGCCCAGCTGGAAGGGAAGCCTGCATTTCTTCAACAATCCGAAAGCTGTCGTGTCTCTCAAGGACTGATCCAGAGAGGACCTGCAAAGGAGACTTCTCCCCGAGCTACGAGGGACCATTGTGCAAAACTGCTACTCTTCATCGAAGTATCCCGGAAGCCAGTCCTGTATGCCTGCTGTCTAGAGAAGGGGTCTTCGAAGTACAGAAGAGGAGTGCTGGACATCTAAAGCCAGTGAAGTCAATTGGTGTCACCCAGGTTCCAGAGGTTAATTTTGTGACCACTTGAAGCCGTTGCTGTCTACCGCCCAGAAGAGGGGGGTACCCTGGCATAGTGCTGGTGGACACCCGGAGCTGCAACAGTTCCAAGCTGCCAAAGAACCTTTGAAAGTACATCCTTGCAGTCACCACTGACCACTTTTTCCCACTGGAAAAAGCCCAGAGTCGTTGGGTGCAGTGGAAGGTCCACCGGTGGTTTTCCCACCACCAGAAGTTATCAAAGTTGTCCCAAGGGTCCAGACTTGGTGAGGGTCTGAGGTCCACTCGAGTGGTCAAGTCTAGGTTGGCAGAAGGCATCCAGCGGTCCATGCTGCGGTTGCAGCACCAAAGAACCAAAATCAGAAAACCGTGATATTCCGAATCCCGACACCAAACGTGACCTATGCACCCGTCGCCGCCAGAAGCCATCAAAGAGTCCCAGGGATCTTATCTTCATCCACCAAATCTTTAAGGAGACCACAGCAATTTTCTTCTTCACAGGACTTCTACAGTCTGAGAAATTGTCGACCAAAGGAGAGCACAGCAAAGAGCCAAACTGCTGCCATTCCAAAAGACTTTGGTTCCTTTTTATTCTTGGACCCAGTGACTCCTTTGGAGGCTCCTTCTTCCAAAGGGGCTCCATCCTCAGAGGGAAACGTTAAGTAAAGCAGAGAAACTCTTCCTCTTTGCCTGCCAAGGCACCAATGGTACTGTGACGAGAAAGAACATCATCTAGTCTCAGGAGTTGTTCAGGGGTCCTAGATTCAACTTGGATCCTGTTCTGCAGCAGCCTCTCAGGTACTTTGGGCTGGTAGAACCTTTTAAAGAAAGCATAACGTTATTGAACAATATTGGACTGGGCTGTAAAAGACACCATAAGTTACTCCCTAACCTTTCAATTACAGGTTGCCCAGGAGGGAGATCCTCACTCAGAATGACTTATCTAGTCTAAAGAAATCATTCTGCCACTGTTCATATCCGACCTGCCTTTCTGTCCTATTTTATGCTGGTTACACCTTATTTAAGAATTCACCTGCCATTTAAACCCGTCTGCAGTTATTGCAGTTCTCACAATAAGAACAAGAACATTGAAGGCAATTACCCTGTCTCTTTTCCTCAAATTCTTAAGAGTAGCATCTAGTGATAGGCCTGTGTAAAATGTCTGGTGTCAATGATGACCGAAATAGAAAGAAGGTACATAATCATACAGCAGGACAGTTGTTAATCCAAACTCCTGAACCAAATATAAAAAAGATATATACTTTATTTTATACTAAATAGACACACAATTCTAGTAAAAAACATGCACAATTCACTGTGAGTAACAAGAAGACCATTAAAACAGAAACAATATAATACACTATGTTAAAAGAAACTTCTGAAAGTGGGGTTAGTACGTGTATTTGTGCATTTCAATAGCACAATTCCTTTAGGAAAAAGCAGAGTAATAATGGAGTTCTGGCTGTGCAGTGTTAAAGCTTTTCCCTCTGAGGAGGGATGCCGACCCTGCCAAGGCTCCCTGGGACCACCGCTGGGCTTGGGGATGGTTGATCCACATGAGAGACAGGTGCCCAAGGCCACAGGCCAGCACCCCTGGCTGTCCTGAAGCTTTGGCTGGGCTATGTTAAAGCTTTACCATCCGAGGAGGGATGGGGACACCACTGAGGCTCCCCGGGACCACCGCTGGACTTGGGGACAGTTGACCCACATGGGAGACAGGCCCCCAAGGCTGGGGACATCTCCGCCAGCCATCCTGAAGCTCTGGCTGGCCTGCTTTACATCTTTTCCCTCGAAAGAGGGTTGTGTACCCTGCCGGGGCTCCCCAGAAAAACTGCTGAGCTTAGAGGCGGTCGAACAACATGGGAGACAGGCACCCAAGGCCAGGGGCAGCACCCACAGCAGTCCTGGCGCTCTGGCTGTCCCACATTACAGCATTTCCCTATGGGGAGGGATTGGGACCCTGCTGAGGCTCCCTGGCACCACTGCTGAACTTATGCACGGTCGACCAACATGGTAGACAGGCAGCCAAGGCCGGGTACATCAGCCACCACCATCCTGGAGTTCTGGCTTGCCTGCGTTATAGGGTTTCCCTCCAGGGAGGGATGGGGACCCCATCGGAGCTCCCTGGGACAGCCGCTGGGCTTGGGCATTGTTGACCCACACGTGTAACATGCACCCAAGGCCAGGGCTAGCAACGATGACCGCCCTGGAGCTCTGGCTGGGCTGCATTCCAGCTTTTCTGTCCGGGAAGAGGCAGGGACCCTGCCTGGGCTCCCTGGGACCACTGCTGGACTTGGAGACAGTCGACCCAAATTGTGACCATTCTAATGACAGGAAAGATCTCCATACCAAGTGTGCGTTGCATACTAAGAAGGAACAAACGTCTGCACTGCTAGCACAAACATGTTTGACACACTGGTGGTCATTATTATGTTCCGAAAATGCAGTTTGTTTTTATGCTAATGTACCCTTTCTTAGGAGCAGATTTGCAGATTGCACTGCCAATCTTCTCCCAGGGAGGGCGAATTAACATGCCCCCATCCATTTGGGATAGGAGGGGGAGAGGGCCACTCCCCCTTTCATATAAAGCATCACTGGTGGTCTAGTGCTGCCTCCACCCCCCAGTAAAAGCACAATCATATTTATTTTATAGATATGATTTGACCTTTCCCTAGGGGCAGATGGGCAGATTATTCTTCCCATCTGCCACCAGGGTGGGCAAAACACAATGCCCCATGCTTTGAGGGCAGCAGGGAGAGAGGGCTGCTTATATACTAAGCAACCCCCTCACCCACCCACTTAAAAAAAGCATCTCTGGTGGTCTGGTGATGTTGCTGGGTGCGGATCGAATGATCTGCGCCCAGCTATGATTGAAGGTAGATGACGTTGGAAAGAGAAGAGTCTCCCCTTTCCCACAACAGCTCCCTCAATCAAAATGGCATAGTAATGCCAAAGATCGAGGGAGATACCTACCTTCATCGTCACTCACCACAGCCAAAATGGCTGCAGCAAGTAAATTACATTTAGTGTCACGCCAGCGCACATTATGCACACTGACGTGAAACTGAATGAAATTCAATCCCTGGGCTGTGAGGAGGTACCTCCTCCTCACATAGCTCTGGGTTGGATTTAGAGTTTGTGGGATTGCATGGCTTCAGCGATTGCCAAAACAGAAGTGATAAAAAGGACGATCTATCTCGTCCTATGGACAGCAAACATAATGTTGAGGACGAGATACCTCGTCCTTAGCACTTAAGGGGTTAACGTTTCATTTACAAAACGTTTATTAACTAAAAATGTGGGATGTGATAAGGCCTAACTTGCATATGCTAAGTTGCGATTTCCCCACCTAAAGAAAACTAAGGACAATCTGTGTCAGAAGTCCAAAGTAAATGTCTGTCTGTGTCCAGAACTGATACTTGCCCTCTCATCTAAATGTATATAATGTGTAGGGATGTCGGCATCAAACTAAGTAGTGTTCAAATAAGAGTTCAAATAAGAGTTCAGAGCTTCTTCCTGCTCCTGGCTTGTAACCAGCTTCTCTTCCCCAAGTTCAGGATAGTTCATAAGGCACAGGGGTTCCCTTCCCAAAGAGTTAAGTTCTTTCAGCTTTTCCAAAACAACACAATTCCTTAGTACACTTCCCAGCTCTTCTGATATTGTTACTGTAAAGACTGGAGGGTGGTATCTGTACTTTTGCCCTCTATATGGTAGGGTAAAGGCACAGAACACCCCAGCCAAGGTTCTCTATTATGGTAGAATGGATGAGCAACCAAGACTTAAGCTCTCAGGAGGTGATGCAGGCAGGCTCTTCAGTACAGTGTTTCCCCAAAGCCCCCACAAAGGAATGTCCACACACTTTCTTCCACACCAAAGTAAATGAGAGGCCACAGGAGAACAGGATCCAAGACAAATCTGGGAAGCCTGGATGACTCCTGAGGCTAGAGGATGCTCTTCCTCGTCACAGTACCTTTGGTGCCCTTGCAGGCAAAGTGGCAGAGTTTCTCAGTTTCACTCGACGATGCCTTCCGGGGATGGACCCCCCCTTGGAGGAAAGAGCCACTGGGATGTTGAGTCCAAGAGAAAGATGTAACCAAAGTCTTTCTGATGTGCCGCAGTTTTACTCTTCACAGCGCTCTCCTTTGGTCGACATTTTCTCGAACTGTAGAAGTCCTGTGAAGATGAAACTTGCTGTTGGCTCCTTAAAGGCTTGGCAGATGAGAGTTAAACCCCCGGGACCTTACAATGGCTTCTGGCGATGACGGGTGGACAGGTCAATTTTGGTGTCGGTTTTGGAGTATCGCTGCTTTCTGACTTTTGGTGCTGTAGCCACAGCATGGACATCTGGATGGCTTTTGGTGACCTGGACTTGACCACTGGAGTGGACCGCCGACCCTCACCAAGTCTGGACCCTCGGGATGTCTTCATTAGTTTCTGGTAGCGGGAACCCCCCGACGGACTTTCTTCTGCACTCAGCAACTCTGGACTCTCTCTGGTGGGAAAAGGTGGTCATTGATAATGGCAAGGATGTTCCTTGAAATGTTCTTAGGCAGTTTCTAAATTTTGCAGCTCTGGGTGTCCAGCAGCACTATGCCAGGGTACCCCCTCTTCTGGGTGGTAGACAGCAACGGCTTCCAGCGGTCACGAAACGCACCTCCTGACCCTGGGTTACACCAATGGACTTCTTTGACTCGAGATGTCCAGGCACCCCTCTTCACGACTCATGAAGACCCCTTCTCCGGACTGCAGGTACGCAGGACTGGCTTCTAGGACACTTCAGATGAAGAGTAGCAGGTTTCACGATCGGAGCTCGGAGCTCGGTGAGAGGTCTCCTTTGCAGGTCGTCTCTGGATCAGTCCTTGGAAGAACACTGCAGCTTTTGGATTACTCGAAGAAATGCAGCAGTAGACTTTTCCTTCAGCTGGACTTCAACAAATAGCTTCTTCTTGCTAAGCTTTGACTTCAGCTTCTGAATAAATTGTTAAGGTCCCCATATATACACATCTATTCCCCATTTGCTCTGGTTGAGTAAGGCACAGTCAGCCAATCATGCAGAAGGGCATTCATGCAGACAGGCAGCCAATAAGGCTCACAGGCATTCAGGGCATTCACTCCAACCAGACACCCATAACAATGAATGTGGATTGGGGTAAGTACCCAGCCTTTCATCACCTACAATGCATTTATGTCAGTTTCAGTCAGGGTTGTCTCATTAATTGTGTCACACACACAGAAACCAGACACCCACAAGACAGAATGTGAGTTCACACCATTCATACAGGTGCCATTCCTGTGGTGTGCCCACAACACAAAGCCCCTGTGAAGGCTCCAGGCAGTCTGACAGGAGGCAGCCCGTATATGGTATTTCCACCCAACAGCTATCGAGAGGAAAGGGAACAGAGGCATATATGATGTTTCTACCCCACAGCCACTCAGGAGGAAGAGAACATGGGCAGGGCTTCCCAGGACTTTGGGAAACAATGTAAAAGGCAATAGAAACCATTAGGCCACAGGGGCCATCTTGCCTTCTATCAGGAATCCATTGATTCCTATGGCCTGGGTGTCCCAAAATGGAGGATACTCAGAGCCACTGCCAAGTAAGCATGTAGCTGCCACCAGCCCATACACTGCTCTGTGGGCAACACGCAGGTGCCCAAAACACACATAAGGGGTACAAGGATGTACCCCCACCCATGGGTGCCATAAGGGTAATCCATGGGTGTTTTCTTTACCAAAAGATAAACATGAAGAGCTGCACTGCCAGAGGTCCAGATGGACCTCAGTGACAGAAAACATAGATAAAACACACACAGAGAAGTGGTAGAACAAGAACTAGAAGGTGCTGTACCTCTATAATGCATTTCCAGCATCAGTTACCTTTCACCAATTCACATATATCGTTCAGTTCCTTGATTTCAAATCCCATAAAAGTTCTTTGCAACTCAAACACAAGCTTCTTTGTGTGTGCTTTCAATGGCTCATCCATATTGGGTTCAATTCAGTCTAGGCGCAGTTGTTGGACCACACGGTTCACCCATTACAGGTCACACAACCGATTCATCTTACTTGCTGCTTTCCCATCAACATGTGGCCACTGCTTCAGCTTGACAGTGGTGCTTGATTCATTCACATATGTCACCATTGTGGTTTGGTTTGCCACCGTGCACTTGTTGCACTTTCCTATATTCTCCTGGCTCTTGCCAATACTTGTTTTCTCATATCAAACGGTTCCTTGAATTCTCTTGACTCTTGTCAATGCTTGTTCACCAATATTTCGTTTGTTTATAGCTAATGCCTGTTCACCAATATTTCTTTAGACTCTTGCCAATACTTGTTCACCAATACTTGCTCTGGCCAATTTTCGTTCACCAATATTTGCTCTGGCCAATGTTTGTTTTCTCATATCCTACAGTTCCTTGTATCAGGAAGATTCACAAACATGCTTTCACCCGGATTGGTCTTCAAAAGTGCTTAAACTTGTTTTCACTCCGATCAGTATTCAAAAGTACTTAAACTTGCTTCCATTCAAATCAGTGTTCATTGCTTGCTTTACGTGCTCGCCTGCCATCCTGGTGTTCCCCCTGCTTGGTAGACTCACCGGTCGGAGTTTACGGCTTTCGAGCGAGGTCCACTGCCGCCACAAGCTCTCTCTTCCTCGTGCAATGCCTTGCGTAGTCTCCCAGCGGCTTTCTGTGGCTCCGCTCACCCCTCCTGCAGCTCCGAATTCACACAACCACTTCATTTCCCCATGCCCATCTCCCTCTAGCGGTCCGCCACCAGCCTCCATCATCCTTCCACTTCCCTTCCCGCTGCATACACTTTGCATCTTTCAAAGGGTCTCGAGCGCTACGCCTGCCACGCCGCTTCTCTGTAGAGGTCTGCTTTTGCCCAGCAGTCTGCAGCCCTGCTTCCACAGCTGACTCAATTTTCTCAATCACCACCATGATTGGTCCAAAAAGTACTAGACCGCTCACTGTTGAAACGGTAGTCCTACATTACTCTTTCTGCCCTCATCCCAGTAGACAACTGATGTCTGTATGTGTGTGTGTTAATAAAATAAGGATGTGTTTCTCTAATGGGTCTCTTCCGCATCCCAGTACCAAACAGGTGTTTCTTGGGGTATGTTTTAAGGGAAAAGCAGAGGAAGGACTGAAAATAGCCTGTAAAGGCTTGAGGGACAGATGACTCATGATCAAAGGGAACTGGGCAATGCCATGTCTCAACTGAGGACGTCTCCTCCCCACTCCCCAAGTCTCCTCCATTCAGGTGATCCTCCCTCGCACATCAACCCCCAGGGTCAGGAGCCAAAGGCAATGGCCTTTCCCTGGCCTCCCGAGAGGAGGATACATGGAGAATAGAAGTGAGGACTCCCTCAGGTCCTTCAAATAAACCATGCAATTTCCACAGTAATGTTTTATGTTCTCACACCCAAAATCGTACCTGCAACCTTTGGCTATTCCTGTACTGAGACCCACACACAGCTATGAGAGTACATCTCAATCCTGCTTGCAGTGCGCCATGCTATTTCCATAAGGCAGCCACCCACATCTCTGCTGATGTTCATCAATCCTAGCATGTAGCTTTCCTGATATACTACAAGTGCTTAATTTGTGGCTGTATTTGCCAGGGCTCAGTCCCGGCTCTTATTTCTGAGCCCTGGGATTTATTGTCTCAAACTCAGTTTGATAATGATGTTATTTTTTGTTAACTTGATTATTTTAACTGTCAGTCAGTCACAACAAGCAGCAGCAATGTGCACTGGCCATGGTCTCTGCATCCTGGCCAGGCTCAATGTTATTTATGAACCTGATGACCGAGGTGGGCAGGTCTGTGCTAATTATACATTTTCATAGATTAAAATTATTTGGAAGGAGACATTGTCTGGTACTCGTGCTGGCCATTCCCACACACTGCTCCAGGCATCCTGCATGACATTGGGTAACAACGAGCAGCACTACTACGGAAGTGTGGGCTGATAACATGACAGTCACTAGCATGCAGCACAAATACAGAGGTAAGGTCTAGGACAAGCATAAGGCCACTGTCAAAGAACAGTGCCTGCAATGAAAACCAACCTATAAAAGGCGATCTTGCTGCAGTGTTTGAAAGGCAAGCTCATCAGTTCGATATGGATTTTTCCTGCAGTGGTCATAGGTTTGCCATAGGAGGAAACCATGTTTGCTCTTCCCTCTGGGGACAGACGGTCAACAGGTTCCACTTGCCACCAATCGTATCAGAGCAGAATATTAGCAATGATGAAGTGTTTAAAGAAGCACCTAAACATTTCTTTTATTTTAAGACACACCTAGTTGTGTTATGTTATTTTATGCAATGATTGGTATCTGTAAATTGCGCATCTGCCATGGGTAGTGCATTCATCACACCCAGTCAACCGATGTATGTTTCAGATTTAACCCCAGTAGTGGGTGGTTGTAACAGGGGTGGGGAGCTGTCTGCTACAATATGTCAGAGGTGCACTCAGTGCTTCAGCTAAGATTTTGAGGTGGGGTTATTGTACTCCCTATTTTTAAACTTTGAGAGTAAATGCAATTTCAAGGGAATACAAATGAGTTTTCTCCTTCACAAGAGAGTAAAAACTGTGTCACCCAACCGATGCATGCAAAAGTTTAACACTGTATGGAAACATTCTCACGCGATATCGGTCCACAATGTGACAGAAAGGCAGGTTTCATTCACAATTAATAGAGGAGGCACGGAGTGCAGTAGCACAAGCACCCTCTCACCAGTGGAATAGATGAGAACTAACACTCTGAGCTTCCCTTAGATGTAACACATCTCATGGTCATGTAAGCGACTTCAATTCAACACTACAGCTAAGTCACTGCCTAGTCTGGGATGCTGATGGAAGCCCTTATTGATGTATTTTTATGTCCAGTTCGTTTACTCTGGATGACAACCCTTATATAACACCCCTCTCTCAGAATCCCCCTGACCCCGCTGAGCCAAGAAGTAGGTTTGTTTTGCAAATTTAAAAGGTTTATTTGAAAATTAAACAATATATATCTATCACACTTTTATAGTAAATTAATATTTGATAGCACACTTGTGAAGATGATAGTGGTCAACAATGGATAATGTTACAGTGGTACACTCTTTTGATGGCTTAGAAGTGATATAGAGAGGATAAAGTAGCTGAGAATGCTTTTATGGCTTCAAGGACAATGCAATGATGAATGAAAATGCGGTACAGAAAATAAACTTGATATGACTTCAACAAAAGACAATGTAATCACTTTTCTTTGACAATTCACCCCCCCCCCCTTTATGCAAGGTAAAGAGATGGAAGGAAAGCACACAGTTCTCAGGAATGCAATCAAATATAATTCAGTTCCCCCCTAGCAAGCTTAGAGGAAAACAGGTAGAAGTTTTAAACACAGGCAATATACTTTGATGTGCTATGCAAAGAAGTGAAAAATATGCTAAAATGATTTTAATTCCTTCTAGAGGTTCAGGGTGGGTGACAGCTACTTTGTATTAGTTCAGGATCACTTTAGCAATGCTCTATGAATGATTGTCAGGTTGCAAACGCATTTCAGCAAAGGAAAGCAAGGACAAATCTTTTTACAAGTGGCTGAAATTAAGCAAGATGTCAAGTCGCGGCAAATTTACTTGCGTGCTTCGAGCGCAATTACTGAGGCACTATGCGGAGTCGGTTTTAGGTTCGCTGGAAAGCTTAGAATCTTAGCTTTAAGATGACCGTTAAAACTTGCTCCTAGCACAAACGGTTCCGGAGATACGGCCGATTTAGTAAAGGTAGTTTTTCAGATTTGAAATTTTAAATCTCAGAATGACAGATGACAGTTTTCAGGTTTAAAGATGACAGAATGACACGATTCTAGGAGGCAGTTCTAAATAGGTTAAAATAGTTTGGATTAGATTATTTTAAACTAAAATATTGGTTTTGGCACAGTGCTAGCTGGGTACTCACACTAGATTTTTGACAGGAATGCGACTTCGCCACGGATCGGGCCAGGATTGGACTGCGGTTCCCTCGCCACGGACGGTCTCTGCCTAGTTCTGCTCACTGGATAATTCTACCTTCTGGGTCAGCTCTGCTAGCGGCACTGCACAGCGGTCTGGATCTCTGGTTCTGACAAAAGTTCTCGGCACTGCACGGCGGTCTGGTCTCTGGTTCTGACAAAAGTTCTTGGCAAAAATTCAAACAGCTCGCCCGGCTGTTGAATAGTTTGCAAATGATTTGGAGGCCTGCTGAAAAAGGATTCAGCTTGTGGATTCAGGCCTCTCTGCTACAAATTCTGGAGTTAATTTCTGGTCTCTGGAGATTGATGGATTTGAAGTCTGGATCTCTGGATGTGAAGTCTGAAGCCAAAATGCTCCGCAGAAAGTGAAAAAGAAAGCCCTATCTGGCTTCCAGTGGCTCTTTTTATGTGTCTAGAAAGTGGGTGGGTCGGCTAATTCTGCATGCTCAACCCTCTCAACTTATCATTGGCCAGTTCCACCTCTCTTCCTTAATTGGGGGAACTGGGTTGTGAGTCAGAGTGACGAGGTAGGTTTATGGTCAGAGGATCCTCCCCTTGTCAAATTGCACACAAATCTATTTCTGATCCAAATACATATTTATCTATGTACCATTTTTCTAATATTATACGTCCAGTTAACATATTTTCTGTAACACCAAACCATCCGATCCCTGTCTTTGTAAGATGTCACGACCACTAAACCTTTCCAGATTTTACACAAATGTGCACCAGGGATATGGATTTCAGATGATAAAGTGTCAGATTTTTAACATGCATACATTTGGAGTAACAACCTTTTTTCCGCTACTATCCCCAAGAACATACCACAGGGTCCTAACACCTCTTAAAATGTGCACAGAAAAATCAGAAGAATGATGATGTTATTTATATAATTTTTACAAGTCCGCACTATGAATTATCCATCTTTTTAAAATTATGCTCTGGCCCCAAAGGGGTGTGGTTTTCCAAAGCACATGGTGGAATTTCTGGTTTATCCACTTCCCCCAAGCTCAGATTGCTAACAAAGGCACTTCTCCTCCCACTTCTCCCAAGAGGAAGCTATTTTATGACCCCCCCAATATAACATTTGCCTGAGTCCAGGACAGGGCTTTGTTCAATTTCCTGCAGTCTGCAGGTACCACTCCCCTAATTCAATCAGAGAGGTGTCATCTCCTTTTGGCAGGGGCAGCAGGATGCAGCCAGGCCTGGGAACACAGCTGCTGAATTCCCTCTCCTGTCAGGGGTAGTTGTCAGGCAGAATCCAGTTTCATTAAGCCAGGCTTCAGCTAAATGTCACTTTTGTTCCCAGTTTTTCTTCATTCAAATCAAACTCACAATTTTTAGACATGCAGCTAGAATGCTGATTATAAGTTCAAAACTATGACATTTAACAGTTGCAAACTATGTGACACTCAAAAGTAGGTCACTCATTTAATTTAAACATTTCGATTTTAGTGGTTTTAAATCCAATTTCAGTCAAGCTGCTGACATCCACAGCTCAGCCAGTTTTGTTATAAACATTGTTTTGGGCTCTTCATCTTTCCAGATTTTGTATGCACACAAAACTTCATTCTGCCAGATGTCTGCTGGTGTTCAGTAAGATTTTTGAATATCCTGCAATGTTTGAAATAGGCATTTTGAGCTTGCATTCAGTGAAACAAAGGTGATTTTAAAGCGCTTTTTTAGCCAACCGGCACTGCTGTTTTTCCTTTGGCACACATTTCACTCATGGCACTCCTGGCCCATCATGCTTGCACTGGTGGGTGGCAGGTTAGGCAACCATTTTGGTGTGCGCACAAACTGCGTGGTTTTCCCGGATTCTGGCACAACTGTGGGCTTTTCCGTCATCTTGGATTTTCTAAGCCCACAGCACCAAATGTTGCAGCTTAATAGTCCAAATGTGGGTCAGGACACCCAACAGTCAAATGATGGCTGGGCAGTTAGCCTTGCACCCAGGGCTTTAAGTGGGCCGGGGCCTGCCGGGGCTGGGCCCCGGCAGTCTCCGAAATTTCGTTTTGAGGCGGGGCCCTGCCGGGGCCCACTAATCTCCCCTGTCAGCCCCGGCCACTACAGGAAAAAGCATTTTTTTCTACAGCCTGAAGCTCTCGCTCGTGTGCGAGAGCTTCGGGCTTCAGAAAAAAATGCCTTTCAGCCATAATGGTGGCGCCGCACCTGCGAGGCATCCCTTTAATCAAGGGATGCACGTGGGCCGGCGCCACCATTATGGAGAAAACGTGAGGCCGCTGGAAGCAGAGGCCTTGCTTTCTAAATACTGAAGCTCCCGCGGATTCTCGGGAGTTTAAGTCTTTAGGAAAAAGGCCTCTGCTTCCAGTGGCCTCACCCTTTCAGCCTTAATGGTGACGCTGCCCCTCCCCAGCTGGCGAGGGGCAGCACCACCATTAAGGCTGAATAGGCGAGGCGCTGTCCCCTGCCAGGCAAGCCTATACAAAATAAATGCAGAGATCAGCACCCTCTCCCCAGTAGGGGAGAGGGTGCTAATCTCTACAAAAGGCTGCCTGGCAGGGGTGCCAGTAGCCCATTGAGCCGGGGCTCGTCAAGGGGGCGTGGCCTAACGGCCCATCAAGACCCCCGTTGTTAGGCCACGCCCCCTCGATGGGCCCCGGCTCGATTTGTAGTGCCACTTAAGGCACTGCTTGCACCCTTCAGAGGTCAGTAAATTATTGACTGAGGTAATCATAAACATAGTGCTTAAAAACTGCATGAACCACTACGTACAGTTAATTCCCTAGCTGGATTACCTTTACTGGGACATTTCTTGCTTAGTTTTATTCCAGGTACAAATATGACCATCATTTTTGTTTGTTTTGTCACAGTGCTTTCATATGTCGGAGAGTCAGGGTTTCAATGTTTGCATTGTAGTGTTTAAGTTCCGAAAGAGGCTGTGAAACCTGTGATTGGTGTAATCGCAATCACTCAAACTTGAGCAAGAGCCCTTCTGCCACTGACCAATTATAGCACCATTTACCACATTGGCTCCAAGTTAAGGTTGGTGGATGCTTAAACTAGACATTCCATACTCACACTCGGAAATGGTTTTGAGGTGGGAGTATTTTAAACACTTTTTATAATCAGAATGTAAATTAAATTGTAAGAGTAACAGTGATTTGCCTGCAAAAGAGTGCAAAATCATGCGACAGCCAACCAAAACATGAATCAACGTGCCTACAATTTCATCCAGGCAGATAACAATCAAGATGCTCTGGTTTCTGTCAAGTCGCCTGCCCTCTGCTCTCCAATAATGCGTGAATAAATACACACAGAAAGATAAAATAAGTCGTATTTGCAAGATTTTAATGCGTAAAAAAGCCTGATACGATGCCTTTTGTTTGTATTAAAAATTAAGGACTGCACCACCGCCTCTCCCATACTCCTGAACTGGGATTCACAGACTGGCATGCCAAGGCCCATAGGTCCTGCCTAGCAGCACCCTGCCATTTCAGGACTAACTTAAACACAGCTGTGGCGAGGCAACGTAGGCATGACCTGCTGCAGCCCCTGCTATTCTTGTATTAAAACGCCAAACTCAACTCTGCCAATGTATATACACATATTGCCCTGACTGACACCAATTTGCTATTCCAAGATTAGCACCACCACATACAGTATTACCAGTGCACCTGAAGACTGACAGTTTGCACTCTCCCGTATTTGTACACACCACACATCTCTGTATTGCAATTCTGACTTGTCGCACGCATTCCCTGCTGATCTAGCACTGTGCCATCAAACTCACCTGTGTCAAAGCAGCTCAATACCAAACTACATATATAGAATTAAAGATGGTAGCTAACAACTACAGGAATATATTCCACCGCAAAGTTCAGAGCGACATTGGTTAGACCGTGAGAGCTGCCCATGTCAAAGTATAAAAGTGTTGTTCTTTTGGGGAAGAACGCCTTTCTACAGCCTCCAGATTCTGCAAAAGAAAGAATGTTGCATACTGACATCAAAGCCTCAATGCTTCCATGTCCCTGACATATCTCTGCAAGTCTCCTTGCAGTCTCACTTTTGCATTATTTAGAAAAGGTGTTAAAATAGGGCACCTGTGAGGTGTTGTTAACATCACTGCACACGTCTTTCCTATAAAATGTCAGCAGCACTTTTCTGATTTACAGAAGGTCAACGAAATGTTCCACACATTTGCACATCTGAGAAGTGGCAAACATTTTAGAAATGGTCGGCAGTGACATTGGTGGCCACGCTGCCCCACAGCAATAGATTTGCCCAGCTTTGCAGCTGGGAAACATGACAGCTTCCCTCCAATCCTTCCACCCACCTCACAGTGGTGCTGCTGGAAACTGGAAGGTAGAATGTCGGCTTTCCACACTACTTTTCACCAGACTTTCCCCAGAGCTCAGAATTAAGCCCCGTGAAAAATACTGACTACCCCCTTTTGGATATACATGCCAAATGAGCATGTTGAAAGAACCTGCTAACGCCCTACCTAGAAAAAGCTTGATCGTGACTGCGGGTTGTTGTTAAGAGAACGGATACCGGTTTTGCTGCTTTGTCAACTACATCTTGTTAACCGTTGCTTTGAAAAAAAACATGGTAATACCATGACAATCAGGTTTTCTTAAAGACACACAAAAGATTGAGCCGCATATTGGACACGCCTTATCGTCCTTTAAACACGTTCATATCGTTCGTACCGTCGGCAAGGACAACCAAGGCCCTGCTTTGGCAGAGTGCAGAGGTAGGGCATGTGCTAAGGGTAAGGCTGCAGGTCAGCAACATTGGGACGGCATAAGGTGCGAAAATAATGCATTTTAGGGCCAAACGCTACAATCTGTTCCTTTTGTGAGTTTCTCATTTTAATTGATGTTAGAATTGAGAGTTTAGCAGTGTTCCCCTTTGGCTTTAAAGCACTTTGTTCCAGCACGGCCTACTAAGCACTACTGAGCTTGTTAGAGTGTTGTATGAGACGGCATTCTGCCTGCTAACCAAAATACTAAAGAAGGCTACAGAGAGAGAGAAAGAAAGATACAGAAAAAGATTGACAGTGACAGAGTGAGAAATCAAAATGGCATCTGGCTTCAGAGACCAACGGTTGGAGTGTGGGTAAGAGATCAGTCACTGCTTGCCATGTAGCTTATAACACATTGATATCCCATGTCCTACCCTTTTCATGCCTTGCTAGGCCATGTTATGTTTTGCTATATGTGACTTCATTGTGTCAGTCACTGTCCTGTTAAACATTTATTTTATTTTGGATTTGTAGAGCGCACTACAGCCCACGGGCATCGAGGCGCTATAAGGATATTTAAGATTGCTTGGTTGAGGGTTACAGGAAGCAGCCCACATATAGATGCTTGATACAATTTGCTTGGTTACAGTCGGTTTGGTTACATGCTAGAGGTTACAATGCAGAGTACAGTGGATAGGCAGAATAATGGTAACATATATATTGCATAGCTTATAGGACAGGACCATTCAAAATACAGTAGTTGGGCTAAAGAATGGTATATCGCGATGGGAGAGGCCCTTTTTGACAAACAACCTAGTTTTTATGGCCTTGCGGAAGGCTGCATGAGAGTCAATGGTCCTGATTTGGGCTGGGAGGGTGTTCTAGAAGGTTGCGGCAATGGTTGGGAAGCTAGACCCTCCTGCACTTACTCTGCATGTGTGAGGAACATTAATCCGATTAGCATAGGCAGACCTCGATGGTCTGGATGCGGTCTGTCTGGTGATCATTTGTGTAAGGTACAAGTGTGCCAAGTCGTGAAGGCATTTGTGTGTGAGAGCAAGTGTTTTGAAGATAATCCTTTCCTTAACGGGTAGCCAGTTTAACCGTCTTCTGATTACAGAAATGTGGTCCCTGCGAGGGGTGCCTGTTGCGGCCCTCAAAGCATTATTCTGAGCAATCTTGAGTTTAGCTAGATTCTTTAAGGAGGTCCCAACAAACAGGGCATTGCAGTAGTCCAACCTAGAGCCAATGATGGCCCTAGCGATGGTGATGCAGTTCTGTTGAGAGAGAAATGCCCTAACTGCATTGATCAGTTTAGAAGGATATGCTGCCGAGGATGCGACGGCATTGACCTGCCTATCCAGGGTAAGGCTTGGTTTGAGATACACGGCCAGTGTCTTGATTACTTGTGACACTGTGATGGGAATGTTATCAATGGTGAATGAGCAGTACTCCTTGTCCAGCTTGCCTAATGTGGAAGGGGGTCCAACCAACAGGAGTTCTGTTTTTTCGCATACTTTCCAACTCATACTATACTGTTCCCAGATGCCCCAATGTGATTCTGCGTGCTGGGATTTGCTCCCATGTGGCCCAATGTAATTTTGATCCTGCACGCTCCACAGCAGTTTTCCCCCTCTGAGGAATTTCTCCCCGGTGTCCCATTGTGATTTGACCACCTGGCACACAATATAATTTGTGCTCTACCATGATTTTGCTGTCCGATGGCCAATGTAATTCCTGTGACTAGCTTATATCAGTGGTTCCTAGGAACACCACCAGAACGTTGTCCTCTTTGTAAAACCTACTCTAAACTTTCTTTGAAAACTATTCTCCCCCACTGTCCAGTATTTTACTTCGCATAGGCACTAGGCGACGGACAGAGCAGAATCACAGCAACAGCGGACGTGTCAATGGATTTGATTGGCTAGCACACACATGAAAGCACACCATGTGGGTGTCAGACACCAGATCAGTTCTTATTACATGTAATGGAAAGATCCCCTAGTGGGGGATAATTTGATTATTTGAGTAGGTAGAACGGAATTATACAGGTCTTGCATGGTGCTGTAAAGTCATGCACCCCATGGTTGAAGGGTGTTTTGTTAGGAATCTCAGTGTTAAAGTAACCAATTAAAAATACCTCACTGAATCTTCTATATGAGCCCATTTGTGTCAAACCATATAAAACCCCAGAGGTGTGAGAGCTCTGGTGGGCACAATTTTGAGATGGGGTTACCCTGCAAGTTTTCTTGTCTATTTCAGCACAACAGTATGGTTACTATAATATTGACTGAGTGGGCCTCCACAGTGCCCACTGCTGCATGCTCTCTATGGATTCCACTGCTCCCTGTGTTCCCCTACTCCCATTGAGGACAGGCAGCTGCCCACTGTCCACATCCAGAGACAGCAACCCACTCAGGAGAGCCACTGGACATACCCTCACAAGTACCTTACCCATTGGGCACACTACTGAGACGTTGCCCAAGGGGCAACCCCAACGCAACATCACCAAGGCCACACCAGACGGATGCTCTGAATTGCCCACCAGCCCTCCACTAAGCTCCCTACACTAACATTATGAAAGTCTACGCTCAAACACACTATACTCATAACAACTCAGCCACTCACATATGGCAATTGAATTATGTTTATTTGTTTATTGTAGATGTATGGGGCAACACCTTAGAATCACACTGTCTTTAAGGTGATAAGATAACCCTCACAACAGACATAAAACAGCAGAATGCTGCACCTCTACAATCAATTTACGTATCACAGTTCAAACCAATGCATCCTAGCCCCCTGGCATGCACAGCTCCCACCTGAAGACAAAATAGAAATAGTCCTGCAAGCACAGCTCAGGGTATTTTCAGTCTGCATGCATCAACACAACAGAAACGATATCTTGCATTTTCCCCCCTATCCCTACTAACCTAACCCAGTGCGTTATTTTTTTAGATCAATCAGAGCCCTGCAGGGCCATGCAAATACGTGCGGTGCGAGGTATACATCCAAATAACATAACATACCAAGCCTAGCTAAAATAAAATCATATATTGCTGCTACCTCTGACCATCAAGCCTGCAAAAAACAATGGCAAGATAGTTTTCAAAGTTCTTATTTATGTTCTTGGAAAAACATCGGCCAGCTATCCTAGGACTAGTACAAGTCGAGAATTGCAATCAATGTGCTTTATAAGGCCAGATTGGTGATTGTAAACGGAGCTGGCAGTGAATTTGCTGATGAGATCAGGTAAAACGCAAAGAATTCCAAATGTGGCGTCAAATTCAGCTTGCTGTGTGCACTCTATAAAATGATCGATACTTGTGAAGTACGAGGAGCTTGATGGGGCTATATACAGATCAATATTGTGATCTATTAAACCAAATTTGAGTGCTATTTTATTGTGTAGCCCACACTGAACTGAATCTCTGGTAGGTGATCCACATTTTGCCAGCTGAGGTAAATAAAGCACAGTGAGATAAAGTGAATTGCCAGAATCAGATAATTTAACCATGGCGGTAAGCTGGGATTCGATCCTCGTCTCCTGATTCCACAGTTTACAATTAACTCTCAAAGGGGCTAAGAGCGCTACAGATAACACATGCCCTGAAAATTATTAGAAGGCATTGTATGGATTAAAAGTGCCTCTGTGCTGTTCTATTTATTTATTTATTTGCATGTATAAAGCACACACACAGCCCAGGGGGATTGAGGCGCTGTTACGAGAATATGTCTTCGTTGCAGAAGATAGGTGGGCGGTTGGGTTACATTAGCGCACAAAATACCATTGTCTTAGTTACATTACTTAGGTAAGTACATTGGTTACATTAGCCCTTGCCTAAGTAACAGTATGCGGATTGGTTACACGTTTGTGACAAGGCAGCAGGGTAACATGTTGAGCTGCCTGCAATCATACATAGGGAAAGTTGTTTGACTAAGGACACCAATAGTTCAAGTCAATAGGATAATGTTGTTATACATTGGATAGGTATCAGTGGAGGGTAGGGCCTTAACAGCTGTGTGTAGGTTTAGGCATCTAATCTAGTTTAGATTGCTTTCCATAGCACAAGGTCAAATCCAAGGAAGGGAAGTCCATATAGATATGTTACAATCAGTGAAACCCAAAGATTTTCTACGAATGACTATTTTTCAATAAGGTTTGTGTGCTTGCAGCTTCCCGGCTTTTATTGTCAAGTCAGGGTCCACGAGACTGCTAAGAGAGAGCTCAGAGGAGCCTGACATTGGGGTGCGGCATGGGGCCTCCTTCCTTTTTTGCAGATGCCAACACTCTTTAAGTCCGCTTCTGGAGAAAAGCTTCTCGGATGATTTCACAATACAATAAATCAGTACCCAATAGAGTATCAGAGAGGCCTGCAGAAGCCAGACACCCACTACCTTCAAATATACTTCTGTTTTTTCCAATGTTTTCAAATAATGAACTTACCTACTGGCCACTTCTTTTTTACCAATATAATATCCTGCTTAGGTTTAACTTTGAACACTCACAGCCATTAAACAACAAACATTGATAAAGGCGATAGGTCTGGCTTTATTACATTCCATTTGCAGGCCCATATGTCCAGATACATTCATTCACCCACGAGCAACTTTGCATGCCCACATATTGCCACTGCCGTCCAGATGTGTACGGGTTCCACAGCACTGCAAATCTGGGACAGCTGCTCTGAGGTGTTCATTTTTTTTTTAAACTTGTTTTTATTGTTTGACTTGACAACACACCTGAGAAGACAGGGCAAGGGGCGGCCACATGGCAGCTAAAACACCAAAAGTAAGTATACATAAATATACATCAACAACAACACACGGCTGTTCAACTGTGGGGCAGTGGAGCAGGGACTCATAGATACAACTAGATATCAGCATATGAGACAATCAGACGTATAGATGACCATGTTATACACTTCATTATACATTTTTAGGAGAGACACCAGCTGTGCATGAAGGAGAAGGCAAGGAGGCCATGTAATCACGGAAGCTTTGCCAGACATCTATTGGGCGACAGTGAGGATGTTGCATTGCGCTCCAGGTTTCCTCAGTGTCATGAGCCCACATAACTGATCTAAGCCATTGTGAATATATAGGTGGTCTGGCACGGAGCCAGCATAACAGAATGCAGCGGACCGCCAGCAGCATACAGAGACCCGCAAGCCTCCTGGCCCTCCTGCCCAGCTGGGGGAATTCATGAAAGAGACAATGTAGTGGGGTAGGGGCAATGGGGTGTTCCAGCATGTCTGATAGCGTGGAGCAAACCTCGATCCAGAATTGCGATAGGAGAGGACAGCGCCAGAGCATATGGATGTAGGTTGCTTGTTCCATGCCGCATCTGGGGCAACTGGAGGGGGAATCTGGGAACATGCGGTGCAGTCTCTTAGGTGTGTGATGGTATCTGTGGAGAATCTTAAACTGTATAAGCTTAAATTTTGAGTTATAGGAGACATCTTGAGTGCGAGCACACATTCGAGACCACCTCTCATCACTGATCTCCACCTCGAGGTCGACCTCCCAGCTGTGCTTCAGCTTAGTGAAGGCCGGGACTGCTCTAGATTGCACCAGTGCATATAGTCTCGACACTTTGCCCCTAAAGGATAGGTATGAGCAGAGTTCCGCAACTATGGAGTCATCAGGCGGTATTGTGGGAAAATCAGGGTATCTGAATTTGAGATTCCTGCGAAGGGAGGAAAATTGTAGCCAGGCAGTGGGCCGGCGCTTGAGGGATGGGGGAAGGTCCGCCCACTCGACGAAGTTGCCTTGTTCGTATATATTGCGGAGCGACAGGAAGCCGGCTTCAGCCCAACGGGTCACGGTGGATGGCGGGATAGGTGAGACATCCGGGAGAAAGTTCCAGAGCGGTAGGTCTCCATGGAATGGCCGTGGTGTGATAACCAGGGCCCAGAGTTTAGTGAGCGCAAGGGAGGTGCATGTCACTGGATCTGTCGAGTCGGAGCCAGCTGGTATAGGTTTAAGAATGAGGGAACCCAGCACTCGGCCAGCAGCAGATAGCCTCTCGAGTCGGACATGCGGGGGGGGATCGGTGGTATTAAACCAATGGGAGGCGAATTGTGATTGAGCCACCAACCAATACCTCAAGAAATCCTGTGCGCCAAACCCCCCAAATTCTTTCGGGGTGGTAAGCGTAGAAAGTTTAAGCCTAACCGCACCTGAGTGCCAAAGGAAGGAATTTGTAATGTGACTTAGTGACTTAAAGAATATATCGCCTGGCCATACAGGTAGATTGGTGAATCAGTATAAGAGTTGGGGTAATACTACCATTTTGAGGATGCCGATCCTATCTGCTAATGAAATGGGGAGCTTGTTCCAACTAGACGTCTTACCGGACAGGGCCGTTAGATAGTTCGAGTAGTTGTCCATGCGCAGACTTATTATGGATCAGGACACCTCAACCCCCAAGTATGTGAAACTAGATTGAGACCAGGAGAAACCCAACAGATCCGGGGGAGGATACGTACAATCAGTAAGCGGGAACAGTGTAGATTTGGAACAGTTCACTTTTAATCCCGATATGTCACCAAATCTGGCGACGTCAGCCAGGATAGGAGCAAGGTTGATGTCTGGTGAACGAATATACAGCGGAGCATCATCTGCGTACAGAGAAACTATGTCAGCCTGACCGGCTGTGCGTAATCCCCTGTGGGCATGTGCCTGGCGAATCATGTCAGCAAATGGTTCGATGGCGACGGCAAAAATTAGTGGAGAGAAAGGACATCCCTGGCGCGTGCCTCTAGCTATCTGGAAAGGGGCGGAGCATCTGTCCTCAGTACGGACTCTAGCTGAAGGGGAGGTGTAAAGTAGCTTAACCCAAGTTTGGAAATTGTGACCAAACTTACATTTCACAAGGACCCGCCACAAGTATTTCCAAGAGACCGAGTCAAAGGCCTTCTGCATATCCAGCGTGGCTGCCACCGCCTGCGTGGTGGGGCTGACCCTGCTCATCACATTGAAGAGTCTTCTTAAATTTAAGGATGTGGACCTTCCTGGGACAAACCCTGCCTGGTCAGAATGAATAATGTGGGGCAGAATAGGGGCTAGATGGTTGGCTAACAGTTTAGCGTAAATTTTAACGTCGCTGTTAATCAACGAGAGGGGGCGGTATGAGCTGCACTGGGAGGGGGGCTTGCCCGGTTTGGGGAGAACCGTTATCACCGCCTCCCGGAGAGAGGGGGGGAGTATACCCTTTTCGCAGGATTCCTCCCAGAGGCCCAACATGTGCGGGACCAGCAATGACTTGTATTGCTTATAAAATTCAATGGGCAATCCATCCGGGCCAGGGGCCTTGCCAGACGCCAGTGATTCAATAGCCTCCGTGATCTCCTCAGACGTGATAGGTCTCTCCAAGGAGGCACCAGCCTCAGAAGATAAAACGGAGAGAGGGAGAGAGTCTAGGAAGGAATCTATTTCCGAAATGGGGGGGTCATTGGTCTCGGAGTATAGAGATGTGTAGAATGCAAGAAATTTGGAGTTGATGTCTTGTGGGGACAGAGCCATGGAGCCGTCCGATCTTGCTATGGGCAGAATATTGAGGGCACCGAGTTCGCGACGGAGCAGCCTGGCTAGCATACGGCCAGGGCATTCACCTTCGCCATATTTCCTCGCCAAACATGGGGACTCTAGGAATTTGACCTCTCGCTCCGCAAGGGCACGAAAGTTATCTAGTTCCGATCCCAGGGCCGAAAGAGTGCTTGAAGAGTGGTTAAGAGCGTATTGAGCCTCAAGACCGGCAAGGGTTGATTCACTAACGGAGATGTCAGCGCGGATCCTTTTAAGGATGCCGCTTCCCTTGGAGATAGCCACACCCCTCGTGTATGCCTTGAATGATTCCCAGAGCATGGAGTAAGTTGTCACCGATCCAGTGTTGAGTTCAAAGAACTCTTCAATGGACGATTCGAGTTCAGCCACAAAGGTCTGGTCTAGGAGCGTGCGTGAGCCTAACCTCCACTGCCTGGGTCTATTGGCGTCAGGACCCCATTCCAGCGAGATGACGACAGGCGAGTGATCAGATAGAGTTCTGGGGAGGATACCCTGGTGAGACAGTGACCTGACTAACCTGTCAGTGATGAGCCATCTATCTATTCTGGAGTGGGAGTCGTGGACTGTGGAATAGTATGAGTATTCACGGGCATCAGGGTTTATTAACCGCCAGAAATCAACCAGTGTCAGATGTGGGAGAATAGTGAGTATAGTGTAGGCCGCTCTGGAGAGTTGGCGAGGCCGCGTGCCCGATCTGTCTAGGGTGACATCCAATATAGTATTAAAGTCTCCTCCCCATATGATCAGGATCAGGGGGAATCCCTCCAGGAGCGAGGCTAGGTGCGAATAGAAGTCTGGATCGTCAACGTTGGGACCGTAGATGTTTAGGATGGCCACCTCTTGGCACTATAGTGTGCCAACGAGCAGGACATATCTGCCAAGGGGGTCTATACGTGAGTGATTGCACACAAATTTCAAACTTCTGTGTATTAGAGTGAGTGTGCCACGGCTCTGGGTAGAATAGTTAGTATAATATCTTTGGGAACCCCACTGTTTTGCGAATCGGTCACATTGTTCAGAGCGGGCATGGGTTTCTTGTAAGCAGAGAATTTTGACCCCGTGGCGTTCTGCGTATAATTGTATCTGGCGCATTTTTTTATGATTACCTAAGCCACGAACGTTCCAGCTCATGAACGTCAAGGCTTCACTTGCCATTTAATTGGGAATATTGATACAGTACCAGTAGTGCGTCATCAGAAAGGAGAAACTCTACAGATCCAGACGAGGAGGGATCTCCAGTCGTGAGTGTATGATGTAGTGACGTACCGCATGTGGTGCCCCTAGTGGTTGCCAAGTCATTTTCAACAGTAACTACCCCTCCCCCCATTCCCCCCACCCACATCCCTCCCAAAACTCGAGGGAAGAAACCCAAACCCATTGACAACAACATCAACAAAATACTAGGCATCTGCGCCTGGGGGGCTGCAAGTCAGCCTAGCGATGTCAAGCTGAAACCAGGGAGAGCATAAGGATAATACACAGTGCAATAGTAGTATGTAACAAAACATAGTGGTAGTATAAGGGAGCCGTATGGCTACAAAATATCAGGATCGGAACGGCTTAAGGTCTAAAGTGCCGTATAAGCGAACAGATCAAACAACAAATCAGGGTGAATGCAACAGTCAAGGGTCCTCGGAAACCAGATCGAGGCGAGCCGAAAATCCCTCGTGATCAAAGTGGGACCAGGGCCCAGGCAGACGGGTCCAGCTGCCCTCGGTCAACAGCGCCACAGTCTACGTGCCGGGGGGCCCCGCAGGGGCCAAAACACCCGAGCACAACAGAGTCTTTTATAAGCAAATGATGGACTCTCAGGGGGGGGCACTGGAGACAGCGAGAGCAGAACCGGTGATCAAGAGTTAGCAGAGATCATGAATATCATAGGGGACCTGGCGGTGGTGAACCCTTCACTGCCAACGTCATGTGCTGGGGGGCCACCACGGGGTGCCCCATACTATAGGAGCGGAGACAGTTATCAACCGGGAAAGTGTTCATCAATGAATTTCGATGCCTCCTCAGGGATGGTGAAGAAGAAGGTCTGATTCATGTGTTCAATCCTTAATTTCGCCGGGAAGAGCATGGAGTATTTGAACCCCAGGTCGCGAAGCCTCTTTTTTACAGCAAGAAAGGTTCTACGCTCCTGTTGAACAGTGACCGAGAATTCAGGGTACAGATGGATTCTTGCCGGGCCAAAGCGCAGCTCACCCTTGGCTCTGGCTGCACGAAGCAATGTGTCTCGATCCCGAAAGTTTAGGATCCTGGCGATGATGGGTCGGGGAGGCGCGCCTGGTTTAGGCTTAGCAGAGAGAGAGCGATGCGCCCTTTCGACCGCAAAGTGTGAGGAGAGCTGCGGGGGGTCAAGTACGGTTAAAAGGATACGCTCAACATAGTCCTCCATGGGCTCTTTGACATTATCCTCCGGAACGCCAATGATACGCAGGTTGTTACGCCTAGAGCGAGATTCTAGGTCATCATTCTTCCTCTCCACCGCTGAGACGCGGTTAGTAAGTGTAGATACCGCAGCTCGCAGTGACAACAGGTCATCCTCCGCGACACCCACCCTGGTCTCGACCTCGGCGACCCGGCCGTCCGTTCTTTCCATATGGGCTTTAATAGACGAGATGGTACCACTCATGTCGTCCAACTTGGTGTGTAGTGCGGTAAATCCCTCCTTCATGTACTCAAGCATCCTCTGTGAGTCATCCGAGGTTGAGGGCGTCGGGACCATGGGTGTCTCCTCAGGTGGATCGGGGGGTACCTTGGACGGAGTTTTTGCAAACATGTTGAGCGAACTTTGTTTCTTACCAGCTCCGGCCCCCTTGGTCATGGTGATGACGGAACCACGAGAAGCGCCACCGGGGGAGCGCGTGTCCGTACCCGCAAAGATATGGGGGGGCCCCTGCGTGGGAGGGAGTAACAACGGGAGCTGTAGAACTGGAGCTGGGACCACCCCAGCAGGGCCGGCAACCGTGGGTCGGGGCCGCGTCTCTATCGAGAAGGGAGGCACAGCCCGATAGCAGTACGGTAGTTTACGTGGGCGAGCCCACCGGGTGAGTGTTACTGTAGGGAGGGTCAGGGGGTCCCAAGCCCCGGGCTGTTGTATTAAGACCTCAGTCACAGGCGGAGAACATCAGCTAGTATGATAAGGCTGAAACCCGTAGACACCCGCCCACACACTGACACCGCAGGCACCCGAACCGGGGTCCGGGCCTCCAGGATTAGCGCCAATCCCAGGGACAGATGAGTTGACGCAAATATGGGGGAGCTCAGGGGCAAGGGGCCATTATCCCCCGGGCAGGCGCCGCGGGGCCAAGCGGGGGGAGGGGGAATGCCAAGTACGAACTCACCAAGCCCCGAGGAGAAGGAGGCGCAGCATGTGAGGAGATTCCCAAGTACCAGGGTATAGTGCAAGTCTGGGCCGATGCAATCCGGCCACCAAAGGCCCAGCCCCAATGTCTCTGGGTAAAGCAGATGTTTAACTCATACCGCGGGGAGATGAGTACGTTGACAAATTGATCACTGCAAGTTCATGGGTTTTCTTGGCGCCCTGGCTGGACAATGGTAAGTTGCTCCCATTGGTGAGGTACTAGAGAGTTCAAGGCCACCTGGGCTGCTGTCACGAGAAGCCGGGAGGGCAGCGCCGAGCCATGCCCCACAGCCACGCCGCCGGCCCACCTAGAGTCAGGAGAGCAAATCAGGGGGAGGTGGGCGAGCCAGCCGGGTGGACCCGCGGGGGCAGAAACGGGACAAAGGAGGTTTTCAGGGATCGGCCGTGGCGGCCGCCGCAACACCAGGGCACGGCACAGCAGGCCCCCCAGGGCAAGGCGACGGGTGGACCAGCAGGGCCGGCCGCCGCAGCACCGCGCCCCCAACCAGAGAGGAGAGCCGGCCTGGAGAACCAGGCGCCCGCCAGCCGGTCACAGCGTAGAGCCTCCCCCGCGCCCACCTACCTGGTCCTCGAAGCGGCCACCATGGCGTCAGGAGGGGGGCAGCAGAGGAAGGGTATTAATGCGGCGGCGGCACCGGGAACGCAGTGAAGGCTGGAATTCCACTGGAGCTGGAATCGGAGGTCCCGTCGCCGCTCGGTATCACGAAGTTCCGGAGGTGGAAGGCGCGGCGGCAGCAGCCGGACGGCGCGCCGGAGGGGTCCAGAGAGACCGTCTGTGGCCGTGCAGGGCCCGATTCCGGAGGAGGACAGATGGAGGCACAGCGCCCCTCCCCCCGCAGAGGCCCGCCGCGCCGTGCTCAAAAGTTACGTGAGCGAGTTGAAGGCGCCGGAGCCGCGGGCCGGGGAGGCCAAGCGCCGGCGTCCGCTCTCGATGCCGGGCGCCGCACCAGGGACAACCAGCAACGCTGGGGCACCAGACTAAGCCAGGGGATAGTGGAAGGTTCCACACGTCTGCTCCTCGAGCGTGGGACTGCACAATTGCACTGAAAGGGTGCCGGACGAGATCTTCAACTCTCCCGGCTCAGAGCACTGACATCAGGCGGCCATCTTCATTCGGCGCAACAGCGCCCCCCTGAGGTGTTCATTTTTGCTGCCCTAAGTGAAAGGTTATTTTGCTACCCCTTCTGCATGCCTCGTGTGTGCTGACTATAGCCACACCCCCCACCAAATACGTCGACGGGTCGAATGTGAACCAAAAGAGGCCCTGGAAATCATTCTCAAAGTGGCCAAATAGTACACATTTTCAGCAAGCCAACTCTTTTCCTTTGGGAAAATGTGGAAGTTACCACACAAAAGAGGCCCATTGTGCCGATGCTTACCAGGAAATCTCCAGCGCTCCCTATAGGCCAGTCCACCCCTGTACACGTCCGTGCCTCTTCACATGCATATTTACAAGCTGCCATTTCACTATTGCGTTTTAGGCCTTTTTTTAACAGAGTGAAATCAATTCACTCTCTCTTTTACTCAATCTTCAACACTCAGGCAGTACTAGAACCAGTGTCCAGATCAGGCCAGACACGCACGCACGCCCACATCTGGACACACACACACACACCCGCGCAAGCACAGGCACACAGGAGTCTATGTGAGCCAGGCAGGTGTCTGGGCCAACGCCAGCCAATTTAACATAGAGCAGGCGTGTATTTATAGGAAGTCAGAAGAAGGCTTCTGATTCCATCCACCAACCATGCTGGCTCTCTACTAACACTACCTGATTTGGATATAGAACCAGGGCTAGCTCTGTTGCATTATCTCTGCCTGTCCTCCACCTGCATCTGTTTAGCCTTCACTAAATTGAGCAGTGGATACCGCCTCAGAAGACAGTGAAAAGCAGAGGGTCCTGATGCCTGTCAGTATCTTTACTACTTTTACTTTACTACCAGCACAGGGGTGATGGCACCCCCATTCGCACCCTTCTTCCAGGCATCATAGATGACAAGTGAATAACCTTTTCACGCCGTGAATTTGTTTCCGAGCCAAGGAAATTCCTTTGACATCTCAGATATTTGGGAGGAGGATAGGAGTGGGCTCGTCTCCTGTCATCCCCGTGCAGCTGGTAGACACACCACCAAAGCACCATCTTGGTTTCAGGTCATTCACATTGGAAAAGTTCTTGCGCCAGGCTAATTACCACTTGCGGAGTGCCGTTAGCACTGGATGTGAAAATGGGACAGTGGCTCCACTGGCGTAATGGGGGCCCCGCACCACCTCAGGCCCTGGGTGATGGCTGTGCTGGGGAAAACTGCAGGTGATGCAGGAAGGAGGCGATCCGCCCCTGGCTTGCTGCGCATGCAGACTGGAAGTAGACCCTTCTTCCTGTCTGTGTGCATGCGTGAGCTGGAGGCCTGGAGTGAAGATGGAGCACCGGATCAGCTGGAACAGGTAAGGATGCCTTTTTAGTTTTAAAATGTGTATTTGTGTGTGTGTGAGTGCAGGTCTGTTGTGATTGTGTGTGTAAGTATGTAATGGTATGCTTGTATGTATGTGTGTTTATGTGTGCTTGCATGTGAATGGTGCATTTATGTGTGGGTGGTGAGTGCGCCCGTCATGTGACTCAGAATGCAGTTTGCCTGTGAATGTTCTGGGTGCTCTTGTGTAGGGAATGTAGTGTGAGAGAAGGAGTATGGGTGAGTGGCTGGTGGGTGAATGGGTATGAATATTATTGTGTGCATGCCTGTTTGTGTGTGTGAATATACCAGGTCGGTGCCCTTGGGTAGAATGCAGTGTGAGTGAACGTGAAAGGCGTATGGATGAGTGATACCGGAGCGAATGCGTATGAATGTGATTGCCAATTTTCTGGTTGGGCGCTAGTGTGGAGAATGTAGTATGGGTGAGTGACTACTGGGTGAATGGTTCTGAATGTGATTTTGTGTGTGTGAATGTTCTGGGTGTGCGCTAGTGTGGAGAATGTAGTGTGAGTACATGTGAGAAGGTGCATGTAGCTGGGTAGCGAATGGGTGCCAGTGTGATTAGGTGTGTGAATGTTCTGGGTGGGTGCTCATGTGGAGATCACAGGGTGAGTTGATGTGAGAGAACGTGAGTGGGTAAACGTGTATGAATGTGATTTATGTCAGTTTGTGAATGGTATGGGTGGCTACCCGTATGGAGAATGCAATGTGAGCGAATGGAAGAGACGGTTTATGGGTGAGTGACTGGTGGGTGAATGGGTATCACTGTGTGATAGTGTGTGTGTGAATGTTCTGGGTCGATGTCGGTGTGAAACATGCCGTGTGAGTGAATGCGATTGAAGTTTAATGGGTGAGTGACTAGGTAGTAATCTGATTGCTTGAATGTTCTGGGTGGGTGCTCACATGGAGAATGCAGTTTGAACGGATGTGGGAGAAGGTATATGGGTGAGTGAATGGGTATGAATGTGATTGTGTGTGTGTGTGTGTGTGAGTATACCAGGTGGGTGCCCGTGAGTAGAATGCAGTTTGAGCGAATGTGAAAGGCATATGGATGAGTGATACCTGAACAAATGTGCATGCAGTGAATGTGAGAGACGTTGTGTGGAAAATGACTGGTGGTTGAATGGGTATGAATGTGATTGTGTGTGGATGTTCCGGGTGGTTGACTGTGTGGAGAACGCAGTGTACATTTTCTGGGTGTATGTGTGAGTGAAAGTGAGCGAAAGTATATGGGTGATTAGGTATCAATATGATAGTTTCCGTGCACATCGCTGCAGGGCTGGGGAGTACTAGCACATATTTTTACATTTCCTTATGTGACATATCATGTTTTTCTGGCATTTCTGAGTAACGGAGAGTAACAGTCCTGCAGTGGACTTCCTGGAGTCTCTCCTTTGAATCACTTGTTTCCTGTTGTGGGTGGACCCACTGACTGCAGCCTTAAAAACCTGCCTGTTCCGCGGAGCGGCCGCGTAGTAGCGGAGAATAACAGTCCTGCTGGGCTGCCGAGGACTGATGGCTGCGACCTGCTCTTCAACCATTCCTGTACCTAGCTGGGCTCGGAATGCCGGAAGAAGGCTGTTTGCTGCGGAGCACCCGTCGATGCGAGGAGGAGGCAAGACTGCCAAAATCTCCTCTACAGCCTTCGACGTCTCTTGATCCTCCTCTCTCCCCCTCGCCTTGTGGGCTGACTCTGGTACCCTTTGCCTGGCACCTGGGAGCTGCAACATCACGGGGGGCCCTCGCTCCAGGAGCTCCAGGAGCCGAGCAACGTAAGCACAGAAGCACCTGATGTATTCGACGCACTTGATCCTGCCCCCGCAGCGAATACTACATCTGACTTTGCCCCATTACCTCCACCTGATTTAACTTTTCCCATACATTCACATCTACAGGGACCTTTTGATCTTACTGGACCCAGCACCGTAACATCACCGGTGCAAACATAGAACGGCCGCTGCCCCCCCTCTAACTGCTGGATGCCATGTGCACCTCTTAGCACCATAACTGTTCAAATTCATGCACACCCTCTAGACAATCGACCCTTGCAAAATGAGGTACACCTACTGTTTGAGGGCGGTGTGGTGGCGGCCCCGGTGGTGGCGACCCCGGCCTCTGTTGATGATGTTTGCCTTGGTCTTCTGCCTGGCTTGTCGGGTCCGGAGGCGGTGAGGGTGGTGCCGCGCTGGAGGGCGGCGGGGAGTTGTCAGGGGCGACCCCCGCCGAAGGAGGGGCTATGGGGAAAGTTGACCCAGGGGTGCCGGGGGGAGGGGGAGCCCTCCTCCCGCAACCCTCTGGGCTTCCTAGTCCCCGGGACGCTGATTTGTCAAACAAGTATGTCAGCGGTACATAGAAGGCTGTAACCCTCAGTGCCGTTGTTCCATTAAAAAGAGCCTGTGGCCCTTCAACGGGAGCAGTGGCTAAGTGGCCCACGAGGAAACCTTGCCCCAAACCCCTGCAGGGGCGTCTGCAGGGGCATCTGTCCATGGACCAAACTAAACAACAAGCTCTCTCTGTTTCTGATGCAGATGGCACCCTTATTAGTAAAAATCTGCTTAAAAAATCCTCAAAACAAACGCACCAAAAATACCAAAGCGAGTCTGTAGGAAAATCAAAGGACACCATCCACTATTATCGGCTAATCTAAACACTTTCTTTTTGAAACAAAGATTCACGGGCCTCGACCAAATGGGCACCTCTGTTCACGACCTCTCAGATGCGGTGCTCCTGGAGGGAGCTTCAAACGCTATGAACGATGTGGACTTATTCCCCCCAAAAGTATCACCACCAGTAGGCCTGGAAGCCTCTGGTCCAGTAGTTCCAATAGAGAAAACCTCTGCCTTACATGCCCCCGATAAGGAAGTCCTGAGCCCATTGACTTTAAACAAAAAGAAAACAGATAGGTAATCCACAGCCACAGGTTGCTCGCCTTTACCTATATCATCAGACCAAAGAGATCCTACATTACATTATTCACACCAGACCTCGCCTGAGACTACAGCTCCTAGTATCCTGGACCGGAGCTCTGGTCTTTTGTCTCCTTCCAGGCCAAGTGTGCTAAAGGAAAAGGGCCCTGCAGCCCGGCTAGGGCGATTGACTCTTCCAATAACTTTCTGGCGGGCTCCGTGACACCAACAACACCCACTCCAAAGAGGAGGAAGCCTCCGCCCTTTTCGACCGCACATATTGCCTAATTTAGAAAGAAGAGAGCCGACACTCACCTCTCCACGTTGGTCTGAAAGAAGTCGGGAGAGCATCTCGGACCAGAAGCCTTATAACACTCCCAAGAAACCGGACCTGATGTCACTCATGTCCTCCATTACTATCGCCCTCGCACCCTTCGCAAAATTATATGAAGGCATAAACGACACCCTGAGAGACCACACGTCTTTGATCGCCATGATGCACACAAAATTAATATTCTTGGAAGGTTTTGTAACAGCTTTAGAGAAACCGCCTCACCTGCCTCAAAAAATTAAGTTGACCTTTTCAGATGTGGGCTGCCAAACGACAAGTGTTTCTCAGTCAGTTCAACCCGCAAACATCATTGTGGCAGCTCCAAACTTAACTATATCTCCCCAAATCGACCTCACAAGAGACATGCACGAAGTTTCTACACAAACAGTTGGCTTTTTGAACTCTTTTCAACCTCAAGGTCAGGAAAAAACAAAGCTCTCAGGGGGAAAGCAGCCTATTCTTGTCAACCTTCCACCAAGTGGATCTAGTAATGGTTGTGTAGTCCTGAAATTGGTAGACCAATTACGGCACTCATCTCCAGGGCAGCAATTTAGGACTGTGTCATTGATGAATAGCCACGAGGAGCAAAGAAAGAAAGACTTCTGGATCTTTGAGAAAAGAAACACAAAGCCTGGTAAGCCTGATTCCAACGATGCAAGCCATTCAATTGACGGCCAGACGACTCCTGGTCTAGGACCGAAAGGCGCAGTTTCCCGAGCCTTTAATGAAGACCGTCTAGCTAATAGGGCGATTGACAAACCCTTGGTATCGACCGCCGGCTTCCACTTGGAACCCTCCGCGAAGACGAGGACCCTAGTATGGATTTATGTAGACACACCAGTGAATCATCAGAGACTCTCACAGACTTGATTAATCTTTCGCGCCTGCGAACCACGGAGGAAGATGATGAAGCCATGGCCCCCGCCTGAAGGAACAGCAGCTTCGGGTTTGCCAAGTTCACCAGAATTCTTGACACTATTGGAAAAAAGGAGAAACCTAAATGAAAAAGCTATGGCCCCGTCAACGGAACGGTAGCCCCTAGTTTGCAACGCTCACCAACATTTTTGACATTATCAGGAAAAAGGAGAAAACTTAATGAAAAATCAAGACTCTGCGCTCCCAAACCCCCTCAGGGTCCGAGAAACCCAAAGGCCAATTCGAATTACAGGTTTAAATCATGTGCAGGGGAGGATGGGGAAGAAATGGAACTGTCAAAGAAGTGGCCAAATCTCGTTCTCCCACACCACCCCAAGCTAGCCATAGACCCTCCTACTATCAAACAAGGCAAACCCAGCACCCAGAGTCCCCACCCCTCTAACACCGGCTCAACAAGCCCTATTCTTGCCAGACGATCGCCTGGAGGCAATCGCACCTCTCGAAAGGATAATTACCAGCGAACCGATCTGAGAAGAAACCGGTCTTTTAAATTTTAATCCATACTGGACAAGACCACAAACCTGATTCTGAATCGGAGAACAATTGTCCAGATTTTGCATAGCATTCCAAACCTGCGTTATCTAAGGTCTGAAGATATCAAAATTGTAGAATTCGGTATCAAACACAGAACTGACTCTGTTTTCCTGCATATTCCATCACAATTGGTTTGTTCAATGCTGTCCAAAGAGACAGAAAACCTGCGAATCTTGGGATTTGATCTAACTCTGACTGAACAACTAAGACATCCAACTCCAACAAGGGAATGTCTAACAAACAGAGAACGTGTCCAGTCTCCAACCACTGAAGAGTAGTTTGGCCCATCAACCACAGAAAAAAACGAGCTCTCGACAGCGTTGAAACCACAGACCTACCTTGACCCACTGAATATTGGAAGAAAGCCGTCTGGACCCCTCCCTGATATCAAGATAACTGTGATTCAAGAGAACCTGCCCTTAGATGGCCTTGTGACAGGGCCTCAGGTCGAAAAAGACAACTATGTACCATCAACTGGCGACTGGTCATGGATCCAGGATGCACTTTGTAAGGGCAAAGCATAGCCATTCAGCACATGGCATCCGTCCGGTAAAGGAGTCTGGAATATACCACTGTGGAAACAGGAATTCACCTGTCACACTGACCAAATCAAAGAGACGGCTACGATGTGATAACAGCAGATGCAGCAATGGGCGACAAGGGACGCCCTACTCAGGCCTTTTGATAGCTATAAGAACAGGAGTGGGCCTACATCTCACTAAAACATTCTACTCAGACCTGTCCTGCTTGTCGACCATAGTGGATTGGCAATCAACCACCGACTCTAACAAGATCAGCAGACCTGGTAACTTGCTGATAGTAACTTGTTATTGGAACCGGTCAGCAATTTCACATGGCAAATTTATTGACCTGGTCACGGCAATATTGGACAAAGCCATGGCAAAAAATGAGATACATTCTACCATAATCTGTGGGGATCTAAACATTGTGCTTGAAACGCCAACTAAAGGATCAAAGCACCAAAAAGCTACCAACATGGCCGTCTCAAGAGGCCTCAAATGGTCTAGCTTTGCGAAGGCTAGAGGCTTACTTCAAGTTAAGAAAAATAAAAACAAAAGGAAAGTCTTGATCATGCAAACATCCCCACATGGGAAAGGGACTCTCAATCTGGGGAACTGGATCACATTTTTGCCTCGCCTGACATTTTTCAACTAACTTCAGACACTACCATCAGAAGGACACTTAATAGCGACCACAATATTGTGGAACTATTGCTCCCTCAGATCAATACGGCCTGGCTTTCCACAATGAAGGTGGCTTAACCCCCGAAGACATAACAGCGATTACCAAAAAGTACTATTAAGCATGAAATTCTGCCACAGTCCCTCAAAAAGCCCCGGATTACAGACCGCTCCTCCTTCCATTCAGCCATGGCTCTTTAAATAAGAAGACTACCACCACGCGACGCCACACTTTTGATCTTGAAGTACATGAGAAAAAAAGGGCTATGAGGCATATCAAACGGCAGGCCGCAAAATCTTCCAACTGGAGGTCAAACCTAACGCGGTTCTCTTCATTAAACTATATAAATCTGGGGTAATACAACACAAACATATGCTATTACATCAAGCTGCTGAACAAATGTTAAGAACTCTCAGCAACAAAACAATCCCAATATTTTTGGGCACTGATCAAAGGTGCCTTGAAGACAAATTGAGAGGTTACAACTAACAGTGTAAATGAGAGGGCTTGGACATCTCATTTTGGCTCCCTTTTTGATGACCCATACCATCATAGCGGACCTGGAGAATCACTGGAAACAACTGCAATATGGAATTTCGATTACGGTGCACCCGAAATTATGGAAAAAATAAAAAAGCTCAATAGATCAAGGGCTCCTAGACCGGACGGCCTGAGAAATGCCATTCTAAAAGAACATCCAAAGGAATGGTCGGCCTTCATCCATTCATCTTTTGTGACATCTCGAAAGGAGAAACAATCCCAGCCTCTTTGAAGCTAGCAGTGATAGTCCCGATCTTTAAAAAAGGCAACAAGTCTGACCCGAAGAACTTCAGACCGATAGCGTTGTTGGATGTAATAGGCAAAATATTCGGAACTTTCCTTCTGGAAAAATGTGTGGCCTGGACAACCAGCATCAACGCAATCAACCCTTTCCAGACTGGATTCGTTAAAATCATGGGAACCTCTGTAAACATCATGCTTTTAAGCATCTTTCATAGCATTCGTGGATCTCGTTCAAGCCTTTGACAGAGTGGATCGTCAACTCCTCTGGACGAAGTTGGAAACCCTGGGATGCCCCGAAAACATACTAGGCCCCTTAAAAGTGCTTCACACAGGAACTAAAATTCAGGTCCGGCTGAATCAAGCAGGGCTCTTGACATCGCAAATCCCGACACATCGGGGGTGAAGCAGGGTTGCCCATTGGCACCGGCAGTGTACAACTTTTTCACCTCAGATATCCACCACTTTGAGCCAAACTTGAGATCATTCCCTCCTTCAATAGGTGGTGAGAAAGTGACCTGTTTGGTCTATGCGGATGATCTTATTTTAATGCACCAAACAAGAATTCGCTTACAAAGGCAGCTGGACAGTCTGCAAAGATACACTGCCTTGAACCATCTTGAAATTAACCAAGTTAAGACACAAATCATGCAATTTAAACGAGGGATCCAGAAGAAAGAACGTTTTACATGGCTAGTGGACTTGAATCTGATCAAAAAAGTTGAGACCTTTAAATCCCTGGGAACTACCAGAAACAACAGCTTGGTAGAGACTCCGTTCTTGGAAGACTTGAAAACTAAAGCAAAGCAACTGGTGAGCCAAGTTAAAATCATGGACGCAAAATTTGGACGATTTTCTTTGGCAGCAGCCATTACATACTACAAGGGGAAGATAGTTCCGTCACTAACATATGGCTCTGATGGAATTCTGGGCATCCCAGCAGAGATCTGGGGGGCGCTTGGAATCAATCATCTGGAAAAAAACATTACATCTCCCAGATTGATGTCCTGCGCAGAGAACTATCATTGTCATCACTTGAAGCAGCAGTGGAATGGAAAAGGCTATCTCTATATCGAAAAACAATGTTACCCAGCTGTCCAAAGGTGCTGGGCCTAATAAAGAAAGAAATCAGAAACAATCCATCTGTAAAGAAAGAAATCAGAAACAATCCATCTGTAAGCTTGTCCAACTGGGTGTGTCATCTTAAAAAACTATTGGCAGACCTGTGCTGCTCGGAAGAAGATCTCATCACAAACCCCATTCGGGTAAAAGAAAAACTCCTCTGTGCCGATTGGATCTGAACTTTGGATAAGGCGAGTGTTTCCAAACTGGTTGGAGAGATACCATACCCTGCTCGGAAGCAAAATGAGTTGATGCCGTATTTTCTTAAGTTCCGGGACCGGCAATTCAGGGACACGTTCATGAGAATTCGCCTTAACTTTATTCCAACTAATGAAATTCAGACTATAAGAGGCACAAATCAATCCTTTTGCTATATATTCTGCAAGGTCGAGTCGTAAAATGAATCCATCAAACATGTGATGATTAATTGCCCTAGCTTGACTGCAGAGCATCATCAATTCCTAACACCTCTTTTTCGATCCCTACAAACATTGGACGACCATCAACGATGGACTGCATTGATGAGTGCCACCTCCACGTCCTGTGTGATTGCAGCAGTCCACTTTATTCGGAAAGTCTACCCAGCAACTCCCGATTGACATCAAAGCAATCGCAGACCAGAAATCTACCTCATGGTCGGATCTGTGAGATTTTGAACGAAATGGTTGCCGGAAAAGGTGAAAAGTGGAGAATGAGGACCTTTATCTTAATGTTTGTTTGTCTTTTTTTTGTAAAAATTGCAACGCAATTAAATTCAAATAAATAAAAAAAAGTATATATATGTTTTATTGTATGTCTAGACCGGCATTGTGGTGCAGTCAGTCTAGCCATTGCTTACTGGTATGACTTTTTTTCTTTTGCATCTATGATAAAACAACATGATATGTGTTATTACTTGGCTAGATTGGCATTTTGGTACAGCCAGTCTAGCCATTTCTTACTGTGTCTTGACATTTTTTACCAGGGAATTCTTATTTCTTTATTTATTATAAGTGTGTTGCTTTAATTCAAATGATTTTATCAATAATATACAACCATTAAAACCCTATACAAAAGACCTAAAAAAAACAATAATATATTCACCTATCAATACAAATAAAACATTTAAAAACAAAGGAAGATGTATGTATCCAATTCTTGTCCATCAGTAATTTTCCTAATGTACTTCCAAACCAGGTACATTGAATTTAGCATGACCTTGGATTCAGCCGCCATCACATTAGCCCAAAATTGATTTTCCAAAGTGTCCCCTAAATGTCGTACGTAGTTTTGGTAATGAAATAAATAGATCCATACCAACTAGAAAAATTGGGTTAAAAAGTGCCTGGTAGTTTGAAATTCCTCTTTACAAATTCTGCATTTTCTCTGTTGCTTCATTATAAACATTCTAGGCCCAATAATCATAAGCGAAGGAAGCAAATTGAAATGTAAAAACATGATGAATGGTCTCAAATTGTGATATACGTTGTGGACAATATATCCCACAGGAGATAAAAAAAGGAAAATAATGCCTGGCATATTCAGTAAAATACTTTTTAGCCGATAATCAATATTGGCACCTCTAGCCCAAGATTGAGCTTTCTCTATCAATATAATCCTGGCAGAGGGAAAGTAAGGTAGCTCTTTCATATTCCAACCGATGATCCCATGAAAATCGGTACAGGAATTCCACATTTCCTTCATCAATACATATTTATTTGTGGTTCCGACTTAACCAGATCTCCATGTCAGATCAATAATATTTCACCCTTGTCAGTAAGCATTTAAGTAATAAAATGCCTCTTTTTATTTTGATCAACATGGGCGATGAAACCAGACCCAGTTCCATGCGAATTGCTTCCACGGAAAAAGATTGAGGAAGGCCAAGATTATGTTTCCACAGCCTCCCTTGTAATGTTTTTTAACCAAGAAAGCTGCTTTTTGGAATGTGTCTCCAGTCTGTACCGAATGCCAGGTACGATACTTGTTTTATATACCTTTAGAATTCCTTCAACCATAGTAAGAAAGAAATACTTTTTCGACTAACACACAATACAGAAAGTAATTCCCTACTTCTCCTTCATACACAGAACACTCGCCGTCATCTCCCTTGCCATGTCAAGAATAGAGTATGCCAACAGCATCTACATCGGAATGCCAGAATACCTGCCGAGGAAGCTACAACAAATACAGAACACACCGGCAAGACTACTCCTTAAACTGACAAGAAGAGAACACATCACACCAGCACTGAGAACATTGCATTGGCTGCCAGTTAAAAAACAAATCTTCTTAAAAATGCACTGCATAACACACAGAATGATCCATGGCCTAGAAGTAGAATGCACACAGGAGAAAATCACCAGTCACAAATCAACATGAACACTGAGATCCAGCAACAACTTCTGCCTGAAACAATGCTCAAAACAAACATTTGGGGGATCAGCATTTTCGTGCATAGTGGTGAAACTCTGGAAAGCGCTCCCAAAGGAAATAAGAACAGCAGAGTATCACCTCAAGTTCAGGAAACTATTAAAACACGGCTCTTTAACACCACAAGCTGAAGAAAACTTAGGATTGACAAAACTCCACCCACCACCACAATGCAAGAGAACTCCACAAGAATGGACTATTCAAATGTCAACCACAAACTAACCAGGAACAAGAGTAAGAGAAAGAGCCAACACATTGCAACAAACCCAAAGAGCCTCAACCAACACTACTAATAACTCTCTAATTATCAATCACTCAGCACATCCTCAACTGACTTGATATAAACCTCTTGCGCTTCTCCCTGTCAACCGTATTAACTCTCCCAAAGCCCTCCTTTTCAGATCCACTTGAGCACGTGGAGACCATGAAAAATGGTAGCAGAGCGTGGTACAAGCCCCAATAACTTAACATAACATAACGTAACCAAAAAGCCAGCTTTAGTGCGGAAGATCTACTTCACCATTGCGAATCAACTGAGTGCTTTTGGCATAACAAACTGCTTTAACATCTTGGAAGAGGCAAGGGCAGTAATGAGGGTGCCTAGATAGGTTAAGGACTCAACATCTTCCACCGGCAATTTGTCTTTTCCATACAAAATTTCTATATCTGTGCTTTCTACCCACTACCATGATCTTTGTTTTTGTCTGAATAATCTTAAGGTTGTTCTATTTAGAATAATTGGACAATGCAGTTAATGAGCACTGGAGACATATAGGTGTCTTATCTAGGAGTACGGTGTCATCATCATAGGACAGCCAAGATATTGGATGTTTGCCTGATTTGGGATCATAGTTGTTGCATCCCTCCAAGGCAACATTCAGTTATTTCTTATTGTGCCATGACATTTTTTACTGAGCATCCATGACAAAACAAGCATGATAAGTGTACTCAACCATACTTATCGTCCTGATGTCCATGCTTTTAACAATACTTTATGTGTTTTGTCTTGCATTCTAGTCTTCCATCTCACACTGCGTTTGCACCTCTTTCTGCCAATGATACTGTTTCCTCACGATACTGCTTGCTCACTCTCCTCATCTCTTTCTTCTTCTCTCAATACTCTCTACCCGGCTTCTTCCTTTTAAACTACTTGCAAATCTTCACAGCCTTGGCTTACGTCACAGCTTTGCTCCATGAGACAAACTCTTTGCTGCTTTGAGTGTCACTGGTGTAAATCGCACCTGGACTCTGATTCCCATTTACTGTCTTCATTTCATTCTATCTAAGCTATGCGCTCCTACTATTTAGACCTTCATCACTGTCGCTCATTTCACCCTTGTCGTCTTTTTCAAACTTTGTCTCATATACTTTCTCCTTGTTCTCCTGATCTCACCTTTATCTCTCCCATTTCGGCCACTGATCTTGCCTCCAATTTTTCTCTGAAAGTCACATTTCTCCGTTCTGCTATTGTTCCTTCCTCTTCTTCCCTTACTTTGCCTGTCTGTCTTCAATCCACTGTCTTATCCTACTTTCTCCCATTCTCTAATTTTGTCCTCCTTTTGGCTAGAGCCCATCCTACTGCTACCCTGTCTGACCCTATCACTTCCTCTGTAATACCTAAGGTCTATCCTTCTTTGCTGGCTTATCTCACTTCTCTTTTTAATATTTCTCTTCTTTCCTCAAATTTCTTTAATCATTTAAACATGCTACTCTTTTTCCTGTCCGAACAATGTCTTTGGTCAACCCTTCACTCCCTTCTAACTGTAGGCAGGCCTATATCTGTACTTCCTTATCTTTCTAAGCATCTGGAGTGTCCTGTTTATTCCCAAGTCCTTCCTTTTATTTCTTCTAATTCTATTCTTCCTCGTTTCCAATCCTGTTTCAGTTCTGACCATTCTACTGAGACCGCACCTCTTTCTGTCTGCGATGCTCTTCTTTCTGCACGTTATTTGAAGCACTCGCCTTTAGTAATTCTTCTTGAGTTATGTTCTGCTTTTGATACAGTTGATCACTCACTGCGTCTGTCTTCTCTTCATTCCTTTTGGTTTTCTGGCTCTGTTCTTCTCTGTTTTCAGTCTTATTTGTCTAATCGTCCTTATTTTTCCTGCGCTGGTAAATCCCCTTCCATCATGCCTCTTCAACATGGTGTGCCTCAAGGTTCGGTTTTGGGTCCTTTTCTCTTTTCTCTTTACACTTCTCTCACTTCAATTATTTCTTCCTTTGAGTTGTCTCACCATTTCTATGCTGATGATGCCCAACTTTTTCTATCCTTTTCTTTTTTCTCCTCCTCTATTCACTCTACCTTAACTTCATGTCTCTTGACCCTCAAATCTTGGATGGCCGATCATTATCTCGTTCTGAATTCTTCCAAGACTGAAGTCTTTTCTTTCCTGCCATCACTATTCCCTCTCCCCTATCTCCTCCATCCATTTTCTTTCCCCATTCTCTTTTTCCCATCTCTTCTTCTGCTCGCAATCTTGGTCTTCACGTAGTCTTCATTTTCCTTTTCTCTTCATATCTCCCTACTTTTGTGCTCCTGTCGAGCCCACCTTTTTAATGTTGTAAGGCCCAGCCCTTTCTTACTTTCTGTGCTACCAAGCTGTTAATTTCTTCTCTCATCTGTTCTTGCCTTTTCTATTGTTCCTGTATTCCGTTTTGCCCCCGGCCTCTCGTCTTACCCCCTTTAAGTATATTTTCAATTCCTATATATGTCTTCTCTTTTCTCTTTTGCTCCGTGATTCTATCTCTCCCTCACTATCTTCCCTTGGCTGTCTATCCTTTTTTCTCTGTATGGTCTTTAAATTCCTTCACAATCTTTCCCCTTCTTATCTTTCTTCCTTGGTCTCTTTCTATTCTCCCTCTCATTTTCTTTGTTCCGCTTACCTTTTTCTTTTAGCTGTCTCTCCTCCAACCTGTGCCCTTTCCCGATTTCACTCATTCTTCTTACTAGCCCCTCTTCACTAGAACACGCTCCCACTCTCTATCCGCTCTCTTCCTTCATATTCTCTTTTTCGTGCTGCTCTCAAAACTCATCTCCTTCAGTTTCTTTGGTTATTTTGATTGAATTCTCATTAATTGTTCTGTGACGTGATTATTTGTGCAGCGTTTGGTGTAAATTGCTTAATATAATACAAAATAAATACAAACAAAATATGTACGTGTCTAGACTGGCCTACATTTGTGTCCGTGTCAACATATATTACAGCCAGCTTGGACAGGTATTCTTATAGCATCATTATTGGCATTAAGCGCAAATCGGATATGAGTATGTTCTTAAATGGGAGTACTGACATATATTGGCACAGTCCGCATGGACATTTATGAGCACAGCGAGCATGAATATGTCTTTTATTCTGCCAAATATTGTGGGGAAAGGCATGAAAATGCATTTGGAAAGGTTCCTGTGAATTGTTGGTGACTTGCATCTATTGAATATTTTGATGAGTTACCCAGTAAAACCGATTGCAAATTGTCTGTCTTTTTACCCACATTTTTCATAGAAAGTGTGCTGTATAATGCACCATTTTAACTCATAAAACAATTCTTGTGTCATGGGTTCGGGCACCCTAACTACACTCGGTCACTCTTGTATACTTGTCCCAAATATTTACCCCATCCAATACAAATATTCACCAGCCGCCACTGGGCACTGGTACATTTGGGTGGAAGGGGCCAGGCACTGCCCCCTTTTTCTTATGCTAGGTGAAAGATGTAAGCTTTCATTTAAAAACATACATCTATGACCTAGGGCAGTGCACACATGACCCTGCAGCAGCATGATCATCATGGACATTGCGCACATATGGTGGTCCATTCAGACCCAGAGTGTGGGGTGCTTCCTGGGGTGGGGCTTGCTGTGGAGGGCGGAGGGCTCAGCATGGTTTACAGATTCCCCTCAAGGTTTGTGTTACACCACTGAGCTGCTCTACCTTCAGGCCACCAGGAAGTATGACAGAGCTTCTGCCATCTTTCCTAAAGTAGAGCTTTACTAGACAGTGCTGCTGGGGATTATAACCAATTTTACCGACACAGTGTTCTTTAAATTTGTGCATAAAAGGATGGGCAGGGTTAGGTGTTTTGTCCAGGGCAGACATTTATCATGGATGACACAGAGCTGTCTACAACAGGGTGCCTTACAGCCAGGGGTACCTCCAAGGACACTCCCTGGCCTTATTCAGTGGGGTGTGAACAAGTGCTAAAAAGTTAATTTAGGCTGTCTCAAACTCTGGGAGACAGGATAAACTGTTAATGTGGAGTTTAATGTTGTGCCACATATAAATCGGTGAAGTAATGATCCAGCCGACTCATTGATTCTCACTCACCCGGTTGCCCCTTCTCTGTAGCATGCAACCCCTTTTGAGGCTGCTTTTTTGGGATGACTGTACAGTTATTCATTGTGAATTTCATTGATATTGTGATGTAATCATGTCTGTTACTGAAATGGCTAAACCGATCACTGCAGCAATGCATGAGAAACTGAAGGAACTTAATGCTTCTGATTACAACATTCAGCAGATCCATCAACGGCAACAAACATTTGGTATTTCTATAACGTGGTCCACAATCTACTACCACAACATTGGAAATTCCCACCCAGAGAAGAGCATTATCAGGCATTTGGACTAGTATACATTGTGGTGTAATGGGGAGAGCTGCCGCTCTGCATTCAGTATATCCTAGGATGGGTAGTCTTTTCCAGATATGCGCCCACAGTTATCTTTGTGCACTTAACACCTGGCATGCACAGAGCTTTAGTCTACCAGATATACGCCCACAGCTAGTTTGTTGTACTTAACACATACCTGTAACTGTTGTTCTCCAGCATGGGTCTGGCATGGATTCACATGCTCATGAATATTCCCCGTCGTCAGGCTGGGAAGCCTTGGTAAAGAAAAAATCAGTATCAGTTTCGTTTCTGATCTGTCTTTCTTAGTAGTAACCAATCACAGATCTCTGAGTCATACTGCCCCCAGCCAATGACTGCCCTCTCCCTAAGCCCCACCTCTGGCAGCCATCCTCAGATTTTTACCGCACGCTCAAGTGTTGGGAGTCCTCGTGTTTAGCTCTTGAGTTTTTTACTGCGTTTTCACACTTTTTCAGGAGATTTTCTCATTTTTCGGTTTAATCGAGCCTCAAGCTCCACCGTTTCTACTTCTGATAACGGGGACCCGTTTCAGAATTCTTCTACGCCCCTCAAGGGTAAAGTTTTCGTCTAATTTTCACTTCTTGGAGGATTCCTGAAGATCTGCGGCCTACCTCAACGGACATGGCCCAGGACAAAGGCCGGTATGAGACTTTCCCATCAGACTTTCCCACAACGGGCTGTTCCTAAAATCGCAAAGGCAGTGCAGCTTAGCCTGAGCATATGGGGGCCTTTGGAGTGCAAGTGCACTACAGAGATAGTGCCATCACTGACCCCTTTATTCACTGTCATCCCTAGTGACATATTAGTTGCTCCTGTCCTGCTGTTAAGTGACCTGCATTTGGAGAATCATGTTTTTTTAAATAAACAAATTATCTCTATCCGGCAACGAACTTCTGAAATATTCAAACAGTTTAATACTTTTTCACTGTAAGTTTAATGTTGGAGCAGCATTTTAGCATCAGATGATCCACATATAATTCTGGACATGTTTGGAAAGGTACATCAAAAAACGTTTTGCACAATATATCTTATGTATACAGCATCTATCTGCCAGGATGTAGCCTCGTAGGTCTGTGGCCTTGTCTGGGAGTGCTTACACACCTCACCCAAAGTTCTGGTGTACCTTACTCTGGATGAAGGGGTGAAGTGTAAACTAAGTAAGAGAAGATGATAAGTGCCACACCATTTAAAGACTGCTGCACATCACAATGGTGCTCCATTTATACATCTCTCAGTGATGGAGGGGTGATTTGGTACTACCATCATTCAAACACGTGACTGCAGGTAGCACACAGATCAGAGAAGAGCCAAACTGTCTTCCCAATTCTAATTTGATCAAGAATGAAAACCAGGAGGAAAGTTTCTTTAACAACCACATATTACTGGATGTGGTATCTAAACTAGGTAGGTCCCATCTTCTGATGTACACGGATATCTCACTCATCCATCCATATATATATATTTATATCCATATTGAACTAATCATCCACACATTCAGCACCTGTACAACCATTCATCTGTCCACCCACTTCTGCAAACATAGTCATCCTTCCATGCAACCATATTCATCCACTCACCTATTCATTTTAATTAGCCAAAAAAAGCCAAATACCAATGCTTGTTGGAATTCACCTTTCCTCCAATTGGGGGTGCTGATCAAAGGAACAATACTGAGTAGACCTATTTGTTCATTTTCTTTTTACTGTGTATAATTTTTAGAACGAAACTTTAACATTTCCATATTTCAAGTACTTCTTTTAAAACCTGTATTTGTATTTGATCAAGGATACCAATTTAAACAAACAATAACAAAAAGAGAGTTACAATCGCTGTATGGCTGAGGTCAATGCATAATGAGTGGTATTGCATATCATAGCAATTATTCATCATTCTGTCCATAAATATCTTCTGCCGTTTATCATCTTGAGTACCTTCACTTCATGGGCCCATCAGTAAATTGTCTACTGCAGGACTGTATAATCTCAGTTTCATGCAGAAATTAATTCCCTCAAGCAAGTCCAAATGTCTTTTGTTCTACTAGCCAGAGGCAGCAAGGCAGCATATGCTACTGAATGATTGTAGCAATAAATTATGTCGATCCACTTTTGGAGCCATTTTTCTCCCTCAGCACATAGCCGCACATTACTGCTTAGCTAAATGCACAAATCTTGTTTCTTCAATAGACTTAAAGTGGAATGACTGGATTAAACCCAAGAGCGATACTTTGGTAAACCATCTGCAAGTCACAATTCATTACTTTTGACATGTTATCACCAACCTCACCCCACAAGCCCCATGCTAGGTGTGGGGTGTAATATGCCTGATGTAGGTATTTGAGATGTATCAGCCTTTGCCGCTGACATTTCATGTTTTTGGAGACACGCCGCATCTCATTCTAGATCCACAAACAGTGTCCCTAGCACTCATCCCAGCATTAGATTTGATGCACTCTATATACCTTGCTGCCTGCTTACCGCAGAAACATCTCCTGCTGCTTCAGGGAAGTCCTAAACAGCGGCCCCTCTCTCACGAAGTTGCTAAAGGCTAATTAACACACCATCCATAAAGAGATTCCCCCGTCGCGTGATGGCCAGCTTATACATTTGCTTCTCGAAGGAAACTGGGATCACTAAAAGGGTCTGTTTTTTTTTTATCTTGCCAGGTATTACCACCATAAGTACACGTTCTCACACTTCTCTGCTTGACAGTCATTAGAAACATATGCCCAGCTGCTCCCACTTTGCTTTTTACATCATATGATAGGGTCCACAATAACATGCTAGGTATTGCCATGCTAAGCTCAGGTAATCACAACATATGGCAGGTGTTACCATTATAAGCCAGGTGTTTAAATTCATAATAATAAATAGAATCTCTTTTTTAAAATAATGCTCCTTCCAGGCTACCGAATCTGAAAAGTTATTGTTTAAATGACAGGCATTCCTGCTCATGCGGCCTTGTCTTCCACCGTACCCTAGGCTCCACCCACCATTGCTGATTCAGTGATGCCCTCCCTTTATCTTCCTCAACAACTTCTGCCTCGCTATTCTGCATTACGTCAACATAGGATTGCACTCTAAGCACGTGGCCAATGTTGCGATGCATGTTCAGATTTAGATTGCGAAAAATATATTAAAACATGGAGAATGTGTAAAGGATGGTGTAAGGGGGAGCGGGGAGCTTTGTGGGTGGAAGCCATTGGCGGGTAGTGGGAAGTTATATAAGGGGTAACTAACCATTTGCTTTGCGATAGTGTTATGTAGAATACATTGCATGTGCATGATAGTTATAACATGAACTAATGCTGTATTTAAGAGCAGGCCGGAATCCTCACAGGCCGTGTTGGAGAAACAGAACAATGAGGCCTCATTTCTTGCTTGATTATTACATTTTGATTCCCATTTGGGGCAAGGAACACGCACGTACACCCACATATAAATGTATCTATTAAGGCCTTTGAAAAATTAAGCAGGAATGCACGCAGCCAAATAAGCAAAGGGATGCAGCCCAGTACAAAGGCCATACTCATGGGAGTACTGGGGCAGAGGTCTTGGGTTGCCAAAATATGAACTAATATTTAGGACACTAGAACCCCCCAGAAATATGGTCACTCTATTTGAACCAGATGTCCAGTAATATCAAAAAATTCATTCATGAATTGGATTGATGAGTGGGAGACAAGATCTACCTTGGGAGGGGGAACTGATAGAGGGGGGAGTAGAGAACAACATGATCTGTGATTTGTACCAAGGAGAGTTAAGGATGATGCCCATACAGTGGGGAGGCATAATGGGGGCGCCTGCGTGTCTGGGCTGAGAAAAGAGTTGCTTTGTTTGCAAGGACCAGGCTGAACTTGAAGCTATCTGGTCAGTTAATTTTGACGACCAGGTGCACATCATGTGATTAGGAGTAAAGAAAGGGTGGTGCCAGTTGAGTCTAACCAATTGCTTTGTAGCGCTTCAAGATGGTAGAGCCCGTAACCCACGTGTGGTGAAGATGGAGGAAAAGACTATGGGCCTCATTACGAGGCTTGCGCTCACGGATTGAAGGGGGCCGGTACGGGACCGGCCCCCTTCATTCCGTCAGGGCTGATTACAGGGTTCCCATCTAGGGACCCGGATCGGACGCCTGGTAAAACCAGGAGTGCTTTCCGGGTCCCGCGAGGGGAAGAAGGAGGTAACAACGGGACACTTATAATGTGCCCGTTGTTACCTCCATCCCCATTCCCATTGAGCCCCATGGGGGCTCAATGGGAATGGGGAATGGTTCCTGCAAGGAGGACTTACCGGGTCCTCCTATGTCAGAATGACCCGGTCAGTCCCCATTGCAGGAACCCGGAAAAGGAGCCCGGTTTGGAGGCAGCCATGGAGCTAATAGCTCCATGGCTGCCTCCAAAATCGTAATGAGGCCCAATGTGACCAATTGTAAAATGGGCTGTATGTAACTATTATCATGTAAATAGGTGGTAGCCAATGAGGGTGGGGGATGAATACTGTTTATCGAGTATTTCATGAATGATGAGTTGTATGTTTATAAGATACATACCATTTTGAGGACGAGGGAGCTCTGTGGCAGTGGATCTGTAATACCCTGTCACCCATTCCTTTTTGTATACAAAATAAAGCTCTTGTTCTTCCCGAAAAAGGGTGCACCTAGCCTTTTTGCCTAGCGGGTTCTTTTTTCTTGGTCTGGTTGTTGGAGTGTGTGGGATGTTTTTACCCATGCATCCCAGCCCTACCATAAAACTGTGCAGTACTGGCATGGAAAACATCATGATGGCCAGAACTCCCCAGAGAGTGCACAGGGAAAACATGAAGAATAGGCTGGCACCCATTTTTGCCTAAGTTGTGAGCACAGGAGGGCACTGCCTAAAACCACCATTGGGCTACACACACAGTAGCCTGAAACCATTGGGAATGGCAATGCTGATTGCCAAAAGGCAATTCAGAACTGTGGGGAATTCATTTTCTTAATCCCAAAAATGGTTGCATTACCAGTACTCACCACTATCAGAAAGCCAGCGTTTTAAAACCACCAGACTTTTGTGTAAAACTGAACAAATGAAACAAAACCAGACCAAGGAAAGACTTGCTAAGAGGTGGATACAATGTAAAACTATATTCTGAAATGACTTGAAGGAAGTCATTATTTAATATATAGGTAAAAATTGTCAGTTTGATTTGAATGTAGAAAACTGGGAACAAAAAGTGACATTTAGCTGAAACCTGGCTTAATGAAACTGAATTCTGCCTGACAACTACCCCCGACAGGAGTTGAAACTGGATCAACAGCCACTCTTCCCAGGCCTAGCTGCATCCTGCTGCCCCTTGCCAAAAGGAGTTCACCTCTCTGATTAGATTAGGGGTGGAGCACCTGGGAAATGGAAGGGACAGAACAATGCAACATCCTTGACTCAGGCAAATGTTATATTGGGGGCGTCATAAAATAGCTTCCTCTTGGGAGAAACTGGGGGGCAGCTGTGCCTCTGTGAACAAGCTGGCTTGGGGGAAGTGGATAAACCAGTTATCCCACCCTGTGATGTGGGAAGCCACACCCCTTTTTGACTAGAGCATAATTTTAAAAAGATAGATAACTCATAGTGCGGACTTGTCAGAATTATATAAGTAATATCATTATTTTTGTGATTTTTCTGTGAACATTTTAAGAGGCGTTAGGACCCTGTGGTGTATTCTGGGGGGTTGCTAGCGGAAAATAGGGTCTCACTCCAAATGTATGCATGTTAAAAATCTGACACTTTATCATCTGTAACCCATATCCCTGGTGCACATTTGTGTAAAATCTGGAAAGGTTTAGAGGTTGTTATCTGGATGAAAAGGGGAGAATTCTGTCATCAGTGGACACGACATCGTACAAAGACAGGGATCAGATGGTTTGGTGCTACAGAAAATATGTTAACTGGACCTATAATATAAGAAAAATGGTACATAGATAAATATGTGTTTGGGTCAGAACTAGATTTGTGTGCAATCTGACAAGGGGAGGTTCCTCTGACCATAAAACCTACAGCATCACTCTGACTCACATTTCCTTCCCCCAATCAAGGGAGAGAGGAGGAATTGGCCAATGATAAGTGAGAGGGGCAGGTTTAGTTATGACCAACGCACACACCAACTTTCCAAAACACATAAAAAGAGACTGCTGGGACAGGTAGAGACATTCAATTCCATTTGCTGCGGAGCATGCTGACCGACGACTTCACATCCAGAGATCCAGACTTCAAATCCATCAATCTCCAGAACCTGTAGCAGAAATTAACTCCAGAATTTGTAGCAGAGAGGCCTGAATCCACCAGCTGAATCCTCTTCAGCAGGCCTCAAAACTAACCAAACTATTCAACACCCGGGCGAGCTGTTTGAAGTTTTGCCGAGAATTTTTGCAAGAACCTGTAGCAGTACCCAGAAAGCAGTGTTACATCCAGAATCCAGAGAGGCTAGACCAGCAGAGCAGAGCTGACCCAGATCGTTGTGAGCAGAACCGGTGCCTGATTGACCCGCCGAGCAGACAGAACCGCAGCCGGACGTGTTGACCAGATCCGTGACGAGGCCTAGTTCAAATTTATATTGTGAGTACCTAGCAGAACTTTGCAGAACCAATCTCTTAGTTAAAATAATCTAATCCAAACTATTTTGACCTAAGTAGAACTGCCTCCTAGAAATCGTGTCATCTTTCATTTTTAAAGCTGCACAACTGTCACCTGTCAATTCTGCAGCTGCAAGCTGTCACCTGTCATTTTGAGTTTACTTTAAATCCGAAAAACTACCTTTATTTAATTGTCCGTATCTCTGGAAACGTTTGGGCTAGAAACGACTTCCTACTCCCTATACTTTTCTCGTAATCGCGAGACACGCACTCGCGAAATTTACTGCGATTTGCGATTTGGCCCGATTTCTTCATCTGTAGAAATCAGCAGCTTTTTGCTTCTCTTTGCTAAAATTCGTTTGCAATCAGCTAATCATTCATAGAGTATTGTTAAAGTGAGCCTGAACTAATATAAAGTAGCCATCACCTACCCTGAACCTCTAGAGGGAATTAAAAGCAATTTTAGCACCTTTTCACTTCCTTGCAAACCACATTAAAGTAATTTGCCTGTGTTTAAAACTCATCCCTGTTTTCCCTAAGCTTGCTGGGAGAACTGGAACCGTGTATTGCATTATAAATTGTGATTTGTTGGGATTCTTGAAGACTGTGTGCTCTCCTTCCATTTCTTGTATTGCATAGGGGGGGAGTGAATTGTCAAAAGAAAAAGTGATCATATTACCTTTTGCTAAAATCATAACAAGTTATTTCTGTACTGCATTTTATTCCACCTTGCGTTTCCTTGAACCATATAAAGCATTCTTTCCCACCTTATTCTTCTGTTCCTATTCATAAGTTACCTCTTGCGGACTATTGCTAGTATTCTGAAGTGTGATATCAGTTATCAATTGATTTATAAAGTGTGATAGATAGATATTGTTGAATTGTCCAAATAAACCTTTTAATTTGCAAAACAAACCTACTTTTTGGCTCAGTGGGGTCAGGGGGATTCTAAGAGGGGGGTGTTATACAAGGGTTGTCATCCAGAGTACTGAACTGGATATACAAATACATCAATAAGGGTTTTCCTCAGCATCCCAGACTAGGTATTGACTTAGCTGTATTGTTGATTGAATATCGCTTACAAAAGTGGGGGCTCGGAGCCGGTATATTCTGGGTTAGATTTACCACTTGTGCAGATTAATACAGTGTGCCAACTGATCAGATACACATATCCGGTTAGATCACCATGCTGTTTTACACTGTGAAAGCATCCCTCAAAGGAACGCTCTAAGGAAACGGTCTGTTTTGCAAAATAAAATACAAACTTCTGTAAATCAGGAAGGAACTCAAATTCCAGAATGACGACCTTGGTAGATATGAAAATAGCCATAGAGCACTTCTTACATAAGCCATTTGTGAGAGGTGAGTGGACTCATCAGGACCAAACGGTCTGGTTGCAGACAATCGCGCAACAGGTCACTGAAACAGGGTCAGATATATGGGGAGATCAGGGTCCCCTACATGTGGCCCTGAGTGAACTATATATGGCCCCTAAAGCCAAAGATGAACATAATAAGATTGCCAGGATAGCGGCATATTTGTATCTATATATGGGAGCCATGCAGGACAAATGTGCTGAAGGCCAAGATCTGGCAAATAGGCAACAGATGGCATTAGAGAAGGCCCAATCTGATCTGGACTCTTCTGAGCAGAGGCTGCTCAGGAGCCAGGAGTCAGAAAAGGACAGCAGACAGTACATCACTAAAATAAAGGAGGATATGGATGTGCTGCAACAGGAAAAGGCGGACCAGGATACCAGATTTCTGGCCTTGCAGAAGGAGTACCAAGAAGGTTTGGACTCCCTACTGCAGAGCCAGAAAAAGCTGGAGCAACAATTAGATTTCAATAGGGCATGTGCCGAGCAGGTAGTCACCCTGCAAAGCCACCTAGATAGGGAGAAGGCAGAGAGCAATAAACTGATTTTGAAAGACCTGGACCCCAGGCAGAGTTTGACCAGGAGCGCCAGAAAGCTGGTGCCTTCCAAAGGCAAAGGGACGACCTGGCGGCACAGATGCAGGCTCTTAGTCAGGAAAGGGATACCTTAGGCCAGGAAGTCTGCCACTTAAAAAGGAAAATAGAAGAAAATCACCTGGCCCTCCAGGGACTGGGTGACCTCCAAAAAGAACACCAGAACTTGTTAGAGCACACCAGGAGGGTGGAGGATGCTCTGGCAAGAAAGGAAGAGGCCAATAGGGACACAGCTCAGGAGGTAACCCACCTGCAGCAGAGACTGGCCCAGTACTCCAGGACCAATCAGGAGGCACAGAGAGAAAATGAGGCTCTCTGTCAGCACAATGATAGGCTCCAGCAACAGGTAGCGATGCAGGAGAGACTGATAGAGTCTAGTAAGGCCTTAACTGAGGAACTGAAAGCGCAGGCTCTTGCATTGCAACAGGGAGCAGGGGCTGATAGAGATGAAGTTCGCTGGGAAAGGGAAATGCCTGAGCATAACCTCAGGAGCCCTTGGGCCAGAGGCCTTCACCTCTACCAGTGCCTGGACTCTGCCACCCCTATGTTCCCTGGCGCACATGAGCACGGGGCCACAGGCATGGCAGATTACTATCCAGCTAAAAGTATGGGGCTCATAGGCCAGTACCACCCAGGAATGGAGGGGCGGGCATCCGGGTATGGGCACCCTAGCACAGTGCAATTTAGTGGGGAACCCCAGGAGAGTAGGCCCATTAAGGGCATCCTGAAAACCTCTGCCCAGTTAGGTCAGTGGGGGGGGGGGTACCCATCAAATCCTGGCAGCAAGGAGGGGTCTGAAGACCCCTCTGAGCATTACAGGACACAGGAGACCAGGTCCCCACATTCTGCCAGCCATTCCCAGGCTCGCAGAATTCGGGAAAACCTGGAAGATCAGACGGGCACCTCTGGGAGCAGCACTTCTGAGTCGGAGGATGAATGGACCAGGGTTACCCGAACCAAAAAGGCCAATAAGGCAAAAAGGGCCTTGCTTAAGGACCCATTGAAACAAATAAAGGCAATAAGGAGTGTCATCACGCCTTATCATAAGAACGCCAAGTATTCTGTTTGGGAACACTTAGAGCTCTATGAGCAAATGATGGAGACTTTCCATTTGAAGGACAGCCAAAGCTGTATTCAATATGTAAAGTGGACCTTCTCACCAGAATACTCCAGTTTCTCTGCGGGGCTGGAGGATCAAAACCATTCAAGGTGGTCCACATACAGGGCGGCCATCTTGAAACATTTTTCTGTGCACAGAAATCCTCAAGAGGCTCGCAAGGCAGCCTACAATTTGCAATGTGGGGAGGATCAGGCCCCACAAGAGTTTGTGCAAGAATTAAAGCGTGCTTTTGCGCAGACCACCAGAAGGGTGCGCACGGATAGCAGAGAATTTATCACTACGTTTTTCCATGCCTTACCCAAATACATAATGACCCAGCTCGTGAGAGATTTTCATGAGAAAAGATCTTTAGACTGGGTCATTGAACAGGCTACCCGGATCTATGAGGTGCAGAAGCCCATCGAAAATAAAAATAATGTGCCGAAAAACCCCAAAACCAACAGCACCCCTGCTGCTGCCAAGGTGGCAGAGGTAAAGGTTGCCCCCGTTTTAGATTTGGAGATGGGGGGGCCTAAAAACCTCCCTGCACCAAATAATTCACAGCCCAGAAGGCCCTCGGGCCAGTCACAGACAGGGAGTTGAGGAGGTAGTCCCACAAATGGGGTCCCCCGCCCCCCTGACTATATTAGTCCCCGCTACAAGGGAAACCGACCAATCCTGGGTTATGTGTGGACTCCTCCAGCCCAAGGGGGGGATCCAGCCAAGCACCTGACCCGGGGAACTTCCCTTCTAACTTCCCCCAGGAGGGCAGAAATTCACCAAATCCTGGGCAGAACTTTTTCCCCAGGTATCCACCCAATTTCCAGCCCCAAAATCATCCATCCTTCTTTCCCCAATTCCCTGAGCCCAGACAACCTAATCCGGGAGAGGGGAGGCCAAGGGTGGAGGGATACCAAAATCTTCCCAACCAGGGGTACTACCAGAGAAGGGATAGCTACCCTTCCCGGGATCAGCCCAGGGGAGAAAATAGAGCCCTGTATCAGCCTGAGCGGGTTTCACAACTTGAGCGCCAGGTCCAAAATATGGCACGAGATCCGGGTCACATACTGAGGGCTCAACAGAACCCTCAGATGAGCATGCCACCGCAGAATGCCCCAAACTCTGGACCTGGTGCTCCAGAACAATGACGGGGGCAGCACCCTGATAACCCACCGGTTCCCAGGGAGGAGGCACAAGGGGAAGGGGTGTGTAAAGCCTTGGAGGAAGCTTCCTTCCCAACTTGTAAACAGCCCCTGGAAGACCAGGAACCAGAAACAAAATCTCCTACCCCTGAAAGCCTGCCTCCCAAGGAGCAGAGGGGGGTAGGAGACACAAAGGACTCAAACAGACCCACTTTGTAGAGGAGGTACAGGTCTTCCAATTTGAGGGAGAGGGATCCTCAGAAGATGCTGGGAAAAGGATCTTCTCCTTCATAGATGGGGGAACCCCCCCCCCCAAGGAAAAATGGGTCCCCAGGGATGCCAATTCAGACTGGGGAGATGTGGAGACTGAGCTACCGCCGTCCATCATCTCATCCCAGAACCGACAATACCAAAATCCCCTGGTTCAAACCCATCCTTGTGACTGCCTCCAAAAAGGGGGGGGCGGCCCAGAACCGGAACCAGGGGAACCCACAATGGCTCTGATCTCCAGTTGCCAACTTTTTCTTTCAGATTCCCAAGGCTCTCCACAGAAATATGCCCAAATCTCTTCGCTAGCACTGTCCAAAACCAGAAAGTTAGCCCACCAGTTGTCCAAAAATGTGCATTATCTGTGCCCCCTTGAGGAGAAGGAGGGAAGATACTATGCCCCGGTACAAGTACAGGGGCAGGGTACAATTTTGGCACTGGTGGACACTGGATCCCAAGCTACCCTTCTGTCCAAAAGGGCCTTTGAGGAACTAAATGCAGGAAGGGGGGAGAATTACCGTATTCCTCTCACCTCTCTTCCTGGACAACTGCAGAACTTTGACGGGAAGGAAATTCCTGTCGAGGGGACTGCGGATTTGGACATCAAAATTGGGCGACACAAGGTGAAACACCCGGTCATAGTAGTGACTCCAGAGGGCACCCCTTGTTTACTAGGGAATGACCTCCTGAGAAGGTTGTCACCCCTAATAGATTGCGTAAACAAGGTCCTCTGGACCCAGACTAGCCGACCAATAAAATTAAAACAGAGTGTCAACCATGTTAGTTTAAACGGCACCTGCCACATGGTTGAACAAAAATCTGACCAAGTAGAATTTCACTTCCAGAACAACCAGATTCCAGACGTGACAGTAATAGCAGTAGGACAACAGACTGGTGATGGGGGTCCTCTCTATTTCTGAAAATCAACCTTCCTTCCAGTTTAAGGTGGTATTCCACACTGGAAGGAAACACTCTGAAATTCTTCACCAATCCACAATCAGAAACTCCCACTCCTATAGTCCAGAAAGATGTGAAGTCAGCTCAGAGCCTGGCTGATATTCAGCAAATTGGAGAGCAGTTGTTCATCCCTGTTCAGTTAAATGATGGGAAGGACTCTGTTCTCGCTCGAGTTTGTGTGAACAACGGTAAGAGCTTCATCAGCGAAGCCATGTTCGGCCAACTCCCAATAGATCCAGCCATTCCCACATTCAAACTGATAGACAAATGGGAAATGGACCTGGAAGCACCTAATTCCAAACATCTCCTGCCAAGCAGGTGTATGTTCAAAATCTCCATTGGCAACAAGAGCATAGTCCATAATTGTTGGGTCGTGCGAGACGTCACTGCCGCCTTTTACTTAGGCAGTGACATTCTCAATAGCTTTGCCATTAGTTTGGACCTAATAAACTTCAAAGCTTGGTCCCGATTAGCGGATAATCCCATGGGCTTTGATGATTCAGAAAAAGCATTTAGGTCAGCTCAATTGCTACCTTATGCAGTTGAAATTCAGATTAAAGAGGAAGTCACCATCCCAGAAAGGACCCGACAATTCTCCCTGGAAGTGAAAGTTAAAAGAGGACAAAAATTGAAAAACCCTGATGCTTATATTCATCTAAATGCTTCTCTCCAACAGCAAGGGTTAGGGGTAAACCCAACACCATTAGTCAACATAGAACATGACACCATTCCAATAGAGGTGGATAACAGCGACTTACAGAGTATTACTCTAGCCGCAGGCACCATCATTGGAATGGCGGTTGAAGACCGACATTTCTCCATTGATTTAGGAAATGAACTGTTAGGACCAATCCCCAAGGACTGTTTGGACAGTGACAGTGAGGACAATACAACACCAGACAGGATTTTCACCCGGCATGGGGGGAACTTCCTGGTGTACACTTCTTGCCCTTATGGTAAGGAAGATGTGACTTGTGACTTCAGGAGGGATGAGGTGATTTTCCAGGTCCATGAGAGCTGCCTTTCCCACCTGAAGCCTCCAGTCCAAATCAGCACTCTGACCAGGGACTTCTCCACCCAGCTGGAGGAGGCCGCTGAGCTAGCCAAACCAGAAGTCTTCCCAGGCTTCAGGCAGATGGTGGAAGAGAGAGTCAACCTAGCTGATGCCTGTGTGACTCTGGAACAGAAGCGAAAGTTGAAACAAGTTTTATTGGATTTCCAAGATCTCTTTGCGGTAGACTCATATGACTGTGGTCGCACCGACATCCACACCACAACAATTCCCACGGACCCTGGAATGACTCCAGTGTTTGTGAAGCAATATCGCTTGCCTCTCGCATCCATGGAGTCCCTTACTGAAATAATTAAGAACCTTGAGTCCCGGGGAATAATCCGTCCAGTCCACAGCACTTTCAATAATCCGGTGTTGGGAATATTGAAGCCAAACGGCCAGTGGAGACTCTGCGCCGACCTTAGGGAGCTCAACAAACGGGTCCATACATCCCGATGGCCTCTGCCCTACATTGACCAAGGGCTGGCCCAGATTCAGGGGTCACAAGTATTCACAGCAATAGACCTGACCAATGGATACTGGAGCGTGCCTGTCAGTAGGGAGGACCAATACAAACTGGCTTTTACCTTTGGGGGCCAGCAGTACACATGGACCCGGACTCCCTTCGGATACCTCAACTCCGGCAATGAATTCAACATTTACCTACATAAGGCCATGCCCGACCTGGGTGTGAGGGGTAACCTGGCTTATGTAGATGATGTCCTCATCAAAAGTTCATCTGTGGAGGAACACATAGCGGAGAACTGTTATGTTCTGACACAGTTGAGGGCCGCCGGAGCAAAACGTTCCTTTCAGAAAGCACAGTGGTGTAGAACCTGTGTTAATTTCTTGGGGCATGAGATTACTCCTCAGGGTCTCTGTCGCCAAGAAAAGAAAGTGGAAGCACTCCAGAAACTGAAAGACCCCACAACTCTGCGGGAACTAAGGAGCCTCCTTGGACTGACTAATTACAGCAGAAAGTTCATTGAAGGCTACGCAGAGATAACTAGACCCCTGATTCATCTCTTGAAGTGGGGGGTCAAGTGGGAATGGGGTCCAGAACAATCCGAGGCAGTAAGACAACTCAGAAGAAGCCTCTCACAAGCGCCTTGCCTAGCTTACCCTGTCAGAAACAAGGAGTTCTTCCTGGAGACGGGGTTCTCTAATACGTGCTTGACGGCAGTATTATACCAAAAGCATGACAAGGTCAATAAAGTAATCTCCTATGCGAGCAAAACTTTATCCTCTGTGGAGGAAAAATTCAACGATTGTGAGAAGGCACTCCTGGCAACGGTGTGGGCATTGAAGAATTACCGCCCGTTTATCCAGGGGGAACACATCATAGTGGAGACTCCACACCAGCCTCTGCAATATCTCCAAAGTGACAGAATCCGGGCCGGAAATGTGAGTTATTCCCGAATTAATTCCTGGATTCTGTCAATGCAAGGCTTTCCTGTGGAGGTCAGATATGGCCAAAACAAGAAGAGTCCCCTCGCGCAAGGTCTGGCTGACTTGCATGATTGTGCCAGAGAAAACTGTCTCGAGGACGAAAGTCTAAAAATCAAGGACAACATGGAGGCATACCTTAATTCCCCACACAAAGTCTTTGAAGAAGACAAGTGTGAGGGAATGCCCACTGTCTATGTGGATGGATGCTCTTACCATGTTGACAACAACGGGGAGAAAGAACTGGTGGTCGGCGTAGGGAATGCATGGGTGAAGGAGTTTCCAGAACCCTCTGCTGGATACAAAATTGGTCCCCGAAGTAGTCAGGTGGCAGAATTGATGGCTGTGCATCAGGCCATCCTCACTGCTGTCCAACATCAACTCCACGAACTGGTCATAATCCCAGATTCGGATTATGTACGGAACGGGTTCGTGGAGCACCTGGTTAACTGGAAACCCAGAGGCATGTTATGTGCTAATAACAAACCCTTGAAACATGGGAAGTTAATTCAAAACATTGATGATCTGGTCACATAGAATGGGATGACCATCTACTGGAAAAAGATCAAGGGTCATTCCAAAGTAGAGGGACCAGACAAAACTGGAAATGACTTAGCTGATCAGCTGGCCAAAACTGGGGCCATCCAAGGGGATCTAATAGAAATAGAGTTCCTGTTGGGGGAAATCCAGGTCACTGCGATCACTAGGTCCCAGACAAATGCTCACAATGATCTTTCAACTGCCCAATGGAGCAAGGAGACCCCTGATGCTGATTTGATTACAGCTCAGAAGGGGGATCCAATCATTGGTAAGTTTTACCAACACCTTGAGGACCCTGAGAACTTTCCTCTGACGGACACAGATTACATTGGGAAAGTGGACCTAAGAGTGTTGATGAAATGTCCAAAAATGTTCCGAATCCAAGACGGTTTGTTGGTAAGGAAATCCCAAGCTGGCCATGATCATTGGGTGGTTCCTACCTCATTCCGAAGCCTGATGTTAAGTCACGCCCATGATGCGGCCACCGCCGGTCATAGGGGGTTTCACACAACACTGGAAATCTTAAGAGAGGTTGCATACTGGCCACACATGGGGCAGGACCTCGACCAATACTTGAAGGGGTGTCTTGTGTGTGCACAATTTCAGCCATCATCCCTCACACACCGTGCGCCTCTCCAAAAGAGGGGGATGACACTGCCATGGTCAGATTTGCAAATCGACTTTGTAGGCCCTGTGATTCGCTCGTCTAGAGGAAACAAGTACATGTTGACCGTTACATGCTTGTTTACCAAGTGGGTGGAATGTCTCCCGGCCCCAAATTGCAAGGCAGAAACAGCAGCTGCCCTGATGATCAACCACATCTTTTCCCGTTTTGGTCTACCTCAAAGGATTGAGTCAGACAGGGGTAGCCACTTCACCAGTGAAGTAATGACAAAGATGTGGGAGATACTGGGGGTCAAAAGGAAGTTACATATTGCTTACAGGCCAGCTTCTTCTGGAGCAGTGGAGAGATACAACCGAACCATTGTGAGCATATTAAAAAAGTTTGTGGCAGATTCTGGGCCAAGTTGGGATATCAGATTACCTCTGGTCCTAATGGCCATCAGATCTACCCCTTCATCTGCAACTAAAATGTCACCATTTGAGTTGATGACTGGACGCAAGATGGTGCTTCCCCAGCATTTGCTCTACAGAACCCAAGAGCAAACGTTGATAAATGCCTCCCCAACTCATGAGTATGTGGAGAATTTAAGGAAACACCTTCAGCATGCTTTTGCCTATGCTCAGCGGAATCTAGAAAGATCAGCCGAGAGCATGAAGACCCACTATGATTTAAAAACAACCCGAAAGGAATATAAGGTGGGTGATCGGGTCTATCTATACAATTTCCAAAGGAACCAGGCCAAACAGCAAAAATTCTTGCCTACATGGAAGGGACTGTTTGAAATTATAGACAAGATCTCCCCTGTTGCCTACAAGATCCGCATCCCCAAAGGCGGTTTGGCAGAAGGGGAAGACAAGTGGGTCCATATAAATCAGCTAAAGTGTTGCCATCCCAGACACACTCTGCAACAACTGGAGGAGTCCTCTGCAATACCAGAGGGGACCGCTCCAGAGTAATTCAATTCCAACCCTAAAATATTCCACATATAGCATATAAAATTCTGTGATCCTTATATATATATAGATGTTCTTGTCTCCTAATTTAAAAAAGAAAATGTACATGTTCATATCTTCTGATTCATATAATGTATATGTTCTCCACACCATTAATAGTGGTGGAAAAATGTCTAGGAATGTGTATTGCCGCTTTGCTTTATCATCCTAGGAGAGATGAAACCATGGAGACTGACCAAGGAGGACGACCGGGGACCGGGAGCAGAGACCCGAGGGGCCCGGGGTACCATCCAATCCTCCCATTAGGACCAGCAAGGAGAACTGATTGATCGACTGGAGGGAGGAAAAGATGCTGAACTGTGCCATCCATGGAATTGGAAGAAGAGGAGGCGAACATCCCAGATCTTGCGAGTTCCATCAGCGAAAGGACAGAATGGCCATCGCAAGAGGGGGGGCTTGTAGGATGTTTTTACCCATGCATCCAAGCCCTACCATAAAACTGTGCAGTACTGGCATGGAAAAAATCATGATGGCCAGAACTCCCCAGAGAGTGCACAGGGAAAACATGAAGAATAGGCTGCCACCCATTTTTGCCTATGTTGTGAGCACAGGAGGGCACTGCCTAAAACCACCATTGGGCTACACACACAGTAGCCTGAAACCATTGGGAATGGCAATGCTGATTGCCAAAAAGCAATTCAGAACTGTGGGGAATTCATTTTCTTAATCCCAAAAATGGTTGCATTACCAGTACTCACCACTATCAGAAAGCCGGCGTTTTAAAACCACCAGACCTTTGTGTAAAACTGAAGAAATGAAACAAAACCAGACCAAGGAAAGACTTGCTAAGAGGTGGATACAATGTAAAACTATATTCTGAAATGACTTGAAGGAAGTCATTATTTAATGTATAGGTAAAAATTGTCAGTTTGACAGTAGATCATTTATCTGAAACCTGGCTTAATGAAACTGAATTCTGCCTGACAACTACCCCCGACAGGAGTTGAAACTGGATCAACAGCCACTCTTCCCAGGCCTAGCTGCATCCTGCTGCCCCTTGCCAAAAGGAGTTCACCTCTCTGATTAGATTAGGGGTGGAGCACCTGGGAACTGGAAGGGACAGAACAATGCAACTTCCTTGACTTAGGCAAATGTTATATTGGGGGCGTCGTAAAATAGCTTCCTCTTGGGAGAAACTGGGGGGCAGCTGTGCCTCTGTGAACAAGCTGGCTTGGGGGAAGTGGATAAACCAGTTATTCCACCCTGTTAAGCCACACCCCTTTTTGACCAGAGCATAATTTTAAAAAGATAGATAACTCATAGTGCGGACTTGTCAGAATTATATAAGTAATATCATTATTTTTGTGATTTTTCTGTGAACATTTTAAGAGGCGTTAGGACCCTGTGGTGTATTCTGGGGGGTTGCTAGCGGAAAATAGGGATACACTCCAAATGTATGCATGTTAAAAATCTGACACCTTATCATCTGTAACCCATATCCCTGGTGCACATTTGTGTAAAATCTGGAAAGGTTTAGAGGTCGTTATCTGGATGAAAAGGGGAGAATTCTGTCATCAGTGGACACGACATCGTACAAAGACAGGGATCGGATGGTTTGGTGCTACAGAAAATATGTTAACTGGACCTATAATATTAGAAAAATGGTACATAGATAAATATGTATTTGGGTCAGAACTAGATTTGTGTGCTATCTGACAAGGGGAGGTTCCTCTGACCATAAAACCTACAGCATCACTCTGACTCACATGTCCTTCCCCCAATCAAGGGAGAGAGGAGGAATTGGCCAATGATAAGTGAGAGGGGCAGGTTTAGTTATGACCAACGCACACACCCACTTTCCAAAACACATAAAAAGAGACTGCTGGGACAGGTAGAGACATTCAATTCCATTTGCTGCGGAGCATGCTGACCGACGACTTCACATCCAGAGATCCAGACTTCAAATCCATCAATCTCCAGAACCTGTAGCAGAAATTAACTCCAGAATTTGTAGCAGAGAGGCCTGAATCCACCAGCTGAATCCTCTTCAGCAGGCCTCAAAACTAACCAAACTATTCAACAGCCGGGTGAGCTGTTTGAAGTTTTGCCGAGAATTTTTGCAAGAACCTGTAGCAGTACCCAGAAAGCAGTGTTACATCCAGAATCCAGAGAGGCTAGACCAGCAGAGCAGAGCTGACCCAGATCGCTGTGAGCAGAACTGGTGCCTGATTGACCCGCCGAGCAGACAGAACCGCAGCCGGACGTGTTGACCAGATCCGTGACGAGGCCTAGTTCAAATTTATATTGTGAGTACCTAGCAGAACTGTGCAGAACCAATCTCTTAGTTAAAATAATCTAATCCAAACTATTTTAACCTAAGTAGAACTGCCTCCTAGAAATCGTGTCATCTGTCATTTTTAAAGCTGCAAGCTGTCACCTGTCATTTTGAGTTTACTTTAAATCCGAAAAACTACCTTTATTTAATCGTCCGTATCTCTGGAAATGTTTGGGCTAGAAACGAAATGTCCTAAACTGGCTCTGCACAGCATGCAACACCAGCGTTGTGTCAGCTTCTTCATGTTTTGATTTCATTGCATTTAAATCAGTTGTTACTTTTGACGACCTGACATCAAGTTCCTCCCTGAACTCTCTAGCAACTACAATTTCCTTGTTCTCTGGTGCTTGTGAACACAATTCATTTGACACAAGATTTGTTAGATCAGCTTTATTGTCAGCCAGGGACAGATAATTGCTCCAGTTCTTTGGAAGAGGCACATCATGACCTACAATAAGTCGTCTAATCGGTCAAGTGTAATTGATATGCCATTTTCTGGTAGCACCCTTGATTGTCTCTTCCCTATACCTGTTGAACACAACATCTATCCTTTGATACCCATAAACTGCTTTCAGCACTATTGTAAATCATGTGTCAGCCAGATCTCCAAATGCTAGTGCATTGTCAGGCTTTCTTAGAGCTACTACAAGTGCTTGTCCATCAACGATAAGACAGGAAGACGTTTCAAGAAGTTCAGTAGATCAAGGGCAGTTTATTCTTTTGATATAAGATCTGTGAGAATAGACTTGTTCCCAATGCCGATTGTACCTATAATTTCCATAAGTGACAAAGGAACTGGAAGAAGTTCATGATTTGGAAGAGATAGCAAGTCAACCAGTCGACCAGCTTCATAGGCAGCAATTAGATGTCAGAGGACATTTCTGTCTGCTTCAGAATAGTTTTCTTATCCTTGTCCTTAGTGTCTTTACCCACCTCATATAGAGGCAAACATTGATACGTTATTCTACTTGAGGATTCCACGGAATGAAACATCTGGTTTATCATGCTCCTCTGATGTAATCAATCTTTTTTGGACAAAGTCATCTATTTCCTCTTTTCCAAGCTCTTTTGCATGAAGTAGCAAGTCTTGGATCGAATCTGTTGCAACATCATTTGTTGCAATGTTTTGCCTTTACTCTGGGTGTAGAAAACACATTGACCCTCTGGAATGTCAATACCAAGGCACTCTCCTCATCATTCTCCTGCCTTTGTCATGACTTGGTAGCTTCATTGTGAAGGTGGTTACTCCCAAGTCAAAGATTGTACATTGCATGTGTGCTAGCTGCTATATGAGATCTCAGATTATATGAAAATGTCCACCTGCACAGTGTTGATGTTATCTTGGTGATATCAATGATTCCGCCACCTTTATTTACAAAAAGTTGAATCTAACTTAACTTTGGAGTGTACTATAATGCAGATGAGATAGATTGCATGAACATTAGCTTATCATATTTTACCATAATAATGCAATTTGGTGGCCATTTTGATTATGCTAATTGAAATGTCATACACTGAAAATTCAGTTTAAGAATCGGGTTAATCGAATTCAGCATACCCTAATTATGTTAAAATATGACGTTGCCAACTTTTACCTCAACATGCACCTAACATTCACATATATCGGAAATCCATCCCATCTAATACATATGCTCATCCTCTGGTCCTCCTATGCAAAAAGATTGCCCACCCACTGCCCTAGGTCAGCAAGACTTTGGAGAAGTTCTTTCTCTGTCGGGACATCTGAACTCAGAACTCATACCCAATAGACATATGTACTCAACCTTTCTCATTGCATTAAAAAAAAGCTCTCAACACCTGCTTAACTAGCTCGTTACTTGGTTAAAGTTTTGGCCGAGATTAACAACGTCTGATATTTGAGTTTTTTTAGTGCACAGAGAAAAGTCAAAAGAGGCGGGGTGGACGAGGGAGGTACCTGTGCCCTTACCACTCCTCAAACTGCTAGGCATTCAGCAGTTAGGAATAATAGATTTAACACAGAAGTATTTAGAAAATTAATAGAATAAAAAAAGATATTTCATAAACACCCCTCACCTCCTCACACCCAAACACCTCAACAACACACTTAGAGCACTTAAAATGCGCACGCAGAGGCGCGTGCACTGGTGTATTTAAGCATGCTGGGAACACGTTGAGGGGGGGCTGAGTTATACTTGTGTTGGATCTAAGTGATACAAATAAAAAGAGAAAAAAAAGAAAGTGGGCGTAAGCATTCGTACGTGATATGTCTTTGCAGCACAGTTCAAGTTCACGTTCCAAACCCAACCCTCAATGCAACGTAGTAGTCCACCCGTAGTAGACCACCCAACTAGACCAGCCCACAATATTAGTCCAGCCCCAAATCAGGGGAAATAATCACGTAACGGTTGTGAGATATTTACTCTGGGAGGCTGAGTCCAAAGTAGATTCCATGTTTCGCCGAATCCAGTAAGGATCACTTCTTCTTGCCCATACAGCCTCAGTCAACACAGGCAGCAGTAACACGATGTGGCAGAGGGACAATGAGCAGAGATTCACCTGGACACCTCAACAGGACACTTAGAGCACTTCAGATATGCTCGCAGATGGGTGTGCACTGGCGTATTTAAGGATGCTGGGAACACGTTGAGGGGGGGGCAGAGTTATACTTGTGTTGGATTCTGGGAGGCTGAGTCAAAAGTAGATTCCACGTTTCGCCGACTCCAGTAAGGATCACTTCTTCTTGCCCATACAGCCTCAGTGTCAATACAGGCAGCAGTAACACGATGTGGCAGAGGGAAAATGTGCAGAGATTCACCTTGACACCTCAATACCACACTTAGAGCACTTCAGACACTTCATGCACTTACACTAGGAGAAATGTCGTCAGGCATAGCATTCTAGTTTTCTTTCTCTGTTTTGATCGTTCAGAATCTTCAAGGCCTAAGAATGATTACTATATTCCCTTGTTCGCTTCCCACCTTGAAGTGCTTTGAAGCACTTCACCTGTGTATAAGCGCTGTATAAATAAACAATAAACAATGCACTAATGAACATAGTGAGGGGGTCAAGGGAATGATGCAAGCACTAAGACAATGTCTGGGTGCTAAGGCTTTGGGAGTCAGGCACCAACGATGCAGCAGGAAGCATTGGTGAGAATAGTGCAAGGCCTAGGATTAAGGGTGTGCCTTCTAAGGTAGCCTTTTCCCCATTGGCAAAAAGAGGAGAATGGGGCAGAAGGGTAGAGCCAGAGTAAATGTGGTGTTTGATGGGGCCATGGGCAAATCAATGGCTGGCAATAGGTAAGGGAGATGGTGCAGGGAGCTTGCTTTGAGGTACTGCTTAGGGCAGATGTAGCGCCTGAGGTAGCCTTGGCTCTGCTGGCAATGCCCATGTCAGGGGCCAGAATGAGCTAATTACTGCAGGGTGTAGGGGGGCTGTGGTGCACTGGTGGGAAAGTCGGTGGCAGGACAGACCACTGGACAGATTGCTAGCAAGGCATTACCACAACAGATGTGGCCTCACTACCCATGGACCTTTCTTGGGGACATCTCACAAAGAATGGGGGGAAGTGGTTGCAAGCAGGTGTGTGCCTTGGCCTTTCTGCAGTTTGTGGGCAAGGTTTTGCGCCATGGAAATGAGCTGCGGTGCAAGTGGGGCAGCAAATATGGGTGGATTAGACGTCTGCTGGGTTGCGAGGTGGGCCTGTGTTGTCAGTTGAATAGGTCAAATCAAGTGTGAGAGAGTAATGGGCGAGTTAAGTAAGGAACACTTGAAAAGGGTGTGGCCGCCACAGAGGGAATGCCAGCTCCCACATAGAGACAGAGGCCTACAGAGAGGCAGGGGAAGAACAAGAGGAGCGGACAGTCAATTCCCGAATCAGAACTCCCCAGGTCTGTTCAAGACTCGTTATCGAGCTTACAGGAGATGAGTGTCCCTCTTTTTAATCATCTATCTGACAGGGTCATAGACAGAGACTCAAAATCCTAACTTAATATGGGCTTACCATTTTGTAACCCTGTTACATAAACAGAGATAGAACTACGAGAGTTCTTTAGAAAGATAAGACTCAAATCTTGCTTCATTGGACATTTGTGCAAACCAGATCTGTCTATTACGGGATGCAAACCTATATATCGACTTTATGGCCCACTGATCAAGACACTCCCTCAGAACTACTTGCATTTGAGAATATTGTTTTGAACAGCATTCATAACATTAATGAGTTACCATGATTTACACCCAACAATTTGGGTGAGAGAACTGCATTGCACAAACTAAAACATGATGAATCCATCATCATAAAAACCAATGGACAAAGGTGGGGATCGTAGTAATGAGCACAGATAAATATGATTCTATGGTTGATTAGTTATTACAGAACAAAGACCATTATTATTCTGTTCTTGAACGTGACCCCTGTGAGTCCATCCAAGCAGTGATAGGACAAATAACCAACATTTGTTTGAAACAAGGATTTTTAAGCAGTAATGAACATGTCACATAATTCCAGCAATGTACGCTTTACTGAAAATACATAAAAATATGTTGAAGCCACCTGGTAGACTGATTATGTCTACCAATAGATCCCTTCATTGAACCAATCAGCAAATATATGGACACATGTTTACAACCATAAGCACTTAAAACACCTGCATATATTGCTGACATACGTGGCATGATTAATATGGTTGAAGGGGTACCTTTTTATGCAGACTCTGACATTTTTGTGACACCTGATCATCTCACTATATGGTGGCGAGAGAAGCATTACTGAGTTGCGATTTTTTGACTGGAGTACCTACAGATTTCATTGTAGAATTGGGTTCCATATCATTTTGCCGACATCCGTTTTTCCGATGGGTATTTTGATGCAGGATTTTTCTGAAAAACCTCATCAAAAAAAAAAAAGTTTATATTATTTTTGGGGGTTCCCCTAACCCTGCTTTATTTAATTATTTTTTTTATTCCCGATGCCCCCACCCTTTATTTGCCCTTTCACCCCCCCAAAAAACTTCAATTGGCTTTTTTCAGAAAAAAACCTGCAGCAAAAAACCCGTTGGAAAAATGTGTGTCGATGAAAGGACACGATACAGCAGAATTGTTATCTATCTCTAAGAAACAAAACTATTTTATGTTTCAAGGTACTATATATCAACAAATCAAGGCAACAGCAATTGGGCCACCTTTTGCCCGCGCCTCACATACTTTTACATGGCCAAATTTCAATCCTTACATATTTTTGCCAATAATCCCTTTCATTAATGTATCCGCCATTGCATAGATAGATAAATAGATGATAGTTTCTTAAATTGGAATGGCACTGAGAACCATCTTCACAACTTTGTCACCTGGATCAACACATGCAATCCGAATTTGTTGTCCATATCAACATGTGGTAGGTTGGCATTATCTTTCCTAGATCTGATGATCAAACATGATTCTGGAAAGTTGATTACAGTCCTTTATATAATAAAATCTACTGATAGCAATACATTATTAATGCACCACAGTCAACATTCACATGTTCTGAAAGATAATTTGCCATTTGGTCAGTTCTTGTGACTGCTCACACATTATAGATTATGATGAAGCAGCTGATAATTTGGCACAGGGATTCAAGGAAAGGGGATACCCTCATAAACTAATTAATAGGGCTAAAAAACTAGCACAGTATTATGACAGAACCGCCTTGCTCTCATCCACTCACACTAGACCGTGTAACCAACGTATTGTTTGCTTGTTCATATTCAACCGACATAGCAATTAATTGAAAAGTGTTATAAACAAATCATGGGAAATTGTACAGGCCAGATTTCCTGAATGGGAGAACCATTGTTCGCATTCAAGTGAGGCAAGCATTGTAAGGAAACCCTGATTACGGCCTTACAAATTAAAACAAACCCTCTATGAGTATAGTAGTAACATGGGGTTTGAACCCAATCATTGGTCACTTTCCATGTGGAAACTGCGTATCTTGTGCCTATATAGGCAGGTTTAGTGAAGTCAAATTTTAGACCATCACATGGAAAATCAATCAATTCACAAGCTGCCACAGCAAGAATTGCACATATATGATTAAATGCACCTGTAGTAAAATACATATTGGTATGACCAGCTGCAAAATCACAACCAGGATTGGTAAACACAGGTTTAGGATTAGATCAAAAACCATGTAGCACCTTTGGTCTCCCATTATATTGAATCTGGACACCATTATGATGAATTAATGCAGTTTGTTTAACAGGTGGCACAAAAGATTGATTGCTGCAGAAAAACAAACAATTTGCTATGCTGCTTGGAGCAACAGTGATTGCCAAATCTCACAGTTATGTATCTATTATCAATAACACCATCGAATGTTCACTGTTATAATTCAACTTGATTTGTCTATTTACCTTTTCTGTTTGTTATAATGCATATAAAACCAGCCTGTCTGCTTTTCGTTCTGAGCCATTCAATTGCCTTTTGTTTCGTTAATGATGAGATGATCTTTAACGTCGTATGCCTTTTATAGTTGCGTATCTTTCAGCTCATGTCTATATATTACATATGTTTAGCTGCAATTCAAAGATGGCGCTCATAATGCTACGTCCTCTTCCGGTATGAACACCTAGAGGCATGTTGAATTCTCCTGATCTGGGTAAGCTGCTTCTAACAGACCACACATTTTTTTTAATTTTATTTTAATAATTTTTATTGTTTAAGGAAATAATGATGATACAGATGTTCGCAAATTACAGACATGTAGAGGAGCTTATTACCAGTGGTCGAAGTGTACGAAAAGAAGTAGTGGAACTATCTTCCCTACTGGCCTGCACAGCTCCCCACAGACCCCATTGCTGCGCCCCCTCCCATGCACAATAAAAAACCCAAAACACATGTGCCTGCTCTTTAAGGAAACGTCCTGTGCAGTGCACTGAAAACGCAAGTTTCAACTTATTCCTACACTTTTATTTTAAAACGAAACCATTCCGTAACGGTTTCTTTTTAAAATAAAAGTATAGGAACGGTAAAACGTAATTAAAAGAAGTAGAGGACCACCTCTCCCGACCACTCCCACCCACTTCGACCACTGCTTATTACTAAAAGTGAACAGAGGGTAATAATATAACTAGTGAAGAAGTTGAATAATACCTGAAACATTCATGAAACCAACCAATAAATTAGGGGGAATAAGAAAAGGAAAATGGGGAGACAAACTGGTAGACAAACAGAAAACATACAAGAGACAAATGGGAGGAGGGTAAGGGGGAAGATGGGTATAATGTATTATTTGATCAAACTGTCATTACAATTGTAATAATAACATATGACAGGCATATGAGTGAGATTATAAACAAATAGCTAATAGGTTGTGTATGAGTATGTAGGTTCAGGTGCCATGCGCAGTTACATTGAAACAGTTGGGATAGCGGATGAAAAAATACCATTTAGCATTGTATTTAGGGATTGTATTCAAATTACTAGCCATACACAATTCCATTTTATGAATATGACAAATAGAGTTCCACCATCCTCTGGTAGATAGAGATCAGAAGTCTTTCCAGTTAGCGGTGATACATTTCAAGGCTATGCAAATAAATAAATCAGACAGTTTGGTTGAATCTGGGGAGATGATTGTTGTTAAGGCCATACTTCCCAAAAAGACATTAAAAAAGGACAGTGAAATATTGACAAAAAAAATAAGCTTGATGAACTTACAAATGTCTTGCCAAAATCTGAAAGTAAATGGACATTCAAAGAACATATGCTTATATGAGGCCGGAGTTAGACCACATGACCAACATTTAGCATCATGATTAGGTTTAGCCTTTGCTAGCTTAGCAGGAGTAATAAATGCTCTATGAATAAAGAAACAGTAAGGTTGTGTTATATTTGCTGAAACAGATATATTTTTGATTTTAGAGAACAAACAAAACCAAATATGATCCTCAAACCTGCGTCCAAAGTCATATTCCCATTTCTGACGAATAGAGCAAAAATCAAGGGGCTTATTCATGGAATTATTTGCGCCGAAAAACAGGGATTTGTGCGCCATTCTGCCCGCAAATCCAATGGGGATTTGCGGGTAGAATGGCGCACAAATCCCTGTTTTTCAGCGCAAATAATTCCATGAATCAGCCCCCAAATATTGAGGTGAGCATATTATAAAATTTTGAAGCTCTCACATCATTAGTCATGGTAAGCTGTAGCAGTCTAAGGGCATCTGGAGAGAGAATCTCATTAGAGAAGTGATTAAGTGCATCTAGACAGGAATTAATTAACTTGTTATAGTACTGAAAATCAGCCTTGGGAATGGCGAGCATGGATGATATTTGCTGAAAGGAGAGAATGGAGGGACCATCAATAATGTGTTGAATGAATCGAATTCCTTTTTTTATCCATGATCTGTGATTTAAGGCCTTTTTGTTAATTACAATATTCTTGTTATGCCATATTAAGGGGGAAAGGTGCCTATTAGGAGTTTTGGTATGAGGGAAGAGAAAGGCTTGTAGAACTGAGACGGATGCTTTTATAGAGTCCAAGACATTCATGGATGTATGTTTAAATATGTAGATGAGGTCAGTGAAGTTATAAGGGTAAACTGAATGTTTTTCTAAAGTGCACCATGTGGGAGTATCAGAGACTTTGGAATCAGCAAACCAGTGGCGGGATTGTTTTAGGAGAAACGCAGAGTGATATAGCTTGAAGTCTGGAAATCTAACTCCACCCATTTCATAAGGTGCTTTTAGTTTGGTTAAAGCAATTCTTTTACTTTGTCTTACACCCCCAAAAAAGGAGAGAGATAGTGGAACAGAAAGAAGCTGTAGATTGTATAGCACCATAGGGGACAGCATCATTTTAATTGTGTCCAGATGTCCTCACCAAGAGAGGTAAAGGGGGGACCATTTGGATGTTAAGTCTTTAAGAGTGTCTAGTAATGTCTTAGTGCTAGGTTTGACAGTATCTTGGATTGTAGGGGCAAATCAAATACCTAAATATTTAATACAGCTACTAAACCATTTAATAGCAAAAATATCAATGTCATGTTTGAAGCAATAGGAGTTTAGGGGCATAATTTCTGATTTCTGTCTAATTAATGTGTATGCTGCTACCTGACCAAACTGAGATAAAGCATTAAGTAGATTTGGTAGATGAAGTTTGGGATTCTTGATAAGAATAAGGATATCATGAGCTTACGCTGCTATTTTGGTACATGAGGCATCTGCCTGAATACCTAAGATATTTTTGTTAGATCTTATTAGTTCCAATAATGGTTCTAGTGAAAGAATATATAGTAAAGGTGAAAAGGGGCAGCCCTGCCGCGTTCCTCTGAGTAAAGGGAAAAAGGAGTATGTTTGGCCATTTAGATAAATAGAGAATTTGGGGGATGAATAAAGAAGCTTGACCAGAAAAATACATTTATCACCACATCCGTGCCATTGTAGGGCATGAAACATAAAGTTCCAATCAACATGGTCAAATGCTTTTTCTGTGTCCAATGCAATGGCTGTGTAGCCTTGTTTGTCTTTCTTGTCTTTAGCTGCGAGGTTAATGCCATTAAGTAACAGTCTAGCATTTGAGGATATGTTACGTCCTTTCGCATAGCCAGTTTGGTCTGCTTTAGCGAGGACTGGGAGTGAGGATTCAATTCTGTTAGCTAGTATTTTTGCAAAAATGTTGCTTTTAATATTACTAAGGGAAATGGGTCGATCATTACTGGGGATTGTAGGGTCTTTGTCTGGTTTAGGGAATATAATAAGTAATGCTTCTGAGAATGAACCAGATGATGATTTTTGAGATATGAAATATGAGAACAGTGTTTTAAGTTTTGGGGTTAAAACTTTAGATAGGTTGATATAGAATTCAGTGGATAGTCCATCAGGACCAGGTGCTTTCCCTTTGCCCAAGCCATTAATAGCTTTAGTAATCTCTGAGGATGTAATTTCCTTATCTAGGTGGGAAAGGTCTGTTTGAGGGTATGATGTTTGGCTGATATTATTAAGAAAGGATTCAACATCATTAGGAATAGGACATTCGGGTGTATAAAGATCAGCATAGAATGTCATAAAGCATTCAATTATATCTTCTGAACGATAATGAGATATGCCCTGAATATCCTTAATATGGGAAATATGGAATTTTTCCTTTTTGGCTTTTAAGTAAGAGGCAAGCATTTTGCCAGCTTTATTTGATGTTTGATATATCTTTGTTTTATATTTAAGAATTGTCCCAGCAGCAAGTTCTGTGATTTCTTTATTGGTTTTGAAACGTAGCGCTATGACCTGACGAAGGTTAATTGAGCTAGAGTCTAGATTGTAGCATTGTTCGGCTTTAGTAAGTTAGGAATAAAGGTCATCTAGGTGTTTCTTCCTTAGTTTCTTGTTTTTACCTGAGAAGGGCACAATGTGACCTCTTAAAGCTGTTTGAACGCATCCCAATTATTACAACTGAAGAGTCACAGTCTTGATTATTTATGAAATATTGTTGGATAAATGATTGAACAGATTGAGTAAACTGTGGATCCTGTAGACGGAAATTATTAAGTTTCCATCGGCTAGCAGTTTTGTTCACATCTGCAAGGCAAAAAGATGTAATCACAAGAGCGTGTTCTGATATAATAATATTAGAGATTTTAGAATCTACAATGGCGCCAAAGAGGGTTTTGATTGCAAAAATACAATTCAGGCATGACAGTGTATTGTGCAGGGGTAAAAAAGGTATAGTCTAATTGTGTAGGATGGGATAGACTCCAAGTGTCAATTAGTCCTTTTACGGCTATGCAATTTACAAAGGACTTGCGAGTTTCGTTTGTTTTAAACATGCAGCTGGATTTTTGATCTGAAAATGGATCAAGGGCCTGATTAAAATCCCCAAACATAATCAAATTGGTAAAGTTGTTTTTGAGTATCATTTGTTTGATTGAGATCCAAAAGGTGGGATCTGGTAAAGTGAGAACATACATGTTTAAGATAGAGACTTGTGTTGACTCAATTAAAAGTTTTACCCAAACCCATCTTCCATTGGTGTCAGCATCTTGGTCAAGAATTTTAAAGGGTTGTTTTTTACTTATTAATATGGCCACTCCTTTCTATTTAGATATTGTTGCACTGGAAATAACCTCCTTTACCCAAAGGGATTTAAGCTTTATTGACTCTTTGTTGGATAAATGAGTTTCTTGTAAACAAGCTACTGATGGCTTAAATTTGTTAAGGTGAGATATAATCTTAAATCTCTTGATGGTATTTTACACCCTTAAATGTTCCATGTAATACACTTAAAGATCATTTAATCATATACGTAATGGTAGGCATGCATCACATGGCTGTAATTAAATATCAGAATCAGATTCATTTGAAACAAATATAGCCACACAGAAGGATAGAACATTGGGGATCAGGGAGGGGAGAAGGTGTTTTGATCATAGACAGAGAAAATATAGGCAATGAGATGAGAATGACTTTAGAGATCCAACTGGACATAGGAGAAGGAACAGGGAAGAAGGATGAAACAGGGATAGGTAACACCAACCGGGTCGGCAAAAGGAGAAAGAAAGGCCACAATGGAAGAAGAACGCTGTTAGAGCGCCTGCCTCAGCTTGTTATAGTAATTGGGTAATGATTGCATTAAGTAAATAGTAAAAAGGAAAAAAAAACTGAACATGTTATGAGGTCAAGTTCTCAAGTAATAGATGACGTTGAGGCACTTGCAGGTGAGGAAGTGTTCATGCCATCGCTTTTGATAAATTGAATGCATGCTCTGCGATCGGCTGGATCATCAAACACAGCTGTACGCCCTTCATGTGTTACTTTAAAGGAACATGGGTGATATAATCCATAACGGATATTGAGCTGCTTCAGGGCAGGACGAATAGATAGAAAACATTTTCTGCGTTGGGCTGTGCTTCTGACCACATCTTGAGAAATGAATAGCTTGTTTCTGTGCCAAATGAGGGATTTGAGCTCCTTGGCTGTGGATATGATAAGATGAAGCTGGGAGTATTCCAATAGGTAAAATATGAGTGTTCTGGGTAACGGACGAGAGGTGGTTGAGACTGTAGGTTGACCAATTTGTTGCACCTGCTGTATGTTAAGTATTATTTCTATGGGCAGATGTAGAATGGCTGGTAGGAGTTTTTGTAGAAAAGGAATGGCGTCATTGCCTTCAGAGCCCTTTGGTAAGCCTGTGATGCGCAGGTTGTTGCGCCTGCTGCGATTTTCTAAATCCTCATTGTGCCTTTGGAGGTCTTTAATGGATTTTTCTAATTGTACTACTCTAGGGGATACATCTTCTATAATCCCAACTCTTTTCTCCACCTCTTCCACTCTGTTGTTAACACCCAACCATCTGCCGTCTAATTGCTGCAGTGTAGAATTTGTAGTCTCAATAAAGGGTTTAAGTGCTCTGATTTCAGCAAGAATTGCTTCAATGGCGGGGTCAGAAATACCAAGTGGATGTGACGAGTTACTCTTCGGTCTTTTAAGATTAGTTGGAGAAGAAGTGGCATCTTTTGTAGTGTATGTATTTTTTTTATTTGGTTTATTAGCGGCCATTCTGACAATAAATATTAAAGATTTGAGTGTAGAGCAGTTCACTGAGGCAATGAATTAACAATAGATATATGTCCATATAATAGTTCAACTTGTAGAAAAATGTTTGAACACCTTTTTGTAGTAAGTTGGAGTGACTTCAAAACTTGAAGAGGTTTAGTGGAATCTCTTATATTTATGTTCTATTACATCACATAGTATGCAATTATTACATCCATATTATGTATACTGAATTATTTGGTGATTGCAATGTACATCTTACTATTACACTAAGAGGCCAAGATGAACAGACAGAAAATAATAAGGCGCAGACTATGGATTCTGAAGAATATTATAAAGACCAAGCCGGTATTGATAGTGGTGTAATGGAATCCCAATGAGATCCTCTAGCACTGTAAATTATGAAGAGAGGAGCAAACAGACATATCAATGAGGTTATAGCATTGAGATGAAACTGTGAATGTTATCAGTGAGGAGGTGAAGAGGTTGGGAGTTAGTAGTCATTGCTGTGTAGTTAGTACATACACACTTTAACAGAGAGCAAGAGGGAAATGCCACAGATTTCTGAAAGGAGTCACATGGTATTCAGTTGTAAATTATAGAGAAGAGGAGTATTCAGCGCTGAGACCTTTGATTACTCAGAAATATGCTGAAAGGAGGTAATATTTATGCAGCTTGATAATGGAAGTCTTTGTGAATGTGTCCCACCTTAATTATCTCTAGTCCTTCTTTATCTTCGTTCAGTATTGTACTTCATCTTACTTCTTTGCTTATTGTCCTTATATATTCCTGCTAAATCCTTCTCCTCTTCCTTTCCTTCTGTTTTATTTTATTTTATTTTATTTTGTATTCCTTATTTTTGTTATCTTCTTAGATTTCTTTTTCTTCCCTGCTTTCCTTCCCCTCCACCTCTCACCTCTTTCTCTGTAATTCCTCCTTTAAGTCTGCTCTTATAGCTTTCCTTTTCTTTGTAAAAGAAAAAAGAAAAAAAATATCCTTATTTACTTCTTATTCATCTCTTTTCATTGTGGTTTACCTGTTTCACCAGAGGTGGCACTGCCAAGGGAATGATGCCAGTGATAACAGGCCCGAAGCCGGCACGTCACCTGAAAGGCGATGACGCACCTCTCCACATGAGGGGCGGCGCATTTCAAATCAACCCATGGAGCTCCTCATCAGAATCCAGCGCAGCGTCCAGTAATACTCTCTACGACGTCGGACCGCGTTGCAGGCTCCACTTTATCATGCGCAACAGCAGTGCAATCAGGATCACCAACACACAGGTAAGTTAGACACGAAAATAAAGACTTAATGCAAAATTTTAATATTAGTGAGGCAGAGTGGCTCGTTCAAGCGGCCATCTTCTCGCCGTTCGGCCATGCCCCATACCACATATTTTGTCTGCAAAATGGTCTCCCTTAGACCATACCTATGCAAAGGCTTGTTTGCTTACACTTTCTAGCACTCATGCGTGATACAACGAACAGAGTTTTGAAAAAGAGACTTTTCTCTCCATCGCTTGTGCATCATGGCTGAAAGAAACACAATGAGTCCATCTATGAGGTTGTGAGTACATTTCCTGTTTCTTCCCATTGTATAGATTGCACTAGATTTTCAATAATGATTGATTTTCAATAATGACAGAGTGAAGTCACGTGACTATTTTGAACATTTCACCTGGTACAGCTGCAGGATTCATGAGAAGTTAATGATTGGATTAATGCTATTTGGCCTTATCTGTTCTCTTGCTATCAGTGGTGTAGAGTTTTTAAGCCGACTTTTTAAATATGTTTCATGTGCAAAATCACGGTATGTATAATTGTGTTTTGACTAAATACAAAGATTAGATTGACCCTGACGAAGGCAGCCATACACTTCGGCATACGCCGAAATGAGTTGGTCTCCAGCTCTACTATGGTTCTATTAAGCCTTGATGTGAACTAAGGCATTTTTCCTCATTGTGTAGAATTTTGATATGTATGGTGGTGGTACCGTCAGGTGCACAATTTGGTGATTGCAATGTACATCTAAAACACCTCACAATTCATCCATTGAGAAGCAATGTTATTGTTCGGTAACACAGCCACTTTATTGCACATTTGGTGCAATTTTTAACAACTGTATGATAAATAAGCCAGCTGTTAACCACATCATTTTGAGCTTAAAATGTATTGTCCTTTTGGATATATAATTGCAATAATGGGAATTTCTTTAGCATTGACATTCTATACACAAATAATTTGTTCTAAGTATTTATTCACCCTAGAGTATCATTTTTGTTTGAGCTCCCACAGAGAGGCCATGCCACATGAATGAACTGAACAAAGCGGGGGTCTTTCAGAGAGCAGAGGATGGTGGGTATAACAATGACAAAGCGAATGGTGGTGATAAGAGGGCTGTCCCATGGTCAGGGTAAAGGGAGTATGCTAGCATGGCATGCAGCTCCTGATATTAAGAAACACACATGGAAAGAAAGGTATATTGATATATTCTTCTTATCAGAAAAGCAGGTGACTGATGAACGTCACAAGGAAATGAAAGATAATAAGAATGGCAATGGGAAGGGCAAGAAAGAGAGCAATGATGAATTGGACCATGGGTTTTCTGCATATATATCGGTAATGCTGGAGAAATACCTTACGTTTGCGCAAAAAATTGTGGGTTATCAACACTTTATTTTGTCAAGATATAGGGGCTATTTGCATGGATAAGGAACGAACAAGGACTTCAGAGTCACTAAGGCCGGCAACCCTTAGGTAGATTGGGGGAAGAAGGATGTAGATATATGACTGAACAATACCAGAGTAGGGTAAGGGCAGCGGGCAGGTATTTTCTAAGAATAACAGCCCTTTTTGGCCATGTGGGGAACAATAAACGTTCCTGCTGAGCGTTTAACAACAAGCTTGCTCTAGATCAGCAGCAACATGCAACTTTAGGCACGTGTGTTCATTCTGTGAGTCGGGGCACTGTCCCGAAACACAATGCCAAAAAGAAGTACCAGAAATGGTGATGCAGATGTGCAGGATAGGGGGGACCATGACAGGTGTGTAAGGGAAGCTAATGGGGGGGAATTTTCTAAGCTGTTGCCAGTAAAGAGGGGAGTGCTGAAGCAATGGCTATTTGTATACCTGCCTGTGAACGATGTACAATTTGTATACATGGTTTTAAAGACGTTTTTAATTTCCCGGTAGCACAAGAAGTGCCGAGCGATGTACTGGTGCAATAATTTACCTCTGTTAGCACATGCTGAAGTGGTGATTAATTAGAAAGGAGGTGCCCTTAGGCAGGGTAGCTGGTCCATAACTGGTCCAACGCACCAGGATTTCATTTGCTCACCTTAGGGCTTGGTCCCATTAAAGAAAAAGGGCAATTTCGATGAATTCTTAATTTGTCCTTTCCTAAGGGCCGTAAGAAAATAATGCTCGAGATTCCTGAATATGTGCTCTCATATTTGCATACTTTGACCAGGTTGGAGATCAGTTGCATGCCCCACAAAAGAAGCATGATTTTTTTTAATAAGCATTATCAACAAACATCTTCTCCTGGGTCTTCAGTTTGATGGAAAACAATATTTTTTTTACAAATGCATGCCAGTGGGCTGTTCAGTGTCACATGAGTACTTCGAGGAAGTTAGAATGTTTTTGGAGTGGGCGGCCAGGAAGGAGTGGGGATCTGAACAAGTGTTGCACTACTTGGATGACTTCTTGTTTCTGGGTCTGCTTGCATCACATGCATGCAGACGTAAACTTGGTGCATTTGGACATTGAGTTGGGTTGCCAATGGCAAAGGTGCGGGACTTCAGGAAGTCAATCTTGGTCTGTTTGTGGGCAAGAAAGTTCACACTGCACCAGTTACAGGTGTTACTGGGCCAGCTGAACTTTGCCCTCATTCTTACGCTGACGGATAGACCATTCTCAAGGTTGAGTTTGGGGGCCAGGTATGGCCTTAAGGAAAAGCGCCATAGGACTCGTCTGTCCAGTGAAGTGAAGAACGATGATTTGCGAATGTGGGAGAACTTTAATTCTGAATTCAATGGGCCACTGGTGTGGCAGCTGCCCAAAGTTTCCAATAAGGAGCTAGGTCTCCGTATAGATGTGGCAAGCGGTATCGTTTTTTGGCACCATCATAGGCAAGAAATAGTGTATGGCTGAAGGGCTGCAAGGGTGGGCCGGTACATACTAGATCAGGAATATCACATTTTTGGAGCTGTTTCCCACTGCAGTAACTCTAACAGTTTGGAATGCTAAAGGAAATGTGGTTTTTGGTCAGATATTTTAGTGCTTCAGGCCATCAACAACCGGATGGCTTCTTGCAAAGTGGTCCTGAGGCTATTGAAAGAGTCCGTGTTGAATTGTTTGAAAGTGAGTGTGAATTTTAGAGCAAAGCATGAGCCATGGGTGGACAATAATACAGCTCACTCTTTGCAGGATTGCAGGCGATGGCGATCCAGCAGTGGAAGAACAGATTTGCTGATTTCCACGAAGCACTGTCAATTTTTGGTGCCCATCGCTGCCATAATTTATAGCAGCCTCACTTGCTCCTAAAACAAAAACGGCCTCTGAGGGGATCATCAGAAGGTTTTGTGAATTTTTATAAAGGGGTGAAGAGGTTTCTTGTTTGCTCTTTAAAGGCAACCCTTCAATATGTGGGATAATTACATTACAGCAGGAATACAGTGGGCTTTTGCAAAAATACATGTAGCAGCAATTGCAATCTTTGCCAATCGGTCGGGGGAAGTCACATGGTCCAAGAACTATAGTGAGGAAAGCATTAGCAGGATGGAAGAAGAGGTCTGAGGCACAAAACTTGCAGGAGCAGGTGGACGCACTGCAGCGGGTCTGTTCTAACAACTACATGTTTGTGTTCTTTAGAGTGGCAGTGCACTAGCTTTTTATTGATCGTTTAACCTATGGGAATTAGTGCCTCATAACAAGAATGATGGCCAGGAAGCCCTGTTAAGGAATTAAAGGCATGGTCTAGTAAAAATTTTTATTCAAAAAATAGATAGGCCACATTAAAAAAAATATACTAGCATCCTCCGTTTTAAAACTTCCTATGTAAAATTTCGAGCTATTCAAGCTCAAAATTCGAAAAAGCAAGCACAGGGGCGCCGCCATTTTGTGAAATGGAGGCGCTCCTGTGCTGGCTTTTGCTTTTGCGGCAATAATGAAGGAAAAGCCAGCCAGCAGTAGTAAACAAAGTCTACCGCTGGGTGGCTTTCCCTTCATTAGTGCCGGGACTCGGAGGACGCGGACCGGAGACCAGAGCAGGAAAGCTGCAGCTGAATCTCAGTAAGTGCTATCTATTTTTTTTACAAAAAATAAGCACTAGCTGCGGTTTTCTTTCTAAGTTTTCCGGGCTGGAGGAGCCCGGAAAACTTAGAAATAAAACCGCAGCTTTAAAAACGTTGTATTTATGTTTGCGGTCACTTTTGAAGCGACCGCAAACAAATACAACATTATTGTGTTGGAAAACGCTGCGGTTTTAAAACCGCAGCGTTTTCCAACACAACCGCGTGTGTTTCTGCCTGCTGTGGCTATCACTTTGGGTCTCCGGTGCTCCCAGGGGAGCACCGGAGACCCAAAGTGAAAGCCACAGCAGGCAGAAACACACACGGTTATGTTTACATGCCGCGTAGTGTTTCTACCTGCAGACGGATCATGAGGGGAAGGATGCATCTGTCTCATTTGGACAATCTTGGGACCATAGTACGGGTCCAGTGTGGGTATTAGCAGTGTTTTTAGCAATTTAAACCATAGATAAAACGTGGTTCTCCGTGGGTGCATCAGGATGAGTCTGTCATGTCCCAGTTTCAATTCAGGAGAGTTTTGCATAAAGCATTGTGAGTGTCAGGGGTAGCAAAGGTGACCGACACATCACACTACATCAGGGTTGGTGTAGCAACCACAGCAGCAGTATTAGGAATGGGAGATGAACTGGTTCAGAATATTGAGAGGTGGAAATCCGATGTCAGACCTCGCATAGTGGAAAATGAGGAGCGAGAACAAGCATAAGTCATTGCGAGAAAGTGGACTTGGTGAACCTTTGTTTGATTGGGTGTTTTTCTGTCCTTTTAATGTCGATCATCACAAGTGGTCGGGTGGTCTGAGGCGTCAGACATTCCTTCATTTGGAGGTCACGGAACCTTATCCAGGGGCAAGGATTCAGGGATAATTGATTGATTGATATTTTATTTCTATCGCGCTCGTACACAAGTGTCTTCAGAGCGCGACAAACATAAGAAGACTATAATAAAGTGATAGTCATATTCCTTGTAAATGTGATCTTTTATTAAGATCATAAAGTTCACTGCAGTAGTACCACCTGAACTCCAGGTCCTCTCTCAACTGTCCCTTTCTTTCTCTGTTTCAATCTTCACCTTAACATTCTCACTCTTAACTAATAACATTCAAGAACATTCTATGTAAACAGTTGTTATTTACAAAGAATACAAAACATAACACATCCCCTTGCCTCACTCATTGATTGACATGATGCAAGAATGAAAAGGAAATTAAAAAATATCAAGCACTTCACAGTGGATGTGACCTTTTGAAATGTTGCCTGGTCAGACCTGTGTGAGCTTAGTCACGCAGCTCATTTCAATTTGACCACTCTCTCCTTATTCCATACCTCACCACCATTCACTTTCACTGCATTTTCATAACCTCTATCAACAAGTTTCTCACGTGAGTACTTGGACTCACAGTTCCTCCCTCTCCTGGGCACCTTTATGCCTGGTGTATCACCATTCAAAGTTCTAAGAGGACACAAACCAAATACTTTATTGGCACCTGGATGGCTAGGTAAATCCAAAGTGACTGTCCCTGATATAGGGAATAATAGAGAGAAGATAAGGAAAAGTGGGAAGATGTCCAAAGCAAGACATGATCATAAACTGAAGTTCTACTCCCAGGGAAAGAGGCAAACCTCTTACCCCTGGGAGTAGAACTTCAGCTTACCAGCTTACACCTTACCCAGTGAGTTCACAAGCTGGTAGTGACCCCAGAGCGCTACACACTCACTTGTGTGTTCAAGGCATACGTTCATCAAGTAAGCAGCATTCACGTATGAGTGAAAGTAGTTTTGAAAGTAATTTTGAATACCAAACCTTTGAAATGCAGCGAAAGCAGCACTCACGTATGAGTGAAAGTGGTTCTCAAAGTAATTTTGAATATAGAACTATTGAAAACCAGCTAAAGCAGCACTCGTGCATGAGTGAAAGTGCTTCTCAAAGTAGAAGCCTTATTCAACAAAACCAAATGACTGTAACTTTAAACGTGTGAGTCTGTGGAAAACCCAGCAACCCCATGACCTATAAGCATTGCCCAAGCCTAGGGAGACCAATATCAAGGCAAATACAATAACGCAGAAGTTGCCAATGGCAGAAGGGGCCTAATGAAAGGTCCATAAGTTGTGAAACTCGTTGCTCATACTTTGTACAACATGTGGTAAAATCTGGTACAAACTCAAATTGCCAAAGCCAAGGAAGAAGAAGAATAAAACCCTATCCTTGTCAGTATTTGGTTATTTGTGCAACAGGGAAACAAGAGTGGAAAAAGTCTACCCTTCTGGGTAAGTTACTGAAGAGTATTAAAGTGCACCAATGTGAATCTTGTTTTCCCTGAAAAGTTGTTAAAAGTTTTGAAGTTGCACATTGTTGAATACTATGCTGTTGTGAACCTCTTTTCAGTTGATCTTAACCACAAAAGCACTTGCTGTTGTGAAACGCTGTTTGGGCAGGGCAGTATACCTGGGTGATAATCCTTTGGAGGAGTAGGCCTGGCATGCGAGTAAACCAGGTGTGAACTGAGGTAGTAGGCCTGGCATGGAAGTAAACCAGGTGGAAGTTGAAGAAGTGCTACAAAGTGGTCCTGACAGAGACTTTTGTTGTTTGTGGTGCTGAAAGATGAACTGTGTAAAACCGTTACACATGAGTTATTTTTCTTTACAACTTATCAGTTGCGGCAAATCATCCTGACTAAGACAAATATTGTTGATATTGATGAACTGAGAACATGTCTTTTATCTAAGGAAAATAAATCATACACTTGTTCAAGGAAGAGGAATAGCCTACTATTTCCTTTATTGAATTACTGGAGTGTTGGAACTTTCTGTTGACAAGTTGAAGTTGCAAAGGTTGGAACTTTGTTGCAAACCAGGATATTCTTCTTTTCTTTTCTTTAACTATGAAGCAGAATCACGCTTTAATCGAGGGAAGGGGAATTCATGCAGGTTATAAGGAGAGACTGCCATTACAATACAAATTCAATCATTGTTTTGAACTGCATCATTTTCCTCATTTATTTATTGTAGGTATATGTGTGTGGGACAGATATCCTTAGAGTGTTTCCTTTAGTTTATTTTAGAAAGGCAACTCCTCATCAGGGTAGGGATAGTGATGCATTTACTCAACCTTATAATTTCATAAAATGGCATTTGTTGAGAACCCTTCCCAAAGTTGTCCGCCTCACATCTTTGACCCCTCACAATGCTCAGTACATCTTTCACTCGCTTGTACTTCCTTAGCTCATGATTAAATTTAACTCCTTCATCACCACTATCTCTACAGTTATTTCTTATGTGTCTCTTCATCTCATAATAGACCTTATCCTCTACACAGGCTTTATGCCAAGATAGATTCCTCTGTAAGACTCTCCTCTCCTGCAATGATGTCTCTAATGTCATCTTCTAAGTCTATATCTACTGTATTTCTAAAATATCCATCTGCTTCTGTGGCTACTGTGTTGTTCTTTCCAGACACATGTTCCACAACAAATTCCAAACCTTACAATTTCATCACCCATTTGTCTATCCTCTGTTATACTCCATCTAGACATTGGGCCTCATTAGAAAGTTGGAGGTAACCATGCCGCTTTTAGCGGCATGGTTGCCTCCATACCGCAATCCGGGCCCGGGTTCCTCGAATGAGGAAATACCGGGCCATCGCAACCTTGCAGACCCGGTAATTCCCCGTCCGAGGAACCCGGACCCGGTCCATCCCCATTCCCATTCGAGTCCCCATAGGGCTCAATGGGAATGGGGATGGAGCTAACAACGGGCCCGTTAATGACGGGCCCGTTTATAGCTCTCTGGTCCCCTCGCGGGACCCGGTAAGGATGCCTGGTTTTTCCAGGCGCCCATTGTGGGTCCCGCGAGGAGACCTTGTAATAGGGCGGAACGGGTTTACCGGCACCGGCACCTTTACCGGTGCCGGTAAACTCATTCCGCCAACCTTATAGTGAGGGCCATTTTCTCTTAAATATTTCTACTAACGGCTTGTGATCAGTCCTTACCACAAATCGTCGTCCATAAAGATAAACTTTAAATTTAGATATTGCCCACATACAGGCCAATGCTTCCTGTTCAATAACAGTATATCAGGACCTTATACCCTTAAGTGCTCTGGATGCAAACATTACGGTATTTTCTCGTGAACCTTCCTCTTGCATCAACACAGCTCCTAATGCAGAGTCACTGGCATCAGTGTACACAACTGTTTTAAATTCTTCTCTGCAGCCTTTCAAAACTGGCTCTTTCAATATATTGGGCCTCATCAGAAGGTTGGCGCTCCGGTAAGAACGGCACCGGTAAGGCAATACCGGCATCCATTACCGGGCCGGTGTATCATGACCCTAGATGCCTTTGCTACCGGCATCGCCAAGGACCCGCTGTGGCCGTGCACCACCGTACCGACACGCAGGACTTCAATCGTGCACATACACGTACACGTGTGGTCATTGAGCAGACGTTTGGCCTTTTGAAGGCACGGTTTCGCTGCATCAGCAGGTCGGGAGGGGCACTCATATACGGGCCTGAGAAGGTGGGCAAGATCATCATGGCATGTGTAATGCTACATAACATGTGCATCCGGCGGAACATACCCCTGCCACCTGACGTGGAGCTGCCACCACCGGGTGAAGTAGAAGGAGAGGAAGGAGTAGAAGTAGCACATAGGCCAGGACGTGAAACTCGTGAGGGTCGCGCAGTGCGCCAAATGGTCATAGACCAATCATTATGATGTACTTTGATGCAGAGGGTGCCATGTGTTGTGAACTGTGGGCACTGGGTGTGTGGGCACATGTGCGCGAATCACCATGAAGCAATAAATTGACATGCAATAAATCAGCAATGTCCACTCATGTGATGTTTGTTACACAACTGGTGTATTCGTGAGGAATTAAGTACAACATGATACAACAACCCACGCCCCCACCACCCCTCCACCCACCCCCAACCTACTCCCATTCCCCCAAACACCCCAGTACTACACACTACACCCACCACCACCCCATCCACCCACCCCCAACCTACTCCCATTCCCCCAAACACCCCAGTACTACACACTACATCCACCACCACCCCTCCACCCACCCCCTAACACCCAAAGTCAACTATGGCACGACATGTGTCTGCATCTATGCCCAAAGGGATTATGCAGGGTGGCCCTGCTACTGTTGAGCCCCTTTGGGAGTTGGGGGTTGGATCTCTGTGCGGCGTGAACTCCGCAGGGACATGCGCACAGGGCTGGTCTCCTCGAGCCCGATGGCGTGGATGATGCGGATGACCCGGATGGTTGTGATCCAAGGGGCCGGGTTTGCTGTTGGTCCATGCGGTCAGAAATCCTGGTGAGGATCTGAGCCAAGGCATTGAAGCCATCATGCACTTGCTGTGCATTTGAGTTAATGGCCTGGATAACGGACGCGGTGCTGTCCTGGATAATACGGCGTGTTGTCTCCCCTTCAGCAAGGTACTGCTGCACATAGCCTTGCATCACCTCCTGCCGGGCCTCCATCCTGGAGAGACGTCCCTCAAGGTCCCGTATGGCAGTGTGGATTGTGGTTGGTGAGTGATGTGGTGGCACAGCATGGATCATGGGGCTGTGCATGGCCGGAGACCACTGTCCATGGCTGCCCTGGTCGGATGTGTCCCGCTGAGGTGTGTGCTGTGGGGTGACCTGTGGGCTTGGTGTGTGCACTACAGGCTCTGAGTGGACAAGTCCTGCATCACCCTCATTGTCCGGCCCAGCTACCTCATCAACACTATGATCAGCCGATGCAGCCATCTCCCCAATTGTGCTGGCAGCAGCAGAATGTGTGCCGTCCTTCATGCCTGCTGTGTCCTCAGCCAGTGTGGATGGTGTGACCACGGATGCAGGTGCAGGTGTCAGCTCTTCCTGTGTACTTGTCTGTGGTGCTTTTTTTGCACCAGTTATTGGCCCGCTTCCCGCATGGCCCATCCTTGGTCCACTTGAGGTTGATAGACCTGTGCCATCAGATTGCCTCCTAGGCATTTTGGCTGGTGCTGTGCATTGTGCACTCCCTTGCGCTTCATCACTGTCAGCATCCGTACCTGTGGGGGACAGAGAGTGGCAGGATATCAGTGATTGTTCCGCTTGCATTGTGCATGCATTGGTCATTGGACATGTGGCGCCATCTGATCAGTTGCATTTGTGCATTTGTTGGGGACTGTGTACATGCAATGTTGAAGAGTGGATTCTGATAGCGTAGTCGTGTCCACATGTACACATTGTTGGGTGCGGTTGCACATTGATGTGTTTTGGGAGGGTCGTCCTGGGTGGCACATGCCCATGATATGTGTCTTGTGGGTGTATTTGTGTATGACCGCAACATGCATTGGGATGGGATGGTTGTAGACCCAGAATGCGTTCATGGATATGTGTACGTGTGCATGATGGCCCATTTGTTGGCTGGTGTAGCAGCCACAATTGGGGGAGGGTGATTATGATTATTTTTACTGTTTCAGTAGGGACACTCACCATCATCTGCCGATGTTGGCACACCAAACTCGGCTTCACTGCCTCCTTCGATGGACTCCACGTCTATGATGGAGCTGCAGGTCTCCTCCCATCTGGCCAATTTCAGTGGGGAGTGTGGTCCTCCACCTGTTGCCAGCCCCTGGCTCCGATTAGCTGACAATATGTGCCGTACTCTCAGCCTGAGGTCGTCCCAACGTTTTTTGCAATCACGCACTGTGCGTGCGGTGGTGCTGACTGCACTTACTTTCTGGGCAACTTCTTCCCAGATGGCCTTTTTCCTGAGCTGGGCCGGATGCCTGAGGTCGTTGCAGAACACCACTTCTGCATTTGCCACAAGGGTGTCGACCAACATGTTCAGCTCATCGTCTGTAAAACGTGGTTTGCGCAGGCGGGCCGTGCCTCTCCGGTTGGTCTTCGACATGTTGTCAGTGGTGGCCTGGCAGTTGGGGTGTAGAGGGTCCTGTAGGTGGAGGATGGCAATGGATTGTGTTTTTAAAGATGGCTGCCATGGCATTTCCCGTTCCGGCGCGATGACGTTACTTCCGGGTCCGGTATTGACGCACTCGTTATTTGCACTATGTTAATAACGGTAACGGTATTTAGGGGTTGCCGAGGGCGGAGCCGTTCTGTGCGTATTGGTCGATGCCGCTGTGTGGGGGTCATTACCAGCATGCCGGTACGGCTGTAACCGGCATGCAGGGATGCGCGCGCCCGCGAACTCTTGATCGTCCGCTATGTGCGGGTTGGTGCCAAGCCGGACATGTTATTACCGCCATGCCGGTTCGGCAAGATTTTTAGCGCCAACCTTCTGATGAGGCCCATTGTCTTTTACTTCTATGAATTCTGATTCACACTCACTCAACCAAACAAATTGTACTCCTTTTCTGTTGGGTTTCCTCCAATTACAAGTCATGCTAGACAAGCCTCTGTCAAACTTGGTATAATATTCTTTTAAGCCCAGAAAGGAAGCTACTTCCACTTTATTACTTGGCACAGGCATTTCAATTATGGATTTTATTGCATTGCCATTTGGTTTTACTCTGTCTTTGGACAACTTATAGCCTACATAATCAACCTCTACTTTCTTAAATTTGCCCTTTTCAAATGGTAAAGTTAGTCCAGATTCCCCTAACTTCTCTAATACCTTATGAAATCAAGTGTCATGCTGCACTACATCACACTGTAAGGAAGGCATGGTATCAAAGTAAGACCGACACAAGTGATCACAGTTCAAGGGTTCTTATTCAACAGCAAAATGCGTGAGATAAACACCTAATCTAAATCTAAAATGGGCGCAAGCTACGACCATCAAATAATAATAATAAAGTCCTTGTGGAGGCTGTTCAAATAAAATGGCCTATACTAAAAAACCTATTGCTAATCCTTACCGCTATGCTACAAAATAATGTGGGATAATGGTCCCAAAAAGAAAGAAGTGTTCACAAAATGATAAGTTAGGATGTTAGGCCGTCGGTCTCCCTTCATTTTTAGCACAGGACAAGGAGGGTCACTCAAGCACAGCACACTCCTTGACTTCTTTGGCACAAGATCAGTTTATTTCACCAACACCAGGGCCTTCTGTGCCCAAGTCTCTTTTGTGAAAATGTCTCTTGTCTCAGAGGACCTGATGTACCACACACAACGAAGAAAAGTTCCTTTCTCAATATTCCCACCAGGCGATTTACTCTTCACCCTGGATCCCCCTCAGCCAGGCCCTGATACTTCTTTCACCGTTTGGGCCTCCCTCAGTCAGGCTCAACCAACTTCAGTTTATAGGCATCCCTCAGTCTGGGTCACATTTGCTACAACATCTTCTTGGGTGTTGTTCACCCAGGATCCCCCTCTTCCAGGCTCAGACCCTTTCTTTACAATTATTCCCTCTTCTCCGGGCTCAGACCAACTTCAGTTTACAGAAAAATTGAAGACTTTTGAGTGTGCACAGGATTCAATGCAACCTGCTGCAAGACCACTTTGACTTTACAGTTCAACAATTCTTCCCCACTCAGAAGGGGGGGCACAAAACATAGACCTTCGAGTGAGCACCCACGTGGCGCCGGACCACTCTGTATCTGGTACCTATCTTGGTTTCACAAAGTTCAATTGTATTCAAGTTCTCTTTCTTCATACTAGGTTGCTGCTTGCAACCTTCAGCATAACACAGTCTGGTCTGCTAACAGTTTCTCAAACTCACTGGCTGTGCTGAACTCATTGGCGTTGTTTCGCTGTGGCAATCACTGCTCCCCACCCTGGCTATCAGTGCAGGACGGCCCTGTGTACCTTTGACACACGCTACACCATTCGCCAGCTGCAATTCCCGGTCTTATGCTTCTTTTACTTGAGGCTTCTTGAAAGTCGCTGTTCTGGGTTGAAAAGGGCACGTGCAATTCATTCCTTGTCATCCTCTCTGCTCTCGGTGCCTCTCTCCTCGTTTTGAACTGCTGTGTTGGAATTGCTACTCCCTCGTGCATTTTGCCTTGCTCGGAGTGTGCTTTCGTGCTACGGCTTTTATCCGTGTGGGGAAGTGTAATGGGAGTCAGGTCTGTGTGGTTATCAGTAATTGCCTGACTCTGCCTGACCCTTGTGTTGGGACATGTCAGGTATATGGCTCTGGTGTTAGTCCGTTGTCGCTCACACTGAACTGCCCGTGAGAATGTGTTTGTGTCGGAAAAGGGGGGTTTGAGTTTCTAGATATCCTACCTGGTAGGATGGGGAAAAGGTGCCATAAGGCAGGGGATACCGTGTCTCACTCTTCGTTGTCCCACTTCCACTCCCTGAATACACCCCATCCAAGTGATCCACCAATAGCGATGGCCTTGTCCTGGCCACCTGGATGACAGATCTCCGGAGACTAGCGGCTGAGACACCTTCAGGTTTCCAAATCAACATGACATCTTGATAATACTTAACCCCTTTAACTCCATCCAAAATTCTGTGCATCATTTTCTGAATTTTCTCGGCTGATATCAATCCATACGGCATCCTTACACACCTGAACACTTGAACATGCCAATATGTGTTATGAATTTAGTCACATAGGATGACTGTGAATGGAGTCTGGTCTGATGATAAGCGGACCTAAGATTGAGCAGAGAATTTTCTTTATAAAGACAGTTCAGTGATAAGCCCATCAATTTTAGGAAGTGAAAACCTTTCTGCTACAAAATTGCGATTGACTTCTCTCAAGTCTATGCAGATTCTGACCACTCCATTGGCCTTTCTTACTAAAACTATGGGGCTAAACCACTCTGAAGCATCTGTAAGCTCAATCACACCTTCCTTCAACATTCCGTTTAGCTCTACTTCTACTTATTCTTTTATTTATTTAGCCTTGGCCCTACCAAGAGGGTCTCAAAGTGCCTTACATGGTTCAAATATTGAAAAGGTGGGAGTTGAAAACAGAAGTTTCTACATTTTTCAGGAAAGGATAGGACAATCAATTATTTTATTTATTTAGCATTTGTAAAGTGCTCTAAACCCAGGGGCATCAAGTAGCTGGTTACAATTTAGAGACAGAGGTAGGTTACTAGTCTGTATTGTGGTGTAATAAACTGGTGAGTAGAGCGGGTGGATCATGAGGATTGCGCTTTGTTGAATTGTTTAGAACAGTAAGTGGGGGCAGAATTGGATATGCATGTGTGAGTGGTAGCTAGAGTTTTGAAGATAATGGGGGTCATTCCGAGTTTGGAGGTAGCCTTGGTGCTATCAGCGCCATGGCTGCCTCCAAACTCGGGTCCGGGTAGTCAGAATGGGGACTTACCGGGTCATTCCAACCTTGGAGGAACCAGTAAGTCCCCATTCTGAAAACCATTCCCCATTCCCATTCAAGCCCCCATAGGGCTCAATGGGAAGGGGGAAGGAGCTAATAACAAGCCTGCAAATAGCGGGCCCGTTATTAGCTCCCTGGTCCCTTAGCGGCTCCCGCTAAGAGCAGCTGGTAAAACCAGCCGGCCTTAGTCGGACCCGCTAAGGGACCTCGGAATGCGGCGGTATGGGGTTAACGGCACCGGCATCCATACCGGTGCCATTAACCCCTTACCGCCAGAGTCAGAATGAGGCCTAATGTGCTCACATAAAGATAGCGAATGGACATTTTTTCTGGCAGCCATGATGTGCTTGCATTGTTCTGATGACCTGGAGTTTGTTTGTGGAAGTGCCTGCAAAAAGGACGTCACGGTAATCTAGTCTGGAACCTATAACTGCTCTGGAGATGGTAAGGCAGCTGTCGGTTGAAGGGAAGGGTCTGCTAGTGTTGATAAACTTAGTGGTATTTGCCGCAGTGGAGGCAATAGCGTTGACCTGCCGAGTTAAAGACAGCATGCCATCTAGATGAAAGCCCAAGGTTTTTACAGCGGTGGATACTGGAATGGTGATGCCATCAATGGTGAATGTTCTGTAGGCTTTGTCAAGTTTGTTGAGTAAGGCTTGAGAACTACCCAGAAGAATTTCAGTTTTCTCATCGTTGAGGCAAAGGAGATGCGAGGCCATCTGGGCCTGGTTGGTTTGGTAGGTCTTATGCAAAGTGTCTTAGTCAGTGGAGTAGTTTCCAGTTAGAGAGAGAAGGATTTGAGTATCATCCATGTAGTTGGTGAAGCAGATGCCCAGGTTGTCTAGGAGGTCGAATACAGGTTTAGTGAAAATGTTGTAGCGCGTAGGAGAGACACACGAGCCTTGAGGGATGCCACAATAATAGGGGACAGAGGCATTGCCAGTGAAGATCCTCATGGATCTATCTGGCAGAAAGGAGGCGATCCAGGAGATTGCTTTAGGTGAAAAATTGGCTGCCGACGCCAGGTGCTGGCATAAGATTTGGTGGTCCAAGAGGTCAAAGGCTGCAGACAGGTATGGTAGAAGAAGGAAAGTGGACTTGCTGAGTCTTTGATTTCATACAATTGTTTTTTCTTTCGATCACGTAGCACAGATTCCACACTATATCCAGGCTGGAAGACATATTGGTACAATACTAGGATGCTTTTAGTTTCAGGATAAGGCTGGATCTCGAGGTAAACTGCCTGATTCAGTATTTTTATCAGGAAAGGGACAGTGGGAATTGGGCGGTAGTTGGTGGGCATGGCAGGGTCGAAGGCTGTTTATTTTAGTAGTGGGAGAATCCATGCTTCTTTCAAGCTGGTTGGCACTGAGGATGAGGAGAAAGAGGCGTTGGGGAGGGAGGTAATGAAAGGAGAGAGGGCTTCAGTGCAGTTCTTGATGACAGAGGTGGGGAATACATCTCATTGGCAGCTGGGGGTTTGAGGCTTTTCAGGATAAGGGTGACCTCAGCTTCTGAAACTGGTTTGAACTGGAATTGAGGTAGGTCCAATTGAGTAACTGGAGCAAGGGTGTTATGGAGACTTGTATTACACCTGAGAGCATTTCTTTTCTGTAGGATCGTGTTCTGTAGAGTGTTCATTTTTATCAAGGAGAGCATTTTGGATGTTATTGCTCCAGGTATTCTGATTGGAACTGAAGGAGGAATGGGGGATTCCAGCTTTTCCAAAATTGCGAAGAGTTCGCGTGTGCATGATTTGGCATTGGAGATCCTTGTGTTATAAGTGGTACTTTTTGTATGTAGTATTGCTAGTTTATATTCTTTTGCTAGATAGGCAAAACAGGCTTTGTTGGGTTCAGTAGGGGTTTTCTTCCATTTAGTTTCCGCCTCTTGTTTTTTCAGGCAGAGGGCTTGGATGTCATCTGTGAACCATGCGTTAAGGTGCACGGCAGGTTTTGATTTATGATGAGCAAGGGGGCAATGGTGACAACTTGCATGAGGGTTTTGTTGGAGAAGTCTACCAGGTGGGCAGGGTCACAAAGGTGGTGGTGAAGGATAAAGCTCAGTTAGCTGTGCCATGATGCAGTCCTTTGCTAAGTAATGAGAGCTCCGTGTTAACGTAGGAGGTAGTAGCAAGGAGGATGTGCTCGAAGGAATTGACGTGGCTATGGTGAAAGAGATGATGTTGTGGTCAGTCCAGGAGCAAGGCTGACTGGAGTAAACAGAGATGTGGCCATTAAGGCCTGCTCGCCAGTCCAGGATTTGGCCTTTGGACTGCATGGGGCTGAGGATGTGTTGTGTAAAGCCAAGTGCTGTAAGGAAGCTGGCGAGGGAAGAAGCGTTGGTCTCTGCCTCATAATAAAGGCATACATTGAGATCTCCGAAGAGTATGGCTTGGGAGGTCAGTTTTGAGTAAGTGGAGAGAGTATCGATAGCATCCTCTTCAAAGATAGCAGAGGGTCTGGTGTGTGGTAGACCTGATACATGGTTATAGTACAGGCTCACAAGTAATTCTCCATTGGTTAAGGTCGTAGTACAGCTTTCTCTGATGGGAAGGTCCTTTCTTACTATTAATGCTACTCCCCCGCCTCTAGAATCTTGTCTAACTTTGAAGAGGATGGAATATTTGGGCGGTATGGCCAAGAACAGCAATGGGCCAGAAACAGAGTTTAGCTAAGTTTCAGAAATGGCTAGTAGATAGAGATTATTAGATGTGATAAGGTCTGAGATATCCAAGGGGTGGGCCAGGATAGAGCTTTCATTGACTAGCGCTCCGTTTAAAGGGGTGCCTGAAGATTTTGTTGGGTGCTTGGTGGAGTTAAGTGGCTCAGGGCTCAGAGAATTGTTTTGGGGCAGTTCAAATATGGAGGAGGGCATTAGGATAGAGAGGTGATAGCAGTGGAGGAGGGCAGGGTTATGTGTGGGGACACAGATATGTTTGAGGCTCTTTCTGAAAATGCTGATGGAGAATGCAGTGCCTATGAGGTAGGGTGTTCCATACCCTGGGTGCCCAGTGGGTAAATGCTTGGTTTTGTGTGCATGTGAGTTTTCAGAGTTGAATGTGCAGAAGGTGTTGGCTGGCATGTCTGGTGTTTGTGTTGGGGATGGGGTTCACTTTGTCATGAAAGTAAGATGGAGTTTTGAGGTCGATGGCTTTGAATACAATGCAGAGTCCTTTGAAGGTAATTCTCTGGCGTATGGGGATCCAGTGGAGCAGGGCAAGAGTGGGGTTGATGTGTGACTGTTTGGGAAGGTGGGTGAGTCTGGTACTATATGGCTTGCAGGAACAATGGTGTTGTTGGGGTGTCTAGTGAGGTGAGCATTTCCGTATTACAGTTTGGAGAGAACCAGTGCTTGGTCTGTGGCACAGAAGTTGTCAGGAGGAAGGATATGTCTGATTTTGCGTAGGAGGTGTAGTTGTAGCTTGATTATTTTGGTGACAGACGCTATGTGGTGTGTGATGGAAAGGTGGGGGTTGATGGTGAAGCTAAGGAATTTAACATGTGTGGAGAGAGATATGCGTGAGTTGTCCACAGCGAGTTCTTGGTTCCAGAGGGTGAGGTTGGGTTTGTGCCTTGGGGTGCAGATGAAGAGGTATTCTGTTTTGGAAGGGTTGAGTTTGAGGTGACCATTCAGTTGGAGATGGTGGAGAAACAGGTTTTACGGGTGTGGAGTTGTGAAGGGGATGAGATTTGGAAGTATATTTATGTGTCATCTGCATATTGGTTAAAATGTACATTGTGTTTGCTAACAGTCTGTCCAAGGGATTCAACGTATAGTTTGAAGAGGAGTCGATATAGGGATGAGCTTTGCGGGACCCCATACTTGGCAGGGGTGGGTCTGAATGATATGGGGTCATGGAGACAAAGTGTTTCCTGTCAGTAAGAATGGAGGTGAACCAGTCGAGTACAGTGCCAGAGAGATTCATCCTTTGGGCTAGGATGTCTAGTAGAATGGAATGGCCAATAGTGTCAAAGGCTGCTGAGAGGTCGAGGAGCACGAGTAGTGCTGTGTGTCCTTTATCTGTCATGCTGTGGAGGTCATTGAGGATGTGAAGAGTAGCGGTCTCAGTGCTGTGTCCAGGACGAAATCCAGATTGGAAGGGGTTGAGTAGATTGTTTGTGATGATGTGTTGTTGTAGTTGGGTTGCTACAAGGAATTCCATGATTATGGTGAGGTATGGTAGGATAGTAATGGGCTGGTAGTTTTAAGGCAGTGTGGAGATGAGAGATGGCTTTTTGATGAGGGATGAGATTTGTCCCATGTTTAGTGCAGTAGGGATAGTACCATCTGAGAGACAGGAGTTGATGATGTTGAGCCTGTGGAGTGCTAAGGTGGTGATGCATTGGATGTAGCTTGAGGTGAGCGTGCATCACCCAGAAAGCGTGCAGGGTTTGTTTTGACATTGAGGGGCATGGGGGTGTTGAGGTTGATGGGGTGCAAGGTGTCCCATGGCAGGGAAAGTTTAGGAGTAGGGGGTGTGAGTGGGAGAGCTGAGGGGAGGGCTGTCCTGATGTTGTATATTTTGGAGTTGAACTAGTTCATGAGGGAGTTGCATACTACAGTGGATATGCGGTGCATACGGTGTAGATGGTGGTTTAGAGAGGGGATTAATGATTTTGAATAGTTTCTGGTTATGATTGGTGGTGGATTGGAGTTCTTGTAAGTAATGGGTGGCTTTGGCATTGCATATGGATTTGTTTCTCAAATTGGCTACCATAGGTGTCATTCATTTTGTTTGTTTAATTTTATGTATGAAACCCGTTAGGTATCCCATCTTGTCTTCAAGAAAACCTGAAACCCATATCTTCACCTCATGTTCCTGTACGTTTAACACATCGACAATCTCTCCTGCACCTTCAGTGTAAACATGTTCAGTATTTGGATCAAGTTTTATCCCTAATGCCGCTTTACAACCCCATGACAGCAAGTTCCCCCCAACACTTCTCACACACACCCTGGTCATGGTACTTTTCCCTTGAAATTCTATTTTGGCGTGTAGCAATCCTATCATTTCAATGACTTTTCTCCTAATGCATTAGTCTTCACTTTTTCTTCTGTGAGAAACCTTAGGGAAGTCTCACTCCTGTTCTCCATGGGTCCTCTGTGCAGGTGGCCAGGGAAAGGGAAAGGCCATTGCTTTTGGATCCTGACCCTGGGGATGGACAAGTGAGGGAGGATCACCTGAGTGGAGGGTTCATGGAGATTAGGAGTGGGGTGCCCTTGTGAGAGACATGGTATCCAACGTTCCCTGCTGACAATTAACTCCACGCTTCCACAGCCTCTACTCCCATGTCTTCTTCACAAATGACCATTGACACCATGGGGACAAAGAAGAGGTAACTGTTAGGGAGAATTCTCTGTAAGGCTAATTTCCCAAACTTAGTGAGTCCCCCAGCAGCTTTGCTGGATTTTTGGGGTTTATTTTTTTCTCTCCTGCTAAGAGTGAGATTCTTTTGCTCCCACTCTTAGACATGATTTGAGGTGTTCCTTTAACTTTCCATGGCCCTCATTACGACCCTGGCGGAAATCGGAAAACGATGGCGGAGATGCAATACCGCCATCGAATAGCGCTCGGTGCGACTATGACCCGCCACCGCAAAGTACGAAGCCATTAGCGACACCGTAGTGAACGTCAACGCTAACTGCACCAAGTACGCGCGCGCGCGCCATGCCAAACCGTAAATACCACCATGGCGCAAGGGTACGCGAATTCCGACCCTAGCGGACATGTACCTAACGCCATCAAGCATGGCGGAAAGCACCATTCCGCCATGGTGAGAAGTACGGCATCGCGAATCAACCGTAAACGGCCCCACTGAGTGCCTGTACACCGCTCCCTGCCCACAAAGTACAACTCCTCGTAGGTGCAATGAAGTCACAATGCAACCAGTGAAATGTACAAGTCACCCATGCATGCCAACGAACAAAAGATTCACAAGAGGGGCCAATGGGAGCTGCAGGGCACAGATGGCACGAGTACAGAAGCCATTCCAATGGACATGACCACAGTCCCCCCCCCCGAAACGCACGCAAACACAGGCACCTGTGACCAGCAATATTCCGAAAATCACAACATTCCACCAGTCCACCTGGCTGACCGGCGTCTGTTACACAAAACCCAATCCCCCGCCCCTGAGCATGACAACATTCAAACAGTCATATTGGCAGCCCCCATCCCTGACCTCACTGGGCTCCGTAGGCAAACGCGCCCAGCACAGTACCACGCGACTATACTCCGAAACCGGAACACAATGCAGATCTCCTCACAATACATCGCTCCCCAAATAGGAATATGCCACATCACTCGCAAAGAAGAACGCTACACGTCCCATATCAGAATAGAAATTTAATGCACAACTAAATCACCAAGCTCATACAGCCATTAGTCCATGAACTACAAAACACATATCACCATTGTGGGCTGCATCCGCAAGGAATGACCAGCTACTACTTGTGTGACGCCCTGTTCCATCATGGTACACAGAGCCACATTTACGTACGAAAAGGCAACATGGAAGCGCACAGAACCGCAGGCCCGTCCCAATGGGGAGGCACTAGTCCAACTGAAAGGCCAAAATGTTGCTCCGAGCCACTAGTACTGCGTAAGGGCATGTGGCCCATTGGCGATCGTCCCATAAGATCGTAATGCTGCTCCACTGATTAACACGAAGCAGCAGGTGTCGTGAGTAAACGCCATCTGCAGGAGTGGCATACAGATGGCAGTGGCAAAAGGGGAGGAGATACCTGTCAACCAAAAGAAAAGAAAAAGAACAGAATGGCCATCAGAAGTACATTCGAACAACTCACTCCAATGATCACACTAAATCCACAGCCATATGCATGCTAGCCCACTCCAAAGGATCATCACCACCCCAAAACCACTTGCGACTCATAACTATCTATATCGAGGTGTAAACACCATCACAAACGAGTGTACCTGTGCATGCGTCTGTCAAAACAGATTCCATCAGATGGGAATGTTAACGTGCATGGACACAAGTGTCTGAAGGCGCGTCGAGACAGGGAGGGCTCCACAAGGCCAGATAGACGATGGTCCCACTATGGCAGCCCTGCATCACATAGCGCAGGGGAGGCGGATAGATTCCAAGAAGCACTGTACATGGCAAACCCTGTATCAAATCACCTGCCCATGCATCCATTCATCATTCCCTTATCCTGTTATAAAAACGCCTGAAAATTTACTCACAAAACATTCGGAATTTCCATTGAGTCTGTGCGTTATGCAGCCTGCAAAATCCACAGTGTCCCAGCCCGTAATTTCAGTGTTGTGAAGTTACATGAATTTGGGAACGTCCGGCCTCATCGGCCACGTCACTATTGCGCATCCCAAACTATTCATATCAATCATTGCTTCCTCGCCATGGCCTCTGTCTCAAGGACATCGAACAATAGAACGTTATATTTGCAGTCAGACCTGTGGGCATCTCCTCTCCGCTAGCCGAAAACCGAAAGCGCCGGCCTTCGAATTCCTCATTTGCAACATCACGTCGAAAAGGCATCTGTGGCCGTTTGAAATCACAAATTAATCCATCTAGTGCGGCTGTGTGTGAAAATGTCAACTGCCATCACCCACTAATGGGACGCCCCGCCCGTCGTTGCAACTTGGTACAGTGATGCATGAGGGCCCACCGTTACTCGAGTACTACGTTCCACTGACCCATCACAAGTCTGTTCGCTACTGCAAAGATTGTATGTGAAACAATGGGACCATAGCCGAATGTACATATCAACAAATGTTACACGGCCATCGGGTACAAATACATGATTGCAATAGCAAGATGCCATTCCTCGAATAGCAGCGTTGTGTGCGGGACGTGCTCGCCCAAAGGGGAGAGCAGCTTGCACAGGTGGAATGAATCACCACAGGTGGAGGCCATGCAGCCTGAAAACACATAAAGTGCACACCCAGTCTCCTCCCACAACCACACCCACTCCAAAATGCTACCGGCAGGACTCGCGATGTTGGTCCTGGGGGACCTGATAGCACTGCAAGTACTCCAACTCCAAGAAGAAGACGAACACCAACTACAACCGGCCGCACGGAGGAGACGCAGGAGGAGGAGGAGGCCAAGGCAGGGCCCGCAAGGGCCGCCAGCACAGCCACTACCACCACGCAGGCAGCCCGCAATCCCACGCCTCCGAGCACATCCGTTCAACCTCACTGATGAGCAGATCCACACCCTCTACCGTTTGGACCGGGACACCATAGCCGCAATAGTGGACATGACACAGGCTGACCTTGTCAGCATGATAGACAGCCCAACCGCCATCCCACCCCTACTGAAGGTGGTGTCTGTACTCCACTTCCTGGCCACGGGCACCTACCAGCACACAGTCGGACAGTTGCATGGCATTTCTCAGCCACTGTTCTCACGGACACTATTGCAAGTGCTCGATGCCCTCCTGAAGCACGCAGACGACTACATCTCTCTACCACGCTCGGAGCAGGAAATTACCAACACTAAAGTGGGATTCCATGCACTTGCCGGCATACCGGGTTGCATTGGTGCCATCGACTGCACCCATGTGGAATTGGTCGTCCCACATGCCATGGAGGCCCAGTACCGCAACCGAAAACAATTTCATTCCCTGAATGTACAGATGGTGTGTGACTCCAACAGGATCATTACACATTGTTGTGCCAGATTCCCTGGATCAACCCATGATTCTATGGTCTTGAGGAACTCTACTATACCACGCTACATGGAGCGACACGCAGGGAACAGATCCTGGCTACTCGGTGAGTCTCTTTTCATGCATGATGATGTGGGGTATGTGATGCGGCAATGACCTGGCAGGAAGGGGGGGGGTGTGCGTACGTAGCAATGGCATTCCACATCATACGTTTATCGTCCACATACAGGTGATGCTGGGTATCCACTGAAGAGATGGCTCCTCACACCAGTCCGGAACCCACGGAACCAGCAAGAGCAGGACTACAACCATGCCCACTCACGTACCCGTGTAGTCATTGAACAGGCATTCGGCCTACTGAAGACTCGTTTCCGCTGCCTCAGCAGGTCTGGCGGGGCACTCCTGTACCGCCATGAGAAGGTTGCAAAGATGGTGATGGCATGTGTCATGCTCCACAACATGTGCGTACGTAGAAATGTGCCCATGCCCCCTGACGCAGAACTGCAAGCACCTGATGATGGTCATGATGAGGGTGGGGATGTGGCAGCACCTCAAGGAGTCTGCGAGGCACCGGAGGGCCGTGACATTCGTCAGCATCTCATTGATGCATGCTTCTAGCACTCACGCCTGGTGGCTGATACATGGACACGGGACTCGTGGCACTGTGTGTGTCTGGTACATGCACAATATGGACTATACGCCTAGGATGGCCTAGTACATAAAGATCATTGTCGACACATCTCATTGGTTGATCATGCACTTGTTTATGGCATATGTGATATCATGTTGAACACCCTATCGACCCGCCACCCAAGTGAGCCCAACACACCCCCTCCACCCTCCTACCTCCCCCCCGAACACCAGTGTCCAAAGATGCTCATTGTCAGTGGGCTGTCGCTATTGCAAGCCCCCTCTGCGGGTGTCAGGGGCACCCCTGCCTGTGGAGCGCAGGTTCCTCCCAGATCTACGTTGGGGGCTGCCCTGGACGGAACTTGCAACGGATGATGTCTCTGCCTGCTCACGTCCATGCATGTCCCTAAGGGTTTGTGAGAGCTCCGTGAGCACACGGCGCACTGCGGCAAGTTCGGCACATACGTCTTTGGACGTCGCATGCAGTTCCCCCCTCAGGCTCTCGGTGCTTCTCTCCATTTGGACTCTCAGGCTCTCGGTGCTACTCTCCATTTGGACTCTCAGGCTCTCGGTGCTACTCTCCATTTGGACTCTCAGGCTCTCGGTGCTACTCTCCATTTGTGCCCTTAGTGTCTCTGTACCTCTCTCCATTTCTGCCCTAAGTGTCTCAGTTGATGTTTCTATGTCTGCCTTAGTGCCCCCACATTCATCGGCATGGTCCTTGAGGAGCGTGGCCAGTTGCTGCTGTTGCCCGATTAACTGGTCGAGGGACTGTTGCCTCTGCTGGGCCATGGCCATTTGCGGGGGTGTCACAGAGGGGCTGTTGACCTCATGTTGCCTTGCCACAGGGCTTGGGGGGGATGGCCAGTCGTCGTCTTGTGGGTGCCCCTGCGTGGTATTCTCATGTTGTACGGGATGGGACAGACAGGGGGATTGGGACAGGTCATGGATGGATCTGACTTCGACATCCCCGTCTTCTGTGTCGGAGCATGCTGCCATCAATGGGGTGTCACCTATGGTGCTGCTGCCACCAGAGGCAGTGCCTTCTGTGGCATCCGTTGGGGTGACCTGTGGTGGTGGTGTTGTGGGCATGCTGGCTGCTGGGGTGCCTGTTGATGTTCCCTCCTCTGTGCTGCCACCTGATTTGTGCTGCTGCCGTGTCTTGATGCGTGCAGCTGAGGTGGAGGGTCTTTGGCCGTTGGTCTTGGCCCTCTTTGCAGGTGTGCTGGTAGGGGTGTCCTGATGCTCGTCGTTTGGATCGGACCCTGTGGTGGAGTAAAGGAGGGCGAGGGTTATTAATGGGTCTGTGGGTATTGGAATGGCATTGTATCACATGCATTGGGGTGGTACATGAGGGTGATTTGGGTCGGGGCCTTGGAGGTGCTTTCATTTGTGTGTGGGGTGAGGGTGCAGTTGTTTGGCAGCCTGCAGTTAGGGTGTGCCTGCTGGACGTGTGGTGGGTGTTTTAGGGGTTTTCAATTATTTATGTATTTATTGTGGTTTTAAAGTGCGCTATGAGGGCGATGTGTGTGGACGTTCTCCTGGACATGTGTTTCTGTTGCACTATGTGGACACATGGTACTTCACATTATTGGACATTGTGGATTTAGCATTGTTTTATCTGGCCCACCTACCTGATTCTTCTGATGTCTGCACTCCTTTCTCCATCCCTCCGACTCCCTCAATGCTCTCCATTCCGATGGTGGAGGCACAGATTTCTTCCCAGGGGGTCAACTTGATGGGTGATTCAGGACCTCCCCCGGTGGCTGTGGCAATGTTGCGGTTGGCAGAGAGTATGCTGCGGACGCGTATCCGCAGGTCGTCCCACCGCTTTCTGCATTGCTGTGGGGTGCGGGGTGCGGTCCCCACCGCGCTTACCCGCTGTGCCACCAGAGCCCATATGGCCTTCTTGTTCGCAAGTGCCGTCCTGGTCATTTGCGTGGAGAAGACGACGGCAGCATTCTCCTGGAGGGTCTCTGTTAGCACGGTGAGTTCCTCACGGGAGAAGTGGACCTGCCGCTTGCGGTCGCACGCTTTCTTCGCTACTTTTCCCATTTTTCTTGGTTTCGCTAGGGTGGATGACGGGTTGGGGTGTGTCTCAGGGTAGTGTTTTTAGTGGTTGTGTGGTTTTAGTGGTTTTATAGGTGTACGGCGGGATGTTTCCCGTTCCGGGCCCATGTTTTTACTTCCGTTTCCGTATATTTCCGGTCACCGTACTTTCCGGTAGGCGCACTCTGCGGTGTCCGCTGTGATGGGTGGCGGTATTGCACCTAGGGCGACGTACGGCGGCGGTGTGGCCCGTTTTGGGGTCATTTCCGCCATCGCGGACTTTGCACTTCCGCCATGGCGTGGTGCTCGTGCCCGATGGGTCGGAATGGACCGCTCTTTGCTCCTTCGTGCAATGGCGGAAACGCTATTTACGCTGTTGCGGTCCGGTCAGTCACTTTCCGCCAGGGTCGTAATGAGGGCCCATGTGTTTTATGGGCTATGGGGTCTTTTACTCCATAGGGTCTCATGTTTTTTTTGATGTGGGTTACACAGCACCCTCCGTGCCGTAACCCAGGGGTGTCGTAGCGACCCCCCAAAATAGACTCCATACCCTGGGACTGACTACTGTCTCCCAGGGCATGTAAAGTCACCATTGGCTTTGCTAGTCCCAAATTATTAACAGAAACCAGTACAAACCATCATATTGTGGACGTACTGGTTGGGGCAATTCGATTGCCCCGGGGTCTGTTGTTCGAGGGGACACGTCTCCGTCCCCCCTGATCGAGTTTTGGCTGGTGGCAGTAGACACTATTTTTTATATTCGACCGCGAATATATCTCTATGGGATTTTCCCATTGTTCGAGGCTACCAACTTTAATTATTTAATTCTTATAGCCTCGAACATACCGCCGGTTTATTTATTTAATATTAATTCACTGGTTGGTATTTTTTGCCAGAACTCGATTCTAAAATGGCGTTTGTGTACTCTTCTGTGACTCCAACCCAAGTCGAGCCCTTTGTTCCACTTTTTGGCAGGCTTCTCCACAGAAGCCTCCAAAAGTGGTGCCACTCTGTCTGGGTACCACAGGGGGTGTGGGAGGGGGTTTAGGAACCCTGGACTGAGTTACCTTGGTAACTCAAGTCGCACTCTTGTGTGATTGGCCCAAGTGGTGAGCCGGCCGCCTCACCACTTAGCATGTTTGATTGACAGCTAGGCTGAGTGAATGGGGGTGTGCGGCATAAAAGCAGGGCTTTGGGGACTGGAACTTCAGAAGTCGCCACAGGACCTAAGAATCCGAGGAGGGAGACCTGAGCCAACCTGCAACGACGACACCACCGGTGGAGCGCTGCTGAACCGTCTCACCACTTTTCCCGACGACAGAGGAGATCTCCAGTCCAGAGAGTCTTCTTCCTTTGACTGGTCGGGATAACCAGTTTTGCCTTCTTTTCACCTTCCTGGGGCATCTCGTGGCCACCTTGCCCGTGCCAAGCACCCGGCAACCGGAATACCACGGTTTACCACTACCACAAAGAGAAGGGTTGTACCTTTTAACCGGAGGACTCCGCGGCTGGTTTCTTCCCTGGCAGTGCAACAACCTTCATCTTTCCTCCACGGTGAGACCTCTTCTTCCTCTGGATTAAACACTGACTTGCACCCACTGCCAGGAACAACTGCCCCCGCCGGAGCTTCCTTCACACTTAAGGTACTGTGTCCCGCCTGGCTTCCCTTGCGACAGATCGTTCGGGTGACAGTAAAGCCTCGACTTTCTAACCTGGGCTAGCCTGGGACAACCTAGCTAACTTTTCCTGACTTTAATTTCATCCTTTTTGTGCAAACTATCTACAAGACACTTTGGGCATAACCCCACTGTGTGAAACTGCACGCCTTCTGCTTGCTCTCTCCAAGAGTGGGCCTTGCAATTGACTTCCTTGGTCTCCAGTAGAACACTTCCTATCCTGCCTTACTGTGGTTCTTTTAAAAGTAATTGAAACTTGTGTGCTTCCTTAACTCTGCCTTTTTCCCTTCCTTTCTTTTCACCTTATTAGAGTGTCATCTTATGTTAAGCGCTCACCTCTGTCTGCAAATAAGTGGTGTTTCTCACTAAGACTTGTCTAATAAGTAAATAGGGTTGTATATATATGATATGATGATAGTGACTGTGTGCTGAATTTACTTACCTGTTTTTGCTAGTGTAATTTACAAGTGTGTCTTTAAATAAATAATTATATACTTTTACACCATAGCTCTGGTCAGTGTTTGCTTGTGCTACTGTGTCTCTGTACCTATTGTGTATACTCTGCACACTGCCTAACACTTCTTGAGGGAAGTCTGACAGCTCAGCCACAGCTACCAAGTGAATCTGTGTGGTACAGACTGCGACCAAGTGGGTTTACTGCCAAACACCTGTAGTCTTAAATCTTTTGCAGTGGTCCCTAAGGGAACTGCACAGGTTTCTGCCTAACAGTAACCTGGGAGTAATGAAGACTAGCTGCTTTTACCACTCTGGTACTGGGACAAGGAAGATGCCGGCTAAAGACTATCAGGGTCAGGCATGCCCCTCTGATTATGGTCAGGCAGGGCCAATTGGACATTCGCACCTGCAGCCTGTCAAGGGCTTCAGGTGTATAAAAGGCACTCCAATCAAGAGGCAAGGAAAGAGGTGGTGGCGATGGTGTGGAAGCAGCAGAAGAGATGCCAAGGGAAGCAGCAGGGAGCTGTGTTGGTGAAATACACTGACAGTTCATGGAAGTGCAGCCTGGGCGCTGGGGCTCCGTGGAACTGATCGAACGCTGGGAAGGAAGCCATGCATGGAGGCTGTCCTTTTTCTGGTGTTCAAAGTGCTCATTTTCCTGTGTACAGAAGCCGACACGGTAGTGCCTGAGGGGCAGGAGGTGGAATCCTGAGGTGGAGAGCAGAAGGCTGAATGATCTACGATCCTGGAAAGCCCATGGACACAATCAGTGAGTTTGTATCAAAGGAGAAATCCTGTATGCGTGTGCTTGAACTTTTATGAAGGATTACTTTGTATTGGAGTGGTTGCCCATTTGGCAGAACACATTTTTGAAGGTCTCTGATGTGAATCCTTGTTAATTATTGAACAGTTAAGAATACATTGTAGCGGAGTGATCGTGTGCATGAAAGCACATTTTTGAAAGTCTCTAGGTGCTGGGCCCTTCATTAAAGGCAACCTCAAACAATATTAAACAACCGGTCCAACTAAATGAAAACTTTAACCAATGCAATTTCATGATTATTGAATTTCGAACCCAATGAAAACCTTAACAGATGCAATTGAATGGTTTTTGGATTCCAAACTGAATGAAAGCTTAATAAATAAGCAGAACTGTTATATATGACGATTACAGATGAATGGAGCTTTCAAATCAAATAAAACCACCATATGTCGAACTCAAAAGTAAATGAAACTTCAAACCAAGTAAAATCCATATATGTTGAACCTTCAAAGTGAATAGAACTTTGAACTGAAGTGAAACTAATATCTACTGAATCTTAAATAGAGCAGAACTTTAAAAATGCAAGTGAACCCACTATATGCTGAACTTTAGGGTGAACTCTTGAGGTGAACTTTAACAGTGAATCAAAGAGAGACATATTCAATATCAAAGTGGGAGAAAAGTGTACATAATAAAATTATACTTTGAAAACTGAATGAACTACAACTCTGAAGTTTGACTATCAGTGCAGATATTTATACAAAGACCAAGATTCAAGTGTGGCGGCATTGAAACTGAGTCTTGGGGAAGGGAATCCTGAGGCTTAACCTAATTATCGATCTGAGGATGACGTCTCAAGACTTCTTTGTGTTTGGAACTGTGTTACAAGGAACTTGGGGATGCGAAGCCTGAGTACTGATCAAAATGATATTATCCTGATTTTTAGGAACGCCATTTTGAGGCTTTTGTTGGAACTGTTTTATACTTGCAGAGGGAGCTGAAAGAAAGCTGCGAGCCAGATGAGGCTCAGAACTTTGTTTTGTACACTGTTTTGTTGGTTGCTGACATCCCTACACATTGTATAGATTAGTTGTGAGGGAAAGTATAGGTTTTGGACACGGGCAAATTCTTAAATTGAACTCTTTGACGGTGACATTCCTTAGTTTTATTTCAGTAGGGAAATCCCACTATAGTATAGGGCAAAATAGACTTTTTTCCATCCTGACTTTTAAGTTAATAAAGTGTTTATTTCGAATTCAGAATCTGTTGTCTGTGTCTCACTCCAAGATGCCTTGACACTTCCTGTAAAGTGCAACATCCTAATTTTGATTCCTACGTGTCTCTACCAATGAGAGAGGAGTCTGCACCACTGTCAATCAACATTAACATTCCTACTTCATTCACTATGACTACTGATCTGGGATTCTTTATTTTAGCTCTTATAACAGCATTTACTAAGTTCACTATCTCTAGTCCATCATACACCCCAGAACGTAAATCTTCCTACTGATATTTTCATTCTCACTACCACCAGTACGTGAGCTCAGCCTGCAACATTTAGCCAAATGATGTCTCTTGCCACACAACCTGCACTTAACATATACTACAGAACACTCTTTATCCATGGCAAGGTCATGTGTGCTACCACATCTACAGCATTTGCTGACTTGACGTTCAAACTGCCGACGAACCTTGCAATCATTGTATCCTTCCTTTCTCATATTTACACTTCTCCCCTTCAGTTTGTCTCTGGTTCTCCAGTCTCTTGTCTCTCCTAAGACTAGGGTTGTGATTCAACGCATCCTTCCCTTTGAACACTAATTAAAATTGAATTTTCTCCCAAGTCTTTCTCTTCATCTCTGTTCAATTCCTTTATGCACAAGGTGGTGTGTTCAACTTGTTTGGCTATTTCTATGACCCTTTCCAATTTGGAATACTTTTATTTCCACAACTCTTCAGATACTCTGTTATTGGAGCATTTGATCATTATTTGATCCCTTAAATGTTCCTCTTGACAATGCCTAAACTGACATTCTACCGCTAGTCCTCTAAGCGCTGTCATAAACTATTCAATGGTCTCTCCTTTCCTATGTTCTCTCGTGGCAAAGTGATACCTAGCCAATATTTTTTTTTGTTTCACCTGAAAGTGTTTATCTATTTTAGCAATGTTAGCTTCCAACATATTTGCGGGCCCTCCATTTTATGGCTGTATTGGTTCAGGCAGTCTCTGATACACCTCGTGCCCAGCATGCCCTAAACAAAGGAAATTCTGTTTTCAATTTTTCCACCTAACCAGCGGGCAGAAAGAGCGCTGGCCCTGGGATACTAGACATTGCTGAAGAATGTGCCACTGTATTCCACAAGTAGCAACTGCTATCCACTGCGTGTCACTCCCTTGACTTGCTGGCACTTTCACTGTATACCCACATGACAGGTTGTTATGGTCCACAAGAAATAAATGAATGAAATGTCCTTCCCTTTTGTCTTTTTCCTCTAAACTAAACCAAGCACTGCAGGCTGTGCATATGTTCTGTCTGACTTCTTTTCAGCAAAGCATTGTCATTGCCTGGCAGCTCCCAATGCGATCCCATGCTTAGTCCTACCTTTGTAACATGCCCTGATGATGTTTGCACTCATTCCGTGGTCCACTTTCGCAAGCTGTATCTGATCTCTGTGAACTGCAAACTGCGCACCTCTTCCTTCTCCTACCTGTGAGGCTAACTCCAACCTCTCCTTCTCTCCTCACATTTCTGATGTCTCTAAGAAGGAAACTATTAGCTGCACCTCCTCTGAGGTATTCTTCCCTTCCTCACTTTACCCCAGAAGCTCACTGTGTCCAGAGATCTGGTCCTCTCAAGGCTGAACTACTGCAACAGTCTCTTTCTTAGGGCCTCATTACGACCCAGGCGGTAAGGGGTTTACGGCAGCGTAAACAGCGCCGACCCTTATCGCCTGATTCCGAGGTCCCTTAGCGCCATGGAGGATTTAACACCTGCTTTTAGCAGGTGTTAAAATCCATGGCGCTAAGGGACCTTGTTGTTAATTACGCCACCGTAATTTACGGTGGCGTATTTAACGCCTTCCCCACTCCCATTATGCCCTATGGGGCAAAAATGGGAATGGGGAAGGGTCAATGGAGATTGGGGACTTACCGCCCCGCCAACCTCGGAATGGGGCGGTAAGTCCGCCAACCACCATGGCGTAAACGTAGTTTATGCCATGGTGGTAAAGGTACGACCCAGGCGGTAACTTACCGCCTGGGTTGTAATGAGGCCCTTAATCTTACTGCCTCTACTCTCCGTCCTCTACAACTTATCCAGAACAGGACTGCAAGACTTGTCCTTGGCCACAAGCCCAGGGATCGTATCTATCCAGCTCAGAAATCACTTTCTTGGCTCCCAGTGGCAGCAAGGATCAATTTCAAGACCCTTTGAATTGTCCTAAAGGCTTTCTAGGGTCTGTGTCGGCATTACCTCAAACTCTCGCTTCTTGAGTATCTCCCTTCTCGATCTCTCCGCTCATCCACCTCCAACTCTCTGAGGGTCAGCCGCTTTCCCAAGCAGAGAGTTGGCGGCAGATCTCTTTTTTTCAGCTGGGGCCTCTGTCTGGAACAGCCTCCCTGCCTCTCTCAAACTTGAGCAGAACCATCTTTGGTTCCGGAAGCAACTCAAGATCTTCCTCTTCACTTTCGCTTTATCTCTTCCTATCCCCTGCTGATGACCCATCTGTTCCCTGCACTAGTCACCTGGCCACCCTCTGAATTTCGACCCAGGTCCCTGCCTGTCCAGTTGCAACTTGCACTGCCTCTTGGCCCCCTCAGCACTTGTGGTCTGTATCTGTAACCCTACAGTCCCCTCTCTCTGCACCTATGAGCCACCCGCTGGCTGTATCTCTGATTACCGGCACTTAGCCACCCACTGGCTCTACTCTGTTACCTGCACTTCTCCATCCCCCGTCCCCTTTTGCAGTTCTTCACCTTCCCACCAAATTTCTGGCACTTCTCCCCTCCCCTGCGCTTGCACGATCTGAATGACACAAGGCCTAGTAAGATCGTTGTTTTGTCCCCCGTTTGTTTCCCGTCCTTGTCTTGTCATGCCTGTGACAATGTAATGTGAGCGCGTCAGAAATGTTCACAGTCGTGCATGTGCAGTTAATAAAGTGGGTGTACCCAGGCCCGCCAGTGCGCGCTGGGAACCTGAACCATCAAGATATGTGTCCCGCGTGTTGTTCCAGGTACGGGGGGCAATGCCTGACAACGGGGGACGTGGGGGCTAATTATGAAATGTCACACTGATGACGAGGACACTACTGGGTAGGGGGCTCATGATCCGATGCCTGATTCCACATCAGTATCATTTTTCAACGCCTACCAGAAGCGATACCCACGAGGGAACATTCCAACCACCATTTTTTGGTCTCGGCTCCACACGTGGAGTGCTCGTGCGCCATATTACAAATCTTTGGAGCTCATTGGGGCTAGATCTTGTCAAGAAGGCCACAGGGGCCACCAAAGGGGTCTGTGGGGCCCCAATTTTTCAAAAAGAAGTTTTTTGTCACACAAAAAAAAATGTTCTCTCTTGTAAAGAGACATTTTTCTCCTTCTCATTGGTGTCAGAGAGGAGGAGGTCCTTCCATGGGACGTTCTGTGTCATCCTGAAGTGGCACCATCTCACACCCCCAAAGGTGCATACAGCGGCCCGTGTGAGGATGCCCGTGCCATTTGTACACCATAGTGGTCCATCTACAGAGCGGAATTGTGGCCTTCACGCAAGTGATAGGTGCCTGTGCGATCCTTGGACATGAGCAACACTGAAGAGGATGCTCAAGGTGCTAGTGGACCCCTACAAGGCAGGAAGATGCCCAGACAGCAAGGCACACTGGCCCCTATGCCAGAGTTCGACACATCAGGTGCTCCTTCCAAATTGGGTCCAAAATGGCTGCTGTGGGTCGAAGAACCGAAATGTATTTTAATGTCACGGGGGAGACGCATGATGAAGCAAAGGTGGCGACACTCATCTACACAGCTGGGTCTGAGCTACATTGCATCGTCAAAATCCTCACACCCACCGACAACTATTATCAAGCTGTAAAAGACTCACTCAAGGAGCACTTCATGCCACTAGCGAATCAAGACTTTGAACGATTCGTAATGTGTAGCAAAAAGCAGCATGAAGAAGAGTCACTGGACCAATTCTTTGGAAGGCTACGTCAACTAGCGAGCATGTTCCACTTAGAAAATGAAGACGGCATGGTTCGCAACCAGCTACTGCAAGGATGTAGTTCAGGGAAGCTATGTAGACAAGTACTCCGTGAACCGGGGCTCACACTACCCTGCATCCTTGAAATGACACTTGCCTAAGAACTTGCAAACAGCCGTGCCACCAAGATGACGCCACAGTCAAATCACTGAAAGGAGAAGAAGTGTGTGTAATTGGGCGGACATCGAAAGCTGGCCCGCCACATCACCGTTGGCCCCAGAAGAAGGTAGAAACATCATAGCCATGCTCAAAATGTGGCTACGATCTTCCACATGCAGATGACTGTCCAGCAAAAGGGAGAGTGCGTGGATGCAGTGGGGTTGCAGGACACTTCGCAAGAATGTGCCGGGCTGCTGCTCTAATCACCATTCCCAGGTGGCCGAGCAGAACGACCAGCTTAATGCCACGCAGACAGAGGAACGTGGCCATGGTAGAACAAGAGTTTCAAGACCTGGAAATTGCGGAAGAAGAAGAAGAGGAAGAAGTCTTCATATCTAGCTTTGACTCAGTGAAGAAGAAAAGAAGGCAACCCATGTGCATGGTGCCAGGCTGTGGGACATTGACTCTGGTGCTAATAGACACATGCGCATCAGTATGCGTACTTGCGACCTGCCATTACGAGGCACTTCCAGGACCTCCACTGTTAGGAGAAACACGTGCCAAAATATATTCACGGCTACTACCAGGGTTGTAATGAGGCCCTGTGATTATCGACCACAAGCCACTAATTCCAATCCTAGCGGGTTCATCCTCTAAACCACCACCCAGGATAGAGGGATAGATGCTAGCTCTCATGGAATATGGGGTGAAACTACAATACCGACCGGGAACCCACAACCCGGCGGACTACTTGTCGCAACATCCCAGGTGTGGCAGTGATCAGGAAGCGACTACGACTTTGCACAGTGAGGAACATGTCCGCCTAGGAAACCAGTAGCCCTGATGCTGGAAGAAGTGGCAGGGGCCTCGAGCGAAGATGAATGCTTCAGGCTCATTCAGGATGCCGTTGTTAGCAGTGAATGGAGGTCGACTATAGCTGGCACAACTCGCAAAGACAAAGACATTCAGTGCAAACTACAACAGCTGTGGCGAGTCTGACACAAACTCTCTAGAACGGCAGAAGGAATGATACTACGAGGATGGCAGATTGTAATCCCGAAAATGCTGGTCACAAGAGTAATAGAACTGGCCCACTGCGGCCACCAGGGCACGGCAAAGACCAAGGCGAGGCTGCGCCCCAAGGTGTTGTTCCCAGGGCTTGAGGAAAAGGTGGATGAGTATGTTAGCAAGTGCATCTGTTACCAGGCAGCCGCCCCTGTCAAGAAGGAACCCAGCATTGAGTCCATGGAGCGAAGCAGCAACCCATGGGACACAGTACATGTGGATTTTGGGTCGACAGGGAGAGGAATGTACTTTCTGGTGATGATCGACCAGTGGTCAAGATACCCGGAGGTGGAACTGGTCGAGTCAACATCATGCAAACAAATCATTCAAGTAATGGAAAAGGTTTCCATGGGTTCCCACGAGTCATATGCTTGGATAATGGACCACCATTTCAGGAAAGGCACTATTCAGAATTCATGACAGACTGTGGCATCACACATAGAAACGTGACACCTGGATGGTAAAGAGCTAATGGAGAGGCTGAGCGTTTTAGGCGCACGCTGAACAAAATATTTCGCATTGTACAAGGACAAGGAGGAGAGCTAAAAAGAACCCTATATCAGTTCCTCAGGGAATATCGATTTACCCCCCACCAATCCACAGTGGTGCCCCAGCTGAAGCCCTATTCCACAGATGCCCGAGGGGGCTCATTCCCGAGTCAGATGGCTGACCAACGGGTGTCATTGATGACCAGAAGACGTCGGAGGACAGGCTAACGCACAACAAAGGTGAAAATGCCAGACGATGGCTCAACCCACCAAACATTGAAGTGAGCGATACGGTCCTTGTGAGAAACTGCCATCCGGAGGGAAAATTGTCCCTCAACTATGAACCTACTCCCATGGGAGTAACCCAAGTAAAAAGGTCCATGGTGACCGCCGCCAACCAGCGAGGGTCAGTGACAAGGAACTCATGCTTCTTCAGAAAAGTTGCAAAAGAAGAACAACAGAGAGAGCTCCGAGAGGAAACGTTCCCGGCCCGAACAGTGAACAGAGAGCAACATCCTGAAGAAGACACTGAGGATCCCGAAGTGGGGTGAGTTGACCTGGAAAGAGAGAGAAGCGAGGCTGCTTTACTTTTACTTTACTTTATTATATTTATATTGCGCACTTAAGAACTCGAAGGCGTGAGGGCGCAGACAAAACAAACAACATAAATACATTCAAGGTGCATGTGAAAAAGTAGATTTAGTATGGGTAGAAAAGAAGCAATCACCAACAACAAATCTCACCAAATACAGATATCAAAAATTCAAAATCACCAGGTTAGGAATAATGAGAGAGAGCACAAGAAAATCTCCCTGGGAGAATCTACATTTAAAGAATCAGATTGCAGTTTGAAGCACCTCTGGGCAGATATTTACAACGTCTGAGAAAAGTAGCTAAAGTTCGACCCCCACAACCCACTAAAACACAATCAGTATTGGGTTGTAAGCACCAATCACTCTGGTCCATACTACAAATGATCATTAAGTCAGTGAGTCCGACCACACCTGGTCCTGTTCTCTGATGCAACCAGGCAAGAACCTTGTTGCGCAGGGCTTCTTTCAGTTTCCTGAATATTAGTTATAACGACATTTCTTTGGTCCATTACAAAATCATATGTATTTGTATACTTTATTATTGGCATTTGTGACTTTTTTAATTGTAGATTCCGTGAAAGTACCCTTTAATGTTTGGCGTTCATCGTTATGGGATGTTTGACCTCTTTATGGCCAGAAACTGGGTTGGATACCAATGAAGATGGAACGATTTCCTGTAATGGGCCTACATTGGGGATTTTTGCCTTTTCCTTGCTAGCCAAGGTTGACCCAGTGGACACCAAAGGCTTGTTACTGCAAGAATCAGATTGTGTGGCTTGGTCTATCATTTCCCTTTGTATGAAAGTTTGACAGGCAGTATTCACCTTAGATGCCTGTGGCGGTGCGCCTGGACTAAGAGGCCCGTATGTTTGAGAAGCAGTGTTCACTTTGGGCGGCCGTAAGTCCGATACGCAGTCATTTAAGGCATCCGCCAAGATGCCAAGGACAAATGGATCATTGCATAAAAGTAATTCTTAGGCAATATTGGCCATAAGCGCAGGCCACTGGGGGAGACCAATGTCCTAAGTTGGGCCTAGCCCTCCCTTGCAGAGCAGAATGTAGTAAGGTTGCAGGTATCTCAGACCTTACCGAGAATGGGACATCTGAGTTCAATACTGGCACGGTGCAATCAGTGGTACCAGATTTTTGTGAACTATCCAGGGGTGCCTGTACTTTGGGACCAATCTTCAATGATGGACTATCCAGTTCCTGAATTAAACTTTTTCCTTTATGAGGGGAAGCAGGGTCTTCAGTAAGATTCATCTTTGTAACAGGAAGTTTACTTTGCAATCTCAGTCTTCTGCACTCACTGAGGGCCAGGACATCTGAAACGCGGTCTCTATTAATCACTAGAGAGAGGGCCATAGAGTCCGCTAAGCTCCCCACGGCCAGCCTTATTATTGGATTAACACCAGCCTCCTTATGTGCAGCCATACTGGCACTCTTAGTAATAGTCTGCTAAAACATAAACAGCATAATCATCGGGCTTAGGACAAACAAAAGCAGACCAAAGACTACATCTCCCACAGGGAGGACTGTCAAACCAGTGACTACAAATATGTGGGACTCTTACTTCGCATCTGCATACGCCACACCATGCAGCCCTCGGTGGGACCCTGCAGACACCCTACCAGGGAGTTCTACGCTCCTCCCCAACGACCATAAGACCGTCGGGATGTCTGGGGTGGAGGGGGAGAACACCACAGAAGCCCACCTCACAGCATTCATCACGGGTGGGACCACTGCGAACGCAGAGTCACAGAGTCACAGAGCCCCCAGTTTCTGCTGCCGGGAAGCCAACAGCAAACGTGAAAGGTTAGAGGAAGGGACCTAACCTGGCGTCAAGCCGCACGGCAACCTAGAGCTACCGCCGATTCTGACATCCAGCTCATCTTGAGCTGCGATAGAAGAACGTTATCCCCGCCAGGAAGACTGGAGATGTCCAGCAGGGTTCAAAGACTATGGGCCTCATTACAAGTTTGCTGGGCCGGAAACAACAGTACCGGTAAGCTTGCCAGTACCGTTGTTTCCGGACTGCCAAACTACGAGTTCTGCGAGCGGGTGCCTTTCAGCCCACCAGGTCTGAACTGGGGGGTGGAACGGCACCGCTCACAGACATTGACGAATGCACCGGCACCATTCATGAACAAACTTCATTCCACCCGGAACATACAAACAATGCATTATTTATCATTCATTCAGACACACAAGTCAACACACATATGCTTGCACACACTCACTCACACATAAATGGACCCAGCACCTCCATTGACATACAATGTGTGCACACATTTAAAGAGCCAGACCAGGACATTTGTCAGTGGCACACCTCTCCAGTTCGGCATCTCAAAGAGGGTGCCCAACGGGAAAGTTGTCCGCTGGCAGGGCAATCTGTGCCAAGCAATTCCTGCTTAGCCCGCTCATAGTCCTGGCAGCATTCCCATTCTGAAAAGTTGAGGTGTCCTGCTGCCAGGACAATGTCCCAAGGAGCTCCGGGCAACAAAGGGGTTCTCAAGTTGCTCTTTGTCAACAGAGCATTACAATATGAGTCATTAGGCACTGATGGGAAGGAGGGGGTACTATTTGCAGGGTCGTTTGTCCCTTTAGAAATATGAACAGGAGGGAGTGATCAGAAGTGAGAAGGGTGAATAATGTTGCATGTTTTATGAATAAATGACTATGGCTTTAAAACACAAGGGGGGTTTGTTAGGCTCACATTAAAGTACATATTGTATGGTTAGTTTACAATGAAAGACTAGTTTATCATGTAATGTGGTTTGCTTCCAAGGCATTGCTATAAATAATTATTTAAGCACATGAAATGCAAAGCAAAACCTTAATAAATATCTATAAGAACTAAACCTGGGAAGATGTGTGCAGTTGCTTAAATTGTCCACATCCCAGTTTCACCCTTTAACCAAAGTATGTGATCTTGGGCAAATCATTTAATCACATTAATGGGACTCATTAAGAGTTAGGCGGAACTTCAGCGGTAAATCCGCAAATAAATTGCACTAAGGAATTACTGTTACCGCCACTTGGTCAGGTGGAATTTCCACCTGATTACAAGTGGTGGTGCAGGTGTAATTCCCCATTTATTTGGGGTCCATTGGACCCAATGGGGCTTTTTTTGTGGAATTACTGTGGCGGAATTACTACTGCAATAATTCCCCCTATTCTGCCGATTTTTCGTTGTTCAGTGGGAAGATTTACCTCCAGGGTTTTCCTGGAGGTAAATCCTCCACTCAAAACCCAACTTCATAATTTGGCGTAGTGGTAAAATTGGAAGTAACTCAATTACCGCCAATTTTACCACTTACAACCCAACTCGTAATGAGGCTGATTGAGCCTAATCTGCAGCTCTGTAAGTGATTCTGATTCACTTCCAAGCTTATGTTAATATGTCATGCTATTATAATAAAAAAGCCTAATGACTATAGAGTTGCTCCATATACAACAATAGTGAAATGTAGCTATTTTGCATCACAAAGTTATTTGCTTTTTGGCTTACTTATGGCAACTTATTCTAAAGTCACTTCATGGCGCCTACAAGTATCAAAGACTGAATATGCTCACTTCAGTTGGTGCAATCCATATTGCAATTAGTAGGCTTGCATGTATTTTGCCCTAGAGGGCTTGGACAGAGCTCTAATAGATGGGTTTCCTGCATCTGGAATGATCCTGCAATTTTATTTTTGTTGTTATGCGTTAAAATTCCACCTGCCATTAATGTTACCAAAAATGTAGATTGGGGCGGTGGTGGGCTGCTTGGGGGCGCGAATGAGACCATGTGGAATTGCACGCACTGCATTTTGTCGCTCACCCCACTCTTGCAATGCTGGATACTCCCCTGCTTAGTTTGGCAAGTGAAGCAATTTATTGGAGGCCTGTAACCTGAATCATGACACCCATTGACTAATTTGCAACAAACCGTCCTGAAAATGTGTCTGCATAACTCGAAATACTTTTTGCCAGTTTGGTGCCAGTTTGGTGAAGATTATTTTTGGCGGCACGGGGAAAAGTTATACGGGGCTCCCAAAAGTGTGCTTTTAACACAAAATCCCATACGGTTCCTTCTGCGCACCTAGAGAAAAAACTGCTTAACAAATGTTCACTATGCTTGGAAGGCATATAGCACTCAGCTCCATTTCATAGAATTATCAGAGTACAACATTTTTGGATCACATGTTTTCTCAGCTTGATTCTTTTCACTCTACTAGGGGAGGACGCACCTTCTGCCAACTTCATTTTGAAATTAGGATATGGGTGCTTTAGTAGCACCTGAAAAGTGGCAACACTAATTTTAGAGGTGTTATAGAGCTGTGGGTTGCCACAGAGAATGCACCATTTGTTATTGTTAGTGTGTCTTCATACCTGGGGGCTTAATGTGTACTGTGAGCTCTGCTCACATTGTCCAAATGTGACCCGGGTCCTCACTAGGGTCAGCCCGCAGCCCTCCCCCCTAACAAACATTACATAAACACAATTTTAAAACATTTGTATTTTTAAACTTTCCTCTGCTCTGCTTTCAAATGTCGCTCGGGCCACATCTCAAGCAGGGTCGGACTGGGACAAGAAATATGCCCAGTCACCCAGAAAAAAGTGGCCCACCCCTCTCCTCAAAAAAGTGTCCCACCCCTCGCCTCATGACCCTTGATTTCTGCTGACATCACCGGAAGTGATGTAATTTTACCCCCACCCCAGAGTGACATCCCCGGAAGCGATGAAACATGACCTTTCACCCTTGACAAAACAGGAAGTGGCATTAAATAGCATTGTTCCTAGGTACACTAAATTACTGTGAATCCAAGCAGCCGTCCAATGCCAAATGATAATATGTTATTGCATAACACTTACACTTAAGCTCCTTTTTTATAGAACAAATATGCATTCAATATCACCCAACCTGTGTTGGTACTCATTTATTGACCTAAGAAGGATGAAAGTCTTTTTGAAAGAAAAAAATGGATTTAAAAAAAAAAATTCCAAACCAGCCCAGGCATGGCCAGAAACCAGCTCCCACACCCCTGGGACGATTTCGGCCCAGCCACGGGCCGAAAGGACAAGAGGCCAATCCAACCCTGATCTCAAGTTATACCGACCAAACCTCTTCGCACTCATGCACTTGCAGACAGAAAACAGGAAGCTGAATGAGCTTCCTAGTTCCTGTCTGGGTGTCACAAGGGGCGTGAAGCCCGAAAGTGCTGCTCTGCCCGCAGCCCACGGAAGTGCTGCTACTAGCATGACAGCACGGGGGCCGGGTCCCGCACCAACTAGTTCAACACCCTGGCTGCTGCCTTTGAGTCAGGCTAGCCAGGGTGAGGGACTGAGTGACTGGGGCCATCCCGGCCCCGAATATACTGCAGCGCGGCCGGTCTGGCAGCTCGACATTATGTAATGAGACAGCGCAAGCCTTGCTGGGCAGCCCAGCCGGGCTCGCTTTGTCCAATTACAGAATTGATGGTTGTTAGAGGACCAAAAGGGGGACAAAAAGGCATGCTATAGAAGTTGGGGGAACAAACTCCCCCATTCCCCAAATAATTACGCCCATGATCATGCTGCTGGAAGGAAATGCAGCGCACTGCACTAGATGAAAGAGATGGAAGTATTTGTTTTAATCAAACCTTAAATCTTTCGCCTAGAGTAGAAACAAGGGGGCTACACCGCCAACTCTGTGTGTGGTCAGTATTATTCTGCACAGTTATGATACCATAAGAAAACATGTTCATGCTGGCACTGCTAGTATTCCCATGTATGAACATTCTCTTTTTGACTTTGCTCTTAATGCCAGTAAAACTCTCCTATCCACAGGAAGAAAACATGTTACTGCTGCACATATTACTTGCCCAACCCCCACACCACCATGTAAGAATACTCATGTTGACTTTGCCCTCAATGCAGTAAAACATGCAATGCTACAATAAGGAATCATTCCCTTCTTGGCTCAACATGTGCCTCCACCCAATATGTAAGAAGACTCATCATGTTGAGTTTACCTTGAACACCAGTAAAACAATGCCACAGTAAGAAAACACATAGGGCCTCATTACACGGTAGGAGGTAACCATGCCGCTATTAGCGGCATGGCTACTCCCTTACCGCATACCGGGTCCGGGTAGGCGGTATGGGGACTTACCGGGTTATTCCAACCCTGGAGGACCCGGTAAATCCCCATTCCAAATACCATTCCCCATTCCCATTTGAGCCCCCATAGGGTTCAATGGGAATGGGGAAGGAGCTAATAACGGTACCACAATTTGCGGTACCGTTATTAGCTCTGAAGTCCCTCAGCGGGTCCCGTCCTTAACGCCTGGTCAGACCAGGCATTAAGGACGGGACCCGCTGAGGGACCTCGTAGTAGGGCGCTAAGGGATTACCGGCACTGGTGACCTTACCGGTAACGGTAATCCCTTAGCGCCTACTGTGTAATGAGGCCCATACTTGTTGACTGCACAAGTGCCCCCAAACTCCCCATGTAAGAACACACATTATGTTGACCTTGCCTCTTATGTGAGTAATAAGTGCTATGCCAAAGAAAGAAAATGTCCAGTCTGCCTGCCCTATTGTACTATAAACCCCTGCCCCTCCTCCATGTCATAATATAAATCAAGTTGGGTTTGCCCAATTAGACGAGTAAAATATGTAAGGAAACATCCAGGATACAACGCCCCTTGTCTGGGGTCCAGCCTTGCATGCACATATTCATAACCATTCACCCGTCAGCAACTCACCAATTGGTGGCTGCTGATTAAGTTAACTTCAGGGGTGTAAACATTTCCCACAAATATGCCAGAGCATGCGAGCGTAGTAAGGGAGTCCGAACCAACCAAGAGTGGTTTGGAGTGGGGAAGGGTACCTCCGTCACGATAAGTATATTTCAATACTAGGATAAAATGGTGCGTTATATAGTACACTTTCTTTGGGATACTGGTTAAAAAGCCAGACAATTTGCAATTGGTTTTAACCCAAAGATCCAACAGATGCAATTCACCAACAGTGCACAGCAGCATTTTCATAATGCCTTTGCCCACAAAATATGCCAGGATTAAAACATGTTTACGCTGGCTGTGCCCATGCATGACCACTTTGGCAGCACCTATGCATATGCCAGTATTCCCATATAAGAAAAGAAAACACACATTTTTGCTTTGCACATAATGCCAGTAATGATACTATAAGAAAATATGTCCAAGCAGGCTCAGCCAATATATGCAAGTATACCTACAGAAGACACAAACCTGTTGACTTCTCCATTCAAAATGCCATGCCACAATAAGAAAACATGTCCAAACTGGTTGCATAAAAATGGCAGTCTACTCACGTAATAAGACTTATCATGTAATAACATTTCATGTTTGCTTAATCATGGATGCCTCTCCAATAAAAAGGCCATGCCATCGTAAGAAATGGCTAGACTGCCTGCACCCAAATACCAGTCTAGCAATGTAATAACACTATCATGCTTGCTTTATCACACATGCCCATACAAAATGTCATGACGCAGTAAGGAATGGCTAGACAGCCTACACACAAATGGAAGTGTAGCCAGGTATTAACATATTATGCTTGAAGCTTGCTTTATCGTGGACGCATGCGACAAAAAGGCACAAACCCTCCGCAACCCATCAACCCCTCCTCACCCACCACCAAATCCCTCCCCTCAGCCCAAACCCACCAAAATCAGCTTCTCAACGGCTGTTCCAGCAAAAACACACTCACAAACGCAGGGAATGTATTAGGCCAAAACAAGATGGAGCTACGCTTTGGTAAACATGGTCTTGCCGGAGCGTCATTCAGTGTAGACCCGAGGCTCAAAGCCCTCTAAGTTGAGGAAGCTCTCTGTCCCTGACTGCTGCGAGTATCCAGAACGCTGTGCATTTGGAGTCTAAGTATGTGCAGCGATATCGCATTCCAAACTGCATCTGAAAGACGTCTTTTGCCCACCAGACGGCCCAAACTCAAACATTGAAACAGTACAAAGCTGTATATATGTCTCATGTTTTGTACACATTCTACTGTCATGATTACTATTCTGACAGATGAAATGAGCATCTGCAGGTCATGAAGGTGCTGAGGTTGAAAACACATTTCTTTTATCGCTGGCAGAGCCTTTCATATGCATAATGGAAAATGTCCAACCCAAAGACCCCCAAAGCACCAGTTACCTTGCAAATCTGTGATAATGAAAGTGAGCAAGAGCAACACAGAGCACCTATTTAAAGATTTGTCTTGACATGCAAAACAATTCAGTTGCTTTAAGTCACTAATCAAATGGTTTCAACATCATGATTAACATTGTGCTGGAGGTTTGTGGCAAAGAATCTGCATATCTATCTTTTTTTATTGCACAACTTCTTTTATTACATGTCTTAAATCACTGAAAGCACAGTGGGGTTAACTAGATTTTTCAGGTTGGCATTATCTTGCATTCTGGGACGTATAGTTTACCATTCAGGATGTGAAAATTAAAGCCACCATGTTATTCTTTTGGCTTAACATGTTGCTATAAGGATTTACATGTTATCATATGACTTTATTAAGCAATTTGTGTTTTTTGTAAGTAAACTCTATAAGACATTGGGCCTCATTATGAGTCTGGCGGTAACCCTGCCGGTGTAACCGGTGGGTTGTCACCAGACTCGTAAAATGTGACCCCTGCCTGACTTCCAAGTGCCACCGGGAGATTACAAGTCCGGCGGCCCGGGAAGTCAGGCGCCGGTAAAATGTTAGTTAGTGGGGACTCAGTTGCTAACGGTGCCAGCTCTTTCGTGATCGATCTGCCTACTGTGGCCGCTGCGCCCGGCAGGGTCCGACCTGTCAGGTGCAGCGGCCCCGGCAAGCAAACTCATAATTTGGCGGTCCGCAAACAAGGGTGCCAGTGAGCTTACCGTCTCCCTTGTTTCCGGACCGGCAAACTTGTAATGAGGCCCATTATTACTGTAGACCTTGAAATCCAACTATGAGCCAATGCTGTGATCCTGTTCAGCCCAGCCCCCCTCCATTTGGCCGCCCATCCAACTCCCTCCTTTTTTGATGCAACCTGAGATCTAGTTCCTTTTTTCCACTTCGACTAGTGGTTCAAGTATATGCAGGCCCAACGCCAGCATACACTCACTCAATTACATACATTGTATAGTTCACCCTTACATGCACTCATCCATACACACATCCATCATACACATGAAAACAACCTCGCTCGCATACACGCAAGCACATACAACAAAAAAAATGCATTATTTTTCTTAGCTGCCACCTGCGCGAGGCACTCCTTTCTCAGACAGGCATCCGCTTAAGCTTTCTGAGCACCAACAGAGTGACAGGAAGGAAGCAGAAGCAGGGAGAGCCCCCTGCTGCCTTGTTCCTGACATGCGCAGAGGGGGCACCTCCATTGCAAAGAAATGTTCAGGTTGCTCAGCAGAATGGTTCTTCATCCCTTGGTGCAACCGGAGCGTTTCTTTCTGAAAGAAACAGTGGGCCTCATTACAAGCATGGTGGTCCAGGAACTACGGTACCGGTACGCATGCCGGTACCGTAGTTCCCAGACCGCCATACTAGGAGTTCTGCTCGCGGGTGCCATCTCACCCGCCAGGTTTTACCTGCCGGATGTAACGGCACCCGTGAGCAGAGCACGGGTGATCCACCGGCACAACTCTGAATGTGCCGGTGCATCTGTCGTCCCCATTCCCATTAAGCCCTATGGGGCAGAATGGGGATGAGGAAGCCCTTGATTCCGGCACCCAAAAATGGGCAAGTACCGGGTCTACCTAACTCGGCATGACCCGCTTCTTGCCCATTCATGGGTGCCGGAATAAATGCAACTCCGGCGGCAGCCGTGCCGTTTTTAATGGCACGGCTACCACCGGAGTTGTAATGAGGCCCAATCTCTTTCAGAAGATTCAGGAGACTGGCCCCTCCCCCAGGACATGGCATGGCGGGGCCTCTGCTCTGCAGGGGCTGCGGTGGCCCCCGCTACACCAGTGTATCCCTTTTCTTGCCCCTTGAGCTATCCTCCCATCCCAATATGGGGGTACTATTGAAAAAAGTTGATTCCAGATGGGAAAAGAAGAGAAAGCCTGTGTGTGCATGCATCATACTAGACACACAAGGCTAAGGCATCATACTGGGCATGCAGGTGGCAGGGCCTGAAAGAAAAGATCATATACCAATTTGTGGGAAATTATTAGGCTGTGTTTTTTAGCAAAATGTAATAGTATTAACTTTTGTAACGTGAAATCTTCCGGGCGGCGATCAGAGTTTCCATGGCGAGCAGTACTCTCACACGAAGCAATAGTACCCCGGCTTCCATACCATGCTAGCACTGCAATACGAAAGGTGATAGCATGCAAAATTAGACAAATAGAGCACATACAGAGCAGTTGTAGTACTGGAGATAGTGGGGGTTATGGAAGCGGTCCAATGGTCCGTGTATATTGAGAGAGAGAGAGAAAGAGAGAGAGAGAGAGAGAGAGAAAGAGAGAGCGAGAGATAGAGAGAGAGAGCTCCACCGTAAATGTACAAGTTGTGTCTACGTTTTAGACAAACAAATATATGTAAGCAAAAGAGGAAATTGAAAATGGCCCTTTTTTGAAATACAGGGGGTTTAATATTCAAAACATCCCTGAAAACTGTGATATTAGCGATAGGAACACCCCCCCTCTGGTCCCTTGTTTTGTTTATCAGTACCCCCAACCTCCCCTGGTCCCCCGTTTTGTTTATCAGTACCCCCACCCTCCCTGTGGTCCCCCATTTTGTTTATCAGTACCCCCACCCCCTCTGGTCCCCCGTTTTGTTTGCCTGTCCCCCCACCCCCCTATGGTCACCCGTTTTGATTGCCTGTCCCCCCACCCTCTTCTGGTCCCCGTAGGCTTGTGACATCTGCCTACCCGAACCCCCCTTCTTGCTTTCCCACACTCTCTCCTCCTTCCTTCATTGTATCCCTGACCTGCTTGATAGCTGCTTGTTTGTCTCCTCCCCCTCATTTGTTTTCTCCTACCTCTCCCCCTCCAGCACTATCTGAAATGTTGTCAGGTCTAGTATGATAGTCGCCTGTTTTGTTCTTCTCCTTCTCCCTTTACTCCAATCCCCTTACCTCCCTCCTGTAAATTTCCGGCACTACCTCAATTGTTGTTTGGCATAATAATGTAGCTGGGTGTCTGTCTCATTCTTCTGCCCACCTCTCCTCCCCTCCTTATCATTGTCAATAGCTCTTACTCTATCACTAATGTCTCTTGACCTGTTTGATATCAGTTGTTTGTCTCTCCCCCCTCCCTCATTTGTTTTCTCCTCCCTCTCCCCCTCCAGCACTATCTGAAATGTCATGAGGAGTGTATGATAGTCGCTTGTTTTGTCCTTCTTCTCCCTTTAGTCCAACCCCCTTACCCCCCTTCCTGTACATTTCCGGCACTACCTCAATTGTCACCAGACATAGCAATGTAGCCTCTTGTCTGTCTCATTCTCCTTCCCACCCCGTCCCCTCTTATTTGTGTATAGCACTTGCACTATCTGAAATGTCACCAGGCTGATTATGATAGTTTATTTTCACATTCTGAATGTATCAAGGACTTGTAAGAATGTCACTGTATTCTCCCTTGTTCCCTCCCTGCTTTGAAGTGCTTTGAAACACATTGTGTATAGGCGCTATATAAATAAACAATCAATCAATCAATCAATCAATCAATCAAACCATGAGACTGAAGTAAAATCATATTAAATTGGATTTACTACCGTTTTGGCATCACTTAGAGGTTCCTAGTAAGTGACACTCCTACACATGGTGACGGGATCACTGTGGTGAATATGCAAAATTGTGCAGTGTAGTCACTAATGAATACACCCCATTTGTGCTTGATTGCAGGTATTTCCAACTGCAAAGCAAAAGGGACTTTGTTTTAAATTTAAAACACACAGCTATCAACGAACAAAGGCGGGATCGCATCAGTTTGGGAAGTCGTGATGAAGGCCTGACAAAGAAGGTGCTTGTGCGACTAACAGGAGAGACCGAGTAGACATTTGGGCCGAAACACAGATGTGTCGACAACATTGTTTATTAACATTCTATGTGGTGACATTTATTGTCATTTGAAGTGTGCAGGTTTATGCACGAGTTGTGGTGAAAAGAGATCTAGTGCAAGCAGGGTAGAAAAACTGTAATTGATGGCAAAACAACATGCCAACAGGTTTTTTCCTGATTGCAGTTACTGATCTGTGAAAGACCTCAGACGTATACAATGTCTTTGAATTCTAGCTGTAGAGAAGCAGGTAAAAGCTTTCTCAACAGTTCCCACCCCCTCACCGCTGTCATATTGGAACAGTCGAAGAAAAGCCATAAATAGGCCCTGTTGCATCGTTCCTATTCCACATTGAGTGTATGGGAGACATTATGCACTCAGACAGCTGTATATAATGTACCCTCTCACTGAAAATGTGGAAGGATGTCACATGGAAGAAAGCTGCATGGAAGAATGTCACTTGCCAGGATGTCAGAATGCATCAATGAATATCATGGATGGACGTTAAAATGAAATCTGATTAGGACAAAGTGGTGTCATGAAGAAAATATATGAACCTATGTTGAAACGATATAAATATACTAAGTAGCTATGTAGTTGAAGCACTAAGGGTACCATGGGCTTAAAGCAAAATTAATCATGGATCTAAAGAAGATGAAATAACTTACTGACCGTTAACGCAGTAACACAAGGTATAAAGATAACGTTTAGAAGTTTGCTATAGTGGAATATATAACGTGGCAAGGACGGTCATATTGGGAAAATGGACGCTGGCTCACGTTGAAATTTACCACGCTACCTCAGAGACAGGCCGAGGCTGCAAGAATCAAGCAAAGTCGCAGGAAAACAGTTTTGTACACAGAGCCAATGATGAGTCAAGGTTGGCCCAAAGCAATGATGCTATTTTTAAAAGGATAAGTACAGAGCACGAAGGGAGTACATGGATAAGCCCTGAAGGTGGTACATTCTTCTTAGATGGAAGGAGACGAAAATAACTGTGAAAGCCAAACTGCTGGTCAATTAAAATGTATAAAGTTCATATGAGATAGAGTGAGCAAGTCTCTAGAGGCCAAGAGGAGCAACCGCACCCTAAATAATTAAATCAAATAGCAGTAAATGAAAGGCTGAAATGGACACATTTGTGGTCTTCTCACATGGGACTCAGAAGTCGGAAACACAAGCTATTCATTAGAGCCTTAAGCTAAGATAGTGGTGTGCTCACACTCACTTGAATATTCCAGGATAGTGATCGGCAACAAGGTCAACTACAAATGGAAGACTTTGGCTGACGGCCTACTGATGACAGATGTTGGACTAATTGGGGAAATGGGGTGTTTAATGGGATTCAAACACCTAGTTTTCGTTGCACGCACGTGCTGTTAAAGAGCCAAAAGACCAAGGTTGGGATAGGATGCCAACCAATCAGTGGGGTTGGGGGACAACCTAACATGCAATGTTGTGGGAACCAATCCACCATTGTTATGTCCATTATATACAGTACTATATGTGTTTACAGCAGTGATCCCCAATGTGTACCTCGGGAGCAACATGTTGCTCACTGCAATGTACATTGTTGCTCGCCAGTTGCTCTGGGCCATGGTGTGGAGGTCTAGAAGGAAGTGCGGAAGGGATGAGACCCCACTAGCAGTATAGCCAGGACAGAGTCCTGAACTGTTCGAGAATGTTAGCAAAGGAGCCTGCTGTGGTTCTAGGTTGCTTATTTTTGTAAATGCAAGATTTGAATTTGTTTCCACCATGCAAATAATTTTTCAGTAAATGTCCTTGCGTATTATAGCAGTGTCATTGTTTAAACCCTGTCATCTTCAGATACTTTGCCCAGCTGACAAATGTATTAATGCGCAAAATAATTGAACCATGTCCCCATTGTTTGTGCACTGGAGAAAATGGTCATAGTCTGTTCCTTTACACAGCTAGCAGGAGGATAATGGACAAAAAAGTTGCATGCATTCCCAACCTTCCTTTATTAAATAATTGACATGCACTGCTTTTAGTACAAGTGAGGTTTGTGTTTGATGCCACCATGCATTATATTTATCTGAAAAATTACTTTTAGTGTCACCTATATTTATTATTGCATAGTGTCCTAGTGGAAACATTTTCAGCGTTTGATACTCTGCCCATCTGGCACATGGATAATGGGCAGATAAGGCAAATGCATGCCACATTTTTCATAATTAATTTGCCCTATATTCAAATACAATGAAGTTGCTGTTAAGAAATTTAAATTAATAAGCCAATTAATCCAAATACTAACATCACCCCACCACTTTATGAAGCAGTCATCAAATACTCAAAGTTTTGAATAATGGTTTAAAATAAGTTTTGTGTAAAATCCATTTGGACAGAGAAAAGAGGCTCAAAATGCTTCAGAAAAATATTTTTATTTCTAACCACTTTTTCACCAATGTAACAGGCCTATGTGCTTTAAAATGCACTATTTTCAATTACATGCCAAAATACATTGTAGGAGTTATCCTCCAAAACCTGGTGATCTGTAAAGTCTACCAGTATTACTCAATTAATATTTATTTAATAATTGTTCTCCATTCATAAAATTCACATAGAACAAGCCCAAATTTAAAAAACAGCTTTAACATATTCAAACAAGCCATACATAAAAACCTGATCCTTACAATTATATCAAAAACATAGCTTCCATGTATTTCACGCTTACGCCAAATACTAAAACAACAACAAATTAAAAGAAAATGGGCCTCATTACGAGGTAGGCGGTAAGGGATTACTGGCACCGGTAAGGGCACCGGTGCCAGTAATCCCTTACCGCCCTCCTACGAGTTCCCTTTGCGGGTCCTCCCTTAATGCCTGGTTTTTCCAGGCATTAAGGACAGGACCCGCAAAGGGACTCTGGAGCTAATAACGGTATCGCAATTTGCGGTACCGTTATTAGCGCCTTCGCAATTCCCATTGAGCCCTATGGGGGCTCAAATGGGAATGGGGAAGGGCCCTGGTCAATGGGGAATTACCGGTCCCGCCAACCTTGGAATGGACCGGTAATTGCTCCATTCATCAGGGTGGAGTGGTAGGGTTTTGGAGGCAGGCATGGAGCTAGTAGCTCCATGGCTACCTCCAACCTCGTAATGAAGCCCAATGTCCCAAATCTTCATCGACCCCCATTTTGCAGACACACTTTGTGCTTCCTCCTGCACACCTTCGTCATTTATTGAGGGTTGGGTGAATTGAAACATACCATTTGCATCAGCCTCCTGTATTCTAGGGATCTTATTTCAAAGATTTCTGCTTACGTCCTATATGTGTCTTCATATAAAGTTAAAGAGGGCAGTTTATGTATATTTTGGATATCTACCTCTCTCTCTCCATCAGAAAATCTCTTGCTTTAAGAGCTAAATTGCATTGAATGAATGCAGCAACTTTCTTATATCCCACCCCCCTATCCAAATGGATAATGCCTTACAAACCCCATACCACAAGTATTTTTATTTACCAGGGGAGGCTGCAATCACACTTACACCGAAATACAAGTTATGATTTGCAGAAAATCCCAGGTGTGCTTTTAAAAAAATAAGTTAAAAATCTTTGCTAGGTTCACACCTCGAAACTGAACACCCCAATGCAGCTCATAAGGGGCTACCAGGTGTACGTGGAGGGAGACCTGCTATTTGGCACAGGAATTTATTTTGCAACCCCTGCAGGACATGACAATTCAAACCTCCTCAGATTTCAGTGCCATTAAAAATAATGAAACAGACCTTTGCCTTATACACCCCTATGAACCTGTCCAATCTGAATACCCCAGACTTGAAAAAACATTTTTAACAATGTTTAAACCTAATGATGCCCATTCAGCTGTCTTCTTAAAATGATTGACCCAATAAATTTGAGACTACCTCCTGATCTCTACATTCATTTAAAAATTAGGTACAAGGTTTCACCCTTTTGCTGAATAACATATTTTTTTTTAAATCATATTTCCTTTCAAACTCTAGCTCCCACAATATTTGTGTATAACAGAGCCTGCTGGAGACTAGCCGGCATAAAGTCCAAAATGGACGTGTCATCGGCATAAAGAAGCATGTTATAACATGTATCCTTTAGCAAGGATTGGTTAGCTTTCCTAAGAAAAGTACTAGGGTCAAGGTCTGAAAGGAGTACATTGGGGCCAACTGACATCCCTATCTTTTCACCTTTACTGGTGTTGAAAAACAATGGATAATTCCCCAATCTTGTATATCAGACAGGTGCTGAGAGGTCTGTGTATCAAAGATGGATAACATGTAATAAACAATTAGAGACCCATTAAAATGCAAATTACACCACAAGAGGTTTCTATCAATCAAATCAAATGCCTTCTCCAAATCTGAAAAAAGCCATGAATAATCTCCCACCCTTAACCTTAGCATATTTCTCCATGATGGTGCTCAGAGTGAAGCAGTGATCCACTATACTAAGTCCTCCCGTGAAACCTGGTTGGGATGGCTTCAAGATATTGTTACTTTGAGCCCACTCCTCCAGTCTAAGCAACAAACATTTGGAGAATATCTTACTTGCAATGTCGAGTAAGGAAATTGGCCTATAACCGTGGAGGGCTGGTGGTCCAAGGACTACTTGTTCGAGGAGATGGCATAATGCCCATCTTGACAATTGCATTAAACATAAAATAATTTGGGGTCATTCATAAAATATCCCATTATTTCTCATAACTTCCTTTTTGTGTCTTTAAGTAGTTTTGATATACCCTTTTGAAACTATAAGCTGGTCAGTCGTTTACACACCACTCATTAATATATTGATTCAATTTAATTTTGGGGAACGCCTGTTTGCCAATATCTCTGTTCCAGATAGTTTCAACCCAAAACTCTAACAAACTGACACTTTTGTTTGTGGCCTCTGAATTGTTTGACAGCTTTAAGAGAATATCTTAATTTCTTGTGAATTGGTAGTTCTTTTCAATGCCTCCTTGTCAAACTTCGGCATCGACAACCAGCCCATCTGGCTGTCGGACATCTTCGTGCTGCCTAAACCAGGCCATTGGAAAATGAACTCAAGAGGAGAGTTTTCACACTCTGTTCAATCAGAAATGCCAAATGTCATAACATTCCTGGATAAAAAACAGTCTACAATACAGTAATCAATGACTGAGAAACAGTATTACTGGTGTTGTATGATTACAGTGCGCCATGTGCCACTAATGTTCCCAGAAAACTCCCGTGCAGAGCCCTATGTACACCTGAAAATCAGTGCTCCATTTGTGACCAATTTTACTGTCCAAACATTTGCACAAAATGTCTTAAAAATATCTTGCTGGAGAACCTGGGTAAGGTTTATTTAGTCCTACTATATTTTTGAACAATTTGACTGGTTCTATCTGTCTAAAAAAGTCCTACTGACCACTCAAATTCAATTTCCTGTACTCAACCAATTACTGTCAAATTAAGTTAAAGTCCTTGCAAATTTACTTTGCTTGAATTGCACGTGGTCTAGGTAAATTAAGTACTGCAAATTAAAATGATCTATTAGCAGTCTTCAAATGTATTGCATTTCTAATTTGTGTTGTAATCATTTTCCTGCCAACTGAGTGCTGATAATTTCCATTGAAGAATGGCTGTTGCTCACCATCTCATTTGATATGCACACTTTGCTCAATGCGCATTAAAGGTTGGGGACCCCTGCATTAGCTTCACCATCTATCTTGCATCTGTAATGGGATTGGGGAAGCCAAATCCCTAGATTTACATTTTCATGTGTGGTTAACAGATCTTGGTTGGCCACTGCTATTCCCCAGTCAAGCCTGTCCCCTAGACACATTGGTTAATATTCTGAGGCCCCTATTCTCATCCAGGTGTTAAGTACCGATACGGACGTTAAAAGGCTTAACAACCTGTTTGGTACTTAAGACCTATTCTGAAGGTGGCGGATTCTTCCAAAGTCGGAAGGAATGTGCCACTTTCGGAATACATGTGGAACTTGCTAGTATGGGTTGGAAACCAACCTAGCAACCGCCACATGTGTAATCTGGCTTTTTGGAAGGGTATTCTTGTGGCAGTCCTCCAGTTTAATATGTGCGCTAAAATAGCGCAAATATACGGTACCCTTTTGGTGGCATTAGATTGGAGGAGTGCCACAAGAAGCCTTGTTTGGTGTAACTGAAAGTATTCATATACACCTGTGTGTTGTATATGAACACTTTCATGTACACCAAAGTGAGCAGCTTCAACGTTGCATCCTCATAGACAAAAACAGCCTCATCCTGATATTCACGGCTCCTGTTTCATGTTGGGACTGAGCAACTGATTTCTCTGCCGTTGCTTTCATTGATATTCACTTTGATTGTTCAAGAAGCAGCTGTTCAAGTTGGTAGATTGACAGAATTGTATTGACACTTGTCCATATGCTCACATTTTTTTTGGGAAAAGTCTGAAGTCTTTGATTTCAACAGCTTAGACGTCACTGGATGAATTCTGAGGGTTGTTACTCCACTTGGGCAAGCCTCGGCAGCAGAGTCTACCTGTTGACTAGTCACCTGATACTGCTGCATAATTGTCCCTTGGTAGATCGCAGCTGGGGGTCACACTCCAAATGGCACTTGGGTTCCCTCTGTGCCTGCGAAAGTGATGCCTGCTCAGCAAAATAACAGATATTGTAGCGTCTTTGTAATCTTTCCCAACTTCTTTGCAGGCAGAGCCTATGCCTTTTCCATGCAGAAGGTATGCACCCCATCCATCTCTTACTCTGCCCGTTGTTGACATCTAATTCCACTCTGCAAGGTTCTTTTTGAGGTTCTCCTTCTCGAGGTCCAACTACAGGTTGGACCTAGACCTGTAGTGGCCTGGAACTTTGCTCTTCTGCTCTGAATCGAGTGTACTCTCATGCCTCATGTAGCTCTGCCAGCTGCATCTGCATCCCCTGAGTTGTTTCCATGTCTTTTTTGTGAGTTGTGCCCACAATCCCATCCCTTTTTCCTGATGGCCATACAGATGGAGTTTCAAGCAAGAGAGCTGTGCGGTGATGGGGAAGGCCGGCTGTCACAATAGTTTTGGCTTTGTCTATCTGCATAGCTCATAACCTTTGCGTTTTCTGATCTTGATGACTTGCTCTTCGCCTCCTTTCTTAAGTTACTGTGGGCAACATATTTTGGGTCTTTCTGGGAGAGGTTCCTGCTCTGCTCCTTTAGTTATTCATGACTAATGCTCTTGTGCATCACCTGAAAGATCATTCTCACTCTCCTGTATGATGTGAGTGGAGTTAGGGGCCAACATGAGGAAGCTTCTAAAGCAATGATCCCAAACGTGAAGCTCGGGAGCAACATTTTGCTTGCGTCACTGTAAATTGTTGCTCGCCAGTTGCTCTGGGCCATGGTGTGGAGGCCTAGAAGGAGGTGCGGAAGGGATGAGACCCCAGTAGCAGTATAGCCAGGACAGAGTCCTGAACTGTTCGAGAATGTTGGCAAAGGAGCCTGCTGTGGTTCCAGTTTGCTTATTTTTTGTAGATGCAAGATTTGAGTTTGTTGCGGCCATGCAAATTACTTTTCAGTAAATGTGCTTGCGTATTATAGCAGTGTCATTGTTTAAACCTTGTCATCTTCAGAAACTTTACCCAGCTGACAAATGTATTAATGAGCAAAATAATTGAACCATGTTCCCATGTTTGTGTCCTGGAGAAAATGATCATAGTCTGTTCATTTGCACAGCTAGCAGGGGGATAATGGACAAATAAGTTGCATGTATTCCCAAATTTCCTTTATTAAATAATTTACATGCACTGTTTTTTGAACAAGAGAGGTTTTTGGCCACCATGCATTATATTTATCTGAAATATTACTTTTAGTGCCACCTATATTTATTATTGCATAGTGTCCTAGTGGAAAAATGTTCAACGCTTGATACTCTGCCCATCTGGCACATGAATAATGGGCAAATAAGGCAAATGCATGCCACATCTTTCATAATTAATTTTCCCTATATTCTAATCCAATTAAGTTACTGTTAAGAAATTTAAATTAACAAGCCAATTTATCCAAATACCTAACATCCTCCCACCCCTCTATCAAGTAGTCGTCAAATGCTGAAAGTTTTGACCAATGGTTTCCACCAAGTGTTGTGTAAAATGCATTTGGACAGAGAAAATAGCCGCCAAATCCTTTAGAAAAATATGTTTATTTCTACCCACTTTTTCACCAATGTAACAGGCCTGAGGTGCTTTAAAATGCACTATTTGCCATTACATGCCAAAATACTTTATAGGAGTTATCCTCCAAGGCCCCGGTGATCTGTAAAGTCTACCAGTATTACTCAATCAATATTTATTTAATAATGGTTCTCCATTAAGCTAGTAACATTTAAAACATGTATGATACTTTATAAAATTCACATAGAACAAGCCCAAAATTAAAAAGCAGCATTAACATATTCAAACAAGCTATACGTAAAAACCTGATCATTACAATAATATCAAAAACATATCTTCCATGCATGTCCACGCTTACGCCAAACACTGAAACAACAATAAATTAACAGAAAATGACCCAAATCTTCATCAACATGCATTTTGCAGACTTCCTCCTGCACACCATCTTAATTTATTGAGGGTTGGGTAAATTGAAACATACCATTCGCATCGGTCTCCTGCATTCTAGGGATCTTATTTCAAAGATTTCTCCTTGTGTCTTATATGTGTCTTCCTTTAAAGCTACAGATGACAATGTATGTACATTTTGGACATCTACCTCTCTCTCCATCAGACAAGCTCTTGCTTTTAGAGCAAGTTTGCATTGAATTAATGTGGCAACTTTAGTCATATCCCACCCTCATCCAAAATGATAGTGCCTTACAATCCCCATACAACAAGTATTTTTCTTTACCAGGGGAGGCTGGAATCGCACTTACACTGAAATTCACTTTATGAATTGCAGAAACTCCCAAATGTGCTTTTAAAAGATAAGTTAAAAATCTTAACTGGGTTGACACCTTCAAACTGAACACCCCCAATTCAGCATCTCCTACAGAACATGACAGTTCAAACCTCCCCAGATTTCACTGCCATTAAAAATAATGTAACAGACCTTTGCCTTATATACCTCCAGGCACCTGTCCAATCTGAATGCCTGAGACTTGAAATAACATTTATAAAAAGTTTTAAACCTAATAATGGCCATTCAGCTGTCTTCTTAAAATGATTGACCCAAGCATCACTCTTTGAGAAGAGTAGGCTCAAATGAATTTGAGACTACCTCCTCATCTCTACATTCATTTACAAACCAGCTACAAAGTTTCACCCTTTTCCCGAATAACATAATTTAGATTTTTATCATATTTCATTTTAAACTATAGCTCCCAAAATATTTGTGTATAGCAGGGCCTGTTGCAGACTTGCTGGCAAAAAGTCCAAAATGGACATGTCATCGCCATAAAGAAGCATGTTATAAAATGTATCCTTTAGCGAGGATTGGTTAGCTTTCCTAAGAAAAGTACTAGAGTCAAGGTCTGAAAGGAATACATTGGAGCCAACTAACATCTCTGCTTTTCACCTTTATTGGTGTTGTAAAACAATGGATAATTCCCGATCTTGTATATCAGACGGACGCTGAGAGGTCTGTGTAATACATTTTTTGTGCGTCTTTTAGCAGTTTTGACATACCGTTTTGAAACTATAAATCTGGCCAGTCATTTACACACCACTCAATGAATCATGATTCAATTTAATATTCTTTTTGAGATTCTAAATCGAACCATGGGGCCTCCCTTTCTATATGCTGGATCTCCTGAGCTGGGGAATGCCTGTTTGCCAATATCTCTGTCTCAGATAGTTTCAGACAAAAACTCAAACAAACTGACACTTTCTTTTGTGCCCTCTGAACTGTTTGACAGTTTTAACAGAATATCTTAATTTCTTGTGAATTGGTAGTTCTTTTCAATGCCTCCTTGTCAACCTTCGGCATCGCCAACCAGCCCATCTGGCTATCGGACATCTTCGTGCTGCCTAAACCAGGCCATTGGAAAATGAACTCAAGAGGAGAGTTTTCACACTCTGTTCAATCAGACATGCCAAATGCCATAACTTTCCTGAAAGGAAACAGTCCACAATACAGTAATCAATGACTGAGAAACAGTATTACTGGTGTTGTATGATTACAGTGCACCATGTGCCACTAATGTTCACAGAAAACTCCCGTGCAGAGCCCTATGTACACCTGAAAATCAGTGCTCCATTTGTGACCAATTTTACTGCCCAAACATTTGCACAAAATTTCTTAAAAATATCTTGCTGGAGAACCTGGGTAAGGTTCATTTAGTCCTACTATATTTTTGAACAATTTGACTGGTCCTATCTGTCTAAAAAAGTCCTACTGACCACTCAAATTCAATTTCCTGTACTCAACCAATTACTGTCAAATTAAGTTAAAGTCCTTGCAAATTTACTTTGCTTGAATTGCACGTGGTCTAGGTAAATTAAGTACTGCAAATTAAAATGATCTATTAGCAGTCTTCAAATTTATTACATTTCTAATTTGTGTTGTAATCATTTTCCTGCCAACTGAGTGCCGATAATTTCCATCGAAGAATGGCTGTTGCTCACCATCTCATTTGATAAGCACACTTTGCTCAATGCGCATTAAAGGTTGGGGACCCCTGGTTTAGAGGTAGTTTGAGGCATGTCCTTCAGCTAAGGGGTAGCCAATGGTGCACTAATCCTTATATGTTTCATAAGTAGATCTGTTCGGTTCACCAATCCCTACCCTTGATAGATTTTGTATTTTGCCACATAGCATGACTTCATATGTATATTGGGGTATAAGACCGCTATGTAGTCAAACTGCTGTGTGAGTGTGCAAGCATCAGTCCGATGTCTGCCAGTTGACCCTGCTTTATTTAATTGATAATAAAGTAGTATTTTGCCATATTCCTTGAGTCTGTTTGATTATTTGCTTTGTGACCATTATTGTATTTCCATCTAGCACAAAAGAGCTTCAAGGTGCTACAGCAGAATTTGGTAGCTGTGCGGATGGTTGCGGCCTAGTCGCCCAAGGCTAGATCCAGGACACCGGACGCTCAGCTACTCCCATCATTAGCCAGAAGACTGCGCAGTTTCCTGTGGAGATCGGTGCGCAGAGTCACGTGTGAAGAAGAATTGGTTGGTAGGTCCTCCTTTGAAGAAATTCCTGTCCGGTCTCCGCAGGTGCCCCGGGGATGAAAGGCAAACTGGTCGTTTGAGGGAAAAATCAATGCTGGATTATTAAAACGGAGTCACGGTTGTAAGTAAAAGAATGAGAGTGGTACAAATGGGGGGAGGGACTTTGTTGTAAATAAATGTGTAAAAAGTAACTGGATTATTTGGGGGAGATTATAAAGAGAAGTAGATACCTCGTTTCCTGCTTTCAAGGGGCAGAAGGGTGAGCACTAACTTATTAAAGATTCCTGAGGCAAGGCACGCATAAGAGTGCATATCAAACTCCAGATTGTAGTGAAATGTAGACGGGATACATTTACTAAGATAGTAAAGAGGAAGGCTTACACAGTAACAAAGAAAATGTAAGTGCACATGTGTGCGGTTATAAAACTGTTAAAATAAATCTTTTGTAGTGTCAAGACTGATGAATATAAAACGATATTAAAAAATGGAAGAGATTAGTGCACGATTTGGACAAAGAGATTGCATCAATTAGGAAGGTAAAAATCAAAGGAAAGTAATGTATAAGGAACGAAGAGACTCTCAATATACTAATAGTAGAAGAACGATATAATAAAAATGTATACAAAGTGTAAACGAAGGAAGAAACAAAATATCGTCACATCGATTTTTTTAAAATAAAAGTGAGCACTTAAAATGTATCCCGAGTGGGATAACAAACAGTGATTGATGGTGCCTGCGCCAATTGATCGGTGTGGTATATTTGATAAAATAAAGAATCAAAGAAAACAATGGGTAAGTATCAACGATCGAAACCAATCTGTCATCATGGAGTTACACCTCTTTTACATTTATGTAGGATATTACCAAGATCCACAGCCAAAAAAAGGAAATATTGGAATGGGTTTGAGGCACGACTAATAAGACACTCATGACGTGGCCTCAGGAGGGTTAATTGTTAAAAGATGAATTGCGGCATATGATGACATATTTGCATGCCACATATAAGGGAAAAAAGTTGCAGAAAATGCTAGCCATTTTAGAACTTTGGATAATGTACCAAAGCGAGAAAAATATCTAGCATATAGGGACTGGATGCTCAATCAGCATAAAGGGCAGGATAAAACGCCTTTGGCTCCCTTTTCCCCTCCTGAAGAGAAGAGTACAGACACAGATGAGAAGGGATTTTACCCTTTTAAGGAATTAAAAGCAGCAGCAGGGAATGTTAATCCAACGTATGAGCCCCTGCTTATAGCAGTGAGGATAATCCAGAAGAGAGCAACAGTAGATAACGCAAAGATATAACAACACGCCATTAAAGTAAACAGAGTGATGAGAGAAAGGACACACAAGACAGACAAATGGAGATAGAGGAAGAAGTAGGGAAACAGAAAGAGATAAAGGATACAGCTATGGGAATAACAATAGTACAGAATGAATGGATGGGAGGACAAATATTGCTTAAGCTAGACGATAAGGGCATTGATGGGGTTCAAGAAAGAGAGGAGAGAGAAGAGCGGGAAAAGAAAGAGAAGGAAGAAGAAAGGGCATACTAGGAATAGAGGGCTAAAGAATGCAAGCAAAGGGAAGAACCAAGAAGATATGAGTCAGAAAAGGAAAATGAGATACTAAAAGAAAAGAAATGGGAACAGATAGAAGCCCAAAGAATGAAAGTACATAGGTTGCAACGAAAGGGGAGAGGAAGATGAATTGAGGGAGATGAGGAGAAGAGACGAGAGTAGGGGAGTAAAAGACGATGAAATAGAATATTTATGCCATAGGAGCCGATTGATGCACAAGAGAGAGGGTCACAACAGCCCCATAGGGAGCTGCAAGGAATGCCGCGATTAGCATGTGCTGGTGGGCAGGATACAGAATAAATAGAGCAGAGGCCTGGGAAGCTGTACAGGCAAATGAGGGACAGAGGAAGGTACGAAACCCAAGAGAATATATAAGGATCTTTATTGAAGGGAACTGAAGGTAGATCAGGTGATATCATATCAGATCATAACAGACGAGTACAGGACATTGTGCTTAAATAGATTAGATCTTGACGATACGGAAGGAGACAATAGTCACACAAGCTGGGGCATAATGATGTCAGATGAAGAAAGGGAGGAGAATGAATGGGCGTGAACAGAGGGCGCATGTGGGTTTTTAAAAGAATCAAGTGCAGAAAAAGGGGTAAAATGGTCAGATTTAGAGGATACGAAAGAGAGGACACCAGAACTAACACCATATGCTGAGTGACCACCAGCACGATCACGCATTACAGGGGATATATCCCCGTCATATGTAAGCCTGTTAAGACCAATACCAGGAAGGAAACAAATGGGCAAAGCTAGTGCTGCCTTGAAGACAAGGAGCAGAGGTAAATATCATTATGAAGCAGAATGTTCACAATTCCCATTATTGGAGAACTGGTGAGGACAACCACAATATATATCATGACCACAGGGTACATTTAAGGTGTAAATTGCCAAGTTTGACTTCCGGTGTGGGAAAATGGATTGATGAGTTAGAGAGGATGACATCATGAATGATGTTAGCAATAAGTGACATAAAAGTGCTGCTGGCAGCTATCCTAGGGGAGAGAGCTGATGACATTTGGAAAAGAGCAGGATACGTAGGTGTGACTGCGCAAAACACGACACACAATGGAGCTCCATTTAATAATTGCAGAGAAGACATATGGTGAGCACTCAGAATGCAATATCCTGATACATCAGACATGGGTGAGATTATGACTAGGAAAATGGGAGAAAATGAAGATCCTGTTGTTTATATTCAAAATATTCAGGACGGATGACGGCAGGAGACTCCTGAACTGTGGGATAAAACTGCATCATTATTTTACCACATTTTGTGTCAGGGGCTGCCTGAGCCAATGCAACAGCAATTGAAAATGCAGGTGGGAATGGAAGCAAAGCCATGGCCAGAAATACAATTGACAATTGTTCATCACTGCCGATTAATGCAGGAGAAAAATAAGAAGAAAGCTGAGGATAGAAAAAAGGAGGAAGCAAAGTTAGTTCAGAAGAAGTTGTCCAAAATAGCCTTTGAGGGAGCAGTATTGACACATAATGAAGGAGAGGTGACACAGGAGACACTGGGGCTCATTCTGAGTTCGACGGTAACTCGACAGTGCTACCAACGGGCTGCCGCCAAACTTGTAACACTGTTCCGCTCCCCATTCCCGTGGAGTCTCATAGGACTCCTAGGGAATGGGCACACGGAAGCGCCAGCACTGTTGCTGAAACTGCCGGTGCTTCTGTGAAGACCATGCCTGCAGGGGCTGGTGCCCCCGGCAGGGAAGCAACGGCCCCTGCAGGCATAACCAGAGTCTGGTGGTCTGAAAAGTGTGTCGGTACGTTGCTACCGGCACCCTTATTTCCGTACCGCCAGGCTTGTAATGAGGCCCACAGTTAGGGCAGCAAAAGAATGCAGGGTATCCCACACATCAGAGTTGGTACAATTTTTGGCCATGAGGAAACAGGAATGGGCTTGGAGGAGTTGGACGAGGTGTATTCCAAAATTATCAAGGAAGAGGAGGATTTAATGGTGTACAGCCACAACAATTTTTGTATCGTGGGAGAATGGGACTTATAGCTAGGACATGCAGAAGCAGAGTAGGCGTGAAACAGAATCGGCAAGCTTCAATAGGGGGAATGGGTTATGATCCACAACATAATATAGAACCAGAGGAATATTATGCCCAAGCTCACACGTATGCTCAGACATATGTGCCGCAACCCTAACAAATGCAGCCACTACCGCTGTAAATGCAATCGCGTCAACAGCAGTCACAGCTGGCACCCATGCAAACACAACATGCCCAGCTGCAGCAACCACAGATACAGCAGGCCATGGTATCACAATGGAGCACTATCCCAGGAACACAACAGGCACCCACACCTAAAATGGGGATTGTGACTGTGATAGGAGGAAATCCTTTCACAGGTACAGGGATGAATTTATATCCACAATAGGACATCCCACAGAGTGACTTGATGTGTTCAGTAATATCAGTTACAACAGACCCTCAAGAGGAACCAAGGCTCAAGGTGACAATAGGAGGAAGGACATTTTCATTTTTAGTAGACACTGGAGCCACTTGTTCCTGTGTCTGAAAGGGAAAACATCCAATGTCAGGTACTGACATGAATGCTGATGGGTTCTCTGGGGCGACGAATGCAGTTCCTTTTACAGACAAATTACCAATTTCTGTAGGAGAACATGATATGTCTATTGTCCCCGGGCCTTGCACTTGCTGCAGCACTACTGCACATTTGTTATGACCCATGAGAGTGGTATCTCTCTGCACTTAACCCATGTTCTGACGGGACATGGCACACTTGTCCCTATTGCCCCCTCAAAGCACTTTCTTTTGTGTTCACCTGTATATGCTGAATGTACCATGCCTCGTAAGATCGTTTGTCTTGTCTTCCGTATGTCTTCCCCTTCCATGCATGGTTGCGCTTTGGAACACTTGTGTATAAGTGCATAGTAAATAATCAATCAATCAGTTACTATACTCTAGGCAGACGCTAGTCAATATATTGTAATGTGATTTAATGACAAAACATAACATAAGGATATCTTTTACTGATGAAGGGCTAGTGTGTTCTACTCGAGGGACACACTATGTGAATGTGGGAGAATTTATATTAGCCTTCACAGGCCAGAAGGCATTGCAAGGAGTACCTTTAGATCCAGAAGTATTTCTGTATGGAGTGATCATTCTATTATCCTGGTAACCCATGTTGGAAGGTATAATATTGAGAATAACTGATACGTTTTTGTTCAGACCAGAAATCTCCATGGACGATGAGGAAGGGCAGATTATTCCCTTGGAGTTAGAAGCAGCAGTTGTCAGAGAAGAAAGGGTGATGTTGCATGGGACAAATGATGTAGGAAGGGGGTGGAGGACAGTGATAGCACTAAGTGAAGGATACAGGTTGACACATTTGGCAGACAAAGAACTGTTTAGAGATGACTACTCTGACAATGAACTAGTGTTTTTTATAAGTATCACTTATTGGATTAAAGTAAAGAATATAGAAATACCGCAGAGAATGGCATTGGTAAAAAGAAAACCATCACTTTTTCACGAAGACTTAGAGAAGGTGCCAGAGCCCATATGATGTGGGTTTATTAAAAGGGATAGGTGCAGTTACAATTAAATTAAAACCAGGCGCTCTTTTCCCATGAGCAAAGCAATACCCCATGTTTAGAGAGGCGGATGAAGGCATATTTGAGACCATTTCCATTTTATGAAGCAAGTTATATTGGTGCCATCAGTCTATCACATGGCTGTGTACCCTGTGAAAAAATCAAAGGGGGGTTGTGGGGATTTATTCAGGACCTTTGCCCTCTAAACAATATTGTCAAAGCTGAGCTTCCTTTGGTTCCAAACCATGCGGCAATATTATGCAACATCCCATCCACAGCCAAGTACTTCACAGTTGTCGATCTGAAAAAAGAAATTTTCTCGATTCCCTTTCATGAAAACTCACAGGATTTGACCTCCTTTTTGAATAGAAATACATACCTGAAACATACTAGGCTGCCTCAAGGGTACTGTGAGTTCCCCTCGATCTTTAATAGAGTCCTCCAGATGGACTTGGGTAATGTCCAACTCAAAAGTGGAATAATTCAGTACGCGTATGACATTTTGGTTTGTAGTCAGACAAAGAAAGGTGCAGAGAAGACTCAGTTGAACTTATGACCATACTCTTAGAGAAAGGATTCAATGTAGACAAGATAAACTACAATATTGTCAAGAAGATGTCTTGTATATAAGACAGTTGATTTCTCACAAAGGGAGAAAAGTGACACCTGAAAGAGCAGAAGCAATCATGAGAACCGTAGCACCTAAAACAATGAGGGAAATGCCACAGTTGTCAGACGTATGCAATTATTGCAGGGCCTGGGCTTTTGATTACAGCACAGATATTTGACGATTTTTAAAAGGACTAAATGAAGCACATGTAGATAAAAAAGCACAATAACATGGACAGACAAGATGACTGAAGGGTTTGAAGAATTGAAATGAGCATTCAGTACAGCCCCTATGTTGGGGAGCCCAGATTACAATGTCGAGTTTTATGTATTCTCCCATTCAAATAGAGAAGTCATGACAGCAGTTCTTACACAGAAGACAACATTATGGCATGGAAGCCAACCATTGAGATATTATATTGGGATTCTAGATCCAGTAATGAAGGGACACTATGCCTGTGAGCAGTATTTAGCTGCTGCTGCATTTGCAATTGAAAAAACTTCAAGTATAATGATGGGGTGTTCAGTAACACTATTTGTAGAGCATGCATTATTAGCAATTTTAGAGAAGCCCAAAAGTACATTGACAACACAAAAAGCATCAGGGTATGAGGTTATTATTTCCAACCGCACGATTAAAATTGTTAGACTTAAAACAGTGAATCCAGCAACGTTTATAGCAGAACCAGTAGGAGAGGGTGACTATGCACATGATTGCACAATGTACATTGAGAATTATAATGAAATCCCCCAAGTTAGAGAAAATGCCATTGGGAGGAGGGAAGTTGCTTTTATTGATGGTTCCTCGAATATTGACCAAATGACTGAGGAAAGGCATACAGGATCAGTGGTAGTGACACTGAATAGAGAAGGTGAGTTTGAGGTAGTAACAAGTATGAGGTTGCCTTTGAATTATTCAGCACAGGCTGCAGAATAAGTGGTGCTCATAGAAGCGCTATGGAGCTTTAGGGATGAGGAAGCGACATGTAGTATGACTCCGCCTATGTGATGTTAACCATGGACGCAGGTTTGTCATGTTGGAAAAGGAGGGGCTTTGTCCGCACAGACGGCACTCCAGCGCAACATGGGGCCATATTGGATAGGCTTATAGAAGCATTGAGTCTTCCATTAACTCTAGCAGTTGTAAAATGCGCAGCACATTCAAAACAAGCAGATTTCATTTCCCACGGAAACAAAGCCGTAGATGTAGAAGTCAAAAAAGCAGCCTATTGCCAACCCACATCCAGTTTAGAGAAGGAAGATGTTAAACAAATGACAGGACGATGCATGTTGGTTAAGGAGGGCTCGAATATGTTGTCTATTGTTCAGTTAATTGAAATACAAGGTCGAGCTCCACAAGAAAAACAGGATTTATGGAGAAAGTGGGGGTGTTCTTTGTCCCCCACTGAGGCAATTTTGAGGCAGGATAGCACTGTAAAGCCAGTTACACCTCTAGTATTATTGAGAATAGTGCTGGATGAGCTTCACTATCCAGCACACATGACTCAAGAGAGCCTAGCTGCAACACTTGCAAAAGAGTTGTTCTCAGCTAATCTCCTGGAACATGTGGCACAGTCCATTATGAATTGCATTGTGTGGCAGAAATTCACTGCAGGACACACTTTGTGAACAGTAAGATGAGCAATCCCTAGACCCAATGGCCCATTTCAGCATCTACATATAGATTATGTAGATATGATACAGATATGCAATGGCTACAGATATATGCTGGTCTTAGTATGTATTTTTTCTAGATGGATAAAGGCAGGTCCATGCACATGCCCTGTTTCCTTGTGCGCTGCCAGGTTTCTGGTACGCGAGGTGTTCCCCATGGGGCGGTGTGCGAGGTCTTGCAGTTTGACAATTGACCACATTTTGTAAATGAGTTGTTTGAGCATATAGTACTTCTGTTAGGTATAAAACACACATTTCCACAAGCTTATCACTCACAGGCCAATGGTATCTGTAAAATGACATGGACTCCTCAAGGAGAGGATAGCCAAAATCCAGATTACTTTAAAAAAGGGGTGTTTGCATTGTCTGCCCCTTGCTTTGATTTCACTGAGAAACCAGCCTGGTTGGGATCACCATCAAACTCCTCATGAGTTTGTGACTGGACGCTGTATGAGAACCCCATTGACTTCTTCAACTAGGGTAAGAACTGATGCCCCCGGTGTACTGAGGGCATTAGGTAATAAGATGCATGATTATTTAACAAACAATTATTGCAAGGGTTTATTTCATGTCTCAGCAGATCAAAAACAGAAGGAAGGGGTCAAAAAGAAGTGGCAAAGACAATCACATGAAACAGAAGATTTGCTGAAACCTCTGAGGTTGTATCCAGGAGACCAGGTGTTAGTGCGCAAATTCATATGCACCTGCAGTATGTCCCGCTTTGAGGGTCCCCATGAGGTAGAGGAAGTTAGCCCCAATGCAGTGAAAATGAGCCGGTGAAGAGCGTGGCTACATCTACACGACGTCAAACTGTATAAAGGCGAAACATCAGCCCCTCCTGAAGACATCCCAAGACAAGCAACAGAAGTAGTTCTGCATGCAGACTTGCCAAATGACTAGGAATGAGAACAAGGAGAATGAAGTCCACATTAGCACTATAGATTAGGGTTTAATGTTTTGTAAATCAACTAAAGATCGTTGGTTCTTGAGTTTGACAAGGAGAAAATAGACTTGCAGTAGCTTTGGAACACTCCTTTTAGACAGGTTCAAGAGACAATGAGAGAAGAGTTCGGACTCTGAAGAAGAAAGAAGAGCATTGACTATTGTTTATGATACCCATCATTACACTAGTATAAACATTCTTATCTGTTATTTTTTCTTACATATTGTAGACTTATCTAGCCTTAATTCGAAGAGGAATAAACATTATTACATTTTTGGAGGACCCTAAGAACGACTGTATTGTCTGGAGAGTGATAATTGCAATAATACTCCAGTGTTGGATATAGAAGTGATTAAAAATGAGATAATAAATGTACATATTAAAGTAAATACAAGATGGAGAGACTTCAGCATTTTAGCGATTCATTGCCACCCAGAGTGACAATAGGTTTTCATGGAGTATTGAGGATGATATCAGTTGGTATTATGATTTGTGTTTTTCTCCTTGTTATTTTGGCAGTCCGAAATGTGGCAAAAGGTAGTATAAATATAGAAGGTATTAATTAAACATTATTGTTCCCACTAAAGGCACAGACAGCCTGTTTTATAATATAACTAGGAGTTTATTTCAATTTAAAAGGGATGTTGAGGAGAACCATGAAGTTATAAATACATATCTTGAAAATTCAGTTCATTTAAAGAATTACCTATGGTAACAGCACATGAAAGAGGTGGGCAACAGAGCGTCAGGCGAGAGCTGTTAAGTTTGTTCCCTAATACCATATGCCATGAATGCAGCAAGAACATTTATTGCAAGAGAAATGTCTACAAAATGCCTCAGTCATCTAGCAGCATGCACAACCAGAGGGCAATTTGAAGGAAAATGGGCTATGTTATGATTGGAAGCAAAAAGGGTATTTTCATATGACGAAACCTATGTGAAGACAAGAAGGATGGAAAATGGACTAGGATGGACAAGCAAGAAACATATGTATCCACACCAGATTGGAGAAGGAATAAAGGTTGTCCAGATGAAGAAGATGAATGGCTCAGATATAACTGAAAAACCAGGAGAGCCAAGATGTGGAGAGAGACCTCAGCTAGTGATATATGGACGTGTTTTCACAAGTACTGGATGTCAGGAAGGGCTATTGGCCTGCCCTGCAAATCTATTGAAGAAAGAATCAGCAAGCATAGTGCAGATAGTGTGTGACAAATGCCTGGAATCATGAGCTAAGTACTCAAAGTTACTCACATGATTTGACAACGAAGCAGGACCATTTTCTATCATACCAGTGACAAATGCAACAACATGCTTCAAGAATGATGGCCTGGTCCTGGTTGGAAGAAAAAGGATGTGGACAGATAAAAGTCTCAGGAATAAATTGAGGAATAAATGGAAGAATAAATGGAGGAACTGTGGTGTTAATGGACCCGTGGATCCAGAGCATACATGCAGTTGCCTAAGAATTGGGGAGGAAAATGTTCTACAGCAGGGGTCCCCAACCTTTTGTAAGCAATGAGCAACATTTGAGTGTCAGATGAAATGGTGAGCAACTTCAGTACTTTGATGACATTTATCAGCATTCAGTCTGTGATAAAATGATTGGAACAAATCATAACTGTACTAAGCTCAATACTGCTAATCACACTGTAATTATCAGTAACTGACAGTAATCTCATCCAGGTGTAAGCCTAGTCCAGGCAATTCATAATGGCCTTAAACGTCATTTGACATTATATTGGTATAGATATACAATCTTTAGTAAATTAAATGGCAAACAGTGCATTTCTAGGCACTTGTCCGGCAAAACTATTCAGAAACACTGCAGGATGTAACAACATATTTGAGTTCTTGAAGTTCTCTCCCAGGAAATGTTCGAGCGATTTAATGGCAAATGTTTTTTAAGCACGTTTCAACAGTAGCATTTACTCCAAAATATAAAGGCTTATTTTGGTGCTGCCCCACCTATCCTTCCAAAGAGATTGGCAGGATCTTTAGGGGCAAATTGTGCATTTTTAGGAGAACAGGATGAGTAACACTGGACATAATATGGTAGAATTTAAAGAACATTTCAACCAGGCTTTGTGTGAGGGGAGAGTTATCCACCTAAGACAACTCGTGGAAAATAGTAATTTTTAAAGCACTAAAGGTCTGTTACATTTAAGACAAGTGATTAAGAATAAAAAAAGATGTCTGATGGATTCAGGCACTCTTTCCTCAAGCAATCCCCTGGGAAGTAAAGTTGTAAGTGGTGCATTTCTAAGCATTCTATTAGGCCAGTAACATTGTTCACAAATTGGAACTTTTGAAGACCACTTTACAGAAGAGGTGGGTTTTTCCTTCATATTGTACACATTATATATTTATGATTGTATAACTCACTTGTTAAGTGCACTCCCTTGACATGGGGTCAGCCTGCACTTCGCAAGTTCAAACCTGTGGCAGGGTCGACTTAGCCATTCATCTCTCAAGGTTGATGAATTCAATACATTACATTGGGTAATATCTGTTCTTAAATAGAAGCAGGAAGAATCTAGCAAGAAACACAATACTAAAGTAAAAATAATTACTATGTCACTAAGACATTATTTTTAGTAAATTAAATGTATTGCAATTGGTAGCTACACTAATTAATTGTGCACAATTTGGAACTCATTCCCCTTGGCAACCCATTAGTCTCATGCTACATAAGCAAAGCAACATACAATGTGAAATTTCCCACCAGGCACTGCAATACAAGTAATATGTAACATTTGCGCCAATTGTGACGCATGGGGGCCGCAAACATAAACTTCACATGTAAAGACATTGGCATGAGAAAATTGTTTAAGACAGAAAGTTTAAGCATACATGCCACTTATTTGTCCAATATGCAAGTACCAGCAGTGTAAAGACACAGAAGTTGGCAATTGTCACCAGAACAAAAACATGGGCATTTGGTTAGATTATTTTCCCATTAATGCACTTCCGTACTGGAAAGAAGAATCAGAAGATGAAAATGTCTTCACAAAGATTATGTAATTAGTGTGGAACATTTTGGACCAAAAAATAGAATTTTGGCAACAAACACAAATCATACATGTACAAAAGAAGCTTATTGGGACTTCCTTGACAGTTGGGCATTCAAGTCACTTATTTTCTTAATTATTTTCATATTATTCGACGACTAACCCCTTTGCTGTCTACCAGAGTGAGGCAGGGGGAAGGCTCAGTTGGTGGCAACATTATCTTCGTAGATTGTGTACTTAATTCAGCCAGCAATGCACCTCATTGTGTATCAGAGCTCCAAGTGGCATAGAAATGTTAGAGTGCTAAGACAGGGATTGTCTTAATAAGGGTGGGTTCAGTTGGGAGTCATGTTTACTTCTGATTACAGAGCAGTACAATATGTATTCGCATGGATGGCCGGGCCAACCTAGTTTTTGTGCTTCAGGTTCTCTTCAATCACTGGGGACTGTCTCATCTGAAGCCCCAATAGATTAATTTCCGTAGCCACACCCTTGTTCCCTGCACCCTTCTGTCCTGCCCCACCACTCAGACCACTATACTGATGCCTCCACAGCTAATGCTTCAACAACAAACAGTATGTCATGCCTGTCAAATAGAGAAGGCTGTTTGGCTAGCCTTCCTGCACAGTTCTGGCTCATGGTACTCTGCCATTGATGTCTCATCCTTGAATATCCTTCTTCTTAGCCCCCACACAATGGCCCAGAGCAATTGGTGAGCAACATTTTAAGGTGAGGAGAGCAACATGTGGCTCTCGAGCTACACGTTGGGGATCACTGTTCTACAGTAATGCTATATGTACCAGCATTGGTGATTCCCCATATTGATGAATTTCCCAAAAAGAACACCTGAGGACGAAGAGATCATCTGAATTCCGTTAATTAAAGAGAAGATATTATTTCTTAGCAAAATCAATGGAGGCATATGACCATATTCCAGATGAGCACAAACTGTTCAGCAAGACGGCAATGATAATGATGGCTATATTTTTGCCAGGACTTCAAGCTGCAGTAAACGCCAAGTGGCTACAGATTACAAGATGGGAGTTGCTGCAGACAATCAATGCAGCAATAAAAGGATTCAATATAATCAGAGAAGAATTGAGAGCCATCAGGCTGATGACTCTCCAGAACAGGTATGTTCTGGACCTAATTACAGCAATCGAAGGAAGTGTGTGTGCCAAGGTCGGCCCTTCTTGCTGTACATTCACACCATCTCATGATGGAGGAAATGGAACCCTGACAGAAGCAATAACCATGTTGTCAACTTTGCACACAAAGATGGTGGAGAATTCCAAAACTGCTAGCAAATGCTTTCAAAATTCTTGGAGCAAAACTAGTTTTCGTATTGCTAGGATTCTGTCTCAGAAGGATCATTGTTGGACAATGCAAGAAGACAGCCAATCAAGCTCTTGGGATGAAGATAATGATTGCTATCGATGCTGGAACAGGTGAACAGATGCAAAATGATGCCAGTACCTGTGAGAATATAAAGAAAAGTACCTTTGCATCTCCAGGAACCAACTTACAATGCACCAAGGATCGGAAAAGATATGTAGGACGTTGGATATTTTGTTCACTATCTGGAGAGTGCTGTCATATGACCTGAAATGTGGATGCACATATAAAGAATATAGGCCACCTGAGGAGGGTGACAAAGATTTGGATGCCAAAAAAGAAACAGGCTGAAGAGAAGATGCTGACAAATGATGAAGAGGAGATAAAATCATGGAAGAAGAGAATTTGGTCAAAAATTGCACCAGAGGGGGGAATGTAGAGGAGCAAGTAAACGCTTTCTTGCCAGTTCCTGCCCCGTCACCCAGTCATATTGGAACATCCAAAGAAAAGCCATAAATGGGACCCCCAGCAACGTTCCTATACCGCATCACATTTATGAGAGACGTTATGCACTCAGACACCCATATAGAATGTACGGTCTCACGAAAATGCCAAAGGATGTTGCATGGAAGAAAGTTGCATGGGCAAGTCACAAGAGGCCAAGAGGAGCAACAATACCCTAAATAATTAAATCAAATAGCAGTAAATGAAAGGCTGAAATTGACAAATTAGTTGTCTTTTCACATGTGACTCAGAAGTAAAAAACAAAGGCTATTCATTAGAGCCTTAAGCTAAGATAACAGGGTGCTCACACTCCCTTGAATGTTCCAGGATAGTGAGCAGCAACACGGTCAACTGCAAATGGAAGACTTTGGCTGATGGCCTACTGATGACAGATGATGTACTAATTGGGAAAATGGGGAGTAGTCTGACGGGATTCAAACATCTAGGTTTCGCTTTACGTACGTGCTGTTAAAGAGCCAAAATTCCAAGGTTGGGATTGGATGCCACCCAATCAGTGGGGTTGGGGGACAACCTAACATACAATGTTGCGGGAACCAATCCACTGTTGTTATGTCCTTTATAATCAGTACTACGTGTGTTTAGAGGTAGTTCGAGGCGTGCCCTACAGATAAGGGGTAGCCGATGATGCACTAATCCTTATCTGTTCTATAAGTAGATATGTTCCCTCCACCAATCCCTGCCCTTGATAGGTTGTGTATTTTGTCACGTAGAATGATGTCATAGATGAGGCATATTGGGGTATAAGACCTATATGTAATCAAGCTGCTCTGTGAGTGTGCAAGCATCAGTCCGATGTATGCCAGTTGGCCCTGTTTTATTGAATTGATAGTATTTTGCCATATTCCTTGACTCTGTCCGATTATTTGCTTTGTGACCATTATTGTAATTCCATCTAGCACAAAAGACACTTCAAGGTGCTACAGCACATTGCCTCACTTACTAACCCACACTGAATAGGTTGTTGTTGATTAGATTTGATGTAAGAATGTTTGTGATGTAGATCTATGGACCAGATTATGCATGTTTGTATCATTTCCCTCTGTATTAAAATATCTTTATTTTTGTAAAAACGGGTCTGTACTGAGCTGTAGAAGAAATTGGGTGTTTTTGATTGGATAGGAGTGTCCAAATATTTTTTTATTTTTCCAATAGTGCTCCCAAATGGGTGTTCAGTGTTTACGCCCGTTTAAAGCAGACGTTCACTGGAGCAAGGTGTCAAGGAGTTTGCCACATGCGTCTGGTTGAGGAAATGCTCCCGACCAGTAGATCCTGTGCACTTTTGCAGAATATAGGGATACAGACATAATTACTTTCAACATCTTTCTTCACCCCTAGGTTGGTGTTGAGAATTGGGGCTGTCTGATGGAGTTGCCAGGCAGGCACTCACAGGATGGTCACAAAGCGGTAGGGCTGCAGTGGTGCTGGGGCTGGACTGGGGACGATAAGTTCAAGAGGGACCTGCAATTCTCCCAAGATTGCTCCTGGGGCAAATAACCCAAGACGGGCAACCCTCCCACACCTAAATGGAATTTTGGTATTAGCTGTGTGTGATGTGCTGTGAAAATGTGACATGTGTTGTGGTTAAAATTGCTCCTACCATTCTTATTAGAATGTATCTCAAGAAATGTTCGTACTGTGGAATCTCGTTAAAAAAACACGGCCTAGCCATTTCCCCAAAACTTGTTTGAGTTATTTTCTTTAAGGTCATGCCCCTTGCATGCCCAGTATGATACCTGGCCCTTCTGTGCCCAGTATGATGATTGCCCCTTGTGTGCCCAGTATGATGCCTGCCCCTTGCGTGCTCAGTATGATGCATGCGTACTCAGGCTTTGTCTTCTTTTCCCAGCTGGTATCAGTGGGTCTTTCATAATCATGTATGTCAAAGGAATGTGCACTTTCGCTGCTACAAAAATAATATATTCTAATCAAGGACGCTTTTGTTAATGGTCTGTTTTCCATTTTCCTTTTCTGTTTGCACTTTTACTTTGGCTGGAAAAGGCGGTGCACACTTTAGTGGTTTAGAAATGCCTTGTGCTCTAAAGCGCTCACAGTTTTGTTTTAGAAGAGAAAGTGGCCTCGAGGTCGTTTCAGCACTGTAGCTCAGGTGGGAGTGCTTTTACAGTACTCCGGCATTACACTCCCCTATACGTGGCTGCTGAGCCATGACAGGAGCACTCGGTATGTGGGATGTAACATATAGATGCGGTATAGCATGACAGAACAGAGATCATGTGAGGGGGTGGATTGTTGCATAAGGAGGCAATGACCTGGCATGGACTTTTAAGCGAGTTATTTCCAACCGTTGCTTTATTTGTATCAGTGCAGTTTATTGGTATCATAAACTGTGTTTTATTAAAAGACAACATATTTAATAAGGACGGGTAAATAAATTGATGCTTCAGTCTGAAGTTAAGGTTTATCTGGCCAACGGTGGTTTATAGATCGTTTAACATTCAGGAGGAAAAATCTCCCCCCAGCTGCCCCAAAACATTCTGATTTTCCCACTTGTTACTCGTTGACTGTGGCCTGATTTCCCTAGCTTTCCATTCATAAGAAACACAGATTGGCAAAACAGTGTTTGGTTTTTGTGTAAGCATGGATAGGTATTAGCCAGGCACATCCATATGGGTAGCATGTATAGGAATTAGCAAGGCACATCCATGTGGGTACTACCTGGGCATAAGATGGCAACAGCAGGAAAATGGTGTGAGTAGCTGAGCAAATGCCCATCTGTGAGGAAATTCCATCTTACAAGGGGGTAATCGCAGTGCCTTTTTATTAATTAATACAATTATGTGAGAAATTCCATCTCAGAAAGAGTGGTCTGCTAATCAGACCCCCCTTTCATTAACTTCCATGCCAAAAGCATAGTGTCACATATGCCCTGCTGCATCAGTCTGTTGATCTGCAGCCCCTGCTCTCCATTGGCACAAAGCAAATACAACGATCACAGATGTCCTTTCAGAAGCTGCTGTGAAAGCCAAGTCACTGCAGCGCAAAGGTTGCCTTTAACTCTGCACCCCTGTTACAAAACCACATAATTATGTTGAACGATCATCCTGGTGGCAGTTCAATTTTTAACATAAACCATACCTGAGTGGGTATGGTGGGTGGGAATTCACATAATTATTAGAAGCCACATCTGATTTGAATCAAACACACTGCCGTAACAGGGGCCCCGGCACCCCAACAGCATGGGGGTTCATGCTTCCCAGGCCCAGCAAGGGGGTCCAGGTTGTAGTGGGGGGGCCCTCAGCATGCTTGCAGGCCCCCCCACATTTTGTGTACGCCACTGCATACACACGTCAACGCTGTAAGCCCACGTCAGCTGTGAAATTGTGCATATTCTCATCAAACAGCCTGTCTCAGCTCAACTAGCAGGCCAAGAGAATGAAAGACTATGCCTCTCTTTTGATACTTTGTGAGGTTGGGTAACACCTCTCTCCAGCAGGACAGCCCATCAGCAGGAGTTGTCCTGGGAAACAGGACTCAAAGGGCCCAACCTAAACGAAAGGACTAGCCTCACACCCACGTTTTTCATGCTGAAGAGTCTTTTGATGAATTGGATCTGAGAAGGGGGGCAGGGTTAGTGTAGTCCAAGGGAACTCTGCAAAGTTGGGGAAGGATTTCACCATATTGTTTTTCTCTGTACCTCTCCTTCCTTCCTGTCTCCTACACTTCCTTTACCATAAAGCACTTTGGGTATGATGCAAGAAAGCAAAGACCACTTGTCACAAGGACAGGGATTGGACCACTTAAAGCAGGCTTGCCTTTTTTCCAATCTCATGTGGCATTTGCTTCTAAAACAGGGGGTCTCCCATCCTTTCTTTGATTCATTTCTGGATTAAAAGAAGACCATGTGGACTGGTTTTTGGAGAGTTGGTATTTCCAGAGTCCTCTGCCAGTGAAATGAAGAATGAGTGCTCCAAGGCAGAGGCAATCTCTGCTCCCTACCCACTCCCAGGGCACATCGAGGTGACCTGCTACTGGAGCAAGACCTGTCTCTCTGCCAGCTACACAGGTACCCAGCACCTCAGTGGATGTGAAGGTCCCCTGCAGGTGTCCTGCAGGTGTTCACCAGCCTCCCGTATGTTGGGAGAACATGAATATGGACCATATCTTGTCCAGAGCATACTGAAAGCCAGACCAAACAGGGTGCCTGTTTTTCATCATCCAACCGCTTTGAAACATATTTGCACCATGTTCGACACCCCACTAAACAACGGGACTCATCAGTGCTGCTTTTGGAGCTCTATTTATCTTTGAACTGATGTCACTGCATCTTCAAACCAGTTTTCCATGAACCACACCAGCTGAGTGAAGTGTTGCCTCAGCTCGAAAAATATGTTGGCCACTGCAGAAAGAATTCAAACTGCCGTGTTTCAACAAAGTGTTTCGATCACCAGCATTTTTGTCTTCGGCCCATAATTGAATATTGAACAGACCATGGTGGCCCCATTCACCCACTTCATTAGAATGCTGCGTCAAACCTCATAGGGCCTCTCTTCGAACCCGACTTGATGCCTGCTGCCCGTCTAGATCCCTACGACTCGCTGCATCCAAACCTGATTTGAACCGTTCAAACAGAGGTAAGGAGCCTAGTTCGATACCTTTGAACCTCCAATAACTGATTAAGGTACTGTTAGAAGGCCCAAGTTCCATTTGTTGGGACCCTAGAGACTGGTGAAGCCCCTTTTGCTCCTTCTTTCACTAAGAAGCAAATGTTTTTGATAATTGTGGTATTTAATGGCCTTTTTCCTCCCTAAGTATCCAAAGTGCTTGCATCTTAATATTCTGGATTTCTCTGTCTTCCTTTACAGGGGTGAGGTTTTGATAGTGGTTTGTAAAAGTCAGTTGTGTATTGGTGTGTTTAAAGTATATATATTGTTATGGAACCTTGATTGCACATTCCTTTATTTTGGACTGTTGTACTATTGCTGATTGGGTTGCTACAGTTTCACATACCACCTCTATAGCCTGCCCTCCGCCCATGTTACCACAAGAGGCAAAGGAGGTATATCTCTTACCTGTGTATGATTCACCTTTATGATTGGGATCACTCATGTTTTGTAGTAGAAGTGTGAGGGCTGATTTAGGCACTACTCATCCTTGCACTCTTTCCGAGCACAAGTAATTTCATTACACATCTAATATCAATAAACAAGCCCAAACTGTTGGCTTTGCTATTGCTTGTTTTTAAGGGTACTTCAGTGCAAAGAACAGATGGGAGGGCACACATATTGCTTATAAATCAAGTGACTGAATGCACACATGCATAATACATTTCTATTGAATGAGAGGGTCATTTACAACTCCAATAAATCCATCAACTATCAGGAGACTGCTTAGAAATAAGCTGTCAGGCTCTAAGCAGCACAAGGTTTGATGCTACAGTGGCATAGAATTAGCTCAAAGATATCCCAGGAGGGTGCACTTTGGGCGGGGCAGGGGAAGGAAGTGTGTGGGAACAGCCATAGTGATTATCATGGCCATGGGCAGTCAATGGGTGGCTAAAATCACAAACAACTATCACAAGCTGTATGTCCCGCCTCACACTCCATCCCTCTCCTATCTGTACTTCAATTAAATAGGTTTGCTTATAGGTATTGCCAAAACTCTAGCTAATAGACACAAATAAAAAAAGGACAGGGAAAGACTACTGAAAAAGGGAAAATAGATGAGAAAAAATAAAGATGGAAATAAAGGGTGGAAAAGTAAAGCAGGAGAGGAGATAGATGGTAGCAGTGGAGATAGTGGGGTTTTGCGAGTGGGCCCCTTCAGTTACAATACAAACAAACAAACTACGAAAAATGATGCTACAAAAAAAGAATCAAAAGGGAGACAGAATGTCTCAATTTCTTCAGAAATAGCAAATCAGTATTCTGATAATGAACCTTCCTAAGAAGACCAAATCGTGTCTTCACTCGGTAAGATCACACTATTAAACTGGAATTATGTTTGATTCTGCTGTATTCTTCCCACACAAATGTCCAGATCCCGCGTTACATGACACGAGTCTCCACGTGGGTAGGTTCCAGGATGTGTGTGGAACGTGTGTTGGGTGTTAGATGATTCTGTGAATCGGTATTTGGTAGATGTTGCTGTGTCATGTTGGGCTTCCATTGAGTGTTCAAGTGATGTAAAGGTCCTCTGAGTCCTGCATCCATGTGGGTTCAGACTTTCCATTTCCAGAGCCTTCTAGGGCACACTTCATCCTCTCCTTAAAACCTGGTTGCAGTTATATATATGTAACAATCCTGAATACATTTCCTTCGCTAGCATTCAATAGAATTATTCGGGACAAATACAAAAGGGTTCCTATCCTTTACACAGGTTGTACTTGGGATCTATTGCAACAACATTCACCAGATGAACAGTTTCCCTTTGTTTCGCTGAAAAATGCGACATGGCAAAGGCCTTCCCTTTCCACGTGGATAGCCTTCCTCTACAGATCCACAACGCCTCTCTTCGGGTCACCCAATTGAGTCCCTCACGCCTTGAGATGGTTTGCTCCAAATATCTTTTATTTCCTTTCTTCACCTTTTTACAATATTATTTTAAAAGTCGTGGTCCAGGCAAAATGGCCCTGAAAATGGCCCATGTTTTACTTTACAAATATCGCCTAAGCAAACACAAATGTTATCGCCTTTCATGCGCGCCTTTATGTGAGATGACACTGCAGATTCCTTTTTATTCGCAATATCCCTTTAGTCAGGCTCTCAGGGTGGGTTTGTTTGTGAACAGCTAATCCCAGTGGCTCTGGGGCTGAGGTGGTGGAACAGTGAGATAAAAGGCGCCGTGGCTTCACTCGGTAGTCAAGCGGGAGTGGCTGGCCCTGCGCCAGCTCGTAATCACTGCTGCTAGAGTTTGTGTATATAACAATCTGCTCTGGGCACAGGATGACAGGGCACGCCCAGAAATATGCCAAACCACCAGCACAGATTTGTATGAAGCATGCACGCTCAGGCTTTCTGTTCTCCTCCCAGCGGGTATCAATAGGACTTTCCTAATCATGCATGTCAAAGGAATGTGCGCTTTTGCTACTACAAAAATAAATATATTCTCATGAAGGACGCTTTTGTTAATGTTATGTTTTCCCCCTTTCCTTTTCTGTTTGCTTTTTTTTACTTTGGATGGAAATGCTGGGGCATACTTTAGCAGTTTAGAAATACCATGTGTATTTACGCACTCATAGTTTGGTTTTAAGAGAGAGAAGGTGGTCTTGAGGGGACAGGCGAAAGAGTCGCTGTAATCACTGCAGCTCAACTCTATGGCGGAGCTATTCATACAGTCAGTGTGACTGGAATGCTTTAGCTGAGCTGTGCGGCAGGCATTACGCCCGCTTCAAAGTGGCTGGGTAGACATCACAGGAGCGCCCGGTGTGTGGAATGCAACATATAGATGCTATATAACATCAGATTTACAGAACAGATATCATGTAGGTGGGTTTCTCTACCAAGAGGCATTGACCTGACATGTTAACTCCTACCATAGATTCATTTGAATCGATGCTTATTGGTATCATGCAGTGGTCAAAGTGGGCGGGAGTGGTTGGGAGCGGTGCTCCTCTACTTTTTCCCCCCAGCTCAGAGCTTATTTAATAAGGATAGTAAAATCAAGTCAATCTGAAGTATGTTCTTTCAGACAGCAGCTGCGTACAGAAAATTTCACCAGACAGGACGAATAATCGCCCCCAAAACGTACTAAGTCGGTTTGACAAAAACTCATTTTGAGAAATAGAAAAAATACAGTGTAACGAATGAGTTACTGGTGACCTGTAAAGTTGCCTATAATAAATACGCAGTGGTAAAGCCAACAGCTTTGGGTTTGGTGTAGCTGTGGGATAGGTATTTGCCAGGCACTTCCATAAACGTCGGGAAATGCCAATTTAATACCAATAGACAAACCGAAACTGTTGGGTTTGCCATTGTTTGATTTTTGCTTCACTTCAGTGAGAAAACTGAGTGGGGCTCCTTTTCGGCTCTGCATCCTGGAAATTCAATACGTAAAAGCCTTGCTTATATGTAGAATGTACCTTCTGCCACCAGCTTGTCTTTAGGCACATATAAAAGTAATTAAAATTCCCAAGTGTAAAAAGCTAGGGTGATAGAAAAGTATTCCCATTGCACTGCATTGTACAATGCTGTGAGTGTGATGAATCAACTTCAGGGGCACCAGTGGTCCAGGGATGAATATCGGTTTCTAAACTATCAATCAGCTCCACACTTCTAGTACACCAGAAGGGATCTGAACAGATTAGAAACACAAGCAAACTATAAACCTCCTTGTCCAATTTTGGTAACGTGGACGGACTGGCAGGCTTATCTCCGAAAGGTTGTGGATCGTTGGTTAGTTGCAACACAGAAAAAATACAAAAGTAAAAGGGGGTGTACAGTCAAGGTTGTATAAAAAGATCTACTTTATTATTATCACAACAGGCAGTTCAAGCACACTGCAACATAGAACCCACCCTGTAAAGGAATGCAGAGGACAGGCAGTTTCAAGAAGGCAAAGGCATGCGCTCTGGGTACTGACAGGTGGGTAGTTGGTAAAGTAATTAATCACAATAGTTGAAGGATACTTTGTTTCAACACAAAGGGAGCAATGGGTCATAAAATATCACTTGGGGCCTTTGGAGAAAGACCAGGGCGCCAGAACCACAATGTACCATTGTGCTGCAGATGCTCTTGGTGCCCGACAGGGTCGAGCCGGTTTCAGGGAGCTTTGCAGCTTCTGCAACAGAGTTCAAGACAGGAGACAGCTCCAGGTATCAGGCGGCAGGCAGTTCGGCAAGCAAGGCTGGCTGGACGGCTGCAGGGTGACCAAAATGGCGGCTCGGGGTCAGGAATAGTTAGCTTGTGGATATATGCCATTGATTACATGGTTGTATGAAGGTCTTCAATGTGCCTTTTTGAATTCTTGTAGGTCAAGAGAATCCTATTGGTGTCAAGTCTTAATGAAAATGTTCGTTGACAAGAAAGAAGGACTACAAGGTAACCTTCTGTCTGGTAGGGGCTATATAATGTATATATAGTTTTTCTTTATCTCATTTGAAATGATGTGGTCATGATGAAATCATACCTACATTCTGGGCCTTATTACGAGGCTGCCGCCATTATCCATTTTTTTCAGCACCCATGAATGGGCAATTACCGGGTCATGCCAAGTTTGGCAGACCCTTTAATTGCCCATTCGCGGGTGCCGGTAATAAGGGACTCCCCATTCCCATTCGGCCCCATAGGGCTGAATGGGAATGGGGAAGGTGGTAGCATCGGTATCGTTAATGACAGTACCGGTGCTATAGTCCTGTTCTGCTTGTGGGTGCCGGTACGGCCACCAGGTCAGACCTGATGGCTGCAAAGGCACCCGCGAGCAGAACTCGTAGTATGGCGGTACAGTAGCAACGGTGCCAGTAGCGCTACCGGCACCATTGTTGCCTTACCACCATACTAGTAATGAGGCCCTCTGTTTTTCTTATAGATATGTGGAGTATATCAAAATACTATTGAATGTCAAGTTGAATGTTTCGAAATGTGGACTAATTATTGTTAATGGACAACAGATGTATGTCATATGACCACTGCTAAGTTTAAAATCCCTGAAGAATGTCAGCATTGTCGACAGAATGACAGAAACATGTTGATATAGAACATGAGAATTGATCATACATGTTCCTTTGTGCGTTTCAAATAGTGTAAGCAGCTTTTTATAATCTTGTTTAGATATTTTTCACCGAAGGGTGTGTTCCCACCCACCTGAAAGAAGCATGGATCACCCCTCTACTTAAAAAGGATAATCTTGATCTTCTGGCAAAAAATGACCACCCAATTAGGAATGTGCTCTTCCTCCTTAAAATCATGGACCGAATTGCATATTTGCAATTTTTCTAAATACATCAAGACAAACGACATTTTGTGCCCCCGGCAATCCAGGTTCAGAGCCCAACATGGCACAGAGACCACCATGCTTGACCTTAAATTGGACCTTTCTACCATCATTGATCAAGTCCACTCGGCCCTTCTTATGTTGTTGTCCTCCCCGCCGCTTTTGACCTGGTCGATCACGGTCTTCTGGCGACCAGGTTACAATCTTTGGGAGGATGTTCCAGGACAGCAACACTTTGGGTGGTCTCCTTCTTGGACCCCCACACTGCAAGAGTTGCCATATATGATGCTTGCTCCTCACCCACATTGGTTACTTGAGGGGAACCACAGGGTTCCTCCTTATCACCTACATCTTGCCACTGTTGCCCATTCTTGATGACCTGGTTGTCCTGTATACTAACTATGCAGATGACACCCAGGTCATCCTAAAACTCTCAGGCACCTATGCCCATGATTCACAGGCCATTAACACCATATACTCCACCATTCAGACCTGGATGGTAGCGAACTCCATGGTCCTTAATGCAGAGAAAACTGAGCTTCTTATTGCCGCCTGTAGCCACATGTTAAACAAACAGGCTCCAGATTATGCCAACTTCTCCATCGCTGACACCACCATCCCGGTCGCCAAGAGCGTGAAAACACTGGGTCATGAACTTACCATGAGACAGCAAGTCACCAAGACGCACGCATCCTGTGGTCTCATTAACAAATTGCTCAGGCATATTCACCCTTTTCTCTCACAGAAAAATATGTCCCTGCTAGCCTCAGCTTTAGTCAACTCATGCCTTGACCACTGCAATAGTTTGCTCGCTGGCACCGCTCAATAAAACTTCTCGGCTCTTCAGTTGACCCAAAATGGGGCAGTAAGAGCAGTTCTAGGTCTCCATAGAGGGCATCATATCTCTGAGGCAAGAAGAGAATTTTACTGGCTGCCTGCGAGGTAACGTGTTTTTCATAAGATCCTGACTCTAACCTACAAATACCTGACCCACGAAGCTCCCCTCTATCTTACAGAGCATCTGAAGCCCTACCTGCCTTTACACTCCCTTAGGTCACAGGACCAGGTAAAACCTTTCAGCCAAGATTCAGGCTCGCTAGGTACCGGGGGACAAGCTTTGATGTTGTAGCCCCTGTTATCTGGAACTCTATTTCCCCTGATCTAAAAAAAAAAACAATGTCTGCATTTAAAAAAAGACTGACAACCTATCTGTTCAACGTGTCTTCAATCTAAGCCACCGCTACCCCTGCCACTCTGACGCCTACCTGCCTGTTGTTCTGTCTTGTTAGTTTTTTTGTGCGCCCTGAGGCCCTCAGGCAAGTTGGCGCGTTACCAAAAATTTCAATAAATAAATAAATGTTTTGCTATTGTGTTTATTATTGTCCAAAGTCACCTACTGGGTATATGTGGTGGAGGTATTTTCCACTTTAACTGTTCTTATGCGTCAGTTTTTTTACACTCACTAAGTGATCATGTGAATCTTCAGAGATCGCTTCCAAAAAGTGAGTCATTTTTTTAATGAAAAGTTGTAATTAAATAAAGTATATATTTTTCTACAAATGATAGATGGTTAGAGAATTTCTTACCCATGTTGTTAAGATTTGGTAATCCGGGTTTGGTAGGACTTTCCTTCACCCTGGTAGTCCTGCAGTATGTGTATTGCAATATAGCATTCATTAATGGCATAACATTTTGGGTAGCAGGGAATAGTTAACATTTACATATTTGTATTTGTATTTATCAAGTTTACATAGTGCTTTCCGCCAAAGCGCTTCACATTACATCAACAAGAATACATTTGAATAAAATAGAAGCAGTCAAATTACAAGAAATGAGACAAACCATCAAAAACAGTATGTAGAACAATTTACCTACGTCAATAAAATAGAAATAGAGCAGAGGAAGAATAAGAGGGAATCAGTGAGGGAAGTCAGGGCGGGGGAAGAAGATGAGAATTCAAGGGGGAGAGGAAGGAAGCATAAGAGAGAATGGCGCAGATAGGGAGAGGTAAGAAAGAGGGAACAAAGGGATGTAGGGGAGAAGTAGGGGGAAATAAAGAGGGATGTCAGGACGGGGGATGAAGGAGAAACAATTTCAAGGAGGTGCGGAAGGAGGATTAAGAGGAAATGGAGCGGATAGAGAGAGGTAGAGAGTTCCAGTGTAGGGGGGTAAGGAGCTGAAAGGATTGGAAACGAGAAGAGGCACAAGGAGACAGAGGAGCAGTGAGTAAGAAGAAATCAGAAGATTGGAGGAAGCGAGAGGGAGTGTAGAAAGAAAGGAGAGAGGAAAGGTAGGGGGAGCGAGATCATGAAGAGATTTAAAAACGAGACAGAGGAAGTTAAATTTAAGTTAGGAGTGAAAGGGAAGCCAGCCAAGATAAGAAAGCAAAGAGGAGATGGAATCATGAGGAGCAAAAAGACAAAGGGTACGAATGGCTGAGTGGTCCAGGGGTTTGAGGGGAGCCAGATGAGAAGCGGGGAGTCCAAAGAGAAGAGAAGAACAATAGAAAAGACAGGAGAAGATGAGGGAAGAGATTATATTTTTGGGAACGTGAAACAATGCTGAGGGAGAGTGAGAGGGTGAAACTAGGGGAGGGCTGTAAAAGGAGGATGATAGGAGACAAACAGTGCTGAGGTGATTCAGGGCTGTATCTTGCTCGGTTTGAAGCTGGTGTGCATGAAGAGGAGTGTCTTGTTATGTTTTGTTATGTTATATTGATAGAATTTCTAAAGTGCAAATAGTCACCCGAGGGCATCTTAGCGCTGGAGAGAAGACATCATCCATAAAAGGAGGACAGAAAGGAGCTAGCTCTATTTAAAAAAGACATGTCTTAATCGCTTTCCTAAAGGCTAGATGGTCAGATAATGTCTTTATCAGAGGTGGCAGCTCATTCCATTAGAATAGCAGCAGCCTCGGAAAAGGCCCGACCCCCTATCCTTTGCTCGTCAATAGGGTGGCACAAAAAGCAGGTCAGCAGTTGCAGAACGCAACTGGCGGCTCAGAGAATAGCGCACAAACTTGGCTCGAAGAAACTCTGCTCCCAGGGTGTGTACAGCCCGATGAACAATACACAGAGCCTTAAACCTAATGTGTTGATTCACAGTAAGTCAATGGAGGGATCGCAAAACAGGAGAGATATGGGCTCCATATGGGGAGCCAGTAGCCACTCTAGCGGCCAGGTTTTGCAGGCGGTGAGGCCTCTGAATGAGCCTCTTCGGTTGAGCCAGATATAGAGAACTACAATAGTCCAACCGGGATAGTATAAGGGCTGCTACCAGCGTAGGTCGAAGGTGCTCAGGGATAAGAGGGAGCATTTTTTCAGGACTTTCAGCTGAAAGTGTCCTGTTTGACAAATGGCAACAACCTGGTTCTCCATAGAAAGACAAGCTGATAGGGTTACACCCAGATTTTTCACCTTCCCTGTAGGAGTGGGAAGGGCACCAAAGGATACAGGCCAGAAACAGGACTCCCAGAGTGAAGGATCATGGGGACACCCCACCACCAGGACCTCAGTCTTATCTCTGTTCAGTTTGAGTCAGTTGTGGTTCATCCACTTGCCAACAGCAGTCAGACATCTCGGCAGGTACAACGCCATCTCAGCCTGATCTAGATCTAAACATATCAGGATCTGAGTGTCGTAGGCATAAGAATCACACCTGATGCCGAAGGAGCGGATGAAACAGACCAGTGCCCAGATGTAGATGTTAAAAACAATCGGAGAGGAGGAACCCTGCGGAACTCCACAACTAAGAGGGCATGGAGTAGATAAAAAAAGGGGGCATAGAGAGAGTCTGAGTAAGATCCACCAGGAACGAGGTGAACCATGCCAGTACTTGACCAGATATACCCATCTGGTCAAGACAGGACAACAGGATGGGGTGATCAACAGTGTCGAAAGACGCTGACAGATCTAGTAGAATCAGGGCACCCCCGAGTCCACCAGCCTGACCATATCGTCCTGGACGGAGACCAGAACACTCTCTGTGCCTCTGCTAGGTCTAAAGCCAGACTGTGCAGGGTCAAGAAGAGAAGATGATTCTAAGAATGAACAAAGTAAAGAGGAAACCAGGGACAGTTTAGCAAGAAAGGGGAGAAGAGAAATGGGACGGAAATTGGCAAGAACAGTGGTGTCAAGTGAGGGCTTCTTTAAGAGAGGGATCACTCTTGTAGCTTTCAGCTCAGGTGGAATTGTCCCAGACTGACAACAGTTGTTAATGGCTGCCGTAATTTCCCCTAAAAGATCTTGTTTTCTTTTCTGGATTGCATGAGGGTGGGAGTTAGGTGGACTATTGCTATGGAGTTCCACAGTCTTGGGGCACAGATCGAGAATGCAGGAACGGTATGCAGAAACTGTTTAAGCTATGCACAAATGAGGGGCAGTTCCACACTTTCAGCCTGATTCATGGAATTATTTGTGTGAAAAACGCAGATTTGCGTGCCTATCTGCCCGAAAGTCCCTGTTTGAAGTATGGGGATTTTCGGGCAGAAAGGCGTGCAAATATGCGTTTTTCACGCAAATAATTCCATGAATCAGGCTATTTGTCTTTCAGAAGTGTGGAAGAGAGAAACACAGAAAAAGAGAGCGAGACAGAGAAACAGAGAGAAAGACATAGTGTGTGTGTGTGTGTGTGAGAAAGAGAGAGAGAGAGAGCAGCCCTACTTCATGTGTTTTGAGGATCATGTGGGCGTGGCTGGAGTCCAGGAGCAGGAGCAGACACGGTGAGCGTTAAGCTGCAGGAAGCAGAACAACGCGAAGCATGAGCTGCTGTCTGGGCGTGGCTTAAATAGCCTCCAAAGAAGTCCCAGGTATGTATCCTTCACCAACTAGGTATGTATCCTTCCCTGGCCACGCCCGAGTGAAAAAATAGTCCCTATGAAAAAATAGTCCCTTTCAGGTCTCAGGGAGGCCTGAAGCGTGCATCATGGTCTGCATCAGGTAAGTGCACAAAACACCTCCCTTTATGAGCCTGGCGCCTATGGCGCCAGGACTGATGTCCAACTTAGCCTGGCGCCAAAGGCGCCAGGACTGAGTCCAAAGAGCCCCTATAAAGGGCCGCTGGGCTTTTACCCGAGGGCATGATGCCTGCTTCTGGGGGTGCTGGGCCTGGCCTGGTGCTCCGGAGGTAGGCATCATGACACCTTCTTTGTCAAAGCCAACATTGGTTTAATCGTTAACGAGAAGTTGGGGATCCACTGCCTACAGTAAGAAGCCATTCCTATCAAGGCTCTGACTTCCTTCTGTGTATTTGGGACAGACATGCTAGAAATTATTTTTATCCGCACAGGCGTCAACCTTCTTCCCTCCTTTGACAGGAGATAGCCTAAATAGGCGACCTCCTGTCGACAATACTGAAACTTTTTGAGTGAAGCTTTGTGTCCATGTTTTACTAGATGAATAAGCAACAACACAGTGCCCTCCTTAAAGGCACTCTCTGAGTCAGCAGCTAAAAGTAGATTGTCTACATACTGGAGCAGTGTACAAGTGGTGGGCAACTCGAGCGTATAGATCTGCTCTTTCAGAGCCCTACTATAGATGCAAGGACTCTCCGTGTAACCTTGCGGCGCACGGGTGAAGGTAAACGAGCGTCCCCCTAAGGTGAATGCGAACAGATACCTACTATCCTTGTGTATAGGAATGCTAAAGAAAGCGTTCTTAAGATCCACAACACTAAAGTGAGTAGTAGAAGCCGGAATCATGGTTAATATTGTTGTCACATCAGGCACAATGGGAAATTGTGGAGCAACAATCTTATTGATGGCACGCAAATCAATAATGAAACGAAAAGGAATTGCATTATCGCCTTTTTTGTACCCGGGCAAAATCGGACTATTACACAAACTACCAGCAATTTCCTCAATTACCCCACGATGCACAAAATCAGAGACTATGGCCCTCATTACGACCCTGGCGGTAAGTGAAAAACGATGCCGGTAAAGAATTACCGGGATTGCTTACCGCAAGTTCCGATTATGACCCGAGATAGCGCTATTAGCGGCACCGTAAACAACAATGCCATTAAAAGCGTCAAGGGCACGGGCACACGACACCCATTCTGTAAATACCGACATGGCGCTAAGTAGGTAACATCACGAGTCAAGGGGACATGGAAATAATGCCATTGTGAGGCTGTAAAGTACCTTACCGTCATGGTGCTAATACCGCCATCGCGGACCAACTGTAAATGGCCATGTGCATTGTCCCCAGCTGCCACAGGTGAACACAATCAGCACAGGTGGAGTCAATACAGACTGGGCAAGCACAAACGGAGCACACCCCACCCCTTCCCACACACAGTTACACTCCACAATGATTCCATTGCTCGGGCTGGAGGACTGATTGCAGTGGAAGTGCCACAACAGCAACTACAAGAAGTACAACAACAGGCAGCACAGAGGAGAAGGGAGGGCAAGGAAGGGTCAGCATGCCCCACCAGCACAGCCAGTGCCACCACGTAGGCAGCCCCCAATCCCACGCATCAGAGCCAGTCCATTCAACCTAACCGCAGAGCAGATCCACACCGTGTACTGCCTGCACCGGGACACCAGCACCACCATTGTGGACATGATACATGATGACATTGTTAGCCTCATTGAAACATGCACCGCCATACCACCCCTACTGAAGGTAGTGTCTGTGCTCCACTTCCTGGCCACAGGCACCTACCAACACACAGTGGGCCAACAGCATGGCATTACAAAAACATAATTCTCACGTACGTTGAACCAAGTGCGTGAAGCCATCCTCCAGCACACAGATGGACACATTTCCTTACCACGGTCTGCCCAGGAGGTCTCAAACACCAAAGTGGGTTTCCATTCACTGGATGGCATACCTGGTTGCATTGGCGCCATCAACTGCAGCCATGTTGAATTGGTGGTCCCACATGCCATGGAGGTAGTGTACCGCAACCGTAAGCAATACCACTCAATCAACGTGCAAATGGTATGTTACTCAAACAAGCACATCACACATGCCTGTGCTCGATTCCCCGGATCAACCCATGAATCATTGGTCCTGCGCAACTCCAGGATTGCAGACTACATGGAGCGACATGCAGGGCAGAGACCCTGGCTTCTCGGTGAGTCGCATGTTAGGCTCATGGAAATGTGATGTGGGTAGGTGATTGAGGCATAGATGCATACTTCACCTGGCTGAGATTGTGGGGGGAGAGATGCAAACATAACCTAGCTGCGAGTGCCAGTGGACATGGAGGGAGCTCACACCCCAAAATCCACCCACACTGAACCTGACACCTGACCATATAAAGCAAGATGCAAGCAACCCCACCATGCGAATGAGGCGGTGTCCCTACCATCCCACAGACATCTGCATGTGCACTGTACCAAATCTGACTGCATCCCCCACAACGAAATGCAGCCACAATCAACAACCATAGCCAATACAAAGCACAAAACACCTTGAACTGAAAGGCCAGTCCCCCATTACCGCGTACAAAGGAGTCAAATGAGGGTGAAATACATCAATACACCGCTACACTGACACAGAGGCCCAACTAAATTGCATGACACCATTTTTTGTGCGTAGTGAGAGCATCATGAGGCTGACATCAACGTTGCCAGGATGACATCATACACATAAGTGGACATCTGCAAGATCACAGAAACAACGGATGTGCACTGGCACAGTGCATGTGCACTCACAAGGAAATTGACCCCCCCACGCACATCAATCAATGTCATGCAAAACAGTCCATGAGAGGAATACACTCATAGCAGTCTCATCATGTTACTCCATCCATGCATGGAAAATGAGTACAGATGAAGAAACAAATGCATGCCATGGTATCACTTAATGAGGTCAAGCATGATGAGATAACTTACACATACATTGTTGCCCACATGCAGGTGATGCAGGATATCCCTTGAAGCAGTGGCACCTTACCCCAGTCCGGAACCCACAGAACAGGCACAAGGAGGACTATATTCGTGCCTATACACGAACCCGTGTGCTGACTGAGCAGACATATGGCCTCTAGAGGGCACGGTTTCGCTGCCTCACCAGGTCTTGTGCGACACTCCTGTAACGCCATGAGAAGTTGGCTAAGATTGTCATGGCATGTGTCATCCTGCACAATATATGCATCAGACGGAATGTGCCCCAGCCCCCGGACGCAGAACTGCAACCACCTGACGAAGAGGATAGGGAGGGTGGGGATGGGGCAGCACCTCAGGGAGGAAGCGATGCACAGGAGGGACGTGACACGTGTCGGACTCTGTTCAACCAATTCTTCTAAAACACATGGATGGGGGTGTCACATGGAGATGGCACTTGGGGCACTGGGTGTGTCTGGGACATGCACACTGTGGACTGTTCAGCAATAAAACACACGTACGCAATGATGAATGTCCACACAAGTGATTTGTGCATAACCAAAATGTGTATTCAAATAGTAATTCTAAGTGAACACACCCACTCCCCCTCCCCCCTCAACTCCCCAACACACCCACTCCCCCCTCCCCCCTCAACTCCCCAACACACCCACTTCCCCCTCCCCCTCACCTCCCCAACACACCCACTCCCCCCTCCCCCTCAACTCCCCATAACATGGTGTGGATGTCTGTGCTCAAGTGCATCATGTGGGATCGTCCCACAGGGCGGCCTCTATTGGCACCCCCCTCTCCCGGCACCCGGTGCACCCCTGTCTGTATGCCGCAGGTTCCTGCCCGATCTGCGGACGGGGCTGGTTCGGGTAGAACTGGCAGCCGAGGAGGAACTGGGCTGCTCACAAGGATGCATGTCCCTCATAGTTTGGACAAGCTCGGAAAGTACGTGCCGCACTGCGTCCAGTTCAGCACAAATATCCTTGGAGGTGGACTCTATGGCAGCCTTTACAGTTTCAGCACATTCGCGCATTTCCCCCCTTGCGCTGGTGCATTCTGCGACATGCTGTGTCAAGAGGGAGGCCAGTTGTTGTTGCCGCGTGATGATTTCATGCATCGACTCCTGGGTTTTTTGGCCTGTGGATGATGCTACTGGCTTGTCCATTGTGCTGCTCCCCTCCTGCACATCTGCCACTGGGCATTGAGTGGCTGGCCAAGAGTTATCAGGCGATTGCCCCTGTATGCCATCGTCATGCTGGCAGCATGGGGACAGGTAGGGGGAATGAAGGGGGGCAGTGGGGGGACCCACGACAACATCAACATCCCCTTCATCATTGTCTGAGCTAGCTGCGGTGGCAGCAGTCTCACCAATCGTGCTGCTTCCTGCAGACCCAGTGCCTTCAGTAGACACCACTGGGTGGATGGTTGTCGTTGGTGGTGCCATAGTGCTTGACTTGCTACACATCAGTGCCGTGGCCTGTGATGTGCTTGTGGATTTTGGCTGCTGTGGGGGTTTGCTTTTTGCACCAGAGGTGGAGGGACGGTGTTTTGGGTCTTCGGGCCTGGGCTTCTTGGCAGGTGTAATGCCAGTGTCTTCGTTGGCACTGTCCGAATGAGAGCCTGTGTTGGACCAAAGGAGGGAAAGGGTTAGTGATGGGTCTGCGGACATTGAGCAGGCATTGGGATGGCTGCATTTATTTTGATTACTAGATGGTGCACATTGGAGGCACTGACATACAGGTTGTCTCCCTCTTAGGTGGTAGAAGCATGGAGGCATGTGGGTGGCTACAGAAAGGGTATGCATAATGCATGTTTACAAGGTTGAGGTCAGCACTGCCTGTAGGCAGTCTTCTGCTAATGTGTCGTGTTGACCCTGTTAGGCATCATTGAAATTTCCAAAAATCTGGACTTCAGTGAGTTTGGGAATGGCTGGATTTAAGGCACCTACCTGCCTCGCCTGATGTCGGGGCTCCTCTCTCCATATCTCCGACCCCCTCTATGCTCTCTGTGCCTATGGTTGCGGCACATATCTCCTCCCACGGCTGCAGTTTGATGGGCGACTCAGCTCCTCCGCCAGTCGCCATGCCCAGATTTCTATTCGCTGCCAGTATACTCCTGACGCGGAGATGTAGATCGTCCCACCTTTTTCTGCACTGTCGGGCATTGCGGGGTGTTGTGCCGACTGCACTGACCCTCTGGGCTACCATGGCCCATATGGCCTTCTTTCTCATAATCGCCGGTCTGGTCATCTCTGTTGAGAAGACTACATCGGCATGCTCTTGTAGGGTTTCAGCCAACATATTTAACTCCTCCCTAGAAAAGCGCTCCTGCCGCAGCCGATCTCCGTTTTCCTTCAGAACTTTAGGCATTCTGATGAGTAATGGTTGTAGGAGAAGGTTTGTGGAGGTTGTGGGGGTCAGGTGTCCACTGGTTGAAGAGGATGGCAATGGATTGTGTTTTTAAAGATGGCCGCCGTGCTCTTTCCCGTTCCTGTGCGGTGACACAACTTCCGGATCCGCTTACTTGCGGTCACCGCTAATTGCGGTTCCTGCTATTTGCGGTAATGTCGATAGCTAGGGTGGTGGAGGTGCTATTTGCACGGCATACGATGCCGGTAAGTGGGGTTTTAAGGACTTTAGCGGCATGGCAGTGATTACATTACCGGCATGGCACAATGCTCGTACCCGGGAAGTTGTAATGTGCCGCTTTTAGCAGTATCTGGCCAGCATGGACACTTTAATTGCGCCATGCCGGTAATGACCGTTACTTACCGCCTGGGTCGTAATGAGGGCCTATGCATTTCAAAGCTTGCTCACCATCAACCGAAATCTTATACTGGGGAATAGGTGGCAACTTTACTCCATGTTTCAAAATAATCTTAACAGGCTCAATTTGTAGAACACCAACATCATTATCATCAATTGCCTACAAACACTCCGGAACATCACTAAATTCCGGCAGCAAATGTTTGGTCAGGAACTGAGAGATAGAAAGTTGCTGTGGTGAAATCGTCAAACGCACTCCATCCGAAGAACAATGAATTACCGCATTTAATTCCTTCAACAGATTCAATCCCAACAAATTCTCTCCACAGTTCGTAGTCAAAATAAATGGACAGTGGTCCTTGAATGGACCCAATGTAATCGGTACCGGCAAAGAAACCGGACAGACTACTGGTGTACCAGAAAACTTTACAGAAACATTGGTTTGCCCTGACAGTGGAATGTTTGGAACCCATGAATGGTCAATGGAACACTTCGGTGCTCCTGTATCTACCAAGAATAGATGTTTCCTATTTCCCACTATCATCTCAACGTAGGGACCTTTCTGATTAACGGGAATAGGCACCGGTTCCAAACCCTGCTTCGGGCAATCCTACCAAAACAAAATGTCATCAAAAGGAAGTTCTTAAGAGAGGTAAGCAGCAGAGGATGATCAAAAATGCTTCTATTATCCACACTCGGTACCTGATTATCTTGCAAAAAAGGTTGCGAATTTTGTGAAAACTGACTTCTTCCAGGACCCCCTGCCCCAAGGCATCCTCTGGATCTTCTACCCATGGTACTAAATGTGTTATTCGACCTCTGCTGGAGGATTGGGCATTGTGCACGCCAATGACCCTCTTGTCTGCAATAAGCACACTGGTTCACGTTTACAGGACCCAATGGTGCATTTCCCGGTGGAGCATACTGACCCCTAAACTGTGAAGTACCCCCTCTAGGGCCTTTAACAATTTGCTATAATAAAACTTTAGTTTTCAGGTCTCCCTTTCTTTTTTCAATTCTTTCTTTCTCGTTATTAACTCGGTTCTCATAATACTGAGCCATATGCAATACTTCAGACTGAGACTTGGCTTGCCAAGCGTTCTCCGAAGACACAGTTTGCGACTGGATGTCAGGCAACAATCCACGCACAAATTTGTCCACAAATAGTCATTTTCCAGACTCTGTGCTCAAATCTTGTCCACTGGAATCTGAAAACACTTGTTCGAACGGATTAAAGAATTCGGTAGCACCCTCAGATTTCCCTTGGACACAAGAAGTAAGTTTGTCCCAAATAATCCTTCTTTCAGGAATTATAGCTTTCAATTTTGCGACTATTCTGTCAGGCAAAGTCAGTATTACCTGTGGCGGTCTCTCGCCAGCTGGCCTTACTCTGTCCAATCGAACTATATTTACCCATGTGTCTCCTAACCCTGGTACATCGTCTACAGTCCTAATTTGTTTCTACAAATCAACAGGTAGGAGCACGGGAAATAAATCAATATCGCTCAAGGAAAATACTTATGACTGCAAGACAGACTCTATCTCTTTGTAGAACCCTGTCGGATTCTTCCTAATATCGGGAATGGATTGTTTAATGGTGTTTATTTCCTGTCTCGAGAACAGGACGTGAACAAACTGCGACACACAATGTGCAGGAATATCATAGGCATGTGCACCCGTTCCAGGATCAGCTGGAACCTCAACTTTTGGGACAAATGTCGGAGGAACCTCTCTCATAGGCAACTGAGAGATAGGAAACTCTGAGCGCTTATTGAGCAACAGAGCTAAATCGAGCGCTAAAGCAGCCAAAGGAGTGTCAGACGAAAAGCTCTCTTTAAAAAATTCAATAATTCTGCGGGACAACAAATCTTTATTTTTATGCATTCATCCTGCAGATATTCTACCATTACTTGTATCACTTTCCTCTGCATTTCTAACGTATACTGACTGTACGTGTCAAATACTTCTATGGGAGTTATCGACATGTCTGAAATCCACCTAATCACATCTTTTGTGTAAATTTGCGTTTCCTCATTTATCAACTTACAACAAGGAAGGAACCGTTTCTGTACAAACATAGCGTCCAAACTATCACCATCAATATCTTCATTCCGTAACTTTTCCAACTCCCTTCTATACTCAAAAACCCTCTCGACGTGCTCATGTACTTTCTCCGCAGTATCTCTTGAATATGCTAAAACATTCTGATCCCTCAATCCTTGTTGGAGATCTATATCATCTAATCTGTTCCAAATTATACGTACATTAATTCCCAACCCTTCAATAAAAACATTTTTCTCAGGAAAATTGTTTAAGTTAGAGAGTGTGACAAAAACATCAGCTTGTTCACCCTGCTCCATACAGCGTCTAGCCAATGCAGTCAATTCAAGCTTTCTCTCTTGAGACACAGTATTACGAGTTACAATCTTTGATCCCGCTCCCTTATCGACTACAAGCGGTGCAGAACCACTTGGAAGAGGAAGAGTAGACAAATCTTGTACATTCGGTAACAAAGGTGCTATCACTGGTGCAGAAGGCAAACCTACCAAACCCGTAACAGCAGTCAAAGGTGGAGGAGCAGGTGGAGGAACAACAATAAGAGGAGGAACAACAGCCGGAAGAAGAGGAACATTAAGAGGAGCGATAGGAGGAGCAGGAAGAACTACGGGAGGAGGAAATACAGCAGGAAGAGGTAAAACAGCAGGGATGGGAACATATGGAGGTGGCGCAGTGGCACCAGGCCTTCGTTCATTTAGAAGTTTATCAATCAGCTCATCAGATACATGGAAGTCTTTAGATGGATACATTTTCTGGATACCAAGTGAAAAAGCCCTGGCCATACTTCTAACTGACTCAGACTGTTTATTTTGATCATGCAACAATGCTTTTTCGGCGTTGGTCATATGACGGCGCGCATGTTTTTCCCTACTTTTAAGTTGCTGCATAGCTTCTTTCTTCTAATTCTGTAATACATCAAATGCTGCAGGTCTAGCCTTTTTCTTTAATAATATAGATTCTAAGTATTCTATGCGAGGAATGTCAAAACTACCATTGATTGGCCACTGAAGTTCGGAAGCATGTCTAGTTTGTGTGTGCCAAATATCATTAAACACTATACTACCAATGCCGTGCTTAAAGCACATAGTACCCGCCGGCGACCCTTCCATTGGCGCCGGTTGGCCAAATTCCAATGATTGTCTGTCACTGCGGAATAACGCCCTGAAGCAGGCAGACAATTTCCCAGCCATATCATATTACTGGTGTTAACTGGTCAATAATTGTACTTGCAAGTGCAATACGCCAAAACAAATCATCAGGATGCTTAAGAATCGGGTCACGACTCACCTGGTCAAAGTACTAAGGAGGTCCGATTGGATTTCTAAGGACTCAAAGGACCCACGTGTTTGGTGATTTTGGCAAATCTGCCCGCCTCGATATATGGACCCTCGTCCATGCCGTCTTGGACCGCGGGCTCACCGTCCAGGGATCGGGTCGTGCAGTACTGTTGAGGTATCTCTTCTCATCCAAGAAAGGGGCCCCCTTTTCACCGTCTGATCCCAGTCCGATAGCCACGTCAACCTTCAACGAGATGGCATCAATCTTGAGGGTCCCCATTCGGGCGCCATCTGTAAAAGCAAGGAAATATCGAGGCTGAGTACCACAAAAGGAAAGACACCAAACATGGGCTTATAAAGATTCACAGATCTTTATTCTATTACTGTGCAGTTACAAAGAAACAAAACCGATAGCTATCTGGCCCTCAGTACATCACAGCGAATACCAGCCCTTCAGTGTGAGTAGTGAGAGGTACTGGACATCTAGACATTTGTGCATTTTATACATTTTCGATAATAATGTCCAGCCCCTCTGCAAGTTAATAATCCATGGTCTAGAGTTTGTGCCGAGTTCACTTATGGCTTGTACAACAATATGCACACGGATCATCTTTGGTTTACGTACAAACAAGTCACAATGGCAACAGTTTATTCTTGGATTTAACAGTAAGCCTTAGCATATGTCCCTCACAATGCAGTTCAGCCAGTGTCCATGTTCGATATTTGCTTAACATTGTGTTCGATGTATGTCTGTGGATCAGACTTATTGGTGCAGACAACCCTAAGACCATAAGTCAGGCATGGGACAAGGTCTCTTTACTCAGCCTAAACATTCGGCCAACGGACAGTCTAACCATTCACTATGGTGCAAAGTTCAGGAAGGCTCAGTGACAAGCGGGTAACACTGTCCACCATTTTAGAACACAGAGTTACATTTAAACAGAAATCAAAATGGCGGATGAACCTAAAATGGCGGCAAAGTCGATCTAAAATCAGAACTTTGCAACGTGGTTTTCTACGCAGAGCGACTGGGCTTAGGCCAATATATACGAGAAAGGAGGCACAATATGATTTCCGGTTTAACACAAACTTCCCAACAAACCAATCCACCACCCAGGTCCCAACTAGCTATCCCCCCACTATGGACCACGCCCACCTCCCCAACGTACCCACCCACCGCCCAGCCCCAAAACACAATGGTATGATGTGTAACTTCAGTGTCTCAGGGTGGACCCTATTTTTTTCCACGCTTGGGCCCATGAATGTTCCTTGGTGTTGGGCCAGACAGCCACGTGGATCTCCTCCTGGGGCTGCCTGCCAGGGAGCTTTATGGAGTGGTGCTGGTGGAGGGCAAACTGGGGTTCGGTGGGGGCAGGTGGTTCATAATGGCCTGCAGGGCCAGCGACATTTTCTCCACGATGTTCGATTGCATGCTGTTTCTCTCACGTACCCTTCTGGACATCAACATGTTTGATATAGCACAACGGTCAATGGCACTAGACAGCCTGGAGACTGCTCTCCCGCTGCAACCGCACCTCCTCACATTGGAGCCTTGATTCCTCCAGGTGTTGCTCCACAAGTCTGGCTTTTGTGTCCTGACGTAGTTCTGTTCACTGCATGCGAGAGGACAACTCCTGCAGCGATGGCATAGGGGACCGGTTGATCTGGCGTGGAGGTGCACCCCTCATTTCCTGACCCTGGTGCCTCACTGAAATAATGGTCTCGTGGGGTTTCTGCCCCATTAAATTTGGGCAGTTCTGGACGTGCTGCTGCACTGGAAGGTGTACTTGGAGTGGAGACAGGGGTTATTTCCTGTGGTGCCGGCAGGTTTGTAGGTGCTGCAGGGGGTATTTCCTGTGGTGCCGGCAGGTTTGCAGGCGCTGCAGGGGTGGTGGTCTCCTGAGCATGGTGCACTGGGACCATAGCTGCACCACAGGTGTCGCAGGTGCCTGCGCCGGGTTTGGCAATGGTCATCTTCGATGATGGTGACGTCCCCTGATGACCCATGTCGGTGTCAAATGATGTTCCTGTAGGGGATTGTGAGGCATGTTGTTAGTAGTCTCACAGGATGTGTATGGTACAATCACATGCAACACCCTCCTCAAGCATCATTTGAATGAGGTTTCATGCATTGATGTGTGCTGGAGCCATGTGTGTGTGTCAGGGGTTTCATTTTGGTGCACACCATCTGGCTGCGCGGGAGGTGGCACTTGGGGTTACTGGGTGTGCTAGGCTTGATGGGGACTGTGATATGCGGCTCCCTGTGCATTGCTGGGGGGTGGGCACATGGGGGTACTGGGTGTGCTAGGCTTGATGGGGATTGTGATATGTGGCTCTCTGTGCATTGCTGGGGGGGACATGGGGGTTCTGGGTGTGCTAGGCTTGATGGGGATTGTGATATGTGGCTCTCTGTGTATTGCTCGGGGGGACATGGGGATAGTGCGTGTGCTAGGCTTGATGGGGGCTGTGACATGTGGCTCTATGTACATTGTTGGCGGGGAGCAGGTATATCTTGATTCACATTCATGTCTTTGCACTTTCTGTACTTACCAGCCTCGCCAGGTGTCACTGCTCCGGCCTTGGCTCCGCCGACTCCCTCTTTTCCTTCGAGGTGCAGCACGCTGCTACACCTCTCCTCCCATGGTCGCAGCTTCAGTGGGGAATGTGGTCCGCCTCCTGTGGCACTGCATTGCTGTCTGTGGGCTGCCAGTATGTACCGGACCCTCAGCCGCAGGTCGTCCCACCTCTTGTAGCAGTGTTTTAACGAACGAGGTGTCACCCCCACAGTTGATACCTTCTGGGCACACTCAGCCCATATGGCCTTTCGCCTCTGCTGCGTGGTACGCTTCGGGTCTGCGCTGAACAACTTCCCTGCATTATCGACTATGTGCTCGACAAGAATGGTGAGTTCTGCCTCACTGAAGTGGGGTTTCCTCTGCCGGCTCACTGGTATCCTCGATGTCATCTTCCTCAGTGTTTTTAGGCTGTCACGGTAGCTGCGGGCCTTGTGATACCAGAGGATTGCAGTTGATTGTGATTTATGTAATGGCTGGCGCTCTCTTTTCGGTTTCCATGATAACGGTATTCCGGCACCAGTATTTCCGCCTCCACTATGTCCGGCATGCACGAGGCGGATACGGATGTACCGCAAGAATTGCTGCCAGCGCTTCCGTCTCCATCGGCGTTACCGTACTGGCGGTGGCACCGGTTCCGCACTTTGCTGATGCGCGTGGCCGCCAAGCCGTGATTCCACCTTATTTCCGCCTCCATGCGGAGACGGAACCGGTGTCACCGCCATCACAGTAACACTGGATTTTGTCCGCCAAACTTGTAATGAGGCCCTTAGTTTGAAATCAGTTAAGATGAATGATACATTGCATCAAAACCTTTGAAATTCAGTGAAAAAAACCTTAGTTAAAGATAGAGACTTAAGAGAATTGGGCAGGATATATTATGTGTTAAGGAGACCCACTTTGCAACGGATAGGGTGTCATCTATAATGGGGGTAGACTTGGCAAAGTATACTATACATCTGGTGATAGCAAGAATAGATGAGTTGTGAAAAAAAAAGAAATGGAATACCTACGTTTATTGTCCAAATGTAGGCCAGGTCTCATTGTGGAGAGAAAAACCGACTCTTGAGGAGTATCGCGAAAGGCTCATCACTGGTAGGATGAGATTTCAATAGGGTCCTGGACCTGGAAAAAGATAGGCTAGGAGAGGCTGGGGCCCAGTGGAAAGACACAGGAAGGAATCTATTGCATTTAAAGAAATGAATAAGGAGCCGGGAATGTAATTGGAAATGAAAATAAGTAGACATTTCACTCACTTTGGGCATGATTCATTCACACAATTGACATAGTGGATAGGGGATTAATACTTTGGATAGTGGAAACTCAGATCTTGAAACTGTATGCCATGTTCAGACCATGACAGGACCTGATTTATTCAACTTTTTCTACTTCCTTTTCTGTGTTTGGCTGAATGACAGGAGAAGGGTCTGCACATGTGGGGGATTTTCTCTGTTAGCACGGGACTGGCTGGTTTTAAATATGTTTCAGTTTAGGTGTTCCTAATTGGGGCTCTGAGCTGGGCAGGTGGAGCCAGCACAGCTACAGTAGTGACCCTCCATGGAGCAGTTTCTGAATGTCTGCTTATCGGTAAGCAGTGCTGTCATTATATTGGGATTCTGAAAAGAATGTGGAATGATTTTTAGCCACATGGCCTGTTTCCTCGGTCCAGTAGAGCTATGTGACACCAACATTGCATGTCACTATACTTTGGGTAGGGCCAACTGGCTTGTTGTAACTAATGTGGCAAACTCATCACCTGAGCCATGTGTTGGGGGTTTGTGGTTGGGGAGTGACCAGGCGATCCTCCTCACACCAACACTGGATGCTGCATCATAGAGCACTATCGGCACCTGTGTCCTATGGTCACCTTTCCTCTCACACTTTCAATGGGACATCATTATACCCACCCTCACATGCATGATACATACGGGTATTACACAGTGGTCTCTTTTTGTGACCTCCTGCTCCTTTTCAATGCTGTTCAGGAATAAGCATTTCTGTTGGATTTTACACGTCTGTTGGGTTCCTCTGGAAGATTCGCAATGAAAGGAACTATTTACTAATTTATTAGTTTACATAGGTATACATAAAGTCGACACCACAAAATGAATTGTTATTTGGCGCAAGGACGATGTGGCAGCAGTAATATAGTAGATTGTGAAAGTTAAGGACAGAGGGACCCTTTAACAGAACCATTTCACGAGGTTTCATTGAAATGGAGCAAGGAAGTGACTTGAAAAATATAGATGGGAGAAGTGTTCCACAGGGGGCGGGGGGGGGCATCGCTGAGAATCTGGTGTCACCTCTACAGAATTATGCAGAGATGGAAACCTTTAGGAGAAGTTGATCAGCAGACTGTATGTCCTTTCTAGGGTGGAACAGCTGAATTCTGTCTTCAAGGTAAGTTGGGTCTGGGCAGTGCAGGTATGTGTTGGTCAAGGATGAGAGATTGACAAGAATCATCTTTTTGTAGGGAAACCGTGCAGAGCTCTTAAGAGAGGTAAGATAGGCCGTAGTTTCTGAAGGCCAGCAATGAGCTGGGCCACTTAGTGTGGCTTCATCTGAAGCCTTTTCTTTTGGTGGGCAGGAAGATGGTCTTATATGGAGTAGGCCAGAGGTTGCAAGGGAGCTAACAGGTGCATGTGAATACTGTAATGAATGGCCTTGAAGAAGAGTAGAGGAAGAGATGGACGCAGCACTATCTGATCCAGATGGCAAAGAGGTAGATGATGATGAGGTGACAGTCAGTCACAAGAAATGATTTATAAAGATTACACATTTATGGTCCGTGTGGTATCCACTAGTCAAATGTTTGAATACCCCCAAGTTATTAAAACTTGCGCTCCTTCTGAAACGGCTAACATGGGCAATGCTGAGAGCTGTCCTATTAACAGTCATTAGGAAGAGGGCATTCAAGGGCATGGCTTCAAATGATATTATATAAATGCTAGATTGTGTATTTAGTCCGTCAGTGGTGGCCGAACCTCCAACAGAATGTGTTCATGATAATTAGTTGATAACAAATGCATTTTTCTTCTACACTGTTTCCTTTTGTGTGGAGTGTGAGCAACTGCACACTTTCACAACCTAACTCTATTCCTATGAACTCAGACCTTTCTCTTTTGTTTGTGTAGTATATGAGGAAAGACAGCTATTTGCACGCACTGCTTGTTGACAGAATGAGATGGTATTCTGTCAAGCCACAATTGTAAGGCAAAATACTTTCACATCTTCAGTGGTTGTTATCATCGTGACATTGCAGAATCTCACATTGTTACACGACCCGTCTGCGTGGTTCAGGTGCCTGTTTCCCATGGCTTTATACGAGAGGAGGGAAAGGGGGCTGTGAGAATAACCATTCCATACTACGCGTCTGCTCATCTGATTTTATTTATTTTTTCCTGTCTGGTTTGCCTAACCTTTCCCTGACGCACCCTCACCTGAGGCCTCATCAGAAACAGAAATCACGAGTGTTCCCCCTGAGATTCCATGATGTCCAGGGTGCCCAAGGGCATCCTCTTTTCTTCCATGGGCCTTCTAACATAGCTGGATATCTGCCCCTTTCCCCCCACCAGTAGCCTTTGTTTGATTCTAGTAAGGCAGAGCATAAAGTGATCGAAGTGAGCGGGAGCGGATGGGAGCGGTGCTCCTATACTTTTTCTTTTCTTCATTACCATTCCTATACTTTTATTTTAAAAAGAAACCGCTCCGGAGCGCTCCTTTTTAAAGTAAAAGTATAGGAACGGTGGCAGCACTGCACTGTCTGATGCAGGCTGCACACAGTAGGCTGATGGCAGAGCCTTGGCCCATGCCTGCGCATTGAGGTGCAGTGCCTTTCATTTCTGCACGTGCCCCTCACTATGCGCAGGCGTGGGCCAGTGACCAGAAGCCAGCAGCCTCTGTCGGAGATGGACTTTGCCAGGCAGGCAGAATTTCATTACCTCCTGCAGACTGCACTGCCAGGTAGGTAAATGGGGAGGGGGGGGGCAGATGGAGGTGAGTGTATAGTTTTCGGGAGAGAGGGACGGTTGGTTCTGTGCCCGATCCTCTCTCCCGACCTGAGCATATTTTATTTCGATGCGGGCGGGAGGTCACAGGGCCAGGCCAGGTGCTGGATCGGGAGAGAAGGACGGTTCAGTGCTGTCCCTCTCTCCCGACCTGAGCATATTATACTGCATGCACTGCAGCATGTGCATGGTGCGGGCGGGAGGTCGGGGGCCAGCCAGCAGATGACTAGTGGGTCGGGAGTCGGGACTCGGAGAGAGGGACGTTCAGTGCCGTCCCTTTCTCCCGACCTGAGCATTTTTTATTTTGTAAAATAAAATAAAAAATGCTCAGGTCGGGAGAGAGGGACGGCACTGAACCATCCGTCTCTCCCGACCCACTAGTCCTCTGCCTGGCCCCCCCCCCCACCTCCCGCCCGCACCATGCACATGCACTGGGGGGGAGGGGGGTTTACGAGAAGGAGTGCAGGGCATGATCGGAGAGATCTGTTTCGATGGTAGAGAGTGATCTTCTCCTGGAGGAACTCTGGTTTTTATGTGGGGATATGCAGGAACAGCCATGACTTTGTTACACACCTGGTCCCATATTTTGGCATGTTTGGCTAAAGCAATTTTAGCCAACAGTCGGCCAAGAAACTGGGTGCTTCTTAAGCCACTTTCTCAGCTAAAACAGTCAGCTGCTGCTCTGTAAACTGTTTTTTTTTGCTTCCTCCCATCAGACACCTGGCCACCTTTGGGGTGCCCTGTTGATGACCGGATCAGGAATATGTGTTCATGGAGGACGCTGTTTCAACAAAAAGGCCCATGAGTTATACAGGAATATTGAAAGATGATACAATTGGTACAAGATCCAGAAGAGTTTTGCCAAATAAGAAAAAGGATTTTATTTATTATTGAAAACGTTAAAGGCTTGAGTCATCACCACTCACAACATTTCTTCAATTATAGTGGGAAAGCTTTCCCACGTGTATCCTTTTACAAAGTTATGTTATAATGTGTTGTGTGTTTTTTTTATACCTGTACATAGTTATTCACTGTATTTTGTAAATATTGTGGGGAGGAGATGTTACAATGTAGAGTGTGTATTAGAACACTCCTTGTTCAGGGTTCCTATTGGAGTCCTCTTCCCGTGTGGTTCTGGAACATAGAGAATCACATGGGAAGACGACGGGCGCGGTAGCGGATGTTGCAGGGGATCTCTCCATATGAATAAACCGTTGAAACGTAATGAAATATCGTGTGCAAGTATATATCATCACTTCATAACAATTGGTGTTGTGCAGATCTCACCCCTGTCGAGTGAACCTAAATTTAAAAATGGCGGACAGAATCTCTGACATGAGCATTGCCGTAAGGACCTTTTTCTATGTTCTCGTCGTGCCCGCATCACGTGATGAGATGTTCGATACGCGTTGACCCACGGCTTGCTTGTTTATTTAGCTAACAGAGACCCGGGTTGCTTTATAAACTGAGACGAACGAGACCTTTGCATCTCACTTCTTGTTGTCATTTGGGGCCACAGCCATCATCGCTATTAAATTTGGGGCATGTATTGCTACACATGCCATTTTTTGCCCACACATGATTGGCAAACATTCGCATTTATTACCGCGAATATCAAGAAACGCTTTTATCGGTCATTTATATACAGATGTGGGATGAGGCAGCACACGCCACTATTCTGGTATGAGCCTTAATTTACATCTTCCCACATTGCGAGTGCTCTTTCCCTGAGATTAATAAGTGAGTGAGTTGGTTTATCACTTTGTCTCTGCTCCTAGTATACAGCTTGTGGATATATGCCATTGATTACATGGTTGTATGAAGGTCTTCAATGTGCCTTTTTGAATTCTTGTAGGTCAAGAGAATCCTATTGGTGTCAAGTCTTAATGACAATGTCCGTTGACAAGAAAGAAGGACTACAAGGTAACCTTCTGTTTGGTAGGGGCTATATAATGTATATATAGTTTTTCTTTATCTCATTTGAAATGATGTGGTCATGATGAAATCATACCTACATTCTGGGCCTTATTACGAGGCTGCCGCCGGTATCCATTTTTTTCAGCACCCATGAATGGGCAATTACCGGGTCATGCCAAGTTTGGCAGACCCTTTAATTGCCCATTCGCGGGTGCCGGTAATAAGGGACTCCCCATCCCCATTCGGCCCATAGGGCCGAATGGGAATGGGGAAGGTGGTAGCATCAGTATCGTTAATGACAGTACCGGTGCTACAGTCCTGTTCTGCTTGTGGGTGCCGGTACGGCCAGCAGGTCAGACCTAGTGGCTGCAAAGGCACCCGCGAGCAGAACTCGTAGTATGGCGGTACGGTAGCAACGGTGCCAGTAGCGCTACCGGCACCATTGTTGCCTTACCACCATACCAGTAATGAGGCCCTCTGTCTTTCTTATAGATATGTGGAGTATATCAAAATACTATTGAATGCCAAGTTGAATGTTTCGGAAATGTGGACTAATTATTGTTAATGGACAACAGATGTATGTCATATGACCACTGCTAAGTTTAAAATCCCTGAAGAATGTCAGCATTGTCGACAGAATGACAGAAACATGTTGATATAGAACATGAGAATTGATCATACATGTTCCTTTGTGCATTTCAAATAGTGTAAGCATCTTTTTATAATCTTGTTTAGATATTTTTCACTGAAGGGTGTGTTCCCACCCACCTGAAAGAAGCATGGATCACCCCTCTACTTAAAAAGGATAATCTTGATCTTCTGGCAAAAAATGACCACCCAATTAGGAATGTGCTCTTCCTCCTTAAAATCATGGACCGGATTACATATTTGCAATTTTTCTAAATACATCAAGACAAACGACATTTTGTGACCCCGGCAATCCAGGTTCAGAGCCTAACATGGCACAGAGACCACCATGCTTGACCTTAAATTGGACCTTTCTACCATCATTGATCAAGTCCACTCGGCCCTTCTTATGTTGTTGTCCTCCCCACCGCTTTTGACCTGGTCGATCACGATCTTCTGGCGACCAGGTTACAATCTTTGGGAGGATGTTCCAGGACAGCAACACTTTGGGTGGTCTCCTTCTTGGACCCCCACACTGCAAGAGTTGCCATAGATGATGCTTGCTCCTCACCCACATTGATTACTTGAGGGGAACCACAGGGTTCCTCCTTATCACCTACATCTTGCCACTGTTGCCCATTCTTGATGACCTGGTTGTCCTGTATACTAACTATGCAGATGACACCCAGGTCATCCTAAAACTCTCAGGCACCTATGCCCATGATTCACAGGCCATTAACACCATATACCCCACCATTCAGACCTGGATGGTAGCGAACTCCATGGTCCTTAATGCAGAGAAAACTGAGCTTCTTATTGCCGCCTGTAGCCACATGTTAAACAAACAGGCTCCAGATTATGCCAACTTCTCCATCGCTGACACCACCATCCCGGTCGCCAAGAGCGTGAAAACACTGGGTCATGAACTTACCATGAGACAGAAAGTCACCAAGACGCACGCATCCTGTGGTCTCATTAACAAATTGCTCAGGCATATTCACCCTTTTCTCTCACAGAAAAATATGTCCCTGCTAGCCTCAGCTTTAGTCAACTCATGCCTTGACCACTGCAATAGTTTGCTCGCTGGCACCGCTCAATCAAACTTCTCGGCTCTTCAGTTGACCCAAAATGCCTCCATAGAGGGCATCATATCTCTGAGGCAAGAAGAGAATTTTACTGGCTGCCTGCGAGGTAACGTGTTTTTCATAAGATCCTGACTCTAACCTACAAATACCTGACCCGCGAAGCTCCCCTCTATCTTACAGAGCATCTGAAGCCCTACCTGCCTTTACACTCCCTTAGGTCACAGGACCAGGTAAAACCTTTCAGCCAAGATTCAGGCTCGCTAGGTACCGGGGGATAAGCTTTGATGTTGTAGCCCCTGTTATCTGGAACTCTATTTCCCCTGATTTAAAAAAAAAAAACAATGTCTGCATTTAAAAAAAGACTGACAACCTATCTGTTCAACGTGTCTTCAATCTAAGCCACCGCTACCTCTGCCACTCTGACGCCTATCTGCCTGTTGGTCTGTCTTGTTAGTTTTTTTGTGCGCCCTGGGGCCCTCAGGCAAGTTGGCGCGTTACCAAAAATTTCAATAAATAAATAAATGTTTTGCTATTGTGTTTATTATTGTCCAAAGTCGCCTACTGGGTATATGTGGTGGAGGTATTTTCCACTTTAACTGTTCTTATGCGTCAGTTTTTTTACACTCACTAAATGATCATGTGAATCTTCAGAGATGGCTTCCAAAAAGTGAGTCATTTTTTTAATGAAAAGTTGTAATTAAATAAAGTATACATTTTTCTACAAATGATAGATGGTTAGAGAATTTCTTACCCATGTTGTTAAGATTTGGTAATCCGGGTTTGGTAGGACTTTCCTTCACCCTGGTAGTCCTGCAGTATGTGTATTGCAATATAGCATTCATAAATGGCATAACATTTTGGGTAGCAGGGAATAGTTAACATTTACATGTTTGTATTTGTATTTATCAAGTTTACATAGTGCTTTCCGCCAAAGCGCTTCACATTACATCAACAAGAATACATTTGAATAAAACAGAAGCAGACAAATTGCAAGAAATGAGACAAACCATCAAAAACAGTATGTAGAACAATTTACCTACGTCAATAAAATAGAAATAGAGCAGAGGAAGAATAAGAGGGAAGCAGTGAGGGAAGTCAGGGTGGGGGAAGAAGATGAGAATTTAAGGGGGGAGAGGAAGGAAGCATAAGAGAGAATGGTGCAGATAGGGAGAGGTAAGAAAGAGGGAACGAAGGGATGTAGGGGAGAAGTAGGGGGAAATAAAGAGGGATGTCAGGACGGGGGATGAAGGAGAAACAATTTCAAGGAGGTGCGGAAGGAGGAGTAAGAGGAAATGGAGCGGATAGAGAGAGGTAGAGAGTTCCAGTGTAGGGGGGTAAGGAGCTGAAAGGATTGGAAACGAGAAGAGGCACAAGGAGACGGAGGAGCAGTGAGTAAGAATAAATCAGAAGATTGGAGGGAGCGAGAGGGAGTGTAGAAAGAAAGGAGAGAGGAAAGGTAGGGGGAGCGAGATCATGAAGAGATTTAAAAACGAGACAGAGGAAGTTAAATTTAAGTTAGGAGTGAAAGGGAAGCCAGCCAAGATAAGAAAGCAAAGAGGAGATGGAATCATGAGGAGCAAAAAGACAAAGGGTACGAATGGCTGAGTGGTCCAGGGGTTTGAGGGGAGCCAGATGAGAAGCGGGGAGTCCAAAGAGAAGAGAAGAACAATAGAAAAGACAGGAGAAGATGAGGGAAGAGATTATATTTTGGGGAACGTGAAACAATGCTGAGGGAGAGTGAGAGGGTGAAACTAGGGGAGGGCTGTAAAAGGAGGATGATAGGAGACAAACAGTGCTGAGGTGATTCAGGGCTGTATCTTGCTCGGTTTGAAGCTGGTGTGCATGAAGAGGAGTGTCTTGTTATGTTTTGTTATGTTATATTTATAGAATTTCTAAAGTGCAAATAGTCACCCGAGGGCATCTTAGCGCTGGAGAGAAGACATCATCCATAAAAGGAGGACAGAAAGGAGCTAGCTCTATTTAAAAAAGACATGTCTTAATCGCTTTCCTAAAGGCTAGATGGTCAGATAATGTCTTTATCAGAGGTGGCAGCTTATTCCATTAGAATAGCAGCAGCCTCGGAAAAGGCCCGACCCCCTATCCTTTGCTCGTCAATAGGGTGGCACAAAAAGCAGGTCAGCAGTTGCAGAACGCAACTGGCGGCTCAGAGAAAAGCGCACAAACTTGGCTCGAAGAAACTCTGCTCCCAGGGTGTGTACAGCCCGATGAACAATACACAGAGCCTTAAACCTAATGTGTTGATTCACAGGAAGTCAATGGAGGGATCGCAAAACAGGAGAGATATGGGCTCCAAATGGGGAGCCAGTAGCCACTCTAGCGGCCAGGTTTTGCAGGCGGTGAGGCCTCTGAATGAGCCTCTTCGGTTGAACCAGATATAGAGAACTACAATAGTCCAACCGGGATAGTATAAGGGCTGCTACCAGCGTAGGCCGAAGGTGCTCAGGGATAAGAGGGAGCATTTTTTCAGGACTTTCAGCTGAAAGTGTCCTGTTTGACAAATGGCAACAACCTGGTTCTCCATAGAAAGACAAGCTGATAGGGTTACACCCAGATGTTTCACCTTCCCTGTAGGAGTGGGAAGGGCACCAAAGGATACAGGCCAGAAACAGGCCTCCCAGAGTGAAGAATCATGGGGACACCCCACCACCAGGACCTCAGTCTTATCTATGTTCAGTTTGAGTCAGTTGTCGTTCATCCACTTGCCAATAGCAGTCAGGCATCTCGGCAGGTACAACGCCATCTCAGCCTGATCTAGATCTAAACATATCAGGATCTGAGTGTCGTCGGCATAAGAATCACACCTGATGCCGAAGGAGCGGATGAAACAGACCAGTGCCCAAATGTAGATGTTAAAAACAATCGGAGAGGAGGAACCCTGCGGAACTCCACAACTAAGAGGGCAGGGAGTAGATAAAAAAGGGGGCATAGAGAGAGTCTGAGTACGATCCACCAGGAACGAGGTGAACCATGCCAGTACTTGACCAGATATACCCATCTGGTCAAGACAGGACAACAGGATGGGGTGATCAACAGTGTCAAAAGACGCTGACAGATCTAGTAGAATCAGGGCACCCCCGAGTCCACCAGCCTGACCATATCATCCTGGCCGGAGACCAGAACACTCTCTGTGCCTCTGCTAGGTCTAAAGCCAGACTGTGTAGGGTCAAGAAGAGAAGATGATTCTAAGAATTAACAAAGTAAAGAGGAAACCAGGGACAGTTTAGCAAGAAAGGGGAGAAGAGAAATGGGACGGAAATTGGCAAGAACAGTGGTGTCAAGTGAGGGCTTCTTTAAGAGAGGGATCACTCTTGCAGCTTTAGCTCAGGTGGAATTGTCCCAGACTGACAACAGTTGTTAAGGCTGCCGTAATTTCCCCTAAAAAATCTTGTTTTCTTTTCTGGATTGCATGAGGGTGGGAGTTTGGTGGACTATTGCTATGGAGTTCCACAGTCTTGGGGCACAGATCGAGAATGCAGGAACGGTATGCAGAAACTGTTTAAGTTATGCACAAATGAGGGGCAGTTCCACACTTTCAGCCTGATTCATGGAATTATTTGTGTGAAAAACGCAGATTTGCGTGCATTCCTGCCCGAAAGTCCCTGTTTGAGGTATGGGGATTTTCGGGCAGAAAGGCGTGCAAATCTGCGTTTTTCACACAAATAATTCCATGAATCAGGCTATTTGTCTTTCAGAAGTGTGGAAGAGAGAAACACAGAAAAAGAGAGCGGGACAGAGAAACAGAGAGAAAGACATAGTGTGTGTGTGTGTGTGTGTGTGTGTGTGAGAGAAAGAGAGAGAGAGAGAGAGAGAGAGAGAGCAGCCCTACTTCATGTGTTTTGAGGATCATGTGAACCATGTGCTAGACCTACTCTCACCTGTGTACTGCTGATGGAGGCGATTTCATTGTGGGGAAGCCTCAGTGAGTGACCTACTTACTAGCTCCCTGTACAATTTAGAATTATTTATTTATTTATTTGACGTTTACAAACTGCTCCTAATTCAGAATGAACATAAACAACATAACAATTCATCAAAGAACCAGCAACACGTATCATAAAACTAACATCTAATTAATCATAAGGGAAACGATAGGTAAGGGGACTGAGGGTGGGGGAAACCAAAAAGAAGTTATACTGCATCATCATGTGCACCAAAGACACTCTGCATTCGATTGAAGTATATTCTCAATTTAGAATATACATTTTGTAGGTTGAATGATGGATGTAGAGGGCACTTGCACAGTGTTTTAGTGAATTGAATGCTTTCTGCACGTTATAGGTTTGAATACCATCATGTTGATGAAAACTACTACCATTTTGAAGTTAATTTGCAGTAATCAGCGTAATAATATTAACTCTCGTGCCTTACAGTCCAATCAAGCACATGGCATTCTATGCTTTGTAAATGCACTGTAAGTATTTGAATACTTTGAGTGGCTCCCGGCGGCTGCAAGGATCAAGTTCAAGACCCTTTACATTGTCCACAAGACTTTCTGGGGCTGGGATCTGCACTACATCCAACACTCTCTTCCAAAATACCTTCCTTCCCAAGCCCTACAGGTTAGATGCTTCTCCAGACAGAGAGTGGGGGTAGATCGCTCTCCTCTGCAGGTGCCTCCCTCTGGAATGGCCTGCCTGCCCCTTCCAAACTTGAGCCGCAGCACCTGAAGTTCCAGAAGCAGATCAAAACTTCCTCTTCTCCACTGATTTCTCTCGCTCCCTCCCCTGCTGACCTACCTGACCTACCAGTCTGCTGTACCAACTGGTTGCTTGGCTACCCTCAGTCTCACTGAGTCCAGGTTCTTTCTTGATCAGTCACCCTTGCACTGCCTCTGTGCCTACCATGCACTTAGGGGCTGTAACTGTAATCCTACAGTCCCTTGTTCCCCTTGCACTACCCAGAGCTGCACTGCCCTGGCTGCAATTACTCAGAGCATTGCTGGCCTGTTGTCCTCTCCCCTCTCCCTTGCACTTCCCATCTCCCTTTCCCCTTGCACTGCTTGTTCTCGCACTTGCATGATTTGAATGACACAAGGCCTAGTAAGATAATTTGTCTTGTCCTCCCTCTGTTTTCCTTCCCTTGTCTTGTCATACCTAAAAACACTTGTGTACAGACACGTTATATATGACCTATCATATCATATCATAATTTTATCAGGGATGCCCAGAAAAATATACAGTGCCGCAGTAAGAAACGGATAGACTGGCAGAACACAACTGCCACTCTAGCCAGGTAATTACACTTAGCAGGACTGCTTTATCAGCAATGCCCAGTTAAATAAAGGCATACCAAACTGAGGAATGACTAGACTGGCTGCACCAAAATGCCTCTCTAGCCACTAATACCACATATCATGCCTGCTTAGCATGGACATGGTCGACCATTGTGATTTATTGCACTATCCCGCCCCCCCACTCATCCCCTCTCCCTCCCATCCCCAACCTCCAAAATTGGCTCATTGGCCCAGAATTACCTCCACGCCCCTCTTCCTTGTACCAGTGCTTACGTATGAGGCTCCTTGCCCCACAGGTAAGCACTGGGATGAGGAAGATTGGGACTAGGAGTAATGAAGATTGCAGGTAGCTAAGTGAGGCATTACCTTCATGTACCTCTACCTCATCCCAGTACTTGTGTATAAGGCATAGTGACTCATACACAAGTACTGCCTCATACACAAGTACTGGGATAAGGAAGAATAGGGCTAGGGCTAATGCAGATTACCAATACGTAAACAAGGCATTAAACACAAGTAGTGGTGCAACACCCTTGAGCTAACTGGGCTTCAACACTCCCCCCGCCCCTGAAATTGTGCGCTATGTTGACTTGACCTGGCTGACCTACAGAGCAGTTGCTAGACAGAAAAGGACAAAGATGTTAAACGGCACCTGGATTTCGCTGTTAACAACAGGTCAGCCCAACAATTACTAATGTACAGCATTTCACTGTTTAGGCAATTGAAATTGTGATGTGGGTTTGGTATTTGCATGCCAGCGGAGTGATTGGAAGGGTAGAGAGTGAACAGGAGACCAGTCATTCTCACAGCAGTCCATAAGTGGGTGCTTTCAGACTTAAAGGAGAGAGTTAACTGTTGTAACATTGAGGCTGCAATAGATTCGTTTAATTAAAATGCATAAAGAAGTTAGATGCCCCCACACAAACAGGTTTGCTCCTCCCCACCACACGTGAAGTTAGTGTCTCTCCCAACATTTAAAGGGTTAGGCCCCCTGAAAAGTAGGTTTTGTTGCGCCCCTGAACACAAGCACACACACCAATTACCATATATTCACACTCACACCCAGCCATCCAAAGATTTAAGTGTGCACCTTTTCACCATACTGGCACACCGAGGCGCCACCCGTACATTTAATTGTGCACCCTTTCAACATACAGGCACACCCAAGCAGCCACCCATACACTTAAATGAGTATCCCTTCACCGTACACTCACACCAAGCCATCCATACATTTGTGTGCACCCTTCCACCATACACTCACACAAGCAGCCACCTATACATTTAAGTGTGTATCCTTTCACCGTACACTCACACCAAGCCATCCATACATTTGTGTGCACCCTTCCACCATACACTCACACAAGCAGCCACCTATACATTTAAGTGTGCACCCTTTCACCATACAGGCACACCAAGGAAGCCACCCATACATTTAAGTGTGCATCCTTTCACTGTACACGCACACACGCATACCCAGCCAGCCACCCATACATTTGTGTGCACTCTTTCACCATACACTCACACACGCACACATCATGGGGTTGAGGGGAGCCATAATACTTCAAAAATAAATTGTTTATTTTTGAAGTCGCTCTGACTTCATAAAGAAATTATTTCCGTTAAGGACCGAACCATAACGGAAATAATTTCTTTATGAAGGCAGAGTGACTTTCAAAAATAAACTATTTTAGAAGTCATAGGGCAGCCTCCACCCCATGATATGGAGGTAACCAGCCTAGGGCCTTAATCCCATGGGGTGGGAGTAGCCCTGTGACTTCAAAAAGAAAGTTTCTTTTTGTATTCACTCTGCCTTCATAAAGAAATAATTTCTGTTACAGAAATAATTTCTTTACAAATGCAGAGTGAATAAAAAAGAAATGTAAAAAAAAAATTTGAAAACATTTTGTTTTTCATATTTTTTTACTCTGTAGTGGGGTCCCCTCCCAGGACATGTGGTCGCGGTGCCCCCTGCACCTCGCGGGCTGCAGGGGGCCCCTGTTACACCACTGAGTTTACCTGCTAAACGTGCAATGGATTTCTAGGCTCTGGTATTTTATAGTTATTTTGTTTGCTTTGATGTGGTGCAGGACGACTGCATCTTTTCAGAAAAGAACTCTGTTCCTGTGTAACCAGCGCAGTATCATATGTCATGTATTGACAGAAGAGACGTCAAGGCTGCATTCCAGCAAGTCAGAGACTTAAAATGAAACCTTTTCACACGCAATCGTTTATCACCGTGACATTGCAGAATCCCACATCATGAGACTCTCTTAAAGCAGCATGCTTGACTGATGAGCACTTTCGGTGAGTTTGAACTACTCTAGTATTTGTAAATCGCGTGATTTCTGCAGGAACAACCTGGTTCTATAGGAGTTTGGGCCTCATTGTGAATTTGCCAATGCGGCAGAAAAGTGGCAGTCATTCTGCGATAATGGAATTACTGCCCTTTTTACCCCACTGCCAAATTCCGATTTTGACCTTGGAGTGGTAAATTGTTGGAATTTGTGCAGTGGAATCACCACTAGCGGTAATTCTGCAAAAATCCCTGCAGAGTCCTATGGACTTGAAAATGAGGGTTTACACCACCCTTCAAACACTCATAATCCCATGATACGCCCACGGGACTGAGTGGCAGTAACCGTAAACGAGTGTGGCAGTAATTCAGCAGATTTACCACTAACTTGTAATGAGGCATTTTGTTTTCAATGGTGATGGTGTGGATTCTAACTTGAATTTGTTGCACCTACGCTTTAACTCTGCTGGCAGCTTTCAATAGCTTTGTGTGAAAAGATGCTAAGTAGGTTGTTAGATCAAACCTTCCATGAACTCTCATCTGTGGTCTCACCAGAGACACGAACATCAATGGTTCCATATGGGAGACCCTAAATCCCTCAAGTCTGGGGTGCCCCTAGAAAGTCTGTTCCCCTTTGTGAGAATACTTGAAAAACTGGCAGTATGACCTATTTGGTGGTAGCCATTGTATTAATCTACTAAGGCGATATGTGAACAAAACAGGTTCCACAACTGGCTACCCTTCTACCAAACGCACAAGGTGGTTGGAAAATCACAACCCATGTGACACACTAAGGCTATCAACAAAGGTTATATATAGCCATTCACCAGGTATAGTAGAAAAACATATTTTAATTGGTATACATATTCACATCAATTTAAAATTCGTAAAAACCACTTGCAAAAGATGTTATTCCATCGCGTTTTGAAGAGAACAGGCAATATGTGGATACATCATACACATACAGCGTCTAGGCTGTTAATTCAGTTTTGTGATGTTAGTAACACAGGTGACAAATTAAATCAAATCAAAACCATGTATGGATTATTTCACATGGGGCGCCAACACTTATTTGTATTTCTAGGTGTTAAAGAGGGCACCGGAATGGGTTTGATCTTTTTTTCAGTGTGTCTTTAAGACCCGTCTTCAGGACACTTTATACAATTGGTATCAATACAAGTTCAAACTTTGCTTCGTGCACTGAGAAATAAAACATACAAATATAATAATAACCAATTATGGACCTGGTGGGACAAATGTTATCAATAAATGTCTTATAGAGTGTGCATGTGGGAGGATAACACAACTAACCTTCTTCTAGCTTCACAAGGTGTGTGGAGTAATCTTCAATCAATTATTCAGCACGTAACTTGTTCCGCTGTTCTTTAGTAATTTTATCACTGTAAACGAGGGGGCAAGGATATATTGCTTTAATGTTTGCCTATTTAGAGACATATTTTTAGCCACACTTCAGAATATATGGGAACTTCTTCATTTGGAAGTCGCCTGAGTAGTCAAGTGTTGTATCACAAAATGCACAATCACATGATCTGTGCAGATGAAAAATAATAATTTTATCTGCAACCTGTCACACCTCCAAGTGCTTATGTCAGGGAAGCCCATCGGTAGAAGGGAGTAAAATCCACCGCTAACGGGTGCATATTGTCAAGTAATGGTTGCCGTGATGTTTTTTCATTCCTTGCCGTTCATATGGCTGGCGCGTAACATTGGCGAAACGGCTGCTAATAAAAAGGCAAGTCTTTGTAAGGCACGCGGATCAGAAATGCATGCACAATGCTAGGGTATGATCGAAGGCAACGGTTCTTAACTTACTCGGTGGGTTGATCGTGGTTTTCTCAAGTTGGACGCCAGAGTTGTGTGTTGCCGAGCGGCTTGTGTCGTCTTCGTATGTCTTTTGTTTATTTCTTTTTCTCATGGAAATCACGCGAGTACGTGTGTGGCGTGTCATGTTCAGATGAAACCAAGGGCGTGATCTTGGAAGGGCCCATACATGTAGACTGCACTCAATGTGTCATCAATTGTTAGTGCACTTCTATAACGGATAAATCATATATTATTCGGATGTCAAAGATGTAATCAACATCTTATTTTTGTGGTTAATTTGTCCTAGGTGCACATGTTAATGGGCATGTTGCCTCAGAACCAGACCTACACTGTGGGGATAAAAATCATGTCCCAATGGTTGGATAAAGTAGTTTGAGAAGTTAGGAACAGTCTACGAATACTACTGTCTAATGGATGAATAAATTCCACTCAATCGAAACGTTGAGTCCAGACTTGACAGTATCCAAATCATAAATCCATTTCTGTTCCAACTTTCTAAGGGCTAGATCTCTATCTCCACCACAAGGGTGAGCTCTCATGGTTTGTAGGGCAAACCAGTAAATATCATTATATGTATGTTTGGCTTCTTTATAGTGTGCCACCAAGGGTTTGTCGGCAGTCTAATTTTTTACAGATGAACAGTGTTCACATATACGCTGTTTAATAGATCTCTTTGTCTTGCCGATGTATAAAAGGCCACAAGGGCACTTGATACTGTACACCACCCATTTTGTCAGACAGTTGTTAAAAGTCCTGAGGTGCCAAATGTGCCTGTTTAAGTCGATTTGTTTAATATTACTGGTCAGGTGGCAAACTGAACAGTGACCGCACTTAAAGTGTCCATATACTGGCGTAAGCTGCCATAGAGTATTCTGATTTGGTTGTTGGTCTTTTTTAACTGGTTACGTTTGTACTAATTTATCTCTAAGGTTTGGCATTCTTTTGAATGCGAACCTGGGAGTATTTATTTTGAAATCATATGATTGAGTTATTTTCCAATGTTTGAGTAGGACTCTTCTAAGGTCATTGCTTATTGGCGTAAAAGATGTAACACACGTTATCTTCTCTTCTTGAATTTTCTTATGTTTGATTAGACATGTTCCTCGGCTGGTGTTGAGATCCCGTTTCATGGACCTTCTATAGTGTTAGGTGGATACCCATGATTTTTCAATTTTTGACTGAGCTGTCTGCTGTTGGATTTGTAATCATCCACCAGGCTACAATTGCCTTCGGGCAGTTTTTATGCATACAACGCGATTGTGGCCTGGTGGATGATTACAAATCCAACAGCAGAGAGCTCAGTCAAAAATTGGGAACATGGGAAATAACATGGGAAAGAAAGGCAAATACAATAATAATAAAGAAAGAGAGAGGCAGTCCTACTAGGGCTTGTGAGCATTCACAATGTGCAAGTGCAGATAGAGGGACGAGATGAGGGAGGGAGGGGGTAAGTGCTGGAAGTGCCACAGAGTGAAGTGCTAGGCAGTAAGTTGTAAGCAGCTGTTAATTGCCTGACAGAGACCACTGGGTGAGAGTGGTCAACTATAAAAAAAAATTAAGTGCAGGCCTCTAAGATAGCACATGCTAGTGGGAGCCCAACAGCAACTAATGGGAGTGGGGGGAGGCTGAACGCTATTTGGGGGAGGCCAGGACCCAGAAGGACACATAAGGGCCCTGGTCACCAATATCGGCAACTGTGAGGGTTATAGCAAGGGAGGGAGAGGGGGAAGGAGGTTGTGAAAAGGAAAGTCTTGAGGAGCTTCTGGAATTTGAGGAGATCCAGCTCAAGATGGAGAGGAAGGGGGAGGCTGTTCCAGGGGAGGGAGCCAGCTGAGGAAAAAGGTCAGCCACAGCTTGCTGTTTAGAGAAGGGCTTGACACGCAGCGAGTTGGCGCCGGAGGAGTGCAAGGATCTGGAGGGAGAGTATTTAGTGTGAGGCAGTTGCAGATAGTGTGGTCCCTTGCCCCAGACAGCCTTATGTATGATGCAGAGGGATTTGAATTTGATCTTTGCAGCAACTGGGAACCAGTGGAGAGATTTTAGGGCTGGAGATATGTAGTCCCTGGGCTTGAGGCCAAGGATAAGTCTTGCAGTCCTATTCTGGATAAAATGGAGGGGACGTAGAGAGGAAGAGGGAAGATTAAGGAAGAGGCTGTTCCAGAGCTCGGGAGACATTGAGCTTCTGGGGGAAGTGAGGAAAGGAAGGATTCCTTTGAGGAGGTGGAGTGGAAAGTGGGCCTTCTTGGCAAGATCCTGGATGTGAGGAAGGAGGGAAAGAGAAGGAAAGAGAGGAATCAATGATGACTCCAAGGTTTCTGGCTTCAGAAAGGTGAAGGGCGAGAGCCCGTAGAGGGTGGCCATAGTGAGGGAAGAAGGAGGGAGGAGGAGTCCCAATGGGTAGGATGTCAGTCTTGCTGGGGTTGAGGCAGAGATCATTGGAGGCACACCAGGACAGAATGGCAGATAGGCAGTCAGGAATGATGGAGGAAGTAAGGAGAGGATTAGAGGGTAGTTTGAAGAAGAGTTGTGTGTCATCTGCATAACACTGGAAATAAGGGGAAAGAGTGGACATTGGGTGTGCAAGCGGAGCAAGATAGATGTTAAAGAGCCAGGGAGAAATGCTGGAACCCTGGGGAATGTCACAGGTGGAGATAGAAGTGGGAGAAAGATCCCATGATAATCTTTGAGGGATGACCATTGAGGAAGGAAGTCAACCAGTCCAGTGCCCGCTCCAAGATACCAAGGGTGTCATGGAGCCGTTTTATGAGGATGGAGTGGTTGACCATATCCAATGCAGAGGAGAGATCAAGTAGAATGAGAACAGCTGGAGAGTTGGATTCAAAAGATGTGAGCAGTTCTTCATGGGTGTTCAGGAGGGCAGTTTCTGTGCCTCTGGATGCTCGGAATCCAGATTGATGGTCGTCTATACAACCGACAAGCTCAGTGTGCTGGGTCAGTTGGGGGAAGACCAACTTCTCCAAGAGTTTCCGATGGAAGGGAGTGATAGAGATGGGGCGGTAGTTAGCCGGACACAGGGGTCGGTGATAGGTTTTTTCAGGAGGGGGCGAACAAGAGAGTGCTTGATGGAAAGACCCAGTAGCAAAAGAGTGACTGCAGAAATCAGCTAGTGCAGGGGCAAGAGAGCCAATGTCTGTACTTCTCCCCTACATTCTCCTTAAGGTATTTTAATTTAATTGTGAGAATCACCTGACAACTGCTGCAATGAACCACACCCATTTGGTGCTTAAGCAATGTTTATCCCTTTCAGGTAAATGCCTCGGCAGGGAGGATTGGTTAACAGAATACTGGCTCAGGACTTCAACCAACTGGCTGACCCAGTGCACATTTTTTCAAATGTACACTAAGGTGTGCAATGAATTTCTATGCATTATTTCATACTGAGCATTGGTTCAGTGGTTGCACGTGCAACACGAGTGTCATCTAGGAGCATGTTGTGAGAAACCTGAATGTGTCTCCCTAGCTAGTCCCCGGGGATCTGTCATCCAGGTGGCCAGGACATGGCCATCGCTATTGGATCTAGTTCCTGGGGGTGGACCAGTGAGGGAGGATCACCTGGATGGGGGGTCCTTGGGGAGTGGGACACTGACGGGTGAGATGCAGTATCTCCCTTCTTCTAACACCTTGTTCCTATCCTACCACGTAGGATACTCCAAAACACTGCCCCCCTTTTCCAAAACGAGCACTCCCGCACAACACAAAAGTCAGCGGACTAACACCAGAGCTGTTTATTTGACAGCCCTTTCCCTTCCCCACAGGGATAAAAGCTGGAGCACGAGAGCACAGGACGAGCAAGGCAGACCACACGGTGTGAGAGCTAACTCAGCATGGCAGTTCAAGAGGAGGAGAAAGACAGCACATACCGAGGTAGTGACAAGGAGAGAAGCGACCTTGCCCTTTCCGACCATGTTCCGTGAAACCACTGCAGAAGGAGTTATAAGTCAGCGAACAATAGCCAGCGTGTGTTGCAGCAGATGTCTATGGTACATGGGACCCGCCTCTGCTGATAACCAAGCCGGGGAGAGACACAGGTCTCGGGGGTACCAACCTTGACTCAAAGGAGAAAAAAGCCAAGCGTTTCATCACAGATGGCGAGTCAAAGGAAGAACCGATAAGTAACCAAACGGTTGAACAATAAATAGCCAACGGCTAAATTTAACTTTGAAAAGCTAAAAGAATACTATTAATGAAAGAGGGGGAAACCCAGCAACAGAGGAATCTGGCACCATGTGGGTGCTCAGGTAGGATACTCTGGGCGATTACTCTATGGTCGAAACTACTGTATCCAGAAGCCCTTCGGAAGAGGCGAGAAGATGTAAAAGTGGTCATACAGGGGTCTTGTAAAATCCTCTGTACCGTAGAAAGTCTTTGGCTGACAGATGATTGCGAAGCTCAGGGAAATGAGACCTGCTTGGTGAAATGAGCGTATGAACAGTGTGTTTTGAAAGTTGGCAATAGTGAACCTGACATAGGGAAGCTGACAAAAGGGGGCAAAGCCTGAAGAACTGTTTAAAAGACATTAATATTCATGAAAGTAAGAAAACCCACAGTGAACCCGAAGGAGGGAGGCTAAAGTCTGAAAGGGGTCCGAGCTCAAAAGAGGGAGATCCAGGGGCGGGGGGAAAGTTATCAACCAAAGTTCATTGAAAAAGGAACTGTTTAGTCAATTTGTTGAATACGAATTTGCAAAGGGAAGAGGGGGACCCAGAGGTGAAGCCATCACCCAAAGTATGTGTGAAGCAGACATGTGTGTTTGTTTGTTGGATACATTTGGCCTCGAAAGCAAGATACTTGTTATTGAAAAGAGACTTGGCCCTTAACGAACCAGGTATGTGATACAGAACTATTGGCTTGTGCTGGGAAAGCTCGAGTGTGTGCTGTGCTCAGGAGATCCACTTTGTCCCGTGCTCAAATCATGGGGAAGGGAGACCCCTGGCAATAGCATCCTGACTTATTATTTCTGAACACTTCTTTCTTTATTGAAAACCTATCCCACACTCTTTCTGTAATTAGTTGTAAGGATTTGGCAATATTTTTTTTTTTAGTATAGGCCTTTTTTGTTTTGACACAACGCCACAAGGACTGCCTTATTTGTCATTTCCTGGTCAAAGCTTACTTCCATCTTAGATTTAGGTTTAGTTTAGGTGTTTTTCCACCCTGCATTTACAGTTTAATAAACACCCTTGAACTGTGATCACTTGTGTCTGTCTTTACTGTTGTCACCATGAGTTTGTTACAACATGCTCATGTATAATTCAAACACCAGCATGCACTGTGTGCTTCCGTATGCTTAAACAATTATCTTGTTTTACTGCACAATGGAACATCTGAAAACTATGATTCCAACATGGAGCATGACCCGGCTGTAATCACAGAAGCCACGCATTAATGCATATCGGACATATTCCTCAGGTCTTCAATTAGTTGAAGTTAAATCCAACTCCCCGTTAAAAATCACCTCCATTACATTACTGCTCGTGGTTTGTATAAGGTGAGGAACTGCACCGAAAACACCTGTATCTTAACCCCTACAACAAAAGAATTCCCCTAATCTCAGAACTGTTGCACACGCACATTCTATATAATCCTAGTATGCAATGGATCTACAAACTCCTTCGGGCTTACTTTGTCACACATTTGAATACTCAAGTGGCACTTGCTGCTACAGTACTTCAGAGTGCTTTAATGGCTGGAACAAACTCTTCAGTTTTAAAGCCTCATCCGTCTTTGAAACACCAAAGCATGCGATCAGTACACTAAACGACGGACAACATAAAACAAGATGGGAAAATATTGCAGCTTGTGCGCCATCTTGTCTTGTGTCCTTATGAGGAGTTCGAATGTTATCTACCCCTATGTATACAAAATATATATGTATGTAATATATGAGAACATACCTTTTCAAGGAATCGCCAGCATTTTGGTGAGGGTCTGCGTGGTAGGTAATTGCGTGTTTTCAGCGGTGATGAGGGTAAGTGTAGATTCTCCTGCCAGCTTTGGTCTGTCTTTACTGCTGGACACTGACATCGGGGGACGAGCACAAGCTCATGGTGCTTAGCAACCATGAGCTTGAACACTCCATCGCCCGCTACTAGAACATTCCGGTGCCCGCTGTTGAGGCAGGCATCTCATGGAGCTTAAATAGTTTGTTGTTTTCAGAAAACAAACTTTTATTTAAAAAAAAAACACACAATCTAGCTCCAATACAGGGGCTGCAGGGGAGAAGCCAAAGGTAGCAGCTGTGACCCCAGGGGGCGCAGCTGGGACCCCTTGCAACCCCCAAATCATATCCCATAAGCCTAAATGATTCTTTTGAAAAATAAAAAAAAATTGGTTAAAAACTTAAACAAAGTAGGAGGAAATAATAGAAGAAGTTAATTGCTTTTTCAGTAATACTCATCCACCCTCACAGTAACATGTTCTGCAAACTCTTGTTCTATCCCAGCAATCCTCACCACAAGAAACACTTTCACAATCTCCACCTGTATATTACCCAACCACGGGGGAAGAGGAGGCTGACACCTCTTTATATACCCACTAAGTCCTTCCAATACCAGAAGCGGAAAGAATTATAGCTCCATAAAACCTCAACTTCAAATCCCATTAAGACAATTGCTGGTAACTACTAATGATGGTTCTAATGTAGCTGCTGTACATGCTCTGTGGAATTTGGGGGAACTTAGAAGTCTGACAAAGCATTTATCAAATGTTAATTAGGAACCAGAAGGGGAAGAACTGCAGGCTGGTACCCAATGCTCAATCCATCATGGGCATATATGAATCAATTTGGTTCTATCTCGAATATTAAAGGCCACATCAAAAAAAGACAGATTTTGTTCGTCTGATTTTGTGCGACCTTTAATATACGAAATACAATACCTCTCCCCCAACCCTTTGAAATCAGGGGTTTCACCCCCGAACCTCTCTTCAGTCTCCCCCCTCCTCCAACCCTGCCTCATACTCACACACACCTTTTTCCCAGCGCCCCCTGACATACCAAAACTCTCAGCAACACACAAACTCAGACACACTCCTTCCCCATCCCCACCACAAACATTTTCCCCTTTAATACACACATGCACGCAAACACACACTTAACTTTAACCGGTCTTCCCCTGCCCATTTTAGTGCGCCTGTAAAACCCTGCATGCACTCGTGTGCGGCAGGGGCGTGGCAGTTCCAATTTAGAAAGACCGCTCTGTGCATTCTCAGAGCAGTCTTTCTAAATCATTTTTTTTAATTGTTTTTTTTTAAAAAGGTCTTTTGACCTAAAATGATCAATTTACGCACGTAATTGTGCCGGATGACGATTTACAGGAATTAATCGTACAAAGTGCCTGACCAGTAGCTGATCCGAGAACAGGTGCACTGCTACCTATGGCAAGAGACAATTTATTAGCTACGCTTCCCAAAGGTTTCTAGTGAAAAACTGATTGAGCAAAAATGAATGCATGTAATTAATACCAAGGGATTGTCCTCCAGATTACTTAGACAGACTGAAGATCACTTTCACACAACATTCTGGCATCAATAAGTCCACAGACAGCATGCAAGGTACAGTAGCCACAGCTATTTAAGGTAATTTGTGTAGGTTGGAAAATTACGCCTCTCGCGGAACTCGTGTCTCTAGAAAATCATTGCACAGCTTGCCTGGACCAGAAGAAAGAAAGTACTGATGTGAAACTCACAGCATTGTAACCGAAAGGTTTTCAAGCCATGGGGAGGGCATTTTACATGGGAAACTAAATATCATCAGGATAGGCTGAGGCGGTGATGCTGTAAGCACCTTTTGGGGGCAACACTGGTTAGTGGTGCAGCCTGTAATTATTTTAAACAGGAATGTAATTGGTGTAATTGGTGTTCCACCCCTGTTCCCTAATACACCCCTATTATCCAACCCAGGTGCACCTACCTTTCCCGATGAAAATACTGCAACGGCTACTCGGGCAGAAACTTCTTATAGGAGAGTATGAGAGAAAGTAACCTTTCCATGAACCATTTAATCCCTGTTGAACAAAAAGGAGCATGTGCTTGATGTTCAAACTGTCTCATGCCTTATCAATACCATAGCCATCCGGTTGGTTCTTCAGACAGAAGATTTTCCTTCTGCGCTGCGCTTCATTCCCTTACCTATGTCAAAGCTGTTGGCATTTCTAACCAGCCTGTTTTCCACCAAGTGACTGAGGCTATATCTGTCCACCAGTTCCAATAGTGGATCAACATGCATTTCTCTTGAGTTCCTCTTACCCTGTTTACCACTTATGACGTGATCACTTGTGTAAATTAAACTATACCATTCACTGCACACCTGATAGAACATTTTTAGATGTCCCCTATGAAAATACCGAAATTGTGCTTGCAACTTTAAAAGACAGACCCTTTACATATCCATCCCAAAAGATATATATTTCAGCAAAGATCTTATTGAGTTGTTGTCCCCTGTTCCGACTCAGCATGGCTGCGAAGTATATTGCAAAATGTACATCTAGCCTGTCGGGATCCGAGGAGATCCCTCCAAACCCCCCCTGAATGTTCCCACATACTCAGTATGCCCTGCGGCACAGGAGGAAATATCAACTGTTATTAACTTAATATTGCAGCAAAGAATCTTAATCCCAACTCCCAGCCCTTATAATACTCCAATTTTACCCATGCCCAATAAAGCACAGCAATCGTCACACCCATAATAAACTCGTACTAGGACAGGCAGAGAGATGTAAACTTGCCATGAATGCTTTAATCACTGTCACTCAAGAAGGATCCTTAGTACTGTGGGTGATTTAGGGTCAAAGTCTGTGTTGCTTGTGAATACCAGGGCCAGGTGGTCGGTTCTTCTGTGAAAAGATTTTCCTGCAGTTCCTCTGTCCTCAAACTCTGTAAAAGCAGTGGGCATCTCCAATCAGCCTGTTTTGCACACTGTGACTATGCCTATGTCTATATCTGCCTCCGTTGGTCCTCTAGGGACTGACATGTAGTCCTCTTGAATCCCTTTTCCATGTTAATATCTTTTGTCAAAATATTTTGTCTAAATTAAACTGTACCATTCACTGTACAACCAAAAGATCCATATTTAAGCAAAGATTTTACTGAGTTACTGTCCTCGGTTCTTAATCAGCATGACAATGAAGTTCAACACTTGTGTGACATACAGCATATCACGATCTACACAGATACTTCCAAACTCCGCCCTTAGGCTTCTCAGTACTCACTATGCTCTGAAACATAGGCAGCAGTAGTAAATGTTATTAACTCAATGTTGCAGCAAGGAATCATTGTACCAACTATCAGCCCTTTTAATAAACCCATTTTACCTCTAATAAAATTCTCGTAAAGCAACCTATTATTTTGTGCTGGACTAACTTCTTATGAACTCTGTGGTGATGTCCTCTTTAGCAGTGGTCCCGAATCCTATCCTGTTACCATTATTTCCTGTATTCAGCCGTTGTAGAGCTCTAGAATGTCAGTATTTATTCACCTTCACGTATCAAGATTTACATTGTACCTGGTTCATTGTACCACACAAATAAACTGTGCCTCTCACCTTATTTTCTCAAATTTAGAAAAAGGATTTAGATCAAATTGAGTTTTAGTACAATATGAAGATGAACTTCTCTGAGCCTTACCTTCCTATGACACCTGTAAGCAGGACACTTGAGCGCTATTAACTGTTCTACGAAAGAGCGGTCACAACGCTTTAAAAAAAAGATACATTTATATCAGGAGAGCGTATTGCGCTAGCGGCCCTGTAGTTATGGTTAAGTTGCTCAACTCATAGAATGAGCTCTTTTTGGGTGGCTTATAACTTTGCCCTCCAGACAAATCCTCACCAAACTTTTCAAAAAGGTAAATGCCCCCCAGAACGATTTTGTGATGTTTGGTGTGGTTTCGTCCAGTGGGGGCAAAGTTATAGGGGGGGTCCCAGAATGTGTGGACATCCTCTTAGACGCAATGGAAAATAAATGTTGCTTGTGCCTACAGCCCAAACCGCTGGATGGATTTTAACCAAATTTGCACTAGGAGCGGCGGCTTGGTCTCAAAAGCGTGCTTTTGCAAATTTGGTGTAAATCTGCTCCATTGAGGATAAAAAAAACACGATTATAATTATGTGAGTGTAAGTGTGATAATATATTTGTTTGAAGTGTGTTGTAATTAAGGGAATGTTTAAAGTAGTTAGATACCTGTTGACGTATTCTAAATATATTGGACTTTTCAAGACGTTTTGCAGTAAGAATAACTGTGATGGTATATTTGAAGTGTGTTGCAATGAAGGGTATTTGAGAAGTAGTCAGATACCTCATGGCATATTCTGCTTATTGTGCTACAGTTTAGTGACTACATTTGGGTTGAAGGAATATTAAATAGGCATTTGTTAGATTTGCTGGTAGCCTATGTTTTGGAGTAACGCAGGTGTGGTTGCATTCAAACAAGCCACCTATTCTTTTGACATATGCAGTATAGTGGCCTGAAGTAGTTGTATCACCAGTGTGGTAGATTATGCCCACTCCTGTGAAGGTTTACTTGGCAAGAGGTACTTGGCCATGCATTAGTATCACATATTGACCATGTGAGTTTATTTGTATGTTGGAATGATTGTCTGAATTACATAAAGGGCATAATATGCTCTGATTTGCATTTTGAAGAAGCTGGTGAAATGGAATGGATTGAGAATTTGGTATGGATACATGCACATGGTCAATATGTGATACTAATGCATGGCCAAGTACCTCTTGCTTGTTCATTAGGGATGTGCTCTTGTGAAACATGGTTGCATAGAGTGCATGATTTTTTCCACATGTATGACATCTTGAAGATTTCATTTATAAGGCAGTTTTTGGTTTCCAGTACTTGTAGTAAGTACATTAGGAATTCTTGTTGATCTTCCGGTGTGTTTATGGTGAATTTAACCCTTCCTGCACAGTAGTCCAATTCTTGCCTTGTACCTGAGACACTGTAGGTGCTGTCAGGATTATTTGTGGCATGAAGGAGCATTTGCAAACACAACTGGTCCGAGCCGTTTAAGTAAATGTTGTGAACTATTGGTGGCAATTGGAAGAGAAGATTGATTGCTACATTTGCATTGCAATTTACTCCAGTTGTGTTTCTAAATTTAAATGGACCAGAGAGTTGTGCCTCTGTTTCCTTTGATGGGCCTGTAGTTGTTTTTTGAGAAGAGACATTTTTTCTCTGTGTATTCTGATGGACGTGCAGTTGATTTTGGACTACACAGTTTTTTGGTTGTATTATTTGATGGAGCAGCAGATGTTCTTTGTTTCTTTATAAGTATTGTTGGGAGATCTGTTTTAAGCTCTGTTTGTATTTGTTTTCTTTTTAAAGGTTTTGTTTTTTGAGGTAAAGGGTACACATCTAGATGTGGGGTGTACAGTGCACATAGCCTGTTGTATTCTAGAATGCAAGAAATGTCAGTATTGACTTTGCATCAAAGTTAATTAGGAATAGATCATTGAGTGTATGCAGATCCGAAAGTGCTACGTAACTCATGCCTTCTTTGAAGACTGTGCTGCTAATGTCAATCAATGCGTGATATAGGGTTAGACCTTAAGATTTGTGAATAGTGACAACATATGCAAGAGCTAGAGAGCATTGTTCTCTGCGTACGCACATGTCTTTGAAAAGTCAGAAACGTGCTATTGTGCAGCTTATTTCTTTAACTTCTGCAAGTTTGTCAAAGTGGATGTTGACGAACTGAATGTTGTTGTCATGTGGATATGTTTGGAAGCCAACAAATATACCAATTGCTCCTTTCACTAAACCTTGTTCTACGTCAAGGTTACATTTTAGAATTATTCAGCAGTTTAGGCACAGGGCCTCATCACAACTTTGGCAGTAACCCTTAAATGCAGCGGTAACGCTATTACAGCTGTATTTAAGAGTCCGCCAAATCACAGGCTTGGCGGATTTTCCCCCAGCTCTGAGCTGGGGGGAAATCCGCTGCCATTTTGCTGGTTATCGGCACTATTACCAACGGCGTTAATACCGCCGGTGGTAATAGTACCAAACATTCCCCATTGGGCCCAATGGGTAATGGGAAATTTTTGAATGGGCTCAATGGGGAATGGGGACTTACTGTTCCGCCAAACCTGTGATCTGGCACTAATAGCACTGGGGGGTTTGGCGGTAGGGCTAATAGCCCCGCTGGTAATACCGCCGGGTTAGCGCCAAACTCGTGATGAGGCCCACAGAGTTAATACCCTTTCTAATCCAGCTATGTTGAAGATACATTTTTCTAAGCTATTTAGTCGTGCCCGTGCATTTTAGTTTGTCTGTGGAGCTGATATGCAGTATGGGTTGCATTTCCTTTTTCAACATTGTATTATTGAATTGACTACAGCTTGCAAGAGTTGGCATTAAAGACCGGCATTTTATATTTGAGTTAATTGTTCCATGACATCAGGAGCTGATGTGTTTTGCCCATATAGCTCATGGATTAATCTAGTATTTAAGATGGATTTTCATCTTTAGTAAGCAGTCCTGTTCTATTGCTTTTTAAAATGTTAGCATAGTTGAGATATGCAGACTTACGCATGTTTTGAGTTAGTTCTCTGTAGCAAAAATGTTGCCAGAGATTTACATTTCCAATGCTGCTGAGTGTGTTATGGCATTGTGTCCTAATGTTTTGAAAATAGATTGATCTTTTAATGGTGTTAACTGTAGGAGGTCTCCAAAAACAATAACGTGTTTTCCTCCAAAGAGTTATTCGCAGTCGGTTTTTAGGACTTCTTGCATTCTGAGATGAATTAAAGCCAACATGAGGTTGGAAACCATGCTTACTTCATCTATCAGGAGCACTTCCATTTGTTTCTGAATTCTGCATACTTCAGCAGCAGCTTCTACTAATAATGTGTAGCATTCTAATTTGTTTTGGTGTTCTACTGGGAGGAGCAGTAGTCGGTGTAAAGTTACACCTTGTATGTTGTAGGCAGCAAAACCTGTGGAGGCTGTTACAACAGATGAAAGGTTGTTTGTTAAGTCTTATAGACATTTGCTGATTATTTAAATTGAGAACCTTTTACCAGATCCAGCTTCACCACACATACAGGAGCAGAGGTTTATAATTTTTACAGCTACAAGTTTTAGTTTAATGCTTAAAACCATGTTCAATGTCTTCAATGACTTCTAGATAAATAGTGAGTTGTTCATCATTTAGCTGTGATTACAGTGCTACCAAGTCTTCTTCAGATTGTTTAGATCAGAGGTTTTCAAATATTGTTTTTTAATGGAGCAAAGAAAAAGTGGGACAGGGGCAGCTCATTCATAATGGGTGAGGGGGCATCGTCCCAGTGACCCCCTCACCCATTATGGAGGAGCCAGCCCAGTGAAACACTGAGTGCTCCATCAGCTGCTTTTTCCAGCTGAGGGAGTGCTCCTGGGAAGGCTGAACTGTCAAAGGGAAACTATGTTTCCCTTTGTCAGTTCAGCTCCCCAGCCGCATATGCTCAATGAGCCATGCAGGGCTGGAGGCGTTTTGCTTCACGAGCCTTGCATAGCTTATTGGACATGCTGGCTGGGGAACTATATGTCTGTATGTGCGAGGGGGAGCTTCTGCGCCTCCTCGCACATACAGACAGAGCAGGCTGGAGAGTGGCATTTCAGCACCCACACGCAGGCTCCTGCATGCATGTGCAGGAACAAGGAAGCTCTTACTTCATGATTCCTGTTCATGATGCAGGAGCTGGAGCGCTGGGGAGGAAACTTCATGACCGGGGCAGAAGGTACGTTGTTGAGCTTGATTTTGGCGAGTGATGGGGAGTGGGGGGAAGGAGGGTTGTACAACAAAGGAATTTTAAAAATGCCTGTGTTACACAATCCTCCTACCCACCTGCCAAAATCAGCTCCTCTTCTCAGGTGCTGTGGAGCCTAGGATTGGCATGTTTTTTACTCAGTGCTTTGCATACACACAGAATCATGTTAATTGTTTGAGTGTTTTAGGCGCTGCGGGGCCTAGGGGACAAGTATGGTATCTTTTTACTGGACATCTTTCATAGTTGTCCAGTAGAAAATACCATGTCTGCTCCCTGGGCCCCTCAACGCATCACATACACACAATTACATTGATTAAGTGAGTGTGTTAGATGGTGTGGGGCCCAGGGGACAGGCATGGTATCTTTTTACTGGACACCTATCATAGCTCTCCAGTAAAAAATACCATGCCGGCCCCTGGGTTCCCCAGCGTCAATTGCAAACTGTTTATTTTTTTCCCCATTTAAAAAAAAATATATACTCAAAAATGCAATATTTGAACCCATTTTTTAAAATAAATTCCAAGGGGAAAACCCCCCAGAACTCCACTTGATTGGTTTGGGCTCCCTTGCTATGCTCGGTCGCTGTGTCATATCTATGGAAAATATTTATGCTCCTCCACTTAAAAAATTCACCAACCGCCACTGGCCCTGGGACTGTGCTGTGAATGGGGTGTGGGGAGTCCAGGGACTGTGGTGGGAACAGGATGGGTGGGGGCCATGGGATAGTGGTGGGAGAGCCCAGGGTCTGTGGTGGGGTTCGAAGTGTCTAAGGACTTGGTAGGAGTGGGATGAGGGAGCCCAGCAACTGTGATGGTAGCAGATGGGAATCCCTAGGAATATAATGGGAGTAGGGTGTGGTGACGGCAGGCCATAGTTCATTGTCATTTGTACTTACTGTCCATTTGGCATTTGTGGTGGTACCCAGCTGGCCCATATTTTGGTCAGGAGGGCACAGGCCAAAAAGGTTTGAAGACCACTGGTTTAGATTGATACAAGGTATTTTCTACCTCAGTCATGGCGATTTCTACTTCATTTAAAATGATTGGTTCTCCAAGTGGTTCTTGGCTGCCTGTAAGGGAAAGTTGACTGCCCTCAGGAGTGTCTTTATCTAGTAGAACTTCCATTTATTCCTCTTATTGGTGTTCATTGTTCAACGTTTTTTTTGTGCTGTTTGAAATTGACATTTGTTATACTGCTTTCATTTGCTTTCGATGCAGCTTCAAATGAGTCATGTAATAAAAAAGTTCTCTATGTTGCATAGATTTAAATGATAACCTTATATGATTAATTAGGCTGGGTTTGGTAAGTTTCACTAGACTTCACTAGACTGAATATTTGCCAATTGTCTCATCTGGTGTGACATTGTTTTTGAAGGAGTAGTTTTGGGCTATGTCGTACAGGCACATATTTTCCAAAGCAGTACTTCTGTTTGGGTAGTATGGGTCAATTCAATTGTTTTCCTAGCTATCCTGGCTCTTGGGATAATTGGTGGCTATTATTTCTATCTCTTCGTAGGATTTCAGTACTCTTTTTTGGGATGAAGCTGAATCAAGGTTTAGCCAGACAATGGGGGTCGTTACGAGTATCAAGGTAGCCATGGTGCTATTAATGCCATGGCTACTCCCATACCGCATACCGGGTCCGGGTTCCCTGAATGGGGAAATACCGGGCCATTCCAACCTTGAGGACCCGGTATTTCACCATTCAGGGAACCCATCCCCATTCCCATTCGAGCCCCCATATGGCTCAATGGGAATGCAGAGGCGCTAAAAACGGGCCCGTTAATAACAGGTCCGTTTTTAGCTCCCCGGTCCTTCAGCGACTCCCACTAAGGGCGCCTGGTAAAACCAGCCGCCCTTAGCGGGACCAACTAAAGGACCTCGTAATGCGGCAGTAAGGAGTTAACGGTGCAGTTAACCCCTTACCGCCACCCTCGGAATGAGGCACAATGTGTTCAGATTTGCCATATAAAACCAGCCGCCCTTAGCGGGACCAACTAAAGGACCTCGTAATGCGGCAGTAAGGAGTTAACGGTGCAGTTAACCCCTTACCGCCACCCTCGGAATGAGGCCCAATGTGTTCAGATTTGCCATATAAGGCTGCACCTGTTAAACGGTCAGCAACTTTGTAGCACCTGTATTCTCTATGGGAGAGCATTTCTATACTGAAGCTGTACAATTTTTGTGACTGTGTTTTGTCAAATTATATGTCATCCCAGAGGTATTTTATCTCTGTTTTCTCAGCTTTGGTGAGATAGGCTGTGACATCTTGCAACTGCAGTGGAATTCTCTGCAATGTAATTGTATGTCTATATTTGCATTCTGCAAGAAGGTAATGATTGCATTGTATTCATTGATGTTCTTGGATGCTTCGCCCCTTATAATGTTGTATGCTTTTTTAGGGGATTGCCTTTTACACTGTGTCTAGCAGAAGACATCCAGCTATTGTCCTTTTTGCATACTTGTTTAGGGAAGCCAAAGCGACATTTGGTATAGTATTTGCCTTTGTTTTTATATTTACACTGGCAGTATTTGCCAAACCTATGTATTTGGAAGTATACGTTTTGTGTAAGTAGGTCACCATGTGTGGTTTCTGAAGGGATGTCACAGGTAATGTATTTTTCAATACACTGTAAATCAGTGGCATCAATGTCGTGGTCCCATTTGGGAGCCTCTTTTTTCCACAAAAGCATGTGGATGTGTGGTGCTCCTCTGGATTGATATTCTTTTCTCCAAATGAATATTGGAGAACATATTGGACGGTTTGTTTGGGCGAAAGGAACATTTGGTTGAATGTCTGTTGGGGATGTTTTTTCTATAAAGATTTATTTTGCCGTAATGGTGTCTCTTACCATTTCATAACCTCGTCCATTACTGTTTATGGCAATTGTTTTTGTTTATAAGCCTCTTCATTGAAATATGGTTTTGTGCTTTATGTGTGAATTCATTCACCTTCTCAGAAATTTGAAAGGGTATCTATATTGACATTGCACACGTTTAGAAGTACATTCTGTTTAAAATCAATATAAACAACTTTTTCTTTAGCAGCAAAGCACTGTCAATGTCAATTAGAGTTTGGAGGATTACACTTCTGCAGTACTTTTTAAGGATAGATCGGGCCTTTTCAGCTATCCCTATAAGATTGTGAAGAACTTTACAGTGGACAATATAGTGTTAAGTTCATTAGCAGTTCTGCTTTTGTTTGAACATATTTTTTTGCTTTTTGTTTTTGCAAAAGGGGCCTTACTTTTTTAATTGTGGCTGGTTTAATTTTGTTGAGTGAGGTTACTAGCTGTTTTGGATCAATGCTTACAATGAATTGTTTTAGAGGTGGATGACTATGCGGCTTGCTTTTATTCTTATCTGCTTTATTTTTTTCTTTGTTTTCTATGGAGTTCCTTTTTAGTAGGTATTCTGTTCTGGCATTCTGTTCTGTTGAAAAAGAAGAATGTTTGGGTTTGAAAGTTGTGGAATGTATGTGCATGTATTGTGCATGGATGGGATTGTAGAGATGAATAGAGTGCTGTGTAATTGTGTAGTGGGATTATAGGTGTGGTTGGGAAGGTTGTAGGTGGAAGAGTCTGTACAGGTGTGATGGGCTTGGGTTAATGAGTAAGGGAGTGGTGGTGGGATTGACTAAGTAGGGACATTATGATGTTTTGAGGAAAACAGTGAGTGTTATAATGGTGGTGTTTAGATGGGAATAGAAAGAGTATGAATGTTGCAATATAATGGGTAAGAGTGAAACAAATGTTGGATAATATATAGTGAGAGTACATTGTTACAATTAGAGAGATATATATGGTATTTTAATGTACTTTGTGGAATGTGAAGAGTGTACCTTTATTCGGTAGTGTTCGGCAATCTTCTTATTTACTATAATTGTAAAAGAAAGTTAGTGGGTACATGTGGTAATGGTCAAGTACTTTTAGTAAGAGAGTAAGAGAGGTTGTTATTTATGTAGATAGGAGGATTTGTTGGGAAAAAGCGTTAATAAAGCTGTGTGATGGGTGGTGTACTAAAGTATGCTAACTATGTTGTTAGAACAATTGGAGTATGAGTACTGCTGTTTGGGATATTAGAAGGAACAGGGCAAAAAAGGGTGTGAGAAAAAGGTGCATGTCCACATTATTTTTATGCTGCTGATATTAATGAAAGAAGTGCTATCTATCTTTGTGGTGCAATGTATTTGTAGGGAGACTGTGGCCTAGTGGTAATGTAATGGTGGATTGTTTTTGCATCAGTGTTTGGTGTCATAAAAGAGGTTGGGAAAGGAGAGTACTTTATATGTAAGGTGAAGTATATACAGATACTTTGGCGGTATACACATATGTATGAGCAGGTGGGGAATGGTGGCAGTGTAAGGGATGTAATGAGTGAGGTTTGAAAGTGTGACATTCATATGGAATGAACAATGGAAAATGCTGAGCGTTTAAAAATGTTTCTTTCTAGGAGCATTTTCATGAACGTTAAAAAATGCATATATGCATTTATAGCAGTACTGTGAGTAACATTTTTGTAAAAGAAAAGCAGATTGAAAAGATTTGTAGAACATTTAGTGGTCCCAGTTCTCAGGCAAGATGTCAGACCACCTGTAAGTTCCGGGCAGAGTTGCTCAGGACCTTCTGTGGTGGGCTTACAAAGACAACATTCTCAACAGGGAATCTTTTTGGCAACCATGGCCGGAGATAACGCTATTGACGGACACCTCACTTATGGGGTGGGGAACCCACACCAATGATCTGACAATCAGCAGTCGTTTGTCTCGAGTCCTAAATACAGATCAGCCTTTTGGAGCTGAGGGCAATCAGACTAGCGCTGAAGGCCTTTCTGCCCTCTGTTCGGGGAAAGAATGTCCTGATAATGACAGACAACACAGTGGCCATGTACTACCTCAACAAGAGAGGAGGTGTATGTTAACAACCACTGTGCAGAGAGGCAATGCAACTCTTGGCAATACAGGAAGGAATCTCTCTATCGGCAGTTCACCTAGCCAGAGAGCAGAACACAGCGGCAGACACTCTGAGCAGGCCGAGCACAGTCTCCCACGAGTGGGAACTAGCTCAGGAAGTCCTTCAAGAGATCTTCACCCTTTGGGGAACCCCTCAAGTGGATCTGTTCACGACCGGTGTCAACCGGAAGTGTGAACAGTACTGCTCCAGGGAATTTCCCCCAAGAGGAGCTCTAGGAGACACGTTTGTGGTGGACTGAGAATTTCCACTTCTGTAAGCGTTTGCTCCAGTCCCCGTCATTCTTCATGTGATCAGGAGGTTGAGAACATTTTTGGGAAATCCATGATCCTAATTGCTCCGAATTGGGCCAGGAGGGCATGGTACCCAGACCTTCTGGACATGTCCATCTGCCCTCCAATACATCTTCCACAAAGAGAGGATCTTTTCTCGCAAGAGGAAGGTCAAGTTCTCCTTCCAGAGGTCAAGACACTCAGCCTTCATGCGTGGTTTCTGAAAAACTGAGATACAAGGATTCGGACTTCGTGGATGACTTAATGGAGATTTTGCTTGCGGCCAGAAGCCCAGCAAATAAATCTTTGTACCGTTGCCATTGGAATAATTTCAGCAACTGGTGCAAGGATAAGAATGTGGATCCATTTCTATGTGACACACCCATGGTGCGCTCTTTTCTGTTACACTTAGCCAATCTGGGGCTCCAGATTGGAACCATTAAGGGCTAACTAGCAGCGCTTTCCATTTTCAAGCGCTCCTCAGAAGAGAATTTATATTTTAAGATCCCTTTCGTTGTACAATTTTTGAAGGGCCTTACTAATGTATACCTTACAGTTCCATTCAATGTCCCTGTTTGGAACCTCAATCTTGTGTTAAAGTGTTTGGCATTTATTCCATTTGAGCCTTTACATTCATGCCCTTTAAGGCTCTTGATATTAAAGACGATTTTGCTTATCGCAATAATATCAGCCTTCAGGGTAAGCGAGTTGCACACTCTTTCTTACAAACCTCCACATACCACTTTTTATAAAGACATTCTCCGGGTGAAACCTTCTTTTTTACTGAAGGTAGTTTCTGACTTCCACTTGTCACAAACAATTACCTTGCCTACATTCTAGCCAACTCCTCATCCATGTAAGGAAGAGGAGAGACTATATAGAGTGGACCCAAAAAGGCCTCTAACTTTTTTATATATCCATAATGGCTAAATTTCACCAGGTTTATCAACTTTTTATTGGATATACTGCTCCCAAATTGAGCCTTGCAGTCACCAAACAAACAATATCCAGATGGATTATCCTGGCTATTGGCAATTGCTATAGACTAGCGGGTAAGGACCCGTCAGACGGCCTAAGGGCTTATTCGACAAGGGGCATGGAAACCTCTGCGGCTCGTCAAAACGGTGTCCCAATAAAGGATATTTGTTCAGCGGCCACTTGGTCGTCTATGCATGCATTTGTAAAACATTACTGTCTGGATTCTTCCTCCAGTCAGGGAGGACTTTTTGCAAAAGACATCCTCCATTTGGTACATGATTAGATCTAAATGAATTGGTACTCCCACTTCCAAATTGTTACTGCTTTGGGAGTACGTGGGAATACGTGGGAGGACACAATCCATTGGAAGAACAGGCTACTTAACCATTGTAACGTTCTTTCGATTGGATGTTTCTCCCACATATTCCTCATCGCCCCTCCCAGCCTAACTCGCCGTACAATTTACGTGTTATTACACTCTATGCTTTCTGTGAGCCTACGATCTTCGGTACGCCTGATAATTAATTTTCCTAGGGGAAAAGAAAAACAGAACTGAACCCAACAGGCGCTGCATGCGCTATTTATGCTGATGATGACGTTGGTGGTTGACGGAGGAACTCAGGGGACATCGACTCGACGACACTGCATACAGTGCCCTTTGTCAAACAAAATTCCAAAAGCAGCAAAGCTGGAGCGCTATATTATCATAAAATGAGCAATATGCGGGAGGAACATCCTATCGAAAGAACGTTACCAGGGGTAAGCAACTTGTTGTTCTTACTGTATAAGCGCCTTACAAATGCACAATAAATAAATAAAATAAATAAAAGATATGCTCTCAGTATGCGTTTAGAGTTGTACATGTTTATGGGCAATTATGGAAACATAGGGTATTCCTGACCTCAGAAGTATCACCCATTAAACATATGGTTGTCATTGTTAAGTGAGCCATGCACCAGGCTCTTTGTGATGAGGCTACAAAATTAAATGCTTTAGCCATTAAGGTGACTAAGGAAACAGCTCTTTCCTGCACTCAGGCTTCACATATGTTTCTTCAAACTGACCACATGTAGTGGCTTCTCTTAGCAGCACTGAGGGATCTTATTAAAATACAGTATGCTACCTCAGAAATTGAAAACCGATCATGCAATGTTGAAGGGTACCTTTTAAATCTTGATCACTTCTGGGGCTCCCTGAGTTGCTGCTTGTTTGTGTAAAAGGTATTGTTGCTCTATTTTGCTTGAATACATCATGGTGCGGCATACAGTTGCTGCTGTTAAAAGAAATTGTTATGTGTGAGACTTATTATTATAAACAATGTATTATTTGTCAGTAAGTATCGAGATTGATTTCATACAGCTACTGAAATGTGGTTATGAGTAGGCCTTTTTTCACAATGGGCAAACGCTTACCCCTATTGGAAGGTAGATACAAGGACTGTTTTGAAGCACCTATCAAAGACTTCGTTACAATGTTTGGAGTGTGTGAGCATAAATAGAAACAGGAGATCTCACTCTACAGGACACATACTTAAAGAGTCATCCAATGTGTCTTCTTTCATCACCAATGCTAGTGTTAACACAGTTGAATGGTCACCAAACACATGAAATAATGCTGAACTACTGCCAGGTACTAATAAAATGTGTTGACCTATCCGGGCACATGTAAAGGAGGTCTTATCAAAGGAGCCAGAACAAGAATGCCGCTCATTGGAACATGGGCATTGGCTATGGATGAAAGTACACCAACTGCCCCGGAGGTGGAGTTTCACAGATCTTTCCGGAGTGGATCTCTGCTTCTTTCTTTCCTATGCAGGCTTACTCCTCCTTTGAATGCCTGGTCTGCAGGCTCTCTATCTCTCCTAGCCTCCTGGCCAGGTTGCCTTCATCTTCTCAGAGTGGGCTGACCTCTCCTCCTCTCTTCATGCCTCTACCTCTCAACTTCCCCTCTGAGACCTCAACATCCACCTGGATGCTTCTAAACCCTCCTCTGGGCTCTTCTGCAACCTCTGCAACACTCTCTCTTTCCATTCTACACTCTGGTCCGACACACTCTGCCGGACACGCCTTGGATGTTCTCATCTCCTCAGACAACCCCATATCTAACCCTCTCACCACTGCTCTCTCTTGGACTGACCACTTTCTGCTTTCCTCTCACCTGAAACGAGGGACGTCATTTGGGGGTCGCCAGAGGTCGCAATTGCGACCTATGGGTCGGTGGCCCCTGTTGTCTAGCAGTATGCAACTGCTGTATTTTCTTTTTTTTAAAGTATATATTTTTTTTTACGGATGCTCCAACTCCTCCCGAGAATCAGTACAGAGGATGGGGAGCTTCACTGCTGGCTGGAAGTGCCAGTTGCATGCAACTGCCTTCACCACTACGGTGGTGCCAGGAGAACCAGACACTGCTGCCAAATTTCATTAGCAGGGGGCAGGCAATAATTGACTAATTCCGCCCCTGGCTATAAAGTGTTGAAAGTCTAAAGTTTGTTTTTAATATAAGCCTATCAAGTCAAGTAAGGTAGTAATGCTTGTGTTAAGCCCATTTGAAATTCTTAATTCTTTACAGCAGAGCAGTGTTAAAATCATCTCTTTGAAAACAACAGCAATTGACATTATAAGGTTTAATGAAAAACGTGGTCTGCTCTATCACTCTTGATAAAGGTACACTCAGGATATTTGAATGATCAAGGCGAAGGCAGGCTGCGCTTTCTTCATCATCGAAAGGAAAAATGAAGAAAATGCCTATTCTCCCGCAGGGTCGTTTTCTAATTTCTCAAAAGCTGTGTTTATCTACAAGTGTCGACCTGGCACCACTGAATGAATAAGCATCCCTGCCCTGATCCTGACCCTGCAACAATAAAAATTCCTGAGAGGGTAGATGTGAATCCTGGTCTGTGCAGGGACGGACTTGCAATGAATATGTGTGCACTTAATATCCAGGCAGAGCAAGGACACACAGCATGCTGCAGTCGGTTGTCCCGTGAAAATCGTCAGAGTTAGTAAGCCTACACAACCTCCACCAATGCAGAACCGCAACAGTGCATAGCTTCCAGCATGGAGCACAGTCCTCCCCTTGGCCACGCCGCCAAACTGCTCTCCCACACATCCTCCATAGAAGACCTGCACCAGTTACTGCAGGTGCAGTATCAGAGCCGCCAATTGTCTGCCTTTGCTGCCTCTCACATCATCTGTTCTGGGTTACCCACAGCCTTTGAACTGCTGTCTGCCCAGTGCCCATCTGGCTGACTTTTATATTTTTTTATTATTGTTTAATCAAAATAAGATTTTTACAATACTAGTGTCCATTCATATGTGTCTAAGTTAACTCGCTTTGAACATTTCGTTTGAGCTTATTGTTTATTTGTTGTTGCAACAGCGTGTCCGACGAGTTGCTGATTTTCCTTCAGCAGATTATTCACAATGTGTTCCAGCATTTTTTCTGTAGCAATATGCCAGCTAGTTCTGTTGCCCCCTATAAGCCTACACCACCACGTTTCTTCTTCCAGAAATAAGTCTGGTCTTGCCACATGAGATATGTAGCATTGTCTTATTGTGCGTGTTTTGGAGCAGACCATCAAGAGGTGACAAATTGTTCCTTGTGGTGGAGGTCAGATGTCATGACAAAAAAACGGCAACTGGATGTTTGTGCTAAACCTCTGATGTGCAAAATTTCATTCGTTTCTAGCAGATTTAATCGTGCTCTTAGTATCAGATTGCCTGACCGTTTCTTTGGAAATTTCTTTACGAAGTTATGCAACTCATTCAGTTTTTGTTTGGCTGCTATTTCGGTCGTCTTTGCCCAGTCTGCTTCCTTGATTTTACGTAGGATAAACTGGCTGACTTTGAGCACAGGGGTCAAAAAGCCACAGCAGCTGAGCGGCCCTCCCCTGTCTGGCTGCAGCTATTCTTCCCCAGGAAAAGTATTTCAATTTTAGGGGTTGTAAAGGAGGTTAAATTACAAGCACCAGGTGAACCAGAGGCTGCCATGATGAGAGTAATAGTGTTCATTGCCACTCACTGCCAGAATTAAAAAATAAAAGAATCCTTGCTTCAACTGCTCAGTGGGTTAAGCGCCTGCAGCAGAGATCGATGTCTGATCTGCGATCACAGGTAAGGTTTGGAAGTTGACTGGACAGCTGGGTACTCATTTTATTTACTTCACAATAGTGCATAGATGCCTACATCTATTTCATGCGGGAGACACTTCTGCAATCCTGTTCTTAGCTGTGCATTCTGGGAGTTGTAGTCTTGGATTGCCCCTTATAAACCCAGGACTATGCATCCCAGAATGTAAAGTTAAAAGCAGGACTTGACTAGTGTCCCCAGAATGGATACTTTTGCTTGTATAATGGGCGACAGTGAGTTTTGTGTAAAAAAGTGAGCAAATGTGTTTAGTAAATGAGAAAAAGAGAAGTAAATAGAAAAACAACAGATAAAATGGTGCTATGCGAACAAGGTAATATTCCTGCTGAGCGAAGTAGTCTGCATCAGAGGGGCAGAGTACTACATGTCTGTATGTGCACTAGTCGCGAGGACAGGGCCGCACTTTGGAAAGCGATTGTTCCCTAATATAGACCAATCGCAGAATTTCTCACTTCTACATTTTCTACGATGGGTAGGTTACATTAAATAAGTGGGAGTTCTACAAGTTAGTGCCTGTTTGAAGTTGCCGTATTTGCATTTGTGTTACATGATGACGGTCTCAATCACTCGAAAGTTGAATTGCTTTTTGTGGTGCAGCCAGCGGCTAGTGCATTCCTTTTCATTTGTATTTGGTGGTGTGATTTATTTGCATGTTTCAATTATAAAAGACAAGCAAACTGAGCTGAACCTCATACAGCCCTAGCAGCAGAAATTAAATGTATCATAAAAATAAGCAGAAAAGTCTAAATTTAACTCGTGTTAGAGTATTCCTTCATTCATCCGTGCGTCGGGGCAATCTAGTATTGTCCTCCCCGTTGGTGCAGTGTTGCCTATTCGAGGGAATTTACCTGTTCTGTGCAATTTATTGTGGGTGTTAGGTAGCTTGAACTGACCTTGCCCCAACCGCGCATATACACTCCTTCTGAGGGGACTCTTGCAGTAGGGTGGCCTATGTGGTGCATACATTCATCATGTTTTTAGTAAGCCTACAGGCCATATGTTACGCATATGTTATTCATGGGAGAGAAGTTTGCACTGGCTGTGCATATATTCTAGGCAAAATTGCACTGCCCTGCTTGTGCTGAACATACATATTGCATGTAAGATAACTTTGTACTGTTATTCACCATTCTGTTAGAAGGGAGTCCACATCCAAGCCCGCATCTTTGTGGCCTCTATCAACACGGCCAAACTCTTTAAAAGGAGCTGGGCAATCCTTCTGCAGTCTACCTCTCCTGTTCCCTTACAGTCCCTCTGCATGGCTCTGTCTTTTCATGTCACCACTAAAACCCAGGACATCCTGATATGATGGCCCTTGGAACAGGCATCTATGGCTGTATGGAATTACGCCAGGATAGTCCAAATAACCAGACAAACTCAAGAAGATGGCAAGTTGCTGTTTTATTAACAATTATCTAAAACAGGAAGGTTACAACGAACATCAACGGATGTACGCTCATTCTCTCAGCGATTTCCACAAAAAATACAATTATATACTTCTTTATCTATCAGTGTGACACCATACTACGTGGCAATAGTGAACAACGTATTAAGGGTTGAGATTGGTTGATCTTTGCTATCCTTTCCTTAATGAGGCTGTTGAGCCTCTCACATACACTGTTTGCGTGTGGGTGATGAGCAGAAGATAACTTATGCTGTATGCTCAACAGAAGCTCTATTTGTTCAAACAACTCATTGACAAAGTGTGGCCCATTATCTGACCTCAATACTTTGCACACACCCCATCTTCGAAATATTTCACACACTAGAAACTTTGCTGTGCAGGTAGCATCACAATGTGTACAAGGACCTGCCACGATCCATCAAGAAAAGGGACACACCACCACTAATAGATAACTATATCCATTACATGTCTGCAACATATCAAAATAGTCGATATGTAAATGCTGAAATGGCCATTTGGACAGGGTATTACTCCTCTGATTGTTCTTAGTGTTTGCCCATTCGTGAACTTCTGACACAGAATGCAATTCACAATGAACTGTGCAACATGTTCTAATAGATTGGGAACAAACCAGTCATCTGCAATGGTGGCAGCAAGACTTTCTCATGTTATATGCGCGTGATAATGCAGCTTCTCAAGTGCCACTTTCAATCATGCCGCTGGCATCACTGGCTTGCCACTGCGTTCCTTTCTCCATAGTGCTTGCGTGTGGGATAATGAACACCCCTACGCCTCCATAGCTCCTGCTCTTCTTGAGGGGTTCTACCCTTAATCTCTATTAGTTATGTAATTGACTGCATATTAAATCGCTCTTGTATCGGCATGCTTCTACTCAATGCTTCATAACATTTTCAGTGCCAAAACTTGAGATTTCTGAGAAATATTGAACCCTTTTGGCTTCAACATCTGCACCTTTGTTTCCGTGAGAGATAAAGTCTGTTTGTTTAGTATGCGCGGCAGATTTTATGACCGCTATGGCTACTGGGAGTTGTAGTACCTTAATAAGCCTGTCCAATAAAGATGCATTTTGCACTCGAGTGCCGTCTGTGTGGAGATAACCCCTCCTTTTCCAACGTAACAGCCCTGCGTGTACGGTTGACATCGCATAGACGTAATCACTGTACACCGCCATTTCCTCATCCTTTTGTTTCTCAAGCGCAACAAGCGCTACCAATTCTGCTACCTGTGCTGAAAAATGGGACGGTACTCTTGCACTTGCCACTACCTCAAATTCACCATTTAATCTGTGTTTTACAACTTCAGATCTTGAATGCCTCTCCCCACTAGTTTGGTCAATTCTTGAAGAACCATCAATAAAGAAAATCTCCCCTCCTGCTAAACCATTTTCTTTGACAGGGAGCACATCATCATAAAATTCAACATAATTAGAGTAGTCATGCACATGATCACCTTCTTTTACAGGTTCAGCTATAAACGTGGCTGGGTTCACTGTTTTACACCTTACAATTTGAATCGCTGTATTAGAAATCACTTCAGAAGGAGAAGCTCTTTCTTTCGTCAATGCACCTTTGGGTTTCTCTAAAATGATATGATATGATATGATATGGCATTTATAACGCGCCTATACACAAGTGTTTCAAGGCGCGATGAGGCGAGGGAGGGGAAGACAGTGGGAGACAAACAACGATCCTAGTAGGCCAGGTGTCATTCAGATCGTGCAAGTGCGAGGGTAGGGAGAAAGGGAAGAAGTGCCAGGGGAAGGGAAAGGGGAAACGTGCAGTACATGGGAAAGAAGAATAAATACGATAAATAACGGCCTCAAGGTGGCAAGTGCAAGGTAAGAGCAGACATAAGTGCTGGTAAGGGACTGATGGGATACGGAATCAGTCCCCAAGGGCAGGGGTTTGCCAGGGAGGCAGGGCAGGAGAGTGAACGGCAGGACCTGGCCCCAAGATCAGAAAGGGTGGCCAGGTAACCAGTGCCGAATCGGCAGGGAATATCAGCAGGGGAGAGAGGCAGAGAAAGCAGAAGCAAAGAAGAACGTTTTGAGGTTCTTCCGGAACCGGAGATGGTTCTCAAGTTTCAGGGAGGCAGGAAGGCTGTTCCAGAGGGAGGCCCCAGCCGAGGAGAGAGATCGACAACCAACTCGTTGTTTGGAGAAGCGGCTGACCCTGAGGGAGTTGGAGGCAGATGAGAGAAGAGCCCAAGAAGGAAGGTATTTAGGAAGAGAGAGTTGAAGGTAATGCTGTCCCAGGCCCCAGAAGGCCTTGTGGATAATGCAGAGGGTTTTGAACTTAATCCTTGCAGCCACTGGGAGCCAGTGCAGAGATTTCAGTCCTGGAGAGATATGATCCCTGGGCTTGAGGCCAAGGACAAGTCTCACAGTCCTGTTTTGTATAAGTTGCAGAGGGCGGAGAGTAGAGGCAGGCAGATTAAGATAGAGGCTGTTGCAATAGTCCAGTTTAGAGAGAACCAGAGCTCTGGAGATGGTGAGCTTCTGGGGAAGGAGAAGAGAAGAAGAATACCTCTGAGGAGGTGCAGCTGGTAGTGTGACTTCTTAGAGACATCGGAGATGTGAGGAGAGAAGGAGAGTTTTGAGTTGAAGATGACCCAGAGGTTTTTAGCCTTGCAGGTGGGAGCAGGAAGAGGGCCAAGGGAGGCTGGCCAGAGAGCTCAAGGGAAAGAGGAAGAGGGGGTGCCGATGAGTAGAATCTCGGTCTTACTGGCATTAAGGCAGAGGTCGTTGGTGGCATACCACTCCTGGATAGCAGACAGACAGTCAGAGATGAGGGAAGGAGAGGAGGTAGCCTGAAGATGAGCTGGGTATCATCCGCATAGCACTGAAAATTGATGCAGAGAGCGGCGATGCGGTGGGCAAGGGGTGCCAGGTATTGGTTGAACAGCCAAGGAGAGAGGTTTGAACCCTTGGGGACGCCACAGGTAGAGAAAAAGATATCAGAGAGAAAGGACTCAAGTTGGACCTGGGAGGGTCGGTCGGAGAGGAAAGAAGTCAGCCACGCCAGAGCCTGTCCAGTGATACCCAGGTTATCACGGAGACGGTTGAGCAGGATGGCGTGGTTGACAGTGTCAAAGGCAGAAGAGAGATCAAGCAAGATAAGGACACACGGGGTGTTGGAGTCAAGGTTGGAAAGAAGGTCTTCACGGATGTTCAGGAGAGCAGTTTCCGTGCTTCTGGCAGCCCTGAAGCCAGACTGATGGTCATAAAGACAACCAACAGATTTGGTGTGGAGATTGAGATGGGAGATGGCCAGTTTCTCCAGGAGCTTGCCCAGGAAGGGAGTGATGGAGATTGGGTGATAGCCGGGCAGGAGGCTTACCGGCACAGTTGTTACTCGAATGGCACACTCATAATGAGGCTCAGTGTATTCCTGGAGTAGACCACACTATTCCTTGATCAGTTAATTAAATTGTCAAGTTCTGTTATTAAAACTCTTCCCAGAATGATAACTGGTGTTTGTCATGAATACAACAAGGGGACAGACATGCCACATTCCTCTATAGAAACAGGCAATTTATCAGTAAAAGTAAGTACATTTGTGGCTCCAGAGACCCTTGAGCATTCATGGCAATACCTGACATTGGGTATTTTCCCTCCCTTGTACAAGAGCAAGTCGCCTTAGTCTCTACAAGAAAAGAAAAGGATTTGCCTCCTATAGTCACATCAGCACTTGGTTCCACTTGGGGGTATGGTGTTACTGATAGTACTGAAAACATCAAGTCACCCTGTGAGCTGTCCTATTGAGGGTACAAATTCATTCTTGTCCCCGTAAAAGGGTTCCCTCCTACCACTGTAACACACCCTATCCATGGTGTGGGTAAGCCCAGTGTTTGCATTCTGTTGTGTCTGCATGGGTGCTTTTTGCGATTGCCCTTGCAGTGGGTACATTTTCACTGACCCCTGCTGCTGTGCCTGCTGTGCTTGTGGCACCTGTGTCTGATAGGATCTGTGATCCTAAGCAAAGCCCTCTCGTATTTGTGTACTGTATGGTGGTGGATAAGCTGTCCCCCTCTTGAAGGTTGTCGATTATTTTGCATGTTTCCTCTGCTTCTACATATACACGCAATATGCCCTGTTATCCCGCAATTCCAACACACTGGGAGTGTTCTTCTAGCAAACCCACCATTATATCCTCCCTGATTATTCTGACTTCCAGCCTGGGTATTTTGCAATCCACTTTGGGTGTTCTAAAATCCTCCCCTTTTTCTGAAGACTCCGGAACCCCTCCTCATGACCAAAACCCATACCCACTTTGATCCACTGGGTGTACATTATTCAACTGCGATGTACCCATTATTTCTTGCATTCCAACTCCATCTCCACTTGTCAAGACTGCCCCTTCTGTATCAAATTTTGATAATTTCTTCTGAACTAACTTAGCTTCCTCAATTTTTCTATTCATATCTTTCTTTCTGTTCTTCTCTTGTAACAACTGACAATGATTCCTTTTCTGTGACCTGAAGCCCTAAAAGTAATCTCTTAAGTTTAAGTGCCTAGATGCCACATGGTTTTGCGTGCTATATAAATAAATAAAACAAATAAAAATAAATGATGCACAATAGTGAACTGTATCTTAACCCACGGCTTCACTTCCATTCCTACTTGTTTTTTCATTTGTCTCTGTACTTGTTCTGGCAATCCCTGAAACAAGATATGATAGAACAGTGCCGCTGTTTTTCACATGTCTCAAGCTTCCATTTTACTTGAATATCCTGAATATAACCAATAGGGTATTCATCTTCCTTCATTGTACGTGTCATGATTGCACCCATATCTGATATATCCGGATATTTGACCCTGAGAGTCCTCCAAACATCTGCCCTACAGTTAATAAATGGTGCTCCATCATGCGCTGTGTTTTGTGCTTTCACACCCGCATATCCCGCTCATCTCCAAAAGCCGTCAGCTCTCTTTTCAAGAATATCTGCCAAGAGACCTTTTATGTCCCCTATGGCTAACGTATTTCCCCTTGTCGTTTTCGCTAATTCGCATATCCATATCCCAGCCCCCGTAGTCAAACTAGGTAACTTGCAATTTAAGTTATTCTTATCTATCTGAAGCCATGGAATATATTGTGGTCTTGCTCTCCCTTCTCTAGCAAGGGGAACTGTGAGAACCCCTTCTCATAATTGGACCCCATTATTCATTTACCCAATGCAGGGGTAATTGTCCCTATTCGTCTTTGTGCTAGTAACAACTTTGACCTACTCACATAAGGTGGAGATTCTCCTCTCTCACTACACAATTGTCTTTGGGGATGTTCGGGATATGGTGTAGGACCTGGTCTTCTTTCCATATGGTGTTCCAGAGCTGGCCATCTTTCTTCTTTATCCATGGTTTAACTTCTTAAGAGGGCACACGTACCCTTCTATTTCACGACCAACTCCCTTTCTTCATCTGACATTGCTCTACCCCAAATGGTGTGACTATCATCCTTCCCGTCTCTGTCTAATCTACTCAAAGACAGTGCTCTTTGTTCATCACTGAACATGTTTTCCTCCTCATCCCATGGTTTGGGTATCAGGGATCATTTGCTGCTCCCTTGAATTCCAAACTCGCTGTTCTGTCTCATCTGCTGATATACCTTATTGATCATCACGCCAATACTTTCTGCATCATTGCAAAACAAAATCATCACTAAAAGAACAATATTAGCAGAAAAACATACCAAGACTACTCAACTACTAGTCTCATATTATGTAACACCCCGACCTTCCATTTCTCACCAGTCTCCCAAGAAGTAGTGCTTAATACCATAGGCAAATTGAAAGCATCGAATTGCAAAGGGGACAATTTCCCAGCGCATTTAGTCAAACTATGTGCTCCCACCCTTACCCCTCTCATCACCAATTTTGTTAATGCATCCTACAACGCGATCTTGGTCCCAGCCAGCATCAAAGAAGCTTGGGTTACACCATTATTAAAAAAGCCAACGCTGGACCCTTTAATTCCAACTAATTACAGGCCCATAACCACAGTCCCATTCCTTCTCAAAATTATTGACAAAATAGCATACAACCAAATACAAACCCATCTCGAACAGAACAAACTCCTAGGAGCTAGACAATCCGGGTTCAGGCCTAACCACAGTACTGAAACCGCACTTACCGACCTGAAAATCCAAATAGATACCATCAGAGACTCAGGAAAAATTGCCATATTGCTGCTGCTGGACCTGTCAGCAGCGTTTGACCTTGTAGATCATGATAAACTTTGTGAAACATTAGCTAAAGATTTCTGTTTCTTCAACAATGCCACCCTCTTGGTCAAACCTTTTTTAGCTGAACGTACACCCAGAGTGGCCATTGGCACAGATGCGGCTGACCCCATAACTGTCCCTATCGGAGTACCCCAAGAATCATGTCTCTTCCCGACCCTCTATAATGCCTACACCAAACTCCTGTTCTCAGCACTAGATTATATGGGTGTCATCTACACAAATTTTGCAGATGACACCCAGATCTTTATTCCTATCACTGGGGACTATGCCCAAGATACCCAAACCATTAACAAAATCTACTCCATCATTCAAAACTGGATGGCAATGAACAGCCTCTGTCTTAATGATGAGAAGACAGAAATTCTCATTGTAGGATCCCAAGCTAGAATAGGTGCACTTTATGCAGATTACACAGATATCAACATCGATGGCACCCTGATACCAGTACTCAATCAAGTTAAAACTGTCAGTGTCTATCTAGATGCCAATCTCACCATGAGTAAACATATCTCAGCCCTTTCTTCTTTCACAGCATACACAGCCAAACTCATTGCTCTAAGCTGCCAATTCCTTACTCCCACCAATTGCATAATTTTAGCCAGAGCTTTGATATTAACTAAGCTCGACTACTGCAACATACTTCTACTAGGAACCTCCAATGCCAACACAAGCAAACTACAACTGCTGCAGAATAAAGCATTGAGAGTGGCACTAGGCATAAAGAAATCAGACCACATTTCTAACATTAGGCGAGAATACCATTGGCTGCCTGTCAAAGCCAGAATCGTTTTCAAATCTGTATGTGTTGTATATAAATGCCTCACTAACAAAGCCCCTAGTTACCTCAATAATGCCATTAAGAAAGAAATAACTAATAGAGCACTCAGATCAAACAACAAGGCACTATTATTCTGCATCATAAAAGTACCAAGGCAGGAGGGAACAGTTTCAGAGTCCTTGCCCCTACCCTATGGAATTCCCTACCACTCAGAAAATGAGGAAACTATTGCAAGCTTTAAAAAAGCGTTGAAAACCTGGTTGTTCAACCAATATTGATGGACTTAGACATCCTACCTACATCGAGCCCAAATAGGCTCATCTTCATACCCATGAACCATGCAGGTCTTCCAAAGAACTACACTGTTTTAAAAATCTGTAACCATTCTGCTTTTTAGAGCCATTTGGCCAATTGCTATCTTATTTGTACATTTGTAACATTGTTTAATTAATTTATAAGCTGTCTGTAACCTCGCCTTGATACCAAAGGGTCTGGGTGAATATTTCTTGAGTCATTTCTCTCATTGGGAAAAAACTTTGCTTCCCGTTTCCCATTGGCCCTGTATTTTGTCGCTTGGTCTTATTTGTTCTTTAAGAACGAAACTGGCATCAACATCTCACCGCCTTCTGTTCAGTTTTATCTCTTCTTCTGCTTCCCTTTGCTTTCTTGCATCACTTCTTGCCCTTTCTTTTTCTTGATTTTGTGCTTCCCTTCTTACTTCTTGTCTTTGTTCTTCTTTCCTCCGTTCTTCTTCTCTCCTTCTCTGTAATCTTTTTTCCTTCACTCTTTGTGCCTCTTCTTCTTCTCTCTTCCATTCTTTCCTATCCCTTTCTATTTCCTTTGTTCTTCTGCCCGTTTTTCTTCCTTCTCTTCATCTCTATATATCTGTTCCTGCTATTCCCTGCTTTTCCTTCCTTGCTCGTCCTCCGTCAGCTGCTTTTCTCATTCCCTATCCTTCTTTTCTTGCTTGTCTTTGTCATCCTTCTGCCTAACTTCATCGATACCTTTCCCGTCTAACTTGAGTAATATCTGTCCTCCCATCCATTCATTCTGTACAAGCGCTACCTCATCCGCCCTATCGTTTTCTCCTATGCATCGCCTAATTTCTCAATCTATATCTGTTATATTTGATCTCTCGCCGCTTTCCTCTTTATCTCGTATGAACGTACATGCATCTTCCTTCATTTTACTCTCTTCTGAATTATCATCACCACTATAAGCAGGGGGTTCATACGTCAGGTTACTATACCCAGCCGCTGCTTTTAATTCTTTTAAGGGTTAACATCATGTGTCCTCTACATTGATGCTTTTAGTCTCGGTCGGAGTAAGAGGAGCTGAGGGCTCAATGCCCTCCCCTTTATGCTAATTAAGATCCACTCCTCCTGTAATGGGTCTTCTTTCTCCTCTTGGTACATTTCTCCAAAGTTCTAAAACTGCCAATCTCTTCTCAAACTTTTTTCCTGTGTACCCACTGTGCACATATGTGGTCATGTCTTGCAATACTGCCTGGGACAATGATCCTCCTTGCGGCCATGGCATGAACATTTTGTCAGCTGTGCCCTTTACCCATTCTGCACTGTACTGTGTAAGATTGGGCGCATGTCGTGGTTATGTTTTACAAAGGTGAATGAGAGGAGTGTCCTCCATAAGGACAAGTCACAATTAACTGTCGATACTTACCAGATTGTTAATAAATCTCTACCTATCTCAAAGCTTATTGCTCAACACTTTTAATCTCAAAACAATAAATATGAGCAAGCACCATCAATCGCCGCTCAATCCTCTTTTGTTTCAACAACCTATCTGTCTTCTGACCGGCCTTATCTGTCTTTTGATTGGTGCCAATTGTTTACTACACTCAACTCAACACAATGTCACTTCCAACCTTCACAGCTTGTCACTTCTCAAAACTTCATACATCGAATAACACTCAAAATAATAATATAATACACATTAATAACTTTTGTGATCACCTTCCCTTTTTCCTATAATCATTTATTGTAAGAGGAATTCTTTCCTTGCCTCCAATTACAATATCCCGAACAGAGTTTAAGACCTCACCTTACACAGTCCTGACCGTCCGTATTCTCTCTCTTAACCCTTTAACTGCCTATGGGTATTTCCCCACAGTGCAGGGCCTTTTTTGGTGATTTTGGTATGTGGCCATTCAATGGCTTGTAAAGTTTTTGTTACATGAGCTATCTCGGCCAAATTTGGCTGCTTTCTTTCCCACATTTAACGCCACCCAGGAATCCTAGATTGCTGTAGGGGGGTGAGGGAAAATAAGCAAAAAGGGCGAAAATGTTGTGTTTTTTTCTCCAAAAAATGGCAATAAAATGATGCACAAAGAAGCCTGTGGTTTTTTCCTTGTAAGAGCTAGGAACAAATGGTTTGATGTGCTGAGTTCCCCAATTTCCTGGCTTTCAAGAACAGGTTGAGTGGAAATGCAAACAAATTATTTTGATGTGGTTATCAACCGTTTTGTGAGAGGTAGGCGATTTTGGACATTTTTGCCAATTGGACATGCATGGACGGAATGGGAGAAAAGGGTAGGAAAGCCGAATTGGAGGACAGAAAGGCATATATTTCTGAAAAGTAGATAAAATTCCAAGTTTAGGAAGGGGTGATTTGCGTAGGTCAGGCAACAACTAGGTAGGGGAAACTGCCATAGATTGGGGGAAAAGCAGGAAAATTACCGAAAAAAAAGGTATGTGTTGGACATGGTTGGCTTGGTACGGCAATGGCTTCTATGAATTTTGAGAAAAACAATGCTTTGGTACATTCCCCCGACTCTTGCAGTTAGGAAAGCACACACTTTTTGTAGTTTTTTACAAAACAAGCAATACCACAAGCCAAACACTGAGCCATGGTACACAGGAGTTTTACGCTCATGGCCTGAACAGATGCAATTAGCATGTGTAAATCGGGGAAACCAATGTGGTGAGGAACAGCAAGCATACATTTTTTGAAAGAGCACAGGCAGACCTTTTCAAGGGTATGTGACTTGAGCACATTACAAAAGTGTATGGTTGCTAAAGCAGCGATTAAATGTAGCTCACATTTGGGAAGTGAAAGGGTTGTGTGTCAAAGGGCATCAGCAAATAGGTCAAAACGTTATGAAAACCACACAAACACAACACATGGCCTACCATCCTGCGTTCCCACAGGTGTCCCGATGGAAACAGTACCTCACATGTGTGGGTGCACCTACCTGGGCGCCAAGGGGAAAGCCTAAAACACAAGTAACCCCAAGTCTGTTTTCAGACCGGAATGTCAGACTCTCTGCCGACCAGCACACCATACAGATATGGGCCTTGGGTGTCCAAGCCACCAAGGAAAACAGGGAACCCCATGCATTTCCGAAAAGAGGACACCCGTGGGAATCCGCAGAGGTATGATTTGGGCAAATCGCCCCAGAATGCATTACCCAGACACCCCCCCAAAGTCCAAAATGTGGGGAAAAAAATGCATTTTTCGCACATTTCGCTCAGCTCACCCATCGAAACACGCCCCCAACAACACATGGCCTACCATCCCGCGTTCCCACAGGTGTCCCGATGAAAACGGTACCTCACATCTGTGGGTGCACCTACCTGGGCGCCAAGGGGAAAGCCTAAAACACAAATACCCCCAAGTCTGTTTTCAGACTGGAATGTCAGACGCTCTGCCTACCTGCACACCATACAGATATGGGCCTTTGGCTGTCCAAGCCACCAAGGAAAACAGGGAACCCAATGCATTTCCGAAAAGAGGACACCTGTGGGAATCCGACACCCCGCAAAGTCCGAAATGTGGGGAAAAAATGCATTTTCCGCACATTTCGCTCGGCTCACCCATCGAAACACGTCCCAGTAACACATGGCCTAAAGTCCCGCGTTCCCACAGGTGTCCCGATGAAAACGGTATCTAACATCTGTGGGTGCACCTACCTGGGCGCCAAGGGGAAAGCCTAAAACACAAATACTTCCAAGTCTGTTTTCAGACTGGAATGTCAGACGCTCTGCCGACCGGCACACCATACAGATATGGGCCTTTGGCTGTCCAAGCCACCAAGGAAAACAGGGAACCCCATGCATTTCCGAAAAGAGGACACCTGTGGGAATCCAACACCCCCGCAAAGTGAGAAATGTGGGAAAAAAAATGCATTTTCCACACATTTCGCTCAGCTCACCCATCGAAACACGCCCCCAACAACCCATGGCCTACCGTCCCGCGTTCCCACAGGTGTCCCGATGAAAACGGTACCTCACATGTGTGGGTGCACCTACCTGGGCGCCAAGGGGAAAGCCTAAAACACAAGTAACCCCAAGTCTGTATTCAGACCGGAATGTCAGACGGTCTGCCGAACGGCACACCATACAGATATGGGGCTCGGGTGTCCAAGCCACCAAGGAACACAGGGAACCTCATGCATTTCCAAAAAGAGGACACCCGTGGGAATCCGAAGAGGTATGATTTGGGCAAATCGCCCCAGAATGTATTACCCAAACACCCCCGCAAAGTTCGAAATGTGGGTAAAAAAACACATTTTCCACACATTTCGCTCGGCTCACCCATCGAAACACGCCCCCAAATCACATGGCCTACTGTCCCACGTTCCCACAGGTGTCCCGATGAAAACAGTACCTCACATGTGTGGGTGCACCTACCTGGGCGCCAAGGGGAAAGCCTAAAACACAAGTAACCCCAAGTCTGTTTTCAGACCGGAATGTCAGACGCTCTGCCGACCGGCACACCACACAGATATGGGCCTCGGGTGTCCAAGCCACCAAGGAAAACAGGGAACCCCATGCATTTCCGAAAAGAGGACACCTGTGGGAATCCGTAGAGGTATGATTTGGGCAAATCGCCCCAGAATTTATTAACCAGACACCCCCGCAAAGTCCGAAATCTGAGGAAAAAAATGCATTTTCCGCACATTTCGCTCGGCTCACCCATCGAAACACGCCCCCAACAACACATGGCCTATCGATGAAAACGGTACCTCACATGTCTGGGTGCACCTACCTGGGCGCCAAGGGGAAAGCCTAAAACCCAAGTAACCCCAAGTCTGTTTTCAGACCGGAATGTCAGACTCTCTGCCGACCAGCACACCATACAGATATGGGCCTCGGGTGTCCAAGCCACTAAGGAAAACAGGGAACCCCATGCATTTCCAAAAAGAGGACACCCGTGGGAATCCGCAGAGGTATGATTTGGCCAAATCGGCCAGGAATTTATTACCCAGACACCCCCGCAAAGTCAGAAATGTGAGGAAAAAATGCATTTTCCGCACATTTCGCTCGGCTCACCCATGGAAACATGCCCCCAACAACACATGGCCTACCGTCCTGCGTTCCCACAGGTGTCCCGATGAAAACGGTACCTCACATGTGTGGGTGCACCTACCTGGGCGCCAAGGGGAAAGCCTAAAACACAAGTAACCCCAAGTCTGTTTTCAGACCGGAATGTCAGACTCTCTGCCGACCAGCACACCATACAGATATGGGCCTCGGGTGTCCAAGCCACTAAGGAAAACAGGGAACCCCATGCATTTCCGAAAAGAGGACACCCGTTGGAATCCGCAGAGGTATGATTTGGGCAAATCGCCCCAGAATGTATTACCCAGACACCCCCGCAAAGTCCGAAATGTGGGGAAAAAATGCATTTTCCGCACATTTCGCTCAGCTCACCGATCAAAACACGCCCCCAACAACACATGGCCTACCGTTCCACGTTCCCACAGGTGTCCGGATGAAAATGGTACATCACATGTGTGGGTGCACCTACCTGGGTGCCAAGGGTAAAGCCTAAAACAAAAGTAACCCCAAGTCTGTTTTCAGACCGGAATGTCAGACGCTCTGCCGACCGGCACACCATACAGATATGGGCCTCGGGTGTCCAAGCCACCAAGGAGAACAGGGAACCCCATGCATTTCCAAAAGGAGGACACCCGTGGGAATCCGCAGAGGTATGATTCGGCCAAATCGGCCAGGAATTTATTACCCAGACACCCCTGCAAATTCCGAAATGTGAGGAAAAAAATGCATTTTCCGCACATTTCGCTCGGCTCACCCATCGAAACACGCCCCCAACAACACATGGCCCACAGTCCTGCGTTCCCACAGGTGTCCCGATGAAAACGGTACCTCACATGTATGGGTGCACCGACCTGCGCACCAAGGGGAAAGCCTAAAACACAATTAACCCCAAGTCTGTTTTCAGACCGGATTGTCAGACGCTCTGCCGACCAGCACACCGTACAGATATGGGCCTCAGGTGTCCAAGCCACTAAAGAAAACAGGGAACCCCATGCATTTCCAAAAAGAGGACACCCGTGGGAATCCGCAGAGGTATGATTTGGGCAAATCATCCCAGAATTTATTACCCAGACACCCCCGCAAATCCAAAATGTGGGAGGAAAAAAGCATTTTCCGCACATTTCGCTTGGTTCACCCATCGAAACACACCCCCAACAATACATGGCCTACTGTCCTGCATTTCCACAGTTGTGCCGATGAAAACGGTACCTCACATGTGTGGGTGCACCGACCTGCGCACCAAGGGGAAAGCCTAAAACACAAGTAACCCCAAGTCTGTTTTCAGACCGGATTGTCAGACGCTCTGCCGACCAGCACACCGTACAGATATGGGCCTCGGGTGTCCAAGCCACTGAGGAAAACAGGGAACCCCATGCATTTCTGAAAAGAGGACACCCGTCTTAATCCGCAGAGGTATGATTTGGGCAAATCGCCCCAGAATGTATTACCCAGACACCCCTGCAAAGTCCGAAATGTGGGGAAAAAAATGCATTTTCCGCACATTTCGCTCAGCTCACCTATCGAAACACGCCCCCAACAACACATGGCCTACCGTTCCACGTTCCCACAGGCGTCCTGATGAAAATGGTACCTCAGATGTGTGGGTGCACCTACCTGGGCGCCAAGGCGAAACCCTAAAACACAAGTAACCCCAAGTCTGTTTTCTGACCGGAATATCAGACACTCTGCTGACCGGCACACCATACAGATATGGGCCTCGGGTGTCCAAGCCACCAAGGAAAACAAGGAACCCCATGCATTTCCCAAAAGAGGACACCCGTAGGAATCCGCAGAGGTATGATTTGGGAAAATCGCCCAGAATGTATTACCCAGACACCCCCGCATAGTCGGAAATGTGGAGAAACAAAAAAAAAACATTTTCCGCACATTTTGCTCTGCTCACCCATCAAAACACACCCCCAACAACACATGGCCTACCGTCCTGCGTTTCCACACGTGTCCCGATGAAAATGGTACCTCACATGTGTGGGTGCACCTACCTTGGCGCCAAGGGGAAAGCCTAAAACACAAGTAACCCCAAGTCTGTTTTCAGACCGGAATGTCAGACTCTCTGCCGACCAGCACACCATACAGATATGGGCCTCGGGTGTCCAAGCCACTAAGGAAAACAGGGAACCCCATGTATTTCTGAAAAGAGGACACCCGTCTTAATCCGCAGAGGTATGATTTGGGCAAATCGCCCCAGAATGTATTACCCAGACACCCCTGCAAAGTCCGAGATGTGGGAAAAAAAATGCATTTTCCGCACATTTCGCTCAGCTCACCTATCGAAACACGCCCCCAACAACACGGCCTACCGTTCCACGTTCCCACAGGCGTCCTGATGAAAATGGTACCTCAGATGTGTGGATGCACCTACCTGGGCGCCAAGGGGAAACCCTAAAACACAAGTAACCCCAAGTCTGTTTTCTGACCGGAATATCAGACACTCTGCCGACCGGCACACCATACAGATATGGGCCTCGGGTGTCCAAGCCACCAAGGAAAACAAGGAACCCCATGCATTTCCCAAAAGAGGACACCCGTAGGAATCCGCAGAGGTATGATTTGGGAAAATCGCCCAGAATGTATTACCCAGACACCCCCGCATAGTCGGAAATGTGGGGAAACAAAAAAAAAAACATTTTCCGCACATTTTGCTCTGCTCACCCATCAAAACACGCCCCCAACAACACATGGCCTACCGTCCTGCGTTTCCACACGTGTCCTGATGAAAATGTTACCTCAGATGTGTGGGTGCACCTACCTGGGCGCTAAGGGGAAAGCATAAAACACAAATAACCCCAAGTCTGTTTTCAGACCGGAATGTCAGACGCCCTGCCGACCAGCACACCATACAGATATGGGCCTCGGGTGTTAGAGCCACCAAGGAAAACAGGGAACCCAAAGCATTTCCAAAAGGAAGACACCCGTGGAAAACCGCAGAGGTATGATTTGGCCAAATCGGCCAGGAATTTATTACCCAGACACCCCTGCAAAGTCCGAAATGTGAGGAAAAAAATGCATTTTCCGCACATTTCGCTCGGCTCACCCATCAAAACACGCCCCCAACAACACATGGCCTACCATCCTGCATTCCCACAGGTGTCCCGATGAAAACGGTAACCCACATGTGTGGGTGCACCTACCTGGGCGCCAAGGGGAAAGCCTAAAACACAAGTAACCCCAAGTCTGTTTTCAGACCGGAATGTCAGACGCTCTGCCGACCGGCACACCATACAGATATGGGCCTCGGGTGAACCAAGCCACCAAGGAAAACAAGGAACCCCATGCATTTCCCAAAAGAGGACACCAGTGGGAATCCGCAGAGCTAAGATTTGGCTAAATCGCCCCCGAATGTATTACCCAGACACCCCTGCAAAGTTGGAAATGTGGGGAAACAAAAAAAACGCATTTTCCGCACATTTTGCTCAGCTCACCCATCGAAACACACCCCAACAACACATGGCCTACCGTCCCGCATTTCCACACGTGTCCCGATGAAAACGGTACCTCACATGTGTGGGTGCACCTACCTGGGCGCCAAGGGGAAAGCCTAAAACACAAGTAATCCCAAGTCTGTTTTCAGACAGGAATGTCAGACTCTCTGCCGACCAGCACACCATACAGATATGGGCCTCGGGTGTCCAAGTTACCAAGGAACACAGGGAAATCCATGCATTTCCGAAAGAGGACACCCGTGGGAATCCGCAGAGGTATGATTTGGCCAAATCATTCCAGAATGTATTACCCAGACACCCCTGCAAAGTGCGAAATGTGCGTAAAAAAACACATTTTCCGTACATTTTGCTCGGCTCACCAATCGAAACACGCCCTCAACAACACATGGCTTACTGTCGCGCGTTCCCACAGGTGTCCCGATGAAAACGGTACCTCACATGTGTGGTTGCACCTACCTGGGCGCCAGGGGGAAACCCTAAAACACAAGTAACCCCAAGTCTGTTTTCTGACCGGAATATCAGACACTCTGCCGACCGGCACACCATACAGATATGGGCCTCGGGTGTCCAAGCCACCAAGGAAAACAAGGAACCCCATGCATTTCCCAAAAGAGGACACCCGTAGGAATCCGCAGAGGTATGATTTGGGAAAATCGCCCAGAATGTATTACCCAGACACCCCCGCATAGTCGGAAATGTGGGGAAACAAAAAAAAACAACATTTTCCGCACATTTTGCTCTGCTCACCCATCAAAACACGCCCCCAACAACACATGGCCTACCGTCCTGCGTTTCCACACGTGTCCCGATGAAAATGGTACCTCACATGTGTGGGTGCACCTACCTGGGCGCCAAGGGGAAAGCCTAAAACACAAGTAACCCCAAGTCTGTTTTCAGACCATAATGTCAGACTCTCTGCCGACCAGCACACCATACAGATATGGGCCTCGGGTGTCCAAGCCACTAAGGAAAACAGGGAACCCATGCATTTCCGAAAAGAGGACACCCGTGGGAATCCGCAGAGGTATGATTTGGGCAAATCGCCCCAGAATGTATTACCCAGACACACCTGCAAAGTCAGAAATGTGGGGAAAAAATGCATTTTCCGCACATTTCGCTCAGCTCACCCATCGAAACACGCCCCCAACAACACATGGCCTACCGTTCCATGTTCCCACAGGTGTCCTGATGAAAATGGTACCTCACATGTGTGGGTGCACCTACCTGGGCGCCAAGGGGAAAGCCTAAAACACAAGTAACCCCAAGTCTGCTTTCAGACCTGAATGTCAGACGCTCTGCCGACCGGCATGAAAGGGGCCCCTAGGGGTCCCTCATGCTATGGAAACAAGGCAATGGCCATACACGAAAAGATGCGCCAGACACAAGGTTTCAAATTCCCAATGCTAGGGTTTATTGCAAGCAAAAGAAAGTATCAATTGGCCAATTCTGATCTCACGCCCCACGACGTGAGTTTCCTAGACCTCAAGGGACGCAAGAGAGCGAATTACGTACATCAGTTACATATATACAAAATGCATATCATACAATCAGCAAAGTCATGTTCAACACCCCTCTTTACTAAGTTCCTTTGAACTTGGGATGACGATGGACATATCCGACGGGTATGACGATTATCATGCTTTTTTTAGTAACAATGTGCAATTTAGAAAGTGCGGAGGCATCTTTTAGAACACGGTGGTTCTGTTCTTGGAAGCAATCTGTACACGGGACGGGGGAAGAGCCACATTCCAAGCTTTGCTATCTATGAGGTACTATTCGTGTCCTGGGAGCCGACACGTTCTAAAGGGTTTTGCGAAGGGGGGCCGTAAGAAAAGCATATTTCAAGACTGTAACTGTATTATTCTAACATATTCTACCATTATACGAGACTGGCTGGCAGCTGTGAAGTGATTAAATGCCCTGCAGCTTCCTCCCAAGTCTACAGAGAGGGAGCGTGGGCATTCCTCACTGGGCTACTCATGAGGAGTTTCAGCAAACTCTTCAGTCCCGCGACCTTGTCCTTTCATATTCAGACAACAATGTTAACAGTTGAGCAGAGTAAGCAGAATCCGCAAGAATTGCAAGCTGCAAAGCAGTTTTTAGACAGAAAGCAATGAGCAATGGTTAACAAGCAAAATGGCGATTCTTGCTACATTTAAAATGGCTGCTCCTCGGTCAAGCATAGCAGTTTATAGTTCTATAATTCGGTGCATAAAATGGTTGGCCCACGGCCATCAAGTTACGTCTATCATTCAAATGAAGGGTATTCATTTTTCCAGATTGACAAACCCTCCTTTTGGCCGTGTGCCAAACGTCTTATTAATTCATTGTATCCTCCTCTTCTGAGGAGGAGTCTGGGGTATCTATATCTAAATCATCTCCATCATTAATGTCTGTCGCCATGAATTGTTTTACTATTTTTGTTTCCTCAGTGTCTCTGTTATTCTGGCCATGCGTTTGTTTTCCTCTCAACACCATGTGCATACATCCCTTAGTACATCCATCAGTTATTTCAGTGCATATTATTGGTAAGCATTGTATGCAACAGCAGCATGTTATGAATATCCCGAATACCATCATTAGTATCGAAATTAACTTCCATCCCCAAGACCGCAATAATACCAATAACCAGGATTCTATCCCCCAACACCATGCTTTAGTAGAGAGTGTGGAACTTATGACATGTAATTTCCGGATCGGTTTAAATATCGTAGGGGAGTAGTCATCTATATACACACAGCATGCAGTTTTTACGAGCTTGCAAACTCCCCCACGATCAACTAATATTATATCGAGAGCCATCCTGTTTTGAAGTGCCATCAGCCTTATTCCTTTTTCTTCTAACGTCATATTCAATAAAATATCTGTTGTGGAATCTATTGTTTTTTGTAATATTCCAGACAGTTTTCTTATATTGTAAGAGATTTCTATTTGGGACAAGAACGGTATAAATTATTTGGCTATATCCATTGCTATCATTCCATCCTCACTACTCCTTTGAGTTCTACCTTTTGTTCGTCTGGCTACTTCTGCTGTCTCCAAGAGGAACACTCCTGGAAACAGTAGACCTAGGTAGCATGTACCTCCCCAGTTCCTAGGTAACCATGGATATGCTTTTTCTCCACATATAAAATAAACAGGGTCTCCCACGTACACGGGTTCTATTTCATGTTTTAAAACCACTGTGTTCAGGCAGTTGCTAAACGTTCCTACTTTATAGGAACCCTTTTTCTGTAGACATAGGGGAGCAGTTTTGGGGCTGTGATCCACTGTATAGGCAGCATCTTTGTTCCATTCATCCCTCATCCGAAATGTCATTACTGATGTTCTTTCTGCTGGCGGGGTTGGTCTATTCTGCCTATGTAATATATGTAGTCTTGTTATTTTCCATGTATTCTTTCTCATGGGTTCTAGTGCAAACACGCGAGCTTTTTGGAATATGGAACAACCCACAGGTCTCATGATTACTTCCTCAAATTCATTCATATTGGTCTCATCTAGCTGACCTGTATGACTCTTGTTCCAGTTCCCAAAGAACATTGCACTTAACATTACTTCACAGGAATAAATCAATGGCAACGGTTGTGCATACCAGCCTATCCCTTTCCCACCGTGCTGTGGTAAAAGGGCGCAAACCCAGCAATCTTTTTTCTTTAACACCGCATGGGTCATGTTCATGATGAGCAACAATGTATTGTTGCCGTATCCTTCTCTATGTCTGTCTTTCATTGGGGGCAAAGTACTAGTGATTACATGAACCGGGCTTTCAGTAGCTGCTTTTGGCAAAAGTGTTTCTAATGGGTGTATGTACTCCAGGAACCATAGTGTAATAGCTGTTATTGTTGGTACCGTTATACTTAAAAAAAACATAGGACCAATGTCCAAATCAGTACCTTAGTCCTTTTACCATGCTTTTTCCTTAAATTTACAGTCTCTAAACTTATTATCTTTTCAGCTAGGGTGCAGGAGGAGGCTGAAACCGGTCTTGACTTGTTCTTCATCGTCCTTCTTCTTGCTGGCGAAAAATGTCATAGTTCAATTCTGCCAGCCTTTTCACAGCCTGGATCATTTATCCACTCCTGAGCAAGATTAGTTGTTCTTTCTCCCACTGCTCAGACGATTTCTGAACAGTTCTTTATTGATAGAGTAATATGTGCATCCAGCTTGTCCCGCTCTGGCTTAGGACACATGCACTCTATCAGCCTTAGTACTTATGTGCATCTAGCTTGTCCTGCTATGGCTCCTGACACATGTACTTTTCTAAGCGCACCGAGGAGCCGTGAGTCTTGAATTGTCCGACTTGCACAATTCTCACACTTCTCTCCTCTAAGCCCCTGGTTCCTACTCCGTCCGTGAGTAGAACCAAAGGCCAAAAAGAAAAGCACCAAAGATCTGTGGATCACTTTGCCTGTCGAGGCCGCAGATTATATCGATTCACTCCTGCTATTGTATGATCCGTGAATAGTGCCGTTGTATTTCCAGTATCAGGCTCAGTGTCAGCCTGTGGCACAATGATGGGCAGCGATGGGCGTTGTGGCAATGATGTAGTTTCTTTCTCTGGCTTTGGTTCATTCGCGAGACCTGGTGGGCGCCAAAGGGTACACGCGTTGTTTCTGCTCGTGTTTTCAATGCAGGGTTTGTGTCGCTCGGCAGTGATGTTGTTTCCGTTAAGCAATGTTGAGGCACTTTTCGCCCTTCCCCCTTACTGGCAGCCTCCTCAGACTCTGTTTCGAATTTCACTTCTCGTTTGTGCTTTGTTTCAACTTTCACTTCTCGCTCAGGCTGATGCTGTGGCATTGGACTGGCAACAGTTTCTTTCGTTTCCGAGACCGTTTCCTTTCTCTGGTCATCAGAAGTTGTCAGCAGTCCTGGGAATCTTTTGGCATGTGTCGCATGGATCCATGCCTTCTGTCCGTCCACTCGGATGGCCGTCTGTGTTGCCAAAAGTACTTGGTAGGGGCCGCACCACCTGGATGCTAATGCTGTCTTCCGTTCAAAGTTTTTGATTAACACCCAGTTCCCAGGCTCCAGTGAGTGCCCCGGTCCTGTATACGCCTCCTGCACCTGCTGATGAATCAAACGCAACTTTTGTATTAAAAGTCCACAGTAAGTGCTTAACATAGGATGCTCAACCTCACATAATCTTTTGGGCTGCGGGGCGCACCATACATTTGCTGGTCTCCCCATTATAATCTCATAGGGCGAGAGCCCAGTCCTCGCCTGCACAGAGGTGCGCATACACAACAGTGCTAGGGGTAATGCATCCACCCAACTCAACTTGCTGCCAGCGCAAATTTTCTCTATCTTTGACTTCAGGATTCCGTTGTGTCTCTCCACAAGCCCGGCAGAACTGGGATGCCTGGAACTGTGGAATTGCTTCTCTATTTGCAGACCTGCACAGATCTGTAGCACTACTGCGCCCACAAAGTAGGGTCCATTGTCTGACCACAGGACACGGGGCAACCCAAACCGGGAGGAATACTCCTTCAGCATTACTTTTGCTGTGGACATGGCAGTACAGTCTTTTAAAGGATATGCCTCCACCCACTTGCTGAATGCACAGATTACCACTAACACGTACTTGTAGTTCTGGCACCTTTCCATTACTATGAAATCAAATGGACCACCTCAAACGGCATAGAGGGTGGGCCGAAACTACCTGCTGGAGTCACGGTTCCCTTCCCTACATTGTGTTGCAGGCACGTGATACAATTCTGCACTAGCCTTTCTGCATTCTTTTTTATGTGCTCATTCTTCTATACTGTGGATAAATGCTGTACCATTTTCTTTGCGCAAATGTGGGTAGCGCTATGCGCCATTATAACCATTGCAGTTACATAACAATTTGGCAACATCCAGTTCTTTGTTTCCTTGTCCACCCAACATCCTTCCAAATCTAACTCAGCAGAGCCCTCAGCCCACCCCTGAAACTCTTCGGTCGTGGCCTCCGCCTGCATTTCTTTGACTGTGGCAACTCCATTCTCTATCATACAAGGTACTTCCTCAGTCTGTACTGTCATCATTTTATTCCCCAAATCTGTGGCTGTTTGCTTCGCAATCCTGTCTGCAAACGCGTTTCCCTCTCCCACTCTACATGTTACTTTCTTATGGGCCTCGCACTTCACTATAGCTAGGCGCTTTGGAAACGTGAGCGCAGACAACAATCGCACAATCAAAGGGCCATGCTGAATCCTGGCTCCATGTGATGTCAAGAAACCCCTCTCAGCCCAAAGTCGGCCAAAATTGTGAACCACGCCAAAGGCGTACTGGCTGTCAGTATAAATATTTACGTTCAGATTCTCAGAGAGTTCACAGGCTCGGGTCAGTGCTATTATTTCTGCAGCTTGTGCCGAATTGTAGGGGATCCTTCTGCTTTCTACAACTCTCTTTAGGGTAGTAATTGCATATGCAGCCGTTGTTGTGCCATCAGGTAATTTAAAACAAGAGCCATCGCAAATTAAGTCCCCATCTGGCTCTTTTTGTGGGATATCGCTTTGTTTCTTCTTCAGTGATCATTAAACAATCATGGGGTGGTGATTCGTTGTCACCAATTTCTGCTATGGGCAGTGGCATTAATTCTACAGGATTCAATGCGCTGCACCTCATAATTTGGATGTGGGGTGCAAACAAGATGAGCTCATATCTTGTCAGTCTAGCTGAGGTGAGGTGTTGCGTCTGCGTCCTATTTAATAGCACGTCTATAGCATGTGGCACCATCAGAATTAAAGTGTGCCCCAATACCATTCCTTCCGTTTGTTTCACTGACGCAGCAGCCGCTGCGACGGATCGCAAACATCGTGGTAGTGCGCCCGCTACAGGGTCCAACGCGCAAGAAAAATAGCCACACAGCCTATTTCTTCCACCTTGTTCCTGTGTCAAAACCGCCAATGCACATCCTTCACTCTCACTCACAAATAATCTGAAGATCTTTTTATAGTTGGGAGTGCCTAAAACTGGCGCAGCACACAATGCAACTTTCAATTGCTCAAACGCTTTCTGACATTCCTCATCCCACTGTAAAGGCATCTCTGTATCCTTTTTAGTCAATTTTATCATCGGCTTCACAATCAACGCAAAATTACTGATCCACTGCCGACAATAAGAGGCCATGCCTATTACAGCTCTCACTCCTTTTTGAGTTTTTGGAATAGGCATACTAGAAATACTTTCTATGCGTTCTGGTGTTAATCTTCTCCCTTCTTTCGAAAGTAGGTATCCCAAATAAGACACCTCTTTTTGATTATAGTGGAATTTCTTCAAACTTGCCTTATGACCATGGGTCGCTAAATGTATCAAGAGTAATATAGTACTTTCTTTGCAGATCTCTTTCGTGTCAGCAGCTAATAACAAGTCATCTATGTACTGCAAGAGTACGCAACCTTCGGGTAGTTCTAGCATGTCTAGCTGCTCTTTTAGCGCTCTGCTGTAAATGCTCGGGCTTTCTGTATATCCTTGTGGAATGCGTGTGAATGTAAATGATCGACCTCCTAGAGTGAACGCGAACAGATATCTACTGCTTTTATCCACTGGGATGCTAAAGAATGCGTTCTTCAAATCGACTACACTAAAGTATTCTGCAGTGGCCGGTATCATTGTCAGTATTGTTGTGACATCTGGGAAGAAAGGGAATTGTGGGTCTACCACTTTGTTTAATGCGCGCAGATCAATTATGAAACGATAGGGTACTTCATTGCCTCCTTTTTTGTAAACTGGAAGAATCGGGCTGTTGCACGTGCTACCTGCAATTTCCTCAACCACCCCCAATCTCACCAGGTCAGTAACAATGCTTTTCAATTCCTTCTCACCTTCAACAGAAATTTTATACTGGGGAATTTGTGGTAGTGTTACACCTTCTTTCAGAGTTATTTTTGCTGGTTCTATTTTTAAGCCTCTTACATCGTTATCATGCATTGCCCACAGACAGGTTGGTACTCTATTTAACTCTTCTGGCAACTCTTTTGACATAAATGCCGTCACCGGTGCATCGTAAGGCCACATCGTGAGGAACACCCCATCTGCCGTACAATGTATGACTGCCCCCAATTTTTTCAACAAATTCAATCCTAGTAAGTTCTCTCCACAATTTTCTGTCAGAAGAAATGGACACTGCTCTGCAAATGGTCCTATTGTAATTGGGACAGCTTCGGACATGGGGTTAATTACTGGTGTACCTCCGAACCCTACAGAAACATTCTTCTGCCCCGACAGTGGTATCTCCGGAACCAAGTGGTGGTCTATCGAGCACTTCTGTGCCCCTGTATCTACAAGGAAACGGTGCTCCTTATTCCCGACTCTCATTTCTACGTAGGGTCCTCTCTGATTCACGGGAATAGACACTGGTTCTGACCCCTGTCGTGGGCTGTCCTATCGGGAAAATAACACATTGTCCGATGTGTAGTCACCGCTACTGCTATAATACGTGTTTGGTTGTGTATCAAAAATATTCCCATTTCCCCCTCGATCTCCTCCACTCTGATCATTTCTCTGTTGGCCCTGCCCGCCCTGATTTTGGTTCGAAACACTTTGGTTCAATGTCTGGTTCTGTTGTGCTTGGTTTTGGCCATATGATTGGGTTTGAGTACCTCCATTGGTATATCCCTGCTGCTGCATGTTACTTCTGCTTGGGCCATTTGACCCCTGATGTCCTCTATGAGGCCTTCTCTGACCAAACCCACCTCTATTCTGTAGGTGCGGGCATTGTGCTCGCCAGTGTTCTTCCTCCTTACAGTACGCACATTGATTTAATCTCAATGACACCCCATGCATATTATTCAAATTTCCCCGGCCTTGTGCATTACCTCTACCTCTGTTGTATCCAATGACCTGCTGCAGTAACACCCCTACTATCGTTTGCATCGCTACCTTTCTCATCTCCAATGGGTACCCATTACATATCTCACTTACTTCTTTTACTGACGTTCTTTTGTTCGACATCCATTGCATTGTTTCCCCTACCCATACCTGCAATCTTTGTTTATCGCCTATCTGTCCCGGTACCGGCAAATGCTTTGTACCACCTGGAAAAACTCTCGGCCATGATTTTTTCATATTCAACCTTGACGCCTCCTTCCTACCTTTCTTAATAAACTCTCTACTATACTCAGGTGTAGAAAACATTTCAGCATATCTGTCTTCCATTTCATTTTTTACTTCAATCAGTTTGTGCACATGTTTTCATACATCCTCATCTCTTTGCTCACTGCGTGCTAACTTATCCAAATCTAACAACCGCTGTGGCGGTAAATTCCCAAGTATCTTTTTCCATTCTTCCACCAGAATTTCCCCCATGCATTCCAACACTATCTGTCTCTCGTCTCTTCTTCAGTACCCATACAATGAGGCCAATGCTGCCGTCTCATCATTTCCTTCTATGTACATTTCTGCCTCTTGCCGTAATTCAATCTTTCTCTCTTTGCTGATTGCGCTTCGAGTTACCCATCCAAATCCTGTTCCTTCAGCCCCGCCTCTCGCCTCCCCAGTCTCAATATCGACTTCGGGAGGGGCGGATGGTGCTGAGTCTGTCTCTAGAGCGGGAGGTGCGGATGGGACAAGTGACACGGGTGGCATCTGTGAAGGGCCTTGCTGGGCGCTGGGAAATTGTGTGTCCGCGGTCTGCGCTTGTTGGAGTGCTTGTGCTGTGGGCAGGGCTTGGGTTAACGCTTGCGTGAGGGGAAGTGCTCGGGCTGCGGGAGGGGGTATGAGAGCTATTGGTTGGGCCCGCGTAGTCACTGCTGGCGTGTTTGGTTTCGATTCTGGTTTTGGGCCTCGACCCGTGTTAGTTAACAAATGTTCCATTAATTCATCTGCTATGTGTAGTTCCCGCTGCGGGTATATTCTGTCTATGCTCATCTGGTCCCGTCTCCCTTCCCGTCTTAGACTCTCAGTCCACTCCTCCTCTTCCTTCTCTTCTGCTATCTCAAGCTTCGTTTTGTGCCTACGCGCATGCTTCTCTCTACTCCTTAGTCGGAGCATCGCTTCCCTCCTCCAATCTTTGACGGTCTCAAAAGTTGCAGGTCGCGCTTTCTTTCTAATCAGCACCATCTCTAGGTTATCTTTCCTCCCCATCTCAAAACTACTATTAATCAGCCACTGATGGTCGGGTTGCTTTCTAGTTTGCCTATGCCAAATTTCACAAAATATTATCGCACCCACACCATATTTCGCATACATATCATAAGCCGGCGTTCCCCCGAGGTGGTGCACTTTGGCCCTATTCCAAGGACTGTCTACTGCAGCTGAAAAGCCCTGCTAAAGTGGACAGTACTCCAGGCATGTTTCTTTAACCTTCCCCTTTGGTTAGACACTTTTACCATGACGTTTGAGTTTGCAAAATCAACACTCTACCAAAAATCAGGTTTCTCTTTGAATCGGGGAAAGACTCACCTGATAAAACAAGTCGCCTGTTCTAACCCAACCTCTCCCCACGTCGTGTCTGCGCTTCTCTGGCTTCTGCCTCGTCTCGGGACCCTCGCCTCCTTTGCCCTCTGGCCCGGTACGTCGATCAGGGATCAGATGTGTGCAGATCTGCGGAAGGAAACTCTCCTCTCTTCTACAGGGCGCCCCGTACACTTCTTGATCCCGGCTCGACCGTCCCGTCCTTGCCGTTCTTACGCCTTTACTCTGCTACAACTTATATGATGGGGCAAGTGGGGGAGGGTCCCTATTCGGGCGCCATCTTGAAAGGGGCCCCTAGGGGTCCCTCGTGCTATGGAAACAAGGCAATGACCATACACAAAAAGATACGCCAGACACAAGGTTTCAAATTCCCAATGCTAGGGTTTATTGCAAGCAAAAGATAGTATCAAGTGGCCAATTCTAATCTCATGCCCCATGACGTGAGTTTCCTAGACCTCGAGGGACGCAAGAGAGCGAATTACGTACATCAGTTACATCTATACAAAATGCATATCATACAATCAGCAAAGTCATGTTCAACACCCCTCTTTACTAAGTTCCTTTGAACTCGGGATGACGATGGACATATCCGACGAGTATGATGATTATCATGCTTTCAATTTCTATTCTAGTAACAATGTGCAATTTAGAAAGTGCAGAGGCATCTTTTAGAACACGGTGGTTCTGTTCTTGGAAGCAATCTGTACATGGTGGAAGAGCCACATTCCAAGCTTTGCTATCTATGAGGTACTATTCGTGTCCTGGGAGCCGACACGTTGTAAAGGGTTTTGCGAAGGGGGGCCGTAAGAAAAGCATAATTCAAGCCTTTAACTGTATTATTCTAACATATTCAACCATCGTACGAGACTGGCTGGCAGCTGTGAAGTGATTAAATTCCCTGCAGCTTCCTCCCAAGGCTACAGAGAGGGAGCGTGGGCATTCCTCTCTGGGCTACTCATGAGGAGTTTCAGCAAACTCTTCAGTCCCGCGACCTTGTCCTTTCATATTCAGACAACAATGTTAACAGTTGAGCAGAGTAAGCAGAATCCGCAAGAATTGCAAGCTGCAAAGTAGTTTTTAGACAGAAAGCAATAAGCAATGGTTAACAAGCAAAATGGCGATTCTTGCTACATTTGAAATGGCCGCTCGTCGGTCAAGCATAGCAGTTTATATTTCTATAATTCGTTGCATAAAACGGTTGGCCCACGGCCATCAAGTTACGTCTATCATTCAAATGAAGGGTATTCATTTTTCCAGATTGACAAACCCTCCTTTTGGCCGTGTGCCAAACGTCTTATTAATTCATTGTATCCTCCTCTTCTGAGGAGGAGTCTGGGGTATCTATATCTAAATCATCTCCATCATTAATGTCTATCGCCATGAATTGTTTTACTATTTTTGTTTCCTCAGTCTCTCTGTTATTCCGGCCAGGCCCACAGATATGGGCCTCGGGTGTCCAAGCCACTAAGGAAAACAGGGAATCCCATGCATTTCCAAAAAGAGGACACCCGTGGGAATCCGCAGAGGTATGATTTGGCCAAATCGGCCAGGAATTTATTTCTCAGACACCCCCGCAAAGTCCGAAATGTGAGGAAAAAAATGCATTTTCCGCACATTTCGCCCGGCTCACCCAACGAAACACACCCCCAACAACACATGGCCTACCGTCCTGCATTCCCACAGGTGTCCCGATGAAATGGTACCTCACATGTGTGGGTGCAAATACCTGGGCGCCAAGGGGAAAGCCTAAAACACAAGTAACCCCAAGTCTGTTTTCAGACCGGAATGTCAGACGCTCTGCCGACCGGCACACCATACAGATATGGGCCTCGGGTGTCCAAGTCACCAAGGAACACAGGAACCCCATGCATTTCCGAAAAGAGGAAATCGTGGGAATCCGGAGAGGTATGATTTGGGCAAATCGTCCCAGACTTTATTACCCAGACAACCCTGCAAATTGCGAAATGTGGGGAAAAAAACGCATTTTCCGTACATTTCGCTCGGCTCACCAATCGAAACACACCCCCAACAACACATGGTCTACCGACCCGTGTTCCCGAAGGTGTCCCGATGAAAACGGTACCTCACATGTATTGGTGCACCTACCTCGGCGCCAAGGGGAAAGCCTAAAACACAAGTAACCCCAAGTCTGTTTTCAGACCGGAATGTCAGACGCTCTGCCGTCCGGCACACCATACAGATATGGTCCTCTGGTGTCCAAGCCACCAAGGAAAACAGGGAACCCCATGCATTTCCGAAAAGAGGACACCCGTGGGAATCTGCAGAGGTATGATTTGGGCAAATCGCCCCAGAATTTATTACCCAGACACCCCTGCAAAGTCCGAAATATGAGGGAAAAAATACATTTTCTGCACATTTCGCTCGGCTCACCCATCGAAACATGCCCCCAACAAAACATGGCCTACTGTCCCACGTTCCCACAGGTGTCCCGATGAAAACGGTACCTCACATGTGTGGGTGCACCTACCTGGGCGCCAAGGGGAAAGCCTAAAACACAAGTAACCCCAAGTCTGTTTTCAGACTGGAATGTCAGACGCTCTGCCGACTGGCACACCATACAGATAGGGGCCTTGGGTGTCCAAGCCACCAAGGAAAACAAGGAAACCCATGCATTTCCCGAAAGAGGACTCCCGTGGGAATCCGCAGAGGTATGATTTGGGCAAATCGCCCCAGAATTTATTACCCAGACACCCCGCAAATTCGGAAATGTGGGGAAACAAAAAAATGCATTTTCCGCATATTTTGCTCGGCTCACCCATCGAAACACGCCCCCAACAACACATGGCCTAGCGTCCCGCGTTCCCACAGGTGTCCTGATGAAAACAGTACCTCACATGTGTGGGTGCACCTACCTGGGCGCCAAGGGGAAAGCCTAAAACACAAGTAACCCCAAGTCTGTTTTCAGACCGGAATGTCACAGCACACCATACAGATATGGGCCTCAGGTGTCCAAGCCACCAAGGAAAACAGGGAACCCCATGCATTTCTGAAAAGAGGATACCCGTGGGAATCCACAGAGGTATGATTTGGGCAAATTGGCCCAGAATTTATTACCCAGACACCCCCGCAAAATTCGAAATGTGGGGAAAAAAACAATTTTTCGCACATTTCGCTCAGCTCACCCAACGAAACACACCCCCATGTGTGGGTGCACCTACCTGGGCTCCAAGGGAAAAGCCTAAAACACAAGTAACCCCAAGTCTGTTTTCAGACCGGAATGTCAGACGCTCTGCCGACCGGCACACCATACAGATATGGGCTTCGGGTCTCCAAGTCACCAAGGAAAACAGGGAACCCCATGCATTTCTGAAAAGAGGACACCCGTGGGAATCCGCAGAGGTATGATTTGGGCAAATCGCCCCAGAATTTATTACCCCCCGCAAAGTCGGAAATGTGGGGAAAAAACGCATTTTCCGCACATTTCGCTCGGCTCACCCATTGAAACGAGCCCCCAACAAACCATGGCCTACCGTACCGCATTCCCACGGGTGTCCCGATGAAAACGGTACCTTACATGTGTCAGTGCACCTACCTGGGCGCCAAGGGGAAAGCCTAAAACACAAGTAACCCCAAGTCTGTTTTCAGACCGGAATGTCAGACGCTCTGCCGACCGGCACACCATACAGATATGGGCCTCGGGTGTTCAAGCCACCAAGGAAAACAGGGAACCCCATGCATTTCTGAAAAGGGGACACACGTTGGAATATGCAGAGGTATGATTTGGGCAAATCGCCCCAGAATTTATTACCCAGACACCCCCGCAAAGTGCAAAATGTGGGGGAAAAAAAGCATTTTCCGCACATTTCGCTCAGCTCACCCATCGAAACACGCTCCCAACAACACATGGCCTACCGTCCCACGTTTCCACAGGTGCGCCGATGAGAACGGTACCTCACATGTGTAGGTGCACCTACCTGGGCACCAAGCGGAAAGCCTAAAACACAAGTAACTCCAAGTCTGTTTTCAGGCCGGAATGTCAGACGCTCTGCCGACCGGCACACCATAAAGATATGGGCCTCGGGTGTCCAAGCCACCAAGGAAAACAGGGAACCCCATGCATTTCCGAAAAGAGGACAACCGTGGAAATCCGCAGAGGTATGATTTTGGCAAATCGCCCCAGATTGTATTACCCAGACACCCCCGCAAAGTCTGAAATGTGAGGGAAAAAAAGCATTTTCCGCACATTTCGCTCAGCTCACCCATCGAAACACGCTCCCAACAACACATGGCCTACCGTCCCACGTTTCCACAGGTGCGCCGATGAAAACGGTACCTCACATGTGTAGGTGCACCTACCTGAGCACCAAGCGGGAAGCCTAAAACACAAGTAACTCCAAGTCTGTTTTCAGACCGGAATGTCAGACGCTCTGCCGACCGGCACACCATACAGATATGGGCCTCGGGTGTCCAAGCCACCAAGGAAAACAGGGAACCCCATGCATTTCCGAAAAGAGGACAACCGTGGAAATTCGCAGAGGTATGATTTGGGCAAATCGCCCCAGAATGTATTACCCAGACACCCCCGCAAAGTCGGAAATGTGGAGAAACAAAAAAATGCATTTTCCGCATATTTTGCTCGGCTCACCCATCAAAACACGCCCCCAACAACACATGGCCTAGCGTCACGCGTTCCCACAGGTGTCCTGATGAAAACAGTACCTCACATGTGTGGGTGCACCTACCTGGGCGCCAAGGGGAAAGCCTAAAACACAAGTAACCCCAAGTCTGTTTTCAGACCGGAATGTCACACGCTCTGCCGACCAGCACACCATACAGATATGGGCCTCGGGTGTCCAAGCCACCAAGGAAAACAGGGAACCCCATGCATTTCTGAAAAGAGGATACCCGTGGGAATCCACAGAGGTATGATTTGGGCAAATCGGCCCAGAATTTATTACCCAGACACCCCCGCAAAATTCGAAATGTGGGGAAAAAAACAATTTTCCGCACATTTCACTCGGCTCACCCAACGAAACACACCCCCAACAACAAATGGCCTACCGTACTGCGTTCCCACAGGTGTCCCGATGAAATGGTACCTCACATATGTGGGTGCACCTACCTGGGCGCGAAGGGAAAAGCCTAAAACACAAGTAACCCCAAGTCTGTTTTCAGACCGGAATGTCAGACGCTCTGCTGACCGGCACACCATACAGATATGGGCCTCGGGTGTCCAAGTCACCAAGGAAAACAGGGAACCCCATGCATTTCTGAAAAGAGGACACCCGTGGGAATCCGCAGAGGTATGATTTGGGCAAATCTCCCCAGAATTTATTACCCACCGCAAAGTCCGAAATGTGGGGAAAAAAACAATTTTCCGCACATTTCGCTCGGCTCACCCAACGAAACACACCCCCAACAACAAATGGCCTACCGTCCTGCGTTTCCACAGGTGCGCCGATGAAAACGGTACCTCACATGTGTAGGTGCACCTACCTGGGCACCAAGCGGAAAGCCTAAAACACAAGTAACTCCAAGTCTGTTTTCAGGCAGGAATGTCAGACGCTCTGCCGACCGGAACACCATAAAGATATGGGCCTCGGGTGTTCAAGCCACCAAGGAAAACAGGGAACCCCATGCATTTCAGAAAATAGGACAACCGTGGAAATCCGCAGAGGTATGATTTGGGCAAATCGCCCCAGAATGTATTACCCAGACACCTCCGCAAAGTCCGAAATGTGTGGAAAAAAAACGAATTTTTCCGCACATTTCGCTCGGCTCACCCATCGAAACACGCCCCCAACAACACATGGCCTACCGTCCTGTGTTTCCACAGGTGTCCCGATGAAAACAGTACCTCACATGTGTGGGTGCACCTACCTGCGCGCCAATGGGAAAGCCTAAAACACAAGTAACCCCAAGTTGGTTTTCAGACCGGAATGTCAGACGCTCTGCCGCCCGGCACACCATACAGATATGTGCCTCGGGTTTCCAAGTCACCAAGGAACACAGGGAACCCCATGCATTTCCGAAAAGAGGACACCCGTGGGAATTCGCAGAGGTATGATTTGGGCAAATCGTCCCAGACTACATTACCCAGACACCCCTGCAAAGTGCGAAATGTGGGGGAAAAAACGCATTTTCCATACATTTCGCTCGGCTCACCAATCGAAACACACCCCCAACAATACATGGCCTACCGTCCCGCGTTCCCACAGGTGTACTGATGAAAACGGTACCTCACATGTGTGGGTGCACCTACCTGGGCGCCAAAAGGAAAGCCTAAAACACAAGTAACCCCAAGTCTGTTTTCAGACCGGAATGTCAGACGCTCTGCCGTCCGGCACACCATACAGATATGGGCCTCGGGTGTCCAAGCCACCAAGGAAAACAGGGAACCCCGTGCATTTCCGAAAAGTGGACACCCGTGGGAATCTGCAGAGGTATGATTTGGGCAAATCGCCCCAGAATTTATTACCCAGATACCCCCGCAAAGTCCGAAATGTGAGGGAAAAAATGCATTTTCCGCACATTTCGCTTGGCTCACCCATCAAAACACGCCCCCAACAAAACATGGCCTACCGTCCCACGTTCGCACAGGTGTTCCGATGAAAACGGTACCTCACATGTGTGGGTGCACCTACCTGGGCGCCAAGGGGAAAGCCTAAAACACAAGTAACCCCAAGTCTGTTTTCAGACCGGAATGTCAGACGCTCTGCCGACCGGCACACCATACAGATATGGGCCTCGGGTGTCCAAGCCACTGAGGAAAACAAGGAACCCCATGCATTTCCCAAAAGGGGACACCCGTGGGAATCCGCAGAGGTATGATTTGGCCAAATCTCCCCAGAATGTATTACCCAGACACCCCCGCAAAGTCGGAAATGGTGGGAATAAAAAAAAATGCATTTTCTGCACATTTCGCTCGGCTCACCCATCGAAACACGCCCCCAACAACACATGGCCTACCGCCCCGCGTTCCCACTGGTGTCACGATGAAAACGGTACCTCACATGTGTGGGTGCACCTACCTGGGCGCCAAGGGGAAAGCCTAAAACACAAGTAACTCCAAGTCTGTTTTCAGACCGGAATGTCACACGCTCTGCCGACCGACACACCATACAGATATGGGCCTCGGGTGTCTAAGCCACCAAGGAAAACAGGGAACCCCATGCATTTATGAAAAGAGGACACCCGTGGGAATCTGCAGAGGTATGATTTGGGCAAAAAATGGGCCCAGAATTTATTACCCGGACACCCCCGCACAATTCGAAATGTGGGGAAAAAAAACATTTTCTGCATATTTTGCTTGGCTCATCCATCAAAACACGCCCCCAACAACACATGGTCTACCGTCCTGCGTTCCCACAGGTGTCCCGATGAAAACGGTACCTCACATGTGTGGGTGCACCTACCTGGGCGCCAAGGGGAAAGCCTAAAACACAAGTAACCCCAAGTCTGTTTTCAGATCGGAATGTCAGTTGCTCTGTCGACCAGCACACCATACAGATATGGGCCTTGGGTGTCCAAGCCACCAAGGAAAACAGGGAACCCCATGCATTTCCCAAAAGAGGACACCCTTGGGAATACACAGAGGTCTGCCTTCATGGGGTTCCCTGTTTTCCTTCCTGGCTTCGACACCCTAGGCCCAAATCTGTAGGTTGCCCACATGAACAAAATGGGATGTGCTGAAATGCTTGGGGTTACCAGTGGGTTACCCTTTTCCTTTTGCCCCCCATGTGAAAACACAATCAAAATATCGAGGCTGAGTACCCCAAAAGGAAATACACCGAACACGGGTTACAAAGGAACATACAAAGCACTTTATTTTATACTGAATCTAGTTACAAAAGCAGAGTAAAGTCAGATAGCTATCGGCCCTCAGTACAACACAACGAACTCCAGCGTGGTTCAGTTTGTTCAGTGAGATACGTTGTACATTAGAATGCATTCGCTTTTTATACACTTGGTGGGCACAATGTCCACCCCACTTCGGGTTAATATTCCATTTAATACATTACCGATCTAGGGTTCGTGCCAAGTCTCGAACAACTGCATATAACTGGTTTGCCTTTAATACATGTATCAACAAGCCTATGCAATAACTGTGTATTCTAAGATTTTCCATGCAGGCCTTCTCGAACATTAATACAATGCAGTTAAACAGATGTTCTACGTTCAGTATCTGAATACATTGTTTGAACAAATGCTCGTGGATTAGTTTCATTGCACGAGTAATCCTTCTACACACAGGTCAACGAAGGACAAGGTCTCAGTTCACGACCTCAACAAGTGGCCTGCAGGCAAGTTACATATTAACTATGTACAGAGGTCAAGACGGCCATGTTGTATTCTGGAATGACATCCTCCACCATTTTAACTCACAGGGTGACTTTTACAAAGCGAATCCTAAAATAGCGGTTTGACCTAAAATGGCGGCTTACATTGATTTAAGGTCAGGACCTTGCAACACGGATTCTTTCGCAAGCGACTTTTCGAGCAGCTTGGCGTAGGCCAATATTAATATATTTATTGCAATCGGAGGCACAATATGATTTCTCTTTTGACAAACCCTCTTTTTTGGCCTATGCCAAGTGCTAAAAAACTACTTTAGATCTCCTTCCAAATAACTCCATGCATCATCGTCCATACACCCTGAATCACTATCTGAAATATCTATTGCCATTAGGTCATTTGTTAAAATATCTTTCAACACATATTCTTTGGAAGTTTTATCTGGGGCATACACTGTAAAGACTGGTAGGGGGTGCCTGTACTTCCGCTCTCTATATGGTAGAGGGGAGGCACAGCGGACCCCAGCCAAGATTCTCTATAAGGTAGCAATGGACAAGCAATCAAGGCCTAGCTTCTCAGGAGGTGATGCGGGCTGGTTCTTAAGTACAGTGTAGTCCCCGAACCCCCACAAAGGAATGTCCACACACTGTGTTACTGAAAACACAGTCTTTATATAATTAATATTCAAAGGTATGTACACGATCACAATAACGCACTTTGTACTCGGAAGTCAATACTGATAAATATATACAATTCTAAAGTGGTACCACTAATGTTATCGAATCTCATTAAAGTGCATCAACTGTATGGTTAAAATGTCACACAGATTAATAACGAGGAAACCAGCAATAGATATAGGCAGGAACGTAAGATGGTTGAAACAATAGGCAGAATACTGACCCCTACCACTAGGCACAGTTCTGTGTAGAGATCCCCCCACCTGGGCAACCTGTAAATAAAGATATGTAGCACAAGCCCAGTCCATATATTGTCCGATAGTCTTACTTCTTCCTATTAAGGTTTTACCCCCCCAATGTACCTGGTGGAGTAGAGATCATCGACGATGCACCGACTGATCCTTCTTGAGTGCCTCCCTTTCAGGCCGGAGCCACGGATCGTCGAGAGGTGTCGGGGAACTTGGCGTTCGGTGTCGGGGAATCGACAGCCCTTCTTGAGTGCCCTCCCTTTAAGGCGGGAGTCACGGGTCGTCGAACGTCTGACCGTGAACAGGGTGAACTACGGCAGGGAAGTGGCAGCTTCATTCTTAGCGGTACTCGTCGACGACGGATCGTTGATGTCCTGCAAGGAAGAGGCGTGCGGGGCACCTCGGTGACGATAGTTCTGGACCGCAAAGAGATGATGAAGAACTGTGGCCCAGCAAGGGCGGCGAGTCGTCGGCGTCTCTGTGGTCTGTAGGTGGCGGGAAACCCACTGGTGGATGCTCCTCGGCGCGTCGACGGTCGGGCCTTCTCCAGCGGGAGACAAGCGGGTGACAATGCAGACGAGAGCGTCCGATGATCAATTGAAGTTCTTAGGCAAACGGGAGCATGGCGGCTCCGGTCGGCGATGGCGGTCGTCGACAGTGGCGGACAACAGTCCGGGTGCTTCTCCTTGGAGTTCCGCAGCAGTCCCCGTATCGGGTCGGCAGCCTGTCGAAGGTCTGTCTACCAGGGAGCGTTGGCAAAGATCAGCTGTGCACGATGGTCCCTCATAGCTCGGGAAGAGGGCGCCTTACCAGGTCCTCTCTGGGTCAGTCCCTGGAGCCACAGAAGCTTTCAGATTGTGAAGGAGAGCAACAGCAATTCTTCTCGTCCAGCAGGGCTTCAAGGTCAAGCGTCGGTTAATCCAGTTACTCGTCGTAGTGGACTTCAGTTTCTGAACACGATTCCTAGCAGTGAGAGGTCCCCAGATATACTGTTGATCTCCCATTCATTGTGCTGGGTCACACTCAAGCATCCAATCATGACTACGGGCATTCATGCAGGCCGGCAGCCAATCAGGCACACAAGGTATTCAGGCCATTCACTTCTCTCCAGACACTCACAACAAGTTATGTGTATTGGGACAAGCACTGAGCCATTCAACACTTCAAGCTACATTCATACCAGTTTTGGGCAGGGTTGTCTCAGTCATTGTGTCAATCACCAGATACTAGACACCCACAACACAGAATGCATATTCGTTACACACTCTATTCACCCAGGTTCCACCCACAGGAGGAACCCACAACATACATCACCGGGAAGGCTCCAGCTAGTCTGACTGGGCCTTCACAACAACACCATATATGGCTCTTCCACCCAACAGCCAGTCAGGGGGAAGGTACAGAGTCAGGGCTTCCCAGGACTTTGGGAAAACAAGGTAATGGGTAATAGAAAGCAAGAGGCCACCGGGGCCATCTTGTTTTCCATCAGGAATCAACTGATCCTAATGGCAGGGCCGGGGTATCCCAAAATGGAGGATACTCCACGCACCTGTCAAATTCATCATGGAGCTTCCACCAGCCCATACCCTGCTCTGTGGGCCACCCACAGGTGCCCAAAAACATACACTAGGGGCACAGGGTTGTACCCCTACCCATGGGTGCCATAAGGGTATCCCACAGGTCCGTTCACCAAACCAAAAGAAAGAGAGCTGGACTGCCAGGAGTCCCACATGAACTCCTGCACGGAAAGCAAGACAGAACACACGATGAAAAGCAGTAAAGGACAAGGATACAGAGGCCCTGTCCCTCCGATGCATTTCCAGCATCACATACACTTTATGTCCTATCGAACCTATCGTTTGTGCGCAACATCCCCCTAGCATCGAACACATACCAGGCAGACACTGAATACAGCAACAAAGAAACAACAGGATTCCCAAAATAACAGGTTCCCTGCCAATCCCTGGGCAACCATGGGAATGCTACATTACCGCAGACAAAGTAGACAGGTTCGCCTATATACAAAGGTCTGTTTTCCCCAGTCAAATTTGCAACGTTGGCACAACCTAGAAAATTTCCCATTGACTGAGTTCCATTTCCCTGTATGCAAAAAAGAGACTGAATCGGGGCTATCATTAACAGTGTAAGAAGGAGGCATGGCGTCCTTATTGCCTATTGGAGCCATCTTAAAGGAAATCAAAGATTGGAAAGGATGAGACAGTTTATCAGAAGGCCTAATAGAAGCAACATTCGGTTTACTCCGATTTGAGAAAAGCGAGCATCCCAGGGGAGTCAAAACACGTTTCTCGAAACTATTCAAATTGGTGCCATCAAAGTTCCCTGAGATGCTATCATTCCACCGGCCAAAGAACAGTGCTCTAAGAGAAGCAAAGCAAGCAGTTGTCAAAGGTAAAGGATGAACATACTAACCTAGCCCCTTATACCCGTGTTGCGGTAAATGTGAGCAGACCCAACAGTTAGATCTATTAAAAATGGCATGCTTAGCATTCATGATAAGCAGTAAAGTGTTAATGTGGTACCTTTGTCTGTGCTGAGAATCCCTAGGGGATAAAGTATGCAAATGTACAAAGGGAGTAGGAACAATAGGTGCACTTTCAGTAGGCAACAGAAGTTCTAAAGAGTGAGTTTCCTAGAGGTACCACAATCCTAAGGCAGCGACTATTAAAAACCCAAATATCATTATAAAAACACAGCAATACATTTTCGGGGCCCAGGCATTTTGTCCATCGTCCCGGTTGGTCACACCCTTATTTACAAGTCCCATGCGAGCGGTAGTGGTAGCAGGCATTGTAGTCTTCAAACGGATACTCCAAAGTTCGTTGCTGGCGACCTCCCGGTCGAGCGACTTCTTATTCCCTCCACAACCCTAGCCAATAGAATCCCCTTTCTCAAATTTGGGCAAAAACAAGCCCTCGATTATCCTTTTTCTTCTTCAAATGCACAGCCGAACCATGCCGTAAATATATCAGATGCACAGCAAAACCGTGCCGTAAGTCTATTTTCGTGGTCGTAGATTGTACCTTACTTTTCCCAGTACTGATTGATCCGGAAACAATATGTCATCACTTCCTGCTGGAAGCGACGTGTCGGAAGCAAGTGAAGGTGCCAAATTCAAAATAGCAGTTTCCTGATGCAAAATTTGTGGAGATTGCAGAGACAAAATGGCAGCTTCCCCAAGCCTCACAGGCTCAGAGAAATTCTCAGACACACTCTCAGTGCTACTTACTGCTTTGGGATCGTTGGTTGCAGTGTCAGCGAGGGGTTCTGTTTCTTCTGTAACGTGTGGCACAGGGTGAGGAAGTTTCTTGATGCGGGACGCGTGGATCCAGTTCTTCCTCCCAGTGACCCACACCGCTGTCTGGGTGACCAACAGGACTTGGAATGGCCCACGCCAGCGAGGCGCGAGTCAAGAGGAGCGCTCGAAAGATTTGACGAGCACCCAACTTCCAGGCCGTATGCTGTGGCCTGGGACCTCGTATCGCACAGGTAAAGCTTCTCGTACCTGGCGATAAATCAAATACAGGTTTTTAGTCAACTGGCTACAATAATCTGAAAGTAATACATTTTCAACATTTCTTAATGAGTTACATTTAGGAAGGTTCCAAATATTGGCAGGTCTCCCTATTACCACCTCAAATGGAGAGAGCCCAGTCTTAGTTTGAGGGGTTGTGCGCATGGATAACAACACGATCGGTAAGGCGTCCGGCCATTTTAGTTTGGTGCCGGCACACGTCTTAGCGAGCTTGTTCTTGATGATACCGTTGTGTCTTTCTACTAGTACGGTGCTCTGAGCATGTCTGGCTGAATCGAACCGTTTGTCAATTCATAATGGCGTACATATATGCAGAATTACAGCAGCGACAAAATGTGGACCATTGTCCTACCAGATAATTCTTGGCAAACTGAACCGCGGGAAGTATTCTTTTAACATGATTTTTGCTGTAGTCATAACTGTAGCATCTTTAACAGGGAAAGCCTCAACCGATTTACTAAAATCACAGATAACCATCAGTACAAATTTCTTATTATTGCATCGTTCCATTTCAATAAAATCAAAGTGGATCATTTCAAAGGGGACAGAGGGTGGCCCAAAACTACCCCTTGAAGAGTTACTGTCCCCTTTCCCACGTTGTGTTGCAGGCACATCATGCACTCCTGGACGTACCACTGGGCAATTTTTGAAATTTTGTCATTTACTCAAACTTTCTCTAACATTTTTGTCATCTTCTGGGTATATACATGCATAGGACCATGGGCCATGATGACCATCATCATGACATACGCGTCAGGGAGTAGACATTTCCCTTCTACTATGTCCACCCAACACCCTTCATCATCAAGTTTCCCCAAGCCTTCAGCCCACCTTTTGGATTCTTCTAACGTGGCATTAGCTTGGATATCCCGTACAGACCCAACACCCTCATCCATTGCATAAGCATCTACAGACTCCCTTGAGACATAAATCTCCGTAAGGAGATCGGTAGCTGTTTGCCTGGCTATCTGATCAGCGAAAGCATTCCCTTTCCCTATCTCATCTGTAATCTTTCGATGTGCTGCACATTTCATAACTGCTAACTGAGTAGGGAGCGCAAGCGCTGAGAGTAGTTGTATTATTAGGGAGCCATGTTGAATTTTGGTGCCATGCGAAGTTAGGAACCCTCTCTCTGACCAAAGTCTCCCAAAGTTGTGAACCACCCCAAAGGCATACTGACTATCAGTATATATATTTACTGCAAGCCCTTCGGAAAGTTCACAAGCTCGGGTCAATGCTATAATCTCTGCGGCCTGCGCAGAATTATGCATGATTCTCTTAGTTTCCACAACCGTGCTCAATGTAGTGATCGCATAAGCAGCTGTGGATGTACCATCCGGAAGTTTGAAGCAGGAGCCGTCACAAAACAGCTCTCCTTGTGGATTATCCAAGGGAGTATCTTTCAAATCAATTATACCCTTTGTCTCTTGTTCGGTCGTATACAAACAATCATGTGGCACTTCATCGCCGCAAGTAATATCTTGCGGGAAAGGTAGGAGTTCAGCCGGATTAAGAACACAACACCTCTTAATTTGAATGTGAGGAGCAAACAAGATCAATTCATATCTTGTCAACCGTGCAGAAGTGAGGTGTTGCGTTTGAGTTCAGTTCAGTAGAACATCTATAGCCTAAATAGGTGACCTCCTGACAACAATATTGAAATTTTTTAAGCCAAGCTTGTGACCATGATTAGCTAGATGGATAAGTAATAACACAGTGCCCTCCTTACAGGCACTCTCAGAGTCAGCAGCTAGAAGCAAATCATCAACGTACTGAAGCAAAGTACAGGTAGAGGGCAATTCAAGGGTATCAAGTTGTTCTTTCAAAGCCCTATTACAAATGCTAGGACTCTCTGTGTACCCTTGAGGTGCACGAGTAAATGTGAACGAGCGTCCCCCTAAGGTGAACGTGAACAAATATCTACTATCTTTGTGTATAGGGATACTAAAGAAAGCATTCTTTAGGTCCACAACACTAAAGTAAGTAGCTGTAGCTGGAATCATGGTTAGGATTGTCGTTACATCAGGCACAATTGGAAATTGTGGTTCCACAACTTTATTAATGGCACGTAAATCAATTATGAAACGGAATGAAATTGCATTATCGCCTTTCTTGTACACGGGTAAAATCGGACTGTTACACAAACTCCCTGAAATTTCTTCAATCACCCCGCGATGCACAAAATCGGAAACGATGCATTTCAAAGCTTGCTCGCCCTCAACTGAAATCTTATACTGAGGAATGCGTGGCAGCTCAATTCCATATTTCACAACTATCTTGACTGGTTCAATCTCTCTGGTACATTAATGAATTCTTTAGGCAAAGGTCTAGTCAAGAATTGCGAGGCAGAAAATTGCTGTGGTGAAATCGTCAAGAGTACTCCATCAGAAGAACAATAAATCACTGCATTTAATTCTTTTAAGATATTCAACCCCAGCAAGTTCTCTCCGCAATCCAAAGTCAACAGAAATGGACAATGGTCCGTAAAGGGACCCAAAGAAATAGGTACCGCCAAAGAAACTGGACAAACAACTGGTGAAAACCCCTCAACAAGACGTGTTTCGGTGAGTGGACACAGGGAAATGTCTCTGAAATTGGCTGGAAATGAAGACAATTCTCAGACATTTCGCTCTGGCCACCCTCCAAACACACCGCCATAGGGGAGGCCCCACCACATGCATCCTTCCCTGGGGTCAGATGCCCCTTCCTAGGAGCAGATATCTGCCCCCAGGAGGGATTACAAGGGGTGCCCTCTTTCTACTTCAGTTGGGGAGGGAGGGCCACCCCCCCTTTCATTCAGTAAAAAATCTATGGTGGCTAGTGGCCCCCCGCCCCCACCTACCCCCCACCTCTACCCCACCCCCTTTTTCCATCATTTCTTTTTCTTTTTTTTACATTCCCTGGGGGCAGATGGTCAGCCATCTGCCCCAGGGTTCAGATGCATGTGCCCCCATGCTTTGGGGGCTGGGAGGGGGGAGAGGGTTGCTTACTTGAAGCAGACCCCCTCACCCCCAACTCACAAACGGATCCATGGTGGTCCAGTGGGTTGCTGGTCACGGATCGAGCGCTCTGCCCAATCCGTGTCCAGCAATGCCTCATGTAGATGGTGTCCTTGGAAAGGGGAGAACCTCCCCTTCCCAAGGACGCCACTTTTTGCCATATCCCTGGTGGTCTAGTGGGCCCTAGGGCCCCAAACTCCCTCCCACCTTCCCTCGAATTTTTCATTTTTTTTTATAATTCCCTGGGGACAGATGGTCAGCCATCTGCCCCAGGGTTCACATGCATGTGCCCCCATGCTTTGGGGGCCGGGGGGAGAGGGCTGCTTACTTGAAGCAGCTCCCCTCCCCCCAACTCACAAACAGATCCATGGTGGTCCAGTGGGTTGCTGGTCACGGATCAGTGCTCTGCGCTGACCCGTGACCAGCAATGCCTCATGTAGATGGTGTCCTTGGAAAGGGGAGAACCTCCCCTTTCCAGGGACATCACTTTTTGCCATATCCCTGGTGGTCCAGTGGGTCTCAGGGCCCCAAACCCCCTCCCACCTCCCCCTTCCCTCAATTATTTTTTTCTTTTCACCCCAGGGGCAGTGATCATCTGCCCCAGGGGTCTCTGGTGCTGTGGCCCCATGCTTTGGGGCGACGGGGGGAAGGGTGCCGCTTACCTAGTAAGCATCCCCCCACCCCCCACGTCACAAAAGGATCTGCATTGATCTGGTGACAATGCTGCCCACGGATCGCGCGGCCTGCGCCCGATCCGCGGACAGCAATGCCACACAATGGGTATCGTTGGAAAGGGGAGGATCTCCCCTTTCAACCATACCCACCTCGATCTCTGCCTTGAAATAAGCCGGAGATCAACGCGGAGAAAGAAGGGCTCTTACCTTCTTTCTTTCACTGCAGCAACCGAAAACGGCTGCTGCAGTGATTTTACTTTCGGTTTCACTCCGACGTGCTTTGCGCACGCCGACGTGAAACTGAAGGTAATCCAGCCCCCTGGCAGTGAGGGGGGACCTCCCCCTCACATAGCCTGGGGGTTGGATTACAGTTTTGTGCGATCCCTGCTTTGCAGGGATCGCACAAAACAGAGTGCGTGAAAGGACGAGCTATCTCGTCCATGGCAACAGGGAGGTAATCCCAAGGACGAGATAGCTCGTCCTTGGCACTAAAGAGGTTAATATTACGACTGGAATTTGAGACGTCTTCTTCTATCTCCCTTGAAATAGGATTACCTATGCATTCCTTTATCCACACAAAACTTTCCGTTACCCAAAAATATCACAATCCCGCCCCTTTGAATTCCCATTTATTTTAGTCTACTTACATTCGTTTAATCACCTTGAGGCCTTCCGTATCGACTCCTCCTTCAATCGGATCACTTCGCCTTCCGTTCCACGTAGCACCCATGGAAACCAAGCAGGGATTTCTTCAAAGATGGACCTGCCCCCATCTCAATTCTTCTTGCAAGTTTATTTCTTTTGGCGGCTATCCATAGGAAACTCCATGATCTTCCAGCTAATGGCGGAGAATGCCCGATCGTCTGAAACTCTGAAGTCAAGCTAGTTTAGATCTGAAACCATCTGCACTGCTACCACATGAGCCTATGGCCCTTGGAACATGCATTTGTGGCTTGATGGGATTAATTCTGAGTCCAAATAACCGGATAAACTCAAGAAGATGGCAAGTTGCTGTTTTATTACCAATTATCTAAAACAGTGAGTTTACAACGAACATCGACACACGTATGCTCATTCTCTCAGCGATTTCCCAATAAAATACAATTATACACTTCTTTATGCATCAGAGTGATGTCATACTATGTGGCAATAGTGAAAAACCTATCGAGGGTTGGGATTGTTTAAGGGACACATCTAGATATACTATCATATAGGGGCTGTGTTTGTTATTTGCTGTCCGATATCAGGTGGACAACTTATGCCTATTTCTTCACACATGTCTTTTAAGAAAAATCAGTTACACAGTGTTTCACAGTGGATGACTGGGTGTGCATATCTATGAGTATGGTGAATGGGTGCATGCGTACATAAGCAAGGGAATGGTTTCTGAGTGCGTTTGCTTGTATTTAATGCTGGGCTGCAGAGATGATTTGTAGGGTTGGGAAAGAGGACGTGTGGGTAGCATATCTATTATAATGTAATGTATGTGAATAAGTGAGTGAATGGTGTATGGGTGACTAGGTCTCTGTGTGTGTGTGTGTGTGTGTGTGTGTGTGTGTGTGTGTGTGTGTGTGTGTGTGTATCGTGAATGGGTGAATGTGTAAAAGAGTGAGTGAATGGTTTTTGTGTTTAATGTTGGGCTAAGAAGCTGATTTTACGGTGTGGGTGGGGGCTGGGAGGAGAGGGGCTAAGGCAGTGTGCTAAAATGTAATTTTAATGGGCGTCCATGAATAAAGCAGGCATGATATGTGGTATTAGTGACCAGATTGGCATTTTGGGTAAGCCAGTCTAGCCTTTCCTACTGTGGCATGGCATTTTCTACTGGGCATCTATGATAAACCGAGCATGCTATGTGTTTTTAATGCTAGACTGGCATTTTGATGTAGCCAGTTTGGACATGTTTTCCTATTGTGGCATGTAATTTTGAATGGTATAGCCAACAGGAGTAAGTCCTTACGTGGGGGTACTGGTATATATTGGCAAAGCAAGCCTGGATATGCTTTATTATAGTATCATTACTGGCATTATGCACAAAGCAAACATGAGTATGTTTTATATGGGAATACAAGCATATATAGGGACAGTTATCATGAACTTGTTTGACCACAGAGGTATGCAGTCTGCATACTGTGGTTCTTGAAGCCCAGGACACAAAATGTTTGACACAAAAGTACACCGCAGTATGCCCATCACTGAAGGAGCAGGGAAGCAGGCAGCCGAAGCCTGCAGCGGTTAAGTGGGGAGGAGGTGGGTGCAGATGGTACCCCGTAGCGGCTGGAGGTTTGTGGGGGCAGCCCGACAAGGATTGGGAGAGGGCCGCACCCATATGGTCGAACCAGCGGAATGCAGCCTTTTGTGTTGCAATCTGCGGGTGCAACCATTTGTGCGCGGCTTGTAGACATAGAACTGGCAAAGCCAGTGTGAAATTGTTTTTATATTTGTATATATTGTGAGCAAAGGGATCATGAAAATGCATTGGAAAATGTGCACTGTTGGTCAATTGCATCTATTGGATTTTTGGATTACAGTTACCCTACAAAACCAATAGCAAACTGTCTGTCTTTTTACCCAACTTTTCACAGAAAGCGTGCTGTAGAATGTGCTATTTTAGCCCATTATTCAAAAATATTTCTCAGGGAGGGGAGGACCTCCCCCCTAGTACCACCCCTATTGTTGGGCTCCCTCGCTACACTTCCAATCTCTGGAATATTTGTGGTTAATGTTTACACCCCACCAATTAAAACATTCACCAGCCGCCAATGAATGAGTGGCTGGTGGGTGAATGTGTGTAAATGTGCACATGCAATGTTGTGGTACAGTCAATGGGCATTGAAGCATAAATGCTTTGTTACATGTTTTACTGGTATTTTTGGGCAAAGCCAACTTTATGAATGTTATTACATGGAGGAAAGTTTGAGGTGGAGGTTTATAGCACAATGGGGAAGGCAGACTGGTATTTTCCTTCTTTGGCATGGCATTTCTTACCTGCATAAAATGTAAGGCTTATATGATATGTGTTTTTAAATGGGGAGGGTGCAGCACTTGTGCAGTCACCAAGTAAAAGTGTTCTTATGACGGCATTGCATGTTTTACTGGCATTAAAGGCAAAGCCAACATGATGAGTGTTAGAACACTGTTGGCCCGGGGGTTGGGCAAGCATTTGTGCAGCAGCAATAACATGTTTTCTTCTTGTGGCAGGAGAATTCTACTGGCATTAAGGGCAAATCCAACAAGATAATGTTTGTACATGGGGATACTGGTATATACTGGCAGAGCCAGCATGAACATGCTTTTTTATGGTATCATTACTGTGCATAATATCACTGGCCACACAGAGAATTGGCTGGTACATTTGGGTGTCAGGATTCAGGAGTCAGGTGCAGCGCCTTGTTTCTATGCTAGGTGATAAATGAATAAGTTTGAATACATTACATAGTTCCGTCTTTCACCTAGTGCAGTGTGCCACGTATCCCTGCTGCAGCATGATCCTCATGCACACTGCGCATTCATGGTGGTCCAGGCCTGCATGTAGTGTGGTGCGGCCTGTGCTGTGCTGCTGAGCTTGGGGCGGGTGGGTGCTCAGCGTAGCTCACAGAGCGGGCCCCACATTTTGTTACACCACTGAGTGTAACCATTTCTAGGGGGACATGCCAGTTGAGGTTTTTACTGTATTTTTGGCACAACCTCAGCATGTTTACTACTTGAATTCATTCCATAATTTGAACAGATTGGAATCTACGAATAGACATACACAGTGAGTCCATAAAAAGCGTGTTAACACATAAACAAAAAAAGAACACCTCATGCATATTTTGAATTAGAACCTATTCTTCTTGCAGGATTCCATAATTAGAATGTGTACGTAAAAGCTTACGTTTGGAGGGCTAATTACGTGATGTGTAAAACAGTGTGAGGTGCGTTATATGAAATCCTGGGATGATGTAGACATATAGAATAGCTTATAAAAACGTTTTGTACATGTAATCTGTTCACAACACTATTTCAAGACAAGAAAGACAAGAGATTAATAAAGACTATCCTTTTCTTTCATTTATAGGATTGTACAGCTAGGTGGAATCTTCCGGTGCAGTATAACGTGTGCCCCAAAAAGAGCTGGAGAAAATAAAATGGTGGCACTTCTCAATGCTACCGAAGACACAGGGCTCTCAGTGGAAACGACAATTATCACCCAAGAATAGGACGCTACGCAAATGGCTGCAGGAAGAAAACACCGGCATCCAACATGCTTCACTGGCTCTCGGACAGCAAATCAACTGATGTTTTGTTTTTTTCTTAGCAATAGCAGCCATTTTATGCAGAGTGGTGCAATCTATTCACATAAGAAATGGAACATTTAAAATACACTTCTAGAGACTTCTGTTTTACTTTTGCTTGCATCAATGTAAACATTCACTCGAGTTATGGGGGAATGGAATGGATGGAACAGCTTGGAGGTCAGATTACTTGCATTCCTAAATTCCACTCTTGCAAATATTTGAAAATGGACAGAATTGTGTGCAGGCTGCATTTGGTTAGCAACGAATGTTGCAAGGTGGAGCGTTTTTCATTAACCCGGACATTCATTACTGTAAGGTTTAAGGTTAGCACTGAGATGGTGCTATTCTGGTTGATTTATCTCAGGGGTAACCAACATGTTATTCTACATTTGTTTTGGCCTATAATGACCGTCAACCCCAGTCAGTACATATAGGGGTGATGGATCATGGGAGTTGCAGACCAAAGCATCTGTATAGCGAGATTTTAGCAAGCCCTGAAAGAGCTCCTTTTACAGTACATCAGCTGTCAATTTGGCAACTTGATCTGCTTAGACAAGATGGGACTCATCAATTCCACCCTACTTTTTTAATGATAAAATAGCCATCCCCAGACACTTGTATATGCTAGCTTTTATTTTTATTCTGAGTTTTTTTGTTTTTTCCATTTTTTTTCATGCTCTTTATTAGATTTGTATTCCAGCAGGAAAAAGGGAGAAGCAAATATTGGCGCACGCACCAATATTAATTAACTATGGAACATAACCCATGTCATACCTAAATAATAGCCTATTCAATGATAACCATTCCAATGAATCATTTTTTTGTAAAAAAAATAAAATGTAATTGCTTTTTTTAGCTGTAGTTCTGGTCTCCAACAACCAAAGCTTACATCAACATTCAGTGAGTCATATTAGGGAATATGTTTCCACCGGCTTGGTCTATATTCTTGCCAGGCAGTAATGTCCAAAGATAGTGGATTTACAGTGGGGCATTGTACTTGCTGATAGGAAGAGGTCACCTCAAACAGCTTCAACACATTATGGATATTGGCGAAATCAGCTCGTGTCTCAATAAATACTCCAAAATGTTGGTCTTATGCTGGATCGTTTTTCATCTGTTATGCTTGGCTCTTTAAAACCATGTTGGTATTAAGAGCAAACAAAAACAAGGTCGGATTTGAATTTAAATAGTCTCACCTACATGCAGTACCACCTGCCTTTACCAGCAATGAGAGGCAAACGTATTTTTCCTGCCACCAGAACCATAAGCCCATTACTGTTGGCTTTTGCAAAATGGCTTGAACTGCCCCCCTGGCACTAGCCCTCCCTACGCACAGCTATCAATTATGTAATGCTGCGGAATGACTTTTAACCAGCTTTGATAGTAGTGAATGGTCATATCTCTTACATTCTTATGTAACGGCTTGTGAATTCATTGACTCGATAGATAACATGAAAATCAATGATCGTAGCAAAGTCAATAAACACTGAGCATTTCGTGCTGATTTCAGTTCTTAATTCTTTCCATTGCATTTAAAAAATATTGTATTGATCAGTTTTAACAACCCACATAAAAAAAGCACATCGCTAAACCATTGACCGGGCAAAATATAAATAATTTGGAAGACAAAACCTTCCTTGATAATATTAAATTACCTTCAGATCTCGAATAATTGATAGTCAAGTATCATTTTGCATAACTGTTTATGAAAGCTAGGCATAAATCATAAATCTTGTCACTTCCACTGCTACTCTGCCATGAGACTTAAAAAATAATATTGAAAGAGCAAAACATATTCGATTTCAGTGACACAAAAAAAGACACAGACAGCACGGTGAAGCATTGTTCCTTGAATTCATAACTCTTAAAATGTGAAGTTACATTTCGAGGTTCTTGTAAATTACGTGGAGGGGACCTATTGCATTTACACTTTTGCATAGGCAGGTTTCCTCTGCATAATTTTCAACTTTCTCATGCCATAGTACAAAAGTGGAGTGTAAAAAGGTGGAGTGCAGTGAAGAGTGTGGTCTGCGGTGACGGAAGTCTTTTTTCCGCAGCATTGGAAGCGAGGAGGTGCTTCTGCCGACATACAACCCAACTGCTTTACCTGTGTAGAGCATGGCGAGGAGTGCAGTGACAAGTGTGGTCTGCAGTGGTCCGTGGGGGTGAGGGCAGGGGGCCAAGGGCACAAATCTCTGCACATGATTCTGGCAGCCTTTTTGGAAGCGCTGAAAGCCTTGCACTCTAATCTGGCTACGATCCTGGTTGCGAGGAGTGCCATAAGAGCATAAGTCCTGTTGAACTGGTGTCCTTTTTCTTTTTATTAGACACTCGCAACAATTGCTTGACTCAGCAGAGTCCTACAGATTTATTCATTAGGATGCACAATATATATAATCTGAGGAGTGGTCACTTAAGGGACGATCTAAGAGCACCCAAAATGGGTGACCCTATTTGTTCAGGCATCACTTGAAAGAAAGTGATTGCCAGGAACGGTCCAAAAATATAGTTTCACTTCAAGAAACGTTGGGCAGACCAAATCTTAAATTTAAATACAGTCCGCAGTCCGTTACCATTGTATGAAAATTCAAAAAATGCCTTTGTAAATAGTCTGGAATATACTTGGTCGGCAACATAGATGAAAAGGAAGATCACTGATTTTTTTACAAAAAGACGTCCCAGTTTAGGCTATAAACTGCACTGAATTAATAATTTTGACAGACATGCCAGGTGGTTCCTTTTTAAGGGAGCAATGTCTGACTACCTGTTTGAATCAGGAAATTATGACAGACAGTCTGACTGCTTTTTCTTTGAATGCACTGCCACATGGACTAGGAAGGAGCCCTTTGCATAGGAGGGAAGAATATATTAGTCCACCACATCTGTTGGCTCCAGTGAGGAACGAAAACAAATGGCCTCCTCCTTCTTATCCTCTTGGCTCAGGAATCGGGGGTCTGACAGATTCAACACTATCAACATTAAACTTTATCCTGAACTCGTTGGTCAATGTATTTGAGCTACTAAAAGGAGAAGTCCAAACTCATACAGGAATTCTTTTGGAGCTAACGAAAGAAGTGGGCTGCTGTGATTCATATTTAGTGTGTTTGAGATCAGTGATACATTCAACTGTCACAGAATACTTAAATGAGTTAAGAGCGGAATCAAAACAGAAGGCTAATACCTTAAACAAACTACAGGGAAATTTGACCACTACTAACCAGCAAAAGGAGGTCTTAAATAGAAATGTGCAGGGATTTATGAATAAATCACAAGAAATTATGGAAGCTGTTGAGGCATGTCCAATGCCTGTTGAGACAGATCGGGCAAATCAGGATTTGGATGACACGCCTTTTTCACAGTCCGTTTTAGAGGAATTTATAAGATTGTCTCAGATCTCGGATAAGCCGGGCATGGAAGAAGATACGAATGAAGATTCCTTCTTGGAGGCAAATCAACAGTCCCAATTAGTTGGCACACGAATGTTCCGACAATGATGAAAGACCTAGTACATGAGGAGGACACAAACGCAGTAACTCTCGAAATCGAGAACGATCGGGGGAGAGACGGGTCCAATTTCAAGATCAGTTCAGCCAAAGAGGACAGGACACCACAAGGAAGCCTTTTTTAGGCTGAGGTGGCAGACGGAGAGGCCGAAATAGAGGACAAAATCAAGACTCCGACAAAATCACGAGGAGCAGGGGGAGAGGACTACTCCAACAGCAGAACTATCAGTGATTAACCTCTCGTCCCACCCTTTGAAGATGTCTGAAACTAAGGTCTTACAGAAAGGGCTGAGTTTCGTGCCCACTGCACGACATGATGCATTTAAGACGAGAATTGATCTAGCGAAACTGATGAGGAAGATCCGATTACGACAACATTTTGGTGAACAGGATGCAGAACAAGATGCAAATAGACAAAAGGACACAACTGGACTCCATCCTAAATCGACTTTCTACCACAGAATATATCTGCTGAATCAATCACCTTTGAGAAGGCGATTATTAAGAAACTAGAAACCATTGAGAACGATGAAAAGCCACATTTCAGAATTTCTCAAAGGAAGAACTTCAAGCTCTACGTGACCTAAGTAACAACAAGGAGGTTACAATAAAACCAGCAGACAAAGGAGGGTCCATCGTCGTTATGAATGCCCTCGACTATGACCAGATTGTGACTAAACTACTAAACAACAGGACCCACTACCAATTCTTACCCTGCAACCCCACAGAAACCCTCTGCACTTTGATTGCTGGTATCATGGAAGAAGCAGCCTGTGAAGGCCATATTAGCACCAAGGAAGCAGCGCTCTCTGCCCCAAATTTCCAAAAATACCGGCTTTCTATGCACTACCCAAAGTGCACAATGGAACTTTACCTTGCCCGGGCAGTCCCATTGTGGCAGGCATCCAGTCAATCCTTGAGCCACTTTCTGAATTCGTGGATTTCTTCCTATGACCGGATGTCCCAAAGATGTGGTCTTACTTAAAAGACACCATCAGCATCTTGAATATGGTCAACAACCTACCATTTGATCCGGAGACACAGTACTTATTAACACTCGATAAAGAGGCTTTATACCCTAATATACCGCAGATAGAGACCCTACAAATTGTGGAGAAAGTTCTCCAGTAACTGAGCCCTACTTTGGGCATGCCCATTCAACTTATCCTTCAATTGACGGAAATAGCTCTCACTAGGAACTTTTTCCTTTACAAGGAGACTTTCTTTCAACAGTGTTTCGGAACTGCAATGGGGGCAACTTTTGCCCCAGCCCTGGCCAATCTTTATGTTGCCAACTTCAAAGAGAGATACATATTCCCTGCCACCAACCCATTTTGGTCACAGATTGCAGTATGGACTTGTTACATAGACAATATCTTTACCATCTTCACTGGCAATTCAACCGCTCTCAATGACTTCATGATGTGGCCCAACTCCAGGAACAGTTACTTGAAGTTTACCCACAATGCCACCAAACAGGTAACACAATTCCTGGAAGTTCAGATACACTCAGAAGCAGGCAGATTAAGTACAACGGTATTTAGAAAACCCACAGGCAGTAACTAACTCCTGGAATACTCTAGCTTCCATCCGAAAACCCTCAGTGACAACTTGCCATTTGGCCAATTTTTACAGTATAGAAGAAACTGTTCCAGCCTCCAGGAATACGATATACAATCACAGGTTCTCAAAGATCGCCTGCTTGAGAGAGGGTATCCAAACAGGATGATTAGGCAAGCAAGGAAATGGGCTAGGAATATCCCACAAGACATAACTTTACAACAAAAAGTAAGACCAGAAGGACCCAAAACCATCACTGCAGTCTTCGGCTACTCAAATAAAACAAACACGATCAAAAGAGAAATCCTTAAACTTTGTCCAATTCTCAATGTGGGGGCTACCAGTCTCCCACCCCCCAGGTTCGCTATGAGAAAGGGAAAGAACCTTCAAGATACTTTAGTCCATTCTTACCAAGAGCCGAATGACAACACGCAACACACCACACTGTGGGACACCACTCCCACAGTTGGGCACTCTCCTTGTGGACATTGTAACATCTGTACCCTGAATAAACGTACAAAGAATGTTGGAACTGGGCCTCCAAACACCATGGAGACAAAATTCTCTGATGAACTGCAACACAGCAAAAGTCATTTATGTCATCAAATGCCCCTGTAATCTTATCTATATAGGGATGACCAGTAGATGCGTAAAAAAACGGATACAGGAACATATGTCTTGCATAAGGACGAAACAGGAGAATGCCCCTTTAGTCGCACATTTCCTACAAGAGAGATATGCAGCACAGGAAATAAGATGGAATATTATAGAACGGGTTAAATGTCCCAGGAGAGGAGGAGACGTTGCCAGTATGCTGCTGAAATGCGAACAGAATTGGATTTTCCATCTGGGTCTTAATGAATCCATTTCCTGGCAAGCACTGTCTGTTATTGAATAGATACAAATCCTTGCCCTACATAATAGGTGGGCATTCTTTTGATAGATCTATGCTCGACACACAGTGCTCTACATGCAGCCTGGAATCTAGGCCATGGACTCAGCAGATAATCTATAGCAAACATCCATTCAGGCTTCTCATAAATAAAAAATAAATAAAAAATATAAATTGACATAGCAAAAAGTAAAAATATATGATGGGCTAAACATAACTTGCCTTAAAACATGTGTACATAATTGCTATACCAAACTGGAGCATTCCCTGAATTGATGTCAGTCAAAAGACACCTTGATGTGGATAACAAGAACTAACATCTATCACACATCACAGTTTTGGATGCCATCTGTACGTCTCCCTGGGTGCCTGCTCGCCTGGCCTTCTCCGGTCTTCGAGTACTATGGGACGCGCCGGCGAATGCCTGCTACAACTGTAGGGACCGGCTAGTTACCGTAAAAATTATAAACCTCTGCTCCTGTATGAAAGTGGCTAGTTACCGTATCAAAGTAAGTATTCCTCCGAGGCTCTGATTTACAGAGTGCTTTGTTTCTCTTCTCTATGACTGAGAAAGCACATGTCACTAGGATATGTTGTGATACAATAAGGTGAAATTTGCCACAATCAGTGGCCTTGGGGCTACGGTCCACATTGTCTCACCCATTGACTTGGTCTACCTAATAATCGATCCATAGAATTAAGGATTGTATTGGGGGCAAAAACGGGTTGATATATAGCCCATGTTATTAATAGACAACGATATTGTACTGTAAACATGCCACACCAAAAGGAGATGTAAGCATAGGCCCATGTACTTACCCAACAGGCCCCGCTCTCTCATATCTTGATACATAATCACTAGAGAAGGCATAAGGGTATTCATAACGACCCACACCACCTTTTTAGTGATTTATTCTTTTGTTTCCACAGTAAGAATACTCTGAGGTTGCCGTGAACATACGTGGACAACAGTCAAGTCCCGCACTAGACATTATCATATACTTTGACTAAAGTTGCATGGAAGGTTAGTACATATCGACATCATCTGTGTTTGAGATACCGTTGACTGCACGACTTTGTATATTACCAAAGCACGCATGCAACAGCCTTGCGCTCTCTCACTATGTATTAAGATGTATACTATACTGATGTCTTGCACACTCACTGTACTAATTAGAGGCACATGATATATACTGTACCCTCTATAGCAACCTAGCCTGTAGCAGTAATTGAGAAGTGACCGTGGACTATTTTTTGTTTGTCCCTAGGTTCCTCTCTTGAACTTCCAAGTCAATGGCAATAAGAAGTGGGGTAAAGTATATTCCCCATGGCAATGCTGGTGATCAACTGTCTGAATTTACGAGTTAGACTGTCCTGAAGAAAGTGGTCATATCCACACCTGCACCACTGAAACTGGTAGACAGTGTTTGTGACATGGTGGAGGCAAAAATAAACCTACCTACACTCTGAACAACCCTATTTTTTAGCTCTCCCATACTCTGTCTAGCATCAAGCACCTATAGACAGATGATGTGGGTCGATATATGTTTGTCTTTGTCTTAGAAGCTCATCTAGACAGGTAGTGCCAGTTACTCACCTCTTCTGGCATAGCCTTTCCATTTTGAGCTATCTGATTTTAAGCTAAGTTACCCTAGGACTACCTAGCCTGTCTACGGGATATTAAATTACTATGTACCCATAGTAGAAGGTTGAGACCCTGCCATAGGTGTTAACCTTTTAACACTTCTTCTCCCACCCTTACCCATTAGGGTGCCAGTGACCTGGGACAGACAAGGTTGTAACAATCATCAGATTGTCAGTTTATTTAAAAATGATTTCTCTTTACCTTCTTTTCCTGTCCCTTTTAGATAAGCGGCCAATCAGCGCTTTCTAGCAATACTTTGGGATTAGGCAGGGATAGTGAGCAATACAATCTATCCTTCTGTCTTCGATAACAACCTTGTAACTCCCAGGCCACCCCCCCTTTGGGGTCTGTCTGGTATATGGAAGATTTCTGCGTTGTAGAATAATCAGGGCATTACTCTGTATACTGTTTTCTCAGTGCCCCCCAGTTTTTGTGGCATTAATGTTCAGCTCAATTTCCACTGTATCTCTGTGTAAAAAGAAAGGGAAGAAAAAGAAAAAGAACGCTCAAGCTAATGAGGAAGCGATGTCATATAACTCCCGGTTGGCTGAGTGTAAAAACTAAGAAACAAAAAGCATGAAAGATAAAAAGTGGGGACAGTTCAAATTCTTTCATACTTTAAATCAGATGGAGCAAGTGGCTCCTGCACACATTAAAAATACTAAAAATGTACCAAAGTGCATTGATCAACAAACAAGCCCCAGTGACTATGCGATATGAGAGTGCAGGAAGGAGGTTAATTTGGAGGCAGCAGTGTCAAGTAAAAGTTCCCTACCTCCAAAGGAAGATCTCTCATTAAAGAAGGTGTGTGCAGGTGTTCAAATAGAGAAAGTACTGGCCCCAGTTCAATGGGAACTAATCTTTTATTGGGGGAAAAAGTACACGAGACCTGCCTGCACAAACACAAAGACAATACTACAAGAATCATCTGACTTGGGGAGAAATCTGGCTGTGAGTAGGCAAATGAAGAAAGGAATGGCTCCTGCAAGATGGGAACCAATATTTTACCGGGGGATAAAGAATGCAAGCATGGCTGATATAGGAACAGAGTTATCATTAAAGGATTGTACTGATTTGGGGCAGAGCTTGGCGGTGGCAATAGAACCAGCATAACCCTTGAAGGAAGCGAAGGACAATGTTTCTCTTTTTATACATGGTAAGTATTCGTCTGCTGAGTGTTCAAAAGTTCATAGTGATACATCTAAAACAAGTACTGCAGATGAGTCCACCTTTCTGACTAACCATCCATCTGCCTGCCTGTCAGCTTAAATCAGACAGGTTTTAAAATCTTGAACCAAAGTGCAACATTAACAATTGTAAAGGAAATACTAGAACTGTTTCTTTTTTCTACTCATGATATTCACCACATACACTTTCCATTTGATAATTGCGCAAATGTAGTGGAAATAACTTCAAAAACTCGTATGGGTGTGAATGTTTTCTTGGCTGTAGAAACAGAATTTCAAAAAGTGGGATATGAGGTATCAGCTGTCATTTCTGGAAAAAAGCATCGATGGTCCCCAAATAAGCATAAAAAAGTAATGAATGTAACAACGTTAATCATTCTAAACAAAATAAAGTAAGGAAATCAATTACTGAAAAAGGGGAGACTGTTGAGGTGGGGTATCACCAATCTTTGAGTGACAACAAGACGAAGATTTGGTCCTTATGACTGGACATGTTGTCACAGGTCTTTCAGAAGCTGGGTGTCTCGGATGAAATGTTTTAGCAAAGGAGAGGCTGAATTTAATAAGTTGGAAAATGTTGGGCTCCATGACCTTTAAGAACAAAACTATGAGTGAGTTTGTAACCAAGGAGTATGATTTAATCATATATCAATGTTGTTGTTTGTTAGGTTTTGTAGAAATTTGCTGATTATTTTAATTAAGAATGTTTTACCAGAACCAGCTTCATCACTTTCATACAGGAGCAGAGGGTTATAATTTTTACAGCTACAGGTGTTAGTTTCATGTTTAAAACCATGTTCAATTTCTTGAGTGACTTCTAGATAAATGGTGAGTTGTTAATCATTTAGCTGTGATTCAAGCACTGACAAGTCTTCCTCGGATTGTTTATATTGATACATGGCATACCTCTGTTATGGTTATTTCTGCTTCATTTAGAATGAGTGGTTCTACACGTGGCTCTTGGCTTCCTGTAAGGGAAGGTGGACTGCCCTCGGGATTGTCTTTGTCTAATTGAGCTTCAATTTCTTCCTCTTGTTGGTGTTCATTGTCCAACATTTATGATAATATGATATGATATGATATGGCATTTATAACGCGCCTATACACAAGTGTTTCAAGGCGTGATGAGGGAAGGGGGGGAACAGAGGGAAGACAAAAAACGATCCTACTAGGCCAGGTGTCATTCAGATCGTGCAAGTGCAGGGGAAGGAGGAGAAGTACGGGGGGAGGAGGAGAGGACAGTGCAGTACAAGGGATAAGAAATTAAATAACAATAAGTAAAAGTACGGCCAGCAGGTGGTAAGTACAAGGGTAAGTGCAGCTGTCAGGTGTCAAGTGCTGGTACTGGGACTGTAGGGATACAGAAAACAGTCCCCTAGTGCAGAGGTTGCCAGGAAGGCAGTGCAGGAGTGCGAATGGCAGGGGAGGGGACCTGGGCCCGAGATCAGAGGGTGGCCAGGTAACCAGTGCAGTTTCAGTGTTAGCCAGGAAGTCAGCAAGGGAGAGGAGGAGAAAAAGTAGATGCAAAGAGAAAGGTTTTGAGGTGCTTCCATAACCGAAGATGATTCTCCTCAAGTTTCAGGGAGGCAGGGAGGCTGTTCCAGAGGGAGACCCCAGCCGAATAAAGAGATCTACCACCAACTCGTTGCTTGGAGAAGTGACTGACCCTGAAGGAGTTTGAGGCAGATGAGCGAAGAGCTCGAGAAGGAAGGTATTTAGGAAGAGAGAGTTAAAGGTATTGAGGCCCCATGCCCCAACAATACAAAAATGTGTTTGTATTGTTTGAAATTTTCATTTGTTATACTGCTTTCATTTGCTTTGAATGCAGCTTCAAATGAGTCATAGTCACCTAATAATTCTTTTTATTTTCTCCAAGGTTTGAAAAGTTGGAGTAAGGCTGTGTAATACAGTTCTCTATGTTGTGGAGATTTAAATGATAACTTTATATGATTAATTAGACTGGGTGTGGTGAGTTTCACTAGGCTTCATTTACAAGTTGAGGCTGAATATTTGCCAGTTGTCTCATCTGGTGTGACATTGTTTTTGTAGGTGTAGTATTGAGCAATGTCATACAGACACATGTTTTCCAAAGCATTAGTTCTGTTTTGGTAGTATGTGTCAATGATTTTTTTTTTAAAATGTCCTGGAGGTTGGTAGTATTTCTGGCTATTCTTTCTATCTATTGGTAGTATTTTAGTACTCTTTTTTGGGATGAAGCTGGTCCAAGGTTTAGCCAGACAATGTGTTCAGATTTGCCATATAAGGCTGTACCTGTTAAACGGTCTGCAGTTTCGTAGCACCCACATTCTCTATGAGAGTGCATTTTTATACCAAAGCTGTACATTTTTTGTGATAGTGTTTTGCCAGATGATATGTCATCCCAGAGGTCTTTTGGCTCTGTTTTCTCAGCTTTGGTGAGATAGGCTGTGACATAACTTGCATCTGCAGTGGAAGTGTCTTCAGTGTATTGTATGTCTATGTTTGCATTCCACAAGAGGGCAATGATTGCATTGTAATCATTAATGTACTTGGATTCTTTGTCCCGTTTAATGTGGTATGTCAATTTAGGGGATTTGCCTTTTTTACGATGTGTCTAACAGAGGACATCATGTGATTTTCTTGTCCTTTTTTGCAGACCGGTCTAGGGAAGCCAAAGTGACATTTGGTATAGTATTTGCTTTCATTTTAATATATACTTTGGCAGCATTTGCCACAAATATATGTTTTTGGAAGCATAGGACTTGTGTATGTAGGTCACTATCTGTGGTTTCTGAATGGATGTCACAGGTAATGTATTTTTGAACATAGTGGTGTAACTATCATGGCCAAATTTAGGAGCATCTTTTACCCACAAAAGCATGTGGCTGTGTGGTGCCCCTATGGATTGATATTCTTTTCTCCAAAGGTAGTGATACACTTCTCCGAGCAGAGGGGTAGTTTTATTGCAGATAAAGTGTAGCATGGCAATGAAGCGATGGTGAAAGTACCTTGATACATTGACAGGGTCAAGAGAACAGAGTTCTTCTGATGTTTCTATATCTATTCCGTCTTATTTTGGTTTGCAGTGCGTAAGAAGTCGTGCAAGTCATCCCATGCATATTCTGCACAACTTAAAGTAACAAACCATGTGGGTGGACATAGCTTCCTAAACATATGAAACCACAGACCAAGGGCCCTTTAAGACAAGGTAGCAAAATGGGGATGCAGAATTTACTCAAACATCAATAATCAAAACTGACTCAGGAAGTTGGCAAACTTGGTCTGTTTTATTTGCAATTATCTAAAACAGGGAGTTACAACGGACATCAACGGACGTTCGATCAATTTCTCTCAGACCATATTATAAAAAACACAACTTTTGAAGCCAAAACTCATCATGAGTGACGTCACACCCCGTGGCAAACTACAAAAACCTACGTAGTAATGTGATAGGTTTACAGGGAACATCTAGGTATACGTTGCATACTGACGGGGGAAGTGATTGGGTCTCTACTGTCAGGTGGGCAATTAAACCCATCCAAACTGCAAGTCATCTTTTGTGTCACTCTAATACTCAACACTCTATTGGTTACATAAACTAGAGCCATCTTCTATTGGTTTGGCACCCTTGTACCCTTCTGGAATATTCCACACACTAGCAGCACGTAGGCTACCATACCAGGTGCAGGGAGGGTCGGCGTGATCATGCCTCCCCTCCCAATTAGCCCAATACCTATCATCATTCTTGCAGTCTGCCAGTCAATTAAGGGTTTTGAATTTGGCAATAAAAGGGAGTATCTTCTTGGTTTCTGTGTGGCTCGACCCAATGTCTGTTTTGATCTGACCATGTGGCTTGGTGTAATGCTCACCTGGCTCCCACGGAGGCGCTGGTCTGGTCTGGGTTGCTGTGGCCTCTTCAAGCGTGATGCGCAGAATTCAGACCACCGATTGAACAGGACCCCCAAATCTTGCTTATCTGGCCCGTAGGAATATCCTTCTGCAGATGAGAAAGGGAATTAACTGTCTGCTGAATAGTGTGCTTGCTCCCCCCTTTCCCCCTTCGTTCTTCTCTGACTTCCTCCAAAACCCCTGGTTTAAGCTCACCTTATGGTTTGGAAGGATGAACTCTCCATCCTGCTTCTGGTGCAGGGGCGCGCGTTCGTCCAGTTACTTCACTGGTTTTCAGAATGGCGCTGGCAAATCCACTTGACTTTTCAGAGCGATACGCCGTAAGTATGAAGATGCAAAAGTTCAAGTGTGAGCCTCCTTTTATGTTGTTTTTTCTGTCCTTTATTTCAGGTGCAGAACAAAGGCGATGGGTTGAGGGGTTAAATTGCCGGTGGTAAAATCAGGTGAGTTAGTGATGAGGGCGACCCCTCTAAATGTCTTTATAATTCCCCAGTAATGTCTTTTGTCCTTTCCCCATAGGGGCTGGGGTGCGGTACCTGCCAAAGATGCGGCGCCGACCCGAGATGTGGAATGGTTCACCAAGAAAAGCCGGTAAGTAATATGGCTGAAAATTCGGCTTTCCTCTTGTGTTCCCTTGCTCACCTTTTGTCTCTTCTTCTCTCCCCTAGGTGCAGAGATGTGGCGACCGGTGTTGAGAGCCGCGATGGAGCCGGGCGGCGTCTCGGGAACAGGTGAGTGAAGCGCGGCACTGCAGCGAGCAACGCGGTGCTTTTAAAGTCTTCCTTGAGGAATGCTGGCGTGAAGATTCCGGATGCAGGTAAGAAGGTTGAATAAGTTCTTGGTTTTCACCTTTCTCTTCTCTTGTTCCCTTACAGGTGTTCCAGGTTCGAGGCGGGCGTGGCTGGAGTCCAGGTGCAGGAGCAGACACAGTGAGCGTTCAGCTGCTGGGATGCAGAACAACGCGAAGCACGTGTGGCTGTCCGGGCGTGGCTTAAATAGCCTTGGAAGAAGTTCCAGGTGAGTATTCTTCCACAGCCCCACCCAAGTAACAAAATAGTTCCTTCAGAAAAATAGTCCCTCCTAAGCCTCATTTGGCTTGGTTCTTCATGCAGCATGGTCTGCATCAGGTGAGTGTGCAGCATGGTCTGCTTCAGGTAAGTGCACCAAACACTTCCTCTTATGAGCCTGGCGCCTTTGGCGCCAGGACTGATGTCCAACATGAGCCTGGCAGGACAGAGTCCAAAGAGCCCCTATAAAGGGCCACTGGGCTTTTACCCGGGGGCGTGATGCCTGCTCCCAGGAGTGCTGGGCCTGGCCTGGTGCTCCGGGGGTAGGCATCATGACAGCTCTCCCCCCAAGGCCCCTCCCAAGGTCGTTTCCCCAGGAGGTTTTGGTTTGTTCGGAAATTCCGATGGAACCTTTTTAGTAGCCGAGGTGCATGTACGTGGTCGCTGGGTTCCCAAGATCTTTCCTGAGGCCCGTACCCCTTCCAATCAATTAGATAGAAAAGTTTTTATTTTGAGATCTTGGAGTCCAAAATGTTCTTCACCTCGAATTCAGGCTCCCCATCTATCTGGATTGGTTCTGGTGGCTTTATTAATCTGGTTCCTGGTTGCACTGGTTTCAAAAGCGACACATGAAAAACGGGGTGAATCCGCATGTTAGCTGGTAGATCTAGCTTGACTGCCACTGGGTTAATTATAGCTTTGATAGAGTAAGGGCCTAAATACCTTGGATTAAAAGTCTGAGGTCCCTTGAGCGATAAGTGTTTGGTAGCCAACCATACTTGATCCCCTATTTGGTATGGAGGCGCCTCCTTTCGATGCAGATCTGCATTCCTTTTGTATTTCCCTTTCGCATGTTGTAAGTGTGCAGTAGCATCCTTGAAGGCTTGAGTAATCGTAGTATGCAAATGGTCCACTGCGGGTATTTCGAGGCTCAAAGGTGAGTCCAAGTCTGAAGTACGAGGGTGATGTCCATATAGTGTATAAAAGGGGCTCTGACCAGTTCCAGAGTGTATCGAGTTATTGTATGCATATTCAGCCACCCATAAAATATCCTTCCAATTACCCTCCGATTGGTGCAACATACATCGTAGATATTCTTCAAGGGTCTGGTTCGTTCTCTCCATCTGACCATCGGTCTGTGGGTGGTGGCTGGTTGAGAGTCTTACGTCGATTTGTGCCAGTTGACATCACTTTTTCCAAAAATTAGAAATAAACTGGCTTCCCCGGATCGGAGATTAGTATGGATGGGAATCCATGCAGACGGATATTTTCGAGGAATTCCTTGGCAAGAACAAAAGCTGAAGGTAATCCTTTCAACGGAATAAAATGGGCCATCTTGGAAAATAAATCCACCACAACCAGAATAGTATTGTATCCATTACAAGAGGGCAGGTCCATGATAAAATCTAGTGACAAGGTGTGCCAAGGTGCTGGTGGAATGTCTAAGGGTTGAAGAAGACCGGCGGGTTTTGTTTTTTGACCTTTGTTTTGGGCGCAAACTCCACAGGACATCACGAAAGATTTAATATCCTTTCGCCAGGACGGCCACCAGAATTGTCGTTTAATTTTTTCCTCTGTTTTGGCAATGCCAGGATGTCCTTCCATCAGAGTATCGTGATGCCGGGAAATAACCAGTTCTTGCAATTACTTTTCTGGCAAAAATAAACGTCCTTGGAAGTAAGGTAAGCCATCGTTGATTGAAAAGGCAGACCCCCTTTTGATCCAATCCTGCAAGGCTGAAGAGTCCAGGAATAGTTTTACCCGTACTTGAATGTCTTCAAGGGTTTGTAAAGTGGTTATCCCCAAGATTCTTTGTTCGGGAATTATCAGCACATGTTCTGAGTTTGTGTCCATTTCTCCCATTCCAATTCGAGATAGCATGTCCGCTTTGCCATCCTTACAGCCGGGACGGTAGGTGATTACAAAATCGAACTCAGCAAAGAATAAAGCCCATCGGAGCTGTCGTGAAGACTGAGCCTTGGCAGTTTTTAAATATTGTAAATTTCGGTGATCAGTGATCACGGTGATGGTATGCCTGGCGCCAAGAAGATAATGCCGCCAAGCCTTAAAGGCGGACTTAATGGCTAATAATTCCTTATCGGTGATTGCATAATTTATCTCCGGCGGCGAGAACTTTCTGGACCAAAATGCTACGGGATGCAGTTGGTTGGTTTCAGGGTCTCTCTGAGACAGGACAGCTCCCATGGCCAAGCTGGATGCGTCGGTTTCGACTATATATGGGAGATCAGGACGCGGGTGTTTCAAAACAGGTGCGGACGTAAATTTAGCTTTTAATTCCTGAAAGGCCTGTTCAGCTTCCTCGGCCCATTCAAAACATTTATTCTTCCGCAAGAGTGCATTGATGGGTTGCACCACCCGTGAAAATTCCGGGATAAACCTGCGATAAAAATTGGCAAAACCAAGCATGCTTTGGACACCTTTCACCGAACTAGGTGATGGCCATTTGAGGATGGCATCCACCTTCCGTGAGTCCATTCGGACCCCTTTAGGTGTCAGGATGAATCCAAGAAACTCAACCTCGGTGGTATGGAAAACGCATTTTTCCAGCTTTGCAAACAGTTTGTGTTGGCGCAATTTCTCAAGGATGGCCCTGACATGTTTTCTGTGATCAGATTCCGAAGAGGAGTACACCGGAATGTCATCGATATACACGACAACACAGACATCGATGAGTTCCCGAAGGACATCGTTCATGAAGAAATGGAAGGCAGCTGGCGAGTTGTACAACCCGAAAGGCATCACCTGGTATTCGAATAGTGCATATTTTGTACGGAAGGCCGTTTTCCATTCGTCGCCTTCTTTTACTCGTACCAGATGATAAGCCCCCCGGAGATCTAACTTGATGTATATGCAAGCGTCCTTCACCTGGTCAAGGAGTTCAGGGATCAAAGGCAGAGGGTAACGATTTTTAACAGTTATCTGGTTCAATGCGCGGTAATCGATACAAGTTCTAAGGTCACCTTCTTTTTTTGGCACGTAGAACAAAGCCGAGGATGCCGGAGACTTTGACGGGCGAATGAAACCATTGGCTAAGTATTGATCTAAATATTGTCTCAAATGCAGGTTCTCCGGCTCAGTAAGGGCATAAATCCTGCTACAAGGGGGTTGTGCACCGGGCACCAGATCGATTTGGCAATCGTACGATCTGTGAGAAGGTAACGTGTTGGCCTGTTCCTTTTGGAAGACGTCCTGAAAGTCTTGGTATTCCGGAGGTAGTTGCATGGAGACAGAGGTTACTGATGCTAGATTGATCTTCAGATTTTCTGGGTAGCAGGTTCGTGCACACTCTTGAAAGGTTATTCTCTTCGCTCGCCAATCAATTCGAGGATTATGTGTCTCTAACCAAGGAATTCCGAGAATAACCTGGAACTGTGGAGCCTTGATTACATCAAACACAACTGCCTCCCGATGGCCGTCCGGACCTACAAGTGTCACCTCAGCTGTGGAATGTGTTACCGGTCCCGAGGCAATTTCGGTTCCATCAACTGTGGTGATGACATCTTTGCTGGTTTTAGGACGCAGGGGGAGGTTAATCCTGGAGACCAATTCACGATCCACGTAGTTTCCTATAGCCCCACTATCGATGTATGCCTTTATTGCATGCAACCGCTTAGGCTGTTCCGAATCTATGAGGACCATTGGCACAGTGAAATGCGAGGTCTGAGAGTTCATTTTCAAGCTCGGCAAGCGGACCCCTACGCTTGTTGGGCAGGGTCGTTTCCCGATACAGAGGTTTCATGGATTTTATCAGCGGCTCCTACCACCTTCCTGGGTGGCCTTGCCGGGCAATCTCGTAGAAAGTGTCCAGAGGATCCACAATAAAGACATAAGTGCATCTGCCGTCTTCTTTCACGTTCCTTTTGCGTTAAAGGTCCTTTAACTCCTCCGATTTGCATTGGCTCAGAGGCTTCAGCCCCTTTGAAGTTAGCGTGGGTCTTGACTAACACCCGGGTCTCAAACTTGGACCGATCTGCTTTTCTGTTTTGCAGTCTGTGATCCAATTGGACCTCTAAGTCTATATATTCTGAGCATTCTTGGGGCGGATTTACAACTTGGGCCAGGACATCTTTAAGTTCTCCGCGTAGACCTCGATAAAATAACGTGATTCTTTTATCCTCTGGCCACCCAGTTTCCACAATTAGTCTATTAAAGGTTGCAATGTAGGAAAGGAGGTCTTGATTGCCCTGTCGCAGAGATAGAAGTTCGTCATCTAGAGCCTGCCCCTGGGAGTGACGAGCAAATAACCTTTCCATGCTTGCTTGAAATCCTTGAAAATCACGAAGAATTGGGTCATCTTGAGTTACCAGTGGAACTGACCAATCAGCAGCACTGCCGCTGAGATATGACAATACAAAGGCTACCTTGGTCTGGTCATTAGGGAAGGCCCCAGGTCTGCACAGGAAATGCAAACGACACTGATTCATGAATACGGCGAATCGTTTGGGGTCCCCAGCAAAGCGTTCGGGTGGGGCCAGCGGCATGTTTCCAGGTAGATTAATCTGCACTGGGTTACTGGAAAGCACAGGAGCGGGGTTCCCTCCGGAACCGGGTAAAGGAGTTTGTCCAGCTTGACCTTGCAAAAGCTGTCTAGCCAGGTCATCAGCTCTTTCCTTTGTTACAATCACTTCCCTCCTGAGAGCATTAGTCTCTTGACGAGCGGCGTGTACTTCGGCCCATAATTCCCCCAGTAGTTGGGCCAACTGGTCAGTCTCGGAAGTTTCCATAGCGCCTGGGTGGGAATTTGTAGGAAGGCTTTGCGTTCTGTAACGCTCACCTGGCTCCCACGGAGGCGCTGGTCTGGTCTGGGTTGCTGTGGCCTCTTCAAGCGTGATGCGCAGAATTCAGACCACCGATTGAACAGGACCCCCAAATCTTGCTTATCTGGCCCGTAGGAATATCCTTCTGCAGATGAGAAAGGGGATTAACTGTCTGCTGAATAGTGTGCTTGCTCCCCCCTTCCCCCCTTCGTTCTTCTCTGACTTCCTCCAAAACCCCCGGTTTAAACTCACCTTATGGTTTGGAAGGATGAACTCTCCATCCTGCTTCTGGTGCAGGGGCGCGCGTTCGTCCAGTTACTTCACTGGTTTTCAGAATGGCGCTGGCAAATCCACTTGACTTTTCTGAGCGATGCAAAAGTTCAAGTGTGAGCCTCCTTTTATGTTGTTTTTTCTGTCCTTTATTTCAAGTGCAGAACAAAGGCGATGCGTTGAGGGGTTAAATTGCCGGTGGTAAAATCAGGTGAGTTAGTGATGAGGGCGACCCCTCTAAATGTCTTTATAATTCCCCAGTAATGTCTTTTGTCCTTTCCCCATGGGGGCCGGGGTGCGGTACCTTCCAAAGATGCGGCGCCGACCCGAGATGTGGAATGGTTCACCAAGAAAAGCCGGTAAGTAATATGGCTGAAAATTCGGCCTTCCTCTTGTGTTCCCTTGCTCACCTTTTGTCTCTTCTTCTCTCCCCTAGGTGCAGAGATGTGGCGATCGGTGCTGAGAGCCGCGATGGAGCCGGGCGGCGTCTCGGGAACAGGTGATTGAAGCGTGGCGCTGCAGCGAGCAACGCGGTGCTTTTAAATGGAAGTCTTCCTTCAGGAATGCTGGCGTGAAGATTCCGGATGCAGGTAAGAAGGTTGAATAAGTTCTTGGTTTTCACCTTTCTCTTCTCTTATTCCCTTACAGGTGTTCCAGGTTTGAGGCGGGCGTGGCTGGAGTCCAGGTGCAGGAGCAGACACAGTGAGCGTTCAGCTGCTGGGATGCAGAACAACGCGAAGCACGTGTGGCTGTCCGGGCGTGGCTTAAATAGCCTTGGAAGAAGTTCCAGGTGAGTATTCTTCCACAGCCCCACCCAAGTAACAAAATAGTTCCTTCAGAAAAATAGTCCCTCCTAAGCCTCATTTGGCTTGGTTCTTCATGCAGCATGGTCTGCATCAGGTGAGTGTGCAGCATGGTCTGCTTCAGGTAAGTGCACCAAACACTTCCCCTTATGAGCCTGGCGCCTATGGCACCAGGACTGATGTCCAACATGAGCCTGGCTCCAACGGCGCCAGGTCAGAGTCCAAAGAGCCCCTATAAAGGGCCACTGGGCTTTTACCCGGGGACGTAATGCCTGCTCCCGCGGGTGCTGGGCCTGGCCTGGTGCTCCGGGGGTAGGCATCATGACACTTGGAGACTTCGTTTCTGAGCTCTTTTCTGTATTTAATTCTATTAAACGATGAACTGTTGACGCCGTCAGTCTTTTTCCATTCTGTCTTAAACAGAAGTGTGTTTCTTTCTCACATTCATGTAACTACTGATTGGACAACCAGACTCACTGTGGCCTCGTCTTCTTGCTTCTGGGCCAGCCAAGCCTTTCTTGAATTTCTCCTCCGCTATCAGTCATTTTCCAACTGTGCCACACTGAAAACTCTAGCCAATCACGGGGTTTCAGGCCCTGCTAAATTGCATCGTGGAATATCCAGGTTTTATACATTCCTATGTATTGTACATTGGTTTATCATTGCAACTATTCACTAGGAGCCAGCCTTAAAATCACTTTGTCTACTTGCGTTACTGCGTCTGTACAAGTGTGAACTGTTTTGCATTTTCTACAGCATTTCTGTGGCATGAGCATCTTCATCTCGAGCCCGAAATGTTGCGCATCTTTGACACCTCCTCTTCAGATTCTATAAAATGTCTTTTCTGGATGCATCAGCTCTAAGCCACATGACGTCACCAGGGCTCCAAGTCACTTGAAAATGTTCACCATCCATTGTGCAAAACACACAAGAATATTGACCCAAACCAGCTGCCATCACCAATGTCTTCCACTTCATCCTCTATCTTGACGTGCAGGTTTGTCAGCAATGTTATGAGCTCATGAGAAGGTATGAACGTGTAACATGATTCTCCGATTTTGGACACAAACACCTCCATCCATAACTGTGATCATGTCCAAGACATATCTTTTCTGAAGAGTCATCAGTCTTATGGCTCTCAGCTCCTCCTTGATAGCATTGAAACCCTTTATGGTGGTGTTGATCGTCTGCAGAAGCTCCCATCTGGTTATTTGTAACCATTTGGTATTTGCTGCCATCGGAATCCGGTGCATAAAGATTGTCATGAATATTGATGAAGTCTGACTGAACAGTCTGTGCTCATATGGGTTGGCATCAAAATCTTTTATCGACCTGGCTGAGAAATAGTTCTCCCTTTTCATTCGATTCACCAATGTTCAAGTCATTCTTCGGGATCACCAATGCTGGAACATGAACAATCACTATAGAACATAGTCCTCCCCAATCTCTTGGCATCTTCATGTAAGCTCTGGATCCACATGCACAATAGTGATCCATTATCACAGCTGTCCCGTCCTTCATTCCTGGCACATCAAAGATTCGTCCACATTGCTGATTCTCTCCAACTTTTCTCGTGCCATTGTTTCTGAAACACAGTTCTGGACTAGCCAAAGGCACTATCTGAAATGGACCTCCTTTGTCTTCGACCCATGTCAAATGTTTTGCCATCCTTGGCCATAGAGGTGTGCACATCGTTCCGCATTTTCTACAGCTGCTTTGTGCAATCCTTTTACTGCATGTGCTTTGCATATGACTACACCTTCTTCCCAACCGTCTGGAAAAAGCACTGTTTCCCAGATCTGCATCTGACCTCTTTCTTTGCAATTTCGAACCTCTTCATCAGTTTTTCCTTGACAATTGAGTCTTCCATTTTTATTTCTCATTTAATTCCTCCTCCCTTCATGCCAGGCTGTTCATATCGTATCACATGATTTCTGGTGTGTGCTCTCGCTCTTGTCTTTATATTTTGCACATAGTCATCTTCATCGGGTGCTGAACATTCTGTTACCCATATCAGAGATGCTGTTCATCCCTGGAATTGACCTTTTATAAGGCAGAGTGCAAGGTGACTAAGGCAATGAACCACTTGTGTATTGAGCTCAATATGAATAAAATATCATATCATATCAATGAGCCGTTTGAGCATAAGTGGGAATATTTCCAAGTTATTGGTTATAGCACATGATGGCATTTGGTTATTGTCAAAATGTATTTTGCAGTACATGCAAACTGTTGAGGGGTCAGTTATTTTGTATTTAGTTTCTGCTGTTAGATATAAAGCTAATTGGAACCATTGGGATTCTTCATTGTCTACTATTTAGTTGGCTATTTCTTCTATTTTTGTGCTCTTTTTATAAAATGTCCTGCGACAACAGACTCATATTTGGTCTGGTATTTCAGAAGATGTGTTTTGAAACGTAGCTATTTCTTTGCATGTGTTTATTAGGATGTTGGTGTTTATGAGGTTTTCGATAATGTTTTAATTTCTGATGTCATCTTTGATGTCCTGGGTGTTAGTCTTAACAGTGCATGTGGTGGCGCGAGTTATGGTTGCTTAGCTTACCATAACTGCAACTTTCTGAGGTTTTTTCGGTTTTACTTGTAACCATAACGTCCCTTTAACAAAGTTTTTTCATTGAATTTCATAGATTTTTATTAGTGCAACTTAACCATAATGTCCCGTTAACAAAGTGTTTTCAGTGAATTTCATAGGTTTTTATTAGTGCAACTTAACCCTAACATCCCTTTAACAAGGTTTTGGGGTTTTGGGTTTTTACCAGTGCATGCTATTTTCCCACAACTTACTAATATCATACTTACCCCAATATAGCATCATTTATGTCAAATTTACCAAGTTTCATCTTTAAAACTCTGCCATTTCCTACCTTCTATCATAATTTTGAACACTTCTGCACACTTTTTGCAACATTTTCCACTGTTTCTGCATCCGTCGACATCCGCGAACGTCTGATGTCATCATAGACCTTCTGGACAGTGGCACGTGACCATGAGCTCTGCCCTTCGCTATCGAGTCCGTGCTTCAAGAACAGTTCAGAACTGCACTTTCTACTGATCTAGGAACTTTCAAGCTCAAAATTTACCCGTGCACATCTCCTTCACCTATTCTTACTCATTATCCATTAACAATTTAGTACAAAGCAAAACTGCTATTTATCTTGTAAATGGCATCAGCTATTGCCATCCCTCCTCCCCAAGAGCCACCACCACCACAAGCTGGAGGACCTACACAACAAAAAATTGCAGTACTTCTAAAGACATTGAAGAGGACCAAGAAGATGAGGTAGAGGACTAGCACCCAGAGAGAATCATGGGTGGAGCAGTACTTTCCTACTGTTGGGAATGTACCAAAGACTAAAGCTCCAAAGTGAAATGCACTTAGTGCAACCTTGTAATCAGTCGCAGACTACCTGGACAGTACTCCTACGAGACCACCTCCATGCACGTCACACCAAATCCAACCACTGCAGTGCTCTCAGAAAGGTTGTTCCTTTCTTAGCAAGTAGTAGGCCGTCTTCCTTCACCTCATCTTCCTCAACCAATACTGTAATCATGCAGCCCACTTCTGTGGGACTCAAAATCTCACCAGCTACCTTGCAAGGATTAAAAGAGGCTATTGGTTCGTATATTTCGAAGACAACAGTCCTCTGCATATACTGCAACACACCACTCTGCAGGGGGAAGCAATTTTGAAGTGCTTTTGAAGCTGTAATCAAGGAGCATGAGAAACACTGCCCCGTACCTTAGAAGTAACACAAGCGCAGCATCTTCCCCTATCCACCGGCCCCTCCATATTAGTGCTTGGTGCATCTTCCCTCATTTCCCTCCCCACCTTATGTTCTAACCTCTCCTGCAAAAAATAAATACATCAAAAACAACAAAAGAAAGGTTCCGTTAGGCACCACCTTTCACAGTTAAAAAATAGAAGAAAAAAAATCGTATAGACTCCATCTACTTTACATTTCTCAGTGAAGTACATAGACTCAATAAGATTTTCCAACATTACCATTAGCATTTTGTTTTATGCTAATGGAAATAATGTGGCGTTCATCCCTCGTTCCAGGCACTGGAACAGGGGATAATGGCCCGGCAGCCCACGTTATCGGCCCAAGGGCGGATAACGAGGGCTCCGGACCGTTATCACCCCAACCCAGCCTCTGCAATGGGGGATGAAAGCCATTAGCACCAGGGGTTCGCAAGGCGGGAACCCGGGGTGCTAAAAAAAAGGATTTTTCTTCCTACACTGGGACGCCTGCACTGTCCCACTGTAGGAAGGAAAATCCTTTTCCAAGATGGCCACCATGGAAAGGGAAGGTGGGGCTCCATACAGAGTCCCTCTTCCCTTTCATTGGCAGCCTGCAGAAGGCAAAGAAAGAACCCTATGACCATATTACCACAAGCATTTTTTTTCCCTTTCAAACCTATCCCACTTTCCAATAATTTTACCACCTAGCCTGTACCCATTTGTCATCCTTCGTGGTCATGGCCAGTAGCCAGATTGTCTGGGCCATGACCTTATTCCATGACCCAGACATTCTGGCCACTCCCCATGGCCACAGGCTATACCTCAGTCGCCAAAGATATATCACTATTTTTTGTACCTACATTGACACTTCAAATTAACAAGGGGGTCCTGGGAGTCCCTCTGCCAGACATTAGTCCTGGTTACGAGAGACTTAACCAGAGTCTTTAGCTTACTATCTTTCACAGAGAAGAAATATCCCAAACATATCAGTCTTTATCCTGCCCTGGGGCAGTCCAGCACCAAAATGCTAGGCAATTCTCCTCTGAACAAGAGTACCAACAGAAACCCCAGACACGTGTTTCGGTCTGGTTGGAGCTCATCAGTAGGGTGGATCTGTGCCTCTCTAAGAATAGCGAGCAAGGGGTCCACGTCTGGATTCCCCTAGTAACTTAGGGTGAGACCCAAAGTTACTTAAAAATGCAAATTAACAAGGGGGGTCCTGGGAGTCCCTCTGCCAGACATTAGTCCTGGTTACGAGAGACTTACCCAGAGTCTTTAACTCACTATCTTTCACAGAGAAGAAATATCCCAAACATATCAGTCTTTGTCCTGCCCTGGGGCAGTCCAGCACCGAAATGCTAGGCAATTCTCCTCTGAACAAGAGTACCAACAGAAACCCCAGACACGTGTTTCGGTCTGGTTGGACCTCATCAGTAGGGTGGATCTGTGCCTCTCTAAGAATAGTGAGCAAGGGGTCCACGTCTGGATTCCCCTAGTAACTTAGGGTGAGACCCAAAGTTACTTAAAAATGCAAATTAACAAGGGGGGTCCTGGGAGTCCCTCTGCCAGACATTAGTCCTGGTTACGAGAGACTTACCCAGAGTCTTTAGCTCACTATCTTTCACAGAGAAGAAATATCCCAAACATATCAGTCTTTGTCCTGCCCTGGGGCAGTCCAGCACCGAAATGCTAGGCAATTCTCCTCTGAACAAGAGTACCAACAGAAACCCCAGACACGTGTTTCGGTCTGGTTGGACCTCATCAGTAGGGTGGATCTGTGCCTCTCTAAGAATAGTGAGCAAGGGGTCCACGTCTGTATTCCCCTAGTAACCCCTTGGTTTTATATATATATATATATATATATATGTATATATATTACATGGCCATGGTAGTGGCCATGTAGTTATGGTTATGTTGCTGTTTCCATAGGAAGAGCACTTTTTGGGCGGCTTATAACTTCGCTCCCCCTGGACGAATCCACACCAAACTTTGCAAAAAAAAGTATATGGCCCACTCTTAATTTGTTTGCAAAGTTTGGTGAGGATTCGTCCAGGGGGGAAAAGTTATAGGGGGGTCCCAAAATGTCTTTTTTTCCCATAGACTGAATGGGAAAACATTTTTGTTCGCGCATACAGCCCAAACAGCTGCACGGATTTTCACCAAATTTGGACCAGGAGCAGCGGCTTGGTCCCCAAAGCGTGCTTTTGCAAATTTGGTGAAAATCCGTCCAGTATTTTTTTTAAAAATGACCAAAAAGTAGGTAAAAAAAAATAGTGATATCTGTGTTCGGTCCGCGGACACACTTCCCTGTGCGGTCCGCGGACAGTGTCCTGATTGGCCAATCGGCTTGCGTGATGTCGGCGGACATGCGACGTGTTCGCTGATTGGACGGTGTTAAGCCTGAAGCGTGTCAGATTTTCGGTAGCGGCCGCCATCTTGGATTTGCGGATGTCCGCGGACAGCACTGTGAAAGTTTGTTCAAAATGTGTATTTAGTAGAGTGTATTGGTGTGCAGAAGTGTTTGGGGAGGATGGAAGGGTATGAGATATGTTAAATGTTGTGCTTTTTTATGTGGTCGTCGTTCTTTTTGTGTTTGATTTGTCTGCGGACATCACGGGTGTTCTGAAATGTTCTAAATAAACTGAATGGGGGGTGTTCTGAGGACTCAATATGTGTCTGTTTTGTTTGCAAGCAAGCTGAAACTGTTCTAAGAACACTCACGGTGTCCTGAAATGTTTGCAAATAAACAAAATGGGGGTGTTCTGGGGATGCTGTCCGTATTGTTCTGTGGCAAGTTGAATGTGTTCTAAGAACACTCGGGGTGTCCTGAAGTGTTCGCAAATAAACAAAATGGGGGTGTTCTGGGGACGCTGTCCGTATTGTTCTGTGGCAAGTTGAATGTGTTCTAAGAACACTCGGGGTGTCCTGAAATGTTCGCAAATAAAGAAAATGGGGGTGTTCTGATGACGCAGTCCGTATTGTTCGTTGTCAAGTTGAAAGTGTTCTAAGAACTCTCGCGTTGTCCTGAAATGTTCGTAGGGGGTGTCCTGATGACGCTGTCCGTATTGTTCGATGGCAAGTTGAAAGTGTTCTAAGAACACTCGGGGTGTCCTGAAATGTTCGCAAATAAACAAAATGGGGGTGTTCTGAGGACGCTGTCTGTATTGTTCGTTGTCAAGTTGAAAGTGTTCTAAGAAATCTCACGGTGTCCTGAAATGTTCGTAGGGGGTGTCCTGAAGACGCTCTAAGAACACTCGCGGTGTCCTGAAATGTTTACAAATAAACAAAATGGGGGTGTTCTGGGGACGCTGTCCGTATTGTTCTGTGGCAAGTTGAAAGTGTTCTAAGAACACTCAGGGTGTCCTGAAATGTTTGCAAATAAACAAAATTGGGGTGTTCTGAGGACGCTGTCCGTATTGTTCGTTGTCAAGTTGAAAGTGTTCTAAGAACTCTCGCGTTGTCCTGAAATGTTTGCACATAAACAAAATGGGGGTGTGTTCTAAGAACACATGCGTTGTCCTGAAGTGTTCTAAGAACTCTCGCGGTGTCCTGAAATGTTCGTAGGGGTGTCCTGAAGACGCTGTCCATATTGTTCAATGGCAAGTTGAAAGTGTTCTAAGAACTGTCTTGGTGTCCTGAAATGTTCGTAAATAAACAAAATGGGGGTGTGTTCTAAGAACTCACGCAATGTCCTGAAATGTTCGTAGGGGGTGTCCTGAAGACGCTGTCCGTATTGTTCGATGGCAAGTTGAAAGTGTTCTAAGAACTGTCTCGGTGTCCTGAAATGTTCGCAAATAAACAAAATGGGGGTATGTTCTAAGAACTCACGCAATGTCCTGAAATGTTCGTAGGGGGTGTCCTGAAGACGCTGTCCGTATTGTTCGATGGCAAGTTGAAAGTGTTCTAAGAACTGTCTCGGTGTCCTGAAATGTTCGCAAATAAACAAAATGGGGGTATGTTCTAAGAACACACGCGTTGTCCTGAAATGTTCTTAGGGGTTGTCCTGAAGACGCTGTCCATATTGTTCGATGGCAAGTGGAAAGTGTTCTAAGAACACTCAGGGTGTCCTGAAATGTTCGCAAATAAACACAATTTGGGTGTTCTGAGGACACTGTCCGTATTGTTCGTTGTCAAGTTGAAAGTGTTCTAAGAACTCTCACGTTGTCCTGAAATGTTTGCCCATAAACAAAATGGGGGTGTGTTCTAAGAACACACGCGTTGTCCTGAAGTGTTCTAAGAACTCTCGCGGTCTCCTGAAATGTTCGTAGGGGTTGTCCTGAAGACGCTGTCCGTATTGTTCGATGGCAAGTTGAAAGTGTTCTAAGAACTGTCTCGGTGTCCTGAAATGTTTGCAAATAAACAAAATGGGGGTATGTTCTAAGAGCACACGCATTGTCCTGAAATGTTCGTAGGGGTGTCCTGAGGACGCTGTCCGTATTGTTCGTTGTTGAGTTGAAAGTGTTCTAAGAACTCTCGTGGTGTCCTGAAATGTTCGCAGGGGGTGTCCTGAAGACGCTGTCCGTATTGTTCGATGGCAAGTTGAAAGTGTTCTAAGAACACTCGGGGTGTCCTGAAATGTTCGCAAATAAACAAAATGGGGGTGTTCTGCGGACGCTGTCCGTATTGTTCGTTGTCAAGTTGAAAGTGTTGTAAGAACTCTCGCGTTGTCCTGAAATGTTCGCACATAAACAAAATGGGGGTGTGTTCTAAGAACACACGCGTTGTCCTGAAATGTTTGTAGAGGGTGTCCTGAGGACGCCGTCCGTATTGTTCGTTGTCGAGTTGAAAGTGTTCTAAGAACTCTCGCGGTGTCCTGAAATGTTCGTAGGGGGTATCCTGAAGACACTGTCCGTATTGTTCCATGGCAAGTTGAAAGTGTTCTAAGAACTCTCGCGTTGTCCTGAAATGTTCGTAGGGGGTGTTCTGAAGACGCTGTCCGTATTGTTCGCTGGCAAATTGAAAGTGTTCTTAGAACACTGGTAATGTCCGTGGATATTAAAAGTTTCCATAGGCCATAGTTGAAATGTTTTACTCTATGGGTGTGATATGCTGCGGTGATTGTGGCCAGGGCATAGAGTGTTGGGTGCATGGCCATTTGGCCATGCACCCAACACTCTATGCCCTGGCCACAACCACTGCAGCATATCCCATTTATAGTTGCTTATAACTTTGGGTCAAAAACAAATTTATAAGGAACAAAGTTATAAGATACTATAGGTGTGATATGCTGTGATGGTTGTGGCCAGGGCATAGAGTGTATAATATACTTACTGTTTGGTTTAGTAACTGAAGTACATGTATTCTTGTTAATTTCTGTGATAAAAGAAAATAGCACGTTAGTAATAGTATTTTGTAATGACTTTTTACATTGTATAATCATCAACTTTTTTTGTTTGGACCTTCATATTTAGTAGATTACAAACCAGAGTACTGTGCAATTTGCTCAGTTTCTGTGTTCATTGCTAAAATCATTGGGTCTGTGGGAGAAAAAAAAATCCATGTTGGATATAAAAAAAAAACTTTTTCTGTTATGCTACAGTTTATTTGATTGTTTGTTTTCAGTGTTCATTTGTTGTTTCTGGCTAATGCTTTATACATTGGGTTGTTGCATTTTGTTTGGAGCAGTAACATATTATTTATTTGTTTGGATATTATGAGATTTTGGAGCAGTTAGATACCAGTGGGCGTATTCTAACTGTCTATTTTTTAATATATTTTAGTGGTATTGATTTATCTGTTTGGATATTGTTAAATTTTGGGACAGTTAGATACCAATTGGCGTATTCTAACTGTCTATTTTTTATATATTTTAGTGGTATTGATTTATCTGTTTGGATATTGTTACATTTTGGGACAGTTAGATACCAATTGGCGTATTCTAATTGTCTATTTTTTGCTCTAATTTAGTGGTATTCATTTATGTGATTAATTGTTGTAAAATCTTTGGGCAGTTAGATAGCTTTTGGAATATTCTAACAGTTTATATTTTTTACTACAAGTTTACTTGAGGTTTAAGTACAGTTTAGTTATCAAATTTTGGTTTTAAGAACATTAAATAAGCGTTTGTAAGATTTGCTGGTAATCTCTGCTTTAGAGTAATGGTACTATCATTACATTGAAACCATCCACATTTCTTTTTTATATATGCAGTGTAGTGCCTTGAATTGGTTGTGGCTCCTGCGTGGTAGATTATACCTATTGTTGTGAAGGTTTTCTTACCAAGTGATATTTGACCATGTGTGAATCCAGTCAGCTTGCAGTTGTTTTTGGTACCATCTGCATTGTAACATAGAAGCATTAGTATTATGTATTTACTATGTGTTTGTATTAGTAAGGTGGAGCGATTATCCGAATTGCAGGTAGTACATAATCTACCATGGTTTGCATTTTGTACAAGTTTCTGAAATGGAATGGATTCACAATTAGGTATGGATATATATACGAAGCGTTCCTTGGGGATTTCTTCTTGTGTCACATTGTTGCAGAGAGTGCATGTATGTTTCCACATGTATGAAATCTGGAAGATTTCATTTATATGTATGTTTTTGTTTTCCAGTACTTGTAGTAGGTACATTAGAAATTATTGTGGATCTTCTTGTGAGTTTATAGTGAATTTCACCATTCCAGCACAGTAGTCCAATTGTTGTCTTATTCCATGAACATTATACATGTTGTCAGGATTGTTTGTTGCGTTTCTATGAAGTACTAACATTTGCAAACACAATTGGTCTTTACTGTGTAAGTAAATGTTGTCAACAATTGGTGGTAATTGAAATAGAATATTCATTGCTACATTTGCGTAGCAACTTACACCAGTTATACTTGAAAATTTAAATGGACCAGATAAGTCTGTGTCCAAGTCATTTCTTCAAAATGTGTGTTGTTTCTTTGAAGAAATACTTGAGTTACTTTGAGTAATAGGTTCTTCTTTGGTTGTGGTAATTGATGAAGTATTAGTTTCTTTTACTCTCTTTGGAGGATTTGCAGTGACATCCTGTTGCATTTCTGTTTGATTTAGTTTTCTTTTACAACGTTTTACTTTTTGTGGAACAGGATATGTTTTTAGATGGGGGTGTATAGTGAACGAAGTCTATTTTATTCTAAAATGCAAGGAATATCAGCGTTTACTTTACTTGCATCAAAGTTGATTAGAAATAGACCGTCAAGTGTACGTAAGCGTGATAGTGCTACGTAGCTCAGGCCTTCTTTAAAGACTGTGTTACCAATATCTATCATTGCTTTGTCTAGGGTATGACCTTGTGAATTATGAATCGTGACTGCGTATGCAAGAGTTAGAGAAAATTGTTCTCTGCGTACATACATGTCTTTGAAGAGAAGGAATCGAGCTGTTGAGCGTCCTATCCTTTTAACTTCTGAAAGTTTTTCAAAGAGTATATTGACAAACTGAATTTTGTTGTCACATGGGTATGTTTGAAAGCCAACAACTGTAACCAGTGCTCCATTAACTAGTCCTTGCTCCACGTCAAGGTTACGTTTAAGCATTACTCTGCAATTTAAGGATAATTTTAATATCTTTTCTAAGCCTGCTGTGTTTGAGATTGATTTTTCTAAACTATTTAGTCTTATTGTGGCTTGGTCACACATAGGTAGTGTCATACCATGTACATCTAGTTTGTCTGTGGTGCTAATTTCCATTATTGGTTGCATTTCTTTACTTAACATTGTTTCATTGAATTTGGAACAGCTTGCAAGAGTTGGCATTAAGGCCATACAATTGATATTTTTGTGTGTTAATTGTTCAATAGCAAGAGTAGCACATGCATTATTGCCATGTGCATGAATGTGCCGGGTTTTCAATATTGTTTGTGCTTCTTGAGATAGTATACCAACTCTAATACTTTTAAAGATGTTGGCATAAGTGAGATCTGCAGATTGCCGCATGTTTTCTGTTAATTCTCTGTATTGGAAATGTTGCCAAAGGTTGACATTTTCAATTCTGCCAACAGTTTTACGGCAGAATTTGTGTCCTAATGTTTTAAAAATAGGCTCACCTTTTACTGGTGTCAATTGAAGAAGATCTCTGAAAACAATAATGTGTTTTCCTGAAAAGAGCTCTTCATAGTTTGTTTTCAGTACTTCTTGTAATCTGAGGTGAATCAAAGCCAACATTAGGTTGGAGACCATGCTCACTTCATCTATTAGTAGCATTTTCATTTGTTTCAATACTCTGCGTAGTTCCATTGCAGCTTCTGTAGAAAGTTTGTAATAGTCTAATTTGTTTTGGTGTTCTACTGGCAGGAGTAGTAATCGGTGTTAAGTGACACCGCCTAAACCTGTGGGGTCAGTGACAACAGCTGAGAGTTTGTTGTTTGTCAATTGTTGAAGGAATTTACTGATGATTTTGATTAAGAATGTTTTGCCAGACCCAGCTTCACCACTGACGTACAGTAGTATAGGTTTGTATTTTTGGCAGGTGCATTCTTTATTTTCATGTTGTACACCATGTGCAATTTCTTTTGTTACTTCTTGAAAAATGCTACGCTGCTCATAGTTTAGTTTTGATTGTAGTATAGTTAAGTCTTCTTTATCTTCATACTGACACATGGTGTTTTCTACTTCTGTCATAGCTAATTCTGCCTCATTTATTATTAGTGGCTGTCCAGTGGTTCTTGGCTTCCTGTTACAGAAGGTTGACTACTGTCAGGATGTCCTTATCTAGTTGGGCCTGGAGTTCTTCTTCGTGTTGCTATTCATTGTGCAACATTGTTTTGTAGTGTGTAAAGTTTACATTGGTTATCGTGCTTTCATTTGCTTTGAAAGCATCTTCGTAGGAGTCATAGTTATCTAGTATTTCTTCTTCTTTTCTCCATGGTTTAAAGAGTTGTAGCAGGGACATGTAATATAGTTATTTATGTTGAGGAGTCTTCAATGACAATTTCATATGATTAATTAAACTTGGTTTGGTGAGTTTTACTAAGCTGCCTTCACAATTTGTCACTCTGTATCTACCTTTTTTTTTCATCAGGTTTTATATTATTTTTGTATGTGAAGTTTTGGGCTATGTGGTATAGGCACATGGTTTCCAAAGTGGTACTTCTGTTTGGGTGGTATGTGTCCAGCAAATTGTTTTTAAAAATGTCTTGGCTGTTGGGATCATTTTTGGCTATTGTTTGTATGTCGTCGTATGATTTGAGAACTCCTTTTCTAGATTTAACAGGACAAATACTTAGCCATACCATGTTTTAAGATTTTCCATACAAAGCAGTACCGGGTAAACAATCTGCTGCTTAATAGGAGCCACATTCTCTATGGGGGAGCATTTTTATGCCCAAGCTACACAATTTCTGAGACAGTGTTTTGTCTCATGACAGGTCATTCCAGAGGTCTTGAAGCTCTGTTTTTTCTGCTTTGGTTAAGTATGCTTTAACATATCGTGCAACTGCAGTGGAATTGTCTGCAATGTACTGCAAATCTATGTTTGCATTCCATAAGAAGGCAATGATTGCATTGTAATCATTGATATATTTTTCTTCTTCTGTTCTTTTTATGTAATATGTATTTTTAGGTGATTTACCTTTAACACTATGTCTAACTGAACACATGAAGTTGTTTACTTGACCTGTTTTTGTAACTGGTCTAGGGAAACGAAAGCGGCATTTGGTTTAGTATTTTCCTTTGTTTTTGCATTTGCAATGACAATTTTTGCCACATTTGTATCTGTGAAATTGTAAAATTTGAGCATGAAGATCACTATTTGTTGCTTCTGATGGAATTTCACAAGTGACATATTTTTTGATAAACTAAAACACAGTGCCATCATTGTCTTGACCAAATTTAAGAGCATCTTTAATCCATAAAAGCATGTGGATATGTGGTGCTCCTCTGCCTTGGTATTCTTTCTCCAAAAGAAGTGTTGCACTTCTCTGAGGGGAATAACAGTTTTATTACAAATAAAGTGTAGCATAGCAATGAAGCGATAATGAAAATATCTTGAAACATTAACAGGATCTAGAGAACAAAGTTCTCCAGGTGTTAGTATATATCTATGTTTGTTTTGTTTTTGTTTGATATGCGTAGGAAATCATGTAAATCTTCCCATGCATATTCTGCACAACTTGATGTAACAAACCAAGTGGATGGGCCAAGGTTTCTTATCATACAACGTACATCTCCATGACATCGGAAACAGTACTCTTTAGTACCACGCATGTTTGCTAACAGATTTGTAATACTTGATTTTAAAACCTCATCTTTTTCTTGCACTTTTTGTAATAATTGTGTAGCTGATATATTTTGAAAGTGGGTTGCTGATTTTAATGTGTGTGCAACTCCGTAACATAGAGTTGCTAGTTCACTTTCAAAGAGTAGGTGGAATATGTATTCCACATTTTGTCTAAATCTGGGATCTTCAGAATACATCGGTAACGAGCAGTATTCTGATGCTGTTATTTGAATAGGTCTATCATCGTACCTTCCTCCTTTGCCAGTAGGAAAGAGTAGAGGAAAAGCACATGCTTCTATACTTTTTCCCCATATGCTGATTGGGGATCCTTTTGTTTGTCGCATTTGGTACATTTCTAGTGCATCTTCTACGGTGTCATTAGACCATTGTATAATGGTCTAAAGTATTGGATACTGTAGCAGGATCTAGAAGCTCAAATTGATCAGTTTCTGGTGACTCTTGAATTATTTCAGTGGTTTCCTTCAAGTTTTCTTCAATATTCATTTCTTTGTAGTATTCATTATTGTCTTTTAGATATTGCAAGGCTTGTCTAACTTTATGTAAGTCTACCAGTTGTTGCCAATTTTTTTTGTCTTTTGTAGGTACACCATTTACTAAGATAATTAAAGATTGCTCCATTAGACGTTGCACTCCCAGAGTGTGCACATTTTGTTTTAGATCTAATGATAAATACATTACTTTGCCACAAATGCCTTTCACCAATTCAGAGGGAGGTAATTATGCTTTTTTTGGTTAAGGCGTATTATTGCTTGAAAGGGGTGTACTGTTTGAATTATGATACTCTCATATAAATTGAGTTGTTGTAGGGGTTTTGGTAGTGTGAATAATTACAAATTATTTGTGATAGCACGTGAAGGAGTTTGGTTGTTGTCAAGTTTTATAGTGCAATAACTGCAAAGTATTAAAGGATCAGTTATTTCGTATTTGTTTTCTGCTATAAGTTAGAGAGCTAATTCAAACCATTTAGAATCTTCATTGCCTTCTATTTTGTATGTTAGGTCTACAGTTTTTGTGTTACTTTTATAAAAAAGTTCTGCGGCAACATACACACACATGGTTTGGTACTTCAGCAGATGTACTTTTAAATTTCAGTATTTCATTTTTTTATGTGTGTAGTAGAAGGTCGCATTGCGTAGAATTGTTGCTAGTCTTTTGTAAAGCTATTGCATTTCGTGAGTGGCTTTCACTTCCAAAATATTTTTTATGGATGTAGTCGATTTCTTCAAGTAGGTCTTTGGCTGCATCATGTAGAAGACTGTTATTTAAATTGGCTAGTGCTAAAGCAGGACTTTTAGCATAGTACATTTTACAGACTAGATTTCTTATAGTTGAATGATGTGTTGATATGATGAAAGGTGGTTTTGCAAATAGGTCCTGAAATGCAGGCTAATGAATGTCCTTGTAGTCCTGTGTACTTGTGCACTGGACAGGTATCCATATTTTGCAGTAGTTTCATTTTGATTTTGTCTTTGCCTTTCACATACTGATTGAGGAATGGGCGTAAAGACTTGAAAGATTTTTTGGGAATGTTACACATTGACGTGCATGGCCATTTGTATACCAGACGTTCTGGTTCAGTTGAATGGAGAGGTAATTCTAAGTTTTCTGGTGATATTTTTGTAAGCAGTATTTCTTGTTCCATTATGGTATTATTAACTTTTTCATAACCTCGTCCACTGCTATGTATGGCAATTGTATTTATTTGCTTTTATTTGTATGCTTCTTCATTGAAATATGGTTCTGTGCTTGTGGTGTGACTCCACTCACCTCCACGGATATTTAAGAAGATATTTTTGTTGTCATTTTGTTTATTGAGAAGTCTTTTTTGTAATTTAGTCATTAGTTTTGTTAGTGGTTTCATTTTGTTTAACACTAAAATAAATAGCTTTCTTTTGAGAAGGATTGCACTGTCTATCAAAGCTTCTAAGATTAATTTTCTACGGTAGGTTTTAAGGGTTCTGCATGATTTCTCTCCTGTTTTTCTAAGATTTTGAAGGACTCTGTGGTGGAACATTTTTGCTAAAATATTTGTTTTGGTATGCTTACTTGCCATTATATCAAGATTTATAGGAGCAGTTTTAGCAGTAGTGGTAGCTGAATTCTTGTTAGTCGTTTTCTGTTTCGTTTTACATTTTGATAAAGGAGGCAAAGTTTCTGTACCTGAAGCTTGTTTTGTTTCGCTAAATGACTGTATTAGCTGTTTTGCTTGAACTTCTTGTACACATTCTGCTAGAGATGGATGCTTATGTTGGACACTTCTATTTTCATTTGCTCTACTTCTGCGTTGCTTTCTACGGACTTGATTTTTTGGTAGGCATTCTTTAGGGTCTGTTGAAAAAAATAAAGAAGGTATGGGTTGGGGTGTTCTGCAATGTACGTGTGTTGTGTGCATGAGTGTTTGAGTATGATGATGAAGATGTATGTGATGGTGTCTGGCAATGGTGCATTTGGCAACTACAACTAGTTGGGATGGGTATTCTTGAATTTATGTGCTACTAAACTGGGGTTCAGATGACAGTAGAAAGTAAGCTAATGGTGAGGAGAAGCACAAATAGTAAATCTAATGGTATCAAATTAAAACAATTCTTTGTTCTATAATATTAAAATTCTAGGGGCTGAGTTATGTCATTTGTGCGTCGAAAAATGGGGATTTGTGCGCCATTCTGCCTGCAAATCCCGGTTTAACAAATGGGGATTTGTGGACAGAATGGTGCACAATCTCTGTTTTTAGGCGCAGAAATACCATGAATGAACCCCACAGTGTATTTGAGTAATAGTAAAAATATTATGGTGGTATTTAACTTACTTTTGTGGAATGAGCAGGTTTCTTCTGAGTTGTTGTTTGTACTTCAGATTCTGCTGCTGCTTTTCAGGAGAGTGGTCTTCACTGCAATTATAAATGAAAGAAATTAGTAATTTTGTGTGTTTATAGCACTGATGTTAATTTAGACATTGATTTTTATGTTTTTGTACAAGTATTCTTGTTTGATATCTGAACATAGTGTGTGTATGCAATTTCGTTTGACTATGCGCAGTCTTTATATTTTACTTTAAATATGTTAGTTCAACATGCTTTGCAAATGTGTGTGTAAAAAGAAATTAAATAGCAGATAGGTTTGGAAGTGACAGTTGATTATAGCAGATGGGAAAAATAACAGTAAGTTCATTTTATAAGTTATACAGGTTAAAATACAGTTAATCTGTTTTTATGCACTTATAAGAATTGTACATGTACTATACAGAAAATATGCATACCTGTAGTTTGTGTTCATGCATATGGATATGCATGCAGCTGCAAGTAGAAATCTTGGAGACTTGTACAGTAGTTCTTGTAGTAGGTGCTTTGCAATGATATGACACTTGTCCTCAGAGTGATTAACAGTACATTTGAAGTGCTGATCTATGATGATGGAGTTTGATGTAGTGGTCTTGGATGTTATTGGTGGATGGTTGTGTGACTGCTTAGCTGTATCCAATGATAGAATGGCACAAAGAGTGAAGTGGAAATGGTAGAAGGGCTGTCCATGTTACGATATGTCCGCGGACATGGCGGTAGTCTGCAGACATCGCGTGTTACATACGGGGATTTTGGGGTGGGGAGGCATGCAAATGAGAATGAGCAGAGCAAGGGATTGGTCAGTAAAGTTAAGTGGGTGTGTTGTGTCAGGAGAGAGTTTGTCAGAAAGTATTTTTCCTGAGAGAAGAACAGATAGCTATGGCTGTGTGTTTCAGAAAACAGATTGTCTGGATTTTGGGAGACTTGTGGATACATTGGTTGAAGGTGCATGCAGAAAGCTTTGGAGTAGCTGTAGATCTTGGATTGCCACATCTGGAAGTGCACTGGCATGAAGTGCGTGGAATGAAGTGGCTGGACTTGCTACCTCTCTGTGCTACTTTGGAGACAGAACATCATCCAGACATAATGATAATTCATTGGGGAGGGAATAGTTTAGGACATGTGTCTGGAATTTCTTTGCAATTTGCAATGAAAGAAGGACTTGGGAAGGTCATGGACATGTTTCTAAATTCTCAAGTAATTTTTTCTGGGATTGCGCTGAGACAAACTTGGCTGCGTTCTTCTTCATTTGGTCCACAAATGGAGAAAGCGAGGTGCAATGTCAATAAGGCTGTTTGTGCCTTTCTAGGAGATGTTGACATGTCCTCTTTTCACAATGAAAATATTATGTTTCGTAGCACATACATCTTTCGCAGAGATGGAGTACATCTTACTTATGCTGGCCATCAGATTTTTCTGCGAAATATACAAAATGCATTGCAACCTTTTTTGTCAATTTTGCAATAGGTGTTAATCATTTGAAGTTTTTGAAACATAAAAAAACACCACCAAAAGGCTCTTTTCAGAGCCACCACTTCGTCCCATAGAAAAGTGCAATGGTTCTGATTGGGCAGCACCCCCCAAAAATAAATGTCTGCGGACTTCTAAAAAATGCAAAGGGCCCCGCACTATTTATTTGTCATTTCTATTTTTAAAATGTGAAAACCGGCTCTGAAAAGAGCCTTTTTCTTCGGGGGTTTTTGTTGTTTTATTTATTTTGGTTTTTTTTAAACCCGACACACAAGGAAAGGAGGGGAAAGGAGGGTAAGGAAGGGATACCAACCACGGGGATATGAAAGGGCAGGTGGAGAGAGGAAGATGTAGGATGGGCCTTGTTTACGTAGGTAGCAGACCTTCTCATGCTCCTTGACCGGAGTCTCGAAAGCACTCCGAAGATTCTCCCCCCTGCAGAGTACTGCACCGCAATACATACACAATATTGTCACCCTCGAAAGGTAAGGGTCAACAGCATCATGAATGGCCTGTGAGGCAGCTGGAGGGATGGGCTGTACCACAGGAGTGTCTCTTGTGGTGACAGGAGCGGAAACGGAGGATGTTGTAGAGGAACTCAACCTACTACATTTATTGCAAGGTTGTGCCTTGCGAATAGCCCCACCGTGGAATGACTTTAGGTGTTGCTTCATTGATGTCGTACCAAAGCTGTACGAAAAAGGCCTTCCACTCCTCAGCACCATGTGGCACTGATTGCAGGTGACCTTATTCGCACAAGCTTTTGGCACTCCATCAAGAGTGCTAAATAACCGCCACACCCAAGACTCATGGCGTGTGCTGGCAGTACGGACTTCCACTACCTCATCCTCTTCATCCCTCTACTCTGCATCCTGACGCCTGTTCCCCTCTGCAGGCCCTTGGAGAGGTGGTGGTGGTGGAGAGGGTGGGGGTGGTGATGAAGCTGAAGCAGCCATGGTCGCCATCTGGAGGACAGCATACAAAGGTCAGCAGCAATGCAGTGAATGCAAGTAGAAGCAATGCTCTGTCAGGTAGCCAGAAGCACAATGAGGAGCAATTCTAGGGTGTGGCCTTTTATAGGGGTGCTAGTGCGCGCTTCGCGGACAGCCGGGATGTCCACGGACACATCGAACACCAAAAAAGCCTCAAAAAGTTCCAAAAAGTATGTAGATCGCCAGGGACATTGTCTGGGACATGTGCAATGGTGAACATTTATTGTAAAATACTTTGGATTGTCCAAAAAAGTACTTTTTAAATGTTCGGGGACCTGGACAGTGTCCGCAAATAAGGACACACGCTCAGCGTGGGTGCGGTCACATGATGACGTCGCAGACATATTCGCGATTGGGACGGCTGTCCACAGGACACCAAATGTGCAGGGACGGTTGTGCGCATGTGTGCGGGTGTTCTACGGACAGTGTTCGGGTCCTCAAACTAATTAAAAGTGCGACACACATCCGACAGACAGTTATGGACAGGCGCGATGTTAATAGGACCTAACGGTGTGGTGCGCATGTGCGTAGATATTCTACGGACAGTGTGGATACTCCCATTTTAATTACGAACAGTACGAACAGGTATTGTGTCCTTAGGACACCTCCATTCTTGTTAATTACGGACCTTCCAGACATTGAATGTGTTCTAAGAACAGTTCCATTTTGATTGCGGACAGTGCAGACATCAAGTGTGTTCTAAGAACAGTTCCATTTTGATTGTGGACAGTACGTACAGGCATAGTGTTCTTAGGACACCTCCATTTTGGTTAATTGCGGACATCCCGGACATCGAATGTGTTCTGAGAACAGTTCCATTTTGATTGCACATTTTTGCACATGTGACATTTATGCTGCGATTTTATTAATGCATACCGTTATTAGTGCAAACTAACTATAACATCCCTTAAACAAAGTTTCTGCACTGAATTTGATAGGTTTTTAGTAGCACAACTTAACCATAACGTCCCTTTAACAAAGTTTTTTCACTGAAAGAGTTGAAGAATTTTCTTTTTTTAAATATAAGCATATCTGTACTATGTGTTATTAGATGCAAATCTTGTTGAATCTGGAAATAGAAATCTTGGACAGTTGCACAGTAGTTTTTGATGCAGATGCCTTTCATTAACAGGAGATATGTACTCTGAGAGTTAAAGTGTGCATCTGAAGTGTTGAAGTGAGATGACTGGGTTAGATATAGAGGTTTTGGATGTGATTGGTGAATCGATGTGTGACTCTTTGAAAGCAGCCAATAAGGGAGTGTTGAGAACATGGAAGTGGAAAGGGTAGAAGGGCTGTCCCTGTGCTACAGGATCTGCTGGCACCGCGGTAGTCCGTGGAAGGCACCTGCCACACCTGGGTCTTTTGTGGATGTCTGCCATGGAAAGGGGACTGTGGGGATTAGCCAATCAGGTTTGCTGGATGTGGTGTATAGGAAGACAGGGTAGCAGGAGGTTTGTTTGCAGGAGTTGTGAGAGCACTGAAAATGGCTTTGGCTATGTGTTTGAGAAGGCAGAGTGCTTCGATTCTGGGGGACTCTTCAATTCAGTCATTGAAGGTGTATGCTGAAAATCATGGCATCCTTAGAAATAGTGGATTGGCAGAAATGGAGGTTTTGTGGCATGCAGTTTGTGGCTTAAACTCTGTGAGAGTATGGCTCACTTTAAATATCCAGACATTTTGATTGCGCATTGTGGAGGGGACAGTTTGGAGTTTGTGACTCCAGTTTATTTGCAGGCTGCCCTGAAGGATTTCTTTAAAAGCCCAAATGGAACTGTTTCCTGCTATCAAGGTTATTTTTTCTGAAATAAATCAGAAGGAAACATGGAGCTGTCCAACAAACCTTTTCAGTCCACAAATTGAAGAAACAAGGCAGCTTGTCAATAAAGCTGTAGCTGCTTTTTTATATGCTGCAGGAATGTCATCTTTTGAGAATGACAATATAAGTTCTCATGATGTGAATTGTTTTTGTCAAGATGGAGTTCATTTCACAGATATCGGACATGCAATTTTCCTTTACAATGTAAGGAATGCATTGAAAAGGTTCCTGTAAGAAGATTGTAAAGGAAGATGTAGAGTGTCCAGTAGTACTTCCACAAAAGCAAAACAAGGTAAAAAAGGTGTTTGTTAACAACCCCACAAAAAAGGTTCTTTTCAGAGCCACCACTAAAGATGAAATAACTTAAATTGTGTTTAATTTCACCCTCACGCCTTTCAGTGGCTGCGATGTCTGCGAACACCGCGGTAGTCCGCGGAGGGCATGTGCCACATCTTGTTCTTTCTATGTTGCATGGCATAGAAAGGGGACTGTGGAGACCGCAGACAGTCGTGGTGTCTGCAGACATCAGATTATTAGCCAATCAGGTTTCCTGAGTGTGGTGTATAAGAAGAGAGGGTAGCAGGAGTTGTGGTCATAGGAGTTATGAGAGGATTGAAAATGGACATGGCAATGTCTTTCAGCAGGCAGAGTGTTTGGAGTTTGATGAACTCTTGGATCCTTTGGTTGAAGGTGTATGCTGAACATTGTGGAATATCCCAAAATCTTGGATTCCCTGAATTGGAAGTGTTTTGGTATGGAGTGCAAGCCATGGAGTGGGTGGACTTTAAAAACATCCGAACATTATTATTGTTCATTGTGGAGGGAACAGTTTGGGGAACATGACTGGGATTTCATTGCAGTTTGCAATGAAGGAGACATTTAGAAAGTTGAACGAAATGTTCTGTAATTCAAAAATTCTTTTTTCACTCGTTGCTGAGAGACAGATGTGGATGCGCTCCAGTTCATTTGGTCCAAAAATGGGAAAAGCAAGGTTCAACGTATATAAAGTTGTGTGTGCTTTTGTACGAGAGATTGGCATGACATTATTTGGTAATGAGAACATCTAACTGATGTGGGCAATCAGATTTCTGTGGAAAACATTTCAAATGCTTTGAAGCAGTTTTTGTGAAAGTGAGAAGAAATAATTACATTCAGTTAAATGTTTTCTTAGTTCAGTTTGTTAAACCAGAAATTTAAAAATAAATCTAAAAGACAAAAACACAAAAAAGGTTATTATAACAGCCACCGTTTTTTAATGCAAAATAATTAAAATTATTCTAATTGTCCCACCCCTGGAAGTTTTTAGAAGTCCTCGGACTACTGAGCTGTACACGGACTATGCAGGCTGCACAGGGCCCTGTGGCTTTATTTCCCACTTCTATTTTTTTAACTGTGAAAGGTAGCTCCTAAAGGAACCGTTTCTTTGTGTTTTTTTGGTTTTGTAATTTCTTGGGGCTTTTTTTTCGGGAGCGGCAAGTTAGGGGAGGGAAGGGAAGATGTTGTTTGGGCCTTAATCAGGTAGGTGGCAGTTTTTCTCATGCTCCTTGATCGCAGCCTTGAAAGCACTCTGAAACTGTTCCCCTCTACAGATCTGTACTCCACAGTACATACATAGTACTGTGACCCTCGAAAGGTAAGGGTCAACAGCGTTCTGTATGGCCTGTGAAGCCGCAGCTGGAATCCTCTGCCCCAAAAGCATAGCCTTTGTTCTAACAGGAGCAGATGAAGATGATGGGGTGGAGGAAGTGAGAAAGGTATCGCCTTTCTCAGAGCAGTCGCGTGGGTCGATTTGGTGTTGCGCCTCATCGAAGTAGTCCTGTAGGAATACAAGCCAGGTTTCCCATGACTAAGTAGAACTTTGCACTCAGTGCATCAAACCTTGCTTGCACAAGCCTTTGGGTTATTTCCAACGGTTGTGAAACATTGCCACACCCAGGACTCACTCCAAGTACTGGTGACAGGGACTTCCTCCACTTCATCCTCTTCTTCCTCATGATTCTCCTCTTCTGTATCACCACACCTGTTCCCCTCTACAGTCCCTCCAGATGATGATGGTGGTGGGGGTGGCTGGGAAGAAGCAATGGCCATAAGAGATGCCATGGTCTCCAACAACAACTTCTGCAAGACAAATCTGCGCACCAGTGAGACAGGTGCTCTCTCCTGCATTGCCAGATTGAGAATGAGGAATAGTAATTGGTGGGTCCCTTCTGAGGAAGTGTCCGTGGACAGTAGCACTGTCCGCTGACTACCGAGTCGAAAATAGGCCTTGAAAAGTTGTAAAATGTTGCCAGATCAACCAAGAATGGGTATGGGAGCTGTGGAAGGGTACCGTTTTTGCTTGAAACACCTAGATTGGCTGGGAAAGCACTTTTAAATTGCCCACAGTCACAAACACTGTTTGCAGACACTCCTGTCATGCTGCACATGTGCAGTCACATGATGACGTCCGTGGACGTCCGCGGACACCCATCGGGCGCAAATCGGAAAGGCACATGTGCTGGATACCCGTAGAATAGGTGCGGTGTCCGCAGACTAATTAAAGGTTTGTCGTGCAGAACCAGCCATGTGCGCACATCGCCCATGTACCGGGGCACCTCCATTTTGAGTGCGGACATCTCAGACAGTCGCAGTGTCTGCTGGCTCATAATGGGAGTTTTAAAAAAATAGGAAATATTACATAACAAAATACAAAACATTTAAAGTATAAAATATATATTTCTTTCAGAAAGGGATGGGGTATCAGAGTGGGAAACATAAATGGGAGAATTAGGAATGTGTGAACAATAATTATGAGGAGAGGAAGGGAGTGAGTTTTCATCAAAGCGTCTTTGATAAAAATGTTCAGAATTTAATGGGGATGATTGATGGGATGATTGCTGGGAGAAGGGGGACAGGTACAAGAAGGACAGTGATAGGTAACATTATTAATTAAATGATTTTTGACATACTGTAAAAGTTCCTTAAAATCCAATTTTTTAGACAGTTCATGATTTGATTATTTACAGTTAGGGATAGTACTTCTCTTTCTGATTCTTGGGATTGTGTAACATTAAACTGGCACGGTTTCTTCATGAAAACTATGTACTGTAAGAAAAATAGAAATTATTATTTTAGTAAGGTGTGTACAAAATACATTATTTGTTTACATTAAAATATGTATTGTATACCATTGGAGATGTTATTGATGCTCATTTCTTCGTTTGGGAAGTTCCCCTCTAACCATACAAGTGTGCTTGCCATTTCTGTGAGAAAAAAATGTGTTTTTTTCTAATGACTCATGTTTATATAATTAAAGCTAATAATAGAGAAATAAATACAATGCACTTACTGTTTAGTGAGAATGTGTTGTTCAATAAGCACCTGGTGTTTCTCAATCTGTATGCAGAGTGAGGAGATTATATAAAGTGTACAGTTATGGTTTGTGATTGGTGCATTCCATTGTAATGTGAGCTAAATAAAAAAATAGTATTTTTGAATGCGTTTTTTAAATTATTTTTTTTAATTTAATGTATTGTGCAATTAGTTAATTAAAACCTTATACACATTTCATATAAGCAATTAGAAAAACATTTAATTACATTAATTATACATCCTATACCATATCCTATTACATATCATCTTGATTAAAATCATACATTTTTTGCGATAAAAGTACTAATACATAAAACATATAAAAACATCCCTAAGAGTAATAAAACCATTCTAATGAAATTCCAATACAATTCATCCTCTTATCTTCCTTCTTCCATTCTAGCACTGATTCTATTCCAAATGTGATATGCAGCTCCCACATACAACAATGTTTCTGCCTTGAGGATAGCGGACCAGAATTGGTCTTTACATACCATTCTAAAATAACTGACCAGGTCCCTATTGCCCTTATTATAACATCCCTGTAAACAATCAGAATCTGCTAAGAGGTGTCTGGTTGTGTTGGGATGGAGATGAGTTTATCCCACCCTCTAGGCACTTCCAAGTAAGGCAAACCTCATACAAGGCCATGTAACACACAGGGGGAATCAGTCTGCACACCCAGACCTCATATAAAGGCCCTGTAGTGCTTAGAAGTAGGTGAATAGCCCTAGCCAAGTCTCTGCCCCACAACTCCATTTTGTATTAGGCCAAGAAAGGACAAGCTGATGGCCTGCAATGCTCATGTTTCTCAGTTCACCCAGAGGTGCCAAGCTCAATATCGGCACACCAAGCCGGCTCCGCACTAGCCCTGTTCCCACGGAAGTCCATTTCCCTCTTGTCCCTCCTATGTTGCGAATATTTAGCATCGCCTTCAGCAATGCGCCCTGTGAAGAGCGTGAGACAGTACCAGGCCCTGCGCTGCATGTATTCATCTCCACTAAACTGCCATTGGGCCTCTGACCGCCACTCAGCCAGGTCCTTACCTCCCCAAGGTGCCCACCACAGATCAAAGGCCTGCACGGCTGTATATCTCTCCGAATAGCAACACATGTCTCCTGTAACATGAGATACTGGGAAGGGTAAATCACAGATCAATCCCCAGGGGGGAGATCTTGGGTGTGGTAACTGCAGTATTAACGATGCCCTGAATGTGGGGGTCAGCATGATTATTTTATCCTCCCCTCTACCTGGCACCCCTTACCTGTGCTGCCCAGTTCAGTTCATTTGTTTAGCTTAGATTAGATATATTGTATTTAAAATGTGCCCTGACTTTCACTGCAAGGATGAGCCCAGCTGACTCACATGTACCAAGATCTACGGGGAAGAACCAGCCAAATAACGCCTTGCATCCCCTATGGAGCAGGCCCCTGTATATGGTCTCACCAACTAACTGTGTGAATTTCTACTATATGCAATGATGTCACTGATGACGCTGTGTCCCTTTTTTATGTGCTGTTCATGCAGATTTAGACCAGAGCGCTCTCGAGCAGCAGAGTCCTTTGCTGATTATTGCATTCTGTACAATTAAACCTTGGTGTCCTTGCTAAGCTATCTCTTGGCTTTTTTCCCTAGTGGGTTGTATTTACTCTGGAGTGTGCGTGCAGAGGTATATGCCTACAGTCGTTTCCACCTCTTGTCTGCAGAATCAGCACACTCTTCATACGGGACAGAGTTCCAGCCCCCCACGCAGGATAAAATGTCAAAACGAAGGAATAATATGAATCTTAAAAAATCCTGATTACAGATTTACAGTAGGCAATTTTGGGGGTTTCGATTTTAAAATCCCTGCATAGTTTATCATGCGTATTGCTTCCTAGTGCTTAGAATCGCTAAATTATTAGCTCCATTGGCTTTTTTTTTTAGGCGTTTGTGTAAATCAATTGCTTCAATTTCTTCCCCCTGTCTGGACAAGGCAATGGGCCTCATTACACGGTAGGCGGTAACCATGCCGCTGTTAGCGCCATGGTTGCCGCTGGTATTTTACCGTGTCCGCCTTGGTGGATGGCGGAATTACCGCCCTACTCCAAGGTGAGTGGGGGCGATAATTCCCCATTCACCAAGGCACTTCCCCATTCCCATTTTTGCCCCCATACGGCATAATGGGAATGGGGAAGGCGCTACTTACGGTACCGCAAATTGTGGTACCGTAATTAGCACTAAGGTCCTTTTGCGGCACCCTACTTTAACGGCTGGTAAAACCAGCAGTTAAGGTCGGGTCCCGCAAAGGGAACTCGTAGTAAGGCGGTAAGGTTTTACCGGTACCGGTGCCCTTACCGGTACTGGTAAACCCTTACCGCCTACCGTGTAATGAGGCCCAATATCCTGAAAAAAGGACATTACTGTTGACTGTAAATTTTCCTTTCAGTCTTTTTGTTTTCTCTTATTGTCCATATTCGTGGCTATCACAATAAATAGACTATCCTGATTCCACTGTGAAAGTTTTATCTTAATATTGAGCTTAATGCAGCGTATCATCCACATCGTGGTGAGGGATACTAGGCCTAATTCGCATCAAATGGCTTCTACTGGTAATCTTAAAACAGATCTCCATGGTTTCCCCTCCATCTTTCCAAACCATGTCATATATTTGGTATCAAGTGTTTCTAAAGCATATAATAGGACAGGCACAATACTACCCACGATAGAATACACTCTTTTCCTAGCCATATATCTCCTGATAACATTCCACCTTTTCATCATCTTTTCTTTAAATGTATTTTCATAGAAGGTTTTAGGTGATTTATTTATTATAGGGATAACTAGGTACGGGTACATTTCAACAACTTCTAATACTTCCTTAATGATCTTCCAATTGAATGTTTGCCTTTTATTTTTGTGCACCTGTGCCCCGATTATCATAACCTTTGTTTTTTTTTTTTTATTAATACAAAGATTATTATTCATGGTGAAAGTATGTAGTGCATTGAGCATTCTTTGGAGCCCAATCAGAGTATTTTCCATAATTACAGTGTCATCTGCATACGTCATCCATCTTATTTTCATATTTCCAACTTTCGGGGGTAACTATGTACAGATTCAAAGGATTCCTTCATATCAGCCACGTACAAAATTGACAGTACTGGAGAGGCTACACATCCCTGTTTCAAACCTTTGTTGGTACTCACATATAATGGCACCCTCATCCAAACACATAGTAACAGTGGTGCCTGTATACATGGCTTTTAGGAAGTGTAACACTATAGGGCACACTCCCCAGTTCTGCATTTTACCCCACAGCCTATCCCTGGCAACGCAGTCAAAGGCTCTGGAGTAATCAATGAAACATACATACAGGTTGTTATCCTTACAACCTACCGAGTCAGAGATAATGTGGAACAGCATAATTATATCATCCAGGGTGCTGAATCCTTGGCTAAAATCAGTTTGCTGAGGTGATAATAAATTATTTTCGCTGATCCATATATTAATGATTTTGCGCAAAAGAGCACAGAAGATCTTGCAGCTAGTGTCTGCCATGGGCCACAAGCGATAACTGCTCGGGTTAGGTCTAGCTCCCTTTTTAAAAATGGGGACTGAAATAGCTTTGCGCCAGCTGTCAGGTATTCCCCCACTTTTGCCAAATAGTGGTGAACAGTTTCAAAAATAATGTTGCCCATTTAGCTGAAGCGCGGTTAACAACTGCATTGGGTAGTCCATCGGGCGCAGGGGCTTTGGACGTATTCATTTAATTAATCATCCTCAGAATATCTTCATAGCAAAAAGGTGGTTCTAGCTGGTTTCCCCCCCCACTTTATGCTCAACCATTGCTTTTTATGCTCCACATAATACAATTGTCCAACATACTTTAACCATTCCTCCACAGGTATTTGCCCCCCAGCTCTGAGCTGGGGGCAAATCCACCACAATTTTGCTGATTTTTGGCACTATTACCGCTGTAATAGCGGTAATAGCGCCAAAAATTCCCCATTGGGCCCAATGGGGAATGGGAAATTCCTGAATGGGCCCAATGGGGAATGGAGACTTACCCTGCTGCCAAACCCGTGATCCGGCGCTAATAGCAGCAGAGGTTTGGCGCCAGGGCTAATACCGCCGTGGGCTAGCACCCAACTCGTGATGAGGCCATTTCAAGCATATCACCAAAACCTTTCAACCTTGATCGGGCCAGCTCAACTGTGTCAAGGGGAGTAGATTTTCACAAGGTTTCTATCAGTCAAATATGATGTCATGGGTGTTAGTCTTAGCAGTGCACAGAGGTGGCATGAGTTATGGTTGCTTAGCGTACCAAAACGGTCACATTTCAAGGGTTTTTCGGTTGTACTTGTAACCATAACATCCCTTTAACAAAGATTTTTCACTGAATTTCAAGGGTTTTTGTTAGAGCAACTTAACCATATTGTCCCTTTAACACATTTTTTTCATTGAATATATATATATATATATATGTAAAACTACAAAATTCATATAAAGTTTCACTAGATGGGTAAAAAGGCTCTTATCTTAAATCACATAATATCAGTGCATAATAAATCTTTTATGAGCACAGAATGTTATGCCATTTTTTGAATTGTGAGTGCATGTTATCTTAGCTGTTGTCCTTATCTTCTTTGTGACTCCTCCATTATCAGCGTACAATCTGGGGGCAGTATATTTTAAAGGTAGTATTTTGGTTGAATGCTAACAAAACAACGTTGATGATGCCTCAAATTTTATAATACATTTTTTTAAAAATGTTTTTTTAAATGGTTTAGTTTAATTTAAACTTTTAATTTGTCGCAATTTCTGAATGGTTTTTATTTATGTGTGTTTCTAATGTTTGGTTTCTTTGTCTAGCTCTAGTATTTCTTGAAGAAATTGGCATATCGTAAAGATCAGTTTCTTTGATTTGCCATTTAACATCAATGTCCATCTTTCTTCAGTGTCTATGTTCTGTTCCAAGATTTTGAAGAAAGCACCAAATTGAAGTCTTTGGGATGAGAGGTTATGGCATTCCATCAAGAGGTGGTGTAGTGTTTCTGGTTTCATTGTCTCGGGCAGAAGCGGCAGAATTGTTCCGTTGAGGGGATCAGCTTCATTTTTGCTAGGTAGAAGCAAGTGGGTATGATGTTCATCTATATTTTGTACGTCGCTCGGATCTTGTTATCAAGAAAAATTGACAAGTAGGCTGGAAGCTCGTTAATTGCTCTTACGTCTGTTTTGCATTGTAGGTTCAAGCTGTACTTTCTTTTCTGATTACTGGTTTTTATCCAATCATTTCTCATCATCTTTATCTTGGCTTGTTGGGGGCGGAAGGTTAGCATTTCATGAGAGATGTCTTCGTCCATGAGCTGTGATCAAGATTGTGTTTCCAATTTTTGTAAAATGGTATTGTTCATTGCGTTCGGATGTGATTTTAGGATTTGAATTGCAGGTGTTTTTTCGTCAGTCAGTAGCTTGCGGTATAGATCCAAGTGCTTCCATAGAACTATTGAGCTGATCGATTGCACTGCAATTTCGAATCTTATTCTGGGCATGGGGAATGAAGGTGGGAGTTGGAGGATTTTACGCCAGAAGCACGCTTCCAATTTTGTCGAGTTATATGTATTGGCGTTCAGCATGGCCTCGGTTCCATATACAATAGTTGGGATCACTTTTTGCTTGTAGTATGTCGTTATAGGTTTGAGTGAGTATTTCACGTACTTGCGCTGTAGTACGCATCCTTGTCTCGCTAGAGATTGTATTTTTTCTTTTAGTTTATTAGTCCAATCCTTTTCTGATTTCAATTGATTTATGGTGATTCCCAAATACTTGAATGTGGACACTTCCTCTAGCTGGTTGCCCTTTAAGAGCAGCGTTAGTTGTTTTTTCTTCTTCGGGCAAATTTTGGTCAGAGGCATGACTTTTGTTTTCTTTGTGTTGATCGTGAGTTTGTTGAGGTCCATATACTATCCTAGTTGTAATAGACTGTTTGTCTAGAAGGATATCATCCACATGCATCATGATTTTCACAGACGTTGAGTTGATCTTAAGTGGGTTCAAGGCATCTAGTTGGGAGTGGTTTTCAATATATGCTGTGAAGAGATTGTACAACGTGGCTGCTAGGGGACAGCCCTGCTTTAGACCGTTTGAAGTGGGAATGACTGCTGTCGTTTGTCCTTCCTTGGTTAGTCTTATTGTTATTGAGGAGTTCGAATAAAGATGTTTGATCGGTCCTATGATGTCATTTGGGCAGTTCCATTTTTCTATCTTGTCCCATAGTTATTGTCTGGAGAGACTATCAAAGGCCAAGTGCAGATCTATGAATGCTGCGCATACAGTTTTATTTTTCTCAATTGCTTCATGCTTAATCAGGTTCAGCAAAAGTAGATTGACATTCGTACCGACATTTGGGGTGAAGCCTGTTTGTCTGGTTGCAAAGCGTTATGTCGTGGTTGCCCATTTCTTGAGTTTTTCCAGGAGAATAGATGCAAACAACTTCCCCAAAGGATCGAGTAGTGCAATTGGACGAAAGTTTGCTGGCTCATCTCGCAGTCATTGTTTGTAGATGGGTACTATTGTTGTTGTTTTCCACGAAGAGGGTATCTGGATGAGCTTGTTTATTAGTAACAGAATATTGCTCATCAGGTTAGCCCATGATTGCGGATCTTTCGTGATCGTTGCGTTTGAGGTCCCATCTGGGCCAGGGGCATAGGATATGCTTAGTTTTTGCATCATTGCCATGATGTCTTGTTTGTCGCAGAGTACTGTCCACTTGGTCTTCTTTGTGGGTGTCAGGTGGTCGTTTTCTGGTTGTCGAGCCTTATATATGTCGGAGTAATGCTGAATCCATCTTTGCTCTGTCACATTTCCAACAAGTTTGTGATGGTTTGCTGCGTTGTTATTCAGTATGTTCCATAGCTTTAAAAGATTGTGGGTCTTATATGTTTCTAGAATGGCCCCGCGTCGGTTTGTAGGAGAATAATGCGATGTGATTTGATCCAGTTGTTATAGCCTTGTTTTGCCACTTTGATTTTTGTGGTTGTGTCCTCCTTTTTCATTTTCTTTAGGCGTCACAGGGTCTTTCTCAAGGTGTTTTTCTTCTCGACTAATTCTTTATTATAGGCGTGGAGATGAGTTTTCCCTGGTTGTAATGTCACCTGCTTGTGGTGTGGAATTAGCAGCCATTGATAGTTTAGTTACTGCGTGTCAGGCATAGTTGTTTGCTGGAATTGTTTTGAAAGCGCAGCAGTTGCTTGTTGAGTTATACAAAGTTTTCTGCCTGTTGTGCAAAGTTCTAGTGGGATATTTGCATGAGGCTGTGGTTGTTGCATCATGTCTCGGCCACGTTTAACAAGCCGATTGTGGTCGCTTTTTGATGTTTTGTTGATGATCGTCTTTTCCACAGAATCGCTTATTTCTTTTGAGATATAGATATAGTCGATGACAGCTGACGATGGTCCGCAGAACCAGGTTGGTATTATCTTGTTTGACTCGTCAGTGGGATAGTCAATGAGTGAGAGATTGCGGATATCAGTTTCTTTTATCCATCTTTTGGCACGTATTGTCAGATCTTTGTGTGGGATGGTTTGTCCGTTTGGGCACCATAGGTGGATATTTAGATCTCCTCATATCATGAATTCAATCGATTTATACTTGCTGGTGAGATTGTCCATTGTTAAAAAGACGCCATCAAGAAAAGTGTCATTATTTATTGCTGCTGGGTTCCAGTAAAGGTTCATGATTGAAATTATTCTGTCTTGGTGTTGTTTTGAGACGGTGGTGTTAGAATTTCTTTTTATTTTTATAACAGTGTTTTGTATCCAGGAGTTGATGTTCTCGGAGAGGATAACACTCCATGTCGGATCAATCTTGATTAGAGTTAATAGGCCTGAGGTTGGCCTCCGTTTAGATCTTACAGGTGCTGAATTTGGAAGGCTAGAAAGCTGTCACAGCAAGGGGTGTTAGTGAGCCACGTTTCTTGCAGGCAGATAATCTGGTGCGATTCAAGGTCAGGTGAGGGATGGTTGAAAAGATGGGCATTTCCCCTGGCATTCCAGGAGCACAGGGTTCAAGTGCTTTGGGTCTTGATTAGTGGTTATGAAATATTACTCAGGTTGCTATCAATTGAGTTGTCTAAGCTATCATACATTAATATAGTGCATTAAGATAGGGTTACCCAGAAACAATATTGAGAGCAGAAAGAAAGAGTGTTCGTTATTGATTATTTTGTTAGGTGTAAAGTCTTGTATGTTGCAGTCCTGCAACCCCAGTAGTTTCTCAAAGGGAAACCTGTCCCAATCTGAGTTTGCCCATAAATTGCAAAGCCCTGGGTGCTGAGACAGTTTCAAATAGGATTCCAGTCAGAAAGGGATACATTCATGACTTTCAAAGACAATACATGAGCAAATTAGGCTTCCCCTGAACCGCTTTTATAGTACATCTTGCACAAATCCTTTGAGTGGTCGTGGAGTCCATACTTATAGTGCTAGGTTTGCAGATCCAATCACATACAAGGGGATAAGGTGTGAGGTGGAAACAAGTTTCTCGATTCCTCCTTTGCATGCTTTTGCTGGATATACTAATATTGACTGGATACTCTTGGGAAAATAGCAATCAACTGATTCTTTTCTCACTGACCTCAATTATCTTGTTAACCACCACATACCCACGTACTTGAAGTGTCTGATCTACCACCCAGCCATGCTTGGCTCACAGTGCATGAGCTGTTATTTGCTGACTTACGTCTGCTGATTCCTTGGCAGCGACCTATTGGCTCCTAACCAGGTTATGGAGGTTCATCCTTTGGGAACTGCTAGACTTCCTTGGTTATACCTGCCCCCTGCTTTCAGGGTAGACTGCTGTCTCGGGCTAGACCACTTGTTTCTTGGTGACACACTCCTACTTTCTGCTTTGTCAGTCCAAATCTAGTTGCATCAGGCTGCCAGTAAGGCTGCTTGCTTACCTGCCTGTGCTCAGCACAGATGCTTGTTATATTTTGCTGATCCCTTTGATAAGGCAGCCTGGCCTATATCTGTTTGAGGCTGGACTTGAGCTCTGGAATGGCACTCGCCATCTTAATAATTTGCGTCTATATTAATATCGTTGGTTTCCCATCCATCAACCAGGAAGTGTCATGTTGTTTAATTGACAATATTTTGTGACTTTTCTATTTAGTGTTTTGAGGATGCTGGGACAATCTGATGCTAGTACCCACTATGTGACAACGGGTATGACCCATAGATGCTCCTGCCTTCTCACGTTCCTCAATAGGTGAGGTATCCCTTTTCTCACATAGGACTTTTACTCACAATGTCCAGTTTATCTCCTTGCCCACCTTTTGCTTCTTCCCCGGTCCATTTCTGGGCCTGTTACAGAACCTGAGACTCCCTCCTCATCCTGCTAGCTTTTTCTGCAAAGTGCATGATGGCAGGACTGCAACAGGGCATGCACACACTCTGAAGATTCTGATTATAATACGATTCAATTTTTTTATGTAGACTTAAGTTGGTACCTCTGAATATGCATAACGAAAATGCTAAAGCCAAAATGTGGATCTTCTAGAAGCCCATGTTCACTTTTGAAGGTGGTTCACACTATACCACGTCGATGAGAAGAGGACATGTTGTGGTCTGCACTCTAGTCTTTGCATGTGTGCTCTAGATGAAGTGGGTGGCTGCGATGTGTGGGGACCGGTGCCTGCATTGAGGTGTGGGAAATATGGAAGGCAGGTAAGTAGTAGCCATATATTGTACTTGCTGCATTCATGAGCTAATTGCTAAAGGTTGTGAGATTGCTGTGGAAGTACTGCTACTTCTCGGAAAGTCAGGCACTGGCCATAGAAAAGATCACCCGATCTGCTGATATATTTATGTTAGTGGAGCGTGATCAGAAGCATGGGGCAATATGCCTGCAAGACAAATTGTCACTGGGAGATATCCAGCAGGGGAACATCTGCACTCCTTCTCCCAGATGGAGGGTGATGCAACCCACAAGGTCATCTACTCCCAGAGCCTCCAGACTTACAGGGACCATCCGTGGATTACATGGACACAGAGGAAAGGAGAGTAACAAATTGACCTGATCTTTCACCAACCATCAGAGGACGGAATCGATACGGAGGGAGCTATCACCTGATTTGCTAAATTCCAAAGTTGAACTAAAACAGCTGATAGATCAGGTTATTGTTGAAATACTGGGAATTGAAAGGACTGTTAAAAAACTGGTGAGGAAACTGAAGAGTCGGGTGTTCGGGGTGGAAGAGACATCATTTTTGTTGGTGGTTCCTCCCTTGCTGAGGAGGATGTGGGTTCCTCTCCTTGAGCTTTCAGTGGCCCAGATTCTGGTTCTCCCCATTGACTCATTGCCCATATCATCCCCAGTCATGCTGAATCAGCCTCTGTCGGCTCAGGTTCTTGGCATGGATACCCAGTGGCAGGGATTTGAGGGACTAGGCGTATCTGAGGCAGCAGCAGAGGCACCGTAGACACCCCTTGACCAGAAGAGCCTTTACTCATGAACAGGCATCCTTCCAGTTAATGGGTGTGTTAGGGAGAATTCTCATTTTATGGCTAATTTCCCTCACCTATTGAGTTCCCCAGCAGCTGGACTTCTGGAGTTTATTTTTTCACTAGGTAAGAGTGTGAGCTTTTCCCCCACTCTTACCCATGTATTGCCATATGTCTTTTATCTGTTTTATGATTGTGGACTCTGAAGTACACCACTTCAGTAGTACCCTTCTTTTGTGTGTTACACAGCACCTCCAGTGCAGTGACACAGGGTTGTCTTTTAGAATTCCCACCGACTCCATTTCTGGGGCCGACTACAGTCCCCCAGAAAAGGGTAAAGTTGCCATTAACTTTACTTAGTCAATTTACCACAGATCCAGTACACCCCATCTTCCATGGAGTACTGGAAAGGGTTACTCCGTATCCATTTTGTATCTGTACCTCCTAGAGCATTGTTTCGCACTTTTAACATTTAAACTTGGCTGGTGGCAGTGGTATCTACCCTAACTTTTCTCCGCAATTATACTAATAAACGTGGTATTGTTTTAGGCTATTGTATTAGCCTCGAAATTAAACCCGCTTAACCAAATAATTTTTCTTACGGCTCTGTTCGGGTTTATTTGCCATTTCTTTTTGTTAAAGTCCTTCTTGTGTTTTACTTTGCGCGGCAAACCAGGTTTGCCTTCTTTGTTCACCGTCTTTTGGCGGGCTTCTGCTCCAGGCGCCTGGGTGTCTAGGTGGGCTGAATGTGAGGGAGGGGTGTAGTCACCCCCTGCACAGGGTACCCTAGGAAACCCAAGTCGCACGTTGCCATGATTGACTGAGGTGGTTGTCCGGGCCGGACAACCCCCCTGCTGCGTGATTGACAGCCAGGCTGTGTGAATGGGGGATTTTCGCATAAAAGTCAGGTCTCTTGGGCTAGAAGTCAGAGTCGCCACTGGAACTACAAGGAACCGAAGAGAAGAGGAGAAGAAGACGGCTGCTGCAACTACCTGTCCCGGGGAAAAGCCCTGCTGCAGGTCCGAGCTATCTACCCTTCGACGACCAGAGAAGATCCAGTCCGGAGTCTTCTTCCCTTGAGCTTGGTGGGGATAACCAGCTCATCTTCCACAGCCAGAGGATCCTCTTCTTGGTCAAAATCGCTGCACACTGCTGTAGTGGTCCGGATAGCCATCTGAAGATCCTCTCCTGTTTTTAAGGAGCGCACCTTTTATTCATCGTCGTTGCTGCCGGCTTCATCCCTGGGGGGTGCAGACCCCTTCAGACGTCCTCCTTCACCTCAAAGCTCCAGGAACCGTGGGTCTGCATGAAACCAAGAGGAACAACTGCCAGGGCACTAGCTTCTCCATTGAATAAGGTACTGTGTTCTGCTTGAGGAATTAGGGTGAATCCCTTTTCTTCATCTCCAAGGCTTGTCCTCGTCTTCCCTCCTTCGTATAACTTTTGCTTCCTCTGTTGACAATATCTAAGTACTCCTTGCAACGTTGTATCTCAAACTATCTGACTGTGTGATCCTCGACAACAGGAACCCGGTTCCACTTGACACTGGCTCCGGCCTATTGACTCTTGAATTTCTGTCTATGAGTATTCTCTGATTATGTCTGCCTTGACAAAAGTATTGCCTGTGATGTTTGCCCCCAACTCTCTCTGGTTAACCCAGGTGCTAAGTGTGTTTTTGCCCCGGTAACAATTCTTGCCGCGGATACGCGTTTCTTTAGCAAGACCGAACTGTCATTACTGTCAAAAAGTGATCACAAGAGTATTCCCGGTAACGTCTTTTGTTTCATAACACTGGTCCGTTGAAACACAGGGTACTTACCTTGAGTTAGAGTGTACCAAAGTGAATTGGTTGGTTGTAGTATATTTTACGTGTGGTTTTGAATTAATAGAAGTGTTGTGTTTATATCGAATGGTGTAAAAAATAAATGTACTTATATTTTTTACCTGAAACCTGGAGTCAGTGTTTGCTTGAATCACAGTAATTGTGGTCCCTTTGTGTAATCTCTGCTACTGTTCATATACTCTTGAGATAAGCCTGGCTGCTGCGCTTCTGCTCTACTGCTACCACTTTAACATAGTAGTACAGGCTTGCACCAAAGGTAAAACTTGTATTGCCACCTGTAGTCTTAATTGTGTGTAGTGGTCCCTAAGGGCACTGCACAGGATTCTGCCTAACAGGGTGTATTACAATATCAATTTATATAGTGATCCCCAAAGTCTTGCACTTCCTACTGAATGGTTTTCTTAAAGGAATACCATCACCATCCTTAAAGTACAATCAAATGCTATCAATGATTTTTGGAAGAAATGGGGGAGTCCTGAATGTTTTCGAAGACTTGGCATTATTCTTGCAAATCCTCCTAGTAAGAAATGGATCTCTCCATGTGATCTTGCATTAGTTTTGTATAGTATGTGTTAGGAGCTTCCTACAGGCCTCTGGAGCAAGTCCGTTTAGAAGCAGCATCATGTTATGCATGGTTTTTTGTTGCCATTTTCTCAATAGGATGCCTAGGGAGACATAGATGCTTGATGTGGTAGAGCCCCATATATTGGTTTACTTCCAGATGCCCTGGTGTTAAGACTTTTTACAAAAAATGTGCTTATTTTCACACTTGGATCAATTGATTGTATTGCCACCTCTGGGTTTGATGGATGGATCAGAGAGGGATCAGAGGCTGGTACCTCTGGCTGTTTGAAGAGAAGTTGTTGTGTACCTTTGCATGCATGAGTTCTCAGGGAATGTGATGATCTATTGTCACATTAGGGAAAACTACAAGATTTCAAGAAGTTGTAAACTGAAATTCATCTTGACCTTTCCTCTGCCTTTGATATGGTTAATCATGCCACCCTGATAAATTGCCTCTGTGACATCGTTGGCATCATGGACCTGGCTCTGTACTGGTTGACTGCCTACCTCTCCGCCCAACTCTCCCAGGTTCAACTGGGCCCTTTTCTCTCCACCATCTCATCCTCCACCAGTGGTGTCCCTCAGGGTTCTATCCGCTCGCTCTAGCTTTTCAACATCTATCTGGCCCCCCTAGCCCACTTGATCTCTACCTTCTCATCCAACCTCCAGTGTTATGTGGATGACACACCGCTCTCCTTCAAGCTAGCCTCCTCTGCCTCCTCCTCTTCCTCTCTTATTCCTGACTGCCTGTCTGCTATTCAGACATGGTGCATTGCTAACAATCTCTGTCTTAATGCCAGCAAGACAGAGACCGTTCTCATTGGCCCTCTTTCCCTCCCACGCTCTAGCCACCCTCCATGGGCCTCCTCCCTCACCCTCCTGTGAGGCAAAACACCTTGGTGTCATCTTGATTCCTCCCTCTCCTTCTCGCATCACATCACAGATCTGACCAAGAAGGCCCACTTTCAGGTGCAACTCATCAGAGGCTTTCTCCCTTCTTCACCTTCCCCCAGAAACTCAATGGCTCTAGAGCACTGGTTCTCTCCAGGCTGGATTACTGCAACATCCTCTTCCTCAATCTGCCTAACTCCTCCCTTCATCCTCTTCAACTAATTCAGAACAGGACTTCGAGACGTATCCTTGACCTCAAGCCCAGGAACCACATTTCTATAGCCCTTAAATCTCTCCACTGGCTCCCTGTTGTTGAGAGGATCCAGTTCAAATCCCTCTGCATCATCCACAAGGCTTTCTGGGGCCTGGGACCCAGCTACATCTAACTCTCTCTCTCTCTAAATATCTCCCATCCAGTGCCCTTTGGTTGTCTGTCTGTAACTCTTTGCAGAGCAGATGTTTTTCCAAGCAGAGCATTGGGGTCGATCTCTTTCCCCCGCAGGTGCTTCTCTATGGAATGGCCTTGCTGCCCCTCTCAGACAAGAACTTCCTTTTCTTCTCTTCTTCCCCCTACTGCTCCCCTGCTAATGCCCCCTCTGCCTTAGACCAGCTACCTGGTTTTTCAGAGTCTTACCGGACACCAGGCTCTCTTAGTCCCCTCTACCCCTGCACTTGGTCTCCTCTGACCCCCCCTTCTTCCTGCACTTGTCTTTATGAGCCCGCCATCCGCATTAGCCTGGTTGGGCATGCCCCCAAGCCCTTCCAGACCCTTATCTTGCACTTTGTTTGTGGACTCTCTTCCCCTTCATTCTCTTCCTTCCCATGGCTCTGTCCACCTGACTGCCCTGGCACTCACATTCTTATGGGCCCTTCTGCCCTAACCTGCACTTCCCCCTCCCCTCTCCCCTGCACTGCTCGTCACTGCACTTGCACCATCTGAATGTCACAAGGCCTAGTAGGATTGTTATTGTTTGCCTTCCCTGTTCCCCCACCCTCCTGTCTTGTTGTGCCACGAAACACTTGGGTATAGGTGGATTATAAATAACCAATATATAAATGAAATAAATAAATGTAGTGCTCCCTTTAGTAGGCTGACAAGGTTGGCTATCCCAAGAGCGTGTGAACTGGAAGGTTCTCGTCTTTCTGAAACATTTACATAGATGGATAGGCGGGGGGTGTCGGCATCAGGGGCATATCTCATCCTCCTCATTATTCCAGCTGAGCGAGGAAGGGCAGCAGCCCTCTCCTCTCCCGGACCCCCATCCCACTTCGGTCACACTTGCCAATAACAACAGATAAATTCCGTAAATCCATAATATACAAGTAAGCTCAGCACCTCTACTACAGCTGGAGTTGTTACAACGTGTGTGCCAAAATTACCTGTGTATTGAATGTATTTCAATCGACCCAACGTCTGCCTAAACATATTCCAAAATGGCTGACATATTTCGGCAGCATCGGATGGAAGCCATCGCATCTTCAAGCCTCTGATAGGCTAATTGCAGTATTTACCTTCGAGCCCCGAACCGGAGGTGGAAGCCGACCGCTTCCCCTAAGGGCCGCACTCTAAAGGTCTGTCTGCGTCTGTCCATGGCAGAACGCAAGGAGCTGCCACCCTGGTTACTTTAAAATATGTAAGTAGCATTGCCTATACTTGTATACATATGAAACATCCGGACATATTATCCATACGAGGTGTGCTTGCTAAATCCACCTGTGACCCTTCAACACTGTATGAGCGATAAATGAGTAGTTAAATACTCGAGCCACCATATGCGCTGATTCGCACAGCACAATGCCACCCGGATACTCGGCACCACTGTGACTTCAACCCTTCATATCTTAATGCAGAACACTATGCTCTCAGTATGGGATTACTGCTGATGGACATTACCGTGCAAAGCCTCATGAACCACTGTGACTTAGTTAACGTTTTCGCCCAGCCTCAATTGCATCAGTTCGTAATATCTTGGTATTCCCCAGACACTGCAATTTGTATTTACTAATGTTAATGTTAATGTTAATGTTAAAGGATATTTGTACCGCGCACTATCGCCACCGGAGTGGTCCCCTGGCGCTCTGGCAGCTCTGAAAAGGGAGAAAGGGGGGGGGGTTAGTTAGTGGGAATAAGCTGGAAAAGTGCAAGAGAGCAGTGATGTGCTGTTGGCAGCCTCAGCCCGGTGGGTCGGTTGGGTGTTTAACGGTCTGTAGTCGTCGTGTGCTGTTGTGCAAGTCTATGTGTGGTTTGTTTTGTTGTTGTAACGTAGTGAAGTTTGTGCGGATTGCTATATTTAGGCTTGTGTTGTGTTTGTTAGAGTTTGAGAGGTGTATGCGGAGGGCTGAAGTTGTTAGTGCATTATTTAGTTGGCATTACTGTCCTTGCAATTGTGTCAAGGTGTGATGCCCGCTATCATTTGCTATTCCATCCAGGTGTTGTCATCCCTCACAGTTTCATTCAAGTGTAGCACATGCTAACATTCACAACTCTGTCTAGAAGTGACGGAAGCTAGAATTAAGGATGACATCTAAGTGTGGCACATGGCAACATTCACATTCAAACTTGATGCAATGAGGGCTAAAGTTAAGGATGACATCTAAGTGTGGCACCTGCTAACATTCATATTCTATCGTGATGCGATAAGGGCTAAAGTTAAGGATGACATCTAAGTGTGGCACATGCTAACATTCATATTTCTATCTAGAGGTGACAGAAGCTAAAGTTAGGATGACATCCAAGTGTGGCACATGCTAACATTCACATTTCTATCTAGATGTGATGAGGGCTAAAGTTAAAGATGACATCTAAGTGTGGCACATGCTAATATTCATATTCTATCTAGATGCGATGAGGGTTAAAGTTAGGATGACATCTAAGTGTGGCACATTTATTTATTTAATATTTATTTATTACATTTGTTATACGCCCAGACCCGGGGGTATCACGGCGTAGTTAGAGACAATGGGAGAATGCGATCTTAGAAAGAACACAGAGGACCACAGGAATAGCAATCAATAACATACAATAATATACAAAGCAGTCAGGAATCAATAATATACAATAATATACAAAGCAGTCAGGTATAAACAGTTAATTGGAGGGGATTAGTGCTCTGGTTCAGTTAGAACTTATTGAAGAGCCAAGTCTTCAAGAAGCTTATGAATTTAGGGAAGGAGGTTTCATTCATAATGTGGGAAGGTACCACATTCCAATGTCTGGGGGCCAGTGTTTTGAAGCTACTACCCCCTGCTTTCTCTCTTTTGTATCTGGGGGTTTCAAGGTATGCGTTTTTGTTGGACCTGAGGAGTCTGGTCTGGGGCTTCATCATGACTGTGTTGTTGAGGTATTTGGGAGCTTTGTTAGCCCTGCATTTGTGGTTGATGCTCAGGGTTTTAAATAGAATTCTGGCTTGGATGGTGAGCCAGTGGTGGTCTCTTCTGGTGTTAGAGATATGTTCGGATTTTTTTATGCCTAGAGCTGCTCTGAGGGCTTTGTTTTGCATGAGTTGAAGTTTGGCTATGTTGGCTTTGGAAGTGCCAAGGAATAGGATATTACAATAGTCTAGCTTAGACAGTATGAGTGCTCTGGCTAGAGTGACACAGTTGTTGACTGAGAGGAATTTACGGCTGAGAGAAATGAGTTTGGAGGTGTAGGAAGTGGACGAGGCTAATGTGTTTACTTGTTTAGACATGGATAGTGTTGCATCTAAGTAGACGCCAAGGGTCTTGACTTGTTTAAGAACAGGGATTATGGTTCCATCGATGGTGAATGATTTGAAAGCTGGCTCAAGGGTGTTGATTTTGCTGGAGGAGCCTAGTATGAGGACCTCGGTTTTGTCATAGTTGAGACAAAGGCTGTTATTAGCCATCCAGTTTTGGATGAGTGAGTAGATTTGGTTAACCAGGAGGGAGTCTTGTTCATGATTGCCTGAGAGAGGAATGAGGATTTGGGTGTCATCAGCGAAGTTGGTATAGATGACACCCATGGTATCCAACGCTGCAAATAATAGCTTGGTGCAGGCATTATACAGAGTGGGGGATAGGCAGGAACCTTGCGGCACACCTGCAGGGACAGGCACTGGGTCTGCTGATTCTTCGCGGATGGATACTCTGGACGTCCTATCAGCCAAGAATGATTTGATCCAGTTGGTAGCGTTCTGAGCTAGGTTGAAATTGTTTGCTAGAGTGTTACAGAGTTTATCGTGGTCAACCAGATCGAAGGCTGCTGAGAGATCCAGGAGCATCAGTATACAGAGTTTGCCTGCTTCTCTAGTGGCATCCATTTGGATCTTCAGATCAAGGAGGGCTGTCTCTGTGCTATGGTTGGGACGGAATCCTGACTGGCGGTCTCCTAGTAATTGATGTTGTTCCAAATGGTTCTGAATTTGGCAGTAGGCTATTTGTCAATTATTTTTAGGAGGAATGGGACCGTTGTAATAGGTCGGTAATTAGTGGGTATTGTTGGGTCCAGGGATGTTTTTTTTAGAAGTGGTGTCACCCAAGCTTTTTTGATACTGGTGGGGACTGTGTTTGTGAGGAAAGAGGCATTGATGAATTCTGTGATGATAGGTGTGAGGGTGGGGGCACATAGTTTCACTAAGTGGTAGGGGAATTGGTCTTCTTTACAGTTGGAAGCTTTGAGTTTCATTATGGTGTCAAATACTTCTTTGTTAGTCACTGGTGTGAATTGAAATGGGGGGCCAGTAGTGGCATTTGATGTGGTCATTGATATGGTGGGTGGAGTTTTGTCAGCTAGGAGCGTTTTTTTACTATCGATTTTATTTTGCAGTAGGAGGATTTTCGATGAGAGTGAGTTTTGAATAGTAGTGCACCAGTCTTTGCTAGCATTAGATGGCGCTGAGGTTTGACAAGGGTTTTCGAGCTCTCTAAGGATGGTAAACAGTTATTTGCTGTCTGAGGACGCATTAGTAATGCGGAGGTTGAGGGCATTGGCTTTTTGTGTGATTATTGCTGATTTATACGTTTTGTTGGCTTCAGCGAAGGCTAATGCCGATTTCGGGGTATTGTTTTTCTTATGGAGGTGTTCAAGTGATCTTTTTGTGCGTTTTAAGGCTACAAGTTCCTCATTAAACCAAAAACAGGAGCGTTTGTCAGGTCTACGGGTTTTAGTGGTGATGGGAGCAAGTAGGTCAATAGTTTGGGTAAGGCATTGTTGGTAATGTTCTGCTAGATAGGAGGGGTTGTTGGTGCCTAGAGCCGTATGGGCAAGGGCAGCACTCAGGGCTGGAGTGAGTTTGTCGGAGGAGAGCTTTTTGATATTTCTAGTTTCGAATGTTTCTGGTTTTTTAGGGGTGATGTGCTCTGTACTGGCATTGTCTATAGTGAAGTTAATTACATAGTGATCTGACCAATTGACTGGGAGGATGGAGTCAATGGTGACTAGAGAGTTAAGAGTGAGAAGCCAGTCTAAGGTTCTTCCTTTTGAGTGGGTGGGTTTATCTATCAGTTGTACGAAGTTCATTTCTGACATGGCTGTATAGAATGTAGATGCTTCTGAGTCCAGGGGGTCATTGTATCCTAGGTTAAAGTCACTGAGGACTATGCATTTAGTTTTAGGCTTGATGAGGGGCGTTAGGAGTAGTGGGATGTCCAAGTCGGGGTGGGTATTTTTATTGGGTGATCTGTACACCACTAGTAAATTTGTAGTGGTTTTGGGGTTGGAAGTATACTTAACTAGTAGGAGTTCATAACCTTGTATCTGTTCTATTGGGCAAGCTCTGATTTCCAGAGTGGTTTTGGCAATTATGGCAACTCCACCTCCTTGGGTATTTGTCCTGTCTGTTCTAAGGATGCTGAATCCTGGGGGAATGGCAAGGGCTAGAAGTGGTCCTGCTGCTGGGTGAAGCCAGGTTTCAGTGACCACCAGCATATCAAGGTGATGGTCCTCAATGAGGTCATGGATATCTATAGCATGGGCGCCTAGTGAGCGGGCATTGATGAGTGCACTTTTGAGGGTGGGGGTGGTGTGTTATCTGGACTGGGGGAAGAATCAGTGGTTTTGTTGTTGGTTTGGTGTTTGAGTGGTGCGTTGTGGAGGCTTTTTTGTTGGAAATTAGTGGGCGTGGTGTTTAATTTGGTTGGTGTATTGGGTGTGGTGGTGAGTGAGGTAGCTCGTAGGGACATTTTAGTTCTAGACATGAGTCTGTTGAGTCTTTCAATACCCAGGATGGGTGTGGTCCTATCATTAATGCTAATAGGTGTGGTGTGTTTGTATATAGTCGGGTTGGGACTAAGGCTCGGGATGTCTGAGGTTGCTACATTCTTGATGGTGGTAGGTGTAATGTGGGATTGAGGAAATGGTATGGGGAAAGGGGGGTGTGTGGGGAGGAAATGGGTGGGGCAGGGGATAGGGAAGTGGCGTGGACAGCCTAGTCTAACTAATCCTTCGCCAACCTTGATGAAATGTCCTTTGGTGCATAGTGTAGCATTAGGGACTATACAAAAAGGGAACATGATAATGGTGAGGAGCGCCAGCATTATATTGGTGGTGGCTGAGTGGGCAGAGATAGAATTCATTGAACTATTTAGGCACCTGGGCTGGGTGCAATAATCCAGCGCAGGCAGGCAATGCACTAATGCAGTCACAGCATCAGCCAGGGTAGCTAGTAGGGTGCACAGGCATGGGTCACCTAAATTCGATTTTTCAAGCAGGGCACAAAAGCATAGGTCACTAGCAGGGTGCACAAGCAATCGGTCACCTAAATTCGATTTTTCCAACAGGGCACAAAAGCATAGGTCACTAGCAGGGTGCACAGGCAGTGAGTCACCTAAATTGGATTTTTCAAACAGGGCATAAAAGCATAGGTCACTAGCAGGGTGCACAGGCAATGGGCCACCTAAATTCGATTTTTCCAACAGGGCACAAAAGCATAGGTCACTAGCAGGGTGCACAGGCAATTGGTCACCTAAATTCGATTTTTCAAACAGGGCACAAAAGCATAGGTCACTAGCAGGGTGCACAGGCAATGGGTCACCTAAATTCGATCTTAGTTAGCATGGTGAGAAATAGCATTATATTACGATCTGAGGATCATACTTTACTAGGGGAGTGACTATGTGTGGGTACACAGAGGTATAGAGTTCTAACTGGAAAGAGTTGATAGTGCAGCACGGTAGCAGTAGCAGTTTACCTGGAGCAGGAAGGGCAGAGGTGCTGGCCCCAGGCTCCTACAGCTCCGTACAGGCTCAAGACTGGGGGCCTTTGTATGGTTTGCTAACATTTATATTCTATCTGGATGCGATGAGGGCTAAAGTTAGAGATGACATCTAAGTGTGGCACATATTAACATTCATATTTCTATTTAGATGTCATGCACGTTTAAGTTAAGGATGACATCTAAGTGTGGCACATGCTAACATTGTTACAGCTGTCTAAAAGTGATGCAGGCTAATCTTGATCATTCTCTATAGGTGTGGCTAGTATGTTAGTGTGTGATGGAATGCAACCATTAAGGTTCACCCAAGAGTGGATTTGGATTGGTGGTCGCAAATCTCTCCAAGTATGCATGGTGTAAGTCTATGGCAGTCTACATTATGGAAGGTAAGGTAGAGTGGCAAGGGCTTTCTGGTGTAGAGTAATGGCTCTACACCCCACCCATGCCACACTTACAGTTTTGTTGGTGTCTGTTGGCTTTCTTTGTGGGGATACTAGTGGATGCTCGCTACAAATATCGACTTCATCCCACTGTCATTTAGATTGCCCGAATCACGTTGAGCCTATTTTGTCTTATGTCTATTTACCTCTGTTTTGCATAACCTAAGCCAATATTTTAATATTGTAATGTTTTAACATAGCCTTACTTGTTTAGTTAATACTGCATGTAGGACTATTTGCATATATTAGGGTCCTAAATAGTATTTTCTGCCAGTACCAGAAATATCCTGCCACAGATTACTAGATTCACCAACAGCTACCTATACCAGTAATAGACAGCAATTGCTAGTCAAGAATGCTCTAATATAGCATAACTACTTAATGCATTGTAACCTCTATTTCAGATACACCCTGCCACTTTACCTATGCATGCTAGGCACCGTGCTCATCTTTAATAGCACACTGAATCCTCACAGGTTAGAGCCCGCCAACCACATTAACTCCGTCAGCCTCAATTCTCACACGATGGACATCTTGCCTAGACCCATCTACCCTACTCACCACACCATGCATGTAGTCACGCACGCACCCAACTATCAGTCAAGACTACACAGACTCAGAACACGCATCCACCCCATGAACATCTCTGCCATTCCCACGTAGATAGCAATCAGAAACACACGACTGGGATCACGCACCACCCTCAGAGCAAAAACCACTGTTTCATTGCCCGCAAACCCAGTAATACTAAGCTGACCCACTTCATGCCCAGCCACAACGCCACTAAACAACATACCTCCTCAACTAAAATAGGCTTCCCACCTCTATCAAAAAAGAATTACCAGCCTCTGCACTACAAATGCGCCCTACTCAATGTACGCTCTCTTAATGCCCATGCGCTAGAAGTCAATGATCTAATCACTAGTCAAGACCTAGATATATTAGCCATCACGGAAACATGGCTTCACGAGGCTTCCGGCCCCACCAATACGTTAACCCTACCTGAAGGTTACTCTATCCTCAGACAGGACAGGCTCTCCAAAACAGGAGGGGGGGTAGCTCTAATCTTCTAAGAGGCCATATCTATAAAGTCTATACCTCACCAAGGGGAAGGGAAGACAGACATCCTATCAGCCAAATTATCACTCTCTCCAAAAGACACTATAAATAGTCATGTCATTTATCGACCACCGGGACCCCCCACTGACTTCCAAGGTCAAGTCATCCACCTTCTCGGAGACAATATTAAAAAATCGACCAAAACGCTACTCCTAGGCGACCTCAACTTAGGATTCAACTACCAGAATACCAAAACTGCCACTTCTCTCACTAAGGAACTCATCGATCTGGGCTTCTCACAGAAAATCACTTCTCCCACTCACTCGAAAGACTGCATCCTAGATTGGGTTATCGACCATAATTGTGATACAGCCATTGTTTCCAACACTGTCCTCTCATGGACAGACCACAACTGCCTACAATTCTTTGTCCCATTAACGCTGTGCCCCAAATCTACTACTCCAGCACCTGCTACCTAATAACTACTGACCCATAACGACCGTCCCATTTCTTCTTAAAATACTAGATAAGGCCACCCACCGAAAAATCCAACTGTACCTTGGCACAGAACTGAAACCGCCTTATTAGATTTAAAAAACCAAATCACCCATATCCTCGACATGGGCAAGCCTGCCCTCCTCCTCTTAGAATTCTCAGCAGCGTTTGATCACAATACCCTCACCAATCATCTCACACATGCTGCGCAATTCTCCAATCATGCAGCGACCTGGGTCACATCCTTCCTATAAGGCAGAGCTATGAAAGTGTTCTCCAATATAGCAAATGCAGAGCCCACTATCATTCACTCTGGTGTCCACGAGGGATCTTGTACTGCCCCCACTCTTTATAATCATTTCACTAAGCCACTATTTGATAAACTGCATGCACTTGGGATCGCATACACAAACTATGCTGATGACACCCAGGTGCTCCTTCCCCTTACAGGGATCTATCACCAAGATGCTACAACACTACAGCAAATTTACTCCACCATCCAAGCCTGGATGGCCACTAACAGCCTTTGCCTCAATGGGGACAAGACAGAAATCCTCATTCTTGGTCAAAAGTCCTCATTAGCTAATTTCGACTCGCTCTACTCTAACTTCCGTATCGACAACTGTGTCATCCCAGTCTTTTCATCTGTTAAAACTCTAGGGGTCCACATTGATGCTACACTATCCATGGATAAACAGGTCAGCACCATTGTCTCTACCTCCGCCCTAAGCACTAAACTTATTAATGCTATAAAACCATTTCTAACCAAGGACAACTGCCTTCCATTGCCAGAGCTACTATAGGATTACTGCAATGCACTCCTAGTTGGCACATCCAAAAAAAACCTAGCTAGACTCCAAACCACTCAAAATAACTCACTGAGAGCAGCACTCGGTATACCTAAAAGAGACCACATCACACAAGCAAGAAAGACTGTTCACTGGCTCCCAGTCAAAGACCGCATTACATTCAAAATGCTCACAACCACACACGAATGCATCAACCTCTCAGCACCATCATACCTATCAGACACACTATCCAGATCACACTCAACAAGGCCCACTAGACTATGCTACACCAACCAACTCACAGTACCACGCATCAATAGGGCTAAGGCAGGAGGGATAAGCTTCCCTTATCTTGCCCCCAAGCTTTGGAATGTGCTCCCTACTGCCCTTAGAGCTGAAACGTATCTCTATGCCTTCCGCAAAAATCTTAAAACTACTCTCTTCAACTAACTGTCTACACTCACATACCCACTATCTGTACACTTCCTCCACTACGCATACTATCTATTCCTCGCATGCTTGTCTGAATTTTTGTATGTAACTAAGCTATGCTTGTCTGTATTTCTGTATGTAACTAAGCTATGATCAACCACTGTAACAAGTGCCACGATGCCCTCGGGCTGCTGTGCGCTCAACAAATGTGAATACATAAATGAATGAATATCCTTTGAAGTGCCATTATAAGATATGTGTGGTTCTGCCAATTCTGTCTTCTGCCTCTACATTCATCATCATTATAAATTATAGTTACACGTCATGGACAACATGGCCAAGGAGGGCACCTCAGCGCTGAGCATGGTGCCCTTGAAATAGGACCATAGTGGGGTTATTGATATACAGACATGACTGATCCTTTATTGTGTTTGTACCTGTTGTTGCATAATCCGTATTAAGTTCTCAAATATCGAGGAAGGTGCTGAGAGAGGGGACTTAAAGGGTAATGCTCAGATTATGTCAGACTAGTCCCATTACTTCAACTCCCCTGCCTCGTCACTTTACCCACATCCCCACTGCCCAACACCCCAAGGCTTCAGAGGTCCAAATTATGTGGTAGTAAGGGTTGATGTCAGAGGCCTCTATTATAGGTCCAGAGATGGGCCTGAGAAGGAGCCAGCTGTGGGCAAGGGAGAGGGTGAAACAGTTTAGATACAAGTGTTTTGTGAGGTAAGGGATTCATCAACTATTGAGGAAGGTGATGAGGGAAGAGAGCTGGAGTAATGTGGATTACCCGATGCCTGCGGGCTATGACACTGTAGAAATAAATAGAATAAATAAATAAATCCATAAAATAAATACCTGATGCAGTCTTGGCATTTCACACCCACGGATAGTTAATTGGGATCTATGTGATCTAGGTGATCTCCATCAACTATCCTTCCCTCCTCACTAAGTCTGCTAGGAAGAAGTTCAAAAATGATATCATGGCCTCCAACCCAGGTCTGCCCATCAGTGACACTTATTCCAGTGCTTCCACCAGACAGACCCTCACTGACATCCTCTTTGTCGTTCCTTCGCCAGATTTATGGACTCTTCATATGATCTCTGTGCTCTGTCCTGTCTCCTCTTCTCCCATTAATGATGGCACCCATTGGGAAGTGCTCATGGCTTCCTTCGACTCCTCTAAAGTCATCATTAATGTCTGCCTTAATGGCACCATCATGGTTAAGGCCCTGAGGCTAATCTCCCCCTCTTTGACAGGCGCTTCCCTTGCATCATGAATTTCTTTTCGTCTCCTGCTGTCTCCTCCTCTCCCCCCTTGGCTTACTTGCCCTCTCTTTCCTCCTCCTCTGTCCCACCTCAGGCACCTTCTCCTCCACAGGGTGTACCTCTGATTTGTGCCCCTCCCCGGAAGATCTTTAAAGACGGCAACCTTCTTCATCTTGCCACTCTCAACTCTCTTTCAGCTGTCAAACACTCCACTGACATCTGCCACCTCCTCGAAGAACTTGACGTCAATGTCCTTGGTCTTACCGAGGCATGGTTCATGGCCAGGTCTGTCACAAGCTTTGACACTCTCCTCCCTGATGGCTACAAGATCCACTCCGCATCTAGATCCTCCAAGTCAGGAGGTGGTGTAGTCCTGATCCTTCCTGAGTGGATTCCTGCCTCTATCATTCCCACTCAGACTTACTCTTCTTTTGAATGCCTTGTCTGCATGCTCTCTCTCTCTGTAATATTCACATCTTCGCTATTGATGGCTCGTGGACTCTGGTCTCGTGAACAAGCACACAAGAGAGAACTTGGAACGCGAGTTGAAGGACAACGCAGTATTGAGCGACAACCTCGTGGCGCTCGTACACTCTCCCTCCTATCCAACCCTGTATCTAATTATAATAAATAATACATATAATCTTTAATAAATATACTTAGTGCCGCGTATAGACATATTATATGCCAATGTCCCTTAGCCCATACTACACTCTCCTAGCCATTCTCTTACTGTGGCTACTATCTACCGGCCCCCTGGTTCACTTCATTTCACTCTGAGTGGGCAGACCTCTACTCCTCCCTCCTGGCCTCAACCACTGAACTCCTCCTCCTTGGTGACCTCAATATGTATCTAGATTCTCCCTGTTCCTCCTCCTCTGTACTCTTCCTTGACCTCTGCGACTCCCACTCCCTTTCTATCCTCCCCTCTGGCCTGAGTCACTCGGCAGGGCACACACTTGATGTCTTGATCTCCTCTGACCTCCCCTCTCCATCCCTCTGACCACTCTCTCTTGGAGTGATCACTCCATCCTCTCCTCTCATCTCTCCCTCTCTTCCCCCCAGGCCAAGCCTACCTCAACAATGCCACCTACCTTCTCAGACATCCGGCCCATGAAGTGTGTGTCACTGGAGGCTTTCGGTGCCACCTTCTCCCCCCCCCTCCACCTCTGATTGACTCACACATCCTGACACAGCCCTATCTCTGCTCTACTCTTCTATTTCTGACACTCTTGATGTTCTTGCCCCTGTCATGAGGATCCATTTGAAGTCCAAAGCCAAATGCAGCTCTTGGTATGACTCTGACCTAGCTACACTTAAATGAAAGTGCAGGGTGGCTTAGAGGAAATGGAGGGCTTCTTATTAATCCTCTGCGAAACTGGCCTGCCGCCTGCTTCAAAGGCAATACCGAATCTCTGTCTTCACCAAGCGGAGAGCCCACACCCAAGCCTGTGTCTCTGCGGCATCTAACAACTTGGCCAAACTCTTTTAAAATCTGCAAGGAGCTAGCCAACGCTGCTGCAGTCTCTACCCCTCTTGTCGCCTCACAGGCTCTTTGCAATGACCTAGCCTCTCACTTCATCTCAAAAACCCAGGACATACTGTCCACCCTATCCTCCCCCCTCTCCCTTCTTCTTCTGTGAACGCTGACCCTCCTTCAGCCACCACCTCCCTCTTTCTCATCCTTTCTTCTTTTCTCCCCTGACGAGGTTGGTAGACAAGTCCGATTTATGATAGCCCCATCAAACAGGTTCATACATGTTCCTCTAAAACTATCAAGGACCACATTGATACCCTCACCCCAGCACTTGATGATTTCTGCAACCACTCCTTTGCCTCAGGAGCCTTCAACTCCCCTCTGAAGCACTCTCTTGTGCATCCTCTTCTCAAGAAACCCACAGCTGATCCATCTTGTCCAGCTAATTATTGCCCAATTTCCATTACTCCTTTTCTGGGCAAACTCCTGGAAAAGCTGGCCATCTCTCATCTTAACCTTCATTCTGCTTCTGATGGTGGTCTCCACGACCATCAGACTGGCTTTAGAACTGCCAGAAGCACGGAAACTGCTCTCCCGAGCATCTGTGAAGATCTGCTCTCCAACCTTGACTCTAACATTCCCTCTGTCCTCATCCTACTTGACCTCTCTTCTGCCTTCAACACGGTTACCCATACCATCCTGCTCAATCGTCTCTGTGACAACCTGGGTATCACTGATCAGGCTATGGCCTGGCTGACCTCTTTCCTCTCTGATAGACCCTCCCAGGTCCAACTTTGGTATTTTCTTTCATCTATCTCCCTCTCTACCTTTGGTGTTCCCCATGGGTCGAACCTCTCGCCCTGGCTTTTCAACCAATACCTGGCAACTCTCGCCCAATGCATTGCCATTTTCTGCTCTAATTTCCAGTGTTATGCTGATGACACTCAACTCATCTCCAGGCTTCCCTCAGTTATTTCCTCTCCTTCTCTCATCTCTGACTGCCTAACTGCCATGCAGAGCTGGTGTGCCGCCAACGATCTCTGCCTGAATGCCAGCAAGACAGGGATCCCCCTCATCAGCACCCCTTCACACTCCTTTCCCCTCACTCTCTGGCCTGCCTCCCTTGGCCCCCCTCCGATCCCCACCTGCAAGGCCAAGAATCTCAGGGTCATCTTTGAGTCCATGCTTTCCTTCTCTGCCCACATATCTGATGTCTCTAAAAAGTCAAACTGCCTACTGCACCTCCTCAGAGGTACCCTGCCTTTCCACTCCTTCCCCCAGAAGCTCACTGTCTCCCGTGCCCTGGTTCTCTCTAGGTTGGACTATTGTAACATCCTCTTTCTAAATCTTCCTGCCTCTACTCTCCGCCCCTTTACAACTCATCCAGAACAGGACTGCAAGATTTGTCCTTGGCCTCAAGCCCTGGGATTGTACCTCTCCATTCCTGAAATCTCTCCACTGGCTCCCAGTGAACGCAAGGATTACATTCAAAACCCTCTACATTGTCCACAAGGCTTTCTGGGGCCTGGGTCTAAAATACCTTCAGCTATCCCTCCGCAAATACCTCCCCTCTTGAGCTCTTCACACCTCTACCTCTAACTCCCTCAGGGTCTGTCATTTTTCAAAGAAACGAGCTGGGGTAGATCACTGTCCTCGGCTGGGCCCTCCCTCTGGAACAGCCTCTCTGCCACTCTTAAACTCGAGGACAACCATATTCGGTTCCGGATGCACCTCAAGACCTTTCTCTTTGCTTCTGCCTTTGTCCCTCCTCTCCCCTGCTGATCCTTTTTCTTCTCGGCACTGTGCACCTGGCCTACCCTCTGTTTCCAGGCCCAGGAACTGCTCACCCTGCCACCCACCCACACTGCCTACGGACAATCCCTGTATTGGCATCTGTAGCTGTAACCATACAGTCCCCACCCCTTTTTATTCTTATTTTTGTTCCTGCATTTATCAGACACACTTTGTCTGCTGCCTCAACCAAGCACTTGCTGCACTACCACTTTTTTGTTGCCTTTATTTATTTTATTTTATTTTCTATTTATGTTTTTATTGCTCCGCACTTTCCACTCATCCCAACCGCCCATGCACTTTTCCCTTTTCCCTCTCCCATGCACTTGCACGTTCTCAATGTCACTTGGTCTAGCAAGATCGTTGTTTTTTGTTCCCCCTTGTTTCCCTCCCTTGCCTTGTCACGCTCTGAAACACTTGTGTACGAACGCAATATAAATAAAATATCACATCATGATATCATATCACTGCACAGCCGAAAATGTCGACTTAAAAAATGCTGAATGCATTCACAGAGATGCCGTGATTACATAATAAAATTTTCCTCCAAAATGTAAAAGTAATGTTCCGTTTTCAAAAAACAGATAGTTGGTAATTGGTGTAAAAGTTTACCTTATAGGGGGGGCGTGGCTTGATGCCAACGAAGATGGCGGTGTAGCCTGGCAGCTCCGTCCCACATATCAGTAAATACGGCATTTCCCCGCATATTCTCCCTCATTACTTACCTTTTCTTCTCAGCGCCATGGTCCGGACCGCTTCCACGAACTGGTGAAGGTAATTCAGCGCAGCTCCACGTTCGTCTTCGCCGCGTTGCGAGCTCCAGCATTCCAGCTCCGGGGACCGCCGCAGCCGCCTTCCAGTATCCGCTTTCACTGAAGTAAGTGTCGGCGTCACGTACACTGTGACGTGCCGGCTGCGGCCTGGTCGGCCCTCCCTCTTCTCTTCTTCAAAATAGCCGCCTCTGGTGGCGGCGCGTAATAGCACTGTCAGCACAGTTTTCCTTAAGGGAAAAAAAAAAAGAAAGATTAAGAAGTCTAACATTGTTTCATAAGAAACTCGACTATACGCCACAATATTCAGAGACTATTTAGATACAAACAATATCTCTGCAATACCCTTCCTCACAAATATGGCCCAGAATATCTCATTACCACAATTATTTGACTACATAAAGGAAAAAATAAACATAGAAAGGAACACAGTTTTACTTCAAAGGATTTCTACCACACTTTGCTATTTGTGTGACACAACCCTTTCTATTTTTGTTCTTTTTCGGTGGAGACAGCGAGCACATATTTGACCACCTTAACTATATATGAACCATGAATTCAATATGTTGTAATACACATGGAACTGTGTATAACTATAACTCTAAATCGAACCTTACTGTAACTGGATACCCATATAAATTGGAGGCATCCTACCACTACAAGGCTTGTATCACCCTCAATTCACGCCTAAGTTTACGCCTTATTATTCAACAGTGCTTCTATTAATCTCCTCTATCAGGAGTAGCACTACCTGTATAATATGGACATAACAATTGTAAACTCTGGGATATAGAGCCTCACATATCTGCTGTTTAAAGACTCTATACATATGTGCTTACTACCACAAGCCCTCCTCAAAACAACTTCCATCTGAAACGGAACCTGCTATTGCTCCACCTGTAACAACTTTCAACAATTCTTTACCTTCCATCATTAATATAGCTAACCAAGCTCTTCACAAATGTTCATATATCTATATTTCGCAGCTAATAACATGGCGGCCAACAATAAAAAACAATACTTCTTCTACCAAAGAATCCAATACTCCCGCTTCCAACCTCAAGAGACCCAAAAGTGACTCACCTCCTCGGTTAGGCATCTCGGACCCTGCTATAGATGCCATGTTGTCAGAAATCAGATCACTCGAACCCTTCATAGAGACTACAAACCTAAAATTACAACAGTTGGACGACAGATGGAAAGGCTTTGAGAATAGAATGGACGAGGTTGAGAAAAGAGTGGGTCTAGTAGAAGAAACTACACCCAAAGTAGCACAACTGGAAAAATCAATCAAAGAACTTCAAAAACACATGAAGATTTGGAAATTCGCAGTAGATGTAATAACCTCCGTATTTCAGGTCTGCCAGAGGGATCAGAAGGAACTAATAACATTGTCTTTTTGCAAACATTTTTAATAAATCTGCTTCACCTACCTCCAGACTTAATACTTAACATTCAACGTGCTCATAGAATTGCCCAACTATCTGCTCTCCTCGACCTCTGTCCAGAACACTGATCTTTTATCTTCTAGAATACTCTCAACTTCAGCTCATTATATCTGCAGCAAAGGAACGCAAATCTCTTATATGGAATGGTACTAAGATTTTCATTTCACAAGATGTTGCTAAAAGCACAGCCCAGCGCAGGAAAGTATTCCTATCCTTCCGTCCAGCCTTGAAACAGCTCAACATACGTTATGGTCTATACCACCCTTGTTCTTTTAAAATAACGTATGAAGCCCGTACCAGAAAGTTTGAAGAACCAGCAGACCTAAGAGCATTTATACGCTCCATCAAATCTGATAACATGGACACATCCTCTCCTGTAAGTACCTCCACTTCTTTTGTTACATGAATGCTTTATTCTCTTTCTCTCCTTACTATTACACATTTAATGCCATGATTATCCCCTATATATAAGACGTGGGACGGGTGGCCTAGTGATGTCCATCTTCCATCCTGAGTCACTCTATTTCCTTTTTGACGACTCAGCGGGTGTCAGCCTTCCCTACAATTTTATACTCCCCTAGCCTCCTTTTTTCCAGTTTGATCTGTGTTCTATTTCATATTTCCAAGCCAATAGGCAAGCGTTTATGATCAGACTCCCCAACCCTCATCCTATAACCTCATGTGTTTTCCTTATGTGTCTTATTCTCATTAATTGGTATTCAAGATATTGTTCTTTGGCACCTGTTATTTGTATTTATATGATTTCCAAATGCTACTTCAGATACTGTCCTTGGGCACCTAATATCTAGTTTATGGTCGTATGTTATAGCTATGCTATCATAATATTTGAACTGTTATTATGATTTTTAAATGTGTCACATGGAACATCAAAGGTTGCAATAATCCCATCAAAAGGTGCAAGGTAATTTCTCATCTTAATAAACTCAACCCTTCCATAGCATTTTTTTACAAGAAACACATTTATCTATTAGAGAAACATTGAAACTGAAGTCCCGTTGGATCAAGGAAATCATTTCTAGTCCTGCTGTTGCTAAATAAAATGGGGTATTTTAATCAGCAAGAAATTATCATATAAAGTTCTCGATCAAGGTGCTGATATGAATGGCAGATAGGTTTGGGCTAAACTAAAAATACAATCTACTGATGTTACCATTCTGAATATTTATGGTCCCACTAATCCAGACCCCAAGTTTTGGACCACCATTAAACAATTGATACTTCAAAAAAAACGTTACCAATTTAATTATGTGTGGGGATATGGATCAAGTCCTTGATCCTTTTCTGGACAGAAAATCTAGCTGTTTGTTCAAAAATAACAAATCACACAAATCCTTTTTAGGATGTTTAGCCGAAACTGGTCTTATTGATACATGGAGAATATCTCACCCTACTCAACTTGACTACACTTTCCACTCTTCCCCACATAACACTCTCTCCCGTCTTGACTATATTTTCTCTACTAAAAACCTAACAGGTACCATTATAGATTCCAAAATAGAAAATATCTTTATTTCCGATCATGCCCCTGTTTGTACCTCTTTTAGTCTTTCTGATGTTCGGAAACCGTCATCTCGGTGGAAGCTTAACAATTTTCTTTTACAAGATCCTCAATTCATCCTATCCGTAGAGTCTTTTGTTCAACATTCTATGCAGATAATCTAGACTGTGACACTTCGATAGAGAATAATTGGGATACTTTTAAAGCGGCCTTGAGAGGTCACATCATGGCTTACTCAGGCAAAATGAAAGCTCTACGCAAAAAACACTTAGATGACCTATATTCTCAGCTAACCATAGCCAAACAACATTATTACAGTGTCTCCAACCCTACCTATCTCCACAAAGTACTGACTTTACGCTTCTCAATCAATAAGGAGATCACAGATCTTGCCGCAGGGACAATTCTTAAATACAAAACGAAAATATATCAAACATCCAATAAAGCAGGGAAAGCACTGGCCTCTTACTTAAAAACCAAAAAGGAGAAATTTTTCATATCCCACATTAAAGACTCATCCGGCACTGTTAATCACCATCCCAAAGATATACTAAATTGCTTCAGAGACTTCTATACCAAACTATATACTCCTGAGAATTCTATTCCCCATAACAACATCACATCCTTTTTTGATAATATTAATAGATCCTCCTACCCCAAGTAGATTTATCCCATTTAGATACTGTAGTTACTCTTCCAGAAATGTCCAAAGCAGTAAAAGGATTAGGTAAAAGCAAAGCTCCTGGCCCAGATGGCCTTTCCACAGAATTCTATGATAGCTTATCGCGATCCCTCATACCCAAGCTTCAAAATCTATTTTCATACTTTATCTCCCAAGAAGCGTCCTCTGGTTTCTTCTCAGAAGCCTTACTTATTCTATTCCCCAAACCCGATAAGGATCCGTCATTACCAGGAAATTATCGGCCTATCTCTCTAATAAACGTTGAAAATAAAATCTTTGCAAAAATCTTAGCCAACAGGATTGAATCCTCCCTTCCTTCTCTTGTCAAACCTGAACAAGTTGGCTATGTTAAAGGGTGCAACATCTCTTCCAATGCCAGACTCCTTCTAAATGCTATCCACCTATCTAACAAAAATAAAATAGATAAGCAGGGCGCTGCGGTTATAGCACTAGATGCAGAAAAAGCCTTTGATCGTGTCAGCTGGGACTTCATGTTTCAATCCCTCCGCTGGCACGGTTGCAGCGACAAGTACATTTCTCTAGTCAGTTTACTTTATTCTTCCCCAAAATCTTCAATTTGTATTAATGGTCTTACCTCCCCATTTTTTTCCCTCAGTAGAGGCACTAGACAGGGTTGCCCCCTCTCACCTATCTTATACATCCTCTCCTTAGAGCCGTTACTAGAACTAATCAGATCTAATAAAAATATTCCAGGTATAGCAAGCGGCTCATCCCATATTAAAACAGCTGCTTATGCTGATGACATCCTTATTCTCATCAAAAACCCGAAAACACACCTACCACATTTACTCGAAGTACTATCTCAATTTAGCTCGGTTTCAGGTTACAAACTTAATAAAGATAAATCAGAAATTATGCCCCTCAATCCTTACTGCCTTAAGCATGACATTGACCCCTTTGGTTTTAAATGGTGCAGTTCCTCTATTAAATACCTAGGCCTCAGATTTGCTCCTACTATCCAGGACACCATTAAACTGAATACACAATCATTATTAGATAGACTAAAGGAACTAACATCCAGATGGTCCCCCTTATCTCTTTCTTGGTGGGGATGACAAGATATGATCAAGATGATGTTATCACCAATAATTTTATATTATCTGCAACTCCTATGTGTTCCGATATCTCCCTCCTTTTATAAATCAATTTACTCTATTCTACTAAACTTCCTTTGGGGGGGGGGCAAAAGCAAAAGAATAGCTCTAACCAAATTGAAGGCACCCTATGACAAAGGAGGGGTCAGGTTTCCTGATTTTAAAGCATACCATACTGCCTTCCTTTTGAAGCAAGCTAGATATTGGTTTGCCTGTCCCATAATGTCAGATATTGCCACATGGTGTACCATAGAGAAGCAGTTAGTGTATCCTGTAGAAATCACCGACCTCATCTATGTATTTAAGCATTCCTTGTTGGCTATATCAGACACCATTAGAGCCACAATATCAGCCCTCCAACTCTTTTTATTCACACAGTCAGACTCCCCCAAAAAATGTCTTTCTCCTTTCTTATGGCATAACAATAAGATAATGATTAATAATAAAACCCTAAACAGAAAATCCTGGAAGAAAAAGGGTATTAGATTTATACAACAAATCATAAATAAATCATCTATCCTTTCTTTTCAGCAGCTCAAAAATCAATTCTCAATCCCCAATACAGAATACAATTTCTATAATAAATTAGTTAATTCGTGCTTTGATGCTCTCCACAGCTCCTCCAATGATATTCTGACTCCTGATGCCTCTAGACTGCTACACCTTACAATGCCCACTGACACTAAGGCTGCAAAATTCTACGGCATTCTCATATCATCCCTGAAGATTTGCACGATACACCACAAATGGGAAGATGATTTTGGCCACATTTTAAATGATTACACATGGTCTAAGCTTTTCTCTAGAATCAAATATATCTCTGCATCAGCAAATATCTCCCAACATGTTTTCTTCTTTATACACAGAGCTTTCATCACACCAGTCAAACTATTTTTATCCAATATCAATAACAATGATAATTGTTGGACATGCGGAGCCACCCCTGCATCGTATGAGCACATGTTCTTCTTGTGTCCCTATACTCTCAGGTTTTGGCAACAAGTGTGGAAATACCTTAACTCTATTTTCTTCACTGATATCCCACTTTCATTCATGAATATTGTTTTAGGAAGCTTGGCTGTTACCACCCACTTGTCATCTGGTGCATCCAAACTCTATGATCTCTTTATTTGTTTGGCTATGAAGAGTATAACTGCCAATTGGAAAGACTCTCGTTCCTTGTGCATAAGAAGCTGGTGGAATAACATTTGTCTCACGCAAAAGATGGAAATGTGTATGGCAAACAATCTTAACTCTATACCCAAGTTTAATGCTAAGTGGTCATTTTTCATTCGCTATCTGAATCACTTCAATGTAACCACGCACGGAATGTGACATCTTTTAATACCTCACAATCCTTTGATGCTCCCAAGAGTTTTATGTATGAATCTTAATCCTGACACTTTATTGAATATTTATTTTATTATATGCTAATGTGCCTCACTTCCTCAATACCGACCTTCCCCCGCCTCCCCCTCCCCTTATATTTCGTGTTTGTCAAATGTCTGTCTTGTGTTTGTTCTCCCCCTATTTAAGACATCATAATGCAGAAATCGTTCCACACTAAGTTGTGCACAACACTGTGCTAGAGTCGTTTCGTTTATGTTTTCAATTATACTGGCAATTTGTTCCTCAAATGTTCAACTTCAAATTGTATAAAGTGCACTCTACTAATTGCTCTTCTAGATCACTTCTATCTTACCATTGTTTATTCTTAATTCTTGTAATGGTTCACTGCATTATTTTTATGATGCTATGACTTTACTATTGTATACTATATACCTTAATAAAAATTATTAAAATTAAAAAAAAAAAAGTTTATTTTATACATGACGGGCGGACGGAGACGCTTGTTGTCCATGAAAAGCTGCATTGTGTGAAATGCGAAGTCAACGCTTCAGTGGAGAGAAATAAAATGTTATATTTAATCACCCACGCCCATTGAAAAATAAACTTGATCCTTGAGGAAACGACCATAAGAAAAGTACATTTTAAAATGAAAGTGATATTTAACACTGAATACAATACATTTTTTGTAATAAAATATTGCACTTTTTAACAAATATAACACAGAATCCAACCTTTGTATATTCATTATTTATTTCAAATAACGATCATGAATGACTGCATGTTCTTTTACATAAAAGAGATGCAGCTTATATGGAATACTGAAAAATAAAGCGTTTTAGGGAAAAAGAAAAAAATGAATGGTATTTGGTGTGACTTCAATGGATACACTTGGGCGGCTGTGAAGAAAACATGACATTATGGAATCTCCCGGTGTTTACATAAATACAATGAATGGCAATGTGAATACATGAATGTGATTGAAGGTTTTAAAACCATCTGGGGCTGTGCTGCGTGCATGCAACTAAACGAATGGCACTAGTAGGAGTAATATTGATGATAAAGTCGCAGTCGCAATAAGTCGGCATTATAGAACAGCGGGAAAGCCCAGTAAACGGAAGGTCGGAATTCTCTGGGCGACATTTTTGTACGTTCGGTTAAATGTGGTGGATGTTATGAATCCGGTCACCAAAAAAATGTATAGTAGGTATGCCCTTATTTAAATGTATTTTTTGTTCATTGACTTATTGCCACTCAAAAATATTGTATTCGATTACTTTCTTCAATTTTACATCACAAGCCACAGGAGAAGTTAAAACAGTACCTTCTTTACATTGTCCTCTGGTGCCATCCTGTGGCGGTATAGAATTATGGCCGTGGCTGAACAAATTCTCGTCACTAAACCAGCAATTGAAACAACCACATTCTCAATAAGCATACTTTAGAACAAAGCGGCCATGGGTTCTTTGGCCACTGAAATCAAAGAAGTGAATTTGCAGGTTCTGATTTAAGGTACAGGCATTCATATAGGATTGCGTATGCAGGGCAAGAGAATTACACACACGAGAAGCCACGACAGAGAGACTCATACGACACCTTTGGCAAATGGGTGTACAATGGATGGATTACATCCTCCGCAGTTCAGCCTGGGAGAAAGCGGGGTTATATATGTTTAGACAATGCTCTAGCACATAGAAAGTCATTAAGCATTGGCAAAGCCAATCGTTTTTAGCTTTGGACTCTAAGCATTGGTTAATGAGTCTATCTGCGTTAAGCAAAGGAAAGAGTGACATGGTAATGGAAAGCGTGGAAATGGAAATGGGGTGATGAGGAGCAGGGAAAGATACACAGTGAGTACCTAGTTAAGGATGGGCGAAAAGAAAGAGAAAGAGTGGAGCTGTCTTCAGATATACAGACAAGTAAAGGAAGGTGCGGTGCAGTGCACAGCAAGGAGCAACAATCAACATTAAAACCTTTCTCATAGCGGTTCGGGAATAATATCAACATATGTCAGCAACAGGGTGAATTTCCGCCGGGGCAGCCCTGCCTTCAAGTGGAAAACTGGAAACATCCGAGGTTGATAATGGCGGGTCGAACATCTGACAGTGATTCACTTCAATTCAAGTAGCTCATGGAACTTCCAGTTGGCATCAGAGAAATTATTTAAACTTGATCCAGTTGTGTCATCTGAGTTTTGCGATATTGGAAGCTAAGATTACTGCCTGTAAAAAGTTGCAATCTACAGACATTGGCAATGCCAACCTTAACATTGTTACTAACATTCCTAAACAACACAAAAGAGAAGTTTAGAAACATTGGAAATTCCAACCTTAAGGTTATCAGAGAAACTCACTGGCAATTTCTGAAGCATAAACATAAACATACTCCCTTGCACCTCAAATGAAACCTTAACTATGCGATTGCACCACATCAGAAAACTCAATTTGACAAGTCTGATATAACCTACCTAATATTTAAAGTAATAGTTATGAGAGTTATAAAGTAGCAGTATTCTCTCAGTGAAAATTAGAAATGGAATGTACTGTGCTTCCAGCAAACTTCAATGAGCGCTATTATTATAATGATGATGATGATGATTATTATTAATGAGGTATTTATTGAGTGCACACCTACCTTGGGGAGGCAATGCAGCGCTTTACAACCATAGAGGGAAAACATGGCGAAGGAAGCAGAGAAACATAGAGTGTTGAGCAAACAACAGGCGAGGGAGAGGGTGGATAATTATTTGTTAATGTTTTTGTTATTATATGTTTGAAATAAATTCAACCTTTAATAACATACACAATAGTAAGAATAAATACATTGCAAAATAATTACAAACTTGTTACAAAAATGGAATATAAAATACAATCTCAAATGTATAAAACAATTCAATTCAACATTAAATTCATTACATTTCATCAAATTTCATCAATTAAACAATCCAGACTTAAAACGTTATAGAAAAAAGACTTAAAATACTTAAAAGAAAGTAATTCCTCTCTGTAGATTCACTAGTTCTTCCGGAAATGACCCAAAATGTCACCCTCACAATTGCCACGGCCGAAATACCCGACTTTTTTTTTAAACACCCCCTTTACACCACATATATATGTGGGGGAATGGGATTTTATAGAAACATGGGTAGGGGGGAGGTTGCAAGGGTCTCTCCCCGCATATCTATGTGGTGTAAAGGGGGTATAAGTAAAAAAAAAGTCTGTATTTTTGGGCGTGGCAATTGTATGTGGTCGCAGTGATCGCATAGATCCGTTCTTCCTATTCTTAATTAAATGAAGTCAAGGTCATCAACCCCCAATCACAGTCATATTGGTGCCATATTACCACCAAATTCGACCTTAATCAAGAAGCACATCTAGTTTCAACTCTTTAATACATCTTGTGACAGTAGAGGTGGTACGCCCAGCCAAATAAATAGACCATAATTGATTGTCCTTGTCACCAAAAATGTTTAAATACAGAAATTGCAAACTTGATAATGCCTCACATCCAATCAGCCAATGTTTAACCGTTTCCAATGTCCAATCAAATTACACAAACGGCATGATGCTTGATCTAATGGAGTATTTCACCAGGATCGGCTTGCAATGAATCCGATTCCAACAAAAACAAAGGAAAATAGACCAAGCTAATTTGTCTGGGTACCACTAAGAAACAGGGCTAAAATTCCCATCTTTTTATGTTCAGCCTGTAAGTGTGATAACAAGGAATATCAGTGCATAGACTCCAAAGTGCTGACCCAATCTTGTCGGTATCGAGATAATTTCACTTTCGCTGGGGAATGTACTAATTCTGCTATAGGACTACAGATGTTGTCAATAATATTAGTACATAGCTCATAGATGGCTTTGATCCAGATTCAACCCTGTTCTTGGTGAATAATTTGGAAATCCATATATAAGGATCCCTCTGTTGGAAATAAACTCTTACGCAACAGTGATAAAAACCTCCAGTGAGCTCTAGCTCGTAACAAAACAATCCCCAGTTCATATCTAATAGCATCAACAGGGAGAGAATTTGGTAATCTTAAAGTTATTTTATATATCCTTGCCTCGACAGCAGGTAAGTAGTCCAACATGCGAAGTGGATAAGTCTCAACTCCATACAATAGTTTAGGCACAAGTTTAGATTCATAATAACGAACCACAGACTTCAATGAGAATTTGCCATATTTCATAACAACCTTAACCAGCTGACTAGCCAGACTACAGGCTCGGTTTCTGAACCATAGATGACAGTTTAGCGAACTGGGCTTAGACGTAATCAAGAACCTCCAGATAGGTCAGTGAATTTACATTATACACTGCAACATCCCTAATATGCCAGCAAAATGTACTCTCATTCCGACGTTTTATGAACTGAATAACTTTCATGTTTTCAGCATTAGCTTCAAGGCGTGGTCTTCCACATAGTTCACAAATGCTTAATTACACATTGGAGGCCTACAGCGGTACAGTCAAATAAAAGATAATCATCCGCGTAGGCCAGTGAACGAAATCGCAAACTATGCGGTTTTGGAGAAACAAAAGCTGCAGGATGGTCTTCAATATCAGCCAGGCATAAATTAAACAGGCAAAGTGCAAGAACGCAACCCTGCCTGACCCACCCCTTGTGTTCAAGATGTTCTGTGATAGATTTCCAGAGTGGTTCAGGCAGACTTGAATATCTGTGTTGGAATATAATCCAGTAATACATTTTAACAAGCCAGGTGGGATGCCCGAGGAGTGTAGTTTAGACTCTAACCATCTACGATCCACTGCATCGAATGCTGCATTGAGATTGAGTGAAGCAACATCTATACTGTCGTATTTCCCACTCCAAGCTAAGTGTTGTAGACAATTCACTTTTAGGCCATTCAACAACGTTCCCATCTTCCGCCTAAATCCTGTCTGCCATTTTCCTAGTCTTCTAGTATCGTCCGCCCACGACTCCAGATGCAACAGCAACATTGAAGCAAACACTTTGCTGTCAGCATCCAGAATCACAATAGGACGGTAACTAAGATGACTTGATCTATCCCCTCTTTTGTATATTGGGACTACATAAGCAGCAGACCATGTAGCAGATCACACACCCGTTATCAGAATATTCCCGAAGAGAGATGACAAGATCTTTGCCCAGGCAAACGTGTCCCATTTAAATAGAAAATGTGAAGCTTGTTAAGGCCTGGAATCACAAAATAATCTATAGGTGCCCCTCTGCGAGAACGAACACGGCCCATTGACCTGTTCTTTGGGAAGTTCCCACTCGAGAGTCCGCTGCCACACTTTAGCTCACTGTACCTTTCACAGATGGGAAATACCATTTGCATATCACTTGTTGTTCCGCTCACATAGGTGGTCCAGCACCGAAATGCAATGGCAATTCCCTTTTGAGCAAGAGTACCAACAGCAACCCTATACACGTGTTTCAGCCTTGTTGGGCCTCATCAGTGAGGTGGAGCTGTGCCTCTCTAAGCACAATGAGCAAGGGGTCCACGTCTGAATGACCATATGAAATTTAGGGTGACTAAACCTAAGTCACTTAAATAATCAAAAAATAGTCCATAGGCGCCCCTGTGTGAGAACGAACACGGCCCATTGACCTGTTCTTTTAGCTAATACCTCATATACTTTTTCATGGCCAAAATCCTGGGGCTTCAGATTGTAGATATTTCCGGTCAATGAACAGGGTCAACACTCTACCCAAGGATATTCTGCAAATGCCAGGCTAAAGTGTGACATCGAAGCAGATTCGAATAATCCATTAATTTGTGCATGGGATTGCGTCACATCTATGGCATTAATAATTTGCCAAAATGACTTCGTGTTTTTAATCCTTCAAACAAAATAACATTGCCTCTGCATCTTCCGGCATCCTTTTAGCATGTGACTGGTGCAGCTCGTTTTTATAAGAATGGCGTATATTTCTAACCCCCCCAGCCTATCCCCCAAAGCAATAGTAGCAACCTTCTTCAACTGGCTGATCTTACGTCTCATGTCTTTTTTCTGTATAATCACTTCCTGATTAAATACAGAGTGAACAATTGGTATCACGGGATCTACAAGCATCCAGGTGAGGAACGTTTGGAGAGCAGATCCAGTCTCAGGTAGTGTGAGGAGTAGAGGGTATGGGTGTTATGGAGAAGCTGTTCCTAGTGGTCTTGATTTCCTTCCTGAACTGTAGAAGGGAGGGGGAACTTACTAGACTTAGAATAGAAAATGTTGAACAACATGCATTTGTATTCATTTTCTGAGCTTTCTTCTTTACATGATCAGGCTGGTGTTGGCATGGATCCTAATTCACAGTGTTTCATGTATTTACAGTCTCTTTGATTGAGGACATCAGAATTAATATCCCAACATGCATTTGTTTTCTCACTCTCAGCATTTTACAGACTTGGCCTTCAACAGATTTCTGTTGCTTTAAGTGTTCAATTCCCTTTATTCTAGGATATCAGAATGTATGTGTCAACATGCCTCACTTCTCTCACCCTTAGTATTTCACAGACTTTGCCTGGATTTGCTTCTCAACATTTCAAGTCTCTTTTCTTTATGCTACCGGACTTTTGGTCCAAGCGTGCCCTCGGTCTGTTATTCTGTGTGTTCTCTACCCATGTCCCCGTTGCTGTCCAAGACCCGGGTGCTTTTTCTCATTTTGCATGGCTACATCTTGTCTCATCTGACCAGGGGTCTCTGTTTATGCCCCTCAGACTCCTAGCATGCACGTTTTCTTAATAGTGGGGTCTTTATTACTCGCACCTGATTCAGTTGTTGTCTCGTCTTGGGCAAGCTTTGTGTGTGCTGCTCATCCTCCACACTCTCTGATAAACTCTGTGCGTAAGATTGTCTTATGTGACTTATAGTCTTGACTTGCTGGATTACTCTTTTCTCCCACATGCATCGTGGCAGTGATGATGGGTTACAAGCAGGAGGGCTGCTGCTTCCTACATTTTACAATTTGCAGGATTTGTATCGGCAGACAGCATTTTTGGTTTGGTGTTTCAACTGAGAGTCAACAAGACTCTGTCTGGTTTCTCTTGAACCACCGAGCCCATGTTTGTCCCTGTGTATGGCTGAGAGGAGGGGTGGAGCGTAACTTGCATTTCTGCTGCTTCTCTTCCTCTCTGCCTCTCTGCCATACAAATGTTCCAGCATTCGCTCTGCATGCATTTTCATGCTGGTACAAATGCCGGGGATCCTTATGGGGTCCACTGGTTTTATGCACCAGCAAAAAGCAGGTTGACCCCATTGGGATCCTTTGTAAATGTTGCCTGCCATGCCTATCTGGCAGGCGGTGTTTACTTCATTTGCACGTCAGAGTGTAAAAGTGCTAGCTTTTGCCCTGCACTTATGTACTACAATGTGCAAATGACTAAAATTTGGTGACTGGGACCTGCCTACATGTATGTCTACATGTTACAGGACCCGGCTGCCTAATTACGAGCTCACTAAAATGAACCCTGTTATATAATTCTCAATTTTCATGGAGCCGACCATGGCTCACAAGTAACGTTGCCATAGGTGAGTTTTGACACAATTCAGCTTGTGATAGGAATCATAAAACTGATCCTCATTTGGATATTGCCAGTCACTTAGGAGTTCCATGACCTCTTTGTTTGTGATAGTCCCAGTTCCATTACTTTCATGCTGATTTCGAAATGCAGAGATTTCATAAATGGTAATGGTAATGTTTATTTATAAAGCGGCTATATACAGGCAAGTGTTTCAAAGCGCTCAAGGAGTGTGGGGAACATGGGGAAAAACAACACTCGCTCAGAGCCCTTGAAATTCTGAGACAATAATAATCTGCACAAGCAGAGTAAGTTCATATAATACATTTAACAGTTGGGGCACAGCAAATAGGCCTGATGATGATTCTGCAGTTTTACCAAGTGCAATTAAGGGCTGAGGAAAAGGGAGAATAGACACACAGTCTTCAGGCATGGTGCATTCAGATGGTGCAAGTGCACAGACAGTCACAGGGAGGTGAGGTTCAAGTGCGCCCAGTCGGTGGAGACTGGGGTAAGTGCAGAGAGAGACACTCTCATGGGTTATTTCTCAAGTGCAGTGACGATGGGTGGGGCCCTGAGGCAAATGCGAGAGAGGACGGGCTGGGGTGCCAGGGACCTATGAGATTTTGAGGTACACCAGGCTGCCAGTCAGCACGCTGTAAGGAAGAGGAGGGAGGGAAGGAAAGAGCAGAGAGCTAGTTTAACAGGGTAGAGGGAGAGAGAAGGAAGTGGAGAAGTAGAATGTCTTGAGGAGTCTCCAGAACTTAAGGAGGTCAGGCTCACGACAGAGGGCGGCAGGGAGGATATTCCAGAGGGAGGTACGTGCTGAGGATAAGGGCCCCTCCCCCAAGTCTCTGATAGGAGAACCCGCTCACTCGGAGAAGGTTAGAGGTAGATGAGCGGAGGGTTCGTAAGGGACAGTATTTAGGTAGGCAACATTGCAGGTAGGTAGGTCCCAGGCCCCAGAAAGCCTTGTGGACAATGCAAAGGGTCTTGAACTTGAGCCTTGCAGCCACGGGGAGCCAGTGAAGGGATTTCAGTGCCGAAGAGATGCAGTCCATGGGCTTGAGGCTAAGGATGAGCTGCAGAAGGCACACGGCAGAGGCAGGGAGGTTGAAGAAAAGGCTGTTGCAGTAGTCCAGCCTAGAGAAAACAATAGATCAATGCACCAATAAAGTTCAATTTTAATATGAAACTAGACATATTATACCCTAGAACAATAAAAAGCATACATGTACAAAGGAACCTCAAATCAATGCAGGTAATTTTACATAATTAACTCATATCATCCATGCTTGCTCTAAAACCTTAGCTACAGGCACTCTTATAGAATAATAGATATTAAGTGGAATAAAATCATTGCTTTTTGACAAGAATTCATGCCGCTATATCGTAACACAGGTATAAGCCCCTGCCTTCATGGATTCTCATACCAAGGACACAACAACATAGAGTGCTTTACGTTTTATTGGCAAGTAAGGCATTTTAGAAACATATTTGAACCACACATATGCCATTTGACTGTAAACATTGCACGGAGTAATATACCCAATCTAGGTTTAGTGATGAGTGTCCTCCCTAGGCCTGGGTCTACTACAGTCCTATATTAGGCGTATTAGCCAAATACAGACCGTTCCATAAGGCCAGCGAAGCAACTATCTGTATTAGTCTCCCATAATATGGAGGAAACTAAATCCTTGAAAGGCCTTTTGGCTGAAGGCCCTATGGTGGTCGGGTAGTTATGAATATTTTCTCACCCCAGCGATCTCAAGATGGTAAAAACATGACTCAACTGAGGTAATGCATTAGCACCATACATGCCACTGCCATCGAGCACATAATCTCTAAATGTACTCAAAGGTAAATGCCACCATTTTATGAAATACAATAAAGATTTAATATGCGCAATCATGGCAATCCATTGCAGCCCAACTCGATAAGAAATTTGGGGCTGACTTCGGTAATTTAAAAAGGTGTTTGAGAAATTTGTTCTCTTTGTTCTACAGGCTGGACACATGACTATTTTCCCATGACTCCGCCCCATACTGGACTGATGCCACCCTCTTAATTGTGTGCATTTTTAATGCCAACACCACTACTCTGTTGACAGAAGACCTAGCAAGTTTTGTGATGCCCCGAAATCTCTTCACTAGCAACGATTTCCTTTGCCTCTCTCTGAGAAGTGGATTCCAAGGTAATCGTAATGTGAAACTCTTTGAACGCGGGCAGCAGCTAAGGAAAGAAAGGAGTCTCGTTTGCAAACAATAGTAGCCCCATTCTATCCCCACCTAGCAGAGGAGCACCAGCCTCTAACTTTAAAGCCCCCTTGCTAAAAGCAGAATGAACAAAGGGGCTATTATGCATGCCTGTCAGATGCCCCTGTTTACTCACTAAGCCCTGATGGTCTCAGCTACAAGCCCAACCTGCACCGTAAACTGGCATTTGTTAATTTGGGAGTCATTATATTTGCTAAAACGTACTGGGTCCCTAGGTTGGAACCGACCTTGCTGAGCTCTGTTTTGGAGGGGGGTGTGGTGTGGTGGGGGAGGATCTACCGTTTCTGTTTATATACTTGCAAGGTCACAGGGTAGTTTGTTGAGGTGAAGCCCACACCTCGTTTGTTGGTTGCAAAATGGGGTTTTTCCCTAGATACCTTGCGGTTTGGTTTTGGGTGAAAATAATTTTTGATTTTCTACACGTTTTTTACATTTTGTGCTGGTGCAAGAGTTTTAATTTGTCTTGTATTTGCTATTTAATATGCCAACTAGATAAACTGCATTGGACCTAGATCGCTCAGTCTCAGATATGCAGTACCCATTAGTATTGCTTCTAGCTGGCCCCTGCATAGTTCTTTTATCTTGTGTTTTTATAGTTGCACAAGGTCTCAGACTGGATGTGGGGCTGTGTTCTATGAGTGAGTTATGGAGCTAGATGATTAGCAATATTTATTAACCTTTGACTAATACTTTGGGTATTGGGCCCAACTGTGGTTGGTGGAGGAGCGGTTGAATGACCATACATTTCCCTGGCAGCAGGAGGCCAGCCTGGTGTGCGATGTGGGCTGAGGTTTCCCTTGAATGGGGCGTATCCTAGTCTCACGACAAAGTCTCAATTTCATTTATAAGCTCTTTTGCATCAGAGATGGAGCAATGATTCTCTTAGCTGGCTGAGTTGGAGGAGGACCTCTGGAACCGGGAATAGCCTCTCAATACATTTATTTATTTCATAAATACCAACAAATGTTCAATTTTCAATTTTAAAAACTTTTATTTGCATATCAAATTCATATAAAATACTAGAACATTTCCAAAGGCAAGTCTCTACAGGTTCCACTCATACTCAGTCACTCCTACCATTCATTCAGTTTTTTTGCTTTTTCTTATCAAATTTTTTGACGTGAATATATATGGCCTCACATATGGACGGCCTCCGACCCTAATTACACATTACACAAAAGTCCTCCATTCGATTATCTGATGGTTCCGTCTGTGTTTTCCTAATTACACCGACGTTCGTCTACACGTTTTTCGGTTGTCTTATTTTTGGAACGTCAACATTCATCGACCCTTTGTTCATACAACCTTCTTCAGGACAAAATTAGGGGAGTTTCCTTATTCCCGTACGCATCGAGTAGGGTGAGTATCACCACCTAAAATACAATATATAATATCAAAAACACGCTAAAATCGATTAAACACAGTTTCATACATTCTCTGCAAATCATAGGCTATTCCCACTTATTTGAACCACAATTAATGTGAAGGTATGATTCTCAATAGTAATCATCATGACAATGTCTATGGGTGACAAACATTTTAGCACCCAATTCCATTGTTAATTGGATTAATCCTGTCTACATCTTGTTATAGTAACCACCTTTATCTAGCCCCATCAAAGATGCAAACAAACATGTTGGAACACTACTTGTGGAGCATAGTACTTACTCAACTAGATTGTGTCTCCCTTTTCTGTATTACTACAGGACATTTGGACTCTTTCCTCAAGAGGGATTCTTCGCCGCTCAGTCTGGAGGGACCTATTAATTCTCATTGGCCCCTGGAAAGAAGGAACAAAGCACTTACAAAGCGGGTTTGGCAGAGTCTCTTTTTTACATATATGTGAGCCGACTCGATACTAACAACGGCTATGATCTCGTTGTGCACCAATTCTTAACTGGTCTTAATTCTCCAATGTGCACATAGTGCACCAATTCTTAACAAGTGGCCGATATCACTTGCGGTCGTTATATCGTCTTGCACGATCTGTGGGCCAAAAACGGGGGAAAATAACTTAGTGCGTTCGTGTTAATCTACATCGAACTGATGATAATTATTGCACTTACTCCCTACCCCTTAGCGCTATTCCCCACATCTCATGGTGACTTATCTGGTATACACCCCTTCATGTACCCGAGCTTAAACATGATCTAATAAATCTAGTGGAAGCCATATTCTACTCCGTACTCTCCCGCCATTTAGTTCTCTCTGTTGTTTACAGGCAGCCATCCCCACTAACTCGCTTACCTTGTTTCTTCTTTTCCGGTCCCTACTGCATGCCGTCTCGCTTTTCGGCTTCAAGCGTTATCTTCCGGCATTGCTTACATGAGCGTGATGCGGATTTATTTATACTTCCGTGTTGGTCGCGGTAAAAAGAGGACTGCTGTTAGTGTTTTGGTCATCACCATAAAGAATGGACTTCACTTTAATTTTAGTCGCGATAAAGAACGGACTGCCTTTAACACTTCGTTCGTGAACATTGAGAATTTAACCATTTTCCTTACTTTACACTGAATTACGTATTTACAGAGGGACCTCTATACTTTCATTTACTCACCTTATTCAGGAATACCTAGTATCGCATAGAAATCGGACCCCATGAGGATATCTGTATCTATTCTCGGACCAGAAAATGGAGGATAACAAATCTCCAACTACTCAATGATCTCATATATTGACATAGCGTTAGATGTGCATAAACATATCTCAATGTTCTGGGTATAGTACAGCTGCACAATACTCATATTTGTGCATATCGAGTGAAAAAAGATTCCAGCACATTCCACCTCTGTTTAGTGTGTTATCAAAGCTCCCCATTCCACCGAAACATTCAGGCCATTCTTCACCGTGTCCAAATGATATATCCATTGTTGTTCCAATTTGTGGAGCATCGTTGACATGTCCCCGCCTCTTTTTGGTAGTTTGATAGTCTGTAACACAAACCATCTCAGGTCGGTGTCTTTATGTTGTTTCAGACTAAAGTGGTCCACCAAGGGTTTTTCCACCACTTTGTTCCTAATACAGCTACAGTGTTCCCCTATTCGCTGTTTTACCTCTCTAGTTGTTTTTCCCACATACAACAAATTGCAGGGGCATCTGATAATATAGATAACGTTCTTAGTGCGACAGTTAGTGTTTTCATTTTCCATTTTGTCGCCCCATGGTTGAACTCATGCCTGGTCTCTGTCAGTGGACAGGACACACAGTTGCCACATTTATGGTGGCCTGTAATTGGGGGTAGACCCCATTGGTTCAATATGGTTTGTTCCGAGTTCGAATCTCTGTAAGTGTGCACTAGGCGTTGTCTAAGATTTAGATTCTTTTTAAAGGCAAACATGGGTTTCTTTGAGAGACTTCCTGCTTGTTTAATAAGGTCCCAATTCCGGTTCACAATCTTTTTGATTTCATTGCTTACCGGATTAAAAGTAGTAACACACACTAATCTGTCTTGTTTCTTTTTTTCTTTCGGCACCAAGCATTCTTCTCTGTTTCTGTTCAGAGCCCTTTTTAGATTATTCTTTACCAACTTGCATGGATAACCTCTGTCTAATAGCCTTCCTTTTAGATCTTCTGCATGTTTTTTGTATTCATCCTTATCGGTACAATTTCTCCGTATCCTTAAAAACTGACCATAAGGTAAATTCTGGCGTAACCCCACAGGGTGAAAGCTAGAGTAGTGTAGTAGTGTGTTTTTATCGGTGGTTTTCCGAAAGAGGGTAGTGACCAGAGCCCTTTGGTTATCAACCAGGGAGGTACCATGGGTTCTAACACAGGAGGCAGAGGGGGGCCCTCAAATCAATGGGGTTTTCCCAGGGACCATCAACGAGGACGCCCAAGACAGGGCCCAGGAATGCACACCAGGCAGTGGTACACGAACCAATGAGCCAAGAACAAATCCCTGTATTAAGATGTATATAAAGAAAAAAAAACTGAATGAATGGTAGGAGTGACTGAGTATGAGTGGAACCTGTAGAGACTTGCCTGTGGAAATGTTCTAGTATTTTATATGAATTTGATACGCAAATAAAAGTTTTTAGAAATTGAAAATTGAACATTTATTGGTATTTATAAAATAAATAAATGTATTGAGAGGCTATTCCCGGTTCCATAGGTCCAATTGTTTTGTTGACTATTATATAACGCCTGAAGGACCTGGGACTGTAATCAGGCACCCCTTTGTTTTATAAAAATGAGTTGGAGGAGGGTCAAACATTACCTTGTGTTTGGACCTAATGGAAAACATTATAGTCTACGTCTCAACCTAAAGTTGGATTTTTTTCAAAATGAATTCAAAGAAGTTGGGGAATATAAAAGCCAGAAGCTAAGCAAACATTTCTGGAGATACCCCGAAAGGAAATTACTATTTGGGAGAGGGCTGATTAGCTTTAGGGGCAACCAGAGTTCTACTGCCCCACATCCACACCAGCCTTAAAGGAATGGTTCACCCAAAAAATTTAATTTAAAAAATAGATAGGCAATATTAAAAAAAATCGATTGCTGGCTTTTCCTTCATTAGTGCCGCAAAAGCCAAAGCGAGCACAGCAGCGGGCATCCATTTCACAAAATGGATGCCCCCATGTGCTTTCTTTGAGCTTGATTTGCTCAAAATTTTTCATAGGGACTTGGGAGAAAAAAAATTGCCAATTGATTTTTTTTAATATTGCCTATCTATTTTTGAAATAAAAATTTTTGGCCGACCCATTCCTTTAAATCCAAGGCCTTAGCCATCCGAGAGACAAGGAGAAAGGCTAATACATCTGGACCCAAACAACAGTCACTCAGTGTATCGGCAGTGTGCCCCGTCCAGTCATTTATCAGTCAGTCTGTATTAACCAATGCTGTGCCTCGAGAACAGCACAATCAAGATCACTTTTAAGTAAATATATGTTGTTGTCCTGTTACGTAAGTTTCAAGTTTGAAAGCACATAACTAAGCACAAAAAAAACCTCACCAGGGCACAACACGTGCATCTCCTTGTGTTTTTAGTATTTTGATAATGGCTCAAACTGGTCTCTTGTCGAAAAAGCTGTGGCCACCAACACCAAAAACCCCAACTACCTAATGACCACCACCCTTAGCTGTGCAGGCTTTGCTGAGGGGGGGCGGATGATGTCAAGAGGGGATGGTTTGGCCAAAGACATTGATGTCGGTGGTATCCTGTAGTACCCAAGAGGTAATTCCTGTGTCCTCCTCATCTACTGGCACCCTTAGTCCTGCAGGTTTTACCACGAGGGACAACGGTTTGGGTGGATGCAAAGAGGGGGATGGGCATTTGGCCAAATGAAATGAACATTGACGGCGTCCTGTAGAACCCACCGTTTGAATAATTTCCTCCCCAACTACTGACACCCTTAGCCATGTGAGCTTCGCCACTGTGGGCGCCAGTTATGGGGATGACATGAGGTGGGGGGGATGGCCAAATATCGTCAAAGTTGGTGGCATCTTGTAGCACCCAATGTGTGAATCCTGCATCCTTCCAAACTTCGGGTTCCCTTGTCAAAAGAGAAATTATATCGTGCCTCCTAGTGCAATAAATATATGTATATTGGCCTACGCCAAGCTGCTCGTAAGCCGCTTGCAAAGGAATCCGTGTTGCAAGGCCCTGACCTTAAAATCAATGTAAGCCGCCATTTTAGGTCAATCCGCCATTTTAGGTTTGCGTTGCAAAGTCACCCTGTGAGTTAAAATGGTGGACGATGTCATTCCAAAATACAACATGGCCATCTTGACCTCTGCACGTAACTAATATGAAACTTGCCTGCCGGCCATTTGTTGAGGTCGTAAACTGAGACCTTGTCCTTCATTGACCTGTGTGTAAGGGATTACTCGTGCAATGAAACTAATCCATGAGTATACGATAAAGACTATGTATTCAAATACTGAACGTAGAACACTTGTTTAACTACATTGTATCAATGTTTAAGAAGACCGACATGGAAAATCCCAGAATACACAGTTGCCGTATAGGCTTGTTGATATATATATTAAAAGCAAACCAGTTATATGCAGATGTGCGAGACTTGGCATGAACCCTAGATCAGTGATGTATTAGTGGAATATTAACCCGAAGTGGGGCTGGACATTGTGCTCACAAAAAGTATAAAAAGCCAATGCATTCTAATGTACAGCGTCTCTCACTGAACACATTGAACCACGCTGGAGTTCGTTGTGTTGTACTGAGGGCCGATAGCTATCTGATTTTTGATCTGTTCTTAGTGACTGGATTCAGTATAAAATAAAGCCCTTTGTATGTTTCTTTGTAACCCGTATTCGGTGTGTTTCCTTTTGGGGTACTCAGCCTCGATATTTTGATTTTGTTTTCACAGTTGGCGCCCGAATAGGGACCCTCAAGCTTGATGCCGGATTGTTGAAGGTTGACTTAGGCTATGGACCGGGATCGGACGGTGTGACAGAAGGGGACCCCACTGAACGAGACGCGACACCTCAGCAGCGCTGCACAACGCGATCCCTGGACGATTAGCTTGTGGTCCGAGATGGCATCTTGACGAGGGTCCACTTATCGAGGTAGGCAGGTTTGCCGAAATCACCATACACGAGGTAAGATTACTTAGGTAAGATTCTTTGAAATCCGATCGGACCTCCTTAGGTTTGTTCAGGTGAGTCATGACCCGACTCTTAATTTAACTCTGATAATTTGAATTTGGCGCATTGTATCTGCAGGCACAATTATTGACCAGGTAACACCAATAATTTGATATGCCTGGGAAATTGTCTACCTGCTTCAGGGCATTGTTCCGCAGTAATAGACAATCTTTGGAATTTAGCCGTCCCATACCACAGGAGGGGTCGCCGGCATGTACTGTAAGCATGGCATTGGAAGTATAGTATTTAATGACATTTGGCACAGATAAACCAGACATGCCTCTGAACTTCAGTGGCCAATCAATGGCAGTTTTGAGATCCCTCGTATTAAGTATTTAGAGTCAATTCTATTAAAGAAAAAGTCTAGACCTGCAGCATTTGATGTATTGCAGAATTGGAAAAAAGAAGCGTTGCAGCAACTTAAAAGTAGAGAAAAACATGCGCGCCGTCATAAGACGAACGCCGAAAAAGCATTATTGTATGACCAAGATAAACATTCTGAATCGACTAGGAATATGGGTAGAGCTTTCTCACTTGGAATTCAAAAAATATATCCTTCCAAAGACCTCCATGCTTCTGATGAATTTATAGACAAATTGTTAAATGAACAAAGGCCTGGTGCCTCTGCGCCACCTCCGTATGTTCCTCTTCCTGCTGCTTTGCCTCTTCCTCCTGTTATTCCTGCTCTACCTGCTGTTGTTCCCGTTGTTCCTGCTCCTCCTAATGTTCCCTTCCTCAGGCTCCTCCACCTTGTCCTATCGCACCAGTTACAGTACCTCCATTGAATTTGCCTGCTCCCTCTCTTCCAAGTGGTCCTGAGCGGCTTGTAGTCGATCGAGGTGCATGGTCAAAGGTTGTCACTCGCAATACTGTACCACCAGAGAAGAAATGTGATTTGATTGCATGGGCTAAGTATTGTGTGGAGAAGGATGATCAAGCTAATGTTTTTGCCACACTTTGTAATATGAATATTTTTCCTGAGAAAAACGTTTTTATTGAAGGTTTAGGGATTCATTTATGTGTAATGTGGGGGAAATTAAATAATACAGATCTTCCGCAAGGGTTAAGGGATCTAAATACTTTAGCGTTTTCTAGAGACACTGTGGAGAAAGTAAATGAGCATGTCGAGAGGTTATTTGGGTATAGAAAGGAGTTAGAAAAGTTGCAGAATGAGGATGACGAGGAGGAAAGTATGTATGTACAGAAACAGTTCCTTCCTTGTCGTAAATCGATATCTGAGGAAGCACGAATGTGTACGAAGGACGCACTTAGATGGATTTCGGATATGTCGATAACTCCAGTATAGTCAGTATACGCCAGAAATGCAGAAGAAAGTGATACAGGTAATGATAGAGTACCTACAGGATGATTGTGTAAAAAGAAAGATTAGTTGTCCCACAGAGTTATTGAGTATTTACAAGAGAGCTTTTTCACTTGACACTTCTTCGACTGCTTTAGCGCTCAATTTAGCTCTGTTGCTTAGTAAGCGTTCGGAGTCACCTACTTCTCAGTTGCCTATGAGAGAGGTTCCTCCGACATTTGTCCCGAAGGTTGAGATTGCGGCCTATTTTGCACGAAATATAGTCGCTGTGGACATTCCTGCACATTATGTATCGCAGTTTTTTCATGTCCCGTTCTCAAGAAAAGGAAGTGAATACTATTAGGCAATCTATTCCTGATATTAGGAAAAATCCGACAGGATTCTATAAAGAAATAGATCCCGTCTTGCAATCCTCAGTGTTCACCTTAGGCGATATCGATTTGTTATTCCCTGTACTCCAGCCCGTAGATTTGTGGAAACAAATTAGAACTATAGACGACGTGCCAGGGTTGGGAGATACATGGGTGAATATAACTAGACTCGATGGAGAAAGGCCAGCTGGTGAAAGACCGCCTCAGGTGATATTAACTTTGCCTGATAGAATCATTGCAAAATTGAAAACCATAATTCCAGAGAAAAGAATTATTTGGGACAAACTTACCGCATGTGTCCAAGGAAAGTCTGAGGGTGCTACCGAGTTCTTTAATCGGTTCGAACAGGTATTCTCGGATTTCAGTGGACAAGACCTAGGTACAGAGTCTGGGAAAAGATTATTTGTGGACAAATTTGTGCGTGGATTGCTGTCTGACATCCAGTCACAAATTATGTCTTCTGAGAGCGCTTGGCAGGCGAAATCGCAATCAGAAGTACTGCACATGGCTCAGTACTAAGAGAACCGTGTCAATAATGAAAAAGATAGAGTTGAAAAACAAAAAGGTGATTTGAAAACTAACGTGCTTTTGCAGCAAATTGTTAGAGGCCCCAGAGGGGGTAGTTCTCAGATTGGATGTCAGTATGTCCCGCAAGGGAATGTGCCCTTGGGTCCTGTGAACATTAACCAGTGCGCCTATTGTTGTCAAGAGGGTCATTGGCGTGCACAATGCCCCGTCCTTCGACAAAGGTCGAATAACACATTCAGGAATATGGGTAGACGATCCAGAGGTCGCCTGGGTGTAGGGGGCCCTGGTAGAGGTCCGTTTACACAGGATCCTCAGCGACCTTTCTCGCAGGACAATCAGATTTCGAGTGTGGACACCAGGAACATATTTGATCATCCTTCCGCTGCATATTTATCTGAAGAGCTTCCTTTTGATGACATTCTGTTTCGTTAGGATTGCCCGAAGCAGGGTTTGGAACCTACACCTATTCCCGTCAATCAGAAAGGGCCCTATGTTGAAATGATAGTGGGAAATAGGAAACATCCGTTTTTGATGGACACTGGAGCACAGAAGTGTTCCATTGATCATTCACGGGTTCCAAACATTCCACTGTCAGGGCAAACCAATGTTTCTGTAGGGTTTTCTGGCACACCAGTTGTTTGTCCGGTTTCTTTGCCGGTACACATTTCTTTGGGTCCCATTTACGGACCACTGTCCATTTCTGTTGACTTCGAATTGTGGAGAAAACTTGCAGAGGTTGAATTTGTTAAAAGAATTAAATGCAGTGATTTATTGTTGGTCTGAAGGCGTGCGCTTGACAATTTCACCACAGCAATTTTCGCATTGGGTGTTTGGTGGATATAGCGGAAGGGAAATGGCTACTCCCTGACGTGTATATAATGATGATGGTCATCATGGCCCATGGTCCTACGCATGTATGTGCCCAGAAGATGACAAAAATGTTAGAGAAAGTTTGGGTAAATGACAAAATTTCGAAAATTGCCCAGGATTGCATGATTTGCCTACAACACAATGTAGGAAAGGGGACAGTAACTCCAAGGGGAAGTTTTGGGCCACCCTCTGTCCCCTTTTAAGTTATCCACTTTGACTTTATTGAAATGGAACGATGTGACAATAAGAAATATGTGCTGGTGGTCATCTGTGCTTTTAGTAAATGGGTTGAGGCTTTCCCTGTTAAGGATGCTACAGCCATGACTACTGCAAAAACCATGTTAAGGGAATACTTCCCGCGGTTCGGGCTACCAAGAGGTATCTGGTCAGACAATGGTCCACATTTTGTCGCTGCTGTAATTCTGCAGATATGTGCAGCATTACAAATTGACAAACGGTTCCATTCGGCCAGACATGCTCAGAGCGCCAGACTAGTAGAAAGACACAACGGTATCATCAAGAACAAGCTCGCTAAGACGTGTGTCGGCAACAAACTAAAATGGTTGGACGCCTTACCGATCGTGTTATTATCCATGCGTACAACCCCTCAAACTAAGACTTGGCTCTCTCCATTTGAGGTGGTAATGGGGAGACCTGCCAATATTTGGAACCTTCCGAAATGCAATTAATTGAAAAATGTTGAAAATGTATTACTTTCAGATTATTGCAGCCAGTTGTCTAAAAACCTGTATTTGATTTATCACCAGGTACGAGAAGCTTTACCTGTGCGATACGAGGGTCCGGGCCACAGTATACGGCCTGGGGGTTGGGTGCTTGTCAAGGCATTTGAGCGCTCTTCCTGCCTTGCGCCTCGCTGGCGTGGGCAGTTCCAAGTCCTGTTGGTCACCCAAACAGCGGTGCAGGTCTCTGGAAGAAAGAACTGGATCCACACGTCCCACGTCAAGAAACTTCTCATCCAGTGCCACACGTTACAGAAGAAACAGAACCCCTCGCTAATGCTGCAACCAACGATCCCAAAGCAGTAAATAGCGCCGAGAGTGTGTCAGAGAATCTCTCTGAGCCCGTGAGGCTTGGGGAAACCGCCATTTTGTCTCCACACTCTCCAAAAGTTTTGCATCCGGAAACTGCTGTTCCAAATTCGGCATTTTGACTTGTCTCTGATACGTTGCTTCCAACGGGAAGTGACGACACATTGTTTCCGGACCACTCAGTACTGGGAAAAGCAAGGTACAATCTGCGTCCAAGAAAATAGACTTACAGCACGGTTTTGCTGTGCATCTGATAGACTTATGGCACGGTTCGGCTGTGCATTCTGAGAAGAAAATGATCATCAAGGGCTTGTTTTTGCCCAAATTTGAGAAAGGGGATTCTGTTGGCTAGGGTTGTGGAAGGACTAAGAAGCCACGCAACCGGGAGGTCGCCAGCAACGAACATTGGGGGTATCCGTGTGATGACTACAATGCCTGCTACCGCTACCGCTCGTATGGGACTTGTAAATGCGGGGGTGAACAACCGGGACAATGGACAAAACACCTGGGCCCGAGAACGTATTGCTGTGATTTTATAATGATATTTGGGTTTTTAATAGTCACTGCCTTAGGGTTGTGGTACCTTGAGGAAACTCATTCTTTAGAAGTATACCTACTGTTCCTACTCCCTTTGTACATTCGCATACTCTGTCCCTTAGGGGTTCTCAGCATAGACAAAGGTACCACAATAATACTCTACTACTTATAATGAATGCTACGCATGCCATTTTTAATAAGTCTAACTGTTGGGTATGCTCACATTTACCGCAACACGGGGATAAGGGGCAAGGTTGGTATATTCATCCTTTACCTTTGACAACTGCTTGCTATGCTTCTCTTAGATCACTGTTCTTTGGCATTGGAATGATAGCATCTCAGGGAACTTTGATGGCACCAATTTGAATAGTTTTGAGAAACGTGTTTTGACTCCTCTGGGATGCTCGCTTTTTGCAAACAGGAGTAAACCTAACGTTGCTTCTATTAGGCCTTCTGATAAACTGTCTCGTCCTTTCCAATCTTTGATTTCCTTTAAGATGGCTCCAATAGGCAATAGGCAATAAGGATGCCATGCCTCCTTCTTACACTGTTAATCATAGCCCCGATTCAGCTCCAATTCAATTTCTTTTTGCATACAGAGGAATGGATTTTCTAGGTTGTGCCAATGTTGCAAATTTGACTGGGGAAAACAGACCTTTGTATGTAGGCGAACCTGTCTACTTTGTCTGCGGTAATGTAGCATTCCCATGTTTGCCCAGGGATTGGCAGGGAACCTGTTATTTATAGGGTGTTTATAGCTAGTACAAAAGAAGTTTCAAAGGCTCGTCCACAACGGGACGAGAATGGTGACACCCCAGCACAAATCTCGGGAGATATAGCAAAGTCAGTTGTGCCATTTTGGGGGCAGATAGCGAATTCAGAAGATATCAGAAAACTAGCGAGAGTACTGGAGAGAACCATCAACCGGACCACGGACATATTCTATAATATGACATTAGAACAGAAGCCGATAAGACTAGTAGCACTTCAAAACCAGATGGCATTAGATGTCATTCTGGCTGAACGTGGTGGTATGTGTAAATTAGTAGGGTCCGCTTGCTGTGTTTTCGTACCAGATTCCTCCCCAACCATCTTCAAGGCAATAAAGAATCTGTATGTCCTTAGTTCAGAAGTGCATGTTCCCGAGGGAAACTGGGATCTTAGCGCTTGGTTCTGGGACTTCTTGCGATCTTGGGGTTGGAAGGTACTTTTGGTCTTGCTGATTATTTTGGGAATCCTGTTGTTTCTTTGTTGCTGTATTCAGTGTCTACCTAGTATGTGTTCGATGCTAGGGCGATGTTGCGCACAAGCGATAGGTTCGATAGGACCTAAAGTGTATGCCCCAGATAAAACTTCCAAAGAATATGTGTTGAAAGAAATTTTCGCGAATGACCTAATGGCAATAGATATTTCTGACAGCGATTCAGGGTGCATGGACGATGATGCATGGAGTTATTTGCAAGGAGACCCAAAGTAGTTTTAGCACTTGGCATAGGCCAAACGGAGGGTTTGTCAAAAGAGAAATTATATCGTGCCTCCTAATGCAATAAATATATGTATATTGCCCTACGCCAAGCTGCTCGTAAATCGCTTGCGATGGAATCTGTGTTGCAAGGTCCTGACCTTAAAATCAATGTGAACCTCCATTTTAGGTCAATCCGTCATTTTAAGTTTGCGTTACAAAGTCACACTGTCAGTTAAAATGGTGGACAATGTCATTCCAAAATACAACATGGCCGTCTTGACCTCTGTACGTAACTAATATGTAACTTGCCTGCAGGCCACTTGTTGAGGTCGTGAACTGAGACCTTGTCCTTCGTTGACCTGTGTGTAAGGGATTACTCGTGCAATGAAACTAATCCACGAGTATACGATAAAGACAATGTATTCAAATACTGAACGTAGAACACTTGTTTAACTACATTGTATCAATGTTTAAGAAGACCGACATGGAAAATCCCAGAATACACAGTTGCCATATAGGCTTGTTGATATATGTATTAAAAGCAAACCAGTTATATGCGGATGTGCGAGACTTGGCATGAACCCTAGATCGGTGATGTATTAGTGGGATATTAACCCGAAGTGGGGCTGGAGATCACGCTAACAAAAAGTATAAAAAGCCAATGCATTCTAATGTACAGCGTCTCTCACTGAACACATTGAACCACGCTGGAGTTCGTTCTGTTGTACTGAGGGCCAATAGCTATCTGATTTTTGCTCTGTTCTTAGTGACTGGATTCAGTATAAAATAAAGTAACCCGTGTTCGGTGTGTTTCCTTTTGGGGTACTCAGCCTCGATATTTTGATTTTGTTTTCACACCCTGTTTTCACACCCTTAGCCTTGCAGGCTTCACAAAACAGCGTCATGTTCCACCCACCGGGTGTATCCTTGGCCCCCATTGTCGAAGTCACCCTAAAATGAAACAAGCAGTTTGAATCTTCCCTGGATTGTAAAATGGAGTTAAACACAGGTGTTGCTGTGCTGCTGGGTCTGCAGTGGCAAAGTGATGTGAATGATGATGGACGTTTGTGAAGTCTCTGTATCCTATCTAGCAGTGGCAAGAGACCTTCCAACGAGCTGGGCTGACTGCCATGTGCAGCTAGAAGACTGAACAGTGAATTCACACAACTCAGGGTGATATGGCAGCAGGGAGTGTGGGGTATAGGTATGAGTTGGAAGGGAATTGTAGTGTCAAGCTTTCCCTTCAGAGAAGCATTTGAAAAAGCAAGCCTCATAGAGGGAAATAGGGCAATGGAGCCAGCAACTCAGATGGAGTTTATGGAAGTGGCTTTTGACAAGCAGAGAATTCCTTGAGTGACTTATATTCGGTCCAGAGAAAATAACATTTCAAGCAAGCATTCCTGAGTCAATAAGTGAAGACAGGAATTATCTTTTTTCCTCTAGCTTTATCTCACCTACGAACTTATCCACTGTGGATTTCCACACACACCAGGTCATCAAAAGACTCAATAACAGCAGGAAAAAGTAACATATACCAAGCGCTGCACGTGAAGGTCAATAGGAGCAGCGTATATGACCACAACCTGCAACTTAAAGAAGCTCTCTCACATGAAGAGCATGCAAGACAATTTCCCAGGAATGTGATTAAGTTCCTGGGAATGCCAACATTGTTTTTCTCCTTGCCTACTTTTCCGTGACCCCTTCTCTACCTCCGTTTTGTGACCCTAAAGCAACCTCTTTTGCGTGAAACAAAGTTCTCAATAAACCTGCTCTCTTCAAAATAATAGCAACTTTACATGACGCAGTCTCTCAACATGGCTGCACATAGAGCTTAGAACTACCTCTGAGCCAACAAGTGAACACCCCTGATGGCTTTCTCACAGCAGACGGGCTGGACATGTTTCCCCTGCTGTATTGCGGGTCCTTTGGGACACTTCTCCCTCCCCAAGTGTCTTGTGTGTTTGGGGTATGAGATAGCATACTAATCACACCAAATTGTTTCACCACAAACGTTTTCCTTTTATCATCTAATCGTATCTATGGGAGAGCAACCAATGTCAACTCATAGGAGAGGAAGTGGCCTGACACAAGAAGAGTGCATCACAATATTACTTAAAACAACAAACTGATTAAGCAGAGAGATGTTATAAAAATAGACTTTTAGTCTGTGTGTTGCAGGAAAAGAGCAAGGTGAATACAGACACAATTTAAGACGATATGATGGGTTATTTATTACGCGCTTAATACCCAGAGGCAGTGACAGAAGTGCACCAGTAAAAGAAGAGGAACTGTGACCCCGGCAGGGGATAGAGTAGGCATGAAGGCAGCAACGGGCGACACATGTTTTAAGGGTTGCAGCCATGCTTGGTTTCAGTTTAGCTGCAACTGATATCTGGTGGTAAAATGGAGAGTTTTGCTTCAACTTCAGAAACAACAGCTCCGGAATGGCGAAAAAAGGTTGCAAAACGTAGTGGGACTGTTAAAAGTAAAAAATAAAAGTAGTGGAACGCCGCTCCCAACCTTTCCCGCTCACTTGGACCACTGCCCAGAGGTTTTTAAGCGTCGACCTGGCAATCGAACCTGTGTTGCTTCGTGTCATCTTGCTTCCAAGGCGAGCACGTTGCCCTTTACCTATCCTCCCAAGACGAATCAAGTGACTATGAAAGACCTGAAAAACATTTCACATGTTAACACATTGGTTGTAGTTCTCTGTGGGGCCAGTGCAGGTGAGTTGATGTATACCTTCTTGCAGCAGTTGCAGAGGAGCTGGGTATTGAGCTCTAACATGTGGGCATAACATCCATCTGCAAACTCAGCCAGTGATGGGTTCCCTTTTGCTGCAAGCTCCAGTGCACTGGCTGATGCCAATTAGGGCTTCCTGATTGTACTCGTGCAGTGAAAACCCATGCATCAGTTCAGTGCAGTTTTTTTGTTGTTGTAACCAACGACATCAGGCACTTGTGGGTACTAGGAAGAAAGCAGCTGGCAAGACTTCTAAAGGTGAAGAAGACTGGGGTTAGCAAACACTTGCAGAGATTTGCCATCAGAAGTGGTCTTGGAAATAGGGCAGAGTTTCTGCATGATTTATATTTGTTTTTTGGGACCTTGTCACAAGTAAAAAGGTATGGGTGCAGACCTGAATATAAAAGAAAATATAAAGGAATTTGGGAGGGTTGCATCCATAAACAAGCATTGGCAATGCCAATAGTTTTGGTGTTTCCTGTTCTTTGCATTTTGCATTTACAGGTGCCAGGGTGCAAGGAGGAGAGTGCAAAGTTTTAAAGGAGTATGCCATACGGGGTGCAGTTGTGCAATGGAAGGAGAAGGGGAATAGAGCAACAGAGTAAGCCATTGATAGAGGGTGCCGATGATGAGCAAGATGAGCTATGAGTGATAGAGGCTGAGAGAGTAAGAGAAAAGGGTATTGTGAGAGAAAGGATAAGAGAAAAAGTAAGGACTGAGAGCAAAGGTGAGAGTTGCAGAAGACGGAATAAGGGGATATCTCCAAGAATGCCAGAGAGAGAGCAACCACTCATGTGGGGAAAGAGCGAGAGAGAGCGCAACAGTGTGCGCCGCAGGGAGAGAGTGAGAGAGCAACAGTGCGTGCACGGAGAGAGAGAGCGACAGCTAAAAGTATTTTTAAGTGGCAAATATTACATTATTTAATCACGTTAATCATCGATTTTTAAATAATGTTGATGTACCTTGTACTGTATATTGGTCTTTGGTTTTAAACCTGACCGCTTTTTAGCACCATCCAAAGTGGCTATTTGCCCTTTCCTTTCGGACTCGTGGGGTTTTCTTGCACTTGCGCCTCTGTGCATCTATCACCCTCAACCTTCTCAGTTCATTATACAGAATTTCAAGTGCACCAATTTCACGCCAGACATTCCCACAAGAGTTTAGGATGGGTTCATTCTTACAGTGTGAGTTGTGCAAGAAAAGACACTTACTTCTTATGCAATGAATAATAATGGAAGTCCACTTACTGTACTGCCCTACACTGGCCCACCAGGAAGCAATAGACGTATACCATCCTTCTAAAGCAGGCCATGATGTTTACTAAAACAAGAGCCTGAGAAGACTCGAGGTCCTGATGTCTAATCCCGGCTTCCTCACTTCACTAAACTGTTTGATCCTGGCCAAATAATTTTATCTCTCTGGACATCGGTTCTCTCACCTTCCCAATAATGTACCTAACTAAAAAGCAATCAATAGCTTGAACTAACAAAAACTGTATATTCAAATGTACCAAAAACCTAACAGAACCCACTTCCGTTCTGCTCCCAGTATATAACGCAAAGTAGGGTCACCAAAGACCGTTCTGTTCATTATATGGGAAAGGGGATGTGAAGGGATTAGATTGTGGGGGTCTGTGATGCTTACAATTGCACCCCTTTGCACTACAGATATTTTCTATTTCTTACCTCCACCCTTTAGGTGGAGAAAAACATTGCCATTACGATGCTGAGCTTCAAGTGTTTTGTTGCAGGAAGTTAACTTTAATGAGATGGTAACGGCATTTTTTGGACATCATTGAGTGTGAAATCAGCATTCCTATTTAAATTTTCTCTGTGCAAATATTAGTTAGAAAAACACATTTGCACATTTTGCTGTTCAACCTCATGAAGTTCTTTATTGCCTCTGCTGTTTCTGCAGTACCTGTCTGCTGTGCCAATAAAAGCAATAACTTTACCCGTGTTTCCTCCCAGGCCTATCTCTTCATATAATGCCAATGGAGCATTTAGTCCCCTGCTGAGTAACTTTTTCCAGTTGAAGAAACTGAACAAACCGCTTTTGCATTGAAGTGGGAGAATGGAAGACCAGGCTCCCGTCCTTCACCTCTCGCGCTTGGCCTAGAGGGTCACGGCCCAGACACCCGCCGCGAGAAGAGTTTGTCCATTTACCAGACGACCAGGTACCCTGGTACAGGAACATACGGATGTGTCCATCTGCCTGCCCAGCAGCCCACACTGGCCATGCCGACACCTGCGGCTCGGATCAGCTAGACTAAAATCCACACGTCGTTAGAGATGCCATGACGACCTAGACAACGGGAAGCACATCTGTACAAATATACACACTGAACATCTCCACACCAATCTACACGAAGAACATACTCAGTGCTCTGACGTAGGCGACAGGCATATTCACTGACGTGCATCTTTATTATTTTTACATAGGCTTTCAGAATGCAGAAACGCAAGACGCATCATGAACTCATCTATAACGCTTGCTCACGCTTCTCTTGAAACCCGTTACCACCATGAGAGGTATAATGGAAACACGATACTGGTCATGGAAATATATGCTATTATAACCTAAAAGCACCTATGCACCAAACGGACTACTTATGCACCAGGCCCGAGTAGGCCTCAACCAAGAGCTCCCGTGGACATTAACAAAGCAAGAGTCAGGTTGCTGATCCTGCAGAAAGAACCCGGTGGAACAACCAGCCAAGGTCGCAATGTTGCAAACCCACATTCCAAGAACAAATCATCAAAGGCACGATGTTGCAACCTCGCACTCCGCGCCCCAAACGATAAAGTCACGCCGGCAAATTAAACCAGACGCGCAGTAGAAAAAACAATATTAATTGTACAGAATTCTGCCTCTTTCACGGTCCCTCCCCACGTGACCAAGCCGAACCTGACGAGATGCCAAAACCCAGGAGAGAAAAGGCGTCTGGGTCCCTCGCTACGAGACACAGGCCGATACACTTGAAAGGATCAATGGACATCTGCTACAGTGGGAGCGGTCAGCCTTCCACCTATGAATAAATCCTCACATTGTCTGCACGTACCCATATTGAAACATTGTTGCAATCACAGGTACACCGAGAGCTGGGAACAACGGTGGTCCCAGGCTGGGAAGCTCACGAGTGCACCAATCAGAACATGGGGCTCTTATCTCAGACGTCAGTAATATTAGCCAATCCTCAGGAGTCTTCATGTAACAATTCTTATGTATCTAATTGTAGGGACAACCCAGATATACCACCTGACTACACCTTGTCCACTAATATCATTCTCTATATATGTACTATACTAACCCTACCACTCGAGCAACCAATTAAGAGTGGCGATAGGTTTTTTGTTAACTTTCTGAAGTGACGCAAGTAGCGCGTCATAATGCAGTAAAAAAGGCCTGCGAGCCCCATGATTGTGTGTGTGTCAGGACGAACGCGTGCGCTCCTTGACCCATCCCTGCCGTTTTGTCTAAATAAACAGCAGAGTCACCTTGCTCCTTGTGTGTGTCTCATACTCTATCTCATCTGGGATATACGGGAGGAGTTGGGGCCTCCCTGCCCGGAGGTCTGCGGACGGCCCGGCCGACCCCGGCAGAATTTCCCCCCGACAAGTTGGAGGCACTGCTGAGATCTGTTTAAGATCGACTTTTATTTTTAATTTTTCCAGGCACTCCTGTTGCGAGGAGGCCCGGCGGCGCGGCCCCCTCTGCCGTTGCCCCCTTCTGAGGACTACAGGACCATCGCGGAGCTGCGAGAAGACCGGACAGCGCAATCCGGATATTGGCCCTCGGGAGCCGGTTGAGAAGTATCCCGCCCGCGGTCGGCGAGTGTCCAGAAGTGGTCCAGACGAGGGGAGGTGGCGAGCCGCTTGGAGGGGTGCACGCAGTCGAGCGGCCCTGCATCGAGAGAACTTGGTGAGCATGACACGCACAACAAGCAATGCGAAATTGTGAGGGAGGGGGAGGAAGTAAATAAGGGAGGAGGGAGGTATTGTACAGATGTGTGGCGAAGGTTTAACTGAGGGTTGCCAATGGAATGAATGGTAGCGGACGAGTGCGAGAGCAGTCGGCTAAATTACACGAAAGAGGGGGGCGGGGCACGAAAACATCACGTGCAGCCGCTCGTAAGACACTGATGGCCTAGATTGCGACTACGTGTGAGGGTGGGTGTGTGTGGTTTCCTACGATTTGACATTTATTGATCAATGAGTAGATGAGGTTCCCTATTGTTCGAGCAAGAAACTCGATAGGTAGATGACGTTTCCCTGTGGACGGTAGCTAGTTACATAGTTGCCCAAAACGGAAGATAATTGGCTGGTTAAGCCCTCCTGTTGAGGGGCGTATCACACGCGAGGCGACGCAGCGTGCGCAGTCCGGTTATATTATTGATGAGATTACCTTGTTCCAGGAGAGACAGGAAGACAGCTGTAGGGTTAGCGGGGTAGATTGCAAGTGTATTTTGAACTTAAAGAACATAACAAGAATGTACCAGTAGCTCGAAGAAATCGGTGACGTCACCAGTAGGGATTTAATAAGATATCGCGAGCACAAGAAACTTTGGGTTTGAGAGTGGTGGGGAAGAGAAACATGATAAAGGAGCGGATACGGAGATAAACGATAAACGAGTGGATCGAAAGAGGAGAAGGGGCGTGGCTGCACACGGAGAACGCACGGAGAACGCCGGCCACGGCAAGTGTAAAAGGGGGAGGAGAACGGAGAAACAGGACGACTGTATAAGATCGTCGTAAGGGGTACGCAGCCGCGGGGGGCTGCGTGCGCTTCGGCCGCAGGGGGCCGTAGGGGAAGGAATATAATCTAACATCATACATATATACATATATATTTGTTTTATTATTATTATTTTTTATTTTTTATTTTTATTTTTTTATTATTAGTATTGCATAATTTGTCAAAGGATTGTCGTAAGTCCCCACACTTGCGGGGCAAGGTAAGCAATATAAGGTTGTATATTGTAAACTGCTAGTAAAGGGAAGGGTAACAAGGGGAGTGCCATTATGTCATACGGGAGAGGGTCGGGAGGGTGGGGGAATACCCTCACTACCCCACTACAACACATATGCACCACACTGCCACCACATAGGGAGAAATTAATTAAGTACAGCATAGAGTGGACCCAGGGGACGGACAACAAAATGTTAACACCATGGCCGCCTAATGGTAGTTTCGATCCATATGCCCAACATTCACTATTAAACCATCTGCACAATACGTACAAGGGGAAGAAGTTGGCAAACCATGTGGAAGTGTTTAACTTATGGAGGATGTTCCAGGGGTCCCGACCAGGACCAAATGGAATGTTCACTATGGGGGAAACACCGGAAGAAAAGGAGATTAAGAAAGAAGGAACGGATGGGGAAAAGGGGTGTGAAAGGACAAAGAATACGGGGAATGAAGGACAGGGAGGAGAAAAGATTGATAAATCAAACGACATAAAAAAGGAACCGAACAATGAGATACCCATAACACCGGGAGTGAAAACAGAGGGAGGAGGGTTGTACCCTTTAAGAGAATTAGGAGAAATAGAAGGACAGTTCAGGGCGGCTGAAGGATACTCGAACCCGGCATACAGCCCTCCACCATATGTGGCTCATAGGAAGATACCAATGGGGGAAGGGAGGATTGGAGAAGAGCAGACTGTAGAGATAGGAAACGATGAGTGGGTAGCTGCACAGATATTATTGAAATTACGAGGCTCACTAACTGGAGAAGAAAGGGAGGCGGTAAAGAGAACAAACGAGGATAGTGCCAGAGAGAGTGAAATGAGGGGAGAGGAGCTACTACGGCAGAAGGAAGAGATTTTGGAGGAAAGATTAGCAAAACTAAGGGATGAGCAGAATGAATTGATCAAACAACTTGAGAGGGAGGAAAGAGAGAGAGTGAGGAAAAGGAAAGAAGGTAAGAACGAATTGGAAAAATTAAGGGAACGAAATGAGGAGCAAAAGAGAGAAGCTGAGAGGGTAAAAGCAGCAGCAGATAGGGTATCAAGAGTAGTGCTGAGAGAGAAGAAGAAGGAAGAAGAAGAAAAGGAAAAGGAAATGGAAATATGGAGGAGGAGGGTACTATCAGAGACAGCTAAGAAATATGAAGAGGGGAAGGTAATAGAGAGTATAGTAGAAAGAGAAAGGGTGAAATGGGAAAGGAAGAAAGAGGATGAAAGAATATTGGAACAGATGAGCAACAAAGTAATGGAGGAATTGAAAAGGAAAAGGGAGGAAAATAGTAGGGAAATGGAGGAGAGAAGTGAAGGGGGAAGAGAAGGGAGGAGTAGGGAGAGTGAAAGATGGGGAGATGTATATAAAAGTAGAGAGGTAGCAACAACATCAGCACTAGGGGGAACAGTTGGTAACAACGAAAGGGGAGAAAGAGACCTAATAGACTTAAAAACAGTAACAATAAAAGGAAAAAAGGCAGAGTGGGGGGTGACATTTATGAATGACTTTTGCAGTGAGGAGGAAGAAGGAGTGGAGAAGGATGGAAGAAAGAGTGAAAGGGAAAGCTTAGATAAGCTATACCTCACTAGAACAAACATAGATTCGCCCTGGATGAGTAGAAGATGGGAGGAGCTGGAGAGAAGTAAGGAGGGAGTGAAAAGAATAGGGGAAACACAAACCCATGAAACCACGCCACCCACATCCCCATCACGCCCTCCCACGTCACACCCTACATGTTCAACCACCGCACGCTCACTGCACAGAATAAAGCTCGCGCCCTTCATGAACGAACTTACACCTTATGCATGTCGGCTTAGGGACCTCCCTAGTCGCAGGCAAGACAGACAAATAAACATACCCATATTGAACACAGGAATTGACGAAAAAAGGGGAAAGGAAGAAGAGGGAGATAGGAGCAGAGGTAGTAAGGAAGAATTTGAAGTAGTAAAGGAAACGGGGGAAGAGGAGGGGTGTGAAGACTCAATATTATGGAGCGTAAAGGGTGACACAAGACAGAATTTAATGCCACTGTTGGAGAGAGGAGGGGTTAGACCACAGTATGTACCTTGGAAACATACGGATAAAGAAAATATAAAATGTAGGCTCCCATCACTAAGTGGAGGTGCGGGTAAGTGGATATATGAAATGGAAAAACACACCGCAGGACAGAAACTAGCAGTAGGAGATGTGAAGGGCCTGTTAATATCAATATTAGGGGATAGAGCGGATGACATTTGGAAAAGAGCGGGATTCCATGGGGTAACAATAACGAACACATCGCATGATGGGGCACCATTTGCAAACTGCAGACATGCGCTATGGCAGGCACTGAGAGTGCAGTACCCAGACACATCAGACATAGGAGCCATTACTTCCCGTAAGATGGGTGAAAATGAGGATCCTGTTGATTATATCCAGGATATTCAAGAGAAGTGGCGCATGGAAACTAGAGAACAATGGGACAAAACACCAGCCATATTTTATCATATACTAGTACAAGGGCTCCCAGAAGGAGTTCAGAAACAACTAAAGAAAGTAGTGGGGATGGAAGCAAAACCATGGCCAGAAATACAACTGACTATAGTACATCACTGCAGGACATGGCAAGGAAAAATGAAACAAAAGGAAGAGGACAGGAAAACAGAAGAGGCCAAACTAGTACAGAAAAAACTTACTAAATACACAATGGAAGGGGCACTAATAACTACGCCCACACCAGTGGCCCAAAGCCCAACGCAAGTAGTGGCTGCACAAGATCCCGCTCAAATAGCGCCTCCACAAGGTGTAATACAGCAAGTGCCGCCTCTGCAATTACACGCACCAAACATGGGAGGAGGGTACCCAATGCAAGGAACTGGGTATTATAGTTATAACAGAGGGAGAGGAGGGTTTATGAGGGGGAGAGGATACGGATATAATACCCAACAACAGGCTGGGGGACTTAGAAATTACTACCCCACAGGGCAACCCGTATACCAGGACAACACAGGGAGCTTCCCATGGCAAAGCAGGGAACCACCCGTGTGTTGGAGCTGCGGACTATTAGGACACATGTCACGTACATGTAGGGTCAGGCCAGGAACACCAGCATGGAATGAACAAGCACAACCTAGGACCTCACAAGAACAGCAGGGCATACAACGACAGCAGATGTCACAACAAGGGAGTGACGCACAACAACAAACAACACAACAGCCACAAACCTATTCACTGCCACAACAACAAATAACACAGCAACTGCCACCGCCACAACAACAAGTAGCGTTAATACACCCACCACCCCAAACTCAACAAACGCAATTGGGTAGGGTGACGGTGTTGGGACACAACCCTTACACAGGGAATGGCCAATCATTGTACCCCCAATAGGTCAGCCCACAGACGGCCTTGGTGTGTCCCATCCTGTCAGTAACACCTAATAGTGCGGAGGAACCACGCATAGAGGTAACGATAGGTGACAAAAAATTATCATTCCTTGTTGACACCGGGGCAACCCGGTCTTGCATAAGGGAAGGTAAATTTAAGATGTCAGGCGAAGCCATGAACACCCAAGGATTTTCTGGGGCTAAAGGGTTGGTTCCATTTACTGATAACGTTCCCTTATCTATTGGAGATTATGATCTGTCAGTTCCACTTTTGTATTATAGTGCCTCACCAGTAAATATACTGGGGAGAGACATAATGAACAGGTTGAATATGACGATCTCCTTTACAGAGGATGGCATAATTTGCTCTACTCCAGGGATTAACATGCTCGCAGCACGACAGATTTTGCAAGCATACTGTGGACAGACAGCGATTAGGGCGGAGCCAGTAGATGGCGAACTATTCCAGTATGGCACAGACATGGCATTTGCATGGATGCCAGGGATAGAAGGGAAAATATGGAGGAGGCCAGCAGCCTATCTGTTCCGACCAGAAACACCAGTTAATGAACTGGAAGGGAAGGTGTTTGTAATGGACATTGAGAGCATTATTGCAACAGCTGATTATGTTGCTGTGCACGCCCAAGATAAAGAAGGGAGAGCATGGAGGGCGGTGATAGCACTAGCAGAAGGATGTAGGCTGACCCAGGTGTCAGATGAAGAGCTGTTCTCAGAAGAAAAGGAGGAAGATGAAATGGTGTTCATGATGAGTGTAGAAATATGGCTACGAGTGGCTCACAAACAAGTAGCACAGAAAATTGCAATGGCACTTGAGGCACCCGCAGGCACCCCAGTCCCATTTTTTAAGGAGGATATGTCAAAGGTGCCCAAATCATTATGGACTATTAGCCCTTATGACGTGGGATGCATAAAAAGCATAGGGGGTGTAAGGATAAAATTGAAAAAAGGTGCCATACTACCAAGAGTGAAACAGTACCCATTGTCAAAAGAGGCAGATGAGGGCATATATGAAACCATAACGGCCCTTATAAACAATGGCATATTGTTCCCCTCAGAATCACCATGTAACACAGCTGTGTACCCGGTGCGCAAGGCTAAAGGGGGGTCTTGGCGCTTCATACAGGACCTCAGACCCTTGAACAACATAGTAGAAGCAGAGTATCCAGTAACAGCAAACCCGGCCACAATATTGTGTGGCATTCCAGCAGAAGCATCACGATTTACAGTGATTGACCTTAAAAATGCTTTTTTCTCAATACCATTACACCCAGACTCACAAGATTTGACAAGCTTCACTTACCGAAATACAAAGTGGAAACATACCAGATTACCACAGGGGTATTGTGAATCACCCTCAATTTTCAATAGAGTAATACAGATGGATTTGGGTAACGTTGAGGTGGAAAGCACAGTGTTACAGTATGTGGATGACATAATAATTTGCAGTACAAACGAAAGTAAATGTAGAGAGGACTCCTTAAAAATGTTGACAATATTGGCTGAAAAGGGGTACAAGGTAGACATGGAAAAGATACAATACTGTCAGGAACAGGTACTTTACATTGGCCAACTGATATCCCAACATGGAAGAAGGATTGCACCACAAAGAGCACAGGCCATCTCAAGCACTCCCGTGCCACAGACTGTGAGAGAACTGCAGCAATTTCTGGGGCTGTGCAACTACTGTAGAGCATGGGTATTTGATTACAGCTCATACATAGGACCCCTGCTTGAGGGTTTGAAGGAAGCAAATAAAGGGGAGAAAAAGTTGGGATGGACTATGGAAATGAGGGAGGCATTTGACGAATTGAAAGACGCGATATCAACTGCTCCAATACTGGCATCCCCAGACTATGAGCGATGCTTTTTTATATTTTCACATTGCGACTCAGCAGTGATGAAAGCAGTATTGGCACAAAAAACGAGCATGGGCTATAAACCAGTAGCATTTTACAGCGGGCACTTAGACCCTGTGATGTTAGGCCACTTCCCTTGTGAACAAGGTCTTGCTGCAGCTGCTTTTGCAGTAGAAAAAGCATCAGCAATAACTATGGGGTGTCCAACTACACTGTTTGTGGAACATGCACTATTTGCAATATTGAATAAACCTAAGTCCACACTAACGACACAGAGGGCATCAGGTTATGAGATTATTTTGTCTAAAGCTGAACTAGCAATTGTTAGATGTAGCACGGTTAACCCTGCAAGATTCCTAGCAGAAGTAATTGAAGAGGGAGATTACGCCCACGACTGCACCCAAATAACTAAAATGTACTCATGTACTAGAAAAGTTGAAGAAAACGCACTAGAGGGAGGTGAGCTTTTGTTTATTGATGGGTCATCAACTATTGATCAAGGAGATGGGATACGAAGGACTGGGGCAGCAGTAGTAAAAATGATGGAGGCGCCGGTGTGTGTGGCTATGAAGTGTGTACAACTACCACAGCATTACTCTGCTCAAGCCGCGGAACTGGTTGCACTAATATTGGCATTAAAGGAAAGTTTTAATAAAAGAGTAACCATATATTCCGACAGTGCATATGTTACATCCACTGTCCACTTAGGGTTATCAAAATGGAGAAGAAGAGGGTTTAGGAGAGCTGATGGCACTCCAGTACAACATGCCCTCTTGTTGGCTGAACTAATTGAAGTAATAAACGACCCCCAAGAACTAGCCCTAGTCAAATGCACCGCACACACCAATGGTGAAGACTACATCTCAAAAGGGAATGCAGCAGCAGACGCACATGCGAAATATGCTGCATACTTTGGTGAGATATGGAACCCCACAGACTCACAGAGAGGGAGAGGGAGGGGAATAGCTAGGGAGATGTTAATAAGAGAAGGGTACACCCATCTCCCAGCCACACAGATTATGGAGCTACAAGCGGCTGCACCAATGGCCGAAAAAGAAGTATGGGTGAAAAGAGGATGTACAATGTCACCAACCGACGCACTATGGCGCCAGGGTGGCACTGGGAAAGTTGTAATACCGTTAGCACTGTTAAATACCGCCCTGAGCCAATTACATCACCCTGCCCATACAGGCAAGGAAATAATAGCAGCACGAATTAGAGAAGATTGGTTTTGTCCTGAATTAAACTCTCATGTGTCAAATTTTATCAGCAATTGCCTCACATGTCAACAGTTTACGGCCGGTCATACTCTAAAAGTGATAAGAGGTACCATACCCCGGCCAGAAGGACCTTTTCGGCACCTTCACATTGACTATGTTGATATGATCAACATATGTCAAGGTAATAGGTATATGATTGTAGTAGTATGTCCATTTTCGAGGTGGATTGAAGCAGGGCCCTGTTCACACCCTGATGCGTTTAGAGCAGCCAAATTCATAGTAAGGGAGGTTTTCCCCAGGTGGGGAGTGTGCGAGGTGTTAAGATCAGACAACGGCCCACATTTCGCAAACGAAATGTTCCAGCATATCACATCCCTGCTGAACATTAAACACAAATTTGCATGTGCATACCACCCACAGGCTAATGGTGTATGTGAATGCCTGAATGGCTTATTGAAGGAGGCAATTGCAAAAATACAACAAACAACAAAGAAAAGTTGGTTGTATTGCCTTCCGTTAGCTTTATTTGAACTGAGAAATAGGCCAGGGTCCGACCACCACCTCACCCCTCACGAAGTGGTTACTGGACGTCAAATGCGCCTTCCCCTAACCCCAACGTCAAGGGCATTCACAGACCACGAAAGTTCAGCGAGTGTGTTAGGTGATGAAATGTATCAATATGTGTCTTCTTTGATTACTAGTGTCGTGTTTGTGTCTCAACAGCTCGAGCGCACACGGGGCGGGTCTACCAGCAATAAAGAAAAAGGCGCAAGTACAGAATTGGGAAAGGAGAACTTGTGCAAACTTGCCAAAGGTGACCACGTACTACTTCGCAATTTCAATAGAAAGTGGAACGAGAAGAGGTTCACTGGCCCCCATCTGGTAGAGGACGTATCAACAAGAGCAGTAAAACTAAAGGATAAGCGTGCCTGGAACCACCTACATGACGTAAAGATCTACAAACTGCAGACCCGCCCCAGCGCCAACGACAGGTCCATTGGAAGAACAGCAACAACATCCCCGACAGCGGAAGAAAGTTCCACCACAGACAACGACCCAATTGTCCCCTCGGAGACGATAACTGACGAAGAAAGGGGTGATCCCCATACTGCCCACCCCATGGTCACACGCTCAAAGAGTAAAAATACTTCCGCCATCTGAGCGCAAACCCCCCCATTGACTCCTAAGTACAGTTGTAACTAAAACTGAAGGACCTTGCTTGCACCAATACACATGTAAACACGTGAATGTTCTCTTTTTTCTCTCGCACATACAGGAACTGCGTAATATTGTATTGTTAAGAAAAGCTAATTAACAAGTTCGGTGTACAGGCATAGATGGTGCTGCCAGACGATAACTACCCAGAAGAATTGTCACACCAATTTGTATACGAAATAAAAAGGCCAACATACCTAAAAAGGAGAAGGGTACGTGTCTACTACACAGCCTTCCTCCTGGCCATAGAATATTACATGCCCCACCTCCGCCCATACTTGCCGGTCCTAAGAGACCGATCACTTAGAGTAGCGTGGGAGCAGCTCTTCGCCTGGGCACTGAATGACTACTTGATAGGGAGAGCTTAAAGGAAACAAAACTAACATTTAATAACGAGCACTTTTGAGAATTTTTAGGCGGGCAACTTTAACGTCACAAGAATACGCTGCCAGGACTGCAGCAAGGTAAGAGCAAAATGCCGGTGAGATTAGCATATGTAATAAAAATAATAGGGATTTTTATGGTCACCGGGTTCTTGGCTGCCTCTGTCTTGCAGTACAGCTATGCTATCAATTTTATTGCTGCACCCAAACCTAATATACCCCCGTTCCCTGCTGCAACAGGTGTTACGTCAGGTGGTAATAGTAACATTGCACCCAAGCAAAATAGAGTTAAACGCAGCACATACTCAGACACTAAAGGTATTGATAATTATGTACAAGATTCAGCACACGTCGCAAACAACATATGGTACCAGCACATGACCCGCATTGGTAAGCAGACAACTGAGGATAGCTGTTACGTTTGCTCATTAATACCATACGCCATGAGCGCTTCACGAACATTTGTTGCCACAGAAATAGATGAAAAGACGGCACAGTGCATAATATATTTGGCCCTGTTCCAAACGAAAGGAAGATTTCAAGGAACAGTAGTGCACATGACATGGAAAACACGAGACTCATACCCATATGAAAACAACTTCCTCAAGACCTATCTGAGTTATCACAAGACCAGTTTACATGCTGAAGCATTCAGATACATAACAAGTGGCCCTGCAAAAGGAGAAACAAAGAAGGTAACACTGCAGTATCTACCATGTGATTGGTACGCCACTGAAGTTCCGGGTAAACAAGGATGCTGGGAGAGGCCGCTACTGACGATAACAGGAAAGGTGTATCTGGGCAACAGCTGGGATATAGGAGTGATTGGCAGCAACATGGTAACAAAAGAAACTATCTCAACCATCGAGACACACAATCATCGATGTTGGACGACGTGGATCAAGAATGTACCAATGCTCACGTGGGTAGAAGAAGATGAAGACCCAATAACAATACTACCATTGACGGCGCCCAAAGTATGCTACCAGCATAAAGGAGAGGTGGACGTAGGATATAACACCAATTGTGCAAGCGTGATGGAGTTACCTGAGGGGGGAGCGGGAACAGCAGTAATAATGGACCATTATTGGGCCTGTGGAGAAAAGGCATATCATACACTGCCTCCCCTGTGGAATGGTGTGTGCACAATGGTACACGTCAATGTACCATCACTAGTGGTACCTAAGAAGAATGTCGATGTGGCGAAATTTCCTAAAATGGATGAAGGGGATAAGAGAAGAAAGAGATCTGCACCACTTCAGAAGGAGCAAGAGAACAGGACCAACAGCAATGATACTGTCCTAAATAGGAGAAAAAGTCAAGGAGAGCCACTGACAGGAAATTACCTGTGGGGAAGGTCGGAAACGGAACTAACATCAATACCGCCAGAACACAGACTATTCAGCAGAGCAGCAATGTTCTTCTCCTCAATAATACATCCGGGACTGCAGGCATACGCAAACGCAAAATGGCTCCAAATAACCAGATGGGAACTAATGATGACCATTAATTCAACAGTAAATGGGTTCAACGCAATTAAAGAGGAGCTGCGAGCTGTAAGGATGGTAGCACTCCAGAACAGATATGTATTGGACCTTCTCACAGCAATGGAAGGAGGAGTTTGTGCAAAGATAGGACAATCTTGCTGCACGTTCATACCTGCCAACGATGCTGACAATGGTACACTGACAGAAGCAGTTTCACAATTGGCCCAGATGCACTCCAAAATGATGGATGAAAGTAACGGTGTAGACAAGGATAAGAGCTGGTTTTCACTATTATGGTCATGGATGCCATCTTGGCTGTCAGATGGACTGAAAATAATAGTGGGGTGTACTATTTTGGCTGGAGCTACTCTGATCATAATTAGGTTTTGGAAGGCCCGGAAGGCACGCACGACTGACGAGTTGCTGGAAATGGTGGGAATGCACCCCTTAATGCCAGCAGATGACGGCCAGCATACAGGTGTGATAATACAAGAGAGGGAGAAGTTGCGCACCCAAATCATCACCAACCATCTAGACCCACCATCAGTGAAGATCAGAACCCAAGGAACCCCAGGAGCTACATAGGAAGATGGGTATACTGTACTCCTGGAGGAACATGTGAATATATGTATTGGTCATTTGAAGATCATGTAAACCATTATGGACATCTCGGAGGGATAACTAAGATATGGAGGGTAAGAGGAGATAACGAGAAGGATATGTTTGTGGTCGACAAGTCGACCAGAGGGGGGACTGAAGTGGGAGAATGGAAGACCAGGCTCCCGTCCTTCACCTCTCGCGCTTGGCCTAGAGGGTCACGGCCCAGACACCCGCCGCGAGAAGAGTTTGTCCATTTACCAGACGACCAGGTACCCTGGTACAGGAACATACGGATGTGTCCATCTGCCTGCCCAGCAGCCTCCACTGGCCATGCCGACACCTGCGGCTCGGATCAGCTAGACTAAAATCCACACGTCGTTAGAGATGCCATGACGACCTAGACAACACGAAGCACATCTGTACAAATATACACACTGAACATCTCCACACCAATCTACACGAAGAACATACTCAGTGCTCTGACGTAGGCGACAGGCATATTCACGGACGTGCATCTTTATTATTTTTACATAGGCTTTCAGAATGCAGAAACGCAAGACGCATCATGAACTCATCTATAACGCTTGCTCACGCTTCTCTTGAAACCCGTTACCACCATGAGAGGTATAATGGAAACACGATACTGGTCATGGAAATATATGCTATTATAACCTAAAGGGCAGTAGCTTCTCGGTGCAAGCAGCTCAATTATGGAACTCATTGCCTAATCCTCTACGCGAGGCACAGCCCTTCCCTAAATTCAGAATTAACTACATCAATCTGCTAAGGACTACCAATGAATAGCCTATCGGCGCCCACTTATCCCCCACCCCACCCTAGAATATACACTTCATTATGATCCTATGGTCCCACTCACTTTGCCCACCTGACCATTGAGCTTTCGCCCATACAGTACCTGTACATAGACTGTCTTGGTCATATTTTGTATTTATTCTGCATGTAAATCGCAACTGCTGCCTTCCTGTGATATTTTGCAGTCTATATTTTGTATTTTGTATTTGTACAGTGTATATATCCCATGACCCCACCCTGCAACTTAAGCTTCGCATTTTCTGTACTGCTGCGCCCGGATACCTGCGGGTCTGGTGCGCATTATAAGTGAATAAAACAAACAAACAAACAAACCTATGCACCAAATGGACTACTTATGCACCAGGCCCGAGTAGGCCTCAACCAAGAGCTCCCGTGGACATTAACAAAGCAAGAGTCAGGTTGTTGATCCTGCAGAAAGAACCCGGTGGAACAACCAGCCAAGGTCGCAATGTTGCAAACCCACATTCCAAGAACAAATCATCAAAGGCACGATGTTGCAACCTCGCACTCCGCGCCCCAAACGATAAAGTCACGCCGGCAAATTAAACCAGACGCGCAGTAGAAAAAACAATATTAATTGTACAGAATTCTGCCTCTTTCACGGTCCCTCCCCATGTGACCAAGCCGAACCTGACGAGATGCCAAAACCCAGGAGAGAAAAGGCGTCTGGGTCCCTCGCTACGAGACACAGGCCGATACACTTGAAAGGATCAATGGACATCTGCTACAGTGGGAGCGGTCAGCCTTCCACCTATGAATAAATCCTCACATTGTCTGCACGTACCCATATTGAAACATTGTTGCAATCACAGGTACACCGAGAGCTGGGAACAACGGTGGTCCCAGGCTGGGAAGCTCACGAGTGCACCAATCAGAACATGGGGCTCTTATCTCAGACGTCAGTAATATTAGCCAATCCTCAGGAGTCTTCATGTAACAATTCTTATGTATCTAATTGTAGGGACAACCCAGATATACCACCTGACTACACCTTGTCCACTAATATCATTCTCTATATATGTACTATGCTAACCCTACCACTCGAGCAACCAATTAAGAGTGGCGATAGGTTTTTTGTTAACTTTCTGAAGTGACGCAAGTAGCGCGTCATAATGCAGTAAAAAGGGCCTGCGAGCCCCATGATTGTGTGTGTGTCAGGACGAACGCGTGCGCTCCTTGACCCATCCCTGCCGTTTTGTCTAAATAAACAGCAGAGTCACCTTGCTCCTTGTGTGTGTCTCATACTCTATCTCATCTGGGATATACGGGAGGAGTTGGGGCCTCCCTGCCCGGAGGTCTGCGGACGGCCCGGCCGACCCCGGCAGAATTTCCCCCCGACAGCATATTTTCTGCTGCTTTGTGAAAAAGGAATTAAACAAACCTTTGTTTCCAAAGGTCTAAAATCGGTAATTCTGAAATCAGTTACCCTGTCCCTAAACTGACCTGTGAGGTACCCAGCAGGTTAACAACAAACACCCCCCTCTCCTCGCCCCAGTCGAGCTGAAAGACAACACCACCCCTCCAACTGACCTGGCAAGTGTCCCCCATCCTAAAACTAAACTGTCAGGTGTGTGTCAGTTCCGAAGGGCCCCACTCTCAATCAGTTGGCAACACTGGCAGTCTTGGCAGTTTCATTTACCCTCGCGATTAAGTGGACTGGTCGATCAACTAATACAGAGAGTGTCCAAAAAATGCCTGTTGTTTAGTCTTTAGCTCGTCCAAAACTCACCGGACAAGCCCGGTTTCCGGTGTTCTTTTCAGTAAAGGGAAAAGAAGCTTTTGAAGATTTACCTACACAGAGGTGACCTCCGGTTCCAGACACTGGAGAATATATCACACATCCATAAACCACAGCTCAATGGTCCATAGCAACATATGCTGAACACAGATTTGGCATTTTTCATGTGAAAGGGGAACGAAATTAATCTTCTAAGAAAAAACGAGTGTCCTGAAGATGGCCCAATATTTGTTTTATTGACCACCGCAGACAACAATGGTACTTTAGTAAGGGCCGAAACATATGTTGACTCCAAAGGAAAACCTAATGTTTTTTCCTATGTCATGCATATTGTAAACAATGAATATGTTAGAAGAATATGTAAATTGTAGAACCCCGTGTTTGTAAAATGTAATGAGTGGAATGAAAGGTATGATTGGTGCATATAGAAGCCAAAAGATGTTTTTTAAGATGTTTTTATAAATTAACATTAAAAGTGATTTATGCATTTGTAACAGTGTAACTGGTCCAAATAATTTTTTTCCCCTCAGGTGTTTTGTCTGCATAAGAAATAAGCAGTCACACTGTACCTATCCTTGCGTTCTCGAAGGACCATGAGAGAGGGGTACTCAGTCTGGTTCGTACTTTTTTTCTTTTTTTTTTCCCCAATAGCCACACCATCCACCAAAACATCAAGTGTTCCTATGTCAACCACACACACAATAACAATAGAACGGTTCACTCACACACCTGCTAACCTCATCAGACAAGAACACCATTGTTAACACAATTACTACATATATCTGGCTCCAAAACACCTTAATCTACACAGTTGCTACTAATATTGAACAAACAAAAACTTCTTTATAAACACAGTTAATAACACATCTTAACAGCAAATAAAAACACTTATATGCATAATGATGTAGATCCTTCCTCTGTCCCCTTACCTCGAGATGAGGATACTAAAACTCCTAGAGTTCCCTTGCACCTCAAACCCTACAGATATACTGCCCTTTTATAATAGGACGATCACTTTACACAATGTTGCCATTCTCCACAAAAGAGGAGCTTCCCCAATACTTCTTCACCCCATATACAACAAAAAACTACAAGGAAAGAAGAGAGAGTGAGAGAGAAATACTATATCTTGTCCAACACCTGCTCTCTACTTACTAGGTCATTTCTGAGTCCTCCCAATGCTGCATCCTTGTAACAGCCTGCACAGCCCAGCCCAGTGCCCCAATCCAAGGCTTTAGGGTAACACAGCACCTGCCCACCTCTACGTTAGTGCGCACACAAACTGCTCCCTCGATGGCGGGTGCTGTGGCCTGGGACATGCAGCAGGACTCCAGCATTCTTAGGGGGTACTGGAGATCACATTGGGGGTCACCAGATGTAAAAGAAGGCCCATAGTGATTTCCAGGAATCAATGATGAGACCTCAAGTTAGAAGAAAACACAGGATTAATACAGAGCATTAATGGCCGTGAGAGGTCAGTCAGTCTCTCCAGACTAAAAAGATGAGAACTCACCACGCCCATATTAGTCAGTAGTATTTAAAGACAAAAACCATAAAATTAGAATATATTTGCATATAATCTAAACATTATTTGTAACTATATTCCAAGCATCCTATTGACTCCTACCTATGTAAAACCTAGTTCAGCAGAAATGTCCCTATGCTAAAAGATTAGTAAATGTGTCCAATCTCATTGGTTAGTACAAAAACATGTTACATTTCAGTGTGAATCCCCCAGCAGGTGACCTGATCATGCACAGTCAGCAAGAAGAGGGAAATCTGCCATTCCCAGAAGTAACTAAATGCAATGCCATTCTCCTCTGTGAGACCAGATTACCTGGCATTCTGTGTTACTCCCTGTACCTGCCGCTCTCCCATGCTAGAGAACCCCTGTGTTGCTATCGCATTGGTGTCGGCCTATGCCAAGGCCAAAACCTGTGATTTCATTGTGTGCTCACCTCCCTTGGAAAGATCCCATGAGAACGTGTACCAGATGCCCAACTCTTAAAATAATAGTTAATATTTGTGCTGCCAGGTCATGTTCGGCAGCTTGACGGTTCCGTTGGTTTGCTGCAGGAATAAAACCAAATTCAGTAAAGGGCAGAACCGTGGTCTGCACTAGGCCTCAATTCTATTCGAGGACCATATACAGGGCTAACAAAAATATCCTCGCCCACTCGCATAGTCGAGGGGATTTTATAAAGGATGAGTAACATTTGAATGATGCTTGTCCTTTCAGGCGAGTAAGGGAGGGTGCTAAAAAGTTTGACATATAGGGGCTGATTCATGGAATTTGTGCGCCGAAAAACAGAAATTTGTGCGACATTCTGGCTGCAAATCCCCATTTGTTAAACAGGGATTTGCGGGCAGAATGGGGCACAAATCTCCTTTTTTCGTCGTAAATATTTCCATAAATCAGCCCCTTAATGCGAACAAACTTTGCATTAAATGGAAAATGTCTTACTATGCGTGGCTGGCCACTGGGTGGCAACATTGCTCAGAAAATGAAGTGCTTAGGGTGACGTGCATGAAGGAGGACATGTAGGTGCAAGTTATTTGGTGCCTGATGTTTCTGTGGACTTATTTGCTGCATATAACCTGTCTGCACCCTAGTGGGCACGGCCAGCCAGGACCCATTTTCCAGTATGTTTCAGTGCAGGGGGCAAAGATGAGACAAGGAAGACTTGATGGCCGGGCGTTTCACGGAGGTACCCAGAGCAGCCGGGTACATGAAATTTAAGGTAAGAGATCATATTTGTGTTTGCTTTTGTACTGTGATCCACACAAAGCCTTGCATTTAACAGTTGCTCTTGAAGGGGGCTTAGGCACACTGCAAATACAGCACACCAGCCACAGCAAAACAAAAAGTCACAGGTAAACCAAAAATAAATGTGGCACAACTAAGCAACTGAACTGAAGACAGCTAAACACAAAGACAACTAAGCACCATCCATTTAAAATCACATACGTTGGTAACACATCTTTTAAGAATCTTCAGACCCATTCCAAGCCCACAGATCGTACTAAAACACGCTGAAAGGTAAAAGGTTAAAGATGTCGAGCAGGCAGTTTCCAGTCTGGGTTTTGACCCTGGCTACTGGACCAAGTCTACCCCAAAGCGAGTATGCGATAAATACTCAAAATAGACTATTAAAGTAGCTGATCTTAAGAGCATCCTCAAATTCCCAAAATAGAATCCATATATAGCTCTGTCAATGCACCACAGTCCTGGTATGGTGCATCCCCATCCTACTCCTGTGACACACAAAGCTCAGCTAGTGAATTTCACAACAACCTGCCATGCATCTTGCTATTCCAGTACAAGGCCTTACACCCAGCACTGCCACTGCACCTCAGTACTCACCATATGCACCCCGATTATTATCTGCACACAACTCTTGATGCACTTCAACCCTGACCTTGAGCCCACCCTGCAACCCATATATAGCTCTGCCAAAAAATGTAAAGCCTGACATATAGCACCCCTGATATTGTTAGCACACACATGTAGCTCTGTCAATACTCCTCTTCGCTGACCTACAACTGACTCTCCAGTACTATGACCCAAATACTGCTCTGCCAATGAACCTCAATCCAAGCCTGCATCATCTCCTGCAATTCCAGGACTGTTACCGACACACTGCTACTGATGCGTCTCAATCCTTACCTCAAACACATCCACTGGCTGGGACCCATATAAAGCTTTGCCAATGTAATTCAGTTCTGAACTGTAGTACCCCCTGATATTCCAGCATGCGGTCTGCTTATCCACTATCTAGAAATACAGAGCTCTACCAATGCTGGCACCTTTCTTAAATACCTCCCTCTTGAGAGTCAAACTGCTTGTTTTAGGGGCCACTTCCCTACCAACCTACCCGCTCCCTGTGGTGGTATTGGATGGGGAGGGCAGGAGGTCACTTTATTTCTAATAATCTTTGGGTTGCTTTTAATGAAGGAATTTCAGCAACTTTCTCCTCACATTTCTGGGGCTACAGTTGCCCCTTCGTATGTTCCTAATTTACATGAGGACTATACTAGTTGTAGGAGGCTCTGGCTGGGGGCGCAATGGACTCGCTGCTGACCCGTTATGCAGGCTATAAGGTGCTGTGTCTGTTCTAGAAAATCTAGTTATGATTAGATTACTGATGCCAGTCTGATACCCACTTACTTTCAGCAATTGAAGTAAGAATTAAGGGGCCATCCCTGAAATTTATATTTTTACCTTACCACATCTCTTTGAGAAGTAGAATTTAAAGAAAATAAATCAAAAAGCTCCTTCCAAGCACACGCGTTTCTGTTTGGGGCTATTTGGACCTCAGACAGCTGCGCTCATTACCGTCTGTTCTGAATACAATGGGGGAGACCAGACCCAGGAGGAAGGGTGCAGGGACTGCCTCAGACATTGGCTGACCCCTCTATAAAACAAACACATTTTCTTTTGGGAATCACTTTACCAAAATTGTGTGTTTCCTCCAAGTGTGCCGGCGTGTGCACAGGCTGAGCACACACAAGTGGAGGAAAGTGCTATTTGAATGTGTCCCTCAGTACCTGACAGACCTGCAATGCGAGACTGTGAAAGCGAGAGACAAAGTGAGAAAGAAGAGAGGGGAGACAGAGTATAAGAGGGGGCAAGAAGGAGAAACACAGGGACAGACAGAGAAAGAGTGATAGGGCAAGAGAGAGCGAGGTAGTGAGTGAGCGAGAGTGAAAGAGTGAGTGGGGAGAGCGATAGAGAGGAGTGAGGCAGACATATTTCTGAACACATTCCCTTTGCCACTTTCCCAATCAAGGTTCTCCTGCAATCAACAGCAGGTGCTCCTTCAAACACTAGAAGTGGTTGGGTGCAGGGTTGTGGGGGATGTGCATATGAACATTTTTGCCAATTATGAGCTGCTGCATTTCTGTTAGGTCGAGTATACAACGAATTAACTTGACCTGCAGGACTAGTGTGATTTTTAAGAATTTGCAAGGCCTGAAAGCTAAGCCATTTTGAAAACATTGGGCTACGAAGAATGCCATATTACACCCGGCAGCATAGGCAATGTTAATCTGTAGCGTCATTTCCGCATGAATCAGTCTGCAGATCCAACATCTGCTCACATTTTAAAAAGCATTAGAATTGGTGTGCTTACTGACGGTGCAAAGCCATCCCTGAAAAGTCCCTGAAAAGTAGATTAATACATGAGCTACATGCACAAAACACATTTGCCCTTGATGTAATGGAATCATTAACACAGCAAACTCCACAAAGCATGTATTTAATGCCAACACTTGCAAACTGTGACACATTTAATGAAGCAATGCTCATAAAATAGATGCACCTCATTGTCCACATCAGCTGCACAGACAAACTAGAAGTGCATGGCATGACACTCCCTATGTCGGCCGAACTCCACTCCACACTCCACTACTCGGCCGAACTCTTTAAAATCTGCAAGGAGCTTGCCAACCCTGCTGCAGTATCTACCTCTCCTCTTGCCTCAGAGGCTCTCTGCAATGACCTTGCCTCTCAATTTGTAAAAAAAAAACAGGACATCCTGTCCATCCTCTCCTCCCATACCCTCCCCTCTGATTCCCTCTCAGTCTGCGTGTACTGACCCCCCTTTAACCATCCCCTCACCCTCCTTCTCTTCCTTTCCTCTTTTCTCCCCTGATAAGGTCGCTAGACAGGTCTGATCCATGAAAGCCTCATTAAAACAGGTTCATCCCTGTTCCTCTAAAACCATCAAGGGCCACTTTGACACCCTCATTCTGGCCCTTGCCAATTATTGCAACCATTCCTTTGCCTCAGGATCGTTCCCCTCTCCTCTGAAGCACTCCCTTGTGCATCCTCTTCCCACAGCCGATCCTTCCTGTCCGGTTAACTACCGCCCAATCTCCATTACTTCCTTTCTGGGCAAACTCCTGGAAATGCTGGCCATCTCTGAGCTTAACCTTCATTCTGATTCTGTTGGCTGTCTCCATGATCACCACTATGGCTTCAGAACTGCCAGAAGCATGGAAACTGCTCCCCCGAACATCCGTGAAGAACTGCTCTCCAACCTTGACTCTAATATTCCCTCTGTCCTCATCCTAGTTGATCTCTCTTCTGCCTTCGACACAGTCAACCATACCATCCTGCTCAATGTCTCTGTGATAACCTGGGTATCACTGATCAGGCTCTGGCCTGGCTGACCTCTTTCCTCTCTGATCGACTCTCCCAGGTTCAAATGGGGTCCTTCCTATTATCTATCTTCCTCTTTACCGGTGGTGTTCCCCAGGAGTCTAACGTCTCGCCCTGGCTTTTCAAACAATACCTGGCAACTCTCGCCCACTGCATTGCCATTTTCTGCTCAAATTTCCAGTGCTAGGCTGATAACACTCAACACATTTTCAGGCTTCCCTCGGGCACCCCCTCTCCCTCTCTAATCTCTGATTGCCTAACTGTCATTCATGATTGGTGTGCTGCCAATGATCTTTGTCTGAATGCCAGCAAGACGGAGATCCTCCTCAACAGCACACCTTCACCATCCTTTCCCCTCTCTCTCTGGCCGGCCTCTCTTGGCCCTCATTCTACCCCCACCTGCGAGGCTAAGAACCTCAGGGTCATCTTTGACTCCACACTTTTCTTCTCCGCCCACATCTCTGAGGTCTCTAAAAAGTCAAACTTCCTACTGCACCTCCTCCGAGGTACTCTGCCTTTCCTCTCCTTCCCCCAGAAGCTCACTATCTCCCAAGTTCTGGTTCTCTCTATTTTGGACTATTGGAAAAGCCTCTTTCTAAATCTACCTGCCTCTACTCTCCGCCCTCTGCAACTAATCCAGAACAGGACTGCGAGACTTGTCCTTTTCCTCAAGCCCTGGGATTGTATCTCTCCAGCTCTGAAATCTCTCCATTGGCCCCCAGTGGATGCAAGGATTACATTTAAAACCCTCTGCATTGTCCATAAGGCTGTCTGGGGCCTGGGTCCAAAATACCTTTAGCTATCCCTCCGCAAATACCTCCCCTCTCGAGCTCTTCGCTCCTCTACCTCTAACTCACTCAGGGTCAGTCGTTTTTCAATGAAACAAGCTGGGGGTAGATCTCTGTCTTTGTCTCGGGCCTCCCTCAGGGAAAGCCTCCCTGCAACTCTAAAACTTGAGGGGAACCACCTCTGGTTCCGGAAGCACCTCGAGACCTTCCTCTTTGCTTCTGCCTTTGCTCCCCCTCTCCAAAGCTGATCTGCTCTCTCTTGGCACTGTGCACCTGGCCACCCTGTGTCCCCTGGGCCCAGGTAAATGCTCACCCTGCCATCCTCATGCACTGCCTCCTGGCCACCCCTTGCACTGGGGACTGTATATGTACACCTACAGTCCCCCACTGCCCCATTTCCTTCTTTTGATGCACTTATTAGACTTACCCAGTTCTGCTGCTGTAAACACTGCACTTGCCACTTGCTGGCTGCACTACCACTGTTTATTGTCTTCATTATCTATTTATATGTATTTATTAATGTGTATCTGTTCTCCTCTGCTCGGCACTTTCCACTCTCCCCCTTCCATGCACTTTTCCTCTTTCCCATGCACTTGCGCGTTCTCAGTGTCACTGGGCCTAGTAAGATCATTGTTGTGTTCTCCCCTGTTCCTCTCCCTTGCCTTGTCACGCTCTGAAACACTTTTGTATGAGCGCGATACAAATAAAATATCATATCATGTGTCAACGTGCAACAGCATAAGTAAACAACAAATGTAGCTGAAACACAGCTGGATTGGAAAAAGTATTTACTCTCTGCCTAAACTGCAGGGTGATACTAAAACTCAAACTTGACATAGAGCTTTAGGTTTAGTCAGTGTAGCAATTGGAAGTCTTGTTGGCATTCAAACATACCCAAATGAAAACAATATCCAGTTTGTCATCATCAATTTTGACAAACTTGCACAAATTTAAAAAAAAATCCCTCCAGTACAGCACACGTCCTTCTTTTTAAAGATATGTATGTACGCAGAGAGAAATTCTCTTTGTCTCGTGCATATATTGTTACCATTCATGAGTGAAAAGTTCTAACCCTCGACCGCGCACTTGTCGACATTGGCTGCACAGTCTTCAAAGAAAGTATGAGTATGTAGAACTGTCACGACTTCGTACACTCACTGGTCTGATCTGAGTAAACTTTGATGCAAATAAAGTCAACACTGACATTCCTTGCATCCTAGAATACAGCATAATGTTTGCACTGTACACTTCAGCTCTGGGTATGTATTCTGTTCCTCAAAAATGAAAACCTTTAAAAAGACAACTAGTACAAACAGAAACTATAGAAGATCTCCCTATAATTACTGTAAAAAAACAAATGCTAGTCTTTCAAACCAAACAGGGACCGCATTTGCAAATGCAGCAATCAATCTTCTTTTCCAAATGCCACCAATTGTGGACAATATTTACATGGCTCAGAACAGCTCGGTTTACACATCCTCATCCTGTACATAAATGCCACTTACAAGCCTGACACTATCTACAGTGTCTCAGGGTAAAGACAGGAATGTGACCACTGTGCAAGTATTGTTGAATTCATCATAATTACACAGGGAGGGGTATCTGGTCATTGCATCGAATGAAATACCATCAAATGCCTTTCCATCTAAAAAAATTGCATCTGTAAAAAGCATTGAATGCATACTTTTTGAAGGTAACAGGTTTATTTTAATTTTAATGGGCTTTAAAGGGTAAAAAGGGGGTTTGGGGGAAAGTAAGAAAAATAAATGCATTCAATGGCATTTAACTCGATGGAATGGTCTGTTGATGGTAAGGATTCAATGGAATCACTAGGAACCCACAGGAGGATCCACAATAATTCCTAATGTAGTTACTAGAAGTACGGGAGACAGAACACATCCCTATTAATGAAATCCCACAATTTTCATACACTTGGAAACGTGCATGCAGTCTCTGCAACCATGTTTCTGAAGAGCATGTTCCCAATGAGCGATGGCTGCATGTATCTATACTAAATTGTAATACAGTTCCATTTCAACAACTTCTCCTAAATGCAAATCATAGCATGTTATGCTCATTTTGCAATACAGACAATCTTTCAAATGTACAAATAGATTGACATGCCCAATATGTAATAATAATGCAGTGATCTAGCACCTTGAAGTGTCTTTTGTGCTAGATGGGATTACAAATAATGATCTCGGATCAAATAATCAGACAGACTTAAGGAATATAGGGCCTCATCATGAGTCTGGCGGTAATCCTTAAATGGGCCGGTAGCGCTATTACCGCTGGATTTAAGGGTCTGCCAGATCATGGCCTTGGCAGATTTCCCCCCAGCTCTAAGCTGGGGGGAAATCTGCTGCAAATTTGCCGATTTTCGGCGCTATTGCAGCCAGCGGAAAATCTGCCGGTGTTAATAGCACGAATTTTCCCCATTGGGCCCAATGGGGAATGAGGAATTCCCGAATGGGCCCAATGGGGAATGGGCACTAACCGTTCCGCCAAACCCATGATCTGGCGCTAATAGCGCGGGGGGTTGGCGGTAGGGCTAATAGCACTGGCGGTAATAGCGGCGCGTTACCGCCCAACTCGTGATGAGGCCCATAGTAAACTACTCCTTTATTCTCATTTAATAAAGTAGGGAGACCTGATAAACATCAGACTGATGCATGCACACTCACACAGTAGCTTGATTACATCGAGGTCTTATACCCCAATATGCATCATCTATGATGCCATTCTACGTGGCAAAATACAAAACCTATTAAGAGAAGGGATTGCTTAAGGGAACATATCTACTTATAGAAATGGATTAGTGTATCATTGGCTACCCTTTATCTGTAGGGCATGCCTTGCACTACCTCTAAACATGCATAGTACTGATTATAGCGGGAAAACCAGCAGTGGATTGGTCTATGCAACATTGTATGTTAAGTTGCCCCTTGATTGGTTGGCATAATATCCCAACCTTGGACTTTTGGCTCCTAAGCAGCATCAACATGAATGAATCTTAGGGGTTTCAATCCCATCAGACAACTCCCCATTTTCCAATTAGTCATCATCATCTCTCATTGGTCGGCCAAAAGCCAAAGTCTTCAGTTTGTAGTTGACCTTGTTGACTTCTCACTATCCTGGAACATTCAAGGGAGTTTGAGAATGCCACTATCTTCGTCTGAGGCTTGGTGAATAGCCCTTGTTCTCTTCTTTGAAATCACATGTTAGCCGACCACGGATTTGTCAGTTTCACACTTTTTTTAATGCTATTTGATTCAAATATGCAGGGTGTACTTGCTCCTCTTGCCCTGTAGAGACTTGCTCACTCTATCACATGTGAATTTTGTAAACTTTTAATTGACCAATGCTGGCTCCTGCAAATGTTTTCTTCTTCTTCAATTTATGAGGAATGCCCCACATTACGAACCTATCCATGTAACTCCCTTTGTGCTCTGTGCTTGTTCCTTAAAATAGCATCCTTAATTCTGGGCCAACCCTGACTCATCGTTGGTTCTACACACGGAGCTATTCTTCTGCATCTCCTGATTCTGCAATCTTGGTGTGTCTCTGAGGTAGCTTGGTTGAATTCGACACAAGCCATCTGCAAAAAAAGCCTCTATTTGTTTCCTTTCTACTCTGCATTACTGCGTATTTACAGTTATTGGCCAGTAAAATACTTCATCTTTTTTTTATTCACAATTACTTTAGCTTTAGGTTCATGTTTCTCTTGGTGCTTCAGTTACATTGTTACTCTTAAGTATTTCCATCTTGTTCCAGCTTAGGTTCATTTATCTTCTTCATGACATCCCTCTGCCCTCATCAGATTTCACTTAACATTCCATGACACCCATAGGTGTTTGCTGACATCCTTCCATTTAGCATCTTTCCACACTTTCAGTGCGAGGGTAGATTCTGTATGGCTGTCTGAGTGCATAAAGTCTCTCATACACTCAATGTGGTAAAGGAACACTACAGGGGGTCCCATTTACTGCTCTTCTCAGACTATTCCAATATGATGGCAGTGAGGGAGTGGGAACTAGTGAGAAAGTGTCTGCATGGTCCTCTACATTCCCCCCTCTGCTCAAATATTTGACCAATTTCTCTTCTTGCATTGTCTTCATTATCTCTTCATCATTTATCTTCATCTTTTCTTCATTCTGTTTTTTTCTTCTGAATCCAATCTTTGCCACCCTCCTCAGGTGATCCTTCGGATAGTAGAATTTGTTTCCCGGAGGAGCAGGGAAACATTTCTTTATATTCTCACGGGTACTTCCCTCACTCTGCACCTGCTCACAAGTTCCAGAGTCTATATCAATTATGATCTTCATCCGATAGCTTTTTTGGCTGTCTTCTGGCATTGTCCCTAGATGATCCTTAAGAGACAGAATCCTAGCAACACAAACACTAGTATTGCTACAAGTATTTTAAAAGCATTTGCCAGCCATGTTGCAATCCACAATAGAAAAGATGAAAACCAATCTCTTGCTGTCTCATCAGCTTCATCCTCCATTTTCTTATGCAGGGTTGCCAGCATAGTTATTGACTCTGTCAGGGTTCCATTTCCTCCATCATGAGATGGTACGAAGGTATAGCAAGAAGGTCCAATCTCGGCGCACACGCCTCTTTCCATGGTTGTAATCAGATCTAGAACATATCTCTTCTGGGATGTCATCAACCTGATGGTTCTTAATTCTTCTCTGATAGCATTACATCCTTTTATTGTTACATTGATCGTTTTAGTAGCTCCCATCTTGTAATTTGCAGGCACTTGGTGTTCACTGCAGCTTGAAGTACTGGCAAGAATATAGCTGTCATTATCATTGCCGTCTTTCTGAACAGTTTATGCTCATCTGGAATATTGTCATAGGCCTCCATTGATTTTGCAGAAAAATAATTGTTTTTCTTAAATCGGCGGAGTTCGGGTGACCTCTTCATCCTCAGGTGTTCATCCATTTTTGGAAATTCATCAATATGGCCGTTACTTTGGTGAATCACCAATTCTGGTACATGTAGCATTACTATAGAATTTATTCCTCCCCAATTCTTAGGCAACTGTATGTAGGCTCTGGATTCACATGCCCGATATCGATCCATTAATAATGCAGTTCCTTCATTCATTCCTGGGACTTAAAATATCTGTCCACATCCTTTGCTTTTTCCAACCAGAATCAGGCCATCATTCCTGAAGCATGTTGTTACATTCTTCAGTGGTATTATAGAAACTGGTCCTGCTTCATTGTCAACCCATGTGAGTAACTTTGAGTACTTGGTCCATTATTCCAGGCATTTGTCACTTACTATCTGCACTATGCTTGCTGATTCTTTCCTCAATATGTGTTCAGGGCAGGCCAATAGTCCTTCTTCAGATCCAGTACTAGTGAAAACACATCCATGTATCAGTAACTGAGGTCTCTCTCTGCATCTTGGCTCCCCTGGTTTTTCAATCAAGCCTTTATTCTTTCTCTGGGGTGGATACATATGTTTCTTGCTTGTCCATCCTAGTCCATTTTCCATCCTTGTTTTCAAATAGGTGGCTTCATATGGGAATGATATTTTTGATTTCCATCGTAGCATTGCCCATTTTCCTTCGAATTATCCTCTGGTTGTGCATGCTGCTAGATGACTGAGGCATTTTGCTTTGTATATAGACATATCTCTTGCAAGAACTGTTCTTGCCGCATTCATGGCATACAGTATTAGGGAACAAACAACAGTCTTTCAACCACCTTTTTCATGTGCTGGTTCCAAAGATTATTCAACAAATGAACTGCATTTTCAAGATACATATTTATACCTTCATGGTTCTCTTCAACATCCATTTAAGTCGAAATAGCCCCTAGTTATATTGTAAAACAGGCTCTCAGTACCATTAGTGGGGACACTAATAGATGTTTCATTGACACCCTCCATATCTGTATTACTTTTTATAACACGTTAAAATGACATAATAATGAGAAAAACACAAATAAAAAATAATGCCAAATGACATCACCATCAACATTCCATCAACTTTCTGGATGGTAGTGAGTCTCTAAAATGTTGAAACCTCTCCATTTTGTGTTTACTTTAATATGCACATTAGTTATCTCCTTTTGAATTACTTTTATACCAGAAACTGTAATATAATTGCGATTATCACTCTCCAAATAATACAGTTAGTCTTGGGATCTCTGAAAAAAGTAGTGATGTCTATTCCTCTTCGGATCAAGGCTGGAAAAGGCTGTAATATGTAGGAAGAAATAGCATACAAATGTTTGTGTATTGTTATAATGATAGGAAGCATACACGATTAACAATACTCTTTTTTCTCTTCAAACTCTTTATTCTTCTCTCATTGTCTCTTTTATACTTTCTAAAAATGTTCCAGGGTAACTGCAAGTCTATTTTCTCCTTATCTTATTTTGAGAAGCTCTGGTCTATAGTTCTTGTGTGCACTTTGCGTTCCTTATTCACGTTTATAGCCATTGGATAAGTCTGTATGCATGGGATTCTTTGCTTGCTTCACTTGAACAGGTCAGCACACACAAAGCTACTTCTTTTGCTTTTCTCTGTGGGTAGCTGTTGGAGGGGTTGGTGTTTCGCCTTTATAGGGCTTGATGTCATGTAGATGTAGCCATGCTCTTCATCCCCTTTTACAGCTGTGGGGCTGACTTATTCCACTTCATATAGCCCCTCAAAGCAAGGCGTGATCCAGGTGCATATGAATTTGCATACCAGAACCTGGTCGCCTGGATACAAACTTGGGGGCTTTAGCAATTCTTCTGTTTCAAAAGATTGATTTTCTTTGTTGCTTCTTTTTGACTCTTCCCTTCAGTTCTTGATCTGTTGAGACATGAAAGAAATACTTGCAGTCATTTTTGTTAAGTAATCATGCATCTCATCACCTAATGTCTTCACTACACTGTGGGCATCAGTTCCTACCCTAGTTGTAGGAGTAAGTGGAGTTCTCATACAGCGTCCAGTCACCAACTCATTAGGAGTTAGATGGTGATCTGAGTCAGGGCACATATGGCATGTAGCAGGGATTGTAGCCATGCCTTTTTGAGGGTCATTTTAAACTTTGCTATTCTTTCCTTTAATAATCTGTGTAATCTCTCACAAACACCATTTGCCTGTGGGTTATAAACAGAAGAAAACATATGTTTGATACCTAATAGGAGAACTGTCTGTTGAAACAACTCGTTTGCAAAATGCGGCCCATTGTCAGACCGCAAAACCTTGCACCCCCCCACCCGGGGAACCCCTCGCATGCAAGGAACTTGGCGGCACATGGGGCATCAGAGTGTGTGCATGGAACTGCCTTGATCCATCTAGAAAATGAACATACCACAACCAGCATATATATTTAGCCGTTACATACCTGCAGCATAGCCACATAATCATTGAGTCTTGGAATTACTCCTCTTACTGTCCACAAAGTGTGTGCTGCAGTACATTTCTGGAACACAATGCAATTTACAATGAACTGTGCCATATGCTCTAACAGATTGGATGGGAACTATTCTTCTGCAGTTGGAGCAGCAAGTCTCTCTTGAGTCATGTGTGCTGCATAGTGAAGCTGCTCCAGCGCTACTGTCAATAATGCCAGAGGCATAACTGTCTTTCCAGTGCTATCCTGTCTCCAAATTGCCTAATTGGGGGGATAAAGAACACCCCAGCTTTTTCCATAAATCCTGTTCTTCTTGAGCTGCTCAACCTTGTATTTCAATTAACTGGCCAAAAGACAGCATGTTAAAGCCCTCCTTTACCAACATTCATCGTCCTGTCATTTGTTTAACATCTTTTATTTCCAAAGTAAACATAGGCAGATAATATGCTGACTTTTTGGCCTCTAAATCTGTGGCTTCATTTCCACAGGAAATTAAATCTGTTCTTTTGAAATGGGCTCAGGATTTTACAACTGCTAGAGTCACTGGAAGACCTAATGCTTTGATAAGCCTATCCAATAGGGCTGCGTGTTGCATTGGAGTGCCATCTGTTCGGAGGAAGCCCCTCCTTTTCCAACACAACAATCCTGCATGCACAGTTGAGTCAGCAGAGTCAGAGTACACCATCACGTCCTCATCCTTAAAGCTCTGCAGTTCTTTGATGAGTGCCACTAATTCTGCAGCCTGTTCACCTTCTCAATACTGCTTTATTACCGCTCATCTCATATGTCTTTCCCCAGTTTTTTTTATCAATCTCCATGACACATCAATAAAGACAACTTCTCCCCTCTTGAACTTGGGGGATTTCATTATAATTTTTGACATAATTTTCGACATACGTTGTACAATCATGTACATAATCATCCCCTCCTACTAGTTCTGCTATAAACGTTGCTGGATTTACTATCTTATATCTAACAATTTTGATCGCAGGGTTGGAAATGATCACCTCATATTCTGATGCTCTTTGTGTGGTGAATGTACTTTTGGGTTTCTCTAAAATCACGAATAATGCATGCTCTACAAATAACGTTATTGAACACCCCATTGTTATGCTTGAAGACTTTTCAATTGTGAATGCAGCAGCAGCTAAAGATTGTTCACAGGCATAATGTCCCTTCATAACTAGATGTAAAATCCTACTGTAATAAGCCAATGGTTTGTGTCTTGTCCTAATGTAATCTTCTGTGTGAGGGCTGCAGTCATAACTTCTCCATTTGAATGGTAAAATAAATAAAAGTTTTCATTATAATTTGGGATCCCAAACACAGGGCCTTTTTTAATTCTCCAAATCCTTCAGTGATCTCATCTGTCTATGTTATTGGACTTTTGCCCACCAGTGCCTCTTTAAGTCCTTTCAAAAGTCATTGAATATGTGTACTGTAATCGGAAAAACATAGTACATGCAATAGTTACATAAGCCTAGAGACTGTTGCATTTCCCTCATTGTTTTAGGTGCTACGGTTTTCATGATTGCTTCTGCTCTTTCAGGTGTCATTTTTCTCCCTTCAAGAGAGATCAACTGTCCTATGTACAAGACATCTTCCTGACAGTATTGTAATTTCTTTTTATCTACCTTGTATCCTTTCTTTGAGAGTTTAGTCATGAGTGTAACTGAATCTTCTGTGCATCTTTCTTTTATCTCATTGCAGACCAGGATGTCATCCACATACTCAATTATTGCACTTTCGAGTTGGATATTACCCAAGTCCATCTGGAGGACTCTGTTAAAGATTGAAGGGGACTCACAGTACCCCTGGGGAAAATGAGTATGTTTCAGGAGCATATTTATATTGGAAAAGGAAGTCAAATCTTGTGAGCCTTCATGAAGGGGAATCCAAAAGAAGGCATTTTTCAAATGTATAACTGTGAAATATGTGTCCGTATAGATGGGTTGTTACACAATATTGTTGCAGGCTTTTCAACTGAAGGAAACTCAGCTTGGAGTATATTGTTTAGGGGCAAAAGTCCTGCATAAATCTCCACAACCTCCCCTTTGATTTGCTCACAGGGTACATAGATGTGTTAAATGATTAATTTGATGGCACTGATATGTCTTGATTCATAAAAGCAGAAATGGTCTCACATATACCTTTATCCGCCTTTCTGGACATGGGATAGTGCTTTGCTCGTGGTGAAAGGGCTCCTGGTTTTAGTTTAGTTTTAACTGCCCCTATCCCTTTTAATGAACCCACATCATATGGGCTTGTAGTCCATAAAATTGTTGCCACTTTCTCCAAGTCTTCCTGAAAGAATGACAGTTTTCTTTTTACCTATGCCATTCTCTGCGGTATTTCTATATCCTCTACTTTAATCCAATAAGTGAGACTTATAGTACACACTAGTTCATCGTCAGAGTAATCATCTCTAAACATTTCTTCGTCCATTAAATCAGAACCATTAAAGACAATATTGGCTCCCTTGCCCCTCCACTCGCTAATTTATGCAACCACTCTTTTGCTACTGGATATTTCTCCTACTGAAAAAACCTGTTGCAGACTTGTCTTGTCCAGCTAACTACCGTCCCATATCTATCACCCCCTTCTTTGGGAAACTCCTGGAGAAGCAGGCCTTCCCCCAACTGACCCAGTACACTGAACTTGTTGGCTGCCTCCATGACCATCAATCTGGATTCTGAGCATCCAGAGGCATGGAAACTGCTCTTCTGAACACCTGTGAGGAACTGCTCCCATCTCTTGATTTCAACTCTTTAGCTGTTCTAATTCTACTTGATCTCTCCTCTGCATTTGATACGGTAAACCACTCTATCCTCATAAAACGACTCCACGATTCCCGAAGTATCTTGGAGCAGGCAGTGGACTGGCTGACCTCCTTCCTCAATGACTGTCTGTCCCAGGTTATTCTGGGCTCTCTCTCCTCCCCCACCTCTATCTCCACCTGCGGCATCCCCCAGGGCTCCAACCTTTCTCCCTGACTCTTTAACACCTACCTTGCTTCACTTGCACACCTCATTTCCACCTTCTCCCCAAACATCCAGTGTAATGTAGATGACACACAACTCTTCTTCAAACTTCCCTCCAATCCTTTTCTTACTTCCTCCATCATTCCTTACTGCCACCCAGTTCTTGTGTACTTCCAACTATCTCTGCCCCAATGCCAGCAAGACTGAGATCCTTACGATTGAGACTCTTGTTCCCTCTTTCTGTCCCTCACTCTGGCCATCCTCTATGGCTCGCCCCCTCTCCTTCATCTGAAACCTTGGAGTCCTCTTCGACTCCTCTCTTTCCTTCATCCCTCACATTCAGGACCTTTCCAAGAAGTCCCACTTTCGACTCCACCTCCTGAAAGGAATTCTTCCTTTCCTCACTTTCCCCCAGAAGCTCAATGTCTCTAGAGCTCTGATTCTCTCTTGGCTAGACTACTACAATACCCGTTTCCTTAATCTACCCTCTTCTTCTCGGTTGCTGCAGGATCAAATTCAAATCCCTCTGTACCATCCAGAAGACTGTGTGTGGCTGGGGACCACGCTATCTACAACTGGCTCTCACTAAATACTCCCCCTCCAGACCTTTATGTTCCTCCGGCACCATCTCTCTGTGTGTTAAGCACTTTGCTAAACAGCAAGCTGGTAGCCGATCTGTTTCCTCAGCAGGCTCCCTCCTATGGAATAGCCTCCCCCTTCCTCTTCGTCTTGAGCCGGATCTCCTCAAATTCAGGAAACTCCTCATGACTTTCCTTTTTACCTCCTACTTCCCTTTCTCCCTCCTCTGTTAAATTCCACAGTTGCTGAGATTGGTGACCAGGGCCCTTATGTGTCATCTCGGGTCCTGGCCTCACACACCCAATAGCCTACAGCCTCCTCCCCTCCCAGCACTTTGCCTTGGCACCCACTGGCCTATGTCATCACAGGCTTGCACGCTCTGAATGCTCACAAGGCCTAGTAGGTCTGCATCTATCTTTCATTCTGTATTATTCTTTACTCTCATGTCCTCTCTTTGTTGCCCTGTGGGCACTTTGAAACACAATTTACTAGATGTATAAGCGCCTTACAAATGCACAATCAATAAAATAAATAAAATCATATTTCTGGCCATGGCTTCGCTTCCATTCCCACCTGTTTCTTCAATTGCTGTTGCGCTGGCTCGGCCAGCCGCTGACACAAAATGTGATAAGATAATGGTACCATTTTATCCCACGGCTCACAAGTCTCCTGATGCCATCTATCTTGAATGTCTTGAATTTAAGCAACAGGATCTTCATACTCCCCCATTTTCCTAGTCATGATCATACCCATCTCTGATGTATCGGGATATTGCATTCTGAGGCCCGCCATACCTCTGCTCTGCAATTATTAAATGGCGCTCCATTGTGTGTCATGTTTTGTGCAGTAACACCTGCATATCCTGCTCTTTTTCAAATGTCAGCTCTCTCCACTAGAATAACTGCTAGTAAGCCTTTTACATCACCAATAGCTAGCGTAATTCCTGATGTTATTCTCACTAACTCATAAATCCATTTCCCCGCACTTCAAGTCAAAATCGTCAATTGACATTTTAAATTGTCTTTATCCATCTGTGGCCATGGTATATATTGTGGTCATCCTCCCCCTTCTCCATTAATGCGAATTGTGAAAATCTGGTCCATAATCATACTTGCCTACACTCCTTGTCTTCAAGGCAGAGTGAACCTCACCCGTTAGTCTCCTTCCTGGTAGTAAACTTAATCTGTTTACATTTGGCACAGATGTATCCTCTGTACTGTTCAATCATGCTTGTGGTCGTTCAGAATATGGTGTTGGTTCTGGTGTTCTCTCTTTTGGGTCTTCTAAATCTGACCATTTTACCCCTTTGTCTATGCTCGATAATTTTGAAAATCTGCATGCACCCTCTCTTCATGCCTTCTCATTCTTCATCGGACATCATTATGCTCCAACTCGTGTGACTGTTGTCCTTTTCCGCATCATCAAGATCTACTCTGTTTAAAGACAATGTTCCTTACTCATCTGTCATGATTTCATCTAACCTACCTTCAGTTCTCCTTAATAGGGATCCCACTACGTTCTCTTGGGTTTTATACCAATATTTATTTCCTTATTTGCCTGTATAAATTCCCAAGTCGTTGCGCTATATCTTCTGTGTCCTGCCCATCAACCCATGCTGATCTCAGCATTCCTTGCAGCTTCCTACGAGGCTGTTTGTGACCCTCTCTCTCCCTCCAATTGTTCTTGTGCATTAATCAGCACTAGGCTCCTATGACATAAACATTCTATTTTGTCATCTTTTAATCCCCTACTCCTGTTCATTTCTTCTTTTCTACTCCTCATTTCACTCAATTCATCTTCCTCTCACCTTCTTTGCAACCTGAGTACTTTCATTCTTTGGGCTTCTATCTCCTCTCGTTTCTTCTATTCTAACCTCTCCTTTGCTTTCCTTGTCCCATATCTTCTTCATTCTTCTCTTCACTTGCATTCTTCATCCCTTTCTTCTTTGTATGCCCTTTCCTTTTCCTTTTCTTTCTTTCCCACTCTTCACTTTCCTCTCTTTCCCAAACCCCATCAATGCCCTTGTCATCTAGATTGTCTAATATGTGTTCTGCCATCTATTCATTCTGTGCTATTTTATTCCCTTGGCTTTATCCTTTGTTTCTTTTAGTTTCTTTGCTTCTTTCTCTCCATTTGTCTGTCTTGCCTGTCCTTCCTCTCATCGTGCTATTTACTTTCGTTGCATGTAGATATATCTTTGCGTTCTCTGCTTTTGTTCTTTTTTCCATATTACTTCACTGCTGTAAGTGGGGGACGCATACATCGGATTAACATACCCTGCAGCTGCTTTTAATTCCTTTAACGGGTAAAATCCCTTCTCCTCTGTATTTACGCTCTTTTCTTCAGGAGGCAAAAGGGGAGCCAAAGACATTTATCCAACCCCTTAGGCTGATTAAGCATCCACACCCTCTCGGCTGAATCTTCTTTCTCACTCTGGTACATCTTCCATAATTCTAAAATAGGCAGTCTTTTCTGTAACTTTTTTCCCTTATACGTGACATGCAAATAAGTTGTCATATGCCGCAATATGGTTTTGGCAGTGAACACTCCTGAGGCCAAAGCATGAGTGTCTTATTAGTCATGCCTCAGAGACATTCCGAATGATATTTACTTATCATTCTGAAATGGTCCAAGGCACGACTAAATAAGGAGGCAGGAGCCGGCCCGAAACACCTAAGGCCTACAATGAAGGCCCCTGTCTGCCCCTTGTCTGCCATCAAAATGCTCCTGCTTCCTGGACCCCTCGATGTCCTCTGTACCCCCTTCCAAGTCCTCTGTGATGTCTTCTATACCCCTCACCCCCTTCTTGGTCCCCTGTGATGTCCTCTGTACCCTCTTCCAGGTCCCCCTTGATGTCTTCTGTACCCCCCACCCCTCTTCTTGGTCACCCCTGATGTCCTCTGTACCCGCACCCCATTCAAGGTCCCCTCTGATGTCTTATATACCCCCACTTCCTTCTTGGTCCTCCATGATGTCATCTGTACCCCCCTTACAGGTCCCTGTGATGTCTTTTGTGCCCCCAACCCCCTTTCTGGTCCACCATTATGGCCTCTGTACCCCCCACGCCCTTCCAGGTCCCCTGTGATGTCTTCTGTACCCCTCACCCCCTTCTTGGTCCCCAGTGATATCCTCTGTACCCCCCACCCCCTTCCAGGTCCCCCGTGATGTCTTCTGTACTCCCCACCCCCTTCTTAGTCCCCCGTGATATCCTCTGTACCCCTCACCCTCTTCCAGGTCCCCCATGATGTCCTCTGTACCCCCTTCCAGGTCCACTGTGATGTCTTCTGTACCCCCATACCCTTCTTGGTCAACCATGATGTCCTCTGTACCCCCCACCCCATCCAGGTCCCATGTGATGTCCTCTGTACCCCGGTCTCCCTTCCAGGTCCCCCTGTGATGTCTTCTGTACCCCCAGCCCCTTCTTGGTCAACTGTGATGTCCTCTGTACCCCCCACCCCCATCCAGGTCCCCTGTGATGTCCTCAGTACCCCTTTCTCCCTTCCAGGTCCCCTGTGATGTCCTCTGTACCCCCCCTTCCAGGTCCCTGTGATGTCTTTTGTTCCCCCAACCCCCTTTCTGGTCCACCATTATGGCCTCTGTACCCCCACCCCCATCCAGGTCCCCTGTGATGTCCTCAGCACCCCTTTCTCCCTTCCAGGTCCCCCGTGATGTCCTCTGTACCCCCCCTTCCAGGTACCCTCTGATGTCGTCTGTACCCCCCACGCCCTTCCTGGTCCCTGTGATGTCCTCTGTACCCCCCACCCTCTTCCAGTTCCCCCGTGATGTCTTCTGTACCTGCCCACCCCCTTCCAGGACCCCCGTGATGTCCTCTGTACCCCCACCCCCTTCGAGGTCCCCCGTGATGTCTTCTGTATCCCCCACCACCTTCAAGGACCCCCGTGATGTCCGCTGTACCCCACCCCCTTCCAGGTCTCCTGTGATTTCCTCTGTACTCCTACCCCCTTCCTGGTCCACATAATGTCAGTCCTCCCACCCTGTTTGCCTGATCTCTTCTTTCCCCTTCCCCTTCCCTCCACACCCCCTTTTCACCTAATCACTACTGGAGTTGTATTGATTCACTATGGTTTCACCATCACCGACCTGTTGCAAAAGCTTGGATTTTGACTTTTGGACACATTGGGCCTCATTAGGAGTATGGCGGAACGGTTACAATGGTAATTGTAAGGCACTGGCACCTTTCCTACCGCACCGCCATACTCTGAGTTGTGCTTGCGGGTGCCTGACAGCCCGCCAGGTCTGACCTGGTGGGCTGTCAGGCACCCGCAAGCACAACTCGCGGATGCACCGGCACTGTTATAAATGGTGCCGGTGCATCCACACTCCCCATTCCCATTCAGTCCTATGGGGCCGAATGGGGATGGGGAGTGCGTCTACACCGACACCCGCAAATGGGCAATTAAATTACCAGCCTGCCGAACTCGGAATGTACCGGTAATTGCCCATTCACGGGTGCCGTTGTCGGATGCAAGTTTGGCGGTAGCCGTGCCTTTCTTACAGGCACGGCTACCGCAAAACTCCCAATGAGGCCCATTGACTCTTGGTGCTTCACCTTCTCAACTCTCTTTCTGGTCCTCCCCTGGATCTCATACTCAGGGTGACCCTTAATCATGCTGTGTCCACTGTCATCTTGAACCCTTGCTTATATTTCATGTTCCCTGCAACATTACATGTTTTACTGACCTCTGCAACTGTACTCACTCTCCGCTCTGCTTCTCTGCTCCTTTTTCACAGTTTGTATTCTCTGTCCTCTCCTCCTCTCCCTTCTCCCTCACTCCTCCCGCCCTCCCTTACTTTTCTATGCAGAATTGTCCTTGGACCTAGTATGATAGAAATAATTGTTTGTCTCCCCCCCTTCCCTTACTTGTTTTCCTCCCCCCCTCCAGCACTATCTCAAATGTCGTCAGGCCTAGTACGATAGTCGTTTGTTTTGTTACTCTCACTCCTATGTCCTCCCTTCTCCCTCACCTCTTGTTAATCTCCGTCTCTACCAGAAATGATGTCAGGCCTAGTATGGTAGTCACCTGTCTGTTCCCATTTCACACTCATCCCCTTCCCATCTGTGTCAAAGCTCTTGCACTATCTGAAATGTCGCTAGGCCGAGTGCGATAGTTAATTTCACATTCTTGGTGTTCATGGCCTGTAAGAATGTCATTGTATTTTCCCATGTTCCCTCCCTTGCCTTGAAGCGCTTTGAAACACCCTGTATAGGCGCTATATAAATAAACTATCATATCATATCTTTGCTGTGTATCTCAGCAATGTCCCGCATAGATGTAAAAGAGGCGTGTCCCCCATGAGGCGGGTCGGTTTTGACCGTCAATAGTTACCCGTCCTTTTATTCAATTCTTTACTTTATCAAATATATCACACGTATCAATTGGCGCAGGCACCATCAATCACTGTTTATAATCCCAAAAAAGATATATTTTAGCTGCTTACTTTTTTATTTAACTATATATACAATAATATTCAGTTTGCTCCTTCGTTTGATATGATAGGTTATTTATAACGTGCTTAATACCCAGAGGTTTCTAAGCGTGGACTCAGTGTTCGAACCTGTGTTGCGCTGTGTTGTCTTGCTTGCAAGGCGAGCACATTGCCCCTGAGCTATCCTCCCGAGACTTACACTTTCTATCAAGTTTTATTATCTTGTTCTATTATTATTTGTATTTTAGAAGTCTCTTCTTTATTTATATGTTAATTTACTTAAATGTTTTCCCTCCAGATTGACATCAATCTTTTGGTTCAAATATTCACCAATTTCCTTAATTTTTTCTATTGTGTTATATTTATTAGTCTAAACAGAACATAAGCATTATATTGACATTTGAATAACCCCACACGTGCACTTTTTAAATTTTACTGTGTACGCCTTCCTTTACTATTTTAGTAAATGTATCCCTTCTCTGTTTCACTCCACTTTGGAGTCTGATACTCACTCTTCTGCAGGCCTTGCCTCATGAATCCTAAACAGTACTATTTAGAGTCTTTACTTTAGTGAGTACCGTTTTGTCCACTTAGATGTACGAATGGAGGTATCTAGTTCTTCTCTTATCAAACTAACTAACAGTTCACGTAACTTTTTATGCGTATTATTTACAAGACAATTGCTCCCCCTATTTCTGCCGTCACGCAACTCCCCATTTTCCAATTAGTCCATCATCTCTCATCAGTCGGCCATAAGGCAGAGTCTTCCATTTGTAGTTGACCTTGTTGACTGCTCAATGTCCTGGAACATTCAAGGGAGTGTGAGCATCCCACTATCTTCGTCTCAGGCTTAATGAATAGCCTGTGTTCTCTTCTTCAAAATCACGTGTTTGCAGACCACGAATTTGTCAATTTCACCTTTTTATTTAATGATATTTCATTCAAATATGCAGGGTGCACTTGCTTCTCTTGCCCTCTAGAGACTTGCTCACTCTCTCACATATGAACTTTGTAAACTTTTAATTGACCAACTGCTGGCTCCTGCAAATGTTTTCTTCTTCTTCAATCTATGAGGAATGTCCCACATTCAGAGCTTATCCATGTAACTCCCTTTGTGCTCTGTGCTTATTCCTTAAAATAGCATCCGTAATTCTGGGCCAACCTTGATTCATCGTTGGTTCTGCACAAGGAGCTATTCTTCTGCGTCTCCTGATTCTGCAATCTTGGTCTGTTGCTGAGGTAGCTTAGTTGAATTCGAAATGAGCCTTCATCCACTTCCCTATCATGGCCATCCTAGCCATGTTAGATATTCCTCTATAGCAAGACTCTGTTTCCTTTCTAGCCTGCGTTTATGTGTATTTACAGTTATTGGCCAATAAATTGCTTTATTTTCTTTGTATTCACAATTACTTTAGGTACATGTTTCTCTTGGTGCTTCAGTTACATTGTTACTCAAGTATTTTCATATTGTTTCAGTTTAGGTTTGTATATCTTCTTCGTCACATCTCTCTGTCCTCATCAGATTTCACTTAACGTTCCGTGACGTCCATAGGTGCGTGCTGATATCCTTCCATCTAGCATCCTTCCACACTTTCAGTGCAAGAGTACATTCTGTACAGCTGTCTGATTGCATAACGTCTGTCATATACTCTATGTGGTATGGTAACAATACAAGGGGTCCCATTTACTTCTTAGACTATTCCAATATGATGGCAGTGAGGGGCGGGAACTAGTGAGAAAGTGTCTACCTGCTCCTCTACAATGCTTTAAGATACAATGCAGATGGCACTAAATATAACTGTAAACACACTAACTTCATACACACACACACATATCCTTTGGCAAACAAATATTCACAGCAGTAGGCATAATATACTACACTGGTGCCACAACCACTTCAGGCCATTATACTGCGTTTGGGATAAAATAAGTGTTCGGTTTGAATGTAACACCACTTCTGTTACTCAAAAACAAAGTTTACCAGTAAATCTAACAAATGCCTACTTAATATTCCATAAACCCACATTTTGTCAGTAATTATCATTTAAATACATATTTACAATAATATACAGTTAGAATACGCCAATGATTTTTTGGGGGGGGCCACTTTAATTGTATTCGTGATCACAAGTTAGACAGAGTTAGTTTATGTAGGTATACAAATGTGAGTGCGTGTAAGGAGTTTGAGTTTTTCCTTCATAAATTTGACTTGGTTGATATATGGAGGGAGTTACAGCCCTCAATAAGAGAATATATGTTATTTTCCCCGGTGCACAACTCTTTTTCTAGGCTGGACTACATATCGATCACTAAGACGTTAATGGATAAGACTCTTGATGTGAATATTAGGGAGAGGGAATTCTCAGATCATGCGTCAATTGATCTCTGTTTGAAGATGGATATGGAAGTTCCGTCCTTTCGGGAATGGAGGTTGAAGACAGGAATATTAGAGGAGAGAGTTGTAGTAGAAGTGAGTCTATCCAGTATGACGCAATTCTTTGAGGTAAATGTGGGCACTGCTGATCAAAGAGTAGTGTGGGATAGTTTTAAAGCAACTATTAGGGGTGAATTGATAAATAGAACCTCACTTTTTAGGAAGAAATCTCTGGATTAACTTAATAAAATGGAAATTAAGTTGTCAGATTTGCAGCAAAGGTATGCTCGATCAGGAAGGGCAAAAGATAGGATTGAAATGAATCATGTTCAGGAAACTTTAGCAAATGCAACTAATTTGATGGCAGAGCGGGTTTTATTTTTTATGAGACAAAAATACTCAGAAGGTGGAGACAAGAGTAGACGATTGTTGGCGAATAAGTTGAAAGGTATGGGCGGGAGATCTTTTGTTCCAGGAATTGATAATGGTCAATAGTGGTCAATTAATCTGGAAGAATGTCGAGGTCTGTGAAAGTTTTAAAAAGTACTATGAAAAATGATATACAGAGGAAGAATCAGTTTCACAACAAGACTTGGAGGGTTTATTTGAGCATATAGATGATATGAAGAAACTACCATATAATGACAATAGGTCCCTGGAAGCGGAAATTGAAGTGGAGGAAGTCTTATTAGCAATTGAGAAACTCAAGGTTGTGTTAGACAGCTTGCCAGTGGAATTCTATAGGAAATTTGATAACTTTCTAGCCCCCATCCTATGTAAACTATTTAATTCTTTCTTTATTATACCAAACAATGACTGAGGCCATGATCAGACTCATACCCAAAATGGGGAGGGACTATAAGAAATGTGGGAATTATAGACCAATATCCTTGTTAACTGTTGAAATAAAAATGTTTGCAAAAATAATGGCAAGTAGACTGAATAGCTGTATTGGGAAAGTAATACATGAATCTCAGGTAGGGTTTATGAAGAATAGATTTGGATACGATAACATTAGGACGCTTGTGGATGTAATAAGTCTTTATAGTAAAGAACCTGTAAATACTGCTCTTTTTATGGATGCTGAGAAGGCTTTTGATAGGGTGAAATGGGCTTTCCTGAAATTCACGATGGAGAAAATGGGATCTGGTAGTAAATTTGTGGGGATGATTCATTGTCTGCAGAATGCTCCAAAGATGTGTATCTGGGTAAATGATGAGTTTTCAGATGTGTTTAGCCTTACTAGGGGAACGAGACAAGGTTATCCGTTATCGCCACTGCTATTCAACATCGCCTTAGAACCATTAGTAACCCTGATACCAGGGGTGGACTGGCCTACAGAGAACTCTGGAGATTTCCCGGTGGGCCTCTGCACCCTGGGCCTCTTTTGTCTGGTATTTCCAAATGTTCTCATAGGAAAGGCATTGGGCTTGCTGAAAATGTGTCTTATGGGGCCACTTTGAACATTATTTCCAGGGCCTCTGTTGGTCCCCAGTAATTATTTCCAGGGCCCCTTTTAGTCCCCAGTCCACCCCTGCCTGATACGTAGCGAACAGAGGATAAGAGGACTGAAATATGGTTCTGATGGTGGCTAGTTTGGAATAATCCTGCACTACACATTGCAAACAAGACCCCATATTGGCAAAGTTGGATTTCAAAGGGGATTTTAAATATAGGGGATTCAATGCGTGATGGTCATATGATTATATTTAAAATCCCCTTTGAAATCCAATGTTGCCAATATGGGGTCTTGTTTGCAATCTGTAGTGCAGGATTATTCCAAATAGACACCATGTAGTTTAGAAATAAATTTCCCTTGAAATTAACTAGCCACCATCAGATTCTTAGCCATCTTAATAGCCCTTTTAGGCAGCCTTTCCATAGAGATGCTATTTCTCAACCGAAACTGTGAAAGAGCATCCCTCTCCATTGTCAAACAAATTGGTTAATGTTCTACCACTGCAGTCATGTTCATGTTCTACCACTGCAGTCACATATAGCACTGCATTTTTTAGAATTAATCCCCTGTAATAATCTTCCAAGCTTGGATACCCAAAGCGGCCCTCTTTAGTATCCCGCAACAAGATAAATCCTGGAATCGTCAGAGCCTTTTTTCACTCCAGAGAAAGTCTTGAAAGACTAGATCAATTTTCTTGATTATTTTTCTGTGAAACTAAGGAGTATTGATTGCATTATGTATAAAGCCTTTGTCAAAAGGGACATTTCGATTGTATTAATCCTTTCCCAGATCCCTAGTTACAACCACGCCCATTTCCTAATATCCCTCTTAAGATTCTCCACTAATTTATCCACATTAAATTAATCTATCTTTCTTATGTCCTTGGTTGGAAAAAACCCTAAATATTTTACATGCATCTCAGACCACTTGCAATTCCATTCTGCTAAGTCTCACCTTCTGAAGCCTGTGGAAAGCGGGAATACCTCTGCCTTATCCCAATTTGTTTTATAGCTGAAAGCTTACCCACCCTTTCAAAGATTTCTTTAAGAATAGCACTGCCCTTTTTGGATCTGAGAGAACCACCACCATGTCATCAGCGTATGAGAGCACTTTATCCTCTTTGAGCCCGAATGATGGTCATATGTTATCTTTTAAAGAGCTTCAAGCAATTTTTCATTTGAATAGAAGGGAAAGGAATAGATTTAGGGAATTGGAGACTCTATTAACCCAGAATATGTTATCTACACGAATGGAGAAGGAGCCGGCAGGCTGGACTATCTTTTGTCTATCTCTGCGCACAGTCTCCACATATTTAAATCTTATGCCTCAGAGTAATTTAATGACTGAATCATGGAGGGATCTGATAAGGAATTGGGAAGAATATTTGGGATGTATTATTACTGATGGGAATTGGGGACACATGTGGTGTGTTGGACACAAAAGTAAGTTGGACTTCAGGCTAAGACTTATACATCAGAAAATCTTAGGACTCTTCTATTAGACACCTGAACACATGTGCAAATTAAGGTTGGTGGATAGCGATACGAGTTGGGGCTGTGGAAAAGGGAAATGGACGTTGCTTCATATGCTATGGTACTGTCCTCAAGTACTTACCTTCTGGTGTGAAGTATTGGATAGACTAGATGTGATCTTATCTATATTTTTTCCAAGAATGCCATTACAGGAACTGCTATTGTCGAATAATGGGTGTTGTGTAACTGCTTGACTATATGGGAGTTGGGTGACAAAGAACAGGTGATTGCAACAAAGCAGATCTTGAGAGTATGGAAAGCCGCAAGTTGAAGGTTGGATTAACAATACTTTGATATTATCTCATTTTGAACGGGGTATGTAACAGAGACAGGGTAAGGAAGACACTTATTTGGAGGCCCTTTAATGATGTATATGGCAGTGGAGTGTCAGACTGAGTAATTTTCTGGTTTAAACGGTCAGGAAATGCAAATGAAATGGTATTGGTATTGTTTTTTGTCATTGTGTGTGTAAATGTTTGTTTTGTTGTTTTGTGTTTTTGTCTAAGTGTGGAAAATAGGGTAATCATTTTTTAATTCAGTTTGACACTATTAGAAAAGATGATTGGTGCCCTGATGTGTGTGTAAACACTTAACCTATATATTGTTTGTGGGGTGTATACAATGAATAGTAGTTGGATATGTTAGGATGCATAATATCTCAATTGTATTGTTTCATGATGTACGCTGTTGTATTCTTTCATATTCTTGTTTTGAAAACATTAAATAAAGATGTTAAAAAAACAATACGCCAATGAGTACCTAACTACTTTAAACATAAACAAACATGCAAAAAAATATGCCTTAATTACATTACACTTAAAACACTGTTGCCTATAAAATTACATAATACATCCATACTTCTACTATACTACTTTCTACACATACAGCATGTGTCTCCTTTTCCTAAGCATGTCAGCCTGAAAATAATGGAGAAAACATTGAACAAGATGTATGTTTTATTAATGGTTATTGTACAAAATGGGGTTTTTCAATCCACCTTGGATTTTTTCCCCCTAATCCAATGATTATAATATGTTAATACACCAACAGTGTATCACACACAAATGTTTGTAGAAAACATAGTACACACAATGAACTACTTACGAAGGTCAAAAAAGTAAATGCATAAATGAAACCTACATGATATACAAGAAATGATCTATATCGTCCTACCACGTTCTGCAACTAACTGCTTGTAGACAAAGAAACATAGATGTTCCCTTGGTACCATGTCTACTACTTCCTAACACCAAATAATCCATTATTTTCTGACATGTACTTTGACTACTACTACTACTTCTATACACACAATCCAAAAACCCCATTATGGCTGTGGGCATAGCTAGAGGTCACATTGTCCAAACTACATAACAACTAAAGGCAAGGTAAGCATACAGATCTGGCCTTGGCCAGTGGTCCTATTTTTGGGGCATGGCATTCAATCTGGCCAATGGCCATGGCTGCAGCAATATGTACTGTGACTACTATTACCACTAATACTACTATACCCACAATTACAAAACTCCTATTCTTCCTCTAGCCAGGGATCACATTGTTCAAACTACATAACTATTAAACCCATGGTAAGTGTACTATTCCACCATGGCCATTGGCCGCATTGTTGGAAGAATTAATCCCCAAGTAAGTGTACTGTTGTAGTCATGGCCAGTGGCCACATTGTTTGGGGCATGGCCACAGCAATATGCACTGTAACTACTTGTAGTACTCCTATACCCACACTCAAAAAGCCCAATGCTGCCTCTAGCCAGGAGTCACATTGTTCACACTGCATAACTATTAAACCCAAGCTAAGAGTATTCTGGCCACTGGCCATGGCCACAACCCTATGTACTAGATACAGTAGATACTACTACTACTACTATATCTGCACTACAAAATGTTCCATTGTGGCTTTGGCCATGTATAGACATCACAATGCCCTAACTACCTGACCACTAAATGCAAATTAAGTATTCTGCTCTGGCCATGGCCAGTGGCCATATTTTAGGAGGCATTAAACCCAAAGTATGCCCACTGTTGTGACCACAGCGATCGGTCAGATTGTTTGGGCATGGCCATACCCTGAACAATCTGGTCACTGGCCATGTCCTCAACAATATCTATCGTGACAACTACTACTACTACTACCATACACACACTCCAAATGTCCTATTCTGCCTTTAGCCAGGGTCACATTGTTCAAAGTACACATCTATCAAACCCAGGGTAAATGTACTGTTTTCACCATGGCCAAATGACCGATTTTTGGGAGTATTAAACCCAAAGTAAGTGTACTGTTGTGGCCATGGTCAGTGGCCAGATTGTTCGGGACATTCAACCCAAAGTAAACATTCTCTTGCAACCAAGCCTGGACTGGCCTATAGGGCAATAGGCCCATGGCTGAATCAAATACACAAAATGCTGGTGTGGGTCAGATTTTGTTGTCAAAGTGCCCCACGTTTTTGGTCAATTTGGGCCAGTCTGATGAGTTAATTCACTCTGAAGCTAGTAGTTTTGACCAGTGTTGCTGATTAAATATTCTTTAAAATGCACAATTTGCATCACACCTTATCAAACATCTCCCCCTTGGTTACAATTCAAACAGTATCACAAAAAGAATGACTAGCCATTTGCAACGGTGGTTGCCCGAGTCAATATTTTCATTGGTGCCCGAGTCAATATTATGGCCCAATCTGACCATGCTTGTAAAAATGCCCTAAACAATCTGGCGATAGCCACAGTCACACTTACTGGTCCCATTACATAAATATGAAACCAAAATTGATTATTGTTGTAGTATATAACATAACATCACCATTCTTATTGGATGTGCGTCTTGGCCACGGACAGTCAAAGTGACCCCGAATATGGCAATAACCCTGCAACCATGTTTACACACAATAATGATATGATATGATGTGATATGGCATTAAAATTGTGCCTATACACAAGTGTTTCAAGGCGTAACGAGGCAAGGGAGGGGGAACAGAGGGAAGACAGACTAGGCCAGGCGTCATTCAGATCGCGCAAGTGCAGGGAAAGGGGGAAAGAGAAAAGTGTGGGCTGGGGTAGTAGGAGGGGAAAGTGAAGTTCATGGATAATAAAATAACAAGATAAATAGAAGAACATCCAGCTGGTGGCAAGTGCAGGGTGACTGCAGACATAAATGCTGTTGGGGGGACTGTAGGGATACAGAAAACAGTCCCCAGGTGCAGGGGTTGCCAGGGAGGCAGTGCAAGCGTACAACTGGCAGGGCCTGGACCCGAGATCAGATGGGTGGCCAGGTAACCAGTGCAGTCTCATTATCAGCCAGGACTTAAGCAGGGAGAGGGGGAGAGAAAGCAGAAGCAAAGAGGAAGGTTTTAAGGTGCTTCCGAAACCAAAAATGGTTCTCCTCAAGTTTCAGGGAGGCAGGCAGGCTGTTCCAGAGGGAGGCCCCAGTGAAGAGAGAGATCTACCACCAACTCGTTGCTTGGAGAAGTGACTGACCCTGAGGGAGTTGGAGGTGGATGAGTGAAGAGCTTGAGAGGGAAGATTTTTAGGAAGAGAGAGTTGAAGGTATTGAGGCCCCAGTCCCCAGAAGGCCTTCTGGACGATGCAGAGGGTTTTGAACTTAATCCTTGCAGCCCTGGGAGCCAGTGCAGAGATTTCAGTCCTGGAGAGATACGATTCCTGGGCTTGAGGCCAAGGACAAGTCTCGCAGTCCTGTTCTGGATGAGTTGCAGAGGGTGTAGAGTAGAAGCAGGCAGATTTAGAAAGAGGCTGTTGCAACGGTCCAGCCTAGAGAGAACCAGAGCTCTGGAGACAGTGAGCATCTGGGGGAAGGAGAGGAAGGGAAGAATACCTCTGAGGAGGTGCAGCTGGTAGTGTGACTTCTTAGAGACGTCAGAGATGTGAGGAGAGAAAGAGATTGTGGAGTCGAAGATGACCCCAAGGTTTTTAGCCTTGCAGGTGGGAGCAGGAAGAGGGCCAAGAGAGGCCAGCCAGAGGGCTACAGGAAAGGGGGGAGTGGGTGTGCCGATGAGGAGAATCTCAGTCTTAATGGCATTAAGGCAGAGGTCATTGGCGGCACACCATTCCTGGATAGCAGACAGACAGTCAGAGATGAGGGACGGAGAAGAGGTGGCCGAAGGTAGCCTGAAAATGAGCTGAGTATCATCCGCATAGCGCTGAAAGTTGGGGCAAAGAGCGGCAATGTGGTGGGCAAGGAGTGCCAGGTATTGGTTGAACAGCCAGGGAGAGCGGTTAGACCCCTGGGGAATATCACAGGTAGAGAAAAAGATAGCAGAGAGGAAGGCCCCAAGTTGGACCTGGGAGAGTCAGTCAGAGAGGAAGGAAGTCAGCCATGCCAGGGCCTGACCGATGATACCTAGGTTATCACAGAGACAATTAAGCAGGATGGCATGGTTAACAGTGTGAAAGGCTAAAGAGAGATCAAGCAAGATGAGGACACAGGGGGTGTTTGAGTCAAGGTTAGAGAGCATAGTTCACTTTCTTTTCTCCAGCACCATTGCCAGGCACTCTTTCATCCTCAAAATAACCAGAACTGTATTTTTCACAGCTTTTTTATTTTGGGATGTCTGCGGTCTGCGGGGCACACTTTGCGAATCCAACATGGCATCTGTTTTAAAACCTTTGATACATCTCATGTTTCTCAATTGATCAATCAGTGGCCGCTTATGATGTCCACAAATACTATGCGCCCCCCCTGATTGGACTGGGGCTGTCTGCGGAAACCGAACCAGAAAGTGGGTCCACGGACCGTAGGGTTTTATCAATTGATTTTTTTACCCAACAATTTCAGCATTTAAAAAACATCTGCTGAATGGATGTACACCAAATTTACAAAAGCATGCTTTCAGGACCAGGCTGCCATGCCTCAAGCACGTTTGGTGCAATTCCATCCAGCAGTTTGGGCTATAGCCACAAGCAAACACATTTCCCATTGAAGTCTATCTAGATTTCCAAAAATGTGGGTCACCCCTACAACTTGACCCCCCTTGCCGAATCTGCATGAAACTTTCCAAATTCATTCACAACTGGGTCTATACTTTTCTTTGCACTGTAAAGTGTGGAATCGTCAAACGACATCACAGTTATAAACCACCCACAAACTGCTCTTCTTGTGGGAAAGACAACTTAAAAGGGTCACTATCTGGAAGAATTTAGGGTTTCGACAGTCGCTCCTAGTCTTCATTTATCTTTTGAGTGCAAATCACAAAACTTGTCGCTTGGGCACTAACTGGATTTTTACAAGGTGCATTGAAACTGAGGGGGAGAAATTGTAATGATTAATTTAGAGTTCAGATGTAGGCTGTACATGGTTTTAGAGGACTTACTAATAATCATTTTGTTACTGTCAGAAACTTGGTTAATATTATGTTTTTTATTGTTTAATTGATATCAAATGATATATTGTATTAGTATGTCTTCCGGATAGGATTGGGCTTAGAGTTTTACATTTAATTTTTTTGTCTTTTATGTACAGATATTTGGATTTGTTTATTATAAACTCTTTGTATGAACTTTTATGGGAATACATTTCCCAAAATAAAGTAATACTAACTGACTATGGGCTTCATCAGGCGTTGGATGGAGCGGTACAAATGTGGTGATAAAGTTATTACTGCCGCTTTACCGCTCTGCCCAATCCTGAGTTTGGGCGGAAAGTGGGAGGTGTACCTCCCCTTCCCACCCATTTCCGGCACTATTAGCGCTGCACTAATTGCACCGCCACTAATAGACCTGCCACTAATAGCACTGTTACTGCCCCATAGAGTCATGTGGACTCTACCAAAAATGGGGAGTAACAGCCTCACCAGACCGAGTTACGGTAACGCTATTTGCATTGACGGTATTCTTTTCAGGAGACCACACTGCACCTGGCCTTCAGTTCGTGGACTGCTTGCTGCACTGGCCAGTCATGTCCCTGCACCTGGGACTTTGCAGAGATCGAGGAGGTTCAGTGAAGTCAGACACTGTTTGATGGCTGGTACCAGCCTGCAGTGGTGCTGACCCAGGGCAAGGCTTGGGCAGTGCATGTAATGTGAATTCGGGTACAAGCTCTTATAGCCCTCCATAGAGAGTGTACCTCAGAGTTATTGACAAGCCAGTCTGTATTTTATAATGAAACCATGATGAGTAGCCTAAAGGTATCACAGGCACACCTCATGAGTCCTAACAATCTACAATGGAAGAGGAGACTGTTCTGAGGCAATGGGCAGTAGTCTCAGGCAGAGCATCATGTATTTAGGGTGCCATCCTCCACCAGTCTTTCTCTGCCTTTATGAGGGAAAAGGTGGGCTAGAGTGTGCACTTGGGCACTTTTTCTGGAATGGGGCCGCAGAGCCAGGCACCATTTTGGCTTGTAAAGTAATCTCAACCAAGGGTGCATTTGGACTGGAAGCCAGAGGGCATTCCAGTGACATCAATGATATTGTACATAAGGCAACAAATTGGCCTAATGTTATGCCCTAATAGTTTACCAATCGTTTACCAATGTGAAGCTGTGTGTTCCATAACTATGCTTTTACCAGGGCTTGATGGCCTTTTCTGAGGTACACTTGATGTGAATGGGTGGAAGCACTTTTCGTCTCCCTAGTGTGCTAGACGCTCTGTCTTATATCAGAGAAGGGAATGAGGCGTCTTTCTGACAAAATAAAATTTCTATTGTGAAGCGGTCAAGCTTGGAGTGAGGTTGCTTGGTGCTCATTTGAGACACCCAGATTTGGTTTTTAAGCTTTTTGTCCCCTTATCAATTAACACAAACCTTGAATTCTTACTCATTCGCCCACCACTCACCCACTCACTCTATTGGAAATTCAGAAGATTTTCTGTTGCATTTCACGAAGGCATCCTTGGCTTTTAATACTGATGCTGTACATTGTAATGTGGAATCAAAATGCTGGGAATGGGATAGTGAAAACACTAGGACTTTTCCCTGACTCAGCAGCAGGCCTAGGTTGTAATTAGGCGGATGTCTATTCTTTTATCGTACTTGCTTAACTTGCTCATTAAGCTTCAAGTAAAAAAAAAGAAAAAAAGGAAGTTAAAAATGTGTCAATCATTGTGGAGGAAAGAGTTCTAGCGAGTATTTATTAAGAACTGAACTACTCTCAGGAAACCCCACTAGCATTTATTTAGCATTTATTTAGGACAGAACTAGTGGCCCTCTGCCTGCCATCACTGCTTCCCCAGAAAACATGTTTCCCATTTCAAGAAACCCACTCCCACACCCATTCACTCCTTCCTGGGAAATAGCTTTTAAACATTACACCCCATAACTACTGCTAACCTCCCACCTTCCGTTGCTTGTGCGCAGTAATTTTGCAAAGCCCATCCCCGGCAGGCCTAGCGTGTTATGTTCTATTTTCCTATAGAGCTTTCTAAAGAAAACACAAGAAAGAGAAGGGGACCCAAGAGCCACTGGATGCCATTGTCAGCACACAGCTGTGCTAAATTCGAAGCGTAAAATCAATACATGACAAAGCGACGTGTGGAGGACCTTATTCTGTGAGCTTTTTCTATGGGCTGCACAAAGAAAACGTCATCCTTTCTCCTCACTCAAGAGGCGCGCGCGGACGTGAATTTGTGAACATGCTTTGTGCTTCCAGCTTCAGAGCTTGGAAGCTCGGGCAAAGGGGTCGGACATCCTTGAAAAACAATGCATGCACTTTCAGGACTTTTCTCCAATACAGAGAGAATATTTTTACTGTACTTTTACTCGTGTTTTATTAGAAAGCAGTTCTCAGCTGAGAAATGCCAAGAATATAAAGAAATCGGATTCTGGACACGCAGCTGTGATAAAAGACTTTATCCTGGGTTTGTATATTTAAAGTGAACATCTCACTTTCAGAAGTCTTGCTTAAACAAGCAATGGCAAAGCTAAAAGTGTTAGAATAAAGGGTTATCTTGGCCAGGAGAAAGCAGATTCCAAAGAGTTCAAATTTCTGTGGTTTCTGTAAAAACATCATGCAGAAAGAAACTTTAGAACACATTATAATGTCTTGTCCTAATTTGGATACGCAGCAAAATCTATTCTCAAAAATATTATGTATCTTTACACCAACTGATCATGAGGACCTCTGGCGGCGTGTCTTTTGTAGCACAAAATTTGCCATGAAGAAAGCAATTGTCCACTTTTTAAATCAGTTATTTCCAGATTAGTTTTAAGTCTTTGTGGAAAGTATGTGTAGGGTAAATTACCAAATGTATTGTAATTTTAATTGTTAACAAATGCAATTGTAATTGTAACTAAATTATTTGTAAATAGGAATATATGAAATAGATACATTTGTATGTAACTTTTTGTAATCATGAATTGAAAATTTGAAAGGTTGAATTATTTCAGCCAAACAAATAAAAAATAAAATAAAACAAAAATAAAGGGTTATTATAAGCCCATTGACTTATAATGGGAGTATAGGGGTAGGTAAGAAGCTCTGTAACGTACTCCGATTCTTCCCCAAACTTGGCAGGACAAAGGTAGAGGGTCCAATGTGACTTTTCCCACTTAAAGTCGCATTCCTCGATTTGCAAGAGTTGCAGGTTCAAGCTGATCTGCAGTTGGTGTCTTTCACTGTTGCAAGGACTCTCGATGGAAGAATGCAGCAAAACTCGATGCAGGACCCCCTCTCAGGACTGGACTCGGGTCATGTATGTGATTTCGGACTGTGGTCACCACAGCACAGTGACGCATAGGGACTCAACTGCCGCGGTCAGACTTTGCCTCCTATCTCAGGTCACCTTGGTGCTAAAATGCTGACATTTTGCAGAGATTAGTCTTGCAGGGCCAGCTGAGGATCCCCCAAGTTCCATGCACTGAGACTGCCATATTTAAACAAGTACTGGCAGTGCCAACAGCTTTGACTTTTGCTTCGCCACTTACTATTAAGTACATTTATATGACATTGCACTCCAAACATTTACCAGTTGTTGTCATCTTGCGGTAAGGTTGTACCATCATGCGCCATATTTAGCCCTTATAGGCCCAGGTTCTCTTATCATATGACACAGCAATGGTTTTTCTATGCAAACATGATATTTGTCATACCTTCCTTTTTCAAAACAATTGTACAAGTGATTTCGAAATTAAAGGTTTACACGTGATTGGCCTGGCGCGAGCGGGGTACGTGCATTACGAGGGGTGTGTGGGGAGTTTTACACGCGATTGGCCTGGCGTGAGCGGGGTACGCGTATTCTGAGGGGTGCGCAGGGGGTTTTACATGTGATTTACACGTGATTGGGCTGGCGCGAGCGGGGTACGCGTATTCTGAGGGGTGCGCTGGGAGTTTTACATGCGTTTGGCCTGGTGCGAGCAGGGTACATGGATTCCGGGGTATGCAAGTGTGCTTTACATGCCAATTGGCAGTGCGGGCCGTCTCGGGTGTGCCCTCACCCCTCCCCATGCCCCACAGGCAGCCTACACCACAGCGGACCAACCTACACCCCTGGGCATGCCCCGCAGCAAGCCCAACACTCCTGGGCATGCCCCGCAGGCAGCCCACATGGCACCATGCACTTTTGAGCCCCACCACATGTCCCCCCACCAGTAACGGGCACGTGCCAGCAGGCCCTGACACATGTTTCCCCACTGCACCCCCATTGATGGCAACCTGCCAGCAGGCCCCGACACATGTCCCCCCACCTCACCCCCATTGTCGACAACCTGCCAGCAGGCCCTGACACATGTCCCGACCACCAGTGACAGGCACCTGCCAGCAGGCCTGACACATGTCCCCCCCACCAGTGACGGGCACCTGCCAGCAGGCCCCGACACATGTCCCGCCCACCAGTGACGGGCACCTGCCAGCAGGCCCCGACACATGTCCCCCCGAACACCACGTCATAACAAGACAGACTCATGGCCCTATTGCCAACCCAAATCCCACCCCCTGACACCCCAGTACAAACACGCAACCATCCACTGCACCCACTCCCTAGTAAATTACCCATGCCATGAGAGTCTGAAAAGAACCAGCATGCCCATGAATATATGTCCTACAGAGCCAGACAGTGGCAACACATGACTGAGCCAATGCTCATAGAGACATGCACGAAACCAATGAGAGAAGACCACACAAATAATATAGATGCAATAAATGTATTTAATGTAACATGTAAACTCAAAATCAAAAGCACACATGAAAATGGAAAATATTCAGAGTCAGTATGATAAATAAAATAAAATCCAAGAAAAAAGTGATATCCATGAAAAGCCAAATGAAAAATGGTCCATCGCCAATGTCCAAGAAACGAAATCCGAAGGTCAAAATAAAAAATAACCATTACTCCATGGGTCCAAAAAAATAAAGAAAGTATGTACATGTCTGCAACTATTGACAAAGAAAGTCACTAGGGTCCATGATCCTGAGAAGAAAGAAAACCTACACAAAAACCAATAAAAAACATAACTCTATACAAAAAGGTGGAACAAAGTCCTGGCACTCCAAATAATAAAAAATAGAAGGAAACCTATGTTTAAAGAACTATGTACAAAGGCGGCGGGCCTGTCCCACGGCTCACTTGGTGATGTTCCGGCCCAGGGCATCATCGAACTCCACGTCAATCATCCAGAGGCGGGCCTGTTCCCCGGCCTCGAGGTCTCACAGGGATGCAGTCATGGTATCCACAAACTCCCTGCGAGTTTCCTCAAGGCACTCAGCCCGCCTCAAAGCCCGGTTCATGGAGTTCTCTGCCATGGCCATCCTGAGCCGTGCCTACTCCGGCCTCCGACGTTCTGCATCTATCTGCTGGCCCAACCGCTGCCACACAGAAGACACTCCCAGTCCTGGGTCCTCCTGCCCCTCGGCCGATGCCTGCCCCCGGGATGTTGATGGCCCCGAGCCATGATGCCTCCCATGCTGAGCCTGCTGCTGCCTCCAATGCAACTGCCTCTGGCACCACAACGGCTTCCAGGCTGATGGAATCCTCCAGCGCCGTCGTGCACGTGCCCTGCTTGTTGATGCCTGCACGACCTCCATTTTCTGGGGTCCAGTTGGTGGGGTGGCCATCCCTGCTGGACCTCTGACTCCCGACTGTGGCAGGGGTGTGTCCTCTACCAGCCTGGCCACTGGCTCAGTGGCAGCTCCACAGGGGGCCCAGGTGGTAGATAGGGAAGATGGCAGGGAGGACGACTGGCACATAGGGGGTTCAGTTGAGGAGGGGGTCGCAAGAACATCCAGCACACAGAGGAACCCAGTGCCGATGACCCGTCCTAGCAGGTCGACGCACCCATACAGGCATTCAAAATGATGTGCATTGTCCTGACGAGAACCCTGCACGTCATCCCGAATACCACGTGCGCACAACGTCAACCCAGCTAGGACAGGCTCAACCTGGTCACGGATTGCCACGTCCGCAGGGAGAGGAAGTCCAGTTGTTGTTCGCGCAACCCCTCCCTGAAAACGGGTCTGGACGAAGGCATCCCTACTGGTGCCGAATGATGCAATCACAGGATCGGGGACAGGATTAAACACAGGAACCTCTCTGGCAGCCTGTGCTGCCACCTGTCCCTGCCTCTGGACTGCACCACTAGCACCAGTGGAATCCCCCCTTCCAGGCACTGTGCGTGGGGCTGTCATGGCCTCCTCCTCAACCAAACCCCCCACTAACCTGGATAACTCTGTGCCATCTTCCTCCATAGGCCCCTGTGGGGGCACAGCTACCCCTTCTGCTGGCGAGGAGTCCACATCCAACCTCCACCGCTTGGATCTTCCCTCGGCAGCTGTGGCCATGGACGCGGCACCAGACTCCTCACTCACGGAAGATATGATTACCTGGTGAGGGGGGGCTGGGTCTTGCGTCTTGCGTCTACGGCTGGTAATAGCATCCCTGCCACTGTACTCCACAGCACCGTCTCTGCCTTCTTCATCTGTCGACTCCGCAGACAGGGAGAGATAGAACACAAGCATCAGGGCACTGTACAATGGTCTGATACACACATGACAGTTGCACATGAGTGTCAGTGTCAGACATCACAGATGGCATCTCAATCCCCAACATTCATGTCATTTGAACCCACACACATGAACAAATTAACAGGAATCGTGCAGCAGGCATCAGCATCCATACACATGCAACTGCATGAACATCCAAAGGTTGGCATGACGTCACAAGCAACATGGGGAGTGCCGAACACATGCACACACGCCACCAGACTGACATGCATCTGTACACCTCCACCACCTGTCACAGTGCAATCATCGGCAACTATGTCACATCTGCCAATCAGGTACCCAGATGTCCAGGACACATGCATCCATGGCGTCTCACTGTCATACACATGCCAAACGGACACATGCAAATGTACACTGTGCACGTACAAGAAGGTGGGACCAGCATCCATGTGTCACACAACAAACATGGCATAGTACACACCCAGCCATCCAAACATGCGTGCATCAACACATGCAGTTGTGCATCATGCATCGGAATACATACACCACTGATGTGCACCACACATGACTTGTCACAAATGCAGCACAGGCCTGTCTCTGCACACAGACATCCATACATGGGCCATGTCAGACATATATCCAAGCTGCACACTCCTGCCACACTCAACATGCACTGTGTGGAATGGGATAGGCCAGAAACTCACCGCTTGGCTCCAGATGGGTCTGCCTCTCTAGGACCTGGTGGTGAAGCACTGGGTTGATGCGTTCCAGGACCCTCATCTGGTCGATGGTAAGTTGGACCTGACACCCCCCTGCATCCGCTGCACACAAGAGGCGTCGGGCCTTCATGAGGGTCCTGGACCTGTAGGCCTACCAGAGCTTCTGGATGTGTTTCAAGTCACGGGTTGCCACCGCCTCTGCGTTGATGGCAACCATGATGTCCGACCAGGTCCTCTTCCGTCCTTCCTTGTCGGCACACGGTCGTCTGAAGAGGGCATCATAATGCCCCAGGACTTGCTCCACCAGGATGCCAACTTCTCCGGCTGAGAAGCTGACAGCCCTCTGCCTCTCTGACTGGGGGTTGCCAGTGGTCTCAGATGGTGTTTGCCCCGACATGGCAACCCCCGAGGAAGATGTGGGTGTGCAACTGGGTCCTGGGGCTGGGCTGTGGAGTGATGGAACACCAGTCAGGAGTCTTCTGTTCCAGCAACGATGGTCACAGCAACTGGACCCCTGTCAATGGCTGATGTGCAGGCATCAAATAGCAGGGCACGATGGCAGAAGGCAGGCAGCAGCAGATGGCTCTTGGGAGGCTGCTCGGGGCTCTGGGCAGCAGGAATATGGCCTTCTGTACAGGAGCGTGTTCTTCCGTGTGTTGTCGCATGGCCAGCTTGATGCAGAGGGATTTAGGACGTCAGCGTGTAATCGGAGGAAAGGGCCTTAGCGTGTAAGCGCGTAAGTGATGTGAAGCGCATGGGCGTTTCCCTCGGCACGGGTTAAAGGTGAGCATGGCCCAGCAGTTTGCTGTACGTGCTTTTCGTGGAGACGGACGCGTGTGTTGCTACTTCTTGTTTCATGCGCTATCACTTCACAGCGGATCGAGGATGTACCTCTTCTTTTGGCAGGGGTCTTGCCTACACATGTTTTTCTTTCCCATGCTAGTCAGATGGTGAGTTGCGCACGCTATTTTTTCCACTGTGGGTCCCTCTGTGTATCGCTTACCCGGTCGTAGTAGCCTGTGTGTCCCACGCGTATGCGTTTTTTGTGTCCCTGGGTGCCACTGCGTACTGTGGGAGGTTGATTACACACACGCGGGCTACTGGGGATGCGTGCATGGTTTTATTGCAGATTTGGGGTGCCTGAGTGTTGCGTGACCCGTCATTTTCTCACAGGGGTCACATACAGCCTTGCAGGAGCACAGGGATGCTATTTACATCACGTACCCCGCACCCTTCACCCCAATTGCCCAGAACAATTGTTGTGTACACCTCCCATTGGCATTAGTACATCCGTGCAATGGTTGGATGGCCACGAAAGGTAAGGGGCGCCTCAGTTGGGCGTCCTCCATGTGGTGGGCATGGTCAGGGATGTGGCCTGATGACCAGGGATTAGGGGGAGTCCAGGGTAGCCAGGGTGGCTGCAGAGGGGGAAGAGGCAGGGGTGCACCACTTTGGCAGGATGTTCTGCCACGTGTTGGTGCAGTCATGCCACCACCCCCTGCAGCTCTGGGAGATGCAGCTCTTGCATCTGACACTGGCGCCCATGTGACCTGGCAGTCATTTCATCTACTGCCACAGGCCCAACGGTAGTGGTAGTTGCAGGTGCAGCTGTGGCGATCAGCACCCAGGATCAGGGTCGGCCAGCGCATGATGCTTTGGCACCTGAGGACTCCCAGGCTGAATTACAGGTGGTCAGGAGGCACAAGCAATGTGCGCGCAGGGATGCTCTGACCGAGGCACATGTCCCTGGGGCAGTGTTGTCATCTGCTGCCCCGAGCAGCCGGGTGTTGGCAACTGCATGGGCAGATGCAGCCAACACCACCCCGGCTGTGAGTCTTCCAGCCAGGACAGTCTCTGGCACAGACCTTGGCACAGCGGCTGTTGCTGCATTGGGACCTGTCAAGAGCACCCAGCAGACACTGACGCAAGTCAGGGCTTCCGTCCTAGTTGCACCTGCCACGCCCTTGGTTCAGTCCACCAACGCCACTGCCCCTACTGATCAGGGCGGCATTTGCCAGTGAGGGTCTGGACCACTGCCCAAGAGGAGGAAGGCTACTCCTGCGCAAGAGGCTGGGACCCCAGACATGGCTCTGGCTTCCGGCACATCGAGGAAGAAGCCTTTCAGCAAGCAGGAACTGGACTTCCTTGTGGGTTACGTGTCGGAACACAAACGCAATATGCTAGTGGGCCCAAATTGCCATACTACGGCTGCCAAGCATTGGTAACACTGGAAGCATGTTGCGGATGGTGCTAGTGCATTCGGATATGAGGTGCGCACAGCTCAGGACTGCAAAAAAGCGTTGGGATGAGCTCCAACGCTGTGCTTAGCAAAAGCGTGCCTCCAATTATGCCATGACTCAGATGACTGGCAGTGGGCAACCACCTGAGGAGGAAGAACTCACTCCGCACAAGGTGATCGCTGTGGCGTTCATACCGGTTCAATTGATCGTAGGAGTGTGAGAGCTGCAGGATTATGATGCCCTGTCCGGTGAGTGTTGTTGCGTTTTTGTCCAGCCCATGTGTGGTTTGCTTGTATGATGTGTTGTGCTTGACTGACACTACATTCTATGTGTACATGGTTCTCATGTGCGAGTCATGCAATGCTTCACTAATGAGTGCCTGTTGTGATGCATGCTGGACATGTGAAGCAGACGGGACTGTCCTCATCCCCACACATGCACCCTACTCACATGCTAGTCACCCGGCTGCCCCTCAGGTGCATGTTCCAGCTCACTGACATGTCTGCATGTAGCCTGTGGTGTCTTTCCACTCAGCACTCGGACTATGTCATCACATGAGTGATGTGCATGTGTGTTCAGCCTGCATGTGGGTACTCCACGCGGGCATGCTTCCTTGCCTCTCCACCCCCCTGCACCTCAATTTAACCATGGCACTGTAGGTAACATGTTGGAATATTGCAATGGCCTGTTCCACGCTCCTGTGTACATGCATACTTCCCCCTGCAAACCTGCCAGTCATACACTTTGGGGTAGATCCTTTGTCCTTGCTCACTCTGGCTCAGTCCTGCATCACACTCTTGTTTCTTTGGGTGTCATTGCCTGTGTGGGGCACAGTTCTCCCGCTGTTGCAGGCCCCCTGACTCTGTTCAACTGGTGTAGTGCCTTCTGCATGAATGGGTGTACTACTGAGGGTTTATCATGTGTCCTGCTTACTGTCCCATTCTCATCTGCTGTGTTGTCTGTTGACTGAGATGATGCAATTGACGCTAGCCAACACTGTCTGCCAATACACAGTTCCCTGGTCAACCTTTCATTGCCATGCAATGCCTCCCTGCATTTTCACTAAGGTGGGGGGTTAACTGTAGTCATGCAACCCAGTGCATGCACATTGCACATGATGGCTGAACTTGCCCTTACACTGCCGTTATGTTTAGTGATTGACATCAACTTGTTGAGGTAGATTGTTGGTAACGTACACATGTTCTGCACTGCACCCACCCACTTCTGAGCCATGTTACACCATTCTACATGCCTGCTCACTGCTGCAATCTCAAAGTGACCTGGCATGTATGTTCCGATTTGCATCCCTTCACTGTTATGAAATGCACTAGCACAGGTGCATCTTGTGACACATGTACTCTGTATTGGAACACCCGAGCGGGTGTTTAGCAAAGTTGATTGGTCAATCTGCTGGCTATACTAACTGGTATAGGCCGCAGATTGATTATAGCCTGCCAATCGGAGCTGCCTGCACGTGTGTATGTGTACACTTTCACATACATCAAAGCAAGCATCAAAGCAAGCAGCGTTGAAGCTGCTTGCTTTGCTGTATAGGATGCTGTTCATATACACCATAAGGGTGTATATGAACACAGGTGTATTTGAACACTTTCACATATACATATGCCAGCAGCTTCAATGTTGTGTAGTGCAACATTGCAGCTACTTGCTTAGGTGTGTGTGAAAGTGTTTATTTGCATATGTTTTCTCAGCAGCATTTTTGTTGAATAACTCATATGTTGTTATTTTACGTAAACGCTGCTGAGATTTCAGCATTGCACCCGTTATGTTCAGCAGGCACAATCCTGAAGGTGCACTGTTGTACAGTACGTGTACGCCCAGGCCCACTTAGCAAATCTGGTGGAGCCTGGGCGTGGTGATTTTACACACTGAATAATGTTTTTTGCCACATTCAATGAACAAAGTGCTGCATCAGGCCCTGGAGGGTGTTCTGGAGGCTTCATGGACCGACAGCTCAGACCTTACTGGGTGTTATGGTCCCTCATACCTCGTTGTAGGCCCTTGCTTTGCTCGGGCAATTCACTATGTCTTCAGGGCCCATGACGCCAGGTACGGGCCGAGCTGCAGATGGATGAAGCTATATTGGTGATGATGATTTAGTGATGCATGTGTACATGCATATTACGTGTGTCATGGTGTGTTTTGATTCACTTGCAGCTGTGGCCATTTGGTTGTTCAAACATGCTTATGCTACGTGCCATCTCTTTGTTGCCATCTGTCATTTCTGCCTGTGATATGTGCCTGCCAGAGGAGGTGTGTGATGGATGTCATATACTATATTCAGTCCATGTGTAGGCTTTGCAATTTACAAGCATCCATTTCTGCTTTCGGGATGCCATTGCATATCAATACCACTAAATGCATGCCGGAATTTGAGTTGTGTGTGACATGTCTGCTTCATTTGTTGGGTGTCGATGTGATGTCTATGTGTGTGTGGATTATGTGCTGCTGACATGTGTACTCATGTTTGTTTTGTTCACGTTACAGGTGATGATGCAATGGAGCCAGAGGATGGTGATGTCATTCCAGACACGGGGTTGCTTTTACATCAGCAACCCGGCACAAGTGGCGGTCGTGGGGTGGTAGACCACGAGAACCCACTTGTGCTTCAGACCATCGTGTCCAGTGCTAGCAATCAGTCAAGCTCTGATGATCACTCTGAGCACAATGTTGAGTTGGATGCGCATCATGACCATTCGTCGCTGGTGAGTGATCCTGATGTGGATGATCTACTGTCTGCAACACCTGAACTGAGGGGCCAGACAGTGTTGGAACGTCCGCCTGTGGTGGTTCTGAACCCACAGTCACACTCCACACCAGTTGCTGATGTGCTTGGGGCATCATGTCAACAGAGGGATGTAGTCCTGCAGCCGCGTGCAGTGCCAATCCAGCAAGGACCACAGCTCCTTGGGTCCCGCAGGTGTAATGTCCGGCAACGCGGTGGCCATGCGCCACCGGGGTATACTGAGTGGGAGCAATCCATGTATGCCAGTTCACAGCAACAGGGGGCAGCTATTGATAAGATCACTCAAGGCATGGAACGTGTGGCCCAATCCATGCTCCGGCTGATAGGCAGGTGGAGCTCCAGCAGCAGGCAGTGCAGTCCACGTGCCGCTCACTCAGGCTGGGCATGGCAGCCTTAAACAGGTCACGCCGGGCTGAAATGGTGTCTCTGCATGAGGCACTTGCTGCTCAGGCAGAGGCATACAGGGAGGCCCTGAGGGATGATCACCATTCCCTCAGATCTACTCTGGGTGTGCTCAACATGTCCCAGAGGCAGCGATCAGAAGAGAGGTTGGAGCAGCTTGAGGACACCATCTCGGCTGAGCTACGTGCATGCCGGGAGGTGCTCCAGATGTCATGTGAGGCCATGCAGGCAGAACTCTGTGTTACATGTGCTACCTTGCAAGAGGAAGCATGTGTATCACGTGAGGTGTTGCATGCTGACCTACGTGCCATTGCCACACAGGACCGGGCTTGCCAGACCTGCATGCTATGCTGTGGATAGGTGGGGTCAGGCAAGTGTACCACGTCCACCTTCTGATTTCCATCCAGAGGGTGAGTAGGACAATGACTTATCTCCCAAACATAATATTGTTTGTCTATTGTGCATTCATGTGACGGTGTGGTGCTTTGCATCTACTGTGTGTTCCAGCTGGGCCCAAACAAGCTTGTCTCGTGTATGTGTTTGTGGCTTGGGGTCCTGACACATATGCCACTCCTGCATCCCCATTCCATTGGCTTGCAAGGATGGTTCGGTATGACAGCAAATTACACAGGTGCATTGGACTTTCATCATATCTGTGGCCAGTCTGCTGTACTACCTGTGTATACACCCCTAGTGGGGATTATGGATGTTTTCTCCACAGCATTTCTGCAATCAATTTTGGTGAGTACATTTTTGAACTATGCTTTTATTGAAGTTGATTGTGATGTTTTTTCATATCTTGCCTGTATACGTGCTTGATGCACTTCATGCTGTAGATGGTAGCCTGCACCCTTTAGCTGTCAAAGCCACACTGATGGAGGGAAGGGGCCGGGTGGTGACAATGTCAAGTTGGTACGTGTTAGGTTCAGCCCCTGGGAATTGTGGCAAAGGTGGAAGCATTAGGAATGTGACCCAAGAAACACAACTCGCGGTCCAGTCCTCACCTGAGATTACTGCCTCGACTACTTCTACGCTCCATTCCGTTTGGACGGCACGTTGTATCTGTCTTCCCTCTTGGACTTTGCTGCTGCGTGACGGCACAATTTTCCTACGTGACTACAGCTCTTTTACTCGTTTTTCACACTCTGGTGCCTTTGGTCCCTGTTTTTCTTCCTGCACCTGTCCTTGTTGCAGATCTGTCCGCCCGTCTCTCGGGCAGTTGTTTCCGCGTACTCGTACGCTGCCTCGGATAGCCTCGGTACACTTCTGTACCACAGCATCTCTTTCTCTCGCTCTCTCTCTCGCTCCTCCTATCTTTCATCTGTTACATCTATACCTTTATGTTGACTTCAGCCTTTTACCAAAGCTATTCAACTGTTGTGGCTCTTAACTTGTTGTCAGCTGTTTCCGGCAATCTCGCATTCACTCTGACTTTCCAGAATTGTGCTGTCTTTGCCTTTCTCCATTCACACTATCAAGGATTGATTGGGTTTCAGCTATGATATGATATGATATGATATGGCATTTATAACGCGCCTATACACAAGTGTTTCAACCATCCAGTTGTGCCAGCCTCCTTGGTTATTTTCTACTCAAGTTTCAGCTCTACCCATCATTTGTGCCATCCTCATTGATTATTGTCTACTCAAGTTCCTACCCATCCTGTTGAACCATTCTACAACTGTGCAACCCTGGAAGTTATTCTATCATTCAGCTTGGACATGTACTTGGCCATATTCTACAACTTCAAGTCATCTACTGGAGACTCTTCCAGGTTTTTTTTGGTGCCTTGAGGCTTTTTCACTGGTTTGGGGGTTTGGCTCCTTGGAGTTCTCTGCGATTTGGTATTTTTACCAGTCAAGGTGGCCTCTGAGGGAGCTAGACCCTATTTACACGAAAGGAAGAACATGAAAACCAAGGGGAAGGGGGATCCTGAAGCCAGGTACACTAGAAGGAAGAAGCAGACGGACCCCAGAGACAATTCTTCTGAAGGTCAAGGTTATGAGGAAATGAGGGAGGGGCTTTCGTTGTCGTACAGTACACTTGGGCTACAGTGATTGGTCACTGTCTGACATTGTCAATGTGGGGTACTATGTATATGATGTGTTCGGCTGGTCAATGGATGTTCCTGTGTTGGGTTTACTTTTCAGGTGTGAGGGGATTGGTGTGGTTTGACACACTGGGGTGTCCACATGGGAAATGTACACATGTGATGTGTACAGGACACTGAGGGTCACTTCATTTCACATGCATGTATTTAGTGCATGTCCCTACTGACACACACACTTACACAATGCACCACCACACATACAACCACCCATCCATGCCCACACGTGCACACAGATTGCCTTCTATGCCATGTTGTGTCCTTGTAGCACATGATCACTTGCAATTTTCGGATTGTGTACATGCTTCACTGGGTAATTTTAGTTGCTTGTCCTTTTTTATATGATGCTCAAGGTGTATCCCCAACACATTGGCTGCTCACTGTGCTGTGTGCTGAGCGGTGTGTTGCAGGGGACACACACAGCACACGGTTTTGGGATTTGCAGATTTGGATTGCCCAATGTGCATGTCAACAGGCATTCTGTCTTTTGTTGATGGTACCACTGGTGGGATGCATTTGTGTATGACTTTGTATGTGTGGGAGGTTGTTGGTCAGTCAATTCATCTGATTCCATGTCAGGTGTGATTGTCTCAGGCCTGTTTCCATTTATTACGTGGCACTTCGTAACTAATTTGTCATGTGTTGTGCATTTGGTTTGCTCTTTTGCTGTTGCATGCCATGTCATGGTGTGGCCAACAAAGGTAATGGGGGTTGGGAGGGTTTGGGTGACATATCAGTGATTTTTATGGCATGTTTTGCAGGGGGTTGGTGGGATATGCACCTTGCATCTGTTCCTTTTGGTCACACCGGTATGGTTATGTTTAAGTAGCTAGGGATGCACACAATGTAGCACTTCCGTGGAATCATTCTCAGGGTGGCAAGGTTGTGACAGTTGACTGTCTCTTTAACATCATCGATTGTCACCTGGTATGTGCCAGGCCTGTGTGCAGTCTGCAGGGGTGGGAGTTTAGGTGAAAAATGTGGCCACAAGCTGGGTCCGGGCTGCCTCGCCATGTGTCCTTTCCCCTCTCATGAGCAGTGCCTGTGCATGTGGTTGGGGATGTGGGGGTACCACCATGTCCACCTGTACGCCCCGTCGTGTTGCAACATTGTGCAGGACACATGCTGCCACATTGATCCTGCACACTACTGGGGGTGCATATAGTAGCTGCCCACCAGATCGGTGAAGGGAGCAGAAGCGTAACTTGAGCACTCCGAATGTGCGCTCCACTATGGCCATGGTTGCAATATGGGCTGCGTTGTATCTTACCTGGGGTGGTGTGGTGGGGTTTCATATTGGCGTCATCATGTGGGTGCCCAGAGGGTAGGCACTGTCCCCCGGGGAGGTGATGATGGTTGTCATTAGTTGGGTTTGTGTATTTGTCTGTGTGTGACATGCATGCATGTGCACAGACATTTCTACTCACCAATGAGCCATGTGTCGCCATGCTTCCCAGCTTCCAGGTCCCGGCTCAGGGCGGACATTCTGTATATGAAACTGTCATGGATAGACCCAGGATAGTTTGCATAGACTGAGGTGATGATTCCGTGGGCATCGCATACAACCTGTAGGTTCATGGAATGCCAGTGCTTGCGGTTGCGGTAGATGTTCTCAGTGGCCCTAGGTGGACGTAGGGCCACATGGGTGCAATCTATGGCACCAAGCACTTTGGGGAAGTGTGCCACCCTGTAAAAGTCCTGGACCACGGCCTTCCTTTCTGCGGTTGTTCTGGGCTTGTATATGTGCCTGGCAACTGAGGGGCGTGCAGTCATGATTGCCAACACCTGGTGTAGGCAGCACGACTGCATGGGCTGTGAGACACCCCCAACTATGGCAGTTGTCCACTGAAATGACCCAGTGGGCAGAAATTCTGGACATTGAGCACCCTTTCCAAGGGGCTCAGTGCTTGGGAGCACAAGGTGGGTGATGTGAGGTCATCCTCCCACTCAGTGACCAGGTCTAGGATGATATGAGGTGGAAACCTATACCTGCCATAGACCTCGTCATCAGGCATCCCAAAAAGGCTGGTCCGGGGCGAAAAAATGCAGGGCCTGACTATTCTCCTCATCCGGCGGTGTCCCACGATCTCTGCTGCGAGAAAGGGACATTCATCGTAGCTGTATATACGTGTTTGTTGTTTACGCGCACATTTATACTGTGCGGGGCCGTTTCCGCCTGCCTTTGTGTGGCGGACGTGTTTACGCCTGTGCGTTTCCTTTGGTGTGCGTGGCTTTTCCCTATTCGATCCCTTAAATACGTGTTGTTCGCGCGTGTGGGCGTTCCATGTATTTCCCAGCAGTACTTCCTCAGTTACACCCTCATTTTCACGCGTTGTTCCCCATTCCGCATGTTCCGCCCCTTTTTGGTGTGTGCGCTACACGTTGGGATGTTGCAGTGACGTGTGCGCCACGTGTGGTTTCGGCGCAGCTCCCAGGAAAACACGCGCACATACTTCCATGAATCGCTTGCGTGCGATTTGCATGCGTGCACAGGATTGTTCTCGCTTGCGCCACTGATTTCGGCACACAATTATTCCATGAATCGGCCCCAATAAGCTCTGGCAGTATTTCAAATACTGTTACCGTCCCTTGCCATTGTGGTAAAGCCACCAAATTAAGATGGTGTTTTAACTGTGGTAATAGACATTTATGGAGTAAAAAAAAACATGGGGTATTTAGAGCATTTGCCGTGGTGGTAATTCAACCTACTGTAAATTGTCATTTTTTATGGTAATTTTGTAGAAAGACCTCTACCAAAGAGCTGTAGGAATTTGGAGGTATGCTAAAAGCGGTGCTCTTTCTGTTATGGCCACTTCTTTTAATGCACAACCAAACTAATCGTGAGGCCCTAAGTCTAATTGTTAAATAAACTATAAATACATCCCACCTCACAGAGAATGGGCTTGATTTACAAAACATTTTTTAATAGAAAAATACCATTAAAAAAGGTTATGTAAATTAGGCCATATGTATTTTCCAATGAAACTAAACAAAATACAAAAGAAATGGCTGCCAAACTTTAGAGGAACAATGACACACCTGCCAGCCAAAATGCAATTATAAAGAGTTAACTTATGAATATCACAGAGGCTGTTTAGAAGTGCTCAATTACAACAAATAACATGTAAGAACTATTTGAACACATGTAATGTTTTTCATTAAACGAGGTGCATTTTGAATGACTTTCTATTTAACTACCATGTAACATAATGTCAAATATCACATGAATAATGTCTCGTTTCCAAACTCATTAGATAATGTAAAGGAGTTTCTGTGTTGTATGCAGCCATTTTGAATTAAGACCATTCAGACGTATTCAAATTATATTTTAAAACGCTATGAGGAGATGACAGACAGTATATTATGAGTTAAATAGATTGAGTTAAGTTTGTTGATGCAGCCTACACTTATTAAACTATCATTACTAGTAGAAAACACGTAAAAGAGTATGGTTGTCCTTTTTAGACTGTCTGGTGTGGGTGCTACCACAATATCGGACGGCCTTTCACGCCTTGGGGACGTGGGTACATGTGTGGCTTTGGCCCTCTGTTTTTTCTACAAAGTACAAACTTAGACCTTGAACCCAAGATTGCAAAATGTGCATAACGAGGTAAACCCTAACAAACATTATTGTACCTATGTCAAAGCTAGAAACCAATAGTGCCTAACATTTTAAGATGAATCAAATCTATGCCAAAACATGTTTTCTCTGATGCCAACACGTATCAATGGTTTCAGAGAAAACTAAGTGATTTGTGTTGTAACATGAATTTTGAACACCCAAGTGAAACGCTTTGAAGCACTTCACTTGTGTATAAGCGCTAGATAAACAATTAGAATTACACACACATTTAAAAAAATGTTATTTATGTGAAACCCAAAAGTGATGATCATTTTCTATGTTTATGTTTGAAAGGACTTAATTATTTTGCCTAGCATTGGTATTCTTTTGTGCTTTTATATATATTGAGGTGTGTGTGTCTTGTGATTGTAAACAACAACATGACAATGGCAGGCAGTTTGTGTTTATTTCTGTAGGCAAGCTGCCTGTATCTATGTGGAATTGTGTATGTGACTTACCCAGTATAGAAAGGTAGAGAACCACTTTTCATTTCTTGATTTACAATTTTAAATAAAATAGAACATTTAGATTAGGAACTGCCTACTTCTCGTGCCAGCTTTTGGGGTGGGATTGTCAACATAGGAGGTATTAGATATGGGATATTTCTCCAGAAAAAGAATCAAACTATAGACATTTAGATTTATTCTTTAGATTTAAGTCATTACAATCTTGACAATGCATTGAAACAACAAAGTATACTTAAACAAGAACAAAACACGTTATCCTTAATTAAACAGTATTGTGTACCATTTTTGTTGCCTCATACACCTATGAGCCAAAAAAAAAAAATAGTAAACTTTGTATGATAATACTTTACATCAATATTGATATTTAAAAGGTCAGCAAACATTATACCTTTTGGTGTTGCTTGCAGAGTGCTATAAAGGAATGCAACATTCTATTCAGTTAAATTAGAGTTTGGAGTAATGTCTGTAACGTGGGAGTTTATCCTAATCAGACTTGGAGTGATTTCAAGGTTGGAAGGAGCTGATGTTGAAATGAATTAGAAAGCTATATGTTTTTGTAAAAATTACGATTTGTTTAGTGTGCTCACACTTTAAAACAGTCTGCACTGGTGAATTTCTAAAACAGAGAGGCATATGTGATGTCACTAAACTGACAGATAAAAGCAATTGAAGTGAGAAAGGATTATCCATTAAGCAGGGTTTGTAAGTGTACTGCCTCAAGAATGTGTTTTTAAATAATTGATTGAAATGGTGCATTATGTAAAACCCATTAGAATATAATCAAGCAAAAAGAACATACAATTTATAATCATTTGGGAATACATTACAATCTCAAATAGATGTCAAGTAACCAAAAGTACACAGGAGCATTTTGCAGGCTGGCTGTGGCCAACCAAAAAAAAAGAATGTCTGCTAATCGCTGATATGCCTACATTGTGGTTTAAAACACATTTTTATATTACCAGTTCCCAAGAATATATGTCAGCATTGTCCTGTAAAACAGTTTTTTTGTTGTTGCTGCAAGTACTTAAAATATATGTCATACACTCTAATAAAAGCATTGTTATACTTCCTGTGCCAAAATGAAATCATTAGGTCGGTCAGAGAAATATGCCAGAAATGTGCCATGTTTATGTTGTCAGTGCCCAATAATACCAAAATTACCAATGTAAACACAAGCTCATTCTGCCAGTGCCCAAAAGAATATGTAAACATTGCCATTCTGAAACTATATATACCAACATCGGCCTGTAAAACATATTGGGCCTCATTACGAGTCACCCGGTATGGAAATAACGGTGACGGTAAACCCGCCACCACTGTTGTTTCCATACCAGGTGATCTCGAGTCCTGCAGGCAGAGGTGTCATTCCCGCCAGGTCTGACCTGGTGGGTTTAACACCGCCCGCCTGCAGGCGGACGTGGAAACACCGGCTCCATCACGAGATGGTGCTGGTGTTTCCATGGTCCCCATTCCCATTGAGTCCTATGGGACTCAATGGGAATGGGGATTTACCGAATTCCGCCTCCAGAAATCCCGGGTCACCGGGGTTGTAATGCCCCGGTAATTCCGGGAATCACAGAGGCGGAATGTTAATACGAGTCCAGCATGCTACCGCCAGACTCGTAATGAGGCCCATTGTCATGCTGCCAATGCCCAACATTGTATGGCCGCAGTTTCAGTATAAAACATTTTTTTTTATTTTGCCTCTACCCAAAGGAGATCACGAGGCCTGTCAACCCAATTTGCATGTGGCATGCTTCCATGTGCCACCAAAACATGCCAGCATTGCCTATAAACATGTGTTCATGCTGACATTGTCTAACAATATATGATGGCGATAGGATTAGTTTTTTCTTTCTATCTGTACAGTATCTTATTTTTGAAATGAGGCTGCAGCACAAAGGTTAAGGGGTGCTGCCCATTACATTCCCTGCTTTCGAATCAGGCCAGGACGGGACAGGGAAAGGTGCGGGTTTTGGCATTCTGACTGCACTTTCAGCCTTGATTAGGAAGTGAGAAGAATGGAAAAAACGTCATTGTGTCTCATAGGGCTCTGCTCTTCATTACATAGCAGTGCAGGGTGGAACCCAAAGGGGGAAGGCCGACCACCAGCCTTCCTTAATACACCCTCTGTCGCTGCTGTGTAGTGTAATGCAAGTGGGTTTTACATACTGTGACATTTGACATTTGTGTGGCCTTTTGGTGCAACATACTGTAGGTAACACGCATTGGCGAGCCTATAGGTGTGGCTTTGCAAATGTAGAGGGTAAGCCTTTTTGTTTTCTGAAGTTGCTTTACAAAAAGATTGTACCCTCTACATTTACAACACCAGAGTTTTTGGCTTTGCCAATGCTTGCCACAACATTACTGTCCAACTATAACTTCAAGGACTTCGGCTAAAGGGTATTTGTGAAAGATCAGCAAGCTCTGTACCCCACTATTGAGAATTTAATTGGATTACAGAATACATGTTAACTGTACCAGGAGTCCCTCTATTTTAATTTCATATATTTCTCTTCTGACATGTTCAAATGGCATTGAGGTAGGGGCCTAAGAGCCAGAGGCATAAAGGAGCATTATCCCACCTCTCTTTCTGGAGTAGGACGGCAAGAAAGATATCCTCCTTACATTCATCAGCAAAGGATGCAGCGCAAAGGAACTCAATGGATCTCCTTTCATTGAGTGTTTTCTCAAAGCCAGGGGTAAACTGCAAGTGATTGACATGATCTTCTGCGGCCATTGACATTCAAAAGAGAACTATTTGCTGCTCTGGCAAATACAAGATATTCAAATAACAGTGAGTAGGACACATGCGGGTTCTTTGTGATTTGAAAATTGACCAGCCCCCAATTTCGTTTTAAGTTCCTGTATTCAAATTGAGCAGGTTAGAATCGCTCTACCATCAGCCACGCGTTGTTGAATTTCAGCTTGTTTGGGGTGGTGTTTATAAAGCTAATGTATAAAGATAGCCTAAAGTGTTGATTGTGCTGTCAAACACAAAACAAAATAAAACAGCTGGAAACAAACATCAGTTTAACATTGTAATAGTAGATTGCTCAATATGTGGAAACAGGATCAATCACAAATAAGAAATATAGCACCTTACATAGGGCATTGCAGGTGTACAGTAATGCTGCAATTTTTTGGAGTCAAGATTGGATGTGTGTGTAGCAATTCTCCTGGCTTTACTCAGAATGTTAGTGTCTCATATGCTCCTGCTGTAAGGCAATCATTGCTAGAGTCCTTAGGACTAATATAACAGGAACACAAGTGTGGAATGAGTCAACCTTTGTGTTTTATGATACAAACGTGTGTGTAGTAGCCATTGTATATCCAGATAAACTTGAGTAACATGGGAGATGTGTGAATATTAACAAATGAAATATGACGTGTGTGCATTACCACATACACACAAAGGAGCACCTGTATGTGCTTTTCAAGACCTGTTTATATACAAGAAAACAAAGAGGACATTGATTCCATCAATTCTACAATGGGTTAATTCATGCAACCACACTGGGCAAAAGTCTGTGACAAATAAAAAAGCACAGCTTAACAGCCCAGGTTCACTGTGTCAAAGGTAACAGTTTAGTATGGCTTCGATTCCAATACGTATGCCAGACGGCACGGCACCACCTAATTACAGCTTGTGGCAGGGCACCCTATAAAATCATCTTTGGTGCCCAACTATACAATTCTGCCTATTAGATGCCTACAGAAGAGGTTCAACTCTGCTGGTGCAAAAGCCTGTGGAAAATAAAGAAGCGCATATTCATAGCCATGCATTTCACTTAGACAAATGTGAGCCAAGGGTAGGTAGCACGCAAGCTGATAACCATGTGTAGTACTGAACGTATGTAGGCATATAGTTTGTTAATGCTGGACTGCATGATGCCACCTACTAACTGTCTATGGTACTCTGACTTTTTACATCCAATGTTAGTGCTCAACTACACATTGTTGCATATTAAAGTGCTGGGGTCTGCCTCCACAGTACTGCACAATGGCATGGCACATAGATTAAACTGGTAGCATTCTGTTCACATCAGGCAGGCCTCCTCACCAGGCATGTGTCAGTGTTCATCCAGGCATGACGGGGAAATAATATGAATATAATAAATGCAGCAAATAAGTTAAAACATATCAATACACTTTCTAGACATTGACGTAATGGAACCATGTGGTCATAAGATTTGTACAGCTGGCAAATTATGTGGTTATGTGGGAACATGATGGCAATGATTACTTCAGAGCCACAACTGTGGGTTTTGACAATGCTTGCTTCTAACAAGTAGTCAATACAAGTAACCGACGTGTAGATACATTTATTACTTCAAAACCAGAGACACTTGGTTAAGACATTTTATTACACCAGGAACTGATTTACAGCTGCAATTAAGGTAATAGTGTTTAGACGACTGATTGGAAATAGCTATCACAGCACCATCAAAGCCCAAAGTTGATGTTACTGGATTATAGAGCATAAATATGAGGTCCCAAGAAGGTGGTTTCCGGTGGGGAGGGGCAGGTAGTGGGTGCTAACAGCCATAGGGGTCAGTAAGGCCATAGGTGGCAAATAGGCTGTGTGTTTATTTTATTTATTAATACATTTGTATAGCGCTCTTAACCTGTGGGTGTCTGGGCTCAGGTTACATCTTAGGTAGTTGCAACAGTTAGCAGGCAGAGAACAGTTATTGAAACAGGTTGGTTTTTAGTCTCTTTCATAAAAAGGTGTAGGATGGCTCAGAGAAGGAAAGCTGGCGCCTCCAGCTTTTGGACACTTGAACCTGGGGGGGCATAGTCAGTTGGCATAAGTGGAGCATGTGGGCCTAGCAGTGGCAGGCTTGGAGCTCCGCTGGTCCTGATAGCCAGGTGCAGTGTTATCGAGGCAGCGGTGGGTGATGGTCAGGATTTTAAACTTGATTTGTTCTTGGACTGGGAGCCAGTGTGCATTCCTCCTTGCTGCAGTCATGTGGTCCTATTTGCTTAGCCCCAGCTCAGCTTTAAGGGGCATTGGTTTTGGATGGCTTGTAATTTGTTCAGGTTATGCTTTGAGGTGCCTCCCAGGAGGGTGTTCTTCCTCAGAGTTTAGTGGCCATAAGAGCAAGAAACTCCTACTTGACTTTTTTTTGTAACGTGGAACTGTCTCAAAGGCTGCATTTGTACTTCATAATATCTTGCATGAAACATATGGGATGAACATCTTCAAGGTTACCATTGGGTCCCTTCAATGGATGGCTTGGTGGGCCATAAAGAGTGTTTGGAAATGGATACCAATTGGAAGCTAGAGAAGGGTCTGGAGTGCAATGGTGATTTTTTCGCATCATGTCATTCTAAGCAGAAGTCTTGTTGCTGTACGATGTGCTCTATGGAAGCAATTTTAGAGGATTATCCAGAGGCTGTTGGCAATGTCTTATCTTGAGGGTTTTAGTATGATGACCACAACAATTCTGTGTGAGAAAGACAAGTAAGGCATGATGCATTAGATCTATCTTAAATGGAAGGAGCAGTTTCTGGCTAGTGCTTTGACTTGTTTCTCTGAGGTGAAATAGTTGTTTGACTTTCTCATTTTCTGAGGGTAGTCACCCTCTCATTTGGCGAATGGATTCTGAGGGTAGTCACCCTCTCATTTGGCGAATGGATTGTCATGGTGTGATGTCTTGTTGAAGCAGATCATTATTTCCATTTTGTTTATTTTTAATACATGGTTGGTCTCCTGAATTTCATTAAAGATACATCTCTGAATAGGTCGGGGTACAATTTGTAGATGATGCAGGTGTAATCTGTGTAGTTGTAGACTTAAAACCCTTGATTATTAATGATGCCCATAGTGGGGTCATATAACTGTCTAAGAGCAGAGGGAGAGTAGACTGGATATCTGTTAAACATTGCATGTGGTTTTCTGGAGGGTTGAATTGAATGGTGTCATATGGTTGGTCTCAGTCCTGTTGAAGTTAAACAATGTCACCGAGCATACCTCTCCTAACTCCAAACCTGCATTAACAATTCTTTTTATCATGGATTTGTGACCGATGGATGCCCAGGAGGTTTCATGCAGCAAATCTGCAATGTTCGTTAGGCTATCCGAGAATGCTGAGACTGTAGATTCAGTTCCTCTCATTGGCCTAAGGATGTTATTAGATTCTAGGTGGTGCAGTAGCTGTTGATACATGCATTTTCCCATGATCTTCACTGGGTAGGGAAAGTTGGAAACTAGATGGTTGTAAGTTGATACAGAGGGACAAGCTGTCTGTTTTTTTAGTAGATGCCTATTATATGGTATCTATAGTGTTTGCACTATGGAGAAATTAAGTAAAGTCCACAAAAGATGGGTACATATTTATTATCAAAGCATATTTTTGGAGATATCTGGTGGGTACGGATCCTCTTCTGGACCTGCTTGATCGATGGTATTGATTTGAGTGATGAATAAATTAACTTCTAATCTACAAATCGATGATGTATAGTTAAGGTGCAACCGTACAAAGAAATATGGCTTAGTTCTTATGGACTAAGGTTTTCTGCTTTATGTCCAGGGCATTGTGTGTCTTTGTCACTTTATTAAAATAGTGGGGTGAGATAGTGTTGAACAGATGTAACAATGGCATCTACGTGTTGCTGCAGGACAACAAGTTCATAATATCCTTGATAAGTCTGAACATTTTCTTTTGCAACACAGCACTCATAATTTTTGGTCAAAGTATTTTTCTTTCTTGTCTTTTTTTAAAATTAATTTATTTGTATTTGGCAAATAAACCTTTATAAATATTTCATCATATTTCCAATGTCATAGAAAATACAGTATAACATCACAACACATAAACAACTTATCTATTTAAATATTTACATATAAAAAGAAAAAAAATGAACAAAACAAGGATATCCTTACATCACATCAAGAGATCTCAGCAATATTGTGTTTTGCATTATTGTATTAGGGAAGATGTTCAATTTACTAATTTCATTTACTACAACTTATTTTGTGTGAATTTCACACAGTATTCATCTCCTTATTACTCTTCCAATTCCTCAAGATGAACCTCCAGAATTTTCAGAAAACGAGTTAAGGCCAAAATCAAGGCCTGTCTAAAACCCCACATACAACGTGCCCATAACATTTCTCTTGACAGATTAAGTTCTCGATTAAAATAAGAGGCAAAGTGCATTATACATAGACTTTCAAAACATTCGCAATGTATCACCAGATGTTTTAGCATTTCTTGCTTAGACTCTATTGCACAGAATCTGCAACCTTCAATTCGACTCACAGTGTTAGTTTTCTTCCAGTGTTTGGTCCTTTCGTTAGTATGAAAGAGATCTAACTTGAATCTTAGATGTTATTTTCTAGCTTTGCTACATGGAAAGATCAACAAATAGTGCATCCTAGGGAATTGTTTGTGGGAGAAGCATGTAATATCTGTATAGGATTTATAAATGCATTCTGCTCAATCGTTTTTGCCCAGTCGTATTGCATCCATCTCATTTTTACAGTGTGTTCACGTTCACACAGATTTTCTGGTGCGTTAGCAATCAATTTTAGGTACATATTCATTTTGTTGACATAACCTTTTAATGAAGCAGGATACTCTGTCCCAACCATTCTAGCAAAATCCTCATAAAATGAATTAACAGGAGGATTTATCATTTTTCCATAATTCACCAACATTCTCCACCCCAGTTTGGCTGATAAAGATTTTAGCCCCAGTTCATGTAGAATCATCGTGTTGGGCAATGCTTTTGGTAAACCCAGCACCTGTTTCCAGATTTTAACCTGTATTTTATTCAGCATAGTTGTTAAATCTAATAAACAAAGGTCTAAACCATATAGAATGATAGGTTCTATTTTAAGAACATAAAAGTCTAGAACCGGGACTAATGAAAATTTCGCATGTCTAATATATTTTATTTTGATTTGAGAAATGAGGTGAATTATTTTTAGATTGAGAGTTCTGTTCCACATTGTAAGAGAGTTTACATCTGTTAAATTGTATCCCAAGTATCTTGCTTGCAGGACCCTTTCTATAAATGTTCCCTCCAGGTTCCATTTATATTTATGTACTTTCCTTTTATTAGCAAAAACTAGAATGACACATTTTGAGGGATTAGTTGCAAGATTATGCTTGGTGGCATAAGCATAAAACAGGATCAGCTTGTTTTGAAGCCCATAGGGTGTCTGATCAAATAAAATGATATAATCTGCGAATGCCAGCCAGTTTATTCTTGCTTCTCCCAATTTAACAGGAAAGCTCACCAGTTTTTCCCAGATTATATCCATGTCTGCAATATACAAATTGAAAAGCATGGCCGCAAGTTGACAACCCTGCTTAACTCCAATTTCGGTCTCAATATATTCGGTCACTGACCCAGATTTATTTATCTGTATCTGATACGAGGTGTGATTTTACAGCAGGGCTATCAATCCTACCAAAGTTGTAGGTGTCCCATATCGTATCATTTTACACCACAGCAATGAACTGATAACCCTGTCAAATGCGGTAGACAGATCTAATGATGCCATGTAAATTGCTCCTGAGTCTGTATGATGGGATGTTTCTAGAAGGTGGGCGAGAATGGTAGCATTTAATGTGGTGCCCATTGCCCTTCTGAACCCAACTTGAAAGTGTGATCACAGATTATTCTCCTTTACCCATTTTTCAAGTACCCTGAGCAGCAAAGAGGCAAACACCTTAGCAGGTACATCTATCAACGATATAGGTCAATAGTTTTCTGGATCAGCGACAGGGCCTTTTTTTATAAATTGGTACGAATTTTGCATTGCACCAAGAAGGAAGAATCACTTTGTTTTGAAAATCAGATCAAACATAGGTTTTAGCATTTTGGCCCAAAAAATAGGGATCATCTTTTAATAGACACAGGGACAGCCCGTCAGGGCCAGCAGCCTTAGAGTATTTTAATTGTCCATTTTATTTCTTCTATATCCCATGGGCAAATACTCAGAATGTTATTGATAAGATTTTCAAGATCAGCAGCAGGAAAGCGGTTAGGTAGCATATTTTTTTGACTAATATATGTAGTCCATACCTGGCCGCTAATATTACATTTTAGTGTAGCAACTTCGATATTGTATCGATATTCGATATTGTATCTGTTATCATAGCTGGAATTTGGCATCGATAACTGCTGTAGTGTTAAGGCCTTTAACTGAAATCTTACCACCGAAGAATTATGTTCTACTAGGGAGGAGTGATCCTGTAGGCTCATTAACCTCTTGTCATATTTCCATATATCTTGGTTAACTGAGTATGCACAAGTCCTACATAATTTCGACCTCTATGAGAGGCAAGTTAGGCACATGCGCCAACAAATCCACCAGAATCTTAAATGTGGTCTGTAGAAGCTTGTGGCCACCCAAACCTAAATCACAAATAAGCGTTGGTACACACATATTCACTAGGTTTCTTGAGACAGCAATATAATCTATCGAAGACATAGCATTCCCCCTCGTCCATGTAAAATGATTTTGATCATACGCATATGGGACTAAATGGCAACCTCATTCTGTTAGAAAGTACATCCAATACCTCCCGTTTTCCCGGGATCTCAAGGTTGCCTTGTGAGGGTGTTGGCCTGGCCTTTTTCCAAGTGACTCCTCCAGCAAAGCATTAAAGTCCCCACCCATTATCGTCTCATAGTGTTCATTTTGGAGGAATGCTTTTTGTAGTGTTTCATCCAGATCGTTTAGAATCTTTTCTATACCACAGTTAACTGGATTCCAATATATGTTTATGAGGAGTATCTGATAAGCATGTATACAAACTTCTGTGATTAGCAGTTCATCAGTTGAGGATATAAAAGCAAAGTCAATGTTTGCACTGTTTTGGACCATTGTCGCTAGCCCACCAGATGGGCGTTCTTGGGAGCCTCTTCTAGCAGGATGACTAAATACCATAAACCCATCTAGATTCAAGTGTTTCATGGCCATAGTTTCTTGGATTAGAATAATACAGGAATGTTGGAATATAGATCTTTCCGCGTGGCATCTTGTAAGATTGTTAAAACCACAGCAATTCCAGCTTGCAAGCTTAAAGGATGTAAGTTGTGATGACTTGGGCGAGTTATCAGTGCTGCCTGAAACTTTAGAAATGGGTTCCAAACATACAAGCCCTTTCAGAGCATTTACAACAGATACTAATTGCGAGAGTATGTCTGAATTTAAAGCTACATTCGCCTCAGCTTGACTTCTATTCGAAACTTCCTTTTCAGACCTCTCAGGTTGAAATTCAATAAACATAGTATATTCCTGACAACTTTCAAATGCATATATTTCGTATCCCAGCAAATTGAAGTTATCTTTGTTCCCAAATCAATTTAACAATTACTATAGATTTAATTTTGCACACCATTCTGTTGTTATTGACAGGTGCAAGTTTTATCCACTCAATATCTTGAGACTGTAAACTACGCAAGGTAGGAATTTGCTGGAATATGTTTAGCAAGTGATTGCGATTTATCCTCTCCCTTCCATTTACATCCAACTCACTACTCCAACCAATGAACAATTGCATTTCTTTAGATATCTCCTTGTTGGAGGGACCCTTTGTTAGAGACTTTTTACATCCTATATGTTCACCTTCTCCCCCCCTGGCGTCTCTGTTCTTACACATTTGATCTTGTATTTTCGACTCCTTACTTGTCATATCACCTTTCTCAGCTATTCCAGTATCACCATCATTGGTGCTACATGATTGTTTAGGCGATACAGGCAGAGATTCCAATATGTCCTGCTTAGGTTTTTCTTTCATAGAATTGTATGCTTCAAACATATATACAGGGTTTGTGTATCTGTTTTCTTTCCAGGACCAGACAAGATGATTTCTTTAGCATGTTCTCCATCACAACTGTCTTTTCTAAATGATTTTTTATTTTAAATTATTGGATAAAAGGCAGCAAGATTAGGTTGTTTCATGGGTACAGATTCCCCTCCCACTACGTTTGGAGCACAAACTTTCCTCCCTATAGTGATAGAGTTTTCAGATTGAACTTGTTTCTTTTTAAATTGTTTAACTGTCACAGGATTTTGCCCTTCTAACTCCAATGAGTTTATAGATTCCACATCGGACTGACTTGAGGCAGTGCACTGATCTTCCTCCTGCCTTGTCCCACCCTTGAGGAGGCCCTGGCTAAAGTCTTTTTCCTCGTAGACCCAAATTTTCTTATTTTTCTTTTCTGCATTTGACGGGCCATCTAGTGTCCGCTTTGCAGCTTTTTGTTGTTTTTTTTAGCTCTTAATTGCAATTTCTTTGCTTTTCGTGACACAAAGTATTTCCACTCTTGATTATCTTCAAGCTCCTTTTCAACTTTATCACTCTCTTCCTTACCCTTGGCCTTTTGCTCTTCTGACTCAATAACTTTAGTCAATTGCGAGGGACTATCAGCAGTATTAGTAGTAGTAGTCTGCATTACTTCAACAACCTGCTCACTGTGTGGAGCCCAATCATCTATCGGAATCAAATGTGTTTTCCTCAAGAGATTTTCTAGCATCAATATTCGTTCATGATGTAATTTAGCCACTTTTATTAGTTCAATCTTGTCAATTTCATCTCTTGAGGGAAGGAATCTGTCTAACTTCTGCAAAGGTTTCAGTTAATTACTGATATTCATCTCATAATCATAATGACTTAAATCTGTCTGACAAGCCTGCGACTCCTTCATCACATTCACTTTCGGCCACTCTAGAGAGTCAATTGTCGTCTGGGTCATTTTGTGGATCGGGGTTCCTTGACTCAGAATAGGCCTCTCGTGTTCTAGCATAAAACCTTCCAATCTGTTCAGTTTGCCAGTCATTTCAGCAATAGACCCTTTAATTTCTCTGATGGCATAGTGGGTAAATTCGTGTCCCTTGTCTAACAGGTTTAAAATCTGTGTTAGCAAGGGAAATGTCTGGCAATTTTGGTAATTTAAATCTAACATAGTTTCATTGATGAGGTAGTTTTCTTGGGCTTTGTCATACAGGTGTATATTATCTTTTCCTCGCTTATTCCTTTCCATAGGAAAAGCATCAAATCCTCCAAAATCATCCACATTGTGTATTTTCTCGTCAACTCCCCCTCGACTGTCTGTGAGGTGATTAGTATCATCCACCAGATGGTTCTCTTCTTCCCCCTCAAAGGAGGGTAATTTATCACACCTTATGACAGGCACAGTACTATGTAGATGTACGTAATCTCTGTGTTTTCTCAGGGTGGATACCGGAGTAGAGGGCCCAAAAGACATTCATACACGCTTGTCCAACTCTGCCATAATGGCTGGAGCTAGCATAGAAATATCGGCTATATTGTATGAAGATTTTATACCATCCAACATCCCGAAAAGGATCGGATTGAGAGCTTGTGGTTTCCACACATTCATTCACGGAATTCTGTGCACCATTCAGTTCACTCAAATATAGCACTTTCTCTCCACAAGTCCTCATCTGTGAAATAGGAGTCGGTGTTACTTCACTCTCAGGTTGCTCAAGGTGTGCCACTGAAGCATTATATGGCAACTTAGATAAATTAGCTATTGAGGGACCAGATGGCCATACCACCAAGACTCCTTGAGTGTCCATTTTTTGGTCATCCTCCAATACCTTCACAACCCTCTTATTCTCTTTCTTTGACATGTTTTTGTTATTAATTTTCTCATTTTTAGCCATTGTACATTTGCGCAATTTCCCATTTCTGAGTAGGGAATCCATTTCGATTTGTATGAAAGATTGTATGCAACAACTTGGCACTCAGTATCTTGTCTTCCACCCAGCTACTAAGTGCACGTTTAACCTAATACGATCCCATAGATAAATCACAGAGGGGTTCAAGGAATTAGTTTCCACAGTCACCCCACCAAGAAAAAAACACACTTGCTACAATGAGAAGTACTAGTGCTCGTCAAAGCCAGGCTTTACAACAAAACCGGGCTCAAAAGCTCCAGGCCCACAGTTACCCTTGGCTGACAAGACCGCTCTAACTGTAGCTCTAGTTTTGATTCTTTTCACATGCACATTTTAAATAGAGGTGGGGCTCAAAGGATACTTCCAACAGTCACCCCATCAAACCAAGACCTTACTTTCTATTAATGCACCCAACGTGTGTCAGGCTGTACAGCAAAATTGGGCTCAAAGGCTCCAGGCCCACAGTTTCCCTTTGCTGACAAGTCCGCACTCACATTCGTTCTAGTTTTGATTCTTTTCACATGTACGTTGTAAATAAAGGTGGGGCTCAAAGGATGCTTCCCACAGTCACCCCATCAAACCAAGACCTTACTTTCAATTAATGCACCAAGCGTATGCCAGGCTGTACAACAAAAACGGGCTCAAAGGCTCCAGGCCCACAATTACCCTTTGCTGACAAGTCCGCTCTCAAAGTAGCTCTAGTTATGATTCTTTTCACATGCACATTGTAAGTAGAGGTGGGGCTCAAAGGAGACTTCCCGCAGTCACCCCACCAAACCAAGACCTCATTTTCAATTAATGCACCAAGTGGATAACATTCTGTTATTTATGATATGGTGCGCAGGCTCAAAGGCTAAAAGCTTGCAGTCACCTCACGCACCCCACCTTTACACTTTGAGATGGATAACACTCTTAGTATTGTGCTGTTCTCTGAACAAAGCTTAACACGTTCTATGTGTCAATGCAGCACTAACCTAACATTGTGTCAACATTTTTCCTTTAACCTACAGCACTCCCGTGACTTGCAGAGATCACAGGCTTACCAGTACCTCACTGGTTTATTCACCCCTCTCATGGGCAATGCTTAGCTCTAATCACACTTGGGATGTCACATAAAATGCCATCGTACTTTGTTTACAGCTGGAATCTACCAAGTGCTCTGCTTACTCATCAAGTGCTTCCTCGAAATCAGCATGGTTAGGCACACCTAAACCCCGTCATGTGGGAAGAGCAATTACAAATCAGACGCAATTACACAGAACATCTCCCCTCAAATCAGTCACTTCGCACTGCATTTGCCAATGGGAAGGCACTACTAAGTGCGTCCACCATAACATGAAGGTAACCTCTTTTGTAGTTCGACCCCGTATAAACCAGGCACCGTGGAGCAGTCCTTCAATCGTATACCATTCCGCAAAGTCAAGCAGTACTTCAAATGCTGTATCGAAATTCAAACATTTAATACGTTTGTCAACTTCAAGTTGAAAAATGAAAGAAAAGCGGTCGAGTTCCGTCTAGTGTGAGATTAAAGTTCTCCTCACACTGTTAAACAGCGACCCCTCTCAGACCTTTCCAAGCACACCAAAAAGATATACTTTACTCTTCAAATCTCACTGCTTGCTTGCAGCTTACCATGATGATGCAAGATAATCTCTCCTGCACTGCAGCGCGCACCGCCCAAGAACATAAAACACACAGCTGGAACACCACGCCGCGCCTGCGTGGTGTGTATGTAGGCTGGAACTTAGATCCGTAGAAGTAGAAAGAGGACTGGTAGTTGTTATTCCACAGTCCAAAGTCCTCAGAGACAATAAGGCACACATGCAGCCACGTTTAGAACCTCCTGCACTTGCTGCACAAAACACACTGCTGGCACACCGTGCCGCACTCCCCACCTGCGCGGTGTGTATGTAGGCTGGAACTTAGATCCGTAGAAGTAGAAAGAGGACTGGTAGTTGTTATTCCACAGTCCACAGTCCTCAGAGACAATAAGGCACACGAGCAGCCACGTACAGAACCTCCTGCACTTGCTGCACAAAACACACTGATTGCACACCACACTGTCTTTTAAGGTTTCCACCCTGTAGGTATGATCCTGTCAATAGTCAGCATGTTTGTCTATGTTGATAGATGTTCCTCCATATTTTGTACATCATTCTGTTACTTCTTTAGGTCATGCGGGTTATTTGTGCACAATCAGACTGCATCTTATCCCTCTGAGTAGGCGGTGTAAGTACAAGACAGTAATCAACCTTTTTACACTTCACTATTGCACTCCGGCGTGTCAAAGTTGAAAATTACGCAGAAGTGACCTGTTTATGTCAGGTGCAAACGTGATGGAAAATAGAAAATGAGCCTGTATGAAATCCATTCTATTAACTTCTTTTGCTGGAGTCTCTGACTCTTGTGCTGACATTTCAGCTTTGGCATGCACAAATGGTAGTATTCTCCTGAAATAAGATTGCTTAGTCTCTGTTTTTCTCATGCTGATTCTGGAGTCTGCTTCTCATTGGGGCTCAGTTACTGTGCTTGTATCTTTTCTGAAGGCCGATAGTCGAATCCACAAATTATGTTTCTTCAATTTTACAGCGGTGGGTGCTGATGAAACCACTTCATGCAGACCAGTAAACTTGGGTTGGTTCCATTTACCATTGTGCTGTCATGTGTAGACCTGATCTCCTGGATGTAGCTGTGGTTGAGGTGTTTCTGTGTTGTGTGGGTTCGCTGGGGTCCTTTGATACGTCTTTGTGATCATCTGATGAGACAAAACTGTTGTGTATATCAACAGATTCTTAGGATATACATTACACTTTATCTGTGCTCCTATGAGTGTCTGTCAGTGTTCATGTTGGAGCAACTGCCGTATGCTTCCACCTACCTGTTACCACCTATTGTAGTGACAAGTGGTGATCCTTGCTTGGCTGGTTGCACAAACTGAACAGTTCTAACTACAAACAATAAAGCCAGCTCCTTTTAAGATGTTTACACATTTTAGCAAGCTTATTTGTCAATAAACAGTTCATTCTTTCGACAATACTATTGGCTTGTGGGTGGTAAACTGTGCATAGCTTGTGTTTGATTTCCAGTCATTTTATAATTTCACTAAAGAATTCATTTGAAAAATGAGAGCCAATGTCAGACATTAGGCCACTGCATATTCCCCACCGTGGAAATACCTCTCTAATCCAAAATGTAGCTGCATTCACACATGGGCCAGCCTCAATCCAACAGGAAAATGGACATAAAATCGAGATTAGATGCCTGTATGCACTATACCTGTTCATCATGTTGATAGTATAGTTCTGGTAACTGCTCCTGTTGCACAGCTATGACAGGCATGTTACTTTCCATTAGAAAGGGCATTTAAGTTGCCGTTTTTTGGCAGCTGCACCAGCAGCTGCGTATTCGCATGGAATTGTATCACAAAGGCTAAATGGAGAGGACATTTCTATGCATTGAGTAGTCTTGCTAATAATGAGGCATGTTGAACTGGTGACCCATCTGATCTCCTGTACCTTCTCCTCTTCCATCTTGATAGACCTGAATGAACTGTGGAGGCTACATAAGCTGAATCTGTGTATATGGTAACATCATCATCTGATGATACTTCCAGTGCTTCTATGAGTGCAATGAGTTCTGCTGCTTCTGCTGAGAAGTGGGAAGGCAATATTTTTGCATTACTATTTGGTATTCTTCTTCATGATCTTTTCATATCTCAATATGGCTGCACCTATGTGCCATTGACCATTCTCCTGATTTATCGTTGACGACCCATCTACTACATTGACTTCTCCTGTGTGAAATGTGTCTTCAATCACCCTGCTGTGGTCCTCAGGTTCTCCTTCATACACTACACAGTCATGTACCTTATCTTGTGATTCAATGGGTTTTGATACAAATTATGCTGGTTGTACAATGTGACATCTCACTATGTTGATAGCTGGGTTAGACAATATGATATTGTATACCAGTGCTCTCTGTGCAGTGAGGGTAGACTTGTTTCTTTCTAATATGCTAATATGCTGAAAACTGCATGATTAACATATGTCATTATTGGGCATCCATTGTAATGGTGGTAGATTTCTGAATTGCAAATGTAGCGGCTACTAGAGACTATTGGCATGGGAAATTTCATTGCATGACTGGGTCTAAGAGCCCACTATAGTAGGATAGGAGCTTGTGTTTCTGTGAGGATTTCTCTGTGTGGACTGCTGTCATTACTTGTCCATTTGTATGTGAGAGCAAATAAAAACTGTTTGTTATGAACTGGTGTTGTTAACACTGGGGCATTGCTTATGGATGCTTTTAAATCATCAAAACATTCGGTCATATCGTCTGTCCGTTAAAGGGATACTTTCTTTTTCTAGGCATCTTTGAGTATTTGTACTAAGGGCCTGACATATGTGGAATAATCGAAGATCCATGTTCTGCAATAATTACATAGGCCTAGGAATTGCTGCATCTCTTTCACTGTATTGGATTGTGATGTGTTTCTGACTGCAGTGGCTCTGTCTGGTGTCACTCTCCTTCCTGATAGAATCTGCGTTAATTGCACTACTTCATTTTGGCAGTACTGTAATTTCTATTTGTCCAACTTGTATGCTTTGTCTGCAAGGAGTTGCAGGAGTTTGATGGCGTCTTCTCTACACTGCTCTTCTGTGGTGCTACAAACTAGCAATTAATTTACATATTGCAGCACTGTGCTTGACATCTGTACTTTTCCTAGGTCCAAAGGACCCTATTGAAGACACTAGGGATGTCACAGTACTTCTCTGGTAACCTTGTGTGCTGGTACCACTGATCATGGTATGAAAACGCTGTAAGGTACTGGCAATCTGGATGTAAAGGCATGTTTGAAGTCAATCACTGTCACTGTAAAGTATGTGGCATCTGTGGTTATGTTACAGAGTATTGAAGCTGAATGGGCACTAGTGGCTACTTTGCTTCCACTATATTGTTAAGAGGCCTGAGATCTTGTATGAATCTCCACAATGAGCCTTTTGCTTTTTTCACTTTGTATATCACTGTGTTGATTGGTGATGTGGATGGTACTATGATGCCTTGCTCAATTAGTGCTTTAATGGTGTCACATATTCCCTCATGTGCTTCTCTGGCTAGTGTGTAATGTTTTACTCTGGGGGGTATTGCACCTGGTTTCAATTTGATCTTCACTGCTCCTATGCTGTTCAATAACTCTACATCATGTTTTTTTTTTCTGTCCATAATCGACTGCACACTGTTGCCAAATTCTTTATCCAATCGTGTTAGTTGTGCTGTTGTAAATAGCATTGTCTGTGGTACCTCTCTGTGTTGTACTACCATGCAAATTGGTATACAGATTTTAAACAGTATTTCTCCCTCTGATTCTGTATATGCAAGTACATGCTTGTCAGTAATGTCTCTCAATGGCAATGTGAGATCTATGCATAATACTGTACGGCATTCTATTCCCTTGTCATCTGCACCTGTTAGAATGATGGCGTATCTTCTGGTTATTAATGCATTGATGTGTAAAGTTAACTTTGTTACTGGTGCCCTTTCTTGTGGGACTGCTAGTCTAAATAGGAATTCCACTGGCAAGAGACATATCATTTTAAACTCCGGGGAGCCATCCAATCAGGATGGTTAATACATACATGAACATCTGTTCATGCAGTGGTAGTGCTAGAATTGCATTGGTGCTGCATAGTACTTGAACTACTCCGTCTACTCTGGTGTAATGCATGCCTGGTATAGAGCATAATATCCCTTTGTCTGTGAAGGAAATGGTCATATTTAGTTTACTCAATAGGTCTCTACCCAGTAGGTTTGCTGGTATCTCAGTATTGTACAATAATGGTGCTAACATCTCTTTTGTCCCTATGGTAATTGGTAGATCTTCCATAAAAGGAACAATTATTATAGTCCCAGAGAATCTCTGTGTGCCCATGAATTTGTTGGTCAAAGGAAACCTTCCTTCCTTTATACAGGACATCGTAGCTCCTGTATCTAACATGAAGGTTAACATCCATCTTCACTCGCACTTTACGTTCCTATTCTGGGTTCGGGGTGACTGATAGGACTGTACATCTGAGGGCTTGCTGGGGGCTGTCCTATTGTGAATACATGTCTGTCGCCAGGAGCAGAAATGTGCCGTCTCCTATGACACTCACTCCCGTGTAGTCTGTCACCGCACTGTCCCTAACGGCAGTGCGTTCTGCTCCCATGGCGGGGTAATAACTTGAAAGGTTGCCTGCTGTGTGATGTTCTGTGCAATATTCGTGGTGATTGGGTTGTGTAAGAGTCGCCCCTCGGTGGGGGTTATCATTTGCTTTGGGCCTGGATATTGTGGCTGTGTGGACCCCGGAACATACCCTCCATAGGCTGGTGTCCTATCATTATTATTATTATTATGATTAGTATTGTTATTATTATTATTATTAGTATTATTAGTATTATTATTATTACTATTAGTATTAGTATTATTATTATTATTATTATTGTTATTATTATTATTGTTATTATTATTATTATTATTATTATTATTGTATTTATTAATCTAGCTTCAAGAAGCAAAACACTTATAAGATGACTCATAGTTTGGATACTGATTTGGGGCACATCTGGATGACATTGCATGGGTTGCCTTCTTCTGCAATCTCTAGAAACATATCCTACTTTTCCACATCTCCTACATGCCCCTTCGAATCTTGGTCTTAAACCTCCAAACCCTCTTCCTCTCCCTCTTTGGGAGTTACCCCACACTCATTACACCCCTCCCATATTTCATCTATCATTCCCCATGTAACCTGTTCTCCCTTGCTGGTGCTCCTTATCTCATTGCTCTTCTGTGGCATTTGTGACTACCACACCTTCCATACTTATCTTTGCTAGCTTTTTCTGCACTCATTTTGCCTGTGCTCGCTGAGCTTGCTCTTCTTTTTCTCTCTCTTTCTCACAGTTATGCTTACAATAATGTACTATGTGTGCTTGTATTTCACCCCATGCCTTTGCTTCAATGCCCACTATTTTATCTGGTTCTGTTCGCACTGCTGTTGGAAGACCCATGTGTAACACATGGTAAAATATTGGTATGGTCTTATCCCATGCTTCTTCCCTCCTCTCCTGAATTGAATGAATGGATAGTCCTCGGTCTTTGTCAGTGCACATTGTGGATGCTATGATTGATCCTATGTCAGGTTTGTCTGCGTTATGCTCGTCTCAGAGCATCCCATACCTGGGCTCGACAGTTGTTAAATGGTGCGCCATCATGTGCACCATTTTCTAGTCAAACTCCTAGGTACCCTACTTTTTCCCAAATGGTGTTTGTCTGTTCCCCTAATATGCTAGAAAGTAAACTATTCATGTCTCTCACTTCTAATGTGACTCTCACTGTTTGCTTTCAAGTGCATGCATATATCCATTTACCCACCCCCGCTGTAAGAGTGGATAGTGTCTTAATCAAGTTGTTCTTGTCCATATGTAGCCAGGGCACATACTGTGATCTCCCTACCCCATTATGCCTTAACGGGAATTGGTCGCTTTTTTCCCTTTGCCATATATTTTTCCCTTTTCTTCCCTCTTACCACTGCTATGGTTGAGGGGTGGGGTCTAAGCCACACCCCCCATGGAGTTCTCACTCTCTGCTCATTCTCTGTTTCCCAGTCTAACTCATCTTCCTCCTGATCCTCGTCACTTTATGTTGCTGCTGAATCACAATCGAACGTTTGTACATTATTCCCTCTACGTAATGAGCCCTCCTCGTCTCTCCCTTCTATATGCATGCCATCCTCTGTCTCTATTTGCACTTCCTTAATCACTGCTCTATTCATCTTCACTATTACCTCCCCTGCTGTACATATATCAGCATTACCAGAGGGCATGATCCCTCCCATTATCTTCTCTTTGTTGCCCTCTGAAGCTCCTCCTCTGTTTTCTGAATAGCTGCTTCTAGGCGCATACATGCTTTATCTTCTAGCTTCATTAAGATAGAGTCTCGGCTTATATTGTTTCCAGCGGCAATCCATGACGCTTTTGGTTCTGGTTCTGCTTGGGGTTTATACCGAGGATTTGTAAATCCCACGGCAGGTTTTACAGGATATGTTCCAGCTATAGATGGATATCTCAGCTGCACAGGCGTTGGAGCCTGCGCCAAAGTGGTGATCTCTCTAAGAGAGTGTGGGCCTGACGACTGCGTAGGCATCACAGCATGTGTGGTGCTCGTATTGTCCCTGGCTAATGAAGGGGCAAATGCTACATCAGGGGTTTTCCCTTCTGCTTCATCCCCTCCCACTGACTCCCCATCTACTTCATTGTATAGTTTCCAGAGCACTAATATGCTTTGTCTCCTATACAATTGTTTACCTTTGTACGTTGATAACAAATCTGTGTACATATGCTCTATAATGCCCTTATCATGTGTGCCTTCTGCTGGCCATGGTGTAAACATTTCTCCTTCAATCCCTTCTGACCATTCTAAATTGAACTTTATTATCTTATCCATGTAAGTCGGAAGCTCCTTGCACATATGTTCAACAGTTTTTGACAATAATGATATCACAACTAGGAACTGGACACAAACTTAATTATCTCAATAAACAAAAACCAGAAATTGACAAGATCTCCTGAGGTCACCCCCTATGGTGCACTCCAGAGTGGCCACGAAAGAAACAAAAAACTAACACCAAACAAAAGAACCAATTCTATTCACTGTGCGTCTCTGTGCAACTCAATTTTTCCCAATACATTCTTCTCGTACACACTCTATACCCACTCTCCACACTCAGACCAAGCTGCTGTCGCCTCTGATCAAATACCACCCTTTCTATCTACACTTTCTACAACAAAGTAAAAACTGTCAACACTTATTTAAACCATTTTTTATTTTTCCTCCTCTCGCTCCATTAGCAGTAGAATGGAGGGATACAGTACATGCTCGTGCAGGACTTCCCACTTTTATTCAAGCAGCACTGCCCCCTCTCCTCATCGCTAATTGGACAGCCTTGGTTACCATATAGGTGTTTCTATACAATGCCTAGCCCTATTGTCCTATCCTATCCCTTGTGACCATTCTGTTAACTACCTCATGATAATGCCTTCATGGTGGGACCATCTAGTTTCTTATGATTTTGATTGGATAGTAGACAAATCAAAATGTTTCATATACAACTTGACTTCTGATTGGTGTAGTCCTTCTGGTTATCTTAGCGTGCGCTACTTCGGTCATTGGTGACCAATTGAATTGTGAGGTACGAACAGTGTGGCAACAAAAAAGAATACTTTGCATACTTTACAATGAGTGCTCAAATGTTGGCACCATCTTACCGTTCTTGCCCTGTTAAGACTGTTAGGACCTCTGGGTAGAAACATAAATCCCTTCTATTTTCTTTCTCATGATGTGACTACATGACTTCATGGGCCATGCTTTTTGACCTCTTGCTCTGAGACCATGTGCACGACTAAACTGTGCGTTGATAAATAGGCAGGTGTACGGGGTCTCTACATGTAGAGGTAGGGGTACCTTAATAACTGCCAGGACCTCAAAGTGTTATATTCCTTTATTACTCTGTATATTTCTTGGTTTCAACAATCTTAATTAACTGCTGTTATATGTTCGTTTATAAGAGATGCTTGTTTCACCTAATGGTTTTGCTCGATTCCTAAGTGAATATTTTCCTACAGTGTGTCTCTGCTGTCTGAGTGGCTTTGTCTTGTGCGCACGCCGACACTTTGCTTCTTTCCCACCAAACTGTGGCCTTGTGTTGCTAGTTTCTAAGGACATGGACAGAAACTTTATTAGTCGTATGTCTCATTTGTTAAACGTGTGGGAACTTGCTGCACCTCCATATTCGTAACCAATCTTGTCTTCTGACGCTACCCCTCACGGGTCTGATCATAGTTGAATCATCTGACTAAATCATGTTTTCTCATTCTGTGTTTGGGAAAGAATTTCACCTCATCTTGATAATCAATCTTAGCATGGCTTTATCGAGGTTGTTGCCCTTGTCTGTGTGTATCCTGTGTGGCTGGAATCCAAATGCATTTTACTGTGTGAGCCTAACAATGGATTTCTGCGGCCTAATGCATTATAATGGTTGATATACCTATTGTTATTCTGAGGCCTACTCTATGCTTCACACATCTCTGAAGTCTTAATATATGTGTATATATGTTGTGTGTTACTTTTTCTACCTATCAGTGTGTCTATTGCATACCTATTGACTTAGTTGAAGCACTTCTCGTTTCTTTTGGTCTTGCTTACATGTGTGTGTACATGTCTGGTTAAGCCTAACATTTGCGTATATGTTATTTATCAATTGCCATCACTTTACATGGCTTGAGGCCTACCTATAAGTGCGTATGTGTGTGTGTCTTGCCGGCGACTGTCTATCTCAAATTGAAGGGAAATGTTGGAAATGCTCTTGTATTGTACACATTGTCATTTGTTACAGCTTGCTATATTTAATTAATGCTCACTCTATTGCCTAAAGTGCACCCTATCTCTTGGGGTCTACTCTTCTTACGTGTGTGTGTGTGTGTGTGTATGTGTGGTTCTGTGCTTTGTTGATTCTAAATGTGCATTTACTGGCTAAATATGTCTGCCACCGTGTTCCATATCTAAACTCAAAGTGTATACGTATGTGTCTTTCTGTATACAGTTTTCCTCTCAGTGAAGGGATATGGCCGGAATTACAGTGTGATCTGCTTGCTGTCTGGGCCTTTGACCTTTGGTGTAGATTCAGATTTGTGCTTCATGGGCTTTCCTAATGTATGCTTTCTCTTATGTGTGGTATGTATGACGTTCATCCCAACAGATGCAGGAGTAGCAGAAGAGGAGGAATGGGGAACAGATGAGGAACAGGAAGAAGAGATTCCACCCAGGGCAACACCAAGGGTAGAGAGTTTGTGGGGTCCAAGGCTCAGAGTGCGGCCAGGTCGCATGGCGGTGGTGAAGAGGATGCAAGGAAGGGAAAGTGAGAACACAGATTTCATTGTTACTTAAAAGTGCCGGAAGGGAACCGTATGTGCCCTGGCCACACATGTATAGAAACAATTTGATGAAGCCTATCCTGACACACTGGATATACATTCACTTATTGAATGCACAATGAAAGAAGATGAAGACCTGGCAAAATATTGAATTCAAATTCAGGAGATGTGGAGGGCACATTTTATCATATGTTAAAGAACAGACTCCCAATGGAGGCACAGAAAAAGTGGTGGTGATCGGGTCTAAGGGATGGGCAGAGATTCAGGCAATTACAGTACACCATTGTAGGTGGCAGCAAAATAAAGAGATGGAAGTGGTGGATAACGTGCAGAAGGCTGAAGCAAAGTTATTTTGTTTGTTTGTTTGTTTATTATTTATAGTGCGCGCCACACCCTGAGGTATCTGGGCGCATTACACGAATATGCATGTTCATAGTTACAGAATACAGAATAGTAAGTACACACAATCGTTACATATAGAGGTATATGGTAGCAATGGTGAATCACAGTTTAAGCAGGAGGCAAGGTATGTACATGCAGAAGCAATATAATATAATACAATAGTACTGAATGGAGATATATACAATAGGGTGCACTGGGGGAATAGGGTCTATAATGGTGTGTCTTTGGAGATCAATCATAATTTGGTGTCTTTTCTGGATTTGTATATGGATTGGTCTGTGCGTAGAGTGGGGGGAAGGGCGTTCCATAGTTGGGCAGCCATCACTGGGAAGCTGTTACCCCTGGCTCTTTTTCATTTGTATCTCGAAACCCTTAGGAGGCCGGTGTTGGACGTCCTGGTTGGTCTGATGGGGATGTGTTTGACACATTGTCAGGGTGGCAGTTTTAAGCTGGATTCTCTCTTGGATGGAGAGCCAGTTGTTATTATGTCTGCTAGTTGAGATATGTTGCCGTCTGGAGATGCCCAGGTAAGTTTTCAGGGCATTATTTTGCAAGATCTGGAGCTTATTGATAATTAATTTACTGGCTCCTAAATAGAGAGCATTGCAGTAGTCAATTTTTGATAAGGCAAGTGCTCGCGCTAGGGTCATACAGCTTTCCAGGGGGAGAAAGGGTTTGCAGGAGTGAATAAGCTTGCAGGTGTATGCAGTCGTAGAGGCTGTTTCACTAACATGTTTGCGCAGATTCAGGGAAGAATCTAGGTAAAAACACACAGTTTTAACTTCATTAGCCACCTTTATATCATTACCCTCAATGTTAAAGGATAGGTATTGGTTGCTCAATTTCTTCATGTTGGCAGGGGAAGCTAAAAGGAGTAACTCGGTCTTCTCATCATTCAGACACAGTCCGTGAGTGGCCATCCAGGCCTGAATGATGAGGTAGATTATATTGATAAGAGCAAGGTCCTTGTCATAATCTCCTGTCAGAGGTAGAAGGATCTGGGTGTCATCTGCATAGTTAGTGTAGGTGACACTCAGATGGTCCAGATCATCAAACAGTGGTTTGTTGAACACATTGTACATCGTAGGTGATACGCATGAACCTTGTGGTAGACAACAGGTGATGGGGATGGGGTCAGCTGCTACGGAGGCAGAGAAGACTCTCATGGATCTGTTATTGAGGAATAGTGCAGAAGAAATGATCAAAGGTGAGTATAGAGGGAGCAGCGATCATGGGCCCACCTCTGGGGCAGGGAGAAACAACAATGGCACCGGTAGAAATTAGAATGGCAAAACAGTGGACAGAAGGGTACCAAGGCTATCCAGAAAACTGATGTTATCAGGGAGATTATCGACGAGAAAGTAGAGGAGGAGGATTCAGAGGGATAGGCCAAGATTTGGAGGGCCAGGAACATGTTGGTCAAGTGGGAGAATGGGCCATTTTGTGTGAGAATGTATGAGCAGGCAAGAGTATTCGTATGATCCACGTGCTTATCACAGCAGACCAGAGGCCCGAATACATATTGACAGCAGTACGGAATGATGCTGCATGACAGAGTAATGTAGTATACAGGGGCGAGCATGGTGAGTGGTAACCCCTTCCTATTCCCACGGTCAAACACATATCTGGATTAGGACAGCTCACAGAGATCCCTGATGTTCCCAGTCCTGTCAATCACTGCGGACCCAGATGAGGAACGCCAGAAAGATATGGAGTTATGCATATAGGCAACAAATAATTTTTATTATGGTTGAGACAGGTGCAATAAAATCATGCATAAAGGAAGGGCGCTTCCCCTTATCATGATAGGTAATGGACACACAGGGGTTCTCTGGGGCAATAAAATTGCATCAATTTACAGAAGATTTACCATTAAGGTAGGTACTAAAAAGGTGTTCGCTCTGATATTATTTTAAGCTAAAACACCAGTGAATTTGTTAGGCAGGACCTGCTTAGCAAGTCAAAAATGACAATCTCATTCACAGAAGGTGGGGTATTGTGTTCCACACAAGGAATTTGTTACGCAAGGTTCCTGGTAAAAACACCAGCATTGTACATTGATGCTGTTATTAGAGGAATACATTTGCACCCAGATGTGTTTATGTATGGAGCAACCATGTTGTTGAGTAGCGTGTCAGGCATCAGAACCAAACCATGGAGAGTGCCATCTGAATTTATGTTTAGGCCAGCAGTTCCCAAAGACCATGCTGCAGGTATCATTATCAGACTAGACTTGGAGGGGGTGCTGATTGCTGACTATAAGCTAGTGTTAATAGGGACTGATGACGAGGGAGATGATTGGCGTACAATTTTGTGTATTGACCTGGCACATCCACTGAGTGGGGTGTCAGATTGACAGCTGTTTGAAGATGCTAACAATGGTGAGATGATACTGGAGGTTTGTTTCCTGTGTCAAATAATGATTCAACATAGGAATGCACCTTCCTCTATACTCAATGCCAAATCTATGTCTGCATATCTACACGAGGACATGATAAGCGTCCCCAGCACTTTATGGGCTGACAAGCCCCATGATGAAGGGCTCTTAATGAGCATAGGAACAGTACATATCAGGTTGAAGCAGGGAGAAGTGTTACCCAGAGTGCAACAGTATCCAACGTTGAGAGAAGCAGATGATGGAATACCCAAGACACTTGTAGCACTATGCCAGCAGGGCATCATAGTACCATCATAATCTCTGTGTAACACAACAATATATCCTGTTACAAAAGCAAAAGAGTCAAGTTGGAGGATGATACAGGATTTATGCCCCTTGAAGAATATTGTAGAAGCAGAGTTCCAAGTAGTACCAAATAATGCCACAATCCTTTGCAACATACCTACTGAGGACCCCACACTTCATAGTCATTGTTTTGAAAACTGCATTGTTCTCCATTTCATTGCACCGTGATTCTCAATATCTCACTGTGGTTACCTATCGCAAGCAAAGATTCCAACACAACAGGCTCCCTCAGTGGTACTGTGAGTGCCCAAGCTTTTTGAACAGAGTACTCCACATGGATTTGTGTAACATACATGTACAGAGTACTGTAATTCAATATGTAGATGACATCCTAGTGTGCAGCACAACAGAAGGCCTATGAAGAGCAGGTTCAGTAACATTGCTGACACTGCTTGTGGATAAAGGATAACAAGTGGATAATGACAATATGCAATATTGTCATAAGGAGGGTGTATGATTATATCATCAGCAGGGAAAAGAGTAACCCTAGAAAGAGCAGCTGAAGTACAGAACACACCACAGCCAGCTACAGATAAGGATATGCAACAATTTTAGGGATTGTGTAACTATTGTAGGGCATGGAGTTTCAATTATTCTAGTTACACAAAGCCAGTTATACAAAGCTTCTGCTGCAGGGAATCAAGAATGCACAGACAAGAAAAGGAACACTGGACAGGAGAAATTATTACATGTATCCAGGAACTTAAACACACCATAAGTAATGCACCATTACTATCAAAACTGGCTCCCGGTGGCTGCAAGGATCAAACCTAATACCCTCTGCATCATCCACAGGCCTTCTAGGGCCTGGGACCACACGATCTCCAACTTTCCCTCCCTGAATAGTCACCTGCTAGAGCCCAATGCTGCTCTAATTCCAACTCTCTGACTGTCAAACACTTCACTAAGCAGAGAGTGGGGGGTAGGTCTCTCTCCTCGGCTGGTGCCACCCTTTGGAACAGCCTCCCTGCCACTTTCAGATCTCAGCCAGACCTCCTTAAGTTCCGGAAAAACTGCTCAAAATTCTGCTCTTCTCTACCTCTTTCCCTCTTTCCTTTCCTTGCTAATTACCCCACTGCCGTAGTGACCAGTCATCTGATCCTCATGAACCTCACAGGAACTCAGGCCCTTCCTCCCAGTCTATTCCAGCACCCCTCCCACCCACTGCAGTGCCCTACGGGCCCCTGCCTGGTAGCTCCACATACCACCCTTGAGAGTTGTATGTACTGGCACTTAGCATGAGGCACTCCTCCTAGCTCCTCTTAGTACTTCCCCATGCGCCCCTCCAGCACTTGTCCACACATCTGGTCCCTCGCCATTCCCCTCCCCTGCACTTTTCTTCAATGCACTTGCATGGCTGAATGCCACTGCCCCTAGTAGGACCACGATGGTATATATATCACTGTTGTTTTTTGCGACTGTTATTATTTCCCTTGTTCCCTTCCCATTTAGCCTTGTGTTGCTTTGAAACACAATCCTGTTATATAAAGTGCCTTACAAATGCACAATAAAATACAGAATACAAATGCAAATACAAAATACAAATGCAAAATGTTATGGAATGCCTTTCCTGCCTCAATGAGAGCAGACCAACCCTTCTATATGTTCAGGCGCAACATAATAAACTGACTTATCAACATCGACATCCATGGTCAGCCTTAGTCATGTACATATCAGAACAGAGACTATCCCGTCAGTCCGTTCTGATTCCAACCAGCTCCTTCGGCTGACTATGAAGTTTTGTGCCTCATTCTGTATATATGTAAATATATACTCTTGTATGTATGTTGTTTAATGCATTTTCTACTGTATTATGTGTTCTATTGTTGTCACTCCATTCAATGTAAATGTTGTAACTAAGATGAAAGTATTCCTGTTATTCACTTTGCAAGGTGCCCAGATACCCTTGGGTCGGGTGCACCATACAAATAAACAAACAAACAAATAAATAAAATAAACACCATAAAATAATTGTATTCCATTTCACATTGTAATGGTCAGGTCATGACGTCAGTCATGAAACTAGATGCTGAAACCACTTATGGTATTCCACCTGTTGCTTCCTCCATGGCCAAGGGTTTCCCACAAATAAATTCAGCTATTCTGAGGGCTACTACCATGCTCGCAAGACACTACACAGAGGCCAGAGTTAGACATATTAATGCAGCCTACACTAAAAGGTTCAACACACCGTGCATGTGAGTTACTGTGAGAGCCAGATGGAAAACACACTAAGTGCTGCTCAAGGAGGAGATACTGAGCAAGAGAAACAGCTGTGCAGCTCAAGCAACATGGAGAGACAGGGTGTGCAGCTTAGACAACAGAGAGAGATTGAGATAGGTGAGAATGAAGGAGAGAGGGGGCGAGAGAGAGAGAGATGAAGGGAGCGAGAGAGAGAGGTGGATCAATCTAACATGAAAGGGTCAGCTCAATCGACACAGGGTAGGAGGAATATTTAGGTACCATGAAAGAAGCAGTTTAGGCAAAAGGGAAAGAAGCGCCTCAGGTAACAAGGATGAAGAATTTGGATCTACAGACAGAGCAACTCAGCCAACAGTCATTGAGGCACTAAACAGAGAGAGAACATTTGGGAAACTATGACAGTGCGAGGAGATCGTGTGGTAGAATGTGACAGTGCAAGGAGAAAGAGTGGGAGAGTCACAGAGCAAGAAGAGAGACACCACTCCCTTTGTGTTTAACTGTTTAAATTTCAAACTTCTCTGATTTTTGCATTTTAGTCAGATCTCTGTAATTTTCTTAAGCCGGGAGATGGCAGGGTTCACTGAAGTACCACCAGCTTTGTAATACTCTTATATTGCTATTCACTTGGAGAGTCTACAACACACACCTCTTGTTTCAGGAATAAAAGGTTTTATTGCACAACTCATTGGTACACGTATCTCCACAAGATGAAAGGATAAGCCTACTCAGTGGTATTACATTAACTATGGGAATAAACAGGGCGGCATATTCGGGTAGCTAAATGCAGCTGTGTGTGTGGACTTTCAGATACAAACATGTCCATGAGCTTTTTGCACGCAAACATTAAAACTTACTAAGCAAACTTGTCATAGCAGTGGGCTAAATTGTATATGGGTGTCAAATTATGCCATTCAACATATATCAAATACCACGTACTTTTATATGTCGGGTATAGCTTAGCTTTCACAATTAATTTTGCTGCAAAGAAAAAAAGTTTAATTCTCTTAAAATTGTGTTTTTCTGTTTGCACAAGTGACAATACATAAAAAAAATGAAATGTGTTTTTAATGGAGGGCTGGTGGGTTGACCGACACAGGAGAGTTGCAAAACTCCGAAAAAATTCTGCGCTGTCCAAGCACCTTTTTAAACAATGTGGGCACAAAAGCATTGTTTCCCCAAGTGTGATTTATCCTGAATTGGGAAAAGCGGTCACATCACAACTCGTAGCACAGCACAAACACAGCTATTCATACAACGTACTGAGAAGCATTGCATGATGTGAGCTGAGTGTTGTTTCTTGCTTTGCCTGCATCTAGTGCAAGTGAGTGGAATGTGTGGTAGAATGTGGAGCAGAGAATGATATCCTATGAGAGTGTTCCACAGTTGTCAGTTGGAGACATGTAAGCCCTGAAGGAGAATGACAGTGGGTGTCATTGGTCCCCATTACTTGTCCGGCTTAATGAACTAGAGCTGATGTACTCTAAACCCAGTAAAGGAGTTAACAGTTCAACCAGTAATGTCAGAGTCATTTGTGGCCAGGGACCCAACTTAACAATTGCTGACGAGGACAGCACCAAAGAGGGACACCCACCGCCCCCCAAACACTGAAATCCTTTCTCAGGTAAGAGCGCTGCAGGGGCAGTGGGGGCAAGAGAAGCCCAGACAGAGGCGCTGCAGAGGCAGTGGGGACAGGAAGATCCAACTATGGATGTAGCGATCCAAGAGGCAGTGGGGACAGAGAAGCCCAATCATTAATAAGCACTGCAGAGGCAGTGGGACAATAGGTACATGGCGCTGCAGAGCCAGTTAAGAGGTGCTGCATAGGCAGTGAAGAGGCGCTGTAAGGGCAGTGAGGCGCTGCCGGGGCAGTGAAGAGGCTCTGCAGAGGCAGTGGAGCACTGCAATGGGCAGTGAAGAGGTGCTGCAGAGGCAGTGGAGTGCTGAAATGGGCAGTGAGGTGCTGTAATGGCAGCGAGGAGGTGCTGCAGAGGCAGTGGGGCTCTGCAGGTGCATTGGAGCACTGCAAAGTACAGTGGAGTCTATGATGCTCAATAATTTTACTGGTACTGTGAAGATTTAAAGGAGCGCTGGGCAAGGGGCCAGTGGATTCCCAAGTGGCTAACATGAAGATTTGGTGAGCCTGGAGCTGTTGGGGTGCTTTTGGACTTTGACGTCTGAGTATTGCTTATTCATGCTCTTTCAAGGCTGCGGGTTGCAAGGAGTGATGAGAGCAGCTCAAGCAGCGCAAGGCCAATGTTTACCTGTGGCTCCGGGGAGATTATGGGAGCTGGAGCGGGGTCCCGTGTGGCGTGAGAGCCCTGTAGTCCAGTGTGAGCGCTGCAGCAAGAGGCCTGCCTTGTGCATAAAGTTTGTTGTAGCAGAGAGCGTTGGAGCGGAGAGCTCTGTTCCTCTCCGTCTCTCACACAAAGTGATGACGTAGTTTGGATTGCAGGGGGTGCCGGGGATGAGCTGGTGTAGTGAAGTTGTCACTACATTAAACTTTCAGTACTTTTGGAATGCTGAAGGAGTGGAAAGGTTTTGAAAAGAGAACCTCAAGACGTTCTGACGGAACCTGAAGACGTTCTGACGGAACCTCAAGACGTTCTGATGCTTTCAGTGGCGTGCTGCATCCATGGAACATCATGGGTGGCAAGAGAGTTCGTTCCTATGGTGATGCAGTGAGAGAGCAGCAGCAGCGCGTCGTAAAGCAGCACATCGTGAAGGGATAGGTGCAGCAAGCCGTGTGAATATTGTGCAGCTAAGATGATGATGCAGTTAACATCTGCAACGCTACTAGTATGTTTAACAACAAATGTTTATCTCCTTTGCTGTTTTTGAAAACTAGAACGCGGACACATGTAGCCAAATGTGCAAACTTAACCTATGCAATTCTGTCCTACAGGCCAAAGTCTGAAAGCTAAAGATTGATTATAGCTACACCCATAACTTGAGGATTTTTCAACTGCATTAGACAATCTTTGGAAACTGGCCAGGTCGTGCCACCCGCAGGATCGCCGGCATATGAAATGTATGTAAAATACGGTATAGGGGCAGTAGTGTTTAATGCGATTTGGCATAGGCAGACCAGACATGTATCAGATTTACAGTGGCCTGATAATGGGAGCTTTCAATTAGCATGTATGGACCACTTAGAATCAGTATTACTACACAAAAAAGCCAGACCAGCGGTGTTCAACGTTGTGAGAGACTGGAGGAAGGAAGCTAATCTCCATTTGAGAAGAAGAGAGAAACACGTGCGCAGACATAAAACGAATGCAGAGAAAGCGCTAGAGCATGATCAGCATCAACAGACAGAGGCCTTTAGGAACATGGACAGGGCTTTCCAATTATGTGTACATAAAATATATCCGCAGCAAGATTTGCATACATCAGACACAATTTTGCACGAGCAAAGAAACTAACGTCAAAGCCCTGGCCCAGTTGCACCTCCTCCTTATGTACCTCCCATTCACATTGTTCCATCTGCACCAATAGCAAGTTCCTCTCCCCCTGTGCTTGTGACATTATTTCCCCCACCGCCTTCAGAGCATGAATTAGCCGCTTTAGTAGGCAGTTCTACAGAGATGGGGCCTGTGCAAGGATGCAGTAGAGTGACTCATAGTGCGGTTAGAAAAGACAGGAAAAAAGAGTTGGGAACTTGGGCAGAAGCATATGTTGAAGATGGCGATGAAGCAGCTGTGCAAAGTTCCATATCTGATCATAGAGGCCTTGGTGAACAGCAGGTATTGTTTCTATTCTGGCAAGGACATAATAGAAACAAAAGAGCGCCACCATTCCAGAATAACCAGGGTAATCAGAATCAGAATCAGAATCAGAACCAACAGTGAAACAGCACAAGTGATGGAAATGTTTTTGACAATCAGTCCAATGCATATCACGCTGGCGACTTTGCATCTGACGATGTATTGTTTTACTAGGACAGGCCAAGACAGGGGCTGGAACCAGTATCTATTCCCGTAGACCTGAAAGGGCCCGAGGTAGAAATGAAGGTTGGGAATAGGGAACACATTTTTCTAGTCGACACAGGTGCACAAAAATGTTCAACTGACCGTCAGCAGGTTCGAGTTATACCACTGTCAGGGAAGAACAATGTCTCAGTAGAGTTCTCAGGTACACCAGTAATGAATCCAGTGTCACAATCAGTACCTATAACGCTAGGTCCATTCACTGAGTCTTGGCCATTTCTTTGACGAAAAATTGCGTTGAAAATTTGTTGGGATTAAATTTGTTGAAGAAATTGGATGCGGTTATTTATTATTCTCCTGATGACAATATCCCCAAAAAAAGACTCCTATATCACAATTTTTATCTAAACCATTACCAACTGAATTGAGTAAAGTACTGGCTTGTATATGGGCAGTGAACGACAATGATGTTGGTTGTTTAAAAGTAGAACCAGTGAAAATTGTTTTGAAAGAAGGAATTACATTGCCGCGTATTCCACAATATAAAATTTCCGCTGAAGGGGAGAAAGCATTGAAATGCATTGTATCAGATTTGATTAAAAGAAACGTAATTGAAGACATTTCTGGTAGCACTTGCAATAGTCAGATTCTTCAGGTTTACAAGAAAGGAGGTAATGACATACCGTATCGTTTCATTATTGATTTGCGCGGAGTGAATAAAGTTGTTAATTCGCAATTTCCGTTAGTCCTGGATGTGACTACAATTTTGACTATGATTCCAGCATCTGCATCGCATTTTAGTGTTGTAGATTTGAAGAATGCATTTTTCAGCATTCCAGTACATCCAGATAGCAGATATTTATTTACTTTTACTCTAGGAGGACGTTCATTTAAATTCACATGAATTCCGCAGGGTTACACTGAAAGTCTGAGTATTTATAATAGAGCATTAAAAGAAAAACTAGATATGCTAGAACTACCAGCAGCTTGTGTTTTGCTACAATACATACAATACATAGACATTTATTGCATCAGACACAGAACAAATATGTAAAGAGAGTACAGTTGCACTATTGACACATTTGGCAGCGCATGGACACAATGCTTCACTAAAGAAATTCCAGTATTGTCGAAAGGAAGTAACCTACTTGGGCTACCTCCTTTCGAAGGAGATTGATGCCAGAAAGAATAGAAAGCATCTCTGATATGCGTATTCCAAATATGCAGAAAGAAGTGATATAGGCAGTGGATCGCAAATTTCTCTATGATTGTGAAACCAATAGTGGCATTGACAAGGAAATATGTTACCTTACCTCTGCCATGGAACATGGAATGTCAACAAGCATTTGACCTGCTTAAAGCTGCATTATGTTCAGATCTAGTTTTGGGCACACCAAATTATGACAAGAGTTTTAAGTTATTTGTGCATGAAAACAATGGTTGTGCTGCGGCTGTTTTGACTCAGGAACAAGGAGGGAGAAAAAGACCAAGCGGCTACTTCTCTTCCACGTTGGATCCTGTTGCATGCGCTTTGCCGCGCTGCTTGCGAGCTGTTGCTAGAGCCGCCGCGTTAGTAAAATAAACCGAGGGTATGGTTTTAGGTCACGCTTTAACCGTCATGGTGCCCCATTCAGTGGAAGTTCTTTTAAATAGAACACAGTCACAACACCTTACATCAACCGGATTAACAAGGTACAAAATTGTCCTGTTTGCACTGCATATCCAAATTATGAGGTGTTGTGCTTTAAATCCAGCCGAGTTAATGCCCCCTCCCAATGAAAAAGGGGGTGAAAAAGAATTCCCCCATGATTGTTTAATGGTTACTGAACAAGAGACAAAAGGAAGAATTGATCTAACTGATACCCCACAGAAAGATCCAGATGGAGAACTGTTTTGTGACGGTTCTTGTTTTAAATTACCCAATGGTATATCGACTGCTGCTTATGCCATCACTACACTGAAAAGTATTGTAGAGAGCAAAATAATCTCATACAACTCAGCACAGCCCCAGAGATAATAGCGCTAACCAGAGCATGGGACATTTCTGCAAACCTTAATATAAACATATATACTGACAGTCAGTATGCCTTTGGGGTGGTACACAATTTTGGTCGATTATGGGCTGAAAGGGGTTTCCTGACATCACATGGGACAAAAATCCAACATGGCACTTTCATAGTGAGACTGTTGTCTGCACTTGCGCTTCCCAAATGATTAGCAATAATGAAATGTGAAACACATATAAAAGTAACATGTGATGTTGGAAAAGGAAACACATTTGCAGACAGAATTGCGAAACAAACTGCCACACGATTTACACACAAAAATGGATGTTGAAAAAATGAAAGAAGTACCCTGTATGATAGAAAATGTGATTGCCACAGTTAAGGAAATGCAAGCAGAAGCTACTACAGATGAAATAAAAGCATGGTTTGAGGGTCCAGCAGAATAAGACTTTGACGGTTGTTGGGTGGACAAAGAACAAAAGATGGATGTTGCCGAATGCCTATGTAATGGCAGTGGTCACTATGGCCCACCGTCCAACACACATATGTGCTAAGAAAATGATTCAACATCTAGATATGTTATGGCAGAATCCACATATTGGAAAAACTGCTGACAGATTGGTCCAAAATTGCATGACTTGTTTACAACATAACTTTGGAAAAGGAACAGCTATGCCAGTAGGCAGTTTTGGCCCCCCTCTTTGACATTTGAAGTCATCCCTTTTGATTTCATAGGTGCCAAAACTATAAGTATGTCCTTGTGGTGATCTGTACATTTAGCAAATTGGTAGAGGCCTATCCCCTGAAAGATTGTACAGCTATGTCCACAGCCAAAGTTATGCTAAAAGAGTACTTTTCATGTTTTGGCCTACCCCGTGTCATATGGTCAGATAACGGTCCGCACTTTATTGCGGCTGTGATATTACAAATTTGTGCTGGCCTCTAAATTGACAAACGATTCCATTCAGACAGACACCCGATGAGTGCCGGTTTGGTGGAATGTCAGAACGGTATCTTGAACAATAAACTAATTAAGATCGGTGAGGGGAGCAATTTGAAATGGCCCGATGCCTTACCGTTAGCCTTATTGTGCATGAGGACATCTGTACAGGCAGGGACTGGTCTCTCCCCATATGAAATAATAATGGGGAGACCAGCAAATGTTTGGAATGCTTCAGACCCGAAACGGCTGAGAGACATAGAATACCCGTTGCTTATTAACTATTGTAAACAGTTAACTCAAAACTTGCGTTAACATATATTTTGCACGATTGTATTGTTGAACTTGCAGAAGGGTAGAAAAAAGAGAAAAATATGCAGACAAATCCAAGGTTTTCATCACATTATATGGCTTGATCAGGTGTAATATCATAAGAAAACATGCTGAAATGTATGCTTTTACATTACTCTGTAACTGCTTCATTCTTGCAAGAAGGTGGAGAGGTACCGGGTGCTTTCCGAACATCAGATAAGTGGACCTAGTACTGCAACTCCTTTACACGAACCACAAATGGAGTGGCGAAGACCACCGTATACTGTCCCTGAAAACACTGATTGTTCCAGTGCCAGACAAAGTTCCTTATGAAGACCTGGCACCTGGGATATAGTTATGATATGATATGATATGATATGATAGGTTATTTATCGATCCATATTTTCAAGCACAAGCAAAATAAACACAGTAATAACGAATCCAGTAGATAGGCTTTCTAGGCCTTACACATCCTTAATCACTTTTGACATGGCTCCAGTAGGAAACAAAGATGCTGTGCCTCCCTCCTATACTATTAATCACAGTCCACTATCCTGTAGGAACGTTTACTAGATGCATGAATACTGCCGTACTTGGGCAAGAAGAGAAACCATTATATATAGGAGGTTCTGTTTATTTTGTATGTGGAGATCAGGCCTATCCATGGTTACCTAGAACTTGGGAAGGGACCTGTTATTTAGGTATACTTTTTCCTGGTGTACGTCTTTCTTTCCAAAACCTCTCATATATCAAAACTATCCAGATCTAGGCCACAATGAGACGATACCGCAGGACAGATTGCAGGGGACATAGCAAAGTCATTCAGACCATTTTGGGGACAAGCAATAAATTCATGGAATATAAGGAAATTGTCCAGGGTGTTATAAAAGACGATAAATGGAACTACATATATAGTCTATAATATGACACTAGAACAGAAAGCAATTAGATTAATTGCACTTCAGAATAGAATGGTCCTTGACATAATTTTGGCTGATCGTGGAGGGGTATGCAAAATTGTGGCGTCAGCGTGCTGCGTATTCGTAAGTGACTCCTCCCCCATGATATTTGAAGCAATCAAGAAATTGTATGTTCTGAGTTCTGATATCCATGTCCCCACAGGTGGTTGGAATCTGAATATAAGTCTATGGTTTTGGGAACTGCTGCGATCATGGGGATGGAAACTAATTGCAATTTCGGTCATGATACTTGCAATCCTCATGTTCTGCTGTTGTTGCATACAATGCCTGCCAATCCTCTGCTCCCAAATTTCAAATGAATGTGTACACGCAATCAAAATGAAACCTCCTCGCTTATTAAAAGAAGGTGCACAACATGAAAATGAAACAATCAAAGAATGTATGGCAATTAATAATTCTGATGACGATTATAATAGTGTGCATAGTTCAGAATTAGACACATGGTTAGATGAAGATGCAATGTATGGATGATGCTCTTGGCTTACGGCCAAAAGGAGGGTTTTTTAGACCAGAAACGACCCTATAGTATCTATGGTATGTATATTAGGTTGGCCAGAAACCATTTGCATCATGTGGCAAACATCGTAAATGCAGAATCGCAATGTAACCAGAGCGCGTCCCTTTTGTGAAATGTCAGCCATTTGCTTTTTTCCTTTCTGTAAAAACGCTTTGCAAAATGTATTCTGTGCTTCGAATTCATACATGGTGCAAGGCCACGGCCTGAACGCTGAAAGACCAACACAGATAGGAATGTCAAACGATACAGAAATACATTGTTTTCCTCCCTCATGAAGTCCTGGAAGGTGAGCAGAAGCCTGGTCTAATCAGCAGACCAGGTGCCGGCCATTTAAGGCAGTTAAAGCATGAATTATATTATTTTTGTGGTACTCCTTTGTGGAGACTGGCATTTTCTACCTCAGAACTGTCTGACCCTTGGTTCATGAATAGAAACACATAGATAACGTACTAAGGAATGTTTCTCTCCTACGAACATGATATCCTTGCTGAACTAAGAGCTTTATGTTCTCCATAACAAAAAGCTGTCTCTGCTACTGTTGCTAGAATAATTATATTTAGACTGAATAGAGACTTGTCATAACGTGTCATAATTGTCATGATTGTCAATTACCGAACCCCAGCCTGAATGATACATTTATGGGCGGTCTGAATTGCCTTCAAGGATTGCATATTGTTTATATATATTGTTGCTTGAGCGTTGCTCGCTCTCTTGTGTCTCACGAGGTCTGGGTACACACGTTGCGAGATGTTGAGACCCCAGTCGGCCGACTGAGAATACTTTGAAATAAACCAGACTTGTTTGGAAATCGAAAAGCAAAAGATTTGAAGAACTTGTGAATACTGTCATCATTTATATCTATTATACAACTAACACAATTGCATTTAGTGAAAGCGCAACTGGATTCTTATCTCTTTGTGTTAACAGCTACAATGGGCCGGCAGAGGGAGGCATGCCGGTGAACGCCAGCGTTACGGCTAGCAATGGAAAAAAAGTTGAGAAACTCTCTTTCATTTTCCAGAGGCAAATGGGGCTGTGTTTCTCCAGAGGCACTGCTAATAACTGTGACGCATCGAAGAGGAGGAGCAAGATGTGAAATGAAATTGTTGAAATGTTATTGCTGAATCTGAAATTTCTTTTGGGAGCCACAAGATGTGTTGGTGGCTATGGCTTTGGCAATTTAAAAAGGGAAGATTCAGGGTTTACATATTTTTGGTAGCAATGTTAGTATAGTAATTCAGTTTATACATATATTTGGTAGTAATGTTATTGCAATGTGACTTAAAGTTGCTGGTATTGTAACATTAGGATGATCTTATGTGAGGAACTTTGTAGTAGCGAGTGGGAGTTGACTTGCTGTTGAGGTTGAGTGAGGTTGATTGTGTTGGGATGAGGCTGCATGAGGTTGATTGTATGTGCGCAATTTATAGTGAGATGTGCCGTTTGAGATAGGATGGCCGGATGGGTCCTATGGGTGCAATTTATAACAGGAAGGCCGGGTGGGTCCTGTGATAGGATGGCTTGGTGGGTCCTATGGGTACAATTTTGTCAGATGACCGGGTGGGTACTGAATGAGGTCAGCATGGTGTGCAGCGAGGTTGATAGTGGTTGGTAGTTAGATGCAGTTGGTGACAAGATGGCCGGGTGGGTCCTGTAGGTGTGGGTGCAGTTTTGGCAGGATGGCCGGTTGGGTCCTGTATGTTTCAGTGTAGTGGGTGAGGTGAAGATTCAGTGGTTTTGTTGAGTGTAGGGAGCAAGTCGGTTCAGTGGTTGTGTTGAGTGAAGGGAGTGAGTTAATGTTGAGTGATGGGAGTTAGTTGATATATTATTGTTGATATTGTAGGTTAATATTAGTTGATATATTGTAGGTTAGTATGTTTCTCTCCACAGATGCACCTTCAGGTTTTTTAATGGATTTCAAAGAGGTGACTAGGTCATAACATGTTGTGAAGTGATTTGATGAATTTCTTTATTTCAGGTGGGACGGTAATTGGACAACATGTTGAGGACACATTTATTTTGTCACCCATTGCTCACTCTTGTTGCTATTGTTAAAGGGTGAAAATATGTTGTATGTTGCTTTGACTGCATCTAGTGCAAGTGAGTGGAATGCTGTGGTAGAATGTGGAACAGAGAATGTTATCCTATGAGAGTGTTCCACGGTTGTCAGTTGGAGATAGGTAAGCCCTGAGAGAGCATGCCGGCTGGTGTCATTGGTCCCCATTACTTGTCCGACTTAATGAACTGGAGCTGATGTACTCTAAACCCAGTAAAGGAGTTAATAGTGCAACCAGTGATGTCAGAGTCTTTGTGGCTAGGGACCCAACTTAACACTGAGCAACCATGTCCACGCTGCCTCTTTCCCTACAGAAATGCATGCTCTCTGGATAAAAAATACCCATGGACACAAGCTCCAGCACAGCACATTGAATTTTCTGTCATGTCTGGGAGGTAATGATACAAATAAAAAAGAATACAGAGCCTGATCCATGCAAATGATACTGCGTTTGGAAAGCTAGTGCTCTCTAGCAGACACAACGGTTTATAGCTAATTTTTAACCTTGTGCCATAAAAACAAGCTAACTTCAGAGACATAGAAAAAACAAGTGTTACACTAAGATATGGCTTCTAAGTGTACCACTAACTTTCTGCAAACCCTCAGAATGGGGAGTCTTTATTTCAATGCAAACTTCTATCGCTGCTGCTTCCAAGGCTTTCCGTGGGGACAGATTGCAGAAAACGACGGGTTCTTGACACATGTTCGCCGTTTCTAGGGCTCCTCCTCTAATCAGGAAGGGACCTGTGCGGGGATTCCCCCCATGCTCCCGCTGCTTCAGGCTTGGGGACGGCACCCCCCGTGATTGAATCCACTCATGGACACGTCCCCAGAGCCTGAGCAGCCGCCCTGAGCCAGAGCATCATTGAAACACACGCGCCAACTTCCATTCAACTTAAGATGCTGGGCCAAAACCTGGGACCCTCATACAAATAAAACTGCGCTCTGTGCTCTCTAACAACATCTAGCAGCTCTGCTGAGGTCACAGGTGTGAAGCAAAGACGTACTTATTGTCGTATGTGAACAAAAACGCCTTCTGTGAGTAAACACACACAGACTGGAGAACGACCCATATCATACGGACAACACTCACTGCACGGCCATTCAGGTGTTGCTTACATAAAAACCACTATACCAACACCAAACAAATCACTATATGAACATTTTGAAAGACATTTTAGCCATTTAAGATCAAAAGATAACTATTAATTGAACTTGTTTATTTTAAATACAAAATCTATAAAAATGTGTAACGTTACTTAAAATATGCTGTCATTATTTTTAAAAGCATCAATTAACTGAAATATCTTTTTTATAACATTAAAACATGGCAGCCGCCATTTTGGAAGTGCAAAAAGAGGCATGTCGTGCGTGGAGATAGGTTGGAAGGGGCGGAAAATCCCATCTATTTCACTTAGCCATGGGCATTAAATGGGTGGAAACATAGTCAAACTACCATGTATCCATCCTTATATGCCAACCTGCTTTGAAAAGCATTACAACAAACCTGCATCCAAAGCCCCTATTTCAGAGCTCTTATTTTAATGACAATAGCTTCGGCTATATAGGTAGCGATTTCAGCGCCACCAAATAGCTAAAACTAAAAATTGAATCACTATTTAAGGCAAAGTTATCAAAAATGTGTATTATGTTAGGGAGAACTTGGCTGAATTGTCTCCCTCTGGCTTTGTTTACCCTGAGAACACAGCCAAGAAAGATCACCAATTGCCCCGCACAAGATAGTTATGGGGAGAAGAATGCATAAACCTCTCACACTTACACACACAGCATCAGGAGTATTGGGGGAGGTGTTTGAGGGTACTTTGAGGGAGGTAGCTTGCTCTTAGAAGAGAAGACACAGCTGAGGCATCATCAGTGGACCTACTGAATGTATCAGCACCACAACTCAGGAGGATAGATCAGGGGCAAGGTGCTCGCCTTGGAAGCAGGATGACACAGAGCAACACAGGCTCAATCACTGGGTCCGCGCTTAGAAACCTGAGTATTAAAGGGATAGTCCAGTAAAAAATGTTATTTAAAAAATAGATAGGCAACATTAAAAAAAAATACTAGCAATTTTTTCTTTTAAACTTCCTATGTAAAATGTTGAGCTATTCAAGCTCAAAATTCGCAAAAGCAAGCACATGGGTGCATCCATTTTGTGAAATGGATGCCCGCCTGTGCTGGATTTTGCTTTTGCGGCACTAATGAAGGAAAAGCCAGCCAGCTGTAGTAAACAAAAGCTACCGCTGGGTGGCTTTTCCTTCATTGGTGCTGTACGCGGAGGACGGGGACCGGAGACCAGAGCAGGAAAGCTGCAGCTCAATCTCGGTAAGTGCTATTTATTTTTTTTAAAAAATAAGCACTAGCTGCGTTTTTTTTTCTAAGTTTTCCGGGCTGGAGGAGCCCGGAAAACTTAGAAATAAAACCGCAGCTTTAAAAACATTGTATTTATGTTTGCGGTCGCTTTTGAAGCGACCGCAAATATAAATACAACGTTGTGTTTGAAAACGCTGCGGTTTTTCTTTCCAAGTTTCTCCGGCTCCTCCGGCTCGGAGGAGCCTGAGCAACTCGGAAAGAAAAACCGCAGCGTTTTCAAACACAACCGCGTTGTGTTTCTGCCTGCTGTGGCTATCACTTTGGATCTCCGGTGCTCCCCCTTGGAAAGAAAAACCGCAGCGTTTTCAAACACAACATTGTATTTATGTTTGCGGTCGCTTCAAAAGTGACCGCAAACATAAATACAACGTTTTTAAAGCTGCGGTTTTATTTCTAAGTTTTCCGGGCTTCTCCAGCCTATAAATAGCACTTACCGAGATTCAGCTGCAGCTTTTCTGCTCTGGTCTCCGGTCCCAATCCTACGCATACACTACCAATGAAGGAAAAGCCACCCATGTGCTTGCTTTTGCGAATTTTGAGCTTGAATAGCTCAAAATTTTACATAGGAAGTTTAAAAAAAAGTGCTAGTATTTTTTTTTAATGTTGCCTATCTATTTTTTAAATATTTTTTTTTTACTGGACTATCCCTTTAATGCATTATAAATAACCTATCATATCATATCATATCATATCATATCATATCATATCATATCATATCATAACTATATCCCAGGTTCCAGGTCTTCATAAGGAACTTTGTCTGGCACTGGAACAATCAGTGTTTTCAGGGACAATATACGGTGGTCTTCGCCACTCCATTTGTGGTTCGTGTAAAGGAGTTGCAGTACTAGGTCCACTTATCTGATGTTCGGAAAGCACCCAGTACCTCTCCACCTTCTTGCAAGAATGAAGCAGTTACAGAGTAATGTAAAAGCATACATTTCAGCATGTTTTCTTATGATATTACACCTGATCAATCCATATAATGTGATGAAAACTTTGGATTTGTCCGCATATTTTTCTCTTTTTTCTACCCTTCTGCAAGTTCAACAATACAATTGTTGTGCAAAATATATGTTATGTTGTATATGGTGTTTTCTTTTTATAGTTTTTCTTTTGTCTCTTGGTCATTATTTTAGATGGTTGGGGCATATAAATGCGGTATTGGAATGACACAAATGAACAGTTGTGGATGACACGAATAAGATGGAAAACTGGGGCAGAGATAAAATATAATCAGCACAAGTGTGTGACACTGGATACCATGGCAGATGTGCACCACCCTGAGTTGGACAACTTGTGGGATAATCACATGTTCGAGGTGGGGAGGGCAAGGTCAGATGAGTGCTGCTAAATATGCTCTTTGATACCTCACATGATGCGTGCACCCAAGAAATGCTGCCTCTTATAGCCCAATGTTTAGTACACCTGACCTTCTGCAGAGTACAACGTCTTTTCCAGGGGCACATGGTCCAAACAGTAATAATGGACAGAGACGATGAAAAGTACGCTAAGAAAAAGAACAAGCCTATTGCAAAATAAGACCGTTGCTCAAAATGGAAGGAGCGCTGTTTTGCAATGACAGATGGGTGGCAGGAGAAGTGAGCTGGCTGTGTAGCGGGAGGCTTACTGGAGTTCTTAGAGGATGTAGTGGCACGCAACAATCAGAACTGTGGCAGCACATGGGGAAACGATGTGCCAAAATTGATATGGATCGAGTTAAGTGAGAAGCCCGCAAAAGTCCAGATGCTAGTGGGGTATTCCTTTTGCTTCTGAGGAAATGGTGCTATATCTGTAGGAACGAACATTTTTTGTAATATGACACCTAAGCAATGCAGATCTGGCACAAGTAGTCTGGGATAGGTTGAGTGGACGCAATTAAGCTTTTTTGACTGTGGAGGTGATTAGGATGTTGGATGAGCTTGGCCTTACTAGAAAGTATTAAAAATGCATAAGTAAATGCTGAGAGGAAATTTATGAACCTTGAATAATAATGAAATAGTTCTCTGTCTAAGTTTTTTTTTTTATTAACTCATGAATAGAATGAGACTTGATCTGTTTTATGAGCATTGGAATTACATGTTTTATATTCTATTGTAAATAGGTGATGTATGTATGATTGTATTTATATATAAATGTGAATGATTGATGAATGTATTACTTTAAAATAGATAATCTTTCATTTATTGTCTCAAGGATTATACATGTATTGTTGGTGTGTAAAAGTTCTAATTTTAAACATAAACACCAAAAGAAAAAAGACTTGTTTTATCCCTAACCTCAGAGAAGGCACATCAGCGCTAATGGATCTTTACTGGGTATGTGGAAAATATGCATACCTACACCTCCCGGCATCATGGAAAGTGGATGTTTCATTGACCACCTTTCATGCATCCAGACTGCAGCAAATGCCAAGTGGCTGCAGATCACCAGGTGGGAGATGCTTCTGTTGGCGAACCAGACGGAGCAGGGTTTTAATTCCTTAAAGAGTTACAGGAAATCGGACCCATGACCTTCCAGAACAGATACATTCTGAATTTGCTCATGGCTACAGAGGGTGACCTGTGCAAGATAATTGGATTGTCTTGTTGCACCCCCCCCAAATGACACAGACAATGGTTCCTTGAACCATGCGATAGGGGCCCTCTGTAACTTGAGGATTGCAATGGAGAAAGAAGCAGGAGTAAATGCAGATGACTAGTTCCATTCAACGATCTCGTGGTTGGAAATAGCAGTAAAGTTATTAGTTCTCATCATGGTTTTCTGCTTGTGATTTCTTGTTCATGTTAGATGATCCTGAGATTTATGAAGGACCCTGCAGAAGAGTGCAATGATGATGGTGTCAATGACTACGGGTAGGGCTCCTCCTCTCACAAAGCACACGTTCGCTTAGACTGATAGATGGGATGGGGTGTAAAACCAAGGATGGTGAGAGTAGAGCAGGATTTTGGACCCCTGGGTACCTTGGCCATTTCCCCACCCGACCAAGAGAACTATGTAGAGCACTGGGTTGATTTAGCAGGAGATGGGGGGTGTTGCTTCATGACAGGCTCTCCGGATGTCTATTAACGATGGGGGTAGTTTATGTCATGTGTGTAGGGCATGGGTACCCAAAGATGATGACCATAGAAGGAAGGTGGCAGCAGGGTTAGTTAATGGACGATTAACTAAAGGTGGGATTGTTTAGTAGGTATTTATGAAGTTGTGTTTTCAGTAAGGTCTAGTAAATGATGAACAGAAAAGAATGCAAGCCCTGATGTGGAGCTCCATATATCTCAGTCCCAAGATAAATAACTGTTTCCGTCCTCCAGGAGAGAATCTGTGGTCAGAGGTACCCACAGTGCACAGATAGACAATAATTGTATCCAGCTGCAGGGCCTGAACATGGTGGGGACAGTATGTTAGTTGTAGGGAGGACAGGCAGGGATGTGCCCTTTGAAGGACACATTCATGAGAATAGGGCATGAGGTTTTGTGATGCCAGCAGGTCAGGTAAAGATTTAGGGCACCTTTGTCTCCACCCACGGTGATGGTCATAAAGTATTAGTATATAAATATACTCATGAGCCAATCACACAACGCATTTTCCAATCGCACACACTCCTACAAGGCACACATATCACACACTCTTATGACAGTCACTCCTACAACATGTGCTCCTACAACATGTGTTCCTGTAGCACGTGCAGCAACTACACATGCTCCTTCTACACACCCACAGTGTCATATGACACATGCTCTTACTAATTGCGCTCCTAAATCATGCACTCCTACAACACTTTATGACACACATTCTTACAAGACTTGCACCTACCACACAGGTGCCTATAAAATTCACTGCAATAACGTAAATAGAGAGTCTGATTTTTACAGTTGGTACATTACAAAATGAATATCTACACATTCTCATCAAAGGCAAGTCTCACCAACTGCACACAGAGCATATGAGTTTTACTGTTTCTATATTACACAATTAAAATCCCCAAAAAACTCACATGAAAGGCAAGTCACAACTGATGTTGATGTCAGTTTTAAAGTAATGGAATAAATGTATACTTTTCAAATGAACTGTACATAGAGCAAATGCGTTTTACAGTGCACACATTACAGAATTAACAACTAAAACTCACATCAAAGGCAAGTGACAGCTTACTTTGGTGTCAGGTTAAAGTGATGGAATACATTTACACTTTTCATATGAAAATTTGCACTTTTCATACAAAAATGTGCACATTTCATACGGAAACGCACACTTTAGGGGGCATAAAATGCATGAGAATAATGGACGTACATTTCACATTAAAACCCCACAAGTACACTTTTGATATTAACATTGGGCCTCATTTCAAATCGCCCAGTATGGAAACAACGTAATACTAATGCTTCTACGTTACAATGAAGATGGTACCAAAAACAACTGCAAGCTGACTGGATTCACACATGGTCAAGTAACACTTGGTAAGAAAACCTTCACAACAATAGGTATAATCTACCACACAGGAGCCACAACCAATGCAGGTCACTATACTGCATATATAAAAAAGAATTGTGGATGGTTCGAATGTAATGATAGTACCATCACTCTAAAGCAGAGATTACCTGCAAATCTTACAAACGCTTATTTAATCTTCTTAAATCCAAAATGTATTAACTGATCTGTACTTAAACATTAACTAAACTTTTATTAAAAAACTATAAACTGTTACAATATGCCAACAGCTATATAACTGCCCCAAGATTCTACAACAACTAAACAGATAAATCAATACCACTAAATTATATCAAACAATAAACAGTTAGAATACGCCAACTGGTATCTAACTACCCTAAGATTTTCAATAACCAAACAGATAAATCAATACCACTACATTATAACAATAAATAGACAGTTAGAATACGCCAAATGGTATATAACTACCCCAAAATTTTACAATATCCGAACAGATAAATCAATACCACTTCATTACAATTTCTTAAAACCAAAATGTATTAACTAAACTGTACTTAAACATTAACTGAACTTCTATTAGAAAACTATAAACTGTTAGAATATGCCAACAACTATATTACTGCCCCAAGATTCTACAACAACTAAACAGATAAATGAATACCAATAAATTATATAAAAAAATAAACAGTTAGAATACGCCAACTGGTATCTAACTACCTCAAGATTTTCAATAATCAAACAGATACATCAATACCACTACATTATAACAAAAAATAGACTGTTAGAATATGTCAACAGGTATCTAAGTGTTCCAAAAATCTGCTACAAGCCAATATATAGAGAATTAGACAGAAACAACAAGTGAACACTGAAGACAAACAAACAAATAGACTGTAGCATATCAAGCATTTTTAATCCGTCATGGATTTTTTTTTTTCCACAGACCCAATGATTTTAGCAACAAACACAGAAACTGAGCAAATTGCACAATACACTGGTTTGTAATCTACTAAATATGAGGGTAAAAAAAAATGTTGATTATTCAATGTTATAAGTTGTTACAAAATACCAATACTAACATGATTTTTTTTTTTATCACAGAAATAAACAAGAAATACATGTACTCCAGTTACTAAACCAAACAGTAAGTATATTATATTAAGTACAGCCATCACAGCAAATCACACACATAGTGACTTATAACTTTGCTGCCTATAAATTTGATCTTGTCCATGCACCCAAGACTATAGACCCTGCCCACAACCACCACAGCATAGACCCTTTAAATGTGATCTTGTCCATGCACCCAAGACTATAGACCCTGCCCACAACCACCACAGCATATCACACCCATAGTGACTTATAACGTCATTGCTTATAAATTTGTTCTTGGATCCAAAAGTTATAATCCACTATGGGTGTGATATGCTGCGGTGGTTGTGGCCAGGGCATAGAGTCTTGGGTGCATGACTCTATGCCCTGTCCACAACCACCGCAGCATATCACACCCATAGAGTCAAATATTTTAACTATGCCATATGGACACTTTTAATGTCCACGGACATCTTGAGTGTTCTTATAACAGTTTCAACTTTGCTGCCTATAAATTTGATCTTGTCCATGCACCCAAAACTATAGGCCCTGCCCACAACCACCACAGCATACCACACCCATAGTGGCTTATAACTTTGTTGCTTATGAATTTGTTCTTGGATCCTAAAGGTATAAACCACTATGGGTGTGATATGCTGCGGTAGTTGTGGCCAGGGCATCGAGTCTTGGGTGCATGGCCATATGGCCATGACCCAAGACTCGATGCCCTAGGCACAACCATCACAGCATATCACACCCATAGAGTCAAACATTTTAACTATGCCATATGGACACTTTTAATGTCCACGGACATGAGTGTTCTTAGAACAGTTTCAACTTGCCTACGAACAGTATGGACAGACATAGCGTCCTCAGGACACCCTCATTTCGTTTATTTACGAACATTCCGGGAAACTTGATGTGTTCTTAGAACAGTTTCAACCTGCCTACGAACAGTACGGACATGCATAGCGTCCTCAAGACACCCCCATTTTGTTTATTTACGAACATCCCAGGACACATAATATGTTCTAAGAACACTTTCATCTAGCCAGCGAACAATACGGACAGCATCCTCAAGACACCCACATTTCGTCCATTGACGAACATTTCAGGACACCGCGTGTGTTCTTAGAACAGTTTCAACTTGCCTGCGAACAATACGGAAAGGCAGAGCGTCCACAGGACACTCCCATTTTGTTTCTTTACAAACATTTTAGGACACAGCCTGTGTTCTTAGAACAATTTCAACTTGCCTGCGAACAATACGGACAGGCATAGCGTCCGCAGTACACTCCCATTTTGTTTCTTTACAAACATCCCAGGACACATAGTATGTTCTAAAACACTTTCATCTTGCCAGCGAACGATACGGACAGCGTCCTCAGGCACCCACATTTCGTCCATTGGCGAAGATTTCAGGACACCCCGTGTGTTCTTAGAATAGTTTCAACTTGCCTGCGAAAAAAACAGACAGGCATTGCGTCCTCAGGACACTCACATTTTGTTTCTTTACGAACATTTTAGGACACAGCCTATGTTCTTAGAACAGTTTCAACTTGCCTACGAACAGTATGGACAGACATAGCGTCCTCAGAACACCTTCATTTTGTTTATTTATGAACATCCCAGGACACATAATGTGTTCTAAGAACACTTTGAACGTGCTTGCGAACATGTGTTCTTAGAACAATTTGAAATTGCTTGCGAACAGAATGGACAGGCATACCGTCCTCAGGACACCCCCATTTTATTTATTGACGAACATCCCAGGACACATGATGTGTTCTTAGAACAGATTCAACTTGCCACCGAACAAAATGAACAGGCTTACCGTCCTCAGAACACACCCATTTCATTTATTTACGAACATCCCAGGAAACATAATCTGTTCTAAAACACTTTGCACGTGCTTGCGAACACGTGTTCTTAGAACAATTTGAAATTGCTTGCAAACAGAATGGACAGGCATAGCGTCCGCAGGACACTCCCATTTTGTTTCTTTACGAACATCCCAGGACACATAGTATGTTCTAAAACACTTTCATCTTGCCAGCGAACGATACGGACAGCGTCCTCAGGCACCCACATTTCGTCCATTGGCGAAGATTTCAGGACACCCCGTGTGTTCTTAGAATAGTTTCAACTTGCCTGCGAACAAAACAAACAGGCTTACCGTCCTCAGAACACACCGATTTCGTTTATTTTAGAACATTTCAGGACACCGCCAGTGTTGTTAGAACACTTTTAGCTTGCTTGCGAACAATACGGACAGGAGTAGTGTCCTCAGAACACCCCCATTTCGTTTATTTAGAACATTTTAGAACATCTGCATTGTCCGCGGACAAAGTGAACACAACAGGGGGGTCTACCACCTAAATAAATAAAACATTTACCAGCATCTCTTACTCCCCCACCCTCCCCAAACACTTTCACACAACAACACACTCTACTAAATAGTATTTTTCAACAGAGTTTCACCACGCAAGATGGCGGACGTTCCCAAAAATCTGATGCGCTTCACGCTCTTCAGCGTCCAATCAACAAACACTTTGCATGTCCACGGACATGACGCAAGCCGGTTGGCCAATCAGGACACTGTCCGCGGAGCGAACAGGGAAGTGTGTCCGCGACCGAACATAGATATCACTCATTTTTTTTACCTATTTTTTGCTCATTTTATAAAAAACTACTGGACGAATTTTCACCAAATTTGCAAAAGTACGCTTTCGGGACCAAGTCGCTACTCGTGGTCCAAATTGGGTGAAAACCCGTCCAGCGGTTTGGGCTGTAGACGTGAGCAAAGTTTTTTCCCCATTCAGTCTACGGGAAAAAAATAAGTTTGGGACCCCCCTTATAACTTTGCCCCTCTAGACCAAAACTCACCAAACTTTGCAGAAAAATTCAGAGTGACCCATATACTGTTTTTTGCAAAGTTTGGTGAGGATTCGTCCAGGGAGCGCAAAGTTATAAGCCACCCAAAAAGGGCTCTTCCTATGGAAACAGCAACTTAACCATAACTACACAGCCACTACCATGGCTGTGTAATATATATATATATATATATATATATATATATATATATATATATATATATATATATATATATACATGTATATATATATATATATATATATATATATATATATATATATGTATATATATATATTACATGGCCTGCGGTAGCGGCCATGTAGTTATGGTTAAGTTGCTAGACCCATAGGAAGAGCACTTTTTGGGGAGTTTATAACTTCGCACGAAAGCATGCTTTTGTTAATTTGGTGTAAATCCGTCCAGTAGTTTTTTTTAAACGACCAAAGCGTAAGGCGAAAAAATTAGTGATATCTATATCCGGTCTGCGGACTCTGATTGGCCCAGAAAAATTAGCTGACTTTTGTGTAGTCCGCGGACCTCGGGACGCAGTCGCTGATTGGGTGGTGAGAAAACGTGAAATACATCGGTTTCCGCAAAATGCCCACCATGTTGGATTCTCTGACTTTTTGGGGGTCCGCGGACAGCACTGACATTTGTGATGTCATCTTGGATGTCCTGGGTGTTAGTATTAGCAGTGCACGGTGGTGGCACGAGTTATGGTTGCTTAGCTTACCATAACTCACGGATTTCTGAGGTTTTTTGGTTTTTGGTTTTACTTGTAACCATAACATCCCTTTAAAAAAGTTTTTTCATTAAAATTCAGAGGTTTTTATTAGTGCAATTTAACCATAACGTCCCTTTAACAAAGTATTTTCATTGAATATATAGATATATTCACTGAAAAAAACTTTAGTTAAAGTGCAGTTAAGTTGACCAGATTCAATGCAAAAAAAACTTGAAATTCAGTGGGAAGTCATAACCAGCTTAACTTAGAGGTTGATGTCCCCATAATGCCATGTCCCCCATAATTCCATTTTGTATGTCATTGTGAATACCTTCTCTGATAATATGTATTTGCTCATGGGCTTTGCAACAGGAATGCACCGAGTTAGGCTGGTCATGACAAAGCCAGTTTTATTTTAATATTTTTTTATTCATAATTTTCAATATGCTGTTACCTTGGTTTAACCTTAACTCTTTTTTCCCCAAAATGTCAATTCTATTTTTACACAATCAAATTCTAGCATGTGCTGTAAGAGCATGTAGTAGAAGTGGATGTGTGGCACAAGAGCATGTTTCAGAACAGGGTGTAGTGTAAGTGTACGTGTCGAAAGTGCATGTGTTGTAAGAGCGAGTGCCATAAAATTGTGTATAGTGTCTGTTTTAGGAACTTGTGTTGTAGGAGTGTGGGTCATAATAGTGTGTGTTATGAGAGTGTGTGTCATCAGATGATGTGTTGTTGGAGCATGTGCTATAGGAGTGTCTGTTGTATGTATGCATGTCATACATCTACATGTTGTACATCCACATATTGTATGTCCACATGTTGTATGTCCACATGTTGAAGGTGCAGGTGTGGTAGGTGCATGTGTTTTAGGTTCAGGTGTGGTAAGTGCACATGTTGTAGGTGCACATGTTGTAGGAGCATGTTTCAGGAGCATATGTGTTGTCACAGTGTGATTGATAGCAGAGCATGTCGCAGGTGTGCGTGTGATAGGAGTACATTTTATAAGAGTGTGTCCTGGGACCATTGTAGGAGCATGTGTCAAAGGAATGTTTTTGTTAGGAGTACATTTCGTATTAGTGTGTGTTATATAAGCATGTGTTGTAGGAGGGTGCATAGTAAGAGTTTGAGTTATTAGTATTAATATACACAATGGGCCTCATTACGAGTCTGGCGGTAACCGCAGTGGTAAAACTGCCTAGTTACCGCTGGACTCGTATTACCATTCCGCCTCCGTGATTCCCGGAATTACCGGGGCATTACAACCCCGGCTTCCCGGGAATCACAGAGGCCGAATGGTGTTAATCCCCATTCCCATTGAGTCCTATGGGACTCAATGGGAATGGGGATCATGGAAACACCGGCAGCATCTCGTAATGTTGCCGGTGTTTCCTCGTCCGCCTGCAGGCGTGCAGTGGAACATCACCTCCCGCCTGCAGGAGTTGTGATCGCCCGGCATGGAAACAACGGTGGCGGCGAGTTTACCGCCACAAGTGTTCACTTGTTGTTTCTGTCTAATTCTCTATATATTGGCTTGTAGCAGATTTTTGGAACAGTTAGATACCTGTTGACATATTCTAACAGTCTATTTTTTGTTATAATGTAGTGGTATTGATGTATCTGTTTGATTATTGAAAATCTTGAGGTAGTTAGATACCAGTTGGCGTATTCTAACTGTTTATTTTTTTATATAATTTATTGGTATTCATTTATCTGTTTAGTTGTTGTAGAATTTTGGGGCAGTAATATAGCTGTTGGCATATTCTAACAGTTTATAGTTTTCTAATAGAAGTTCAGTTAATGTTTAAGTACAGTTTAGGTAATACATTTTGGTTTTAAGAAATTGTAATGAAGTGGTATTCATTTATCTGTTCGGATATTGTAAATTTTTGGGGTAGTTATATAACATTTGGCGTATTCTAACTGTCTATTTTTTGTTATAATGTAGTGGTATTGATTTATCTGTTTGGTTATTGAAAATCATAGGGTAGTTAGATACCAGTTGGCGTATTCTAACTGTTTATTGTTTGATATAATTTAGTGGTATTGATTTATCTGTTTAGTTGTTGTAGAATCTTGGGGCAGTTATATAGCTGTTGGCATATTGTAACAGTTTATAGTTTTTTTAATAAATGTTTAGTTAATGTTTAAGTACAGATCAGTTAATACATTTATAATAAGATTTGCAGGTAATCTCTGCTTTAGAGTAATGTTACTATCATTACATTCGAACCATCCACAATTCTTTTTTATATATGCAGTATAGTGACCTGCATTGGTTGTGGCTCCTGTGTGGTAGATTATACCTATTGTTGTGAAGGTTTTCTTACCAAGTGATACTTGACCATGTGTGAATCCAGTCAGCTTGCAGTTGTTTTTGGTACCATATTCATTGTAACATAGAAGCATTAGTATTACGTATTTACTATGTGTTTGTATTAGTAAGGTGGAGCGATTATCCAAATTGCAGGTAGTACATAATCTACCATGGTTTGCATTTTGTACAAGTTACTGAAATGGAACAGATTCACAATTAGGTATTGATACATACACAAAGCGTTCATTCGGAATTTGTTCTTGTGTCACATTGTTGCAGAGAGTGCATTTATGTTTCCACATGTATGAAATCTGGAAGATTTCATTTATAGGTATGTTTTTTGTTTTCCAGTACTTGTAGTAAGTACATTAGAAATTCTTGTGGATCTTCCTGTGAGTTTATCGTGAATTTCACCATTCCAGCACAGTAGTCCAATTGTTGTCTTATTGCATGAACACTATACGTGTTGTCAGGTTTGTTTGTTGCGTTTCTATGAGGTACTAACATTTGCAAACACAATTGGTCTGTACTGTGTAAGTAAATGTTGTCAACATTTGGTGGTAATTGAAATAGAATATTCATTGCTACATTTGCGTAGCAACTTACACCAGTTATATTTGAAAGTTTAAATGGACCAGGTAGTTCTGTATCTGAGTGCTTTTTTTGGAGTTTGTCTTCCTTCTTTGAAGAAGTACCTGGTTTACTTTCCATAATAGGTTCTTTTTTGCTTGTGGTACTTGATGAAGTATTAGTTTCTTTTACTCTCTTTGGAGGATTTTCAGTGACATCTTGTTGCATTTCTGTTTCATTTAGTTTTCTTTTAGAACGTTTAACTTTTTGTGGAACAGGATATGTTTTTAGATGGGTGGTGTATAGTGAACAAAGTCTATTGTAGTCTAAAATACAAGGAATATCAGCGTTTACTTTACTTGCATCAAAGTTGTTTAGAAATAGACCGTCAAGTGTACGTAAGCGTGATAGTGCTACATAGCTCATGCCTTCTTTAAAGACTGTGTTACCAATATCTATCAATGCTTTGTCTAGGGTAAGACCTTGTGATTTATGAAGGGTGACTGTGTATGCAAGAGTTAGAGAAAATTGTTCTCTGCGTACATACATGTCTTTGAAGAGAAGGAATGGAGCTGTTGAGCGTCCTATCCTTTTTACTTCTGAAAGTTTGTCAAAGGGAATATTGACAAACTGAATGTTGTTGTCATGTGGGTATGTTTGAAAGCCAACAACTCTACCCAGTGCTCTTTTAACTAGTCCTTGATCCACGTCAAGGTTAAGTTTAAGCATTACTCTACAATTTAAGGATAATATAAATATTTTTTCCAATCCAGCTGTGTTGGAGATTGAATTTACTAAACTATTTAGTCTTGTTGTGGCTTGCACACACATGGGTAGTGTCAAACCATGTACGTCTAGTTTGTCTGTAGCGCTAATTTCAATTATTGTTTGCATTTCTTTTTTTAACATTGTTTCATTGAATTTGAAACAGCTTGCAAGAGTTGGCATTAAGGCCATACAATTGACATTTTTTGTGCGCTAATTGTTCCATAACCTCCATAGCACATGCATTATCGCCATAAAGTGCATGAATGTGCCGGGTTTTCAATATTGCTTGTGCTTCTTGAGATAGTATACCAACTCTAATACTTTTTAAGATGTTGGCATAAGAGAGATCTGCAGATTGCCGCATGTTTTCTGTCAATTCTCTGTATTGGAAATGTTGCCAAAGGTTGACATTTCCTATGCTGCCAACAGTCTTACGGCAGAGTTTGTGTCCTAAGGTTTTAAAAATAGGCTCACCTTTCACTGGTGTCAATTGAAGAAGATCTCAGAAAACAATAATGTGTTTTCCTCCAAAGAGCTCTTTGTAGTTTGTTTTGAGTACTTCTTGTAATCTGAGGTGAATCAAAGCCAACATTAGGTTGGAGACCATGCTCACTTCATCTATTAGTAGCATTTGCATTTGTTTTAATACTCTGCATAGTTCCATTGCAGCTTCTGTAGAAAGTTTGTAATAGTCTAATTTGTTTTGGTGTTCTACTGGCAGGAGTAGTAATCAGTGTAAAGTGACACCGCCTATGTTGTAGGCAGCTAAACCTGTGGGGGCAGTGACAACAGCTGACAGTTTGTTGTTTGTCAATTGTTGAAGGAATTTGCTGATGATTTTGATTAAGAATGTTTTGTCAGAACCTGCTTCACCACTGATGTACAGTACTATAGGTTTGTAATTTTGGCAGGTGCAATCTTTATTTTCATGTTGTACACCATGTGCAATTTCTTTTGTTACTTCTTGAAAAATGCTACGCTGCTTATTGTTTAGTTTTAATTGTAGTATAGTCAAGTCTTCTTTATCTTCATACTGACACATGGTGTTTTCTACTTCCGCCATAGCCAATTCTGCCTCATTTGCTATTAGTGGATGTCCCAGTGGTTCTTGGCTTCCTGTTACAGAAGGTTGACTACTGTCAGGAGTGTCCTTATCTAGTTGGGCCTGGAGTTCTTCTTTGTGTTGCTGTTCATTGTGCAACATTGTTTTGTAGTGTGTAAAGTTTACATCAGTTATAATACTTTCATTTACTTTGAAAGCATCTTCGTAGGAGTCATAGTTATGTATTATTTCTTCTTCCTTTCTGCATGGTTTAAATAGTTGTAGCAGGGACATGTAATATAGTTCTTTATGTTGAGGAGTCTTTACTGACAATTTGATATGATTAATAAAATTTGGTTTGGTGAGTTTTACTAAGCTGCCTTCACAATTTGTCACTCTGTATCTACCTTTTTTTCATCGGGTTTTATATTATTTTTGAATATGACGTTTTGGGCTATGTGGTATGGACACACGGTTTCCAAAGTGGTACTTCTGTTTGGGTAGTATGTGTCCAGCAAATTGTTTTTCAAAATGTCTTGGCTGTTGGGATCATTTTTGGCTATTGTTTCTATGTCATCATATGATTTCAGAACTCTTATTCTAGATTTATCAGGACCAATACTTAGCCATACTATATTTTCAGATTTTGCATACAAAGCAGTACCGGTTAGTCGATCTGCTGCTTCATAGGAGCCACATTCTCTATGGAAGAGCATTTTTATGCCCAAGCTGTATAATTTCTGAGACAGTGTTTTGTCTGATGACAGGTCATTCCAGAGGTCTTGAAGCTCTGTTTTTTCTGCTTTGGTTAAGTATGCTGTAACAATTCGTGCAACTGTAGTGGAATTGACTGCAATGTACTGCACATCTATGTTTGCATTCCATAAGAGGGCAATGATTGCATTGTAATCATTGATATATTTTTCTTCTTCTGTTCTTTTTATGTAATATGTCTTTTTAGGGGATTTACCTTTAACAGTATGTCTAACTGAATACATGAAGTTGTTCACTTGACCTGTTTTTGTAACTGGTCTAGGGAAACCAAAGCGGCATTTGGTGTAGTAATTCCCTTTGTTTTTGTATTTGCGATGACAATATTTGCCACATTTATGTCTTTGAAATTGTAAAATTTGTGCATGAAGATTGCTATTTGTTGCTTCCGATGGAATTTCACAAGTGACACATTTTTCGATAAACTGTAACACAGTGCCATCATTGTCTTGACCAAATTTAGGAGCATCTTTAATTCATAAAAGCATGTGGATATGTGGTGCTCCTCTGGCTTGGTATTCTTTTCCCCAAAAGAAGTGTTGCACTTCTCCGAGGGGAGGAACAGTTTTGTTAAAAATAAAGGGTAGCATAGCAATGAAGCGATGATGAAAATATCTTGAAACATTAACAGGATCTAGAGAACAAAGTTCTCCAGGTGTTAGTATATCTATGTTTGTTTTGTTTTTGTTTGATATGCGTAGGAAATCATGTAAATCTTCCCATGCATATTCTACACAACTTAATGTAACAAACCAAGTGGGTGGGCCAAGGTTTCTTATCATACAACGTACATCTCCATGACGTCGGAACCAGTACTCTTTAGTGCCACGCATGTTTGCTAATAGATTTGTAATACTTGATTGTAAAACCTCATCTTTTTGTTGCACTTTTTGTAATAATTGTGTAGCTGACATATTTTGAAAGTTGGTTCCTGATTTTAATGTGTGTGCAAATCCGTAACATAGAGTTGCTAGTTCACTTTCAAAGAGTAGGTGGAATATGTATTCCACATTTTGTCTAAATCTGGGATTTTCAGAATACATCCGTAACAAGCGGTATTCTGATGCTGTTATTTGAATAGGTCTATCATCGTACCTTCCTCCTTTGCCAGTAGGAAAGAGTAAAGGAAAAGCATGTGCTTTTATACTTTTTTCCCATATGCTGATTGGTGATCCTTTTGTTTGTCGCATTTGGTACGTTTCTAGTGCATCTTCTACGGTGTCATTAGAGTGCAATGGATGAATTGTGTAATGTTCTAAAGTATTGGATACTGTAGCAGGATCTAGAAGCTCAAATTGACCAGTTTCTGGTGACTCTTGAATTATTTCAGTGGTATCCTTCAAGTTTTCTTCAATATTAATTTCTTTGTAGTATTCATTATTGTCTTTTAGATATTGCAAGACTTATCTAACGTTCTGTAAGTCTACCAGTTGTTGCCAAAATATTTTGTCTTTTGTAGGTACACCATTTACTAAGATAATTAAAGATTTCTCCATTGGACGTTGCACTCCCAGAGTGTGCACATTTTGTTTTAGATCTAATGGTAAATACACTACTTTGCCACAAATGCCTTTCACTAATTCAGAGGGAGGTAATGTTGCTGTTTTTGATTGAAGGCTTATTATTGCTTGAAAGGGGTGCACTGTTTGTATTATGATGGTCTCATATAAATTGAGTTGTTGTAGGGGTTTTGGTAGTGGGAATAATTCCAAATTATTTGTGATAGCACGTGAAGGAGTTTGGTTGTTGTCAAGTTTTGATGTGCAGTAACTGCAAAGTATTAAGGGCTCAGTTATTTTGCATTTGCTTTCTGCTATAAGGTAGAGAGCTAATTCAAACCATTTAGAATCTTCATTGTCTTTTATTTTGTATGTTAGGTCTACAGTTTTTGTGTTACTTTTATAAAAAGTTCTGCGGCAACATACACACACATGGTTTGGTACTTCAGCAGATGTACTTTTACATTTCAGTATTTCTTTTTTGTATGTGTGTAGTAGAAGGTTGCCATGCATTGAATTGTTGCTAATTTGTTGTAAAGCTATTTCATTCTGTAAGTGGCTTTCACTTGCAAAATATTTTTTTCTGGATATAGTCGATTTCTTCAAGTAGGTCTTTTGCTGTACCATGTAGAAGAATGTTATTTAAATTGGCTAGTGCTAAAGTAGGACTTTTAGCATAGTACAGTTTATAGACTAGATTTCTTGTAGTTGAATGATGTGTTGATATCATTTTGATATGATGGAAGGTGCTTTTGTAAGTAGGTCCTGAAATGCAGGCCAATGAATGTCCTTGCAGTCCTGTGTACTTGCGCACTGGACATGTATCCATATTTTGCAGTAGTTTAATTTTGATTTTGGCTTTGCCTTTCACATACTGATTGAGGAATTGGCGTAAAGACTTGAAAGATTTTTTGGGAATGTTACACATGGACGTGCATGGCCATTTGTATACTAGACATTCTGGTTCAGTTGAATTGAGAGTTTTCTGGGGATATTTTTGTAAGCAGTATTTCTTGTTCCATTATGGTATTATTAACTTTTTCATAACCTCGTTCACTGCAATGTATGGCAATTGTATTTGTTTTCTTTGGTTTGTATGCTTCTTCATTAAAATATGGTTCTGTGCTTGTGGTGTGAGTCCACTCACCTCCACAGATATTTAAGAAGTTATGTTTTTTGACATTTCGTTTATTGAGAATTCTTTTTTATAATTTAGTCATTAGTTTTGTTAGTAGTTTCATTTTGTTTAACACTAAAATAAATAACTTTCTTTTAAGAAGGATTGCACTGTCTATCAAAGCTTCTAAGATTAATTTCCTATGGTAGGTTGTAAGGGTTGTGCATGATTAGCTCTCCTGTTTTTATAAGATTTTGAAGGACTCTGTGGCAGAACATTTTTGCTAAAATACTTTTTTTGGTATGCTTACCTGGTACTATATCAAGATTTATAGGAACAGTTTTAAAAGTAGTGTTCGCTGAATTTGTGTTAATCGTTTTCTGTTTTGTTTTACATTTTGATAGAGGCAGAGAAGTTTCTGTACTTGAAGCTTGTTTTGTTTCTCTAAATGACTGTATTGCATGTTTTGTTTGCACTTTTTGTACAAATTCTGCTAGAGATCGATGCTTATTCTGGACACTTCTATTTTCATTTGCTCTACTTCTGCGTTGCTTTCTACGGACTTGATTTTTGGTAGGCATTCTTTAGGGTCTGTTGAAAAAAATAAAGAAGGTATGGGTTGGGGTGTTCTGCAATGTATGTGTGCTGTGTGCATGAGTGTCTGAGTATGATGATAAAGATGTATGTGATGGTGTGTGATTGTGAATTGGGCAACTACAACTATTTGGGATGGGTATTCTTGAATTTATGTGCTACTAAACTGGGGTTCAGATGACAGTAGAAAGTAAGCTAGAGCTGAGGAGAAGCACAAATAGGAAATCTAATGGTATGTGCAGTCTTTATATTTTACTTTAAATATGTTAGTTCAACATGCTTTGCAAATGTGTGTGTAAAAGGAAATTAAATAGCAGATAGGTTTGGAAGTGACAGTTGATTATAGCAGATGGGAAAAATGACAGTAAGTTCATTGTATAGGTTATACAAGTTAAAAGTCAGTTAATCTGTTTATATGAATGTATAAGAATTGTACATGTACTATACAGAAAATATGCATACCTGTAGTTTGTGTTCATGCATATGGATATGCATGCAGCTGCAAGTAGAAATCTTGGACACTAGTACAGTATTTCTTGTAGTGGGTGCTTTACAATGATATGACACTTGTACTCAGAGTGATTAACAGAACATTTAAAGTGCTGATCTATGATGATGGAGTTAGATGTAGAGGTCTTGGATGTGATTGGTGGATGGTTGTGTGACTGCTTAGCTATATCCAATGAGGGAATGGCACAGAGAGTGAAGTGGAAATGGTAGGAGGGCTGTCCATGTTACGATATGTCCGTGGGCATGGTGGTAGTCCGCTGACATCACGTGTTACATACAGGGATTTTGGGGTGGGGAGTTATGCAAATGAGAATGAGCAGAGCAAGGGATTGGTCACTAAAGTTTAGTGGGTATATTGTTCAGGAGAGAGTTTGTCAGATACTCTTTTTCCTGAGAGAAGAACAGATAGCTATGGCTGTGTGTTTCAGAAAACTGATTGTTTGGATTTTGGGAGACTCGTGGATACATTGGTTGAAGGTTCATGTAGAAAGCTGTGGAGTAGCTGTAGATCTTGGATTCCCACATGTGGAAGTGCACTGGCATGGAGTACGTGGAATGAAGTGGTTGGACTTGCTACCTCTCTGTGCTACTTTGGAGACAGAGCATCATCCAGACATAATGATAATTCATTGTGGAGGGAATAGTTTAGGACATGTGTCTGGAATTTCTTTGCAATTTGCAATGAAAGAAGGACTTGGGAAGGTCATGGACATGTTTCCAAATTCTCAAGTAATTTTTTCTCGGATTGCGCAGTGACAAATGTGGCTGCGTTCTTCTTCATTTGGTCCACAAATGGAGAAAGCGAGGCGCAATGTCAATAAGGCCGTTTGTGCCTTTCTACGAGATGTTGGCATGTCCTCTTTTCACAATGAAAATATTATGTTTCGTAGCACATACATTTTTTGCAGAGATGGAGTCCATCTTACTTATGCTGGCAATCACATTTTTCTGAGAAATGTAGAAAATGCATTGCGACATTTGTTGGAATTACAGCCATCCATTTTGTAGTAGGTGTTGACCATTTCAAGTTTTTCAGAGCCACCACTTCCTCCAAGACAAAAGTGCAATGGTTATGATAGGGCAGCACCCCAAAATTTTAGATGTCCTCGAACTGTCCGCGGACTTCTAAAAAATACACAAGGCCCTGCTCCATTTATTTTCCACTTCTATTTTTAAACTGTGAAAGGTGGCGTGAAAAAGAGCCTTTTTTGGGGATTTTTGTTGTTTTATATTTTTCTGTGGTTTTTTACACATGACACACTAGGAGAGGAGGGAAAAGGAGGGTAAGGGGGGGACACCAACCACGGGGATAAGAAAGGGCGGGTGGAGAGAAGAAGATGTAGGGTGGGCCTTACTTAGGTAATGAGCAGGTCTTCTCGTGCTCTGAGACCAAAAGCATTACGAAGTCTCTCCCCCCTGCAGAGTACTCCGTTGCAGTACATACACACAACTGTGACCCTCGAAAGGTAAGGGTCATCAGCATTGCGAATGGCCTGTGAGGCAGCTTGAGGAATACTCTGTCCCACAGGAGTGTTCCTTGTGGTGACAGGATCGGAAACAGAGGATGTAGTAGAGGAAGTCAACCTACTACGCTCCTCACAAGGTACAACCTTGCGAACGGCCCCACCGTGGAACGACTTAAGGTGTCGCTTCATAGTAGTCGTACCAAAGGTGTATGAATTAGGCCTCCCACGACTCAGTACCATTTTGCACTGGTTGCAGGTGACTTTGTTCGCACGCGCCTTAGGTATGTTACCATGAATGGTAAATAACCACCACACCCAAGACTCACGGCGAGTGCTGGCAGTAGGGACTTCCACTACCTCATTCTCGTCATCCTCTTTATCCTCCTCTGCATCCTCACTCCTGTTCCCCTCTTCAGGACCTTGGGGAGGTGGTGGTGGTGGAGGGGGTGGGGGTGGGGGTGGTGCTGAGGCAGATGTACACCAGGTGGCAGTAGTGCAGCCATGGATGCCATAAGGTTTCAGAAATAAATCTGGAAAATTGGCAGCAGAAATGCACTGTGTTCTGTAAGATAGCCAGAAACACAATGAGGACAGATCGAACACCAAAAAAAGGTTCAAAAAGTCAAAAAAAGTATGTAGAAAGTCAGGATTTGTCATGATGCCTACCCCCAGGGACCCAGACCAAGTCCAGCAACCCCGGAAGCAGGCATCAAGTTACCCCAAGCAATCCCAACAACCCCTGCTAGGGGCTATTTGGGTGCAGTCCTGGCACCTATGGCGCCAGGCTCATATGGAGAGTCAGTCCAGGCACCATAGGCGCCAGGCTCATAGATTAAAACTTACCTGATGCAGACCATGCTGCAAACTTACCTGATGCAGACCATGCTGCAAGAGCTCCAAGCCAAAAGAGGCTTGGAAGGGATTATTTTACCTAGGGACAATTTTTTACTCGGGTGGGGCATGGGAAGGAATACTTACCTGGAACTACTTTGGAGGCTATTTAAACCATGCCCGAAGAGCAGCACAGGCTTCGCGTTATTCTGCATCCAGCAGCGTAACGCTCACCGTGCCTGCAAGTCTGCATCCAGTCTTCTGCCATGCCCGCCTCGAGTTTGGAGCTCCTAGAAAAAGGGAGAAAGAAGGAGAAAAGGTTAGAACAAGAGCAATTCCTTTGATCCTTACCTGAATTCCCGATCCATCGCGCCTTCAAGGTGGAAGAAAGAAGTTATTTTATGCGCGTCGCCTCACCTGCTGCAGTGCCGCGCTGAACTCACCGGCCTTCGCAGCATCTTCACATTTCACTGCATCCTCCTGCATGTTTCCGCCGCACTCCGGCACCTAAGGAGAAGACAAGAACAGCAAGGTGAGCCAAGGGAATACACAGAGGAATACCCCCCATAGACTTACCTGATTTTACCACCGGGGTACTATTCCTCTTCACGGGTCGGCGCAGCTTCCACTGCATTCTAGCCGAACCCCAGCCCCTAAGGGGAAACAAAAGGACAGCAAGGTGAAACAAAGGGACAAACAAGGGGAACCCTCCTCATCACAAAAGACTTACCTGATTTAACCGCCGGAGGCATTATTCCCCGAGACTTCATACTTTCTCTCAGCACCTGAATAAGGAAGAAAGCAACAGGTTACATATGGGCATTATTTTATCGAACTGTGTTGGATAATGCAAATCCCTACCAGAATATTACCGGTTGCCACAAGGAACTCTTCAGTAGGGTCAAGCTGCAACCTGCAAGGAATCGGACAAGAGTGAAAGTCAGGCATTTGAACTCTTACGAACTACATACTTATGGCGTCTTGCCGGGAAAATCAGAGTCAATATTGTCCTGGAACTCACCAATTCCTTCGAGCCAGTGAAGCAACTGGTTATCTACGTGCCCCTGCGCTCAATGCAGGATGGAGAGCTCATCTTTTCAAATCATCAGGTGAGACTATAAGAGGGGACATCCAAGGTGATCAGTGGGGAGAACAACGGGGTGGGGGGATTTATGCTCAACTCCACGGGTGGTTAATTCCCTTTCTCCATTTGCAGAAGAATATTCCTACGGGCCAAGCAAACAAAGCTAGGTGGGCCAGTCCAGTCCGTCATCTCGGCCCTATGCGTCACATTGGTGGAGAACGCAGTCCAGTCCAGATCGACGCCTCTGTGGGAGCCAGGTGAGCGTAACAGGATTACTGTCTGGGACTTGTGCTATGGTGATTTATTATTGAAAAATATTGTGGATTGCCTGAAAAGGTAGTTTTAAATTGTTCCGGGACACGAACAATGTGCGCAGTCAGAACACACGCTCAGCATGGGCGCTGTCACATGATGGCTTCGCGAACATGTCCGCGAAGGGAACGGCTGTCCGCAGGACACCAAATGCACTGAAACTATTTTGCGCATGTTAGTTGGTGTTCTACGGACACTGTTCGGGTCCTGAAACTAATTAAATGTGCGACACAAGCGAAACGAACAGTTGCGGACAGGCATTTGTTCTTAGAACAGTTTCAATCCGCTTGCGAACCATACGGACAGGCATAGCGTCCTTAGGACACCCCTATTTTGTTTATTTACGAACATTTCAGGACACTGCGTGTGTTCTTAGAATAGTTTCAACTCGCCTGCGAACAATACGAACAGGCATAGCGTCCCCAGGCCACCCCCATTTTGTTTATTTGCGAACATCCCGGGACCCTTGATGTGTTCTTAGAACAGTTTCAACCTGCCTACGAACAGCACGGACAGGTCTAGTGTCCTCAGGACACCCCCATTTTGTTTATTTACAAACTTTTAAGGACACCGCGTGTGTTAGTTTGATTGCGGACATCCCGGACAACAAATGTGTTCTTAGAACAGTTTGGACTTTCTTGCGAACTTTACGGACAGGCATAATTTTCTTAGAACATCTCCATTTTGGTTAATTGCGGATATCCCGGACATCTTGTGTGTTCTTACGACAGTTTCAACTTGCTAGCGAACAGTACGGACAGGTATAATGTCCTTAGGACACCTCCATTTTGATTAATTACGGACATCACGGACACCTCTTGTGTTCTTAGAACAATTTCAACTTGCCTGCCAACAGTACGGACAGGTAAAGTGTCCTTAGAACACCTCCATTTTGATTAATGGTGGACAACCCAAACACCAGGTGTGTTCTTAGAACAGTTTCAACTTGCATGCGAACAGTACGGACAGGTATAGTGTCCTTAGGACGCCCCCATTTTTGTTTATTTACAGACATTCCGGACACCTGCGCTGTCCGCGGACACCTCAACTGCTTTTTTAAAAAAAACAAGAAATGAATTAGGACACAATATAATAATTTTACTTTATTATATATGGATGTTAAATTTATGACAGAGAAGGTGGAGCAGAAACTGAGACAAACACAGGTGAATGGGGTATCAGGAGGATTCATATGAGGTGAAGAAGGGATGGAAGTCTCATCAAAATGTTTTTGTTCATGGAGAGGGTTTGGGGATAATTGACTGGGATATGGTGAGGGGGGACAGGTATATGTGGATCAAGTGATCCTCCACAAAGTTTTTTAAATTGTTGAAATTTTCCATGAGTATATCAATTTTTTCTTCCATGTGCTGGAGAGTCTTATCCAATATTTCTTTTTGTTTACTATTTTCAATGTTTGTATGGTCTGTACAAAAAAATGTATATGTTAAATGTATATAAAATAATATTTATTAATTGGTTTATATAGAAAAGTGTCTACCATTAGGTTCACTATCTTCAGACATTTCCTTACGTGGGAAATGTTCCTCTAGCCACTCTAGAGTACTAGACATTTCTGTGAGAAAAAAAAATTATATCACTTTTTTTGTATCTAACACAGAAATTTTAGAAATGTATGAGTAAAATGAAGTACACTTACTAGCTTCTGGTAAGGTGTGTTCTTACTGGTCTGTAGATCTGCTGTTGCTCTTAGTTGTGGAGTTTCTGTGAGGTAATCATGTTGGAAGCCTATCTTTCTTCTTTTGGTATATTTCATTTTAGAACATATTGTATTTAAATGAATGGTTGATGTGTTATATATATGGGTTATATGGGTTACACTTCTTATTTATTACTACATATAATGTGTATGTGTGCTGGTTTGTGAATTTGTGCAGTGTTCATATGTTATGATATAACAATTAAAGATACCCCCAGGCTTTTTGGGTAGTGCTGCTGTTGCTGCTGTTGATGTAATCAGTGATGTCATCAATGACATTTGTGATGTCATCTTTGATGTCCTGGGTGTTAGTCTTAGCAGTGCACAGTGGTGGCGCGAGTTATGGTTGTTTAATTTACCATAACTGGCGAATTTCAGGGGTTTTTCGGTTTTACTTTGAACCATAACGTCCCTTTAACAAAGTTTTTTTACTGAATTTCATAGGTTTTTAGTAGCGCAACTTTACTATAACGTCCCTTTAACAAAGTTAAAAGTTGCGCTACTAAAAACCTATGAAATTCAGTGAAAAAACTTTGTTAAAGGGATGTTATGTTCCAAGTAAAACCGAAAACCCCAGAAATTCACCAGCTATGGTAAGCTAAGCAACCATAACTGGCGCCACCACCGTGCACTGCTAAGACTAACACTCAGGACATCAAAGATGACATCACAAATGTCATTGATGACATCACTGATGACATCACATGTGCATTTAGTTTTCATTGCACAGCCTCCAGACAGGATTGTCATTGTATTGTTGGAAAAAAAATGTAGGGATCTTTGGAAGAAATATCATTCAGCAAATACCTTATTAAGCGCTGCATTGCTATAAACACTATTGCATTATTGAGTTCTTTCTAGTACATGAACGCACTCATGTACCCACGTAAGCATTCTCTGCAGCATGTGCCATAGAGGTGCAATATTCAAAACCTTCCATGTTGTATACTAAAATGATGAATGCTTTCATTTCAGAGTTTTGGATAGTGTGAAACATGTAATAAGTACCTAACAATGCCTCCCTTACTGCATAATTGTTCTACCACACACAATCCATAACAAGACTACAATGCATACACATACGAGTATGTGCAGAGAAAGTAAAGTAAGCAAAAAACCAACACTATTACCAGACAGTGTTCATAACCTCACTAATTAACTTCATGCACGGAAATGATTGTTGTGTTTCAGGCTTTGTTCTTCTCCTTTGTGTATATATCGTATGATGGGCCTGCAACCTAAGGAAAGCAGTGTAACCACATATGAGAAAGGTAAGATCTACAAACATAGCACCTTTTGCATGTTTAGTTGCTGGCTGTTAATGAAGAAACTACCTGCCCTACATATGTCAGTGCACACAAAAAGAGGAAACCAGAACGGTGATGTCATCAGTGATGTCATCAATGACATTTGTGATGTCATCTTTGATGTCCTGGGTATTAGTCTTAGCAGTGCATGGTGGTGGCGCGTTTTATAGTTGCTTAGCTTACCATAACTGTCCCTTTAACAATGTTGTTTTCACTGAATTTCATATGTTTTTAATAGCGCAACTTAACCATAACGTCCCTTTAAAACGTTTTTTCACGGAATTTCATAGGTTTTTAGTAGTGCAACTTAACCCTAAAGTCTCTTTAACAAAGTCTTTTTCACTGATTTTATATATTTATAAACGTTCTGTATTAGGCACAGTAAAAATAATATATATATATTTCTTTCTACACAGAAACATCTATTACTTTGGAGTGGCTGGAAGAAAATTTTCCTCGTGTTGAAATAACTGAAAACATTGATACTAACTTTGCATCAAGCCATGCAGGCGGCTGCCTGATGTGCCAGCCTCCAGGGGGCGCCACCACCAGCAGGTGTGAATGGGAGTGTGAACGAAGTGCAAATGGGAAGCAAAATTAACATGTGGATTAAAAGAACTGCTTTTAATCCTGCAAGTTAATTTTGACATTTCAAAAATACATGGCCTGATGCAAAGACCGGCATTGCCCGCACACACACACACTCTCAGACAAACGTGCACTTCAAAACTCTGGCGCCTATGCTGAACCTTCTGAACCTTCAGACACCCAGGGACGCATGTGGCATAGGAGTTAAACGCTGTGGGGACACTCTGGGTGTAGCACCAGACCACACGTGTGTCTGGGGAGCAGGACTGGGTCCCTGTCAAGTTGAACCTGCCTAGTCACTCGTCTCGTAGCACTTAACTTAGATCTATGTGCCTTCTAGAATATGTGCCTTCTAGAATATGTACTATCATGCATGTATAACCTGAATTGAAAACCCTAAGAACCTCAATTTAAACTGAAAGGACTTAAGAAAATAACCATTTCCTGAACGTCTCACTACTGTAGCCACCATGAGGTGTTCTCAGAAATAAGGAACGGTCTTAAAAATATAGGGCGCACACATGCTTTAGTTTACCTAAAAACCCACACGTGGTACACGTGGAACTAATAGACTGAGATATTTAGGGGATTTACCCAAAACTGGGAGTTTTTAGAAATGAAATGACCTGCATCTTGTTTTTCTCTCGATGCAAGCGATATCCGCAGCTATAGCCGAGGATGTGGGAAAATGAAACGCAGCTAAAAAGCTAGTTGCAGGCCAAAATATGCAAATTCCATCAGGCTAGAGGTGGGGGTGACTAGATGGCATCAAGTGAAATTTGGGAGTTGGAGGGGGTCCAGGGACCGAGTTTGCAACTCAAAGCTATCTGTAGCCTCGGTTACAGCCACAAATAGCATCTGAAAGCAAACTGCGTCCCAGAAACAGTGTCTGTTGTGGGGGGCAAGGGAGAGGGGAGGTATGGAGGCCATATGGGGATTGGGGGGAGCTGGTACAGATGAGGGGGGCATGTGGTGAGGGCCTGGGGGTAGGAAAGGATTTTATTTTTTCAGTCGTTTTGCCGATATTCACGACTGTACCCGAGGCTACGAAAGACTACAGATATCCATGGGTAGGAGTAGGTCCATGCCCACAGCTATATATTTTGGGGTGTCAGTGTTTTATTTTATTTTTTAAGTTATTATTATAGGTATAGTGACGTCGGGGGTGAATAATCACTGGTCATGGCCAGTGACCTGGTAGGTATTTGGGAGACTTTTAAATTGTGGCTGTTTGTTTTTAGACTTTTGTATATGTGAGACTTTAGAGAAAAAGAGAAGAAAATAGTTTGACAAATTTAATATAAAAAGGAGCAATCGTACTCTAGTTTTAGATGCCCCATACAATGTATTTTGGCAGTGTATTCTCACGTATGCTGTTATATTGTGTGGCTGTGAAATGATTGCCTACCCAGTTTACTGTTATGCATTATTCTCTGCTTTCTTTATCTTTAGGTACTATACATAAGTACCTGAGTAGTGTTGTACTGCATTGATCTAATTGTCGTGTAGTATAAAACCTGAAGTAAGCCCCCTTTATATTCAATTTTTTTAACCGAGGTTATGACAAAAGTCAATGAACTGTAACCATGGGTACAATAAAAAAACTTGTTTTTGTTTATTTTATTATATCTGTGCATTTAAAAGTCATAAGTAGTCCTTAAAAGGACTGTTTTGGGGTACACTGAGTGTAGCATTTTAGCACATCTGGAGTATGTTTTTGATGATGTTTTGAAGGAACGCCAAATTTCCTTCATCAGTTAGGTGTACTCCATCATTTCTATAGATATTGGCCATGTAGAACTGTATGCTGTTGTTCAAAATTCAAAATTGCTTGTGGTCTCTCATGAATGCAGAAACTGCTTTATTAACATTTCTCTGGGATTTCTCAATGTTACCATCAAATCTGATGGCCGATCTCCATTTTTGCCTCTGAATCAGATTGGAAAAGATAAAGATGGTGTGAGGAAATAGTTGCATTAATTTTCCCATGTCTTGTTTCATCATTAAGGTAAGGGACACACATACATTTCCTAAATAATTGCCTCCACAATGAATTAGTATGATGTCTGTCTGCCCTTTACTTCTCAGACTTAACAATTTTGGGAAAAACCTGCAACTAACGCATTCCCTGCAAACCAAACTATTTTATTGTAAAATCTCTCAAACCCATTTAGTTTCTCACAAAAAACCCAGCAACCAAAACAGCCAACTGACTGCAATTAGCCTCACAGTTTTCAAACCAGCCATGATATCTGGAGTCTTTCTCTGTTTCCTAGAAAATGATTCATAGTTTGAATTTTCCAATAGTTTGTATGAGCATGGTGTGTTTGATGTGTGTGTTTTGAAGTTTTTGATTGGTTGATGATACTGTTGTGCTTATCAGCGGCTATGCAGCAGTGACTCTGTATGCAGCGTTGTTACACGTGGGTGAATGTGACACAGTTTTGCAGCCACAGCCATATTATGGCAAATGGGATATTATGTATTTGTTGCCTCGTCTATTAAAAGCCTGTTTGTAGGGTTGTCGATACTATTCAGCGGTTTATTAGTTGTGGCTGGAACCGCCGGTATATTTAAAGGTGCATCTATAAACATACATTTTCTGTGCAATAATCATATTTTTATGTGGATGATACAGTACAGAATTTTATTTGGTTTTTATTTCATGTACTTAGCTCTTCACATATTTGATTTGAAGGTTTGAAGGCCAATTTAGTTTGATTTTGGGCTTGTAGAAAAATGTCTGTTTAGTCACAGATACAAAGCAAGGGCTGCATCCGCGTCAAATAGTCATAGTTATGAAAGAGAGTGGGTGGGGAAAAATGTGTCATTCATTTTAATAGTTTTATTGGTCTATAGTCCTCTTTTTTGGTATTTATTTTGGAAGGTATAAAAGCCACCATTTTCTGCAGTTGTATCCTTTTGATTCCAGAACTCTCATTGTGCACATGGAAGGAGTGTGGCTTATGTGACAGTAAGTGTTAATACATATTTACACATATGAAGGTTTATTTGCAGTGTTGTGTGTGTTATATTAATTACTGCTATCAGATGGTGTTTATTATATTTTTTCATTTGCTCTGATTGTGTGGCAAGTATTTTTTTATTGTATTTTTTTTTAACTTTCACTAACATGGACCTACAAAATTAGATTTGTCAATCAATGGCATTTATATTTCGGCATTTTGATTTTGTATTCATGTTAGCATGGGTGAAGGTTTATTTGATTGTTATTTTTGTAATGTTAATGCAGTTTCAGCTATGCAGTACTCTCAGCTGTCTTGAGTTCTCTGTGAGGTAGCACAATTGATGATGTTTTGTAAGTTCATTTTAGTCATTTTTTATTTTTGTATTGTGTTTTAGCTGTATAGTTCTCATCATCCTAGTGGATTTGCACCAGTTGTTGGACAGTTAACATCTGTGAAATGTCAACCTATATTCAAAACATAGCGGTACGGCTGGAGATGGGAGACAGTTCATGAAAAGCCTTTGTTTTGAACCTCTCTAGCATTTCTGATGATTCTTGAAATGGAGTGCTGCAGGTGTTTTAAGTCTCTGGTTGTTGGTGGCACCACCCTTAAGATGTGGAGTTTGACTATGCACAAATACTGCTCACACCTAGCTTTTTAATGTTTAATGTTGTGAACGGATGCTAGCACAGGGGCAATGCACTGGTCTTGGAAGCAAGACCACGCAGAGCAACAGATGTTGGAATCCCAGATCCATGCTTAGAAACTGAACTCAGGTATGGAATTAGGTGTGTTATAAAAAAACCAATTAAAGAAATACATGTTTTTTTAATCCAAGTTGGATTTTTATCCCAATGACTCAATGATTAGTATGTGGAAAGAGAACAACAGTGTTGTATGCAAACATCTTTTATCTTTTTGGCTTATATGTGGTCTTAAATTTTCACTGTAACTGTGAGCGGTGGCTGTGCTTAATCAAACTCCACACATTAATGGTGCTGCCAGCAACAGCCAGAGTCTTTAAACACTGGAAACACAGGAATACTCTATTTGAAGAGTCATTATAAATGCTAGAGTGGTTCAGAGAAGAGGCTTCATTTTTTGTTGCATTGTCTTTTTACAGTTGTCATTTTTGTTATTTTATGTTTTGCTCACATAATGAACACGTCTAACATTGTGCAAGGAAACAGTAAGACGTCCCCCTTCTAATGTTCCATCAGAAAGCATAGGAACATCAATTATTATAAATCATCTGGTGCAAGTCTCCTGGGTTGATGCGGACGATGTGTATTGCACAACATGTTATGGCCCACACTGGGCTTCAGCATTTTTTGGCTTATATGTGGTCTAATATCTTCACTGTAGCTATGAGTGGTGGTTGTGCATAATCAACTTCCACCCATTAAATGTGCTGCAAGAAACTACCAGAGTCTTCAAACACTGGTAGCACTGGAACACTCTATTTGAAGAGTCATTAGAAATGCTAGAGAGGTTCAGAGGCAGCTTCATTTTTTGTGACATTGGGCCTCATTATGACCCAGGCGGTAACCATGGCGCTAGTAGCGCCATGGTTGCCGCCAGTATTTTACTGATTGTGCCATGGTGAATGGAGGAATTGCTGCCGCATTTCAAGGCTGGCGGGGCGGTAATTCCACATTCACCATTTGCCCTTCCCCATTCCTATTTTTGCCCCCATAGGGCTCAGTGGAAATGGGGAAGGTGGTAGTTACGGTACTGCAATTTGCAGTACCGTAATTACCTCCAAAGTCCCTTTGCGGGTCCAATCCTTAACGGCTGGTAAAGACCAGCCGTTAAGGTAGGGACCCGCAAAGGGACCTCGTAATTAGGTGGTAAGGGGTTAACATGGCTGCCACCTTTTACAGCGCCGTTAAGCCCTTACCGCCTGGGTCGTAATGAGGCCCGGTGTCTTTTTAGAGCTGTCATTTTTGTTATTTTATATTTTCATCACCAGTTGGACATTAACATGCCTAACATTGTGCAAAAAACCCTAAGACGTGGCCCTTCTAATGTTCCATCAGAAATCTTAGCAACACCAATTATGATAAATCATCTGATGCAAGTCTCCTGGGATGATGGGGATGATGCGTATTGAAATTGCACAAGATGGTCTGGCCCATACTGGGCTGCAGCCTTTTCTGGCTTATATGTGGTCTTATATCTTCACTGTAGCTGTGAGCGGTGGTTGTGCATAATCAACCTATACCCATCAAAGGTACTGCTGGCAACAACCAGAGTCTTCAAACACTGGTATCACTGGAACATTCTATTTGAAGAGTTATTAGAATTGCTAGAGAGGTTTGCAGAGGAGGCTTTTCATGTAGTGTCTACAGATGTGCTGCTCCTATCTCCAGCAGTACCACTTGGATGGCTGAGAGGCCTTCCCAGGATTTTTTCTTTCTGGGGTACTAATAGTGTCTTTATTCGGTTGAAGACACTCAAGATTTTTGCAACTGAAAAAAGAAATAAAAAGATGGAATGGCATATGAAGCTTGTAACCATCAAGCTTCATATGCCATTGTAGCCAGCCATGTGATGTCATCAGTGATGTCATCAATGACATTTGTGATGTCATCTTTCATGTCCTGAGTGTTAGTGTTAGCAGTGCACGGTGGCGCGAGTTATGGTTGCTTATGTTACCATAACTGCCGAATTTCAGGGGTTTTTCGGTTTTACTTTGAACCATAACGTCCCTTTAACAAAGTTTTTTCACTGAATTTCATAGGTTTTTAGTAGCGCAACTTAACCATAACGTCCCTTTAACAAAGATTTTTTACTGAATTTCATAGGTTTTTAGTAGCACAACTTAACCATAATATCCTTGACTTCATATACATGTAACATAGAACATATTAACCCCCTCGTAGTGATTTTCATGTCCGCGGACTACCTCCATGTCCGCGGACATATCGAAAATCTGAGCGTGGTGAATGTAAATTTAAACAGTGTGCCCCATTTCCCCTTTGAAGTTGGCTCTGAAAAGAGCCATTTTTTTTGTTTATTTTACAGATGCTTGACAGACACCTGATATTTTGTATTTTTTTTCTTGTTTTTTTTTCTTACTTTACTCCTAAAATCTTCACATAACCTTCTCCAAAGAAACCCTTACATTCCAAAATAGAAAGGCATTTCCCGTAAAAGATAAAGAAATGCCATCTTCTTTAAAATTAACAGCATTACTGGCATCAATATTCTCATTATTACAAAAGAACATACCAGCTCTAAGCATGAAGGCACACATGCCTCGGTTGATGACACACCTAGCAATGTTTTGCTGAGGACAAAAAACTGAACTATTGTCCCATATTGCCCTAGGTAGTAATCCAGAAAAAATTACTTTCGCATTTGGAAGGATCTTCATTACGGCTTGAACCAAGCGTTCCAAATCAGCCAACAAAGTAGGGGCACTGACGTTGCCCAAATGGAAAGCACCATAGTGCAAAACTACCACATGCGGACTGTTCATCGTGGCCATATCCTCACAAACTTGTACAATTCCCTGTATTATTGCAATCAGGCACAGTGCTCCACACCACCTCCACTCCTTTCACATCAAAGTTCTTTGCAACATGCCTGCATTTAGCATACTGTTGTAAACCATACACAAACATATCTCCAAGCACCAACACCCTGACTTTCTCTACTTCTGCCATCTTCACCACACACAGTCTCTTTCAACACAAATCCACAACCTCGACATCTGATTGGCTGATCCGTACAGTCTTCTTTCCATGTTGGATTTCCTGGAAAAACCCGGATGTAGCATGCCCTGTCCACGAACAGCTGCGGTGTCCGGGGACGGCGTCCACTTTACTCTCTGTGCCATTCCCTCATTGCATACAGCTAAGCAATCACACAATACGAATAACGTCCTCGGAACACCCCCATTTTGTGAATTTTTGAACATTTCAGGACAATTATCATTTCATTATTCAACATATTAACATTACAAATATTATACTTTCATCTTGTACTCTGCACACAATGCTATGTTTCTCCATTAGTAGCTCAGTATACTAGATAGAATCCCATAATACAATGCTATTTATATCAATGCATCGTTCAAAGCACTAATAACGGTATGATATTTATTGCAATATCCTTGACACTTTTTTCACAACATTATAATAAAAATCCCTAGTACACAAATTCCATGAAAAGTACATACACATGTGATGTCATCAGTGATTTCATCAATGACATTTGCAATTTCATCTTTGATGTTCTGGGTGTTAGTCTTAGCAGTGCACAGTGGTGGCTTGAGTTTTTTTCATAGCTTACCATAACTTGCGATTTTCAGGGGTCTTTCGGCTGTACTTAGAACCATAACGTCCCTTAAACAAACTTTTTTTAATATCACGCAAACAATATACAAACATGGCGTGCAAAAACCAACTTCTACAGATGGCTTTACACAGAATGTTGCAAAGTAAGAATTTATGCTCGTTCACAGTGAAGGTCAGCTGCTTCCATTTTTTTCTCGGGCCCCGGAGAGGCTCACGAAGCGGACTATAAGGTTGTATTGTGTTTTGACCTTGACAGACAGAGATTGTGATGAAAGACTTCTCTTGAAGGAGTGTTGCTAAAACGTAACAGAAGATAAAGATGAAATTTCCGAAACGAAACCACTTGTATATATTATATCACTATGCGAAAGATCGTTCGCACACGCAGAGTCGTATTTTGGGACTGCACCACTCATAGACAATGGAAATTGCAATTGTACTGTAAGTAACCCTTTAGATTATTTTATACCAAATATAATTACAGTAGCGTAGCATTAAAGACAACTCAAGTTGAACTTGTTCGTTGAAAGTGGCATAATGTTTTCTACCGCGCACTATCACCGCCAAATTGATCCCCTGTCGTTTAGAGGGCTCTGAAAAAGGCAGACGACACAGGGTGGGTTAATAGAAATAATTTAACCGGTCTATAGGCGGTCAAGCGCTCTACTCGCTGTGCCACTTCACTGTAGCCTGTCAAGTGGCACAGCGAGTACAACGCTTGCTTTGATATCCGTGCACAGCTTGCTAACGCAAGTTTGAATCCCGGCAAGGCCAAACTCAGCCTTTCATCCTTCCGTGGTCGAAAAATGAGCACCACACAACGTGGTTAATAATAAGCACCGCTTAGATACCTCACGGTTCTTAGCGCTATATGAATGGGAAAATATTATTATTTTATTATTAACATACTCCGATAGCAAATAGTTTCACGCCCTAATAAATAAAATGATGATTTTTAATGAAGATCGGCTGGTGAGACTAATTTATTTTTTTTTAAAACAGGTATGTGGCCCCATTTTGCCTATGTCACGATTTACAGACTCCAGCGGATGGGGTCTTCAACTGCCAGGTGCAGGTCCAAATATGCAACTTCATGACCCTCACCATTTTATGGGACAATCGCCAAGGACCAATATGCCCTTACGCAGTACTAGCGGCTACAAACAACATACCAACAAATAGGGTGGTCTAATGGCTCGTTGTTGGAGCAACCTTCCGATTATCAGAGCGACCATTTACTGCTTTTATCATAAACCAAGAGCCTATCTACCGCAAAGGAACAACGTGTGGCTCCAAATAAACTTTTGCTGATCGACAGCCAAGACAATAGCAAATCGCTGAATATTCACTAAACATTTCATGTGAAATAAATGTACTTTACCAAATGTACAATCCTGCTGTTTACTTTTAAACCACAGTTTCATATTCCGAATTGTGGCGCACTGAGTTGTAAGCTGATCTAACACCCTCTGTACCGCAAAGGAACATCGCGTGCCTCAACATGAACTTTTGCGGATCGACAACAAAGACAAATGCAAATTGCTGAATATTCTCTAAACATTTGATGTCAAATAAATGTACTTTACAAAATGTACAATCTTGCTGTTTGCTTTTAAATCACTGTTTCATATTCCGAATTGTGGCGCGCTGTGTTGTGACATAATATGTGTTGTCTTCCGGGTTCTGTGTAAAGTCACTTAGGACTGCAGAGAACTGGGCGCATTTGATGATGCACCCTGTAACGTCACGGAGAGAGGCGGGGAATATGAATGCTTTGATGATATCAGGTTTAGGGGCGGCAGATATGATTTAGTGTCGCAAAAGCAAGTCATCCAGGTCAATAGCGCCAGTCATAGGATTATCACATAATGTTGGCGCACACCAGCCGGATTTATCGTTTCTTTAGTGGACAAAGAGTCGGTTGACGCCAATAGGAAATTGTACTATTAGCGGACAAAAGGAGTGGTCTTAAAACACTTTCACCCTGACAACGAACAATACAAACAACGTTCTCAGAACACCCCCATTTTGTGTAATTGCAACCATTTCGGGACACCGCGAGTGTTCTTAGAACACATTCAACTAGACAGATTACAATACGGACAGCGTCCTGAGGACACCCCCAGTTTGTGTATTTACGAACAATTAAGTACACTGTGAGTGTTCATAGCTCATTTTTACCTTCCTTGCGAACAAAAATGACACATACTCCGTCCTCTAAACACCCCACCATTTAGTTTATTTACAAAATGTCAGAACAGCCGTGTTCTCCACGGACAAATCGAACGCAACAAAAACGTCTAGCACATAAAAAAACAAAACATTGAACCTATTTCATACTCCCCCACCCTCCCCAAACACCCTTACACACCAACACACGGCACGAAATACAATTTTTTATCCACGTTTCACCGCGCTGTACGCGGTCGACGGCGAATACAAGATGGCGGGCGCCACAGAAAATCTGACGCGCTCCACGTCCCTCGCCGTCCAATCAGCGAACACGTCGCATGTCTGCGGACATGACGCAAGGCCATGGGCCATTCGGGGTTCTGTCCAGGGAGCGAACAGGGAAGTCCGTCCGCGAAGCGAACACAGATATCACTAATTTTTTTGCCTTACATTTTGGTCATTTTTTTAAAAAATACTGGACGGATTTACACCAAATTTGCAAAAGCACGCTTTGCGCTCCTGCCGCAAATTTGGTGTAAATCCGTCCAGCGGTTCGGGCTGTAGCCGTGCGCAAAGTTTTTTCCCATTCAGTCTATGGGGAAAAAAAAGTTTTGGGACCCCCCCTATAACTTTTCCCTCCCTGGACGAATCCTCACCAAGCTTTGCAGAAAAATTCAGAGTGGGCCATATACTTTTTTTTCCAAAGTTTGGTGAGGATTCGTCCAGGGGGAGCGAAGTTATAAGCCGCCCAAAAAGTGCTCTTCCTATGGAAACAGCAACTTAACCATAACTACACAGCCACTACCGTGGCTGTGTAATATATATACATATATATATACATATATATGTATATATATATATACATATATATGTATATATATATATATATATTCAGTGAAAAAAACTTTGTTAAAGGGATGTTATGGTTATGTTGGGCTACTAAAAACCTATGAAATTCAGTGAAAACAACTTTGTTACAGGGATGTTATGGTTCCAAGTAAAAACGAAAAACCCCTGAAATTCGACAGTTATGGTAAGCTGAGCGTCCCTGTAACAAAGTTTTTTCACTGAATTTCATAGGTTTTTAGTAGTGCAACTTAACCATAACATCCCTTTAACAAAGATTTTTTCACTGACTTTCATAGGTTTTTAGTAGCACAACTTAACCATAACGTTCCTGTAACAAAGTTTTTTCACTGAATATAGATATATAGATAATGTAAATTTGATAAATGTTTACAAGGATGCCCTTAGTTTATATACATATAACATACAACATACTGAACCCCCTAACCGCGCTAGTGGCTCTGATGTCCGGCGACCATGCACCTGTTCGCAGATGGACTCGGACAACATCAACACTATCCAAAAACTCAGGGGGTATCTTCCATGTTATATCATTAAAAAAAACACTAAACATGGTCAAAAAGCAGCACATAAATAAATTACATTCAATAATAAATAAGAAGTGAAACTGTGTATATAAGACAGTAACAGTCCAATTACATAGCATATGCAACATAGTGGAATATTCCAGAACACCGTAAATATGCCTCCAACAGAATTACTTCACAGCACAAATCAATAGGACACCTACGCAGCAGCAACAGCCAAACTTAGCAAGAAACTACTGAGTACACTACATTTATTGTATATATTTATAAACTTTCTGTATTACGTACACTAAAACTAAAATGTCTAGTACGTTAGAATGGCTGGAAGCAAATGTTCCTCAGGAGGAAATGAGTGAAGACAGTGATACTAATGGTAGACACTACACTTCTCTATATAAGCCAATTAATAACCATTACTTTATGTGTACTGAACACATTTTTTTAACTGACCATACAGACATTAAACATAATATACCTAGAGAGATATTAGAAGATCCTCTGAAACGAATGGAGCTAAAAATGCATCTGTTAATGAAAAATATTATTCTTGTAAAAAACTTTGTGGAGGATTGTGTAAGGGAAAAAATTAAATATCACTTTCCCACATGTACGTGTACCCCCTCTCCATGTCCCACCCAACTATCCCCAAAAACTTCCCAGCAAGAAAAACGTTGCAATGAGACTTCACTCCCCACCTCCCCTACCATCCATCATGTTCAAACCCCTAATTCGCCTGTTTTTGTGTCTGTTTCTGCTTCCCCCTCTCTTAGATAATTTTTTTACTTTTATACAATAACAAAATATTAAGTGTGTTGTTAGTATATTCCTCTGGGCAGTTAGGGTGTCCACGGACAGCGCGACTGTCCGGGATGTCCTCAATCAACCAGAATTGGGGTGTCCTAAGGACACTATACCTGTTTGTATTGTTGCCAATGAAAATGTCGATGTCCTTGGGACACACAAGATGTCTGCCTGTCCGCAGTTAACCAAAATGTGGGTGTCCTAAGGACACTATACCTGTTCGCACTGTCCTCAATCAAGATGGAAGTATCCTTAGGACACACAAGATGTCCGCCTGTCCTTAATTAACCAAAATGGGGGTGTCATAAGGACACTATACTTGTTCGAATTGGCCATAGTCAAAATGGTGGTGTCCGCAGAACACTAAAGACATCCGCATATTCGTAGCTATGCAAAATAAACTGTCCTAAGAACATCCCCCCTGTTCGCATTGTACGGAACCAGAATAATATGTCCGTAGAACAAATAGCCCGTCCGACTGTCCGCAAAGTTGTGATGCACATTTGTTTTCTTTTGGGGACCTGAACACTGTCCGTAGAACACCGACGCGCATGCATAGCACACCTTTTCCCCTACGAACATCGTGCCTGTCTGCAACTGTCTGCCGCACGTGTATCACATTTTTAATTAGTTTGGGGACTGGAACACTGTTCCTAGAACCGCACGCATGCGTAGACCCGACCCCGCACATTTGGTGTCCTACGGACAGCCGTCCCAATCGCCAATGTGTCCTCGACATCATCATGTGACCGCACCTGAGCTAAGCGTAATGAACACTGTCTGGTCCCCGGACACCTAAACGTTTTTTTCAGCAATCCAAGGTATTTTCCTGGAAAAGTTCACCCTTGCACATGTCACACACTATGTCCCTGATGATCTGCATACTTTATAGAATATTTAGAGTTCGTTCTTGGTGTTTGAACTGTCCTGGAACAGCGAAGGTGTCTGCGGACACATCGAAAAATCAGAGCGCAGGGAATTAACATTTGAATAGTGTGCCCCATTTACCCTTTGAGCTTGGCTTTGAAAAGAGCCTTTTTTTGGGTTTTTTGCTGATGCTTCTTAAACACCTTTAATTTTGTTTTTTCCTTATTTTCCTCCAAAAATCTTCACATTTGCTTCTCCAAAGCAACCCTTAGGTTCCAAAACAGCATGGCATTTCCCAAAAAAGATAACGAAATGCCATCTTCCTTAAAGTAATCAACATTACCAGAGTCAATGTTGTCATTGTTGCAAAAGAACAGGCCAGCTCTAGTCATAAAAGCAAACATGCCTTGGTTGATTAAGCACCTACCAACATTTTGCGGAGGACAAAAAACAGAACTATTGTCCCATATTCGCCTAGGTATCAAACCAGAAAAAATAATCTTGGCAGTAAGAAGTAGTTTCGTTACTGCCTGAACCAAGCTTTGCAGATCTTGCAACAAAGTAGGGAACTGACATAGCCCAAATGCAAAGCACCGCAGTGCAGAAAATCCACATGTTGACTATAATACCTAGCCATATCCTGACAAACATCTAGCATTGCCTGCAAATTAAAACCAGGCACAGTGCACCACCCCACCTCCACTCATTTTGTGTCAACATAGTTAGCCACATTCCTAGATTTAGCATACCAAACCATTCACAAACATATCTCCAATCACCACCATCCTGACTTTCTCCACCTCCACCATCTTCACTACACACAGCCTCTCTCAATACAAAGCAGAACCTCAACACCTGATTGGCTAAGCCTTAAAATACACTTCCATTTCATACTCTGAAGCCCTGGATGTGGCATATCCTGTCTGCGAACAGCCGCACTGTCCGCGGAGCACATAAGTAACACTGGGGCAGCCCTTCTATCCTTTCCACTTCACTCTCTGCCCCATTCCTTCATTGGATACTGTTAAGCAGTCACACAACCATCCACCAATAACATGCAAGACCGCTACATCTAACTCCATCATCACAATTCAACACTTTAGATGTACTGTCGATCACTCCGAGTACAATTGCGCTGTGACTGCAAACCACCTACGGCAACTACTAGTCAACATTTCTACTTGCAGATTCATGCACATGCATGAACACAAACTACAGGTATGAATATTTTTTGCACGGTACATCATACATGCCAACATTCCGACCCACCTGTGAGGGACATTTCCTCTGAAAAATCGTGAGACAACATTTGTGCCATAAGAATGCATTGGGCAAAGGTGTATTTTTGGTGGAAGAATGTGAAAAATAAAAAAAATTGGGAGCCTCCCGCAGAAATCGGGAAGATTGGCATGTGTGGTACATGTACATCTCTTGTATAAATGCATATAAACAGAGTAACTCCCACTTACCCTGTGTAATCTGTAAAACAAGCTTACTGTCATTTTTCCCATCTGCTATGATAAAGTGTCACTTATAAAGTTGTTTGCTCTCCAAATTTCTATTTACCCATATTATTAACTGCAATGTGCAAACTGTTATTTTCTTCATTCATTCTATCATTTCTATAGCCACTGCCACATATTTAACCACATTTTAACCATGATAGCATTTAATGTATTATAGTGCGTAGGATTTACATACAATTTCCTTTCTATACATTTGGCACATTTCACATACATTCTATCATTTCAACTTCCTTTACAAATGATTATATTAGTAATCACACACAACACGCACAACTATCTAACAAAGTGTCATTTCATGTTAAAAGATGGGAGAAATAACAGTATAATTATGGAAAAAGGCTTTCTAGTGTGTTATAAAATGACAAGCAGCCAGGATGAGTACATGCATCTTTATTTATGCACACAGATTGCCAATATCATTTGAAAGGCTCCCAACTGAAACAACACCACTGCATCTACAACTGTTCTTCCAATTTACACTGCTCTCTCATTGCAGCTGGTTGCCCATTCGATTCTAAATTTCACAACAGCACAGATGCAGTCATATCTATCACATCATCTACAGCTATGTACAGTGGTGTAAAGCAAGACATACATCTCCCCCTTTTGCTTCAGTCTGTAACACAAGCACCAGGTCCTTCCTTAAAACCCTTACTTTATTTCAGACTCTCCATCTCCAAGCACGACAGAATCACCCAGTACTTAGTAATCACCTACTGAGTAATAAACTGCTGACCCCATCAAATCCTTCTGATTTATTTCCCACACCTTCCCAAATACATACATTGCATAGTTTTCCATACAGTTCCTGCCATTTCCCCTGTAAAAATAGCAAACAAAGCATACAATTATTTCTTCTATCTCCTAATATCCAATAACACTGCCTTACAAAGCCAAATGTGCTCTGTGCGCTTACTATTGTACTCATTTCTAAAGCACATTCAACTAACAGATTCTAAATAAAATATGCAGACCGCACATAGGCAAAGAAAGTGCATGTACATGCTATACACAGTTATCAGAAAGCACTACTACTGCAGAAATAAAGAAATCTATGTCCACATTAACAATAGTGTTATTAACACACGTTTACTAACTTCTTTCTTTCACAATTGCAGTGAAGACCAATCTCCTGAAAAGCAGCAGCGTCTGAAGCATGAACGAGAACTCAGAAGAAACCTGCTCTTTTCATCCAAAAGAGTAAGTGCAATACTGCCATAATGTTCTAACTGTCAAACACTGTAGAATTCTAGTATTCTAGAACAAACAATTGTATTAACCCTGCAACATTAGATTAATTATTAGTGCTTCCCCTCACCAGCTCCATACTTTCTATTGTAATCTGAACACCAGTATATTAAACACAAATACAAGAATATCCTTCCCAACCTGATGTAGCAGGCCATTTCTTTTTTTCTATTTGTATTTGCTTCTTTATTGTTTTTTACAACAACAAAAACATAACATACAAACACTCATAACATAACTGGCATATTGGCACCTTTCACAGATGTTGTCCTGCTTCTACTGTCCCAGAACTCTTCGGCAACCTTATTGTTTCTATCCGACCCATTCGTTGGGGCAGTCACAGAGTCCAGTGCGTATATTGTCTTATCCCGGGGCTTTATATACAGCCTTCCTGCTTTGCTTATTGGTCCTCTGTTCTCGCAGGGTCTTCGCTGTCTCCCTCCTCCCTGCAGCCGAACAGATCCTGCATTAGGGAGTTCCATGCGGTTAGTTTTTGCGCTGTTTCGCCTTCTTCTTTTTTCACTGCTCTTATCCACACCGCAGTCTCTTCCAGCTTCCACTTCTGAAGGTCTGAACACCATGATTCTATGTTCGGACCCTCCCTTGACTTCCATGTCATTGCTATTCTTCTTTTGGCCAGTATACATATTAGGTCCTTTATTTTCGCTAGGTGCGACTCCTGTTTGCTCCCTCTTGGAAAGAGGCCCAGTAAGTACTTCGGATGCTCCACCTGAATTTGGAGTCCACTCCGTGCTATCTTGGTTCTGATCTTATCCCAAAAGGACTGTATCACTGGGCAAGTCCAAAACCTGTGTACCATGTCAACTTCATCCATTGAGCAGTGGGGGTGCCTATTCTGGTTCCCCATCTGCATTTTATTCATCCTCTTAGGTGTAGGATATGCTCTATGCGTTGTATATAGCTGTGCCTGTCTGAACATTGCGGTCCTAGACAGTTTTTTCGAGTATCACAGTGCCCTGGTCCATTCTTGGTCACTAAGGGGCCTCAGAAGTTCCTCCTCCCAGCGCTGCCTTGTGTGTTGCTCCTGTGGGTTGTCTGCTCTTAACATTTGTTCATATAGCCTGGAGGTTGTGTGTGTTCCCTCTGATATGTCGTACCATGCATCTGGTGTTGTTGTCTCCTCCTCCTGGCCTGTCCATTCTGGCCATCTTTTCTTAATGTTTCTTATCATGCCATTGTATAGGATGAATTGGCCCTCATGTATCTCTTGATCGTCCACCATTTCTTGGAAGTCCGCCCACCTTTGATATGATATGATATGATATGATGTGGCATTTATAACGCGCCTATACACAGCGCAATTTCCTCTCTCCTCAGGGTCCCAATGTGTGCTACGCCTTTGGCTTCCCAGTGCACTCAGTATGCTGCTAGTGTGTTTGTGTCCCCGCCTAGAAGACAGGCTAAGGGGATTTGTGCCAAGCATGGATCTTTTGTCCCTTGGAGTTTCCACGCCCTGTTCCATAGCCCTACGGCGTTGTTGAGCATGTTCGGTAGGGTCTTGAGCAGCGGTCTGTCGAGCCATGGTATTTCTTTACATACATCCTTACCATCATACTCAGACACTCATGCACAACGCACACATTGTTTTCTCCAACAGACCCCAAAGAATGCCTACCAAAAAAGCAACTCTGTAGAAAGCAACACAAAAGTAAACAAAATCAAACTAAAATTCTCCAAAATAGGCATCAACCTCTAGCAGAATTTGTACAAAAAGTTCAAACAAAACAGCTAATATTAAGCGAAACAAAACAAGCTTCCAGTATAGAAACTTTGCCTCCTCTTTCAAAAGGTAAAATGAAACATAAAGTGATTAACAAGACTGCAGCCACTACTAGTGCTAACACTGAACCTAAAAATCTTAATCTACCGGCAAGTAAGCATACCAAAAAAAATATTTTACAAAAAATGTTCCGCCACAGAGTCCTTCAGCACCTTATAAAAACAGGAGAGAAATCACGCACAACCCTTAAACCTACTGTAGACAATTAATCCTAGAAGCTCTCATAGACAGTGCAATCCTTCTAAAAAGGAAATTATTGATTTTAGTTTTAAACAGAATGAAACCACTAACAAAACTAAGTACTAAACTACAAAAAATATTTCTCAATAAACAGAATATCAACAAAGATAACTTCACAAACATCTGTGTAGGTAAATGGGGTCACACCACGAGCTCAGAACCATATTTCAATGAAGAAGCATACAAACAAAAGCAAATAAACCCAATTGTCATACCTAGCAGTGGACGAGGGTATGAAAAACGTAATAATACCATTATGGAACAAGAAACACTGCTCAGACAAATATCCCCAGAAAACTCTGTATCACCGGTCCATTCCACTGAACCAATGCGTCCAGTCTACAAATGGCTGTGCACATCAATGTGTAACATTGCCAAAAATTCTTTCAAATCTTTACGCCAGTTCCTCAATCAGTATGTGAAAGGCAAAGAAAAGTTCAAAATTAAACTACTACAAAATATGGACCCCTGTCCAGTGCTCAAATACACAGGACTACTGGGACATTCACTAGCCTGCATTTGTGGACCTATTTGCAAAAGCACCTTCCACCATATCAAAATGAAATCAACACATCATTCAACTATAAGAAATCTGGTCCTTAAACTGTACTATGCCAAAAGTCCTGCTTTAGCACTAGCCAATTTAAATAACAGTCTTCTACATGGTACAACAAACAACTACTCAAAGAAATAGAGCATATCCAGTGAAAATATTTTGGAATTGAAAGCCACTTACAAAATGCAATAGATTTACAACAGACCAGCAACAACTGTACAGAAGACAACCTTCTTTTACACACATACAAAAAAGAAATATTAAAGTTTAAAAGTACATCTGCTGAAGGACCAAACCATGTGCCTGTGTTTTGCCGCAGGACTTTTTATAAAAATAGCACAAAAACTATAGACATAATGTACAAAATAGAAGACAATGAAGATTCCAAATGGTTCCAATTAGCTCTCTATCTTATAGCAGAAAACAAATAAGAGATTACTGACCCCTTAATACTTTGCAGTTACTGCACATCAAAACTTGACAACAACCAAACACCTTCACATGCTATGAAAAATAACTTGGAATTATTCCCATTACCAAAACCCCTGCAACAACTCAACTTAATTGAGAGCATCATAATTCAAACAGTGCACCCATTTCAAACAATAATACGCCTTCAACCGAAAACAGCAAAACTACCTCTCTCTGAATTAATGAAAGGCATTTGTGGCAAAGTAGTTTATTTGCCATTATATCTCAAAGACAATGTACACACACTGGGAGTGCAACGTCCAATAGATCAATCTTTAATAATCTTAGTAAATGCTGTACCTACAAAAGACAAAAAATTGTGGCAACAACTTATGGACTTACATAATGTTAGACAAGCTCTGCAATATCTAAAAGACAACAATGAATACTACAGAGAAATTAATATTGAAGAAAAAATGAGGGAAAACACTAAAATAATTCAAGAGTCATCAGAAACTGGTCAATTTGAACATCTAGATGCTGCTACAGAATCCGATATTTTAGACCATTATACAATTCACCCATTACACTCTAAAGACGCCATAGATGATGCACTGGAAACGTACCAAATGCGACAAGCCAAAGGATCTCCAATCAGCATATGGGAAAAAAGTATAGAAGCACGTGCCTTTCCTCTACTCTTTCCTACTGGCAAAGGAGGAAGGTACGATGATAGACCCACACAAATAACAGCATCAGAATACCGCTCTTTACAAATGTATTCTGATGACCCCAGATTCCGACAAAATGTGGAATATATATTTCACCTTCTCTTTGAAAGTGAACTAACAACTCTATGCTACAGAGTTGCACAAACATTGAAATCAGGTACCCATTTTCAAAATATGTCAGCTATGTATTTACTACAAAAAGTGCAAGAACAAGATCAGATTTTACAGTCAATCATTCCAAATCTTTTAGCAAACATGGGTGGTACAAAAGAATACTGGTTCCGATGTCATGGCGATGTACGCTGTATGATAAGAAACCTTGGCCCACCCACTTGGTTTGTGACATTTAGGGGGTCATTCATAGAATTCAGCGCACAAGTGGCGCACGCGGCTGACACACAATGTGCGCGTGCGAATCCCTGCCCAAGCCGCGTGCGCCAAAATACATTTCCGCGCACAGCGTATTCATGGATTCCAGCCACCAAAACCAGCCGTGGCGCACAGTGGCGCAGCGACCCTGCAGCAGCGCCAGTTACGCCCCCAAGAACGCTCCTTGCGCAGGGAAAAGGCATCAAAATCCCCAATCCAGCGCAAAGGGCTGTGCTAACCCTGTACCAGCACGGCAAGCGGGGTACGTGTATCACTGGGGTGCGCGGGAAGTACCTCACTTTATTTCAGCTGGGTACGTGTATTTCAGGGGTACGCGGGAAGTTCCACAAGCGATTCCATCAGGGTACGTGTACATCAGGGGTGCGTGGGAAGTTTCACACGTGAATTCAGCAGGGTACGTGTATATCAGGGGTGCGCTGGAAGTTCCACACGCGAATGTCCTGGGTACGTGTATTTCGGGGTGCGCAGAAACTTACACACGTGAATTCAGCAGGGTACCTGTATTACTGGGGTGCGCGGGAAGTTTCACATGCGATTGGCCCTGTGCGAGCGTGGTACGTGTTTTTCAGGGGTGCGCGGGAAGTTTCACACGCAATTCCATCATGGTACGTGTATATCAGGGGTGCGCTGGAGGTTCCACACGCAAATGTCCTGGGTACGTGTATCTTGGGGTGCGCGGGAAGTTTAACACACGATAGCAGCAGGGTACGTGTATTTCAGGGGTGCGCTGGAAGTTCCACATGCGAATGTCCTGGGTACGTGTATCTTGGGGTGCGCGGGAAGTTTCACACGCGAATGTCATGGGTACGTGTATCTTGGGGTGCGTGGGAAGTTTCACACGCGATATCAGCAGGGTACATGTATTTCAGGGGTGCGCTGGAAGTTCCACACGCGAATGTCCTGGGTACGTGTATCTTGGGGTGCGCGGGAAGTTTCACACGCGAATGTCCTGGGTACGTGTATCTTGAGGTGCGCGGGAAGTTTCACAGGCGATATCAGCAGGGTACTTGTATTACTGGGGTACGCTGGAAGTTCCACACACGAATGTCCTGGGTATGTGTATCTTGGGGTGCGCGGGAAGTTTCACACGCGATATCAGCAGGGTACGTGTATTTCAGGGGTTCCGTGGAGTACTACACGTGAATTGGCCGTGTGGGTCCTACCAGGTGTTCGCTCCACAACCTCCACGGTCCCTGCAGGCAGCCCACACCACGGGGGACTAGCCTGCACCCCCACTCATGTCCCCCAGCACCCCCACCCCCCCAGCACTGTAGGGCACCCTCCACCAGACCCCCAACTCATGTCCCCGTGCACCCCCACCCACCAGCACTGTGGGGCACCCTCCACCAGGCCCCCACTCATGTCCCCCTGCACCCCCACCCCCCAGCACTGTGGGGCACCCTCCACCAGGCCCCCAACTCATGTTCCCCTGCACCCCCACCCCCCAGCACTGTGGGGCACCCTCCACCAGGCCCCCAACTCATGTTCCCCTGCACCCCCAACCCCCAGCACTGTGGGGCACCTGCCAGCAGGCCCCCAACTCATGTCCAACTCATGCTCCCCCACCCCCCACCCCCCAGCACTCTGGGGCACCTGCCAGCAGGCCCCCACTCATGTCCAACTCATGTTTCCCTGCACACCCACCCCCCCCAGCACTGTGGGGCACCCTCCACCAGGCCCCCAACTCATGTTCCCCTGCACCCCCACCCCCCCAGCACTGTGGGGCACCCTCCACCAGGCCCCCAACTCATGTTCCCCTGCACCCCCACCCCCCAGCATTGTGGGGCACCTGCCAGCAGGCCCCCACTCATTTCCAACTCATGTTCCCCTGCACGCCCACCCCCCAGCACTGTGGGGCACCTGCCAGCAGGCCCCCCCTCATGTCCAACTCATGTTCCCCTGCACCCCCACCCCCCAGCACTGTGGGGCACCCTGCACCAGGCCCCCAACTCATGTTCCCCTGCACCCCCACCCCCCAGCACTGTGGAGCACCCTCCACCAGGCCCCCAACTCATGTTCCCCTGTACCCCCACCCCCCAGCACTGTGGGGCACCCTCCACCAGGCCCCCAACTCATGTTCCCCTGCACCCCCACCCCCCAGCACTGTGGGGCACCTGCCAGCAGGCCCCCAACTCATGTTCCCCTGCACCCCCACCCCCCAGCACTGTGGGGCACCTGCCAGCAGGCCCCCACTCATGTCCAACTCATGTTCCCCTGCACCCCCACCCCCCAGCACTGTGGGGCACCCTCCACCAGGCCCCCAACTCATGTTCCCCTGCACCTCCACCCCCCAGCACTGTGGGGCACCTGCCAGCAGGCCCCCAATCATGTCCAACTCATGTTCCCCTGCACCCCCACCCCCCAGCACTGTGGGGCACCTGCCAGCAGGCCCCCACTCATGTACAACTCATGTTCCCCTGTACCCCCACCCCCCAGCACTGTGGGGCACCCTCCACCAGGCCCCCACTCATTTCCAACGCATGTCTCCCTGCACCCCCACCCCCCAGCACTGTGGGGCACCCTCCACCAGGCCCCCACTCATGTCCAACTCATGTCCCCCTGCACCCCCACCGCCCAGCACTGTGGGGCACCCTCCACCAGGCCCCCACTCATGTCCAACTCATGTTCCCCTGCACCCCCAACCCCCAGCACTGTGGGGCACCTGCCAGCAGGCCCCCAACTCATGTTCCCCTGCACCCCCACCCCCCAGCACTGTGGGGCACCCTCCACCAGGCCCTAACTCATGTTCCCCAGCCAACATGTCATCACAATCTAGATCCCTGGTCCCTATGGGCAGCCTCCAAATGCCAAACACCCACCCGAGTATTGCATCCACCCGCTTAGAAATGGCAATAACATGATAGAACCCCAATTGCAAGTTTGGAAATGAACACATGTCCCTCACATACACCCAATGGGTGTCAGTGAATCTCAAAACCCATATCATGATATGCATGAAACCAATGAGATGATACTACACATTAAAGTTTGAACAAAAAATATGTATTAAAGGAAACTCAAATTGAATCAAAAATAAACAAACAGAAATGGGAATTTAAAAAAATAAAAAGCAGCATGTCCGTGAAATAATGCAAAACCAAAAATCATAATCCAAAGGAATAGTGTCCAAAGTCACAGTCCACAAAAGAAAATCCAATGGAAAATTATAATTGAAAGCCATTGCTCCATGGGTAAATAGTAAAAAAAAAAAAAAATCCACCAGTCAACTATATATAGATGAACAAGCCAGGGTCCATGATCCCAACAGAAGAAATGAAACCTATCTAATAACACTACCTAATAAAAAAAACTATATACAAAAATGTGCCCCATTGTCCACAAGGTCCAAAAAAAATGCAAAACCAAAGGAAACCTAACACTAACTACAGAACTATTTACAAGGGCAGCGGGCTAGTCCGACGGCTCACTTTTGGATGTCCCGGGCCAGGGCATCATCGAACTCCTGCTCAATGTCCCGGAGGCGGTCCTCCTCCATGGCCCCGAGGGTCCGCAGGGCCGTCGACGTGTCCACCTCCAACCCCCTGCGGATTGCCTCGAGGCACTCGGCCCGCCTCAGGGCCCTCCGCATGGAGTTCTCCGCCCTGACCATCGTGAGCCGTGCCTCTTCCACCCGCTGCCGCTCCGCATCTATGGCGTGGCCCAACCGCTGCCTCACGGAAGACACTTTCTGTCCTGGGTCCTCCTGCCCTCCGGCCGATGCCTGCCCCTCCGATGTCGAAGGCCCCGAGTCATCATGGCTCCCACCACGTTGCTGCTGCTGCTGTGCCTCTGCCCGTGCACTGCCTCCTGCTGCCTGCACATCCTCCGCTGGCTGGGGTGCAGTCGTTGATGTGGCCACCCCTGCTGGACGTCCGACTCCAGACTGTGGCAGGGATGCCTCCTCCACCAGCCTGGCCGCACCGTCAGAGGCAGCTCCACAGGGCACCCAGGTGACTGATGGGTGTGAAGATGGCACGGAGGACGACTGGCGCATAGGGGGTTCAGTTGAGGAGGGGGTCGCAGCAAGCCCCATCAAACGGAGGAATCCAGCCTGGGTGACCTGTCCCAGTAGGCCGACGCGATCAACGAGCCATTCGAGATGACGTGCAGTCTCCTCATGAAAAGACTGCAGGTCACCTCGCATGGCCCATTGACGCAACACCACACCAGTCAGGACAGGCTCAACCCGGACCCGGATAGCCACGTCCGCAGGCAGAGAAAGGACAGTTGTCGTGAGCTCACCCCCTGCCTGAAAACGTGTCTGGACGTAGGCATTCCTGCTGGTGCAAGATGATGCAGGGACAGGATCAGGGACAGGATTGCACACAGGCACCTCCGCGGCGGCCTGTGCTGCCTCCTGTCCCTGGTCCTGCACTGCACCACTAGCACCAGTGGATCCCCACCTCCAGACCCCGTCTCTGTTGCTTGCACGGCCTCCTCCTCCACCAAACCCCCCACCAACCTGGATGACTCCGTGCCATCTTCCCCCGTTGGGCCCTGTGGGGTCCCAGCTGCCCCTTCTGCTGCCGAGGAGTCCAACTCCAACCTCCGCCTCTTGGACCTCCCCCCGGCAGCTGCGGCCTGGGACGCGGCACCGGACTCCTCACTCCCGGACGAGATCACAACCTGGGAGGGGAGCCGGGCCTTGCGTCTCCGGCTGGCGTTGGGATCCCCGCCGCTGTGCTCCACAGCACCTTCTCCGCCCTCTTCATCAGTTGACGCTGCAGACAGGGAGAAATAAAACACAGGCATCAGGGCACTGTACAATGGACACATACACACATGACAGTTGTACATGAGTGGCATTGGCAAACCTCAGACATGCCATCACAATCCCCAACACACATGTCCTTTCAACTGGGTGACCTGCAACTGGGTGACCGCCAGTTTCACTGCGATATTGCCGATCACACCTGCGCCATCCCTTACAATTGGCTAGCTGCCCCTCCTGCATCTTGGGCACCCCTGATCTGCACTGGAGTGCATTGATTCGCCATTGTAAGCCACAAGACTTACATCACTCCAAGATGGCTGCCCGCCACCATCACAGCCTCCTATCCGGCCTCTCAGCACTGCGCGCGCTGTGATTGGCTCCCCACCAGCATCTACTGCCAATCAGAAGCTGGCAGGCTGAGAGCCGGCCCACGCTTCAAAGGCACTCGCTCCAAGGCACAGTGCCTGTCTTTCGCCTGTCCTGCGCCGATGAGCCTAGGGCACAGACCCCTACCCGACGATCCTCCGGCCCATTGGCCTTCCCATCCACCTACAGGGTAAGCGCACCCCTCTTTCTGAACAACCCCCAGGATTGCACACTCATTGAACCACACTAGCTGAAGCACCCAGCTTTCACTCATTTTATGTCAATAACTTCGAACTCTTGCATGTCTACAACTGCCTCACTGTAGCTCAAATGAAACTACTGCTGCACAACTGTACTGGTTCAAATGCCTTTCATCTGCCAAGAACAAAGTGATGCTGCTTCACTTGAACATTTCGAGTTTCAACATGCTTACAATGTTTGAACCCTAGCAGTAACTTGGAATTTAGCCTATGCCTAAATATTGTTGCATAACTAGAACTGCCCTTTTTGCACCTTTAGTAGTAATTGGAATTTAGCCTATGCCTACATATTGTTGCATAACGAGAACTGCCCTTTTTGCACTTTCAGTAGCAATTGGAACTTAGCCTATGCCTACATATTGTTGCATAACTAGAACTGCCCTTTTTGCACCTTCAGTAGTAATTGGAATTTAGCCTATGCCTACATATTGTTGCATTACCAGAACTGCCCTCTCTGCACTATAGCAGCCATTCCAAACTTAGCCTATGCCTACATATTGCTGCATTACTTGAATTGCCCTTTCTGCATTTTAGTAGCAATTCCTAACATAGCCTAAGCCTACTTGTTGTTGCACAATTACATCTGCTCGCTTTGTAACTATTGGAGTAACCTCGATCCCAGGATTGTCGCTGCAATTACTGCAACTGTTCTGCCCTCCTTTGCACTCTGCTGTACTAACAACCAAACTGCCCACTCACTGCATAATTACAACTATGCTCCCTTGGCTCATGCTCACCATGCTCCCATTTTGCATCATAAACAACAGCATTCCATGTAGTAGCAACAGTTATATACCATATAACAATGGACTAGCTAAATTAGGCTGCCCTAGACACCACCCCATCCCCTGTCCCACACCCTTCCTTCCTTCCCTCCCACCCTTCCCACACCTCACTCTCCAAAACTCCACCACCACAATTAATGCCACACTAAATAATATCCTACCTAGCACCCCTAACATAATTAAAGCTGACCACACTGCCTTCTCCCTTCACCACCCCAATCCACTGGCTCACCACCCCACAAGTAAGCCCACCCTCCAGGACCGCAATAACAGACTCGGCGCCAGACTACCCACCACACTTGCCAAGCTGCCTACCGCATCGACGACCAAGTCCACAACTAAGGATAGCGTCAAGGCCACTAACACGTCACCCCTTAAAGGGGCACTACTCAACGTTAGATCCCTAGTAGCCCACCCCACTGAAATTGCCGACATTATCCTTTCAGGAGACCTTGACATCCTTGCCACCACAGAAACATGGCTACACGAAGCAGCAGGACCCTACCTCACTCTCGCTATTCCCGACAACTACGCCATCCTCAGAGCGGATAGACCTAACGCTTGCGGAGGAGGTGTAGCAATCATATTCAAGTCCTCTCTCGACTTCAGACTCATCACCTCCCCCCCGCTTAAGTCCTGCGAACTCCTCACCATCAAAGTACAAACTACCCCTAAGAGTACCATCACCCTGCAAATCATATATAGGCCCCCAGGACCCACAAGCTCCTTCAAGGAAGACATTACCTCTTTCATAGCAGAGAATTCCAAGCCCCACTCCCAAAATATCATTCTAGGAGATTTCAACCTAGGGCTTAATGACCCTAACGACGCTACGGCGGCCTCCTTGGCTAAAGCCTTATCTGAGCACAACTTCACCCAAGTCGTTACTCTACCTACCCACCAGAAAGGTAGAACTATTGACTGGGTCGCAACCCACAACTGCATCATCACCTGCAAAGCCCCACAACCTCTTGTATGGACTGACCACTCCCTCATATTATTTGACATCCACCAAAAGAATCCTAACCTAAAACAGTGCCCTTACGCACCAGCCTGCCTGACAAGAAACAAGCGCAACATCACCGCAGAGACCCTAACACCACTCGTCCTCCCCCTTCTTAACACAATCCCAGCTACCGCTGACCTTAACCTCCTAGTCCACTCCTACAATGATGCCCTGACTAGCACTATTGATGCCGTTGCCCCATTAAAGCAACGTAAATGCAAACCTATAGCTCACTTGAACCCTTGGTTCACACCGGAACTCAAAACTCTTAGAAAAGAGAAAGCCAAGTTGGAAACCATATGGAAAACTAACCCCTCTGCAGAAAACAAAGCTAATCTTATGTCCATTTCCTCCCACTACAAGAAAGAGATAATCCGGACCAAAAAAGAAGCCTATAATGTCAGAATAAACAATGTCCAATCCTCTGCCAAAGAACTCTTCTCCATCCTGAAAGAATTAGAGAATCTGAATCCTCCAACCGATACCTGCGTGAAGGACAAGGCATGGTGCACCAGCATCCAAAATGCATTAGCTAACAAAATCACTGGTCTTCAAAATAAAATCGAACCTAAAAGATTACAACTATCAAATAGCAACGCCGTCATACCTAGCGCACCCACACCTACTAGCAATACTTCCGGCTTTACATTTAAACCGGTTACCATACCTGAAATTCAAAAAATCATAGCATCCCTCAAACCCTCTAACTGTAAAGGGGACAGCTGCCCCGCACAGATCATCAAAGACGCGGAGCGAGACCTCGCCCCATTTATTTCCAAACTAGTAAACCTATCCTTCTCTACTAATTCTGTACCTAACAACCTAAAACAGTCTTGGGTTCTCCCCCTCCTAAAAAAACAATCTCTTGACCCAACCATTCCCACCAACTACAGGCCTATTACCACGGCCCCCTTCCTGCTAAAAATCCTCGACAGAGTTGCCTATCTGCAAATCCAGGATTACCTGGAGGCTAATCAACTGCTAGGCCTGCGTCAATCTGGCTTTCGCCCTCAACATGGAACGGAAACTGCCCTTGTTGACCTTAAAAGCCAGATTGATGACATCAAGGACAAAAATAAAGCAGTTATCCTACTCCTCTTAGACCTTTCAGCAGCCTTCGACCTGGTTGACCACAAAATACTTTGCAACCACCTCTATTTTGCTGCCCACTTCTCCCCCCCCTGCTGTCATGTGGATTCAATCCTTCCTAGACAACAGAACTATGAGCGTTTTTTCATCTATGGCTGCAGCTGACCCCATCCCCATTACCTGTGGTGTCCCACAAGGCTCCTGCGTCTCCCCTACCCTCTATAACATCTTTACGAAACCCCTCTTTGATAAACTGGACCATCTGGGTGTCACCTACACCAACTACGCAGATGACACCCAGATACTCCTCACCATCTCTGGCTAGAACACTGACGCTTCCAGGATTAACAAAATCTTCGCCATCATTCAGGCATGGATGGCCACACACGGCCTCTGTCTGAATGATGAGAAGACCGAGCTCCTCCTAGTCGGGTCCACTAATAATCTACAGAAACTCAGCCCCGATTACTCAAACTTCACCATAGATGGCAACATCATTCCAGTTGTGAAAAACGTGAAAACGTTAGGCTTCTACTTGGACGCCAATACCAACCTTGCCAAACAAGTTAACATGACTGCGTCAGCCACCGCCTACACGGGTAAACTAATCAGGGCCTGTAGGCCGTTTCTATCTACAAACAGTTGCCTCATTCTGGCGAGAGCCCTTATACAATCAAAGCTTGACTACTGTAATAGCCTCTACCTTGGCGCCAACCAAGCCATAATCAAAAAACTTCAGATCCTCCAAAATAATGTGCTGAGAGCAGCACTAAATATTCCCAAGAGGGAGCACATTTCCCACACAAGAATTTCTTGCAAATGGTTATCCATTCAGCGAAAAATTGACCTAAAAACCCTGTGCCTCACCTACAAAGCCTTAAACCACCTAGCCAACCAATACCTGACTAACAAACTCACTCTTAAACCCAACACAAGAGTCACCAGATCATCCAATACCCTCAGCCTCATCGTGCCCAGATTCACTGCCAAAAGAGCGGGAGGCTCGAGTTTCACGGTCCTCGCCCCTCAACTTTGGAACACGCTGCCACTGAATATTAAACTGGTCAAATCCTTCCAATTGTTTAGAAAACTAGTCATCAGCTGGCTACTGGAGAAGGTAACCCTTAGTTAGATTAAGCTTAGTTCTCGTTGTATATATTGTACATACTCTGAAATGCTTCTTACTACCTGCCTGTACATACTATATATGGCATATTCCCGCCACATTTGTATAACCGCTTGTATACTGTAACTTTGTAACTTGTCCTAAGCTCCCATTTACCCCTGGGTCTGGAGCACTATACTAAATAAAATAAACAAACAAACAAACAAACAAACTTGCACACATGAGCCATACCACAGCCATATCGCAACTGCCAGCACCATACATACACATACAACAGCATGAGCAGGCAATGGTGAGCCAGACATCACATGCAACACAGGGAGTGCACTACACATGTACACACACCACCACACTTGCATGCATGTGTACACCTCTGCCAAGTGTTGCAGTGTTCAGATGGGAATCCATGTCACATCTGCCAATCAGGCTTCCACATCCCGCTGTCACATGCATCCATGTTTCATCACTGTTGCACCCTTGTCAAATACACACACATGCACATGTACACAGTGATGATACATGTAGCTGAAAACAACATACATGCGTGACATCACGAACATGTCTACTTACATACACATTCATCCAAACGTGTGTGCCCACACAAATGCATTTGGCATGCAAGCCTACACACACAAGCACCATCCATGTCTCATACATTACAGCCCTTGCATGTGTTAGCCTCACGGCCCTGTACACTCCCACCCATACTCGACCCCATACAAACAGATGTGCAACCTGCACACTACTGAAACATCACCACACGCACAGCTCACAATCAGGATGCATGTACACTTACTGCTCGACTCCAGACAGGTCTGCCTCTCAAGGACCTGGATGTGGAGTGCTGGGGATATGCGTTCCAGGACCCTCATCTGATCTTCCGACAAGTGACCCCGGCGCCCCTTAGCATCCGCTGCCTTCAAGAGGCGCCGGGCCTTGTTCAGGGTCCTGGACCTGAAGTCCTCCCAGCGCTTCTTGACATGTTGGAAGTTGCGGACTGCCACCCCCTCCGCGTTGATGGCAGTCACGATGTCCGTCCAGATCCGAGTCCCTCCTTCCTTGTCAGCGCGGGAACTTCCGAAGAGGGCATCATACTGCCCCAGGACTTGCTCCACCAGGACACCAACTCCCCTGGCACTGAAGCTGGTGCCCCTATGCCTCTCTGGCCGGGGGTTGTCAGTGGTGCCAGATGTTGCAGTGCCCGACATGACAACCCCAGAGGCAGGAGTGGGTGGGCAACTGGGTCCTGGGGCTGGGCTGTGGAGCGATGGAATCCCAGTCGGGAGTCTTCGGTTCCAGCAGGGGTGGTCACAGCAACAGCACCCCTGGCTGATGTGCAGGCAGCAAATGGCAGGGCACGTGGGCAGCAGGCAGTCAGGCAGCAGCAGATGGCAGGTGGGAGCGTGCTAGGGGCTCTGGGGGGCAGTAATTCGGCCTTCTGGGCAGGAGCGTGGTCTTCCGTGTGCTTACGCGTGGCCAGCTTGATACGGAGTGATTTGGCACGTGAAAATAATGCACGTCAGCATGTAATTCGAGGAAAGGCCCTTAGTGCGTAAGCGCGTCTGCACGCATACGCAATTTCATTGGACAGAAGGCCCCTAAAGCGCAAGCGCCCCTGTGATGTGATGCGCGCAGGCGTGCATGGGCATTTCAGCACGCGTGAAAAACTGCACATCCACGTGTAATCCGAGGAAAAGGCCCATGCGCGTAAGTGACGTGACGCGCGCGGGCGTTTCCCTCAGCACAGGTTAAAGGTGAGCGGGCCCAGCAGTTCGCTATACGTGCCTTTCGTGGAGACCGACGTGTGTTGCTGCTTCCTGTTGTTTCGCACGCCATCCTAACTTCACAGCTATCAAGGACGTATCTCTTCTTTTGGCGGGGGTATTGGCTACACATGTTTTCTGCATCGCGCTAGTCAGACGGTGCGTCGCACACGCTCTTTTTCCCACTGCGGGTGCCCCTGTGTATCGCACCCATTTTCAATGTCATAGTATCCTGCGTGTCCCACGCGTACGCGTTATTCGTGTTACTGGGTGCCACCGCGTACTGCAGGAGGTTGAATCCACGCACGTAGGCTGCAGGGTTGCGTGCACGGTTTTACTGCAGTTTTGGGGTGCCTGAGCGTTGCGTGACCCGTCACTACATCACCGGGGTCACATACAGCCTTGCAGGTGCAGGGGGGCTGTTAACATCTTGCTTCCCACCCCCTTCACCCCAATTGCCCAGGTCAATTGTGGTGTATACCTCCCATTGGCACCACTCCATCTGTGCCGGCACTACTACATCTGTGCCATGGTTGGGAGGCCACCAAAGGTGAGGGGCGCCTCAGCTGGGTGTACTCCTCATGGCGGGCGTGGTCGGGGACGTGGCCGTGGTGACCAGGTAGTAGGGGGACTCCAGGGTGTCCAGGGCGTCCACAGAGAGGGAAGAGGCAGGGGTGCGCCACTTGAGCACAATGCTGTGCCATATGTCAGTGCATTCATGCCACCACCCCCTGTGGTTCCGGGGGATGCAGCTTCTGCATCTGGCACTGGCGCCCATGTGACCCGGCAGTCCGTTCCATCGACTGCCAAGGGCCCAAGGGTAGTGGTAGCTGCAGGTGCAGCTGTGGACACCTCCACCCAGGCTCAGGGTCTGCCAGTGCAGGCTGCGTTTGCACTTGAGGAGCCCTTAGTAGATCTCCAACAGGCCAGGAGCGAAACCATAGGGGCAGGCCAGGCTGCTCAGACCAAGACACGTGTCCCTGGGGCAGTCATGTCATCTGCTGCCCCGAACAGCCGGGTGTTGGCAAGTGCAGGGGCAGATGCACCCAACAACACCCCGGTTGTGAGTCTGCCAACCAGGACCGTTGCGGTCAATGACCCTGCCACAGCTGATTTTGCTGAGCAGGGTCCATTAGAGGGCACCCAGCAGCCACTGACACAAGTCAGGCCTTTGGTCGTCCCTCCACCTGCCACTCCCTCGGCTCAATCCACCGAACCCACTGGCCATACTGGTCAGGGTGGCATTAGCCAGCCAGGGTCTGCGCCACAGTCCAAGAGGAGGAAGGTTGCACCTGCAGCACAGGCTGGGACCCCACACACAGCCACGACCTCCTGCACATCGAGGAAGAAGCCTTTCTGCAAGCAGGAACTGGACTTTCTTGTGGACTACGTGCGGGGCCACAGCCGTGACATGCTAGTGGGTGCCAATAGTCAGACTACGGCTGCCCAACGTGACACCCACTGGAAGCATGTTGCGGAACATGTCAGTTCATTCGGCCATGAGGTGCACACGGCGCAAGAGTGCAAAAAGCGTTGAAATGACATCAAACGCAGCACTAAGGCTAAGCTTGCCTCTAATTACAACTTGACTCTGGTGACTGGCGGTGGGCCTGCACCAGAGGATGAAGAGCTCACTCCGCATGAGGCACTCGTTGCGGAGTTCATACCACCTGAATTGGTCGAAGGAGTGGGAGAGATGCTGGACTTTGATGCCCAGTCCAGTGAGTGTTGATGCGTGTTTGTTGAGGACGTGTGTGTTTCACTTGTGGGATGTGTTGTGCATGATTGCCACTGCATGTGACGTGTACATGGTTCTGATGTGTAAGTAATGCAATGCTTCCGTGATGCATGTCTCCTCAGCCTGCATGCGGGGACTCCATGTAGGCATGTTCCCTTGCCCCTCCTCCGCCACTCTGCACCCCAGTTCCACCTTTGCACTGGTCTGCTTCAATCTTGCCAATGTGTACTTTCTTGTTCATGCGTCCTGTGTAGATGCTAACTTCCAGCGCAGAATCTGCCAGACATATGCCGTGTGGTACAGCCTTAGTACTTGATGCAGGGTATCTCACTTGTACTGTGCATAGGTCAGATGTCCCGCAGGGACATGAGTGCCCATTCATGCTCCATGTGCATTGCACGCATGCCCCTATGTGTCCTTGACTGGATGATCACTGTAATACAAGTCTTTGGTTACATACATTGCATGGCATCTCATCAGCCTTCCCATGTCAACTGTGGCTCAGTACTGCATTGCACACCTGTTTAGGGTCTAACAATCTGTGTGGCTCACAGGCCTCAGCCTGTTCAATGGCCAATGACTCTGTCCAACTGTTGTTGTGTCTTCTTCACACATGGGCGGCATCCAGAGTTTTCATAATGTGTCCTGCTTACTGTCCCATCATCATTTGCAGTGTTGTCACTTGAATCACATTAAGCTGTTGATGCCAGTCAACACTGCCTGTCAATACACAGGTGTATGGTCAGCCTTTTGATACCATGCTAGGCATCCCTGCTTTGGTACTGGGGTGGAGGGGTGCTTGGCTTCTAGATATGGTACACATTGAATGCACAATGCACGTGATGCCTGAATTTCACATTGCACTGCCTTCACATTTTCTGGCACACACCATGGAGTCCTTGTACATGTAGGTAGTGAGTTGCATACACATTTTCTGCACTGCATAGATCCACTTCCATGGAAACTGCCACCTGTCAACAGGTCTGATCACAGAAGCAATTCAAAGTTGATCAGGCATGCATGCCAGGTTATATGTTGTGTGTCACATGTCTGCCTGATGCGTTTGCTGTCGGTGTGTGTGTGTGTGTTGTGTGCTTCTGACATGTGTAGTGACCTTTTTTCTCTCTATTTTTCAGGTGATGACGCAATGGAGGCAGAGGATGGTGTTGTCATGCCAGACACAGGGTTGTTACCACTACATCAACCCAGCACTAGTGGGGGTCGTGGGGTGGTAGGCCACGAAAACCCCCAAGTGCTACAGTCCATCTTGTCTCTGGCTGCCTATGAGTCCAGCCTTGATGACGACTCTGACGTCCATGTTGAGTTGGATGAGCATCAAGTCCATGTGTCAGGGGTGAGTGATTCTGATGTGGACACTCCTCTGTCTGCGACACCTGCACTGAGGGATCAGACAGTCTTGGTTCCTCCGCTTGTGGTGGATCGGGACGCAGGGTCACCCTCCACACCAGTCACTGATGTGCCTGGGACATCACGTCGACGGGGGCATGTAGTCGTGCAGCCGCGGGCATTGCCAACACAGCGAGGACCCCCGGTCCTTGGGTCCCACAGGGGTCAAGCCCGGCAACGTGGTTGCCGCGCGCAACCGCAGTATACTGAGTGGGAGCAAGACATGACTGCCAATTCAGAACGGCAGGGGGCAGCAATGGAGAACATCGCTGAGAGCATGGAGCGTGTGGCCCGATCTGTGCTCCCCCCTGCTAGGAAGGTGCTTCTCCAGCAGCGGGCGGCACGGTCCACGGCCCGCTCGCTCAGGCTGGGCATGGCGGCCTCAGACAGGGCACGCCAGGCTGAAATGTCGTCTCTGCGTCAAACAATTGCTGCTCACGCAGAGGCGCACATGGATGCCCTGAGGGAGGAGTATGCTTCCCTCAAATCCACTCTGTGTGTCCTTATGATGTCCCAGAGGCAGCGGGCAGAGGAGAGGTTTGCACAGCTTGAGCGTACCACCGCGGCTGAGCTACAGGCTTGCCGGGAGGTGCAGCGGTTGTCCAGCCATGCCTTGCAGGAGGAACTCCGTGTTACACGTGCTACCTTGCAAGAGGAAGCACATGTATCACGTGAGGTTCTGCATGCAGACCTACGTCACATCGCCACACAGAACCAGGCTCACCCGTCCGGCAGACTTGCTGCAGACGAGGGGCAAGCTGCGGCTAGGCGTGGCCAGGCTACTGTGCCACGTCCTCCTTTCCAGGATGAGCCAGACTCGGACGACCATCTATCGCCCACATAGGTCGGGCTGTGCAGGCGTTGAGCCCATGGAGGTTTTTTTTTTGGCTCAGCATCATCGCATGTGAATGTTGAGCAGCACCCTGTATCTCCCCCCTCCCGGGTACCTCCCCTCCCCCCAGGTCGTATGTGGCCATTTTTGATTTTTCTTTTAGTTAAGTTTCTGTTTGATAGTTAGTTTAATTAGGTAATGTAGGTTTTCCATAGTTAGTGTAATTAGTTAATATAGTTTAAAATTGCTTGCCTATTGTACTTTCATGTGACGGTGCGATGCTTTGTGGCTTTTGAAGGCATCCACTGTCTGTTCCAGCTGGGCCCTTCAGGCTTGTCTTGTGTATGTGTTTGCTGCTTGGTGTCCTTGACTCACATATGCCACTCCTGCCTCCCTTATCCATGGGCTCGCAAGGATGGTTCGGTGTCACAACCTATTATACAAAGGCTTTGGACTGTCATATCTGTGGCATGTCTAGTGCAGTGTGACTTGTGTTTACACCCCTAGTGGGGATGCTTTCGGTGTTATCGTCCACTGTTCAGCTTTTGCTAGATGGGGTGTTTCATGATTAATGTGTACATGCATTGTGTAGTATGTTTCTTATCTTTACTGTACACATGCTTGTTGCAATTCATGCCGTAGATAGTGTTCCACACTTTGGATGTGAAAGACGGACTGATGGTGTGATTTCTGATGTAACTCTCTGACATGGTCAAGTAATGAGATGCCTGAGGAGACACACACAGATGACTCTAAAGCATTAATCATGTGTTTCATGCCCTTTCTGCAGGGGGATGAGCCTCCAGAGCACCTTTGCCAGCAGACATGGCCCATTGGACGTCGGAATTCTGGACACGTTTGTTGGTGCCCACATGCACATGTGTGCACAAGCAGAGGCACAGGGATTGCAGACCTACATCCTAGAACTGCTGACGTGTTCCAAGGAACTTCAGGCAAGGTGAGCAGCACAGGGGGGCTACAACACAGCAAAGCTTGCACCAGGCGAGCTGCACATGCAGGCTTAGTCACAGCACTGAGGGTGAGCTTGGACGAATATTGGTGTTGAAGCACACAATGCAGCTCAGATGTGTTGGTGGACTGATGGCTGTTGATTGTAAGGTTGTCTGGGACACCTGCAGGGGCAGTGGCACATACCCTCTGGTACACCAAGGTCCATTGAGGCACTTGTATCAACCATGTAGCCTTCCGAGACATGGAAAGGGGCAGCTCACAGGGACATACAGCAAGGGACATACTCGGGTGCAGTGCATTTCATTTCCATGTACATTTTGATAAATGCACTGCCAACTTTGTTTCGGTCATGGTGGTACACAACTTGCTCTGAAGTCATGCCTTGCTATATGGGTCTGTCTGCTTACCCAGGGAACATTGCATGTTGTGTGAATTGTGACACATTGGTGTTCCATTTGCCACGCACCCACCGGCGGCTGACTTACTGCATTGACTGTGTATGACCCATCACAGGGGTAATGTTATATATGGGTACGAAGCATCTACACCAGATTGTCTGTTTGTAGAGTAGTTTGTTGCTATGGGGCATGTTTGGTGGTGTGTTTTTGTGTAATGGGCACGTACAGGTTGTTGACTGTGGCTCTCTTTGCAGCATTGCAGTCTCCTGTAACCGGACCTGAGAGTGCGCAGGCAGGAGGCCAGCACTCAAAACCAGAGCTAAGTGTCTTGTTGTTTTTCTTTCAAACTGCTCTGCATAGGCTTGCTGGGGGGTGCACTAATGCATGGATGAATGTGTAATTCAATTTTTTTTCCCCCTAATCACCCGGAATCCTATGCAATTTTGAACCCTGTACCCTCTACCCAGTGTTCCTGCTTCCCGTACCTATCCAAGCAACGTTCCCTAACCCTCTTTCCCCGCTGGGTTTGTGTATGCCTGTGTAAGCCCCAAACTTGCAGGTGCCAAAACCCTAGAGGGGGTGGTTGGTTCGTGCCACTCCTAAGCCTGGACTACATAGGCCATGACAATCATGACAATGATGTCCAAGTTTGTTTGGATTGTGTATGTGTTCATGCAGGTAGTGCATTTTCGTGCATTCCCAACTTTCATGTGTCATTCCTCCTCCCCTCTCCTGCCACTCATTCCAGTTATCCAGTGTGCCAACACCTGTCCCGACTGCATATCCCTGACCCTCCTTCCCCACCAGGGTCTCAGAGGCCTGTGTGAGTTTGACCTTGCAGGCACCCGGGACACGGTGGGGGTGGTTGTTTCGTGACACTCCCACGCCTGTACACGGGACTTGTGACAGTACACATCCATTCATGGTCATCATTCTATGTTATGTACCACACATGGTTCACATCCTGTTGTGACATTGTTTTACTGTGCTACCTTGGTTGTTACATCATTGTGGTAGTACTTGGCCTTTGTGAGGTACTGCTACAAGTCATCTACTGGAGGTTCGTTTTTCTGGCTTGGATTTTGTGATTTTGGAAATTAGTGTGGACTCTGAGGGTGCAGGCACCTTTTTACACACAAGGTGGGAGATGGTGACGAAGGGGAAAGGTGATCCTGTGGCCAGGTGGAATTGAGGGTTGAAGGATCCATGACCCAGGTGCAGTTGTTCAGTGGGTCATGGTCATTTGCGAGGGAGGGTGGGTTGTCGTTGATAGTTGCCTTGCCCTGCAGTGTGATGGGAACCCTGACATTGTAATGGTGGTATCCTATGTACATTTTGTGTTCTGCTGATCAATTCCTGTTCATGTGTTGTGTTTACCTTTCAGGTGCGAGGGGATAGTTGTGGTTTGACATGCTGGGGTGTACACATGGTGAATGTTCACATGTTATGTGTAGAGGACACTGATGGTCACTTGATTGCACATGCATATGTTGAGTGCATGTCTTTACTGACCCACACACTTGCACTCTGATGCACTACATGTACAACCACCCTTGCATATCCACGTCTACACTGTTTGCCTTCTGGTGCCCACTGTGTTCCTGCAGCACATGTTCTGTGACCAATTATGGATTCTGTACATGCCTAATTTGCTTTTTGATGTGGTCTGTCGCTTAGATGTGATGCTCAGGGTGTGCATCACGCACAATGGCTGTTCACTGTGCTGTGCGCTGAGCAGTGTGTTGCAGGAGTTGGACACAGCACACAGAAGCTGCAGTGTTGATTTTGCAATGCACAATGTGCATGTAGACAGGCATTCATTGTTATGTTACGTCTTTAACTCTTGTAATGCATTTGGAAATGACTTATTTTGGGTGGGAGGTTGTTGGTCGGTCATTTCATCTGATTCCATGTCAGGCATCATTGTCTGATGCCACTGTACATTTTGGACATGGCAATGTGTACCTTATTGTTACTGTGTTGGTGTATGGGTATTGCTTGCCATGTCATTTTGTGCTTTGGGAGGGTTTGAGTGACATAACAGTGATGGCCGTGGCCTGTTTTGCAGGTGTGTGTGATTCACACCTTGCATGTCAGGGTCATCCGCTTCTCAAAGCAACTAGCTGGGGGTAGATCTCTCTCCGCGGCAGGGACCTCCCTCTGGAACAGCCTTCCTGCCTCACTGGAACTTGAGGAGAACCATCTCCGGTTCTGGAAGCACCTCAAGACCTTCCTCTTTGCTTCTGCTTTCTCTCTGCCTCTTCCTTGCAAAATTCTTCACTGGAACTGCACTGGATCTGCAACTGGGCCACTCTCACTGACCTCGGTCCCTGGCCCAGCCACTCTCCACTTGCACTGCCTCCCTGGCAACCCCTGCACTGCGGGACTGTCTCTCTATCCCTACAGCCCCCCCTTCCGAGCACTTGTCTGCACTTATCTTTGCAGTTGCCACCAGCTGGCCTATGTATTTGTTTTTTAGTCTACTTACCCTGTACTGCACTCCCCCCTCCCCTTCCCCTTGCACTGTTCCCTTCCCCCTACCCCTGCACTTGCACAATCTAAATGACACCTGGCCTAGTAGTATCGCTGTCTGTCTTCCCTTGTTCCCCCCTCCCTGCCTCATCGCACCTTGAAATACTTGTGTATAGGCCATATCATGTCATGTCATATGTGTGACTTTTGGTCACACAGGATAGCTTGTGTTTAAGTAGTTAGGGATGCAGACAATGTGGCACTTCCATGGCAACTATCTCAGGGTGGTAGGGTTGTGACAGTTGACTGTCTCTTTGTCATCATCGATTGTCACCTGGTATGTGCCAGGCCTGTGTGCACTCCGCAGGGGTGAGAGTTTAGGTGACAAATGTGGCCACTAGCTGGGTCTGGGCTTCCTCGCCACATGCCCTGTCTCCTCCCGTAGGCAGCGCCAGTGCCTGTGGTTGCGGATGTGGGGGCACCACCATGTCCACCGGTACGCCCTGCCGTGTTGCAACATTGTGCAGGACACATGCTGCCACAATGATCCTGCACACTACTGGTGGTGCATAGAGTAGCTGCCCGCCAGAGCGGTCAAGGGAGCGGAAACGTGACTTGAGCACTCCGAATGTGCGCTCCACTATGGCCCTGTGTGCAATATGGGCGGCGTTGTATCTTACCTGGGGTGGTATGGTGGGGTTCCGGATTGGCGTCATCATGTGGTTGCTCAGAGGGTAGGCACTGTCCTCTGGGGAGGTGTAAATGGTTGTGATTATTGGGGTTTGTGTATTTGTGTGTGTGACATGCATGCATGTGCAAGGGCATTTGTACTCACCTAGGAGCCAGGTGTCGCCATGCTGCCCAGCTTCCAGGGCCCGGCTCAGGGCGGACATTCTGTATATGAAACTGTCATGGGTGGAGCCAGGGTAGTTTGCATCGACAGAGGTGATGATTCCCTTTGCATTGCATACCACCTGTACATTGATGGAATGCCAGTGCTTGCGGTTTCGGTAGATGTGCTCAGTGGCCCTAGGTGGACGTAGGGCCACATGGGTGCAATCTATGGCACCGAGCACTTTGGGGAAGTGTGCCACCCTGAAAAAATCCAGGACAACGGCCTGCCTTTCTGCGGGTGTTCTGGGCATGTATATGTGCCTGCGGACTGAGCGGCGCAGTGTCATGATTGCCAGTACCTGGTGTAGGCAGCGTGACTGCGTGGCCTCTGAGACCCCCCACTATGGCAGTAGTCCGCTGAAATGACCCAGTGGCCAAAAAATGCAGGACATTGAGCACCTTCTCCAAGGGGCTCAAAGCTTGGGATCAAAGGGTGGGACTTTAAGGTCATCTTCCCACTCCCTGACCAGGTCTAGGATGATATGGGGTGGAAACCTATACCTGCCATAGACCTGGTCGTCAGGCATCCCAAAAAGGCTTGTCTGTGGTGTGAAAATGCGTGCCCTGGCTATTCTCCTCCTCCTGCGGTGTCCCACGATCAGTGCTGCGACAAATGGGGTATTCATCGTAGCTGTATATAGTTGTTTGTTGTTTGCGCGCACTTTTATACTGTGCGCGGGGACGCTTCTGCCTGCCTTCGTGTGGCGGACGCGTTGACGCCTGTGTGCGTATTTTGCCATGCACGGGTTTCCCGTACTCAAATCCATGAATACGGGTTGTTGGCGTGTGTGTGGGCGTTCCGTGTAGTTCCCTGCAGTACTTCCCCAGTTACGCCTTCTTTTTCACGCGTTATTCACCATTCCGCGTGTTACGCCCACTGTTCCGCCCACTTTGGTTGTGTGCGCCGCGCTATGTGTGCTTTTGCTGTGCGAGTAGCACACGCCGTGTGTTCCTGCGTGCGCCATGGCAGGATTGGGTGCACAGACAGCGGGAAACACGCGCAGCGTCTTCCTTGAATCGCACGCGTGCGCGTGCGCTGCGTTTCTCACGCTTGCGCTACCTTGCACCTGCTTGCGCTGGGATTTTCGGCGCACGTTTGCTCCATGAATCGACCCCTAAGTAGTGCAGAATATGCATGGGAAGATTTACACGATTTCCTATGCATAGCAAACAAAAACACCAGGAGAACTCTGCTCTCTAGATCCTGAGAATTTATCAAAATATTTCCATCATCGCTTCATTGCTATGCTACACTTCATTTGTGATAAAACTGTTCCTCCCCTCAGAGAAGTGCAACACTTCTTTTGGAGGAAAAAAATACCAAGCCAGAGGAGCACCACACATCCACATGCTTTTGTGGATTAAAGATGCTCCTAAATTTGGTCAGGACAATGATGCCACTGTTTTGCAGTTCATCCAAAAATATGTCACTTGTTAAATCCCTTCACAAACAACACATAGTGACCTTCATGCACAAATTTTACAATTTCAAAGACACAAATGTGGATAATATTGTCGTCGGAAATATAAAAACACAGGGAAATCCTATACCAAATGCCGCTTTGGTTTTCCTAGACCAGTCTCAACAACAGGTCAAGTAAACAACTTCTTGTCTTCAGGTAGACATAGTGTCAAAGGTAAATCACCTAAGAACACATATTACATAAAAAGAACAGAAGAATCAAAATGCATCAATGATTACAATGCAATCATTGCCCTCCTATGGAATGCAAACATTGATGTGCAGTACATTGCACACAATTCTACTGCGGTTGCACGATATGTCATAGCCTAGTTAACCAAAGCAGAGAAAACAGAACTTCAGGACCTCTGGGATGACATATCATCTGACAAAACACTATCACAGAAATTGTACAGTTTAGGTATAAAAATGCTCTCTCATAGAGAATGTGGCTGCTATGAAGCTGCAGACTGTTTAACCGGCACTGCCTTGTATGGAAAATCTGACACTATAGTATGGCTAAGTCTTGGTCCTGCTAAATCTAGAAAAAGAGTTCTCAAATCATATGAGGACATAGAAACAATAGCCAAAACTGACCCCAACAGCCAAGATATTTTGAAAACAATTTACTAGACACATACTACCCAAACAGGAGTACCACTTTGGAAACCATGTGTCTCTACCACGTAGCCCAAAACTTCACATACACAAATAATATTAAACCAGATGAAAAGAAAGTTAGATACAGAGTAGCAAATTGTGAAGGCAGCTTAGTGAAACTTACCAAACGCAGCTTAATCATATAAAATTGTCATTAAAAACTCCTCAACATAAAGAACTATATTACATGTCCCTGCTACAACTTTCTAAACCATGGAGAAAAGAAGAAGAGTTACTGGATACATATGACTCCTATGAAGACACTTGCAAAGTAAATGAAAGCCCTATAACAGACATAAACTTTACACAGTATCAAACAACGTTGCACAATGAACAGCAACATGAAGAAGAAATCCAGGCCCAACTAGATGTGGACACTTCTGACAATAGTCAACTTTCTACAACAGGAAGCCAAGAACCACTTGGACAGCCACTAATAGCAAATGAGGCAGAATTAGCCAGGACAGAACTAGAAAACACCATGTGTCAGTATGAGCAATCTACAGAAGACTTTGCTGTACTGAAATCACAACTAAAGAATGAGCAGCATAGCATTTTCAAAGAAGTAACAACATAAATTGAACATGGTGTACAACATGAAAATAAAAACGGTACCTGCCAAGATTACAAACCTATACTGCTATACGTGAGTGGTCAAGCTGGTTCAGGCAAAAGATTCTTAATCAAAATCATCAGCAAGTTCCTCCAACAATTGACAAACAACACACTGTCAGCTGTTGTAACTGCCCCGCAGGTTTAGCTGCCTACAACATAGGCGGTGTCACTTTACACCGATTACTACTCCTTTTAGTAGAACACCAAAACAAATTAGACTATTACAAACTTTCTACAGAAGCTGCAATGGAACTATGCAGAGTTTTCAAACAAGTGAAAATGCTGCTAATAGATGAGGTGAGCATGGTCTCCAACCTAATGTTGACTTTAATTCACCTCAGGCTACAAGAGGTCCTTAAAACAAACTGCGAAGAGCTCTTTGGTAGAAAACACATTATTGTTTCCTGAGATCTTGTTCAGTTAACACCAGTGAAAGCTGAACCTATTTTTAAAACCTTAGGGCACAGACTGTTCCAAAATGCTTGGTAGCATAGGAAATGTCAACCTTGGCCAACTTTTCCAATAAAGAGAATTAACTGAAAATATGTGACAGTCTGCAGACCTGACATATGCCAACATTTAAAAAGTATTAGCGTTGGTGTACTATCTCAAGAAGCAAAGTTATGAAGCAGGTACTAGAGGTGTATGATATAAACACTCTTAGTAAAACATTAGGAGGGACCAAGGAAGGTTAAAAAAGTCAGTATCAAATTTTAATAATAAACAGTCCGTCAGATTTAAAACATCCAATTAAATAGATAGGTCCATAATACAGAAATTGTCACATCCCATGTAGAACGCAACAATAGGGAATACATAGAAGGCTCCAATGGCCAGTTAAAAGTAATGTTATAGCAAAAATACGACCACTGAGGGTACTTATCAACCTAAATAGTAAGGTACCCACCCAAATATGGATACATATGTCATACATTTTACTCTCTGTTTAAAGTTCAGAGATATGTCTCGACATGTTTCTGTTCCTCTAAAACAAAGTGTGGAGCATTCATCAGGAGGGAATAAAGTACAGTATAGCCTATTTGACAATTGGGGTGGTAAACAATACCACTACAGTATCCTAGCACCTGCAAGAGATAAAAACAACAGACATCAAAGATTAGCTAATCAATAGTTATATACTTTGGTAAGTTCAAAAAATGAACTGGGCAACCTATCAAGGTGGATAATTACCTGATAAGGTGCCTGTGGGGGCTCTCTACTAGCATTAGTAGGTCTAGGGTAGTGAACATCACGGCCCTACAAAAGAAAAGGAATAATCTATAGCCAATATATCAGCTATCAAAAAGCCTAGTAGTACACACAGTACAGCAGCGAAAATAGGGAGGAAGACACCCATTATGTGTCAAGGCGCAAAGCGTCTCATAGTGGGGAGGGGGAACCGTAACAAGTGAGTCCCACATACAAAAAGAGATAAATGCGAACCGGCGGTAGAAGAGTGAGACATGCTTCACAAAAATGCAGGCAGTGTCAACGCCCAGAATGTGCAGGGCCACCCGGACAGGGCATAGTGGAGGTAACATACCACTATATCACAGTGCATAGAGAGGAAATAAGTGAGACCGGTGTTTTACTAGCCTGCTAAGCGAACAACAATACAGGACGGGGTGACTCCGCGATGAGCGGCGTACTCGTGATCAAAGTCGGATGTACAAGATTACCTAAAAATGCCTAGAGGGATCCTAACTTGGTAAGCCCACAGGAGTGTAATCAGGAGCCAATCACAGCGTTCCGCACTGCAGATAAAGTAAATACAACAAAAAAGTGCGATCAGTGTAAAAAATACGATCGAGTTGCATTGACGGCAGCCGGAGAAGAATAGGAGAGCGAGCAGCTAAACGCTGTTCGTCTGTAAGCAGCGTAACTTATCAAGTGCAGGGGGGTACGAGGCAAGCAGGTATCTCGCCCTCGAGGATCTACAATGAGTATCCAGAAACAGCGTGATGCGGCCGATGCAGGTTGGTTGTCAAGGGAACCCCAAGATAGACCTACTACTATGTTAGTGTATCCTTAGAAGGATGCCGTGAGTGAGTGAAACCCGGCGGCCATCTTACAAGGGAGTGAGTTGGGAAAACTAAAGAGTCTAGTAGACTAAAACCCTAAAGCTCAAGGGTGGAGTTGCCAACAGTAACATCATAAACAGGTTTTAACATGTAGCAATGTATACAAAGATATTTACACAAGGCCGCTAGATATTATGCCAATCAATCGACTTGTTGAGCCCCGTGACATCACTATGTAGGGTAAAAATCATCTTTTGTTCCATTTTCAAGGAGCAAATAACACAGCACATGAAAAGAAATTGCTGAAAATGGAGAAGGTTTGTGTTAACCCAGCATGGATTTTATTCCCACAGACCAAATTATTTAATCAACAAACACAGGAACTGAGCAAATTGCACGGTACACTGGTTTGAATTATAGTACTTCTAAAGAACTACCTATGAGGGTCGACATAAAACAGAAATGTCTACTATGCAATGCAATACTCATTGTAAACTACCTACACTAACGTGATTTTTTTCTTTTATCACAGTGATTGAAAAAAATGTGTGCTCCAATTACCCATGTCATGAAATAACTGCATAAAACCACAAAAGGTCAAACAGTAAGTATATAACTATTGGACAGACAAACACCACAGCATAACACATCCATTCAAGCAAACACCTGACCATAAACAACAATCCAAAATGTTTGCTTCCATGGGTATCTTATGCTGCACCACTTGTCGCCAAACACTACAATCCTGACTGCATGGCCTGGCCAAAACTCTTTATAGAGCCTCAACAAAGGAAACAGTAAATATATAATAATTAAACTCACAAACACTGCAACATAACACAGCCATGCAAACGAACACCTCACCAATAAATATAACCCAAAATGCCTAGAGTCTTCAATACCAACAATCTGAACACAATCCAACAAACAAACTAACATACATCATCTCACTATCCTATAAACACTATTTCACTACTACCAATCAGTACTCACATTTTTGAAAACATATCCCCTAAGCAACCCACATACCACAATCAAAATGTTTGGTAGCATTGTAGAGTTATGCTGCAGTGGTTGTGGCCAGGGCCTAGAGTCTTGGGTGCATGGCCTATGGCCTTCAGCCATGCACCGAAGACTCTAGGCCCAGGCCATAAGCACCGCAGCATGACACACCCATGAAAACAAACACCTACCAAATTACCACAAAAACCAAAAACATAATACATCCACCTCAAAACTGTGCACTTCAAATAACATACTAAAAAATAATTACAACCAACGTACAAACTCTTCAATTCATACCCCCTTCACCCAATGCTCTTCTAACGACCCAAAACCAACATCAAATTAAACTAAAATAGCCAGTAGTGCGCCCAGTGTTTAGTAGGTTCGTGGACAACCGCAGTGACCGTGAACACCATGAGCACATCACAGCCTTCTCCCACCTAAACAAATACACCATTTGACCCATCTCTTACTCACCCAACCTCTCCAAGCTCTCATACACACCAACACACTCCTGCAATGGAACTATGCAGAGTTTTCAAACAAGTGAAAATGCTGCTAATAGATGAGGTGAGCATGGTCTCCAACCTAATGTTGACTTTAATTCACCTCAGACTACAAGAGGTCCTTAAAACAGACTGCGAAGAGCTCTTTGGTAGAAAACACATTATTGTTTCCTGAGATCTTGTTCAGTTAACACCAGTGAAAGCTGAACCTCTTTTTAAAACCTTAGGGCACAGACTGTTCCAAAATGCTTGGTAGCATAGGAAATGTCAACCTTGGCCAACTTTTCCAATAAAGAGAATTAACTGAAAATATGTGACAGTCTGCAGACCTGACATATGCCAACATTTAAAAAGTATTAGCGTTGGTGTACTATCTCAAGAAGCAAAGCTATGAAGCAGGTACTAGAGGTGTATGATATAAACACTCTTAGTAAAACATTAGGAGGGACCAAGGAAGGTTAAAAAAGTCAGTATCAAATTTTAATAATAAACAGTCCGTCAGATTTAAAACATCCAATGAAATAGATAGGTCCATAATACAGAAATTGTCACATCCCATGTAGAAAGCAACAATAGGGAATACATAGAAGGCTCCAATGGCCAGTTAAAAGTAATGTTATAGCAAAAATACGACCACTGAGGGTACTTATCAACCTAAATAGTAAGGTACCCACCCAAATATGGATACATATGTCATAAATTTTACTCTCTGTTTAAAGTTCAGAGATATGTCTCGACATGTTTCTGTTCCTCTAAAACAAAGTGTGGAACATTCATCAGGAGGTAATAAATTACAGTATAGCCTATTTGACAATTGGGGTGGTAAACAATACCACTACAGTATCCTAGCACCTGCAAGAGATAAAAACAACAGACATCAAAGATTAGCTAATCAATAGTTATATACTTTGGTAAGTTCAAAAAATGAACTGGGCAACCTATCAAGGTGGATAATTACCTGATAAGGTGCCTGTGGGGGCTCTCTACTAGCATTAGTAGGTCTAGGGTAGTGAACATCACGGCCCTACAAAAGAAAAGGAATAATCTATAGCCAATATATCAGCTATTAAAAATCCTAGTAGTACACACAGTACAGCAGCGAAAATAGGGAGGAAGACACCCATTATGTGTCAAGGCGTCAAAGTGTCTCATAGTGGGGAGGGGGAACCGTAACAAGTGAGTCCCACATACAAAAAGAGACAAATGCGAACCGGCGGTAGAAGAGTGAGACATGCTTCACAAAAATGCAGGCAGTGTCAACGCCCAGAATGTGCAGGGCCACCCGGACAGGGCATAGTGGAGGTAACATACCACTATATCACAGTGCATAGAGAGGAAATAAGTGAGACCGGTGTTTTACTAGCCTGCTAAGCGAACAACAATACAGGACGGGGTGACTCCGCGATGAGCGGCGTACTCGTGATCAAAGTCGGATGTACAAGATTACCTAAAAATGCCCAGAGGGATCCTACCTTGGTAAGCCCACAGGAGTGTAATCAGGAGCCAATCACAGCGTTCCGCACTGCAGATAAAGTAAATACAACAAAAAAGTGCGATCAGTGTAAAAAATACGATCGAGTTGCATCGACGGCAGCCGGAGAAGAATAGGAGAGCGAGCAGCTAAACGCTGTTCGTCTGTAAGCAGCGTAACTTATCAAGTGCGGGGGGTACGAGGCAAGCAGGTATCTCGCCCTCGAGGATTTACAATGACTATCCAGAAACAGCGTGATGCGGCCGATGCAGGTTGGTTGTCAAGGGAACCCCAAGATAGACCTACTACTATGTTAGTGTATCCTTAGAAGGATGCCGTGAGTGAGTGAAACCCGGTGGCCATCTTACAAGGGAGTGAGTTGGGAAAACTAAAGAGTCTAGTAGACTAAAACCCTAAAGCTCAAGGGTGGAGTTGCCAACAGTAACATCATAAACAGGTTTTAACATGTAGCAATGTATACAAAGATATTTACACAAGGCCGCTAGATATTATGCCAATCAATTGACTTGTTGAGCCCCGTGACATCACTATGTAGGGTAAAAATCATCTTTTGTTCCATTTTCAAGGAGCAAATAACACAGCACATGAAAAGAAATTGTTGAAAATGGAGACAGTTTGTGTTAACCCAGCATGGATTTTATTCCCACAGACCAAATTATTTAATCAACAAACACAGGAACTGAGCAAATTGCACGGTACACTGGTTTGAATTATAGTACTTCTAAAGAACTACCTATGAGGGTCGACATAAAACAGAAATGTCTACTATGCAATGCAATACTCATTGTAAACTACCTACACTAACGTGATTTTTTTCTTTTATCACAGTGATTGAAAAAAATGTGTGCTCCAATTACCCATGTCATGAAATAACTGCATAAAACCACAAAAGGTCAAACAGTAAGTATATAACTATTGGACACACAATCACCACAGCATAACACATCCATTCAAGCAAACACCTGACCATAAACCACAATCCAAAATGTTTGCTTCCATGGGTATCTTATGCTGCACCACTTGTCGCCAAACACTACAATCCTGACTGCATGGCCTGGCCAAAACTCTTTATAGAGCCTCAACAAAGGAAACAGTAAATATATAATAATTAAACTCACAAACACTGCAACATAACACAGCCATGCAAACGAACACCTCACCAATAAATATAACCCAAAATGCCTAGAGTCTTCAATACCAACAATCTGAACACAATCCAACAAACAAACTAACATACATCATCTCACTATCCTATAAACACTATTTCACTACTACCAATCAGTACTCACATTTTTGAAAACATATCCCCTAAGCAATCCACATACCACAATCAAAATGTTTGGTAGCATTGTAGAGTTATGCTGCAGTGGTTGTGGCCAGGGCCTAGAGTCTTGGGTGCATGGCCTATGGCCTTCAGCCATGCACCGAAGACTCGAGGCCCAGGCCATAAGCACCGCAGCATGACACACCCATGAAAACAAACACCTACCAAATTACCACAAAAACCAAAAACATAATACATCCACCTCAAAACTGTGCACTTCAAATAACATACTAAAAAATAATTACAACCAACGTACAAACTCTTCAATTCATACCCCCTTCACCCAATGCTCTTCTAACGACCCAAAACCAACATCAAATTAAACTAAAATAGCCAGTAGTGCGCCCAGTGTTTAGTAGGTTCGTGGACAACCGCAGTGACCGTGAACACCATGAGCACATCACAGCCTTCTCCCACCTAAACAAATACAACATTTGACCCATCTCTTACTCACCCAACCTCTCCAAGCACTCATACACACCAACACACTCCTGCAATGGAACTATGCAGAGTTTTCAAACAAGTGAAAATGCTGCTAATAGATGAGGTGAGCATGGTCTCCAACCTAATGTTGACTTTAATTCACCTCAGACTACAAGAGGTCCTTAAAACAGACTGCGAAGAGCTCTTTGGTAGAAAACACATTACTGTTTCCTGAGATCTTGTTCAGTTAACACCAGTGAAAGCTGAACCTCTTTTTAAAACCTTAGGGCACAGACTGTTCCAAAATGCTTGGTAGCATAGGAAATGTCAACCTTGGCCAACTTTTCCAATAAAGAGAATTAACTGAAAATATGTGACAGTCTGCAGACCTGACATATGCCAACATTTAAAAAGTATTAGCGTTGGTGTACTATCTCAAGAAGCAAAGTTATGAAGCAGGTACTAGAGGTGTATGATATAAACACTCTTAGTAAAACATTAGGAGGGACCAAGGAAGGTTAAAAAAGTCAGTATCAAATTTTAATAATAAACAGTCCGTCAGATTTAAAACATCCAATTAAATAGATAGGTCCATAATACAGAAATTGTCACATCCCATGTAGAAAGCAACAATAGGGAATACATAGAAGGCTCCAATGGCCAGTTAAAAGTAATGTTATAGCAAAAATACGACCACTGAGGGTATTTATCAACCTAAATAGTAAGGTACCCACCCAAATATGGATAAATATGTCATAAATTTTACTCTCTGTTTAAAGTTCAGAGATATGTCTCGACATGTTTCTGTTCCTCTAAAACAAAGTGTGGAACATTCATCAGGAGGGAATAAATTACAGTATAGCCTATTTGACAATTGGGGTGGTAAACAATACCACTACAGTATCCTAGCACCTGCAAGAGATAAAAACAACAGACATCAAAGATTAGCTAATCAATAGTTATATACTTTGGTAAGTTCAAAAAATGAACTGGGCAACCTATCAAGGTGGATAATTACCTGATAAGGTGCCTGTGGGGGCTCTCTACTAGCATTAGTAGGTCTAGGGTAGTGAACATCACGGCCCTACAAAAGAAAAGGAATAATCTATAGCCAATATATCAGCTATTAAAAAGCCTAGTAGTACACACAGTACAGCAGCGAAAATAGGGAGGAATACAGCCATTATGTGTCAAGGCGTCAAAGCGTCTCATAGTGGGGAGGGGGAACCGTAACAAGTGAGTCCCACATACAAAAAGAGACAAATGCGAACCGGCGGTAGAAGAGTGAGACATGCTTTACAAAAATGCAGGCAGTGTCAACGCCCAGAATGTGCAGGGCCACCCGGACAGGGCATAGTGGAGGTAACATACCACTATATCACAGTGCATAGAGAGGAAATAAGTGAGACCGGTGTTTTACTAGCCTGCTAAGCGAACAACAATACAGGACGGGGTGACTCCGCGATGAGCGGCGTACTCGTGATCAAAGTCGGATGTACAAGATTACCTAAAAATGCCCAGAGGGATCCTACCCTGGTAAGCCCACAGGAGTGTAATCAGGAGCCAATCACAGCGTTCCGCACTGCAGATAAAGTAAATACAAAAAAAAAGTGCGATCAGTGTAAAAAATACGATCGAGTTGCATCGACGGCAGCCGGAGAAGAATAGGAGAGCGAGCAGCTAAACGCTGTTCGTCTGTAAGCAGCGTAACTTATCAAGTGCGGGGGGTACGAGGCAAGCAGGTATCTCGCCCTCGAGGATCTACAATGAGTATCCAGAAACAGCATGATGCGGCCGATGCAGGTTGGTTGTCAAGGGAACCCCAAGATAGACCTACTACTATGTTAGTGTATCCTTAGAAGGATGCCGTGAGTGAGTGAAACCCGGCGGCCATTTTACAAGGGAGTGAGTTGGGAAAACTAAAGAGTCTAGTAGACTAAAACCCTAAAGCTCAAGGGTGGAGTTGCCAACAGTAACATCATAAACAGGTTTTAACATGTAGCAATGTATACAAAGATATTTACACAAGGCAGCTAGATATTATGCCAATCAATCGACTTGTTGAGCCCCGTGACATCACTATGTAGGGTAAAAATCATCTTTTGTTCCATTTTCAAGGAGCAAATAACACAGCACATGAAAAGAAATTGTTGAAAATGGAGAAAGTTTGTGTTAACCCAGCATACATTTTATTCCCACAGACCAAATTATTTAATCAACAAACACAGGAACTGAGCAAATTGCACGGTACACTGGTTTGAATTATAGTACTTCTAAAGAACTACCTATGAGGGTCGACATAAAACAGAAATGTCTACTATGCACTGCAATACTCATTGTAAACTACCTACACTAACGTGATTTTTTTCTTTTATTACAGTGATTGAAAAAAATGTGTGCTCCAATTACCCATGTCATGAAATAACTGCATAAAACCACAAAAGGTCAAACAGTAAGTATATAACTATTGAACACACAAACACCACAGCATAACACATCCATTCAAGCAAACACCTGACCATAAACCACAATCCAAAATGTTTGCTTCCATGGGTATCTTATGCTGCACCACTTGTCGCCAAACACTACAATCCTGCTAGAGCCTCAACAAAGGAAACAGTAAATATATAATAATTAAACTCACAAACACTGCAACATAACACAGCCATGCAAACGAACACCTCACCAATAAATATAACCCAAAATGCCTAGAGTCTTCAATACCAACAATCTGAACACAATCCAACAAACAAACTAACATACATCATCTCACTATCCTATAAACACTATTTCACTACTACCAATCAGTACTCACATTTTTGAAAACATATCCCCTAAGGAACCCACATACCACAATCAAAATGTTTGGTAGCATTGTAGAGTTATGCTGCAGTGGTTGTGGCCAGGGCCTAGAGTCTTGGGTGCATGGCCTATGGCCTTCAGCCATGCACCGAAGACTCTAGGCCCAGGCCATAAGCACCGCAGCATGACACACCCATGAAAACAAACACCTACCAAATTACCACAAAAACCAAAAACATAATACATCCACCTCAAAACTGTGCACTTCAAATAACATACTAAAAAATAATTACAACCAACGTACAAACTCTTCAATTCATACCCCCTTCACCCAATGCTCTTCTAACGACCCAAAACCAACATCAAATTAAACTAAAATAGCCAGTAGTGCGCCCAGTGTTTAGTAGGTTCGTGGACAACCGCAGTGACCGTGAACACCATGAGCACATCACAGCCTTCTCCCACCTAAACAAATACACCATTTGACCCATCTCTTACTCACCCAACCTCTCCAAGCACTCATACACACCAACACACTCCTGCAATGGAACTATGCAGAGTTTTCAAACAAGTGAAAATGCTGCTAATAGATGAGGTGAGCATGGTCTCCAACCTAATGGGGACTTTAATTCACCTCAGACTACAAGAGGTCCTTAAAACAGACTGCGAAGAGCTCTTTGGTAGAAAACACATTATTGTTTCCTGAGATCTTGTTCAGTTAACACCAGTGAAAGCTGAACCTATTATTAAAACCTTAGGGCACAGACTGTTCCAAAATGCTTGGTAGCATAGGAAATGTCAACCTTGGCCAACTTTTCCAATAAAGAGAATTAACTGAAAATATGTGACAGTCTGCAGACCTGACATATGCCAACATTTAAAAAGTATTAGCGTTGGTGTACTATCTCAAGAAGCAAAGTTATGAAGCAGGTACTAGAGGTTTATGATATAAACACTCTTAGTAAAACATTAGGAGGGACCAAGGAAGGTTAAAAAAGTCAGTATCAAATTTTAATAATAAACAGTCCGTCAGATTTAAAACATCCAATTAAATAGATAGGTCCATAATACAGAAATTGTCACATCCCATGTAGAAAGCAACAATAGGGAATACATAGAAGGCTCCAATGGCCAGTTAAAAGTAATGTTATAGCAAAAATACGACCACTGAGGGTACTTATCAACCTAAATAGTAAGGTACCCACCCAAATATGGATAAATATGTCATAAATTTTACTCTCTGTTTAAAGTTCAGAGATATGTCTCGACATGTTTCTGTTCCTCTAAAACAAAGTGTGGAACATTCATCAGGAGGGAATAAATTACAGTATAGCCTATTTGACAATTGGGGTGGTAAACAATACCACTACAGTATCCTAGCACCTGCAAGAGATAAAAACAACAGACATCAAAGATTAGCTAATCAATAGTTATATACTTTGGTAAGTTCAGAAAATGAACTGGGCAACCTATCAAGGTGGATAATTACCTGATAAGGTGCCTGTGGGGGCTCTCTACTAGCATTAGTAGGTCTAGGGTAGTGAACATCACGGCCCTACAAAAGAAAAGGAATAATCTATAGCCAATATATCAGCTATTAAAAAGCCTAGTAGTACACACAGTACAGCAGCGAAAATAGGGAGGAAGACACCCATTATGTGTCAAGGCGTCAAAGCGTCTCATAGTGGGGAGGGGGAACCGTAACAAGTGAGTCCCACATACGAAAAGAGACAAATGCGAACCGGCGGTAGAAGAGTGAGACATGCTTCACAAAAATGCAGGCAGTGTCAACGCCCAGAATGTGCAGGGCCACCCGGACAGGGCATAGTGGAGGTAACATACCACTATATCACAGTGCATAGAGAGGAAATAAGTGAGACCGGTGTTTTACTAGCCTGCTAAGCGAACAACAATACAGGACGGGGTGACTCCGCGATGAGCAGCGTACTCGTGATCAAAGTCGGATGTACAAGATTACCTAAAAATGCCCAGAGGGATCCTACCTTGGTAAGCCCACAGGAGTGTAATCAGGAGCCAATCACAGCGTTCCGCACTGCAGATAAAGTAAATACAACAAAAAAGTGCGATCAGTGTAAAAAATACGATCGAGTTGCATCGACGGCAGCCGGAGAAGAATAGGAGAGCGAGCAGCTAAACGCTGTTCGTCTGTAAGCAGCGTAACTTATCAAGTGCGGGGGGATACGAGGCAAGCAGGTATCTCGCCCTCGAGGATCTACAATGAGTATCCAGAAACAGCGTGATGCGGCCGATGCAGGTTGGTTGTCAAGGGAACCCCAAGATAGACCTACTACTATGTTAGTGTATCCTTAGAAGGATGCCGTGAGTGAGTGAAACCCGGCGGCCATCTTACAAGGGAGTGAGTTGGGAAAACTAAAGAGTCTAGTAGACTAAAACCCTAAAGCTCAAGAGTGGAGTTGCCAACAGTAACATCATAAACAGGTTTTAACATGTAGCAATGTATACAAAGATATTTACACAAGGCCGCTAGATATTATGCCAATCAATCGACTTGTTGAGCCCCGTGACATCACTATGTAGGGTAAAAATCATCTTTTGTTCCATTTTCAAGGAGCAAATAACACAGCACATGAAAAGAAATTGTTGAAAATGGAGAAAGTTTTTGTTAACCCAGCATGGATTTTATTCCCACAGACCAAATTATTTAATCAACAAACACGGGAACTGAGCAAATTGCACGGTACACTGGTTTGAATTATAGTACTTCTAAAGAACTACCTATGAGGGTCGACATAAAACAGAAATGTCTACTATGCAATGCAATACTCATTGTAAACTACCTACACTAACGTGATTTTTTTCTTTTATCACAGTGATTGAAAAAAATGTGTGCTCCAATTACCCATGTCATGAAATAACTGCATAAAACCACAAAAGGTCAAACAGTAAGTATATAACTATTGGACACACAAACACCACAGCATAACACATCCATTCAAGCAAACACCTGACCATAAACCACAATTTAAAATGTTTGCTTCCATGGGTATCTTATGCTGCACCACTTGTCGCCAAACACTACAATCCTGACTGCATGGCCTGGCCAAAACTCTTTATAGAGCCTCAACAAAGGAAACAGTAAATATATAATAATTAAACTCACAAACACTGCAACATAACACAGCCATGCAAACGAACACCTCACCAATAAATATAACCCAAAATGCCTAGAGTCTTCAATACCAACAATCTGAACACAATCCAACAAACAAACTAACATACATCATCTCACTATCCTATAAACACTATTTCACTACTACCAATCAGTACTCACATTTTTGAAAACATATCCCCTAAGGAACCCACATACCACAATCAAAATGTTTGGTAGCATTGTAGAGTTATGCTGCAGTGGTTGTGGCCAGGGCCTAGAGTCTTGGGTGCATGGCCTATGGCCTTCAGCCATGCACCGAAGACTCTAGGCCCAGGCCATAAGCACCGCAGCATGACACACCCATGAAAACAAACACCTACCAAATTACCACAACCCAAAAACATAATACATCCACCTCAAAACTGTGCACTTCAAATAACATACTAAAAAATAATTACAACCAACGTACAAACTCTTCAATTCATACCCCCTTCACCCAATGCTCTTCTAACGACCCAAAACCAACATCAAATTAAACTAAAATAGCCAGTAGTGCGCCCAGTGTTTAGTAGGTTCGTGGACAACCGCAGTGACCGTGAACACCATGAGCACATCACAGCCTTCTCCCACCTAAACAAATACACCATTTGACCCATCTCTTACTCACCCAACCTCTCCAAGCACTCATACACACCAACACACTCCCCAAAATTGGATTTCTACTCACTTCCAGCGCATGTCCACGCATCCAATATGGCGGGTGCATTGAAACAATTTGACGCACCTCACGCCTCATCCCAGCCAATCAGAGAATACGTTGCATGTCCGCGGACATGACACAATCCGATTATCCAATCAGTGTCCTGTCCACGGAGTGAACAAGGAAGTGTGTCCGCGGAGCAGACATAGATATCACTATTTTGTTTGCCTTATGTTTTGGTCGTTTAAATAAAAACTACAGGTCGATGTACACCAAATTAACAAAAGCACACTTTTGGGACCAAGCCGCTGCTCCTGCCGCAAATTTGGTGAAAATCCATCAACGGTTTGGGCTGTAGGTGTGACAGACATTTTTTCTGATTATGTATATGGGGAAAAATACATTTTGGCACCCACCCCTATAACTTTGCCCCCCCTTGACCAAACCTCACCAAACTTTGCAAAATAATTCTGAGTGGGCTATATACACTTTTCTGCAATGTTTGGTGAGGATTCGTCCAGGGGCAGCGAAGTTATAAGCCACCCAAAAAGTGCTCTTCCTATGGGTTTAGCAACTTAGCCATAACTACATGGCCGCTACCGCAGGCCATGTAAGATACTGCCATTTTGTAAATAAATTATTATTACTTTATCCTTTCTGTCTGCAACATTATTATTGCCAATTTCCCTTTTTGTTCACAATCTTATCAAATAATGTGTTGCTATATATAAAAACATTGATGAATAATTACTACATGGAATGTCACCACTTTTTGTTAATACAGTACATATAATGTATGTGTATATAAATATCTGTACGTGTATATTTATATATTTATGTATACCTACATGCACATTTATATATCACTAAATAAACTCCTGGCTAACTCTTGTGAAATGTCACTATAAAACTGCAATATTACATTTCCAGTCTAATGTTTGATGTGCACGGTCTACAAACAGGTTCACCAATTCTGAGGATGTTCCCAAACAGTAATCAGTGGCCGTGGTTCCATGACCCACGTTTATCTGGTCTTCAAACACAAACATGGCACCACAGACTCATTGATGCATCCAGTTGATGTCATTCTGGGTGGTATGAAATTCACAGAGGCTATATTGCAAACATCAGACAGTTCGCGTTTGTAATTGTGCATGTGTTTGCGAACAGACACCAAGCCATTTTACTAAACTACTACAAAAGCACACGTTTAAGCCCAATCCGTGCCCTACAACTGCTGCTATCATTGCCAACTGTTCTTTCCACTTTGTTAAACCTTTCCTACCTTTTTCCACCTTCTGACATCCGTGGACAGGAAAAGGCTTTCGCAGACAGCTCATCTTGGGGGACCCACCCATTTATTATATTTATTTTCATATAGCTTCTTCATCTCCAGCATAGAAAACTATCTTTGCGGCCATTAAACAAAATGGTAGCTTTGTGGCAGCCACCCCCCAGGAGCCACCACCATCACCACCTGGAGGACATGGCAAAGGGGATAACAAAGGCACATGGGTAAATGAGTCAGAGGAGGAAAAGGAGGATAATGAAGCCGTTGAAGAAGTTGTCTGTGAGGAATCCAGGGTTTGGCACTTCTTTACAACAGTTGGAGACATCCCAAAAACCTAGGCTGCCTAAGTGCTCTACACTGAGTGTTGAATCACACTCAGTCATGGCAAACAAGGGCAGTACTCATTTGGCATGACCACCATGCACTGAAAGGCTATAACGGAGTGCCTTTGAGCAAGTGGTCATGGCACCTGAGAAAGATTGGCAGATGCCATAAATGTACCATCACAGTTTCCCAGTTCTCCCACTTCTCATCCTCCTGTGCTTATCTTTTCTATGTGATGGTAGGCATGTTCTTCCAACAACACACCCCAAAATAAAACTCAAAAACAAAAATGTTTCTTATTAGAACTATATTCTGTAGTATAAAAGTCGAATAATTCAATCAATCTACCCCTGTGTACTCTCAGTGATGTCTGCAGACACATGGAGATGTCTGCTGAAAAGATGATCAAAACAGAAAATAGAAGTACTGCCAATGCAAATCCAATTATTTTGACAACTATTAATAGTGGCTCTTAAAAGAGCCTTTTGGATATTTTTTGTATTTTTTCTCATAACAATATGAGAAAATATAGGAATAGAAGGGTGCAGGCAGCACACAAGTGTGAGGCCGTCAAGGTAAGTGGGGTGGGGGTTGGAAAGTATAATGCGGGCCAGGGGGATGCGGGCACAGTGATCTATCTGATCACTCCGTCGCTCCGTAATTGGCGTTGACATTTTCGTCAGTGCAGTTAGGGGTGGCACAGTGATCACATAGATCCTACAATATTCTCTTTTACTTTCCACAGAAACCAGCATTACAAAGAAAGCCTTCTTCAAAACAATGTTTCCTGCATTTCACAAAAAGTAAGTATATCGGTTGAATGTGTATTGTTGTACAATCTTCATAACATATTTCACTTTCCCCTATGAAGCCCTCACTGAACTAACAACTACTCAATTCTCACATCAATGCTGAGGTTATGCAATTCCCTCTCTAACTACACCGTTTCTCTGCTACGTGCATACCCTCACTCAAACGAAAGACTATTATCTTTCACTTACAATTGCTACTTGATATCATACAGAACAATTCCATTACATTCTTTGACACCCGCACTGTAAACAGAAGCCAAACAACTAACAGCAAAGGCCAGCTAAACATACCCATCTAACCCTACATTGAAAAGGAAGCTGCTCATATCAATACTCATAGCAACCCCGGATCTACTATCACTCAAACCAACCACACAGCATGTCTCTATCCACCTTCCACCACCCACAGAACAACTTTCCTAGCTAAACATTTGGCGGATAACACTTCTCCCCCACTGCTATCCACCAACCCTACCGTCAAATCGAACACCTGCACTCAATCCCCAACCTTCCATCTCCTTAATTAACAATTCGGCAGCACACTATTTCTCAGAACCTTTTTTTACACAGTAAGATTATTTTGTACGCTATTAAAACTCAATCCATGACCACACAAATCTATTTGCATGTGTATAGCAATTCCATGCTCCGTCTATGTGCCAACACGTACACCAGCTCTTACATTTGATAAATCAAATATTATAGTGAATACCTACCCCACTAATTTCACCAGTCAGAAATATCCCAGGACCCAATTTACAGACTGAGGAAAGCAAAGACGTTAACACTGGGTCTAAGCACCATAACTTGCCAATGAATTCTGACAGTAATGTATTTCATTAAAGAATAGATCACACACTCACTGCAATCCATTCTTTCAAATGCTCACCCCACATGAGCACTATTGAAATGGAACTTGACTTTTCATGCAAAACCCCAATGCTATGTATTTGGCAACTTGTGTAAAGAAAATAGTAATCTAACGGCCAAATAATCACTGCATCTCTTTGCAAGGGAAAAAAGGATAATTTCATGCAAAAAAGTCTCAGATGGTCTCGTAGACCCGAACTGACACAGAGTTCATCACACCCCAAGACGTTACAGGTTGTATAGCAGAAAACTGCACATTTCCATGCATAGGTTACACAGGTCATCCCGCCACCCTCATTGGCTACAACCTATAGAACATGCTAATGCCCCCCTATAGTCCCTGTACTGATTTGCCACACCTTACCTAAACCCATTCCCCTAAACACGTGGTCTACTACACGTGGTCTACTTCATCATCACTATTGAATCCAGGTATGGGATTGGTGGTTTGAATGTATTACATTAATAAATCGAGACCATCACGTGATGTGCACCCCATCCGATCCACATGCGATCAAAATAAACTGGCAAGGCCAATTCTGCTTTAATAAGACAGCAGGCCTTCTCATTATACCAGACGCTGCAGTGCACATATGCTGCACCCCGACCTTGAGGTGTAATACATTTATTGGAATCACATCTGCTCCTCCTATGCCAAATCATGGAACATTCCAGACATGGTGCTACCCTTATCTCCTTCGACCCCAGGTGCCCATCTATGATGTGACTGGGGCACCACTCTTGAGTATGAACTTCAGGGATTTGTTTTTGGTTAAATGCTCTTGGGTGAGGGCAGTATTGCTCTACCTCTTCTGCTTGCCCAATGGCATCATAAAACCTTATACCCCATTCTCGTGAATTTGTCCCTCAAAGGGTGCATCCCTGCCTGCTCTCCCTACAATAAACATTCTGTTCCCACCACGTTCAAGCCCTGCACTGGACACAATTAGCATTTTTGTCTGTGCACTGCGGGTGCCTCTGACCTCAGCTTCTCTCCTGAGGAAAAGGAAAGGAGATTTGTTTTCGGAGCTGAGCTAAGCAGAGCCGCAGCTCCAGATCAGGGCCTGCGCTCTATTGTGTTCATGCTATACTAGGCCTTAACATCCAATATGGCAACACTTTTGCCATGTTAACACACTGATCTCGCTTCTACCACATTACCTTTCTGACTCCATTGTCCACCTATTACAGCTATTCCCGCACACCTCACTACAGACCAGTGGTCAAAGTGAGCGGGAGCGGTCGGGAGCGGTGCTCCTATACTTTTTTTAATTAGCTTGTACTGCTCCTATACTTTTATTTTAAAAAGAAACCGTTCCGGAATGGTTTTGTTTTAAAATAAAAGTGTAGGAAGCAGTTGAAACCTTCACTTTCAGTGCACTGCACTCAACGTTCCCTTAAACAGCAGGCACAAATGTTTGGGGGGGTGTATTGTGTGTGGGAGGGGTTGTGGCAATGGGGTTTGTGGGGAGCAGGGGCAGGCAGCAGGGAACATAGCTCCACTACTTCTTTTCATACACTTCGACCACTGCTACAGACCATAAATATGGCACAACAATTGAAGACAGAGCCTATAATACTGCTCTATTTATAACCTCTGCAACCGCAACATGAATACATTTCTTGCTCTTTCTGTGTTGATATTTGTCAGTATCTAATATTTGTGCAACCTAACTAAAAACATTACATGCACTTTCTACCGCGCAAACCTCAGTCTGTTTACACAATGGTACATACTAATAGGTTTTTCTCAGACAAAACCTTTTTGTCTGGTTGGGATGTTGTATGTGCATTTGAACACTTGAAAGCCTAGTAAGGAACAGTGTAGCATTGCCAGCAAAACCAACAATTAACTAAGTGCGTGGGGGTGTTCAGGGGAATCCCACACTTGGGAAACAATGCAGACAAATAAAATATGGCATCGGTGTGTGAGCAGCTATCAGCCAGTTCAAAGATAGGTCAAATCATAAGATTCAGTCCACAAACCAAAAAACCTGATTGTATTCTACCCCCATCTCAGATATAGAAAACCATTTATACATTGGGTTGGTGATTAATCTTCTATTTTCCCTCTTTGTTTTGGTGTTCCTCAAGATTCTGTTTATTATTTTCAGTTCATGCTTTACCACTTTCTTCTATCTTACTTTCTTTTGCTTTGAACTACCATTTCTATGCTCACCACCAAATAATTATCACAGAAAATAATGCACATTTATTTTGGATAGAAGTCAGCACACCTTTCATAATTATAAGAAACTAGCAGGTGTACCCGTGCACCCGTGCTTCACATGGTAATTCCTACTTCAGTCCTAGTTTGGAGCATAATGAACTCAACAAATGCTTCTCTGTACAAAATATTGCTAGTCTTTCCTGTAGGAGCTAGTGTGAACAAATTGTCTTTTTTCCAACTCTGGAGCAAGCCACATAAAACTGACCATGCGAAAAGCATGAATCCCATAAATCGGTTCCAGCTACTTTGAATTGGAGCATTGAAATTGTGCTACAACATTATTGGTGTCCCAATCTTCAACTGATGCAGCTGCAACCTAAACATAAGTGCTGTACGTGTAGGGCTGAAGCATGTAAACTCACAGTCCCGTACCTGTACGTGTGCGGCTGAAACATGTAAGTTTCGTACTGTTGAGATGGCATACATACACCAACTTACGTGGGAAATTAAGTTTCTGTTATTATCATGAGAGATTTGCCACGATGTGAGGGACAACGTAATTGCGGACACTATTGAAGAGAGGTGCATCGTTTCCTGTCACCCGCATTACAACAAAAGCACTGTATTGTGCCAACTGCATGACTTCAAAAGTGAGTGCAACTAATGCCAGCTAGAATGCTGATAGTGTAGAAAGTTTAGGAACAATCAACTGCTGAAATGTTCATGAACTGATGAACTTTAGGAACAAGTAATGTAGTACTACGGCAGAACGTTGACACAAACAGCCATATGGCAGGTGTAAGCATTTCAAACCGCTTAAAAAGGGATACATTTAAATGTTATACTTTCTACATTATCTTTACCATGGAGCCCACAGACATGCCAAACCTCGGGTTTGTAGCATGTTGGGGAGTATGCTGAACATTTCGAACAGACACATACACACACATATCCAAGCATTGCAGACCGCAGAAATTATAAAAATGTATATTTTACACTTGTTGCATTGTCTACAGCATGGAACCTGCCCACATGCCATAATTCAGGTCTGTAGCATATTGGGAAGTATGCTGAGCATTTCAAACACACACACACACACACACACACACACACACACGCACGCACGCACGCACGCACGCACGCATGCGCACACACACACACACACACACACACACACGTTTCCATTTTATTTATATGCTATGATATGGCATTTATAACACGCCTATACACAAGTGTTTCAAGGCGTGATGCAGCAAGGGAGGGGTAACAGAGGGAAGACAGAGACAGTGATCCTACTAGGCTGAGTGTCATTCCGATCGTGCAAGTGCAGGGGAAGGGGGAAGAGGAAAAGTGCGAAGTGGGAGGTGGGAAGGGGACATGCAGTACATGGGGTAATAGAATACATAACAATAAGAGAGGTAGGGCCAGCTAGTTGCAAGGGTAAGTGCAGACATCAGGAGGTGTCAAGGGCTGGTGGGGGACTGTAGTGATACAGAAAACCCCCCCCAAGTGTGGGGGTTGCCAGGGAGGCAGTGCATGTGTGTAACTGGCGGGGCAGGGTACCAGGGCCCGAGATCAGAGGGTGGCTAGGTAACCAGTACAGTTTCAGTCAGGCATTCAGCAGGGGAGAGGAGGAAAGAAAGCAGAAGCAAAGAGGAAGGTATTGAGGTGCTTGGAGAAGTGACTGACCCTGAGGGAGTTGGAGGCGGATGAGTGCAGAGCTCGAGAAGGAAGATATTTAGGAAGAGAGAATCGAAGGTATTGAGGCCCCAGGCCCCAGAAGGCCTTGTGGACAATGCAGAGGGTTTTGAACTTAATCCTAGCAGCCACTGTGAGCCAGTGCAGAGATTTCAGTCCTGGAGAGACACAATCCCTGGACTTGAGGGAGGCCAAGGACAAGTCTCGCAGTCCTGTTCTGGATGAGTTGCAGAGGGCAGAGAGTAGCAGCAGGCAGATTAAGAAGGAGGATGTTGCAGTAGTCCAGCCTAGAGAGAACCAGAGCTCTGGAGACAGTGAGCTTCTGGGGGAAGAAGAGGAAAGGAAGAATACCTCTAAGGAGGTACAGCTGGTAGTGAGACTTCCTAGTAACATCAGAGATGTGAGGAGAGAAAGAGAGTGTGGAGTTGAAGACGATGCAGATGTTTTTAGCCTCGCAGGCGGAACGGGAAGGGGGCCAAGCGAGGCCAGCAAGAGAGTGATGGGAACGGAGTGAGCAGGTGTTCCGATGAGGAGAATCTCAGTCTTACAGGCATTAAGGCAGATATAATTGGCTGCACACCACTCCTGGATAGCAGACAGACAGTCAGAGATGAGAGACGGAGAAGAGATGGCCAAAGGTAGCCTGAAAATGAGCTGAGTGTCATCCACATAGCACTGGAAGTTGGGGCAGAGAGTGGCAATGTGGTGGGCAAGAAGTGGCAGGTATTGGTTGAAAAGCCAGGGAGAGAGGTTAGACCCCTGCGGGACACCACAGGTAGAGGTAAAGATAGAGGAGAGGAAGGACTCAAGTTGGACCTGAGAGGGTTGATCAGAAAGGAAAGAGGTCAGCCATGCCAGGGCCTGACCGGTGATACCCACGTTATCATGGAGACGGTTGAGCAGGATGGCATGGTTGAACATGTCAAAGGCAGAAGAGAGATCAAGCAAGATGAGGACCCGGGGTGTTGGAATCAAGGTTTGAGAGCAGGTCTTCACGGATGTTCAGGAGAGCAGTTTCCATGCTTCAAGCAGCTCTGAAGACAAACTGATGGTCATGAAGACAACCAACAGATTCAGTGTGAAGATTAAGTTGGGAGATGGCCAGCTTTTCCAGGAGTTTGCCCAGGAAGGGATTGATGTACATTGGGCGATAGTTAGCCGGGCAGGACAGGTCGGCAGAGTGTTTCTTAAGAAGAGGGTGCACAAGGGACTGCTTCAGGGGGGATGGGAAGACTCCAGTGGCAAAGGAAGAAAGGAGGAAAACACACCTACATTAGAGAGTCTGCTATGTGGACAGGGGTATGTAGGGTAGCGTTAGTGTCTGAGCCTGGTTGACGGCTGGCAACTGGCTTCCCCTGCTGACACCTGCAAACACTCGGTGGAGCCGTCTCTGTAGGAGCCACCCTTGGCCTAGGGGCCCTTAGCCGCAGGGGCTGCCGGGCAGAGGGCTGCTCAGGGGGGACTCGTTAAGAGGGCACTACGGCCAATGGGAAGGAGCTGGGTGGGATGGGAGGTAGGTGGAAGGGTGAACACAAAGCGGGGATTGGAGGGAGATCAAACACGGTTAAGGAGGGGGAAGAAATGAATACACAATCACGGAATGGGAGAGTGGGAGGGGGACGGGAAATGGGCTAGGACATGGCCACTGGGTGCCGGGAGCAGTGCAGGCACCAAGAGATCACAAAAAAGGCACCACACTTACCAGCAATGGAGGAAGCATGCCAGAGAAAGGAGCAGCACAATGAGGGTTGCAGGCCCTTGCAGATGGGATAGCATGGGATAGCAGGGCCCATGGGCCAGTGAGAAGCAGCCAGCGCCGGATGGGAGGTGGGTGGAAGGACGAACACAAAGCAGGGATTGGAGGTAGAGCAAACACAGTCAAGGAGGGGGAGGCAACAAACACACAACCACGGAAGCGGGAGGTGGGAGGGAAATGGGCTAGGACACGGCAACTGGGTTCCGGGAGCTGTGCAGGCACCAAGAGAGGGATTCATTAATGAATTATTTTTCAATAATGTCATTACAAAAAGTATTGATCTAAACATTACAATTACATGTTTTAGTTCATCCATTTACAACAGACATACATACATTCTTTAAAATATAACATACCATAACTGTTGGGTGTTCTGACCCACGTTTGGACTATTATGCTACAACATTTGGTGCTGTGGGCTTAGGAAATCCAAGATGGCCGAAAAAGCCCATATGTGCGCCAGAATCTATGAAAACCGCGCAGTTTGTGCGCACACCAAAATGGTCGCCTGACTTGCCACCCCCCGGTGCGGGTGTGCTGGGTCAGAAGAGCCATGAGTGAAATGGGGTGCCAAAGAGAAAAACAGCAGTGCCTGTTCGCTAGAAAGCACTTTAAAAATCACCCTTTGTTTCTCTGAAGGCAAGCTCAGAATGCCCATTTCAAACATTGCAGAATATCCAACAATCTCACTGAACACCAGCAGACATTTGACAGAATAAAGTCTTGTGGGCATACAAAATCTGGAAAGAGGATGAGCCTAAAATAATGTTCATAGCAAAACTGGCTGAGCTGTGGATTTCAGCAGTTTAAGTAAATTTGGACTGAAAGACACTAAAAATCTAAATGTTTAAAAGAAATGAGTGACCTACTTTTGAGTGTCACATAGGTTTCAATTGTTTAAATGTCATAGTTTTAAAATTAGAATCAGCATTCTAGCTGCATGTGTAAAAATGGTTAGTTTATTTGAATGCAGAAAACTGGGTAACTAGAAGTGACATTAGCTGGGGCCTGGCTTAAGGAACTGAATTCTGCCTGACATCTACCCCCACAGGAGTTAAAACCTGCTCAGCCACTCTTCCCCTTGGCAAAATGAGTTGTCACCTCTCTGATTAGATTAGGGGTGGAGCAGCTACAGGGAGTTGAACAAATGCCTGTCCTGGGCCCACTCAGATGGTTTATTAGGGTAGTCGTAAATGGCTTCCTTTTGAACAATGGGCCTTCCAGGGCCCAGGCAGATGGTTTATTAGGGGGACCGTAAAATAGCTTCCTCTTGGCAGAAGCTGGGAGGGGCAGGGTCTCTGAGCTTGGCAGAAACTGGATAAACTGGTTTCTACACCATGTGACCTTGGAAACCACACCCCTTTGGGGCCAGAACATAAATCTAAAAAGATGGATCATTCATAGGGCGGACTTGTGAAAATTTTATAAGTGATATCATTATTCTTGTGATTTTTCTGTGCACATTTGAAGACGTGTTAGGACCCGGTGGTATGTTCAGGGGGGGTTTTAGCAGAAAAGAGGATATTACTCTAAATGTATGTATGTTAAAAATCTGACACTCCACCACCTAATGCCCACATGCTTTGCGAACATTTGTGTAAATGCGGGGACAAATCCAATATTGGTAACCCGACCAAAAAGTGAAATATGTTGCCATTTTTGAACCCAAGCCCCCAGGAAGAGCAGAATTTGAACAGGGTATACCTCATGTGATAGGTGATGGGTGCATGTAATTTCAAACCATTGTGTATCTATGAAATATGTCTTTAGGTCAAATATAGATTGTGTGTAATTTGACAGGGGAGTGTCCTTTCTGCAAGCCATTAAATGACATCGCTCTGACACTCCACTTCTTTTCCCCAATCAAGAAAGAAAGGAAAGCTTGACCAATGGGCAGTTGAGAGAGGGGCTGGCTAGTGATGCTGCACACACACCCACTTTCAAAAGACATAAAAAGAGCCACTGGAAGCTAGAGAGGGGATTCTATTCCACCTGCTGCGGGACGCTCTGCCGGGAAAATCCATACTTTACCTCCATCAACCTCCAGAGAGCCAACATAGAGACTTCAATCTATCCACCTTCAGAGACCAAGACTTTACTTCAGAATTTGTAGCAGAGAGGTCAACTACAAGCTAAATCCCTCTTTAGCAGACCTCAAATCATTGCCACTATTCACAGCCAGGCGAGCTGTTTGAATTCTTTGCAAGAACTCTTGCCATTTGACAGAGAGCAGTGTTGTATCCAGAGAGAGACCAGCTGAACCGGAGACCGCTGTATCCGGACCCACAGACCTGATCAGAACCAGAGTGACCCAGACCGCTGTTAGCAGAACCAGAGATCTGACCCAGATCACTGTGAAGTGCCGAGACCAGAACCGGAGTCCAGTCCGAAAACCTGACCAGATCCGTGGCGAGGCCTATTTCTAAATATATTGTGAGTACCTAGCAGAACTGTGCAGAACCAATCTCTTAGTTAAAATAATATAATTCAATCTATTTTAATCTAACCAGAATTGCCTCCTAACTTTCACCTGTCATTTGCAAAGCTGTCACTTGTCAATATCTAGCTGCAAGCTGTAACCTGTCGCTTTGAACCGACTTCCTACTCCTTATACCTTCTCCGTAATCACGATTCTCGCACTCGCAAATTTTACAGCGATTTGCGATTTGGTTAAAAATCCAGCCACGTGTGAAAACAGCAGCTTCCTTGCTTTCCTTTGCCAAAAATTCGTTTAACCTGCTAGTTACTCCTAGATCCTTGCTAAAGTGAGCCTGAACTCATCCCAGGTATATTTCACTCACCCTGAACCTCCTAAAGGGAATTAAAACCATTTTCAGCATATTTCTCACTGCATTGTCACCATATTCAAAGCATTTTGCCTGTGTTTCAAAACAAACTCCTATCTGTTGTATAAGCTGCTGTGGGGGAATTGAACTGAATTCTATTTGATTGCATTCCTAAGAACTGTGTCATCTTCATCTCCTTACAGTGCATAAAAGGGGGGGTGAATTGTCCAAGAAAGTGATTACATTGTCTTTTGCTGAAATCCTATCAAGTTATTTTCTGTACTGCATTTCATTCCACATTGCATCCATTTGAAACCATAACAGTATTGTTGCTGTCGTATCCATCCTATAACCACTCATCATTGATTATAAAGAAGTGTGCTAGTGCCGGACTATCCATTATTGATTACTGCTCAGATTAAGTGTGATATTCAATGATTAATTTATTATAAAGTGTGATATATATATATATATTGTTTAAATGATCAAATAAACCGTTAAAACTTGCAAAACAGAACTACTTCGTGGCTCAGTGGGGTCAGGGGGATCCCAAGAGAGGGGTGTTATATAGGGGTAGTCATCCAGAATGCATGAACTGGACGTAAAGATATATCAATAAGGGTTTCCATTCAGTATCCCAGACTAGGCATTGACTTAGCTGTAGTGTTGAATTGAATCCTCTTACAAATTGGGGGCTCGAGCCGGACGTTTGGGCTAGATCTATCACTTGTGCAGATTAATACAGTGTGCCAGCTGACCAGATACACATATCCGGTCGGATCACCACGCTGTGTTACGCTGTAAAGCACTCCTCAAAGGAACGCTCTAAGGAAAAGGTCTGTTTTTCAAAAATAAAATATAAACTTCTGTAAGTCAGGAAGGAACTCAAATTCCAGAATGACGACCTTGGTAGATATGAAAATAGCCAGAGAACACTTCTTAGATAAGCTATTTATGAGAGGTGAGTGGAATCATGAGGACCAAACGGTCTGGTTGCAGGCAATCGCGCAACAGGTCACTGAAACAGGGTCAGATATATGGGGAGATCAGGGTCCCCTACATGTGGCCCTGAGTGAACTATACATGACCCCGAAGGCCAAGGATGAGCACCACAAGATTGCCAGGGTAGCGGCATATTTATATTTACATATGGGAGCCATGCAGGACAAATGTGCTGAAGGCCAAGATCTGGCGAGTAGGCAACTGCTGGCACTACAGAATGCCCAATCTGATCTGGACTCTTCTGAGCAGAGGCTGCTCAGGAGCCAGGAGTCAGAAAATGACAGCAGGCGGTGCATCACTAAAATAAAGGAGGATATGGATGTGCTGCAACAGGAAAAGGCGGACCAGGATACCAGATTTCTGGCCTTGCAGAAGGAGCACCAAGAAGGTTTGGACTCCCTACTGCAGAGCCAGAACAAGCTGGAGCAACAGTTAAACTTCAATAGGGCATTTGCTGAGCAGGTAGTCACCCTGCAAAGCCACCTAGATAGGGAGAAGGCAGAGAGCAATAAACTGATTTTGAAAGACCTGGATACCCAGGCAGAGTTTGGCCAGGAGCGCCAGAAAACTGGTGCCTTCCAAAGGCAAAGGGGCGACCTGGCGGCACAGATGCAGGCTCTTAGTCAGGAAAGGGATACCTTAGGCCAGGAAGTCTGCCACTTAAAAAGGAAAATGGAAGAAAATCACCTGGCCCTCCAGGGACTGGGTGACCTCCAAAAAGAACACCATAACTTGTTAGAGCACACCAGGAAGGTGAAGGATGCTCTGGCAAGAAAGGAGCAGGCCAATAGGGACACAGCTCAGGAGGTAACCCTCCTGCAGCAAAGACTGGCCCAGTGCTCCAGGACCAATCAGGAAACGCAGAGAGAGAATGAGGCTCTATGCCAGCACAATGATAGCTCCAACAACAGGTAGCGATGCAGGAGAGACTGATAGAGTCTAGTAAGGCCTTAACTGAGGAACGGAAGGCGCAGGCTCTTGCTTTGCTACAGGGAGCAGGGGCGGATAGAGACCAGGTTCGCTGGGAAAGGGAAACTCCTGAGCATAACCTCAGGAGCCCTAGTATCAGAGGCCTTTATCTCTCCCAGTCCCTGGACTCTGCCACCCCCCTGTCCCCTGGCGCACATGAGCACCGGGCCACAGGGATGGCAGATTACTATCCAGCCAGAAGCATGGGGCTCATAGGCCAGTACCTCCCAGGAATGGATGGGCGGGCATCCGGGTATGGGCACCCAAGCACAGTGCAATTTAGTGGGGAACCCCAGGAGAATAGGCCCATTAAGGGCATCCTGAAAACTTCTGCCCAGTTAGGTCAGTGGGGGGGTACCCATCAAATCCTGGCAGCAAAGAGGAATCTGAAGACTCCTCTGAACGGCGCAGGACACAGGAGACCAGGTCCCCACATTCTGCCAGCCATTCCCAGGCTCGCAGAATCCGGGAAAACCTGGAAGATCAGACAGGAACCTCTGGGAGCAGTGCCTCTGAGTCAGAGGATGAATGGACAAGGGTTACCCGAACCAAAAAGGCCAATAAGGCAAAAAGGGCCTTGCTTAAGGACCCATTGAAACAGATTAAGGCAATCAGGAGTGTCATCACGCCTTATCATAAGAACGCCAAGTACTCTGTTTGGGAACACTTGGAGCTCTATGAGCAAATGATGGAGACTTTCCATTTGAAGGATAGCAGTAGCTGCATCCAGTACGTCAAATGGACATTCTCCCCAGAATACTCCAGTTTCTTTGCGGGGCTGGAGGACCAAAATCATTTAAGATGGTCCACCTATAAGGCGGCCATCTTGAAACATTTTTCTGTTCACAGAAATCCTCAAGAGGCTCGCAAGGAACCCTACCATTTGCAATGTGGGGAGGATCAGGCCCCACAAGAATTCGTGCAAGAACTGAAACGTACCTTTGCGCAGACCACCAGAAGGGTGCGCACAGACAGCAGAGAATTTGTCAATACATTTTTCCATGCCTTGCCCAAATATATAATGACCCAGCTTGTGAGAGATTTTCATGAGAAAAGATCTTTAGACTGGGTCATTGAACAGGCTACCCGGATCTATGAGGTGCAGAAGCCCATAGAAAATAAAAGCAATACCCAGAAAAATCCCAAAACCAACAGCACCCCTGCTGCTGCCAAGGTGGCAGAGGTAAAGGTCATCCCCGTTTTGGATTTGGAGATGGGGGGGCCTAAAAACCTACCTGCACCTAATAATGCTAGGCCCAGAAGGCCCTCGGGCCAGTCACAGACAGGGAGCCAAGGAGGCAGCCCCACAAATGGGGTCCCTCGCTCTCCTGATTATGTAAGTCCCCGTTACAAGGGAAATCAACCCATCCTGGGTTATGTGTGGACTCCTCCAGCCCAAGGGGGGGATCCAGCCAAGCACCTAACCCAGGGAACTTCCCTCCTAACTTCCCACCGGAGGGCAGAAATTCTCCAAATCCTGGGCAGAACTTTTTCCCCAGGTATCCACCCAACTTCCAACCCCAAAATCATCCATCCTTCTTTCCCCAATTCCCTGAGCCCAGACAACCTAATCCGGGAGAGGGGTGGCCAAGGGCGGAGGGGTACCCAAATCTTCCCAATCCGGGATATTACCAGAGAAGGGATAGCTACCCTTCCCGTGATCAGCCCAGGGGAGAAAACAGGGCCCCGTATCAGCCTGAGCGGGTTTCCCAGTTAGAGCGCCAGGTTCAGAACATGGCACAGGACCTGAGTCGCGTGCTAAGGGCTCAGCAGAACCCTCAGATGTGCATGCCGGCACAGAATGCACCAAACTCTGGGCCTGGTGCTCCAGAGCAATGACGGGGGCAGCACCCCGACAACCCACCGGTTCCCAGGGAGGAGGCACAAGGGGAAGGGGGGTGTAAAGCCTTGGAGGAAGCTTCCTTCCCAACTTGTAAACAGCCTCTGGAAAACCAGGAACCGGAAACAAAATCTCCTGCCCCTGAAAGCCCGCCGCCCAAGGAGAAGAGGGGGGGTAGGAGAAACAAAGGACCCAAACAGACCCACTTTGTGGAGGAGGTACAGGTCTTCCAATTTGAGGGAGAGGGATCCTCAGAGGATCCTGGGGAAAGGACCTTCTCCTTCAGAGATGGGGGAACTCCTCCCAAGGAAAAATGGGTCCCAAGGGATGCCAATTCAGACTGGGGAGATATGGAGACTGAGCTACCGCCGCCCATCATCTCATCCCAGAACCCACAATACCAAAATCCCCTGGTTCAAACCCATCCTGATGACTGTCTCCAAAAAGGGGGGGGGTGGCCCAGAACCGGAACCAGGGGAACCCACAATGGCTCTGATCTCCAGTTGCCAACTTTTTCTTTCAGATTCCCAAGGCTCTCCACAGAATTCTGCCCAAATTTCTTCTCTTGCAATGTCCAAAACCAGAAAGTTAGCCCACCAGTTGTCCAAAAATGTGCATTATCTGTGCCCCATTGAGGATAAGGAGGGAAGATATTATGCCCCGGTACAAGTACAGGGGCAGGGTACGATTTCAGCGCTGGTGGACACGGGATCTCAAGCTACCCTTCTGTCCAGAAGGGCCTTTGATGAACTGAATGCAGGAAGGGGAGGGAATTACCAAATTCCTCTCACCTCACTTCCTGGACAACTCCAGAACTTTGACTGGAAGGAAATTCCCGTCGAGGGGACGGCAGATTTGGACATTAAAATTGGGCGACACAAGTTGAAACACCCGGTCATAGTTGTGACTCCAGAGGGCACCCCTTGTTTACTAGGGAATGACCTCCTGAGAAGGTTGTCACCCCTAATAGATTACGTAAACAAGGTCCTCTGGACCCAGACTAGCCGACCCATAAAATTAAAACAGAGTGTCAACCATGTTAGTTTAAACGGCACATGCCACATGGTTGAACAAAAATCTGACCAAGTAGAATTCTACTTCCAGAATAACCAAATTCCAGACGTGACAGTAATAGGAGTAGGACAACAGACTGGTGATGGGGGGTGCTCTCTATTTCTGAAAATCAACCTCCCTTCCAGTTTAAGGTGGTATTCCACACTGGAAGGAAACACCCTGAAATTCTTTACTAATCCACAATCAGAAACTCCCACTCCTATAGTCCAGAAAGATGTGAAATCAGCTCAGAGCCTGGCTGATATTCAGCAAATTGGAGAGCAATTGTTCATCCCTGTTCAGTTAAATGATGGGAAGGACTCTGTTCTCGCTCGAGTGTGTGTGAACAACGGTAAGAGCTTCATCAGCGAAGCCATGTTCCGCCAACTCCCAAAAGATCCAGCCATTCCCACATTCAAACTGATAGACAAATGGGAAATGGACCTGGAAGCACCCAATTCCAAACATCTCCTGCCAAGCAGGTGTATGCTCAAAATCTCCATTGGCAACAAGAGCATAGTCCACAATTGTTGGGTCGTGCGAGACGTTACTGCCGCTTTTTACTTAGGCAGTGACATTCTCAATCGCTTTGCCATTAGTTTGGACCTAATAAACTTCAAAGCTTGGTCCCGATTAGCGGATAATCCAATGGGCTTTGATGATCCAGAAAAAGCATTTAGGTCAGCTCAATTGCTACCTTATGCAGTTGAGATTCAGATCAAAGAGGAAGTCACCATCCCAGAAAGGACCCGACAATTCTCCCTGGAAGTGAAAGTTAAAAGAGGACAACATTTGAAAAACCCTGATGCTTACATACACCTAAATGCTTCTCTCCAACAGCAAGGGTTGGGGGTAAACCCAACTCCATTAGTCAACAAAGAACATGACACCATTCTAATAGAGGTGGATAACAGCGACTTAAAGAGTATTACTCTAGCTGCAGGCACCGTTATTGGAATGGCGGTTGATGACCGACATTTTTCCATCGATTTAGGAAATGAACTGTTAGGACCAATCCCCAAGGACTGTTTTGACAGTGACAGTGAGGACAATACAACACCAGACAGGATTTTTACCCGCCATGGGGGGAACTTCCTGGTGTACACTTCTTGCCCTTATGGTAAGGAAGATGTGACTTGTGACTTCAGGAGGGATGAGGTGATTTTCCAGGTCCATGAGGGCTGCCTTTCCCACCTGAAGCCGCCAGTCCAAATCAGAACTCTGACCAGGGACTTCTCCACCCAGCAGGAGGAGGCCGCTGAGATAGCCAAACCAGACGTCTTTCCAGGCTTCAGGCAGATGGTGGAAGAGAGAGTCAACCTAGCTGATGCCTGTGTGACTCTGGAACAGAAGCAAAAGTTGAAACAAATCTTCTTGGATTTCCAAGATCTCTTTGCGGTAGACTCATATGACTGTGGTCGCACCGACATCCACACAACAACAATCCCCACGGACCCTGGCATGACTCCAGCGTTTGTGAAGCAATATCGCTTGCCTCTCGCATCAATGGAGTCCCTTACTGAAATAATTAAAAACCTTGAGTCCAGGGTAATAATCTGTCCCGTCCACAGCACCTTCAATAATCCGGTGCTGGGAATATTAAAGCCAAACGGCCAGTGGAGACTCTGCGTTGACCTTAGGGAGCTCAACAAACGGGTCCATACTTCCGATGGCCTCTTCCCTACATTGACCAAGGGCTGGCCCAGATTCAGGGGTCACAGGTATTCACTGCAATAGACCTGACCAATGGATACTGGACCGTGCTTTTCAGTAGGGAGGACCAATACAAGCTGGCTTTTACCTGTGGGGGCCAGCAGTATACATGGACCCGGACTCCCTTCGGATACCTCAACTCCGGCAATGAATTCAACATTTTCCTACATAAGGCCATGCCCGACCTGGGTGCGAGGGGTAACCTGGCTTATGTAGATGATGTCCTCATCAAAAGTTCATCTGTGGAGGAACACATAGCGGAGATCCGTTATGTTCTCACCCAGTTGAGGGCCGCCGGAGCAAAACTTTCCTTTCAGAAAGCACAGTGGTGTAGAACCCGTGTTAATTTCTTGGGGCATGAGATTACTCCTCAGGGTCTCTGTCCCCAGGAAAAGAAAGTGGAAGCACTTCAGAAACTGAAAGACCCCGCAACTCTGCGGGAACTAAGAAGCCTCCTTGGACTGACTAATTACAGCAGAAAGTTCATTGAGGGCTACGCAGAGATCACCAGACCCCTGATTCATCTCCTGAAGGGGGGGGTCAAGTGGGAATGGGGTCCCGAACAAGCCGAGGCGGTAAAACAACTCAAGAGAAGCCTCTCACAAGCGCCTTGCCTAGCTTACCCTGTCAGAAACAAGGAGTTCTTCCTGGAGACGGGGTTCTCTAATACGTGCTTGACGGCAGTATTATACCAAAAGCATGACAACGTCAATAAAGTAATCTCCTATGCGAGCAAAACTTTATCCTCTGTGGAGGAAAAATTCAACGATTTTGAGAAGGCACTCCTGGCAACGGTGTGGGCATTGAAGAATTACCGCCCGTTTATCTATGGGGAACACATCATAGTGGAGACTCCACACCAGCCTCTGCAATATCTCCAAAGTGACAGAATCCGGGCCGGAAATATGAGTAATTCCCGAATTACTTCCTGGATTCTGTCAATGCAAGGCTTTCCTGTGGAGGTCAGATATGGCCAAAACAAGAAGAGTCCCCTCGCGCAAGGTCTGGCTGACTTGCATGATTGTGCCAGAGAAAACTGTCTCGAGGACGAAAGTCTAAAAATCAAGGACAACACGGAGGCATACCTTAATTCCCCACACAAAGTCTTTGAAGAGGACAAGTGTGAGGGAATGCCCACTGTCTATGTGGATGGATGCTCGTACCATGTTGACAACGACGGGGAGAAAGAACTGGTGGCTGGCGTAGGGAATGCATGGGTGAAGGAATTCCCAGAACCCTCCGCTGGATACAAAATTGGTCCCCGAAGTAGTCAGGCGGCAGAATTGATGGCTGTGCATCAGGCCATCCTCACTGCTGTCCAGCATCAACTCCATGAACTGGTCATAATCACAGATTCGGATTATGTACGGAACGGGTTCGTGGAGCACCTGGTTAATTTGAAAACCAGAGGCATGTTATATGCTAATAACAAACCCTTGAAACATGGGAAGTTGATCCAAAGCATTGATGATCTGGTCACCTCGAATGAGATGACCATCTATTGGAAAAAGATCAAGGGTCATTCCAAAGTAGAGGGACCAGACAAAACTGGAAATGACTTAGCTGATCAGCTGGCCAAAACCGGGGCCATCCAAGGGGATCTAATAGAAATAGAGTCCCTGTTGGGGGAAATCCAGGTCACTGCTATCACTAGGTCCCAGACAAATGCTCACAATGATCTGTCAACTGCCCAATGGAGCAAGTAGACCCCTGATGCTGATTTGATTACCGCTCAGAAGGGGGATCCAATAATTGGTAAATTTTACCAACACATTGAGGACCCTGAGAACTTTCCCCTGACGGATACCGATTACAACGGGAAAGAGGACCTTAGAGTGTTGATGAAATGTCCAAAAATGTTCCGGATCCAACACGGTTTGTTGGTAAGGAAATCCAAAGCTGGCCACCATCAGTGGGTGGTTCCTACCTCATTCCGAAGCCTGATGTTAAGTCACGCCCATGATGCGGCCACCACCGGTCAAGGGGGTTTCACACAACACTGGAAATCTTAAGAGAGGTTGCATACTGGCCACACATGGGCCAGGACCTCAACCAATACTTGAAGGGTTGTCATGTGTGTGCACAATTTCAGCCAACATCCCTCACACACCGGGCGCCTCTCCAAAAGAGGGGGATGACACTGCCATGGTCAGATTTACAAATTGACTTCGTAGGCCCTGTGATTCGCTTGTCTAGAGGAAATAAGTACATGTTGACTGTGACATGCTTGTTTACCAAGTGGGTGGAATGTCTCCCAGCCCCAAATTGCAAGGCAGAAACAGCAGCTGCCCTGATGATTAACCACATCTTTTCCCGTTTTGGTCTACCTCAAAGGATTGAGTCAGACAGAGGTAGCCACTTCACCAGTGAAGTAATGACAAAGATGTGGGAGATACTGGGGGTCAAGAGAAAGCTACACATTGCTTACAGGCCAGCTTCTTCTGGAGCAGTAGAGAGATACAACCGAACCATTGTGAGCATATTAAAGAAGTTTGTGGCAGATTCTGGGCCAAGTTGGGATATCCGAATACCTCTGGTCTTAATGGCCATCAGATCTACCCCTTCATCTGCAACCAAAATGTCACCATTTGAGTTAATGACTGGACGCAAGATGGTGCTTCCTCAGCATTTGCTCTACAGAACCCAAGAGCAAACGTTGATAAATGCCTCCACAACTCATGAGTATGTGGAGAATTTAAGGAAACACCTTCAGCATGCTTTTGCCTATGCTCAGCGGAATCTAGAAAGATCAGCTGAGAGTATGAAGACCCACTATGACCTGAAAACTTCCAGGAAGGAATATCAGGTGGGGGACCGGGTCTATCTACACAATTTCCAAAGGAACCAGGCCAAGCAGCGAAAATATTTGCCTACATGGAAGGGACCCTATGAGATTATAGACAAGATCTCCCCTGTGGCCTACAAGATCCGCATCCCCAAAGGCGGTTTGGCAGAGGGGGAAGACAAGTGGGTCCACAAAAACCAGTTGAAGTGTTGCCATCCCAGGCACACTTTGCAGCAACTGGAGGAGTCCTCGGTAATCCCAGAGGGTACCGCTCCAGAGTAATTCAATTCCAACCCTAAAAGATCCGACCTATAGCATATCAAATGCTGTGTTTCTCAAGTTTATGTGTTCCTGTCTCTTAATTTAAAAAAAATGTGCATGTTCATATCTGTTGAGTTCTAAAATATATATGCCACCCCACTATATCAATGGTGGGGGAGAAATGTCCATGAATAGGTATTGCCGCTCTTCTTTTGTCGTCCTAGGAGAAAGAAAACCTGGAGACTGGCCAAGGAGGACGATCCGGAGACCGGGAGCAGAGACGCAAGGGGCCCAGTGTACCGCCCAATACTCCCATCAGGACCGGCGAGGAGAACTGACTGATCCACCCCTGATGGAGGAAGGGATGCTGAACTTTGTCATCTGCGGAATTGGAAGAAGATGATGCAGACCTCCGAGCACGTGGGTCAACATCCTTAGCACCCGACATCCCCTCGACTCAATCCAAGTGCAGTCGGGCGGGGGGGTTTGTTGGGTGTTCTGACCCATGTTTGGACTATTATGCTACAACATTTGGTGCTGTGGGCTTAGGAAATCCAAGATGGCCGAAAAAGCCCATATGTGCGCCAGAATCTATGAAAACCGCGCAGTTTGTGCGCACACCAAAATGGTCGCCTGACTTGCCACCCCCCGGTGCGGTTGTGCTGGGTCAGAAGAGCCATGAGTGAAATGGGGTGCCAAAGAGAAAAACAGCAGTGCCTGTTGGCTAGAAAGCACTTTAAAAATCACCCTTTGTTTCTCTGAAGGCAAGCTCAGAATGCCCATTTCAAACATTGCAGAATATCCAACAATCTCACTGAACACCAGCAGACATTTGACAGAATAAAGTCTTGTGGGCATACAAAATCTGGAAAGAGGATGAGCCTAAAATAATGTTCATAGCAAAACTGGCTGAGCTGTGGATTTCAGCAGTTTAAGTAAATTTGGACTGAAAGACACTAAAAATCTAAATGTTTAAAAGAAATGAGTGACCTACTTTTGAGTGTCACATAGGTTTCAATTGTTTAAATGTCATAGTTTTAAACTTAGAATCAGCATTCTAGCTGCATGTGTAAAAATTGTTAGTTTATTTGAATGCAGAAAACTGGGTAACTAGAAGTGACATTAGCTGGGGCCTGGCTTAAGGAACTGAATTCTGCCTGACATCTACCCCCACAGGAGTTAAAACCTGCTCAGCCACTCTTCCCCTTGCCAAAAGGAGTTGTCACCTCTCTGATTAGATTAGGGGAGGAGCAGCTACAGGGAGTTGAACAAAGGCCTGTCCTGGGCCCAAGCATATGGTTTATTAGGGTAGTCGTAAATGGCTTCCTTTTGAACAATGGGCCTTCCAGGGCCCAGGCAGATGGTTTATTAGGGGGACCGTAAAATAGCTTCCTCTTGGCAGAAGCTGGGAGGGGCAGGGTCTCTGAGCTTGGCAGAAACTGGATAAACTGGTTTCTACACCATGTGACCTGGGAAACCACACCCCTTTGGGGCCAGAACATAAATCTAAAAAGATGGATCATTCATAGAGCGGACCTGTGAAAATTTTATAAGTGATATCATTATTCTTGTGATTTTTCTGTGCACATTTGAAGACGTGTTAGGACCCGGTGGTATGTTCAGGGGGATTTTTAGCAGAAAAGAGGATATTACTCTAAATGTATGTATGTTAAAAATCTGACACTCCACCACCTAATGCCCACATGCTTTGCGAACATTTGTGTAAATGCGGGGACAAATCCAATATTGGTAACCCGACCAAAAAGTGAAATATGTTGCCATTTTTGAACCCAAGCCCCCAGGAAGAGCAGAGTTTGAACAGGGTATACCTCATGTGATATGTGATGGGTGCATGTAATTTCAAACCATTGTGTATCTATGAAATATGTCTTTAGGTCAAATATAGATTGTGTGTAATTTGACCGGGGAGTGTCCTTTCTGCAAGCCATTAAATGACATCGCTCTGACACTCCACTTCTTTTCACCAAATCAAGAGAGAAAGGAAAGCTTGACCAATGGGCAGTTGAGAGAGGGGCTGGCTAGTGATGCTGCACACACACCCACTTTCAAAAGACATAAAAAGAGCCACTGGAAGCTAGAGAGGGGATTCTATTCCACCTGCTGTGGGACGCTCTGCCGGAAAATCCATACTTTACCTCCATCAACCTCCAGAGAGCCAACATAGAGACTTCAATCTATCCACCTTCAGAGACCAAGACTTTACTTTAGAATTTTTAGCAGAGAGGTCAACTACAAGCTAAATCCCTCTTTAGCAGGCCTCACATCATTGCCACTATTCACAGCCAGGCGAGCTGTTTGAATTCTTTGCAAGAACTCTTGCCATTTGCCAGAGAGCAGTGTTGTATCCAGAGAGAGACCAGCTGAACCGGAGACCGCTGTATCCGGACCCACAGACCTGATCAGAACCAGAGTGACCCAGACCGCTGTTAGCAGAACCAGAGATCTGACCCAGATCACTGTGAAGTGCCGAGACCAGAACTGGAGTCCAGTCCGAAAACCTGACCAGATCCGTGGCGAGGCCTATTTCTAAATATATTGTGAGTACCTAGCAGAACTGTGCAGAACCAATCTCTTAGTTAAAATAATATAATTCAATCTATTTTAATCTAACCAGAACTGCCTCCTAACTGTCACCTGTCATTTGCAAAGCTGTCACTTGTCAATTTCTAGCTGCAAGCTGTAACCTGTCGCTTTGAACTTTTAAAATTTCAAATCCGAAAAACTACCTTTATTTAATCGTGTGTATCTCTGGAACCGTTTGGGCTAGAACTGACTTCCTACTCCTTATACTTTCTCCGTAATAACGATTCTCGCACTCGCGAATTTTACCGCGATTTGCGATTTGGTTAAAAATCCAGCCAGGTGTGAAAACAGCAGCTTCCTTGCTTTCCTTTGCCAAAAATTCGTTTAACCTGCTAGTTACTCCTAGATCCTTGCTAAAGTGAGCCTGAACTCATCCCAGGTATATTTCACTCACCCTGAACCTCCTAAAGGGAATTAAAACCATTTTCAGCATATTTCTCACTGCATTGTCACCATATTCAAAACATTTTGCCTGTGTTTCAAAACTCCTATCTGTTGTATAAGCTGCTGGGGGGGAATTGAACTGAATTCTATTTGATTGCATTCCTAAGAACTGTGTCATCTTCATCTCCTTACAGTGCATAAAAGGGGGGGTGAATTGTCCAAGAAAGTGATTATATTGTCTTTTGCTGAAATCCTATCAAGTTATTTTCTGTACTGCATTTCATTCCACATTGCATCCATTTGAAACCATAAAAGTATTGTTGCTATCGTATCCATCCTATAACCACTCATCATTGATTATAAAGAAGTGTGCTAGTGCCGGACTATCCATTATTGATTACTGCTCAGATTAAGTGTGATATTCAATTATTAATGTATTATAAAGTGTGATATATATATATATATATATATATATATATATATATATATTTGTTTAAATTATCAAATAAACCGTTTAAACTTGCAAATCAGAACAACTTTGTGACTCAGTGGGGTCAGGGGGATTCCAAGAGAGGGGTGTTATATAGGGGTAGTCATCCAGAACGCATGAACTGGACGTATAGTTATATCAATAAGGGTTTCCATTCAGTATCCCAGACTAGGCATTGACTTAGCTGTAGTGTTGAATTGAATCCTCTTACATAACATAACAGGTGTTTTTGTAGAGCCCACCTTGACCCCCATAAGGGCAGCTTGAAACTATTGACAGACAACAGATGTTTATTTATATATACAATATATATAATATATCAAAGATAAGGTAACTACTTATATTTCTGTTTTTTGCATAGTGCATGGATCTTGAGGGGAACAATGGCAGCACTTTAACTGGCCAACAGGCTGCGAGTATTGCTCTCCTGCTGTCACAGTAATCCCTTCGGGACAGCTAATTGCTATGTTATTTGTGGCTAAGTGGCGAACTGTTGGAACATCTCTTCTTAGCAGTCATGTATTAGTTTTGTTTTTATATCTTTCACCTGTGTTATTTACTTTGTGTTTTTGTGATAATTGATTGTGTGATTTTAATGTATTTTATATTTTTTTATATCTTTCACCTGTGTTATTTACTTTGTGTATTTGTGATAATTGATTGTGTGATTTTAATGTATTTTATATATTTGTTTAATGTAACCTGATGACATTATGTCGAATATTACAGATCTGCCAACATATGTTTCATTTTTTTTCAATTTTTTAAACCACTCATCAAAGAACAACTGGTTATGAGAGAAAATAGTTTGTCCTAATTTTTCATTGTATAGCAATGCACTGCAAAGCAAAAGAAAACGCATTATTGGCAATGAAAATTAATGAATGTGAAGGTGCGTTTACCAAAATGAAGCAGTGGAAATTCATTAGTAGTATCTATGCCAACAATCCCATATGTTGCAGGGTTTAACTTCCTGACAAAATGAAGGCTGCCTAGTCATCTGTAAAACTCTGCCTGGCACACTGCATTACAAAGACATCCGTTCTTGTGTTGGGCGTTTTTAAGTTAACTCTTCTGCAGTGTTCTCTACAATCCCATGTGTTTCTGGGATAGCTGCACACTTAGCTACTTGTTTTATTGCCAGTGTTTGTATTCAAGAGAAGCTTAGGATGTGCAGAGCCGGAAAACAAGGACAGTGCTGCGACCTGACTGACTTTTGTTGGCGCTGCTCCAGGTCTGGCATGAATGGTATATTAGATTTTTCTGGAGTTAATTCTCTAGCTCTGAGAAGGTCAGACTCCTGCTACTGGCCACAGCCTTTCTCTGTGTTGCTGTCAGGGCGGTAATGGCATTTGTGCTTGCAGATGGAAATGTAGCAAAGACATAAATGTGATCAATAGAGCCGCACACTGAAGCCACTCTGCCATCCATTCAGACAGCATTTCTTTTTCTGCTTCCTAATGCTCTACTTTGTGGTAATGCAGCCGTCAACAGCACCATAATGTCAGCCCTTAGACAAACAAGCATTCAAGTTATGCCATTGTTTTTTAATGCATTACGGCATTGTTAAATCCATGCTAGAAGAAGAGAGTGGGTCTGCACATTCGGTAAAAGCCTAAGCACAGCACGCCAGTCCAAGACGAGGCTGCAGAAGACAGGCACTAACACTGGAAAATATATTAAAGCCAATCAGACTAGCCTTTTGTGTCTCAAACTGATTACTCTCATCTGTCTGCAGCTGGTACCATTGTGATAGAAAAGTATGTGGACACATGGTGGTCTTATCCCCTGCATCTGTTATAAGAGAATACGTAGTGTTTCTCTTTAAAGAGTTGAAATCATCTTTGTTCTTTACGTAGACAATGCTGAGCATTCAAGAAATCGCCTGGAACATATGTATGCTAATTGGAAACCCACAGGAATATACTTACACAGGACGACACCATTGCCGACTCAGACGCGGTCTGGCTTTTCGTCTGTAACTGGTATCCCTGCCCACAACCCTCTGCATCCCCCAATTAATATACTTCTAAGCAGACCCAGAATATTTGATCATTCTAAGTGCCACAATATTTTTGTTTCCGATTGCTATATACAGGTATTGTATTCATATTTGGTTCACAGCTAGGTTCACACTATATAAAACCTAACACACATACAAATAAAAGCTGCAGTGCATTGTAGGCCAGTTGCAAGCCTACAACAATTCTGCTAAAGATTTTAAAACGAATATTAAATATTTGAAAGAGTGAGGGTATTTCACGCCTCCAAATATAAGATGTCTTATGTTTACTGTTAAATATCTAGTCTGTTGTTTATTTCCATTGGGTTCCGACTCCTTGAGGTCAAAATAAAAGTCACTCAACTTCAGTTTGGGTTTTAGTATCCCCTGAACTTCTTTCTTGGTTTGATCAATACTGAATTATCTTGTCGCTTTGGTCAAGATGCTTGCTGAGTTGATAGGTAGCCCCATCCTTGTACGGGGCTCAAGGAGCCAAGGGTAGTCTGACAAAATGACATGGCATGAAGAAGGTTTGTCAGAGCTTAAAGGTTCTAAGGAGCTTTTGATGTGAACTCTGAGGTGCTAGCACGTGACTCTGCCACAGCTGTTTCCGATACTTGCTGATCAGATGCCCCCTCCAAAAGACCCCTTTACACTTCTTTTCGACCTTCTGTATTTCTTGTAACTTTTCTTCTAGGAACCAGTTCTTTAAAAGGTCATGATTGGCTCTTGGACGGCACTGATGGGTTGGGACAATAGGAGTTATAACTGGTGGTACTAACCCTTAATCTCAACATCATGTATCTGGAGATGGCACTGGCCCTTAGCCTCCGTACCCTCATCTGCTATCTCTAAACATGGGCCATTGTGAAATATACTTTTTTGGTTAGGAATGTATTTTTTCACTCTGAACTATAGATATATCAGGTGATTTTCCCCATCAGAGTCAAATTCCTAATCATGGAATGCCACTGGCAGCCAATGAAGCTCTGTCTAACTCCAGTGGGTTAGATCATCTGCCTTAACTGCTTGTTTCTGGATAATATAACTTGATATTGACAGCCGGGACAGATAGACTGCCCAGCACAAAGAATGGCACTATAGGGTTTTCAAAATGGATATATTGCTCTGTCAAATGCGTTGACTTTTATATAATATGCTGTTACTGTGGGGGAGGTACTTGGACAACAATTCTAGACAAATCAATGGAATCATGAAAGCCAGCTCAAACAGTGCTTCTAGGACTTCTACCTACATTTTGATCAGTGCCAGAATTCTCTTTCTAGTGCATGTTTATAGATATATGGATCCTTACATTTGCTATTTTGTAACCGGCTGCATTGAAATAAAATAATTCACTTGAAAGTGCAGCAGGATGGAAAAGGGCAGGAGGGCACTGCTAAGCACAGCAGCTGCATTTCAGGTGGGGGAGGATGGAATTTAAAGCTTTGGAACATAAGGAGAATGTCAGGTTATTCACAGCAGAATTGAGAGGTTACATTCCAGGCCCTGACCAAAGAAGCATGATGGAGGAAGAAAAGGTATTGAGGTAAACAAAAAAGTGTGTGTCAGGGGTCATTTGTTGCTAAACCCATAGGCCCCATTACTGATTCTACCAAATTTGTTCTTGAAAACAATCCACAGAGACATAACAATGACAATTTTTATTTAGAGCCTTGATATGAAGAGTGTTAATATAGATGAAACCATAAAGTATTTCCCCAAAGCAAACTGATGTAAGGAACCTGCACTGCTTCTTCCAAGTATGGTGCAAATGGTTCATTGTAGGGTGAAATCAAGAGGCATGGAGACTTTCCCAAGGATAAGTGAGAGAGGCACTGGAATAAAGCATTGTGTCATTCATGTTTGTGCTGCTCAACAGCTAACGTGACAAGAGTGCACTTATGGCATGCCAGTAGTTGTCTACTTCCTTGACAGACAGCCCCTGACAAATGTTTCACAGCTTGCCACGTATCATCAATGATATCTAAGTGTGTGATGCAAATATATTTGAAGTCCCATTTATCTGTAGTCATTTAATGTGGTGCTTGGAAACACTAGAAAGTGTGCTGAGAGAAAACCGGTGCCACATTCTGCAAACCGGAACACTCTAGTTAATTTGCCCAAAGACTGAGTTTAGATTAACTTTAAATAAAATGTCAAAAAGGATAAAAACTCAGTCCTTAAAAATCATGCAACTGCAAAACAAAGAACGTGAACAGGCCCAATTGTTTCAGAAATGTGATTAATAAAGCAGGAAAACATGGCCTGTGCTACAGAAATATTCATTTTATAATTATAAAAGTCAATTGAATGATTCTGTAAATGTATAGGATGTTGCACATTTGTTCTAAAGGCCGTGCCCCTCATACAAATGAAGGCAAAATGGCCATCATTGTATTTAATGTTTTTCTGTAATGTGACACAATATATCAAGTAAAAGTAGAGGAGATATAAAGTGTCAGAAGTGTATTCCTTTTTTCAACAACTGTTGGATTGTTGTATAATGTTTATAGCAACATGGTGCACTTTAAACAATGAATTACAGTGTAAATGTGTAGAAAATCAATGATTTTGTATTGGCTTGGATAACGCTGTTTTCATCTCACCCCAATAGTGAGCTTACAAAATATTTGATCAGAGTTCCAACCCAGAACAATCAGCCTCTACACTTTGGAACTCATTTCAAAATAAATAGTCTAAAATTCCAGTAAGTGGCTTCAGAGATTAGCATTTAACTGACCAGATGGTTGAAGCTCTATTCTTTTAATGGCGAGCCTCAAAGTGAAATTCTTGCACTAATGTGAAAGCTTTAAACTCTGCATTGCAATAAAGTGAGCAACATGGTTGACCTTAATGGAGGAAGACAAAAAAGACCTTTCATATTCCTCCAACCAAGCATTGACTGAAGACATTACAAAGACTTGCTGGCATGAATCATTGTGCTGACAGGAGGGTATGCTTGGTCATGTCTGTTCTCCATGTTTTAAAAGCAACCAATATTTCCAACTACATTTTAGACACAAAATGAGATTCATAATAAATATGCAACCATATAACTTAGAAGCAAGGTAAATGGTGTTTCTCTTGTCAATCAGTATACATCTGGATTACCTAGGTTTATTAATAATTGTAACACACATTAATATGAATAACTTTATGAAATATAACTACACAAAATAATCTTGCACATCCGGACATTCATCTTGGACTGGGGATTACAGAAACCCATATTTTAGGAATGTGGTATCTTGCATTGATTTTTTTAAAAACATTTTTATTGTTTTACACAAACAAATCCAATCAACATTAGGGATACGATATTCATTAGTCACACGTTTAAAGTTTTACCCCCCCCCCCTCCCATCCCTCCCCCAGGACCACTGATTGTTCTTCAGTACTGTCCTCACCAGGCCTCCTGCGCGGGCTGTCATCTACTTCGGAGGTGAGGTCTGTCTCTTTGGGGTGGAATAGTGGCACTGTGAGGGCCACCCACCGATGTAGGTCTTCGCTGATGTCTGATCTCTGTGCGTTCTCCCATGCTCTGGTCTCTGCTGTCACCCACCTCAGGAGGTCTCCCCACCACAGTGGCACACTAGGGTTCTTCGGGCTCTTCCACCCCATGGCTATGCGCCTTTTCGCTGTTATGTATGCTAGGTCCTTTAGTTTATTGAGTGGTTTATTCTTGCTGCTTCTTTTGTATTTGCCCAGGACGCATGCTGCAGGTGTCTGCACGTCTATGTCAACGCCCGCTTCTGCCATTTTATCAGCCGCCAGTGTCCAGAAGGCCCTGATTACTCGGCACCCCTAGAACATGTGAGACATTCCAGCTTTGGGTTCGGTGCATTTGGGGCAAGCCTGGGTGTCCGCTCCTTTAAACCTCGAGATGACTTCTGGTGTGAGGTATGCTCTGTTAGTGATGTAAAATTGTATGAGCTGTAAGCGAGCATTCCTCAAGACCTTTTTATGGTAGTGGGCTATGTTCCCCCAGTCTTTGTCTTCGAACACCTGGCTTAGTTCCTCTTCCCATTTTGCTTTGCATTTAAGTGCTGTTGTGGTAGTGTCGTTCATAAGAGTCTCATAAAGCCATGATGTTTCGTGTCCCCCTTCAGTTGTGCTCAGTATGGTTTCGATGACCTCCTGTCTGGCTTCCAAGTTCGTAGCCCCCGGCCACCTGTCTTTGAGTCTCTGCACTACTGCCCTGTGGAGTAGTAATTGTCCGGTTGGGAATCTAGTGATTTTGTTAAATTCAGTGAATGTTAGGATCCCATGCTCATCCATCAGGTCTCCCAGTATAGCCACGCCGTGGGGTTCCCAATGATTGCGTGTTTCTTTTCGCCCCCAGGGTCTGTCCCCCATGATGGCTGCTATTGGGATTTGCAGTGAGAACGGATCGCTCATCTTCAGTACCATGCAGGCCACCTCCAGATCCAGGTACCCAACTACCTTGCATTGATTAATTATATATGAAAACATGATTTTGCATTAAAAAAGTTCAGAGAAAGCAGTCCCCACTGTTTTCAAACTCAGAAACATGAACATTCAATGGAGATTCAGGGTGTGCATTCTCTGTGAGCATCTGAAAGTTGGGCAAGCCAATGGAAAGACTTGATGGATTCAAATGTGCAGCATTATCAATTTGAAAGTGCGAGCATATCTCAGATCATAAATAGGGAAGACAGAGATGATTGTTATTATGGAGGGATTAATCAGAGAGACCAAGTGAAGAGATGGAATTCTATGAGGGCTGCTAAAGGGAGGATGCAGACCTTTTACAGGCAGAGATGGGGAACCTGAGGCAGTTCTAGCTTCAAGGAAACACAAGGGACCTATCTGTGAGATCTCCAATCTGAGGGGGTCCATGCTGATAAAAAGAAAAAAATGAAAGTGTTATTCAAAGGTTATTGTGGGAATTCCACACAGGAAATGAAATATGCTCTCTAGAACCAATGCATTTCAAATCAAGTGAGCTGTCATTTCAATCCAATACAAATAAATATTTCTGAGCTGTGTGCAGAGTGTGGCACAGATAACACTTCTGTGCATCCTGCGTTCAGGTCTTTGTAAATAACAACCTCAATTAATTGTGTCCAAAGCATTTTTACATACATAGTTAACATTGAGCTGTGAAACTAAGACTTCTGCACCACAATTGCTTGAAGAATTGCTTGTCAATGTGTGTTCTGTCAAAGCCATAGATGCTTAAATAGGATTGGGAAATGTCATTTTTAGTCCCATAGCTAATGAGGCTTATGTAAATCCCATGCACCAGTCACACTTGATTTTACATTGTATAGAAAAAGAATCTCATGCCAGTGGGACTCTATCTTCGAAATAAAATGGGAGGGGCACTCATACTTGTATCCGAATATCCTAAAACTATTCTCCTAAATTGGTTGGGTGAACGAAATTCAGTGCATTCTGAATGGATAACACTGCTTTCCCAACCCAAAGCCTTTATAATTCTGATGCAACTCGATGTAATCTTACTTTGAAATTGCACAAAAACACTAGCAACCCACATCACTATATTTAGAGGGGAAATGTGATGCATGCAACAATTCTCTGATTCCAGCACTTGTAGATGATATTGGGGACAGCAAATTATTTCAATAATTTGTCATGTAACTTAATGGGTAATTTATAAATGTTTTGAAGTAAAGAGTGTTGTGATACACGGGCCGACAAGTAGCAGAATTGCAACTAGAATGCCTATTGCTATTCAGAATTAAACATATATAGATTTGATTATTTAAATGGATGCATGTGTGTGAGAAATAGCTATGCAGACAGAAATAGTTATGCAGACAGAATATTTGTGTTTCTATGTAGACCAGCTGCCTGCAATTGTGTAGTATTGTGGTGACTTCCCCTGTATACAGCTTGCACACTACCTTTACATTGATTTTATTTTCCTAAAGCACTCTGTTTCCTGTCCCCAGAATTGTGTGTGGGATTGTATCTCAGATGCCATTATATCAGGAGTGACCACTTGGTGAAACAAACACATATATAACAGTAGCTTTCTGTGAATAGAGTAAGTGCAAGTCAGGCAGCAAATGGCTACGATACGTTGGGCCCATGCATGGGAGTTGCTAGGTCTGGAAAAGACCCGGGGCTAAGCTGATGTCGGAACTGTTGGGACTGGGGGCTAGCTAGTCTTTTGGCTGTAGCTCCTGAGATTCTATCCGGGGCTAGAACCAAAAGACCAGGGGCTTTAGCCCCTTTAGCCCCCCTAGCAACGCTCCTGGGCCCATGTGAGAATGAGTAAGAGGCAGGAATGTGTTCTCATAGGCAGCCATCAGTTGAGGGCCTCTCTTTGAAGCACACCATTGAGCCGAGGTATCCAAATGAACCACCTCAGATATGGACTAAATTGGGAGTTCTGAAGCTGAGAATGTTAACCTGTCAAACAATTGGGGTGGCAGTATGCCTCATGACAGACCAACTAGTATTCTGAAAGAACTTCAAGTCCTGTGTCACCAGCAATGGTGAGGAGTACCTGGCAAACAGGTTTAACCATTTTCTGAATCACATTCCCTTTTGGGTAGGAAGTACATAAATAGGGGTTTATTTTATGTGGATCTTTCCTTCCAATGTTTGCACCAGGCCAGCAAGCATAAAGGGTTCTGGGGTACACAATGAGTTGATGGGTGAGCAACTCTTAAAGGGAATGATGTTCTGTGTTCCCAGGGTCATGAAGGCCCACTGTCAGCTGTTAGGAAGAACGAATTCTCTTGAGCCAGACAAAAAAGGTCTACTGCATGACCCCTCCAGACTCCAACTCACAGAAGAAGCCCCACCTGTACTTTACCTGGGAGAATGTGGTGACGAGAGAGCCTTTCCCAGCTGGTAATGCGAGAAAGGACTGCAGGAAGGGACATGGACCATTAGCTGCAGTGTGTAGCATGTGCCTGTCCAACACTAAATATCTTGATCCGTTTTTTCTATGATTATTTGATGAATGCTACTTCTCTGCAGCCTGCATGCAGACTACTTTGTTAACACATTGTCGCTCTTTTTGGTGTGGAGTCTTAGAAAGGGAATTCATTTGCTTTTCATTGTGAGCACTGGCTAGTTCAAGACTTGCTCAGAAGGTGTGTATAAAGTGCTTGCCGAGATATACCTTGTAACCTGTAATTGAGAGGAAGGTAAAACAGGTATAATTTTGCGCATAACACCTGCTTTATAATACCTTCAAGCCTGCAATGAGGCCTTAAGTGTGTTTATGAACCTTCACAAGTAGAGAGGGTCCGAAGGCCATGGGAGAGGAGAGCTGTACGAGGTCGGATAGGGCTCTTGCCTTTCCATGATGAAAAGATAATTTCAAGTAAAAAAGAAGATTGCGGGAGATGGTGCCTCCGGTGGCTGATGTTTGGAAGGAGTATACTTCAGGTTGCTAACCCTGGTCAGTTCCTTAGATTTGGGCACTTTACAGGCTTTGTCATGAGCAGAAAGCTGTAGACTGACAGGTCTCAATAGACTGGGAATGTCTTACCCATTCAAGACACTTCTGGTGGCTGGGTTAGTTCTTCCCAGGGGCGTTGCTAGGGGGGGGGGCTGAGGGGGCTATAGCCCCGGATCTTTTGGCTGTAGCCCCGGATAGAAGCTCAGGAGCTACAGCCAAAAGACTAGCTAGCCCCGAGTCCTGACAGCCTGGACATTAGCTTAGCCCCGGATCTTTTCCAGACCTAGCAACTCCCCTGGTTCTTCCATTCTTACGCAGGCTAGCAGGGTTTAGGTTGGTTTTATACTTATTCCTTTTGGCAATATCCCATTGTTCTCTGTCATTAGGTTGTGGAGCAGAGTCGATAACCAGACAGTAGCAAAGCAGGCAGTTAGTACTCAGGTCCTGCAGACACCATGTAAAACACCTTGCAGTTCAAACGTCAAATAGTTACAAGGAAACGTATCCGATAGGATGGATTTTTAAACCCACTTTATGTTAATTCTCAGGCTGGGAACAGTGACCGATCTGAGCTGATCCTTAACTATTGCCTGTTTAATTACACTATGACCTCCATTTCGCAGTCACAGTAATGCTCCCACTCATAAACCAAGATGGAAAGGGCCCCAGTGACTTGGAAGAACACTTTTTCCAAGAGAACGATCCAGCCTCTTGAATTTAAAGTTTGTCCACCTGCTAAGCATGTACAGAGGGAGGTGATCCCTACTGTGTATCTAGAACTGCAACTGATTTTACCACATCGATATCAAATGTCTCTACCACTAACATGCAATTAACTATTGATGGGACACCCTGCTTCTCCCACAGTCATCTCCTGAAGTTAAGCTACACAGGCAATGTTCAACAAGGAGGTTTGAATGGCCACTAGCCCAGATCCCATGTCCTAGTTGAACTATGACAATAGGTCCCGCTGATCATATGCAGCGTTTATAGTGACCGCAGTGACCGGTCACATGAGTCTCCCCTTCTAATGGTAGTGCTTGTTGAGCAGGAGAAAAGGGTTATGTGGTATACTGTTATAAGATGGGAAAACGTCTTTCCCAATTCTGGTAGGTTGGGCACCTAGCCTTCCTTTATTCTCTCCAACATCTGAGCCTGTGCAAAGAAGATGGCAAGTGCACCTTCTAGTTTTTTTTAAAGTGGCATCGCAGGAGTACCAGGTGAAATGGGTTTCCACTTCAAATGATAGTGCTCATAATACACAGAGAGAGGGAGCTGGTTAAAATGTGCAACATCCCGGCTGCAAACAAGACACTTATCACACACAAAAAGTTGCACATTTATATTGGGATGAATAGTCAGCACACCTTACATATCGAATTACAAAATTCATTATTTTATTTTTCAAAAAGTGCATTGCACAAATATATATTGTGTGATTACCATTCTCTGCACATAACAATATAATCAATAAATTCATCTAATTACAACCAGCACGAATGCATTCAGAATGTAAACAAATGAACATATTAATTACATATATTTTAACACCAGCCATTAAAAGATTTCATTTAATTTCATTTGAACAATTCATCAGGGCAAGAAGAAAATGGCATTTCAGGATGTGCCTATGTATAACAATTCACTGTAAGGCAAAAGTAATTACATTATTGCCTATCAACAGAAACTCTGAAATGTCAATGTCTGCTGACCACGCAGAAGTGGCATATATTAATTGATAATATATTCCTCTTAAGTTCCTCATCACTGAAGCTCCTCTTCCTCGACATGTGGGTCTTCTGTGCCGTGCCTTGGGTTAGAGCCTGTCCCACTACTGCACGCTTTGCCTTCTTGCAAGTCTGTGCAGACCCTGAGTGGCTGGGACACTTGGGTCAGTAGGGGCTGGAACACTGGTGGACTGGCCTATGGCATCACCCACCGATGTTTGGACAGGAGGTTGCCTTGCAGGTATCCGTACCTGTGTGCTGGTGGCCGCCACTTCCCCAACACGTCCCTTCCCCTTCGAGACAGGGACTACTGCACCTGGGTCCCTGTGGACCTGTGCCTGGACCACTACAGGCCTGTCTGTGTGACCTTGAGCCTGGGCGATGGGTGCTGCAGCTGCCCCTGCAGCTTCCTGACCGTGGCTGGTAGGGACAGAAGATGACACTGCTGCTCTGGGACCCCTGGTGCTGGCGGCTGCAACTTTCCCGACATGTCCCTTCCCCTTCGAGACAGGGGCTACTGCACCTGGCCCCTTTGGACTTGTGCCTGGACCACTACAGGCCTGGCTGTTTGACTCTGAGCCTGGGCGGCGGGTGCTGCAGCTGCCCATGCAGCTTCCTGACCCTGGCTGGTAGGGACAGCAGATGGTACTGCTGCCCCGGTACTCTGGGTGCTGGGGACATCAGCATCAGCTGCATCTCCCTGACCCTGTTGGGTGGGGGGCACAGCTCTACCACCTCGACCATCCTTCCCACTTGTTGCCCTCCCACTCATGGGACTGATGGGATTGTGCAATGGGAGGCACAGATATCAATTGTCCTGGGTAATTTAAGAGAGGAGGCAGTGTATGTGATGTTAAACGTAGCAGTGAGCTCCTGCAAGGCTCAATGTAAACAATGGGGAAAAATAAACAGGCCGCGTAACGCACAGGCACCTCAGAAATGAAAATTACGTTATACGCGACCCCTCGTTAGCCCACCTGTAAAGTAAAAACATAATGCAGCACTCTGTGGCACCCAGCAACACAAACAATTGCGTATGTGAAGGACACATAGGGTAGTATGACATTCAAAATGGGGGTACACGAGACACAGGGGCACCCACAGTATACAAAATGCATACGCGACTCACCATCAGCCTCAAAAACAAAAATCAAAATGCACGTGCGTGTGCGTGGAGGTAAATCCCCCACCAAAAGAAAAAGCTTGCACTCTCACTGTAGGGAAGAGATCGCATGGAAGCCATAGATGCGCAGAAGTCCACACATCCGTCTGCTATCACTAGCACAAGCATGTGATGGTCTCCTACGCACTGATTTATCCCGATACTGTACGTTAGTGCCCAACATCCAGTGCGTGTTACGTAATTTACGCGCGTAGGCCCTGTCCTGTAAATCCACGCTAACGCACTGTTTCTGCACGTGCAGAGTCACTCTGTTTCCGGCTGGCCATGTGAGTTACACGGAAGACCAGCCAATTTACCTTCCTCCAAGTGCCCTGAGCTGCCTCCTACGAGCCACCTGCTGCTGCCTGCCCACTGTGTGTGCCTGCTGCTCACGTGCCCTGCAATTTTGGTGCTTGCCATACAGCCATTGCCAGTGCTCGTGTCGTTTGGACTTGTGACCACATCTGCTGATCCAGAAGAATCCTGACGTGCCAGACCACCGCTCAACAGCCCAGGACCAGGACCACCTTGCCCACCCACGCCTTGTTAAGGAGAATTCTCAAGAATGCGCTAATTTCCCTTACCATTTGAGACCCCCAGCAACTTTGCTAGATTTCTAGGATTTTAATTTTTACCTGGAAAGAGTGTGAACCTTTTTTCCAACTCTTTCATGTACCTTGATGTGTGTTTTACTTTTGTGTTCTTTGGATATGGAGTTTTAACACAACTCCATAGGCACCATCTTTTTCTTGTGTGTCACACAGGACCTTTAGTGCAGTGGCACAGGGGTGTCTTTCAGACTCCCCAAGGTTAAAATACCTTCTCTGGGACTGAATACTTTCTCCCAGAGCATGTAAAGTTAAATTGACTTTACTAGTCATTTTAAATGTACAGTCCCAGCACACACTATCTTCCTATAAAGTGCTGGAGGGGTTGCCTAGCATCCCCTGAGTCTAAACACTCATCTAACAGTCAAATGTTACTCTTTTCTACTTGAAATGTCTGGTGGCAGTGGTTTTTAACAAACTACCATGATTTCTCCCGACCGCGAACACTGGTAACTAAAAATCAGGTCAGCCACATTTTCCAATATGGCGCCCAAGACCTATCTGTAAAAACATACTCCGGTCGCCTTTTTTCTCTGTTTCTTTTAGAAAAGGCCCTTCTTGTGTTTAACTCTGTGCGCCAAACCAGGTTTGGTCCCTTTGTTCGTTGGCCTTTGGTGAGCTTCAGTGCTGAAGCCCTCCTGTGGCGCCTGAGTGTCTGGGGTGGACAGGATGTGAGGGAGGTGCCCGAAACTCCCTGTGCTTAGTCTCATAGGAGACCTGAATGCACTCTGGCGTGATTGGCTGGCTGGCTGTCTGGCAAGGACAGCCACCCTGCTGTGAGTGACAGCCAGGCTGGAATGAATGGGGGAAAACTGTTTAAAAGCAGGCCTCTGGGACTTGGAAAGCAGAGTTGACTACTGGAACGAAAGAACCGAAGACAAGCTGAAGGAAGACCACTGCTGCAACTCCTGGTCCACCGGTGAAGCCCTGCTGCAGGTCCGAATTGCCTGAAACTCCATCGACAGAGAAGCCCTTCAAGGTTAACTTCTTCCCTTGAGTTTGATAGGAACAACCACTTGCAAGTCACCTCAACACCGTCCCTATACTGGTCGAATTTTCTTCAGAGTGCTGTTGAAAACCGGATAGCCAGTGGGAAGGATACCAGTTTGTGGTCTTTAAGTCACTCGCACCTTAAACCGATGTCTTGCCAAGCTTGTGGCCTCTTCCCTGGGCAGTGCAGTAACATCCCGACGTCCTCCTTCTTGTCCCACGACTGAAGCTCATGAACAGCGCGATCTGCAAAACATGCCTGGTATAACTGTCTCAGCTACAGCTCGTCTTCATTTAAAAGGTACTGTGCAAGTGTGGTCCAGAACTCCGTTCAACCGCAGTGAAAGTTTGTGAAACTTTCCCGACTTTGAAGGCTTGTCCTTCCCTAAACCAACATCTAACTTTTCGTCCGACCAACTACTTCTAAAAATCGTGGCAAAGACTTAACCGTTTACTACCAGAACTGTGCTATCCTATCCAAGACTCTGAACCATTGACTTTGGCCCAGGCCTATTGAATTGAATTGCTGGTTGTAGTGAACTGAAACTATTTTCCCTACCTCTAAAAGTATGTGTGCTGTGGATTCTTATGACCTTGTCTTTTTACCCTTTTCTAAAGTAACTGAAGTGCCATTTTGCTCCCACTTCAGGGGAGCTGAACTTGTTCAGAAACTGATTGGATGTGTATTGTAGTATATTAGATTGTGATATTGAGCTACTCTTGCTAGTGGAATGTTTTTCAACTGACTGTGTAAATAAATGTATATTCTTTTACCAAGAAACCTTGAGTAAGTGTTTGAATCACTGTGATTGCTAGTCTTTTGAGTTGAGTATGTCCCATGGTGCATGTGAGGTGAATGCACAATTTTGAGGTGCTGACAGTGCCTTGTCCAAGCATGTGATTGTCTTTTGAGAATGCCAGACATGATTGGGCATGTGTGTTAATTACACTAACCTGTGTGTTGTGGACGGTGATGATGGTTGTGACCTTTGACACTGCCACTCATGTACATTTGCTTTGTGCAAAACAGACATCTGTCCAGCACCCTGGTGTTTGTGTTCTATGTCTCCCTATCCACAGCGACGATGGAAGAAGAGGGCAGAGAAGGCGCTGTGGAGCAAGGCAGCAGGGATGCCTCCACCAGGCACAGACCCAAGGCCCAATCATGCTCCCAGCTCATATCATCTGCGGGGAGCAAGGAGACTGTGCCGAGGCCAAGCCAACGGCCGCAGTTGCTGAGGGGAGGCCCAAGAGGGTGAAATCGGCCCTGGGCTCATCAGCAGTGGGAGGGACAGGTGAGGTAGCACAGGGGCAATCCGATGCGGAAGACGGTGGGGAGGCATCCAGGTTGGCAGAGGTGCTGGAGGAGGAGGAGGCTGCATCAGCCCAGCCCACGGGGCCCGGCGGGGATGATGACGTGGGTGTGACTGGTGCAGTCCAGGCTTGGGGGCAGGAGGCAGTACAGGTCACCATGGAGGGGCCTGGAGTGATCCAGCTCCTGGGACTGCGACTGCACCACTATGCACCTGCGGGCATGCCTCAGGCCGGACCCAACCACCAATACCTGCGGGTGTCACCATTCGGAACCATGTGGAACCGGTGCTAGCTGGTATCATGAGGTGGACAGGCACCATTCATGATGCTGTGCAGGCTTCCAATCTGGGGCTTGCATGTCATCACGAGGAGGTCTGCCGTCTGGTGAACTGGCTAGCACATTTCCTGGTCTCAAATTGGGTGCGTGGGCTGGTCACTTCTGCAACCCCCTCCTCATCTTCCTCCTCTGTGCGCCAGTCGTCCTCCCTCTGTCTTCCGGCCCAGATGTCACCAGTGCCCCCTGTGTACCTGTCCCAACCCCGGGGGCCAGTCTGGTGGAGACCACAACCCTGCCAGAGTAGGGAGTGGAAGTTGGATCAGCCAAGGTGGTCACCACACGGATCCAGCCAGCGACAGGATCTGTGCCATTGGAGGAAGAGCAGGCACCAAGGAGCAGGGCACGTGCACAACAGCCCTGGGGGTTGTCATCATCCTGGAGGCTGTCCTCGAGGCGCAGGCACTGGTCAATTTGGTAGCAGCAAGCTCGGAGTAGGAGGCTACAGGACTCGGGGCATTCAATCGCAGGGAGGCAGGTATCACCCATCAGGTAGGAGGCAAACGTGGACCTTACACAAAGGATGTCTTCCATGTGGGAGCGTTTGGGCCAGCAGATCGGGGCAGAGCGGCAGCGGGCACGGGAGGCAAGACTCACCATGGCCAGGGCGGAGAATTCACTGCATCGGGCATAGAGGCGAGCTGAGGTCCTCAAGGAGACTTGCAGGGAGTTTGAGAGGAGCATGTTTGAGTCCCTGCAAGCCCTCGAGGGGGAAGCAGAGTGTGATGCTGGAAATGCATCGGTGGGACAGGGCCTCCGAATCCTTGTTCTTTACTGCTTTTTATCGTGTGTTCTGTCGTGTTTTCCGCGCAGTAGTTCATGTGAGACTCCTGGCGGTGCAGCTCTCTTTCTTTTGGTTTGATGAACGGACCCGTGGGATACCCTTATGGCCCTAGTGTATGTTTTCGGGCACCTCTGGGTGGCCCGCATAGCAGGGTATGGGCTGGTGGCAGCTCTATGCTGAATTTGACAGGTGCGCGGAGTATCCTCCTTTTTGGGATACCCCGGCCCTGCCATTGGGATCAGTTGATTCCTGATGGAAAACAAGATGGCCCTGGTGGCCTCTTGCTTTCTATTACCCATTACCTTGTTTTCCCAAAGTCCTGGGAAGCCCTGACTCTGTCCCTTCCCCCTGACTGGCTGTTGGGTGGAAATGCCATATATGGTGTTGTTGTGAAGGCCCAGCCAGACTAGCTGGAGCCTTCCCGGTGATGTATGTTGTGGGTACTTCCTGTGGGTGGGACCTGGGTGAATAGAGTGTGTGACGAATATGCATTCTGTGTTGTGGGTGTCGAGCATCTGGTGGTTGACACAATGACTGAGACAACCCTGCTCGAAACCGGTATGAATGCAGCTTGGAGTGTTGAATGGCTCGGTACTTGTCCCAATACACATAACTTGTTGTGAGTGTCTGGAGAGAAGTGAATGGCATGAATACCTTTTGTGCCTGATTGGCTGCCTGCCTGCATGAATGCCCTTAGTCGCGATTGGATGCTTGAGTGTGACCCAGCGGAATGAATGGGAGATCAACAGTATATCTGGGGACCTCTCACTGCTAGGAATCGTGTTCAGAAGCTGAAGTCCACTACGACGAGTAACTGGAGTAACTGACGCTTTACCTTGAAGCCCTGCTAGACGAGAAGAATTGCTGTTGCTCTTCTTCACAATCTGAAAGCTGCTGTGCCTCCAAGGACTGACCAGAGAGGACCTGGTAAGGCGCCCTCTTCTCGAGCTACGAGGGACCATCGTGCACAGCTGATCTTTGCCAAAGCTCCCTGATAGACAGACCTTCGACAGGCTGCCGTCCCGAGACGGGGACTGCCGCCGAATCTCAAAGAGAAACACCCAGACTGTTGTCCGCCACTGTCGACGACCGCCGTCACCGACCGGAGCCGCCGTGCTCCCGTTTACCTAAGAGCTTCAATTGATCATTGGACGCTCTTGTCTGCATCGTCACCGACTTGTCTCCCGCTGGAGAAGGCCTGACTGTCGACGTGCCGAGGAGCGTCCACCGGTGGGTTTCCCGCCACCTAAAGACCACAGAGACGCCGACGACTCGACTCCGTTGCTGGGCCACAGTTCTTCATCATCTCTTTGCGGTCCAGAACTATCGTCACTGAGGTGCCCCGCACGCCTCTTCCTTGCAGGACGCCAACGCTCTGTCGTCGACGAGCACCGCTAGGAACGAAGCTGCCACATCACGGCCGTAGTTCAACCTGTTCACCGTCGGACGTTCGACGACCCGTGACTCCCGCCATAAAGGGAGGGCACTCAAGAAGGGCCGTTGATTCCCTGACACCGAACGCCGAGGTCCTCGACACCTCTCGACGATCCGTGGCTCCTGCCTGAAAGGGAGTCACTCAAGAAGGATCGGTCGACTCATCATCAGAGACCTCTACTCCACCAGGTACATTGGGGGGGTAAAACCTTAATAGGAGGGAGTAAAACTATCGGACAATATATGGACTGGGCTTGTGCTATATATCTTTATTTACAGGTTGCCCAGGTGGGGGGATCTCCACACAGAACTGTGCCTAGTGGTAGGGGTCAGAATTCTGCCTATTGTTTCAACCATCTTACGTTCCTGCCTATCTCTATTGCTGGTTTCCTCGTTATTAATCTGTGTGACATTTTAACCGTACCGTTGATGCACTTTAATGAGATTGGATAACATTAGTGGTACCACTTTAGAACTGTATATATTTATCATTATTGACTTCTGAGTACAAAGTGTGTTATTGTGATCGTGTACATACCTTTGAATATTAATTATATAAAGACTGTGTTTTCAGTAATACAGTGTGTGGACATTCCTTTGTCGGGGTTCGGGGACTACACTGTACTTAAGAACCAGCCTGCATCACCTCCTGAGAAGCTAGGCCTTGATTGCTCGTCCGCATATCAATAATAGAGAATCTTGGCTGGGGTCCTCTGTGCCTCTCCTCTACCATACAGAGAGCAGAAGTACAGACACCCCCTATCAGTCTTTACACAGAGGCCCGCCTAGTGGAAGTGGACGCAGTGTTCAATGATGCCTTGGCCGAGACTATGAGGAAGCATGGTGAGGAGATGGTCTAGCCTGCTGCCATTGTATATAGTTATTTAGGTGTAAGTTTCATTTTTTGGTTCCCTTTTTTGGAAGTTATTGGACTGTGCTCCACCTTTTGTATATAGTTATGTTTTGGTGTGTCATTTCGTGGATTATTTTTTCATGTTTTTGTTATGCATTTGGGACAATGGACCTTTTATACTTGTACTTAGTTTTCAGCTTTCTGGATCCTTTTGTGTTCACCATGATGCAATGGATTTCTTTTCATTTTGGTTTTCATTTTCAGAGTCATTTAATGACATGGACCACATTTTTTCGTTTTAACATATTTTTTTGTGACCTTATTTATTTTCAGGAAATTCATGTGAATTTCATACTTGTTTCAATATATTTTCTTATTTTTACTACAAGTGGTGTTTGGTCTTGGAATTTTTGTTAGTTTGACACTTCCTCTGTTCTGTGTGTTCCAGATGATGACCAATGTGGTTCATGTGTGTGCGCACAAGCATGCATGTGTCATGTTTGACATCAATTCGCATGGGGCATGTCCTGGTGTGCATGACCAGTGGATGGGTGTTAAGGTGGAGTTGGAGTGTGCACCGTGTGGTGGTCTTTGATTTCACATGTAAAGCATATTTGTGTCTTGGTTCTCAGAGTTTTTGGGAGGGTGGTGCGTTGGGTGAGTGATGGGAGTGTGTAATTTTGAAATTTTTGGAACAGGATTTGCTTGATGCAGTGTCAGTTCCTTCACAATCATGTCTTTGTGCTAATTTCATTGTATCTCATGTAGTTGGACATCCTGCTTTGCTATTCCCATTTTCCTATTGGTAGGGTTTGAGACATGGACAGACCAATGCTGCAGTATATGTTGTTAGGTAGCGGTATGTTTGCCATGTACACAATTATGACTTGAGTCATTACTCAGTGTTTGTGCTTTTGGTACTCTTCTGCCCTGATGAGGTCCTGTGGAAATCTGCTGTGGTCAGCGGTGTACCCTCTGAACTTGTCATAAGGTCCCCTCGCACACCACTTGCACACCGGCACTGGCACCCTGGCATGCACAATCTTTAGACTGTTTTTATGTATGCCAACAGACACCTACCGACAGTTTGCGACTCCTGTTTTCACTTAGGCTTGGAATTGACACTGGCTGGGCAGATTAACTTTGTTGTCGTTTGGGTGTTTTTCTTGAGGTGTCCTTCACATGTGCAGAACTGCCACCTCCGTAACCACATTTCATCTATCAACACTTCCCAGGCATGGGCACCGTCTCAATATCACCTGCCCAGACACATTTCTAGTGTCTGTCTTCACTCAGTTCCCCCTCCCGGGACTCTTTGGCCCTTTGCACACTTGTGTACATGTGCATTTTGCGAATGGCATGTGATTTGATTGGATTACATGTCATGCCCCTCACACATGGGAGGGTCACTTGTGTGTTTATGGATAAACATGTTCATGTAATCTGTGCTCATTGAGGCTCATGCCATGTTATGCCAGGCAAATTTCTCTTAATGTGACACAAATCGTGGGTGCTTTGAATTCTGTCATGGTGTGTGTATTTGGACATGTGGTTTTTATTCTGTCACATTACATGCAGGGCTGCTCTTTGGCATACACTTTTGTGATGTGTATGTTGGGATGTGGTTGCAGTCAGCAATTGTATGTGATCACCTGGGACACTGATGCGTGTGGGCCAGGTGTTTGGCTTTTTTGTTGTTTGCTGTATGTTTTGTGGACAGGTGGTTGAGGGTGGTGTCAATACATGGCATGCAAGTTCACAGACAGGCCATCAATGGAGTGTACATGTGTCACTATGTCAGCATCCGGCATGCAGGTGGTGTCCAGTATGCAAGGCCTGCGGGTGATGGGGGTGGGGGTGTCCCATGACACAGGGCCTGCCTGGACCACTACAGGCCTGGCTGTTTGACTCTGAGCCTGGGCGGCGGGTGCTGCAGCTGCCCATGCAGCTTCCTGACCCTGGCTGGTAGGGACAGCAGATGGTACTGCTGCCCCGGTACTCTGGGTGCTGGGGACATCAGCATCAGCTGCATCTCCCTGACCCTGTTGGGTGGGGGGCACAGCTCTACCACCTCGACCATCCTTCCCACTTGTTGCCCTCCCACTCATGGGACTGATGGGATTGTGCAATGGGAGGCACAGATATCAATTGTCCTGGGTAATTTAAGAGAGGAGGCAGTGTATGTGATGTTAAACGTAGCAGTGTGCTCCTGCAAGGCTCAATGTAAACAATGGGGAAAAATAAACAGGCCGCGTAACGCACAGGCACCTCAGAAATGAAAATTACGTTATACGCGACCCCTCGTTAGCCCACCTGTAAAGTAAAAACATAATGCAGCACTCTGTGGCACCCAGCAACACAAACAATTGCGTATGTGAAGGACACATAGGGTAGTATGACATTCAAAATGGGGGTACACGAGACACAGGGGCACCCACAGTATACAAAATGCATACGCGACTCACCATCAGCCTCAAAAACAAAAATCAAAATGCACGTGCGTGTGCGTGGAGGTAAATCCCCCACCAAAAGAAAAAGCTTGCACTCTCACTGTAGGGAAGAGATCGCATGGAAGCCATAGATGCGCAGAAGTCCACACATCCGTCTGCTATCACTAGCACAAGCATGTGATGGTCTCCTACGCACTGATTTATCCCGATACTGTACGTTAGTGCCCAACATCCAGTGCGTGTTACGTAATTTACGCGCGTAGGCCCTGTCCTGTAAATCCACGCTAACGCACTGTTTCTGCACGTGCAGAGTCACTCTGTTTCCGGCTGGCCATGTGAGTTACACGGAAGACCAGCCAATTTACCTTCCTCCAAGTGCCCTGAGCTGCCTCCTACGAGCCACCTGCTGCTGCCTGCCCACTGTGTGTGCCTGCTGCTCACGTGCCCTGCAATTTTGGTGCTTGCCATACAGCCATTGCCAGTGCTCGTGTCGTTTGGACTTGTGACCACATCTGCTGATCCAGAAGAATCCTGACGTGCCAGACCACCGCTCAACAGCCCAGGACCAGGACCACCTTGCCCACCCACGCCTTGTTAAGGAGAATTCTCAAGAATGCGCTAATTTCCCTTACCATTTGAGACCCCCAGCAACTTTGCTAGATTTCTAGGATTTTAATTTTTACCTGGAAAGAGTGTGAACCTTTTTTCCAACTCTTTCATGTACCTTGATGTGTGTTTTACTTTTGTGTTCTTTGGATATGGAGTTTTAACACAACTCCATAGGCACCATCTTTTTCTTGTGTGTCACACAGGACCCTTAGTGCAGTGGCACAGGGGTGTCTTTCAGACTCCCCAAGGTTAAAATACCTTCTCTAGGACTGAATACTTTCTCCCAGAGCATGTAAAGTTAAATTGACTTTACTAGTCATTTTAAATGTACAGTCCCAGCACACACTATCTTCCTATAAAGTGCTGGAGGGGTTGCCTAGCATCCCCTGAGTCTAAACACTCATCTAACAGTCAAATGTTACTCTTTTCTACTTGAAATGTCTGGTGGCAGTGGTTTTTAACAAACTACCATGATTTCTCCCGACCGCGAACACTGGTAACTAAAAATCAGGTCAGCCACATTTTCCAATATGGCGCCCAAGACCTATCTGTAAAAACATACTCCGGTCGCCTTTTTTCTCTGTTTCTTTTAGAAAAGGCCCTTCTTGTGTTTAACTCTGTGCGCCAAACCAGGTTTGGTCCCTTTGTTCGTTGGCCTTTGGTGAGCTTCAGTGCTGAAGCCCTCCTGTGGCGCCTGAGTGTCTGGGGTGGACAGGATGTGAGGGAGGTGCCCGAAACTCCCTGTGCTTAGTCTCATAGGAGACCTGAATGCACTCTGGCGTGATTGGCTGGCTGGCTGTCTGGCAAGGACAGCCACCCTGCTGTGAGTGACAGCCAGGCTGGAATGAATGGGGGAAAACTGTTTAAAAGCAGGCCTCTGGGACTTGGAAAGCAGAGTTGACTACTGGAACGAAAGAACCGAAGACAAGCTGAAGGAAGACCACTGCTGCAACTCCTGGTCCACCGGTGAAGCCCTGCTGCAGGTCCGAATTGCCTGAAACTCCATCGACAGAGAAGCCCTTCAAGGTTAACTTCTTCCCTTGAGTTTGATAGGAACAACCACTTGCAAGTCACCTCAACACCGTCCCTATACTGGTCGAATTTTCTTCAGAGTGCTGTTGAAAACCGGATAGCCAGTGGGAAGGATACCAGTTTGTGGTCTTTAAGTCACTCGCACCTTAAACCGATGTCTTGCCAAGCTTGTGGCCTCTTCCCTGGGCAGTGCAGTAACATCCCGACGTCCTCCTTCTTGTCCCACGACTGAAGCTCATGAACAGCGCGATCTGCAAAACATGCCTGGTATAACTGTCTCAGCTACAGCTCGTCTTCATTTAAAAGGTACTGTGCAAGTGTGGTCCAGAACTCCGTTCAACCGCAGTGAAAGTTTGTGAAACTTTCCCGACTTTGAAGGCTTGTCCTTCCCTAAACCAACATCTAACTTTTCGTCCGACCAACTACTTCTAAAAATCGTGGCAAAGACTTAACCGTTTACTACCAGAACTGTGCTATCCTATCCAAGACTCTGAACCATTGACTTTGGCCCAGGCCTATTGAATTGAATTGCTGGTTGTAGTGAACTGAAACTATTTTCCCTACCTCTAAAAGTATGTGTGCTGTGGATTCTTATGACCTTGTCTTTTTACCCTTTTCTAAAGTAACTGAAGTGCCATTTTGCTCCCACTTCAGGGGAGCTGAACTTGTTCAGAAACTGATTGGATGTGTATTGTAGTATATTAGATTGTGATATTGAGCTACTCTTGCTAGTGGAATGTTTTTCAACTGACTGTGTAAATAAATGTATATTCTTTTACCAAGAAACCTTGAGTAAGTGTTTGAATCACTGTGATTGCTAGTCTTTTGAGTTGAGTATGTCCCATGGTGCATGTGAGGTGAATGCACAATTTTGAGGTGCTGACAGTGCCTTGTCCAAGCATGTGATTGTCTTTTGAGAATGCCAGACATGATTGGGCATGTGTGTTAATTACACTAACCTGTGTGTTGTGGACGGTGATGATGGTTGTGACCTTTGACACTGCCACTCATGTACATTTGCTTTGTGCAAAACAGACATCTGTCCAGCACCCTGGTGTTTGTGTTCTATGTCTCCCTATCCACAGCGACGATGGAAGAAGAGGGCAGAGAAGGCGCTGTGGAGCAAGGCAGCAGGGATGCCTCCACCAGGCACAGACCCAAGGCCCAATCATGCTCCCAGCTCATATCATCTGCGGGGAGCAAGGAGACTGTGCCGAGGCCAAGCCAACGGCCGCAGTTGCTGAGGGGAGGCCCAAGAGGGTGAAATCGGCCCTGGGCTCATCAGCAGTGGGAGGGACAGGTGAGGTAGCACAGGGGCAATCCGATGCGGAAGACGGTGGGGAGGCATCCAGGTTGGCAGAGGTGCTGGAGGAGGAGGAGGCTGCATCAGCCCAGCCCACGGGGCCCGGCGGGGATGATGACGTGGGTGTGACTGGTGCAGTCCAGGCTTGGGGGCAGGAGGCAGTACAGGTCACCATGGAGGGGCCTGGAGTGATCCAGCTCCTGGGACTGCGACTGCACCACTATGCACCTGCGGGCATGCCTCAGGCCGGACCCAACCACCAATACCTGCGGGTGTCACCATTCGGAACCATGTGGAACCGGTGCTAGCTGGTATCATGAGGTGGACAGGCACCATTCATGATGCTGTGCAGGCTTCCAATCTGGGGCTTGCATGTCATCACGAGGAGGTCTGCCGTCTGGTGAACTGGCTAGCACATTTCCTGGTCTCAAATTGGGTGCGTGGGCTGGTCACTTCTGCAACCCCCTCCTCATCTTCCTCCTCTGTGCGCCAGTCGTCCTCCCTCTGTCTTCCGGCCCAGATGTCACCAGTGCCCCCTGTGTACCTGTCCCAACCCCGGGGGCCAGTCTGGTGGAGACCACAACCCTGCCAGAGTAGGGAGTGGAAGTTGGATCAGCCAAGGTGGTCACCACACGGATCCAGCCAGCGACAGGATCTGTGCCATTGGAGGAAGAGCAGGCACCAAGGAGCAGGGCACGTGCACAACAGCCCTGGGGGTTGTCATCATCCTGGAGGCTGTCCTCGAGGCGCAGGCACTGGTCAATTTGGTAGCAGCAAGCTCGGAGTAGGAGGCTACAGGACTCGGGGCATTCAATCGCAGGGAGGCAGGTATCACCCATCAGGTAGGAGGCAAACGTGGACCTTACACAAAGGATGTCTTCCATGTGGGAGCGTTTGGGCCAGCAGATCGGGGCAGAGCGGCAGCGGGCACGGGAGGCAAGACTCACCATGGCCAGGGCGGAGAATTCACTGCATCGGGCATAGAGGCGAGCTGAGGTCCTCAAGGAGACTTGCAGGGAGTTTGAGAGGAGCATGTTTGAGTCCCTGCAAGCCCTCGAGGGGGAAGCAGAGTGTGATGCTGGAAATGCATCGGTGGGACAGGGCCTCCGAATCCTTGTTCTTTACTGCTTTTTATCGTGTGTTCTGTCGTGTTTTCCGCGCAGTAGTTCATGTGAGACTCCTGGCGGTGCAGCTCTCTTTCTTTTGGTTTGATGAACGGACCCGTGGGATACCCTTATGGCCCTAGTGTATGTTTTCGGGCACCTCTGGGTGGCCCGCATAGCAGGGTATGGGCTGGTGGCAGCTCTATGCTGAATTTGACAGGTGCGCGGAGTATCCTCCTTTTTGGGATACCCCGGCCCTGCCATTGGGATCAGTTGATTCCTGATGGAAAACAAGATGGCCCTGGTGGCCTCTTGCTTTCTATTACCCATTACCTTGTTTTCCCAAAGTCCTGGGAAGCCCTGACTCTGTCCCTTCCCCCTGACTGGCTGTTGGGTGGAAATGCCATATATGGTGTTGTTGTGAAGGCCCAGCCAGACTAGCTGGAGCCTTCCCGGTGATGTATGTTGTGGGTACTTCCTGTGGGTGGGACCTGGGTGAATAGAGTGTGTGACGAATATGCATTCTGTGTTGTGGGTGTCGAGCATCTGGTGGTTGACACAATGACTGAGACAACCCTGCTCGAAACCGGTATGAATGCAGCTTGGAGTGTTGAATGGCTCGGTACTTGTCCCAATACACATAACTTGTTGTGAGTGTCTGGAGAGAAGTGAATGGCATGAATACCTTTTGTGCCTGATTGGCTGCCTGCCTGCATGAATGCCCTTAGTCGCGATTGGATGCTTGAGTGTGACCCAGCGGAATGAATGGGAGATCAACAGTATATCTGGGGACCTCTCACTGCTAGGAATCGTGTTCAGAAGCTGAAGTCCACTACGACGAGTAACTGGAGTAACTGACGCTTTACCTTGAAGCCCTGCTAGACGAGAAGAATTGCTGTTGCTCTTCTTCACAATCTGAAAGCTGCTGTGCCTCCAAGGACTGACCAGAGAGGACCTGGTAAGGCGCCCTCTTCTCGAGCTACGAGGGACCATCGTGCACAGCTGATCTTTGCCAAAGCTCCCTGATAGACAGACCTTCGACAGGCTGCCGTCCCGAGACGGGGACTGCCGCCGAATCTCAAAGAGAAACACCCAGACTGCTGTCCGCCACTGTCGACGACCGCCGTCACCGACCGGAGCCGCCGTGCTCCCGTTTACCTAAGAGCTTCAATTGATCATTGGACGCTCTTGTCTGCATCGTCACCGACTTGTCTCCCGCTGGAGAAGGCCTGACTGTCGACGTGCCGAGGAGCGTCCACCGGTGGGTTTCCCGCCACCTAAAGACCACAGAGACGCGGACGACTCGACTCCGTTGCTGGGCCACAGTTCTTCATCATCTCTTTGCGGTCCAGAACTATCGTCACTGAGGTGCCCCGCACGCCTCTTCCTTGCAGGACGCCAACGCTCTGTCGTCGACGAGCACCGCTAGGAACGAAGCTGCCACATCACGGCCGTAGTTCAACCTGTTCACCGTCGGACGTTCGACGACCCGTGACTCCCGCCATAAAGGGAGGGCACTCAAGAAGGGCCGTTGATTCCCTGACACCGAACGCCGAGGTCCTCGACACCTCTCGACGATCCGTGGCTCCTGCCTGAAAGGGAGTCACTCAAGAAGGATCGGTCGACTCATCATCAGAGACCTCTACTCCACCAGGTACATTGGGGGGGTAAAACCTTAATAGGAGGGAGTAAAACTATCGGACAATATATGGACTGGGCTTGTGCTATATATCTTTATTTACAGGTTGCCCAGGTGGGGGGATCTCCACACAGAACTGTGCCTAGTGGTAGGGGTCAGAATTCTGCCTATTGTTTCAACCATCTTACGTTCCTGCCTATCTCTATTGCTGGTTTCCTCGTTATTAATCTGTGTGACATTTTAACCGTACCGTTGATGCACTTTAATGAGATTGGATAACATTAGTGGTACCACTTTAGAACTGTATATATTTATCATTATTGACTTCTGAGTACAAAGTGTGTTATTGTGATCGTGTACATACCTTTGAATATTAATTATATAAAGACTGTGTTTTCAGTAATACAGTGTGTGGACATTCCTTTGTCGGGGTTCGGGGACTACACTGTACTTAAGAACCAGCCTGCATCACCTCCTGAGAAGCTAGGCCTTGATTGCTCGTCCGCATATCAATAATAGAGAATCTTGGCTGGGGTCCTCTGTGCCTCTCCTCTACCATACAGAGAGCAGAAGTACAGACACCCCCTATCAGTCTTTACACAGAGGCCCGCCTAGTGGAAGTGGAGGCAGTGTTCAATGATGCCTTGGCCGAGACTATGAGGAAGCATGGTGAGGAGATGGTCTAGCCTGCTGCCATTGTATATAGTTATTTAGGTGTAAGTTTCATTTTTTGGTTCCCTTTTTTGGAAGTTATTGGACTGTGCTCCACCTTTTGTATATAGTTATGTTTTGGTGTGTCATTTCGTGGATTATTTTTTCATGTTTTTGTTATGCATTTGGGACAATGGACCTTTTATACTTGTACTTAGTTTTCAGCTTTCTGGATCCTTTTGTGTTCACCATGATGCAATGGATTTCTTTTCATTTTGGTTTTCATTTTCAGAGTCATTTAATGACATGGACCACATTTTTTCGTTTTAACATATTTTTTTGTGACCTTATTTATTTTCAGGAAATTCATGTGAATTTCATACTTGTTTCAATATATTTTCTTATTTTTACTACAAGTGGTGTTTGGTCTTGGAATTTTTGTTAGTTTGACACTTCCTCTGTTCTGTGTGTTCCAGATGATGACCAATGTGGTTCATGTGTGTGCGCACAAGCATGCATGTGTCATGTTTGACATCAATTCGCATGGGGCATGTCCTGGTGTGCATGACCAGTGGATGGGTGTTAAGGTGGAGTTGGAGTGTGCACCGTGTGGTGGTCTTTGATTTCACATGTAAAGCATATTTGTGTCTTGGTTCTCAGAGTTTTTGGGAGGGTGGTGCGTTGGGTGAGTGATGGGAGTGTGTAATTTTGAAATTTTTGGAACAGGATTTGCTTGATGCAGTGTCAGTTCCTTCACAATCATGTCTTTGTGCTAATTTCATTGTATCTCATGTAGTTGGACATCCTGCTTTGCTATTCCCATTTTCCTATTGGTAGGGTTTGAGACATGGACAGACCAATGCTGCAGTATATGTTGTTAGGTAGCGGTATGTTTGCCATGTACACAATTATGACTTGAGTCATTACTCAGTGTTTGTGCTTTTGGTACTCTTCTGCCCTGATGAGGTCCTGTGGAAATCTGCTGTGGTCAGCGGTGTACCCTCTGAACTTGTCATAAGGTCCCCTCGCACACCACTTGCACACCGGCACTGGCACCCTGGCATGCACAATCTTTAGACTGTTTTTATGTATGCCAACAGACACCTACCGACAGTTTGCGACTCCTGTTTTCACTTAGGCTTGGAATTGACACTGGCTGGGCAGATTAACTTTGTTGTCGTTTGGGTGTTTTTCTTGAGGTGTCCTTCACATGTGCAGAACTGCCACCTCCGTAACCACATTTCATCTATCAACACTTCCCAGGCATGGGCACCGTCTCAATATCACCTGCCCAGACACATTTCTAGTGTCTGTCTTCACTCAGTTCCCCCTCCCGGGACTCTTTGGCCCTTTGCACACTTGTGTACATGTGCATTTTGCGAATGGCATGTGATTTGATTGGATTACATGTCATGCCCCTCACACATGGGAGGGTCACTTGTGTGTTTATGGATAAACATGTTCATGTAATCTGTGCTCATTGAGGCTCATGCCATGTTATGCCAGGCAAATTTCTCTTAATGTGACACAAATCGTGGGTGCTTTGAATTCTGTCATGGTGTGTGTATTTGGACATGTGGTTTTTATTCTGTCACATTACATGCAGGGCTGCTCTTTGGCATACACTTTTGTGATGTGTATGTTGGGATGTGGTTGCAGTCAGCAATTGTATGTGATCACCTGGGACACTGATGCGTGTGGGCCAGGTGTTTGGCTTTTTTGTTGTTTGCTGTATGTTTTGTGGACAGGTGGTTGAGGGTGGTGTCAATACATGGCATGCAAGTTCACAGACAGGCCATCAATGGAGTGTACATGTGTCACTATGTCAGCATCCGGCATGCAGGTGGTGTCCAGTATGCAAGGCCTGCGGGTGATGGGGGTGGGGGTGTCCCATGACACAGGGCCTGCCTGCAGGTTGCCATGACCGTGATGGGTGATGGAGCTGGGGCCCCCATGTGGTGTGGGCTGCCTGCGGGGTGTGGTAACGGGTGATCGGGGTCCCTTGTGGTGTAGGCTGCCTGTGGGGTGTGGTCATGGGTGATGGGGGCTGGGGGGAGTCCCTTGTGATGTGGTCTGCCTGCCGGGTGTGGTTACGGGTGATGGGGATCCCATGTGGTGTGGGCTGCCTGTGGGGATTGGTCATGGGTGAAGGGGATGGGGGGTCCCTTGTGGTGTGGGCTGACTGCAGGGTGTGGTCATGGGTGATAGGGGGTCCCTTGTGGTGTGGGCTGCCTGTGGGGTGTGGTCACAGGTGATGGGGTCCCTTGTTGTGTGGGTTGCCTGCAGGGTGTGGTCACAGGGGATGGGGGTCCCTTGTGGTGTGGGCTGCCTGCAGGGTGTGGTCACGGGTAATGGGGGTCCCTTGTGGTGTGGGATGCCTGTGTGGTGTGTTCATGGGTGATGGGGGGTCCCTTGTGATGTGGGCTGCCTCCGGGGTGTGGTCATGGGTGATGGGGCTGGGGAATTCCCATGCGGTGTGGGCTGCCTGCATGGTGTGGTCACGGGTGATGGAGGCTGGGGTATGGCTGTCCCGTCAGGAGGGATCTGCTTCCAGTGGATTTGTGCGTGTATCACAGGGTACGCGCTGAGTTTCCACACATTTTAGCGGTGGTGCGTCCGGGATAATCGCATGGTAACTCAGCGCGTAGCTGCCCGCACTCCGCCAAATTGCGTGGAAACTCAGCACGTACTCCGTCCTCACACCACCAAATCGCATGGAAACTCAGTGCATATCCTGTCTGCACCCCAGCCAAATTGCGTGGAAATTCAGCACATACACTTTCCGCACCCTCGCCAAATCACGTGGAAACTCAGTGCATACCCCGTCCGCACACCAGCCAAATCGCGTGGACACTCAGCACGTACCCCATCCGCACCCCGCCAAAAATCACGTTTAAACTCAGTGCGTACCCCGTGTGCAACCCCAGCCAAATCGTGTGGAAACTCTGCACGCACTATGTCTGCACACCAGCCAAAACATGTGGAAACTCAGCGCATGCTGTATGCTGGACCAGGGATGGCACGGGGGCTTGCACCGTGTTAGGCATTTCCCTAGCTTTACTGCGCATGGGGGCGTGTTGGGGGTGTTACTGGCGCTGCTTGATATTCCTTGCGCCACGGGTAGTGAGGACTCTGAAAATCCATGAATCGGCCACAAATTGTTTCTTTGCTCCATCTCGGCACACAAAGCTTGCGCATTTTCTGTACTGGATTCCATGAATCGGGCCCAGTATGTAACAGTATCACTTCTTCTCAGCAACTTATCTACGATGCAGAGTTATACTGTAGCAGCCAAAGTGCAAAATATATAATATCATCAACAGGTGACTGTATACACACACACCATACACTCCTAAACTCACTTACTAGTGAAACTACAAATCTACTTCAGTTTTTACCACCTGTGGTAAAATGAATTACCACCTCTGGTAAAATAAGCCTAGTTATTGTGAACTCTCAGTCTCTGTGCAAATGAATGCAGTCACGGAAAGAAAACCCAAGTCCATTTGTTTTGATTTTCCACTTTTATATACTAATGCTGTTCAGAATTATTCAAATAAAATACATTTGCGGTATAAGCCATGTGCACAACAAAAATAGAATATTATATTTTATATTACAAAGCTCGCCCCCATCAAAAGGCTTCCGAAAGTATTATCTTACCCAATGTCCTTGTACATGAAGAAATTGGCAAGAAATGGAGTTTGAGAGAGAGAAAATCAAAGCAGCAAAGCAACTTTTTTTGAATAAACATTTGAAGATATATTGTTTTAAACATTAATGACCATTATACATGAAAACAGTCTGCTAATCTTGCCTGGCTAACTGCAATGCCTTCATGCGGCAAATCCTCACTTATGAACCATATTTACCTAGAAATTGGTGAGATTCCTGACACAGCTGACCATGGAAAACCTTCTCACTTGGTTTGCCACGGATAAGGAATGTCACGACCCCAGCAACTACAAGCACTGTCTCAGCCCAGCTCTCGAGAAGCCCTTAAGAATGACACGACCTGGATGTCAGTGGATGTCTATCTCCCAAGTCCATGCGTTTTGATTTTCCACTTTTATATGCTAATGCTGTTCAGAATTATTCAAATAAAATACATCTTGCGATATAAGTCATGTGCACAACAAAAATGGAATGTTATATTTTATATTACAAAGCTCGCACCCATCAAAAATCTTCCCCGAGTATTATCTTACCCAATGTCTTTGTACACAGAGAAATTGTCAAGAAATGCAGTTTGAGAGCGAGAAAATCTCAGCAGCAAAGCAACTTTTTTTTTTAATAAACATTTGAAGATATTGGGCCTCATTACGAGTCCAGCGGTTACTGCAACGGTAAAACTGCCTGGTTACCGCCGGACTCGTATTACCGTTCCGCCTCCGTGACTCCCGCAATTACCAGGGCATTACAGCCCCGGTGTCCCGGGAGTCACTGAGGCGGAATGGTGTTAATCCCCATTCCCATTGAGTCCTACAGGAATCAATGGGAATGGGGAAGGGGAAACACTGGCACTCGTGATGGTGCTGGTGCTTCCACGTCCGCCTGCAGGCAGGAGGTGTTCAACCCGCCAGGGCAGACCTGGCGGGAAGATCACCTCCCGCCTGCAGGACTCGGGATCGGGCGGTCCGGGATTAACAGTGGCGGCGGGTTTACCGCCACTGTTAATTCTGGACCGCCCGACCCGTAATGAGGCCCATATTGTTTTAAACATTAATGACCGTGGAAAACCTTCTCACTTAGTTTGCCACCAATAATGAACGTTACGACCCCAGCTACTGCAAGCACTGTCTCAGCCCAGCTCTCGGGAAATCCTCAAGAATGACACAACCTGGATGTCAGTGGGTGTCTATCTCCTAAGTGACTCCTGCACGTCTGACTTGCACACCCACTCCCAAGTCCTTTTAAAACCTCCCACTGCCATTCAAAAAGAATCCTTCACCTTTGACTAGATCATGTCATCCCAGTATTTTTCCTTTTGAGAATGCCAATTCTGCTAACTTACAATATGTAACATTTCCTTCCTTTTCACACAATGATGTCCTTGCAGCGCATTTTTCATCTTCCTCAGCTGATACTATGCTGCATGTTTAAAAAATCTCATTGAATGAAGCCACGTCCACTTCAAATTTGGATTCAGATGATTTGCATATAAACTAATTTGCACTCAATGCTAAAGGACATGGGATTCAGTTAGTTAATTGAGATTGTATTAAGTTAGTATGCTAATCTATATTAGTTATTAAGTTTGGTGCAATTTCAGGCAAATGAAATAGAATCCTGAAGGGAACAATTTTAAACATGTGCTTTTGCATTTCTACTCTGACAGACAATACTAAAACTAACTCCCAAAGTATAGTATTAGGCAACTTCAACTTGGGTCGGGCCGACCCTAACGACACTGCTGCCCTGACCATTGACAACTTGCTTACTAACTCAGGCTTCACCCAGCACATCAACTCACCCACTCATTCTAAGGGTAGAACCCTTGATTGGATAGCTGATTTCAACTGTGAAATCAATTTGCTTTCCAACCAACCCTGTGTGTGGACCGACCACCATACTATCACCTTCAAATTCCCCACCAAAATCTCCAGTCCCACTCCTAACGTTGCACCTGCTATTCCCACACGTAATAAGTGCGACATAACCTGTGACAAACTTCTCCCTCTCATCCTTCTGATTCTTAATGAACATGCACGGACCCCACCGTCCTGGTTGACACCTTCAACCACACTATGCTAAAAGCCCTTGAACCTCATTGCCCCATCTAAATTGAGAAAATCTAAACCTCGAGCTCACCTTAACTCGTGACTCGTGGTTCACACCCCAATTCAGAACTCTATGCAAAGAAAAACGTATTGCTGAGTCTCATTGGAAAAGTAACCCTTCAACAGCTAATAAATCTAGCATCATCCTAGCAACATTAAATTATAAGGAACCTATACTTCAAGCTAAAAAAGACACTTACAACAAACTTATTGAGCATGCCAAATCCAACACTAAATAACGTTTTAGAATCTTAAAAGAATTGGAAACCCCTGTCATGACACCTGACACTTGCATCAAAGATAGCACTTGGTGCACTAATATCCAAAACACACTCCTTGGTAAAATTGCCACCCTACAAGTCAAAATGAATGACAAACAAACTAACTTACAATCCAATCTGCAACCAAACTCTCTCCCTATTGTAAGCAACCCCATCCCAGATTCATTAACTCTGTTCAACTTCTCACCACTATCTATTACGGAAGTGGAAAACATTATCAATACCCTTAAACCCTCCAAATGTCAAGGGGACCTCTGCTAGGCGCCCATCATTAAGGAAGCAGCCCATGAGCTAGCTCCCTTTATCACTACACTCATTCATTCCTCCTTTAGCCCTGGGATTGTACCAAACAACTTGAAGGATGCTTGGGTTATCCCACTCTTAAAAAAGCCAACCTTGGATGCTAATATACCTACTAACTACAGGCCCATCACCACGGTGCCCTTCCTCTTAAAAATCCTTGACCGAGCTGCCTACCTACAGATTCAAGACTATCTCGAATCCAATAAACTCTTAGGTCTAAGGCAATCAGGGTTTCGGCCACGACATGGCACTGAAACGGCCCTCATTGACCTTAAAACGCAGATCGAAGACCTCAGAGATAAGGGTAAACTTGCTTTGCTACTTCTTCTTGATCTCTCCGCTGCGTTTGATCTTGTCAACCATCAAATGCTGCGTCGACACCTTAAACTAGCCGCTCATTTCTCTGATAAAGCCACAGCATGGATCAGGTCATTCCTGGACAATAGATCGATGCGTGTCTTCTCCCCCCTAGCAGCGGCGTCACCTTCACCCGTCACCTGCGGGGTACCACAAGGCTCTTGTGTTTCTCCTACGTTGTACAACGTGTTTACAAAACCTTTATTCAATATTTTGGACTATCTGGGTGTCACATATACCAATTATGCTGACGACACCCAGATACTCATTCCAATCTCAGGAGACTACGCGTCTGACTCTCTCTCTGTCAACGCTATCTACCAAGTCATCCAAGCCTGGATGGCGCAGCACGGACTCTGTCTGAATGACGAAAAGACAGAGCTCCTCATTCTCGGCTCCCCCAAAAATTATCCAAACTGGTCCCTATATTCAATTCATTCATTATCGATGGTAACATTATCAAGGCAACCAAGTACACCAAAACACTAGGGATCTACATTGACTCCATCCTTTCACTGGCAAGACAAACTAATGCAGTTTCATCTGCAGCGGCATACACCTGCAAGCTTATCACAGCTAGCCACCTCTTCTTATCACCAGCCATCTGTGTCACTCTTGCCAGGACTCTTGTACTGTCAAAAATGTATTATTGTAATGCCATCTACCTGGGCACTAATCAAAGTAACCTTAATAAACTACAAATTATCCAAAATAACGCCATCAGAGCAGCACTTAACATCCCCAGGAACCAACACATCTCAGACACCAAACGTAATCTTCATTGGCTCCCGGTCCATCAACGCATCTCACTGAAAACACTTGCCCTCACAGATAAATGCTTATCCAACCAAGCACCTGGATACCTAGCCAATAGATTCGCCCTACACAATACTAACAGACCTCGCAAAACGGCCCAGTCTAACTGCCTCTCTATACCACGCTTCAATCTTCAAAGATCAGGCAGAGCCAGCTTCCCAGTGTTGGCGGCTAAACTCTGGAACTCGCTCCCTAACCCACTAAGAGCAGAACCATCCTTCTACAGATTCAAAAACTTGGCCAAAGCTTGGCTTACTGCCCAAGACCCATCTACCTTGTGCTAACCTCCCACCTTGCGTTAGCTCCTTTTTTCATGTTTATAGGTTATGACTATTATGCTCATTTCGTTACTGCCCATGTATATATCTGTTACTTAAAATGCAACTTGTAATGCTTTATATTCTTTTGTTCATGTTGTATCTAACTACGCGATTATGACTATTATGCTCATTCATGCAACTGACCATGTATATATCTGTAACCTAAAATGCAATTTGTAATGTCCAGTCCTCCGCTGCTCATGTTGTAACTAAACTACGCGCCTGGATGCCCTTGGGCCTGGTGCGCTCTATAAATAAAATAAATACAAATACAAATACACTCTGTGCAAATTCTATTATGCGCGCTAGCTGCATTTTCCACTTATGATATTTGTATTTCTATGTTTCTGTGCAAATGAACCCCTGTAACTCACAACCCCCAACTCACTCACAACCCCCAACTCCTACACACTCACAAGGATCTACAGACATGTGGTAGCTCACTGTACCTTTTACAGAGGACCAATATCCATTTGCAGATCTGTCTGGTCCCATCCACCTGGGCAGTCCAGCACCAAAAGTCTAGGCAATTCTCTTCTGAACAAGAGTGCTAACAGTACTGCCAGGCACGCGTTTGAGCCTTATTGGACCTCATCAGTGAGGTGATGCTGTGCCTCTCTAAGCAAAGTAAGCAAGGTTCCACATCTGAAGCATGCTGGGCAATTTAGTGATAAACCCCAAGTGTTATAAGTAAAGGTGTGGGAGCCCTTCTGCTGAGAATGAGCACAGCCAAATAAGCTTTGCTATGGTTAGGTTCCCACTCAGGACAATTTACAACCACATTTTAGCTATCTGTAACTTTCACAGGGGAGATATATCCATTTGTTTATCAGTCTGGTCACACACACTTGGGCTGTCCAGCACTGAAATGCTGGGCAATTCTCCTCTGAACAACAGCAAACCTCGACACATGTTTCTGCCTTGTTGGGTCTCATCATTGAGGTAAACCTGTGGCTCTCTAAGCACAGGGGTATCGGTAGAAATTACCGAAAAAAAGTTTGCCCAATACAAAAGGTTGTAAATGCATGACACCAAAGGATCGAACACCACAATGTTGAAACTTTGGTGGCATGCATTTAAAACAAACAATGCAGGGGTTGCAGGGGTGTCCTCTTCAGCACCGCGCTCACCATACTATACAGTATGGTGAGTGGGTGTGCGGGGACACCCTGAAGCACACCCGAAAAAAATTAAAAAATAAAAATAAAAATGGGGGCTGCGCGGGTGTCCTCCGCAACACCCCACACACTACACTGTACAGTATAGTGAGCGGGGTGTTGCGGGGGACACCCCTGCAGCACTCCCGAGAAAAGGAAAAAAACAAAACAAAACAAAAAACAGGGCCCCACAACACCCTGCTCACTACACTGAACCGTTCACAAAAGTGAAAGGGAACTGGTGCAAGGTAAGTAGGGTGTGCGTGGGGGTCTGTTGGGGATGTGGGTGGGGGTGTGTTGGGGTGTGTTGTGGGGGTGTTCTGGGTGGGGGTGTAGGTTTTGTAGTGTTTTTAATAATATGTTTGCATGGGAAATGCACAAACATTTTGTGTTCGTGCATTTCCCATGCAAACTTTTCCGTCGCAGCAAAGGAAGCCGCGGTCGGATCACACAGATCCAACCACAGGAGCAAGGGGTCCATGTCTGGATTACCCTGGGCAACCTAGGGTTAAACCCCAAATATTGCACAATTAGCAAAGGCGTGGGAGCCCCTCTACTTAGAACAGATACAGCCAAATAACCTGTTCTATAGATGGGTACCGACTCAGGAGGGTCAACAGCGATCTTTATCTCACTGAACCGTCAACAGATGGGAATTATCTTGTAGGTAATCCCCACATGAAAAACCAGAAAAGTGATGGGTGGAAGGTTTTGAATCAATCAGAACCACTGGCATTGCTCTGGGCAACCTTTAACACCACTGTTGTTTTAGTCCGTCTGTGCCATTGCAAAAGGGGTCCAGCCATATGCAAATAAGTCAGGTACTGCCACAAATGTCCGAACTGCTAGGCCAGGTCCCCTCTGCATGGAAACATAGGCAACCCCCCACAGGACTGAATCCACCCCTGATTCTGATTTTGATGAAATATCTACCATTGCATCGGGAATTAGACACCAGGAGGGAATTCAATTTCTAGTGAGCATTACCTCCTGCACCGATTGTTCAAGTTCGAGGCACCCTTCCTCTATGCCAGGGGTGGCAAAGAGAAACCCCATGCTCTTGAGTAGGAGAGCATGGAAGCACACAGAAAAGGAGTCATACAGGTGAGAATCCTGGGCAAGGTCAGGTCTGGAAAGGGTTCAGAGAGGCCTCACATACCGATATGAACAAGTGTTGACACTGCCTTATTGCTGATGGCAGAGGAAGCATCAAAGAGGTGAGTGCTCCCCTTCTCCCCCTGACCTGTAAACTCCTGGTTAGCTGGGTCACTGGTACATGGGCTTTGGAGCAGGAAGGGAATAGAGGCACGGTACATCCACCTACCCAGGCTTCACTATAACTGATGGTGTGTGAATTGGTCTGGCAGGGTTTCCTTCTCCACGCAAAGGGAGGGGACAGATCATAGCTAGGTGTGCATGCAAGGCTGGGAAGTCACACAACTCACAGATTGCTCTGGTAGATGAAGTTCCCATCCCCGCCCAGAGGCTAGGATGGGCTTCTGGCCCAGATAGGCTGCAGGAGGTTAGACAAGTAGTTGCAGCAGCAAGGCCCAGCATCACCCTCCATCAGGTGGGACATTTTCTAAACCACAACGGCTGAGTGGGGAGTGTTTAAGACATTCTTCCCATTCCCCTCTTGCTCTCCAGCAGTAATGATTCAAATGTCATCAGGTGTTAGAGTGATAGATTTTGTTAGTCCTGATACAACCTGATCATGGGGAAGAATAAGAAAAGAAAAAAAACGTTCTCCCACACGACACAAGTTGACTTGTTCAAAATATGAAGAAATAATCTAGAGGGTGATCAGGGTGTAACAGATGGAACTGAACACCTTAAAGCAGCAAGGTTCAGGGCCAAGATGGGACTCCTCTGACCCTTTTCTGCCTCTTTCTCAACACTTTATCCTTCTGAGAATGAGGGTAACCCCAGAGGGAAGTTACTGGATGGGAAGCCTGTTCCTAAGGTCCTAGAAGGTTAGCCAATTGATTCAAGTTCAAGGACACAATTCTTGGGTTGGAAAGAGAGAACCAACTGACCAGCAATTTGAGGGTGGTCCCAGGAAAATATTTCATGTGATACTTGAATTTGGAAAAAGATCTTGAAAGATTGGAAGGACACATAGAGGGTGGCTGCCTTAAGGTTCATGAAAAGGCTGTACCCACTGTTGGAGGATGATAACATGCCTGTGAATGTTGAGGTGGACTCTTTGCTGGCGAATTTAGCAGCAGATCTTCCATGCCATCTCAAGAGGGGACCATACAAGACCCAGATGACTGGAAATTTCAATTCTGATTCAAAAATGTCTTCTGCGGTTGCTCACCTATAATTGAGAATGTGGATGTATGCCTCTGATAATGCCAAATCTCTGTTATAGGACTTCCTGGCTCAGTATGATAAAATGGAGGGTGGCTCTGCTTGTTCAAACATATTCGAGGCCATTGACATGTAGGACACATTTCTGTCTGACCTGGCGTACAACCAGCTTAGGGCATCTTCTTTTGCAATAAGAACCACGATTGCAGACAGGAGACATTCTTATGGTCTGGATTGGAAGACAGAGATCACAGAGAAGTCAGTGGCCTTAGATTTTCCCTTCCAGGGTTCCAAGTTGATTGGTGATGACTTTGAGTTGGAGGCAGATTGTGCCCATAAGCCGGCCAAGCAGGTCTCCCCATCAGAAGAAGAGATCTCAGTCAGGAAGCGCCAGTTATCCTTCCTTCTGCCACGTTGTAGGGTTTGCTCAGGTGGGCCTGCCCATTGTGCTAAGGCAATTGCAAGTGTCTTTTGGCCCCCCAGAGTAAACAAGAATCTCTAGTGGTTAAGAACAAACCTTCCTCACTATGCTTTATCCCTCAGAAAGAGGGTAGACTATTGAAATGCACTAAGCAAAGGGCCCATTTTTTTTTAGAGCCCTTGGTATTACAAACCGTTTCCAAGGGACACAAAATATAATTTACATCAACTATGCAAGGTATTTGAAAAAGTATACACTGCACCCAAAGGATCTCAGAAACGGAACAGCTCTGGTCGGGAGGATCCAGTCTTTATGTATTAAGGGAGCTATTGCGGAGTTACTCCTGAGGGCAAAGTTATGAGCTGTTATTTAATTGTCTTGTTGATGCCCAAGTCTTCAAGTGGACTTTGCCTGTTCATCGATTTCAGGAGAGTCAATCAAGTAGTTCAGAAGATTGCCTTTTTGATGGGGACCTTGCAGCATATTATTCCACTTATCTTAAAGGGGGATTGGTTGACGTTGCCTGATCTCCTTTACTGAGTATCTTTCCATCCGCATACATCCCTCCAGCTGCCAGTTTCTGAGGTTCATGGTGGGGCAGGATCATTTTAAGTTTACTTTCTTCCCTTTGGCTCTGCACTGCTCCTTATGTACTTATCAATGTGGTGGCCTATTGGTGGGGAAGCTTCACGAGGAAGGGATAGCCATCTACCCCTACTTGGATGATTTGTTAATTCAGGGATATTGCATGGCAGACATGAGAAGGATTGCCCTCAAGATTTGCAAGCTTCTACGATTTCATGGCCTCCTCAACAAACTGAAGTAGTCTTTTCTGACTCAACCAAGAGGTTTCAATTCAAAGGTGGTGTCTTCAACACAGACACCGGCTGCATCCACCTTCAAGAGGATAGTGCCCTATCTCTCTAGGATAGGGCTTGGAAATTTCATGTTAGCTCCCTCTGACTAAAGCATGTTGTTGGTTGAGAATTCAGGGTCTGATGGTGGCCAAAGGTTTTGTAACTCTGTGGCCCTACTACATGTCAAGCCCCTTCTTTTCCATCTGCACATACATTGAGCCCTTTGGTGCAAGGATTTTGAGGTGCTGGTCCCGTGCCTCCTTTTGTGCCATATCAGTTAATATGGTGGCTTGTGAGTGTTTCATGCTAGGGTTTCCTTTGGTCTTGCCCCTGAAGCAATTCTCTGAAGCAATTCTCACCACGGATTTCAGATTTCAGTGACAGGGTGTGGGGTGCAGTGTGAACCAGAATACAGCCAGGACAGAGAATACTTCTGCACAGGCTTACATCAATCCCCAGGGGAGACATGGTCCAGCTTTGGGACATAATTGAGGGCACTCTCCTCTCTATCTGAACAGCACATGTCATGGTTACCAATGGTAAGGCTAGGCAGAAACCCCATACAACCAGCCCCAACTATGAGTCATTGCCTGGAGCTCTTAGTTCAACATTGCTTAGCCCCCCTAAGAGCACATGGACTACGAATAAGGGGCAATGGAGGAGCACAAGCATACATGGAAGGTTCATGTAGCAGAGGACTATCATTCCCATTATTCCTTGGTGTCCTCTAAACCTCATGTGACTAAGCTCTTGGGGGGCATTGTTGGGTGCGGACTATAAATAGCATGCCTGAGCTACACCCATGCTTAGTATTTATTTATTCTCAAAGCCTTTACCTTATTGGGACTCCTGGGAATGACTTACCTGGAAATATGGGTTCCTGAGCTCTATGGGTGTTTTCTTTGTTCTCCATTCTGATTACACCCTTCAGCCTCAGCACTGGAATCCCTGTAAAAGACAAGAACTGAGTACAGATTAGATAGATTGCAGGCTATTTTTTCATCAGACATACCATAACACCTGCACAGATAAATATAATAACTGTGTTTAAAAACATCCATGTATATCATGAAACATTTGGTGTTCTTTGCTGCACATAGATGTTTACTGAAGCAGATTGACATACATGCTAGAAACAGTCTCTAGGGCATACCAGCCACATCTATGGCCTGGTTTAGAATCTATTACTCAGCATTGAAGGTACAAACTAAAACCGTGAAACATAGCATTTCTAAAATGCATCATTGAAGAGCATAGTTGTCTTATTTACAACTAAGGTGAACCTAGGCAGCTGGACTGCATTGCCTTGGAGTGGGGTTATCTCCTGGGGTCATTGCTCTCAAAACACTAGACCTCCCCTCACCAATCACATCAGGACTACTCAACAGTGACATCACATTTAAGTCAGTCAAGGAGAGGGATTGAGCTGCAGAACTTCTGTGGGAAGGTTTCCCCACCCCCCTCATGGGCTCACCGCCCTTTGCACATGTTAAGAAGACACAGGGGGGTATGAGACCAGGTTGTGTCAGGAGGTCTCCACAGCACTTATGTGGAAATTAGGTGAGTGTTTACAGCAGGTGCGAGAGATGGAAAACTGTCCGATGGATGTCTTGAGTTGGTTGCTTCACCTTTGAAAGATTGGAGACTATCGAGTGAGGTCTACCATTCCCTGTGTCAACAGTGTGGTGTCTCCAGGGTGGATATGTTTGCTCCAGCTAAGAATTACCTCTAGCCCATATTTTCTTTCTCAAGGTCCATGGGGCAGTGACATTGGTGAGGTGATGCCTTGACATTTCCATAGCCATGAGCTTTGGTCTTTGTCTTCTCCCAAACTAATTACTTTCAAGAGTTCCCCCGCGAGACTTGGGTGATTCTTGTAGCTCCATGGTGGTCTAGGAGGTGGAGGTTTGTCTCCTTGGTCAAGATGACAGTCTTTCCTTCCTTATTTCGCCCTTTAGTGCCTCACCAGTGTGGTGCCCAGACAGCTCCCTGCTGACCAACATTTCTGGAGGGCAGGGCTTCCTCTTCCATTTAGGTTTGGAATTGTGCCTCCATTGTCACATGGTATACTGGACAAGGGTTCCTCCTGCTGGAATTTGGGGATCTTCCCAATTTCTCCAGTAGGGTTTTCATTTAGGGTGTGTGCATTCTTCCATCAGGGCTAAATGGGCAGCATTAGGGATTTACAGCAAAAATGGTGGGAGGTGGTTCCTGTTGTTCCCAATATTACCCACCTGCTGAAAGGTTTTTGGTGTATCCCCCTGGGAAAAGGGCTAATTTCCCTGTCAAGGGATCTGTCTATGGATCTTCTGACCCTTCAAGGACCTCTGTTTGAGCCCTTTTGTTCTGCCGACTTGATGTTTCTTACTATCAAAATCGCCTTTTTGGGTGGACGTTGCATCAGCTAGGTGTATTGGAGGTTTGGGGGCTCCCTTCTCCTCACCTTCGTATGTGTTGTTCTCCCCTGAGTCCATCACCACACAGTGTGGTCCTGCTTTCAGCTCGATTGTGGTCTCTATGTATCATCTGACTGAAGACATTTTGATTCCTTCCCTGCCTTTGAATTTGCCAGAGAAGGAAGCCAGTGTCTTGGCTCATCTGTATGTCAGGCATGCCCTTCATACCTATGTAGAAAGGACTGCTGAGTTTGAGGCCTTGTCCAGTTTGTTTGTTATGTTTGGGCCCTCACGATCGGCTTAAAGAAATGCTCTCTCTCCCTTGGGTTTGTCTCAGTGTCCCCCAGGTTCATGGGTGAGGCCAACAAAAGGGATGGTGGCCGCTTGGGTGGAGGCATGTGGAGTATCCATGATGGACACTGTTAAGAGTCTCCTCTGACATTCTTGAGACATTATCGTCAGCTCTCACCAGGACAGCAGGATCAGTCTTTTGCACTCTTGGTTTTGAGTGCTGTGTCCTGTTAATCTGTCCAAACAATTAAAAGGGCTTTTGGTGTCTACCACAATTCTGTACTTTGTATAGTTTGTATGGTAATTACTGGGACAAGGAAGAGGGGCGTGGAGGTAATGCCTGGAATATGTACCAAAGTATTTTTGTTCATGCTGGTGCAAATTCTGGGGCATTTGAATGGTGAAGAGTAAAGGACGTGGCGGAAATGCAAGTTCTGGTCCTCCCCCTCCTCTCTGACATGCAAATAAATGGAAATGGGGCATGACATGAATGGAAGGTGTAAAAGCCTTACTTAAGTCTTTTACACCTTGCATTTAAGTTATAGCCCTGTACAAAATGACCCCCATGGCGTCTATAAATGTGTACTATTGATAGTACCAGGAGGAATCTGTCAAGTATCTCTCTCTCTGTCTGTCTCCCTCTCACTCTCTCTACACTTCACTCTTTCTCTCTCCCTCTTTCTTTCTCTCTCTCTTTCTCTCCATTCTCATCTTCTCTCTCGCTATATATATATTATAGTTAAGGTAAACCAAAGTTATATAGGTTATTGAAAAATGAATTTGTGATGCTGGAAATGCCTTCTGGAGGGACAGGGTCTCCTAATCCTTGTCCTACTACTTCCCTGTGTATGATGTCTTTATGGTTCCTGCCACGAGGGCCCTGGACCCCTGGAAGTGCAGCTCTTCATCTGACATTTTGGTGAACAACACCCCTGGGGTATAAAAACACTAAAAATGTACCAGGAGGTAGGGCGAAGCCCCAGAGGATTAAGAATTTGCATTGTTCTGTCATTTGATGAGGAGGATAAGTCAGCCTTAAATGATTGGGAGGAGTTACTAACCAATACACCTAAAACATGATGGTGAGAATCATAAATCAAGCTGCATTAACTCATGAAAAGACTACTAAGGATATCATCTCACTAAAAGAAAAAATTGAGAAACTTAATTATCTGGAATTGACTTTCAAAAACTATCAGATACTGCATGAGTACTTAGGAAATTTTACGATGGAACTAAGTAACCTGGAATGAAATGATAACAGAAAATTGATAATTCATCTGGCGCAAAAGGATAATATCTAATCTCATAAAATCAGTAATCACGATCTAACAGTCAAGATAGAGGTATATACCTTTGCAGAAGACTGGAAACCATAAAGGCTCAAAAGATTCACCAATTGGTAGTGAATTCACTGTACTTTTGTATGACCAATATAATTTTGCAAACCACCAAAGCAATACCCTTTAAGAATTGGAAACAATAATGTCACCTGCAAACACAGGGAGAAAAATCATAATCGACCGGCAATATTATCTGTTATTATTGTATTAGGAGAAGAATAAATATGGAAGACAAATATGAATCAAGGGATGCAGAACCAGAGGAGTTATTTTGACATCAAAGAGAATTTTCTAATACAAGTCCTCCCTCAGAAACAAACACATCACTGAGATATCTATTTGAACAATTGGAGACAACCCGCAAACGGGAACTATCTAAATGGTGGGAAATTAAAACACTAAAAATGTACCTGGAGGTAGGACGAATCCCCAGAGGACAAACAATTTGCATCTTTCTGTCATTTGATGAGGAGGATAAGGCAGCCCTAAATGATTGGGAGGAGTCACTAACCAATACATCTAAAGAATGATGCTGAGAATCGCAAATCAAGCTGCATTAATTCATGAAAAGACTACTAGGAAATCATGTCACTAAAAGAAAAAATAGAGAAACTTAATTATCCGGAATTGACTTTCAAAAACTATCAGATACTAAACGAGTAATTGGAAAATTTTACAAAGGAACTAAGTAACCTGGAATGAAATGATAGTTTGATTTATAACAGAAAATTGATAATCCAGCTGGCGTGAAAGGAGAATACTTAATCTCATAAAATCAACACCCCTGGGATACTCGTATGGCACCCATGGGTTGGGGTACACCCTTGTATCCCTTGTGTCTGTTTTTGGGCACCTGTGTGCTGCCCACAGAGCAGGGTATGGGCTGGTGGCAGCTACATGCTGACCTGGAAGTGGCTCTGAGTATCCTCAATTTTTGGCATACCCAAGCCCTGCCATAGGAATCAATGGATTGCTGAACAAAGGCAAGATGGCTACTGTGGCCTCTTGGTTTCCTTTGCCCATACTCCTTGTTTTCTCAAAGTCCTGAGAAGCCATGGCTCTGTTCCCATCCACTGATTGAATGTTGGGTGGATGAACCATATATGGTCCTGGGGGAAACCAATGCCTGACTAGCTGGAGCCTTCCCAGGGACTGTACCCTTGGGTGGAGCCTGTATGAATGGAGTGAGGACTCAATATGCATTCTGTCTTGTGGACGTTTGGTTTTGATTGTATGACACAATGCCTGGGCCAGCCCTGTCTGAAACTGGTGTAACTGCAGTGTAGTTTTCTGAAAGGCTGGGGAGTAGCCTCCAATCCACATCCTGTGTTTTGGGTGTCTCGTTTTGGGTGAATGGCCTGAATGCATGTGAGCTTCATTGGGTGCTGTCTGCATGAATTCACTTGTGTGTGATTGACTGGCTGAGCTTGGCTCAGCCTGAGTAAACGGGAAGTGTTTTGTATATCAATGGCTCCGACACTCACCTCCATGGTCAGAAGCCAAATATTGAAACTAAGGTCCAGAAGCTGCTAAAACTCTTGATCAAATGCAAAAGCTGCTGTGTTGCTCCAATGACTGATCCAAGAAAGGACCTGGATAGGCAACCTCTTACCGAGCTATGAGGGACGATCATGCACCTGCTGCTCTTAATTTGATGTAGCCTGGAAGCCAGTCCTGTGTGTGTCTTCCGGAAAAGGGGTCTTCATGAGTCCAGAAGAGGAGTGCCTGGATATCTTGATCCAAAGAAGTTCGACAGCATCTCCTAGTGTCCGGAGGAGTGTTCGTGACCGCTGGAAGCCAAGCTGTTGTCTACTACCCAGATGAGTGGGAAACCCTTTCATTGTGCTGCCTGATGCCCAGAGCTGCCACCACTGAAAGTCGCCCATGGCCACCCAGGGTCTTATCCTTTTTGTCTAGGCCATGTCAAGGTCCACATCAGTTTCGCCTTTGTGGCACATCCACAGCCAGAGTAGTGACCCACCAATGGAGCCAACTGTGATCGTCCAAACTGCTACCTTTTCGCACACTGCTTGGTTCCTTTCTCATTCTCGACAGCAGCATCTCAGCAACAACTCCCTCTAAGGATGGTCCATCCTTCTGGGGTCCCATTGAGTACAGCTGAGAAACTGCACCAAAGTACTGTGAAGAGGAAAAGAATGTTCGAGCCTCAGGAATCATCGAGGGGTCCCAGATCCTCAGTGGATCCTGTTCTCCTGTGGCATCCCAGGTACTTTGGGGTAGTACTCTTGACTCCCCTCCACTGGAACTCCCTACCGCTCCACCCCCACCTACCCATCTTTCCGCTCCTCCCTGAAAGCCCTTCTTCTCCACTCACCCCCGACTCTCCTTCCCTACCTCTCCCCCCCTAAACCCTTGCCCTCCTTCCCTTCCCCTCCCTCGTTCCCCTCCTCCCGATGACCTCATATTGTATGCTGTAACCACCTAAGGGTATTAAGATCACCTGGGAACTCCCCCTCTTCCCCTCCCTCCCCCTCCTTTTGAGTAAATTGTTCTATATACTGTATCACTAGTTTGTTTCAAGTTTGTAAATATGCTTCTTTCATTATGTACCTGTTGTTATTCTGTAAAGCGCTTTGGAGTAAAGTGCTATATAAATTCAATAAACATAAACATAGTAGGACCTGTAGGAAACAAAGCATACTATTATTAAGTATATTTGGACTGCGTGCAATATCCAAGATAAATGACACCTTAACTTTTCCCTTACAAATTGCCCAGCTGAGGGGATCATCACATAGTATCACTTATTTGAGTCTAAAGAAAGTATACTGCCTATGTTTGAATCTAACCTGCCTTTCTACAGCACTGTCTATGCAATTATCGAAGGATTAATGATTCCAATGCTTTTTAATAATTGTCAGCAATTGGTGCTTCCTAAATTGAATCTAAAGTCTATTGTGGTACCACATAGATGTGTATATATTTACCAGTGTTAAGATGCTTAAATTACAATATGTGTATATATTTATATGATCCTTATCTATTTTAATAAATGTGAAAATGTGTGGGTTTGTGGCTGAGTTTGTGGCGAAGCTTTGTTCCTTATACAATTCCACACTGTTTTATCAATCTGCACCAAACTTTGCACAGTTACCTGTTAGGACCCTCCGGTCAATACTGGCTACATGACCCCACCCCTTTTCCTGGGTTTCAGCACCTTCACACATGAGATGGTTGAATGACATCGGCGAAACATCAATATGGTCATAGAAGGACTGGTCTTCAACCCTAAAATGCATGGTTTCTGCAACATTTGCACCGCAGTGCACCACAATTAACTGCACCATGCCAGAGTAAGGCACCAGGTGGGGAGAGAGCACTGTAGGTCTCAATGTGCAGCAGCCCACCAACCCTCACCTCCCCCCAATATCTGCTCCTGTCAACCAGTCACACAGGCCCATTCTCAGTGCGTTTACTTCAGAGTGCAACAGCGACTGACAGGATTATTGATTTTCAACAACTGATGTTATGTTATGTTATTCAGACTTATTAAGTGCTCGGTCACCTGAAGGTATCATGGCGCTAGGGAAGAGAGGAGAAAAAGAACATAGATCAACTACAACAATGGCAAGAACAGATGTGTTTTGAGCATTTTCCTAAAAGCCAAATGATTAGAGGTATTTTTCAGAGTTGACGGAAGACTATTCCATAGCCGGGCTGCGGCCACCAAAAAAGCACAGCCTCCCATACGGGTGCAGCGGAATGCAGGAACACAAGTAGACCCACAGTGGCAGAACATTATAGCCGCGTGGGAGAATAGCGAGTAAACTTGATACAAAGATATTCGGCCCCTTGGTCATGCAAAGTGCGTTGCACCAGGCAGAGAGACTTGAACACAATGCGTTGAGCAACTGCCAACCAATGTAAAGCATGCAGCACCGGTGAAATATGAGCACTGTAAGGGGAGCCAGTAGCTACCCACGCAGCCATGTTCTGTAGGTACTGAAGCTGCTGGATTAGGGCCTTGGGCTGGGCTAAATATAATGAATTACAGTAATCAAGGCGACTAAGTACCAGGGCTGCAACTACAGGTGAACGAAGGTGTACAGGGATTAGCAGAAGCACCTTCTTGAGTATTTTGAGGTGGAAGTGGTCCGCCTTGCAGACCGCAGCAACCTGTGTCTCCATAGAGAGTGAAGCGCAGACAATCACACCCAAATTCTTCAACTTGACTGATGGGACTGGGAGAGGACCAAGAGTGGAAGGCCAAAAGGAGGACACCCAGAGTCAGGGATCAGGAGGAGAACCCACCACCAGCACCTCCGTCTTGCCGCCAGTTGTGGTTCATTCATGCCCCCACGGCAGTCAGGCACCGATGTAGACATGATGACAACTCAGCCTGCTCAAGATGTAACCGGATCAGAAGCTGTGTGTCATCGGCATAAAAATGGAACCTGATGCCGAAGGAGTGGATGAGACACACAAGGGGCCAGATGGGGCCAGATGCAAATATTTAAGAGAATAGGAGACAAGGTGGAGCCATGCGGGACACCACAGAAGTGTGCAAAGACACCCGAGAGAAAAGGTGAAAGTGAAAGAGTTTGGGTTCTGTTGGTCAGGAACGAGGTGAACCAATTAGGAACCTGACCCAAGATTCAGACTTGAGCCAGGCGGGAGAGTAGTATTGGGTGGTTTACGGTGTCAAATGCCGCTGAAAGGTCTAATAAAATCAGGGCATCAACCCCTCTCATGTCCACCAGCCTCGCCATCTCATCCTGAATGGAGACCAAGACGCTCTCCGTACCCCGGCCAGGTCTAAAACCAGATTGGGCAGGGTCAAAGAGCTCTGTGGAGTCCATGAATGAAGAACACAAAGAAGAAACTAGTGCCTCAAGAAGTTTCATAAAAAACAGTAAAAGTGAAATTAGGAGGTAATTAGATGGCTGTAGAGGCTTCTTAAGAAGGGGAATCGCAATCGCAGCCTTAAGCTCAGGGGGAATACTGCCTGACTGGCAAGAGGCGTTGACTGCCCCTGTAATCTTGCACAACAGCTCATAGGAGATGCCTTTCATCACAGCCAAGGGGATGACATCAGAGGGTGACCCAGACTTGATACGCTGAATATCAGTGGATACCTCAGATTGAGTAAAAAGAGGGAAGAGAGACCAGTCATCTGACGAGCGTTATCATGTCTGTCCACAGAACCAGTTCGTAGAAATTGTGCTTTTTTGCCAGTTTTATATAAAAGGACTGTGTTAGCACATAACATAGTGTGTGGACATTCCTTTGTAGGGGCTTAGGGATTCACTGTACCTAAGAACCTGTCTACATCCCCTCCTGAGAGTCTCTGCTTTTGGTTGCTTGTCCATACTACCATATAGAGAACCTTGGCTGGGGTGCCCTGTGCCTCTACCCAAACCATATAGTCGGCAGAAGATACGCCCTCCAGACTTTTGACTCATGGGACAGATTTGCTGAATGTTTGCAAAAAGAAGTTTGCCATGCCCCCCCCGCCCCCAAACTGGAAAGTTTCAGAAGTAGTCTTTGAAAAATAAAAAGGCGATTAAGAAAACTAAAAAACATAGTTTTGACCTGGTCCCCATTCATTTTCCCATAGACAAAAAAGGTCATTTTTTGCCAGACCGCACAACCCAATCTGATGGACAGATTTGGACCAGGTCTTCAACAACTTGGGAATGAAGTATTGACTCATAATCCTCTTGTGGTTTGGTGTTATTCTGTGCAGTACTTTTATTTACTATTTGATGGAAAAGGGGGTGCACACTTCTCCAAAATAGATACTATATCTTGGGTAAATTGCCAAGAAACTGAGTGTTTATAAATGAAACAGCTGCCATCTTCTTTTTTTATCGGTGCAAGAGATAGCCACGGTTATACCCTAGGATATAGCTGAGGGTATCTGAAAATAAAATGAGGTGGGGGAGGCAAGAGGACACCAAGTGAAGATTGGGAGTTAGAGGGGGGTTAGGGACCAGGTTTGCAACACAAAGCTCAAACATTTGTCACATATCCTCAGCTATAACCTGGTGTATAACTGCGATTACCTGACACTTCAACTGAAACTGCGTCACAGAAACAAGTGTTGTAGGGGAATGAGAGAGGGAAGGAGTAGGTGAGTAGGCCATCGAGGGATGTGGGAGCACTGGGTCCGAGCCTGGGAGGGAAGATAAGCATTTTTCGGCTGCCATTTTCCAGATAGCCACAGTTATGATAAAATGGAAATAACTGGTTTCATTGATTGTTGGTATACTTGTGGGTAATCAGCATCACACTGGCTATGACTTGGGGTATACCAGCGGCTAGCCAACATTTAAACTGAAACTGCATCACAGAAATTATGAGTTCGATACGGGAAATGGGAGAGCGCAAGGTTGTCAAGGAGACCATCAGGGGCGTGGTGGGAGCAGTCACAGATGTGGTGGGCATTTGGTGAGGGCAATTTTTCCCAATAGCCGCGATTATGATAGAATAGAAATAGGTGGTTTGATTGGTTGTTGGCATACATGCGGGTAATCAGCATCTCACCAGGCGTACGTAGCCTGGTTAAAGTACCATGCCAGTTGACTGGTTGTTCCTGTACATGTGGCTATGTAGAATACATTTCTGCGCAATAATCATATTATTCTGTGGTTGTTAGACCACACAATTTTCCATTTATTTCTGATTCCATGCCCTCACCTCTACCCTTGTGTAATTGTAACTTTGAAAGCTTGGTAATGTGAGTTTTTGAGTATGTACAAAATGTACTTGTATCTCCGGCTAAAAAAGGGTGTGTATAGCCGAGGGTGGAATAGCCACGGTTATAAAAAGATGATTGGAAAAAAAAGTTTTGTATGTGTTTTGGTGTTTGCAACTGGTTGATATTACTGTTATAATTGTGTACTTGCCTGTGAAAGGTTACAGTGAACATGTGTCTGCCATTTCAGTAGTTTGCCTATTATAGTCCTCATTTTGTGCCATTGATTTGTGAAAGTTTCATAGGCACCATTTTGTAGACTTTTGCCATTCTGATTGCAGAACTCACACTTGTGCACAAACCTATTTTGGTCTTTTGCATTAGTTGAAAGTGTCAGTAAATATTTACATATTTAAAGGTTTTTTGCAGTTGGTGTGTGTCAGCTATATTAAGTAATTGTTTTTTGTTGCTGAAGATTACAAATTAGATTTTTAATTAGATTTTTAATTAAGATTCTATGCTGTGCTGCATCGTCATTTTGAAGGGATAACTTTTTCAATAGTGTCAGTAAATAGTTACAGGTTTATTTGCAGAGGAAATTGTGAGAGTGCATTCGTGCTTTGATTCAGAGCTTGTTCTATCATAAACTATTGTTTACCCCCTTACAATTTTTTATTTGGAGATCCAAGAAGGTCTGGACAAATTCCTTTATTGTGGTCCATAATGGTTTGATGCACGGTCCATGTAGAATGTTTGTCTTGTGGAGTGTTTAAGGTTAATCTGAGGTTAAGGGTGTATTTGTTTGTACTTGTTCTAAACTTTCTCTGCAATAAAATGGCATCTAAGACCATGATACAATTGTAACATTTGCAGCACAAATGTTTGCACTGTTTTAGATCTGGTCTGGGCAGCAGTAGGGGAGGTTGGGTCCCGGTCGAGGTCGTGGAAGGTATGATGGTGGAGGTGGATGGTGCAAAGGTTGCACTGGTGGTTGCCGGTGCAGAAGCTGATGCCTCAGCAGCTGTTGGACGTCATACAGAGCTAGGCCCATGCGCTTTTATAGTGTGTTGCTCATGGGCCTTTCAATAGGCCTGATCAACATGGTCCCAGGGGACTTGGCCTAAGTGTTGAATGAGGTCTGAATGAGGTCTGATGTCCCCAAGCTCTTATTGTAATTGGCCTTTATGTGTGAGTGCGGAATGGCGTGATGTCATGTGGAATGTTGGGGTGTTGGTGGGTGATTGTGTTCTGTGTTCTAAGGGTGACAGTTAGAGTTTGTTAGCTGTCTTGGATGGATGCTCCAGTTTTTGTCCCACGTAACTACTTAGGGGCTCACAGTCATGGAATAAACTTACTAATTAACTTACCTCCTGACTCCAGCTTGGTATGTGAGAGAAGAACCCCATTACTTCACTGGCAATGATCTGGTCTTGGCTGCTGGGAGGGGGCAGCAGAATGACATTATACTGACCTCCAGAAGTGGCAACCATCTGGAAAAGTGCCAGTTGTGCTTGGGATCTGGAGAGACAGTGATCCTGAGTCATCCTGCAGGCCGAGTGGTGCAGGCACAGTCGTTTTTGGAGGTCAGGGTCTGGAGACATTGATCCTTGGCCATCCTGCAGGCCAGGCAGTGCAGGGATAGCTATTGTTGGGGCTCAAGGAGGTGGTCCTGGACCCAGAAGGTGTACTCTCTGGGTGGGCAGTGCTGGCAAGCTGTTTGGAGGGTCAGGGACCCAAAAAGGTCATCCAGGCCCCAGTAGGTGTACTGTTCGGGCAGGCAGTGCTGGCAAAGCCATAAGGCAGGTCAACAGCGTTGGCCATGGAGGATGCAGTTCCTGCGGTGTCTGCTGGTCAGCCATTCCAGATCCTTTGGTGGTGCCGGGATCCATGGTGAGTGAGGAAACCTGGCAGAAAGCGGGCTCAATGCCATGTATGGCGGTCCTGTGCTCCTGTTGGGAGCGAGGTTACGGTGAGGCAGAGCAGATCAGTAGCAGGATTTCCTACTCTCCTAACCCCTTCAAAGGAAATGGTGACGTAATCTCAAGATAGAAGACTGTTCGGAGGTCATGTGACCGGGCGCTGGTGTGCGTGCAGGCACTGCCCGGTACACAGTATCGTGGAAGCAACAGCAGTTTTGTTGCCAGTCGATGAGAATTCCGGCAGGGGTCTCCTGCAACGGTTATGGTTGCAATGGCAAGCTTTGGATTGGCAGCATTATGGAGAGCAAGATGCAGATTGCCATCTACTGGGAAATAAACCAGTTGGACTGGAGGAGGACAGTGGGGAGCAAGGTGACTCGAGAGTTGGGGTATGCCCAGGAGGAAATGGGTGTGCTTCAGAAGTTTACTGTGATAGTGGAGCATTTCTACTATGTTGGTGGAGTCCCATCAGTTCGTGATTTGTGCAGAATGGAACTGTTATGCCCCGGTCATTTGCACAAGGTGTGAGGTGAGTGCATATCAAGAGACCTCCGGGTGATGGCTGGGAGTTGTGGGCGTGGTTTGTGGATTCGCGTCGGGTCCGCATACATGTGATGTGGATGAATAATATGTTTTTGGTTAGTGTGTCAGGGAGGCCTGTGTTTTTTTTGTTTGTGCTGTTGTGGTGTGTGTAGTGGCTTCTGGGTTAGTAACATTTAGTAACATTTAATTGGTGGGGTTTGTCATGGGCTGATGTTTCACAGGTTGTTTTATGTCCAATATGTTTTCCTTTTCAGGGGGGAAATGTGGACATGCTAAGTGGGGTGTTCCTTGCATTTGGGGTATTGTCATTGTTGCTGCAAGTTGCTTTTATTTTATAGGGAAGCGGACATTCATATGGACAAGCGGGTGCAGGGAGCTGATGATTTTACCAGGTTTCTGGGTTTTTTGAGCTGTAATAATATGATGATGTGCTTCTCATTTGTAATGTGTATTTCATGTGCACTGTTGGGTTGGGTTCCCAGTTCCAAGATTGTAGCTTAGTGATGACATCTGTAGTGTCCTTAATGTATGCCTTTAGTTGAGTTGCCCTGGGTCTCAGAATATTGTCCAAATACTGTGAGATATTCTCTGTTGCCCAACCTATCCCACTGACAATCGGACGGCCCTCTGGTATTAAATCATATTGCTTGTGGATTTTCGGTAAGAAATATATTATAGGTATGGTTGGGTTCTTGATAGTAAGAAAGCTCTTTTCATTGTCTGAAATAAGACCTTTTCGATACCATTCCGAAATGTAGAGTTCCACTTTTTGTGTGAACTCATTGGTAGGGTTAGCTGGTAATTTCTCATAACAACCTGGGGTGTTGAGATGATTGCTGGCCATTTTCAAATAATTATCTCGGTCCATAATAACAATGTTCCCTCCTTTGTCCGCTTCTTTGATGATTATTGAGCGGTCGGTTTCCAATTGATGTAAAGCTTCTTGTTCCCTGAGGGTGAGATTGGGTTTAGTTTTGGATTGAGGATTTCTAAAATCCATTTTATACAGATCTTGAGATACTGCCTTGTAAAAGGTGTCAATGACATTGTCAGTTGCTAATTGAGGTACAAATTTAGATGTGGGTTTCAGCTCCTTCATTGATAAGGAATCAGGTTGCACATTGAAGTCTCTTAATACATTAGTGATGTCGTAATCCATAGGTTCTGCGATTGATCTTAGTAAGTAAATCTCTTCAATCTCTTTAATGCTTAGGTCACTCTGAATGGCTTTAGGTTGATGTGTGTACATGCCTGGTGCCTTAGTGGCAAAAAACTTTTTTAGTTTCAATTTTCGAACAAACTTGAAAAGATCGATATGTAAATCTGTCTCATTATGAATTGTAGATGGCGCAAAAGAAAGTCCTTTGTTAAGAAGCATACTTTCTTCAGTTGAAATCGGTCTAGATGATAAATTGAGAATTAAGTTTGGCCCTATTTCACTCTGTTCACTTCTCTTGAGGTTGCTCTTGTAAGCCTTTTGTTTACATTTTCTTGTGATTCTTGACTGGTTAGATCTTGAACCCCCCCTCCTTCCTCTCCTCCTGGTGTGCTGGGTGTTACTCCAATGTTCTGTGGCACCTGAAAACGGACCTGTTTCAATATGGGATTTCTATTGCCTTTTTTGTATCTCTTGATTTGATTCATGAATCCCGAGGATGATCTTCCACTTGAACTCGCTTTAACCCCTGATGGATCAATTATATTGGTTGGTTCTTCTGTATTCTGTGTTTCAGGTTCCGAATCAGCATCCGAACTGGCCGATGATGTGTTAGGTGTGCTGGTTTTAGACCCAAATTTCGTCGTTGAATTATATTTTGCCTGGAAAGTGTATACCCTATCATCTCGGTAATCTCTTTCGTCCTGATAGTGTTTCCTCAATTTTCTCAGTTTCACTTCATCTTGATAATTCTTTAAAATGTCATGCATGGTATTATAATTTTTCTCCTTTGTCGTTTCTAGTGATTTTTTATCAGCAATTTCTTTTTTGGTTTTGTCAATTAGTTCGATCGTCCTCTTGTGTTCTCGCGTTGCATGTTCAATAAGAAGTTCTAACATCTTTTGGGAACTTCCATTTAGATTTTGTTCCCACATCTCTGCTAAATCATTATCTAAATCATTGTTGAAATTGGGGAAGATCAGAATGCGTAATCCTCTGGGTATAAGTTCATTTTTAGTATAATTTTCCAAGGAGACTATCTCCCAGTATTTGTCGATTTCTTTTTTAGAAAGTCGTTCCAATTTGAAGAATAGTGCTCTCAAGTCCTCATGCTTCTGTATGGGGTTGAAGAATGCGTGTTTATTGCTGCCCTTTGGTGTAAAAAGATTTTCCGTTTCTTCCTTTCTGTTCCTAAGATATTCTTCCATTGCGTTCTATGTAGTGTCAGCCGTTGACCACAACCAATGTAAATATGTTCATAAAAAACCCTTGGCTTGGAAGGTTTGGTCTAAACTGGCGACATCCGATAGTGGTAAAAAACTGAATGTCGTAAACGTAAGTAGTCCAATAGGTCCTTAGAGTCGCGTCTCACCAAGTCGGGGGTTTAGCCAAGTACAAGACCCCTTGCTAAATAGTATGAAGTATAGGTGACCTGGAAGGAGACTGCGCCTGATTCTTGCACACAAGACTTATTTTTTTAATTTTTTAAATTTTTAATTTTTATTTTTCAGAAAATTGCCCTTAACGTTGATGACACGTGTTTCGGTCCTCCAAGGACCTTTTTCAAATCAGGGCTATTGATTAGTCTTAATCATAATAAAGTCATAAACAAACAAAAGATAAACACATAAACAATCACAAAGGAAAATATGTGCATGTATCCAAAAAATAAAGTAACGATTTGAGTATTGAAGTTAGATCAGCATAGAAAAATAAACATTTTTAGGTGAGATGCATACACACAAAAGTACATAGATGTAAAAATAATAAAAAATAAAAATTAAAAAATAAAAAGCCAGACAATAAATGGATGGGGAAAAAGGGTAGGAGAGAAGGGGTGAGATTCAAAGAAAGATAAGTATAAAATCTCCATTAGTTATTGTACACAATAAATTAGTAAATCAAGCAATTTGTAATGGTCATTATATGTCTCAGAAAAACAAGTGGAAACATGTTACCTTATGGTCATGTAAGAGGCCCCTGTCACATAATGTGAAAGATGAGCTTCCATATGTCATTGGGATAAATCCCTGAAAAAGCAAAAATAAAAAAATAAAAATTATTTTTTTATATATATAATGAATAAACTCTTATCTTACCCTAATATAAAGCTCAAAAAATGAAGAATGCACTGGGTATTGGGTTACCAAATAGCGTGTGTTCTTGAATATTGAGGATTATTAGTTGAAAACAAATTTACACGTGAAAAAATTAGCTTCGCACTCCTAATAAATGATGGTACGATTTCGCGTGTGAAAATATACGTGGATAGACGTATTTCACGTATGAGTACTTGCGAAGTAGTCCCGCGTGAGAAAATATGATGCAATGACAAGATCCTAGTGCCTTAAATATTAACCGCGTGTGAATGTCAACCCGTAAAATCGTAATGCTGGCTTGCCACGTATACTGAACTCTAAGCGCACAAACGCGTGCGCGATAATCCATGTTGAAGCGTGAAAATACATCTATACAGTTATAATACGCACATTCGCGTGCGTGTGAAAAAATTGCTCTTATCTCATCTGACCGCGTGAAATTGGGATCGCGTGAAATCTTAGTTATGGATAGAGACGTATTCTATAATGTATGCGCACGATCGCGTGCGCCTATTACATGATAAAGCGTTAGAGTAGTTTTATACAGGGTGAGTATGCACATTCGCGTGCGCATGAAATTCCAGAATCTTAGCGTGAAAACGTGGTAGTCGATTCACACGCGTACGCGTATGCAAAAATCGCATGAGAATGTGGATGCGTGAAAATTAAGACGCTCTCTTACCTGCTGTTCAGATTAAGCGCGTACAATCGCAAAGTTGCTACAAGTCTCAAGGGGGCGCCATTATGCGTCCTCCCTGTTGTTTTATATGTTGCTAAGGAAACAATTCTCATAGAATGTCCTTCCTTCATGTTTAGTCGTATGTTCACTGGTGGCCATATTGTAATGGAGTGAAAATGCCATAAAGGTATATGTTAAGTGGCAAATTATGAAGTTATATGTATTCAGGTAAAGTCTGCACGTCATGAACTTTTGATATTATTATCAAAAAAGGCAGAATTACAGAGAAAAAACATATGTGTGAGTGTATGAATGGAATAACGTCTTAATAAGAAAGGCAATAATATGGAATAGTGTACATGAACGGGTAAGAATGTTACTCTTCATTATAGTTACCACACAGTTGTAACTATAAAAAGGACACCATTTCATTATCAGAATTAAGTCCAAGTACTGTTGAATTGAATTTGCAAATCATTTTCGCCTCAGTTTGTCTGAGTCTCTTTTCTCTGTCACCCCCACGTCTTCCAAGGGTAACTTTTTGAAGGCCAATGAACTTAATGTCAGCTTTGTTATCCAATTGATGTTTCTCTTGCCAATGACAGGCAAGAGGCAGTCTAGGGTCCTGGCTTCCAATTTTGGCAAGATGTTCACGTACTCTAGTCCTGAGTTCCCTGATGGTGCTTCCAATGTATATTAATTTACACACACATACAATCGCATAAACCACATATTTTATCCTACAGTTTATAGATTGCTTGATTTTTATAGTCTTATTATTGCTGCCCTTGAAACAATCAGTTTTTTCATATGCATATTTGCAGATGGTGCAAGTTCCACATTTCCTGAAGCCATGGGTAGATTGTAGCCAATTCAATGTTCCCTCTGGTAGGTCTGGTAAGTCTGAAGGGCTTAGTTTGTTTTTTAGTGTCTGTGCTCTCTTAAAGATGATTCTTGGTTTGTTGTCAATAAAATTAGAAATATGGTCATCCAATTTCAAGAGATTCCAGTGTTTGGCCAATATTTTTCTTACATGTTTGTGGTCGTTACCAAATTTAGTGATGAATCCTATGGTGGATGACTCCGCAAATCTGTTCTTACTACCTAGAGTCTGTTCCTGAGTTAGTTGTAGACTTTTATCCAATGCCTTAGCGACACAATTGTTTGAATATCCTCTTGCCAGAAATCTTGATTGTAGAAGCCTACATTCTTTCTCAAAGTATTCTTTGGTCTGACAGTTTCTTCTTGCTCTTATAAATTCACCTGCTGGTATGTTGAGAATCGTTGTTCGATGATGGCAACTAGTAGCATGTAAGGTGGCATTGACCTCCGTAGGTTTACGAAATGTGCGCGTTTTTATCTGGTTCTGTTCAATATATATTGTGAGGTCCAAAAAATCAATACTATTAGCATCGCAGGCACCCGTGAATTGTATACCCATTTCATTAACATTGATTCTGTTTAAAAATGCCTTGAATTCTACTTCTGTGCCTTTCCATAGTATCAACACATCATCAATATATCTTAACCAATACATAAGATCCTTCTGATACACTTTATCCTTGTATATGAATGAATCCTCAAACAGTCCCATGAAGAGGTTTGCTAGGGCAGGGGCATATTTGGTGCCCATAGCAACCCCTCTTGTTTGTCTATAAAAGACATTGTTGAAATTGAAAATGTTGCATTGTAGGGAAAGCTCTAACATTTCCTTGATCATGACAATTTGATGGTACATCGAGGCTGACTCCTCCCTGAAGGTATAATCAATAGTTTTCAGAGCCCATGTATGTTGAATTGAGGTATATAGTGCTTTCACATCCATGGTTGCTAAAAGACAATCATGCTCCCAGTTCCAAGATTGTAGCTTAGTGATGACATCTGTAGTGTCCTTAATGTATGCCTTTAGTTGAGTTGCCCTGGGTCTCAGAATATTGTCCAAATACTGTGAGATATTCTCTGTTGCCCAGCCTATCCCACTGACAATCGGACGGCCCTCTGGTATTAAATCATATTGCTTGTGGATTTTCGGTAAGAAATATATTATAGGTATGGTTGGGTTCTTGATAGTAAGAAAGCTCTTTTCATTGTCTGAAATAAGACCTTTTCGATACCATTCCGAAATGTAGAGTTCCACTTTTTGTGTGAACTCATTGGTAGGGTTAGCTGGTAATTTCTCATAACAACCTGGGGTGTTGAGATGATTGCTGGCCATTTTCAAATAATTATCTCGGTCCATAATAACAATGTTCCCTCCTTTGTCCGCTTCTTTGATGATTATTGAGCGGTCGGTTTCCAATTGATGTAAAGCTTCTTGTTCCCTGAGGGTGAGATTGGGTTTAGTTTTGGATTGAGGATTTCTAAAATCCATTTTATACAGATCTTGAGATACTGCCTTGTAAAAGGTGTCAATGACATTGTCAGTTGCTAATTGAGGTACAAATTTAGATGTGGGTTTCAGCTCCTTCATTGATAAGGAATCAGGTTGCACATTGAAGTCTCTTAATACATTAGTGATGTCGTAATCCATAGGTTCTGCGATTGATCTTAGTAAGTAAATCTGTTCAATCTCTTTAATGCTTAGGTCACTCTGAATGGCTTTAGGTTGATGTGTGTACATGCCTGGTGCCTTAGTGGCAAAAAACTTTTTTAGTTTCAATTTTCGAACAAACTTGAAAAGATCGATATGTAAATCTGTCTCATTATGAATTGTAGATGGCGCAAAAGAAAGTCCTTTGTTAAGAAGCATACTTTCTTCAGTTGAAATCGGTCTAGATGATAAATTGAGAATTAAGTTTGGCCCTATTTCACTCTGTTCACTTCTCTTGAGGTTGCTCTTGTAAGCCTTTTGTTTACATTTTCTTGTGATTCTTGACTGGTTAGATCTTGAACCCCCCCTCCTTCCTCTCCTCCTGGTGTGCTGGGTGTTACTCCAATGTTCGGTGGCACCTGAAAACGGACCTGTTTCAATATGGGATTTCTATTGCCTTTTTTGTATCTCTTGATTTGATTCATGAATCCCGAGGATGATCTTCCACTTGAACTCGCTTTAACCCCTGATGGATCAATTATATTGGTTGGTTCTTCTGTATTCTGTGTTTCAGGTTCCGAATCAGCATCCGAACTGGCCGATGATGTGTTAGGTGTGCTGGTTTTAGACCCAAATTTCGTCGTTGAATTATATTTTGCCTGGAAAGTGTATACCCTATCATCTCGGTAATCTCTTTCGTCCCGATAGTGTTTCCTCAATTTTCTCAGTTTCACTTCATCTTGATAATTCTTTAAAATGTCATGCATGGTATTATAATTTTTCTCCTTTGTCGTTTCTAGTGATTTTTTATCAGCAATTTCTTTTTTGGTTTTGTCAATTAGTTCGATCGTCCTCTTGTGTTCTCGCGTTGCATGTCGTTGCATGTCGGGGTTAAAGCGAGTTCAAGTGGAAGATCATCCTCGGGATTCATGAATCAAATCAAGAGATACAAAAAAGGCAATAGAAATCCCATATTGAAACAGGTCCGTTTTCAGGTGCCACAGAACATTGGAGTAACACCCAGCACACCAGGAGGAGAGGAAGGAGGGGGGGTTCAAGATCTAACCAGTCAAGAATCACAAGAAAATGTAAACAAAAGGCTTACAAGAGCAACCTCAAGAGAAGTGAACAGAGTGAAATAGGGCCAAACTTAATTCTCAATTTATCATCTAGACCGATTTCAACTGAAGAAAGTATGCTTCTTAACAAAGGACTTTCTTTTGCGCCATCTACAATTCATAATGAGACAGATTTACATATCGATCTTTTCAAGTTTGTTCGAAAATTGAAACTAAAAAAGTTTTTTGCCACTAAGGCACCAGGCATGTACACACATCAACCTAAAGCCATTCAGAGTGACCTAAGCATTAAAGAGATTGAAGAGATTTACTTACTAAGATCAATCGCAGAACCTATGGATTACGACATCACTAATGTATTAAGAGACTTCAATGTGCAACCTGATTCCTTATCAATGAAGGAGCTGAAACCCACATCTAAATTTGTACCTCAATTAGCAACTGACAATGTCATTGACACCTTTTACAAGGCAGTATCTCAAGATCTGTATAAAATGAATTTTAGAAATCCTCAATCCAAAACTAAACCCAATCTCACCCTCAGGGAACAAGAAGCTTTACATCAATTGGAAACCGACCGCTCAATAATCATCAAAGAAGCGGACAAAGAAGGGAACATTGTTATTATGGACCGAGATAATTATTTGAAAATGGCCAGCAATCATCTCAACACCCCAGGTTGTTATGAGAAATTACCAGCTAACCCTACCAATGAGTTCACACAAAAAGTGGAACTCTACATTTCGGAATGGTATCGAAAAGGTCTTATTTCAGACAATGAAAAGAGCTTTCTTACTATCAAGAACCCAACCATACCTATAATATATTTCTTACCGAAAATCCACAAGCAATATGATTTAATACCAGAGGGCCGTCCGATTGTCAGTGGGATAGGTTGGGCAACAGAGAATATCTCACAGTATTTGGACAATATTCTGAGACCCAGGGCAACTCAACTAAAGGCATACATTAAGGACACTACAGATGTCATCACTAAGCTACAATCTTGGAACTGGGAACATGATTGTCTTTTAGCAACCATGGATGTGAAAGCACTATATACCTCAATTCAACATACATGGGCTCTGAAAACTATTGATTATACCTTCAGGGAGGAGTCAGCCTCGATGTACCATCAAATTGTCATGATCAAGGAAATGTTAGAGCTTTCCCTACAATGCAACATTTTCAATTTCAACAATGTCTTTTATAGACAAACAAGAGGGGTTGCTATGGGCACCAAATATGCCCCTGCCCTAGCAAACCTCTTCATGGGACTGTTTGAGGATTCATTCATATACAAGGATAAAGTGTATCAGAAGGATCTTATGTATTGGTTAAGATATATTGATGATGTGTTGATACTATGGAAAGGCACAGAAGTAGAATTCAAGGCATTTTTAAACAGAATCAATGTTAATGAAATGGGTATACAATTCACGGGTGCCTGCGATGCTAATAGTATTGATTTTTTGGACCTCACAATATATATTGAACAGAACCAGATAAAAACGCGCACATTTCGTAAACCTACGGAGGTCAATGCCACCTTACATGCTACTAGTTGCCATCATCGAACAACGATTCTCAACATACCAGCAGGTGAATTTATAAGAGCAAGAAGAAACTGTCAGACCAAAGAATACTTTGAGAAATAATGTAGGCTTCTACAATCAAGATTTCTGGCAAGAGGATATTCAAACAATTGTGTCGCTAAGGCATTGGATAAAAGTCTACAACTAACTCAGGAACAGACTCTAGCTAGTAAGAACAGATTTGTGGAGTCATCCACCATAGGATTCATCACTAAATTTGGTAACGACCACAAACATGTAAGAAAAATATTGGCCAAACACTGGAATCTCTTGAAATTGGATGACCATATTTCTAATTTTATTGACAACAAACCAAGAATCATCTTTAAGAGAGCACAGACACTAAAAAACAAACTAAGCCCTTCAGACTTACCAGACCTACCAGAGGGAACATTGAATTGGCTACAATCTACCCATGGCTTCAGGAAATGTGGAACTTGCACCATCTGTAAATATGCATATGAAAAAACTGATTGTTTCAAGGGCAGCAATAATAAGACTATAAAAATCAAGCAATCTATAAACTGTAGGACAAAATATGTGGTTTATGCGATTGTATGTGTGTGCAAATTAATATACATTGGAAGCACCATCAGGGAACTCAGGACTAGAGTACGTGAACATCTTGCCAAAATTGGAAGCCAGGACCCGGGACTGCCTCTTGCCTGTCATTGGCAAGAGAAACATCAATTGGATAACAAAGCTGACATTAAGTTCATTGGCCTTCAAAAAGTTACCCTTGGAAGACGTGGGGGTGACAGAGAAAAGAGACTCAGACAAACTGAGGCGAAAATGATTTGCAAATTCAATTCAACAGTACTTGGACTTAATTCTGATAATGAAATGGTGTCCTTTTTATAGTTACAACTGTGTGGTAACTATAATGAAGAGTAACATTCTTACCCGTTCATGTACACTATTCCATATTATTGCCTTTCTTATTAAGACGTTATTCCATTCATACACTCACACATATGTTTTTTCTCTGTAATTCTGCCTTTTTTGATAATAATATCAAAAGTTCATGACGTGCAGACTTTACCTGGATACATATTACTTCATAATTTGCCACTTAACATATACCTTTATGGCATTTTCACTCCATTACAATATGGCCACCAGTGAACATACGACTAAACATGAAGGAAGGACATTCTATGAGAATTGTTTCCTTAGCAACATATAAAACAACAGGGAGGACGCATAATGGCGCCCCCTTGAGACTTGTAGCAACTTTGCGATTGTACGCGCTTAATCTGAACAGCAGGTAAGAGAGCGTCTTAATTTTCACGCATCCACATTCTCATGCGATTTTCGCATACGCGTACGCGTGTGAATCGACTACCACGTTTTCACGCTAAGATTCTGGAATTTCACGCGCACGCGAATGTGCATACTCACCCTGTATAAAACTACTCTAATGCTTTATCATGTAATAGGCGCACGCGATCGTGCGCATACATTATAGAATACGTCTCTATCCATAACTAAGATTTCACGCGATCCCAATTTCACGCGGTCAGATGAGATAAGAGCAATTTTTTCACGCGCACGCGAATGTGCGTATTATAACTGTATAGATGTATTTTCACGCTTCAACATGGATTATCGCGCACGCGTTTGTGCGCTTAGAGTTCAGTATACGTGGCAAGCCAGCATTACGATTTTACGGGTTGACATTCACACGCGGTTAATATTTAAGGCACTAGGATCTTGTCATTGCATCATATTTTCTCACGCGGGACTACTTCGCAAGTACTCATACGTGAAATACGTCTATCCACGTATATTTTCACACGCGAAAGCGTACCATCATTTATTAGGAGTGCGAAGCTAATTTTTTCACGTGTAAATTTGTTTTCAACTAATAATCCTCAATATTCAAGAACACACGCTATTTGGTAACCCAATACCCAGTGCATTCTTCATTTTTTGAGCTTTATATTAGGGTAAGATAAGAGTTTATTCATTATATATATAAAAAAATAATTTTTTTTTTTTTATTTTTGCTTTTTCAGGGATTTATCCCAATGACATATGGAAGCTCATCTTTCACATTATGTGACAGGGGCCTCTTACATGACCATAAGGTAACATGTTTCCACTTGTTTTTCTGAGACATATAATGACCATTACAAATTGCTTGATTTACTAATTTATTGTGTACAATAACTAATGGAGATTTTATACTTATCTTTCTTTGAATCTCACCCCTTCTCTCCTACCCTTTTTCCCCATCCATTTATTGTCTGGCTTTTTATTTTTTAATTTTTATTTTTTATTATTTTTACATCTATGTACTTTTGTGTGTATGCATCTCACCTAAAAATGTTTATTTTTCTATGCTGATCTAACTTCAATACTCAAATCGTTACTTTATTTTTTGGATACATGCACATATTTTCCTTTGTGATTGTTTATGTGTTTATCTTTTGTTTGTTTATGACTTTATTATGATTAAGACTAATCAATAGCCCTGATTTGAAAAAGGTCCTTGGAGGACCGAAACACGTGTCATCAACGTTAAGGGCAATTTTCTGAAAAATAAAAATTAAAAATTTAAAAAATTAAAAAAATAAGTCTTGTGTGCAAGAATCAGGCGCAGTCTCCTTCCAGGTCACCTATACTTCATACTATTTAGCAAGGGGTCTTGTACTTGGCTAAACCCCCGACTTGGTGAGACGCGACTCTAAGGACCTATTGGACTACTTACGTTTACGACATTCAGTTTTTTACCACTATCGGATGTCGCCAGTTTAGACCAAACCTTCCAAGCCAAGGGTTTTTTATGAACATATTTACATTGGTTGTGGTCAACGGCTGACACTACATAGAACGCAATGGCAGAATATCTTAGGAACAGAAAGGAAGAAACGGAAAATCTTTTTACACCAAAGGGCAGCAATAAACACGCATTCTTCAACCCCATACAGAAGCATGAGGACTTGAGAGCACTATTCTTCAAATTGGAACGACTTTCTAAAAAAGAAATCGACAAATACTGGGAGATAGTCTCCTTGGAAAATTATACTAAAAATGAACTTATACCCAGAGGATTACGCATTCTGATCTTCCCCAATTTCAACAATGATTTAGATAATGATTTAGCAGAGATGTGGGAACAAAATCAAAATGGAAGTTCCCAAAAGATGTTAGAACTTCTTATTGAACATGCAACGCGAGAACACAAGAGGACGATCGAACTAATTGACAAAACCAAAAAAGAAATTGCTGATAAAAAATCACTAGAAACGACAAAGGAGAAAAATTATAATACCATGCATGACATTTTAAAGAATTATCAAGATGAAGTGAAACTGAGAAAATTGAGGAAACACTATCGGGACGAAAGAGATTACCGAGATGATAGGGTATACACTTTCCAGGCAAAATATAATTCAACGACGAAATTTGGGTCTAAAACCAGCACACCTAACACATCATCGGCCAGTTCGGATGCTGATTCGGAACCTGAAACACAGAATACAGAAGAACCAACCAATATAATTGATCCATCAGGGGTTAAAGCGAGTTCAAGTGGAAGATCATCCTCGGGATTCATGAATCAAATCAAGAGATACAAAAAAGGCAATAGAAATCCCATATTGAAACAGGTCCGTTTTCAGGTGCCACAGAACATTGGAGTAACACCCAGCACACCAGGAGGAGAGGAAGGAGGGGGGGTTCAAGATCTAACCAGTCAAGAATCACAAGAAAATGTAAACAAAAGGCTTACAAGAGCAACCTCAAGAGAAGTGAACAGAGTGAAATAGGGCCAAACTTAATTCTCAATTTATCATCTAGACCGATTTCAACTGAAGAAAGTATGCTTCTTAACAAAGGACTTTCTTTTGCGCCATCTACAATTCATAATGAGACAGATTTACATATCGATCTTTTCAAGTTTGTTCGAAAATTGAAACTAAAAAAGTTTTTTGCCACTAAGGCACCAGGCATGTACACACATCAACCTAAAGCCATTCAGAGTGACCTAAGCATTAAAGAGATTGAAGAGATTTACTTACTAAGATCAATCGCAGAACCTATGGATTACGACATCACTAATGTATTAAGAGACTTCAATGTGCAACCTGATTCCTTATCAATGAAGGAGCTGAAACCCACATCTAAATTTGTACCTCAATTAGCAACTGACAATGTCATTGACACCTTTTACAAGGCAGTATCTCAAGATCTGTATAAAATGGATTTTAGAAATCCTCAATCCAAAACTAAACCCAATCTCACCCTCAGGGAACAAGAAGCTTTACATCAATTGGAAACCGACCGCTCAATAATCATCAAAGAAGCGGACAAAGGAGGGAACATTGTTATTATGGACCGAGATAATTATTTGAAAATGGCCAGCAATCATCTCAACACCCCAGGTTGTTATGAGAAATTACCAGCTAACCCTACCAATGAGTTCACACAAAAAGTGGAACTCTACATTTCGGAATGGTATCGAAAAGGTCTTATTTCAGACAATGAAAAGAGCTTTCTTACTATCAAGAACCCAACCATACCTATAATATATTTCTTACCGAAAATCCACAAGCAATATGATTTAATACCAGAGGGCCGTCCGATTGTCAGTGGGATAGGTTGGGCAACAGAGAATATCTCACAGTATTTGGACAATATTCTGAGACCCAGGGCAACTCAACTAAAGGCATACATTAAGGACACTACAGATGTCATCACTAAGCTACAATCTTGGAACTGGGAACATGATTGTCTTTTAGCAACCATGGATGTGAAAGCACTATATACCTCAATTCAACATACATGGGCTCTGAAAACTATTGATTATACCTTCAGGGAGGAGTCAGCCTCGATGTACCATCAAATTGTCATGATCAAGGAAATGTTAGAGCTTTCCCTACAATGCAACATTTTCAATTTCAACAATGTCTTTTATAGACAAACAAGAGGGGTTGCTATGGGCACCAAATATGCCCCTGCCCTAGCAAACCTCTTCATGGGACTGTTTGAGGATTCATTCATATACAAGGATAAAGTGTATCAGAAGGATCTTATGTATTGGTTAAGATATATTGATGATGTGTTGATACTATGGAAAGGCACAGAAGTAGAATTCAAGGCATTTTTAAACAGAATCAATGTTAATGAAATGGGTATACAATTCACGGGTGCCTGCGATGCTAATAGTATTGATTTTTTGGACCTCACAATATATATTGAACAGAACCAGATAAAAACGCGCACATTTCGTAAACCTACGGAGGTCAATGCCACCTTACATGCTACTAGTTGCCATCATCGAACAACGATTCTCAACATACCAGCAGGTGAATTTATAAGAGCAAGAAGAAACTGTCAGACCAAAGAATACTTTGAGAAAGAATGTAGGCTTCTACAATCAAGATTTCTGGCAAGAGGATATTCAAACAATTGTGTCGCTAAGGCATTGGATAAAAGTCTACAACTAACTCAGGAACAGACTCTAGCTAGTAAGAACAGATTTGCGGAGTCATCCACCATAGGATTCATCACTAAATTTGGTAACGACCACAAACATGTAAGAAAAATATTGGCCAAACACTGGAATCTCTTGAAATTGGATGACCATATTTCTAATTTTATTGACAACAAACCAAGAATCATCTTTAAGAGAGCACAGACACTAAAAAACAAACTAAGCCCTTCAGACTTACCAGACCTACCAGAGGGAACATTGAATTGGCTACAATCTACCCATGGCTTCAGGAAATGTGGAACTTGCACCATCTGCAAATATGCATATGAAAAAACTGATTGTTTCAAGGGCAGCAATAATAAGACTATAAAAATCAAGCAATCTATAAACTGTAGGACAAAATATGTGGTTTATGCGATTGTATGTGTGTGTAAATTAATATACATTGGAAGCACCATCAGGGAACTCAGGACTAGAGTACGTGAACATCTTGCCAAAATTGGAAGCCAGGACCCTAGACTGCCTCTTGCCTGTCATTGGCAAGAGAAACATCAATTGGATAACAAAGCTGGCATTAAGTTCATTGGCCTTCAAAAAGTTACCCTTGGAAGACGTGGGGGTGACAGAGAAAAGAGACTCAGACAAACTGAGGCGAAAATGATTTGCAAATTCAATTCAACAGTACTTGGACTTAATTCTGATAATGAAATGGTGTCCTTTTTATAGTTACAACTGTGTGGTAACTATAATGAAGAGTAACATTCTTACCCGTTCATGTACACTATTCCATATTATTGCCTTTCTTATTAAGACGTTATTCCATTCATACACTCACACATATGTTTTTTCTCTGTAATTCTGCCTTTTTTGATAATAATATCAAAAGTTCATGACGTGCAGACTTTACCTGAATACATATTACTTCATAATTTGCCACTTAACATATACCTTTATGGCATTTTCACTCCATTACAATATGGCCACCAGTGAACATACGACTAAACATGAAGGAAGGACATTCTATGAGAATTGTTTCCTTAGCAACATATAAAACAACAGGGAGGACGCATAATGGCGCCCCCTTGAGACTTGTAGCAACTTTGCGATTGTACGCGCTTAATCTGAACAGCAGGTAAGAGAGCGTCTTAATTTTCACGCATCCACATTCTCATGCGATTTTCGCATACGCGTACGCGTGTGAATCGACTACCACGTTTTCACGCTAAGATTCTGGAATTTCACGCGCACGCGAATGTGCATACTCACCCTGTATAAAACTACTCTAACGCTTTATCATGTAATAGGCGCACGCGATCGTGCGCATACATTATAGAATACGTCTCTATCCATAACTAAGATTTCACGCGATCCCAATTTCACGCGGTCAGATGAGATAAGAGCAATTTTTTCACGCGCACGCGAATCTGCGTATTATAACTGTATAGATGTATTTTCACGCTTCAACATGGATTATCGCGCACGCGTTTGTGCGCTTAGAGTTCAGTATACGTGGCAAGCCAGCATTACGATTTTACGGGTTGACATTCACACGCGGTTAATATTTAAGGCACTAGGATCTTGTCATTGCATCATATTTTCTCACGCGGGACTACTTCGCAAGTACTCATACGTGAAATACGTCTATCCACGTATATTTTCACATGCGAAAGCGTACCATCATTTATTAGGAGTGCGAAGCTAATTTTTTCACGTGTAAATTTGTTTTCAACTAATAATCCTCAATATTCAAGAACACACGCTATTTGGTAACCCAATACCCAGTGCATTCTTCATTTTTTGAGCTTTATATTAGGGTAAGATAAGAGTTTATTCATTATATATATAAAAAAATATATTTTTTTTTTTATTTTTGCTTTTTCAGGGATTTATCCCAATGACATATGGAAGCTCATCTTTCACATTATGTGACAGGGGCCTCTTACATGACCATAAGGTAACATGTTTCCACTTGTTTTTCTGAGACATATAATGACCATTACAAATTGCTTGATTTACTAATTTATTGTGTACAATAACTAATGGAGATTTTATACTTATCTTTCTTTGAATCTCACCCCTTCTCTCCTACCCTTTTTCCCCATCCATTTATTGTCTGGCTTTTTATTTTTAAATTTTTATTTTTTATTATTTTTACATCTATGTACTTTTGTGTGTATGCATCTCACCTAAAAATGTTTATTTTTCTATGCTGATCTAACTTCAATACTCAAATCGTTACTTTATTTTTTGGATACATGCACATATTTTCCTTTGTGATTGTTTATGTGTTTATCTTTTGTTTGTTTATGACTTTATTATGATTAAGACTAATCAATAGCCCTGATTTGAAAAAGGTCCTTGGAGGACCGAAACACGTGTCATCAACGTTAAGGGCAATTTTATGAAAAATAAAAATTAAAAATTTAAAAAATTAAAAAAATAAGTCTTGTGTGCAAGAATCAGGCGCAGTCTCCTTCCAGGTCACCTATACTTCATACTGGTTATGAAAATGATTCTTTGGCAGACAAGCAGTTACAGCACAGCTGGCTGCTCTTTGGTTTCCCCTTTAAGTTGAGAGATGGGTTCTGGAAGTTAGGCCCAGCTGAAAGTGGATCAGCTATGCTCTGAGCCGTTCTGCTTGCAAAGTTTTTGGAGTCTGGAACAAGGAGTATGGATGGATCTCCTTCAAAGTGCTTCACCAATCTCGAGATGCTGGGTGGATCAGTGTGTCTTTCTAGGTCCTAAGCTGTCTCTATTTATGTGTTTCATAAAGGGGTGGGTAAGCGGAATTATCCTAGGCGCACGCCTAGGTAGTCCATTGGCTAAAGTCTGTTCCCTCCCTTGATTGGAGGGGAAAACTGAGTGTCATCATGATGATGCGGTTTATGAGACAGGGAATACTCCTTTGCCTTTTGCACATAAAATCTATTTTTGATATAATACATCTTTACATGTGTACAATCTTTATACCAATGACATACATAGATCACATATTCATTGGAGCACATATTCTTCCAAACCCCATAGATGTGAGGTCTTGGGTCTGGATTTGACAATTTTTTGCAATTTTTTTCTGATTTGTCCACAATTTTGTACATATGTGCGCATCATATCTGGGCATAATCATATGAAGTTTCATGCTTCCGACATGAATACAATTGCTACAAAAACAGAATTTTCACCGTGCCTTCTCAGAACATCGCACAGAGTTCTGGGTCCTTTTAAAATGTGCCCAAAAAAATCACATTAACAATACTGTAATTTTACAATTTTTTACAGATTCGCACAGTCCTTTGTCAGTCTTTTTAGAAATATCCTTTCTGTCCATTGAGAATCAACAAAAATGTCTATCCCTGCCTCCAAAAGTTTCTTGTAGCTCATGAGCAATCCCCGCCTTCTTCCTCTGACAGAGGCCACTCTTGACACTTACAATCTATATATCCTTTCAGCCAAGGAATGCTCATTGTCTCTTACAGGAGCAGCAGCCCAAATCTCCTCCCCTCTTAATAAACACCTGAATGTGAGTTGCTGGCTTTGATGAGAAGCAGGAGAGATGCCTATTGTTGGGGAAAGCTGGGGAGAACTTTTTTGATGACTCTGAGTTTCAGCTAAATTCACTGTCAAATTATAACATTTTCTTAATTTAAAATAAAACTTGCATTTTTTAATCAAGCAGCTAAAACTCTGATTCCAGTTTTTAAACCATGGAGATTAAATAGTTACAACCTATGTTACTTTTGATAACAGGTCACTTAATTTAAGACAGTAGATCTTAATGGTGCACATTTGCAGTTTAAATGCAGGGTTTTGAAACAGTCATAGGCAGCCTATGGTACTGCACCCATATTTTGACAGATTTTCACAGGCAAGCACACGTTTTACTGTGGACATTTTGATGATAGGTTCTGCTTTCCATTACGTTGTATGTTCATGTTGATTCCTTAAATGAAGTGATGGGTAACACCCAGCAAGGATGTTGGATGTTTTCTGATGTTTTAGACCAGCATTTTTACTGCCTTTCATGCAGTTTCCATTTTTAGGTAGGCAGCCCAGTGACAGGTTTCAGCAGTGATGTCACCTTCCCACTACTGACAAAAGGCAAAGTAGATTTGGCAGCCATATTTTCCGGTTTCAAAGTGCAATTTTCATAGGTTTTGGCACGCATGGGGTTTTTGTGGCCATTTTGCTGATTCTAATGCCACCAGCACACAGGGATGTCACAAGGCAGAGCCTTTTGGGTTAAAACATCCCACAAAGCCCCCCCTCGCGATTTGACTTTTGACCGCCCATCAAGAGGAAGTCGCGAAATTGGGATGTTCAGTTTTTTCTTTCTGGTCCAAATGGCAAAATTCATCTGCTTCTCCCATCAGTGGTGGATCGACTGGTTCCCCTCGCCGGTTCCGGATCCAAGTATGAAGCGATACCCCAGGGCCCTTTGGTTTTTCCTTCCGGTTCCCGAGTGGTCCTCCTTGATGCTTAGGATCCATGGTTCCATTCTAGGATGACAAAACAGAGTATATATGTAGACACTTCCCCGCCACTATTCATGTAGTGGGGCAGACGCATACATTTGACATATAAGAACACTCTTTTCTGTTTGCAATTATTCCTAATTATAACAGATTGAATAGTTTTATGGTTGGAATTCTAGGGGTCTGGAAGGTCCCCCTCTGGGTTTCCAGATGAATTCTCTAGTTGCTGCAGAGTGTGCCTAGGATGGCAACACTTCAGTTGGTTGATATGGACCCACTTATCTTCCCCCTCTGCCAAACGCCTTTGGGGATACGGATTGTGTAGGCGACTGGTGATATTTTGTCTACAATTTCAAAAGGACCGCTCCAGCTAGTCAAAAATGTGCGCTATTTGGCCTAGTTCCTTTGGAAATTGTATAAGTAGACGTGGTCTCCTACTTGGTATACTTTTCTAGTTGTCTTCAGGTCATAGTGGGTCTTCATAATGTCTGCAGATCTTTCTAGATTTTGCTGAGCATAGGCAAAAACATGTTGAAGGTGTTTTCTCAGATTTTCAACATACTCATGAGTTGTGGAGGCATTTATCAAAGTCTGTTCTTGGGTTCTGTAGAGCAGATGCTGGGGAAGCACCATCCTTCGTCCAGTCATCAGCTCAAATGGTGATATAATTGTTGCAGATGAAGGGGTAGATCTGATGGCCATCAGGACAAGAGGTAATCGAATGTCCCAACTTGGCCCTGAATCTGCCACAAACCTTTTTAATATGCTCATAATTGTCTTGTTGTATCTCTCCACTGCACCACTAGAGGCTAGCTGGTAGGCAATGTGTGGGTTTCCTTTTGACCCCAAGTATCTCCCACATCTTTGTCATCACTTCGCTAGTGAAGTGGCTACCTCGGTCTGACTTGATCCTTTGGGGTAGTCCAAAACACGAGAAGATGTGGTTGATCATCAGGGCAGCTGCTGTTTCTGCCTTGCAATTTGGGGCCGGGAGACATTCCACCCATTTAGTGAACAAGCATGTCACAGTCAACATGTACTTGTTCCCCCTAGAGGAGCGAATCACGGCCCAAGAAAATCGACTTGTAAATCTGACCAAGGCAGTGTCATCCCCCTCTTTTGGAGAAGTGCACGGTGTGTGAGGGATGTTGGCTGAAATTGTGCACACACAAGACACCCCTTCAAGTATTAGTCAAGGTCCTGCCCCATGTGTGACAAGTCTGCAACCTCTCTTAAGATTTCAAGTGTTGTATGAAACCCCCGATGACTGGCTGTGGCCGCATCATGGGCGTGACTTAGCATCAGGCTTCGGAATGAGGTAGACCACGCACTGATCATGGCCAGCTATGGATCTCCTTACCAACAAACCGTCTTGGATTCTGAACATTTTTGTATATTTCATCAACACGCTGAGGTCCTCTTTCCCAATGTAATCGGTATCCGTCAAAGGAAAGTTCTCAGGGTCCTCAATGTGCTGATAAAACTTACCAATTATTGGATCCCCTTTTTGAGCCATAATCAAATCAGCATCTGGGGTCTCCATACTCCATTGTGCAGTTGATAGTTCATTGTGAGCAGGATGTCATTCCCTAGTAAACAAGGTGTGCCCTCTGGAGTCACAACTATGACCGGGTGCATCACCTTGTGTCGCCCAATTTTATTATCCAAATCTGCAGTCCCCTTGACTGGAATTTCCTTCCCGTCGAAGTTGTGAAGTTGTCCAGGAAGAGGCATGAGACGAATTTGGTATTTCTCCCCCCTTCCCGAATTCAGTTAATCAAAGGCCCTTTTTGACAGAAGGGTAGCTTGGGGTCCAGTGTCCACCAGTGCCAAAATTGTACACTGCCCCTGTATTTGGACCGGGGCATAAAATCTTCCCTCCTTCTCCTCAAGGGGGCAAATATAATGTACATTTCTGGACAACTGGTGGGTTATTTTCTTGGTTTTGGATGCTGACAGAAAGGTGATTTGGGCAGGATTCTGTTTGGTGTCTTGGGAATCTGAAAGAAAGAGGTGACAGCTAGATATGGGGGAAGTTTCGGGTTCCACTGGTTCTGATTCTGTTCTGCCTCCCCCCTTTTTGGAGGCAGTCACCGGGATGGGTTTGAACCAGGGATTTTCATGCTGTTGATTCTGGAGTTTGATGATGGGCGGTGCTAACTCAGTCCCCACATCTACCCAGTCTGGATTTGGTTCCTTTGGGACCAATTTTTCTTTGGGAGGAGTTCCCCCATCTCTGAAGGAGAAGATCCTTTTCCCAGGATCCTCTGAGGATCCCTCTCCTTCAAACTGGAAGATGTGTACCTCCTCCTCAAAATGGGTCTTTTTGGGATCTTTATTTCTCCTAACCCCTCTCTGCTCCATGGGCGGCAGACTTTCGGGGCAGGATATTTTGGTTCCGGTTCCTGGGTTTCCAGGGGCTTTTTACAAATGGGGAAGGAAGCTTCCTCCAAGGCCTTACACCCCCCTTCCCCTTGTGCCTCCTCCCTGGGAACCGGTGGGTTGTCGGGGTTCTTTCCCCGTCATTGCTCTGGAGCACCAGGTCCTGGATTTGAGGCATTCTGTGCCGCCATGCTCATCTGAGGGTTCTGTTGAGCCCTCAGCATGCGACCCAAATCCTGTGCCATGTTTTCGACCTGGCGCTCTAGTTGGGACACCCGCTCTGGCTGCTACAGGGTCCTCATGTCTCCCTTGGGCTGATCCCCAGAGGGTAGCTATCCCTTCTCACAAAGTACCCTGCGTTAGGGAAGTTTAGGTATCACTCCACCCTTGGCCTCCCTTCTCCTGGATTGGGCTGTCTGGGCTCAGGAAAGTGGGGAAAGAAGGATGGATTGTTTTGGGGATTGAAGGTTTGCGGGTACCTTGGAAAGAAATTCTGTCCAGTATTTGGGGGATTACTGCCCTCCTGGGGGGAGTGAGGAGGGAAGTTCCCTGGGTTAGCTGCTGTCTGGCTGGATCCCACCCCTTTGGTCTGGAGGAGTCCACACATAACCCAGGATGGGTTGATTGCCCTTTTAACGTGGGCTGATGTAGTCAGGGGAGTTAGGGGTCCCATTTGAGGTGTTGCCTCCCTGGCTCCCTGTTTGTGATTGGCCCGAGGGACAGGTTTTTAGGCCCCCCATCTCTAAATCTAAAATGGGGGCAATCTTCACGTCTGCCACTTTAGCAGCAGCAGGGCTGTTTGTTGTTTTGGGGCTATTGGGACTATTTTTGTTTTCAACTGGTTTTTGCACCTCATAAATGCGCGTGGCTTGTTCGATGACCCAGTCTAGTGATCTTTTCTCGTGAAAGTCTCTCACTAGCTGGGTCATGATGTACTTGGGGAGAGCATGGAAGAAAGTATTTACAAACTCTTTGCTCTCAGTGCACACCCTTCTAGTGGTCTGCGCAAAGGCACGCTTTAATTCTTGAACAAATTCTTGTGGGGCCTGATCTTCCCCACTTTGCAAGTTATAGGCTGCCTTGCGAGCCTCCTGAGGATTCCTGTGCACAGAAAAATGTTTCAAGATGGCCGCCCTAAAGGTGGACCATCTAGAATGATTCTGATCCTCCAGCCCCACAAAGAAGCTGGAGTACTCGGGAGAGAAGGTCCACTTTACATACTGAATACAGCTTTGGCTGTCCTTCAAATGGAAAGTTTCCATAATTTGTTCAAAGAGCTCAAGGTGCTCCCAAACCGAATATTTAGCATACTTATGATAGGGCGTGATGACGCTCCTAATGGCTTTGATTTGCTTTAGGGGATCTTTTGAGCAAGGCCCTTTTGACCTTGTTAGCTTTTTTGGTTCGGGTGACCCTGGTCCACTTATCCTTTGACTCAGAGGCACTGCTGCCAGAGGTGCCTGTTTGGTCTTCTAGGCTCTCCCGGATTCTGGGAGCTTGGGAATGGCTGGCAGAATGTGGGGGTCTAGTTGCTTGAGTCCTGTGGCACTCAGAGGAGTCTTCTGATTCCTCCTTGCTCCCAGGATTTGATGAGTACTCCCATACTGTACAAGCTGGGCAGAGGTTTTCAGGATGCCCTTAGTGGGCCTACTCCCATGGAGTTCCCCACTAAATTTTACCATCTGGTCTCTGGGTAAATTATACTTTTGAGGATCCATTTCTCTGACCCTCCCCTCATTGGAATCTCCCTGATCAGAGAATATGGCCCTAGCACTTGGGAAACCATACCTAGATGCCAGCCCAACCATTCATGGGAGGTGCTGATATATGAGCCCCATATTCCTCATTGGATTGAAGTCTGCCATCCCCGTGGCCCTTGGCTCATGTGCACCAGTGGACATGGGGGTGGCAGAGTCCATGGGGTTGAAGAGATGAAAGCCTCTGGTACTAGGGTTCCTGAGGTTATGCTCAGGTGTTTCCCTTTCCCAGCGGACCTCATCTCTCTCAGCCCCTGCTCCCTGTTGCCATGCAAGAACCTGACCTTTTTGTTCCTCTATCACGGCCTTGCTAGTCTCTATCAGTTGTTCCTGCATAGCTACCTGTCTGTGGAGCCTGTCATTTTCTCACAGAGAGCCTCATTGTCTCTCTGTGCTTCCTGTGTCATTTTAGAGTACTGGGCCAATTTTTGCTGCAGGAGGGTTACCTCCTGAGCCCTGCCCTTACTGGCCTGGTCACTCTTTGCCAGAGCATCTTCTATCCTCCTGGAGTGCTCTAAAAGTTTTGTATAATCTATAACCTGGAGGGCTAGGTGATTTTCTTCCATCTTATCTTTTAAATATCTGACCTCCTGGCCTAAGGTGTCCCTTTCCTGAATAAGAGTACCCCTCTGTGCAGCCAGGTCATCCCTTTGCTTTTGGAGTTCACCAGCTTTCTGGCGCTCCTCATCAAATTCTGTCTGGGTGTCAAGGTCTTTCAGGATTAATTTATTATTCTCTTCTTTTTCTTGGTCTAGATGGTTTTGCAGGGTGACTACCTGCTCTGCGCATACTCTATTAACATTTATTTGCTGTTCCAGCTTTTTCTGGCTCTGTAGTAAAGAGTCCAAACTTTCTTGGCACTCCTTCTGCAGGGCTAGTACTTTGGTATCCTGCTCTACCTTCTCCTGCTGCAGGATATCCATATCTTCTTTTATTTTTATCAGGTATTGCCTGGTTTCATTTTCTGATTCATGGATCTTTTGTAGCCTTTGCTCTGCAGAGTCCAGCTCAGTTTGGGCCTTTTCTAGTGATTGTAGTTGCTTGTTTGCCAGATCTAGATTCTCTGCATATTTCTCCTGTATTGCTCCACTGTGGAGGTACAGATATAGCAATCTTACTTCGCTCTTCTTTTACCTTAGGGGTCATATACAGTTCACTCAGTGCCATATGTAATGGACCCTGATCCTGCCATATATTTAAACCTATTGCAGTGGTCTTTTCCTTGATTTCCTGCAACCAAACACTTTGATCCTGTTCTGTCCATTCACCCCTAACAAATAAATTGTGCAGTAGGTGTTCCCTTGCCATATTGATTTCTACCAAGGTCACCATTCTGGAAATATTAATTTCTTTTCTGGCTTACGGGAATTATTTTATTTTCGCAAAACAGACCAAATCCTTAGAGCGTTTCTATTGAGGGGTTCTTTTCACAGTGTAACACAGTGTGGTAGTCCAACAGGGTTTATGGACCCCGTTAGTTAGCACGCTGTATTAAGCTGTCACAAGTGGTATGTCTAATTCAGAAATCCCAGACGAGTACCCAATCTTGTAAGTGATTTCAAACCGGCACTTCACCTAAGTCAATGCCTAGCATGTGATGCACAGTTGAAACCCTTAATTAATTATTTGGGTCTATAAGTTCTTTTATTTCTGAATGATGTTCAACTTATATCACGCCCCTCTCTTTGAATCCCCCCCGGTCACACTGAACCAGGAAGTAGGCTGGTTTGCCCAGTTAAAATATTTATTTATGGGTTGCACAATATATATCACACTATTTTTAATGGTTAAACAATGATCGCCAATGGGGTGATGTCACACTCAACAATCTCTTTAATCACAAGGAGCAATGATGGGAAAAATAATGCAGCACAGAAATAATCCTTTTTTATGTGTTCAATCAAATGGCAATGTGATTACTATTTCCCCCTGCACACCTCTCAATCCCCCCAATATGCAGTATGAAGAAAGAGAAGGAGAGAGCAGGTTTCAGGAATGTAGAATTCAAGCAAATGTATCAATCCCAATTTCCCCCAGCAAACACCAGAGAAAACCAGAATTGATTGGCAAACTTGTCAAAAATGGTTTTAAAGTTGGCTTGAATGAAATGGTGAAACAACTGAAAATGGTTTAATTCACAGAAATTGTTCAAATTCTAATGGGAGCCACTTTATCTCATTTCAGACATACACTAGCAATGATTAGAGCACGTAGAAAACTTAATTTTGAGGTTGGGTGCAATGAAAAGCGATTTCACACGTTATAGATTTGAGCCAAATTAAAAATTTGCAGCAAACTTTTCTGCGCGGTAAGCGCGATTGTGGAATTACTATAAGGAGTACAAACTACACGACAGCACAGCCACGAGATCAGGACGTCACCGATCAGGTTTTTGCCCGCCAAGACACTTGCCTTTCTTCAGATAAAATATATCAGCGCAAAGATGATTTTAACAATATTATTACTGAAGGACCATAGGATGAGAGAGTTCAGGTGAGACAAAAAGGATTTCTAACAATACAGTTCTGGATATAAGATAGATTTGATTTGGATAGGGATGACTATAGAAAGTACATAGGCTGGTGACAATCCTATACCATGGATACTCACTACCAATGTTTTAAATGGAACCGTCAGGGATTTTGGTCAAAGATTTCTGGGACAGACTTCTGGGCACACCAGACTAGACGGGTCAGCGATCAGCAAGGCCCTCTCGACACCGCACGGCAGGATTGGGCAGGATCTGCAATGGCTCTCTGGTCTGCACAGCACAGCACGGCACAAGACGGGGTTTAATCTGCCCTTCTGGTTATGAAAATGATTCTTTGGCAGACAAGCAGTTACAGCACAGCTGGCTGCTCTTTGGTTTCCCCTTTAAGTTGAGAGATGGGTTCTGGAAGTTAGGCCCAGCTGAAAGTGGATTAGCTATGCTCTGAGCCGTTCTGCTTGCAAAGTTTTTGGAGTCTGGAACAAGGAGTATGGATGGATCTCCTTCAAAGTGCTTCACCAATCTCGAGATGCTGGGTGGATCAGTGTGTCTTTCTAGGTCCTAAGCTGTCTCGATTTATGTGTTTCATAAAGGGGTGGGTAAGCTGAATTATCCTAGGCGCACGCCTAGGTAGTCCATTGGCTAAAGTCTGTTCCCTCCCTTGATTGGAGGGGAAAACTGAGTGTCATCATGATGATGCGGTTTATGAGACAGGGAATACTCCTTTGCCTTTTGCACATAAAATCTATTTTTGATATAATACATCTTTACATGTGTACAATCTTTATACCAATGACATACATAGATCACATATTCATTGGAGCACATATTCTTCCAAACCCCATAGATGTGAGGTCTTGGGTCTGGATTTGACAATTTTTTGCAATTTTTTTCTGATTTGTCCACAATTTTGTACATATGTGCGCATCATATCTGGGCATAATCATATGAAGTTTCATGCTTCCGACATGAATACAATTGCTACAAAAACAGAATTTTCACCGTGCCTTCTCAGAACATCGCACAGAGTTCTGGGTCCTTTTAAAATGTGCCCAAAAAAATCACATTAACAATAATGTAATTTTACAATTTTTTACAGATTCGCACAGTCCTTTGTCAGTCTTTTTAGAAATATCCTTTCTGTCCATTGAGAATCAACAAAAATGTCTATCCCTGCCTCCAAAAGTTTCTTGTAGCTCATGAGCAATCCCCGCCTTCTTCCTCTGACAGAGGCCACTCTTGACACTTACAATCTATATATCCTTTCAGCCAAGGAATGCTCATTGTCTCTTCCAGGAGCAGCAGCCCAAATCTCCTCCCCTCTTAATAAACACCTGAATGTGAGTTCCTGGCTTTGATGAGAAGCAGGAGAGATGCCTATTGTTGGGGAAAGCTGGGGAGAACTTTTTTGATGACTCTGAGTTTCAGCTAAATTCACTGTCAAATTATAACATTTTCTTAATTTAAAATAAAACTTGCAATTTTTAATCAAGCAGCTAAAACTCTGATTCCAGTTTTTAAACCATGGAGATTAAATAGTTACAACCTATGTTACTTTTGATAACAGGTCACTTAATTTAAGACAGTAGATCTTAATGGTGCACATTTGCAGTTTAAATGCAGGGTTTTGAAACAGTCATAGGCAGCCTATGGTACTGCACCCATATTTTGACAGATTTTCACAGGCAAGCACACGTTTTACTGTGGACATTTTGATGATAGGTTCTGCTTTCCATTACGTTGTATGTTCATGTTGATTCCTTAAATGAAGTGATGGGTAACACCCAGCAAGGATGTTGGATGTTTTCTGATGTTTTAGACCAGCATTTTTACTGCCTTTCATGCAGTTTCCATTTTTACTCAGTAGGCAGCCCAGTGACAGGTTTCAGCAGTGATGTCACCTTCCCACTACTGACAAAAGGCAAAGTAGATTTGGCAGCCATATTTTCCGGTTTCAAAGTGCAATTTTCATAGGTTTTGGCACGCATGGGGTTTTTGTGGCCATTTTGCTGATTCTAATGCCACCAGCACACAGGGATGTCACAAGGCAGAGCCTTTTGGGTTAAAACATCCCACAAAGCCCCCCCTCGCGATTTGACTTTTGACCGCCCATCAAGAGGAAGTCGCGAAATTGGGATGTTCAGTTTTTTCTTTCTGGTCCAAATGGCAAAATTCATCTGCTTCTCCCATCAGTGGTGGATCGACTGGTTCCCCTCGCCGGTTCCGGATCCAAGTATGAAGCGATACCCCAGGGCCCTTTGGTTTTTCCTTCCGGTTCCCGAGTGGTCCTCCTTGATGCTTAGGATCCATGGTTCCATTCTAGGATGACAAAACAGAGTATATATGTAGACACTTCCCCGCCACTATTCATGTAGTGGGGCAGACGCATACATTTGACATATAAGAACACTCTTTTCTGTTTGCAATTATTCCTAATTATAACAGATTGAATAGTTTTATGGTTGGAATTCTAGGGGTCTGGAAGGTCCCCCTCTGGGTTTCCAGATGAATTCTCTAGTTGCTGCAGAGTGTGCCTAGGATGGCAACACTTCAGTTGGTTGATATGGACCCACTTATCTTCCCCCTCTGCCAAACGCCTTTGGGGATACGGATTGTGTAGGCGACTGGTGATATTTTGTCTACAATTTCAAAAGGACCGCTCCAGCTAGTCAAAAATGTGCGCTATTTGGCCTAGTTCCTTTGGAAATTGTATAAGTAGACGTGGTCTCCTACTTGGTATACGTTTCTAGTTGTCTTCAGGTCATAGTGGGTCTTCATAATGTCTGCAGATCTTTCTAGATTTTGCTGAGCATAGGCAAAAACATGTTGAAGGTGTTTTCTCAGATTTTCAACATACTCATGAGTTGTGGAGGCATTTATCAAAGTCTGTTCTTGGGTTCTGTAGAGCAGATGCTGGGGAAGCACCATCCTTCGTCCAGTCATCAGCTCAAATGGTGATATAATTGTTGCAGATGAAGGGGTAGATCTGATGGCCATCAGGACAAGAGGTAATCGAATGTCCCAACTTGGCCCTGAATCTGCCACAAACCTTTTTAATATGCTCATAATTGTCTTGTTGTATCTCTCCACTGCACCACTAGAGGCTAGCTGGTAGGCAATGTGTGGGTTTCCTTTTGACCCCAAGTATCTCCCACATCTTTGTCATCACTTCGCTAGTGAAGTGGCTACCTCGGTCTGACTTGATCCTTTGGGGTAGTCCAAAACACGAGAAGATGTGGTTGATCATCAGGGCAGCTGCTGTTTCTGCCTTGCAATTTGGGGCCGGGAGACATTCCACCCATTTAGTGAACAAGCATGTCACAGTCAACATGTACTTGTTCCCCCTAGATGAGCGAATCACGGCCCAAGAAAATCGACTTGTAAATCTGACCAAGGCAGTGTCATCCCCCTCTTTTGGAGAAGTGCACGGTGTGTGAGGGATGTTGGCTGAAATTGTGCACACACAAGACACCCCTTCAAGTATTAGTCAAGGTCCTGCCCCATGTGTGACAAGTCTGCAACCTCTCTTAAGATTTCAAGTGTTGTATGAAACCCCCGATGACTGGCTGTGGCCGCATCATGGGCGTGACTTAGCATCAGGCTTCGGAATGAGGTAGACCACGCACTGATCATGGCCAGCTATGGATCTTCTTACCAACAAACCGTCTTGGATTCTGAACATTTTTGTATATTTCATCAACACGCTGAGGTCCTCTTTCCCAATGTAATCGGTATCCGTCAAAGGAAAGTTCTCAGGGTCCTCAATGTGCTGATAAAACTTACCAATTATTGGATCCCCTTTTTGAGCCATAATCAAATCAGCATCTGGGGTCTCCATACTCCATTGTGCAGTTGATAGTTCATTGTGAGCAGGATGTCATTCCCTAGTAAACAAGGTGTGCCCTCTGGAGTCACAACTATGACCGGGTGCTTCACCTTGTGTCGCCCAATTTTATTATCCAAATCTGCAGTCCCCTTGACTGGAATTTCCTTCCCGTCGAAGTTGTGAAGTTGTCCAGGAAGAGGCATGAGACGAATTTGGTATTTCTCCCCCCTTCCCGAATTCAGTTAATCAAAGGCCCTTTTTGACAGAAGGGTAGCTTGGGGTCCAGTGTCCACCAGTGCCAAAATTGTACACTGCCCCTGTATTTGGACCGGGGCATAAAATCTTCCCTCCTTCTCCTCAAGGGGGCAAATATAATGTACATTTCTGGACAACTGGTGGGTTATTTTCTTGGTTTTGGATGCTGACAGAAAGGTGATTTGGGCAGGATTCTGTTTGGTGTCTTGGGAATCTGAAAGAAAGAGGTGACAGCTAGATATGGGGGAAGTTTCGGGTTCCACTAGTTCTGATTCTGTTCTGCCTCCCCCCTTTTTGGAGGCAGTCACCGGGATGGGTTTGAACCAGGGATTTTCATGCTGTTGATTCTGGAGTTTGATGATGGGCGGTGCTAACTCAGTCCCCACATCTACCCAGTCTGGATTTGGTTCCTTTGGGACCAATTTTTCTTTGGGAGGAGTTCCCCCATCTCTGAAGGAGAAGATCCTTTTCCCAGGATCCTCTGAGGATCCCGCTCCTTCAAACTGGAAGATGTGTACCTCCTCCTCAAAATGGGTCTTTTTGGGATCTTTATTTCTCCTAACCCCTCTCTGCTCCATGGGCGGCAGACTTTCGGGGGCAGGATATTTTGGTTCCGGTTCCTGGGTTTCCAGGGGCTTTTTACAAATGGGGAAGGAAGCTTCCTCCAAGGCCTTACACCCCCCTTCCCCTTGTGCCTCCTCCCTGGGAACCGGTGGGTTGTCGGGGTTCTTTCCCCGTCATTGCTCTGGAGCACCAGGTCCTGGATTTGAGGCATTCTGTGCCGCCATGCTCATCTGAGGGTTCTGTTGAGCCCTCAGCATGCGACCCAAATCCTGTGCCATGTTTTCGACCTGGCGCTCTAGTTGGGACACCCGCTCTGGCTGCTACAGGGTCCTCATGTCTCCCTTGGGCTGATCCCCAGAGGGTAGCTATCCCTTCTCACAAAGTACCCTGCGTTAGGGAAGTTTAGGTATCACTCCACCCTTGGCCTCCCTTCTCCCGGATTGGGCTCAGGAAAGTGGGGAAAGAAGGATGGATTGTTTTGGGGATTGAAGGTTTGCGGGTACCTTGGAAAGAAATTCTGTCCAGTATTTGGGGGATTACTGCCCTCCTGGGGGGAGTTAGGAGGGAAGTTCCCTGGGTTAGCTGCTGTCTGGCTGGATCCCACCCCTTTGGTCTGGAGGAGTCCACACATAACCCAGGATGGGTTGATTGCCCTTTTAACGTGGGCTGATGTAGTCAGGGGAGTTAGGGGTCCCATTTGTGGTGTTGCCTCCCTGGCTCCCTGTTTGTGATTGGCCCGAGGGACAGGTTTTTAGGCCCCCCATCTCTAAATCTAAAATGGGGGCAATCTTCACGTCTGCCACTTTAGCAGCAGCAGGGCTGTTTGTTGTTTTGGGGCTATTGGGACTATTTTTGTTTTCAACTGGTTTTTGCACCTCATAAATGCGCGTGGCTTGTTCGATGACCCAGTCTAGTGATCTTTTCTCGTGAAAGTCTCTCACTAGCTGGGTCATGATGTACTTGGGGAGAGCATGGAAGAAAGTATTTACAAACTCTTTGCTCTCAGTGCACACCCTTCTAGTGGTCTGCGCAAAGGCACACTTTAATTCTTGAACAAATTCTTGAGGGGCCTGATCTTCCCCACTTTGCAAGTTATAGGCTGCCTTGTGAGCCTCCTGAGGATTCCTGTGCACAGAAAAATGTTTCAAGATGGCCGCCCTAAAGGTGGACCATCTAGAATGATTCTGATCCTCCAGCCCCACAAAGAAGCTGGAGTACTCGGGAGAGAAGGTCCACTTTACATACTGAATACAGCTTTGGCTGTCCTTCAAATGGAAAGTTTCCATAATTTGTTCAAAGAGCTCAAGGTGCTCCCAAACCGAATATTTAGCATACTTATGATAGGGCGTGATGACGCTCCTAATGGCTTTGATTTGCTTTAGGGGATCTTTTGAGCAAGGCCCTTTTGACCTTGTTAGCTTTTTTGGTTCGGGTGACCCTGGTCCACTTATCCTTTGACTCAGAGGCACTGCTGCCAAAGGTGCCTGTTTGGTCTTCTAGGCTCTCCCGGATTCTGGGAGCTTGGGAATGGCTGGCAGAATGTGGGGGTCTAGTTGCTTGAGTCCTGTGGCACTCAGAGGAGTCTTCTGATTCCTCCTTGCTCCCAGGATTTGATGAGTACCCCCATACTGTACAAGCTGGGCAGAGGTTTTCAGGATGCCCTTAGTGGGCCTACTCCCATGGAGTTCCCCACTAAATTTTACCATCTGGTCTCTGGGTAAATTATACTTTTGAGGATCCATTTCTCTGACCCTCCCCTCATTGGAATCTCCCTGATCAGAGAATATGGCCCTAGCACTTGGGAAACCATACCTAGATGCCAGCCCAACCATTCATGGGAGGTGCTGATATATGAGCCCCATATTCCTCATTGGATTGAAGTCTGCCATCCCCGTGGCCCTTGGCTCATGTGCACCAGTGGACATGGGGGTGGCAGAGTCCATGGGGTTGAAGAGATGAAAGCCTCTGGTACTAGGGTTCCTGAGGTTATGCTCAGGTGTTTCCCTTTCCCAGCGGACCTCATCTCTCTCAGCCCCTGCTCCCTGTTGCCATGCAAGAACCTGACCTTTTTGTTCCTCTATCACGGCCTTGCTAGTCTCTATCAGTTGTTCCTGCATAGCTACCTGTCTGTGGAGCCTGTCATTTTCTCACAGAGAGCCTCATTGTCTCTCTGTGCTTCCTGTGTCATTTTAGAGTACTGGGCCAATTTTTTCTGCAGGAGGGTTACCTCCTGAGCCCTGCCCTTACTGGCCTGGTCACTCTTTGCCAGAGCATCTTCTATCCTCCTGGAGTGCTCTAAAAGTTTTGTATAATCTATAACCTGGAGGGCTAGGTGATTTTCTTCCATCTTATCTTTTAAATATCTGACCTCCTGGCCTAAGGTGTCCCTTTCCTGAATAAGAGTACCCCTCTGTGCAGCCAGGTCATCCCTTTGCTTTTGGAGTTCACCAGCTTTCTGGCACTCCTCATCAAATTCTGTCTGGGTGTCAAGGTCTTTCAGGATTAATTTATTATTCTCTTCTTTTTCTTGGTCTAGACGGTTTTGCAGGGTGACTACCTGCTCTGCGCATACTCTATTAACATTTATTTGCTGTTCCAGCTTTTTCTGGCTCTGTAGTAAAGAGTCCAAACTTTCTTGGCACTCCTTCTGCAGGGCTAGTACTTTGGTATCCTGCTCTACCTTCTCCTGCTGCAGGATATCCATATCTTCTTTTATTTTTATCAGGTATTGCCTGGTTTCATTTTCTGATTCATGGATCTTTTGTAGCCTTTGCTCTGCAGAGTCCAGCTCAGTTTGGGCCTTTTCTAGTGATTGTAGTTGCTTGTTTGCCAGATCTAGATTCTCTGCATATTTCTCCTGTATTGCTCCACTGTGGAGGTACAGATATAGCAATCTTACTTCGCTCTTCTTTTACCTTAGGGGTCATATACAGTTCACTCAGTGCCATATGTAATGGACCCTGATCCTGCCATATATTTAAACCTATTGCAGTGGTCTTTTCCTTGATTTCCTGCAACCAAACACTTTGATCCTGTTCTGTCCATTCACCCCTTACAAATAAATTGTGCAGTAGGTGTTCCCTTGCCATATTGATTTCTACCAAGGTCACCATTCTGGAAATATTAATTTCTTTTCTGGCTTACGGGAATTATTTTATTTTTGCAAAACAGACCAAATCCTTAGAGCGTTTCTATTGAGGGGTTCTTTTCACAGTGTAACACAGTGTGGTAGTCCAACAGGGTTTATGGACCCCGTTAGTTAGCACGCTGTATTAAGCTGTCACAAGTGGTATGTCTAATTCAGAAATCCCAGACGAGCACCCAATCTTGTAAGTGATTTCAAACCGGCACTTCACCTAAGTCAATGCCTAGCATGTGATGCACAGTTGAAACCCTTAATTAATTATTTGGGTCTATAAGTTCTTTTATTTCTGAATGATGTTCAACTTATATCACGCCCCTCTCTTTGAATCCCCCCCGGTCACACTGAACCAGGAAGTAGGCTGGTTTGCCCAGTTAAAATATTTATTTATGGGTTGCACAATATATATCACACTATTTTTAATGGTTAAACAATGATCGCCAATGGGGTGATGTCACACTCAACAATCTCTTTAATCACAAGGAGCAATGATGGGAAAAATAATGCAGCACAGAAATAATCCTTTTTTATGTGTTCAATCAAATGGCAATGTGATTACTATTTCCCCCTGCACACCCCTCAATCCCCCCAATATGCAGTATGAAGAAAGAGAAGGAGAGAGCAGGTTTCAGGAATGTAGAATTCAAGCAAATGTATCAATCCCAATTTCCCCCAGCAAACACCAGAGAAAACCAGAATTGATTGGCAAACTTGTCAAAAATGGTTTTAAAGTTGGCTTGAATAAAATGGTGAAAACACTGAAAATGGTGTAATTCACTGAAATTGTTCAAATTCTAATGAGAGCCACTTTATCTGGTTTCATACACACACTAGCAATGATTAGAGAGTAACAAGCAAGTAGAAAACTTAATTTTGAGGTCGGGTGCAATGAAAAGCTATTTCACACGTTATAGATTTGAGCCAAACGAAAAATTTGCGGAAAACTTTCCCGGGCGCGGTAAGCATGATTAGGGAATAACTATAAGGATTTAAGATGCAGTTGTGGGTTCTTTAGTACGCATAGGATGTTAGCTTCAAGTAGACACTTAAATCTCATTTCTAGCATAAAGTGTGAAGAAGTTATGGATGTTTACATGGAGGTCGTTTTTTGTCAGAAGGAGGCAAAAAGATTTTTAAAAAAGGATGCGCTTCTTAAAATACAAACAAGGTTTCTTTACACTAGGAATGGATTATGAAGGTACAAACTACACGACAGCACAGCCACCAAATCAGGACGTCACAAATCAGGTTTTTGCCCACCGAGACGCTTGCCTTTCTTCAGATAAAATATACCAGCGCAAAGATGATTTTAACAATATTATTACCGAAGGACTATAGGATAAGAAAGAGAGTTCAGGCGAGACAAAAAGGATTTCTAACAATACAGTTCTGGATATAAAATAGATTTGATTTGGATAGGGATGACTATAGATAGTAAATAGGCTGGTGACAATCCTATACTATGGATACTCACTACCAATGTTTTGGATGGAACCTTCAGGGATTCTGGTCAAATATTCCTGGGACAGACTGCTGGGCACACCGGACTAGACGGGTCAGCGATCAGCAAGGCCCTCTGGACACCGCACGGCAGGACTGGACTGGATCTGCAATGGCTCTCTGGTCTGCACAGCACGGCACGAGACAGGGTTTAATCTGCCCTTCTGGTTATGAAAATGATTCTTTGGCAGGCAAGCAGTTACAGCACAGCCTGGCTGCTCTTTGGTTTCCCCTTTAAGTTGAGGGATGGGTTCTGGAAGTTAGGCCCAACTGAAAGTGGATCAGCTATGCTCTGAGCCTTCTGCTTGCAAAGTTTTTGGAGCCTGGAACAAGGAGTATGGCTGGATCTCCTTCAAAGTGCTTCGCCAATCTCGAGATGGTGGGTGGATCAGTGTGTCTTTCTAGGTCCTAAACTGTCTCTATTTATGTGTTTCATAAAGGGGTGGGTAAGCTGAATTATCCTAGGCGCACCCCCTAGGTAGTCCATTGGCTAAAGTTTGCTCTCTCCCTTGATTGGAGGGGAAAACTGAGTGTCATCATGATGATGCGGTTTATGAGACAGGGACTACCTCCCCTTTGCCTTTTGCACATAAAATCTATTTTTGATATAATACATCTTTACATGTGTACAATCTTTATACCAATGACATGCATAGATCACATATTTGTTGGAGCACATATTCTTCCAAACCCCATAGCTGTGAGGTCTTGGGTCTGGATTTGACAATTTTTCTCACTTTTTATCCGGGACACAACATCTGATTTGACCACAATTGTGTAAATATGTGCACATGATATCTGGACATAATCGTATGAAGTTTCGTGCTTCTGACATGAATACAATTGCTACAAAACCAGAATTGTCACTGTGCCTTCTTAGAACATCGCACAGAGTTCTGGGTCCTTTTAACATGTGCCCAAAAAAAAATCACATTAACAATATTGTAATTCTACATTTTTTTACAGATTTCCACAGTCTTTTGTCAGTCTTTTTATAAATATGCTTTCTGTCCATTGAGAATCAACAAAAATGGCTATCCCCGCCTCCAAAACTTTGTTGTAGCTCATGAGCAATCCCTGCCTTCTTCCTCTGACAGAGGCCACTCTTGACACTTACAATCTGCATATCCTTTCATCCAAGTAAGGTTCATTGGCCCTCATTACGAGGTTTGCAGAATGGGTTTACCGGTAAAACCAAGCGTCCTTACCGGGTCCCGCGAGGAGACCAGGGAGCTAACAACGGGCACGTTATTAAGGGCCCGTTGTTAGCTCCTTCCCCATTCCCATTGAGCCCTATGGGGGCTCAAATGGGAATGGGGATGGACCGGGTCCGGGTTCCTCGGACGAGGAATTACAGGGTCCTCCAAGGTTGGGATGGCCCGCTAACTCCTCATTTGAGGAACCCGGGCCCGGTATGCGGTAAGGAGGCAACCATGCCACTAATTGCGGCATGGTTACCTCCAACCTCATAAGGAGGGCCATTGTCTCTTCCAGGAGCAGCAGCCCAAATCTCCTCCCCTCTTAATCAACACCTGAATGTGAGTTCCTGGCCTTTGATGAGAAACAGGAGAGATGCCTTTTGTTGTGGAAAGCTGGGGGGAACTGGTTTGATGACTCTGAGTTTCAGCTAAATTCACTGTCAAATTATAACATTTTCTAAATTTAAAATAAAACTTGCAATTTTTAATCAAGCAACTAGACCTCTGATTCCAGTCTCTAAACCATGGAGATTGCATAGTTACAACCTATATTAATTTTGATAAGAGGTCACTTAATTTAAGACATTAGATCTTAATGTTGCAACTTTGCAGTTTAAATGCAGGCTTTTGAAACAGTCAAAGGCGGCCTATGGTACTGCACCCATATTTTGACAGATTTTCACAGGCAAGCACTTTTTATTGTGGACATTTTGATGATAGGATGCGCTTTCCATGACATTGTATGTTCATGTTGATTCCTTAAATGAAGTTGGATGTTTTCTGATGTTTTGGACTAGCATTTTTTTTATTTTCAGCAACCAAGAAAAAAAGGATTTAAGAACAATTTCTGGGTTTCCTTGCAATAAAGCACTGCCTTTCATGCAGTTTCCATTTTTACTCGGTAGGCAGCCCAGTGACAGGTTTCAGCTGTGAGGTCTCCTTCCCACTACTGACAACAGGCAAAGTAGATTTGGCAGCCATCTTTTATAAGCGCAATTTTCCATAGGTTTTGGCGCGCATGGGGGTTTTCGCTGCCATTTTGCTGATTCTGGTGCCACCAGCACACAGGGATGTCGCAGGGCAGAGCCTAGTGGGTTAAAACATCCCACATGTGTATTACAGAGTCCCGGGTGGGTTCAGTAGGTTGTGATGGCTGTTGCTTACAGCTATTGTGTTACAGAACACCAGTGGCTATTGGTTCCACTGTTGGTTACAGTGTTGCAGTGACTTGCCTATATGGTTGGAATGTATGCTCTGGTGTCCATGTTGGGGGTGCGGTACCGTAACAAAAATAAAGTTTTGTTATGCAAGGGAGGGGGGGGAGTGATGTTGGTGTTTGAGTTCCAGTCAGTGTTGGAATTTGGTTTCGGTTATGTTTCCAATTAGAGTCAGTGTTGGAGTTGGATTACATTTAGTGTTGGACTTTTTTCATTTTGACTTGGTATTTCCATTTATGGAGTTTCCGTTTGGTGACGGAGATGGAGTTTTCATTTGTGGAGCTTTCCATTTTCCTTTTCATGTCCAGCTGGACCAGTTCTGATGTTTCCATTTCGCTGGAGCTTGTGCGTTGTTAGGGTTTCTACAGCATTCTTGTAACATGGTTTGCATTTTTCATTAAGACATGTTCCAGCTTTTCCAATTTACTGCAGCAAGTGTGTGTTAAGGCGGTCACAGCATGAAGCACGTTTGCATATTTTCATCAAGGCATGCTTGACCTTGCAGGGGTGTTGGAATTGTTGCCTCATGGTCAGAATCCATCACCAGGGGGTGTTCCAAGTTCCTTGTGTTTCTGCGTTTGTAATGCTCATTGTTGTGGCTCCAGTGTTTCTGTTGCTTGGCGTGCACTTGTTGGGTAGTTTTGTGATGGCCTGAATTGGTCTGCGTGCTAACCACAAGTGGATTGTGTGAGGGTTGGTTTGCGTAAATAGTGGATCCTACCCTCTTGTGATTGAAAGGGAGGGAGAAGTGTTGTAATTGTCATTTGTGTGTGAGTGCAGAATGGCATGATGTCACGTGGAATGTTGGAGTTTTGGTGGGTGACTGTGTTCTATGTATTCTGAAAGTTACAGTTAGTTTGTTAGCTAGCTGGGATGGATGCTCCGGTTTATGTTCCACATGACTAAGGGGCTCTCAGTCATGGAATAAACTTGACAATTAACTTACCTCTTGACTTTATTATTTCATATCTCTATTAACTATTTAACCAGTCATAAACACTATGGTGGGTGTTTGATTGTGCCACATCATCAATGAAAAACATACAGCATGTTAACAATATGATCTTGTTTTCAAAGATGGTACAATTTAGATTCATTTGTTGATGTTCAAGAAAAGTGGCCTGCACATATTTCGCTCTTATTGCAAGCTTCTGCAGGGCCAAATAAATGCATTTGTACATACAATGCAGGGTCAAACAAAATGACACCACAAAACACCCAATAATGATGCACCATGGAAGACAAGGAAAAATAAAAATAAATTGTGGAGAAGAGAAATAATGAGGATTAGTTCCTGGTTGTAAAAATTGAATAATAGCAACAAACATGTGAACATGAAATAGTTAAGGATAATCATCTGAGGTATAGTTGCATAATTATTTGAGTAATTTGATGCTTGGTTATATTTACAATGACCATCCAATTGGTATAAATAAATAATAAAAGTTAAAATTAACTAAACGTTTTTTTCCCTAATGGAGAAATTGGTAAAAATGTTGAGTAAAATAATATACATTTGGTCATTCAAAATGTACTGAAGACAAAATCGGCAGGTACATTTTGTGTCAGTACCTCACTAATTAAAAATCCAACATGAAAAAATACAAGTAGAATCTATACAGTGGGTCTTGAGAAGAATAGTTCACTAACTTGAAAGGTGCTGCGAAAGATCAAATATGAACAACAGCTGTAGTACAAGGTGCAGCATTAGAATGTTGAAAATATGTTGCAGAGGGAGTTGGCTCTTTTTTTGTGAGGTTGGTATGGAGGAAGGTGTTAGTTCCACTTTATGAGTGAATGGTATGCGAGTGTGTGCTGGCCTGGTCGTTAAACAACCACATTATATATGTTGCTCGGATAACACCTCTAAGCGACCAATAAGTGATGTGCATGATGATGTCATGACGCCTTGTTGTGGAATGCAAATGCTCGAATAGAGATGGTATCAGAACCTCTCTAAGATATGATGTGATGTGTGAAAAACATTTTGTTGTTTGGAAATGTAATAATGCTGTATGAATATAAAACTGTAAAATGTCTAATTTGTTTTACTAATACGGAACTTGTTAGTTGCTTCTGATGTGTATAATTAGTGATGGTATGATGGACACCATAGCATAGCGCTTGTTAGTAGTCTGGTCTTAATACATTTTGTGAACACTGGCCTGTGACTTGTGCTCTGATGTGTTGTTAGGGAGAATTCTCAGGTATGGCTAATTTCCCTTACCTAGTGAGTTCCTCAGTAGCTTTGATGGATTTCTGGGGTTTATTTTTTCCACCTGGTAAGAGTGTGAGCCTTTTTCCCACTCTTACGGTGTATATTTTTGTGTATGTTGTACTTTTTGTGCTCATGGGCTATGGAGAGTCACCAACTCCCTAGGCATCATCTTTTTACTTGTGTGTCACACAGCACCTTTAGTGCAGTGACACTGGGTTGTCTTTTGACTACTGTCCCCCAGAAAGCTGTAAATTCACCTTTGGCTTGACTAGTCCTTTTAAAATACAAATGCAGTACAAGCCATTTTACAATGGAGTACTGGAGGGGAATATATTTCCCCTGTCCTTCTGTAAATCAAGGGGCACTTTGTGTCCCCCTTCCCGACTCAACATGGCTGGTGGCAGTGGTAACTATCATTTTTACACGTATTCCCGTGTTAGTGTTCTGGCTGTGGTGACAGACGTGAACATAAAACCCGTTACCCCATATCATTTTTATTTTGGGTCCTAGCGTGGTTTTTCGCCATTTTGTGTTGGAAAGGTTTTTCTTGTTGTTTGCTTTTCATGCCAAACCATGTTTGGTTTCCTTGTTCTCCGTCCTTTGGCGGGCTTCTGCGAAGAAGCCCTCCTTTGGCATCTGGGTGTCTAGGGGGGCTGAATGTGAGGGAGGGGTTTAGTAACCCCCTGCACAAAGTCACACTTTGTGTCTATTGGCTGAGGTGGTTGTCCGGGCTGGACAACCCACCTGCTGTGTGATTGACAGCCAGGCTGTGTGAATGGGGAGTTTGGCATAAAAGGCAGGACTCTTGGGCTGGAAGTAAGTGTCGCCAATGGAACTACAAGAACCGAAGAGAAGTGGAGAAGAAGACGGCTGCTGCAACTCCTGGATCCCGGTGAAGCCCTGCTGCAGTCCTGAGCTATCTACCCTTCAACGACAGAGAAGATCCAGTACGGAGTCTTCTTCCATTGAGCCTGGTGGGATCAACCAGCTCACCTTCTACAACCAGAGAATCCTCTTCTGGGTCGAAATCGCTGCACTGAGCTGTAGTGGTCCAGATAGCCATCAGAAGAGCCCTCTTCTGTTTTTAAGGAGCGCACGTTTTACTCATTGTTGCTTTGCTGCTGCTGGCTTCATCCCTGAGTAGTGCAGATCACTCCAGACTTCCTCCTTCTTGTCCCCATGACGGAAGCTTCAGGAACCGCAAGTCTGCAGGAACTACCATGAACAACTGCCGTAGCACCAGCTTTCTTCATCCGAATAAGGTACTGTGTCCATTTGGTCGTTCTTGCCGTCCGACCTTGAGGAATCGGGGTGAACCCTTTTACTTTCCGAAGGCTTGTCCTTTCTTTCTTCCGTCTTATAACTTTTGCCTCCCTTTGACAATATCCAGTACTCCTGGCAACGTTAATCTTGAACTGTTCTCACCATGTGATCCTCGACAACAGAGCCCTGCTCCATTTGACACTGGCGCAGGCCTATTGACTTTTACCTGCCTCTTAGAACACGTCCTCTGATTCTATTGCCTTGACAAAAGTATTGCCTATGATTTTTATCCATTATTCCCTTGTTTTAATTCTTTGTGCTAAGTGTGTTTGACTACGGTTACATTTCTAACCACGGGTGCGCTCTTCTTTCGTAAGACCGAACTGTCATAACTGTCAAAAAGCGATTGCGTAAGAACCCCCGGTAACGCATTTGTTTCGAAACACCAGTCTGTCAAATCCTAATGTACTTACCTTGAATTGACCTGAACTAGAGGAATTGGTTGTGTGTAGTATATTTAGAGTGTCGTTTTATTTAATAGAAATTAAGTGTTTTGTGAACAGATGGTTTAAAAATAAATGTACTTATATTTTTAACCAGAAACCTTGAGTCAGTGTTTGCTTGAGTCACAGTAATTGTAGTCCTTTGTGTAGTTCCTATTACTGCTCATTTGCTCTTGAGATAAGTCTGGCTGCTCAGCCATCGCTACCACTTTACTGTGTAGTACAAGCTTGTACCAAAGGTGAAATTGTACTATCACTTGTAGTCTTAATTGTATGCAGTGGTCCCTAAGGGTACTACATATGATTCTGCCTAACATGTGTGCAGTAATACAACAGTGTTTCTGCTTGTATCTATTGAGAGATAATGAGAGGAAGGATGAATGAATATTAATGTAGGTTGTTACTGCTAGATCATTTGGCCAGACAAGAGTTAAAAAACAAATCCATAAGTAGTGTGAACAAAGTTTATGTTATATGTTTTTACAGGATCTTTTGTGCAGAATGTAATGGTACATTTCTGATTAATTATGAAATTAAAAATTTCAATGCTGCAACAAATTCATAATGGATTTCATGTTACAAGGTTCATGTTAGAAACATGCTGCGTTCATGGTCTGTATTAAGTCCCTTTTTGATGTTGCCAGTGTAGAAAATCAATCTGGATTCATTTTGTCACAATATTAATATTAATTCTTGTTCACCTCCTCGGTTGTTGTAACGTAATTTTAGTAACCCAACAAACTTTAAATCCGCTCTCCTGGCTTCCGGGTACATGTAATGCCAGTGTTTCCTGTCTCTGTTTCTGATGGGACGCAAGTGTTCCATAACTCTGATTCTCAGTTGCTTTTAGTACTTTCTATATATTTTTTATTGCATGTACATATGATAGCATAGACAACAAAGCAACAGTATCTGGTCTTTCCATCGAAAGACTTTGCATCGAAAACAATTCCATCGAAAATGTTACCATTGAATGTCTGTGTGTGTGGGTTAATGGGGTTCATTATGTTTGGGGTGGGTTTGTAATGGTTAAAATCCAGGAGTTTGGCGGGGGGACCCCTCCAAAAAGAATTTTTAAAAAATGCATTCGATGGTCAAATTTTCAATGGAAAATGTTCAATGAATTGTCATCTCGATGCAAAGTTTTTGTTGGAATGATCATAAACCCAAAGCAACTTTTACAGTTGATACATTCTTCAATATTGATAGTATAATCCTTGATATTACATTTAATGATAATGATTTGTTAGTTATGTAGCACTTACACCTAAGTGCTGTACATAGAACATAGTTACTTACATTCATCATCGTCATGCCAACCGAAGTAGGTACTCATTTGTCAACCTCGGAAGGATGAAAGGCAGAGTTGGCCTTGCCGAGATTTGAACCTGCAACGTGCAGATCACACATAGATCGCAGCAGTGAACGCTCAACCCGCTGAGCAATGTTCCCTGTAATTTGCGCGCCTGATTGTGAGCTGCGCATAGTGCTTATTTTGCCGCGCACTTGCTCCAATCATCATTTTGTGAAATAACATATATATATATATATATTTTATATATATATTTTTATTTTAAACAAAAAATCATTTAAGGCTGGCCACCAAATGTAAATACGGCGGGTTGGCGGCCAGCCTAGATGCAGGCCAGGAGGCAGCAGCAACGTTCGTGATTACTAGAAAACACACCGTCGTGCGGTGACACAAACTTTGCTGCAGCCTCCTGGGCTGCTACTCGTGCTGGTGACTGGCCTTGGCTCAGGGCTGCACTCTGCGCTTGCGCAGGGAGCCTAGCCACCGCCCTGTCACACGAATGCACGTGCCCTGCTGCTGGGTCTCTCCTTGCCTTGCGCAATAGTCACTGCGAGAGACCCCGTGCCTGCATGCAGAAGACACTGGCTGGCGACGGACGACGCCACACCACCTGCTGGAGCTTGTGTGAACCCCCAGCCGTCACCCCACCCCCGTGAAGAGAGCTGAGAGTCTGGGACTGTGCACCCCACTAAGGTAGGTAAAAATAGTTTGGAAGTTCTGGGAGTGTGGGAGTATGGGCCAAAAGTCTGCAATCCACAAAACTGAGGGCCCCCCATTGGCAATGGGAAACATGGCAGGCATTTCAGAAATATAACAGCTTCAAAAACGTTATATTTCTGAAATGCCTGCCACGTTTCCCATTGCCGAACGCGAGGCGATATCAAAAGTCTGTAATCTGTTTTGTGGATTACAGACTTTTGATATCGCCTCGTGGATTACAGACTTTTGATATTGTCTCACGTTCGGCAATGGGAAACCTGGCAGGCATTTCAGAAATATAACGCTTTTGAAGCTGTTATATTTCTGAAATGCCTGCCATGTTTCCCATTGCCGAACGCGAGGCGATATCAAAAGTCTGTAATCCACAAAACAGATTACGGACTTTTGATGTTGCCTCGCGTTCGGCAATGGGAAACATGGCAGGCATTTCAGAAATATAACAGCTTCAAAAACTTTGGCATCACTACTTTAGAAGTATTGATGCCAACGTTTGGTATTGCTCTGTACAACCCTCCATCGTTCTTAGGCTGCCAAGCTTACAAAAGGGGAAAACCCATATGCAAATGTGTTTTGCTAATTGCACTAAATCCGACAAAAATAAGGCAAAATTTAAAAAACGAATAGTAATAAACCAAGGCACCCTTTCGTATACACAGCAAATTTGTCACTTGGGATGGAGCAGTCTTCTAGGCCGAGGTCACATACACACCGCAGAGTCGCTAAATGCGCAACCCCTAGAAGCGATTCATATAGACCATGAAATGCCTCCACACACATCAAGAACTGGGGCCATATTGATGGAAAACATGCCGTAAAATCATTATGAATAGATACATTTGAAGCATTTTGGAAACCTAGTTATTTTTCTGAAAACAAACTCGTATTGTCCCATAATATGACTTTGTCATTTTTGGAAAATACGTTAAAGTTGTACTTAAATATCCGCCGGTCATTTTCAATAAATACATTCATTCTTTACCTCAGCCAGCATCAACTTCAATTGTCATTAAATACATTTTTCGCAGGCACACATCCTCCTACCTAAGCCAACTGTTACCTGCTGCTCTAACTGGCAGGTAAGGTTGCCCAGTAGAGTGTTGTATTATCAAGTTGGGGCAGGCCCCATTTTACGCCCACATACTCCCCCACAAGTGATGGTGCTGCCTCATACTGATATAAAGAGCACTCTGGTACTACTTACATATGTGCAAGTGTAGCCAATGTATGCTCTCCCAGGTACACAGTCACATGCCATTGGGGGACCTCAGTTTTGTGGATTATTGATGCCAACGTTTTTGAAGCTGTTATATTTCTGAAATGCTGCCATGTTTCCCATTGCCGAACGCGAGGCGATATCAAAAGTCTGTAATCCAAAAAACTGAGGGCCCCCAATAGGGGGCCGTCAGTTTTGTAGATTGCATAGAGGGGAGCGCTCAATGACCCCGATGTGGAAACCTGTGTGGTTTTTTTCTAAGTGCTCTCTGGCTAAATATTACAAAGTTTTGGTTTCTGGGAGACCTGGGCACTCTGGATCTGCCACAATGCATGCCATTGGTACACCTATCACTGTGTATGTAATGATACAGTTATCTGGTTATGATCCTTGAAGTGGTTGGCCTCCTCCTCTTGGGGAATATCCGCAGGTGGGGCCAATTGTGTCGTTGAGTTCAACGTCCCTGGGTGTTGGGGTTGGGGTTGGGCAGTATGGGAAGGAGTTGTAGGGGGCACAGTTTGGGGGGGATTAACACTGAAAATGGTTCACGTCTCTGCAGGGGTTGGTACACAGGTGCAGCCCAAGTCTGCAAAGGGGATATGAGAGAGTACAGCTGAAGCCTAGTGATGGTGGATGCAGATCGGACAGGGGTTAATGGCATTGTGTAATAGTATTAGTTGGAATGTTTGCAGGCTCGACAACAACCCGCAAAAGGTGAGAAAGGTATTGAGTTACTGTGAACGTCACAAAGCTAAAATGATCCTGTTATAGGAAACCACCTGGTGGGGTTTGCAAATGACTGTGTGGCAAAGACTTGGGGCAGTAGCACATAGTGCACATCATTTTATATGTACTCCATTGGGTTCATCACATGGCCACTAGCCAGACAATCCTACATATCCCTTCATTTAAATGAAAATGTTTAGATTTGTATTTTTTCTTGTATTAACATGTCATCATATTACACTATATGGCAAACTAGTGGTGCTCTCTGTCCCGTTGTGTGATGACCTTTGTTTTCTGTGTTATTTATATAATAGTTTAATTTATTTTCTTAATTGATTGCAAAACAATTTATTTTGTTATGTGCTACCTGGCTGCCATGAATCCGATCCCCCAGTTCCTTCATCTTTATATGTTTTGTTCAATGTTGAATAAAATAGTAAACATAATATACTAAACCCTTCCTTGTTAGAGTGTTGCCTCTTGCTGGACCTCTGATTTGGTTTTAGTCCTCTTATGATGCTGTACTAGTAGTCTTATAGTCACCTTTTTCTTGGCAGACTTTGAGACTGTCGGGTTAACTAGTTCCAGGACAATCACCTGAGATTACATGACTACATGATTCAGAGCTTTTTATTTAACTGTCAGAGTCCAATATCCATTCATACCCCCCCTTCTATTAAGTCATCTTTGTCATTTATCATGTTCATGTACTGTTTATTTCATTAAACCAATAGAAAGCATTTCCTTTATATTCCATACATTTAGTGAACTGAGAATGGAGAAGCTAATACTGTGCTCATATTAATTTGTGAGGCAGAATCTATGTTCCACCACAAGAACCCCTCTGTTCTTGTACCAACCCATCATGAAACGAAAGATCTTGCTAATGTTCAGAGATGTAAAAGGACACAATTCCAGATGAGCTAAGTCTTGGAGGACTTGACATTCCTCGCTGGCACACTGTGGAATCTGATCACTAAGCCTTGCTCACTGGTGGGGTGCTGCACTGCCGCTGCCGCTGACCACCCCAGGTCTGCAAGAGCATCACCCAGTTGCGCACATGACTGAAAAACAGCCCGCACACAGCCCAAAAAACTTAGAGGGAACATTGCCGCTGAGCTACCTTACCGGCTATTTATACGTTTTATCCAAAGCAAATCAACAACTGTTGCAAGAACCACATTTGTGAAAACCTGTGCTGGTTTGTTTTACCCACATGGTTATATTGTCTCCTTGTTGCGCCATCTTTTTCTTTCCTCTCTTTAGCATATACGCCCATCAGAGGTTTGGGCTTTGCTCTTCGTTCCTCCTTTCTGTTCATTTTCCTCTATTGATGCAGCTTCTCTTTGTGATCCTATCCATCGATGCCATTGTGGAGTGTGGGTCAAAATAATGAATGAAGAGAAACTCTGGTGAACTGTGTACTCGCGCTGATTCAGAAACAGGAGGACATTTCATGGCAAATGGGCAGACATTTAAGTGTTACTTGTTTTAAAAATGATGTTCTGTGTTTTTCGCCTCACGTTTGTTTACATTAAATAAACAGGTATTACAGCTAAGTGTACTGATTTACATATTTTACAGTAAAACACACCGATTGTATATTTTTCCACCCACATTCAGCCACATGGAACACAGCCAGTGAACATTCTGACTTTCGTTTTACGTTTTGCATAGTCCAATAAAGCATTTTCCCCACACTTCTGTCTCCGTGTGTTTGTTTATCGTGCAGTCTGTAAGAATGTGCGCGAATATTAGTGTAATATTAAGACCCCAGATCCATATGAGTTACACCTCCATTCCCCTGCCACATACAGTGCATCAGCAGGGATAGAGACATGATAATGTGTGGCAAATAATCCCTCTAGGTTTGAACAGCTCAGCTGATATTTTATAGTAATTGTTTTTTTGCTATGCTTTTTTTCAGCCAGTGTGCCAAGATTTTTGCATGAACGCTAGATGGCAGTAGCATCCTACGTGGTTTGAATTACTATATTTTTCTTCAGTTAACAATTCTTAAAGAAACGGGTTATTTTTTAGATAAAATGAACGAAATTCATTCTGCATTCTGTTTATATCCTATAATGTTAAGTGTCTTAATTTCCATTGTGTTGGTTGCCGTGTTGACGCTTCAAATACTGGATTGTATTTATAGATCTATTGTGTGTGTGGTTTTGCAGTTTCATGTGGGTTTACACAAAGAAATCTTTGGACCTCTGGGGAACGAAGTGTCAGACCAAGAGCCGAGGAGGAAATACATATTTAGGTAAGAATGCTTATTGTGGCTAAACGTGGTCTATTGTTATCATTGGCTTCATGAAGGAAATCCTAGAGAATGCAGGTCTTGAGTCAGTCCCAAAAGTGTGTTTCTTCTATTTAGAAATGACTGTTTGCATGAACACTAAGAATTCTTACTCAGTAGCTGCTTGTTGACCCCATACTCCGTTTAACATGTGCATCAAGTTCGGATTTTTTTGCATACCGTTTTTTGTATGCTGTGACTTTTAGACCCATAACTATAATTGGGAATACACAACTACAATTCCCAGAATGCAACTACAAGGAATCCAGGATTGGCAGCGGGGATGAGATACAATGGCAGTGATGGCACACTTTTGAGCAATAGCCACCTGTCATCGACACATTCTAAAGCTTTTTAGGTGAGGGGAGGTGGAGAAAATAAGTGAAGTAGACCACTACATTTTGTCTTGGAATACTGTGGAGAGTTAACATGATATACTAAAGTTGTTGCAGTCAACATGGCACATCACAGTTTGTGTGACTAGTTAACAATAAGTCATATTCAATGTTACAATACAAAACACGAGGAATGGACACAACAATGTTAAAGTTAGAAAATAGTATTCATATTTCTTTCATTCAATAGTGCAAAATGGTGAGTGGTAACTGAATACAAATGTTAAGAGTAAACATAAATTGAAAACATTTAAACAAAAATAGGGGACAGCAACATAGGCCCCTTATGAAAAAAACAATCACCACGAAGATCGATCTGCAAGAAGGGATGCTCCAGAGATACCGTGACTGGTCCATGGTAAACATTTTTGATCGAACTCTGAATTATTCGAATTGTTGATTTGAAGAGTGCTTGTCGAGTACATTTAAGCAGCAGGACCCTTGCCGCTGGATGTGCTGTTAATTTGTATCCTACCTGGACGAAAATACTTGCTTTTCACTGCAAAGTGGTTTGTCAGCCCCTTTTCACTCCAACTGCCTATATAAATAACAGGTCCCTCGCATTAGCGCGCGTGCATTCCAGAGTTATTGTCGAGTGCAGTTAAGCAGCAGGACCCTTGATGCTAAATGGTATGCTTTCTGGACTCTATCAACTCTCATAGACTATTCATATCTACTTGGGACACTAATCTAACATTTCTTTCTTTCTTTTTAGCTCAGTCCTAATTTGTATCCAATCTAGACGAAAATACTTGCTTTTCACTGCAAAGCGGCTTGTCCTGTCCCATTTCCCTCCAACTGCCTATTAAAACAACAGGTCAGGCGCATTAGCGTACACGCATTGCAGAGTGTTTGTCGAGTGCAGTTAGGCAGGAGGGCTGGTGGCATGCGAGTGTGTTTTGTCTGCATATATACATTGCGCTAACCCTATTATTGTACACTGCAGCTTTGTCATTTACATTTCTGTTTAGCACATTACTGCACAGCAGACTTCCCCTCCTTGAATGTATTGTATAGCGAATTGCACCAGACATGACCAGCGTTTATTCGCTAAAGTCAGCCATGCCGGCTCCCATTGAAATTGCAAATATTGTTGAACCAAGCGAAGCCTAAGCCTGCAAGGGTTCACACCCCTGTTACTGTGCAATGACAAGTTGATGTGTCCTCTCTGCAGCATGCTCACTCACTAACTGTCATGCTGAGTCGTGACTGAAGATCTGCAGGAGCTGCTGAACCTCAGACCCTCAAAAACATGGAGCACTCAACCACTTATTAACAGCTGAGCACACAACACCCCTGAGGGAACGGGGAAGTGGATAAAATAAAAAGAAACAGATTCCTTCAGTGCCCTCAGGATTATCTGTAGCGAGAAAGAAAAAGAAAAACAGTAAACTTATATAATCTACTTTATCTGCACTGTTACTCATGCCCAGTTTTCAATAGAATGCATAACTGTTTTTCCTCTGATGTTTGCCAAGAGGAAGTTAAAGGTTTTCTTCACAGGCTGGAACCAGAAGAATTTTCCTTTGCTTAGCAGATGCTTTCTTTTTCCTCTGTTCTCTTATCTTTACTCAAAGAAAAAACTAAAGAGTCCATGCCTTAAAACTGCCTTACTTACTAATTTATAATTTTCCCAAATGAGATGTAAATGGAATAATGTCCCAAATTCAACTTGCACATTCTATCTCCATCTTGCTCTGCCTTTCTTGTTATAACAGTTTTGAAAACAGAGTTGGGTCTTTAAGGGATAATCTTTTGAGTGCTAAATTGTTCACCTTCCAAAAAGCACTGTTGTTACCTCTTGACGGCAAATGACTGCATTCTCCTGTTTCCATGGATAGAGGGGAAGTTGACACACAACACGCGTGCTGTTTTGAATTAAATTTAGCAAAAAAGAAAGGTGATGGCTGGAAGGTTTTGAATTAATCATAACCACGGGCAAAGCTCTGGGCAACCCTCCAGACCATCATTCTCCAGCCTGCCAAGCCATTACAGAAGGGGAAAAACCATATGCAAATCAGGCTTGGTCCTACCCCAAAAGGGGCAGTGCAGCCTAAACTGCTATGTCACATCCCTTCTGCACGAGACCACAAGCATCCCAAGACATGTTTCAGCCTTGTTGGGCGTCATCAGTGAGGAGTAGCTTGGGTCCCTAGGCCCGGCAGATTCGGGACCCACGTTTGGGCATACCCGTCCCACTCGTGGTGACTTTAGCAAAACAGAAAGGTGATGGCTGGAAGGTTTTAAATTAATCATAACCACGGGCAAAGCTCTGGGGAACCCTCCAGACCATTGTTTTTCAGCCTGCCAAGCCATTACAGAAGGGGAAAAACCATATGCAAATCAGGCTTGGTCCTACCCCAAAAGGGGCAGTCCAGCCCGAACTGCTAGGTCACATCCCTTCTGCATGAGACCTCAAGCATACATGTTTCAGCCTTGTTGGGCGTCATCAGTGAGGAGCAGCTTGGGTCTCTAGGCCCGGCTGACTCTGGACCCACTTCTGGGCATACCCGTTGACAATGTTAAAAGTTTTGCACTGGTGATCTTCAAAGAGTTCAAGTGGTGCCAGGAATGCAGGGGAACTGTGATCACAGCGTGTGTGAACAACAACTTCAAATGAAGTATAAGAGCTGCTCGCGTGCTGGGAGCAAAATTAAACTGACACTGGGTTTGCGGGAGCACAGAAGCTCTTCAAGGAGTTAATGTGATGTCAGGTATGCTGGCAAGCGAGTATCGCAGCCACGAGAGAAGAGGAAAAAGAAATTGACTTCGCTGGACATCTTTGAGTTTCCCTTCATATCAAATTCTGAGTGGCAAGATAAATATTCACAGAGTCGCCTGCAACCAAAGAAATAAACTTAACACAAGGTTAAGTAAATAATAACATGCCCCACGAGCGAGCGAAGACTAACCTGCTTATGCAGCTGCTCTCTGCTTCCACGCTATGGAGGGAAACTGACCTGTTCATTTTATTCCGCAATCACTACGGAAGAAATAAGGAAAGGATAAACAGGACGTTCTGCCTGAGAAAACAAAGCGTGAAAATAAAGAAAACAATGTGCAAACATAAACAAACAATACGTGCACTTCAAAGTGAAACACAGTTAGTCAGTTACAGTATGTTTAAAAAACTTTAGTCCATTAGAGCTCCTTTCTTCTCATAGAATAAAATACAGATCAAATATTATGAGGATTCTTTATCCATATTAGTCATGAAATTAAATTGTCTAGTTCACTTAGCTCTGGGTTGAAGGCAGTCTCTCGGATTACATTTCTCAGCTTGAAAATGGCAATTCATTCCACTTCATCTTGATTTCTTGACAAGGCCTTAGGGCTTAGGCCTCAAATGCTTGAACCTGCTAGAAACGGAACTACTCAGCTGGAACAAAGACAATGAAAGGCAGTTAGCCAATCAGATCACGAATTGACACCTCCATCTTTGCTTGGGCACGTGTTCACACTCTGATAGTTAAGGCCCAAATTCTGTGAAAACATAAATTACACACAAAGTTTCACTACAAACTATTTCTCCAGCCCAAACACACCACCCAGAAAATAACCAAACATACTCTTTATTTTTGTAAACCCTGACAGTACCCCCTCCTTAAAGCTCTGTCTCAGGGCTTGGTTTACAAGGACATTTTCTATGGAACTTTGAAACCAACTGTGGAGCATGCACATCTGTAGCTTCCTCCCAAGTACGCTCCTCGGGTCCAAAACCCTGCCAATCCATAAGATATTGAAGTTTTCCTCTCAATGTCATAGAATCCAATATACTCTTAATCGCAAATTCTTCTGACCCATCTTCAATCTGTATTGAAGTAGGAGGGGACTCAAATCGTGTTCCTTTACAAACTGGCTTAAGCAAGCTCACATGAAATGTTGGATGAACTTTAAGAATAGCAGGGAACTTCAGTCTGACTGCAACAGGATTAATCACTTTCTCTATCTCAAATGGACCCACAAAATGAGGACTGAACTTATTTCTCCCCTAACCAATTCCAACATTTTGGAACTAATTCCAAAATGTTCCGAAAACCTGGTTGACCAGACAAAATGGATGCATGACAATTCCTCATAATTCGCTCTCTTAACTCCAATGATGGCAAATACAACCTCTTATCAAAGAATGGCAAAACTTATCTAATACTACGAGCTGGATCCTGATGTTTCCATTCCTCCATCTGCAATCCTGACATTACCTTAATCTCGTCCGCTAAATTTCCTTCAACCTGGGTTCCCACCAGAATAAAACATTCAGAAGCAATCAAGTCTAACAACTGTGTACAATGATGTGTAGAAAGCCACTAACCTGAGCAGTAAGCAATCCCTGGACATCAAGAAACCTCCCCCCCCCTATGAAACTTACCATCCTCTGCCTCACTGTAACAGGAAACAGAGTGAGGCAAAATCCCCAGGGAAACCCTCTGGGGCAGAAAAGACTGTGCAGGACTTGGGAGCAATGAGAATAATGGATCCTGGATCTTCGGAAGCTGACCCTGGACCTCTTCTTTTGCGATTGTCCGAAGTTTGTCTATTAAGACAAAAGAACGGGTAAGTAATGTTTCAGAGAAAGAAAGAGTGCAACGATCTGTACCTGTAACGGGTACACTCGATTTCTAACCACAGCTGTAGCTAAAGTTTCCCCTGAAGGTAGCATATCCCATACGTAGGTAGGAAAGGAACAATAAGTTTGGAATTCCCTGACACCCCTATAAAGTTTCCCCCTTCTCCTCGAACCAACTTGGCCTTGTATGTTGATAGACCCATAGGTTTCCTGCATAAAGCGATCAGACGTCTCCTGAGGGGACATAGCTGATCCTAGGCTAGAACTGAAGAGATACAAGAGTTACTAAACCATCCTCGTTAGTATCGGGGCGGTTAAGAAAACAAACATATTCCCTACTGTAACTCAGAGTCTTCTGAGAGTAAACTGAAATGAGAGCCCACAACAGAGACGGGATGGAAATCAATACGAGCTGTGATGGGTGAGAGAAGCATGTGAGATCTTGAAGCGGGAGTGACTGCGGGGTGGTTGATCCCGCAAAGAAAGGGAAAGTTGAGCAGAAAGTCTCTTAGTTGATGAACTAACGGAGCATCAGACAAAAGAGTAGCATTGCACAGGTTGCACCGGCTTCAGTCGTCTATAATCTGTCACATGACTGTATGGAGGTGGAGACATGCCGTACACTGGAACTGGGAAACTAGCAAAGCCTGACTGGCGCTCCTTCGCTGCCATCTTCGAGGAAGTCAGGGAACCAGAATAACGAGTAAAAAGGGCACGGGCACAAGTATATCAAGGTCAGCCATGGCGCCGCCATGACCATCGTTTGTAGTCGATGTGACAGTATACCCCCTCTCAGAGGTGGACAACCCGGCTTATCCGGGTGAAGCTGATAGAATTGCCTAATTAAACAGGGGGCATGAACCCCGGAAGCATGTTCTCAGGAGCGGTCAGCTGGAGAGTAACCCTACCAATGAACCAGAAACTGTAATCTGCCTCTGCAATAATGGTAATCACAAATACCAGAGACCTCAAATTCAGTACCAGAAGAAGTGAGAACAGAATGGGGATGCACATACACCCTAATCTGGGACAAATGAAAAACAGGATGAATCCGAGACCACGACGGTGGAAGCTGAAGATGCACAGCCGCTTCACCAACCAAGTGTAGAACACGAAAAGGACCAACAAATCTAGGAGACAATTTGGATGGAATCAAGTGTCGAGGTAAGTATTTGGAAGACAGCCATACAGAATCACCCACAGCAAGGACACACACAGGCCAAAGTCCACTTAGCCTATAACACGCTCTTGAGAGTCCAATAATGCTAACCGGGCCACTCGCTGACCCCGATGGATATTAGCAACCAGGGCGTCCACCCCAGGAAATCGAGATGATGAAGGAACAAGAGCAGGTAGAAACGATGGATGATACCCATATGAACAATAGAAAGGGCTGGATTGCAAGGCAGAGTGAGTGGCATTGTTGTAGGCAAATTCTGCAAGGGGCAATAGTTCTACCCAATCGTCTTGGGCTGCTGAAACAAAACATTGTAGGTACCCCTCTGACGTTTGGTTCAAACGCTCCATTTGGCTGTTAGCCTGTGGATGGAAGCCCGAACTTAGAGCTTGTTGAATGTGAAGAATGGCACACAATTTCTGCCAGAAGTTGAAGTGTATTGAGGGCCTCTGTCTGATATGATAGTGTCCGGCAACCCATGGCAGGAGAAGATATCTGATATGAAGATTATGGACATCTGTGAGGCAGAATGGACTCCGGGTAGGGAAGAGAAGTGAGCCATCTTCGTGAAATAGTCGATAGTGACCATAATGTAGTGTGACCGTTCGAAGGAGGGAGATCCACAACAAAATCAGTAGTTATCACTTGCCAAAGTTTGGTGGGAATAGGCATTCATGTGAGTAGCCCAAGTGGGAAGCGACGAGAAGTCTTGGATTGTAGACAAACTGAACAAGCTGAAACATAATCCCAGACATCAGTTGGTAAGGACAGCCACCAAAAATGTCTCTGTATGAGATCCATGATGGCCGGCCACACGGGAGTCATGACACATGTGAAGAACCTCCTTTTGGAGATCCTCAGAGGGTATCAGTACTCTTTGACCCTGGAAGCAATAACCTTGATCCCTGGTGAGATTATGAGTCAACATTAGATCCTGGAAAGAGTCCTGGTGTTCCAGCGTGGCTTGTTTGATCCTTTGCAGAAAGTCTGTAACCACATGAATGAAAATGGCTTTAGGAAATATTAGATCAGTGTGAAATCTGGCAGAGGGTTGGTCCTTGCGAGACAAAGCGTCAGCTCGGAGATTCTGTCGTCGAGGAAGAAAAGTGAAACAAATCCTATAAGGGGAAAGAAATTCGCCCAGCAGGCTTGACGACTATTAGTGGTCTGTGCGTATTGAAGCACCCTAAGGCTTTGGTGATCTGTCTTAACTTCAATAGTGTGTTGGGATCCCAGTAATAGATGTCTCCATTCCTTGAATGATCATGTTAGGGCCAACAGTTCCTTCCCAAGGATGGAATATGTGATTTCTAAGGGGTTGAAGGTCTTGGAGAGGTAGGCTACTGGGGATTCTGTGCCGTCACTCGATTCTTGAAGTAAGACAGCGCCAAGAGTGTAATGTGATTCATCAGTTTCTAGGATGAAACATTTTGTTTGATCTGGAGTGACCAGGATGGGTGCAGTTGTGAACAGCTCTTTCAGCATGTCGAATGACTTTTGGACCTGTCCATTCCAGACAAAGGTCCCTCCTTTCTTTAACAATTTAGTAAAAGGAAGTATGATCTCAGAGAATCAGGGAATAAACTTCCGGCAGAAGTTAGCGTAGCCAATAAATCTTTGGATTTCCTTAACGTTGGACGGAGACAGCCAATTTACGATTGCAGAAACCTTTTGGGGGCCCATAGATATCCCCTGAGAAGATAACACGAATCCCAAATATGTGACTTGAGAACAATGAAATTCACATTTTTCTGCCTTACAGTATAGTTGATTGTCCTGAAGACGTTCTAATACAAGCTTGACATGGTGTGTATGTTGGGTCTCATTTGCGGAATAAATCAGGATGTCGTCTAAGTAAACCACTAACAAATGTAGTATTACATCTGTGAACAAATGGTCCATAAAGTGCTGGAACACCGCAGGCGCATTAGAAAGACCCGAAAGGCATCACATGATACTCAAAGTGCCCAATTCCATTCATCTCCCGGGGCTATTCGGATGAAATGGTACGCCCCTCAGAAGTCCAATTTGGTGTAAATCGTTGCACCAGACACAGCTTCAAGAATGTTAGGTATCAGAGGCATCAGATATTTGTCTGGTATGGTTATCTTATTTAGACCCCTATAATCAATAGAAGGGCGTAAATCTTCTGAATTCTTTTTTGGAATAAAAAATAATGAGGCTCCTGCTGGTGATGTAGATTTGGCTATGAGCCCATTTTGTAAATGCGTATGAAGGTATTCCTTGAGTACTGCTTTTTCTTTCTGTGAAAGCACATACATGCAACCAAAGGGTATGGGTTGATCGGGCTACAGCTCAATATGGCAATCATCCCTGCGTTGTGAAGGAAGAGAAGCAAACTGTGGGTTTGAGAAAAGCTGAGCATATTGGCTGGAGTAATCTGGGATGTTAGCCACATGACTAACCGTGGTAACAGCTCCTGTAGGTTGTTTGGGAGGAGTAGTGAGAACCCCAACTGAGTTGCTGGATAAACAATAGGCCATACAAAACTCTGACGCCAAAAATTGAGTTCCTGGGGTCCAGTTGATATATGGGTTATGCAACTTTAACCAAGGCAGCCCTAATATAATGGGGAAATGTGCAGCCTTGATTAAGTCAAAGCATAATTTCTCCTGATGAGATGAAATATGGCATGGGACAGTCAGTGTTTGTTCCTTGATAGGGCCTGAAACCAATGGACTTTCGTCCACCCCCTCAATGGGAACGGAGACAGTCTTTGGAACCCTTGCTATACCTTGGCCCTGGCCCACTGATCATCAATAAAGTTGCCAGCCACCCCGAAATCTACAAGAGCAGGGAGATTACGGATTTCTTTGTCGTCCAAGAATAAATGTAAGAGGATAATCACCATGAAGTTATCAGAGTTTGCAGCATTTTGAAAAAGAATCAGAGAGTCTGGGGGACCGTCCTGATCCACCCGAGCCGAGGTTCCCCTTACAGCTGGGCGAGAGATTTTCCCGACTTCTTGGTCTCCTAACGCCATGGAGGGGCAACTGGACAGTCCTGACCAGATGGGTTGAGGAACAGCAGTACATGCACAACCCCCATGTATGTCTGCGCTCTCTCTCCTCGGATGATAAAAGACCCCTGGCAGTTCCTAGTTGCATGGGTTCTTCTGTGTACTCTGGCTTCGGTGGGAAATATTGGGTTTCAGTGCGAGGTCGGGACGACCGACCCTTCTTGCGTTCCATCTGTTGTTCTTGGAGGCAGAACTCCATTTGTAGAATTAAAGTAATCATATCAGCCAGATTGGCTGGCCTGGGAACTCAGGAGATTTCGTCTTTCAAATCCTCATATAACCCTCTGTGGAACAATGTCAATAGAGCACCGTCAGGCCATTCGGGTTTCTAATGACAGTTGTTTGGATCTTGTGATGTAGGACATTAACTCTTGGTTTCCTTGTCGGAAGTCTAGAAGTCTCTCTTGAGATGATATGGATATCTCCTGTCTGCTGAACATGGCATTGAGACCGTTAACGAATGCTGGATAGGAGTCTAGAATGGCATTACTCGTGGTCACTAAAGGAGTAGCCCAAGCCAAGGCTGCTCCTGTGAGATGAGAAACAAGAAACCCCACCGTATCTTTCTCAGTTGGAAAATGGTTTGCCTTGAAAGTAAACTGCACAGTGCAGCTGTCTAGTAAGTTCTTTTAGCTTGTGTGGGCTGCCGTCATATTTGAAAGTGGGCAATAAAGAGGGTGGCAATTCGGGGTTAGATCAGGCTACCTGTTGGCGAAAATGTGCGTTTTCCATTATGAGGTTTTGTACCTCATGTGACAGGGATTGCATAGCAGACATTAACTGCTGCATCTGCTGTTCCATGGCTTCTGCACTTGAGGCTCCACTAACTCTGACAACTATGTACAATGATGTGCAGAAAGCCACTAACCTGAACAGTAGGCAATCCCTGGATGACAAGAACCCCCCCCCCCCGCGTGAACCTTACCACCCTCCACCTGACTGGAACAGGAAGCAGAGTGAGGCACAATCCCCAGGGAAACCCTCTATGGCAGAAAACCCTGTGCAGGACTTGGGAGTGATGAGAATAACGAATCCTGGGTCTTCGGAAGCTGACTCTGGATCTCTTCTATTGCGATTGTCCAAAGTTTGTCATTAATACAAAAGAACGGGTAAGTAATGTTTCAGAGAAAGAAAGAGATGTAGACAGAAAGAGTGTAATGATCTGTACCTGTAATGGGTACACTCAGCTGTAGCTGAAGTTTCCGCCGAAGGTAGCATATCTCCTACATAGGTAGGAAAGGAACATTAAGTACAGAATTCCATGGAACCCCTATAATGTTTCCCCCTTCTCTTCGAACCTACCTGGCCTTGTATGTTGATAGACCCAGCAGTTTACTGCATAAAGCGATCAGACGTCTCCTGAGGGGGGCGTAGCCAATCCTACGCTAGAACTGAAGAGATACAAGAGTTACTAAATCGTCCTTGTTAGTATCAGGGCGGTTAAGAAAACAAACGTGTATTCCCTACCATGACTCAGAGTCTTCTCAGAGCAGACTGAAATGAGAGGAGTTCAGAACAGAGACGGGATGTATATCAATACGAGCTGTGACGAGTGAGAGAAGCATGTGATATCCGAAGTGGGAGTGACCACGGGGCGGTTGATCCTACAAAGAAAGTAAAAGTTTAGCAGAAAGAACACAAGAGTTAGAACAAAGCTTCTCCTAGTTTGCGAACTTACGGAGCGTCAGACAAAAGAGTAGCGATGCACAGGAGCACTGGCTTTAGTCGTCTATAAGCCGTCACATGACTGTACAGAGGCAGAGACATCCCATACACTGGAACTGGGAAACTAGCAGAGCCCGACTGGCGCTCCTTGGCCACCATCTTCGAGGAAGTCAGAGAACCAGAATAATGAGTAAAAAGGGCACAGGCACCAGAATATCGAGGTCGGCCAAGGCGCCACCATGACCATCAGTTGTAGTGGGATGTGACATCAAGGGCAAAGGATCACACTAAATGTTTTACTCACTCCCGGGGGTACTGACGGGACAAAGCATCTGCCTTGCCATTTAAACATCCTGATTTAACTGTAACAACAAAATTGAAGTTTGCAAAAAACAAAGACCACCTAAGTTGTCTTGGAGTTAAAGTTTTTAAAAAAAGATTTTAAAAACAGCAGATTACAATGATCAGTCAGAACAGTAACTGTGTGTCTTGCTCCCAATAGATGATGGCGCTATTCTTCAAAAGCTGATTTAATTGCCAAAAGTTCTCGATCTGAGATCGTATAATTAGCCTCAGCCGATAAAAATGTCTTGGAGAAAAAGAGCACTGGATGTAATTGGCCTGTGATTTCATGCCTGTGGGAAGGAACAGCCCCCATTGCCACGTTAGAAGCATCCGCCTCCATGAAGAAAGGTTTCGAAGGATCAGGGTGAATCAGAACCGGACTGGAAATAAAACGATTCTTCAAGAACTGAAAAGACTCCTCCGCCTCAGGACCTCATACAAATTTCACCCCCTTTTTGAGGAGCTTAATAATGGGAGTGACTAGTTGAGAAAATCCCTCAATAAACCTTTGGTAAAAGTTGGCAAAGCCAAGGAAACTTTGCACTTCTTTAACCTAAGTAGGTGATAGCCAATCCTGAATTGTCTGAACTTTCTTAGGATTCATCGCCAAGCCCTTAGAAATGATAAACCCGAGAAATTCCACTGAATCCATGTGAAACTGAGTTTGGCAAATGAAAGATTCTCTCGAAGCTTCTGAAGCACCATCTGCACATGATTTTGATGTTGACTCTAATCAGGAGAAAACAAATAAATATCATCTATGTATACTATGACAAACACATCCAAAAACTCTTGAAGAACCTCATCAATAAAAAATTGGAAGGTTTCTGGGGCATTACAGAGCTCGAAAGGCATCACCTGGTACTCAAAATGTCCAAACCTGGTCTTGAAGGCTGTCTTCCACTCTTCTCCTTCTTGAACCCTAACCAAATGATTTGCTCTGTGAAGGCCACTCTTTGAAAAGACAGCTGCTCCCTGGATCTGGGTCAACATCTCGGAGATTAAAGAGAGATGATACCTGTTCTTAACTGTTACTTTGTTTACCACTCGATAATCTATACAAGTTCTTAAAGAACCATCTGGCTTGGGTACAAAAACAATGGAAAAGCAGCTGGAGACTGGGAATGGCGAATAAATGCCTTAACTAGATTATCTGCTAAGTATTCTTTCAAATACTCCTTCTTCTTCTTCTCTGTGAGAGAATACATTTTACTACTGGGAAAGACTGATCCAGGTTCTAATTCTTTTCAACAATCACAGGGTCTACGAGGAGGCAATTCTCCCTCAATCTTTTCATCAAAAACATCCCAATACTCCTGATAACACTTCGGCAAGTTCCCTATCAAAGCTCCAATTTAATGATATAATGCCCTTTCTTCTGCCAAAACCCAAGACACTGACTCTCCAAACTTAGAGATGACTCTTGCAAATAACCTTGAGAACATTGTTTGACGTAGAATTCTGACTGCAACTCCACCAACCTCCTACTCCAGTCAATCCTTGGGTTATGTGATGTGAGCCAAGCCATGCCTAAAATTACATTCAACTGTGGTGCATCAATCAGTTCAAAGGAAATATTCTCCCTATGGTAGCTGCAAAAACCATATCCAGGATCTCTGTCTCATGAGTTATGGGACCTGATGTGAGTGAAGTCCCATCTACCACCCGTACCTGCTCTACCACTTCCTTTTGTCTAAAAATAATCCCAAGAGCCTTGGCTACCCCCAATCCATAACATTTCCTGTGGCTCCAGAGTCAATGACTACAGGATCTGCACACTTCAATGCTGCTTTAACAAACAAGGATACGCTTACTGTAATAACAGGAACCACTGCTTGCAAAGTATTAGCCAACTGCTACACTTTGATCGCCGAAGACTGAGGCCTCTTCGGAGTATACGGACAGTTACCTAAAAAATGACCACTCCTTCCACAATACAGACATACATTGTTTGTTTGTCTCCTCTTCTTCTCTTCCTTAGATAATGGACCTCTGATTCTAGACCCTTGATCAGAACCTTTGTTCTCTGAGCTTCACTACTAAACTCCTTATTTTCAAATTCTGTTCTGCAACGATTTCCTCTGACCACACACCTACCATCACCCTGGGCCCTCCTCTGTTCTACCCTTCACTCATATAGACAAAAGTCTAGCTGAATAACTAAATCATCACAGGAAGTGGGACTATTCACAACACTTGAAAGAGCATCCTTCAACTCTTCCCGTAAACCCTTGAAAAAGAGTGAGGATCCCTTTTCCTCCGGCCACTTGCCTTCTAACACTAAGGATTTGAATTGTGTTTTGAATTGTGTTATATAAGAAACTAAATCCCAAACTCCCTGACGGAGTTCCAAAAACTCTCCACCCACTTCTAAGGATACCTGATGTCTGTCATACATCTTGCGGAACTCTACCTAGAGGAGCTCAAAATGTCCTAAGGCAGCATGTTTCTGGTTTACTAATACTCCCGCCCAAGTCGCTGCTTCTCCAGGCAAATAGGACATAATGAACGTTACCCTTGCAGTCTCAGTAGTAGAGAACACCTCAGGTTGACTAAGGAAATGGAGTTCACATTGAGTAATGAAGGTCTGAAATGTCTTTGACTCGTGACCAAATCGTTCGGGAGCTGCCAGTGGTACCTGCATCAAAAAAAGGTCTACCTCCTCCCAATGCACCACTATTCCAAGCCTGAAAGGGGTCCTCATCCACCCGGTACAAATCTGGAGGATCCAGACTATCCTGAGATCTGGGCAAAGCATGTCTAGTTTCAGCTTCCTGCATATAGGTGACCTTTTCACTTAACTCTTCCATCTTTTTGCTTAAATTCTTGTTCTCTTTATGTGATATTCTTTACTCTTCCCTCAACTCTTGAATCATATCTCCCAAGACATCCATTGTGGTCTCCTCGGGATTCATGACAGCTCAGGCAGATTCGAAAATGGTTGCCTTTCACAATGTCAGGCTGAGTCTTCACTGAAGATCTGCAGGAGCTGCTGAACCCGACAGACCCTCAAAGGCGTGGAGCACTCAACCACTTCATTAACAGCCGAGCACACAACACCCCCCTGGAAAAGGGGAAGAGGATAAAATAAAAAAGAAACAGATTCCTTCGGTGCCCTCAGGATTATCTGTAGTGAGAAAGAAAAAGAACAACAGTTAAATTATATAATCTACTTTATCTGCCCTGTTACTCATGCCCAGTTTTCAATAAAATATATACCTGTTATTCCTCTACTGTTTGCCCAGCTTGAGCAGCTGCTCTCTGCTTCCACACTACGGAGGGAAACTGACCTGTTTGTTTTATTCCGCAATTACTACAGAAGAAATAAGGAAAGGAAAACAGAATGTTCTGCCTGAGAAAACAAAGCACGAAGCTAAAGAAAACAATGTGCAAACATACAAAAAACAACGCGTGCAGTTCAAAGTGAAACAGTTAGTCAGTTACAATATGTTTTTAACAACCTTAGTCCATTAACGCTCCTTTCTTCTCACAGAATAAAATACAGATCAAATGTTGTGAGGATTCTTTATCCATATTAGTCATGAAATAAAATTGTCTAGTTCACTTAGCTCTGGGTGGAAGACAGTCTCTCAGATTGCTTTTGTCAGTTTGCCAACCACAGCAATTCATTCCACCTCAGCTTGATTTCTTGACAAGGCCTTAGGGCTTAAGCCTCAAATGCTGGAACCTCCTAAAACCTTACCTACTCAGCTGGAACCAAGACAATGAAAGGCAGTTGAGAATGTTTCCCAACTGACCTTGTGAGTTCCCCAGCCAATCAGATGATCGATTGGCACCTCCATCTAGTCTTGGGCAGGTGTCCACACTCTAAACAAGGTAGTTAAGGCCCAACTTCCGTGAAAACATAAATTACACACAAAGGGCCTCATTACAAGTTTGGCGGTAGCCTTGCCGGTAAAACGATTTTTTCCGGCACCCGCAAAATGGGCAATTACCACGTCATTACGGCCCTGCTGGACCCGGTAATTGCCCATTTGCGGGCACCAGAAAAAAATGCTCCCCATTCCCATTTGAGCCCCATAGGGGTCAATGGGAATGGGGAGCTCAGATGCACCCGCACCATTCAGAAGGGTGCTGGAACATTCAACATGCTCTGCTGGTGGGTGCCAGTACGCCCGCCAGGTCAGGTCTGGTAATAACGGTACCGGCAAGCTTACTGGTACCATTGTTATGGACCGGCAAACTTATAATGAAGCCCAAAGTTCCACTACCAATTATTTCTCCAGCCCAAACACACTACCCAGAAAATAACCAAACATACTTTTTATTTCTAAAACCCTGACACTAACGTCTGATGTCAGGGGCTTCTGCAGTGCGGAGTGTACCACGAAGGGACCCGCTAGAAGAGAGGCGGCTGGAACTTGCTGCAAGCCGACACTTCATAGTGTTGATACAGCTCCAGGGGAGGATGTTCCGCTAGTTGACCTGGCTGAAATATCTGATTCAGCGATAGTGGCGGAATTGCCGACTCTTGAAAAATGCCGGATTCATAAATCAACTCAAGATGAGGATCAGCTATTGGGGGTACCATCTGAGGTTCAAATTAGTGAAGGTATGCACCCAATTTCAATTGTACATTATTCTGTCGCCACTCTAGCACAAATCCATACAGGTGCACACCCTTTGACCAATAACATCCATCTTGACACTATTAAAAGCACTGATGACTATGCTGTTACTAGGGCAAATCTTCAACCTGCTACTCGCTTGGCTGTAGCCGAGGCATTTGTTTGTCGGAATGAATCGCTAAGTGGTGCAGTGGAGGTCATTGATACTCAGTCTTCACCGGTGCACCTGTCCCGGCCCCATCCTCTATCCCAATCACCAATCATGTTCCCTAACTCCACGAATAACTCAATGCCTTTATCAATTTCATTTACCAATATCACACAGCAGAGAGCGACTCTCCCAAAACCAGAGCTCTTGCCTCTTGTTGAAATAACAATGTGAGCTATGAATACAACGCTAATTCGAAGCTTTGGATGCCAATATCAATAGGCAAACTGACCTATTGACAGGTTTACTTGCTAAATGTAAAAATAGTGAAAGAAACATTCCAGCAGAGGTTTCCAGAGAGAGGGACAATTTGACTACATCTTCAGGAAGACAAGTGTTGCCAAACAGGGCCAACAAAATATGCTAATATAGCTCGAGCTAAGAAAGACACTAAGAAATGCATCTCAATTTCACCACCTGTCTCTGTAATTTCCAGTGCAACGCATCATGAACCTCTTGATGATCTAATATACGAGACTGAGCTCCTAAATAGTGTAGCAGACAAAAATGAGGATCTTTCCTCATAAATTCGTCCACCCCCTATGAATATGCGACCCTCGAATGTTGCTTGTAGCTCTGCTTGTCTGTCAGCCCCTCCACAGGAAACAAAGTTTCTTACATTGTAACAGAGGAGAAACGAAATTGCTAAATCGATTACCTTGTTCACTGCCCTGCCTAAATCTAAAATTAACATTGCTAAACTACCCCATGGCCCATCTGAGGAAACTTGGTCTCGCTCAGGTCGTGATGGCTGAGCTAGCAATCTAACATCACACTGCAATTCACACAATCTAAAAGACAGTTATGTGAAGGCCCCATACCCTCTGATAAATTGCCATAATTTAACACTTCAATGTAGAGCTGGGTCTTACCGGGTATATGACTTTAATAAAAGTAGCATATTAAATATCTTTAGTGATGTACAGATCTTGGAGGACTTATGTTCCCCTGACTTGGCTCCAGTGGAATCCAGTCAGCAACCTTATCAAAAATACCATCAACAAACACTGGCATCTGATAAAAAATGAAGGTACCCTCGCCAAGAAACCACTGTTTGCCTTCAAAAAGAACAGAAATCTAAGAGATTCCCTAGTCCACACCTTCCTAGAACCTACCAAACCAGCCACCACACTATGGAACCTTCCACCAGTAGTTGGCCACTTCAGCTGTGGTAAATGCGTAGCTTGCCGGTTTACTACGAACAGCAAAACTTTCATCCACAAGAACTTGGTATGGAAACAGAACAGCCACACCAACTGCGAGAGCAAACACGTGATCTACGCCATTAAGTGTCCCTGTGATCTGATTTATATTGGCAAAACCATTAGACCTGTCAAACAAAGGATTAACGAACACAGATCATGCATCAAGAACCAAGTCGAGGACAAACCCTTGGTCGAACACTTCACTAAGAAGAAGCATACCCACGAACAATTCGCATGGACCGTGGTCCAACAACTCCAGCCACAAAGACGAGGAGGTGACATAAACATTGCCCTCACTAAACTCGAACAAAAATGGGTCCACAAATTGAACTCTGTGCAAGACGGCCTAAATGTCACCGTCGAATGGAAACACTTCTAGAGTACTCCTCCAAGTGGCCTCCACGCTCGACCGTTTAGAATGAACTTGTGTCCTGACACACATTAGAAACCAATGTTGTTCACCTTGTGAACATTATTATACTGGCACTAACTCCTCCACCTTGTGAACACTATTGTATACGAGAGTCTATTTTGTTTAACCATCTGTAGTGGTGGTCGGCTTTCGCCCATCCACATGGCGCACGTAAATGACTTATGTTTACAACAATGTATCCTGCCTGTTATGTTGTGCAAGTATCCAAGAGCAGGAGTTCCCATACACCGCACCGGACTACATTACCCAACATCACACACGGAGTACCGCCTTTTCATTGGGACACGGCGCACAGCTATCCTATTGGCCCAAGCTGGGTGTCGCCCTTGAATCGCGGGTTCCCATTCGCCTGTCCCCAGCCACTGGCTGCCTTTATACAGTCCAACACGGCTCCCTCGCTGTCCGACTCATCCGGCTCCCAGCAGTCTACGTCCAGCACGGCAGCGCACCTACCAGACAACAGTAAGTTCCCCTTGACTCCTACGCGGACATACTCCCCGGCGCACTTGACCTTCACAGGTTACTTATACCGGTTTTTAATTTTCATTTCAGACTTGGGTCCAATTACGCCCAACTCCGGCCTCGTGAGTCTTTGAACCACGCCAGCCCCTAGGAAACTAAAGCCTTTCACCAAGTGCTAATCCCAGCACCGGACGTTCCGCACTTTTCGCGGTTTCCCTGACAGCACCCACCTGATTCCCTGCACGGCAGGTAAGCTGTCTTTTAGACACACCACATGGTGTACAACGTGGGCAACAATTAGGCCCGTATTTAATACTTATAGTACTTAACGTACAACTATTCGAGATCCTAATAGCTCTGTTTTACCCACAGACAGCACGGACAGCACCACCACTGGTGCCCCTTTTTCCTGACGAAGGCCAGCACAAAGACGGCTACAACCAAGCCACTTTCTTTGGCCGAAACACACCTTGTGTCACTCCCTGTGTCGAACTTCCCATCACAACTGTATCATTACTTGCACCCGTTAAAATTCAAAGATTGTTGTGTGCACTTTTTGTTTTGTGTAACTGCGGGTTCCTATACCCCCTCGATTTATGAGGCAACATGTATCCCAGTGTAGTGCCGACCTCTATACTTCAGAGGCCTACACCCATCTGTGTCACTACTGCATAAACCAACCCTGTCCGTCTTTTTCAACTAAACTTTCGTGCTTATCGGAAGTAATGTACATTAAATTGTGAAGTTATCTACCACGTCCCGTGTGAAGACATAATAAACCCACACACCTAGCACTTCTGTGTCGTTGTTTTGGATCTCCCCATCCCGATTATTTTGTTTATACTACGCATACCCACCTGGGTAAATCGGGACCTAGCCAGGTGCCCTAAGATTGAAATCCAGTGGAATTCCTCCATGAGCAAGATCTCACCGCGGTCAGACTTTGGATTCAGTCTGGGATAGGTTTGAACACCATATGGAAGGCGAGATCAGAGCTATATCAGATGGGCTTTACTCTGAAACAAGATCAATTGCGTCAACAAGCCAATACAAATGGCAAACTTGGGCTTAGTGGTGAGTCTCTTGATGAAGTTAATTCCAACTCGCTTCTAAGATTTACTTGCACCCGCGGAGCCTTTGATGGGGTTCGCCAAGTGGAAACCATTCAAAGATCAAGCTGTGCGAATCTGCCGCGAACCCTAGTTAGCAATTTACAACTCATTCCCACACAGCAGAGAACTTGCAGAACTTGCAAGTTGGCTAGCTGGAATACTACGGGGTTCAAGCACGTATTAATCACAGTTGACAACCCCCTAAATGCGTTTGATTATTGTAAGAAATCTGGCTTGTAGAGCCTCCAGTATGGGATTGTTATGTTTTATCATTGTTGCCCGCCAAAGGACTTGCCAGGGGTAGATCGACAGCTGGGCTTATGGTTGGTGTAAAGGTAGGGTGGGGGTTCACCCTAGAGCCATGGGCCACACCAAATATGCTTACCCAACTGGTAAGAATACAAACTCCAAATGCAGTATTGGCCATTGTCAACCTGTATTCGAATTATGTCGACATCGTGGTGAAAAACATTCCTTTGAGATACAGAGCATATACTAGATTTGATTATCAATGACTCCACTGTTAGCCATGTTGGGCTGGCAGGTGATTTAAATTAACATTGTCTATATATGAAGGCTCATAAAACATCTGAGCTAGTGCAGCATTGGCTTAATCTCATGAATGAAAGGCAATTTGTTATGCTCAATGGGGCCTTTCATGGGATATAACCCCAACAAGCACACAGAAAAGGGGCAGCCAAGCAGCTATCATAGATTATATCTTTGTACAAAGAGACAGGTTTGCCATTATTGAGGACTTTCAAGTTTTGTCCCAAGTACATTGTCACCATGAATTACTATCTGTAACATGGACATGGGCAGATCCATTAGTACAGGTAAATTATTACAAGTCAATGCTTGAACCCTCCAGTGGGAGAAACAGGTTTAAATGTTCTTCAGAGTCACTGGCCAAGCTGGAAAGGCACATCCAGGATGGTTTTGAGTATCCATAACTTTCGCACACTTGGCATCACCCACAAATGCCTTTCAAATTCCGCCCCCAAGTACCTGGCAGATAAAGTCAACAAACGGCAATCAGCTAGACCAACTAGAGCTGTGTACTAACATTGTCTTACCATTCCCAGATTCCACCTAAAAAGAGCAGGGGGAGGGAGCTTCCCTGTGTTAGCCGCCAAACAGTGAAACGCCTTACCCCTTAGCCTCAGAATGGAACTTTCTTTTTGGACCTTTAGAGCCAAAGTAAAGAGCTGGCTCTTCGGAAAGAAATATGAGTGACCGGCGATATCACCCTTCAAAATACCCTGACTGCTTAATCTCTTCTGTCTTGTGTCACACTAGCAGCCTGGTATTGTAACTGATTCTCTCGTATTGTATTGTAACTGTTTCTCTTGACCCCCATGTAACTATGGTCGACCTGCACTTATTGTTGTTGTTGTTTTTGTTATTGTTCTAAATTGTTTGTAACACTTGCATATGTTTTTTGGTGGCCAGTTACCTGAGGGTTCAGTGCACGGTACATATAAAGAACCTAAACTAAACTGAACTAATTCAGAAGTAACAAATGCAGATCGTGTGTATGTGGCTGCCCTGAGTTTGTATAAATTGCAGCCTTCCCCTCATGAGAAACCAACTTTCAAACACAAACATGCATATGATTCTAAACTGAGTATAATAAAGACTCAGTTAAGCAAAAACATAAGATGTTTAGCCCGTCTACCCCCAGAGCATAAATAGCTTACGGTGCGGACACTGAAAATGCAACATAAACATTGGCTCAAGTCCCATAAAGCTACCATTATGCAAAAAGATGCTGAATTTATGCTGGAAACATTGGCCTCCAAAAACAGAGCCCAAATTTGGGGAATCTTAAATCGTGCAAACCACGACCCGCAAATCCCTTTTCAGATCAATGCGGTCCAATATTTATTATTTTTATTTTTTTTATTGAATTTAGCTGAAATTTAATCAACTTTTTCAATTCATTACAAAATAGAAGGAAAATAATTAACAAACATATTCAACAGTAAAACAACAAGAAACATTGCATTAATTCGAGACAAAATGAAGTGGAATCTCGAAGTCCATCTAAAGAAGAAAGAACAACACTTAAAATGATCTTAACACAATAACACACAATAACACACAAATAAATGTCAAAAAGAGAAAGCAATAAAAACAGTAAACTATTTCTAAAGCACTCTCATAGTGGTGTTCTCTTGAAGTACAATCCACAATTTTTCCATATAAGTTGCGATAACATTTCTCTCAACATTTCTCTTTGTGTGAGATCTTTACAATTAATATACATGTTATAATATTTTTAAAAAGAGAAAGAAAATAATCAAGATTTATTAGAGCAGGTTTAAAACTTTGACTCTAGTTTTAAAGCTTCCAAAAAATTAACTGTGGCTATTCTGATGCTCATGATGTTAGTGGCTATTATTGCAACACATCTATTCTCAGGCTCCATTTCAGCAAAATAGGGCAAGTGGTTGCAAAAATGTATTTGTCTCAGGTACTTGAGTTCTGGGCAGTCAACAATTACATGCTCCAGGGTTTCCTTGATACTATGGTTGTTACAGAATCAACACCAATTGTTCTCATTACTGATCAGTTTTCTACGTGCTTGTACGACACGAGTTGGCCATAGGTTGAACCGGTAACGTAAAATAGCGTTTCTTATTGAAGGGGATAGGGCCTTACAAAGATGTAGTTCCGTCTCTCTACATTTTTTTGGGCCAAATAAATGGGGATTGAAATCTTTATACCTTAAACAGTTAGCTCTTGTGTCAATCCAGTCCATCATGTAAATTTTTTTTTTTTGCTCGGTCTGGATTGAGAACAAGAGTTTCAATTGTAATGTCTGCATTATTCATCACCATCATGATCTGCTTAGTCCACTGTTTCGGAAATGTATGTGTGGATGACAGCAGTTAGCTCGATACAATTCCCAGTGTGGATTCATTTATAGCAGAAAGCAGACATTTCCGGAAGAGACTGCACAGTCGCCAGTTGTACATGGCCGCTAGGGATGATAACCCTAGCTCATAACGCATCTAGGAACCTGGGATACACTGAGGTAAATGAAGCACTGCCTGCCATAATTTTGCCTCCAATTGATTCAAGACTGTTGGTGGAATTATTTTTTGGGTCTCTAGACCATACAGTATAGTAGCTACCACATTTTGGGTCCAGTATATAACAACCGACTTAATGGAAAATTTAGCGTACTTAAATATAATTATTTTTGACTGTGAAATCGCTGATGTTAGTTTTTGTTCAATTTTAGACATTTGAGAGCGAGCAGAAGGGGAACCATCAAAAATGAGACCCAGATAAACATAATTTGGTACAACCTCAATTGTTGTGTTCTTGATTTTCCACTTTAGCTTGTTTCTCCGTGAACCAGTTGGTGCATACATAACGATTTGAGTTTTTTTATTATTAACCACCAATTCGTTAATACTAAAGTAGTTGCATAAAGTAGCCAGCAAATTCTGTAATCCAACAGGGGCTTTTGAAATCAGTACAAGGTCATCGGCATACCACATTGCTTTCACTTCGACACCGTTTAATTTCGGTGAATCTGCGATTACATTATCAAAGATCCATCTTACATCATTAATGAAAAAATTAAAGAGAGCTGAAGCAAGAATACATCTCTGCTTCAGCCCACGTTTTGTGTTTATTGCCGATAACAGGCCTTCAAAATTCAAACTTATCTGTACGGTAGTGTCTGAGTGGAGAGCAAAAATAATATCACTTAACGTGGGTGGGCATTCCGCCTTGATGAGTTTATTCATTCATTTGGATCGAGAAACTGAATCAAAGGCAGAATGTAAATCAACAAACGCTTTGTTATTTGTGCCTGTATTTTAATAGCACTTAAGGTAACTAAATTAACGGCAGTCCCTAAACCTGCTATGAACCCCATTTGCTTTGGATTACGCTGATGCATCTTGGCGGTCCATGTATTAAAATTTCTTAGAACCAAGCGTGAAAATATTTTTCCAGGTGCATCTAACAAAGCAATCGGGCGGTAACATTTTGGGGTCCTTGCGGTCTCCTTTTTTGTATATTGGAACAATCAAGGAGGAACGCCAGGACTTCGGTATTTTTCTAGATGACAAAATATAATTAAAAGTATTATTGAGGATAGTGGCCCAATGTTGCAAATTTTGTTTAAACATATAGTTCAACAGACCATCCGGGCCTGCTGCCCTAGAGGATGATGATTTATTGATGAAATCCCTAACAATGTCTTCAGAGCAGGTTAAATGCCAACGTGAGATGGATCTATTTGTATATTTATAGTCACCCATGCTATCATCAGCATAAAGTTTGGAGAAATGTTTAAGCCATTGTGATTCAGTTACTCCATTAATTTGATGGTCTACTTGGGAAGTGGAGTTGCATTTGTTTAGTAGTGCCCAAACTTGTGCCGATGATTTGTTGTGACATGCTGTCAGAAAAAGCTCACTATTATTCTGGAAGAGATAAGCCTTTCTAGAACGTACCCAATTTCGATATGTGCACTTAGCCGCTTTAATTGCGTTCTCTCGTTCTGCCAGCGGTAGTTTACGCAAATTTCGCAGATTTCTTCTATGATCCGTTTTCCTTTGTTGGATAATCATGTCAAATCCATGTATGTGCATGTTAGATGGTCTGTTGATGTTTGGAAGAATGTTTCTGAATGTATCCAGAACAGCTACATATGATTCAAACCCGTTTATTTTCTGGCTATTTATAATCGAGTAATTTAGTGATATTAATTTATCTTCTGACCACCTAAAACGGCTTTTGGCATTATTGACCACTAGCATTTGTTTGTGCCACTTCTGTGATTTGTCAATTTTTTGGACTAAAACAATCCAACTTAGTGATAGTAAATGATGGTCATTTTTATTTTGTTTGATGATTGTGAATTTATTGGCAGTCACGAAAATGCTATTGCTCAAGAAGACGTAATCAATTATGGATCTAGATTCACCTCTCTCCCATGCATGGTTGGAGGGAATGTCTCCCTGAATGGCTCCATTGGCAATTCTGAGATTTAAATCATTCATAAACCTAGCCCATCGCTGGCCTTCTTTGCTGGTTTTCTTGCCTTCTACCGGAATACAAATGAGGTTTAAATCCCCCACCATCAATGTACCTGAGATGTTAGTATTTTTAGCAATTTCTTCAAAAAGCATTGAGAAATCACGATAGAAAGCATCATCTGTGATCCCAACTGGATTACAATATAAGTTGATTAATGCATAGATGTGTGTTGTGTGAAAGATCTTTACTAGTTGCATAAAATTATTCGGAGACAACCAGGCACTGATTTTGAAACCTCTGCTCGATTTTACTGCAACCAGCAAGCCTGAATTGGGTCTACCTTTGCCTGCTGTCATCGCTGGTAACAAGACAAGATCATGATCATCCCAGACTGGACTTTGCGCCATCCAGGTTTCTTGTAATGCCAAAATGTCAAAGCAGTTCAGTTGATCATTTGTAGCCCATTTAAGATGTTGGAACCCCCTCGTGTTCCAGCTTGCTAGTGAAAATTCATTTTTTTTCTCGATATATTTTCACAGGATGGTTTGCAACAGAAGCCGCCTAAAGCACTGCACAAGAATAATCATTACACTGGGCCTCAAATAAAGAAAACAAAAAACATGAAACAATCAAAACTACCCTATGCAAAGAGTTTTAAAATTAAACTGTTTTCCAAGTGTTAAACTCAGCTTGCAACTCTTCCAAAGAAAAAGATTTAACTCAAACTACTCACATAATTAAAATCAACACTGCAGGGACATGCTCTGCTTAAAAACTACATGAGCTATCTCTCACTCATCCACCTCTCAATGAACTTATAGAAATCATAGAACAGAATACTAATGCGGTAGATACAAATACAACTTCTGCAGTGATTGACTCCAGCCATCATCCAAAAAAAACAACAACTGGTAGAGCAGAAAACTGTCCGGATCCTGATTTAGAAGCAAGAACTGATGAGATTAGAAAAACAGTCGATGCATATCAGATTGTGCTTAAAAGAACAATCAAACTCCTTCTTAAAAAATATAGAAGTAATAACCAGTGAATGTCATAACCTTAAAAATGAAACACAGCCAATACAGTGTCTGACATCACAGGTACATCCGCCCAATCACGATAAGAATACTGCGTGTCTATGTACTGCCGATAGCTCCCGTGCCTTTAGATCTCGTATGCAAGTTAAATTTGATTCTCACGCTACACTTAAGGACGTGCATTGCACGTCCACATGTCAATATTCCCTAATTATGAAATGTTGTGATGCTCCCTTTGCAAAATATGACCTTAGCAGATCGAGCATCATGAAAATGTTCAGTGATGTACCAGCACTTGAGGACATCTCTTCAAGTGACATTGCACAAAGGGAATTTCTGAGTGACGCAAATCTGTCCATTGTTAGACTCTGGATTTCTTCGAGAGTGGTCCTTAACACCATCTGGATGGCAATGATGGATTTATTTCGATTGTGCGTTCTGGTAGCACAAGACCCCGGAAAAGAAAAAACCTGGCTGGTGACGGGCGAGATACACTCACATCCACCACATTGTGCTCAATGTCAAAATTTAGCCTCATCTGCCCAGCTTGAGGCATAACAATTAGTGGTAATACCATCTAAAACCATGAGCCTGGCCAGCCGGAACATCCGCGGTCACTCGCATTTACAACTTTCTGGAACTAATCAAATCAATACATTCGATATCTTGGTCTTTCAAGAAACGTGGTTGGTAGAAACTATGGGCCTCATTACGAGTTTGGCGGTAGCCATGGAGCTATTAGCTGACAAACCGGGCTCCTTTACCGGGTTCCCTGAATGGGGAATTACCGGGCCATTCCGAGTTCGGAAGGCCCAGTAATTCCTCCCTCTGGGAACCCGGACCCAGACCTTCCCCGTTCCCATTTGAGCCACCATAGGGCTCAATGTGAATGGGAGAGGGAGCTAACAACGGGCCGATTATTATCGGCCCGTTGTTAGCTCCCTCTTCCTCTCGCGGGACCCGGTAACAACGCCTGGTTTTAACAGGTGCCCTTACCGAGTCCCGCGAGCAGACCTTGTAATCGTGCAGCATTGGGTTAACGGGTCCGCATCCATTAGTGGAACCCGTTAACCCATTCTGCACGGGTCGTAATGAGGCCCTATGACTTGGGACGACCATGATATCATCCTCTTCCTGCAAAATCATCAACAAGAGGTAGACCAAATTCAGGCCTTCTCACTGCTGTGAAAAACAGTTCCAATCTGACCATTACCCCATGGGCGGCCCCAAATGACTTTCTTCAGTTGGTCAGAATCAGTCATCAAGATCAGGTGCTAACTCTTCTGAATATATATACAAATCCCGCTGCCATATCAGATGATTTATTCTATGGTGCTCTGGCACAATTACTCAACATGATATTGATAATCCCTGACATCACGGCCACTATCCTTGCAAGCCATATCAATTTAAATTGAATGAAAGGGAAACTTAAGTCTAAACACTCCGAGGTCATTAGATGGATTCCATTCATGAAGGAGAGACATTTCAGAATGACGAATGGCTCCTTACCAGGTGATATAGCATCTTAACACAAATGGAGCCGTGGTGCATCCACCAGTACAAGAGATTATATTTATTTGGATGATCATACTTACTTGCTAGTTGATCACTTTGAGATCATTGCTCAACCTCATAGTGACCATCAAATGTTAACACTCTACTGGTCCTGGCTTTGCAATGCTCCCATTATCAAGTCTCAATGGGTACATCAGCCACTGATCGGTAACAATGCTAAGACCCGTTTTCGATGTTCTGAACTTAATTTACGTGAGTTGAATAACCATCTGCTGAAGCAACAATTTAGCATCAACACTTTGCAGTATACAGGTGTCTTGAACTCCTTTAAAATCGCCATGATGGTGTCTGGCTGGAAACCTTTAAAACACAAGCATTGTGATGACTCAGAGTTGACTCAGAGGCTTGCAGACTTTCGCAAAGAGAAAAAAAATATTCTGAAATTACCTCCATTGGACAGGAAGGGAGTACTCAAGTCAGCTAAATGTAGATATCGTAATTGGGTCCGAGCACGTAAAGCAATTATGTTTCAATAAGACAGCAAAGCCTTTCTGATGTCCACTCAAAACAAAAATAACACTCAGATTTGGCAGCTATTAAACAATAGTGAACGTAACACCCAATATAGTAGTTAGATTAACACCCAATATAGTAGTCAGATTAATGGTGTGATAGAACACCAGTCGCTGACACACTTTACAAGACTTTATGCTGATCCTGTTTTTAATGGGTTAAGCAGTCTCCAAGTGTATGGGATCTAGTGTTTTTGGGAAGAAACCATTGTGATGCTGGAAATGCATTGGTGGGACAGGGCCTCCATATCCTTGTCCTTTACTGCTTTTTATCTTGTGTTCTGTCGTGTTTTCTGCGCAGGAGTTCATGTGGGACTCCTGGCGGTGCAGATTTCTCCTTTGGTTTTTGGTGAACAGACCCATGGGATACCCTTATGGCATTCATGGGTAGGGGTGCAACCCTGTGCCCCTAGTGTATGTTTTTGTGCACCTGTGGGTGACCCACAGAGAAGGGTATGGGCTGGAGGCAGCCACGTGCTGAATTGACTGGTGACTGGAGCGTCCTCCATTTTGAGATACCCAGGCCCTGTCATTGGAATCAGTAGATTCCTAATGGAGACAAAATGGCCCCATGGCCTCTTGCCTTTCATCGCCTGTTACCTTGATCTTCCTGAAGTCCCAGGAAGCCCTGACTGGTAGTGTGGGGAAGTGCTGACCAGACTGGCTGGAGTCTTCTCAATGACCGTATGTTGTGAGTATGCCTGTGTGTGGGACCTGGATGAATGGAGTGTGTGACGAATATGCATTCTATGTTGTGGGTGTCTAGTATCTGGTGTTTGACACAATGACTGAGACAGCCCTGCCCAAAACTGGTATGAATGCAGTGTGGAGTGTTGAATGGCCGGGTACTTGTCCCAATACACATAACTTGTTGTGAGTGTCTGGAGAGAAGTGAATGGCCTGAATGCACTGTGTGCCTGATTGGCTGCCTGCCTGCCTGAATGCCCTTAGTCATGATTGGATGCTTGAATATGACCCAGCAGAATGAATGGGAGGTCAACAGTATTACTGGGGACCTCTCACTGCTAGGAATCATGTCCAGAAGCTGAAGTCCACTACGATGAGTAACTGGAGTAACTGAAGCTTGACCTTGAAGCCCTGCTGGACGAGAAGAATTGCTGTTGCTCTCCTTCACAATCTGAAAGCTGCTGTGCCTCCAAGGACTGACCCAGAGAGGACCTGGTAAGGCGCTCTCTTCCCGAGCTACGAGAGACCATCGTGCACCAGCAGATCTTTGCCAAAGCTCCCTGGTAGCCAGACTTTTGACAGGCTGCCGACCCGAGACGGGGACTGCCGCGTAATCACAAAGAGAAGCTCCCGGACTGTTGTCCGCCACTGTCGACGACTGCCGTCGCCGACCGGAGCCGCCATGCTCCCAGTTGCCTAAGAACTTCATTTGATCCAAGGATGCTCTCATCCGCATCGTCGCCGCTGTATCCTGCTGGAGAAGGCTTGACCGTTGATGCGCCGAGGAGTATCCGCCGGTGGGTTTCCCACCACCCAAAGACCACAGAGACGCTGATGACTCGACGCCCTTGCTGGGCCACAATTCTTCAAACTCTTTGCAGTCCAGAACTATCGACACCGAGGTGCCCCGCACGCCTCTTCCTTGCAGGACGTTTACACTTCCCCATCAATGAGCACCACTAGGAACAAAGCTGCCACTTCACTGTCGTAGCTCACCCTGTTCTCCATCAGACATTCGATGACCCATGACTCCTGCCTTAAAGGGAGGGCACTCAAGAAGGGCCGTTGATTCCCCGCCGAGGAATGCAACAACACCAGGTACTTTGGGGTTGCAGAACAATTGGGAAGTCTGGTGTGAACAATATATGGACTGGGCTTGTATCTTTATTCTACAGGTTGCCCAGGTGGGGGGATCTCCATACAGAGCTGTGTTTAACGGTAGTGACCAGTATTCTGCCAATTGTTCAACATCTTGCTTTCCTTCCTCTCTCTACTGCTGGTTTCCTCTTTATTGATCTGTGTGACATTTTGACAGTATAGTTGATGCACTTTAATGAGATCTGATAATATTTGTGGTACCATTATAGAACTGTATATATTTACCATTGTTGATTTTCTGAGAACAAAGTGAGTTATTGTGATAGTGTACATAACCTTGAATATTAATTATATAAAGACTGTGTTTTAACCAATACAGTGTGTGGACATTCCTTTGTGGGGGCTTGGGGACTAGACTGTACTTAAGAACCAGCCTGCATCACCTCCTGAGAAGCTAGGCCTTTATTGCTTGACCGCAATACCAACAATAGAGAATCTTGGCTGGGGTCCTCTGTGCCTCTCCTCTACCATATAGAGAGCGGAAGTACAGATACCCCCCTCCAGTATTAACACCCATTGAGGAATTGATTAAAAAAATCTAGTACATCGAGAGCGGCCGGCCCGGGTGGTCTGAATAATTTCATGTTTAAGTCTCATCCAAAACATGGGCCATTATATTGAATAACGTCTTTAAAGATATAATGATCACACGTAGCATCCCGTCATCTTGGTGTAAATTGTTGATTGTCCCCATTTTGAAAAAGGGGGATTGCTCGTCCCCAAGCAACTACAGACCCATTGCGCTGCTTGATGCGCCTGGGAAGATCTTTTCTCATATAGTTTTGCAGGATTGGACCCAGTCACATCATCAGCGCTATCCTCATCAAACAGGTTTTGTCGTTGGTATGGGGACGGCGATCAATTTACTTTCCCTCAATGCTATAAATGCAGAAGCACACTCCACCAAGCAACGATCTACTTTAAATTTTTTGATTTCCATTCAGCATTTGACTCTGTTTCACAAGTCATTCTCATGTCTAAATTGCTCAAGGCTGGTTGTCCATCTACTCTGAGCAACATCATTTATGCATTACACTCAAACACGTAAATTCAGATTAGATTGACAATGGAGGGACTATTATCTTCATCCAACCAAACATTCAGAGGACTCACGCAGAGGTGTATCCCTGCTTCAGCCCTCTTCAACTTCTTCATTCAGGACGTTCAATACGCCTTTGAGAACATCTCGACTCGCCCAGACTAAATGGCACTCGAATACGAGCCCTACGCGGATGATCTCGTCCTTATCTCTAAAACACTGATGGGATTACGAAAAAACTTCTGACATGCCTTTCACAGTATATTGATGAGAATTAGTTGAAAATAAATCTATCGAAAACAAAAAAACTCTCATACATACCCAACCAAATGGTCTGAGGTAAAATTAAATGGACTGTCAAAAATGTACAGCTAGAGGTGGTCCCTCAATACTTGTACCTGGGAATGTTGTTTGATAGAATGTCGCACAATAACGCCCAGACGCTGGATCTGGAGCGCAAGGTGCCTTTGCCATTTCGCAGACAAGGATATTAATGTATAAATATGTCAAGTTCTCAATTTGACCGGCCCTGACTTATTGAAATCAAATAGTAACTCATGTCTCCGGTATTGGTTGCAGACCGGTACAATACTGCCGACTAACTTTTATAACAAACTTGAGGCTAAATTCTGGAGGCAAATGTTACATCTTCCACAATGTGTTCCCATTCTTTGGCTGCGATATGAGCTTAGACTTATCTCGCTCAATGCTCTGTATCATTGGCGCTTAAGCGCAATATTTAGGAAATGTTTAATTGCAACCAACCTGAATGTTGTTCTAAAACTACTGTCTAATTAATTGTTCAGTGTTGATCACGCATTCGTCCGAATGTGGACTAGAGACATCGATTGTATATTAGCCTGTGCAGTTGTTTCAGTTGAGATCCTCATTACGGATCCAGACAGAGCTAAGCGAAAAATGTATCAAACAGACTGGATTGAGACAAGGAGACTGTGTTCGACCTATAAACATTTTGCTAAGAATCCCTTTGGCGACAAAAAATATCGAACATCAGAACCTACTTATGCAAGTCTCCATCTCTGTTCATTAGAACATCCATTCTGAGCGTACGCTTTAACCTTTGGTTGACCCGGGATTTATTAGCTGAATGCTAGATGATAAGGTTGGATCAAAAAAAATGTTGATTTTGTGAGACATGCAATGAAACACTGGAACATTTGATTATTAATTGTGCTGCTCTCTCGGGAATATCAATGCCAGTTATTTGCTAAACACTTTAAATTCATCAGTCATTTGAATCCTGATATTAGGTGGTTAGCGATTCTGTCCACCCGTTCTGTCAGTTTGTGAATTTTAACTGTACATCTTTTGTCAGCATTGGTCTTAGACAAAGATCATGTTCTCAAATCTTCATGCTTTTGATTGAATTTTTAAATTGATTGTATACCCTATACACTTCGACATGTAATAAGTTGTAGTCACCATATCAACATGTGAGTATTGGTGCTCACCTAGTTTATTTGTCCTTGATAACAAATTGACTTGTATGACTGTTTGATATGGGAATTACCTCAATACCACAGCACTTTATGTTTTAATGACTATATTTCCTTTGTGTTCGAATGTTAACGTACATTTGAAACCTGTTTCTCACCTGTATTACATGACAAAATGAAACCATGATTACCTGTTGTTGTTATGGTTACAGGAGTCTTTAGTTTGCAATGTTTTATTGAGTTTAAGATGTTAGATTATTGTTCATATTTGTAACATGATGTTTTTTTCCTTCTGTATTTTTATCATGATTATGACATTATATTTTATATTGTATTGAAAAGTTGATTAATCAGCTGAATCAATGTTAGGCAGAAACCTGTGCAGTTCCCTTTGGGAACACTGCAAAAGATTTGGGACTACAGGTGTGAGCAGTAAACCCACTTGGTAGCAGTCTGTAACACCCAGATTTACCTGGTAGCTCTGGTTGAGCAGTCAGACTTCCCTCAAGTAGAGTTAGGCAGTATGCAAAGTATACACAATAGGCACTCGGACACAACAGCACAAGCAAACACTGACCAGAGCTTTGGTATCAAAGTATATAGTTATTTATTTAAAAATGACACTGAATAGCACACTTATGAAGATGGACGGTAATCAACAATGGGTAATATTACAAAATCAACAATCTCTTTAATCACTTAGGAGTAGGAATAGGAAGGATACAGTAGCAGAGAATACTTTAGATGATTCAAGGAAAGGCAAGATGGGAAAGAATGCAACACAGAAATAACTTGATAAGATTTCAATCAAAAGATAATGTGATCACTTTTTCCCCTGTGACTGCTCACTCCCCCCTATGCAATATGAAGAGATAGAAATGAGGGCACACATGTTTCAAGAATACAATCAATAATGCAGTTCAATCCCAGTTCCCCGCAGCAAGCTTAGAGAAAACATGCATGATTTTAAAACAGGCAAAAATACTTTTGAATGTGAATGCAATGAATGGGAAAATATGCCAAAATGATTTTAATTCACTAAATGTGATCCAGGATAAGTGAGAGTTACTTTGATTGGTTCAGGTCAACACTAGCAATGATTCATGAATGATTATCAGATTGGAAACAAATTTCAGCAGTTGAAAACAAAAAACAGCTATTTTGGTAAGTGGTGAAATGGAGCTAAATTGCAATTCGCTGCAATTTTTCCACGTGCGTGAATCACGATTATGGAAAAACTATAATGAGGTTTGTTGGAAAGCTTAGGATCTTAGCTTCAAAATGACAGTTAAATGTCGGTTCTAGAACGTGTGGTTCAAAAGGTACAGAGGTTTTTGTGAAGGTAGATTTTTCAGAAATAAAGTCAAGATTTCAAAATGACAGATTGCGCTTTACAGATTTGGAATCAACAGGATGGACGCAAGATTCTATAATGCATTTCTGGACAGGTTGAAATGGATGGGATAAGATTACTTTAGATTAAGAGATGACTATGCACAGTTCTAAACTAGATACTACTCCTAGGCTTGAGAATAGAAGGAGCCCCGTCAGGATCTGGTCAAGGGTTTGGCTTCACTCACCACCGGACAGGTCTCAGGCACTCTGGGTTCTGCTCTCAGCACTGCACAACGGTCTGGACGGCCTCTTAGACTGGATCTGACGGGCTCTGAATACAGCACTGCTTTCTGGGGCTGGATCTTGGTTCTAGCACAGGGTTCTTAGCCAGAAGCAAAACAGCTCAGCCCGGCTATTGGAGTTTGAGATGCCCCTGGAAAGTTTAGGGGTTAGAATCAGGTTGCAAAATATTATGCAGGCCTGCTGAGAAGGGTTCAGCTTTTGTATTAGGTCTCTCTGCTTCAAGGTTCTAGAGTTTGGTTCTAGAGTTGGTTCTAGGTCTGGAGTCTGGATCTATCTGTAGTCTGGAGTCTTCCGTCAGGGTGCTTCGCAAGAAATCAGTTGAGAAGTGGAAAAGTGTCCCTCTCTGGGTCCCAGCAGTCCCTATTTATGTATTTCCAAAGTGGGTGGGGAGGCTGCCTCCCTATGTCCAACCCTCTAAGGATCCTGATAGGTCAGAGAATTTCCTATCCCCTGATTTGAGACAGGAGCAGTGTGTCATATGTGTCAGAGTGATGCTGTGTTTTATGGCTTAACTGAAATCCCTCCCCTTTGCTTTTCCATAGAAAATCTATTTTCCCCAAAAAACATATTTCCCAGATACACAAGTTGTTCATAATACATATACACATCACAGATTAATTAAGGCATGTCTCTGTTCAAGTCCCATGTTCATACGAGCTTGGGTTCAGAAATGATGATTTATTCGCGCTTTTGGTGGGTTTCCCAATATTGGTTCTGCACCAAATTTTACACAGGCAAACATACTCCATCTGAGCACATCTCTGTAATTTCTTATGTTCATAGCAAAAACACTGCAGCTGCGATATTAATAAATTCCGGGGTTTGGTCTCAGAACATCACACGGCGTCCAGCTTAGTCTTAAATTGTGAGTCAATTTTTCATTTTAACTGTCTCAAAGTTTTACATTTTTATCAGTTCGGTACACTTTGTTATGAGCAATTTTATAAAACATGTATTTGCTGGGCTATCTGAATCCACAATGGTTTGTCTCCGCCCCAGAGCTGGCTGACTCAGAGGGTCACATGTCCTGTCTCTCCCAGAGCAGTTGTTGTCAGTTACACCCAAATCAGCATATTCCTATTCAAACCAAGGCCCCCATTGTTCCTTCCTCCGGGCTGCAGAGAAAATCTCATCCCCTCTTGATTAGCATTTCAATGCAACATCCTCCCTTTTGGTGGGAAGGCCTGAGGTGTGAAGGGTTCTCAGGGAAAGAAAGCCTCTTGAAGTTTTAACTAAATCAGATTACCTTCTGGTCAATTTCAACATAGTTCCTTGTAAAAAAAATATACATTTATACATTCAAAATAAGCAACATATCTTTAAATACAGTCTTTTTCCAAATTAAATCAATGTGTGGCACTCTATATGGCATTTTGATGGAATTCTCTTCTTTGGCATAGTTTGGGGTTCCATGTTCAACTTTACAAAGAAAATGGTTTTAAAACACCGGCTTTCTGGTAGAGGTGAGCAACGGTATTACACCCATTTTTGACAGATTTCTTCCTGCAAGCAATCCTCAAAAGTATACCTTGTTCAGATATAGATACACTTCGGTGGACCTTATATTCATGTAGATTCTTGCGGGAGAATGATGTTGATCACCCAACAAGTAGGTTGGATCTTTTTAGGTGGTTTGTGAGCCATGATTTTTGCAAATTTGACACCAAATAAAAGCAGATTTTTGAAACTAGCTGTTTCTTTTGCAATCAGCATTGCTATTTCCAAGTGGTTTCAGGCTGCTTGGTGGATAGCTCAATGGTGGTTTTGGCCAGTGATCTCCTGTGCTCACTAAAATAGGCAAAAGTGGATGGCGGCCTATCTTTCAGATTTTTACTGTGCATTTTTGGATGATTTTGAGCGAGCAGCATGCTTTCCATTGAGCATTCTGATGTTTCTGCTGCCAGCAATGCACAGTGATGTTGCAGGGCTTGGATGAGTGAGTTGATACATCCCACAGCACTAGGATTACTGTGTCAGAGACCACTGCAGGGATGGCTTTGTCAGATACCAGCTGACACAGGTGGGAGACTCGTGTCCCATTGCCGCTCTGTGGATGATGCGACTGCCCTAAATGCTCCAGGCCTCATCTACTCTCCGTAAGTGGCTATTGTTATTGTGTAAAGCCGGGTCCTGCCACGGTTCTGCAACTGCTTCAGGTTTAAATAGCAGAGATCTGCAGTGATGAGGGACGACATAGGCATTCAGTGCCAGACCTGGAGGATATCGTGAGTTGCATGGAGATGTCCATGGCACAGTGATTTGTATATTGGGCACTGTTTCTGCTGTTGCATGTTTCTGGCTCTGAGGAGTGAGAGACCTGCATCTGGGTGACTGGGCACTGTTATTGATACGTCTGGCCATAGGGACATTTGTAATGACGGTGTCTGCTTCAAGACGAATGATAAAGGGCACAACTACATAGTAGATAACCGGCACATTGCAATGGTAAATGTGAAATATGTCTTCCTGAATCTTTGGGGTCGGCTTTTAAAGCTGCAACATCCCCCTGTTACTTTAAGCATGTTGCAATTTCTAACCAGGGGTGGAGGAGGGGGTAAGAAGGCTGGAACAATAGATAGGTTTACAAACTCAACCAACTGGATGGAGGGAGATGCCACTTCTCATAGTGCAGTTGCCTTGGAACAGTAAGGGAGCACACCCCCCCCTCTGAACTGCAACAAATACTGGACACCATGACTAAGGGGTTTGCGGCCGTGAATAAAAAGTTAGACAACATTAGGATCAATGTCACACCATCATGTCGTAACTCTCTAAAGAAGTCCAAAGAATCAATGAGGTTGAGGAGCATAATGGGGCAACAGAGGAAACAGTACATGATTTACAAGAGAGGCGGTAAATGTCTTGACGAAGAACATGTGGTATGTCAAAGCCAAATGTGATGACCTTGAATCCCATTCCTGGAGAACAATGTACGAATAGTCGTGGTCCACGAGGACGCCCTCACCTGCAGCATGGAGCAGGCGGTAGAGCTCTTACTCAGGGAATTGCTGGGTGAGCCACAATTGTCACATTATTTTGCCATTGAGAGAGCGCTGACCCAATAGCCGAAGCCAGGTGACTTCCCCAGACCAATAATAGCTAAACTATTGAGCTATCACGACAGAGACCTCCTCTTGAAGCTGGCAAGGGACAAGAAAGAGCTCTGGTTGAGCTCCCAAGTGACCCAGATTTTTTCTGACTATTCTGTGGCAGTCCAGCAGGAGCGTTGTCAGTTCCTGGGGGTCAAAAAGGTCTGTGATAATGCAATATTCAATATACAATGCTGTTTCCGGCTAGACTGCGTTTTCAATTTCAAGGCATTGTATTTTTTCACAGTTCCGGAAGAAGCAGTAAAATTCATTGAGGCTAAAATATCGATTCCGCAACCATCCACTGGGACTCCTGAGGACCCGTCCACGATGTGAGATCATCACCACTTAATGTACTGTGGGATGGCAGTACCAATGCATGTGTTGATGGCATTGGGTTAATGTTAACTTATCAACATTAACGTGAAGTGTATATGTTAGTAGAAACCTGAACGGAAGTGCCTGGAGTGGCCACAGTACGCCACTGTCGCAATTGCATTTTGGTTGTTACAGTTGGGGATCAGCCAGGATGTCGAACTGGATAAATTCCGAAACCTAGCTCAGAGATACAACGTTTTTAGGCAGGCCCTGGATGGCACAATGATACGTGGGAGTGGATAGACTGGGACACTTCCTGGTCCAGCTGATCCAAAGGGAGGTGGACAAGGGACCGATTACACTTATTGACACTGAAGATGGAACTAGGGTCTGTTCTGCAAATGGAATAAATTAGACGTTTTGCTCCTTTTACAAACGTTTGTACTGGGCCAAGGTTGAGGCGTCTGGGGCTGAAATCAGGGAATATCTAGGCGCTATCCCCACTTCATTGTTATCTACAGAGGTTGCAGAAACTCTGGAGGTTCCTCTATCCGAGGAGTAACAAAGTAGGGCAATTGGGGAACTCCTGTGTGGCAAGGCGTCTGACCCCGATGAGCTAGTGACGGAGTTCTATAAAGAGTTAAGGGATGATTTGGTTCCACATCTCCACATCTCCAAAAGATGGTGCGTGAGGGTGTGATCACAGTTATGTTGAAACCGGGCAAGGAGGCCAGTGCATGTGCTTCATGTCATTAATTAACGTTGATGCCAAGATATTCGCCAAAGTGATAGCAAACCGGCCGTAGCCTCAGTTGCCTTACCTTATCCATAATGCTCAATCAGGGTTTATACTCGGCAGGGCCATGCCACTGAACCTTTGTCAATTATACATCATGATGGCAGAGGTGCCCCCAGCCATATCATTAGATAAGAAAAAGGTTTTTGATTCGGTATACAAAAAACAAAGGGGGTCCTGGGAGCCTCTCTGCCAGACATGAGTCCTGGTTACGAGAGCCTTACCCAGATTCTATAGCTCACTATCTTTCACAGAGGAGAAATATCCAAAACATATCAGTCTTTGTCCTGCCCTGGGGCAGTCCAGCTCTGAAATGCTAGGCAATTCTCCTCTGAACAAGAGTACCAACAGCAACCCCAGACACGTGTTTTAGTCTGGTTTGACTTCATCAGTAGGATTGAGCTGTGCCTCTCTAAGAATAGTGAGCAATGGGTGCATGTCTGGATTCCCTACTAACTTAGGGTGAGACCCACAGTTACTTAAATTATGAAACAAACAAGTGAGGTCCTGGGAGTCTCTCTGCCAGCCATTAGTCCTGGTTAGGAGAGCCTTACCCAGATTCTTTAGCACACTATCTTTCACAGAGGAGAAATATCCAAAACATATCAGTCTTTGTCCTGCCCTGCCCCCTGTCCAGCACTGAAATGCTAGGCAATTCTCCTCTGAACAAGAGTACCAAAAACAACCCAATTCGGTATATTGGCCATACTTGTTTGCAGTACTGGTAAACATTGGGTTTGGGCCTTGTTTCATGTTGTGGATGCAGCTGCTGTATAAGGACTCGATAGCAAGAGTCCTCACTAATGGGATTATATCATCACCCATTAAATTGGGAGGCTGCACCCAGCAGTGGTGTCCGTTATATCCCCTCTTGTTCACACTGTTATAGAACCCCTTGCTGACTTGCTCCGATCTCGACACGCTAAGTGTGGGCTGCGAATGGGTGGCCCACCAATGGTGATATTGTTATATGCAGATGATATCCTGCTTTATATTAGAGATTCAGCTAGGAATGCAGGGGTGGTCCTTCAAACGGTAGTGACTTCGGCAGATATTCAGGGCTGCATCTTAATAGGGATAAATAAGCGGTTTTTCCGTTGGCTTTGTCTGGACAGAAGCAGTGGGAAGGACATGGGCTGCTTGTGGTGAATAATTCTTTCAGATATTTAGGTATGTTGTTTCATAAGTTGGCGAAGGAGGCAATAACTCTCAATTGTACAGCGTACATGAAACAGTTGTGCCCCAATCTGGCACGTTGGGGAAAGGTGCCGATGTCATTGATGGGACGCCTCTCCATTGTGAAAATGCTGATTCTCTCGAAGCTGTTGTATCAGTTTAATAACATCCCTGTCTGGCCGGGCATGGCACTTTTGCAAGAGGTGCAATTATTATGTACATCTTTTGTGTGGGGTAACAGAGGGGTCCGCATTAGTTGGATCGGCCGTGGCAGGGAGGAGGCCTCAGAGCTCCTCATTTTGAACTTTATACAGGCACTTTTTGCCTCCTAATGGGAGATCATTCTAAACCTCCGCTGCACGTAGTTCTAAAGCAGGCAGCCACGGGCTCAATGGAGCTTTTCACTTTAATGTATGGCATCACTGATGTATCCCAGGCTGCCTTAGACCCATTGGCTGCAACACGGTTGGAATGGGGCAACCTGGGGAGACTAAGGGGGCTGGAGCACCCTTACGACAAGGGGGCGCCTTTGTGGGGTCATACAGGGCTGTCACCAATGCTCGATTGATCCATATGAAGATGCTGGAGTGCCACTGGCGTTACCTCTTTGGGGTGCATGTATGAACAAGGTACATTTATAAGCTGGTAGGAATTTAACAACTATGTTGCAGCGCCCCCATTACAGAGGCTACATTACTGGCAAATTAGAACTGCATTTAGGTTGTGGTGGCCGAAGTACCCACGTGAGCACGCAATAAGCCCAGTTGAATCACATATACATAAAACTGATGTAGGAGGTTCCACAAAGCGGGTGTCGTGCTGTATGATCCTTTGTTTCTTTTCTGTGTTGTCACCAACCTAATGAAAACAAACTTTAAAAAAAAGAAAAACAATTTCAAGGTCTCCTTCTTATGGCAGTTGACTTCCTTATCTAGGCTCTGAATTTCTAAGATATGTTTTTGTTGAGAGGCATATGAATACGTCATCCATAGCTTCTGCCCCTCCCCTGGCCCAAAGGTCAGAGCGGTACAACAATCGGACGATAAATACAAAACCAATTAGTGAGCTAGTTCTCTTTCATTCGAATTTTAAAAAGAGAAAGGGAATTCAGAGATTGAATAGAGGCAGGGAGGGCATTCCAGTGCTTAGGGGCAAGGAGGCAAAAGGAGCGCAAACAAGAGTAAGCACATCGAGGAAGAGGAACAACCAAAAGAAAACGAAAATTGGAAAGCAGGGAGCGAGACAGAAAATAGAAAGAGACCAAGGAAGAGAGATTGGGAAGGGCAATACCATAGCGACATTTGAATACGAAACAAAGATCGAAACATCCTGAAATTCAGTATGGCATACAAGGAAGAAGATCCTAGCTCATATCCTATCTCTCTATGCAGTAACTGACTGCCTTTGAAGAGTCAAGCAAGCTACCAAGAACATGCAACATCACCTACGCCCCTAATGCCGAATCTCTGACAACACAAATGCCTCCTTTTTTTTCAGCACTTCTCTGGTAGTACATCCCAGAAACTAAACTTCAAGAACAACTATTGTCCATATGCAACAATTGTTAGAAAAGTGGTAGTTGTGTGAAAACAGAAAAATAATATGAGGCCGGGAAGCCCGAAAGGAAACACACCAACACAGGTTACAAAGAAACATACAAGTGCTTTATTTCAAGCTACAACAGTTACCAAGTCAACTGACAAACGGATAGCTATTCGGCTCTCAGTGTAACATAACGAACTTCAACGAGGGTTCGTTGTGTTCAGTGAGAGACCGCACATTGGAATACCCAGGCTATTTATACAATTTGTCCAGCCCTTGGCCAACCCTCTTGCGGGTTAACCATTCTGCGAAATACAATACTGGTCTTAGGGTTCCTTGCCAGGTCAACCTTTAATATATGCATTTTGATTAGTTTCGCTGATATAAGTAGTAAATTTACATATAGGTCAACAATAGGACAAGGTCCCTGTTCGTGACCCCGAAAAGTGGCCTGCAGGCATATTAATTATTCAGCTGTACGGAGGTCACAACGACCAGAATCTTATTCGGCATGTCATTTGGCCTCCATTTTGATGTTCAGGGTGACTTCTGCATAACAAGAGAACCTAAAATGGCGGCTTAATCCAAGATGGCGGCTTACATTGATTTCTCTGAGGTCAAGACCTTGCCGTGGAGTTTGTTCGCGCAAGATGTTTAGACAACTTGGCGTAGGCCAATACACATACAACTATTACAATAGGAGGCATAATATTATTTCTATTCCAACAAACACTCCTTTTGGCCTATGCCAAGTGCTAATACCATTTCTAATGTCTTTGTAAATAACTCCATGCATTGTCGTCCATACATCCTGAATCATTATCTGTAATATCTATCTATATCTATAGCCAGTAGGTCGTTCACCAGAACCTCTTGCAACACAAACTTTTTAGAAGATCCCAAATATCAGCAGGCCTCCCCATCACCACCTTGAATGGAGAGAGCCCCGTTTTAGTTTGAGGTGTGGCACGCATGGCTAACAACACAATAGGTAAGGCGTCCGGCCATTTCAGTTTGGTGCCGGCGCATGTTTTAGCAAGCTTATTCTTTAGGATACCGTTATGTCTCTCTACCAACCCAGCACTTTGAGGATGTCTAGCCGAATGAAATCGATTTTGGATGTGTAATGCTGTGCATATCTGCAAAATTACTGCTGCAACAAAATGTGGACCGTTGTCCGACCAAATTACTCCTGGCAACCCAAATCGTGGGAAGAATTCCTTTACCATAGTCTTTGCGGTGGTCATGGCAGTAGCATCTTTTACGGGGAAAGCCTCAACCCATTTACTAAAGGCACAAATGATCACAAGGATGTATTTTAGATTGTTACACCGTTCCATCTCAATAAAATCAAAGTGGACGACCTCGAAGGGGACAGAAGGAGGCCCAAAACTACCCCTTGGAGTTGCTGTCCCCTTCCCCACATTGTGCTGCAAGCAAATCATGCAATCTTGGACATAGCGCTGTGCGATTTTCAAAATTCTATCATTTACCCAGACTTGTTCTAACATTTTCGTGATCTGCTGAGCACACACGTGTGTAGGACCGTGTGCCATCATAACCATTGCCAGCACATATGAATTAGGGAGCAACCATTTCCCTTCAGATGTGTCCACCCAACACCCATCTTCATCTAGTTTCCCCATCTCTTTGGCTCACTTCTTCATTGTGGCATCAGCTTGGATATCTCGTACAGACCCAATTCCCTCATCCATTACATAGGCATCTCCTGTTTCTCTTGGAGCATACATGTCTGTGCTAAGGTCTGTGGCCGTTTGCCTGGCTATCTGGTCAGCAAAAGCGTTCCCTTTCCCCACATCATCTATGACCTTACGATGCGCTGCACATTTCATGATCGCTAACTGACTAGGGAGTGCGAGTGCCGAGAGCAATTGCACTATCAGGGGGCCATGCTGAATCTTGGTCCCATGTGAGGTTAGGAACCCTCTTTCCGACCAGAGCCTCCCAAAGTTGTGAGCCACCCCAAAGGAATACTGGCTATCAGTATATATATTTACTGTACGCCCTTCGGAGAGTTCACAAGCTCGGGTCAACACTATAATCTCTGCGGCCTGCGTGGAGTTATGCGGAATTCTCTTAGTTTCAACAACCGTATTCAATGTAGTGACTGCATAAGCAGCTGCAGATGTACCATCCGGAAGTTTGAAGCAGGAGCCATCACAAAACAGCTCCCCTTCCGAATTATCCAAAGGAGTATCTATAAGGTCTATCCTGCCCTTTGTTTCCTGTTCAGTAGTATACAGGCAGTAATGTGATTCTTCGGCACCGCAAACAGTATTTTACGGGAAAGGTAGGAGTTCAGCCGGATTAAGAACACAACACCTCTTAATTTGAATGTGAGGGGCAAACAAAGTTAATTCATACCTCGTCAGCTGTGCAGAGGTGAGGTGCTGTGTTTGGGTTTTATTCAATAGGACATCTACAGAGTGAGGTACCATCAGGGTTAAATCATGGTCTAGGACCATTCCCTCACTCTGTTTTACAGACGCGGCAGCAGCAGCGGCGGCTCTCAAACATCTTGGCAAAGCGCATGCGACAGGATCAAGGGCGGAAGAGTAGTAGCCGCACAGTCTATTCTTCCCTCCGTGTTCCTGTGTTAACACAGACAAAGCACATCCATCACATTCATGCACAAACAACACAAAGGCCTTATTGTAATTTGGTGTACCCAGAACCGGTGCAGAGCATAACGCGGTTTTGAGAAGCTCAAATGATCATTGATGTTCTGACTTCCATAGCAGCGGCGAAGAAATGCCGTTCTTCGTCAAGGCCAACATCGGTTTTATCACTAGTGAGAAGTTCGGGATCCACAGCCTACAGTAAGAAGCCATACCTATTAAGGCTCTGACTTCCTTCTGTGTATTTGGGACAGACATGCCAGAAACGTGTTTTATTCTTTCAGGTGTCAATCTTCTCCCCTCCTTTGACAGGAGATAGCCTAAATAGGCGACCTCCTGACAACAATATTGAAATTTCTTAAGCAAAGCTTTATGACCATGTTAAGCCAAATGAATAAGCAACGATACAGTGCCTTCTTTACAAGCACTTTCAGAATCTGCAGCTAAAAGCAAGTCATCGACATACTGAAGCAGTGTACAAGTAGATGGTAATTCAAGGGTGTCAAGCTGCTCTTTCAAAGCCCTGCTATAAATGCTTGGACTTTCAGTATAACCTTGAGGTGCATGAGTAAATGTCAACGAACGTCCCCCCAAGGTGAACGTAACAAATATCTACTATCCTTGTGTATAGGAATACTGAAGAAAGCATTCTTCAGATCAACAACACTAACGTGAGTAGCTGTAGCAGGGATCATCGTTAGTATCGTTGTCACATCAGGCACAATTGGAAATTGTGGGTCGACAACTTTATTAATAGCGCGTAGATCAATTATGAAACGGAATGGGATTGCATTGTCGCCTTTCTTGTACACGGGTAAAATCGGACTGTTACATAAACTACCTGCAATCTCTTCGATCACTCCTCGATGCACAAAATCGGAAACAATGCACTTCAAAGCATGCTCGCCCTCAACTGATATTTTATATTGCTGAATGCATGGTAGTTTAACTCCATGTTTCAAAACTATTTTAATGGGTTCAACCTGTAATACCCCGACATCATTGTCGTCAACCGCCCACAAACATTCCGGGACAACGCTAAACTCAGGAGGCAATGGTCGAGTCAGAAACTGAGAACTGGGAAGTTGCTGTGGTGAAATCGTCAGTCGCACTCCGTCAGAGGAACAATGAATTACTGCATTTAATTTCTTCAACATATTCAACTCCAGCAAATTCTCTCCACAGTTTGAAGTCAAGAGGAATGGACAGTGGTCCGTAAAGGGACCCAAAGAAACAGGCACCGGCGAAGAAACCGGACAAGCAACTGGTATGCCAGAAAACCCTCAGAAACATTAGTTTGCCCTGACAGTGGAATGTTTGGAACCCGAGAATGATCAATGGAGCACTTCTGTGCTCCAGTGTCTATCAAGAACTGGTGTTTCCTATTCCCCACTAACAGTTCAACGTAGGGACCTTTTTGACTAACGGGAATATGTGAAGGTTCCAAACCCTGCTTCGGGCAATCCTAACGAAACAAGATGTCGTCAAAAGGAAGCTCTTCAGAAAGGTAGGCAGCAGCAGGGTGATCAAATATGTTTCTTGTGTCCACACTCAAAGTCTGATTATCCCGTGAAAAAGGTTGCTGAGGTTCTTGTGAGAACTGACCTCTATCAGGGCCCCCCACTCTACCCATACCCTCAAATGTGTTGTTTGACCTCTGTTGAAGGACGGGGCACTGTGCACGCCAATGACCTTCCTGGCGGCAATAGGCACATTGATTAATATTCACAGGACCCAAGGGGACGTTCCCTTGCGGAACATACTGACCTCTGGTCTGTGACTTACCTCCTCTGGGATTTCTAACAATTTGCTGTAACAATACTTTAGTCTTCAAATCTCCTTTCCTCTTCTCGACTCTATCTTTTTCATTAATGACACGGTTCTCGTAATACTGAGCCATGTGCAAAACTTCAGATTGGGATTTCGCCTGCCAAGCGCTCTCAGAGGACATAATCTGTGACTGGATGTCAGACAGCAATCCACGCACAGATTTGTCCACAAACAACCTTTTCCCAGACTCTGTGCCCAAGTCCTGTCCACTGAAGTCAGAGAATACCTGTTCGAATCGATTAAAGAATTCGGTGGCACCTTCAGATTTTCCTTGAACACAGGCCGTAAGCTTGTCCCAAAATAATTCTTTTCTCAGGGAATATGGTTTTCAATTTTGCAACAATCCTATCAGGCAAAGTGAGTATTACCTGCGGTGGTTTCTCATCAGCCGATCTTTCCCCATCAAGCCTAGTTATGTTAGCCCACGTATCTCCCAACCCAGGCACATCGTCTATTGTTCGAACCTGCTTCCATAAATCTACGGGCAGGAGTACAGGGAATAGCAAGTCAATATCACTTAGGGTGAACACAGAGGAATGTAAGACGGACTCTATCTCTTTGTAGAATCCTGTCGGATTTTTCCTAATATCAGGAATATATTGTCTAATAGTGTTCACTTCCTATCGCGAAAACGGGACGTGAACAAATTGTGATACATAATGTGCAGGAATGTCCACAGCGGGTGCACCTGTCCCGACGTTAGCAGGAATCTCAACCTTTGGGACAAATGTCAGAGGAACCTCTCTCATTGGCAACTGAGATATAGGTAATTCCGATCGCTTACTAAGCAACAGAGCCAGGCCGAGCGCTAAGGCAGTCGAAGAAGTGCCGGCCGAAAAAGCCCTCTTACAAATACCCAATAACTCTGTAGGACAACTAACCTTCTTCCTTACACATTCATCCTGCAGGTACTGCACCATTACCTGAATCACCTTCCTCTGCTTTTTTACTGTATACTGACTATACATGTCATAAACTTCATCTGGCGGTATCGATGAATCCGAGATCCATCGAATCGCATCTTTGGTACAGATTCGTACTTCCTCAGATGCCGATTTACGACACGGAAGGAACCGTTTCTGTACATACATACTGTCGTCTTCATCATCCTCATCCCGCAATTTTTCTAAGTCCCTCCTATACTCAAATAACCTCTCAACATGACCATGTACTTTCTCCTCAGTGTCCCTCGAAAGCGCTAAAGTATTTAGATCCCTCAACCCTTGTGGGAGATCCACATTATGTAATCTACCCCACATTACACATAAATAAGTCCCCAAACCTTCAATAAAAACATTTTTCTCGGGAAAATTGCCCATATTTGATAATGTGGAGAAAACATCAGCTTGATCACCTCTCTCCATACAATGCTTAGCCCATGCAAATAATTCCCGTTTCTTTTCTCCAGAGACAGTATTTCGAGTGACAATCTTTGACCCCGCACCCTGATCAACTTCAGTCGGTACAGAACCACTCGGGAGAGGAGGTGCGGGCAGATTCAATGGAGGTATAACTATCGGCGCAGGGTGAAGAGGTGGCAGTGTAGGTGGAGGAACAACAGCTGGAGGAATAGGGGCAATAGGTTGTACAGGGGGAACAGGAATAACAGTAGGAATAACAGCAGGAATGGGCAGAGCACCAGGGAGAGGATTATACGGAGGTGGCGCAGAGGCACCAGGCCTGCGTTCGTTTAACAATTTATCAATAAATTCTTCGGAAACATGAAAATCTCTAGAGGGATAGATTTTCTGGATACCGAGTGAGAAAGCCCTATCCATACTCTTGACTGACTCTGAATGTTTTTCCTTATCATATAACAACGCCTTTTCGGCATTCATTTTATGACGGCGTGCATGCTTATCCTTACTTTTAAGCTGCTGCAGCGCTTCTTTTTTCCAATTCTGCAAAACATCAAATGCTGAAGGTCTGGCCTTCTTCTTTAACAAGACCAATTCTAGGTATTCAATACGGGGGATCTCGAAACTACGATTGATTGGCCACTGAAATTCGTGGGCATGTCTGGTTTGTCTGTGCCAAATATCATTAAATACTATACTTCCAATGCCATGCTTACAGTACATAGTACACGCCAGCGACCCCTCCTGTGGTGCCGGGCGGCTAAATTCCAAAGATTGTCGATCGCTGTGGAACAGTGCCCTAAAGCAGCTAGACAATTTCCCAGGCATTTCACAAAAAATTGGTGTTACCTGGTCAATAATTTTGTCTGCAGATACAATACACCAAATTCAAATTGTCAGGGTTAAATTAAGAGTCGGGTCACAACTACACCTGACCAAACCTAAGGGGGACCGTACGGTTTACCAAAGAACTTACCTAATGAATTTTACCTTGTGTTTGGTGGTTTCGACAAATCTGCCTGCCTCAAAAATGGACCCTCGTCAAGATGCCGTGTCAGACCACACGACTATCGTCCAAGGATCGGATCGTGCAGCGCTGCCGAGGTATTGCGTCTCGTTCGGTCGGGCCCCCAGTATCACACTGTCCGATCCCGGTTCGATAGCCTGCGTCAACCTTCAATGATCCGGCATCAATCTTGAGGGTCCCTATTCGGGAGCCAACTGTAACGCTCACCTGATTTCCACGGAGGCGCTGGGCTGGACTGAGCTGTCGCCGTGTCTTCTAGTGTGACTCGTAGATCTCGGCCTTCTCCTAGGGCTGGTCCCCTTCTCACGATGTACCGGACGTGTAGAGTGAGGTGTCTGCAGACGGAAGAACAAGGATTTAGGAACTGGATTGACTGAACTTCTCCTTCCTCAGTCCTCTTATTCGAACCAAGGGCGTGGCTTGCTCACCTTAGATATATTAAGGCCGGGCTCTCCATCCTGCGTCTTTGCAGGGGCGCAAGTACCAGTTACTTCACTGGTTCACTGACAATCCTCTTGATTGCAGAGGTTGATGTTGGAAGATACCGCCGTTTACCGCACGAGCGGTTTCTTGATAGTTATTGGAGCACCCTTAATTTAGTCCCTTGCTCAGTCTCAGGGTGTCAAGATTGAAATTGTAGAGGAATGATGCAGCGAGCAGGTGAGTAGGAAAGATGACCGGTTGCTGTCACCCTTTCTAATGTCTCTCTTTGTCCTGCAGGTTTAGGTGCAATGGACGCTGATGAATAAGTGCCCAGGATCGTGCAAGCGCGTATGTACGAAGAAGATGAAGCGCGGTGCACGTAAGTAAAATGACTGCTGTTTGTTTCAAAAGCACGCCTTAATGTCTCTTTTGTCCTTGCAGATCGTGGATGCAAAGAGCGTTGCTAGATGGATGCCGGCGAACGTGCGAGCGCGTAAGTAGAAAGTTTATGGTTGGTTTAGAATGCGCTTTAAAATGTCTCCCTTTGTTTTGCAGATGCCGGCATGCAGCGCTTCTTGAAGTTCAGAACGTGCGGAGTGCAGGTAAGCAATTCAAGAATGCAATGCTTAATCAAGTCCTTTTCTTTGCAGATGTCGATGGGGAGCAGAAGAAAGCGGTGGAAGGCTTTGGAAGATGCCGCCGTATTTGGTAAGTAAGAGCGCTGCTCTCGAATTGAATTCACAGGAACTGGAGCTGAAGAATCTCAGGAAGACTGGAGCTGACACGGTGAGCGTCCTGCTGCAGATGCAGAATAACGCGAAGCACGTTTCATCAATCGGGTGTGGTTTAAATAGCCTTCTGTAGTGCTTAGGCGTCTTCTTCCACAGCCTCGCCCAGGTAAGAAAAGAGTTCCTGTGTTCTGATTCCAGGGAGTGGCTCCTGCCCCACCCAGACAGGAAAAGTAGTTCCAGGCAGAGAAGGATCAGAAGACCATCGAGCTGGTAAGTAAGCAGCATGGTCTGCTGCAGGTAGGTCCACCCAAGCACTCTTAAGCACCGGGACCGGTCATCTTTATGAGCCTGGTGCCACTGGCGCCAGGACAAGGTCCAAAAGGTCCCGATAGGGACTGGCTGGTACCCAGGGTCAAGGTTATGGGCCTGCTTCCAAGGATGTGAGGCAAGTCCTGACCCCTTGGAAGCAGGGATCATGACACAACTGTGAAAACAGAAAAATAATATGTGGCCGGGAAGCCCGAAAGGAAACACACCAACACAGGTTACAAAGAAACATACAAGTGCTTTATTTCAAGCTAGAACAGTTACCAAGTCAACTGACAAACGGATAGCTATTCGGCTCTCAGTATAACATAACGAACTTCAACGAGGGTTCGATGTGTTCAGTGAGAGACTGCACATTGGAATACCCAGGCTATTTATACAATTTGTCCAGCCCTTGGCCAACCCTCTTGCGGGTTAACCATTCTGCGAAATACAACACTGGTCTTAGGGTTCCTTGCCAGGTCAACCTTTAAGATATGCATTTTGATTAGTTTCGCTGATATAAGTAGTACATTTACATATAGCTCAACAATAGGACAAGGTCTCTGTTCGCGACCCCGACAAGTGGCCTGCAGGCATATTAATTATTCAGCTGTACGGAGGTCACAACGACCAGAATCTTATTCGGCATGTCATTTGGCCTCCATTTTGATGTCCGGGGTGACTTCTGCATAACAAGAGAACCTAAAATGGCGGCTTAATCCAAGATGGCGGCTTACATTGATTTCTCTGAGGTCAAGACCTTGCAGTGGAGTTTGTTCGCGCAAGATGTTTAGACAACTTGGCGTAGGCCAATACACATACAACTATTACAATAGGAGGCATAATATTATTTCTATTCCGACAGTTGAGGGATCACATGACTAAGGGGTTGCTCCATAGGAACATTTGTTGGCCGCCATACAAGATTAAATAGCCCCTTCTGCAAGTTACCAACAAGTCAGATATTTTAATCAATAACTCATTGGCAAGTTTCCACATCCACCTACATCATCTGTGCCCCCATGACAGATAATTACTACTAATTTGAAAGTGGGGTTTCAACAATGTTCCCTCTAATTATGTTTCTCTAAGTGCAGAGCTGGTTGGCTTTTGTATGCACATTTTATTTTGTAAGCATGCATAGTTAGTGAGTTATCACCGCTAAAGAGCGCTTGTAGGAATTTCCCCCCTCCCCAACCTCTGCAGTTCTTAACTAATCAGACCAAAAGATACATTTTACAGCACTTTCTCATAAATCTAGGCTCAACAATTGTTTGATATGTGATTATAGAAAGAGCTCATCTATCAGTCCAAGACTTGAAAAGGTGCCACAGTACCTAGCAAAAGTACTCCTTTGCACAGGACAACGTGTGTATGCATAAAAGAACCATTGTATGCTCAGTATAAACAATAGTTCTAGTTGTGGATATGCATTTGTTGACAGTGCTCAGAGACAATGCAGAACAAGTGTTATGCCTTTGGAAAAAAACACTCATGTTTATTCCAAAAAATAAATATAGCTTATTACAACTGATGTGGCTCGCAAAACATTCAGAACTGATGCATTATTTGCCAGATGAAACAATGGCAGCTATACAGAGTGTGCCTGAAAACATTTCAGTGCGAGTTCATGTGCCCCTTTTTTTATAGGGTTCGCACAGAGGCCCCAAGGAAAGGAAACCAGTTGCTCACACTGCCATCTCCCTAACAAGATTAGTTTTGGATTGGAGGAAAGGATAGTGTTTTCCTTCAATATTTCCTTGAAATCCATCCGGTGCCCTAGAGGGCCCAATAAACTGGGTGAAAGACCAGATCCTCTCTTTGATGCACCACGTATGCCAGCATGCCCTAGAGACCTAGAGCTTTCTATAGGAAAAGATGGTGAGTTAGAAGAGGTTGTTTGACTCCCAAAGAACCTGGGGATGGTGCTGTCTGTATCCAACATGTACATTGATATCATGGATCATTGCAGGCATCATAAAACACCTGGAAGGGCCGGGCTGGCTGTATCCTATTAGATGCCACCAAATAATTCTGCTGAAAGAAACATGGGAAATAGACTGAGTGGATCTGGTCTTTCAAACATTCCAGATTGTAGCCCTGAAGGGTCTGAGGGGTAGAACGTTTGGTGGCCTTCTCATTCTGGTGAATTCTATTATCAACTGGTAAATTGTACCCTGGTCAACAGACTTCATGGACCTTCAGCACATTGTGGTTAACATGACTGAAGGACATCATATATTACTCTTCAATGTGTAAAATAGGCCTAATTCCTCCCCTATCCAAAATCTTGGTGAATATGTGGGAAAAGATGGATATTAATAAAACCCATGTGATGGTTGCATGCGATTTTAATATGCAACTCGATTCCCTAAGAGATCTCGAATGACTATGGGAGGACCATAATGAGGCAGGTTTTCTGGTAACCAGCCGAAGGCAAAACGTGTGTGGGCCCAACCAGTTCCTCTCTTAAAGATTACATATTGGTGTCAGCTAGAGATTGTAAATATGTCATGAACTTCGAGATCTCGGATGAGATCTCGGATCATAATGAGAGCGGCCCTTAACAATCTCCTTCAATCTCCTTCAAGACCTGGAATAGGTTGAACACCTTGCAGCCAGCTAGTAGTAGTACCCAACACCATCACAGTGGCAGGGCCTGCCCAGCGATCTATTAAGTGGGTTAAGATCCTAGAGCAAGATGTGAAACTCAGGATCAACAGGTTGGCACTTCAACACCTTGAGAAGATCTGTGTTACTTGGATCTCTGATCCAGACGTACTGCAGGAGTTTGATGGAATGGCTAATGATATTCTGCCCTGTGATACCTGCCCTAGGAAACGTATTAAGCATCATGCAATATCGAAGGTAAAATGATATGATCAGGATTGTAGATTGGCAAATAAGTCACTAGTAGATTGTCTCTCATATGGCCCCTCAATAGACACAGATCTATTGTGCATTGTGAATGAACCCCATGATAGTGGTGCATTCTGGAAGTTTGTTAGTGTTGCTCAGGTTAAGGGAGAAGCTATGCTTCAGTGTAGCATCACTTTAGATGCCTGGTGTTGTCATGTTTCCAGTCTTTATGGCAGTGTGTCGAATGTTTGCATTAGCCCAGCATTATTAATTGACGAGGATGGGATTCAGATACATGTGAAGGAGGTGTACAAAGCCACCTTGTCACAGAAAGCTGGTAAAGCCCCTGGCCTGGACAAGTTCCCCATTGACATCCTTAGGGATGAACCTACGGTTTTGGGCCCCAGTACTGTGCAAACTCTATAATGCATGCATTAACACCAATATGGTTCCGGTCTTGAGGCGATCAGTAGAGATCGTACCTATGTACATGAAGTGGGGAGAGATCAACGGGCTAATTACCACCCGATATCGCTGTTAGACAGCTCAGGGAAAAGCTTTACAAATGTAATACTACGACATGTCAGCATTGGGCTGACGAGGGTGACATAATCCACAACATGCTAGCTGGATTTCAGCAGGGTAAGAGTATATTAGGTCAAAGCTTTCGCTTGTACCTACTCATCCAAGAATACGCAGCTTTGCTTAGGGAGAGGCTTTATGCCGTCTTTGTGGACCTTCGAACAGCCTTTAATGGGGTTCCCGCCTGACCTGCTCTGCAAAGCTCTAATTAAAAGTTACATACCCTGATATTTGTTGAGGGCAGTACAATCTCTGTATACGGAGATTAGGGTGGTTGTCTGATATGGTTTGGCTGGGCCGGTTACTGAAGCATTTCCTGTAACCAAAGGGGTGAGGCAAAGTCGTGTGCTTGCCCCCCTGCTTTTTTGCAAATACATGGAGGAAGTTAGTTTTGCTTTATTGAAGGGTTGTCTTGATCCACTAAAAATGGGTTAACAGAGATCCCTGCCATTATTCTTCACGGACGATGCTCTGCAACTAGCCACATTGCTGCAGGGCATAAAACCACTCTGACCTCGTTTTTATTTTTTAAATGTATTTATTGAGAAAGGTTCATCATCATACTTTCCAATCAATAATTATGCATTCTGATGTCATGATCCTTGCCACAAGAGTGGCAATACAAAATGTTTCACACAACATTGTCACAGCTTAGCATGAACCTATAACCTAACAACCAAACACACAAACAGGCCTGGTGCAAGAAGTACACTTTGAGTAGATCAAAAGCCAAGTACTGCATCAAATGCAGTAAGTACAGGCGGTGCAGAGTTCTCCTACAGATAGCAATGGGGGTGTGGGAACTACACTGATCAGTAGCACATTTCCCATAGTATGCAACAGCAGTAATAATGAGTACGTCAACCTTCAAGGCTGTTTATCATCTGACAGGTGGAACCTTGCAATGGTAAGGTGGTAAGGTTTTTCCATGCCTCAAAGGTAATAGTTAACCTCTTGTCCCCTTCTCTCAAGGCTCCCAGCCATGCTTCTGTCTCAGTCAGACACCAGGGCCCTGATTCACAGAACTGTTTCCAATGGGGATTTGCCATTATAAAACGCTTCTGTGAATTAGGCCCCAGGTCTCAAACTCCTTATACCACAATGCGTATTAGGGGGCCCATGCTGGATTTCCACAACATGACCAAGTGCCTCTTTGCTAGGACACATGCTAGGCCCATGAACTTAAATACATGTCTATACTTGCTATGTCTGGAAAATATGCTTAGAAGGCATTCAAGCGGATTCCATTTATATCTGGCAATCCCAGCTTTTGTGCAAGCTTGTTCTATTCGGGACCCAAGGGTCTGCACCTGAGCACAACTCCAGACCATATGCATTAAATGAGCTCCTTTGGTAGCTCACCAGTGGCCGGCTAGGTCGCATTCCCATTGAATTTTGCCACTCTGCGAGGGGTCATGTATGTGCAATGGAGCATGTTGAGTTGGATGAACTGCAATCTAGCATTCTGAGACACATTTTTAACAAAGATCAATGCCTGCTCCCACTCCGTTTCAGTCATCCACAGGCCAACGTCAGTCTCCCATTTACCTTTCAATCTCTCATTCTTTGTACTAGTCAAAGTTAGCAAACATTCATTTATGCGAGACACAGGTCTCCAGCCGTCCTCTAGACTGTACAATAGGACTATGAGTATCATCTCCTCTGGCTCAGCAGGCCATCTTGCCCATTTGCTCTTAGCCATCTTGACTACTTTCATATATCTCAGAAATTGGCCACTGGTTAGGCCTTCATCCTGCACCAAACTCAGATCTCAAAACAGCCCATTATCATACATATCCCCCCAATTGGCTATGCCCAGTGCTCCCATCTCCTGGCAACATTTAAGACATCCATGCCAGCTCAAGCATCAGCAACAATGGGAATGTTTGGCGAATAAGGATATGCTACGTGCAACAGTTTCAAAGTTCTAGCCCAAATCTGTCTACCCAAGTCTAAGACCAGAACCTGAGAGCCAATACAGCATTTCGGTAGCCATAAGGCCTCCTTAAGCCGAGTGGGTTTCACCTCTGTCTGAAGTTGCCCAGTTTCTGATGTAACTTTGTCTGATAGCCACATCGGCGAGGGAGCTGTACTCCTGTCTCCTGTTACAGCAAGTATAGAGTTTTGAGTGCTATTCTGTGTCTTCCCGTTCCCCACAGGAAATCCCTGAGGATGGTATAATAATAGACATTCATGAATGCATATAACAGCCTCGGAAGGACAATCATCTTGACTATTGAGACATGAGAGAGAGCAGTAAGCCAGATCTAAATGTCATGGATTTTCTGATGCCATCCACTGCTTTGACTGTATTATAACTTATAATACAAGCATGCGCATTCCTTAGGCATGTGTGCAATTCGGAATCCCAGATATTTAAATGAGGCCGTTTCCCAGCACAATCCCAGGTTTGGCAAATATGTGGCCTCCTCCGTCCTAAGTCCCGACAGGGGGAAAAAGGCATGACTTCTGTTTGCTAAAGGAGATCCCATATAACTTTGCAAACTTGTCCAGTACCCCTAAAATAATTGGTAGAATATGCAACGGCTCACACACTTGTTGCAAGACATCATCAGCATATAATGATACTAGATGTCTGGTTTTCCCAACTTCTATGCCGGCCTCCAGATATTCATTTCATAAGTATGCAGCTAGAGGTTCCAGGGCTAGTATATACAGCATTGGGGAAAAGGGGCATCCCTGATGGGTTCCTCTCTGTATATCCCATAGTCCTGATATCTGCCTGCCCGACTTCACCCTAGCCACTGGACAAGTATATAACAATTCAACCCTGTGGATAAAGATTCCCCCAAACCCAAAACCCTTAAGCGCCACATACATCGACTCCCAATAGACCGAATCAAAACCCTTGATGGCGTAGAGTGATGCAACCACATAATGCGCAGAATGTCAATTGGTCCAGTCTATTACATGTTGCAACCTGCGGATGTTCATGGTGTTGTTACAACCAGGTACAAATCCTGTCTTGTCAGGGTGTACTATGGAAGTGATCACATTGTGTAGGTGACCAGCCAGTATGCTGGTAAGTATTTTCACATCATAATTCAGCATGGCCAAGGGACGGTATGAATCACACCTCTCCATCGGTTTCTCAGGTTTGGGAATAGGGATTACCAATGTTTCCCTCATACTAGCTGGAAGTAAGTCATAATCATAAGACTCCTCATAAACCTTCAATAATGACGGTGTGAGCTTGGAGCTATATGTTTTCTAAAATTTTGCCGGGAGTCCATCGCTCCCCGGTGTTTTAGCAGCAGAAAGGGAGGTGATCTCCTTTCCCAGCTCTTCCAAGGTAATAGGCTGCTACAGGGCAAGCACCTGATCTTCAGTAAGCCTTGGGAGTCGAATTTATGCAAACAGGGCATCTAGCTGCTCTAAGGGTATCTGTGTGTCATGTCTATACAGGTGGACATAGAACGTGGTGAAGATATCATTGATTACTGTCTGGGACCACTATTGGGCACTGCATTCGGCATGCAACAACGTGGTCAGGGTTCTGGGGCATTCACGTTTGCAGAACCATTCCAATAATGAGCCAGATTTAGCCCCTTCAGTGTGTGTACGAGGCACTTGTGCATCATAAATTAGTTTTTGAATAAGGCCAGGAGACAGGAGGGGAAGCAATTGGAGAAAGCAAACAAGCATACATGGGGGACGTATGGCCCTTTTCCTAATGTCTGCCAAGCCTCCTCTCCAGCCACCCCTTCACCTCCAAACTTCCTTCCATCCCTGCTCACACTAAGGCACGACTGGAAAAGGGGAAACAGTGTTTTTCATTTTAAACGAGGGAGGCACTTTTTCCTCCGGGAGTGTTTTTCCAGTGTTGATCGGATTTCACTGAAAACAGGAAAGCCTAATCATAATAGAATTTGGACAACCTCTCGCAAGCCTGTGCACATTGTAGCCGCAGTACGACAAGGTCTGTTTCTAGCGACCGTGACCCAGGTATTTGAGCCTCCAGCCTGTTAATCTGAACCTCTTTGACCTCTAGGTCATTTTTAAGCCTCCTACGGATGCCCCCCACGCATGATATGATCTCCCCCTGAACCATAACCTTCATGGTTCGCCAAACAGTGCCCCAGATATCAACACTTCCAACGTTAGTCTGCAGGAATTGTTCCATTGTTACTTGTTACTCGCAGTGAGTTTCGAAAAGAGCCATCTAGCAGAGCGTCCGCATGCATATGCCATGTCGGAATAGGAGGTCTGGGTCCACCATTATCCCATGTTACCATCAGTGGGGGAATGGTCAGCCATTGTGCATCCCATGTATTCTGCATCAGTAAATTCCACTCGTTTTTCAGTCTCCACAAACAAATAATATATACTTGTGTGCAGCTGATGAGGGGACGAATAGAAATAGTAATCCCTGATACCTGGGTGTACCTGATACCTGGGTGTACCTGGGTGTAATTCTCTCCAAATGTCTGCGAAAGCAGGCTCCGACAAAATCGCTTTAAGAGCCCCGGTAGCAGGGGATGGCCCACCTCGTGGGGGGGAAATCTATCCAGGGGTATGTTGTGAACACAATTAAAGTCACCACCCTACATGAGCAAGACGCTGCGTCGCAACACAATTTGCTTGCTCAAGGCAAGTATATGGACTGGGATTGTGTGAATAGGGAAATAGGAATTAACAATGCACACCTCCATGTGGCCAAGATAAACAACCCACCCCATCAGACCCACCACCCAAACCACCATGTTTCCAAGCATATCTCTAGTGTACAACGCCAGATTCTCGCCAACAGGGACATCACCCCGCACCGTTGTCCAGCACATATAGCTTGAGCGCACAAAGCTCCAATTCACACAGCCACAAATACAGCCTCTCCACAGCTCTCATTCACACCAGACCCATTGTAACAAACAAAACATAACCAAAACAACAGACCCCTAAACATGGGGTGCAAACAGTGCCCAACAACAGTGTTGTGTTCAGGCGGACCCAAACCTCCAAAGCTTCTCTCAGCTGTTGAGTACTGGGTTATGGAACCAGCAACAAGCTGGTACCAAACGTTCTTTAGTCCAGGGTTGTCCATTCAACACCGAGTGGGTAACAATGCCCACTCCCACTGATGCACAACACACTTTTAGTGATAAGCCGATCATCTGCAGCAGAATCCAGTCTCGTCCCAGAGTCAGTGCGCCATAATTCGCCATCATATTAACACAATCTCTGCCAGTGGTAATAAATCTGTTGTTCCATGGGGTCACTTAAGTCCAGATGTGAGTTCCCGTTACTGGATATATCGCGCATCATCCAAGGTTCAGCCATGTCAGGGCCCTTTTCAGATTTCAGCACATCAGTGGGCTGTACCCTTGACCTCCTGGTCATCGATATCTTCTTTGTCCACCAGGTTGTTGTTTTGCATCTACATGGTCACTGCCGCCGGACTCTTGAAAAAAAGTGTCCTCTCATTATATAGTACTTTTAGTCTTCCTGGGTACTTAAGCCCCAGTTGGCAGAGTCTCGCTTTAGTGGGCCCAACCATGTTTCTCTTTTTTGTTGTTGTACCATTGGTGTATAATCAGGGTATATGGCAATCGTCAAGCTACCCCTCTATATCTTCCCGCCCTCCCTGGAAAATTGGAGGATCACTTCCCTATCTCTGAATGTTAGTATCCTGGCAATGACTGGTCTGGGATACGACCCAGGGGAGGTCTCTTCTGAAGAGATCGGTGGGCTCTCACCACAGCATAGACCTGTAATAACTTCCCAGGACCTATCTCCTGCAGCAGAACGTTTTTTATGCAAGTAGTTGGGTCCCAGCCCTCCATATCTTCTGGTAGTCTCAGTACTCTTATATTGTTCCTGAGGGATCTGCCCTCTGCATCCTCAGCCCTCTGTTCCAACGTGGCATTTCTTGCCTCTAGTACTTTCACCCTTGATGCCAGATCTTCGGTGGTGGTAACCGTTTCCCTCAAGAGTGATTATGTCATTGTGACTGTTAGGCAGAACTATATGCAGTACCCTTAGGACTACAAGGGACAGTACAAATTCACCTTTGGTACAAGCCTGTACTACACAGTAAAGTGGTAGCGATGGCTGAACAGCCAGACTTATCTCAAGAGTAAGTGAGCAGTATCAATAGTTACACAAAGGACCGCAATTACTATGATTCAAACAAACACTGACTCAAGGTTTCTGAGTAAAAGAATATACATTTATTTACACATCAGTTATTAAACATTAAACTATTATCAAGCAGTTGCAAAATCACGTTACTAATACACTACACCGCACCCAATAGATTCTGGACAAGTTAGGCTCAAAATGAAGTGTGAGCAAAATGGCACTCCAGCAATTTAAAAGGGAGGGAAAGAGGAAATTAGACAGAAATTGAGCAGCCCCAACAAGTAAGTAAGCAGGGCAATCTAGAAAAAGGAACTACAGTGAGGGAATCAAATTTAAGGGGCCTTGTCCAAAGTCAACGGACCAAAGTCTTTGCAGTGGATCACACAGTTCAGAGTAGTTCACGGTTATGTCTTTGTCAAGACTTCAGAACGAAGTTGGTCAGACAAAAAGTTACTTTACAGAATGAAGAAGTCAAGCCTTCAGATTGGCAAATTATTTCACACTTTTTCACCGCGGCTGGACGAAACGAACAACCGCGTTAGCACAGTACATTTAGAGCACAAGAATGCTGTAGCTGAGGTAGACGTTCCTGGCAGGTCCTGCAGGCTCATGGTTCCTGAAGCGACTGTCGGACTGACAAGAAGGAGGAAGACTGGAGGGTCCTGCACTCCCCCGGGAAGAAGCAAGCAGCAGAGCAAAGCGACGAATAAAAGGTGCGCTCCTTAAAACGCAAGCAGGGTCCGTTCCTCCTGGCTATCCGGTTCACTGTAGCTCTGTACAGCAATTTCAACCAGAGAAGGGAGGCCTGGCGAGCAGTTTGGCGAACTGGTTGTTCCCAACAGCTCAAGGGGAGAAGATACCTTGCAGATCTTCCCTGTCATCGAAGTTTGAAGATTCAGACCCACAGCACGGCTTCACCGGGAGGTTCAGTCGTGGTAGAAGTCCTTTTCTGTCAGCTTCTCTTTGGTTCTCTTGATCCAGTGGCGACTCTGCCTTTCCAGCCCCAGAGACCTGCTTTTTATGCAGTTTTCCCCCATTCTCCCAGCCTGGCTGTCAATCATCAAAAATAAATCCTAGAAATCCAGCAAAGCTGCTGAGAAACTCAGTAGGTAAGGGAAATTAGCCATTTTGGAGAATTCTTCATAACAATGACCCTTTCCGCACGTGACCGTACATCATGTCTGAGAAGCTGCACGTCCACCTTCACTTCCTCGATTCTGTTTTCCAGGGAGGATTGCAAAGCTGTGATAGCAGCCAGCACCTTTCTCTCCTGAGGGTCCACCAGTACCGCCTCCTCTCCCCCTTGTTCTGAATCCACAGGTGTGTTGGGGTCTCGGTGTCCACCCCGGCTCAAAAAAGAGTCCATTATAGTGCCCTTATTTTTATTCTTAGTGGGCAACATGCCCGGGGGCGCAGCGAGGTCCAAATTTGTGACACCATGTCCCGGTGCCCCGGGGTAATATGTGATAGTCCGTGTAGTGTGGTGTGATCGCAGAGGTTCCCCTCAGCCAACGCACAGCATGTAGAGGCAACAACAAAATAGCCAATGCTACAATTACGTGCAAGGGCAAGCAGCTTACCACAAAGGCAGTTCTGGAGCCCCGGTAGAGCAATCACGCAGGTCCCTCTGTCTGGATGGCACCAATGTGCCAGATGAAGTGTTCTCCCTGTTCAGCTTGTAAAATAGTTCGTAAGCGGGGCCCCAGTGATGCAAACGCCAACCCTGAAGACCAACACACGTCCTCACTGCAGTCCCAGCTTGTCACAAAATTCAGAAGCGAGATGTAGTCCCCCCGTGCCACAGGGGGGCAAATCACCCCTAGAAAATGCAGGGATGCTTAGGTAGTCCTGTCCCCAGTCAGTGCCAAGGAAGGCAGCACGATGCCCAGTGGGCCGCACTCGTGGAATCTGGTGTTCGTCACACCAATGTCAGGGGCCCAAACTGTGCCAGTACACCACTGGATTATGTTGTTAGCAATCTATGAGGCAGAGATGATAAAGGACATATCTCTGGTATCACTCCAGCCACTTCAAAAGGCAGTCATCGCAGAGAGTAGAGAGAGTAATGGGCCATAACGCCAGACCTGAGGCAGAGGCTAGGGGTGCCTCATCAAAGCCAGTTTACCAAGCACCCTCAAGTGCCTGCACGGTTGCAAGAGTCCTGTGTTTTGGGGCCACAACAACGCCATATGCAGCCTCGCTGGGATGTTCTCCGCTGTCCCAGACTCTGTGGCAGCCATTTTCCCAGGGCCTCCAACAGTCACTGCCGCAGGTCTCTGCTTCAGCCAAGGGCCAGGGGCATCAGATTAGGAAATGCCTCCAACATTATTGATAAATCGGTCCGAGTCTGTAGGTCCTCTAAGTACCTTCAGACCGCAAGAAGCATCTGCCCGCAAGAGCGAACAGATATAGCAGCTCGCCCAGCCTCATGACCGGAGTCTATCCACCATTTTCGTGCATGTGCTCGAAACTCATGAGGCACTTCATGGGCTTATCAGGCACAGGTCTTTTTCTGGGGCAAGACTGCGCTGTCGGAATATGTCTGCAAAAGTGCCTGGTTTGCTGTTTAGCACCGTATATAGGATCTTATAGCAGGATCTTAGTGGAAGCTCAGGCAAGTCACTTCCTCATTGCATGAACCCAGGCTAGGCTCCCCTGGCCTCGTTTTAGAAGATCTGTGAGGAGTTGAAGTTTGATTTAAACACAAGCAAAACAAAGTCAATGGTGTTTAAGCCTAGATTTGCCAAACAACCAAAATTAGATATAAGAGCTGGAAATCATATCCTAGAACAAGTTGACTTTTACGATTACCTAGGGGTGAGATTCCATGAGCTGGCTCTTGGTCAGCCCAGTTGAATAAAGCATGAATCTTTGTCGAAAAAGACAGTGGAGCAGTCAAGAGCTTCTTTAGTATACATGCAAAATGAGCTGTGTCACCTGCCCTAGAGATGTATAAAAAAAACAAGCTAGTACGTCTTCCTTGTTTGGGGCAGAATTCTGGGGCTTTGTCAACACTACTGAAGAGACCAAACAAGAAAACACATTTCTAAAAAACCTGCTGATGTTACCACAAGGTAGCCTAATGCGATTGTCTGTAAGGGAAGGTGCTGCCTACAAGCCACTGTTATATTAGTTAAGACTCTGTCATATCAAAGGTTTGGGAAAATATCTTGAAGCATTGGTTCACATGTTGACACTTGATGGGGGCATGAGCCTACCCTGGGTCAAACATGTAAGAACAACCTTGGGCACTCTGAATTAACCCTTGTTATGGTTAACCCTACTAGCATGAACAGGTCAACTGTTCCCAGGATTAAAGGAGCTATTGCTGACGTATGTTATGTTATGTTATTTTGCATTTACATAGCGCCTTATATACCATTGGTATGGTCTGAAGGCGCTGGTAGGTTGAACGCCCTTGGGAACTGAAGTTCAGGTCAGTAGAGAGAGTAGAAGGAGTCAAAAGGTGCGTGTGAGCACCGGGTATGTGTGCAGCTCGTGCGGTATTCGTGTAATAGCTGCTTCATAGCGGTAGGTGTGGTGGTGGAGAGATCAGGAGTATGTGTTCGCTCTGGCAGGATTTATCCAGAGCGGCTTGGCTGCATTAGGCCTGAGGAGAACGCCTGGCTGGGGGGTGTGTAACCAGCGGTGTTTACTTAGAGTGATGTGGAGTGAGCGGCGGATGTTAGTATGAGAACAGTTATACCGAATGGTGTCATAGTATCTCTGTGTTCTATTTGAGTGGTGATGTAAAGGAGAGAGTAAGCGTGGTGGTGTGATATGAGTTGTATGCTCTTTCAAACGTTTTCTGCATTCTAAACCATACTATATGCGTCATGCAACTCTATGCGCTCCAGTTCGTTCCATGCACTCCTATCCACTCCATGCACCCTAGTCGGCTCGATACACTCCAGTCTGTTCCGCGCATTCATGGATTCCAGCCTGCCCCGCGCGCTCCAGCCCGCCCTGCGCGCTCCAGTCCGCGCTACGCATGAACTCTTGTCTGCTCCACGCATGTACTCTTGTCTGCCCCACGTAAATACTCTTGTCAGCCCCATGCATGCACTCCTGTCTGCCCCACGCATGCATTATTTTCTGTCCCATACACTACTCATCCATTTTACTCATCAGTATTGGACGCGATCAGTGCTCGTTCGTTCTATGTACTCGTCCTCTCGACGCAACATGTCCGCACACTCCGGGCACTCGTTCGCTCCAGGCACTCATCCGCTTTATGCCTCATACGTACTATGCATTCACCTGTTTTACGCACTCATCCTCTCTATGCACTCATCCCCCCATGCATTCATCCCCCTCTACACACTCAGTCCCCACTACGCACTCGTCTCCTCTACGCACTCATCCCCCCCTATGCATTCATCCCCCTCTATGCACTCATCCCCCTCTACGCACTCATCCCCCTCTAGGCACTCATCCCCCTCTACACACTCATGCCCCTCTACGCACTCATCCCCCTCTATGCATTCATCCCCCTCTACGCACTCATCCCCCTCTATGCACTCATCCCCCACTACGCACTCATCCCCCTCTATGCACTTAGTCCCCTCTACGCACTCGTCTCCTCTACGCACTCGTCTCTTCTACGCTCTCATCACCTCTATGCACTCATCTCCCTCTACGCACTCATCCCCCTCTATGCACTCATCCCCCTCTACGCACTCAGGGCAATAACTGTGGAAGTTGGTTTTGAGACGTTCCTCGACACTATTACTTCACCGTATGCACTTGCATTATATTTCAGATTTGTGATGGGTACTCTTGAAGTTACTGCATCTACAAAGTCACTGAGTAATGACGGTGTTGATGCTTGCCCAATGTGTGGTGTAAATGATGAAACTGTAACCCGTTTTATGTTTTTGTGCCCTTGTTTAATCTCCTTGAGAAACTGTTACCTTGCCCCGATGCTACGAGTAGTAGGCAGCCATACGATAGCTCTTGCAATAGCTTTCTGTAATCATTCTAGTAACAAGGATGTCATATCTTTAACTGCAAAATATAGCCATCAAAGTTGGCTTTTAAGAAAGAAATGTATGACACCTGTATTGAATGGAGATTCCTTGTATTAAGAGTATATCATTAAAATAATACATGGCTGTGCACAAAATAAGATTTTAAGCATGCTTCAATTGTCATATAGGATTAACAGCTATTATCTCCAATAAACTGGCATACATATAGCCATGCCGAGCTGGTGCTGTGAGTATCCTCTCCCACAGATCATATGAAATACATGTTCTTCTTTCTTTTTTTAATGGATATTTAATAATCAATTGTATCACATGGTTGTTTTAATTATTTTAAATAATGTCTTTTATACATGATAACATTGCATGTACGATGAGATGGGTGATGTGGTCGAATTTGCTGAGCCCTTTGATGAGTCGTGCTGCAGCATGCATGACACATCTCAGGGGAGCCAGGGTAGTTGTCGGAAGGGCTCCCAGGTCTTAATTTTAATAAAGTTCTTCACAGGCTAGGAAATCATATCTCTCATATTGTGTGTCAGGATGATAATTGCATCAGAATAACCAGACCACAGAGTATGAAATCTGAATTCTTGTGCCACTACTTACCATCAACATTACACATTCCTGTGAACAGAGCAGTTTAAAAACGGACTCATAACATGACCTACAGAAAAGAGGCATAAACATAACACCCAATTTTACTCCCTACAAACAGGAAAATGTGACCAACAAAAAATGGGGACTCTGTACAAGCCCGACAAGAACTGGGAAACAATTAACAAGTCAGAGCCTACCCTCTCTGTCTACCTACACAGGTCCGCTGATATTATTTCAAAACAGTGACTGGCAGAGCAGTGGCATAAGAAGGAACTCTAGTAATATTACTGCCCAATCTCAAAAGGAATTGTTAAGAGGAAATAACATCTTTTTAATGAGTATAGAGTATTCGTTTTGGCAAGGCTAGTTACCCTTTTACTCTCTAAAAAATAATTTGATTCCAAGCAGGGAGTAAAATCTCCTCAGATTCCTGCTTATAGCCCTAACATAGGAAGGGAAATGATGAGGCCCACCCTTCCTAGATCGAGCCTGACTGAGATTTCTTATGGAGCCTCTTTGAGTAAAATCACATAGGTTTACCTTTTTAGTTAATAACATCAATGCTCAGAGGTACAACAGATGGAGTGTCTTCTACTGTAACCAGGGGTCCCTCTTCTGAAATATACTGTTTCAGTTAAACATGATGTATGGGATGCTAGAGGCACTAAACACGGAACATGTGAATATATTAAAACACCCTCAGCAGCTAAGCATAGAAAGAAATAGAAGGTCCAATTTCCTAGACTGTTACTAGAGGTGTTTGCTGTCCTTTAATGCAGATAAACAACAACTTCCCTTCACTGTACTGTTCTGAACAAATATCTGACTTGGTTTATTAAACGTATTCTTCACCACCTAGGAGAGTTCTCCTGTACCCCACTTCTTTGCCCCCCCTCTCCCTTTGATCCCCAGACCCTGTGTTGGCCTCCAATACTAGTTGCCAGAACTATGTAATAAGTGAGGGATTGTAGCAGTAAAACTGATGCTGGGATATTTGCATAGCCACAATGCTTTGCAAGCAAAACATATTGTAATCCTTGCCATGATATTATGTGCAGTTTTTCAAAAATATCTTGAACATGCATACACACAATTATTTTGCAGTGCAAATCCACCTTAATATTGTTGGGTAGGATTATACATGTGCTTAGTATACCATTTGTGTATGGCAGAGAATTACCATAGCATTTTTAAAGGTCTAGGCCCAATGTAACTCTGAACATTTGGAAAGTGTGCAGCTGTTTGAATATTCATTGTCCTAATGCTGTCCATGAGTAGTGTCAGGCATATTCCAACTCCATGATCCCTTGCAGGCCAAGTAGTTGATATGTTGCCTTCCACTTACAGGGTAACATTAGCAATGCTAAAGTAGAAGAGGCTCAGCATGATATGTCCCTGGTCAAAATCCTTAGAGGGCAAATTAATATGTCAGTCTTATGATGCGTTAACTTGGAGAGGTACAACTTCAATTCCCTATGTGACATTTGTACAAAGTACACAAATCGTGGTATAAGGTTAGGCATTCAAGTAGTCAGCTTAATAGTTACAGACAGTTTCCAATATTTGAGCTAACAGTTGGGTGACATAGTGTGGGTGATGCTTTTTTAAGGCATCATTGAGTATAGAAATGTTGGTGCTTGAACATTATTTATATTACAACCAACATAAAATTGCTGTGGCTTGTGCCTTTTTAGTTCTTGAGAAAGTGGGAATTGCCTGTATGCACTGTTAAAACTCTTCTGAGCGCCACCCAGAGGGAAACTGGCAAAAAACACGTGCACACAGTTTAGAGGAAACATTGTTCCCAGGGATACATCACAATAACAGTGACATTGGATTCATTAACTAAACAAGTTCATTTTTGTCCCACTCAAGAAGTTACCTATTTTTTCAGATAGGACTCAAATTTTCTTTAAATATGTATTTGGATTAAATTGATTGCTTCAAGCTATAATTTCTGAACGAGGATCTCAATACATAGGCAGGTTCTGGAAACAATTGTGCAGATTACGTGCCATGAATAGAGCTCTATCATCTGGCATCCACACACAATCTAACAGTTAGACCAAAATATTGAATCAAACACTTGGACAATGCCTACAGTGCTTTACGTCATCCACCCAAGACAATTAGTTCACTTTTTAACCCACTGCTGAATTCTCTTACAATAACACCTTGCACTCATCCGTGTATTTCAGTCTGTGTTTCTGCTCCTGTGGCTTTTATCTTTGCACCTTTCCAGCCGTAGCTCTTCAAGAAACTAACTTACCACAATGCCATAACTGGGTTAGCTCCTACAAATTTCAAGAAGATGCCAGCACTGTTTTCTGACCAATCTGCAACGTGCCACCACCTTTTCCCTTAATTGTGCTGATTACAAGCATCAGGAAGCTCCTGCTTATGCCATTGGCAATAAGATGTGGTTATCTTCCTCCCCACCTGGTAACTTTCCAAGTTGTCTCCGGGATATTTTGGATGTTTTCTATTGGTTACAAAAGATATACCTTTAGTCATTGAATGTGTCTATCTCCATCTTAGCACTAGATGTAAGAGTGTCCCTGAATACAAAGTAGCTGTTATGTGTCCCTTACATTGTCAAAGAGGAACTTTACAGTTTTGATTGATTGGGAATGCTAAGGGCCTTATCCTCTCTCCTGGGAACATGCATCCTTTGTGCATGCTCCTGTCTTGATTAACAGGTTTTTTCATCTTCATCCTTGAAAACCAGATGCCTCGGGCCTTTGGTCGGGCATATTGTCATGTCCCAGCATGATGGTGGCATAGATGATAGCTTGGCCATAGCTTGTGGACACTGCTATGGCTGTCACACGCTACTGCTGCAGTGATGAAAAAATCCCACACTAAGATGGCTGCCACAAAGTGGCCATAGTAGCCCTTTGTATGACTTCCACTTCCAGGTTGCCTCAGGCAGAAATTGATTGGAACTTATCTTCAGCATGATCAAGGGACACTGCATCGTAACACTCAGGTAGGCTGCTTGTGTATTACAGCTGCTTGACTCTCACTTTGCTCTGCTTCTTTCCATCTTGTTGTGTTGCCTTCTCGTGTGTTCCCTGCTGGAAGCATTTTGTCTACTCAAGTATTTCTTTGTCTTCCTGATCCTCCAGTTCTCTTCATCACTTCTCCTTATTGTCAGCTGCTCTCAGGTCCATCACTCTCACCCCTGCTGCCTCCTCCTTCTCCAAGTTGATATGACTGTAGTCCTTCTTGTGAACCAACTTTTGTTGGGTGTTTTCTATGGGGATTCCTGCAAGCCACTAGTCTCTATTGTCTGTACAAATTACAAACCCTTGCTGAGTATCCCAAATTCAGCTGCTGGGTCATTGCATGGAGATTTTTTCACAATTTCATGGAGATTTTTTCACAATTAAAAGTTTCCTTTTCCAGGACCACCCACCAGGATGCTGTACCCCAAGGGTTGACTGCATACCATCAGGAAAAGATAGACCTTGCCATTCTATGGGCCTCATTATGAGGCAGGCGGCCATGTAATGAGCGGTGCCTGTACGGGACCGGCAACGTTCATTACGGGCCGCCCAATTACGAGGTCTGCTGCGGGACATGCTAAGGAACGCCTGGACAGACCAGGCGTCCTTAGCGGGTCCCGCTAGCAGTCCAGGATGCTAACAATGGGCCCGTCATTAACAGGCTCATTGTTAGCATCCTCCCCATTACTATTGAGCCCTATGGGGCTCGAATGGGAATGGGGAATGTTTTTTTCTGGGGACCAGAAAAGGGCAATAGCCGGGTCCGCCAAGGTCGGCATGACCCGGTTAGGTCCCTTTTCTGGGCCCTGGAAAAAAATAATTACCGGCGGCAGCCGTGCCCTTAACAAGGGCACGGCTACCGCCAGGGTCCTAATGAGGCCCTATGTCTCTGTTAATCAATGATTCAGCTGTATAGCCAGTCACGGACACTTTCTGGTTAAATTCTATTCAGTTTAGTTAGAAAATGTACTGATTACACTATCTCAAATTGCAAAATGTTTATTTTGATGGAGAGTTGTAAAGTTCCTTCTGCAATTTTCTTCTCTCATCCCACAGAAGGGGAGGTTGGGTATTTGATATGGTAGAGTTCTGATTACAATTCCTCCTCAAACTTGTTGCTCCCTCAGTGACCTAGGTTTGGATCAATACTCTGTCTTGTGTTACAAACCTTGATGTGCTACTTTATTTAATCTTTTATCTAGCATCCTAAGCAGCAGAAACAGTGGTGAGTTGGTAGTCCTGATCCAGTTTCTATTTGGGTTGCAGTATATGATCTGGAGTAACTCAAAAACGTAAGTCCACAGTCAATCTGACTTCTCTTCTAAATAAGAGGTACGGTGACAAATACCCAGTTGACTCAATCTTCGTACATTTATATGCACAGTGACGAATCATGGGAATTTGTCCCTTCTCCCTTGGGCGGAGCCCCCTTTTTAAGACTAGGGAGGTGAGCCCACTCCGCAAGACCCTCCCTAAAGGTATGGCCAAGGGGGACCTCAATGGGAGTGACTCCCCTCTAGGGAAGCAGGACTCCCTTTCTGATGAGGAACCCCTTGGATCCAATATTATATCGGCCTATTTATTTTTTTATTTTTTTGCATTTATAAAGTGCGCAGAACTGCCCTGAGGCATCGTGGCACTGTTATAGTAGGTTCAAGCTTCAACATAGGTTTAGAGTAACAGTCAGTTGCAATAGTGCATTGATAGGTGGTATGAGGCCAAGAGTGAGGCTTTAACGAGTAAGGTCTTGGGACTGCCAGCTATGAAGACTGATCTGTCAACCTTATATTTGGCTCCAAGCAGGGTGGAAACAAACCAGTCATACACAAAAAAAGAAAATATCTCTTTAAAAAGTGACCTTTGGATAACTGGGACCAGTAGTGCTTGGGAGGATTGAGAGCACGGTAAGCAGGGGAAGCCCCTGACGTGATTACGCCTCGGAGTGGCAGAGCAGAGTGAAATCGCAGAGCCCCCTACATTTGGACAGGCGAAGAACACCAGATTGATATGCCAGAGAGCCAATGAATCCTGCAACAGGAGACCTGCTGCCCGAACAGGAACCAAAGACTCATTCCAGGTCGGTGACATGACCACAACTGCATCGTGGTGAACAAATCAGCCAGCTAGCGATGCACAGACTGCCCGAGGAGAAAGTGTTATGAGCTGCCTGCTGCCCGCATTCGTAGATGACATACGGTTGCTGGTTAGCTGCGAATAAGCCGCTGATGTGACGAGACACAGAGAAGAGGAATTGGGAAACGAAAGAGCTGACTGCGCACAGAGCCTGCAAGGTTCCCAAGCATCAGAAGAGACACCAGGGTGAATAGGAAAGACGGGAGGCCCCAGGGGCAATGTATGAGAAAAAGAGAAACTTTCCACAATTACAAGTGTGAAAGTCGAACATTAAACAAGCAGAATTGGAGTTATATGAAGTTAATACAATGCATGACGAATAACACTGAATGGTAAATGTCTAAAAAGTGGCAGCAAATACCCTGGGATGAAGGGAGAAATTACCAGGTACAGAACTTTAAGGAGAGGAGAGAGACAACTGCAAATCAGTGTAACACGTGTTGTGAAAAGAGACTGTTAATAATAATAATTGGTTATTTATAACACACTTAATACACAGAAGTTTCTAAACACAGACCTGCGGACCAAACCTGTGCTGTCACACGCCGTCTTGCTTCCAAGGTGAGTGTGTTGCCCCTGAGCTATCCTCTGAGCTCAAAAAAATGGAACAGAATCAGAAAAGAGACAAGCCAGTACCAAGAACCCACGAGAGGGGAATCCATAGTTGGCATAAAGTCATACAGAGCCCAGAGAAGCTTAAGTCTCAAGAATATAAACACTATAAGATTAAAGGCACAAGGGTGAGAAAGTAGTACAAGGAAAATTTACATAAAACTGGCATTAAAGAAACTACAAAACCCACAAGTATATGGGAAGAGCACCAGGAGCTCATGAAGGAACTCTCAAGAAACTATTAGGGAAGATAACTGAAGGAAGTTCATATTCTAAACACAGACATTTGAGCATCAATAACCATAGGGTAAGATGCCAATTGAAAGACAAAGCTGCTCGAAGGAAGGCAAGAAGAGAAAAGAACAGACATTGTTGTGACCCCTTCTGAGTTACTCACGTTAGTGATAGGATCAGGTAGAGTTAGGTTTGGGATGGAGGACAGTTACTTTTGGACTCCCTGATGACAGACAAGCACCTTTAGATAGGTAGGGTGATCTCTTTAGTAATAGGAAAATATAGGCCTTTTTACCTATTATTTCATTAAAGGAAAGTAACATGTCCTTAATTTGGCTAACTCCTTCTTCTGACCTGCACACTCACAGCACACTCCATGATGGCAAAATGCTAACTCCATCTCATCGTTTGTTCAGATTGTAGATTGACAGTCATTGGGAAAAGAACCCTGTTAAATCCATCAGTATGCACGGCTAATTGAGGACAATCAGCTGAGGTCCTTGATTCCGTTGTTTCCATTTGCTTTGCACTTGTTTGAAAAGCTTGCATTCAAAGTTTGACCATTGGCAGGAAAGAATGTGCACAAGCCAATTTTATTGTAACACAGCCTTCTGGTCTTTCATGGAAAAATGTGGGTACTCCTAGTAAAATTATCTATTACTTCCAAGATGTTTTGTATTCCTTTATTGTCTGTACCTAGGCAAAGGAAATGAAAGCAGACCAGATCTAGTGGTTAAGTACTCTCACTGTGACACATAAAGGCTTCAGGACTTGCTGTCATATTTTCAGGCTATTCCGTGACTACTGTTTGGAGTAGACCTCTACATATATGACTTGGTGTGGTCAATAAAGCCTTCTTCTTACTTGCTCCAGTGTTTTCCGACATCTAGTTGTTTAGTCTGGTCTTCGAAAGAGTACAACACTTGTTTTCACTATCTTGATGTTAACACCAAGCGTGTCAGTGTATAGTGATTATCATGTTTTCTCTCTATGCAAATAATGCCTTTTTCCATTCTCTGAGATGAATGTGGGCATGCTTAATTGTACACTTCACGTGAGTTGTTTGTTATCTTTGACTTTAAACAACCCTGTCATGCTGGGGTCAGTTAGTTCAGTTGTGCAATTTGTATCTCTTGTTAATCTAGACATCTCTATGGTCTCAAGACTCCTGCCATTACAGCACACTCCTGATGAGGCATCTGTTGTTACTGCCAGACATGCCACAACTCTCAGATTCACTCATTTGTTAAGTTGTACACTGATGGCTTTGCATATGGCTTTATCCCCCTGGATAAAGTATCACCTTCTATGATTTCTTCCTGAATGATATTGTAGTTGGCAGTCGTAGAGTGATGGCATGGCAAGCCACCTGTCTCATGTGTTATCCAGCTTGCATGACTTAAAGATGTACTTCAGTAGAATTTTCTTAAAATTTGGGTCCATAGATATAACAATGGACATTTTCTGTGATGGCATTTCAAAGTTATGAATTCCAGTGTGTCTAATAGGTGATGTCTCTCAAGTATGGATAGTCCGGTGGGGTGGAGGAATTACCTCCAGCTAAGAATAAATAGCTGGTATTACCAGCACCGGTATTACTGGCATTACTGGGGCTGGTAATACTGGCAAATTTTATTCTATTTTAATCTGTTCTGTAGATTTTGCATATTGAGCCAACACGCCCGAAGGCCTCAGGGTGCTCACGGAAGCACAAACAACAAAAGCATTGAATACGAAGCATCAGCTATGTATCAATAGAGCATGAATCCACTCCTCTATCAAGCAGACATGTTTTTAAGCTCTTTTTGAACTGTGGTACTGATGGAAAAAATCTAAACAAAAGCGGAAGAGCATTCCAGTGGATAGGGGCCCATGCATTAAAACTGGAACCTCCAATTATCATCAGGGACGTGCGAGGTTGAGCCAGGAGAGCATCTTTATTTGAATGCAAAGCACGTCTGATAGGCGCTTTCCTGATTCGAGAACACAGATATGTGGGTGGGGAATCATCTGCTAGGCATTTGTATATCATACTGAATGCCTTGTATTGTATTCTCTGACTAACTGGAAGCCAGTGTGGTTTCCGGCAGGTAGTAGAAACAGGAGACCGTCAATCCACTCCACAGATCCCACAAACTGCTCCGTTTTGGGTGACTTGTAGCCTTTTTATGTTTAACTGGGTAGTACCTACTAAGTGGCTCATACAATGACCCAATGCTGGTACAATGACCCAATGTGTGTTTATGGTAGCTCCTTCAATGATACAACAAGTGTGTCATATAGGAACAGGAGAACCTTAAGTGGGATACTGTTAGCTGGGAGTCTAAGTACACTCTGAGTGTTTTACATACTCAGAGACATGGATGTTGCTACCTGCAATCCTGAAGCTACTATATTGCGGATCCAGTTTTTTTCATTTTAGCGCCAGTTCCAAGAATAAGAATCTCAATTATCTTATCATTTAGAGCCCATCATCATCTATGATTGAATTGCACCAACAACCTCATTCACCCTTCCCATGACAAATCCTGGATGATCTGGGTATCATCAGTATAATTAGCAAATTGCACACCCAGACCATCAAAGCGATCACATAGTGGCCTGGAGTAAACATTAAACAATAGCGTCAAGTGGCACGAGTCCTGTGGTTCCCCACAATTGACATTCATATGATATTTCTGTGCTAAATTACATTCTGAATGTTCAATAAATAGAAAATAGGAAAAAGATACACATTTCCAGTAATAGTTGCAGAATCCCAGAAACCTCGAAGGTCCTTGAGGGTGTTTGGCTTAGGCCAACTTCAGAGTGCTTAGACTTTGAAAGGATTAAGACAAATAGCATTGTACTGTATGGCTTATGTACTTGACATTATTTCAACAGAACTGGCACTTCCTTAACAATGCCTTCAGTGCGATCTGATACCGTCTTCTGTCTCTCAATATACTCCTAAAGTCTTTCTAAACACTATAATATCATAAAGGTATACTTGTACTTCCAACAGGTTCATAACTATGATAGTCTTTTCAGTTAGGCGCTGGAAGGTAGCAGACACACTGGATGTTCGTTGAACTCATAGAATCCCAGAGGAAACATTAAACGTATTTTTCTTCTTCTTTCTTTTCTCAAATTTACCAGGTAGCAATAACCTCTTATCAGGTCTGAAACAGTGAAACCTGTGCTTCCTGTTAGGAAGTCTGTTGTCTCATCTCCTCAAGCGGTGGTGCATGGGTCTGGAATGGCTTTTCCATTGAGTTTGCTATTGTCAATGCAGTTATGAATTTGGGAGTTCTGCTGTCATAGGCCGAAACAAGTCTCTTTACCCCCTAATTTACAACACCTTTTTCTACACACTCTTCCACCCCTTCTTCAATCAAACCCTATTTTATCCTAAAGACATACCAAAAATATAAAATTGGGGAAGGGAAGAGCTATTCCAACCCCTTCACTTTTTAGATTATTGAGATTGTATTGCCAGGGCAGTGTTAACATTGACTTTTTGAAGTGGTTTCAACCAGTTCCATGGGAATTGTGATTTTTCCCAAGTTTTGAGTACATTATCTTTGCATGAAAACCAGTATTTGTGTACACGCACATACTTAAATGTGAACACTAGAATTGCAAGCACGCATGTTGGTTGAAAAGGGGCATGCATGTTCTCATATGAGCAGTAACGCCCGCCACACCAAGGCTTCACTTTGTTTACTGGACTGTCACATATATTTCATGTTTCCCTTCACACACTATCAATCACTTAATACAGAGGGACCTTAACGGATTTTAAGTATCCGAGCGGAGAACTTTGAGCCCCGCATATGGGTTCAGTTTTTTGGCTCTCCCACTGCTGTCCCTAAATCCATGGACCTTAGAAACATGGGTATTGCTGCAGTGTGGCTCCATGCAAGTCTTTGCAGTCGAATAAGTAAACAAAGCCTACAATAGTAAGCGGGGGAAATAATTAGCAAATGGAATGTCATGTCACTGCAGAAAGTGACACCAGAGAGCACACAACCGCAGAAAGGAACTGCCAGCCCATTTTAGTAAATGGAGAGATGTTAATGGCCCTTGTGATAAAATCATTTGATTGGTATTGCAGGATTGATATGATAGGTTATTTATAACACACTTAATACCCAGAGGTTTCTAAGGGCGGACCGGGGATCGAACCTGTGTTGCTCCATGTCGTTTTGCTTCCAAGGCGAGCACATTGCCCCGAGGATATCCTCCAGATAGCCGAGAAGCATTGGGAGGATAGAAATATGTTTCGTATTCAGACACACACTAGTAATATGTGTTGAACATTAACATTTATTGTTAATTTCTCATTTATAAATATTGGACTACAAGAACCAGGATGCAAAAGGTTGTGAACTTAATTTAAGCTGCTTTAAAGCAAGGATTACCTGAACAGGTGTTCAATAAAGTACCTTGGACTAAACATAGAATAATTCATCTTGCTGCCATTTCCTTAAACATTTTCCACCATAGGCTGAGGCCTAGGAAGCCTTATTATGAACATGTTTCTGGTCAATGAACAGTCTAATGTAATTGTGTCACTTTCTTGCTACAACAATTGGTAAAAGAAGGGACTTTTGAATGATTCCTGCATGGAAAAGGTCTACAAGTGCTTTCTCAATTCCACAACATCTCCTGGAAGTAAAAAGCATGATAGATATAGTATAGAAGTCAGTCAGCAAATGGCTTTATTTCGGCCTTAAGGCCATAAAAGTACATCCTAACACACACAAAAACAATGCAACAAATAATATACTGCCTTTCATAATGTAATTTCTCCAATCACCAAGGCCTGACTATTCGCCAGCAAACTCAAGTCCGTTTAAGTTTTCTTCCTAGATGCGGACTCCACTTTTCTAGTGGTATTGCCCCAAATTCTTTTCCCCAGTGGGACTGTGTTGGTGCCAGAGAGTACAAAATCATATAACCTGGTGTTAGGGGGCTGAACATTGTTATGCATAGAGTGGAATCTCATTTCAATTATACTGTTTTGCGAGGGGTGGCTTTTCATGTCAAAGCCCAACATGCCGTTGGCTAAACCCTTGTGCCTGAAATCGATATAAATACAATCGAAAACACCCTCCCTCTGCAGTGCAGTTTAGTGCAGTCTGAAATGGCCAGGTGTGTTACAGAAAGACAGCCAGATACAACGCAGATCCAGTGGATACATTTTTGCTGAGTGCTACCTTGGTTTCCAGTTGGTTAGGGGGCAGTCTGGGGACCTTATACAAGAATACCACCCCCTCCCATACTGCCCCCTCTCACCTTGCTGTTTGACAAATATCTGCCCATGCTGTGGTCTACAGGCCCTAGGATGAGCACTGTAAGGGGAAAAGCTAGTTACCAAATGGCCTACTCTGCCGGCCAGTATACTGTCCGGGAATTTGGCATTAAAGACGCAGACTACCTGCCAGGTAGGAATCTGCAGTGAGGGTTGTACTACAGAGATCAATGATCCAGGAATAAGGGCAGGAGGCCTGGATGGATTTGTGCCTGGGACGCCTTCAGACCAGGATTCTCAATAATTTCTCTGTTAGGCCCCAGCCCAGCCATTTTAATGCTAATTATATTTGTGGGTATATCATGGTCTGTCATCTCCGGGTGGGTTTGAACCCCCGCAACTTCATCTGCACTAATTTGTAGCTCCCCCATTGATCCCCACTTCCGTAGGTTTCAAGAAGAACCAAAAGTAGCCTTTTTAGGTCTGCCAGCTCAGTCAAAACAAGACTACCTTTGCACCAACTGACCACAAGTACACCCCCTTAGCTACTGGTTCTGGGTTATGCACTCTGGGTAGAATGAGGGGGGAAGCTGGACAGTGGAGGCTGCCACACAGGGGGTAGCTCCCTATGTCTCCTACATGACTATACAGCCCCTTCTTGTTTGGACCAATAGGGAGTGGGCTTGTAACTGTGGCTAGACAATACTTTTCAATGCCTTCATCTCTGTATTTTCCAAAGGTGCAGCAGGGCTGGTGTGGGTCAGTGGCAGTACCAACATTGTGGGATCACATTGAGGTCCCTGCATTGCTGGGATCAAACATCCATTTTGGCTCTTTTAGGGCTCTTCCTGGCCATTGATTTCCCCTGTGGCCAGTCTAAGAGGACAGTGTTCTCAGAATCCTTGGTTGTGCTGGCCTTTATTACCACAGATTCGTCTTCACCCTCTCCGAGTCCAATTGGGGATGTGACAGGGTGGTCAAGGAAAGCTACCAGGTGCATGTTGGGGAGCTGGGCCTCCAAAATTGGGTAGGATGAGATAGTAGCATTGTCACCCCCATTGACACCCCCTGCATCACCCCGCATGGAATAGATCCTCCTGGGGTGGTGGGTGGGCCACAAAGGATGTGATATAATATTGCGCTCGTACACAGGTGTGCCTCAGGTGTTGGTGGTTCAATGATGACATTATCTGTGGCAATGTCAGTGGCCCAGTGTGCTGGGCTGAGGATATCGCTGCTGATGATGGTACATAGGCTACCCTGGGTCACTTTGTCTTTAGCCCCCCCCATAGCTGCTGATTGGCATCGACAAACTGATTGATTACATTGATCAAAGTGTATGCCTCTCCTGAGAGACTTAAAGGGCTGTGGGGATGTATGTTTTCACCGGCAATTGAAGTCAGTTGCGGTAAGATTTTCCACTTGACTATCAGTATTTCCAATATTTCAGTATTTGGCATCATGGGGGTGAACATGGTGGAGGGAAATGTGGGGGAGAGGGAATAAATGTGATGGAAGTGCTCGCAGATGGATTAGCCATCAAGGCATCAGGGGGAGCAATGCATGGGTTATTCCCTACCCTGCCCAACATGTCAACTTCTCACCTGTTCAGGTGCTGCAGAACCTGCTTTCCCCTTGTCCTTCACTGCTGCGGTGGAACATTTTCATTCTGCCCTGTTGGCGCCAAACACCCACGCCCTTTCCCTTGGGCTTCACCCTGCAGAAAGGGTCCAGGCTCCTTATGGAGGAGGGAGCGTGGCCTCTGCACAGCAAGTCTCCTGAGAGTCCGAGATGGCAGGAGTGGGATGCAGCAAATACCCTCGCCCTTTCCTGTGGGCTTCACTCCTTATGGAGGAGGGAGTGTGGGCTCTTCATGGGAAGTCACCTGGGAGTTCTAGGAGTCCTGGATGGCGGGAGCAGGATGCGCAAACACCCATGCCATTTCAGTATAGAAGTGTTGGACATGCCGGTGGACAAGGTGAAAACGTGGGGGTAGTTTTGTCCACGTCTCTATCTATGGAGAAGCAAATAACAGCTCTCTGCCAATTAGGTCACTTCCATCTCATAGTACTAAAGAAAGCACTTCCCATGATCCCCACCCCTCTTCATCCACCAATGGTGGCGGCCATGGCATTATCTCGGCTGGATTACTGCAATTCTCTGTACTTGGCCCAACCGAAGGGTCTGATCCAACGATTGCAGCGACTGCAGAATTTGGCAGTGCGAGTGGCGACGGGCACACCCTATAGAGCCTGCATACCTCTGGTTATCTAAGCCTTAAATTGGCTCCCGGTGACCCAATGCGTTAATTTTAAAGCACTGTGCATTGTCCATCGTGCCCTCCATAATCAGGGTGCAGAATACCTTCAGACCAAGTTCAATCGTTACCATCCAAGTTGGAGGTTGCGCTCTGCTTCGGCTGACCTGCTGGTGGTTCCCACCTACCACTGGGTACGGGTTGGAGGACGTGCCTTCTCAATAGCAGTGGCGGTGTTATGGAATGAACTCCCACTGGCTATTATGAACATCTCTAACCACCTGGCTTTTAGAAAAGCTGTTGAAACATTCCTATTTTAGGCCTAGTTTGGCTCTGGTCCGGGCTTCTGACCTCTACCTCCAGCACCAAGATACCTTAGGGTGGTTGCGCGCTCTAGAAATTGGCTTAACATAACATACCATAACATAACATAACATAACATAACATAACATAACATAACATAACATAACATAACATAAATTGTTGTCCATGGCTCAGATGTAGTCCTGTTTTCCATGTGCCTCTCCTAGGTCATGATCACAGGAAGATAACACATAACCTGGGAACAATAATGGTTTGAAATGTTTAATTCAGTAATGCCCTTTTCGTGTGGCGGTCTTCAAGCAGGCAATCATGCCCAAGTGCTTCCATAACTACTGTTGCATTCAGAGTAATTTGTTCTTATGGTGGCAACCCCATTCTTGCACTGTCTGGGTTGGTAACACGTCTATAATGAGTCGGGGATGGCAAGAAGCATGTCTCTTACAGCTAAATCTGGTTGTTTTTGTGCTTCCATCTTTTTTATCAAGTTGGCCTGCAGACACATGGGATGCATCGTCAGGATTTTGACATTTTGTGGTCTCTCTCCAGCTCCCTGCAGAGTCTGACTTCAATTCTAAACAGGGCAAAGTTTGTTCGAAGCACACACATAATGTTGTTACTTTTGGTATTGGTTGTGCAGATTAAACTGTAACTTGGCACTCCCTATCAAATGTATATTTTTGATTGGATGTACCCTCTATAATAGCAAGTACAATTTTCAACTCCAAGAAGGTTTAATCCCTCAAAGCTTCCCTAAGGTAGGTATTGGAAATACCTTTGGCAATCAGATTCATATATGATGGTGACTTTCAAGATACTCTTACAGTGCTTTGGTTCAGGTTTCTTCCACCAACACCACTGGTATTGACATGGTGGTTCCAACAAGGTCAACCAGAATACTGTATCTTTTATGCAATTTAGCAGGGGCTCTTCCTATCTGTTTGAGTCTGGGTGCAGCATATATTTTGGATTTTGTGGTTGGAGTCAAAGCACGGGCAGTAGGTGGTCTTCCTCTAGAGGCTGTAATCAGTGTAAACTCACTCTTGTGTGGATCCCAGCTTTTCCTTGGACAGAACCCTATTAACATTTCATGGCATATAACCAGCCTTTCTGTGGAAGGTAGTCATTCAACTGAAACATAACAGAACTTTGTCATAGTTGAGAACTTTCTGGCAAGCCCTAGTCGTGTGTCCTCCTCCACGCTTCCAACAGAGCAGCCAGGGTGGCGAATTCCAGAAAAGCCTGGGGTACTGTGACAAACTATTTGCTGGAAGAAAGGGAGATCAAAGGCGTCTATGCATTATGCCCAAATGTTTACTGCAACTCAGCTCAGCGGTGTTCCATTTGAAAGGGTTATGTAGACAAAAGTTGATAGTATATGCCATTTGCCTTAGCTATTGTTGCCCGAGGACATACTATGCTCTCCAGAGTGATATGTACGCATTACAGTAATCACTAAATGAAGGAAATCTCCAAACAAGTCTACACAAAAAAATTCCTCTTTACTAACTCACAAAGAACACTAACGCACTCCAGCAATACAAGAGAAGCAACAGTACAGGAGATTGTATGTGAAAAATTGGCTGGCTCCATTCCCTAATCCCTTGCTATAGTCCCATTGCTCTACATTGTTCTAGAGTCTGTTACTGGCTCAGCTCAACGTTTTAAATGTTCCTTACAACCTAAATCGGCTGTGAATGTGCCACTTGTTGTGACAGAGAGATCCTGTTCTGGGCTAAAGCCAGCAGGTTTTTGATTTGATCTGATGGTGGCGCTCCTTTTTCTGCAAACTGTTTGAGAACCAATCAGATAACAACAACTTTAGCATTTATTTGGGTTAAAATTATTATAGCCATAACTGTTAATCTCCTCATACTATACTATATTCCTTTAGGAATGTGCATGATGGTAGTGCACAGCTACATGGTTTGACAGAATATTGACAATACTACTGGAGTATAACATGGGAATGTACTATGTGCCCACATGGGCAAGAAGGGCCCTCCTGTTTTGTCCGCTGACACCCCTTTTAGATAGATATAATATGTGGAAAGGGGGTTTATTTGGCAAAGCAGTTTCCTGCAGAATCAACCTTCACGTATTTCCTCAAAATGTTTTCAACATCTGGAGAGTAAACCTCATAGGTGCCATTCTATCACACATAAACATAGCTTCTGTTGGTTCTTGAGTTCTTCACAACTGGTGGTGTGGAATCTGTTCCAGAGCCGTGTGAGCTACTTCTTTGGCAATGAACTCCAGATGCAGTTTGCTCTGCTCATTCTGCAGTGCATCAACCAGCAGAATTGAATGAGTGGGCTCTGACATTTCTCGTTCTGCGTAGTGGCCTGATCCTCCGTTTCTCTTTTCAGGGTCCTGATTTCAGATATCTGTTCTTGGACAAAGGTGCATTTTTAAATGTACTATCTTAAATGAAACTGCAAAAGTATTATTTTTGAAGGATTCATCCCCTCATTAGCTTCTGCAGTTAGTGTGAATCTGACTAGCTGCAATTTGCTTTTGTAGTGTGCCATTTGTAATATGTGTTCTCTAATTCCTCCTGGCGCCCGCTCCCTACCATAAGCGAGGGGCGGCCAAGTGGTTCCAGCATGATTCAAAACGGGCCTCCAACCCATTAAAAGATGGCTGCCGTTGCTTCAACCATGACTCAGCAGCCTCTGCCTCCCTGTGAGGCCCTGCCCTTGTCTGGGCCTGATTGGCCATATGGTGACCAACCACCTCGATTCCTGCACTTGCAGCAGGCTGTGCCAGCTCAGTCCCTGGCCGAAGGACCAAGCCCAAGGACCTCTCCTGTCTATGCCTGTTTGGCTGTGATGGCAGTGGGGCCCGCTGCCCTGTCCAGCGTGACACCACCCTCCTGGCCTGACCTGGCCCAGCTACCTGCCATCCTCATGAAGTATGATACACTCCACACAGGCAACCTGAAACTCCACATCACTTTGGCGATGTTGCCCACACTACCAAACGCGTATGAGGTACTTCCCTCCCTCTTTTCTACCTCATGCCTTGCCACAACAATGCATATGCACTATGCCTACATCCTCCCTGGCTCAGCCAGACCCATGGCCCGTTAACCCATGCGCCAACATATGCAGGAGCACACGCCTGACATTGCGCCCATCCAAGAAACACATTGCTGCCAGCCCCAAACCAGATAGTCTCAGAACCGTTACCACAGCAGCAAACTTGAGGCAAACCATGTCCCAAACCTGCCCCTCAGTGTGCCACAGTCAGGCGCACCCGCTCCCATACCAACATTCTCAATGCATCGCCCAAAGGGTACGCCACGTACCTAGCAGTAGGGATCTAACCACCAAGCACCCTGCAACTCAACACTGTCAGCCATTACACAACCCGCTGAACCTAGCAGCCACTCTGCCTTTCACATGATCCTGGCTACAACTGCAGCTCATCCTACCATCCCCACACACAACATAGCCACAAGCAACCCAGATCCAAGACAATCTACCACAACAAAGGAACACATTACCCAGTGCCCCCATTGTATCTGATGCCACATGCATTGTTGAACCCAGTGGTCCCACCGTATTTGATGCCACATGTATGGCTTCACCCAGTGTCCCCACTGTATTTGATGCCACATGCATTGTTGAACCTAATTCCCCCACTGTATTTGATGCCCCATGCATTGTTGAACCCAGTGCCCTCACTGTACTTGATGCCACATGTATTGTTGAACCCAATACCCCCACTGTATTTGATGCCCCATTCATTGTTGAACCCAGTGCCCCCACTGTATTTGATGCCCCATGCATTGTTGAACCCACTGCCCCCACTGTAGTTGATGCCATATGCATTATTGAACCCATTGCCCCCACTGTATTTGGTGCCCCATGCATTGTTGAATCCAGTGTCACCACTGTATTTGATGCCACATGCATTGTCAAACCCAGTTCTTCCACTGTATTTGAGGCCACATACATTCCACTGTATTTGATGCCACATGCATTGTTGAACCTAGTGCCCCCAACTGTATTTACCTCCATAGGCACCCTGGAGCTGAGTACCCCCATTGTAGTTGATGCCACATGCACCCTGGTGCCGGGTACCCCTACTGTAGCTGATGTCACATGCACCCTGGAGCTGAATGCCCCCACTGCAGACGAGGCTACATGTATTGCTGAACTCAGTGCCCCTCCTGTACTTAACGCCATACGCACCCCCTTAATTGTTGCCACATCATCTATAGTATCTACCTGCGCTGCCCCGAGCCGCAACTCTCCTGTATCGTGTATGCTGACACATGACAACAGTAAAGCAATCTTAGATATACCAGGAACACAACTCACTCATAGGAGACCTCATCAATACCAGATCCCTCCTGGCCCATGCCCTCCATATATTGAATCTTATCATAGCTAACAACCTAGACCTGTTAGCCGTCACGGAAACCTGGCTGCATGCAGCTGTGGGACCATCCCGCTCAATTGCCATCCCTGACAACTACACTACCTTCCCCAAGGACAGACTGTTGAGTAAAAGAGGAGGAGTAGCCATGATAACTCAGAACCACTTGGCTATTAGGGAGTGCTTAACCAGGTATAACCCTATGGAGAACTGCTCTCTATAAAATTATCTCTATCCAACACTGATACATGATCCATTCATACCATCTACAGACCACCCGGTCCCCCCTATCCTTCGAGGAAGACATTGCATCTCTCCTCTCAATTGACACTAAACCATCGTCCAGAACCATCCAGACATAAACCTAGGTTGAAATGACCCATCTGATAACAATGCGATGACCCCAGCAAACTCAAGCAAAGCATCACAGGCCCCACTCTGAACAAAGGACTCACACTAGACTGGCTGGCCGACTTGAACTGCAACACACTAATCACATCCAACTCCCCATGCCCATGGTCTGACCATAACATCATCTCGTTCACTATCCCCAAAAACACCCAAATTTGCATTGTGCCACAAACTGCACCTGCCTTCCCCTCCAGACATGCAACGTCACCCCTGCAAACATACTCCCACTGCTGTAACCCATACTAAATTACCAACACTCAGTCAGCGACCCTATGTCCATGGTAGATGTATAGATGTATACACCCAAACACCTAGCCATCAATAAGATACTCTGCTGAAGACACGCTAACCCAGTCAGATAGGCCACCTAAACTCCTGGTTCACCCTTAATCTCAAAGAATTACATGCCACCAAGTGAGTAGCCGAGACCCTGTGGCGAAAGTCCCTGACAGTGGGCAACAAAGAAAGCTTCCACTCAACAGCCAAGTCAGACAAACAAGCCATCCTCTTAGCCAAAAGCTAAACTTACAACGAGTGAATTAAAAATGCAAATTCTGCCCCAAGAGAACTCTTCTCAATCCTGTGAGAATTCGAATCACCCATCACTCCCCCAGGTAACTGCCTTAAAGATGCCACCTGGTGCTCCAATATTTAAAAGCTACTACTGGATAACATTTCCCTCCTCCAAACCCAAATTGAGAACAAAAACAATAAACTATCAGGACCAGACATACTGTCCACATCTTGTCATCCACCTCCACTCTCCCGCGTCCCCTTCAACTTCCACAGAGTCTCTATGCTAGAAGTCACCAGAATCATCAGAAATCTAAAGCCATCCAAATGCCAGGGCGATATGTGCCTAGCCCGAGTCATCAATAATTGTGCGATGGCGCTTGCCCCTTTATCGCATCACTCATTAACAACTCCTTCTCTTCAGTCAAAATCCCTACCAACCTCAAAGATGCGGGGGCCCTCCCGCTCCTGAAGAAGCCCACACTTGACCCTAATATTCTCACAAACTACCACCCCATTACAAAAGTTCCCTTCCTATTCAAAATATTAGACAGAGCAGCTTATCTGCAAATTCAAAAATACTTTGAATCCAAAAACCTCCTTGGTCTACGGCAACCCGTTGTCCAACCGGAACCGAATCAGCACTCTTGGATCTGAAAATCCAAATGGATGAAATTATAGACAATAGGAACCTGGCCATCCTCCTCTTTCTTTACCTCTTTGTGGCTTTCGATTTAGTTGACCATAAAATACTATGCCAACATCTTGCCATAGCAGCCTACTTTTCCTGCAAGGCCACAACCTGGATAGAATCCTTCCTATCCAACCAGACAATTAGGGTCTTCTCCAAGACTGCAGCAGCCACACCAGCACTCCTGTGTCCCCCCGACATTATATGTCATTTTCATCAAGCCCCTCTTCAACCTATTGAACAAACAGGGTGTCTCCTACACTAACTACATGGATGGCATCCAAATCCTCCTGCCCATCTCTGGGAACTAGGATGCTGATACCAATGCTCTAAGTAAAATATACCAAATCATCCAAGCCTGGATGTCCCAACACGGACTATGCTTAAACGATGAGAAAACAAAGCTACTCCTTGCAGGAACTCAAACCCGACTAAATCAACTACATAATTACTTCAAAACCTTCACCATAGATGGTAACCCTGTCCTAGTCTCCAAAGAAGTAAAAACTTTGGGGGCTGCCTGGACTCCTTGCTCTCCCTAACAAGACACATGAACGCAAACGCCTCTGTGTCAGATTACACGACAAAATGTATCAATGCCCGCAGGCCCTTCCTCATTTCCGAGAGCTGCATCACGTTAGCCAGAGCATTGATTCTCTCCATAATTGACTACTGTAATGCCCTCTTTGCAGGCTCAACCACCCACAATATCAAAAAACTCCAAGTAATGCATAACAATGCCCTAAGAGCAGCCTTGAACATAGCCAAAAAGAACACATCTCTTCTGCCAGATGGACAGCTGCCGGTTCAGGATCTTATTGTGTTCAAAACCCTTTCACTAACACATTAATGCCTGGTTAAAACAGCCCGTCTATAGCTCTCCAACAAATTCTCCAAATCTCAATCCATTAGACCCACCACGGCGGCCCAATTCCACCTCCTTCACATCCCAAGATAAAAAAAAAATCAGACGCCCGCCGCTTCCCAGTGGTAGCAGCTAAACACTGGAACACACTCCCGGTAGCATTAAGAGCAGAGTCATCGCTCTGGTTTATCCAAAAAACCTCAAGACATGGCTATTCACACAAGACCAATACATTCCTGGGATATCACCTTGATTGTACACCAATGCTCATCCTCCTCTATGTATGTGCTAGACCAATGTCAAATTATCTGTGACATTATGTCCTTAATGTATTCAGAGCACAGATGTTAGGAGCTTGGAGCGTGCTACAAATGCTAAATAAATACATAAATAAAAATTAAACTAAATAAGATAAATACATTTAACATATAGAGACACTTATTCACTTGGTTCAAAAGTATAGGCGAGTGGCATAGAACTTTATCATCAGCTCTGGTCCTGATTGATTGCTGCCAAAATACTTTCCACAGTGTCTGTGATATCATCAAGCATGAGATCAGGCTCTGCAGAGAGCCTGCCCTGAAGGTCCTTGACTGCAGACTCATGCGAGACTTTTCGATTCTGCATCCGACTCTTCCCATTTAAGGGCCATTCGGATGTCTTGATCGACCCACCCTCTCCTTCAGGCAATGGCACATCTCTTGAAAAAGGTCTCAACCTGGATACCTTTCATTTCCCTTTGGGAATGAAGTCACCTTTGCGATTACAAAGGCTTGAAAAATGTGGTCTTTAGAATGCAAGCATTAGCAGTCCGCATGGCTGCACACAAAATGTTAGCACATCTGAAATGCATGCAATTTAAATAGCTTGCTTTTAACTGTTGATTTGGCATTCAATTTCAAGGAGATTGCTTGTATGTATGTATGGGATTTATAAAATGCAAATCCAGTTGGGAGGTAACGGAGCGTTATACATAGAAGACACACATGTCATTTAACATCAGCATCTGTAAAATGCAATCCAGGAACTGCACGTTTAATTTTGGTTGAACAGACATTTAAATATCCAATAGTATTGCAACCATTGCAACCTAGAGTCCTATAGACCAAATCACAGTCATAGAGTGCCAACTCAATTCCATGCAGTCCCTTTTTATTGAGCTTGCTTCTGATGGAGCCAAGTCCTGCAAACCTTAAGAAGAAGGGCCCCTTCATGGCCAGTAAATGAATCCCACACAAGGCTAAAGTGAAATAAAACATGTATGATTGCCTCCATTTCAACATGGGTAGTTTGTATCAGGAATCATACATAACATCTAAACATGTCACGTGGTTCACAAATGTAGTGTGGGGCTAAACAGAGGACGCTGGGCAGCGATGTATATAAAGTAATAACATATTTATTAAAGTACAGGTATACAGGGAAAGAGGAGGGAGGCTGCCCACCCTGCATGAGCTGGAATAATGTTTCTCTTCAAACAGGGTTCTACATTCCAAAGCACAAACAAATAGCTCGTGCTTACTCCACAATACAATAGTAGAACACGTGGAACCATTATATGGTCAGGCATGTCTCTCCTCAGTCAGGCATGTTTCCTTTCCTGTAGCTGGGATGCTACAACAAACAGGGATTTAACTCGTATACAATATGTCTCATTACCTTTTCTAAGGTCCATATATTATGATCGCATGGCATCTAATTTTACATTGATTGTTTTACAGGCTTCCTACTAACAACGCAAAGTAACCTTTTTTGTGCAAGAAACACAGAACCCTGATTTACAGAAACATTTTATAATGGTGCAATCCCATTGTTTGGAAAACGCTCTGTGCATCAGGCCCACACCATTGAATGCTCACTGGAAGGGCATGGAAACCAGATTAAGCACTGTGATAGTCTGCAACAAACAGAAAATATGTAGGGTCCCATTTAGGGTTGACCATATACAAGGAGAGAGAAAAAGAACCAGAGCAATAGACATGAATGAACAAGTAGAGCAGTGTTCTGCGCATGGCAACCAACGTGTGGTCAGACATGTATCCTTTATTGAAGTGGCTCTTTGCAAAGTGGGGGTGGATGACTGAGGATTCTGAGTGCTCCTGATGTGGATGGTAAAAGAGTCACCGGTGGAAGCTTCCAAACAAACAGTGCAGCAAGTACGAAAATGAAAGTAATGTCTAAGCAAGGTTGTATAAAATCTAGTCTCTACTTGATATGCAAACAATGATCAAGAACCCCAAAAGACTACTGCTGGAAAATAAAATGCAGGAAATGCAGTCTGGGCATTATCTGTATTGGGAGTACTTTTTCAGGTGGAAAAAAGAACGCACATGGGTAAGAAATGGGAAAACAGAGTCACGTGATGCCAGCAACCATGAGCGGTTGCAGCTTGGAGTAGCTTTGTTTCCAGACAAGCATCAACTTCAATACAACATTGGTGAGACTAAGGTTAAAGGACACAGCATCTGTAGATGAAAAAACATCAGAAGCAGCAACTAAAGATGGATGATTATGCGTTGGGCAGAGATTTGAATCCAGCGATGGTAGTTTGAGGCAGTCTGACCCCAGAAACCAGATGCTTATTCAAAAGTGCTTCGAGGGCTCCAACCTTAAAAATGTCCTGGGTAATATAAGCAGTGGGAAATATGGAAGTGGAGCTATCTCAAAAGGTGAAATCTGCCACCACTAAACTCAACTTTATGCAGAAGAATCTCTAGACGGTGGCGACAGGGATTGCTTAAGCAATATGCCTCAAGCATTACCGCATCAGGTAATGCCACAGGGCCTTTGTTAAGGACCTCGCTTCACTCAGGCCTGTAACTATGGGCCCTGGGGCCTTACCTAATGCAGCACTGCCCCCCCCAGCGAGAGGGTTTATTGCTATTAGTACTCCAGCCTGTTGGACCGGGGTACTAATAGTGTCCGTATTTGGTTGCGAGACGCTGCAGCGTTCAGCAACCACATTTTCTTTTTTAAATGGCTTCCATGGAATGAGATATGAAGTCCCTTCTCCCTTTCCATGGCGGCCATTAATAAAATAGGAAAACAATGAAAATGGCTGAGTCCCTTCTCCCGTTCCATGGCAACCACTCGCGGAAGGAACACAGAGGGAGGTGGAGCCAACCAGAGCATTGTTGGGCTGTAAAGGACCCAGCCAGTGCCAATAAGATCGCTTTTAACAATCTGATTGTCCCTTGCTGGGAACTAATATAGTTTAAACCCTTGTAAACAACAGAGAAAACTTTGTGGGGCCAGTGGAGCAGGCCTGCAAACTCACTAATGAGCTGAAACTTGCCACTGTGAGGGTTGAGGACTGAAAAGGACAGTCTGGTTGATGCAACTTGCACATCTAGGGAGTGACTGAATAACAGTGAGATTTGGCCATGATAGTGTTTGTTGACAACATGCACAAGCAACCACTACCTAAAGTGCAGCTCCCCAAAGTTTTTATAGTTAAGAGAGCATAAAGAGCATTCTCCTTCTTCAGTTCTTCTATTCCATTGGTCGACTTGTGTTTTGTCTCAGGATCCTCACCTTTTATCTAGGAACTGTAGGGAGGTGGCGTGCAAATAATTTCAATATGTAATAACATTGAATCATATGCTTTGTGTGATTTAGTATATCAGTACTAAAATGTAGTATTGAGGGTAAACCAAGGGGGTTAGATTTGTGGGCTACAGGTCTTAACATACTAACATTACACCATGTGCAATGACAAAACAGCTTTGCTTGCAATGGTTAGGTTCAGAAAATAAAAGCAGAAATTAAAGGGTGAACAGCCTGTTTTGCAAGGCTGAAAGTTTAAAAATATCAAGGCTTACTACCAAATAATAGAAATACGCCAGTCACAAGGTCAAAGTTGCAATTGTATTTATTAGCACATGGCCACTTGGTTCTCAACACCCCACAAAGTGTGCAAGCAGACACCGTGAGATGAGAGACTACAGAACATTCCAAAAGTACACATATTTATACAAATTCTTCACAGCCTTGGACACATTGTCCAGCCCCTCTTCATATAATACATAACCTAGGGTTTGTGACCTAACTACATAACTAATTCATATTTAAACATCATTGCATAGTTTGCTGTTTTCCATCAAACAATTGCCATGTGTTCCAAATACAAGAAACAAGGTTACATTCCTCATTTTACTCGCTTATATTTGTCTACCATTTGTTCTTGAGCTTAAAGTCAGTTAGTTCCAAAGAGAGAAAACAAGGATTTCTGCAGAAGAGCACGTTCAGCTATTCATTATTCTACTTTACTGTTTGAACAAGGAAGGCACTGTTGGGACAGATGGCATCTAAATTACTGATTAGTACAGCTTTTGTTTAGCTTCAAGGTTCTTCAGTGCAGGATAAACAATCCACCTTAGCAGCTTCAACATTCTTATCTAAGTTAACATCACAAATCAGTACAAAGTTCATCTTGCTCTGTTGAAGCTGAAAGCACAAGTTCTGAACATGGAACAGAAAGCAGGAGGCTATCAAAATGGTGGATAACTCAAAATGGCGGCGTAGTCAGCCTGTTTCAGGTTCATTCAATGCGATATTACATTGCAATGTGAATGTGCTTAGGGCAATATTTACTATCAGGCGGTATTATGGAAAATACATTTTCACAAGGCAAAATGTGCGATGTCACAAGATGATGAGGACTTGGAAAAGAAACATGGCCATTGTTCATACAGGGGCGCAGGTAGAGAGAGGATGGGATGTTTAATTTCTTTTCTGAGTGCATGAAGAAATGGTGGGCAGGGATGCAGCTTGCCAAAAACCAGGGGACATGGTTGAACTGAGGAAGGGCTGGAAGATCCTCAAAGTATCTGTCACATCTTGAAGTTAGGATTGACACAAGAAAGGGGCTGGAGTTTGAAGGAGGCAACAGCTGACATCAGCAGATGGGTGGGTTATAATGTTCAGAATCTATGTGTGATATATGAGAAAGGAATGGTTCTGGTGAAGGGTTTATAATGGGCTGTTGGAAGGAGGTGTCTTTTGCCTGGAGTGTTGCTGCATGGCCTGTGGACCTGGTTTTCTCTGTAGGGCTTTTTGGCCTGGATCTTAACTGGGACTCGACTTTGACAAAATCTGAGTATGACCTGAAGTTCTTGTTTGTTGAATTTAGCAAGAGTTACAAGTAAATGGAAAGATGGCTGTCTTGTTTGGTAGCTGTCCTGCTTGTGCATAGGGCTTCGGGCCAAACTTTGCTGTGGTCTTGAACTGGAGATTGTGAGCAAAGACCATATCTGTCGGCAGCTGCCAGTGATGGAGAATAATACTGCATCTGCAGTTCCGAAGATACCTTCTGCTGGAAGGTGGGAGCTGCTGCCGAGTGGAGCCCAGACTGCAGACAGGCCGGGATGGGTTCTCAAGAGACTCAAGTGAAGTAAAGTGAGGATTAATAAGGACACAAATTAGCTGGGACTCTCTTGCAGGGGTAATTTGGCCAGGTCAAACTGACCCAAAAGGCATAACTCCCTTTATTTCTAAGGTACACTGGGATGAAGGTAGTTGCCTGAATCAAAATTGGTTATGGGAATGGTTCTGCTATGCAGAAGAGCCCATTTTATCTACTCTCCTACTAACCCGGCTTTAGCTAAGGACAATGGGTAAATGGGGATTGAAGCTGTATCAATAGTTCATTTGCCTTTATAGTCAAAGTGCTGGATAGGGTATTCCCTAATCTCTTGCCTAACTTAATATTAAGCCAGGGTGGGCACAACTAAGGCCATGTTATACTCATTAATAATTAATGTCAACTAGGGTTTCTCAGAACAAACAGAACTTTCATGGGCCTCATTACGAGGCATGCGCTTCCATAATGAAGGGTGCAAGGGTGCCGGCAGCGGACTGGCACCGTTCATTACGGGATGCCTGATTATGAGGTCCCCTAGCGGGACCCAGAACAGACGTCTGGTAAAACCAGACATCCTTTCCGGATCACGCGGGGGATCAAGGAGCTAATAACGGGGCCATTATTAACGGGACCGTTATTAGCTCCATCTCCATTCCCATTGAGCCCTGTGGGGGCTCAAATGGGAATGGGGAATGGTTTTGTGCATGAGGAATTACCGGGTCTTCTAAGGTCGGAATGACCCGGTAATTCCTCATTCACAGAACCCGGTACTGGAACCCGGTATGGAGGCAGCCATGCCCTTATTAAGGGCATGGCTACCTTCATACTCGTAATGAGGCCCCATGTGTTTTGAAATGTGCTTCATTTTCTGCCATTCACAAATGCAGATTGTTGACATATATTGTTTTCTCACCTATAACCAATGCATGTGAAAGTGTTCATGATTTCGCCTACAGTTCTAAAAGTGTTCAGATAAAAGTGTAAAACTAGAAGCATGTGTGGCAGTTTGTTATTGTGTGGCCTGTTCAATATATGCTATACAGTGTTATAAGAATCTGGTGTGTGCCTGGTGCAGTACAATGCCTACTGGTGTCTAGCCTAGCCAATGGAAAAAGAAAGTGGCAGGGAATATATCTAATAATTTTGTGCGTTGGCTGGGAACCGAACCCGGGTAAACAAAAACCAGGAACGCCTTTGGCTAAGTGCATTAGTAAGGTGTGGCACATTATAACTGCCATAGTGTGCTATGCTGGGCACACTTTGAATTATTTTGGTGAATAGTGCTATGTGTTAAATAGTTTTAGCGCACCCTGCATTTTGCAAACAGACATGACAGAAGTTAAAGGGACAGATATGTGTGATTATGCTGAAGCTAAATTCTTTGATCTGGCTCCCTGGACATCAGAGTCTATTAGTGTATGGCGAGAACAGTTGTTATCAGAAAGTGCTAAAGAGTTGCCTGATCAGCTGTTTTGGGAAGGCACAATGTTATTTCTTTGTTTAACTAGGCTTTCTTTTAGCTCCGATGACAGAAAGACCCAGCAGGATTGCATAATCTGTTTATGCTTGAAAACATGGTTCATTCTACACAGTATGATTAATATGGAAAAGCAAGATGGTGAGGTCATTGCAGAGTTACAAAGTGAACTGACAGAGAGGCGTGAAAGGATGTTTCCGTTAGAAGAGGCCTCAGGGGAGGGGCAGCCCATTTCACAGATGTAAGCCAGATGCAATGAACTTCCAGGTCAGTTGGCACAAGTACAGGTGGATCCACAACATTTTGAAGCTTTGAATGTTGATATAGAGTTGAAAGGAAAGCAGCTGGAATAACATTTGGAGGAGATTAACCATTTAAAAACTGTATTAGAAGGTATCCCGACAAACAGAGATCTCACTTTTGTCAGAGATGCAATCACTGCGTAGACACAATACTCAATCTGCTAGGGATTTACAATCATTGGAAAGCAAACTGTTTCATTTGATGCCACAAGATGATAAAAAATGAAAGCAATCGCTGATTCCAAAGGCAGGTCATAGAAATAATTGGTTTAATAATCAAATTGGGAAAAGAGGGCTGAGCAGTTTGCTTAGAGGTACATGATATACATGCCCAGCTCAACGAAATAAAATGGCAGAGTTTGGATTTCAGAAATCAAGTGCTGTGCGCAATCCCAAAGGGGGCTTTAACAGGCTACAGTCTGAGAGTGCCGCCAGCTGATGCAACCTTACCAGGGTCTGACTAGGTTCCAATGTTGAAGAGGAAGAATCAAGCTGTGCCCTCTTCTGTTGAACAGACAGAAATGAGTCGCAATGAAGCTCATTTTTATCCACTTAAAATTATGAGTTAAACCTTTTAGAAAAGATTTGAGTGTGACAATCGAAGAACATTTGGAATGTTATTTGGAACTGTATCGCACTTTGAACATTCCAAAACAACTGCATGTATGATTTTTTCAACTGCACAATTGACCCGATTCTTGCCAGCTTGGTACATAGTCTTAATGAGCAGGACAATCTACTGTGGGACGATTATCAGCAGGAGATAAGAAAATATTTAACTCTTTATAAGTCTATTTAGGTTGTGAAACAGGTAGCATATACTTTATCATCAGGGCTAGATGCTTCCCCAAAACAGTCCCTACACACTTTGAAACAAGTGTTTTTGAGATTTCATGTGATGTGAACTCAGTAGAATTCAAAAGCATGTTCTTTGATGGGTTACAAAGAGAAAAGGTAGCTCATTTAGCCAGTAAAGTTATTGGGGACAAGAGTTTACATTGGATCTTAGATCAATGCACAAAGATATGGGAGGTAATGTCACACAATGATAATAAAAGCAAGGAGTCAAAGCAGAAGGCAACATAGACAGTTCCTGCGTTTTTAGAGATCAGATCAGGAAAACACATGGCATTAGAAACAGCTCAGACAAGAAATCACAGGAGCCCGTCTCCTGAAAGATACCAAAATAGGACAGACCAATATTAATCCAACCAGTGCAGGCCTAGAGCACAGAAATATTATTTTAGGGATCAGGAAAGATTCCAGTGCTTAGTGGCACAAGTGAAGATGTTAGCTGATCAGAGAGGAAGGCTGTGAATCTGGCAAACACAACAGCTGAGTGAGAATGCAGAACATAAGAGTGACATTGCAGAAGACGTAAACAAATGACTAGTCAGGCAGAGTTCACACACTGAAGGCACGATTGATCCACATTTGGCCAACAAATCTGAGCTCCATAGTGATTAATAATTAAGAAAACAAGATGATGATAACATAGGAAATAGAAAAACACACAAGAAAGGAGTGTGGTTTAATCTAAAGTTAAACCAACCTATAGGCTCCATTCAGGTGTGTGAAGATAAGGAAAAATAAAGAAGACATGTGCATGAGGAATCCAAACAGCAATGGAATAAAAGACAATCTAAAAAGAACATGGCACATGAAAAGGATGAGGGGCATACAAATGAACGCTCGATAGCCAGTGAGCAAGTGGACCATTGCACAGTTAATGCTGCGCTATATATACATCAGAAAAAAATGAAACAAAACTGAGTGAAACGATATGTGAAAACAGAAAAAGTACAAGCACAGGTTACAGGCTTTCATTACCTGATAATTCTAATCATGATCATATCGCCAGAGAGATGAAAATGTCACTTGCAGGTGAGTTCCCAAAGGAATATCTTGAGCTGCAGATGTTTGAAGAGGTGAAATCGACAGGTAGAATACAAGAGCCAAGTGAGTTCCAAACACAAAATGTTGACGTACTGCCACATGATGCTAATGAAAGCACAGATCAGTCATGCGCCAGTGAGGAGGCAGGTGAAGAAAATCAAAATAATGTGGAAAAAGCAGATAATGAATGGGTCGAGCACTGTGGAGACCATGCTATGCAGGGGGCTAAATCAATAGCAACACTTCAGATGAATTATCAGGACAGAAAAATAAACAGAGAATAGAAACAGAAATACGCAAAAAGGGGGATACAATATCATTTTACATGGCCCTTTGTTTGGCAAGGAGCCAAGCAGGCCCAAAATATATCAGACCTGAGATTAGTAACAATTCACATTTCCTATGTATACTTGAAGAATGTGAAGACAGATAGGGAGACCACCACAAAACATGTTGAAATTATGACAGATTGAAAGCCCTGTGCATAATTTCAATGTCAAAGAAATAATGGTGGAAGGTGCCACTGAAGTTGACATCAAGGTAGGGAAACATAAACTGGGGCAAGAAATTATGCTCATGCCCATTAAGGAAACCCCATTCCTAGTAGGAACAAATTGCCTGAAGAGACTGTCACCTTTGATTGATGTGGTAAATAGGGTCCCGTGGTCTTTGGTCAAAAAGCCACTGAAGTATTAAAAAGTGGTGAGCCATGTTAGCAATGCAAAAGAATGTCACACCATCGCCAGGTCAGAGAGAGCTGTGGAAGTGTATCTTCAAAGTCGTTGTGTACCCAGAGTCACAGTCATTCTTATATGCCAGGGTGCAATGCAAAGGGAAAAAGGAAAGCAGTCATTAGAGATCCACTTGCCTCCCAAGAAGAACTGGCAAACACAGATAGATGAAAACACATTGCGGTTCTAGCTAAGTGATGAAGATTGTGAACAATGTGATGTTTCAGAGTCAGATCAGGAAAAGTATATTTCAACCATTGCAGTAATACACATGAGGATACATATGCACATAAATGGGCATCTGGAAATGATTGAGGCAGTGTTGGCCCTGGAACAGGAGAGGACTTTCATTAATGAGAACGTGTTCAAACACGTGCTGGACAGAGAAGAAATACCATGTTTTAAAATAAAAATCAATAAATATTCAGATTAGATGGTCTTGATTTGGGACAAAGAATTGTGGGGAGAAGCATGTTGAAAATAACAATAGGGTCCAAAAGATTTCATCACAACGTATGGATTGTAAGTGGAACCAAAGCCAAATTCTATCTGGGAAATGACATCATGCACAGGATGAATATGGTTTTAGATTTCTTGAATCAAAAAATGTTGGTCCAGACTGGGTGGCCTAGCACCTGAATTTGAGGATAGAAGGCAAAGATACCATTGTGCGCAAATAATGCCATATGCAATTGAGCTTCAAGTACAGAAGTATGTTACCATTCCTGTGTTCACAAGGCAGTTTACAATAGCATTGCCATTTTTATTTATTTATTTCATTTTATTGTTTGCTTTTTAGGTGCTTATACAATAAGAAAATACTGTTTCAAAGCGCCCACAGGGCAAGGTAGGGAGGAGGAGTGGTAAATACAAAAATATATTAAAAACACAATAAATATAAAATAAGAGCAGTGAGGGAGGAGGAAAACAGGGCAAACCTACTATGCCTTGTGAGTATTCAAACATGCAAGTGCAGCAAGGGAGAAGGTGGGGGGTCAGTGCTGTGGGGTCTGAACTCAAGGGTGAGACAAGATGAATTGCTAGGAATGTTGAGTGCTACACGGCCTGGAGCTGCGAGAGGTGTACGTGTGAGCCACAGGGCAGAGGGTACAAGTGCAAGTGAAGAAGACAGGAGCTGGGCAGATTGGGTGAGAGAGGTCAGGGCCCCGGTGATGCATAAGGGCCCAGGACACCAATTGCAGCAACATTGGTATTAGCAGGGGAAAGAAGAAGGGAAGGAGGAGGTAAAGAGGAGAGTCTTAAGGAGCTTCCAGAATTTAAGGAGATCATGCTTAAGGCACAGGAGACGGGGTGCCATTGTTTCATAGGAGGGAGCCAGTTGAGGAAAACAACAACCACCTGCCCCCTGTTTAGCAAAACGCTTTACACACAGAGAGTTAGAGCCAGAGGAGCATAGACGTCTACAGGGGAGAATTTCCTAAGATGAAGTTGAATATAGTTTGGTCCCTGGGCCCGGACATCCTTGTGGATGATGCAGAGGTATTTGAATTTAATTTGTGCAGCAACCGGGAGTCAGTGAAGACTTTTTAGTGCAGGAGAGATGCGGTCCCTGTGCTTTAGGCCAAGAATATGTTTTGCTGCCCTATTCTGGATTAGCTCGAGAGGCTGCAGAGTTGAAGACAGTAGATTAAGGAGGAGGATGTTGCAATAGTCTGGCCTAGAGATACGCAGGGCTTGGGTCATAGTGAGCCTATGGGGGAAAGTGAGAAAAGGGAGAATTACTTTGAAAAGGAAGAGCTGAAAGTGGGACTTCTCGGAAATGTCCTGAGTGTGAGGGAGGAAGGAGTGTGAGGAGTCAAAGATGACTCTGTGGTTTCTGGCTTCGGAAGAGGGAACAGGGGTAGAGCTCAAAGAGGAAGGCCAGAATGAAGTTAAGAAGGAGGGAGCAGGGCTACCGATGGGAAGGATATCAGTTTTACAGGTGTTGAGGCAGAGATGATTGGCCATGCACCAGGACTGTATGGCAGATATGCAGTCTGGGATGATGGACGGTGTGAGAGGGTTGGCAGGGAGTTTGAAAAATAGCTGAGTGTCATCTGTGTAACACTGGAAGTTGGAAGAAAAGGAGGAGATGAGGCGTGCAAGCAGAGCAAGGTAGATGTTAAAGAGCCAGGGGGAGAGGATAGAACCATGGGGCACACCACAGGTGGAGAGGGAATTAAGAGAGGAGAAGGTGCCCAGGATGACCTGGGAAGAGCATTCAGAAAGGAAGGATGTCAGCCAGTCCAGTGCCTGTTCCAAGAAACCAACGGTACGAGGATGGAATGGTTAACTGTGTCAAAGGTAGACTAGAGCTCAAGGAGGATAAGGACAGCTGGGGAGTTGGAGTCCAGAGATGCAAGCAGTCCTTCACGGGTGTTTAGAAGAGCAGTTTCCATGCATCTGGAGGCTTGGAATCCAGATTGATGGTCTTGGAGACCACCAACAAGTACTGTGTGTGAGTTGTGGTGGGCAAAACCAACTTCTCAAGCAGGTTCCTGAGGAAGGGGGTGATGGAAATAGGGCGGTAGTTGGCAAGGCAGGTGGGGTCTAATGAAGGTTTTTTTCAGGAGTGGGGGCACAAGGGAGTGCTTAAGGGAGGAGGGACAAAATCCTGTGAGTAATGAGTGATTGCAGAAATCAGCAAGAGCAGGGGCAAGAGAGCCAATGTTATCCTTGATGGGCCTGGATGATCAGGGGGAAACCTGCTTAGAAGAGGCTTTCATGGAGCAGACAACTCTGGTAACTTCTTCAGGTGTGACAGGGGTGAAGAAGGAGAAGGAGGATGGAGGAGGGAGGCAGGATGGAAGTGAGGGGCCATGGGACAGGTTGTGAGGGAGAGTAACAAGGGTGGTAAGGATGTCCTGGGTTTTCGAGGCAAAGTGTGAGGCCACTGCATTGCAGAGGGCCTGGGAGGGTCAAGGGGACGAAGAGACTGATATGGAGTTGGTTAGTTCCCTGCAGGTCTTGAAAAGTACAGCTGTGTTGTTGGATGCACCGGAAACCCGTGCCTGAATGTAGGCTCTATTCTTGGCAAGGATGGAGTGTCTCTATTGCCTTTGGATCACGTGGCAGACCAGTTTGTCAGAGGATGAGCCTGAGGTTTGCCACTTTTGTTCTGCTGCCCTGCACTTACATTTCAGGGCCACCAGTTTGGTGTCGTACCAGGTGTTACGCTTACAGACAGATTTACAGACAGGTTTTAGGCGGATCCACATGACTGGGGAAAGGCTGTCAAGAGTATTGGTAATGGAGAGGAGGAAGTTGCTGAGGCAGCAGACACTAGTTTCATCGGTCAATGTTAGCAAACGAGGCTGGTGGGACTTTCGGGGAGTGGTCAGGGGGCCAATGGGACTCAAGTGGGAGGAGAGGAGAGAAGGGTCAGACCAGGAGAGAGAGGGGTGACTAGTGGGGGAGAGAGAGAGTTCAGCGTGTATGAGGGCATCCAGAGTGTGTCCATCTGAGGGGGTTGGGCCAGAAGGGAGGATGGAGAGGGAAAGAGAGGTGCAGAGGTCAGTGAAAAGCATGGATGCAGAGCCTGGGGAGTCCAATTGGATGTTGAATTCACCCAGAAGGAGAAGGTTGGAAGTGGATGAGAGTAAGGAAGAGCAGAAATCGGCACATTCAGAGAGGAACAGGGTGGTAGCTGCTGGATGCTGGTAAATGGTGGCAATGGTCGGGGTGGAGGTGTGAGAGATGACCAACTTGCAAACCAGGCTTTCAAAGAAAGAGTAGAGCTGGGTAAGTAAGATAGAAGAATGAACCCATCAGGGAATTTTAAGGCAACCCGCTCCCCGCCAGTGCGGTGAAGTCGAGGCTTGGAGATGATCTTAAAGCCTTCAGGGAAGAGAGAGTCAAAAGCAGTGACTGAGCTGGCATTTAACCATGTCTCATTGTAAGGAAGGGACTGAAAATTAAGGAGCACAGTGCACGTGTGTGTCTCAATGAATCCATAAAACAGCAGGTGCTAGAATGTGAATACAAACCCTAAGAGGAAGTTGGGGATGATCCCAACTGAATACTTGTGAATAACAAAGGATGTCAAGATATTTACTTGAAAGAAGGTATACCATTAGGTATGGCATTGCAAGAATCATTCTACACTGCAGATTTAAACAACTCAGTTATTGGGAACATTACTGAAAACTATGTCGCTTCACAGGGTGAATTGCCTGAGTTTTCCGACTCTAAACCACACGGGATTTCCAGAATTCAGTCGATGTACCCTTATGAACTAAAAGATGTGATATCTAATCATCAGGATAATTGTCCTATTTTAGGTGGTTGAAAATGAGACAGAGGAAAAACAACAAATTGAGGTGGAGGCTGAAGTGCCAAGGTGACCTCTCTCCAAAGAGATACTGACACACAATTAGAAGCAAGCACAGAGATTCCTCCTTTGGAGGATTTTCCAGAATTTCTTAAATGGTGGAGGAACAAAATCAGGCTACAGATGCATGCACAAATGAAGAGGAGAAAGACCCATTAAGAAAAATATTTATAGAATTCAAGGAGGTATTCGCTAAGGACGACAACAATTGTGGGGGTACTGATCTGAATGTTGCTTCACTGCCAGAAGGCTATGGTAGGAAACCTGTAATTGTGTGACAATATAGGCCACTCTTGACTTATTTAGTCTTTTGCAGAAATATTTAAGAACTTGGAGTCCAGAGGAATCAATAGTCCCGCTCACATTGAGGGTAATTCATAGAATTCAGCGCACAAGTGGCGCACGCGGCTGGCGCACAGTGTCCGCGTGTGAATTTCTGCGCCAGCCGCGTGTGCTAAAATCCATTTCCGCGCACAGCGTATTCATGGATTTTAGCTTCCAAAACCAGCTGTGGCGCAGAGTGGCGCAGCGACCCTGCAGCAGCGCCAGTTACGCCCCCAACCCCTCTCCATGCACCATGCACAGCGCACAAATCCCGTACATGGCGCACAGGTCCCCAACCACGAAAACGCCTGAAAAACTCCACGTGCAACCCTCCAAATACACGCACCCTGCTGCAAGGGGAGAGTCACATGCGATTGGAGTGGGGTACGTGTATTTCGGGGGTACGCGGGAAGTTTCACACGCGAAATGCCCTGTGTGAGTGGGGTACGTGTATTCCTGGGTGCGCGGGAAGTTTCACATGCGATAGGCCCTGTGTGAGTGGGTTACATGTATTCCTGGGGTGCGCGGGAAGTTTCACACGTGAAATGCCCTGTGCGAGTGGGGTACGTGTATTCCTGGGGTGCGCAGGAAGTTTCACATGCGATTGGAGCGGGGTATGTGTATTTCGGGGCTGCGCGGGAAGTTTCACACGCGAAATGCCCTGTGCGAGTGGGGTACGTATATTCCTGGGGTGCGTGGGAAGTTTCACACGCGATTTTGCTGTCAGAGCAGGATACATGATTTTCGGGGGTGCACGGGGAGTCCTACATGTGAATTGGCAGTGTGGGTACTCCTAGGTGTTCCCTCTAACCCTCCACGGCCCCTGCAGGCAGCCCACACCACAGGTGACTACGCTGCACCCCTGGTCATGTCCCGCAGGCAGCCCATCCACCATGGGCATGCCCCCCAGCCAAGCCACATGTCACCTTGCACTAGTGATCACCAACTCATGTCCACCGGCACCCCCATGCCCCAGTAGTCAGGGGCACCTGCCAGCAGGCCCCCACTCATGTCCCACACATGTCCCCCAGCACCCCCATGCCCTAGTAGTCAGGGGCACCTGCCAGCAGGCCCCCACTCCTGTCCCACACATGTTCCCCAGCACCCCCACCCCCCAGCAGTCAGGGGCACCTGCCAGCAGGACCCCACTCATGTCCCACACATGTTCCCCAGCACCCCCAACCCCCAGCAGTCAGGGGCACCTGCCAGCAGGCCCCCACTCATGTCCCACACATGTCCCCCAGCACCCCCACCCCCCAGCAGTCAGGGGCACCTGCCAGCAGGCCCCCACTCATGTCCCACACATGTTCCCCAGCACCCCCACCCCTAGCAGTCAGGGGCACCTGCCAGCAGGCCCCCACTCATGTCCCACACATGTCCCCCGGCACCCCGACACCCCAGCAGTCAGGGGCAACTGCCAGCAGGCCCCCACTCATGTCCCACACATGTCCCCCAGCACCCCCACCCCCCAGCAGTCAGGGGCACCTGCCAGCAGGCCCTCATGTCCTGCAGCACCCCCACCCTCCAGCAGTCAGGGGCACCCGCCAGCAGGCCCCCCCTCATGTCCCACACATGTTCCCCAACACCCCAACCCCCCAGCAGTCAGGGACACCTGCTAGCAGGCCCCCGCTCATGTCCCACACATGTCCCCCAGCACCCCCACCCCCAGCAGTCAGGGGCACCAGCCAGCAGGCCCCCACTCATGTCCCACACATGTTCCCCAGCACCCCCACCCCCCAGCAGTCAGGGGCACCTGCCAGCAGGCCCCCACTCATGTACCCCAGCACCCCCAGCCCCCAGCAGTCAGGTGCACCTGCCAGCAGGCCCCCACTCATGTCCCCAGCACCCCCACCCCCCAACAGTCAGGGGCACCTGCCAGCAGGCCCCCACTCATGTCCCACACATGTCCCCCAGCACCCCCATCCCCCAGCAGTCAGGGGCACCTGCCAGCAGGCCCCCACTCATGTCCCACACATGTCCCCCAGCACCCCCAACCCCCAGCAGTCAGGGGCACCTGCCAGCAGGCCCCCACTCATGTCCCACACATGTCCCCCAGGACCCCCACCCCCCAGCAGTCAGGGGCACCGGCCAGCAGGCCCCCACTCATGTCCCCCAGCACCCCCAGCAGTCAGGGGCACCTGCCGGCAGGCCCCCACTCATGTCTCACACATGTCCCCCAGCACCCCCACCCCCCAGCAGTCAGGGGCACCAGCCAGCAAGCCCCCCCTCACGTCCCACACATGTTCCCCAGCACCCCCACCCCCAGCAGTCAGGGGCACCTGCCAGCAGGCCCCCATTCATGTCCCCCAGCACCCCCAGACCCCAGCAGTCAGGTGCACCTGCCAGCAGGCCACCACTCATGTCCCTAGCACCCCCACCCCCCAACAGTCAGGGGCACCTGCCAGCAGGCCCCCACTCATGTCCCACACATGTCCCCCAGCACCCCCAACTCCCAGCAGTCAGGGGCACCTGCCAGCAGGCCCCCACTCATGTCCCACACATGTCCCCCAGGGCCCCCACCCCCAGCAGTCAGGGGCACCAGCCAGCAGGCCCCCACACATGTCCCCCAGCACCCCCAGCAGTCAGGGGCACTTGCCAGCAGGCCCCCACTCATGTCCCACACATGTTCCCCAGCACCCCCACTCCCCAGCAGTCAGGGGCACCTGCCAGCAGGCCCCCACTCATGTCCCACACATGTCCCCCAGCACCCCCACCCCACATCAGTCAGGGGCACCTGCCAGCAGGCCCCCACTCATGTCCCACACATGTTCCCCAGCTTCCCCACCCCCAGCAGTCAGGGGCACCTGCCAGTAGGCCCCCACTCATGTCCCACACATGTCCCCCGGCACCCCGACACCCCAGCAGTCAGGGGCAACTGCCAGCAGGCCCCCACTCATGTCCCACACATGTCCCCCAGCACCCCCACCCCCCAGCAGTCAGGGGCACCTGCCAGCAGGGCCCCACTCATGTCCCCCAGCACCCCCACCCCCCAGCAGTCAGGGGCACCTGCCAGCAGGCCCCCACTCATGTCCCACACATGTCCTCCAGCACCCACGTCATGACGATCCTCAATCATGGGCCTCATGGCCACCCACATCACACCCCACGCCACCCCAGCCCAAAGACCCAACCAAGTATTGCATCCACCCACAGAGAAATGGCCATTACATGATACAACCCGAATGGCAAGTATGTACATGAACACATGTCCGTCACACACACACAATGGGTGCAAGTGAATGTGAAAACCCATATAATGACATGCATGAAACCAATGAGAGAATAGCACACATCAAAGTATGAAAGAAAAATATATTGAACACAAAATGAATGTAATGAAAATAAAACACTCAATAATGGGAATAAGAAATAAAATGCAGCATGTCCGGAAAAAAATAAAAAATATGAATTCAGAATCCAAAGAAATCCAAATGAAAATTTATCCAAAGTCTCAGTCCAACCAAGCAAATCCAAGGGAAAATAAATATATGAAATCCATTGTGCCATGGTGAAATTAAAATAAAAACGAGAAACATCCACTGTTCAACTATATACAAATCACCAATTCAGGGTCCATGAGCTCAACAAATGAAATGAAACCTACAAAAAACACCACCTAATAAAGAATTATATACAAAATTGTGGTGCATTGTCCAAGCGTCCCAAAATAAACAAAAACAGAAAGGAAACCTAACACTATCTAACTATTTACAATGGCAGCGGGCTAATCCGACGGCTCACTTTTTGATGTCCCGGGCCAGGGCATCATCCAACTCCCGCTCAATGTCCTGGAGGCGGTCCTCTTCCATGGCCCCGAGGGTTCGCAGGGACGACGACATTTTCTCCGCCAACTCCCTGCGAATTGCCTCGAGGCACTTGGCCCGCCTCAGGGCCCTCTGCATGGAGTTCTCCGCCCTGACCATTTTGAGCCGTGCCTCTTTCGCCCGCTCCGCATCTATGGCGTGGCCCAACCACTGCCACACGGAAGACACTTGAAATCCGGGGTCCTCCTGCCCTATGGCCGATGCCTGCCCCTCCGATGTTGAAGGCCCCGAGCCATCATTGCTCCCACCATGTTGATGCTGCTGTGCCCGCGCCCTGGCTCTAGCTGCCTGCATGTCCTCCTCCGGCTGGGGTGCAGTTGTCGTGGTGGCCACCCCTGCTGGACGTCCGACTCCCGACTGTGGCAGGGATGTGTCCTCCACTAGCCTGGCCGCTGGGTCAGGGGCAGCTCCACAGGGTACCCAGGTGATACATGGGTGGGAAGATGGCATGGAGGACGACAGGCGCGGAGGGAGTTCAGGTGAGGAGGGGGTCGCAAGAAGGTACAGCACACGGAGGAATCCAACACCGGTGACCCGTCCCAGTAGGTCAACGTGGTCAAAGAGGCATGCAAGACGACGTGCAGTCTCTCCATGAAAAGACTGCATGTCACCTCGCATGCCCCGTTGACGCAATGCTATCCCAGCCAGGACAGGCTCAACACGGTCACGGATAGCCACATCTGCAGGGAGAGGAAGGCCAGTTGTTGTGCGCTCATCCCCTCCCTGAAAACGGGTCTGGAGGTAGGCATCCCTGCTGGTGCCAGATGATGCAGTGACAGGATCAGGGACAGGATTACACAAGGCACCTCCGTGGCGGCCTGTGCTGCCTCCTGTGCCTGCCCCTGCACTGCACCACTAACACCAGTGGAATCCCCACCTCCAGACCCCGTGTGTGTCCCTTCCGTGGCCTCCTCCTCCACCAAACCCCCCACCAACCTGGATGACTCCATGCCATCTTCCTCTGTTGGACCCTGTGGGGTCTCAGCTGACCCTTCCGCTGCTGAGCAGTCCACCTCCAACCTCTGCCTCTTGGACCTACCCTTGGCAGCTGCGGCCTGGGACGTGGCACCAGACTCCTCACTCCCCGACGAGATGACAATCTGGGAGGGGAGCCGAACCTTGCGTCTCCGGCTGGCGGTGCGATCCCTGCCGCTGTGCTCCACAGCACCCTCTCCACCCTCTTCATCAGTTGACGATGCAGACAGGGAGAGATAAAACACAGACATCAGGGCACTGTACAATGGACTGATACACACATGACAGTTGCACATGAGTGGCAGTGTCAAACTTCAGACATGGCATCACACTCCAGGACACACATGTCATTTCAACTCACACACATGAGCATTTCAACAGTAATATTGCACCAGGCAGCAACATCCGTACACATACAACAGCATGAACAGCCAAAGGTGAGCCTGACATCACATGAAACACAGGGAGTGAACTAGACATGCACACACACCACCACACTTACATGCATGTCTACATCTCCTCCAACTGTCACAATGATGCAATCGCCATACATGTCACATCTGGCATTCAACCTTCTACATATCAGTGTCACGCGCATCCATGTTGCATCACAGTTGCACACTTGTCAAATACACACACATGCACATGTACACAGTGCCGATACATGCAGCAGGAACCACCATCCATGTGTGACACCACAACCATGCCAACATACATACACAGAAATTCAAACATGTGCGCTCCCACACCTGCATTTGCACAGCATGCTTACCAACACATACACCATCGATGTGTCTCACACCTAAGAGGACTCACATGTGGCAGCCTCACGCTCCTGTTCATATACATCCCTACATGGCCCTACATAAACACATTTGCAACTTGCACACTACTGGCACACCACCACACGCACAGTGCCAATCAGTATGCATGTACACTTACCGCTCGACTCCAGACGGGTCTGCCTCTCAAGGACCTGGACGTGGAGCGCTGGGCATATGTGTTCCAGGACCCTCATCTGGTGGTCGGACAGGTGGCCCCGGCGCCCCTTGTCATCCACTGCCTTCAAGAGGCGCCGGGCCTTGTTGAGGGTCCTGGACCTGAAGTCCTCCCAGCGCTTCTTGACATGTTGTAAATCACGGACTGCCACCTCCTCTGCGTTGATGGCAGTCACAATGTCCATCCAGATCCTGGTGCGTCCTTCATTGTCGGCGCGCAAACTTCCAAAGCGGGCATCATATTGCCCCAGGACTTGCTCCACCAGGACACCAACTTCCCTGGCACTGAAGCTTGTGGCCCTCTGCCTCTCTGGCTGGGGGTTGCCAGATGGTGTTGTGCCCGACATGGCAACTCCAGAGGCAGGAGTGGGTGGGCAACTGGGTCCTGGGGCTGGGCTGTGGAGCGATGGTATCCCAGTCGGGAGTCTTCGGTTCCAGCAGGGGTGGTCACAGCAACTGCACCCCTGGATGACATGCAGACAGCAAATAGCAGGGCATGTGGGCAGCAGGCAGTCAGGCAGCAGCAGATGGCAGGTGCGAGCGTGCTCGGGGCTCTGAGGGGCAGTAATTCGGCCTTCTGGGCCGGAGCGTGGTCTTCCGTGTGTTTTTGCGTGGGCAGCTTTGGTACGTGAAAATCTTGCATGTCAGCGTATAATTCGAGGAAAGTCCCTTCACGCGTAAGCGCGTCAGCACACGTAGGCGGTTTCATTGGACCAAAGGCCCTTAGCCCGTAAGCGCTTCTGTGACATGACTCGCGCTGGCGTTTCCCTCGTGACTAGGGCATAGTGGTTCAGCGCACGTGAAAAAACTGCACGTCCGCGTGTGAATGCTTGTAATCCGAGGAAAGGGCCTACGCGCGTAAGTGACGTGACGCGCGCGGGCGTTTCCATCAACACGGGTGCATGTTCATCGTACACATCCAAAAACTGCACGTCCGAGTGTCAGCTCGTGTAATTGGAGGAAAGGGCCTTAGCACGTACACGCGTAAGTGACGCTGTGTGTGTGGGCCGCTTTAAAAGGTACGTGTAGGACCCCATTCCCTTGTACGTGCTTTGCGTGGAGACCGAGTGGGTGAATTCTGTACTTCTTGTCGGTTCACACGCGATTACTTCACAGCGTTTCAAGTTCGTACTCCCTGTTACCTCTGACAGTGTTCTTTATTTTTTTTGGGCCTGTTTCCTCAAACAGCGTTCACTTCTTCTTTTGTCCTGTCTCCTCAGACAGCGTACAGTTCTTCTTTTGGCGGGGGTGTTGCCTACACGCACACGCGCATTTTTTTCACATTCTTTTTCCAGGCAGATGGTGAGTCGCACACACATTTACCAACTGTGCTTGCCCCGGGTGTTGTGTACCCCTTCAAAGTTCATTGTAGGCTGCGTGTAACAGGCGTACGCTTGTTTTTGTGTTTCTGGGTGCCACAGTGTAGTGCGGGTTCATTCTTCCACGCACATGGTCTACGAGGGGTTGCATGCACGTTACTTTTTGTTTTTGGGGTGCCTGTGCATTGCGTGACCCGTCATCTTCCCCCAGGGGTCACAGACAGCCTTGCTAGAGCACTAGGGTACGAATACCATCTAGTACCCTACCCCTTTCACCCTCAGGACATTGCCCAGGACAATTGTTTACTGCAACTCCCATACGCACAACAACATCAGTGCCATGGTTGCGAGGCGACCTAGCGGTAAGGGAGGAAAAGGTGGCCGACCTCCAAAAGGTGGGTGTGGAGGGCGTGGCAGGGAACGTGGCCAGGATTTGCAGGGTGCTGTGTGGAGGACCAATCAGGGACACCCATGCCACCCCCCCCATGGTTGAGGGAAACGTGGCTGACACCCTCACAGCTCAGCCCTTGTTGGACCAGCCCATTGTGGCAACTGAGCCAGCACAGGATGACTCCCAGGCTGACTTCCAGGTCAGCAAGTCTAAGCCACGTGTGTCGGTGCAAGTTGGTGTCCCCAGGCTACGTGGATCTGGGGCAGTGATGTCATCTGCTGCCCCAAGTAGGCAGGGTGGGGAGGCTGCAGGGGCAGCTGCAGCTCTATCCACCCCAGCTCTGAGTCTCCCAGCCAGGACAGTGTCGGTCCTGGTCCATCAAACTGACGTTGCCCCTGCCAAAATCACACTTCAGTCAATGCCTGCACCAAGACCTATGGTCATTGTGCCTTCGCACACTCCCAGTACCCAGTCCACCTGCGCTTCTGCCCCTACTGACCAGAGCAGTGCAAGCCACTCAGGCTCTGCTCCACCTTTGAAGAAGAGGAAGAAGGGTGCTCTGGCACTACAGGCTGAGACCCCAGACACGGCTACACAGTCCGGCACGTCAAGGAAGCCTAGCTTTAATGACCCCAAACTTGATGCTTTCGTGATCTATGTGTCGGCACATAGCCGCGAAATGTTGGTGACTGCAGGGTGCAAGACCACACCTGGTCAACGTAGGGCACACTGGCAGACTATCGCGGACCGCATAAGTGCCCTTGGATTTGTGAGGCGCACAGCTGATGATTGCTACAAGCGGTGGAATGACCTGAAATGCAGAGCAAAGAACAAGTTGGCCTCAAATCATGCCGCTACTCTGGTGACTGGCGGTGGCTCTCCATAAGAGGACAACAAACTCACTGAACATGAGTCTGATGCTGGGACCTTCGTCACAGAGGAACAGATCCAAGGTGTGGGAGAGCTACCTGATTACGACGCATTGTCCGGTGAGTGCCCATGCATGTGTGTGTATTCCATGTGTATGTTGTTTGGGTGACGGGTTCTGATTGAGTGCCAGGTGAGGGTGTGTACTCCTGAGTGTTATGGGTCACCCATTTGCTTCCTCCCATACATTCACGTGCCTTGGATTTGGGTATGACTGTATCCTTTCTGCCCACAGTTGCCAATTAGGCCTACATTAGTGCACTTTACCTTGAACTGTCATCTTGCAACTACATTGTTCAGATTTTGTAAGTGTTCATTCAGGCTGATTGTTTCCACACTCCCATTTTTGCTATGCATTATTATGCCCTATTGCAACATATGTGATATGCTTCAGTCATTGTTTACAGCCCACACTGGGCCACTATTTTTACCTGGTTATGTTAATGATTACACCATTCAGGCTGATGGAGTATTGGGCTGCAGACATTTTTTATTAGGGCCTGTTTGCATGTGGAAGATGACAGATGTTTCCTGTAATGTTAAAGTGACCAACCATTGATCAGCCCACAATGACTGTGTTATTGGACACTGGATGTGTTTCAGTGTGTGGTACATGCATATTTTGCAACACTATTCAGCATCAATCTTCGCATCATGTCGATGTGGCATGGATGTGTGACCGTACTCATTCACTGACATATTGCTGTAGTTTTGTAATTTACTGTGGCTATGCTACATGACATCTGTGTGGTGGCATGTTTCATGTATGTGTATTGGACATGCCACTCACAGCGTGATGTGTGATGCCAGTGCTACCCAACATGCTGCAAATGTGTTGCTTTTCCATCTTGCTCTCCCCAGTGTCTGCCTTTTTGACTCCACTTCCAACTCTTTGACAGTGCATGCATAGCAGGGTTATAGTCATGTGGGACATGTGTAAATCATGTACTGGATCTCTGGCTTGTCACGACCTATGTGTGTGCTATGGTGCTCATGCCTGTTTCCATTTGTTGTCTTTCATGTTTTTGCAGGTGATGACGCACTTGGTGCTGTTGAAGTTGAGGAGATGGTGCAGACCCAGGAGGAATCTCAGGCACAACCGGGCACCAGTGGGGGACGTGGTGTGGTGGTGGGTGAAAACCCAATCTTACTGCAGACCATACTGTCGAGGGGTGCCTCTGGGTGCACCTCCCCAGACCTCTCTTCAGGTGCTGAGTCGGATGGTGAGACTTATGTGCCGTCGCAGGTAGTGTTTCTGGCAAGGATTCTGTTCTGTCCAACCCACCTGGACCAGGGGTAGAACCCTCTATGGGGATGTCAGTGTCGATAGGTCCGCCTTTGGCAGTTACGGATGCAGGGTCACACTCCACTATATTTGCTCCTGTTCCTGGGCCAGCAGCTCAGAGGGGGAATGCAGTACTGCAGCCTCAGGCAGTGCCAGAACAGCAAGGTGCAGATCGCCTTGCCCCAAACAGGTGTGGTGCCCGTCGACGCGGTGGCTGTGCGCCACCAGGCAATACTGTATGGGAAAACTCCATGTATGGTATGGCAACCCAACAGGCAGCATCAGTAGAAATGATGGCTCAGGCAATGGACAGGGTGGCCACTTCCATTATCCCCCCTGAAAGGCAGATGGAGCAACAACAGCAGGCCACAGACTCCATTTGCCAATCACACAGGGAAGACATGTTGGCGTCCAACAGGGACAGATGGGCAGCACTGCAGACTCTGCGCAAATCCATATCAATAGAATCCCAGGGCCACAGGGAAGCCCTGAGGGTAGAACTACATAACCTCAGGAAGACTCTGGTTGAACTTGTGGCTTCCAGTAATTTAAGGGCAGAACAGCAGCTGGAGCAGCTCACACGTTCGCTCCCAGCTGAGCTGCATGCAACACGTGAGGAGATCTGGGCATCACGCGAGGCCATGCGTGCAGAAATGCAGCCAACCCGTGATGTGCTGCATGGGGATCTCTGCACTTTAATCCTACAGAATCAGACCTTCCAGACCCGCATGCTTGCTGCCACGGAGGACCATACCAGGGCTTTGCATGGGCTGCCTCCCATAGTGCCACTGCCTCCTGATGCAGCAGCAAAGGATGAGCAGAGCGACAGCAGTTCTCCGACAATGGCATAGCCGTGCAGGCCATGAGCCCAAGGAGGTATTTTTTTTTCCGCAACATCCACGCAGGTGGGTGTTGGTGTGCACCCTGTCCTCAAACCTCCTGGGTGGCCTTCCCCACCCCCACTGGTCCCCACATGGCCATTTTTGATTTTCTTTTTTCTTTTTTTACAGTGTGTTGCCTTGTGTGGCTCCCGTGGGCATCCACTGTATTCCGGCTGGGCAAATGCAGGCTTGTCCTCAGTTTGGGTTAGATGCTTGGGTTTGTGAGGCACACACCCCTTCTGCTTACCGTTTCCATGGGCTTGCAAAGGGTGTGACCAAGTGACAGTGAATTACACAGTGATGTTGGGTACCATGAGCTGTGTGGGCAGTCTGTAGTCCATACTGTGTAGACATCCCTAGTGGATATTGTTGTTGTATTGTACACTGCATGGTGTATTGATATGTGCTTGTGCATCCATATCTTCCTCCTAATCTGCAGGTTCCTTCCACATGTCTTCACAAGGCGGTCTACTTTGCAGATGCAGTTCATGTTGTATGCAGTTCACTGAGACATTTGCGTGGCAGCAACACTCTACAGTTGTAAGGGGTCGATGTGCTGGCGTATTCAGGTTATAAGACTACCACTACTTGAACTTAGTACTGTCATGTTTTTGTATTTTTCCATGATGTGTTGCAGCATTGTGTTGGTGGTAAGTATTTGGTAATGTGTGCTGTTAGTTATACATTACTGGGAGCACATTGTGTGTGGGCAGTTTCCATTAGGGACAGTGTACTTTGTGACACTTGTGTCAGGTCTTGTGCATTGCTTTGTTTGCTTTCACATTGTATGACATGCCATGGTGTGTTTGGTGGTGGAGCTGGGGAGGGGTTGGGTGACATGGCGCTGTTCTCATGTTGTATTTAGCAAGGGGGTAATGAATTTAGCAGCATAGATGTATGTCTTTTGATGACACAGCATTGGTGGTGTTTGGGTAGGTAGGGATGCAGACAATGTAACACTTCCAGGTGACCAATCTCAGGATGGTATGGTTGTGACAGTTCAGTGTCCCTTATGTCATCATCATTGATTGTTAGCTGGTATGTGCCAGGGCTGTGTGCACGCCACAGGGGTGTGATTTTAGGTGAAGTAATTAGCCACCAGCTGCGTACGGGCTGCCTCACCACATGCCCTTTCCCCTTCCATGCGCAACGGGCGTGCATGTGGTTGGGGATGTGGGGGCACCACCATGTCCACCGGCAGGCCCCGGCGTGTTGCAACGTTGTGCAGGACACATGCTGCCACTATGATCCTGCACACTAGTGGGGGAGCATATAACAGCTGTCCACCAGAGCGGTCAAGGGAGCGAAAGCGTGACTTGAGCCCTCCAAATGTGCGCTCCACTATGTCTCGGGTTGCAATATGGGCTGTGTTGTATCTTACCTCGGGTGGCGTGGTGGGGTTCCGAATTGGCGTCATCATGTGGATGCTCAGAGGGTAGGCACTGTCCCCTGGGGAGGTGGTGATGGGTATCATTAGTGGGGTTGTGACATTACTCAGTATCTGACATGCATGCATGTGCAGTGGCATTTATACTCATCAAGCAGCCATGTATCGCCATGCCGCCCAGCTTCTAGGTCCCGGTTTAGGGTTGACATTCTGTAAATGAAACTGTCGTGGGTGGACCCTGGATAGTTGGCATATACTGAGGTGATGATTCCCTTGGCATCAAATACTACCTGCACGTTGATGGAATGCCAGTGCTTGCGGTTTCTATAGATGTGCTCAGATGCCCTGGGGGGACGTAGAGCCACATGGGTGCAATCTATGGCACCTAGCACTTTGGGGAATTGTGCCACCCCATAGAAATCCTGGACGGCAGCCTGCCTTTCTGCAGGTGTTCTGGGCAGGTATATGTGCCTGCGGACTGATGGGCGTGCAGTCATGATGGCCAACACCTGGTGTAGGCAGCGTGACTGCGTGGCCTGTGACACCCCCCCACTATAGCTCTTGTCTGCTGAAATTATCCAGTGGCCAAGAAGTGCAGTACATTGAGGACCTTAACCAGGGGGCTGAGTGCTTGGGAGCACAGGGTGGGTGATGTGAGGTCATCCTCCCACTCACTCACCAGGTCGAGTATTATGTGAGGTGGAAACCTGTACCTCCCATACACCTGGTCATCAGGCATCCGAAAAAGGCTGGTTCTGGGTGTAAAAATTCTGGGCCTGACTATCCTCCTCCTCCTGCGGTATCCCACGACCACTGCTGCTAGGAACGGTATATTCATCTTGGCGTCTGAGCTTGTTTGTTGTTTGCGCACACTTTTATGCTGCGCGGGTCCATGTATGCCTGCTTACTGCTGGCGTACGTGTTTCCGGATTAGCGCGTCTTTTATGGTGCACGCATTAGCCCCGCTCGATTCCATGAATACGTGTTGTAGACGCGCGTGTGGGCGTTCCGCGCATTTGCCTGCTGTACTTCCCCCGTGACGCCCACATTTTCACGAGTTGTTCCCCATTCCGCGTGTTACGCCTCCTGTTCCGCCTACTTTTGTTGTGTGCGCTGCGCACGCTGTTTGGAGACGTGTGCACCAGTGTGCGCCACGCAGAATTTTAGTGCACATCCAGGGATTTACACGCGCACGGACTTCGATGAATCGCTGTGCGTGGGTTTCGCTGAGATTTTCGCACTTGCACTGCGATTTGCACGCTTTTGCACGCTTGTGCCGAAAATTTCAGCGCACATAATTCCATGAATCGGCCTCATTATCTCAAACACACCTATAATAGGCGAACTAAAGCCGAGTGGTCAATGTCGGTTGAGTGCAGACTTAAGAGAAATGAATAAGAGGGTACCTGTGTCAAGGTGGCCTCTTCCATTCATTGACCAAGGCCATGCGCAAATCCAAGGGTGGAAGGTTTTTACTACCTTATATCTAACAGCAGGGTATTGGTGTGTGCCTCATGCAAAGGATTTTGGCATCATCAAAAGTGGAAGTGTGTTTGGGATCTTTCTGATCAAAGCACTCCATGGTTTAGAAAAAAGGGTACATTTTTTGGGGCATGAAGTTACAGAATAGGGGTTAAACCCACAAAAGAAAACGTTAGAAGCCATCCAAAAGTTAATAGATCCCACAATCCTGAAGGTTTAAAGAGCTTGTTAGGAATGAAAAGTTATAATAGAATATTAATTGAAGACTACGCAGAAATGACACAACCATTGACAAACTTATTGAAACAGGGAGTACCATGGAAATGGAGACAGGAACATTGTGAGGCAGGAGCCAAACTGATAGATTGTCTAATAATGCCCCACGTATGACCTATCCAAAGAAGAATCAAGATTTCTTTCTGGAGATAGGGTTCAAAGATCTAAGCATGTCAGCGGTCTTGTAGCAAAAGCATAATTCAAATCACAAAACCATTGCATATGCTAGCAAAGCCTTGACACAGGTGGAACAAAATGGAACAAAATGTAATGAATGTGAAAATGCACTTTTGATGACTGTTTGAGCATTACAACATTTCCACCCCATTGTTCAAGGAGAGCGGGTGATTGTTGAAATTAATCATCAACCCTTGTAATTTTTGCAGAGAAAGAGAATTAGATCAGGACACTTTCCCCAGTCAAGGATTACATCATGGACATTGGTTTTACAGGGATTCCCTGTGGAAGTGAGACATAAAAAAAGTCGATTAGCTGAAGGGCAGGCAGAGCTGCATGACTGTGCAGCTATAGATGCTACAGATGGTGCAGGATTAGAAACAAATTTGATTGAATTTGAACAATCGCCAAACAAGGTTTTTGATAAAGAAGAGTGTTGAAATGACCCAATTGTATATGTTGACAGGAATGCATACCACATGCGTGGTGACCCTAAAAAATAATTGGTGGCAGGAATTGGGAATGTGTGGGTGAAATAGAAGGTAACCAGGAGTAGTCAGGCTGCAGAATTGGCTGCAATTTACAAAGCAATATCTACAGTGGTAGAAAACTAATTAAAATACATAGTGTTGGTTACCGATTCTGATTATGCCCTGAATCGTTTTGTGGAATACTTACCGGGGTAGAAGCTGAGTGGGATGGTCATTTGTAACAAAAAAACAGTCAAACATGGAAAAATGATTCCGGCCATCGACAATCTTGTTTCAGTGAATGCAATGAAAATTCACTGTAGAAAGATACAAGGGCATTCCTGAACACCAGGGAAGATAAGGAATGGAATGACAAGGTTAATTAATTGGCTAAAATTAGAGCAGTTTTGGGGAACTGTTTCCTATTGAACCCTTGCTTGGTGAGGTTCAAATGGATGTGGTGACATGGCCCAAATCTCAGTGAACAAGTGATCAACCAGTGGTTCAGTGGAGCTTTGACATGCCCGATTAGGACTTGATCAGAGCACAAAAAGAAGACCCAATTATAGGTATGTTGTACTATCATCTGGCAGATGCAGAACAGAATCCTTTAACAGATGAGGACTGCAAAGGAAGAGAGGAATTGAGGGCGATGTTGAAGAGTAAAAAACAGTTTCAACTGCAAGACGGACTGTTGGTCCGTAACTCTATTTCAGGTGTGATACAATGGGTGGTCCCTGTGTCATTTTGGGGGTCAATGCTACATCATGCTCATGATGCAAGAGCGGGGCATAGAGGTTCTCAGAAAATATTGGAAATATTGAAAGAATATGCTTATTGGCTGCATATGTCCCAAGATATAGAGTTGTATACCAGGGGGTGTTTGGTGTGTGCACAGTACCATCCCACCTCCCCAACACATAGAGCGCCATTAATGAAAAGAGGTCTGATACTTCCCTGGTCAGATTTGCAAATACATGTCACTGGCCCAGTCCAAAGGTCATCACAGGGAAACAAATACATGCTAACAGTTACCTGTTTGATGTCTAAATGGTTGGATGCATACCTGCATCTGACTGTAGTACACAGGTAGAAACTACATTGTTAGTGAAGTACATATTTTCTGGGTTTAGTTTACCTCAGAGAATAGAATCAGACCGCGGAAGCCATTTTACCAGTGCAGTGATGACCAAGATGTGGCACATTCTAGGAGTTATAACGATGCTACATATTTCATATCAGCCATCTTCTAGTGGTGGAATAGAACAGTGCAATTGATCAATAATTGCTATTCTTAAAATGTTTGTGGCTGAAGCAGGGTCTTGTTGGGTCCAGTTTGCTGCTGGGATCTCCAACCAATTATTGACCCAGTTACAGGTGATCCAGAATAATGCTGTGCACATTGTGCCCAGGCTGCAAAGGAGGGAACTCATTACAACGGCTCGAAGAGCATTACATTGGCTCCCTATTCAAAGCTGAAATGAAAATGCAGAGGTTGGAGCACGCTGGGGAAATGGGAATGGAGTGAGAGGTGTGATAGTCACATTAGAATCAAGTTGAGTAAGTTAATAATGTGAGTAGCAGTAAGGTGAGTAGCTCATGGAAGGGGTCAAAGGGTTCATCAGAGCATGGAAGTAGGTGTGGTGTGTGTGGTGTGTCTAAAGGAATGAATGAGAAGTAAGGATGTATACTATTAACACACATGTATATATATATATATATATATATATATATATATATATATATATATATATATATGTATATATATATATATATATATATATTCAGTGAAGAAACTTTGTTAAACAGGACGTTATGGTTAAGTTGCGCTACTAAAAACCTATCAAATTCAGTAAAAAAACTTTGTTAAAGGGACGTTATGGTTCAAAGTAAAACCGAAAAAACCCCTGAAATTCGGCAGTTATGGTAAAATAAGCAACCATAACTCGCGCCACCGTGCACTGCTAACACTAACACCCAGGACATCAAAGATGACATCACAAATGTCATTGATGACATCATTGATGACATCACATGGCTGGCTCTCCCTTTTGTTCCTTTACTGACATATCTAAGCCACATAGTTTTCTTCAGTAACAGTCAGGGAGTAAAAATTGAAAAAGGTACTATATTTGTACAAAAGTACAAAGTAAGCATACCAAGAAAAGTATTTTAGCCAAAATGTTCCATCACAAAGTCCTTCAAAATCTTATAAAAACATGAGAGAAACCAGGTTCAACACTTCAAACCTATCGTAGGGAAGTAATCTTAGAAGCGTTGATAGACAGTGCACTTCTTCTCAAAAGAAAGTTATTTATTTTACTGTTAAACAGAATGAAACCACTAACAAAACTAATAACTAAATTACAAAAAAGACTTCTCAATAAACGAAATATCAACAGAAATAACTTCTTAAATATCTGTGGAGGTGAATGGAGTGACACTACAAGCACAGAACCATACTTTAATGAAGAAGCCTACAAACAAAAGCAAACAAATACAATTGCCATACATAGCAGTGGTCGAGGTTATGAAAAAGTTAATAATACCATAATGGAACAGGAAGTACTCCTTACAAAAATATGCTCTGAAAACGTAGATTTACCCCTCCATTCAACTGAATCAGAACATCTAGTGTACAAATGACCATGCACGTCAATGTGTAACATTACCAAAAAAATGTTCAAGTCTTTACGCCAATTCCTCAATCAATATGTGAAAAGCAAAGACAAAATCAAAATTAAACTACTGCAAAATATGGATGCTTGTCCAGTACGCAAGTACACAGGACTACAAGGACATTCATAATACTTTGCAGTTACGGCACTACAAAACTTGACAACAACCAAACTCCTTCACGTGCTATCACAAATAATTTGGAATTATATCCACTACCAAAACCCCTTCAACAACTTAATTTATATGAGAGCATCATAATTCAAACAGTGCACCCATTTCAAGCAATAATACGCCTTCAACCAAAAACTGCAAAATTAATTCCCTCTGAATTAAAGGTATTCGTGCAAAAGTAGTGTATTTACCATTAGATCTAAAAGAAAATGTGCACACTCTAGGAGTGCAACGTCCAATGCAGCAATCTTTAATTATCTTGGTAAATGGAGTACCTACAAAAGACAAAAAAAATGGGCAACAACTGGTAGATTTACATAAAGTTAGAGAAGCCCTGCAATATCTTAAAGAGAATAATGAATATTACAAAGAAATTAATATTGAAGAAAACTTGAAAGATACAACTGAAATAATTCAAGAAACACAAGAAGCTGGTCAATTTGAGCTCCTAGATCCTGCAACAATATCAAACACTTTAGACCATTATACAAATCATCCATTGCACTGTAATGACACCATAGAAGATGCACTGGAAATGTACCAAATGTGTCAAACAAAAGGATCACCAATCAGCATATGGGAAAAAAGTATAGAAGCACATGCTTTTCCTCTACTCTTTCCTACTGGCAAAGGAGGAAGATATGATGATAGACCTATTCAAATATCAGCATCAGAATATCGCTCATCACAAATGTATTCTGAAGATCCCAGATTTCGACAAAATGTGGAATACATATTCCACCTACTCTGTGAAAGTGAACTAGCAACTTTATGTTACGGAGTTGCACACATATTAAAATCAGGATCACACTTTCAAAATATGACAGCTACACAATTATTGCAAAAAGTTCAACAAAAAGATGAGGTTTTACAAGCAAATCTCGCTTCATTGCTATGCTACATTTTATTTGTAACAAAACTGTTCCTTACCTTGGAGAAGTGCAACACTTCTTTTGGAGAAAAGAATACCAAGCCAGAGGAGCACCACATGTCCACATGCTTTTATGGATTAAAGATGCTCCTAAATTTGGTCAAGACAGTGATGCCACTGTTTTACAGTTAATTGAAAAATATGTCACTTGTGAAATTCCATCGGAATCCGCAAATAGTGATCTTCATGCAAAAATGTGACAATTCGCAAATACACAAACAAAGGGAAATACTACACCAAATGCTGATTTGGTTTCCCTAGACCAGTTACAAATACAGGTCAAGTGAACAACCTCATGTCTTCAGTTAGACATAGTGTTAAAGGTAAGTCACCTAAAAATATATATTGCATAAAAAGAAAAGAAGAAGAAAAATATATCAATGATTACAATGCAATCATTGCCCACTTATGGAATGCAAACATAGACGTGCAGTACATTGCAGACAATTCTACTGCAGTTGCACGATATGTCACAGCATACTTAACCAAATCAGAAAAGACAGAGCTCCAAGACCTCTGGAATGACCTGTCATCAGATAAAACAGTGTCTAAGAAATTATACAGCTTGGGCATAAAAATGCTGTCCCATAGAGAATATGGATCCTATTAAGCAGCTGATCGATTAACTGGTACTGCATTGTATGGTAAATCTGCAAATATAGTATGGCTAAGTCTTGGTCCAGCTAAATCTAGAAAAAGAGTTCTAAAATCATACAAAGAAATAGAAACAATGTCCAAACACGATCCCCACAGCCAACACATTTTAAAAAACAATTTCTTAAAAAACAGGAGTACCACTTTGGAAACCATGAGTCTATACCACATAGCCCAAAACTACACATACAACAATAATATAAAACCTGATGAACAAAACCGTAAATACAAAGTGTCAAACTGTGAAGGCAGCTTAGTAAAACTCACCAAACCAAATTTAATTAATCATATCCAATTGTCATTAAAGACTCCTCAACATAAAGAAGTATATTACATGTCCCTGCTACAACTCTTTAAACCATGGAGAAAAGAAGAAGAAATACTAGATAACTATGACTCATATGAAGACGCGTTCAAAGCAAATGAAAGCAGTATAACTGATGTAAACTTTGCACAGTACAAAACAATGTTGCACAATGAACAGTAACACGAAGAAGAACTCCAGGCCCAACTAGATAAGGACACTCCTGACAGTAGTCAACCTTCTGTCACAGGAAGCCAAGAACCACTGGGAGACCCACTAATAACAAATGAGGCAGAATTTGCTATGATAGAAGTAGAAAACACCATGTGTCAGTATGAAGAAAAAGAAGACTTAACTATACTACAATCAAAGCTAAACAATGAGCAACATAGCATTTTTCAAGAAGTAACAAAAGAAATTGCACGTGGTGTACAACATGAAAACAAAGAATGCACCTGTCAAAATTACAAACCTATACTATTGTATGTCAGTGGTGAAGCTGGTTCTGGCAAAACATTCCTAATCAAAATCATCAGTAAGTTCCTTCAACAATTGACAAACAACAAACTGTCAGCTGTTGTCACTGCCCCCACAGGTTTAGCTGCCTACAACATAGGTGGTGTCACTTTTCACCGATTACTACTCCTGCCAGTAGAACACCAAAACAAATTAGATTATTACAAAATGTCTGCAGAAGCTGCAATGGAACTACGCAGAGTATTGAAACAAATGAAAATGCTACTAATAGATGAAGTGAGCATGGTGTCCAACCTAATGTTGGCTTTGATTCACCTTAGATTACAAGAAGTACTCAAAACAAACTATGAAGAGCTCTTTGCAGGAAAACACATTATTGTTTTCGGAGATCTTCTTCAATTGACACCAGTAAAAGGTGAGCCTATTTTTAAAACATTAGGACACAAACTCTGCCGTAAAACTCTTGGCAGCATTGGAAATGTCAACCTCTGGCAACATTTCCAATACAGAGAATTAACAGAAAACATGCGCCAATCTGCAGATCTCACTTATGCCAACATCTTAAAAAGTATCAGAGTTGGTATACTTTCTAAAGAATCAGAAGCAATATTGAAATCATGTAGCACAAAATCATGTGCTACAGATGTTATGGAACAATTAGCCCACAAAAATGTCAATTGTATGGCCTTAATGCCAACTCTTGCAAGCTGTTTCAAATTCAATGAAATAATGTTAAGTAAAGAAATGCAACCAATAATGGAAATTAGCTCCACAGACAAACTAGATGTACATGGAATGACACCACCCATTTGTGACCAAGCCACAACAAGACTAAATAGTTTCGAAAAATCAATCTCAGACACAGCAGGCTTGGAAAAGATATTAAAATTATCCTTAAATTGCAGAGTAATGCTGAAACGTAACCTTGACGTGGACCAAGGACTAGTTAATGGAGCAGTGGGTATAGTTGTTGGCTTTCAAACATACCTACGTGACAACAAAATTCAGTTTGTCAATATTCTCTTTGACAAACTTTCAGAAGTAAAAAGAATAGGACGCTCAACAGCTCGATTCCTTCTCTTCAAAGACATGTATGTATGCAGAGAACAATTTTCTCTAACTCTTGCATATGCAGTCACCATTCATAAATCACAAGGTCTTACCCCAGACAAGCAAAAAATAATCAATTAGGGAAAGTAAACCAGGTACTTCTTCAAAGAGGGAAGACAAACTCCAGAACTACCTGGTACATTTAAACTCTCAAATATAGTTGGAGTAAGTTTCTACGCACATGTAGCAATGAATATTTTATTTCAATTACCACCAATTGTTGAGAACATTTACTTACACAGTACAGATCCATTGTGTTTGCAAATGTTAGTACTTCACAGAAATGCAGCAAACAATCCTGACAACACGTATAGTGTTTATGGGATAAGACAACAACTGGACTACTGTGCTGGAATGGTGAAATTCACTATAAACTCACAGGAAGATCCACAAGAATTTCTAATGTACTTACTATTAGTACTGGAAAACAAAAACATACCTATAAATTAAATCTTCCAGATTTCATACATGTGGAAACATACATGCACTCTCAGCAACAATGTGACACAAGAACAAATCCCCAATGAGCGCTTTGTGTATATAGCAATACCTAATTGTGAATCCGTTCCATTTCAGCAACTTGTACAAAATGCAAACCACGGTAGATTATGTTCGTCCTGCAATTCAGACAATCGCTCCACGTTAGTAATACAAACACATAGTAAATACGTAATACTAATGCTTATACGTTACAATGCAGATGGTAACAAAAAGAACTGCAGGATGACTGGATTCACACATGGTCAAATATCACTTGGTAGGAAAACCTTCACAACAATAGGTATAATCTACCACGCAGGAGCCACAACCAACTCTGGGCACTACACTGCATATATGAAAAAGAAATGTGGATGGTTTGAATGTAATGATAGTACCGTTACTCTAAAGCAGAGATTACCAGCAAATCTTACAAACGCTTATTTAATGTTCTTAAAACAAAAATTTGATAACTAAACTGTACTTAAACCTTAAGTACACTTGTAGTAAAAAAATATAAACTGTCACAATATTCCAAAAGTTATCTAACTGCCCAAAGATGCTACAACAACTAATCAGATAAATTAATATCACTCAAATAGAGCAAAAAATAGACAGTTAGAATACGCCAATTGGTATCTAACTGTCCCAAAATTTTGAAATATCCAAATAAGAGCAAAAAATAGACAGTTAGAATACGCCAATTGGTATCTAACTGTCCCAAAATTTAGAAATATCCAAATAGATAAAGCAATACCACGAAATTATATCAAAAAATAAACTGGTATCTAACTTCTCCAAAATTTTACAATATCCAAACAAATACCTAATATCTTACTGCTCCCAAAAACTGGAACAATCCAATGTATAAAGCTTTAGCCAGAAACAACAAGTAAACACTGAAAACAAACAAACAAATAAACTGTAGCATAACAGAAAAGGTTTTTTTTTTTTAATCCAACATGGATTTTTTTTCTCCCACAGTCCCAATGATTTTAGCAACAAACACATAAACTGAGCAAATTGCACAGTACTCTAGTTTGTCATCTACTAAATATGAGGGTAAAAAAAAGAACAAATTGTGATTGTACAATGTAATAAGTCTTTATAAAATACTAATACTAACATGCTATTTTCTTTTATCACAGAAATGAACAAGAAAAACATGGACTACTGTTACTAAACCCAATAGTAAGTATAACAAGATAAATACAACCATCGCAACATATCACACCCATACTGGCTTATAACATTGTTCCTTATAAATTTGTTTTTGACCCAAAGTTATAAGCCACTATGAGTGTGATATGCTGCGGTGATTGTGGCCATGGCACAGACTCTTGGGTGCATGGCATATGAGTGTGATATGCTGCGGTGGTTGTGGCCAGGGCATAGAGTCTTGGGTGCATGGCCAAATGGCCATGCACCCAACATTCTATACCCTGGCCACAACCACCGCAGCATATCACACCCATAGATTCAAGCATTTCAACCATTTTAATGCCCACGGACACAAGGAAGTTCCTAGAACACAGTCAACTTGCTAGAGGACGATACGGACAGCGTCATCAGGACACCCCCATTTTCTTTATGTACGAACATTTGAGGACACCGCGAGTGTTCTTAGAACACTTTCAGCTTGACAACGAACAATACAGACAACGTCTTCAGGACACCCCCTGCGAACATTCCAGGACCCCATGCGTCTTCTTAGAACACTTTCAACTTGACACCGAATCCATTCTGTTTATTTACGAACATTTCAGAACAGCCGTGTTGTCCGCAGACAAATCGAACACAACAAAAGCGTCTAGCACATAAATAAAATACAACATTGCACCTATCTCATACTCCCCCACCCTCCCCAAACACTCTTACACACCAACACACTCCACTAAATACAATTTTTAAACCAAGTTTCACCTCGCTGTCCACGGTCGTCCGCGAATGCAAGATGTCGGGTGCCACCAAAAATCTGACGCACCCCAAGCCGTCCAATCAGCAAACACGTCGGATGTCTGCGGACATCGCGCAGCCCGCTCGGCCAATCAGGGCACTGTCCGCGGAGCGAACTGAGAAGTCCGTCCGCAAAGCTAATTTTTTTGCCTTACATTTTGCTCATTTTAAAAAAAACTACTGGACAGATTTACACCAAATTTGCAAAAGCACGCTTTCGGGACCAAGCCCCTGCTCCTGGTGTAAATCCATCCAGCTGTTTGGGCTGTAGGCGTGCGCAAAGTTTTTTCCCATTATGTCTATGGGAAAAAACACAAGTTTTGGGACCCCCCTATAACTTTGCCCCCCCCCAGGACCAAACCTCCCCAGACTTTGCAAAAAGATTCAGAGTGGGCCATATACTTTGTTTGCAAAGTTTGGTGAGGATTCGTCCAGAGGGAGCGAAGTTATAAGCCACACAAAAAATGCTCTTCCTATGGAAACACCAACTTAACCATAACTACATGGACGCTACCGCGTCCATGTAATATCTATGGGAAAAATAGGGCTTGTGCTAGGAAATTGGAAGAAAGAGGACATCTGAAAGGAAAAAGGATCATTGCTTAGTACTTAACCTGTCTGTCTCTCTCATCTGATTTAGAACGTCTAATTTGTTTTCTTCTAAAAAGGGGTCCCTGGAGCTGGATATCCATTGACGAGGCCTCTTATCAGAGCATTGTGGATTCCCCTGGAGGAAGTGGAGTCCCCGGGATGAGGAGAAAGGCGGAAGGAGACTGGTGGACATAAAAGAGAAGACCAGATGATGAGATGGCAGTGTGCAATGTTAATGAGATGTACTTAGTGATATGGATACAGCCAGGACCAGTATTAGGCCTTGTGATAGAAGATGTCACTACCAAATCAGATGCTGAATCCATTCTAGATAGTTTCTCATTTTCATCACTATTTTGTGTCTGCTTAGTGTCTACTTAGTGTCTACTTAGTGTCTTCTTGATTTTACTGTTATCCTATGCACTGCACTGCCCCCTCCCCCTTTACCCCTGTACTTCTCCCCTACCCCCCTACCCCCTACCCTGCACTTGTGCGATCTCAATGTCACCTGGCTAGTAAGATCGTTGTCTCTGTCTTCCCTCTGTTCCCCCTACCGTGTCTCGTCACACCTTGAAACACTTGTGTATAGGTGCGTTAAATATGCCATATCATATCATATCATATCATATCATATCCTATCATATCATATATTATTTCACTATAATTCTCATAGTATCCTTTATCTCTGTTTACATCATGTTGCTGTTATTCCTTTAATCTATGGAGAATCTTTGCCAAAGGATTTAGTTGATGCAATTGTTTACACTTCAATAATAAGTGAAACACCTACTCACAGCGTTACATGAAGCTCACATGGTTTGATGACATGACATTTGTTTTGAATAGGACATAGGACACATGATTTTTAGCCAGGATTGGTGCTTCGGCAAAGTCCCATGTTTCAGCAGTGTCCCCTGTAAATGAAGGCGGGGGGGGTGTAGTGAGGATGTGTGCCAATAATTTTAACATGTACTAAGATTGCAGCACGTGCTGTTTGCAATTTAGTATATTAGTACTAATATGTAGTATTGAGGGCAAGCCAAGGGGGTAAGATTTGTGGGCTGCAGGCCTTACCATACTAACAATACTTATTTTTAAACTTTTTTACATTTTTATTAGGCATTTGTAAGGAGCGTATACATCAAGAAATTGTGTTTCAAAGCACTGTGTGAATGACAAAACAAGTGCAGGTGCAATGACAAAATAGCTTTGCTTGCGAGGGTTAGGCTAAGAAAATAAAATTCAAAATTAAAGTGTGAACACCCTGTTTTGCAAGGCAAAATGTGTGGTGTAACAAGGTGATGACACCTTAAAAAAAGCATGGTCATTGTCCATGTAGGAGCACAGGGAGGGAGAGAATGGGATGTTTAATTTCTTTTCTGAGTGCAGGAAGAAACGATGGGCAGGGATGCAGCTTGCAAAAAAGCAGGGGACATGGGTGAACCAAGAAGGGATGGAAGATTTGCAAAGCCTCTGGTACGTGTTAGGATTGACACACGAAAGGGGCTGGAGTTTGAAGGAGGTAACAGCTGACATCAGCAGATGAGTGGGTAAAAATGTTCAGAATCCATATGTGATACATGATAAAGGGATGGTTCTAGTGAAGGGTTCATAATGGGCTGTAAGCTGTAAGGTGGGGTCTTTTGTCTGTGGTGTTGTTGCATAGGATTGTGGACCTGGTTTTCTCCATAGGGCTTTTTGGCCTCGTTCCTAACTGGGTCTGGGCTTTGACAAAGACTGAGCAAGTCCTGGAGTTCTTGTTTGTCAAGTTTTGCAAGAGTCACAAGTAAATGGAAAGCCAAGCTGTCTCATTTGATAGCTGTGCTGCTTGAGGATAAGGCTTCGAGCCAAAATTAGCTGGGGCCTTGAACTGGGGGCTGTGAGCAAAGGCGATATCTGTCAGCAGCCGGCAGTGAGGGATTGTGATACTGCGTCTGCGGTTCTACAAAGACAGTGTCCTGAAGATTCCATCTGCTGGAAGGTGGGGGATGCTGCCAAGTGGAGCCCAAACTGCAGACATGCCGGAAAGGGCTGACAAGAGTCTCAAGTGAAGTAAAGTGAGTATTAATGGGGACGAAAATTAGCTGGAACTCTCTAGCAGAGGTAATTTGACCAGTTCAAACTGATCCAAAAGTCATATTTCTAAGGAAGCCAGGCATGAAGGTAGTTGCCTGAATCAAAAATGGTTATGGGGATGGTTCTGCTATGCAGGAGAGTCCATTATATCTAATCTCATACTAACCCGACTTTAGCTAAAGACAATGGGTAAATGGTGATTGAAGCTTATTTCTATAGTGTATTTGCCTTCATAGCAGAAGGGCCCGATAGGGTATCTCTTAATCTCTTCTCTAACTTAATAATAAGCGGGGGTGGTCACAACTAAGTCTGTGTTATACTCATTATTAATTAATGCCACCTAGGATTTCTCAGAACAAACAGGAATCCCATGTGTTTTGAAATGTGCTTCATTTTCTACCATTCACCAGTGTACATTTTTGACATATATTGGGCCTCATTACACGGTAGGCGGTAAGGGTTTACCGGTACCGGTATTTTACCGGTACCGGTAAACCCTTACTGCCCTACCACGAGGTCCCTTTGCGGGTTGGGGAATTTAACGCCTGCTTTTTGCAGGCGTTAAAAACCAACCCGCAAAGGGACCAGGGAGCTAATTACGGTACCGCAATTTGCGGTGCCGTAATTAGCGCCTTCCCCATTCCCATAGAGCCCTATGGGGCAAAAATGGGAATGGGGAAGGGCAATGGGGGAAGGGGGAATTACCGCCCACCAACCTTGGAATAGGGCAATAATTCCCCTTTCCACCAAGGCGGTGCCAGTATTTTCCCAGCATGGACCAAGGTGCTAATAGCACCTTGGTCCACCGCCATCCGTGTAATGAGGCCCATTGTTTTCTTGCCCATAACCAATGCCTCTGAAAGTGTTCGTGATTTTGCTAACAGATCTAAATGTTTTCAGATAAAAGAGTAAAACTATGAGCATGTGTGGTGGTTTGTTATAGTGTGGCCTGCTAAATTTATGGCATATAGTATTACAAGCATCTGGTGTGTGCCTGGAGCAGTACTAAGCCTTCTGGTGTAAAGCCAAAAAGCTATGCAGGCCGCAGCAGGCACGGTCGAGGAAGGACGGTCGAGAAATTACAGGCAATTGCTCGGGTAGGAAGGAAGAATGACTCCTGCAACCTCTTGCTGCTGTAAACCTTTCCTCAGAACCCTCAGTGGAAGTGGCTCAGGCGATCATAATGGACCCAGGCCAGGTCCTCGTTGGAGCTTCAGTAGCGGGAACGAATAGGGGAGGGAGGGACCAGGAAAGACAAGCTGCAAAGTAAGAAACACTTTCAAAGAACTCCCCAGCAAGCAACATGCGTGCAGCGTTGAACAGGGAAAAGGCAAACACAATTCTGATGTACTAATCATGTGCGGAAAAACAGTTTTGACAAACACACAGTTCTTAATTAATTATCAATAGTGCATGGTTCGCTATGCAGACATCAGCAGGCCTAACCTTTATGCCCTTGGTGGAAGAGGCACGGCAAGGAATTACAGGCAATCAGGTGAGGAAGGAAGCGTGCAAAGGGTAATTTCACGCTGTAAATCTGCCGAGTTTGAGGGTTAAAGTGAAGGATCAGTAAAATTCGCTAATGTGACAGTAAAGTGGTGGTAATGAAATAACCACTGCCATTTGTAACGCATCCCGTATTTGTAATGAGGCACATGGGGCCATAGACAGATTGTGACAACAGTTCACCACACACACTAATTGAGCCTAACCAAATTATCCACTTAGAAGTCATTTTCTATTTTGCATTTTCAGACACATGGGTAAATAGGGTTAGAGCCCAAAGCACTGTACTGTCAGATCATGTACAGCGGCACACAGCAGAAGTGTTCATGTATCTACTATATGGAGGACATTAATTATGTTACACGTTCTCTAGGCCAGAAGCCTCAATTGGCTGTTTTAAGCGAAAGAGAATCGGTTCTATTAATCAGAACGTTTGTTGCTAAAAGGTACATGGACTGGCAAGTTGTCAGAAACACAAAACACAAATCCATTTGAAAGCGATCTGCAATGCCTCTGGCTATATCAATGTGCATTAAAACGGTGAATATAAACTGGGTGTTTTTTGGCTAATCATAAAATCGGTAAGTCTATAGGCAGGGTACATTTTACATGAAACGTGCCTAACTAAAGTTTGAAAATACTGTTAACCTATCACTGAGGTCTTCTACCACTCCATAAAGGAGATTGCTAAAATAGGTCTATAAATCTTTTACACGTTCTAAAATATATTCTGTGCGGTTTTCTTGGATCCCCTGGGAACCGCCATTTTGTTGTTTACTACATAAGAGGCATGTTATGCTGACAGTGCAGTAAATCAGCATGGTGTTTCTGTATTGCTTCAGAGAATAATGAGGACGTGCAAAGGAGGTCTACACTTTTTACTTTCAAATTCTTTTGCGTTCTTACAGTGCAAATATACCAGTAATAATCATTATTTCAGAGGTGTGTGATCATATATTACTTTTGTTTATTCTTTTTATTCATTGCCGACATTTCTTTAAATCATCATCATGTGAAGAAGAGATTATTGGACACCTTTGGAGCTTCAAAGGAACATGTAAGCTTCCTGGAAGTTCTTTAATGTTATGCTAACAACGGAAGTTCTTTAATGTTATGCTAACAACCATAAAGTAAGCAAATGGGTTTGGCTGATGTATCAGCAATAATTAAACATTTGTCAGGCTTTGGTCGCAAGTTCCCAGGTACTCAAACCATTCTCTAGCTTTTGCAATGATATATCCAGGGAGTACCGACATTTGCATGCACTGTAATTAGATGCTCTAGTACTCAATGCAGAAGGCTGGCAAGTCTATGATATGCCAGTTATTGCCACGAAAAGCCCACGTACTTACGCCATTTCTATCAAAGGGCAAGGTACTCACATCATTGTCAAGGATACGCCATTTAGCAAGACATTACCATATTATAACATACGCAGTTAGCACAACATGGTCTGGTTTTGTGATTCACAGTCAGAGCAGCACTGCCAAATTCCATTTGGGCCAGTTGGCAATGCAGTATCAGGCTCAATTGGCAATAAGCACAGTAGGGCCAGGCACAGCAGTGCCATATTCCATCCTGTCCATTTTGCAGATGTTGCATTCCATTACGACCTTATCCCAATCGTCAAACTCAATGCAATCCTTACAAAGGGGAAATATTTTAGGCGACGAATGCAGTAGAAAGAACACCACATGGGAAAGAGAAAAGAAAAGAGGAGAGTGGGTCCTGGGACAGGTGGTTTGGAAGAATAGTTCTGAGGGAAATGTTCTCGGTGTGGGGCACTCCTGTGTAACTAGCTTCTAAAAACTCCCTTCTCAATTACTTCTTGCTGAATAGCACCAACCCCAAAAACAGTTAACCAAGGTCAAAGGTTCTGAAAACAGGACGGCGTCTGCATGCGGATTCCATATAGTTTTAAACATCCATCTTATTCAAAAATGATTATAAAAAGTGCACGTGTAGTGACCGGCCAGAGTGCATGCACAGCAAATTGCCAATCCAGTTCACCCCTTAATGAGACAGCTGTGTTGTGGCTGGAAAAAAACTGATTATTAATAGTCCCTTATGGTACGACTGGCACCTTAATCCGTATGGAGCGGTTAACATTCAGAATCACATAATCACAGAACTGCATTAGAATTACTTTCCAGTATGAGATTTGGCTACATGGTAAATCACGTTAAGTCTAGTGCCTAATGTGGGCAACTGAGCTACCATTAATGTAGCTTCATAGCCTTCCCCACGGGTCACACCAAGCAGTAATGCGCCGGTAGTCCAAGATAATTTCTCAGGTGTTAATGTATGCTACGGTTCATTACCACCTGGGGTTACCAAGGGGAAATGGCCAACAAACGATGAGCATCCCCTGCACAGAATCTGTGTGTGCATTGGAAGCCAGGGGGAATCAATCAAGGTCTGGATGACTGCCGCAAATGGAGGGTGAGGCAGAGCTGTAGAGCTTCACCGGCATGATGCAGGGAGCCAGCGATGGGAGGGAGGGGTGAGAAAGAAAGCATGGTGTGGTCGGAGGCAGGTTGGGTGATGGAGGCCCACTTTTTCCAACAGCTGATGGAAAGAAATGGTGGACAAAGCTAACAGAACTGGCACGTGGGCCAGTGATGCAAGGAGGAATCTGTGGGCTATACTGGGACAAATGTGCTGTATGCAAACTCGTATATAAGGGCATCAGTAATTTATTTTGCTGTATCCAACAAACTAGTGTGACAGACCATGTAATGCAGCCAGTTGCCAGTATTGGTGAAATAGTAACAGCCACATTGATGGTGTTGATCAAATTTTAATAGCACTAATTCAATATGTTGCATAATTCAATCTATATATTTTAAAATGTAATTTATCAAAAGAGTGCTTTGCAGAATTCATCAGACATTGGGAGAGGGCAGCATGTAAAAGGGACAATGTAGGAGGAAATCAAGGGCACCCCTCACCATTAAGGACAAAGGGGGGGGCAGCATGACTTTCAAAAACCAACTAAATTGCTAACATTACCAACATCCTTTTGAGAAATACTTTTTTGAACCTTGCTGCCTTTCTCAACCTAGCCTGCCTTGAGTGGGCAGACAGGGCCACAAGCCCCCAAGCGTGATTCTAACTACCGGAGAAGAGGCAGCAAACCTTCCCCAGGCCCAGCAGCTCCAAGGCTCGGGGGGCACTATGGTGCACCAGAAACCTGAACAACCCCTCCTGCCTGCCCTCCTTCTCTCTTCCTCCCCACCCACACAGCCAGCACTTGGGGGGCCCCCCGACACTGCCCCCCTCCACCTTTCAGGACTCCCCAGTCTGCACCCCCTCACAGATCTCTCCCACTACCTTCCCAGCTCTGCCACTCCTACCCTTTTACCCCACTCTCCTATCCCCTTATCTCTAAATACTTCCCATCCCAAAGCACCACTCAGCTACCCTTGCCAATACCCCTCTCTTGGCTGCCCTGCCAACCCATGCACACACACCATTGGCACACAAAAACCTGTCGAAACACAGAATCTGCAACTCCTGGAGTATCTCCTCCCTGCACTCCTCACCTCATCTCTCCACTCATACCCCGGCATGCACCCCTCTCCTACACCATTATGACCTTCCCTATCTCACCCAGCCCAGTACATTCCCTCTTCACTTCCCCTGCCAACTCTCCCAGCACTGACCCCCGTGCAGCCCTCTCGACTCACATTTGAACATCAGCACCCAGCTCCACCAACCCTCTCCACCACATTGCATCCTCTTCTCTCCCACTGACCCCAACAACTGCCCTGCCCCCTCACGAGCCCCGTCTCTCACCCCTGACCCCTCACATAATACAAGGGGCTGCTCTTCCACACCCTCTCATGCACACCCTCCATCCCACCCACACTACACCCCCCTGAGAAACCATACAGCACAAGCACTCTTCTCACACACTCAAAGACTGCTCACAGCATCCTGCTCCACCCCTCAACAAAGAACCATTAACAATACCAACATCACCCCCTCTCTCACATCAACTCCCCTCCCCTCTTCACTCTGCCTATCACCCCCATTGCACCCTCACCCCCTCTGTGGGATTCCACCCAGAATTCCCCAACCCTGCATGCACTCACCCCCACATTCAGTCCTCTTCCTCCTCCCCACTGTCCGAGTGCCAACAACTACTGCTCACCTAACCCAATCTCATGCATCCATATTAATGCCAGATCGTGAGGATAGCTCAGGGGCAACACACTTGCCTCGAAAGGAAGACGGCATGGAGCAACACAGTTTCGATCCCCCGGTCCGCGCTTAGAACCTGCGGGTATTATGCACATTATAAATAACCAATCATCATCAGTCACCTAAAACAGATACAACATTTGGGACTTTATTCCTCTGAAATCCCAGACATCATCTTTATCACAGAAACCTGGTTCTCTGATGATTTCCAATCCGGTGAACATGCAGTATTCTGCCCAGGCTACACACTGATCGTGAACAAACAAACCAGCAGAGCAGGATGGTTAGTCATCCTCCACAAACTATACCTCACTGTCTAACACTCCGAGGAAGTAGCATGTAACACAGACTGTGAATCTCTCCTAGTGAAATTCCTCATCACTCCCACCCTCACCCACAGCTTCTTACTCCTTTACAGATATCCGGCTATAACAGACATTTTGAAGATACTCTTAGCATCCTCGTCTACCAATCCTCCCTCACCATGCTAGAAGATTTCAACATTTTGTCCGATGCCCCATTCAATCGCATGATTCATTCACTCATTGGCTACATGGAAGCCCTCAACTTGACTCAACTGATCACTGGCGCCACACACATCACTGGTCACACTCTAGACGTAATATTCAGCTCCGTCAATCTGATTTCCACACTCCCCCATGACCACTAATCTGGCCCGGGCATGCAGCCATCCTCTTCTCACTTTCGATAGATGCCCCTCCACACTGTCTCACCAGTAATGGACCATCCCCCTGTATCCCACTGTGGAACAAAGCCATAGTAACCCCTGATCTGGCTGACCACCTTCTTACCTCGCTTCCAAATCTCTCTCTCCAGGGATGTGAGCCCACTATTGAAATGTTCAACCTATGACTCTCCAATGCCCTCAAACCACTCACCTCCACCAGATCATCTTCCCACAGAAAAGGCCCTACCCCAGGTGGTACACCCATTCCCTCAAATCCCTCAAAACACATAACTACTCCCTGGAGTGCAAATGGTGGCCCAACTCTTTCCCTCAAAACAGAGCCAATTACGCCAGGCAGATCAATGACTACAGGTCAGAAATGAGGAAAGACAAAGCATCCTTCTACTGGAACCAAATTGCTAACACCCGCAACTCCAGCAGGGAATTCCACAATATCATCTCAGAATTCATGGCCCCTCTCTGCACTCCTCCCTCACGATTTCCCAAGCACTCTGTGATGCCCTCTCCAACCACTTTTACAACATCGCTATAGAAAGAAATAGCATGATCAGCATTAAGCTAGCAGCGCTCCCTCACATCCTGACTGCTCCCTCGCCTGACACTCCACTCCCTCCCCCAGCCCACCCTATCATCTCTTCCTTCTCTATCATCTTCCATCTTGAATTCCTACAGCTACTCGCTAGCAGCTGCTCATCTGGATCCCCAGGATATTCATGCCCCCGCACCTTCAAGAATATACTCTTCTGAACCTGTGCAGGCAGCATCGTGAGATCTTTGATGAACTATTCCATGACCTCAGGCATTTTCCCAGCAACATTCAAAACATTGCATAACCCTACTCAAAAAACTCTAACTTGACCCCTCCTTCTGACCAACTATCAACCAATCTCCAACAACCGCTTCATAGCCAAACTCAGTGACCGCACATTCACTAAATCCAACTCCCTGCTCGACCCTGCCCAGTATAGGTTCTGAACCTTCCGAGGAACAGAATCATCCCTTGTCTCCATTTGGCATGACCTGAAAAGAACTAGACTCAGAAGGCTGTGCCACACTTATACTCCTTGACTTTTCGGCAGCCTTTGACACTATCAACCACAGCATCCTCACAGACTGACTCCACTCTCTCAGCATCAGGGACTCTGCACTAAGATGGATCTCTTCTTTCCTCACTAACTGATCACAAATCCCCTTCCTCCCTCCCTACACCTCTTCCTCCCGCCCTGTCACGATCGGGGTTCCACAGGGCACCTCCCCATCCCCCTTAAACTTCAACCTCTATCTGAGCCTCCTCCCTGCTCCCATTCGCTCACGTGACCTAACCTGCTACAACTATGCTGATGACACCCAGATCATCTTCAAGATCCCCAAGGCCTCAGCTTTTCCCCGCCTTGACCTTGCCTAATGCCTCTCAGAAATCGGCCACTGGATGACAGCTAACCACCTCCTCTATAACCTCGGTTAAGCAGAAATCATGATCTGCAGCAAGACGGCACTCTTTCCCCAACCCACCCTCTGACCCTCTTCCCTAGGCCTGCCTCCAGCAGCTTCCAACTCAGTAAAGAACCTGGGATGCACCATGGATGCCGATCTAACACTTTCACACCACATCTATGCTGTGTCTAGATCGTGCCATCTACACCTCTGCATTCTCAGACACATCTTCCCCTACCTTTCCTACCCTCACAGAGTCACAGCAATCATGGCTATCATCTTCTTCTGCATAAACTACGCCAATTCACTTTACTTGGGTGCCCCTGCTTATCAAATCAGAAAGCTCCATGGAGTGACCAGGACGTTTGTTGGTCCAGATTGATGGCCGGAGATAGACCTTCGTGGCTGCTGGCCACCTACAAAATGTTGGTCTACGTAAACACTGAACTTCTCAGCCGACCGTCCTCAGGTTGATCGGTCCGTCCAACGACCTTCGATGAGTTCCGGCCTCAATACAATATAATACTTCTCCCGATCTTATCATCACTGATGCTACTACAGCTTCGCACTGAAAATGAAAAGTCTTCTATTCTTCTTTTGTAAAAATCTTATTGATTAAAACAATTAAAAAAAAAAAAAAAAAAGAAAGCTCCAAAGGGTCCAAAACTCCACAACTAGTCTCCTCCTTGCCCCCAGAGAGCACATCACACCTGCACTCCAGGTGCTGCAGCACATCAGCCTCTTTCAAAGCCATGTGCATCACCCACCATGCCTTCCACAATACAGGCCCTGATTTCCTCCAACAGAAATGCACCCGCGTCTAATCAAATAGAAATCTGAGATCAGGCTCTGCACTCCTGCTTGTGATCCTGCCTTTCAGATCCACTAGAATAGGGAGATTCTCCTTCTCCATCTAAGCTCCGACACTCTTGAACTCAATTTCGCTTAGCATCCACTGCTTAGTGGATCACCTCACCTTCCAGAAGGCCCTCAAGAGCTGGATTTTCCCACTTGCAACCTGACAAACCCTTGTCTCACTTCCTGTTTACCCTTGTGGCAATTATGCCGTGGCAATAGTGTTTCTCCCCAGGATCTCTCCAGAGCATGGTGGAGAATAAGTACCAACAGATCCCAGGACACAATTCCATGCATAAAAGCCTGTATCAATTTCTATTCGGATTGGAGTTCACTGTCCATAGAGAGATGCTTTTAAATTAATAATGTATAAGAGTCTTAATGATGTCACTATGTGAATTAGGTCTTTTTATTGGATTTTAATGAGTTGTTGTACTCTGAATGTAAAATAAATTGTGTGATAGAATGACATTTTCTCTTTTTATGTTCATGTTTGTTATGTAAAGAATTTGTGTAATTTTGAAACCAAGTACACAATCAATCAATAAAAAAAAAAAAAAAAAAATAAAATAAATATATATATATATATATATATATATATATATATATATATATATATATATATATATATATATATATATATATATATATATTCCGTGCTAAGTCGATGTGAAGAAGGAACAAACTTGGGGTCAAGGGTACGTATCGCACTACATGTTGATGGATTCAAGTCCCACGACAAAAAATCAGTCTAGCTGGACACATAATGATTCTTCTGCACTCACATACACTCCTGACTACCTCTCAGCACCCATTCACATGCCTGCTCGACAGGGTTAGCAATCAGGGACTTGGTCATCCCCACCCAACTTCGTTTTTGGTCAAAATGCACACATACATTCTAAACTTCTCTGGCACATGTCCCCATACCTTGGATTTCGGTCCCATGAGGGCGTTCACCTACAGGGTTTTGAGGCAATACCAATGGGATAAAGGTGCTATACCAATGAAAATGTCATTACATTACAATGAAGTGTTGAAAAGGAACTGCTCCTATTTGTGGATTTCGAAAGAGGTGCACAGGGATGTGCGAAATGGCTCAGTGTGGCCAGCCGAAAAAGGACCGAGGGATTTTGAGCAAGGAGCTGGGAGAGGGACCGATGTGTTTGAGTGAAGCACTAGAAGTGTTTTCGAGGGGGGGCAAGCTCTAGGGAAGAGGAGCTGCATGTTTTACAATCCATTCGGGCATGGACCCTGACCTCCCTGTAATGCTACACAAGCCTAAAAGTGGCCCTGTGGAGGATTTGCGTGAGGACATCCAGTGTGACATCTAAGCAACAACCTTTGGATACACAACCTTCCTTGAGGACATGGGACACTGAGAGGGAGGTCCATAATAACAGATAAACTTGAGGAATGGGGCAGTAAGAGAGCAGGGGAGTCCCCCGAGGTTAGGGACACACTGAGAGAGGGCAATAGATAATTAGCACACTTCTAACTGAGCACAATTCATATAGAAAAATGTATCATAATAAATCAAAACTATAACTTGTCGATTCAAAGCACTGGAAGCACAAACCCATACTAGGTCTCACTTGTGGGCCTCTGGGAAGGGCTGGTCAAAGTGCAGCCCTCCAGATGTTTTGTCCTACCACACCCTAGCTCAAATAGTCAATGATAAGGGATCTTGGGAGCCGTAGGCACACATATCTGGAGGGCAAGATGTTTACGACCACTACCTTAAGGGATGTGAAAGAGCCTTACCTTTTGCAGTATTTAACCTCTTTGGACTATCTTTTATTTCCCATGATTGGCCCACTCAAAACTCTACACCTCACATTAGAGAGTATGCATGCAAATGTTTATGCCATTGTAGTGCTAAAGTGTGACTTTCCATTGTCTAACATTGCCAAAATCCAATTAGTCTTGCTTTATCAAAGTCTGTATTATGTAGAAGAATGGGTATGTTCTATTAGCACTCGGGGCAGTGGGCCAACCAATCAGGTTGATCGAATCGCAGGCTCAATCCCACAATCTCAGCCCGTTTCTGAGCATCCTGATGGCTGCTTCACCCTCCTGGCAATCTTCCCCGCACTCTCCCCTCCCTTGCCCTCTGGTTTTCTGATCCCCTCCCACCCCTTATGCCCGACTTACCTCATTCCTTTGGTGGCAGCCGCCATGGAAATGGAAGAGTGCATTCAAACAAAATACATTGCTGTTAGCACCCCGGGTTTCCGAATGTAAATCCTGGAGTGCTAATAGCTATAATCTCCCATTCTGGGGGGCTTCATCTGTGGTAACCTAGGGACCCTGGGCCGTTACTACCCAGTGAACCCACCAGAACAGGTGTGTATTTCTATTAGCACCCCAGGATTTCAATTCAGAAACCTGTTTGCTATAAATAGTATCAGTGCATGAATGACTGCTCTGTTAAAGCCTGGTGAACAATAGTTATATGGGAGGAGGGATATACAGAGATGGTTATGTTTGTTTCTCACAAGGGAAACATCCAACACAACTCCAAAAACAACATTGTCATGGAAAATGTATAATTTACACCAGAAGTTGTTATGAAATATAGGTAAGGAAAATATATGTACCTTTTTAATTGGCTCTACGAAAATCAAGAAATAACCCCAATCTAATACCCTCCACTGTAACAATCCCACATCACAATCTGAGGCACAAAACAGACTGTTTTAAGCGTAATATTTGGCTTTATTTAAAACAATAAATCAAGGAAATGAGGATAGTCTCTTAAACTGGAGGTGGAAGTCACCTTTAACACACTAAAATAGCTAAAATGAAAATGAATACACTACGGCCTGCCTACTTTGAAACATTAACATGTTCATTTAAATTACATATGCAGTCCACTTTGCGAAAAGACAAATAACAAGGACTTTTCTAGACAATGGGTTCATATATTTTACTATATGTAGATATTAAAATTTACATTGATGGCCACAAAAATTAAATCAAACAATCTTCAGTAGGGAATTACCATAAACCCACACACCCTTGAAATCAAATGGTGAAGCAGTTCTCAGAATAAAGTTTAAAACAAAATAATTTGCTTAGTTTGGTGTTAAATCATTAACAAGAATTAGCATCAGAAAAAAATGCTTACTTTACAACACTGTTACCCGATTCTAGTGCTGATTTAAATCCAAAAGTGTTGGAAACTATGACAAACTATTAATTGCTAGTTTGGGCAACAATGCTATGATATATATAAATATATATATATATATATATATATATATATATATATATATATATATATATATATATATATATATATATATATGGTTTGTGGCTTGGCGAAGCATTGTTTCTTATACCATTCCACACCGTTTCACCAATCTGCACCACATTTTGCATAGTCTCCTGTTAGAAGCCTAAGGACAATACTGACTACATGACATTTGGACACCCAACCCCTTTCCATGGATTTCAGCACAAGTTAAAATGTGTTTGTGGGTTTGTGGTTTGGTGAAACGTTGTTCCTTATACAATTCCATACCGTTTCACCAATCTGCGCCAAACTTTGCATAGTTACCTGTTAGAACCCTTCAAACATTACTAGTTACATGACATTTGAACATCCCACCCTTGTCCCCGGATTTCAGTAAAAGTTAAAATGTGTGCGTTTGTGGCCGCCAACAAAGCCATAAACCATGTTCACTGGGAAGGAAAAGAAAAAATGTATGAGAGTCAAATGGACCTGAGAGGCAAAGGTGAAGGCAGGTAGCATTTCAGAAGTTTCCAAGGTGAAATTACTTTCCCAAAGGATTTTTGCGAGATGTTTACTCCTGACGTAGCCATAAACCATGTTCACCGGGAAGAGAAACAAAAAATGTTGTTTCTAAACAAGCTTTACAATGCCGTAAACCATGTTCAATGGAAAGGGAAACAAAGATATTTGCTACATCAGGTGAAATTACTTTTCAAGAGGGTTTTTGCGAGATGGTGACTGTCTAAGAAGCCATAAACCATGTTCATCGGGTAGGGAAACAAAAAATGTTGTTTCTCAACCGCTCCTGGCACAAGGAATAACACTCGAGGTCCATACAGGAACCTCGAAAACCATGTTTCATGGCCCTAGAATGCATGGTTTCAGAGATATTTGCACCACAATGCACTGCAAAAAACGGCACTGTTAGGGAGAATTCTCCAGACTGGCTAATGTCGCTACCTACTGAGTCCCTCAGGGAGGGGTTTAGGACTCCCTGCACATGTCGCACTCTGAAATGATTGGCTGTGGTGACTGTCCCGGCGGGACAGCCACCCTGGTGTGTGATTGACAGTCAGACTGTGTGAATGGGTGGAAACTGCATAAAAAGCAGGTCTCTGGGTCTGGAATGGCAGAGTCACCACTGGATCGAAAGAACCGACCAGGAGCTGATAGAAGAGGACCCCTACCACGACTGAACCACCCGGTGAAGCCCTGCTACAGTTCCGAATTCTTGAACTCCACGACAGAGAAGATCCTCCAGGAATCTTCTTCCCCTGAGCTGGTGGGACCGACCAGTTTGCCTAAACTGCAAGCCAGGACTCCCTCCTCTGGTCGAATTCGCTGTACAGAGCTACAGTGGGCCGGATAGCCAGGAAGGTCAGACCCTGCTTGGGTGTTAAGGAGCGCACCTTTTATTTGTTGCTTTGCTCTGCTGCTGGTAGTGCAGGACCCTCCAGTCTTCCTACTTCGTGTCAGTCCGACAGTCGCTTCAGGAACCGTGAGCCTGCAGGAACTACCAGGAACGTCCGCCTAAGCTACAGCTTCTTCTCCATTTAAAAGGTACTGTGCAAATCGGGATGTGCGTTTCGTTCAGCCGCGGTGAAGGTGTGTGAAACATTTCGCCAATTCGAGGGCTTGTCCTTCTCTTCTCTTTAAACTAACTTTTCTGCTGACCAACTTCGTCCGGAACTCTTGGCAAAGACTTAACCACGAACTACCCAGAACTGTGTGATCTTGAGCAAAATTCTTTTGTCCTATTGACTTTCGCCTTAAGCCTATATGACTTGGTTCCATCACTGTAGTTCCTCTTTCTAGATTGCCCTGCTTACCTGTTGGTGCGGCTCAATTTTAGCCTAATTTTGTTTTTCCCTCCCTTTTTAAATTGCTGGAGTGCCATTTTGCTCATACTTCGTTTTTGAGTTTAAACTTGTCCAGAATCTATTGGGAGTGATGTGGTGTATTGGTAACATGATTTTTCACTGCTTTACTTTAGTGAAATGTTGTACAACTGATGTGTAAATAAATGTATATTCTTTTCCTTAGAAACCTTGAGTCAGTGTTTGTTTGAATCATAGTAATTGCTGTCCTTTGTGTAACTATTTGATACTGCTCACTTACTCTTGAGATAAGTCTACCTGCTCAGCCATCACTACTACTTTTACTGTGTAGTACAGGCTTGTACGAAAGATGAATTTGTACTGTCACTTGTAGTCTTAATTGTGTGTGGTGTTCCCAAAGGGTACTGCATATAGTTCTGCCTAACAGGCACCATGCCAGGGTGAGGAGGAACCGTGACCTAGAGGATAATTCAGTTTCAACAGTTGATGAGAGTGTTATCATGTTTGTCTGCAGAACCCACACGCAGAAGGGGTACTTTTGCTAGTTTTGTATAACCTTCTATGATATTCATTTTGTTGCAACTACTGAGAAAAGGCTTGGGTTTCTCAGGATTTCTGTTGTTTCTGGACTGTTGAGACAGTGGAGCCTAACTCTCACACTAGTTTCAATAAATCAAGTTCATTCTCACAACACCACAGTTCCACGAGTTCACTATGGAATAGATTTCAAATACGTTATTGACTGTGTCAGATACTCATCAAAGGACTTCATTTTGAGATGTCTAAAGCTTCTAAATATCCCAACAATCCCTACTACTATGACACTACTAAGGGTTTTAAATGTAATCGTAAGTCATAAAGTACACACACCTTCCACTATTCTGATTTTTTCAGTTGTATACTTTTTACAGTTGCGTTAAGAGCACCAGGGACCATGGGTTGCCGCGCCCTGTCGGTGCACTAGCAGCCAGTTGGCCGAAACCTGCAAGAAGGCCCGTGCTCGTGGTGCCTATTGTGTGCATCCAGTGAGAATTGTTATAGTTTCCACTCATTCGGCGTGTGTGCTGTTTGTTATGCTGGGATATACCCCATTGCTTTTTCGGCGCCTGAAAAATGCAGTTCCACAAAGCTTATGATTTCCATTTCAATCTTTTATTCTCTTGAATTCATCAATTGATGTTTGGCAGGTATACTTTTGACAGAAGGTTCCCAAAATACTTTTAGTGCTATTAGTGATTTAATTAATTTTTAGGAAAAAAGGCAGCCCTGTCAATTAACCAACGTCACCCATCAGTCTATGCCTCTGATCCAAAATCACTCTCAGGTAATCTGGTCCTTCTTTTTGGAGAGGTCTCTTCATTCAATGCGGAATGGATAAGGCCCTTTTAAAGAGGTTTCCCCATCAGCCCAGTTAGAAACCAACTCCTTTTTTTTGTTGGACAGGCTCTCTTGCTTCTGATTCCCCAAAACATTCTTTTTCATGTTTGTTTGAGCCTATATGCCCAGCAAGCTCCTCCCAGACTGCCTCATTTGAGTTTTGATGTGTCATGAGGGGATGTGTCAGCTACAAACTTGTCCCACCTTTACGAGTGAAAACTGATAATGAAGTGATATATTCATTTTTGAAGAATTCTCTTCGAGGCCATGTGATATTGGTGTAAATGATACATTTGGATATGGAAGAGTATTCCCAATCTGTGTTACTAACAGGCATAATACATACATTTAAAAATTACTTCATGGTGTGCATTGGTTTCATGTTTTTCTGATTAATTCAGATTATTATTCATTTTTTTCACTAATACAAATGGTACAGTAACTGCAACTAATAATGTATTTGCAATTTCAATCTGTCAAGGTGCTCAATTTAAAGTCTACTTTTGCTGTATATTTTGCTTAGTTTCACTGATGTGTGACTTGATCATTATTAGTAGAAAATATAACTTTCTTATGAGAAACATATTCTATTCAAAAAGGCACACATTGTCGATCTGTATTTATTCCTATGTCATGGGTTCGTGAACCTCTTGAATGTATCTGCTTTTTTGAAAATGTGCTTAATCATCAACCAGCTACCCATTAATTAATTCAATGCTTGTCTTAGCTGAAGAAAAAAAGAGCATGTGTTTGCCTGAATTTCCCATGTAATGCTTGGATCAAATATTATTTTGGGAGTTTTAGACACCAGGTATATTGTCTTAGATACACACAGCAGCTTTACTTATCTTAATGCATTGATCTAAATCGTATGTTAATGGAATCTGTCCAGTATTACTTTGCAGGGGTTGGCAGATGGCTGATTTGCATAAACACATATTTGGTTGAATTATAGTTCACACCTTAGTGGTTCACAGAATACCAATGCAGCATGATGGGTATATTCTAACCCATGTAACAGACACATGTGCCATTAAACAGTTTTTACTTATAATCAGAAATGTACAATATAATGGTTCCTAAACGCTAATGTTCAATCCGCTCCTATAATCTCTGTTTTATGTTTTGATAATATGGACAACTCTGTGGACTGGGCGTCATTCCTGGTGAGGACTGTTCTGTTAAAGAATTAAGAAAGGAGACGTTCTTCCACACAGCACACAGAGGGTCCACCAGTCCCAGCCAAAATGACAAGGTCCACTGTGGTCTCAGCAGAACAGGTAAAGGCATAAATCTATGCACTGGCTAGTTCTGACTTGATGAGGTGGATGTGTAAGACTGCTACGTAATTGCAAACAGTGTTACAAGTTACAATGATACAATTGGAGAACAACTTTAGCATGGCTGACTGGGAATCTGCTGTTAAACAAATGCCAAGGGCACAATGTTTACAAGGGATTTGAAAAACGTGTATGCTATTACATTCAAAACAATATTCAAATTGCAGATGAATAATGTCCCTACTCATTTGGACACCAATAGTGTCATGACATTTCCATTTCTTAAGAATGTTCACTTTCCTAGGGTATACATATTGAATATCATTACACAAAAGAACTTTGGGACACAGTTGGGACTCTGTATTTCGTATTGCTCCTTTATAACATCACTAACCACATTCACATTTGATATTTCCCAGAGAAATGTCCTTCCGTTGGTGGATTGTACGCATGAGGTACTGCTGACTTGTATGACACCAATGTCCAATTATTCTTTGTCCTGTGGAATAAGCTTCCACACTACTTACCCTTTTGAAGTTTCTAGGATATTTCTCACTGTAGATTATACTTGTGTCTTTCTGCAGATATATATGGCAAATAACCCTGAAAATAGCTTCTTGAAATTGAGAGAAAGGGACGGACAGAGGTGAGGAAAAATGTTAGCTTGAATCAGATGAGAGGTAGGTTAAGAGGGTAACCCGGAGTCGAGGAGATAGGCTTTCAGTTTGGTTTTGAAAAAATCGGTGTGGGCTGTTTCCATGCACGTTTTTGTAGATGTAAAGCATGGTGATACTGATAGGAGCACAGTATTAGAAATAAACTGGGATGAGAATAGGGCTTTTTCGGTTGCTGCTTAGATGCGTGTTAAGCAGCTGAGACATTTGTGTTTATGAATGTAGCTGTTATGAAGACCCCGCGCTTGGCTCCTTGCCATTCACCCTGTTTATCTGCCACTGCCCTTTTTGCAACGCTGGCAGTTACATTGGGGACGCCGTGTCTCAGCCTCCAAGTTTCGCTCAGCTTATGTGACAGATCAGCTGTTGCTACGGTGGGGTAGTCTCTGCCCACGCACGTAGGAATAGTTAAAAGAAGCACACAAAGGGTATAATGCTGCTTCTAATTACCGTTACCATTACTATCCTTCCTAAACCTAATATTGCATTTTGACCTCGGAACGTCCTCTGACTCCTCTCTTCGCCTGCTCCCTTTTGGCTTTGTCAAAGGTTGACTGTTTGCCAGCGGTTTCGTCCGGCTGTCGGAACCCTACACTTTTCTGCGCTCCGAATCAGCTGGAAGCCCTGGTCACGGACGCCGTGTTGTAACAACCAGCCTCCAGCATTCAGTGAACCACTTCCCTTAACCGTGGTGTGCCAATCAGCCACCAACATCCTGTGAGAAGCTCTCTCTCACCGCGGAAGCTGCCTTTCTGAATTGTGGCTTCCAGTGTTCCGTAAACAGACGAACAGGATCACTTCTGCCTCCCTAGAAAGGGTAAGACTTCACTCTAATTGTTTACTTCACTGGAGTCACCATAAATTCCTCCTGAGATTTGTGTTCTCCCTGAGCCGAATATTATTTCTATTTCGGACTTCCTCACCTACCTCCTATTCAGAATTGAAAACTTGGACTCTTTGTTCCACAGAATGTGTTGTGCACACCTGAACGCTATCCCGCTACAGTGCACCGCCCCGGCCCTAGTTGCATCCCTCGTGCCGTTCGGGGTAGCCTCCTATACTCACTTCCTGTTTATTATTTTATCATGTCGTTGTGGATCCTATGCTCCCAGCCAGTCTCCTATTAGGGTAAGCACTTACCAACTCTGTGACATTTTGGGTTCTAGACAGGGATTTGGGGGAATGATCTACCTTTTCTCTTTTCTTAGTCTTATGGTCCTGTCTCCAATTCTTGCTGCCATTACAACTTCCACAAGGCCTTTTCAGGTAGTTTGTTGTCCTTCAGAAACTTCATTTGTTGTTTTACATACCACCACACGCTTATTTGTGTTTCATTTCTTCCCTACAGCCTTGGTGTGGCGGTGTGGGTATCCCTGCTCTTTTGGGTAACCAACTGTTTTGTTTGTGTGGTCAGAACAACAAAGGGGTGTGTTGCATAAAAGAGTTCCTCAGGTTGAGGAGGTGTTGTCACGGTCTGAAGTAACTCCCTTCCCCTTCTCCTCACCTGAGAGAGCTGATGGATCGTCTTGGTACTTCTTCTTCAGTCTCTCTTGCCTCTCTGTGTTTATTTTCTTCCTGGTCTTTTTATCGTGCAAAAAGGGACGAGCTCCCTGGGATGCCACGCTGTCGGTATATGTTATAACCAGACAGGGGGGCCTCCCGGGAGCCGGTTCCAGAGCAGGGAAAAAGCCGAATGGCAGAAAAAACCCTGCTAGTTGGTTCCACGGTGTGCTGGCCGGTTGGAGGCGTGTGCGGTGAGTAGAGTCCGGATGAATGGATACTTGGTATGCAGGAGATTCTAGGGCAGATAATGGAGCAGATCCACAAGGGATTCCAACGAGGACCGAGAGGTAAGTCTGCCCAGAGAGGAGATCCCCCAGACAACACAGCAAGAAGAGACGTGTAAGAAGCTGGGAAACACAGAAGGAGAAACACAAGATATCCGAAGCAGGATACAGGGCTGAATGGAAGGGACGCTAGCGGCGTCTGGAGCAAGAGACACGGGGGAGTAGCAATAGCAGAAGGAAAGTAATAACGGAGAAAGAACGAACACAGAAGCGTTACCTTCGCGGAGAATAGAAGGTGCAACGCGGGGAAGAAAGGATCGAACCTGCATTAATAGACGCGGCGGCCATCTTGGATAACAACTAGAACGTTGAATCTGAACGGCCGCTAACGTAACGGAACCGCTAATGGCGCTTCCAGACGTCCCACAAACGCCGCCATGCGGAATGCATGACAGTATGCCTCCTCCACACCGGGGGGCCTCCCGGTTTGCCGGGATGTAACTTATGAAATCTCCTGATTAATAAAGGTGCGTGTATGTGTCGCACAGGCTCCCAAGATCGTTCTGCCACTGGATACCCCTTCCAATGAACCAGGTACTGTAGTACTCCATGATGGTAGCGTGAATACACTAGATGAGAGACTTCATATTCTGCAGGCTCTACCGGGACAGTTCTGGTTGTTCTGCTAGATCTTCTCCTATAAGGATCAGGTAGATAAGGCTTCAGAAGTGAGGCATGGAACACAGGATGAACATGCTTCAAATAGGTGGGTAGTTTGAGCTTAAAGCCTACCGGGTTGATCTTCTTAATGATCTGGAAAGGACCGATATATCTCGGTGCAAACTTCCCTGTATGTGTCCATCGTGGTAGGTACCTAGTAGCCAACCAAACCTTGCTGCCCTCGATCCAGGCGGGAGGAGCCTTCCTCTTCTTGTCGGCCCAAGTCTTGTACGATAGGCGACTGGCATCCAGAGTCTCCCTGGCTGTTCTGTGAGAATTCCTGAGCTCCTGCAAGAGGTGTTCTATGGCAGGCAGTTTAGACGGTCTCCTCTGGGCAAAAGGAAGATGGGTAGGATGGTAGCCATAAGTGCAAAAAAAAGGAGACATTTGGATGGCGGAATGTCTGGTGTTATTATAGGCGAATTCGGCCATGGGGAGGAAGGTACACCAGTCTTCTTGCTTCTTGCTGCAGAAACAACGGAGGTATTGTTCTAAGGTATGATTTAGTCTCTCGGTCTGCCCATTGCTTTGGGGATGAAACCCAGATGAAAGAGCCCGCTGAACACCCAGTTGCTTGCAAAGGGATCCCCAAAACAAAGAGGTGAACTGTGGTCCACGATCTGAAACGATAGTGTCGGGAACGCCATGTAACCGTACAATCTCCTTGAGGAACACTCTGGCCATTTCAAGGGCAGTTGGTACTGCTCTTAGTGGAATAAAGTGAGCCAACTTACTTAAGGAATCTATAGTTACCATAATGGCAGTATTGCCTTCTGATCGGGGTAGATCAACAATAAAATCCGTAGAGACATGAGTCCAGGGTTGCTTGGGCGCTGGTTCCTGCTGAAGTAAACCAAGAGGTTTAGAAGTGGAGTATTTGTTAGAAGCGCATACGGGACAGGATTCGACATATGACAGGACATCTTGGCTCCAAGACGGCCACCAGAACAGTCTCGAGATTAGATCCTTGGTAGCGCGAATGCCCTTGTGGCCGGCTAACGGTGCATCATGACACCAGGAGAGGGCCATTCTTTGATATTTACTATCGGGTAGATACAAGGCTCGCCCCTTGAATAGATAGCCTTCTCTGTCTTCTAACCGAGGATCCACAGATTCCTTCATGAGTTTCCCTTGTTGTCTGAGTTGTACATCCCTTAGGAAAGCATTAGCTATGGTCTTGAAATTCTTGCCTGCTAATATTAAGTCATGGACTAGGTTCTTTTCTGCATCTTCTTGATAGCCACGGGATAAAGCGTCGGCCAGGATGTTTTCTTTACCAGGAAGATAGGTGACCTCAAAGTCGAACTGTGAAAAATAATAATCCCATCGAGCATGACGGGCGTTACGACACTCCATCTGCTGAAGAACTCGAAGATTGCTATGGTCTGTACGGACGGTAAACCGATGTCGGGCCCCTTGAAGGAGGTGTCGCCATTCCTCACAGGCATGCTTGATGGCTAATAGTTCTCTTTCAATCACGGAGTAATTTCTTTCGCTGGTTGAGAGAGTCTTAGAGTAATAGGCCACTGGATGTTCCAGACCATCTAAGCTCTTTTGGAGAAGAGCAGCCCCAATGGCACCTCCTGAGGCGTCTGTTTGTACGATGAAGGGCAATGCTTGATCAGGCTGGATTAGAATGGGTGCGGAAGTAAATGCCTTCTTAAAAGTTCGAAAGGCGATGTCTGCTTCTGGTGTCCAGTTGAATTGTATCCCTTTCTTGAGCAAAAAGGTGATAGGAAGGACCAGATTAGAGAAACCAGAAATAAAATGTCTGTAGAAATTCGCGAGTCCTAGAAACCGTTGGGTCTCCTTGACGTTCCTGGGTACAGGCCACTGAATTATAGCTTGTATCTTCCTTGGATCCATACGGATACCTTCTTGTGAGAGAATGAAACCCAGATAAGATACAGAAGGGGAATCGAAAATGCATTTTTCTGGTTTAACATAGAGTTGATTCTTCATTAGGCGGTCCAAGACCTCGCGAACATGTTTACGGTGTTCAGTAGGAGAAGAAGAATAAATCAAAATGTCATCTAGATAAACCACTACAGAGGAAAACAGGAGGTCTGCTAGAAGTTTGTCCATAAAGCGTTGGAACACCGCTGGAGCATTCACAAGACCGAAGGGCATGACCCGATACTCAAAATGACCCAGGGGTGTCCTAAAGGCTGTCTTCCACTCATCCCCTTGCCTAATGCGGAGCAGATGGTACGCCATTCTTAAATCCAGTTTACTGAAAATTGAAGCACCGTGAACTGCCTCCAATATCTCTTTGATCAGAGGCATCGGATAACGGTCCTTTATGGTGAGTTGATTAAGACCCCGGTAATCAATGCAGGGACGGAGTTCACAGGAGTCTTTCTTGGGTATGAAAAACAATGAAGCCCCCGCGGGTGACTTAGATTCCTGAATGAGACCGTTTTGCAGGTTACTATCGAGGTATTCCTTAAGGGCCTTGCGCTCGGGAAGCGACAGAGGGTACATCCTTCCAAATGGAATGGAAGCATTGGGAAGGGTGTCAATGGCACAATCTTCGTTCCTGTGGGGAGGAAGGAAGTGTGGCTGCTTATCCAAAAAAACCTCGAGAAAGTCTTGGTAATGCTCTGGTACCCGATGTAAAGAGGCTGCCAGTAACGAACACCTGCTGTTGGATAGCCTGGTTAAAGAAGTCTGATGAAGGCAGTACTCTTGACAATAGGAGGACTGGAATTGTATGGTATTTGCTGACCAGTCTACGAGAGGGTTGTGGCGACGCAGCCATGGAATCCCCAGAATCACCGGAAAATGGGCTGCCTTTATAAGATCAAACACAATCTCTTCCTTATGTTGGAACAATTGCACCTGTATTGGAAAAGTCTCTTGTGTTATGGGTCCGGAAGACAAAGGTGTGCCGTCCACCCCTTCAACCGGGATGGGCCTGTCCTTAGAATGAATGGGTATCTTCATCCTCCTTGCCCATGAAGCATCAATGAAATTTCCCGCTGCCCCACAGTCTAACATGGCAATAACATCCCAGACTGTTGAAGAACCACAGGACAACTTAATCTGAAAGACCATCAGCCGCTGATCTTCTTGAGAGGAGAGAGGCAAGGAGCTGTTACAGGGATCCTTACAAACTTCCCCCGACCTGACCCTGTTCAGGTACGGGGAAGACCGTTTCCCTGACGGCGAGAAGGAACATCTGGACAGTTGCGCAATAGATGTTTATTGGAGCCACAATACATACATAATCCCAGATCTCTTCTTCGCTTCCTTTCTTCAGCTGTTAGGGGACCTCTGGCTGTGCCAATTTGCATAGGTTCTTCCCCTAACTGGGATGCAGAATGATTACCAGCCGTAGGTGAAGACAATGGCGGGAGAGGGAGTCTTGGTCTCCTTCGTTCTTGTTTCCTCTCCCCTAATCTGAATTCAATCTGTAAGGCCAGAGAGACAAGTTCCTCAAAAGACTGTGGTCTGGCTACGCGGGCCAACTCATCTTTGATGTCTTCATGTAGGCCTCGGCGAAACAATGTTTGTTGTGCAGAATCCGGCCACCCTGCCTCAGTTGCTAGACGTATGAATGTCGAAACATAAGTCTGGACATCATGGGATCCTTGTCTGATGTCTACAATGGCCTCATATGTGGTGTATAAAACTTCGGGTCTTTCAAAACGTGTTTTAAATCGTTGGACAAACTGGTCGTACTCATGAGTAGAGGGGTCCGACTGAAGGATTAGCGATGTTGCCCAAGCAAGGGCATTCCCATCTAAATTAGAGACAAGGAACCCCACCTTGGCTTTAGCTGTCTCATAAGCCCGAGGACGAAAGGTAAAGTACAGTTGACAGGCGTCTAGAAACTTTGTTAGGGTCTTGGGGTTTCCATCATATTTCCCAAAAGGGAACGGAAGCGGGGGTAAATCTCCTCTGGATTCATCTCGAGCAGTAACCTGTTGCTTCAAGGTTTGGTTTTCAGCGCGAAAGGATTGAACTTCTACTGTGAGACCTTGAATAGCAGCTACCAATTCCTGATACTGTTCCAACGAAGCCATTGACTTTCCTAGGCGTTGCACTCTGTCACGGTCTGAAGTAACTCCCTTCCCCTTCTCCTCACCTGAGAGAGCTGATGGATCGTCTTGGTACTTCTTCTTCAGTCTCTCTTGCCTCTCTGTGTTTATTTTCTTCCTGGTCTTTTTATCGTGCAAAAAGGGACGAGCTCCCTGGGATGCCACGCTGTCGGTATATGTTATAACCAGACAGGGGGGCCTCCCGGGAGCCGGTTCCAGAGCAGGGAAAAAGCCGAATGGCAGAAAAAACCCTGCTAGTTGGTTCCACGGTGTGCTGGCCGGTTGGAGGCGTGTGCGGTGAGTAGAGTCCGGATGAATGGATACTTGGTATGCAGGAGATTCTAGGGCAGATAACGGAGCAGATCCACAAGGGATTCCAACGAGGACCGAGAGGTAAGTCTGCCCAGAGAGGAGATCCCCCAGACAACACAGCAAGAAGAGACGTGTAAGAAGCTGGGAAACACAGAAGGAGAAACACAAGATATCCGAAGCAGGATACAGGGCTGAATGGAAGGGACGCTAGCGGCGTCTGGAGCAAGAGACACGGGGGAGTAGCAATAGCAGAAGGAAAGTAATAACGGAGAAAGAACGAACACAGAAGCGTTACCTTCGCGGAGAATAGAAGGTGCAACGCGGGGAAGAAAGGATCGAACCTGCATTAATAGACGCGGCGGCCATCTTGGATAACAACTAGAACGTTGAATCCGAACGGCCGCTAACGTAACGGAACGGCTAATGGCGCTTCCAGACGTCCCACAAACGCCGCCATGCGGAATGCATGACAGGTGTGGTTCTGGAACGTTCCCCAAAAGTGAAAATTCTCCAGTTTAGGCTGAAGAATTGCCAGAGCAGCTCCCTCTCCTCTGGTGTCCTAAGGTCAAGCAACGTCCTGACCTGTTCCACTAGTGGTGAGTAACAGTAACTGGTAGGATTGGGGGGGTTCCTGGGGAAACATCCAGTTAACATTGAGTGGTCATAAGGGTCCTATATTTCATGGCTTAGTACAGAACAGATGAAATTATCACAGGGACAGGTAGTGTTGTTAGAGAAGTGAAAGGGACACTACTATTTTGTGTTTGTGTGGGCAGATTGTGGTGTTGAGCATTCATGTAATCAGGATTTGTTAATGCTATCATGGATACATCAGGCACATCCTGATTGGAGGAATGCTGAACAGACCTGCCTATGACTGAAATCATGAGACCACAGTGTGATTCAGTACCAGACCAGCTGAACACTGGGATGAAGGAGAGTTGTTGGAGAGTTTATCAGGTCAAGACCAGAATGGTTCCTTTCTGCAATCACCACATCCCTGCTTCTCCTATGCCCTCTTTATTTTACAAACTCAGTATTGCTGGCAGTACCCGTTTTATACTAGTCACTGTGAGTTGAATAGCCAGTTTTTGAGTCGTTTTCTGAAGGTGAGCTGGTCTTGTGGCCTCCCACAGGTAAAGATGGATCATTTTAAATCAAAAGGCTCAGCCCAGGCCTGTAAGGATCTGCACTTTTCATTTTCCATTTAATATCTACATTGACAGAATAGAAATAGATAGTACACAATTGACTATCCACCTTGACAACAATTCTAAATTTGCTTGGCATCTATGCACAGTGCCTCTGAGATTTCTTCTTGTGACTAAACTCAACAACAGAACTCATTATTTTTTGGACTCTCTTACATTTTTCAAATACCTGCAGACTCAATTTGCTGCCACGCCCATTAACACTTAATGAAAAGGATTCTACCGCCCCTTGGAAGGCAACATAGAACACTAAATTTCTATGCAGTAGTGAAGTCAAAATCGGATTACAGCAATAACGTGCACATCGTCGCCTGAAAAAAGATATTACTAAACTGCTTTCCATCCAAAAAAGAACTGCACACATGATCCTGGGACCATATATATGGTCTCTTTGTGACAAGGCCTTAGCTATTGTCTCATCACAAATTAGACCATATTTCCATAACTCTACCGAATTACCATTGGCTTCCTATCAATTCAGCATTAACTTCAAGGTTCTTTTCTAGCCAGGAAAGCCATATGGAACTTTGGTGTCCTGTACATCCCTGATCTCTTCAAGAAAAATGGTCCTTCCAGTTGTTGTAACTGCCCCATGATGCCTGTAGGTTCAGTGTGCTTTATAAATGTAAACATAAATAAATAAATAATATTGAATGATTTTGGGATTATTCCCAGCCGAACCTGGCTCATTGGATTATTTGTTATACGACTTTTTGGGTTTACCTCACAGTATTGTGTGAGCACGGCACACCTGCAGTGACTATTCGGCTTAACACTTAACATTTCTGTTTCAACTGCTTGTAGTGCCATGCTCAGACTTTGACTCCCTCTTCTACATGAAGATGAAGCCGCTCTGAAGCATTGAGATCAACCGTCCAGCCAGCGGATGGTGTGGTTTAAGCTACATCAGCTATATGGACGGAAGATTTCCCTGGTAACTGTAATGCTCCACATTGTCACTTTGATAGAGGCTGCCCGTGACGAGGTGAGTTCTGAAATAACTGTCAATATTGATATATGTGAAGTGTCATCTAATCTAATATCTCTCTTTCAGTAATAGTAACCTTGTGCCAAGGCCTCAAGGTGTGCTCCTATACTTTATCTTTTAACAGACTTTGAATTCCGAAAATGACAGCTCTGCCCACGCTCCTGGATCTAATCTAAGACAGCCACAGCCCATTGGTGCGAAAATGAATAAGGCTAATAGGTCCTTCATGCTGCTATGGACTAGAATTTTGATATGACAAGAAAGAGTGTTAACTATTTTTCACCAGCGAGAGAGAGAGACATACTAGAGAGAGAACACAAGATGCGACTGCATGACTGACTCACTTGTTTAATTGCGTTCATCTGACCCCAATGAGATATGGTCTGAGAATAATACTGAGAATGTTGTCAACAATTCTTGCTTAACTACCCATAGCACATGATTGAGGATTCTGTTGTGGAGCAGAAGAAATGTTAAGGATATCGAAGTACATCACAGATGTTTTAACCTGCTTGTTAGGATCTTACTGCGGCCTGCAGAGTTGACTTTGTTGAATTCAACTGTAACCTGTTCTGAAATGGATGTTAATAGTTCTGCTAATGGATTGCAGGCAGATGCCAGAGAGGAAGAGTTGGCTATTTCAGTACAGAATAATAATAAAATATTGAATGTTTATAACTCTTTTTTCCCAATTAAGGATGAACATTGCGCACATGTAATTACAAACATGAACACACCCATGATTACAGACTTTATACTAGGCGTTATACTAGTTACTAACTTCGCTTGTAAGACAGTGTGACTTGCTTCATAATGAAACAGCACTGCTCACTAAGTATGTGTGAACTATATGATATGATATGGCATTTATAGCGCGCCTATACACAAGTGTTTCAAGGCACATATGTTGCATAAGGATAGTGTGATCAAACGACATGAAGAAACACATTCTGGAAAGTAATGTATGAGACTGTGTGCAGGCCCAGGAAAATTAATGGTTCTATTCAACATGATGAAGTACAGGTGTGCATGAATAAACTGTTTGATAAAATGACCAATGAACAAGTGGATAGACAGTAAAATGTCAAATATCAATCTAAACATTGTAAAATAACAACAGGACATAGAAACAACAGACAGTCTAAAAATGAAAAACATATCAAGAAAGAGTAATCAATAATCTATGAAAGTGCTCGGAAAGTGGAGTCAATAGTGAATAAAGACGGATGATACAACACATGTGGAACAATCTAAAGTAAATGCTATAGTCTGCAGAAAGGGAAAGAAAAATAGATATTCCGAAATGAATGACATGTGCTCATTCCCATCTGTGTTGTAAAATGGGAGTGTAGGTCGGGCACGCTTGTTACTGACAAAGCTAATGGAATTGAAGAGGCAGCAATACACCATGACTATACTATGATATATAAAAGGATGGAAGAGTCATATGATGAAGAGTGTTGTGAGTTGAATATTGGGACGTTAGAATATGCTACCAAGACAACTGGCTCTGTTGGTCGGTTACGTCATGAGAGCTAGCTCGACACACATGACGAGCGCATAAAATGTGTGCCTTGGAAAGGGGAAATATTAGGAACACGAGTGGGCATACAGGAGCAAAGCATTCTGAATGCAAAGTCTTTATGTTCTACTTCTACTTCTGAATTAAACTTAAATAGGACCACTGTGCTACAATTACTTCATGTTATTCCACACGTTTCATTAACACTCAGGCTATAGTTGACATACTTGAAGACACTGAATCAGTACATCTGTGATATATTTTACTACAGGGTGGGCTATGAACTTTGTCCTGGTAAATGCAGATGCGTTGTACAGGTTGGGATATCATTGTAACTAAGAAGATCTTGAGCTTTCCTACCTGTCCCTCGAGGATGACAAACGAAGACATTTTGACAATCAACACTTGGGAAAAGAATGAATGCATTAACATTGTGGGTTTTTCAACTGGGAATAGGACTGTCCATTTTGAGCACCAAGAGGTGATATGCCAAAACTCCTTCCCAGTTAATCTGGGCTGGAACTGGATACCCTCGATGTTGCAAGTAGTTGATAAAGTAGTTGATAATCCTTAACCCAAGGCATTTATTTAACGTCCCTGGTTTCGTGGGACTTCACATTATACTGATGAGGGACTGCTGAAATAGGACATCATTGCACTCCAAGAAACACGGTTGACTGATCGCGTTATAATGGATGGAAGAAACACATGGAAGAAACACAGTGCAGAAGTATACCAACAGTGGTCGAATGGGTAGACCTAAAGGTGAACTATATATTAATGTAAACAACTCATATAAGTGAGGTGGCAGTATCTACTAACATATTTAGCATATTAGCAGAGTGATAAGCAGATTGACACGGCTTGGCAAGTGTACACCAGTACTGATTATAAATATATGCAATCCTCTGTGAGTAAAACACTCCATGGTTGTTAGAACGGCTGTTAAAGGATTATTAGAAAGAGGGATATATGACATTAATGCTACTGCAGCAATGCTATTGGGATATATTAATGCTATGATGCATGCATCACTGTCACAACACTATATTGATTAGTATGTAACGGTTTATTGATGAGCCACCCTCAACACAGGGAGTTCCTTCCCTCCCCACTCAAGGTGAGACACAACAAACTGTTTAGCAGATTATTGTATTCAGCCCTACTTCAGACACATATCATTCCCCTTGGATCACTTGGCCCTGAACTACCAATGAGCCAAGAACCAGGCTGGTGTACAGCAAAAATATTTGTATTTTTTTATATTAAAAGTAATACAGATCACACCGAAATGACATGTAATACCTTCTTTGTGGCTCACCATTAACTTCTTGTTACTCAAATCAATTGCGCAAATTCGTTTTTTTTAAAACACAAATCACAATTCTTCACTTTCTACAAATTTCACTTCAAGAAATAATGAAACTGATCAATAACCAAAACAATTATAAATGTAGTGCTGTGCAATTTTGATTTTTCTGCAGGCTTAAAAGGCTTTAAGGGGATAGGGATTCAAGATTGGTAGAAATATATATGGCAATTACGATTTCTCCCACACTTTTGGTTTAAAATAAACACAGGGTGATTTAGCGGTTGTTTTTCAGACCCTCCTACTTTGGTCTGTGTTGGGGAAGCTGGACAGAAAAATTGGAATGATTTGGGGAATGTTAGATTTGAGACCCCCTCCACCGAAAGTCCTGTGTTAGGGGAAAGTTGGACAAAAAGATTGGACTGATTTAAAAACAAAAATGCCCCTCTTCCTTAAAGAAGTCGGGGTCAACAGGACAAAAAGAATTACCCAATTCAATTATAGGCTATATTATTTCAGAGCACACTTGGAAGTGAACTTTGTTAATTTTGAATTTTAACAGAAATCACCCAGTCGAGTCCCACCAAATGGGGTATTATCATCTTTTTATTTAAGTAGGCTAAGGATCTACACAGTTTGGCCCCTCTGATCCATAATAAAGGGAAAGGATTTAAGGCAAGTAGACACCCTACCTTTTGGCTTCTCAGGACTCAGCTCCACTTACATAGAAAGCCTCTGTTTAAAGTTCAGTATAACCAGATACATGTCAGGACCCTCTGGAATGATAGGGCAGGCGTCTGGTCACTCAACTCTCAAGGATGGCCTCCCGCTCTCCACCATAGGACCCAGTTAGTGTTTAGGCTTTCCTAGAAATAGACATCTCCAGCTCCACCCAGATGCACTCTCAGCAACCTCCTCTGGTGTTTCCTTGCAGCTGTCAGATTGTAAGTTGGAGCAGAACTCCTTTTATGGTACATTTCAGCAGCCCTCTTCCTTCCTCCTAGTACAGTCCCCCTACATAGAAGCGATGACACCACCAGTTTTACAATCTTGAGGGAGTGCCCGGCAAGAGGTCACACAAATATGATTGAACAGTTACCCTTCTCTCTTCTGCCCACTCCAGCCCCCCTCTATGGATTGGTTTAAGAGTCTCGAGCAGACATATGGCTGCTTAATTTACAAACCACATTTTTTCTCATGTCACATTTTTGTCAAAAACTAGTTATGTGGCAAAACTTTCTAATTTGACTATAACTGCCATAATATACATATTTTTTGATTCAGCTAATCATGAGGAAATAAGATGACAGCCAGGTAAGCACCATTTTGTACAGCTGTGTGGCACTTTTATGCCATTTTCACAAAAGCATAACAGTTATGAATATGTCATTTATTACACAAATTCCTAATTTTACTCTTCACCCGTTTACCAACTCTCACATTTGGAACTTTTTCAGATGAGTCAGAAACACATCTTAGATGGCCATTACAGTTCCCTGCATCGTAGGTGGATGGATTTTATATCTCAAAAATTACATGGAAATTACCTAAGAAAATGGTACATAAATGAAGAAAATGCCTTATGGTTGCTGGGAAAAAGGCCTAAATTATAATATTCCTTTTAAATTATATGTAAATCTTCATTTGGGACAAATGGAAATTCTCTTGCATTCAGGCCACATGGTCTCACTCAGTCAGCCTGTAACCAGCATTTTTATTATTCTCTTTGTGTTTGCAGCTTGCTCTTTGAAGTTAGTTGCCTGTTTGAAGTGTAGCCCCCAATCTTCACACATTTTAGTCATGCTCCAGCTCAGGGGAACTTGTTCTGCAGTAACTGCTTTCAGAGTCAGCAAGCCTGCGGAGCACTAGAGTTTCCACACCTTTAGCAGGACACACTTTATTGCAGTTGTAATTAGATGGGGATGTCAGCTTACCAGACCTGCAGTGGGGGGATTTCCTTATGAAGTTTGCCCACCCACAAGCCATAACGGTTTGCCTTGGGCCAGCACACATTTTTCCATGGAAAACAAAGAGGCTTTTCAAATGTCACTGGTATTTTGCATGTTAAATATAACATACATTACTTTTTGTCACCACGCACCATGTGTTAAACCCTGAAATGTTCTGTTAACAGTGGTACATTTTCACATTTAAACTGTCATTTTTAGGCTCAGTGTTTAAAAATCCTGCTTTTCAGAAGAAAGGGACCTTCAGTTTTTACTTGCATTCACAAGCAAAGCCATTTTTGCCCTGGTAGATCTGAAGAGTCAGATCACCCAAATCATGGACAAAGGCAAGCCGGCTCTTCTGCTTCTTCTAGATCTCTCAGCCGCATCGCTAACGCCACACCCACGACAATCCACTGCGGGGTCCCTCAAGGCTCCTGCACTGCACCCACACTCTATAACTTGTTCACCAAGCCCCTCTTTGACAAACTTGACTCATACGGCATCACCTACACGAACTACGCGGACGACACACAAGTACTTCTACCCCTCTCAGGCTCATACAACGATGACGCGAAGGCACTCCATACTATCTACTCCATCATCAAGGCATGGATGGCAATTAATGGCCTCTGCCTCAATGGTGACAAGACCGAAATCTTGATACTAGGTCAACAGAACACCTTAGACAAACTGGACAAACTGTACACTAACTTCTCAATTGACAACTCCATCATCCCCGTGTCCACAGCCGTCAAGACACTGGGAGTATACCTTGACTCTTCGCTATCTATGACTAGACAAGTCAGCGCTATCACTTCCGCATCCGCACACACCACCAAACTTATAAACGCCATCAAGCCCTACCTCTCTAAACCTAACTGCCTCTCCATAGCGAGGGCAACCATTGGAGCCAAGTTGGACTACTGCAATGCTCTCCTAGCAGGCACATCAGCCAAAAACATAAATAGACTACAAATCACACAGAACAACGCTCTCCGGGCCGCTCTTAGTATCCCAAGAAGAGAGCATATCACCCAGGCCAGGCTCTCAGCCCAATGGCTCCCAGTCAAAGAACGGATCACCCTCAAAATCCTCACCCTCACTCACAAATGCCTCTCCTTCTCCGCCCCGTCCTATTTTTCAGATACCATCCTCAAACCTTCCTCCACACGTCCCACCAGGACGCAATACGCTAACCTACTCTGCACCCCACGCATCAAAAAAGCCAAAGCCGGAGGTCTAGGTTTTCCCTACATTGCAGCACAGACATGGAACGCTCTCCCTTCAGACATCCGAACGGAAAACTCACTTCCCATCTTTCGCAGGAAACTGAAAACCTTGTTCCTTGCTAAATAACTAGCAAATTTCAGGAAGCCATGTAAATATACTGCCTTGCTATTGTATATATTTCCTCTGTAATTTATGTATTATTGTAACTACGGTTTCCTTTGCAACTAAGATGTCTGTAACAAGCGCCACGATGCTTCTGGGCTGATGTGCGCTCAACAAATTTGAATAAATAAATAAATACATTTTTGTGTCAGTGTTGAAAATTCTGCTTCTCATGTGACAGGGACCTTCAGTTTTCCCTTGCAGCCACATATGCAAACACGTTTTGTGTCAGTGTTGAAAATCCTGCTTTTCATGTTAAAGGGACTTTGAATGCACCCCACAGGTATATGGAATATCTCACAGGGGACATTGAAACAACAAACAACAGATAGCAATGGTATGACCTGGTATGATTTATTTACATCTCTGCAAATGTTGAAAGGATGCTGTGCAGGTGATATCCTGGGATGGTACACTAGGGTGACAGACAAATCTGCTACTAGTGTGGATTATTTTTTCTTTAGTGAGAACAACATCTAAACTATGACAGTGCAAGTTACAGAGGAAAGTGATCTTTATCCAGTTATAGTGCAATGGGCAGAACATAAACAACTAATGCTTGTGAGGGATCTTGCAGGTGTGGTAGAAAATACCAGTGCAGAACATTAAGTTAAATGAAACTCCCATACCTGGACAGGGCCCATGTTAAGGCTCATATATTGGGGAATTAATTGCTACTTGGAGTTGAATGTTTCATCTTGATGCTAAAAGAAAAGAAGCAATCATCGCAATCTCTGCCATGTCAAAGGCATTATTCGCAGACCCACTAGGAGTGGTATTAACCAATGGTTTCTTGGGACAGTGTTTGGGAGATTTTTCATTTTTATGCCATATCCTCTCTATCTGTGAGACCCTCCAGCACTTTTTGCTGGACTCTTGGACCTTTTTCCTATTCTCAGGAATTAGGGGAGCCATTTTCCCCTCATTCATTTTGTTTGCTCTGCCTCTGGGAACCCTTATTCAGTCTGCTTTACTTTATTATATGGAGTCTTGCTTTCTTCCATACTTTTTAAAGGCATTTGTAATTTATCTTTTGCAGCAAACAGCATACTTTGTGTAGTGTTGCTGGAAGCCCTTTGGCTTTCCTTTTTATATTATTTTATTTTCCTTGAGAACTAAGTTTCTCAAGGTTAGAAGAATACTTCTTATCCTTCTTAACTTTTCCCTATCTGAGATCAGCACACAGCAATAGATTATCCCCTTTCTCACTGCTCCTGTAACATTTCTGTTACATTGACAAGCATACAATTATGCCTGTTGATAGTGGACATGTTCAACTGACATTTGTGAGATTTTTTACCACATTCTGTTTCCACATCTGCGGTTTACACACAGAAGAGTTACCATTGACCCACAATGATGGCTTCTTTTTTTGCCATTTCTAATATGCTAGTTCTTTCTTGGTCCTTCTTTTACCATCCTGGGTGGGGGAGGTCCTGGTTTCACTTTTGTCTTAGGTGGAAACCCTCTATGTAGACCGCAGAGGCTCTAGTGTGTCTGAAAGGACAGGAAACAGGGGAGCTCCAGAAACTCTGCTATCCTTCGTCTTCTGGTATGCCTGAGCGACACCAGTTCCCAAAGGGGGGCTTGCTGTCTTGATTGGACAGGCACCAAACCCCTTCTGTACACTGCAGTGAGAGTTTGCTGAGGATGATTGTGAATTACTGATTAAAGGTGCGGATCCTGAGGAAGAAGACAGGTTGATCACTACAACAGAGAACCAAAGAAGATGACCAGAAATGCCTGCAGCCCCTTTCAGCAACCGCAAAGAGACCACTGCTGTCCTGACCCCATTTTCAAATCGACAGAGGAGCTCCAAAGAAGACAACTCCTTCCCTTTGGCTAGCGGGAACAATCAGACAGTAACTAATCTGCAAATTGAGCCATCCCACGATTGCTGTGACCTTCCTGGGCTGAAAACCGCCAATACCCTGGGACAACTTTGCAGTGCATCATCTTCCCGAGAACCAACTCTCCTGAATCATTGGTGGACTCCTTCAGGGCCTCCAGAAGCAATAAATCCCTCCTCAAAGTCCCCTCACCAGAGTCAAGGACCGAGTAAGTGAGGTGAATCTTTCAGACGAGAACCATTCTCGCTTGGAGCCTGTGAAAAGGTGCCAAAACTGCAGACCAACATTAGAGCATAAAGAATACTTTGCTAGAAGCCCTTTCTCTCGACTGATGCTGTGACATCCCTTCCAGAGTCCCTCCTTTTGTCGCCACGACCAAGGAAAAGCAGACCGGATTCACCCCAGCTGCACCATGAAATAATCCAACTGCATCTTCTTCACAATTCCTAAGGTACTGTGGGACTCATGGTAGTACATACTACAAGTCCTTCTGTCGCTCCTTTGCTGCTGGAGTGCTGATTCTGGTGTTTGGGATTTCACCCATAGCATTTGCCCAGCCTAATGCTTGTGCGCCTGGGGGGCCTTTATCAAGGTCCCTGAAACCTTTGACCATCTAATGTAGTCTGCCTCTTTGTAACAGAAGAATCTTTTGGAACATTGCCTTTTCTGCGGCTGTGCTTTACCTCCAATCTGTCTTTGAAGAACTCATACTTAGATAGGGTTGGGCTGCTAAAGCATTTAGGCCTCCTAGAAGTATTTCTTTTTTTTTATTGAATGATTCCGTTTAGAAACAAACTTTTCCACTCATATTCAAATTTCATAATATAAACATGAATAATTACATGGCCGTGTTGTTATGGTTAAGTTGCTAAACCCATAGGAAGAACAGTTTTTGGGTGGCTTATAACTTCGCTCCCACTGGACGAATCATCACCAAACTTTGCAAGAGGTGTGGAGTGATCTCGATGAATATAAAGAAGGGGTAGCGGCAGTGGGATCCCCACTGCCATTCCGTTTTAATGACTTAGATAAAAGGTTGCCGCCAAGATGGCAGGGCCGGTTAAGACAGCGAGTAGGAAACATGCTGGTGAGCAAGACGAAGAAGTGGACGGTAAGTAAGATAGGAAGAAAGCACAAATTACAAATGCCACTGACACACAAAGGGGCAGGAAGGCCGTACTATATTCCGTGGGCCAAAATGGATAAAAACAATTTGGTGAAGCTTCTCCCCCCCGCTCTCGGGGGGGGTGGGGAAATGGATAACCATGTTCGAGAAGAACACAGCAGGAGTCCCATTAGCAATAGGGGACGTGAAAAGCTTGTTGGTGTCCGCTGTTGGTGATCAAGCAGACGCCGTATGGATGAAGGCGGGGTTCCCGGGAGTGACAATGAGCTGTGACCGCCATGATGGATCGCCATTTAATAACGTTAGAGCACAAGTATGGGATGCATTGCTGCGCACGTTTCCAGATATTCCAGATTTATACTTAGTGGTGCAGTGCACAATGGGAGAGGAGGAGGAGCCTATGCAATTCATCGTCTGGGTGCAAGACCTGTGGAGAAGTGAAACAGGTACGGCGTGGGATCAATCCCCCTCCCTGTTTCATTTCATAATCAGAAAGGGGCTTCCGAAGGAGGTACAGAAGGCCTTGGATAAAATAGCTGGTATAGAAGCCAAGGGCTGGCCTGAGATCCAAAGCATAATTGTACACCATTGTAGGAGGATCAAAGAAAGAGAAAAGGAGATAGCACAGAAAAGATTGGCTGACAAAGCAAAATGAGTACAGAATAAGCTAGTGAAGGTCGCAGCACTGGGCTGCAGGAGGACAAGAACAGTGGACGGAGAAGAACAATACGGAGGGTCCCAGTGGCAAGGAAGACCAACAAGAGGACGAGGTGAGTACAGGGGGCCACGAGGGGGATTTGGAGGAATGGGAAACAGAGGTTTTGGTGGGCCTGGGATGAGAGGAGGACCACAAAGGTCATGTTGGAACTGTGGAAGATGGGGGCACTATTCAAGAGATTGTAGAATACGACCTGCGGGGTACTTTGAAGGACAGCCCCCTATGGGAAATGAACAGCAATATGGACATCCACACCCAGGAAGCCCCTATGGATTACCTATGGGAGGGGGCGGGCAAGGTGACCAATATTATAATGAGCCCCAAATGCAGCAAAGACAGCAACCCCCGCAACAACAGCCACAACAGAGGGGAGCACAACAGCCTATGGCCAGACAAAATGCAGTAGGAAACGCAAACAATAACATTTTTGTGACATCTGCTAATGGTGCACCTGCAACGTTTCACGGCACGGCAGTAATACGAGATAATGTTTTCTCAATGCCATGAACTGAGACTTATGCAGATTAGGACAGCCCACAGAAGGCACTTGCGTGTCCAGTCCTATCCACTACCCTACGTGCAGAAGAGGAACCACTAGTGGGAGCAGAGATAGGAAATAAGCAGTTTATCTTTATGGTAGACTCAGTAGCAGAAAAATCATGTCTCATGGAAGGGCGGTTTCCGCTCTCGAGAAGAAATTTGGAAAAGCAGGGGTTCTCTCTGGCTATTTTAAAAGTTCCTTACACAAAAGATCTTGACATATCAGTGGGAGGAAAAACAGTGCGCGCACCCTTACTGTATCATGAAGACGTGCCAATCAATTTGCTGGGAAGAGATTTGTTGAGTAAATTACATATGACCATCTCCTTTACCGAGCGGGGAATAGTGTGTTGAACTCCAGGAGTATGCGCCGTATGAGCAATGCTAATGATCAGTACTATGAAAAATGAAGTTTCAGTAAAAGGGGTGCCCACTGACATGGACATGTTCATTTACGGCATCAGAGTGTTGGCCCGGGTGGTGCCAGAGATAACAAGAAAGGAATGTAGGGTGCCTGCAGATTTTATCTTCCGCCCAATTGTGAATACAGACGTTGTACCAGGAACCCTCTTGTCCATTGACCTAGAGGGGGTTCAGGTCTCAAGCAAACTTATTGCAGTGATAGGATTGGACACACGGGGATGCGAATGGAGAACCGTACTATGCATAGACCCAAACATAATGTTGCACAATTTAATCGATGAAGAGCTTTTTACTGATAATGAGAGTGATTGGGAGATAATAATGGAAATAAGTATACCATGTGACATCATGATTCAATACAGGGAAATACACAACCCACTCATGGCCAGTGTTAACGTGCCACCTACAATGTTTGAGGAAGATATGGAAAGAGTACTGCCTGAGATCTGGACCACAGGTCCCCATGATGTAGGATTATTGCATGAAGTAATACCAATTAAGATAAAATTAAAGCCAGGTGCCATACCCCCAAGAGTCAACCAGTACCCACTATCAAAAGAAGAGGAAGAAGGAATAAGAGAAACAATAAGTGCTCTGTTAAAACAAGGAATCGTAGTTCTATCCAACTCCCCATGTAATACAGCAATTTTTCTGATCAAAAAGCAAAAGGAAGGGCATGGAGAATGATACAAGATCTCTGCCCACTCAATGACGTCATTCAGAAAGAGCTCCCATTAGTCCCTAACCCGGCATTAATACTATGCAGCATACCCAAAGACGCCACATGTTTTACAGTGGTAGATTTGAAAAATGCTTTCTTTTCTATACCACTCGATCCAAGCTCCCAGTACCTCACGGCAATCATGCTAGGGGGGAACAGGTACGAACATTGCAGATTACCACAGGGATATTGTGAAAGCCCAAGCATTTTCAATAGGATCTTACACGAAGATCTTGGAAATATTGATGTAGAGAGCACGATAATACAATATGTAGATGATCTGCTCATCTGCAGCAAAACTGAAGAAAAATGTAGAGAAGACTCTGTAACATTGTTGAATTTACTAGCTGCAAAAGGATATAAGGTAGATAAAGGAAAATTGCAATACTGCCTAGCTGTGGTCCTATAGTTAGGACACCTAATATCTAAAGATGGCAAAAGAATACTTCCTGACAGGGCAGCGGCCATATGCCACATGACAATACCAAAAACTGTAAAAGTTATGCAGAAATTTCTCTGCATCTGTAATTACTGCCAAGCCTGGATACTTGATTATGCAGCCTACACGCGCCCATTGCTACAGGCACTGAAAGAGTCCCAAAAGAATAATGTCCCAATGAAATGGACAAATGAAATGATGACACAATACTTCAAGCTACAAGACCTGATCGCACACGCACCAGTTCTCGCAAACCCAGATTATGACAGGGAATTTTACCTATTCTCACACTGCAATGGAACACTGATGACTGCAGTATTAACACAGAAAATGTCCCTAGGCCACAAGCCATTGGCCTACTTCAGCGGAACGCTGGAAGCGGTAATGCAAGATCACTTTGCATGCGAACAAGCTCTCGCTGCAGCAGCCTTCGCCATTGAAAAGAGCATCACGATTGTAATTGGCTGCTCAGTAACGTTGTATGCGGAGCATTCACTCTTTGCAATTTCAGAGCGGTCCAAATCAACGTTGACAACACAGAGAGCAACAGCTTCTGAGATAATAATCTCCAGCCCAAATGTGCATGTAGTGAGATGTAAAACAGTTAATCCAGCCACGTTCATTACAGAGCCATGTACTGTGCAAGACATGCAGGAGCACGACGGTGCAACATACGAGGGAGAGGAAGATATTATCCTCAAAGCAAGTGAGACCACATTACAGGAAGGAGAAATATACTTCATAGATGGGTCAGCATCCATAGATACTGAAACAGGGGAAAAACATGTAGGGATGGCCGTGGTAAGAATGGAAGAAGACAACTATGAAACGATTGTCCAAAAACACCTCCCTTCTCATTTTTCTGCACAAGCAGCTGAACTGTTGGCATTAATTGAAGCACTGCATACAGCAAAAGGATGTGCAGTGACCATATATTCAGATTTAGCATATGCCACAACAACGGTACATTCGGGATTATCACGATGGCAACGAAGAGGGTTCCGACGGGCAGATGGGTCGCCAGTTCAACATGCAACATTACTGAATGAATCAATAGAAGCATTAGCAGAACCATCAGTAGTGGCGGTGGTGAAATGCCAAGCCCATACTAATAACACAGATGCAATCTCACTAGGAAATGCGGCAGCAGACGCAGCAGCGAAAGATGCCTCGTATTTCAATGTACCCCCAACAATTGAATGTATTGTCAAAACACCCACTGCACAACCATTAGAAGAAGGGCATAACAATACACCAATAACACAAATAATAGAGTTGCAGAGGAGAGCCCCAATGGAAGAGCAAGAAGTATGGGCCAAACAATGGTGTAAGCAATCAACAACAGATCTGATCTGGAGACAGGAGGTAACTGGGAAGGTAGTGAGGCCAGTGGAATTATTAGAAGTAGCATTCCAACAGCTGCTTTTCCCGGCCCATGTAGCAAAAAAACATATCGCAGCAGACATGCAGAAGCACTGGTTTGTTCCCAATCTGCAGGAGCATTTGTCAAAATTCATTATACAATGCATGACATGCCAGACATACAGTTCAGGAATGACTCTAAGAACATTGCGAGGAACCTTACCGCGTCCTGTGGGGCCCTTCAGAGAGCTCCACATTGATTATGCAGACATGGGGGAGAATTGTAATGGGGCAAGATACTTGATTGTGGTGGTATGCCCCTTCTCAAGATGGGTCAAGGCAGGACCATGCACCCACCCGGACGCGAAGTGTGCTGCCAAGTTTTTGGTGCGGGAGGTGTTCTCAAGGTGGGGAATTTGCGATGTCATAAGATCAGACAACGGCACACATTTTGTGAATGACCTCTTCAAGGAAGTGACATCGCTTCTAGGGGTTAAGGACACATTGTGTTCTATTTACCATCCAATTGCTAACGGAGTGGTGGAGAAGATCAACAGCCTTCTAAAAAGTAAATTGTCAAAATTGTGCAACACACTCAAGAAGAATTGAGTGTATTGGCTGCCCCTAGCACTGTTCTAACTCAGAACGCAACCAAGAAAAGACCACGATTTAAGCCCCATGAAATTGTAACTGGCAGGCATATCCATACGCTACTCTCCCTGATAAGAAAAGCATTGGATGCACACTGGGCTGCCACAGTGCTGGGGGACGAATTTAAAGAATACCTTACCCAGTTGACGCGCGCAGTGTGTAGCATAGCGTGACAAATTTCACCACCCTTTACTGAGAATGCTGAGACAGACACTGTAACTCCAGCCCCAGACAGCCCAAGTGGCCCATTAATGCCAGGAGATAATGTATACGTAAGGAGTTTTGTTCGGCGGTGGAACTCGCCAAGGTTTCATGGACCCTATGAGGTCGTCTATTGCACACCCACAGCAGTTAAAGTGAAGGGACTGAAGTATTGGGTGCATCTTTCAGATGTGAGGAAGGCATGCGATACAGCACACCCTCGGTGTGAGCAAACAAGCACCACTGAAATAGTGAATAAAAATGAAAAGTAATTAAAAAGAGTGTAAAAGAAACAATGTATGTGAATGTGCTTGCATGACTCTCTCTCTCTCTCTCTCTCTCTCTCTCTCCCTTTTGCTCATCCTTTCTTTCTATCTCTCGGCCGTGTGTTCTGTACCCTCTATTAAAGTGAACAAAAAGAAACATAAAGTGTGTACATACAGAAATGATGTTAGTAGCTCACTACAAGTAAAAAGTGCACAATCAGTAGAAAAGCATTATTGAAAAAGATTCATAGTAATACGTATGTAACTAATAAGAAGAATATCACAAATAGTAATAAACTATGCAATGTAAACAATTAATGTATTCTCATCACTTAACCATTTTATATCGCCCCTACAGGTAACGCAATGGCCGAAAGGAGCATGCTCACAGAAAATGACTTAATGTTAGTTAGCGATAAGATTGCCAATAGAGCCAATAAGTATAGTAATGGTGAGTGTGCCTTAAAGTATTCTGCAGTCTTGCTATCTGTGATGCTATTCTTCATGGCTTGGTACTATACGCTCTTATGTCTTGTCCATGATATGAACAGAGGGGGGAGCAGGGCACAGCTGATACGGGAAGGGTCAGTACTAATATGGAAAGGGGTAAAAACAATGTGGAAAGAAACCTATTCTGCTAATGATAATGATGCTAATGTAACCTACACTATGATGCATCTTATTGACACGGCAACTGTCCCTCTCCTAGCAATTGCTGCTACAAGCCTGTATAATAACAATGAAACAAACAAATATGATGGTGACTATTTTTGGTCAAATGAACTAACCGAAAAGAACATTAATGTACAGACAACCAGAGACCCTACCTCATTTTATGTTGCTGCTACTCATGAACCACTGGACCGCTAACTGAACACACAGTAAATAATATTAATGACACAGCATGGTCTGGGGTGTTCCCAATACATTATCGAAAGGTTAGGAGTTACCGCAAGGGGATAGGAAAAAGTGGGGCAGATGGGAAAAAATAAGATCTATCATGGCCTGGGATTAGTTGAAATAGAAGACCCCCGCCACCCCGACCAGTCAAATAAATGGTACTCAGACATGAGTGCCACAGTAAAGCAAGCCACGAATGAGAGCTGCTATGTTTGCTCTCTCATACCGCACGCATCAGGGATGCCCAAAATACTGGTGCCGCAAGAGGTGCCCTTGACAGACGCCCATTGTTTAATTAATCTCATATTGTGTAGGATTGGGAGCACCTTCCAGGCACACACAGTCACAACAGAGATGCTGCAGAAGGAGAGAACGTGCACAAGCAGACGCCAAGGAGTAATACGCATCAAAGAACCCTTCTTCGTTATAAAAGGAACGAGATTCCCAGAAAATAAATGGCATGACAAAACGATTGAGTGCAAAGCTGAGGCACTCAGAGGACTGACTGAAGAGAACTTTCAATGGATAAAAGAAACATGTACCCCCGTCTGGTCCCAGCACATTGCCAAACTCACGTGGGTCACAGCACTAGAAAAGCCAATCAAGACGCAAAAAGAGATACCACATGAACTATGCTTTCACGGAGAAGGAAAAGTGCCCATGGGTGTCAACAGGCAATGCAATAAGACAATTATAATTCCAGACATGAAGAAAGGCACAGTGGCTCTCATGGAAATGTATTGGATCTGTAGCAAACAAGCATACCTGCATCTCCCGGCGTCATGGAAGGGCACTTGCGCCCTAGCCACCCTACCTTCAGCTCTGATGGTAATCCCAGAAAGTCACATCCAAGGTGGGAAAGGAGAATCGGCTGTCATATCGGTAGCAGAAGAATCGGCTGGCATATCGGCAGCAGAGCAATCGGCTGACACATCGGCAGTGCCCCAACCAGAAGTAACAGAGCCTCCAGCATATGAACTGTTGTCAGAAAACAACTTAAAAGACAAACTCTCTTGCAAAAGGAGATCATCCAATTATATCTCCTCTGAATCATCTGCTCTTCTTGCAGCAATCCTGCCGAAGTATAAACTCTTCACTCCGCAGAGACATTCTTTGCTTCGCTCCTAACACCAGGACTCCAGGCCCGAACTAACGCCAAGTGGTTACAAATAGTGCGCTGGGAGCTGATCCAACTCGCCAACGACACTGAAGAAGGGTTTAACGTGATAAAAGTGGAGCTCTGTGCCTTGCGCCTAATGACAATGCCGACCGGTACGTCGTAGATCTCCTCACTGCGATGGATGGCGGTGTTTGCTGAAAAAATCGGGAGCGCATGTTGCACATTCATGCCATCTGAAGATGCAGATAATGGAACACTTTCCCATGTCATATCAGCAGTAGACAGCCTGGGAGAAAGGGTGTCAAAAGAAGGGGGAGTGGAACCAACCACCTGGTTTGACAACATGTTCAGCTGGATACCATCCTGGTTCAACATAATGATTTTCGTTCATATCATTGTCTTCATAATGCTATTTTTCTGTGTGTGCCAATTAGGTATCCGATGTTGTGCAAAACCTATGCCTAATTCAGCTATGATGATGGAAGCGATGGGCCGACAAGCAACGGTAACAATCATGATAGATGCCCATATGCACACTGGGGAACCTAATCCATCAAAACATCGCATGACAGCAGTATACCACCAGAATGGGGACAGGGTTGACAATCTACATCATACCACCATAAAAAAAACCAGACAGCTGCAATGGTACAATGAAGTGTGGGTTGACCGGGATGGGGATGGAGGGATATATATGATATGTACCCCTGATGAATATGCAAGGAAAGGGCACAGCCTGAAAATCGTATGTAGGGCATGGGTGCCCATAAAAGGCACACCAGCTTGGGATGAAGCAATAGCTGAAGCTGAGTATTATTGAAGGGAGAACAAAAAGAACTGATAGTTTGTTACTTTAGATGTAACGAAAGGGGGGAATGTGTAACGAAAGGGGGGAATGTGCGGGAGTAAGGGGGCAGTAGGCCCCCCGTCCCTCCTTTCCTTAGTACAAACTTGGACCATGTGCCTCCAATGGTGGGGAGTGCCCCTGTTACCCTTATGCAATGTCAGCAGGACACAAGTCATCCATTTTTGTACCCCCTTGACTCCATCTTGGAAACTAGGCCTCATTGTGATAATATGAAAAGGTTTCTCTCCCCTTTGCAGCTCCGTGCACACAGCACACATGGCCCCCAACTTTTCTCTCGCCTTGTCAGAAAAACTCTGCAGCTCCATTCTAGCGCTGAAGCAGGAGGTAATTGCAACAAAGAATAAATGTAAGATCTCACTCTTCCTCTAAGATCACTGCCCTGCATGTGAACCGGCTTGAGCCAAGCACTGTAGCTCACCCACATCCACAAATCTGTCCATTCCCCCTTGCCCTCGCCATTGGAAAATTACTGCCAGTGTAACCTGTGTCCCTGCAAATGTATTCTTTTGATGTACCAGACATGCGATCTCGCCATGATGTCCACCAAGCAGGCCCAGCTAACATTAGACCCCTGTCACAGTATATTGTCTCCGACTGCTAACAAATGCCAATGTGCCTTAGATTCTTTATGAGTCCAGACCCTCGCTTCAATCAATGTTATCATGATGGTCAAAATCCTTTAACCTGATGCGCTATATAAGCCACTGTTATTAACGATGTAAATACATGTGTGAAATTCATAGGTTTACAATGACTTGTTCAAACGAATTGCAAATGATCATTATTTAGTGCATGCTTCACAAAGATGTATTATGTTAGCTCAGGTAGTGACCACCCCACTTCACAGCAATCTGACCTTCACCCCTCCTGGACACTGACAACGGGATCATGTGAAGTCCACCCTCCCAGCAAAGGAGCGACTAATCCGGATGGAACCGTGACGCCACCGCCATATAGTACTATACTGACTGTCCAATGCTGCGCCAACTCAATGCCCTATGTTAATTGCGTCATCTATGACAATTTTCTCCTTCAATAATGTGATGTAATTGTGATATTTGGCAGAGCGCTCTCAGGCAGCAGAGTTCTTTGGATGCCAATTACATAAACTATTTTTTGAACTCTCGCAACCTGTCCTCTTAGCCTTATTCCCCATCTGGGGTGTGTCTCATTTATTCTTATTGCACGTAGTAAGACGGGGATGGCGCCCTCACTGCTTTGATCATGTGGGAGGATAGGACCTGTTGCTTGAGAATGTAGAAGTAGACAAGTGTATTTTCATGATCCCACCGCCTACCCCAATGGATTAGCGGTTCTGCTTACATATCACCTGCCATCAGCAATGATGCCTCTGAGTGCCCTGTATGGCCCAGGTCCATTGCAAGCACCCCAACATGGCCAACAGCCACAATATCAGTATCAGGCATCAGCACAACAACAGAAAATGCAACCCTTGACCACAAATGCTGCACCAGTGTACATACAACAGCAAACAAAACTGTTTGTATCCCAACCATGGGATAAAAAACATCTGCCACACAGCACAGTGACGCACTATACAGGGGCGAGTGTGGTGGGAGGTACTCCTTCCTATTCCCAGGGTCAATCACTTACCCATGTTTGGACAGTTTACCGAGAGCCCTAACATGCCCATTCCTGTCGATCACTGCAGACCCGGAAGATGAACCACTGGCAGGTGTGAAGCTAGGTAACAAGTCATTCATTTTTATGGTTTATACAGGTGAAACAAAATCAAATGTATAAAGAAGGGTGCTTCCCCTTATCAGGCAAGGTAATGGGCATGCAGGGGTTCTCTGGTGCGATAAAATTGGTTCCCTTTACAGACAATTTTCCCATCCAGGTAGGTACTCAAGAAGTGTCAGCCCTGCTTTTATTTTCAGCAGAAACACCAGTGAACTTGTTAGGCAGGGACCAGCTAAGCAAGCTAAATATGATGATTTCATTCATAGAAGAAGGGGTAGTGTGTTCCAAACATAGAATTTGTTATGCTAGGGTTGTGGCATTAATATGAGCATTGTATAGTCACAGAGTTATTAGAGGAATACCCTTGCACCCGAGTTTGTTTTTCTATGGAGTGACATTGTTGTTGGAATGGGCGCCTGGCATTAAGAACAAACCATGTTCAGGTCAGCAGTTCCCCCACGACCATGCTCTGTGTACCATTAGCACTCTCGATTTGGAAGCGGTGATGATTGTGAAAGACAAGGTAGTGTTAATAGGGTCTGATGAGGAGGGAGATGAGGGGCATACAAATTTGTGTATTGAGCCATTCCAGCCACTAAGAGGGGTGTCTGATGGACAGTTGTTTGATGATGTTGACAATGATGGAGAGATGATCTTTGAGATACGCATTCTGTTTCAAATAATGGTTCCTCATAGACAGATATCCTATCCTATACCTATTGCCAAATCTATGCCAGCACATCTACAGAAAGACATGGAAAAGATACACAGCACTTTGTAGACCGACAATCCCCATGATGTAAGGCTCTTGAAGAGCATAGTAGCTGTCCATATCAAGTTGAAGCAGGGCACAATGCTACGCAGAGTACGACAGTATCCATTATTTCGAGAAGCAAATGAGGTAATACAAGTGACAATTGCGACGTTATGGAAGCAGTGCATCATAGTACCTTCAGAGTCCCCATGCAGCACTGCAATATATCCTGTCAAAAAAGCGAAAGGGTCAAGTTGGAGGGTGATACAGGATCTCAGCCCATTGAATAATAGTCTAGAAGCTGAATTTCCAGTAGTCCCAAATCCTGTCAAAATCTTTTGCAACTTACCCACTAAGGCTATATATGTTACTGTTCCATTGCACCCTGATATTCAAGACCTAACTGTGTTTATGTATCGCAAAAGAAAGATTCCAACACACAAGATTTCCTCAGGGGTACTGTGAGTTCTCCAGCATTTTCAACAGAGTACTCCATATGGACTTGGGTAGCATAGATGTAAAGAGCATTATTATCAAGTATGTAAATGACCTCCTAGTGTCCAGCATGACAGAAGACCAGCGTAGAGAAGATTCAGTACACTGCTGACACTGCTTACAAAGAAAGGATATAAAGTGGACAAGGATAACATTCAATACTGTCAGAAGGATGTGGTGTATTTTGACAGATTATATCATCTGCAGGCAAACGAGTAATATCAGAAAGAGCAGCTGCAGTTCAGAACACACCACAGCCAACCACGGTGAAAGTAATTCAGTAGGTTTTGGGGTCATGTAACTATTGTAGACCATGGATTTGTGACTGCTCTAGCTACACAAAGCCTCTGCTGCAAGGACTCAAGGAAGCACAGGTTAGCAAAGGAACGCTTACATGCTCAGAAGAAATGAATGCATGTTTCCAGGAACTCAAGAATGTTATAAGAAATGCACCAGTGTTAGCAATTCCCAATTATAAAAGAGAGTTCTATTTGTTTTTACATTCCAATAGACAGGTCATGACAGCAGTGTTGACCCAGACAACAACCATTGGACACAAGCTCTTGGCATATTACAAGGGAATATTAGATTCAGTGATGCAGGACCAATTTCCTTGTGAAAAGGCACTGGCCGCTGCAGCCTTTGCAATTGAAAAGTACTCCACAGTAAACATGGGCTGTTCCCTAATGCTATATGTAGAGCATGCAGTATTTAAAATACTTGAGCGATCCAAGTCCACTTTAACTACACAAAGGGCTTCCGCATATGAAGTTATCGTGTCAAGCCCTTCCATTCACATTGTGAGGTGTCGTACAGTAAACCCTGCCACATTTATTGCAATACCTGTTCAGCCAGGGGAGGAAGTGCATGATTGTGTAACATATGAAGGCCTTGAGGATGATTTAATACAGGCAAGGAAGGATACACTTAAAGAATGGGAGGTCCTTTTCATTGATGGGTCTTCGACCATTGACCATGCGACAGGACAGAGACATAAAGGTGCAGCAGTGGAGCACCTTTTATGAATGGAGTATGAGGTCATAGTTCAAAAAAGGTTACCAACACCTTCAGCACAGGCAGCAGAACTGATTGCATTAATTGAAGCATTACAAGCACCACACAAGTATTTACTAACCATATATTTCAACTCTTCATACGTTACCAGTACTGTACATTCAGGGTTGTCCATATGGAAAAAGGAGAGGCATGCAACATTGTTGTAAAGATTGAGTTATGCCTTGTCCCACCCAACGATAGTAGCAGTGGTTACATACACTGCCCACACCCAAAATACAGACTCCGCTTGACTCTGCAATGATGCCCCAGAAAGGGCCGCCAAAGAAACAGCATTTACAAACACTGTCCATCACTGCATATCCTGAGGTTGCCATTCAACAGCTCCAGTTAGCAATACCATATACAGCAGTACCGCTTACACAAATAATTGAATTACAGGGTCAGGAATGAGAAGGCTTTGTGAGTTAAAAGGGGGTGATCACTTTCACCAACCGACTTTGTATGGAGACAAAACATTACAGGTAAAATACTGTATGGATGGCCCTCTAATCACCTTAACCAAGCAGGCCCACCACTTAAGAAGCAAGTGTATGTTTGTATGTAAAGCAAGTTTATTGTACAATCATCTGGGGAGCAGCTAGATGACCCTGGCGAGCCAAACTAACCCAAGTCTCGCTGAACCACATAAGGTGACACATTATATACATTTTTTCAAACAGTTAAAACGCTCTCATATATTTTATTACAATCCACCCCCACATGTGATTGGACAAAACCTAACAAAGAAATCCCATCTTACCCCAATTCTTCCAGTCTCATTGACCATTTGTTATGTTAACTACTATCTTCAGATCATAACATAACACACCACTTCTTGGGATTCGTCCACGGTAGGTCATGACATTTGTTAGGACAGTTTTTCAGAAGTCCAACTAAGGGCTTAATAAAACCATTCAACTGAGACAGTACAAGACTCCACTTTGTGTATAAGGCTTTCCCACTTGATTATATGGTAGCATAAACAGGGCAGCCAGGCTTATCTTAGGAGGGAGAGAGGACTGTAGGAAGTTACAAAGAACTTGTACTATACCAAGGGTCCAACAGAAATACTGATGACCAGAAATATTATAACATATAATGGTTTCTTGTGAATACAGTCAGGCCAAGTTAGGTCTTGAGTTAAGTACTTTGTCATGGAGTCATATACACATTATAAAAATACACCACAATGCTTGAAGATACACTGAACAGAGCATAAACCTTCTTCAGAATAAATAACACTAATTCTAGGGAAGTCAGAATTATCAAACACATTTAGTATAGGACATAGCTATTCATGGGGAGTAAAGCCATAAATTACTTTCTGATTACTTTCAGTAATACAAGGGTAGAAGAACCTAGCAGTTGTGCAGCGAAACTCAGTTAAGGAATACCTGTCTGAATAGTGGAACACTCATTCAAGGAACAGTAGAAAACTATAACTGCATTCGGAATAACACACAGTTATGCTAGGTGAGTAAGACCTTTTGGTGCAATATACAATTACAGTTGCTTTTCAGCTCAGTGGAACACAGACTAAGGTAAGCAAGAACTCTTTACACTGATTAAGGATTGTACCAAGCAGACCAAGGTCAGCTATACCTACAGAACACTTTTTAAGAATGGCACAAAGCTATTCTAGGCAGGTAAAACCTAATGTTGCAATGCACTATTACATTTTTAGGTCAGTGGAACACAGACCAAGGCAAGCAATAACTTTCAAACTTATTTTAGGATGGCCTAAGGCAGACCAAGGTAAGCAAAACCCATATGCTTTTTAAAGGAAATACCAGCAACTTAAAGGTAGGTATACACCTAAGACTGTTTTATCATCTGTATAAAACAGACCAGGGAAAGCAAACCCCAATGTTACACTTTATGAATGACTCAATGTTATTCTAGGTAGGTAAAACCCAAGGCAGACTTTGTTTAGACAAGCTATACAGGGGAAGCATGACCCAGTTGGTGAACTTACACACTAATATTATGTAAGAAATAGTTAAGGGAAGCCAACAGAATTGCTTTTGGGAAGAAGCACACAAAGTAAAACAACCTTACATGTACCTTTCAGAATGGCACAACATACATTCACTTTCAGAGTTACAGTTACCAACTTACTCCTTCACAAGTAAGTACACTTTAAAACATCTGTTATATTTTTCAAGGCGGAATCTTTTTCTTATCCAGTCCTTCCCTATTCTATTGCATGAGTTATCTCAGAGGTAGAAGAGGGACCCCAGTGGTTAAGGTTCCAGCTGTAGGCATGGTGAGATACAATTCAGATGCAGAAAAAAACAGAGTTTCTGTGGAAGACTGTCCTGTTCACACAAGTAAGTAGTTCAATTTAGAGTCAGTTAGGGTTCAGGGACTTCAGGGAAGACACCCTAGGAGGATTCCAGAAGTGGGCCTGGTTGAACTGGATGAGAGGACTCCCAATCACAGAAAACACCCCAAACGTTTTACAGAAATCACACAGGCCTAAGGTAAGTAAATACCCCAGCCAACATAGTACCTCAGCACAAAAGAAGAGTTGCAGCAGAAGACTTCAGGATCTGCAGCCAAAAACCTGGTCGATGGATTCCTCTTTCAGGAAGATGGAAGACAGAACTTTGGAAGGAAGGATCCATGGGGAAGGCTCCAGGAAAGAGTTTCTTTGTGGCTGGATTTGGCTCTGTAGTTTTTAAGCCCTTTTCAAGAGCCAGAAGAAGACTGAATATTGCTGGTCGGATTCTCATCACTTGCAAAGTCCAGCACTCTGATGAGGGGACTTTCTGGACTCTCTGGGGGTCTTGCAGGATGCTTCCAAAGTTTCAGCTCGATTCAGCATTCGGAAGACCATCCACCACACATTAGCTCAAGGTCCCAGTGTATTGGGGTACTGCAGACCCGTAAGGTTGCAGAATGACATGGAATGTCCCAAAATGAAGGTCTTCTTTAGTCCAGTGGTTCCTACCAGGCTCTGGGTTATTGTCTTTGTTTTTGGGGTTCCCAGGTCACTGGGAGGAAGTAACAGCAGGCTCTGGTTACACAGCAGGCTCTCCGGTTGCTGGAAATTGTCTCAGCTGTGTTTTCTTCATCTTCCTCTTTGGAATCAGCTTGAGTGGTCAAGTACTTCTTCAGCTTCCAGGATCAGACTTTTATGCAGGAACTTAGCCAATCAAACATACCTGCAACATTCAGGGGTTGGCAGTCCTTTCAGGACAGCCAGCCTCCCAGTTTGAACTGGATTTTCGCAGTCAGGCTGGGAGACATAGGGCTGCAGAGTTTTGGACTCCTCCTTTGCATCCTGCCTTCACAGACACTTTGGAGCCTGGGCGGGCTTGACCGAGGTCTCCTGCCAAAGATAAAAATCACACAAAGGAATTTCACACCATGGAGGGTAGGTGAAAGAGCAAGAAGGGAAAACAAGTGCAAAAATGGCAAAAAAAGAAGACAGGGGCCATTTTTGGAAAATGGGCACCCATGGGTGCCTTTACCGCAGCTGTGAAAACACCCTGCGGCAAAGGTGCACCAAATTTGTAAAAAAAAGGTTCACTGCCACCAGCCATTTAAGGTAAGCTTGCCCCTGTAACAGAGTTGTTACAGTGCTAGTGAGAAAGGGGATACATTGTATCTCCCCAGTACTCCACATAAGGTGGGGAGTGTTGGTTTCACCTAACACAATGTAGAAGTGATAGAAATATCCTTTCTACCCTTGGGAACTTTAGTTCTCACAAGGTTAGCCACAGAAAGAAAAAGGGGAGTCCCACAGGGCCACCCTGTAACAATAAAAATGTATATACCAAACGTTGTCAAAGAGGATACATTAAAAGGACATTATGGAGAGTCTTAAAAATGACACCCATAAAAAGAGTAAATGTATCTGTGAGTGTGGAAAAAGGTTCCTACTCACTGAGGTAAAGGGGAAAATAATGTATCAGTCCAGCAAACATGTCTGGGGTTCTCACAAGTGAGGGAGATATAGCTCTAAAGTTAAAATCTTACCTAACAACATCAGCACATGGTTACACATTCATATAAAAACATCATTCATTACAGGTCAGAAATGGCCTGAAAGCTCTTAAACATTTAACCATAATTGCACATGGTTCACATGGATACTTCAAGTAACATGAGCAAAGCTGAATAAACAGGTTTTCTTTGAACTAGCAATAATTATCTCACCCCCTAGTTTACTGGTATCATTGGAACATTCTAATCTAAATTAGTACAATTTCAGCACTCACAGCACATCTGAGAATAAAGGTGAAACTCCTGGGTATCAATTTGAGCGCCACTTCGCCTCATGCTTATTACTGGTCAAAACAAATGGCCGGGTCTCTATATAAAACTTCAATGCACTTAAAGAGATTATATCTGCCTCCTTCTAAACTACCAGGCCATAAACTCTTGTAGGTTTATTAGCTGAGCTGACCACCTTCTTAAGGTCGTTGTTCCTCATTTACCCTTACTCTGGCACTGAAACCCAGCAAAACCAGTTTCACTTTAAAAGACACTTCAAAATTCACCTTTCATTTATAAAAAAAGCCCACTACATGCAGATTTATGAATTTGCTGTGTATGGATATCACTGGGCATGCATGTTTAATAGCTGTGATATTTTCTTCACAGTGGGTCCTCTATGGTGATTCCTCTTCCTTTCATGTGCATCATGAATCTCTTTGTTGCCAGCTTCTGGGCACCCCATAGCACATGATGTCTGAATCATGTATATTTTACATTTTGCGCTTTTAGCACTTTATTTTGCTTTGCGCATGCAAATCTGATATGCATCAACTTTAAACAAAAAGTAATACTTATGTAAAATATCCCATTCACATTTAACTACACTGGATACATATGAAATTGCAACATCACACTGATTTCACTGCACCCTCAGTCACAAATATGGTGCGTGCAATATGAACCCCTCTTCACCACTGGGACCTTTCCAGACCACCCCAACAGTAGGGAACTGCTTATGGTTGTTCCTGAGCAGCTGTGTTACCCAATGCATACTTCTAAGCAGCATATTGCAGCCGATGTTCAGGAGGATTGGTTTGTCCCCAACTTGCATGAATATACTAATTAATTTGTGGTGAATTGTACTACTTGTCACCTTTACAGTACAGGACATACCCTCAGGAAGCTGCACGGCATACTGTCCCGTCCAACTGGACCCTTCCGGAATCCATATTGACTACATGGATATGATAAACAGGTGCAGTAGCCTCCAGTATCTTATTGTGGTTTTATGCCAATTTTCCCAATGGATTAAGACTGTCCCTTGCGCACAACAAGATGCTAAATCAGCAGTTACATTTCTAGTATGCAAGGTCTTTCCTCGCTGGGGTGTATGTGAAGTGTTAAAGTCAGACAACAGGACTCACTTTTTTATGATTTGTTTAAGGAAATTGTATCACTACAATATACCACCATCAAGCCAACAGATTTGTGGAAAGATGAAATGGCCTGTTGGAGATGAGATTATCTAAACGTTCTACTACGTTAGGGTGGAATTGGTTGCATTGCCTCCCTCAGGCTCTGTTCAGCCTGAGGAAGCAGCAAAGTAAGGACAACTTGTCCCTGCCCAAGATCATGACAGGGAGAAGAATGCATACACCTCTCACACCTACACGTACTGCCTCGGACAATGACAGTGCAGCAGAGGTTTGGGGGAGGAGTGGTATTTGAGGCTATTAAAGAAAAATATTAAGCTCTTATCTTGACAGTTTTCACCTAGAAGAGTAGATACGGCTACAACACCATCAGTGGATCGAGTGAGTTTACCAGCACTACATTTGTGTCCCGAGGATCAGGTGTATGTTAGGAACTTTGCGAGGTGGTGGCACGAACACAGGTTCCAGGGCCCGTACATCGTAGTGTATGCAACTCCATTTGCGGTTCTTGTGAATGAGTTGCAGTAATGGGTCCACTTGTCTGATGTTAGAAAAGCACCCAGTACTGCTCCACCTTCTTAGGAAAATGAAGAACACAATGAATACAGTTACAGTACAATGTTGCAAGTGATCAATCCCTACAACTTTATGAAACGTGTTTCACTTTTTGCGTGTTTTCCTGTTTTTTCTATCCCTTTGCAGGTCCAAGAGTTCAGGAATCATGTAATATATGTGATATTGTGAATATGCTTTCTTAGTTTTCGGTTATTTTATATGGTTGGGGATTGATTATTTTATATGGTTGGGGAATATAAAGAGGGGTATGGGAATGGCACAGATGTACAGAATTTGGGGATGACACAGACTAAGAGGGAAACTGAGACAGAGATAGAGTACAATTGGTATAAAGGAGTCATTTTAGATACCGTGGCAGATGTAAACCACCCTGAAACAGACAACGTGGTATAATCACATGTTTAAGGTGGGGAGCATGAGGTCAAACAAGACCTGCTATGTATGCACTCTGATACCGACTTGACGGGTACACCCAGGCTGTTTATATTTCAAGAAATTCCACCTCTTACAGGCCAATGTTTAGTACACCTGGCCTTGTGCAGAGTACAAAGTCTTTTCCAAGGGCACACAATCCAAGCAGTGATAATGGACGAGGATGAAGGGTGCGCCAAGAACAAAGAACAAGCCTGTTGCAAAATAAGACCATTGTTGCAAATAAAAGGTGCATTGTTTTCCAACGATAGATGGGTGATGGGAGTAGTGGGCTGTGCAACAGAGGCTTACTGGAGTTCTTGGCAGACATAGTGGCACGCATCAATCAGAACTGTGGCAAAATATGGGGAGATTATGTGCCAAAGCTGACATGGATTCAGTTAAGTGAGAAGCCAGCAAAATCAGATACCGGTGGATTATTCCTTTTGCGTCTGAGTAAATGGCATTATACCTGCAAGGACACATTTTCTTTTGGTATAAAACCCTGTTTATTCCTGATTTGAAAGAAGGCACAGCAGTGCTGATGGATGTGTATTGGGCATGTGGACAGTATGCATGAATTTTGCATTCAGCTGTCCTGGTGGTTCTTGACTCCCATCTGACAGTTATAAATATGTCACCCCCAGTAGAAACTAAGCCCCCATCCCACAAATGTGCCCACTGCTCACCAAGGTCCTGTCAGCAGAAAAGATCCAATTAATGGTCGCAGGACTCATCTGACGAACTGAAGGTGATTCCAGACCAGTTTCATCTGTTCACTAGGACAGAGAAATGTTTTGCCTCCCTCCTGGTGCCAGGTAACCAGACTGCAGCAAATGCCAAGTGATTGCAGATTACCAGGTGGGAGATGCTTCAGTTACAGAACCAGACAGAGCAGGATCTCAACTCCATCAAGACTGAATTATGGACTGTAAGACTCATGACCATCCAGAACAGATATGTTCTGGATTTGCTCTTGGCTATGTGGGGGAGTGGGTGCAAGAAATTGGCTTGTCTTGTTGCACGTATACACCTAAATGATCCAGATAATGGGTACCTGACCCATGTAATAGGTGATCTCCACAACCTGAGAATTACCATGGAAAAGGAAGCAGGAGTAAATGTTGATGACTTGTTCAATTCAATGCTCCTGTGAGCTCCGTCATGATTGGAAATTTACAGGTTCCTATCATGGTTTTTCTGCTCATGCCAGTTGACTTTGAGATGCTGTTCGAAGATCCTGCTGAAGAGTGTGACTATTATGGTTCCTATTTAATTTAATTTTTAACTCAGCGACACTTGTAAAGAGCATCGGTTACCCAAAGGCATCATGGTGCTTTACCCTAAGCAATGTACCCACAAGAAACAAAAAAAGACATGTTTTCATAGCCCGTCGGAACAAAAAATAGGCCTCAATAGCACACAGGTGAAAGGAAGAGAATTGCAAGCCTGTGTCACAGTCACTGAGAAAGCACAGCTTCCAACCTGAGAGAGCCTACACCTAGGAACTGAGATAGTCAAAGAACACTGGGAGCGCAGTGCTCTCGGGGGAATATAAGGGAAAAACTTCGACTGAAGATATTCTGCCCCTTTTTTGTAAAAGGCTCTGTGTACCAAGCACAGTGAATTAAATCTCACACATTGCTCAACCAGGAGCCAGTGGAGCTGATGAAGAATGGGAGACATATGGGCACCATGTTGGGGGGCAAAGAACCCTTCTAGCAGCCATGTATTGCAGCAGCTGTAGACGGTGGAGCAAAAAGTGCATTGCAGCCAAATAAAAGCATTACAATAATCACTTCCACTGATTACCAGTGAGAAGACTACAGAGGCATGGAATTTAATAGGAATAAAAGGCAAAACCTTGCATAGTGTCCGCAGTTTGAAATTACCCTTTTGACAAGCGGCTGACAACTGATCTGCCATGGATAAAGAAGACATAATCTTCACACCTAGGTCTTTGACCAATGAAACAGGTGTGGGAAAAGGACCCAAACTAGCGGGCCAGAACTCTGGGGTCCAAAACAGAGAAGGATTAGCGTTACCAACCAACATCACCTCTGTCTTCTCCCCATTCAACTTAAGCCAGTTCCTGGCCATCCATCCACTCACGGCCTCCAGGCAACTCCTCAGCCGAACAGCCGCATCAGGCCCAGACAGATCGAGCTACAGAATAATCTGTGTGTTGTTGGCGTAGTGGCACAGGAAGTCATCTGTGTGGATGATGCCAAGTAGTGGCTGGATGTAAACGTTGAACAATAGATTGTCGCGCCTTGAAACACTTGTGTATAGGCGCGTTATAAATGCCATATCATATCATATCATAGTGGGAGACAACGAGGAGCCCTGAGGGACTACACATAACAGAGATATCTGTTAGCCAATCATGCAATAGAATTCAATAGTGATGATGTAGTGGGCCACGTGCATAGGGGAATGGGCTTGGATAAGTTGTCGCCAATCAGTCCAGGGACTATAGGGGGATATTAGCATGTCATATAGGTGGCAGCCAATGAGAGTAGTGGGATGAATTTGCAACCTATGTATGGTAATGTGCAGTTTTCTGCTATATAACCTGTAACTTCTTGGTGCATGACGAGATACGTGTCAGTTTGGTTCCATGGGAACCTCTTAGTCCTTTACATGTAATAAACCTTGTTTTCCATTGCAAAGCAGTACAGTGGTTATTTGGCCTTGTTTGATTATTTTTATCCCAGAGGTTTTGAGTCACGTTCCTCTACATTATATTGCCTTATGTTATATCATGCAAGTAGGAAACATCTACGACCATCATAAATGATAATGTCCAAGGGGACGCAGAGAATTGTTATGGAGGAGACTAATGTCAGGTAATGCTTTCAATACCACATATATCATGCTATATAATTCTTTTATGAGATAGAAACTATGCTGAAAAGTAGGCAACATTGAAATAAAAAAGTACATTTTTAAATATGTGAATTCATTGTATTTTTAAAAACTTTTATTTATGTTGCAATATATGAAGTATGTGTATGATATATTGTTTAATATGTCATGTATGATATAGCTGTATTGTACAAAAAGGTCAATAAATTAAATGCTTTAAGAGGCTGAAATTGGTTGCATCCTTTATGGTGCTGTAAATGCATGTGATTTCACCAAACATAAATATCTGGGAGTCACATGTTTGTTTTCCCTTTCAATGTCTGACCGCCCTTTCTCGCTCTCCCATGCACCCATTGAGTTTCTTTCAACAGCTCTTAAGCATCTTGTTTGCATGTTGCATGATACAAATAAATACACATCCTGAGATTTTCCTTGGAATAATTGAACTTCTGCTTAATATCCCTTGTATAGGCTGCAAAGGAGTGTTACTGCATGTATCAGATCCTATTCAATGTTACTTTTAAAGCATATGTCTTTTTGAGTAGGGATGTTTTTAGCAGTTCTGTAAACTTGTGGCAGATTTACTGGAAATGCACTCTTAAAAAAGGATCTTCCAAGTCAGGGTCCGTTTGTCATTCCTCATCCACCAGCTCCCCCATAGCTCCAGTGAGCTCAATGCAAAAAACCAACACTTTGGGGTGCTCGATGTGAACCCTCTTGCTGCACCCATGCCTCATGCCTGTGGCACTCTCACCTGAGTTCTCTGGCCTTGCTACAGAATCACATCCTGTCCTGGTCACTACTACTTGTGGTGCATCATCACGATTCCCTGCTGCCCTTGGGTCATGGTTATGTGCTTAATCCTGTCTCCAATAATCCCCATGCAATCCACCTACTGACTGCATGCATTTGATGCAAGTGCACTGGCCCTTTCTCATATTCATTTGTACCTGTGCTCAGCTGGCCCTTATGTCTTTGGTGTGCTCCAGATTGCTCCTCACTCAGCCTTTAAAAAGGATCCAGTGTCTGCCATGATTTGGAGTGCTTGGGGCAAGCGGATTGGAAGTGAAGAAACCGTGTGTATGAATGTGGGCCCATTTTATCTCACATGCATTTGTCATAAAGGCGATTTAGATTGACTTGCTGGGTTAAAAACATGGTAGTTAACATTCATATATGTCTCATGTTTAGGTGGGAGCATGAGTAAAACGGGATTATGGTGCTACCTGCTATGTACGGCAATGCCACCCCTACAGAAGGGGAAAGTGGATAAGGTGATGGTTACATGATGAATATTAACAGGAGTACCATTGTTTTCACATGTCAATATACATAATGTGTAAATGATTGTTAAAACATGGATGATAGGATGGATATCACAGTGATTTATTATCATTTAGATGAGCATGAATATCAGAGTGGTAAAACACAAAGGGATCTAACAAGGACATCAAGCTATAGTGATCTTCTGGGATTGAAAAAGTGTTGTTAAAGGTATTTACAAGGGATTAATTCTGTGTTAAATTATCCTTTAAAGACAGAGTTAGAGTAGTAGAATTGACGGAAAGGCTGAATGAAGAATGAAGAGTGTCAAATATAGTAATTCATACATTTGTAGATGGCATGAGGAAAATAAACTAAGAAAGATGAAGCAGATTTATAAACCAATATATGGAACAATTAAATTGGAATTCCAGAAGTGAGCAAACCATTTTTGTGATTCTCACACAATGAGCATTTATGCATAGGAAATATTATTGATACATTAATTGTAGTCTAGATTCACTCACATCCCGACACATAACAGGCTATATCAAAGACGAAAGAAAAAGATAATATGTGTCACTGGGCTATAGATCAACAAAATTATTGTAAATGATAACAAGAATGCATGGTTTGGTAATATTATGTGTTTTAATGTTTGAGTATGAAGAATGCTGATGGAACTTGCGCAGTCAAATTGAGATGAACAGGTACATTATGAATTGGAACACTCAATACATATTTCTCCTCAGGATAGCAGGTTTAATGACAACAACTGCTTAACTACAAAGATGCACACACAGGATTAAGTTTAATGTGGGAACCAGAGTCTGAGGCAATCTAATTAGAAGTATAATTTTCTTCAGGGAACAAGGCAATAGTTCAGGTCACCATCGCTGCTGGACCGTGGTGCTTTATGACTTAGGTTGCAAGCTAACTGACCGTCAGAGAACAATTAGATTTTATTAGATGTAATAAGCTTTGATTTGCTTAGATTACTGGATATCTGATATTGAACTACACACACACATTTTTTCTTGAAATGCATCCCGCCTTGATTGTTTTGAAGGACGATTGCAATATAGGTGAATGACAAGTGTTGTGTAATATGGAATAAATGAATATGGAAATTGTTCTGGGTTTAAATAATTGTGGTTAATAGACATACAGAGCAGCACATACATTTTCCTCCCAAGAAAAAGAAGGATTATCCTACATTTTGTTTTACAGTGCCTGTGCTCATTTGTGTAGTGGAGAGGGATACAAGATGTTGAAATGAGCTAAGTGTATGGGAGTTTATCCATGGGTATTAGTGGTTAATGGGAGCCCACGTAGCTATCAATAAGTCATTGCTAACACCATTTTTATTTATACTTGGATGATTTACTAAGTATATAGTAGTGGAATGATCAATGAGCAAGTACATACAAGAGTTTTGGATTGGTGGCTGACTTTCTTTAATGCAGGTTGATGTTTGCATTTAGGGCTAGGTCGTGAGCATTATTTAAGGAGGAAGGTTAGACATTCCTTGCAAGGGAACTAGGATTGTGCAACTGCATTCTACTAGTCTGTTCTAAGCCTGTTATCTGATGTTACTGCAGTCCCCTGTGTGTGTGTTCCTTGGTGTGATTGTGGGCTCATTACTGTTTCTCGGTATCTATTTCTCATAGTTAAAGCCTCCAGCTGACCATTATTGGATGTTCTATTTGAGAAAAATAATCTAATATAGTCTGTTTTCCTGGGCGGAATCATTTCCTTGAGGCATATATTTTAGAACCATTTCCATAGATCTGTTACAAAATGAAAATTTGAAGAAACAAATATGTTTCATACAAAGTAATGTTTATTTATCAATTTGTATCGAAATGATAAGCCAATTTTATTATACATTTCACAAAAACAATATTTTTAAACAATGAGGAAAAGGGTACTGAAATAAAGGGGCTGATTCATGGAATTTGTGCGCCAAAAAACGGGGATTTGTGCGCCATTCTGCCCGCAAATCCCTGTTTAACAAATAGGGATTTGCGGGCAGAATGGCGCACAAATCCCCGTTTTTTGGCACACAAATTCCATGAATCAGCCCCAAAGTGTTTATATATTTATTTATGTATTTATTACATAGGTATCACAGTGCTAGTACATAGTTGGTTTAAAAGACATAACTGTCAAAATCGAATAACAGATAGACAGCTGATAGCAACGTGGAAGGGAAGAGCGTTAGTCATATTTGTTAAACAATCATGTTTTCAAACGTTTTCTAAAAGTTAAGTATGATTGCTCTCATTGAACGCATGGTGGCAAGGCATTCCATAGGGTGGATGTTGTGACACAGAAATTGGTTCCGCTTGATCGCTTTCTCATGTATCTGGGTGTAAATAGGGCCGTGGCGGCCGACGCGCGCGGACAGCGAGAATTAGTTTTTCTGGATATTGTATGGGCGAGGAATGCAGGTGCAACATTGTGGATGCAGTAGCGAGTTATTGATAGGATTTTGAACTCGACACATCTTTCTTAAGATGCCGATGTAAGATTGTAAATTTAAGCTACACGAATCACACAATATTTAAAAAGAACTGTAAAAACGTTGTGTAATATTAGAACATACAAACAAACTATACCACTGTTAGCAAGTGGGTATCAAGGGGTCATAGGGTGTGATCAAATGCCATATGAGAGGTATGCTCTCCAAAGACTATTTTTTCAATTCTAGAAACAACGTCAATATGAATTCTGCAGGAAAGGATGTGCTTTGCCCAACAAACTCATCTACCAAATATGGTCTACAGTTAAAAGATGGCCCATGTCTTGAGTTACGAAACCACTGATATCCATACAGTGAATGCATGTAAACCACAGTTCAGCCAGTTCAAATACAAATCAGCAGTTGGAGGGTTAAATGTCAGCATTCCAGAAAGAAAGCTGCATGCATCTTGATGAATGTTCAGATGCAGGTGATTATTATGACATCTTTCTTTAAAGCCCTTTAGATGTTAGTAAGAAGAGGTTAATATTATACAGATGTAACTTGCTGCACAGATCTTACATGCACCAAAAAATAATAGTTACTAAAAATAAAATGTTAATCATCATAACTTTATTTCAGTCCAACAGATCATAAAAGTCACATACATAAATCATCAATACATTAATAACAGTTTGTGACAAATTACAAAAATCAGCGGCTGCTTCAAAACTATTTTTGAATGAATAAAAAAGGTCATAAAACAGATGATACATCCGACAAAGTTAAAACGTCCTTCCTTGCACTAGTATCAAAATGTGCTCTCTTCCTCCATGATTGATAGAGAAAATTCCCCATACAGTGAGTAGCCATTTCACATTCCCCTTTCAAACATAAATGTAAAGCCTGATTAAGCCCACGCACACAGAATTGTTTAAAAAGGGGGAACCAATATTTCTTTCTAATGAGGCTGTATTCAGGACAGGAAAAGACAAAGTGCGTAGTACTTTACACATGAGTTTCAAAGAAGGGACATGCTGTTGGTTTATGTGATTCCAGGTATGTAGCAAGCCGGCAAGCAGCAAAATGTCAATGCGAAGATTTGTGTAAAGGACTCTCAGTAAGGTCAGGCGCATTCTATCGAGATAGCCTTCAAAGCCTGGTTTTGGCTTCCATAGAATGTAGGAGGCTAGGCTAACAGAATTTATTATTTTTGTGCAAATTTCAGTTTCTCAACTTCTCATTAGCATCTTTTTAGACTGTTGCTTGGCATGGCTAGGGATTGACTCGCGCTGTAGCCAGTAGTTTCCCAAGCCTTGTGCAAACAGCTCCCTTTTTATGGCTAGGAACAAGGGTAGGTTAGTGCCGCCTGACTGGGATAAAACTTCCTTTACAGAACTTCTGTACTTGTGCAAATTGCAATTTGTCCACAGATGGATCCACAGACACACACGCCGCATCCTATAGACCAATGCTCTATAGGTCAATTTCTGAATAAACCGGGGCGTTAGGTGCATTTACAGGCGGTCCCAATACAGTTTTTAGGAATTTGTGTTCTGCTGTTTGCAGCATACGGGTATTGCACATGCCCCATAATTCTGCACCGTACAGGGCTGCTTGTCGAGCCTGACTCTTACACATTTTCAGCATGACACTCAGGGAGCCAACCCCATGATCATATTTCAAACGTGACACTGCCCCACAATGTTTAACCAGCATGAGTACAGCCCTATTTATCTCGTCTTTCCATGCACAGTTGGCCATCATTCGAACCCCAAGATAATCATAATGGTTAACCTGTTCAATAGGGCCATCTTTAAGACCTACATAGAGACAGATTTTACTCTTGGCCCTACTTTTAGAGAAAACCATAGATTTGGTTTTCTGCACATTGATAGTTAGGCTGTTGGTCTTGCAGAAATTCTCAAATATGACCAACTGCTTATGAAGGCCCTTGGGGTGTTAAGGACAACAGAACAGCGTTGTCGACAAATTAAACAATAGGGACACACGCTCATTTGCCAACATCAGTAGATTCTGCACAGAGTTTGGCGATTATTCCATTAATGAACAGGTAGAACAGGCTGGGGGTGAGCACACAACCTTGCCTAACTCCTGCAGCAATTATGATTTTCCTTGTACTTTGACCACCCAGGTCATATCTAATTGCTGCCTCGTTGTTGGAATAGAAGGATTGAATCGTTCCCAAAATGCCAGAGGGAATACCCAGGGTATGTAATACCTGCCACAATCTAGTCCTGGGTACACTATCAAAGACGGTCTTTAGGGCAATAAAAATTGCATTCACATTCATGTTCCACAAAGTGACACATTTTTCCAATATCAAATGTAACCTCAATGCTTGATCGATAGTGCTAACATTGCATTGGAAACCAGCCTGCAGATGACTCAGGGCCCCGAATTCGAGAATCCATGCATCCAAATGCATTAACACTGCCGTTGTGAACAACTTCCCCCCAGCATCAAGAAGGGAGATGGGTCTGTAATTGGTAGGAGATCCATTATCCCCTTTCTTGAATATGGGGACAAGTATGGCCTGGAACCATGAATGAGGAACAACGTTTGAAGATAGTAGGACATTAAAAAACGTCAACAAATAAGGGATCCAAATATCTACTTCTTGTCAGTACCAATCAATTGGGACCATACCTGGACCGGGGGCCTTCCCTACTTTCTGAGAACGGAGAGCCTCCTTAATATTCCGAGGGATAAGACCAGGGGAGAAAAGACCACCTGCCCACTACTTCTTACTGTGTGATCTTTAGCTACGCACGGCTGGTGATTAACTTCCTTATAAAGGTCTTCAAAATGGGACAACCATGCGGCTTTAGGGATACCATCCAGAATTAAATTCTGGTCCCTACATTTGCCTAAACCAACCCAAGTGCTAGAATCACCATTCATTGATGCCTAGAGAGGTCCATCCCATAGCTGGCCAGAGTGGTCTTCCTTTTTAGGGTTTAACAAATTGCGATACAGCACTCTTGCATCAGTCAGGCCCTCACTCCCTTCATCTCGCACCCCCTTGGCCTGTTCAATAAAGGTCCTCTTTGCAGCGTGACAATCTGCATCGTACCATGTATTCTTTTGCACGGCTTTGTCTTTGGCAGGTAACTGGGATTTACTCAGAGAGAGGCCCACTATATTGACCACATCTTTGTGCATTGCCAACATATCTCCAATATCCTGGGTTTCTGGTAAAAGAAAGTTCTCAAGCAAAGGGAGGATATTCGCATATATAGTGGACATTTTATGCTCGAAATTGGTTGGACACCATCTAACAACTCGTCTCGCTGTACCATGTATCTCAATGGGTACCACACGCCGCGCACCAGGTGGAGCTGTCCAGCCGAACAGAGTTGGTGTGACTGAGAGTACAACAGGATTGTGGTCACTCTCCAGTCTAATTAACATATTAAGATCTTGAAAGTGGTTCCAGGCCTCAATATTAACCAGAATCTAATCAATCAGGATGTTTTTAGAGTCAGTGCCAAAAGTAACTTGAGCTGGGCGATTGCCTGGAATTCTACCATTGCACACCCTGAGGTCTAAAGACAAAAACACAGTTGCTGCTACTGTTGATTTGCTACAACTCCTCTTAGGGGCATTGGCCATTATTTCGCTAATGCCCCATCTAGCATCTTCATCCTTAGTCAAACTCAACATACTAGGAGGTGGTTTCAACTGGATATTCAAATCGCCCATTACTATGATTTTGGCCGCACCTGACCAATCCTCCAATGAGCAGTCTCTCCTCCACCAAGGGAAAAATCGACATTCCCCTTGTGGTAGTATAAATTAATGAAGAGAAGATTGGACCCGTTGTGACATTTAGCATGGACCTCGATGAGATCTGCTGAAATGACTGGGCCCAGGGTTGACATAAAATAGTTTGCGTTAATCCATAGGCAAAGGCCACCACTGGGACGACCACCCCTGCCCTTTGATGCTGCAATAAAAAAGATGCAATAACCTTGTATATCATGTTATAGTAGGGTCCATGTTTCCTGCAAGGCCACTACATCATTGCCGCAAATCAAAGCCAACCAGCCATGTCAACCATATATTTGCCAATGCCAGCAGTGCTCCATGACATTGTACGACAGACATGGGCTTGGGCACCATGGGAGATACCAGGTTAAGTCTTGAGGGGTCAGATGATGCAATGATAGTAGTGGGGCCACCTAAAGGTACCCCACCAACTTCCATTTGTCAATCTATGGTGCCCACCACGGACCGGTTTAACTCACCCTCTGCCACCAAATCCCTAGCAATAATCACCTCATGGCCAGTGCTACTCTGGCCCTCTGGAATCACAAGCAGGTCCAAAGCAAGCAATCTCGCCCCTATGGTTGGATTGGATGCCACTTTTGGTCTCGATAGTGGTATTTCACCAAAATCAATTAATACATCCGTTGGCAAAGGGGCAGGAGTCACTCAAGACATGTAGGGTTTACCAGTGGAATTGGATGGGGATGAATCCAGTCTTGGCAATTGTCCCATTGAAAAGGGGGGTATCTGGGAAGACGGGCTCAAACTGAACATTATCTCCAAAATAGTAGGGGCATACAGTGGTGCTTCACAGCCAGCAGTCCTACCACTAGCAGATTAGATTTCAAATCCCCTAATAGAGTGTGGGACAGACATTTACAATACATTATCTCAGTTCTGACAATTGTGATGCAACCTCTTTTCCATCTCAGCCAAAGGCACACTTTATTGATCAAACTTTCCTCAGATTCTCTATGCTGGCCGAAGGCTCTGGGAACATTGGTCAAAATGAAAAACGAACTACGTCCCTGTGTCCTGGGGAACTGCTGGTTGGTTACCATGGGTGCGTTAACTTTGTGGTCTGAACCACACAAATAATCGCTTGTATATGATAAAATGCGAGGATGACCAACTGTGTGGGTGCCAGAGTCTTGCTTATATCAGACAGTCGTTGCCCCACTTTCCGTTCTGGACTGTTCCCTGGCAACATACGCATTCAGTACCTGTTTCAATACCCTAATTTGGCAATTTAATGCTCCCACCTTTTCCTTCATCCTGGCAAGGGTACTTTTTACTTTTTGCAACATTATTGACAATATTCACTGTATCCCTGTTCTTGCTCCCACATTCTAACGGTGCATTGCCTTTAGTAAAAATGGTTAGCCCCTGGGATGATGGATCCATGGGCCACAATACATTATCCACCTGTGTGCCAATTGATCTCATGGAAACCCCAACAACAGCCGGTGCACCCAAATTCTTCTGGGAATTTAGGGCGGGAAGATTTGGCTTAAGTTCAGGGTCATCCCTTGTGTCGCCAACCCTTCTGTCAACCTTCCCTTTAATCTTGCCCTGGCTTTCCCTACTTTGGTTTTCAAAAGATTTGTAACCCCACTCAGCACCCCCATCTTTACTCCCTTCTCCTGTAATGGAGTGAACCTATTGGTAAGCAGAATTAGGGGTGATTCTAAGGGCTCAATATCCTGGGTCCTACCAGGAAGCACTTGGCTGGGAATATCACAAAGGGTGGGAGGTAGCAAGGCTTTGGCACTGGTGGCTACATTTTGCTCTACAGGGATCACATAACTTTTAGCCTCACATTGGGCGGGTGAGTTCGGTACCTCGTATCTTGGTAGAACAACTTCTAGGTGTACTGGTAAAGATACGATTGGTCTGCTAAGAACATTGTTAGCTTTTTCTTGCATCTCAACAAAAGTTAATGCTTTGTTAAAGACTGGGGGACGAGAAGTGACCTTCTTGGTTAAGGGCAGCGTCTCAACACCAATGCTCTCTAAGGATGCATTGTCCAATACTACACAATTTCTTGCCATGTGAGATCATTTCTTGTCAACAATGGTCCCCACTCGCACATTAATTGGGCCATTTAACGCCAAATCCTTCAGGCCAATGTTGTTCAAAAGTTGTGTAATTTCCTTACTCATTACCTTAGCTTGATCAATAGGATCAAACAATTCAGCTTTCTTTTTCCCATGCTGACCTATGAGAGGAGATAAGGTCGCTTTGTGTTTAGTCATTACAAATTGAACTAGAAAAGGTGAATACAAAACTTGTGATTAGACAAGCACAGTCACAGTTCAACAATTGCAATAATATGTTCGAAAGAAGGTCATATAAAATACACTATAAGAATATACATATAAAATACACTGTTAACACACTGATACTGCAACAGCAGTCTGATAAAAGCAAATGTTTATGTTTAAACATGTAAAAAGTATAAGAATGTTCACCAGAAGTGCTTGCTCGCAAAACCCAAAAAGGAAAACAAAAAATGAAAATTGGCCAATGAGATATGCAGTAGTACGAACAGCATGGAAGTTGTGGCCATACTCATTCTAACTGTATAAAATGGGCTTACATCGGGAGGGCTCTGTGTCCTACTAAAGGACACATTCACATCTCAAAGAGGTGTGAAGTGGACTGCCCAAAGGTTGAGATGACCCTATAAAAGATTGTTGGAGCCTTTACGGCAGGGGGTAATGGGCAGGGTATTAGAGAATTCTGGCAGGACCATTTGTTCTTGAGGTGGATAGGGCATGGGCAGTGCTTGGGCAGAATGGAATCTCATGGAAATGGACACTGAGAATCACTTCCACCATTTTGCATCCCACGCCATACCTAGCTTCAACAATCCAACAACTCTATCTGTGGCAAGGGACTCTGTGAATACCTGTAAAAGATGGAGGGAATTACATGAAGGAGAGGGGGTGTTGCAATCTAATAAATCCTTGCTAAGATTTGTGAATGATTTAGGTGGGAAAGATCTACTCTGTTTGTTGACTTCCTGGAGATCTCTACACTTGCAGGCTCCTAGAAAGGATGGAAGACAGGAGAATAACAAATACAAGAATAGAGAAAGACCCTGAGAAACATAAGAGACCCTTGCTGGGAGAATCAAGAAGCTTTCATGCTGCTGAGGACTGGATACCCAGAGGGATACAGTGGACCTCATTACAAGTCCGGCGGTAACTCACCTGTGTTACCGGTGGTTTGCCGCTGTACTAGTAACACTTTACTGGCACCTGTCTTCCCGGTGCCTCTGGGACATTACAAGTCATGGCAGATCAGGAAGTCAGGTGCCGGAAAATGTTGTTCCCCATTTCCATCGAGCCCCGTAGGATTCCATGGGAGTGGGGAGACAGAAGCACCTGCCCTATCGCTAACGGTGTGGTGCTTCTGTGAAAACTCTGTTGGCCGGTGCCATTGCACCAGGCAGGTCAGACCTGTGAGGCGCAACGGCTCCCACTCGCAGAGTTGTACTGTGGAGGTCCAGAAAGGGTGCCAGTACAGAGTGACCAGCAACCTTATTTCCGGACCTCAACAGTTGCAATGAGGTCCAGGGTGCCTTGAAGTGCCTCAGAAGCCTCAGCCTGAGAGGGATGGGCTCCAGATTGAGAGATTGGTAGTAGAAGAACCCTGAGCACCCAAAAGCCAAGAGGTACTATTTCTGGCTGCTACCTCACAGACCTAGGAGAATATTCAAGCAGTGTCAAGCTGTCATGATGATATTCAGGCCAGCAGATGAGACAGTGTGTCTCTATGTAATGGACTACTGCCTGAACCCCTGAGCCCCAACTCGCACAGTCCAACCATTGATCAAGCCAACTACATTGAAGTCTTGCTGCTGAGACAGAAAACTGTTGACCCACTCACAGATATTGAGATAACCTGATCAAATATAAATTTGGACCATCGGTCCACAATCAAGTCTGTCGGAATGCCTGCTTCAAAGCAAAAAAACAAAGTCTAACATCATTGAGCCAGTCCACTCATCTCAAAGATACTGCCAATGGTACTGAAAACCATCAAACTTGCTTGAAATTGGGCAAGACACCAGAAAGACTATCTGTTCAACCACCAGCAGCAGCTAGGGAGGATGGTGCGATGGCTAAAACACATGCTAGGGCATATATTCTGCTAATGCCTACAATGGGCCCTGCAGAATATTTTATTTAGATCCCCATCACTACACATCGAGCCTTCATTTCCAAAGCTAGATTTAATATTCTGCCAGTTGGGGAAGTACAGTGAAAATGGTTAAGGGGGAAAGAATTGTACCTATCACTGTATGTGTGGATGCTGGAAACCACTAGCCATTTTGTTTTATTATGTCCCTTATTTAAAAATCTTGGAATTACATTTCTACCCAACATTCTTAGAGAAATTGTAATTAGGTCACACCATCTGGTAATGCTGTTTTTACTAAGTAATTCACAACCAGTTGATATGTTTGCTTTTGCAAGTTTTCTGAAAACTGCCTGGTGGAGAATGCCATTGTGACAAAGCAGGCTTGAAGTTTCTTAATTCCGGAATTCAGTTTTAAGATGTACTGTTATGTGAAGGGTGATGCGTTCTTATGTTTTGCAGATTTTACATATGTTTTATTGTTATTAACTTTTGCGACAGGTTTTATGTTGAATTATTATTGTGATAATATTGATGGTTTAATGTTTATAAAATATAATCCAAAATGAACTTGAACTTGACAACATCTTTATGGATTGGTTGAGCCTTCCCATTGGTTTGCTTAAGAGGTTGACACTCCCAGGAAATACACCACCTTATTTGATAGATGCAAAATATTTTAGACATGTGATAGGGGTGAGTCTGCACAATTTGGGCTAAAAGTCATATTTTCTCCCATAAACCTGGTCCTAAATTATTCCCCTCATTGACACAAGGATTTTCAGAATCACACAATCAATGCAAATTCAGGCATATGCAGCATCAGTTTGTGTCATAAAAATACAATTAATTAAAATTATATTTGGTAATTAAATATTAACATATATTATTTTTGTCATTTTGGTCACTTACTGTGGAACTTAGATCACTGACTCTAGATCTTTCTTTGTTTTCATCATAAATAACATTGTTGCAGAATTTCAGAGAATTCTTTTTTGCATTATGTGCAAAAATAAAGTTACATGGTTTGATTTCTGCCATTTTATCCATGGATTTTAATTTCATAAAATGATTTGCTTAAACAGCTGACTCTTAGGGTTGAAGCCATTCATTAGGCTGAACAGATGGTGGATTTATGGCTGATCTAGCAGGTCAAACATTTTAGTGGAAGCAAGTTCTTTGAAGTCTAGTTCCTGAAAACAGGCCTTCTCAACATATGATCAATAACCACCACGAACTGGATGGGTCAAGAGACCGCCAATTGAATTTCCTCCTAATATATTAAATGCATATGTTTGTTATTTTTCTGGAGATAAGCAAATGCTCATATGGATGCAGCCCTTTTATCACAGGTCTAGATCTGCCAGAAGGTTGGCTTGTGGCTTCCACAACCTCCAAAGCTTTAAGAACATGCATACATAGAATAGATTTGCATTCCTTTAATTTTTAAAGGGATGATAATTTGAGATACAGTTGCAAATGGTAATGCTTTTCTCCAGGTATAACGTAAGTCTATTTATCACCAACGCATTTGCTCCACTCAAAATACGGTTTGGTTTCTGTGTAAATGTTCAAAAGTGCACATAGTTTAACTTGCACTGATTCATATCACCAATGCTCTTATTTCTTCCTCTAATACTCCCCTGCCCTCCATTCATATCCTTCTAGATATTTCTGCTTCTTGCCTCTTTCCATTAAAGACACTGTACTTGACTGGGCATCCACCTATCACTAAGACTGCTCCTTCTCCATCTCATTGGGCTCCAATACCTATTCCCAAATACCCCTTCCATGGGAGTTCCTCACTGATCAGTCCTAGGCCCACTTCTCTTCACCATATACACCTCTTCCCACTGCAAACTCATTTCTGCCTTTGGTTTAAATGTCAGCTCTTCACATACAATACTCAGATATTCTACTACGTTTCCTCATTCACCCCTGTACTCTCTGAATGCACAACCAACTGCCTGGCTGAAATCCACCACTCATGATTGTACGCTGTCTCATTATCCTTGTTTACAAACAACAAGTGAGGGCATATTTATCTCAGAAAATTACAGTGAACTGGGTAAATCTGTTAATGTTTTCAAAGGAAACATTATTCAAAGTTGACTAATCATTTGGATATATTGTGAATGAGGTGAACATTGGGGGTATACCTTGACTCAACTCTCTCCATGACATGCCAAGGAAGCACCATTGCCTCCTTGGCTGCGTTCACAACCAAATTGATCAATACAATTAAACCCTACCTGTCCAGTCAGAACTGTCTCTCTATAGCCAGAGCCACCACTGGGGCAAAACCTGACTACTGTAACGTCCTTTTTGCTGGCATTTCATCAAATAATCTCAACAGACTACAAATCATTCAAAATAATGCGCTCAGAGCAGCTCTGAACATTCCAAAAAGGGAGCACATCATCCATGCCAGGCGTGAGGCTCACTGGCTCCCGGTCAAAGAACGCATCCTATTCAAGACCCTAGCCATAACCCACAAGTGCCTCTCTCTCACAGCCCCCTCTTATCTCTCTGAAAAAGTAGTCTGAGCCATTTCCTCCAGACCCAAAAGATCACCATACCCCAATCAGCTAAACATCCCATCTTCAAGCAGAATTCGAGCAGAATTCCTACAAAAGAAAATAACAATCTACAAGCCAACAAGACCCCTCAGATCAAGCAACGAAATCCCGCTGGAACTAAAACCGTACATTAAGAAAAAACTCGGAGGCACCGCCTTCTAGCACTTAGCCGCAAAAACCTGGAACAACACCCCAAAAGAAATAAGAAACACTGAAGATCACCTAAAATTCTGAAAATTACTAAAAACTTGGCTCTTCAACACCATAGACTCAAACTGAAACCCGAAACAACAAAAAGGAAAGAATCAACCAATCCGGAAAGAACACAGACAAACTCCCAGAACCAACAGAGAAGCACCCACTGCACCTAAACGGGTGACGTCAGGCAGAATGGAACACTGATAACTCCGGAGACAGAATCAACCACTCCAGCCAATCCCATCCGAAATCTTCAGCCAACGGGTTGTGGAAATTGTCAAGACACTACCGAACACCACGCTGACTTAGTTAGGGACACCGCAGATGCACTGGCCATGCAGGTTGGGGGGAGGAACATGTGGGGTTGTTAGGGAGACCAGTTGAGGTGGCAGCGAGACGTGAAGGGGACCCCAAATGCAGGACAGGCCCAGACCCAACCAGAGGGACAGGATGCCCTAGTACCCATCTGCAGAGATCACGCAAGCCCAAATCATCAATTTCAGGATAGAGATGCCAACTAACTAATTCCACTAACAATTTCTTCCTCTGCTTACACCTCTCAAACTCCAAAACAAACACAACCGCAGATCTACAGCACAACAAATCTCACAAACTTCACTACACCGCAACAACAAAACAAAAAAACACATAGGGCCTTATTCCGAGTATGGAGGTAGTCATGGCGCTATTTGCGCCATGACTACCTCCCATACCGGGTCCGGGTCCGACCTGGTTCAATGGGAAGTTACCGGTCCATTCCGACCCTTGTGGGACCGGTAGGTCCCCATTGAAAAATCCAATCCCCATTCCCATTGAGCCCCCATACGGCTCAATGGGAATGGGGAAGTAGCTAATAACGGTACCGCAATTTGCGGTACCATTATTAGTTCTCTGGTCCCTTAGCGGCTCCTGCTAAGGGCGCCTGGTAAAACCAGGCGCCCATTGCGGGACCAGCTAAGGGACCTCGGAATAGGGCGCAAAGGGATTACCGGCACCGATGTCCTTAACAGTGCCCGGTATCCCTTTGCGCCCACCTCGGAATGAGGCCCATAGACTCGCACAACAGCACACGACGACAGCCGGCTGCAAACACCCTAGGCCCAGCCAACGGACCCACTGGGCTGAGGCCGCCAACAGTACATCACTGCACTCCTGCACTTTTCCAACCTACTCCCACTAACTCACCCTCCCTCCCTCTTTCAGAGCCGCCAGAGCACCAAGGGACCACTCCCGTGGTGATAGTGCGCGGTACAAATGTCCTTTGACATTAACATTGACATTCAAAAGGACTAAAGTGGAGGCTCCAGCTTCCCAGTCCTAGCTCCTACACATTGGAATGCCGTCCATACATCCCTAAGGAATGAGACCTCCAACGTGTCCTTTCGTAGGACACTCAAAACCAGGCTCCTCAACTAGCCCACCCAGACATCTGTTGTAGGGAGGTTTTGAGTTATCTATTGCTCCCCTGTAACCATTGAACTGTAGAGACACCCTTCTTACTGTAACAATGTCACGACTGACCCCAAACTGTCTAGTATCAGGTTCACTGTAACCATGAACCACAGACAGGCGATGCAGTTTCATGTAACTAAGTAAGCCTTGTTGTTTTTAATGTAACTAAGCAAACTTCATTGTAACAGCACCACGATGCCCCAGGGACGCTTTGTGCGCTTTATATTTGTACAAAATAGATAAAAATAAACATTACAGAAGTGAAAACGATGTAAATATACAATTTATTTAAACTTAGAAGATGATTGTTAAATCTTTAATGAAATGGCATCCAGTTTTCTTCATTGTAATGCGCAGAGGTGTGCTTTTTTCAGACGTCTCGCTCCATTTTCACAACAAAAAGGTATAATCCAGACACACCAGGTTGAGTTTATTAAATAGTGTTTAGTTATTATTAATTTACTCATACTTATCTCTCTCAACTGGTATCTTCCAAACCTGTTACAAAGCTGCTATAGTCTTACCTCTCCTAAAGAAGCCAACTGATGACCCCAATAGCTCCTCATTCCATAGAGCTGGTCCTCTCATTCCATGCCACTATAAAGTCTTGGGTGGGTTATCTAGAACTGCATACTCAACTATCGTGATCCAATCAGTTGTTTACCCCTCACATCTGGATTCCGGTCCAAACATTGTACTTTGTATGCACTCATTCATATCACCAATGCTCTTATTCCTTCCTATAATACTACCCTCCACCCCATTCCTATCCTTCTAGATATTTCTGCTTCTTTCCTCTTTCCTTCAAAGACACTGTACTTGACTGGGCATCCACCTATCTCTAAGACTGCTCCTTCTCCATCTCATTGGACTCCAATACCTATTCCCAAACACCCCTTCCATGGGTGTTCCTCACTGATCAATCCTAGGCCCACTTCTCTTCACCATATACACCTATTCCCACTCCAAACTCATTTCTGCCTTTGGCTGAACTGTCACCTCTTCACATACAATACTCGGCTATTCTACTACCTTTCCTCATTCACCCCTGTAATCTCTGAATGCACAACCAACTGCCTGGCTGAAATCCACCACTTGAGTTGTACGCTGCCTCATGCTAAGCTCTTCAAAAATGGAAGTCGTCTTTCTCGCTGCCTCCAACTCCAAACCCACTCTCACATCTCTTCCCCCTGAGCGCCTCACTCCCTCAGCCTTGAAGTTCTCATTGACATTGGCCAGAAACTTTTCCAGTTCATCAACTTCCTAACATCAGAATAATCTGTCCACACCTCACACACCTCTCAACCAAGGTACGTATTGCTACTCTTGCACTCACAAACTGTAGTAATGCCCAACCCTACTTCTTGTTTTACCATACTATTTTTTCTCCCCTCAACATAGCCCTCAACTGTGCGACATGCACCCTTTCAAACTTGCCCAGATCTTCTCCTATCTCTTCCTCGTGTGTTTATGCTGGATGGCTCATCTTGAAAAATCTATCTCTCTTTAAATTACTTTTATTTGTCTGGAAGTCTATCTATAATCTACCTCGCTTAATGTATATCACTGTACTTTCTCTTTCAAACTCAATGCTCCTTGCCTCTTCAAACCTATCAGTTATCCATAGCTCAATTTCCCTCCTTGCCCCACACATTTGCAATGATCTGCCTCTGATCATCAAATCCATCTCTTTTCTGGAATTTTTCAAAATGTGGATCAAACTCCACCCGTCAGCAATGGAAGGGATCGCCAACACCCAAACCCTCCTATCCAATGCAACCACCCAGCACACCTCTGCTGCACCTTATCCTCAGAATTACTCTTAGTAATTTGTAAATATGTAAATATTGTCCCCAGGTTCTTGATGTTCAAAATGTAACATTCCAAAATCCCTGACTCTGCTTTATGTTCCTACTCATACTCCATCCGGTATACATCTTTCAATCCCACAATGCTCTTATGTAAATGAAACCTACCCATGGCACTGCCTCTGCTCACTGTTATTTACTTCTTTGTAAGTCATTTCTCTCTCTTCACAATGACACCCTGTTAATAAATAAAAACAAAAAACAAATTGTGCGTTTCCAGTGTGGACTGCTAAATACACATCACGCTGTCCTAGTAACACACTTTTTGTCCATTTTCAAGAATGTCTTACTAAAGACATATTGCAATATAGTATGATGCCACAGCAAGTACAATACCACTTTAAATGAAAGTAACAGTTTCCCCAATGACTTAGTAATTGCCTGTACTATTAAACATATATTGCTATATACCACTATATATACAATTTTCCATGGATCAGTGCACACCAGGTCTATTATGCAATTCTTAACTACAAATTGGAAAAAAAACCTCAATCATGGTTGGGTCACTGACAGCTGATAAGTGTAGAAGATTCCAGTAGTCAAGGTAAAGGCATGCTACATCATTTCATCTATATCGTGGATAATTTTATTTAGTACTTGGCAAATTTACGGTGTGTGATTAGCAGCCGAAGTTACTGTAGATCTTTAGAGAGTATTTTTACTCCATGATTTCAGAATTGGTATTCCAGACATCAGACTTTGAGTTAGGAAAGTTGAGACAATTAAAAGTCTGCAGAAGAACGTGCAGTACACCCACGACTTGAGTTAATAGGGAACCATTTATAAAAGTGTAGGTGATAAAAAAATGTTTTGAATAGCTTTATTTCCACACATGATAAGAGAACTTTGAAGTGGATAGTAGAATTATGCATTTTAATAACCTGTTTATTTTACAGTTTGGTATCTTCAGAAAAGAAAATGTAAGCAATAGTCCTTTGATTTAGACAGGTAGGATTTTAGAATCTTATTGAATGATATCACTGCTTGGGGTGATCACTAAAAATTGGATCCACAACATGTGTAGAATTTAATCGCGTGACTAATGGCCGCTTTCATTTTTGATCTATAGTAATGGTGTCCTTGTTCATCACATTTACTAGGGATACGAATGATCGATAACGGAAATCAACAGTTAAAATCTATGGCATGGTGACTAGGGGGTTTTACATAACATGCTGTTTCATCTGTGGACCTTATGGCATGTTGATCAGGTGGATTTGTGGAAGATTGTATACACTGAATATAAGTGAGAAACTGTATAATTATGAAATTGGCCCATTTTCGTGTTTTTCTGTTTGCAGAAGCTCGCTCCTGAAGAAGGGGAACATATCCCTGAAACACATAGAGTATCACTGAATGGTATTTGAATGTGTTAAAGAACATTGAATAAAGAGAATTGGAAGACTCCAATTTAATTCGTATTATGATATTTTGTCTCAAATTTATTTTGTGTTTAGTTTTGAATTTCATGCAAGAATAAACTAACTGGCTGATTTTTGCTGTTTGGCTTATTTTTCACTATATCACAACAAGTACAATTACATAGTAAACAAAAATTGACAGTACACATACACATACTGGCCCACCCATATACAATACATATAAAAACACATAGACATATACACATGCATGCACACACAGACCTTACCTATTTTAGAAGTTTCCCTCTTATACTAGGATTTACATTGGAGTCTTCAGTAGAAGCTCCAATAGTCTTAAGGTGTTTAGACATAGACCTATTTTTCCTGATTTTCCACCAGCTTTGAGAATTACCAGTTCTCACAAGCCTAGAGAGGGGTACAATTTGTCTATCCACCTCTTCCTCAGAAGCAGGGGTAGTAAAAGACTTTACAATTGGATGAGCAATGATGGAGCTTAGATGTCAACTTACTAACACCAGGGCTTGTAGTGGGGTTCTCTGTAGAGGTTCCCACAGGCTCAGATTGCTCTCTTAAGGTTGCCACTCAAGCCAATTTGGTTTGGTTCTGCTTTCTCTCACTGGGATGTCTGGGGGTACTGGATACCACTCCTAGAGCTTTTAGATCATTCCCCAACAGGACTCTCCCAAGCACCTCATTTTAGATACTGATAGAAATCTTCACTGTCATATTATTACACTGAATGAGAGCTGGCAGAATTGGAACCAACTGGACAGGGCCTCCAGAGAATTTAGTGGGACCTTTGGGTGCATTAGCAACATCCTCAGGCCTGAAAAAGCTTTCATCCACTACTGTTCTGCTGGCCCCAGTGTCTCTCCTGGCAGGAGTATCCTGGCCATTCACAAGAACACTGTCCATATAATACCCTCTAGAGTTTTATGGAATGGAGTTGTACACATATATATTCTGTTTCTTACCAAGACCCATGGACTCTAAGGGTACAGTTGCCTGAAGACCGAAAGGTGCTTCAGCAAATAGTTGAAAGTGGGTACTAGCCATTTGGACTTCTTCCTCTGGGGAGAAGGCTAAGGAGGCAGTGCTGATCCCTGCAGGTTTACCTTAGCACCTGGGATCTCCTTTCACACGGTCAGTTTGACCCACAAACATAGCATTTACCAAATGCTCTCCGGAATGGGGGTTTCTGCTGACCTCCCTCTGGTTGGGCACCAGAGGAGTCACTAGCCCTATTTGGTTTACCATGTGGCTTACCCTGATGATGTTTGGGGGCCTCTTCTGGATTGGAGGTATTAGAATTCTCCTTGTTATCTTTCTTTGGTTGCTTTCCCTCATACATCTTCTGAGTTGCCCCAGAATCCTTGTGAGTAGCCCTGTTGTCAACCCATAAGTCAGCAGCCTTAGCTAACTTCTTTGGATCTATCTCCTTAGAATCAGCCAAGTGCTGTCTGAGCTCAGGAGAGCAGCCATCATATATTGACTCCAACATAACAAGATTTCTCATACCTTCATAAGTGTTAACTCTATAACCCTTAACCCAACCATCTCAGTTTTTCAAACATTCACATACTCAGGTAACCCAAGGGGTACTATCATGCTTTTCGAGGGTCCTAAACCTCTTAAGGTACTGGGAAGGGGTCTCCCCAAATCTAGCAATTAAAGCTAGCTTCACACACTCATAATTCATCCTATCCACCTCCCCCAACTCCATCACAACATCCAATGCATCAGTGGGTAGCCTAGAGAAGAGCCAAGGAAGCAACTGATTCCATGTAATGTCTTGAATCCCATGGTTATATTCAAACATTGCCAACCAATCCAATGTCAAGCTTAGCCTCATACATACCAACAATGTCTGTAGGCACACAGGGTCTCTTAGGACTGGAAGACCTAGAAGACTCTGGGAGAGGAGCATTTTCAATAGACAATTTCTTCATTTCTAGTGCATGATTCAACTCAATTTCTCTGAGTTTAAGTCCTTGATGCTTTTGTTCAGTTTGAGCATTGATACGTTTGAATTCCAATTCAAGCCTCATTTTTTCTAGAGCAATGAATTCAGGACTGAATGTAGGACCTGATGGGGTCCCAGTGGACAAAGGTTGATGTTGTTGAGCAGGTAGAGGAGCAGTAAGGCGTACATGGTGAGACACATCTGCCTCATCTAACTCATCCATAATAACTGACACATTACCATCCTCATCATTTTCCACATTTGCTAGAGGGGTAGGTATTTCAGACCCACTCTCCAGACTTTGTTTCTCTAACAACGTTTCAATTAATTCTGACTTTTTGCCTTTACCAGAGAGATTCCTTTCTCTACACAGATTTTTCAGATAATCAACAGTGTAACTAAGGAGGGTTTCCTGACTGTAGCTTTCCATATCAGACATGATTAGAATGTTACTTTTGAGTGATGTTTAGCATTGTGGTTAGTTCATCTAAGGTAGTAGCAGCACTCTAAGTGTAATCACTATACTTGATCCTCACTGCTGTACACCATTAGGCAGAATCATATGCAGTACCGTTTGGGAACACCACACACAATTAAGACCACAAGTGACAGTACAAATTCACCTTTGGTACAAGCCTGTACTACACAGTAAAGTGGTAGTGATGGCTGAGGAGCCAGACTTATCTCAAGAGTAAAGTGAGCAGTATCAGAAGTTACACAAAGGACAGCAATTGCTATGGTTAAAACAAACACTGACTCAAGGGTTCTGAGTAAAAGAATATACATTTATTTATACAATCATTTGTAAAACAGTTCACTAAGTAAAGAAGCACAACGTCACAATCTTAATACACTACACACCAGCCAATAAGTTCTGGACAAGTTAAGCTCAAAATGAATTGTGAGCAAAATGGCACTCCCGCATTATAAAAAGGGATGGAAAGACAAGGTTATTCAAAATCAAGCAGCACCAACAAGTAGGCAGGGCAATCTAGAATAGGCTAACTACAATGAGGATTCAAATCAATAGGCCTGGGCCAATGCTAATGGTTCAGAGTCTTTGCAGAGGATCACACAGTTCAGAGTAGTTTGCATTTAAGTCTTTGCCAAGAGTTCGAAACGAAGTTGGTTGGAAGAAATGTTACTTAAAAGAGTAGAGAAGGACAAGCCCTTGGATTGGCAAAAGATTTAAAACACTTTCACTGCGGTCGGGCGAAACGAACAACCGGATTTGAACAGTGCCTTTAGAAGAAGAAGAATGCTGTAGCTGAGGCAGAAGTTCCTGGCAGATCCTGCAGGCTCACGGTTCCTGAAGCGACTGTCGGACTGACATAAAGGAGGAAGACTGGAGGGTCCTGCACTGCCCAGGGAGGAAACCAGCAGCAGAGCAAAGCAACAAATAAAAGGTGCGCTCCTTCAAACCCCAACAGGGTCCGGTCCTGCTGGCTATCTGGTACACTGGAGCGATGCACAGCAAATTCGACCAGAGGAGGGAGGCCTTGCTTGGTATTTGGTGAACTGGTTGGTCCCACCAACTCAAGGGAAGGAGATTCCTTGCAGATCTTCTCTGCCATCGAAGTTTAGGAGATTCGGACCCGCAGCAAGGCTTCACCGGGAGGTTCAGTAGTTGCAGCAGTCCTCTTCCTTCAGCTTCTCTTCGGTTCTCTCGATCCATTGGTGACTCTGCCTTCCAAGTCCTAGAGACCTACGTTTTATGCAGTTTTCCCCCATTGACATAGGCTGGCTGTCAATCCCACAGCAGGGTGGCTGTCCTGGCAGGACAGTCACCTAGCCAATCAAACAAGAGTGCGACTTGGGTCTCCAAGAAGACCCTGTGCAGGGGTCCTAAAACCCCTCCCTCACATCCTGTCTACCTAGACTCTTAGGTGCCTAAGGAGGGCTTCTGGGCAGATGCCCCACAAAGGACGGTGAACAAAGGAACCAAACCTGGCTTGGCATGCAGAGTAAAACACGAGAAAGACCTTTACGAAAAGAAATGATGAATAAACCCAGCCGGAACCAAATTAAATTAAATGGGGTCCAGCGGATTAAAGTTCGAGGCTACTAACTTAGCCTAAAACAGTACCAAGGCTATTTTCATAGACCGCAGTATGAAAAATACGGTAGATAGCACTGCCACCAACCAAATCTTAAAGAAAGGGGAACAAAATTATGTTCAATGAGAAACAAACAAAAGGCTCACACTCTTACCAGGTGAAAACAATAAGTCATAGAAATCCAGCAAAGCTGCTGAGGGACTCAGCAGGTAAGGGAAATTAGCCATTATGGAGAATTCTCCCTAACACAATCATGTTCTCTCTCTAAATAATTGAGACGCTTAATTGTTGAACCTCAAGAGACTTTATAGGCCCTCTCTGGAATTCACAATGGAGTGATGGCTACACCTCACATTCCACCTGGAATCTTACTGAGGCTGAAAAGATGTCCCTTTTTCTTGCCCAGTAATGCCCACATGTGCTAATTAATGTGGTCTTTGAGGAACACATCTTAAGACCCAATACGTGTGCCCAGGAAGAACCTTGACCTTTTGATATGGGAGCCTAGACATTACCCAAGATCACCTCCATCTTAAAATGTAACAGCCTCTCTCACAGCTTTTCAATCAGTCTCCTTTCATCAACACCTCTCTTACTCCAGATGTCTTTTGAAGGGCATCTTTAGTTTGAAGGTGGCCTTTAGTGTCATGATCTTGCTTTACATCAGTTTGGTGACTTCTTCTTTGTTGATGAAGCTTCTGAAGAGGTTCTGGTTACCAATGTACCTTTTGCTATTCATTTGGTGGTGATCATGTGTCCCTTGATGCTTTTTATTGTCAATGGTTGCCTGTAAAATCCACTATCCATCTTAGTGTATGGCATCAGTGAACTAGCACATGTCAAATCTTAGTTCTTTCGAGTTTTTTCTCTCATTAGTGTACGCTGTGCTCTTCACTTTTCATAGTGTGTTCCTAATCTAGATATACTATTTTTGGGTTTGAGGTTTTGCACTCAGGAGCCTTGATTTAGTTTGACTGCCTGGCAAAGTTCAGCTGGACTGACAAGTGTGTTCTTATGAGGAGTATTGCAATACTGTCTTAAGACTCAGCATATAACTATGTGGATCAGAACCTCTTCTTTGGCAGACCATTCAACTGCCTTTTCACAGTAGATAATAACTTTTCCACCATGCAAGGGGTTTGTTGCCACCATGGGGTAATTTTCCAGTGGGGGAACTCCAGGTATTCTGCAAATTCTTTAAACTCACACTTTTTGAATGGCAGACCATGATCAGATTCATCAACCTCCAGGACGCCCCATTCACTGAAGACAGAGTCTAGCACTGTCGTCACTGCTGTGTAGCTGTTGATGACATCTTTCGCATGATGGGGTATCAGGTTTTCTCATTTATTATCATACGCTGGAATTGACCCAATCTCAATGGTCTATAAAATAGCAACAGCAAACCTTTGCCATACATGTTCTGGGAGATCTGATGGTCATGTTGGCAGAAGAGGGTTATCTCTGCTGGTATCATGGCATACTGGGCATGCTTTGATAATGTTGTTTATCATGGTGTCCAATTTGGGAAACCAGAACTGGCTCTTGAAAATCTGCTTAGTATGCTTCCTGTCATGTTCAGCCCTTACCTCTTTGATCTTTGTCTCCTTTGCTGAGAAGAGGTAAGGCCTGTCCTTCCAGGTAGCCACTGTGCAACCCAATTGCAGGAAAATAGTTCAGCACCATGGCCACCCAGAGAGCCAGGTCCCAGGTAAAAACCCTCTTGTGGGACGAAAAAACCCCAACGTGCAGAGAAGTTGTCCATGTAAGATGAAGATCCGAGAGAGTCTTCAGCGAGGATCAGCAGAATGCTCCAGTGTACAGAACAAGCTGTAAGGTCATCAATAATGGTGTAGCAACTCAGAATCCCAGAAAGCAGTAGATAATAGCAGCCCAGCTGGCGCTCCGGGGTGACAACACAGAGGTAGAATACAACGGAATCTCTGCTGTGCCAGGAAGTAGGGGCCGGTATAAAAGAACAGAGGAGCCCCGAGAAGGCAGGGGAAAGGAAACAGCTGACATACCTTGGGCAACCAAAGGAACAGAGAAGTATGGAAGAGACCGTACTGACAGGAAGGGAGAGCCAAGGTGCTATTGTGTGAGTAGTGCGAGGGAGCCGGGGGAAACCAGGAAACACAGAGAAGGAAGGAAGGTAGAGGTGAACAACAAGCAGGCAATAGGATCGGAAATAAGGCAAACTATTGTATTGCAAATGAAGATCGATTGCAATGCAGCGCACCGCCAAACTGCTCACTAATTATTTCCGGATGGCAGACATCCAGGACGACGCACGCGTGATGATAACATTACACGGTATGAACGTCTGGGTACCATATTCGAACGAGATACAAAGCTAAAGTGCCTGAGAAAGGAAACATGATCTGATAGGCGCCAGGGATGCAAATGCATAACACTTCCTCCCCTAATGTCCTTGATGAGCAATCTTGATCAGCCATGATCTCAGTGATCTTGGGACTACTGTTTTCAGCCCTTTCATTAGTAATTTCACTGTTGATACGGTAAGTTCTTTGTGGATGCCTTTTGATCTTTCTAGTTCTCTAGTGTCATGTTTGGTATTTCCTCAGCGTCCCAGTGGAAGGAGTCTCTATTCATGATCCTGGATTACAGTCTTTACCAGTTCCAGCATATCATTATTGGGGTAGGCCTCCAGCATTTCTTCATTGGCATTCATTACACTGTTCTTTTGCATACATTGGTGTGCAGTTGCACCTCGAATACGCAGAATGGAATTACCATAATAAATTGCCTTGGACCCAAATAACCAGACGGACTCAAAGAATATGGTAAAGTTCTACTTTATTGTCAGCTCAAATAAAGTAGGGAAATCTGGTGACCATGCAAAATGCAGCTCACTCATTCTCGGTTAAATTTCTCTTACACAAAGTCTTTATACTTCAAAGTGTGTCAGCTATGACGTCAACCTACATGGCAAACAGTTAAACGTATTGAGGGGAGAGATTGGTTAGGATGTATAAGTGTTAATGACATGAGTGGCTGCCCCTTATCTTGTGGACACACCTTGAAATATGTACAATACTGATTATAAAAATAATAACAGTGGATTGGCTTCTGCAATGTTGTATAACATGTCACCACGTAGCCACTCATGATGGTTTGGCATACTCTCCCAACCTTGGACATTCCGCTTGCTTGCAGCATGTGAATAGAAAGAAAGCCAGGTGCAGAGAACAATGTCAGACCACTGCCCACATTGGTCAATTAGCATACCATCTCTCATCAGCTAAACCATGAGCCAACATTCTCCTTTGTAGGTGACCTTGCTGGCTGTTTTTTGCTCTGGGATTTTTAAGGGAGGCAGGGTGCACAACTATCTTTGTTAAGGCTTAATGAATAGACCTTGTATTTCGAGTCTTGCACCACTTGTCAGTAGACCATGAATGTGTCAATTTTTACCTCTTATTTACTGCTATTTGATTTAATTATGCTGGCTGCAATTACTCCTCTTGGACTCTGGAGACTTGGTTGCCTCGTCTTACTTGTGCTTTCTCCACTCTTGATTATCAAATACTTTGCACTTGCAGATGTTTTTGTTTCTACTCAATTGAAAAATGTGCCCTACGTTAATCGCTTATCCTGGTTAACTCCCTTTGTACTTTCCAATTAAGTCTTGCTGTGTCATCCTTAGTCTTGGCAAAACAGATATTCTTTATTTCTTGCATGAAGCAGTTTTCTCCAGCATTTCTGATCTGTGGCACTGGTTTGTCTCTGAGGTAGTTTTGACACAATCCGACGTCCATCTTTTCATCATGATCTCTTTCCTCATGTTATGCTTTCTACTGCAGAAAGCTTCTATGTAACTCAGCTACCATGCAATTCTGCATATATACATTTACTACTCGTCAGGTTACTTATTTTCTTTGTATATATGGTTCCTTCAGCTCTGCATACATGTTTCTCTTGTTACTTCAGTTACATTGTCATTCTTTAATGATTCGCTTATCATTTCAGTATATCTTAGTATCTTCTCTTCATGATGTCACGTTACTCTGGTCTGACTACATTTACAACTCTTCTATGTCCTACAGTGTATGCCGACATCCTTCCACCACATCCGTGCGAGGGTACATTCAATACGGTTGTCTGAGTGCATAACGCCTCTCATATCTTTGGTGTGGTATTGGGACGATACCTGGTGCCATGCACAGAGTCTTCCTGGTTTGCTTTCAGTATGACAGAGGTGAGGGAGCAGGCGATATATATGACATCATCTGCTCCTCAACATTGCCCCTTGTGGTCGAATCCTCCACCACCTCCTCAATATTCTCCACCTTCTCTTCACATTGTGGCTTCTTTGGGATCCTCTCAGGTGACCTGCACTATTTATATGCTCATCCATACTCCAAATCATATGACAGCACTCCCCAAATGGTGAACAGAGTACCCAATGTCCTATATATTTCTTACAATCCTTAGAACAATAGAACTTTGACCAGGAGGTGCCAGGGGACTTGCTTTTGTGGGTTCACAGGAAGTGCTTTTGTTTTGCATGTGTTCACCAGTTTCAGTATTTATATCGATCATTATCTTCATCCCAACTCTTTCTTTTCTGTCTTTTGACATTGTCCAATTATGATTCTCACAACGCAGAATCCCAACATAACCAACACCAGTATTGCTCCTAGCATCTTGAAGGCATTTGACATCCAAGTCAGTATCCAGGAAAACAAGGACGAGAACCAGTCATCTCCTTAAGTCCCATCTACTACTTCTTCCATCTTTGTGGGTAGGTTTGGCAACATCATTATTGTCTCTGTCAAAGTTCAATTTTCTTCATCATGGGCAGGTGTGCATGTAGAGCAAGAAGGCTCGATCTTGGCACAAACACTGCTTTCCATTGCTGTAATCAAGTCCAAGACATGCCTGTCCTGGAGGGTTCTTCTTTGATTGCATTAAATCCTTTGATTTTTGTGTTGATTGTTTGTATCAGCTCCCATCTGGTGATCTGTAACAATTTAGCATTCACTGCAGTATGAAGGCCTGGCATAAATATGGATGTAAATATCATTGCCGTCTTGCCAAATAGTTTATACTCATCTGGAATATTGTCATAAGCATTTATTGATTTTGCTTTGAAATAATGACCTCTCTTCAGCCGTAGGAGGTTGAATGAACTCTACTTTCTCTTGTGTTCATCCATTTTTGGAAAGCTTTAAATCTGAGGATCACTTTGTGGTATTACTAGGGCTGGTATAATCATCAATACTAACAAGCAAACTCCTCCCCATTCTCGTGATAACTTCATATATGCTCTTAATCCACAGACCCAGTAGTGATACATCAGGACTGCAGTTCCTGTATTCATGCCTGGCACATCAAAAACACAACCACACTTGACATGTTCTCAAATTTTTATTGTGTCATTATTTCTGAAGCATAAAGATGCATTCTTCAGGGGCAATATCTGCAATGGTTCCCCCTTATCGACAACCCATGTTAATAACCTTGTAATCTTAGGCCATTGGTCCTGACATTCTTTTTCTGCATTCATCACAACTGCTTCCCATTGTCCTGAAAAGGCCATTGCTTTACTCATGAGCAGTCAATCGGCCCATCCCTCTGGAGTCACGACTGTCCCTTTGATTTATAATTGGTGTCTCTCCTAGCATTCTCATACTTCTTTCCCTGTTTTATCCTTGCATTGTAACATCCGATTTTCCTTAACATTGATCCCTGCTACATTTATTCCAGGCTGCTCATATGGCATTATTTGATTCACAGTCTCTTGCTTTTCTCACAACTTCATCTTTTGCACATAATTCTCTTCTCTTTCGGATTTCGCCTTATTCATCTTACCAATGAAGCCGTTTTACCATGGGATTGTCCTTTGGTTAAGCAAAGTGCAAAGTGTGGCAAGCAGAGTGCCTCTTTTATTGATACTTCTGTGTCTATAAATATGTTAGATGCTCCCATAGCATAAGGAATAAGGCAACATACATTACAGCTTTCATCTGACGTTTTTCTCCCCACATTCTTTATGTGTTGATACCACATGTTATTCTTAAAATGGACCGAATTGTCAAAATATGAATTTATGTGTTCATTACCTCCCTCAATATCCCTTTTAAGTCAGACAATTTGTTCAGCAATATTCGAAAACACATTATTTGTAACTTCATTTTAGATGTATCATTACTTACTATTTCACCTGCATTATTAAGAATCAATTGTCGAAAAGCCATAATAATGAGGAAAAGGCAAACCATTGTATAGAATGACTATATAAGCAGCAATCCAAATGAACTTTTTGGTCTTCTCATAGACATGGTACTTCTTGTATTCTGAAATATTCTCATTTTCTTTTGCTTTCAATGTGTGTTTAGGTACCTTTTATGGGGTTCTTCTCTTTTTACAACAAATATTTCAAGATAATCGCAATGATAACTCTGAGAATAATAGGGCAATTTTTAGGATTCCGAATTTTTTTTCCCACATCAACATCTTGTCTTATTAAAGCTGGATAGGACTGAAGAATATAAGCTAAAAGAGTATGTAAAAATATATGTAATGTTACAGTTATAGGCAACATGAAGTGATATTACACAGCCACGTTAGTTATGGTTAAGTTGCTGTTTCCACAGGAAGAGCACTTTTTGGGCGGCCTATAACTCCGCTACCCCTGGACGAATCCTCTCCAAACTTTGCAAAAAAAGTATATGGGCAACTCTGATTTTTTTTTGCAAAGTTTGGTGAGGTTTGGTCTAGGGGGGGCAAAGTAATAGGGGCTCCCAAAATGTCTTTTTTTGAATGGTGGAAAAACTTTGCTCACGCCTACAGCTCAAACCGCTGGACGGATTTTCATCAAATTTGCAGCAGGAGCAGCGGCATGGTCCCGAAAGCGTGCTTTTGTAAATTTGGTGAAAAATCTGTCTGGTAGTTTTTAAAAAAAATGACCAAAAAGTAGGTAAAAAGAAATTAGTGATATCTATTTTCGGTCCGCGGACACTTTTCCCTGTTTGCTCCGCGGACAGTGTCCTGATTGGTCAAACGGCTTGCGTCATGTCAGTGGACATGTGACGTGTCCGTTGATTGGATGGTGAAGAGCGTGAAGTGCATCAGATTTTTGGAAACGCCCGCCATCTTGTATCCGTGGACATCCGCAGACAGCGCGGTGTCAAATGGTGGGGAAATACAATTTTGGCAAGTGTGTTGGTCTGTAAGACTGTTTGGGGATGGTGGGGGGGTAAAAGATGGTTCAAATATTGTATCTATTTCAGTGGTAGACACCTAGTTGTGTTCGTTGTGTCCGCAGACAGTAGCGCTGTCCCTGATGTCCGCAATCGTCCCATATGCGGATGTTCTAAGGACACTATACCTGTCCGTACTGTTTGCAGGCAAGTTGAAACTGTTCTAAGAACACACGCCGTGTCTGGGATGTCCACAAATAAATGAAAATGGAGGTGTCCTGAGGACACTATACCTGTCTGTATTGTTCGCAGGCAAGTTGAAACTGATCTAAAAACACACGCGGTGTCCGGAATGTCTGCAAATAAATGAAAATGGAGGTGTGCTGAGGACACTATACCTGTCAGTATTGTTCGCAGGCAAGTTGAAACTGTTCTAAGGACACCCAAGATGTCCGCGGACATAAAAAATGCCATGAGGCCTAGATAAAAATGTTTGATTCTATGGGTGTGATCATAGCATATCACACCCATAGATCACACCCATAGAATGAAACATGGGTGTGATGCATGGGTGTGATATGTTTTAGAGTTGTGGCCAGAGTGTACCCAAGACCGAAGTTATAAGTACTGAAGTTATAAACTACTATGGGTGTGATATGTTGTGGTGGTTGTGGCAGGGTATATGGGTGAAGGCTGTAGGTTGTAGGCTATACACCCAAGACTCTAGGTCCTGACCACAACCACTGCACCATATCAGAGCCATAGATCACACTTATAGATTTGATTATATTTCAAATAGTTTCAATTATACTTACTGCATGATTTGTTGAGATTCAATACATTTTACATGAGTTTGGTACCTGTAGGAAGAATTCTTTTTCAGGTTATGTGATAAAAGAAAAGAACATGTTAGTGTATGTATTCTATAAAGACTTATTACATTTCATAATATATATTTCAGCTTTTTTTTTTACCCTCATATTTGGTTTACAAACCAGTGTACTGTGCATTTTGCTCAGTTTCTGTGTTTGTTTTTCAAATCATTGGGTCTGTGGGAAAAAAAAAATCCTTGTCGGATTAAAAAAACCTTTTTTTGTTATGCTACAGTCTATTTGTTTGTTTCCTTTCATTGTTTACTTCTTGTTTCTGGTTAATGTTCTATCTGTTGGATTGTTGCAGATTTCTGAAGCAGTTAGATACCTGTTGGCATATTCTAACTGTCTATTTTTTATTACAATTAATTTATTGATATTCATTTATCTGTTTGGTTCTTATACAATCTTGGGCTAGTTAGATACCTGTTGGCGTATTGTAACTGTTTATAGTTTTTCATAGAATTATTTTTTAATGTTGATGTACAGATTAATTATTAAATTTTGGTTTTAAAAAGATTAAAAAGCGTTTGTAAATTTGCTGGTAATCTCTGCTTTAGAGTAATGGTAGTATCATTACATTTGAACCATCCACATTTTTGTTGCAGATTTCAGAAGCAGTTAGATACCTGTTGACGTATTCTAACTGTAATTATTATTTTTTTTAATTTAGTGATTTTCATTTATCTGTTTGGTTGTTATAGGCCATGCACCCAAAACTATAGGGCCTGGCCGCAAACACCGCAGCATATCACACCCATAGACCTTGTTGCAGTTTTTTGAATCAGTTAGATATCTGTTGGGGAATTCTAACTGTCTATTTTTTGTTATATTTTAGTGGTATTGATTGATCTGTTTGGTTGTTGCAAAATCTTGGGGCAGTTAGATACCTGTTGGCATATTCTAACTGTCTATTTTTTGTTATAATTTAGTGGTATTCATTTATCTGTTTGGTTGTTATAGAATCTTGGGGCAGTAGGATACCTGTTGGCATATTCTAACAGTTTATAGTTTTCTAATTGAAGTTTTGTTAATGTTTAAGTACAGATTAGTTATTACATTTTGGTTTTAAGAAGATTAAATAAGCGTTTGTAAGATTTGCTGGTAATCTCTGCTTTAGAGTAATGGTACTATCATTGCATTCGAACCATACACATTTCTTTTTTGTATATGCAGTGTAGTGACCTGCATTGGTTGTGGTTCCTGCGTGGTAGATTATACCTATTGTTGTGAAGGTTTTTTTACCAAGTGATACTTGACCATGTGTGAATCCAGTCAGCTTGCAGTTGTTTTTGGTACCATCTGCATTGTAACATAGAAGCATTAGTATTAAGTATTTACTGATTATCTGAATTGCAGGTAGTACATCATCTGCCATGGTTTGCATGTTGTACAAGTTGCTGAAATGGAATGGATTCACAATTTGGTATGGATACATACACGAAACGCTTGTTAGGAATATCTTCTTGTGTAACATTGTTGCAGAGAGTGCAGGTATGTTTCCACATGTATGAAATCTGGAAGATTTCATTTATAGGTATGTTTTTGTTTTCCAATACTTGTAGTAAGTACATTAGAAATTATTGTAGATATGCTTGTGAGTTTATAGTGAATTTCACCATTCCGGCACAGTAGTCCAATTTTTGTCTTATTCCGTGAACACTATACGTGTTGTCAGGATTGTTTGTTGCATTTCTATGAAGGACTAACATTTGCAAACACAATTGGTCTGTACTATGTAAGTAAATGTTGTCAACAATTGGTGGCAATTGAAATAGAATATTCATTGCTACATTTGCGTAACTTACACCAGTTACATTTGAAAATTTGAATGGACCAGATAGTTCTGTGTCCAAGTCATTTTTTCGGAGTGTATGTTGCTTCTCTTAAGAAGTACCTGAGTTACTTTGACTAATAGGTTCTTCTTTACTTATGGTAAATGATGAAGTATTAGCTTCTTTTACTCTCTATGGAGGATTTGCAGTCAGATTCTGTAGCATTTCTGTTTGAATTAGTTTTCTTTTACAAAGTTTTCCTTTTTGTGGAACAGGATATGCTTTTAGGTTGGGGGTGTATAGTGTACGTAGTCTATTGTATTCTACAATGCAAGGAATATCAGCGTTGACTTTACTTGCATCAAAGTTTATTAGAAATAGACTGTCAAGTGTACGTAAGCGTGATAGTGCTACATAGCTCATGCCTTCTTTAAGGACTGTGTTACCAATATCTATCAATGCTTTGTCTAGGGTAAGACCTTGGGATTTATGAATGGTGACTGCATATGCAAGAGTTAGAAAAAATTGTTCTCTGCGTACATATATGTCTTTGCAGAGAAGGAATCAAGCTGTTGAGCGCACTATCCTTTTTACTTCTGAAACTTTGTCGAAGAGTATATTGACAAACTGAATGTTGTTGTCACATGGGTATGTTTGAAAGCCAACAACTGTACCCAGTGGCCCATTAACTAGTCCTTGCTCCACGTCAAGGTTACGTTTAAGCATTACTCTACAGTTTAAGGATGCTTTTAATATTTTCTCCAAGTCAGCTGTGTTGGAGATAGAAATTTATAAGGTATTTAGTCTTGTTGTGGCTTGTTGACACATTGCTAGTGTAATACCATGTACGTCCAGTTTGTCTGTGGAGCAAATTTCAATTATTGGTTGCATTTCTTTTTTTTTAAATTGTTTCATTGAATTTGGAACAGCTTGCAAGAGTTGGCATTAAGGCCATACAATTAACATTTTTCTGCGCTAATTGTTCCATAACATCAGTAGCACAGGAGTTATCGCCATAAAGTGCATGGATGTGCCGGGTTTTTAATATTATTTGTGCTTCTTGAGATAGTACACCAACTCTAATACTTTTTAAAATGTTGGCGTAGGTGAGGTCTGTAGATTGGCGCATGTTTTCTGTTAATTCTTTGTATTGGAAATGTTGCCAAAGATTGACATTTCCTATGCTGCCAATAGTTTTACGGCAGAGTTTGTGTCCTAAGGTTTTAAAAATAGGTTCACCTTTCACTGGTGTCAATTGAAGAAGATCTTTGAAAACAATCATGTGTTTTCCTCCAAAGAGTTCTTCGTAGTTTGTTTTAAGTACTTCTTGAAATCTGAGATGAATCAAAGCCAACATTAGGTTGGAGACCATGCTCACTTCATCTATTAGTAGCATTTTCATTTGTTTCACAACTCTGCGTAGTTCCATTGCAGCTTCTGTAGAAAGTTTGTAATAATCTAATTTGTTTTGGTGTTCTACTGGAAGGAGTAGTAATCGGTATAAAGTGACACCGCCTACGTTGTAGGCAGCTAAACCTGTGGGGGCAGTTACAACAGCTCACAGTTTGTTGTTTGTCAATTGTTGAAGTTACTTGCTGATGATTTTGATTAAGAATGTTTTGCCTGAACCAGCTTCACCACTGACGTATAGTAGTATAGGTTTGTAATTTTGTGAGGTACATTGCTTATTTTCATGTTGTACACCATGTGCAATTTCTTTTGTTCCTTCTTCAAAAATGGTGCGCTGCTCTTTGTTTAGTTTTGATTGTAGTGCAGTTAACTCTTCTGTATCTTCTTCATAGTGACACATGGTGTTTTCTACTTTTGTCATAGCTAATTCTACCTCATTTGCTATTAGTAGCTGTCCCAGTGGTTCTTGGCTTCCTGTTACAGAAGGTTGATTACTGTTGGGAGTGTCCTTATCTAGTTGGGCCTGGAGTTCTTCTTCATGTTGCTGTTCATTTTGCAACATTGTTTTGTACTGCATAAAGTTCACATCGGTAATAGTGCTTTCATTTGGTTTAAAAAGTTGTAGCAGGAACATGTAATATAGTTCTTTCTGTTGAGGAGTTTTTAATGACAATTTAATATGAATAATTAAGCTTCTTTTGGTAAATTTTGCTAAACTGCCTTCACAATCTGTTACTCTTTATCTACCTTTGTTTTCATCAGGTTTTATATGCTTTCTGTATGTAAAGTTTTGGGATATGTGGTATAGACAAATGTTTTCCAAAGTGGTACTCCTGTTCGGGTAGTATGTGTCCAGTAAATTGTTTTTCAAAATGTCTTGGCTGTTTGGATCATTTTTGGCTATTGTTTCTATGTCGTCATTTGATTTGAGAACTCTTTTTCTAGATTTAGCAGGACCAAGACTTAGCCATACTATATTTTCAGATTTTCCATACAAAGCAGTACCGGTTAAACGATCTGCAGCTTCGAAGGTGCCACATTCTCTATAAGAGAGCATTTTTATGCCTAAGCTGTACAATTTCTGAGATAGTGTTTTGTCTGATGATAGGTCATTCCAGAGGTCGTGAAGCTCTGTTTTTCTGCTTTTGTTAAGTATGCTGTAACATATCATGCAACTGCAGTGGAATTGTCTGCATTGTACTGCACATCTATGTTTGCATTCCATAAAATGGCAATAATTTGATTGTAATCATTGATATATTTTGATTCTTCTGTTCTTTTTATGTAATATGTGTTCTTAGGTGATTTACCTTTAACACTATGACTAACTGAAGACATGAAGTTGTTTACTTCACCTGTTTCTGTAACTGGTCTAGGGAAACAAAACTGGCATTTGGTGTAGCATTTCCCTTTCTTTTTGTATTTGCGACGACAATATTGGCCACATTTGTGTCTTTGAAATTGTACAATTTGTGCATGAATGTCACTATTTGTCATTTGTGAAGGGATTTCACAAGTGACATATTTTTGGATGAACTGCAAAACAGTGGCATCACTGTCCTGACCAAATTTAGGAGCATCTTTAATCCATAAAAGCATGTGGATATGTGGTGCTCCTCTGGCTTGATATTCTTTTCTCCAAAAGAAGTGTTGCACTTCTCTGAGTGGAGGAACAGTTTTATTACAAATAAAGTGTAGCAAAGCAATGAAACAATGGTGGAAATATCTTGAAACATTAACAAGAACTAGAGAGCAAAGTTCTCCAGGTGTTAGTATATCTAAGTTTGTTTTGTTTTGGTTTGATATGCGCAGGAAATCATGTAAATCTTCCCATGCATATTCTGCACAACTTAATGTAACAAACCAAGTGGGTGGTCCAAGGTTTCTGATCATAGAACGTACATCTCTGTGATGTCGGAACCAGTATTCTTTTGTACCACGCATGTTTGCAAACAGATTTGTAATACTTGATTGTAAAACCTCATCTTTTCTTGCACTTTTTGTATTTATTGCGTAGCTCACATATTTTGAAACTGTGCTCCCGATTTCAATATATGTGCAACTCTGTAACATAGAGTTGCTAGTTCACTTTCAAAGAGTAGGTGGAATATGTATTCCACATTTTGTCTAAATCTGGGATCTTCAGAATACATTCGTAATGAGCGGTATTCTGATGATGTTATTGGAGTGGGTCTATCATCGTATCTTCCTCCTTTGCCAGTAGGAAATAGAAGAGGAAAAGCACGTACTTCTATACTTTTTTCCCATATGCTCATTGGTGATCCTTTGGTTCGTCGCATTTGGTACGTTTCTAGTGTATCATCTATGCTGTCTTTAGAGTGCAATGGATGAATTGTATAATGGTCTAAAATATTGGATACTGCAGCTGGATCCAGAAGTTCAAATTGACCAGTTTCTCGTGACTCTTGAATTATTTCAGTTGTTCCCCTTAAGTTTTCTTCAATATTTATTTCTACTTAGTACTCATTACTGTCTTTTAGATATTGCAAGGCGTGTCTAACTTTATGTAAGTCAACGAGTTGTTGCCAATTTCTTTTGTCTTTTGTTGGTACATCATTTACTAAGATAATTAAAGATTGTTCTATTGGACGTTGCACTCCTAGTGTGTGCACATTTTCTGTCAGATCTAATGGTAAATAAACTACTTTGCCACAAATGCCTTTCACCAATTCAGAGAGAAGTAATTTTGCTGTTTTTGGTTGAAGGCTTATTATTGCTTGAAATGGGTGTACTGTTTGAATTATGTTGATAGCACGTGAAGGAGTTTGGTTGTTGTCAAGTTTTGTAGTGCAGCAACTGAAAAGTATTAAAGGGTCAGTTATTTCGTACTTGTTTTCTGCTATAAGGTAGAGACCTAATTCAAACCATTTAGAATCTTCATTGTCGTCTATTTTGTATGTTAGGTCTATAGTTTTTGTGTTAGTTTTATAAAAAGTTCTGCGGCAACACACACACACATGGTTTGGTATTTCAGCAGATGTACTTTAAAATGTTAGTATTTCTTTTTTGTATGTGTGTAGTAGAAGGTTGCCATGTGTACAATTGTTGCTAGTTTGTTGTAAAGGTATTGCATTTTCTAAGTGGCTTCACTTCCAAAATATTTTTTCTGGATATGGTCAATTTCTTCAAGTAGTTCTTTGGCTGTACCATGTAGAAGATTGTTATTTAAATTGGCTAGTGCTAATGCAGGACTTTTAGTATAGTACAGTTTATAGACTAGATTTCTTATAGTTGGATGATGTGTTGATATCATTTTGATATGATGGAAGGTGCTTTTACAAATAGGTCCTGAAATGCAGGCTAACGAATGTCCTTGTAGCCCTGTGTATTTACGCACTGGACAGGTATCCATATTTTGCAGCAGTTTCATTTTGATTTTGTCTTTGCCTTTCACATACTGATTGAGGAATTGGCGTAAAGATTTGAAAGATTTTTTGGGAATGTTACACATTGACGTGCATGACCATTTGTATACTGGATGTTTTGGTCCAGTCGAATGGAGAGGTAATTCTGAGTTTTCATGGGATATTTTTGTAAGCAGTATTTCTTATTCCATTATGGTATTATTAATTTTTTCATAACCTCGTCCACTGCTATGTATAGCAATTGTATTTGTTTGCTTTTGTTTGTATGCCTCTTCATTAAAATATGGTTCTGTGTTTGTGGTGTGACTCCATTCACCTCCACAGATATTTAAAACGTTATTTTTGTTGATATTTCGTTTATTGAGAAGTCTTTTTTGTTATTTAGTAATTAGTTTTGTTAGTGGTTTCATTCTTTTTAACACTAAAATAAATATTTTTCTTTTGAGAAGGATTGCACTGTCTATCAAAGCTTCTAATATTAATTTTCTATGATTGGTTTTAAGGGTTTTGTATGATTTCTCTCCTGTTTTTATAAGATTTTGAAGGACTCTGTGGCAGAACATTTTTGCTAAAATATTTGTTTTGGTATGCTTACTTGCCATTATATCAAGATTTATAGGAGCAGTTTTAGCAGTAGTGGTAGCTGAATTATTGATAATTGTTTTCTGTTTCGTTTTACATTTTGATAGAGGAGGCAAAGTTTCTGTACTTGAAGCATGTTTTGTTTTGCTAAATGACTGTATTAGCTGTTTTGTTTGAATTTTTTGTACAAATTCTGCTAGAGATGGATGCTTATTTTGGATACTTCTTTTTTCATTTGCTCTACTTCTACGTTGTTTTCTATGGACTTGCTTTTTGGTAGGCATTCTTTGGGGTCTGTTGAAAAAAATAAAGAAGGTATGGGTTGGGTTGTTCTTCGATGCATGTGTGCTGTGTGCATGAGTGTCTGAGTATGATGGTAGAGATGTATGTGATGGTGTGTGATTGTGCATTGGGCAGCTACAACTAATTGGGAAGGCTATTCTTGTAATTGTGTGTTTCTATACTGGGGTTCAGATGACAGTACAAAGTAAGCTAGTGGTGAGGAGAAGCACAAATACTAAATCTGGTATAGAATTAAAACAGTTCTTTATTCTGCAATACTAACATTCTAGAAGCTGAGTTATGTCATTTGTGCGCTAAAAAACAGGGATTTGTGCGCCATTCTGCCGACAAATCCCTGTTTAACAAATGGGGATTTGTGGGCAGAATGGTGCACTAATCTTTTTTTTTTTTTTGGTGCACAAATTCCATGAATCAACCGCAATGTGTTTGAGCAACAGCAAGAATATTATGGTAGTATTGTACTTACTTTTTTTGTGTGGAATGATTAGGTTTCTTCTGAGTTGTTGTTTTTACTTCGGATTCTTCTGCTTTTCAGGAGAGTGGTCTTCACTGTAATTGTAAAGGAAAGAAGTTAGCAATTTTGCTTGTATATAGTATGCAGTTTACTTTGACTATGTGCAGTCTTTATATTTTATTTAAAATATGTTAGTTCAACATGCTTTGCAAATGAGTACAATAGGAAGTGTTTGAAAGTCGCTTGGTTTCTTAAGGCTGTGTTATTGGATGTTAGGAGACTGAAGAAATAATGATATACTTATTTTGCAATTTTTATAATGTAAATGGCAGATACTGTATAGAAAAGCATGGAATGTATGCATTTGTGAAAGTGTGGGTTATAAATCAGAAGGATGTGATTTACAGGCAGTGGTGTTATTGCAGTTGGAAGTTTTTCAATGTTAGTGTCTATCTGTGTGAGTGTATGAAGGTGAATGACCTTATCCTGGCTGTGTGTAATTTTATAATACACTACTTAGTGTTTTTCTACAATTATACTGTTATTTCTCCCATCTTCTAATATTATAATTTTTTAGATAGCTGTGTGTGTAAAAATTTGTTTAGATAGCAGACAGGTTTGGAAGTGACTGTTGATTATATCAGATGGGAAAAATGACAGTAATTTCATTTTATAGGTTATACAGATTAAGTTGCAGTTACTCTGTTTATATGCATTCATAAGGGTTGTACATGTACTGTGCAGAAAATATGCATACCTGTATGTTAGGCAGAAACCTGTGCAGTTCCCTCTCGGACCACTGCAAAAGATTTGAGAAAACAGGTGTTTGGCAGTAAACCCACTTGGTAGCAGTCTGTACCACACAGATTCACTTGGTAGCTGTGGCTGAGCAGTCAGACTTCCCTCAAGAAGAGTTAGGCAGTATACAGAGTATTCACAATAGGTCAAGAGAACACAGTAGAACAAGTAAACACTGACCAGGGCTTGGTGTAAAAGAGATATAATTATTTATTTAAAACCACATCTAGAAAAACACACAGGCACTAATAGTAAGTAATTCAAAAACATGGTCACTAAAAGATATACACTCCCTCAAAAGAATATTAGACAAGTCTTAAGTAAAGCTCCACTTATTTTCAGACAGCAGTGAGCGCTTAACGTAGATGGCACTCTAATAACTCGTTTTAAAAAAAGGGAGAGAAACAGCAGAGAATAAATTGAAACAGATCCCAACACTTTTTCACGAACACACAAGAGAGGAAGGCAAAGTAACACCGTGAATTCAGAGTCAGTAGGCCGGACCCGCTTTAAGAGGATCCAAACGAAATGTGTCCAAGGTCACACGGTTGCAGTGCACAAAAGTCTTGTAGCGGTTCAAAAAGGAGTTGGACCAAAGAAAGGGACCAGTTAGAGGGTCAAGGCGGCCAACCCAGTCCAGAAGGTTAAGGGGTTATTATTACCTTGTAGCAATCTTTAGAAAGGGAGGCCTGGCGGACACGGTACCTTAAAGTGGTGAAAATACTCCAGCGGGGGCAGTTGTTCCTGGCAGCGAATGCAAGTCGGTGCTTCGTCCGGGGGAAGAGAAGATCTCGTCGGGGAGGAAGACAGGAGTCCGTTGCACTGCCAGGGAAGAAACCAGCCGCGTAGTTTCTCAGGTACAAGGAGCGGTCCGTTGATTCGCGGTTCAGTGGTGAGTGGCTATCCGGCTGCCGGGGTGCTTGGCACGGGCAGTTCGACCACAAACCGGTCTGGAGTGCGAAGAAAGAAGGTAAACTGGTTGTGCCCACCAGTCAGGGGAAGAAGCCTCTCCAGCCGGGAGATCTTCTCTGTCGTCGCGAAGTGGTGAGTCGGTTCCGCAGGGCCCCACCGGTGGTGTCGTCGTGGTAGGTCGGCTCAGCTTCTCCCTTGTCGGATTCTCAGGTCCTGTGGCGACTTCTGAAGTTCCAGTCCCCAAAGCCCTGCTTTTATGCAGCATACCCCATTCACTCAGCCTAGCTGTCAATCAAACATGCTAAGTGGTGAGCCGGCCGGCTCACCACTTGGGCCAATCACACAAGAGTGCGACTTGAGTTACCAAGGTAACTCAGCCCAGGGTGCCTAAACCCCCTCCCACACCCCCTGTGGTACCCAGACAGAGTGGCACCACTTTTGGAGGCTTCTGTGGAGAAGCCCACCAAAAAGTGGAACAAAGGGCTCGACTTGGGTTGGAGTCACAGAAGAGAACACAAACGCCATTTTAGAATCGAGTCCTGGCAAAAAATACCAACCGGCGAATTAATATTAATTAAATAAACCGGCAGTAGGTTCGAGGCTATGAGAATTAAATAATTAAAGTTGGTAGCCTCGAACAATGGGAAAATCTCATAGGGAAATATTTGCGGTCGAATATAAAAAGTAGTTTCCACTGCCACCAGCCAAAACTCGATCAGGGGGGACGGAGACGTGCCCCCTCGACTAACAGACCCCAGGGCAATCGAATTGCCCCGACCAGTACGTCCACAATATGATGGTTTGTACTGGTTTCTGTTAATAATTTGGGACTAGTAAAGCCAATGGTGACTTTACATGCCCTGGAAGACAGTAGTCAGTCCCAGGGTATGGAGTCTATGGTGGGGTGTCACTATGACACCCCTGTGTTACTGCACGGAGGGTGCTGTGTAACACACATAGTAAAAACACATGAGACCCTATGGAGTAAAGGACCCCATAGCCCATAAAACGCATTAACAGTCAAAGGAACACCATAAATCATGTCCAAGAGTGGGAGACAAAGAGTCTCACTCTTGGCAGGAGAAAAAAACAAACTCCAGAAATCCAGCAAAGCTGCTGGGGGACTCACTAGGTTAGGAAATTCAGCCTAAAGAGAGAATTCTCCCTAACACTGTAGTTTGTATTCATGCATGTGGATATGCATGCAGCTGCAAGTAGAAATATTGGAGACTTGTACAGTAGTTTTTGTAGAAGGTGCTTTCCAATGATATGAGACCTGTACTCAGAGTAATCTACAGTACATTTGAAGTGCTGAACTCTGATGATGCAGTTAGATGTAGAGATCTTGGATGTGATTGGTGGATGGTTGTGTGACTGTTTAGCTGTATCGAATGAGGTAATGACACAGAGAGTGAAGTGGAAATGGTAGAAGGGCTGTCTAGGTTACGATATGTCCGCGGACATAATGGAAGTCCGCGGACACCGCTTATTTCATACAGGGATTTTGGGGTGGAGAGGAATGCAAATGAGAATGAGCAGAGGAATTGATTGGTCAGTAAAGTTTGGTGGGTGTGTTGTGTAAGAAGACAGTTTGTCAGAAGGTCTTTTTCTGAGAGAAGAACAGTTAGCTATGGCTGTGTGTTTCAGAAAACAGATTGTGTGGATTTTTTTATACATTGGAGGTGCATGCGCAATGCTGTGGAGTAGCTGCATATCTTGGATTCCCTCATGTGGAAGTGCACTGGCATGGAGTACACGGAAGGAAGTGGCTAGACTTGCTACCTCTCTGTGCTAGTTTGCAGACAGAGGATCATCCAGACATAATTATAATTAATTGTGGAGGGAACAGTTTGGGACATGTGTCAGGAATTTCTTTGCAATTTGCGACTAAAGAAGAACTTGGGAAGGTCATGGATATGTTTCCAAATTCCCAAGTAATATATTCTCGTATTGCGCAGAGACAAATGTGGCTGCGTTCTTCTTCATTTGGTCCACAAGTGAGGCGCAATGTCAATAAGGCTGTTTGTGCCTTTCTATGAGATGTTGGCATGTCCTCTTAACACAATGAAAATATTATGTTTCGTAGCACATACATTTTTTGTAGAGATGGAGTGCATTTTACTTATGCTGGTAATCAGATTTTTCTGAGAAATGTACAAAATGCATTGTGTCCTTTTGTGGAATTACAGCCAGTAGGTGTTGATTTTTTCAAGTTTTTCAAATACAAAAAAACACCACAAAAGGCTCTTTTTAGAGCCACCACTTCCTCCCAGAGAAAAGTGCAATAATTTTGATAGGGCAGCACCCCAAAACCTTTCATGTTCGCGAACTGTCCGCGGACTTCTAAAAAAAAAATACACAGGAGCCTGCTCAATTGATTTCCCACTTCTATTTTTTGACTGTGAAAGGCGGCTCTGAAAAGAGCCTTTTTTTGGGGGAATTTGTGTTGTTTTATATTTTGTTTGGTTTTTTACACACAACACATTAGGAGAGGAGGGGAAAGGAGGGTCAAGGGTAAGGGGGGACACCAACCACAGGGATAAGAAAGGGTGGGTGGAGAGAGGAAGATGTAGGGTGGGCTTTACTTAGGTAGTGAGCAGGTCTTCTCATGCTCTGAGACCAGAGTCTCAAAAGCACTTAGAAGTCTCTCCCCCCTGCAGAGTACTGCGTCACAGTACATACACAAATCTGTGACCCTCGAAAGGTAAGGGTCATCAGCATTGTGAAAGGCCTGTGAGGCAGCTGGAGGGATGCGCTCTCCCACAGGAGTGTCTCTTGTGGTGAGAGGAGCGGAAACAGAGGATGAAGTAGAGGAACTCAACCTACTACACTCCTTGCAAGGTACAACGTTGCGAACGGCCCCACCGTGGAATTACCTTAGGTGTCGCTTCATAGTAGTCGTACCAAAGCTGTACGAACCAAGCCTCCCGCGACTCAGTACCATTTTGCACACATTGCAGGAGACTTTGTTCGCACGCGCCTTGGATACGTTACCATGAATGGTAAATAACCACCACACCCAAGACTCACGGCGAATGCTGGTAGTAGGGACTTGCACTACCTCATCCTCATCATCCTCCTCGGCATCCTCACGCCTGTTCCCCTCTTCAGGCCCTTGGGCAGATGGTTTTGGTGGAGGGGGTGGCGGTGGTGCTGAGGCAGATGTAGCGCCAGGTGGCAGTAGAGGAGCCATGGATGCCATCAGGATTCAGAAGAAAATCTGGAAAATTGGCAGCAAAATACACTGTGTTCTGTAAGGTAGCCAGAAACACAATGAGGATGAGGTCTGGGGTGTGGCCTTTTATAGGGGTGCTGGTGCGTGATTCGCAGATACCCGTGCTGTCCGCGGACAGGATGAACACCCCAAAAGTGCTCAAAAAGTTCTAAAAAATATGTTGAAAGTAAGGGTTATTGTCTGAGACGTATACTATGGTGCATTTTTAGTATAAAATACTGTGGATTGCCTGAAAAGGTACTTTTAAAATGTTCGGGGACCCGGACAGTGTCCGCCATTCAGGACACACGCTCAGCGTGGGTGCGGTCACATGATGGTGTAGTGAACATGTTCGCGAACGGAAGAGGTGTTCACAGGACATCAAATGCATGGGAATGGTTGTGCGCATGCGCGCGTGTGTTCTACGGACAGTGTTCGGGTCCTGAAATTAATTAAAAGTGCGACACAAGCAACGCGAACACTAACGGACAGGTGCGATGTTCGGAGAATTTACGGGTGTGGTGCGCATGTGCTTAGATGTTCTTTAGGCAGTACTGACAGGTATAGTGTCCTTAGAACACCAAAATGTTGGTTAATTGGACAGCCCGGACACCAAGTGTGTCCTTAGAACAATTTCAACTTGCATACGAACAATACGGACAGGTATAGTGTCCTTAGGACAGCTCCATTTTGGTTAATTGCGGACACCCCGGACCCCGAGTGTGTTCTTAGAACAGTTTCAACTTACCTGCGAACAGTACGGACAGGTATAGTGTCCTTAGGACACCTCCATTTTGATTAATTACGGACATCGCGGACACCGAGTGTGTTCTTAGAACAATTTCATCTTGCTTGCGAACATTATGGACAGGTATAGTGTTCTTAGGACACCTCCATTTTGGTTAATTACAGACATCCCGGACACCGAGTGTGTTCTTAGAACAGTTTCAACTTGCTTGCGAGCATTATGGACAGGCATATTGTTCTTAGGACACCTCCATTTTGGTTAATTGCGGACATCCCGTACAACGAGTGTGTTCTTAGAACAGTTTCAACTTGCCTGAGAACAGTACAGACAGGTATAGTGTCCTTAGGACACCTCCATTTTGATTAATTACGGACATCACGGACACCGAGTGTGTTCTTAGAACAGTTTCAACTTGCTTGTGAACATTACGGACAGGTAAAGTGTTCTTAGGAAAACCTCCATTTTGGTTAATTACGGAGATCCCAGACACCGAGTGTGTTCTTAGAACAGTTTCGACTTGCTTGCGAACATTACAGACAGGCATAATGTTCTTAGAACACCTACATTTTGGTTAATTGTGGACATCCCGGACAGCTTGTGTGTTCTTAGAACAGTTTCAACTTGTCTGTGAACAGTACGGACAGGTATAGTGTCCTTAGGACGCCCCCATTTTCATTTGATTACGGACATCCCGGACACCCGTGCTGTCCGCTGACACCTCAATTGCTTTTTTGTTTTTAAAATCAAAAACAAGAACTGAATTAGGACACATATAATAATTTTGCTTTATTAAATATAGATGTAAAATTTATGAAAGAGAAGGGGAAGCAGAAACTGAGACAAACACAGGAGAATTGGGGGTTTCAAGAGGATTGATAGGAGGAGATGAAGGGACGGAAGTCTCATCAAAACGTGTTTGTTCGTGGAGAGGGTTTGGGGATAATTGACTGGGATATGGAGAGGGGGGACAGGTACATGTGGGACAATGGTATCTAATTTTTTCAGTTTTCCAAATTGTTGAAATTTGCCATGAGCATGTCTTCCATGCACTGGAGAGTCTTATCCAATATATCTTTTGATGTACTATTTTCAATGTTTGTATGGTCTGTACAAGAAAAAAGATATAAATGTTAAGTGTATATAAAGTAATACTTATTATTTGGTTTATATAGAGAAGTGTCTACCATTAGGCTCACTATCTTCAGACATTTCCTCACGTGGGAAATTCTCCTCATGCCACTCCAAAGTACTGGACATTTCTGTGAGAAAAGAAAATTATATCACTTTTTTGTATCTAATACAGAAATGTAACAAATAGATAAGAAAAATGAAGCACACTTACTAGCTTCTGGTAAGTTGTGTTCTTACTGGTTTGTAGTTCTGTTCTTCCTCCTAGTTGTGCAGTTTCTGTGAGGTAAATATGTTGGAAGCCTATCTTTCTTCTTTTGGTATATTCCATTTTAGTACATATGGTATTTAAATGAATGGTTGATGTGTTACATATATAGGTTACACTTCTTATTTATTACTACATACAATGTGTATGTGTGCTGGTTTGTGAACTTGTGCAGTGTTCATATGGCATGATATAACAATTTAAGATACCCCCTGAGTTTTTGGGTAGTGTTGCTGTTGTCCGCGTCTGTCCGCGGACATACGAAGAGTCCGCGGACATCAAATTCAGTAGTAGGGGGTTCAGTATGTTCTATGTTACATGCATATAAAGTCAGGGATATTATGGTTAAGTTGTGCTACTAAAAACCTATGAAATTCAGCAAAGAAACTTTGTTAAAGGGATGTTATGGTTAAGTTGCACTAAGGGAATTAGTGTAAGAACATACTTGAGGGATAACTCTACAGATATAGTACCTTTTCAATTTTTATTTCCTGACTGTTACTGAAGAAAACCATGTGCCCTACATATGTCAGTAAAGGAAAAAAGGGGGAGCCAGACATGTGATGTCATCAGTGTTGTCATCAATGACATTTGTGATGTCATATTTGATGTCCTGGGTATTAGTCTTAGCAGTGCACAGTGGTGGCGCGAGTTATGGTTGTTTAACTTACCATAACTGGCGAATTTCAGGGGTTTTTCGGTTTTACTTGGAACCGTAACGTCCCTTTAGCAAAGTTTTTTACTGAATTTCATAGGTTTTTAGTGGCGCAACTTAACCATAACGTCCCTTTAACAATGTTTTTTTTACTGAATTTCATAGGTTTTTAATAGCGCAACTTAACCATAACGTCCCTTTAATAAAGTTTTTTTTTACTGAATATGAATATATACGTTGTTGCTTTGTTCCTGGCTCATTATACCTTTTTACTAACAAAAATTGGTCTGTAATTGCTGCAGTGTTCACTTCCCTCAGACTTGCGAATGGCTGAAAAGTACAGACATTTTCTTTATTCTGATAAATCTTTGGGTTTGCCCTAGGTAGATGATCTTGTTGTCATCGGTGGAACTTCTTCTCTTGCTTCACAGTCATCGGTTGCCGGAGGCGTAGCAGCCTCTCGTTTGTATAGCTTCACGTCATTCAGATGCAGCAAGGCTCTTCTGTTTTTCAATTGGACAGCTTTGGGCGTAACCTCCTGTATTAGGTACAGTCCTTCAAAACAGACCTTATTCCAAGTGCGCACACAACTTTGTGCTAGCACCTGGTCCCCTGGATACAAACAAGGCTGTTTTAACACTTTTCTGGGATTACTGGTTTGGCTGTCTTCCTCAATCTTCTTTGACCCTTCCCTTCGCTGCTTGACCTGTTGAGAAATAAAAGAAGCACTAGCGATCATATTTGTCGAATAATCATGCATCTCATCACCTAAAGCCTCTGCAACACTGTGGGCATCATTGTCTATTATAGTGGGAGGAGCAGGGGGTACTCTCATGCGGCATCCAGTCAGCAACTAATGGGAAGTCAGGTGGTCAGGTGGTGATCTGCACCATGCTGATTGCTCAGTGCAAACAAAGCAATGGGCAGGCAGTGCAGCCACCCCTTCTTCAGAGTCATCTTAAATTTCGCTATCCTTTCCTTGAGAAGTCTGTTTAATTTCTCACAGATACTATTGGCCTGTGGGCGATAAGCAGACAGAAATGTGTGTTTAATGCCTAATAGAATATCTGTTCGATTAAATCATTTACAAAATGCAGGCTATTGTTGGGCCACAGGACTTCACACATGCCCCATCTAGGGAACACTTCATGCACAAGGAACTTGGCAGCACATGTAGCATCAGGGTGTGTGCATGGACCTGCCTCGAGCCATCTGGAAAAGGGACAAACTGCCACTAACATTTACCCGGATCCATTGCATACTTGCAACATATCTACATAATCTATGTCTAGATGCTGAAAATAACCATTAGCCCTTGGGATTGCTCCTCTCAGTGTCCTTAAGGTGTGTCCTGTTGTGAACCTTTGGCATACAGTGCAATTCACAATAAACTGTGCCACATGATCTAATACATTTGGTGAAAACCAGTCTTCTGTGATTACAGCAGCAAGACTCTCTCTTGTTTTGTGCGCGGGGTAGTGAAGATGCTCCAACGCCACGTTTAATTATGCTAGAGGCACAGCTGCCTTTCCAGTGCTATCCTGTCTCCATATAGCCTCAGTGGGGGATAAAGAACACCACTGTTTTTTCCATAGGTCCTGCTCTTCTAGTGGTGCTCGACCTTGCAATTCAATTAATTGTTCAATGGATAACATGTTAAACCCTTCCGTCATTGACATTCACCAGCCTAACAATTGTTTAACACTCTCTACACCAAAGTTAGAAATGTTTGGGAAATAAGCTGCCCTTTTGGCTTCTACATCTGTAGCTTCATTACCACAAAAAATCAAATTTACCCTTTTAGTATGGGCTGTGCATTTCATGACTGCGATAGCCAATGGAAGCTTCAATACTTTAACATGCTTGTTCAGTAGCGGTGCATGTTGCACGGGTGAGCCATCTTCATGGAGGACACCCCTTCTTTTCCAATGTGACAATCCCATGTGCACAGCTGATGTCACATAGGTGTAGTCAGAGTACACTGTCACGTCCTCATTCTCATATCGCGCCACTAATTCTGAGGTGTGTGCTGAACAGTGTGAAGGCATTCTCACACTTGTTACTTCCTCAAATTCACTGGTCTTTTTTAGCTTCACTACTGCCATCTCAGTATACCTTTCCCCAGTTGTTTGAATAACCATCACTAAAAAGAACCCCACCTTCTGAGGGCATTTTCTAACATGGGGAATATCATCATCAAACTCAGTATACATTGTGCACTCATGTACCTAATCCTCTTCCACTATTAATTCTGCTAAACATGTCACTGGGTTCACTGTTCTACATCTAACAATTTGTATTGCTGGATTCAAAATAAACACCTCATATCCTGATGCTCTTTGTGTAGTCAATGTACTTCTGGGTTTCTCTAAAATAGCAAATAGGGCGTGCTTTACAAATAACGTCATTGAGCATCCCGTTGTAATATTTGCAGTCTGCTCAATTGCAAAAATGGTAGCAGCTAGAGCTTGTTCGCAAGGATAATGTCCTTCCATTACTGGTTCCAAAATCCCACTGTAGTATGCAAATGGTTTGTGCCCATGTCCTGAAGTCATTTTCTGTGTTATCACTGCTGTCATTACCTCTCAATTTGAGTGTGGAAACAAATAACATTCTTCATTGTAATCTGGAATTCCTAACACTGGGGTTGTGCAAATTGGTCTATCTAATTTTTCAAATCCCTCAGTCACTTTCTCTGTCCATGTTATGTTATTCTTGCCCACCTGTGCTTCCTTGATTCCTTTTAAAAGTGGTTGAATGTAGGTGCTGTAATCAAGAACACAGGCCCTACAATAATTACATAGGCCTAAAAATTGTTGCATCTCTGTTACCGTTTCTGGATTAGGAGTGCTCTGAATTTTCCCTGCTCTTTCAGGTGCAACTTTTCTCCCATCTGGAGGGATCAGCTGTCCTGTGTGCAGGACTTCTGCCTGACAATATTGTAGCCTTTCTTTGTCTACCTTGTATGCTTTCTCTGATAGTATGTTCATGAGTCGAACTGAGTCTTTTCTGCATGTTTCTTCGGTCTCGCTGCACACTAATTTGTCATCTACATACTGAGCTGTACATTGCCCAGTTTCATCTGAAGAACCCTATTAAAGATTGAGAGGGACTCACAGTACCGCTGAGGCAAACAAGTATTTTTTAGGCATATGCAAATGTGAGGTCAAATCCTGTGAGTCCTCATGAAGAGGAAATAAGAAGAACACATTTTTTAAATCCATGACCATAAAATATTTAGTTGTATGGTGGGATATTACATAATATTGTAGCTGGATTTGTAACGAGAGGAAACTCTGCTTCGACAATATTATTGAGAAGGCAGAGATCCTGAAGAAATCTACATGACTGCCATACATTTGATTTCTTCACAGGGTACACAGCCATGTTACATGGGGAAACTGATTGTACCAATATTCCTTGCTGCATTAAATCAGAAAAGGTTTCAAATATGCCCTCATTCGCTTCTCTGGACATGGGGTACTGCTTTGACCGTGGCAGGATAGTTCCAGGCTTTAGCTTGATTTTAACTGCTCCAACACCTTTTAGTAGGCCTAAATCATAAGGACTAGTCCATGAGATGCTTGCCACCTTCTCTAAATCTTCCTGGAATAAAGGAAATGTTCTCACTAATACCATCCGCTTTGGTATGTCTCTGGTTTCTATTTTAATCCAATAAGTAAGACTTATAAAGAATACTAATTCATCATCTGAGTAGTCAACTATAAACCACTCCTTGTCTGTAAAATCTGTCAGTATGTATCCTTCACCAAGGACCATCACTGCTCTCCATCCTCTTCCCTCATCATCTGTCCCATGGAAAATCACCCTTTATTCTCTGACTGCTGCTGCTTCTAACTCTATGGGAATTATCTGTCCATCTTCACCATCCATAGGTATTTCTTGTCTGAACAGAAATTCATCAGGTATTCTCAATAATTTACCTACTAATCAAGGAAGCCATCTTAACTACAAAGTCAATCCATACAAGAATACCTCTGGGTCTAATTGAACCCCTCGTAATACCTTCTAGCCCACAAATGCCAATTTTAACTCTCTTACATTCAGAAGATGTATTCCTGGAATGGATCACACAATCCCTTTGTCCGTGAAAGATATTTTCTTGTTTAATTTTGTCATCAAATCATGTCCTTATATGTTAACTGTTGTCTGTCGAGAAAACAATGGTGGCATAGACACATTGTGTTCTCCTATGGGAATTGGTAATTTGTCAGTAAAAGGAACTAAACTCCTCACCCCAGAGAATCCCTGAGCATTCATGGCATTGCCAGACATTGGGTATTTTCCCTCTTGAACAAAGGAAGGAGTCGCTCCAGTGTCTACGAGAAACAAAAATGTCTTGTCTCCTATCGTTGTCCTGACCCTTGGTTCCTTGTGGGGGTCCGGTGTCACTGATACTACTGAATACATCAGGTTGCTCTGTGGGCTGTCCTATTGTGGATATCAATTCATCCCAGTACCCATGAAAGGATTTCTTCCTACCACAGTCACACTCCCTATCCTGGGTGTAGATGTGTGTGGGGCCTCTGCATTTGTATTCCATTGTGGTGCCTGTGCTTGCTGTATCAGTACTTGCTGTGCTTGTGTAGGTGCTTGCTGTAGATAACATTGTGGCATCTGCACTTGTGCTGGGGTCTGATGTGCCTGTGTGTGTGATTTTGAGCATAATACTCCTGTGGTTTGTTTGTCTGTTTGTTTGTTTGTTTTATTATTTGTAATGTGCACCAGACCCGAGGATATCAGGGTGCAGAAGAAACAGGAATATTTTCAGCTTGGGTTACAGAGCTGTAGAGGTATATACACAACATACCCTATGCAGTAAAGTGTCAAAAACATTTAGATATTATATACAGTCAGAATAAGGACAAAACTAACATCAAGATATTTCGAAAAGCATAACTATATACAATGCAGAGTGCTGGGGTTGAACCGGCGGGCAGACGCCATACGTTTTTAGTGGTCGTTTTCTTTAATCCAGTTGATGATATTGGGGGTAATTCCGACCCTATCGGTAGGGGGTTAATGGCATTGGTAAGGATGCCGGTGCCGTTAACCCCCTACCGCCCTATTACGGGGTCCCTTAGCGGGTCCCACCAGGACCGGCTGGTTTTACCAGCCTGTCTTAGCGGGACCCATTAAGGGACCATGGAGCTAATAACAGGTCCGCAAATTGCGGGCCCGTTATTGGCTCCATCCCAATTCCCATTGAGCCCTATGGGGGCTCAAATGGGAATGGGGAATGGTTTCGAAATGGGGACTTACTGGATCTGCATAGGTCGGAATGTCCCGGTAAGTCCCCATTCCGACACCACGGACCCGAGTTTGGAGGCAGCCATGGTGGCTACCACCAAACTCGGAATGAGGCCCATTGTTTCTAAAGTGCGGGTATGTTTGGTTTGTCCTCAGGGAAGGTGGTAGTGAGTTCCAAAGCTTTGCAGCTTTAACTGGGAAGCTACACACTCCACCTTTGGTGAGTTTAAACCTTGGTACCATCAGGCAATTATACTTGGCAGTTCTTGTTGGCCAATTGGATGATTTTCTGTTGAATCTTTCTATAAGATAGTGTGGAGCGGCGTTATTTAAGCACTTGTGTGTTAACGAGGCAGTTTCTAGCAAGATTTTATCGTTGGTGGTTATTCTGTCTCATTATCTCTGATATATGTTCTTTTTTTGCTATACCCAATGCTGCTCTAAGGGCGTTGTTTTGGAGAATCTGAATTTTGTTGATTATATGCTTATTAGCCCCCAGGTATAGCGAGTTACAATAGTCCAATTTGGATAGAATGAAAGCTCTGGCCAAAATGGTGCAACTGTTTGTGGATAGGAATGGCTTGGCAACTCTAATTACAAGTGTAAGCAGTGGCGGAGGCCATGGAGTTGACCTATTTGGTAAAGGTGAGGGTGGCGTCTAAATAAAAATCTAAGTTTCTGTATTATACTGCAGAGAATAGCCCATCCCCCCTCTTGAAGCCTGACAGTTGTGCTGCATGCCCCCTCTACTCCTGTACCTTCGGGCTATGAGTCCCATTCTCCAACATTTCCAACATTGCTGCGGCTGTGAACCATTAAATCCTCCTCCTCCTTAGGGGTTCTGAAATCCCCCTCCTCTTTGCACATTCCTTCTGCCATGTGGCCAAACATTTTATCCATCTTGATCTGCAGGATACCCTACATTGCTTGACTGCACTGGATGCTCTCTGAGTTATCTTACCTTCACCACTTGCCAATACCACTCCTTCTATAGCACAATTTGACAACTCTTTCCAAACTAACTTCACTTCCTCTTGTTTCAGCCCTCGGCTTTTGTCTTGTTCTTCTCTTGCAGCGATTGACTTTGATGTACAATAGTGAACTGTATTTCTGCCCATGGCTTTGCTTACTGCCTGTTTCTTCATCTGCCTTTGCACTGGGTGGGGCAGTCCCAGACACAAAATGAGGTAAAATAATGCTAACGTTTTATCCCATGGTCTCTCGACTCGAGCCTCCAACTCTCATGAATCTCTTGAATAAGTGCAACAGGGTCTTCATCCTCCCCCATTTTCCTTACCATAATCGCACCCATGTCAGATGTGTCGGGCTACTGTTCTCTAAGCGCTCTCCATACATATGCTCTGCAGTTATTAAATGGTGCTCTGTCATGTGTTGTGTTTTGTGCTGTTACACTCACATGCCCTGCTTGTCTCCAAACATCATCAGCTCTTTCTCTCCTAGTATGGCTGCTAGCAAGCCCTTTAAGTCACCCACTGCTAACATCATTCCTGTTGTCATCCTTTCTAAATCAAACAATTTTCCCGCACCTGCCGTCAAATGAGGCAATTTTCATTTCACATTATCTTTATCCATCTGTGGGCATGGAACATATAGCTGTCGTCCTTCACCTTCCTCTAATAATGGGAATTGTGCATACCCTCACCCATAATCATACCCATTAACACTTTTAATTTTCCAGGTGGGGCTAGTTTCATCTTTTTCCTGTCACTGACCTTAATCGGCTCACAAATGGCGGGGATATATCCCCTGCACTTTGTGATCATACTTGTGGTCATTCAGAATATGGTGTTGGTTCTGATGTATTCTCTTTAGGGTCTTCTAAACATCACCATTTTAACCCTTTGTCTATACTTGGGTCTATTGAAAAATCATGTGCACCCTTTCTGTGTGCCTTCTCATTTTGTTCTATTTCTTCATCTGACATCATTATACCCAGCTTGTATGGCTATCATCCCTGTCCTCGTCATTAAGATCTGCCCCACTTATGGACAGCGCTCTATGTTTGTCTGCCATTATGTCATCCAATCTACTTCCTGTTCCTTCTCTTTAGTTTTATTGCTTGACAACCCATGTCTGTGTTCTAGGTATTCCGTGTAGCTCTCTAAAGGGTAGTTGTGATCCCCTCTCTTCTTCCCACCATTCTTGCTTCAACTGGCACTATGCTTCTGTTAACAAGATAATCTATTGTGTCATCTGTTTGCTCCCTACTCCTTCTTATTTCTTCTTCCCTTCTCTTCATCTCACTGTTCTAGTCTTCCTTTTGCATTCTTTGGAACCTATGTTCTTTGATTCTTTGGGCTTCTGTTTATCTGGGTTTCTTCTCCTCTATTATCTATTTCTCTTTATTTTGTTCCTCATACCTTCTTCATTCTTCCTTTTGTTTCCTCTCTTTCTCCTTCTGCTCTTTGTATGCACTTTCCCATTCCTTTTCTTTCTCTTCTCGCTCATCTTTCTTCCCGCTCTCAAACGCCATTGATACTATTCCGTCTAATTTAAGTAATATCTGTCCTCCCATCCATTCATTTTGCACTATGATCCCTTCCTTGGCTCTTTCCTTCTCCTCTTTTTGTCTCTTAACTTCCTCCTCAATTTCTACCTGTCTACTGCTTCGTTCATCATGCTCTTTATATTCATCGCTTGTCGATATATTTTTTCGTTCCTTGATCTTACTTTCTCCTATGCTGTTTTCACTTTTATAAGCAAGAGGTGTGTATGTTGGATTAACTTACTCTGGCGCTGCCTCAATTCCTTTAAAGTATACATTCTCTGTTCATATTCCGTTGTGCTATTGTTTTTTGTAGGAGTAATAGGAGCTGAGGGCGTTACATCCTCCTCTTTATGCTGATTAAGCATGCACTCCTTCTCAGGCGGATCGTCTTTCTTATTTTGATATATTTTCCACAATTCTAATATAGCTGATCTTTTTTGTGGCTTCTTCCCCGTAAATGTAGCATACATATACGTTTTCATATGTCAGAATACTGTTTTCGCCAATGAACCTTCTTGAAGCCACGGCATGAGTGTTTCATTAGTCATGCCCATCACCCATTCCACGTGATACTGCCATATTTTAGAAGTGTATCCTTTAATGTTCTGCATAGATGTAAACGACCCCATGATGACAAGTCAATCTCAACTGCCAATACTTAATGGGTTCTTAAATCACCTATAATACAAAAATCAATTTGGGCAAGCACTATCAATCACCGCCCTTAACCAATAAAGATCAATATTTTAACCAATTTTTAAAGTTTAATGATAATGTTTGTCTTTATTTCTTTGTTTATAATTCTATTGTTTCTTGATGCCTGTTGTTCTATTAATACTCCCACAAGAACCTTTATTGAACCTTTACTGTGTTTCTCAGCTTTTATCCTTTTCTGATTGACATCATTTAAGTCCTGATATTCAACTGATTTTATTACTATCGTTTTACATTTCTTAGTTTATACACAATAAAAGTTGTATACTGACATATTTATAACTCCAAATAAATGTGCACTTTTCTTTTTCTGGGATCACCTTCCTTTTCATTTTCTTAGTAAATGTATTTCATCTCACTATTTATTCAATTTTGGAGTGTAATATGCATTTGTCTTAAATGGCACTTGCCTCGGAATCCTTATCACATACTCTACTTGGAGTTTAATGTGTATTCTTTGGCCCCCTTCGAACCTGAAATCGAGGTATCTATCTCTTTAAACACAAATCCTGATACCATATATTTATACTTAGACTATAGCACCTCCCTTTTATTTGCCACTTTCAATGCTCTACTTACATCTGTGGCTCAGCTCAACTTCCTCAGCATCGACTCTTCCCCAATTGATCAGTTCACCTTCAGTCTGCGGGGCACCTGCAGGGACTGGACAGAAATGTCTTCAAAGGGGCACCTGCCGACTGATGTATTGTACACCTCTCTGCACAGGAAGCCCCATGATCTTCTGGCTAGTGGTGAAAGCTATCGATAGTCCGAGAGTCTAGATCTCAGCCTAGGTAGCTGGATTTTGAACCATCTGCACCACTACCAAAATGTGCAGTCTTATCTTGAAACATATCTTATGCACAGAATAGAATTACCATAATAAATGACCTCGGACACAAAGAAACTGACAGATTCAAAAAATGTGGCAAAGTACTACTTTATTGTCAGCTCAAATAAAGTAGGGAAATCTGGTGACCATACAAAAATGCAGCTCAATCACTCTCAGTTACTTTTCTCTTACACAAATATTTTATACCCCAAAGTGTGTCAGCTATGATGTCATCCGACGTGACAACCATTAAAACCTATCAAGGGGAGGGATTGGTTATGGGAACATATTTACCTATAGTATGTATAAGAGTTAATAACCTGAGTGGCTGCCCCTTATCTAGTAGGCATACCTCGAAATACGTATAATACTGATTATAAAAATAATAACAGCGGATTGGCTTCTGCAACATTGTATAACATGTCACTTCATAGCCACTCATGATTGTTTGGCATACTCTCCCAACCTCGGACATTCGGCTTGATAGGCGCACTTGAACAGAACAAAACCCAGATGCAGAGAACAACGTCAGACCACTGTCCACATTGGCCAATTAGCCTACCATCTCTCATCAGCTAAGCCATGAGTCAAGGTTTCTCCTTTGTAGTTTACCTTGCTGGCTGTTTTCTTCTCTGCGATTTTTAATGGAGCCAGGGTACACCACTATCTTCATCTGAGGCTTAATGAATAGACCTTGTTTTCGAGCACTGCGGCACGTGTCAGTAGACCACACAATTGCCCATTTTGACCTGTTATTTACTGCTATTTGATTTAATTATGCTGGATGCTATTACTACTCTTGGCCTCTGGAGACTTGCAGGGTAATTCATAGAAATTCGCACAAAAGTGGCGCACGAGGCTGGTGCACAGTGTTCCCGTGCGAATGTCTGCGCCAGCCGCGTGCGTTAAAATCGATTTCCGCGCAAAGCGTATTCATGGATTTTAGCCTACAAAAGCAGCCGTGGCACAGAGTGGCGCAGCGACCTTGCAGCAGCGCCAGTTACGCCCCCAAAAACGCCATCGCGCAAGGAAAAGCCATCAAAATCCCCAAACCAGCGCAAAGGGCTGCGCCAACCCTGGAACAGTTTACCGGACTGCCAAACAGCAAACGCCAAGCAGGGAACCTGTATTACGGTTTTCGCTGTAACTTCCACACGCGAAAGGCCTGTGCGAGTGGGGTACGTGTATAACTGTTGTTCGCGTGAATTTTTACATACGATTGGCCTGGGTACGTGTATTCCAGGGGTGCGCGTGAAGTTTCACACGCGATTGGCCTGGGTACGTGTATTCCAGGGGTGCGCAGGAAGTTTCACACGTGATTGGCCTGGGTATGTGTATTTCAGGGGCTCGCGGGTAGTTTCCCACACGATTGGGCCTGGGGGAGCAGGGTATGTGTATTTCAGGGGTGCGCGGGTAGTTTCACACACGATTGGCCTGGGTACGTGTATTTCAGGGGTGCGCGGGAAGTTTCACACGCGATTGGCCTGGGTACGTGTATTTCAGGGGTGCGCGGGAAGTTTCACATGCGATTGGGCCTGGGGGAGCGGGGTACGTGTATTTCAGGGGCTCGCAGGTAGTTTCACATGCGATTGGCCTGGGTACGTGTATTTCAGGGGTCCGCGGGAAGTTTAACACGCGATTGGCCTCGGTTTGTGTATTTCAGGGGTCCGCGGGAAGTTTCACACGCGATTGGCCTGGGTACGTGTATTTCAGGGGCTCGCGGGTAGTTTCCCACGCGATTGGGCCTGGGGGAGCGGGGTACATGTATTTCAGGGGTGCGCGGGTAGTTTCACACGCAATTGGCCTGGGTATGTGTATTTCAGGGGTGCGCGGGAATTTTCACATGCGATTGGCCTGGGTACGTGTATTTCAGGGGTGCGCGTCAAGTTTCACACACGATTGGGCTGGGTATGTGTATTTCAGGGGTGCGCGGGAAGTATTACACGTGAATTGGCAGTGTGGGTCCTCCCAGGTGTCCCCTCTACCCCCTCCACGGCCCCTGCAGGTAGCCTACACCACAGGGGATTACCCTGCACCCCTGGTCATGTACCGCAGGCAGCCCATCCACCATGGGCATGCCCCTCAGCCAAGCCACATGTCACGTTGCAATATAATCACTAACTCATGTCTCCCAGCACCCCCACCCCCCAGCAGTCAGGGGAACCTGCCAGCAGGCCCCCACTCATGTCCCCCAGGACCCCCACCCCCCAGCAGTCAGGGGCACCTGCCAGCAGGCCCCCACTCATGTCCCACTCATGTCCCCCAGCACCCCCACGCTCCAGCAGTCAGGGGCACCTGCCAGCAGGCCCCCACTCATGTCCCACTCATGTCCCCCCCAACATGCCAACATGACCCACAATCATGGCCCTCATGTCCACCAAAATCCCACGGCACGCCACCCCTGCCCAAATAACCAACCAAGCATAACATACACCCCACATTGAAATACCCATTACATGAAACAACCCAAATGGCATGTATGTACATCAGCACATGTCCGTCACACACACACAATGGGTGCCAGTGAATGTGAACACCCACATCGTGACATGCATGAAACCAATGAGAGAATACCACACATTGAAGTACGGGAACAACTGTATTGAACAAAAAATGTGGTGAAAGAAAATCAAATACCAAACAATGGACATAAGGAAAACAATGCAGAATGTCACATAATGATAAAAAAAGAAAATCAGAATCCAAAATATATGAAATCAAAAATGTCTCCAAAGTCTCCTTCCAACAAAGCAAAGCCAAACCGAAATGAAAAAGTAAAATCCATTGCTGCATGGAATAATCAAAAAAGAAAAAGCCGACAAATGCACACTCCAACTATTTTCAAGGATGAAATCCTGGGTCCATGGGCCCAACTGTCCAAAGGAAACCTACAAAAAAGCCTACAGAATAAACAACTATATACAAAAATGTGAGGCATAGTCCATGCGCCCCAAAGGGAAGAAAATAAGAAAGAAAACTTAACACTAATGAACTATATACAATGGCGGCGGGCAAGTCCAACGGCTCACTGGTTGATGTCATTGGCCAGGGCAACATCGAACTCCTGTTCAATGGCTCAGAGGCGGGCATGTTCACTGGCCCCGAAGTCTTGCAGGGATAATGCGGTGTCCAGCTCCAACTCCCTGCGAATACCCTCGAGGCACTCAGCCCGCCTCAGCGCCCTGCGCATGGAGTTTTCCACCCTGACCATTGTGAGCCGTTCCTACTCTGCCCACCGCCGCTCCGCACCTATCTGCTGGCCCAACCGCTGCCACATGGAAGACACTCCCATTCCAGGGTTCTCCTGCCCTCCGGCCGATGCCTGCCCCTCTGATGTAGATGGCCCCGAGCCATGATGCCTCCCATGTCGAGCCTGCCGCTGCCTCCGATGCATCTGCCTCTGCCAGCACGACAGCATCCAGGCTGATGGAATCCACCAACGCCATATTGCACATGCCCTGCCCGATGATGCCGGTACATCCTCCATCTGCTGGGGTCCAGTTGCTGGTGTGTCCACCCCTGCTGGACCTCCGACTCCCGACTGTGGCAGGGATGGGAGCCCCACCGAGCTGGCTGCGTTGGTCGGGGCAGGTCCACAGGGGGCCCTGGTGGCATCTGGGCTGGAAGACGGCATGGAGAGCGACTGGTGCATAGCCTCCACAGAGGAGAAGAGGGTCGCCAGAGTGGCCAACACATGTACGAAACCCCCGACCATGGTCGCTCCCAACTGGGCCACATTGGCACGCTGCTCTTCGTGATGACGTGCGTGCTCCCCCCGGAAAGCATGCACATTATCACGAATGACACCCGTGCTCAACGCGACACCAATCAGGACCTTCTCCATACGGCCAGGGGTCCCCTCGTCCGCAGGTAGAGGAGTGTCAGATGACATGGACATCCCCCCTACCTGCGGACGGGCTTGGGATGGGGCATCCCTACTGGTGCATGGTGGTGCAGTCACAGTGTCAGGGACAGTGACATGCACAGGCGCCTCCACAGTGACCTGTGCTGCCTCCTGCCACTGCTCCTGGACTGCACCACTTGCACCAGTGGTACCATCCCCACCAGGCCCCATGTGCAGCTCAGTAGCAGCCTCCTCCTCCTCTGTGGAAACCACCAACCTGGATGGCTCCACACCGTCTTCCGCCGTTGCAAGCCCCTGTGGGGGCTCACCCACCCCTTCCACTGCAGCCGTGGGGGCATCCCCGCCGCTTTGCTCCACAGCGCTGTCTCCGCCCTCTTCTTCACTTGCCACTGTGTAGAGGGAGACATAGAACACAAGCATCAGGGTACTGTACAATGGTCCCCTAGACAGGAAGCAATGGCAGATGAGTGGCACTGTCAAACATCACTTCCATCATGTCCCTCCACAACACATGGGTCAGTGCAGGCAAAACACATTCAGTGACAGGCATGGCGCATGCTATGGACATTAGCATACATGTCCAAGGGACTCTTCAAACATACAATGTTGGTTTGAAACTCACATGCATCATGGGTCATGCCTATCACATGCACACACTTCACCATAGTTTCATCCATCTGGCCTTGTACACCCCAGACACAGTGGATACAAGGATGACTAGGCTGCATCAGTGAATCTGAACATTGTCACAGACATGTGTCATGCATCCATGGCATTCACAAGTCACAGATACGCAATTCAGACACCCAGGCATGGACACCATACATGTACATGGCATCAGCACCCATCCCTCACCCCCACCCATGTCCAGGAACAGAGACTGGCATGCTCTCATGTGTCCATTCCACATAGAGCTCCCCATGTTGCATTTAAACACATGCACCAACCATGTGGTTCACACATTACTGGTCTCACATGCATGACCATGATGTCCCTGCATACACACATACATACATGGCCTATGTCACACATACAGGCAAGTATCAGACAACCAGCACACTGCAACATGCCCTGTCTCACACAGCAATGCTTGGCCACTTACCGCTCAACACCAGATGGGTCTGCCTCTCAAGGATCTGGGCGTGGAGCGCTGGGCGTACGCGTTCCAGGACCCTCAGCTGGATGGTACTCATGCGGCCCCGGCCCCCCTCCACGCCATTAAGAGGGTCCTGGACCTCAAGTCCTCCCAGCGCTTCTTGACTTGCTTGATGTTGCGGGTTGCCACCCCCTCCACGTTGATGGCAACCACAAAGTCGTCCCAGATCCTGTCCTGTCCTTCCTTGTTGGAGCGTGATGATCCGAAGAGGGCATCATAGTGCCCCAGGACAAGCTCCACCAGGACACCAACTTCCTTCTGACTGAAGCTGGTGGCCCTTTGCCCCTCTGGCTGGGGGTCGCCAGTGGTCTCAGATGGTGTTTGCCCCGACATGGCGACCCCTGAGGCAGGCGTGGGTGGGCAACTGGGTCGTGAGGCTGGGCTGTGGAGCGATGCTATACCAGTCGGGAGTTTTCTGTTCCAGCAGGGGTGGACACAGCAACTGGACCCCTGCAGATGGCAGATGTGCAGGCACAAAATGGCAGGGCACGATGGCAGCATGCAGGCAGGCAACAGTAGATGGCTCGTGGGAGGCTGGTTGGGGATCTGGGGGCGGGTAATTCGGCCTTTTGGGCAGGAGCGTGGTCTTCCGTGTGTTTTCGCGTGGCCAGCTTGATACGGAGTGATTTGGCACGTGAAATTCTTGCACGCCAGCGTGTAATTCGAGGATAGTCCCTTAGCGCGTAGGCGCGTCAGCACGCATACGCGATTTCATTGGACCAAAGGCCCTCAGCGCGTAAGCGCGTCTGTGATGTATCGCGCACAGGCCTGTACGTGCTTTTCGTGGAGTGCGGTGCATGTGTTTTCCAGGCGTTGGGGTTCACACGCTATTACTTCACAGCGGGTGGGTGTTGGTTACGCGTTCTTCTACACGCAAGGCAGACGGTGAGTGGTACCCCGCTCGCCCAGGCCCAATCGCGTGTGAAACTTCACGCGCACCCCTGAAATACACATACCCAGGCCAATCGCATGTGAAACTTCATGCACACCCCTGAAATACACGTACCCAGGCCTATCGCGTGTTAAACTTCACGCGCACCCCTGAAATACACGTACCCAGGCCAATCGCGTGTGAAACTTCACGCGCACCCCTGAAATACACGTACCCAGGCCAATTGCGTGTGAAATGAAATACACGTACCCAGGCCTATCGCATGTGAAACTTCACACGCACCCCTGAAATACACGTATCCAGGCCAATCGCATGTGAAACTTCACGCGCACCCCTGAAATACACGTACCCAGGCCAATCGCGTGTGAAACTTCACACGCACCCCTGAAATACATGTACCCAGGCCTATCGCGTGTGAAACTTCACCCGCACCCCTGAAGTACACGTACCCAGGCCTATCGCGTGTGAAACTTCACGCGAACCCCTGAAATACGCGTACCCAGGTCAATCGCGTGTGAAACTTTACGTGCACCCCTGAAATACACGTACCCAGGCCAATCGCGTGTGAAACTTCACGCGCACCCCTGAAATACATGTACCCAGGCCTATCGCGTGTGAAACTTCACGCGCACCCCTGAAATACACATACCCAGGCCTATCGCATGTGAAACTTCACGCGAACCCCTGTAATACATGTACCCCACTCCCCCAGGGCAAATAGTATGTAGAACTTCCCGCGCAACCCCCGAAATACACGCACACGCTATGTTTCACACAGCGGGTGTCTGTGTTTGTCGCGTACCCCTTTGCACATCATTTGTCCTAGAGGCCCACAGTATGGGACATTCTACATAGCTGTATATACCTGCTTTTTGTGGGCGCACATTTTCATTTTGGCGCACATTTTTTTCATGCGCAGGGACGCGACCGCCTGCCTTTGTGTGGCGGACGTGTCTAGGCCTGTGCGCGTCTTTGCCCGTGCACTGTTTTGCCCTATGTGATTCCATGAATACGTGTTGTAGGCGAGCGTGTGGGCGTTCCGCGCACTTGCCTCCTGTATTTCCCCCGTGACGCCCACATTTTCACGAGTTGTTCCCCATTCCGCATGTCACACCCCTTGTTCCGCCTACTTTTGTTATGTGCGCCGCGCTATGTGCGCTTTCGATGTGGCCTTAGCGCACGCCGTTAGATGACCTGTGCGCCGGCGTGCGCCGCGCACTTTTTCAGCGCACATCCCAGATTTTACTCGTGCACGGGCTTCCATGAATAGATGTGCGCTGGTTTCCCTGCGATATTCGCTCTTTCATTGCGAATCACACGTTTTCGCACGCTTGCGCCGATATTTTCAGCGCACATTAATTCCATGAATCGGCCTGTTGGTTTCTTCGTATTACTTGTGCTTTCTGCACTCTTGATTGTCCAATACTTGCCACTTGCAGATGTTTTCACTTCTGCTTATTCTAAGAGAAAAGTGCACTTTGTTTATAGCTTAACACTCTCCAAATATGTCTTGTTGTGTCATCCTTAGTCTTGGCAAAACAAATATTCTTTTATTTCTTGCATGAAGCTGTTTTCTGCAGCATTTCTGATCTGTGGCCCTGGTTTGTCTCTGAGGTAGTTTTGACATGATCCAACGTTCATCTTTCCATCATGGCCTCTATCCTGACGGTATAGTTTCTACTGCACCAAGCTTCTATGTAACACAGCCACCTTGAATTTCTGTCTATATACATTACCTACTTGTCTGCTTACTTATCTTTTTTGTATACATGGTTTCTTCATCTCTGCGCACATGTTTCTCTTGTTACTTCAGTTACATTGTCATTCTTTAATCATCCACTTATCGTTTCAGTACGTCTTAGTGTCTTCTCTTCATGACATCAGTTTACTCTGGTCAGACTTCATTTACAGCTCTTCTATTTCCAATGATGTATGCCGACATCCTTCCATCACATCAGTGTGAGGGTACATTCGATACAGTTGTCTGAGTGCATAACGTCTCTCATTTCTTCGGTGTGGTATTGGGATGATACCTGGTGTCATGCACAGTCTTCCTGATTTGCTTGCAGTATGACTGATGTGAGAAGGCAGGCAATAGAGGAGACATCACCTGCACCTCTACATTGATGAAGTAGATAGTGATCGAAAATCAACATTTTTCCCGGTCACAAATGTTTTGCTCAGTGCTACAATCAAGGTTGTGTACAGCACCATGATCACCTAGGGCTTTTTCAAAGTCTTCAAACTCATCTAAACATTCCGCCCAACAGTGTCTCATGTTCTTTCAAGGTGTTGCAGCGTCATAGGAGGATAGCTCCCCATGTCCTGCGAGGATAGCTCAGCGGCAACGTTCTTGCCTTGGAAACAAGACGACACGGAGCAACACAGGTTCGATCCCCAGGTCCGCGCTTAGAAACCTCTGGGTATTAAGCCTATCATATCATAGGAAAACAGCTCTTTGGCTCATAAAAGTTGTCCTGTAGCCTCTTCTGCCATTTTGGGATAGTCATTTAGTTATTCGGTAATGCCCAGCGTGACCTTTTGTCAGACATGTGGTTTGGGGTTAGCAACTCCATGTGCATAAATGTAGATGGTATGAAATAGGAGAGGAATTTAGTATCACGATCCCTTTGATGCAAGCTGGTGTGGTTTGGTTGCCAGAGTGACCCTCTGCAACGCCCAGTGCCGCATATTCATCTTCATCACAAAGGAAGTACTTCCTGAAGTGACAGCAGTACATCTGGCCCTCTGAGGGCAGAGTGGAGCACTTACACGTTGTCACACACTGCATGGTCTGGTCTGCTAGGGTCTCAGATTTTAAATATGAAAGGTATGTTGTCACAGGGAAAAGGTGACCTATCAGGTGCATGATCTATAGGAGCAACAATACACGCTAACCTCGTTTCTCTAGCTGGTATTTTGACTCATTAAACACTGGTATGGTGCATCAATATCGAAGGCTTTTGTAATCTTTTGTTTGGCTACTAAGCATTAAAAGAGCATCTTCACATTACATCAATACAATACATTCAATTTAAAAGAGAAGATAAAAGAAATTCATATATTAAAATAGTCGGTATCTTTCAGTACATCCTGAGTTTAAGACAAGGCACCTACTAAAATCTAATAAAATCATATCTTAAGTGGGGAGGGATACAATTAGCATGTCATATATTTAGAGCTTGCAACCCCCAATCAGAATTTTGGCCTTGACAAATAATGCTGATAAAACCTTACAGCCCCCCGTAGAATAGATACAATTACTGGGGGAAATCATAAAAAAGAACATCTCATATTTTGGGCCTCAACACATCATACTGATAAAAGGCCTTAAGGGGGGAGAGAATCTAGTTTCATATTATAACATTTGGAAACTTGCAGTCTCCCAAAGAGAGACCATAGGAGGAGCATCTCACATTCTCAGCCTCAGCATCCAAGCCCTGTGTATACATTTCAATACTTTATAAACAGTTCCGGGGTCGTCAGTTGTCTCACATAACTCCAGTGCTTCCATCACTGTGTTTATCTCCGCTTGTCTCATAAGGGTTTTAATATATAGCTTTCTCAGTCCGTGTGACAGGGCAAAAGAACACCAAATGTGCAATAGTTTCCTCACTTGTATTCCCAGGCCTCCATGAGGCCGTAAACTTTTAAGTCTAAAATTAATGAGCGTGGGCAAGCGTAGGAGTAATCCAGTACAGGTATTTTTCGAACCCAAAGTCTGACTTAACCCGCATATAATTGGGAGGGGACTTTAGGTTCATACAGGCTATTACCATGCCTCCTCTATATCATTCTTCATAGCTCTTTGCTTTAATACGTTTGGACTTCTTTTTGTCAATTAGTTGAGGTTGAGTCCATGCCTCATGGCTCATTTCAATCATAATAGCTTTTCCTGACATGCGCCAACCAGGGCAGCTTCCTTGCTCCCTCTAGACTCATCAGGAGAATCATGTCTACCCTATAGGAGTCAAGTTGAGGTGTCCCCCAAAGCAGAAGCCAGTAAAAGATTGATTTTGCTGCAGCTATTACATCAACATTAGTATATTCATTGCTTCCATCAAGCCATCCCTACAGGCTGAACCCGTGGTCCGTTACCTTGCGCAGACTGCACAATGTCACGTGACTTACTGGGGCGGGGAGAAGAAGAATGGTAGAGGACACTGGCAGTCCTCCTTCATTGGCAGTTTTTCTATTTCCAAAAGAGTGCAGACTCTGAATGGTTGAACTGCAGGAGATATTAGTGGCATTTTCTGCATTGACAGATGACTGTATCACACAATCCATCTGTAATGTTAAACAAGATGTAAAGATGCCCATCCATATGAATCTGATCCTTTTTAGGTCCCCCATGTTCTTTTTTATTTTTGTTTTACATTTTTTATTTGAAACACGAGTCATACAAGACACTAGTTACCAGGAAATGACAAATGATCCAAACTGATCCAAATATTAGTAATGAGCATTCATGAAGGCCAAGCATACTTATGAAAATTGATGTGAAACAATTAGATTTCAAGTATGGGATATAACACGACATTCAATGACAAAAATAAAACACACACAAAAGGAGGGGAGTAGGGATGAGCAGGAAATTGTTACTAGTTACTAGTTGCAAATATCATCATCAATTAGGAGCTACATTAGATAAAAACCTCAGTAACAGCCGCCACTTCGATTCATGCTTAAGTAGAAGGAAAGGGGAGTAGGCGTTACTTCTTTCTAATCTATAGATGTTACATATAGAGTTCAACCATATTGTACAATGTAAGCGATCAATATGTTTCCAGTTGGATGATATAGTTTGAATTGCAACTAGGATAAACAGGTCAAACAAATAACAAGCATTACTTTCCAAAAAACCTTGTAACGGTGCACTACCTAGTAGAAGAAATGTAAAACTAAAGTCCTGTTGTATATTGAAAACAATCTTCATTGCGCACCACACATTTTTTCAATATGGTTGAACATGTTCACAGTCCGCAAACATATGCTTAAATGATCCCTGAGCATGTAGACAGCTCCAGCATCTGTCATTTTGTGCTGCATTATACTTGAAACGCTTTGTATGAGTGATGAAGACTCTGTGTTGAAGAGAATATAAAGTTTGGAGTAAGCTGGTTGATGTAGTAACCTTGGAAATGTTATTCCAAACTGGGGGCCAATCTTTCCGACCATCAGATAGAGTGCATTCTTGCTGCCATGTGATCTGTGATCCCCAAATAAATTAGGAAGATGTTTCAACAAAAAGGACCTTGTAAAACATGGAGGCGCTAAAATTAAGATTTTGCATGTGCTGTAGTCTGTCTTTATGAGGAATATATGAATTTCACACTAACAAATCATAATTTTCCAATACTGAATTAATAATTGTCGCATATTGGTGTACATTAGGAACCAGAGTAAAGAACCTTTCAGCAAATTGATTAAAGGTCACTGGAACACCCTTTAAGAATAACTGACTAATATATTTAATGCACCGAGAGAGCCATGATTTTCCAAAAACAGACTTACCATTTACTCACATAAAAGTGTTAAACCAGAGATATTGATTAAGATACATTGAGAGGGCTTAACAATGGAGGGATACACATAGGTTCTGAGGTAGAGGGTAGATAGGATAACACTTGTACATATAATGAATCTATTTTTCCCTTTGATGGTGTAGAGTTAAAGGGGAACCCTTAGCTCTCTCTATGAGCAGCCACACAGGCACACTATTATAATCTGCAGGGGCAAACCACATCTGCGTCTGCTTCGAGATGAAAGCTAAACAGTAATTTTTTAAATCCGGGATCCCTACTCCACCATAAGAAGGAGGCTTTTTAAGTTCACCTACTGATATTCTGTTCTGCTTCTTTCCCCATATAAAATCTGATTAAACATGAATCAATGGTTTTGAAGAAAGAAAAGGGAAGAGGGATTGGTCGCTTATAAAGCAGATGCAAAATAATTGAAAATATCATCATTTTAATGGTTTCAATGTGACCCCGCCAGGAGAAAGGGGGGACCATGAATCTGTTAACTCTTTTATTCTGGATAACAAGACAATAGTGTTTTGTTTGATGATATCTTTAATAGATGAACAAATATGAATAACTAAATATTTAATTCTCTTCGGATTTATTTGTGTTTCATTTATAACCAGATGCAAGTGAAAATCTGGAAATAATGTCCAACAAATATAGTATAGTAGTATCTGGGTTTTTCAAGAGCAGTAGGACATCATTAGCATACTTGTATTACACCACCATCAATGCCTTGCATGTTATTATCCTGTCTCATTGCTTCTAGAAAAGGTTCAATTTCCACTATAAAAAGAAGTGGGGTAAGGGGGCAGCCGTGATGTGTAACTCTAAAAAGGGGAACGTGTGGAAACATTGGTCCATTAGTATAAATAGCTGTTTAAGGATTAGGGTAGAACACTTTAATCATGGAGAGAAAAGGGATGCCTATTCCATGCCACTTCAGAGTCTCAAATATGTAGTCCCATTCAATCATATTGAAATATTTTTTCTCATCTGGGGCAACCGCCACACAAGGATTCTTGGATTTGTGAATAATATCTAAGATGTCTAAAAATAACCTCATATTAGAAAAGGATAGTCTACCTTGTACAAACCCTATCTGATCATTTTTAAGTAAGTTGAGTGAGCGAGGGAGAAGTCTATTTGCTAAAAGCTTGGCAAAGACTTTACAGTCATTGTTTATGAGGGAAATGGGTCTGTAACTTTGAGGACGTTCAGGATCTTTATTAGGCTTGGTGAAACCAATTAACATGGCTTCTAAAAAAAGATCCCTGTTCTTTGTTTACTGCAATGAAATGAGAAAAGAGTTCATTAAGTTTAGGCACTAATATGTTATTGAAATGTGCATGCAAACCAATAGGGAATCCATCTAGACCTGGGGCTTTACCTTTTTAAATGCCTTTAATGGCTTTAAAGATTTCACCAGGAGAGATAGGGTCATCTAATGATTTCAGATCTACATTGGGATTTGTAGAATGAGAGACATGCTGAAGGAACTCTTGACAATGAGGGTTATTAGGCTGTGACTCCAAAGAATATGATATTTGGTAGAATTTAGAAAGACTTCTACTATTTCTCTATCTGAAAACTTCCCATCCCCTACCTGATCCTTGATAACAATAACCCTAGCTTTCTCCCAAGTGATTTATTTGTTTTATTCGTGAATTTATAAAATGTTTCCTTGTATTTTAAAATATTTGCCCACAAGTACTCTGAAATAATTGTCTCAATTTAATGGTGTCGGTAGGAATAGAAAGAGCATTACTGCATGTGCATTGAGATTCAAGGGGTTTTCATTGTTTTAGAATAACATCAGATTCTTGTTCTAATGTTTTCCTTTTATTAGCGAGTACAGCTTTATAACAATCCCAGTTATTGACAACAGACATATCTTGACTATCATTTGTAGCGAAGAAATTACTATGTGACTGAGTAATGAAGGGCATAAATAACTCATCCTTCAGAAGAGCTGTGTTAAATCTCCATCTTTTAGAATGATAACTATTCAGTAAAATTGCGAGTTGAATATAGACTGGAGCATGACCTGATAATGATATACATTCTATACACGCATTTAGGAGAAGATTTGACATAGATTTAAAGAGGAATATCTAATCTATTCTAGAAAAGGAATTGTGGGGGTTTTAGAAAAAGGTAAACTCTAAATCAGAACGATGAGTCATGCGCCATGTGTCAATGAACACTAATTCTGCTAGGACATTTAAAAATGATTTATGTGATCTAGTGCTTTCAAAGCTCACAGTATATTTTCTGTCACGAAAGGCATCAATAAACTCATTACAGTCTCCACAAAGAATTCAATTATGAGAGTTATGTTGAATGAGATAATTCCTTAGTTCCAACCAAAAGGAAGGATCTGGGGAAACATTGAGAATGTATTCCACAAAAATCTTAACTAAACCCACCTTCCCATATTATCGGAGTCAGTCCCCACAACTTTTCTTTTGAATGCTTTATTAATGAGAGTAGTAACCCCATTTTTCTTGCCATATGTTGCGCTTGAAAAAACCTGACCCACCGATAGGTGCTTAAGTTTAGCGGCTCTAACCTGTGGCAGATGGATTTCATGAATACAAGCAATCGATGGTTTTGATTTATTAAGTATGGGATAACACCTTCTGTCTTTTAATAGGGTTGTGTAGTCCCTTAACATTCCAAGAGGTTATATTAAGTGACATATCTCAGACTAAGGTGCACATAAAAATCAAGATCTTTAAAATTAAAAGCGTATATTAATATTATAAATGCACGCATGACATTACAGATAGATAGTTAGAAGACCACTTATCATAAATAGACGGATTTCCCTGCCAAAATAATAATAACAACAAAAGAGAAACACATGAGGAAGAGGGATAGACAAAAAAAGTCAACATGGAACTCTTCCATGAGAGAAAGTAAGATGCAACTATATATAAAAGCGTGGCTAACAGGAAACAGCCACACCAGTTCATGTTGACAGCAATATGACAGGAGTGCAGAGTCTAGTGAGAGAAGGCCAACCACACCCCACTATGGCAGAAGTTATCAGTTAAAGGTCATAAAGTTATAAACCATTAAATAATATGAATGCATGTTGGCAGTAGGTCTCGACGTATCGATTTCCTCCATTTTGTGGATTTGAATAAAGTGTCTCAGATCTGTTGGATTTTCTAAGGTAGCAGTGTGACCATTCAGGGTAACCTTGAGGATTGCTGGATGAATAATACCATATCTTGCATTTAGTTGCCTTGGAGCTGGTCTGAATGTGAGCAGCTCTTTTCTCCTAGCAACTGTTGCATTAGACACCTCCTGGGAATCATATATCTTTCTGCCATGCCATACGAGTTGCTTAATTTGCTTCACCTTGTTCATTATGAGGTGAACATGAGTATAATCCAGAAGAGCAAAGATGATAGTTCTAGAAGGATTGTTAGTACTGCACACTGAATTAATAGGGCCCACACAATGGGCCCTCTGGATATTAGTTGCAATGACGCAGGGCGATCAAGGAGCCTTGCGAGCATAGTAGTAAGGAACAAAATAGGGCTCTCTTTTTTAATCCCCTATGGAAGGCCCACAATGCATAGATTGTTCCTTCTATTTCTATTTTCAAGATTTTCAGATTGCTTTTGCAAAGATTTGACTGTGGTTTCTAACGTCGCCACTCTACTGGTAACCTCTTCTGCATCGTTCCCTTGTCGTTCCACTTCTGTCATCATTGACTCAAAAGTAGCCAATTTATCATCAAGCTTTTGTAGTTTAGCATTAGTGGCCTCCATGAAGGGATTCAGGGCCCTAATTTCCATTTGAATGGTTTACATAGCCAGATCTAAAATATCCTCTTTTGGTGTGGGTGAGTAACTTTTTTGCCATTTGAAAGTGTTAGACGGTGTGGAAGTCATTTCTTTGAATTGACCCTTTTTTGAGGACTCTATGATTAGCTGATGCACATAGTTTTTAATAGCTTAAAAATTTGAAAACTATAGGGCCAAAAAGAGTTGCGCAGAATATATTGACCATGAGCCTATTCAACTCGTCTGAGGACCTCAATACACTGTTATGTAGCTGTCCATATTGGTATGTTTCTCCATTTGTATTAACTATAAAGAGCCACATATTTATCTTTGACTTGCATACTATATGTTAAATCACAAGTGCACACAATAAAAGCCCTCATTATTGCTCATAAAGTGGGCCAACATAGATATGCAGCTGCTCTATAGCGTTCTGTTTCATAAACACCACAATATATAATTAATTTGGTGCCTACATGCAAGTGGCATTAGCAAATTAACAGTTTGTTGCTTCCATATTTGTTCCAATCTTGTGATTAAAGTTAGACCTTCTGGATATTGTCATTGTTAACAGAAAGTGTGCAGTGTCTAGTGTCCAAATTTGCACTCACTTTCCTTCATTGAGCCTTTGGATACTTTATATAGAGATACTGCTTTAGAGGCGGTGGTTAGAGGCACCGGCACCGGGGTCACCATGCCCTACCCAGGAGAGCCACATCATCGGATTTGCCCCCTTGCCCCACCAGGTTAAAATTGAGCTTTTGGATGGGAGTTGGTTCCTGGTTACCAAAAACAGACTACAGCTACCAGAATTCCTTGAGACCAATTGAGATTAATTTGTAACACCTGAAAAGACAGCCTCCTTGAAGATTTTTAGAGACATGAAAACGCTTGGAGGAGAACAGCAACTTCAAATGCAGCAGGTATTCAACACTGGGAACTGGAGTGCGCGCCTCACCCACCCTCTGTTTCTCTACATATTGGTTCAGAAGTCCCGGGCTTTTGAGGCACCGGTTAGAGGCAGCGGCACCAGGGTCACCATGCCCTACCCAGGAGAGCCACATCATTGGTTTTCCGCCCCCCACCCCAGGAAAAAATTGTGCTTTTGGAGGGGAGTTGGTTCCTGGTTATGAAAAACAGACTACAGCTACCAGAATTCCTTGAGAACAATTGAGATTAATTTGTAACACCTGAAAAGACAGCCTCCTTAAAGATTTTTAGAGACATGAAAACGCTTGGAGGAGAACAGCAACTTCAAATGCAGCAGGTATTCAACACTGGGAACTGGAGTGCGTGCCTCACCCACCCTCTGTTTCTCTACAAATTGGTTCAGAAATCCCGGGATTTAGAGGCAGCGTTTAGAGGCAGCAGCACCGGGGTCACCATGACCTGCCCAGGAGAGCCACATCGTTGGTTTTCCCCCCTCACACCACCAGGAAAAAATGGTGCTTTTGGAGGGGAGTTGGTTCCTGGTTACCAAAAACAGACTACAGCTACCGGAATTCCTTGAGACCAATTGAGATTAATTTGTAACACCTGAAAAGACAGCCTCCCTGAAGATTGTTAGAAACATAAAAGCGCTTGGAGGAGAACAGCAACTTGAAATGCAGCAGGTATTCAACACTGGGAGCTAGAGTGCGTGCCTCACCCACCCTCTGTTTCTCTACTTTATATAGACAGCCTGTGTTGTGAGGAAAAATGCTTCCCACCACACGTCAGCGTTCCATCTGTATAGCTGACAGGAAACAACAGACCATAAATCACGGGACCTCGCTGCCTGAGGCCTTGCTGGCGAGCGTCCAGGGAACACACCTCCAAGGCAGCATGAACTTGTCTCATACTGCCGCCATGGACCACCAAGAAGATATTAGGTAGTAATATGGATTTATTCTATTATAAATATAACAAATATTTTTAAAGAGGCTGCCAGAGCGGGAGCGCAATTTTATGAGGCCATCTCGCATTTGGCACTAGACCACGCCCCCCAGGTTCTTTTTACTGTAGCTTTTGAGACAACTCTAAGGACCTCTTAAGGGTTCTCAGGAAGGACATTCCCCTTTTAATATAATATGTGTATCTGAACAGGACACATTACTTACAGAATGGCGTTAATGTCACAACGGGCCTCATTATGCGGTAGGCGGTAGCCATGGCACTATTAGCGCCATGGCTACCCCCTTACCGCATTCCGGGTCCGTGTTCCCGGAATAGGGACTTAACGTGTCATTCCGACCTTGGAGGACCCAGTAAGTCCCCCTTCCGGGAACCATTTCCCATTCCCATTTGAGCCCCCATAGGACTCAATGGGAACGGGGATGGAGCTAATAATGGGCCTGCTGCTAGCGGGCCCGTTATTAGCTGTGAAGTCCCTCAACCGGTCACTTCCCGCAAAGGGACCTCGTAGTAGGGCGGTAACGGATTACTGGCACCGGTGCCCTTACCTTTTCGCGCCTTGAAACACTTGTGTAAAGGCGCGTTATAAATGCCATATCATATCATATCATACCAGTGCCGGTAATCCCTTACCACCTACCGCGTAATGAGGCCCAATGTATTCTAATTGCATGCAGGGGACCACCAAGGCTTACACTACACGTTGCTGGTCGACTGCATGTAATTTAAACACTCTCAAAGCAGAGTGTAATAATGAAGAGTAAAATTAGGTGAAATCGCCTTTACTTTTCACTCTCCGCTTTGACAGAAATAAGACAAATACGCTTTGCAGGCAACGCTTTATAATGGATTCCGATGGAATCCATTTGCTCATTAGCAGGTGCTGTGTGGCGTATTCCATTGGAATCCATTTGTTTTACGCCTTCAAGAAAAGGTCATGCAGGCGTAAAATGAAGTGCTCTCCTGAGATGGAGGAGGCTGCCCTCATATGCTTCCGGACAGCAGAAAAATGAGCTGAAGTGGAAAATAAAATTGCAAAAGCAATTTTAAGCCTTATTTCTGTTCCACCCCCTACAAAATGACCCCTGAAGGGCCTCATTTTCCAGTGTCCCATATTTCAGTCCCGTGGGCCCATTATGTGTAGTAATGCACGTAGGTGTGTCCCCTTCACCAAATTTTGGTCATTTGAGTGGTGGAGTGCAAAAATGGGCCTGCAAGCCGTGCAAATAGAGTAAATACTGCCTGCCAGGTATGCATGACCGTTAGCGCTTTCAATTTATCCCTATGGGGTCTGCCTGCTTTTTGCTGGTGCAAAATCCATACCGGTGCAAATGCTGGCAGTATTTGTATGGCAAAGAGAAAGCGAGCAGCGCCCCCGTCCTCTCTGTCACTCAATTGCAGGAAAATGGAGCGTGACGTAAGAAACATGCGTAAAAGTCCAGGTTTACATTACGCCCCTCACCAAAATGAGTTCTTGGGCCTCATTACAACCCAGGCGGTAAGTTCCCTACTTTACCACCATGGTGTAAACTCTGTTAACACCATGGTGGATGGCGGATTTACCGCCCCATTCCAAAGTGAGTGGGGCGGTAAATCCCCATTCCCCATTTACCCTTCCCCATTCCCATTTTTGCCCCATAGGGCATAATGGGAGTGGGGAAGGCGCTAATTACGGCACTGTAAATTACAGTGCCGTAATTAGCACCAAGGCGGGTTAGCGCCTTGCATTTTAACGCCTGCTAAAAGCAGGCTTTAAAATGGTAATCAGGCGTTAAGGGTTTAACGGCGCCGACGGCGCCGTTAAACCCTTAACGCCTGGGTTGTAATGAGGCCCCTTGTGTCTTTTCTCAAATTCTTGATACTCCAATTAGTACTGATCATAAAACAAAGAAGCAGTTCAGAATGTTTACTGATTGTCCCAGACTGTAATCAGCAGCCACGGTAGCATTATGAAGCAACCTGGATAGCATGTGGCACGATACAAAAAAAATAGATTTTAAAATCTGTGTTCCATAATTACTCCGGCGCTAATCAACAGTTTACTAATAAAAACCACATTTAATTTATCGTTAGAAATATATATATTTGCCTAGTTTGATAATATAATTTTTTTATTGTTATTTTTATTGTGCTTTAGTCACATCACAGACTTATTACACACTAATATATATAGTAGAGTATAGTAGAGCATAGTAATCTTACTTATTGGCAAAATGACTTGACACAGGATCAGCATTCCTTTAAAGCAAACTATATTTTAAATTCAAAATGTATTGGTAATAATAGTGTGCTTGCTTCTGCTCTAAAACAGGTTCTGCATTGTTTAGAACTCATTGCAAGCAGTACCTGACAAGAAGCAGATTTATTGCCGATGCACCACTTTTGCAACGTGAACATTTGAAAAGAACATTGATTTTAATTTGGCCGTGGCAGACATTACTGTGTTCCCTTTGAGCAAAGCGATGTTTTATGAGAAGGAAGGAGCTAATAGCAAGTACGCTGGCATAAGGGAAAGGATGGTTGTGGAAAGATGGTTGCTGAAAAGCAGTCAAGGTCTGCACAGTTTTATGTAATGCAGATTGCGTTGTTCACCAGCATGGGGATTTGTAATTTTTTAGGCTGGGATAAGAAAATGGTAGCCTGATAGGGCCCCACCGGCCCCTCAAGACTGTTTAAGGTATTTTGAGGCGGGGCCATAAACACATTTGTCACTCTCCGAAAACAAATAATCAATTCAAACTCGTCTGGTCACCATCTGCCATCATCATGATCACAGCCCATTGCTTGACATGCTTCACTGGCAGTAATGGGAAGAATCATGGGTACCCCTTTCAACTCCTATTTCCGTTCACCCGTGTTGGAATCAGAATATAATACATGGCAGACTGCACTATCCATATAAAAATCTGACAATGTTCTTATAACAGGCTATTCAATTATTGGGTATTTATTATGTGCCTATATCCAATGTGTTTCGAGGTGCAACAAGACAAGGGGGGTGGGGCAGGGATGACAAGAACAAAAAACGGTCCTACTAGTCCTTGTGACATTCAGATCGTGCAAGTACAGTAACAAGAAGTGCGGTGGAGAGGGGAGTGGGAAAGTGCATGTCAAGGCAGAAGGGCCCGTGGGATAAGCGAGTGCCAGGGGAGGCCAAGTGGACAAGGCCAGGGGAATGCAGAGAGGTGTCAGGGGGTGCAGACCCATTGAGGCTAGTGCAGGGGTAAGGTGCCCAGAAGGGCAAGTGCATGTTTGGGCATTGGGGTTCAGGACAGACCAAGTGCAGCAGGGGTAGGCTGGACAACGAGGGTCTGGTGCCCTGCAAGAATCTGGAGGAACTGGGGAGTCATTCAAGCAGCAGATGGGGAAATTAACTGGAGAGGGGGAGAAGGAAGGAGGAAGAGAAAAGGAAGGTCTTGAGAAGCTTTCCGGAAATTAAGGAGATCTGCTGAAGTCTGAAAGGGGCAGTGAGGTGAGCGGAGAAGAGAGATCTACCTCCCACTAGGCGACCGAAGGGTTCTAGCAGGAAGGTATTTAGGGAGAGATAGTTGGATGTAGCGGGGTCCCAGCCCCAGAAAACCTTGTGGATGATGCAATGGGTTTTGAACCTGATATTCGCAGCAACCGGGAGTCAGTTGAGAGATTTTAGGGCTGCCGTCCCTGGGCTTGAGGCCAAGGAAAAGTCTTGCAGTCCTATTCTGGATTAGTTGAAGGGGCGAAGGGAGGATGTAGGGAATGATATGATATGGTAGTTTATTTATATAGTGCCTATACACAATCAGGCCGATTCATGTAATTCAACACAAAAGTGTCGCACGCGGCTGGCGCACAGCATGCCTGTGCGAATGTCTGCGCCAGCCGCGTGCGATAAAATCAATTTCCGCGCACAGCGTATTCATGGATTCTCGCCTCCAAAAGCAGACGTGGCGCAGAGTGGCGCAGCGACCCTGCAGCAGCGCCAGTTACGCCCCCAAGAACGCCCTCACGCAAGGTAAAGCCATCAAGATCGCAAAACCATTGCAAAGGGCTGCGTCAACCCTGTACCAGTTTACCGGACTGGCAAACAGCAAACGCAAAGCGGGGAACGCGTATTACGGTGTCGGGAACACACACGCGATCTGGCCTGGGGGAGCGTGTGCGTGTATTTCAGGGGTGCACAAGAAGTATTACACGCAAATGGCCTGGGTGCGTGTATTTCAGGGGTGCGCGAGAAGTACTACACACGATCGTGAAGTTCCACACGCGATCTGGCCTGGGGGAGCGTGTGCATGTATATCAGAGGTGAGCGAGAAGTTTCACACGCGATTGGGCTGCGTGCATGTATTTCAGGGGTGCGCAAGAAGTTCCACACGCGATTGGCCTGGGCGCGTGTATTTCAGGGGTGCGCGAGAAGTTCCACACGCGATTGGCCTGGGCGCGTGTATTTCCGAGGTGCGCGAGAAGTTCCACACGCGATTGGCCTGGGGGAGCGTGTGCATGTATATCAGAGGTGAGCGAGAAGTTTCACACGCGATTGGGCTGCGTGCAGGCATTTCAGGGGTGGGCGAAAAGGTTTACATGCAATTTCAGCAGGGTACGTGTATTTCAGGGGTGCCGGGGAGTCCTACATGTGATTTGGCAGTGTGGGTCCTCCCAGGTGTTCCCTGTACACCCTCCACGGCCCCTGCAGGCAGCCCACACCACAGGGGACTACCCTGCATCCCTGGTCATGTCCCGCAGGCAGCCCACCCAACATGGGCATGCCCCCCAGCAAAGGCACATGTCTCCTTGCACTAATGATCACCAACTCATGTCCCCTTGCACCCCCACACCCAGCATTGCGGGGCACCTGCCAGCAGGCCCCCACTCATGTCCCCACCACCCCCACCCCCCAGCACTGTGGGGCACCTGCCAGCAGGCCCCCACCCATGTCCAACTCATGTTTCCCACCAACCCCACCCCCCAGCACTGTGGGGCACCTGCCAGTAGGCCCCCACTCATGTCCCACTCATGTCCCCACCACCCCCACCCCCCAGCACTGTGGGGCACCTGCCAGCAGGCCCCCACCCATGTCCAACTCATGTTCCCCACCACCCCGACCCCCCAGCACTGTGGGGCACCTGCCAGCAGGCCCCCACTCATGTCCCACTCATGTCCCCACCACCCCCACCCCCCAGCAGTGCAGGGGCACCCTCCACCAGGCCCCCACCCATGTCTCCCACCACCCCCACCCCCCAGCACTGTGGGGCACCTGCCAGCAGGCCCCAACTCATGTTCCCCAGCCAACATGTCATCACAATCTAGATCCCTGGTCCCTATGGCCAGCCTCCAAATGCAAAACACCCACCCGAGTATTGCATCCACCCACTCAGAAATGGCAATTACATGACAGAACACCAATTGCAAGTTTCGAAACAAACACATGTCCCTCACATACACCCAATGGGTGTTAGTGAATCTCAAAACCCATATCATGATATGCATGAAACCAATGAGATGATACTACACATTGAAGTTCGATAAAAAAATAGGTATTAAAGGAAACATAAATAGAATCAAAAATAAAGAAACAGAAATGGGAATGTACAAAAATTAAAAGAAGCATGTCCGTGAAAAAAAGCAAAATCAAAAATCTTAATCCAAAGTAATGGTGTCCAAAGTCAATGTCCACAAAAGCAAATCCAATGGGAAATAATAATTGAAAGCCATTGCTCCATGGGTAAATTGTGAAAGAAAAATAAAATCCAAAAGTGAACTATGTACAGACGAACAAGCCAGGGTCCATTATCCCAACAAAAGAAATGAAACCTATCTAACAACCAGGGGTGGACTGGGGACTAAAAGGGGCCCTGGAAATAATTACTGGGGACCAAAAGAGGCCCTGGAAATAATGTTCAAAGTGGCCCCATAAGACACATTTTCAGCAAGCCCAATGCCTTTCCTATGAGAACATTTGGAAATACCAGACAAAAGAGGCCCAGGGTGCAGAGGCCCACCGGGAAATCTCCAGAGTTCTCTGTAGGCCAGTCCACCCCTGCTAACAACACTAACTAATAAAATAAACTATATACAAAAATGTGGCCAATGTCCAAAAGGTCCAAAATAAATCAAAAAACAAAGGAAACCTAACACTACCTACATAACTATGTACAAGGGCAGCGGGCTAGTCTGACGGCTCACTTTTGGATGTCCCGGCCCAGGGCATCATCGAACTCCTGCTCAATGTCCCGGAGGCGGTCCTCCTGCATGGCCCCGAGGGTCCGCAGGGCCCTCGACGTGTCCACCTCCAACCCCCTGCGGATTGTCTCGAGGCACTCGCCCCGCCTCAGGGCCCTCCGCATGGAGTTCTCCGCCCTGACCATTGTGAGCCGTGTCTCTTCCGCCCGCTGCCGCTCCGCATCTATGGCGTGGCCCAACCGCTGCCACACGGAAGACACTCTCTGTCCTGGGTCCTCCTGTCCTCCGGCCTATGCCTGCCCCTCCGATGTTAAAGGCCCCGAGCCTTCATGGCTCCCACCACGTTGTTGCTGCTGCTGTGCCTCTGCCCGTGCACTGCCTCCTACTGCCTGCACATCCTCCGCCGACTGGGGTGCAGTCGTTGATGTGGCCACCCCTGCTGGACGTCCGACTCCCGACTGTGGCAGGGATGCCTCCTCCACCAGCCTGGCCGCACCGTCAGAGGCAGCTCCACAGGGCACCCAGGTGACTGATGGGTGGGAAGATGGCACGGAGGACGACTGGCACGTAGGGGGTTCAGTTGAGGAGGGGGTTGTAGCAAGCCCCATCAAACGGAGGAATCCGGCCTGCGTGACCTGTCCCAGCAGGCTGATGTGGTCAACGAGCCATTCGAGATGACGTGCAGTCTCCTCATGAAAAGACTGCAGGTCACCTCGCATGGCCCGTTGACGCAACGCCACACCAGTCAGGACAGGCTCAACCCGGACCCGGATAGCCACGTCCGCAGGCAGAGGAAGGCCAGTTGTCGTTTGCTCATCCCCTGCCTGAAAACGGGTCTGGACGTAGGCATCCCTGCTGGTGCAAGATGATGTAGGGACAGGATCAGGGACAGGATTGCACACAGGCACCTCCGCGGCGGCCTGTGCTGCCTCCTGTCCCTGGTCCTGCACTGCACCACTAGCACCAGTGGGATCCCCACCTCCAGACCCCGTCTCTGTTGCTTGCACGGCCTCCTCCTCCACCAAACCCCCCACCAACCTGGATGACTCCGTGCCATCTTCCCCCGTTGGGCCCTGTGGGGTCCCAGCTGCCCCTTCTGCTGCGGAGGAGTCCAACTCCAAACTCCGCCTCTTGGACCTCCCCCCGGCAGCTGCGGCCTGAGACGCGGCACCGGACTCCTCACTCCCCGACGAGATGACAACATGGGAGGGGAGCCGGGACTTGCGTCTCCGGCTGGCAATGGGATCCCCGCCGCTGTGCTCCACAGCACCTTCTCCGCCTTCTTCATCAGTTGACGCTGCAGACAGGGAGAAATAAAACACAGGCATCAGGGCACTGTACAATGGACATATACACACATGACAGTTGTACATGAGTGGCATTGGCAAACCTCAGACATGCCATCACAATCCCCAACACACATGTCATTTCAACTCGCACACATGAGCCATACCACAGCCATATCGCAACTGCCAGCACCATCCATACCCATAGAACAGCATGAGCAGGCAAAGTTGAGCCAGACATCACATGCAACACCAGAAGTGCACCACACATGTACACACACCACCACACTTGCATGCATGTGTACACCTCTGGGCCCTCGACGTGTCCACCTCCAACCCCCTGCGGATTGTCTCGAGGCACTCGGCCCGCCTCAGGGCCCTCCGCATGGAGTTCTCCGCCCTGACCATTGTGAGCCGTGTCTCTTCCGCCCGCTGCCGCTCCGCATCTATGTGTACACCTCTGCCAAGTGTTGCAGTGTACAGATGGGCATCCATGTCACATCTGCCAATCAGGCTTCCAAATCCCGCTGTCACATGCATCCATGTTGCATCACTGTTGCACCCTTGTCAAATACACACAAATGCACATGTACACAGTTCTGATACATGCAGCTGAAAACAACATACATGCGTGACATCACGGACATGTCTACTTACATACAAATTCATCCAAACATGTGTGCCCACACAACTGCATCTGGCATGCAAGCCTACACACACAAGCATCATCCATGTCTCACACATTACAGCCCTCGCATGTGTTAGCCCCACGGCCCTGTACACCCCCACCCATACTCGACCCCATACAAACAGATGTGCAACCTGCACACTACTGAAACATCACCACACACACAGCTCACAATCAGGATGCATGTACACTTACCGCTCGACTCCAGACGGGTCTGCCTCTCAAGGACCTGGACGTGGAGCGCTGGGGACAGGACCCTCATCTGATCTTCTGACAAGTGGCCCCGGCGCCCCTTGGCATCGCTGCCTTCAAGAGGCGCCGGGCCTTGTTCAGGGTCCTGTACCTGAAGTCCTCCCAGCGCTTCTTGACATGTTGGAAGTCGCGGACTGCCACCCCCTCCGCGTTGATGGCAGTCACAATGTCAGTCCAGATCCGAGTCCGTCCTTCCTTGTCGGCACGGGAACTTCCGAAGAGGGCATCATACTGCCCCAGGACTTGCTCCACCAGGACACCAACTTTGGTGGCACTGAAGCTGGTGCCTCTCTGTCCGGGGGTTGTCAGTGGTGCCAGATGTTGCAGTGCCCGACATGACAACCCCAGAGGCAGGAGTGGGTGGGCAACTGGGTCCTGGGGCTGGGCTGTGGAGCGATGGAATCCCAGTCGGGAGTCTTCGGTTCCAGCAGGGGTGGTCACAGCAACAGCACCCCTGGCTGATGTGCAGGCAGCAAATGGCAGGGCACATGGGCAGCAGGCAGTCAGGCAGCAGCAGATGGCAGGTGGGAGCGTGCTCGCGGCTCTGGGGGGCAGTAGTTCAGACTTCTGGGCAGGAGCGTGGTCTTCCGTGTGCTTACGCGTGGCCAGCTTGATACAGAGTGATTTGGCACGTGAAAATTCTGCACGTCAGCGTGTAATTTGAGGAAAGGCCCTTAGTGCGTAAGCACGTCAGCACGCATACGCGATTCCATTGGACCAAAGGCCATTAGCGCGTATACGCGTCTGTGACATATCGCGCACGGGCGTTGCTTTTCGTGGGGTGCGGTGCGTGTGTTTTGCAGGCATTGGGGTTCACAAGCTATCACTTCACAGCGGGTGGGTGTTGGCTACGCGTTCTTCTACACGCAAGGCAGACGGTGAGTGGTACCCTTCTCCCCCAGGCCCGATCGCGTGTGAAACCACCCGCGAGCCACAGAAATACACGTACCCCGCTCCTCCAGGCCTGATTGCTTGTAAACCCACCCGCGAGCCCCTGAAATACACGCGCCCAGGCCAATCGCGTGTGGAACTTCTCGCGCACCTCTGAAATACACGCACACGCTCCCACTGGCCCAATCACGTGTGGAACTTCTCGCGCACCTCTGAAATTCACGCTACCAGGCCAATCGCATGTGGAACTTCTCGTGCACCTCTGAAATGCACGCACACGCTCCCCCAGGCCCAATCGCGTGTGGAACTTCTCGCGCACCTCTGAAATACACGCGCCCAGGCCAATCGCATGTGAAACTTCTCGCGCACCTCTGAAATACACGCGCCCAGGCCAATCGCGTGTGGAACTTCTCGCGCACCTCTGAAATACACGCGCCCAGGCCAATCGCGTGTGGAACTTCTCGCACACCTCTGAAATACACGCGCCCAGGCCAATCGCTTGTGGAACTTCTCGCGCACCCCTGAAATACACGCGCCCAGGCCAATCGCATGTGGAACTTCTCGCGCACCCCTGAAATACACGCGCCCAGGCCAATTGCGTGTGAGAAACTTCTTGCGCACCTCTGGAATACACGCACACGCTCCCCCAGGCATGATCGCGTGTGGAACTTCTAGCGCACCTCTGAAATACACGCACACGCTCCCCCAGGCCCGATCGCGTGTGGGCCTTCTCGCGTGTGTAGAACTTTGGCGCACATTTTTTTCCTGCGCAGGGACGCTACCGCCTGCTTTTGTGTGGCGGACATGTATGGGCCTGTGCGTGTCTTTGCCCGTGCACTGTTTTTCCCTATTCGATTCCATGAATATGTGTTGTAGGCGAGCATGTGGGCGTTCTGCGCACTTGCCTCCTGTACTTCCCCCGTGACGCCCACATTTTCACGAGTTGTTCCCCATTATGCGTGTGACGCCCCGTGTTACGCCTACTTTTGTTATGTGCGCCGCGCTATGTGCGAATTCGCTGTGGCCTTATCGCACGGCATTCGATGACCTGTGCGCCAGCGTGCACTGCGCACTTTTTCAGCGCACATCCCACATTTTGCGCGTGCACGGACTTCCATGAATTGATGTGCGATGTGTTCTGTGCGATAATCGCACTTGCACTGCGATTTTCGCTATTTCACTGCGAATCGCACGTTTTTGCACGCGTGCGCCGTTTCTTCGGCGCACATTAATTCCATGAATCGGCCTGAATATGTTTCAAAGTGCTTCAAGGGAAGGAACAAGGGAAAATACAATAACATTCTTAAAGGCCATGAACATTAAGGATGTGAAATTAACTATCGAAGGCATGGTATCACTAGTATTGACACTGATTCAATGGATACAATTTGTAAAACCTTTACTGATACTGTTGGGATTGGAGAAACTCCTATTCTGCCCCATAACTAAGATGGGAGTAGTCTCGACCATCAAATGATAAACTAAACAGCCCTAGTTGAACCTGTCAAATCAAAATGGCCTATATTAAAAAAAAACAAATGCCTACCCTATCTCTTGAATAAAAAGTGTAAAAAGGAGAAAATGTATGTAAAAGGAAAAGTCAGTGTTCAAATGAGAATGTGGCTGAATCAGCTCTCCTCCCCACGTCAAGTCTCACGGGGTAAGGCGATCCTTGTAGGAAGGATGACACACTCTGGCTCAGCTTCCAACACAGTACACAGTTAACAACCATGGATAAAGGCCCATCTGGCCTTCCACGTTCAAAGTTCCCTTTCTCTCATTTTCAAAATAATTTTTCAACCAAAACATTCACAAGGTCCCCCACTGCCAGGCTCAGACCTTTCACCATACAGTTCTATTAGGTCCCCCCTGCCAGGCTCAGACCTCTTACAATACAGTTCACACAAAGTTCCAAGGGGGCTTCCTTCCCCAAGCTTAATGCAGTTTGGGTCTCCCTCAATCGGACTCGGACCACTTTCGGCTGTCAAAGTCTTTCGAATGTGCATGGTTTTTGCTTATTGACCACTGCAGGACCGCTCCTACTCTACGTTCACTATTTACTTTCACTCTTGCTGCTTGTTCGTCCCTTTAGCTTCAAACACTACACCTTTCATGGAGACTTTCGAATGGGTTACTTCCTTTCACTGGACCACTCGGTTACTTAGTATTGGTGACCTTGCAGCTGTATTTCACTTTAACGTTCATTCATAGGATGCCTTTCTTCGACTTTCATCCACAGGCATGCAGCCTTCACTAGTGTTTTGCTGTTGCTACTTCATTCACTTTAACACACACAGGTCTCTCAGGTCCCTTGCCAATTTACCAGCTGTGTGCGCCTATTTCTTGTTTATTGCTTTCCTTTTTTCAAGTCAAGGTTATTACCACAGGCTTGACCTCACTTCCCCAAATCTGCTGTTCATCAGGGAGGGTTGCTGGCATCCTTGAAACACAATGCCATTTTCACTTGTGGGATCTGGCCTCCTCCAGGCATCTTTCATGGCCTGTCGGAGACAACAACCTCTAATAGGGTAGACTTAAGGTTTTCGGCCGGCTACTCTCGTCCCTTGGTTTGTTGGTCTGCTCCAGTAATTGTGCCTTCGTCCCTGAGGCTCTGCTCGTTCTCGTGTTTCGACTTGCTCAGATTGTGTCTTTAGGTGTTGCCGTTAATTTGTGTGAGGAGAGCTAATTGGTATCAGGTGTACGCATCTATGGTAAAGTGGCTGACTCTGCCTGACCTGATGAACGGGACATGTCCAGTACAATGTGAGAGGGTTAGTCTGGTTACTCTTAGTCACCCCCTCCCTGGCCCAGTGTTTGTCCAAAGAGGGGGGTGGGGTTGGGACTCTGGTAAATCCTAAACAATAGGATGGGGTAGATGAACAAAAGAGGGGGGAATACCGCGTTTCACCATCGGCTATCTCACCCCCACTCCCGAAGATCCCCCCCAGGAAATCCTCCTGCACTTGTCCCCCCCAGGAATTGGATCCAAAAGCGATGGCCATATCCTGGTGACCTGGATGACAAGTCCCAGAGGACTAGCGGGCAAGACACCCTTTGGTTTCTCACACACTCTTCCCCTATGCAAGGTGAATAGGTTTGTTCCTCTCTGAAATTCTCTAGTCTGAGGATTCAGAAGAGGACAAGTGGAAACTTTATCCAGGGACTCTCGCATATCCAGGTTATTTCTATTTGGCTTTGCTGGTGGGGTCTGGATGTTAACCTCACTTCCCTGTGAGTAGCTCATGAACTGGGATTGAGGAAATTTGACATAACTAATGTCTCTAGGAGGCTCTGTGTCCATCCATTCCCATTCCGGGGAAGTCTGGGAATAGACTCAGACTGCTATTGATCTTGTGGCGTGAATTTTCTAGATGAGGAAGGAGGCTCTTAAAGAAGGGAGGACACATCTGGACAGTCTCTTCCTATAACTTCTTCTTGAAGTCCAGGGATAATGGCTGATGATATTAGCTGGGACTTTCCCCTGATGTTAATGTACACCAGTACCCGAGGATAGATTTCGTTATCTCTGTGTACAGAAGGTGACTTTAACCATGGTTGCATGTTCTAGATCTGCTGAAGAGACCAAATTTTCTCTAATGGCTGTTTGTTTACTGCCAAAATCGACTAAGGATTTTACTATCCTCCCATTCACCAGAGCTTTTTCATACATACAATCCTCTGAGGATCGGCATAAACATATGCTAAAGGTTTCTAGATCCTCCTTTTGTTCTTCTCATTTCTTTACTCTGAAGCAACCTATTTCCATAGGCCTCCTCTTTTGATTTTTGGGACGATACCAAGCTAAATTACCTGTTTCTCTACATGAGAAACAGACATGTGGTGTTGGCTTAATCCCTCTGGGTTCCTCTCTCCTTAATTCTTCTTAATCTTAGTGTCAGGCTTTTTTGTTTCTACATTTTTTTCTCTAACGGCAGGTGTTGGGAGCAGTAGGGTGGTTTTTGATCCTTTCTATTATTATTATTATTTGAAGTTTCTTAAGCGCAAACGGTCACCCAAGGGCATCTTGGCGCTAGAGGATGGCAAGCTGTCCATGTAGAGGGGAAAGCCAGCACAAGCACAGCTAGAAGAGAAGGGTCTTTATAGCTTTCCTTAAAGCTAGGTGGCAAGCTAATTTCTTTATGGGAGGCGGAAGCTCATTCCATGCAATGGCAGTAGCCAAAGACAAGGAGCGGCCCCCTATCCTTCTGCAGTTAAATGATGGAATCACAAGTAAATCAGCCGTGGCCGAACAAAGCTGGCGATTGGGGAAATAGTGCACAATCGTTGTTATCAGAAACTCTGGTCCCACATTGTGGATTGCCCGATGGACAATACACAGAGATTTAAATCTAATACGCTGACATACTGGCAGCCAGTCGAGGGAGCGCAAGACGGTGGATATGTGCGCCCCATAGGGAGAGCCAGTGGCTTCTCTACCTGCTAGATTTTGTAAGCGCTGTAGTCTCTGGATAAGCCCTCTTGGTTGGGCTAAACTAAATATAGAGAATAAGAATAATCCAGCCGTGATAGAATAAGGGCAGCCGCAACCGGGGGATGAAGATGTTTAGGGATTAAAGGCAGCACTTTTTTTTAGAACTTTCAGCTGTATATGGCCAGGTTGACATACCATAGCAACCTGACTCTCCATAGAGAGAGAAGCTGTCAGTATGACCCCTTAATTCTTAACCTTCCCAGCAGGAGTGGGGAGGTTGCCCAAAGAAGCAGGTCAGAAATAGGACATCCAAAGTGACAGATCAGGGGGGCACCCCACCACCAGAACCTCAGTCTTATCACCGGTACATTGTTCTATGTTCATTTTTATGGTAGGAATGGAAATGTTTAACTGCATCTCAATGGTTTTGGACAGTTTCACATTAGAAAATATAAAAGTAGTCACCCAAATTCTCCACTCATACATAGACTATCTGTATGGCTTATGGGTAATCTAAATGCACAGATAAACAACATGTTACCCGAAGATCCCTAATGATCGTAAAAGGATCAGCTGTAAATAATATCAATTCAACTAATAAATAAGGTGAACCCGGGCTTAAGTTGCTGGCAGAATCTGGTTTTCTAATGTTGAACGGTAACATCATAAGTGACTCTAGCACAACGTTTAGAGGGTAGATCAGCTTCTGTTATAAATTACGTCTTTGTGAATGATAAAACACAAACATATACACATGATATGGGTATAGTTTCCAGAGAGGAAAATGTCCATCTCCCACTATGTACACAATTGTCCTTTTGTTGTACGACATCTGACATAGTAACATATGATAAGAATCGCCAAACATACCTTAATGAGGGGCAGAATAGAATACATACACGAGTACAAAATCTTGAAAAAGCCAATAGAATGGCTACAATACTATTAGGGAACCTACTAAACAAACTACAGTCCCAGCCTATTGCTATCTCTGAATTAGCAGCAGGTTATTCTGATATGATGGAACCAGTAAGCAAGCAAAGTCAAGTTCATCGAATATATACAACCGCTATCGAAAACACGAATGCAAATAAAACATCTGGAACACAGAATGATGCACATATACGTAATGCAAGGAAGTTAGTACAGCGAGAAATTGCATGTGTGGTCGCGCAGGGCAAAATAGGCTTACATTCCACCACTGTATTAGCTAATGTTAAAACTATAAAAAATAGTTATCGACAATGGCTGAAAAAACATTTTACTAAATGCGAGGAAGAACGTTGGCAAAAGATAGCCTGCCTAGCCCAAGATAGAAACTCAACAGGTATCTGAAATGTTATCAGAGGCACCATAAAACGTGACCTCACAATAAACTGCATAAGTGAAGATAGATGGAGTGCACACATTAAAGCTACTCTAGGAAAAGACCATTATACAGAGTTGAAGTATCCCTTCTCTACAGTAAAATGGATATGCAAATCTAATATATTGGATATTGTGACAATAATTGAAAAGCTAAAAAATTCAAGATGTGCCGGTACATGTAATAGACTTTTTAAACTCAATCCGGAATTATGGGCAACCGTATTACACAAACTGTTCGTAGAAATAGGGCAAATGGGAAGAATACCCAAGAAATGGACAGTGAGTCATATTCTCAGAAAGGCGCATGGGGAAATCCAAGTAACTATAGAATGTTGGCTATGTCTGATATCTCCATTAAGATGTTTGCATGTGTGTTACTTGAGGATTTGAATAGATGGATTGCAGAGAATAACATCTTACCAATGAACCAGATAGGTTTCAGAAAGCATTCTAGTACGATTCATAATCTGACCATCCTATCCTCTGCAATAGAGTACGCATGGAAACGCAGAGAGACTTCTCTGCTGCTTTTGATTCCATAGGGCGTAACCGCCTATGGGCCAAACTAATCTCATGGAATATTCCCCAAGGCCTACTCAGAATGATTATGCTATTATATAATGAAATGACATTATGAATTCATTTGGATGCAACTGGAAGATTATCAAAGGAGCTGCCAACTTGCCGGGGTGTTAAACAGGGTTGCATAGTCGCAGTAACCCTGTTTAACCATTACCTGGCAGATATCGTCGAGGCTTTTGAGACACTGGCAACCTACCTGTTAAAAGTAGGCACATCCTTTGTAGGATGGTTAGTTTACGCAGATGATCTCATCTTGCTTGACTATAAACCCATTGGCCTACAAACACTTTTGGATGCTCTGAAAGTTGAATGGCCTCACGATCAATGTAGATAAAAGCAAGATAATGGTTTTCCCAGTGAAAAAAAGCACCAAAAGAAAACATGGCTGGTATATGGAATTGGAGATTGTGGAGCAAGTTCATAGATACAAATATTAAGGAATAATCATTGATGATAAATTAAAGGGGGAATTGCAATGGACATCTATAAAATCTAGGTGCTTATCACTGCATATGTATTGAGTGGTTTTATCGGCAAAAACATAGGATATCCAGCATCTGCAGTCTTAATGTTATACACCTCCAAAATAAGAGCTATTTTATTATATGCCATTGAAATATGGGGCCACAAATATACACATCAATTGATTAAACTTGAAGCAAAGATTTTACAGATGTTATTCCGTTTATCCAGCAGTGTTTCTGTTGAATTGCTTTACCTGGAATTTGACATCAAGGGGTCTATTCATAGAATCCAGCGCAGAAGTAGCGCATGTGCCTCTTGCAGAGAGGGACCGTGCGCCACTCGTGCGCCAGGCGCAGCGGAAAACAGCATTTTGGCACACTCTTAGCAGCACCAGTAACGCCCCCAAGAATGCCCCTTGCACCAGAAAAAGCCATACAAATCCCCAATACGGCGCAAAGGGCACGCTAACCCTGGACCAGCATACAGCTCCCCTACACCGTAATGGCTGCGCATGTGGTGACAGGTGTTGGGGGGTTCCCCCTGTGGAGTGGGTTGCCTGCGGGGCATGGCCATGGGTGATGGGCTGTGTGCGGGGCATGGTCACTGGGGATTGGGGTCCCCTGTTGTGTGGGCTGCTTGAGGGGCATGCACACGGGTGATGGGGGGTCTCCTGTGGTGTGGGCTGCCTGCAGGGCCTGAACACGGGTCATGGGGGGTCCCCTGTGGTGTGGGTTGCCTGCGGGGCATGGTCACGGGTCATGGGGGTCCCCTGTGGTGTGGGCTGCCTGTGGGGCATGGTCACTGGTGATGGGTGGTCCCCTGTGGCATGGGCTGCCTGCGGGGCATGGGGAGGGGGGGAGATACCACCTCACAGGCAAATCGCGTGAAAAGTGCAATCGGGTACCCCTGAATACACGTACCCCGCTCACATGAGCCAAATCGCATGAAAAGTGCACTCACGTACCCATGAATATACGTACCCCAATCGTGCCAGCCAAATCACGTGAAAAGCGCACTCACGGATGCCTGAATGCAAGTACCCCGCTTGCACCAGCCAAATCGTGTAGAAAGGGCTGCGCATGTGGTGACAAGTGTTGGGAGGGTCCCCCTGTGGAGTGGGCTGCCTGTGGGGCATGGTCATGGGTGATGGGCTGTCTGTGTGGCATGGTCACTGGTTATGGGGGGTCCCTTGTGGTGTGGGCTGCCTATGGGGCATGTACACGGGTGATGGGGGGGTCCCCTGTGATGTGGGCTGCCTGTGGGGCAAGGTCACAGATGATGGTGGTCCCCTGTGGTGTGGGCTGCCTGTGGGGCATGGTCACTGGTGATGGGGGGTCCCCTGTGGTGTGGGCTGCCTGCGGGGCATGGGCAGGGGGGAGGGACCACCCCAGAGGCAAATTGCACGAAAAGCTCACTCGCATACCCCTGAATACACGTCCCCCGCTCGCGCCAGCCAAATCGCATGAAAAGCACATTCGTGTACCCCTGAATACACATACCCCGCTAACGCCAGCCAGCCAGTGGGGTACGTGTATTCAGGAGTATGCAAGTGCGCTTTTTCACACGATTTGGCTGACCATACTATGCCTGCCCAGCGTCACGTCCACTTGCAGTTCATTGCGGATAATGTCAGTGTCATGGGATATCAGAGGTGCACAGCTCAGGATTTCTATTAGCGTTGGACTGACTTCCGACGCTGTGCAAAACAAAAGCGGGCCTCTAATTACTCCCTGACTCTGGTGACTGGCAGTTGGCCACCACCAGGAGAGAATTAACTCACTCCGCACGAGGAAATCGCTATGGAGTTCATCGATTAGGGACTTATCCAGGGAGTGGGAGAGATGCCGGATTATGATGCAATGTCCGGTGAGTGTTGATGCTTTTGTGTCCAGCCCATGTGTGTGTAGCTTGTGTGTAGCTTGTGTGATGTGCTGTGATTGACTGCCAGTTCAGGCTATGTATTCATGAGTGCCATGTGTGACACATGCAATGCTTGACTGATGTGTGCTTGTAGTGATGCAGTATGCATGCAGGCCATGTGCTACACACATGGGCAGTCCTCATCAGCACACATGCACCCTACTTGCAAGTCACTTGGCGGCCTCTCCTGTCCATGTTCAAGCTCACTGACATGATAGCATATACCCTGAGGTGTAGTTCCACTCAACACTTGGCCTATGTCGTCACATGACTGATGGCTATGTGAGGTCACCCTGCAAGCTGCCCATCCTCACAGGCATGCTTCCTTGCCTCTCCACCACCCTGCAGCTCACTGTCTCCATGTTATTGGTGATTTCTGTGTTGGACTACTGCAATGTTTACATGCACACTTCCCTCTTCAACCCAGCCAAACCTGTACTGTTGGGTACTTCCTTTGTCCTTGATGCAGTGTGTCTAACTTGGACCGTGCAGATGGCACAGACTCAGAGTGGACATGAGTGTTCATTCATTGACCATGTGCATTCTCTGCAAGCCCCTATGGGTCTGTGTCAGGCAAATCATTGTACTACATCTCCGGTATTTTATCTGTCTCATGGTATTTGGTCATCCATATCATGCTCACTCAGGGTCACTTCCTCATCATGCACATGTTTAGGGTGTCCTTGTCTGTGTCAAGCATAGGCCTCCCTCCATTACAGCATCCCTGCCTCTAGGCTACTGGTGGTGTGGCTTCTGCATGTATAGATGTACTAGTGATGGTTCCTCAAGTGGCCTGCTTTCTGTCCCCCTCTCATCTGCTGTAGTCTCAGTTGACTGAGATGATGCAATTGACACCTGCCAACACTGTCTGCAACTTCACAGTACTCTGGTCAGCCTTTCAGATCCATGCACTGTCTTCCTGCCATTCCCCGGGGGGTGGAGGGGGTTCACTGCATCCCTACAACCCAGTGCCAACACTTTGCACATGATGACTGCACTTGCCCTTACAGTGCCGTCATGTCACGAGATTGACATCAGTACATTTTTGGTTCTGTTTATAGTTGAGGACGTACACATCCAGCCCTCTCCCTAGCAATACCCAAGGAGTACCAACTACTAAGACTAGACCACCAAAACGCCAGATCCAAATCCAACCTGAATGTAAGATTAACAACACTGCCCACCCTAAAATCATGTGAACTCCTGACCGCTAAATTACCGATATCCCCATGCCAAATCCTAACTATCTATCTCATTTACAGGCCACCAGGGCCTTTAGGCCTATTCGAAGAGGAATTATCCAGCCTCTTAGCGAGCAGTACAAAAAAGTCATCCCAGATGACAATCAAGCGCAAGTTATTGCCACCATGCTTGAGGGACACGGACTCACCCAAAAAGTTCTCACCCCCACCCACAACAAAGGGAGAATTTTAGACTGGGTAGCCACCTCCAATGCCCTACTACTATCACCAAAATTACACCCCAGCCGTGGACGGACCACTTCCTCATTAACTTCTACCTTACATTCAACAAAATGCTCAGGACTGAAAAAATAATGGCTCCATCGGTGCCCACTAGATCCAGAAAAAATATCACACCTGACAATATCTTACCTCTGCTCCTCCCAACCATCAATGCCTTGCCAACAGACTCTGACCCAGATACCATGGTCAAAATATACAACGACACCATGGCCATAGCCATGGACACTGTTGCCCCTCTGAAGATTTGTAAAAGTAAACAACAATCCCACCTCAATACTTGGTTCACCCCCTACCTAAAAGAACTGAGATTAGAAAAAAGGAAGCTTGAAACTGTATGGCGACACACCCCTACAGCTGAAAACAAACTTAAACTCAAAATATGCGCTACTAACTACAAGAAAGCAATCATTCAAGTAAAAAAAGGCGTCTATAATGATAGAATCTCCAACGCATGCTCCAATACTAAGGAATTATTTGCAATCCTGCGTGAACTTGAATCTCCCATACAACCACCCGACAATGTACCCAAAGACAAGCAATGGTGTACTAATATCCAAAACGCCCTAGCAAGTAAAGTGAAAACAATACAAACTCCCAGCACGCACACGCCCACACCCAAACCTAGTTTAACACCTTTCAAATTTGCTAAAGTTTCCACTCTTGAAACTGAAAAAATCATTGCCTCACTAAAACCTTCAAATTGCAATGGCGATTACTGCCCGGCCCAGATAATCAAGAATGCCGCCAGAGACCTAGCCCCATTTGTCACCAAACTTATCAACACCTCCTTCTCATCTAGCACAGTCCCAAGTAGCTTAAAATAATCCTGGGTTCTTCCCCTGCTAAAAAAACAAACCCTGGACCCCTCAGTCCCCACCAACGATAGGCCCATCACCACTGTCCCTTTCCTTCTGAAAATAATTGACAGAGTGGCTTATCTCATAATCCAAAAATACCTGGAGACTAACCAACTCCTTGGCACTCGGCAATCGGGCTTCAGACCTCAGCACGGCACTGAGACCGCCCTCATAGATCTCAAAGCCCAAATCGACGAGCTCAACGACAAAGGAAACACAGCTATGCTACTCCTCCTTGATCTGTCAGCGGCCTTTGACCTAGTGGACCACGCAGTACTCTGCAAACACCTGGCGTCAGCCACCCACTTCTCAAGTGAAGCTATAGCCTGGGTTCAATCCTTTCTCGACAATAGAAGTATGCAAGTCTTCTCCACCTCAGACTCTGCAGACCCCATCCAGACAACATGTGGAGTCCCACAGGGCTCTTGTGTCTCGCCAACGATGTACAATATCTTTACTAAACCTCTATTCGACAAATTGGACAGACTGGGTTTACCTACACAAATTATGCAGACAACACCCAGATCCTCATCCTCCTTTTGGGCAATTTCGCTACGGATGCAGCTTTAGTAAACAAAATGTACACCCTCATTCAGGCATGCATGGCAACCCATGGCCTCTGCCTGAATGACGAAAAAACAGAGATACTTATCCTAGGCTCACCTAACAACTTAAAAAAACTTGACTCCAACTATAGCTCCTTCAATATCGATGGAAATATAATCCCCGTCGCCAAAGAGGTGAAGAACCCTTGGCTTCTACTTGGACTCTACCTTGTCCTTAAAGAAACAAGTGAACTCCCTGGCCTCATCCACTGCTTATACGGGTAAACTCATCAAAAAATGCAGACCCTTCCTTTCACCAGCTAGCTGCATTATCCTAGCCAATTGCCTGATCCTTTCAAAATTGGATTACTGCAATGCACTCTATGCAGGCGCCAACAAATACATCATCAATAAACTCCAAACCCTGCAAAACAACGCGCTTAGAACGGCCTTGAACCTCCCAGTCAGAGAGCACATCTCAAATGCGCGTAGAAACTACAACTGGCTAAAAATTAGCGATAGGATCACCTTCAAAATTGTCACTCTAACGTTCAAATGCTTGAACAATGCTGCCCCCCCTTACCTCAGGGACAGAATAATTAGAAAAACTTCTGCACGACCAACCAGAACAGCCAAATCCTTCTGCCTCCAAACCCCAAGATTCCGACTAAAAAAAACAGGAGGCAATAGCTTCCCTGTGCAAGCAGCTCAGTACTGGAACGCCTTACCAGTTGATCTAAGAAGGGACCAGTCCTACAATAGCTTCAGGCACCATACCCGCACCTGGCTCCGACGCAATGACCATTGAAACCTGAGACCATGCGCATTGTGTTCTGATACCACATGTACCCATCCACTCTCACATGTAAAATGTACATAATGTATTTACTGTTTATAATATGTTACCCTCTACTCTCTACATGTAAATATAAAGAATGTATATAATGTAATGACTGTATATAACATATGATGCCAATAACCTGTAATATGTAATCTGCAACCTGTAACCAAGTTCTAAGTAATCCTGTTATTCTGCGCGCCCAGCTACCCATGGATTTTCTGGCGTCCTATAAATAAATAAACAAACAAACAAAACACATGCCTATTCACTTGTATGATGTCAAAGTGGCCTGGCATCTATCTATCCATGTGCCTCCCTTCACTGTATTTCAATGCACTTGTGTTGTTGCATCCTGTGACACGTATACTTTTTGGGATATTTATTTTCTTGCAGTGCATGTTGACATGAATTGAACATGTGTCATGGACAGTTCAATTTGACTTACTGCTGTGGCTATTTGGTAATTGTGCCATGGCTATGCTACGTGCCATCTCTTTGTTGTCATCTGTCATTTTTGGCTACGATCTATGCCTGCCAGTTGGTTGTGTGTGGTGCAGGTGATATGCAACATGCAGTACATGTGTGGCCTTCACATTTGACATGCATACATGTCTGCTTTCTGGGTCCCCGTCCATTTCATTGCCACTGCATGCATGCCAGAGTTTGTGTCGTGTACGTCATGACTGCCTCATGTGTTGGCCCTCAATATTGTGTTGTCTATGTGTGTGGTATGTGATGCTGACATGTGTGCTCATGTGTTTTTTTATTTTGTTACAGGTGATGATGCACAGGAAGCAGAGGAGGAGATGGCAGACAGGGTGGAGGGTTCAAGTCAACAACCATACACCAGTGATGGTCGTGAGGTGGTAGGCCGTGCTCCAGACCATCCTGTCCAGGCCTGCCTCTGAGTATGGCTCTGAGGATCTCTTTGACTCTGATGTTCAATCGGATGCTCATCATTCCGTACCGTCGATGGTGGGTGATTCTGCAGTGGACGCTGTTCTGTCCACCACACCTGCAGTGGGGGTTCAGACCTTAAGGGGCCACTCAGTGCCAGAATGTCCATGTGTGGTGGTTGCGGGTGCAGGGTCACCCTCCACACCATTTGCTCCTGTTCCTGGGGCAGCAGATCGATGGAGGAATGCAGTCCTTCAGCCACAGGCAGTGCCTGCACAGCAACCACGTTTCCTTGTGCCCAACAGGTGTGGTGTCCAGCAATGAGGTGGCCGTCCGCCACTGGGGAACACTGGGTGGGATAATGCCATGCATGTCATTGCACAGCAACAGGGGGGAGTGATTGAGATGTTGGCTTAAGGCATGGAACGTGTGGCCAATGCCATTCTCCCCCCTGGTAGGCAGGTGGAGCTCCAGCAGAAGGGAATGCAGTCCACATGCCGCTCACTCAGGCTTGGCACGGCGGGCTACAACAGGGCCCGCTGGGCTGAACTGGTGGCTCTGCGCACAGCTATTGCTGCTGAGGGACAGGCCCACATGGAAGCCCTCAGGGAAGATAACAACCCCATCAGAAGTACTCTGGCTGCACTCATTATTAGCCAAAGGACACAGGCAGAACGGAGGATGGAGCAGCTGGAATGCACCATCTCGGCTGACCTCCATGCAAGCCGGGAGGAGGTCCTTCTGTCACGTGAGGCCTCACGCATATAGTAGCTGCCCACCAGAGCAGTCAAGGGAGCGGAAATGTGACTTGAGCACTCCGAATGTGCTCTCCACTATGTCCCGGGTTGCAATATGGGCTGCGTTGTATCTTACCTGGGGTGGTGTGGTGGGGTTCCGTATTGGCGTCATCATGTAGGCACTATCCCCTGGGGGGTGATAATGGTTGTCATTAGTTGGGTTTGTGTATTTGTCTGTGTGTGATATGCATGCATGTGCACAGGCATTTGTACTCACCAATGAGCCATGTGTTGCCATGCCTCCCAGCTTCCAGGTCCTGGAGTAGGGCTGACATTCTGAATATGAAACGGTCATCGGTGGACCCAGGATAGTTTGCATAGACAGAGGAGATGAGTCCCTTGGCATCACATACAACCTGCACATTGATGGAATGCCAGTGCTTGCGGTTGTGATAGATATGCTCAGTGGCACTAGGTGAACGTAGGGCCACACGGGTGCAATTAATGGCACAGAGCACTCTGGGAAGTGTGCCACCCTGTAAAAGTCCTGGACCACGGCCTGCCTTTCTGTGGGTGTTCTGTTTATGTATATGTGCCTGCAGACTTAGGGGCGTGCAGTCATGATTGCCAACACCTGGTGTAGGCAGCGTGACTGCGTGGCCTGTGAGACGCCCCAAACTATGGCAGTTGTCCGCTGAAATGACCCAGTGGCCAAAAAATGCAGGACATTGAGCACCTTTTCCAAGGGGCTCAGTGCTTGGGAGCACAAAGTGGGTGATGTGAGGTCATCCTCCCACTCAGTTAGCAGGTTGAGGATGATATGGGGTGTAAACCTATACCTGCCATAGACCTGGTCATCAGGCATTTCAAAAAGGCCAGTTCTGGGTAAGAAAATGCAGGGCCTGGCTATCCTCCTCCTCCTGCGGTGTCCCATGATCACTGCTGCTAGAAATGGGACATTAATTGTAGCTGCATATGCTTGTTTGTTGTTTTCACACACTTTTATGCTGCGTGGGGGCGCTTCCGCCTGCTTTCACGTGGCAGACATGTTTCCGGCTTTGCGTGTCTTTTGGCATGCATGAGTTTGCCCTGTTCAATTCCATGAATATGTGTTGTTAGCTCGTGTGTGGGCGTTGTGGGGATTTCGCTGCTGGTCCTCCCCGGTTACGCCCACATTATTGCGTGTTGTTCCCCATTCCATGTGTTCTGCCCTCTTTTTAGGTGTCTGCGCTGGGCGATGTGCGCCACTAAATGTCATAGTGGATTTTTCTGTAAATAAAGAATGTCCAGGACAGTTTAATCGAGATCTAATGGCGTATCCAAACTCCACTATATTTAGAACATATTTATTACTTGAATTCAATCAGTCAGAGGCACTAGAGACTAAAGGGGCCCAGCTGAATATGTCTAAAGACATGAGAATGTGTAGACTATGTGGCTGTCCTGTGATAGAATCCCTACAACATTTAATCTTAACATGTGAGGGCTTGAAAACATTGCGAATCAAATATTGAAAATCTTTTTATAATATGATTGATCCGTGCAAGATAATACCATATTGGGATTCATTTATGAGTGGTAATAATTGTAATTTGATATTTTTTATTTGTAAGTTTTATTTGCAAATTGTGGAAATTTTAACATGTTTCCAATAATAATGAAACTGATTGATATGTACATTTTAGATTATTTCATGGATTATTTGTATTTGTATATACAACATTGACAATTCCACACAAAGCCGAAAGGCTGAATGTGTATGAGACCAAATAAATAAATAAATAAATGTAGTAAATAAATAAGTAAAATTATAGATACAGCTTCAATTTTCATTTACTCCTTGCACTTTAGCTAAGGTCGGGTTAATATGATATTAGACATAATGGACTTTCCTGCATAGCAGAACAACCACAAAAAACTATTTTGATTTAGGCAACTACCTTTATCTCTGGGTACCTTCGAAATAAAGGGAGTTATGCCTCCAGGGTCAATTTGCCACTGTGTCGGGTTACCCTTGCAAGGGATTCCAGCCAATTATGTCCCTATTAAAACACACACTACTTCACTTGAGACTTTGGTGAACCCAGCCCTCCAGGCATGTCTGCAGGCAGACCTCCACTCTGCAGCAGCCCCTACCTTCCAGCAGACAGAATCTTCATGACATTCTCTTGGCAGAACAGCACATGCAGTATCGTGTTTTGTCACTGGCAGCTGCCAACAGATATCGTTTTTGCTCATAGTCCACAGATGAAGGCCCCAGCAAGGCTTTGCCCCAAGCTGTATGCTCAAGCAGACTAGCTACCAAATGAGACAGCCTGGCTTTCTCACTTGATGCAATAAGCTGTGACAGCTAAGCTTGATGCTCACCCCCCTTCCAGGCCCAGTAAGTTTGTTTAAATGTAACTCTTGCAACATTCGACAGACAAGAACTACAGGCCTTGCTCAGATTTTTTCAGAGCCCAACCCCAGTTAGGATCCAGGCCAAAAAGGTCCATGGAGAAAACCAGATCAATGAGCCATTCAGCAAAGCCCCAGGCCAAATACCTCTCCTTTCAGCTGACCGCCCATTATTCATCCGACACCAGAACCATCCCTTTCTCATATGTCACATGTGGATTCTGAAAATGTTTACACACCTACCTTGATGATGTCAGCTGTTACCTCCTTCAAACTCCAGCCCCTTTCTTGAGTCAATCCGAAATTCCACATTTAACAGAAACTTTGAGAATTGTCCAGCCCTTCCTTGGTTCACCCATGTTCCCTGGTTTTGGGCAAGCTGCATCCATGCCCAATCGCTTGTTTCTGCACTCCGTAAAGAAAAGAAACATCCCATCCTGCATCCAGAAGAAGAAGCAACAGGGACGAATAAGGATTACCCATAGGAATCCCTAGGCCATTAACTCCTATGGACGACCACCATATTGTCCCACTAACGAGGACAGGCAGGGTCAGGCATTTCCTTCCAACCAATCAAACCTTAATCCAACCACTACTCCAAGGAAGTATAAAAGGCGGGGCAGAAAAGCACACTTGGAGTGAGTTGGGGATGCTGGAAGGTGCACAAAGTCAGAGGAAGACTGGAAGAGCTGCAGAGACCCTGGTACTGCCCTGACACTGGCCCTGTGAGTCCAGGAAGGACTACACTGTGCAGAGGGAGCTGTACCTCGAGAAGGCAAATCCAGGGGCAGCAGGGGTAGCCTGGCAGTACCAAACGCAGGACTCCTCCCCTGGGTCAGTCAGGCAAACCCAGGTCTCTGAGGGTCAGCAGAAGGGACCCTGACCTCAGAACATGATCCCCTTTCAGCTTCTGCAGCTCCCAATGCCAAATGCGTTTTTGGGAGCTGCAAAGTGAGAGCAAAATCCTTTTTGTAAAACGGTGAGGTGTGAGAGGAGACTGCAGCTCAGCAGAGGGAAGTCTTCTTTGTGAACCTTGAGTGGTCCAAGCCCAGCAGAGGGACACCCCTTGAGAACCTTTAAATAGGGTCTGAACCCAGAAGAAGGAGGCCATTTAAAACCCTAAGAGGGGTCCGATCTCGGCAGAGGGAGAACCCAGTGAACTTTTGTATGAAAGAAACTGGCACCACATGGGTGCTCTTTCAAAGGTCTCTGGCTGGTGCCTCCTCTCCCGAACCAGGTGAAACTACAAGTACCAAGAATCCTTAGGGAGGCTGGCGTGAGGTGTCAAGGTAGTCATATGAGCGGCAAACCATACTCCTTGTACAATCGAAAGTCCTTGCCACTTTGTAGAAGATTTTGACACATTGTGGAGGCAGACGTGAACCCGACTGAGCAATGCCTGCACATGCATTGTGTGAACCAACTATGTAAAGCCTGACTGGGGGCTTTAGAGAGAGCCTGAATGGGGGCTTTAGAGACAGCCTGACTGGGGGCTGAGACCCGGACTTAGGAAAAAGGAAGAACCTAAGGGTTCTACATTGACTTTTGTTTAGATATGAACTATGGCAAATGTGAACCCAACGGAGGGATGCCAAGAGAAAGCGAGGCGAAGGGAACCCCTGCTTTCTGATGAGATGTTGAAATTGTGAACTGTGGTCGGTCTGAGCCCGACTGAGGGGATCCTAGGGTGAAGAGTGATCAACTGACGTGAAAGTTACCAGAAGGAACTTTTGTTTTGTTGTTTTGGCACATCAGGACCTCCAAAGAAGAAACTTTGTATGAGAAGAGACTTGGGCACAGTAGGCCTTGATATAGAGAAAAGGAACTGTAAGCTCATGCCAGAGAAGCCCAGGATTTATGCTGTGCTCAAGAGTCCTGCCTTGTCCCGTGCTAAAAACATGGGGAGTGAGACCCCGGCCATAACACCCTGACTTATTATTTTGAGGACACTTCTTTTTTTTTCTTTTGAACATTATCCCACACTCTTTTGTAGCATAGCGGTAAGGATTGGCAATAGGTTTCTTTAGTATAGGCACTTTCTATTTGACTAGACTCCACTTGGACTGTATTCTTAATATTTGATGGTCATAGCTTACACCCATCATAGATTTAGGTTTAGACCAGGTATTCATTTCACCCATTCATACAGTTTAATGAACACCCTTGAACTGTGCTCACTTGTGTCTGTCTTGCTTTGATACCATGCCTTCTGTATGGGAGGATTGGTCCAAGAGACCCCCCTCCCCTGCAGCCCCTCCGCCTTGTGTCCATGGCTCGTCGGGGGGTCCCCCTGCCACCAGGGCCCAGGTGGCGGGTGGACCACTGCCTGAAGACATTGACCAAACATGCTGTATTTAGCTAGGCCCTGGAAACCATTTTGTGAAATCAAAATGGTTTGAGCCCTGTGCACCACAGCGCGGCCCCCACCCCTGTAGAGTCTCACTTGTCCCTGTGGCCACAGCTCCCTGGCAGATCCGCTGAGAGCCCGTTCCCACGAACAGACGGACATGAGCTAGTGTTAGATGCCAACACTGTAACATTTCACCTTCCTCAGTGTATCGCTGTTCCCAGTATGACCCGGCCAGCAGGGCCGGGGTGGAAAAGAACTGTAAAATGGTCCCCTGACAAAAGCAGAGCCCCCAAATACTAATGAGCAAACTACCTGTGATGAAACTTTTCTCTCCATGACCTTTCTGACTAAAAACCTGTAACCTCCATGAAGATGGCAGAATGTGTGCTTATATGACATTCGGGGTGAAGTACCCACCTCCCCGTAGCTATGCGCAATTGGTAAAAGTGTCCCGGGGTTTTCATGTTATATGTTTCGCCAAGAAGACTGCACCCCAAGGTCCCATGCCATAACTGAACTAATGCTGCTAGAGTGCAAAGGAAGACAAATACAGCCCTATTGGGAGCTCATGTAAGTGGTGCACGAAAATGCACATTATGTATGTCCAAGCTCACCATGTGTCACTGCCATCAGTCTTATTAGCGGGTTGTTCCTGCGTGCTCCACCAACCTTACTACTACCTTGCTTACCGCACATGTATAGAAAGGTAACAAAATGTTGTGGTTGTTAAATACTTAGCATATAGGTAACGTATTTGAAATGGCCATGTAAAAGGCACTAACAATGTCAAAAACATAAGCTTTGAAAAGACTCAATGAGTATTGTATATTATGTGAATGTTTATGTCTCTTCCACTTAAATCTGCAACACACGAGGAAAATACCTTTGTGAGCATATGCAAGGCCATTCCCCCTTCCTCCCATTGAAGCCTGCCAGACGAAAAAGCAGAGGCCTGTGCTGCTCTGCTCCACCTCCCCCAATTTGGCTGGAGCCGCTTCAAACATTCACATTCCCCCGCAGCACCCAAGGCCACGGCCTGCCACCTGAATTATTTACAACCCAGCAGTAAACCCCGGCCTTAAACACAGATCCGAAGGCGCCCTTTCTTAGGCTCCACGACCCACCGGCTCACCTTAGGTTAATGGCCCCTGTAAAATTAGGACACCCAATATTATAGCAACACTACAGGAACACATTCATAATGACTTCTAACGAGACATGATAACTCGGACAGCCCGTCCCGTGCCCTGAGACCCAACCTCGCGACCTATGAAACCCAATCAACAGGACGATGGTAACCATGTATTGATGTATCACCAAAAGACCCCACTCTAGGTGCATTCCTCCTGTGTTGCATTAACCTGTAGAATAACCTATTGGAAGATTTATCGGGGAAGATAATATTGCAATGTTGAATGACTGCGGTGTGCGTGGCCTTAGGGCAGAAAGCCAGGGAAGACGTTCGTCACTGACACTGGTCATGGCTGGCACAACAACACCGTCCGGATGAGCCCAGCTGCCCTGCCCGGCCCAGCCCAGCCCACGAGGGTAACCAGTGACGTCCACCGACCACGGCAAACCACATCGCAGCAGCACCTACAGTTAGTCGTCCCCACCCAATCCCCACAAACTTGTGCCCCCTATAGCATGTAGGTTCTTATGACGCTTTTTGTAAATATATACGCCTGTCTTTGCTATTGTCAGACAGAGCGCTCTCGGAGTTTGCAGAGTCCTTTGCATGCCCTATTCTGGTTGATAAACTCCCATTTTACGCTCTCCCGCACTTTGTCTTAGCCTTATTCCCATCTTGGTAGAGTCCATTATTGTCTCTCATAGAGGGGAGGATCGTGCTATCTGGGGGACGCTCGCCTTCACTTCCTTACACAGCTCTCTGAGCTACCGTGCTGACATGGCCATACATTCATTTATTTCACTTTCCTCCTTGGGACATACTGTAAATCCCATCCCATAGTTGTTTCCAGGTTGGAAGACGAAAAGATTAACTTCCCAGCTCAGAAAAGTTCTGCTTCGGTTTGATAATTGCTAAATGATTTCATAACCAATGGGGTGCCTGTGTTTTTTCCATGTCTCTTAAGAGGTGATAGTGGTCGTTGCTTGGAAAGGGGAGGGATGAATAAAACCACACGTTCAAAATGCTTTTCATTTCAGTTTTGATAATACAGTGGTACTATGTTGTTGGGGTGAAGTCAATGAGAGGCACAGTACTAGGTAGGGGGAGTTTATATTTATGAATAGAGGGTGGAGGCAGGACAATGGGTGGTGTTGAGGTAGGGTAGGTAGAGTGCAGGAGGGACATACTTCCAACTAATTTTTGTGTACACTTCAACAACCAGACAAAATATATATTGGAGCAGGGTCTGCTGTTTATTAACTGTGGGAAAAAGTGAAGAGCATTGCAGAGGACTGAAAAGAAGCAAGGCTAAACATCATAGGGCTGAGGAACCTCCCACAAGTGGAGAGGCTGGTGGTAAGAATTACTAGAAATGGGGGGGGGGGTCAGGAAAGGTCAGAAAATAAACTCTTAGGTGAAGGGCCTACCAGGCATTGTTGGACAACAGGTAGAGCAGGAGGAAAAAGAGGCAGCTCAGCAGTGCAAACAGTGAGTGGGCATCACAGTATAGTGAAGGCGTTAAAGGAGGATTCTTGCTGTGGCAAATGTTTGACATGTGGGAGATCACCATATTGGAATGAAGGCGCATGTTCCGGACACATGGAGGGGATGGTGAGATAGGGTAACAGGCAAGCATGTTGTTAAGTAAGATTTCCAAAGAGCTGGTAAATCTTCCTTTCCTTGTTCAACTCCAGAACATTTTGCTTTTCTAGTGGGATATTTTTCAATAATGCCTCAGTGAGTGGGAACCTTTTTCCACCTAATCTGTAACTCTTTTTATGGGTGTCATTTTTAAGACTCTCCATAGTGTCTTTTTAAAGTTATCATGTCTAACAACTTATTGGCAATACGTGTCTGTTGTTGCTGGGTTGCCCTAGGGGCTCCCCATTTAACTTTCTTGTGCTAACCTTGAGTGAACTACAGTTCCCAAGGGTAGAAAGGATCTTTGGATCTCTTTTACATTTTATTCTGTGAAACCAGCACACCCCATCTTATGTGGAGTGCTGGGGGGATACAATGTATCCCCTTTCACATGAAAACAGTAACAATTCTTCTGTTACGGTGACAAGCTTACCTTTAATGGCCAGTGGCAGTGATACCTTTTACTAAATGGGTGCCCCTTTACTGCAGGCTGCAATCACAGCTACAGTAAAGGCACCTATGGGTGCTCATTTTACCAAAATGGCCCCTGTCTTCTTTTTCTGCCATTTTAGTGTTTCTTGTCGTTTCTTGTTCCTTCCCCTGACATCCAGGGCAGGAAATTCCTTTGTTTGAGTTTTGTCTTTGGAGGGAGTCCCCTGGACACCCCACCCAGGCTCCAGTAAGTCTGTAAGCACAGGAAGTGGGGGAGGAGTCCAAAACGTCCCCCTCCTTTGTCTTACACCTTCCTTCAACTGGGACAAATCCCAGTGGGGGGCTGCCTGTCCTGATTGGACAATCAGACGCCCCTTTCTTGTAAAATACAGGGAGAGAATGCAGAGGTTGTACTGTAGTTCCTGATAAATACTGGAAACCTGGAAGCTGAAGTCATGTCGACCACTGGAACAGGAAACCAAAGAGGATGACAAAGGAAAAGCAGCATGAATGATTTCCAGCGACCGGACAGCCTGCTGTTTAACCAGAACCTGCTGCAGCCTTTCCTTACAATTAACCTGGGTTCTCCATAAACGACGACCCGAAACCAGAGCCTAGTGGGACCCACTAGACTCAAGAAGACCTGCATTTTGAGCCATCCCACGGGTTGCTGCGACCTTGCGTTATTGCAATACCTCAATACCATGCGAACTCCAGCCACTGTGCGGTGCACGGTCTTCCGAATTCCGAATCTCGCTGAAACTTTGCTGGCATCCTGGTGTATTTCATGAGACACGAATCGAGTCTGAAAAATCCCCTCACAAGAGTGCTGGACCTTTTAAACGACAAGAATTCAACTGCGATATTCTGTCTTCTTGTGTGCTCCTTGAAAAGGCGCCAAATCTGCAGAACCGCATTCATCCACGAGGGAAATCTTACCTAGAGCCTTCTTCATTGATCCCTGCTGCAAAGTCCCTTCTGAGGTCTTGTGTTCAGTCTCCAGGACAAGGAATCCACTGACCGGATATTTGGCTGCAGTCCGTGAAGTTCTCCTGCTGCAATATCTTCTTCATTGCTGAGGTATTTTGTTGGCTTGGGTGTATACTTACCTTAATTCTATTGGGATTTCTGTGTAGTCCTGGGGTTTTTTCTGTGATTGGGAGGTCCCTCGTCCAGTACACCCAGTCCCATTGCTAGAATCCTGCTGGGGTGTCTTCTGTGAAGCCCCTGGACCCTCTCCTAACCCTAGAAGTAAAGTACTCACCTGTTTGCCAGTTTTCCTAAGGAAACTCTGACTTTTGCTACTAAAGAATTATTCTAACACTGCCTGTTGGTCACTCGTCCTAGTGACCCCCCTTCTGCCACTGAGAACACTCATGCTCTAAGAATAAGGGAAAGACTTTGAAGGGATTGGGACTTCTGCCTAGAAGAGAAATCAAGTGTTTTACTTACTTGTAAAGAGTTGGTGGGTAACTGTAATTCTAAGAGTGAACAGTTACAAAAGTTCTTATTGATCTTGAATGTGTGATGCACTATTCTTAAAAGTATGGTTAACATATTTTCTTCCTTAGCCACTGTTTTACCAGTCTAAAAGAAAGTAGATGTAAAGGTATTTTACTCTCCTGTGATTAGGTTGTGCCTCTTTACAAAAGTAATGTGTTGGTTTCACCAGATTATTCCTGAAGGGTAATTGTATGAGTGTCCTCCAACTGTTGGTATCACCAGGTTAGTTCTGTTAGGATAACTGTATGAGTGTCCCCCAACTGAGTCTTGCTTCCCCTGACTTGCTGCTAGCCTGTCCTTAAGAAGTCTACATTAGGTTGTTGCCTACCTAGAATAACTATTCAGTACTGTGTGACATTGGGTTTTACTTTCCCCTTCATTGTGAAGTTAAAGTATGGGGGTTTTACTTACCTTGTGTTAGCTGTGTGCCATGCAAAACAAGTTACCAGAGTTATTGCTTAACTCAATCTGTGGTTCCCTGATTTCCAAAGCATCTGTAATTGTATATTACTTCATTAGGTTTCTACTGCACCTAGAATAAGTGTTTCACTATTCACCAAAAAGTATATTGTCCAGTTGACTATGTGATTTGTTCCAAGAGGCACTGTACAACTTGGAAGGGCCTTCTGCCCTTGTATTACCAAAAGTAATCTGAAAGTAACCATTGGTCTTTTACTCCCAAAGAACAGGCTTGACCTATACTAAATGTGTATAACAAGGTTTTGACTTCCCTAGAACTACTGTTAGGTGTTCCAAATAAGGTTTATTATTGGGTCTGTGTACTTTCAAGTATAGTGCTGTGTTTTATATTGTGATTTTATATAATGTGTTAGTACTTACTTAACCCTTAGATTTATCTGGGCCTATCTGTATTTAAATAAATCCTTTATTTTTACAATACATAGTGTTTCAGTGTTTCTTTGGATCATTTGTATTACAATTTTCACTTCTACTGCTGCTACTGCCCTCTCTCCCTCCTAAGACAAGCCTGGCTGCTCTGCCTACGCTGCCATGTACTCAGGTGGAACAGTCTTATACTAAGAGTGGAGTCTTGTACTGCCTCAGTTGAATGGTTTTGAAGAAGTGGGTAGCACTTCTGAAAAACTGTCCTAACAATCTTTGCCAACTATTATTCAATGGGCTGCCCTGTAACCGACAAATAGAGATAGTCACATTGTTCCAGGAGGTCAATGTATGGTACTGACATCTTCTGGCTCAGCGCTTCTACCCAAGCTCTGATGAGGAGGGGGAACCTCAATGCCTGCAGCAGGCCGGAAAATAGAATCATACCCAGATCTACTTAGGCATTGATTGGCTCCCAGAATGCACGTGACTGGTGGGTTTGAGCATGCTGGACCCAAAGGTTTCCAGCCCTCCCATTCGAAGACTACAGATTTTGCTTGGCAAGCTTTAAAGGCCAATCATGTTTAGATATTTAGGCCAATGGTTAGAGGGTCGGAAATGACTGTTCTGTTCATTACACTTTCTACTTTACTTGAACAGTCATGAGTAAAAGACAGGCTCTTTGCTCATGTTTCTGAGTAAATCTGTATGTGAATGTTGGATGCGCTTGTTGAGAGATAGATGAGCACATGATCCATAGCTATTGTCCCGCCACCGGTCCACTATCGCCCAGGTGAGAAGCGTTACCCACTAAGGCAACCTTACCGCCCTTATCCCAGGCAGGTACAACAGGAGATAAACACACTATAAGCTGCGGATGGCATAAGTAAGACCAATCTAACATTGCAACATTACATATGCATGTATTAGACATGAAGCAAATATGCACTCACAATGAAAAATCCGAACATTAGGTGAAATATGCATTTATGCATGAAGAATACTAACATGGGATCCATAATGACATGAAGAATACTAACATAAGCAATGTATAAGCTGAATGCAACATGAACGACACACAAATATAGCCCACTAACATAGAAACACAATAATAATGGGCAGCCATCTTTTTCAAACTGGAAGCCACAGCGAGCTTTGAAGTTAATTAAAGGCCTCAGGACTTCACAAGGATTTAAGATGCTTAAATCACAGAAATACAGATCCATGCAGAGCTTAGGCAGTAGCTAGTAATCAGTGCCAAGGTTACTGAGAAATTAGAGAGGGTCCGAATGCTACATAAAAGGCACAAGATAATGATTCCCAGGGCAAGAAGAATACTCACATCTAATTAAAGTTTGGAAGAGCACAACCGACCATTGTGAGCCAGGTGCAAGCGGACCATAAACCTAAGAAGACCCCGCAAGGAATAACTCAAGAGTGTCCCAGTGCTAAAAGGAACCATAACACTCACAATAATATTAGCTAACATCTGAATACATAATTCCAAATGCTTTTGAACAAGTTAGTAATACCCTTCAGATGGATGGGGATGCAGAAGTTACTCAAACATCAATAATCGAAACGACTCAGGTAGTTGGCAAAAGGATAACTGTTTTAGTATCAATTATCTAAAACGGGAGTACAACGGACATAAATGGACGTCTCAGTATAAGATATCTCAATTCATCTTGAAAAAAGCATTCTTTTATAGCAAAAAATCATCATTGAGGATGTTAACCTATGTATTACTAATGCCATCCTATGTAGCAAACTACAAAAAACCTAGTAGCAATTGTGATAGGCTCTTAAGGAACCTCTAAGTATACGATCCATACTCGTCTAAGAGAGTGAAGAAAAGTGATAGGTTTCTTAACATCAGGTGGGGCAACTAAGCCCTCACCTTAAACATGTCACTAAGAATGTTACTAAATACACAATGTCCCATTGGCTACACAAACTATAGGACCCTTAATCACATGACCCCCTACCATTGGTTGGCACTCTAACCTACGTCACTACTTTTTCACCTACGTTAGTAGCATGCAGACTGGACTTCCAGGTTCTGATGAGCTAGTCTTTAACCATAGCCGACCAATTAGCATATTTATCTACCATCACCTCTGTGGTCTGCTGTCAATTAAGGCTTTGAACTTGTCCTTGGGAGTGTTCTCCCCTGAATTCCCTCTGGAGAATTCAGGGGAGTGAAGGCACGCTCTGCCCTCATGGTTAGGTGTGACCATCGTATTTGTTCAACTTCATCCTTCCACGTGACTGAATACCACAAAATCAAGCCTTAGTGTATTTAAAATAGTATTTTCTAATAGACCTATGACGTCTTCCTTGTTTTTGTCCATATCTTCTGAACAAGATTTTCGCTCTTTCATACAATTTGTATCCAATGTCTGTTCACCCCAGCCTGATAAAACCTTGGCTTCTTGGCTCATCCAGCTTCACTGATCTGAGATCTGCTTCTGTAATTCAATAGCTTTTTTAACTGAGACACACTGGAAACAAGGCCTTCTTTCTTTAGCCCAGTTCTGCTATAATACGTAGTGGAAACATCCAGTCTTTACTCTCTTCAATATGTATATGCATATGTTGGTGCATGCTGCAACGTATTCACTATAAAGCTAGCCTCAAGAATACTTTGTCTGCTTGCATTTCTTAGCAGCCGTACACATGTAAAATAACTTGATATCTTCATCGTTTCTGCACCATAAGCTTCTTCATCTTGATCCCAAGATGTCACTTATCTTTGATACTTTCTTGATGCCTTATAGAATATCTGCATTCTCTTGTCTCTGCATCTCTTCCATGTATGTCTCTTCCATGTATGTCAGCTCGGCCCTGTGTGACATCACAATTGTTCTCTTCTATGTATTGGTCCTGCTTCTTCCAGGATTTCATTCAAATGGCCATCATACTGCCTTGTATGCAAGTGTGGCTTTCTCAATGAGAACCTTGCCTCCAGGATTCTCTTCGACATCAGTATTTTCACTGGTAACATACGTGTCTCACACACTGATTCCTAACATATAGGCAATATGGGTGAAGTGGTTGAGGTGGGTGTACTTGGCTCCTTCTCTACACTTTCTCTTCACATGTGACCCATAATTGAAGAACACTGTCTATTCATGAGCAACAAACACAGATAGGACACCTATATAACTTCTGAGTCAAATTCTCAGTTATGAGATGCCGTACAAGACCAACTACAGAGGAATCACCCTGGCTCATGTCCTAGGAATAATGGATGATATATTTTTTAATTGAAAGGAAAGCAGTTCATGGACAGCTTTCTCCCCACTCCTTTCTGGCTCATGTCTTGATGACCTGCCGGTTGCCCAAGGTTGGTCAGTCGAAAGCCAACTAATCAAAAGTCTCAATGTTAGGATGCCCAGTATGTATTAGGCCAACCAATAACATATTGTAGAGATGATGACTTTTTATTATTGTCAATTTAGAGGTGGTCTCAGGAGGAGCTATCGGATTGTTACCCAATCAGATGTTTAACCTTTACAGAATGTGTATGTAGTCAATCCCCTTAACCAATCCCCAGTCCCTGTAGGTTTCGTATTACCAGATTATATTGTGATGTCAGCAGTGATGATTTCTAAGTACTTAATCCATTATTTGTGTTGAATTAATTAAATTAATTTTTCACAAACCCTCTGTTTAGCCTAAGCTAACCCATTTTTTAGACATCATCATTCATACATTTCTGAATTTCCATAGCCTGCAGCAAGGTGACCCGACCATTTTGCAAACCCCTCCTCTTTCAGCTAGCATGGTATCTAGTAACATCCTATTTTGAAGGGCAATCAGCCTAATGACCCTCAGATCTAATGTCGTGCTGAATAGTATATTGGTCGTCTCATTAATTATTCTTTCTAACACTTGCGCCAGCATTTTAATGTCTCTGGAGTTTATCACAGGGCCCCAAAAGGGAATTATTAGTTGACACATCCACTAATATTTGGCCAGCTGTATCATTGATATCCCTTCTAGGGCAGTGTTTCAATATTTCTAAAGTTAATGTCAAGTAAACCCCTGGTAACAGTATCCCTAAGTAACATGTTCCTTTCCAATTTGCGGGTAATCATGGATATGCTTGCTTGCCACATACAAAGTAAATTCTTCCTCCAATGTGCAATGGCATTGTTTCATTCACCCAACCTGCAGTATTAATACATTTGTCATATGTTCCCATGTACCTAGAACTTTCTTTACTCAGACAAAAGGGTACTGTGGCAGGATTATTGTTAATTGTGTATGCTGGAGGAGTCGCTTCCCTATTCCCTACCAGTGCCATTTGAAACAATATCATTGATTGGTATGGCCTAGAATTCCTGTCTGAGCATTTGGTAGAGGCAGTGTTTGTAGTGCTCCTGTTAGCAAACACTGAGCATCCAAAAGGTGGTAGCACTGCTGATCAAAAGTATTTGTATTTGTCCCATCTAAGTTACATTTGGTACTGTCATTCCAACTACCAATAAACATGGCCCTAATAGATGCATATCAAGCAGTGGACAATGGGAGAGGAGACATATCATCCTAACCCTTTCTCACTGTGTTGTATAAGGTGGGAACATACTCAATTGTTGGTCTTGTTCAGTATCGGATGAGTATCATTCATTATTCTTATGAAGGTGTTATTGAGATATCCCTCTCTGTGTTCAAGATTAAGGGGACAAAGTGTGTATGTGTGTACACAGAGAGGAGATATAGTAGTGTAGCTGGCCGTGGGCAATAGTGGGCTGAGGGGGTGTGAGCTCTCCAGAAACCATAAAACAGGCATTAATATAAGTACGATACATGTCACAATAACTACAATCACACATTTATCTCTAGTTGACCATAATCCTTTGTACCTGGTTATTCCAGTTGTAAAACTTTCCATCCCATCACTCCTGCATACCCCAAATAGAGGCATAGTCTCTCAGTGTCAGTTAAGAAGCCTCACTGATATAGGCTTTATAAGTTCATCTGTGGGTGGCACCTGACCTTGTGGCCCATCTTGCTTGGAGTCTTCTTTTCCCTGCCTCCCTTTGCCTTCAGGCTTCTTTAGGGGTTATGGAGGGAATATTGTTGGTTTCATGTGGGTGCAGCACTAAAAAAGACCACACTGTCCTACCTTCAAAAAGTCCTTCGCTAGCAAGTTCCGTGGTTGGAGATTGTATTTGGACACCCCGGGCACGGAGTGATCCTCGAACAGTGTGTCGGTGGTTGGCAAAGGTGAAATGTCTGGTTGCTCAAAATTTGGGTTCGCGTATTCTCCCTCACTGAAGGGTACATGGTGAGGAACGTATTCACTTTCACAATCCCCAAACCCCTCCTTCACCAATCTGTCATCGGGTAAAGGCAAATGTAATCTTTTCAGAAGTGCTGCATGTACCCAATGTTTCTTGCCATCTACACACACAGCAGTCTGGTGGCCAATAGGACTTGTAGTGGCCCCTTCCAATGTGGCTTCAAGGCTGGATTTCCACTGGAAGTCTTTTACTAGAACATAGTCGCCAGGCCGAATGATGAAGCCACGACCTACGTATCGATCAGGAAACGCTTCTCACACCTGTTGGTGAATCAAACACAAATTTTGAGTCAACTGGTTACAATAGTCTACCAATAATGGATGCTCAATCTCTGACAATTTTCTTAGCCTGGATACATTCCACTCATTAGCAGGTCTCTTCTAGTATGAATCTATCTCTCTGCAAATAGACCGCTCAGGATGTCGTTACCACAGTTGATGGAACTGAAATTGCCTCAGGGCCTGTAACTCATTCCACTACAGAGGTGACATTGCTGGGTCAGGATGGGCATCGAGAGACTATTGTGTTTGACTTAATCAAAGCCCCACAGTTCCAAATAATACTGGGGATACCTTGGTTAGAAACACATAATCCTTGTGTTGATTGGCGAGAGAAGAGAATAACCTTCCTGGATTGTGCACACACCTGCTACCCGGAAAAACCCTTGAACAAAGGCCTGGCCACAGTCACTACTCCTGTCGTGCAGTTACCTCAGGAATACCAAGAATTCCAGGATGTTTTCCAAAAATAACAGGCAAATACCTTACCGCCACACAGATCATGCGATTGTCAAATCAACCTCATCCCCGGTGCACAACCCCCATGCAGCAGAATCTACGCCCTCACGGAACCCGAAAATCTGCACCTACGACAATATCTAGACCAATACCTTGCTAATGGTTTCATTCTTCCATCCAAGTCCCCTGTTTCCTCAGCTTTGTTCTTTGTTCTTCGTACCGAAAAAAGAAGGAGACCTTAGAACATGTATAGACTACCGAGCATTAAACCAGATTACTGTAAAGAACCGATACCCATTACCTTTGATCCCTGCGTTACTAGACCAGGTAAAGGATGCTTGCATTTACACTAAATTAGATCTCAGAGGGGCATATCATTTGGTACGTGTAAAAAAGGGCGTCAAATGGAAAACTGCCTTCCGCACCAAATACGGATTATTTGAATATTAGGTGATGCCCTTCAGGTTGTGCAATGCACCAGCAGCCTTCCAGTATTTTATGAACGATGTCCTTCGTGAACTCATCGACGTTTGTGTTGTCGTTTACATTGACGACATTCTAGTGTACTCTTCCTCAGAATCAGATCATGTTGAGCACGTTCGAGCAGTCCTTTAGAAACTACGTCAGCACAAATTATTTGCAAAACTGGAAAAATCCATCTTTCATGCCACGGAAGTAGAATTCCTAGGATTTATCTTGACTCCAAAAGGCGTCCGAATGGACTCTCGAAAAGTGGCAATCCTCAAATGGCCATCACCCAATTCAGTTAAAGGAGTACAAAGCATGCTCGGATTTGCTAATTTCTACCGCAGATTTATTCCAGACTTCTCACAGGTTGTACACCCCATCACAGCACTTTTGCGAAAAAACAAATGCTTCTTGTGAACCGAAGAGGCTGAAAGAGCCTTCCAAGAGTTGAAGTCGAAATTCACATCAGCACCTGTCTTGAAGCATCCACGTCCTGAACTTCCATACATAGTCGAAAAAGATGCGTCCAGTTTAGCCATGGGTGCTGTCCTGTCCCAGAAGGATCCCGAAACCGGTCAAATTCATCCTGTAGCCTTTTGGTCCAGAAAGTTTTTGGCCCCCGAATTAAACTATGCGGTTACTGATAAAGAATTGTTAGCCATCAAATCCGACTTCAAAGCTTGGAGACATTACCTTCTCGGGGCTAGGCACACCATCACAGTAATCACTGACCACAGGAACCTGCAGTATTTAAAAACAGCCAAGGCCCAATCATCCCGTCAACTCCGAAGGGCGCTATTCTTTGCCGAATTCGATTTCGTGATTACTTATCGACCTGGTTGCAAGAATGGTAAGGCAGATGCCTTATCCCGAATAGGAATGGGAGAAGCATTTTCGAACCCAGAACCAGTACCCATAATTCCAGGACAAAGAATCCTCGGCGTAACTACTTTACAGACTTTGGAAGATATTAATTTAAAGATTCAACAATTTTTCGATTCAACAGCCCTGCAGGACTGGAAAAAAAGAGGCCCAGATTATTCAGTCATTAATGAGTTACCCTACTATCAAGGGCGTCTGTTTTTACCACACAAGCAACTGCAAGAACTGGTAATCTCCAATTACCATGATGCTTTGATGGAAGGACACTCAGGTATTGCCACGACTGAAGCTAAAATTAGAAGACAATTCTGGTGGCTCACCTGGCAAAAGGACATAAAGTCATTTGTGTTGTCTTGTGGGATCTGCGCCCAAAACAAAAGCCAGAAGAAGAAACCAGCCGGTCTTTTACAGCCTTTGGATATTCTGCCTACACCTTGGCACACTTTGTCCCTAGACTTTATTACAGATCTACCTCCATGTAATGGGTTTAACACCATTCTAGTAGTTGTTGACCTTTTTTCCAAGATGTCTCACTTTATTCCTTAAAAGGGATTACCTTCTGCTTCAGTTTTGGCCAACGAATTCCTTGAAAACATCGTTCGAGTACATGGATTTCCTTCTGTATTGGTGTCAGATCGACGTAGTCAATTCATTTCGCAATTCTGGAGGAAATGTTGCCAACTAGCACAAATCGATGTGAGGTTATCTGCTAGTCACCATCCCCAGAACGATTGTCAGACGGAAAGGACCAACCAGACTCTGGAACAATACCTACGTTGCATGTTACATCAGACCAAGGGCAATTGGAAGGATATATTATGGATTGCCGAATACGCATACAATAACTCAGTACATTCAAGAACTGGACAAAGCCCCTTTTGCACCATTTATGGTCATCATCCTCGAACCTCAGGACTTGATTCACCCCAACACTTGGAAATGCCGGCAGTGACCCATCTGCATTCTAATATTACTCAAGCCTTTAAGGAAGCAACTGAACATTTGAAAAAAGCAAAGGAGAAATACAAGAAGAATGCCGATCAGCATAGGAGTGACACTCCCCATTATCAAATTGGAGATCAAGTTTGGCTGGCACCCAGACACATACCCCTAAAAGGGACTCAAACTTTTAATCCTAGATATTTGGGGCCTTACACCATTAAAAAGATTATCAACCCAGTAGCAGTTAAATTAGAATTGCCCTCCAGTATGCAGCTCCATCCCGTCTTCCATGTTTCACTGCTAAAACCAGTTCAACCTGGAACAAGATTAGCCAAGCCACCTGACCCCATCCTAATAGATGGAGAACCCGAATTCGAGGTAAAAGATATCCTGGACTCTAAGATGGTTAAATCTAAACTTTTTTTATTTAATCGACTGGAAAGGTTACGGACCACAGGAAAGGTCATGGAAACCCAGTGACCACATCCATGCACCTTGATCAGTGAAGAAATTCCATCAGAACTTCCCAGACAAACCAGGGCCCAGAGGAAGAACAACCTTAGGGGGTGCTTTGGGGGAGAGTGCTGTCATGATGCCTACCCCCGGGCAGAAGATAAAATGACAGGAAATAACAAATCTATGGGCCTCATTACAAGGAGCGCGGTAAGGGGTTAACAGCACCGGTAAAGGTGCCGGAGCCGTTAACCCGTACCGCCCTATTACGAGGTCCCCTTGCAGGTCCCGCGAGGGGACAAGCATGCTAACAACGGGCTCATCATTAACGGGCCCATTGTTAACATGCTCCCCATTCCCATTGAGCCCTATGGACGGCATGACCCGGTAATTGCCCATTTCATGTACCCGGTAAAAATTAATTTCCAGTGGCAGCCGGCCCTTAATAAGGGCACGGCTACCGCCAGGGTCCTAATGAGACCCTATATCTTTTAAGGTACAAACTGAAGATGTCAAGACCGACTGTACTTCCTTATGGAACCCGGTGGGGTTCCTAGTATGTCTGGGATGGATAGCTTAATCATGTTAACTTCTTGTCTGGAAAAGGGGACATATACACATTTTTCAATATAGTGTGCATCAGCTGTTCTAGCGGGCACATCACCATTGGCTGGCTCCTCTCGTTGTGGGACGAGTGCCGGAGGCACCTCTCTCATGGCCATCTGAGTGGTGACCTTTTCAATCCTATTGTTGAACAGTAAAGCTGAGTTGAGGGACAGGGCAGAGAGTGCAGTTTCTTCTTTGAAGGTGCACTTATATATTGTCATAACATTTGCTGTACAACACAATTTCTTTTTAATGTATTCTTCTTGTATGTAATCAGCCAGTATTTGTAATACCGGTTTCTGAATTTATGAGGAGTATTGCTTAAATGTGTCAAGGATCTCCATAGGGGAAAAGGATGCATTAGAAATCCATCGAAGAGCACCTCTAGCGATGATGGGAATTTCTGCAGTATTTTCACTGTGTTTGGGGAGAGTGCTCTTCTGAATAAACATGTTGTTTATTAAAGTAAAAGATATTCCTAAAGCATCTAGCTTTGCTATTTGTAGTTCATGTAGCTCCACCTTATGTGAGAACAGCTCATTTAGGTGCTGATGTGCGTCTTCTAGTGTATTAATGGTGCATGCTGAATTATTTAAATGTTGCAATTCTCAGGGTACTGCAGTTTCAGTGCGTTTGCACCATTCTCTGGCAAGTGCTTTTCCCATGTGTTGTAACAAATATTTTCGTTCAGGGGTATGGTAGTTAGTCAAAATATGTGAGACAGCTAATTCAGTCCCTTCAAGTATATAGTCTTCTGCTGATTCTTCTAACATTGCCTTCTTCTTCTCTGTCAGTGGGCTATGATGCTCTGCTCTCTGATCACTAATGAATATTGCAATAGGTGGTATCAGATTTGGAAGTGGCAGGGGAGCTAGGTTGCATAGCCTATGTTGGAGGTGCAGGAGGCCACTGGTCGAGGCAGAGCTGGCGGCGAAGGTACATAAGGAGGTGGTGCAGTCGCTTGTTCTTGTCTTTTACTCAATAGTCCGTCCATTAATTTATGAGCTGTGCTCAGCTCTTTGGATGGGTATATTATGCATATGTCTAATTGTATTGCTCTATCTGTCGCCATATTGCAGTCTTCCTGTTGCTTTTGGTCATGTACTAAAGACTATTCTGTTTGGGTCATATGTTTGCTAGCCTTTTTCTTTCTACATTTGATACTCTGAGTTGCCTCTTTGTGCCAGTCCCGAACCGCATCAAAAGCAGCTGGCCTATCCCTTTTCTGCAAAAAACAGACTGCAAATGCTGTATCCTTGCCAGCTCAAATGAGCCATAATCAGGCCATTGTAAATCAGGTACATGTCTGGTCTGGCGATGCAAAAGACTATTAAAAACAATTGCTCCTAACCCATATTCAATATACATGTCATAAGTAGGAAAACCTTCAGGCGGGGCAGGCTATCCATATTCTAACCCAGTGGGTTGTTTTCTACAACCGCACAACATTGCCCAACAAGTCTGCATTTTTAATGAAACCAGGCATTTTTACACAAAACTGTATATCTCACCAGGCAATATTTTGCTAAATATTTGTGTACAACCAACTTGAAAGAAACTCACCTGATTTTAATCAAAATTCCCCCATGAAACAAAAGCTGTGGCTGGTGGTCTTCAAAAGGGCAAAAACTCAGTCAGACAACTGCAGTTGAGAACACTCCTTGGGATGATATTTGGACGGAGCGGCCGTTGTGGATCACTAATAGCAGCTGCAAGAAAATTTGTCTTAGATTTGGCAGGGATCCCCAGTACTCAGTGTTCCCAAAGTTCGGTTATCCCATCCTCAAAATACGACGGATCATCCTGGAAAGGGCCCCATGTCCCGGGCGCCAATTGTAAAACCAAAATCTGATAACTGTACTCCAAATACGATAAGGCCAACAGACACAAAGATAAGTATAAACAACAGAGTTTATTTGCTTCAAGCGGACCCAGGTTCAACACAACAGCTGTGGAGAAGTGAGAAATTTACAAGAAGGAAATCACTTGTTTTATGCACCCCAGTTTACATGAGTACTTCTACGAGTGCTATGTCGTAGATGTCATAAATAGTTTACAGCTCCCTGCTACGTATAGGGTTTTCTGTATAAACATACATTGATCAGTGATTTCATGTACATTCTAACTTTCTGACCTTACAAGACAACAGACTGTTCTCACTGAAAGGAGACATTACAACCAATTTTATCCTTTGTTATCATGACTGAGGGTTACTGTGCAATGGTGTGTTTTACACTTTATTTAGGATAACCCTTTCCTGGTACATGCAGAACTATTTGTTTGTGCATTTGTCAGAACCAAACAATTAACAGCTACAGACGAGAATATCTTGTGCTTGGTCCGGGCTGTGTAAGATCCAAGACTGTATAAACGATGAGGTCATTTTTTGCAACATTCTGTGTGGTCCTCTTGTGCGGTGAACATATTCTTTCCAGCTCCAAATAGGAGATCGCAAAAGTGGAGTGAGTGCATGAAACTAAATGGAGGAGCTTAAGGCTAAACCTGAATAAAAACATTTTCACATTAAGTCCAGGTTTTTTTGGCTCCTGATAATATTCATAGAAAAAACAAGGGCTCCTGGCTAGGCCCTGATCTACCCAGGTAGGTTTGAAACTATATAGCAAAGTGATCTGACATACATTCATCACATTGACCCTACATGAAGAAAAGCATTGCTCTTAATTGCATTGTTAGCAAAAACAGTATTTTGCCACAAAGCTTTTAATGCATAAAATGTAATTTTCAAAATCAGTTTTTCAAAGCAGGACACACATTAATAACAAAACTTTGTACGTAATACATAGATGTTCAGTTCAATTACACTGACTGGAGTTGAATGCAGTTAGACATGCATCATCCCTTACAAGATGTAGGGATTTCGGTGAACAAATGACATACATGAGGTACAAAAACAGTACACAATTGACATTGTTAGTAATATACACTAGACTTTTCTCTAGTGTATATTACACAATTGACAGTGTTGGTAATATACACTAGAGACTTTTCTCTAGAGTATATTACCAACACTGTCAATTGTGTACAGTTTTTCAGCACAACAGAATGCAGTGACACCAAAGCGAATGCATTGCTTCAGTCACCCACACCTAGAATAGGGTGTGTGACAGAAGTGGGAGGGAACCCTTTCGCCGGCATAGGAAAGGACATGTATCCACAATAGGAGAGCCACAGAAAGACTTGATGTTTTCCAGCCTATCGATTACACGAGACCCACAACAGGAACCTAGAGTCGGGGTAATCATAGGTGACAAAACATTTACCCTCCAAGTGGATACAGTGGTGACTCGGTCCTGCGTTAAAGAAGGGAAGTTCCCAATGTCAGGCATTGCCATGAATGCACAAAGATTTTCTGGGGTGACAACCATGGTTCCTTTTACAGACTACCTATTACTAGTGGAGAACATTACATGTCCATGCCATTATTATATTCCCACAAGACACCAGTTAACATATTGGGAAGATATTTGATGAGCAAATTAAACTTGACAGTATTATTTGCTGACCAGGGTATAATATGTTCTACGCCAGGGGTTCATTATGTTAATGCACAAGAATGTATAACAGCAGTTTATGGCCAGGAAGCAAAAAGGTGCATGCCATTAGACCCCGAAGTATTCCTTTATGGGGTACACATATTTTTAGCATGCCTTCCAAGAATACAAGACAGATTATTGCAGTTACCTACAGAATTTTAGTTTCAAATAGAAGTACCCATGGACGTGGAGGTAGGGCAGATAATTCCAATTGAATTAGAAGCACTAATTGCGACGGATGACAGAGTGATTTTACATGGAATTGATGAAGAAGAGGCAAATTGGAGAACAGTGATAGCTCTAGACGAAGGCCACAAATTGACTGACTTAACAGGTGAAGACTTGTTTACATATAACAACTCAGATGACGAGCTGATGTTTACCATAATTCTCAGGTATCAGTTGAAAATTCAAAATAGGGAAATACCTCAGAGAATGTCACTAGTGAAAAAGGTACCGTCTTTTCTCCAGGAAGATTTGGCACTTCTCCCCTCCCTCTTCCCCGCACTTGCACGATCTGAATCACACAAGGCCTAGTAAGATCGCTGTTTTTGTTCTCCATTTGTTTCCCCTCCTTGTCTTGTCATGTTAAGGAACACTTGTGTACAGGCGCGTTATAAATGTCATATCATATCATTATGGACCAAATATCCATATGACGTTGGTCTGTTGAAAGGAGTGGGAGCAGTCAAAATCATATTAAAGCAAGGAGCTATTTTAGCGTGAGCAAGACAATACCCCATGTCAAAAAGAAGCTGAGGAAGGTATCTATGCAACCATTGCAGCCTTGATGCAATAGGGAATACTAGTGCCATCAGAATCCCAATGTAACATGGCTGTGTAACCAGTGAAGAAAGCAACTTTTTTTTCAGTTTATTGCAAACTTTAAAAAAATAAAACAAAGACATCTTATTCATCATTCAGATACTTAAAAATCCCCAATGCAGTATCTTAAAAAATTGTCAAACGATCCATTGAGTTCATTATGGCATCACAAATCAGCAGGTGGCACTAGAAGACCCGCAATTAGTCTATTCAGCCACAGGTCCTACACATTCCATATTTAGCACATCATTGCTGCTTTTCAAACCTCTTACTATTTCATCCAATAAAGCAGTCAATGCAACAATCAGCTTATTGTTTTCACCGATATGCATCATACTCCACCATTCTTCAGGAGTCCATACGATGTGTTTGGCCATCTCTTGCGCCATACATCTCTGTCTTGAGTTATTCATTGTAGGACAAAATAGCACCAAATGCTTTAAGGATTCCTCAGCGCTATGATGTCGGTCCTACTCGGCCTTGATGTGACGTTTCCTTGGTTTCCCATGCAGTTAATCTAAAGTTCAAAAAGACTAAGCGTCTCCTTTTGCAAGGGAATTGGATCAGATACTTAGGGAGCACATTGAATTTTTTTGCTTCTATCAGGGTATTTTTCCTTCGTGCATATTTCATGCGCATGTTACATGTATCTATCCAATGTTGTTCCAAAAGTATTTGGATTCTGGAATAAAGTTTGAATATCAGTGTTGAGTTGACTCAGAATAGATTCGCATGATGCTCTCCACAGATCAAAAATAATATCAGCACAGAATTTGCTTTGTTTTTTTTAGAATCAAAAATTGAGGAATGTTGTCTGCTCCAGAAATTTTCCTATACAAAGTTAAAGCATTCCAAGTAACAATCACAGGTAGAGAAGACAGACTTAACTCATAACGCATACATGCCGTAGGAAGGCTTTTAGGTAATTGGAGTATTCTTCGATATAACACATGTTCACATCTCAACCAAAATTCATGGGCTATTCCAAACAAGCTCTCGGCTCCATATAACAGAGCTGGAACAATCTTGTTTCTATAAAAGCGTTCAACTGGAAGCATGGAGAATTTACAATATTTCATGTGGAGTTTAGCTCCTTTGGCTGCTACCTGATTACATTTTGCGACAAGCTTTTTTGTCATCGGCTCGTCACGAATGCTAGCATTCATTGTGATACCCAGATATTTAGCTTCACGTACCACTTTCAGTGACTCATCTCCCAGTTTCCAGTTTGCTTTTTGACAGGAATTTCAAGTACGAGATCCCTGCAAGTTCTTTAATTTTAATATCTCTGTTTTCTGGACGTTGATCTCTAACTTGTTCATTTCACTGTAATCTTTCAGAGCATTAATCTTCCTCTGTAGACCAACCGGCGTTAAATCCAGGATTGCAATGTCATCGGCATACAGAATCATATTAATATGTTCTCCATTAAATTTAGGAGGAAAGGAAATTGCTTTCTTCAGGGCATCCCCAACATCTGAAAGGAAGAAGTTAAAGAACGTAGCTCCTAAGGGACACCCCTGTTTAAATCCACACCTAGTAGGTGTAGGCGCTGTTAAAGGACCTCTTTGGTCTAAGTGAACTTGTACATGTGTCTCCGTATAAAGAGCTTTAATTGCTATAATTAGGCTAGTTGGGCAGCCTTTGCTCGCAAGTTTGCTCCAAAGTATCTCTCTATCAACTCCATCGAAAGCATGAGCTAAATCTACAAAAGCGATATAGATAGATGTTTTTTTCCTTATCACTTCCATCTTTATAGAGTTCAACAGGAACACGTTTAGGCTGCAGCCCACCCCTTTGGCGAAACCAGTCTGCCTCACGTCTGCTACTCCCGATGTGTCTATCCAAGCTGTTAATTGTATCAGCAGCTGTGTAGGAGTTTCCCTACCACATCTAAAAGTGCGATAGGTCGGTAATTGCTTGGATCTAATCTTGAACCCTTCTTAAAAATAGGAACGATAATGGCACTTCCCCATGTTATTGGTATTCTTCCTTCGCTTAATATCCTTTTGAAAAGTATATAACAAAAGTCTGCCCATTCATCTGGGTTTTCCTTCAAGATGTAATTAGTCAGGCCATCTGGGCCAGGAGCGTGTGAGGCACGTAATCTCTGGATGTTCATATAGATATCATCTCTCTCCATAATAAGGTTCCAGGAAGTTTGAGGCTTTATGTCATCAAAAGTTGTGCAGCTTATCTTTTGTAAAATGGGCAACCCACCCATCTTCAGTCACCATATTGCAAAGACTGGCATTATGTGGTCTTTCAAGCTCATTAATCAATGTCCAAAAGTCTGCGGAGTTTCTTTGAGCAAGAGACAGCATTATTGCTTCTGCATCTTTTTGTTCAAATATTGACCTGTGCCATTTCAGCCAATTTTTATATTGCATATTCTTCCTTTTTTTTCTTTAGCCTTCTCTGATTTTAACATATGCAATGCTTATAGGACCCTTAGTTGTTTGTGTAAGTCTCTTTTTCTTCTGACCACTTCAAGGTCAAATGTGTGTTTCCTCTTTAGGCTTTTACTATTTTGATTAATTTGAACTTTGTATATCTGAAATAGGACATCATATTCGAGCTTTGGTTCATTTAGCTTTTGGGATTGAGTCGCTATTGAGGCCGTCAAATTCTTTATTTTTGCACTATTCAATCTTAGTCGATTACCCCCTGGCTCCACTTCAATCTTCTGATTCCATTTCATAGGCTCTTTCATTAGTTCAGTATTGAAAGAGATAGTTACAATATTGTGATTACTTAAGGCGGTTTTTACCACTTTCATCCCAACAAGGTTAGTTGTCATGCTTTTCGATGTTATAAAGTAGTCCAAGATGGCATTTTGATTATCTCTTTCCCATGTCGGTTGGGCTGGGATGTCACCTGTCAGCCTTCCATTGAGAATATCCATACTTCTTGCATCAAATCCCTTGAGCATGGTTTTTCTTAAACTTTCTTTCCTTTTTTATTTGAATTATTTGTTGTCTAATATTAGCATGTCCATATTGAAATCTCTACAAATTGTGATGGACGGATTATCGTCTTTCTCCATTATGCTATCCATCAAATCACATAGCTGATCGAGAAAATTTAGTCCACTGACTGCTTTCTGTTGCCAGTAAAGATTGATAATATACATTTTTGTGGTTTGAGATTCAAAATTTGCTGCGATTTTAACCTTAGTCATCTGGATGTAAGGTGACACATTATTGAAATCACTCATTCAAAGACCACACTCCCTTCTTACCAAGGTAAGTAAACAAGAAATGGGTCGGCCTCTCGGTTGGGATATCGCTGGACTAAAAGCAAATTCGCAACCTTTTACACAAGGAGGCACACATAATCATGTTTCTTGGAGACAAATTATGTCCAAGTTACCAAGCAGTTTACTTGAGTTCTGAGTTAAATGAGAAAAGCCTCTGGTGTTCCAATATCCGATAACCTTTGCTTTTCTCACATCGGCTGCATGAAGTTAACTAGATTTTTTGGTGTTTCAAGCAATTGTGATCCAGCTCCAATTTTCTTCACTCGTTCCTCTCTCTTGACGCTTTTTCATTATGTTAGCTGAGTTTTCCACACCATCCTCACTCTCAATTGTGACTTTAAATGGTTTCATGAATTTTACTAACTCGCTAATTTTTCTGATGTCCAGATCTGGATCTTCCAGATCGTCTCTTACAGGGACCTGTTTAGCCGGTGTCTTTTTCTGGAAGTTTGTGGAAACATGGGTTTTCTTTAAGCATTCTTTTTTCTTCTCATTATTTTTAGTTGCTTTTCTCTCTACAGCTCTTTTCATATTGATCTCTTTCAGAAAACCAAGATAATCAAGCTCCTCGACATTCTGTAGTATAAGATCATACACAATTTTCAAATGGATATGCAGTACCACTCTATCTAGTATTGCTTCTTCAATAAATTCTACCGTTTTGATATCTTTCAAGGCTATAAGCTTCATAGTCGGTAGATGATTAAGGAGTTTCATGACATTAAATTGTTTGAGGATCAAACCATCTTCTTTTGGTTAATTTCTCTCTAACAGTAGTTGCCAAGTTGACTGGCTCTGGTCAACATTTTGAGAAGCAGTCTTTTTTAGAGTACTGACTCTCTTGTCTATTCTCCAAGCTTCGTCGGCGTCTTCCTTAGTTGAATTCCTTCCTTTAATGTTTCTTTCTTGTTTATTCTTGCATTGTGTATTTTTATTACGCTCCACCGAGTTCGCTCTTATTTTACAGTCAACCTTGGGATTCATGGTCGGTATTGAAGGGTATCATGTGTTCAGAACCCGAGTTCTTCCATCTTCTAACGTTATGAACTCATGGCTCACTTTTACATTGTTGTTGTTGTTTCCCTCGAGTAGAAACGTATCAATTACCAATGAGGTTTTTGCAACCGTTCTTTTCCATTTTTTTGGTTGCTTCACATAATGGTTCGTTATAGGATTCTTGGTGATCTCCATTATCGCCAAATCAGGGGAGTCAGGGGAGTCAATTTTCTCATTTTCTGTTTCACTACAGTAGGAGCCCTCGCCTTCATCATCACTAATTTCATAAATTGACATATTCAACATATCATCCATGGTCGCAGATTTTTCTGTTTCTTCTAGATGTTCCTTATTTTCAGCAGAGATGGATTTCTGTTTTTCCAATTCCTGGTCCAACTGATTATTGGAGCCTTTACATTTCTCTTCACCGATGTTGGAATTGGTGGTTTGTATTGTCACGTTCAGTGCTTTCAAGTTGCAGAGAAATGTACAGGAATTTCTAGTATTTGACTTCTTTACTTTTGTCATATTCTTCGACTTTTTAGGTTTTTTTTAGATTTGTTTTGAATAATCTCAGATTTTTTTTGTAATGTCCAATGCTTGTTTATCTTTTTCACAAATAGAATAGTTTTTTTTAACAAGTTTCACTGGAAGTTCCTTATCCAAAGAGTCAGATCTTATATTCGCAGTAGGGGGTTCAGAAACATCTAATGCATGGTATTTCTCCTTAGAGGCCATCTGTGGCATTTGCAGTTTACCAACATTTATCACACTCTTATCAATCTCCTTCCTCGTATCAAATGGAAGGCCCTCAGCATTCATAGATGTGGAGGGCATAACCATCTCATGTGTTGGTCTTTTGATGGTTAAAATCTCTTATGGGCCAGCGTGGTCTTTATTTACAGACGTCAAGTTGTTCACCACCCGGCCTAGCACCTCCGTCTGTAGTTTTGGTTCTCTATTTGGTTGATCCTTTTCCTTTTGCTTTGATGTGTTTTGTAAGTCCTGATGAGGACCTTGCAGTTCCGTGTTTGAGGTTACATCTGTTTTTAAATGTGTCTTATCCTGGTCTCCATTATATTTTTTCAGAATTGCTAGAGCTTCTTTAGCAACCTCGGCCAGCAGCTTTTTATCATCACTTGTACTTTTCAAGGCCTCTCTCAATTAGTTTGCTGTCAACTCATCCTTCGGCTTATCTTTTTGTAATTGTATTTTGATATCTTGCAAATACATTTCCAAATTGATCATTTTGTGTTTACAAGCGCAATAAGGGTATTCTGATCCCTGTAATTCTCATTGAACTGATCATATATTTTTGCGAGCAGGGTTATTGCAATAGTTGTTGCCGACACGAGATTTGGCCTTAGCTCATTCATTACAGTTTCAGTCACTGCCTGAATAAAATTCCTTTGGGTCATCTCTTCTTTACATCTTCTCTGTTTAGAAATGTGCTTTGATTTTGGATATTTATATACTTTTTGGTAGCGAGGGAAGTCAGTAGTTGTTTCATCAGAAGTGGTGTTTTCTGATATTGACTCAGAGTCAGAAGAGGAAGAGTTTACACATTGTGCCCTTACAGCTGGGCTTTTGACTTTATTATCTTTGTTATTCCCATAGTCTTTGCTCCTCATAATTCTTTTTTGGGAGCAGATAATCTCAACCATAGGGCTAGAGTCCATTCTTCTTCTCTTGGCTCTGTGTGGTCTCTCAATTGTGTTGGAGACCAATGTGCTTTCAACAATCCTTGATGCTATATGGATGCCTTTTACGTTACCATTAATGAGTTCATTCTGTAACGCTTCAGATGGTCCCGATGAGCCTGTATCATCTTGCTCATTGCGGCTATCAGTCTGTTGTTTCTGTACTGTCACTTCTTCATTACGCATATTTACTTTCAGCGTGATTTCCATCAGATCTTTAATGAGCCTGTCGGCTACAGCCAGTGAATTGCGCCTGTCTTTGTTTCAAACTGGGAGCTGTGTGGATATCATTTCACTTTCACTGTTTAAGAAAGGATGTACAAATGGCAGGTCATCGCTTTCAACAACTTCAGCTGATTTTATATTGTCTTCATGAGGCATTTGACGACAGACTGGGGTGTTAATCTGTTGCTCTAATAGCACCATGGCTACCTCCAAACTAGGATTGAAGCCCCATGTCTTACTGGACCATTTCAACATTTGCATAACGATTATGTAGATATGCTTCAAATTTGAAATGGCAATAGGTATATGCTATGAGTTGTATGTCCCTTTTCCGAATGGATCAAAGCAGGTCCATGCATACATCTGGACGCCACATGCATTGCATCCCCAAGGTGGGCAGTTTGCAAAGTGCTCCGATCTGACAATGGACCGCATTCTGTAAATGAAGAATTCCAGCACTTCACTATTCTGTTGGATATTAAGCATACCTTTTCATCCACGTACCACACACTAGCAAACATAATTTATGAAAGCCTCCTAAAAGAGGGAATTGCAAAGCTAAATGTGACACTGAAAAAAGGTTGGCTCCATTGCCTTCCTTTATCCTTATTTGCATTACGCAATAAGCCCAGCTCTGACCATCATCACCTGATTTCACATGAGCTGGTGATGGGATGCCAAATGCACACACCCCTTGCTCCTCTCACTCAAACTCTCACGGATGCAGAGAATGTAGCTGTTTTAGTGCAAGAAATGCATGATTATTTGATGGCTATGATGGAGAGTCTTAAATGTATGTCTTGGCAGCTTTGAGCGTGGCATGGGGAGTCGAAGAAGACTAATGAAGCAAATTAACAAGTTGATACGGTTACTCTGCTGAAGCCATTACTACTGTTCCCTGTTGACAAGATTCTATCTAGAATTATTTTCAGACAATGGCACATGCCGCATTTTGAGCGACCAGAAATAGTTGAGTCACATCAAAAGCAGTTAAAGCCCAAGGAAGGCAGGCCTGGCTACACCTCAGTGACGTCAAAATCTACAAAGGAGAGACCCCCTGCCAGCCAACCCAGAGAGCGTAGAAGAAGAGGAGACAAAAACAATCCAGACAAGGTCCATGATGACAACCAGTCAGCAACAAGGAGAGTAAAGGCATTGGTTTCTCTATAGTCACACATACAATTAAGGCAAAACATTTTACCACACTTGCACAAAACAAAACATGACACTTAAGCAGTATAAAGAAGAGTAACAAATGCTTCCTATAAAAATTATATTTTTAATTGTTTTGTCTTTTTTGATGTACACTTATACCTTTTTAGGAGCCTGGAACATAACCTTTGTCATATTGTTGTTTAATATAAAAGCATACCTTGTTTTCAAAAGAAACTTTCTTTCAATATTAGCACGATTTGTCCTGTGAACATTTACTCCTTGAAGAAACTAAAAAAGACGTCCTTTCAGTGGAAAGAATGGGAGTGTTTAATCATATTAGATATTCACTTTTAGCACTCAGGAGGAATGACATTTCTTGCTATCTGCAATAGGTGGACACGTTAGCCATATTGGAAATACAAAATTTGTGTTTACTTTTTTTGGTCTCTTTTATATCATTGTTTTGGCATTTAGAGGATTGGACATTTACAATGAAGCCATTCCATGAAGCCATTCAGTGTACGGAACTATCACTAGTGTCACAATGACAAGTGAAATAGCATCATCGTATACCCTATAGTAAGCACACAGATGAAAAGACTGAAAAGAAGTGTGTTAGGCAACTCCAGACATCTGAGTGAATATATTTTTTACTCTGTCCATTTCGCTAATCATTTGCGGTACCAACACTTCACAAGGGGAGACAAACTTCTGAAGAGAGCTTTTATGTGTGTTCCCTCATCCCCTTCCTCATGAGCACTTGCAGGACATACATAGCATAGAGATACCAGAAAATAGAGCTCACTGCCTATGCACTGCGCAACGTTTCATGACTAGGGGCAATTCCAAAAAATAGGCCTCTTTGTGATGGATGTCAAAAAAGACATTCCCTTATGAAGATAGCTACACAAAAACAAAAGTTATGATGGGTCATCCTCGGAGAAAAAATAAAGTGATGCAATAAATATTATAAGGCCCGAATAAAGGAGAAGTTAGATTAATAGACCATATGCTATTACTGTGCATACATGCCATAGAAAGAGAAAGGCCTGGGACACTTGGGTGCTGGAAAAGACCCTAATTACTAATATATGGACAGTCAGAACCAACTCCCCCTGCCCGTGATCTGATCTCCACATGGTGTCCATCACAGTCACGCCCTCCTGCCAATCTCCTCATTCCACCCTATCCCTGCCACCTACGCTGGCCCATACTACCCAACATCTTACCAAAGATTGAATCCTACTCTTGCCATGCACTCTGTAGTCAGACCATGATGCCTCTGCTGGTATTCCACATAGTATGGTGGCTGGGTTTGCTGCTATGGGGTACTCTGCCTCTACAATGTAATTCCAGGGCCTAAGGTCCTGGATGAAACGCCAAGACCCTCCTTTCGCTTTGCGCACTGGGTACACAGCCGTGTTGCATGGTGATTCTGATGGTACTAATATGCCATTGTTTATCAGGGCTGTTATTGTTTCATATATGCCCTCATCTGCCTCTTTTGATAGTGGGTACTGTTTCACCCTGGGTAACATTGCTCCCTTTTTCAGTTTTATTTTCACTCCTCCAATGCTCTTTATGCAGCCAACGTCATATGGACTAGTGGTCCACAGGGATGCTGGTACTGCTGCCATGTCTTCCTCATAAAATGGTACTGGTGTATAGGCAGGTGCTTCTTGTGCCACTGGCATTTTTAGTGCCACTTGCTTGTATGTCACTCTTAACCAGATGTCAACACTCATCATAAACACCATCTCTCCGTCTCCTTTATTGTCTGAGAAGAGCTCCTCGTCAGATACCTATGTGAGCCTGCACCCCTCAGCCAGTGCTATTACTGCTCTCCAGGCCCTCCCCTCCCTGTCTTAGGCATGTACTGCGATGTAATCTGCAGTTGCCATGATGCTCTCGATGCTCACTGAAATTATCTTCCCCTCTGGTTCACTTGCTGGGGTCTCTGGTCTGAACAAGTATGCTGCTGGCCTCCTCCAAATCTTGCCTTCAATTCCAGGCATCCATGCAAATGCCATGTCTGTTCCATATTGCAATATCTCTCCATCTACAGGCTCAGCCCGAGCTACTGTTTGGCTACAGTAAGCTTGCAGTGTTTGTCGTGCGGTGAGCATGTTTATTCCTGGTGTGGAACAAATTATGCTTTCTCCGTGAAGGAGATTGTCATTTTTAATCTGCTCATTATGTCCCTCCCAAGTATGTTTACTGGTGACTACTTCGAGTACAGAAGTGGAAGAGACATGTCATGGTCTCCTATAGATAAGGAGATATTATCAGTAAAGGGAACCAACCCTCGAGCCCCAGAGAATCCTTGAGTGTACATGGCTTTGCCTGACAATTTAAACTTCCCTTCCCTTATGCAAGACCTAGTGGCCCCGGTGTCAACTAGGAAGGAAACATTTTTGTCAGCTATCGCCACCTGTATGCGTGGTTCCTCCGCAGTGGTAGGTGTTTCCGATAGGACGGGACACATCAAAGACATCTGTGGGCTGTCCTATTGTGGGTATAGTGACTGACCGCTCCCTGTGTAAGGGTTGTGGCCCATTATCGTCACCTTCCCGAGCTGTGTATGCTGTAGTTGTTCATTAGTTGTTGATACTGCATTGTCTTGTACCTGTGTGAGCTGTTGTACCGGTTGCACTTGATGGTGTGGTGTTGCTATCGTCTGTTGCTGTTCTGGTGTGTTTGTTTGTACCTGTTGCTGTGGTGGTTTGTATGTTTGTATCTGTTGCTTTGGTGGTGGGTGTTTTAGTGGCAATTGTTGTTGTGGTAGGCATTGTTGCATACCCTGTTGTTGTCGGACCTGTTGTTCTCCAGTGTGGTCTTGTTCCCCCCAGGCTGGTTGGGTAGGCCTCATTCTCCACGTGCGTGACATGTGCCCTACCATCCCACAGATCCAACATATTGGTGGTTCAATGGCCTGCCATGGGAAACCCCCTGCGTTGTCTTGGTATCCTTGCTGTCCGTTTTGGTAGTAGCTCCTGAACCCTCCTTGTTGTTGTGCCTGTTGGCCATAGCCCCTCCCTCTCACCATACCACCCCTCCCCCTGTAGCTGTTAGAATATCCATTTCCCATTTGCATGTATCCTCCTCCTGTGTATGCCGTGTATGGTGGGGGCGGGGGCATCTGCTGTGTTATTACATGTGCTGGCTGTTGTAGTTGTGCTACCTGTTGTTGTGTTGTGTCTTATGCGACCGTGACCTGTGTGGGGGCGGGTGTTGTTATTAGTGCTCCTTCATGGCATATTTGGATAACTTCTTTTGTACCAGTTTTGCCTCTTCGGCCTTCCTATCTTCCTCCTTTTGTTTAATCTTTTCCTGCCACAGCCTGCAATGGTGTACTATAGTCAGTTGTATTTCCAGCCAGGCTTTAACTTCCATATCCACTATTTTCTTCAGCTGCCTTTGTACTTGCTCCGGGAGTCCTTGTATTAGTATATGGTAGAAAATTCCTAGTGTTTTATCCCATGGTTCCCGCATTTCCAAGTGCCACTTCTCCTGAATCTCCTCAATGTAATCAACAGGATCCTCATTCTCACGCATCTTGCGTAACGTTATTGCTCCTGTGTCTGACGTGTCTGGGTACTGAACCCTTAAAGCCTGCCACAGCGCATGTCTGCATTTTGCAAATGGCGCTCCATCATGTGACATGTCTGTTACTGTGACCCCTGGGAAGCCCGCCCTTTTCAGATGTCATCTGCAGCATCCCCCAGTATTGATATTAGGAGCCCCTTCACGTGCCCCACCGCCAGTGTTTGTCCCGCCGTGTGCTTTCCATCTCATATATCCACTTCCCTGCTCCTCCACTTAGCGATGGGAGTCTGCATTTAATATTCTCTTTATCGGCATGCTTCCAGGGGACATATTGTGGTCTGGCCCCTCCCCTTTCCAGAGGTGGCATTAGATTGTACCCCCTCATTTCCCCCCGTGCGCGTGAGGTAATGTTCATGTATTCATCCTCCTCCTCTGTGTCAGGTAATTCTTCAATCATATCAATTGTACAGTGGTCTGTTTTTCCATCCCCTCCATCCTTCCACCCTCTCCTGTTACCCTCTTCTCTTACTATGGGCGTGCTCGCCCGTTCTTCCTGCCCACGTCCTGGGAGGTCTCTAAGTCTGTCGACATATGGGGTGTGTGCAGGGGTGGGTGTCAGTGGGCGTGGTGCTAGAGGTCGTGTTGTTAGAGTGTGTGGCGTTTGTACCGGTGTCGGTGGTACTAGTTGTGACGCTCTACTTGCTACCTCCTTTACCTTCTCCTTACGTTTCGTATCTTCCTCCCTTCTTTCGCACGACCATGGTGACTCGTGGTTGGTGCATGTAATGTACAGTTTCTCTAAACTTTCCCCATTGCCATCTCCTCTGCTTTTCCCTAAACATTCTTCCTCCTCGCTACAAAATCCATCAGGAAAAGATAATCCCCAGTTTGTGCATTTTCCACCCACTGTCACCGTTTTTAGATCTATTAAGTCTGTTTCCTTGTGCTCTTCTCCTTTAACAGCTGTCCCTTGCGTTGAAGTTGTGGCCACCTCCAAATCCTGGCGTGTGTACGTTCTTACACTGTGCTCCACCCTTCTATCTCCATTCTCCTCATCCTTTTTCCCTATTATTTCACCAACTATTTCCTCTTTTTCTTTTTAGTTCTTCCAACACCTCCTTACTTACCTTTGATAATATCCTCTCTTCCCCTTCCCTCCTTTCCCATTTTGCCCTTTCCCTTTTTAATATGCTCTCTATTACTTTACCTTCTTCATATTTCCTGGCGCTTTCAGTATTTTCTTTTTCCACAGTTCCATTTCCCTTTCTTTCTCTTCCTCCCTCCTTTTCATGTCTCGTTGCTCTGCTGGTGACACCCTCTCTGCTATTGCCTTCATCCGCTCTGCTTCCTTCTTTCTTTCTTCCATTCATTCCTTCATCCTCTCCTGCTCATCCCTATCCTCCTTTCTCTCCTTCTTTCTTCCTCATGTTTCTTGCTCGAACTGTCTAATCAGTGCATTTTGTGCATCTCTTAATTCAGCCAACCTCTCCTCCAACATTTATTCCTCTGCCTGTGACAGTTGACCTTCTCTTGTCTTACTCACCCCTGTCCACGTCTCTGTGTCACCCATTTCATCCTTTGCCGTCCTTCTCACTATGTCCTCTTCTTCCCCTGTTAGTGTCCCTCGGAGTTTCAGGAGCACCTGCGCTGCTACCCATTTGTCTGGTCCTATGGTTGCAATGTGTTCCCCACTTTCTTTCCCCCTCTTTGTTCCTTCCTGTGTGTAATCTAAGTTCATCGTGCTGGTCACCTCCTCCCCTCTTTGGTAGCTATCCGTAGGGGCATATGGTGGAGGGCTGTATGCGGGGTTGGAGTACCCCTTGGCGGCCATCAGTTGTTGTCTGTCGGCTTCTCTTAATTCTGTTACTAGGTACAACCCCCCTTCTTCCTTCTTCACTACCTTTGCCAGAGGAATATTGTCAGTCCCTTCCTTCTTTATCTTCTCTTCTGATACCTTACCCAATCCTTCCTTCTCCTTCTTCCTCTCGTCTGCGCATAGTGTGTTGCTGCTCACCGTGCCCATGATCTCTTCGTTGTCTTTCTCCTCCTTCACTCCCTTCATTTCCTCACTACTTTTGTCATGGTGCGTGCTCCAAAACCCCTGGAGCTGTTGGGCCCATCCCAGTCCCTGCCAACCAGAAGGACTTGGCAGGCCCCGAGGAAGTGCCCGAGAGCCTCATGGACTCAGTCCTGGCGCCGTTGGCGCCAGGCTCATGAAATGGGCTGAACTCATGGAACTACTTAAACTGTCTGTGAGGCTGAGTCTTCTGTTTAATCCAAGGTGTGGCAGAGGGACTATTTTTTCTGAGAGACAGGGTTTGGTAAAGGGACTACTTTACTTGGCACTACTTACAAGGTTATACAAGCCACACCCTGCAAGCAGAACACGCTTCGCGTCATTCTGCACTCCTTCAGCGTAACGCTCACCGTGTCTGCTCTGCCCTTGAGCTTCTTCAGCCACGCCCATTGGTGCTTTCCATTCTTCGGTGCCTGGAACAAGACAAGGAGAAGAACAGGAGTTACTACAGCGACAAGCCCTTACCTGCAATTACGGCCTTCGGTCTCATCTCCGGCTGGTTCTCTGAGCGAAGCCCCTGTTGGAAAAGGACTCCCACGCATATTCTGATACTCACCTGGGATTCTGCATCCTCCGGGTTTCTTCGGAGCAGTTCTTCTATTCTTCATCTTGGGGCCGCGCCTGCAAAAAGGGACCAGAAAAAACAGCAGGTTAGGCGTGCACCATACAAACAAACATTTACTCTGTCATCCGGCGCCACTCATTCGCACCTATACTCACCTGGAGGCAACTAACTCAGCATCCGAGGAGGGCCGAATCTTCTTCCAGACGATGCACGAAACTGCATCTGTAAGAAAGACAAACACGTTGGGACAATATGAGCATCTATACCAAGCTGTTATTGAGATAGAGACTCACCTGATTATCCAAGCATTCCGAAAAAGCAGCAACAGCACTATGGAACAGTGAAGTAACTGCGCCCAGAGAAAGACTGAGCCTACCGCGCCCGTGCTGAAGGTCAAGCAGGACGGAGCGCCAACCTCACCAAACTCATAGGTGAGCAGGAGAGAAGTCGGGCACCAGAAGGTGGCAGGTAGTGGGGCCAATCCAAACCACTCATAGCTAACTTCTTTTTTCAACATTACAGGCTAACGCCTTCTGGGGAGATAACAAGGGAGAGGACACCGCTATACCATCAAAACTACACCAGTGCAGTTCCCGGTCATATGACTGCGTGCTACGCCCCTGTGGAGACCAGGTGAGAGTGACACTTTTCTCCTCTGTTGCCCCTACCATAGTAAACATTCCCATTGCCCCTGGCCTAGGTCCTTGGAACATCTTCCTTAAGTCGAACACTTCTATATGGTGAGCTAATTTCTTCCCCTTACGTGTTGTGTATATATGTCAATAGCGAGTTTTGTGTGCATGAGTCAAATCTGCCGTTAGGCGGCCATGGTGCCAGTATTTTGTTGTCTGTTCCTTGTGTCCAGTCAATACTGTACCTTATAATTTTCTCCTCATTTGATGATAGTGACGTACAAATGTGTTGGAGGGGTGTAGTTAAATCGTTTCTCCTCACCCCAGACCCCAACCGGTGATATGTGGCCATGTTACAGCTTTGTTTCCACAATATCAACCTTCTTTACCTGGCCCCGTAAAACTGGGGACTTCCGACTGTCTGCTGAAAGGTAATACAATCGCAAAATATACAGTTCTTTTCCTTTAGTGTTTGTCCCCCTTGATGTTACTAGTACGGCCCCCTACGGCCGTGGCGCAATAAGCCCCCTGCGGCTCTGTGCCCTGTGTGGTGTGCTTTTACAGCCGCCCCACCTTTCCTTCTTCTTCAAACCTCTCCGTCCCCTTTTCCAACCCACTTGCTGAGCGTGACCGGCGTTCTCTGTGCGCGGCCACCTCTCCCCTTTTCGCCCCTAATTATCGAGAGCTGCCGGCGTTTTCCGTGCGCTGCCCTCTCACCTCTTCTATCCCGCCCTTCCCTTTTCCTATCCCCTGGCCACTCCTGGATCAACCCAAGATGGTCGCGGTGTCCTATACAAGCCCTACGGGTGACGGCACCAACTTCTGCAGACTAATACCAGTAAGAGAATTTTCATGAGATCAGAACACGCGCAATATGCTTAACTCCCTCTTATCTTCTTTAACCCCACAGCTGTCTTCCAACAATACCAATAGTGGAGTATGCAACAATCAATTAACTCGTTACAATCGGACTGCGCACCCTGCGTCGCCTCACGTGTGATAAGCCCCTTCTCCAGAGGGACTTAACCAGCCAATTGTCTTCCGCACTTGGGACCAAAACTAGTGGGAAAACGTCATCTACCTAACAAGCTTCAACACTCAATCGGTAGGGATCCTCGTCTATTCATTGATCAAAAACGTCAATTCATAGGAAAGCCACACACCCCCTTTACAGGTGCACGCGACCTGGACAAATCAGTGCCTTCGAACAACCGCACATGGTACCTTTTGACTCAACCCACCTTGCTCTGTGACACGGTAGAAGACAGCCCTCGTGCCTGTCCCGCTACCGCTCACTCGTCTGTCAACACTTATTAATCAAATCTTTTGCAACACACTGTAAAACACCTTCCTCCACCGTTACTCCAATTCCTCCTCCCTCCCGCACAACATTACATTGCTTGTTGGGTGTGCCATACTCACCAAGTCCTCTTGAGGCAGGGCCGCCCAACTGCGTGCACCCCTCCAAAGTGGCTCACCACCTCCTCTCGTCTGGACCACGTCTGGACACTCACCAACCGCGGGCGGGATACTTCTCATTCGGCTCGCGAGTGCCAATATCCGGACATCAAACGATCTCAGCAGTGCCTCCAACTTGTTGGGGTGATTCTCCTGGGGCCGGCAGAGCTGTCCGCGGACCTCCGGGCTGGGAAGGCCTTAACTCCTCCCGTGTCCCCAAAAGGAGTATGAGACACACACAAGAAGCAAGGCGAGTACTGCTGTTTAGTACGGTTCGTATGCATCCAATGAGCCTCTTGTTGTTAGTGGGGCTCGCAGGTCCTTTTTACAGCAGTATAACGCGCTACTCGCGTCACCTGGGAAAAATCATCACAAAACCTATCGCAACTCTGGATTGGTTCCCTGAGTGGTAGGGTTAGTATATGTCCCCTATGGGAAGAAATGTTAGTGGATAAGGACGGGTCAGGTGGTACACTTGGGCTGTCCCTAACAGTTGTTACTTTAGAATTGTTACAGGGGGACCCTTGGTGATTGGCTAAGAGTACTGGCATCAGAAATAAGCCCCCCTGTATTCTGATTGGTTCTCCCGTGAGCCCCGAAGTCTGGGACCATCGTCGTTCCCAGCTCGCGGCGCACCTCTCATTAGCAACAATGTGCAATTATGTGTTTATGCGGACAACGGACAGGTCTGCACATGGGCTTGTGAGCGGGTCTTTCCCATCGCTGTAGGTGTCCATCTTGCTGCTTCGTTGTTGCAACCTGTGTCCCAAACATGGGACCCTGGCGACTGTCTGTCTCGTGAGCTTGGCACCTTGTCAGTTCGGCCTGGTCACGTGTGGAGAGACCATAGCTGGAGCAGAATTATGAGCATTAGTTTTTGTATTTCGCCTCTGTGGGCTTGGCACTTACAGGTGTAAGCTTGGCGCTGGGCTCACAGCATGCGAGTTGCAACATCGTGGCCTTGGCTGTGAGCCCTCGTTCGAGGCTCGTTATGCATGGTCAGTATTTGTACTCTTGTAGCTGAGAGGATTTTCATGGCGAGGCTCCTGTCTGGAACTCTTGCTTGCTGCCTACTCAGGCCTAGTTCATGGGTGACGGTACATAATCCATAGTATGGAGGTTGCGGGGTGACAGAGTGTCACAAGCAGCATTAGATATACACGGTGGTGTCTGTCATGGGGATGGGTGGCGGAGAAAGCATCAGCATGCATGTACTCGAGTTCTTCATGCGTCTTGCGTTTCTGCGGTGCTGTAAAAGGCCTATGTGAAAAATAACAACAATGCACGTCAGTGGGTGTGTCAGTCCCCTATGTCATAGGACTGAGTATGTTCTTCGTGTAGGTTGGTGTGTGAGTGACCAGTGTGCATGGTGGCACGTGTGTTCTTGTCTGTTGGCTATGTCGTCATGACATCTCTACTGATGTGGATACTTATGGCTGTTGTTCTAGTCGAGCTGGTCCATGTTTCAGGCGTCAGCTTGAGCCTGCCGCGCTGGTGGGCACACACCTCTTATGTTTAGGTTTCTGAACCATGGTATTTTGTCATCTGGTAGGTAAATGAACTCCTCTCATGGGGGGGTGTCTGGGTCCCAATCCCCTAGGCCATGGTCTGGATGAGATTGGGGGAAGGGTGTTATCCCATTCTCCTACTTCACCACAAATTTACATACTACCCAAAATGCATACATCTATGGAAACCCTCCTCCTGGGAGACCCATAGTGTCAGGGATCAACTCTGTACTTGCACCCCTATCACAATTTGCTGTTACCTTTCTTCATCCCCTAGTAAAACGGATGGAATCTTATGTTCAAGATACTACCCAGATTATTAGAGAAATTGAAGGACTCATATTCGATCCACAGACTGATATACTTCTGGGTTTAGATGTAGTTGCACACTATACCAGCATCCCGCAGAGAGCCTCACTCGAGATGCTGGAAGTGAAACTATTACGAGATTATGAGGTAAAATTCACTCCTATTTCATTCATCTTGTGGTGCGCCGAAATGGCGTTAGTTGAGAACTATTTCCATTTCAATGGAGAGTTCTTCAAGCAGATACAAGGGACTGCGATGGGAGCAACTCTGCCACCCGGCATCGCTAATCTCTATATTGAGGCATTTGAGATCCAGAAAATCTTGACCCCTAACAACCCTTTATCTGCCCATATCAGGACATGGATAAGTTATATTGACGACATTCTAGTGATTTGGACCGGGAATGTGGAAGATCTACAGGAATTATTTACGTGGATTAATACACAAGACCAGTTTTTGAAGTTCACATCAAACACAAGTACTTTCACATTCAGTGTTCTTGATATTTACATCACTGTCGATCCTGTATGTAAAAGCTTGTTTGTTAAACCTTTTAAACAAACCGACCGATGGCAACTCAATATTGCACTTTTCGAGCTTTCACCCACATCACGCGAGAGAAAACCTACCAGTAGAACAGTTCCTCCAATTGAAACGGAATAGCACCAATCGACAAGACTTCAAGAAAGAAGCCCTAAAAATGAAAAATCGCCTAGAGGAACAGGGTTACCCTGCGAACATCATTACTCCAGCACTAAAAAGAGCTAATAACAATCACAGGGAATCCCTTTTGGAACACAAGAACCAGAGACTGCAAAGAAACAAGAAAAACGTCAAAATAGTATTTGTGAATACCCACAGTCATTTTTCTAACAACATCAAAAAAATCATATACACAAATTGGAATATCTTGGAGAAAAGTGAAAAACCATTTGAAAACCCTATTATAGAATTCAAACGCAGCAGAAATATCAAAGAGCTCATCACAAGGAATGACATAAGTCTACGACCAACAAAATAACCTACATTACCCCAACAGTGGGATTTACCAATGATGACTGGATACTACCCGTGCGGTTCATGCACATGTTGTCAATTCACCACTAAGAGCACAACAATTGATCTGGGACTCGCCACACCTCGGAGACAAAATTACCACACAAACTGCAACTCCATGATGGTTATATACACCATTCGGTGCCCGTGTAAAAAATTATACATCGGCAAAACTGAAAGAAAAATCAAAATCAAGATAGGTGAACATAGATCCTGCCTGAGGAACCGCACACCCAATGCCCCTCTGGTCGATCACTGGGTAGAGATGATACATAGGCCAGATGAATTAAAGTGGTCAGTAGTGTACAAACTACAATCAAGTGGAGATAGCAACCGAGATAAAATAACACTGATTGCAAAGGAACAGCACTTTATTTTTCTCACCAATAGTGCAATAACAGGTCTAAATGAGAAACTTGAGTGGAGATAAGACTAGCTACATCCCCACATGTCCTTGTCCCTAGGGGTGATTTAACATACGCAGAGGTGTTAATATAGCCATTCAAAAATAACACATTTTTGAGTAAACAATTCTGATGACATGGCGATGACTATCAAATATGAGCACAGTCTGGCTGCATTTATTCAAACTACTGCCTGTTCTAGAACAATGGCCTCTGTCACTCTAATATCCGAAGGAGCAGATGAAAAATTGGCTAAATTACACATCAACAACAGGCTTATGTGTGGAAAGAACCATTTCCCCTTTAAGGATCCACGATTTCTAACTCATATGGAAAGGACCATTTCCCCTTTGAGGATTAATGAGTGCAAAATCTAGCGCAGCACGGCAACCAATGAAAGAAGCTGCTGACACGTTCTTTATAGGTAATGGCTAATACGTTTACGTGAATGCGTCACCGTTGATTCTGGACTTTGGGGAGACCCTACGGAATCTGCAAAAACCAAAAAAGTGGTAATATGAATCAATGAAGGTGAATGTTGCCAGCTTTAGATATTGTAAGCGCTTCGGTACTTCGACAACGAACTAAGCAGACTCGTCTCTTTTCTTTTTCTCTCTTTTGGTATATTTGGACATTTTCGACTTATTGAAACGATTCCGTAAAGTTGTGGCCACGACGGAACCAAGGGACTGTAGTGATACCATTTCCACACGATACACTAATCACTTTACTGAAAGTCTAAAGATTGCAGTTAATAAGGTAAGCCGCCATTACAAACGCGAGCACAGCCAGTTTAGAGACATTACGTGTGTATGAATAGTTTTGGGAAACAAACTAAATTAAGTAACTTTTCCTTAATTTTGCTGTTCCAACTAGATGCTGCTGGGCGAAATTACCCTGTTAGCCTCTAGGCGCCCCGCCACATCGAGAACAATCAAGACAAACCTAGTGGGATAGAATATTTTCCCCACATAATTTTCTCGAGACCCGAAGAGAATCTTGCACCTTATTGCAGGTACAATGTCAATAAAGCTGGGAATTCCCACTCTGATCAGATGACCGAAGTCACGTACCAGAGTTATCGAGAATCCATGTGTACACCTGATTATGATGCTGGGATAATCATTCCATAACAAAACACAACTAAGGTGTCCAGTCATTATCGATCACGATTAAAACTTGACACTTTTGAAAATGAGACAGCAGATTACTTCATTGCACTTAATTTGAGTTATACCAGTCAATTAACCACATCTATGCATAATTTTCCATGGAAACTATCCCAATGGATGAGTGGAACACAAGACACAGTAGAACTGTGTTGCATAAAATAAGGACCTATAAAAGTGATAGAAAGGATTCTTATTTCCAAATACAGGTGACTACCTCATACGAAGAAGCCTTTTCGGTGACAACTTGCACTAATTTCAACACAGGAAGCAGGCCGACAATCCTACCACAGGACATTAATCAAACTGTGGACCTACCAGACCGTGATAAATCCATTTGATGCGTTATACTGGGACGAGAGAGATATATATAAACTACTCATCACTAAGTTAAAGAGAAAGAATTTAAATTTGTTTTGGATAGCTTGGTAGAAATCACAGACGTGATTACTTACTATACTCAACCAGGCAAATTCCCTAAAACTGGTACTAATGAAAAAATGTGTGAGAATCTAGTTTGTTGAAATTAATGCATGAACATTTCTTTTTCCAAAAAGGTGATATTAGATGACCTTAAGGTGGATGGGCTCTTTCAAGGAACAGCTCAGGTGCCTTTTTAAACTCAGGAAGAAATGCGTAGATGGAAGACAGTGAGACTAATATGACACTGGGCTCCATTCATTTAAGATTAAACAAGATTGATTAGACAAATCTATATTGAGATTTAGACTCTGGGTGCACTGCCAATAGATGGTCATTCACCCATATTTGTTTTCCACTTTGTTACAGGGGAAGAACACTCCTGTCAGTTCGACAAGAGCATAGACGCTGACGCACCGACGACACTAATGGTCGTTTACCATGAATTGGAATGTACCCAAAACAATGTATGGTTTAAATGAATCAATACAGAATGAACAGTGAAGATTATTGCTTACAAACCAACTTGAAACAGGCTAACCCCTGAAGAATTTCAATTGAATTGTTAAAATATCCCTTTTGGAAAGAAACATGTTGGGTTGAAGACACTTCATCTCATTGTAGATGGAGAAATGGTTTTTTAGATAGTATGAATGGAATGCATGAATGCTTGATGCATAGGAATTTGAACAGCACATAGCACTTTGTTAGGTGATTCAATTATAGATCTTTTTTACTATGATTGTTTTAAGTATGACCTGTTATTTTCACACTGTTTTGTATACCTGTATTTTTTCAATGTATGTTTCAGAATGAATGACTGTTTACATTTATAGATTTATTGTATATAATAATAATACAATATGTACTGAGACGAAAACATTTGGTATTTACTGACCTATGACTGACTTGGATACGGTTAGTGGTTCAGGCTCTGGTCCCTGTAATAGAGTTGTCTATACTCTTTTGTATGCAAAAGGTTGGCCACCTTTTTAGAGGGATTGCTTATGGTTTTTCCCCTCAAACCTCCAGGTGTTAATATATTGTCTAAAGGAGTGATTTGCACATGGGAATATGTGTCATTAGTGTCTGGTTTATTTATCAAACAAACAAGGATTTTACCTCATATTCCATAATTACATACATTCCAGTGGGTGACTTGTGTGACAACAATTACAGGATGTATACATTAGTGTGTGCATTAGCCAACAAAAACCTTTGGCACAAGTGCATGTTTCACCAATCCTATGGCTTTCTCAGGGTTTGTGTTTACAGAATGTATGCTATTTACAGCAATGAAGATTTGATGTTCACTGCTGTGTTGGACCTAGTTAGTCGGTCTGTAATTGACAAATTAATAGTAAGTAAACAAATTGTTGTCAAATACCATTCAGCCATATGTAATACATTTAAACATATGCAAGCAAACTACATTAATTCTCAATACGTTTGCAAAGGATTCCATCTGCAGCCCCTAAATTGAGGTTAGATGGCTAAAAGTGACCAATATGGGATAAAGTCTTTCTCCTGTCCCTCGGTTGGTGTTATTGCGACTCCTTGTTTTGCTGCTTGTGGTGCTTCATTGTACCATGGGATTCCAAGCCATGTACAGCGTTGTCCTGGCACTGCTTACATGTGCTGGTCAGGTCGGTAACCTCAGGAAGAATCCTCTGGTGGGTGGCTGGATTCGCTCCTTGTGTACGGCTTGTTTCAGCTGGCGGTTCTAGTGGTGACTGCGGTGATCCACGAACTAGATTTGCGATCCATGCATGTTTTGGGGTTATTCCGTGCAGTAGTTATTTAAATAGTTGATGGAAAATGGGAATGGGAGACCCCTTCTCAAAAAAAGATAGCTATATCTTGGGTAAATGATCAAAACCAGGGTTTTTTATGGAAATGAAACGACCGCCATCTTGTTTTTCTCTCAATGAGAGAGATAACCACGGTTATAGCCGAAGATAAAAGAAAAAGAAAAGTAGTTAAAAAGCTGTTTGTAGTTTAAAATAGATCCAAATGACATTAGTCTAAAGATGTGGTGGGTTTCTGGAGGACATCAAGTGAAATTTGGAAGTTATAGGAGGTCCTGGGACTGAGTTTGCAACACAAAGCTGTCTGTAGCTGCGGCTATAGCCTTGAACAGCCAACATCTCAAAGCAAACTGTGTCCCAGAAACAGCATGTGTTGTGGGGGGAAATGGAGATGGCAGGGGAGGCGAGGAGGCCATATGGGGTTTGGGGGAGCTGGCACAGATGAGGGGGCACTTGGTGAGAGCCTGGGGGACAGGAAAGCATTTTTTTGGGGATGTTTTTCTAAAATTCTTGGCTGTATTCGAGGCTTTAAAGGACTACAGATATCCGGCGTATCAATAGTTCCTTGCCCGTGGCTATAGATTTTGGGTTTTTTGTGTTTTATTTCTTTTAAAGTTATTTTTATAGGTATAGTGACTTCAAGGGTGACAAATCACTGGTCATGGCCAAAGGCCATGGTCAGAGACCTGGTAGGTATTTGGGAGTCTTATTTATTTTGTCTTTGTGTTTCCAAATTTGATTACATGGGAGACTGTGGAAAAAAAACATAAAAGAACTGGAAGAAAACTCAATAAAAAAAGGAGTGTGGTCAATAAAATGGAAATAATTAGAAGAAAAATATAATGAAGTAAAACAAGTAATGTTTATTTACAAATATATGTTATGTACTCTACAATATATAATTTTTAAAAATGAATAGGTAGCCCCTTCAGCTACCCTGCTCTAGTTTTAGCTGCCTTATGCAATGTATTGAAGGGTGTGTATTTTCGCCCATGATACTATGTCTTGTGTAATCGTACCCATCAAATGTATCCTCAGTTAGTATACTGACATGTATACTATGCTCTCTTCATCATCAATCTATCTTACTCCAGGAGATGACATTTATCGTATTGAATTTTAAATTAACATTATATCACTGCTGTCCGTTTCATCATTCGTATATTCGTATTACATACTCAGATTTTTAAAAAAAATCTTATAACCATGGCTAAACACAAAGGGGTGTGATTGGTGCATTCAGGATCGTGCCTAACAACAGCAACGACTGGCATGTTTACCCATGGCTACCCAACACCCGTTTACATGACACTCGTTTCCTGACCGTGGGCATAAATTGATACACCCTCTGTGCAGCCATGGGTTATGCTGCCGAATGGTATGCTGTGCAATAATCATATTGTTATGTGGGTGATACAGTAAAGAATCTCAATTATGTTTTTCTATTTAACGTACTTTGGTATTTCCTTGTTTCATTTGAAGGTTACGGTCACAATGAGTGGGCCATTTTACTGTTTTGGTTAGTAAATATAGTCCTCTTTTTGTGGTTTTTATTTTGGAAAGAATAAAAGGCATAACTTTCTTTATCATCATCCACTTTAAATAAGTTCATGAGCAGTTATTTATTGTACTGAGACTTTTTAAATATCATTGTATCACTACTGTCTCTTTCGTCCTTTATATTCCAAACTCAGATTTTAGTTTTTTTAAAGAATTTTTATAGCAGCATTGATGATGAGGTGGGGCAAGTGGCTTCAGTTTTACCACCACGGAAGAAGCGATATGCACAATAAACCGTAGCTGACAGTTGCCAATATGTCCATATAAAGGGCCAACATAGCAACAAGAAGATTGAGGAGGTCATGTGTAATTTATGTGGTAAGGTTTTGCAGAGGGGACCTTCATACAAGCCATCGCAAAGCTTGCAGACATCCATGTTAATTCAACATCTTGTCCGTGTTCATTGGGATGAAGTGGATGAATCATATAGGAAGGCTCACATGAAACATAAGGTCAAAGCACATGGAGCACGATCAGCACAGCAGTATTTATCATCTGTGCCACAGACTTCCAATACGATTACCAGCTATTTTACACCAACTAACACCCAACTTCAGTCCTTCCTGCCTGCACCCGATCTTTCTAACTTTATCGTCATGTACAAAACCCGTCACAGCTTGATCAATTTGGGAGGTGGCACCCTAGACGGTTGGTGCAAGGCTCTTTCAGAACATACTGTCAATTGCCAACGCTAGGTATATTTTTAAGTGTCCATTCTTTAGAGAAATAAAACATCAAAAAGTACACAAAATGTTCTTTTTTAACCTTTTGTTATATGTATGAATCCAAGTATTTTCCATTCCCTTTTCCTTATCCCCAAAAATTTCCTCTTCAGGACCAACTATTCAGTTATAAAAGTAGACAATAAAAACACATACTGTATACATGGAACAAAGACCTTTCATTTATCCTTTCAATACAGTGGGCCTCATTCCAAGTGTGGCAGTCCAGAAACAAGGGTGCCGGTAAGCTTACTGGCACCCTTGTTTCCGAACTGCCACACTATGAGTCTGCCTGCAGGGGCTGTTTCATGAAAGCACCAGCACCATTAGCAACGGTGCCAGTGTGGGAATGGTGATTTACCAAACCCACCACCTGACTTCCCGCACCACCGGGACTTGTAATGTCCTGGTGGCACTGGGAAGTCATGCAGCAGATTCAGTGTTTCTGGGTCAGCGGCAACCGGTTCTGTTGGTATTAGTTTTCTTTTAAAAGGTTTTCTTTTTTAAGATAGAGGGTACATATCTAGATGGGGGTGTACAGTCAACATAGCCTGTTGTATTCTAGGATACAAGGAATGTCAACGTGGAATTTGTTTGCATCAAAGTGAACTAGAAATAGACCATTGAGTGTACAGAGAATTGAAAGTGCTACGTAACTCCTACCTTATTTAAAGACTGCGCTGCCAATGTCAATCAATGTGTGATCTAGGGTTAGACCTTGCGATTTGTGTATAGTGACAGCAAATGCAAGAGACTGAGAGAATTGTTCTCTGCGTAGGTACAGGTCTTTGTAAAGAAGGAAACATGCTATTGTGCAGCCAATATTTTTGACTTCTGCAAGTTTGTCAAAGTGGATGTTGACAAACTGAATGTTGTTGGAATGTATATGTTTGGAAGCCAACATCTGTACCAATTACTCCAAAAACGAATCCTTGTTCTACGTCGAGGTTATGTTTTAGAATTGCTCTGTAGTTTAGACACATCGTTCTCTTTTTCTCTAATCCAGCTGTGTTCAGGGATACATTTTTCTAAGCTATTTAGTTGTGCTGTTGCTTTTTGACACTTAGGGAGTGTCATGCTGTGCACTTCAAGTTTGTCTGTGAAGCTGATATGCAGTATGGATTGCATTTCTTTTAAAATTGTCTCATTGAATGGACTACAACTTGTAAGTCTTGGCATTAAGGATATGCATATTTTGAGTTCATTGCTCCATGACATCAGGAGCTGATATGTTTTGCCCACTTAGCTCATGGATTAGTCTACGATTTAAGATGGATTTTGCATCTTTAGTAAGCAGACCAGTTCTAATGCTTTTTAAAATATTAGCATCAGTGAGGTCTGCAGACTGATGCACATTTGGAGTTCTCTGTACTGAAAATGTTCCCAGAGATTTACATTTCCAATGCTGCTGAGTGTGTTGCGTCATTGTTTGTGTCCTAATGTTTTGAAAATAGTTTGACCTTTTACTGGTGTTAACTGTAGTAGGTCTCCGAAAACAATAACGTTTTTTCCTCCAAACAGTTCTTCATAGTTGGTTTTTAGGACTTTTTGCATTCTGAGGTGAATTAAAGCAAACATGAGGTTCAAAACTATGCTTACCTCATATATCAGGAGCACTTACATTTGTTTCAGAATTCTGCGTACTTCAGTAGCAGCTTCAGCTGATAATTTTTAGTATTCTATTTTATTTTGGTGTTCTACTAGAAGGAGCAGTAGTCAGTTTAATGTTGCCTATGTTGTAAGCAGCTAAACCTGTGAGGGTTGTTACAACAGCTGAAAGTTTGTTGCTTGTTAAGTTTTGTAGAAATGTGCCGATTATTTTAATTAAGAACATTTTACCAGAACCAGTGTCACCACTTACATACAAGAGCAGAGGTTTATCATTTTTACAGCTACCAGTTTTAGTTTCATGTTTAAAACCATGTTCAATTTGTGCAGTGGCTTACAGATAAATGGTGAGTTGTTCATTATTTAGCTGTGATTTGAGCACTGACATGCCTTCTTCAGATTGTTTATATTGATACATGGTATTTTCTACTTCAGTCATGGCTATTTCAACTTCATTTAGAATGAGTGGTTTTCCAAGTGGTTCTTGGCTTCCTGTGAGCGAAGGTTGACTTCCCTTAGTAGTGGATTTATCTAGTTGAGCTTCAATTTCTTCCTCATGTTGGCGTTCATTGTTAAACATTTCTTTGTATAGTTTAAAATTGACATTTCTTATTCTGCTTTCATTTGCTTTGAATGCAGCTTCAACTGAGTCATAGTCCCCTAATAATTATTCTTCTTTTCTCCAAGGTTTAAAAAATTGGAGTAGGGCCATGTAATAAAATTCTCTATGTTGCATAGATTTAAATGAGAACTTTATATGATTAATTAGGCTAGGTTTGGTAAGTTTCACTAGGCTTCCTTCACAAGTTACAAGTTGAAACTGAATATTTGCCGGTTGTCTCATCTGGTGTGACATCATTTTTGTAGGAGTAGTTGTGGGTATGTCGTACAGGCACATGTTTTTCTAAAGCAGTACTTCTGGTTGGTAGTTTGGGTAGTATGTGTTAATAAAATTGTTTTTTAAAATATTGGGATCATTTGTGGCTATTGTTTCTATCTCTTAGGATTTTAGTACTCTTTTGAGGGATGAAGCTGGACCCAGGGTTAGCCAGACAATGGGCCTCACTCCGAGCCGGCAGTAAAAATCTGGTGTTAGCTTGATGGAGGTATCAACGGTTCCACCGCGGTGGGGTGCCGGTAACAAGTTAGGACTATGCCTTGTCAGCCACACGCATCCCCTATTTGCAGAACCGGTGCACCACCATCACGTTAACACCGGTGGAGACGGATATACTGCCACCAAGGTTGGCGGTGCATCCACTTCTGCCGCATGCATGCCGGACATAGCGTCACCATGAACACAGAGCCAGATATACCTGAACTGGAAATAACGTGATGGCTGGAACCAGAAAGAGCCTGGCGGCAATGTAAAAAATCACAACCCACTGTAATACCCCTGTGCTGTAAGCCGTCCACCCCTTCTGAGTGCCTGAGCTAATCAAGGAATATGTCAGCCAGGATCCTGCAAACCTGCCAGTCCAAGCCATGCTTTGGTAAGGCTGAGCTCAACATGCTGGTTGATCTCATTGTGGAGCATGCCGGGGAGCTTTTTCAGTGGACCAGCATCTCAGCATGCAGCACCGGAGGAAGGTAATCTGGGCGGAAGTTGGCGGAAGGTGACTGCTGTGGGGGTGACACCACGCAGTGTCAAGGACTGTCACAAGCGCTGGGATGAACTGCGCCTGAGGGTGTGCAATCTCCTTGCTGCATATCAAAGGCACTGCACGGCTACATGTGGCCAACAATCCGCCCCTCAAGCTACTGCCCTGGGAGGAGAAGTGCAGCAGTGTGCTGCATATGGAGGGGATTGAGGGATTCGGTACAGCGGAGGGAGAAGCCGGGATGCCTGTTGAGGCTGGTGAGTACAGAAAATGCCCAAATGTAAAGCGCAGACCTGCCCACCCTGCACCCCCTTTATACCACCACTGCACTGGCCATAGCACAGCCAACATCACCCAGACCCGATCCAGCACTTCCATGCCACATAGTCACCTAGTCAATGTGGCGCAAAGCAAGTCACATGCCCTGCCTCCCATGCATGCCCCATACCAAAGCACATGCCAAGGCACCACACAGTGTCCCACATCGTGACTATGGGGGTCCCAAAACAAGCGTGCCTGTAAGTTGACCAGCACACATGGCACTAGACCGGCACACACATGATGATGCCCCATTACAGTGGCTGCCAGGGCTGCAGCCCAATAGGCCTGTCCCTGGCAAGTGCTGTGGCCCTGGCATGCTGAGCTGCCATGAAGCACCAGCACCGCCAACATTGCCGCTGCTTCTGTGTACCCACTGCCATAGATTCCCATGGGACCCTATGGGAATGTGGATCAAGTACATTTCTGGCGCTTGACTTTCCGGCCTGTGAGATGTTTTGACCCACTTTGCTGTGCTATACAGAATCACCCTGCTAGTTATGGTGAAAGAAACTGCAACAATGGCGGCAAAACTCTGGTGCGTGCCAAAAACCTACAAAAACCGCATCCTGCAACACACAAAAGAATTGATGCACAACCTGCCCCCCATGCTGCATGTGTGGTGGAATAGAGCACACCCTGCAGAAAATGTGCCTGTGGGCTCCATGACCAGCAAACAGAGTGCAGAGAGAGAAGCAGCAGTTTGCAATTGAAACTGAAACATGTGCCTACAAATGACATTTGCTTTGTTGCTAAAAACTCCTAAATGCCAATAACTCAACATTCAAAATCTTGTTTGGCGCTAGAATTCATGTAATCTAATGAAGCAATGCGAACATACAAAGTCCTAATGTGAAGAGCAAAACATTCATCAGACAAACTGGATTGTCTGTTAACTGACGGCCCCTGTCAAAATCTGGGTGCAGTACCTTGGGCTACCTGAATGACAGCTATCAGATGAGTTACTGATGAAACTGCAAAGTGATTGAAACTAAAAAAGTCTGCCGGATTAGCAAACATAAAAAGGATTGTGGCTAAAAAGAAAACAGATCTCAGTTGCTTTTTATCCCACAGAGTTAAAGCTAAGAAAGTAATGTATTTATGTGTGATGCAACAGGTTTGGTTTTTCCTGGATCTTTAATTAAGAATAAATTAGCTTAGCTGAGCTGCAGCCCTTTGGAAGTGGACAAACAGGTTTCTCCCAGGGGGAGGGAAATTCTCTCAGCTGAAACTCACTGGTAGATGATAATTGTGGGTTACCCCAGACTTTTGTCTACAGAAAGAGAATGAACAATGGCAGACCCTTCAGCCCAGGAAACAGATTTTTGAGAGAGTCGTAAATGGCTCCTGGAAGGAACTTCCCCAAGGAGGGGATGCTCCTGGACTCCAAGGAGAGAAAAAGGGGCATACCTTTTGCTTATAATGTCAGGAATGGCACTCTGTCAAGAGTGGCACAGGGTACCCAAGTAGGGTATGGGTGGCTGTGCTGAGGTAAGGTAGCAGATAAACACACACAGCAGGAAGTTCAACAAGAAAGAAGAGTAGGAAACAGTAGCTGTGAGCCAAAAGGGGCAAAAGATCCAAAGGTACAAACAAACTGGATTCCCTCTTGGGGTGTATGCTGAAATGGGAAAGAGTGTTCCACGAACCTTAGGAAACTCCAGCCTTCTGCACAGATTGCTATAACAGAGGCCCACGCTGTATGCTCATGGCTGGGAACAACAGCAGTGGCTGTCTGTAACACTGAACACGCGACAAAGGAAGGGGCAGAGGTTGCCTGCCAGAAACCAACAGGCAAGCTCTGTACAAAGGGATTATATAAGACACATGAGAAGACAAGAACAGAAATATCCAGCGAAAAGGAAGTCAATGAGCAATCTAGCAGAAGTAAATGAAGGAAAGGCAGTTAGACTGAAATAGATAACCTAAGGTGGAGTACAGAGGACTCAAGGAAAAGAACAAGGAGCAGCAGTCAGGAAAACAGAAGGCTGCAAAGTAGGAAACAGGTCTGCAGTCAAGAGTGGCACTAGGTGCAGGCAAACTGTATTGGACTGCGGAGGACTGTAGTAGGCTGAAAGGCAGGGAGTCCAGAAGAACAGGACAGAGAGAGATTAGTAGTAGGCGACAGACAGAGAGCCCAAAAGAATAGGGCCGCTAGGTATGGAGCCCAGAGGAGCAGGGCAGCAAGGAGTGAGCCCAGAGGAGCAGGACCGCTGACTGTAGAGGGCTGCAGAGGACTGTAATAGGCTGCAAGGCAGGAAGCCCAGAGGACAAGGGCTGTAGGTAGAAGGCAGCGGAGTGTGATCGGCTGCAAAGCAGGGAGCCCGGAAAGGGCACTGGAACAAAACAGGATAAAGCAGCAACAGGAACAGCATACAAAGTAAAAGGTCAAGGCAAACAGGAGCAGGGAGAACTCAAGATGCAAGACCCTGTGCTCCTGCAGGCAGCTGCTTATATACAGCCCTGCCCTGTTCTGAGGCAGGCTAATTGACAGCACCTGGAGCAGCACACCTGAAGACAATCTGCCTCCTCCCTGTGTGGTCCTGAGCAGGTGGAAGCAACACTGGCCGCTAGGGCTTCTGGGGATTGTGGTTTCAATAACGATGAATGATAATAGCCAGGAATTGAGGACTGTAGCCAGGTGCATTATGGTAAATGTAGTTAATTGAATACAATAAGAAAGAACCAAAGTTGAGCAAATGGAAATAAAAGACCAAGGCGTGAAAAGGAGTTGTTCAAGGAGTATTAGGAGGATAAATGAGTACCAAGTAGTCCATGATGGTTGCCAATGCGTGCGCCAGCGGTGCGGGCATGACAGATAAGCCCGAACAAAGAACATTTTTTAAAGACTCATAACTTGTGATTCAAAGTGTGATTCAAAGTGGTGAAAAATGTACCAAGGACATATCTGTCTAATTTTTGGCTGCACGTTTTAACAGGTGGTAGAACTGTGTGACATGTTCTGGACATGAATGACAATATATGTGGTTTTATGTGAAATGTATTAATCCTAGAATTTGCATAAAGTTTGGAAATTGTGTTCATAGCGAAAAGGACAACATTCTGTAGAAAGTTGAAACAAGATCCCACAGCCACGGGATTTTGAGGAGCAGATGCTCCATAAAATTTGGAATCTTGTGTGTGATTTTTGTAAAGGTGACCAATGTAGAAATGTGTATTCAGTATAAAATTCGATTTTGAAACCAGTGGCTAAAGGGAGATTTCTAAGAACTGTAAAGCAAACCATAACATGCGACATCATCCGGCCTTGATCAATCACTCAAATGCAAGGCGGAGATGAAGTTTTGATCCAATCCCAGCTCACAGGGGCAAGCTTGGCTAAGCCTGCCCATACACCCATTTTGTGATGTCATTTGAAAGAATAAATAGAGACAGCTGATTCACTGAGATATTCCCTGAGATAGGGACTCACTGATTCACTCACTTTCCTGATTCTGACAAAGCACTCTGATCCAGCATTCTACATCCAGCGTTAACATCCTTCCAGATCCAGATGCCAAGACTCTTGCAAAGCAGTAGAGAACTATTGACTTTCTACAAGGCCTAATCCTCAAACTTATTCTTGCAACCCAGTGAAGCGCTGTGGTATGAGAAGGCCTGTTGTACCAGTATCCTGAAATTCTCTGGCTTGCTACCACAAGGCTTGCCTGAGGAACTCGCTATCCAGCTGATTGAAATACCCACAGACTAGGAGGGCTGATCATGTGCAAATCCGGTGACCAGCCTAGCTGATCCAATCCCGTGCCTGATGTGCTGTTCTTCCTAGACCAGATCCAATCCCTGACCAGAACTGACGGTCCAATTTAATAACTTATTCTGTAAGTATTAATAGGAAGAACAGTGACCCATAGTATATTTGCATTGTCTTATCCCAATCTCAACACATCCTATCGGTAAATTCAGAAGCATAGTATTGTCATAACCTTTCTTGAACTGATTTTCTCTCATTTGTTTTATGAAATCATAAGTCATTAGTGTTTTTGAGTAACTAAAGTGAATCCCAGAAAGAAATCGGGCATCCACCACGTGAAGGGTTACGCTGACCATGCAACTGTGGAGATTCATGTGTGGCATCCTAGTTTTCATAGTCGTAATATAGTGTAATCAAATCCATCTTTCATTTTCAAAGTGCATTTCTGTTTTCCATTCTCGCGCCTATTTTTCAAAATTGACTCTCACTAAAACCTCTATAACTCCCTCAGCTTTTATGATTGAAACGAAATTTCAACTCCTGCTTGTACATACCATCCTTAGTATCATTATTCATAGAACCCAAAACCACATTGCAAAACAGTGTGATTCTCCCGTTATAACAAATATTGCATAAGGAAAAGTTTGCCGCGATTTTACATTCTGAGAAATTTTACATGTGTGAAATAGCTATAATTTATTTCCGACTTGGACTTTAAGATTTCTAATGTTTTCTTTTGACTAAATCATTGCTGGTGATTGTGTGCAACTGTTCCAAGTGGCTCCCATAGGAATTTATAATAGTGTAAGTATTTTGAGCACATTTGGTGTTTTTGCCCAGCCAATTCCAAAGAAAATTTCAAAGCCATTCTGACAGCTGGAAAGTCAATTCCGTTTTTCTCTTGTGTTTGAAGGGGGAAGGTGCGACTGATATTCTGTTTGATTAGTGCTATTCATGAATACCTGCACTTTCCTCCCACTCTTTACATTGCCTATTGGGGGTTTGAGGGGTGTTGCAGTGGGAACCTCTAACCATAGTGCTATCTGTTCCAAACAAAACCAAAAGTATTCTTTTCTGTGCTGCATTTGTATTTGTGCTCATTGCTGATTCCTAGTGCATTAAAAAGATTATTCAGTGTTCCGTCACCCCATTGGTGATTGTTGTTACCTATTAAAATATATTGTGATTAAAATACTAAATACCTAAATAAATATTTACCTTTGCAAACTAGCCTGATTCCTGGTTCAGTGTGACCAGGGGGGCGGGGGGATTCCAGGAGAAGGGTGTGATACGAGTGGTATATCGTTCAGAATATTGAACCTATAGATAAAAATAAATAAGGGTTTTGTTTGCACACTACATGCTGGGCGGGACTTGGGTGTGTGCCGGATGGAAATCACTTACAGGCCCCTGGACTTGTAATAGGCCAATGGCACCAGGATGTCAGGTGCTGGTAATTGTTTAAGGGTCCGGCAGCAACATGCTGGTAGCAACAGCAGGGTTACCGCCGGATCCGTAATGAGGCCCAGTGTCACCTGTACACTGCATCACACCCACCCCCTGCGGGAACACCCATACACACCTCCATGGACAACATGGGTACGGCCTTGACCATGGACCCAAAACCCCCAATAACCAACACCTGAGAACACTAATGAGCAACTCATAGGCAGCCTCTACTGCCAAAAGAATCCATGACGCAGACACTGTGCATACTGACCATGATGACTGCATGTGTGTCTGCCGTACTGACACTTCCACCACAGCACAACACTGGTAGGCCTCACCTGCACGCACACATGGGCACACACCAACCCAAATAGGAGTGCATGTCCCTTACATGACCCTGTCAGCCCTACCAAGAAAACCCCTCACAAATTCTGGACATGCAACCAGATCACACATCGACTCCAGGCACGCACTCCCCAAAATCCCCCCTCAACACATCCCAACTACCTACACACGGGCAGACCAGCATGCCACTACCCACAGCCAAATACAGGTGTACATGGCAGCAGTCCCATCACAGCTGTGTTGCATGTGCCACCTGCACAGTGCCTGCAGCTGTGGACACACAACACATGCATGAGTTTGACATACAATGCAGCACTGCATGCCCCCATAATGGAATGCTGCATGATCACCATGTTGCATGTAACTGTACAATTGTTAGCAAGGCAGGTCACTGACATCATGCCTTTCATTGACCCACAGGAACATCATCAGACACGGATGTTGACCAACCTAACACATTGAGGGGCACCGGACGTGCAAGGCGTATGTCACAATGCCTGTCAATGTCCTGTGGCAGTACATCTGGCAGTATGCACCTGACAACTACCACCGTACATCAGGCAGCCCCTGTAGCAGATACCCCAGCTGCCCCTGTGCCCCAGGCAGCCCCTGTGGCAGTTACTCCAGCTGCCCCTGTGCCCCAGGCAGCCCCTGTTACCACAGCTGCCCCTGTGCCCCAGGCAGCCCCTGTGGCAGTTAACCCAGCTGTCCCTGTGCCCCAGGCAGCCCCTCTGGCAGACACCACCGCTGCAATGGACCACCTGGCAGTATCCGCAGTAGCACAGACACACACAAGGGGAATGGCATGGGGACGCGCATGGAGGAGCGTCAGGGCACTCACCAGCAGCACCTGGAGAAGTCCCGCCTCATGATGGAAAGCAACCAGGTCATTGGGCAGCGGGTTGCCTGTGCCCTTGGGTGGTCAACTGCGGCGACTGTACATTTGGCTAGGAAGTTCCGTGAGGGTAATAGCGTCCAGTCCACTATTTCTGAGATAATGGCACTGGCCCTCCAGGCATGCATGGCCTGAATGACCAGCGACCACACACTGTTGGCCTGAACCAGATCAACACCTGCAAGCTCCCAGCCAGGCAGCCCTAGGGGGCGATCCATGTGCCTGTCTGGTACAGCACAGAAGTACACACATGCTGCCAAGCATGGACGCAAGTAGGACATAACCATGGACATGGCAAGGAACTCACATGGGCATACAACACTTGCACCACGTGTGACTAGTTAGGGAGGGTTAAGTTGGGGAGGGGGTTAATAGTTGGGAGTGATAGTCAGGGAGGGGGTAGGGAAGGGTAAGTTGGGGAGGGTATTAATGGTCCACCTGATGTTAAATTGCTTAATTTACAATACACTTGTTTCTGCATATAAATCACGACTTGACATTCCATTTCTGTGTGAGTATTACGTGTTTAATACAATGTGCTGAATGTGCTCAAAATACATGCCACCAGTTGTGCACCATGTGCTTGTGAGTAGTGCTCAAAAGTGCTCAAAAGAAGTTGTGTATCAGTGTATCCCGTGCATGTTGTCCATCCGTGGCTCCCGGCAGGGTCGCAATAGCGTCCCATTATCATCGTCATCCCTATTCTCCTCCTCAGCAGGGTCAATTTCCAGGGGCAGTGCAATGTTGTATCTAATACACATATTGTGCAACATTACACAGGCCAGGACATTTTTGCCCACCTTTATGGGGCTATACATGAGGGCCTCTCTGCATTTGCTGAGGGTGTGGAACCTTGCCTTAAGTAGTCCAAAAGTCTGTTCAATAGTGCCACATGTACGGCTATGTGCACGGTTGTAGGCCTGTTCATGCATGTTCTGTGGGTGTCGAATGGGTGACATCAGCCATGGCGTGAGGATGTATCCGGCATCACCTGCATGGGAGTGACAGAAGGGGGATGGAATCATTGTGGTGGCAATTTCATGTCAGTGAAGTGTGCATGTACCCATTTCCCATATTTACTTAGCACAAGACATAGCACATGCCATGGATGACCTTAGTGATTGCTGCAATGTCAAATGTAATGCATAACCAAATTCAAATGGTGGTCACTTATTTGATCTGAGAGTGTTCTGCGTGCTCATTGTCTGCAGTCATATATTGAAATGGCCTTGAATGCTTCTATATGTTTGTTTTTGCTGGTATGGAAACAAGGGTGCGTATATGCCTGCTAGGAGCCTTGTATCTTGTACGGTTCTAAGAATCTGCCTACCGCACCTGCAGCACCCAAGAGGCCGGACAGTGCTGTGCACTGCTGCCCCTGCAGGCAGTGTGATCATGGGAGCCCCAGCTACTTTTTCAGCGGTGCCAAAGCTCCCATGTCCATATCCCCATTGTGTACTATGGCACTCCATGGTAAGGGTGACTTGCAATTTACTGGCACTTGGCCTACTGTGCCACAGCAACCTGGAATGGCCCTGTGACACCGGTAAACAGGTGCATGTAAGATATCTGGTGTCCGGCACAACCCTGGCAGAGGTACGGTCGTGTTTCCTGCAGGCCTCCGAATGTGGCCCATATGCGTGTTCACTTTGATGTCTCTCACATATTGATCCCCATTCCAACTGCATTGTTGATACTTGTTGTGTGTCTTGCTTGCTTCACAATGCTATTCTACATCTTCTGCTGCTCATATGTCAATTTGCATGTCTGCGATCACAACTCCTATTTGTATCATGATGGCACACAAATGTGCATCCATTTGAGATATACGTACATGTGTGCAGTGATACGTTTATCGTTCATCACACATGATGCAGCATGGGTGTGGTTGTCAATCATTGTCAGAATTGGGTACTGTTTCTGGTGGGTGTATGCCATGTAATGTGCACTGGGTGCTTGCTGAACAGTTGTGTAGGGAATGGCGGGAGCCATGGTGACAATTGCCTTGCTCCCTATGCAGAGTTGTTGACTGGTTGTTTTGTAGAAAGTTTTCCCCCACGGATTCTAACACAACTTGTCAGGTTGGCCTATGCCACCATGGTGTCCTTCTATGTCATTGTGTCAGCCCATACTGTGTCCCTTGATATGTTGTGATTTGCTCATCACTGACATTCATTCATGTGCCACATTCAGGGCCACATACATGTCACATGCATATGGGTATGTTCTCCTGTGACAGGAGTGTCTACTGGCTACATGCTGTGGGGTTCACTGATGATGGTGTGTAGGAGTGCATTCATTTGACTTGTCTGTGATGCAGGCAGTGGGTGATGTGCACCATCTTTGAGCAGGCACATTTGTAGGTTGTCTGATGCATTCTGGTACATGTGGTACTTTTGTGTTGCCTCAATGGCATCTAATTGATAGGGAATGGGTGTGATCGGTATACCTGTTTGGTACATGCATTCCATAACTTTGAAATCAGGGATGCAATGTATGTTAGGATGCATTTGCCATATACTCTGCTGACTGTGCATCTACACCCCCCCTCCCCACTATACAGAGGTCATGCACTGGTCATTCTACTCACCAAACAGCCAGGTACACTCTGGTGAGTGCTTTTTTAACCCCCCACCCACTAAACAGAGGTCATGCATTGGTCATTCTGCTCACCCAAAAGCCAGGTGCACTCTGATGAGTGCCTATTTAGCTCCCCTCACTACACAGAGATCATGCATTGGTCATTCTACTCACCCAACAGCCAAATTCGCTCTCTGATGTGCCGTGACATGTACCCTGGCAATATGGAGTGCCGCAAGAGCATTGAGTTGTGTGTGGATCCCAGAAACCGTGTGCAACAATGGGTGATGAGGTGTTCGGCATCACAGACCATCTTTACATTGAGGGAGTGGAATTGTTTGTGGTTTCTATACACTGCCTCAATGTCATGTCTGGCCATCAACTCCACATGGGTGCAATCTGACGCACCAATGCAATTGGGTATGCCTGACAGGGCATGGAAGGCTGCTTTGGTGGCATTAACCTGGGCAGGGGTTTGGGGTAGGACGATGTGGTCTGAATGCAGGTGAAAATTGATGTTATGATCTCCCTGTCAAGCCCGTACAAGGTGTGGATTTGGCTTGGGGTCAGGTTCCAGGGTGAGGCACTGATGCAGGATATTGGTGGCTGCCTGCGGGATGCTACCTGCTCGCCATTGATGGTAAGCATGGCCAACTGGTTCCTCATTGGCCTCCTGCACCTACGCCACCTCCTCTGTTTCTCTGCTGCTTCATCCTCAATCCCTCCTTGCAGGTTCCCCAGCCCAATTTCTGCTACAGCGACTGCTAGCATGGTTGTGTTGGGAGGTGGGTTGGATATGGTCCTTTTGCACATTCACAGTGGTCAATGGTGTGCAGCTGGACGAATTTTGGACACCTGGGGCCTGTTGCTGCTCACCAGTCACTGTTTAACACCTGATCCGCGGTGCCAGTATTACAGTCGCGGTATTCACAGTGCCACTCACATTTTGTATGGCGGTGCTTCTGTGTAGGCGGTACTCTGAATGTGCCCATACTAATGCTGTGCCAGTAATTCAAGCACATCTAGCGACTCATTCCGCAGTTTACGGTCACAGTGCTACCGGAAGCAGTGGCACTGCGGGTGTCAGTTTGTGATAACAGTGTTTCCACCCTTGAGACTCTGAATGTGCCAGTCTGGAAAATGGTGCCGGTATGGTGCTACCGCCACCGCTCTTTCCAGACCGACATACTTGTAATGAGGTCCAATGTGTTCAGATTTGCCATATAAGGCTGTACCTGTTAAATGCTCTGCAGCTTTGTAGCCCCCGCATTCTCTATGGGAAAGCATTTTCATACCGAAAGCGTACCATTTTTGTAACAGTGTTTTGTCAGATGATATGTCATCGAAGAGGTCTTTTAGCTACAGCTTTTGGTTTTCTAAGCTTTGGTGAGATAGGATATGGCATATCTTGCAACATCAGTGGAATTGTCTGCAATGTATTGTGTGTCTATGTTTGCATTCCACAAGAGGGCAATGATTGCATTGTAATCATTGATCTATTTGGATGCTCCATCCCGTTTAATGTTATATGTGTTTTTAGGGGATTTGCCTTTTGCACTGTTTCTAACAGAAGACATCAAGCTATTTACTTGTCCTTTTTTTTGCAAACTAGTCTAGGGAAGCTAAAGCAACATTTGGTATAGTACTTACCTTTGTTTTTATACCAAAGCAACATTTGGTATAATATTTACCTTAGTTTTTATATCGACATCTGCAGTATTTGCCACACTTATTTTTGGAAGTGTAAGATTTGTGTACCTAGGTCACTATCTGCGGTTTCTGAAGGGGTAATATATTTCTCAATAAGCTGTAAACAGTGGCAGCACTGTCTCAGCCAAATTTGGGAGCATCTTTTATGCACAAAAGCATGTGGATGTGTGAGGCTTCTCTGGATTGATTTTCTTTTCTCCAAAAGAAGTATAGAACTTCTCTGAGCGGTGGAGTAGTTTTATTGCAAATGAAGTGCAGCATGGCAATGATATGATAGGATATTTTATTTGTATTGCGCTCATACACAAGTGTTTCAGAGTGTGATGAGGCAAGGGAGGGGAACAAGGGAGGACAAAACCACGATCTTACTAGGCCCAGTGACATTGAAAACATGCATGTGCAGGGGATAGGGAAGGGGGACAGTGCGAGGGAGAGGGGAGGAGTGGAAAGTGCTGAGCAGGGCATAATAAACAACAACTGGTAGTGCAGCCAGCAAGTTGGCAAGTGCAAGGTTGAAGTGCAGACAAGGGGTGTCTGGTAAGTGCAGGTATGGGGACGGTAGAGTTATCAGAGGGTACCAGGTGCCTGGTGCCGAAGCATACATTTCAGCAGGGGAGAGGAAGAGCAAAGGCAGAAGCAAAAAGGAAAGTCTTGTGGTGATTCTGGAACCGAAGATGGATCTCCTCAAATTTCAGAGAGGCAGGGAGGCTGATCCAGAGGGTGCCGCCAGCCGAGGAAAGAGATCTAACTCCAACTCATTGCTTGGAGAAGCAACAGACCCTGAGGGAGCTTGAGGAGTGAAGAGCTCGAGTAGGAAGGTGTTTATGGAGGGAGAGCTGAAGGGATTGTGGACCCAGGCCCCAGAAAGCCTGGTGGACAATGCATACAGGACTTGAATTTAATCATTGCAGTCACTGGGAGCCAATAAAGAGAATTCAGGGCTGGAGAGATACAATCCCAGGGCTTGAGGTCAAGGACAAGTCTCGCAGTCCTATTCTGGATGAGTTGCAGAGGGCAGAGAGAATAAGCAGGCAGATATAGAAATAGGCTGTTGCAGTTGTCCAGCATAGAGAGAACCAGAGCTCTAGAGACAGTGAGCTTCTGGGCAAAGGAGAGGAAAGAAAGAATAGCTCTGAGGAGGTGCAGTTGGTAGTTTGACTTCTTAGAGACATCAGAGATGTGAAGAGAAAAGGAGAGGGTAGAGTTGAAGATGAACCCGAGGTTCTTGGCCTCACAGCTGGCAGCAGAAAGAGGTCCAAGGGAGGCCTCCCAGAGAGTGACAGGAAAGGAGGGTGCAGGTGTGCCGATGAGGAGAACTTCCATCTTACTGGCATTAAGTCAGAGATCATTGGAAGCACACCACTTGTGGATAGCAGAGAGACAGTCAGAGATGAGAGAGGAGAAGAGGTGGCAGGGGGAAGCCTGAAAATGAGCTGAGTGTCTTCCGCATAGCACTGAAAGTTAGAGCAAAGGGAGGCAATGCCGTGGGCAAGGGCTTCCAGGCTTTGGTTGAAAAGCCAGGGAGAGAGGTTATACCTCTCGGGAACACCACAGGTATAGAGTGAGATAGAGGAAAGGAAGGACCGAAGTTAGACTTGGGAGTGTCGATCAGAGAGGAAAGAGGTCATCCAGGCCAGGGTTTGATCAGTGATAACCAGGTTATCATGGAGACGGTTGAGCAATGAAGCAATGGTGAAAGTACCAAGTGAACAGAGTTCTCCTGGTGTTTCTATATCTATTCCATCTTTATTTTGGTTTGCAGTGCATAAGTAGTCATGAAAGTCATCCCATGCATACTGTGCACTACTTAAAGTAACAAACAATGTGAGTGGGCCTAGGTTGCTTACCATACAACGTACATCAGTGTGACATGGTAACCAGTATTCTTTTGTACCACATAGGTTTGCCAAGAGGTTTGTGATACTTGACTGCAAAATTTCATCTTTGTCTTTTATTTTTGGAAGCAGTTGGGGAACAGACATGTTTAAAAAAATTAGAGCCTGTTTTTAATGTGTGTGCAACTCCATAACATAGAGTTGCTACTTCACTTTCTAAAAGAAGGTGGAAAATGTGTTCTACATTTTGTCTGAATCTAGGGTCTTCAGAATACATTCGTGAAAAGCGATATTCTGATGCAATAATTTGTGTGGACCTTTCATAATAACTTCCTCCTTTTCCTGTACTAAAGAGTAGAGGAAAAGAACATGCTTTTACACTTCTTTCCCATGTGCTCATTGGGGATCCTTTGGCTTGACGCATTTGATATGTTTCTAATGTATCTTCAAGGGTGTCTTTGGAGTACAGTGGGTGAATTGTATACTGGTCTAACATGTTCGCTGCAGTAACAGGATCTACATGTTGAAATGGGCCAGCTTCTAGTGAATCTTGAATTATGTGGGTGGTTTCTCTTAGGCTTTCCTCTATGCTTATATCTTTGTAGTATACATTGTTTTCTTTCAGACACTGTAGGGCTTGTCTAACTTTATTTAGGTGTTAGGGAGAATTCTCTGTTTAGGCTGAATTTCCTAACCTAGTGAGTCCCCCAGCAGCTTTGCTGGATTTCTGGAGTTTGTTTTTTTTCCATCCTGCCAAGAGTGAGACTCTTTTTCTCCCACTCTTGGGCATGAATGTGTGTAATTCCTTTGAATGTCAATGTGTTCTATGGGCTATGGGGTCCTTTACTCCATAGGGTCTCATATGTTTTGCTATGTGTGTTACACCACACCCTCCGTGCTGTAACACTGGGGCGTCCTAGCGGACCTCCACCATAGACTCCATACCCGGGGACTGACTACTGTCTCCCCGGGCATGTAAAGTCACCATTGGCTTTACTAGACCTAAATTTACTAACCGAACTAGTACAAACCATCCTATTGTGGACGTACTAGTAGGGGTAATTCGATTACTCCTGGGTCTGTTATTCGAGGGGGCACTGTCCCTTTCCCCCTCGTCGAGTTTTGGCTGGTGGCAGTGGAAACTACTTGTTATATTCGACCCCGAATATAACCCTATGGGATTCTTCCCATTGTTGGAGAATAATACTTTTTCTCGTTAATCTCTAACATACCCCCGGTTAACTTATCTTAAATAAGTCTATCGGAGGGTATTTTCTGCCAGAACTCGGTTGTTAAAATGGCGTCTGTGTTCGTCTCTGTGACTCCTAAACCAAAGGTTGAGCCCTTTGTTCCACTTTTGGCGGGCTTCTGTACAGAGACCCTCCAAAGTGGTGCCATTCTGTCTGGGTTACCACAGGGGTGTGGGAGGGGGTTTAGGCACCCTGGACCGAGTTGCCTTCCCAACTCCGGTCGCACTCTGGTGTGATTGGCCCAAGTGGTGAGCCTCCCCGCTCACCACTTAGCGTGTGTTGATTGACAGCTAGGCTGAATGAATGGGGGTTTTCTGCATAAAAGCAGGGCTTTTGGGACTGGATCTTCAGAAGTCGCCACAGGACCTAAGAATCCGACGAGGGTAAAGCTGAGCCGACCTGCAATGATGACACCTCTGGTGGAGCCCTGCTGAACCGACTCACCACTTCCCGACGACAAAGGAGATCACCCTGCCGGAGGGTCTCTTCCCCTGACTGGTGGGAACAACCAGTCCCCTTTTGCTTTTTCTTCGCCTCAGGACGCAGTGGTCGAATTGCCCGTGCAGAGCACCTCGGCAACCGGATAGCCACTACCCCTGTACCGCGACCAAAAGGTGGTGCCTTGTGACGGAGCACTCAGCGGCTGGTCTCTTCCCTGGTGGTGCAACGATCTTCAACTTTCCTTCGACGACAAGATCATCTCTTCTCTTGGCAAAGACCGGACGTGCACCCACCACCAGGAACAACTGCCCCCGCCGGAGCTGTCTCTCCACAATCAAGGTACTGTGTCTGCCTGGCTTCCCGTGTTGCCGGATAGAGTGAGGTGTCTTAATCCTCGCCTCTCCATAGGGTCGCCTCCAAGCTTTCTCTAGCGTGTTGTTCTGAACTGGTCTAATCTGCCACTAACAATTTGCTGCAAAGACTCGAACGCATTTCCACTAAGATACTTTTTGGGACATATCGCCTCGCCTCTCTCCGAGTGGGCCTGGCCTCTGAACTTTATGATCTACCGTGGTTCTTGTCTTCTTGCCTTGCATTTGTCCGTTAAGTATTGGAACCGTGTTGATTTCGTAACCTGCTTATTTTTCTCTCCCGTCCTAACGAATACTAGAGTGCCATCTAGATTGAAGCATACACATCTGTCTGCAAATAATTGATGCTGGTAAACTTAGACTTGTCAAACTAAGGGGGATTGATCTTTTTCTTCGTAGAGTAATTGTAATTGAAGTGTTTGCCGTAATAGTGCCAGAGTGTTTTCTATAGATGTATAAATAAATACCTTTATATCTTTACACTGAAGCCTTGTTGCGTGTTTGCTTGTCTTACTGTGAAGAATTGCCCTATGTTGTATACTCCACATACTGCCTAACTCTTCTTGAGTGAAGTCTGACTGCTCAGCCACAGCTACCAAGTGAATCTGCGTGGTACAGACTGCTACCAAGTGGGTTTACTTGCAAACACCGTAGTCCTAAATCTTTTGCAGTGGTCCCAGAGGGAACTGCACAGGTTTCCGCCTAACATTAGGTCAACTAGTTGTTGCCAATTCTTTTTGTCTTTTGTTGGTACACCAATAACTAGTATAATCAAAGATTGATCTATTTAAGATTGTACTCCTGATAGTCTACATTTTCTTTAAGATCTAATGGAAAATATACTACTTTTGCACAGATGCCCTTTAGTAACTTAGAGGAGGTAATTTGGCTGTTTTCATTTCAAGGAATATTGTAGCTTGAAATGGGTGTACTGTTTGGATTACAATGCTTTCATACAAGTTAAGTTGTTGGAGAGGCTTTGGAAGTGGGAATATAAAGTTCCTTGACAGCATTTGGTTACTGTCAAGCTTTGTTTTGCAGTACGTGCTATTGAAGAGTGAGTTATTTTGTATTTATTTTCTGCTGTTAGATATAAAGCTAATTGGAACTGTTGGGATTTCTCATTGTCCTCTATTTTGTAGGCCATATCTACTAATTTTGTTCTCTTTTTATAGAAATGTTCTGCAACAACAGACACATACTTGGTCTGGTATTTCACAGGATGTGTTTTTAATCGTAGCTATTTCTTTTTTGTATGTGTTTGTTAGGAAGTTCGTGTTTGTGAGGTTGTTGGTAATGTTTTCTGAAGTTACTGAATTTTCTAAATCAACTTCAGTTGCACAGTATTTAGTTTGGATGTTTTCTATTTTTTGAAGGAGTTTGTTGGCTGTTCCATGTAGGAGAATGTTATTTAAATGTTGCAGTTCTAGGGCAGGACTTTTTGAATAGTGCATTGTATGCACAAGATTCCGTATAGCGGAATGATGTGTTGCTAACATTTTCCGTATAGCAGAATGATGTGTTGCTAACATTTTGATGTTGTGGAAGGTGCTTTTGAAAAGCAATTCCTAAAATTCAGGCTAATGAATGTCCCCAAAGTCCATGGTTTGAACATTTTTCATTTTACTTTTGTCTGTTATTTTCACATAGGAATTGACAAATAAGGATTGTTGGCGTACATTACACATTGGGCTTCATGTCCATGTCCATGTGTGCACTGGATGGTTTGTTTGGGTGAAAGGAACGGTTGGTTGAAAGTTTGTTTGGGATGTTTTTTCTATAAGGGTTTCTTTTGGCATAATGGTGTCTCCTACCATTTCATACCCGTGCTCTTGTTTATAATCCTCTTCATTGAAATATGGCCCTGTGCTGCTTGTGTAAATCCAATCAGACTCACAGAAGTTTGAAAAGGTATCTATATTGACATTGCGCATGATTAGAAGTATTTTTTAGAATGTATTAATTATTTCAGTTAGTGGTTTCATTCTGTTTAAAATCAATATAAACAATTTTCTCTTTAGTAGAAATGTGTTGTCAATTAGAGCTTCAAGGATTAGTCTCCTGCACTAGTTTTTAAATGTAGATCATGACTTTTCAGCTTTTGTTATAAGATTTTGACGAACTCTACGATGGCAAAGTTTGTTTTTGTAACATACATTTTTTAAATTGCTTTACAGTGGCTACGTTAACACTGGTAAATATAGTGTAAGGTTCATTAGTAGGATTGCTTTTCTTTGTACATGTTTTCTTACTTTTAGTTTCTGGAAGAGGGGGCCTTACTTTTTTAGTCGTGGCTGGTTTCGTTTAGTTGAGTGAGGTTACTAGCTCTTTCGCTTTAATGTTTTCTATAAATTGTTTTAGAGCTGGATGATTATATGTCTTGCTTTCATTATTATGTGCTCTATGCTTTCTTTATTTTCTAAAGAGTTTCTTTTTAGTAAGCATTTTGTTGTGTCTGTTGGAAAGAAGAAAGTTTGGGTTTGAAAGTTGTGGAATGTATTTGCATGTATGGTGCATGGGTGTGTGGGTGTGATTGTAGAGATGCTGTTTGATTGTGAAGTGGCATAACAGGTGTGGTTGGGAGGGTTGGCAGATTAAGACTCTGTAGAGGTGTGATGGGCTTGGGTTAGTGAAGGAGGGAGTGGTGGTGTTATTGAATAAGTAGTGACATTGTAATGTTTTGAGGAAAACTGTGGGTGTTGTAATTGTGGTGTTGAGATGGGAATAGAAAGAGTGTGAATGGTGCAATATAAGGAATTATAGTGAAAGAAATGTTGATTGGAAAAGAATACTCTGGGCTAATATATAGTGGAAGTATATTGTTACAATTACAGAAATATACATGGTACATTAATGTACTTACTTTGTAGGATGAGAAGGGTATTCCTTTTTGGCAGCTGGTTTCAGCACCCTTCTTCTTTCCTGTAACTGTAAAAGAATGTTTGTAGGTATATGTGGTAATGGTGAAGTACTTTTGTATGCTAGGTTGTTATTTATGGAGGTGGGAGTTTTCAGTGACACTTGGTATGTGGAAGTACATGCATATTTGCCAGCATAATATATTCAAATCTGTAGGTGCTTATGTAGTCGTAGATTTTCCGTTTGCATTCTGGGACTTGTAGTTCCACTTTTCCCATTATAAAACATAGAGTACAAGTTCCAGATACCAGAAAAAAAACAGGACTGGATAACCACCTACAGATTGGAATGGGTTGTTAGCAAGTATGCATGTACTGCCAACATATTATACTTCCTCATAGTGCCACAGAAAAATGTTGCAGAAATGTTTTGCATCTGCTTTTTCTTTCTTGTAAGAAAACGTTACACATAGTGCTGCTATTAATGCACATATGCAGTTTTTAACTTGCATGAACATGCTTTCAAAAAGAAACATTTTTAAACACACAGCATTTTAAATTTAGCATTTAATATAAACATCTCCATTTCGAATATTCCATTCCAGTTTTGTTTGTTTCGTTGCATTTGGAGGCCTGTAGTCTGAGTTTTATAATGGAGGAATGGAATTACATGTCACAGAAGGCAAGACAAGAATGAAGACTTGTTAAGCGCCTACAGATTGGAATGGGTTATGTCGGCAGGTATGAATGTACTGCCAACTTATTAAATGTGCACACACCTTGTGCCACTTAAATGTTTTGCATCTGCTTTTTCTTTCTGTTTCTGTTAGAAAAAAGTTACACACAGTGCTGCTATAAATGCCCACTTTTATCAAATTGGTCCTAAAAAGAAACACATTGTAAGTATTTTCTGCTTGATATAAGCAGGTGCTGAATGATGTAATGCATGCATTTTGCTGGAGTGGTTAAAAGGAGAATATGCTTATTGAGAAGCTTATTACAGGGTAAGTAGCAGGAACCCTCTCTCTATATATTTGTAAAAGAGTTGCAGAAAATGCAGATGTTGTACAATCTGGAAATCAAAATCTTGGAGTTTCACAGTAGCTTTTGATGCAGATGGCTGTGATTAACAGGAGATATGATCTCTGAGAGTTGAAATGTACATCTGAACTGTGGAACTGAGGTGGGTTAGGTGTAGAGTTTTTGGATGCGATTGGTGGATGGATGTGTGATTGTTTGAAAGCAGCCAATGAGGGAGTGGTACAAACATGAAACAGTAGAAGGGCTGCCATGTTTTACGGTGTCCGTGCTTTTGGTCGGCCTTAAGTGTAAGGTGGGGGACAGTGTGCCTCGTGCTTCTTGACCGCAGCCTCAAAAGCACTAAAAAATTGCTCCCGCCTACAGATTAGTGCATCACAGTACAAACATAAAACTGTGACCCTCGATAGGTTAGGGTCAACAGTGTTTTGTATGGCTTGCAAGGCCGCCGGTGTGATCCTCTGTCCCAAAGGAGTACCCTGTGGTAGCAGGAGCGGTTGAGGAAGATGGGGTTCCCTGAAAAAGGAACAACCTGTGGTTGGATCTGGTGTGGCGTCGCATGGAGGTGGTCTCATAGGAATGCAGCCCAGGTTTTCCACAACTGAGTACAACCTTGAATTCAGTGCATCCCACCTTAGCTGCCTGAGCCTTTGGTACACTCCAAATGGTGGTAAAAATCTGCTACACCCATGACTCACTCCGGGTACTGGAGACAGGCAGTTCCTCTACCTCCTCTTTGTCTTCCTCCTGATCCTCATCTATAGCTCTGTGCCTGTTCCCCTGTCCATGTCCTCCAGATGGTGACGGTGGTGATTGTGGAGGAGAATTGGCCATTGCAGATGCCATTGATGCATGATTGTAGTTAATCCCGACAGCAGTTATCTCCTGGTGCTCTCTCCTGGATAGCCTGATTGAGAATGAGGACAAGTAATGTGTGGGTCCCTTCAGAGGAACCGTCCGTGGACAGTCATGCTGTTCGCAGACTACAGAGTTGCAAACAGGCCTTCAAAAAGTGTAAAACGTTGCCAGATCAACCAAGTATGGGTCTAGGAGCTCTGGAAGGGTAAACATTCAATTTGAAACACTGCAGATTGGCGGAAAATCCAGTTTTAAACTGTCCGCGGAGAACAGACACTGTTCGCGGTCCGGCCATCATGCTGCATGGGTGCTGTCACATGATGTCGTCAGGGGACATCTGCAGCCATGAAGGCTGTCCGCGGACACCCATTGGGCGAGACCCAGGGCGCATGGATGTAACTGTCCATAGAACATGCGCGCTGTTCGTGGACTAATTAAAAGTGTGTCATGCAAAAGCAGACATGTCAGGACACAGCGCTTGTCCGTTGGCACCTTCATTGTGAGTGCTGACACCCTGGACAGTCGCGGTGTCTGCAGATGCTTAATTGGCCTTTATAAAAAAAATGTGACAGACCAATACACAAGATATTTATAGTATAAAACATACATTCCATCAAAACGTCTTTCTTTTACATTTGGAGAATTTGATGGGGAGAATTGCTGGGGTCAAGGGGAACAGGTTCAAGAAGGACACTGATAATGAATATTTTTTATCAAATGATTTTTGACATAATTTAAAAGTTCCTTAAAGTCATTACTGATTTCATCCAGACATCATGATTTCATTATGTACAGTTCGGGATAAGGCTTCTCTTTCTGATGGTTGGGATTCTGCATAATTAAATTGGAGTGTTCCTTCTTCATGAAAACTATATACTATAAGAAAAAAATAAATGTTTACTTCAGTGAGGTATGTACAAATAACATTATTTATTTATATTAAAAGATTGAATTGTATACCATTAGAGATGTTCTCATAACTCATTTCTTTTTTTGAGAAGTTTTCTTCCAACCACTCAAGTGTGTTTGCCATTTCTGTGAAAATAAACCAATATTGCTTTTTGCTTATAAGAAATGTTTATATAATAAATACTAATAATGCAGAAATAAATGCAGTTTACTTACTATTTAGGAAGAACTTGTTCTTTAATAAGCACCTGGTGTATATTAGTCTGTATGCAGAGATGTACTGAGGTGATACTATGAGATGTACAGTTATGGTTTGTGCTTAGTGAATTCCATTATGCTGTGTGCAATATTAAAAAATAATGTGTACAGTTTCAAATGATGACTTAGTACAAAAAGGTAGATTTGGGGTAGTAAATGTATGTAATATTGTTTTATGTATATGTCTTTCTTGGTTGAAGGGTAGAACATTTTTTGTTCTCTCCTGTGCTTCTGGGCTTTGTGAATGCTACCTGATGTCTGCAGACATTCGTACTGTGCGCAGACTCTACAGCTGCTACAATGTCGATAAGTATAATATAAACTTGTAGCAAATTAAGGGGGCACGTTGTTAAAGGGACGTTATGGTTAAGTTGCACTAATAAAAACCTATGAAATTCAGTGAAAACATTTTGTTAAAGGGACGTTATTGTTACAAGTAAAATTGAAAAGGACAGTTATGGTAAACTAAGCAACCATAACTCGTGTCACCACTGTGCACTGCTAAGACTAACAGCCAGGTCATCAAAGATGACATTCAAAATGTCATTATACCCCCTTATTGTAGTGGCTATCTTACTTACTTGAATTTCACCATCCTCCCTGGGCAGTATTGTGACTATGAAAATTGTGTGTAGAGGTGCACTCGATGTGTATAGAAGTTCTATTTTCTTTTTTTTCTTACAAGATTGATGGTAGTTAAAGGGGTATTTAGGTGCTCCCAGCCAAATCTTGGCTACAAGATCCAATATAATGCAAATCGGACGGTTTCTTGAATGAATCAGGGGAGAGGACTTGGGGCACACTGGTACAATATAATTGTGAACTGGTTCAAAACAAATGTACAATTTTTAAATTTCAAAAAGTCAAGTTGACTAGTTTGAACACACAGGTGCTGATAAGATCACAACTCAGTTCATCTGAGGAAATTGTTGATAATTCTGTGTGCTGCCAAATTAATAACAACACATTTCAATTCGATATAAACAGGCCACTTAGAAGATGGCCATACATGCAGTAGTTCATTGACAACAGGCAAAAATAACAATCTATCTTGACATACAACAATTTGTGTTGATAATGTATCTTAACATTAAACTGTTCAATTCATAAATATTGGCAGGTTCAGATATCTAAATAGGAGCAAAATCCTGATCTAGGAAGAGATGGTCTGTCTCTATATGTCGCCTCCTTTTGGTTACGACGCATTTCGGGCAAAGGTGGGCCCTTCATCAGGTAAGGATACAAGATAAATAGAGGTAATACTGAGTAAATGTACTGGCATACAGTTAGGGGCTATACTTTGAGCATGTCTTTTAACATGAACGTCCTATGCTACTAAATCACTAACCTTAGGGTCGGTGTCACAATAGTTTCGGATTTACTTCATGAGCGTGGCGGAAACTATGCAATGTCTGTAGATGGGACAATCATAACATGAGTGATGTCATCAGGTTCTTAGTCGGTCTGACATGGGATCAGTCGCTTGTGGTAAATCGCTGGGTCCACCGTTGAGACCGAGTGTGTTTAAACAAACATAATTTCAAGTTAATTGTTTGAAAGTGAGCTGTACTCACCTTGTATGGTAAGATGTTAAAGTGTGTTCATAGCCCACAATGTTTCAGGCTTTGATGGTTTTCGAACCTTGCATCTTCACTGTCGTGCTAAAGGGTACAACCGACTATATCCTCATGTCTCTAGGATAAGGGAATGATTGACGTTTAGCTGAGCTCAGTCATGGACCGAACGAGCTATCAGGTGTGATGTTGCAATGCCGTGAGTCGGCGGCAGAGCTCGCAAGCCGACAGCTTGGACTCAATTTCATAATTTTAAAATTCATTCAATGAATGGAGAGAAAGTACTCACCATCAGGTATGGCAAATGGTGTTCCTCTGGAGATGGACTAGGAGTCGGGTTTCTGCGCAGGGCACGGCGTGTCATGTGAAAGGAGACATCGGGAAGTAGTTTGTTGACTATGTCGATGGTTGTTTTTACAAGATTATGATTATACTAACTAAAGAATTCAGTTGGGATGGAATGGGGGAAACTTATAAGCACTTGCTGAAGCTTGTTCATGAGCGTACATTCCGTCCAATTCTTTTTGATAATTTTTTTAATCTGTCCACTCTGTTGTGAATAAGTGGTGAAGAAAACAAGCTCACTCTTTGTCGTTTTATCTTTTGATTTCATTGCTTCAGATCTGGGTATGTTCATTACTTTGATTGCACTAGAATGGACAGATTCATGGTTATAGCCACGCTTTGGGAATTTTTCAGTAAGTTGTGCAGCTTTAGATGTATATTCCTGGTCTTCTGATATGATTGGTCTGTATCTGAGAAATTGGCTTAAGGGGATACTCTCGATGGTTCTTTTCAGGTGCTTGTTGCCAGTTGTAGACTATTTCTGTCTGTTGCTTTTGTGAATACGGTAGTTGTTAGTTTGTGTGCTTTAAGATAAACAAGTACATCTGAAGATTCCATGGACGTTTTGCTGAATTTGTGGGTGAATTTGATCCTCTGGAATAATAGGTCCATAAATTGGAAGAATTATTTTTTTTATTTTTTTATTTATTGAAATTGATTTAGTTGAAAAAACAACCTTTTCAATAGAAAATATATAATACAGTCATACAGAGCATACAGTTTTGGATCACTTTCCAATCTTGCTATCTCAAGTTAATTCTTACTATGAACATTGTGCAGAAAATGGTTGTAGTAAGCTATGGAAGGGCTTTTTAAACACGTGTATAATCTTATATCCTGTATCTAAAGGATTGTGTTTAGATCATTTTTAACAATATAAAACATTAATAATGGCAATGCAACAATAAAATCTGCAGAAGCTCCGAGTTAAAACATGAGTAATCCATCTTAAACATTAAAAACAGGTTCAAGTAAAAAAAGTCACATAAAATCAGCATATTTCTACTATTGATCAAACATCCTGTCTCTCACTAGTCAACTTTAGGAGCTTAAGAATTTGAACTGTGTCTATGTTTAGAGAAACCTTAGATGCATTAAAGATTTTGATCCATAAGATCTCTTTATTCAGTAATTTTTGATTAGTAATATATTTTTGAAAGTGACATTTTCTTATGTCATTTAATTCAGGACATTTAGTTAATACATGTTGTAAAGTTTCATCACATCTCTCATTGTTACAAAACCGGCAGGTAGTATCATGGTTGGTTCATTTGTTATATGAAGCTAGTTTCAGCTTGGTTAAACTTAAGTTAAATCTCATTCTCTGAATGATGTCTGCATACTCTCGATCTGGAAATTTTGTCAGATAGGGCGGCAGTTGTTTCATGGTTTTTTGAATAAAAGCGCCAGATTTAAAGGTAGAGAACATTAGGCATTTTTCCCAAATGCCGATCCAGTCCCATTTTAATAGCTTAAGCTTTTACAGGTTCAGGCATAGCAATTCAATTGTGATATCAGCATTTAGCATAATTAATTGGGAATTCTTTTTCCATATATCTAATGGACGGACAACCTCAGATTCTAGCAATGATTTCAATGTAGGAAACAAGTTATTCGAATCGTTTACTGCTAGATGACATTTCCTATATACAGCAAGTATATGCCATGCTGCCACAGCATGAAGGGATATAAGGCCCAGTTTGAATCTAATAATCTGAATTGGTGTGCATTGTGGTAGAGGAAGAATTGTCTTCCCAGAGATTCCTTCTAGATAATCCCATTTAGGGCATTCACTCAATGCTTTTGATTGATTGCTGTAAGTGATGCTCAGGATTACTTTTTGATTGTAGAAAATAATAGCAGGTTTCAGCTAGAATTTCCCATATTTTAGTTGAATGGCTTTACCTTGTGTCACCAATAATTTCATTTTATTTATTAAGTCAATTTTATAAGGTTGATCCATTGGACTTGTGTTGATATTGAGTCCAAGGTATTTATATTGTGTGACTTGGGTAACAGGGTTGTAGAGAATTGTCCAATTTAAATTATATGCAGGGTTAGGAAGACAATGATGGAATATAATGATGTTAGATTTAAGAACGTTAATAACTAAGTGGTTTGCAGTTGCATACATGCCAAGGGCTGTTAAATTTCGTTACAAGCCAATGGGTGTCAAATCAGGTAAGACTAAGTCATCTGAGTAGACCAAATATGGGATCTCAGTCTTATGTAAACATGGAGGAAAGGAACGAACTACACTTAAATATTTATATCACTTATATAAAACTTAAATAATAATGAAGCGAATGGACAGCCTTGTTTTAAACCTACCGTGGTTTGTATCGGATTGGTTAAAAGACCTTCTGTCGATAGTTTTACTCGGATTGAAGTATTTGAGTAAAACTGATGTATATAATATTTTATAAATGGACGACATGAACTAGATAAAAGTTTTAGCCATAAAATCCCTCTTGGAACAGAATTAAAGGCTTGTTTAAAATCGATAAAAGCAAGATATAGGGATTGTATTTCCTTCCATCAGCCCCACCCCCCAGCAGTGCAGGGTGCCCTCCACTAGGCCCCCACTCATGTCCAACTCATGTCTCCCTGCACCCCCACCCCCCAGCATCCAGGGGCAGCCTCCACCAGGCCCCCACTCATGTCTCCCACCACCCTCACCCCCAGCATCCAGGGGCACCCTCCACCAGGCCCCCACTCATGTCTCCCACCACCTCCACCCCCCATTCTCCAGGGGCTCCCTCCACCAGGCCCCCACTCATGTGTCCCTGCACCCCCACCCCCACCCCCAGCATCCAGGGGCACCCTCCACCAGGCCCCCACTCATGTCTCCTATCACCCCCACCCCCCAGCAGTGCAGGGCACCCTCCACCAGGCCCCCACTCATGTCCAACTCATGTCTCCCTGCACCCCCACCCCCCAGCATCCAGGGGCAGCCTCCACCAGGCCCCCACTCATGTCTCCCACCACCCCCACCCCCCAGCAGTGCAGGGCACCCTCCACCAGGCCCCCACACATGTCTCCCATCACCCCACCCCCCAGCAGTGCAGGGACACCCTCCACCAGGCCCCCACTCATGTCTCCCACCACCCCCACCCCCCGGCAGTGCAGGGGCACCCTCCACCAGGCCCCCACTCATGTCTCCCTGCACCCCCACCCCCCAGCATCCAGGGGCACCCTCCACCAGGCTCCCACTCGAGTCTCCCACCACCCCCACCCCCCAGCAGTGCAGGGGCAGCCTCCACCAGGCCCCCACTCATGTCTCCTACCACCCCCACCCCCCAGCAGTGCAGGGGCAGCCTCCACCAGGCCCTCACTCATGTCTCCCTGCACCTCCACCCCCCAGCATCCAGGGGCACCCCAACCAGGCCCCCACTCATGTCTCCCATCACCCCACCCCCCAGCAGTGCAGGGCACCCTCCACCAGGCCCCCACTCATGTCCAACTCATGTCTCCATGCACCCCCACCCCCAGCATCCAGGGGCAGCCTCCAACAGGCCCCCACTCATGTCTCCCACGCCCCCACCCCCCAGCAGTGCAGGGGCAGCCTCCACCAGGCCCCCACTCATGTCTCCCTGCACCCCCACCCCCCAACATCAAGGGGCACCCTCCACCAGGCCCCCACTCATGTCTCCCTGAGTGCAGTAAGGGTTGAGACATTTTTGAGTGGGTCATATCTGCTCCCAATGGGTCCTACATCATCCAGTTCAATGCTACAAGTTGTGGTGTGCCTATGGGAATAGCCTGCATGATCACTGTAAAACTATGTGGTCAACTGCTGTGGAAAGATTCTCACACCTCAAAAACTTTACAAGAACAATGGCTAGCACAACTGAGACTTTTCAATGAGCAGCTGGCTGAGAAAGCAAGGTGTCTGACCAAATCTAATCTGGAAGGTACTAGACCCAGGTCACATGGGGTGAGCACAATCTTGAAATGCTCTATCTTGACTTGAGATCCTTCAGTTTTCGGAAAGGCGACAGAGTGAGTCCCACACTCTGTTTTCGCTATGGGGTCAGGCACTGTAGACTTCATGTCAAGACAAGGCAATGGCATGATACGCTTTGTTGTCCATATTTGCATACAGAGGTCTTCTTGTTCTCCACAGCTTTCTCTATAGGAGCAGAAAGCAACAGCAAGCCTGAGTGTTCCAATATTTCTCGGTAAAAGGAACTGTAAGGCAATTCTGCTGTGATGTGGGCTACATCTGAAAATCGCATTCTGATGTGCTGACACCAGCAGCGCTCCAATGAAAACATTCTCAATGTTCAACATCAATACCTGGCAACTGGCAATATGAGTAAGAAGGCACAAATGCAGGGTTACACTGACAAGCAACTCTTCATTCCGCTTCACCAGCTAAGTTGATAAAAAAAAAACAGCAATTGGTTATCTGACAGAAGTCACACCTTGGCTACTTATCCCTTGTACCTGAAATACATCACTAGTTCCTCCAGTAAGCATCCTATAAAACACAAATGTGGGAGTGTTTGTCACTGCTTTAGATAATACATAGCTGCACAAGTTGGTGCACAGACTGAGTAAGATGATTGATATATATATATATATATATATATATATATATATATATATATATATATATATATATATATATATATATATATATATATATATATATATATGGAAATGGCACCAGTCCTTCATCATGCATGAATGAAGCAATATTTGGTGACTGACACTCACAGCCATCCATCCTCTGTGATTGGTTCTATTGGTATGGATGTTCCCTACTAGCCCCCTGTCTACAGAGCAGAATGTGCCTGAAACAGTTTTTGATGTTTTACCTGGATAAGCGCCATCGCTGGTAATGGGAGATCTTGGGCATTTTGTCTACCAACGGTGTTGCACAATCATCAGAATAATTTAAACAATAGACTAAATGTGTGACCATGTTATGAATTCTATTTGCTACCTACATAAAATGAGGTACATTTTGTGTCTTTTTTATTTGCAAATGCTACTAATTAGGGAGACACTCATGCATAGTTTATACTGAGTTACTCATGTATAGACACTTATGTATAGTTTCCACTAAGACATTTCTCCAAAGAGGCCCAAAGGGGTACATTACTGCATGCTTTTATGAATACCTGATGGAAAGATCTCAGAGAATTCCCTACATAGCAGTTTTTTTGTCATTATTTTCTTTCTCTAATCTTACATTTTACAGTTTCAAAGAATTTGCACCTTTCCTCACATTGTTTTACTGTTACTTTGATGGTGTCTCATGAATTGCACTATACACCTATAGTTTGAACAGCTCTCACTCCCAGCCAAACTATATAGGCCTGCAGCCTGGAACATTGCTATTGATTTAACAGAGATGCATTTCAGAAATGAAACACTCCTGCTGACTTTGACAGAAGATACATTTTTTTGTTGTTGATGATTTTGTTTATTTATAAACTTTTTCATCTGTTTCTGTAGAGTGTGAAAGAGTAGCAATTGAAATATGTCTCAGGAAGTTCTTCTATTGAGTTCCAGTATGGTGCTGAGAAAGAGAGTAATTGTATATGTGTATTTGTTGTTTTGTCCGCTGAGTAGAGTAGCCCATCTTTCTTCTGTGTTCATTTGTTGTGATGAGAGCTCAAAGAAGGCCCCAAATTGTTTGCGTTGACATGAAAGTGATTGGCATTCCATCACCAGATGGAATAGGGTTTCTGGCATTGTTTCAAACTTTGCAGAATCGACAGTGGTTGTTTGTGGTAGCAATCTGCCTCATTGTTGCCAGGTAAGTGTTTGTAGGCAAGATGTTCAAACGTATTCTCTTGAAATGTTGTTCGGATGGTTTGATCTGAAAACATTTGGAGATATGATGGTGGTTCATGTATTTTTCTATTATCTTTGGTACATTGAAGGGTCTGTTTATAGGCATTTTTCATTTGGATCGTTTTTATCCAGTCATTCCGGAGAAGTTTGATTTTGGCATGTTGTTGGCGAAGGGTTAAGAGTTCTTCTGATATCTCTACGCTTTCCATTTCCTTGATGATAGACTGTTTCCATTTTTGTAATACTGTGTTGTTGAAGGTATTTGCCTGAGCCCTCAGGATTTGGATCGCTGGGATTTTCTTGTCGGAAAGGATTTTTCTAAAGATATCTAGTCTTTTCCAGAGGACGATGGATGCAATTGATTGGGTTGCCATTTTGTGTCGTATTCTCGGCATTGGATACGACTGTGGCAGGTGGAGAATTTTGCGTCAAAAGATAGCTTCGAATTTCATCCAGTTTACTGTGCCAGCGTTCATCATCGCTTCTGTTCCGTATGTTATTATAGGGATGTATTTCTGTCGAAAGTAAGAGATGATAGGTCTGAAAGAGAATTGGCCATATTTCCTGTGAAGTAGACATCCTTGTCGTGCCAGGGTTTGTGATGTTTGTTCTATTTTATCTAGCCATTGATCTTCCGATTTAGATTGATTTATTAGTATACCGAGATATTTGAAGGTTGTCATGTTTTCTAGTTGGGTTCCATTGATGTTAATGTTGGTTGTTTTACTTTATTTGTTTGTGGTTTGGTTAAAATAATTTTTTTGGTTTTTGAAGTATTGATTGCTAGTTCGTTTTTGTTCATGTAGCTGCTCAGCGCTGTCAGGGCTGCTTGTACTCCAGAGGGTGTTTTATTAAGCAGGATGATGTCATCTGCGTATGCCATAGCGGGGACTGGAGTTGAGTTTATTTTCGGAGGATTGGTTTGGTTGCTGGTCAAATGTTCTTCAATGTCTGCTGTGAACAGATTGTATAGGGTTGCCGCCAAGGGTCACCCTTGTTTAAGCCCGTTTGCTGTGGCAATTGGTCTGGTGGTGCCGACTTGTTTTGATAGTCTCACATTTATGGAGGTGTCTGAGTATAATAGGATGATTGGCTCCAGGATATTTGATGGGCACTTCAATGTTTTGGGTTTCAACCATAGTTTGTGGCGTGATATGGCGTCAAAGGCCATCTTCAGGTCGATAAATGCAGCAAGTATAGTAGTGTGAGTGTTGATGGCTTCATGTTTTATTAGATGAAATAGTATCAGGTTGATGTTGGTTCTGACATTGGCGGTAAATCCTGTTTGCCTGGTCGAGAACCTGCCGTTGTCAATTGCCCTGGCCATTAGTTGCTTCAATAGTGTTGATGCAAAATGTTTTCCGAGTGGGTCCAATAGGGCAATTGGGTGAAAATTCTGCAGTTCATCTCGGGGGCCTTGTTTATAGATGGGGACCTTTGTGACCAATCTCCAGGAGTTTGGAATTTGGTTGAGTGTATTTATCAGGGTTGTGATCTGACACATGAAGTTCGCCCAGGCCGGAGGGTCTTGCTTGATGACGCCACTGGATATTCCGTCAGGGCCAGGTGCTCTAGAGGTGTTTAGACTTCTGATCATTTGTATCAGTTCATCATAGTCCACCTTTACTTGCAATTTCGTTTCGTTCCTGGTCGTTTCATCTTGAAATTGCGATGGTCGGGCTCCATAGATGGCTGAAAAGTGTGTGATCCATGTTTCTTGCGAGACGTTAGCCGTCAACTTATGTTGTTTTTGCTGGTTGTCATTTAGGAGATTCCAGAGCTCTCTTGAAATTTTGATGTACGTGTATCAATGGGCAATTCTGCAATGACAATTCCTTGCGGGTGGTACAGGAATGATGAGGTCACTGGGGAGGGGCCTGTGGATATCGAGCGAGTGAGGGTTGTAAATGAGAGGCGTCGCTTCTGTGGACGCTGTAGACTCGTGCTGGCAGGGGGGCTCACGGTGTGAGGTTGCCGTGCGGGCAGCGCTGCTGTGGTTTGTCGAATCTGGGAGGTGTCGTCGGCTATTGGCCACACCCACAGATGCTGCTGATGAAGGTGGCATCAGGCAGGTCCAGGGGTGCGGCTTGTCCGGAGGACAGCGCTGAGATGGTGCCGTGTCACCCACGGGCGCTGCCGAAGCGGCGAACCGACGGAGGTGCCGGTGAGCAGCCCCGAGGAGCTGCCTGTGCAGGGTCGACGGCCGATGGTTGGCCGCACCGCGGCAACATGTCAGTCCCACTGGTGTTGTCGGTGCACCGTCTAGCCAGCCGCGGGGTCCTCCGTGAGGGAACTGCTGATGTGGATGTTCAAGGTGAGGGTCGATGCTTCTTCATTGTGGTGGGGCCGGGTGGGGGGGCAGGCAGGGGCTGGAAGCTGGAGGCTGGATGCTGGGAGTGCAGGAGCGTGTTCTGTTTAGGGCACGTTCCACTGGGATCACTAGGATCGCTCGATGTCAATAGCACGGTCTAGGAAGCTGCGGGTGGGGCCGAGGAGCCGAGCCTGCAGAGCCCAAAACCAAAAGACTCTGCAGCTGACTGCGTGGCCGCTTCACAGTGTTCTGGGGGTTTTGAGCTCCTGGTTAATGGCAATAGAAAGAGGACAGGGACAGTCCAAGTGAATAGAGTGAGCAGCAGCAGCAAAAAATAGTAGAACCTTCTCTCTTACAGACCAAAAGACTCTGCAGCCGACTCTGCGGCCGCTGCGCAGTGTACTGGGGGTTTTGGACTCCTAGTTAATGGCAATAGAAAGAGGACTGGGACAGTCCAAGTGAATAGAGTCAGCAGCAGCAGCAAAAAATGGTAGAACCTTCTCTCTTGCAGACCAAAAGAGTCTGCAGCCGACTCCGCAGAAGATACATTTCATATGTGCATTCCAGCTTTTGGCTTTGACTCTTTTCTCTTTCAAGTATAAATTAATAAAATGCCGACCATTATTGAACCATTTAAATAGAATGATTGCGTTACAAACGTGTTCACTGCAAGCCATAAAAGTTTGGTGTGTTTACAAATGCATTTATTTACTTGAAAAGCACAAGATAGATATGGCCTTTCCTCCATGTTCTGCCATATCGATCAGGTAGCCATGTTATCAGCATGGAATAGAAAAATAGCCACATTGCTTGGAGCATTTTAAAAGAAAATAATTGCTAATCACTAATTGTTGGAACAAGGGACCTATTCTGAAGGGATTGCATTAAACACTGCAGAACACTCACAGCAAATTGGACTGAATACGATGATAGATAGATTTTCTTTGTAGATATATGCATCTCAAGCTTCTTATGTAAACTGAAACAGATGTCTAAGCTAATATACAAAAATCACCAACCAAGCAAGACTGCTTAGTTGGGACAAACCGAAAGCTGGAAATGCTTTGGATAAGCAATGATAACTACAGGTAAGGTCTACTGTTTCTACTGATGACATGAATGGCATCATCATTTGTTAGGATTAGATTGTCTAGGAAACAGGGGAGGGACTCATTGTTTATAGAACAGCTATTTTAGCAGGCTTAACACATTCTAACCCTGTAGAAGGAAGCAAGCAAAAACTTTAATGCCTAGGGCAAGGCTGTGTAACTTTGCAAATGTGTCCAAATTTAGAATTGTAATGCTTGCTTTAATAATTTGGAGGCAGGGAAGAATTACAAAGCTTAACCACCTGGAAGCAACCAACAAACAGCTTTCAGATTCCCTCTCCCTGAAACAGTAAACTGCTGATGGGCCTTTTTGACTGTTGCAATATTTTGGGCATTGAAATTTGATATGTTATATGTTGTTTTAACATGTATTTTTCTTTTCCATGGGAGAACCATTAACCATGATGTATTCTTGTTAGGTTAGCCTTTCAACTTTTCCTGTGCTGGTGGAACACTGAGTATAGCATGGTTTCAAGTTTCAGAACAGTGTCCATATATAACCTGTGTTGCTCCTAATACTTCTTTGGCCAGGATAGTGACACCATCAAAACACAGAAGAAGGGCAAGTGGAATCCTTGAAAGAGGTTTTAAATTGCTTTACCTCTTATCCATTTGATCCAAGGCTGTAGATTGCCTTTAGGTTATTCTTAGTCAATTTCCCACAAAAGCCATGGATATTTTGACAGAGTTTTTAACCATTTCCACCTAAAGGGTTATCCAGAGGTTGGTTCCTATAACATCATCCATACATGTATTGTGGATCCACAGCATCACAATTGTGTGTAAATTGTATATTCTACTGGGCACAAAGAACGCACACATTTTTGACTGGTTGAAGGTAGTTTTAACATTCCAGAAATGAATAGAACTGTAGGAAGCTGGGTTATCTTCTCAGCTACTTTATTGATAATGTAAGCAACTTCATATTCTTTGACTATTCTATTTTTAATGGCCACACATTATTTTGACAAGAGAATAAATATACCTACATGCTAAACAAAGGGGGGTCTGGGAATCTCTCTACCAGCACGAACACAGCCCAATGACCTGTTCTTGGGTGAATAACCCCTGGGAGAGACTCGACCAAGTCTTTAGCTCACTGTCCCTTTCACAGAGAAGAAATTTCCCTGCATATCAGCCTTTGTCCTGCCCAGGGGCAGTCCAGCGCCGAAATGCTAGGCAATTCTCCTCTGAACAAGAGTACCATCAGTAACCCCATACACGTGTTTCAGCCTTGTTGGGCATCATCAGTGAGGTGAAACTGGTGCCTCTCTAAGAACAGTGAGCAAGGGGTCCACGTCTGGATCGCCCTGTTAACTTAGGGTGAAACCCAAAGTTAATTAATGCAAAACAAAGGGGGGTCTGGGAATCTCTCTACCAGCACGAACACAGCCCAATGACCTGTTCTTGGGTGAATAACCCCTGGGAGAGACTCGACCAAGTCTTTAGCTCACTGTCCCTTTCACAGAGAAGAAATGTCCCTGCATATCAGCCTTTGTCCTGCCCAGGGGCAGTCCAGCGCCGAAATGCTAGGCAATTCTCCTCTGAACAAGAGTACCATCAGTAACCCCATACACGTGTTTCAGCCTTGTTGGGCATCATCAGGGAGGTGAAACTGGTGCCTCTCTAAGACCCCAGACCCCCCTTTGTTTGCATACATTAACTTTGGGTTTCACCCTAAGTTAACAGGGCAATCCAGACGTGGACCCCTTGTTCACTGTTCTTAGAGAGGCAACAGTTTCACCTCACTGATGATGCCCAACAAGGCTGAAACACGTGTATGGGGTTACTGATGGTACTCTTGTTCAGAGGAGAATTGCCTAGCATTCCGGCACTGGACTGCCCCTGGGCAGGACAAAGGCTGATATGCGGGGAAATTTCTTCTCTGTGAAAAGGACAGTGAGCTAAAGACTTGGTAGAGTATCTCCCAGGGGTTACTCACCCAAGAACAGGTCATTGGGCTGTGTTCGTGCTGGTAGAGAGATTCCCAGACCCCCCTTTGTTTGCATACATTAACTTTGGGTTTCACCCTAAGTTAACAGGACAATCCAGACGTGGACCCCTTGTTCACTGTTCTTAGAGAGGCAACAGTTTCACCTCACTGATGATGCCCAACAAGGCTGAAACACGTGTATGGGGTTACTGATGGTACTCTTGTTCAGAGGAGAATTGCCTAGCATTTCGGTGCTGGACTGCCCCTGGGCAGGACAAAGGCTGATATGCGGGGAAATTTCTTTTCTGTGAAAAGCACAGTGAGCTAAAGACTTGGTAGAGTCTCTCCCAGGAGTTACTCACCCAAGAACAGGTCATTGGGCTGTGTTCGTGCTGGTAGAGAGATTCCCAGACCCCCCTTTGTTTGTATACCTACATGCTAAACAAGAGAATTAGAGCATTATTTATGTGTTTCAATTCATGAGTGTAAAAGATATATACTGTAACTGAAAACACCTATTGGGTTAGTGATAAAACGGTGTACTTTTAACTAGGTAAGATATCTCTAGCATCTAATGTTTATCATGCACACAAGGTTAGTGACCATTGACACATAGATTAACTGCCTTAAAGTGGGGAAAGACTGAAGTTGATTGAGAAGCCTTCTGTTTAGTATTGCTATCGATTCCTAGCTTACTTTTCCCGCTTTGATAATGATTACTACTGTGTGTTGTATTTCACCATTGAACCCGTCTTTTGAATTCACTTGTTTAGCTTGCGGTGTTTGTGATGTTCTTCTCTTGTTTCACTTGTCTCCACCCCGCTTTCCATTTTAAATGTTGCAATAAACTAAATGCCAAATAAAACAAATTTAAAAATGGACACAGTGATTCATCCAGAAGGTTGGCCCACAACAATATTGATGTAAAATACTTAGCCTTTCAAGTGCTTTGGGTAGAAGTTTCTATCGCACTAAAGTGCAGAGACCCAAATTTCCACGCAGCCTTGTTTTGGGTATTCTCTGCCACAAAACCTTCCACAGTCCCAGGGCGGCATTTAGCCCATGTGATGGGTGTAGGCCAGGCTCCGTTATGCAGAGTATGATGCAAATCATGTTTAATAATTGGTGACAAAGCAGGCGCTCTGTTGCCAGTCAAGTTTTCCTGCATTAGCTTCTCCTCCAAACGCATGTTTTCATGAGTCCATCAATCTTCAGGGAGGCTGTGTTTCTTTGCTTTTTCAGGCGTGTCTTTGTTTCCTTTTCAGGTGTGGCAAGTTAATTGACTAAGGATTCTGATACTTGCATTTTTCGCACTTCATTTTTCTTGCATGTGGCTGGAAACAACTCCCTCCATAGCACAAATCTTCCCCTTGATGGGGGTAGGGGGAAAGCCATGATTGTGGCTCTCCATTGTAAGGCATGATGGCCCTGCTGCTGCTGCCTTTTGAGCCCGGGACTCCTGGAACAATGTTTAAAAATTGGTGACAAGGCAGGAGCTCTGTTGCCAGTCAAGTTTTCCTGCAAATCATGACAACGTCTTTCTATTGTTCCAGTTGCAGGGGTTTCATTAGCCACAGATAGAGTGGCTGAAGTTGGCAACAGGATTTGAGTCCAACTAGACAGTGATTTCTTGGCCCAAGGGGACAGTTATAAAGTTCATCTAGCACATGGGTGCACAACATACGGCCCGCGGGCCATTTGCGGCCCGCCATTCCGTTTTGTCCGGCCCGCCAGGAACAAAGACTTTCCTAATGGAGGGCGGCCCACAAGCAGCATCGGCCGCCCTCCATTAGGAAAGTCTTTGTTGTCTTCCGGGCCGGACAAAACACTGGTTCTTATTGGTTCAGTGCACACGAGCCACGTAGTGTGTGTGTGGTGCACCAATGGAGTGCCAGCACTATGGCTGGCGTGGCCAGTAAGGCTTGATGCCGGAAGGCATTTCAGCCTGGTCACGCCCACACCAGCCATAGTGCCAGAAGCCTCGCCAGCGTTCCAGCACGTCTGGTAAGTACATGGTGGGGGAGCTGTATGTTTGTTTGTGTGTGTGTGTGTGTGTCTGTCTCGGGTCTGTCCTGACTGTGTTTTTTATTTTTATATGTATGTTGAGATGAAAGGGTGGGTGAGTGTGTCAGGTGTGTATGGGTGTTTGTATTTGTATGTCTGCAGTGTATGTTGAGATGTGGGGGTGGAGTGGGTGTTGGGTCTGCTTGAATGTGTTTGTGTGCAAGTGCAGTATGTGTTGCGATGCGGGAGTGGGGTGTGTGTCGGGTCTGCTTGAATGTGTTTGGCTGCAAGTTCAGTGTATGTTGAGATGCGGGGGTGGGGTGAGTGTCGGGTCTGCCTGAATGTGTTTGTGTGCAAGTGCAGTGTATGTTGAGATGTTGGAGGGGGTGGCGGAGGGTCGGGTCTGCCTGAATGTTTGTTGTTGTGTGTGCACGTTCAGTGTATGTTGAGATGCAGGGGTGGGGGGTCTGGGTCTGTATGTGTGTATGCTTGTGAGTTTGTTTGGTGAGTTGGGGCGGGGGGTTCAGGTCTGTATGGATGCATGGTGTATGCTTTTGAGTTTGTATGGTGAGTTGGGGGTGGGGGTCTGTATGGGTGCATGGTGTATGCTTGTGAGTTTGTGTGCTGAGTTGAGGGTTCAGGTCTGTAAGAGTGTATTGGTGTATGCTTGTGAGTTTGTGTGGTGAGTTGGGGGTGGGGGTTCGGGTCTGTATGGGTGCATGGTGTATGCTTGTGAGTTTGTGTGCTGAGTTGGGGGTGGGGGTTTGGGTCTGTATGGGCGCATGGTGTATTCTTGTGGGTTTGTGCTGAGTTGGGGGTGGGGGATTCGGGTCTGTATGGGTGCATGGTGTATGCTTGTGAGTTTGTGTGCTGAGTTGGGGGTGGGGGGTGGGGGGTTCGGGTCTGTATGAGTACATGGTGTATGCTTGTGGGTTTGTGTGCTGAGTTGGGGGTGGGGGTTCAGGTCTGTATGGGTGCATGGTGTATGCTTGTGGGTTTGTGTGCTGAGTTGGGGGTGGGGGGTTCAGGTCTGTATGGGTGCATGGTGAATGCTTGTGGGTTTGTGTGCTGAGTTGGGGGTGGGGGGTTCGGGTCTGTATGGGTGCATGGTGTATGCTTGTGGGTTTGTTTGCTGAGTTCGGGGGCTCGAGTTTGTATGGGTGCATGGTGTATGCTTGTGAGTTTGTGTGCTGAGTTGGGGGTGAGGGGGTTGGGGTCTGTATGAGTATGTATGCATGGTACATGCTTGGTGGCATGGGGCATAGTGTTTGGTTGGGGGTGGGTGCCATGGGGCATAGTGTTTGCTTGAGGGGTGGGTGTCTTGGGGCATAGTGTTTGCTTGAGGGGTGGGTGTCTTGGGGCATAGTGTTTGCATGAGGGGTAGGTGTCTTGGGGCATAAGGTTTGCATGAGGGGTGGGTGTCTTGGGGCACAGTATTTGCATGAGGGGTGGGTGTCTTGGGGCATAGTGTTTGCATGAGGGGTGGGTGTCTTGGGGCATAGTGTTTGCATGAGGGTTGGGTGTCATGGGGCATAGTGTTTGGTTGAGGGGTGGGGCCATGGGGCATTGTGTTTGCATGAGGGGTGGGTGTCTTGGGGCATAGTGTTTGCATGAGGGGTGGGTGTCTTGGGGCATAGTGTTTGCATGAGGGGTGGGTTTCATGGGGCATAGTGTTTGGTTGAGGGGTGGGAGCCATGGGGCATAGTGTTTGCTTGAGGGGTGGGTGTCTTGGGGCATAGTGTTTGCTTGAGGGGTGGGTTTGCTTGAGGGGTGGGTGTCTTGGGGTATAGTGTTTGCTTGAGGGGTGGGTGTCTTGGTGTATAGTGTTTGCTTGAGGGATGGGTGTCTTGGGGCATTGTGTTTGCATGAGGGGTGGGTGTCTTGGGGCATAGTGTTTGCATGAGGGGTGGGTGTCTTGGGGCATAGTGTTTGCATGAGGGGTGGGTGTCTTGGGGCATAGTGTTTGCATGAGGGGTGGGTGTCATGGGGCATAGTGTTTGGTTGAGGGGGGGACATGGGACATAGTGTTTGCTTGAGGGGTGGGTGTCTTGGGGCATAGTGTTTGCTCGTAGGGTGGGTGTCTTGGGGCATAGTGTTTGCTTGAGGGGTGGGTGTCTTGGGGCATAGTGTTTGCATGAGGGGTGTTGTTTTGGGACATAGTGTTTACATGAGGGGTGGGTGTCTTGGGGCATAGTGTTTGCATGAGGGGTGGGTGTCTTGGGGCATAGTGTTTGCTTGAGGGGTGGGTGTCTTGGGGCATAGTGTTTGGTTGAGGGGTGGGAGCCATGGGGCATAGTGTTTGGTTGAGGGGTGGGTGTCTTGGGGCATAGTGTTTGCTTGAGGGATGGGTTTGCTTGAGGGGTGGGTGTCTTGGGGCATAGTGTTTGCTTGAGGGGTGGGTATCTTGGGGCATAGTGTTTGCTTGAGGGTGGGTATCATGGGGCATAGTGTTTGCATGAGGGGTGGGTGTCTTGGGGCATAGTGTTTGGTTGAGGGTTGGGGGCCATGGGGCATAGTGTTTGCTTGAGGGGTGGGTGTCTTGGGGCATAGTGTTTGCTTGAGGGGTGGGTGTCTTGGGACATAGTGTTTGCATGAGGGGTGGGTGTCATGGGGCATAGTGTTTGGGCGGGGAGTGGGTGTCTTGGGGCATAGTGTTTGCTTGAGGGGTGGGTGTCTTGGGGCATAGTGTTTGCATGAGGGGTGTTGTTTTGGGACATAGTGTTTACATGAGGGGTGGGTGTCTTGGGGCATAGTGTTTGCATGAGGGGTGGGTGTCTTGGGGCATAGTGTTTGCTTGAGGGGTGGGTGTCTTGGGGCATAGTGTTTGGTTGAGGGGTGGGAGCCATGGGGCATAGTGTTTGGTTGAGGGGTGGGTGTCTTGGGGCATAGTGTTTGCTTGAGGGATGGGTTTGCTTGAGGGGTGGGTGTCTTGGGGCATAGTGTTTGCTTGAGGGGTGGGTATCTTGGGGCATAGTGTTTGCTTGAGGGTGGGTATCATGGGGCATAGTGTTTGCATGAGGGGTGGGTGTCTTGGGGCATAGTGTTTGGTTGAGGGTTGGGGGCCATGGGGCATAGTGTTTGCTTGTGGGGTGGGTGTCTTGGGGCATAGTGTTTGCTTGAGGGGTGGGTGTCTTGGGACATAGTGTTTGCATGAGGGGTGGGTGTCATGGGGCATAGTGTTTGGGCGGGGAGTGGGGGCCATGGGGCATAGTGTTTGTCTTGAGGGGTCGGTGTCTTGGGGCATAGTGTTTGCTTGAGGGGTGGGTGTCATGGGGCATAGTGTTTGCATGAGGGGTGGGTGTCTTGGGGCATAGTGTTTGCTTGAGGGGTGGGTGTCTTGGGGCATAATGTTTGCTTTAGGGGTGGGTGTCTTGGGGCATAGTGTTTGCATGAGGGGTGGGTGTCTTGGGGCATAGTGTTTGCATGAGGGGTTGGTGTCTTGGGGCATAGTGTTTGCATGAGCGGTGGGTGTCATGGGGCAAATTGTTTGCTTGAGAGGTGGGTGTCTTGGGGCATAGTGTTTGCTTGAGGGATGGGTTTGCTTGAGGGGTGGGTGTCTTGGGGCATAGTGTTTGCTTGAGGGGTGGGTATCTTGGGGCATAGTGTTTGCTTGAGGGTGGGTATCATGGGGCATAGTGTTTGCATGAGGGGTGGGTGTCTTGGGGCATAGTGTTTGGTTGAGGGTTGGGGGCCATGGGGCATAGTGTTTGCTTGAGGGGTGGGTGTCTTGGGGCATAGTGTTTGCTTGAGGGGTGGGTGTCTTGGGACATAGTGTTTGCATGAGGGGTGGGTGTCATGGGGCATAGTGTTTGGGCGGGGAGTGGGTGTCTTGGGGCATAGTGTTTGCTTGAGGGGTGGGTGTCTTGGGGCATAGTGTTTGCATGAGGGGTGTTGTTTTGGGACATAGTGTTTACATGAGGGGTGGGTGTCTTGGGGCATAGTGTTTGCATGAGGGGTGGGTGTCTTGGGGCATAGTGTTTGCTTGAGGGGTGGGTGTCTTGGGGCATAGTGTTTGGTTGAGGGGTGGGAGCCATGGGGCATAGTGTTTGGTTGAGGGGTGGGTGTCTTGGGGCATAGTGTTTGCTTGAGGGATGGGTTTGCTTGAGGGGTGGGTGTCTTGGGGCATAGTGTTTGCTTGAGGGGTGGGTATCTTGGGGCATAGTGTTTGCTTGAGGGTGGGTATCATGGGGCATAGTGTTTGCATGAGGGGTGGGTGTCTTGGGGCATAGTGTTTGGTTGAGGGTTGGGGGCCATGGGGCATAGTGTTTGCTTGTGGGGTGGGTGTCTTGGGGCATAGTGTTTGCTTGAGGGGTGGGTGTCTTGGGACATAGTGTTTGCATGAGGGGTGGGTGTCATGGGGCATAGTGTTTGGGCGGGGAGTGGGGGCCATGGGGCATAGTGTTTGTCTTGAGGGGTCGGTGTCTTGGGGCATAGTGTTTGCTTGAGGGGTGGGTGTCATGGGGCATAGTGTTTGCATGAGGGGTGGGTGTCTTGGGGCATAGTGTTTGCTTGAGGGGTGGGTGTCTTGGGGCATAATGTTTGCTTTAGGGGTGGGTGTCTTGGGGCATAGTGTTTGCATGAGGGGTGGGTGTCTTGGGGCATAGTGTTTGCATGAGGGGTTGGTGTCTTGGGTCATAGTGTTTGCATGAGCGGTGGGTGTCATGGGGCAAATTGTTTGCTTGAGAGGTGGGTGTCTTGGGGCATAGTGTTTGCTTGAGGGGTGGGTGTCTTGGGGCATAGTGTTTGCTTGAGGGGTGGGTTTGCTTGAGGGCTGGGTGTCTTGGGTCACAGTGTTTGCTTGAGGGGTGGGTGTCTTGGGGCATTGTGTTTGCATGAGGGGTGGGTGTCTTGGGGCACAGTGTTTGCATGAGGGTTGGGCGTCATGGGGCATAGTGTTTGGTTGAGGGGTGGGGCCATGGGGCATTGTGTTTGCATGAGGGGTGGGTGTGTTGGGGCATAGTGTTTGCATGAGGGGTGGGTGTCTTGGGGCATAGTGTTTGCATGAGGGGTGGGTGTCATGGGGCATAGTGTTTGGTTGAGGGGTGGGAGCCATGGGGCATAGTGTCTGCTTGAGGGGTGGGTGTCTTGGGGCATAGTGTTTGCTTGAGGGGTGGGTGTCTTGGGGCATAGTGTTTGCTTGAGGGGTGGGTTTGCTTGAGGGGTGGGTGTCTTGGGGTATAGTGTTTGCTTGAGGGGTGGGTGTCTTGGGGCATTGTGTTTGCATGAGGGGTGGGTGTCTTGGGGCATAGTGTTTGCATGAGGGGTGGGTGTCTTGGGGCATAGTGTTTGCATGAGGGGTGGGTGTCATGGGGCATAGTGTTTGGTTGAGGGGGGGACATGGGGCATAGTGTTTGCTTGAGGGGTGGGTGTCTTGGGGCATAGTGTTTGCTTGTAGGGTGGGTGTCTTGGGGCATAGTGTTTCATACATGCCAACATTCTGTGACCAAAAATCTGTAGGAATCTTAAAGTTTCAAAAATAGTCAGGCGAGGAGGTAATGATAGGAATAGGGCGCGTCAGCAGCCCATTGTCATTGAATGAGCCCGCCGCCGCGGGTGCATTCAATGACAATGAGGCGCCGGCCACGCCTTCTGCCATCACGCCAGCTCGGGGGAGCCCTTGAAAGACTCACCGGAGTTGACGTGGTGATGGGCTAATGGCGCCTTTTGTGAAAGGCACTCGCGGCGGAGGGGCGCCCTTAGCCCACCGCCGTGGGCGCCTTTTACATCAAAGGCCTGCATGCTGCGCCTTCTCCCGCTACGCCAGCTCGGGGAAGTCCTTGAAAGACTCCCCCGAGCTGGTGTGGTGGGGGGCTAATGGCGCCTTTTGCCAAAGGCACCCGCGGCGGAGGGGTGCTTTTAGCCCACCGCCGTGGGTGCGTTTGACATTAACAGCCTGCATGCCACGCCTTCTCCCGCTACGCCAGCTCGGGGAAGTCCTTGAAATACTCCCCCAAGCTGGCGTGGTGGGGGACTAATGGCGCCTTTTGCCAAAGGCACCCGCGGCGGAGGGGCGCTTTAGGCCACTGCCGTGGGCGCCTTTGACATTAAAAGCCTGCATGCCGGGCATTCTCCCGGTACGCCAGCTCGGGGAGCCCTTGAAAGACTCCCCCGAGCTGGCGTGGGCAAAAAAAAAAAAAAAAATCTTTTTTTTTAAAAAAAAATCGGTATTTGGTGTAAAAAAATCGGTAGGCGGTAGGACTGCTTAAAAAGCGGTATCCTACCGCCTAAATCGGTAGGGTTGGCAAGTATTGCTTGAGGGGTGGGTGTCTTGGGGCATAGTGTTTGCATGAGGGGTGTTGTTTTGGGACATAGTGTTTGCATGAGGGGTGGGTGTCTTGGGGCATAGTGTTTGCTTGAGGGGTGGGTGTCTTGGGGCATAGGGTTTGGTTGAGGGGTGGGAGCCATGGGGCATAGTGTTTGGTTGAGGGGTGGGTGTCTTGGGGCATAGTGTTTGCTTGAGGGATGGGTTTGCTTGAGGGGTGGGTGTCTTGGGGCATAGTGTTTGCTTGAGGGATGGGTATCTTGGGGCATAGTGTTTGCTTGAGGGGTGGGTGTCTTGGGGCATAGTGTTTGCATGAGGTGTGGGTGTCATGGGGCATAGTGTTTGGTTGAGCGGTGGGAGCCATGGGGCATAGTGTTTGGTTTAGGGGTGGGGGCTATGGGGCATAGTTTCACACTCCAAGAATGAACCCAAAAATAAAGCTAAAACAGGCACAGTTAGGAGATGTACATCCTTTGCTTTTTGTGGAAACCTGACTCAACGAAGGCCATACTCCTCTTGGCCAATCCAAACAGCAAAGTATAGCAGCCCAAAATAATGGAATGTCCAATCAAGTGTCAATAAAATATATATAATTTAATTAAACAGACGATATGCAATAACTAAATCGAAATAAATAAAAATGGAAAATGTGTAGTAAAAATATAAGTTTGAAATACAAATCAAAATCATTACACTACAAAAATGTATTCTTTTTCCATGTGTTTAATAAAAATTGGGGGTTGAAAAAGCCTCCTGCCACGCCACGCACCACCATGCCTACCGCCCCACCCACATTTACTTTCGACCCAGTGCCAAAATCAGTTGTGCACCCCTGGTCTAGTAGCTGCAGAATATGCACTAACCCACTGAGCTTTCCTAGTCATTTTTCAATTGGATAACAGAGAAATAGATGTTTGCTCACAGTGAGACATAGCGCAGCCTTCGCCAGCCATTTCTCCAGTTTCTAAAGCATTATAAACAAGAAATCACCGACTCTTAAAGTGCAGTGTTTGTTTTTTAAATAGTCGTCAGTCTACTGTACTTTGGTTAAATAGCTCAATGAGCATAGATCAGCAACGTGGGGCAGCAATCGTTGGCTCACTCACACACTCAACTTTGCATAAACTGAAGCATATTAGGGTGTTTGTTCTTGCAGAGAGGGCCTCTCAATAGGCTGCTTCGGGCTCCTTAGACGCTTTAGATGGGCATCATGCAGTTTGCAGAAAGTCACTCACTGATGGGCTTGCTCTCCCACGTGCCAACACCACACCTGGGATTCAGGGAGAAAGAGAGAGAGAGAGAGAGAGAGAGAGAGAGAGAGAGAGATTGCCATCTGGTGTGGGGGTTGCGGGCAGGGTCGAGGGGAGCAGTGCAAGCCAGCACTGTAAGGAACACGTGTTGGCGCTTGCACACCGAACTTTGTTCTGCTGCGCATTGCATGTACTATGGGTGCACACAGAAAGGCCCCAAAAAAAGAAAAATGTAGAGCAGTCTTTGTATAGATGTCTGCTCTGTGGTGACGTGGTCACGCTATACCCGCGACAGAGTGACGTAAATCCATCGCGGGGAATAAAAGGGGCAGTCCTGTGCATGAGAAAGAGTGCGCAGGTGGAGCCTGGGCGGTATATCCATGTGTGTGTGCGTGTACATCTGTGGGGGGCCGGGGACTACCATATCGCAAGGCGGGGAGGCCTTATAACAATGGCGACAAGGAGGTCCTTTCCTTAATCCACATGCTGCATCAGCTGAGCTGACAGAGGTTTTGGGAAACGTTTGTCCTGCTCGAGAGCTGTGCCGGCACATGAGGGGAAGGTGAGGCAGGCTATGTAACGCTGGCAAGAAGGAGGTGGCGGCTTCCCAGCCAGGGAAGTGCACGTGCACATCCTGGACAATTTTTGGAGCACCTAACGGATCGTTTTTAAAACAATATAAATATTTTTTTTCTCTTCTAGCTTGCAAGAGGAGTTTTTAGAGTGTTTCTTCATCCCTAATGTTTTTCCTTGGGGATACTCCTGTGCATGTCCCATCACCAGTCAACTGAGGGTTGACTGTGCGCACAGTGTGACGCTGTCCAGTGGGGTGCTGCGCCAGTATGTAGGAGGGCCAGGTGGCCTCTGCAGCTGCTCCAGCAGTGACCCATGTGCATCATCAGTAAGGGGAACTGACTCCCATGGCAGAATTTGATGTTTCTGGGGCACCAGCAGCCCTGGGACCCAGATGGAACCCGTAACTGAAGCACCTGGAGGTGTACTTCTCTGCGATTGGGAAGGTGGATAACCAGGCAAAGAAGTCGACACTTCTGTATGCTGCAGGACTGACAGTGCTGAAGCTGTTTGAGACTTTGAGGCTGGTGAATGACTCCTATGGAGCAGCTAAGGACTCTCTGAGAGACAATTTCATCCTGTTGGTGAACTTGGATTACGAGAGGTTTGTGATGTGCGCGGACAAGCGGAAGGACGATGAGTCGCTGGAATCATTCTACGGCAGGCTGAGGCCATGTGCGTGTGGGTCAGTGAAGATAAATTGGTGCGCAACCAGCTGATTCAGGGGTGTGCCTCAGGGAAGCTGAGGTGACAGATCCTGAGGGAGCCGGGACTCACCCTGGTATGGATCCTTGAAATGGGGTGATCCTATGACCTGGTGGACATGAGGGCTTCTAGGATGGATGAGGCAATGAAGATGGTAAAGCTGGAGGATGTCTGCATGATAGGGTGCCAGCAAGGTGCCAGGGGCGGCCGGCGAGGAATGGTCCCCAGAAGAAATAGAAGGCCAGAAACACTAAGTCAATGCGTACTGTGCGGATACGACCTCCGGTATGCAACTGATTGCCCTGCTAAGGGGCGAGTGTGTGGGAGATGTGAGGAAGTCAATCACTTTGTGTGCATGAGCAAAGTCTGGGGGCCAGTCGTCACACCAAGAGGTCCTGGCAAGATGGGCATGTTTGCTCAGAGACGATTCCCAAGGCTTCCCCAGATGGCTCTGGATGAGAACCAGCCGACTCATTATCAGGACCCGGAAGATGAAGAGGAAGATGTGTTCTTCATCTCCAGCCTAAGTGATTAGAAAGGCAAGAGGAAGAGGAAGCTGAGATGTGCAGTGTTGGTGGATGGTTCTGAGATCCCAGTGTTGATAGACACAGGCGCATCTGGGAGCATAATGGCTGTGGAACACCATGCAGGGCTGCAAGGCGCACCACCCCTAGCACTGGCAAAAATGATAATCTTCACGTTTGGTGGCAAACAGCCGTTGCCACTTAGAGGGGCTTTTGTCTCGAGAGTGGGCCATGGGTCAAACACCATCAAAGAGATTTTTCATCACCGACGTCAACAAGGACACTCTATTAAGTTGTGCTACGGCCGAGGCCGTGAAGATTGTTAGCTTCACATATGGGGTTTATGTGGAGGACATTCACAAGCTACTGCAGAAGTCTGAAGAGGTGTTTGTGGGCGTGGGCAAACTGATAGGCGATCCAGTAAAACTGCATACTTATGGGTCCATCCACCCGGTGGCCCTTAAGCACAGGAGGGTCCCGCTTCATTTTAGAAACCAGGTGGATAAGGAGATAGAACGCCTGGTGGAGATGGACATCATCGAGACAGTAGAGGGGCCAACCCAGTGGGTGTCACCGATAGTAGTGGCAAGGAAGCCGAAGCAGCTGGAGTCAATTTGGAACTGTGTAGACATGCATCTACTCAACAAGGCCAACAAACGGGAAAGGCACCTAACACCCATTCTGGGTGACATCATTGCAGAATTACAATGGGCAAGGATCTTTTCTAAACTGGACCTGATGGAGGGCTATCATCAGGTGGTCCTACACTCCGAGTCGAGACACATCACAACCTTTACAACTCACAAGGTCTTGTACAGATACAAGCAGCTCAGTTTTGGTGTATCGTCGGCCGCAGAGGTCTTCCAAAATATAATACGTGGGGTGCTGGCCGACCTGCCTGGAGTGATCAAAATCAGTGATACCATTATGGTGTTCGCTGGGTCTGAGACTGAGCACATGGAGAGGCTAGAGAAGACAATGGAGAGAATCTGGTCTCTGGGGCTAACTCTCCACAAGGAGAAATGTGAGGTTTTCAAGGAGAAGATTGAGTTCTTTGGATTCGTATTTCAGCTGGATCCCAGAAAAGTAAAGGACATCAAAGAGCCAATACCACCAGAGTAGGTCACAGAGGTGACATACTGCGGGCGGTTTATCTGGAATCTAGCGACGCTGTCGGAGCCACTGCAAAATCTGACAAAGAAAGAGTGCATGGCAGTGGCGCCCACTGGAACAGACTGCATTTGAGGAGATCAAGTCGGTCCTGGAGGCTGAGAGCACTATGGCATTTTTCAACCCTGCCGTGGCATCAGAGATTGTGGTGGATGCAAGCCTGTTTGGACATGGAGCAGTGTTGACACAGCAGAACTCGAAGGGTGATGTCGAGCCAGTGGCATTCGCAAGCAGAGCCTTGATTGACACAGAACAGAGGTATTCCCAGATTGAGCGGGAAGCTCTGGGGGTGTGGGATGTTTTGACCCACTAGGCTCTGCCTTGCAGCATCACTGTGTGCTGGTGGCACCAGAATCAGAAAAATGGCCGCGAAAATCCCATGCGCGCCAAAACCTAAGGAAATTGCGCTCCACCAAGCACAAAAAGATGGCTGCCAAATCTACCATGCAAGTTGTCAGTGGTGAAATGGAGACCATACTTCTGAAACATGTCATTGGGCTGTCCAACATGTAAAAATGGAGCACAGATGAAAAGCAGTGTTTGCTGAAAGAAATCCGAAATCTGCTTTTAAATCTTTTCTTGGTTGCTAAAAAATACAGCATGCTGGTCCCAAACACCCGCAAACATCCAATCTTCTTGTGGGGTGCCCCATGCTATGGAATACAAGGAATTATTATGTATTTGCAATATCCAGGAAAGTTGAATTGGTCACAAAAACATCCACATCCAGTTTGCCTGCCTGGGAAAGCTGTCAAAATCTGGGCGCAGTACCAGCGGCCGCCTGTGACTGTTTCAAAAGCCTGTTTTAAAATTGTAAAAGTTGTACTACTAAGATCTAATGTCTCAAATCTAAGTGACTTGTTATCAAGAGCAAACTAGGTTGTCACTATTTAAACTTCATGATTTAGAGCCTAGAATCAGTGTCCTAGTTGTTTGTTTTAAAATTGTACGTTTATTTCAACAAAGAAAAATGTAACAAATTTACTTTTAAAGTAAGCCTGATTCAGCCAAAACTACAAACAAGCTTCCCCCACTGGGAAAGACACCTCCCTTCTGCTTCCCATCAAAAGGCCAGGAAATCACATTCAGGCGTTGATGAAGAGGGGAGGAGATTTTGGCTGCTGCTCCTGGGAGGGACAAAGGACCTTCCTGGGCTGAAAGGATGTGCAGATTAAGGTGTCAACAGTGCTCTCTGACAGAAGAAGAAAGCGGGGATTGCTCTTGAGCTACAAGAAACCTTTGGAGGTGGAGATAGACAGTTTTGTTGATTCACAAATGGACACAAATCAGATTTCTAATAAGACTGATAATTTATTGTGGACAATTGTTAAAAATATAGAAACCCCGGACTTCTGAATCAAAATTTTGGGGGCACATTTTAAGAGGTGCCAGAACTCTGTGCTATGTTCTGGGACATAACTGTAGAAATTGTGGTTTTATAGCAAATGCATTGATGTCAGAAATATGAAACTTCACACACGTATGCCCCTATGCTATGCGCACATGTGTACCAAGTTTGGACAAAATAGATATTGTATCACGGACAAAAAGTGGGAAAATGTGTCAAATCCAGACCCAAGATCCTACAGAGATGGGGCTTGGTTGAATACTTGCTCCACAAAATATGTGATATAGATATGCTATTGCTAGCAAGTTTGTAAAATTGTAAATATGTATTATATGAAAAGTAGATTTCATGTGCAAAAATAAAGGGGAGGGTTTTCCTGCCTCATAAACCACATCGTCATGATGACACTCTGTTTCCTTCTCCAATCATGGGAGAGGAAAATCCCTAGCCAATAGAATACCTATGGGGTGCGCTTAGGATAATTCAGCATACCCACCCCTTTAGGATATACATAAATAGAGACCGCTGAGGGCTCACAAACACACATTCACCCACCAACCGATTGCTGGCGGAGCACTTTGCAAGAGAGAGCCATATTCCAGACTCCAGATTCCAGAAGCTTTGAAAGCAGAAAGGCCCATTTCCAAAGCTGAACCATTCTCAGCTTGGCCTTTAAAAATCCAGAAACCAGATTTTACCCCAGACCTCTAAGGGAAACCAAAGAACAACCTGGCTGTGCTGTGCTGCTTTCCTGCTAAGAATTATTGCCAGAATCCAAAGATCCAACCCAGTAGAGCCATGCTGTGACCAGATAGCTGTGCTGTGCAGACCAGAGAGCCATTGCGGATCCAGTCCAGTCGTGCGTGCGATGTCCAGAGGGCCTTGCTGATCGCTGATCAGACCAGCCCGGTGTGCCCAGCAGTCTGTCCCAGAAAGTATCCCTGACCAGATCCCTGACGGGTCCATCCAAAAATATATAGTGAGCATCCTTAGTATAGGACTGTCACTAGCATATGTACTGTCCATTAATCATCCAAACCCATCCTCTCTCATATCCAGAACTGCATTGTTAGAAATAATGTCTTGCCTGAACTCTCCATCTCATTTCCTATTATCTTCTGTACTAGTAGTGTTAAAATCATCTTTGCGCTGATATATTGCATCTGAAGAAAGGCAAGCGCCTCGGCGGGCAAAAACCATCCGGTGACGTCCTGGCATGGTGGCTAGGCTGTCGTGTAGTTTGCATCTTCATAGTCTACCCCTAGCGTAAAGAAACCGTGTTTGTAATTATAAAAGCGCATTCTTGTTTTGCAATGTTACCTCTTTCTGAAAAAACAACCTCCACAAAAACCTCTATAACTTCTTCACCGTTTATGCTAGAAACAAAATGTAAGTGTCCTTATAGTGTTTCAACAATCGCGGTTACTGCGCGCTGAAAGTTTTGCCACAAATTTTTCGTTTGGCTCAAATCTATAACGTGTGAAATAGCTGTACGTTGCACCCGACCTCAAGATTACGTTTCCTACTTGCTTATCACTTTTAAATCATTGTTAGTGTTTGTCTGATACCATACAAAGTGGCTCCCATTAGTATTTCAACAATTTTAGTGGTTTAGACCATTTTTAGTGTTTTCACCATTTCATTCAAGCCAACTTTAAAACCATTTGGACAAGTTTGCAATCATTCCTGTTTCTCTCTCTGTGTTTGCTGGGGGAAATTGGGATTGATACTATTTGCTTGAATTCTGCATTCCTGAAACCTGTACTCTCTCCTTCTACATTCCTTATATTGTATATTGGGGGATTGAAGGGTGTGCAGGGGGAAATATTAACCATATTGCCATTTGATTGAACACACACAAAAGTATTATTTCTGTGCTGCATTATTTTTCCCATCATTACTCCTTGTGATTAAAGAGATTGTTAGTGTGACATCACCCCATTGGTGATTATTGTATAACCATTAAAAATAGTGTGATATATATTGTGAAATACATAAAATAAATATCTTAACTTTGAAAACTGGCCTGCATCCTGGTTCAGTGTGACCAGGGGGGGTTCAAAGAGAGGGGCCTGATATAAGTGGTATATCGTTCAGAAATAAAAGAACTTATAGACACAAATGATAAATTAAGGGTTTCAGCTGTGCATGACACGCTAGGCATTGACTTAGGTGAAGTGCCGGGTTGAAATCACTTATAAGATTGGGGGATCGATGCTGGGATTTCTGAATTAGACATACCACTTGTGACAGCTTAATAGAGCGTGCTAACTAATGGGGTACATAAACCCTGTTGGGCTACCACACTGTGTAGCACCCTTCAATAGGAACGCTCTAAGGAATTGGTCTGTTTTGCAAAAATAAAATAAAATCCATATGGCAAAAGAACACCTGCTGCACAAATTATTCTTCAGGGGTGAATGGACAGAGCAGGATCAGAATGTGTGGTTTCAGGAAATTAAAGAACAGGCCACTGCAACAGGATTAAATATATGACAAGATCAGGGTTAATTACATATGGCACTGCGTGAACTGTATATGGCCCCTAAGATAAAAGAAGAGCAAAGTAAGATTGCCAAAATAGCGACACATCTGTACCTCCACATTGGAGCAATACAGGAGAGATATGCTGAGAACCTAGATCTGGCAAACAAGCAACTACAATCATTACAAAAAGCCCAAACTGATCTGGACTCTGCAGAGCAAAGGCTACAAAAGAGCCAGGAATCAGAAAATGAAACCAGGCAGTACCTGATAAAAATAAAAGAAGATATGGATATCCTGCAGATGGAGAAGGTAGAACAGGATACCAAAGAACTGGCCCTGGTGAAGGAGTGCCAAGAAAGTTTGGACTCTCTACTACAGAGCCAGAAAAAGCTGAAACAGCAAATACAATTTAAATAGAGCATGTGCAGAGCAGGTAGTCACCCTGCAAAACCGCCTAGACCAAGAAAAATAAGATAATAATACATTAATCCTGAAAGACCTTGACACCCAGACAGAATTTGATGAGAAAGTGGGTGCACTCCAAAGACAGAGGGACGACCTGGCTGCTAAGGGGGGTGCTCTTATTCAGGAAAGGGACACCTTAGGCCAGGAGGTCAGTTATTTAAAAGATAAGATGGAGGAAAATCACCTGGCCCTCCAGGGACTGGGTGAGCTCCAAAAAGATTACACAAAACTGTTAGAGCACACCAGGAGGATGGAAGATGCTCTGACAAAGAGTGATAAGGCCAGTAAGGACAGGACTCAGGAGGTAAAAATTGGCCCAGTATTTTAAAATGACACAGGAAGCACAGCGAGACAATGAGGCTCTCTCTCAGACAAATGACAGGCTCCACAGACAGGTAACTATGCAAGAACAACTGATAGAGACTAGCAAGGCCATGATAGAGGAACAGAAAGGCCAGGTTCGTGCATGGTAACAGGGAGCAGGGGCAGAGAGAGATGAGGTCCGCTGGGAAAAGGGAAACACCTGAGCATAACCTCAGGAACCCTAGTACCAGAGGCTTTCATCTCTTCAAACCCATGGACTCTGCCACACCCAAGTCCACTGGCGCACATGAGCCAAGGGCCACGGGGATGGCAGACTTCAATCCAATGAGGAATATGGGGCTCATAGATCAGCACCTCCCAGGAATGGATGGGTGGGCATCTGGGTATGGGTTCCCAAGTACTAGAGCCATCTTTTCTGATCAGAGAGACTCCAATGAGGGGACGGTCAGAGAAATGGATTCCCAAAATACAATTTACCCCGAGACCAGATGGTAACATTTCGTGGGGAACTCCGTGAGAATAGGCCCACTAAGGGCCTCCTTCAAACCTCTGCCCATCTAGGACAGTGGGGGGGGTACTCAGTAAATCCTGGGAGCAAGGAGGAATCAGAAGACTCCTCTGAGTGCCCCAAACTAGGCCCCCACATTCTTCCAGCCATTCCCAAGCTCGGGAGATTCCCAAGAATCTGGGAGAGCCTAGAAGACCAGACAGGCACCTCTGGTAGCAGTGCCTCTGAGTCAGAGGATGAGTGGACCAGGGTCACCCGATCAAAAAAAGCCAACAAGGTCAAAAGGGCCTTGCTCTAGGATCCCCTAAAACAAATAAAGGCCATTAGGAGAGTCATCACACCCTATCATAAGAATGTGAAATATTCAGTTTGGGAGCACCTTGAGCTCTTTGAAAAAATGATGGAAACTTTCCATTTGAAGGACAGCCAAAGCTGTATTCAATATGTGAAATGGACCTTCTCTCCCGAGTACTCCGGCTTCTTTGCGGGGCTGGAGGAGCAGAATCATTCCAGAAGGTCCACCTATAGATGGCCTACCCATCTTGAAACATTTTTCTGTGCACAGGAATCCTCAGGAGGCTCGCAAGGCAGCCTATAACTTGCAATGTGGGGAAGATCAGGCCCCACAAGAATGTGTTCAACAATTCAAGCGTGCCTTTGCGCAGATCACTAGGAGCGTGCGCACTGACAGCAAAGAGTTTGTAAATTCTTTCTTCATTGCTCTCTCCAAGTACATCATGACCCAGCTATTGAGAGACTTTCACGAGAAAAGATCACTAGACAGGGTCATTGAACAAGCCACACGCATTTATGAGGTGCAAACGCCTCTGGAAAACAAAAATAATCCCAAAAGCCCCAAAACAACCAACACCCCTGCTTCTGCTAAAGTGGCAGAGGTGAAGCTCGCCCCCATTTTAGATTTGGAGATGGGGGGGCCTAAAAACCTGCCTGCACAGAATCAAAGCAACCATAAGCCCAGAAGGCCCTCGGGCCAATCACAAACAGGGAGCCAGGGAGGCAACCCCACCATTGGGACCCCTAACTCCCCTGACTACATCAGCCCTCGCTACAAGGGAAATAGACCCATCCTGGGTTATGTGTGGACTCCTCCAGCCCAAGGGGGAAGATCCAACCAGACCAGAGCTAACCCAGGGAACTTCCCTCCTCACTTCCCCCAGGAGGGCAGTAATCCCCCAAATACTGGACAGAATTTCTTCCCAAGGTACCCGCCAAACTTTAACCCCCAAAACAATCCATCCTTCTTTCCGTGGTTTCCTGAGCCGAGACAACCCAATCTGGGAGTGGGGAGGCCAAGGGTTGAGGGATACCCACATTTTCCTAACCCGGGGTATTTTGGGAGAAGGGATAGCTACCTTTCCCGGGATCAGCCCAGGGGAGACATGAGGACCCCGTACCAGCCAGAGCGGGTGTCCCAGCTAGAACGCCAGGTCAGAAACATGGCACAGGATCTGGGTTGCATGCTGAGGGCCCAACAGAACCCTCAGATGAGCATGGCAGCGCAGAATGCCTCAATTCCAGGACCAGCTGCTCCAGAGCAATGACAGTGGAAGAACCCCGGCATCCCACCAGTTCCCAGGGAGGAGGCACAAGGGGAAGGGGGGTGTAAAGCCTTGGAGGAAGCTTCCTTCCCCACTTGTAAAAAGCCTATGGAAACCCAGGAACCAGAACCAAAATCTCCTGCCCCTGAAAGTCTGCAACCCAAGGCGCAGAGAGGGGGTAGGAGAAATAAATAGCCCAAAAAGACCCATTTTGAGGAGGAGGTACAAGTCTTCCAGTTTGAAGGAGAGGGATCCTCAGAGGATCCTGGGGAATGGATCTTCTCCTTCAGAGATGGGGAAACTCCTCCCAAGGAAAAATGGGTCCCAAAGGATTCAAATCTAGACTGGGTAGATGTGGGGACTGAGTTAGCACCACCCATCATCCAACGCCAGAATCATCAGCATGAAAATCCCCTGGTTCAAACCCATCCGGGTGACTGCCTCCAAAAGGGGGGGGGCAGCCTAGAATCAGAACCAGGGGAACCCAAAACTTCCCCCATATTTAGCTGTCACCTTTTTCTTCCAGATTCCCAAGACTCCAAACAGAATCCTGCCCAAATCACCTTCCTGTCAGTGTCCAAAACCAAGAAACTAACCCACCAGTTGTCCAAAAATGTACATTATCTGTGCCCCCTTCAGGAGAAGGAGGGAAGATTCTATGCCCCGGTCCAAATACAGGGGCAGTGTACAATTTTGGCACTGGTGGACACTGGATCCCAAGCTACCCTTCTGTCAAAAAGGGCCTTTGACCAACTGAATTCGGGAAGGGGGGAGGAATACCAAATTCCTCTCATCCCTCTTCCTGGACAACTTCAGAACTTCGACGGGAAGGAAATTCCCATCGAGGGGACTGCGGATTTGGATATTAAAATTGGGCGGCACAAGGTAAAGCACCTGGTCATAGTTGTGACTCCAGAGGGCACACCTTGTTCACTAGGGAATGACATCCTGCGAAGATTGTCACCCCTCATAGATTGTCTAAACAAGGTCCTCTGGACCCAGACTAACCGACCAATAAAATTGAAACAGAGTGTCAACCATGTTAGTTTAAACGGCACATGCCACATGGTTGAACAAAAACCGGTGACCACAAAAGTGATGGGTGGAAGGTTTTGAATGAATCTGTACCACTGGCATTGCTCTGAGCAACCTTCCACACCATCTGTTTTTAGCACGTCTGCGTCATTGCAAAAGGGGTCCAGCCATATGCAAATCAGTCAGGTACTGCCACCAATGGTAGCGGCCCAGCCCGAAATGCTAGGCCAGGTCCCCTCTGCACAGAAACACAAGCAACTCCAGACATGTTTTGGCCTTGTTGGGCCTCCTCAGTGAGGTGCAGCTTGGTTCCCTATGGCGCAGCGAGCAAGGGACCCACGTCTGGGCATACCCTCTCTCGCATAGTGAGACAAACTATGACCACAAAAGTGATGGGTGGAATGTTTTGAATGAATCTGTACCACTGGCATTGCTCTGGGCAACCTTCCACACCATAGTTTTTCAGCCTGTCTGCGCCATTGCAATAGGGGTCCAGCCATATGCAAATCAGTCAGGTACTGCCACCAATGGTAGCAGCCCATCCCAAACTGCTAGGCCAGGTCCCCTCTGCACAGAAACACAAGCAACCCCAGACATGTTTCGGCCTTGTTGGTCCTCCTCAGTGAGGTGCAGCTTGGTTCCCTATGGCGCAGCCAGCAAGGGATAATATTCAGCCATCACCTCTTTGTTTTTGCTTTGTCACCCCGAGTGGGACGGGTATGCCCAGACGTGGGTCCCGTGCCTGCTGGGCCTAGAGACCCAAGCTACTCCTCACTGATCAGCCCCATCAAGGGCGAAACATGTTTAGGGATGCTTGTGGTCTCGTGCAGAAGGGATGTGACCTAGCAGTTCGGGCTGGACTGCCCCTTTTGGGATGGGGCCAAGCCTGATTTGCATATGGTCTTTCCCCTTCTGTAATGGCTTGGCAGGCGAAGAACGGTGGTCTGTAGGGTTGCCCAGAGCAATGCCAGTGGTTAAGATTCATTCTAAACCTTCCAGCCATCACCTCTTTGTTTTTGCTTTGTCACCCCGAGTGGGACGGGATGCCCTGACGTGGGTCCCGTGCCTGCTGGGCCTAGAGACCCAAGCTACTCCTCACTGATGAGCCCAAACAAGGGCAAAAAATGTTTGGGGATGCTTGTGGTCGCGTGCAGAAGGGATGTGACCTAGCAGTTCGGGCGGGACTGCCCCTTTTGGGGTGGGGCCAAGCCTGATTTGCATATGGTCTTTCCCCTTCTGTAATGGCTTGGCAGGCGAAGAACGGTGGTCTGGAGGGTTGCTCAGAGCAATGCCAGTGGTTAAGATTCATTCTAAACCTTCCAGCCATCACCTCTTTGTTTTTGCTGAACAAAAACCTGACCAAATAGAATTTCACTTCCAGAACAACCAAATCCCAGACGTGACAGTAATAGCAGTAGGACAACAAACTGGTGATGGCGGGTCCTCTCTATTTTTGAAAATCAACCTTCCTTCCAGTCTAAGGTGGCATTCCACACTGGAAGGAAACACTCTGAAATTCTTTACAAATTCACAATCAGCAAATCCCACTCTTATTATAGTCCAGAAAGATGAAAAATCAGCTCAAAGCCTGGCTGATATTCAGAAAATTGGAGAGCAGTTGTTCTTCCCTATTCAGTTAAATGAAAGGAAGAACTCTGTTCTCGCCCGGGTGTGTGTGAACAAGGGTAAGAGCTTCATCAGCGAAGCCATGTTCCGCAAACTCCCAAAAGATCCAGCCATTCCCACATTTAAACTGATAGAGCAGTGGGAAATGGACCTGGAAACACCCAATTCCAAACATCTCCTGCCTAGCAGGTGTATGCTCAAAATTTCCATAGGCAACAAGAGCATAGTCCATAATTGTTTGGTCGTGCGAGATGCCCCTGCCGCATTTTACTTAGGCAGTGACATTCTCAATCGCTTTGCCATTAGTTTGGACCTAATAAACTTTAAAGCTTGGTCCCGATTAGCGGGTAATCCCATGGGCTTTGATGACTCAGAGAAAGCATTTAGGTCAGCTCAGTGATTGATGATTATTGTATAACCATTAAAAACAGTGTGATATATATTGTGAAATATCTAAAATAAATATTTTAACTTTACAAACCAGCCTGCTTCCTAGTTCAGTGTGACCGGGGGGGTCAGGGGGTTCAAAGAGAGGGGCGTGCTATAAGTGGTCCATCATTCAGAAATAAAAGAATTTATAGACACAAATAATTAATGAAGGGTTTCAGCTGTGCATCACACGGGCATTGACTTAGGTGATGTGCTGGCCTGAAATCGCTTACAGGGGTGCATGCACTTCAGGCTCTATGTATTGGGGAGACCGGTGATGATGATGCCCGACCACAAGCCTCTGTTACCAATGATGGTGGGGTCATCATCGAAGCCCCCGCTTGCATCGAGCAGTGAATGCAATCTTTGCTGGAATACGATGTCTGTCTGGTGTACTGGCCCGGCGCAAACAAAGCTGCTGTCCAGACATCCTGGGAAGTCTGAAGCAGAATCTGCGAACAGAGAGATGGAAGTCAAGGAATTTGTCAGGCTGGTGGTGGAATCCAACGTTCCGAATTCCATCTTGGTACAGGTGCTGGTAGATAGCTCTGCCGGAGACCAGTGTTTCTGCCTACTCTGGGAAGCCCTCAACAAAGGGACTGGAAGTGGGCCTTGATGGGGTTGGACAAGCACACACAGGAACCAAAGGCCTCACTAGAGCAGCTGTGGAAGGTGAGGAATGAGCTGTCCTTCAAGGAATCAGGGCTGCTGTTGTGAGGTCAGAAGATGGTTCTGCCGTCGATGCTGGTTGCCAAGGTGATATCACTGGCACATCAAGGGCATCAAGGGGCAGCCAAAACCAAGTCCCGATTCAGAATGAAGATGTGGTTCCCCAATGTGGAACTGCTGATGGACAGGTTTGTGAGGAATTGTTTGTGGTGCCAGACTGCATCCCACGTGCACAGAGAACCCCAAATCGAGTTGATGCCAAGGGGAACTGAGCCATGGGAAGTGGTGCACATGGACTTTGGCTCAATAGGGAGAGATGTGAACTTCCTAGTGGCCATTGATGAATGAAACAGATATCCAGAGGTGGATTTCATTGAGTCGACATTATTTGCAAACGTCATACTGGTCGTGGAGAAGATGCTTGTGTCTCATGGGTTACCGGTAGAAGTGTGCACCGACAATGGTCTGTCTTTTCAAGGGGAGCCTTTTGAAAGTTCCCTGAAGGAGTTTAGAGTTGAACACAGGAAGATATGTCTGTTGTGGCACAGAGCAAATGGGGAGGCTGAACGCTTCATGCGGATGCTGAACAACGTGTTCCGGATTGCCAATGGGCTCAGGCAATCTTTGCGTCGAGCCCTATATCAATTCCTGAGGGAGTACGGAACCACCCCACACTGCTCCACAGGAGTTGCCCCTGCAGAGGATATATTCTGGAGGTGCCCATGTGGTTTCTTGCCAGGCAGTGATGACAGAGAGCCGGGGGTGATTGATGATGAGCAGGTGGCCGAAGATCGAAGGAGGCGAAATGAGAGGGAGAACATCAGGATGGAACTGCGACCACCACACATATCATTGGGCAATGAGGTGCTGGCCAGGATCCGGCACCCAGAAGGCAAGATCTTGCTGCCCTATCACTCACAGATGCTGGATGTCCTAGCAGTAAAAGGGTCCATGAGACTGCATCTGATGGGAGGAAGACAGTGACCCGTAATGCAAAAAAGCAGTTACCTAGAGTGAGACACAGGCACAGATAATGAAAGGGTCAGAGAGGGGCCTACACAATGTAGGAGAGTTTCACTGAGAATGGTAAGTAGCAAAACCAAGAGACAGAATGCTGCAGAGTAGATAATAGGGTGAGAAGACAGCAAAAGAGAGGCACGAGAGGGGGTGTCAAGATAGATACTAGGAAAGAGATGGTTGAAGAGGGGGCGATAGCTAGATAGAGAGGAGCAAGAGGGATGGGTATAGAGAACCAGAAGAAAATGATAGTCACAGAGAGAGACAAATAACACTGAGAAATGTAACATGTCTTCACAGACAGGGTGAATAGACATATGCAAATATAGAGAAATTGACAGAGACTGAGACATAGAGAGCTGGGACAAAAACTGGAGAGCATGATTAATTACATTCTTCTGTTCTCAGCAGTTTGTTACACTATTTTCTGGATGCAATGGGCTTATCATTGGGATGCAGGAACGATGACAGAATCATTGTCTCAGAGCATTAGTTCTGATGGAAAAAATCTTCTGGCACATGAATTTACGCTAACATATTCTATGGTACTGTCATTGTGATGCCCTTTTCGTCTTCTGCTCAGGATACATAACAGAAACCCTTTTTCAGGATGTCATGGGAAATTTTTATGGTGGGCTTAATTATTCTGATGATCATGATTTTACTTGTGCACAAACCATATTTTGGTGTGCCGATGAGTTATATGTCACGCTCTGCACACAACCAACATACATTAAACCCATTGTTTACACTAAGCAGGAAATGCTTCAAAGGAAACATGTTTTAGATGCTTTGCTTAATGCTGATGGATACCGAGACGGATCTTGAACTACGGAATTGCTACTGGCATATCCATCCATCCAGAACCATCTCTAATACACCTTAGCTATTTTTTTTCTATTCTAGGTTGGGAGAGCTAAGAACAGTGCACACAAACATTTCACATCGCCAGACAGAGCAAAACAATTAGAAGTGACTTGTTTTGTTTAATGTCTGCAAGCACAGATCCCGGTCTTCATTCCGAGCCCACAGCACTCAAGGCAGCCCAGTACATGTGTGCAAATAAAACATATCTTTTTCTATATTAGGCAAAGGAAAATAATCATGTTTTCTGCCAAGTAGTGACCTGGCCAGCTTCCCCCTCCAAGATGGGCTACAGCCCTCTCTTTCAAGCTGGCAGGCCCTCTCCTCCAAGGTGGGCAGTAGGTCGGGGCCCTGCTCCAGACTGGGGGTCCGGGGCATGTGCCCCATTTGCCCACCCATAAAGATGTCTCTGCTGCCCTCTTTCCCTTTATTTGAGAAGGTAGTACTGGCTTTGTCAAATTGACTTTGGCATTCTTCTCCTTTCTCTTACTTTCTGTCTTTTGGTTCTTTTTTGGATTCTTCTCTTGGGCATCTGTCAAGGTGATCCCTTCCAAGAGACTTATCTGTGGCTGATACCATGACTCCAAATTGGAGTTTCCACTCTTGTCCATTAAGAAGTAAAGCCTTTCTCCTTGCAACATCTGATCTTGCATGTTCTCCTTTAAGGAGTGGTAGGATTGTCCCTTCTACTATGGGATATTTGCCCCCAGCCATCGCTAATGTCCAACTTGGGAACTGCAGCCATATGGCAAAATCATTGCTAGCGATCTATAGCTTAATTGTGGAGTGACCTGAGGGAATGCTGCCTTAGTTGACCCAATTTAGTGGAATACCACCTAGGTATCTCCTACTGCTTTATTTGGCATGAATCCAATAGCGCTTTGAGGGTACGGGATGAATGACCGCCTTCTTCGCTAGCTGAAGCATGACTTGGTGGTGGAGAAACTCCTGTAGCTGCTATTTCCAGGACACATGCTTTGTCTGTGTCAATATGTCTCGTCAAGATTATATACCGTTGCATATTTTAAGATTCAGTATGCTTTCTTTTTGGGTGAAATTTGAATAGGTGTTCTAGTGTTAATCCCTCTTATGTTAAGAGCCTATGTCTAGCAGCATTTTCAGCATATCTTAAATTGCCCCAAACCAATGTTGATGGTCTATGTTTTCTAAGGCTATTTAGAATACCTATATGGTGCAGACCTATATCCTTCCCTAGACAATGGGTTTCAAATAAACCTCCTAGTTTTACAGCATGTGTGTTCTTGAAGTGAAAAGTGTCTAACTAGGCAGACCTCATGGTTGTTCCATTGCCATGATAAATCTAGTGCTGGGAGTTATAACATCTCTATCTGCCATTTATTGACTGACTGATGAGTTATATGTCACGCTCTGCACACAACCAACATACATTAAACCCATTGTTTACACTAAGCAAGAAATGCTTCAAAGGAAACATGTTTTAGATGCTTTGCTTAATGCTGATGGATACCGAGACGGATCTTGAACTACGGAATTGCTACTGGCATATCCATCCATCCAGAACCATCTCTAATACACCTTAGCTATTTTTTTTCTATTCTAGGTTGGGAGAGCTAAGAACAGTGCACACAAACATTTCACATCGCCAGACAGAGCAAAACAATTAGAAGTGACTTGTTTTGTTTAATGTCTGCAAGCACAGATCCCGGTCTTCATTCCGAGCCCACAGCACTCAAGGCAGCCCAGTACATGTGTGCAAATAAAACATATCTTTTTCTATATTAGGCAAAGGAAAATAATCATGTTTTCTGCCAAGTAGTGACCTGGCCAGCTTCCCCCTCCAAGATGGGCTACAGCCCTCTCTTTCAAGCTGGCAGGCCCTCTCCTCCAAGGTGGGCAGTAGGTCGGGGCCCTGCTCCAGACTGGGGGTCCGGGGCATGTGCCCCATTTGCCCACCCATAAAGATGTCTCTGCTGCCCTCTTTCCCTTTATTTGAGAAGGTAGTACTGGCTTTGTCAAATTGACTTTGGCATTCTTCTCCTTTCTCTTACTTTCTGTCTTTTGGTTCTTTTTTGGATTCTTCTCTTGGGCATCTGTCAAGGTGATCCCTTCCAAGAGACTTATCTGTGGCTGATACCATGACTCCAAATTGGAGTTTCCACTCTTGTCCATTAAGAAGTAAAGCCTTTCTCCTTGCAACATCTGATCTTGCATGTTCTCCTTTAAGGAGTGGTAGGATTGTCCCTTCTACTATGGGATATTTGCCCCCAGCCATCGCTAATGTCCAACTTGGGAACTGCAGCCATATGGCAAAATCATTGCTAGCGATCTATAGCTTAATTGTGGAGTGACCTGAGGGAATGCTGCCTTAGTTGACCCAATTTAGTGGAATACCACCTAGGTATCTCCTACTGCTTTATTTGGCATGAATCCAATAGCGCTTTGAGGGTACGGGATGAATGACCGCCTTCTTCGCTAGCTGAAGCATGACTTGGTGGTGGAGAAACTCCTGTAGCTGCTATTTCCAGGACACATGCTCTGTCTGTGTCAATATGTCTCGTCAAGATTATATACCGTTGCATATTTTAAGATTCAGTATGCTTTCTTTTTGGGTGAAATTTGAATAGGTGTTCTAGTGTTAATCCCTCTTATGTTAAGAGCCTATGTCTAGCAGCATTTTCAGCATATCTTAAATTGCCCCAAACCAATGTTGATGGTCTATGTTTTCTAAGGCTATTTAGAATACCTATATGGTGCAGACCTATATCCTTCCCTAGACAATGGGTTTCAAATAAACCTCCTAGTTTTACAGCATGTGTGTTCTTGAAGTGAAAAGTGTCTAACTAGGCAGACCTCATGGTTGTTCCATTGCCATGATAAATCTAGTGCTGGGAGTTATAACATCTCTATCTGCCATTTATTGACTGACTGATGGCACGCAGCGAGTATTGTAACATCAATGTGTTGTAGGTTAGGTTCTTGTTTCTTTTTATTAGACTTATTCCATTTTAATGTCAAGTTAACTTTTATGTCTGTCTGTTTTGTTGACATACGTAGCTTGAGATGTAAAACAAACTATCATGGCATATCATGGCATTGTGACGGAAGGACTGCTGCTTGGCAGAAGTACAAGGATGAGCAGTGGCTAAACCGCATACTCATCGCTCTCACCACTACAAACCAACAGTGATCCCAATCATACATGTGATACAGGCTCAGTCAAGAGATATATTTCCTTTGCCTTTTGTAGTAACATAGACTGAGGTAGGCTATACCCCTAAGAGTGATGTGAATCCAAAAATGGCAACAACCCAAACAGCAATAGTACAACAGTAAACAATAAAGGAATGTCCAATCAAGGTTCTATAAAAAGGAAATATACTTTACTTAAACACACCCATATGAAATATAACTGTACTAGAAAAAAACTAACACAAACCCATCACTGTGGGATAAATACAGAATATGCATAATATATGCTTGTGTGAAGTGCGATAAATCACAATAATGTCACTTAGAGGATAAGTAACGTTAGAAAAAGTTTACAAATTTGTGGCTTATCAGTCTTTAAGTTCCCAATAGTGCACCCCCCAAAAGTATCTAAATGTGTTGTTAGGTGATTCAAAAGTGTCAAAGCAAGCTTCATGTTCCTGTCATTGTGAGTCGAAGCAGGTTCGGATGTGGCAAGACATGCTGGTGAGTCAACGTCAAGTTAGTTCAAACTGCAGCGCCATGCAGAGCAAAGGTGGCATTTGAGCAATGCAGCTCGGTGAACCCACTAGGGTCAATCCTGGTTCGAGACAGTGGTTACTGCTGGGTTGAGTCAGTGAGTTACATGCTGCTTCCAGTGGTTCAAGTCGAGGTCTGGTGCAGTTTGATGCTATGACCTTGATGATTTTCAAAGCTTTAGAATTCGGGAATCCAGTTGCTTAGCTTCTTCTGCTGCTGTGAGTCCCATTCAGGAGCTCCGGGACAAGAGTAGTCCTTTATCTTTTCAAACCCAGTGTGGCAATGCTAACTGCCACCTGCAGGAGTCCTTCATCTCCAGTGAGAAGCCTGAGTACCAGTGCAACTGGTCCAAAAGAAGGCTACTCCCAATGTTCTCTGGGCATGGTTATGGGACAGAGCTTGCCTCTTCCTTGGAACACCTGTCTTCACCTCTAGAATAGGGCTTTGGAAAGGACTGCTCTCCCAAGAGGGTCCAAATGAAATCTTCTGTCATAAAGAGTTCAAGATAAATCAGGGAAGGAGTGGGAGACCCCTTCCCCATGAAGGCACCGGGATTCGATGGAAAGCAAATCTGCATAAGGGGCATGATACCTGTCATGGTAACAAGTGACATTTGTCTTCTTGCAACATACCCAAAGTGCTTTACTCATTAATAAGACGAAAGCTATGTTGTGTCATCAGCTCAAAACATCCAAACTAGACTTTAGCGTGTGTTGACAGTATTGATTACCTTGGTGTGGGACTTCATAAATCTGCCATCTACAAAGCCCAAGTGAAAAATTGTATAATTGTACTAAGCGGATGTGGCAAGGTGGTAAGAAGATTTTTTAAATGTTCTGGTGGCTGGATTATTCCATCTGCGATGGAGGTGTACAAGACCCAGCCCTTCCCATCTCCTTTGTATAGTGCTGAAATTTGGGTAGTGGCTAATACCAGAAATTTAGATATTATAGTATAATTCTGAAGAAACTCCTTGGTCTCCCCACAAGTGATTTGTGTAAAGACTGGAAGGGGGTTATCCGTACTCCTGCCCTCTATATGGCAGAGTAGAAGCACAGAGCACCCCAGCCAAGGTTCCCTATGTGGTAGCAATGGACGAGCAACCACAGCTTAAGCTCTCAGGAGGTGATGTGGGCAGGGAACTTAAATACAATGTGGTCCCCAAGCCCCCACAAAGGAATGTCAACACAATATGTTATGTGCTAACACAGTTCTACATATAAAAATAAGGTTCAAGATATATACATCAATCAATAACACACTTTGCACACTGGCAATTCTACTATGGCAAATATATACAACGTCTATGTGGTACCACACTTACATATTGACTCCTTTAAGATGCATCTACTGCTGAGAGTTATAATGGCATAAAAATCATATAACAATGTGTATCAGCATGGATCATGGGAAGGAAGACAAGTTGGGTTAAACAATGGCAGAATGGTACTTTAGCTACTAAGACACCGTTCTGTGTGAGGATCCCCCCACCTTGGCAACCTGTAATAAAGAGTATTAACAAGCCCAGTCCATTAATGTTCAAATAGTCTTGTTTTCTGGTCAAAATGTTCAACTACCCCAATGTACCTGACTTAGAAGAGTTTCTTCGACGGTCGCGGTGGATCCCTCGTGAGCGGACTCCCTTTAAGGCAGGAGCCACAGGGTGTCGAGATTCCTCGAAGAAATGTAAACACTGTAGTTGAGACAGCAGCTTCGACCTTCGTGGTGCTCGTCGACCATCAATCGTAAACAGTGGGAGTCGGGTGACAGCGTTGGCGTCAATGATCGTGACTCAACCACGGCTGGATTTTGGATCTTCACTCGCCGGCGTCTTTTTGGACTTCCGGTAGTGGTAACTCACCGGCAGATTCTCCTTGGTCGCCGGCGACCTCGACTTTCTCTGGCGGGACAAAGTGGTCGATGGTGATGGCAAGGGAGCCCTTTGTTTTTAATGTTCTTAGGCAAGGTGGTGTATTGCGGCTACGGTCATTGAGCAGCACAGCGTCAAGCTGTCCCCACTTCTGGGCAACACGACGTGACTGGCTTTGTGCGGCTACAGAAATCCTCTGAACCCCATTCAATGATGATGGACTTCGATGGCATTGATGCCCTGTTGCTTTACTTCAAGATTTCTCTGCGGGCCCTGTCTCCTGTCGACAGCCTTTCGGGACTGGCTTCCAGGGTGCCTCAATAAAGATCAGCTTCTGCACGATGTTCCCTTGTAGCTCGGGGAGAGGTCTCCTAGCCAGGTCCTCTCTTGGATCAGTCCTTGACAGACTCGACAGCTTTTAGATTTCATCGACGGAAAGCAGCAGCAACCCTTCTTCTTCCAGCTGGGCTTCAAGGATAAGAAGATTCAAGTTTCAACTTCAGCTTCTGAACAAATAGGGTAGTGAGAGGTCCCCAGATATACACATCTGTCCCTCATTCACACTGCTGAGGCAAGCTCCGTCAGCCAATCAGACAGAAGGGCATTAATGCAGGCAGGCAGCCATTCAGGCTCACAGTGTATTCAGGCCATTCACTTCCACCCAGACACCCATAATAAGGAATGTGGATTTCGGCAAGCACCCATCCTTTCAGCACACCACACTGCATTCATGTCAGTTCCAGGTAGGGCTGTCTTATTCTTTGTGTCACACACACAGATACCAGACATCCATAACATAGAATGTATATTGGTCACACACTCTGTTCACACAGGTCCCACCCAAAGGGGTCACCCACAACATGCAGTCACTGGGAACACTCCAGCTTGTCTGACCTGGACTTCCCCGCAATGCCATATATGGTTCTTCCACCCAACTGCCAGTCAGGGGAAGGCACAGAGTCAGGGCTTCCCAGGAATTTGGGAAAACAAGGTAACAGATGATAAAAATCATGAGGCCATGTTAGGGAGAATTACACAGGGGTGTCATAGTGACGCCCCACCATAGACTCCATACCCTGGGACTGACTACTGTCTCCCAGGGCATGTAAAGTCACCATTGGCTTTACTAGTCCCAAATTATTAACAGAAACCAGTACAAACCATCATATTGTGGACGTACTGGTCGGGGCAATTCGATTGCCCGGGGTCTGTTAGTCGAGGGGGCACGTCTCTGTCCCCCCTGATCGAGTTTTGGCTGGTGGCAGTAGATACTACTTTTTATATTCGACCGCGAATATATCCCTATCGGATTTTCCCATTGTTCGAGGCTACCAACTTTAATTATTTAATTCTCATAGCCTCGAACATACCGCCGGTTTATTTATTTAATATTAATTCGCCGGTTGGTATTTTTTGCCAGGACTCGATTCTAAAATGGCGTTTGTGTTCCCTTCTGTGACTCCAACCCAAGTCGAGCCCTTTGTTCCACTTTTTGGCGGGCTTCTCCACAGAAGCCTCCAAAAGTGGTGCCACTCTGTCTGGGTACCACAGGGGGTGTGCGAGGGGGTTTAGGCACCCTGGACTGAGTCACCTTGGTAACTCAAGTCGCACTCTTGTGTGATTGGCCCAAGTGGTGAGCCGGCCGGCTCACCACTTAGCATGTTTGATTGACAGCTAGGCTGAGTGAATGGGGGTGTGCTGCATAAAAGCAGGGCTTTGGGGACTGGAACTTCAGAAGTCGCCACAGGACCTGAGAATCCGACGAGGGAGAAGCTGAGCCGACCTACCATGAAGACACCACCGGTGGAGCCCTGCTGAACCGACTCACCACTTCCCGACGACAGAGAAGATCTCCCGGTTGGAGGAGCTTCTCCCCTGACTGGTGGGCACAACCAGTTTACCTTCTTCTCTTCGCACCCCAGACCATTTGTGGTCGAATTGCCCGTGCCAAGCACCCCGGCAACCGGATAGCCACTTACCACTCGACCGCGAATAAAAGGACCGCTCCTTTTACCTGAGAACTCCGCGGCTGGTTTCTTCCCTGGCAGTGCAACGGACTCCTGTCTTCCTCCCCGACGAGATCCTCTCTTCCCCCGGACGAAGCACTGACTTGCATCCGCTTCCAGGAACAACTGCTCCCGCTGGAGTATTCTCACCACTTTAAGGTACCGTGTCCGCCAGGCCTCCCTTTCTAAAGATTGCTACACAGTAATAATAACCCCTTAACCTTCTGGACTGGGCTGGCCACCTTGACCCTCTAACTGGTCCCTTTCTTTTGGTCCAACTCTTTTTGAACCTTTGCAAGACTCTTCTGCACTGCAACCATGTGACCTTGGACACATTTTGTTTTGATCCCCTTAAAGTGGATCCGGCCTACTGACTCTAAACTCACGGTGTTACTTTGCCTTGTTGTGTTCGTGAAAAAGTGTTGGGATCTGTTTCAATGTACTCTCTGCTTTTCTCTCCCTTTTAATACAAATTATTAGAGTGCCATCTATGTTAAGCGCTCACCGCTGTCTGAAAATAAGTGGGGTTTTACTTAAGACTTGTCTGATATTCTTCTAAGGGAGTGTATATCTTTTAGTGACCGTGTTTTTGAATTGCTTACTATTAGTGCCTGTGTGTTTTTCTAGATGTGGTTTTAAATAAATAATGATATCTCTTTTACACCAAGCCCTGGTCAGTGTTTACTTGTTCTACTGTGTTCTTTTGACCTATTGTGACTACTCTGTATCCTGCCTAACTCTTCTTGAGGGAGGTCTGACTGCTCAGCCACAGCTACCAAGTGAATCTGTGTGGTGCAGACTGCTACCAAGTTGGTTTACTGCCAAACACCTGTAGTCTTAAATCTTTTGCAGTGGTCCCATAGGGAACTGCACAGGTTTCTGCCTAACACTGGTGTACAGTGGTGGGATTTGTATTGAGTATACACTTTAGAGTGCTTTTTTGAACACTTTAGGACAACTAACCACAGAGCTTAACACAAAAAAACGCTGATTTTCTAACTATGTCTGCTATGGAGAGTTATACCCTAGAATCATTGTCTGCCAAAACTGCTGATTGCTTAAAAGTATTGTGTAGACATAAGAATCTTTCTGAGAAGGGCAAGAAAATGGAATTTATAGAAAGATTGTTAGAAAACCAAAGTCTGGGTGGTACAGAGGAATCTACACCCCCCAGCAAATGTAGAAAACAGTGATGATATTGATCTGAATCAAAGTCTTGATAATGAGTCAGAAGAGGAAAGTGAACCTAATGAAGTTAGCCACTCTGAGCCTCTGTCTGCCTTACCTATTGTACCTAATGGGCCTATACCAGGTCCTACATGTAACGCTGCTTATTTTGAACTTGGAAAAATGAAGCTTGAATTAGAGTACAAACGGTTTTTGGCTCAATCTGAAAGAAACCAAGAGGTAGAGTTCAGGAGAATGAATGCCCAGGCTGCGCAGAAGCAAGCCAAGTTAAGACTCAGAGAAATAAAGCTTAATCATGAACTAGAAATGAAAAAGTTGTCTGTGGAAAATGCTTCTGTCTCCTCTGGTTCCTCTAGGAGTTCCAGTCCCAAAAGACCCCGGATGCCTAAGGAATTAGTGGGTATGTATGAAACTAAGTTGGATTGAAGTGGGAGAATGGAAAACCAGGCTCCCGTCCTTCACCTCTCGCGCCTGGCCTAGAGGGTCACGACCCAAACACCCGCCACGAGAAGAGTTTGCCCATTTACCAGACGACCAGATACCCTGGTACAGGAACATACGGGTGTGTCCATCTGCCTGCCCAGCAGCCCGCACTGGCCATGCCGACACCTGCGGCACGGATCAACTAGACTAAAATCTACACGTCGTTAGAGATGCCATGACGACCTAGACGACGGGAAGCACATCTGTACAACGATACTCACTGGACATTCCCACACCAACCTACACGAAGAATATACTCAGTGCTATGACGTAGGCGACAGGCATATTCACGGACGTGCATCTTTATTATTTTTATATAGGCTTTCAGAATGCAGAAACGCAAGACGCGTCATGAACTTTTACTAGCTTGCTCACGCTTCTCTTTGAAATCAGGTACAATGATGAGAAATATAATAAAGACAATACCGATTATGGAATTATATGCTCCTATAACCTAAAGCACCTGTGCACCAAACGGACAACTTATGCACCGGGCCAAAGTAGGCCTCAAACAAGAGCTCCCGTGAACATCAACAAGACAAGAGTCAGTTGCTGATCCTGCAGAATGAGCTTGGCGAAGCAACCAGCCAAGGTCGCAATGTTGCAAACCCACGTTCCAAGAGCAAATCATCAAAGGCACGATGTTGCAACCTCGCACTCCGCGCACCAACGTTAAAGTCACACCGACAAATTAAACCAGACGCACAGTAGAAAAACAATATTAATTGTGCAGAATTATGCCTCTTTCACGGTCCCTCCCCACGTGATCAAGCCGAAACTGACGAGATGCCAAACCCTGGAGAACAGAGGCGTCTGGATCCCTCGCTACGAGACACTGGCAGATACACTTGAAAGGCTCAATGGACATCTGCAACAGTGGGAAGGGTACCCCGTCTAGCTATGAATAAGTCCTCACATTGTCTGCATGTACCCATAGTGAAACATTGTTGCAACTTACAGGTACACCGAGAGCTGGGAACGACGGTGGTCCCAGGCTGGGAAGCTCACGGGTGCACCAATCAGAACTTGGGGCTCTTATCACTGACGCCAGCACATTTAGCCAATCCTCAGGAGCCTTCATGTAACAATTTTCATGTATCTAATTGTAGGGACAACCCAGATATACCACCTGACTACACCTTGTCCACTAATATCTTTCTCTATATGTGTGCTATACTAACCCTACCACTCGAACACCCAATTAAGAGTGGCGATAGGTTTTTTGTTAACTTTCTGAAGTGACGCAAGTAGCGCGTCATACTACAGTAAAAAGGGCCTGCGAGCCCCACAATTGAGTGTGTGTCAGGACGAACGCGTGCGCTCCTTGACCCATCCCTGCCGTTTTGTCTAATAAACAGCAGAGTCACCTTGCTCCTTGTGTGCGTCTCATACTCTATCTCATCTTATCTGGGATACACACGGGAGGAGTTGGGGCCTCCCTGCCTGGAGGTCTGCGGACGGCCCGGCCGACCCCGGCAGAATTTCCCCCCGACAGGATGTGTTGGATTGGTTACAATTTTTTGAGTATAATCATGGGCTCCAGGACATCACAGGGAATGAGTTACTTCCCTGGTTGTTCTCTAGGCTTCCCCCTGTTGCAACTGATGTGGTAATGGAGTTGGGGGAGGTGGATTAGAAGGATTATGAATGTGTGAAACTAGCTTTGATAGCTAGATTTGGGAAGACCCCTTCCCAGTAACCTAAGAGGTTTAGGACCCTCAAAAAGCATGATGGTACCCCTTGGGCTACCTGGATGAGTGAAAGTTTGAAAAACTTAGAGGGATGGATTAAGGGTTACAGAGTTAACACTTATGAAGGAATGAAGAATCTTGTAATGTTGGAGTCAATTTATGATGCCTGCTCTCCTGAGCTCAGACAGCACTTGGCTGATTCAAAGGAATTAGATTCCAGGAAGTTAGCTAAGGCTGCTGACTTGTGGGTTGCCAACAGGGCCACTCACAAGGATGCTGGGTCTACTCAGAAAAAGGATGAGGGAAAACAGCCAAAGAAGGACTCCAAAGAGAATTCTAATAATTCCAATTCCAAAGAGGGCCCCAAACAAAACCAAAAGGGTAAGCCACAAGGGAAACCAAATCAGGCTAGTGTACCTCCTGGTGCCAAACCAGAAGGAGGTCAGAACAAGCCACCATTCCAGAAAGCATTTGGTAAATGCTTTGTTTGTGGCTCTACTGACCATGTGAAAGGAGATCCCAAATGTAAGGGCAAACCTTCAGGGGTCCAGCTTGTCTCCTTAGCCTTCGCTCCAGAGGAGGAAGTACAAATGGCAAGTGGAAACTTTCTATTACTGGCTGATGAACCCATTGGAGTCTCAGCCAGTGTTTCTTTAGTGTCTCTGGGTTTGTGGGAACAACAGAACTTAGATGTCTATAATTCTATCCCAGATAATGCTAAAGAGAATTATAAGGACAGTGCCCAGGTGAATGGTCAGGAGACCCCTGCCATTAGGGACACTGGGGCCAGCATAACTGTGGTGGACAAATCGTTTTTTCAGGCTGAGGATGTTGCTAAGGCACCCAAACGCCAAAGTCAGAAAAGGGACACCTTAGGGCAGGAAGTCTGCCAATTAAAAGAAAAAATTGAAGAAAATCACCTGGCCTTCCAGGGGCTGGGTGACCTACAAAAAGAGCATCACAACTTGCTAGAGCACGCCAGGAGGGTGGAAGATGCTCTGGCAAGAAAGGAGCAGGCCAGTAGGGAGGGGACTCAGGAGGTAACCCTCCTGCAGCAAAGACTGGCCCAGTATTCCAGGACCAATCAGGAGGCACAGAGAGAGAATGAGGCTCTCTGTCAGCACAATGATAGACTCCAGCAACAGGTAGCCATGCAGGAGAGACTGATAGAGTCTAGTAAGGCCTTGGTTGAGGAACTGAAAGCCCAGGCTCTTGCATTGCAACCAGGAGCAGGGGCTGATAGAGATGAAGTTCGCTGGGAAAGGGAAACACCTGAGCATAACCTCAGGAGCCCTAGTACCAGAGGCCTTCATCTCTCTCAGTCCCTGGACTCTGCCACCCTCATGTCCCCTGGCACACATGAGCACAAGCCATAGGGATGGCAGATTACTATCCAGCCAAAAGGATGGGGCTCATAGGCCAGTACCACCCAGGAATGGATGGGCGGGCATCCGGGTATGGGCACCCAAGCACAGTGCAATTTAGTGGGGAACCCCAGGAGAGTAGGCCCACTAAGGGCATCCTGAAAACCTCTGCCCAGTTAGGTCAGTGGGGGGTACCCAGCAAATCCTGGTAGCAAGGAGGGATCTGAAGACTCCTATGAGCATCACAGGACACAGGAGACCAGGTCCCCACATTCTGCCAGCCATTCCTAGGCTCGCAGAATCCGGGAAAACCTGGAAGATCAGACGGGCACCTCTGGGAGCAGTTCTTCTGAGTCGGAGGATGAATGGACCAGGGTGACCCGAACCAAAAAGGCCAATAAGGCCAAAAAGGCCTTGCTTAAGGACCCCTTAAAACAGATTAAGGCAATCAGGAGTGTCATCACGCCTTATCATAAGAACGCCAAGTATTCTGTTTGGGAACACTTGGAGCTCTATGAGCAAATGATGGAGACTTTCCATTTGAAGGACAGCAGTAGCTGCATCCAGTACGTCAAATGGACATTCTCCCCTGAATACTCCAGTTTCTTTGCGGGGCTGGAGGACCAAAACCATTCAAGATGGTCCACATATAGGGCGGCCATCTTGAAACATTTTTCTGTACATAGAAATCCCCAAGAGGCTCGCAAGGCAGCCTACAATTTGTAATGTGGGGAGGATCAGGCCCCACAAGAATTTGTGCAAGAATTGAAGCATGCCTTTGCGCAGACCACCAGAAGGGTGCGCACGGACAGCAGAGAATTCATCAACAAATTTTTCCATGCTCTTCCCAAGTACATAATGACCCAGCTCATGAGAGATTTTCACGAGAAAAGATCTTTAGACTGGGTCATTGAGCAAGCCACCCGGATCTATGAGGTGCAGAAGCCCATAGAAAATAAAAGTAATGCGCAGAAAAACCCCAAAAACCAACAGCACCCCTGCTGCTGCCAAGGTGGCGGAGGTAAAGGTTGCCCCGTTTTAGATTTGGAGATGGGGGCGCCTAAAAACCTGCCTGCGCAGAACAACTCTAACACCAGAAGACCCTCGGGCTAGTCACAGACGGGGAGTCAAGGAGGTAGTCCCACAAATGGGGTCCCTCGCTCCCCTGATTATGTAAGTCCCTGCTACAAGGGAAACCGACCCATCCTGGGTTATGTGTGGACTCCTCCAGCCCAAGGGGGGGATCCAGTCAAGCAGCTAACCCAGAGTACTTCCCTCCAAACTTCCCACATGAGGGCAGAAATTCACCAAACCCTGGGCCGAACTTTTTCCCCAGGTATCCACAAGGTTTCCAGCCCCAAAACCATCCATCCTTCTTTCCCCAATTCCCTGAGCCCAGACAACCTAATCCGGGAGAGGGGAGGCCAAGGGTGGAGGGGTACCCAAATCTTCCCAACCCAGGGTATTACCAGAGAAGGGATAGCTACCCTTTCCGGGATCAGCCCAGGGGAGAAAACCGGACCCCGTATCAGCCTGAGCGGGTTTCCCAGTTAGAGCGCCAGGTTCAGAACATGGCACAGGATTTGGGCCGCATGCTGAGGGCCCAACAGAACCCTCAGATGAGCATGTTGCGCAGAATGCCCCAAACTCTGGGCCTTTTGCTCCAGAACAATGACGGGGGCAGCACCCCGATAACCCACCGGTTCCCAGGGAGGAGACACAAGGGGAAGGGGGGTGTAAAGCCTTGGAGGAAGCTTCCTTCCCAACTTGTAAACAGCCCCAGGAAAACCAGGAACCGGAAACAAAATCTCCTACCCCTGAAAGTCTGCCACCCAAGGAGCAGAGAGGAGGTAGGAGAAACAAAGGACCCAAACAGACGCACTTTGTGGAGGAGGTACATGTCTTCCAATTTGAGGGACAGGGATCCTCAGAGGATCCTGGGAAAAGGATCTTCTCCTTCAGCGGTGGGGGAACTCCTCCCAAGGAAAAATGGGTCCCAAGGGATTCCAACCCAGACTGGGTAGATGTGGGGATTGAGCTGTCGCCGCCCATCATTCTATCCCAGAACCAACAATACCAAAAAACCATGGGTCAAACCCATCCTGATGACTGCCTCCAAAAAGGGAGGGGTGGCCCAGAACCCGAAACCATTTCCGGTTGCCAACTTTTTCTTTCAGATTCCCCAGGCTCTCCACAGAATTCTGCCCAAATCTCTTCTCTCTCAATGTCCAAAACTAAAAAATTGGCCCACCAGTTGTCCAAAAATGTACATTATCTGTGCCCCCTTGAGGAGAAGGAGGGAAGATATTATGCCCCGGTACAAGTACAGGGGCAGGGGACAATCTTGGCGCTGGTGGACACTGGATTTCAAGCTACCCTTCTGTCCAGAAGGGCCTTTGATGAACTGAATTCAGGTAGGGGGGAGAAGTACCAAATTCCCCTCACCTCTCTTCCTGGATAACTCCAGAACTTTGACAGGAAGGAAATTCCCGTTGAGGGGACTGCAGATTTGGACGTCAAAAATGGGTGACACAAGGTGAAACACCAGATCATAGTAGTGACTCCAGAGGGCACCCCTTGATTACTAGGGAATGACCTCCTGAGAAGGTTGTCACCCCTAATAGATTGCGTAAACAAGGTCCTCTGGACCCAGACTAGCTGACCAATAAAATTAAAACAGAGTGTCAACCATGTTAGTTTAAACGGCACCTGCCACATGGTTGAACAAAAATCTGACCAAGTAGAATTTCACTTCCAGAACAACCAAATTCCAGATGTGACAGTAATAGCGGTAGGGCAACAGACTGGTGATGGGAGGTCCTCTCTATTTCTGAAAATCAACCTTCCTTCCAGTTTAAGGTGGTATTCCACACTGGAAGGAAACACTCTGAAATTCTTTACCAATCCACAATCAGACACTCCCACTCCTATAGTCCAGAAAGATGTGAAATCAGCTCAGAGCCTGGCTGATATTCAGCAAATTGGAGAGCAGTTGTTCATCCCTGTTCAGTTAAATGATGGGAAGGACTCTGTTCTCGCTCGAGTGTGTGTGAACAACGGTAAGAGCTTCATCAGCGAAGCCATGTTCCGCCAACTCCCAAAAGATACAGCCATTCCCACATTCAAACTGATAGACAAATGGGAAATGGGCCTGGAAGCACCTAATTCCAAACATCTCCTGCCAAGCAGGTGTATGCTCAAAATCTCCATTGGCAACAAGAGCATAGTCCATAATTGTTGGGTGGTGCGAGACGTCACTGCCGCCTTTTACTTAGGCAGTGACATTCTCAATCGCTTTGCCATTAGTTTGGACCTAATAAATTTCAAAGCTTGGTCCCGATTAGCGGATAATCCCATGAGCTTTGATGATCCAGAAAAAGCATTTAGGTCAGCTCAATTGCTATCTTATGCAGTCGAAATTCAGATTAAAGAGGAAGTCACCATCCCAGAAAGGACCCGACAATTCTCCCTGGAAGTGAAAGTTAAAAGAGGACAAAAATTGAAAAACCCTGATGCTTATATTCATCTAAATGCTTCTCTCCAATAGCAAGGCTTAGGGGTAAACCCAACACCATTGGTCAACATAGAACATGACACCATTCCAATAGAGGTGGATAACAGCGACTTACAGAGTATTACTCTAGCCGCAGGCACCATTATTGGAAAGGCGGTTGATGACCGACATTTCTCCATTGATTTAGGAAATGAACTGTTAGGACCAATCCCCAAGGACTGTTTTGACAGTGACAGTGATGACAATGCAACACCAGACAGGATCTTTACCCGGCATGGGGGGAACTTCCTGGTGTACACTTCTTGCCCTTACGGTAAGGAAGACGTGACTTGTAACTTCAGAAGGGATGAGGTGATTTTCCAGGTCCATGAGGGCTGCCTTTCCCACCTGAAGCCTCCAGTCCAAATCAGCACTCTGACCAGGGACTTCTCCACCCAGCTGGAGGAGGCCGCTGAGATAGCAAAACCAGAAGTCTTTCCAGGCTTCATCAGATGGTGGAAGAGAGAGTCAACCTAGCTGATGCCTGCGTGACTCTGGAACAGAAGCAAAAGTTGAAACAAGTTTTCTTGGATTTCCAAGATCTCTTTGCGGTAGACTCATATGACTGTGGTCGCACCGACATCCACACAACAACAATTCCCACGGACCCTGGCATGACTCCAGTGTTTGTGAAGCAATATCGCTTGCCTCTCGCATCCATTGAGTCCCTTACTGAAATAATTAAGAACCTTGAGTCCCGGGGATTAATCCGTCCAGTACACAGCACCTTCAATAATCCAGTTCTGGGAATATTGAAGCCAAACGGCCAGTGGAGACTCTGTGCCGACCTTAGGGAGCTCAACAAACGGGTCCATACTTCCCGATGGCCTCTGCCCTACATTGACCAAGGGCTGGCCCAGATTCAGGGGTCACAGGTATATACTGCAATAGACCTGACCAATGGATACTGGACCGTGCCCGTCAGTAGGGAGGACCAATGCAAACTGGCTTTCACCTTTGGGGACCAGCAGTACATATGGACCCAAACTCCCTTCGGATACCTCAACTCCGGCAATGAATTCAAAATTTTCCTACATAAGGCCATGCCCGACCTGGGTGTGAGGGGTAACCTGGCCTATGTAGATGATGTCCTCATCAAAAGTTCATCTGTGGAAGAACACATAGCGGAGATCCGTTATGTTCTGACACAATTGAGGGCCGCCGGAGCAAAACTTTCCTTTCAGAAAGCACAGTGGTGTAGAACCCGTGTTAATTTCTTGGGGCATGAGATTACTCCTCAGGGTCTCTGTCCCCAAGAAAAGAAAGTGGAAGCACTTCAGAAACTGAAGGATCCCACAAATCTGCGGGAACTAAGGAGCCTCCTTGGACTGACTAATTACAGCAGAAAGTTCATTGAGTACTACGCAGAGATCACCAGACCCCTGATTCATCTTTTGAAGGGGGGTCAAGTGGGAATGGGGTCCAGAACAATCCGAGGCAGTAAGACAACTCAAAAGAAGCCTCTCACAAGCGCCTTGCCTAGCTTACCCTGTCAGAAACAAGGAGTTCTTCCTGGAGGCAGGGTTCTCTAATGCGTGCTTGACGGCAGTATTATACCAAAAGCATGACAAGGGTCAATAAAGTCATCTCCTATGCGAGCAAAACTTTATCCTCTGTGGAGGAAAAATTCAACGATTGTGAGAAGGCACTCCTGGCAACGGTCTGGGCATTGACGAATTACCGCCCGTTCATCCAGGGGGGAACACATCATAGTGGAGACTCCACACCAGCCTCTGCAATATCTCCAAAGTGACAGAATCCAGGCCGGAAATGTGAGTAATTCCCGAATTACTTCCTGGATTCTGTCAATGCAAGGCTTTCCTGTGGAGGTCAGATATGGCCAAAACAAGAAGAGTCCCCTCGCGCAAGGTCTGACTGACTTGCATGATTGTGCCAGAGAAAACTGCCTCGAGGACGAAAGTCTGAAAATCAAGGACAACATGGAGGCATACCTTAATTCCCCCCACAAAGTCTTTGAAGAAGACAAGTGTGAGGGAATGTCCACTGTCTATGTGGATGGATGCTCTTACCATGTTGACAACAACAGGGAAAAAGAACTGGTGGCCGGCGTAGGGAATGCATGGGTGAATGAGTCCCCAGAGCCCTCCGCTGGGTACAAAATTGGTCCCCGAAGTAGTCAGGTAACAGAGTTGATGGCTGTGCATCAAGCCATCCTCACTGCTGTCCAACATCAACTCCACGAACTGGTCATAATCACAAATTCGGATTATGTACGGAACGGGTTCGTGGAGTACCTGGTTAATTGGAAAACCAGAGGCATGTTATGTGCTAATAACAATCCCTTGAAACATGGGAAGTTAATCCAAAACATTGATGACCTGGTCACCTCGAATGGGATGACCATCTACTGGAAAAAGATCAAGTGTCATTCAAAAGTAGAGGGACCAGACAAAACTGGAAATGACTTAGCTAATCAGCTGGCCAAAACCGGGGCCATCCGAGGGGATCTAATAGAAATGGAGTCCCTGTTTGGGGAAATCCAGGTCACTGCTATCACTAGGTCCCAGACAAATGCTAACAAAGATCTTTCAACTGCACAATGGAGTAAGGAGACCCCTGATGCTGATTTAATTACGGCTCAAAAGGGGGATCCTATAATTGGTAAGTTTTACCAACACATTGAGGACCCGGAGAACTTTCCCCTGAAGGATACCGATTACATTGGGAAGGAGGACCTTAGAGTGTTGATGAAATGTCCAAAGATGTTCCGAATCCAAGACGGTTTGTTGGTAAGGAAATCCCAAGCTGGCCATGATCAGTGGGTGGTCCCTACCTCATTCCGAAGCCTGATGTTAAGTCACGCCCATGATGCGGCCACCGCCGGTCATAGGGGGTTTCACACAACACTGGAAATCTTAAGAGAGGTTGCATACTGGCCACACATGAGGCAGGACCTCGACCAATACTTGAAGGGGTGTCTGGTGTGTGCACAATTTCAGCCAACATCCCTCACACACCGGGCGCCTCTCCAAAAGAGGGGAATGACACTGCCATGGTCAGATTTACAAATTGACTTTGTAGGTCCCGTGATTCGCTCGTCTAGAGGAAACAAGTACATGTTGACGGTTACATGCATGTTTACCAAGTGGGTGGAATGTCTCCCGGCCCCAAACTGCAAGGCAGAAACAGCAGCTGCCCTGATGATTAACCACATCTTTTCCCATTTTGGTCTACCTCAAAGGATTGAGTCAGACAGGGGTAGCCACTTCACCAGTGAAGTAATGACAAAGATGTGGGACATACTGGGGGTCAAAAGGAAGCTACATATTGCTTACAGGCCAGCTTCTTCTGGAGCAGTGGAGAGATACAACCAAACCATTGTGAGCATCTTAAAAAAGTTTGTGGCAGATTCTGGGCCAAGTTGGGATATCCGATTACCTCTGGTCCTAATGGCCATCACATCTACCCCTTCATCTGCAACTAAAATGTCACCATTTGAGTTGATGACCGGAAGCAAGATGGTGCTTCCCCAGCTTTTGCTCTACAGGATCCAAGAGCAGACATTGATAAATGCCTCCACAACTCACGAGTATGTGGAGAATTTAAGGAAACACCTTCAGCATGCTTTTGCCTATGCTCAGTGGAATCTAGAAAGATCAGCTGATAGCATGAAAACCCACTACGACCTGAAGACCACCAGGAAGGAATATACTGTGGGAGACCGGGTCTATCTATACAATTTCCAAAGGAACTAGGCCAAACAGCGAAAATGTTTGCCTACATGGAAGGGACCGTTTGAAATTATAGACAAGATCTCACCTGTAGCCTATAAGATCTGCATCCCCAAAGGCAGTTTGGCAGAGGGGGAAGATAAGTGGGTCCATATAAATCAGCTAAAGTGTTGACATCCCAGGCACACTCTGCAGCAACTAGAGGAGTCCTCTGCAATACCAGAGGGGACCGCTCCAGATTAATTAAGTTCCAACCCTAAAATATCCCACACATAGGGCCTCATTACGACCCTGTTGCTAATGGTTTAACGGCGCTGTAAAGAGCGTCGGCGCTGTTAAACCATTAGCGCCTGATTACATGGTCCCTTAGCGGGTTGGAGGCTTTAACGCCTGCTTTTTGCAGGTGTTAAAATCCAACCCGCTAAGGGACCTTGGAGCTAATTACGGCAACCGTAATTTACGGTGCCTTAAATAGCGCCTTCCCCATCCCCAGTATGCCCTACGGGGCAAAATGGGAATGGGGAAGGGCAAATGGTGAATGGGGAATTACCGCCCCCGCCAACCTTGTGATGGGGGCGGTAATTCCGCCATCCACCATGCCGAGACCGGCATGGACCATGGTGCTAATAGCCCCATGGTCCAGCGCCTGGGTCGTAATGAGGCCCATAGTGTCTAAAATATTATGATTCTTGTATGCAACTGTCTTTGAATTATATCTTGTTTTTCAAAATAAGAATGCTATGTCTCTTGATTTATAAAATGTACATGCCGCCCCACTATATCAATAGTGGGGGAGAAATGTCTACGAATAGGTATTGCCGCTTTTTCTTTATCATCCTAGGAGAGATGAAACCATGGAGACTGACCAAGGAGAACGATCCGGGGACCGGGAGCAGAGATCCGAGGGGCCCGGGGTACCGCCCAATATTCCCATCAGGACTGGCGAGGAGAACCGATCGAACCACCTGATGGAGGAAAAGATACAGAACTGTGCCATCTACCGGAAGAAGATGAGGCGAACATCCCAGATCTTGCGAGTTCCATCAGTGAAAGTACAGAATGGCCATCGCAAGAGGGGGGGCTTGTGGGATGTTTTACCCATGCAACCAAGCCCTACCACAAAACTGTGCATTACTGGCATTGAAAACATCATGATGGCCAGAACTCCCCAGAAAATGCACAGGGAAAACATGAAGAATAGGCTGCCACCCATTGTTGCCTATGTTGTGAGCACAGGAGGGTATTGCCTAAAACCACCATTGGGCTACACACACAGTAGCCTGAAACCATTGGGAATGGCAAGGCTGATTGCCAAAAGCAACCCAGAGCTGTTGGGAATTCATTTTCTTAATGTCAAAAAGTTGCTAAAATCATGGGCACAAGACCACTCTAAAGATTCAACCTTCCTGTGGGGAGTTCCACATCACCACTCTACTGTAAGGACTCTCATCAAAATAATGTTAAGCAAGGATTATATACTATCAAATAAAATCCCCTTTTTGAATGCATTAATTCAAGACAGATCCCAAAAATGGGTGCAGTACCAGCTGTGTCCACAAACCGGCGCTAGCGGTCTAAACTCTTACAGGAGAGCTGTCTTGCAGAACTGTGCATTGATCAGAAGGAGTCTTAGTTAATTAAAAGTTCAAAGAGTCTCTGTTCATGGGAGGCATTCACACCAGCCCTGAGCAGCAACAGCCAAGGAAATCACAGGTTTCTGTTAATCAAATGCAGAGTGGCCCCCCTGGTCTGTTGACCTCAGCCTGCTGGACCCAACACAATAGACCCTTGCAATTGAATGGGGTATGTTGATTTTCAGTGTGGACTGTAAACAGAGCCCTGCCTGGAAGGAGAGACATGTGTTTCCTGACTTACCCAGTTTCTGGGGGTGGGCTCAGACACTTTTGTGGAATCATATTGCAGCAAATATATGTTTAAGTTAAATGCTTCTAAAATATTGTATTAAGCTTACAAAAATGGGACATTTGGAGATCCTTAATCGAAGAAATGTACCCACGATTCAAGACTTGATTCAACTTTGTACCATGTTCTGAGGCAAAACCCCGCTATTTATTGATACTACAGACACTGTGTTTATGCTAGACACCTAGTAAATTAATGGAATATGGGTAGAAAGGCGGTGTACATGTGTGCCATTTTTGGTAAACGTCCGATATTGGAAAACCAACTAAAAACGAAGATAAGTTGCCATTTGTGAATGCAAGCCCTCAGGAAGATCAGAGTTGGGCCAGAATGTACCTTAAGTCAGCTGTAATATGTACGTGTAATGTCAAACAACTGTGTATCTGGGAAGTATGTGTAGTTATGAAAAATGATTTTCTAAGCAAAAGTAAAGGGGCGTTCTTCAATAGATCATAAATGGCTGACATCACACTGACACTCCATTTCCTTCACCCAATCAAGGAGGAGAGGGGAACTTGGCCAATGATAAGTCGTGAAGGGCAGGCTTAGCTATGTCCAGGCACACACCCATTTGCAAAACACATAAAAAGAGCCACTGGAAGCCAGATAGGATTTTTCTTTTTCACTTTCTGCGGAGCATTTTGACAGACAACTCCACATCCAGACTTCAGACTTCACATCCAGAGACTCCTGACTCCAGAACAAAACTCCAAGAACTCTAGAACCCAACAGCTGAACTCCTATCAGCAGGCCTTCAAAACCTAGCAACCAAACCAAACTATTCAGACAGCCGGGCTGAGCTGTCTGATTCTGGCTAGTACCCTGTGCCAGTACCCAGAAATCAGTGCTGAATCCAGAACCACAGACTAAACCAAAAAGCAGAGCTGTACCCAGACCAGACCGCTGTGAGCAGAACCGGTGCCTGACAGACCCAGAAGGCAGAATTATCCAGTGAGCAGAACCAGGCAGAGACCGTCCGTGGTGAGGGAACCGCAGTCCAATCCTGAGCCGATCCGTGGCGAAGTCGCATTCCTGTCCAAAATAAAGTGTGAGTACCGCCAGAACTGTGCAAAACCCAATCTCTTAGTTTAAAATAATCTAATTTAAACTATTTTAACCTATTGAGAACTGCATCCTAGAAATCTTGTGTTCCTTCTGTGATCTCAAACCTGAAAACTGTCATCTGTCATTCTGGGCTTGACTTTTCTTTTGAGAATCTACCTTCACGAAATAGTCCGTATCTCTGGAACCGTTTGTCCTAGGAACAAAATGTAACTTTAATCTTAAAGCTAAGATTCTGGGCTTTCCAAAGAACCCAGAACAGACTTTCTATTCATTATACTTTACCCATAATCGCGCTCGACGCACTGAGAAAAATTGCCACGAATTGCGATTTGGCTAAATTTCTTCACTTGGCAAAATAGCAGCTCCTTGCTTTCCTTTGCTGAAATTCGTTTGCCACCCGACAATCATTCATAGAGCATTGCTAAAGTGATCCTGAACTAATACAAAGTAGCTATCACCCACCCTGAACCTCTAGAGGGAATTAAAATCATTTTAGCATATTTTTCACTTCTTTGCATACCACCTTTAAAGTACTTTGCCTGTGTTTAAAATCATCCCCGTTGATCTAAGCTTGCTAGGGGGGAACTGAATTGAGATTGTACTGTGATTGTATTCCTGAAGACTGTGTGTGTCACTTCCACCTCCTTACATTGCATAGAGGGGTGGGTGAATTGCCAAAAGGGGAAAAGTGATTATATTATGTTTTGCTGAAATCATATCAAGTTTATTCCTGTGTTGCTTCTTTTCCACCTTGCAGCTCCTTGTACCATATAAAGCATTCTCAGCTACCTTATCCTCTATACTACTCCTAAGTAATTACCCAGTGTGCTAGTATCACATCATCCATTGTTGATCACTCACTGTCATATGTCTAAGTGTGATATCAATTATTAATTTATTATAAAAGTGCGATATATATATATATTGTTTAATTCCCAAATAAACCTTTTAAATTTGCAAAACAAACGTACTTCTTGGCTCAGTGGGGTCAGGGGGATTCTAAGAGAGGGGTGTTATATAAGGGTTGTCATCCAGAGTACACGAACTGGACATAAAAATATATAAATAAGGGCTTCCCTTGAGCCATCCCAGACAAGGCACTGACTTAGTGGGACTGCTTGATTGGAGTCTTTAACAAAGTGGAGGCTCGTAGCCGGGGATTCTGGATTAGATCTATCACTTGTGCAGATTAATACAGTGTGCCAGCTGACAGGATACATATCCGGTTAGATCACCACGCTGCGTTACGCTGTAAAGCACTCCTCAAAGGAACGCTCTAAGGAAACGGTCTGCTTTGCAAAATAAAATACAAACTTCTGTAAGTCAGGAAGGAACTCAAATTCCAGAATGACGACACTGGCAGACATCAAAATAGCCAGAGAGCACTTCTTACATAAGATATTTGTGAGAGGTGAATGGACTGAGCAGGGCCAGGATGCGTGGTTGCAGGCAATCACACAACAGGTCACTGCAACTGGGTTAGATATCTGGAGAGATCAGGGTCCCTTACATGTGGCCCTGAGTGAACTATACATGGCTCCTAAAGCTAAAGATGAACACGACAAGATGGTTAGGATAGCAGCATATTTGCATCTATCTATATATGGGAGCCATGCAGGACAAATGTGCTGAAGGCCAAAATCTGGCAAATAGGCAACAGATCGCGTTAGCGAAGGCCCAATCTGACCTGGTCTCTTCTGAGCAGAGGATGCACAGAAGCCAGGAGACAGAAAATGAGAGCAGACAGTATCTCATTAAAATCAAAGAGGACATGTGTATCCTGCAACAGGAAAAGTCTGACCAGGATACCAGATTTCTGGCCTTGCAGAAGGAGTACCAAGAAGGTTTGGGCTCCCTACTGCAGAGCCAGAAAAAGCTGGAGCAACAATTAGATTTCAATAGGGCATGTGCTGAGCTGGTAGCCACCCTGCAAATTCGACTAGACAGAGAGAAAGAGGAAAGCAATAAATTGATTTTGAAAGGCCTGGATACCCAGGCAGAGTTTGATCAAGAACGGCAGAAAGCTGGTGCCTTTCAAAGGCAGAGGGAGGACCTGGCGGCACAGATGCAGGCTCTTAGTCAGGAAAGGGACACCTTAGGCCAGGAAGTCTGCCAATTAAAAGAAAAAATTGAAGAAAATCACCTGGCCCTCCAGGGGCTGGGTGACCTCCAAAAAGAGCATCACGACTTGCTAGAGCACGCCAGGAGGGTGGAAGATGCTCTGGCGAGAAAGGAGCAGGCCAGTAGGGAGGGGACTCAGGAGGTAACCCTCCTGCAGCAAAGACTGGCCCAGTATTCCAGGACCAATCAGGAGGCACAGAGAGAGAATGAGGCTCTCTGTCAGCACAATGATAGGCTCCAGCAACAGGTAGCCATGCAGGAGAGACTGATAGAGTCTAGTAAGGCCTTGGTTGAGGAACTGAAAGCCCAGTCTCTTGCATTGCAACCAGGAGCAGGGGCTGATAGAGATGAAGTTTGCTGGGAAAGGGAAACACCTGAGCATAACCTCAGGAGCCCTAGTACCAGAGGCCTTCATCTCTCCCAGTCCCTGGACTCTGCCACCTTCATGTCCCCTGGCACACATGAGCACAGGGCCATAGGGATGGCAGATTACTATCCAGCCAAAAGGATGGGGCTCATAGGCCAGTACCACCCAGGAATGGATGGGCGGGCATCCGGGTATGGGCACCCAAGCACAGTGCAATTTAGTGGGGAACCCCAGGAGAGTAGGCCCACTAAGGGCATCCTGAAAACCTCTGCCCAGTTAGGTCAGTGGGGGGGGGTACCCAGCAAATCCTGGTAGCAAGGAGGGATCTGAAGACTCCTCTGAGCATCACAGGACACAGGAGACCAGGTCCCCACATTCTGCCAGCCATTCCCAGGCTCGCAGAATCCGGGAAAACCTGAAAGATCAGACGGGCACCTCTGGGAGCAGTGCTTCTGAGTCGGAGGATGAATGGACCAGGGTGACCTGAACCAAAAAGGCCAATAAGGTCAAAAGGTCCTTGCTTAAGGACCCCTTAAAACAGATTAAGGCAATCAGGAGTGTCATCACGCCTTATGATAAGAACGCCAAGTATTCTGTTTGGGAACACTTGGAGCTCTATGAGCAAATGATGGAGACTTTCCATTTGAAGGACAGCAGTAGCTGCATCCAGTACGTCAAATGGACATTCTCCCCTGAATACTCCAGTTTCTTTGCGGGGCTGAAGGACCAAAACCATTCAAGATGGTCCACATATAGGGCGGCCATCTTGAAACATTTTTCTGTACATAGAAATCCCCAAGAGGCTCACAAGGCAGCCTACAATTTGCAATGTGGGGAGGATCAGGCCCCACAAGAATTCGTGCAAGAATTGAAGCGTGCCTTTGCGCAGACCACCAGAAGGGTGCGCACGGACAGCAGAGAATTCATCAACACATTTTTCCATGCTCTTCCCAAGTACATAATGACCCAGCTCGTGAGAGATTTTCACGAGAAAAGATCTTTAGACTCGGTCATTGAGCAAGCCACCCGAATCTATGAGGTGCAGAAGCCCATAGAAAATAAAAGTAATGCGCAGAAAAACCCCAAAACCAACAGCACCCCTGCTGCTGCCAAGGTGGCAGAGGTAAAGGTTGCCCCCGTTTTAGATTTGGAGATGGGGGCGCCTAAAAACCTGCCTGCGCAGAACAACTCTAACACCAGAAGGCCCTTGGGCTAGTCACAGACGGGGAGTCAAGGAGGTAGTCCCACAAATGGGGTCCCTCGCTCCCCTGATTATGTAAGTCCCTGCTACAAGGGAAACCGACCCATCCTGGGTTATGTATGGACTCCTCCAGCCCAAGGGGGAGATCCAGCCAAGCACCTAACCCAGAGTACTTCCCTCCAAACTTCCCACAGTAGGGCAGAAATTCACCAAACCCTGGGCCGAACTTTTTCCCCAGGTATCCACAAGGTTTCCAGCCCCAAAACCATCCATCCTTCTTTCCCCAATTCCCTGAGCCCAGACAACCTAATCCAAGAGAGCGGAGGCCAAGGGTGGAGGGTACCCAACTCTTCCCAACCCAGGGTATTACCAGAGAAGGGATAGCTACCCTTCCCGGGATCAGCCCAGGGGAGAAAACCGGACCCCGTATCTGCCTGAGCGGGTTTCCCAGTTAGAGCGCCAGGTTCAGAACATGGCACAGGATTTGGGCCGCATGCTGAGGGCCCCACAGAACCCTCAGATGAGCATGCCAGCGCAGAATGCCCCAAACTCTGGGCCTGGTGCTCCAGAACAATGACGGGGGCAGCACCCCGATAACCCACCGGTTCCCAGGGAGGAGACACAAGGGGAACGGGGGTGTAAAGCCTTGGAGGAAGCTTCCTTCCCAACTTGTAAACAGCTCCAGGAAAACCAGGAACCGGAAACAAAATCTCCTACCCCTGAAAGTCTGCCACCCAAGGAGCAGGGAGGAGGTAGGAGAAACAAAGGACCCAAACAGACCCACTTTGTGGAGGAGGTACAGGTCTTCCAATTTGAGGGAGAGGGATCCTCAGAGGATCCTTGGAAAAGGATCTTCTCCTTCAGCGATGGGGGAACTCCTCCCAAGGAAAAAGGGGTCCCAAGGGATTCCAACCCAGACTGGGTAGATGTGGGGATTGAGCTGTCGCCGCCCATCATTCTATCCCAGAACCAACAATACCAAAATCCAATGGGTCAAACCCATCCTGATGACTGCCTCCAAAAAGGGAGGGGTGGCCCAGAACCCGAAACCATTTCCGGTTGCCAACTTTTTCTTTCAGATTCCCCAGGCTCTCCACAGAATTCTGCCAAAATCTCTTCTCTCTCAATGTCCAAAACTAAAGAATTGGCCCACCAGTTGTCCAAAAATGTACATTATCTGTGCCCCCTTGAGGAGAAGGAGGGAAGATATTATGCCCCGGTACAAGTACAGGGGCAGGGTACAATCTTGGCGCTGGTGGACACTGGATCTCAAGCTACCCTTCTGTCCAGAGGGCCTTTGATGAACTGAATTCAGGTAGGGGGAGAAGTACCAAATTCCCCTCACCTCTCTTCCTGGACAACTCCAGAACTTTGACGGGAAGGAAATTCCCGTCGAGGGGACTGCAGATTTGGACATCAAAATTGGGCGACCCAAGGTGAAACACCTGGTCATAGTAGTGACTCCAGAGGGCACCCCTTGTTTACTAGGGAATGACCTCCTGAGAAGGTTGTCATCCCTAATAGATTGCGTAAACAAGGTCCTCTGGACCCAGACTAGCTGACCAATAAAATTAAAACAGAGTGTCAACCATGTTAGTTTAAACGGCACCTGCCACATGGTTGAACAAAAATCTGACCAAGTAGAATTTCACTTCCAGAACAACCAAATTCCAGACGTGACAGTAATAGCAGTAGGGCAACAGACTGGTGATGGGAGGTCCTCTCTATTTCTGAAAAACAACCTTCCTTCCAGTTTAAGGTAGGATTCCACACTGGAAGGAAACACTCTGAAATTCTTTACCAATCCACAATCAGACACTCCCACTCCTATAGTCCAGAAAGATGTGAAATCAGCTCAGAGCCTGGCTGATATTCAGCAAATTGGAGAGCAGTTGTTCATCCATGTTCAGTTAAATGATGGGAAGGACTCTGTTCTCGCTCGAGTGTGTGTGAACAACGGTAAGAGCTTCATCAGCGAAGCCATGTTCCGCCAACTTCCAAAAGATCCAGCCATTCCCACATTCAAACTGATAGACAAATGGGAAATGGATCTGGAAACACCCAATTCGAAACATCTCTTGCCAAGCAGGTGTATGCTCAAAATCTCCATTGGCAACAAGAGCATAGTCCATAATTGTTGGGTGGTGCGAGACGTCACTGCCGCCTTTTACTTAGGCAGTGACATTCTCAATCGCTTTGCCATTAGTTTGGACCTAATAAACTTCAAAGCTTGGTCCCGATTAGCGGATAATCCCATGGGCTTTGATGATCCAGAAAAAGCATTTATGTCAGCTCAATTGCTACCTTATGCAGTCGAAATTCAGATTAAAGAGGAAGTCACCATCCCAGAAAGGACCCGACAATTCTCCCTGGAAGTGAAAGTTAAAAGAGGACAAAAATTGAAAAACCCTGATGCTTATATTCATCTAAATGCTTCTCTCCAATAGCAAGGGTTAGGGGTAAACCCAACACCATTAAACATAGAACATTCCAATAGAGGTGGATAACAGCGACTTACAGAGTATTACTCTAGCCGCAGGCACCATTATTGGAATGGCGGTTGATGACTGACATTTCTCCATTGATTTAGGAAATGAACTGTTAGGACCAATCCCCAAGGACTGTTTTGACAGTGACAGTGATGACAATGCAACACCAGACAGGATCTTTACCCGGCAATGGGGGGAAGTTCCTGGTGTACACTTCTTTCCCTTATGGTAAGGAAGACGTGACTTGTAACTTCAGAAGGGATGAGGTGATTTTCCAGGTCCATTAGAGTTGCCTTTCCCACCTGAAGCCTCCAGTCCAAATCATCACTCTGACCAGGGACTTCTCCACCCAGCTGGAGGAGGCCGCTGAGATAGCAAAACCAGAAGTCTTTCCAGGCTTCAGGCAGATGGTGGAAGAGAGAGTCAACCTAGCTGATGCCTGGGTGACTGTGGAACAGAAGCAAAAGTTGAAACAAGTTTTCTTGGATTTCCAAGATCTCTTTGCGGTAGACTCATATGACTGTGGTCGCACCGACATCCACACAACAATTCCCACGGACCCTGGCATGACTCCAGTGTTTGTGAAGCAATATCGCTTGCCTCTCGCTTCCATGGAGTCCCTTACTGAAATAATTAAGAACCTTGAGTCCCGGGGAATAATCCGTCCAGTACACAGCACCTTCAATAATCCGGTTCTGGGAATATTGAAGCCAAACGGCCAGTGGAGACTCTGTGCTGACCTTAGGGAGCTCAACAAACGGGTCCATACTTCCCGATGGCCTCTGCCCTACATTGACCAAGGGCTGGCCCAGATTCAGGGGTCACAGGTATATACTGCAATAGACCTGACCAATGGATACTGGACCGTGCCCGTCAGTAGGGAGGACCAATACAAACTGGCTTTCACCTTTGGGGACCAGCAGGTCATATGGACCCGAACTCCCTTCGGATACCTCAACTCCGGCAATGAATTCAAAATTTTCCTACATAAGGCCATGCCCGACCTGGGTGTGAGGGGTAACCTGGCTTATGTAGATGATGTCCTCATCAAAAGTTCATCTGTGGAAGAACACATAGCGGAGATCCGTTCTGTTCTGACACAATTGAGGGCCGTCGGAGCAAAACTTTCGTTTCAGAAAGCACAGTGGTGTAGAACCCGTGTTAATTTCGTGGGGCATGAGATTACTCCTCAGGGTCTCTGTCCCCAAGAAAAGAAAGTGGAAGCACTTCAGAAACTGAAGGATCCCACAACTCTGCGGGAACTAAGGAGCCTCCTTGCACTGACTAATTACAGCAGAAAGTTCATTGAGGGCTACGCAGAGATCACCAGACCCCTGATTCATTTTTTGAAGGGGGGGGGTCAAGTGGGAATGGGGTCCAGAACAATCCGAGGCAGTAAGACAACTCAAAAGAAGCCTCTCACAAGCGCCTTGCCTAGCTTACCCTGTCAGAAACAAGGAGTTCTTCCTGGAGACAGGGTTCTCTAATACGTGCTTGACAGCAGTATTATACCAAAAGCAGGACAAAGGTCAATAAAGTAATCTCCTATGCAAGCAAAACTTTATCCTCTGTGGAGGAAAAATTCAAAGATTGTGAGAAGGCACTCCTGGCAACGGTGTGGGCATTGACGAATTACCGCCCGTTCATCCAGGGGGAACACATCATAGTGGAGACTCCACACCATCCTCTGCAATATCTCCAAAGTGACAGAATCTGGGCCGGAAATGTGAGTAATTCCTGAATTACTTCCTGGATTCTGTCAATGCAAGGCTTTCCTGTGGAGTTCAGATATGGCCAAAACAAGAAGAGTTTCCACGCGCAAGGTCTGGCTGACTTGCATGATTGTGCCAGAGAAAACTGTCTCGAGGACGAAAGTCTAAAAATCAAGGACAACATGGAGGCATACCTTAATTCCCCCCACAAAGTCTTTGAAGAAGACAAGTGTGAGGGAATGCCCACTGTCTATGTGGATGGATGCTCTTACCATGTTGACAACAACAGGGAAAAAGAACTGGTGGCCGGCGTAGGGAATGCATGGGTGAATGAGTCCCCAGAACCCTCCGCTGGGTACAAAATTGGTCCCTGAAGTAGCCAGGTAACAGAGTTGATGGCTGTGCATCAAGCCATCCTCACTGCTGTCCAACATCAACTCCACTATCTGGTCATAATCACAGATTCGGATTATGTACAGAACGGGTTCGTGGATTACCTGGTTAATTGGAAAACCAGAGGCATGTTATGTGCTAATAACAAACCCTTGAAACATGGGAAGTTAATCCAAAACATTGATGACCTGGTCACCTCGAATGGGATGACCATCTACTGGAAAAAGATCAAGGGTCATTCCAAAGTAGAGGGACCAGATAAAACTGGAAATGACTTAGCTGATCAGCTGGCCAAAACCGGGGCCATCCAAGGGGATCTAATAGAAATAGAGTCCCTGATGGGGGAAATCCAGGTCACTGCTATCATAGGTCCCAGACAAATGCTCACAATGATCTTTCAACAGCACAATGGAGTAAGGAGACCCCTGATGCTGATTTAATTATGGCTCAAAAGGGGGATCCAATAATTGGTAAGTTTTACCAACACATTGAGGACCCTGAGAACTTTCCCCTGAAGGATACTGATTACATTGGGAAGGAGGACCTTAGAGTGTTGATGAAATGTCCAAAGATGCTCCCGAATCCAAGATGGTTTGTTGGTAAGGAAATCCCAAGCTGGCCATGATCAGTGGGTGGTTCCTACCTCATTCTGAAGCCTGATGTTAAGTCACGCCCATGATGCGGCCACCGCCGGTCATAGGGGGTTTCACACAACACTGGAAATCTTAAGAGAGGTTGCATACTGGCCACACATGGGGCAGAAACTCAACCAATACTTGAAGGGGTGTCTGGTGTGTGCACAATTTCAGCCAACATCCTTCACACACCGGACGCCTCTCCAAAAGAGGGGAATGACACTGCCATGGTCAGATTTACAAATTGACTTTGTAGGCCCCGTGATTCACTCGTCTAGAGGAAACAAGTACAGGTTGACGGTTACATGCTTGTTTACCAAGTGGGTGGAATGTCTCCCGGCCCCAAACTGCAAGGCAGAAACAGCAGCTGCCCTGATGATTAACTACATCTTTTCCCGTTTTGGTCTACCTCAAAGGATTGAGTCAGACAGGGGTAGCCACTTCAGCAGTGAAGTAATGACAAAGATTTGGGACATACTGGGGGTCAAAAGGAAGCTACATATTGCTTACAGGCCAGCTTCTTCTGGAGCGGTGGAGAGATACAACCGAACCATTGTGAGCATCTTAAAAAAGTTTGTGGCAGATTCTGGGCCAAGTTGGGATATCCGATTACCTCTGGTCCTAATGGCCATCAGATCTACCCCTTCATCTGCAACTAAAATGTCACCATTTGAGTTGATGACCGGAAGCAAGATGGTGCTTCCCCAGCATTTGCTCTACAGGATCCAAGAGCAGACATTGATAAATGCCTCCACAACTCACGAGTATGTGGAGAATTTAAGGAAACACCTTCAGCATGTTTTTGCCTATGCTCAGCGGAATCTAAGAAGGTCAGCTGATAGCATTTAAACCCACTACGACCTGAAGACCACCAGGAAGGAATATACTGTGGGAGACAAGGTCTATCTATACAATTTCCAAAGGAACTAGGCCAAACAGCGAAAATGTTTGCCTACATGGAAGGGACCGTTTGAAATTATAGACAAGATCTCCCCTGTAGCCTATAAGATCCGCATCCCCAAAGGCAGTTTGGCAGAGGGGGAAGATAAGTGGGTCCATATAAGTCAGCTAAAGTGTTGCCATCCCAGGCACACTCTGCAGCAACTGGAGGAGTCCTCTGCAATACCAGAGGGGACCGCTCCAGATTAATTACGTTCCAACCCTAAAATATCCCACATATAGGGCCTCATTACGACCCTGGCGCTAATGGTTTAATGGTGGCGTAAAGAGCGTTGGCGCCTTTAAACCATTAGCGCCTGATTACAAGGTCCCTTAGTGGGTTGGAGGCTTTAACGCCTGCTTTTTGCAGGTGTTAAAATCCAACCCGCTAAGGGACCTTGGAGCTAATTACGGCAACCATAATTTACGGTGCCGTAATTAGCGCCTTCCCCATCCCCATTATGCCCTATGGGGCAAAATGGGAATGGGGAAGGGCAAATGGTGAATGGGGAATTACCGCCCCCGCCAACCTTGTGATGGGGCGGTAATTCCGCCATCCACCATGCCGGAGACCGGCATGGACCATGGTGCTAATAGCACCATGGTCCAGCGCCTGGGTCGTAATGAGGCCCATAGTCTCTAAACTATTATGATTCTTGTATGCAACTGTCTTTGAATTATATCTTGATTTTCAAAATAAGAATGCTATGTCTCTTGATTTATAAAATGTACATGCCGTCCCACTATATCAATAGTGGGGGATAAAATGTGTATGAATAGGTATTGCCGCTTTTGCTTTATCATCCTAGGAGAGATGAAACCATGGAGACTGACCAAGGAGAACGATCCGGGGACCGGGAGCAGAGATCCGAGGGGCCCGGGGTACCGCCCAATATTCCCATCAGGACTGGCGAGGAGAACCGATCGATCCACCTGATGGAGTAAAAGATACAGAACTGTGCCATCTACCGGAAGAAGATGAGGCGAACATCCCAGATCTTGTGAGATCCATCAGTGAAAGTACAGAATAGCCATCGCAAGAGGGGGGGCTTGTGGGATGTTTTACCCATGCAACCGAGCCCTACCACAAAAACTGTGCATTACTGGCATTGAAAACATCATGATGGCCAGAACTCCCCAGAAAATGCACAGGGAAAACATGAAGAATAGGCTGCCACCCATTTTTGCCTATGTTGTGAGCACAGGAGGGTACTGCCTAAAACCACCATTGGGCTACACACACAGTAGCCTGAAACCATTGGGAATGGCAAGGCTGATTGCCAAAAGCAACCCAGAGCTGTTGGGAATTCATTTTCTTAATGTCAAAAAGTTGCTAAAATCATGGGCACAAGACCACTCTAAAGATTCAACCTTCCTGTGGGGGGTTCCACATCACCACTCTACTGTAAGGACTCTCATCAAAATAATGTTAAGCAAGGATTATATACTATCAAGTAAAATCCCCTTTTTGAATGCATTAATTCAAGACAGATTCCAAAAATGGGTGCAGTACCAGCTTTGTCCACAAACCGGCGCTAGCGGTCTAAACTCTTACAGGAGAGCTGTCTTGCAGAACTGTGCATTGATCAGAAGGAGTCTTAGTTAATTAAAAGTTCAAAGATTCTCTGTTCATGGGAGGCATTCACACCAGCCCTGAGCAGCAACAGCCCAGGAAATCACAGGTCTCTGTTTATCAAATGCAGAGTGGCCCCCTGGTCTGTTGACCTCAGTCTACCGGACCCAACACAATAGACCCTTGCAATTGAATGGGGTATGTTGATTTTCAATGTGGACTGTAAACAGAGCCCTGCCTGGAAGGAGAGAAATGTGTTTCCTGATTTACCCAGTTTCTGGGGGTGGGCTCAGACACTTTTGTGGAATCATATTGCAGCAAATATATGTTTAAGTTAAATGCTTCTAAAATATTGTATTAAGCTTACAAAAATGTGCAATTTGGAGATACTTAATCTAAGAAATGTACCCACAATTCAAGACTTGATTCAACTTTGTACCATGTTCTGAGGCAAAACCCCGCTATTTATTGATACTACAGACACTGGGCCTCATCACGACCTGGGCGGTAACCCTTAAAATCGGCGGTAGCGCTCATAGCGCCAATTTTTAGGGTCCGTCGGATCACGACTCCAAATACCGCCGGCGCAATAACAGTTGACGCAAGGACAGCCGGCTGTACAAGCGCCGGCCACAAGAGCGCCAGGAACCTTTAGCGCTAAAACATCATCGATCAGGAGTACGGCGTAAGCGCTATTAGCGCCATAAAAGCGGCAGAAAATCTGCCGAAAATACCTCCAGCAAAAAGCTGGAGGTAACAGTGCACAGGCCACAGCAATGAGGGCCCAGGTGTAAGCAATGCAATCTAGAGGCCTACAAAGGACCCACCCATGCACAACACCCCCTCCCCAACACCATGCTGCCATTTGGAGCCGGGAGCCTTGATGTCGACTTCTACCTGCTGTGCCTGGAGCTAGAGAGGCCAGTCAACCAGGCCAGGGCCCTGGGAGTGCAGGGGGCAATGGGGATGAGGAGAAGGAGGAGGAGAGCAGCAGCAGCAAGGCGCCCAGCCATCCACAGGGTCAGGCCAACACCCTGGGCCCTAACTGATGGTCAGTTGGTGACAGAATCTCGGCTGGACAGGGCAACCATCACCCAGTTGCTGGACACAATCCAGGGTGACATATGCAGCCGCATAGCCACCAGCACAGCAGTACCTCCCCTAGTGAAGCTCGTGTCTGTGCTTCTCTTACTTAGGACTGGCAGCTACCAACATACCGTTGCCATGATGCATGGAATGGCCCAGTCCACATTCAGTGCCATGCTGGCACAGGTGCTTGATGCACTGTTGAATCATGTGAACGAAAACATTGCATTGCCAGCCACACAGGCACATGTGCACCAGCTAAAGGGTCAATCCCATGCCATTGCCCAAGTCCCGAATGTAATAGCAGCCCTGGACTGCACACATGTGGAACTTGTACCACCCCAGGCACATGAGGCTGCCTACAGAAACCGGAAACAGTACCATTCCCTCAATGTGCAGATGACATGTGGCCCTGACCTCACCTTCAGCCACTGCTGTGCCCGCTACCCAGTTATCCACCCACAACTCCATGGTCCTACGCAACAGTACCCTGCCAGCGTACATGGAAAGGCACCGAGGCCAAAACACATGGCTACTGGGTGAGTACAAATGTATACCACAAAGCATGTCAATCCACAACTGATGGTGCCTGTCACAGAATCCATCATTCCCAATGGGCAGCAGCATCACAGCAGCATACACATCCAAGCAGCTTGCACGATGAACCTTGGACATGTCCAACACAGCAGAACACACCCATGCAGGATGTAAGACATGTGGTGGCACAGTGAGATATGGAAGCCCCACCACAAAAAGGCATCCTGTGTGAGTAGCACCATGGCTCCCAACACTGACACAGTACAGATATCCCAGCCTGGCCATCCGACAGCAATGAAATACCAAACCATCAGCTGGCACATCCACGAATGCTCCACACATCAGTAGGCCGATTGATGACAATGTACATCCCACAAACACTGTCCCCAAAATGGCCATGGGAATGCATGGAGAACAGTACAGAATAGTGAAGAGCAGCAAATGCAACTGTAGGCCAATGGATTAGCAATGACACATGAGGCAGCCACTTCTGTCAAGCAGAAGTAGATGGAAGGGCCCCCTCATCCTGCGACATGTGAATGAGTACTGTTACATATCGAAACATAGCCGTACCAAGTGGAGAGTACCCCATTCAATTGTGCCCATAGGACAGCGCACTCCACAATGTCATAGTCCAAATGACAAATATTGCAAAATTACAGTGACGACAGGGCTCTGTACACCCACTGGACTTACCTTGTCCCCATACCGGCTTTCTCTCCCCTACAGATGAATCTGGATATCCCCAGTACACGTGGCTCATTACCCCTGTGCGTCACCCACACACACGGCTGCGGAGCGGGCATACAACCTTGGCCATGCCCGTACACGGATCTGCGTGGAGAGGGCATTTGGACTTTTGAAGGCACGCTCCTGGTGCCTCGACCGCACGGGAGGTGCTATGATGCATGCACCCGAAGAAGTTGTGAAATCTTACTGACATGTGCCATGCTGCACAACATCTGTTGTCGCAGAAATGTGCCACTGCCCCCTGATGCTCATGTGCAGCCACCTGAGGATGGTAGTGAGGGCGATGAAGTGCCAGAAGGTGTAGCACATGCACAAAGGGTGGGCCTGAGGGAAGAGAGGTTGGCCAGACAGGGATTGATTGATGGATTCTTTTCGAAATGGGTAATAGGTAAATGGTGACTTCTACATCAAATTGCATTTGTAACAATCACTACTGTCCATGCATTGTGATTTTTGTAACGTGATTTATTTTCCCTCAAACAATCCCCCCTACCCCCAGTGAACACCCAACAATCCCCCCCCCCAGTGAGCATCCAACAATCCCCCCTGCCCCAAGTGAGAATCCAACAATCCCCCCTCCCCCCAGTGAGCATCCAACAATCCCCCCTCCCCCCAGTGAGCATCCAACAATCCCCCCTGCCCCCAGTGTACAACCCCCAACTGTGCTGTTGCCTGATCAGGCCCACACCAATGATGCCATGCACTGCTATGATGGGCGCGGGCGCTCCCCTCTCCCAGGACCCTCCGGTGTGTGTGCCCTCAAGTGGCGCATGGACCGGCGCCTTGGAGATGGTTCCAGTGAACCATCTGTTGGTGTGGTTGAAGTTGAGGGCACAGAAGCGCTGGCCATCATGTGCTGGCGCATGAGGGCATTTGCCTCGTGTTGTTGTTCTGCTAGTGCAGACACAGCCTCCGTGAGTTCACGTACCCTTTGGCCAAAGCCTGTCAGGGCAGCAGTGCATTGTTGCATGACATGGCGTGTGCGTGCATTGTCCCGGGCAATGTACTTGCATCCATGCCTAATTGAATTGCTCACGGCCTTAATGTGCCGGCTCTGGACTTTGGCCATTGCTTCCACCCTGGCCTGTTTAGCTTCTATTATGTCCAGCCGGCCCATGACTGCTGCCCCAGTGACAAGGCCCTCTCCTGGCGCGTCAGGTGGTGGACCGCGAATTGGGCGCTGTCGGGGCGGGGGGGTGCTGCATGGTGGCATGCCACCAGACTGGTCTGGACTTCCTGGCTCTGAACGATGGCCCTCTGGGATCCCATACGACGGGGTGTCCACATCGGGCTGGGGTGTGCTGCAGCGACGCACAGCCACATGCCGACTCCCTGCCTGCTGTCTGCCTGTGCTTTGACTTCCATGGGGTGTTGACGCCCCTTCCTCATCACTGCTGCTGTGGGTGTGTACTGCGGTGGCATGATGCCCACGTGGAGGTGTTACTCCCACATCGGGCTGCGATTCCGGCCGCTCTCCCTCGGCGTCAGGGCTCTGGATGTTGGCTTCCGGTGAGCTGCCGGTGGCCTCCCTGCGGCCATGTGGCTGCCGCTGCTGTCTGGCGGGGCTGAGTCGGGGTGAGGTGGGTGTTCCCGGTGTTCTCTCCCGTGGGTGCGGCCCCTGGGGGGGTGGTGCTGGTGGAGGCACTGTGTCGTGGGCACATTGCCGGTGTGGCCTCATCGTCAGCATCAACAGCCTCTTGGGATCGACGTGTGCCTGTGGGGTACATAGGGGGTGGTTTGAGTACAATGCTACATACATTTGTGTGATGCAGGTCATGCCAACAAGTGTGAATGAAGACAGTGACAATGACGCATTCAACGTGCATTCTGTTCAGTCAACATGTGGTGCTTGTTGTGGATGTGCATGGAGCGACACTGCATGGGAAAGCGTGGTTGGGGTGGACAGCGCTCAGGCTTTTGTGGTTGTGTTGATGCACAGTACCACTCTACGTAGCTGTACTATGGCTATGGGAGTCTATCCCCTGCCCCTGTCATTCATGCACTGCACGTACAGGGACGTCTAGGCAGCACTGACGTTCTAGGGATGTGGCCCTCACTTACGGGTGTATGCAGTGCCTCAGACACATGTCTTCACTCTCATTCAGATGCATGTATTCGGGGATGGGACTCACCTGCCGTTGGATCAATGCCAGTCCCTGCCTCCGCTCCACCGATGCCCTCAATGGTCCCGACATCAATGAGGCCCGTCAGTTTCTCCTCCCATGGTGTGAGGTCGGGGGGTGGTGGGCCTCCTCCTGTGGCCCTGCTTGCACTCCTGTGCTGGGACAGGATGCCTCTCACTCGAACCCGCAGGTCATTCAGCCGCTTGCGGCAGTCTTCCCCATCCCGGGGCACGCGGCCAACTGCACTGACCCTTTGTGCAACACTTTTCCAGATTTGGCCTCTGCGCAGTGCGCTTGTTTTACGCTGCTGCAGCTCGTGATGGTGAGTCAGTGCCTCATCCACAAGGACCTCAAGTTCTTGGTCGCTAAACTTGGGTTTTCTGACCCTCTCCATGGCAGACTTGCCCCTGGTGCGCTCCTGACTCATTTTCTGCCTTTGAATCAAGTGAATGGCTTCAAGTGCCTGAGATATCCAACGGATTGTGATTTCCAAAATGGCCGCCGCTTCATTTCCCGTTCCGGCGGTGACACGTTTCCCACACGCTAATAGCGTGCCGTGGCGGTAGGGCACAGTGCGCTGGATTTAAGGGTTTGCGCTAATCTCGCTAACGCCTTGGGCCGGGTCGCGTGCATGATTAGTCGTGATCTGGCGGATTATCCGCCGGGTGCCTTGGCGTTAGCGCTATTTAGGTCCGGCGGATAATCCGCCACATTTACCGCCCAAGTCGTGATGAGGCCCACTGTGTTTATGCTAGAGACCTAGTAAATTAATGGAATATGGGTAGAAAGGCGGTGTACATGTGTGCCATTTTTGGTAAAAGTCCGATATTGGAAACCAACTAAAAACGAAAATAAGTTGCCATTTGTGAATGCAAGCCCTCAGGAAGATCAGAGTTGGGCCAGAATGTACCTTAAGTCAGCTGTAATATGTACATGTAATGTCAAACAACTGTGTATCTGGGAAGTATGTGTAGTTATGAAAAATGATTTTCTAAGCAAAAGTAAAGGGGCGTTCTTCAATAGATCATAAATGGCTGACATCACTCTGACACTCCATTTCCTTTCCCCAATCAAGGAGGAGAGGGGAACTTGGCCAATGATAAGTCGTGAAGGGCAGGCTTAGCTATGCCCAGGCACACACCCATTTGCAAAACACATAAAAAGAGCCACTGGAAGCCAGATAGGATTTTTCTTTTTCACTTTCTGCGGAGCATTTTGACAGACAACTCCACATCCAGACTTCAGACTTCACATCCAGAGACTCCTGACTCCAGAACAAAACTCCAAGAACTCTAGAACCCAACAGCTGAACTCCTATCAGCAGGCCTTCAAAACCTAGCAACCAAACCAAACTATTCAGACAGCCAGGCTGAGCTGTCTGATTCTGGCTAGTACCCTGTGCCAGTACCCAGAAATCAGTGCTGAATCCAGAACCACAGACTAAACCAGAAAGCAGAGCTGTACCCAGACCAGACCGCTGTGAGCAGAACCGGTGCCTGACAGACCCAGAAGGCAGAATTATCCAGTGAGCAGAACCAGGCAGAGACCGTCCGTGGTGAGGGAACCGCAGTCTAATCCTGACCCGATCCGTGGCGAAGTCGCATTCCTGTCCCAAATATAGTGTGAGTACTGCCAGAACTGTGCAAAACCCAATCTCTTAGTTTAAAATAATCTAATTCAAACTATTTTAACCTATTGAGAACTGCATCCTAGAAATCTGGTGTTCCTTCTGTGATCTCAAACCTGAAAACTGTCATCTGTCATTCTGGGCTTGACTTTTCTTTTGAGAATCTACCTTCACGAAATCGTCCGTATCTCCGGACTTTCTATTCATTATACTTTTTCCGTAATCGCGCTCGACGCACTCGGAAAAATTGCCGCGAATTGCGATTTGGCTAAATTTCTTCACTTGGCAAAATAGCAGCTCCTTGCTTTCCTTTGGTGAAATTCGTTTGCCACCTGACAATCATTCATAGAGCATTGCTAAAGTGATCCTGAACTAATACAAAGTAGCTGTCACCCACCCTGAACCTCTAGAGGGAATTAAAATCATTTTAGCATATTTTTCGCTTCTTTGCATACCACCTTTAAAGTACTTTTCCTGTGTTTAAAATCATCCCTGTTGATCTAAGCTTGCTAGGGGGGAACTGAATTGGGATTGTACTGTGATTGTATTCCTGAAGACTGTGTGTGTCACTTCCACCTCCTTACATTGCATAGAGGGGGGGGGGGTGAATTGCCAAAAGGGGAAAAGGGATTATATTATGTTTTGCTGAAATCATATCAAGATTATTCCTGTGTTTCTTCTTTTCCACCTTGCATCTCCTTGTACCATATAAAGCATTCTCAGCTACCTTATCCTCTATAATACTCCTAAGTAATTACCCAGTGTGCTCGTATCACATCATCCATTGTTGATCACTCACTGTCATATGTCTAAGTGTGATATCAATTATTAATTTATTATAAAAGTGTGATATATAAATATATATATATATTGTTTAATTCCCAAATAAACCTTTTAAATTTTCAAAACAAACTTACTTCTTGGCTCAGTGGGGTCAGGGGGATTCTAAGAGAGTGGTGTTATACAAGGGTTGTCATCCAGAGTACACGAACTGGATATACAAATATATAAATAAGGGCTTCCCTTGAGCCATCCCAGGCAAGGCACTGACTTAGTGGGACTGCTTGATTGGAGTCTTTAACAGTACAGTCCAGTACCCATTGGTCAGGTCAATTGCAGTGAATACCTTTGACACCTGGATCTGGGCCAGCCTTGGTCAATGTAGGGGAGAGGCCATTGGGAATTATGGACCCGTTTGTTGACCTCCCTCAGGTCAGCACAGAGTCTCAACTGGCCGTTTGGTTTCAAAATCCCCAGCATCGGATTATTGAAGGTGCTGTGGACTGGACAAATTATCCCACGGGACTCAATGCTCTTAATTAATTCAATAAGGGACTCCATTGATGCGAGAGGAAAGCCATATTGCTTCACAAACACTGGAGTCATGCCAGGGTTGCGTGGGAATTGTTGTGTGGATGTCGGTGCAACCACAGTCATATGAGTCCACCGCAAAGAGATCTTGAAAATCTAAGAAAACATGTTTCAATTTTTGCTTTTGCTCCAGAGTCTCACAGGCATCAGCTAGGTTGACTCTCTCTTCAACCATCTGCCTGAAGCCTGGAAAGACTTCTGGTTTGGCTATCTCAGCAGCCTCCTCCAGCTTGGTGGAGAAGTCCCTGGTCAAAGTACTGATTTGGACTGATGGCTTCAGGTGGGGAAGGTAGTCCCTGTGGACTTGAAACATCACCTCATCCCTCCTGAAGTCCCAGGTCACATCTTCCTTACTTATTTTATTTTTATTTTGTATATTTGTTACACGCCCAGACCCTCGGGTGTCATGGCGAGGTTATAAGATAGCTTAGAAATTAGTCACAATCAAACATTACAAAGGTTGCATTACAAGATATAGGTTACAACATATTCACAACAATATACAGTGGCCTAAGTTTTCACAACAGTGTCCAATGGAGGGGTCCTAACTTAGGGTGCTAATATTGGTTGAATAACCAGGTTTTTAGCTGTTTCTTAAAGAGCTTGAAGGAGGATGCTTTTTGGATGATGATGGGTAGGGTGTTCCAGTGTTACCTTAAGGGCAGGAAGAGCACACCAGGAAATTCCCCCCATGCCGGGTGAAGATCCTGTCTGGTGTTGTGTCATTGTCGCTATCACTGTCAAAACATTCCTTGGGGATTGGTCCTACCAGTTCGTTACCTAAATCTAGGGAAAAATGTTTGTCATCAACCGCTATTCCAATAATGGTGCCTGAGCCCAGAGTGATAATCTTTAGGTCACTGTTATCCACCTCTATTGGAATGGTGTTGTGTTCTATATTGACTAGTGGTTTTGGGTTTACCCCCAACCCTTGCTGTTGGAAATGAGCAATGAGATGAACATAGGTGTCAGGATTTTTCAGTTTCTGTCCTCTTTTAATTTTTACCTCCACTGAGATCTGTCGGGTCTGTTCTGGGATGGTAACTTCCTCTCCAATCTGAATTTCAACCGCATATGGCAGCAGTTGAGCTGACCGAAATGCTTTCTCTGGGTCATCAAAGTCCATGGGATTAACCGCTAATCAGGACCAGGCTTTGAAGTTTATTAGGTCCAAACTAATGGCAAAGCGATTGAGAATGTCACTGACTAAATAAAATGCAGCAGGGACATCTCGCACGACCCAACTATTATGGACTATGCTCTTGTTGCCTATGGAAATTTTGAGCAGGAGATGTTTGGAATTATGTGTTTCCAGGTACATTTCCCATTCGTCTAACAGTTTAAATGTGGGAATGGCTGGATCATTTGGGAGTTTGCAGAACATGGCCTCACTGATGAAGCTCTTACCGTTGTTCACACATACTCGGGCGAGAACAGAGTCCTTCCCTTCCTTGAACTGAATATGGATTGTTAAGATGGATTTCTGAACTCTGACCTTGAGGGGCAGAGGTTTAGAAGGCCAGCCTAGTTTCTTGTAACAGGGTAACCTCTGGACAAGCCAGACCAATCAGGGTAGCGATGGCGGCGGTCAAGACTAAGTCTCAAGAGGGGTGAGGGTGACTGAAAGACCTCAATGAGCACACAAAGCAAGGACACTTACAAATTACTCCAGACAGGTGTTATATTAAAAATATAGACACATTTATTACAAGGCCTTTGTAACATCGACCATAGCAAAGAATCACAATAATACTAAAGTAAACCAACACATCACAATCAATACAATATATATGCAAGACCAAGGGGTCTAAGGAGTTAGAAGCACAAAATATGTAGACCACCTAGATGGGGAGGAAAACAGGCAGTGCAAGTAATCGTTAGACCCAGTTGGACATCAGAAATACACCTAACTAGGAGGCAGTCCAAGCCCTACGAAGAGAGGAGCCTTATGCTCAATAGTATATGCAGGCGCTTGTGCCAATGGACAAAATAGGGTCTCTTCAAGGGTCTCTGACAGTTCAGGAAGGTGGATGAAGCGATGAAGAACAAGTCCCCACTACTCAAGCAAGACCTCCACTTGCGGGCAGAGGCAGGATGAGAGTGCGGGATGGATCCGCTATTTCGCAACAGCGGGAGAAAAGAAATGGGTTCCTGCGCTAGGGGCCACAGGTTGAGGTATGGACTACTCACCGGTCCCCGACGCAGGCAGACCCAGACTTCGCCAGTTCAGTTCACGTTGCTGGCAGGTTCGGATGCGACAATCAGGACGTCTCGACACCGGGTAGATTCTGTGGTAGCAGGATTCAGGGTAAAAGGGGTCACAAAGGCAGCGAATGTGCACAGGTCGTTACCACAGCAGGGCAACATGGCAGCCACGTTTACTCTGGTCCAGGCGCCCTCGTCTCACTTCAGACCTGGGAATTCCAAGTGTAAGAAATTCGGTGTGAGGGTGCCGTGGACACAGCACTAGCAGTAGGCCAAGTTTCGAGGGCTTCCCCAAAACGGCGGCGGTGACAGAGCAAACGTCCCGTGTAAGCTGGTCAGCCCACTGGTTGGCCCAGGGACACTTCCGAAGAGGCTTACTTGCAGGGTTTGATGAAGGTGCCGAGAGTAGTTGGTCCCACTATTCCAATGTGTCGAAGCGCCTTCGCAGACCTTCTAGGATGATCAGATGCAGAGGGGTCTCGCAGGACGACAGTGGGCGCATGGTGCCAAACCTTCCAGCGGGTCACCGCGGTTCCTCGACTCGGCTTCTTGTTGCAGGATACTTGGCTCCTTATCCCTTGTTCGGTGTGAACTCAGGAGATCGACATGGTAGTGGTGTTTTCGCCCTCGTCTTATCCAAAGTTCCCTTTGCGCCAAAACGGAGAGGACCCAATAGGAGATCTGCTCACAAACACTCACTCCATACGTGGACCAATCACGGACCACGGTGGTCCCAGGCATTCAGGACACTCCAGACTCTCTGGCACCCAGGATGTGTATTGAGAACAGACATCCCAGCCCACATCCTGGGGGCACACACGCAAGGCATGCAGAAGCCCGCAAAAGCTTTGGTTTTCGTGGGAAAGTGCATGACCAAATAAGGACTGACCCGGGCCGGCTCAACCTGGGGAAGGTGAAGGGGCAAGATGGGCAAAGGACAGGACAAAGAACCGCGTGGCATGGGCATTTTGGAGACAGGCCACCTATTTGTGCCAAACGCGGATAATATCGCAAAAAAAGGGTTCAAAACATAAGATAAACGATAGCTTCCACCAGTCCTGTCCGTGACATACCTGCACAGTTCATAATAAGTCCAGCAAGAGTTTCTAGGGCCTTTGGAATGACTAGAGACCCAAGAGTGCGGTAAAGTCAGTTACATTGCACTCTTGTTACATGATGCACAAAAGCTGCAACATGAGGGAAGGACTAAGGGAAACAAAGTCTCCCAGTACTGACTGTCTTAAGGGCATGTCAGTTTCCCCATAAGAATTGAGCGAAAGCCCAGAGGAGTGCGGTGCAGGGCTGCGCTTCTCTGCCAAAGGTTGTATCAGGGTGTAAAACAGCAGCAAAAAGTTTGGGGGTTGCCACATGGAGGGAAAATTACATTCAAATATGAAATCTTTCCTAACAGGGATGAACAACTGCTCTCCAATTTTCTGAATATCAGCCAAGCTTTGAGCTGATTTCTCATCATTTTGGACTATAGGAGTAGGATTTTCTGATTGTGATTTTGTAAAGAATTTCAGAGTGTTCCCTTCCATTGTGGAATGCCACCTTAGACTGGAAGTAAGGTTGATTTTCAGAAATGGAGAGGACGCCCCATCACCAGTTTGTTATCCTACTGCAATTAATGTCACGTCAGGGATTCGGTTATTCTGGAAGAGGAATTCAATTTGGTCAGGTTTTTGTTCAACCATGTGCCATGTGCCATTTAAACTAACATGGTTGACACTATGTTTTAATTTTATTGGTCGGTTAGTCTGAGTCCAGAGGACCTTGTTTACACAATCTATGAAGGGAGACAATCTACGCAGGATGTGATTCCCTAGTAAACACGGTGTGCCCTCTGGAGTCACAACTATGACTGGGTGCTTCACCTTATGTCGCCCAATTTTAATGTCTAAATCCGCAGTCCCCTCGACAGGAATTCCTTCCCATCGAAGTTCTGAAGTTGTCCAGGAAGAGGGGTGAGAGGGATTTGGTATTTATCACCCCTTCCCGAATTCAGCTGATCAAAGGCCCTTTTTGACAGAAGGTTGGCTTGGGATCCAGTGTCCACCAGTGCGAAAATTGTACATTGCCCCTGTATTTGGACCAGGGCATAAAATCTTCCCTCCTTTTCCTCAAGGGGGCAACGATAATGCATATTTCTGGCTAATTGGTGGGTTAATTTCTTTGCTTTGGATTCTGACAGGGGTTTGATTTGGGCAGGATTTTGTTTGGGATCTTGGGAACCTGTAAGAAAAAGGTGGCAATTGGATATGGGGGAAGTTTTGGGCTGTTTCTGTGCTCCCCTCTTTTTTGGAGGCAGTCACCAGAATTATTTTGAATAAGGTGGTTTCCTTGCTGGTCATTCTGGGGTTTGATGATGGGCGGTTTTAACTCGGTCTCCACATCTACCCAGTCTTGATCAGGATCTCTTGGGACCCATTTCTCTTTGGGAGGAGTTCCCCCATCCCTGAAGGAGAGGATCCTTTTCCCAGAATCCTCTGTGGACCCCTCTCCTTCAAATTCGAAGATTCACACCTTCTCCACAAAATGGGCTTTTTTAGGCTCTTTATTTCTCCAACTCACCCTCTGTTCCTGTGGTTGCAGACTTCCGGGGGCAGGAGATTCTGGTTCTGGTTCCTGGGTTTCCAGGAGCTTTTCACAAGTGGGGAAGGAAGCTTCCTCTAAGGCTTTACACCCCTCTTCCCCCTGTGCCTCCTCCCTGGGAACCGGTGGGTTGTCAGGGTTCTTCCCCCTTCATTGTTTTGGAGCACCAGACCCTTGATTTCAGGAGTTCTCTTTTGCATATTAATTGGAGGGTTTTGCTGCACCCTCAACATGCAACCCAGATCCTGTGCCATGTTCTGGAACTGGCACTCCAGTTGGGACACCCGCTCTGGCTGGTACGGGGTCCTCTGGTCTACCCTTGGTTGATCACGGGAAGGGTAACTATCCCTTCTCCCATAATACCCCTGGTTAGGATAGTTTTGCTACATCTCCACCCTTGGCTTCCCCTCTCCTGGATTGGGCTGTCTGGGCTCAGGAAAGTGGGGAAAGAAAGAAGGGTTGTTTTGGGGGTTGGTGTTTCGAGGGTACCTGGGAAAGAAATTCAACCTGGCATTTGAGGGATTACTGCCCTCGTGGGGAAAGTGAGGAGGGAAGTTTCCTGGGTTGGCAGCTGTCTGGTTGGACCCCCCCTTGGGTTGGAGGAGTTCACTTATAGCTCAGGATGGGCCTGTTGCCCTTGTATCAGGGGCTGATGTAGTCAGGGGTGTTAGGGGGTTCTATTGGTGGGGTTACCTCCCTGACTCCCTTTTTGGGATTGGCCCGAGGGCCTTCTGGGTCTGGGGTTGGTAGGATTCTGTGCGGGAATGTTTTAGGCCCCCCATCTCCAGATCTAAAATAGGGGCAACCTTCACCTATGCCACCTTAGCAGCAGCACGGGTGTTGGTTGGTTTTGGACTTCTGTGGCTTCTGCACTTTGAAGTGGGAGAATGGAAGACCAGGCTCCCGTCCTTCACCTCTCGCGCTTGGCCTAGAGGGTCACGGCCCAGACACCCGCCGCGAGAAGAGTTTGTCCATTTACCAGACGACCAGGTACCCTGGTACAGGAACATACGGATGTGTCCACCTGCTTTCCCAACAGCCCGCACTGGCCATGCCGACACCTGCGGCTCGGATCAGCTAGATTAAAAACCACACGTCGTTAGAGATGCCATGACGACCTAGACAACGGGAAGCACATCTGTACAAGTACACACACTTAACATTTCCACACCAATCTACACGAAGAACATACTCAGTGCTCTGACGTAGGCGACAGGCATATTCACGGACGTGCATCTTTATTATTTTTACATAGGCTTTCAGAATGCAGAAACGCAAGATGCATCATGAACTCATCTATAACGCTTGCTCACGCTTCCCTTGAAACCCGTTACCGCCATGAGAGGTATAATGGAAACACGATACTGGTCATGGAAATGTATGCTACTATAATCTAAAGCACCTATGCACCAAACAGACTACTTAAGCACCAGGCCCGAGTAGGCCTCAAACAAGAGCTCCCGTGGGCATTAACAAAGCAAGAGTCAGGTTGCTGATCCTGCAGAAAGAACCCGATGGAGCAACCAGCCAAGGTCGCAATGTTGCAAGCCCACATCCAAGAACAAATCATCAAAGGCACGATGTTGCAACCTTGCACTCCGCGTACCAACGTTAAAGTCATATCTACAAATTAAACCAGACACACAGTGGAAAAGCAATATTAATTGTGCAGAATTCTGCCTCAAACACGGTCCCGCCTCACGTGACCAAGCCGAATCTGACGAGATGCCAAAACCCAGGAGAGAAAAGGCGTCTGGGTCCCTCACTACGAGACACAGGCCGAGACACTTGAAAGGCTCAATGGACACCTGCTACAGTGGGAGCGGTCAGCCTTCCACCTATGAATAAATCCTCACATTGTCTGCACGTACCCATATTGAAACATTGTTGCAAACACAGGTACACCGAGAGCTGGGAACAACGGTGGTCCCAGGCTGGGGAGCTCACGGATGCACCAATCAGAACATGGGGCTCTTATCTCAGACGTCAGTAACATTAGCCAATCCTCAGGAACCTTCATGTAACAATTCTTATGTATCCAATTATAGGGACAACCCAGATATACCACCTGACTACACCTTGTCCACTAATATCATTCTCTATATGTGTACTATACTAACCCTACCACTCAAGTAACCAATTAAGAGTGGCGATAGGTTTTTTGTTAACTTTCTGAAGTGACGCAAGTAGCGCGTCATAATGCAGTAAAAAGGGCCTGCGAGCCCCACGATTGTGTGTGTGTCAGGACGGACGCGTACGCTCCTTGACCCATCCCTGCCGTTTTGTATAAATAAACAGCAGAGTCGCCTTGCTCCTTGTGTGTGTCTCATACTCTATCTCATCTGGGATATACGGGAGGAGTTGGGGCCTCCCTGCCCGGAGGTCTGCGGACGGCCCGGCCGACCCCGGCAGAATTTCCCCCCGACAAGTTGGAGGCACTGCTGAGATCTGTTTAAGATCAACTTTTATTTTTAGTTTTTCCAGGCACTCCCGTTGCGAGGAGGCCCGGTGGCGCGGCCCCCTCTGCCGTTGCCCCCTTCTGAGGACTACAGGACCATCGCGGAGCCGCGAGAAGACCGGACAGCGCAATCCGGATATTGGCCCTCGGGAGCCGGTTGAGAAGTATCCCGCCCGCGGTCGGCGAGTGTCCAGACGTGGTCCAGACGAGGGGAGGTGGCGAGCCGCTTGGAGGGTGCACGCAGTCGAGCGGCCCTGCATCGAGAGAACTTGGTGAGCATGACACGCGCAACAAGCAATGCGAAATTGTGAGGGAGGGGGAGGAAGTAAATAAAGGAGGAGGGAGGTATTGTCCAGATGTGCGGTGAAGGTTTAACTGAGCGTTGCTAATGGAATGAATGGTAGCGAGACGAGTGCGAGAACAGTCGGCTAACGTTACGCGAAAGAGGGGGCGGGGCACGAAAACATCACGTACAGCCGCTCGTAACAGTAAGCTAACGTTACGCGAGAGAGGGGGCGGGGCACGAAAACATCACGTGCAGCCGCTCATAAGAAACTGATGGCTTAAAGTGAGACTAAGTGTGAGGGTGGGTGTGTGTGGTTTCCTACGACTTGACATTTATTGATCAATGAGTAGATGAGGTTCCCTATTGTTCGAGCAAGAAACTCGATAGGTAGATGACGTTTCCCTGTGGCCGGTAGCTAGCTACATAGTTGCCCAAAACGGAAGATAATTGGCTGGTTAAGCCCTCCTGTTGAGGGGCGTATCACACGCGAGGCGACGCAGCGTGCGCAGTCCGGTTATATTATTGATGAGATTACCTTGTTCCAGGAGAGACAGGAAGACAGCTGTAGGGTTAGCGGGGTAGATTGCAAGTGTATTTTGAACTTAAAGAACATAACAAGAATATACCAGTAGCTCGAAGAAATCGGTGACGTCACCAGTAGGGATTTAATAGGATATCGCGAGCACAAGGGATTTTGGGTTTAAGAATGGTGGGGAAGAGAAGCATGATAAAGGAGCTGATACGGAGATAAACTATAAACCAGTGGATCAAAAGAAGAAGGGGAAAGGGGCGTGGCTGCGCACGGAGAACGCCGGCCACGGCGAGTGTAAAAGGGGGAGGAGAAAGGAGAAACAGGACGACTGTATAAGATCGTCGTAAGGGGTACGCAGCCGCAGGGGGCTGCGTGCGCTTCGGCCGCAGGGGGCTGTAGGGGAAGGAATATAATATAACATCATATTTATTATTATTGCATAATTTGTCAAAGGATTGTCGTAAGTCCCCACACTTGCGGGGCGAGGTAAGAAATACAAGGTTGTACATTATAAACTGCTAGTAAGGGGAAGGGTAAAAAGGGGAGTGCAACTATGTCATACCGGAGAGGGTCGGGAGGGTGGGGGAACACCCTCACTACCCCACTACAGCACATATGCACCACACTGCCACCACATAGGGAGAAGTTAATTAAGTACAGCATAGAGTGGACCCAGGGGACAGACAACAAAATGTTAACACCATGGCTGCCTAATGGTAGTTTCGACCCATATGCCCAACATTCACTACTGAACCATCTGCACAATACATACAAGGGGAAGAAGTTGGCAAACCATGTGGAGGTGTTTAACTTATGGAGGATGTTCCAGGGGTCTCGACCAGGACCAAATGGAATGTTCACTATGGGGGAAACACCGGAAGAAAAGGAGATTAAGAAAGAAGGAACGGGTGGGGAAAAGGAGTGCGAAGGTACAAAGAATACGGGGAAAGAAAGACAGGGAGGAGAAAAGGTTGATAAATCAGACGACATAAAAAAGGAACTGAGCAATGAGATACCCATAACACCGGGAGTGAAAACAGAGGGAGGAGGGTTGTACCCTTTAAGAGAATTAGGAGAAATAGAAGGACAGTTAAGGGCGGCTGAAGGATACTCAAACCCGGCATACAGCCCTCCACCATATGTGGCTCATGGGAAGATACCAATGGGGGAAGGGAGGATTAGAGAAGAGCAGACTGTAGAGATAGGAAACGATGAGTGGGTAGCTGCACAGATATTGTTGAAATTACGAGGCTCACTAACTGGAGAAGAAAGGGAGGCGGTGAAGAGAACAAACGAGGATAGTGCCAGAGAGAGTGAAATGAGGGGAGAGGAGCTACTACGGCAGAAGGAAGAGATTTTGGAGGAAAGATTAGCAGAACTAAGGGATGAACAGAATGAACTGATCAAACAACTTGAGCGGGAGGAAAGAGAGAGAGTGAGGAAAAGGAAAGAAGGTAAGGACGAATTGGAAAAATTAAGGGAACGAAGTGAGGAACAAAAGAGAGAAGCTGAAAGGGTAAAAGGAGCAGCAGATAGGGTATCAAGAGTAGTGCTGAGAGAGAAGAAGAAGGAAGAAGAAGAAAAGGAAAAGGAAATGGAATTATGGAGGAGGAGGATAATATCGGAGACAGCTAAGAAATATGAAGAGGGGAAGGTAATAGAGAGTATAGTAGAAAGAGAAAGGGTGAAATGGGAAAGGAAGAAAGAGGATGAAAGGATATTGGAACAGATGAGCAACGAAGTAATGGAGGAGTTGAAAAGGAAAAGGGAGGAAAATAGTAGGGAAATGGAGGAGAGGAGTGAAGGAGGAAGAGAAGAGAGGGGTTGGGAGAGTGAAAGATGGGGAGATGTATATAAAAGTAGGGAGGTAGCAACGACATCAGCACTAGGGGGGACAGTTGTTAACAACGAAAGGGGAGAAAGAGACCTAATAGATTTGAAAACGGTAACAATAAAAGGAAAAAAGGCAGAGTGGGGGGTGCCATTTATGAATGATTTTTGCAGTGAGGAGGAAGGAGGAGTGGAGAAGGATGGAAGAAAGAGTGAAAGGGAAAGCTTAGATAAACTGTACCTCACTAGAACAAACATAGATTCGCCCTGGATAAGTAGAAGATGGGAGGAGCTGGAGAGAAGTAAGGAGGAAGTGAAAAGAATAGGGGAAACACAAACCAATGAAACCACGCCACCCACATCCCCATCACGCCGCCCTCCCGCGTCACTACCTACATGTTCAACCACCGCACGCTCTCTGCAAAGAATAAAGCTCGCACCCTTCATGAACAAACTTACACCCTATGCATGTCGGCTTAGGGACCTCCCTAGTCGCAGGCAAGACAGACAAATAAACATACCCATATTGAACACAGGAAATGATGAAAGAAGGGGGAAGGAAGAAGAGGGAGGTAGGGGAAGAGGTAGTAAGGAAGAATTTGAAGTAGTAAAAGAAATGGGGGAAGAGGAGGGGTGTGAAGACTCAATATCATGGAGCGTAAAGGGTGACACAAGACAGAATTTAATGCAACTGCTGGAGAGAGGAGGGGTTAGACCACAGTATGTACCTTGGAAACATACGGATAAGGAAAATATAAAATGTAGGCTCCCATCACTAAGTGGAGGTGCGGGTAAGTGGATATATGAAATGGAAAAACACACCGCAGGACAGAAACTGGCAGTAGGAGATGTGAAGGGCCTGTTAATATCAATATTAGGGGATAGAGCGGATGACATTTGGAAAAGAGCGGGATTCCATGGGGTAACAATAACAAACACATCGCATGATGGGGCACCATTTGCAAACTGCAGACATGCGCTATGGCAGGCACTTAGAGTGCAGTACCCAGACACATCAGACATAGGAGCCATTACTTCCCGTAAGATGGGTGAAAATGAGGATCCTGTTGATTATATCCAGGATATTCAAGAGAAGTGGCGCATGGAAACTAGAGAACAATGGGACAAAACACCAGCCATATTTTATCATATACTAGTACAAGGGCTCCCAGAAGGAGTTCAGAAACAACTAAAGAAAGTAGTGGGAATGGAAGCAAAACCATGGCCAGAAATACAACTGACTATAGTACATCACTGCAGGACATGGCAAGGAAAAATGAAACAAAAGGAGGAGGACAGGAAAACAGAAGAGGCCAAATTAGTACAGAAAAAACTTACTAAATATACAATGGAAGGGGCACTAATAACTACGCCCACACCAATGGCCCAAAGCCCAACGCAAGTAGTGGCTGCACAAGATCCAGCTCAAATAACGCCTACACAAGGTGTAATACAGCAAGTGCCGCCTCTGCAATTACACGCACCAAACATGGGAGGAGGGTACCCAATGCAAGGAACTGGGTATTATAGTTATAACAGAGGGAGAGGAGGGTTTATGAGGGGGAGAGGATATGGATATAATACCCAGCAACAGGCTGGGGGACTTAGAAATTACTACCCCACAGGGCAACCCGTATACCAGGACAACACAGGGAGCTTCCCATGGCAAAACAGGGAACCACCCGTGTGTTGGAGCTGCGGACTATTAGGACACATGTCACGTACATGTAGGGTCAGGCCAGGAACACCAGCATGGAATGAACAAGCACAACCTAGGACATCACAAGAACAGCAGGGCATACAACAACAGCAGATGTCACAACAAGGGAGTGACCAACAACAACAAACACGACAGCCACAAACCTATTCACTGCCACAACAACAAGTGGCGTTAATACAACCACCACCCCAAACTGAACGAACACAATTGGGTGGGGTGACGGTGTTGGGACACAACCCTTACACAGGGAATGGCCAATCATTGTACCCCCAATAGGCCAGCCCACAGACGGCCTTGGTGTGTCCCATCCTGTCAGTAACACCTAATAGTGCGGAGGAACCACGCATAGAGGTAACGATAGGTGACAAAAAATTATCATTTCTTGTTGACACCGGGGCAACTCGGTCTTGCATAAGGGAAGGTAAATTTAAGATGTCAGGCGAAGCCATGAACACCCAAGGATTTTCTGGGGCTAAAGGGTTGGTTCCATTTACTGATAACATTCCCTTATCTATTGGAGATTATGATCTGTCAGTTCCACTTTTGTATTATAGTGCCTTACCAGTAAATATACTGGGGAGGGACATAATGAACAGGTTGAACATGACGATCTCCTTTACAGAGGATGGCATAATTTGCTCTACTCCAGGGATTAACATGCTTGCAGCACGACAGATTTTGCAAGCATACTGTGGACAGACAGCGATTAGGGCGGAGCCAGTAGATGGCGAAATATTCCAATATGGCACAGACATGGCATTTGCATGGATGCCAGGGATAGAAGGGAAAATATGGAGGAGACCAGCAGCCTATCTATTCCGACCAGAAACACCAGGTAATGAACTAGAAGGGAAGGTGTTTGTAGTGGACATTGAGAGCATTATTGCAACAGCTGATTATGTTGCTGTGCACGCCCAAGATAAAGAAGGGAGAGCATGGAGGGCGGTGATAGCACTAGCAGAAGGATGTAGGCTGACCCAGGTGTCAGATGAAGAGCTGTTCTCAGAAGAAAAGGAAGAAAATGAAATGGTGTTCATGATGAGTGTAGAAATATGGCTAAGAGTGGCTCACAAACAAGTAGCACAGAAAATTGCAATGGCACTTGAGGCACCCGCAGGCACCCCAGTCCCATTTTTTAAGGAGGATATGTCAAAGGTGCCCAAATCATTATGGACTATTAGCCCTTATGACGTGGGATGCATAAAAAGCATAGGGGGTGTAAGGATAAAATTGAAAAAAGGTGCCATACTGCCAAGAGTGAAACAGTACCCATTGTCAAAAGAGGCAGATGAGGGCATATATGAAACCATAACGGCCCTTATAAACAATGGCATATTGGTCCCCTCAGAATCACCATGTAACACAGCTGTGTACCCGGTGCGCAAAGCTAAAGGGGGGTCTTGGCGCTTCATACAGGACCTCAGACCCTTGAACAACATAGTAGAAGCAGAGTATCCAGTAACAGCAAACCCGGCCACAATATTGTGTGGCATTCCAGCAGAAGCATCACGATTTACAGTGATTGACCTTAAAAATGCTTTCTTCTTAATACCATTACACCCAGACTCACAAGATTTGACAAGCTTCACTTACCGAAATACAAAGTGGAAACATACCAGATTACCACAGGGGTATTGTGAATCACCCTCAATTTTCAATAGAGTAATACAGATGGATTTGGGTAACGTTGAGGTGGAAAGCACAGTGTTACAGTATGTGGATGACATAATAATTTGCAGTACAAACGAAAGTAAATGTAGAGAGGACTCCTTAAAAATGTTGACGATACTGGCAGAAAAGGGGTACAAGGTAGACATGGAAAAGATACAATACTGTCAGGAACAGGTACTTTACATTGGTCAACTGATATCCCAACATGGAAGAAGGATTGCACCACAAAGAGCACAGGCCATCTCAAGCACTCCCGTGCCACAGACTGTGAGAGAACTGCAGCAATTTCTGGGGCTGTGCAACTACTGTAGAGCATGGGTATTTGATTACAGCTCATACATAGGACCCCTGCTTGAGGGTTTGAAGGAAGCAAATAAGGGGGAGAAAAAGTTGGGATGGACTATGGAAATGAGGGAGGCATTTGACGAATTAAAAGACGCGATATCAACTGCTCCAGTACTTGCATCCCCAGACTACGAGCGGCGCTTCTTTATATTTTCACATTGCGACTCAGCAGTGATGAAAGCAGTATTGGCCCAAAAAACTAGCATGGGCTATAAACCAGTAGCATTTTACAGCGGTCACTTAGACCCTATAATGTTAGGACACTTCTCTTGTGAACAAGGTCTTGCTGCAGCTGCTTTTGCAGTAGAAAAAGCATCAGCAATAACTATGGGGTGTCCAACTACACTATTTGTGGAACATGCATTATTTGCGATATTGAATAAACCTAAGTCCACACTAACGACACAGAGGGCATCAGGTTATGAGATTATTCTGTCTAAAGCTGAACTAGCAATTGTTAGATGTAGCACGGTTAACCCTGCAAGGTTCCTAGCAGAAGTAATTGAAGAGGGAGATTACGCCCACGACTGCACCCAAGTAACTGAAATGTACTCATGTGCTAGGAAAGTTGAAGAAAACGCACTAGAGGGAGGTGAGCTTTTGTTTATTGATGGGTCATCAACTATTGATCAAGGAGATGGGATACGAAGGACTGGGGCAGCAGTAGTAAAAATGATGGAGGCGCCGGTGTGTGTGGCTATGAAGTGTGTACAATTACCACAGCATTACTCTGCTCAAGCCGCGGAACTCGTTGCACTAATATTGGCATTAAAGGAAAGTTTTAATAAAAGAGTAACTATATATTCTGACAGTGCATATGTTACATCCACTGTCCACTCAGGGCTATCAAAATGGAGAAGAAGAGGGTTTAGGAGAGCTGATGGCACTCCAGTACAACATGCCCTCTTGTTGGCTGAACTAATTGAAGTAATAAACGACCCCCAAGAATTAGCCCTAGTAAAATGCACCGCACACACCAATGGAGAAGACTACGTCTCAAAAGGAAATGCAGCAGCAGACGCACATGCGAAATATGCTGCATATTTTGGTGAGATATGGAACCCCACAGACTCACAGAGAGGGAGAGGGAGGGGAATAGCTAGGGAGATGTTAATAAGAGAAGGGTACACCCATCTCCCAGCCACACAGATTATGGAACTACAAGCGGCTGCACCAATGGCCGAAAAAGAAGTATGGGTGAAAAGAGGATGCACAATGTCACCAACCGACGCACTATGGCGCCAGGGTGGCACTGGGAAAGTTGTAATACCGTTGACACTGTTAAATACCGCCTTGAGCCAATTACACCACCCTGCCCATACAGGCAAGGAAATAATTGCAGCACGAATTCGAGAAGATTGGTTTTGTCCCGAGTTAACCTCCCATGTGTCAAATTTTATCAGCAATTGCCTAACATGTCAACAGTTTACGGCAGGTCATACTCTAAAAGTGATAAGAGGTACCATACCCCGGCCAGAAGGACCTTTTCGGCACCTTCACATTGACTATGTTGATATGATCAACATCTGTCAAGGCAATAGGTATATGATTGTAGTAGTATGCCCATTTTCTAGATGGATTGAAGCAGGGCCCTGTTCACACCCTGATGCGTTTAGAGCAGCCAAATTCATAGTAAGGGAGGTCTTCCCCAGATGGGGAGTGTGCGAGGTGCTAAGATCAGACAATGGCCCCCATTTCGCAAACGAAATGTTCCAGCATATCACATCCCTGCTGAACATTAAACACAAATTTGCATGTGCATACCACCCACAGGCTAATGGTGTATGTGAACGCCTGAATGGCTTATTGAAGGAGGCAATTGCTAAAATACAACAAACAACAAAGAAAAGTTGGTTGTATTGCCTTCCGTTAGCATTATTTGAGCTTAGAAACAGGCCAGGGTCCGACCACCACCTCACCCCTCACGAAGTGGTAACTGGACGTCAAATGCGCCTTCCCCTAACACCAACATCAAGGGCATTCACCGACCACGAAAGTTCAGCGAATATGTTAGGTGATGAAATGTATCAATATGTGTCTTCTTTGATTACTAGTGTTGTGTTTGTGTCTCAACAGCTCGAGCGCACACGGGGCGGGTCTACCAGCAATCAAGAAAAAGACGAAAGTACGGAATTGGGAAAGGAGAACTCGTGCAAACTTGCCAAAGGTGACCAAGTACTACTTCGCAATTTCAATAGAAAGTGGAACCAGAAGAGGTTCACTGGCCCCCATCTGGTAGAGGACGTATCAACAAGAGCAGTAAAACTAAAGGATAAGCGTGCCTGGAACCACCTACATGACGTAAAGATTTACAAACTGCAGACCCGCCCCAGCGCCAACGACAGGTCCGTTGGAAGAACAGCAACAACATCGCCGACAGCGGAAGAAAGTTCCACCATAGACAACGACCCAATTGTTCCCTCGGAGACAATAACTGACGAAGAAGGGGGTGACCCCCATACTGCCCACCCCATGATCACTCGCTCAAAGAGTAAAAATACTTCCGCCATCTGAGCGCAAACCCCCCCCATTGACTGCTAAGTACAGTTGTAACTAAAATTGAAGGACATTGCTTGCACCAATACACATGTAAACACGTGAATGTTCTCTTTTTCTCTCGCACATACAGGAACTGCGTAATATTGTATTGTTAAGAAAAGCTAATTAACAAGTTCAGTGTGCAGGTGTAGATGGTGCTGCCAGACGATAACTACCCAGAAGAATTGTCACACCAATTTGTATACGAAATAAAGAGGCCAACATACTTAAAAAGGAGAAGGGTACGTGTATACTACACAGCCTTCCTCCTGGCCATAGAATATTATATGCCCCACCTCCGCCCATACTTGCCGGTCCTAAGAGACCCATCACTTAGAGTAGCGTGGGAACAGCTCTTCGCCTGGGCACTGAATGACCACTTGATAGGGAGAGCTTAAAGGAAACAAAACTAACATTTAATAACGAGCACTTTTGAGAATTTTTAGGCGGGCAACTGTAACGTCGCAAGAATAAGCTGCCAGGACCGCAGCAAGGTAAGAGCAAAATGCCGGTGAAATTAGCATATGTAATAAAAATAATAGGGATATTTATGATCACCAGATTCTTGGCTGCCTCTGTCTGGCAGTACAGTTATGCTATTGATTTTATTGCTGCACCCAAACTTAATATACCCCCGTCCCCTGCTGCAACAGGTGTTACGTCAGGTGGTAATAGTAACATTGCACCCAAGCAAAATAGAGTTAAACGCAGCACATACTCAGACAATAAAGGTATTGATAATTATGTACAAGATTCAGCACACGTCACAAACAACATATGGTACCAGCACATGACCCGCATTGGTAAGCAGACAACTGAGGATAGCTGTTACGTTTGCTCATTAATACCATACGCCATGAGCGCTTCACGAACATTTGTTGCCACAGAAATAGATGAAAAAACAGCACAGTGCATAATATATTTGGCCCTGTTCCAAACGAAAGGAAGGTTTCAAGGAACAGTAGTGCACATGACATGGAAGACAAGAGACTCATACCCATATGAAAACAACTTCCTCAAGACCTATCTGAGTTATCACAAGACCAGTTTACATGCTGAAGCATTCAGGTACATAACAAGTGGCCCTGCAAAAGGAGAAACAAAGAAGGTAACACTGCAGTATCTACCATGTGATTGGTACGCAACTGAAGTTCCGGGTAAACAAGGATGCTGGGAGAGGCCGCTACTGACGATAACAGGAAAAGTGTACCTGGGCAACAACTGGGAGATAGGAGTAATTGGCAGCAACATGGTAACAAAAGAAACTATCTCAACTATCGAGACACACAATCATCGATGTTGGACGACGTGGATCAAGTATGTACCAATGCTCACGTGGGTAGAAGAAGATGAAGACCCGATAACTATACTACCATTGACTGCGCCTAAAGTATGCTACCAGCATAAAGGAGAGGTGAACGTAGGATATAACACCAATTGTGCAAGTGTGATGGAGTTGCCTGAGGGGGGAGCGGGAACAGCAGTAATAATGGACCATTATTGGGCCTGCGGAGAAAAGGCATATCATACACTGCCTCCCCTGTGGAATGGTGTGTGCACAATGGTACACGTCAATGTACCATCACTAGTGGTACCTAAGAAGCATGTCGATGTGGCGAAATTTCCTAAAATGGATGAAGGGGATAAGAGAAGAAAGAGATCTGCACCACTTCAGTAGGAGCAAGGAAACAGGACCAACAACAATGATACTGTCCTAAATAGGAGAAAAAGACAAGGAGAGCCATTGACAGGAAATTACCTGTGGGGAAGGTCGGAAACGGAACTAACATCAATACCGCCAGAGCACAGACTATTCAGCAGAGCAGCAATGTTCTTCTCCTCAATAATACATCCGGGACTGCAGGCATACGCAAACGCAAAATGGCTCCAAATAACCAGGTGGGAACTAATGATGACCATCAATTCAACAGTAAATGGGTTCAACGCAATTAAAGAGGAGCTGCGAGCTGTCAGGATGGTAGCACTCCAGAACAGATATGTATTGGACCTTCTCACAGCAATGGAAGGAGGAGTTTGTGCAAAAATAGGACAATCTTGCTGCACGTTCATACCTGCCAACGATGCTGACAATGGTACACTGACAGAAGCAGTTTCACAATTGGCCCAGATGCACTCCAAAATGATGGACGAAAGTAACGGTGTAAACAAGGATAAGAGCTGGTTTTCACTATTATGGTCATGGATGCCATCTTGGTTGTCAGATGGACTGAAAATAATAGTGGGATGTGCTATTTTGGCTGGAGCCACCCTGATCATAATTAGATTTTGGAAGGCCCGGAAGGCACGCACGACTGACGAGTTGCTGGAAATGGTGGGAATGCACCCCTTAATGCCAGCAGATGACGGCCAGCATACAGGTGTGATAATACAAGAAAGGGAGAAGTTGCGCACCCAAATCATCACCAATCATCTAGACCCACCATCAGTGAAGATCGAGAACCCAAGGAACCCCAGGAGCTACATAGGGAGATGGGTATACTGTACTCCTGGAGGAACATGTGAATACATGTATTGGTCATTTGAAGATCATGTGAACCATTATGGACATCTCGGAGGGATAACTAAGATATGGAGAGTAAGAGGAGATAACGAGAAGGATATGTTTGTGGTCGACAAGTCGACCAGAGGGGGGACTGAAGTGGGAGAATGGAAGACCAGGCTCCCGTCCTTCACCTCTCGCGCTTGGCCTAGAGGGTCACGGCCCAGACACCCGCCGCGAGAAGAGTTTGTCCATTTACCAGACGACCAGGTACCCTGGTACAGGAACATACGGATGTGTCCACCTGCTTGCCCAACAGCCCGCACTGGCCATGCCGACACCTGCGGCTCGGATCAGCTAGATTAAAAACCACACGTCGTTAGAGATGCCATGACGACCTAGACAACGGGAAGCACATCTGTACAAGTACACACACTTAACATGTCCACACCAATCTACACGAAGAACATACTCAGTGCTCTGACGTAGGCGACAGGCATATTCACGGACGTGCATCTTTATTATTTTTACATAGGCTTTCAGAATGCAGAAACGCAAGATGCATCATGAACTCATCTATAACGCTTGCTCACGCTTCCCTTGAAACCCGTTATCGCCATGAGAGGTATAATGGAAACACGATACTGGTCATGGAAATGTATGCTACTATAATCTAAAGCACCTATGCACCAAACAGACTACTTAAGCACCAGGCCCGAGTAGGCCTCAAACAAGAGCTCCCGTGGGCATTAACAAAGCAAGAGTCAGGTTGCTGATCCTGCAGAAAGAACCCGATGGAGCAACCAGCCAAGGTCGCAATGTTGCAAGCCCACATCCAAGAACAAATCATCAAAGGCACGATGTTGCAACCTTGCACTCCGCGTACCAACGTTAAAGTCATATCTACAAATTAAACCAGACACACAGTGGAAAAGCAATATTAATTGTGCAGAATTCTGCCTCAAACACGGTCCCGCCTCACGTGACCAAGCCGAATCTGACGAGATGCCAAAACCCAGGAGAGAAAAGGCGTCTGGGTCCCTCACTACGAGACACAGGCCGAGACACTTGAAAGGCTCAATGGACACCTGCTACAGTGGGAGCGGTCAGCCTTCCACCTATGAATAAATCCTCACATTGTCTGCACGTACCCATATTGAAACATTGTTGCAAACACAGGTACACCGAGAGCTGGGAACAACGGTGGTCCCAGGCTGGGGAGCTCACGGATGCACCAATCAGAACATGGGGCTCTTATCTCAGACGTCAGTAACATTAGCCAATCCTCAGGAACCTTCATGTAACAATTCTTATGTATCCAATTATAGGGACAACCCAGATATACCACCTGACTACACCTTGTCCACTAATATCATTCTCTATATGTGTACTATACTAACCCTACCACTCAAGTAACCAATTAAGAGTGGCGATAGGTTTTTTGTTAACTTTCTGAAGTGACGCAAGTAGCGCGTCATAATGCAGTAAAAAGGGCCTGCGAGCCCCACGATTGTGTGTGTGTCAGGACGGACGCGTACGCTCCTTGACCCATCCCTGCCGTTTTGTATAAATAAACAGCAGAGTCGCCTTGCTCCTTGTGTGTGTCTCATACTCTATCTCATCTGGGATATACGGGAGGAGTTGGGGCCTCCCTGCCCGGAGGTCTGCGGACGGCCCGGCCGACCCCGGCAGAATTTCCCCCCGACAAGTTCGTAGATGCGAGTGGCTTTTTCAATGACCCAGTCTAGTGATCTTTTCTCATGAAAGTCCCTCACTAGCTGGGTCATAATGTATTTAGGGAGGGCATGAAAGAATGTATTAACACATTCCCTACTGTCTGTGTGCACCCTCCTGGTGGTCTGCGCAAAGGCACTTTTGAGTTCTTGGACAAATTCTTGTGGGGCCTCGTCTTCCCCACATTGCAGGTTGTAGGCAGCCTTGTGGGCCTCTTGAGGGTTTCTATGAATGAAAAAATGCTTTAAGATGGCCGCCCTATAGGTGGACCATCTTGAATGGTTCTGATCCTCCAGCCCCCACAAAGAAGCTGGAGTATTCTGGTGAAATGTCCACACGACATATTGAATACAGCTTTGGCTGTCCTTCAGGTGAAAAGTCTTCATCATTTGCTCAAACAATTCAAGGTGCTCCCAAACTGAATATTGGCATTTTTGTGGTAGGGTGTGATGACGCTTCTAATAGCTTTGATTTGCTTCAGGGGATCTTTCAGTAAAGCTCTCTTAACTTTGTTGGCCTTTTTAGTTCTAGTCACCCTGGTCCACTCCTCCTCTGACTCAGAGGCACTGCTACCAGAGGCGGCTGTCTGCTCCTCTAGGCTCTCCCTGATTCTGCGAGCATGGGAATGGCTGGCAGAATGCAGGGGCCTAGTCTCCTGAGACCTGCGGTGCTCAGAAGAGTCTTCTGACTCTCCCTTGCTCCCCGGATTGGCTGAGTAACCCCCTCCCACACTGTCCTAGCTGGGAAGAGGTTTTTAAGATGCTCTTTGTGGGCCTAGTCTCATGGAATTCCCCACCAAATTTGACTGACTGATCTCTATGTAGGTGATATTTTGGAGGATCCAATTCTCTGATTCTCCCCTCACTGGAGTCTCCCTGATCAGAGATGCTGGCCCTAGCATTTGGGAACCTGTACATAGATGCCCGCACCTCCATTTCTGGGAGGCGTTGATCTATTAGTCCCATATTTCCCATTGTGTTGAAGTCTACCATCCCCAGGGCCCTTGGTTCATATGAGCCAGTGGACATGGGGGTGGCAGAGTCTGTGGAATTGAATGGATTAAAGTCCCTGATGCCAGGGTTCCTGAGGTTATGCTCAGGGGTTTCTCTCTCCCATCTTACCTCATCTCTTTCAGCCCCTACTCCCTGATGACATGCCAAGATCTGACCTTTGTGCTCCTCTATTAAGGCCTTACTGGTCTCTATGAGTTGTCCTTGCATGGCTATCTGTCTATGGAGCCTGTCATTCTTTTTACAGAGAGCCTCATTGGGCCTCATTACGAGTCCGGCGGTAACCGTGCTTGAAATTCCAGCAGGTTACCGCCGGACTCGGATTACCATTCCGCCTCTGTGATTCCCGGAATTACGACCCCGGTGACCCGGGAATTCCAGAGACGGAATTCGTTAAAACCCCATTTCCATTGAGTCCCATAGGACTCAATGGGAATGGGGAAGTGGAAACATCAGCACCATCTTGTGATGGTGCCAGTGTTTCCACGTCTGACTGCAGGCGGGTGGTGTTAAACCCGCCAGGTCAGACCTGGCAGGAATGACACCTCCGCCTGCAGGACTCGAGATCACCCGGTATGGAAACAACGGTGGCAGTGAGTTTACCGCCACCGTTATTTCCATACCGGGTGACTTGTAATTAGGCCCATTGTCTCTCTGTGCTTCCTGCCTGAATTGGGAGTATTGGGCCAATTTTTGCTGCAGGAGACTCACCTCCTGAGTTTGGTCCTTACTGGTCTGATTATTCTTTGCCAGAGCCTCCTCCACCTGCCTGGTGTGCTCTAACAGCTTTTCATAATCCATTTTGATTTCACCAAGTTCCTGAAGGGCCAGGTGATTTTCTTCCTACCTTGTTTTTAAATGACTGGCTTCATGAGTTAGAGTGCCCCTTTGTGCAGCCAGGTTGTCCCTCTGTTTTTTAAAGGCACCAGCTTTCTGGCGCTCCTCATCAAACTCTGTTTGGGATTCTAGGTCTTTGATAATTAATTTATTATTTTCGCCTTTTAAGGATTCTAGGTGGTTTTCTAAGGTGACTATCTGTTCTGCGCATGCTCTGTTAAAAGTTTATTGCTGCACCAGTTTTTGTTGACTCTGTTTTAAAGAGTCAAGCCTTTCCTGACACTGTTTTTTGCAGTTTCAGTACCTGGGCATCTTGCTCTGAATTCTTTTGCAGTAAGAGTGTCAGTTCTTCTTGCAGTTTAGTGGCATACTGCCTAGCCTCTGTTTCAGCTTCTTCGCTACCCTGGAGCCTTTGCTCTGCAGAGTCCAGATTAGTCTGGATTTTCTGCATTGCTTCCCCTTGCCTCTTTGTGAAGTCTACATGGTCTGTGTACTTTTCCTGTATGACTCCTATGTGGAGGTACAAGTAGGCCGCTATTTTGACAATTTTGCATTGCTCCTCTTTTATTTTAGGGGTCATGTACAGCTCACTGAGTGCTTGATGTAATGGCCCCTTGTCCTGCCAGTTATTAAGGTTGCTTTCAGTGACTTTTTATTTTATTCCCTGCAGCCATACCTGTTTGTCCTGTTCTACCCATTCACCCCTGACAAACAATTTGTGCAGTAAGTGTTCCCTTGCAATATTGATTTCCACTGGGATCGCCATTCCGGAAATATTAATTTCCTTCTGGCTTATCTCAGGGTTACTTTACTTTTGCAAACAGGCCCAACTACTTTGAGTATTTCTATTGAGGGGTGCTTATACAGTGTAGCACAGTAGGGTACCCCAACCAGGTGTATGCACCCTGTCAGCTAGCACGCTTTGTTAGACTGTCACGAGTGGTATGTCTAATTCAGGATCTCGCAACGAGCCCCTAAGCTGTAAGTGATTTCAATCCGGCACACACCCGAGTCAAAGCCCAGCATGTAGTGCACAACTGAAATCCTTATTTACTTTTGTCTAAAAGTTCAATATTCTGAACGATATACCACTAATATCACCCTCTTCTCCTGGAACCCCCCCCGGTCACACTGAACCAGGAATCAGGCTGGTTTGTAAAGGTAAATATTTATTTATGTATTTAAAATGTAATCACAATGGACCTCATTACGAGTCAGCCGGTCCAGAAAGAACGGTGGTGGTAAATCTGCCACCACCGTTCTTTTCGGACCGGCTGATTAAGAGTCCTGCAGGCGGAAGGTGTCACTCCCGCCAGGTCTGACCTGGCGGGTTTAACACCAGCCGCCCGCAGGCGTACATGGAAACACTGCCACCATCACAGCATGGTGCCAGTGTTTCCACTTCCCCATTCCCATCGAGTCCGGTAGGACTCGATGGGAATGGGGATTAACAGAATTCCGCCTCCGGAATTACCGGGTCACCGGGGTTGTAATGCCCCGGTGATTCCGGCAATCACGGAGGCGGAATGGTAATACAAGTCCGGCGGTAACCTTTCTACAAAATGTTGCCCTTTTTCGCTATGAACACACTTTCCAATTTTTCTGCAGATTTCCATAAATGTGCGTGTTTAACATGGGGATATGCGTGTAATTTTTCACAATTCTAACAGTAATACATTTTGCATAAAACCACATATCTTGCCATTCCTGTCCAGAACATGTCACACAGTTCTGCCGCCTCTTCATACGTGCAGCCAGAAATTAAATTAACAACTCTGTTTATATTTTTCCCTACTTTGAATAACAAGTTATGAGTCTTTTAAAAATGTGTTCTTTGTTCATGTTTTGCAACAGATGGTCGCTTGGCTCCGCCTCTCTTTGTCTCCCTGCAGTCCAGGGCATCCCCTCCTTGTTTGTTCCTTCCAGAGGCCATTTACAACCCCTTTAACACTTCCAGTTTCCTGGGCTGCAGCTTTGTCATTGTTCCTTTGCCTTCTGTAGACAAGATTCTGTTCTAACCTGCAATCAACACCTCCTCGTGAGTTTCTGTTGAGAGGAAGGCCCTCCTTCTGGGAGAAAAACCTGCTTTTCCAGTTCTGGCAGCTTCAGCCAATCTAATTAACTTTTAAACTTAGCAAAAACCACTTTTGTTGCATGACATACAAATACATTTCTTTCTTGGCCTTAAAATCTGTCGGATAAAAAAACACAACTAAAACCTGTATTTCTTTTTGGCAACAATCCTGTATATGTTTGGTAATTCAGCAGACTGTTTAGTTTTAGGTCATTTTAAAGCTTCCTCAGTACTCCTCTGACAGCTGTCATTCAGGCAGCCCCGGGTACTGCACCTAGATTTTGGAATAGAGGCTGTCAGTTTTCAGACTTTGTGTGTTTCCCAATGTTTCATTTGATACATGGATGTTAGAACCAGGCAAGATTGAGAATGTTGAAAAGTGTTGTGTTATAGGCATTTTAGAGTTCTTGGCAACAAAGCAAATGCCATTTGTAGGCACATTTTTGGGTCTCACTTGCAAAGTGCTGCTTTTCTCTCTGCACTCTGTTTGCTGGTCATGGGACCCACTGGCACATTTTTGCAGGGTGTGCTCTAATACACTGCACATGCACCATGGGTGGTAGGTTGTGCATCCCTCTTTTTGTGTGTTGAAGCACACAGTTTTTGTAGGTTTTTTGTAGGTTTTTGGCACGCACAAGGGTTTTGCTGCCATTGTTACTGTTTCTTTCCCCATAACTGGCAGGGTGATGCCGCATAGCATAGCGGAGTGGGTCAATACATCCCACATGTGGTTTTAAGCAAACTGTGATCAATCGTAAAAACATTTCCTATGCACCTTACCTTCGTTTTCCGCACTTTTACAAATGCAAAATCAACGAGCGGGCCAAGGCCATCTTGTGCTAATCTTATCCGTTGCTGCATCGCCCTAAGTTCGACTGCCCTGGTGGGACTAAATCTTATCACCCGTCCCTGAAGCTGACATCACTAGACGCATACAGCCCATTTAACAACGCAAATGAATGCACATCTCGTGTCACCGTTTGCTGTGCCCCAGCTAATGACGTGTCTCCTTGAAAATGGTAGGACGCCTCTTTCCTCAATAAGTATGAACAGACCGCTTCTCTTCAGACATCAGAGTTGTTTTTCAATCGTTTCACTGTTTTTTTGTATAGCCTGTGACTCATTTCTGCTCTGTTCAGCTATCTTCATTGCTCAGAGCCCGTGCAAATAGATACTTGTACTAGCATTACTATCGATTTTAATTTTGTCATATAATGGCAACAATAAAGCCCTACCAGTATGAGCCAGAGTATTCTGAGGTGGAATTAGTTGATAGAGAAAGATGTGGAAATGATGGTGCATCGGAAGACAGTTGGGAAGACGAATCACTGGATCCTGAGACAGAGCCTAGTTGAATGAAAGACCTTTCCACCTGGTGTACCTGCAATCAATGTGAGGTCAGTCCAACCGAGGAGGAAAACTACTGCTGCAGAGAAAACTCTGGATGCTTGGCATACATATCAGAAGAAGACACATTGCTGCTATGCATTTACAGAGCTGCATGACTTCAGGGCAACCTGCCTCACAAGGTCCGTGTTGAGGATTATGATAGTGCTTATGCACGAACTTTGCATAACCGTTCGCCCTCGCAATCCAAGTAACGAGTAAGTGTACTCTAGATTTGATGTCACTTTGACCACTGAGGCCACTAACATTTCTTGTTTGTCTCCTATATTGTCGTACCTTTGATCTATCACGGCCAAATGAATGTAGTCTGGCAATTCAATACATCTCTCGTGCTTTGGGGAAATCATAGTGGTCATCTTATGTGTCTTTCAATTTCAACTAAGAAACAATATTTCTCTTTGCCCCAAACGTTAATGATTGCATGGGTGTTCACTTTTGTAATGTGTCTACACTTTAAAGCCCAAGCTGATTGATCCATGAAGTAACATTTGTATGGGCAACTATTCCATAGGATACAGGATGCATTTTCAACTAAGGTTTGTACACTTATCAGGTTCATTTAAATACAGCACGTATGTTTCTCTTCCACAGGTGGTACAGGCTGGGGGCCTATCGTTCGTTTACATGGTTTGATTTGATTTGATTTGATTTTATTTTATTTATAAAGCGCAAAAAACTAGGCCCAGGGGCAACCGGGCGCATACTCTTAAACGTATGCGCCCGGTTGCTTCATGGTGGCTTCATGGGAGGCTTGGATACCATGTTCGACGAGGAATACCCGCCTGTGTCGTTGGAGCCATTTGTGCCAAATTCCCCAGTGACAGCAGACAGTTGAGCTGTGCTGAAACCCGAAGTATACAATGTGTAGTATATGTGTGCCATCAACATCAGCAACAAAATAAAATACAAAAGAATTTATGAATAGCTGTTTCAATGTTTCAGTGAATCAAGGACACGCTCACTTGTCTATGAGGGACATGAAATAATGGTTGGTGCCCTTTCACGCTCACCTCCTCTGCAACAATCCATCCCCCTTCCATTATAAACGGCCAAGGTGCCAAACACCATGTAGTCTTCAAAGGTATCTTCCACACAGGGGCCATTGTGCACACAGCCTCCCGAGATCCCTCCAGGCTCCCCTCTTACAGACCCCGCCCCTGCAATACACAAAGTGTGTCTCCCTTCAGCAGTGTTCCGGCCCTTTTCTGCATGCTTCACGCCCATCCATCCTCCCATCCACTATCAATGGAAGTTTGCAACTGTGGCCGTGTGCTCCCAAAGGGGGCCGGCAGGGTGGGAAATGGCCAAGGTGCCTACACCATGTACACTTCAAAGGTATCTTCTGCACAGGGGCCATTGTTCACATGGCCTCCTCAGGCCCAATGTCCCCAGGCTCTCCTGAAGCAGACCATGCCAGAAACATGTCACACATTCACATACACACCCACTTTTCTAATCCTTTATAAACCCCTTGATATTTATCCAGAGAATATCTCTGAGCACTGGAAGTCAACTCTTGATCGTGCTACCTGTGAACATCTGTGAGCACTGGAAGTCAACTCTTGATCGTGCTACCTGTTCTCCTGCTACTTACTACTAATTGTTTGTTAGTCAAAGCAAGGGCAGGTCACCTTTCAACTTCACCATATTCATCTCTTTCTGCTCACAAAATATCTATCTATTTCAACCGAATGTACCCAGTAGTGTAATGTTCATTCATCTCAATGACTTTACCATTGTCTAATGTTTCAAGTGTTCTGATCTCGATACATAGTAAATTTTATCATTGTCAATTGTAATAGAATCGCATCTTTCTCGGACCATGCCTGAAAGTACATTCAACGGATGAGTAACATGTTACGATTAGCATCATATCATTCATTTCTGTATGTATGTCAATTCAGTATGTATGTAGTATTCGACTATGCTACACAGGTTTTGCTTCTTTGAACAAAACAAACATTGCATAGAAAACTGATAAAATTCCATCAATCTCACGCATTCAGTAAAAAAAAAATTGTTATTGTTTATACTTTTTTTTATACAGATCTTGTCAATTTTTCAAGAATGCCTGCTTTTATAGTTTTGGGTTGCCATTCTAGGAGCCATGCCAAAAGTCAGGGCACAATCCTGCATACATTCCCGAATGATATTCATTTAATAAGAAGATGGGTTCGACATTGTGGTTTTGCGGTGGACGAGATTGAAAGTAGAGCCCAGGCTGTCTTTGGAGACTTGAGGGCCAATCGATTCCACATCTGCAGCCTGCACTTTAGCCAGGATATGTATGACCAATCGAGGAACACAAAAAAGTGTCGACCCAGAATGTTTCATAAATTGCTTCCAATGCAATTCCAACTCTATTGATTCACACACTGCCTCTGGTGAGTCCCGGATGATGAATTAGCTGTAGGTCGTGGGGTACTGAACAGGTAACCGAATGAAAGGATTGGTGCTTTCGGTGTGAATGTGTCTTAATAAAGTTTGTATATTTACCAGATTGTATTAAATTTTGACCATGCACATTTTACTACACATCTGTCCCTGGTTTATGGAGCCTCAAATGAAGTAATTAAGACCATGGAAAACAATGCCATAGTGCCCTTCACAAGAAGCACAATGTTTTCGCAATTGGTTGGTTGACATGTCCATTATTTTAGGAAAGCATACTGATGGAAGCACAGACTCTCGAAAGTGACGAAACCACTAACACCTCCAGTATACCAATGGTGAGCCCCACAGACTTGCAGAAGTTTATATTCTTGACAGTTGCATTTTACCTAGATATCTAATGCTAATCTAATGTACCCTTTTACCACTTCATGACAATGCACTCAAAATGAAGGAGCAAGATTCTGCATCCATTTATTTTCACGAGTCAACTACAACTTCAAGTGCTTATCGGGTAATTTTATTTCACTTTTCCTTTACGAGAATGTATTATGCTTGGAATTTCCAATAATATTACTAGGTGTCATTTATAGGTTTCTCTTTATATGTACCATTGTCTGCATCCCATTGTCTCTGTTCCATTTCGCTGTTTTCATCTGTAATAAAACAAGTACGGTGTAACAGGGGGATGCTGGTACTTCGACTATAATTATATCGTCCTTTGTAGCTGGTCCCAAGTATGAGGTATGCGTACTAACAGTTACATTGAATGAAAGAAATTAAATCCTACATAGGATACTATTAGACAGTGACATGCATATAAACGTGCAGTGTTTCAAACGTTTCTCATTTCAGTTCTAATGTTACAATTCCTCCCTAATGCAGAATACATTGCAAAATGTTTGAGGGTAACATTACAATCAGTATGTTTTGCACAGTGATCTATGATCTCTGATCAAGTACACTTCACATCTATCAGGTGAAATTTGAAATGTATATTTTGACTAAATGACGTGCACTGTTTGCGACAGTATGTGTGTAAGTGATGTGTGCGATGAAAGATTTTAATTTCCAATACGTTTGACTTTTGCTGTTTTTAATGAATATTCTATTCAAGGAATGTACACATGGTGTGGAATTAGAAGAGGAGGCACATGGATCAGAGGTGGTGGATCAGCTTGCTGGTGCGGTCGTTACAGAAAAGACCACAGTTTCACAGAAAATCAAGAAAACAAGGGTAACTAGCAAACAATTCTGTTTTATAGAACTGTTTTGGGCTGGTGTTTTCATCATAACATGTTTTTGTATTTAATGTCTGTGTGCTATAAATTGAACATGTTTTTACAACCCATCTCCTAGAGGCCCAGAAGGAAAAGAAGTATAAAGACACCGACAAAATATGAAACCAAAGATGTCGCTTGCCAAACAGATTTCAACATGGAGCAACTACTAATTGAGGAGCAGTGTGGTCCATTCAATAAGCAGGCTTGTGATGCCTATGCCCAATGGCCTGAAACTGAATGCAATGTGACGGGAGAATCCAGCAAAGTGTTCTTGGACCATTGCTACAATGTGAGATGCTTTGGAATTCAACACAGACCAGTTGACACAATCTGCACCCGCAATAAAAGGTCCACCCAATAAACAATCAACATTGATGGTTTCTCCAATCTGTGTGCAAATAACAAAAGCTGAACTAACAGAGACTGAAAAGCTTCTACACAATTGACCAAGTGATTTGCCAAAGATCCTGACTACAGTTTGTCTAGTTTGGCTGATTTGTCCACCACAGTTGAGTCACAAACCACAATAATGCAGGTTGTTAGGCTAATAAAGGAGCAGAAATACATTGTATTCGACAGCTGCTTGGTGGAGATTATACTGATGCTGAAATGTGTCCATACATTGAGGGGGGAAATATGCAGGCAGCCATTGGTGCATGTGTCTCGTTTATTACAAGGCAGTAACCTGAAAATCCAAGCCACCTGTGTTCACCTCCATGATACATTTTCATGGTCCGCTCATCCGATGTTGGGCAAAGTGCCAGCTGGAAATCTACTGTGTTCAGCAGCTTTACTTTTCAGTGGCTCGACTTTTAGTAAATTGTCCAGTTTCTGTCAATTTGTGGGAGTTCAGTTCCTTGCTAAAACACAGTACTACAAATATCAAAGAGAATTCTTATTCCCTGCTTTTAGTCAAGCCTGTAAAATTGAACAAATGTCAATTGAAAGCACATTCTCAGGCAAACGGTTCAGGTTAGCTGGTGACGCACAGTGGGACAGCCCTGGATTTTCAGCAAAGTACTGCACTTACCACTTTCAAGACTTGGAAACAAAATTGTGAGTTCGGAGATCATGCAGGTGTCCCAATGATAATCCTCTGTGGCCATGTAGAAACATGGTTTCATAAAATTCCTTGAACATCTTCAATCGAGGGGAATGGATATAGACCTCATAGCCACTGACAGACATGTTTCAATAGCCAAGGCCATGCGAGAGCAGTTTAAAACATTCATCATCAATTTGATGTATGGCAAGTTGCCAAATCAGTCAATAAAAAAATTACAGCTGCTGGTAAAAAGAAGGGTTCGGAAAATATTTTACAGTGGTTTCAGTCTTTCAGCAACCATCTTTGGTGGAGCTCTAAAACTTGTGATGGGTCTGTGGAAATTCTACTTGAAAAATGGTGCTCATTAATGCACCACTGTTCCAACGTTCACTCATGGACAGAAAACCAACATTTTCACCAATGTACACATGGACCTTTATCAGAGGAGCAGGAATGCAAGAAGAAGTGGTTGGTTCCATCTTCACCTCCACACAAAGCTCTTGAGAAGATCGTGTTTGATAAAACTCTTTCTAGAGACCTAAAGGGACTCAGAGAATTCTGTCACACTGGGGATTTGGAATTGTTCCACAATATGTGCCTAACATACAGACCCAAAAGGTTGCATTTCGGCATAGACGTTATGCAAGTTCGGACATTACTAGCAGTATTAGCGTATAACGAGAACTTAGGGAGAGAACAATCGAGAACTGCAGGAAACATTGGGATGCTTCGTTACACAATGGCCTTTGCAAATCGAAGCAAAAAATGGCTAGCCAAGCAAATATACCAGGAAATGGAAATCGATTTAGTGAAAGATCTCACTTTGACTGCATTGGACTGTATTGGACATGCATAGTCATGGAATCGATCCTGATTTTGTTCCTAGGACACATACATTGCCACAAAACATTGCAAACGTGCCCTGCCCACCTAAAGCGTATCTCGTTGAACAGTTGACTTCCCGGTATAAATGATTTGCACCGGTGTTCGTACATGAACAATGGAATGCTATTAAACTCGAATTTCAAAGCTATTAAAAGTATTAAGAAGTATTTAATTATGCACATTTAATCCGGTTTATGATTCATTAATTTATTTCTTGAACGATAACATGCATGTCTGTGGTTGCTTGGTGTCTGTAAAGCTCGACATAGGTGGCCAAAGTGTCCAAATTGTCTTTTCAAATGTATCCTCTTTGTCAACTTTTTTCTTGCAAGAAGTGCATGTTGTAGGATGCCATACAGTGTAACTGTTACGCTCACCTGGTCTCTGCGGAGGTTTTGGGGCACGGTTGCAGCCCTCCCGCGGGTGAGGTCGCTCAGGTCCGACTTTGCCCTCTGTGCTTATGTGGTGACTGGTGGTAATAGGTGATGCTGCTCGGGACTGCTCCTGTTGATTAGTTTTGGCGAGCACTCCGTCCTGCTGCTTCTGGCACAGGCGCTTATATGATCTGGACCGAGTTCCTTCACTGGTCCCTTGCATGTGGTAGTCCAGTCCTGCCGAGACTAAGCCACTATACTTCAGGTAAGTATTCCTGTTTGCCTTTGTCTTTCCTCATCTGTTTTTGTTGTATTGTATTTCTTCTCTTGCAGGTGATGTTGCCGGCCCGGCAGAAGCTGTGGAGCTCGAGGTGGCAGCCGGAGGGAATGAGAAACAAAGCTGCAGTGGTACAGTAGCTGGTAAGTTGTTAACTAGGCGGCGCGCAGGGTTGAAATGTGGCACGGCCCTTGGACGGATGTTCTAACCTTGTCTTTCTTCTTCACAGGGTCTGAGTTCTGGATGCGGAGTGCGGTGCTGTGACGTCGGGATCAAGATCACTGGATATCAGGAGATATAAGTCTGCAGATGAAGCAATGAAGGACATGTTTCCTGGAGGTGAGTATGCAGGAGAACGCCTGGTTTCAAAGGTAAGTAAACTGGTCCAAGCGGCGGGGAGCGTCACGTTGCACACGAGTGCACAGTAACGTGAAGCACTGGCCTTAAGGATGGAGCAGCGTATATAGCTGAGCTTCTGAAGCCACGCCCACCAGGTTCACCCTGCCTGCCACACCCGGTGAGTCAGCACATCAAGACCAGGCCTAGGGAGCCACACCCGATGTGTCAGCACATGAGGATGTTCTCTGGAATAAATGCTTTCAGCTCCTGGAAAGTTATCATAAAATAAATGCACTCCTGCACTGAAATAAATTAAAAGCACTCCTGCACTGAAATAAAGTGTTCCTGCTCACATCTCTATATGAGCCTGAGTCCAGCCAGGGCCCGTGTGTTTATTGTCCCAATGGGACATAAGTGAGTCAAGCGACCCATGGCCCCCATCACTAGATGGTGAGGTTTTTGTGTTCTGGGGCCTGTGGCCATGACAGTAACTCTGTGTTTTGCCCCCTCACACATTTGCCCCACTCTTGTTGGTCCTTGACTGATCAGGGCACGGGAGGGTCAGATGGATATCAGCATGAAAGGAACTGCAGGGTCTGAGCTGGTGGGCTCAGGCCTGGCGGGGTGCAGGTTGTTAGTGCACAAGAAGTTCAGTGGAGATGAATGGGCACTTGGATTTATGACTTGTCAGTGTCTCACGTTATCCGCAGAGCACATTCCTCCACGAGAACAGGGCACGCGCAGACGTGGCAAGGACATGGGGTGGGCTGGCCGAGCTAGGTGCTGGGGATGGGGATGGGAGAGTTGCATTTGTACAAATAGAGATGGATTTTCGGGCATAGTCGAAAGATTTCATTGGGCCTATTTGGAAATGGTTTCCACGTTATCTGTTTTACTCACTCTAACTGTGACTGTTTTCCCCAAAAACGAACTCACTAGCACTATTGATGGGTAAAAAAAGGAATTCACAATAGCGCAGCATTGGTGGATGACTGCAAACAATTTGTTTATTTTTCCAACATATTTCAAATACCACGTTGGTCGGCCAGAGGGCTAATCACTCCCACGGAATGAAGGTCACTTTGTTTGATATAGCTTGTGGTGAGTTCACACCAACACATCTTGTACAGCATGTTTTTGATTTGTGGCTTTCCTTCACAAAAACAAAAGTTACCAGACATACACGCTCAAAACAAGGTTCAATTGTTGTTCAACCTTGGAAGAAAGGGAGGATTCGCTATGGATTGAAGGATGGAGGTGGTGGAATACCCGAAAAAATGATAAGGTTCAATATTTGAAAACTTGACATTAGAACATTTATTTTCATTCTATGAAAACCATTGTTCTAAGCGGACACTCTGCGTTACGCCGAGAGAATGGAAATACCAAATATCATGTAAGTTTGACTGAAGATGAGTTTATATATAGACGAACGATTAAAAGTTTCATTTTCTGACTGGTATTGCTTACTTACATTGTTATGGTTTATTGGTTGGGGCATATTGTGACGACATGCAAACACCACCTCTATGCAGGCTAGTGATATCTAAACCACTTCGTCCCATGGCATATCAGTGTGTGCTATCAACATTGTATTATTGGGTAACAGGTGCCCCTCTCTAGAAAGAACATGGCATGATAACCTGTTATGTGGTTTTTTTGACACTTTGAGTGTCCGCAGCCATCGCCTTTAGCTCAATGTACCTTTCGCAGATGGGAAATATTAATTTGCATATTTGTCTTTATCCCGGGCACATGGGCAGTCCAGCACCGAAATTCTAAGGCAATTCCCTTCTCAACTAGAGTACTTACAGCAACCCCATACATGTGTTTCAGCCTCGTTGTGCCTCATCAGTGAGGTAGAGCTGTGCCTCTCTGAGCACAGTAAGCATGGAGTCCACGTCTGGGTTCCCCCTGGTTCCACCGACCGGAAGTTTGTTGCTAATAATCCATTATAATGTCGTCTATGTGTTGCTTGAATTTTTCCATCAGCTTCCGCATCCCATTGGGATCTAAACATACTCCACAGCGCTAACCTGTCAAGCATATCATAGACTCCAACTTTCCCGAATGTTTTCTTTGTGTTTCAGTTGTTTGTGGTTTGTGTTGGTTATTAGGTTTCACCAAGTGCAGAATGAAAGAGTAAATGGATAAATTTGAATAAAGAACAGCTACTGAAATATATTTTTATTCTGTTTTCTACACAGCTACATACTTCCTTTCTGTGAATGTCATAGTTTCCAGATGCGAGTGACAGTTTATTCAACCAGACATCCATCCCTTTAGGCATATCTGCCATTTCTGGTTGAATAAACTGTCACACTGATGTGGGACGATCGCCCAGGACCGGCCTTTGCCGGTACCAGCTACAAGGAGAAACCTGTCATTGTTTACGGTGGTCTAGCAAGAAGCTGATGCCGAAGCCTTACGAATCAAGGTGCATCGAATGTGTATCTTCTCCCGAAAGGAACATCGTGTGCCTCATGATAACGTTTTGATGCTGTAACCCAAGGACATTAAACAATTTGTGTTAAATGGAAATCTGTGGATATTCTCGGAGTGTTTTTAGTGAAATAAAAGAACATTATAAATTGCAGAGAATTCATTTTTCTTTTAAAAAATAGTGTTTTCTAATCCGATATGGGACGCGCTGTGCTGTGAGAGGATGTGATTGTTGAATTTCCGTGTTCTGCATCAACTTACGTTTGTCAGGTCTCCCATGTTGTCATGCTTTCTTATGTTATGTTTTTATTACACTTTGGTCAGGTTCATCCTTAACTTCCATTATATTAGAGGGAGATTGTCCAAATCCAGGATGGTGGTGAGGAAGCAGGGCATTGCTTGATCATGAAGAAGTGGCAAGATGATTGGAGGACAATGGTACATGGGAATAGCTGTAGAGTTCTAAACTGCCTTTCATTGTCCTACCTTGAACAGGAAGGTCCTGTTTCAAGAGTTTTCTTAGTTTAGGCCCCTTAGTAATCCCTAGTGTTCCTGGCCAAGCTGATTAAGGATCTGTTTTGAAGCAAGTACTTTGTGGGACAAGACAAGCAGACAATCTGGTGGGAGTGCAGTGCTCTAGGCTACTTTGAGAGGAGTCTTCATAGCTTCATGTCAATTCAAGAAATAGTTTCAAGAATTAAGTTATGTTTAAATTTATCTTAGAAAGTTTAGGTATTTAGTGAGTTAGGAGTTCATTAGATTCTGTGTAGTTCTGATGTTCAGAAAGACTTGAAATCCAAGAAGATCGAACACACGTTTGTTTCCCCTTCATGTGCTTCAGAAACTATAAACTCTGTATCTGTTAGGATCAAAAGAGAACAAGAAAAGGAGCAAACCCATTGTGCAAGTTCCACGACAAGTGAAATTTGAGTAACACGCTGTTTTCTCGCTCATTACTCCTGAGCAGCGTGTCAAAACACTAATCACCTGCTCATGTGCAGGGGAAGGTGATTAGTATTTCTCGTTTCTGGGAAAGAAACAAACTAGAGAGCAATCTGCAGTAAAGATACAAATTGAAATTCCAATCTATATATAGTAGTTTCTAGTAAAAGGTGGAAACAATATAATGGAGTCACTTGAATCCACTGAACTGATAGAACGGGAGAATCACTTTCTTGAACTTTAAGGACATTGATTATTGGGAGAGAAGACAAGTCACAGTAAATATCAGTGCATACAGTTCTTCAGGAAGTGAACATTTTAGGTGTTGAATATTTGAACCTTCTAAAGAGCTCTCCTAGCTTCCAGTTGTAGAGACACTTTTTACTAGAGACAACTCATCCAAATCAAGCCACTACAAGTCAAGTCTAACTCCAGAGGTTCAAGAACTCATATCAGTCAGGTGACAAGACACAGCTTCCTTGGTTGTTTCAAATCCACAATCTTTAACTTTAAGCAAGATATGCAACAAGATTTTGAGTAGAAGAGAACTACTTATCACGCCTTCCAGCTCTCAGGGAGGCTAAAACAGGTATTTCACATTTCTAGGAGGAACAAGGAGAGGGCAATGTTATAGAAAGGAAATAATATTTTCATTTTCTTTTCCACTGTAGGCGCTCAGCTGGTTGGAGGGAGAGAGTGACCTGTGTTCTGTTTTTTTATTTTATCCACTTCTCCTTTTACCTAAGGGGTGTTGAGACTTCTGCTGTTAGTCTTCAGTAGTTGCCTACATACCTAAGGGGGAACTGTGGGGCTCAGCAGCTCCTGCGGATCAAGGACCTGGACTGGACAGAATGAAAGGCCAGAGTGAATCCGCTTGAGCTGCTGAACCCACTTGGTTACCATGGCTGAAATAGGGGATTTAATAAGGAATTAAGAGATGAGCTCCGTATTTCTCATCAGGAGAACGCCAAATTAAGTAAAAGGGTTTAAGAGTTAGGGGAGGTAGTATCCCAGATACAGGTGGCTTTCAGACAACAGAAATTGGAGGCAGGAGATCTTAGGGATCAACCTCCGATTTTGGTTAGGGAGGATTCTAGGAGTAGTAGCAGTGCCATGGGAGGAATGGAGACTTCAGTCGTTCCAGTACCTCTTGCTCCTCCTGAGTGTTTTGGTGGGGACCCTAAACAATTCCAAACTTTCTTGACACCATGTGAGTTTCATTTCCTTTGCAGACCAGGGAGTTTCCCAACTGAAGAGGCTAGGGTAGCATTTGTTTTATTCTATCTTACTGGGGAGGCTGCAGCCTGGTCAGCTTTACTTGTTAGTCAGAGGAATCAAATTTTAAAGAAATTTGATCAATTCCAGGAAGAATTTAAGAAGATGTTCAGGAGAAGACAACTCTCATTAGAGATAGAGGGAGAGTTGTTGGAGCTTAGACAAGGGAATAGAGACTTGGTAAGCTACAGCACCCAATTCAAGTCTTTGGTGTTGGAGAGTAAATGGCCAGAGGGTAAAAGATCAACACTTTTTTATTGAGGTCTTCGAGAGGATCTTAAAGATGTTCTGGACAATATAGTAAATAGTCCAATGTCTTGTGAAGCTCTCATAGATTTGGTCATTCAGGTGGATTTTAGGTTGAGTGAGAGAAGAAATGAGAAATAGAGAGGTTTGGGAGATGTCAGGTTGGTGCAGCGAGTGGATAAACCTAAGGAGTTGACTATTAATGAGGAAAGAGGCGGGGTTGTGGAGTCAGGAGGAAGAGGGTTTTTTTTGACTAAGGAAGAAAAGGATAGACAAAAACAAACCAATGTATGTTTATATTGTGGAAGAAGTGGTCACTTCTTAGGCAATTGCCCCTATACTCCTAGGAGACCACACTCATCAGGAATCAGAACACAGGTTCCTGCTACCACTCTTCAAGCTGCTGTGCCGCACATCACCATCAGTATATTCTTGTTCTATGAGGGGTTTTTTCAAGAGTAGAGGTTCTGCCATGATTGACTCTGGGGCAACTGGGAATTTCATGGACAAGGGGTTAGCTGAGTCTCTAAAAATTCCTTTGGTGCGAAAAGAGATAATAGAACAAGTCAGGGCGGTGCATCAGGTCCAATCACACATGATACAGTTATTTTACATTTGTTTGTTAGGGGAGATCATGGGGACAAGGTTACTTTTGAATTAATAGATGCTCCTCAGTTAAAGATCATTTTAGGAATGCCCTGGTTGACTGCGCACAATCCAGTAATTGATTGGGGAAGAACGGTAGTGGAATTTAGCTCAGTATTTTGCAAAGAACATTTCTTTAATTTTGAAAGTTATGGTTTTGCGGAAAGTGAGGACAGGTTGAGAACGTTGTCTTTGGCCAGTAATGTGGGAGAGTCATTCAATTGGAGCGTTAATGGGGATTCTGCCAGAGTGTTATTCTGAGTTTGATGAAACAGAGGCAGGGGAATTACCTCCACACAGATCCTATGATTGTAAGATAGATTTGGAGGATGGGGCCATATTGCCTTGTAGTAAAGTGTATGCATTGACAGAGAAGGAGAATGAGTATCTGAAGGAATATCTTGTAGAAAATCTAGCCAAGGGTTTCATTAGACATTCCCAATCCCCTGCAGCTTCTCCCTTATTTTTTGTCCCCAAGAAAGTTGGAAAATTAAGAACTTGCATCAAATACCGCTCTTTGAATAGAGTAACAATTAAGAATCAATATCCCTTGCCTTTCATTTCGGAGGTGTTAGATTGCATTCAAGGAGCAGAATTTTTTTCTAAATTAGATCTAAGGGGGCGCATATCATTTAGTAAGGATTAGACAGGGAGATGAATGAAAGACAGCTTTTAAGACGCGCTTTGGATTGTTTGAGAATCAAGTAATGCCCTTTGGATTATGTAATGCCCCAGCTGCTTTTCGTTTTTTTCTTAATGACATACTCAGAGATTTTTCTAGAAATCTTTGTGATTGTTTACATAGATGATATATTGATTTTTTCCCTCAATGAAGAACAACACCAAGAACATGTGAGATTGGTTTTGGAAAGATTGAGAGAGAACCATCTTTTCACTGAACTTGAGAAAAGTCAATTTCATACTAGGTTTGTGGAATTTCTCGGGTTTGTAATCTCTCCTTCAGGTCTGGAGATGGACGACAGGAAGGTGCAGGTGATAAAGGATTGGCCCACACCAACTCAGGTTAAGGAGGTTCAAAGTTTCCTGGGTTTCGCCAATTTTTATAGGAGATTTATTGAGGATTTCTCCAACATTATTTCACCCATCACCAAATAGTTGAAGAAAGGGGCAAAGTTTAACTGGAGTGTTGAAGCAGAGGAAGCTTTTTAGGTACAGAAACAGAAATTCATATCCAGGCCCATTTTGATGAATTCGGATCCATCCAAAGCCTTTTTTGTCGAAGCAGATGCATCAAATCTAGCCATGGGGGCGGTGCTGTCCCAGCGACATGAAGAGACAGGACAGTTACATCCAGTAGCTTTTTTTTCTAGAAAATTTTCCAAAGCAGAATGTAATTACACCATTATGGAGAGAGAGCTGTTGGCGATAAAGTTGGCATTTATGGAATGGAGGTATTACCTGATGGGAGCTAGACATACGGTTACCGTTCTTACAGACCATTGGAATCTATTGTTTTTGAAGTTCGCTAAAACTTTGACTCCCAGACAGCTGCGTTGGTTGTTGTTTTTTTGCGGATTTTGATTTTGTAGTGACCTTCAGACCAGGACAGCTGAATGGAAAAGTGGATGCTTTGTAGAGACAATTTCCTGGCAGTGAACAAGAGTTAGAAACAACAACAAAGCCTTTGATCCCAGAAGACCATTTCATTTCTGCAAGTTTTTCCACTAGTAAAGAACTAAAACAGGAGATTACCCAATCATTACTCTTTGCTATGGAATCATTCCATTATTGCATTCTGTTTAGTTCTGATAGGTACATTGCTGAAGTAGACACTATACACATTATTAAATTGCCACCTTTATATGCATTTGCAATTTGCTTATAGATTGACATGTTATGCATTGTCTAAGAGATATAGGCCCTGTTATATGAAGGGTTTGTTTAGTTATGTTATGACAGAAAGATTTGCTTTTAGAATGATATGTTATGCATTATAGTGCTCCATTAGGAGAGAAACATGCTAGACACTTTTCCATTTGCAATAGAATGACACTTGCATTTATGTTTGCTTTAGAAATAGCGCTTAGGCTGAGAGAGAAATATATTGTTTGCACTAGGAGAGCAGAACGAATTAGGCCTGGAAATGACACACACAGGCATATTTGAAATGACACGAAGAGCCATTTAGTATGATGACGCATGTATGCTTTGTAGTTATATATTTAGAGATATGTTTGACACACATGTATGTATGTTGGGTGTGCACTTAGAATGAGTTTGCATTAGGTTAGCGCTTGCATTGTGAGAAGAATAGTGTAAACGTTAGAAAGCATAGGGCTGGCATTTGAATCCATTCTGAAGAAGACACATTAGAAGTGCCACTGGGCTCAGCGCGAAGATTGTTATGAATTAGACTGAGTACAGGAATTTGTAAACATTTGCTTGGCAGACGAGAAGGGAGGCTAATCAGCTTGAGTTCTGAGCTTCGCGCAGACAACACGAAGGTTGGGGCCATGAAGGGAGCGACATGAAGAGATGAGAGAGAGGTGCTTTTCAGACAAGGAGTTGCTTTGAAAACGGGGACTAAGAGAGCATTTAGTAATGAAAAGGAAGTGCATTGAGAAATAGGGAGTTAGTTGGTGTTTTTCGCACCAGACACAGAAGGCCAAGGCAGAGAGATATGATGTTCAAATGTCACGCTGACAGCACACAAAGTGACAGGACATGAAAGGAACACGCACACACAGACAGAGGCATTGCTATATGCTGACACAGAGAGAGACATTCTTAGCTTATAGAATGTGATTAACCATAGAGATGTGTGCATCATTTGGAGACTATAACCAGAGGTGAAGAGAGAGGAGGGTCCCTAGTTGCTAGTTCGAGGTAGTTGCTGAGAGTCTGATGGAGGATGTAGCTAGAAACTGATGGAGTTCATTCAAGCTAGCTGCTGATGGAGTTTGGATGGAGAATGCAATCCTGAGAATGAGAGAGAGCAGAATCCGATGGCTTTGAGAGAGAGCTTGGCAGAACTTGGCAGAAGCAGTCGTGTGACCAGATCTTAAGGGGCCTGCCACGGCTGACTGACTGATTGCAGAGAGTAGCGGGAAGAGAGTTGGAGACAGAGAGATGCACAAGCAAATGGGAAGTATGGATCATGGCTAGACAAACTGATTGATTACATTTTGAAGGGGTAACTTTGCTGATGGGTTGGAGAGGACATGACATCTGAAGGGGAAGTGCCCGAGCCAAATGATTTGGGACAGAATGGTGTACCATGGAGATTGGGGGGGCGTGCATCCCTGTTCCCCTCCCCAGAATTATGCCCATGATTAGAATGTGACACCATCTATTTGTTGGTCAGACACTCACACAAACAGTTATACGTTTGGGAAAGGGGAGATCAGACAGGGATTGCTTTAAAGAGAGTGAGTGTGAAGCATGGTGTGGATTGGTGTGGATTGAAGAGAGGTTTGATTCTGTATGAAGGAGAGGATTGTTGGACGTTTGACGCTTGCACAATAGGCTTGTATTTTAGACTGCATTAGAAACACATGCATTAGGAACCTGAAAGGCTTATAGTTATTGCATGATAGATTTGCACCAGAAGTATAAATGTGCAAATTCGATCTTGGCTAGAGTTATAGCATTGCCTGAATTATGCTTTGGTGTGCCCAAATAAATGTATTACATTGTTATAAATGAATCGATTCATTTGTTGTTCTTTGTGTCTTGTTATTTGTGTCCACAGTGGTAAAATAGGCCTATGTTGGTATTGTGTCGGTGTTATTTGTTCTGTACAACATGGGTATGTTCCTAGAAGTAATCTAGGAGTAACACAGTGCACAAAGGCCTGATACATGAGGGTTGGGGGGTATAGGTGCCACATACACCTTCCCTAGGGGATTGTCAGAGATTGTCTGAGACCGGAGCATGCTTGCCCAGGTGGGGTGAGACGATGATAGGGCTTTATATTTCACCGACTAACACCATGAGGGTTGAGACATTACATTTTGTAAAGATTTGTGAAGTGTGTGCCAAGACCCAATCTTCATGTGGTAAGCTGACTGGATTGTTGGAACCAGTGACTATTCCACCTCATCCGTGGCATACTGTCTCTGCGGACTTCATAGTAGATTTGCCAGTAGATCATGGATGTTCTGCAATCCTAGTTTTGGTGGATTGCTTGACTAAAGAAGCCCATGTTATTCCTTTAAAGCGGCAAGCTACGGTGCCAGTGCTTGCTCAGAAGTGTCTTTAGGAAATTGTCCATTTGCCTGGCTTGCCCAGCAGAATAATTTTGGATCGTGGGTCGCAATTTGTTTCTAAGTTTTGGAATGCCTTCTGTAAAGAGTTGGGAATGGAGATTCATTTGACATCAGGATATCAGCCAGAATCTAATGGTCAGGTCGAGCGTATCAATCAAGAATTGGAGAAATATCTGAGGTGTTTTTTGGCAGGAAGGTAAAGGTTGGATAGATCTACTTTGGATGGATGAGTTTGCTTATAATAACTCCAAAAAAGACTCAACCTCCATGTCACCTTTCTTTTGCAGTAGCAGATTTCATCCATGCTTTTTACGTGAATTAATCAGTGAGGAATCGTCTAGTCCGGCCATGGAGGAGAGATTGCAAACCATGCGAGAAGGATTGGAAAGAGCAACAAGGTCTATGCAGTTAAGCAAGGAAGGGTATAAGAAGTTTGCTGATAAGAAGCGTAACCCTAGTACGAAGTATGAAATTGGAGATGTGGTATGGCTTTCTACAAACTTTTTGAGATTGAAGTGGCAAAATAAATTTAGTCCACGGTTTGTTGGGCCTTTTAAGGTGAAAAAAAATGAATCCAGTGGCGGTAAGATTGAGTTTACCAGTTGGTTTGAAGGTGCATCCAACATTCCATGTTAGTTTGTTAAAGCCTGTAATAAGGAGCACTAGGTTAAGTCAAGTCCCTCAAGTGATTATGACTGAAGATAATTCTGAGGAGTTTGAAGTCAGAACAATTCTGGACCGTAGGAGAAGTAGAGGGAGGTTGCAATATTTGGTTGACTGGGGGGGAGTATGGTCCATAGGAAAGGTCTTGGGAATTAGCCAAACACGTTTATGTTTCGGATCTTGTAATGAAATTTCATTAAAAGTTCCCAAATAAACCAGGCCATGGGGTCAGGGCTTCAGAAGGGGGTACTGTCAGGTTTCCCATGTTGCCATGCTTTCTTATGTTATGTTTTGTATTACACTTTGGTCAGGTTCATCCTTAACTTCCATTATATTAGAGGGAAAGTGTTCCAATCCAGCATGGTGGTGAGGAAGCAGGGCATTAATTGGTCATGAAGAAGTGGCAAGATGATTGGAGGACAATGGTACATGGGAATAGGTGCAGAGTTCTAAACTGCCTTTCATTGTCCTACCTTGAACAGGAAGGCCCTGTTTCAAGAGTTTTCTGAGTTTAGGCCCCATTGTAATCCCTAGTGTTCCTGGCGAAGCTGATTAAGGAGCTGGTTTGAAGCAAGTACTTTGTGGGACAAGACAAGCAGACATACTGGTGGAAGCGGAGCGCTCTAGGCTACTTTGAGAGGAGTCTTCATAGCTTCATGTCAATTCAAGAAATAGTTTCAAGAACTAAGTTATGTGTACATTTATCTTAGAAAGTTTAGGTATTTAGTGAGTTAGTAATTCATTAAATTCTGTGTAGTTCTTCCCCAGTCTGTAGCATTTTAGGGAAGAACAAGAAACTGATGTTCAGAAAGACTTGAAATCCAAGAAGATTTTGTTTCCTTGTCGAGTGCCCATTTGTTTCCCCTTCATGTAATTCAGAAAGTATAAACTCTGTAACTTTTAGGATCAAAAGAGAACAAGAAAAGGAGCAAACTAATTGTGAAAGTTCTACGGCAAGTGAAATTTGAGTAATACGCTGTTTGCTCGCTCATTACTCCTGAGCAGCATGTCAAAACACTAATCACCTGCTCATATACAGGATGTGCAGGGGAAGGTGATTAGAATTTCTTTTGTCTAGGAAAGAAACAAACTAGAGAGCAATCTGCAGCAAAGATAAAAATTTAAATTCCAATCTATATATAGTAGTTTCAAATAAAAAGTGGAAGCAATATAATGGAGTCACTTGAACACACTGAACTGATAGAACAGGAAAATCACTTTCTTTAACTTTAAGGACATTGGTTATTGGGAGAGAAGTAAAGTCACAGTAAATATCAGTGTGTACAGTTCTTCAGGAAGAGAATATTTTAGGTGTTGAATATTTGAACCTTCAATGATATTTGTGATGTCATCTTTGATGTCCTTGGTGTTAGTCGTAGCAGTGCACAGTGGTGGCGTGAGTTATGGTTGCGAGCTAACTGGTGAATTTCGGAGGTTTTTTGATTTTACTTGTAACCATAATGTCCTCTTACCAACTTTTTTTCATTGAATTTCATAGGTTTTTATTAGTGCAACTTAACCATAACGTTCCTTTAACAAAGTTTTCTCAGTGAATTTCATAGGTTTTTATTACTCCAACTTAACCATAGCGTGCCTTTAACTACGTTTTTTCTGTGAATTCCATGGGTTTTTACCAGTGCATGCTATTTTCCTACAATTACTAATATCATACTTACCCAATATAACAATATTTGTATCCAATTTACAAAGTGTCACCTTAAAACTCTGCCAATTCCCACCTTCTAGAATAATTTTTAACACTTCTATACACTCCTTGAAACTATTTCAACTAGATTTGCATCAGTACACATCTAAGAACATCTGAATTCCTTGCAGACCTTCTGGACAGTGCCACATGATCATAAGCTGGCTCGCGGGATGAAGACGTGTCCGAGAACCCATCCGCACTTCACGATAAGATCTGTGCTTCACAGACAGTTCAGAACTGCATTTCCTACTGATCTAGGAACTTTCAACTTCAAAATTTCCCTTGCACAGCTCCAACAACTATTCCTACCCATTATCCATTAACAATCTAGTACAGAGTACATACTTTTAGCATCCCTCCTCCCCAAGAGCCACCACCACTGCTGTAATCAAGGAGCATGAGAAACACCGCCCATACCTTAGAAATAACACACGCGCAACATTTTCCCCTGTCCACCTGCCCCTCCATATTAGTGTTTGGTGCCTCTTCCCTCATTTCCCTCCCTGCCTTTCGTTCTTAGCTCTCCTGCCAAAATTATGACATCCAAAAACAACAAAAGAAATGTTCCTTTAGGAACCACCATTCACAGTTAAAAATATAACAAAAAAAAAACATACAAACTCTATCAGTGGTTTACATTTCTCAGTAAAGTACATAGACTCAATAAGATTTTCCAACATTACCATTTGCATTTTGTATTATGGTAATGGTAATATTGTGGCGTTCATCCCCCGGTCCAGGGACTGGAATGGTGGATACCGGCCCAGCAGCCCAAGTTATCAGCCCAACTGAAGCAAGGGTGGATAACGAGGTCTCCGGACCATTATCCCCACATTCCAGTCCCTGTAATGAGGGATGAAGGCCATTAGCACCCATGACCTTATTCCATGACCCGGACAATCTGGCCACTGCCCATGGCTACCGGCTATACCTCAGTCACCAAAAAGGTATATCACTATTTTTTGTACCTACATTACTCGGGCAGATTTGCAAAACCGTGCTTTCAGATCCTTGCCAATGCTCCTTCCACAAGTTTGCTGGAATTCCACACATGTTTTATTTTTTCAAAAGTGAGAAATGTATGCACATACAATAGTCATATAACCTAGCCCCCACTTGACAAAATCCATACAGACTTTATGAAAGAATTTATATCTAGATCTAAAATCTTTTTGCAAACTTTTGTGTAGATTCGTGAAATTGCACCACATTTATAAGCCTTTACAATATTTTGGGATCTACCCTCTAATTTTGCCCCCTCTTCACAAAATCCCACCAAACATTGCAAAAACATGTATATCTAGATCTATAATGTTTTTGGACACCTTTGTGTAGATTCGATAAATGGCACCCCATTTATAAGCCTTTAAAATATTTTGGGACCCCCTCTAATTTTGCCCTCTCTTGACAGAATCCCACCTAACCTTTCAAAAACATTTAAATCTAGATCTATAAACTATTTACAAACCTTTGTGTAGATTCGTCAAATGGCACCATATTTATAAGCCTTTAAAATAATTTGTGACCCCCCTCTAATTTTACTCCTCTTTACAAAATCCCACCAAACTTTGCGAAAGCATTTATACCTAGATCTATTATCAGTTCCCCAAATTAAGTGTAGATTCGTCAAATGGCACCTAATTTATAAGCCTTTATATTATTTTGGAACCCCCCTCTAATTTCGCCCCCTATTGACAGAATCCCACCAGACCCATTCAGAATCAGGGCAAGAATATAAGTGCAAAATTCCATGCAGTTTAATTAAATGGCGCCAAAGTTATAAGCCATCCAAGAACTGCTTTTCACGAACCCTGTAATGCGGAGGTGTCCGCGAACTTCACAGGACTGTTTTCGAACATCCGGACTGTTCGCAGACTTTCGCACCAAAACAGCACCTGTTTTTTTGCTTCTTGCAGCTTCTTGCAGCCATATCCCATCCCATCCTCATCACCCCCAAGTCAATGTTGTCTTTTTTAATATGTTTTTACCACAATGTCCGTTGACACAGGCCACTGTCCGCGAACCCAAGATGTCTGGCATTTCCAAAAATCTGACGCACTTCATGTTTTTCACCATCTAATCGTTGGACACGTCCGATGTCCGCGGACACCACTTTGCCCTTTAATCCAATCAGAGTCCAATCCGCGGAGCGAACAGGGAAATGTGTCCACGCATATCACTAATTTTTTTGACTTATATTTTGGTAATTTGAAAAAAAACTACTGGACGGATTTACACCAAATTAACAAAAGCACACTTTCGGGACCAAGTCTGCTGCAAATCTAGTGAAAATCCATCCAGCGGTTTGGGCTGTAGGCGTGAGCAAAGTTTTTCTCCATTATGTGAAGGAAAAAAATACATTTTGGGACCCCCTCTATAATTTTTGCCCCGACATGGCGACTCCTGAGGCAGGCGTGAGTGGGCAACTGGGTCCTGGGGCTGGGCTGTGGAGCAATGGTATCCCAGTCGGGAGTCTTCTGTTCCAGCAGGGGTGGACACAGCAACTGGAACCCTGGCTGACGTGCAGGCGCCAAATAGCAGGGCACGTGGGCAGCAGGCAGTCAGGCAGCAGCAGATGGCAGGTGGGAGCGTGCTCGGGGATCTGGGGGGCAGGAAAATGGCCTTCAAAGTGCACGTCAGTGTTAAATCCGAGGAAAGGCCCTTAGCGCGTAAGTGCTTCAGCACACGTACGCGATTTCATTGGACCAAAGGCCCTTAGCGCGTAAGCCCGTCTGTGACGTATCGCGCATGGGCGTTGCCCTGGCACGGGTTGAAGATCCCACGTGGCTTTCCATTGCTCTGTACGTGCTTTTCGTGGGGTGCAGGTGTGTGTTTTCCAGCCGTTGGGTTTCACATGCTATTACTTCACAGCGGGTGGGTGTTGGCTACGCGTTCTTCTACACACAAGGCAGAAGGTGAGTGGTATCCCGCTTACCCAGGGCCAATTGCGTGTGAAACTACCCAGGAATCCCAGGAATACACGTACCCCACTCGCACAGGGCCCTTTCGCATGTAAAACTTCCAGCGAAGCCCAGGAACACATGTACCCCACTCGCACAGGGCCAATCGCGTGTGAAACTTCCTGCGAGCCCCAGGAATACACGTACCCCACTCGCACAGGGCCCTTTCAAGTGTAAAATTTCCCACGAACCCCAGTAATACACGTACCCCACTCGCACAGGGCCAATCGCGTGTGAAACTTCCCGCAAACCTCAGGAATACACGTACCCCACTCACACAGGGCCCTTTCGCATGTAAAACTTCCCGCAAACCCCAGGAATACACGTACCCCACTCGCACAGGGCCCTTTCGCGTGTAAAACTTCCTGCAAACCCCAGTAATACACGTACCCCACTCGCACAGGGCCCTTTCGCGTGTAAAACTTCCTACAAATCCCAGTAATACACGTACCCCACTCGCACAGGGCCAATCGCGTGTGAAACTTCCCGTGAACCCCAGGAATACACGTACCCCACTCGCACAGGGCCAATCGCTTGTAAAACGTCCCGCGAACCCCAGTAATACACGTACCCCACTCGCACAGGCCCTTTCGTGTGTGAAAATTCCCGCGAACCCCTGTAATACACCTACCCCACTCGCACAGGCCCTTTCGCGTGTAAAACTTCCAGCGAACCCCAGGAACACATGTACCCCACTCGCACAGGGCCAATCGCGTGTGAAACTTCCTGCGAACCCCAGGAATACACGTACCCCACTCGCACAGGGCCCTTTCGCGTGTAAAACTTCCTGCAAACCCCAGTAATACACGTACCCCACTCGCACAGGGCCAATCGCGTGTGAAACTTCCCGTGAACCCCAGGAATACACGTACCCCACTCGCACAGGGCCCTTTCGCGTGTAAAACTTCCAGCGAACCCCAGTAATACACGTACCCCACTCGCACAGGGCCAATCGCGTGTGAAACTTCCCGCAAACCTCAGGAATACACGTACCCTACTCGCACAGGGCCCTTTCGCGTGTAAAACTTCCCACAAACCCCAGGAATACACACGTACCCCACTCGCACAGGGCCCTTTCGCGTGTAAAACTTCCTGCAAACCCCAGTAATACACGTACCTCACTCGCACAGGGCCCTTTCGCGTGTAAAACTTCCTGCAAACCCCAGTAATACACGTACCCCACTCGCACAGGGCCAATCACGTGTGAAACTTCCCGTGAACCCCAGGAATACACGTACCCCACTCGCACAGGGCCCTTTCGCGTGTAAAACTTCCCGCGAACTCCAGTAATACACGTACCCCACTCGCACAGGGCCAATCGCTTGTAAAACGTCCCGCGAACACCAGTAATACACGTACCCCACTCGCACAGGCCCTTTCGCGTGTTAAACTTCCTGCAAACCCCAGTAATACACGTACCCCACTCGCACAGGCCCTTTCGTGTGTGAAAATTCCCGCGAACCCCTGTAATACACTTACCCCACTCGCACAGGCCCTTTCGCGTGTAAAACTTCCAGCGAACCCCAGGAACACATGTACCCCACTCGCACAGGGCCAATCGCGTGTGAAACTTCCTGCGAACCCTAGGAATACACGTACCCCACTCGCACAGGGCCCTTTCGCGTGTAAAACTTCCTGCAAACCCCAGTAATACACGTACCCCACTCGCACAGGGCCAATCGCGTGTGAAACTTCCCGTGAACCCCAGGAATACATGTACCCCACTCGCACAGGGCCCTTTCGCGTGTAAAACTTCCCGCGAACCCCAGTAATACACGTACCCCACTCGCACAGGGCCCTTTCGCGTGTAAAACTTCCTGCAAACCCCAGTAATACACGTAGCCCACTCGCACAGGGCCAATCGCGTGTGAAACTTCCCGTGAACCCCAGGAATACACGTACCCCACTCGCACAGGGCCCTTTCGCATGTAAAACTTCCCGTGAACTCCAGTAATACATGTACCCCACTCGCACAGGGCCAATCGCTTGTAAAACGTCCCGCGAACCCCAGTAATACACGTACCCCACTCGCACAGGCCCTTTCGCGTGTTAAACTTCCTGCAAACCCCAGTAATACACGTACCCCACTCGCACAGGCCCGTTCGTGTGTGAAAATTCCCGCGAACCCCTGTAATACACGTACCCCACTCGCACAGGCCCTTTCGCGTGTGAAACTTCCCGCGAACCCCAGTAATACACGTACCCTACTCGCACAGGCCCTTTTGCGCGTGAAACTTCCCACGAACCACAGTAATACACGTACCCCACTCGCACAGGCCCTTTCGTGTGTGAAACTTCCCGCGAACCCCAGTAATACACGTACCCCACTCGCACAGGGCCAATCGCGTGTGAAACTTCCCACGAACCCCAGTAATACACATACCCCACTCGCACAGGGCCAGTCGCGTGTGAAACTTCCCGCGAACCCCAGTAATACACATACCCCACTTGCATAGGTCCTATCGCGTGTGAAACTTCCCACAAACCCCAGTAATACACGTTCCCCGCTTGCCGTGCTGGTACAGGGTTAGCACAGCCCTTTGCGCTGGATTGGGGATTTTGATGGCTTTTCCCTGCGCAAGGGGCGTTCTTGGGGGCATAACTGGCTGCTGGGGTCGCTGAGCCACTGTGCACCACGGCTGGTTTTGGTAGCTAAAATCCATGAATACGCTATGCGCAGAAATGGATTTTAGCACACGCGGCTGGTGCAGAGATTCGCACGCGCACACTGTGGGCCAGCCGCATGCACCACTTGTGCGCTAAATTCTATGAATTATCCCCTTAATTTAGTGATTTTGAAAAAGCGCTTCTGACCACTGTCTGGGTGTTACAACATTTATTCCCCATAATTCAAGGGGAGTGGGTGATTGTTGAAACACATCACCAGCCTCTGGAATTTTTGCCAAAGTAAGAGAATCAGATCAGGAAATTTGGTCCAGTCAAGAATTCCTTCCTGGACATTAGCACTTCATGGATTTCCTGTAGAAGTGAAGTATGGACAAAATAAAAATAGCCCTGCTGCTCGAGGATTAGCAGAGTTGTGTGATTGTGCAGCTGTCTGTGCGCCTGATGACACAGAGCTAGAGACAAGTTTGAATGAATTTGAGCAATCTCCACACAAGGAATTCAATGAAGAAACATGCCATGATTTATCAACTAAGTATGTAGATAGGTGTGAATTCCATGTAGGAAATGACACAGAAAAAGCGATAGTAGCAGGAATAGGAACCATATGGTTTAAATGTGACAACATTCCAAGAGTAAGCATGAGGATAGGCCCCAAAAGTAGTCAAGTTGCAGAATTGGCTGCTATTTATAAGGCCATATCTACAGCAGTAGAAAATAAACTTAAAGAAATAGTTCTGGTAACTGATTTTGATTAAGGGCAAAATAGTTTTGTGGAGTATTTACCTGACTGGAAAGTGAAAGGCATGCACACCTATAACAAGAAGCCACTTAAACATGGCAAGATGATTCAAGCTATATAGACAAGCTTGTGTCAGAAACTGTTCTGATATTCCATTGGAGGAAAATACGTGCTCAATTGAAAATGCCAGGTGAGGATAAGGAGGGAAATAAGGCAGATAAATTTGCCAAAATTGGTGCTGTAATGTGTGAGTTATTTCCTGTTTATTTATTTCTGATATACTCGCAGCCAAGTGGCTTTATATATACAACATAAAACAAATGACAAATTACAAAGTCATACACAAGTTACATGCAGCAATGGTCACATATGAACAATGAATCATTTAAAAAAGTAATTCCTATACCGCTGATGTATAAAGTAATACAAACATTCTATAAATATGCACATTACCATAATGATTGGCAGGATAAAACTTAATACAAAAGTTCATAAACATACAAAAAATATAAAATGTTAAAACTCAACAAGATTTTAAAATATCCGCGCATTTCCAATAAAATGTGACCTTATAGTAAATCATGTTGTGGTCACAACCACCTAAAAAGATTGACCAAATGAAGGAGAGATCAGCACAATTAAAACTGTTGTTGTAGGATTTAAGGTAGCTGATCCGTAAACATTGCAAGCTTTCACAGTGAATCAAAAGATGTTTAATGGTTTCCAGGGCTTGAGCGCCGCATAGTTGACAAAAACGTAATTCTCATGGAATGCTAAGGCAAGCACCTTTGATGATTAGTGCTTCACTTATGTTAAATTTTATTAACAGGTACTGCCTACCTATGGAGCTATTAGGATAGGTCACAATGTAGGAAGGCTTAAACAAGAAGTTAGAAATTTGTTCACAGAACGAGGCACTGTTGCGTTTGGTGTGCAAGATAGTTAAGTTGAGCAACTTGCTAGTCGTCGACAGTTTATATTTCAAACAGGATTTGACCACATATACTTCACCTGCCAGAGGTGATTAATATGCCCAATATGCACTGTGTATAGAGTGAGAGCAATACACCTAATGTACCCAGTGCTTTACAGTTGTCAATAGCTAGGAATGCACTTAGGAAGCTAACCATCATCGTTCCATTGTCTAACCTTCAAAGATGATCATAAAACATTACAGTTTTCATGATGAAGTCATGGTTAATGCTGTTGAGTTCAAATTCAAGGTAAAGATGTTCAATGGATGTGTTTGTGGCATACAGAGTAGACTAAGCAAAATTTTGCTTTCAAAACGTTTCAGTGCAATAGCATAAGTATGCCCCCAGATCTCAATTCTGTACAAAGGAATGGGGCGGACTTTGGTGGAGTATAACAGAAGAATAGTCTCTATAGAGAGACCTCCTTGATGGCCTATAAAATGGTGAATAGCTTGAAGAGCTCTGTTACATTTGATTTTAGTTGCTGTCCAATGCTTCGCCCACTTTAAAGAGTTTTGTACATAAAGTCCTAGATATTTATAAGAAAGAACATATTCCAGTTGAAGGCCATTTAACTTACAGACAATGCTCTTTCGCTTGCGAGGCATGGGGTAGTATGCCATTATTTTACTTTTATCTATGTTAATTGATACTCCCTAATGCTGTGATCAGACTTTGCAATCATTTTGGGGAGTGATCTATTAAGAGCAGATTATCTGCATATGCCAACCAATTCGTTTGATGCCAGCCCATTTTCACAGAGCAAATATGCAGGTTGTTAAAAACTGTCCAGAGGTGGCCAGATATGATTAAAAAAACGTGTCAGCCATGATGCACCCTTGCATAACTCCACATTGTGTTGGCATGGAGTTACACAATTTTCCCTCAGCATCTATTCTGATACTTACAGAGGCATTTGTATACAGGAACATCAACATTTTGAGGAGATCTGGAGGGTTGTTCCATTGAGTCAGTTTGCACCACAATTTATTTCGCATCACCAAATCAAAAGAGGTGGAGAAAGCGATAAAGGCACAATAAACTGGAGTTTCTCTGCTAGCCAATGCACATTCTACCTATGTGACTTATATTAGTAAACTGTGAAAAGTTGAGGCTTTCTAAATGAACCCCATTTGATAGGGTGGCAATATCTTAAACTCAATGACACATTGGGTTCACTTTTGAATAAGGACTGTAGCAAATAACTTAGCAGCAACATCTAGCATAGCTAGCCACCTGCAGTTGGTTGCTACGTTCCACAAGCCTTTTTTGTGCGCTGGAATAGCATGGCTTTCCCGCCATATTTTAGGAATACAACCAGAGAAGCCTATGTGATTGAAAAGTAGATGTAATGCATGGGCCCACATACTTGGGGATAATTTTACAAGGGCGTTACAAATTCCACCAGGGCCTGCAGCTCTAGAAGAGTTTAGTTGTTCAATGATGATAGTTAGGTCTAAGATGGATGCTTTACAAATCCAGGTAGTAGTAGGGGGAGACATGATGTCATCAGTGGGTAAAGCTAGGCCCAAAGTAGATGCAATATGATGTACCCAATCTGGCTCAATGACCCCATCAATGGGCAAGGCACGTTTATTGTTACCCCTTAAAAAACTCCATATGCTGGTATTATCTTTTTGGGTGGCAAGGTGGGCTATTTCATTCCACTTGTCTAGGTTACATTTTAATTTATATTCTTGCAGCCATTTACGATGGGTTTATTTAGCCATTCTTATGTAGTTGGTAATCTCCAATGTGGAAATGTGGAGCATATAGAACTGCACTAATTTTGTTTCTAAGTTGCTGTTTGGCTTGAGAAATCGTTGCATCGAAGTTCACATGGCTTATTTGTACGCTCTGCAACACTTTTGTATTGCCGATGGGGGCAATCGATTTTTTAAGCATGTTAAGTGTGAATTTAAGGTGGCAATACATTCTCGCCATTGGATCTGGCCTTAGTGAGTTTTGACTCATTCCATCAGACATGGTTGCAATTCCGATTTACGTATATGTCTCCATTTGAATCATAGGAACTCTCTGTCATGGAGCCATCTATGTGGCTGAGAAGGAGGCACAATGGGAGGTGATCGCTTTCAGATCTCAGGACAATGGCCAAATCATGAACAAAGACAACCCCCCTGGGTTTGTAAAAATATAATCTATGGTCGATGCAGATTTACCGCTTACACGTGTGAAAGACATAGGGGCATCACCTGCACAGAAGCCATTGAGATATATAAAACTGAACTCTTACAAGAGTACCACCCAGGCTCTGGCACAACGTTTAGACGAGCCAGTGGGTTTGGTGGGCATGGACTCCTGAGCATCGGTATAAATTGGTTTGGTTAGTTCAATATGAGAATTGAAGTTGCCCCCAATCCAAATGGGGAAAATTTGATGGAAATTATACAAAATAGATCTAACTACAGCAACATTTTCAGAGGTAGCTATTTTATTAGGAGGGTCGTAGATATTCATGACGATGAAACTCTTTAATAAATGTTGGAGTTTGACGGCCAGCACCATAGGGGTGGAGCCTCCTAGTTCAGATATGGACCAAGGGGACTTCACCGAGATCAACAGCCCTCCTTTGGGGCACCCAACTGGGCCTTTGCATGCTGGCTTCTGTATTGTTGCACGCCCTTGAAATTCCACAAGATTGGTTATCCATGTTTCTTGAAGTGCTATAACCAAAAGGTTAGACATTTGAGATATGTGTCCATCGCAACTAAATATGTGGGCGAAGCCTCGAGTATTGCATGAGAATATTGTCACGATGTCATCAAGACATCTGAGGAAAATGGGTTTTAAAGATTGAGAGTAGCCACTTCCAATACCCTACCTCAGAGTCAATTGCTTCATTGGATGGAGTGAGCAGTTGAACTCCATGTGGCGGTTTTGGTGGTAACGAATTAGTAGAAATAGGTCCACCTATGTTTGAACTAATTAAAAGACAAGACGGTGGGCTCACATCTTTTGTACACACATGTTGACAACAGGAGTGGTGGGAATGTGATACAGAGTTCGCAGTTTTAATAATATCACAGATTGCAGGTGGAACTGGTCATGATTTATTATTCTGGACTGCACTTAAGGCTACTCGTGGTCTAGATTTAATATTTGGAATCTGATAAATTGTACACAGATACCCCATTTTAAATATTGCGTCTTGATGGGGGCACCACATAGTCGAGTAGCGATTCAGAGGTGAACAAGATGTTAGAGATATTAATAGGGCTGTGTTCCACTTGGTCAACAATACATATGTCTTTGGATTGAATGACTCTAAGTGGAGCAACCGAGTGAAATAGGCTCAACACAGCCTCATGATTGAGGGGGGTAAGTAGTTATCAGAGGATATTGATTGTAATTGTAGTGCTCTATGGAGCATTAAGTCAGTGGCATCAATGTGTGTCTGCAAATTAACCGAGGATGGTGAAATTGAGTTGCTAGCGGGGGAAGACCACAAATCTGTCAATTTGAGTTGGCCCAATTGAGGGACACCAGGTTGACTCGATGGAGCAGAGCTGACTATCGCTACTTCATGGACGGTCACATTTAGTGACATAATGTTTTTCGCAAGGGGAACTAGTTGACTACTTTCCGGTTGAGACCTAACACTAGGCACTGAAAAAGCTTGAATATCTAGAGGGAATATCATGGCATGGGTACTATTCTCATGGATAACACAAGCATTGGTGCTTGTCCTGAGTCTTTTCACATGCACGATGGCTTGAGAGATAACCTTTTTTTACACTTCATCATTACCACTTTCGCCTGTGAACGTCTCTTAGGGATATTAGCCACAACTAGGGTAGCTGCCTTAGGTAATTTGTTAGCTGTGAACAGTAATGGTTTACTTAAGGAAATGGAATACATATTGGGTTCAGTGATATCAGTATTAGTGAATTGGTCTTGAGCTGGTTTCCAATAACAATTAATACTTTTGTGAAGAAGGAGCGATTGTAAGTCCAATTTATTTTCCATACATTCACATTTATCAATTTCCTATTAAACACCTGCATCGTGAAACACAGGTAGATGTGATAACACTCTCCAAGACTCCCAAGTAGTTGAACAGCCTGTGGGACAATGGAGTTTTGATACTCCAGATCAAGACTTGATCAAAGCGCAAAAGGAAGACCTTATTCTAGGTCTATTTTACAACCATTTGCTAGATGCAGAACAAAATCCTGTAACTGAAGAAGACTGCAAAGGGAAAGAGGAATTGAGAGTGCTATTAAAAAACAAAGAGAGAATTAGATTACAAGACACAATGATGATTACAGAAATCCAATGGGTAGTGTCTTTGTCATTTCAGGGATTGATGTTACATTATGCCCACGATGCCATAACTGCAGAACACAGGTGTTCACAAAATACTTTGGAGATTTTAAAAGATTACGTCTATTGGCCACACATGTTCCAAGATGTTGAGCTCTACACCAGAGGGTTTTTAGTGTGTGCACAGTTTCAACCTGTGTCACCGGGTCACACAGCACCATTGATGAATAGGGGTTTGAGACTCCCATGGTCTGATTTACAAGTGGACTTTGTTAGGCCTGTAAGAAGATCAGCAAGGGGAAACAGGTACATGCTGACAGTAACTTTTCTAAAGTCCATATGGGTGGAGTGCATTCCAGCTTCGGACTGCAGTGCGCAGACGGCAGCCACTTTACTTGGAAATCATATTTTTTCAAGATTTGGTTTACCAAAAAGAATAGAATCAGACCCTGGAAGCCATTTCACTAGTGCATTGATGACAGCAAGCTGGAATCTCTTGGCTGTGAAGAGACAGCTACACATTTCTTACTGGCCCTCCTCTTCAGGGGGAGTGGAACAGTGTAACAGATCAATAGTTGATATGTTGCAAACGTTTTTAGCTGAAGCAGGATCTAGTTGGGATTTGTGGCTTTGATTGGTACTAATGGCTATCAGGTCGACGCTCTCTAAATCAACAAATCTCAGTCCCCATGAGATATTGACAGGAAGAAAAAGCGTTCTGCCATAACACTTACTTTACAGAACAAATGAACAGGTGCTTACAAATGCGTCCACAATTCATGAATATGTGAAGGAATAGAGAAAGCACTTGCAATATACGTTTGCATTTGCGTTGCAAAATTTGGAAAAGGCTGCTGACAGTGCAAATACATATTATGATAGGAAGGCATCTGTGAGGGAACATGAAATAGGGGATCAGATTTACAAGTTTAATTTCGGGAAGGGGAAACATAAAAACTCTAAATACCTTGCAGCATGGCAAGGGCTGTATAGAATTGTAGATACGTTTTCACATGTGGTCTACAGAATTGCTAAAAAGGAGGGAGGATTAACAGTGGAACAGTTTGTCCATGTTAATACAATTAAGCCCTCTCTCCTCAAACATGAAGTGAAAAGACTAGAGTAAGTTGATACTAGCAGGGAGTAAAATAAAATAAAAGTAAAATAGAATTGTCATAGCAGGTGGGTAGGTGTAAATAGTGTGAAGACGTCAAAAGGATATTTAAAAAAAAGTGTAAGATATATCAAGCTAGTGAACAAAAATGCGATTGAGTAAACAAATAAGAGAAAGGAGTGTTATGTTTGAGACTGTTATCTGAAAAATGCCATGTGACATTATTGTGCTTAATTCATGTTGTTGTCAGTTAATCATTGGCTGCGTGGCATGTTATTTGGTATAATTTGTATTTGTGTGCATAACTAAATTTTATTTCAGATGCTCTGGTGAGAAAAGAAAAGTAAAAGGTTGGATGTGCTTGATGCGTAAGTTGTCTTTTCTTTTTACTCCTGAAAAAAACAATAGTTTTCCCTGTCAGCGATGGATCCTTGGAACATTGGATCCAGGGAGGTTACCACTGGATTGGAGTCCCCTGGAGAGCCCTCTGGACCAAAGAAGGGAGTGAAGATGATGACCCCAAAAGATGTGTGACGATGATGACCCCGAAAGCAGTCCCATGAAGTCCCAGAATGGAGGAGTTCCTCCAAGAACGGTTTCATGTGTTCATTTTTAATTATCACAGACTATTATTTACAAAGACTTTTTTGATCACAGACAATTTTTTTAATCACAAATTGATTCTTATCACAATGTTTTTTTTACTGGTTTTTACATTTGACTGAAGCCAATGGAACACGTTTATGTATTTGTGTTTTCTGAAAATAATAATGCTTTCCTTTAATGTTTTATATATTAAAAAAGATACAAAGGTAAAAGAACAAAATAATAACACAAAAATGGATCACCAATTGAAAGAAGATAAAAGATAAAGGTGACCAAGAGATAAAAAAAGATAACAATTCCCCCCAAAAAAGAGAAATTCAAGAAAAAAGAACAGATCACCAATTTTTAAAAAAAATGATAAATAATAAATGTGATCAAGAGAAAAAAGAGACACATTCAAAACAAATACAATAAAACATTATTTTTTATTATTTCTTTAAGATTTTGTTTCTTTATTTTGCGCAAGACTCATAATTCTTTTGCTCAAGACTAGAAATGTATACATAATGTTTCTCGTGTATATATTTTTCCATTTGCATATCATTTATTTTCATCTATTAAGAATATCCAGTGGGAGAAGCACATGTGTTTTAGAACATCTGTGTTTGTTTTCCTGTCGTGATTTTGGGTTATATCGCAGCAGGAAAAAAGGAGGGAGTGTAGGAGTATGGGCTCTGAATTTTAACAGCATTGTAGCATTCAGATTTTAGTGTGGGTTTGAACTTCAACTGGGGCCTAGGGTGTGAAACTCATTACTGGACTCAAGAGTGTGAGTTTCAAGCAGAATTAAATAGATGCTTGAAATTGCATTTTGATCCATGATGATATTTAAACTGAGCTGCACTAAATATAATACTAGCATAAATTAACATACTGATTAACCAAACCCCAGCTAACATGTAACAGATTCCCATATAAAATTTAGTGCACATTAGCTTATGAAATGTAGACTGATGAAAATGCATGATGCTCTGAAAATGTGAAGAAAAGTGGACTTTAGACATGTAGGCTGGATGTGCGCTGTGTGGTAAGATGAAAAATGTGAAGTTCGGTTCTGTTGAAACATAGCTTTGTTTTGAAGCAGGAAGCGCAAGAGAAAAATGTTTCATTTTTCTACAGCAATGCAGTTAGTACAATGAGGAAAACACACAGAGGCATATAGCGTGATTCTTAGTGGGATGATCTGGTCAAGGGGAGGTGACTTTCCAGATTGACAAAGGGGTTTGATAAAAATGAGTTTTGAGACAGAGTAGGTGGCAATTACTCTTCGGGCAGGGAGATGCAGGAGCAGAGTGCTGGCTGGGCAGATGGAGTTCAGTGCTGGTAAGCTGATTGATGCTGAATCTGTCCGTATCTGGGTTGACCCTGTGCAAGGCAGGCAGAAAGACTTGGGAAGATTTCCATGCCAAACTGAGTCAGAAATTCTGGCAACAAATCAATATGAGGTTATGTGAGGGGCTGGTGATGTGAAAGATACCAGGTAGCTTAGGTTAAGTAGTTCACTTTATTTTAGGTTCTGTATTAGGGGTTCTATTTTTAGCATGCATGTAATACTGTGTTTATATTTCTCAAAGTCTTCCTGTGTTTTTTAAAGTGTATTTTTATTGCTAAATCTCACGAGGACAAGAACAGTTGGCAGCGCTTTGCACAGATAAAGCGCTGAAAGCTCTTGCAAGAAGAAATGTACTTGCATTGTGAAGTACAATGTTGGCATAAGTGTCACTCTGTGTAATTTGCATGTTTATATTTTATGATAAAAAACAAAGTAAAAAAGTAATCTAGTCTCATGATATTTTTTCCGCATTCAGTCCCTTTTATTTTACATGCATATGCAGACAAAGGTGTGATGAGAAATATCTCAAAGTAAAGTAGCCGCCATGAGCTATTTATCTAGAGAGATTGAATTAGTATACAGTATTTCAATTGCATGCTTTACAATTGTTGAAACTCAGCCAAAAGGGCGTAGTGTGGTATTGTACATAAGGTACCACAGAAGGGCATGAGCCATCTATCCAGAGTGTATCAAGTCCAGTATTTTGTTTTTTGTTAGTGACCCTGGTAAAACATATTTTTTAGGCAGTGTTCTGAAATCATTCTTACCACTATAAAAATAACCCAAAAAGTTACCACAATATATTTCCAAGGATTATACAATAGCACCAAATACCACCATAATAAATTAAATACAACAAAGTAATAGATATAACCCCAAAATATATCCAACAGTATTTCAAGGTAAGGATTGGCAATAGGCTTTTTAGTATAGGCCCTTTTATTTTGACAATACACCATTAGGACTGCATTATTGTTATTTTATGGTCATAGCTTGCGCCCATCTATAGATTTAGGTTTAGATAGGTGTTTATCATACCCTTTTTGAAGTTCAATAAACACCCTTGAACTGTGGTCACTCATGTCTGTCTGTTGATGCCATTCCTTCTCCTGTCCATGTGAGTGTGCCTTTTCTTGTGAAACTGTAATAGTAGAAAATTCATGCCCTACAATATTTGCACAAGCCCAAGAACGGTTGCATCGCCCTCAGAGTGGATGGCTGTGGTGTGTTGTGACCTGCAGTTGCTCTTTCTGGGGTTGCACTGGGGTTACTCGTTTTCTGCAGGTGATATGATGTGTCCCAAATACACCACTTCTATTTGACAATATTGCATGTTTTCCTTATCCACTTTGTATCCCTTGTCCACAAGCATTGTTAGTGCACTGAATCTGTTCTACATGTGTCTTCTGTTGTGCTGCACATGAGAAAGTCATATACATACAGATTGACAGTACTCTGTACATGTATGTTACCCACATCCATGTGGAGTATTCTGCTGAAAGTGCTAGGGGATTTATCCTACCCCTGATGAACTGTGGTATGTTGGAACCTTTGCCTGTAATAGGTAAATGCAGTGAGATATTGGGAATCGGGGTGCAATTATAATTATAATGGAATGGAGAAGAACACATTGTTCAAATCAATGACGTGAAATGTGTGGCCTCAGTACTATGGCAGGATTCAGTACTACTGTGAACTCAGCTTCTACGATATTATTCAATGGGTTTAAGTCCTGTATCGTCTTCCAACTTGACCCTTTTGCTTTTTTACAGAATATATCACACAATGTTTTGCTGTGTTACACAGGGATTCTGAGGGTAGTATGATGCCCTGTTTCCATAACACCACAATTGTTTCATGTATTCCCTTATCTGCTTCTCTTGTCAGTGGATACAGTTGCACTCCGGGTAACATTGCGCCCTGCTTCAACAAGAGCCCTCCATCATGGGGATTGTCAGTAGATAAGGTGCTGGGTACCCTAAGCAAGTCTTCATGTAGATATGGGGGCATTAATTTAGAAATAAGGATAGGACAAGATACATTCCTTTGCTGTATCATTATTTGACACAGAATACAAACCTCCAGTATTATTTCACTAACATTTTCAGCATCTTCCAACAGCTGTCCATCTAACACCCCACTCAATGGTTGTGCCGGGTCAATACATAGAATAGTGTGCCACTCATCTCACTCTTCGTCAGTTCCTATTAGTACTACTTTGTAGTCAGCAATCAGCACCCCCTCCAAGTCTTACGTGATAATAGGACCTGGAGAATGGTCTTGGGGAACTGCTGGCCTGAACAAAAATTCAGATGGCACTCTCCATGGTTTATTTCTGATATCTGACACCAATCTCAACAACACTGTTGCTCCATACATAAACGAATCCGGGTGCAAAGGTATTGTACAAGGCTCATGTTATTGCAGGACCCCAGCTTAACAAATTATTGGTGTTGAATGCACTATGCCATCTTCCGTAAATGATATTGTCATATTTAACTTGTAGGTCCCTGGAATCAATCATTCTTGATAAGGGGAAGCTCCCTTCTTTTATGCATGATTTTGTTGCACTTGTTTCAACTATAAAAACAAATGATGTGTTTCTTCACACCTACCAGGGGTTCCTCTTCGAGGTCAGCAATTATTGGTAGAGCTTGGCATGTCAGGGCTCTCTGTGGGCTGTCCTAATTGGATATGTGTTTGACCCTGGGAATAAGATCTCAGCTCATCCCTCTGAATCCTCCTCCTCTACCCCCTCATCCTTCTTCGATGATAACCTCCCGGACAACTTTGGTTATCTGGATAGCCTTGGTTCTCTTCTGTTCACTCCGGTGCCATTCTTGGTTCTATGTGTGATATTTTCACTTTAACCTGTCCTAGAGGTGAGCCTGTAGTCACCGCTCCTTCTACACTCAGTTTATTCTAATTTCCTCTGCACTTACTTTAATTCAGCCTTCTGTGCGTTAACCACACTTCCTTTTCTTTCTCCTGCCATTGCCTAGAATGGTGTCCTATAATTGCCTGAATCTCTGCCCATCCCTTAGCTCCAAACCCCACTTTTTCCAAATATTACTGTACCTCCTTTGAGAGTCTGTTCTTTAAAAACATATGATAAAATATTGCTCGGCCCTTGAACAATGGTTCCCTCATCTCAGCCCTATACACATCTCCTGAATTAAGATAATATATTGGGCCCGGTCTTCATGTTCTTTCACTGTGCGTGCCACAGTTAAATGTATATCTGGTGTTTCGAGATAGGTGGCCCTTAGGGCAGCCCATGCCCTTTCCTGAAAATCATTAAAATGTGCTCCATCATGATTATCATCACCCATTTGTATGCCTGGGTAACCCACTTTTTTCCAAATAGCATCTGCTTGGTCTCCTAAAAATAATGCCTGTGGTCCAATTTTCAAGTTCAAATATCTACTGGCCTGCGCCTGCTGTGAGATATGGCAGTGTCTTCATCTAATTGTTTCTATCCATGTGTGGTCAGGACATGTACTGTGCCCTTTCGGGACATTTATGTAACAATGGAAGCTGTGTTCTCACCTGCTTATCTGGTAACCTTCTCACACTCGCTTCCCCTTCACCACCATCATGCGGCCAGGTCACACTCGAAGTGTGGGATCCCATAAACTTTCTACTCATGGTGTCACCCTCTGGCATCTCTTCTTCCTGTTCCTCATTTGTTCCCCATTCCTCCTCTTCTGCTACTCCTGCATCTATACCTGACCTAATCGACTCATAATCTAAACTGTCTGCACGTTGTAAAGCCCTTAAATCCCTCTCATCATTGCAGCCATCATCCTTCATCTCAACATGTACATCCCTAATCACAATGTTGTCAATTCGGAATAAAATATCACCTGTCCTCCATTTATCAGTACCTATCTTCTCTCTGTCCCAGCGTCCCTCGCGCAAGCTTTGCCTCTGCCTTTTGAAGCACTGTTTTTAAGTATCTCTGGGCCCTGTTCTCTGTCTCCATAACTAATGGATCATGCATGGCATTCGCTGTTGAGGTCTGCAGGACATGTTCATAGGTGGTGGGGGCTCTATGTCAAAGAGCTGCATGAGGCACATTCTCTGGATTAGTATTACCTGCAGCTGCTTGCATAGGGACTGATTTCCCCAATGTCAACCTCTAACACTGCACGCCCCCTTGTTACACACCTCTACCAGGCCATTATCCTCCTCTCAGGGCAATGCCCTGCTCCCAAAGCCAGACTACAGCTGCTCCTCTTCCACTCAGGTGAACACCATGTTCCCAAAGTCAGGCTCCAGATGCCACCTCGTGGTCAGGGCAATACCACGCTCCCAACGCCATATTATAGATGCCTCTACATCTACAGTGCCACCTACCAAGACATCCCTCTGGTGTGCTCTACTAAATACTAGGTCAATCACTGCCCACCCACGCAAAATTCTTGACCTCATCAGCACAGATAACCTGGACATCTTCGCATTGACAGAAACTTGGTTTACCCCTACTGCCAACCCTGCTTTTTCCATTGCTGTTCCTACTGGCTCTGCTATGCTTAGGTGTGAGAGAACACCCAAAAAAGAGGGCTGAGTGGCCCTTATCTACAAGGACTCCCTTGTGCTGTACGTCACCAACTCTACCCCACTCCCCAATTGCGAAGCTCTCTTCGCTAAACTAAAATGCCACCCTCACTATCCACCGTATCTACCGCCCACCCGGACCCATCTCCACCTTTGAGGATGACCTCACCCAGCTCATCTCATCCATCCTTAAGCCTTCAACGCAACTCCTAGTCCTAGATGACCTCAATCTGGCTTGGATGCCACCACTGTATCAACCTCCTTGTCAGCCCTAGGCTGAACCAAATGTATCACAGAGCCTACACAGAGCCTACACACTGCCATAGCTTCATCATTGATTGGCTGTTGGACCACAAAAGCAACATTTACCTCCTCTCTAACTGACCAGGTCCATGATCGGACCACCAAACCCTATCCTTCACACTACCTATCACCTGCGAATGGGCCGAGCCAGAGCCAGGCTCATTGACCACACGTAATCTAACCAGTAGTAAGGTCATCCCACTTCTCAACCTACCCCTCCTTCCTCCTTCCTCCCTCCCAGGATGCCACCTTCATGGTCGAACATTACAATGCCCTGCTATGAAGGACTGTAGATCACCTTGCACCCCTCAAGGCCCGGAAGACTAAGAATCCAACACACCTTAACTCTTGGTCCACCCCAAATCTCTGACCTTGGCCAACAAAACCCATCTCTCGAAGCTGTCTCTACTACAAACAGATGATTCTTAGTTCCCAAGCAGCCTTTTATAATGAAAGAATGTCTAAAGCTACATCCAGCTCTCGTGAACTTTTCACCATTCCCCACCTGCATCCATCACAAAAGACATCTGGTGCAATAAGATTCAAGCTAAAATAAGAGCTAAACAATCATCCATACCTGCTGCCTATACCCCAGTCACTCTACTCACAGCCCAATGCGTCATTCCATCCTTCCAGTTCAAACCGATCAGCACGTCAACCCTTCCTAACACCATCATTGGTCTCAAACCTTCTAGCTGCAGGGGAGACGCTTGCCCAGCTTCCCTGGTTAAGGAATGCATTGATCATTTACTTCCACTTATCGTGGCCATCATCAACTCTTCCTTTGCCCCATGCACCATCCCACCCACCTTGAAAGAATGTTTGATCTCGCTGCTTCAAAGAAAACACATCCTCGATCCTGCTATCTCCACCAACTATTGGGCCATCACAACAGTCCCCTTTCTCCTGGAAATCATGGACAGGGTTGCATAGCTTCAATTCCAGCCATTCCTAGAACTTCACCACATTCTGGAGATTTGCCAGTCAGGCTTCCGCCCAAAGCACCGGATCCAAAAAGCCCTACTAGACTTAAACAAACAGTTTGACAGTGATAGTGATCAGGGCGCCCTCTCTCTGCTCTTACTGCTCAACCTTTCAGCGGTGTTCGACCTCGTAGACCACGAGATCCCCTGTCATGCCCTCCTTTCCTCAGCCCACTTCTCCTTGGAAGCTGCCAAATAGGTTGCTTCATTCCTAGCTGACAGATCCTCTCGTGTCTTTGCCGGGAAGGTCACTTCCAAGCCAACACCTATATCCTGTGGGGTGCCCCAAGGCTCTTGTGTCTCTCCCATACTCTACAACGTGTGCACAAAGCCTTTGTTTGATCACCTTGATGCTATTGGGATCTGATATGATACGATATGATAGGTTATTTCTAACATGCTTAATACCCGGAGGTTTCTAAGCGCGGACCGGGGATCGCACCTGTGTTGCTTCGTGACGTTGTGCTTCCAAGGCGAGCACGTTGCCTCTGAGTTATCCTCCCAAGACAAAAACTATACAGATGATACCCATATTCTCATTCCCCTTACTGGCGACCACCCTATCAATACTCTCCAAATGAATTCCATCTGCAAAGTTATTCAATCCAGGATGGCCACACACAGCCTTTGCCTCAATGATGAAAAAACTGAGCTTCTCCTCATTGGGCCTCCTGCCCTGTTGGCAAAACTACTTCAGGCCTACACATCTTTCATCACTGATGGCCATAACATCACTGTTGCCTCCTCCGTCAAGACCCTTGGCGTCTACCTTGACTCTTTACTGACTATCACACGTCTGGTCTGTTGCATTTCTGCATCATCTGGATACGTCACTAGGCTCATCAATGCCAGCAAACCCTTCCTCACTACCGCTAACAGACTGGAAGTTGTCTGCGCTCTCATAGGATCGACACTTGAGTATTGTACCTACCTACTCTGTGGGACCCCTGAAAAGAATTTGCACAAACTACAAACAATCCAAAACAATGCCCTCAGGATGGCACTTGACATTGGAAAATGGGACCACATTTCTGAGCGGTCAAAAACTGCCCACTGGCTTCCGGTGAAGGACCGAGTCAGATTTAAGATACAAGGCCTACAAGATCTTCCTACAAACACTGCCTAGTCACACTTAGGTTCAAGCAGACTAGATCAGGTGGCTCCAGCTTCCCTGTCCAGGCTCCTGCACTCTGTAACAATCTCCCTCCCAACCTGCGAGATGAGCCATCCTATATGCCTTTAGAAAACAGCTCAAAACTTACCCGTTCAACTGACATTCTGTCTCCCTTCTGCCCATCCCCTTTTTTCCTGCCATCACTCTGTAAATTGCACCTAGATGCCTGAGGGCTTTGTGTACTTCCTGTAAATGTAAACATAAACAAATAAATAATTAAATAAAATCCCTGTGAGCGCAGTGGGGCTGTGCGGGTTGTAGGTGTATCACAGGATGAGGGTCACACAAGGTGCAGGGGGGACACAGAGTGCTGGTATTACAATTTCACCCCCTTTCGGGTCATCAGGGACATCTTCCAAATACTGAACCTTCCTCCAATGTTTTTTTTACTGAATTTTATAGGTTTTTAATAGTGCAACTTAACCATAACGTCCCTTTAACAAAGTTTTTTCATTGAATTTCATAGGTTTTTATTAGTGCAACTTAACCATAACGTCCCCTTAACAAAGTTTTTTTTAATTGAATATACAATAGTATTCCCTATGGCGAATTCGTTAGGATTCGACGTAATTGCAGCACAATTGAAAAATTTGATCAAGAGTGTCGTTTTACTGCTGCAAACTTTGCCAGACAACGGTATCCAAAATCAGTTTTGGAAAGAGCCTATCTGAAAGCTCGTAATTCCAATAGAAATACTCTGCTCTCTTCTAATTGTACCACAATGAAAGACAAACAGGATGACGAAACCAGGCTAATCTTAACATTTGGAACTCATGCCAATATGATTCGGCAAATTTTTCAAAAACATTGGCATATTTTGCAATCTGATGAAGTACTTTCCACCGTCCTGAAAGATCGCATTAACATCACCTTCAGAAAATCTCCATCAATTAAAGATTCATTAGTCAGTAGTTTCTTGCCCCCCGTGGAAAAAATATCAAACAGTTCCTGGCTAAATACAAATCCAAAAGGATTTTACAAATGCACTAAATGTAAAGCCTGCAAGTATGCCCTAAATAGAACAAATTATATGCATCCGGTTACGAGACAAGTTATTGAACTACAAAATCACATTACATGCAATACGGAGTTTGTGGTCTATGGACTCCTATGCCCATGTAACCGTTGGTACATTGGCAGCACCATCGGCAAATTAAAGCTGAGAATTTTACAACATATGCGAGCCATAAAAAACTCAGACCCCTCCTATCCTATGGCTGTTCATTTTAAAGATGCTCATCAGGGCAAACTGGGCTGTTTTAGTTTTCTTGGATTACATCATATAAAAGCCAACCCACGGGGAGGAAATAGAGAACTTGATTTACGGAAAAAAGAAACCAAATATATTTTAGACTTTGAATCGAAAAAACCCAAAGGACACAACCTAGATGAAGAACTATACACCTATTTAGGAACCTAGAGCCACAGGACCGATATAGTTTATCTTGAACGGTGTATTAACAAGTGTTAAACTCTCCACATGAAGTCTGTTCGCCACAAAAAACATCTTTTTAAATTTTGTATTGTGTTATATTGTCAAATTTTATTCACTTAGATAACTTTTTTAGCCAGCTCTTGTTTTTATGGTTGTCTAGTCCAAATTGATGAATTGAGAGTCTTAAATTTTAAACATAGGCATGTCTTTCAAATTGTGTAATTGTCCTAAATTCTATTGTAATATAATAATGCACATATTTTTATTAGTTTTATTACTTTTGTACTAAGTGGTTTGTTTTTAATATCTATGTTTGCAGATTGAATAGCAGAAATTGGTTTACGCTATGTTTTGTATTTTATGCACTAGCACTTTATTCCTGTTGCTTTATATAGCAATAGATGCACTTTAGCACATGACACCTTTTAAGCACTTAGCACTTTAGTATTCTGCTTGTATTCAAATTTATTGCAAACACCTATATCGAATCACAGCCTGTTAATATAATCCTCCAGGCATGTGTATTGTGCAAGAAAAAGTAAAAGTAAAAAATGAACAATGAAAAATCTTTTTAGAAATATTTTTTTAGGACTATATGTTTGATATTTTAGAATTAAAAACTATTGAAGCGAATTTGTACTTGTGAAAGAGATATCGATCTAAATCCTGGCAAATTTATAAAAGAATTAACCCACTTGGGTCATATCAGCCAGGAAAGGATAAAATTTCTTTTGTTACCATGGCTTAGACTATTAATGTGAAAGAGATACTAGTTTGAATTCTGGCAAACTTACAAAAGATTTAACCCACTTGGGTCATATTAGCCAGAAACAAACAATTCCTTCTGTTCTATTATACAAGACAAATTTGCCTCTTACAAAATGGCCGCCTTGTTTTCTCTCCATTCATGGAAGCAATTTATGCCGGTACTAGAGAGTGACAAAGGACTAATGGCACAAAGAACCATAGAGACTGGTTAATTGCTTGAAACACCTATATGTACACAGTTGGTTGTGGGTTTCACTTGTACGTGAACAAGCCGCGAGTAAGCGGCGAAACGCGTTGTACCGTGCACTTTTTAATCTGGCTGATGCCTAATAAAACTGGACATTGAATTAAACGCCATACTGCATTGGTTTGATTTGAGGAAGTAATTTATACCAGCGGTTTGTGTCTTGCCACGAGTGCCATCCCTCCCTGGGAGAATTGGAATTCTTTTTCCCGGTTTTGCAAATACATATATATATATATATAATGGGGGAATGTGCAGTGGTGTTTGGTTGCACTGTGAAGTATAACATTCCTTTAGTGAAATGTTTTCACTGAATGCACATATATATGTATGGCAGGGAAGGAAAAGAGAGTGGCTAAACAAGTGATGTCGTCGTTGATGTCATCATTGACATTTGAGATGACATCTTTCATGGTCTGGGTGTTAGTGTTAGCAGTGCACAGGGGTGGTGGCAGGGTTGGGGGCTTAGTTTACCAGTGGAGAGTGCTGATAGGAAAAATTGGTGCTTAGCCTACCATAACTGCCAAATTTCAGGGGTTTTTAGATTTTACTTGTAATCATAACGTTCTTTTTACACATTTTTTGTACAGAATGGCATACGTTTTTAATAGGACAACTTAACCATAACGTCCCTTTAACAAAGTTTTTTTTGTAGTGAATTTTCAACATTTTTAGTAGGGCAACATAACCATAATGTCCCTTCCACAAACACATTTTTAATGATTTGCATAGATTGGTATTACTGTAAGTGATTCGTAACATACGTTGACTAACATTTTTTTTATGATAGCGAAGGATGCCAATAGTAACACATAAGCATACTGTAAAGGAACATTTGATTGCACAGTAGCATATGCTCTTGCACAGCATGGCCACATGGTGCAGAACTCATACACACTGCACAATAAGATGTGCGAGTCGTTGACAGTGCGGAATGACATTGCATGTTGTTATACAAACTTGTAACTGCAACACTTCAAATGCACAACTCAACAGGGCAAGTTGCACCACAATAGAAGCAAGAGTGCATACAGAGATCTTTCAATCAGTAAACCCCATTCCACCCTAAAAAAAGGGGGGATAAATTCCACTACCAATAGAGATTTTACGGCACTAACCCATGTGATAAAAAAAAGGACTTTTTATCTTCAACCGGAACGCCTCCGGCGTTCCCGTTTGAAGAGAACAAATCCTTTTCCAAGATGTCCACCATGGAAAGGGAAGGCGGGCGTTCCATAGAAAGTCTTTTTGCGCTTTCCATTACAGCTGCCAGAAAGTAAAAAAGGAAACTGTGGGACCGTGGTGGGTGAACAACATTTATATTTGTTCCAAAATGTGTGGTTATCAGCAACACCTTTAACAGAAAGGCAGTGCCTGGTGGACATGGCGACTTCAATATAATGTTTTGTCCCAACCAGTAAATGGGAGTATTTACCTCCGCGACATTGGGGTCAGTAAGCATACCTACAGGCTACCGCTCAGAGACGAAAGGCGTACCGTTCATTTGTAATGTGCATGATGACACTTGTAAAGTATCAAAACAGTACAACATGTGAAACACAATGGCGTTTGGTCGTGGACAATGAACTTTACATAAATGTGTGGAACATACAATAAATATGTTTGGCAAAAATGTGTGTACAGAAGTCAAAGGAGTAGTCTTCTAACGTCTGGACAAAATCACAACAAACTCTGTGAAGAGAAGTGAAGTGCACTAATGGCAGAAAGATGGCAAGCAGCACCCTTACCACTGACCAGTGCACACATTTCTGTATAACTGCCACAAGGTGAAAAGAGTGAAGAAATGTGTAGTGCGAAGGTATAATGAAGCATTGCTTTTGAAATGTTTCTGTACAGCAAACACTTTCAGTGCACCTGATCTCATTTTTCCACTTTTAGAAAGATACCAAATCTGACAACATAGCGTCTTCATGCAGAAGTAATCTTTGTAATTGGGGCAGCTGGGTAACAGAAAGTACCCTCACGGCACGAAAGCATAATAGATGGGCCTGAGCCTTACGTTGCCAAAGCAAGTGGTGTGCAATAGCGTTCTGGATAGTGTACCTTTGCAGAGTAAACAAATGCTTTCTTAAAGGCTTACGCACCGTGATACGGCACCTATTAAAGAACATACTACAACCTGCAATGTACCATGGCAGATTGTGAAGGGCAACATGAAATGAATAAAAAACACACTCACATGTAAAAAGTAGAACTGTACTTTTATTTCAAAATGCACAGCGCTAAATCATCGCCCTTTTCTCAGGTGCAAAGAAATGTGAAGTTTGTGTCTCCGCCGCACAATGAAAATGTTAATTTTGATGGTCACCTGGATGTGTTCCCACAGAGACACCATGCGTTGGCGCCACAGTTTTTATCACGCACACAGTGTGCAGTGGCGACACAGTAGTCGGTTTCCTCTCACATTCATTGGCAAGATGCCGTCAATCGCTGTGATGTAGTCCATCACAAAGTATAATGTTAGTGGCAATGGTGACATTGTTGGTTAACCACACATAAATTATGCGTTGTTGACACAGTAGGCATATTCCTGTCACAGTGATTTACAAGGTGACGTGAATGGCAGTGAACTATGACACCATAAAGGAGGGTATGTTGCTTCTTACTGTTACAAATGCGTAGGGACATAGAGGTCCGATGCGGTCATCCCATTAAATGATGACGCACATACAACCGGTGACGAATAGCTGCAATTGACGATTGAGAAACATGTCACTCGGACGCTGCAATCCATGACACTGGCAATACGGAATGAAGTAGCTGAGAGAAAAATGACAAAAAAGATCTATCAATATGACCCTTTGCGGAAATGTAAGGCGTACTACATAGCATCTTTATAAATAAAGAATGTTATATGGGGAAATATACTGACTCCCTACAAACAGCGACAATGTGCAAAAGAGATACTAGGTAAAAAAGTTTCAGTGCCACATAAATTTCGTAGGTCATGGCGGAAATTGCAGTGACATCGTACAGATGGCGGTAATGTGCAATCTGAAATTTCATCGCCACACAAACTTCCAAATGCATTAGTAGTAACGGTAATGTACAATATGAAACTTCAACGGCACACAAACTTCCAAATGCATTACTAGTAAATATATATTTTTTTTCACACTAAGTAAATAATGGCAGTTTGGTGCAAAGGCCTGAAAAATAAGCTTACATTATGTGCACCGGCTCCATTTCGGCCTCTGCAGTCACACAGTAGTTGTTTGCAGTAAGACGTCCTCGGGAACTGATACATCATGAGCTTCACAAACGTTTTTTGAAGCATAACTTATCAAAGGGAATGTTTCATAAACTGTGACTCCCTACATTCTTTCTGTCTCTGTTCCGTGTACGTCAAGGTCAAAAAACAATTGACCCTCATGAGGTTTGCTATATGTGCGCCCATAGCGATGCGCCTACTGAAAAAATGAAATGAAATGAACTGACCTTCTCTCCGAACACAAATACATTCTCATATTGCAATAACATACCAGCAGTCAATAATGAGAACCGTTAATCCTGACCATGTGCAAACGCGTCGTGTTGACGAATCCGTGCAGGTGGCTGCCTCAGATTCCAAAACATAGGACGCCAGTCTAACCGCATTACTTTTGGTGGTGGCTTCTTACATAGACGCATTAACGGCTTGTTGTACGTTGCCTACCAAGTTTCAATGTACGGGATGATATTGGAAACAAGAATAAAGCACTGTTTCACTTTGTACTACCACATATAACTAATGCTTACCGTTCGACACAGTGTTTCATGAAGGTATGTTTGCGGGAATTTCGGCGTTCAACACAAAAACTAAATGACCATTGCGGCTGTGTCAAAAGAATGCTACGCACTTGAGGCTGAGGCAGAACCAATCGGTGAAAGTGCTACATATTGACGTACAGCATGCCATAGATCAGCCAATAGAAATCTGCTCTACTGAGCGAACAGGGAAGTGGGACCGCGGAGCGGACATAGATATCACTAATTCTTAGACTACTACTTTTTGATTGTTTTAAAGGAAAGTACAGTGTGATTTCTCACAAAATTTACAAAAGAATGCTTTGGGGAACAAGCCCCTGCCCCTGCCGCAAAATTGATGACAATCTGTCCAGTGGTTTGCCTTGTAGCTGTGCACAAAGTTTTTGCCCCATTCAGTCTATGGGAAAAAAAGAAGTTTTGGGACCCCCCCTATAACTTGGCCCCCCCTGGACAATTCCTTACCAAACTTTGGGGAAACATTCAGAGTGGCCCATATACTTTCTCTGCAAACTTTGGTAAGGATTTGTCCAGGGGAAGCCGAGTTATAAGCCGCCCAAAAAGTGCTCTTCCTCTGGAAACAGCAACTTAACCATAACTACATGGCCCTGTAATATATATATATATATATATATATATAGATATGTATTACATGGCCACGGTAGTGGCCATGTAGTTATGGTTAAGTTGGTGTTTCCATAGGAAGAGCACTTTTTGGGCAGCTTATAACTTTGCTCCCCCTGGACGAACCCTCACCAAACTTTCCCAAAACAGTATATGGCCCACTCTGAATTATTTTGCACAGTTTGGTGAGGATTTGTCCAGGGGGGCAAAAGTTATAGGGGGGTCCCAAAACTTTTTTTTTTCCCATAGACTGAATGGGAAAAATGTTTTGCTCGCGCCTACAGCCCAAACCGCTGGATGGATTTTCACCAAATTTGGACCAGGAGCAGCGGCTTGGTCCCGAAAGTGTGGTGAAAATCCATCCAGTAGTTTTTTTTTAAAATGACCAAAAAGTAGGTAAAAAAAATATTAGTGATATCTGTGTTCGGTCCGCGGACAAGCTTCCCTGTTCGCTCTGCGGACAGTGTCCTGATTGGCTGAGCGGCTTACGTCATGCCGCGGACATGCGGCGTGTTCGCTGATTGGATGGTGTGAAGCGTGAAGCGCGTCAGATTTTCGGTAGCACCCGCCATCTTGGATTCGCGGACGTCCGCGGACAGCGCGGTGAAAGTTTGTTCAAAATGTGTATTTAGCAGAGTGTGTTGGTGTGTAGGAGTGTTTGGGGAGGATGGGAGGGTATGAGATAGGTTAAATGTGCTTTATTATGTGGTAGACGTTCTTTTTGTGTTCGATTTGTCTGCGGACATCACTGTGTTCTGAAATGTTCTAAATAAACTGAATGGGGGGTGTTCTGAGGACTCAATATGTGTCCGTTTTGTTCGCAAGCAAGCTGAAACTGTTCTAAGAACACTCGTGGTGTCCTGAAATGTTTGCAAACAAACAAAATGGGGGTGTTCTGAGGACGCTGTCCGTATTATTCTGTGGCAAGCTGAATGTGTTTTAAGAACACTCGCGGTGTCCGGAAATGTTCGCAAATAAACAAAATGGGGGTGTTCTGAGGACGCTGTCCATATTGTTCGTTGTCAAGTTGATTGTGTTCTAAGAACACTCGTGGTGTCCTAAAATGTTCGTAGGGGGTGTCCTGAAGACGCTGTCCGTATTGTTCGTTGTCAAGTTGAAAATGTTCTAAGAACTCTCGCGGTGTCCTGAAATGTTCGTAGGGGGTGTCCTGAAGACGCTGTTCGTATCGTTCGCTGGCCAGTTGAATGTGTTCTAAGAACACACGCGGTGTCCGTATTGTTCTTTGTCAAGTTGAATGTGTTCTAAGAACACTCGCAGTGTCTTAAAATGTTCGTAAATAAACAAAATGGTGGTGTTCGTATTGTTCTTCGTCAAGTTGAATAGTTGAATGTGTTCTAAGAACACTCGTGGTGTCCTGAAATGTTCGCAAACAAACAAAATGGGGGTGTTCTGAGGACGCTGTCCATATTGTTCATTGTCAAGTTGAAAGTGTTCTAAGAACTCTCGCGTTGTCTTGAAATGTTCGTAGGGGGTGTCCTGAAGACTCTGTCCATATTGTTCACTGGCAAGTTGAAAGTGTTCTAAGAACACACGCGGTGTCCGTATTGTTCTTTGTCAAGTTGAATGTGTTCTAAGAACACTCGCAGTGTCTTAAAATGTTCGTAAATAAACAAAATGGGGGTGTTCGTATTGTTCTTTGTCAAGTTGAATAGTTGAATGTGTTCTAAAAACACTCGTGGTGTCCTGAAATGTTCGCAAATAAACAAAATGGGAGTGTCCTGAGGACGCTGTCCGTATTGTTCGATGGTAAGTTGAATGTGTTCTAAGAACACTCGTGGTGTCCTGAAATGTTCGTAGGGGGTGTGCTGAAGACGCTGTCCGTATTGTTCGTTGACAAGTTGAAAATGTTCTAAGAACTCTCGCGGTGTCTTGCAATGTTCGCAAATAAACAAAATGGGGGTGTGTTCTAAGAACTCACGCGTTGTCCTGAAATGTTCATAGGGGGTGTCCTGAAGACGCTGTCCTTATTGTTCAATGGCAAGTTGAATGTGTTCTAAGAACACTCGTGTTGTCCTGAAATGTTCGTCGGGGGTGTCCTCAAGACGCTGTCCGTATTGTTCACTGGCAAGTTGAAAGTGTTCTAAGAACACACGCAGTGTCTGTATTGTTCTTTGTCAAGTTGAATGTGTTCTAAGAACACTCGCGGTGTCCAAAAATGTTCATAAATGAACAAAATGGGGGGGTTCTCAGGGCGCTGTGCGTATTGTTCTTTGTCAAGTTGAATGTGTTCTAAGAACACTCATGGTGTCCTGAAATGTTCGCAAATAGACAAAATGGTCATGCACCCAACACTCTATGCCCTGGCCACAACCACCGCAGCATATCACACTTATAGTTGCTCATAACTTTGGGTCAAAAACAAATTTATAAGGAACAAAGTTATAAGATATTATGGGTGTGATATGCTGCAACGGTTGTGGCCTTGGCATAGAGTGTATAATATACTTACTGTTAGGTTTAGTAACTGGAGTACATGTATTTCTTGTTAATTTCTGTATTAAAAGAAAATAGCATGTTAGTATTAGTATTTTGTAATGACTTATTACATTGTATAATCAACATTTTTTTTTTTGGACCCTCATATTTAGTAGATTACAAACCGGAGTACTGTGCAATTTGCTCAGTTTCTGTGTTCGTTGCTAAAATCATTGGGCCTGTGGGAGAAAAAAAAATCCATGTTGGATAAAAAAAAAACTTTTTCTGTTATGCTACAGTTTATTTGTTTGTTTGTTTTCAGTGTTCACTTGTTGCTTCTGGCTAATGCATTGGGATGTTGCATTTTTTTGGAGCAGTAACATATTATTTATTTGTTTGGATATTATGAAATTTTGGAATTTTGGAGCAGTTAGATACCAGTAGGTGTATCCTAACTGTCTATTTATTGATATATTTTAGTGGTATTGATTTATCTGTTTGGATATTGTTAAATTTTTGGACAGTTAGATACCAATTGGCGTATTCTAACTGTCTATTCTTTTATATATTTTAGTGGTATTGATTTATCTGTTTCGATGTTGTTAAATTTTGGGACAGTTAGATACCAATTGGCGTATTCTAACTGTCTATTTTTTCTCTAATTTAGTGGTATTCATTTATCTGATTAGTTGTTGTACAATCTTTGGGCAGTTAGATAGCTTTTGGAATATTCTAACAGTTTATATTTTTTTACTACAAGTTTACTTAAGGTTTAAGTACAGTTTAGTTATCAAATTTTGGTTTTAAGAACATTAAATAAGCGTTTGTAAGATTTGCTGGTAATCTCTGCTTTAGAGTAATGGTACTATCATTACATTCAAACCATCCACATTTCTTTTTTATATATGCAGTCTAGTGCCCTGAATTGGTTGTGGCTCCAGCGTTGTAGATTATACCTATTGTTGTGAAGGTTTTCTTACCAAGTGATATTTGACCATGTGTGAATCCAGTCAGCTTGCAGTTGTTTTTGGTACCATCTTCATTGTAACGTAGAAGCATTAGTATTACGTATTTACTAGGTGTTTGTATTACTAACATGGAGCGATTATCTGAATTGCAGCTAGAACATGATCTACCATGGTTTGCATTTTGTACAAGTTGCTGAAATGGAATGGATTCACAATTAGGTATTGATATATATATGAAGCGGTCATTGGGGATTTCTTCTTGTGTAACATTGTTGCAGAGAGTGCATTTATGTTTCCACATGTATGAAATCTGCAAGATTTCATTTATAGGCATGTTTTTGTTTTCCAGTACTTGTAGTAAGTACATTAGAAATTCTTGTGGATCTTCCTGTGAGTTTATAGTGAATTTCACCATTCCAGCACAGTAGTCCAATTGTTGTCTTATTCCATAAACACTATACGTGTTTATATTGTTTGCTGCATTTCTGTGAAGTACTAACATTTGCATACACAATGTGTCTGTACTGTGTAAGTAAATGTTGTCAACAATTGGTGGTAGTTGAAATAGAATATTCATCACTACATTTGCGTAGCAACTTACACCAACTATATTTGAGAGTTTAAATGGACCAGGTAGTTCTGTATCTGACTTCTTTTTTTGGAGATTGTCTTCCTTCTTTGAAGAAGTACCTGGTTTACTTTCCCTAATTGATTCTTTTTTGCTTGTGGTACTTGATGAAGTATTACTTTCTTTTACTCTCTTTGGAGGATTTGCAGTGACATCCTGTTGCTTTTCTGTTTGATTTATTTTTCTTTTATAACGTTTTACTTTTTGTGGAACAGAATATGTGTTTAGATGGGGGGTGTATAGTGAGCGAAGTCTATTGTATTCTAAAATGCAAGGAATATCAGCATTTATTTTACCTGCATAAAAGTTGATTAGAAATAGACCGTCAAGTGTACGTAAGCGTGATAGTGCTACGTAGCTCATGCCTTCTTTAAAGACTGTGTTACCAATATCTATCATTGCTTTGTCTAGGGTAAGACCTTGTGATTTATGAATCGTGACTGCGTATGCAAGAGTTAGAGAAAATTGTTCTCTGCGTACATACATGTCTTGAAGAGAAGGAATCAAGCTGTTGAGCGTCCTATTCTTTTTACTTCTGAAAGTTTGTCAAAGAGTATATTGACAAACTGAATTGTGTTGTCACGTGGGTATGTTTGAAAGCCAACAACTGTACCCAGTGCTCCATTAACTAGTCCTTGTCCCACGTCAAGGTTACGTTTAAGCATTACTCTGCAATTTAAGGATAATTTTAATATCTTTTCTAAGCCTGCTGTGTTTGAGATTGATTTTTCTAAACTATTTAGTCTTGTTGTGGCTTGGTCACACATGGGTAGTGGTATACCATGTACATCTAGTTTGTCTGTGGAGCTAATTTCCATTATTGGTTGCATTTCTTTACTTAACATTATTTCATTGAATTTGAAACAGCTTGCAAGAGTTGGCATTAAGGCCATACAATTGACATTTTTGTGGGCTAATTGTTCCATAACATCTGTAGCACATGCATTATCACCATAAAGTGCATGAATGTGTCGGGTTTTCAATATTGCTTCTGCTTCTTTAGAAAGTATACCAACTCTGATACTTTTTAAGATGTTGGCATGAGTGAGATCTGCAGATTGACGCATGTTTTCAGTTAATTCTCTGTATTGGAAATGTTGCCAAAGGTTGACATTTCCAATGCTGCCAACAGTTTTACAGCAGAGTTTGTGTCCTAGGCCCTCATTACGACCCTGCCGGAAAGTAACTGACCTGACCGCCATAGCGTAAATAGCGTTTCCGCCATTGCACGATGGAGTAAAGTGCGGCTAATTCTGACCCATCGGGCACGAGCATTACGCCATGGCGGAAGTGCAAAGTCCGCGATGGCGGAAATGTCCCCAAAACGCCCCTCACCGCCGTCGTACGGCGCCCTAGGTGCAATTCCGCCACCCATCATAGCGGTCACCGTAATGAGCGCTAATCGCAAAATACGGTGACCGTAAATATACGGAAACGGAAGTAAAAACATGGGGCCGGAACGGGAAACAGCACGCCGTACACCTATAAAATCAGAATCCCAACACAACCATCAAAAATCCGACCCTGAGACACATCCCAACCCGTTAGCCACCCTAGTTAAAACAATCAAAATGGGAAAAGTTGCTAAAAAAGCGTGCGACCGCAAGCGGCAGGTCCACTTCTCCCATGAGGAACTCACCGTGCTCACAGAGACCCTCCAGGAGAATGCTGCCGTCGTCTTCTCGACGCAAATGACCAGGACGGCACTTGCGAACAAGAAGGCCATATGGGCCCTGGTGGCACAGCGGGTAAGTGCGGTGGGGACCGCACCCCGCAACCCACAGCAATGCAGAAAGTGATGGGACGACTTGCGGATACGCGTACGGAGCATACTATCAGCCAACCGTAACATTGCCACAGCAACCGGGGGAGGATCGGAATTACCCATCAAGTTGACCCCCTGGGAAGAAATCTGTGCCTCCACCATTGGAATGGAGAGTATAGAGGGAGTCGGAGGGATGGAGAAAGGAGTGCAGACAACCGAAGAATCAGGTAGGTGGGCCAAATAAAACAATGCTAAATCCACAATGTCCAATCATGTGAAGTACCATGTGTCCACATAGTGCAACAGAAACACATGTCCAGGAGAACGTCCACATACATTGGCCTGATAGCGCACTCTAAAAGTCACATAAAATACATAAATAATTAAAAATCCTAAAAACACCTTCTACACGTGCAGCATGCACACCCTAACTGCAGGCTGCAAAACAACTGCATCCTCAATCCACACAAAAATGAAACCACCTCCAAGGCCCTGACCCAAATCACCCTCAGGTACCACCCCAATGCATGTGATACATTGCCATTCCAATTTCCACAGACCCATAAATAACGCTCGACCTCCTTTACTCCACCACAGGGTCCGATTCAAACGACGAGCTTCAGGACACCCCTACCAGCACACCTGCAAAGAGGGCCAAGACCAACGGACAAAGACCCTCCACCTCAGCTGCACGGACCAAGACACGGCAGCAGCACAAATCAAGTGGCAGCACACAGGAGGGGACTCCAACAGGCACCACAGCAGCCAGCATGCCCACAACAGCAGCACCACAGGTCCCCCCAATGGATGCCACAGAAGGCACTGCTTCTGGTGGCAGCAGCACCATAGGTGACACTGCATTAATGGCAGCATGCTCCGACACAGAAAACGGTGCTGTCGATGTAGGACCCATCCATGACCTGTCTCAATCCCCCTGTTTGTTCCATCCCGTACACCATGAGGATACCACGCAGGGGCACCCACAAGACGACGACTGGCCATCCCCCACAAGCCCTGTGGCAAGGCAACATGAGGTGATCAGCCCCTCTGTGACACCACCGCAAATGGGCATGGCCCAGCAGAGGCAACAGTCCCTCGACCAGGTGATCGTGCAACAGCAGCAACTGGCCACGCTCCTCAAGGAGCATGCTGATGAATGTGGGGGTACTAAGGCAGCCATAGAAACATCTACTGAGACACTTAGGGCACAAATGGAGCGAAGTACAGAGACACTAAGGGTACAAATGGAGAGAAGCACCGAGAGCCTGAGGGGGGAACTGCATGCGACGTCCAAAGACGTATGTGGTGAACTTGCCGCTGTGCGCCGTGTGCTCACTGAGCTCTCACACACCCTTAGGGACATGCATGGACGTGAGCAGGCAGAGACATCATCCGTTGCAAGTTCCGTCCAGGGCAGCCCCCAACGTAGATCTGGGAGGAACCTGCGCTCCACAGGCAGGGGTGCCCCTGATACCCGGAGAGGGGGCTTGCAATAGCGTCTGCCCACTGACAATGAGCATCTTTGGACACTGGTGTTCGGGGGGGAGGTAGGAGGGTGGAGGGGGGGTGTTGGGCTTTCTTGGGTGGCGGGTCGATGGGGTGTGTAACATAATTTCACATATGCAATGAACATTTCATAATCACCCAATGAGATGTGTGGACATTGATCATTGTGTACGAGGCCTTTATAGGCGTACAGTCCACATTGTGCATGTTCCAGACACACACAGTGCCACAAGTCCCGTGTCCATGTATCAGCCACCAGGCGTGAGTGCTAGAAGCATGAATCTATGATATTCTGACGAATTTCACGGGCCTCCTGTGCCTCGCGGACTCCTTGAGGTGCTGCCACATCCCCACCCTCATCATGACCATCTTCAGGTGCTTGCAGTTCTGCGTCAGGGGGCATGGGCACATTTCTACGTACGCACATGTTGTGTAGCATGACACATGCCATGACCATCTTTGCAACCTTCTCATGGCGGTACAGGAGTGCCCCGCCAGACCTGCTGAGGCAGTGGAAACGAGCCTTCAGTAGGCCGAATGCCTGTTCTATGACTACACGGGTACGTGAGTGGGCATGGTTGTAGTCCTCTTCATGCTGGTTCTGTGGGTTCCGGAGTGGTGTAAGGAGCCATCTCTTCAGTGGATACCCGGCATCACCTGTATGTGGACAATAAAGGATGTTTGTGGAATGACATTGCTACGTACGCATCCCCCCCCCTTCCTGCCAGGTCATTGCCGCATCACATACCCCACATCATCATGCATGAAATGAGACTCACCGAGTAGCCAGGATCTGTTCCCTGCGTGTCGCTCCATGTAGCGTGGTATTGTAGAGTTCCTCAAGACCATAGAATCATGGGTTGAACCAGGAAATCGGGCACAACAATGTGCAAAGATCCTGTTGGAGTCACACACCATTTGTACATTAAGGGAATGATATTGTTTCCGGTTGCGGTACTGGACCTCCATGGCATGTGGGACAACCAATTCCACATGGGTGCAGTCGATGGCACCAATGCAACCCGGTATGCCGGCAAGTGCATGGAATCCCACTTTTGTGTTTGTGATCTCATGCTCCGAGCGTGGTAAAGAGATGTAGTCGTCTGCGTGCTTCAGGAGGGCATCGAGCACTTGCATTAGTGTCCGTGACAACAGTGGCTGTGAAATGCCATGCAACTGTCCGACTGTGTGCTGGTAGGTGCCTGTGGCCAGGAAGTGGAGTACAGACGCCACCTTCAGTAGGGGTGGGATGGCGGTTGGGCTATCTATCATGCTGACAAGGTCAGCGTGTGTCATGTCCACAATGGCGATTATGGTGTCCTGGTCCAAACGGTAGAGGGTGAGGATCTGCTCAGCAGTGAGGTTGAACGGATGAGCTCGGAGGCGTGGGATTGCGGGCTGCCTGCGTGGTGGTAGTGGCTGTGCTGGTGGGCCTTGCTGGCCCTGCCTTGCCCTCCTCCTCCTCCTGCGTCTCCTCTGTGCGGCCGGTTGTTGTAGTAGTTGGTGTTCGTCTTCTTCTTGAAGTTGGAGTACTTGCAGTGCTATCAGGTCCCCCAGGCCCAACATCGCTAGTCCTGCCGGTAGCATTTTGGAGTGGGTGTGGTTGTGGGAGGGGGTTGGGTGTGCAATTTATGTGTTTTCAGGCTGTATAGCCTCCACCTGTGGTGATTCATTCCACCTGTGCCAGCTGCAATCCCCTTTGGGCGAGCACGTCCCGCACACAACGCTGCAGTGTGACGCATGGCATCTTGCTATTACAATCATGTATATGACCCCGATGGCAGTGTAATATTGGTTTATATGTTCATTCTGCTATGGTCCCATTGTTTCACATACAATCTTTGCAGTCGCGAACAAACTTGTGAAGGGTCAGTGGAATGTAGTACTCGATTAACGGTGGACCCTCATGCAGCACTGTACCGAGGTTCACCGACGGGTGGGGCGTCCCATTTGTGAGTGAAGCCAGTTGCCATTTTCATACACTGCCACACTACATGGATGAATTTGTGATTTCGAGCGGTCACGGATGCCTTTTCGACGTGATGTTGCAAATGAGGAATTCGAAGGACAGCGCTTTCGGTTTTCAGCTAGCGGCGAGGGGACGCCCACAGGTCTGACTGCAAATATAACGTTCTATAGTTTAATGTCCTTGGGACAGGGGCCATGGCGAGAATGCAATGATTGATATGAATAGTATGGGATGCGCAATAGCGTAGTGGACGATAAGGCAGGACGTTCCCAAATACATGTTGCTTCACATCACTAGAATTCCGGGCTGGAGCACAGTGGATTTTGCAGACTGCATTACGCACAGACTCAATGGAAATTTCAAATGTTATGTGAGTAAATAATCAGGCGTTTTTATACCGGGATGAGGGAATGATGTATGGATGCATGGACAGATGATTTAATTGAGAGTTTGCCATGTACATGGCTTTTTGGTATCTATCCCCTTCCCCTGCGCTATGTGATGCAGAGCTGCCATAGTGGGACCATCGTCTATCTGCCCTTGTTGAACCCTCCCTGTCTCGACGCGCCTTCATACACTTGTGTCTATGCACGTTACTAATCCCATCTAATGGATTCTGTTTTAACAGACGCATGCACACAAACACTCGTTTGTAATAGTGTTTTCACCTCGATTTATATGGTTATGAATCGCAAGTGATTTTTGGGTGGAATTAATCCTTTTGAGTGGGCTAGCATGCATATGCCTGTAGATTTAGTGTGATCATTGAAGTGAGTAATACAAATGAAGTTCTGATGCCCATACTATTCTTTTTCATTTCATTTGGGTGACAGGTATCTCCTACCCTTTTGCCGCTGCCATCTGTATGCCACTCCTGCAGATGGCTTTTACTCCCGACACCTGCTGCTTCGAGTTAATCAGTGGAGCACCATTACGATCTTATGGGACGATCGCCAATGGGCCACATGCCCTTACGCTGTACTAGTGGCTAGGAGCAACATATCAACCTTTCAGCTGGACTAGTGCCTACCTAATGGGACGGCCCTGCGGTTCTAGGCGCTTCCATGTTGCCTTTTTGAACGTGGATGTAGCCCCTGTGTACCATGAAGGAACAGGGCGTCACACAAGAAGAAGCTGGTCATTTATTGCGGATGCAGCCCACAGTAATGAATAATATTTTGGAGTTTATGACCTAATAGCTGTATGGGCTTGGTGAATTTGATGTGCATTAATATTTTATTCAGATATTAACCGTGTAGCGTTATTCTTTGCAAGTAATGTAGCATATTCCTATTTGTGGAGCGATGTATTGTGAGAAGATCTGCATTGGGTTCCGGCTTCTGAGTATAGTTGCGTGGTACTGTACTGGCCGCGTTTGCCTACGATGCCCAGTAAGGTCAGGGATAGGGGCAGCCATTTTGACTGTTTTCATGATGTCATGCTCAGGGGCGGGGGATTAGCTTTTGTGTGCCAGATGCCGGTCAGCCAGGTGGATTGGTGGATTGATGTGATTGTCAGAATATGGCTGGTCACAGGTGCCTGTGTTTGCGTGCGTTTCTTGGAGGGAGACTGAGGTCATGTCTATTGGAATAGCTTCTGTATTCGTGCCATCTGTGCCCTGCAGCTCCCATTGGCCCCTCTTGGGGTGGGCCTGGCTGCTCAGTCACTCTGCCAACTTGTGTGGTACATGCTTGTGCTGATGGTTGGTTTGTTTACTGGCAAGAGTACAGGGCTGGTGCAGTCTCCCTCAGGATACTGCTTTGAATGTTGCCTTACACTGGTGTCAAGCGATGGGGGCCTGTTGTTGTTTTGTCTCATATTTCAGTTCATATTGCTGTACTTGTACCTTCACATGCCTGTGCTGCATCGGTACGGCAATGGTGACATGCCAGATATGGATGGCCACTCACAAGGCACTTGGAGCCCCTACATTCATTTGTTCATTGGCATGCATGGGTGACTTGTACATTTGACTGGTTGCATTGTGTGACTTCATTGCACCTATGGGGAGTTGTGCAATGTGGGCAAGGAGTGGTGTACAGGCACTCAGTAGGGCCATTTACGGTTGGTTCACGATGCCGTAATTCTCACCATGGCGGAATGGTACTTTCCGCCATGCTTGATGGCGTTATGTAAATGTCCGCTAGGGTCAGAATTCGCGTACCGTTGCGCCATGGTGGTAATTACGGTTTTGCATGGCGCGCGTCCGCGTACTTGGTGCAGTTAGCGTTGGCGTTCACTACGGTGTCGCTAATGGCATCGTACTTTGCGGTGACGGGTCATAATCGCACCGAGCGGTATTCGATGGCGGTATTACATTTCCGCCATCGTTTTTCGATTTCCGCCAGGGTCGTAGTGAGGGCCCTAATGTTTTAAAAATAGGCTCCCCTTTTACTGGTGTCAATTGAAGAAGATCTCCGAAAACAATAATGTGTTTTCCTGCAAAGAGCTCTTTATAGTTTGTTTTGAGTACTTATTGTAATCTGAGGTGAATCAAAGCCAATATTAGATTGGAGACCATGCTCACTTCATCTATTAGTAGCATTTTCATTTTTTTCAATACTCTGCGTAGTTCCATTGCAGCTTCTGCAGAAAGTTTGTAATAGTCTAATTTGTCCTTGTGTTCTACTGGCAATAGTGGTAATCGGTGTAAAGTGACACCACCTATGTTGTAGGCAGCTAAACCTTTGGGGGAAGTGACAACAGCTGACAGTTTGTTGTTTGTCAATTGTTGAAGGAACTTACTGATGATTTTGATTAGGAATGTTTTGCCAGAACCAGCTTCACCACTGACGTACAGTAGTATAGGTTTATAATTATAGCAGGAACATTCTTTATTTTCATGTTGTACACCATGTGCAATTTGTTTTTTACTTCTTGAAAAATGCTACGTTGCTCATTGTTTAGTTTTGAGTGTAGTATAGTTAAGTCTTGTTTATCTTCATACTGACACATGGTGTTTTCTACTTCTATCATAGCTAATTCTGCCTCATTTATTATTAGTTGTTCTCCCAGTGGTTCTTGGCTTCCTGTTACAGAAGGTCTAGTTGGGCCTTGAGTTCTTCTTTGTGTTGCTGTTCATTGTGCAACATTGTTTTGTATTATGTAAAGTTTACACCAGTTATAGTGCTTTCATTTGCTTTGAAAGCAGCTTCATATGAGTCATAGTTATCTAGTATTTCTTCTTCTTTTCTCCATGATTTAAAGAGTTGCAGCAGGGACATGTAATATACTTCTTTATGTTGAGGAGTCTTTAATGACAATTGGATATGATTAATTACATTTGGTTTAGTGAGTTTAACTAAGCTGCCTTCACAGTTTGTCACTATGCATTTACCTTTTTTTTCATCAGGATTTATCTTATTTTTGTATGTGTAGTTTTGGGCTATGTGGTATAGACACATGGTTTCCAAAGTGTTACTTCTGTTTGGGTAGTATGTGTCCAATAAATTGTTTTTTAAAATGTCATGGCTGTTGGGATCACGTTTGGCTATTGTTTCTATATCTTCGTATGATTTTAGAACTCTTTCTAGATTTAGCTGGACCAAGACTTACCCATACTATATTTTCAGATTTACCATAGAATGCAGTACCAGTTAAATGATCCGCTGCTTCATATGATCCACATTCTCTATGTGAGAACATTTTTATGCCCAAGCTGTATAATTTCTGAGACACTGTTTTATCTGATGAGAGGTCATTCCAGAGGTCTTATAGCTCTGTCTTTTCTGCTTTGGTTAAGTATGCTGTGACATATCGTGCAACTGCAGTAGAATTGTCTGACATGTACTGCACATCTATGTTTGCATTCCATAAGTGGGCAATGATTGCATTATAATCATTGATATATTTTTCTTCTTCTCTTCTTTTTATGTAATATGTATTTTAGGTGACTTACCTTTAACACTATGTCTAACTGAAGACATGAGGTTGTTCATTTGACCTGTATTTGTAACTGGTCTAGGGAAACCAAATCGGCATTTAGTGTAGTATTTCCCTTTGTTTTTGTATTTGCGATGACAATATTTTCCACATTTGTGTCTTTGAAATTGTAAAATTTGTACATGAAAATCACTATTTGTGGCTTCTGGGCGAATTTCACAAGTGACACATTTTTCAATAAACTGTAAAACAGTGGCATCACTGTCTTGACCAAATTTAGGAGCATCTTTAATCCATAAAAGCATGTGGATATGTGGTGCTCCTCTGGCTTGGTATTCTTTTCTCCAAAAGAAGTGTTGCACTTCCCCAAGGGGAGGAACAGTTTTATTACAAATAAAATCTAGCATAGCAATGAAGCGATGCTGAAAATATCAGGATCCAAAGAACAAAGTTCTCCAGGTGTTAGTATACCTATGTTTGTTTTGTTTTTGTTTGATATGCATAGGAAATCATGTAAATCTTCCCATGCGTTTGCTGCACAACTTAATGTAACAAACCAAGTGGGTGGGCCAAGGTTTCTGATCATACAACGTACATCTCCATGACGTTGAAACCAGTACTCTTTAGTACCACGCATATTTGCTAATAGATTTGTAATATTTGATTGTAAAAGCTCATCCTTTTGTTGCACTTTTTGTAATAATTGTGTGGCTGACATATTTTGAAAGTGTGATCCTGATTTTAATATGTGTGCAACTCTGTAACATAAAGTTGCTAGTTCACTTTCAAAGAGTAGGTGGAATATGCATTACACATTTTGTCTAAATCTGGAATCTTCAGAATACATCCTTAATGAGCGGTATTCTGATGCTGATATTTGAATAGGTCTATCATCGTACCTTCCTCCTTTGCCTTAGGAAAGAGTAGAGGAAAAGCACGTGCTTCTATACTTTTTTTCCCATATGCTGATTGGTGATCCTTTTGTTTGACGCATTTGGTATGTTTCCAGTGCATCTTCTATGGTGTCATTAGAGTGCAAAGGATGAATTGTATAATGGTCTAAAGTATTTGATATTGTAGCAGGATCTAGGAGCTCAAATTGACCAGTTTCTTGTGTTTCTTGAATTATTTCAGTTGTATCCTTCAAGTTTTCTTCAATATTTATTTCTTTGTAATATTCATTATTCTCTTTAAGATATTGCAAGGCTTGTCTAACTTTATATAAATCTACCAGCTGTTGCCATATGTTTTTGTCTTTTGTAGGTACTCCATTTACTAAGATAATTAAAGATTGCTGCATTGGATGTTGCACTCCTAGAGTATGCACATTTTCTTTTAGATCTAATGGTAAATAGACTATTTTTCCACGAATGCCTTTTACCAATTCAGAGGGAGGTAATTTTGCTGTTTTTGGTTGAAGCCGTATTATTGCTTGAAATGGGTGCACTGTTTGAATTATGATGCTCTCATGTAAATTAAGTTGTTGTAGGGTTTTTGGTAGTGGGTATAATTCCAAATTATTTGTGATAGCACGTGAAGGAGTTTGGTTGTTGTCAAGTTTTGTAGTGCAGTAACTGCAAAGTGTTAAGGGGTCAGTTATTTCATATTTGTTTTCTGCTACAAGGTAGAGAGCTAATTCAAACCATTTAGAATCTTCATTGTCTTCTATTTTGTATGATAGGTCTCCAGTTTTTGTGTTACTTTTATAAAATGTTCTGCGGCAACATACACACACATGGTTTGGTACTTCAGCTGATGTACTTTTTAATTGTATTATTTCTTTTTTGTATGTGTTTAGTAAAAGGTTGCCATGTGTAGAATTGTTGCTAATTTGGTTTAAAGCTATTTCATTCTGTAAGTGGCTTTCACTTCCAAAATATTTTTTCTGGATATAGTCAATTTCTTCAAGTAGGTCTTTTGCTGTACCATGTAGATGATTGTTATTTAAATTTGCTAGTGCTAAAGCAGGACTTTTAGCATAGTACAGTTTATAGACTAAATGTCTTATAGTTGAATGATGTGTTGATATCCTTTTGATATCAAGGAAGCTGGTTTTACAAATAAATCCTGTAATGCAGGCCAATGAATGTCCTTGTAGTCCTGTCTACTTGCGCACTGGACAGGTATCCATATTTTGCAGTAGTTTAATTTTGATTTTGTCTTTGCTTTTTACATATTGATTGAGGAATTGGCGTAAAGACTTGAACATTTTTTGGGAATGTTACACATTGACGTGCATGGCCATTTGTACACTAGATGTTCTGTTTTAGTTCAATGGAGGGGTAATTCTAAGTTTTCAGGGCATATTTTTGTATGGAGTACTTCTTGTTCCATTATGGTATTATTCACTTTTTCATAACCTCGACCACTGCTATGTATTGCAACTGTATTTGTTTGCTTTTATTTGTACACTTCTTCATTAAAGTATGGTTTTGTGCTCGTAGTGTGATTCCATTCACCTCTGCATATACTTAATAAGTTCTTTCTGTTGACATTTTGTTTATTGAGAAGTCTTTTTTGTAATATAATTATTAGTTTTGTTAGTGGTTTCATTTTGTTTAACACTAAAATAAATAACTTTCTTTTGAGAAGAATTGCACTGTCTATCAACGCTTCTAAGATTAATTTTCTACAATAGGTTTTAAGCATTGAACCTGATTTCTCTCCTGTTTTTATAAGATTTTGAAGGACTTTGTGATGGTACATTTTGGCTAAAATACTTTTCTTGGTATGCTTACTTTGCATTATATCAAAATTTAAAGAAGCAGTGTTATCTGTAGTGATAGCTGATTTTCTGCTAATTGTTTTTTGGTTTGTTTTACATTTTGATAGAGGAGGCAACATTTGTGTACTTGAAAATTCTTGTGTTTCACTAAATGACTGTATTAGCTGTTTTGTTTCAACTTTTTTTTTACAAATTCTGCTAGCGATGGATGCTTATGTTGGACACTTTTATTTTAATTTGTTCTACTTCTACGTTGCTTTCTACGGACTTGACTTTTGGTAGGCATTCTTTAGGGTCTTTTGAAAAAAATAAAGATGGTATGGGTTGGGGTGTTCTGCAATGTATGTGTGCATGAGTGTTTGAGTAAGATGATAAAGATGTATGTAATGGTGTGTGATTGTGCATTGGGAACTACAACTAGTAGGGATGGGTATTCTTGAATTTATGTGCTACTAAATTGGGGTTCAGATGACAGAAAAAAGTAAGCTAGTGGTGTGGAGAAGTACAAATAGTAAATCTAATGTATACAATTAAAACAGTTGTTTGTTCTATAATATGCAAATTCTAGCGGTTGAGTTGGGTAATAAGTGTGTCCAAAATAGGAATTTGTGGGCCATTCTGGCTGTGAATCGCTGTTTAAGACATGGGGATTTTTGGACAGAATGGTGCACAATCTCTATTTTTAGGCACAGAAATAGCATGAATTAACTTTAAAGTGTGTTTGAGTAATAATACAAATATTATGGTTTTTTTTCTAAAATGAACAGGTTATTTCTTCGTTCTTCTTTGTTCTTCTAATTCGGCTGCTTCTTTTCAGGAGAATGGTCTTAACTGCAATTGTAAAAGAAACAAATTAGTAATTTTGTTTGTCTATAGCACTGTTTTTAATTTAGACATTGATTTTTTTAATTGAAATCCTCAGTGCCTTCCTCAAAACCATTAAAACTATCTTATTTACCTAAGATACATCACACCCGTTCAATACATATGATATTTTCTTAATGAACAAATTGTATTGCAATGACTAACTGTAGCAAACAAAATATCTTTACTATGTCTTGTGAAATTCATAATGTACCACTGAATAACACTATTTCTGTAACTAAGCTGTTCTAGGTAATAGTGGCTCAATGCTATGCTTAAATTAAAGTAATTAAATAAATAAATAAAAATATGTAATTGTATAAGTATTATTTTTTGAGATTTGAACATAGAGTGTGCATGCATGCAATTTTGTTTGAATATATGTAGTCTATATATTTAATTTCATAAATGTTAGTTTAACATGATTTGAGTGTGTGTGTATAAAGAAAGTAAATAGTATAAAGGTTTATAAGTGATAGTTGATTTTAGGAAATTGGAAAAAAGACAGTAGATTCATTTTACAGATTACACAAGCTAAAAGTCAGTTTGAAAATGTGTTCATGTACTGTACAGAAAATATGTATACCTGTAGTTTGTGTTCATGCATATGGATATGCATGGAGCTGCAAGTAGAAATCTTGGAGACTTGTACAGTATTTCTTGTAGATGGTGCTTGCCAATGATATGACACTTGTACTCAGAGAGATTCACAGTACATTTGCAGTGCTGATCTATGATGATGCAGCTAGATGTAGAGGTCTTGAATGTGATTGGTGCATGGTCATGTGATTTCTTAGCTACATCCAATGAGGGAATGGCACAGAGAGTGAAGTGGAAATGGTAGAAGGGCTGTTCATGTTACGATATGTCCGCGGACATGGCGGTAGTTCGCAGACATTGGGAGTTACATCCGGGGATTTTTTGGTTCAGAAGTCATGCAAATGAGAATGAGCACTGAAAGGGATTGGTCATGAAAGTTTAGTGGGTGTGTTGTGCCAGGAGAGAGTTTCTCAGATACTCTTTTTGCTGAGAGAACAACAGATAGCAATGGCTGTGTGTTTCAGAAAACAGATTGTTTGGATTTTGGGAGATTCGTGGATACATAGGTTGAAGGTGCATGCAGAAAGCTGTGGAGTAGCTGTAGATCTTGGATTTCCACATGTTGAAGTACACTGGCATGGAGTACGTGGAATGAAGTGGTTGGACTTGCTACCTCTCTGTGCTACTTTGGAGACAGAGCAACATCCAGACATAATTGTAATTCATTGTGGAGGGAAGAGTTTAGGACATGTGACTGGAATTTTTTTGCAATTTTCTATGAAAGAAGGACTTGGGAAGGTGATGGACATGTTTCCTAATTCTGAAGTGATATTCTCACGGATTGGGCAGAGACAAATGTGGCTTTGTTCTTCTTGATTTGGTCCGCAAATGGAAAAAGCAAGGCGCAATGTTAACAAGGCTGTTTGTGCCTTTCTAAGAGATTTTGGCATGTTCTCTTTTCACAATGAAAATATTATGTTTCGTAGTACATACATTTTTCGCAGAGATGGAGTCCATCTTACTTATGCTGGCAATCAGATTTTTCTGAGAAATGTTCAAAATGTAGAGTGGGTTTTATTTGGGTAGTGAGCAGGTCTTCTCGTGCTCTGAGACGATAGTCTCAAAAGCACTCCAAAGTTGCTCCCCCCTGCAGAGTATTGTGTCACAGTACATACATACAACTGTGACCCTCGAAAGGTAGGGTTCATCAGAATTCTGTATGGCCTGTGAGGCAGCTTGAGGAAGACGCTGTCCCACAGAGGTGGTCCTTATGGTGACAGGATCAGAAACGGAGGATGAAGTAGAGGAAATCAACCTACTACATACAACCTTGCGAATAGCCCCAGAGTGAAATGACCTCAGGTGTCGCTTCATGGTCGTGGTCGCAAAGCTGTACGAACCATGCCTCCCGTGACTAAGTATCATTTTGCACTCATTGCACGTGACACAGTTCGCACGAGCCTTAGGACCATTCCCATGAATGGTAAACAACCGTCACACCCAAGACTCACGCCTAGTGCGTGTAGTAGGGATTTCCTCTACCTCATTCTCCTCATCCTCTTCTTCCTCCTCTGCATCCTCACCCCTGTTCCCCTCTTCAGGCCCTTGGGAAGGTGGTGGTGGGGGTGGTGTTGAGGCAGATACAGCACCGGCTGGCAGCAGAGGAGCTATAGTTGCCATCAGGTTGATGATGGATATCTGCAAGTGCAGCAAAAATCGCAGTGCTCTGAAGAATAGTAATAAACACAATGAGAATAAGCTCTAGGGCGTGGTCTTTTATAGGGGCGCTTGTACGTGGTCCGCAGGCATGCCGCTGTCCGCGGACAGATCGAACACAAAAAAGGATTCAAAAAGTTTCAAAAGGTATGTAGAAACTCAGGATTACTATGTGGGACTTGTGCCATGATGAGTTTTTATTGAAAAATATTGTGGCTTACTTGAAAATGTACTTTTAAATTGTTCGGGGACACGAACAGTGTCCGCATTCAGAACACGCGATTAGCGTGGGCGCGGTCACATAATCCCTTCGCGAACATGTCCGCGAAGGAAGCGCCTGTCCACAGGACACCAAATGCACGGACATTTGTTTGCGCATGCGCGTTGATGTTCCACGGACACTGTTGGGGTCCTGAAGTAATTAAAAGTGCGTCACACGTCAAACGAACATTTCAGGACACCAATTTTGTTCTTAAAACAGTTTCAACTTGCTAGCGAACAGTATGGACAGGTATAGTGTTCTTCAGGACACTTTAATTTTCGTTTCTTTGCGAACATTTCAGGACACCGCGTGTGTTCTTAGAACAGTTTCAATGTGCTAGCGAACAGTACGGACAGGTATAGTGTTCTTCAGGACACCTCCATTTTTGTTTATTTACGAACATTTCAGGACAGAAATTGTGTTCTTAGAACAGTTTCAACTTGCTAGCGAACAGTACGGACAGGTATAGTGTTCTTTAGGGTACCTCCATTTTGTTTAATTACGAACATTTCAGGACACCAATTGTGTTCTTAGAACAGTTTCAACTTGCTAGCGAACACCACGGACAGGTATAGTGTTCTTCAGGACACCTCCATTTTCGTTTATTTACGAACATTTTAGAACACCTGCGCTGTCTGCGGACACCTACATTGTTTTTTAAAACAAAAAAAAAGAAAATAAGTACAACACAATATAAAAATGTAACTTTATTTAACATATATTAATCATTTATGACAGAGAATGTGAGGCAGAAACGGAAACAAAAACAGGAGAATTAGGGGTTTCAACATGATTGGTATCAGGTAAAGAAGGGATGGAAGTCTCATCAAAACATTTTGGGTTATGGAGAGGGTTTGGGGATAATTGACTGGGATATGGTCAGGGGAGACAAGTACATGTGGGGCGATGGTATGAGGTTTTTGTTTTAAAATGATCTTCAATAAAAGTTTTCAAATTATTAAAATTGGTCAACAATAAATCAATTTTTTCTTTTATGCTGTCAAGCGTGTTATCCATAACAGTTTCTTCAGAGGTATTTTCTTTTTTGGTATGCTCTGTACAAAAAAATATATATATGTTAAATGTATATGAAATAATAATCATTAAATGGTTTATATTGTAAAGTGTTTACCATTAGTTTCACTATCTTGTGAAATTTCCTCATGTGGGAAATGCTCCTCTAGCCATTCCAGCGTACTAGACATTTCTGTGAGAAAAAAAAAGATAATATCTTTTTTTTAATCTAATACAGAAAGTTTATAAATATATGAGTAAAATGAAGTACTCATACTATTTCAGGTAAGATATGTTCTAAGTACTCTGTAGGTCTGGTCTTGTTCTTAGTTCTGTAGTGTCTGTGAGGTAATTATGTTGGAAGCCAATTTATCTTCTTGTGGTATATTCCATTTTAGAACATTGCATTTAAATGAATGGTTAGTGTGTTACATATATGGGTTACATTTCTTATGTATTACTACATATAATGCGTATGTGTGCTGCTTTTTAATTTGTTAAATGTCCTTATGTTATGATATAAGAATCAAACATACCCCGCCAGAGTTTTTAGGTAGTGGTACTGTTCTCCGAACATGTCAGCGGACATTAAAAGAGTTTGTGGATATCAAGTTCAGTAGAAGAGGTTCAGTATGTTCCATATTACATGTACATAAAGTCAAGGTTATTATTATTAAATTGTGCTACTAAAAACCTATGAAATTCAGTGAAAAAACATTGTTAAAGGGACGTTAAGGTTAAGTTGCGCTACTAAAAACCTATGAAATTCAGTGAAAAAACTTTGTTAAAGGGACGTTATGGTTAAGTTGCGATACTAAAAACCTATGAAATTCAGTGAAATAACTTTGTTAAAGGGACGTTATGGTTCCAAGTAAAACCGAAAAACCCTTGAAATTTGCCAGTTATGGTAAGCTAAGCAACCATAACTCTTGCCACCACCGTGCACTGGTAAGCCTAACACCCAGCTCATCAAAGATGACATCACAAATGTCATTGATGACATCACAGTAGCGGGCCAGCACAGTTTTGCCTGCCAGGAGGCATTGAGTTAATAGTTTCCCTCTGTTTCCAGAGCGGGGGTAGACCCCGGGGGTCGGGACCCCCAGTAGGATGGTTTCAGGTTCCAATGGGAGTGCAATCCCGGTAATCTGTTCGATGGTTGACAGGCACTGTTCCCAGAATTGCCGGATCTTTGGGCAGGCCCACCACATGTGAAAGAAGGAGCCAGGTTGGGCACACCCTCTCCAGCAGGAACAGTCCATCCGCAGGTTCATGTGGTGTAGCCTAAGAGGAGGGTAGTACCATCGCAGCATGAGCTTGTACGCGCATTCCTTGTTGGTAACACAGGTAGATTAGGAGTGGGTCCGCGTCCAGATATCCACCCAAGTCTGGTCGTCGATCGGGTGGCCCAGGTCGGCCTCCCATTGGGCCATGCATTGTGTTTTTGCAGTTAGGAAGTCACCCAAGAAGCGTCTGTACAGGGTTGAGGTCCTGCCCCGAGCTAGTAAGTCCTGGAGCGTTAGTTCCAGGGGATTAAGGGGGCGAGTGGCTGCCTGGAGGGTTTGGGGGTGCGAGCACTAGTGAAAGAGTTGGCAATATGTAAATCTGTCTCTTTCTTGGAGTTGGAAAACCTCCTTGCATTGTTCGAAGGTGCAGGGTATGTTCCCGGTATATAACTGTTCCAGGGTCTCGAGGCCTCCATCTATCCAGTTCTGGAAGTTATGGGCATTCAACCCAGGCGAGAAGGTTGGGTTGTGAAAGATTGGAGAGAGGGGGCTTAGTCCTCTTGGGATTCCCTTTTGTTTCAGAGCCCAGTCCCAAGAGCTTAGCGTGTGTTTGGTCATCAGCAAGAGTCTCTTCCAGCGCTCTCTGAGGGAGGGCTGGATATGTGGGAGGAATCGCAGGGGGAGTGGCAGTTGTGCTTGCTCCAATTCCACCCATCTGTGGTGGTCTGAGATTATCTGCCAAGCGTGGATATGTGCTAGCTGTGCTGCCGCCCTAGAAACCCGAAGATCGGGGCCCCCAACCCCACCAGTCTAGAGCTGCCAACCAAAGATTCTGGCTTTCTTTCCCCTCCATATGAACTTTAACATTTTCCTCTGCAGGTCCTGAAGAGCCGGTGCTGGGACGGCTACTGCGAGGGAGGAGCAGGCATAGAGAAATCTCAGGAGCAAGTTCATTTTGACGACAGTACCACGTCCCATTAATTAGATTTCCTGTGTGGACCAGCGCTTCAGGTCCCCTTCCAGTTCCCGAAATAGTTTGGGGAAGTTTGCCTGGTATGTGTTTTTTGGGTTTGCCGTAATGTGAACTCCCAGGTAGGGGATGGACAGCCTCTTCCAGGTGATTGGGCACATCCTGGTTAGCGCCTCCCATTCCTCCCGGTGGAGGCTGATGCCCAAATCTACTGATTTGGTGAAGTTGACGGCGAAGCCGGTAACCTCCCCGTAGCTCGCTATTTCTGCCAGAGCGTGCTTTGCTGAGGTGCTGGCCTCTGAGAGCATCTGTAAGACATCGTCGGCGTATAGTGCAATTTTGTGTTGGGATGGGCCTACCTGGGGACCCTCCAAGTGGTTTCTTAAGGTGGTTGAAAGATTCGTCTGGATCTCTATTTCTTGATCTAGAGTCGGGTTGCCAAAGCTCATAAATCTCCTTCAGTCATTCTGAGCAGCAAGGTCCAATTGACTTGTACTCACCGGCAGGATCCGGATCCTGGCGGTGGTGCTTGTTGCTCTGAACAACTGAAGGAGATTTATGAGCATGGTAAATAACGCTGATGCCTTGGTACGAGTTCCTGACCGCACTCCAGAGCAGATTGTTTTCAGGTAGGCTCCCTCGCATTTAATTGGTTACGCTAGGGACCCTCTACAAAGTGATGGATTACCATTATTAACTATGTGTCTCTTTGACTTATTTCAGCCTCTGCGCTAGTTAAACTTTCCTGGATTTTGCTGCACAGTTGAATTGTCAACGTAATAACTAGCACGGATGCTAGGGCACTCCGTGGCTTGATGACTTGCATGAATGCATTAATTTATGCTTTAACATATCGTCATTAGGGTTTTTTTACTCTTCACACCTTTGGATCTACTCTTCACCATTAAGACGATTTAGTCTTTCTCTTCATGTTTTTTCTTTTGAGAATTTTTCCCTTCTTGAATCTTGGAACGCATGATGGGCTACCCGGACTGTCTCCCATCGACATGTCTAGATTAAGGCACTTTATTAGTAAATGACTGGGTATTCATCCACTTTTTGAGCAGAGTAAGCCATGTCTAGATTTTCTACTATATAATACTACATCTTGTCTTCCTATTTTCAAGGGCTTCCCCTTTTTTTCAAGGTCTGTGGTTTCTGTTACAATTCACTTCCTACTCTTTATACTTACCTTTCGCTTTGTACACATTATGTCCTCTTGGGACCATTCCACCTCTATGTAGAATGTGGCGGTACTCATCAAATTTATCATTTAACTAGATAACTTTTCTCTCCCTTTCATTCTGATTGCATGTTTGATCCCAGCCTTTGTATACACGGTTATTGGTGCTCTTTATTGGCTTTATTTAGACACTCTGTGCGTTATTTGGCTTGTAATAACATATCTATTTTGGATCTTCATAATTGAATGTAGGGATCATATGGTTACCACTGGTTCCTCCATGTTAACTCTGCCTTTGAATACTTTGTCTTAAATATTATTGACTCTTTATCCCTATCCCATCTTTTTCAGAATTAGCTTTCCTCTAATACTATATCCATAATTGGTACAACTCGGCTTTCACTTTGAAATTGCACCTCTCAGAATCTACATGCACACCTACCTGTGATGGTGTGTGCCTTACACTTCTCCATTTCTGCGCCATCAGGTAGTTCTTACCTTTTTAACTCAATGGGCCTCATTAGGACCCAGGCGGTAAGGGGTTTACGCCGGCGTAAACATAGCCGACCCTTACCGCCTGAGTACGAGTTCCCTTAGCGCCATGGCGGATCTAACACCTGCTTTTAGCAGGCGTTAAAATCCATGGCGCTAAGGGACCTTGTTGTTAATTACGCCACCGTAATTTACGGTGGCGTAATTAACGCCTTCCCCACTCCCATTATGCCCTATGGGGCAAAAATGGGAATGGGGAAGGGTAAATGGGGATTGGGGACTTACCGCCCCGCCAAGGTCGGAATGGGGCGGTAAGTCCGCCAACCACCATGGCGGAGTTGGCAGCTTAGCGCCATGGACCATGGTGCTAATAGCGCCATGGTCCTCCGCCAAGGTCCTAATGAGGGCCAATGACCGTTAGGTTTGAACTCTAGTTGGATTGTCGGAGTGTTCACGGGACTCCTTCCCACTTATGTTAACGTCCCTTTGGGCGTAATACAACTGTTCATATTAGAATACAAAATTGACTCAATTTCCCTATCAAAAATATGATTGTACTTATGTTTTACGAGTTGAGTAACTAGTCTGGTGGATCTATACCAGTACTAGCTTTGTACATACATTTAAAGGCCAAGACTTTGTTTGTTTAACTTGATGTATATATAATTCAGTGTTTAGGTACTACTGTACAACATAATCTGACAGTTTTTGTAATGCATATCCTTTTACAGTCTGTTTGGGCCTATGAAGAAGAGGTTTTTCTCCTCCAAACGCGTCGCCATTCGAAAACGGACTTCTGTCATCATCTCCTCAACTTATCTTTTTCTGTAAAAATATTGTTGCTGTTTTTTAATGCAATTTCTACTTTGTAAAAATATATACGCATTATTTTGCCTTACACAACTCTCTGTGTTTGAAAATCTTTATTAACACTTGAAATTTCGTAATCATTCTCTTTAGACTACAATAGTTGGTTTGTTCAACACAGAATAGTGTGCAGAGGAAAGGAGGATTCAAAGTTTGAATCTTCTTTTCTACAGAGCTTGTCATGCCCCAAGAGGTTTCAGGTTATGTAATGGTGACCGCAAATCAGCATACATGGCTACAAGGTTATCTCACCACCATCATTGGATAACACCTATAGAACATGCCAATATACCACTATATTCCCTGGACTGATTGATCAGACCTTATCTAGCCCCATTCCCCTATTCATATGGTCCACTTCATCAAGCACCAAGGGACCATGCAGGTGGTGACAGTGCGTGGTATAAGAGCCTTTAACGTAACTATTAAATCCAGGTGCGAGATTGGCTAATAAGTAAATCATTACAATAATACATTGTGACCGTTATTTGATGTGCACCCCTCCGATTAAGACATGTAAATTGGTGAGACCGACTCTGCTTTGGCAAGACAATGGGCCTTCTCCTTATACCAGACACCAGGGCACATACAAGCTGCATGCTCAACCTGGTACAAAATGTAATGGCATCACCTCTGCTCCTCTTATCCCAAATCACAGTATATTCCAGATACAGCTCACCCTTATCTCATTTAAACCCCAGGTGCCCAATAATGACATGACCAGGACACCGCTCTTGAACCTGAATTCCAGGATGTATACACTTTGGTTGTGTGTTTACTTGTAATTCATATGGGATGACTGCTCATGGGTTGGGGACAGTAGTGCTCTAAATCTTCACTGGCCTGTTGGCATCACAAAAACATGTGCCCTGTTCACATGAATGTGTCCTTCAAAGGGTGCATCCCTACCTTTTCTCCCATCAGATAACATTTTGATTCCACCATGTCCAGACCCTGCAGCTGGATCCAATTCATTTTTACCTGCACACGTGTGCCTTTGACCTCGGTTTCTCTCTTGGGGGATGAAAAGGAGATTTCTTTTGGGACTAAGCTAAACAGAGCTGTAGCTCCACATCAGGGCCTTCATTCTGCTCATTTTGTTCTATGACTTGAAATCCAATTTGGCAGTACTCCAGCCAAGTTAAGATGTTGACCTTGCTCATACCACAATACCTTCCTGACTCCAACTTCCACCTACCTTAGCTCTTTCTTTGTACTAGACTGAAAAATATAACTTTGTATACAATTACTAAATGCAGGGCCTAAAATACTGCCCTATGTATAACCCTTGCAACTGCAACATTAATATATTTGTTGCTCCTTCTGTGTTGCTATATGTGGGTATTTTATATGTGTCAAAACTAACTATGATTTTTGCACCTTTTGCCGTGCAAAGCTCACCCTGCTCACACTGCGGTACGTGCTAATAGGTTTATATCAGTCTGCACCTTTTTTCCTGGGACGATGTAAGTGCATCCCAGCACTTTGACCGGATGCATGTGTGCAAGCTCAAAGTACATTATTTTTTGATTAGTAGAATTTGGATAGTGAAAATGCAAAATACACGCAGGACCTCTGCCAATGCTGAGCAAAATGCATAATGAATGCTGAATGTATATTTGAGATTTTACCATTATACTATATATTTTTTCATTGAAGGGTATTTCTGTATTTACAACTACACATCTTATTAATGTATGTACTATCTTCTGTATTGTTAGTATATGTGTTTTATCAATTTTGTTTTTATTGATTTTTTCTGAAATAAACCTGAATGATTAATAACATACATTTAAAAATGTAGTGCTGTTTGGACATGGCACAGCAGTTTGAATTGTGAACATTCAACTAGTGTGAAAACTTGAGGCCATGTTTGATGTGGTATCATGTGACATCTGTTGATATATCTGGTTGCATAGTTTAGGTGATTTGCAATCTATGGATGAGCAGTCTGTTAAAGTGAGCATTGCAGCAGCCCAGATGTGACGAGACAGTTGAAAGGAAAATGGTGACCTTTTGAGGAAGGGCGAGTACTGGTTGGATCTTCCAGATGGTTTCCAGCTTGAGGATTTGAGAATGTGAGGGGTTAGGAGGATATATTCAAATATATTCCTGCTATATTTTTCAGGCTTTGGATGTAAGTTTGAAGTATGGTTGAGGAGGTGTGGTCAAGTTCTTATAACAGAAATTGCTAGAGTAGAAGGTAATTGGTTTGAGTGGGTAGAACCATTTAGGCAGAGACAGTTATTTTGCATACGTCAGTTGATAGCATCAAAGCCCATACAAAGGATATGGCAAGTTCCCCAGATCAATTTGCAAAAACACTGTGGTAGCCCTCTGGGTAAAAAAGATGCTAGACCCAAGCTTCTTCGGGTAGGTTTATTCCATGCTCCAGAAGTCTTAACAAATAAGTTACTATGCTGACAGACATTGGAATATCCAACACTAGTCAGTACCCAGATTGAACTGCCTTTGTCAGAACCTTCACACAGTCAGACCATGACATTCTATATTACATCACTAACGTTGCACACACCATGTCATGAGCTCCAGAGCAAGCCTACAACACGCCTCCTCCAATTACACAACAAGCACCATTGAGCACAACCAAAAACGGACCTTAGGAAGATGCACAGACCACCACCTAAAATGGAAAATAAATTCCACTATTCAGGGTACATGTGGCCAGCATGTACAACACATAGAAGAGCACAACCCCACGTAAACCAACCGTGGACCCTCCACTACAACCACAACTCCACACACCCCTCACTTTAGACCATACTGGATGGCAGATAGAACAGCATGACATGACAGAAAGAAACATGTAATGAAGCACATGCTCCACTCCACTCCTCTCCTCCAGAAAACAGAAAACACACTCCACTCCTACCCTTTCAACCTTAAGTAAACAACTAACACAACTACTCCACAAAATGAAACTCACAATTCGCAGGAAACACGGGAGACCTGTCAAATGAAGGCATTACATAATGGAAGCCTAGCAAGTCAAGGGCCAGAGTCGAAACATCCAAAGATAAATCATTGTATATTTAGAAAAACATGTCGAAACACCACACATAACGCCTGAAACCTGGCAGCAACACACTGCAAATATTCAGAACCCACCTGGCTGTTCTGACCCCGGCAGCACATTACTGCGACACTCAGAACCCACCCGGCCCTTCTGAACCCCAACATTCAGAACCCACCCGGCCATCTGAACCTCAACACTCAGAACCCACCCAGCCATTCTGAACCTCAAAACTCAGAACCCACTCTGTCATGCTGAGAAAACAACCAGGGGAAAACCCCTACAAACTAAACAAAGAAAATACAAAAAAGGTAACATGCCCAAATCTACCTAAATTAGAAGACATTGTAGTCCACGAGTCTCCTAAATTAAACAAAGCCACGGTGCATTCCTGAACACATATGTAGTTAACCCAAATAAATGTGCCCCAAATTTGTCCCCTGCTCTAGCATGTCCACACTCCCAAAGTTCATGAAGCCCAAAGTGACACACTATTGCCATGCCTTGACTGCACCCACATGTTTGTATTCCACGCAGGAGTGGGAGGAAAATGTCCAAAAACATCGATCCGTGCATCTCTCCACTGGCAAGTCAATACCCTACATTAGAACCAAATTAATCCTAACACCCTGAACAGAAAGGCCACAAATACAAACACAACAGCATGAAAATAAACAGGCCTTAGTCGCTAACGTTCTCCCCTCAGTCCTCTGAAAAGCTGAGACTTCTAATACACATGTAAAAAAGAAAATCCCACCGGTCAGACCATCAAACTGGAAAACAAACCCACTGTACACATCGAGCAACCCAAACTCTGTCAGATTGAGCATATTGAAATCCACCTTGCCCAGCAGGCATGCGGGACATACACCTTTTCCTGAATAAAATCTCCAGAGAGCACTGCCCCTCCATAATGTTACGCACAGAGCTGACACTTTTTCCCAATCCGATGTGAAAGTCGCCCGGAAATCTCCCATTCTGCTTCACTTCAGCTGACAGAAAAACCCTGGCATCACAACATTCAGAGGCACGCAACAACGTATCAAATGTATGCACCTCCGGGAATGACATCCACCTGTTGGTCTGGAAGACGTCACCACAATTCCAATGACCGAGCAAAGATCTGGAGCTCCGTGGGGTGACGTACTGCCCCCGGTCATCCCCTCTACCGACAACTGCTGGTGAGCTAGTGTAATGCAAGATACCGGCCGTATAGCCAGTCGACCACCCTCTGCGCCGCAAACTACCAAATCCACACAATGTTTGCCCATAACTGCTCCATGCCTGCCGGCACTGCAGACTCCCTCCTGCGTCTTCCACATGATGCCGCCATCACCACCACGGATGTCTATGTCACACCGAGCATACGCCAGTCGGCTCTACCAAACCGCTGTCTGCACGTTGCGCGGTGCACAGCACCTGCTGACAGCCCCTGCCTATGCCACCCAGCCACAGGTTTATCAGGACAATCCACCTTGATCCACAGCGCTCACCAGCTCCTGCCTCACACACCACCCTCCCGGCTGGAGCTGGCACGCCCTGACCTGCCAGCCCTTGGGGACTCCAGGACCGACCTGCCATGTCCCTGCTTTCCACAGGTGGCACCTCCCTGTTGTGTAAAATACTCCTGGAGGGCAGTGTTTGTCCCCTTGCCACTCCCTTTGCAGCAGCACCGGTTCTGGCACACCTGGAGAACCAGCTTGTCACCAAAATGTGGTAGCCCTGTGTTAAAGAAGACACTGGACCCAATCTTCTTCAGGTAGGTTTATTCAATGCTCTAGAGCACCAGGTAAGTGGTAACAAGTAAGTTACTATGTTGAAAGACAATGGCACATCCAACACTAGGCAGCACCCAGATCTAACTGCCTTTATCAGAACCTTCAGACACAGGGAGGAAGGATGGCTCAGGGGCAGCACATGTTGCTTGGAAGCAAGACAATGCGGCACAAATCAAGTTTGAATCCCGATCCTGCACTTAGAAAGCACTTGCTGGTATTAAGCACGTTATAAATGAACAATAAAATAAGTTAGACCATCACATTCTACATGACAGCTCTAACATTCCATACACCATGTCATGAACGCCAAAGCAAGCCTACAACAAACACCCTAATAGAAAACACGGCAGGATAACAATGATTGAAGCAATTCCCTAGGGTGTGTATGTGACAACATAAAACATGAAAAATTCTTTGTCTTCTCTGGTATTATAGTTGTACTTTACAAATTCCAGAAAGAAAAATCCATCACACATGTGCCACCTGGTGAATGTATGTGAGTATTATGAGTTACCAGGCTAGACTATGCATGTTTTACTAGGCTACATTCAATGTTGGCCAGTCTAGCCAGGTACAAACACTTATCGTGTTTGCATCACCCTTGATACCAAGTAAAACATGTCATGCCACAATAAAAATGCATGTGCAGACTGGCATCACCTATGTAGGACAGTCTAGCCATGCAACACCACTTATCATGTTAGCTTTACCCTTGATGAGCAGTGATTGTGCATCAAGGGCAAAACAAACATGATAAGTGTTATTACCTGGCTAGACTGGGCTACATTGAATATAGGTCAGTGACAACGCTGTTTGCTTTACCCTTGATGCAGAGCAACTGTGCATCAAGGGCAAAGCAAAGATCAGTGTTATTACGTGGGTATACATTCAATGTAGGCCAATATACAAACTTCTTCACTTACCATTTTTACTTCACCATTGATGCACAGTATTGTGCATCAAGGGTAAAGCAAAAAACCATGCCATTCTCCCAGCAACCTCACCGCTACATTTGGGGGTGAAGGAATCACAAACACTCATGCATTTACACAACTCCTTGCATGCACGCATACAGAAAATAAATCAAGCACCAATATACTTACATGCATAAATACATACATGCATATATACACATTAAATACAGAAAAACATAACTTATCACTACCACAGGGAGGACCGGATGGCCATCCACTCCTCTCCACAACACCAACACACTACCTTGCAGGAGTGGACTCTGCTCCTATCAGGCGGCGTGTCTACACTGTTAGCATATTAATGGGAGGCGGTGGCCCAGTGTTCCGATATCACGCAATATTATGAGCTACGTTTGTAGTGGAGCCAAAAGGACTCTGCAACAAACAAAAAGACAGTCCCCCATGCAAATATGCTTTGTTTGCACAGGAGACGGCCTTTTTGTTTTGTTGTTAATACTGAAATAGCATAATTGTATTTATTGTTATTATAATTATAGCGTGTTTGCATACAATATTTACTGCTGCAAATGCTGCCATTGTGTACCCAGTAAGGAGCAGGTGTTACTGTGATATTAGCCGAATTAACGTTATTTAATTGATCAATATTGGAAGGAAGAACGGCTGAGTAGGCCATGCCAAGATTCAAACCTTTGACCTGCAGGTTAAACACAGATCCGAGGAGTGTGCACTTAATTCACTGAGCTGTATGAGCAGCACCGGAATAGAGTTTCAATTACAGGATTCATCAATAGAACAGGTCTGTCTGCTTATGATGCGAGAACAGAGCTTGCACACACTGGGCCTCATTACACGGACAGCGGTAAGGGTTAACGGTCACCGTTAATGGCAACGGTGACCGTTAACCCTTACCGCCGTACTACGAGGTCCCTTTGCGGGTTGGAGGATTTAACGCCTGCTTCTTGCAGGCGTTAAAATCCAACCCGCTAAGGGACCTCGGAGCTAATTACGGCACCGCAAAATTGCGGTGGCGTAATTAGCGCCTTCCCCATTTCCATAGAGCCCTATGGGGCAGAAATGGGAATGGGGAAGGGCAATGGCGGAAAGGGGATTTACCGCCCCTCCAACCTTGGAATGGGGCGGTAAATCCCCTTTCCGCCAAGGCGGTGCCGGTATTTTACCGGCATGAGCCATGGCGCTAATAGCGCCATGGCTCACCGCCTTCCGTGTAATGAGGCCCATTGTCTCTATTTCATCCTTCATTACCTTTGCATATACTGGCTCGCCGTGCAATCCTTTTGTTCGGAGAATTACAAAAAGTGCACACAACGCGGTGTGTTTTCCTGTGCTGTCGATAGATGATGTTAGATTGATACGTTTGCAATGGTGTCATTGTTTTCATGGAAATCACTTTCATCAGGTGGGGGCATCTTGTTTGCTCTGTCTGAAGGCTGGCACCAAAAAATCACATAGTGGGTGTAAATCGCACCTACTGTTCTTGTATAGTCCTGATGCACATGTTTTATCAGAATGCCCTTCATTCTCGAAGTCCTCCCTCATCCCACATAATTGATTTCCAGTGTGGGTTTTCATTTTCTATATCCCTTTCCCTTTGCTGCAAGTTGACAGCTTTAGGCCCTGCCAAAGAAATCTCATTAGAACAACATAATCTTCAGCAGACCATCATGTATCAAAGCTGACACCATTTATTGTTTCCTATTTAATTCTTTCCTGAGCGGAAACATGTCAGTAATATTGCTACATAATTCCTCTTCTCTTGATAACAGCCAGGCATCATGCCCATGTCACACAGCGTGACTGTGAGAAGAGGCAAAACACAGATGAGGCAATTATTTAGCTAGAGGAAATTGTCAAAGCCAAAACTTTAAAAGGCAATCCAAACCATCCCTTGACTTTTTCTGTGGTTTTCAAGCATGGTAGGAGGATACTTATCTCTCTGTTCTGGCTGTTATAGGTTATGGCGTGAATATTCAGTACTTAATTGCAGCGAGAAAAGAACGAAGTAACAAGGGGGACTCACACAATTGATGCAAAGAGCGAGTTAATTGTGCTGCATGCTTTGTCAATACATGGCCTCACAAAGCACAAGAGCAATGTGAAACACTGATTGGCACTCTCTCTCTCTCTCTCACACACACACAAACTTCTGTTTTATTTCCACTGGTATGTTTTGAGTGCTTAGGAAACGGGACAAGTATTTTTTGTAATTGCTGTTGTCTACTTAATTGTTTTTCTGCAGTTACAAACTGAAAATGCCTATTTCACAGAACGTTTTCATATGGGATTGCGCCATTATGAAATGCGTCTGTGAATCAGGTCCCTAGTTTCTATGTTGGGCACCAAAATGTGTAGGGCTGTGAGCGCTATTTGATTTCTCTGTCTTAGTCATTAGAGACGCGTTTAAATATGTATTTTCTCTTACTCTTTTTGCCATAGCACTGCAGTTTATAGTCCACTGACTTGTGCTAACTTAACTCTATTTGTAAACTTGCCATGCCCAACACATTCCTTATGCATTTTTGTTTTAATCGTACTATGCACAGATATACTTGATGCTTTTTCCTTTACACATTGAGGGGGAAAGTCATCACCATGTAGTGCAATGTTTGTAGGTCTCTGAAAATAGTATTTTTTGAAAATGTTGCATCTTTCTTGGTACAATCTTTAGCTGGACACAAGTTGGGCACACATATACACGTACACCAATGGTTAGCCGGCCCTGTGCATGAAGTGGAGAGATAATATAGGGATGGGCAGATTATGTGACTTGGAATTTAATGAAGGCCCCTTCTCCTTTTTCTTTCATCTCCTTCCCAAAACCCCTAACCCCTCATTTCCTATATGCCACCAGCAGAACCAGGCAGACCGTGTCACTGCTGTGAGTGGAATGTTATATTTCTGTCTTTAGGGGTAGAGCTTAACTTTTAAAAAAGATAAGTGCCAGGGCACACATTTCTTCAAATATGCTTGTGACAAATCAGGGCGGGCAGCTTCCTGCAATTTTGCGACCAAACAAGGTTGTTCCCCACAGAGTCAGCATATTTGTGGTTGAAAATGCGACTCACACAGGGCCATTCCAGTTGATGGATGCACTGACAATGGCAGATGTGCGATTACAAATATAAATCAACATAACACAAAACAACGGTTGTGTCTTTTAATGAGACACATGTTTAAGTGCTTCTTTAAACACACAATCTTCATTAACATTTTGCTGTGGTTCCTTAGTTGGCAAGTGGAGCTTATTTACCATCTAGCCACAGAAAGTAGAGACAATGTGCTTTCCTCCTATGGTAAATGAATAGACAAATGCAAGACACATGATTAGTGAACATATGAGCACATGTGAGCTGTCCTGTCAAACACAGCAGCAAGAGCCTCTTTTGTAAATTGGCACTCAGGACACGCACACCTCTTTAGCAATGGCTGTTACTCTGGCGTTGCCCTGTTGTTGCTGCTGGCTGTCATCTTGTTGCAAACCAACTCTTGTGTGGGAGTGCTTCCGGTTATTGTAGTAGCAAACCTCCACCAATGTTGTGCAGATTTTACTAAAGCAGTGTGCAGGCATGACCAGCTCAGGGGCAGGATGCAGTGACATGTTGGCAGTGCACACTTTTGCTTGTGTGACTTCTACTTACTGACAGATAAAATAATAAAGATGCCAACACACCACATCATAATGAAACATAGTGTTAGGGAGAATTCTCCAGAATGGCTAATTTCCCTTACCTACTGAGTCCCTCAGCAGCTTTGCTGGATTTCTAGGATTTATTTTTTCACCTGGTAAGAGTGTGAGCCTTTTTTCCCACTCTTACATGTGTTTTGCTGTATGGGTTTTAACATTCTTGTGTTCATAGACTGTGGAGCCTTCAGTGCAGTGACACAAGGTTGTCTTTTAGACTTCCCAACTCAGACTCAATTTTCTGGGACTGACTACTGTTTCCCAGAACAGGTAAAGTTGCCATTGACTTTATTAGTCTCTTTAAAATCCACAGACCCAGTGCAAGCTATCGTACATAGAGTACTGGAAAGCGTTAATACTTTTCCCTTTTTGTCTGTTTCTCTTGGAGCATTTTTTCGCTCCCTTTTCATCAAGACTTGGTTGGTGGCAGTGGTAACTACCCTATTTTTCATACTGCGGTTATCTTAAATAACCTTGGTATTGTTTCAGGCTATTTTCGTAGCCTCGAACTTAAACCCGCTGGACCACATACGTTTTTATACGGATCCGGCTTTTCTTTTTGAAAATATCTTTCTCATGTGTTACTCCGCATGCCAAACCAGGTTTGGTTCCTTTGTTCACCGTCTTTTTGCAGGCTTCTCTGCAGAAGCCCTCCTTAGGCGCCTGAAAGTCTGGGTAGGCAGGATGTGACGGAGGGGTTTTAGGACCACTGCCATGGGTTCCCTTGGTAACCCAAGTCGCACTCCTGTTTGATTGGCTAGGTGACTGTCCCGCCAGGACAGCCACCCTGCTGTGTGATTGAGAGCCAGGCTGTGTGAATGGGGGAAAACTGCATAAAAAGCAGGTCTCTGGGATTGGAAAGTCAGAGTCGCCACTGGAATGAAAGAACCGATGAGGAGCTGACAGAAGAGGACCCCTACAATGACTGAACTGCCCGGTGAAGCCCTGCCGCTGGTCCGAATCGTCAGACTCCAATGACAGAGAAGATCTACCAGGAATCTTCTTCCCCTGAGCTAGTGGGACCAACCTGTTCACCCAAACTGCAAGCCAGGACTCCCTCCTCTGGTCAAATTTGCTGTAGAGAGCTACAGTGAACCGGATAGCCAGGATGGTCGGACCCTGCTTGGGTTTTAAGGAGCGCACCTTTTATTCGTTGCTTTGCTCTGCTGATGGCTTCTTCCCTGGGCAGTGCAGGACCCTCCAGTCTTCCTACTTCATGTCAGTCCGACAATCGCTTCAGGAAACGTGAGCCTGCAGGACCTGCCAGGAACGTCCGCCTCAGCTACAGCTTCTTCTCCTTTTAAAGGTACTGTGCAAATCCGGTTGTTCGTTTCGTCCAGCCGCAGTGAAGGTGCGTGAAACCTTTTGCCAATCCGAGGGCTTGTCCTTCTCTACTCTTTAAACTAACTTTTCTGCCAACAAACTTCATCCGGAATTCTTGGCAAAGACTTAACCGCGAACTACCCTGAACTTTGTGATCTGGAGCAAAAGACTTTTGTTCTATTGACTTTGGCCCTAAGCATTTTTGATTTGATTCCATCACTGTAGTTCCTCTTTCTAGATTGCCCTGCTTGCTTACCTGTTGGTGCTGCTCAATTTGTATCTAACTTTGTCTTACCTCCCTTTTTAAATTGTTGGAGTGCCATTTTGCTCACGCTTCATTTTTTAGCTTAACTTGTCCAGAATCTATTGGGAGTGGTGTGGTGTATTAAGAGTTTGATTTTTCGACTGCTTTACATTAGTGAGATGTTATACAAGTGATGTGTAAATAAATGCATATTCTTTTACTCAGAAACCTTGGGTCAGTGTTTGTTTGAATCATAGTAATTGCTGTCCTTTGTGTAACTATTGATACTGCTCATTTGCTCTTGAGATAAGTCTGGCTGCTCAGCCATCGCTACCACTTTACTGTGTAGAACAGGCTTGTTCCAAAGGTGAATTTGTACTGTCACTTGTAATCTTAATTGTGTGTGGTGTTCCCAAAGGTTACTGCATATAATTCTGCCTAACACAGAGTCTGAGAAAATAGGTACCAGCACTCAAAAATAAGTGCCAGTGCTAGGCCCTTGCAAACACCCACACAAATTAAGCACTGATTAGGGATTTTTTTAAATATATGTTTTCTATTGTCTCCTGCATCTTTTCCGGCAGTACTGTTTAAGCGTTTGTTGGAGTGCTGCAGCTCAGAGCAAGCTAACATTTGAAAATGTGACATGCCCAAAATAAAATATGCATTATACATTCCTGTTTACATATGGGCATGCCATCTCCTGCAGACTTCCATTTACTGTTAATGGGCCTCACTTCGGGGGTGAAGTTTGTAGTCCACTCAAATTAGTTTTATAAAATATCCCCTTTTCATTTGTACAGCCGTTAGTATGTTCCTTCCGTAGCTGTACCCAAGTTGGGCAAACATAAAGACTTACACCACTAGTTAGTGAGTCCCGTGAACAGCAGCAGGGAGACAATATATGGATGTGGCAGACTGTGACCCAGAATGTCTCTCCCAATACCTTTTTGCATCCAGTAGAACCATATGGACCTTGGCCAGTGCTGCGAGAGGTACGTTTTTATTTCTGAAACATTAGATACACACTTTTAAATATATTTGTTAATTTCTCCTCCATCTTGTCTGCTGCGCTTTTTACGGCTTTGTCTGAGTGCTGCAGCCAACAGTCCGCTGACTTGTGCTAACATGTGGGCAGTATACAGTACTTAATGTAGGCCAACTAAAATAACTATCTAAAATAAATACAAGAAAAAAAATAAGTGTATTCGTTTTTGGAAAATGTGACTGGCTGTGAGGTATTAATGATTTTAGACTGCCATGTCAGCAAAGGGCCACAGTCTAAATTTTCCTAAGACAAAAAGCGTTGCTATGGCATGACAATGCCCATAACTGAAACGATTTTCCAATTGATTCACGATTTCAGTTTGCAAGGACTGTAGGGAATACACTTCTGCAAGACTGCAAATTCTGTAATATGGCTTAAGCAAAACCATTTTTGTTTCATTTTGCTATGTGACCTGTGTATATAAGATAACACTATGCCCCTTCTATTAGAATTAATAGCTACATGGATTTATGGATGCACGATTAAAACTAGAACTGTTCAGTAGCACAGAATGAGAAGACATGCTTAGATCATTGTTAAAAAACGTGTCCACGGTAGTGCTGGATGGAGTGCTGATTATAGTTGTGGCAGAGTGAACTTGTGTTTCATAGGTTCCTTGATTTTCGTTCGCTGATGATTTCATGTTGCTTTGAATAAACAGTCTACATCATTTTCCAGATGCCCAGCTATTGGTGATCCAAGCTTTGACACAATTGCTAAGGAAATGTCCATCTTCTACATATCAAATTAGAGATGTTGCCATTTTCAAAAAGGCCACTGACAGACATTGCCAGTCTGCACATGCCCTGCGACCGATTCTTCCAACTTTCACACAAGCCCATTATTGCTAGATTGCACATGTCTAGTGACAAATATTACTTTCTTCCACATGTCATATGTTAGATACTACCATCTTTTACTCACCCAGTGTCAGATTGTCATAACACCACATGCCCATGTAAGGGTTTTGCCAGATATGCAGGTGTCCAGTGACAAATGATTTCAGCTCCACATTCACAAGCAACAGATATTGACCCTATAAACATTCCTAGCAACCAGTAAATGATTTTGCAAACCTACACATGCCTGGAAAGATTTATCTAAAACAAACTGTGTTTCAGTATTTTCTTCCGTGACTGGAAGGATCTTCATTGCAGATGGTGTGGGGCGCCTGATCCCTGTACGTGCCAGTCCCTGCATTGTTTCCTCAGTTTCCTGGAGTGTAATCTTGCCACAGCACAAGCATTCATCTTTGCAGCACAAATGAATTTTACCTCCAGAATATCATTGATTTTGCTCAGCTAAGGACACTACCACACTGACAGCCAACTCGACTTTTTCAAAAAGACTCCTCTATAAGTACTATGTTGTTAAATAGACTTTCTTTTGAAAGTCTACAATTTGGTTGCACAGTTTTCAGCGATGTTCCCATTTACATATACATGTACATATGTGTATATTTGTATATGGGGGTATGGCTTTGGGGGTGGGGTCATTGTAGGGGAATTCCAAAGAAAAATGGAGACAGCCTGAAGTTTAAAGTGGAGAGGCGCCAGAATAATACATTGCTTCATTCATTACTTACACTTCCCACCAGTTACTTGCTTCCTTCAGGGACAGCAGCCGACACATGGTAGAGCTTTATTCCACAAACTAAACCGTCCCAGAGAGAATATTGGAGCTTCAGTACATTTCACCCAAAGACTGGGTTTTGACAAATTTAAAGTGGAACCTGGAGAAGCAGAACGTCCTAGTTTTAAAAGAAAGAGCTTTCTCCATTCGTAACACCATCCCACAATGCAACCATGTATTGTGTGGAGTTATACCAATAAAGAGATGTGGGGCCTCATTACGACCCTGGCGCTAATGGGTTAACAGCGCCATAAAAGGCTGTGGTGCCGTTAACCCATTAGTGCCTGATTACGAGGTCCCTTTGCGGGACCCGACCATTAACGGCTGGTCTACACCAGCCGTTAAAGTAGGGACCCGCAAAGGGACCTTGGTGCTAAGTACGGTACCGCAATTTGTGGTACCGTACTTAGCGCCTTCGCCATTCCCATAGAGCCCTAAGGGGCGAAATGGGAATGGGGAAGGGCCATGGTTCAATGGGGAATTACCGCCTGCCAACCTTGGAATGGGGTGGTAATTGCCCATTGAACCATGGCGGACCCATTACAACACCGACACCAACCATGGTGCTAATAGCGCCATGGTTTAGCGCCAGTGTTGTAATGAGGGCCGTGGTGTTTGAAAATATAAAAGCAGCATTGCATTTTGTCAGAAATCACGTTTTCCATTATAAATCATAGAACTGCATGTCAAAATGTGCACAGGCCCAAGAGTGTCAGCAATGTGATCAAAAAAACAAAAGACCATGACCATTGTGACAGATAGTCAAGTGAATTATTCTGTAATTTCATTGGAATTTGCCACAGCTTTTGAATGGTGCACCTCCCAAGCAGACAATGCAAATGTACCATCACTGTATATAAAGGCCTCCTGCAATGTGACAATGGGCCTCATTATGACCCAGGCGGTAAGTTACCGCCTGGGTCGTACCCTTACCACCATGGTGTAAACTACGTTTACACCATGGTGGATGGCGGATTTACCGCCCCATTCCAAGGTGAGTGGGGCGGTAAATCCCCATTTCCCATTTTACACTTCCCCATTCCCATTTTTGCCCCATAGGGCATAATGGGAGTGGGGAAGGCGCTAATTACGCCACCGTAAATTACAGTGGCGTAATTAGCACCATGGTCCCTTAGCGCCATGGATTTTAATGCCTGCAAAAAGCCGTTAACCCCTTAACGCCTGACTTGTAATGAGGCTCAATGTATTTTATGCAAAGCAGGTGAAACAGGCAAATGAAGACACTGAAGGCCAGATTCATGGAACGTTTTCCTATGGGATTGCACCATTATAAAACACATCCATGAATCAGGCCCTGAATTTTTTGCAACAATTGTTGGATTATTGTGCAAAGTAAAGTTTATAGCAATGTGTTACTCTGTAAGCATAAACATTACTGTTAAATGTATAGAAAAACAATGGTTGTATACTGACATAACACCTTTTTAATATAAGCCTTTTCGTGAGTTGAAAAAATAGCTGACCAGAGTTTCAACCCAAAGCAAACTAGGCCCCAACCTTTGGGGCTCTTTTTGAGAGCTCTTCTTAAATTGATACTCTAAAATTCCAGAAAGCTGAGATATGCAGTAGGAATAGAGATTAGCATTTGAACTGACCAGATGGTGATGTTCTATTCTTTATTTTTGTAATAATGTGACACTTTTGAACTGTAATTAAGTCAGCCATGTAGTTGGTCCATTTGGCAGAAGACAAAGAAGACCTCCCATAATCCTCAAATGAACCATTGACTGAATGCATTACTAAGACTTTCTCAGATTAGTCCTTCTGCTGAATGGAGGGCATACCCGTTCAACCAATATTTGCAATTCCATTTTTGGCATAAAAAATATATTTAGCATAACTCTGCATTCATATAACTAAAAAACAAGCAACAGCTGTATTGTTAGCATGTGATCATTCTTTATGTAATCAATTTAAAATAGAATTTTCTTCATATATAAAAAAATAGAAAATGATTAATAGTTATACAATTATAAATAAATATGTTACACATTCTTGCCATATGTCCAGATGTGTGGATTGGCCAGGCTATTACAGGCATACATTTTCTATTGAGGTAGCATGTTGCTACAGAAGAATATTTAAAAAACATGTGTTTAGAATTCAATATTACTCTGAGCAAATTGTCCCCACCTTCTCATAGTCAGATAAATGAACATTCAATAGTGACTGAGGGATGTTTTAAGGTGGGTGTGTTGACTGTTAGATAAGCCAATCGAAAAATCTGACCAATTAAAGACTGTGACATAATCAAGACAAAAACATTCGGATATTACCCATTTTAAAAAGCAGGGACACACAGGGAATATGACTCTGGCTTTAATTAAAAACACCATGGTAGTAAAACTCCTTTTCCAAAGGGATAGATTACTCAGAACAACCAAATGAAGAGCTGGGACTCCATCTGCTGAAGAGAGGATACCTGTTCCAGGCACGGAAGGGGAACCTGAGGCAGTTCTATTTTCAAGAAAGCATATCAAAATGGTGTCTTTGACTGTGAGATTTTCAGTCTGTAAGGGTCCAGGCTGATAAAATAAAACTGAAAAGGATTATTCCAAAGTGAGTATGAGAATTGGCCAAATTAATTCCCCTTTTGTCATCACAGAAGGGGAGTTAGGGGCTTGAAAGAGTGCTAGTAAAATGAATTAATTTTCTAATGGGAAATGGGCAGTGCATTCTCACTGCATTTAAAATCAAGCGAGATTACATTTTAATCCAACCCAAAAATATATATATGAGATGTGGGCACAGTGTGATATAGATAGCACTACTGTGCAGCCCTGCGTGCAACACATCATAAATAACAACATCATTCAATTGTACCAAGAGCATATTCACGGAAATAGTTAACACTGGGCTGGGATTCGAAGACATCCACACCATAGCCCAATGGAGAATTGCTTGATAATGTTTGTTCTGTGAAAGCCATAGATACTTAAACAGGATTGGGAAATGACAGGCGAGCCTAGTAGTGTCATTCTTTTTCCCATAGAAAACGATTCTAGTGTAAATCCCATACTTGTATTATCAAATCACAAAACTATTTTCCTATCTTTAGTTGGTGAATGGAAATACACTGGATAACACTGCTTTCTTAATTTAAAACCTGCTGAATTCTTTGGGTGGGTGAGTCAAAATTCCATGCATTCTGAATCGATAATACTGCTTTCCTAATGCAAAACCTGCAGAATTCTCATGCAACTCATTGTAAACCTACTTTGAAATTGAGCACAAATACTATCAATCCAAAGCACCATTTTTCAATAACAGTCCTTCTCAGGGGTTATATCCCCTTTGCTAGAACAGCACAGGAAAGATGATTATGGATGTTGCTGTGTCTATAGGAATGGGGAATTAGGAATACTCAAAAAAGGTTTAGGGCATATTTTGGATTAACGTAGCACAGAGTAGAATTGCTGCCCAGTTCTTAAAACACTGTAGCTATATGATATGCCAAGACAACAATAATAAAAATACAATAATTAGCACACGTTTTATAATCAGGCCATATTATGTTACATGCCTTACTAATGTTTTGTATCACTGTAAATCTGTCACACGCCCAGTAATGTGGTGGTTGAACCACATTGCATGCACGCTCATATTAACCCCTTAAAGAATGTGGCTTCATATACTTAAACAAAAGTTCAAAGAAAAGAGGCATGATCATACATTGTAAGTGATATGAGATGCATGGCTAGGTGCCACCCTCATTGATGTAAATGCAAAAATAAAGTCTGTCTTGTTCAGCCCCTTTGCCAAAGCAACCACAGGGAAAAACATTTTCCAGCCTGTTACGTTCAACATATCATGGTCCCCTCAAGCCAATGGGCCTATCAAAATGTTTACGAAATGCACAAGAGTAGAGAATGTCTCCAGTTAGGAGCTGCAACACATTGGGCCTCATTACAAGTTTGCTGGTATCCCGCCGGTATTACCGGCGGTATACTGGCAAACTGTAATACCGTTTCCGCCACTTGGTCTGCCGCCGGTAATACCGGCAGGATACCAGCAAACTTGTAACGAGGCCCAAAGGACTCCATGGGGGGAATTGCCAGTATTTCCGGCACTGGTATTACCAGGACGGTAATTCCAGCGGTTTTTTCCTGGTGGAGTGGCGGATATACCTCATGCTTTGACCTCCACCCTACTGGAAAACCTGGAGTGTCCCGGTGCCGTAACATGCCGGTATGCAGTAATACTGGCAAGTTATTACCATTGTAGCAGCAGAAGTACTCAACTATGGAATCCTAACAGATTCTAAGAGGAGATGCTGGATCTATGCTGGACCTATGGTGCTGTGCAGAGATGGGCACACACATAAGACGTAGTGCAGATAGTCCATGGTTGCAGTACCCACACATATTGTGGGAAGCAAATCATGCTAAAGAGAAGCTGCCACCCTGAAGCGGACGCAGACATTTCAAGCAGTGAAAATAATGAAAGCCTGTCTCTGAGAGAAAGGGTGGAAAGCTTAATGCAAGCTATGAGAGGGGTGAAGAGATGTGAAGAGGGAGAAATGAGACGAGAGAGAGGAGAAAGATGCATGAGCTGTGAGACTTCAGGGAACGGAGACAGAGTAATGAAGTGAGAAAGAGCTCCGCAGAGCTCACCAGACTGCAACAGAGGCTGAAGTCTCTTGGATCCCAAGGAACTGGAAAAGAGAAATCAAGTCACAGAAACTCTGTACTAATAGATATACCCTTTAAAGCTGTATATAAAGAGCGTGTGTTGATCACGTCTTTGGAAGGGAATCAGAAGATGAACATACTATGGTTAACTACACTTTTTAACTAAAGTGAAGTTTAGATGCAAGTCAAATCTCCAGACTTCATAGTTCTGTCTTGGAAAGACATGCAAACAATGGCTCAGTCTAATCACTGTCCTTGGAGTGTTCAGGCATTGTTCTGAGGGCCACAACTATGTCTGAATCTTGATTCTGCAGTTTGCATGCTTTAACTAGGTGGTCATTTCATGCAGATTCCATAGGAACCCATTGCATTACCACCAGTTCGAAAATACATGCCAGTGGTAATGCAGCCACATTTGTCAGGTGGAGGGGGAACAGCAGCTGGACATGAAAACTGCATCCTGCTCAGGGACGTCATTTCACCAAAATGCCAGGGGTAGAGGAAGTGACATCGCACGACCCCTGACCTCTGATGACATTGCAGGAAGTGATGTTATTTGACCCCACCCTGAAGTGACATCCCAGGAAGCGATGGAACATGTCCTTTCACCACCTGACAAAACAGGAAGTGGCATCACATAGTAGACTGCAAAAAATATGGTTACAATATCACTGTAATGTGATATACATTTCATACAAGGATGGATCACCATATGTATCATTAATATCAGTGTATATAGCCCCATATTACCATAAACACTGTGTGAATACTAGCAGATGTCCAAGGCCAAATGAGAAGTTATTATATAGAACTTACGCGTAAGCGATTTATATAGAACAAATATACATGCAATATCACCCAACCTGGTACTCATTTATCAACCTCAAAAGGATGAAAGGCTGAGTTGGCCTTGCCAGGACTGGAACCTGCAACCTGCAGATCACACACACCACAGCAGCAAGCGCTCAACTCCCTGAGCTATCTTACCTGCTATAGCTAGCTTACCGACTATAGTAAATGAGCAATTACATGTGTGAATGTTCTCAAAGTCAGAAAGCAAATTAAACTCTGTAGTGGATACCATTAAACTGGTAACTGAGATTTAACAGCAGGACAGTTAATCTGCAGGACTGTTGCAAAGTGTTACACATTTCAAGCCTGTGTGGAGCTACTTTTCAGGCATCAGAGGTTGGTAAAATACATACCATTGGGATGGTTCATAACTGTGTGTAAAATCATTTACAGTAGCGCTGGGAAAGTAGCGAACTGACACAGTATGCTGTACTCTGGGCACTCGTTACTTCCTACATGCAAACAAACATCCTGAACAGCATGCCAGGCAGATAGGAAAGATAGATACATTACAACAAAGCATTAACTGTGGCACAATGAAATCAAGCACATGTGCTATGGTCAAAAATTTCTACACTGTACATAAGCTTTTAGGCACAAAGATTTTGTCAAGTGACCGAGGACACCAAGATGGAATGTCTTGTGATAATAACAATATTTTGCATTTAAATATTGCTCGGAAACCCTCAGGCATCTGAGTGCTGCTTATTATTACCCACAGTGTGTGGTGCTCATTTATCGACCTCAGCAGGATGAAAGGCAGAGTTTGGCCCGGCCGGGATTCAAACCTCCGTTGGCAGGCTCTGCACAGATGTCAAAGCGAGCGCTCCACTTGCTGTGCTCTCTGACAGGCCCTATGATGTAACAGAGACAGCAGCAGAAAAAAACATGCTATAACTGAAACTTGCCAAAAGCAAAATACATAGGGCCTGGTTCACAAAAGGGTCCATAGTCTGAAATTGATGCTTATTCTACTAATGCTTTTTGGCAGTTTTTGTCTGTATTGTGAATTTGAGGTGTTTAGGAATATACTAAATCAGTGACTCACCCCTTGAAGTGTGCACGAAATAAACCTTTAATGAGTCTAGCAATTATTGTATAAAATTCCAGAAAGACAAATGATTTGTTATTCCTATTCTTTCTTATTTAGGGTCACTGTGGTACACTTGTGGAACCCCCTGTTTTTCTTTTAAAGCCCGCACAATAAAGCCAGTCGCTATGGAAATAAAGAGCCACGTAGCACTGGCCTCAGGGGTAGTAGGTGCGACCTTGGAGACCCCCAAATGATGTCCCTAATCCTGCTCCTCAATTCTGCCTGAAAAATTGTACAAATTCCCATAGATCCGTAAAAATGTTGTTAAAAGTGTACCACTTGTACCCTGATTTGTACAGCTCCAAAGGACCAGAACCATGACCCCATCTGAGTTTGGAACAGCATACAAATTGAATGCCTGGTTCCCTGACATGAGAACACTCATTATCTTTGCTTAGCTTACGATTCTGAGGGAGTTGTAGGTGTGCCCTGCACAATGCACCTGCAGCTATGCAGTGTCCCTCAGGATGCCAGGTGTTGTCATAGCTGAGGGTGTCAAGTGCTAGTGGAGACCCCAAAGTGATTGTTTCAGGAGTTGTACCAGAAACCCTGAAACCCTGAAACCATGAGAAATGTAACTCTGATACATAGGTAAAGAAACTTCACCCTGACCACAAACAGTGAGATAATAGAACTTTTTGAACTCAGAACCACTGATATTTCTAGAGCGCAGCTTTGGACTCTGTGAACATCCCTCCAGCTTGTTTTGGATATCCATGAACACTCACACTCTATTAAAGACACGTATCAACCGTTTTAAAAATGTATTTGATTTAGTGTTGATTTATACAGTGCCAACAGCAAAATATGTTACTTTGTGGCACTCCGAGAAGGAGGTTGGGAGCAGGGTGAGACAAGATATGGGCAGACTACATTAAACTGATCATTCACAGTGCATTAGGATCAGCATAAGTGCATTAGGAGAGGGCCAGTGGTATTGCAATATCAGTCAAGTGCTATAGGAGTAGTATAAGTGGATACAATGAATTATAACAGTTAAAACATGACATGGTAAGAGTTTGGACAAATAAAAGCCTTTGTTAAAGGTTGCAGAGACTTTGTTGACCTCTTCATCTGTGACAAACTGCACTTGCTTTATTGCCCAAGACCCATCCCTCCATGAGTAGGGAGCACTGTGCGGCCCACTGCTGCCGTGTGTTTTGTGTTGTTTGTTTTTTTGTCTCCTCAGGTGACAGTATTTTTAGTACCCTCAAGTCTTGCTATATGTGAGAGCACCAATAGGAGACTGGGACATGAAGACATGGGCTTGCATACCGTCCCTGACAGCTCACCCACTCTGGGAAAGGATTCAAGTTTGCCTTATTTGGACACTGCCCATGGAAAGTGTGCAGGAGTCTGTCAGTGTGGATCTTCGCAGAGGGTCTAGCATGTAAAAACTGCACACAATCCACGAAACTCCTTGGTCACTATTCATAAAGATCAAGTTTGCTTTTACCCAATACCATAGATGATTGTCAACACATTCAATAGGAGGTTGTTTATTGAGCAAGGCTGGCAAATCAGAGGGAACCAGGAAAGACTGGGTGCACCCGTAAAAAAGAGCATGACCGAAGGTGCACAACCACTGGGGTGATCACCTCAGTGATCAGTTGTAGGCCAACACGACATTAATACAGTTTTGTGGACCACTGCAAATGTATTTCTCGGATGAGCAACCAAACCTGATTAGACACATTCAGTGTCTGTTGCAGTTGTGCCAGTATCTGGCACTCCTTGCCCACCGCATCGCCGCTCTCTGCCCTAATTTCCAGTGCTATGCGGACGATACCCAGCTCATTTTCAGGCTACCCTCAGCCTCCCCCTCTCCTTCCCTCATCTCTGACTGTCTGTCTGCTATCCAAGAATGGTGTGCCGCCAATGACCTCTGCCTTAATGCCAGTAAGACTGAGATTCTACTCATCGGTACTCCCACTCCCTCCTTCCCTGCAGCTCTCTGGCCTGCCTCCCTTGGCCCCCTCCCTGCTCCTACCTGCAAGGCAAAAAACCTTGGGGTCATCTTCGACTCCACACTCTCCTTCTCTCCTCATATTTCTGACGTCGCCAAGAGGTCACACTACCAGCTGCACCTCCTCAGAGGTATTCTTCCCTTCCTCTCCTTCCCCCAGAAGCTCACTGTCTCCCGAGCCCTGGTTCTCTCGAAGCTGGATTACTGTAACAGCCTCTATCTTAATCTGCCTGCCTCCACTCTCCGCCCTCTGCAACTCATCCAGAACAGAACTGCGAGACTTGTCCTTGGCCTCAAGCCCAGGGATCGTATCTCTCCAGGACTGAAATCTCTACATTGGCTCCCAGTGGCTGCGAGGATAAAGTTCAAAACCCTCTGCATTGTCCACAAGGCCTTCTGGGGCCTGGGTCCTAAATACCTTCAACTCTCTCTTCCCAAATATCTTCCTTCCCGAGCCCTTCGCTCATCCGCCTCCAACTCCCTCAGGGTCAGCCGCTTCTCGAAGCAACGAGCTGGGGGTAGATCTCTCTCCGCGGCAGGGGCCTCCCTCTGGAACAGCCTTCCTGCCTCCCTGAAACTCGAGGAGAACCATCTCCGGTTCCGGAAGCACCTCAAAACCTTCCTCTTTGCTTCTGCTTTCTCTCTCCCTCTCCCCTGCTGAACAGCTTATATTCTTCACTGAAACTGCACTGATCCTGCAACTGGACCTCTCTAAACGGCCTGGGCCCAGCCACTCTCCACTTGCACTGATGCCCTGGAACCCCTCTGCACTGCGAGACTGTCTCTGTATCCCTACAGCCCCCCCTTCCCCAGCACTTGTTCTGCACTTACCTTGCACTTGCCACCAGCTGGCCCTATTTATTTATTACTTTACGCCACTTACCTTGTACTGCAGTTCCCCCCCTCCCCTTCCCCTTGCACTTTTCCCCCTCCCCCACCCCTGCACTTGCGCGATCTGAATGACACCTGGCCTAGTAGGATCGTTGTCTGTCTCCCCTTGTTCCTCCCCTCCCTGCCTCGTCGCGCCTTGAAACACCTGTGTATAGGCGCGTTACAAATACCATATCATATCATATCATATCATACCTATTTTCCAATTCTATTTTTTAAGTGTTATTTAGGTTAATGTAACCTTTACCAACATCCCTAAAAGAAGGATATTCAAACAGTATTTAAAAGAATAAAAAGAATTAAAAAAACAGTACATCAAATCCTAAGAGTGAACGTTCACAGTTCATCTGGTTTTTATAATCCTAACATAATAAATCTGAACAATTTTATTAAAAAGAGTTTTTTTAATAAATCAAAAGTCCATTGTGTGTTCCACCCTTTTCAGAAGATTTTCTTCTTCGACCCAGATGTGAAGATTTTCTTCTTCGACCCAGATGTAGCACATCATATAGCTAAGTACCAACAAGCTTCCTTAATACAAAAATGCCCATGTCTGGTCAGAACGTATTACTTCCAAAGGAAATCTTATTTTACCATAGCCTCTATCGAAAAAGTGGCTTAATTACAGAGCACTCCATCTTTGCACAATCTACACCAGAGTTCTTCATATGGGAGCTTTTGCCAAGCTCCCTTTCTAGGTAACGTTGGAAGTAGGACTAGTCCTAACAATAGCATAACCGTTGTACCCTTCTATTACGTATGCTTTTTAGATAGACAAAGGGAAGCCTATAAGGGAACGCCTGGAAGACATGTCTCCTATACATTTGGACGATAACCAGATGAATCTGTTATTTCTATCCCATATATAGGCCTTTTCTTTAATTTCTCATATTGCTATTCTAATATGGGACGTGGTGTCTGACACATAACCAATATCACTCAGGAACGAGTGGACATATTTTCTCCATACACTAAAGGGGGGATTTACTTGAAGTATTTTTGAGAATCAGTTTTAAATTACTATACATATACTAAACACTTTGTGTATAGGTGCTATACAAATAAACAATTAATATTAATACATTGTTTACATTTTTCCTTCTTCCATTTTCATCTAAAATACTGGGCTGTTAATTCTTTTTTGGGTACCAAGTGAGGTGAGTCCTAATTCGCTTCGAATTGCTTCAACAGGAGTGCACTTGGGCAATCCCATGGCTCCACTCCATATCTTTGTTTTAAGTGCTGTGAGCCAAGCCGTCTCTCTATCCGTATATATCTCTAATCCGTAAAGTATCCCTGTCACTTTACTAGCGTTGTATAGCTTCAGTAGAGCTTCAATAGAGTAACCTCCTCTGTGCTTTGTATAGTTTCTTATGGCATTAAAAGTGTTTACGGTCTTGTTTGCCACTACCCATCCTAGTCCTTCACCCTTGTCAGTACACAAAACGGGAACCCAAGTACACATAGCTCTCCACCACTTCAATGGGTTGGTAGCCAATCCTCCAACCATATTTTGTTTTCTTTTGCTTATTACTTTGGAAGGCCCTAATTTTAGTCTTCTTGTGGTTGACGGCGAGACCATTTTCCTCAGAGTATCTTTCCAGAGTGGTCATAGAACATTGGAGGCCTTTAGGGGTTACATCTAACAGGATTGTATCATCCGCATTTGTCAGCCAAGAAATTTACTGCAGACCTATGCGGGGGGAGGGCAAATTCCGGAACTCACGTATTCATTCAAATCATCTGCATATAAATTATAGAGCAGGGGTGCCAATGAACAACCCTGTTCAGGCTATGGTTAGTAGTGATGTTCTTGCTTAGCTCTCACTCTTGATTCAGCCTTATCGCCACAGTTGTACCCTAATACAGGCTCTTTCATAATTGCAAGGTCGGCTTATCCCTACCCAACTTTGTGAATTTCCACCACAGCTGGGTTTTTATGACTGTGTCAAAGGCCGTTTTGTAATCTACGAAGCAGACATATAGCAGAGTGTTTCCACTCACTTCGGCTCTTTTTTCCAGATATTCCAGTATCCATAGATTTGAAAGCGTGCTATAAACACTTCTAAATCCCGACTGTTGGTTCTTCAATATACGTTGTTGGTCAATCCACTGGTTGATGTTTACCATCAGTGTCTGAGCAAAGAACTTAGAGGATGCGTCTACCATAGCCAATAGTCGGTAATTGCTTGGATCCTCTCTGTGTCCCTTTTGTATATTGGGATCAAAATAGATTTCTTCCAAATTTGGGGTACCATGACTGTCTTCAATATATTATAGAATTGCATGTTTCATATTTTGGCCCATAATTCTGGGTCAGACTTGAGCACTATATTTTGGATCCCATCTGGGCCTGAGGTTTTCGATGCCTTAAGTTTCATTATGAAACCCAAAAGTCTCTCAATGGATATATAATGCCCGCTGTTCTCCAGGTGAGCCAAGCCCCTCGAGGGGAGCGCTGCTCTTTCTCCTCCAGAGTTGTATAATTAATTGATATGAGTTACCCAGCTATTACTAGTGATGGGGTTAATTTCCAAACCTTTAACACCTGCAGCTGACCACATGTTGTACAGCCACCAGAATGGATGTGTATATTTGTCTCAGAGTACTCTATACAGATTAAACCACTAAGTGGTGGCTAAAGTGGTTCTGTATTCTCTCACCATATTTTATATTTCATGCGCATCCTCCTGAGCATGATATATGCATTTACCTCTTTGCTCTTCATTTTCTTTCTTCTGTATACTTCTTTCTTGTAATTTCTTTTTAATTTCCGCTATCTTGGGGTCATAAACCAAACCTTTGTGTTCTCTCCCCTTATGTCTTACCTTTTTCGATATAGTTGAATCTCATCCAATCCTTCTCTCTTAGCTAATTCCATGCATCCCTTGTTTCCCAGACAGCCTCCAAAGCCAACATTGATCCGACAGGCCAGTCTGCTGTTAAACAATGTTATATTTGTATCTGTCCATGAGATCTTAGATCCTGCACCCTTTACATTGCAATCACCTTGGAGTCTGCCCTTCTTGGGTCCCTCATGCTCTAGTATAAATTTTACAATAACATGGTCGCTGCTCTTTATCGGGAGCAGCTAAAATTACATAATTCCGGTTTAGATAGGTCAAGGGGTTAGGCAGTATTCCAACCACAAAGTGGATCTGCTATTACTCCAAGTGTATGCAGGGACAAAATCATTAATCTTGGAGGTATATAATTGATATAGTCCATGGGTTTCTATAAAGCCTACCCATTGGTCCCACATATTAGGATTGCTATTTCCATCAGGGGGGATAGCCTCCACCCCATATTTATTCCTGTACTGTTTATCTGAATCACATGGTCTCTGGAAATTCAAATCCCCCATTATTATATAAGACCCCTCTCAGTGGCCCGTGAGCCAGTTTTCAATAATATTCTCACATGTTTTGATGATCATCTCGGTTTCACCATTACCCAGTGGGCTATAAATATTTAATAACAGGACTCCTCGAGTCACCCCCCCCTCCTCTTGGTTACTATGTATCCTGAGAGGATGTGTGAATGAGTTACATTTGTAATCTATGTTAGTCCAATGGCATCACTAGCCCCCAGTATTAAGCCTCCATACGGTCTTCCCATCACATTCCTCCTTGCAGGCCTGTGTAGCAAATGATAACCATCAATTACAACTTAATCTTGCAACCAGATCTCTTGCAGTGCAAAAGCTTCAGTTTTTAGCATTTGTCTTAGACCCCTCCCAATTTTTTTAAATGAATTGTGTCCTCTGGTGTTCCAGGAACAAAAGTGCAAATCAAGAGTATGAGGTCATTCGAACTCCTCTACGTTTTCTCCATATACTTCCTCATTAGCATTGGTAGGGGCCACATTAATTTCCCCCACCACCCTTCTTATCATTTTGGTAACGTTGCTCCCAGAGGTTAGGCAAAATGTTTGCCTGGGCCTGTAAGAACTGTGTGGGGCACATCATGTGTCATCTTTGTAACCGGGGTATCGGACACGCCTATAACTGGAGAGGAAAGTATCAGGTTCTCTCGCATATCTCTAGGTTTTTCCTCCTCAGATGTTCCTGCTACTACAGCACCCATTCGAATTGTTAGAGTCTGTTTTATATTTGTTTGTTCTCTTGCCAGTTTTACACAGACAGTGTATAGTGCTTTCAATATTATAATCTCTTCTGGATCTCTGCGTCCTTCTTCCTCTGAGTTGTCAGATGAAGATCAGGAGTCGTTTAGGCATGTTCCTTGGCCAGCCAGTGCTTCTGCCGCTATACCTTCGAGATTAGGTATAGATGAGAGGTTAATACCTAGGCACGGGCCACACTCTGCGGAAGACATGGGGTCTGAGTTTAACTCGCTACACAGCCTTATTTACTCTTTTGTCGGAGGTTCCCCCTGTAAACCAAAAACCAGTTTCAGCAATGAGTTGTTATCAATTGGAGGTACTCCGGAAGAGTCTGTGTTGTCATTAGAGTTCAGTGCTTCCTAAGGAGGGGGAGACGGGCCCGGGGGTCATGTCGCTGTTTGGTGGAAGTATAAAATATTCTGTAATTTTGTTCTGCACTTTATTTCTTTTGTCCTGCAGACCACTCACCGTCGGATTCAAGGCTTCCATTCCCAATTTCCCCCTAAGCTTTTTTGCATTTTCATTTTGCAGGTTTGCTGATAGCCACCTGATTTTTATGTGCGTCACGTTCCCCACTTCGCAGGGGGAAACATTGGGAGTTTGCAGGCATAACAGCGGCGTAGAAGCAACAAGCAGCCACACGCTTACTTATATTTCATAAGGTGCTGCTGTTTCACGCACCCACTCACAGGCTGGCGCAGGCACCCCTTTCAGACCATTTCTAGGTCAAAGGAAACTGGGCACAGGACAGCCAATGTCAACAGTGAGCAAAAAGCGTATAAAGGGCTTACCCATCTTAACATCGCCCCAGCTTCAGGGGGTGACTTCAAACCACTCACAAGAAGAGCGAACACAGCCTTCATCCCTACATGTATGCTGTTCAGGTTAGTGGTGTGCTTGAGATACAATCCACCCCCCTCCGCTTGTCAGAGTGTTTTTGAGTCAGAGTGTTGTTAGAGTCAGCTAGCTGCTCCTCCTAGAACAGAGCAGCAGTTACAGTAGACAGACTTTGTGGCGAAAACACTTATAAATACTCCGACACAGTCTGCCACGCTCTGCTTGTCAGAGTGTTTTTAGAGTCAGCAAGCTCCTCCTCCCAGAACAAAGCGGCAGCCACAGTAGACAGACTTTGTGGTGAAAAGACTCGTAAACATTCTGCCACAATCCACCACACTCCACTTGTCAGTGTTTTTAGAGCCAGCAACCTCCTGCTCCCAGAACAAAGTGGCAGCCGCTGTAGACAGACTTTGTGGTGAAAACACTCGTAAACACTCCGACACAATCCGCCAAGCTGTGCTTGTCAGAGTGTTTTTAGAGTCAGTAGGCTCCTCCTCCTAGAAAAAAGCAGCAGTCACAGTAGACAGACTTTGTGGCGAAAACACTTATAAACACTCTGACACAATCTGCCACGCTCCGCTTGTCAGAGTGTTTTTAGAGTCAGCAAGCTCCTCCTCCCAGAACAAAGTGGCAGCCACAGTAGACAGACTTTGTGGTGAAAACACTCGTAAACATTCTGCCACAATCCACCACACTCCACTTGTCAGTGTTTTTAGAGTCAACAACCTCCTCCTCCCAGAACAAAGTGGCAGCTGCTGTAGACAGACTTTGTGGTGAAAACACTCGTAAACACTCCGACACAATCCGCCAAGCTGTGCTTGTCAGAGTGTTTTTAGAGTCAGCAAGCTGCCCCTCCCAGAACAAAGCGGCAGCCACAGTAGAAAGACTTTGTGGTGAAAACACCCATAAACACTCAGACCCAATCCCAATTTCCAATTCATTTTGCATGGTTGAGGGTAGTGAGACATACAGTCAAATGCGAATAGGTGGCACCACTATGATATAACTTAGTTCATCTATTCATCTTGTAAATTCCAGGGATGTTACAGTAAAATGTTTTGGAGGAGTTAAACTGAAAAAGGTCCAGAGACACCCAGACCAAAAGTACAGTGCTGCAGAAAAACTAGATGGGTAACATCTAGCTAATCAGTTGCTCTCAGACTGTTCCCCTGCGGGGTTGCTGTAGGCAATTAATGCTCAATGGAAAAATGATTTCCACGCTCTCCAGTAGCCATTTCATAGAGCTGTAGCCATGGGTAAGAATATGCAGCAACACACAGAGATGTGATTATACATACTCGCACTGTTTTCTTAGATCTGTTTCCTTAATGTTTTTAAGCATTGGAACTCGATTGGGGATGCAGAATAGAGTTACCGGCTTATCATACACACACGTGCCTGACAGATAATCCATTTGCTTTACCAGAAGAGACACATAGATAAGCGGTTACGGCTTCCATAACCTTCGATACGGTGTTTAAGTTGTTTTAGTGCCAGTAGATTAGAAACATGTTATCCATTCATTTTCTAGAGTGCAATCCTGAACACACGGATTGACCAACACTTAATTTTACACAAAGTATATAGCATCAAGGTACTGTTTCTATATGTGTATAATTTCATACAAAGCACAGTACATTTCAACAAGTCATGACATGTTTGGTTTCGTTTCCTTTTCCTTTCGGTAAACTTGTGATAAAACAGATTTTTGGTATGTAATTTTGTATTATTCGCATTGATATTACCTGTGCATTTTGACTTTGTTGTATTATTACATTTGACAAATGTTGGATTGTGAATTATACTTATATTTAGGGTTCAGCCCTGAAGAAAGAGTTATAAACTCCGGAATGCATTGTCAAATTGAACCCTTCACACATTGAAGCAATTGCTGGCCTCTGATTTTAGAATACATTGTCACGAAATTAAGCTTGATCACTACAAATGACCTTGGTCTTCAATTTAGCATGAACTTACTACTCTGAATTATTTTTACTTTTTGTGAAATTATTTTTCTATTGAGCATTAATTGCCCCCAGTAACCCCGCAGGGGAACAGTCTAAGAGGGACTGATTAGCTAGATGGTACCCATCTAGTGAGACATACAGACCACAAAAAGGAAGCCACATCCACAGAACTTTGCTCACTGTTATTGTAAGCAAATTCAGCCACCCATACAAGCTCAGCCAAGGTCTCATATATCCGTTGGATGGAGCAACATAATAACTCCTCCATGACCTGCTTCACTTGCTCAATCTCTTCATTGTTACATGGATGAAGAAGCAAAATGCCTGCCAATACCTTGACAATGAATTGGGTTCCATGTGCAAAATCAGGCAGCATGGAACTCCATTCAAACGTTCAAAGTGGGTCAGGAACAGCTCTATTAGACACCCAGTGGTTAGTAAACTTGTAGAGCCGGCCATCTAAAGGCCATATTAAGGCCAACACCCATGTTTGCCCCCCACTTCGTTGCTCTCTTTGGAGTAGGAGGGCTGGAGCCCCCCTCCACCTCACCCACCAGGAGCAGCAGACCGCTGTGGGCCCATGTGCCCCCCACCCACCAGGAGCAGCAGACCGCCATGGGCCCTTGTGCCCCCCACCCACCTGGCCCATCAGGATCCGTGCTTGTTGACCAATAGCACATCCATAGTGGCCAGCACTGGAAAGCAGGTCCGCACGCGCCGACATCAGCAAATTCAAAATGTCGGGCGCGATGCGGCCTGAAAACGAGGCTCGGCGTCCTCGGCATTGATAGGCAACGCGCCACCGCAAATCCCTACTTTACTGGCCAATATCCGCCGGCAGGCGGAAGAGTCGGCCATCTAAAGGCCATATTAAGGCCAACACCCCTGTTTGCCCCTGTTCGCCGCTGGCTGATGGAAGACATTATCCGAACCCTGTTCTATGGACATGCCAATGTAAGCACCGTAGCAACTTGTAACTCAAGCTATTGTTACTGACTACTACCTGCTCTCCTATTACAGTATCCAGCCTTACAGTGTTGTGTCTATACACTCTGTCTCTGGTAACTGCGTATCATGTCATTTCTACCTCCATTCAAACCTCCAGGTGGCCCCCTCTGACTGTTGCACTCAGTACTACACTACGTACTATCCGATTGTTATACAAACAATTCAACTTGTGTAGTCCTGCATTGCCATTACCTAGCCACTGTGTTGCCCTAGCCATTGTGTAGCCGCTGCATAGCCACTGTGTTGCCCTAGCCACTGCGTAGCCACTGTGTTGCCCTAGCCACTGCGTAGCCATTGTGTTGCCCTAGCCACTGCGTAGCCACTGTGTTGCCCTAGCCACTGCGTAGCCCCTATGATGCCCAAATCCAGCCATTGTGTAGCCATTGTGTTGCCCTAGCCATTGTGCAGCTGTTGTGTTGCCATTACCCAGCCATTGTGTAGCCAATGTGATGCCCACATCTAGCCACTGTGTTGCACACACCTAGCCAGTGTGCTGCCTATACCTAGCCATTGGGTTACCACTGCCCATACTTAGCCACTGTGCTGACAACCTCAAACTCTGATGACGAGCCCCGACCGACCAGCACCCCAGACACTAACCCACAAAGTATAAAGATAAAGATACCTATCACCCACCACCCCATAACAAATATCCCATGCGATACCTTAAGTAGAAATGCAAAGTTACGATCAAGACTACCCAAAATCTATGAACCCCCAGCCAGACTAGCCTCCAAACCTAGCAATACAAGAGACCACCAACGCAATGCCCCCAAACTAGACACTTCCCCCACCAAAAGAGATTCCCACGCTAACAGTCCAATTAACAACCACCGCAAATCAAGCAACAGACCCACCAAAAAGAAAAGCCATGTCACCCCTGCGACACCCAAACCAAACATACCACTGAAGGGTGCCCTCATTAATGCTAGATTATTAATAGCAAATGCCACCAAAATTGCCGATCTCATCCAAATAGACGATTATGACCTTCTAGCCATAACGGAAACCTGGCTTCACCAAGCAGCAGGACCCGCTCTGATGCTTGCCCTGCCCCCTAACTACAACTTTCTCAGAGAGGACAGAACCAACTCTCGAGGAGGCGGCCTAGCCATCATCGCTAAAAACAACCTCGCCATAACAATAGAAACACTCTCAATCACCAAATCTTGTGAATCCTTAACCGCCAAACTCTCAACATAACCTTCTCAATCTATCAATATACACCTCATCTATAGGCCTCCAGGTCCCAATGGAACCTTTGAGGAGGACATCTCTATGATCCTCTCAAACAATCCAAAAAACTCATCGCAAGCCATCCTCCTGGGAGACATGAACTTAGGTTTCAACGACCACAAAGACTTGCAAGTGACTAACATTGCCAATGTCATCACAGAACTGGGATTTACCCAAAGAATCTCACAACCTGCCCACGAAAAAGGTCGAACACTCGACTGGGTAGCCAACCACAACTGTAATGTAACAATTACCGATTTCTGCCCACAAATCTGGACAGATCATGCACTAATAACCTTCCTCATAAATGAAAACACCATCCAACCCAAGGAAATTGTATTGCCCCCCCCACCAACCAGAAATAAAAAAAACATAACTGCAGACAAACTGCTACCACTTATCCTCCCAACTCTAAATTCCTTATCTGAATCACTGAACCCAACAGTCCTAGTGAACAAATTCAACTCAACCATGGCCACAGCCTTGGACACTATCGCCCCGTTGAAAATGAGAAAAAGCAAGCCCAGAGCACACTTAAACACTTGGTTCACCCCTCACCTCAAATCCCTAAGAATTGAAAAACGCAAATGCGAATCCGCCTGGCGACTAACTCCATCAGAGACTAACAAAGTAGCTCTCATCAGTGCCTCTAAGATCTACAAAAATGAAATAAGGAGGGCCAACAAAGAAAACTTTAACAACAGAATACTACAGGCTAAATCTGGAACCAAAGAGCTATTTCTTATACTAAAGGAACTGGAAAACCCTATCCCTGCTCCAGACAACTGTGACAAAAATAAAATGTGGTGTTCCAACATCCAAAAAGCTCTAAACAACAAAATTGCCACACTCCAAACCAAAATTGAGAAAAAGAAACAAAATATACCCACTTCAACCAATCAAAGTGGTAAACCATCTACCTCTACCAAGCCAGAACACAAATTCAACTTCACCAAAGTAACCATCCTAGAGATTGAAAAATAATACTCTCGCTCAAACCAACCAACTTTCGAGGCGACATATGCCCAGCCCAACTGATAAAAGACGCGGCCAGAGACCTATCCCCATGTATCTCCAAACTTATTAATGCTTCCTTTGCATCAGGCACTATTCCAGACAATCTTAAACAATCATGGGTCCTCCCCTCCTTAAAAAGCAAACCCTGGACCCCGCCATCCTGACTAACTACAGGCTAATCACTACGGTACCATTTCTGCTAAAAATCCTAGACAGAGTGGCCTACCTACAGATCCAAAAATATTTGGAGATGCACCAACTATTAGGTACCAGACAGTCAGGCTTCAGGCCTCAACATGGTACCGAAACTGCACTTATCGATCTCAAAACCCAAGTCGATGAGCTGAGAGATCTTGGAAAAACTGCCCTACTCCTCCTGCTGGACCTCTCAGTGGCATTTGACTTGGTGGATCATGATGTGCTCTGTACCCACTTGGAAACCGCGGCCCACTTCTCCACACATGCCATTGCATGGATCAGGTCGTTCCTAAGCGGCAGAACCATGAGGGTTTTCTCCACCTCCGCAGCAGCTGACCCAGTACCTATCACATGTGGTGTCCCCCATGGATCCTGTGTCTATCCGACTATGTATAACATCTTCACAAAGCCCCTGTTCAATGATCTGGATCTTCTGGGTGTCACCTACACAAACTATGCAGATGACACTCAGATTCTCATCCCACTTTCGGGGGATTATGAACAGGATTTGGCCTTGGTGAACAGAATATACCTCATAATCCAGGCATGGATGGCCCGTCATGGTCTATGCCTGAATGATGACAAAACGCAACTCATCATACTGGGGAACACACAAAATATCAAAAGACTGAACGATGACTACTCATCATTTGTCATAGATGGCAACACCATTAAAGTAGCGAAAGAAGGTAAAAACACTAGGTTTTTACCTTGACTCTTGCCTCTCTCTAACAAAGCAGGTGAATGTGATGGCTTCTAGCACCGCTTACACCTGTAAGCTGATTAGAGAAGCTAAACCATATCTATCCACCGCCAGCTGCCTCACCCTATCAATAGCCCTCGTATTATCCAAATTGGACTATTGCAATGCACTATACATAGGGTCCAATAAACACACACTGCAAAAAATCCAAACCCTGCAGAACAATGCCCTTCGAGCCGCCCTAGGAATCCCAAGAAGAGAGCATATCTCCGACGTCAGAAAACAATCTAACTGGCTATCCACAGCTGACAAAATTAAACTCAAAACAGCATCATTGACTTTCAAAAGTATTAATGACCCAGCCCCCAAATACCTAACAGAAAGATTCAAAAGAAGAACTTCTAACAGACCTACCAGAGAAGCATACACCAACCAACTAGCTGTGCCCCCATGCAAGTTGAGCACAGCCGGAGGCACCAGCTTCCCTGTCAAAGCGGCCCTGCTATGGAACCCCCTCCCATCATCCTTAAGGTCTGACCAATCTTATCCACACGTCAGACTTAATTGCATTAAATGGCTCAAAGAAAACGACCTATAACTGACTAGACTAGGACTACTCACGTCTGACCCATCTGCTAATATGCAGCTGAACGCATACCTCGTTCATCACCCCCGCTTAACCCACCTTGCTCCTTGACATTCAATGTATACTGTGTACACACCCCTGTGTACAATCACCTGTGTATGTAACCATGTATATTGTCATCATTTACTGTTAATGCACCCTGTAACCTTCCTGAAATGTGTAACTGTAACATGTAAGCTTAAAGTATTCTTGAACACGTGCCCGGATACCCTCGGGTCTGGCGCGCGCTATAAATAAATAAACAAACAAACAAACAAACAAACAAACATTGTGTAAAATTGATAATTTTTATAAGAGTGTTGATGCTCATTTAGAGAACCAGGTGCCATCATTCCCCAGGGAGGTCAGTGATGAAACCCACTGTCACTGTCGGTAATAGCACAGGAGGTATGGACAGTGGATACAACTAAGTTGGCTTGCTGTAAGTGACTTTATTCCGGTATAACCGAAGATTGAATGTACCATTCAACACAAGCCAAATCTGGCCACCAAAAGTACTGATGTGTTAGAAATAGGCTTTTCAGGTGGAATGAGTGTCAAGCCAGTAATGAAACATGACCATAGCAGTGTCAAATGTTGCAGGTTATCAACAGGTAGGCAAAGTGATGGAGAATACCATCCACAACCTTCTGCTCCAATGTGTTTTTTGCCCACTTCCTCAGTTTCTGGAATGGAAATGTTTGTTCTTGGTGATTTCATAATTTACTCACCTGCTTGATATGTTCAATGATCTGATCTGTCCACACTACTTGCCAGAGACCTGTGATGGTTCTGCATGTCTTAAAAAAATGTCACTCTTTCCATTTTACACTCCCGGGTGAAAGGGGAAACTTTTTGGCAACCTCAAAATGACACTTCACTACTGAAAAGCCTATCTTTGTTCTAACCAATCACCAAATGGCACTTGAAACATCTCCCTAACAACCACTTGAAAAAGGGGAGGAGAAATGCTTCTTTCCAGAGAAGGAAGAGCATTTAAAAGATGAGGCAGACAGCTGGCTCACACAATTTTCTCTTTCCCTGAGTTTCTATGAAGACATCCTTAGCAAGGAATGCCCTCTCTGTTTCTAGCATGACATCATGAACTTCTGATTGATATTTGAATTATTCCAATATTTGTTTTGACTGCTTTCATTAAACCTCTCCTTAAAAACACCACCAAAACCCAGATGACAACACAATCTACCAACCAATTTACCATGTACAGTTAAAATCCTGTAATGTTATATGTTCAGTGATGTCCTGCAACATGTTGAGTTTAACAATGTCCCGCACCATCAACAAGAAGGTTGTATACCTATGAGAGGAAGAGAATCTGAACTTCTGTCCATTTGGAAGGATCTTGCAATCAATACAGAGGACAAAAACATCACCTCGGCCCTCATATTCCTTGATGCCTCAGCAGCTTTCAACACTATTAAGAACATATCAATATTGAACAGGCTAGTGGAAGCAGAATTATTCAACATCACTCTACAATTGAAGGTATCCTTCCTCATGGACAGAATCTAAACCACTTAACTGTCCCCCTCCAAGTCAAACTCCAGCAATGCAACCAGTGGAATGCCACAAGTAGCAAGCCCAGTGCTTCAGTTATGCTCTTTTTGTACATTTGTGAGCACCCTAAAAGCCCCAAAACATCCTAAAACATGTTTTTTAAATGTTCCTTTTATGTCCTGATGTCTCCCTTCCTGCACTCCCTGTGGCCAGATTTTCACATTTACATTTACAAATCTAAGCACTATTTTGACCTCGATTTTTCTTCCCATACTTGCAAAACAGAATGTGGGAGTAATCTAGCAATCCTTTTACCTAATTCTTTAGAAGAAATTGTCATGACAAACATTAACTTCAAAACTTTTAATCATGTCAGTATTTTGACCTGCAAAAAAATCGAATGACTTCCACATCTTTAAACTTTATGGCTTATTTACCGGAAATGGTAATTGAAGCATTGATCATCTCATAACAGATCATCTATTCAAGATATATATAGCTCTTCTCATGAGACTCATCAAAAGGCACAGACTCACCTTCTAGAACGATGCAGATGACACACACAAAATATTCAAAATGATAACAGTTAAAATGGATTTCTAGAATCTGGCCAGCTGCACAGATTTTAGGAGGCCACCCTAGTTATAGTGAACATGGTCAATCCGAGAGGTTAACCAAACCCCAATCAAGGTAGCAGAGGAGAGCAATCAAGGCAATTCGCATGAGAGCGTGAGTGTGGTCAGGGGTCCATAATGGGTCCACACAATAAAGCACACAATAATTAAGTTTAGACATGTAAGAATGAAAATGTTATATTTATTCTAGGCCCAAAACACACACTAGGAAATTAAACAAGCTGGTGGTATTGCAGAACACTGAACTATAAACATAAATACAATCACCATAGGTTCTTAGGAATGCATTCATTGACTTATACAACAAATTGGAAGGTAAGAAGTCATGCATTAGAATGAAACCAAGATAAGAAGTAATGCATTAGAATGAAACCAAGACAATATACCCTAACTTTAGAAGTCTGATCCAAATGAAGAGTGGGGCCTTGTGCCCAAGAGCCACAAAGCTTCTTCTCAGAAAAATGGTCTGATGTCGGAAGAGTCGTTCTATTGGTGCATTGTTCCAGAGAAGATATTCAACAAAGTTATTTGAACTGGAGCTCCCAGCCCTTTAAGATTAGACAGCAATACCCTTGAGATGGATGGGGATGCAGAAATTATTCAAACATCAATAATCGAAACATCTCAGGTAGTTGGGAAAAGGATAACTGTTTTAATATCAATTATCTAAAGCAGGGAGTACAACGGACATCAACAGACATCTCAGTGCAAAATCTTGCAATGCATTTTAGAAAAAGGTGTGTTTATATAACAGAAAATCATCAAAGGTGACATTAACCTGCGTATTACTAATGTCATTCTAGTCATTCTATATGGCAAAATACAAAAACCTAGTGTCAAGTGTGATTAGGGTCTAGGAAACCATCTAAGTATACAATCTGTGGGATATTTCAATGGATGCCAATGCACCCTACTACACCCTTTGCCAATGGGGATGGAAAACTGCCAAAAATTGAGGCAATAACCCCTGTGCGCGCCAATTCTGCAAAATTGCGCATGGTTCTTAAATCAAAAAAAGAGCTGCACACCCTGCCACACAATGTCAAGGTTGGTGTAAAAACAGGAATCACTGAATGTCACCTGTCAACTGTCACCTGTCACCTGTCACCTGAAGCAAGGCCACAGAAGGGCTAAAATCCGAAAATGCCCTTAAAAATTCAGTCATTTTCCCAGTGAATTATTGGAAGGAAAAGTGTGTTGAAATCAGAGATTCTTTAGACAGTCAGAGGAATTCAGGCCACCCTGCCTGACCGCCGCTTAAGGAAATTAGCTTTCAAACCCAGTTTAAAAGTGTTCTTTTTCTGGAAGAAATTGCAAAATGCACCTATTTAAAGCATGTTTGTGAAGGGCTTAATCCTTTTAAATGTCCAAATACCTTATACACTATGCTTATTTTTATATGTGTTATAGAAAATTGTGAATCTTATAGTAACCCAGTGAAAGAAACTGCTTAATTCTGAGTGGGCAGGGCCTGGCCTGGGAATGTTGACATCTCAACTTAACACTCGCTTGAAAACAGGAAGCCTAATGATTCCCGCATAATGACAACAAGCAGCACAATGAGACTGCATTAGACATTTGTCTCTGGCTGAGCCAAGAACACAGGACAGGCTGAGCATTGACCTCTGCTGGGAGGGGCAGAGGCAGAAGGGGACACACCTCCCTGATCAAAGGACTGGACAGCTGTTGCTTGTGAAGGGGAGGTACCAAGAAAAAAAAATGCTTTGACTTTTTGAATCCTTATGTGTGATTAAAGTTGAAACTCTTTACCTGAGCAACCTAAAGAGGGATACATCTGAAAAATGGTAGACATTAACCTAATTTCAGGCTTTTGATTTGAAGACATTGATGAAACCTGCACCATTTAAGGAACCAAAGTTATGAAAAAATTCTCATTGTAGCAGAACGATTAATGTTGCATACCTAAGATTGTATGTTTATGATCCACTGATAAGCGCCCAGAGATGTACCGAATTAGAAATGATTAATCCAAACTGTTATGGTTAAAATTGATAATAATCCGTAGAATGGCAAAGACAGCTCTCACAAAGATGGGGAGTAAATGTGAATATAGACAATCAAATATGATATGTATGTGTCCGATTTTATTAGGGTACATCCTTTTAAAACGTACATTTGTGCAAAAGTTATGTTTTGGTCAAAATCAATGTGGGAGTTCCTAAATCCCATCGCAAAGATGACAGCTCTGTTCTGACTGCCAACCAAAACAAAGCATGTGCCTGCAGCCACTAACAGCCATGGGGGGTGTGTTTTGAAATTCTGCCCTCACTTAAACTTGGGGATGGCATTTGATAGTATAAATATAAGAACCTCACAACACATAGGACTGTTTCCAGAACACAATCCAGATTTCCGTGCAGCACCTTGTTCCAGAACTCTTCATCTTGTAGCTGACTCCAGACTTCTTTGAAGACCCAGATTTCCTTGCAGAATCCAGACTTTAGCATTGCTGAACTCCTGCTAGCTAGACTCAATTTCATACATCCAAAACTTAAAAGAATAATTCTGATTCAGCTTGGCTTGCTACCATTAAGGCTTTCCCGCTGAAACTTGCATCCTATAATCTATCGTGTCCAGTGACCAGAAGGCCCATCCAAATCCAGTCTGAGTTGCAGTCCAATTGACCAGAACCGCACTGCTGATTCAATCCCTCCAGATGTGCCCTGCTGCCGGTAGACCTAACCCAATCCAATGACCAGAACCGTGATGGTCCAATTTAATTACAAGGGACTGTACGTATAAATAGGAAGAACAGTGACCCATAGTATATCTGCATTGTATCATCCCAATCTCAACTGGTCCCATCTTTAAATTCAGAAACCTAGTATTGTTAGAATCCTTCTTGCGCTGACTTTTCTCATCTGTGTTACAAAACCATAACTCCTTAGTGATTTTGAGTAACCAAAGTAAATCCCAAAAAGAAATTGAGTATCCACCACGTGAATGCTTGAGTGTGGCCTCCTCTTTTTCATAGTCATTAATATAGTGTGATAAAACTGATCTGTCATTTTTTAAATCAAATTTCTGTTCCATTTTCGCTCCTATTTTGCAAAAATGCCTATCACTAAAACCTCTATAACTTCTTCAATTTTAAAGATAGAAACGAAATTTCAACTCTCACTAAGACCTTTAGCTACAGGCACAACTAAAAACTGCATCGTGGAACAGTGTATTTGACCCATTTTTCTCTAATATTGCATAGTAAAAGTTTCCCGCGAACTGACATTTTAGCAAAAGCTTACACAAGTCTTTTTCCCATTTCAAAGTGCATCTTCAATCCCATTGTGATCTAAAGTGTGTACTGTTGTTTATATTATAGCTCATGTGTGTTATGACCTGTTTAGTGTTATGACCTGTTTAGTGTTGCTTTCCTCAGAATTGTTCCCCAATTAAGCATTTTTGCAACCTTTTGCATTGTTTTAACAAGCCATTTTCACCTGTCATTTTAAAAGTGTCTTTGCCAAAAAGGTTTTCTCTCTTGTTTGGGAAGGTAAGATTGCATTTACACTTTAGACATTGTTTTTAATTCTTGAATACCTGCTGATTACTTACATCTGTGTAGGATTGCTCATTTGTATCTAAAAAAACTTTGCAGGGGGAATATTTACCTAAACGCAATCTGTTCACAAACCAAAACTTTTATTTTCCTTGTGTTTTCTATTCTGCATCATTATAAGTGAATTCAATTATATATATATATATTACATGGACACGGTAGCGTCCATGTAGTTATGGTTAAGTTGGTGTTTCCATAGGAAGACCTTTTTTTGGGTGGTTTATAACTTCGCTCCCTCTGGTCGAATCCCCACCAAACTTTGCAAAAAAAGTATATGGCCCTCTCTGGATTGTTTTGCAAAGTTTGGAGAGGTTTGGTCCAGGGGGGGCAAAGTTGTAGGGGGGGTCCCAAAACTTTTGTTTTTTCCCATAGACATAATGGGAAAAAACTTTGCGCACGCCTACAGCCCAAACCGCTGGACGGATATACACCAAATTTGCGGCAGGAGCGGGGACTTGGTCTCGAAAGAGTGCTTTTGCAAATTTGGTGTAAATCCGCCCAGTAGTTTTTTTAAAATGACCAAAATGTAAGGCATAAAAATTAGTGATATCTCTGTTCGCTCCGCTGACGGACTTCCCGGTTCGCTCCGCGGACAGTGCCCTGATTGGCCGAGCGGCTTGCGTGATGTCCGCGGACATGTGATGTGTTCGCTGATTGGACGGCGTGGTGCGTGAAGCGCGTCAGATTTTTAGTAGCGCCCGCCATCTTGGATTTGCAGACGTCCGCGGACAGCGCGGTGAAACTTGGATTAAAAATTGTATTTAGTGGAGTGTGTTGGTGTGTAAGAGTGTTTGGGGACGGTGGGGGAGTATGAGATAGGTGCAATGTTGTATTTTTTTATGTGCTAGACGCTTTTGTTGTGTTCGATTTGTCTGCGGACAACACGGCTGTTCTGAAATGTTCGTAAATAAACAGAATGGATTCGGTGTCAAGTTGAAAGTGTTCTAAGAACACTCGTGGGGTCCTGGAATGTTCGCAGGGGGTGTCCTGAAGACGTTGTCTGTATTGTTCGTTGGCAAGCTGAAAGTGTTCTAAGAACACTCGCGGTGTCCTGAAATGTTCGTACATAAAGAAAATGGGGGTGTCCTGAGGACGCTCTCTGTATCGTCCTCTGGCAAGTTGAATGTGTTCTAGGAACTTCCTTGTGTCCGCGGACATTAAAATGGTTGCAATGCTTGAATCTATGGGTGTGATATGATGCAGTGGTTGTGGCCAGGGTATAGAATGTTGGGTGCATGGCCATTTGGCCATGGCCATTTGGCCATGCACCGAAGACTCTATGCCCTGGCCACAACCACCGCAGCACATCACACTCATATGCCATGCATCCAAGAGTCTATGCCCTGGCCATAAGCACTGCAGCATATCACACTCATAGTGGCTTATAACTTTGGGTCAAAAACAAATGTATAAGGAACAATGTTATAAGCCAGTATGGGTGTGATATGCTGCGATGGTTGTATTTATCATGTTATACTTACTATGTGGTTTAGTAACGGGAGTCCATGTTTTTCTTGTTCATTTCTATGATAAAAGAAAATAGCATGTTAGTATTGGTATTTTATAAAGACTTATTACATTGTACAATCAACATTTTCTTCTTTTTTTGACCCTCATATTTAGTAGATGACAAACCAGAGTACTGTGCAATTTGCTCCGTTTCTGTGTTTGTTGCTAAAATCATTCGGTCTGTGGGAGAAAAGAAATCCATGGTTGATTAAAAAAAAACCTTTTTCTGTTATTTGTTTTTTGTTTTCACGGTTTACGTGTTGTTTCTGGCTAATGCTTTATACATTGGATTGTTCTAGTTTTTGGGAGCAGTACGATATTAGTTATTTGTTTGGATATTGTAAAATTTTGGAGCAGTTAGATACCAGTAGGCGTATTCTAACTGTTTATTTTTTTATATAATTTCGTGGTATTGATTTATCTGTTTGGATATGTCTAAATTTTGGGACAGTTAGATACCAATTGGCGTATTCTAACTGTCTATTTTTTTCTCTATTTGAGTGGTATTAATTTATCTGATTAGTTGTGTAGCATCTTTGGGCAGTTAGATAGCTTTTGGAATATTGTGACAGTTTATATTTTTTTACTACAAGTGTACTTAAGGTTTAAGCACAGTTTAGTTATCAAATTTTGGTTTTAAGAACATTAAATAAGCGTTTGTAAGATTTGCTGGTAATCTCTGCTTTAGAGTAATGGTACTATCATTACATTCAAACCATCCACATTTCTTTTTTATATATGCAGTGTAGTGCCCTGAATTGGTTGTGGCTCCTGCGTGGTATATTATACCTATTGTTGAGAAGGTTTTCCTACCAAGTGATATTTGACCATGTGTGAATCCAGTCAGCTTGCAGTTGTTTTTGGTACCATCTGCATTGTAACGTAGAAGCATTAGTATTACGTATTTACTATGTGTTTGTATTACTAACGTGGAGCGATTATCTGAATTGCAAGTCGAACATAATCTACCATAGTTTGCATTTTGTACAAGTTGCTGAAATGGAACGGATTCAAAATTAGGTTTTGATATATACACAAAGCGTTCATTGGGGATTTGTTCTTGTGTCACATTGTTGCAGAGAGTGCATGTATGTTTCCACATGTATGACATCTGGAAGATTTCATGTATAGGTATGTTTTTGTTTTCCAGTACTAATAGTAAGTACATTAGACATTCTTGTGGATCTTCCTGTGAGTTTATAGTGAATTTCACCATTCCAGCACAGTAGTCCAATTGTTGTCTTATTCCATAAACACTATACGTGTTGTCAGGATTGTTTGCTGCATTTCTGTGAAGTACTAACATTTGCAAACACAATGGGTCTGTACTGTGTAAGTAAATGTTCTCAACAATTGGTGGTAATTGAAATAGAATATTTGTTGCTACATTTGCGTAGCAACTTACACCAACTATATTTGAGAGTTTAAATGGACCAGGTAGTTCTGTATCTGACTGCTTTTTTTGGAGTTTGTCTTCCTTCTTTGAAGAAGTACCTGGTTTACTTTCCCTAATTGATTCTTTTTTGCTTGTGGCACTTGATAAAGTATTACTTTCTTTTACTCTCTTTGGAGGATTTGCAGTGACATCCTGTTGCTTTTCTGTTTGATTTATTTTTCTTTCATAATGTTTTACTTTTTGTGGAACAGAATATGTGTTTAGATGGGGAGTGTATAGTGAACAAAGTCTATTGTATTCTAAAATGCAAGGAATATCAGGGTTTATTTTACTTGCAGCAAAGTTGATTAGAAATAGACCGTCAAGTGTACGTAAGTGATAGTGCTACGTAGCGCATGCCTTCTTTAAAGACTGTGTTACCAATGTCTATCATTGCTTTGTCTAGGGTAAGACCTTGTGATTTATGAATGGTGACTGCGTATGCAAGAGTTAGAGAAAATTGTTCTCTGCGTACATGCATGTCTTTGAAGAGAAGGAATCGAGCTGTTGAGCGTCCTATTCTTTTTACTTCTGAAAGTTTGTCAAAGAGAATATTGACAAACTGAATTATGTTGTCAAGTGGGTATGTTTGAAAGCCAACAACTGTACCCAGTGCTCCATTAACTAGTCCTTGGTCCACGTCAAGGTTACGTTTCAGCATTACTCTGCAATTTAAGGATAATTTTAATATCTTTTCCAAGCCTGCTGTGTTTGAGATTGATTTTTCTAAACTATTAGTCTTGTTGTGGCTTGGTCACACATGGGTAGTGTCATTCCATGTACATCTAGTTTGTCTGTGGCGCTAATTTCCATTATTGGTTGCATTTCTTTACTTAACATTATTTCATTGAATTTGAAACAGCTTGCAAGAGTTGGCATTAAGGCCATACAATTGACATTTTTTTGTGGGCTAATTGTTCCATAACATCTGTAGCACATGCATTATCACCATAAAGTGCATGAATGTGCCGGGTTTTCAATATTGCTTCTGCTTCTTTAGAAAGTATACCAACTCTGATACTTTTTAAGATGTTGGCATAAGTGAGATCTGCAGATTGGCGCATGTTTTCTGTTAATTCTCTATATTGGAAATGTTGCCAAAGGTTGACATTTCCAATGCTGCCAACAGTTTTTCAGCAGAGTTTGTGTCCTAATGTTTTAAAAATAGGCTCACCTTTTACTGGTGTTAATTGAAGAAGATCTCCGAAAACAATAATTTGTTTTCCTGCAAAGAGCTCTTCATAGTTTGTTTTCAGTACTTCTTGTAATCTGAGGTGAATCAAAGCCAACATTAGGTTGGACACCATGTTTACTTCATCTATTAGTAGCATTTTCATTTGTTTCAATACTCTGCGTAGTTCCATTGCAGCTTCTGCAGAAAGTTTGTAATAATCTAATTTCTTTTGGTGTTCTACTGGCAGGAGTAGTAATCAGTGTAAAGTGACACCACCTATGTTGTATGCAGCTAAACCTGTAGGGGCAGTGACAACAGTTGACAGTTTGTTGTTTGTCAATTGTAGAAGGAACTTACTGATGATTTTGATTAGGAATGTTTTGCTAGAACCAGCTTCACCACTGACATACAATAGTATAGGTTTGTAATTTTGGCAGGTGCATTCTTTGTTTTCATGTTGTACACCATGTGCAATTTCTTTTGTTACTTCTTGAAAAATGCTACGTTGCTCATTGTTTAGCTTTGATTGTAGTATAGTTAAGTCTTCTTTTTCTTCATACTGACACATGGTGTTTTCTACTTCTATCATAGCTAATTCTGCCTCATTTGTTATTAGTGGGTCTCCCAGTGGTTCTTGGCTTCCTGTGACAGAAGGTTGACTACTGTCAGGAGTGTCCTTATCTAGTTGGGCCTGGAGTTCTTCTTCATGTTGCTGTTCATTGTGCAACATTGTTTTGTACTGTGCAAAGTTTACATCAGTTATACTGCTTTCATTTGCTTTGAAAGCGTCTTCATATGAGTCACAGTTATCTAGCATTTCTTCTTCTTTTCTCCATGGTTTAAAGAGTTGTAGCAGGGACATGTAATATACTTATTTATGTTGAGGAGTCTTTAATGACAATTTGATATGATTAATTAAATTTGGTTTGGTGAGTTTTACTAAGCTGCCTTCACAGTTTGTCACTTTGTATTTATGGTTTTGTTCATCAGGTTTTATATTATTTTTTTATGTGTAGTTTTGGGCTATGTGATATAGACACATGGTTTCCAAAGGTGTACTCCTGTTTGGGTAGTATGTGTCTAATAAATTGTTTTTTAAAATGTCTTGGCTGTTGGGATCATGTTTGGCTATTGTTTCTATATCGTCGTATGATTTTAGAACTCTTTTTCTAGATTTAGCTGGACCAAGACTTAGCCATACTATATTTTCAGATTTACCATACAATGCAGTACCAGTTAAACGATCAGTTGCTTCATAAGATCCGCATTCACTATGGGACAGCATTTTTATGCCCAAGCTGTATAATTTCTGAGACACTGTTTTTTCTATTGACAGGTCATTCCAGAGGTCTTGGAGCTCTGTCTTTTCTGATTTGGTTAAGTATGCTGTGACATATCGTGCAACTGCAGTAGAATTGTCTGCAATGTACTGCACATCTATGTTTGCATTCCATAAATGGGCAATGATTGCATTGTAATCATTGATATGTTTTTCTTCTTCTTTTCTTTTTATGCAATATGTATTTTTAGGTGACTTACCTTTAACACTATGTCTAACTGAAGACATGAGGTTGTTCACTTGACCTGTATTTGTAACTGGTCTAGGGAAACCAAATCGGCATTTGGTGTAGTATTTCGTTTTGTTTTTGTATTTGCGACGACAGTATTTGCCACATTTGTGTCTTTGGAATTGTACATTTTTTGCATGAAGATCACTATTTGTGGATTCTCTTGGAATTTCACAAGTGACATATTTTTCAATAAACTGTAAAACAGTGGCCTCACTGTCTTGACCAAATTTAGGAGCATCTTTAATCCATAAAAGCATGTGGATGCATGCTCCTCTGGCTTGGTATTCTTTTCTCCAAAAGAAGTGTTGCACTTCTCCAAGGAGAGGAACAGTTTTATTACAAATAAAATGTAGCATAGCAATGAAGCGATGGTGAAAATATCTTGAAACATTAACAGGATCCTGAGAACAAAGTTCTCCAGGTGTTAGTATTTCTAGGTTTGTTTTGTTTTCGTTTGATATGCATAGGAAAGCATGTAAATCTTCCCATGCATATTGTGCACAATTTAATGTAACAAACCAAGTGGGTGGGCCAAGGTTTCTGATCATACAACGTACATCTCCATGACGTCGAAACAGTACTCTTTAGTACCACGCATATTTGCTAATAGATTTGTAAGATTTGCTTGTAAAACCTCATCTTTTTGTTGAACTTTTTGTAATAATTGTGTAGCTGTCATATTTTGAAAGTGTGATCCTGATTTTAATATGTGTGCAACTCCGTAACATAAAGTTGCTAGTTCACTTTCAAAGAGTAGGTGGAATATGTATTCCACATTTTGTCGAAATCTGGGATCTTCAGAATACATTCGTAATGAGCGATATTCTGATGCTGATATTTGAATAGGTCTATCATCGTATCTTCCTCCTTTGCCAGTAGGAAAGAGTAGAGGAAAAGCACGTGCTTCTATACTTTTTTCCCATATGCTGATTGGTGATCCTTTTGTTTGACGCATTTGGTACGTTTCCAGTGCATCTTCTATGGTGTCATTAGGGTGATATGGATCAATTGTATAATGGTCTAAAGTGTTTGATATTGTAGCAGGATCTAGGAGCTCAAATTGACCAGCTTCTTGTGTCTCTTGAATTATTTCAGTTGTATCTTTCAAGTTTTCTTCAATATTAATTTCTTTGTAATATTCATTATTCTCTTTAAGATAACTACCAGTTGTTGCCAATTTTGTTTGTCTTTTGTAGGTACTCCATTTACCAAGATAATTAAAGATTGTTGCATTGGACGTTGCACTCCTAGAGTGTGCACATTTTCTTTTAGATCTAATGGTAAATACACTACTTTTCCACGAATACCTTTCACTAACAGAGGGAGGTAATTTTGCATTTTTTGGCTGAAGGCGTATTATTGCTTGAAATGGGTGCACTGTTTGAATTATGATGCTCTCATATAAATTAAGTTGTTGAAGGGGTTTTGGTAGTGTATCTAATTCCAAGTTATTTGTGATAGCACGTGAAGGAGTTTGGTTGTTGTCAAGTTTTGTAGTGCAGTAACTGCAAAGTATTATGGGGTCAGTTATTTCATATTTGTTTTCTGCTATAAGGTAGAGAGCTAATTCAAACCATTTAGAATCTTCATTGTCTTCTATTTTGTATGATAGGTCTCCAGTTTTTGTGTTACTTTTATAAAAAGTTCTGCGGCAACATACACAGACGTGGTTTGGTACTTCAGCTGAAGTACTTTCAAATTTTAGTATTTCTTTTTTGTTTGTGTGTAGTGAAAGGTTGCCATGTGCAGAATTGTTACGAAGTTGGTTTACAGCTAATTCATCTTGTAAGTGGGTTTCACTTCCAAAATATTTTGTCTGGATATAGTTGATTTCTTCTAGTAGGGCTTTTGCTGTACCATGCAGAAGAATGTTATTTAAATTGGCTAGTGCTAAAGCGGGACAGTACAGTTTATAAACTAGATTTCTGATACTTGCATGGTGTGTTGATATCCTTTTGATATCATGAAAGGTTGTTTTGCAAGTAGGTCCTGTAATGCAGGCCAATGAGTGTCCTTGTAGTCCTGTGTACTTGCGTACTGGACAAGCATCCATATTTTGCAGTAGTTTAATTTTGATTTTGTCTTTGCTTTTCACATATTGATTGAGGAATTGGCGTAAAGACTTAAACATTTTTTTGGGAATGTTACACATTGACGTGCTTGGCCATTTGTACACTAGATGTTCTGATTCAGTTGAATGGAGTGGTAAATCTACGTTTTCAGGGCATATTTTTGTAAGGAGTACTTCTTGTTCCATTATGGTATTATTAACTTTTTCATAACCTCGACCACTGCTATGTATGGCAATTGTATTTGTTTGCTTTTGTTTGTACGCTTCTTCATTAAAGTATGGTCCTGTGCTTGTAGTGTGACTCCATTCACCTCCACAGATATTTAAGAAGTTATTTCTGTTGACATTTCGTTTATTGAGAAGTCTTTTTTGTAATTTAGTTATTAGTTTTGTTAGTGGTTTCATTCGGTTTAACACTAAAATAAATAACTTTCTTTCGAGAAGAATTGCACTGTCTATCAACGCTTCTAAGATTACTTTCCTACGATAGGTTTGAAGTGTTGAACCTGGTTTCTCTCCTGTTTTTATAATATTTTGAAGGACTTTGTGACGGAACATTTTGGCTAAAATACTTTTCTTGGTATGCTTACTTTGTACTATATCAATATTTATAGAAGAAGTTTTATTTGTAGTGATAGTTGATTTTCTGTTAATTGTTTTTTGGGTTATTTTACTTTTTGATAGAGGAGGCAACGTTTTTGTACTAGAAACTTCTTCTGTTTCACTACATGACTGTATTAGCTGTTGTGTTTCAACTTTTTTTTACAAATTCTGCTATAGATGGATGTTTATGTTGGAGACTTTTCTTTTCATTTGCTCTACTTCTGCGTGCCTTTCTACAGAGTTGCTTTTTGGTAGGCATTCTTTAGGGTCTGTTGAAAAAAATACAGAAGGTATGGGTTGGGGTGTTCTGCAATGCATGTGTGTTGTGTGCATGAGTGTTTGAGTAAGATGATAAAGATATATGTAATGGTGTGTGATTGTGCATTGGGAAGTACAACTACCAGGGATGGGTATTCTTGAATTAATGTGTTACTAAACTGGGGTTCAGATGACAGAAAAAAGTAAGCCAGTGGTGTGGAGAAGTATAAATAGTATATCTAAAGCTATACAATTAAAACAGTTGTTTGTTCTACAACATCTAAATTCTAGCGGCTGAGTTGGGTAATTTATGTGTCGAAAAATAGGAATTTGTGGGCCATTCTGCCAGTAAATCACTGTTTAAGACGGGGGGATTTTTGGTCAGAATGGTGCAGAATCTCTATTTTTAGGCACAGAAATAGCATACATTAAACTTACAGTGTGTTTGAGTAATAATTCAAATATTATGGTAACATTCTACTTACTTTTTTTCTAAAATGAGCAGTTTGCTTCTTAGTTGTTCTTTGTACTTCAAATTTGGCTGCTTCTTTTCAGGAGAATGGTCTTCACTGCAATTGTAATAGAAAGAAATTAGTAATTTGGTTTGTATATAGCACTGTTTTTAATTTAGACAGATTTTTTAAATGAAATGCTCAGCGCCTTCCTCAAAACCATTAAAACTATCTTATGACTAACTGTAGGAAAGAAAATATCTTTACTATGGCGTGTGAAATTCATAATGTACCACTGTATAGCACTATTCCTGTAACTAAGCTTTTCCACGTAATAGTGAGTCAATGTCATAGCCTGCTTTTCCACGTAATAGTGAGTCAATGTCATAGCCTGCTTGTCCTATATAAATGTAAGTAATTATATAAATTAAAAAAATTAAAACCAATTATGTGTTTGTATACATATTATTGTTTGAGATTTGATCATAGAGTGTGCATGTAATTTTGTTTGATTATATGTAGTCTATATATTTTATGTCAAAATGTTAAACTAACATTATTTGCGACAGTGTGTGTATGTATGAAGAAATTAAACGGTATAAAGGTTTGTAAGTCACAGTTCATTTTAGGACAATGAAAAAATGATCGTAGATTCATACCTGTTCTTTGTGTTCATGCATATGGATATGGACGAAGCTGCAAGTAGAAATCTTGGAGGCTTGTATAGTATTTCTCGTAGATCGTGCTTGCCAATGGTATGAGACTTGTACTCCGAGAGATGCATCGTACATTTGCAGTACTGATCTATGATGATGTGGTTACATGTAGAGGTCTTGGATTTGATTGGTGGATGGTCATGTGATTTCTTAGCTACATCCAATGAGGGAATGGCACAGAGAGTGAAGTGGAAATGGTAGAAGGGCTGTCCATGTTACGATATGTTCGCGGACATGGGGGTAGTTCTAGGACACCGCGTATTACATCCGGGGAATTTGGGTTGGGGAGGCATGCAAATGAGATTGAATGTAGCAAGGGATTGGTCAGTAAAGTTTAGTGAGTGTGTTGTGCTAGGAGAGGTTTTCTCAGATATTCTTTTCGCTGAGAGAAGAACAGATAGCTATGGCTGAGTGTTTAAAAAAACAGATTGTGTGGATTTTGGGAGACTCGTGGATACATTGGTTGAAGGTGCATGCAGAAAGCTGTGGAGTATCTATAGATCTTGGATTCGCACATGTGGAAGTGCACTGGCATGGAGTGCGTGGAATGAAGTGGTTGGACTTGCTACCTCTCTGTGCAACTTTGAAGATAGAGGTACATCCAGACATAATTGTAATTCATTGTAGAGGGAACAGTTTAGGACATGTGTCTGGAATTTCTTTGCAATTTGCAATGAAAGAAGGACTTCAGAAGATCATGGACATGTTTCCAAACTCCAAAGTAATTTTTTCACGGATTGCGCAGAGACAAATGTGGCTTCGTTCTTTCTCATGTGGTCCACAAATGGAGAAAGCAAGGCGTAATGTTAATAAGGCTGTATGTGCCTTCCTAAGAGATTTTGGCATGTCCTCTTTTCACAATGTAAATATTATGTTTCGTAGTACATACATTTTTCGCAGAGATGGAGTCCATCTTACCTATGCTGGCAATCAGATGTTTCTGAGAAATGTACAAAATGCATTGCGATCTTTTTTAGAAATACAGCATCCATTTTGAAGTAGGTGTTAAGTATTTATAATTTTTGACATACAAACACCTCCCAAAGGCTCTTTTCAGAGCCACCACTTCCTCCCAGAGAAAAATGCAATGGTTACAATAGGGTAGTACCCCATTTTTTTTTATTTTCACGAACTGTCCGCAGACTTTCAAGAAATACAAAGGGCCCTGCTTTGTTTATCTTCACTTCTATTTTTTAACTGTGAAAGGCGGCTCTGAAAAGAGCCTTATTTATTTTGATTTTTGTTATTTTGTATTTTTTTGGGTTTTTTATACACGACACACTAGGAGAGGAGGGGAAAGGAGGGGGAAGGGGGGGACACCAACCACAGGGATATGAAAGGGCGAGCTGAGAGAGGAAGATGTAGAGTGGGTTTTATTTGGGTAGTGAGCAGGTCTTCTCGTGCTGTGAGACGATAGTCTCAAAAGCACTCTGAAGTCGCTCCCCCCTGCAGAGTACTCTGTCACAGTACATACATAGAACTGTGACCCTCGAAAGGTAAGGGTCATCAAAATTCTGTATGGCCTGTGAGGCAGCTTGAGGAGGACGCTGTCCCACAGAGGTGTTCCTTGTGGTGACCGGATCAGAAATGGAGGATGAAGTAGAGGCAATCAACCTACTACGCTCTTCGCAAGGTACAACCTGGCGAATGGCCCCAGTGTGGAATGAGTTGAGGTGTCGCTTCATGGTAGTGGTCCCAAAGCTGTACGAACCATGCCTCCCGCGACTGAGTACCATTTTGCACTCATTGCAGGTGACACGGTTCGCACGAGCCTTAGGACCATTCCCATGAACGGTAAACAACCGCCACACCCAAGACTCATATCTAGTGCGGGTAGTAGGGATTTCCTCTACCTCATTCTCATCATCCTCTTTTTCCTCCGCTGCATCCTCACTCCTGTTCCCCTCTTCAGGACCTTGGGAAGGTGGTGGTGGTAGAGGGGGTGGGGGTGGTGCTGAAGCAGGTGCAGCACCAGGTGGCAGTTCTGCAGCCAGGGATGCCATCTCAATGGGGGAATCAGCAATTTGCTGGAGAAATAGCTGTGCACTGAAGAATAGCCAGAAACACAATGAGAATAAGCTCTAGGGCGTGGTCTTTTATGGGGGTGCTGGTACGCAGTTCGCGGACATGCGCGCTGTCCGCGGACAGATCAAACACAAAAAAGGGTTAAAAAAGTTTCAAAAGATATGTAGAAACTCAGGATTACTATGTGGGACTTTTGCCATGATGAGTTTTTATGGAAAAATATTGTGGATTAATCGAAAATGTACTTTTAAATTGTTCGGGGACACGAACAGTGTCCGCATTCAGAACACGCGATCAGCATGGGCGCGGTCACATTATCCCTTCGCGAACAGGTCCGCGAAGGGAGCTCCTGTCCGCAGGACACCAAATGCCATTGGTTTGCGCATGCGCGTTGATGTTCTACGGACAGTGTTCGGGTCATGAATTAATTAAAAGTGCGTCACACATCAAACGAACATTTCTGGACATCGCGTATGTTCTAGAACAGTTTAAACTTGCTAGCGAACACTACGGACAGATATAGTGTTCTTTAGGACACTTCCATTTTCGTTTGATTACGAACTTTTTAGGACATCAATTGTGTTCTTAGAACATTTAACTTGCTAGCGAACATTACGGACAGGTATAGTGTTCTTTAGGACACCTCCATTTTCGTTTAATTACGAACATTCCAGGACACCAACTGGGTTCTTAGAACAGTTTGAACTTGCTAGCGAACAATACAGACAGGTATAGTGTTCTTTACGACACCTCCATTTTCGTTTAATTACGAACATTTCAGGACACCGCTTGTGTTCTTAGAACAGTTTCAACTTGCTAGCGAACAGTACGGACAGGTATAGTGTTCTTTAGGACACCTCCATTTTCGTTTAATTACGAACATTTCAGGACACTGCTTGTGTTCTTTGAACAGTTTCAACTTGGTAGCAAACAGTATGAACAGGTATAGTGTTCTTTATTAGGATACCTCCATTTTTGTTTAATTACGAACATTTCAGGACACCAATTGGGTTCTTAGAACAGTTTCAACTTTCTAGCGAACAATAAGGACAGGTATAGTGTTCTTCAGGACACCTCCATTTTCGTTTATTTACGAACATTTCAGGACACCGCTTGTGTTCGTAGAACAGTTTCAACTTGGTAGTGAACAGCACGGACAGGTATAGTGTTCTTTATTAGGACACCTACATTTTTGTTTAATTACGAACATTTCAGGACACCAATTGGGTTCGTAGAACAGTTTCAACTTGCTAGCGAACAATACGGACAGGTATAGTGTTCTTCAGGACACCTCCATTTTCGTTTATTTACAAACACTTCAGAACACCCGCGCTGTCTGCGGACATCTACATTGTTTTTTTTAAAAAATGGGAAGTAATTACAACACAATATAACAATTTTACTTTATTTCACATACATTAATTATTTATGACAGAGAAGGTGAGGCAGAAACAGAAACAAAAACAGGAGAATTAGGGGTTTCAACTTGATTGATATCAGGTGAAGAAGGGATGGAAGTCTCATCAAAACCTTTTGGAATATGGAGGGGGTTTGGGGATAATTGACTGGGATATGGTGAGGGGGGACAAGTACATGTGGGACAATGGTATGAGGTTTTTGATTTAAAATGATCCTCAACAAAAGTTTTCAAATTATTAAAATTGCTCAATAATAAATCCATTTTTTCTTTTAAGCTGTCAAGCGTGTTTCCATAACAGTTTCTTCAGACATATTTTCTATTTTGGTATGCTCTGTACAAAAAGAAATATTCATGTTAAATATATATAAAATAATAACACTTAAATAGTTTATATTGTAAAGTGTGTACCATTAGCTTCACTATATTCTGACATTTCGTCATGTGGAAAGTGCTCCTCTAGCCATTCCAGAGTACTAGACATTTCTGTGAGAAAAAAAAATAATATATTTTTTTTAAATCTTATACAGAAAGTTTATAAAGATATGAGTAAAATGATGTACACTTACTATTTCAGGTAAGATATGTTCTGAGTAGTCTGTAGGTCTGGTCTTGGTCTTAGTTGTGGAGTGTCTGTGAGGTAATTATGTTGGAAGCCTATTTATCTTCTCTTGGTATATTCCATTTTAGAATATATTATATTTAAATGAATGGTTAGTGTGGTATAAATATGGGTTACATTTCTTATGTATTACTAAATATAATATGTATGTGTACTACTTTGTGAATTTTTTAAATGTTATCATGTTGTAATATAACAATGAAACATGCCCCCCCCCCCAGACTTTTTAGGTAGTGGTACTGTTGTCCGATTATGTCCACGGACATCAAAAATGTTCGCGGACATTACATTCAGTAGAAGTGGTTCAGTATGTTCCATATTACATGTACATAAACTCAAAGTTACTATTGTTAAGCTTTCCTACAAAAAACCTATGAAATCTAGTTAAAAACTTTGTTAAAGGGACATTATGGTTAAGTTGTGCTACTAAAAACCTATGAAATTCAGTGAAAAAAACTTTTTTAAAGGGTCGTTATGGTTAAGTTGCGCTACTAAATACCTATGAAATTCAGTGAAAAAACTTTGTTAAAGGGACGTTATGGTTAAGTTGCGCTACTAAAAACCTATGAAATTCAGTGAAGAAACTTTGTTAAAGGGACCTTATGGTTAAGTTTTGCTACTAAAAACCTATGAAATTCAGTGGAAAAACTTTGTTAAAGGGACATTATGGTTCCAAGTAAAACCGAAAAACCCTTGAAATTCCCCAGTTATGGTAAGCTAAGCAACCATAACTCGCGCCACCACCGTGCACTGCTAAGACTAACACCCAGGACATCAAAGATGACATCACAAATGTCATTGATGACATCACTGATGACATCACATGTGCATTTATCTTTCATGAAAAGTCTGTATAAGGGTTTCTTATTGTAATTTTAATTAAAAAAAGTGTCAAGGATCATTGGAATAAATATCAAATGCTAATTCGTCCATCCAGTATACTAAGGTGCTCATGTAGAAACATAGGCATTGTGTGCAGCATACATGATGGAGGTGCAATATTCATAAACTTGCCATGTTGAATAGTGAAATGATAACTGTTTTCTTATTAGACTTTAGCATACTGTGAAACATGTGATAAGTAGATAATAAAACCCACTTACTACATAATTGCATTATTATAGACAAAACACAAAGAGACAACACCACATACAAATATGAGTATATACAAGGAAATTGAAGTAAGAAAAAAAACAGCAGTAGTAGCAAAAAGTGTTAATAACCTAACAGATTACCTTTATGCAAAGAAATGATTGCTCTGTTTCAAACATGCTACTTACCCTATGTATAGATATATATCACATGATGTGCCTGGACTCTAAGGAAAGTAGTGTGAATATAAGATATAAAAATAGGAACATATACAGGGAAAGTACAGTAATAAAAAACAACAGAACTATCAGAAAGTGCTGACAACTCTACTGATTATTTTAATGCACAGAAAGGATTGCTGTCTTTCAAGCTTGTGCATTCCCCTATGTATATGTTTCATATGATATGACTGGACCCTAAGGGAATTATTGTAAGAACATACTTGAAGGATAAGTCTACAAATATACTACCTTTTCCAATTTTAATTCCTGACTGTTACTGAAGAAAACCATGTGGCCTAGATATGTCAGTAAAGGAAAAAAGGGGGAGCCAGACATGTGGTGTCATCAGTGATGTCATCAATGACATTTGTGATGTCATCTTTGATGTCCTGGGTGTTAGTCTTAGCAGTGCACGGTGGTGGCCCGAGTTATGGTTGCTTAGCTTACCATAACTGGGGAATTTCAAGGGTTTTTCGGTTTTACTTGGAACCATAACATCCTTTTAACAAAGTTTTTTCACTGAATTTCATAGGTTTTTAGTAGCAAAACTTAACCATAACGTCCCTTTAACAAAGTTTTTTTCACTGATATATATATATATATATTACATGGCCACGGTAGTGGCCATGTAGTTATGGTTAAGTTGCTGTTTCCATAGGAAGAGCACGTTTTAGGCGGCCTATAACTTTGCTCCCCCTGGTCGAATCCTCACCAAACTTTGCAAAAAAAGTATATTGCCCACTCTGAATTTTTTTGCAAAGTTTGGCGAGGATTCGTCCGGGGGGGCAAAGTTATAGGGGGGGTCCCAAAACTTTTTTTTCCCCATAGATTGAATGGGGAAACAAATTTGCTTGTGCCTACAGCCCAAACCGCTGGACGGATTTTCACCAAATTTGGACCAGGAGTAGCAACTTGGTCCCGAAAGCGTGCTTTTACAGATTTGGTGAAAATCCGTCCAGTAGTTTTTTTTAAAATGACCAAAAAGAAGGTCATAAAAAATGAGTGATATCTGTGTTCGGTCCGCGGACAGACTTCACTGTTCGCTCCGCGGACAGTGTCCTGATTGGCCAATCGGCTTGCGTGATGTCTGCGGACATGCGACATGTTCTCTGATTGGACGGCGCAGAGCGTGGAGGGCGTCAGATTTTCGGTAGCACCCGCCATCTTGGATTCGCGGATGTCCGCAGACAGCGTAGTGAAACTTGGTTTAAAATTTGTATTTAGTAGAGTGTGTTTGTGTGTAAGAGTGTTTGGGGAGGGTGGGAGAGTATGAGATAGGTTAAATATTGTGTTTTTTATGTGGTAGACGCTCTTGTTGTGTTCGATTTGTCTGCGGACAAAACGGCTGTTCTGAAATGTTCTAAATAAACTAAATGGGGGGGGTATTCTGAGGACGCAATATGTGTCCATTTTGTTTGCAAACAAGCTGAAACTGTTCTAAGAACACTCGCGGTGTCCTGAAATGTTCGTAGGGGGTGTCCTGAAGACGCTGTCTGTATTGTTCTCTGGCAAGTTGAATGTGTTCCAAGAACACTGGTGGTGTTCTGAAATGTTTGTAAATAAACAAAATGGGGGTGTCCTGAGGACGCTGTCTGTATTGTTCGATGGGAAGTTGAATGTGTTCTAAGAACACTTGTGGTGTCCTGAAATGTTCGTAAATAAACAAAATGGGGTTGTCCTGAGGACACTGTCTGTATTGTTGGATGGAAAGTTGAATGTGTTCTAAGAACACTTGCGGTGTCCTGAAATGTTCGTAAATAAACAAAATGGGGGTGTCCTCAGGACGCTGTCCGTATTGTTCGTTGTCAAGTTTAAAGTGTTCTAAGAACACTCGCGGTGTCCTGAAATGTTCGTAGGGGGTGTCTTGAAGACGCTGTCTGTATTGTTCTCTGGCAAGTTGAATGTGTTTGAAGAACACTCGCGGTGTCCTGAAATGTTCGTAAATAAACAAAATAGGGGTGTCCTGAGGACGCTGTCCGTATTGTTCTCTGGCATTTGAATGTGTTCTAAGAACACTCGTGGTGTTCTGAAATTTTCATAGGGGGTGTCCTGAAGACGCTGTCCGTATTGTTCTCTGGCAAGTTGAATGTGTTCTAAGAACACTGGTGGTGTTCTGAAATGTTCGTAAATAAACAAAATGGGGGGTGTCCTGAGGACGCTGTCCGTATTGTTCGATGGGAAGTTCAATGTGTTCTAAGACCACTCGTGGTGTCTTGAAATGTTCGTAAATAAACAAAATGGGGGTGTCCTGAGGACGCTGTCCGTATTGTTCATTGTCAAGTTTAAAGTGTTCTAGGAACACTCGCAGTGTCCTGAAATGTTCGTAGGGGGTGTCCTGAAGACGCTGTCCGTATTGTTCTCTGGCAAGTTGAATGTGTTCTAAGAACACTGGCGGTGTCCTGAAATGTTCGAAAATAAACAAAATGGGGGTGTCCTGAGGACGCTGTCCGTATTGTTCGTTGTCAAGTTTAAAATGTTCTAAGAACACTCGCGGTGTCCTGAAATGTTCATAGGGGGTGTCCTGAAGACGCTGTCTGTGTTGTTCTCTGGCAAGTTGAATGTGTTCTAAGAACACTGGCGGTGTCCTGAAATGTTCGTAAACAAACAAAATGGGGGTGTCCTGTGGACGCTGTACGTATTGTTCGATGGCAAGTTGAATGTGTTCTACGAACACTCGTGGTGTTCTGAAATGTTCGTAAGGGGTGTCCTGAAGACGCTGTCCGTATTGTTTTCTGGCAAGTTGAATGTGTTCTAAGAACACTGGTGGTGTTCTGAAATGTTCGTAAATAAACAAAATGGGGGGTGTCCTGAAGACGCTGTCCGTATTGTTCGATGGGAAGTTCAATGTGTTCTAAGACCCCTCGTGGTGTCCTGAAATGTTCGTAAATAAAAAAAATGGGGGTGTCCTGAGGACGCTGTCCGTATTGTTCGTTGTCAAGTTTAAAGTGTTCTAGGAACACTCGCAGTGTCCTGAAATGTTCGTAGGGGGTGTCCTGAAGACGCTGTCCGTATTGTTCTCTGGCAAGTTGAATGTGTTCTAAGAACACGGGCAGTGTCCTGAAATGTTCGAAAATAAACAAAATGGGAGTGTCCTGAGGACGCTGTCCGTATTATTCGTTGTCAAGTTTAAAGTGTTCTTTTTTTTTTTTTTAACTTTTATTTTTGCAGGCAGAGGTTCACAAGGTACATACATCAAGGCAACACATTTGTATAACATATTATTCTTGAGCAACACAGTAATCACAATACAATAGTCATAGCAATAGCATCAGGGCGAGCCTTAAGCAGAGGATATAGGGCCTCATGATGTAGGGGGTGTCCCTTGTGGGGCAGGGGGCAAGTCAGTTGTGGGTGTAGTTTCACTTTGGTTGTTAAGATAGGTGTTAAATTCAACCCAGGTGTTCTTGGGGCGGGAGTGGGCGGGGAGCGTGGTCAGGTATTCCTCCTCGCAGTTTCGTGACCAGGTGAGCAAATTCAGCCATTTCTTAAAGGGCGGAGGGGAGGAACTTTTCCAACTCTGGAGTATGCATTTCTTGGCTATCATACAGCTTATGTTTAAAAATTTAGCCAGACGTCTAGTGTCCTCCGTTCTCCAGGCCCCGAAAAGGACTGCTAGGGATCAGGGTCGACCACCGTTTCGATAATCTCGGTGAGTGTATTTAGGATGCTTTCCCAGAAGTCAGACAGTCTATTACAGGACCAAAACATATGTAGATGGTCAGCTCCCTCTGCTCCACAGCGCGGGCAGGGGTGCACCGTGGTGCGGGTGAACTTCGAAGTCCTGTGCGGGGTATAGTAAAGCCTATTTAGAAGTTTGTATTGCATGGCCCGGTGGCGGAAATTGAGAGAGACCTTTTGGGTGTGTAGGCACATTTCCTCCCAGACCCCGTCGGATATTTCTAGGCCCAGTTCAGTTGCCCAATCGTCGCGTGCCCTGAGCACTGGGATCGGGGTGATGTCTTGTAAGATCTTATATAATGAGGAGACGACGCCGCGAGCGCCGCCCGAGTTAGTGATATATGCGATCGCCGGATTATCAGGGGGCTCATCTGGAAATGAGGGCCATTTAGTGCGGAACGCAGCTCGGAGCCTATAGTATTGGAGGGTCTCTAGAGCAGATCTGGTGTGCCCCTGTTTCCATGTTTGGGGGTCAATGAACCTGCCTTCCGGATAGAAATCCGATAATGCCTGGTACCCCAATGTGCCCCAGTGACGGGCAAGAGCAGTGTCATGCGTAGGTTCCAGGCCCGGGAACGCCCAAACCGGGAGCCATTTATAGTAAGGGAAGGGGTCGGATGTCAGACACAACAGGCGTGCCCAGGCACGCAGGGTCGCGCTGATAGGATCTATGGGGGAGTCAGACATATAGTGCTGATGCAGTATGAGGGACATTATGTTAGTGCCGGCGGCTGCCAGTCGTTCCAATTTAACATGTGGGCGAGCAGGAGAACCGGGGTACCAATGAGTGGCGTGTTGGGCCTGGGCCGCAATCCAATATAGCAGCAGGTCCGGAGCAGAGATTCCCCCTTGTTTGTATGGAAGCACCATATCAGTCCACTTCTTGCGTACGGCACCGGAGTGCCATAGGAACTGTGCGCATAGTGCATGTAGTTTAGAGAAATATTCCACCCCAGGCCATACGGGTATGTTGTTGAAAGTATAGAGGAGCTTAGGCAGCAAAATCATTTTAATGAGGGAGAGACGACCTGTCATGGATAATGGGAGGGTGCGCCACCGTGAGAGCTTGGTTTCGACTAACTGTGCTACAGCTGAGTAATTATTGGCGAGCAAGGTGGATTTGGTTAGGGATATTTGCACACCCAAATATTTGACACCGTCCGGAGACCAACGAAGGGGATATTCGGTGGTGGGTTGTATGGTAGACTTAGTGAGAGGGAAGATCTCAGACTTCGAGTAGTTAATTGTAAACCCGGAGTGGGTGCCAATGCGAGTGATATCTCTTAGTATAGGGTCAAGATGGGCCGTGGGTTCCCTGATATACTGCAGCACATCATCAGCGTATAGAGAGATGATTTCAGGATCATCAACCAGTCTTATTCCTTTGCGGGCGTGGCGTGAACGGACATAGTCCGCCATCGGCTCTATCACCAGTGCAAAAAGGATCGGGGAGAAGGGGCAACCCTGTCGGGTGCCCCTGAAAAGTGTGAAGAGGTCAGATGTCAGTGAGTTAGCTCTTACTCTTGCAATAGGGGAAGTGTATAGTAACTTGATGAACCCGATCATGTTCGGGCCAACGCCCATAGTTTCAAGTACCAGCCACATATAGTTCCAGGAGACCATGTCAAAGGCCTTTTGAGCGTCCAGAGTGACTGCTACAGCCTGGACGTCCTGGTCTAAACGGGACATGACGTTGAACAACCTTCTGATATTGTGAGAGGTAGACCTACCGGGGACGAAGCCTGCCTGGCCCTCGTGAACCAAGTTTGTCATGATGGGTAGAAAGCGGTTCGCTATGATCTTAGCAAAGATCTTTGTGTCGAGGTTCATAAGGGAAAGAGGTCTGTAAGACCCACATTCGTCATCAGGTTTACCAGGTTTGAGCAGCACCGTGATGACAGCTTCACGCATGGAAGGGGGAAGGACGGAGACGCGCAGTGCTTCGTCCCAGACCTCGAGCAGCCTAGGGGCCAAAATAGCGATGTGCTCTTGGAAAAACTCAGTGGTAAGCCCGTCAGGGCCCGGGGCTTTACCTTTGGGTAGGTCTGAAATGGCCGTCACTATCTCGTCCAATGTAATCGGGGAGTCCAGTTGGTCCCGGGTATGAGAGGATATCTCAGTGGTGGGGATCTGGTCAAGGAGCTCGCGCATGTGTTGTTCGGTGTGTTCGGTAGGTTGGGAGTAGAGGGATCTATAAAATTCTGTAAATATGTCTAATATACGTTGGTCCGCCCATTGTGGGTTGCCATGTTGATCTTTGATGGAGGTAATCTGCGTCAGGCCAGATTCCCTTTTTACCAGTGTTGCCAGTGTTCTCCCGGGTCTGTCCCCCTCCCCATACTTCCTGGCGGCCTGTGGGCGGCTAAAGTATTGGACTTCGTTGGTAGCAAGTGTGTTATATATCTGAAGTTCATCACTAATTTGGGCAAGTGTACCGGGGTCAGCAGCCGTGGAGCATTGCAGCTCCAGTTGTTTCAGCTTTGCTTCAGAGCGCCCAAGGGCAGCTCTTATTGCTTTCAGTACTCCAGCCTCTCGGGAGATAGACATTCCCCTAATATAAACTTTAAAGGCGTCCCATCTCACCGCGGCTGATGTATCTTGAAGAGAGTTGGACTCAAAGAAAGATTCAATGTCAGCTAATATTTCAGCCTTGAAGACAATGGCCCTCATTACGACCCTGGCGGAAAGGGGTTTACGCCGGCGTAAAGCATGGCGTACCTTTCCGCCTGACTACGAGTTCCCGTAGCGCCATGGTGATTTTTACGCCTGCTTTTTGCAGGCGGAAAAATCCATGGCGCTACGGGACTTGTTGTTAATTACGCCACCGTAATTTACGGTGGCGTAATTAACGCCTTCCCCACTCCCATTATACCCTATGGGGCAAAAATGGGAATGGGGAAGGGTAAATGGGGATTGGGGACTTACCGCCCCGCCAAGGTCGGAATGGGGCGGTAAGTCCGCCAACCACCATGGCGGAGTTGGCAGCTTAGCGCCATGGACCATGGTGCAAATTGCACCATGGTTCTCCGCCAGGGTCGTAATGAGGGCCAATGTCTTTGAGGGCCTCGGATTTAAAACGCCAGGTGCTGAACGTCGGGATGGGCATCCCCAGTTCCACCGAGACTGTAATTGGGGCATGGTCTGATAGTGTGCGAGGTAGGATCCATGAGCCCCCCACACTGCCCCTAATTTCCCTTGACACCAGGAACAGGTCTATCCTAGATGAGCTGTCATGCACAGACGAGTAGTAGGTGTACTCCCGCCGCTGGGGGTGCAGTGTCCTCCAGACGTCACAGATGTTCAGTGTCTGTATATGGCTGCATAACTGACGTGCAGCACTGGACAGAGCTCTGGTAGCAGTTCCAGTTCTGTCCAGGACAGTGTCCAGAATAAGGTTCAGATCTCCTCCCCATATAATTGGTACACCCGCGAAGCCCAGCAGTATGGTGGCTACAGCGCCAAAGAATTCGGGAGAGTCTATGTTTGGGCAGTAAGTGTTAACCAGAAGATATTCTTTATTAACCAGAGTGCAATGTAATATAACATACTGTCCCTCAGGATCTATGTAGCTTTTATGCAATATAAATTTGATTGATTTGTGGATCATCGTAAGTACGCCCCTAGCCTGGGAGGAGTAAGAGGTGAAGAATCTGGCGGTGCCCCATGATGGGGCTATGGTCCGTGGGATGTGACCATTGCAGTGTGTCTCCTGTAAAAATAGTACCCTACAGCTATGCCTATTAGCATAGGCCATGATTTTACGGGCCTTGGTGTGATTACTTAAACCCCGGATGTTCCAGGACATTATAACGGTAGACATTTCATTGGTAAATATCTAATCGCACAATGCACGACTCAGTGAACATCCCATGTCCAGTGATAGTGTGAGCCCAAGGAGTTGGGATTGAAAGTGCGCTTGCTGCCCTTCAGTACATGCGCCGCGAAACCTCGTGTGCCTTTTTGAAATAACACCCCATTCCCGCCCGCCACCCTCACCACCAACCCAAGATTAGTAGTGTGAACATCACCCTCCCCGAGCTGTACACAGCTGAGCCGTCCCCAACTTGGCTCAGACTGTCCAAAAGCCCAACAGGGGCTAACCCACAACAAAGGTGTATCCAAGAACAGTGCAATCGCAGTGGGGTGCGCCGTTGCCGTGCAAGCACGCTTGGAACCAAATGGTTCCGTTACAAGACGAGCAGTGTTGGCGGTCACGCAATGTATGGTCCCGCCTGTCTAAGTGGGAAACAGGGACCAGCATATGCGTCGTAGCAATTCGGTTACAATACAGACATTTACAGCAGTCACGTGGTGGATGCCCCCTCATCTCAAATGGGAAATAAGGGCTGCCGCAGAGGCATCGGAGCATTGCGATTTAAGCAACAAGTGACAGTGATTATTAAAGGGCAGGCCGGATCAAAAATGAATTGGCCCCATGGAGTGTATCGCCGAGGTGACAAATGAAGTGTGCGTACCAGAGCTATGTGTCATGGTGAATACTGATTCCAGGTTAGTAGGGGGTGCCAGCATTGCCCAGTGTGATTCCTGGGCCTTGTGTAAGCAGAGCACCTGAAAGGCACGGGCCATGGCTGTGCATTAGTGGGATGAGTTGACACCACGCAGCCGTCAATTTAAGCATACTAAAGGCAGCATGTGCAGGCCGGGACATGCTACTGCAACGGGCGGATTATAGGGTCGGACCCCGGAGCCCAAGGGCGCCCCCCCGGTCAGTCAGGGCCAAAGGCCGGGGCGGTTGGTCAGCCCCCGAGTCTGGCAGAAAGGAGTGACCAGCACCTGCCCTCGGGAGCCAGGCCACGACATAAATGCATGCAGTAGCAACCCACAACATCATAGTAAACAGAACCATGCTGCCAATAGCATATCACCCATCAGGGATCAGCAGATTCAGTAAGGTCCGTTGGGCCACACAGTGCGTGTTCAGATGCCACCAGCGTGGTCGTCCTCCGGATTGTGGAGCGGTATTTGCATCTCGATGAATTTTACCGCCTCATCTGGGACGGTGAAAAAGTATAATTTGCCATTATGGGTGATCTTAAGCCGTGCGGGAAACAGGATGGCATATGGGACGTTGCGCTCCCTGAGCAGTTTCTTAACGCCGAGAAATTGACGTCTCTCCTGCTGCACTGCCACCGAGAAGTCCGGGAAGATTCTAATGGTATGGGCCTCCATTCGTAGGTCACCCTTCTCCCGCGACAGGCGGAGGATGAGGTCCCTGTCGCGGTAGTTGAGAATCTTGGCGATTATGGGCCTAGGGCTGTCGCCCGGTTTAGGTCGTGGTGATAGGGCCCGGTGAGCTCGCTCCACCGTGAAGTATGGGGAGAGGGCCGGGTTGTCCAGCAGGTCCTTAAGCAATTTCTCCACAGCGTCTTCCATCCGGCCTTTGAGAGCATTCTCGGGGACCCCGATGATGCGCAGATTGTTTCTGCGGGAACGTGATTCCAAATCATCGCATTTCGCCCTTACACTCTTCATGTCACGCGACAAGGAGGCCACAGTGTCTTGGAGCGTGTGTATGGCATCTTCATTAGTGGAGATTCTATTTTCGGCCTCCGTGATTCTAGATCCCGCCTGATCTACACGAGTTTTAAGTGAGGCAACGTTTGCATTGATGTCGTCAAGCTTTTCGTGGAATGAGGCGAAGTTTTTGGCCATCGATTCCATTAAAGTGGTAAGATCTGGCGCCACAACCCCGGGAATGGTGTCATTATCAAGCTCCTCTCGTGGGGGCGACATGTGGGCTGCTTCAGCTCGAGGAATCGCCTTAGCGAATTTATCCATGGTACCCCCTTTGGCAGTTCCTCTGGAGCGGCTCGACATTGCAGGAAGTAGGAGCCTGGGTGCGGAGTGGTCGCGCCGTGGGGGGAGATGGTGATGAGGAGGAAGCGGGCCTCTGTGGAGTGGAGGGTCCGCAGCGGGTGTGACAGTATCAGCAGATTAGACTAGGCGTAATGAGGGCAGCCAGTTATTGTGTGGTATGCAGATAACCGACCATCCGGTTGGTCGAATCATGGAGGGGTCCCAACCTCAGGGAGCCCAGCAGCGCAGCCACCGGGGGGCCCTCGTTGACGTGGGCAGCTCCAATGGGTCACAGCCCCGTAGGGACCGAAGTCGTTATTAGGCAGTCCGGGGGGGGGGCTCCTCACCTGTAGGCCGCGGTCCCAAGCGGGAAGAACTCAGCACAGGAGCGCCGCCGTGCACCCAAGCGGCTCAGCAGAGTCGGAGTGCCCGCACGTGGGGCACCCGCAGGTAGTCAAAGCGGGATCCTCGCCACGGGTCCAGAGAGCAAGGGAGGAACGCGCAGGCCACCGCAGCGACCCCGCACGCTCCCTTCAATCGGCGCAGGACCGGAGCACCCCACCGCCAGGGCGAGCAGCCGCCAGACGCCACACGCGAGGGGCGGGGGTCCCCGGCAGCCCGGGTCCAGTCGGGAAGGCTGCGGGTGTGGAGCGGACCAGTTTCCGGATCAAGTGTTGGGTCTGGAAGCGCCAGTTCCGGGGCATCAGACCGAGGCTCCAGAGGCCGGCTCGCAGCGGTCACCGCGACACCCCACAGGCCCAGAGTCGGCCACAACAAGGCGCAGCGTAGTAGTCAGTTGGGGGCCTTAGGGGGTCTGATTCGCTTCGGGATCAGGTGTGCAGGTAGCCCAGGCAGTCAGCAACGCAGGGGGCCAGATGAAAATGGAGGATTATGGCAAGAACCACCGATGTTGCCGGATAATCAGCGGCTAGGCACGGAGCTCCAGAGCTAAGCAGCCATTTTGTAGGCTGCTCAACAGCGCCCCCCCAAGTTTAAAGTGTTCTAAGAACACTTGCGGTGTCCTGAAATGTTCATAAGGGGTGTCCTGAATACGCTGTGCATATTGTTCTCTTGCAAGTTGAATGTGTTCTAAGAACACTCTTGGTGTCCTAAAATGTTCGTAAATTAAACAAAATGGGGGTGTCCTGAGGACGCTGTCGGTATTGTTCGAGGGCAAGTTCAATGTGTTCTAAGAACACTTGCGGTGTCCTGAAATGTTCGTAGGGGGTGTCCTGAAGACGCTGTCCATATTGTTTGCTGGCAAGTTGAATGTGTTCTAAGAACACTTGCGGTGTCCTGAAATGTTTGCTAATAAGTAAAAGGGAGGTGTTCTGAGGACGCTGTCCGTATTGTTCGTTGTCAAGTTGAAAGTGTTCTAAGAACTGTCCCGGTGTCCTGAAATGTTCATAGGGGGTGTCCTGAAGACGCTGTCTGTATTGTTCGCTGGCAAGTTGAATGTGTTCTAAGAACACGCGGTGTCCTAAAATGTTCGCAAATAAAAAAATGGGGGAGTTCTGAGGACGTTGTCCGTATTGTTCGCTGGCAAATTCAAAGTGTTCTAAGAACACTCATAATGTCCACGGACATTAAAAGTTTCCATACTCCATAGTTGAAATGTTTCACTCTATGGGTGTGATATGCTGCAGTGGTTGTGGCCAGGGCACAGAGTGTTGGGTGCATGCCATGCACCCAAGACTCTTTACCCTGGCCACAACCACCACAGCATATCACACTTAAAGTTGCTTATAACTTTGAGTCAAAAACAAATTTATAAGGAACACAGTTATAAGCCATTATGGGTGTGATATGCTGCGATGGTTGTACTTATTATAATATACTTACTGTTTGGTTTAGTAACTGGAGTACATGTATTTTTTGTTCATTTCTGTGATAAAAGAAAATAGTATGTTAGTATTAGTATTTTGTTATGACTTATTACATTGTATAATCAACATTTTTTTTATGGACCCTCATATTTAGTAGATTACAAACCAGATTACTGTGCAATTTGCTCAGTTTCTGTGTTTGTTGAGAAAATCATTGGGTCTGTGGGAGAAAAAAAAAATCCATGTTGGATTAAAAACTTTTTCTGTTATGCTACAGTTTATTTGTTTGTTTGTTTTCAGTGTTCACTTGTTGTTTGGCTTGTTGCACTTTTTTGGAGCAGTAACATATTATTTATTTGTTTGGATATTGTAAAATTTTGGAGCAGTTAGATACCAGTAGGCGTATTCTAACTGGTTATTTTTTATATATATTTTAGTGGTATTGATTTATATGTTTGGACATTGTTAAATTTTGGAACAGTTAGATACCAATTGGCGTATTATAACTGTCTATTTTTTTGCTCTAATTTATCTGATTATTTGTTGTGGAATCTTTGGGCAGTTAGATAGCTTTAGGAATATTTTAACAGTTAATTTTTTTACTACAATTTACTTCAGGTTTAAGTACAGTTTAGTTATCAAATTTTGGTTTTAATAACATTAAATAAGCATTTGTAAGATTTGCTGGTAATCTCTGCTGTAAAGTAATGGTACTATCATTACCTTCAAACCATCCACATTTATTTCTTATATATGCAGTGTATTGGCCTCAATTGGTTGTGGCTCCTGCGTGGTAGATTATACCTATTGTTGTGAAGGTTTTCTTACCAAGTGATATTTGACCATGTGTGAATCCAGTCAGTTTGCAGTTGTTTTTGGTATCATCTGCATTGTAACGTAGAAGCATTAGTATTATGTATTTACTATGTGTTTGTATTACTAACGTGGAGCGATTATCCGAATTGCAGGTAGAACATAATCTACCATGGTTTGCATTTTGTACAAGTTGCTGAAATGGAATGGATTCACAATTAGGTATTGATATATATATATGAAGCGTTCATTGGGGATTTCTTCTTGTGTCACATTGTTGCAGAGAGTTCATGTATTTTTCCACATGTATGAAATCTGGAAGATATCATTTATAGGTATGTATTTATTTTCCAGTACTTGTAGTAAGTACATTAGAAATTCTTGTGGATCTTCCTGTGAGTTTATAGTGAATTTAACCATTCCACCACAGTAGTCCAATTGTTGTCTTATTCCATAAACACTATACTTGTTATCAGGATTGTTTGTTGCATTTCTGTGAAGTACTAACATTTGCAAACACAATTGGTCTGTACTGTGTAAGTAAATTTTGTCAACAATTGGTGGCAATTGAAATAGAATATTCATTGCTACGTTTGCGTAGCAACTTACTCCAACTATATTTGAGAGTTTAAATGGACCAGGTAGTTCTGTATCTGATTGATTTTTTTTTAGTTTATCTTCCGTCTTTGATGAAGTACCTGGTTTACTTTCCCTAATGGGTTCTTTTATGTTTGTGGTACTTGATGAAGTTTTAGTTTCTTTTACTCTCTTTGGAGGATTTGCAGTGACATCCTGTTGCATTTCTATTTGATTTAGGTGTCTTTTAGAACGTTTTACTTTTTGTGGTACAGAATATGTGTTTAGATGGGAGTGTATAGTGAGCGAAGTCTATTGTATTCTAAAATGCAAGGAATATCAGCGTTTACTTTACTTGCATCAAAGTTACTTAGAAATAGACTGTCAAGTGTACGTAAGCGTGATAGTGCTACGTAGCTCATGCCTTCTTTAAAGACTGTGTTACCAATGTCCATATTTGCTTTGTCTAGGGTAAGACCTTGTGATTTATGAATGGTGACTGCGTATGCAAGAGTTAGAGAAAATTCTCTGCGTACATACATGTCTTTGAAGAGAAGGAATCGAGCTGTTGAGCGTCCTATTCTTTTTACTTCTGAAAGTTTGTCAAAGAGAATATTGACAAACTGAATTTTGTTGTCACGTGGGTATGTTTGAAAGCCAACAACTGTACCCAGTGCTCCATTAAGTGCATGAATGTGCATGAATGTGTCGGGTTTTCAATATTGCTTCTGCTTCTTTAGAAAGTATACCAACTCTGATACTTTTTAAGATGTTGGCATAAGTGAGATCTGTAGATTGTTGCATGTTTTCTGTTAATTCTCTGTATTGGAAATGTTGCCAAAGGTTGACATTTCCAATGCTGCCAACAGTTTTACGGCAGAGTTTGTGTCCTAATGTTTTAAAAATAGGCTCACCTTTTACTGGTGTCAATTGAAGAAGATCTCCCAAAACAATACTGTGTTTTCCTGCAAAGAGCTCTTCATAGTTTGTTTTGAGTACTTCTTTTAATCTGAGGTGAATCAAAGCCAACATTAGGTTGGACACCATGCTCACTTCATCTATTAGTAGCATTATCATTTGTTTCAACACTCTGCGTAGTTTCATTGCAGCTTCTGTAGAAAGTTTGTAATAGTCTAATTTGTTTTGGTGTTCTACTGACAGGAGAAGTAATCGGTGTAAAGTGACACCACCTATGTTGTAGGCAGCTAAACCTGTGGGGGCAGTGACAACAGCTGACAGTTTGTTGTTTGTCAATTGTTGAAGGAACTTACTGATGATTTTGATTAGGAATATTTTGCCAGAACCAGCTTCACCACTGACGTACAATAGTATAGGTTTGTAATTTTGGCAGGTGCATTCTTTGTTTTCATGTTGTACACCATGTGCAATTTCTTTTGTTACTTCTTGAAAAATGCTACGTTGCTTATTGTTTAGTTTTGATTGTAGTATAGTTAAGTCTTCTTTATCTTCATATTGACACATGGTGTTTTCTACTTTTGTCATAGCTAATTCTGCCTCATTCGCTATTAGTGGCTCTCCCTGTGGTTCTTGGCTTCCTGTTACAGAAGGTTGACTACTGTCAGGAGTGTCCTTATCTAGTTGGGCCTGGAGTTCTTCTTCGTGTTGCTGTTCATTGTGCAACATTGTTTTGTACTGTGTAAAGTTTACATCAGTTATAGTGCTTTCATTTGCTTTGAAAGCGTCTTCATATGAGTCATAGTTATCTAGTATTTCTTGTTCTTTTCTCCATGGTTTAAAGAGTTGTAGCAGGGACATGTAATATACTTCTTTATGTTGAGGAGTCTTTAATGACAATTTGAAATGATTAATTAAATTTGGTTTGGTGATTTTTACTAAGCTGTCTTCACAGTTTGTCACTCTGTATTTACCGTTTTTTTCATCAGGTTTTATATTATTTTTGTATGTGTAGTTTTGGGCTATGTGATATAGACACATGGTTTCCAAAGTGGTACTCCTGTCTGGGTAGTATGTGTCCAATAAATTGTTTTTTAAAATGTCTTGGCTGTTGGGATCATGTTTGGCTATTGTTTCTATATCTTCGTATGATTTTAGAACTCTTTTTCTAGATTTAGCTGGACCAAGACTTAGCCATACTATATTTTCAGATTTACCATACAATGCAGTACCAGTTAAACGATCAGCTGCTTCATAGGATCCACATTCTCTATGGGACTGCATTTTTATGCCCAAGCTGTACATTTTTTGACATACTGTTTTATCTGATGACAGGTCATTCCAGAGGTCTTGCAGCTCTGTCTTTTCTGCTTTAGTTAAGTATGCTGTGACATATCGTGCAACTGCAGTAGAATTGTCTGCAATGTACTGTACATCTATGTTTGCATTCCATAAGTGGGCAATGATCGCATTGTAATCATTGATATATGTTTCTTCTTCTTTTGTTTTTATGTGATATGTATTTTTAGGTGACTTACCTTAAACAATATGGCCCTCATTCCAACCCAGGTGGTAAGTTCCCTACTTTACCACCATGGTGTAAACTCTGTTTACACCATGGTGGATGGCGGATTTACCGCCCCATTCCAAGGTGAGTGGGGCGGTAAATCCCCAATCCCCATTTACCCTTCCCCATTCCCATTTTAGCCCCATAGGGCATAATGGGAGTGGGGAAGGCGCTAATTACGGCACCGTAAATTACGGTGGCGTAATTAGCGCCAAGGACGCTTAGCGCCTTGGTACTTAACGCCTGCTAAAAGCAGGCGTTAAGGTGGAAATCAGGCGTTAAGGGTTTAACGGCGCCGACGGCGCCGTTAAACCCTTAACGCCTGGGTTGGAATGAGGGCCAATATCTAACTGAAGACATGAGGTTGTTCACTTGACCTGTATTTGTAACTGGTCTAGGGAAACCAAATCGGCATTTGGTGTAGTATTTCCCTTTGTTTTTGTATTTGCAACGACAATATTTGCCACATTTGTGGATTCCGATGGAATTTCACAAGTGACATATTTTTCAATAAACTGTAATACAGTGGCATCACTGTCTTGACCAAATTTAGGAGCATCTTTAATCCATAAAAGCATGTGGATATGTGGTGCTCCTCTGGCTTGGTATTCTTTTCTCCAAAAGAAGTGTTGCACTTCTCCAAGAGGAGGAATAGTTTTATTACAAATAAAATGTAGCATAGCAATGAAGCGATGGTGAAAATATCTTGAAACATTAACAGGATCCAGAGAACAAAGTTCTCCAGGTGTTAGTATATCTATGTTTGTTTTGTTTTTGTTTGATATGCCTAAGAAATCATGTAAATCTTCCCATGCATATTCTGCACACCTTAATGTAACAAACCAAGCGGGTGGCACAAGGTTTCTGATCATACAACGTACATCTCCATGACATTGAAACCAGTACTCTTTAGTACCACGCATATTTGCTAATAGATTTGTAATATTTGATTGTAAAACCTCATCTTTTTGTTGCACTTTTTGTAATAATTGTGTAGCTGTCATATTTTGAAAGTGTGATCCTGATTTTAATATTTGTGCAACTCAGTAACATAAATTTGCTAGTTCACTTTCAAAGAGTAGGTGGAATATGTATTCCACATCTTGCCTAAATCTGGGATCTTCAGAATACATCCGTAATGAGTGGTATTCTGATGCTGATATTTGAATAGTTCTATCATCGTACCTTCCTCCTTTGCCAGTAGGAAAGAGTAGAGGAAAAGAACGTGCTTCTATACTTTTTCCCATATGCTGATTGGTGATCCTTTTGTTTGATGCCTTTCTTATGTTTCCAGTGCATCTTCTACGGTGCCATTAGAGTGCAATGGATGAATTGTATAATGGTCTAAAGTGTTTGATATTGTAGCAGGATCTAGCAGCTCAAATTGACCAGCTTCTTTTGTCTCTTGAATTATTTGAGTTGTATCCTTCAAGTTTTCTTCAATATTAATTTCTTTGTAATATTCATTTTTCTTTTTAAGATATTGCAAGGCTTCTCTAACTTTATGTAAATCTACCAGCTGTTGCCAATTTTTTTTGGCTTTTGTAGGTACTCCATTTACCAATATAATTAAAGATTGCTGCATTGGACGTTGCACTCTTAGAGTGTGCACATTTTCTTTTAGATCTAATGGTAAATACACTACTTTTCCACGAATACCTTTCACTAATTCAGAGAGAGGTAATTTTGCAGTTTTTGGTTGAAGGCATATTATTTCTTGAAATGGGTGCACTGTTTGAATTATGATGCTCTCATATAAATTAAGTTGTTGAAGGGGTTTTGGTAGTGGATATAATTTCAAATTATTTGTGATAGAAGGTGAAGGAGTTTGGTTGTTGTCAAGTTTTGTAGTGCAGTACCTACAAAGTATTACGGGGTCAGTGATTTCATATTTGGTTTCTGCTATAAGGTAGAGAGCTAATTCAAACCATTTAGAATCTTCATTGTCTTCTATTTTGTATGATAGGTCTACAGTTTTTGTGTTACTTTTATAAAACGTTCTGCGGCAACATACACACACATGGTTTGGTACTTCAGCTTATGTACTTTTAAATTTTAGTATTTCTTTTTTGTATGTGTGTAGTAAAAGGTTGCCATGTGTAGAACTGTTACTAATTTGGTTTACAGCTATTTCATTCTGTAAGTGGGTTTCACTTCCAAAATATTTTTTCTAGTAGGTGTTTTGCTGTATCATGTAGAAGAATGTTATTTAATTTGGCAAGTGCTAAAGCAGTTCTTTTAGCATAGTACAGTTTATACATTAGATTTCTTATAGTTGAATGATGTGTTGATATCCATTTGATATCATGGAAGGTGGTTTTGCAAGTAGGTCTTGTAATGCCAACCTTGTAGTTCTGTGTACTTGCGTACTGGACAGGTATCCATATTTTGCAGGAGTTTAATTTTGATTTTGTCTTTGCTTTTCACATATTGATTAAGGAATTGGCGTAAAAACTTGAAATATTGTTTGTGAATGTTACACATTGACGTGCATGGCCATTTGTACACTAGACATTTTGATTCAGTTGAATGGAGGGGTAATTCTAAGTTTTTAGGGCATTTTTTGTAAGTAGTACTTCTTGTTCCATTATGGTATTATTAACTTTTTTTCATAACCTCGACCACTGCTATGTATGGCAATTGTATTTGTTTGCTTTTGTTTGTACGCTTCTTCATTAAAGTATGGTTCTGTGCTCGTAGTGTGACTCCATTTCACCTCTGCAGATACTTAAGAAGTTATTTCTGTTGACATTTCGTTTATTGAGAAGTTTTTTTGTAATTTAGTTATTAGTTTTGTTAGTGGTTTCATTTTGTTTAACACTAAAATAAATAACCTTCTTTTGAGAAGAATTGCGCTGTCTATCAACGCTTCTAAGATTAATTTCCTACGCTAGGTTTTAAGCGTTGAACCTGGTTTCTCTCCTGTTTTTATAAGATTTTGAAGGACTTTGTGACAGAACATTTTGGCTAAAATACTTTTCTTGGTATGATTACTTTGAACTATATCAAGATTTAAAGAATCTGTTTTATCCGTAGTGATAGCTGATTTTCTGTTAATTGTTTGGTTTACATTTTGATAGAGGAGGCAAAGTTTTTGTACTTGAAACTTCTTTTGTTTCACTAAATGACTGTATTAGCTGTTTTGTTTCAACTTTTTTTACACATTGTGCTAGAGATGGATGCTTATGCTGGACACTTTTATTTTCATTTGCTCTACTTCTGCGTTGCTTTCTACGGACTTGATTTTTGGTAGGCATTCTTTAGGGTCTGTTGAAAAATATAAAGAAGGTATGGGTTGGGGTGTTCTGCGATGTATGTGTGCTGTGTGCATGAGTGTTTGAGTAAGATCATAAAGATGTATGTAATGGTGTGTGATTGTGTATTGGAAACTACAACTAGTAGGGATGGGTATTATTGAATTAAAGTGTTACTAAACTGGGGTTCAGAGGACAGAAAAAAGTAAGCTAGTGGTGTGGAGAAGTATAAATAGTATATCTAATGCTATACAATTAAAACAGTTGTTTGTTCTATAGCTTCTAACTTCTAGCGGTTGAGTTGGGTAATTTGTGTGTTGAAAAATAGGAATTTGTGGGCCATTCTGACTGTAAATCGCTGTTTAAGACATGGGGATTTGTGGACAGAATGGTGCAGAATCTCTATTTTTAGGCACAGAAATAGCATGAATTAACCTTACAGTGTGTTTGAGTAATAATACAAATAATATGGTGATATTCTACTTACTTTTATTCTAAAATGAGCAGGTTACTTCTTAGTTCTTCTTTGTACTTCAAATTTGGCTGCTTCTTTTCAGGTGAATGGTCTTCACTGCAATTGTAAAAGAAACAAATTAGTAATTTTGTTTGTATATAGCACTGTTTTTAAATTTTAATTGGCATCCTCAGCGCCTTTCTCAAAACCATTAAAACTATCTTATTTACATAAGATACGTCGCACCAGTTGAATACATATGATATGTTCTTAATGAACAAATTGTATTGCAATTACTAACTGTAGCAAACAAAATATCTTTACTATGTCTTGTGAAATTTATAATGTAGCACTGAATACCATTATTCCTGTAACTAAGCTCTTCCAAGTAATAGTGCCTCAATGTAATGTAAGGCTGCTTGTCCTATATAAATGTAAGTAATTAAATAAATAAATAAATATGTAATTGGACACGTATTATTATTTTAGATTTGAGTGTGCATGCAATTTTGTTTGACTATATGTAGTCTATATATTTCATTTCAAAAATGTTAGTTTAACATGATTAGAGTGTGTGTGTATAAAGAAATTAAATAGTATAAAGTTTTGTAAGTGACAGCTGATTTTAGGAGATTGAAAAAAAGACAGTAGATTAATTTTACAGATTATGGGCCTGATCACGACTTCGGCGGTAACCCTTAAATCCAGCGGTAGCGCTAATACTGCCGGATTTATGGGTTCGCCAAATCAGGGCTTTGGCGGATTTCGCCCCAGCTCTGAGCTGGGGGGAAATCCGCCGAAAATTCGCACTATTACTGCCGGCGGGAAATCCGCCCGCGGTAAGAACGCGAAAATTCCCCATTGAGCCCAATGGGGAATGGGGCATTCCCGAATGGGCTCAATGGGGAATGGGGAATTACTTTACCGCCGAACTCGTGATCTGGCGCTATTAGCGCCAAGGAGTTCGGCGGCCAAGTCGTGATCAGGCCCTATACAAGCTAAAAGTCAGTTAGAAAATATGTTCATGTACTGTACAGAAAATATGCATACCTGTAGTTTGTGTTCATGCATATGGATATGCATGGAGCTGCAAATAGAAATCTTGGACACTTGTACAGTATTTCTTGTAGATGGTGCTTGCCAATGATATGACACTTGTACTCAGAGAGATTCACAGTACATTTGCAGTACTGATCTATGATGATGCAGTTAGATGCAGAGGTCTTGAATGTGATTGGTGGATGGTCATGTGACTTCTTAGCTACATCCAATGAGGGAATGGCATAGAGAGTGAAGTGGAAATGGTAGAAGGGCTGTTCATGTTATGATATGTCCACGGACATGGTGGTAGTTCGCAGACATCGGGTGTTACATCCGGGGATTTTTCGGTTCAGAAGTCATGCAAATGAGAATGAGCACTGAAAGGGATTGCTCAGGAAAGTTTAGTGGGTGTGTTGTGCCAGGAGCGAGTTTCTCAGATACTCTTTTTGCTGAGAGAAGAACAGATAGCTATGGCTGTGTGTTTCAGAAAACAGATTGTTTGGATTTTGGGAGACTCGTGGATACATTGGTTGAAGGTGCATGCAGAAACCTGTGGAGTAGCTGTAGATCTTGGATTCCCACATGTGGAAGTACACTGGCATGGAGTACGTGGAATGAAGTGGGTTGACTTTTTACCTCTCTGTGCTACTTTGGAGACAGAGCAACATGCAGATATAATTATAATTCATTGTGTAGGGAACAGTTTAGGACATGTGTCTGGAATTACTTTGCAATTTGCAATGAAAGAAGGACTTGGGAAGATCAAGGACATGTTTCCAAATTCTCAAGTAATTTTTGCACAGATTGCGCAGAGACAAATGTGGCTTCGTTCTTCTTCATTTGGTCCACAAATGGAGAAAGGAAGGCGCAATGTCAATAAGGCTGTTTGTGCCTTTCTAAGAGATTTTGGCATGTCCTCTTTTCACAATGAAAATATTATGTTTCGTAGTACATACATTTTTCGCAGAGATGGAGTACATCTAACTTATACTGGTAATCAGATTTTTCTAAGAAACATACAAAATGCATTGCAACCTTTTTTAGAATTACAGCATCCATTTTGAAGTAGGTGTTGAGTATTTATAATTTTTGAAACACAAACACCTCCCAGAGGCTCTTTTCAGAGCCACCACTTCCTCCCAGAGAAAATTGCAATGCTTATGATAGGCTAGGACCCCAACATTTTAGATGTCCGCGGACTGTCCGTGGACTTCTAAAAAATACAAAGGGCCCTGCTTCATTTATTTTCACTTCAATTTTTTAATTGTGAAACCCGGCTCTGAAAAGAGCCTTATTTTATTTTTTATTTTTGTTATTTTATATTTGTTTTGGTTTTTTATACACAACACACTAGGAGAGGAAGGGAAAGGAGGGTAAAGGGGGGGACACCAACCACAGGGATAAGAAAGGGCGAGCTGAGCGAGGAAGATGTAGAGTGGGTTTTATTTGGGTAGTGAGCAGGTCTTCTCGTGCTCTGAGACGATAGTCTCAAAAGCACTACGAAGTCGCTCCCCCCTGCAGAGTACTGTGTCGCAGTACATACACACAACTGTGACTCTCGAAAGGTAAGGGTCATCAGCATTATGTATGGCCTGTGAGGCAGCTTAAGGAAGACGCTGTCCCACAGAGGTGTCCCTTGTGGTGACAGGATCAGAAACGGAGGATGAAGTAGAGGAAATCAACCAACTACGCTCCTCGCAAGGTACAACCCTGCAAATGGCCCCAGAGTGAAATGACTTGAGGTGTCGCTTCATGGTTGTGGTCCCAAAGCTGTACGAACCATGCCTCCCGTGACTGAGTACCATTTTGCACTCATTGCAGGTGACTCGGTTTGCACAAGCCTTAGGATCATTCCCATGAATGGTAAATAACCGCCACACCCAAGATTCACGCCTAGTGCGGGTAGTAGGGATTTCCACTACCTCATTCTCGTCTTTAGGCCCTTGGGGAGGTGGTGGTGGTGGAGGGGTTGGGGGTGGTGCTGAAGTAGGTGCAGCACCAGGTGGCAGTAGTTCAGCCATGGATGCCATCTTGATGATGGTGAAATCTGCAGGTGGCAGCAAAAATCGCTGCCACCTCAACTCTCAAGTGGTTAATAACCACTGAACATGTTATCAAGCCTTGTTCTATCGAGAGAGGGGCGCCCGCTACCTTTGCAAACCAAATTTCAAGGAACCTGGGATTGGTAACCCTAGGTCTCCTGGGGGCAACCAGACGTGGTCTCCCTCTCACTGTGCCTAGAGAGGCATCAGCTTCACCTCACTGATGATCCCCAACAATGGTGAAACACATGTATGGGGTTGCTGGTGGCACTCTCGTTCAGGTTGGAAGTGCCATTGCATTTCGGCGCTGGACTGCCCCTGGGCAGGACAAAGACTGATATGCAAATGGATATTTCCCATCTGTGAAAGGCACAGTGAGAAAAAGCAGTGGCTGCAAACTCTCAAGTGGTTAATAACCACTGAACAGGTTATCAAGCCTTGTTCTATCGAGAGAGGGGCGCCCGCTACCTTTGCAAACCAAATTTCAAGGAACCTGGGATTGGTTACCCTAGGTCTCCTGGGGGCAACCAGACGTGGTCTCCCTCTCACTGTGCTTAGAGAGGCATCAGCTTCACCTCACTGATGATCCCGAACAATGGTGAAACACGTGTATGGGGTTGCTGGTGGTACTCTCGTTCAGGTTGGAATTGCCATTGCATTTCGGTGCTGTACTGCCCCTGGGCAGGACAAAGACTGATATGCAAATGGGTATTTCCCATCTGTGAAAGGCACAGTGAGAAAAAGCAGTGGCTGCAAACTCTCAAGTGGTTAATAACCACTGAACAGGTTATCAAGCCTTGTTCTATCGAGAGAGGGGCGCCTGCTACCTTTGCAAACCAAATTTCAAGGAACCTGGGATTGGTAACCCTAGGTCTCCTGGGGGCAACCAGACGTGGTCTCCCTCTCACTGTGCTTAGAGAGGCATCAGCTTCACCTCACTGATGATCCCCAACAATGGTGAAACACGTGTATGGGGTTGCTGGTGGTACTCTCGTTCAGGTTTTGCCATTGCATTTCGGTGCTGGACTGCCCCTGGGCAGGACAAAGACTGATATGCAAATGGATATTTCCCATCTGTGAAAGGCACACTGAGAAAAAGCAGTGGCTGCGAACTCTCAAGTGGTTAATAACCAATGAACAGGTTATCAAGCCTTGTTCTATCGAGAGAGGGGCGCCCGCTACCTTTGCAAACCAAATTTCAAGGAACCTGGGATTGGTAACCCTAGGTCTCCTGGGGGCAACCACACGTGGTCTCCCTCTCACTGTGCTTAGAGAGGCATCAGCTTCGCCTCACTGATGATCCCCAATAATGGTGAAACACGTGTATGGGGTTGCTGGTGGTACTCTCGTTCAGGTTGGAATTGCCATTGCATTTCGGTGCTGGACTGCCCCTGGGCAGGACAAAGACTGATATGCAAATGGATATTTCCCATCTGTGAAAGGCACAGTGAGAAAAAGCAGTGGCTGCGAACTCTCAAGTGGTTAATAACCACTGAACAGGTTATCAAGCCCTGTTCTATCGAGAGAGGGGCGCCCGCTACCTTTGCAAACCAAATTTCAAGGAACCTGGGATTGGTAACCCTAGGTCTCCTGGGGGCAACCAGACGTGGTCTCCCTCTCACTGTGCTTAGAGAGGCATCAGCTTCACCTCACTGATGATCCCCAACAATGGTGAAACACGTGTATGGGGTTGCTGGTGGTACTCTCGTTCAGGTTGGAATTGCCATTGCATTTCGGTGCTGGACTGCCCCTGGGCAGGACAAAGACTGATATGCAAATGGATATTTCCCATCTGTGAAAGGCACAGTGAGAAAAAGCAGTGGCTGCGAACTCTCAAGTGGTTAATAACCACTGAACAGTTTATCAAGCCTTGTTCTATCGAGAGAGGGGCGCCCGCTACCTTTGCAAAGTAAAAATCGCTGTGTTCTGAAGAATAGCCAGAAACACAATGAGAATAAGCTCTAGGGCATGGTCTTTTATAGGGGTGCTTGTACGCGGTTCGCGGACATGCGCGCTGTCCGCGTACAGATCGAACACAATAAAAGGTTCAAAAGGTTTCAAAAAGTATGTAGAAACTCAGGATTAGTATGTGGGACTTGTGCTATGGTGAGATTTTATTGAGAAATATGGTGGATTACTTGAAAATGTACTTTTAAATTGTCCGGGGACACGAACAGTGTTCGCATTCAGAACACGCGATCAGCGTGGGCGCGGTCTCATGATCGCTCTGCGAACATGTTCGCGAAGGAAGCGGCTGTCCGCGGGACACCAAATGCACGGACATTAGTTTGCGCATGCGTGTTGATGTCCTACGGACACTGTTCGGGTCCTGAAGTAATTAAAAGTGCGTCACACGTCAAACGAACAGTTACAGACGACCGTTTGTTCTTAGAACAGTTTAACTTCCTTGCAAACAATACAGACAGACATAGCGTCCTCAGGACACCTCCATTTTCGTTTATTTACAAACATTTCAGGACACCTCTTGTGTTCTTAGAACACTTTCAACTTGGTAGCGAACACTACAGACAGGTATAGGGTTCTTCAGGACACCTCCATTTTCGTTTATTTACGAACATTTCAGGACACCACATGTGTTCTAGAACAGTTTCAACTTGCTAGCAAACACTACGGACAGGTATAGTGTTCTTTAGGACACTTCCATTTTCGTTTCTTGAAGAACATTTCAGGACACCGCGTGTGTACTAGAACAGTTTCAACTTGCTAGTGATCATTACGGACAGGTATAGTATTCTTCAGGACACCTCCATTTTCGTTTATTTATGAACATTTCAGGACACCACTTGTGTTCTAAGAACAGTTTTAACTTGCTAGCGAACACTACGGACAGGTATATTGTTCTTCAGGACACCTCCATTTTAATTTATTTACAAACATTTCAGAACAACCGCGCTGTCCCCGGACATCTAAATTTTTTTTTTTTTTAAACTGAAACTGATTACAACACAATATAAAAATGTAAGTTTATTTAACATATATTAACAATTTATGAAAGAGAAGGTGAGGCAGAAACGGAAACAAAAACAGGAGAATTAGGGGTTTCAACATGATTGGTATCAGGTGAAGAAGGGATGGAAGTCTCATCAAAACGTTTTGGGTTATGGAGAGGGTTTGGGGATAATTGACTGGGATATGGTGAGGGGGGACAAGTACATCTGGGACAATGGTATGAGGATTTTGTTTTAAAATGATCCTCAACAAAGGATTTCAAATTATTAAAATCATCAACAATAAATCTATTTTTTCTTTTATGTTTTCAAGAGTGTTATCCGTAACAGTTTCTTCTGAGGTACTTTCTATTTTGGTATGCTGTGTACAAAAAGAAATATATATGTTAAATATATATCAAATAATAATAATTAAATGGTTTATATTGTAAAGTGTGTACCATTAGCTTCACTATCTTCTGACATTTCATCATGTGGGAAGTGCTCTTCTAGCCATTCCAGAGTACTAGACATTTCTGTGAGAAAAAAAAAAGATAATATATATTTTTTTAATCTAATGCAGAAAGTTTATAAATATATGAGTAAAATGAAGTACACTTACTATTTCAGGTAATATATGTTCTGAGTGCTCTGTAGGTCTGGTCTTGCTCTTAGTTGTGGAGTGTCTGTGAGGTGATTATGTTGGAAGCCAATTTATCTTCATTTGGTATATTCCATTTTAGAACATATTGTATTTAAATGAATGGTAAGTGTGTTACATATATGGGTTACATTTCTTATGTATTACTACATATAATATGTATGTGTGCTACTTTGTGAATTTTTTAAATGTTACTATGTTAGAATATAACAATTAAACATACCCCCCCAGACTTTTTAGGTAGTGGTACTGTTGTCCGAACATGTCCGCGGACATCAATAAAGTTCGCGGACATCAAATTCAGTAGAAGGGGTTCAGTATGTTCTATATTACATGTACATAAAGTCAAAGTTATTATTGTTAAGCTTTGCTACTAAAAACCTATGAAATTCAGTGAAAAAACTTTGTGAAAGGGACGTTATGGTTAAGTTGCGCTACTAAAAACCTATGAAATTCAGTGAAAAAAACGTTGTTAAAGGGACATTATGGTTAAGTTGCGCTACTAAAAACCTATGAAATTCAGTGAAAAAAACTTGTTGAAGGGACGTTATGGTTCCAAGTAAAACCGAAAAAACCCTGAAATTCGCCAGTTATGGTAAGCTAAGCAACCATAACTCGTGCCACCACCGTGCACTGCTAAGACTAACACCCACGACATCAAAGATGACATCACAAATGTAATTGATGACATCACTGATGACATCACATGTGTTTGTACTTTTCATGAAATATGTGTACAAGGGATTCTTATTATAATGTTGCGAAAAAAGTGTCAAGGATCATTGCAATACATATCATACCCTAATTAGTGCATTGAATGATGCATTGATATAAATAGCATTCTATTATGGGGTTCTATCTAGTATACTAAGCTACTCATGCAGAAACATAGCATTGTATGCAGCGTACAAGATGAAGGTATAATATTCGTAATGTTAATATGTTGAATAATGAAATGATAATTGTTTTCATAATAGATTGTTGTGTACTGTGAAATATGTAATAAGTAGCTAATAAAACCCATGCATTACATAATTGCATTACTATAGACAAAACACAAAGAGACAAGAACACATACCAATATGGGTATATACAGGGAAAGTGAAGTTAGCAAAAAAGCACAAGTAGTAGCAGAAACAATTCATAACCTAACTGATTATTTTCATGCAAATAAATGATTGCTCTGTTTCAAAGCTACTATTTACCCTATGTATATATATCACTTGATGTGATTGGACCCTAAGGAAAGTAGTGTGAGTACAATGTATACAAATATGACCATATACAGGGAAAGTACAGCCATAAAAAACAACAGAACTATCAGAAAGTGCTGATAAGTCTATTGATTATCTTTCTGCACAAAAAGGATTGCTGACTTTCAAGCTTTTATCTTCCCCTATGTATATGTTTCATATGATGTGACTGGACTCTAAGGGAATTACTGAAAGAACCTACTTGAAGGATACGTCTACAAATAAAATAAATGTTTTAGTTTCTGACTGATACTGAAGAAAACCAAGTGGCCTAGATATGTCAGCAAAAGAAAAAAGAGTGAGCCAGACATATGATGTCATCAGTGATGTCATCAATGACATTTGTGATGTCATCTTTGATGTCGTGGGTGTTAGTCTTAGCAATGCACGGTGGTGGCGTGAGTTATGGTTGCTTAGCTTACCATAACTGGTGAATTTCAGGGGCTTTTCGGTTTTACTTGGAACCATAACGGCCCTTTAACAAGTTTTTTCACGGAATATATATATATATATATATATATATATAATTCTATATATATTAAACATATGTGTGATTTGAATATTAAATAAATAAATAAATATTTAATCATTTATTTCAATGCGCACTACATGCTAGGCGAGACCTGGGTGTGTGCCTGATTGAAATCCCTAACAGATCCATACTCGTTTAGGCAGTTGAATAAAGTAATAGGCTTCATAACATCAGGTGGGGCAACTAAGCCCTCCCTTCAAACAGGTCACTATGAACGTCACTAAATATGCAACATCCTATTGGCTTAATAAGCATAGGACCCTTGATCATGCAGTCCCCTATCATTGGTTGGCTTCTAACCTCCGTCAGTACCTTCCCACCTATTTATAGCAGCATGCAGGCTGGGCGTCCAGGTACTGGTGAGCTCGTCTTAACCATAGCTTCCCACAAATTAGCATATCCATCCATCATCACCTCAGATGTCTGCTGTTAATTAGGACTTTGAACTTGTCCTTGGGAGTGTTCTTTGGTCTGGGAAATTCAGGGGAGTGAAGGCACGCTCTGCCCTTATGCATAGGTGTGATCTTCAAGCTCGTCCAACTTCTTCTCCCCATGTGACTGAAGTCCATGAAATCGAGGTTCTAGCGTATTAAAATACTACTTTCAAATAGATCTCTGACGTCTGACAGCCTGATACGGCCTTGGCTTCTTGGCTCATCCAGCCCCGCCTTTCTGAGATTCACCTGTAATTTCACTTTTTTTCTAACTGTGACATACTCAAAAAGTGGTCTTACTTCTTTTGCTCAGCTCTGCTATTGTATGTGGTGGAAACATCCATTCTTTACTGACTCATATATATGTATATATTGGCACATGCTGCAATCTATTCACTATAAAGCTAGTCTCAAGAATACTTCATCTGCTTGCGTTTCGTTGCGTCTGTACATGTGTAAAACAGCTTAACATTTTCATCTATCTCGTTGCATAAGCTTCTTCATCTTGATCCCAAAATGTCACTAATCTTCGATACTTTCTTGATGCCTTATAGAATTGCCTGCATTTTATCATCTCTGCATCTCTTCTATACACGTCAGCTCTGTTCCGTAAGATGTCATCACTTTTTCGTTCAGTTATTTGTCCTGTTTCTTTCAGCATTTCATTCGAACGATCGTCACATTGTCTCGCATGCAGGTATGGTTTTCTCATTGGGAACCTTGCCTCCATGATTCTCCTTGGTATCTGTAGTTTCAATGGCTCTATACTTGTCTCATACTCTGGCTCCTAACATGTAGGCAATATGGGCTCCTTCTCTACATACTAGTAAGTAAAATAATGTTAATGGGCCTCATTACATGTATGGCGGTAAACCATGGTGCTCTTAGCACCATGGTTCATGCCGGTAATTTACCGATACCGCCTTGGAGGAAAGGGGAATTACCGCCCTATTCCAAGATTGGGAAGGCGGTAATTCCGCCTTCCTCCATTGCCCTTCCCCATTTCCATTTTTGCCCCATAGGGCTATATGGGAATTGGGAAGGCACTAATTACGGTACCGCAAATTGCGGTACCGTAATTAGCACCCTGATCCCTTTAGCAGGCGTTAAAGTACCAACCCGCAAAGGGACCTCGTAGTAAGGCGGTAAGGGTTTACCGGTACCGGTGCCCTTACCGGTACCGGTACACCCTTACCGCACTACGTGTAATGAGGCCCAATATATTTTAGGTACAGCTGCTTTTAGAAGTGATGATCAAAAAGCAATTGAGTGGCATAACCAAGGAATGTTCTAAGCAGAACAGTGCGGGACAAATGCGATTTATTACTTGCCCCCCCTGACTCTAATTTTCCCAGATGACTAGGTGGGTCGACTGCGGGTCACTGGAAGTAGGTTTTTTCCGCCACTGGTTCCAGTGAGAGGTGCCCAGGAGCTCCGGGTGCAAGGATTTGTCGGTAGGCTCCAGGAGCAGAGTGCAACCCCTGGCAAGGAAGAAATGCAGAAGGCACCAATACAGACCTCTTCAGGACACTCCACCAAACAGGGGAAGGTGAGCCAGCAACGGACACTGCATATAGGCAATGACAGGCATCCTTCCAGTCTTGGTTGTAAAAGACCTTGCAAAGCAGGATCCCCTGAAGCTGGGAGGCTGAACTTCAGCAGAAAAGCAACTTACACCACAAGCAAGTGACTACCGAAGTTCTGGCACTGGATGCAGAACACTGACGGTTCTAGTGAGGTAGCCCACTGCGGAGCTGGTCAGTCCACTGGGTGGTCCAGGGACTCTTCTGAAGCTTCAGGGCAGCTGGATTGTTGAGAACGCCTCAAGACTGATTGGCCCCAGGAGTTCAAGGGTTGAAGAACCGCACAGAGCCTTCGCAGATCAGGTTGTGCAACAGGGCTTTACTGGGCCAAACGCAGGAAGGGATTCTGACCCTTTTCGGGGGTCGTCCATGGATCTTCAGATGGCTGCTGTTCTACACAAGATACTTGCCTCAAATGCTCATCTGAATAAATGGCTGCAAGCGTCCTCTTCTTGTCCAAGATTCTGCTGGCAAGCAAGTCCAAGCCCACCAATGGTAAGGATCTGCACCATTAAAACAGTCGGCAGTGGCCCAACCAGGGACCACTGTGGGTTTCACTCATGACACACACCTAGACTTTCCGGTACCATGGATGTGGAATGGGTCCAAATAGTCCCACCCCCCTCCTGGGGCGCACAAACACAAAGGCATCACTAGCCATTGAATGCAGCAGCTTTCTGGGGCAAGTGCATGACCTTTAATGGGATTTCCTAACCTGGCAATGCAGGAAGAAGGCCAAACAAAAATATGGTGAAAGAACAAGTGAAAATCTTGTTGTGTGGCCATTTAAGGTCACTAGCCACGTTCAGTCGACATAGGTGGTAAAACGCAAATGTACACACTACAAATAACTCCAACATGGTGAAAATATAATTGCTCCACCAGCTTGTCTATAGGCACATATAAAAGTAGCCAGAAATCCCAAGGGTAAAGGGCTAGGGTGGTGCAAATGTATCACCACTGCACTGCATTATGAGATGCTGTGTGGCCCTGTTAAGAAGTTAACATAAAGGTCAAAGGTAAAAAGACAAAAGAGGAAACATAGTCCCCCAGTACGGATCGGATCGTCTGAAGGACTGAACAGTTTTCCCATAACAAAATTAGCAAAAGGCCAGGGGAGTGCAGCTGAAGGCTTCACTTCCCTGTAGAAAGTCAGGATCGGTTCAAAAACAAAAGCACAACGTTTGGGGTTCCATAGAACTATAGAGAAAACGTTGAGAAATATGTCCTAAGAGCAAACAGAAAGGACGCAGATCCCATGCTCACCATTTGCCTTGCTCAAGTAAACGTTTGATGGCAAACAATTCTCCTTTGACTAAACCCAGACCAAACCGAAATCATGATTTCTCCTCACCACGTTGCACCACAAAGCACATTAACCTAACCTGCCGAAATGGTTTCCTGCCAAAAACCTAAAGAATGATTAAGAACCTCATAATTCTTTCTGACAATGGACTGACCATAAAACACACCTTTCTGACAATTCTGATTTGTATTTTACTATTTGCACAAAAACATGAATGTGCTTTTTATTTCATAGTACAGTATTTAAAACGGGGTTGATTTTATTTCATTAAAACTTTGAGGCGTTTTTCTACCGTATGTTCGATAGATTTTCCAGTGTGGCTGTAGTGGCCTAATATACCAGCCACTGTTTCTGTGACGTGGTAAATTATATTTGACTTTGTTGCATCCAATGTCTGGACATGGGACACAGTTTTCTGATGAGCCGCATACATGATTTGTTGCTGTTTAATCTTTCAACCCATTGTTCCACACAAGACTTTAAATCCTGGGGCTTTTTTATAAAGTTACTTCTGACGATTGTGCTGTAAAATACAGCATCCAAACACATTATTGAAAAAAATGTGTTGGGTTATCAAAATCCACCCAGGGACGGAACCCACTTGCTCATTTCACTGTGTCACCTTTTTAAAGGTCACCAGTCACCAGTATGGCTGGGAATGATTGATGGGTTTACCCTGCAACTGAGACCTCGGACATGGGCATTCGCTCTTCTGTAGCCCTCTCGTTTTATTGCAAGGTCTGACAAGGGGAATTATCGTTAAACTATTTCCTGAAATATTGCTTGTATAGTCAGTAAACTCCGGGATAAAGCCAATCAAACTCCCTTAGCTCAAGATGATATGGTTACTCCAACATGCATTTACTCTCTCTACTTTATTTATGGAACTCATTCACACACAGGTAGGCTCACATGCGTAGGCTTTCTGGCATGGTAGTGGTTACATGTAGTGATCAGGTCTAGTTAGTTGACAATGGCACAGAGAATGCCTTGTACCTCAGTTCCAGGAAAGTGAGTTGGCCATCGATGAAACTGATTAATTTTCTTTATACCAGGACACATCATTATTGGTTTGAGTCTATATTTCTGGTGACTTTTAGCAGATTAATAATGCAACTGGTATGTTGTTTGTATTTGCAAGGGATTTATATGGTCTGATGAGCTCCAAGTTGTTTGAGCACATGCAGGATTTGATCCTGGAATATAATCCTTCAGCCCTGATCGTGAATACAAAGACTGACAGCATGGTCAGCATACCTTACGAGCTAGCTAGGATAGGTCTCATGGAAAACTGCTTTGTTACAGTAGGATTGTGGAGCCAGTTGAAAGACTAACTAGTTGGTGTATGGATTAAGGGTTATCTTGAGGCCCCTGTTATAAAATTAACCAATTTTAAGTATTGCACATGCCAGCTGTGATGTATGTTGAGAATGGTGTACATGGAATGGCTGTTACTCAAAATGGGGAAAGATGAATTAATTAGTTCATGCTACAGATTTTTGATAATATTCATTTCCCACCAGAGGTTACCCTGAGGAACTACTCAGAAACATTTGCCCTTATTTGTGTTGTGATTGTGGTCTTTCTCACTCTCTAGAATCATATGAGTTTATGTCCTGTGCAAGGAATGGGAAAAGAGATGCATTCCACAATAGGGTGAAACATAGATACATCTTTGTTGAATAAATTGTCATGTATCCAAGGGCATCTTGTTTAAGGCTTTAATAAGAGTACAGGGTGGTAGCACAGAGCATAGGCAATTGGCAATAATGCAGAAAAAGACAGAAAGTAAATCGATAATAAAAAAGAAAGCAGTCAAAGAAAGGAACTGAGATGGTTTTGTTTCTAGAGAAATGTTTTAAATGGATTTGGGGCTTGTGTAACTTGTGGGGACTAAGGAATATATGTAAATAATGAGCGCCAATTTAAATGAGGGTGCCAGGAGAGCTAATTTCATGGCCTTATAACAGGAAGGAGTAGTTGGGAAGGACATTGTCATCTGTGATAGAGATAGGTGAGAGTCAGTTACACAGGGTGCAGAGGAACAGAACCCAATTTCTACTATCTCAATTCTGGAAGTTGTGGCTAATTAGCTGGGTGGAAAGAGGCGGCCCCTGGGAGTCAGCTTCCTAACATGTTGTATTGATAGTCCTGGTATACAATAAGAGTATGCAAAGTGACTTAGTCAACTCAAGGCACATTGTTCTTATGGATGATGCATGCAGAATCTTGGATAGCATAATGCTTGCTAGAATACAGACATGTACGCTAGCTCATCTATTTGTGAGCTTATCTGAGATTTGACATGAAGAGTGTATGGGTTCAGACCCTTGAGAGTGTGCTCTGACCACTATCAGTATTAACTGCGGCAAACTGCGTCTCCAAAACCAGGGCCTTTGATAAGTAGTACGAAGAATGGATAGGTGTTGGAGAGATGTGTTCTGCATCCTTAAGGTTGATATCGCAGAATAAATACAAAGTCAATTTAGTCAAATAAGTGTTTGTGCATGATTTAATTCCCAGAGAGTCAATCGACACGTGTTTCCAACCTTTAGATGCAGATTTAAATCCTAAAGATGGCTGACTCATTGCTTCATCTTTTCGAGGTCTATACAATGTGAACCCTTATATTAGGTAATAACATTCTATTATTACAGTTCTTAGATGCAAGAGGTATCTAGCAGGAAGCAGGAAGAAGTACTTAAAACCTGACATTATTACTAAGACATGTGTGTGGAGGCTTTCGGAAAAAGGCTCAGGTTTAAATGGCAATGTCCTAGGATGCACTTCATTCAAATGAAATAACTTCAGTTGCGATTCTATGTTTGAAAAACATTTTTGATTCTGTGTTCAGGGATATCCTTCAGGGTTCCCTCTATAGGGTGGGCTTGAGCCGGGGAATAGTGTATCTGATAGAGACCTTACCCAAAAGGCAAGGTTAGGGATGGCCTAAAGTGTTTGGGAGGTGAAGGGGGTAGGGGTACAACAAATGATTTTCCAATTCAGATGGGAGTATGGCACTTGAGTGCCCTGGACGCTATCATTTTCAATCAGTGCATTACTAACCTGAATGAATGGCTGCTTACAGTGAGGGAAGATGCCCTGAGAATAGGTACCATGAGTATATTTCTCTGGCTTTTTGCAGCTGACACACTACTCCTATCCCACACTTAGTCACTCTTTCACAGGCCCTTGAGGGATAATGCACAAGCAAATGGCTGGAAATAAACCCCTCACATGTTATGATAATGTATCCTAATACTGTTTTCAGGTGTAAGACCAATATGGGAGGAAGCCCCCTACATTCAGTTTATACCTTCATATAAGTGGGAGTGTGCTTGGAGAATACTGGCTCTTGAAACCAACTCATAACTTGATATGAGTACCCTCTTTTTGAATAAAATGGCAAGTAGCATTAAATGCTTCAGGTTTGGTGGAATGTATGTATTTTATTATTAGAGTTTGGTCATAATTATGGATTTTTTATAATTATAACAAAAACCACAATCCAAGTTGAAATACATTCCTAAACAATCACAAAGGTTGGAAAAACAAAACAAATTTCATATCAGAGTAACCATATTTCTATGATCTCCAAATATAGGATTCAAATAGAGGTTCTACTCCCCCTAAAATTATCAATAGTTGCCTCCAACTGATATGATATTTTATTTATAGCGTGCATATACACAAGTGTTTCAAGGCACGATGAGGCAGGAGGGGAAGAAGGGGGGTCAAGAAAACGATCTTACTAGGCCCAGTGACCTTTAAATTTTGCAAGTGCAGGGGGGAGGAAAGGGGAGAAGTGCCAGAGAAGAGGAATAGGAGCACGTGCATGACATGGGATCGAAACATCAAAGAAAAACCAAGAAGTGCAGCCTGCAGGTGGCAATGCAGAGGTTAAGTGCAGACAGCAAGTGTTGGAAAGTGCAGGTAGGGGGACTGTAGGGTTGCCGATACAGCCCCAAGTGCAGGGTTGCCAGAAGGCAGTGCAGGTGTTCAACTGGGAGGGCAGGGACTTGGGCCCGTGGTTTAGAGGGTAGCCAGGAAACCAGTGCAGTATCGGACAGGAAATCAGCAGGGAAGAGGAAGAGAGAAGGCAGAAGCAAAGAGAAAAGTCTTGAGCTACTTCCGGAAACAGGGATGGTTCTGCTCAAGTTTCAGAAGGGCAGGGAGGCTGTTCTAGAGGAAGGTGCACCTCAAGCATGCTGTTGTGCTGGACATTATTGCTGCTCATGTTTCCTCGTTGCACCGTCGTCCTTAAGAGGAAGATCTCTGTGCTGAAACGCAGCGATATTCTCTAGGAACTCTGATTCAAGTAACTATCGCTCTTGTGGCTTGGATTTACGTGTTGGGACATTTGTTGTCTCTATTGCCCACGCTCACTGCTACGTTTGCATTCTGATTTTCAGATTCTCTGCCTATTTTCTGGCCACACCCCCACTCGCAGCAGGCCTAGATCAACTGTGCAAGTGCACACGCGCGGGCACCTAACCTGCACCTCAAGTGTGTTGTTTGGCTGGTTGCAGGGGTGCGGGCCCGGGCCTATACACAGTCACACTGACCAATTATTAATCACGTGAGTTACTGCTTTACTTTATTTTGAAATAGGGGTATGTCTGCGAATATGAGTACGAGTAGTAGGACTACAGGATAATTTATACAAGTTAGTATATACGATACTACCTAGTCCTGAACTACTAGAAAGTCTGTACATGGTTAACTGAATTATTGAATCTTCCTAAATAAGCATTTGGTACGTTTAACAGAGTAATTTAGCCCACTGATCACACCCCTACTTGTAACCATGTCAAGTGGTCTTCCCATTGAGAGGCTTCTGCTAGAGTCTTCCACCTCTAAAAATATTACAGCTGAAGACCAACCTACGAATGACCCCAACACATGGTCTATATTTGAAATAATGGTGTTGGGTGACAAACATAAGAACAAATCTGTATCCCTACAAAATATCCCCACCAAAAATATCGCCATACATAAGGCTGTTTGTCTCTCCATAGGCAATATTTTTGGGAGGGATAATTTGTGGCAGCAGGGGTTGCGGAGGTGTCCCCCCACATTTTAAAATAATGTGGGGGTTGCAAGGGTGTCCTCCGCAGGGTCCATGGGTCAATATTGTCGCAAAAATATGGCGATATTTTTGTATTGCGATATTTTTGCGGGGATATTAACACATGGAACCAACAAATATGAGATTGTGATCTCTGAAGGTGACAAGGCATGCGCCACGGACATATCTGGAAATTATGACCACACCCTTACTAAAGCCCAGGTCCATCATGTTGTTGATGAGGTTCCAAATCTGGACACTACTCTATATTATCTGAAGGAGATATATGACCTTGAAAGATCTACATTACAGAATCACTCAAACAATGAGAGTTTTCCTTTGCGAAGATCCCATTCACTGAATGCAATTGATATAAACAATGGTTCTATGTGCGATATCACGATGAAGCGAAAAATCCTTATTGTAAACCGCCCAGGTCCACTTTAGCTTCATCTATATTAAAACACTGTGGACACAGGGAAAATGCTACTGGTCTCTATACTTACAAATGCCAGACAAAGGGTGATAGTATTTTAGCGCCTGTCAAATCCACTCATAGTGTTCCATTCAGTAGTGCCAGTGGCCAAATTATTTAATCCCCTAGAGAAACTAAGGCCCAGGTTTCTCCACGCAATCTCAATATGTCCTCTACCTCTGGAAGTCACAAACGTTATCATTTTCCCGTAATCACTTGTATATTAGATTTACTAGATAAAGGGCATGATGTCACCCATCTTGAGATGAGGGCCATCACATTTTCTATTTCAGAAATCTTTTCTAAAATTAATTGGCCAGAAGGTTTTGTGATGGCAAGAGAAACCTGTAGACTTACTGAACAGGATCCGGCTCCTCAAATACAGCTTGCCGCTCAGTGCACACACAAACCACTCAAATCATAGCCAGACACAAATCCTGCTAGATTGTTTCCGATGTGCCAGAAGAATTAGATAGTCTTTCAAATTTTGTCCGATGTATAGGGCGTGCTCTAACTACCGGAGAAATCTACAAATTGGAAAATTCTCCGGGACTCCAATATACTTTAGAGTCGATCTCCGGTAGCATCAAAGAAATAACACATGTAGGACAATTCCTGAAGGAAAAAACCTAGCAAGAACAGAGTTGGGACATGTGGAAGTTAAAGATCAAAAAAGGCCCTCGCATAACTTGGATACTACAAGTTTGCTACCCTTGGAGGCAGAAGATCTAAACCACAGTCCTATTGCCTTGACGGACATTATCGAACAGGAAAACAATGACGCTAGGGTTGAAGCTTCCTTGAATTGCCCGTCAGTTTTCCTCTCACGTTGCAATAAAAGATTACAACTTAGGGCAGAAAACGCAGGGAAAATAGAAAAAAATCTAAGAATATGCCCCAAATTAAAATCAATAAGTACAACTCTAATATTAAAAATCTTTGCACCATAAGTAGTAATGTTGAAATCTTAGATCTAGAGCAGTTGAATGCAATTCCCACTTACAAATTCAGGATGAATCGACTCAGTCGAAGTTTTACAGTTTGAACACATTTTTAGTACTTGTTAAAAATAAGGTGGAGGCCTCTAACAAAAAAGCAGATCCTCAGGTAAAAAAAAAGTCAAAGGACAGTGCTACTAAATCTATAGGAACGGCTAAAAATACGGTGAAGGGCTATAACAAAACAGTGGACTTCCAAGTGAACCATCCTAAAGGAATGGTAAGACCAGAAATTGCGGAGGAGGGTTTTAGCTTTACCCAACACGTCGTAGAGTTGGATTTAAAAAATCAAATAACACTGTCCAACTACTTTTCTATCTGGTTCTGGTACAATTCCCTCTTCTCTCAATTCTTGTGCAAATAAACCCCTCTGCAATATTTCAGTTGATCCTGATTGGCAACCTCTCACCTATGCAGACATTTGTTGTTCTGCGATTGTCACTAAGGCATTTCCAGTACTAACTGTATTGACTGACCCCACACTTGTTAATCATTTGAAAACAAATTCATCCAGTGTGCATGTTAACAATTATAATTTACCTAAAAATAGCATCCACAACTCTGATATACCCTCTATGAGGGATACTTATGATCAAGCTGTGCAAAGCTCACAATTACTAACTGGACTTCCCACACAGCTTGACCAGATAGGATGTAACATTGGACATGCTCGACCTCCTCTGCATTCGGCCTATAACAGTCTTATGAACAAAAGCTCACCCATGGTGGTGGCCCCCCAAATTATTTCCCTTGATGCACATGCTCGACTCTCTCTCCCTTCAGCTTGTAACAGTTTTATGAATGAAAGTTCATCTATGGATGTGGCCCCTAAAGTGATCAATAAGATGGCCATGCCTGAAGGTCTTTTTACAAATGGGTCTGCAAAAAGTGCTTTGCTTCCTGTAGTGCAATCTGAAATGGTTTTGGACACTAGTGATGGATCGTCACCTACTTTAAATATCATTGGCTGGGTTGGCAATGCCAAGAAATTAGCTAACACTCAAAAAAACTATCCATTTCTTCTAGAATTACTAACACAGAATATAAAATTCAGGGGACTTCGAATGGATTTCATTAGCCTGCCATAATAATCACTGGATGATCTGTCAAGTGAAGTCTGTTATCATATTAAAACTAATCTGGATTTATAGATCAGATTTAACTGACCTGGGATTATCTCTACATTTCTTTAATTCGGAAAAGGAGGCCCATGAGTTGTTGCAATACCAGGAAATAATTAACCATTGCTGCCATTACCAAGGACTGGTCGTGGGTCGAGCCACTGATGAAATCCATCTTCTTAAAAAAGCCAGATACGAATAATGCATAGAATGACCAGTGTAATAAATATACTATTCAATCTTGGAACTCATGCGGCTTCCACAACCTCACATTGTGGTTTGCTTCTCTTCGACCTGACAAAATGCCTTCTGCTCCAGGAAACTATGAAAATAGATCAACTGCGCCTGAAAGGATTTATGACCTACACCTCTCTTGCCTCGATGGGAAAAGGAGGGCGGCTCTCTGGAGGGCTAGTATTAGCAATTCATAACGTAATTGAATTTACTATCAGGCTTATATTTTGTTCAGAGTATTTATTAGCTGCGGAGTGTATTGGAATCCTCTCTCCATTTCTCAGGAGGATATTTTTGACCAACTAGACTCAATCTTGGAATATGCACACACACAAAATGAGAACTTTGATATAATTGTTGGGGGCCATTTCAGTTTATGCTGTATAGAAAATCCTCAAGATCCTAACATAGGGCCGCAGACCAGTAGTGAGATGAGGCATAAGCAAAGGGGGAGAAAATGGGCCCCGAACTTCGCAGAATGGGATATTGTGATCATCCAATCACAACATTTTGTAACAACTATTCTTGGAAGCGTGGCTCAGTGCACTCTCTAATTGATTTCTTCCTCGTTTCTCGCAAAATTGGCTATCAAGCCGACCCTGTAGTGATTCTTGACGTTAATCCTAGTGATCATTTTCCTATCTTGCTAAATAGGAATATAGCTGTGCAAAAACTGAATGTGGACCCTGTGTTGCGCCTAATGGAAATAGATCGTCCCTTGATATCGTTAAGGTAGAATTCTAGATTGTGAGACCAAATTACAGCAATTGTCTCGCAGGAATTAGAAAAAGTTGGTATACTGGTTTTAGCAAATGGTAATCTAAGCAAAAGCAATGAAATCAGCAATATTGTTTCCAAAGCACTTCAAAAATGAACTGGCCAATCAAAACTTGTCTGTCACCCACATAAGTAAGCATTCAACTTAAAACTAAAGATGCTAAAACGTTGCAAAAACAGGGATCTAAATAAATTTAGGTATAATTCAACTCATCCCTCACAGTATCGTGCTAGCAAAAGTTATATTCTTCAAACCTATAAGAATAAAGTGAAATCTATTAAGTTTGAAACCCATAACATAGAAAATCAAAATATGATCAAATACATTTGTCAGCATGATTCAAAATCTATATCTATATGATCCTTAATCAAACAGACCAACTTCCAGCAGAGGGAGGATAATTATTCCTCAATCTCAGTGGAAGTGTGCAAGGAACATATTGAACTAAAGTATCAACTTCCTCCCCAGTACAGAGAAATTGGATATTCAAGACCTTTGAGCTCTTCTGTGCGCAGATGACTGGAGCATACAAGATATAGAGTGGGTGATTAGAAAACTAAATCCTTCCAAAGCCGCTGGTCCGGATAGTGTTCCTGCTTGTGTGTACAAAATGCACCCTGGTCTATAGGCCACGATATTAAAACCCAAATATGACCTCATTGCGGCCACTTTGATCTTTCATGATTCCTGGGTCACCTCAATCATTGTACCAATATACATAAAGGGTGACCTTGCTTCCCCTGATAATTATTGCCCAATAGCACTTACTGATGCTTTTGCAAACATCTTCTCAATTTTCATCTTGTATGAATTTGAGCATATCTATTAAAAATGCCAGATTGGATTTCGAAAGGGTATGAGCACAACACTAAATGCTTCTATAATATCTCATATATTAGCAGAAACAAAGAACAAAGATTCCATTCCGGTATACATGGCCTCATTGGACTTGTCGTCCGCTTTTGATTGCATGATAAGGAATCTCCTTTGGAACACAATGATTAGCCTAGGGATACCCCAATCCTTAATCTACCTTATTTCAATACTCCATGTTAATACCTCCTATAAGGTTAGAATAAACCGGGAAGGGGCTGCGACTGATCCTAATTTCACATATGTAGGTCTAAAACAAGGTTGCAATTTAGCAGCTACACTGTTAAATTGATACCTCTGTGACCTAGATGACCTCTAGAAAGATACAAATATCTATCCGGTTAAACAGGGGCTGATTCAACTGCATTGGATCACCTTTGCAGACAATATTATATTATTTGATCTAACCCTATTTGGACTGCAAAAGAAATTACAACTTTTTGAAATTTTGCTCTTCAACACAATTTTAGACCTAATTCATCTAAATCTAAGATCATGGTATTTACTGGGGGCAGAAAATGTAAACATATAGATGGTTGATCGAAGGAGTATATATTGAGCAACCTTTGAAAATTACCTATCTAGGATACAATCTGTGTAATGCCTCTTCTATCAAAATGTGGAGTGACAACTTAAATGAAAAATCCAGACCACTTCTGTCTCAGATGAAGGTGATCTTTGATAAATACTGTACATTTTCACTTGTTCCATTGATTGACTTTTTTACTCTGAAAGTGGAACCAGTACTTCTCAACATGTGTTTGCTTGATCTCAACTTAATTCTTAACACGTTACAGGGCCGACTATTGAAGTCTGCACTGCACTTGGCATTATCAATTCCGAATTCAGTAATCTGACATGAATTTGGCCTAACCTTGTTGGCATCCAGATTTGTGTGGAGATCTCTTTGCAATTTTGACAAAATAGTGAATCTTCCAAGGAACTTACTATACCAAGATGTCCACGCTATGATGACTGCCAAGGGTCCGTGGTCCTTTGCCATGTATTGTATGAAAATGGATCCAATAATGGAAAAACTTTGTATCACCCTCGATGATCTGATTATTCGTCCTGCCTGCATTAAGAAAAAACTCTTTGAAATGGACTGAATTGATACCATTGAGAATCTGAACAAATACAGCTCATTTATTGAGCATGCAAAATTTGTAAGGAAAAAGGAAATGCAAAGTCCACCTCTTTCCCATGCAGTTATGCCCGTACATTACATATACACTTCAGATTAAATCAAATACATACTCGTGAGAGGGTGACACACTGGTCATATGATAAATGTGCCCCTGTCAGATTACAATGCAGATATCAAAATTGTTTAGAAACCAAGAAAACACTAAAGCATCTAATTTTAGAATGCCCATATTTTAGGAAGCCAAGAACCACGTTTTTAATTGCATTTGTGTATTTGGAGGCAGAATGTTCACAAGAATTTCTTTGACAAAGAATGATGTAGGGAGAATCCAGATCTCTCCCTCTTGCTTTGACTAGATTTTTAAAAATCATTGATTTAGAACTGCACAAATATGAATAATTTGTCATGCGCGCTCGATATTCTGCTACTACTCTGTTTAATTGAGAGCTGTGTGAAAAGTAACCATTTGAATCATAATTGTTTGAGCGTGTACACATTTATTATATGAATCTTTTGATATCGAATCTTAGTCGACCATGTGTGGTGCTATTTCTATTTCATTGTGAGATATTGTTGCTATGTTTTGCACATTTACTTGATTTGCACAAAGGGTTATTCTTGAAAGATCTTCAGAAAGAATCTACTTACCTACTTTTGGAGAAAGAAATACTGTCTAGGAATTCTGGCTACTAACATGTATCATTATTGTATTCGCTAGCTTAATTTGCGCATATGAGTGATTTGCACTAGAAATTCTCTGTTACACAATAATTGGGAGAAAGAGATTTGTATTTTAAGCTTGTTTTTAGAATGATGTAAATTAATGTATAATTGGATTATAGATATATGTTATTTTATGTCCCATAACTACTAACTATTGAGGGATTGTAAGTTATGTGAAAGAACTGGTGTTTTTAAAAGTTTTTTTTAAACCCATAAACAAAAACTAAAAAATCGGAGGGCGCTAACCAAAGAGAGAGATCTGTCCCCAGCTCGCTGCTTGTAAAATCAACTGACCCTCAAGGAGTGGAAGATGAAAGAGCAAAGAGCTCGAGAAGGAAGATACTACAGAAGAGAAAGCTGGAGGTATTTTGGTCCCAGGTCCCAGAAGGCCTTGGGGACAATGCAAAGGGTCTTGAACTTGATCCTTGCAGCCACTGGGACCGAATGGAGGGATTTCAGTGCTGGAGAGATACGATCTGTGGGCTTGAGGCCAAGGACAAGGCTCACAGTCCTGTTCTGTATGAGTTGCAGAGGATGGAGAGTAGAGCCTGACAGATTTAAAAAGAGGCTGTTACAGTGGTCAAGCCTAGAGAGAACCAGAGCTCTAGAGACAGTGAGCCTCTGGGGGAAGGAGAGGAAAGGAAGAATACCTCTGAGGAGGTGCATTTGGTAGTTTGACTTCTTAGAGACATCGAAGATGTGAGGACAGAATGAGAGTGTGGAGTCGAAGATATCCCTGAGGTTCTTAGCCTTACAGGTGGGAGCAGGAAGAGGGCCAACGGAGGCCGGTCAGAGAGTGAAGGGAAAGAGGGGTGCCGGTGTGCCAATGAGGAGGAGCTCTGTCTTGCTAGCATTCAGGCAGAGATCATTGGCGGCACACCACTCTTGGATTGCAGACAGACAATCCAGGATGAGAGAAGGAGAAGAGGTGGCAGAGAGGAGCCTGAAAGCCAGCTAGGTGTCATCCACATAGCACTGGAAGTTGGAGCAGAGAGCAGCAATGTGGTGGGCGAGAGGTGCCAGGTATTGGTTGAACAACCAGGGAGGAAGGTTGGACCCCTGGGGAACACCGCAGGTGGCGAGAGAGATAGAGGAGAGGAAGGACCCAAGTTGGACCTGGTAGGGCCGGTCGGAGAGTAAGGAAGTCAGCCACGCCAGAGCCTGATCAGTGATACCCAGGTTATCATGGAGCCAGTTCAGCAGGATGGCATGGCTGACTGTGTCAAAGGCAGAGGAGAGAACAAGTAGGATTAGGACAGAGGGGAGATTAGAATCAAGGCTAGAGAGCAGGTCTTCACGGATGATCAGGAGAGCAGTTTCCGTGCTTCTGGCTGCTCTGAAGCCAGACCAATGGCCATGGAGACAAGCAACAATTTCAGTGTGAAGATTCAGCTGAGAGATGGCCAGCTTTTCCAGGAGTTTGCCCAGGAAGTGAGTGATAGAGATCGGGAGATAGTTAGCCAGAAGGGAGGGGTCGGCTAAGGGTTTCTTAAGAAGGGGGTGCACAAGAGAGTGCTTCAGGGGGCCGGGGAAGGTTTCAGAGGTGAAAGAGTGGTTGCAGAAGTCAGCCAAGGCTGGATCAAGGGTGTTAATGTGGTCCTTGATGGTTTTGGCAGAACAGAGTAGAACATGTTTTGATGAGGTTTTCATAGATCAGACTGAGATTCATTGATCTGACAGAGGGCAGGCTGGAGGGAGAAGCAGGAGAAGCTGAGAGGGTGGACAAGATGTCCTCTGTTTTAGAGATGAAGTGAGAAGCCAAGGCCGTACAGAGGGCCTGGGAAGGAACAGGAGAGGTAGAGACTGCGGCAGGATTGGGCAGCCCCTTGCAGATGTTAAAGCCTTCAGTCAAGTTGTTAGATGCCGTAGAAACGCAGACTTGTATGTGAGCTCCCTTCTTAGTGAGGACAGAGAGTCGGTATTGCCTTTGGAGCAGGCAGCAGGCCAGTTTGTCAGAGGATGTACAAGATGCCAACCATTTCCTCTCAGCCACCCTGCACTTGCACTTAAGGGTGACGAGATCTGAGTCCTACCAGGAGTTGCACTTGGCTCTAGGCTTCATGCGGATCCTCATGAGAGGGACAAGTGCATCCAGAGTGTCAAGATAGCAGAGTGGAGCATAGAAAGGGATGTGACAGGTGTGAGTCAGCCAGAGGTGTAAGAGGAGGAGAGAAAGAGGCATCGGAAACCTCAACTGACACACGCTTCATGGGTTGAATTACTGAGAAGGTGGGTGGCAGTGTGGGAATAGGCTTGACCTGAGGGGTAGAGAGAGAAAGAGAGAGAGAGAGAGAGAGAGAGAGAGACATGAGAGGAGGGGAGAAAGTGGTCACTCCAGGAGAGTGGTGAGGTGAGAGGGTTAGAGAGGGGGAGGTGTGAGGAGATCAGAACATCGAGAGTGTGCCCTGCAGAGTGAGTCGGGCTAGAGGGGAGAATAGAGAGAGAGAGAGAGTGTTGCAATGGTCCCGAAAGAGTCCCGTGGCGGGACAGGAAGCATCCAGGTGGATGTTGAAGTCAGAAAGGAGGAGGAGCTGAGTGGTCCAGGCCAAGAGGGAGGAAGAGAGGTCCTTTCCCTCAGAGAGGATGGGGGAGATCTGACCCGGCGGCCGGTAGATAGTAGCCACTGTGTGAGAGTGTTCAGGAGAGAGAGAAAGCATACAGACCAGGCATTCAAAGGAGGAGTAGGCCTGCATAGGAATGATAGAGGCAGAAATCCACTCCGGGAAGATCAAGGCTACACCCCTAACAGAACGGTTAGATCTGGGTGCAGAGAGGATCTTGCAGCCATCAGGAAGGAGAGTGTCAAAGCTCATGACTGAGCTGGCCGTTAACCATGTCTCGGTGAGAAAAAGGACATCAAGGTCAAGTTCTTCCAGGAGACAGCAGATGTCAGAGGAGTGTTTGACGGCTGAGCGAGAGTCAAGAGTGGCGAGGTGGAGAAGGTTGCCATCCTTGAAGCCTTCCGGGGAGGGGTACAAATCAGAGGTAGTCCCTGCAAAGGTGTAGAAGGAGCCTGAGAGAGGGCAGTGGTGGTAAGAGGAGAGTGCAAGGTAGCTGAGGAGGAGGAAGAGGTCACCAGAGTAGTGGCAGAGGGTGGAGGCCAGGGAGTCGAAGAAGGGAGAGAAGAGATAGCAGGAGAGGAAAGGAAATTGATAAGGTGCGGGAAGCATCTATCAAAGAGGAGGAGGTTGGACTGAGGGTCTTGGGCCAAGACGGTGCCATTGAGGTAAACATTGATGATGACCATAGAGGAGTGGAAGGAAGCCAGGAGGGCCTCCCAAAGGGTGCCATGATTAATGGGAGAGAAAGAGTAAGGAGAGAGCACAGAGACCATTTGAAGAGTCCATAGGTCTGGTGAAGGAACGAAAAAAAGGATATCAGTGAGGGTCTGTCTTTAGGAAGTGTCATATCTATTAGTTAGCACCTAGGCTCAAATCAACCACTTCACTTTTACAAGATCACTGTGATTAGATTTGTCCCATATACTTACTTTTGTTAAATGACAGAAGCATTTCTCTCAAACTCTCATTTATCTCACACCATAATTTTGTTAGATGATATATCAATGGAATTCAATATCCCCTCATATATTTCTCTGATAGCTCACGTTCACCTTCACTGTGTCTTTCAGTATCAAAAGGCCCAGCAGCAATCAGAGCACTTTTTCTTTTTTCCTTAAATTTAGGGTAATGGAATAGTAGATGCCTCACCATTTCCGCCTCTCCCAACCGGCAACATCTGCATATGCAAACTGTCTTGGAATGGCCACTTCTGGCCCCCAGTACCACAAAGGTATTAATTACATTTAACATATAAAACACATATTCTGTGCGTAGGTAAGTGTAAGGGAATTCATTTAAGCATAATGGTCTACCTTTACCTTCCCATGCTTGTTCAAGGTAATCAGAACTTAGGGATTTTGTTGCAAGTTATCCTAGATTCCATATTTTATCTATTGCATGTAACACTTTTTTCAGAACCCTTTTACATCTTACTTCAGTGGTCAAGATTTAACTTGGTACTCCAGGTATACATTTCATCTAGAATACATCTAATGGTTGATCTAATGAGGAGTTACCTGTGTGAATCTACTTCCTTATTAAGCAGGTTCAGGAGTGAGCCCTCCTCAGCATTAATGAGTCTCCAAGCATATCTCACCTTCTTGTACCTTAGGTGATAGTCTATAGACTAAATGACTAATTCAGCACTAAGATATTCGATGAAGGTGATTTGGCAGGCACACTATCGATCTAAGTGCACATGCTTCTATCCTCCGCAAGTCAATCGCTTTCTTCTGGGCCCATTTTTCAGCCCCATAATGCAACCTCGCCACCAATTCTATAGAGTAACCAGCATGACGTTTGGAAAAGATTCTAGAGGGCCTCATTACAAGTCCGGCGGAAACCGTGCCAGAAAAACTGGCAGGTAGCAGCCGGACCCGTAATGATTTACCGGCGCCTGATTTGCTGGAATAACTGGGGCATTATAGCCCCGGCAGTCCGGTAAGTCAGACACCGGTAAAATGTTGATCCCCATTCCCGTGGAGTCCCATAGGACTCTATGGGAATGGGGACCACGGAAGCACTGGCACCATTAAAAACGGTGCCAGTTCTTCTGTGAAAGTCTGAAGGGGATGCTGTTCAGCCCGCCAGGGTCAGACCTGGCAGGTGGAACTGCACCCACCAGCAGACTCGTAGTTTGCCGGTCCGGAAACAATGGTGCCGGTAAGCTTACTGGCACCGTTGTTTCCAGACCGGCAAACTTGTAATGAGTCGGTTTTGCTGTCTAGCTGCTATCCCTAACTGTTTCAGATGCATATTCAATGTAAGTTAAATGTCAGTGAGAACCCCCATATACTTGCATATATCCACACAATCCATTTTGATGCCATCAATCTTCCATTTGCGTTCTTTACCGGATTTCTTTTTTTCGTTTCTTAAACACCATGGGCCTCATTACAAGTGAGGCAGTAAGGGGTTAATGGCACCGGTAAAGGTGCCGACACCGTTAACCCTGTACCGCCTCATTGCGAGGTCCCGCAAGGGGACCAGCATGCTAACAATGGGCCCGTCATTAACTGCATACTCCCCATTCCCATTGAGCCCTATGGGTGCTCAAATGGGAATGAGGATGGTCCGGGTTCCCTGAATTGGGAAAAACCGGGCCCTCCAAAGTCGGAATGGCCCGGTATTTCCCCATTCAGGGACCACAACCCGGACCCGAGTTTGGAGGCAGCCATGCCCTAATAAAGGCCATGGCTGCCTCCAAACTCGTAATGAGGCCTCATGACTTTGGATTTATTTCTTATTAAATTTAAGTTTATGGGCCTCATTACAAGGTTGCCGGTCCGGTAATAACGATACCGGTAAGGGAATATCAGTATTGTTTACCGGACCGGATCATTACGACCCGTGAATGTGGTGCCAACGACATGGCCCCTCCGTGACCGGCATCCCCCATGCCGGTATCAGCCCCGACACACGTCGGCCGTGCCAGTGACACCGGCATGCCGCAGGCAAGTGCACATTCTGAGGTGCACGGACATGCAAATACAGGCATGAACATACCGGTAATAATGCCTAAAATAATGACGCAAACACTGGCATCGCGGGACAGGCATTAACAGGAATCAGGTGAGCAGAAACCTGCCACAGGTAGCCACAATCAGCACAGGTGGAGACCATTGAAATCCAGCCACAGCATAAAGGCAGCACACCCACGCACCACACCCCACCCTAAGTAAAAATGCTAGCAGTAGCACTAGCTCTGCTGGAGCAGGTGTACATGCAGGAACAGCTACTCTATGAGGAGGCAGTGAGCCAGGCCATGCAGCGAATGCGCCGGAGGAAAAGGAGGGCGAGAAGGGTACAACACATGCCCAATGTACAGGCTGTTGTGCCCCGCAGGCTCCTACCAATCCCCTGCCAACGTGCCTGCCCATTCACCCTAACCCCTGCTCAAATCCCCACCCTGTACCGTCTGGACAGGGACACTATCACCACACTAGTGGACCTCATACACGACGACCTTGTGAGCGTCATCAACATACGGCCAGCCACCCCCCGGCTGAAGGTAGTGTGTGTGCTCCACACAGTGGGGCAATTGCACGGGATATCACAACCCTGCTTCTCCTGTGTGCTGACGCAGGTGCTCAAAGCACTCCTCAAACATGTACATGACCACATCAGCATGCCATGGAATGCAGCGGAGGTCAATGCGACCAAAGTCGAATTCCTTGCGATAGCAGGCATGCCGAACGTCATTGGTGTGATAGACTGCATACATGTTGAGCTGGTGGTGCGACATGCCGTTGAGGTGGTGTACTGCAACAGAAAGCAGTTCCATTCACTAAACGTACAGATGGTGTGTGATGCCAGGCAAATCATAAAACACTGCTGTGCAAGATATCCAGGCTCCACACATGACACAATGGCCCTGCAGAACTCAACCTTGCCCCGCTATATGGATCGACATGGTGGACCTCATACATGGCTGTTGGGTGAGTCTGACCACACGGGCATACGTGTTGATGATTGGGGGGGGGTTTGTTGCCAGCACTGGGAACCTGCCTGCTGGGTGGGCCACGAGGGGTGTGTGAACATAGCACATCACTGCATCATCCTGGAGCGCAAGTGCACACTGCATGAATGAATTCCCCGTGAACCCTGTCAAAACACAAAGATACAACCAGGAGGGGTACATGACCCAAATCATCACAGTTACCCTTTCTCTTGCCAACATGCAGGTGATGTCGGGTATCCCCTGATGGGCTGGCTGCTGGCCCCAATCAGGCGTCCACCCAACCGACATGAAAAGGCCTACAATCGCTCCCATGCAAGGACTCACGTGACTATCGAACAGACATTTGTGCTGCTGAAGAGCCGGTTCCACTGCCTTAGCAGGTCTGGGGGTGCCCTCATCTATGTTCCCAAGAGGGTGGGGCATATTGTGATGCTTGTGTAATGTTGCACAACATGTGCATCCGTCGTAATGTACCTCTGCCCCCGGACATGGACATGATGCCCCCGGATGATGATGATGATGAGGAAGAGGATGCTGGAATCCCTCAGCAACACCATGGCCATGATGGACAGGCCACACGACAAGCATTGGTTGCAAATTATTTTTGATGAAATTTCTGTCACATGGGAATGGACGTGGGTCACACTGGGTGACGTGCACTGTGTATCATTAAATCCTTACACACTCAAGAATGAATGTCCATACAAATTATTTTTTTTGCAACACCAGTGTATTCATGTTTGCTAAACCATGTACATCATGACATTATTGAACATACACATCTATGCAAAACCCCAACAGCCCCACAAACAAATCCCCAACACACCCTCCCCTGGTAACACAGATCCAAACCCACCCCACAAACACCACCCCAAGTCCACTGTCCACTGTCACATCCACCATTGCCCCAACAACTAGCTCCTGCCACACACTATAGTCCAAGGCCTACTTGTGTCCCCTTTTTGGTGCATATGGTTGATGCCCCTGCAAATGGGTGATTCTCAGTGAGCACTGCCTGGGGCTCCCCTGTGTTGATGGGCTCGGTGTGGCACTGGCAGAATCCACTGGTGGCGTGTTGATGTGTGGCGATAGCAGTGACCAGCAGATGTATGGATTCGGCCATCGAGGACATGACCTCATTCCCCTCCCGCACTCTTAGGGCCAGTTGGTAGCCTGCATCAGTCACCCAGCCTAGCATCCATGAAGTGTTGCGGGTGTGGTCCTGCATAGTCTGCCTGTGAGCTCTGCTTCAGTGATGTAGCAGCTCACAAGGGCATGCATGGTCTCCTGTCGCTCCTGTGTCTGGCTGAGGAGGTCCTCAATATCGCGGATGTGGCAGAGTCCACCCAGGGGCATGGGTGGTGGGCTGCAGGGGCCTGATGGGCTGAATACAGGCTCCTCATCCTGGGGGACATTGCCATTGTTTCCCTGCCCAGTGGCCTCTACAGTGCCGCATGCACCTGCATCATGCGTTTACCATCCCATGAGTGTCGGATGGGTGGGTGTTGCCAAGTCCTCATGGTCAGGCATGCTTGGGATTGGGGATAGTGGATCGGCAGGCATGCTCAGGGCTGGTGATGGTGGGTCTTCTGCCATGTCCATTTCCAGTGACACTGGTTCAGGTTGTCAAGGTGCTGGTCTCATGATAGGTGTACTGGGGTGACATGCCGGGTCTGCCACTGCTGTTGTTCTATGTTGTTCTTTTCTGCTGATGACTGACAGCAGGTATTTTTGCCTTCTTCTTGTGGCTGGCAGGTGTGTGGCAGGTGTGCAGTGGTGGTGTGGGGATGTGCAGTTCAGACCGTAGACTCATGTCTGCTGCCACTGGTTGCTGGCTCCTGGCTGCTGGGGGTGGGTTTTTTGCTCTGTCGATGTACAGTGGTGGTTGTTGGTGTAGTGGCGAGCACACCCGCGCTCCCTGATGAGGTGCCTGTGGGCGACAGTGCAGCAGCGCATCACTGTTGGGTGTACAGCCATGTGACATGCATCAGACTTGGTACAATTCACAATCATGTGCATCTTCCTGCTCATGGTGTAGGCCGTGGCATGCAGCACACATGAGTGGGGGTGGAGCTGTGCGTGGACGTACTGATATGTGGCCATGGATTGGGACGAGCTACTGTTGTGTTATGCCAAGGGTGTTGTGTACATGCCCCATGGATTGTGGACATGTGTAGTCTACCTGTGATGGGGATGTGGTATGCTTGTGTACGTAGGGGCAATGATGTGGTTTCTGCGGGAAGGGGGGTGTTTGTGTGCAGCTCTGTCCAACTCCTGTTGGTGGAGGATTGCAATGGATTGTGTTTTTTAGGATGGCCACCAGTGAATTTCCCGTTCCGGCGTGATGACGTTGCTTCCGGTGCTGGTATTACCGGTACCAGTGTTTAGGGGGTGTTCGGTGCCGGATTCAGTGTTCAGTGTTAGGATGCCGCTATGTGGGGGTTTGGAGGGTGTTAATGGTATGCCGGTGCCATCATTACCGGCATTGCGTTATGTACGGCCACCCAGGCTCGGAATCAGATGTTGATTCCAACAGCAGGGCATGACGGTCTCGGTGGCACCGGCATGCCAGTAATTTTGGAAAATAACTGCAACACTCGTAATGAGGGCCTATGTGTATTGGCAAAATCCGCTAATTTATCTAATGATGCTTGTCAGTGTCTTATCTAGAATCAAGAGGTCATCTGTGTAACAATATTGAACATACACATCTATGCAAAACCCCAACAGCCCCACAAACAAAGCCCCAGCACACCCTCCCCTGGTAACACAGATCCAAACCCACCCCACAAACACCACCCCAAGTCCACTGTCACATCCACCATTGCCCCAACATCCCTTCCCCAACAACTAGTTCCTGCCACACACTGTAGTCCAAGGCCTACTTGCGTCCCCTTTTTGGTGCATATGGTTGAGGCCCCTGCAAATGGGTGATTCTCAGTGATTCTCAGTGAGCACTGCCCTCAACCACAAGGCCCTAATACTGCCTAACAATGGCAGAGATGCATTTGACTTTTGAAAGTGTATGGATGGATTTTATATAGACCATTAGTTCCCGGCGAGCCGATGCCACGGGCAACACTGAACGTGGATTGGCTTAATTGCAAGCCTGACCACAGTGTAATCCTGTTTACGCATTAGCGTGCATCTCGCACCGGCTCTGAAAGCCTCCTCACTCACTGCCCCATTCAGTACTACGGATCAACTTGCCCCAAAATGGCGTCCTGTTGATTTCTAGTAATAAAGCAGTATGCACATTCTAGTCTCTCTAGAACTAACGCGCACTGCAGCGTCTGGATTTTCAAACGGCAAAATCAATGCCGATTGAAAGCTATAACAATGCCATTACTAGCCAGGTGCTAAAAACAAACAAATACTAATTGCAATAAGCCTCTTGCCGCAGGCCATTACCGCCTAATAGTAATGCCCCCGGGGCCTCTGTTATAACTGTGGGCCCCCGGGGCCTTACCCGTCGGCTATGGGCTTACTGGCACAGTAAAAGAATCAGGTTATAGAAAAATGTAATAAAACATAAGTAGAAATCTAAAAAGGGCAATATAATATAGCAAACGTCTAATACATTTTAAATGGTGATGTAAATGATGCTTAAGACATATGCAATTTATGTTCTAAACTGACTTGATTTTGTCTCTGTGTTGATATTATTTTAACACATTTGCTGTCTAAGCTATTTGGCATAGGCATTCAACTCGTCAGGATGGATCTGCAAGATAAAGGTAGAGAAGTAGGGGTGACAAAATGCACCCTTGTTTTAAACCTGTGTAGGTCTACATTGCCTGAGTCAATGTGCATACTTGGTAATTCTGGCCCTCATAGAGGTGTTTTGATAAAGCAAAATAATCAGATTCAGCAGGCCAAAATGTATTCCCCAGTCAAAGAGTTTCTTCCAGAGAATGTTCCTATCGACTTTATCGAATGCTGCAGAGAAATCGATGTATGCGCCAAATACAATCTGGTTAAAGATGTACCAAGTTCTCTCTACTATTGTAGTTAATGCCAATATGTTATCTAGAGTGGAACATGTTTTCCAAAACTCGGGCAAGTTCTGCCTCTGGAACAACCCATTTAGACGGCACAATTAGCATCACTAGCATGAGATAATTCTTTGGGTTGGAAATATCATCTTGTTTATGGACCGTAACAACTATGCTTTCCTGCCAAGACGAGATAACCTTATTGGTTTTACCAATATGCTTAAAAATAGGATTTAGCATACTTGCCCATGTGTTGGCGTTCATTTTCATTAAGTCATTGCATATCCCATCCGGACCAGGGACTTGCAAACTCTTGCTGGACCGAATGAGAGCAGCCAGGTCCTCAGTTTCAAAATCAAAGGCCTACAACTTTGTTCTGTCAAAAACTGGACATTCTGAGTTTGACGTTTTTCCAATAGTCTCTCTGATATGAGTCACTCACGACTCTGCTGAGACACCCACTACCATTTTATTGTGAGAGCCGTTTACAAGATTCCAAAATTCCTGAGCATCACTGATTTCACAGGTAGTTATAAAAACATGCCATTGCTCTATCCTTTGGACATGCCTATGTTTTACGGACCCAGATTCTATAGTCTGATTTTGCTTTTTTGATATACAAAGCCCTCTCATAAAATGGTAGAATACATTGTCATAACAGCCTTATCTATTTTCTAAGATTCTTTAGCTTTCTGTAGAAATGTTTATAGAATCCGGTTTCGATTTCACCTTCAGTGGGAAACAGTTTTCTATAATTTGGTCAGCAATAATTTGTAATGGTCCTGTAGGGTCCAGCCTGGGCCTGTATCACTCAAGTTGCCGCTCTTCTCCCTGGAACTCACTAGTCATAAGCTCTACTGTTTTTTCTGTTATAAAATGATTGGCCTGCCTAAGGTTCCCAGGTCTCCACTTAGTGTGGTTACCAGCCTCCTTAACACAGATTTTTGCCACGTACCCCTTATCTTTTCTATCAACCGTATAGCTAGATGTTATAGCCAGAGGGAAATGATCGCTCTCCATTCTAGGTTCTATCATTAGTATAGTCATGTCAAAGAAATAACGTGTAAATATAAAACAGTAGTCGAGCGTGGTGTGGCTTATGGGAATAATTCTAGTGTATGCACCAGGTATATCACCATCCTTCCTACCATTTACCATGGTGAACAGAAGCCTGTGCATGAAATTCAACCATTTACATCCCTTAGCATGGCTCCTTACCTGTTTCATATTAACAGGGATGATCCCCAGGATTACCTCCAACTCTGTTAACCCAATATCCACTATTTATGCATTGAAGTCCCCAACTACAAGGATAGGGACTTCCCCTATGATGGCATTCAGAGCAATTATATTCATTAGGTCTTCTGTATATCTGAGACCTGGTGGGTCATATATGTTGATTAAAACCAACTTCTTAATTCCCCCTCCAAGCTTCCTCTTTATGAAGTCGACAGTTATTTGATCATTATCAATCTCTAATTTGGATATCTCCAGAGTGCTGGTAACGCTGATGACCAGACCACCCCTTGGATGCCCCTTAGAAGTATTCCTGCTATCAAACAGTATTGGCTCTTTGGCCCATGTCTCTTGTAGGGGTGCTATTTCACATTCTCTAGTAATTCCAATAACCCCCCACCCTCTGAATAATGGGCGTGTCCTCTTGCGTTCCATGAGAGAATCGATAGGCCAGTGTCAGGGTCTCTGCAAATTGCGTGGTTGTAAAGTTCCTGCTCCGCATGACCAATCCTCTGGCCTATCATTTTCCCATGAGGATCTGCCCTTGGGTTTTGAAGGAAGATTTATTGTGTCCCTGCTTGGTTGTTGCTATTGTTGAGTTTTCTTCAAGCTGCCTAATCAGCTCCCTTTCCAAGGGCCTCATGCTACATCTACTTACGCGCTGGTTCGGTGTTATAGCTTCTGTGTTGACCCGGAAGGCCTCGTACCCTAATCTATTCAGTGCATATTGGTATGTCATTACCATCAAGGCCACAGTTTTAGATTGAAAGTGATCCATTGCCACTGCTCGAGCTCCATTCTCCAGCTGCTCGACTAGTTTTATGTTGCCTGAATCTATAAGACAGAGAGGCAGAATCATATGTAGCAGGTCTATAATAGCCCTTCTATTTAGATCTCTAATAGCCCTTCTATTTAATGTGCATTGCCCCTACGTACAAAATAGACTTCCCCATTTTGATGACAGTGCTCAACACATGTCCTCCTCCTCTGTTTGTTGTACTGAGGTCATCAGTGTTCGATGGTTCCATGTGATAATCACAGCCATACATTGATCCCCTTCTCCCACCCATCCCATTATCAGTCTCTTTTGGTGCGCTACCAATCCTTGAACCCTGTGTCAGGGGCCATCTCCATGCTCTACCGACGTTTGTCTTGTAATGGATTTTTGGGCTAGTTCGTAATGCCTCACGAATAGAGACTTGGGTCTTCGTTTTTCTTTTTTGTATGGTCTACCCCTTAACTAGACATTTCCTAATGTCTGTGCAGGTAGGTCTGTTCTTTTCCTTTCTGCTAATATTATTATTTTGCGGTGTGGAGGGTGGTATACTATTCTTCGCTTTATATTTATTTTTCCCCTCAGAATTGGGGGTGCAGTAGCCCTTGCGTCTTTCTGTGGGCTCTTTTTTCTTGGTCTTGGATGCCATCATCAGTTTCCTCCAGACTATCATCGTTAGCATCTAGGGAGAGTATGTGCAAAGAGCCTAGTCGAGATGCTTTGGGGTTTCTTGCTTCTTCGCTTATGACAGTATGTAGTTTGCGTTTTTTATTTCTTGCCCTTTTTGCTAGAGGGCTCTTTATTTTCGTTGTTTATCACAGTTAACTATACATCAATCCCCTGCCTCGTCCAGTTTGGCTTCCTCCTGTGTGGCTTGTCCTAAAAGGAGAATGTAAATGGACTCAGTCTGGGTCTGTCAGTGGTATGTTCCTTTCTCCCACCTGCGGTTATGTTAACACTCCAAAGACCATTTCTGGAATCCACTATAATATCTTCCAGTATAATTAAAGCTACATTAGTTGTAGGTAGCTGCATAACTAGATGTTTACAGATGTCACGCAATAATTTAGTATGACTATTTAGAATCTTGGGTGACTCGCTATGATTGACAAGTGATGTCAATAAAAAATCGAGCGCCTGCAACTTCAAGGTGGATGAGTGCGAGTTGTTAAAGTGCATGAGTTCACCATCCCTTCCCAAGTGCATTGAGCCAAAAGGCTTGATTGTGCCAGATCTAAATTTCTGAGCCTGGCTTGACTCGTAGAACTGGTAGGCCTAAGTCTGTTGCTCATACCTCGTTCAGATCTTTGCCTTGGACGGGTTTTTGTATCTTTGAGAATAGTGGAATTAAAAAGAGGGTGGTCCAGTGAGATGGATGTGCTATGTTCCGGATGACCGTCTGCTTCCCTGTGAATCTGTGGAATGTTTAGTTGCTCTGCCAGTAAGGACAGTCAGGGACTCTGTTGCTACAAAAAAGGTAGCAGGCGCCCCTCTCTCGAAAGAACAAGGCATGATAACCTGTTCAGTGGTTATTAACCACATTGAGAGTTTGCAGCCATTGCTTTTTGCTCACTGTACCTTCACAGATGGGAAATATCCATTTGCATATCAGTCTTTGTCCGACCCACGCGGGCAGTCCAGCACCGAAATGCATTGGCAATTCCTCTCTGAACAAGAGTACCATCAGCAACCCCATACACGTGTTTCAGCCTTGTTGGGCATCATCAGTGAGGTGAAGCTGAGCCTCTCTAAGCACAGTGAGCAGGGAGTCCACGTCTGGTTGCCCCCAGGTAACCTAGGGTGACCAACACCAAGTTCCTTTCAAAAATACAAAAAAGGTAGCAGGCGCCCCTCTCTCGAAAGAACAAGGCATGATAACCTGTTCAGTGGTTATTAACCACATTGAGAGTTCGCAGCCATTGCTTTTTGCTCACTGTACCTTCACAGATGGGAAATATCCATTTGCATATCAGTCTTTGTCCCACCCACGAGGGCAGTCCAGCACCGAAATGCTATGGCAATTCCTCTCTGAACAAGAGTACCATCAGCAACCCCATACACGTGTTTCAGCCTTGTTGGGCATCATCAGTGAGGTGAAGCTGAGCCTCTCTAAGCACAGTGAGCAGGGAGTCCACGTCTGGTTGCCCCCAGGTAACCTAGGGTGACCAACCCCAAGTTCCTTTCAAAAATACAAAAAAGGTAGCAGGCACCCCTCTCTCGAAAGATCAAGGCATGATAACCTGTTCAGTGGTTATTAACCACATTGAGAGTTCGCAGCCATTGCTTTTTGCTCACTGTACCTTCACAGATGGGAAATATCCATTTGCATATCAGTCTTTGTCCGACCCAGGAGGGCAGTCCAGCACCGAAATGCTATGGCAATTCCTCTCTGAACAAGAGTACCATCAGCAACCCCATACATGTGTTTCAGCCTTGTTGGGCATCATCAGTGAGGTGAAGCTGAGCCTCTCTAAGCACAGTGAGCAGGGAGTCCACGTCTGGTTGCCCCCAGGTAACCTAGGGTGACCAACACCAAGTTCCTTTCAAAAATACAAAAAAGGTAGCAGGCGCCCCTCTCTCGAAAGAACAAGGCATGATAACCTGTTCAGTGGTTATTAACCACATTGAGAGTTCGCAGCCATTGCTTTTTGCTCACTGTACCTTCACAGATGGGAAATATCCATTTGCATATCAGTCTTGGTCCCACCCACGAGGGCAGTCCAGCACCGAAATGCTATGGCAATTCCTCTCTGAACAAGAGTACCATCAGCAACCCCATACACGTGTTTCAGCCTTGTTGGGCATCATCAGTGAGGTGAAGCTGAGCCTCTCTAAGCACAGTGAGCAGGGAGTCCACGTCTGGTTGCCCCCAGGTAACCTAGGGTGACCAACCCCAAGTTCCTTTCAAAAATACAAAAAAGGTAGCAGGCGCCCCTCTCTCTAAAGAACAAGGCATGATAACCTGTTCAGTGGTTATTAACCACATTGAGAGTTCGCAGCCATTGCTTTTTGTTCACTGTACCTTCACAGATGGGAAATATTGCTGTTCAGGTGCCACTCTATCTAAAATCTGTGGGCTAATATGTCACTCTGGAAGTGAAGGCATACAGGAGCTCTGTTGATGTAGATGTACTTCTCAGTTTAATAATACTGCAGAGGGTCCTGCCATTACTTGAAGTGGGTGGAATACATGAAGATTCTTAGAAATCTAAATTAAGAGAGATGATGATAATTGATTCAGTTATCTTAGTGCCAAGACACACAATAGAGGTACTAAGTTGTTCGCCGATGTTTGTGCTCTGCATAGTTTTGGGGAAACATTTTGTGATGTTTTGTAACATGAATTTTCCTTCCAGCGGTATTGCATGTAGTGACAGACTTTTAGATAAGGTTCTCAAGCTGTAACTATGGGTGTATCCTCATGAGGAAGTCGCCGCCATAGGTGTGGTACTTACCCTTTGTTGGGCCAACACCCAAGCTTCTTCCGTCATGGTAGTGCTAAACAAAGCTGTCATCCTCCTCATCGAATCCAAGCACGATCTTCCGGATGACGGCATGACGATAAGGCGCTTTGAACACTTCACGTGCTCTTCGCACGTTGTTGTTGCGATGCTGGCATGCATTTCAGCATCCTTCAAATGCTTTTAATGGGCCCAGCAAGCAGTTCAAGATGCGTTATTCACCCTGTTATCACCGCAAAGGGCCTTCTGGACGATGTTGTAATGACTCCCCATTACACGGTAGGTGATCGCCAGCAGCAATAGAAACCAACAGTTTATGGTGAAATTTATGTTAAAGCCCATTTATGGCCTACCAGGCGAAAACCATAACCACTGCAATGTATAGGAAAAAACTTGGGGGCTTAGTGAAATCTAACTCCCAGGCCAAAGCAGAAAACATCTTTATATCATCATTACTCCACCTAGCACTGAGAGCATCTTCTTGATAAGTTCACACAACACTAGTTTTTAAGTCCGTAAAGGAGCAAGCAGCCAATTTTGCTGTCATAAAACAGAAACAGGCCTTATTAGTTTGGATGGGCGCGAGCAATGGATAGGTCAAAAACATGAAAATATGCTTAATTTAAATATGTTTAGGACTTGTCTTGCACATTGACATAGTAAACTACGTAATTAAATTTGAAGCATCCAATGTATTGGAAAACATTCTCATCCACGGCTCTTACTCTTGAAAACAAATCTGTCTTGGGGTGCGGAATTGTACCTTGATAACATGTAAATCCCACTTAGCTGCTGTCTATACAACATTATGGGCCTCATTACGAGGTTGCCGGTAAAACCCGCCTGTAGCCGGCGGGTTACCGGCAACCTCGTAAAACACTGTTACCAGCACTTGAAATCCTGATGCTACGAGGATATACCTAGCGGAGGTGTTACAGTAAATCCATCGGAGTCCATAGGACTCCATGGGAAGGGGGACACTGAAGTACTGGCACTATTGTAAACGGTGCAGATGCTTCAGTGAAAAACATGCCGGTAGGGGCCTGAACTTGGCCTGCCGGTAGTTCAGTGACCCTATCGGGATACTTTATAGTCCGGAAAGTGTGCCGGTACGTTGCTAACGGCACGTTTATTTCCAGACCGTAAAACTCGTAATGAAGGCCTATGTGTGCTGTTACTGCTATTTGCAACAGATGGAATTGCATACCAAATAATGAGGAAGTGTGCAACTGTGATAATTCCTCACTTACAACAGTCATGCGTTTTCTGTTCTTAAGTCCTTTCCGCTCTAACTTAATAGTTAGATGTATATATCTTTCTGAAACAAGTATTCAGCACCCTATACCATGGGTTTGAAATGGCCTTGTAAATGGCAATCAGAGTGGTTTGTGTCCGGTCCGGGGTGGAGTACAGAAAGCTCAGACATACTGCAGTGTGCCAATACAACTGTCATATGCTGACACGTGGAGCATGCCATCTTATGTTTCTGGAATGATGCAGACACACTACAACCATTTTTTTCCCCCGAATTCTCCAAAACCAGCATGAAGGTGATACTATTGATGTTGCAATAAAATTGTACATAGTGGAATAATCCTGTCACCTAAGGAATTTGAAATGTGCATGCATTTTTGGTGTTTTGTTATATTCCTGTATTTTATTTTTAATTTGTATGATTAGCGCACTTTGATGTTTTTGGTATTTCTTCTGCTATTATACTTTCACACTAGTCACACTGTACTAAAGGTAACACAACACGTTACATAGGAAAAAGAACAGCTTTTCCTCTTCAACTTAAGGTTTTATTTTTAATGGTAAAATATTGGTTTGTGTTAGAGTAATCGTTGTTATGGAGAGAAGGTTTGTACATTAACGCTGGCAATCCCAACATATGTAGAGTACTTTTTTTGTTTTGGATTATAACCTTAACATTGGCATTTCCGATGTCTTTATTTTTTTATTATTTTAAGTGCTTACGGTTAAAAGTATCAACCTTTTGCATTATACATATATTGTATTGTATTGTATTGTGCTAAACTTGTAAAGCGCGAACTAAGGCTCAAGAGAATCTAGGCGCTGAAAAGGACAGACTTCTATTATACACAATATTTTAAAGATAGGTTTTCAGTGCTCTACGGAACTGAAGAAAATCTTCAGTGTTACACAGTGAAAACGGAAGCTTGTTCCACAGGGTAGGGGCCAGCACTGAAAAAGAAATGGCCACCTACACAGGCCTTTTCATAACATGGGACTCTTGCTAGCAACTGGGAGGAAGAACAGAGGCACCTAGAAAGATGGTAAGGTAACAGCTTATTTTTCAAATAGATTGCCCCAGTGTTGTGAAGGGCACATGAGTGAGGCACAAGGCCTTAAACTCCACTCTGGTCCAGTGAAACCAACCAGTGAAGCTGCTGCAGCATGTTTACATAAGGGGCGCATCCTGGTGGCTGAATTCTGAAGTACTTGCAACCACTGTAACAAGTAATGTGGTTGACCCAAATAAACACTGCTACAATAATCGAGAGATCCCATTATTGCTGAGGTGACCACTTTAGTACGGCATTCTGTAGGAAGAAAGGGAAGAATCTTCTGCAGCACTCTGAGTTAAAATAAAAAACAGAGTTACAGACTGCAGATACTTGAGCTTCACGAGAGCCAGAGGGAAGAAGCTCAACACAAGACTTTTAACCAAAGCGCTTGGTGTTGGACAGGGGCCTAGGGAGTCAGGCCAGAAATCTTGGCTCCGGGTGGCATGAGCTGCCTAGGAACCGAACACCAGCAGATTCGATTTTGTCCCCATTATGTTTTAGCCAGTTGAATGGCATCCAACTGCCAATTGCGGACAAACAATTTTTCAGTTTACAAGGGGTCTCCCTTACAGGTGAGTCCAGGCGGAACACCAATTGGGTGTCGTCCGCATATGTGTAGAATTGCACTCCAGACTTAGAAATAAGATCAACCAGCAGACGTACATATAGATTAAAAAGGACCAGCGACAATGCTGACCCCTGAGGCACCCCGCAGGACAGAAAAAAAAGCTGGAGACACCAAACCCTGGCAGGAAACTGCTTGGATATGTTTAACAAGAAAGGAGGAAAACCATGTCAACGGAACCACTATAACTCAAGATTGTCCATGGCAGCTAAGAGGATGTCATGGTCCACTGTATCAAAGTCTGAGAAGAGGCCAAGGAGAATCAAGGCTTGGACCCCTCTGCTGTCCTGGACCATAGCCAGATCATCCATAAGAGAAATCAGAACAGATTCAGTACCCATCATGGAACAAAAGCCTGAATGATAAGGATGGACACAATCATTAGTTTCAAGAAACCGAGAGAAGGATAGTGTGATTATAATCTGCATGAGATTCATAACAGCATGTAATAAAGATATTGGCCGAATGTTACCTGCAACCAAGGAGACTATTTGGGGTTTTTTCAGAAGAGGGGTAAGCAAAGCTTGCTTCAGTGCACCGGGAGTCCACTCAGATGTAAAAGAGTATTGTAATGCTGCAGTTATCAAAGAAATGGCTTTTGGAGGAAGTGCTTGAAACATAAATAATGGTACAGGGTCCCCTGGTGATGCAGATTTCAATTGCCACAATATTGCTTTAGTCACAATAGTATGATCAACTGGGTCACATTGAGAAACTCTTTCGTAGGGAGAGTCCATCAGAGGAACTGGAATATCGGCTGCTTGGGTGTCTCCTGCGACCGGACTTAGCACAGGACTCACTGAGTTGCTTGACAAATGAGTCTACTTTTTTCAATGAAAAAGGTGCTAATAGCATCACAGTTCTTCTGAGAACCAGTATTGTTATTTTTCATGACAGGAAGAGATGAAAGCTCCTTAGCGATTTAAAAAAAGTTCTCGTGAGGCACATGCAGCCTTGGTAATGCGATTTGCATAAAACCTGGATTTTGCCTCTCTTGTCATTTTGTGGTAGTGTATTACTGATTGTTTGCAGATCCTACAAGCATCCTGATCATAATCTGTGTACCAGCAGCATTCAAAGCGCTGGTACACACTGTTAACAAGAACGCAGATCGGCAGTAAACCAAGGTGCAAATGGCTTACACCAACCAAATCGCATTTCAACAGGGGTAAGATAATCTGATGCTTCAGAGAGAGCACTAAGCAATGCACTGCATGGATCTTGATCCTCCTGCAACATGAGCTGGTCGGTAGTTTCCACCAAACAGTCTGCCAGCACACTGGGATCCACCAGGTTCCAAAACCAACGTGTTTGTAAGCCTTTGGAAGTCTTACTTGTGCCCTTGGGAGAAAAAATAACAAATGGTAAATGATCTGATCGAGTCACACGGAGAGGATTCAAAGTAGCAGAGAGTGTGGGTTCTGAAAAAATCAGATCAAGTGTATTGCCACCATGATATGTAGGAAGATGGTTCTGACTCCCATGGAAATACCCGCCAAGGTAGTCACCAGAGTTTGTGCATGTGAATCTCCAGGGTCATTTGGTTGAAGGTTAAAATCACCCACAAGGATTAAGATAGAATACGTCAGTGTGATATCCATAGTCAACTGAGAGGTCAGTGACAAAACTGACTAAACATTGCGAAGGGGGCGCAGGAAATTCAGGCAAATATGAATGGATGTTTTAGGGGAAGGCTGTACTCTAGCCAATAAAAGTTCACAGGACAGAGAGTGGGCAATAGGAACTAAAGAACACTTAATAGGGACCAGACAATATTCCCACTAGACCGCCCCCCACTGGTTAGCAGGCCTGCCAGGACGGATTAATGCATAAGGTCCTGGCAGCATCTGCCAAATATCAGGTTTGGAACTGCCAGAAAACAAAAGTCTCTGTGATACAGAAAATAGCATAGATAAAAAGATACATTTAATAATTCCGTTAAAAACACAAGATATCAATGATCATATATATTTCCATTGTGTAAAAGAGTCAACTTTCCAAATTCATTAATTCATGTGAACATTTAAAGAAAAGAGTTGACATAATTACAATATAAATGTTAAAATCACTGCAGTATTTAAAACGTATGAATATCTACAGATCAATTTCGTCAAACTGAGAAAGTGGCAAGTGCTTGTGTTCATTATAAAGTGCTAAATTCCAATGGAAACTTTCCAAATGCTATAACAGCTGAGGTAATTTTCAATGACTCTGCTCCATAAATCGTGCTCCAGAATTGATCAGTGGTGGCATGCCCCTTGATATAATTCGGGTCAAGAACACTACATGAGGTCAGGATTTGCCGACTGGAATCAATTGCTTTTTGGCACAGACAACATTTCCTTTCACTCTAGTATATATTGCGCCAACCACCGATATACTCCATTGTACGTAGAATATTAAAACTGAGATATATTACACATCTTTTAAGTTTCAAGTAGCACAGTTTTATTTAGTAATTACAATGAGAATTAGGGATAAAGTTCTAGGCACAGTACTGTACATTGTGCTTTTTTGGGATAGCATGGTCATGTTGTCAGAGCGATCCCATATCATTGTTTTGGTTTTTAATATGAAATGGAAGTTAGGACGTGCCAATCAAGAGTTAGGCAATGTGGTATGTTTTAACCCACTAGGCTCTGCCCTGCGACATACCTGTGTGTGGTGGCAGCAGAATCAGCAAAATGGCCGCAAAAGCCCTATGCGCGCTAAACCTATGAAAATTGCGCTGTGAAGCCGGAAAAGATGGCTGCCAATCTACTTTGCCTGTGTCAGTAGGAGAAGGAGACCACACTGCTGAAACCTGTCACTGGGCTGCCCACCGAGTGAAAATGGAAACTGCATGAAAGGCAGTGCTTTATTGCAAGGAAACCAAGAAATTGCTCTGAAATCCTTTTTTCCTTGGCTGCTGAAAATAAAAAATAGTGGTTCAAAACATCAGAAAACATCCAACATCCTTGCTGGGTGTTACTCGTCACTTTATTTAAGGAGTCAACAAGAGCACACAATGCCAGGAAAAGCAGAATCTATCATCAGAATATCCACATTAAAAAGTGTGCTTGCCTGGAAAATCGGTCAAAATATGAGCGCAGTACCACTGGCCACCTGTATGACAGCTGTCATTTAATTGCATTAGAAGCTTAAACTTGTGCGGTTAAAATCAAGTGGTTGGAATTAAGTGACTTGCTATCAAAAGTAATATAGGTTGCAACTATTTAATCTTTATGTTTTAGATACTGCAAGTAGAGTTCTGTTTGCCTGTTTTAAAATTGTAAGTTTATTTTCAACAAAGAAAAATGTAACAATTGACTTTAAAGTAACCCGATTCAGCAAAACTACAAACAAGCTTCCCCCACTGGGAAAGACACCTCCCTTCTGCTTCCCACCAAAAGGCTAGGAAATCACATTCAGGTGTTGATGAAGAGGGGAGGAGATTTGGGCTGCTGCTCCTGGGAGAGACAAATGACTTCCTGGGCTGAAAGGGTATGCAGATTAAGGTGTCAACAGTGCTCTCTGCCAGACGAAGAAGGCAGGGATTGCTCTTGAGCTACAAGAAACTTTGGAGGCGGGAACAGACAGTGGTGTTGATTCTCAAAGCACAGAAAAGTATATTTTTGAAAAGGACTGACAAAGGACTGTGCGGATTTGTAAAAATTCTAAAATTACAGTATTGTTAATGTGAATTTTTGTTGGGCACATTTTAAAAGGACTCAGAACTCTGTGCGATGTTCTAAGAACACATAGTGAAAAATCTGGTTTTGTAGCAATTGTATTGATGTCAGAAGCATGAAACTTCATATGATTATGCCCAGATATCATACGCATATATGTATGAAATTGTGGACAAATCAGACAATTGGGTCCCGGACAAAAGTGCGAAAAGTTGCAAAATCCAGACCCAAGCTCTCACAGCGACGGGGCTTGGATGAATACCAGCTCCACAAAATATGTGATATAGATATGCTATTGCTATCAATTTTGTACAATTGTAAATATGTATTATATGAAAAGTAGAATGTTATGTGCAAAAACAAAGGGGAGGTTTTTCCCTGGATCATGAAACACATCGTCATGATGACACTCTGGTTTCTTCTCCAATCAAGGGAGAGGAAAGACCTTAACCAATGGACTACCTAAGGGGTGTGCCTAGGATAATTCAGCATACCCACCCCTTTAGGAAACACATAAATAGAGACAGCTTACGACCTAGAAAGACACACACATTCACCCACCAACCGATTGCTGGCAGAGCACTTTGCAAGAGAAATCCATATTCCAGACACCAGACTCCAGAACTTTGAAAGCAGAAAGGCCCATTTCCAAAGCTGAACCATTCTCAGCTTGGCCTTTAAAAATCCAGAAACCAGATTTTACCACAGACCTCTACGGGGAAACCAAGAACAGCCTGGTTGTGCTGTAGCTGCTTTCCTGCTAAGAATTATTGCCAGAATCCAAAGATCCAACCCAGTAGAACTGCGCTGTTACCAGATAGCTGTGAAGCAGAACCAAAGCCCGTGAGATCCAGTCCAGTCCCACCATGCGGTGTCCAGATTGCCTTGCTAATCGAAGACCAGAGTGCCTTGAGTCCAGTCCGGTGTGCCTAGCAGAATTCCTGTCCAGAAATCTTGACTGACCTGAATCCCTGACGGGTCCATTCAAAACATTGGTAGTGAGTATCCTTAGTATAGGACTATCACTAGCATATGTATTTCTTCATAAGTCATCCCTATCCAAACCCAGCCTTATATCCAGACTGCATTGTTAGAAATTCTTTTTGTCTTGCCTGAACTCTTTCTCTTATCCTATAGTCCTTCTGTAATAGTAGTGTTAAAATCATCTTTGCGCTGATATATTTTCTGAAGAAAGGCGAGTGTCCCGGCAAGCAAAACCCTCCAGAGATACCCTGGGCTGGTGGCTGTGCTGTCATGTAGTTTGCATCTTCATAGTCTACCCCGAGTGTAAGGAAACCTTGTTTGTAATTTTAAAAGCGCATTCTTGTTTACAATTTTGCCTCTTTCTAAAAAAAACGACCTCCACAAAAACCTCCATAACTTCTTCACCGTGTATGCTAGAAACAAAATTGAAGTGTCTACTTGAAGCTAACATTGTAAGCTTTCCAATGAATCCAAATCCTTATAGTTTGTCCGCAATCACGCTTACCGCGCATGGAAAAGTTTGCCGCAAATGTTTAATTTGGCTCAAATCTATAACGTGTGAGATAGCTGTTCATTGCACCCAACATCAAAATTAAGTTTTCAACTTGCTAGTTACTCAATAATCATTGCTAGTGTTTGTCTGAAACCACACAAAGCGGCTCCCACTAGTATTGAAACAATTTCAGTGAATTAAATCCATTTTCAGTGTTTTTTTTAACCATTCATGCAAAGCCAACTTTAAACCATTTTTGACAAGTTGCCAATCATTCCTGTTTCTCTCTCTGTGTTTGCTGGGGGGACATTGGGAGTGATACTATTTGTTGAATTCTGTATTACTGAAACCTGTTTTCTCTGCTTCCTTCTCTTTATATTGCATATTGGGGGATTGAGTAGTCTGCAGGGGGAAAGAGTAATCACATTGCATTTTGATTGAACCCACATACAAGTATGATTTCTATGTTGCATTATTTGTCCTATCATTACTCCTTGTGATTAAAGAGATTGTAGTGTGACATCACCCCATTGGTGATCATTGTATAACCATTAAAATCGTTTGATATATATATTGTGAAATACCTGAAATAAATATTTTTAACTTTGCAAACCAGCCTGCTTCCTGGTTCAGTGTGACCGGTGGGGATTCAAAGAGAGGGGCATGATATAAGTATAAAAGAACTTATAGACATAAATAAATAATTAAGGGTTTCAATTGTTCATCCCACGCTAGACATTGACTTATGTGAAGTGCCGGGTTAAAATCACTTACAGCCAATATTGCAAGATGATTCAAGACAGATGTCTGCAAGTCGTCCAAGAAGGAATTTGGTTTGCTATCTTGTAAATAAGTAGCCAATAATCCAGGTACAGTTGAATTGTCCATGCAAAAGGCATGTCGACTGATGAAAAACATACTTTGCAGAGTTAGCCATTGAATCCTGATCAATGTCACTGCAAGTTTATTCCTTAAGGCCTCCACGGGCACTGCTTTAGGGACAGCCAGTAGGGATCTTCCCTTAAATCTTTTCAAACCAGGAGGAGTGGGAGGAAGGCAGGGCATCTAGACCATATAGCAAACTCAGTACAATGCTGGTGGTATGGATCATACAGAGGCCTTCCATGTTGTAACCTCACTTCCTGGCGATAAATCTCTTTATTAGTAGCCAGTTTTTTATTATCTTTAGAGATATATGGTCGCCATAGAAGGAGGGTGTTGGAGTTTGCTTAATGAGGTAACCCAAATACAAGTAGTTACCCACTACTTCCAATATGTGATTAGCTAGGAGACATTTAAAGGGGAAATGTTTCCAGCTCCGTTCCCCTGTTACCATAATTTTTGACTTGGAGGGCTGAATTTCCATGTCATTCAGTGATGCATATTTTCATAAGGTATCCATGGAGTGCTCTAGGCTGATGTGTGTGCAATCTAATCATACTGTATCATTGGCATAGCTCATCTATGGAAAAGCCTCCATGTTGATTTTCGGTTGAAAATTCCAGCAAGGGGCAATGGTTTGGTCCATATGTCAGCGACGTACAGGTTGAATAACAGGGGTTCAAGGACGCCCCCCTGTTTAAGACCTCGATTGGTTGAGATACCCTTGGTGAGGGACCCGCTCTGATTTGTACGCACTGACACCCTTGTATCAGAATACAGTTGTTCTATGAGGTATAGGAGGTAAGGATCGAAGCCACAAAGCTCCATTTTACTCCATGATTTAATTTGGAACAAACATTTGAATGCTTTGGAGTAATCCAAAAAACATAAGAACAGTTTTTCCCATGGGAAGGCAGAGTCTCTGCCATGCCATATTGCAATGCACATATGTTGTGGGATAAAGTGTGGGCCCGTCGGAAGCCCGTTTCATATTTTTTCAGCAGTCCTTTCTCCTTCACCCACTTTTTAAAAAATGTGTTTTAGTAGGAGTGAAGAGAACATTTTTGAGCTTGAGTCCAGCATCGCAAGCAGTCTGTAGTTGGAAGTATCCATCCTGTCCCCCTTTTTAAATACGGGTATCATGATCGACTCCCTCCAGTTTATAGAAATCATGCCCTGAACAGTAATCCGCTTGAATAAACACTCAAGTAGGGTGGCCCAACAATGTGGGTTAGCTTTGATTAGAAGACTTTCAAATGTTTACATTTCCACTTGCGACATTCCAATGTCAATTTTAATTCTTGAGTGCCATTTCAAGTTGTCTTTGGAAGAATCTCCATTTTATTAGTGCCATAATATACTGTTGTAGGCATTCTCATCACTCTCTACACGTGTTTCACCCCTGTTTAGGTCACAGGTGATCATCAGGAGAGTTTTATCATACAAGTCACGTTGATTCGAATTCAGTAAGAATTGGAGCCAAAACAAGGAGCCAGGGAAAACTGCCTGCATCACTTAAAAAACCAGGACATAGAATAGATACTTTATCAGCAGAAACAATGACATGGAGTGAAATATTAAATTCCTTTTCTTACTGAATTCGAATCAACGTGACTTGTATGATAAAACTCTCCTGATGATCACCTGCTCTTATGACTTTATCACCCAGGAATTGCTCCAGCCAGTTTAATGAGGTAACCCAAATACAATTGATTTCTTGATAGTTTTAGTATATGACCCACCAGGTGGGTCATGTAAGTTTATGATTAATGATCTGTTTATAAGCGTTGATAAAGTCTCCAATACTCCAGCTAATAATTGTGGAATGGTTGGGCCTGCTGCGTATTTGCTGAATTTAAAATGTGCACTTGCCCCAATGGCCAAGCCTCCAGTTGGACGACCTCTCTCTTTAATTACAGCAGATTGGTAAAGTATGATGTATCCATCTATCTTAAAGTTGTTTCATACCCAAGTTTCTTGTAAAAGGAATATGTAAGTGTTTACAATGTGATTAAAACCTGCCGGACGACACAAGAATGACTGAAATCCACGTGTATTCTAAGAAAGCCATCTTGTATGGACTCCTTGAGGGGGCGTCAGTTTCTTGCTAGTTTTAGTATATGACCCACCAGTAAGGTCATATAGGTTTATGATTGATTATCTGTTTATAGGCATTCATAAAGTATCCAATACAGCAGCTAATAATTGTGGAATGGTTTGACCTGCTACGTGTTTGATCAATTTAAAATGTGCATTTGCCCCAATGGCCAAGCCTAATGCTGGACGACCTCTCTTTTTAATTACAGCAGATCGGAAAGGTATCCATCTATCTTAAATTTGGTTCTGATCCAAGTTGTTTGTAAAAAGAATATGTCACTATTAACAATGTGGTTAAAACCTTCCGGGTGACACAAGAATGAACGAAATCCACAAGTATTGCAAGAAAGCCATTTTTTATGGGACTCCTGGAAGGGGGCGTCAGTGGATTGTGCCTCCAAATGATTCTGGGACCCAGCACTCTGTCTCCCGATAGCTTATCTGCCTTACTGGTTGCCTATACGAAGAAGAAAGACGACTGGCTCTTTCTGAATTGTAGTTGACCACCAGAGATGGCGTATACACTAATTTTGTGGAAAAATGGGGGTGCTCCGCCGAGGTTGCATTCAGAATATGCATGAGACATACTGTTAGTAAGTAGCCCAGAGATTGAAGATCTGAGTGACAATTACTATGCTAATTCTGCTATCACTGGAGAAATAAATTCAACTAACACCCAGTTTGTCGGGCTATTATGTTCGGGTAAATCTATATGCTCAATATCATAAGAGCTGATGAAATTGATTTGCGCAATCTGTTGAAAAGGTTCATTAGGAATGCTCTGTTCAAAAATGGGCTCATGGCAGTTGTCTGAAGCTCCTCCAGTTTTACCCCTTTGCCCAAAGGCAGACGCGTAACTCTGGGATAACCCTCCCAATGATTGTGAGCAATAGTTCAGTTAGGCATTGTTTTCGTTGAAATTATGGCATGAACTATGCTTGAATGTTCAGATTTTAATCATGGCCCGGGATTAGGGCAGGTAGGCCACATGTTAATTGTCATGTCAGGCAATTGGGTATCCACGTTTGCTTTTCAAATGGACCAAATGGTGAGGTTGTGACTAAACGAAGCAGCTCCAGAATGCTCAGTCATTTGATCCACAGGTGGCCAAGTGGGATCGAGGAGCCCTCCCCCAGCAGTGAGCCATCAGTATAATGGGCTTCGGAATTGGACCTTATCAGTGTTGCCATCGGATAATGTATTGTACCAGTGGTGAGAAATGGCAGCTTCTTATCGTTTCCGTGTGTGCAATTGCATACTTCTCCTGGTTTGGTGCTCTGCACAAAGGATACCTTCTTGCATTTTGCCAAGAACCACTGTTTAGGCACGCATGTTGCCGTCGCCTTCTAGGCCACCGCTTGTGAGTGGCATGTAAAGTGTATGTTGCAACCACCGTCTCTTCTTTGCATGATGGAGGGGAGGCAGGAGTATACAAATCCACCTCTATAGTTGGTGCAATGACTGCATCTTCCATATTCCTAGGGCTGAACACAAAGGGAGGAAGCAATAAGATTCAATTCCATACCTGATTGAGATGATATAATCGAAAAATGATGAGCATTGTCCATAGCATTTGTGGAAGGTTCATGCAGCGAGCGAGAGCTTGGGGCACCATTACTTATAGTCACTCTATTGTAGTTCTCTAAAATAACATCCACCACTGTAGACAAAATCCACTTAAGATCTGCTTGTTCTTTTGCTGTCTTTGAGCGTAAAGCAAATAATGCGTCAACCGTGGCTGCGACTGCATTTAGTGTAGAAGCTGGAAATTCCACCTCCTCAAAAGAGTTTGCTACAGAAGAGGAGGAATCCGCACCACTCTCAATGTCTGACGAATCATAGGTAGAAACCAGCCGCTCTCGGTCAGGTGTAGCAGATACGTGTGTGCCTATGATGTTATCATATTGATCTGAGATTTCAGACATTCTTCTATTGCCATTCAAGGAGTCACACTGAAGGTTTATGTACATATTTAATAGTAAATTACCATTGTCAATGGTGGGAGATGGACTATCGGTCCGCTGCGCTCACGTATTAGTGTGGCACAGGTGCGAGGAAGCAGGCAGATGAGTCTCAGGACCATCTGCTACAACGGATGGAATGGAGTCGAAGAAGCCTGTTATTTTGGTCTTAACAACGGGAGCGACATCCATTTTAAATTTCTTAAGGTGAGAAATCTCATTTATACAACCACCATCTAAAGTGGAATAAGGGCTGCGTGTATGTTTGCCTTTGAGTGCTGCATTACTTCAAAGGGCATAAGCATGCTTCTTGATGGATTTCATTTTCTCACAGTTGTAAAGTTAGATCGAACAAAGTAATCAACTCACCTGTTTTCCAATGGTGTTTGCTCTCATGCTGGACTGCAAAACTGTGCGCTCTAAGTTGCACTCACAGTAGTGTGCGCTGATGCCCGTTGGGCCGCTTTTAAAATCTTCTGCTTCCTGTGACAATGCTGGCCCTGGAGGTCAGGTGGATTAGTGGAATGATGAGACTTTACTTGCCAGGCATGTGGAGCAGATCTCAAAATTCAAATCCTTGTGAAATGCTTTACAATGGTATTAAAGGTCCAAGAGTCAAGGTTCACACTATCAGAGTTCTCTGCAAGACTGTGCACTCTACATTGCACTCACTGACGGACTTCCAATGTTTGTAGAGTTCATGATTGTATGGGTAGTAACAAAAGGGTTTCATTTATGCATAATTGTGCATTACTTTTGAAGCAAATGTACATAAACATACAGAAAAGAGTTGTAATGTGCTTTTGTTTCCACTTGCCTTTGTGGATAAGAGGTAAGGGCGAGGAGAGATGAAAAGAGGAAGTAACTATCAGAGCAGCAGGAAGCAAAAAGAAATGAGTTTGTGAACTCTTCTGAATTTCGTAGAGTCAGGTTCAAGTGGTACATGTAGCACGGAAGCCAGTAGAGTTTGGGAAGCTGATGCTGGGCATCAAGTTGGCTGGTAGGAGGGTAGAACTTTGGTGAGGTAGAAGGCTGCCTAGCTATGAACAGCTTTGTAAAATGGGCAAAAGATTATAAAGGTGATGCCCAATTTCATAATTTCGTTGATGTGTTGGTGTTATTATTCAATAAATAACATATGTATGGTTCTACAGGTACTGAAGATAAGGGTAAGGAAGGTGGTCTTGACAGCAGTAAAGGTGCAGTGGCCTATTATTTTACTCTCTTTCTTTATCAGAGTAAGTAAGTCAACCAGATCCAATTTTTCTTGTGACCGAGATGATGTGGACTGTGTACAACAGCAGCATAAAATGACAGGGGGCATCATTACGACCCGGGCGGTAAGGGATTACCGGTACCGGTAAGGGCACCGGTAACGGTAATCCCTTACCGCCCTATTACGAGTTCCCTTTGTGGGTCCTCCCTTAATGCCTGGTTTTACCAGACGTTAAGGACGGGACCCGCAAAGGGACTTTGGTGCTAATAACGGTACCGCAACTTGCGGTACCGTTATTAGCGCCTTCCCCATTCCCATTGAGCCCTATGGGTGCTCCAATGGGAATGAGGAAGGGCCCTAGGTGAATGGGGAATTACCGCCCCCGCCAACCTTAGAATGTGGCAGTAATAGCTCCATTCACCAGGGCGGAGTCAGTAAGGGTTTGGAGGCAGCCATGGCGCTAACAGCGCCTTGGTTACCTTCAAACTCGTAATGACCCCCAGGGACTGTATTGTACAGTCCAATATGACATCAGTGGTCTCCTTGATCAGTTCAATCACCCCAGTTGACGTTGACTGAGTCCTGGGGTATGCCGAAACCCATCGGACATACACCTTGTGGCCATTGCAGTTGCTGCTCCAGCACGAAGCGCACAAAGGAAGTTGACTTAGGTCTAAGAAAACCCTGGCAACAAAGACAGTTTACTAACTGCAACTCACAGATGGTAGTTTATGTGATTTGGTGTCCTTGCCCTAAAATGTACATCGGAATGACAGAAAGGAAAATCAAAACAAGGATCACAGAACATAAAAGCTGCATTAGAAACAAGAACATAACAGCCCCGATGGTGGGACATTTTTTGTCCATGGACCATACGCCTGAATCTTTTACATGGACTGTACTGTCACAAATGCATCACAAAGAAAACACAGCGGCAAACAAGAAAAGATTATTTGACACAGAACAAAGACTAATATACCTTTGCAACTCGGTAGAGACCAGTCTCAATGAATTCATTGATTGGAATAAACTGTGAAGGGCAGTGAGTGCAGTGCCCTTAGACGTGTCCCCTGTTAGGTATGTTATAGAGCTGATCTTCTTAGAACTACTATTGTCGACTTTTCAAGTACACAATTTGATTGAAATGATAAGATCCTGCGATATTTTCCAGTATGAACATCTTTTTTTCCATGCACAAAATTTATTCCGAAATAGAAGAGCTCGCATTTACTAATTGAGAGACTAGTATACTTTAATTAATACGTCTCTATCATCACAACAAGTTTTACTAAGACTAAAGTGGTCTAAAGAAATAAAATATCACATACTGGTGGCACAGAGACATGGCGATGGAGTTTCGGACTCACAGGTAACAACGTAAGAAGAACAGAGTTGATACTCGACTCCTTTTTAGATGCTCCTGCAATAAAAACTAACAGGCACTGGAGAGCACTGGAGGCCCTTTTTTAGTTTCCATGTCCCGTTCCAACTTGCATATTTAATCGGACTTGCCACGACGTCAAGCTGTCACGTGGTCTTGATGCAGACCGTCGACTGAGAAGAGACCGGGAGAGCGAGAAAACACAGCGAAGCAACCACACTGTAAGTATTTTAACAAACACACATGAGCATTATGCAACGTTCATAGCCGCTTGAGAGACGCGGTTTTTGAGGCCGCCTTGGTCTTAATCTGTTTCAGTAAGAGTCCGCTCTCTTTTTTGTTGTGCCATTTCCTTAGGCGGATTGACGGACGTGCATTATTTCAGCACAGCATATTCAAATCCATGTCAGTACACGTTGCTACAGCCACGGCTGCCTATGTCACCCTCGAACGAGTGCTATGTAAGCACAAAGGAGCCTAACAAGAGGTTAGCACCTTTTTCATATACTAGATTTTTCCCAGCAGCCACAGTCTAAATGACCAGTGTGAGTCCGTCGTATTTTTCTGTGTAGTTCGTTAAAACTGTGATTAACATAAACAAGGCCCTTAATTGGGGTCCACTTTGCGCTGCATTGGTGACGCACCTGGTCATAACCATGACTTTAGAAATCCTAAATACAAACGAGTGAGCACACTATCAATAGCTTATTCTACTCTCCATATAGCACTTTTTTATTGTAGAAATAAGTGGAGCATAGAAGGTTTATTGCTCTGACTTGTTGTTTACACTTTGATAAACATACCTCAAAGTAAAGTTGTTGTCAAGATAAAATACATTTAGTTATTTCCCAACCACCACTGACTAGGTTTCCTGTTACCTTCTTCCTTTCCAGAGAGAAACCCTCCTTTTCAGGCTGGTTTTGCGACTACCCCTGCTACTATTCATAGGTTGGCAGTGAGGTAAACCTTTAATCTGTAAATAGTCTTAAAGGCACACAAACTACTATTTTTAGTGTTTGTTTTGATGGTATACAACTGATTTGCCCTGTTGTGTTCCCTCCCTTCCCTTAGGTTGGAACTTCACAGTAAAAGAAGCCACCTTTAATGAGCTACCCTCTCTCCTTTGCATCAAGTTTCACAGACTGTATATGGAATTTCTCTCGTAATTGACATGCTACCTTATGTTTGTAATACCACCCCCTGAAGAATTTCCCGTTACTTATCCTTTTTAAGGTCAATGGGAATGAAACATGTCGGGATAATGTTTTTGTGAGAATGTTGTCACAAGTATAACAAGGCACTAATAGCTGTTACGTACTTAGAACCATTGTAAGTGTCTCAGCATTCAAAAAGAGATTTCAGAGCAGACACCAAATGTGTGTTTTACCCTAGATGCTAATGTCACATTTGTTTCATGTCACGTGTGTTTTTCGGTATACACTTGTTTGTTTCGTTTTGTAATTCTAACAGTAACTACACAGAGAAATACTTTCTGTCTGTAGGAATTGTTTTTCTGTCTTTTCATTTTTATGGTATAAGTTTCTATTTCACTAGTATACAGACATTTTTCTCAGGTCCTATTTTGGGACTGTCTTTCTAAACAAACTTCTTCTTTTTTTGCAAACTTATTTTGCTGATTTTGTTTTTTTTGTCCAGCACATTAAGATTTGTGATGGTTGATATACTGTCTTTTTAAAAAAAAAAAATTAAAAAAGGTTTTAATCCAAATGTAATACTAAAATAAAAAGAGATATTTATATTTTTGCAACCAAGATTGTGGGTGTCATTTGTTGCAATTGAGGAGGTGAGTTCATAATGTCTCCCCATAGATGAGTTAAGATCTTAACGGGTGAGTTTCTGAGAGGAGTTAAGACCCTTATTTGAAAATTAAACATTTTGTATTGGGCGCTGTCGTAAAACCTCTGTTTCCAAAAAAAAAACAGTCCTCTGCTCCTTGAGTAAATAGCCTTTACTAAGCTGCCTCATTCTTAAAAGTTCTCAGTAGTACCTCAATCATCACAAGACTGATCCTCTTTAATGGCCATAACTGGAGATAGCGAAATGAATCAGTTAGCACTCTCACTGTTCTATTGCAACCAATCATGGATTTTCCTGATCATGGTGGAGTAGTGTGCGGTTTCCCAACATTAACATATGTTACTGCCTTTTTCAATAGAAAGCCCAGAATCAAAATTCTATCCTTAAACATATAAACTGAGTAGGTTGCTGCTGAGAACTTCACTGGTACACATCCTCTTCTTTAATAATATTTCAGTGCAGCCTTCCTTAAAACCCCCATCTGGATGTGGAGAAGGAGCAGCAACAATCAACCATAGAATAGAAGATTATGTGACAGCACTCCAAAGCCCTTGTTTGTTACTTGAAAGTGCAACAGCTTCCACAAGAAGGGCTTTGGACAGCTTCCTATTTTATTTAATGAATGGTCCAAAGCTTTTGCAACTCGGCCAATGCTGGGAAAAACGACTTTCAATTTAATCAGCAGTTCTTCCTTGATATACGTGGCACGGCTATGGGAGCGGTCTTTGCACCTAGCCTTGCTGTTATATATATACCTCAATGTTTGAAGGTCCATATTTTTTCTCTGCTCTCAATCTGTACCATGATAATATAATAATGTGGAAATTATATATTGAAGACATCTTTATGATCTGGCATGGAAACAGCCATATGCTCCTACAATTCCACCAATGGCTGAACAATTGTAACACTAACATCCAATTACCTATTGAATATAGTACATTTAGTATCAACTTCTTGGACCTTTCTATTAGAAATGTTAATGACAGTTTACTATGCTCTTTATATTGTAAGCCTAGTGATAGAAATTCTCTACTTCATTATAAGAGCTACCACCCACAAAGATAATTTACCCTTCGGCCAATATAAATCAGACTGCGATGTAACTATGCAGAACTTTCAGACCTTTATGACAATGCCGACATTTTGGACCAAAGCTTCATGACTCATACCTATCCCTAAAAACATATCAACCACTATAAAAAAAAAGAACTAGATATACCCCTGGCGAAAGCCTGCTAATGCTGTGAACAATACCTGCCACACAGAACAGAATGGCCTGTGTGATCACCCATTCCCTAAAGGTCTGGATCTGAAAAGGATAATTAAAATGTATTGGCTGTTAGTGAAACTTAGCCCTTTTAATGAAGACTTCAAATGTTTTGCTGTGAAAGGAGCAAGACATTTAAGAGACTATGGAGGTCATTACGACCTTGGTGCTAAGTGCACCAACTTTACCACCATGGTGTAAACTCTGTTTACACCATGGTGGATGGCGGATTTACCGCCCCATTCCAAGGTGAGTGGGGTGGTAAATCCCCATTTCCGATTTTCCCTTCCCCATTCCCATTTTTGCCCCATAGGGCATAATGGGAGTGGGGAAGGCGCTTATTACGCCGCCGTAATTTACGGCAGCGTAATTAGCACCATGGCGGGTTAGCGCCATGGATTTTAACGCCTGCTAAAAGCAGGCGTTAAAATCAGAATCAGGCGTTAAGGGTTAACGGTGGCGTTATCCCTTAATGCCTGAGTTGTAATGAGGGCCTATATGGTGAACTCTCAATATGTTAAAAGTTCACCAATATCCACACTGTCCTTTCCCCTGTGGTTCCTGCTCTGTATGTAAATTTACCCAAAAACAATCACCTCCTTCACACGTAGAGAAAAGAACTGGTGCCTATGTGAAATGACCAATTGCAAAACTCAGAATGTCATCTACTGTATAGAATACCAATGCCACCTCAGATATTTTGGTAAAACTAGGAGAGCAGCAAAAACCTGCATTTATGAACACAGATAGTGGATTAGATGTAAGACTATTTTGAGAGTTCCATCACTCACTTTATATATTAATGCTCACCAACTGGAGTCTTACTCTGCAAATGGACTTTATCCATTGACCTTGCTTTTCCTCCGCTGCTTTCTATGTGCTTTATCTCTCTTTTACGTAATTAAAAATATGTATACAGCAACACTATGAGGACATATGCAGTGACGGCACTGGTTTTGGCACTATGGGCCTCATTACGACCCAGGCGGTAAGTTACCGCCTGGGTCGTACCTTTACCACCATGGCGTAAACTACGTTTACGCCATGGTGGTTGGCGGACTTACCGCCCCATTCCGAGGTTGGCGGGGCGGTAAGTCCCCAATCCCCATTTACCCTTCCCCATTCCCATTTTTGCCCCATATGGCATAATGGGAGTGGGGAAGGCGTTAATTACGCCACCGTAAATTACGGTGGCGTAATTAACATCAAGGTCCCTTAGCGCCATGGATTGGTGTTAAAAGCTCCATGGCGCTAAGGGACCTCGGAATCAGGCAGTAAGGTTCGGCGCTGTTTACGCCGCCGTAAACCCCTTACCGCCTGAGTCGTAATGAGGCCCTATGATGTAATCACACAACTGAATGATGCTGTAATATCGTACCCCCGCGGCAACCGTTTCTTAGCAAGCACATCACCCTTAACACAACCAGTTTCAATCACTCACCCTCGATTTATGAAACCTCTGTTTACATCATGAGATAAGACTTTTTGCACTTTAACTCTGCTGCCCTCTGTCCTGGAATAAACATTAGCGAATCTTACTTTTTTCCAACTTCATGCTACTTAGTATTGAAGCATTTTTACTATTTTGTGTCGCCCTACCAGACCTGCCATCTATACACATCACGTTGATTGATATCCTCATTTCCCTAACTATAAGAGATTAAACACACAAATACCAGGTATATCAACAAGAGACCATACTTTGTTAACCAGTTCCTATTTCAAAAACCTTTAGCTAAGGCCCTCTTGCTTCCCTTTATGCTAGGCTCCCTACAGTCATATCTTGGATTTCTCTATGCAATAAAGCAAAGAATAAACATCTTACCAGAATCCTGCGAGCTTGAAACTCTGCAGTGGTGAGCCTTTTATCTCCTTTGTCATATGGCAATTAAGTACTTCCCTTTTAATTTTTCAAACTTACTCACAGAGACGTATTTATTGTATGCATGGTCTAATTAATCTATTTCACCCCATGACATACATACAAGTCGACCCTGTCTGATATTCTGAAGCAGTTGGAAAATGAAATCTCTTTATCATGATTTGCCATGAATAGCTGTTTTCTGACGACAGTGGTAGACTTGTATTTCACACTACACTTCTCCATTGTGTATCATTAATTGTGCAATATAACTACATTCTGAATAATTGTGTTACTGTAAATGTTTTCTTTTGCTTTCTTTATCTGCTTTTGTATGCACACTCTCTTGCATTTGGCTCTTTTTGACAAATTACTTTCTTGTTTATGAATAAATTGCAGAAGGCACTCTAAAGAAATCGTGGAAAGGTATTTTGATTGCCTGGATTTGCACACGTGTATGTGATGAAGAATGACTTTAAATTATAAATTGAACTGAAACTCACCGGAACCCCCCCCCCCCCTCTCTTTGATATATATATGAAAAGGTACAGCAGCACTTTTCTGGATGATTTCAGTGTTTTGTCGGGATCCAATATGGAAACAGCGAATTTCAAGTCTCAAGGTCGCAAAAAGCATCTGCAGCAATGTTTTTTTATATCTCCATCGTGACACAAATCTGATGCATTCATGAATATTCAGTTCAAGAGAAATCTTGCAAACTCTACCCACATTACAAACAGTGAATTTCTGATTTTGGATCTGATGGTTATTCATTTTTAGTTCATGTGATCCAATCTCAGTTAGGCCAAATAGTTGTTAGTAGCAGGCTTCAAGCTGGTCTTAAGATTTAGGGGCCTTTCAGAGGACGAAAAGCCTTATGTTCAGGCACATGTGTGCACATAGGATTACCCACAGTTGTTTGGTGCTGCCCTTAAATAGTGCTGCAGCAAATGAACTGTTAGGAAAGAAATCTGAGTTTAACATGTATACTCTGCATATGGTTCCAGAAAGTTTATTCAACAAGGCACAACATTGTGAATAGTGCAAAGCAGTTTGTTTTCTCAAGAGTCTTCCTATAGCCATACAACTATTTATATGGCGGAAAAATAAAGTTTTCTGAATCCTCTTCTTCGAGCCATACACGTATGTATGTGCTGGAATGTTGCCAACTGGTTTCACTTTTTAGGTCATTTTTGACATTATGAAGTTTCCTGGTGAATATGGTAAGACATTCCTTTAAATTGCATGAGAAACTGAACAATTAGGAAAAATGAAATCTTTATTTTTATATTTTTATACTTTTACACAAGTAAAATAAAATGCATATCTATATAATACCGCAATCTTTGTGAATGAAAAGACAGCATTCTTTAACAAATGCTACCCATGACCATGGCATGACGAGAAATGAGCACGGTTAAAACTGCAATATTCAGAAACATAGGAGAAAACAGCATTGAATGCATCACCATTGCAAAGAAAAACTTGCAAGATCTTTCAATAGGATTTCAATTTACAAACAATTTTAAAACATTCTTTCTGGAGCACTTTCGTTCTCTTCTTTCTAAATATTTTTTTTGTTTTTCACAGTTTTCTGCTGTAGCAAATGCTGTTCTGTGTGAGAGTGCAGTTCAGGGGTAAAATATATATATCTCACAGATCCGGGATCAACGCAGTTATATACACCATATTTCTTTGTAAAGGCATCCAGTTATTTTTTGTTTTTGTGACAAAGCTTTCTTGGGTTGTACAGTAGTTAACTTCTGTAGTAACATTTTACAGAGCTCACTCACTGTTTCCTGAAGTGTCATTGACCAAGAAAAAATGTTGGTTTCAACAGGATAACATAAGGCTCCACAACAATGGTGGCAGCAACAAACTGAGACTGAAATTCATAGATGAACTGCTCCCTGGCTGGACTAAACGGCACTGTGTCTTTGACCTGGGTTTTTTGGTGCATCCCTGCCTCCTCTTTGTCGGTGCTGTAGAGGGTTCGATTGGATTTATAAATTCAGGCTTAAGCTTGGTCAACGGCTGGTCTACATTGCTGGGGAACGTCCCAAACGGCGAATCGTTTATGTGCTTATTGGAGCCATTTTTTGTAGGCACAACGTTTTCAATGTATTTTGTTTTCGACATATTTTCTTTATCCTTCAGGGGATTGTTTGGAGATAGCCTGCTGCTGTGTGAAGAGGGTCCTGGTTTACCTTCATAAATAAAGGATTTGTTGTCGTCAGGTTGGCAACATTTTTGAGTAATATCCTTTGAAATTGTGGGAGGGTCCACAGTGGGAAGCTTTCCAGATCTGGTCTTGGTACTAAAGATACTTGTTCTTATTTGGTTAAGAGAATCAACACATCCTTCGAGGTCACTGCTCGGAAGCCTTTTCAGGTCTTTTCCTGCCAGAGTGCTGGGTTGATGACATTCCAGTTCAGACGAAGAGCCCTTGAAGCGTTTGAACCAATTCCAGAGTGACTTCGCTCTGCAGTCACAGATCCACTGGTTTCCATTTAGGCGAAGATACTGGAGGGATAACAAGGGGGCCATAACTTCTTCTGTGAGCACTGTTAAATTGTTGTTAAACAGATACAATGTCACCACTTTCCCAAGGTCATGAAAAGCTCTGACATGAATCTGGTTTACCCTATTCTGATGAAGTAAGAGACGATCCAAACTGATCAATCCTCTGAAGACATTTTCTGAAAGGCTCTTAATTTTGTTGCCATGCAGAAATAAAAAGGTGAGGTTTGCCAGATCGATGAAGGTGTCATCATGCAAGATTTGCAAGTTATTGTCCTGTAGATAGAGATACTGTAAGGAGAAAAGCCCTTGAAAAATGCCATTGGGCAACTCGAGGAGGCCACATCTGTCTGTGCTAAGAGTGTGGAGATGGCTGAGGCCTCGGAACGTAGCAGGGCTGATGGACTTTAGGTTCACATTGTCGCTGATGTCGAGCTCTTCCAGTTTATCCAGCCCATAAAATGTGCCTGGTTCAATCACACTGATGTTATTGGAGTGAAGCCAGAGAAGCGTAAGATTGCGGCATGCAGAGAAGCTGTTCGATCGCACCAACGTTATCTTGTTATTATGGAGGTAAATCCTTTGTGTTTGTACGGGTATTTCAGAAGGAATACTGGTCAGTCTTTGCTGCTGGCAGCTTAATGTTATCTTGGGTTCATTGTAGCAGAGACATTCTCCAGGACACGATTCCACCGAGTGCGGAACATTTAGGCAGAGAACCAAAAACAGCAATTTACTTCCTAAAAAACATAAAGGGAAAGTTATTTACTTTTTGGATGTGGCAGTTTAAATAAATAAACATGTAAAGGCATGTTATTGAACATTGTTATCTGTTTGCAGAGCATAATCTGGCAGCAAAACTAACCATAGTATTATTGAGGATTACAGAACAATGTAATCTTTCGAACACATGTGTCAAGAGGACATATGGCATTACACTGTAGATAATAGCCCAATTAAACAACTGAGATGACACTGTTGAGACACACCTGCATAGTTACACATGTAGTACCGTGGTGGCAAAAGCCTTCTAATAAATTCTCCATTAATCTCTCATATAGACCTAACTAAGAGGCACCATATGTATATTGTTGCCCTTCTTTACGAAACCATGAAATCTTATAAAGCTGTTTTCTTAATATGTTCCTGCCACACAACATACAAATGCTATTGCCCAACATGAGTCATTGAAAAATAATGGTATTGAAGAATATTAGCTTAATATTTGTAAACATGCATGCAAACAAACATATACAAATCTATGCTGTATTGTTTACATACAATGATATTGCCGTACACAATATGAATTCAATTTTGACTTGGGACTTGTATAAGGATTGGTAATACATTATATTCATTTCTGTGAAGTATTCCAATATATTATCTAATTTCTGTATACCTATCGGCTCTACAGACCAAATAGCTTAGTATAATTTGAGAACAGTTGTGCCTTAAATCTCATCTATTTCTTTCAGAAGTCCTGTAGATCAACCGGTTTGTATGACGGTGTCCACATGCTGAGGGTTTGACATTAACATACTCTGCCCCTTGTGGCTAATAAGTGAAATTATGCATTCTGCTTTTGCTAATCGGACTTGATCACTGGAACAAAGTGTGCTTGACAGAGGTTATCTCTCCATTTCATCAATTCATTAACTTAGTTTTCTTAAAGGAAGTTATATCATGCAAGTTTCCAGATTTGAACATATTGTTTAGTTGCTGCATTCTTCATAATAGTAGCAATACTCAAGAGTACATTATTATTCAATGTCTCCGTCATTAATATTATCCCAAAATATTATCAAAACTTAGACATGTTCTAAAAATGACCATGCAGTGCTATGAAATGTTCCAATATTTCATGATCTGAAACTGATCTACTGTCTCTATATTGTAGGTTATGTGTACAGTGGGGCTGTCATCTGACTCATCCTGAAATAGAATTAGATGTATGTCCTGAAGATGGCTCTAATCACCAACTTCATGAACACGTGGGTACAAGTGTATCATGAGTAAAGAGCCGAAACACGTATCGACCTGAGAGAAAAAACCGAACATCACTGTTTTTTATTAACCCACCAACAAGCAAGACAAGGAATAATAGCATAGCTCTTAGACCTGCACCCCTGAAATTCTGGCGCAGAGCTAGAGGATATTCATGTACAACAAAGATTGCAGTATTTTCTCTCATCTACTAATATGATTTTGTTAATTTGGTCCTATTTCAATGCTTTGCTATGTGTCAAGAAATATCGTGCATAGTCACGGTCTACTAACCCCCAGTCACATTTCATTTGTCGAAGTGTTTTTTGTTAATACTGTTTTCTAAATACTGTTGTGTAAAATATTTTTCGTGATTTAAATACTTTTAATGTATATGTCTTTGGTTTAGCTGACTCCAGCAGCCTTTTTTGTACACTGCACAAGGATTTTCTAAAAATAAATAAGTGACAATAGAATATCTGGTATTCACCCTCCCCCAAGCTGTATGCACAAGAAGCGGAACACAGCAGGGCAATTAGACGGCGTGAGCTCAGTAGTATGCTCTTAGACTAAGGGAGGAGTAACCATTCTCCCACAAATAGATAGATTCTGAGTCCCTTCCACAATTGAGTTTGGTCCCCCGTTAATAAAAAAACAAGTGGAAGTATCCAACAGATTGCCTGACCCCTAGCTTGAAACACAGCCACCCACACATGATATTCCCAAAACAAGATTAGTGATTCTGATTGGCGAGAGACAAGGCTACTACATAAGGATCCCGTAGGCATATCTGTGCCAGAAAACATTTCTCCATTCGGGTGCACAACCTGCTCCAAATGCAATTTATTTGGACAAGTGGTGATCAGATGGGATTAAAGTTCTTCTTCTGCTTTAATAGTCGTGGTACTTGGTGGGCCAGTTGGAGAACGGCCTACTCATTTTAAAAAGAAGCTCCAAGTTGCACGCTGAATCTGTTGGCTAAGCTCTTCCAGTGTTCACTGTCAACCATGGATCTGTATCAAATTAGGATGGGGAGACCTTGCGTTGCTGGTACAAATTGATAGTGTTAAGCTTATCAAAATCTTTGGTGGGGCTCATTTAAAAGGGTGTGTTTGGAAAACAATTCAGAGCCACTTGCTAAGAGTACTGGAGTAATATATTGATTACTTTGATGAAATGCGATTATTGCTACTTCAAATGCATCCTTTTTTCATGATTTAGTGGCTGATTATGAGTTTGGTGGATTTTGGCCTGCTCATACCTCATGAAATAATTACCATTACCACATTCAGTAATGGTAGGTCTATTTTTGTATTATTATGAGACTGCTGCAAGAAGGCCAATAAAGTAAGTTAAACGTTGCAGGCTTTATCTGTTTGCACATGGCAAGTGGAAAGTACTGCTACTGTGCCATCATACTATATAATAAAAGGCCAGATGTATGTTTGTCCAAAGCCATGCTGCCTTTTTCGCCTTTCATCACTGCTTGTGGGAGCTGTTGCCTTACATATACAACAATAAGACTTCAATGTAATCTTCCTGTTGAATAAGATGTGTATTTCAACAATGATAACATACAATTAGCTGTAGAAAAGGCCCAAGACATGGAAACCACTTTAACAGAATACTACAAGTTGCATACACCAAGAGAATATATGCATTCAAAAAATATATAAACCAAAATTAATTTAATTAAGCACCATTTCTCTAACAAAATAAATTACTTTTTTAATGTACTTTTGTATTATGTAATTATTCATGGTAATATGTTGTGATATGTATTATTATACCAATACTATTCTTCATGCATGTTTTCAACTTTATTTCACTTCAATTTACTTTATTGTATGATCTCATGTCTATTTCGAATCATGCTGCACGTGAATTGTTTTACTCTGACATCCCTCAACATTCTATTTTTGAGTCCAAAATCCTCAAGTGGAATCCATATCCTATGTGGAACTTTCAAAGGATTCTGTGATATTTTGTTTGAGTCCAAAATCCTCAAGTGGAATCCATATCCTATGTGGAACTTTCAAAGGATTCTGTGATATTTTGTTTGAGGCTAGTACTCCTCCACATAAAAGGAAAAAGATCCTTTGCACATTTCTTTTTCTATTAACTTAAATGATGTTAAAATACTCTGAAAATGTCTTCCTTTATGCACATTAGCCTGTGCACACAGGTTTTTTCACTCGATTTTCATAAGGCACAAAGGATCATTATCAAGCCTCCTGTGCATTACATTGAAGGGGGTAAGAAAGTGTAATACACAGTGGGCCACTTTTTCAACACTTTAACGCTGACCTTCAAAACTGTATTCACCTGAAATGAAGGCATGCACTTGTGCATCCATTCACTTCAGGCAAAAAGCTTTAAAAACTTGTTTTAAAAAATATTTATTTTATCATCACCTTTAGGGGATTTTTATAAAGCATTTCGACTCATAATCTGGCAGTGTTTACCTCATGTTGCATGTCCAAAGACTACCATGGGGCAAAATATGGTAGGCGGTAAACACATCCCGTATTAGAAATATTACATGTTTTTACTATTACCGCCATCTTCATAATGAACCCTGTGAGTTTGTTACCACGGACCAGGGAACAACATGCTTTTCCAACTGCCTGCACACGTCCAAAAACATAATATCCCATGCATGTTTAAAGACCATGCAGAATATGCAGTATTTTGCAGGTCCGATTGATTATTTACTACATTGTTCTAAGGACTCGTTATTTGTGGGAAAAGTCTGTATTTCCTGCTTTGTGGTAAAGTAATCATAATCGGATGTATGGACTCCCTGTGTTGTTTTATGCAGTATTACCTCTATGCAGTAAACCTGCACACACTTTAATACCTAATGGAGTATTACCAGGTGGCTTTAAATAATTATATTCAGTAAAATGTGCAGAAAAAGAGTAATCATGTTTTACCATACTTCCAAATGAGAGTCTAGAAATAAGGACATGTTGAGAGGTGGAAGGAAAGACAATTATTTACAATTTGTTTGATTGACGACATGTAGAAGTGTGCATGGGCGACTATCAATTATGGATAACTATTATAACAGAGGGTTCAGAGTCATATCTGATTGACAAAGAGAGCCAGACTCAGAGGTGGAATATTGCCCCTTGGTTGACAGTCACCCATGTACATTTTTATGTTCGATATGGGTGTTTATCGGGTGAGTACACTCTTCCAAAGAAAAGGTAGGGTACTTTCCTCAAAAGTTCCTGGTTTAGCGTGGCCTGAATGTAGGTGGGCCTAAAGTGGGCTACTGTGAGGCATCAGGAGTTAGTAGGAAAATTCATGTAGCTTGCAATGGGGCGAGTCATAAAAAAGTAAACAATCAAGAATACATTTATGCATTCGTCTTGGCCTTCATGCAAAGTCTGCCTGAAGTGGCTTGCTGCAGGTGTGTAAAAGCGCATCTGAAAAAAATCCCTTATTTACAAAGTGGTGTGATCGGGGGTGTGCTCCCCAGCACCATATCTCTCTACCAGGCCTGCTTTTTTGCAGATAAGGGTCTTTTTAAATGTCTGACCTGCTTTACTGTGCCTGAATTAGAAACGTGCAGACAAAGCTTGAATGATTCCACATGTTTCCACATCTACGCCTACGAAATAGTGCAGGACATGTAAAATTAGCTTTTCTGGCTTCAGACCCTTTACATGCACGGGCCCATAGCATAGGTTGATGTAAGGATTACTGGGCTCATGCCAGACCCTGAAATTTGCAAAGGTGGTGGACTATGGTGCATTTTCAATCCCAGTCCAGCAATTCTTCATGCATGTGGTTTCTTTCGATCAATAGATCTGCATGCACCACATATGTTGGCAGAATAGCATAAGAAGATTGCCTGTTGCTTTTTGTGGCCACTGTCTACAATTTTATGTGACTTTGAACTGTAGAGTTTGCCCAAGATCACAACACTCCAGAGCAATGCATGCAACCTGTCCAGCTCCCAGTGCTGATTGCTCCAACCCCCATGTCCCCTCACCCCGCGGGTTATGTGAATGGCAGATTCATAGACATTCCCACTTAAACTCTGAGAGGTTAACACAGATGAAGGAGCTCAAAATAAATATTGCTTGACTGTTCTTCCCCATGCTACCATGATATATATTAATTACTGTTTATTTCTGTCCAGTGGATCTGGCATTAGAAAATACTGGGGGTCTTAAGTGCTGTTTTGATGAACAAGTGGCACCAAAACATATTCAGGGCTTAGTAATCACATGTAATTTGTCAACTCATAACTTACCCATGAAACCACTGTGATGATCAGACTACCTGTCAATCCAATTAGTGCCCCCTCCAGAATCTGCAATCCTGCCTGGAATTCCCTTTAACTGCTGGGTGTGGATAGTTGAAACATGTGGGCCCTTGTTAATCTGACATCATTCAGTCAGGCTAACATTCCGTATTTGGAAAGGTCCATTAATGTACAAGATGCCAAAACTAAAGATCAATTGGGGGTATCATGTTGAATTCTGATAATCATCATATGCTACATTAGAACAAGGGGATCATTAAGCTGAAATGTAGTTGTCAAAGGCTTGATTGAGTGTAATGGAATAGAGGTTTCAAGTGACATGATGTGTATTGAGATGTATTAGATAACTGTTCCTCATTCTGTAATTTACCAGATGTATGGCCACGCGCCTCACAGACCTCATTATGGATATTAGGTCAAGACTTCAATTTTATAGCAGGCCTTATTATATTTTGAGTAAGGCGATTGTATTGCTATAAATAGTATCAGCAATAAATATCAACCTTGAATAACACAAGAAAGTACCAGAAAACAAGGATAAAATCTACTGGAAAACTGAAATGGCATGTGCTCAACACGCCTTTGGACTAGACTGCCGTAAAGAACAAGTGTAGAGGACAATTCCCAAAGGAGTGAGAGACTAAATAAATCACATCACACAGTGATAAAGCTTCAGTGTCAGATGAGCTGAAACCTACCCAACAAACTTCCCACCAGAATGAACATAAGGAACAAACACTCATCTATTAACTTCGCCAAACGGATGACCTGACACCCGCACAATAAGTAAAATGCCACCAAGAAGACAAGGGACAAACAGGTAACAAGATACAAACCTACAGCAGAACTAAAATGCCATTTACTCAAACGCTGGACTAGTATGGCATACATGCACAGCTCATTAAGTCTGAAAGAACAATATTTTTGCAATGCCACCCAAAACCAAAATAAAGGTAAATAGCCATCAAAAAAAGACCGTTGAGGAAGATCCTAGCATGATAAAACACATTTTGCAAGCTGGCAGAAAAAACACAACCCACATGCCTACCAACCACACCAACACACATGGCTAGACAAAACCCTTTCCCCACACCAAAGCAGTCACAATGCCACATAGCTTGAATCAAATTGCAAACATCACCCACCAGCCAAAGCAACCTAACTAATCCGCTTCTTCATCACCAGTGTACAAATCACTATCCAGCTAGGAAACAGACACACACAGGCTGCAGTTGCTCCTGGTTTCACATGTACCAACTGTTAACCAGAGTTTGAGAGGCAGGGTTGATAGCAACCCATGGACCTCACCCAGTACATTGCAATTAATTAGCATGTTTACTGGGATGTCGAGCTATGTTTCAAGCTTATACTGGCTATCAAAGATGGATGATGATGATATATAGTAATAGCCCCCCTCTTTCTTTACATTCTGTCTTTAGGAGTTCAATTGAAACCTCCATGTGTGGCACTGGATTACATGGTGGAGACAAAGGAAATTGAGTTCTTCCCCTGAAGAAAGTTTGTGCAATCAGTGCAATAAAGAACTGAAACATGTCGGGATTTGTGTTAGCCTGAGTTAAAATTCTCAGAGTTTGGAAGAGTTGTTCAAAGCCATTCATGTGTTTTGTACTGTTTTTTATTATTATAGGTGGGTATATGTATGTGAAATTAGTGATTTGTACTGTTTTTATATCTACCATGTTTTGTTGTGTTGGATCATATTCATGCAAAACATTTTTATGAGTTTTTTATCTTTGTGTAAGACTTTATTAAAATCATTTTTCGATACTGTGGACAAGCATCATGTACTATTTTTTCAAGACTAGAGGTACAGGGAGGGTTTGTTTTAGCATCAGATCGTCTATATAGATCAGCAATTTTGAAATCATTGAAACTTTCTCCTTTATATATAAACAGTTGTGGTCACCCCCGGAGCGTGCGAGAGAGGGAGTATTCGAAAGGGGTATTGTTTGCCTTTAGTAAGGTGGACAACTGTTAACCACAGCACTTGAGGCCTCATTCGAACTGGGTGGTATCCCAGTGGCAAATCTGCCGGAATACCACCCAACTGAATTACTGTTGCTGCCACTTGGTCTGGCAGAATTACCACTGTGGAGGTGGTGGTGTAAGTCCCATTTTTTTTGTCCATTGGACTCAATGGTGCTTTTTTGGTGGAATTGCAGCCGCAGAATTTCCGGTGCAGTACTTCCAACAATTCTGCTGATTTTTCAGTGGTGAGTGGGAGGATTCACCTCTAGGATTTTTCTGGAGGTAAATCCTCCACTCTAGGCCCGACCTCATAATTTGGCATAGTGGTAAAGTTGGCGGTAACAGATTTACTGCCAATTTTACCACTCAAAGCCATACTTTTAATGAATCCAAACTTGTCTTTTCCCTCTGCTCCACTAACTATTCCACTCCCCACATTTCTCCTATCGGATCGATGTGAGTGCCTGGAGACCATGACAACTATAGCAGTACCCGTTACAAATCACAATACCATAACATGACATTTTAAGTCAATTATTATTTTACATATGAACATTTTGAGAAAATGGAAAACATCTTTTCCTTGTGTTACATCATACTTAATGAAGTGAGTTATTGGAATGTTTTTATCATGAAAACATATGCTCAAATGCAAGGTCATATTACATAATTTTATAGAATATTGCAAGCTATTTTAGACTATAACATCTCATTGGAATAACATCTTAGATTACAGACATGCACCCCTACAACCACACCCATATTCCATCACCGGCATCCCTTTTTATTATTTTTATTATTATGGTATTTATTGAGCGCTGGCCTAGCTTTCGAGAAGCAATTTACAGAGGTATACAACAATTCAGATACATAAGGAGTGCTTTACAGAGGTATACAACAGTACCGATGCATAACGGAGTGCTTATTAGAGGTAACAGCAGAACAGATATACAGCGGGGGTCAGGATACAGAGGGCCACGGAGGAGGTGTACAGGTGTCCTGGGTGGTGGGGAGGAGAGGGTTGAGCAGCATCTAGCAAGTCAGGTGGCGCGAGGGGCGATGTGATGGCCTAGGTGTTAAGCCAGAATGATTCCTTGAAAAGGTGGGTCTTTAGTTATTTTCTGAATTGTAGGAATGTGGGCGCAAGTCTGATGCTGACAGGGAGTAGGGGGTAGGTTTCATAGTCTTGGGGCAGAAAAGGCTTGTGTTCTGGTCCTTTCCTTTTTGCAGCGGCAGATTTCAAGTCTGCATGTATCCTGGCTTCTGGTGGTCCGCTGACCGCTGGAGATGGAGAGTTGCTCCACAAGGTAGTTGGGTGACTTGAGGGCAACTGCCTTATAGATGATGCAGCAAGACTTGAAGGTGATTTGTGCATGCAGCGGGAGCCAGTGAAGGCTGATGAGGGCCTTTGCCCTCAGAATGTGTTGGGCTTATTGTAATCTCACTCTTTCTTATTACCGTTTACCCTAACCTTACCCATTTCCCATTTGCTCCTCTTCTAGCCTCACCTTTCCTTATCCAGAGATGGAGGTCTCACAACACCCTTGCAGAGTCACAACACATTATATACTCTTTCAATGCAAGGTACTGTAAGACCACTACGATGGAGACAGGTGGAGTACAAATAACACATAACATTGTATAACATAACATAGCATATGACATGTTCCTATGTCGTTTGTGTGTCGGGTTAAAGGAGTCCTGGTCCCCACAGCAGCTATATAAATGTCCAAGATGCCTGTAACAGATAAATGTGCAAAACACAGCAGCAACTAATTAAGAGGTGGGACCCATGGGAGACAGGTGCTGCTATGGAGGTGCTATAAAAACAGTGTAGAAATAAAATGATAATTGAAATGTTGATATAAATATAATCATCAAGTTATCAGATAACACGTCCAGTGAATGTGCGCTCTCTCTCTCTCTCTTACACGCACACACACGTACACACACCACAGTGCGAACAACAAAGAAGGAAGATGCCAATTAGACAGAGCCCTGCAGTAGCAAATAGAACAGTACTTTATCAGTGCTTAGTGGCTTGTAATTAGATTCCCCTCCCCTTAAATAATTAATTGGGCGTATAATTATGTGTCAGAGGCAAAAGAGCTTGTGAAGTGCTGCATACCAAGCGGCTGACTTACACAATTTTGGTAAATGTCCTGATTTAATAAATGAATGTTCGCAAAGGTCTACTAAAACACATTTGCATGATATAAACTAACCTTGTTTATACACACTGCAAGTTCCATGATAAAACCTGGCAGTGCTTAATAAATAATGTTCTAAACTAAAGTTATTACTAGGGGTTCATGCACTTTAAATGTCAGTTCCAGACGTCATGATTCTTTATCCAGTAATGCTCTTTTAGGACAAGGGTCTGCAATCTGCGGATCTACTGGTGTTTTGGACTAAGACTCCCATGATCCCTCACCATTGACTGTGCTGGTTACGGTTGCTGGGAGGTGTAGCCAAAAGCATCAGGGAGCCAAAGGTTGCAGACCACTGCTTTAGGAGATTTCATGTTCATCAGAGGATGAGACATATCTGTGGCACCTGCTTTGACAATCCTGAACTTTTAATTATGAAGCTAATGGAAGGAAATGTGATCACATGTCTATGGTGTTGAACTTCAAACCTTTGAGCATGGAGTCATAATACCAACTACAGAACTTCAGTAAAGATGATGAGATTCTGTGCAAAACAACTTATCTCCCTGTTACTAAAACTTTAGATATGTAAAATGGAAAGGACATCTGCAATAACACTTGTGCATTTTCTAGTACTACCCAAGTACATGCTCCACCTCCTTCCACATCACACCCTATTTGCTATAACCTGCACCATGCACTGAATACTCTTCTAGGTTTCTAGTTATAGCACTGCATCTTGGAGATGCTTCTGCTTCAACACATGTTTTCTTCAGATGACTCTGCCACTCCTAGGCCTAGGAACTAGGTCTATGCTATATAAAATCCCAAATGCATCCTGAAACCTTGAGGGGCCCAAGCAGATCAACATTGTATTATCCGTATTAATGGCAAGTTTTGGTTTATATTAACCAGACTGGTTTGCATATGAACTACATTGATTTGACTATGACACATATTGGATGTGCCTTTGTGAGTAAGGCACTGGTTCTCAAATGCCTTAATGGATTCCATGCATGCTATTAGTTTATATACAATAGCCTTGATTTACAGTATCACTATCCTGGTTAATATATTGGAGAATTATATTGGGGCACATATCAAGCACATCAGTTTGTATGAGAAAGGATATGATTATGGGAATATGGTTTGCAATCAAAGCTAATTGAATCTGCTCTCTATATACTGGTTATATTAAGAGCACACTGGTATGCCTGTTCTGTGCTTTGGATAGTGTACAGTATATACTGTTATGTGCATACACAACGCACTGATTTGTGTGCAAACTATAACGTATTGATTTGCCCTAAAGGTACTGGTTCAAATGTATTAGATTATATGTCCATAATCGACTGGTGTGTTACTGTTTGGTCTGCACGTATAGGATACATGTTTGTATGCTTAACCTTCTACTCTGGATGTATAATACACTGGTGTATATACAAAACATATGGGTCTGCAGGCCATAGATCTTGGTTTGCCCACCTAATTTTCTGATTTGTTTGACTAATATAATGGTTATCATGCGGAAATATTGGCTCATAGGCATACTATACTGATTTATAGCAGTGTCATACTGGTTCACATGCATAATATGCTGCTTTACACAGAACACTACGAGTTTGCACGCATAATCTACCAGCATCCTTGGATGACATTCTGGTTCCAACTTGGTTTGCATACATATATTAATCATTTATGTTAATACTACAGTGCTATGAGGTCAGCATACATTGATTGATATGCAAATCTTGCTGGTATCAATCTTCTACATATTCATTTAAGAGAAATGTGTTAGGTTTCCTCATCGTGCTGGTAAATGAGTAGACAATCCATGGATTTGCATAAGCTCTACAGTGATTGAGGTGTTTGATACAATGGTTTGCATGTGCACTAGTATGGTTTGACTCATCAAGGTGCGTGGAAACAATGCCAGGGGTCAAATGGGTTTTTCAGGCTCCAGGCTCAGGTTGCCAGTTATCATAATCCAATATCTGCCAAGAATATGGTAACTGAACTTCAGGTCTGTTTGGCCCCTTATTTGGGACCTGTAGTATTTGATTAAACACCTGATGCCAATAATTTGCAGTGGATGGTCTTTTACATCTGTGATGATTCCCAACTCACTCAAACATGCTATTGTCTCCCCATCTTAAAAAAGACTCACTTGGATCCCTCCTTGCCAGAGAATTATCACCCTATTACCCTTTTGCCTGCTCTCATGAAGTTGTTGGAGGCTATTGTCACCCCACAACTTTCCAGGTTTTTGTACTCCAACTGCCGCCTACATTAGTTTCAATCCCGCTTCCACCCATGTATGGGCACTGAGACTGTGATGATTTCCATCCTGGATGACATTGCCTCATTTCAGCATCACAGAAAGGTCAGAGTTTTGATTCCCCTTGACCTGTCTGCAGCTTTTGATGCTGTTGACCATGAAACTTTATTGCAAAGGTTGGAGAGTTTTGGGATTGTAGGTTACCCACTCCAATGGTTCATATCATTCTTGTCTGACCGGTTTCAGACAGTGGCACTGCCTCCGTTCAAATCTTCTCCAGTGGCACCGACTTGCGGTGTCCCTCAGGGCTCTGTCCTGTCCCCGCTTCTGTTTAAACTGTATCTGTGTCCACTGGCCGAACTAATTGCTGAGCATGGGATGCGGTTTTACACCTACGCAGACGATACGCTCATAGTTTTTCATCTAAATGCTCCAGGGTTGTATCCTCCCTTCAAACTGCAGAACTGTTTATCTGGCATTGGGGATTGGTTGGCTACAAACTGGCAAAAACTCAATGGTGATAAAACAGAGCTGTTGGTGGTGGGCTCTCAAGCTTCTTCATCCCCATGGAGTGCCGAATACTGGCCTCCCTCCCTGGGACCTTATCCCCCATCTGTGGATGCTGCAAACAGTCTTGGAATTAAACTTCTCTTCAGTGGCTCCAGAAAAGTGCAAATTTCCTGTTTGACAAATGCGCTTTGCTAAACTCAAATATTTAAAAACAATTCTGCCATTTCTTCCTCCTGAGGTTCAGACCAATGTGGTTACTTCTTCCATCATGAGGTCCATGGACCACTGTAATGGCATCTACTTGGGGCAACCTACCTTCCTGCTCCAGCGCCTACAGGTTCTACAGAGCTCTGCGGTGCGGCTGGCTTTGGGTGCCCGAAGTTTGTCTCATTCTTTGGCTTTGCTTCACCAGCTGCACTGGTTCCCCATTTAGTAATGGATTAAGTTCTCGATACTTTGCCTGGTCGATCATGCCATCTGTAATACTGGAGCAGAATATCTGTGCTGTAAACTGACTTTATACAAGCCGGTTGGAACCTTGTGGTCTTTCTCACAAATCCTACTGTGATCCCGAACTACTGTAGGGTTCGAGCCGAGGGCCATTCCTTTACAGTCTTGGCTCCTACCAGTTAGAATTCACTTCCCCTGTCCCTCTGTGAGTTTACAGATCAACTTCAGTTTCGAAGAAAGCTGAAAACGTATTTTTTTTCACCTTGAGGTAACCTGATCAGCTGTTTTTTCCCCCTATTTTTGTCGCTTAGGGTCTAGATGCTGTTTGGCCTTAGTCTGCGTTCTACAAATGCCCATACAATACAATAAAATACAATACAATACAATACAATGACTATAAATGACAGAGTCATCTGGTCACTTTATACATTTATTACTTTGATTAGAGGGTCTGTGTGGTGGTTATAGTTACTTTTAATGTTGTCTGTTTGTTGTCTTCTGCTGATGTTAATCTTTTGCACAACTTTCCCACCTTCCTACTGATTAGCAATCCCATGTTTCAGTCAGATATGCCAGGAGTTTTACATTACTTGGCTGTAGCACTTTGGAAGGAACTTTACTAGACCATACAGCAAACATGAGGGGGATTTCTATTAAAATATTAATTCACCCATCATATTTTTCGAGACTTTGCAAGGCGCACATGGTGATTTCCTGGCCCCTGATCCATGATGGATGATTCGTGGTTTACTGTCAATGTGCTTCCAAAATACTCTTGTTTCACAAAATGTCAAGAAAAAAAGTAGGGAAAGTTTACGTCCATGTTGTGCAACTTGTAAAGTTTAATTTTTTTTCTCACAAGTGCAACTTTATTGTGAGATTGGTTTGTGTACAATTTCACTGAGTTGTCAAAAAGTGAAAAGAATACATCACTATGAAAACCCTTCTCCTACCAGAGGCGTTACTATGGAGGGGTGGTTGAGAGGGCTTTAGCCCCTGATCTTTTGGTTGTTGCCCCTGATAGAATTTCAGGTGCTACAACCAAAAGTGTAGCTAGCCCCGAGTCTCGACAGTCCCGACATTAGCGTAGCCCCTGATCTTTTACACACCTAGCAACACCCCTGTCTTCTACTATAAAATGGCCACCCGTGAACATTATCGTATAAATGTGAACTTTTAAAAAGCAATGATTATAGTAAGTTAAAGACTTGGGATATGCCAATATTTGATTTTCACCCTTTTTGCAGGGCACATATGAACTACAAAGTGGCCTAAATGAATATAATTCAAGCCTTATATTCATTTCTCTGCATACCTACTGATTCTCATATGGCCTTGGGAAACATGAGGTTGCAGGTTTATACACAGTAGCAGTAATGACTGGGAATGTCTGGAATGCAGCGCAATTGTAGGCCATTGTAAAGAAATAACATTTTGTCATCATTTGCATGAAACAGCACAACTAGGTCTCAATTTAAAAGAACTTGTAGTAGCATTGCTTTTGCTAGATCTCGGCTTCCAGTCCTTCTGAGCCTGTGTTGTAGACACCATTCAGTAAAGAGACTGGGATACTAACAAAAGGCCAGCGGATTAAACAGACAGATGGAACTTCTTCCAGCCAGGTGGATTACATGCAGTGCAATGGCCATCTGCCAGTATTATGTGCAGCTGAAACTTGCCATTGCATTTAGGACTGGTGAATTCAGGTTTTCTGGGAAGCATGATATCAAATGCCATTTGTATGATGAGATACGTGGTGGAAATAAAGCTCAGATGGGTCTCAAGAGGGTAGTTAGGGAATTGTAATTGGTTATTTATAATGCACTTAATACCCAGAGGTTTCTAAGTGCAGATCCGGGGATCGAACCTGTGTTGTTCCACGTCATCTTGCATCCAAGGCGAGCGTGTTTCCCCTGAGCTATCCTCCCGGCCCATATAGTCCTTGTGTACTGCACAGATTCTTTGTCAATAAAGTGGCTCACACTAATTTTGTTAATGATACTGCTCTTGTTCAAGGGTATGTGTGCTCATCGTCTGCCATTGGTGTGTCCTTCTGACACAGAAAATGCAAAGATACAAGTTGAATTACAGAAAGCAACAACTAAGTTTCAGAAGGAATCACCACAGTGTTTCAAATAGAAATTCAGCAAAGGGCTTTAATGTATATGTCTAGAAAACTGGTGATGATCATATAAAGATCAACACCATCTTTCTAGATTCCCGAGGCTGCTTGCAGAGGTCAGGTGAGCCACAAGAATGAATCCGGGACAATCTACGGGCTGATCACATGACCACTGAGCCTGGAACAACCATCTTTTAAGGGGTTTTCCTTTCTTAGAAGGGGCTTCAACTGGGCTGAGAGAAATATCAATCTCAGCCTGACACCATCAGCGGCAATGATTCCAGCTGCTTGATGCTCCCTGAAGATGATCCAGAGGCTGATCACGTGACCACTGACAAGCATGATTAACAAACTTACTTCAGGGTGTCCATCCCAATGGGCATCCAGCTAAAGGCAAAACGTAAAGGGCATCAATAACATAGATGTCCATTACCTGTAATATGGATAATACAAAAGACCTGATAGTTTCTGTAGCAAAGCGCCTAAGAGACAACTGTTTCAGAGTAACTTGGCGACTTCCAATATAAAAACAATGTTTTTGTCCTTTTAGATTACATTTTTTATTTTTTATTTTTCTCCATATTTATGTATCTATTCCTTCAAAAATCAAAATGGATTATTGGTCATAATCACTTGTATTGTTTCACTCTTCAAAATTCAGAATTGTGCATTTTTCATTTTGAATTATATATATTCCTCTTGACTCTTAAGGTCACTTCATGTATATTTGCACTTAAATCATATGTTTTCCTCTTGATTCATCGCCTCCACATGTATTTCACCGTGCTCTGGTGGATCTTAAGGAGGATTTGCATAATATTTATCACAAAGTGGTTTCTTTATCATAAGGTGATTCCAATGAAGTCACCCCTTAAATAAGATTGAGAATTGCTTCTCATTTTTTGTCAACACTTTCAGTGTTCAATTGAACTGAAAATCACCCAAACCTGTCCTAAATTTTGCATGGTGATATGTGTAGTGAATTCTTAGTTTCCTGGTGACATTTTCAAATTCCTGAAATCACACGAATATATATGTATACAATGGATATAACCTCAATAATAGTGTATATTTATAATAAAAGGATCTTGCTTATAGATCCCTACTAGTCCACCGCATAGCACAACTCTGCAATGTCTCAATCTCAACTTGCTTGTACGCCATGGAGCTCATTAAAGCAATGGCTAGACCACTCCCGTAAAATAGTAATCTTGAAGAAAAGGACCCAGATCACAATAAACCAATATCTAATCCAACATTTATAGAAAACAGCTTGGAAATTCTAGCATTCAACCAATTCACCCAATTCTCAGAAATGCACAACCTCCTCCACAAAAATCAAGATGGAATCAGACCCCACAGAAGCATCGAAACAGTACTTGTATGCACAAGAGAGTACATCCTTTATGCTCTAGATAGCTACACTCATTACTGCCTGATCATTCTATACGTCTATCCAGCATTTGACACTACCAGACTACATCTCACAAGAACCCAACTTCAACACCTTCAAAAACTATCCAAAGAATGGTACACTGCCAACCTTCAATTACAAACCTAACACACGATCTGCTTCAACCTACATGCACATTCACTTGCATGACTCCAAACCCTCCTTCATCCGGACACACCCTGTTTCAACTATATAAGAATGTATACATCCCAGATGCCCCTGCCTACTCTTCCTCCTTCAACCTTAGTCAATACTGGTCGTGCCACACCATCTCTCCATCCTTCCATCTCTCTTTTACAATAGTTCTAAACTCATATGTACTTTTAGACCCCATACCACTGGCATGAAAGCTATACAAGATACAGATAAAAATGCCCAGTTTAAAAACATGTGAAGTACATCATGCACAAAGTATTTGAAATGTACATGTGCAAGGAAGTATTGTGATGTTAGCAACGTGTTGTGCAAGAGAAAAATCGAATTTCAGCCTGCATTATTTCTGTTTATTACTTTACAGGACTAAGAATAAGCATTATAAAATCAAAACCTGCAGAAAATCACAGTTTAACTCTTTGACAGGAGGTTGATTGAAATAAACATGTTATAATGTTGCCCTGTTTAAAGTGACAATTGGAATGTGGAAATATATACAATCATTTGAGTTTAAAGGCTACATTTGTGAATAAAACAGCCACTTTGGCCTTGATAGAAACATTTCAATTCCTCCCCCATACAATTACAGGATTGGGGGATGGCTTCTCCAGAAGAAGAGAAACTCGGCTGTGAAGCTGGACCATAAAATATTATGCTACTCCTGAATCAGCAAATTATCAAATGCTTGTTTTGTTCTAAAATAAGCCTTGTGAATAACACAAATGATGCTCATTTACAGCCTCTATTTGTTATTGGGGTCAATGCAAACTTTCCCCAAAGATACAAGAAATATATTATGGGCAGTGGTCTCCACCAAAGTAATCAAACTGTCCCATCAGCCAGGCCATTTCAGGAGGACGTGATTTACAGTTATTGAGACATGTTGTCTGTCATCGGTGGCAGCCAGCTCATGTAACAACCCAAGGGTGCCGAGCTTTCCTTCTCCTCAACAAACATTTGTCATTTCAACCATTCCTCCAGGGAGTCATAAATGGCCAGCTCTGAATCCTCAAAGGAACTTAACGATTGGGCTGTTACCAGGCCAAAAATTGGAGATGCCATTTAATATTTTGTTAATAAAGCAATAAATTGCCTCTTTGACTTTTACATATGGCATACTGTTTTCTTCATAAATACCTTTTGACAGGAATAGAAACATACTTTTAAAAAAATTGTGCAAGCTGGAAAACGCACCAGCTGAATGTAAAACAATGTTTTTTCTGATATTGTGTTAATTATGCAAATTATATCATTGTGTCTGTTTTTGGACAGAACCATCACACAATATGTGTGCAGGCGAGGCCGTTACGTTGGGCTGGGAGTATGGTTTTTGTGGCAAAGTATCAGAGCATAAACATCAAAAATCTGTCACAGGCAAATCACGGCATGCTGAAATGAGACTAGCATCATTGGATTCACTTGGTGGGAGCAATCTGACAAACTGATTAATAACATGATCCTATGTGAGGAACATGATGTTTCAGGCAACCATAATTGTTTAATGTAGAAATATCCAAGATGCAAAAACAAAGAGGTTATGGTTGGGAGGTTTGGAATTAAGCCTAACATCTGAGGCCAAAACAAGTCTGGGGTTTCTTGTGGTCTTGTGCAGAGGGGATGTGCCCATGAGGTTCAGGCTGGACTGCCCCTCTTGGGGCGGGACCAAGCCTGATTTGCATATGGTATTTCTCCTTTCTGTAATGGCTTGGCAGTCAAACAACAATGGTATGGAGGGTTGCCCAGAGCAATGTCAATCACATACACTGATCAACTAGATTAGAGAAATGATTTCACTTCTAAAGGGAGGGGCTTCTAATCAATAAAGGTCCAAAACCATAGATCTGGGGACTCACTCTCTCACTCACTTACTCACTCACTCACTCACTCACTCACTCACTCACTCACTGGGGTGGACCCACTGACTGGTTAAAGGAAAGAAAGGAAAATTGACAACAACCGAAAGGAGAATGGAATATATTTCTTTCCTTTGGACCAATTTTGGATTAGAAGCAATGCACTGTAAGAGAGGCCCATCAGCAGTTAGGACCACAGGCCTTCATCAGTGGAAAGGCCCAATACAGAAAGAGAGAAACCAAGATGTTAAGGAAGCTGACCCATATTGCTGACCAATGCCCACCTGTTGCCAGAGGGGGACAATGGAATCAGTTCTTAACAGGGTACCCAACTTTTCTTTGAGCCATCCAAAAGACAGGTTATATAAGTGTAATGTTAAGGGGAAATATAATGAGTGAAGGGAGGTATGCTCTAAAGGGGAATACATTAAATGGTGACCCCCTTTGTTTGTGAGAGACTGGTTAATGTCTGCTTGCTTATTTTTCCAGGTAACACTTGCTGCAGGGGCACTTTGAAGCTCTGTTATGTCCCAGGGTCCATCAAGTCCAAGTTAAGAGAGCTACTGGCTTGGCAGAGCAGTTCCTGGGAGAGGTTCTGGTAGGAATCCAGACTTTCAGGTAAGTGCAGGTAAGTCTTGCATATCTTTGGAGACCAGGTTAAAGGCTTGGCTGGTGTAGCATTGGTGCAGTGTTGTAAGCAAAATGCTAAGCATGTGTGTTGGGAGAGGCAGGACTTAGACAGAGGCCCAGGTAAAATGGGCACTGTGTTTTTGCAGTTCTTGCGGTATTACGTGAGGAAATTAAGTCTTGCAGGACTTCCGTTCCAGGGTGTGGGATTTCAGCTACCGGGCAAGTTCCGTGGCGGTGCCAACATGGGCCATCACCATGTGGGTAAAGGACTTTGTGTGGCCTATAGTAGTTAATGCTGGACTTTTGGGTGGCTTTGGGTGCCTTTGTGAGCCTGTGGGTGCCCTTGTTAGCTTTGTCCCCTGCCTGTGCGTGTGTTAGCCCTGCAACTATGACAATGAGGGATAGTGCATGGTAAAAGTCACAAATGGAAAGGAAAGTGCGCAAGGGCCACACTTTTATTGTTGACCATACAAAAGAAAGTACATCATCTGAAAGCCAAGTCTATGTTTTCAAGGGTTATTTATGTCACATTTATGGGCCTTTGTAAAGCACCCATATTTCACTGTTGTGGTTTTGAAGGGCTCTTGCTATTCCTGAGGTTGTTAGCAAATGTCTGCGTGCATGGATCCAAAGATGCACCATGGGAATGTGTCATTGGTTTATTGTGTTGCATGTTCTAGGTGAGGAAGATCAGAGAATTAGCTGTGATTCTAATGCTGCATTCTTCTCCCCATGTGATTACTGTTCAACTCGAGCCATGAGTTATAATGACCCCTCCCAAGGTCTATAAGGCTATAATGTCACACTGCCAGCTGCACCTCCTTAGAGGTATTCTTCCTTTCCTCTCCTTCCCCCCAGAAGCTCACTGTCTCCAGAGCCCTAGTTCTCTCTAAGCTGGACTAATGTAACAGCCTCTATCTAAATCTGCCTGCCTCTACTCTCCGCCCTCTGCACCTCATCCAGAACAGGACTGCAAGACTTGTTCTTGGCCTCAAGCCCAGGGACCGTATCTCTCCAGGACTGAAATCTCTTCACTGGCTCCCAGTGGCTGCGAGGATTAAGTTTGAAACCCTCTGCATTATCCACAAGCCCTTCTGGGGCCTGGGGCCGAAATACCTTCAACTCTCCCTTCCTAAATATCTTCCTTCTCGAGCTCTTCGCTCATCCGCCTCCAACTCCCTCGGTTCAGCCGCTTCTCCAAGCAATGAATTGGGGGTAGATCTCTCTCCGCGGCAGAGTCCTCCCTCTGGAACAGCCTTCCTGCCTCCCTGAAACTCGAGGACAACCATCTCCGGTTCCGGAAGCACCTCAAAACCTTCTTCTTTGCTTCTGCTTTCTCTCCCCCTCTCCCCTGCTAAATTCCTGATTGAAACTACACTGAATCGGCACCGGGCCACTCTCACTGATCTTGGTCCCTGGCCCAGCCACATGCCCCTGGCACTGCCTCCCTGGCAACCAATGCACCGCGGGACTGTCTCTGTATCCCTACAGCCCCCCTCCGAGCACTTGTTCTGCACTTACCTTGCACTTGTCACCAGCTGGCCCCTTTATTTATTTATTTATTTATTTATTTATCCTATTATTCCACTATCCCATGTACTGCACTTTCCCCTCTCCCTTGCCCCTAGCACTTTCCCTTCCCCCCTTCCCATGCACTTGTGCGATCTGAATGACACCTGGCCTAGTAAGGTCGTTGTCTGTCTTCCTTTTGTCCCCCCTCCCTGCCTCGTCGCGCCTTGAAACACTTGTATATAGGCGCGTCATAAATGCCATATCATATCATATCATATCATATCAATGTTGGTAGCAATACATGTTTTGGAGTTTTGGTGGTGAAGTAAACACGTTACTTGAATAGTGAGTAAAGTAAATAGAGTGATTTTGGGAACAAACTAGAGATTGGATAGCAGAGCTGACATCATTTGAATGACTGACCCCCATACAGATTGGATACCAGCTCATTGAGAGAACGATGACTAATCTAGGTCTAGAATTTCGTCTCCAGATAGCCACCTGAAAAGAGGGTTTGCTGGTGAAAGGATCACAGACTGACTGAGACCCCGCTGAGTCTCCAAAATAAGAAGCCACATTCAAAAGGTAAATTAAACCCTAATAAACCTCAAAATATCCATATAGATTGACATATAGGTTGACCAGTGTACATCTGGGAAAGTAAAGGGCAGGGAGAATCCAGGGGAATGGGAACACAGGTACTGGTATTTAAATGCTGGGTGTTCTTTTAGTTACATTGAACACAAAGTGAAATGTTATTTCTTTAAAGCCCAATATACTTTGCTTTGAGAAATGAAATTTAAAACTAAATGCTTTTGGGTGCCATTTTAATGCAACATTTCCATTGTAAAATTAAGTACTATTCAATTTATAACTAGTGGCTTAAGCCGGAGTACAGTCATTTTGGATTATAGTGTGAGTCATGACACACTATTGTCTGAGATGTATTATGCATTAATGTAGCTAGGGGATGTCATAGTTATAGGTTAGATTTTTGTGCAACAACAAATAGTATATGGAATTAATTATATTGAATAGGAATTGTGCAAACTCAATGTGTAATGTTGAGGGGCTTTTTTTTTTACCTTGTACATGTTATGGGGAAAAAGTATTCTACAAACCAAAAGCCATGCAGGCTGAAAACTATACACAAGCCCATTTTAAAGCTGTTCATGTATACATTGATTGGTGTTGGCACATGGCAAATAGATTGAAAACAGTGACCCAGGGGAATTGAAACCTGCATACTTGTATTCAAAATCTCACACACACACACACACACACACGCACACATGCGCGCACACACACACACACACACACACACACACACACATAGACTGAATGTCACACACTAATATGACATCCTTAGAAGACTGCACATACATGTATTCAGAACAGAGTAAACAAATCCCTAATAGAATTTTCGAATTCAAATCTACAGGAGCCACATTAAGTTTACCATTGTCTACATTATATGACCTGCACATAGCCAAAACATTCACTACCTCACACTTGCATGGGGGTGTTGGTTGATTGCAAATGTTCTCTAAATGTACGTCATTCAAGCAACTTTATCTGATGCTATACTTGTCTTGATACGGAAGACATTTTGATGTTTAAATACACTTGCATCATGTTTAAATACACTTTGCACGGTTCCATGAATCCAGATTTGTGTCGGCAGTGCAAAGTCCCTTTTCAGTAGTGCAAATTCACTTGGAACCAGACAAATATTCCATGAACCGGGCCGCAAACCTGAAAAGCTGAGTACACCTTCACAGAGTGAATTCCATTAAACTCGTTAGGCACCACACGTCTATTATTTATAGTTGTTGCTGCATGCAGAGCTTATTTTGAAATGCATGACCACACGTTTCGAACTCAGCTAGGCTCTAGCCCTACACGGTCACAGCCAAAGCCTATTTGTGCTGTTGCATCATGCATAAGTATGCTACATAAGAAGACCTGCTTACCAACCTTGATTCTAACACCCTGTGCGTTCTCATCTTGCTTAATCTCTCTTCTGCCTTTGACACTGTCAACCAGGCCATCATGGTCAACTGTCTCCGTGATAACCTGGGTATTACTGATCAGGCTCTGGTGTGGCTGACTTCTTTCCTCTCCAACCGACCCTCCCAGGTCCAACTTGGGTCCTTCCTCCCTGACAACTTTTTCTCTACAGGTGGTGTCCCCCAGGGATCTAACCTCTCTTCCTGGCTGTTCAACCAATATCTTGCACTCCTTGCCCACTGCATTGCCGCTCTCTGTCCCAACTTTCAGTGCTATGTGGATGATACCCAGCGCATTTTCAGGCTACCCTCTGCCTCCTCCTCTCCTTCCCTCATCTCTGACTGTCTGTCTGCCATCCAGGAGTGGTGTGCTGCCAACAACCTCTGCCTTAATGCCAGTAAGACTGAGATTCTACTCATCGGCACACACACTCCCTACTTCCCTGCAGCTCTCTGGCCGGCCTCTCTTGGCCCTCTTCCTACTCCCACCTGCAACACTAAAAACCTTGGGGTCATTTTATACTCTGCACTCTCCTTCTCCCCTCATATCTCTGACGTCTCTAACAAGTCACACTACCAGCTGCACCTCCTTAGAGGTATTATTCCTTTCCTCTCCTTCCCCCAGAAGCTCACTTTCTCCAGAGCCCTGGTCCTCTCTAGGCTGGACTATTGTAACAGTCTCTATCTAAATCTGCCTGCCTCTACTCTCCGCCCTCTGCAACTTATCCAGAACAGGACTGCGAGACTTGTCCTTGGCCTCAAGCCCAGGGATCTTATCTCTCCGTGACTGAAATCTCTTTACTGGCTCCCAGTGGCTGCAAGGATTAAGTTCAAAACCCTCTGCATTGTACACAAGGCCTTCTGGGGTCTGGGCCGCAATACCTTCAACTCCCTCTTCCTAAATATCTTCCTTCTCGAGCCCTTTGCTCATCCGCCTCCAACTCCCTCAGGGTCAGTCGCTTCTCCAAGCAACGAGTTGGTGGCAGATCACTCTCTTTGGTAGGGACCTCTCTCAGGAACTGCCTTCCTGCCTCTCTGAAACTTGAGGAGAACCATCTCTGGTTCCGGAAACACCTCAAAACCTTCCTCTTTGCTTCTGCTTTCTAGCCCCCTCTCCCCTGCTGAATTCCTGACCGAAACTGCACTGGTTACCTGGCCACCCTTTCTGATCTCTGGCCCAGGCCCCGTCAATTGCCCACCTGCACTGCCTCCCTGGCAACCCCTCCACCTGGGGATTGCTGTTCTGTATCCCTACAGTCCCCCTACCAGCACTTATGTCTGCATTTCCTTGCACTTGCCACCAACTGGCCGTTTTATTTATATTATTTGTTTCACTTTCTGATGTACTGCACTTTCCCCTCTCCCTTCTCCTCCGCACTTTTCCTTTTTCCCCCCTTCCCATGCACTTGCGCGATCTGAATGACAACTGGCCTAGTAGGATCGTTGTCTATTTTCCCTTTGTCCCCCCCCCGTTGCCTCGGGGCGGCTTGAAACACTTGTGTATAGGCGCGATATAAATGCCATATCATATCATATCATATCATGAAGACAGGAAGGGGAGATGCCGTTTAGCAGTTCTTTATCATGGTCGAATGTTATTTCACAAGCAATACTGCATTGAGGTCTTGGATGGCAGCATGCCAAGAGGGCCGTATGTTGATAGAACTTGTTAATTTGGGATTTTCACAACAGGTTTACGTTATGTCATCTTTATGAGAATGTTCATAAACATGAAGCTAGAAACTGGGCGGGACTCAATGAAACTGAGCTACCATTGTTTCTAGTTTTGGCTGCAGTCTAAGGGAGAAAGACTTCCAGGGGTATGGCTGGTTGTGTCTTCTCTAACTTGTGATGGGATGGGTTCATTTACAATTCGTCCACAGTGGATCAGGCCCGATTCATGGAATATTGGCCCAGTTCAAAGTGAATTTGCACTGCTGAAAAGTGACTTTGCACTGCCGACACAAACCCTGATTCATGGAACCGTGCAAAGTGTACTTTTGCCAGGCAATGTCCGGGAATGTGAGCGGATAGTCATTTATGCAGTAAAAAATGACTTTGCCCGGACTTTGCTTGCAAAAATACACTTTGCACTATTCCATGAATGAGGGTTGTGTCGCCAGCGCAAAGTCACTTTTCAGCAGTGCAAATTAACTTTGAACCGGGCAACTATTCCATGTGTTCCACATGCATTTATTCACCAAAGCCTGCGCAAGCCTGAACGGCTGCAGCTTCGTTTGGGATTCTGGTGATCAATCCATGGGGCTTTGCGATAAAGATGCTCAAGAAAGAAGGTTCGGTTTCCACAAAGCTCTTGGCTCCCACTCACGGTGACACAAATAACACACGGGGACGCAGGCGTCTCTTTATTCACTAGCTAATGGCAGCCTTTGCCGGCTCCTCCGGAAGTCCATTGTTCAATGCATGCTCGAGGTTGGAACTGCTGTCAGAACATTTTATTAGCCTCTCCAGTTTATTCTAAACAGCCAGAGATTCTCTCGGGAGACAGTAAAGTGCAATGTATACACAAAAGCTGCGATGACATCGGAAATCCATCGTGGCATTGACTGCACCTGCAGGTCGATCTCGGAGGACGGATAACAATGTTAATGTGTCTGTAATGGCGGCACTCCTTGCTGACTCAGGCCTTCATTTTCATTCTGGCGCTGTGCAGCACTCACTGGGCCCGATTCATGGAATATTTGCCCGGTTCAGAGTGAATTTGCACTGCTGAAAAGTGACTTTGCACTGCCGACACAAACCTTGATTCATGGAACCGTGCAAAGTGTATTTTTGCAGGGCAAAATCGAGGCAAAGTCATTTTGTACTGCAAAAATGACTATGCGCTGACTTTGCCCGACTGTGCCTGTCAAAAGTACACTTTGCACGGTTCCACGAATCAGAGTTTGTGTCGGCAGTGCAAAGTCACTTTTCAGCAGTGCAAAGTCACTTTGAAGCGGGCAATGTTCCATGAATCCGGCCCACTGTCTAGCGGATAGCACAGCGCTTGTTGAAGCGACATACAAGCAGCGCTACTTCATGTATTGCATGAAAGGTAGCGCTAAATGCAACATTTAAACTTTACTATCACCATGTATTAAAAGCTCTGCAACTCGACATCACTTTTGCTAACTACAAAAAGTAAAGGACATTAGTTGCATTTTTTCCATGATAAATCGGACACAGGTTACACGGTGACAGTAGGTATTTTATGTTGTGTCCCTCTTTATAGCATAACTTGCAGTGTTGTTGATTTGGGCGGAAACACTGTAGGTGGTGGGTGCGTTGGGGAAGAACACGTGGTTTCAATGCATCATGAGATACACTGTGTGCGGCATCATACATGTTCTATGTCCTTCATCCCTGTCACAGTGTCTAAAGTGTGCCAGTGTAGCTGCAGAAGATCTGAGGAACCTTGGGCAGCGTAGAGCACGTGTCTGCGGGTGGCAGTGTTAGCCGAGGGCATAAGTTGTCCTAGCAGGGGCGTGCAGCATTTGACTCTCCACATGTGTTGGCCTGCAACTCGCACCCGCCCCAGCAAACATAGTCAACGGTGAGGGATCAGGAGCTGTAGTCCAAAATATCTGGAGACCCACAGGTAGCAGACGCCGGCCCTAGTTCATAAAACATACAGTTCAGTGCGTATTTGCACCTGGCCAGTGTTTGCTTCTGGAATATGGCACTGGGCAGACTAAGCTCAGCGGCAAAGTGTCTGCAGCGCACGCCCGCATCTTAACAATGAAACTTGTGAGAAATGGGAATCGCAGCTAAAATGCTGTCCTTCTGTGGCCCAGTGGCGTGTTCAGAGAGTGGCTTTGGGTGGCACGTGCTACCCTTGGAATCTGATTGGCCACCACAGGTGCCACCCCATTATCCTAAACTATGGTCATTATGTGTGTGCGCGCTCGTACGTCATGCCACCCCTTTATAAGTCAGAGCCCCACTTGGGTGACTCTACTCAAAAGAGTCTGGACACGCCACTGCTGTGGCCTCCCTCTCTCACAAAGTAATATCTCTGTGTGGTATCTTATGGGCGAAGAACACCTCTGCAACCCTCTACCCTTCCAAACTAGCAAGGTTCTAAGTGTTAATGTGTCAAATCACCACCGTAGAAGTTCCAGAGCACCTGCGCGTGTCTGTGGAGTGGCGTTCAGTGTCACGGCTAACGGCACCCAGATCCTGGACTGATGGAGCGGAGAACATGAGCGATTGTGAGACATTAGGACGGAAAGCAGGAAAGAAATGCTGTCAACACAGGGACTGAGTAATGCTGCAAGGGGAAGCATGCGTCGCGAAAGCCTGGGTGCTGGCCACTTCTGTTAGCTGGACCATACTCATAGCTCTGCAAAATGGAGGAGGCACAGATGAACTAAGGTGTTGTGATATTTGGATTGTGTGACCTAACACCAATATCAATTCATTTTGTGAGCCAAAGTGCACATTTGAAGATAACCTCGCCGTCTGTCACCTATTGCTATTAGCACCCGAGCCCAAACGCAAACATTGTTCAAACGTTTGAAAGCCTCACTACCAGCAAATGTATTCCACGTTCACCTTTCTGGTTAACCGCCAAGTGCATTGTCAGTTTTCACTTAAAAAAGAACTTAATGCAGTTCTACTGCTCAACCAAACAGCGAGTGTCAGCGCAATACACAGCAAGCAGCTGTTCCATCGGGCACACTTGAATGTGGAGTGAGCTGCATACAATGACTGCACTAATTGAGGAGTGAGTGACACTGACAGTGCAGACTGTATTCAGTCTTGCAGGGACAGTGTCTGCTTCACATTGGAGCGAGCCAGACATCCAGTATTCCCCAGGGACCAACACCCACCTCTCATGGAGTGCAGAATAGCACTGAGGTCTTTGTGCATGTCATCACATGTCTATTTGGCCTGGCCCCAATGTGGAGCAGCGTTATTCCCCCATGGCCCCTAATTTTCCAATCTGTAGGGGGGGGGCGAGACGTGCATAGCCAGGTATGCCACGCATGGCTGCAGACCTATTTTCCCGCATTAGGTGGATTTTGTAAATGTTGGCAGGCAAAGCTAGAGAAGGGGCTACAATGCATATGGCTGCATGGCTTCCCTCCTTATATGCCGCGCCTAAAAAAAAAACTTTTCTTTTTCCACCGGAAGACATTTCTCATGCTGGTGAAAATACAATGGATTGCTATGGAATCCGCCTGCTTTCAGCCCCTGTTAAAAGCAGTCAGATTCTGTTGGATTAGAGTGTCAATGCAGCCCCACAAGCCTGGCTTGTGTGAGATTTACAATTTTTGCACTTCCAATAAAAAGTGTTAGCCCATTTTCACCAGTTTTAACTTAACTGCCAAGAAAAATGCTCATAACGGGGCATCTCATCCACCTAGGACGTGCAATCTCGTCCTTGCCACTTAAGGGGTCAAAACTTGTTTGCACTTTATAGGGCAAATGACCAAAATTGCATGGAGGGTCCATTGCACACAAGTGAACCTGTGAGCAATTTACACTTTTATTTCATGAAAGCATGAAGCCCACTTTGTCTATTGTCAGTTTTCGGTGTGGAGTCTCCTGCCCTTATTCAGAGGCTGAAGGTTTTTGACAGCGTGAGGCCCCCGCTGTGTGGATGGCTGTGAATAATGCCACGACCTTACCATTTTTACTTTCAAGTAGAACTGAAGCGTGCTAGGAGTTTATGCGTTCACTCAACCAATGCTGTTTTCAAGGAGTTGTTTTAAGACTTTTACACCGTGTCCTAAAATATCTCGCGCAATACTTCCAAAGTGAGCAAAAATGCACTCATCAATACTTTTAATGTGTTTTTCCCGTTAGCAGAAATGCACACATGAATGATTTTAATGTTTGTTTTTCCGTTGGGTTTTTCTTTTCATGTTGGCACTTGTGTATTTTTTTACCTACGACACTTTTCTGACTGCATATTCTGCACACCGCACGATCGCAGGCATCAGGGAGGCACACTGCAACTGCAGCTGAACTGAGGAATTCCTGGGGCAACTATCGCCCCTTATTCTACATTGCATCTTGCCTTGAGAAGGACCCTTCGGGATCGAAACACTTGTCGGCTGACCACCCTAGACCATGTGCGACGCTATGGAAAATAACAAATCACACTTGGAAATACCGCACCTAGCATGAGAATCTTTGTATACATAAGATTCAATAAGCACCTAAAATTGCAAGGTAACCAGGACTGTCCATGAACACTTTTCTTTCCACAGCTCCTGGTTTTTCGTTTATTGCTATATCCTAAGGGCTAATCAATGCTGTGATAGGACCTGCATTTCTGGCCTTACTGTCCGAGGGCTCGCCTGGCGGAGTTATCCAATGGGAAACCAATTTGCAGGCACACTTACTAACGTCTTTGCAAGAGCACACAGTGGTTTTGTATGTTTTTTTTAAGCAGCAGCAGAAGTTTTGTGTGATTCAGTGTTTCTGGTTCACAGTAATTTTGAGTATTTTGGTTGTTTCGAATTGGAGAAGATGTGTCTTTAAATCTAATGTCCTGAGGCGGTGTAATGGCCCAAGCAAGGCAATGCAGCGTTTTAAAAAAATATATGTTCAACACTTCGCAGGGTACAGCCGATACATCAGAAACGCTATCCTATTCCTAAGACTATAGCATAAAGGAGTCTGTCTTCTTTATCAACATAGAGGAAAAAATACCACCTAATGTTTTTATACCACAAACCGAGAAGTAAGCCGTCCCTTTTCTATTGCCATAGTGCCTGTCATTGCATCTTGCTCCCTGACTGTGTCTGTTTATAAGCAGAAGGCATAGAAGTATTGAAGGCTAACATACAAAGTGAAGTCATGGAAAAGGTTTCGAGAGGCCTTTGTTTGCAGTGCACAGTCACTTTGCACCACGCTTAAAGTTCCATGAATTAAGGCCAACATCTTACGAAAACAATTGGTTGAGAAGTTGCGTATTTGTGTAGGAACCAGATCTGGGGGTATGCAGAGCATTGCTCGCTAACGTTAGATAGGACATCGGTGAGTAGGATAGGGAGCAGGCAGAGAGAAGAGTCAAGGGATCTGATTTACAAAACCGTTTTTCAATAGAAAAATCCCATTGAAAAATGATCTATAAATCAAGGCTTCATGAGTCCTTTGTTGCATGTCAACAATGTGTGGCTGTAAGTTCTCCACAAGGCAGTGTTACATGGGCAGGGCCTGACCATCGCCCTGCTGTGAATCTGAAGAAGCAACACCAGGCTAAAGGTTACTCAGACACAGAAGGCCGGATAGGTAAGGCATTGAAAACACTTTTGTAAAGCAGACGCAGAACGTTGTCAGTGTCTCTGTTGCACTGAAGCAGCGTGAGGCTGCAACAAAAAATTAGGCAGGCAGGAAATATTAAACTAGATGCCGTGGGTCAAGGGGAGGAGTTATAGGAAATAAAATAAATAGAAGAAGGTCCTGTGTCAGAGGCAGGGGCCTCATGAGGTAAGTACTGTGACGAGGAATAGTAGGACAAGGAGTAATGAAGATTACCGGTAAACAATCAGAGCATGTCTGTGTCCTTAATGCAATGCAACTGTCACATTCAGTGCAATTTCTACCATATAAGAACGACACAGGAAGAAAACAGCAGCGGCGCCTCCGGCGGTGCAAGAAAGGTGTGAGGCCATCCGAGCTTTACATAGCGAATAGGGAAGGTAAGGGATCGGTATGAAACGGTGAGACCTGACAGCATATCGACTCTTGGTCGACTCTTGGTCAGCCTTCCATGAGGGGGAGGAGACAAAACAGAGAGACGCTATGATGCAAAGGGGGAGGCTAGCATGAGTTGTTCCCCTAGGTCTACAAGAGTAAGCAGAGACCATAGGATACCTGGCTGGCCCTTAATTACCTGGTACCGAGGGTTAGAAGCGCACATGGTGCACTGAACTGGCACCCAGCTATACAAGCATTGACCCCAGAGTAGCACTTCTCACCCCTCCTCCCCGGCCCTCAATGTCCCCCTCTCTGCAATTTCTGCTGTTTTTTTTTTTGTACAACCCTTGCTTTCTTTCTAGTTACGGTTCTGCTATAATAATAAAATAATAATAATTTAGCATTTAGATAGCGCTATGACCCCTCAGGTATCTGAGCGCTGCTTATTACCCACAGTGTGTGATGCTCATTTATTGACCTCGGAAAGATGAAAGGCTGAGTTTGGCCCTGCCGGGATTCGACCCTGCAACAGCAGGCTCCGCACAGATGTCAAAGCGAGCACTCTACTCTCTGTGCTATTGGACCGGCTTTATTATGACTGCTTACATACATGCCTGAATAAAAATGGAGCTCCTTCAAAGGCCTCTTCCAACATTTCAAAAAGGTACTCTGTGACCGTGTGTTAAACAATGTCACAATCCAATCTTCACATTCGGTCATTCGTTTCCTTTAAAGTCATTAAAATGCTGATGCGGCCGGCACCTGTCACATTTGACCCGGCTTTCTCAACACTCTCTTCTACATTTTGAATGCACTGGGGAAGATGCTTGCATTTGGTAGGTTTTTTTCTTGCACAATTGGCATGATGGCTGAGGTCCGCGGTACAGGCTTCTCCACATGAAACGCCATGCCACAGAACAAATGAACGAACGCATGCGAAGATTGCTTTGCTTTCATACACGATCAAGCACAGCCATTTTGAAATGGTAGGTGAGAACTCTGAGAGGAATCCCCTTTTCATTCGGCACTAGCGCGAATTCCTGATAATTAGAAATGTAATCTGGATGCATCTCTAGCTGAGAGTGTGGGCAGACACTTCGTTTCCAATTATGAGCAACACGCAGCAGTGCAGAAGATAACAGGACATCCCGTTTCTTAATTATTAACTGATAACGTGCTGGGCTGCTCAACTCTCCGTCTGTCTTGCCTGCTATGAACATTTATACAGACATAGACGGTTGCCGCCTAGGACGGTTTGGTATCTGCAAACCTTAATCAGTGCTTCTTGTGCTATTCATCAGTGTGAGGGCGAAGTCGCATTTTAGGGCAAACAATGGGATTAATACATACATTTTCACATTGTCCTTTCTGCACAGGAATTGTGTGCGGCTCTGCGTATTCTCCCCAGCGCAGTCTAAAAGGGGCACACGATTTTACCCCCGGTCTTTGTGCACAATAATATTGTAGATCATATTCCAGAAACATTGCATTGTTGCAGTGCTATTTTGCAAGGCATTTGCACTGAGGAAAAAATGTGAACACACAATAATGCATTAAAGAACGCATATGTGTACACTTATATAGAAGATATCACGAGAAGGAACCACCATGGCACCTACATTGGAGAATCGGTTGCTAACAGAGACTGTAACTAGTAGCACATGCCTGTTTGCTGGCATGACATACTGTCATGGCGTCCAGCCAGTGTCTATTAGCAAACGACTCCCTTCATCTCCTATCGCTGCTTTTTCATTCGTTGTGCTTCAATGTATCTCAAAGATTTAATCGCTTTTTAGTTTGGTGAAAGTTTGGTAACTCTACTGGATGATTACGGCCTACTTTTGATTTGCGCATACATTTATAGTGCCAGATGGCCCTGCTTTCTTTGTCATTTCTTACATTTAATAAACAAATTCATCACAGGGTGAAATGACAGAGAACATTGTTATTTTTTTTCACTTCTTGATATATAAGAAGCCAGATGGCATATCAAAAATTACTTCACAGTTAACACAATTTACATCACTGACAACAGATGCCGCATTTTGTTCCTCCATTAACTTAGCCGCAGAACTAGATTTAACAGCAAGCTGTCTGACACGTGATAAAGCAAACTTAACTGGTTAACTGGAACATTGAGTCGATCTTATCTCGTGTTTTTCTTTTTTGGGAGTTTTATATCGCACGCCAAACACAATCCTGTTACAAAATCATTTTCTTCTTGAGAGCGACTATCACGATCGCCCATTGGCTGATAGCGCTCCAATCATATAGCTGTTGTTCGGCCATCCTCTTGAATGTTGATGAGTCAGTTTCACAGGACGGGCCTGGTCTGTGGGTACGAGGTCGAAAATCCAGCAAGTAGCTCGTCCGTGCAGCGTTTATACGTGCTCTAAATAGCTCCCGCCAAGTCGCCTTCCACGAAACATGAACCCATTATATGGTCGATGGCGCCCTAGACTAGTTCCCGTTATTCAACTTTAAAGATCGTTCTGTCTCAGGCAACCCACTGTAATTGGAGATGGCAGAGCTAGAAGAACTTCTGAAATAGCCTTAAATAAAGATGCACATTTTGGTTCAGATTTCATTTTCAACAAAAGCTTTATGTAAGACTTACCTGACTGGTGGTCGATGGCATCCTTTGTATACGATGTGTTCATCAGGACATGGGCCCCACATTTTTAAGTTAGAATCGATTGCTGCCAAGCTCTGCCAGATAACGAACAGTCCCATTTGGAAGCTGTCAAACCCACTTGCTCAGAGCTGAGCCTGCCACGAAAGGCATCTTTTAAAGTCACCTTCTTGTAAACAGATATTCATTTCATCAGGGATACTGATTAGACATTATTAGTTTGGGTGATTAGGTGATATTATGTAGGTGTCGCTTTAGCGTCACCTCTAAGCCGAAACAATTGACTTAAAGTACAGATAGGGAGAAATGGCACTTGAAGAGGGACGCAAAGCTTGTAGGTGTTGTTTGACTATTTGCTCACCCCTTGACTGCCCATGGCCATGCTAAACCCTATGGACATTCCCACCCAGTTCGGTCACTCCCTGCCCAAAACACCTCCTCATGGGAACTCTTAGAACTTGCTTTAATTAAGCCTTACTATCAAACTTTGCACTTGAAGGGTCTGCCGTTGTTTTTTCAATACAGTATTCTGAGATTTAACGGCCCTCATTATGAGTTTGCAGGTATACTTGCGGAAATAAACGATAATACGGTTACCGGTACCTGATCTGGTGAAATCTCCACCATATTCCGAGTGCGGGTCATGGTGGTAAATCCCCATTGACTGGAGTCCAGAGGACTCCATGGGGGGATTGCCGGTATTACCATCACCGGTACAGGCTCTTTTTTGCTGGTAAGGAGGAATGACCTCCAGGTTGTAGCTGGAGGTCATTCCGGCAACCTCAAAGCCAACCTTGTAACCTTGCTGGTGCAGAAACGTACCAGTATACGGTAATACCAGCACATTATTTCTGCACCAGCAAAGTTGTTATGACCCTCAATGACTTAATTGGAGCAGTAAACATGCTACTGGTGTTATGCACATGTCTTATCCAGGTCTGTCTTCAGCCGCTCAATTTCTAAGCACGATGCATGTCCTTCACTGAAGTCCTGTTAACAAAACAGCATTGGCAAAGCCAACAGTGTTGGCTTATGTATAAGTATTAGGCATTTGCCAGGCACTACTATTAGATGCCCAGGTACTCACAGCATTTTGCACCTGCTACCACCAATGGACAGTTAATACCACTACTGCAGTGCCTGGCAAGTGCATTTCCCATATCTACACAAAAGCCCAAATTGGTTGGCCAATGCTTGTTTTACTTTTTGTGATTGTTGAATTCTAGGGTAAGTTGTCTTTTTGCCACAATCAATTTTTTTTCGCTCTGTCAAACATCTTAGTGATCCTGTGGAAAGCTGCCAGAGGCTGAGACAGTTCTCATAGCTAAGAATGTACAGTTCCACATAGAACATCTTTATATTATATACTTTATGTACCATTATATTTTCCAAACCAAAGATGGTCAATTCTTCTAGTGGTTGGATTTGTCAGTCAACCAAATAGTGCAGTTCAACTAGGTTTTATGAATGACAAAACAAAATTGCAAGCCATCTTTATTAAAGAGCATTACATATACATTATTCCTATATATACATTTATTGTGAAAATCATAAAACATGACTGAATTTTGCTATTCAGCAGGTTAAAGAGCTTAGGCCTTACCTTCATTGAGCTCAGATGGCGGATATTCAGAATTTATCCTGCTGGGAATCAAACCAGTCTGTTAAGGTGAAGTTCGCCAAAGTAATCCAAAAAATAAGGCAAATGTAATAAAAAATGGAGTGCACGACTTGCAAGAAAAAAACGCTTTTTATTTGCAAATGCGGTCTGGAGAAGCGGACAGCTCAGTGGAACTGAACTGGAAAACATCTCAACACGCCCACTCCGGTCTACAATGTTAAAAGCAGGAAACTTGAAAAATTGTCATATTCTCCAAAAGCAACATTTATTGTAATTCTAGCATTTCAATTGGTTACTAGGTTTCAAGCCCATAAAGAACACTATACATTAACCATTGTGATTAGGTGTTTACTTTTTCGTCACTATCAAAAATACCACCCACCAATCATGACATAATTCAATAGGCTGCAGAAAATGTTACGTTGCCATTGGTTGGCACTCTTCATGGTGTAATTATAAAAAAGCTCTGCCCTAATTTGACAGTGACACATGAGAGAGCTTGGGCTGTAGCATCCCACTGAGACAGACCAATTGTATAGTAAGTGGAAATCAGTGAGGTCAAAACTTTGTTGCATCCCATGGAACACCACAGTGCCTTCCCAGTAATTGGCCCTCTGGCCTTCCACGCCTTGTACTTGCAATTCCAATATCGAGACATGTTGCCAACTCAGGATCTGACCTTCTACTTATCTTTTCACAATAAATAGCTGCATGACAAAGCGGGTGTGTGGCCCTGTTCCTGGTAATTCATTCCTTCTATTTATTTTTTTCACCAAGGCACTTTTACCTACAAACCAAATGCCCTCTTGTCAGTGGGGGCTCTGTGCTCAGACCCTAGTTCTCCCGTTTGGCAAAGCTACTGTGTGGGCTTTCTTGTGTGTCTCACTGTGTATTACACAACCATTAGGAATTCATTCAACTTTCGTCTGGGAAGGCACCTACTGTCTCAAGTCTCATTTCAGGCTCCAGAGTACTTTCTCCCTCACAATAGTTAGCTGAACACTGTTCTGCATCTCCTGCCAACCTGGACTCTGCTGCTTGGTAATTTCTATCTAATGACAAATCTTCAACAAAATTATCATACCTTAAAAATATGACCTACCACACTAGAATGGGAAAATCTACAGCCTTTGACAATAGTGTACTCTAACATGGCAGACCTTTTGCTCAATATATCCTCTACCAACTACACTTAATAAAGCTCAACCTAAACAATCCAAATAAATCCAAACTGCATAATCGTATCCAATACTATGAGTGTGATAAAAAAGTATATAAAGAAATACTTTTCTGCACGTGTGTTTTTCTATGCAATACTTTTCTGCACATGTGTTTTTCTATGCAGCGCATAGCCTAAAAGCTCTCTGAATTATGGCAAGACTACACATCTATTCTCACTACAATGTCAGACCACGGGAAACACTAAACACCTATATCACTACCCAGGGCCTGATGCCTTGCTAAAAGCATTTTCTTATCTTTTACTTGCGCACCCCTTTAGGACGTTGGACTTGAAGGTTTACAAGTCACTTGCAGATTACATTGCAGCTTCAATGCTGTTCTAGCGAGCACTTAACACACTGACCTACCACACCATTTATTAAAGCCAATCTTCACTGTCAGATACTCATGCCTATGCCTGGGAGCTTCTTCCAGGCTGTCAAATGATGCATTGTGTTGGTTGCTATCTAAAAAGGAATCACAGATGGGAAAGCTCATTGACTAACGAGTTGCAGTTTCATGCAAAAGGATGCTAGCACATAAGGCCATCACCAATTAATGTGACACATTGTAAACAATATTTCTGTGCATATCGTTTATTTAGAGGTGCTGATGTGCACATCTCTCTGCATGCCATTGCAGGCGAGATTAACTTGCATCAAATAGAGGTGGCAAGTTTATAAACCTGGCCAATACTGAGCAGCTGCAAGGCTATCATTTCCAGAAGAAAATATGCATCAACCATGATGCCACTATATGTGTTATTGCCAATGATTTCAAACACAAACTCTGTTAGGTACATGGACAGAGTCATTACATAGGGAGCCTGTCAGGACTGTAATTCCCTATTGACTTTTCACTTCTTGGTGGTAAGCAGTCCTTTGACAAGGGTCCAGAAAGAGTCAAAAAGGTATATACCTCGTGATAATATTATACTTGTATTTAGTGCTTAATTTCCTCCAGTTTCTAAGAATTGCAATTCTGCATGCTTTCCTTACCCAATGTAATGGTACTAATTGTATTGACCTAGAAAGGATGAAGGTTGAGTTGGCCCTACCAAGATTCAAAGAGGTGACTGCAGTTTCACACCGATCTTTGAATAAAGCACTTAACTCTTTGATTTACCTTACCAGGGTCAAGCAATGCTGCTCTACTTTAGTGAATTATCGGAAGTAGGCCTTCATCTAGAACTCATAATATGTGCTAAACCACATGGGAGTGACTTAATCCCTGGACTGATTGGTGTGTAATATAAGGAGTGCAATAATTCCCTTATCATGTTTCAATTGCAAGAACAAGAAGAAGCACAATCCTGCAAGTAGTGGGTGAGGCAGGTTTTATTTTGCCCAATGTGCTCTTCACATGTTATTTGTCAATGCCATTTCACTACTTTACAGGCGGCATTAGGGGCACATCGGAATCCGAACGGCACCCCATGACGGGCAACCACCATCCAGCCCCTTGCCTCTGCAGCTGCTTGCAACCTTCCATACAGAACCGGAGAATTACGTTGGTGTAAACTGCTTTTTCTAATCATGCGAATCAGCCACATCAACTGAAGATCTAGTTTGGTCCCAATTTATCTGCGCTACTGGCCCTTCACAGCGTATTAAGACACTGATTATCATTTAATCACTAGATGACCCTTACCCATTCAGTGGGGGTAGAAGCACCTGCACATTCATGCAAAGGGCCTGGCCACATGTGTGCTGCGAGTAGGAGGAGAGCATGACAAAAGCACCCTTTCAAGCACATAGGCATTCAGACCACCACAGCTCTTGTAGCAGTCGTAGATGTTGGGTTGAAAACCTTGCTGGCGCACTTGTAATAGATTGGAGACCAGGGACTGGGCCTGGTATGCGACTCATTAACTGGGTTTTCGCTAATCAACTGGGTCCCAGGATTCCATCCGCCCCAACGTTTTAACTTTTAATGTGCTGAGGAAATCGCACATTATACACCTGTGGCCTTTTTTTAGTATTTATTTACTTTCTTGGTTTTGATCCAGTGGATGAGGTTGGACCTAAAGCTGAGGTAGGGTATGTCTTCCCTCAGGGTCTTAGGGAGGGCGTTCCAATATTGGACAGCTTTGACCGGGAAGCTGCTTCCAGCAGTCTTAGTGCGTTTGAATTTAGGTACCGTTGGGAGGTTGGCGTTAGCCGTTCTCGTGGGACGGTTGGAGGATTGTCTCATAAATCTGGCTAAAAGATATTGTGGGGCAGCTTGGTGAAGACATTTGTGTGTCAGGGAGGCTGTTTTGAGAAGGATTTTGTCTTTTGTGGAAAGCCAGTTATTAGATCTTCTGAGGTCAGAGATGTGGGCACTCTTGGGCATACTTAGGGCTGTTCTCAAGGCATTATTTTGTAGAATCTGGATCTTGTTGGTGATGTATTTGTTCCTCCCTACATATAGGGCATTACAGTAATCCAGTTTGGATAAGACACGGGCTCTTGCTAGGGTGATGCAGTTGTTGGAGGAGTGGAAAGGCCTGGCTGCTCTAATTAGCTTACAAGTGTAAGCAGTAGAGGAGGCCATGGAGTTCACTTGTTTTTTGAAGGTTAGTGTGGAGTCTAAGTAGAATCCAAGGGTTTTGACCTCCTTGGCTAATGTAATATTATTGCCATCTCTTTTGAAGTTGGAGTAGTTGTGACCCAGTTTGTTGAAGTTTACAGGGGTGCCGAGAATGAGGAGTTCAGTTTTTTCATCATTCAGGCATAGACCGTGCGAGGCCATCCATGCGTGGATGATGAGGTACACTCTATTCACGAAGGCCAAATCCTTGTTATAATCGCCCGTCAGCGGGATGAGGGTCTGTGTATCATCGGCATAATTAGTGTAGGTGATACCCAGACCGTCTAGATCATCAAAAAGGGGCTTTGTGTAAATGTTGTACAGGGTGGGGGACAAATAGGAACCCTGGGGCACACCACAGGTGATGGGTATGGGGTCAGCGGCTGCTAAGGGTGAGAAGACGCGCATTGTTGTATTGTCAAGAAAGGACTCAATCCATCCTACTGCTTCTTGTGAGAAATGGGCAGCAGAGTCCAAGTGGTTGCATAGGACCTTATGGTCCACCAAGTCGAACGCTGTTGAATGATCAAGCAGCAGCAATAGTGCTGCCTTACCATCGTCTCTCAATGCGTCTGTTTGTGCCTTAAGGTCGATAAGTGCAGTTTCAGTTCCATGCTGTGATCGGAAGCCTGACTGGCGTACTCCTAAAAGGTGGTTGCATTCCAGATATTGTTGGATTTGAAGGTAAGCTACCTTGTCAAGAATTTTAAGCAAAAACGGGACTGTGGTGATAGGGCTATAGTTTGTGGGTATGGACGGGTCAAGTGTTTGTTTTGTAAGTAGACGGAGGACCCAATACTGTTTCAGGTTATTAGGTATGGTACCGGTGAAGAAGGAGGCATTTATGAGTTTGCAGATGAATGGAGAGAGGTCACGTGCGGCGTCTTTTATGATTTGTGCTGGGCAGGGGTCGCCGTGGCTGGATACTTTCTTGAAGTTAAAGAAAGGTGTGGGTAGGTTGGTAGGTGACATGGTCGGTTGGGGCGGGGGCGCTGAAGTACTTTTGGGCTTAGGGGCAAGGAGGAGAGTTTCTTTTTTGTTGTTAATCTTAGCTTGGAGGGTTGTTACCTTGTTGGCTACAGCACTCTGAATACTAGTGCACCAACTTTTGTCCTTGAGGCAGGTATCCTGGGTTTGGATGGGAGTTTCTATCTCTTGAGGAGTGTGAACAATTCTTTAGTACTAAATTCGGCTTGAGTAATGCGCAGGATGTATGACGATTGTTTGGCGATGATAATTTCTTTTTTGTAGCGTGTGACTGTTTTACTAAGGTTGTTTTTGTTAGTAATGGAGGGGTCTAGTCTCCAGATTTGTTCACATTTGCGTTTTTCTAGTCTGATTGCTTTCAAGTGGGGAGAGAACCAAGTATTCACATGTTTTTTGTGTTTGCTCTTTCTAATTTTCAGTGGTGCTATGACATCTAAAGAGGATAGCATAACCTTGTTGTACTCCTCTACCAAGGTGGAAGGATCTAAGTGGTCTGGAAGCGAATTCAAAGTAGGAAGAATGAGGGAAGTGAGTTTTCCGCTGAAATATTTATTTTGTTTCTGGTAGGAATGGCATGGGCTATGCTATTAGCAGGTAGGGGCGGTGTAGCCTCTACGGAGAAGGAGATCAGGAGGTGGTCGGACCAAGGGTGCGGAGTTATGGGTGTGACGATATTCTGGCAATTATGCTCCGCTATCCAATCAAGAGTCCTACATTTGGTGTGGGTCACACCTGTCACTTTTTGGGTGAATCCTAATTCCTGGAGGGAGTTGTTCGTATGTGATGCGTTATGATCTAATGGGTCATTAAAACCTAAATTGAGATCTCCTAAGAGAAGAAATTGTGAGGAGTTTTTAAGGTTATCAGATAGGATGTTGGTTAAGTCTTCCTTGAATGAGCCTGGGGGGCCAGGAGGTCTGTATATGAGGTAAATGGTCAAGGTCTGGGTGTCGGAAATGGTCAGTTTAGCGGTAAGGGATTCACATGAGTCTACGTTTTGTTGCATGGTGAGTCTCAAAGCTAGGCTAGTTTTGGCAATTATAGCAAGGCCTCCACCTCGGGATTTAGTGCGGTCTATTCTGAGGTGAGTGTAGTCTTTGGGGATGGCTAGCATGATTGCTGGGTCTGCTGCTGAGTGAAGCCAGGATTCAGTGATGGCATGGAAATCCATTTTTTCTGTCTGGAGTAAGTCGGCAATTTCTGTGGCATGGGCCACCAGGGAGCGGACATTTATTAAGGCTCCTTTAATGCTAATCTGTGTAGGTTCCATTGGGGGTACCTGGGAGTTGTGGTGGTGCTTCGGGGGGGGTATTGGTGACTCGGATAAGCAAGCTGTTGAGCTGGAGTGGGCGCTGCATATTGTGGGTATTGTAAGTGGCGGTTTTGGTTTTAGTCTGTGGGCCACTGAGGGTTCTGGAAGGGTTATTTATGTGGAGATGTGAGGTTTTAGTTAAGAGTTCGTAGATTTTAGGGATTCTGGCACAGAGTTTGAGGAGGAGACTGCATGGTCTTGTGTGCAAGTTATTCTGACACAGGGGTTTGTTGTAAAGGGTCGCTAGAGTTGCTAAAGGCAAGGTGTCTGCCACATTAGGGTTTAGTATACTAATTAGGTTTAGGATGAACCTCAGTAGGACGGTATAGATCGTTGTCAGGTACATGATTTGCACGTAGGCTGGCTGGATAATGGCAGATGTGGAATTAAGGTTAGATGTCTTATGCAGAGGTACAAGGCTAGGCTCGTAGAGGGTGAAGCATAGTGAGGCAAGTAGATGTAAGTTCAGAGTAGGCTAGCCCACAAAACTAGTGCAAATAGGCTGGGTCTGCTGTGTTAGCTGTAGCGTGAGTGGTTAAGAGCGCGCTGACTTGGGCAAGGCCAACACTTTAGAAGGTTGGTAAATTAACATGTGGAGTACCAAGTTAGCTTGACGAAGTATTGCCCAACGTGTGGACAGGTACATCAAATTATACACATAATGTTAAACATTGCTAGAAGGTAAGTAGCACAATCAATAGGTTACATATAGTATTAGCTGGCATTGCGAATAGCAGTAGAATAGCAATGTGCAGGTACAGAATATCATTGATTATAAAGCAAAGCGAGGTGGGTGCTGGCAACAGGAGCATGGATATGTACACATAGATAGAAGGCACAGGTAATGCAAACAGGCCGCAGGGGCGGTTACAGGCCACAAGGAGACATGGTGCAAAATAGTGAGCATCGTGACATAGACCTTGATGGTGGTAGAGGTGTGTATACCGACGGCATAGAGGTCGTAAAACATAAAAAGTTATAATGACGTGATTGCGGGGGATCCGCGTAAGATGGGCAGACAGGCTGAGATCACCAGCGTTCAGTCACAGCTATCAGGGGAACATAGGTAATTAGCGAGAGCTACTCCGGCACCTTAGCTCTGTGAACTCACCTGAAAAGGATGTTAAAAGTCCATTTAGTGATATCCTCGGAGGAGAAGGAATGTCCAACATGCAGGGGTTCTGACTGACGGCTGGAAAGGCCCGGGACAGGCTTCGACAGGAGATGGCCTTGCAGTCGAGGGCCTTCCAGGAGGTGGGCCGGCTCTCGCCTCCGGACGATGATTGGTGCAGATAACAGTAGCTGCAACCAATTGGGGCCAGATACAGCATGAGGCTGCTCTGCCTGTAAGCTAGTAGATAAATGTGGCGGCCATCTTGGAAGGGATTCCACCGCATGGATCTCAATGGAGGCCGTATTCCATACAGACCACACAATGTAGGGCAGCAGAAAAATGGCGAATATTTCAATTTGGGAAGTTCGCGCAATATTGTGGCTGAATATTGCCACTGATTACCACGCAGGTGCGCTAAGAATAATCAAATACTGGAGATTCTGCGGTGCGTGGTACAGCCTGATGGCTTACCTCTGGCAGCTGATGGGAGGTGTGGGCTGCAAAGCGCTGCTCCGGCAGCTTATTGGAACTTGTTGGAGCTCCTGCTCCCTTGACGGCATCCCAAATACTTAATGTATTTGGCATAAGCAAAATAAACAGCACGTGAATATAGCTCCCTAATATAGAAGCAAGAGGGTAATGGGGCACCCATCTTCATTAAAATTGAAACCGCAGCATGCTTTTAATTAAACAAGAGGCATCAAGACTTTGAGAGAACTCAAAACGCTCATTACACAAGAATACATATCCATGCATAGCTCAGACAGGAGTTGGCAACTAGGGCCAACCTTAAGAGAAAATAAGGGAGGGTCGGAGCTGAAGAACAAAGGCACAATAAAGTGATTCCCAGGATGTCGGCCAGATACTCCCAGATGAATTAAAGTAGTTTTACAATAGCACAACCAGCCTTTGTAGGGCAGGGGCAGTAACATAGCAAGCCAAATAACTCCATGAACAATAACTACAATGGCAACAGAAAACATGACACCTACAGGAATATTAGCTTCAGTCTCAATTAATACAGAATACATGTATTCCAAACATGGTCTCGTCACACGTGACCCATAATTGGATGACATTGTCTATTCATTAGAAGCAAACACAGAGACACTACCTGCCATACTCCCTACACATACACATAGACACAAGATGAAGCACAAGACCAAGTACAAAGGGATTACCCTGGCTCATGGCCTAGGACTAAGGAATGGTAACTTCTTTAATGAACAATGAGCAGTCCATGGTCCTCTCTCCCCCTACCCCGTGTCTGGCCCATGTCTTGATAGCCTGTCAAGTATCCAAGGTTGGTTAGCAAGAAGTCAACCAATTAGAAGCCCCAATGTTATGCTACCCATGAAGCAGGGTGCCAACCAATTACCTGTTGTAACGATGACACTGTTTAACCTTTATCAATGTGGGGGTGGTCTCAGGAGGAGCCATCCAACAAGCATAACCCAATTAGATGTTTGAACCCTATAGAATGTATGTGTAGCCACCACCATTAGCCAATCCCCATTTCCCTTAGGTTTTTGTAAACTGATAACATATGATGATATCATTTATGACAAAGTTGTACTACATCATCGTTGTTTGTAATGGACGCGCAGAGACAAAGAAGATTCTAATGCTTAAATGCTGTCCCTGCTTTATTTGGATGATAATAAAGCTGGATTTTGCCTTGCACTTTGTCCACATCCTCTTTGATTCCGGTTTGGATTGACTCCAAGTCCTCTGGATAATTTGTGATTTTCTTGTGCCGTCTAAACAAGTGCCTCTCTGTGTTTCCTACGGCAGTGCTATGTCTTTTGTATAGTGTGTGGTGTCTCTCCTACATATTGCCGTTGCCTCTTTCTGTTTGGTACTGCAATGCCTTGTCTCCTGTACATTGTAAGATGACTTTCCTGCATCTTACCTGGTTCTCTCAGTGATATAGCCATGCTTTTTCTGTTGTACATTAACCCAGTGCCTTTCTGTGTTTTCTACAGCAGTGTTAGGTCTCTAGTATGTGGCTCAGTTTCTCTCTCGTGCAACCAGTCTGTTCTCCTTGCATTTCTCAAGTCTCAGTGTCCCATCCTAAGCAGAGGGATGGTGAACCCTGCTTTGTGGGACACTTTTAGAAATCCTTCCTCCAACTTTCGTCTTTGTTGCTAATCATAGCATCAATCACCCATGATGAATTTATGAGCTGCCTAAACACCAGGTGAGAAGGGGGTTCCTTTGACTTGTGGTTCTGTGCTCTGGTTCATGGAGGTTTGTTATTCTTTTTTTTTCACAGAGGACATTATGCCTGCTTCAGCCCCATTGAAGATGCTGGGAAAGCTCTTCTGAGCCAACCAGGAGGATTCTGCTAATCACCTGAAAAAAACACTTGACAAATGCTATTCTCTAACTGCAGGGCTTGACCCAGACTCAAAAGTCACCAGAGGTTCACTGTGCTTATCACTTGTCAAATGTAGGGTGAGATCTGAGACTGCTCCCAGCCTTTGCCCCAACATTCCAAGAAAGAAGAAATGGAGCCTTGCGTTTTTCATTTTTTTGGGAATCTCCCTCAACCAAGGGTTCATGCTTCCCAGAACCCCTAGCACTGCTCTCATCCTAACAAGGTTAATCTCAAAGCAGACAACACCCCCTGATCCTTGCTGTACATTGAGCGAGAGATAGATAGATGATAGATATATAGCTAGATAGGTATTTCGAGAAAAAAAGAGACGAGGTGGGGAGAAACGTCTATGCCTGGTTAGGCTGATATGTGTTATCATGCATTTTATGACTGCCATTCTTTGATATGCCTTCTTGTGCCCTATGGAATACGATGCAATGTTAAGTTACGTCCTATGTTAGGTCAAGCTATGGCAGGGCGTGATCACTGGGCCAGCAATGCGTAGTCATGTGTCTGGGGCGTTCCTTCTGACTGATGTTTAAAAACAAACTAGAAAAGCAAATTAACAAAATACCAGTAAAAACATTCAAGCTGCTTACAGTAATTGGCCAGGAGCAAAAGTCATTTCATGTGGCATTGCATGAAATACCATGTGCTGCCATCTTCGTGATACTTGTTGTACTTGGAGGAAAATGTATTCTGCCTGAACCTTGATATTGATGCAAGTCAGTTGGGGGCTGCATATGAATAATGCAGTTGGTGAAGGTCAAAGCAGGAGATAATAGAATGGACACATATACATGATTTATAGATAGAATTGACTCTACAACATTGCATTTATTCTGCTTCGCAAATCTACACACTCTCACCTATCCTTCCTGAGCAGTCTGCCTCAGGACTCTCTTCCACTGGTCACATTTATTGATAGTGGTGGAAGTGTATGAAAAGAAGTAGTGGAATTATGCTCCCTGCTGGCCTGCCCTGCTCCCCACAAACCCCATCACAACGCCCCCTCCCACGCACAATACAAACCCCCAAACAAATGCACCCGCTGTTTAAATTAATATTCAGTGCAGTGCAAGCTTCAACTGCTTCCTACACTTTTATTTTCAAACAAAACCATTCCAGGATGGTTTACTTTAAAAATAAAAGTATAAGAACGGTAATACGTAATTTAAAAAAGTATAGGAGCACCGCTGCTCCCGCCCACTTCGACCACTGTTTATTGAACTATCTAAGAAGTGTCAAAAGAAAGGTAGCACAACACATTCCAGCATGGTCTTATAGCGATAAAACCATCCGTTTTTCTTGTTTTTACTAGTGGCCTCATTCACGCTGCAGGTCTTTGATGAAATTGGCACCGGACTGCATTGCTCCCGATGTGACCCCACCGCACCCTGTTTGACAACTAATACTTTACACCATTCTCCCGGATGTCCTGGAAACATCCTCTTCCGTTAGAAGCAGAATACACGTTCTAAAAAAATAAGTGTTGGTGACTAGTTAGCATACAAAATACACAACACCACAGGAATTGTCCCCAGAGGACGTGAGGTCAGAGTAAGGCAATGAAACAGCTATCCTCTTACAGTTAAATCAAGTGTACTTTGACCCTTGGGATACAGTCTTTTGATTGACAGAAGTATCCGTTTTCTCTACTGACAGCCATTACAAATCTGCATGGAAAGTAGTTACATAGGTGGGCGTGGTGAATTACAATAATTCTAGTAATATTGACAAGCTACCCTGCTTTTCTCATCTAAGACCACTCCTTGATCACTCAAACACTTATTTAAAAAATAATAATATTTAAATCCCTCAAAAGAGGCCGTACACATCATTAGCTCATATCATTTTGAATCCCTACTTGTTTTACCCATTACAAAAAAAGTCATACATGAAGTACCAGACTGTAACGTGATGAGAGCTTAACTGCCAGCACAGGTCGAACAACTTACACCTGCCAAGGGACAACTTGATATCTCGGCAAAGTCGCTCAAACATGTATGTGTTCCAAAAGAGCACGTAGTACATCTGTTACGCCCCATAAGGGACAACTTGATATCTCGGAAAACTTTGATACTACTCTAAAGTCTAAAAGATGTACTTCAAGAGAGGTTCTGAGACAGTCACTTGCGATTAGTCATTCTGTGACACAGACATTCAGCTTGATGTTACACATGATAACATTAAATCTGCAGTTTAACTTTCCCAATACGCTTTTTACATGTCCAACAAGCAGTCCCATTGAACAAGGAATAGACAGTTTTGCATGGATTACTATTTTTTTCCATTTTTTGTCTTGTACCTATATAAATGTTAAACAGCAAATTGTAGGTTACGGTGGGTTTTGGCTTAGAAATAGAGATATGCAGATAATGAACATGGCTTAAAACAAAGAGTCACACAATGTCAAGTATTTACAGTCCACCATGAGACCCTGCTGATGTGCTAGGCTACAGGGCCGGTGTTAGCACTAGGTAAACTGGGCGTCTGCCTATGATGCTGGCCAGATGGGGCGCCAAAGAGCAGGGTTTCCCCACTGCTTTCATGACTTACAAAAGAGATATAACCAATGTGAATTACAGTTGCTACATAATAACTACCTGTAACCACGGGATGCACTTCTGCAAATCAAAGGGTTTCACATTTCTAAGGGTCTCTAAAGTAGCAGTGGAAGCAGGTGTTACGTAGCATATTTATGTTTATACGCATGCGCAAGCCTCGTCCCAGCTTGCGCATGCAGGTTGTAATAAAGAAGGACCGGAAGGCTTCATTCTCCGTGGGATCCCAAACAGAGCAGATGTGTCCGTGCCTTACTCTGACAGGTGCATGTGTGTTGCGAGGGGCACCATGGGGCAATCCTTACTGCTAACATCGGCGACGAGGAAAGTGCAGCGTGAGAGTGGGCGGAATCCTCAAGTGGATCATCAACGCCAGACGAGGTGTCCGACAACCTGCAGTACGAATTCCTATGCGGAAAGTTGGCTGCCATTTTGGGCACAGTCTACACGACAGTTATGGCCCGAAAGGGTGCTCCTGTGCCGATCGTGCTGCTCATTAAATACATTTTTGGAACACTCATGGCTATTGGACCTCCGATGGCCATGATTAATGACTTTTAATGAGGTTTGGAGACCTCATTTCACATCATTCCTGCTTCTATGAGGACACAACCTACCAATGCTGATCCTGCCAGTTGGAGGTACCCCAGGGGATAGTGCTGCCACCAGAGCCTCTGAGGACAGTGTTTGTGACAGTTAAGTGAGTTTGGCTGATCTCATTCCACTTCAATCCTGCAACTGTGAAGACACCAGCATTAGAGGAACACCAACAGAAGGTGCTACCCAAGAAGAACCAAGTGAGTGGGGAGTACATCATCTAAGGAAGGGGACAGACTTGCGGCCTCACATACTGAAGTGGGGTGCTCGTGCGATCTGCAAGCATGGGAGAACAGGATGATGCTGCTGTTGCTCCAGCGCCACGCAGACAACAAGGTACTTTGGTGCTCATGCCGGATTTTGACCTTTTAGGGCCCCCTTCCAAGCTTGGCCCCAAATGGTTGTTATGGGTAAAGAAGCTGGAAATGTTCTTTAGAGCCACTGGTGAGACAGAGGATGACACGAAGGTGGCAACTATGCTGTATTCGGCAGGATCGGAGGTGCACCAGATTTTTGAAACTTTGAACTTGCAGGCGACCACATATGAGGCTGTAAAGATGGCCCTACAAAATCATTTCCTACCTCTAGTGAAAATGGATTATGACAGATTTGTCATGTGTGCAGAGAAGTAGTTGGGAGATGAGTCACTGGACCAGTTCTGTGTGAGGTTAAGTCATTTGGCCAGCACATGCAGGTGGGACAATGAGGAAGACATGGTATGCAACCAACTTATTCAAGGGTGCAGCTCGGGGAAGCTGAGAAGACAGATCCTCCATGAGCCTGGCCTAACGCTGGCGCAAATTCTGGACATTGGACGTACATGTGAGCTGGCGGAGAGCAGGGGTGCTTGGATGGATGCAGCTATCTGTCCGGGTAAAAGTGAAGAAGCTTTTGCCATTGGCTGATCAACCCCTACTAAGCCACGGTGGGGTCAGAAAAGGCCTGAAGGTCCTCCAAACTCCAATAGCTGGCATTCATGCAAATACTGTGGCTATGATCTACCTCATGTGAGCGAGTGTCGGGCAAGACAACAATATGTGACAGATGCTGTGGGATGTTTTAACCCACTTAGGCTCTGCTATGCTGCAGCACTTACGCAAGGGTGTGCAGGGCGGTGACTCCGGTGGCCACGTCCAGGGGCCCAGCGAGAGTTGGCAGTGGTAACCGTAGAAAATCAAAGAATGTGGCGGCGATAGAACATGGTATACAGGAGCTAGACATTTCAGAGGAGGAGGAGGATGAAGAGGAAATGTTTTTCATTTCCAATATAGCGACGGATGCTAGGAAACGGTGGCAACCAACCTGCATGGTCAACATCGGGGACACCCCAACCCCAGTATTAATTGACATGGGTGCATCAGTCTGTGTTTTGGCAGCGGAACATTATGAGGCCCTTCCAGGCCCGCCGGGGCTTGAGGACCCCAAAGCAAGAATCTACACCTTTGGGGGGGACACGCCTTTACCCATAAAAGGGTTTTTTGTAGTGCCCATCACCCACGGACAGAAAATGATAAAGGCCAGATTCTTTGTCATGGATGTGAGGTGAGTCCTCATTCACTCCTGAGCTGTGCAGCCTCAGAGGCGCTAGACACTGTCCATTTCGCCATGTCGGTGTACCAAATGGACATTGATCACCTCCTGAAATGGTATGCAGACATCTTCCATGGGGTGGGCAAGCTGAAGGGAGACCCTATCTGGCTCCACATTGACGAGTCAGTGAGGCCAACAGCACAAGCACAGGAGAATACCATTTCACCTTAGGGGTCAAGTTGAGAAGGAATTACAGACGTTGGTGGATATGGACATCATCAAAATGGAAGAAGGCCCCACCCCATGGGTGTCCCCAATTGTGGTGGCACCGAAACCAATACAGCTCAGGGCTATACGCATTTGTGTCGATATGTGACTGCCCAATGCAGCGATCAAACGGGAGAGACACCTCACGCCGACATTGGACGACATCATAGGTTAACTACAAGGTGCCAGAGTGTTCTCCAAATTGGACCTCCGTTCTTGGTATCATCAGTTGGAGCTACACCCAGAGTCCCGTTATATTACAACTTTCACCACCCACGAGGGGTTATACCAATTCAAGAGGTTAAGTTTTGGTGTATCGTCAGTGGCAGACGTTTTTCAAAATGTTGTTTGTGGTGCCCTGTCCAGTCTGAAAGGGGTCATCAACTTCAGCGACGATATCCTGGTCTTTGCCTCGTCTGAAATGGACCATATGAAAAGACTAGAGAAGACACTTGACAGAATAAAAAACGTAGGTCTCACGCTACACAGGGAAAAGTGTGAGTTTTTCAAGGACCATATTGAATTCTTTGGGTTCATATTGCACACAGGGGGCATATACCCGGATCCGGAAAAGGTGTGAGACATACAAGAAGCGGCAGCCCCGGAAACACTGTCAGAGGTCAGAAGCTTCTTAGGTATGGTGAACTACTGCGGCCGATTTATTCGGGACCTGGCGTCTCTGTCCGTGCCGCTGAGGGCACTGACAAAGAATGACATTGTCTGGGCATGGACCACCAGAGAAAAGAAAGTGTTCACTGACATTAAGACGGCGTTAACGGGTAAGGAAACGATGGCATACTTTAATCCCGAGAGGGAATCAGAGATTGTGGTGGATGCCAGCCCAGTAGGACTGGGTGCGGTACTTCTACAAGCAGATGGCCAAGGACTAATGCATCCCATCGAATATGCGACCAAGGCGTTATCGGATACAGAAAGAAGGTATTCGCAGATTGAAAGGGAGGCACTGGCCATCCTGGGGGGTGTACAAACACTTCAGACTATACATCTTGGGGAAACCTGTGGTGGTTATCACAGACCACAATTCACTGATACCCATTATAGCAGGCGGATCCGCAAAAGCACCCCTTCGGATTGAGCGGTGGATGTTATCTCTGATTGAATATGGGGTAAAACTGCAATACCGACCAGGCACTAACAACCCTGCTGATTACTTATCTTGCCACCCAGGTGCTGGCTGTATGTCATGATGCCTACTCCCGGGAGCCAGTTCAGGCCCAGCGTCCCCAAAAGCAGACATCATGTCCCCAGGGAGGGACGCAGCAACCCCTTATAGGGGCTCTTTGGACATTGTCCTGGCGCCTTTGGTGCCAGGCTCATAGAAGGCATCAGTCCTGGCACCATAGGCACCAGGCTCATTATGGGAGTGCTTGGATGGACTTACCTGATGCAGACCATGCTGCCGGATCCAGACCTACTTGAGGTCTGAAAGGGACTATTTTACCTATGGGACTATTTTACCACTCGGGCGTGGCTGAGGAAGAATACTTACCTGGAACTACTTTGGGGGCTATTTAAACCACGCCCGGACTGCAGCTCACGCTTCGCGTTGTTCTGCATCTAGCAGTTGGACGCTCACCGTGTCTGCTCCTGCATCCTGGCTCCAGCCACGCCCGCCTGCAAACTGGAACACCTGAAAAGGAAGGAATGAAGGGAAAGATGAATAATTGAACTTTACCTACCTCCATCCGGAGTCCGGAACCATCACTCCGACGATCCTGAGAAAAGACATTATTTTTAGAAGCGCATCGCATCGCTTGCTGCAGCGCCACGTTCCACTCACCTTCACGAGGCGCCCTCGGGCTCTTCAGCGACGATTGGCACCATCCGTCGCCTTTCAGCGCCTAAGGAGAAAAAGAGACAAAACAAAGGTGAGCAAAGGAACAGATTGAGGAAGGCCTGATTCATCCACCTTAAGACTTACCTGATTATTGTTGGGACAATCTTTCCTCACCTCGGGTCTGCGCCGCTTCTTTGGCACTTCCGTACCCTGGCCCCTAAGGGGAAAAAGACACACGCATTAGTGGGTGAAAGCAAGATCACTAAGGGAACCATCCATCAAAAAGACTCACCAGAGTTTACCTTCGGAGAATCCATTCCTCTACGCGGATTCTTCATCCTGCATCTGAAATAGAGAAAAGGACAACGGACAATTAAGGCTTGAACATTTGCAACTGAATACTTACGGCCTCATATTGGAAAAGTCAAGCAGAGTTGAATACTCACCAAACCCGAGATCCAGTGAAGTAACTGGAAATCAACGCACCGGAAGCAGGATGGAGAGCTCGTCCTTTCAGACTCTAAGGTGAGACTCTACGGGGAATCGCGGAGGGGGTCTGAGGTGTGTGAGAGAGGGAAGGGGGGAATACGACACATTATCCAGCAGACAGTTAATCCCCTTTTCCATCTACAGAAGGATTCTTCTACGGGCCAGACAGGCGAGGTTTGGGGGTCCGGTCCAGTCTGTCTTCCGAGTCCTGCGCATCACCTTAGAAGAGGTCATAGCAGTCCAGAACAGGTCGGCGCCTCTGTGGGAATCAGATGAGCGTTACACCGTACGCAAGAAAACTCAGAGGTGGTTTATTGCATCGAGGTGGTTCATAATGTCGTGGAAGCGGCCATGCCCGTGGCTCTATCACTTCAAGAGATAGTGACAGCTTCGAGAAGTGATGAGGTGCTTCAGATCATTCAGACAGCTATGGACAGTGGGGAGTGGAAAGACGTGTTAGCCAACAACACCAGATGAGAGATGGGGGCAAAACAAGACTTGCAGGCACTGTGGAAGGCCCGAAACAAACTTTCTATGTCTGATGAAGGACTAATGTTGAGGGGACAGCAAATTGTTATTCCTTGCTCCCTGGTGGCGAAGGTGCTGGAACTAGCCCACAAGAGGCATCAAGGCACGGTGAAAACTACAGCACTCCTGAGAGCCAAGGTATGGTTCACAGACCTAGAGAGGCGGGTGGACACATGTGTACGCCTATGCATTCTATGCCAAGCTGCCAGCCCAGTTGAGAGGGTACCCACAATACAATCCATGGAGAGAAGTGAGCAGACATGGGGAACCGTGCACGCGGACTTTGGGTCCACAGGACGAGGGATGTACTTTCTAGCAGTAGTGGATCAATGGTTCAGATACCCAGAAATCAAGTTAGTGGAGTCGACAGTGTGCAACCATAATATATTAGCTTTGGAGAAAATGTTCGCCACACATGGCTTCCCATGCGAACTCTGCTCGGACAATGTCCCACCATTCCAGGGGCAGCAATTTGCCAAATACTTGGAGGACCGCGCCATTAGACACCGAAGAGTGACTCCTCTCTGGCAAAGAGCCAATGGGGAGGCATAGAGGTTCATGCGGACATTGAACAAAACATTCCGTATTTCACTGAATGGCGGAGGTAAATTACGGCAGAACTTGTTTGAGTTCCTGAGAGAGTACAGGGTGACCCCACACCAGTCCACGGGGGTAGCACCGGCGATGGCATTGTTCAAACGTTGACCCAGAGGCCTGATACCTGAGGAGGAGGGAAGAGAACCTGGGGTGATTGACAACTATCGTGTCCGACAGGAGCGTCAGGCCAGAAATGATAAAGAAAGCAGTCGGAGAAATCTACAAGATAAGGCCATCGCTGTAGGGGACACAGTACTGATACGAAACAGACATCCCAAGGGGAAAATGTTGCTCACGTACAAGCCTCAACCCATGGGGGTGACACATGTGAAAGACTCCATGATAACTGCAGCAGATGGGCGAGGAACTGTGACCCTCAATGCGTCCTACTTCAAAAGAATTGAAGTCAACCTGCCTGAAGGAACTCACGAGGCCCATGAGCCTGAGAACCCAGATGTCACCCCGACAACTGAAGGACAGGATGGGGGTGGATATCCTTCATCAAGAGAACCACCACGTCTGGCACATGATGATAGCCGGAGATACCCGATCAGAGAATTGAGGCGGCGTCCAGCTCGATTCCAGGACTATATCTTGGAGACTGATGCCTAGACGGCTTGGGCGGTAACACGAGTTGATTCATGTTGAGTTGTTGCACTGTTGGTATGTTGTTCTGTTTTGTTTAAAGAAAAGGAGGAATGTTACATAGCGTATTTATGTTTATAAACATGCGCAAGCCTCGTTCCGGCTCGTGCATGCGGATTGTAATAAAGAAGGACCAGAAGGCTTCATTTGCCACCCGGACCCCAAACAGAGCAGACGTGTCCGTGCCTTACTTTGACAGGTGCGTGGTGTGTGATGCGAGGGGCGGCCTGGGACAATCCTTACTGCTAACAGCAGGGACATTGCCTATTGACATATGTTTTTGAGCAGAATGGTACATAGTCTGGCTCAAATAAAATGATGGTGGCCTACCAGTAAGAAATGTTGATACATCAATATATTCACAGCCAGTGCACTCACACCATTCGTGAGTCATGGTAGAACCCTCTTGTAACATCCGGCAGGAACACGTGGGCCAGGAAAAGTTCACCTCGCAGGTAAGAGCAGGAGGGTAATGGGGTGGGTGTAGAGGCCTCATGCAAGTTCAGCAAAAATAAATTAAAAGACCGTATCCACATAATCTCAGAATAGCTCAAAGTGTCCTGTGCTTGCATCACATTTACTCTGAAACATTTTTATTTCCTGGAACAACCCAATAGATACAACATTTTAAGCAATGTTCGATTGTCCCCACAATTGACCTGTTGCAACATTTGCTCTCAAGTGGAAGTCTTGTATATTTGGTTATGAAACTTAAAAACTACTTCCTGAAGAAATAGACCTTATTTTGGTCACACACGTTATTTTAAATTTGAATTTCATTATGTCTGAATTCACAGCTGCAAGCATTATCTAGCATTTCTTGCAAAGTTAACAAAGATGCCCAATGAATTTGCAATTGTCTGTGTTTACATGCAAAGCAATACTGAACGGCACAGGTCAAGAATGGCTGTCTTTGCCAGTATATTTATATCTACTGTAGGTTAAAAATCCCAAATAAGCTTGCGGGATGAGATTATGGTCATATTAAGGTAAATGCATAGCACTCAACTTCTCAAAATGTTATGTGGGTCTGCTGATGTAAAAATCTGGGTCAAACATTAAACTTAGTGTGAAAAATATTAAAAGCATTGAACAATTTGGAAGGACATGCCATCAATTTGATGATGGAAAAAAGGTCTGACCCTCCAAAGTGGCACTTAAAAGCAGGGCCGGAAAGCCTAATAATCCACTGGAGGTGCTATTAAACATAGAGGACACTGATGGTATTTTGCCTGCAGTGCACTTGTGCTCCAAAGAGGACCATATGTTCCTCCCTCGGTTTTGTACTTGTGGGGAGAGGGCCCCCTGCCTAAAAATAATAGGATGACTCTGTCCACTAGCATGTTCCCCCGACTTGTGCTTTGTTTAAACATTGGTTTCATCTCCCTGGCTACTCTGTATCATCTTCACCGGTTCATTTACTCTCCCCGTTCTGCAGAACAGTGGCATTTGCTTCAACTTTCCTTGGCACTATCCTTGTATGCCACAATTCTGTTCAAGGTACAAGGATTTTTGCCCGTTTTTGCCATTTGAGCACTGAACGACAGGCACATTTTGGTGAGATATTGTTTAATCCAAATGTTTGTTTTTTCTATTAAGTATACTTTCTCTGACTATATGTATACTAATTAATTTGGTTAAACTCCCAAAGGAAAATGGACACGCTTTTAAACATGAATGTATTTATTTATTTTCATTGGAAACATGTACACCCACCAGAACTGCATGCCCTTCTTCAAAAATGTAACCTTTCACTTTTTGCTCTTTGAAGTCTAATCACCTTAGACCCAGTCCCCATTCCCACTCCTCATCCACTCCTCAAGCTGCGAGGAGTCCCAGTGTCAGCAAAGAGCTCGATCCACTAATTCCTGGGTGTGTGGGTGCAATTAATAGCAATTCTCAGTCTCTTTTATTATTGGTTATTCTGTTGAATTCGATTGCAGGTTCCACAGACCCTTGCTGCATCATACAAAGCAAATAACTACATGGCACAATACATGCAATTCTATGGCAAGACTTGGGGCTTCCGAGTATGATTAAATCATTATCTACTCATCCAGCAGCAAAGAAAACATATTCTTTCAAAAGTGTTCATGCGTAACATTAATAGTTTTGAAGAACAACATGCAATGGAGTTCCTTAATGAGCTGGGGACATGTCTCGGGAAGATAGCTCAGGGGCAAGAAGTTCGCCTTGGAAGCAAGAGGACACAGAGCAACACAGGTTCGATCGCTGGTCGGCGCTTATAAACCTCTGGGTAGTAAGCACGTTGTAAATGACCAATCATCAACCCCCGAGGACCTATCACTATAGGACAAAGCACATACAACCTGTGTAATCAGCCACTTTGTATCTTCTTTGATGCTAGTCACAGCAGGTACGTACTCCTATTTAATGCCAAACACTAATTACAAGATATACTGTGAGCGAGCTCCCACATGTGCCTTTTGCTTTTTTATAGTAGTGTTTATGTGTGCTAAGTATTTACTGCCAGCTCAGTTTAGGTGTAAAGATTCTTTGTGAACACAAAACAAATCTGTGAGCATAAAACAAGTTGTTTAGCATTTTGTTAACCACCCGCTCGATCCAGCAGCTTCCCATGCTAACCCGGCCACTCCGTGGCTTGCAACGTCCTCTTGTAAGTGATTTCAATCTGGTCCACACCCAAGTCAATGCCTAGCATGTAATGCCCAACTGAAATCCTTCTTTATTTTTGTCTAAAAGTTTTTTATTTTGAACGATGTACCACTCATATCACGCCCCTCTCCTCGAAACCGCCCCCCCGACCCGGTCACACTGAACCAGGAATCTGGCTGGTTTGCAAAGTTAAAATGTGTATTTATGTATTTACAATGTAATCACACTATGGCCCTCATTACAACACCGGCGCTAAACCATGGCGCTATTAGCACCATGGTTGGTGCCGGTGTTGTAACGGGTCCGCCATGGTTCAATGGGGAGTTGGCGGGGCGGTAATTCCCCATTGAACCATGGCCCTTCCCCATTCCCATTTTCACCCTTAGAGCTCTATGGAATGGGGAAGGCGCTAAGTACGTTACCGCAAATTGCGGTACCGTACTTAGCATCAAGGTCCCTTTGCGGGTCCCTACTTTAACGGCTGGAGTAGACCAGCCGTTAAGGTTGGGTCCCGCAAAGGGACCTCGTAGTAAGGCACTAACTGTTTAACGGCGCTGCAGCCTTTTACGGCGCCGTTAAACACTTAATGCCAGGGTCGCAATGAGGCCCTATGTTTTAATGGGTAAACAATAATCACCAATGGGGTGATGGAACACAGAATAATCTCTTTAATACACAAGGAGTAATAGTGAGCAAAGCAATTCAGCACAGAAAGAATACTTTTGTGTGTGTGTTTAGGTCAGATAGCACTGTGGTTAAAGGTTCTCCCTGCACACCCTTCAACCCCCAAATAGGCAATGTAAAGAGATAGGAGGAGAGAGCAGGTATTCAGGAATGGCAGAACACAACAGAATATCAATCCCAATTTCCCCCGGCAACACAAGAGAAAAACGAAATTGATTGGCAAGCTGTCAGAATAGTTGTTAAAGTTATCTTAGAATGGAATGGGTAAAAACACTAAATATGGTTTAAATTGCTGAAATTGTTATAATTCTTATGGTAGCCGCTTTGGATAGTTGCACATAAACACTAGCAATGATTTAATAGCAAGAAACAATTTGAAATCTGAAAATTGAGGTTGGAAGCACTCAAAAACTATTTTACACGTGTAAAAATTTCCCTAAACAAAAATTTGCGGCAAACATTTCACTGCACAATAATCGTGATAACGGGAGAACCGTATGGATTTGGGATGCAGTTTTAGATGTGATTTAAAGATGTGGATGTTATCTACAAACAGAAGTTGAAGTTTCTAGCACACAAACTGAGGAAGTTGTGGACATTTTAGTGGAGGTAATTCTTTTCAAAATAGTCACAAAAATGGAAGACAGGAATGCACTTTTAAAATGACAAAAAGGATTTCTTACACTAGAGGATGACTATGAATGAACAAATACCACACAGGAACACAGCCACTTAATCAGGGTGACTTCCTGCAGAGGAGCTCGCCTTCTTCAGATGAAAAATATCAGCGCAAAGATAGTTTTAACAATACTAGTACAAGAGGGAGATATGATGGTTTGGATGGAGAGTTCAGACAATTCAAAAATACTCCTAACAACACATGTTTGGAATACAAGATAGGATGGGTTTAAAATAGGGATTGACTACGGACAATACATATGCTAGTGACACATTTCTTCCTATAGATACTCACTAGATATGTTTTTAAACTGAACCGTCAGGATTCTGGTCAGGGAACTGGATCTGGTTTTAGGACAGACTGCCTGCCACATCGGATTGGGCAGCGTCAAGGCACTCTGGTCAATGCACGGCACCGGATTGGATTGGATCTGCAATGGCACTCTGTTCACAGCACGGCACATGATTGGATTGGATCTGCCTTTCTTGGTTATGATGGAATTTATTTTCAACAGGCAAGCAGTACAGCGCAGCCCGGCTGTCTTTTGGTTCCCCTTAGGTTTGTGGGATTCTGGTTCTGGAATTTGAGGCCTAGCTGAAATGGTTCAGGTATGCAATGGGCCTTTCTGCTTTGCCAAGTTTTTTTTGAGTCTGGAGTAAGGAAGATGTAAAATCCTGCAGCAGGGTGCTCCGCCAGCATCAGGATAGAGAGTGAATCTTCTGTGTTTATCTTCCCTCTGCTGTCTCTATTTATGCTATGGTAAAGGGTGTGTGTGTGCTGGTTTAGCCTAAGCTCGCTCCTTTGACAAGCGATTGGTCAGAGTCTCCTCTCTGCCTTGATAGGAGGAGATAAACAGGGTGTCACCTTTATGGTGTGGGTTTATGAGGTTTACCCCTAGCCTCTTGAACACAAAATCTACTTTTGGCACAAGTCATATGTGAGTAACCTCTATAACAATCACATATACAGATTACCTATTTTGTGTAGCAGACACTCCTTAAAACCCCATCGCTGTGGGATCTTGTGTCTGCTTTTCACCAGGAACACAATGTCCAATTTATCAGCAAATTTCTATAAGTGTGCACGTATAACATGGGCATAAGTGTATAAAGTTTCATACTTCTAGCAGAAATAAATTTGGTGCAAAATCACATTTTCTGCCGTTTCTTTCCAGAACATGTCACACGATCTTTCCGCCTCTTGAAATGTGCAACCAAAATTTAGATTTACAATTCTGTTACTTTAGTATTTTTGACAATTTTAACTGGTAAATTAGAAGTCTTTAAACAAAATGTTCCTTGTGAATGTTCAGCCACAGATGGCTGCTCGGGTCCGCCTCTTTTTGTCTCCCTTCAGTTCAAAAGCAGTCTCCTTCCTGTTCTCTTGGCAGAAGCCATTTTACGACTGTCCTCACACCTAGCATTTCCTGCTTTGCAGTTTGCCGTTATTTCCTTCCCCACTGCAGACCAGATTCTTACCAAACCCTATAACTATCGCTTTGTTGTGATTTCCTTCCTCTGTGAGGAAAGCTGTTATTCCAGTTTGGTAGCTTTAGCCAGCTTACTTTAATTGTTACTTCTGTTGAATTTTCCCTTAGCACAAAACAAACTTGTGGGATCAAATCACAGCTAAATACTTATTCAAGATTTTAAAACTTGGAATCAAAACAATTACACAATGGGTTACTCTCAACAACAGGCCTCTTAGATTGCAAACATTTGATTTCAGTTTATACATGTTTAAAGTTTAATCAGGCAGGCTACTGACAGCTGTCATTTAGGCGGCCCAGGGTACTGCACCCAGATTTTGACAGATTCACAGACAGGCCACTTTTGCTGTGGAAATCCCTTGATGCTTTCAGCTTTTCAGGACATTGTAAGTTCACAATGTTTTCTTACACTAAGTGAATTGTAGCACCCAGCAAGAATTTTGGATGTTTGAGGGTGTTTTGTACCGGCATTCTGCAGTTTCAGCAACAAAGAAACAGTGATTTAAAGCAAGATTTTGGGGTTTCCTTTAGCAAAGCACTGCTTTTTCCTTCTGTTCTCCATTTTCACATGTTGTGGAGCCCAGTGACATGTTTCAGGAGTGAGATCTCTGTTACTCCACTGACAACATGCATCGCAGATTGGGCAGCCATCTTTTTGTGCCTTGCAAAGCGCGATTTTCAGAGGTTTTGGCGCGCACAAGGGTTTTGCGGCCATTTTACTATTTTTGGCACCATCAGAACACAGTGATGCCGCATGGCAGAGCAAAAGTGGATCAAAACATCCCACACTCTGTATGCAGAGTTTACCTCTCTAGGGCCCAGGCACCCTGGAACCATATATCATACTTCACATCGCTTTTGAGGGTCACAAGGAGCTCTCCTTCTGAGGCAATGCTCTCTCGGGCATGTCTTTTATCTCCATTTACTTTCAGTATGTTACTATAAGAGAACAGTTGCTTTTGTGAATAATTTTGCTTAACTGCCTATCTGCCAACAAACCAAATCAGGGTGGGGGCTCATCTGTAATGGGTGAAGAGGTGCCGAGCCACCAGTACTCTGACTAGAGGTGTAGGCAGGGTAGGGCCTGAGGGGCAAGGCCCACCCAAAATCTGTAAATGCCCACTCAACAGCTCTCTGTGGGCATTTACAGATATTTATGTCAGTGCAGTGGGTCCAATTACATTAGCTTGGGCCCCATTTGCTAGACAATCCTGGCTACGCCTTTGACCCACTATAGAGGAGCCGTGCCAGCCCAGTGTAAACATTGAGCGCTCCCTCAGCTACCTTGCTGCAGCTGAGGGATCACTCCTTTGCTGGCTTAAACTGTCTAAGGTAAACTCGAGGCAAACACAAATGGTTCACTAGGTGTTTTGACTTTGGGTATAGCACCAATCTAGAATTGGCCACCACAAATGCCCTGTCATCTTGTGTCCTGCAAGTGTCCTTGCTTGTTTCTTTCTGGTTCAGAAGGAGATGGGTAGAAATGGTTTCCCAGCTATTATCAAAGACTTGAATGCTATACTTTTCCTTGCCAGCTTGCTTCAAGGTACGAACACCATAAAGTGTGTCTACACGTACATTATGTTCCATAGCTTTCGCTGGTCTCTTCCCCCTTTCCAAACATTTATTACTGACCCTTGTAGGGAACAATGGCTTGTTTTCAGTATCAAACAGCTTGAACCACTCTTTTCAACATTTCAATGTGGAAGGTATTTTTGTAAGCCCTTTCCACCCTCGCTCCTCTTTTGCAGTTCGATTTTGCTGTGCTCCAGACAACACAGTTAAAACTGCTGATAGATTTTGTTTAAAATCAGAGGTCTAGACCCTAATTTGGTTCTTATGGGCAGAGTGTTTCCATTCTGTTTTTTTCTTTGTTTCCTCCGTAGATTTAAAAGATAACTTGCATGTCCAGATCAGAATCAGGTCTGGAGTAGGGACATTTTGTAAGTTCTTAACATCAAGCAACTCTTTCTATGACTATAGCACCCAGTTAAGCAGGAGGAGTGCAAGGCATCTCTAAGATTTGTAGTAAAAGGGGCATTACATTTTACTTGATGATGGCTATGTCTCGGACGGGTTTCCTATACTGCCATTGCACACATCGCCCATTTGTTGCATGTAGATATATGCTAATGCTTTAAACGTGCATTATAGGAAGCCTCTGCTCTTGCCGTCAAATTACTTTCCACCCTTACTAACGTGAGCGCGGGGGGGGGGCGATTTAGAGGCTATTAAAGACACAGAGGCGAAAAATTAGCCCTCCCATCCTCCTGATTTTCTAACAACTACTTTTAGGGAGTTTCTTCTCAGTGTAAGAAATACAAGTATCGGGGGTTGTCCTATTATAAAACCTTCATCAAGGAGCAATAACACATGTTTTAGTAAACTGTAACAGTAAAATGTACTAAACAACACCTCCTTCATTTCCTTGAAGTGTTTATTAGATGTGTAGAAGGGTTTTTTACACACAAGTATAGCATTCCCCTTTCCCTAAGAACCATAATGTTATTGTATTTTGTATTTATTTGGTATTTGAAATGCGCCAATACACAATGTGTTTCGCAAAGATTCCGACATATTTTTCAGAATGTTTTCATCTCACATGCTGTAAGTCAGTCCAAATGTACACACAACAAGAGATGGAGAGTGGGGAAACCTAGTATCAGGAGATCTCTCTCTTACTTTATAACAATATGTCTATGGTTAGAAATTGGCAGGTTAAATGAACTCAAAATGAACTCATTGAAGGTGACCCTCAAAACAGTTATCAAACAATCAAGGTTACAGTAGGGCAGATCACATTGTATTCATAGGGTTATGACTGCAGCCTTAACCTTTGAGGGTCTTTATATCGATCAAGGAAAACATTGTTTTTCCATTGAGACACGTCTGTGCGATTTATGTAATTGTTTTCAAGAGTGATCTCCTGAACACTGGGAACAACTTCAGAAGATTTTAACTTTTCTATGTGTTCTTGGGGATGTTTTTCTCCTAAGGGAGGTTGTCCAAGCATCTCAAAGTGTGACATCTCGCTTTCATATACCTCGTCTCAAGCACAATTCACATTTATTTCAGCAGAGTAGAATTTTTAGTCCGGCCCTATGTCCAGGTGGACTTCTAAGTTATATTGTGCATGCATTAAAAGTCTTGCCTTTCAAGTTTCTTTTTTACATCCTAATTTTAGCTGCATTCACCATCACACTGGGAACATGTCTTCCTACGTACATCTTGTATTTTTCAAATCAGGCCCTTCGTCACACCCCTGACTTAAGATCAAGAACCTTTAACCTAATCTTAATGCCCACTTACATGTCTGAACAGACCACGGACATCCTAAATGCCTCTAATTTTAGCCAAAGCTTAGACCGCTCAATCTATAAAGAGGAAAATATCTACTCTATAGATAATAGGTCCATAACATCCTAACATCCATGGGAGCTGCCCAATACATCGATCGGGCAACTCTTCTCACTATTGTCTTGTCTTAGTTATAACAAAACTGTAGGTCAGTCGCCCCTTAACTGTTATTATGTCATAAAAGAAACGTCACGGGTATATCTTCGCGATGCAAGAGACACTATGCACTTCAAGAGTAGCTTCCTTGGATAACATGTTTCTTCATTACAAGAGAGTGATGCCATTAATTCCCTTTCCCAATATCTCCCTTTCCTTTAATCAGTGGTTAAATATCACTTGTCAATGTCTTGTTTTTTCCTTATGCAATACTTGACAATTAGGTGTTCTTGTTTGATATGGCTAGTAAGTTGCTGCACTGTTAAAGTTCTCCATTGTTTTCCATAGAGCCAACATGGCTGTCACAGGGTTTGGTGAGTCCCGGGCAAAATATGTGGTGAGCCCTGTTATTTTTTGTGATGTACCAGTGGCACTACCAATAGGAGATACACGTTCTCTCCCATTGAGTTTATGGGTGGATGGCATAGATATGTTGATGAGGTTTCTGGATGCAGCTGGACTAAGCACAAATGTGATGTTGACCAATTGGCCAAACATATATAATACTAGCATTATCACATTTACCAGCAGACTATGACATATTCCTTCTGCTTCTAAACACTGTACTAAGTGTTATATTAACATGACATGTAACCCCAAAGCCAATGCATTACCAAACACTTGGGCATACACTTTGAAAGAGAATTAGCTGGCAAGATAGCTCCACGGGTTAAGTTCTCAATGCTGGAATCCATGTATTATTATTATTATTATTAGGGTATTTATTTACCATGGACGTAGCTTCAGGAATCAAAGGAGGAATCAAAGGAGCACTTTACAATCATAGGAGGAAGAACATGGTGAGAGATCTGAAAGCCACAGGTTTGAATCCTAGCAAAGCCTACACAACCGTCATCAAATGAGCATTTATTTTGGTTGCCTTGTAATCATTTTCTATGAGAGCTTTATGAATAGCATTTTAGCAAAGGCACTATGTTAGCAATGGATTACTATGAATACTTAGGCTCAGAATATTGTCATAGTGATAAATTAGTTTCACTTTAAGTGTGACTTCTGTGACCTCTGAACACATCTTGAGTAGGGGGTCCCTGCACAGCTTATTTTCCTGCCTTTTCACATTAATTGGGTAAGCAGCATTTTTCAGATCTTAGAGCCAGACGTATCGACATTACATACACTTAGTATGTTAATTGTTAGTTTGTTTTATGGCTACTCGTGTGCAGCTGAATTAATCTTTGAAAATACATGTTCTTGATCACGGGTTAGGGACGTGGAGATGGGCACAAACCTCTATTCAAGTTTTTCTTAATCAGTTGTTTTCCGCTTTCTGCTGACATTCGCTTGATTACTTTTTTGCACGTTCACCAGAAAAGAGAAAAGTGTAGGAAAAAGGGGGTGAGAAAAGGCTGGGCAGACAGCAATGGGACAGAAGAAAAATAAACACAGCTAGGCAGAACTGTGCGAGAAATGAGATGCGTGTAGGCAACCATTTCGAATGACTTTGAAGTGGCAGCGGCTGACTTTGTGGCACTGGGGCTGCCTCCGCATTATCCTGCTAAAATATCCATGGATGCTGAGGAAGGGAAATCTGCATTTCAGGGATGTTTCTCAAACTGTGCTGCAGCTCAGTGCTTCCATATTCCAGTGGCAATAGGCCCCCTGCGAATCCCATTCAGAGAGCGAGCCTTGGTGCAATTTGCCCCACCTGCACCACTCTCGTGGCGGCTCTTGCAGCCATATATCTGCTAAACTCAGTTTGTTGCCAATTTGTTATTGACAATAGTTAATGGGCCTCATTACGACCCAGGCGGTAAGTTACCGCCTGGGCCGTGACTTTACCACCATGGCGTAAACTACGTTTACGCCATGGTGGTTGGCGGACTTACCGCCCCATTCCGACCTTGGCGGGGCGGTAAGTCCCCAATCCCCATTTACCCTTCCCCATTCCCATTTTTGCCCCATAGGGCATAATGGGAGTGGGGAAGGCGTTAATTACGCCACCGTAAATTAAGGTGGCGTAATTAACTCCATGGTCCCTTAGCGCCATGGATTTTACCACCTGCTAAAAGCAGGTGTTAAAAGCTCCATGGCGCTAAGGGACCTCGTACTCAGGCGGTAAGGGTCGGCGCTGTTTACGCCGCCGTAAAACCCTTACCGCCTGGGTCGTAATGAGGCCCATTGTACTATTCAATAACGCTTTGCATCACACAGCATCATTTATTACCTTTTTAGTGTTGGTCAGTTTTTGACTAAAGACTATTGTGTTCTATATAAACCATATTGACATATGGGGGGGTCAAATAAATATGATTTGCAATATCATTGGTCCCCCTCACCTTGATTGTATTTCTTATCTCAGTGAACAATGCATGAGGGGGTCAGAAAGGAGCTTCAATACCCCCTGTAGGGCCTCCATACCACAGGTTAAGATATACCACCTGATCCGGTTTTGTTATGAATGGCTTAATTGTTTCTGTGGGCTGAGGAAGAGAGATTACTGCACAGCGTTTTATGTGCTGTGACCTGTAGAGGTTGCTTCTTAAGAGAGGGTCCCTGGAATGGCCCTCATGCACCCTCTGTGCATGTCAGCCTGAAGGATGAGAAACGAGAGATGCAACTGGCTGTTCGGCCAACCACAAGGCGCACCAGTGTATTCTATGTATTGGAAGAGAAATTCTCTCAGATGACCGTTGAAACCCTATCCAGTTGACAGCTTCGAAGAGACAGGTGCCTCAACACTGTAGCAGGTTGACTGATAAAGTCCAGCCGTGCTGACGTCACTAATGAAAACACGAAATAGCAGCGTTAGTCACAAAGTAAATTTTCACTTCTGCACAAAGTTATGCAGACATACAGGCACACACAAAGAACATGCTTACACCATTCTGTATATAGAACACAGGTACATTTACATATTGTCAAAAGCTTTTCCTTTTCACTAGCCAATTCCCGAAATGCAAGAAAGCTAAGCATACATGTACTGTCAAAAGCTTTTCCTTTTCACTAGCCAATTGCCGAAATGCAAGAAAGCTAAGCATACATGGACTGAGCTTGCAATCGCTTCATCACAACTAACCATAAGGAGCTACAGGGACGTGTAAGGAACCTATAAGGGCTTGATCACTACTTCCCAAAGAAAATATTAGAACATATAGGGAAACCATAGAATGACTCTAGTGAATTGCTATGAAGCCATAGACGTCAAAATATGGAAAAAGAGATGCAGACTTTGCAGCACGAAGCACAGGGACAGTGTTCGCAGCCAAGGACAAGGGTGAGTGGAAAATTCCTGATTACCGTGGCAGTGAGCCACCTGCGAAATACAGAATAAAATCCTCAATCATTGCAGACCAAAAGGCTCAGTATTGTGGTCATTGCCCATGTGACCCATCCGAGCCGAACAATGGCTATCTACTCATGGTGGGAAGAGGAGCTGTTCCCAGCGAAGCAGACAAGCTTGATACATACGCTGTCCACCGAACATTGCAACCTGCAGGTGATCTCCCAGGCTAGGTGGCTATATCAGTGACAACAATGGGGATACACAGTCTTTCTCATTATCTTGAAAAGGTGCACTGAGCGCTGTGAAAAGAACAGGGTCCCAGGCCTGGAGAGACCCGTGCCAGCCAATCCAGATGCTCAAGCCCGGGTGTGGTGTATAATGTTGCAGGGGCCAATGGTCATTGTGCAATCCTACAAAAAAGAAATAGATAGGTTTGGGGAAGTCTAAGGCGAACCACCTGACATGGGAAGACCAATGGAATAACTTACATAGGGGATTTCTACAGGTAGTATCACCCTTGCTACCCAATAGCGATGGCCCTTAGGTTTTTGGGATGGGTTGGTGGTTGTGACGTTACTAAGGGATAACACCAGGTGACACAGGTTCAGATGCTGTAATTACTGGAGATTGTGTTGTTTCCTGTATGATCCCTGTCTTTTGGGGAATAATTACAGTTTATTTGCCCCATGGCTGAGTTCTCCATTATTGTCGGAGGGAATGGTTCGGATAATGAACACGATTTATTTGCCCCATGGCTGAGTCCTCCGGTATTGCCGAAGGGAAGGGTTTGGATGGGCCCCCGATAGTCTCCTGACCTGTGATATTATTGATGCAATCACCCCCCCGTCCACTGGTATACTATTACAGTTCCTTGGGGGTTCACAACCCCATCTCATTAACCAGCTACCTTAGATGTGTTTCTTCAAAACTGTTAATCTTACCCGTGAAAGTCTGTAAAGTATATTTTGTATTTGCCGCTGATTGAATAGACAAAGAAAATGTATTCATGATACTTGCCCCATGCCTTTAAAAGTATCTAAACCCCCACTCACGATAGTGAGGGAGTTAAGTCATTACTTACGCAAATGAAAGACCAAACCTTGGTCTTATTTCTATGTCAGGGCGTCACTGCTTTTCTATGTAAATCAGGAGCGGTTTTAGAGAATCTTTACATTGATGGAAGTGCATTTAGAACTGTGGCAAAAATTGCCCTAGTGCAAAATATATATTATTTGAATGCATTGCTGCACCAGGGCAAAAGGCTGTCAATGCAAACATTGACCAGGTCCAAAAATATATTTAAATAATATATTTTTTGCGCCTGCGCAGTTTTTGCTTTCATACTAATTTCACATGCACCACTGCAAAGATTCTCTAATTCCGCCCAAAGATATTTATTCAGGTCGAATGGACAGTCATGGGGTTAAACAAAACTGTATATTTTCTATCCTTAGGAAAGAAAGCTATTGAGCATTGGCTTGCATTAAACTTCTTCACTAGGGAAAACCTGATTAACTCAAGGCAAAGCAATAACTGATTTCACTCACACATTTGCAATTAGACTTGTTCTTTTAATTATTGAGCAACACCACTATTTGTCAATGCATTGTACGTTAGCTAATTTCAGAAGCAGATATATCCAGTAATCTCTTTGAGGGCTCATTTGGCTTTCAATGGATTTCCCTTTAATTTAGAACCCTTTGTGTGTTCTAGGGCGGGAGTCATCACCAGTTTCTTTGCAGACACACTAATCAGAATATTCCTCACTCTCTCTCGCGCTTAATTACAGCTTTGTGTGGAGTGCTATTAAATGTATTCTAGGTCTCTATTTATGCACAAACAGCTTTGTAGTGGTACTTAGATGAACAGGTTGAGAGTACGCCAAAAAAGCTTCTTTGTGAAATTATCAAACACTTGTAGGCTTATTTCAATTGCAGCACAAAAATGCTAATGATTAAGTGTATGCGCACATTGAAAAGTGCAGGAAAGCGGTGGAGAAATGGATATGTGCCGATACGAGCAAGAACATTGCCTGGACCAAATGTACTGCACTGGGAACTGATTCACGGAATGAAAAGCACCCAGAAACCTGCAGCACAAAAAAATGGGTAGCACCTGGCATGCCCACAACACGTCCCCATGGCAAACAGAACATATTGCTGTTGAACAATTTTCCAGTTGAACCAGTAATCACCACTACTTCCACTCCTCTCCTGTGACTGACAATTCCCCATCCCAGTACTCCCACTAATCTGCACCCCAACCCCCTACATTAAGGCAGCACCCACAAGTTCCCCCGTGTCCTAGTACCCCCCACTAATCTGTGCCACAATCCCCTACATTAAGGCAGCAGCCACAAGTTCTGGAACTCTGGACATTTCCTGCAAAGCCTCTGCATCCTGGGTTTCTTTTGAGTGGTATTTCAACATTTTCTCACATGGAAACAGTTGGCCTTGTTGTAAAAGTGTGAAATGGGGCCACTTTGAGAATTGTTTCCAGTGCCTCTTTTGTTTCCCAGTCCACCCAGATCCATGATGCATGAGCATGCAACACACCTGTCTTTCACAATACACGTAAAAGGATGATCCAGATGACAAGTATGCATGTGGATGATCTGTGAAGTATGTGGTGTATTGCTGGTGAGGTGACAGTGTGGGGGCCTAAATGACTTTTCTCATGTGTCATGTCTACCTTTGCTGCTGTGTTTACATTGATGTGATCAAGAAGAACTGTTGATGGTGAAGAGTGTGTAACCTTACATCATGTTTATTGTTTGTGTATTTTGTGAGTGGCGACATTGCTTTCTGGAAGATTTGGAGGGATTCTTCATGGTTGGACACGGGACATGTTGAGGGTATCAGAGACATTCATGAGGAGGGGATGGGTGGGTAGCTGTAGATTTTCCACATTGCAGGAGTACCAACATGGCAGGGGTGAGCGGCGGTGATCGGGACCAGCAGCAATGGTGCGAAGGGACCCATCATCAAGAGGCAGTCAGGTGAGACATTTTTATTGCACTTGATGCATGCGACTCAGTGGAACACATGGTATGGAGTCATTGTGGCATGGGCTGGCTTTGCAATATTTTGAATTTTGACATATGTATTTCCACTTGAAATTACTGTGACTGTGGTTTGTACACTTCATGTGATGGATGTCGATGGTGTGGCATTGTACTTTTAAGGTTATGGTGCACACACTGTTTGCCAATCCAAGGCACACATTCTCAGGGTGTTGTTATTTGCAAACTGGAATAGCCCTACTGCATCATTGAAAGCCATCAGGCATGTGGCTTTACTGTGTTTGTTCCACAGGTGTTGCAATTCATTTAAAGTAGGCTTGTACTACCTGGTTACATGTGTCCTGTCCCCGTGCCCTTTGGTCTGCTAAGGGGATGGGTGGTGCCTGTTGAAGAGGGCAGAGGCCCTCCTGCAGCTCTATTGTTATGCCAAGACGTGTGGCAATATTATGCAGGACCACAACATGCCACAATGATTTTGCATACTACAGACTTTGCATATTGCAATGCACCACCTGAGTGGTCAAAGGAGCAGAAGCGTGACTTAAGCATTCACAATGTATACTCCAGTATGCCTCTAATGGCTATGTGTGCTGCGTTGTAGCGTGCCTCACCTGGAGGGACTGGATTCCTGATCGGTGTCAAAAGAAATGATGACAGCAGGTAAACACTGTCCCCTGCAAAGGGCAACATGGTCATTCATTGTAGGTATTATCATTTATTTTGTTCCTGTGTTTCATGTGACTGCTTTTATGTGCGTGATAGTTGATGCTCACCCTCAAGCCAGGTGTTTCCAATAGTTCCTGATGCAAGACCTGATATATGTGGGAATGCTGGAAGATGTAGCTATCATGTGTGCATCCTGGTTAATTGGCATTCAGATGCATGATGTTTCCCTTGGCATTACAGATCACCTGAACATTGATGGAATGCCAATGTTACCGGTCGCGATAGATGTGCTCAGTTTCTCAGAGGGCGGGGGGGTTTGCAGTGCTATATGGGTGCAGTCGATGGCTCTCAGGAGCAGGGCAAAGTGTACGACTGCGTATAATTCTTGGCACACTCTCTGCCTTGCCTGCAGTGTGCATGGCATGTAAATGAGCCTATGCATACATGCTGGGATGCAGCACAAGACCTGGTGGATACACTTTGATTGTGTGGGCTGTGATATACCCCCAACAATGGCTGTGATTTGTTCGAATGATCCAGTGGCCAGGAGGTGTAGGCCTGATAGCACTTTGACCAGAGGTGTCAGAGCCTGTGAGCTGATGGTGCGTGATACCATGTCATTCTCCCACAACCAGGTCTAGGATGACAAGAGGATGGAAACAGTATCTTCCATGTACTTCCTCATCTGGCATCCCAAATAATGTTGTTCGTAGATGGAAGTAATATAAGTGCTAGCACTTCAGCATCCAGCATTGTGGAAAACATAAGTTATTGGGGTTGCATTGCGCTTTTTATGAGTGGGCTTTCATTGCGCTTTGTGCTTTGCAATGGGTGATGTGTGGCTGTGTGTTCGTTCTACTTTGGCGTCAAAGCGATGGCACAATTATTTCTGTGAATAGGGTATACTTAGCGCTTGATGTGTCGTGCTTCCCTCCTCAACCCCATGTTCTTCCTTTAAATAGGATTTTGCATGCTCCGCCCCTTTATGTTCTTTACGCTGGCCCGCCCCACGGGTTGCGTTCAGTCTGACGCAAAGTGCTCCTGTACAGTGCTAAGTGGGAAGGGCCAGCGCAAGGTCTGATCTGTGAATTGGAAAAACCCATTTAGCACTGTTGAAAGTGTACGTTTGCAGAAACAAATTCACTTTGTGCCACCCTAAACTTTATGTAAATTGGGCCCCTTGTGTTAAAGTGGAGTAGCTGTGTCGGTTAAGAATGAATCACTTTAGAAAGTTTTTATTTAGACAAACTGCACTAACTTAAAACATTTTTAGGAATCAACTTTTATCTGGGGAATAAGACTTGTTTTTGCTTCAGAATCCAAGTTTTATTATTACATGCAACATCATCAAGGAACGGCGGCCAACGAACCGAAGACGCAAGAAAAGAGGTGAGAGGGCAAGAGTCAAACGGAGCCACAAATGGAGCCACCCGGGGGGGGGGGCAACTTCGAATACTAACTTGGAATGTGAGGGGGTTGGGGTCCTACCTGTGCCGGAACAGGGTCAGGTCCTATCTCCGCAGGAAGAAAGTAGACATTGCGATGCTCCAAGAAACTCACCTCACAGTGGAGGACGAGACGAGGCTACAGGAGCACTGGGGAGGTCAAGGACAGGGGGCCCCGTACTCCAAATTCGCTAGGGGAGTGTATACTTGGATAAATCCTGAGGTGCCCTTCCAGGTGTTAGGGACCGAAGCAGACACGGAGGGGAGATATTTGATACTGTGGGGAGTGCTTGAGCAAGTAGAAATCTGCATAGTCAACACATACTTCCCAAATCATGGTATTCCGTCCTTCCTTGCTAGGCTGCAACTGTGTGAGGGGTGGGAACCTAGATAGGTCCGAACCCCCGCTGGAGAGAACGGATAGGACCTCAAGGGTGCTGAACAACTTGCTGGAACAACTAGACCTCGCAGATGCCTGGAGGGAACACCATCCCACAGACAGGGGATACTCATTTTACTCCTCCCCACACAACCTCCACACGAGAATCGACTACATGTTTATAGACAGAGCACACCTAGCTCAGGTAGGATCGGTACAATACATGGGCAGATCGATTTCGGACCACTCTCCCCTGCTTATGCACTGGGCCCTGAGGGGCCCTAGACCCCCTATCCCGCTACGGCGAATGCCCACGGAGGCACTGAAGGACCCAACATTTAAGGAGGAGCTGGGAGAAAAACTAGTAGAGTATGTCACCAACAACAGTGGCATTGTGGACCGCTGAAGCACAGTATGGGAGGCCCTGAAGGTGGTAACAAGGGGAGAAGTTATTGCCGGGACAGCGGGAGTCAGGAAAACGCTGAGGAGGGAATTGGAGGAGAGGGAGGAGGAAATAAGGCTGGGTGAAGCTAATAGCGCCGGAACTAGAGGGGAGGAGGAGATTTTGCAGGAGGCTCGGACGAAGTGTCACCAGGCGTGGGGGCGGCTAGCAAAATTCGATCACGCAACACGCACCACTAGAGCACACATAAACGGGGACAACCAGGTAGGCTACTGGCCTGGCTGTGCAGGCGTGAGCACCCAAAACACCCAGTGACTGCGATAAGAGACAAGAAGGGAGAAATAAGAACAACCCAACACTCAATAAACACCACATTTGCTGACTTCTACTCCACACTGTACGCACACGACACCCAAGTACCGCTGACAGACATACAAGACACCCTGGAAGAGATAGGACTCCCCAGGCTGAGTGACCAACAACGAGACTCATTAGAAGAGCCTCTTACGCCTGAGGACATTACAGACGCTATTAGATCCCTGTCCACATGCAAGACCCCAGGAACGGACGGGCTCCCCCCGGAGTTCTACAAAGCATACGAGACGACACTAACCCCACTACTACACGAGGTATTCCAGGAAGCCTACGAGACGGGAACCCTACCCAAGACCATGAGAGAGACGCTAATAGTCCCGATACCCAAACCTCACAAACCAACTGATGAATGCGACTCTTACCGACCGATAGCTATGCTAAATTACGACAGTAAGATACTGACCACTATCCTGGCCAAGAAATTATCCAAAGTGATAGGAAGTCTGGTCCATGAGGATCAGAATGGGTTTGTCCCTGGCCGCAACACAACAGCCAACCTGAGGAGACTACAGCACATTATAGCGCACACAGAAGGAAGCCAGGAGCACATGGCAGTATTGCCTTTAGACGCCATAAAGGCATTCGACTCCATCTACTGGGAGTGGCTGATAGAGGTGCTAAGGGAGTTCGGATTCAGGGAAGGATTTGTGCGCTGGATAAAGGTACTGTACAATGATCCAACAGCCAGGGTAAAGACGGGCAAATGGGTATCAAGAGACTGGAACATACAGAGAGGCACTAGACAAGGCTGTCCCCTTTCGCCCATGCTCTATATTTTGTGGCTGGAGCCAATCGCAATTTATATAAGGAAGCAATTCTGGGATGCAGGAATACGAGTGGGAAGGGGCACCACGTTATCTCACTATATGCAGATGATGTCTTGATCTACCTGACAGACCCAAAAAACAATGCCCCTACAATTTTGGAAGTGCTAATCAACTTTGCTCGCTACTCAGGGATACACTTTAGCAGACAAAAGTCATGCATGTTTCCACTAGCGGGCTTGAGGTGGGTAGGAGTAGACGACCTACCGCAGGTTGGGGTGAAGTGGCAGCCCGATATGTTCAAATACCTGGGGGTCAGGATCAGACATACACCTGAACTCACGCACGAACAGAACACACTGTCGGTAACGCAAGGGCTCCATAACTCGATGAAATTCTGGTCTAGACTACCACTCTCAATGATGGGCAGGGCATCAATAGCAAAAATGATCATACTGCCTCGATACCTATACTTTTTCCAGACCATCTGTCACTACATCAGACCACCTTTTTTCCGAAAATTAGAAGCCCAGATCAGAGACTTCATATGGGGGAAGGCTCTTCACAGACTGGCACTGAATATCCTGACCCTTCCGCACGATGCAGGGGGCATACAGCCCCCGGACTTTGAAAGGTACTATCTGGCTGCCCAACTCAGCCACGTTACCAAATGGCTGTCGGATGAGGTCACCAATGAAACCGGCCTACTGAGTGATCTCATCAAACCCATATACCTCAAGGAAATAATATGGGCGCCTCAAGATCGAACCGATAGGGCCCCAATACTAGCCAAATTGGGTAGACAAGTATGGGAGAGAGTTAAAACCATTACACACTCGAGGAACCCTTACTCCCCGGAAATTCCATTAATGGCAGGCATGAGAATGACACCAGCTGATGTCAATACGCTTAGGCAATGGGAGGGTCTGGGCATATACGCCTGGGGGGACATGTACGAGGATGGGGAATTTAGAGAGCTGGAATCACTGCACGAGATGGAGGGCCTACCTATGGGGCAATTTCTATGGTACCAGAAACTTAAGCACGAGGCGAGGGTGAGATGGACTGACTGGCCAGAGGAACCAACGATGACCCCCCTAGTGACAGAGATGTACAACCTGAGCGACGGGTGGAGGCCAGTGTTGAGAATCTACGCGCAGCTAAACGACAGGCCCAACCCCCGCGGTGCCATACTGAGGACCAAATGGGAAACGGACACTGGCGAGGAGATCTCAGACAATGACTGGGAAAGGGCACTGCAATACCCAAAGGCAGTGTCCAGAAACGCCAGGTTCAGGCTAATTCAAATAAACGTCCTATATAGAACATATATGACCCCGAAAAGGGTAGCAAGCTTCAAACGGCAAGCAGAGGCGCACTGCCCATGGTGCACTAATGACGAAGCAGGCCTAATACACATGTTCTGGGGGTGTGCAAAGGTAGGCACCCTCTGGGCCAACATCAAACAGACATGCATGAAGGGCGGAGTAAGTAGATATGAGTGGACAATGAAGGAATGTCTGCTGGGCATGTATCCCAGGTTATGCAAAATAAAGCACATTGTACGGGTGATGGACATGGCATGCATACTGGCAAAAAGGAAGATAGCGATGTCGTGGAAGTCAAAAAAAGGCCCACAATACACGAGATGGAAGAGGGAAATGGAGCGATGGACGGCCGCAGAAACAGAAGCATGGGGGATAGGGATCGCCGGGGATGAGGGCGATACTAATGCTAAATTTGATGCATGGAAGGCCGTGGTGAGAGACATGTTCCTACCCTCCGATGACATGCCCCCGTGAACCAACAGGCGGGACGAGTGGTGCACAGTCACACGAAGTGCGAGGCTCACAATGAAGTAAAGAGGGAGACGCCACACGATGGGGCAGATAGTCAACCCCACCCACCCCCCACCGAATAGACATGGGCAGGCCACCAGGTGGATCCAAGATAACGTAATCACCACAATCGTTCAGCATGAGGACAGTTCAAGCTTTTCAAATGTTGTTGTTTTGTTCAGTTTGTTGTTACTCTTTAGGAATCAATCTAATACGTTTTGAAATTGCAAAATGGCGCAAGAAATCAGTGGGAGGGGGAGATTGACACTGATGTAATGCTAATTTCAAAATGCCAATAAAAACATTTTAAAATAAATTACATGCAACATCATTTATTTTTTGTACCATGTTTGTGTCATTTGTATGTTAAACATTAGTACCCAGCACTGCGTTCCACGAGATTACACTGAAAGGTGATTGGCTCATTTCCGAGCCATACCTCAGTGTAATCCCACTTGAAAGACTTGTGTGTGAGCACGATAGAAATAAAATATCAATATATCAATATGCCTGCGTGTGTTCCCGGCGGGGGGTGGGTGTGGCAGCCCCTTAGCCAATGAGGAGGCTCAAAACGGGGCAATCCCAGCTCCGAGCCTCCCCAAGGATGGAGGCTGCCTTCATCCCCCACCGGGGACTGAGGTAAGTTTTTTTTCCCTCCACCCGCTCCCCTGCAAACTATCCTCTCCCCTCCCTCCCAACCCGACTTACCTTCTTTTTTCTCCTTTTCTTTGGAGCGAACATGCTGGGAACACTTCTGTTCCCAGCGTGTCCGCTCCCGATGGCCACTATGGAAGGGGAAAACAGACTACGTTTTCCCTTTCCCAGCGGCCATTTAATTTGACTTTTTTTCCTGTTGCGAAACGCGACAGCGTTTCGGAGCAGAAAAAAATGCTATTAGTACCCCGGTCTAATGGGCCGGGGTATTAATGGCTATAAGCCCCTCGACAGCGGGCCAATACCGCCCACGGTAATGCCCCCAGGGCCTCATTAAGGACCTTGCTACTCTCTGGCCTGTAACTACGGGCCCCGGGGGCATTACCTGGGGCGGTATTGGTCCTCTGTCGAGGGGCTTATTGCAACAATAACTCCATGAATGCACGATACATGTTTTACAAAAGTTATTGGAAAAGTGAATCTGGGTCCTAAGGTAATCAATATTAATAGAAAGTTGAATGTTGTTTGGAGATCTCAGATCTTTCATAGACCAGCATTTTGGTTTCAATTGAAATAATAGGTATTGTCTTTCGTAGGTCATTGCATCGAACATTTATAGGCATTAATGTGTGTTGGCCTCATAAAAAAGTGACCCAGCGCAAAGTACTACTGGTGCCAAGCATACCGGCAATCCCATCCTCTAGAGTCCTATGGGACTCCATGGAATGGGAAGTTACCACTTTCTCCGCTGCCCGTAATATCACAATATTGCAGGGATATCATGCGGCAGAGATGCCAGGGGCAGTTTCCTAGTATCCCGATGGAATTACCGGCGGGATTCCAGGAAATTTGTGATGAGCCCCCATGCGTAGGAGGAAAGGAACATAATGCTTGGTAACTACTGTTTTCAGCAGGATGAGAATATATTGCTGTACAAACCCTTCACCAGTTTACCATCATCATCAGTAATGTAAACATGCTAGCAATAACTAATGCAAGGAAGATTCTGTAGCAAGAATGACATATGCCCATTTTTGGAGGAGAAACATTTGGGGATTATTCATGCCTTACCATTTACCTCCACAATAAATGAAGAAGCTGTGCTATGCAGTCCTTCCATAAAATGTTCAAAAGCATAGGACTAGGTTGAAGGACAACTAGGACGGAGAACTAGAATGAAGGACTGTGAGTGGGATGAAGGAAGCAGATGTAGGGTTAGGATGAAGGGCAAAGGACTAGGATGAACTACTAGGATGAAGGACTAAAATGGTGGCGAACTAGGACAACAGATGGGGAGGGAGAAGCACTTAAAACAACTAGATGAAGGACGTGGCTTAGGATAAAGGTCTAACATGAAGGAAAACAATTAAGGAAAAGGACTAAAATGAAAGATTAGGATGCAGGTAAAATGGCAAAGACTAAGGAGAAAGTCTGGTTGGAGAAAGCCTAGGACTAGGATGAAAGAGAAGGAATGTAATTAAGAGCTACAACAAATTACTAGGAAGAAAGACTTGATTGTAGGAAAAGGATGAAGACAAACAACTAGGCTTATGGACTGGAATGAGGAGGAAGAATGAGCATTTAGGATAATGGAATAGGTTGAAGAGAGAAGGCTTGCAATGAAAGACTGGGATGAAGGACAGGGACATGGAAGATTGAATGACAAGGACCAAGGAATAGAATGACTTATGAAAGAGAGTTTCTGGGATGAAGTGGGGAGAATAGGTTGAAGGGAAAGACATTGAATACAGGAGAAGGACTCAGATGAAGGAGAAGGACTAGATTGAAGGAGAACAATGAAGATCCAGGATGAAGGAGAAGGACAAAGGACTAGGATTCAGTACTGGGATAAAAGAATATGACGATAGAAAAGTCAGACAGTGGAGACTAGGAAAATGGAAGACTATTATGATTGAACAATAGGGAGAAGTGCTAGAGAGAATGACTAGGGAGTAGGACATTGACACATGAGTAGGATGAAGGAGTAGGCTTAGGACGAAGGACTAACCTGAAGGAACAGGATGTAGTAGAAGGACTAAGACTAAGGGTAAGGATGAAGGTGAAAGGATTAGGACTAAGGAGGAGGACTTGGATGGAAGACTAGCACAAAGGGCTAGGACAAAGGAAGACTAGGATGAAAGGGAAGGGCTGTTGTGAAGAGCTAAAACGAATGACTAGGATAAAGGACTTGGATAAAAGCAAATGACTAGGGCAAAGGACTGGGATGAGGGGAAGACAATTATGAAGGACAATGAACTAGGAGGAAGCACAAAGGCTTACACGAAAGACTATGAAGAAGGATATTACCAAAGGTTGAAGAACTTGGGACAAAGAATAGGATGACGGATGAAACAGGAGGGCTAGGATAAAGGGAAAGATTTAGGATTAAGGAAAAGTACCATTATGAAGAAGAGGAAAGGGTGAAGGACTAGAGGAAGGACATAGATTAAATAGATGGATGTAGTTGAAGTGGAAGGACAAAGAATAGAATGAAGGACTAGGTCTGAAGGAATATGATGAGGGAAATGACTAGGACAAAGAAGAAATACTATGCTGAAGAAGAAGGACGAAGACTAGGATGAAGGATGAGGACTAGGACAAATCATAACAAATAGAATAAATTCAGTTTAATTATACAAATCAATCATACAACTAACTATTGAAAACTCCATTCTTGTAAAAGAAGACAGAAAATGCAGAACAAATATGTGTAGGCACTCTGGATAATTTAGCTTGGAGTAAAAAGGCAAAGGCTTATGTTTTTCCAGACAAAAAGATGCAATAAGGGATTTAACCAGCCACTAGGGCCCCTAAAACAGACCAAGAAAACAGGTGCTCTAAATAGTGCCATTCCAGTTCTTATGCTGTTGGACGGCGTCGAACAGACTTCGAGATGCAATGCTTGTGGGTGGAACCAAATTCGATAGTGGCAAGTCACGTTTATTCCAGGGGGCGATTCAGCATCAAGTTGGGTTTGAGCAGTGCTTTGTGTGAGTCGAAGGCAGCAGCGTCTGATGCAGGTCAATGGGTACCAGGACTGTTTCCACAATCAATCTTGGTTCAAAGTGATGAGTGCCACTGGTTCGGGTTGATGGGTGATGATGCAATGCTCCAGCAATTCAAAGCAAGGTTTGATGCAAAGTCTTGGTGGTTTGATGCTTGCAGCAAAGAGGCAGCAGGTCAAAGTCATCTGCATGGTGTGCTGGGGCTCACAGCAGCCAGGTGATAAGGCAATGCTGTGGCGATGCAGCATCAAACCGGTTTGTGGGATGCAAGCAGTGGATTGAAATTTGAAGGTGAGCGCCAAAGGCAGCACCACTGATCCTGGTGGTTCAAAAACATCAAATATGGTTTAAATTCGGTTTGAGTGGTTTTGAACAATGACACACGGAGATATGGCTGCTTTCGCTTCTCTGGATTTTGTGAAACCCACTGCAAGGGGCTCCAGGATAAACTGAGTCCTTTCAGTATTTGCTTTCCCTGCATACAGAGGTCCAATTGGGCAGGAGCTTTTGGGATCGCTGCTCCTCTACTTTTTGTAATTAAGTTTTACCGTCCCTACACTTTTATTTTAAAAGAAACCGTTCAGGAATGACTTAATTTTAAAATTAAAGTGTAGGAAGAAGTTGAAAGGTGCACTTCAGTGCACTACACTCAGAGTTCCCTTAAACAGCAGGTGCATTTGTTTGGGGGTTTGGATTGCGCGTTGGAGGGGTGTGGCAATGAGGCTTGTGGGGAGCAGAGGCAGGCCAGCAGGGAACATAGTTTCACTACTTCTTTTCGTACACTTCGACCACTGCCTGCATAGGGAGTTTTGTTAACAGAGTGGTACTCATTCATCACCCTGAATTTTCCCTGAAGATTGCTATGAAACAAGGCTTTCCGCTGCCTTGGAACACCTGTCTTTACTACTGGCAGAGTGCTTTGACATGGCCTGCTCTCCCAACGAGGTCCAGATGAATTATTCCTGATGTCTTTAATGGTCCAAAGATCGAATCCAAGAAGGAGCGTAACAGCACCTCTTTTATAGGTAAAAGGTCATAGTGGATTGGATTAAATCAACCCTGATTTATGGCGCCCAATCCCTGTCTTTGAAACAGGTGACCTTGCCTCCTAATGTCATACCAAGAGTGCCTTGTTCTGCATGAAGTGGAGAGAACAGGAAGGAAAGCAAAGCCCACAGCCGGCAAAACAACACTTCCTCAGCCAATGCTTGCTTTCTGACTGCCATAAATCCACTCTTCTCTCACACTGCAGCTTTAAAACCTCTCTAGTGCAATCTATTTCAAAATAATTTGGAGAGGTTAAAAAAAGGTAAGGTGACTTAGTTTGTGGTCCTTTGCAGATTCACCATTATTTTGGATTTTAATTTTGCTTGCCCTTTTCCCATGTATATTGACTGCTTTCCAAGTGAAACATAGACTATTTTTATTCAAATGTTCTTGGCCACCAATAGTGAGTTTTGCCAAGGAACGGTAGTGTGTATATTATTGAAGGCACAGTTAAAATGTGAAAGAATGGACCAAGATTGCTCAGTAGATTCTTTAGAATTCCTACCACTACGTACACATGTCTATCTGGCAATTGCCCAAGTTACCTATCGGAGAGAATCTCTTGGTTACCAACCTGGAGAATATTGAGATCTAACTCCACAAACATTCTGTGTGTGCCTAGGGCAACAATGGCTCTTGTGAGCCACTGTGCAATTAGCATTGCAGCCCATAGGTTTTGGAACTCTTTGTCACCTGATTTGATGAACACTTCTTCCACCTTGGCTTCCTTTAAACGATTCGTAAAAACGTATCTGTTTAACGATAAAGGCCATTGGTAACTTGATACATAGTACATGATAAAGGATTTGTTCACATGGTTATTTATTTGCCTGTTGTACATGTATGCGTGTTTGTTATTTTGTGAGCGCCCTGAGGCCTCCAGGCGTGCTTTGGCACTGTATAAATGAAATAAATCATGTAATACTTACTGCACTGTGATTGGACTATTTCTCTGCTGACCTTCGATTTTTGGAATGTGTATCTTGCCCTGCACAACGGCTATTTAAGGTGAGGGAGGTATGCTGTCTACTCAGGTCTTTTACCATTGTGACTGCAAAACCACTGAGCCAGGCTGCGCTACAATTTTGGGCACAAAGCATAGAAGCATTTGCCCACCCATGTACTTCTTCTTACCAGCATAGGATTTGGCAGGCAAGATGTAAAGCATGTTATGATTTAGAAAACATTAATGGGCTTACAAAGTACATTTTTTCTGCAGTATCCGAGGAAGACGCTACTGGTTTTGACCGATTTGGCAGCCTTTCGAGGAGAGTGAGCCTGTTTGGAGCACAGTGCACTAGATATCAAGCGAAAGGGATTGACTAGTCCATGGGTACATGTTGATGTTCCTCGTGGGACAGATCTTTCATGAAATACATGTGAGTACAATGGCTCTGAATAAGGGTTATATTCATTTTCATTGATCCTAATGTTAGTCCTGACTTGTTTTGCGCCGGTAGGACGGTCAGCCTTATCATGGTGTAGAGCAATGTTCTTTTGAGTGAGTCTCCTATATAAATTCTTTATTATTGTTTTTAATTTTATGAATTACCTGGAGCTCTCTGATCAATTAAAAAAACTGTTTATATTATGTATTCATTTCAATAGTAAAAGTTCTCGCTTTTCTGGATGGTGCAAAGCAGAGGATAGGTTTGGCAAACTCTACAGTGAGGCCCTATATGGCTATGACTGTCTAGTGAGGGACAGCTTGGGACACCATGCTGGGTGGCTGATGGCAATTCCGCAAGAAAAGATGGAAGATCACTCTCCAAAGAATATTTTTTAGAGTGTTGCCCTTTAAGTGCCAAGGACGAGTATACTCGTCCTTTTTACATAGACTTCAATAATAGCCTGGCACATGTGTATTTGTATGGGTGTTTGCACTGATGCCATGATACTATTCTGCTATGAAAAACGGAATACATTTTAAATTAAAAGAAAAAAAAACGATACTGTCTTTTTAGCTAAACCTTTTTTCTATTGAAACTTCTTCACAGCACACATTGGAGGCAGCCGACAGCGTTTAAAAGAAACTGTGCATGCGTAAAATGGTCAGACTTATGCCCTGAAAGGGGGTGCCATCAATATCCATGGTGGAGATAATGTGGGTGGGAGACACCTGCTAATGTGGGCGACTGGGGTATTCTCTCATTCTCAGCCGGCAGCTATTCGACTGACATAATAAACCTACGCCCTTAATTATGACTGACTGCCATCTCCAACCATGATGGAGGAGTTGTGGTTTAACAGGCGTGCTCTACAGCTCGGCTAATCATAATCCGTGATCGTGATTGAGCACTGAAGGCGCGGGGAGGGGGCAACAATCCAGACTGTTGTCATAGAGATCCACGCACATGAGATTCAGAAGATCCTCTACCCTCTTATTTCCCCCGGGTACAACCTTTATTTCTACTGCATTGATGCACTCTTATGAATGTGTTGATACAAATGGGATGCCCGTTGCCAATGCTAATCCCTGCAATTTGTCATTTGTTTGGCTCTTAGTGTGTAACCAAATTACATTGAGAGTGATAAAGAGTTCATACTGCAAGAACTGCCTACGATCTCAACGGCAGACAAGTAATACAAGCGATTAAGCAGAAGATATTGGAATTTATGAGATATTGTACTCCAATAAATATACCAGTCACCAAAGCTAATAAATAATGTTAATGAAGACCTGTGAAGGCTTCCACCAGTCTGATGATGATAAATCTATTTTTCAATCCAAAATATTATTCAAGAGTCTGCTCTCGTGGGTGTCAATAACGTGCGGTAGCGTAACCCCGGCTCCTTTCGATGCCTGATCAGGATTTCCTTGTGCTCAAGATGTGATGAGACGGCTTGTTTTGACAGGGAACGGTATAGTATGATTTATTATTCCTAAATCCCTTATCCCCAAGCACATTTGGCTTCTCTTCTTGTTAATATCCGCTACCCAGAGCAGTAAGATCCAAAGTGGACTTTATGTAGTAAATTTGTAGCCTGATCACTTCATGAAAAGATAAGCCTGTGGAAAAGCCGGGAAGTGGTATACACCTGCCCGGTCTCATGCACGACTTTTCGGTTTCATGCTGCATACAAGGGGCTAGGATCAGATTTTTTCATTTTCTTTCCCAGAAACAGCTGATCTGAGCGGGCTTAACATATAGAGCTTGCAGAGGGCACCCCACAGACTGATGAGGCTGTTATAGCACATTATCCCAAATGCAGGAAGAATGGCTGCAGTTAAGATACTGCATCGAATGTTTTCCGCTTTCCCTCTTCCCCGCCCGTTTTGCTTTGGACATCATAAAGCGTTCTGCATTGCTGCGTTGATGCCGTATAAAACAACAATACCGAAATTAATCCACCCTGCTTTCCCTCCAAAGAATAGAATAGAATTCTTCATAATAAGCTCTGCTGTCATGGAGTACTGGCATTTGTTGGGCCTGTAGTGCCTGTCAGGACTGGCCTGATTTGCCAAAAACAATGTGGGTGTGATCTCACAGTACTGGCACTATTTTACAAAGACAAACAAGTGCTTCTATTCAGTGATTGGCAGTATTTACCTTATTGGGAAAATGCCTCATAGGTGTGTTCTTACAGTACTGCCATTACTGGGGAAAGACAACTCTGTTCTTACAGTGGATGACAAGGCCCGCCTTATTATGCAAAGCCACAAAAGATGTGTTCTTGTAGTGGCACTACTGGCATTATTGGGCAAAGCCAACACAAATGTGTTATTGTAGCAGTAACGCTGGCATAGTGTGAGCGGTGAAATCCTCAACATGTGTTGTAAATGCCCCTGTGTACTGTTGGCGACTTGACATCCATGGAATTTTACATGTGTTACTCCACAGAATTGATTGCATATTGTGTGGCTTTTTGTCACCTTTTTCACAAAGTGTACTGAGAATGAACCATTTTTAACCCCCTTTGAACTTCCCTTATTTGTTTTGTGGTCACTCTCTATGCTCGGTTGTTTGTGCTGATCTCAACGGCAGACAAGAAACATTCTTGCCCCACCACAAACAACCGAGCATAGAGCCCCTCTCTATACTCGGTTGTTTGTGCTGATCTCAACGGCTGAGAAACATTCTTGCCCCACCCATTGAAAAGGTTCACCACCCATCACTGGATGCTACAAGTAGAGCTGCTTGACATTTTTAAAGAAATCCTGGTGGTAAACATGCTTGTAAAACTTGTTTGGAAAATGAGCCCGGTTTACAGGCAAATAACAGTTCACAATAGGCAAACATAGGACTTGACTATGCAGTCTCAGGATCTGCTGAGATTACAGTCGAGAAAGGACCTAATTCGAAGAGCAAATAAAATGGCTCTCATTTGAACTTCCTCAGGAGGATGAAGTGAAGTGCTGAGTCAACACTACCTGGATAGAAACCTTTGACTGCATGTTGCATACATATCTCTTAGTTGCATCATTTCTCTGAAACAAGTCCTTGACTTGCCATTTTACAGCGAACTGTCGAACAAAATAAGTAAATTAAAGGCAATGAAAGAAAAGAACAACTGAGGCTTTGTTGGCTGAACTGAAGCTACTTTCTGCACTACACCTTATGCTCCCCTACCAGGAATATCCTTAAACAAAGGGCTATATGCCCCTCTGGTCTTTCCCCTGACTGTAGGGTCAGATTGTCTGCTCACTCATCATCCTAAAGAAGACTGTAACCAGGGTATTTTACATATTTCAGTTGTAAACGGTAAATAAGCCTCAAAGTACAGCAGGCATTTGTCTTTACTTCACACACACTTCCCTGTGTCAAACCATGATTCAGCCACAGTAGATTTCACTTTTGCATCCACACATGTGAGAAGACAGCAATATGGACATTGCGTCCTATTACAGATATAACATGTAAGGCATCGCAGATGGCATCACCCAATACCTAACACATTATTCTCATAGGTAGCCTCCCAGTGACAGCAAATGTCCTCTGAAGTTATGTTATTACCAAAACTCTGCCACTTGAGACCAGAGAATATATGACAGGACCTGCTGTTAGATATTTTGCATAATCAACTCAGCAGTTGTACTACTCGGGCAGTGGTTCACATGTTCCTGCATGAAGTAATCTGCAGATGTCAAATGCATCAGCTGAAGGAAGATGATCACCTCTAGGTATGCCCCTGTGACAAATTGACTTCTGCCCTGCAGGAGTACAAGGGTGAGTAGAGGCTAAAACACCCACTCAGCCATCACACTTCTACAAACCAAGATCCAACACAATCACAAAGGTAAAACAGACAAAGGTGGGCCGGGGGAAGGATATACTCTTAAAAGTGGTGTAAATGTGCTTCAGTAGAAACCCAAATAGTGAAATATAACAGTCCACAACAAAGGGAATGTCCAATCAAGATTCTATAAAATATATACACTTTAATTAAACCCACCATGTTAAATAATAAATAACTAGAAAAACATTACAGAAAACCCACCCCTGAGGAAAGCCCACAGAATAAGCAAAGATATTAAATGCAGCATTCTGGGTAATGAATCAGGGGTGAAAGTCAAGCAAACGTAACAAAGTTCTTGAAAAAAGATATGTATTTGTGAGCAAAAAATAATTCAAAGTGACCTAACCAGTCTCTAGGGCCCGAAAATGGAACAAGGGGGCACTTAGCTGCTAATAGTACCTTCTTAGCAGTGCTTGGTGGTTCGGCAGCACCGAACCACGCTTCTTGGTGTTGTGTGCGAAGATCGGGAGAGTGAAAAAGGCAGCAACGAAGGATCCTGCTGGTTCAGATGTACTGAACAGTTCTTGAAACAAGCTACAAGCAGTTCAACAGCAAAAACACTTGGATCTCGGTTGTCTTGGCTCTCAGGGTGCTGTGAGTCCCAATCCAGGGGCTCAGCGCAAAGATGAGTCCTTTTCCTCTGCTCTCAAACACAGGGGAGGCTGGCATATAAATGCAAGGGTACTTAAACACAGGGGGATCATGGGTACTGCTGTGGCTGACAAAGAGGCAGCCTTGTTCCAGCAGCAGGTCACTTCTTAGATTGCTGTGAGTCCCACTCCAGGGACTCAGGCACAAGATGGGTCCTTGATCTTGGGCTCCCAAACACAGGGGAGGCTGGCACATGACTGCAGGGGTTCTCCGACATGGTGAGGTCTTTTTATTTTAATTTAATTACAGGTTTATTATTTTAATTACAGGTACCACTGTAGCAGGCAGAGAGACAGGCCCTGTGGCAGCAATAGGTTCACCCCCAATTGACCCTTGGGATGGTTAGGGGACAGAGCTGCTTGCTTTTGCCTTAGAACCCTGCTTTCACATCACAACTAGAGGACTTTATAGAGGAATGCTCTCTTAGCAGGGTCCAGTGAAATCCTCTCAAGTGATAATCCAAAGATGCTTCAAGAAGATTCCCAAGATGATTCAATTAAATGGTGGGAGACCCCTTCGTTTATAGGCAACTTCCACAGGTGATTGGACTAAAGCAAGCCTGCTTCAGGTGTCCAATCCGTGCTCTTGCAATGATGTCACAACCAAAGTGCCTTGAGTATGAAAGTGGAGAGGACTGGAAAGAGAGGCAGAGAGCATCAAGATGGCAGAACCCCCCAAAACTGTACAGATCCCTCTCTGGCTTACTCTAATTCCATCTCATCTCCTTAATAATATTAAAAGCTTTTAGAAATGCAGCTCCCAGATGCGAGGCATGGCTCTCTCTGAATGGGTGTGCCTCTTGGGCTCTGATTGCAAGCCAGCATCCTGTGGAGTGGGTGTCCCAGGGGTAAGGGTTTTATCTGCCCTTACAAAGGAACAGAGAGGCATCCCACCAGGCTACATTCCTGCTAATAGGGCATGGTCCTGCCTTTCTCATGGAATGCACATAACCCTTCAACTACTGAACTGGGCCCACCGGGCTGACACATGTGCAATATCAATGCAATGTGTATGTGGCACCAGGACATAATCTTCCAGTGTTATGCAGTTATGGGAACAGGGGGTGCATATTTTAAATCCAGCCCCTGCGCTGCAGAGACTTGGGTACCACTGCAGCTGTCAAGAAGGCACCTGTGATCTCTGAACTGCTCTGTGCTACTAGAAAGCAGGTGCTAAGAATCAGGATATTGATGCAGTAGGGCACAAGTACACACTATACTTTTGGCATGAAGCATATGACAGGGGATTCTGATGAACAGATTCCCCTTTCAGAGATGGAATTACCTGCATCGTTTTATTACATGGCCTGTGGTAGCGGCCATTTAGTTATGGTTGCTAAACCCATAGCAAGAGCACTTTTTGGGTGACTTATAATTTTGCTCACCCTGGACGAATCCTCACCAAAACTTTGCAAAAAAAGTATATGGCCCACTCTGAATTTTTATCCAAAGTTTGGTGAGGTTTAGTCATGGGGGGGCAAAGGTATAGGGAGTGTCTCAACATTTCTCTTTTTCCCATAGACTGAATGGAGAAAAATGTTTGCTCACGTCTACAGCCCAAACTGCTGGGCGGACTTTCACCAAATTTTCAGCAGGAATGGCGGCTTGGTTCCGAAAGCGTGCTTTTGTAAATTTGGTGAAAATCTGTCCAGTAGTTTTTTTAAAATGACCAAAAAGTGGGGCTCAAATAATTAGTGATATCTATGTCCGTTCCGTGGACACACTTCCCTGTTCGCTCTGCGGACCGGACACCGATTGGTTTAGAAGGGAACGTGGTATCCGCAGACATCGGACGCACCCATTGATTGGATGGTGAAAAGCATGAAGTGCATCAGATTTTTGAAAACGCCTGCCATCTTGGATTCGTAGACAACAGCCGGTGTTTGCGGACATCGCGGTAAAACATATTAAAAAACACATCATTGCACTTGTCAAACTTATTAAATAATCTCTGGGGAGGTAAGGGGTGATGAGGATGGAATGGGATATGGCTGCAAGAAGCAAAAAACCAGGTGTTTTTCACCGTGAAAGTCCACTAACCATCCTGAGAAGGTCGCGGACACCTTAGCATTACAGGGTTGGTGAAAAGCAGTTGGACATTTTTATTGAAAAATTGCGCTCATTGATGCATCACTGCTCTAACATTCACTCATGGACAGAAAAGCACCATTTTCAGAAATGTGAACATGGACTTTTACTGGAGGAGCATGAATGCAATAAAAAGTGGTTGGTTCCATCTTCACCTGCACACAAAGCTCTTGAGAAGATTGTGTTTGATAAAACTCTATCAAGAGATCTGAAGGGACTCACAGAATTCTGTCACACAGGAAATTTGGAGATGTTCTACAATATGTGCCTAAAGTATCGGCCCAAGACATTGTATTTCAGTATACAGGGTATGGAATCTCGTACACTACTTGCGTTATTAGCGTATAACGAGAACATAGGCAGACAACAATCTAGAACTGCTGGCAAATTTGGGATGCTTCGATACGAAATGGCCTTTGTAAAAAGAACCAAAAAGTGAGTGGTCAAGCTAATATACCAGGAAATGGAATTTGATTTTGTGAAAGATCTGATTTTGACTGTGTTGGTCGTGAATACTCATGGAATCGTTTGTGGTTTGGTTCCTAAAACACATACATTGCCACAAAACATTGCAAACGTGCCCTGTCCACCCAAAGCAGAACTTGTGGAACAGTTTGCATTCCGATACAAATGATTTTCAGCTATTTGTATGTTCAACAATGTTGATACATTCTACATGGCCAATGGAAAACATATGTAACTTGAATTTCAAAACTATCAAAAGTATAAATTGTCCAAATAAAGCGTACACAAAAAAGTCTTTCCATATGTACCCTGTTTGTCAATTTCTTTTGCAAGAGGTGTCCGTTTGAGCACGCCAAATTAGGTATATGTGAGGTGATTTTGAAGTGGTTTGGGGGTAGGGTCTGAAGGCGCAAGGTCCCCAAAACACAAAATGCTGACAGGTGGATTAGGAATTCCGAGTGTTTCCATACATGTGTAAATCTCTGGAAATGTTGCGCAGTATTGCAGTATGCAAACAATTTGTTTGTTTTTCCTAAATATTCCTAATGCTACAGTGGTGCACGCGGAAATCGATGCCGTGGGCCTCAAGGACAATGCCTTGAGCTGCCTACTCCCTTGCGTCCTGCCGAGCTACTTTGTCCCTTCCATTTATGAAAAGCAAGCTAGGCATAAGCCCCTATTGTATTTTGTCCTTGGAAATAAAGGGAGTTTTCATAAGGAAAGGAAAGGAATGGGGTGAGGTATGTTAAAATGTCACACATGATAAGGGTCAGCATTCGAAAACTGGACCAAGTAACATTTCATTTAATTTGCTGAAAAATCATTGATCTGAACAGTCACTCCGCGTTTGTTGTTTGTTTTAATATTTGTAATGTGCACCAGACCCAAGGGTATCAGGGCACAAAAGGCATTAAGAGGGTTGTCCAGCTTCGGTTACATTCGCTGTACAAGATCATACATATAATACAAAGAGTTATAGGCAATATATACCGGATAAGGCATGATATGGACAAGTTTCACTACGGCAATCACTGTAGACAGTAGACATTATGTACTTTATATACAGTATAAACAGGCAGAGCAGTATTAAAGTATCTCTCAGTGGTCATTTTCCTTGAACCAGTGGATGAAATTGGACCTGAAGAGTGGGTAGGTTAAGTCTTCCCTCAGAGGCGGAGGGAGGGAGTTCCAGTATTGGGCAGCTTTGACGGGGAAGCTACTTCCACCGGTCTTCGTGTGTTCGAATCTAGGCACTGTAGGAGGTTTGCATTGGCAGATCTCGTAGGGCGGTTGGAAGGTTGTCTCATGAATCTGGCTAAGAGGTATTGTGGGGTGGCATAGTAGAGACATTTGTGTGTCAGGGAGGCAGTTTTGGGGGGATTTTGTCTTTTGTGGAGAGCCAGTTATTGGATCTTCGGAGGTCAGAGATGTGGGCTTTTTTAGGAAAATTTAGGGCTGCTCTCAAAGCAATATTTTGTAAAATCTGGATCTTGTTGGTAATGTATTTGTTGCTCCCCACATATAGGGCATTAAGTAGTCCAATTTGGACAAGACAAGGGCTCTTGTCGGGGTGATGCAGTTGTTAGAGGAGAGCAAGGGCTTGGATGCTCTGATTAGCTTACACGTGTAATCAGTGGATGAGGCCATGGATTTGACTTGTTTTTTAAAGGTTAGTGTGAAGTCCAGGTAGAAACCAAGGGTTTTGACCTCCTTGGCTACTTTAATGTTATTGTTGTCTATTTTTAAATTGGAGTAGTTAGGGCCTAGTTTGTTGAGGTGTGCAGGGCTGCAGAGAATGAGAAGTTCTGTCTGGTTGAAGAGGATCTTATGGTCCATTAAGTCGAACGCCGCTGAAAGATCAAGCAGCAGCAGTAGTGCTGCCTTACCATCGTCTATCAATGTGTCTATTTGTGCCTTAAGATCGATGAGCGCAGTTTCAGCTCCATGTTGTGGTCTTAAACCTGATTGCCGTACTCCTAAGAGGTGATTACATTCCAGATATTGTTGGATTTGGATGTAAGCCACTTGTCTAGAATTTTGAGCAGGAACGCAACTGTTTGTAATTGGGCGATAGTTAGTGGGAATGGATGGGTCAAGAGTTTGTTTTTTGAGTAATGGGAGGACCCAAGACTGTTTCAAGTTATTAGGGATAGTGCCGGTGGAGAAGGAGGCATTTATGAGTTTAGAGATGAATGGGGAGAGGTTGTGTGCAACATCTTTAATGATTTGGGCTGGGCAAGGGTATCCATGGCAATTGGAGGGTTTGAGGGTAAGGATGACTTTTTCAACTTCTAGGATGGATACTTTATTGAAGTTGAAGCAGGTTAAGTGTATTTGTATTTGTATTTATTTTATTTGTTTAGCGCAAAACCTGGCCCAAGGGCAACCGGGCGCATATCTTAATAGAGCGTTACAGCAATGACATATGATCACAGTAGACATAACAATTGTGACAGAGTTACAGAAGATGTTACATATATCTAATCTTCGACAAAGAGAGGTAATGTACAAGAACAGTGTAATACAGGGTCCCAGCCGGGACGCACAAGACCAAGGTTAGTTGTTAGAGTGAGGTAGCTAGCCAGAGCTTAGCTTTGAGTTTGAAGAGGTTAAGGGAAGGTAGATTTCTGATGGTGAGTGGTAGGGTGTTCCAGAGTTTGGCTGCCAGGACTGGAAAGCTGGTGCCACCAGCTGTTTGGAGCTTGTATCTAGGAATCACGAGGCTTTGAGTTTGTGCAGATCTAAGTACTCGCGTGGGTATCTGCTGAGTAAATCGGGAGGCTAGATATGTAGGGGCCTGATTCTATGTCAAGACCGGAGGCTCCCATTATGCTTCTCTTTCTTTATTTAAATATTTAAAGAAAGGCTCAGCAGCAAGATATTTTTGTGCACCAAGTGTCGTATGAGTAACATAGAAAAAAGAGGTGCACTAAATATATAATATAAGAAGTAAACATAATATAACAGTAGTATTTTTGGAGTTCTGAAGAAACAAACTCCATTTCCCAGAGTTCCCTAGTGTCACCAAAGAAACATCAACATGTGACTTAGTCCTCCAATGGGTGTCCTGATCCCTTCATAAACAGTCCTAAACATGATGCGACTTCCTCTTTCTTTGCTGCTCACAGCAAGAGATAAGTACCTTCATGTTTACCTCTGCTTATGACACGTTATTTCATTTTTCATAGTAATTGACATTGTTATATATATAAGTTTAATTATTGTTTATGAGCGTACTTTGCCTCTAATTGATTTCCTTTTGGTCATTGCCTTCGTTGTTGACTCCGACGCCAGCTGCCTTCTGCTGGCGTCGGAGACTGCGTAATTTGAGGCCTCGCTTCACGCTCGCGCTGACACAATCCGTCAGCTGTTTTTCTTCCGCTTCATAAGCGGACCTCTCGGCGGGCTCGCGTCGGCTTCCCCGACCCATCGGTGCCCTCCTCGGGCAAGGGGAGGCCGGCGCGGCATTGCTACAGCCCCCAGCACCGCTCATTAACTCCGTCAGCTGTTTTCTTCTGCTTTACAGGCGGACCTCTCAGCGGGCTCGCGTCGGCTTCCCCGACCCATCGGTGCTCTCCTCGGGCACAGGGAGACCGGCGCGACATTGCTACAGCCCGCAGTGCCGCCCACTAACCACCAGGGGAGCTCCTGCTCTTCCTGGTCCTTTCCTCTATATTCCGGCGCTCGAGTGCGCATGACCTTCAAGTTATAACGGTCTCTGCGAACTCGAGCGCCGGAATCTCTCCTCAGGCGACAGCAAATACATACTTCCTTCCATCGCCGATCAACAGGAATTCGCACACGAGTGCTGGAAAATATATTTAAATACATAATTTGCATAAATTAAAAATAAAAAAAAAAAAAAGAGGAGAGAAAATTCTCCCGTTCAGCATTCTCTAAAAGATTATACCACTAAGCTGAACTGATTTACTGGGCAGTGAGAGAAGGCGTTCAAAAGCCCAGAAGACAAGACAAAAAAAAAAAAAAAAAAAAAGTGAGTAAGGTGCTTTAAACTTTATTATGGCAGTGCAGTACTCACCTCAATCAGATCAGGCCTGGTCTGAGACGGAGGAAGATCACTGCTATATAGATGAGGTGGCGATGGCTAACAGCTTACAAAAGGTACTGGGATCCTCTGTGGAGACCAGTATTAGGAAAGCAGTAACAGACATGCTCATTCCCATTCAACAACGCCTAGAAACTATGGAAGAGCATTTAAGAGGGACCTCCCCTCCTGGGAGGAAGAGAACGCAAAAGAGGAAGCACCTTACGGAAGGGGGATGTATACCGGCTCGCAAGAGCAGAAGCTCTATGACCCCCCCCGAGCCAGCCTACAGATGCCACAGCTGCCGTTTCGGACGCCTTCTCCAGGCTGAAACAAGCCTTTATGAACAGGAAGGTAACCTCTTCCCATGAACCCTCTTACCCAGAGGAAGAAATGAGGGAAAATGTACCCTCAAGCCCGGAGAGATATGGACAGGGCACTGAGGACGACCAAAACAAGAGCGTCTACGACGCTGATCCTTCTCAATCCTCATCTGAAGAGGAAATTTAAATAGAGGGTTCAAAGCCCTCTGGTTCTGGGACTGCGGCAGACCCCATCCCCAAGAACACAACCGGAAACAAGCCTCCTGCAGAGGGGATGTTTACTCCGGAAGACCTTATGCATCCAAGATCCACAGACTGGGAACCATCTTCAAAGACATCAAAATACATTTATTTCAGGCTACGTAAGCCACTGGATAAAGAAGTTAGAGCTAGACTTCGAGCGGAATGTCCACGTCCGGATATTGCGGACAAAGTGGCTCTAACACCAGAACTAGATTCAAAGATGATTACCTTCCTAGGTAAAAACGTAAAAGACCCAAGGAAAGGCATAGACCGTGCCTGGAAGTCCTGCCAGGACAAAGTACTAACGTGGCGGGGCCACTAGCCAAGATTTCAGATCTAGCGGAAGAAGCAATAAACTCCTCTAACCCCATTGACCCGGTAATACTCTCTGGTTGGGTTCAACGGGCAATTTGCCTGTTAGGTAACGCCAGTTGTGCTATTTCGACAGAACGCCGAAAAGGCATCCTATATAAAATAGACGCCAAACTGAGCGAACTGGCAGACACAGAATCCGGTCCAACAGCACAAGGCCTGCTTTTTGGAGATCCTTTTATGAAGGAAATGGCGAAATTCGTGGGAACATTTACAGCATTGGACAAAGCACAAGCCTCCATAAAAAGAGTCTTCGCGTCCAAGGTTTTCACCAGGGCCGGGCGAGGCAGAGGTCGCTCCTCCGGCCGTTACTTTTTCGACAAAAGATCTCAACACTCCAGAGGCCAGCATAACTCCTGGCAAGAGCGCTCCGACACTTTCTTTCCCTCAAGAGGTCGTGGAAGAGGGCGCCCCTGGAGAAGAGCGGCCAGATACCCAGCCCAACAACAATCTACAGGTCAGTGTACTTATAGCAGCGCCAGCGCCAATGACTCCTATAGGTGGGAGGTTAATGATGTTTACAAATGCTTGGGATACCTTATCAGGAGACGCCTGGGTCAGGGACACAGTTCGGGGCCTACGCCTAGAATTTTTCGAGCAGCCCATCCAGACATGTCGCCCTACTCCAATAGTAATGTCTCAGACAGATCAAATCGCTTTAGACAGCGAAATACACAATCTTTGTCTGAAGAGAGCAATTCGCCCCTGTCAAAGCCAGGGAGGGTTTTTCAGTCCCATATTCCTAGTTCGCAGGAAAGAAAAAGTACGACCAGTCATAAACCTCAAAGCTCTCAACGAATACATCATTTACCGCCATTTCAAAATGGAAGGTATACATATGCTCAGAGATCTTCTGAGACCGAACGATTGGCTCATGCGTCTAGATCTGAAAGATGCCTACTTAACGATACCAATTCATCAGGCACATATGAATTACCTGAGATTTTCCTGGAAAAATCGAGATTGGGAGTTCACAAGCCTACCTTTCGGGCTCTCTTCAGCGCCTTGGGTTTTCACCAAGCTCCTAAGGCCTGTAGTAGCTCATCTAAGAGAGCAAGGTGTTCGTCTTATTATTTATCTAGACGACATCATTTTTATGGCACAGTCGCAAGAACTAGCTCAGAAACAGACCAAACTAGCTATAGACTTACTACACAGTCTCGGCTTCCTTATAAATTGGGAAAAGTCAGTTCTTCTTCCATCCAAGAACATGGAATTTCTGGGCTTTGTTGTGGACACCCAGAATTGTCAGCTCCGACTCCCATCAGCCAAGATCCATTCTACCAAAAGGGAGATTCGCAGGATTTTGCAGAAGGACCTGTTCTCTCTTCGAGAACTGGCAAGAGTGATAGGGTTACTATCCTCCTCCATTCAAGCGATATTTCCCGGCCCCCTTCACTATCGCGAATTGCAAAGACTGAAAGGCCAACACTTAAGACACAGTCTTTCATACTCTCAACTCCTAACATTATCTCCTCAAGCGAGGACAGAACTCAACTGGTGGCTCACTCACATGGAGGCCTGGAACGGGAGAGCCATTTTCGGATCTGCTCCAGACATCATCATCGAGTCAGACGCCAGTCGCTCCGGATGGGGAGCGAGATGCGGCTCCATAGCCACAGGAGGGACCTGGTCTTATCAGGAGCTAGACCTGCATATCAACTGCCTAGAACTTCTGGCAGGTTCCTTTGCAGTACGCTCCTTTGCCAGAGGCAGAGCGAGTTGCTGTATCTTGCTAAAAATGGACAACATTTCCGCAGTAAGATACATCAACCATCTAGGTGGCACCAAATCAAGACCTCTAGCAGAATTAGCCAAGGACTTCTGGCACTTCTGTCTGGCACATCGAATCTCAGTTACAGCAGAATACCTTCCCGGCCTATCAAATGTGGTAGCGGACTGGTACTCCCGCCACTCCACAGACTACAGCGACTGGAAGCTCGACAGAGGAGTCTTCCTCCGGCTCCAGTAGATTTGGGGCCCAATGTCCATAGATCTTTTCGCCTCCAGACTCAATACACAGCTACCACGTTTTTACAGCTGGAGACCGGATCCAACAGCAACAGCAACAGACGCTTTTCTCCAACAATGGTCCCAAGGGGTACTCTATGCCTTTCCCCCATTCACCATGATAGCGAGGACCCTGGCGAAGGCCCGTCTGGAACATTCAGACTAAGTCCTCATAGCACCGGTCTGGACATCTCAGACCTGGTATCCAGTCCTTCTGGAACTTTCCTCGGATTTTCCAATCCTACTACCCCAATTTCCAGATCTTCTTCTAGATCCTTCGGGGCAGAGACATCCCCTTCTTCTCAACGGTTCTCTGACCCTGGCAGCATGGAAGATTTCAGGGCAAGATGGAGAACTCCAGGCATGTCACACAGGGCGATCAGTCTCATCGAGGAAAGCTGGGCTCCTACCACCCTTAAGAGATATTCCAACTCTTGGGGCGCCTGGAGCACCTGGTGCCGGGAAAAAGGCTTACATCCAATTTCAGCACCTGTAGAGGAAATCTTGAATTTCTTAGCATCTCTAGTAGAAAGAGGGCTCGCCTACAGGACAGTGAACGCATATCGTTCAGCTGGTCACGACCTCATTGAAGGATTACCAGCTGGTGAACACCATCTCGTCTGCAGATTATTAAAAGGAGTCAGACTTACAGTCCCGCCCCTTTCCCGCTATGACAAACTTTGGGACGTTAACAAAGTATTGAATCTTTTCCTTTCATGGCATCATAATGAGGAACTATCACGTACAGCCCTCTCGGGCAAGCTTACTACCTTACTCTGCTTAGTCTCCTGCAGGAGAGTCTCTGATGTCAGAGCCCTTGACCTAGCGGGCAGAACTTTTTCTCCTGACGGTATTGTATTTCACATACGCAGAAGGACGAAATGTAACTCTAGAGTAATTTCTTACCCCGCCTTCAAGGACCAACCTAAACTTTGTCTGGTGAAATGCCTGAAAGTTTATGAAGAAAAGACAGCCCCCCTTAGGGCCTTCCCCAACGGGCAACTACTGATAGCTCTGCGTAAACCACACAAACCGGTTTCCGCCCCCACTTTAGCGCGCTGGGTGCGCTGGACTCTAACTCAAGCCGGGATAGATACACAGCACTTCGGAGCTCACTCTGTGAGAGGAGCTATGGCCTCCAAAGCCTTTCAGGCCGGAGTTCGACTAGAAGACATCATGAGAATGGCAGACTGGGCAAGCGAATCAGTATTTAAACAATTCTACTTGAAACCAGTAGATCAACCGGCATCTATTGTGGTGAGTAAGCTTTAAACAAGCATAATGGGAGCCTCCGGTCTTGACATAGAATAAAGATTTTCCATAATAACTTACTAGAAAGTCTTGATTCTATTAAAGACACGGAGGCGAGCATTATCCCACCCAAAGAGAAAATAATACTGTACATCTCTCCTAATTGTGACAATGTTTTATTATAAGTTACTAAAACTCACAAAAGAAATGATTGCATTTTATAAGAAATAAATAAATAAATAACCAATGACATTTTCTCCCACCCCGATAAGGGAACTAGGGTTGTTATATACATGAAGTAATTTTACTTTCTATCTCCTTTTTTCGACAGCGCCTGCCGACAAATCCGCTTGATCAGCTGTTCAACAGATCTAACAACTACAAGTGCTACCTTATCATGGACAGCCAAGTTCGCAGCTTCGAAAGAGGAAGTCGCATCATGTTTAGGACTGTTTATGAAGGGATCAGGACACCCATTGGAGGACTAAGTCACATGTTGATGTTTCTTTGGTGACACTAGGGAACTCTGGGAAATGGAGTTTGTTTCTTCAGAACTCCAAAAATACTACTGTTATATTATGTTTACTTCTTATATTATATATTTAGTGCACCTCTTTTTTCTATGTTACTCATACGACACTTGGTGCACAAAAATATCTTGCTGCTGAGCCTTTCTTTAAATATTTAAATAAAGAAAGAGAAGCATACTGCTCGCCTCCGTGTCTTTAATAGAATCAAGACTTTCTAGTAAGTTATTATGGAAAATCTTTATTGTTTACGCATTTGTAGGTGAGGGCCAGAGCTTTCAGGGAGATCCTTTAGGTGACTGAGAGCCAGTTGAGGTTCTTCCTAGTTTCTGAAATGTGGGCGGATCTAGGGATGTTGAGGGCAGCTCTGATAGCATTATTTTGGGTGGTCTGCAGTTTGTTGAGATTGCCCTGGTTGGTGCCTTGATATATTGCATTGCAATAATCCAGTTTGGACATGACCAGGGTCCTGGCCAGAGTGATGCAGTTCTGAGTAGTGAGGAATGGGCGGCAAGCTGTGATCAACTTGCAGGTGTACGCTGACGCAGCAACCACTGCATTAGTTTGTCTGGTGAGGGTGAGTGCAGAATCGAGGTAGATTCCTAAGGTTTTGGTGTCTTTAGATACTTTGATGGAATTACCATCAATATTGAAGGAGCTGAACGATGTACTCAGTTTGCCAAGTCTCTGATGCGTACCCAAGATGAGAAGCTTTGTCTTGTCATCATTGAGGCACAGTTCATGCTGCGCTATCCAGGCCTGGATGACATGGTAGATGTCATTCAGGGCTTTGGAGTTAGCAATGTAGTCACCAGTGATGGGAATGAGTATCTGGGTGTCATCAGCATAATTAGTGTAGGTGACACCCAGATAGTCGAGCACATCGAACAATGGTTTGGTAAACACATTATAGAGGGTAGGGGAAACACAGGACCCTTGCGGGACTCCACAGGGGACTGGTGTTGGATCAGCTGATGAGGAGGGTGAGAATACTCTCATGTGCCTGTTGTCGAGGAAAGACCTGATCCAGTTGGTGGCATTATCGGAGAAGTGGGCAGCGGATTTCAGGTGCTGGCAAAGAATTTGGTGATTGACCAGATCGAAGGCCGCGGATAGGTCCAATAAGAGTAAAAGGGCCAATTTGCCATTGTCTTTTAGGTCCTCAATTTGCGTTTTGAGGTCTAAAAGTGCTCTTTCTGTCCCGTGCTTGGGTCTGAAGCCAGATTGTCTTGTGCCAAGGAGGTTGTTTGTTTCCAAGTAGTTCTGTATCTGCAGATATGCTGCTCTGTCTAGTATCTTTAGAAGGAATGGCACGATAGTGATAGGTCTATAGTTAGTTGGTATCTCAGGGTCTAAGGTTGCTTTTTTTCAGAGCGGGATAACCCATGCGTCCTTTAAGTTGTTAGGGACCGTTCCCGTTAGGAATGAGGAGTTGATGAAGGTAGTTATAAAAGGAGCAAGGTCATGTGCTGCTTCCTTGATGATAGGTGCCGGGCAGGAGTCACCTTGGCAGTTAGAAGGTTTTAAATTATGAATGATGTTTTCGACTTCGGGGATGGTCAGTGGGGTGAAGCTGAAAGGGATGTGAGAGAATGAGACCGTTGTGGTCGTGATCAGTCTAGTTAGAGGGGAGGTAAGTAAAGTGGTTTGTTTGGAATTCATTTTCGATTGCAGAGTGGTTATTTTATTGAGGAGTGCATTTTGGATGTTGTTGCACCACGTACTGTCTTTGCAACAGGTAACGGGAGCAGTGGAAGGGGATTCAAGTTCTTTAAGGATTTTAAATAACTCCTTCGTGTTGGATTCCTCTTGGGAGATACGCTGGTTATAGTTCTCCTTTTTGGCTTGTACGATCGCTTCCTGTATAAGTGTATGTTATGCGGTATGTTAGGTGGCAGGGTCAGCTGAGGCATGGAGGTTTTATTGGGTTTAGGGGTCCGGAGGAGTATTTCTTTTTTATGGTTAATCTTAGCTTGGAGGGTCGTTATCTTATTAGATAGGGCAGTCTGAATACTAGTGTACGATTTTTTGTCCTTGAGACAAGTGTCCGGGGATTGGATGGGCGTTTCTATCTCTTTGAAGTTGGTGAACAGTTCTTTAATGATTGAGTTGGCTTGAGTAATGCGCAAATTGTATGATGATTGTTTGGCGAGGATGATCTCTTTTTTGTAGAGTGTGGATATTTTACTAAGGTTATTTTTGTTAGTGTCATAGGGGTCTTGTCTCCAAATATGTTCACTTTTGCATTTTTCTAGTCTAATTGCTTTCAAATGAGGTGTAAACCAAGTATTCACATGTTTTTTAGGTTTACTCTTTCTAAGTTTCAGTGGTGCTATGGCGTCTAAGGAGGATAGCATTATTTTGTTGTACTCCTCTACCAAGGTGAAAGGATCTGAGTGGTCAGGAAGCAAATTCAGAGTATAAAGAATCAGGGGAATGATATTTTCAGCTGTGATATTTCTTTTATTTCTGGTGGGAATGGCCAGAGCTATGCTAATGGCAGTAGGGGGAAGTGTGGCCTCTAAGGAGAAGGCAATCAAGTGGTGGTCAGACCAGAGCTGTGGTGTTATGGAGATCATGGATGCCTGGCAGTTATGCTCTGCAATCCAATCGAAGGTCCTGCCTTTAGTGTGGGTCAAGCCTGTTACTTTTTGGGTGAATCCTAGTCCCTTGAGGGAGATGTTGATATGCGTGGCTTTGTGGTCTTTCAGATAGGATATTAGTAAGGTCTTCTTCAAAAGGAACCTAAAGGGCCAGGAGGTCTGTATGTGAGGTAGATAGACAGGGAATTGGTGTCGGAGATAGTCAGCTTGGCTTTGAGGGATTCGCATGAACCTACAATTTGTGACGTGGTGAGTCTCAAGACTAGACTTGTTTTGGCAATTATAGCGAGGCCTCCGCCTCGGTATTTCATGCAATCTCTTCTAAGGAGAGTGTAATCCTCGAGAATGGCTAGCATGATCGCTGGGCCTGCTGCTGAATGAAGCCAAGGCTCAGCGAGGGCAAGGAAGTCAACTGTTTCTGTCTGGAGCAGGTCTGCTATTTCTGTAGCATGGGCCACCATTGAGCGGGCATTTATTAGGGCACCTTCATTACTAGTCTGATTAGATTCCAATGGTAGTGGCTCGGTGTTAAGGTGGTCCTTAGAGTGGATATTGGTGTCTTGGGTGAGCCGGCTGTTGAGCTTGAGAGGGTGCTGAGTATTGGCATTGTGATTGGAAATTGTGTTATTGGGCTGTGGGCTGCTCAGTATCCTAGTGGCGTTATTTGTGGGGATTGACAAGGGGGGTCCTGGGAGTCTCTCTGCCAGACATTAGTCCTGGTTTCGAGAGACTTACCCAGAGTCTTTAGCACAGAGTCCGTGTCTGGGGATGCTGTTGGTACTCTTGTTCAGAGGAGAATTGCCTAGCATTTCGGTGCTGGACTGCCCCAGGGCAGGACAAAGACTGATATGTTTGGGATATTTCTTCTCTGTGAAAGATAGTGAGCTAAAGACTCTGGGTAAGTCTCTCGTAACCGGGACTAATGTCTGGCAGAGAGACTCCCAGGACCCCCCTTGTCAATTTGCATATTCAAGTAACTTTGGGTCTCACCCTAAGTTACTAGGGGAATCCAGACGTGGACCCCTTGCTCACTATTCTTAGAGAGGCATAGCTCCTCCCTACTGATGAGGTCCAACCAGACCGAAACACGTGTCTGGAGATGCTGTTGGTACTCTTGTTCAGAGGAGAATTGCCTAGCATTTCGGTGCTGGACTGCCCCAGGGCAGGACAAAGACTGATATGTTTGGGATATTTCTTCTCTGTGAAAGATAGTGAGCTAAAGACTCTGGGTAAGTCTCTCGTAACCAGGACTAATGTTTGGCAGAGAGACTCCCAGGACCCCCCTTGTCAATTTGCATATTCAAGTAACTTTGGGTCTCACCCTAAGTTACTAGGGGAATCCAGACGTGGACCCCTTGCTCACTATTCTTAGAGAGGCACAGCTCCTCCCTACTGTTGAGGTCCGACCAGACCGAAACACGTGTCTGGGGATGCTGTTGGTACTCTTGTTCAGAGGAGAATTGCCTAGCATTTCGGTGCTGGACTGCCTCAGGGCAGGACAAAAACTGATATGTTTGGGATATTTCTTCTCTGTGAAAGATAGTGAGCTAAAGACTCTGGGTAAGTCTCTCGTAACCAGGACTAATGTCTGGCAGAGAGACTCCCAGACCCCCCTTGTCAATTTGTTATTTGTGGGGAGGCGTGAGGGTTTTGGGAAGTCTGGCGCAGAGTTTGAGGTTTCTCTGGATGAGACTGCAGGGTTTAGTGTCCAAGGTCATCTGACTTGGAAGTTTGTTATAGAAGGACGCAGGGGCTGCTGAGGGCAGAATGTGTTCCATGGTAGGGTTTAGTGTGCTAATTAAGTTTAGTATGGTCCTCAATAGGATAGTGTAGATCATTGGAAGATACATGATCTGTACGTGAGGTGGCTAGATGATGGCAAAGTGCGACATGGGGTTGGAGGAAGGGTGCCTACAGAGACAAGGCGATGAGGTGAATACAGCAGTTGGTAGAACAACTGATTTGGATAGTATGCAGTGGCAACCAACTGAGGCAGTAGGCAATAAGCACAATCAGGTAGTTAGGGCAGGATGCATAGGCAGTTAGCTAAGGCAGTAGGCGATCAACACAATCAGGTAGTTAGGTAGTTAGGGCAGGATGCATAGGCAGTTAGCTAAGGCAGTAGGCGATCAACACAATCAGGTAGTTAGTGCAAGATGCATAGGCAGTTAGCTAAGGCGGTGGGCGATCAACACAGTCGGGTAGTTAGGGCAAGGCCACAAGCAGAGACAGTAGGCAAAGGGTATGGGTGATACCTAAGGCAGTTTTCAAAAGCAAAAGTAAGTAGGGCAACAGGTAATGGGCAGAATTAAATGCATTAGGAATGTCTAGTTTGGATATGAGCAGAGAACCTTTACGTGGGCCATTCTATGCAGGCAGAATGCCTGGAGAGAAACAGGGATTCGCATGGGTCAGTGCTGTGTGGCAAGGCCTGGAGTAAACTTGGCGTTCTGATCTGCTGGGTGTCATGCGAACCTAAATATGCATGGTAATGCAGTAATCAATGGAGATATGAATGGTTAGAGCAGACAGGCACAATTTGACGATATATGTGCATTACCATTGTGTAGGTAGGGAGATTAGCATGGTACACAGTTATGGGTACAGGCAGTAATGGGTCAATGTTTGGATAGCATGGCATAGAGGTGATATGGAGCAAAAGTTCACCTGTGAGTTGCACGTGGCTTGTGGTATTCGGTGCTGGAATAGTTCTGGCAGTGCGACAGTTGCTACTGCATCCTGGGTGCCGTCACGTGAGTGTTGGCAGGCAATAGAGGGTAGAGACATACGTGCACCTGGGGTGAGGACACGTTATGCAAAGAGAATGGAAATGCTGATTATTATGTACATTTTCCTATTGACAAATTTGTAGACAAAGGAGTCAAGGTTTCTTTTATGACCGGTATGGTTAGCTGGCTAACATTGCAATGGCTTGTTGGTTTTACCAATTGGTGAGGAGACTCTGAAGCAACCGTTGTGTACTTGTATCTTTCCCATGGCACGTGGGCAGTCCAGCACCGAAATGCATGGAGTCCATGTCTGTGTTCGCACAGGTTCCACCAATACCCAATTCTAGGCTAATGTTACTTTAAAATGCTGTCTATGTATTATTCGAATTCTTCAGTCAACTTCCGCATCGTTCTCCGATTGAGAGCTAAACACCCTGCATAGCACTAACTTCTCAATCACATCGTTGACTGCAACATTGCACGTCGTTTTTTCTCTGTTTTTCCACTATTTTTGTTTGTGTTCATCCTTACTTTTCACACTGTGCATAAGTAACAGATCGATTAGAATAGATTTAAGGACGGCTACTGAGACCCATTTCTGTTATGTTTTCTACACACCCACATCCTGCCCTACTGCAAAATGTCATAATTTCCAGATACCAATTGATGGCTTCTTCAATCGGCAGTTGACGATAATGCTCAGTGGTTGGATGAGGATAACTCTCTTTTGGGATGATCGCCGAGGGCCCATATGCCCTTTCGTGGTACCGGCAATAAAGAGCACCTTGACATTGTTTACGGTGGTGTAGCAAGAAGCTGATGCCGAAGCCTTGCGAATCACAGTGCCTCCATCCAATGAGCTTATACCCAAAGGAACACCAGTTGTATCGAGAACAAAGAAAGAAAAAAAAAATTGGTTGCATATGGAAATCGGTGGATGTTCTCAGAGAGTTTATGGTGAAATAAAAGCACATTTTAAATTGCAGAGTATTGCGGTTTAGTTTAAAGCTAGTGCTTTGTATTCAGAATTGGGGCGCGCTGTGCTGTGAGAGGATGTGTGTTGATATTCCGGGTTCTGCATCACCTGATGTTTGGAGGTAGGTGATGATTGCCTGTGTTTGGTTTTGCTGCACAGTAGCGTCATGGATTTAGGCGGATCTAGTTCTTTAGAACACTACATTGCGTAATGAAGTATGCTGTTTATTACACATCTCCTGATAGTCCCTGATACTTTTTTGCCAACATTACATTCACAACCCCTTGTATGAAAAGTAAATGGACATGTGATGTCATCAGTGATGTCATCAATGATATTTGTGATGTCATCTCTGATGTCTTGGGTGTTATCTTAGCAGTGCACGGTGGTGGCGCGAGTTATGGTTGCTTAGCTTACCATAACTGGCGCATTTCAGGGGTTTTTCAATTTTACTTGTAACCTTAACATCCTTTTAGCAAAAATGTTTTACTGAATTTCATAGGTTTTTATTATTGCAACTTAACCATGACGTCCCCTTGACAAAGTTTTTTCGTTGAATCTATATATATATATATAAAAACATTTCACTTATATATATATATATATATATATATATATATATATATATATATATATATATATATATATATATATATATAAGTGAAATGTTTTGTGTTGGTTTGTGGGTTTGTGGCACAAAGTGTTGTTCCTTAAACCATTCCACACCGTTTCACCAATCTGCATCAAATATTGCATAGTTACCTGCTGGCTTCATGACCTTTTCCCCAGATTTCAGCAAACATCAAAATGTGTTTGTGGGTTTGTGGCTTAGCGAAGTGTTGTTCCTTATACGATTCCACACTGTTTCACAAATCTGCACCACATTTTGAATAGATACCTGTTAGGACCCTCCAAACGTTACTTGCTTCATGACATTTGGACATTCTAGCCTTTCCCTGGATTTCAACAAAAGTACACATTTGTTTGTGGGTTTGTGGCCTGCCGACAAATCCGTAAACCATGTTTACCGGGCAGGGAAACAAAGAAAGTATGAGAGACTAATGGACCTGAGAGGCAAAGGTGAAGGCAATTAGCATTCCAGAAGTTTCCACATTTTTGCTGGATCAGGTGAAATCACTTTTCTAGAGGATTTTTGTGAGATGATGCCTGCCGATGAAGCCTTAAACCATGTGCACCGGGAAGGGAAACAATATGTTTTGCCGCATCAGGTGATATTACTTTTCCAGAGGAGTTTTGCAAGTTGGTGCCTGTCGACAAAGAAGTAAACCATGTTTACTGGGAAGGGAAAGAAAAAATGTTGTTTCTCAACCAGTTCTGACACAAGGAACAAAAATCGTGGCCTTGGAAACCACGTTTCAAGGCCCTAGAATGCACAATTTCTGAGATATTTGCACCATAATGCACTGCAACAAACTGTACCACACCAGGGTAAGGCGGAATAGCGACATACAGGATCATTCATTTTCAACATTTAATAAGAGTGTTATCATGTCTGTCTACAGAACCCGTTCGGAGAATGGGTACATTTGCTAGTCATTTGATAAAAATCAAAAAAGCTAGGGCTTCCGCACTGTTGCCAGATGACAATTCCTCACAGCCCAATGCTGCTCAACATGAAAATCATCACACAACTCTGAACAAAGATACAGAACTAATATTAGACATTACAGTGGTGGCTAGACCCATTCACTCAACCAAAATAATACCACAGCCACAGGATCAGAGATGCCTGGGATCAGAGATGGGAAATAATGGTGAAGGGGGTGCACCTCCTAGATAGATAGCGCAGATAGAGTGCTTCGGAGGGTTAAGGAGCTCACATGCACCTATGATTGTTTACAATTTCTAGGGGATTGGTGATATCTGTGAGTGATATTGTGTGTAGTTCTGCTTGGTGTAGCTGAAAAGTGACCTGTGAATAATATTTGCAGATCACCCCTGTAAAGTTAGGATGACCAAAGCATATTCTCTGTTCACTTAACGTTCCCGAATCCCATCATAAACTCATGGTGGGTTTTGGAAGTCTGAAATGATAGAAACAGAAGTAATTATATTTTAATTCAGACTGCCTCTCTTAGAAAGGGTATTTTCTCTATTTCGATGGATGATCATTCTTTGAAAGAAATAGGAAAGTTAATTCTAGCATGTGAGAGCATCATACTAGAAATGGCAACAACAAAAAATGTCCCGCGTTATTGCGTTATGATATTCCACGGTGGAAATCTAAAAAATATTTAACTAGCATTTGCAAGCCTCCACTAGAGTAAAGATACTTAGCACTTGCCTGCCCATAGTGGCAATACAAAAAAGAAATCCAGCACAGAGCTAACTTTTAATGAGAAACAAGACATTTTATACTAATATTTTCAAACCACACATATTTTTCTCACAGGTATATATGAAAATCATGTTTTGTTTTTGCCATGGTTATAAAACTAGCTTCATAAACTTATTTTATAAACTGAATAATTCACTGTGTCTTCACACTACCAACCAAATGTCCTTCTTTAATGATCTAATTTAAATGAATTACTTGAGCGTCACTACATCTATCAGAAGTTCGCCGACAGCAACACTCGGATAATTGCTGCTTGCTACAATCCTTCAGCACAAAAGAAAGGTTTACAGCATTCTCCGTGTTTTGAGGGCATTAAGGATTAACATTAATCCCTTCCACTTGTCGGAAGACTGTGATTTAGTTGAACACAGATTGATCGAACAGTACTGTGATGCAGAGGAACTGATGCTGACCCATAGGTTTGCAGTAGCGCAGGGGCCCAGATGTCTTGGACTACAAATTCCATCATCTCTAGCCTGCATAGTCATGGTTAATGGATCATTTGAGTCGTAGTCCAAAACATCTGGAGATCCGAAGCTTGCTGACCCCTGCACCACTGTACGGACATAATCATGGACCCTCGCTGGACGCCAGTCATGTCCATTTTCCCAGGCAGTCTATTTTGGCACTTATATAGCAACACTTGCCTCCAATGAAGAATGCTAAAGTGCCAATCTGTGCTCAGGCAGCACCATATACTCCTCTCTCCCATGCGCTCTTTTCTCTCAAACCGACCTCCACTGATAGCGGTACGCCGCTCGTATTGTGGACATATTTATTAGTTGCGTGTTCTGTAACGCTAATGCATCTTTTATTTTTGTTAACCTAGGACTTAATTCACTGATTATGAAGTGCGTGTAATGTGTTCTTCTGCTGCATTCTAAGCAGGGACTCCAACACGTCTAGTGTGAGCCCCTGTCTATATTTTTAATCGAGCTACTATCTGCCTTGCTCTGTATTTCATAGACTTTGTGAGAAAGCATTCTGTGATTGATGATTTCTGCAGGTTGTGCCATTGGCAGGTAATGCCCTAGAATCTATCAAGGGGCTCAAACAGTGAAACACCAACTTTATACCACATCCGGAGTCTTTTGTGGTTCCTCCAGGTGTCACTGTAATTCATTGCTTCTTTGCGGCAGCAGCTGCGATTGAAGTTTAAAGAAGCCTTGCATAGTTGACAGCATACGATTAGTGCTGTAATGGGTAGTCTGAGATAATTAAGGCCATTTAGCTGCACACCCCGCTATGCAGCAGATTTTCATGTTATTCGAGGTTGGTGTGAAGCTGGCATTGTCCCGTTAAAGAACCTGGGTTTTGACTGATTGAGGTCAGTCTTTATATGCATGAGGGCCAGAAACAAACTGGTGGAGGAGATCATTTTGAATGTGCTTGTTTGGACTTCCCAGGTAGCCACCTTGTTAAAACCTGCATGTAGATGAGATGCCAGCAATGCACCAGATTCTGGAGAAAGTGTTTCCCCAATTTCAAGATATGTCAATTACTCTTAGGTGTCCACTGCCTAATGATATAGCTTTTTTTATTTTATTTTGTTGGCATACAGTGGTTAAGCATAAAGCTAAAACAAATCTTTTAGCCAAAAATCCAGATAAGATCACCAATTTAAGAATTTAAGAAAAGGAAGAACTGAGGCAAAGAAAAAACTAAAAAGACAGAAAAGTTCATCATTCAGCTTTTTCTTGCTTCCAATTAATCATTTATCGGCTCCTCTGGCCACATTCCATCCTTAAGAATAGTAAGTCTTTTAAAAACTTCAATCACGAATTGTGTTACAAATACAGTCGAATACTTTCCCCCACCAACAGTCTAAACCACCAATCTTCTTCCGATCTACTAGGATACTCCTTAATGTAATGTCCAACAAATATTACTCTCAAATCCCTTGTGGCCTTACAGAACATAATCAAATGAATAGTTGACTCCAGTGTGTTTAAACCTTTACACAATCTACAAGAAGTATGTTTATTTTCCAAACAGGGTCTCTGAATTGAGATTTAGATGCAGTCTCAAAAATTGATCCCTAACGATCCCTAATCAACCAATTGTGGGACAACCTTAGATATTCAGGTGTACAGTTCAGTTTTCTTGATTCCATCAGGGGTTTTCCGTACAGTTTATAACACTGTCTCTCATCCTGAGTAGTAATCCGATCCTTCATGAACATTTTCTTTTTTACTTTGTCTGGATTCTCCAGCAAAGTTGGCTCATTCAAGCCCAGATCCTCTAGAATCGTAGTACAGATCGCTTTCCAGTCCAGAAGCGTGGGTTCTGAGTTTTTGTCCAAAGCTTTCTTCAATACTGCAAACCCAGCTTTTGGGGGATTTTCAATGCATTTCTGGTATAAAGCCAGCGATTTCCACGTCGCAACCGCAGGTGTCTACTGACTAATAATATAGCTTTTATAAATATTACCACTTCACTTGTCGGTTCTGTAATTCGGGTAGGATTTGTTGCAGATGTTATGAAGTTAAAACTCTATGTTCCCTCCTTCATTTAGTAGGATTGAAAGAACCTAGTAACACATAAAGAACTAAAAAGAAACACTGAATGGGATACTGCAACATTTATCAATCTTCTTCAAGTTGTCGGTCCCACTCCACCCTTTCAATATTTCCTGGCATCATGTCACCCTCTCCATCACCCACCAGTCCCTGCCTCCCACCTCAGGAACAACGACCTCAGTGGCATGGGTGCTGCACAACTTGGACCCAAAAAACAGAACATCAAGGTTTTGAAACAGGCTGAAAAATAGAGACGGAATGTCCTGGGTCAGCCATACCGGCATATAAAACACACATCACACACAATGTTTATCAAGTACGCTTGAAGAACGGCCTGTTTTCGGCTAGTCTTCCCAATTTTTTCCCTCCATTAGACACTGTCACCAACCAGCAATCATCATATATTGGAGCCCAAAGCAGTAAGAATGCTTCATCCTTAACAGCAAGGCCATATTTTCTGTCCCAATAGCAGATTGATACTCTACTGGTTCTGACTAGCCTCATACTGTTATAAAAGGGAAACTACAGAGAAAAAAGCCTGTGGAACGAATCATTTCACTCAACAACCTGACAGCACCCTTACACCGCAAACAATGCAGCAACCCACCATCACACTTCGTGCCTGATAGTACGACCTCCACCACATTAAACATGCCAAAGCCATTCAGAAGCCTAACCATGGCCCTTTGTCTCTTTATCCATATCATCCCTCACCCCATAATTCAGACAAGTGTCTCCCCTGGTGTCCCAGCACTGTCGTTTAATAGATTTTGGGGTTTTCCTTGCTAGGTAAAACATTTCCCCAAGTGTCACCACCACAAACCACTTATAATCTCACTGCCACTTAGGAATCAGTTTCTTCAGACATGCACTCATTAGCACCTCAGTATAATTCCCATTAGTGGATTGGTGTGATGAAAGGCAGGATTTGTTTGAGGAGTTTGAGGTGACAGAATGCTGATTTGATTACAGTACTGACTTGAAAGTGAAGGCAGAAATCATTATAATTGAGGTGTTCCTGACCTTACTCCTGAATGGGACTATTTCCTTATGGGAGCACGGTATAGGGTATTTGTTTTCTTCAGAACATATTTTTGGCCAAGTATCACTAGATTGGGTCGATTAAGCTTCAGGCACCAAACTCTCAATCATAACACTACTCCTAGAGAAGAAAAATACAGTTCCGTTTCTCTATAACTTACTCTAATCATTGACCAGGCTGAAAAGTGTTCTACAGAAAGGGAAATATGAGTGGGAACACACCAACATTTTTCCGAAGAGACATCATCCCATATAGCTGTCCTTGAGGGTGGGTAGTCCTTTTGAAAATCCCTTGATAATAAAATATTGCCACCAGGGTATCCTTGAAATGACCATTAAAAAACTCAAATGTGCAAGATTCCCAAATATAACTTTAAAAACCTTTTAAAGGATGTGGATATTGAGAATAATAGCTCTGGAGGGGAGGCAGTTTAAGTCATATAACCTATAGATTATAACAGGTAGCTTAAACCGGAATGTTGTTTGCAGTTCACCATGCTACCACTGAGCATTGGTAGAGAATGCTAAGAGAAACCACTCTTCGAAGGTTTACTTGCTTTCTTATCAATACCAGATTCTCATGTCTTATAAATATCCTCAACAACCCACGCTTCCCCTAGTAATATGATGTAAGATGTTTGCAAAAAGAGAAGACCTCAGGTTGGCTTCTAAATGTTTCCATATTAGTGTTTCTTATTAATGCAGTCCCTTGCTGTACCGTAATCTGCTGGTTCCTTGCAACCTTTGGCTATCCAGATGTTTTGGACTACCAATCCTATCAGTTGTAGGCATGAAAGTCACTGGTGTGGGATCATAGGAGTTGTAGTCCAAAAAGCCTGGAAAGCTGCATGTTGCAGACCCAGAAACGTTATTAAACTACATACACTGACTAATCTTTCATTTTAGTCCATCAATGTTCCAGGAAAGAAAGCTCTTAGTGTTCTTTGAAGATGTTGAAAGCTTAGAATACTTCCTATTAGCCAAACTCAGTCATTAATCCCTGAGCCTGAATCGAAGTATTTAATGTCCAATTATCTTAATTAAAACCATTTTCATTTCCATAGTGATTAGTAGCTCTTGCTTCATTGCTAATATGAATACGTAGGCCTTATCTGGAACCTGAGGCTATCGTTTCCAAATCATTATCATATACATATTCTACAGGAACCAGGTCTGAGACAATTGCACTTTTAAAATCATCATGCATCCAAATCAATTTCACACGCCAAGTACAGTAGAAAGTGACCTACGTTGTTCCTATGGTAAATACATTTATGGGGTTCACAAAGAAAAAAATATTTATGACCCTATAGGTAATAACTCACAATAGGGGCAGTAGTTGAAGCAACATTCCAGTACGAATAACCGTATTCTTTATAAGCCCAGAAGAAGCATCCACATTCTAACAAGTCACGGTTTCACAACCAAACTATCTGTACCTAGGGTGAACATGCATATGGGCTACTGCTCAAGGTAGTTCATTCAGGGTATGTGGAAACCGGTACTTTGGTAGCGGTCATTGCATGTCTTTTCTTCCAGGGGGGATTTCTTGAAGCAAATAATTCACATATGGTTCTGGTGTGATTCTGGGCATACTAGAAAGGAAATATACGTTTCATTGTGCCAAGAAAGTGCACCCGTAATTTGGCAGTTACTGTTCTGTTCTCGTCAGATGTAGGCAGATTCCTCGTGTGTGTATCGGATATCATTCTTCAACCTCTCACTTCCTTCCTGTGGGGAGAGATTTGAGGGCAGAGAGGAATGCTTTCCTCTTTTAGTCCCAAATCAGACTATCCAGTTCATTGCAATTTTGTGGGTTTCTAAAATAAACAGCAAAATCAGCTCATTACTGCCATGCTACACAATGGCTATTTCACTAAATCCCGACTGGGTCAACATGCATGCATCAAATCCTGTCAATGCCCACAAGAAAATTGAACCACCAAAGTGCGTGCATAAGAGTTAGGCTGCATGTGTGTTCACATTATCCTTTCCTTTAAAAAAAATCACACTGGGCCCTGGATCAGCATACGCATAACGTATGTACTGTGGGCTGTGCAACCTGGTCTGGGTCTCTGTATGGATTCTGCTGGCTGCGAAAGCCCACATACTGTTCTCTCGTCTCTATTCTTGATTTATGATATAGTTGAGGATCACCAAGCCTTATACCTGACACTCTGTTCTGACTGATGGCTTACAGAGCTTCGTGACGCTGGGAAGTTTATCCCTGGGGCTTGCTCCTATCTTAGGCTTTCTGCTAACTGTCTATCTGCACACCTTTGTCTCTCATAGTTCTCTCTCTTACCCTCCCCATTTCTCACACACTCTCCATTACAGCCTTTTTCACCCTCTCTTTCGCCCTCTCTCATCCCGGCTTACATAATCTCCCACAAAACCTCTCCTAAACATGATCTCTCATACCCACTCTCTCTAACACCAACTCTCACTCACCAAGTCACCCGTTTTCTCACACTTTCACTCACCATATCGCGCTTTCTCACTTCCACTCTCTCTCATGCTCTTTCACCCTCTCCCATCAAGGAGCCTCTCTCTGACACAGAGGTCGAAGTGGGCAGGAGCGTTCGGGAGCGGTGCTCGTATACTTTTTATTTTTAAGTTTCACCGTTCCTATACTTTTATTTAAAAAGAAACCGTTCCAGAATGGTTTCATTTTAAAATAAAAGTGTAGGAAGAAGTTGAAACTTGCACTGAACATTCCCTTAAAGAGCAAGTGTGTTTGGGGTTTGGATTGTGTGTCGGAGGGGGTGCAATGATGGGGTTTGTGGGGAGCGGGGCAGACCAGCAGGGAACATAGTTCCACTACTTCTTTTCGTACACTTCGACCACTGCTCTCACAGTATCCCCCACCCACTCTCTCAGTTGTAACGTCCCTCTATCATACACAAACTCTCAACCTTTCTCTTACACCCTTCTGTTCTCATGCTTCTCACTGCCTTACACTCTCAATTTTTCAGACACCCTCTCTTGCAGACTTTCTTTCATCTTCTCTCTCACCCTATCTTTCATTGCCAATCTTGCATTCTTTCTCAAACCCACTCTCTCACACACTCTCCCATCCTCTTGTTGTCCCTCTCAAATCCCCTCTTTCCCTCCCTCACCTCCTAACACTCCCCCCCACACACAGGCATACACACTCTCTTGCACACAAGTACCCACTCTCCCTCACACACATCTCCCCTATATTTACCCTCTCTGACGCCCTCTCTCCCCATCCCCTCTGACAGCCTATTGCTGCACCCCCGATTACACTGTTCCTCACTTTCACTTGCACCATTCCTCTCCTTCCCTGACCGCTCTCTCTCACCATCACACCATTTGTCTATGTCTTACACCTTCTCTCTTTTACAGCTCGCACCCTTGCTCTCTCATAGGCACTTTTGGTGGCTCACACTAAGTCTTGGTCTCTTATTCATAGACTGACTCACTGTCTTACACGCTGGCTCACTTGCACCCTCGTATACATACACTATGTCTCACACCATGACTCAATCCCTTACACCCAGGCTCCCTCTCTTGCATTCTAACTCTCTCTCTCCCGCCCCCCACATTTCCTAGCACTCTCGACTCAATAAGGAATAGCAACAATTTGGCAAAAATACTACGTTGTGCTGTCACGTGTCATTTATATACCACGCAATGTCCACTTCCATGCCGCAATATCCTGGGGAGGAAGGGCGGGGGGGGGGGGGGTCCATTTGTTGATATCTACTGAGGTCCGGTTCTACATAAGAATGACAACAAAGCATTTTAGGCACCCACATTACTAATATGGTTAATATTCTTGCCAGTACTATTAGGCATTAACCTTTTCTAACTTTTCTTTAAAAGTATTATTTTCTGCCCATTATGGTATACTGAATTCTTCAGTTGTTTTACTGAGCATTAATTGTTCAGACATGTAATTGGTATTCCACTTTCTTTTCATGCTGCTTCAAAATGATAGATGTTGCAATAAGAGTTATTGATTTAATTGCACCTGTGTCTAAGAGATTAACAATGGCTTCTTTTAATGTTCTAACATCCAGATGAAGCACCAATATCATCAGCTAAACTTTCCTTTTAATTTAGCAGTTTCATTCCAAAAAATAGCAAAATGTACAGCCAGGGGAGTTGCTAAGTCTGGAAAAGACCCGGGGCTATGCTGATGTCGGAACTGTTGGGACTGGGGGCTAGCCAGTCTTTTGGCTGTAGCTCCTGAGATTCTATCCGGGGCTACAACCAAAAGATCAGGGGCTATAGTCCCCTTAGCCCCCCCCTAGCAACGCCCCTGTGTACAGCGCTAAAGATCTTATTTTAAATAAAGTCACAGCAGGCCACCATCGATGCTTGCCGCCTAAATTTACTTGCCCATTTTAGTCAAACATTGAATGATGATAATGTTTCGACTGACTCCCTCTGTGTAGCACCCGAATTCTGGTTAAATCAAATCACGGAAGACGGGCTCATTAGTATTGTGAAGGGACTGAAGTCATCTGTTGGTGTTGGAGATGTCTGTCCGGTCAGCATTATTAAAGACTCCATCGGCTGCCCTGTGCCCTTCAGTATTAAGATTGTGAATTCCTCCTTTCTCACGTTGGTGGTTCCACTTTGTCTTAAGGATGTTTGGATAACTACGATATAGATAAAGGAGATATTACCGTCCTATCACCAATATTCCTTTTTTTCTGAAAATCCTTGATAGGGCAGCTTACCTGCAACTGCAGGAACATATAGACAAATACAGCCTACTGGGCATCTGCCAGCCAGGCTTCTGTGTGGCACACGGTACCGAAACTGCAATGCTTGACCTACGGGATAACCTAGCTGAGATTTTGGATGGTGGACAAGCTGCCTTGCTGATGCTTCTTGACCTCTCAGAAACATTTGACCTTGTGGATCATGCTCTGCTGCTCGAGAGGGAGAGGTTAGGGAAAATGGTGAACTGCTCCGAGTCCACCATCTCTTGTATTGCCTCCATTCTTGGTACGCGATCAGCTACAATGGCCACTTATGGATTCCAGGCACTCTGATAGCTGCTGTTTTGCGTGTTCATCAGGTTGCTTGTCTTTCTCACACCCTATTTAACATGTATACCCCTCCACTCTTCGATCTCCTGGAGGGCGTTGGTATCAAATATACCAATTATACTGATGACACACAGGTGGTATTTCAGCTGACTGGGGACTATGACAGGAACACAGCTAAAATCAATCAGACATTTGATCTGATTCAGGACTGGATGACCACCAATTCAATGGCCCTCAACAATAATAAAACAGAACTGATGATCGTAGGTTCAAATCAACGCATAAGAAAATGTGAGGCCACGTAGAGTCAGTTTAGAATCCCGGACTGTACCATCCAAATTAGCCCTTGGGTGAAGGCCCTAGGAGTCTTTCTTGACTCGGGTCTCACCATGAAGAAATATGTCATGTAAACAAAAGCTTCATGTACCCAGAGGCGTTGCTAGAGGGGGGATGAGGGGGCTATAGCCCCGAGTCTTTTGGTTGTAGCCCTGAATAGAAGATGAGGTGCTACAACCAATATGCTAGCTAGACCCACGTCCCACCAGTCCCGATCTTTTCCAGACCTAGCAACAGCCCTGCATGTACGTACACTACTAAGATGATTAGGCAAATCAAGCCATACTTGTCGGCCTCTAATGTATCATCAGTGGCCACTGCATTGTTCATCACTAGGATTGACTATTGCAACAGTTTACTGGTTGGTTTTTGATTGATTGATTGATATTTTATTTCTATCGCGCTCGTACACAAGTGTTTCAAAGCGCAACAAGGCAAGGGAGGGGAACAGGGGAGAACAAAACAGCGATCTTACTAGGCCCAGTGACATTGAGAACGCGCAAGTGCATGGGAGAGGGGGGAGGGGAAAAGTGCATGGAAGAGGGAGAGGTGGAAAGTGCGGAGCAGAGGAGAAACAGATAAATAACAATAAATAAATAATAAAGGCAACAAACAGTGGTAATGCAGCCAGCAATTTGCAAGTGCTAGGTTTAAGGCAGCAGACAGGGTAGGTCCGATAAGTACAGGAAGAAAAAGGGGGGGCTGTATGGGTACAGATACAGACCCCAGTGCAAGGGGTGGCCCGGAGGCAGTGCGGGAGGGTGACAGGATGAGCAGGTACCTGGGCCCAAAAGACAGAGGGTGGCCAGGTGCACGGTGCCAAGAGAGAACAGATCAGCCGGGGAGAGGGGGAGCGAAGGCAGAAGAAAAGAGGAAGGTCTTGAGGTGCTTCCGGAACCGGAGATGGTTCTCCTCAAGTTTTAGAGTGGCAGGGAGGCTGTTCCAGAGGGAGGCCCCAGCCGAAGACAGAGATCTACCCCCAGCTCATTTCTTAGAAAAACGACTGACCCTGAGTGAGTTGGAGGTAGAGGAGCGAAGAGCTCGAGAGGGGAGGTATTTGCGGAGGGATAGCTGAAGGTATTTTGGACCCAGGCCCCAGAAAGCCTTGTGGACAATGCAGAGGGTTTTGAATTTAATCCTTGCATCCACTGGGAGCCAGTGAAGAGATTTCAGAGCTGGAGAGATAGGATTCCAGGGCTTGAGGCCAAGGACAAGTCTCGCAGTCCTGTTCTGGATTAGTTGCAGAGGGCGGAGAGTAGAGGCAGGTAGATTTAGAAAGAGGCTGTTACAATAGTCCAAGCTAGAGAGAACCAGAGCTTGAGATACCATGAGCTTCTGGGGGAAGGAGAGGAAAGGCAGAGTACCTCTGAGGAGGTGCAGTCGGAAATTTGACTTTTTAGAGACGTCAGAGATGTGGGCAGAGAAGGAAAGGGTGGAGTCAAAGATGACCCCGAGGTTCTTAGCCTCGCAGGTGGGGGTAGGAGGAGGGCCAAGGGAGGCCGGCCAGAGAATGAGGGGAAAGGATGGTGAAGGTGTGCCGATGAGGAGGATCTCCGTCTTGCTGGCATTCAGACAAAGATCATTGGTGGCACACCAATCTTGAATGGCAGTTAGGCAATCAGAGATGAGAGAGGGAGAGGAGGTGGCAGAGGGCAGCCTGAAAATGAGTTCAGTGTTGTCAGCGTAGCACTGGAAATTTGAGCAGAAAATGGCAATGCAGTGGGCGAGAGTTGCCAGGTATTGGTTGAAAAGCCATGGCGAGAGGTTAGACCCCTGAGGAACACCACAGGTAGAGAGGAAGATAGATGAAAGGAAGTACCCAAGTTGGACCTGGGAGGGTTGATCTGAGAGGAAAGAGGTCAGCCAGGCCAGAGCCTGATCAGTGATACCCAGGTTTTCACGGAGACGGTTGAGCAGGATGGTATGGTTGACCGTGTCGAAGGCAGAAGAGAGATCGAGGAGGATGAAGACAGAGGGAATGTTAGAGTCAAGGTTGGTGAGCAGATCTTCATGGATGTTTAGGAGAGCAGTTTCCATGCTTCTGGCAGCTCTGAAGCCAGACTGGTGGTCATGGAGACAGCCAACAGAATTGGAATGAAGGTTAAGCTGAGAGATGGCCAACTTTTCCAGGAGTTTGCCAAGAAAGGGAGTAATGGAAATTGGGCAATAGTTAGCTGGACAAGAAGGATCATCTGTGGGTTTCTTGAGAAGAGGATGCACAAAGGAGTGCTTCAGAGGGCAGGGGAAGGATCCAGAGGCAAAGGAATGGTTGCAAAAATCAGCAAGGGCCGGAGCGAGGGTGTCAATGTGGTCCTTGATGGTTTTAGAGGAACAGGGATAAACCTGTTTTGAAGAGGCTTTCATATTTCAGATTTGTCTAGCAACCTCGTCAGGGGTGAAAAGAGGAAAGGAAGGATGGTGGGAAGGTGGCTAAAGGAGGGTCAGCAACCACAGATGGAGAGGGAAGAGGAGGAGTGTGGATGGAGAGGGTGGACAGGATATTCTGGTTTTTTTTAAATGAAGTGAGAGGCAAGGGCATTGCAAAGAGCCTGGGAGGCAACAGGAGGGGTAGAGACTTCAGCAGGGTTGGCCAGCTCCTTGCAGATTTTAAAGAGTTCGGCTGAGTTGTTAGATGCCGCAGAGACACAAGCTTGAATGTGGACTCTCTTCTTGGTGGGGACAGAGAGTCGGTATTGCCTTTGTAGCAGGAGACAGGCCAGTTTGTCAGAGGATGAACAGGAAGTCCTCCATTTCCTCTCAGCTGCCCTACACTTACGTTTAAGTGTAGCTAGGCCAGAGTCATACCAGGAATTGCACTTGGCTTTGGACTTCAAACGGATCCTCATGACAGGGGCAAGAACATCAAGCGTATCAGAATATGAAGAGTAGAGCAGAGACAGGGCTGTATCAGGATGAGAGACAGCCAAAGGTGGAGGGGGGGAGAGAAAGTGGCAGCAAAAGCCTCAACTGACACACGCTTCATGGGCCGGATGTCCGAGAAGGTAGGTGGCAGTGTTGAGGTAGGCTTGGCTTGGGGGTAGAGAGGGAGAGATGGGATGAGAGGAGGGAGTGATCGCTCCAGGAGAGAGGAGTGGTCAGAGGGATGGAGAGGAGAAGGTCAGAAAAGATCAAGACATCGAGTGTGTGCCCTGCAGAGTGAGTCGGGCCAGAGGGGAGGATAGACAGGGAGAGGGAGTCGCAGAGGTCACGGAAGTGTTGGGTGTTCTGACCCACGTTTGGACTATTATGCTACAACATTTGGTGCTGTGGGTTTAGGAAATCCAAGATGGCCGAAAAAGCCCACATGTGCGTCAGAATCTATGAAAACCGCGCAGTTTGTGCACACACCAAAATGGTCGCCTGACTTGCCACCCCCCGGTGCGGGTGTGCTGGGTCAGAAGAGCCATGAGTGAAATGGGGTGCCAAAGAGAAAAACAGCAGTGCCTGTTCACTAGAAAGCACTTTAAAAATCACCCTTTGTTTCTCTGAAGGCAAGCTCAGAATGCCCATTTCAAACATTGCAGAATATCCAACAATCTCACTGAACACCAGCAGACATTTGACAGAATAAAGTCTTGTGGGCATACAAAATCTGGAAAGAGGATGAGCCTAAAATAATGTTCATAGCAAAACTGGCTGAGCTGTGGATTTCAGCAGTTAAAGTAAATTTGGACTGAAAGACACTAAAAATCTAAATGTTTAAAAGAAATGAGTGACCTACTTTTGAGTGTCACATAGGTTTGCATTTGTTTAAATGTCATAGTTTTAAACTTAGAATCAGCATTCTAGCTGCATGCGTAGAAATTGGAAGTTTGATTTGGACAGGAAAACTGGCAGCCAAAGAGACATTTAGCTGAGGCCTGGCTTAAAAAGAGAGGGAATTTTGCCCACCAGCTACCCCCGACAGGAGTTGAGACTTGCACAACAGCTGTGTTCCCAGGCCTAGCTGCCTTTTGCTGTTCCCACCAAAAGGGATATGACACTTCTCTGATTGAATTACCTGGGCTCTGCAGGAAATTGAACAAAGCCCTGTCCTGACTCAGGCAAATGTTTTATTGGGGGGGTCGTAAAAGTGGCTTCCTCCTGGAAGGAAAGGGGAGGAGCACTGCCTGTGAGAGCAAGCTGGCTTGGCAGAACTGGAAAAATCAGAAATTCAACCTTGTGCTGGGGGGAAACCACATCCCTTTGGGGCCAGAACATCAATCTAAAAAGATGGATCATTCATAGAGCGGACTTGTGAACATTTTATAAGTGATATCATTATTCTTGTGATTTTTCTGTGCACATTTGAAGACGTGTTAGGACCCGGTGGTATGTTCAGGGGGGTTTTTAGCGGAAAAGAGGATATTACTCTAAATGTATGTATGTTAAAAATCTGACACTCCACCACCTAATGCCCACATGCTTTGCGAACATTTGTGTAAATGCGGGGACAAATCCTATATTGGTAACCCGACCAAAAAGTGAAATATGTTGCCATTTTTGAACCCAAGCTCCTAGAAATGACAGAATTGGAACAGGGTCTACCATCAGTAAATGCATGATGTGTGTATCCAATGCCAAGCAACTGTCTATCAGGGAAGTATGTATTTGGATCAGATATAGATTGTGTGTAAAGTTGACAGGGGTGGGTTCTCTGTATCATAAACAGACCTCATCATGATGACACTTCATTTCATTCCCCCAATCAAGGGGAAGAGGAGGAAGTGGCCAATGACAAGTGGAGAGGGGTAGGGCCTAGAAAGCTAGCCTCTCCACCCACTTTCAAAACACATAAAAGCAGACAGTCAGGACAGATAGAGACATTCTATTCCATCTGCTGCGGGACGCTCTGCCGGGAAAATCCATACTTTACCTCCATCAACCTCCAGAGAGCCAACACAGAGACTTCAATCTATCCACCTTCAGAGACCAAGACTTTACTTCAGAATTTGTAGCAGAGAGGTCAACTACAAGCTAAATCCCTCTTTAGCAGGCCTCAAATCATTGCAACTATTCACAGCCAGGCGAGCTGTTTGAATTCTTTGCAAGAACTCTTGCCATTTGCCAGAAAGCAGTGCTGTACCCAGAGAAAGCAGAGCAGTATCCAGAACCAGAGGCCAGAGACCCAGAGTGACCCAGACCGCTGTTAGCAGAACCAGAGAGCTGACCCAGATCACTGTGAAGTGCCGAGACCAGAACCGGAGTCCTGTCCAAAACCTGACCAGATCTGTGGCGAGGCCTATTTCAAAATATATTGTGAGTACCTAGCAAAACTGTGCAGAACCCAATCTCTTAAAATAATCTAATGCAAGCTATTTTAACTTGAGTAGAACTGTCTCCTAGAGATCCTGTCACCTGTCATTCTTAAGCTGCGAGCTGTCATATGTAATTCCAAAGTTGCACGCTGTCACTTGTCATTTTGAGTTGTTTTAAATCCGAAAATCTACCTTTACTAAATCGTTCATAACTCCGGAACCGTTTGGGTTAGGAACGAAATTTAACTTTCATCTGGAAGCTGAGATCCTAGGCTGTCCTGGGACCCCAAAATGATAGTGCTACTCCTTGTAGTTCCTCTGTAAACGCGCCTGGCGCACTCGGAAAAATCTGCCGCGATTTTTACATTTTGCCGTGAATTGAAAGGTTAGCTCACGTGTAAAAATCTGCAGCTGCTTGCCTTCCGTTGCAAAAATTCGTTTGCAACCTGACAACCATTCATAGAGCATTGCTAAAGTGATCCTGAACTCATTCAAAGTATCTATCACTCACCCTGAACCTCTAGAGGGAATTAAAAGCATTTTAGCATATTTTTCACTTCCTTGCAAACCACATTCAAAGCATTTTGGGCCGGTGTTTAAAACTCTGACCTGTTTTCCTCTAAGCTTGCTGGGGGGGAACTGAATTTCGTATTGTATTGATTGCATTCCTGAGAACTGTGTGCTCTTCTTTCCATCTCCTTATATTGCATAAAGGGGGGAGTGAATTTTCAAAGAAAAGTGATTACATTGTCTTTTAGTGAAGTCCTATCAAGTCGATTTCTGTGCTGCATTCTTTTTCATCTGTGCAATTCATTGAAACCATAAAGCATTCTCTGATACTTTATTCCCCTGTTCCTAGTCATAAGTCACCAGAACTGTGCTATTGTAGGATTGCTTATTGCTGATTACTGCTCATATGCCTAAGTGTGCTATCAATTATTAATGTATTATCAAAGTGTGATATATCTATAAATTGTTAATTTCTCAAATAAATCTTTTAAATTTGCAAAACAAACCTACTTCTTGACTCAGTGGGGTCAGGGGGATTCTAAGAGAGGGGTGTTATACAGGGGTAGTCATCCAGAACTCATGAACTGGGCATAAAGATATATCAATAAGGGTTTTCATTCAGTATTCTAGACTAGGCGTTGACTTAGCTGTGGTGTTGAATTGAATCCTCTTACAGAAGGGTACAGAGGAGGAGCAAGGAGAGTCTAAATGTATATTTAGGTCACCGAGGAGGAGGAGTTGAGTGGTAGAGGCCAGGAGGGAGGAGGAGAGGTCTGCCCACTCAGAGAGAAATGAGGTGATTTGACCAGGAGGCCGGTAGATGGTAACCACAGTAAGAGAATGGGTAGGCGAGAGAGAAAGCCTACAGACAAGGCATTCAAAAGAGAAGTATGTCTGAGTGGGAATGATAGCGGTAGGAATCCACTCAGGAAAGATCAGGGCTACCCCCCCCACCGGACCGGGAGGATTTGGGTGCTGAGAGGATCTTGTAGCCATCAGGGAGGAGAGTGTCAAATCTCGTAACAGAGCTGGCCGTGAACCATGTCTCAGTAAGACCAAGGACATCAAGGTCTAGTTCTTCAAGGAGGTGGCAGATGTCAGAGGAGTGTTTGATGGCAGAGCGAGAGTTGAGAGTGGCAATATGAAGAAGGTTGCCAGCCTTAAAGGCCTTCCGGGGAGGGGTAGAGATCAGAGGTACGTCCTGCGGAGGAGAAAGAGCCCTAGGAAGGGCAGAGGAGGAGGAGGAGAGAGAGGGCAAGGTAGCCAAGGGGGGAGAGGAGGGGACAGCAGGAGATGAGAGGAAATTGATGAGGCGAGGGAAGCGCCTATCAAAGAGGAGGAGATTGGCCTGAGGGCCTTGGACCATGACAGTGCCATCTAGGTAGACATTAATGATGACTTTAGAGGAGTCGAAGGAAGCCATGAGAACTTCCCAGCGAGTGCCACCATTAATGGGAGAGGAGGAGATAGGGCAGAGCACAGAGATATGAGGAGTCCATAGATCTGGCGAAGGAACGACAAAGAGGATGTCGGTAAAGGTCTGTCTGGCGGAAGCATTGGAGTAGGTGTCGGTGATAGGAAGACCAGGATTAGAGGCCAATATATTCTTTTTGAACTTCTTCCTACCAGACTTAGTGAGAAGGGAAGGATAGTCAATGGAGAAGCAGTTGGAGAAGACAGGAGAAACAGAAAGCGCCATTGGGGTGGAAGTAAGGAGAAGTTGAAGATACTGGGGGGGCTAAGGCAGGTAGGTTTGAGACAAAAGAGAGTGGTGAGGTCACTGGGCTGGCAAGTTACAGAGAAGAAACAGTATACAAGCAAAATACAGAGAATTTCGCACTGGGCAGCAAGATATGGCTTTTAGTAGCAAAGCAAAAACAGCAAGATTTGACTTTTAAGAGCAAAGCAAAAACAGCAAGATTTGACTTTTTAGCACAAAGCAGAAACAGCAAGATTGAAACAGGTGCATCTAAAGGTAACTAAAGGTAAATTAAAAACGCTTCAGGTAGCTCAAAATGGAGCAGTGAAAGCTGTATGTGGGCTGGGCAGAACAGATCACATCACCAAGGCAAGGAGATCCTTGCATTGGCTGCCAGTCCATCACTGTATATCCTTCAAAATCCTTTCTCTCACATTTAAGTGCCTTAAAGATAAAGCGCCTGACTACCTGCTGAAGCGATTTCATAAGGCCCTGGTCACCCGACTCCTTCACTCTAATGGACCTAAGAAGATAATTACTCCCCGTTTCAAGTTGAAAAAACTTGGTGGCACCATTTTCAAGACTTGTGCACCAGGCCTATGGGATTATCTCCCAACCAGTATACGAAACATCTCATGTCTCACCAATTTCAAGAAGGCCATACAGACCTATTTGTTTAATTCTAAGGACAAGGCAGTTCCCAAAAAAGGTGGTTTTCATTCCTGGACCATGGTAATCCCTGAATTGCTCTTTCTCTGAGTTGTCTGTCTTTACATGTTCGCACTGAGGCCTATGGGCGTGCTGTGCGTAACAACACATGAATAATAACAATAATGATAATAATTTTGTATGCATTTTATCTATGGAAACACATTCAAGTAACGTGCATGCACCTGCCAGGCTTCTGCTGGGTAGAGAAATATGATAACTTTTTGTGACCTTCCTCGTCCCAGCACTATATATAGTAAAAGTGTCATGCTTGCTATGTGTCATGAACGTCTTTTTAATAAATGGAGAAAAAAAAAACTTTACAACAGCATAGCAGGGGTAAAACAGGCCCACAGACACAAGTAAGGCATGTTTATTTATGTATTTCTTGTCGCTGTACTGAGTGTGGGTAGCCAGTGTACTGTAAGTTGTGATCTGTGCGTCAGTCTGTGCATCCATCAGATATTGGCAAGAAAACCACATTTATGATCCTTGCAGAATTGAGGAATTGTTGGGGGAAGTGTTTTCATTTTTCAATCGTTTCCAGCTTCTGCATTTCTATCTCTACCATGTGTCCATGACACACCTGCTTTCTTTGAGTTTCTTCTTTCTGTGGATGTGTAAGTCTGTTTTCTTCTTTACAGAATAAACTGAATTAGTTGTGAAAAAAATGTGTGATTCGCAAACTGAGCAGTCCTACCTAAACTTTGGACTTTCCTCTTTGGACCAGTACGTTTCCTGCAGCAGGGGAATACTAATCACTTCTCTTTAGTTCACTCAGCACTTTCCCCTCTTAATTGGGTTGTTGAGATGATTGACATTCCAGTAGGACATTGTTGATGTTGAACTTATTATCCTTCATTTAGTTTAACTGACTGTGTTTTATTTAAGTAATTGGTATCACAGGATAAAACATGCTCACACATTGGAGCAAACACTCTTGCAAATTGCAAAAAGGCAAGTCAAACATACAAGACACTCCATTTACCAAAAAGGGCAAACAGCATAAAACCAGTCTATTCAAAGCTATTCAGGAGGCACTGCTTGCCTCATTACAAGTTTGCCGGTATTCTGGTGGTAAATCTGCCAGAAGACCGCCAAACAGAATTTCCATTACCGGCACATGGTCTGCTGGAATTACCAGCAGATTACAAGTGCCGGTATGGGTGGAAAAACCCCATTCCATGAAGTTCCAAAGAGCTATTACCGGCCGCGCCAGTAATAAAGGCAGTTCTTTGCTAGCAGGGGTCAGATTTACCGCCCGCAGATAGCCAGAGGTAAATCTTTAACCCCTACTGGTAAAGTTTAAGTTGATTGGTCCGGTAAAAGTGCTGGTAAATGTTATTACCAGCACTTTTACTGTATAGCCTTAACAGCACTTTCTTTTTTGGATGACTAAGATGTAGGCACAGTCTGTATCATATCCCAACCACTGCACAAAAGTGTGAAGAAATGACCACTGCTCTGTGGGAGCACAAGGATGAGTAGTGATTAAGCCACCTACTCTGCCTCACATCAATACCAACCAACAGGGATCCCAATCATAAAGGAGAAACATGCACAGTCAAGAGATTTACCTCCTTGGACTTTTGTGGTAATGTGGTTTGAGGACAGGCTATACTCTTAAGATGCTTGTGAATGTCATAGCAATAGGTCAGAGTATGGCTGTTAATGTTAAAACCCTGACAGTGATATTTTTGGTTGTATACAGTGGAAGTTGACATGAGCGCAATGCAGGATCCGAAAGGCAGTGCCCTTCATAAACTATACCAGGAGAGGGTATTCCCCTGTAGCAGTAAGGTTAGGAAGGATAAACTGCCGAACATCCTGGAGGCCTTTGAGGAAACTAGAGGGTGGAGGAATCTCAGGGGTCCATTAGTGACCAAGAGGCTCCAGCGCAGATACCCACTCCACTCGGGGGGCATGGAAGAGGATGGGAATAGTGATACTGATAGATATTTCAACATTCTTCTCAGAGGGCACCTAGTAGTTCAAAGTTTCCACTGATCTCAAGCCTCATTCTTTCATTTTAGTGTATTTATGCTATTGCTGTTTGGTTTGCTATTGTTATCACCTTAACACCAATCCTAAGAGAATAGCATGCCATAGGCCACCATTCCCACAAAAGCAAAGGAGGTGTATCTCTTATTAGTACCCAGCGAGGGCGGTTTGGTGGCCTCCCAGCCAATGGGGAGGCTCAGACCACAGGCATTACCAGACGGTAATCCCTCCGCCCTGAACCCCCTCACCAGGGACTGAGGTAAGTCTTCTACCCACCCTCCCCACTCCCCACTCCACCCTCTTCCCCACATTTCCCCCCCCCACACTTACCTGCTTTTCAGGAGCAAACACACTGGAAACACTCCTGTCTCCAGCACGTGTGCTTCCGATCTGCGACAGGCCGCCATGGAAGGATTGTTTACTTTTTTCCTTTTTTCTAATGGCTGCCATGGAAAGGGAGAAGAAAAAGCGTGTACTCCCTTCTCCCTTTCCATGGTGGCCATTTTGTTTGTTAAGTTTTTTGTATTGTTTTCAATGGCCGCCATGGAAAAGGAAAACATTTCGGAACAGAAACAAAAGGATTTTAGTACCCTGGTCTTACGGGCCGGGGTACTAAGAGCAATAAACCCCTTGCAGAGGGGGGCATTACCACTTCAGGAAATGTCCAGGGACTTCGTTAAGGCCCCTGCTTCGGTCAGGCCTGTAACTATTGGCCCAGGGCATTACCTGAAGTGGTAAAGCCCACCCTGCGAGGGGTTTGGTGCTTAAACGATGCCTGTTTCACCTTTATGACTGGGATCGCTGTTGGTTTCCAGTAGTGTGGGCATTCGAAGGGGGTTTATCCACTACTCATGCCTCTACTCCTGCAGAACAGTAGCATTTCATCACAGGGGAGCTGAGTTATTCGGCTGATTAAAGTCAGACAATCCCTGAACAGACTCTGACATAGAGGGCATTAGTACCTGAAGTGCAAAAAGTGGTGGTAAATTCAGGTGTAACAAATTTACACCTGCTTTAACCCACCTTTTGAAATCCAGGTCATTTTCATGTGTTTTGCAGCTGGAGCTGGGGCACAGAGCAGATTTCCAACTGCTCTTAACCCCTGAATTTGTTTTGTTTGCAAAAACCCCCAACAGCATGGCATTTTCTGAAATGGAAATCCTGCTCGACAAAATATGACCAAGTAAGGGAAATATTAAGCGTTAGAGAATTGATATAGGTTGGGAGATGTAGAACAAAGCCCAAGAAAAATACTTGAGAATGTAAAATGCTGGTACTCAAAACCAGCCCTAATGAGAAACGTTAAGCAGGAGAGGCAAGGATGTCATTCATTGGTAGCTAGGGGTAACAGCTGCTACCCCTGATTTGTCTTTTGATGCCCCCGGCATTGCCTTTGCTACCCTGGGCTGTGCAGTGTACATTAAACAGATATGACTCTAATGTGTTATATGATTGGCTTTGTAGCAGGACACTGTCACGTGACTCCTTTCTTAAAATGTTCAAAATTTAAAAATCTCTGCAGAGCTGGTACACTTCGGGAGTGTATCTAATACATCACCCAGTTCATGTCTGTTTTCTGAGTTGTAGCAAACCAATCTGTATACCAATACTTCTGCTTTTATGTGTGAGAAACGCTAAAGGGTGATTTTTTGTTTCTTGATTTATTGTGACAGAGACCACCTAAAGATCAATAATGAAGGACACTGCTTTTAATTTCTTATAAAAAAGCATTTCCTAACAGCCTACAACTCACAATATGAATGGTACCAACTGTGAACTGAAGAGTGTATTCTCTGATGATCTGTGCAGATTAGCCAAATAATTATACAGGATGTGCTATTTTGGTGATATATTGTCATGGGGAATTCGAGACTGCTCTTGGCACATGATGGGATATGTGAAGCTGAACCTTACCTTTGGTGACTGTGCAATGCAGAGTGTAATGACCAATAGCTCAGTGAGGTAACTGGTCGCCTCTGACATGAACCCCGCCCGCATTTGGAAACTCAGCAGGATGGACGATCTCGCCATATTTCAACAAAGTAAATTACTAAATGGTAGTCTACTTTGTTGCAAACACTTCGAATTACTTCGAATTTTGTAAATGTATTCAAGTGTTAAAACGGCGGTTTGGGGGTTTGGGGTAGGGTGGCAGTGAAGGGGAAGAAGGAATATGGCAGTGAAGGGGAAGAAGGGGCACCCCCCAAATAAAACAATTAAAAGAATTTGAAAAAATAATGAGAAGTGATTGCAACGAAGTAAATAACCACAAATTAATTTACTTCGTTGTAATGACGTAGAACCAGAAGGACTCCTCCCTTAATTGTGCTGAGGTGAATAAAATCAGTATCTTACAATAGGCAATAGTAACACATATGATTACATCACACTGAATCAAGAGGAACTGACATGAAGTACTGTATGAAATTCTGATATCATTATGAGGCATTGTCCGGCATTACAGAGGCAGTTGAGGCTGAATCATAGGATCACAGCCACTGGACATGTGAGACTATGCCATACACATAACTATATTAGACAGTAAACCGCAATAGATGAAGTTGTTTAAGCATCTTAGACTGTGCTTGGCAAATGATTACAAGACCTGTATGTTTGGGTCTGTATCTTGCATATTAGGAGTTTATCTGACACGAAGACAGCTGAGGGGAAATGAGCTCGCTTCGGAAAAAAGATGACACTGTACAACATGTGTTTGATGCCTGATCTGGTGCTTAGAACCTGGAGGAGTATGATATTAAGTGCAAAGTAAATAGCCAATAATATTGTAAAGAATTTCCTGGCATTGTTGGGGCACTTGAGGCTGCATTTGACATGAAATGGCGCAAATTGCATGCAAAGACTATTGTATTATATTATAATATCCCAGGAATAATACCACAGACTGAAAGTGAACAGGTAATAATAATAACTAAGTATTTTACCATCCTTTCTACGTAAATCTGTAGAAAGCTGTATATTTGTTTTAAAACATGTTTTTGATTTCCTATTGTTTCAGCAGTGTCGAGGAAACCACACCTTGCTGTATTAGGCGATACTCATCTCCACATGAATTGCATGCATCTATTTCTAGTCTTGTAGGCATACTTTGAAAAAAGGGGGCACCCCATCTGTCAATCATAAAAACCATTCCCACTCTCTTCAAAGCTGTGAAGCAGTCTGATCCCAACCATGAGCTATTTTCCTTTTGTTTTGAACTATTTTATGTCTTTTAATTAAATATTAGAGTGGGAATATTTTTGCTGTATTGATATTTTTACCATATCTTTTTTCATGAAAAGTTATTTTTAAACATTGTATTTCATTTTGCAGAGTTGTTTTGTTTTACTGTGTACTTACTCTCCCATGCATAGGAGGCAAAAACTGCCATTTGATAGCATTGCCAGAGCTTGTAAGGATGCACTTGGCATATATATTTATTTATTCGCATTTGTAAAGCACAAAACCGCCCCTGGGCATTGTGGCGCTGTTAAGAAGGCTTACTTAGTTACATAAGTGCACTTGGTTACATATGTGCTAGAAAAGGACATACAGTTTGCCTGAACCAGTGTAAGGCAGTAGCATAAGTGCATAAGGAACATGTAAGCGATTTCAATCCAGCACACACCCAAGTCAAAGCCCAGCATGTAGTGCACAACTGAAATCCTTATTTATTTTTGTCTAAAAGTTCAATATTCTGAACGACATACCACTCATATCACACCCTTCTCCTGGAACCCCTCCCCCCCTCTCTCACTGAACCAGGACTCAGGCTGGTTTGCAAAGGTAAATATTTATTTATGTATTTAAGATTTAATCACAATGGGCCTCATTATAACTTTTGCGGAATGGGTTAACGGGCTCCGCTAATGGAGGCGGACCCGCGAATTACAAGGTCCCCTCGCGAGACACGGTAAGGGCGCCTGGTAAAACCAGGTGTCGTTACCGGGTCCTGCAAGGGGAAGAGGGATCTAACAAAGGACCGGTCGTAATCGGCCTGTTGTTAGCTCCCTCTCCCATTCCCATTGAGCCCTATGGGGGCTCAGATGGGAATGGGGAAGGTCCGGGCCCGGGTTCCCAGAGGTAAGAATTACCAGGCCCTCCGAACTCGGAATAGCCTGGTAATTCCTCATTCTGGGAACCTGGTAAAGGAGCCCGGTTTGGCGGAAGCCATGGAGCTAATAGCTCTATGGCTACCGCCAAACTCATAATGAGGTCCAATATATTTTACTAGGTAAACAACAATCACTGATGGAGTGACAGAACACTGAATAATATCTTTAATGCACGAGGATTAAGTAATGAGCAAGACAAATGCAGCACAGAAAATAATACTTTTGTGTTTGTTCAGATCAGATAGCACTGTGGTTAGAAGTTCCCCCTGCAACACCCCTCAACCCCCAATAAGCAATGTAAAGAGATGGGAAGAGAGAGCAGGTATTCAGGAATGGCACAAATCAAACAGAATATCAGTCCCACCTTCCCCCAGCAAGCCCAAGAGAAAAACAGAAGTGAGTTTTCAGCTCTCAGACTGGCTTTCAAGGTTGTCTTTAGAATGGACTAGGCAAAAACACCAAATATGGTCAAAATTACTGAAATTGTTATGAATTCCTATGGGAGCCTTATGAACAGCTGCACACAAGCACAAGCAATGATTTGGTCAGCAGAAAACCATTGAAATCTTAAGGTCTAAGTCGGAAGCAGTTAAAAGCTATTTTACATGTGTAAACCTTTCAGATTTTTAAAATCGCAGCAAACTTTTCATTGTGTCATATTCGCGATAACGGAAGATTCGCACTGCGGTTTTGGGTTCTATGGATAGCTATGGATGTTGGGTACAAGTAGGAGTTGTTTCGTTTCTATCACAAAAACTGAAGGAGTTATGGAGGTTTTAGTAAAGGTTGTTTTTGGAAAATAGGCACGAGAAAGGAAAACAGAAATGCACTTTTAAAAATCACAAATGGGTTTTCTTACAGTAGAGGATGACTATGAAGAAGCGAATACCACACAGGAATCTTACAGTCACTGGATCAGGGTGAGCCACCTGATAAGGAAACTTGACTTCTTCAGATGAGAAAAGGTCAGCGCAAAGATAATTCTAACAATACAGGTTCTGAAGGAAATATAGGATGAGCTTGAGCTAGGGATAGGACAAGGCAAATATACTCCTATCAATACTGGCTCTGAATTTAAGATAGGATGGGTCTGAGATAGGGATAGGGATAAGACTATGCAAAATGCAAATGCTATGTGACACAGTTATTCCAATTCATACCAACAGGATAAGTTTTTAAATGGGACCGTCAGCTCTGGTCAGGATTGGGTCTGGTCTAGGAAAGACAGCACTTCAGGCACGGGACTGGCTCCTCTAGGCCGGTCGCCGGATTGGCACAGGATCTGCTCTCCTAGTCTGTGTGCATTTGGATCAGCTGGATGGCGAGTTCCTCAGGCAAGCCTAGTGGTGGCAAGCCAGAGAATTTCTGGATACTGGATAGTCTCTATTGCTGGCAAGAGTTTTGGCATCTGGATCTGGAAGAATATTTAAAGCTGGATGTAGAAAGCTGGATCAGAGTGCTTCGCCGGAATTAGGAAAGTGGCTGGATCTGTGAGTCCCTATGTGTTGTCAACTGTCTCTATTTATGCTCTAGAATGACATCACAAAGGGTGTGTGTGTGCCGGCTTGGATAAGCCTGCCCCAGTGAGATGGGAATGGACAACACTTCATCTATGCCTTGCAATTTGAGTGATTGGATCAAGGCTGGGTGATGTCACATTTGATGATTTGCTTTACAGTCCTCATAGACCTCCCTTTAGCCACTGGTCTCCAAATCTGATTTTATATTAAGTGTACATTTCTACATTTCTCACCTTTATACAAATCACACACAAGGATGCCAAATTTTACATAGCAGCTATTCCTCAAAATCCTGTAGCTTTGGGATCTTGTTTCAACCTTCTACAGAATTTTACCCTTTTCGCTATGAACACAATTTCCACAAATGTGCATGTTTAACATGGGGATATGCATGTAAAATTTCACAATTCTAAAAGTAAAACATTTTACATAAAACCACATATCTTGCCATTCCTGTCCAGAACATGTCACACAGTTCTATCACCTCTTCATACGTGCAGCCAGAAATTAAATTACCAACTCTGTCCTTTTTATATTTTTCACCATTTTGAATAGCAAGTTATAAGTCTTTTAAAATGTGTTCTTTTTTCATGTTTAGCAACAGATGGTCACTTGGCTCAGCCTCTTTTTGTCTCCCTGCAGTCCAGGGCACCCCCCCTCCTTACTTGTTCCTTCCAGAGGCCATTTATGACCCCTTTTCACACTTCCAGTTTCCTGGGCTGCAGCTTTGTCATTGTTCCTTTGCTTTCTGTAGACAAGATTCTGTTCTAACCTGCAATTAACACCTCCCCGTGAGTTTCTGCTTAAAGGAAAGCCCTCCTTCTGGGAGAAAAACCTGCTTTTCCAGTTCTTTGCAGCTTCTGCCAAGCTAATTAACTTTTAAACCTAGCAAAAACCACTTTTGTTGCATCACATACAAATACATTTCTTCCCTGGCCTTAAAATCTGTGGAATCAAAAACACAACTACAATATGTATTCCTTTTTGGCAACAATCCTGTTCTGTTTATGTTTGCTGATTCAGCAGACATTTTAGTTTTAGGTCATTTGAAAGCTTCCTCAGTACTCCTCTGACAGCTGTCATTCAGGCAGCCCCGGGTCCTGCACCCAGATTTTGGCATAGAGGCTGTCAGTTTTCAGACTTTGTATGTTTCACAATGTTTCATTTGATACATGGATTTTAGCACCAGGCAAGATTGTTAATGTTGAAAAGTGTTGTGTATAGGCATTTTGGAGTTTTTGGCAACAAAGCAAATGTCAATTGTGGGCACATTTTTGGGTTTCATTTGCAAAGTGCTGTTTCTCTCTCTGCACTCTCTTTGCTGGTCATGGAGCCCACTGGCACATTTCTGCAGGGTGTGCTCTATTCCACCGCACATGTAATATGGATGGCAGGTTGTGCATCCCTCTTTTTGTGTGCTGAAGCACACAGTTTTTGTAGGTTTTGGCGCGCACAAGGGTTTTGCCGACATTGTTGCTGTTTCTTTCCCCATAACTGGCAGGGTGATGCCGCATAGCATAGCGGCGTGGGTCAATACATCCCACAGAGCCCCCCCCCTCCCGACTTGATTTTGACCGCCCGTCAAGAGGAAGTCGGGAGATTGGGATGTTCTTTTCTTTTGTCCATGTGGAGAAATTCCGCTGCTTCTCCCGTCAGTGCTGGAGGCGACCCGATCTCCTCGGGCCAGTTGTGGTCAGGAGTCTTGCTGGTTCTGGTTGGGAGTATGGAGCGGCAGTCCCGGCTCCTTGTGTCTTTCCTCCCGGTCCCCGAGTGGTCCTCCTTGGTAGTCCTTTGGATAATTCTTAGTCCAGATGCTAGAAGATAGAACAGAGAATGGTTATGGGTATTTTCTCCACTACTGTATCCACGCGTCATTTGGGGATGTCATCAGTGGGAATGACACTTGCATGGGTTATATTTGGCATTATTCCCCATCTGGGTTTCCGGTTGGTTCCTCTATTTGCCGCAAAGTATGCCTGGGATGGCAACTCTTCAGCTGGTTTATGTGGACCCACTTGTCTTCCCCTTCTGCCAAACTGCCCTTGGGGATGCGGATTCTGTAGGCGACTGGTGATATTCTGTCCACAATTTCAAAAGGACCTCGCCAACTTGGCAGGAATTTGCACTCTTTGGCTTGTTTCCTTTGGAAATTGTACAAGTAGACCCGGTCTCCTTCTTGGTATTCCTTTTTAGTGGTCTTGAGATCATAGTGGGTCTTCATACAGTCTGTAGATCTCTGTAGATTCCACTGAGCATAGGCAAAAGCATGTTGAAGGTGTTTTCTCAGATTCTCAACATATTCATGAGCTGTGGAGGCATTTATCACGGTCTGCTCTTGGATTCGGTAGAGCAGATGCTGGGGTAGCACCATCCTTCGTCCAGTCATCAGCTCAAATGGAGACATTTTTGTTGCAGAAGAAGGGGTGGATCTGATGGCCATCAGGACCATGGGTAATCGAATGTCCCAACTTGGCCCAGAATCTGCCACAAACTTTTTTAATATGCTCACAATAGCTTTATTGTACCTCTCAACTCCACCACTAGAGGACAGGCGGTAGGCAATGTGTAGTTTCCTTTTGACCCCAAGTATCTCCCACATCTTTGTCATCACTTTGCTAGTGATGTGGCTACCTCGGTCTGACTCAATGCTTTGGGGTAGTCCAAAACATGAGAATATGTGATTGATCATCAGGGCAGCTGTTGTTTCTGCCTTGCAATTTGGCACCGGGAGACATTCCACCCATTAAGTGAACAAGCATGTTACGGTCAACATGTACTTGTTCCCTCTAGAGGAGCGAATCACGGGCCTGATAATATCGACTTGCAAATCTGACCAAGGCAGTGTCATCCCCCTCTTTTGGAGGGGAGCACGGTGTGTGAGTGATGTTGGCTGAAATTGTGCACACACAAGACACCCCTTTAAGTATTGGTCGAGGTCCTTCCCCATGTGTGGCCAGTATGCAACCTCTCGCAAGATTTCTAATGTTGTATGAAAACCCTGATGACCGGCTGTGGTCGCATCATGGGCGTGACTTAGCATCAGGCTTCGGAATGAGGTGGGGACCACCCACTGGTCATGGCCAGCTATGGATCTTCTCACCAACAAATTGTCTTGGATTCAGAACATTTTTGGACATTTCATCAACACTCTGATGTCCTCTTTCCCAATGTAATTGGTATTCATCAGGGGAAAGTTCTCAGGGTCCTCAATGTGTTGATAAAACTTACCAATTATTGGATCATAATCAAATCAGCATCTGGGTCTCCTTAATCCGTTGTGTAGCTGAGAGGTCATTGTGAGCATTTGTCTGGGACCTAGTGATAGCAGTGACCTGTATTTCCCCCGACAGGGACTCGATCTCAAGTAAATCCCCTTGGATGGCTCCAGTTTTGGTCAGCTGATCCACTAGGTCATTTCCAGTTTTGTCTGGTCCCTCTACTTTAGAATGACCCTTGTTATTTTTCCAGTAGATAGTCATCCCATTCGAGGAGACCAGATCATCAATATTTTGTATTCATTTTCTGTGTTTTAAAGGTTTATTATTAGCACATAGCATGTCTCTGGTTTTCCAGTTAACTAGGTGCTCCACGAACCTGTTCCATACATAATCCTTATCAGTGATTACGACCAGTTTGTGGAGTTGGTGTTGGACAGCAGTGAGGATGGCTTGATGCACAGCCATAAACTCTGCCACTTGACTACTTCAGGGACCAATTTTGTACCCAGCGGAGGGTTCTGGGGCATCATTCACCCATGCATTCCCTACGCCGGCCACAAGTTCCTTTTCCCCATTGTTGTCAACATGGTAGGGGCACCCATCCACATAGACAGTGGGCATTCCCTCACACTTGTCTTCTTCACAGACTTTGTGTCGGGAATTAAGATATGCCTCCACGTTGTCCTTGATTTTAAGACTTTCGTCCTCGAGACAGTTTTTTCTGGCACAATCATTCAAGTCAGCCAGACCTTGCGCGAGGGGACTCTTCTTGTTTTGGCCATATCTGACCTCCACAGGAAAGCCTTGCATTGACAGAATCCAGGAAGTAATTCAGGAATTACTCACATTTCCGGCCCGGATTCTGTCACTTTGAAGATATTGCAAAGGTTGGTGTGGAGTCTCCTTTATGATGGGTTCCCCCTGGATAAACGGGCGGTAATTCTTCAATGCCCACACCGTTGCCAGGAGTGCCTTCTCACAGTCATCAAATTTTTCCTCCACCGAGGATAAAGTCTTACTCACATAGGAGATTACTTTATTGACCTTGTCATGCTTTGGATATAATACTGGAGTCAAGCATGTATTTGAGAACCCTGTCTCCAAGAAGAACTCCTTGTTTTTGACAGGGTAAGGTAGACAAGGCGCTTGTGAGATGTTTCTTTTGAGTAGTCTTACTGCCTCGGCTTGTTCTGGACCCCATTCCCACTTGACCTCCCCTTCAACAGATGGATCAGGGGTCTCGTGATCGCTGCGTAATCCTCAATGAACTTTCTGCTGTAATTAGTTAGTCCAAGGAGGCTCCTTAGTTCCTGCAGAGTGTGGGGTCTTTTGTTTTCTGAAGTGCTTCTACTTTCTTTTCCTGGGGACAGAGACCTTCAGGAGTTATCTCATGCCCCAAGAAATTGACACAAGTCCTACAGCACTGTGCCTTTTGGAAAGAGAGTTTTGCTCTGGCAGCCCTCAACTGTGTCAGAACATAACGGATCTACACTATGTGTTCCTCCACAGTTGAGCTTTTGATGAGAACATCATCCACATAGGCTAGGTTCCCCCTTTCTCCCAAGTCGGACATGGCCTTATGCAGAAAGATGTTAAATTCATTGCCGGAGTTGATGTATCTGAAGGGAGTCTGGGTCCAAGTGTACTGCTGCCCCTCGAAGGTAAAGGCCAGCTTGTATTGGTCCTCCCTACTGGCAGGTACTGTCCAGTAGCCATTGGTCAGGTCAATTGCAGTGAATACCTTTGACCCTTGGATCTTGGACAGCCCTTGGTCAAGGTAGGGAAGAGGCCATCGGGAAGTATGGACCCATTTGTTGAGCTCCCTTAGGTCAGCAGAGAGTCTCCACTGGCCGTTTGGTTTAGAAATCCCCAGCACCGGATTATTGAAGGTTCTGTGGACTGGACGAATTATCCCACGGGACTCAAGGTTCTTAATTATTTCAGTAAGGGACTCCATTGATGCGAGAGGCAAGCGATATTGCTTCACAAACACTGGAATCACAGTCATTTGAGTCCACTGCAAAGAGATCTTGAAAATCTAAGAAAACTTGCCTCAATTTTAGCTTTTGCTCCAGAGTCTCACAGGCATCAGCTAGGCTGACTCTGTCTTCAACCATCTGCCTGAAGCCCGGAAAGACTTCTGTTTTGGCTATCTCAGCAGCCTTCTCCAGCTGGGTGGAGAAGTCCCTGGTCAAAGTACTGACTTGGACTGATGGCTTCAGGTGGGGAAGTCAGTCCTGGTGGACATGAAAGATCACCTCATCCCTCCTGAAGTCACAGGTCACATCTTCCTTACCATAAGGGCAGGAAGGGTAAACCAGGAAATTCCCCCCCATGCCGGGTGAAGATCCTGTCTGGTGTTGTGTCATTGTCGCTATCACTGTCAAAACCGTCCTTGGGGATTGGTCCTAACAGTTTGTTACCTAAATCTATGGAACAATGTTGGTCATTAACCGCCATTCCAATAATGGTGCCTGCGCCCAGAGTGATACTCTTTAGGTCGCTGTTAACCACCTCCATTGGAATGGGGTCGTGTTCTATATTGACTAGTGGTGATGGGTTTACCCCCAACCCTTGCTGTTGGAAATGAGCATTGAGATGAACATAGGCGTCAGGATTTTTCAGTTTCTGTCCTCTTTTGATTTTTATTTCCAGTGAGAATTGTCAGGTCCATTCTGGGATGGTGACTTCCTCTCCAATCTGAATTTCAACTGCATATGGCAGCTGTTGAGCTGACTGAAATGCTTTCTCTGGGTCATCAAAGTCCATGGGATTACCTGCTAATCTGGACCAGGATTTGAAGTTTATTAGGTTCAAACTAATGGCAAAGCAATTGAGAATGTCACTGCATAAATAAAATGCAGCAGAGACATTTTGCACAACACAACAATTATGGACTATGCTCTTGTTAACTATGGAAATTTTGAGCATACACCTGCTAGTTAGGAGATGTTTGGAATTGGGTGTTTCCAGGTCCATTTCCCATTTGTCTACCAGTTTAAATGTGGGAATGGCTGGATCTTTTGGGAGTTTGCGGAACATGGCCTCGCTGATGAAGCTCTTACCGTTGTTCACACATAATTGGGCAAGAACAGAGTCCTTCCCTTCATTTAACTAAATAGAGATAAACAACTGCTCTCCAATTTTCTGAATATCAGCCAAGCTTAGAGCTGATTTCTCATCATTTTGGACTATAGGAGTAGGATATTCTGATTGTGAATTTGTATAGAATTTCAGAGTGTTTCCTTCCAGTGTGGAATGCCTTATTAGACTGGAAGGAAGGTTGATTTTCAGAAATAGAGAGGACTCCCCATCACCAGTTTGTTGGCCTACTGCAATTACTGTCACATCTGGGACTTGGTTATTCTGGAAGTGGAATTCAGTTTGGTCAGGTTTCTGTTCAACCATGTGGCATGTGCCATTTAAACTACCATGGTTGACACTATGTTTTCATTTTATTGGTCGGTTAGTCTGGGTCTACAGGACCTTGTTTACACAATCTATGAGGGGAGACAATCTACGCAGGATGTCATTCCCTAGTAAACATGGTGTGCCCTCTGAAGTCACAACCATCACTGGGTGCTTCACCTTGTGTCGCCCAATTTTAATGTCTAAATCCGCAGTCCCCTCGACAGGAATTTCATTCCCATCAAAGTTCTGAAGTTGTCCAGGAAGAGGGGTGAGAGGGATTTGGTATTTCCCCCCCCTTCCGTAATTCAACTGATCAAAGGCCCTTTTTGACAGAAGGGTGGCTTGGGATCCAGTGTCCACCAGTGCCAAAATTGTACATTGCCCCTGTATTTGGAGCGGGGCATAAAATCTTCCCTCCTTTTCCTCAAGGGGGCAAAGATAATGCACATTTTTGACCAATTGGTGGGTTAATTTCTTTGCTTTGGGTTCTGACAGAGGGGTGATTTGGGCGGGATTTTGTTTGGGATCTTAGGAACCTGCAAGAAAAAGGTGGCAATTGGATATGAGGGAAGTTTTGGGGTCCCCTGGTTCTGATTCTGGGCTGCCGCCCCACCCCTTTTATTGAGGCAGTCACCAGAATTGTTTAGAACAAGGGGATTTTCTTGCTGGTCATTCTCGGGTTTCATGATGGTCGGTTTTAACTCGGTCACAACATCCACCCAGTCTTGATCAGGATCTCTTGGGATCCATTTCACTTTGGGAGGAGTTCCCCCATCCCTGAAGGAGAAGATCCTTTTCCCAGACTCCTCTGAGACCCCTCTCCTTCAAATTGGAAGATTTGCAGCTCCTCCACAAAATGGGCCTTTCTAGGCTCTTTATTTCTCCTACCCGTCCTCTGTTCCTGGGGTTGCAGACTTTAGGGGGCAGGAGATTTTGGTTCCGGTTCCTGGGTTTCCAGGGGCTTTTCACAAGTGGGGAAGGAAGCTTCCTCTAAGGCTTTACACCACCCTTCCCCCTGTGCTTCCTCCCTGGGAACCGGTGGATTGTCGTGTTCTTCCCCCGTCATTGTTCTGGAGCACCAGACCCTTGATTTGAGGAGTTCTGAGTCACCATGTTCATTGGAGGGTTTTGCTGTGCCCTCAACATGCGACCCAGATCCTGTGCCATGTTCTGGACCTGGCGCTCCAGTTGGGACACCCGCTCTGGCTGGTATAGGGTCCTCTGGTCTATCCTTGGTTGATATGATATGATCACGGGAAGGCTAACTATACCTTCTTCCATAATACCCATGGTTAGGATAGTTTTGGTACCCCTCCACCCTTGGCCTCTCCTCTCCCGGATTGGGATGTCTGGGCGCAGGAAAGTGGGGGAAGAAAGAAGGGTTGTTGTGGGGGTTGACGTTTGGTGGGTACCGGGGAAAGAAATTCAACCCGGCATTGGAGGGATTACTGCCCTCCTGCGGAAAGTGAGAAAGGAAGTTTCCTGGGTTGGCAGCTGCCTGGTTCGATTCCCCCCCCTTGGGCTGGAGGAGTCCACACATAGCCCAGGATGGGTCTGTTGCCCTTGTAACGGGGGCTGATGTAGTCAGGGGAGTTAGGGGTCCCATTTGTGGGGTTACCTCCATGACTCCCTGTTTGGATTTGGCCCGAGGGCCTTCTGGTCTTGGGTTAGTAGGATTCTGTGCGAGAAACTTTTTTTAGGCCCCCCCATCTCCAGATCTAAAATGGGGGCAACCTTCACCTCCGCCACCTTAGCAGCAGCAGGGGTGTTGGTTGGTTTTGGGCTTCTGTTAGTATTTTTACTTTCTAGTGGCTTCTGCACTTTGTAGATGCGAGTTGCTTGTTCAATGACCCAGTCTAGTGATCTTTTCTCATGAAAGTCCCTCACTAGCAGGGTCATAATGTATTTAGGGAGGGCATGAAAGAAGGTATTAACAAATTCCCTACTGTCAGTGCGCACTCTCCTGTTGGTCTGCACAAAGGCACATTTCAGTTCTTGAACAAATTCTTGTGGGGCCTGGTCTTCCCCACATTGCAGGTTGTAGGCTGCATTGCGGGTCTCTTGAGGGTTTCTATGAATTGAAAAATGCTTTAGGATGGCAGCCCTAATAGTGGACCATCTTGAATGGTTCTGATCCTCCAGCCCTGCAAAGAAGCTGGAGTATTCAGGTGAAAATGTCCACTTGACATACTGAATACAGCTTTGGCTGTCCTTCAGGTGAAAAGTCTCCATCATTTGCTCAAACAATTCAAGGTGCTCCCAAAGTGATTATTTGGGATTTTTGTGCTAGGGCGTGATGACGCTCCTAATAGCTTTGATTTGCTTCAGGGGATCTTTCAATAGGGCTCTCTTAACTTTGTTGGCCTTTTTAGTTCTGGTCACCCTGGTCCACTCATCCTCTGATTCAGGGGCATTGCTATCAGAGGTGGCTGTTTGTTCTTCTAGGCTCTTCCTAACTCTGTGAGCTGGGGAATGGCTGGCAGAATGTGGGGGCCTAGTCTCTTGAGACCTGTGGCACTCAGAAGAGTCTTCTGACTCTCCCTTGCTCTCAGGATTAGCTGAGTACTCCTCCCCCCACGATACTAGCTTGAAAGAGGTTATTAAGATGCTCTCAGTGGGCCTAGTCTCATGGAATTCCCCACCAAATTTGACTGACTGATCTCTAGGTAGGTGATATTTCTGAGGATCCAGTTCTCTGATTCTCCCCTCACTGGAGTCTCCCTGATCAGAGAGGCTGGCCCTAATATTTGGGAACCTGTACATAGATGCCCGCCCATCCATTTATGGGAGGCGCTGACCTGTCATTTCCATATTTCCAATTGTGTTGAAGTCTATCATCCCCGTGGCCCTTGGTTCATATGAGCCAGTGGACATGGGGGTGGCAGAGTCCATGGAATTGAAGGGATCAAAGTCCTTGCCAGGGTTCCTGAGGTTATGCTCAGTGGTTTCTCTATCCCATCTTACCTCATCTCTTTCAGCCCCTATTTCCTGATGACATGCCAAGCTCATTAAAGATGCGGCACGTGACCTCTCCCCTTTCATCACAAAATTAATTATTGCCTCCTTCTCCACTGGCTCTATCCACACCAACCTAAAACAATCCTGGGTACTGCCACTACTAAAAAAAACCACACTTGACCCAGCCATGCCCACAAACTATAGACCCATAACGACTGTGCCATTCCTTCTAAAAATATTGGATAAGGTTGCATATGAGCAAATTCAGAATTATCTGGAAGAACACCACCTACTTGGAGCTAGGCAATCAGGTTTCAATACTCATCATGGGACTGAGACTGCCCTCATTGACCTTAAAGCCCAGATCGACAAACTTAGAGATTATGGCCAAGCAGCCTTACTCCTCCTCCTAGACCTCTCCGCAGCATTTGACCTGGTCGACCACGCGGTCTTATGCACTCACTTACACACGTCAGCCCACTTTTCCGTTGAGGCCACTACATGGATTAGATCTTTCCTCAACGGCAGAACTCTGAGGGTTTTTCACCTACAGCTGCAGCAGACCCCCATCACATGTGGCGTGCCACAGGGCTCCTGTGTCTCCCCCACTCTGTACAATATATTTACTAAGCCCCTTTTCGATGATTTGGATCATCTTGGTATCACCTACACCAACTACGCGGATGATACCCAGATCCTCCTTCGGCTTTCTGGAGATTATGGAAAGGATTTGGCCTTGGTGAATAGAGTGTACATCATCATCCAGGCATGGATGGCCACACATGGACTATGCCTGAATGATGATAAAACTGAACTTATAATTCTAGGTACTACTACCAGTCTGAAGAAATTGGGCTCTGCCTATTGCTCCTTCGTGATCGATGGGAATAGTATCAATGTGGGACAAGAGGTTAAAACCTTAGGCTTTTACCTGGACTCCACCTTCTCCTACATCAAACAGGTGAACTCTCTAGCCTCTTCCACGGCCTACACTTGTAAATTGATCCGTGCAGCCAAACCTTTCCTATCTGACACAAGCTGTTTGACCCTTGCCAGAGCCCTCATAATGTCCCGGCTGGACTACTGTAACACTCTCTATCTTGGGGCCTCCAAAGCCATCACCAGCAAACTCCAAACTCTCCAGAACAATGCTCTTAGAGCGGCATTTGGCATCTCTAGAAGAGAGCATATTACAGCATATCGTCAACAGAACAATTGGCTTTCTGTCAAAGACAAAATCCTCCTAAAAACGACCTCACTTACTCACGAATCCCTCAATAATGCTGCCCCCATCTATCTTATCGATAAATTCCATAGACAGACCCCACTGAGACAAACAAGAACAGTATACAAAGACTGCCTTTCTCTCCCCAATTTTAAACGTTCTACCATAGGGGGCAATAGCTTCCCAGTCAAAGCAGCAAAATTATGGAACTCTCTACCACCACCTCTTAGAATGCACTTGTACTATCAGAACTTCCGATCCAAGGTAATTTTATGGTTGAAAACGTAGGCTTCCCATCATAGCTAGGTGCCTAGTCTATCAGATTCTTGCTTACTGTACCCATTGATGCCTACCTGCACATATGTATATATTCCTGTTATTACCGTATGTTATATATTTTTTGTTGATGTTGTAACCAAGCTTTGCAATCTCATGTAAATGCTGCGCACTGTTACCTGAGGGTATGACGCCACATTACAAATAATAAAACAAACAAACAAACAAAGATCTGACCTGTTTGCTCCTCTATTAAGGCCTTACTGGTCTCTATGAGTTGTTCTTGCATGGCTATCTGTCTATGGAGCCTGTTATTCTTTTCACAGAGAGCCTCCTTGTCTCTCTGTGCTTCCTGCCTGAATTGGGAGTATTGGGCCAATTTTTGCTGCAGGAGATTCACCTCCTGAGTTTTATCCTTATTGGTCTGATTATTCTTTGCCAGAGCATTCTCCACCCGCCTGGTGTGCTCTAAGACTTTCAGATTCCATTTTGATTTCACCAAATTCCTGAAGGGCCAGTTGATTTTCTTCTAACTTTGTTTTTAAATGACTGATTTCCTGGCCTAAGGCGTCCCTTTCCTGAGTTAGAGTGCCTCTGTGCAGGCAGGTCGTCCCTCTGTTTTTTAAGGGTACCAGTTTTCTGGCGCTCCTCATCAAACTCTTTTTGGGATTCTAGGTTTTTGATAATCAATGTATTGTTTCCCTCTTTTAATGATTCTAGGCAGTTTTGGAGGGTGACTATCTGCTCTGCACAGACTCTATTATAATTCAATTGCTGCTCCAGCTTTTGTTGGCTCTGTTTTAAATGGGCCAACCTTTCTTGACACTCTTTTTGCAGTGTCTGTATCTGGATGTCTTACTCTGCATTCTTTTTCTGCAAGAGAGCCAGATCTTCTTGGAGTTTGGCGGCATACTGCCTAGCCTCTGTTTAGCTTCTAGGCTACTCTGGAGCCTTTGCTCTGCAGAGTCCAGATTAGTCTGGATTTTCTGCATTGCTTCCCCTTGCCTCTTTGTGAAGTCTACATGGACTGCATACTTTTGCTGTATGACTCCTATTTGGAGGTACAGGTAGGGCGCTATTTTGGCAATTTTGCATTGCTCCTCTTTTATTTTAAGGGTCATGTACAGCTCACTGAGTGCTTGATGTAATGGCCCCTTGTCCTGCCAGGTATTAAGGTTGGTTTCAGTGACTTCTTGTTATATTCCCTGCAGCCATACCTATTCGTCCTGTTCTACCCATTCACCCCTGACAAACAATTTGTGCAGTAGATGTTCCCTTGCAATATTGATTTCCACTGGGGTCGCCATTCCGGAAATATTAATTTCCTTCGGACTTATCTCAGGGTTACTTTACTTTTGCAAACAGGCCCAACTCCTTTGAGTATTTCTTTCTAGGGGTGCTTATACAGTGTAGCACAGTATGGTAACCCAACAAGGTGTATGTACCCGTCAGCTAGCATGCTGTGTTAGACTGTCACAAGTGGTATGTCTAATTCAGGATCCCGCGACGAGCCCCCAAGCTATAAGTGATTTCAATCCCACACACACCCAAGTCAAAGCCTGTCATGTAGTGCACAACTGAAATCCTTATTTATTTTTGTCTAAAAGTTCAATATTCTGAACGCCATACCACTCATATCACACCCTTCTCCTGGAACCCCCCACCCCCAGTCACACTGAACCAGGAATCAGGCTGGTTTGCAAAGGTAAATATTTATTTATGTATTTAAGATTTAATCACATTATTTTTTAAAAGCTAAACAACAATCACCAATGGGGTGACAGAACACTGAATAATATCTTTAATGCATGAGGAGTAAGTAATGAGCAAGACAAATGCAGCATAGAAAATAATACTTTTGTGTTCTTTCAGATCAGATAGCACTGTGGATAGAAGTTCCCCCTGCAACACCCGTAAACCCCCAATAAGCAATGTAAAGAGATGGGAAGAGAGAGCAGGTATTCAGGAATGGCACAAATCAAACAGAATATCAGTCCCACCTTCCCCCAGCAAGCCCAAGAGAAAAACAGAAGTGAGTTTTCAGCTCTCAGACTGGCTTTCAAGGTTGTCTTTAGAATGGACTAGGCAAAAACACCAAATATGGTCAAAATTACTGAAATTGTTATAAATTCCTATGGGAGCCTTATGAACAGCTGCACACAAGCACAAGCAATGATTTGGTCAGCAGAAAACCATTGAAATCTTAAGGTCTAAATCGGAAGCAGTTAAAAGCTATTTTACATGTGTAAACCTTTCAGATTTTTAAAATCGCAGCAGTTCTTCCTATTTATACTCAAAGGATAAGTTTTTAAATGGGAACGTCAGCTCTGGTCAGGATTGGGTCTGGTCTAGGAAAGACGCCACTTCAGGCACGGTACTGGATCCGATAGGCCGGTCACCGGATTGGTCCAGGATCGGCTCTCCTAGTCTGTGTGTATTTGGATCAGCTGGATGGCGAGTTCCTCAGGCATGACTATTGGTGGAAAGCCAGAGAATTTCTGGAAACAGGTTCAAAAGGCCTTCTCACACCACACAGCACTTTACTGTGTGGAGAGAATACATTTGAGGATTTGGGGCCTTGCTGGAAATCAATAGTCTATATTGCTGGCAAGAGTTTTGGCACCCCGATCTGGAAGAATATTTAAAGCTGGATGTAGAAAGCTGAATCAGAGTGCTTCGCCGTAATCGAGAAAGTGGCTGGATCTGTGAGTCCCTATGTGTCCTAGATCCTAGATTTTGACAAGTGTTGATGATTACATTTAGTAGTGATATATACCTTCTGTGTCAGTTGACTCTACACATTTCAAAAGGAGTGTGATTTCTTCTAAAAAATACATCTATGGTTGTCTATTTTTTATTTGAAATGATACTTTGTTTACATTGAAGATTAACTATATGAACATGCTAAGTTGTACCCTTTTCTATTCTTTCTAGATATTTAATGAATTGTGATATTGCCCATGAAGAAGAGTGCAAACTCGAAACGCGCTGGGCTTAACATTGTATAATAAAAAACTACAATTGTTTTTGATTTCAAAATTGTGAGATGGTATTTCTTTACACTATCTTGCATATTGAACTGTTGATTGCTAAGAAATTGAACCAAAATGTTTATATGAACCTCTGATTACTTTATCAAAGGATTGATCTGCTCTACAGATAATAGATAGTGTGCAGAATAACCTGCTTTTCCAGTTCTTTGCAGCTTCAGCCAAGTTAATTAACCTTTAAACCTAGCAAAGACCACTTTTGTTGCATCACATAGAAATACATTTCTTTCTTGGCCTTAAAATCTGTGGAATCAAAAACACAACTACAATCTGTATTCCTTTTTGGCCACAATCCTGTTCTGTTTATGTTTGCTAATTCAGCAGACTTTTTAGTTTTAGGTCATTTTAAAGCTTCCTCAGTACTCCTCTGACAGCTGTCATTCAGGCAGCCCCGGGTACTGCACCCAGATTTTGGCATAGAGGCTGTCAGTTTTCAGTTTTTGTATGTTTCACAATGTTTCATTTGATACATGTATTTTAGCACCAGGCAAGATTGTGAATGTTGAAAGTGTTGTGTATAGGCATTTTGGAGTTTTTGGCAACAAAGCAAATGTCAATTGTTGGCACATTTTTGGGTTTCATTTGCAAAGTGCTGCTTCTCTCTCTGCCCTCTGTTTGCTGGTCATGGAGCCCACTGGCACATTTCTGTAGGGTGTGCTCTATTACACCGCACATGTACCATGGATGGCAGGTTGTGCATCCCTCTTTTTGTGTGCTGAAGGACACGGTTTTTGTAGGTTTTTGGCGCGCACAACGGTTTTGCCGCCATTGTTGCTGGTTCTTTCCCCATAACTGGCAGGGTGATGCCGCATAGAATAGCGGCATGGGTCAATACATCCCACAAACAGTATGTGGTAAAGACCTGCTGCACAGCTACAAAGCATGGAGTCAAAACAGGTTGGGTGGCACAGCCATGATGCACCGCCCCACCTTGAAGGGCGGCAGCACATACAATGCATAATGTTAAATAGGTTAGGTGGCACAGCCATGATGCACAGCCCCGTTTTGAAGGGCGAAAATACATACAATGCATCGAATCAAAATAGCTTGGATGGCACAGCCCCATCTAGAAGGACGGCAATACATACAATGCATAGAGTCAATGCATATGATGGCAACACGTGAACATGTGAGGCTACACCTTCCATTTGGTGACCATAACAGACATAAAGGACATTGTGCCTGATTTACAAAAATGTTTTCAATGGGACTTTCCCATGTTAGAAAATGTTTGTACATCAGGCCCATTAGGTAGAATTAGATGTAATTTTTAAGGAAATAGTGATTTAACTTGGCATGCAAAATGTCAATCAAACTGAATCAAGCTAAATGTAGACTTTTGAAAAGAAGTCTATTATTATTATTTATTTATTTGTTTAGTTTCAATGAAACTTTACAAAGAAAACACTAAAAACACAATAGCAATAAAACACGGTATAGCGAATCCATTATGCCGTTAAAACAAATACAATATACAATGTATGATACAATAAAAGCATAATGCATTTGCCAGGGCATTAAAAACCACTAAGTACATTACCAGCAATTTTATTCAGACAATACATTAATGCACTTTACACTATCTGAATGTCTTTTAATAGTTAACCACAGGTGATAAATGGCAATATGAACTTTTTGGCTATCCGTGGTGAGACAATAGGACCAGAAATAATCACTCTTAATGTAATCCAAATTATAAACAAATGGTCCCAACCACTTCATATATTCTGGGCCCAATGACCCACATTCAGTAAGAATATGTTTGGCTGTCTCTGGGTATAACTTATTATGACACAACCGGCAATATCTGTCTTTTTTTGGGAGGCCGAACTGTGGACCCATTACTCTTAGTATCTGTAACTGATTTATCCTCAGCCTTAGCCTAAATTCCTGCATACCCCTATTAGGGCATTGTGTAAGGTAGACTTGAGGCTGCAGATACTTATGCATAACATTTGTCATACAGGCATAACTCTGTAAGGACCCCACATGCCTGTAATTTGCCCATCAATTCCACCGTCTTACCTTTTTGGAGAAAACCGTCTTCAATATAGGGTATGATGTACCCCTAGTAAAGAAGTAATCTCTTAGAACTGCATCTTACTTATGATATAAATATGGAGTTATTTGCGTGTAAAACAGGGATTTGCGTGCCATTCTGCCCACGAATCCCCAATCGTCAAACAGGGATTCATGGGCAGAATGGCGTGCAAATCCCTGTTTTACATGCAAATAATTCCACAAATCAGGGCCCTAGTATCTGTTGGCAGTATCTGCAATGAATGGGCTGCAGCTTGCATATTATGGCTGAACCTGGGCATGTGAGGCTGCATTAAGCATTTAATGATTTCACAAGCCTGTAAGGCTGTTACTACCATAACATAGCATTAACTAGACCAATGCGGCTTTATCGGCTTATGCGGCTTTATCAGTGCCTCTGACCTTTTTCCGATCTTCTCAGTGTTTGGTGCACTGCTGTGATACCAACCCACCTCACTGCATATCAAGGCAGAACCCTTGTTATAATATGGTTGACAACTAAAATAGTCTTTTGTCTTCTTTAGCAACTATCCTTTTATTAAGCAGAATATCATTCCTTTTTTCTTCCATCCATAGGCTCATTTGGGAGTGTGTCAACAAAGGGATTGTGACTTCCCTTCCTGAGAGATAATCAGGGAATAAGGTAATGCCACAACACTTCTTGTGATTTCCATGGTTGTTTTATGTCAATTCTGCGACACCAGAAATGTTTGTGAATTGAAGTACCTGGGGCAAGGACGGTTGTGTGTTGGAACACATAGTCCACTGTGCAATGCCTACAAAATTGAAATGGTGTGCCCCTAATCAGGCCCAGTGTAGAGAAACATGAAGAGTAGAAGTGATGCATGTTGAGGTACAACATCTGAAGTTCTAGAATAAAGAGACTTGGGGATGCTAACAATTGTAACAACAAATGCAGATAGTCAAGTGAACACTAAGAATGAGGCAAGAGATGTTTGATAAGGTTCCCATTTTATTCAATGGCTACCAGGCATTGAAGTATACAAAGTGAGAACGAAATCCCTTTTTCGTAGAAGGATTAAAACGTGAAAATTGATATGAATCTAAATCTTCTGTAAGACGAACATTCGAGTATAAAGCAACATGTATTGGGAAAACAAAACCGAGCCTGCTGCCTACAGAAAGAATTGCAAGCAGTGGCTCTTGTGAGGTAAAACCCACCCTAAGACTAATTAATCTTTATAGAAGAAAACAATATGAAGTTATTTGTCAGACACTTAATTTATCTTCATTCATCATTGAAAGAATCTGAAATAGCACTTGTTGGGAGAAGAAGTCCAGTTTAAACGTAATTGACCTAAAGACAGTCATCCATTCCACAGGCAAAAGCTTGCCCAAAATCAAAGGTAACCCAGAACAATGGAAATTAAGGTTGTAGTCGCAAATCAACTATGCATTTGTGGGGTGAAGCCTGCTACCTTTTTGTATTTTTTGGAAGGAACTTGTGCTTGGTCACCCTCAGTTACCTGGCGGGACAAAGACTGGTATGCAAATGGATATTTCCCATCTGTGAACGGTACAATGAGCAAAATGCAGATGGCTGCGAACTCTCAAAGTGGTTCAAAACCACTGAACAGGTTATCATGCTGTGTTCTTTCGAGAGAGGGGCACCTTCTACCTTTTTTGTATTTTTTGGAAGGAACTTGGGGTTGGTCAACCTAAGTTACCTGGGGGCAACCAGGCGTGGACTCCCTGCCCACTGTGCTCAGAGAGGCACAGCTCCACCTCACTGATGAGGCCCAACAAGGCTGAAACATGTACATTGGGTTGCTGTTGGTACTCTTGTTCATAGAGGAATTGCCATAGCATTTCTGTGCTGGACTGCCCATGTGGGCGGGACAAAGACTGATATGCAAATGGATTTTTCCCATCTGTGAAAGGTACAGTGAGCAAAAAGCAGATGGCTGCAAATCTAAGTGTGGTTAAAAACCACTGAACAGGTTATCATGCCGTGTTCTTTCGAGAGAGGGGCACCTGCTACCTTTTTTGTATTTTTTGGAAGGAACTTGGGGTTGGTCATCCTAAATTTCCTGGGGGCAACCAGACATGGACCCCCTGCTCACTGTTCTCAGACAGGCACAGCTCCACATCACTGATGAGGCCCAACAAGGCTGAAACATGTGCATGGGGTTGCTGTTGGTACTCTTGTTCAGAGCGGAATTGCCATAGCAAATTGGTGCTGACTGCCCATGTGGGCGGGACAAAAAGACCGATATGCAAATGGGTTTTTCCCATCTGTGAAAGGTACAGTGAGCAAAAAGCAGTTGGCTGGAAATCTAAGAGTGGTTAAAAACCACTGAACAGGTTATCATGCCGTGTTCTTTCGAGAGAGGGGCGCCTGCTACCTTTTTTGTATTTTTTGGAAGGAACTTGGGGTTGGTCACTCTAAGTTTCCTGGGGGCAACCAGATGTGGACTCCCTGCTCACTGTGCTCAGAGAGGCGCAGCTCCACCTCATTGAGGAGGCCCAACAAGGCTGAAACACGTGTATGGGGTTGCTGTTGGTACTCTTGTTCAGAGCAGAATTGCCATAGCATTTTGGTGCTGACTGCCCATGTGGGCGGGACAAAGACCGATATGCAAATGGGTTGTTCCCATCTGTGAAAGGTACAGTGAGCAAAAAGCAGTTGGCTGCAAATCTAAGAGTGGTTAAAAACCATTGAACAGGTTATCATGCTGTGTTCTTTCGAGAGAGGGGCTCCTGCTACCTTTTTTGTATTCTTTGGAAGGAACTTGGGGTTGGTCAGCCTAAGTTACCTGGGGGCAACCAGATGTGGACTCCCTGCTCACTGTGCTCAGAGAAGTGCAGCTCCACCTCATTGATGAGGCCCAACAAGACTGAAACACTTGTATGGGGTTGCTGTTGGTACTCTTGTTCAGAGCGGAATTGCCATAGCATTTTGGTGCTGACTGCCCATGTGGGCGGGACAAAGAACGATATGCAAATGGATATTTGCTATCTGTGAAAGGTACAGTGAGAAAAAAGCAGATGGCTGCAAACTCTCAAAGTAGTTAAAAACCACTGAACAGGTTATCATGCCGTGTTCTTTCGAGAGAGGGCCCCTGCTAACTTTTTTGTATTTTTTGGAAGGAACTTGGGGTTGGGCACCCTAAGTTACCTGAGGCAACCAGACGTGGACTCCCTGCTCACTGTGCTCAGAGGGGCACAGCTCCACCTCATTGATGAGGCCCAACAAGGCTGAAACACGTGTATGGGGTTGCTGTTGGTACTCTTATTCAGAGGGGAATTGCTATAGTATTTCGGTGCTGACTGCCCATGTGGGCGGGACAAAGAATGATATGCAAATGGATATTTCCCATCTGTGAAAGGTACAGTGAGCAAAAAGCAGATGGCTGCGAACTCTCCAAGTGGTTAAAAACCACTGAACAGGTTGTCATGCCATGTTCTTTTGAGAGAGGGGGGTCTTCTACCTTTTTTGTTTTTTTTGGAAGGAACTTGGGGTTGGTCACCGTAAGTTACCTGGGGCCAACTGGACATGGACTCCTTGCTCACTGTGCTCCGAGAGGCACAGCTCCAGCTCACTGATGAGGCCCAACAAGGCTGAAACACGTGTATGGGGTTGCTGTTGGTAGTCTTGTTCAGAGGGGAATTGCCATAGCATTTCAGTACTGGACTGCCCGTGTGGGCGGGACAAAGACTGATATGCAAATGGATATTTCCCATCTGTGAAAGGTACAGTGAGCAAAAAGCAGATGGCTGTGAACTCTCAAAGTGGTTAAAAACCACTGAACAGGTTATCATGCCGTGTTCTTTCGAGAGAGGGCGCCTGCTACCTTTTTTGTATTTTTTGGAAGGAACTTGGGGTTGGGCACCCTAAGTTACCTGAGGCAACCAGATGTGTACTCCCTGCTCACTGTGCTCAGAGAGGCACAGCTCCACCTCACTTATGAGGCCCAACAAGGCTGAAGCACATGTATGGGGTTGCTGTTGGTAGTCTTGTTCAGAGGGGAATTGCCATAGCATTTCAGTGCTGGACTGCCCGTGTGGGCGGGACAAAGACTGATATGCAAATGGATATTTCCCATCTGTGAAAGGTACAGTGAGCAAAAAGAAGATGGCTGTGAACTCTCAAAGTGGTTAAAACAACTGAACAGGTTATCATGCCGTGTTCTTTCGAGAGAGGGCGCCTGCTACCTTTTTTTGTATTTTTTGGAAGGAACATGGGGTTGGGCACCCTAAGTTACCTGAGGCAACCAGATGTGTACTCCCTGCTCACTGTGCTCAGAGAGGCACAGCTCCACCTCACTTATGAGGCCCAACAAGGCTGAAACACGTGTATAAGGTTGCTGTTGGTACTCTTGTTCAGAGGGGAATTGCCTTAGCATTTCGGTGCTGGACTGCCCATGTGGGCGGGACAAAGACTTTTATGCAAATGGATATTTCCCATCTGTGAAAGGTACAGTGAGCAAAAAGCAGATGGCTGTGTACTCTCAAAGTGGTTAAAAACCACTGAAGAGGTTATCATGCTGTGTTCTTTCGAGAGATGGGAGCCTGCTACTTTTTTTGTATTTTTTGGAAGGAACTTGGGGTTGGTCACCGTAATTAACCTGGGGCAACCAGACGTGGACTCCCTGAACACTTTGCTCAGAAAGGCACAGCTCCACCTCACTGATGAGGCCCTACAAGGCTGAAACACGTGAATGGGGTTGCTGTTGGTACTCTTGTTTAGAGGGGAATTGCCATAGCATTTCGGTGTTGGACTGCCCATGTGGGCAGGACAAAGACTCATATGCAAATGGATATTTCCCATCTGTGAAAGCTACAGTGAGCAAAAAGCAGATTGCTGCAAACTCTCAAAGTGGTTAAATACCACTGAACAGGTTATCATGCGTGTTCTTTTGAGATAGAGGGGTGCCTGCTAACTTTTTTGTATGTTTATTTTACATTTATTAAGTCTTTTTTTATAGGGTAAACCATCACACACAGCAGAAAAAGCCCACTTTCTCCAGGCTTATAGGGTTTCAGCCAATAAAAACCACCGGTGGATGTCATTGGTTATAGGTGGTTTTTATTTGGCTTGGTGGCTGTCCCCCCACATTAGGTTACACAATGATTCAGAAATTATGATCAAATGAATACAACGTATCGATTGACTCTCGCTTTTTGGAAGAGGCTAGGAAAAATGACTTGGTTGTGTGTGTGGAAAGGCTTGCCTGTCTGTGGGCCAAAGAACATTTTAGCGCTTACAATTGGAACTGCAAAATCTTATGTATCCGCTGACTATAAACACCCATATACGTTATGGTCCTGGTGGCATCGAGAAAGTAACTTTCTAGACTGGAGGATAAGCTGTAATATAAATATTGATCTCATTAATGAATAAAGATGTAAACGTAGCATAAGCACATGGGTTAAGTTTCCTGAAGGAGACAAGCACTTGTGAATAGCGGCTGTCAGTGTTAAATAGACTAGAAATGTATGGCATAAAGTGGGCATCAACTTCATTAAGCTGATAGACTGTATCCCAACAGACTTACACCATTGTGCTTAGATATGAACCAACCAAACGGATCAAGCTAACGTGGTTGTAGGAAATAACTACCAGATCCACATGTGGGGTGTAATAAAAGGCTCCAAACTGAAGGTCCATGTGAAAAAGGCCTACCTGTCATTGCCAAAGGAAAAGAAGTATTTTAATTCAAAAAGCAAGAAGAAATTCAACTGTCTCTTTCACATGAAAAAGATTTTTAAATACTGACACAAAAAAGGCTTTGCATGTGTGTTTGCAAGTTAAAACTGAAGAGCCATGTGAAAAAAAGCATGTCTGTCATTACCAAAGGAAAATCAGCATTTAATCCACAAAGGAAGAAGAAATTCAAAGGTCCCTTTCACATGAAAAACAGGATTTGTAAACACTGACACAGAAATGGCTTTGCGTGTGTGTTTGCAAGTTAAAGTAGTTCAAATGTGAAAAATGTACCCTTGCTAACATAAACATTTCAGGGAAAAGACATGGAGCGCGTTGACAGAAAAATTATGTATATTATGTGTCGCATGCAGAATACCAGCGAACATTTGGAAAGAAAAGCCACATGGAAAAGGCTCGTAGGCCTAAGGCAGACCCTATTTGCTTGCTGTGGGACACATGTCACAAAGAACTCCCCCACGGAAAGCCTGGTTAACATCCTTCCAGCTAGTGTACAACTGCAATAAATTGTGGCTGCTAAGAGGCGTTGAAAACAGACTTTCTCTATACTTGGTGTCTTTGAAATGGCTCTGTGCAGAGACAAATTGCCCTGGCTGGTGCATCCCCGGAATTTAGAAAGAGCTGTGAAGACAGGGGCTACAATTAAGGGAGGCTGAATCTCCAACTTGAAAGAGCATTCTTCAAACACAAAGAGACGTATAAAATAAACTCTGTTTACAGGCTGGCTCAGTGAGAACAAATGACCTTCAGGCAGGGGAGTTGCCATTTGTCCAACCTTAAGATTTACTATTCATTTAAAAGGACTATTATCATTTAGACATTTTTCTCAGCTACCATATGTCAGATTTTCTTTATTTATGTGTCATTTTTAGATAGTGATAGGTGATTTTGGTGATATAAAATTCATCAACCTACGACTCTGAGAACTGTATTGGCCATCTAAAATGGGTGACTCGCTGATCTGGAAATGTTCCTAATTTGGGAGTTAGTTAATGGGTGGAGGTTGAAATTAGGAATATGGGGAATAAATTGAATGTTCGTAACGGTTATGCTTTTTGTGAAAACGGCAGAAAAATGCCAAACATCTGAGCAAAAAGGTGCAGACCTGGCTGTCGTCTTATTGAATTCCCCATGATTAGCTGAATTGAAAAATATATAAATTATGGCAGTTGTGAGTAAAATCATTTAGTTTTGCCACATAACTAGATTTTTGAAACAATTTGACATAAGAAAAAACGGGGATTGAAAATGAAGCTGCTGTATCTCTGCTCCAGACTCTTAAACCAATCCATGGAGAGAGGGGGGAGTTGGTAGGAGAGAGAATGGTAACTGTCCAAACCTATTTGTGAGAACTCTTCTAGGTTGCTCCACAGGATTGTTAACTTGATGTTGTCATTGCTGCTATATAAGGTGGAATGCACAATGAGGAAGGGACAGAGCTGCTGAAATGTACCATCTGGGAGGGATGTGGAAACTTACCACCTGACCGCTGCAAGGAAACACCAGAGGAGATTGCTGAGAGTGCATCTGGATGGAGCTGATTATTTCTAGGAAGGCCTAAAAGCTTACTGCTCCCTACAGTGGAGATCGTGATGCCATCCTTGAGAGTGGAGTGACCAGATCCCTGCCCTATCTTTCCAGAGGGTTCTGACATGAAGCTGGCTGTCCTAAACTTTAAACAGAGAATTTCAATGTAAGTAGACATGAGCCCTTTGTAACCAAAAGGTGGGGGAATCTGCTGGCCTTAAATCCTTTCACTTTATAGTGGGTACAGTGGGGGGTGGCAAAACTGTGTAGATCCTTAGCCTATTTAACCAAAAATATTAATTCAATTAATTCCCTTTGGCAGAACACTACAGGGTGATTTTTGTTAAAATTTGAAATTAACAAAGCAGTGTGGGCTGAAAAACTATAGCCTATTATTTAATTGGGTAATCCTTGTTGTCCTGTTAACCCCGACTTCTCTAAAGAAGAGTGGTATCTTTGTTCTTACATCAGTCTAATCATTTTGTCCAACTTCCCCTAACACAGCCCTTTAAATGGGGTGGGGGCTGAAAATCCTAAATTCTCATATCATCCAAATGTTCACCATCCAGCTTCCCCAACAGGCTTTTAAGTGGAGGGGGGGGGGTCTGAAGTACAAAATTCCCAAATAATTCCAATTTTTCTGTCCGATTTCACAACACAGACCAAAGAAAGGGGGCCTAAAAACAAACTGCTAAATCACCCTGCCTTTACTTTAAACCAAAAATGTGGGTGAAATCATATTGCCATATGAATGTGTCCAAATCTGAAAAACCAAAGCGCTAGCCTTTTAAGCGCGCAGGAAAATCGAAATTGCCCGCTCTAAATTTGTAAATTGTGTTCACTGACCAGTGGTAATTATTCTTTGAAGTGAATTTAGTAGAAAGTAAATAATTGTGATTTGTGTTCTTTTCAACTGATTTATTTATGTTGATAGAAGTTTATTGTGCTGTGCCACGGATAAAGGGGTTTTTGACAGTTCAGTGCGAGTTTCGTAATATCTAATTCAAATAAATATAAATATATTTCCTGTACACTGCCTGGTTCTTAGCTCAATGGTAGCACAAGAGGAGGGATCCAAGGGGTATTAGATGAATTGGAGATAGGGCTAAATAAAACAATTACATTAAACAGTTTCTTGTGTGACACCTTGAGTGGGGAGGGAAGGAACTCCCCTTGTCGAGAATGGTCTATCAATAAACCTTTACAGACCATACACTCCCAGAGGCCTTTTGCAGGGAGGAATATCCTTGCTCCCATCACAGAAAGCGACTCCCAATCCTTGTGCAGGAAATGAGGCCTTTAATGATACAGCTTTGTATTTTATGACCAAAGCGGTATATTTTATTTTTTAATTGTTTTTTTATAACGTGCTTAATAACTGAGTTCAGTTTCTTAGCGTGGATCCAGGATTTCAACCTCTGTTGATCTGCGTGGTCTTGCTTCAAAGACAAGCACGTTGCCCCTGTGCTATCCTCCATGTGCATAGTGACATAAAATTATTTTCCCATACTCAGAGCTTTCAAGCTAATCGCACTATCATCACCAAACTGAATCCCATTTGAGTTACAAAAAGGACATCTCAGAAACTGGTCATCATTGCAATACGCAAGTAAAGGTCAGAAGAGAGAAAGTCATGTCACCAAACATCACACCATAAAAGTATCAGACTAGGGGACAAAGAATTCCAAACAAAAGACATTCAAAATACAGTGACCCTGCTGAGTGAGAAGGGTCACCCAGGATGAGAAGGATCATCCAGAGTGGAATCAACATGGGGAATCAAAAAAGAGGGCACCAAAACAATGTAACATAGAAGAGTAGCCCTGCACCAAAGGAAAGAAAGTGGCTCATCACACCACTTGTCAAGAAAACATCCAAACAATGAAGCCAATGTGGACAAGAGGTGAAACACACTGAGAGAGCAGAACTCAGCATTAATGAGAAGGTCACTTCCACCCAAGAAGTGAAAGACCCCGCATTATAAAGGCCTGTCAGACCTATTCAAGACAAAAGTAGTATATCACAAGAAGGTGATACCATGCACTCCTAGAACAAAGATTTTGAACTGTAATACCATGTTCTCTCTTCTCCAGAAAGGGAGGTGGTGTACTGTCCATTGTCCTGCCCCTTTTCCTCCCATTCCCGAAAATATCCACCTATTATTCCTCCAAGCACTTACTGATACCAACTACGAATTCTCCCTTTCTTCTGGCACTGTCAATCTCTTCCCATGACTTCAACACTGTGTGATCAGACTTGCTAGGTGAGGGTGCATGTGTGGATCACAGAGAACTGCAAGAGATTATCGTATCCGATACATGTCTGCATTGGTGACACTTAGTAATATAAACATCTTGTGAGTACTAAGCAAACGCCAGTGTCCAGTAAATATTTTATTGAACAGGAGTTCTTTCTGATACTGAATAATGCCCTCACTCATCAAATGACCACCCCATGTTAACTCAAGTCAAACTCCCCAATTAACGACTATTAAATATTCTGCCGTGTTGCTTATCACTATTATGGGCCACATACGGTACCAGAGGGAACCTCAGCTCTTTTCTAATTGTTCTCCAAATTATAGCACTGAGACATTTAATCTCGGTTAGAAACCTTCATTTGGATGTTAAACTGGAGTTATTATTGCTCGTCTGCCAGTGTTTGTTCTAAACATGACTGAATGGGCTATCCAAGGCATTATAGTTCTATGCGTCCACGTAGATTTGACACTGTTCTGTAAAACCCTTGGCAGATGTTTCCGAAGTGGCGGGCAGCCCAGGCATGCCTGAGAGCTGTCTTCTGGGCTTAAATATTAAAGCGCTCTTACAACTGCAGGTGTGAATTATGAATGTGCCTCCTGTTATTGAGTAGAGATTGCTGTATAAGGTGCACATGATCACTTATATTCCCCGGAAGTCAAAGGCCATCAGCAACAGCTATCACTCTGCAAAACCTGGAAAGCGCTTGAAAAACCAGGAAGCCTGGAAATAAAATATTATTCCATTGTAATGTTTTGTATTATATCGGATCTCATTGTATTGTACTGCGTTCTGCTGTATAGTATCATTTTGAATTGCATTGTGCTCCTTTGTATTGCGTGGATTTCTAATGAAATGTTTGTATAGCATTGTATCGTTTGGGTTCTTACCCATCAGAAAAAGAGGGATTTCTGCAGGTTTCTTAAAAAATATGTTTTATTTTTGATAAAATGGGGCAACACCTATCACTCCATAACGCTTTGGACTAACTTGCAAACTCAGGATTGAGGCCCACACATATTATTGCATTGCAATGTATTGTATTCTATCATGTCTGATTACATTGCATTTTATTGTACTGTACTGTACTAAATTGAACTGCATTGAATTACGTTGTATTCTATTGCATTGAATTGTATTGCATTTTTGTTTGTGTTGCATTGGTTGTTGTCTCAGCCATCACATGGCTCCATCCCGCTGCTTGCCCAGCACTCTCCATTGCCACCACCCCCTGGTTTCAGCACCTTATGATGTGATAGTCACACAAACTAATGTTATACCCAATTGTGAATCCCTACTCACTAATGAGCACCACACACCGTGGGAAATAAGCAGCGCTCAGATACCTGAGGGTTCATAGCACTATATAAATGCCCAAACAAGATGCCCAAACAAACTAAGATATCCATGTCGCCTACCAACTACATCGCACTCAACCTTGTCTATCATCCGACTGGCCTCAGTCCCACCTTCGAAGACAACCTAATGCAGAGTATCTTCGTCTCCATCAAACCCAAGTCCAAAATCATAATCCTTGGGGACATCAACCTAGGTCTCAACGACCTAGCTGACACCTTGGCCACCAGCGTAGCAACTAACCATGCCAGCTTTGCACAGTGTTCTTTCGAGCCCACCCATAACCAAGGCCACACCTTAGATTGGTTAAGCGATCTCAACTGCAACATCCCCAGCCCGTCACCTTCACCTGCCCATGGTCGGACCACCGCATCATAGCTTTCGAAATCCTCTACTAACGCCCGATACTAGCTCACCCTGCCAAACCTGAATGCATGGCCCGGTGTACCAAAAACCTCAACCCGACTAACCTTGCTCCGCTACTTGCCACCATGGCTCACCCACCACCCTCAGTAACAGATCCAGCAGCACTAGTTGACCTCTACATGCTATCTGTTGCACAAGCAGTGAACACACTTGCCTCCCCCAAACTCAAAACCAAACCCTTTTTAAAAGAAAACACCTGGTTCACCCCTGAGCTCCTTGAAATCCATGCCAATAAGCGCACCACCGAGATAGCCTGGATAAAAATAACCCTCCCCTGCCTCAAAAGCCTTTTCTCCTCCATTGTCAAAAACTACAAAAAGGAAATCCAAGCCGCCAAAGCCAACAGCTACAATTCTAGAATTAGCAATACTTCATCCAACTCCCGGGAACTGTTCACCATCCTCCGAGAACTAGAATCACCCCCGCCCAGCCAGACCAGACAATAGACAGCACCTGGTGTGAAAAAGTCCACAGTGCCCTAACTCAAAAGATCAACTCGGTCATAAAAAAATCTCTGCCAAACAACTTACCATGCACACCAAACCACCACCGCCCACAGTACCGATCCCATCACAGTCCCACTCAAGCAACCCGTTCACCCTGTCTCCCGACATGGACGTCTCCAGGATCCTCAAGAGCCTCAAACCATCAAGCTGTAAAGTCAATTCCTGTCCAGCGCCAGTCATCAAAGACTGTGCTGAGACACTCATACCCTTCTTCACAGCTATTATCAATGCCTCCTTCTCCACCAATTCAGTGCCAACTTCCCTGAAGGAAGCATGGGTCCTACCACTACTCAAAAAAATCTTATCTATACCCATCTATCCCGGCAAACTACCACAGTATTACCACAGTTCCCTACCTCCTGTAGTTCCTGGATCGTGTTGCTGACACCCAGGTCCAACAACATTTAGAGGAAAACCATATTCTGGTCATTCACCAAATGGGATTCCGCCCCAAGCATGGAACTGAAACTGCCCTACTAGATCTGAAAATACAAATAGATGCCATCATAGACACTAGCAAACTGGCCCTCCTAATGGTGCTAGACCTCTCTGCGGCATTCGATTTCTCAACTCACTTCAACAGCTAACTTCTCACCATCAGCCTCTGATTGGCTGAGATCCTTCTTAGCCGACAGATCCTCCCATGTCTTCATGAACGACTTCTCTGCCGAACCCACTCCTGTCACTTGTGGAGTCCCCCAAGGTTCCTGTCTCTCCCCGACTCTCTACCACATTTACACTAAACCCCTCTTCGACCACCTTGACCTTCCAGTCATCTCATACACAAACTAAGCTGATGATACACTGCTCCTTATCCCACTCTCCGGATCCTATGCCCAGGATTTAGCAACCATAAACGCTGTCTATGAGCCCATTCAAAACTGGATGGCCTCCCACCATTTTTGTCTCAGTGACGAAAAAATTGAACTCCTCAACATCGGCTCAATCCCAACATGGCGTAACATTGATCCAGCCTACAAAGAATTCACCATCGATGGTAACCGCATCACCACCTCCATCACTGCCATAACCCTGGGGGTTTACATGGATGCCAACCTCAACTTCCCACGGCACGTGAACTCAATAGCATCAGCGGCGGCCTACAAAGCCAAACTGCGTAATGCCAGCAGGTCATTCCTCTCAACTCCTAATCACCTTACATTAGCAAGAGCCATCACTGGAGCCATGCTCAATTATTGCAACACCTTATTTACCGGCACATCCAAACGTGACCTAAGTAAACTCTGACAATCCAGAATAATGCCCTCCGACTCGGTCATTGGCCTCTCCTAATTGGACCATATGTCAGAAGCCAGGAGAGCTTCACACTGGTTGCCCGTCTGGAAAATGGATTAAATTAAACATATTATCCCTGGTCCACTGTTGTCTCTATAACACTGCCCCGTCCTACCTGTGATGGCGTGTAGAGAAATACACCCCTAACTGCCCTCTGAGGACATCCAACTCTCACCTCCTGAAGTCCCCCAAGTTCAGTCACCTCTCAGCAAGGTGCAAGAACCTCCCGGTCATGCCAGTCAAACTTTGGAACAATCTGCCACTTACTCTCAGAAAGGAACAGGCCTACTGGACCTTCCGCAGAAACCTGAAGACTTGGCTGTTCAACTGACTATGCCCCCACTAAGACTATGGCATCCCCTACCCCACCCCCTCTTTTAACTTCTCTATTGTAAAATGTAACTTTCATGCACCACTTTTCAAGTAACGTAACCTGTAACCCAATGCAACTAATGTACCTAACTAATGCACCTCAATGAAACTAGCGCCGAGATACGCAAGGGTTTTGTGCACTGTAACAAATGCATAAATAAATCACAGTGATTTCTTCATGTTTCTTAAAATAAGTATTTCTCAAAAGATAGAGGGACTTCTTTATTAACACGCACCAGGCACATAGATTGTGTGCAACTTTGTGATTGTCAAATTCATAACACACACCCAATGATCTTATTGCCTTCATTCATTATTATGATTCACGACTGCACCGAAGTGACTAACTTCAAAGTACTTTGTGTGCTTTGCTAAGCAAGAAACATACTAAGTAGTTTGCACACAAACTGAGAACCAGCCAGGTAATTAAATAAGCTTCCTGAGTAAGTTGATTACAATATGTTCCTGTGCAGAGGATTTCATTTGATTTCATTTTGAGTCTTACATGATGCTTAGCCTTGCAGATCAGAAAGAGCCCACATCTGAATACAAAACAGCAACATTTCTGTTAAAGGTGAACTCGAAAACCTTCAATCATTCTAGAAATTATTTTAGTACATTTATATTTTTTGTCAGAAATTCATCTTCCAACAAACCATGTTAGCATTCATACTTATGTATGGCGCCACCGACCCAGGACTGCGTGGCCACCATTGTTTCTGACATGAACACTGATATTGATCTCCTTTGGGATTAGATGGCAATTAAAATGGAATTAAACCATTTGAGAGTAATAGAACTTCTGTTATCTGGATAAAATAGAAGAACAGATTAGAAACGTTATTTTTCGTGCACTTTTACAGAGGTTGTATTCGGTTGTGCCAGGTGTAATACTGCAAGAAGTTTGATATTAAATAATATGCAGCCCTATACCATAATCCCGGCTCACATGGGCAATGAGTGCTAGTAGAGGCAGTATAGCCTGCAGATCCAACCTGTCCACTGGCAAATCCCGATCTTTCCAGGGAAGGGATTAAAGTGGTAGAATCCCTGTTTCCACTTCCTCCAAATGTAGGCCTCCTCAAGTGTGCTTGAATGGGTCCTTTGCACTCCTTTGGCCCCAGTCGAAATTAAGGGGCTGATTCATGAAAATATTTGTGTGGAAAATCCCTGTTCATTGTTTCATGGAACCGACGGTGCAGGAATTTCCTTGGACTTGCGTGGAGGTCACGTAGGCCCGGCATGTCCTGTGAGTCGACTAGCACCTTGCGTGAGACTCCACGCAGTGTGGCCCGTGCCTATACATCTACCAAAATAGGAGGCGGAACATGCAGAATGAGGAAGAACTTGCAAAAATGTGGGCGTGCTGAGGGACGGTACACGGCCAAGCAATCGCACACCCATAGCCATGTAAAGATAACCGTATTCATGGATTTGAATCCAGAACCTCGGGCCGCCAAAAAGCACACTCTCAAATCCCAGCACCCATAGGCCACATGATAGCAGACGTAAAGTCTAAAGGCCCATATTCAACAAACACGCAAAACGCCGTTCATACAGGTGACGGTATGAACAATCGTGGGGCTGCACCACAAAAGTTATGAGCACCTCGTTACTTGTAAGTTACGAACTTTGTAAATTATGAGTTATGAGCACCTCGTAGCTTGTACATTGTGAACCTCATAATTTATAAGTTACGAGGTTCGTAACTTAAAAGTTACGAGGTGCTCGTAACTTTTAGGGTGTACCCAAGTTACAAGGTGCTCACACGCAGTTTCTCCGAAGTGCTGGATAGTCGGGCTAAGGTAGGTGCAAAGGATGTTTTGTGGTTTGCATGCGGGAGTGTTGTGGGCGTTCAGGCCGCTCCTTGCGCATAGAGTGTTTTTGCCCGAAAAAATTCTGTGAATATGCAGAGCGTGCAGATTTTCTTATTGGTGCTGTAGTGCGAAAAGTCTTTTCAGCACGCAGGCCTTGCGGGGTAAATACACCTTTTTCCGTGAATCAGGCCCGTAGTCTTCTTCCACAAAACAATCAAAAATTGACACAGGGGGCTACTGAAGATATTCTGATAGGCTAGTATCTCCAATCAGAAAGCATTCTGTGCACAAATAAATAGCTTAATTTAAAACTAAAAGTAATATCTAATTTTCCTGTAAAGGCATATGTTTATTTCACAGTTAGAAGAGTAATCACACGTTTAATTAAATCAGTTCCTTTTTTGCCACAATAAAGCAACCAAAAACATCCCGATGTTCCAGTCCAACAATGATGTTCGCTTTTCCAGGGCTTACTGGAAGCAGACCCATCCTCTTCTGGAAGAATCTGCCACAAATAGTTCTCACTAATGAGCTCTGGGAGCCTCTCTCAGCCCCAGAGGATCACAGCTTGGCGTTTATCATACTGTACCTGGGGGATTGGTTGGATGCAGCAGTGCAGTGTTTGTATGTGTGGATGTTGTGGGCGTAAAATTCTAGTTAAGTATCCTTAAAATAAAATGTGCGCTGTGCAGAGCAAGTTCTCTATACATACAGGACACTATCCAAATAGAGGACGCTATTGTCACACAACTCTTTTTTGCTGAATACTAATATTAAATAGGTAACAACTTTGAATAAACTTGTGTGAAGAAATGTGGATGGATAAATATGATCACAACAACGTTACAGAGGCTAAAGAGTGCAGTTATGTACACTTCCATTTGTCCAAGGGCTCGCTGACCGGCAGCAAGCAACTGAGGGAGTGCTCCTGAGCTGTCCTTAACTGTCAAAGGGAAACAATTGTCAAAGAGAAAATGGTTTCCCTTTGTCAGTTGTCAGTACTGCAGTATGCATGCCCAATGCCCATGCATGACCAGGGGTATTTTGCTTCCCCAGCTTTGCATGGCCCATTCTGGATGTAGGTTGGCTGTGGCAGGGCAGAATGTAGGTGGGGGCTCATGTGCCTCCCCGCACATTCACAGGCCCAAGGGTGGTGAGATGAAGGTGTTCTAGGTCTACAGCAATTGAGCAGAAACCAGGAATTTGTCCCTGCCTCCTCGTTTCAGTTGCATGCTGCATGGGTGCCAGAGTGTCTTCATTCATGACAGGTTGCATAATGCCGAGTCAACTGAAGTCGGGATTGGTGCTGCAGGTACGATAAAATGTATGTATGTGTGTGTATGTGCAAAGACAAGGGTTTTGGTCTGTAAGTGCCTGTGCAAATGGGAGCATGTATGTTTTTTGCTTGCCTGTGTGTATGTGTCCGAATGCTTCATGGGTGCATGGGTGAATGAAAGAGGGTATTAATGCTGTATGAATGCATCTTCTTGCAAGCGTGCTGGACTAACAAATTCACCAGTATCCACTGCTCCCAGGCAGGACATAAAAAGGTCTAATTATGAGTACAGTGGTAAAGGTAAAAACAGGCAGCACGTATCATTATTAGTAATTACCAGATGGAGTATTTTACACTACGGCACGTTTTTACTTCCACCCAAATTGTAAAGATAAAAATAGTTTACCATCTCTTTGTTCAGATCATTTTCCCCTATATGTGAACTTCTGCACCAGTACATACCTTTAACTTGTGTATCAAGGGAGCGCCAAAGTACGGGTGAAGAGGACGTGGGTAGCATTTCAGCAACACTGCATGCGTGGCAGTCGAAATAGGCCATACTTGAACACACTTCAGGTGATCACATTCACTAAGGTTATTTAAGGCATCTGTTTTTTATGGAAAATCTGCACAACTCGTAATGAGTTCCAAAATATGAGTTCCAAAATATACCTGGCCTCTCCTTTAACTCCCACCCTCTTTCCTCTACTCTGCTATTTTTTTTCAATCTTTCTCTAACATATGCACCTTTTGGGCACAGAGAAAAGGCAGTCAGGTCCATGTCTCTATTTTCAGCCGGTTGCTGACGGTGCCAGTACATTGAGCGTGCCATGGTCCCCACTAGCAATCCCAGCAAGGTTGTTCATAGCCTCATCCCGACACCTCACGGCGGGGAACAGGAGCACCAGGACATTCTCCCATTTCTCCCATAGGATTTGGGAAAAGTAAAAACTGTTCTTCAAAGGTGATCCTTCAAATCTGTGAAGAAAGTTCTCCACTGCACAAACAACATTCAGTTCGCAAGCAGATAGATTTATTGTTTATCTTCTTTAAAAAATCATAGGGACAACTCCCTACGCTGGCACAATAGCTCAGTGACCTGAGCATGTGTTTCAGACATCCGTGTTTAGCCTTTAGGAGCACAGGAGGAACCCAGCCTACAACTCTACTCTTCATCATTGCAAGGTCATCACATTCACTAATATTAAGTTGGATAATAACAAGGAAATGTGACTACAGTGCTTCGAGGCAGGCGGACTTAGAAATTAAGTGATACATTAATATTGTTATTATTGACTTTCTCACATAAGAAATGAGATCTAGTTGGATACATTCCTACTTACAATGCAGATAATGATAAATGAGTATGAAATGAAATTTAGAATTCATGTGAAATGTGAAATTCATGTGAAATGTAAAAACATCATGCACTACAACTTTGAATCTCTCAATAATAACTCACAAAGCACAACGTTGTTGGCTGAGGCGATTCTCTGTACTGTGTCAGCCAGCTTGCCCGTCAACGGTTTTCAGTCATGGAGAGCAGACCTGCCCAGGCTCAAACCGCTGCTCACTAAAAAAGCTGGAAATAACCCCCCTTACAGGCCAGGGACTGAGGTCTCCCTAGCTACCTCTGTGATCTCTCTTTCTACCCTTAAAAAACATTTTTTTTACATTGAAGCTCCTGGCCAGTGCCAGTGCCATGTGGCTGGAATTTAAGTTGAGGCCTCTTAACCAAACGGGGCACCACAAGTGTAACAATTTGAGTAGTGCCCCTAAATAAGAACGAATAGGAATAACACATAAGTTGTCTTTCTGGAATTCTACACCATATTTGCCAGACTCATTAAAGGGGTCAATGGTCATGTGCTATCGCTTCCCATGATGTCACTTCGGAGTGGGGTCAAATTACATCACTTCCTGTGATGTCATTGGAGGTCATGGTTCATGTGATGTCACTTCCGCTACCCCTGGCATTTTAGTGAAATGATGTCCCTGTTTAAAGCTGAGTCTCACGAGCTGCCACTTCAACCTCTTTCACTGTCCAAGCAGGGGAGGAATTGGGCCTGAAGAAAGACAGAGCTATGATGCCGTTCCGTGGAGACATGTGGCCCAAGTCCAAGTCCAGCAACATAAACTAATTTACAAGCTGTATCTGGCAGTCATCCTTTGCTTACCCGGGCATCCCAAATAGTTAAACGGCCCAAAGCTGTATACATGCCTTGTACTTTGGACACACACTTTACCCTTTTGGTGCGTTTTCAGCTAGATGAAAGGAGCACCATATACATTTTTCATTGCATGCTTGTAGGAATGCATGCTTGAATAACTATCAGACTTGTTTGATGAATTGGCTGCCATTCTTATGTTCCCAAAACGCACTTGATTTGCTATCCAGATCTCCCTTATCACTGAGCTCCATGCCAAAAGTATACTGTATGCCTGTGCTCTGTTGGGTCAGTAGCCAGATCTGCAGTGCCTGCTCTCCAGTGGTACAGAGCAGACTAAGGGGTCACATGTACCCATTTGGCAGGTGCAGTGACAGGGAGGTCTCTTCAGCACAGGGGCTGCATTGAAGACAATCACCGCTGTCCCAAAATCAGATAATTATGAGAGCCACTATCCTTGTGGCAGTTGTAACATTTAAATAAAAAAAACATACCTGGGTTTAAGGTATGGTGGCTAGTATATCTCATAATTATACAAGCCACATCACATTTCTATCAATCATACATGTATCAGCACTGTGAGCCCAGCCCAGGGCAGGAGAATGAATGACTGGGCCTCTACATTTGATCATTTGTGAGGTCTAGTACCAACTCTCTCCAGCAGGACAGCCTACCAACAGGAAACAAAGGGTACACCTATGCCCAAAAGCACTAGTCTCACACCAGGGTTCTGCATACCAAAAGGGCCTTTGATGCTATTGCCAAGGGAATGGGACAGAGTTAGTGTAGACAGAGGGAGCTCAGCATAGCTGGAGGAGAATTCCACCATCTTTCTTCTCTATATATTCTCTCTTCCTTCCTGTTCTTGCCACTTCTTTTACACAAAGCACTTGGTATGATGTCAAAAGGTAAAACACACTTATCTCAAGGGCATGGATTGGACCCCTAAAGGCAGGCTTGTTTTAGCCCTATCTCATGTAAAGTTTTGCCATTAAAAGAAGGGATCTCCCAAACCTGAATTCACCCTTGAGCAGAAAACTGGGGAAGAATTAATTTGACCTCTGTTGGGAGAGTTGACTTACTAAAGCCCTCTACTGTAATTGAAGACTGAGTGGTCTAGGCAGAGCCAAGCTCTGCTTTCTGATCATCCCCAGGATACATTGGGGTTGAACTGCTGCTCGAGAAAGACCTGCCTCTTTGCCACCCATACTGGTACCCAGGATCTCAATGCACTGAAGGCCCCTTGAGAGGTGCTTGTCAGCCACCCCGTGTTGGGAGTCCAAGAAGAAGAACAAATCTCATCATGGAGTCCCTGGAATGGGACTCACAGCAATATGAGAGTGAAGACAGTTTAGATCTCTGTGTTTAATCTGTCAATCCGCTGCAAGCCATGATTTGAGCCGTTCAAACACATTCAAACTAATAGTATTATCTGGAGCTGCCTTTGGCATTCGACCAATCTTTGTGCAGCTGACTTGCACACTCAGTTCACTGCTGCTCTGCACCAGTTTAGAATATCATTGGGCCTCATTCTAGGTGTGCCGGTCCAGAAACAATGGTGCCGGTAAGCTTAATGGCACTGTGGGTTTCAGGACCGGCACACTACAACTCTGCAGGTGGGTGCCCTACCACCCAGCAGGTCAGACCTGCCAAGTGGGATGGCACACGCCTGCAGAGTTTTCACAGGAACACCGGCACCATTAGCAATAGTGCCAGTGCTCCCATTATCCTATTCCCATTCCCCTATGGGACTCTATGGGAATGGGGACTAACAGAATTACCAGCACCTGACTTCCCAACCACCGGACTTGGAATAGCCGAGTAACAACGGGAAGTCAGGTGCTGGTAATTTTTGTAATGAAGCCCCTTGTCTCGGTTCGAACTTGAAGCTCATTGTTTCACCCGCCGCTTTCCAACAGCCTTTCAAACTGCCAGCCTATTTGTTGCTGATGGTCATCGATAGTTGACTAGATCCTGGAAACCCATCGAACTACAACCTTTCAAATGCTGCACCAGACTGCCCAACTCAAACTGCACATCCAGTCACCAGCATCTTTTCCACTGAACCGAGTGTCAAACTGATTGTAGTGTTGCTACTGTCCGTGCTTCAATGAACGGTTCTTTGAACCGCTTTTCTAACCACCAGTATCTTTGCTGCTGATCTTCACCACCACTCAAATAAATCCTAGTGGCCTCATTAAACTGTGATCATTGAGCACCAGATCAGATAACCCACCTCGAACTTCACATCCAGTCACCAGCATCTTTGCCATCAAACCGACTATAAAATCAACACTGGTGCACCTAACGATCTATACCTATTCAAACCAAAACAAATTTCAGCTCGACCCCAGCTCGACATCTGCTCCCCATCTGGAACAATGCCACCATCTCATTCAAGCCTGATTTGAACCACACAACAGTAATGAGAAGCCTGGTTTGACGCTCTGAAACCGCCAAGACCAGCAAAAGGTATTATCGACTGGTTACTTCCCCCTTGGTCCATCTTTGGCCCTTAGGGCCTCGTTCAGTCACTTTTAATCCCTTTTTGCACAAAAACCTTTCCTTTTTAAGAACATTTTGTTTTTTACTTGCCTTTCACTCGTGATTCACTACCCAGAGTGCATCATCTTTCTATCTTTGCATATGTTGTGTTCTTTCTTCCAGGTGTGCTTTGTGTAGTGGTTTTCTATTTAGTTATTACTGCAAACTATGTGTTTAAAGAAAGTATATATATTTGTGTACTACCTTGATTGAATATTCTCTTCATGTTGTACTGTCATACTTTCCTATTTGGGCTGCTACTGGATCTCACTCACACCCCTCTTGGGAGTATAGCCTTCCCTCTGCCCATGTTGCCACACAAGGCAAAGGGGCTCATACCAGTGCCTGTTTTACCTTCAAAACTGGGTTCACTCTTGCTTTGTAGAAGTATGAGGGCTGAGTTGGCAATTTTGCATCTACTCATCTTTGTACTCCTGCAGGGCAGAGGTCTATTCATCACACCTCCTGAGTGGAAATTAATGTAGATGGGGACGACACTGATGTAGAACCCAGCCTGGGGTGATCACATCCTGACTATAAAGGCAGAACACCAGTTCACGCAAATTATAGTTCAAATATGACACTAAACCATAAGGATGGGATTCTTTCCAACATGCTTATTTTCAATATGTGGACTGCCTCAGGAAAATGACAGATGGAACTGGAAATTACAACAGATGAGCTAGAGTCAGTTCCTTCCACCGTACTGCCTGGTAATTAAAATGTTAGCAAACCTACCCCACACAGCTCACTATTCTGCCTATCATAGTGATTATAGAAGCAATGTTTCTACAAGCCATCTACAGTACTTTTATTAACAGCTGGCAAGAACCCAACATTAAGCAGAATGTACACCCCCCGATCACTAATCGAAAAAGATGTCCAAATAATTGCAAACATTCTATTGATTAGATTCAACACTGTGGGGGTCATTACGACCCAGGCGGTAAGTACACCGACTTTACCACCATGGTATAAACTACGTTTACACCATGGTGGATGGCGGATTTACCGCCCCATTCCAAGGTGAGTGGGGCGGTAAATCCCCATTTCCCATTTACCCTTCCCCATTCCCATTTTTGCCCCATAGGGCATAATGGGAGTGGGGAAGGCGCTAATTACGGCACCGTAAATTACGGTGCCGTAATTAGCACCAAGGCGGTTTACCGCCATGGATTTTAACGGCTGCTAAAAGAAGCCGTTCAAATTAGAATCAGGCGTTAAGGGTTAACGACGGCGTTAACCCTTAACGCCTGGGTTGTAATGCGGCCCTGTGAGTCTATTGATAGTGCATACAAAAACAAACGGAAATTGTCCCAGGTTGCTGATATGTATATATCAGTGCCAACCGCTGCTCAAATGATGATCAGTGGGAAAATAAACTAAACCCAAACCCAAGACGAGTAGGTGCATTGAGTGCTAAAAACTCTGGCAAATAGCACTGCGTGGTCCACATTTTGAGAGGTTTTGGACCTTGTAACACATTTCAGAAAATTATGAATCTACTCTATGGTACAATACATTAATTGCCTTTCAACATCTTTAAGGGGGGCACATTGAGCTCTCTGAACTCCCAACTTGAGGTCGCCCCTGACATGACTCCTAACGTGTTGTCGTTCGAAATAAAGATGCATCTGGCTGATAACATGGCCTCATTGTACACAGACAATATCATTCTGAAGTTAGTAAATGATGGAATATGGTTAAGCAAGCATTAGCAATGTCATTGCTCTCAGCAACCTTCCTCGTCATGGTTTTTCAGGGAGCTGTGCCATGAACATGCTCAAGGCTGACATCTGGGCATAGACATCTCATTTAGGGTTTCTTATGCAAAAATGAATAGTGATAAATTGATTTGGCTGAGCAATTTAGAATGTACTGCACATTCTGGGGTTGGACAAAGCCTAATTTTCATATGCGTGATATGGCAAGACATTATGAAAACTATGGTTTGGAGGGTTGTGCAGAGCGATGCAAGTGGGCATGATTGATTCAAACCATCCCGTGTCACTCTTCAGACTTGCTGATGTAAACAAATCAGCAGGGTCATTGGGCCTCATTACGACCCAGGCGCTAATGGGTTAACGGCGCCGTAAAAGGCTGTGGCGCCGTTAACCTATTAGCGCCTAATTACGAGGTCCCTTTGCGGGACCCGACCTTAACGGCTGGTTTTACCAACCGTTAAAGTAGGGTGCCGCAAAGGGACCTTGGTGCTAAGTACGGTGCCGCAATTTGCGGCACTGTACTTAGCGCCTTCACCATTCCCATTGAGCCCTATGGGGCAAAAGTGGGAATGGGGAAGGGCCCATGGTGAATGGGGAATTACCGCCCCGCCAACCTTGGAATGGGGCAGTAATTCCACCATTCACCATGGCGGACCCCGGCATGGACCATGGTGGTAATAGCACCATGGTTTAGCGCCGGGGTCGTACTGAGGCCCATTGAAAACTGTAGGATACACAGATGGGAAATTCACTGTCATTTCGGGACTTCATACATTTTATGTTATGATATGGTATGTTATGTTACTTTGCATTTATATAGTGCCTTATGTACCATTGGTATGATCTCAAGGCGCTGGTAGGTTAAACGCCCTCGGGAACCGTAGTTCAAGTCAGTAGAGAGAGAGAGTCATAAGGTGCATGTGAGCACCGGATATGTGTGCAGCAGGTGCGGCACTCATATGATAGCTGCTTCTTAGAAGTAGGTGTGGTGGTTGGGAGATCAGGAGTATGTGTTCGCTCTGTCAGGGTGATACCAGACTGATTCTGGCTGCGTTAGGCCTGAGGAGAACGCCTAGGCTGGCGAGTGTGCAGCCAGCTGTGTTTAGTTAGGATGATGGGGATTATGTGGCAGGTGTTGGTATGAGTACAGCTATACCGAATGTGTCATAGTATTGCTGCGTTCTAGTTGAGTGGTGGCGAATAGAAGAGAGTAAGGGTGGTGATGTGATATGGTGGTTTTCAGTAGGTGCTTGAGATCGAGCGCACATCCAAACCATTTATTCTATCTGTTTTATTCACTCAGTCTGTTCAGTCGGCTTTGTCTGTTCAACTCCAACCGTTGAGTCCGCGCCATCCGTAGTGACTACTCCATGCATTCCATGCACTCCAACCGTACCATGCACTCCAACCGTTCCATGCACTCCAACCATTCCATGCACTCCAACCGTTCCATGTACTCCAACCGTTCCATGCACTCCAACCGTTCCATGTACTCTAACCATTCTTGCACAATGTTCATTCCATGTCCTCTAGCTGTTCCACGCATTCCTTCCGTTGCATGTACTCCCTCAGTTCTATGCACCCCATCTGTTCAATTAGTTCCATGCATTCCTTCAGGTCCATGCACTTCATCCAATCCATGCATACCATCGGTTCCACCCACTTCATCCTTTCCACACTCATCATCCTTTCCCCACACTTCATCCGTTCCATCCGCTCCATCCGCTCCATCCAACATGTTGGCTCAACTCCAAAATATTCCAATTGACAAAATTGGCCTGGGAGAAGGTGTCAGCTTATTCATTCTCTTGCAGCGATTCAAATATGTTGGTATTAATATTGGAGCTAGATGAGATGTATATACAATCACTTTGAAAGATTGGCTTAAGAAGCACACATGGCTAAAACGTCAGAGAGAGTGTCAGGAAATGGTTCCCATTATTAAAAAAAAATGATTTGTAGCTATTCTGGAATAAAGTACATGACACAGATAATGCAAATAGGTTGAATGTAGGGTCTTCGGTATCTAGTTGGACAGAATACATCTCATCCATGCTGGTGATCAGGCCTGTTACTAACTCTCATATTCTTACTAGCTCTGTATTGAAATGGACATATATTGGCTCCGCCGACATGATTAAAAGCTTTGTTAAAGGAGTTGCCAAATTCTATGATGCCTGGTCCTGACGGACTTTGTCACGTTCTGTTTATTGCCATTAGTGAAACAGTGAAACTGGAAGGCATCCATCTGCCATGTTATGTCCCCACTCAAACGTGATGATAGACCTGATTCAGGAAGCTATAGATTACTTGCCATGTTTGCTCGGGTATTGTTCAAAGAACTAAGAAACTGGATCGATAATAATGCCATACTTTCCACAAACCAGACTGGATTTAGGAAAGGGGCATCAACGGTAACATCAGCACTCACCACAGTGATAGAATCTGCAAAGGATTGCTACGGTAGTCCTGTATATGTGGCATGCATTGGTTTTAGTGCCTCTTTTGACACTGTCCACCGTCAATTACTTTGGGCAAAATGTAAGCCGAAGGGCCATAACTGAAGGTCTACACTGAACAATAGTAGTATTACATAATACATTATGGTAGCTGTCCGAATGAACAAGCAGGGTCTAAGGAGTAGATAAATACTGACGCTCGCTCAGCTGGCACTTCTCATCTCCTCCTTCTCCCCCAACTTCCAGTGTTAAACAGATGACACTCAACTCTTTTTCAGACTTTCTACTGACTCGCCGCACCTTTCTTCATCCCTGATTGTCTATCTGCCATCCAAGCCTGGTGCACTTCCAACAATCTCTGCCTCAATGCCAGCAAAAATGATATCCTTCTGATTAGGACCACTACTCCCTCCTTCTTTCCTTCTCTCTGGCCTCCCACCTAGGGTTCTCCTCCTGCACCATCTTCTGAGGCCAGAAACCTTGGCGTCTTCTTTGTCTCCTCTCTCTCCTTCCTCCCTCACACCCATGACATTGCCAATAAGGCCCACTTTCAGCTCTTTCTTTTCAAAGGAATTCTCCCTTATCTGACTTTCCCCCAGAAGCTCAAAGTTTCCCGAGCGCTGGTTCTCTCTAGGCTTGACTATTGCAACAGCCTCCTCATCAATTGACCTTCTTCCACTCTGTGTGCCCTTCAGATAATCCAGAATAGAGCAGCAAGACTTATCCTTAGCCGCATCTCTCCTGCCCTAAAAAGTCGCCACTGGCTTCCGGTTGCTGCACGGTCTGTTGCTGGGGACCACACTATCTGCAACTCTCTCTTACAAAATACTTTCCTCCTATACCTCTATCCTCCTCTGGCACCAACTGCCTGTGTGTATAGCTTTTCGCTGAACAGGGGACAGGACGTTGATTGCTTTCCTCAGCTGGCTCGCTCCTTTGGAATGGCCTCCCCCACTCTCTGCATCTTGACCAGGACTTTCTTAGGTTCCAAAAAGCACCTCAAGACTTTCCTCTTTTCCTCCTCCTTCCATTCTTCCCTCCTCTGCTAATCCCACATTTACTGTGCTTGGTTTCTTGGACCTTTATGCATCTACAGGGCCCCTGACTACTCACACCCACTCTCCCCAGCTTCTGTGTACCATCAGCACTCGCCTCAGCACACCCTCCGCATTGGAGACATGCACTTTTTCACTCAATACGGCTCCTGGCCGCATAGCACTTACCATAACTTGCACTTCATCTGTGGCTCACCCACGAGCACGGACACCCCAGTAACTTCCCCACTGTCCTCTTCCTTGTTGCACTTGCACGTTCTGAATACTCACAAGGCATAGTAGGTTTGTCTGTTCCTTCCCCCACTGTATTTATTTGGTATAGTCTCATTTATACTGCAATCCCATGCTCCATCCCTGTGGGCGCTTTGAAACAGAATGTATTTGCTGTATTAGTGGCAAACAAGCAAACAATAACCTCAACTAAACTAAACCCTTGGCATGAGCCGCCTCAGAGCCCTTAAGGTCACCCTGACATTGTGCTCCACCTTCTGCTGATGCACTCTCCGTTGGCCACTGCTGGGAAACCAAACTCCCAGTTATCAGACAGAATCTACAAATTGAAGTTTTAAGTTCAGTAAACATTCAAATTATTTTTTCCCTAAACAGTAGAAGTTTTAATTTGATAAACTGCAAGAGCATTTTTGTGACTATATCATTCAATGTTTTGACGGAGCCTTACTGTTCCTCCCCAGCAACAGAAACATTACTAATTACAGAACTATAAGGGCTCTACATATTGAGCATGGAGAGGAAGCTCTGAGCGTCGTAGCTAATTGAAAAACACATCTTAGCCACTACCCTAAAAATAGGAAATGGCCAAACAATTAGGCTCCCAATAAGACTACGGTAGATTTTTACCAGCCATTACCATAGGCATAAAGCATTAATTACCTTTAGAATATTTATTGCATTATATACCACCTTGCTACCAATCAGAATGCTCAGAATGTAGCGTATCATATCCGGTCTAGACCTCATTTCAAGCATCTGGCTGGTGCAGCAGTCAAACAAACAACACCTAAAGAATTGCCTTCAGTTGTGTAAAGGCACAGAGCATCATGTACATGGTCAATATCCCAAACTAATAAATATTAATAATGCAACAACAAAGGGAAAGTGTTATGCTTCTAGCTCCATGCTCACCAAATTAACATTACGAGTTACTTGACCTCGGGCAATAACTTGCAGGCAGGTCTTTATCGTGTGATAATGCCTCTTCTCTTGGTCTAAAAGGCATAATTACTACATGTGATAATGACAGGTCTTCAATGAATTATAGATTTGCTGCCGTGTTTAGGAATGTCTTCACTCACTGATGGTGGAAATGGATTCCATACAGTAGAGGATGACATTGGTAGTATACCAGCTTAATCATGCAGCGAGGGCATTGTGTTACACTGTGAAAGGGGGTCAGGAATCTGAAAGGCTCAGTGTCCTGACAGAATGTTTTTCCTAAATCTCAAGGGATGCACTTCACGAGAAAATATTTGACATTTTCTATGGCGCTTTATAATTTGTACCTCCATCTTTAGGATAGAGAGGCACAATTGGAGGAATTTTCAGGTTGTAAATACAGCCTGGCCCTTAATCAGGGATGTGGTAAAGAGGTTGTAATTCAAGAAATCTGAAGTTTTACCATTTGTTTTATTTATTTAATTGCTTTTTTATAACGCGCCTAATACCATGCCTGAATTCGGTTTTCAAAGCACAGACCCGGGATTCGAATCTCTGTTGCTCTGCTTCCAAGACCAGTGTGTTGCCCCTGTGACATCCTCTGTTCATAATGGAGGCCACCAGTATCACAATGGATGCCTTACTACCACATAGCTTATATAGCGCTAACTACCCAATCATTATCTAAGCGCCCGTCCAAAAACATAGGTATGCAAAGATGACACCCTTTGCATCATAAACCAAGTTAATCAGTCCAAAATATTTTAAAGGAGTCATGTATACATGGGATTCACCCCCCCCCCCCCCATAGGCACAGACAACAGTAAATGCCGATGTCTGGTTTTGAAGAGGTTTAAAACGCATGGCAACATCAAAGACATCCTCACTGGAAACGTTTTATCGCATTAAGTTCAAACAGGGATATGGCGATAGGAGAACACTGCCCTGAATTACACAGCCCTTCTTAAACCTTCGTGGTGAATTATATTTCAATTGCACTGCGATGTCAAAATAAAGCACAAATGGCCATTTCAAAGCAGTAACTGGCAGGGTGCTTGGAACGGGCATTCGCAGTTTGTTTCCAAATGTGCGTTGTCGGTGCATAATTTGCTGTGCTCAGCAGGCCAGGGGAGTTAAATGCCGATGTTCGGGGTGATTTGCTTCTGGTCTCTTGGAAAGAATAACAATGGCAGAGCACAATATCCATTCAATTATTTTATATGGGAACACGTGCATGGAAATTGAACAATTTCCCCTCAGACGCTTACTAAACTGCAAGGCATCCATTCAAAAAAAAGTGGGAAGAACATTTGAGACTTCCATTTTGTGGTTCATAACCAGTAGATTATTTACTCACAGGAGGGAGCAAGACCCTGGGTAGTTCACATGTGTTTTTACATAGGGCAGTGGTCTGCAACCCTCTCTTCTCTTTCTTTTACCCTGAATCTCAGCTGGGTGATACCTGATTGGTTGTGAGTGCTATGTAAATGCAAATCAATTCATTTACCTCTCCAGATTATTGGATTTGCAATCAATAATTGCAATGGCTGGACCACAACCCAATCAGCCCAAACCAGCGTTGCTAATGGTGAGGGGTCCAGGGAGTCAGACCAAACATCTGGAGAGCCGCAGTTTGCAGTGCCCTTTGCTAGAGTGCAATGTGATGTGTGTGTGCGCTTGAAGTGCAGCACTCATTTGAGAGCATGATCAAACCTAGGTTGTAGTAAAACCAGCGGCCATCTACTGAAATCTTAATGCGTGTGGGCATCCACTACACTTTGGAGTCCCACTGCTATCCTAGTCCTACGTGCTCAGCTTCATGGTGAAGTATACACCATTCTACATGTGCGTGCGTAGGGAGACGGGGCCCAGCATGACACAGGTCGATTCAATGCCGGTCTTACGTCCTATGTTAGAAACTGTACATAAGTTACAAAGCAATAGGGGACAAAATGAACCGCAGGCTATTTATCTATGTATCCATTTATATTTGGCTTGTTATTACGTGCCACTGGCACAATACTGCCTCCGAACATTGTACATCTTTTAATGAAAGCTGCCATTTTTATAAACCTTGTATAAAAGCAGCCATGCTGTGATTTCAAAATCTCTTTTTTTCTTCATCCCGCTGTTTTGGCGGGAGAGAAATGATCAATTTCAATCTCTCTGTCTCTCTCTGCCCCCCCTCTAGATCCCTCCCCTCTCTCTCTCTCTCTCTCTCTCTCTCTCTCACAAACACACTCTCTCTCTCGCCCTCTTTTCGCTGATGATTCTGGGGCTGTAACGCCAGGCGCTGCATCGCCTGTCACTGGAATACAGGACGCCAGCCCTAATTTTCAGAAGCCCAGTAGACTCTACTCTTCCTACAAGTCCCAGTATGCATCAGAGATAGGCAATTTCTCTTTGAACGAATTCAGGAAGACTATTCTTAATGCTTACTTGGAGAGACTTTTGTATGCATAACAGTGAATCCCCCTAGTGTCCGTAGTTATAGCATAACGTTTAAGGAACCCTAGCATCGGTGACATATGGGGCCTCAGAGCTACACATATCACCTAGCAATTATGCCAGTATAGAAGATGGATCCGGAATCTCTTTTTAGATACAGAGCCCTGTTTTGCAGACTTGGGCCTGTCCCCTCAATAAGGCCTGTGCTGGGCAAATAATAATTCAGAGAGGCACCATGAATCATTGCGGTGAGAAGTCCTGGTAAGTGGTGCTGTCAAACCGGATATTAAATTATGCCTCTTATTACAAACGATTTGTATGTATATTGGCCTATGCCAAGTTGCTTAAAAATTGTACGCATATAACTCTCTGCGGCAAGGTCTTGACCTTAGAAATTGATGTAAGCCGCCATCTTGAATCAAGCCTCCATTTTAGGTTAGAAACCGCCATTTTGGGGTTTTATACGTCACCCTGCAATCTAAAATGGCCGTCTTGTGTGTCCTTGTTCTTGTCTTAACCTCTCCAACCTCTGTAGGGGAGTTAATGTCCAACCTGCCCTCAGGCTACATGTTAGGGTCATGTAGACCTTGTCCTTTGTTGACCTCGGGAGCAGGGGATTACTTGAATTAGCAATGTTAAACTACAAGTAAACAAGAACAGTAATGCTATCTGAGTATAATATGCGAAACATTGTTTGGTCTGTATTAAAGCAATATATAAAGAGTGTAAATGTTAAATTGAAGAATAATGGAGTGTGTTAGTAAATGTATTGAAAAAGTAAACCACAAGCACCGGATATGTAAATTAGGAAGGTGAACCTAGCACGACCTTAGCCCAGTGCATGGTTAACCTGTAAAGGGGCTGGACATCATTTTACAAATTGTATAAACGCGTCGATGTCCAGCTAGGAAATTCCCTCACTGCTCATATTGAACCCTGCTGGTGGTCTCTGTGATGTATTGACGGCCAAATAGATATTTGTGTATTTTGTTGAATACTGTTCAGTTTTGTAATAAAGATTCTGGGAATCTTTATAAGCCTGTGTCGGTGTATTTTCCTTTGCTCGGTGTAACAGCCGTAATATTGTATTTTTTCTGATTCCACAGATGGCACCCGAATAGGGACCCTCAAGATTGACTTCGTCTCGTTGAAGGTTGCCTCGGCTATCGGACCGGGATCGGACGGTGTCAACAGAACCGGCCACTCTAAAATGAGAAGTGAATTCCTCGTTGAAACTGCACGATCCGATCCCTGGACGGTGAGCTGTAGCCCGAGACGACGTCTTGACGAGGGTCCATATATTTGAGGTGGGTAAATTTGTCGAAAATCACCAGACACGTGGGTCCTTTACATTGTCCTTAGTAACCCGATCGGGCCTCCCAGTCCTTTGGTCAGGTGAATCGTGTCCCGATTCTTAATTTAACCCTGACAAATTTGAATTTGGAGCATTGTACTCGCAAGCACAATTGTTTAACCAGGTAACACCAGAACTTTGATATGCCTGGGAAATTGTCTGCCTGCTTTAGGGCATTTTTCCGCAGTGACAGACAATCTTTGGAAGATAGCCGTCCCGCACCACAGGAGGGGTCGCCGGCATGTACTATGTACTGTAAGAAAGGTTTTGGTAGTATAGCATTTAATGACATTTGACACAGACAAACCAGACATAATTCTAATCTTCGGTGGCTAACCAATGGTAGTTTTGAAATCCCTCGTATAGAATATTTAGAGTCTGTATTAGTAAAGAAGAAGGCTAGGCCTGCAGCATTTGACGCATTGCACAGTTTGAAAATAGAAGCTTTGCAGCAACAAAAGAGAAGAGAGAAACATATGCGTCGACATATGACGAGTGTCGAAAAGGCACGGTTATATGATCAAAATAAACAATTGGAGTCAGTTAGGAACACGGACAGGGCATTTCAATTAGGCATTCAGAAAATCTACCCTTCAAAAGATTTTCATACGTCAGACGAATTGATTAATAAACTTTTGCATGAACGAAGGCCCAATACCTCTGCGCCACCTCCATATGTCCCTCCTCCTGGCGCTTTGCCCCTTCCTGTTGTAGTCCCCCCTCCCATAGTTCCTCCGGTCCTCCCTGTTGTTCTTCCAGCCATCGCCCCCTTACCTTCACCTGTTGTTATTCAGAATGTGCCTACTCTTCCTCTTCCAAGTGATCCTGCATCGCTTGTAGTAGACCCGGGAGCAAGACCAAGGGTTGTGACTCGTAATACTGTGTCGCCAGACAAGAGGAGTGCATTGACTGCTTGGGCTAAACATTGTATGGAGAAGGGTGAACAAGCTGATGTTTTTTCCACACTCGAAAATTTAAAAGATATTCCTGAGAAAAATGTTTTTATCAAAGGATTAGGGACTCATTTAAGTATAATGTGGAATAGACTAAATGATGTAGATTTCCCACAAGGGTTACGGGATTTGAACGCCTTAGTGTTGTCCAGAGATACTGCGGAGAAGGTATATGAGCATGTTGAGAGGAATTTTGAGTACAGGAAGGAGTTGGATGAGTTACAGAACGAGGAAGTAGATGGTGATAGTTTAGGTACTATGTATTTACAGAAACGGTTTTCTCCTCGTCGAGAATTAAAAGGTGAGGAAGCACGAATTTGTACAAAGGACGCGATAAGATGGATTTCGGATATGTCGATAATTCCAGATGAAGTTTATCACACGTACAGTCAATATAAGTTAGAAACGCAAAAGAAAGTGATGGTAGAGCACCTGTAGAATGAGTGTGTAAGAAGAAAAATGTGTTGTCCCGCAGAATTGTTGAGTTTTTATAAGAGAGCTTTTTCAATTGATACTTATTCGACTGCCTTAGCGCTTGATTTGGCTCTGTTGCTTAGTAAGCATTCGGAGCTGCCTACTTCTCAGTTGCCTATGAGAGAGGTCCCTCCGACATTTGTCCCAAAAGTTGAGATTGCGGCTGATGATGCACGAGGTATAGTAGCCGGAGAAATTCCTGCACACTACGTTTCACAGTTTGTTCACGTCCCATTTTCAAGACAGGAAGTGAACACCATAAAGCAATCTATTCCTGATATACGAAAAAATCAGACCGGATTCTATAAAGAAATAGAGTCGGTCTTACAGTTGTCGGTATTCACTCTAAGTGATATTGACCTATTCTTTCCCGTACTCCTGCCAGTTGATTTGTGGAAGCAGATTAGGACTATAGATGACATACCTGGGTTTGTATTTGTATTTTGTATTTTATTGATTTATAAAGCGCCTTACACCAAAGCGCTGTTGGGAGATACATGGGATAACATGACTAGGCTGGACAGAGAAAGACCAGCTGGCGAACGACCACCTCAAGTGATATTAACCTTGCCTGATAGAATTATTGTAAAATTGAAAACTATGGTTCCAGAAAAAAGAATCATATGGGACAAGCTTACGGCCTGTGTCCAAGGAAAGTCTGAGGATGCTACCGATTTTTTCAATCGGTTCGAGCAGGTATTCTCGGATTTCAGTGGACAAGACTTGGGCACAGAGTCAGGGAAAAGGTCGTTTGTCGACAAATTTGTACGTGGATTGCTGCCTGACATCCAGTTACAGATTATGTCCTCTGAAAGCGCTTGGCAGGCGAAGTCCCAATCAGAAGTATTGCATATGGCTCAGTATTATGAAAATTGTGTAAACACTGAAAAAGAGAAACTTGAGAAAAAAAAGGGTGACTTGAAAACTAAAGTTTTATTGCAGCAGATTGTTAGAAACCCTAGAGGGGGTAATCAATTTAGAGGTCAGTACATTCCACAGAGAGGTGCGCCCTTGGCTCCGGTAACCATTAACCAGTGTGCCTATTGCCGGCAGGAAGGCCACTGGCGCGCACAATGTCCGACCTTACAGCAAAGGTCATTTGGGAACATGGGTAGACGATCCAGAGGTCGCCCAGGTGCAGGGGGCCCTGGCAGATGTCAGTTTGCACCAGAATCACAGCAATCTCCTTCACAAGATAAGCAAGTTTCGAGTGTGGATAATAGAAACATTTTTGATCACCCTTCTGCCGCGTACCTCTCCGAAGAACTTCCTTTTGATAATATTTTGTTCCGCTAGGATTGCCCGAAGCAGGATTTGGAACCTACGCCTATTCCCGTTCATCAGAAAGGCACCTGCATTGAGATGGCGGTGGGAAATAGGAAGCATCTATTTTTAGTAGATACGGGAGCACAGAAATGTTCCATTGACCATTCACGGGTTCCAAATATTCCCCTGTCAGGGCAATCCAACGTTTCTGTAGGGTTTTCAGGCACACCTGTAGTTTGTCCGGTCTCTTTGCCTGTACTGATAACACTGGCTCCCTTCACGGAACAGTGTCCATTTTTACTTACCACAAACTGTGGGGAGAACTTGCTGGGGCTAAATTTATTGAAGGCATTACACGCAGTAATTCATTGTTCTCCGGATGGAATTCGGCTAATAATTTCACCCCAGCGATCACTCGCCTCTCAGTTTTTGACTCGACCTTTACCGCCAGAATTTAGTAATGTTCCAGAATGCTTATGGGCAATTGATGATAATGATGTGGGCATTCGCCAGATTGAACCTGTTAAAATTATTTTGAAACATGGAGTAAAATTGCTTCGCATCCCGCAATATAAGATCTCAGTTGAAGGCGAACAGGCTTTGAAATGTATAGTTTCTGATTTTGTTCATCGTGGAGTAATTGCGGAGATTACGGTTAGCATATGTAATAGCCACATTTTACCAGTATACAAAAAAGGTGATAATGCGATTCCCTTTCGTTTTATAATTGATTTACGCGCTATTAACAAAATTGTGGCTCCTCAATTTCCTATTGTACCTGATGTTACAACGATATTAACCATGATTCCGGCTTCTGCCACTCACTTTAGCGTTGTTGATCTTAAAAACGCGTTTTTTAGTATTCCCATACACAAGGATAGCAGGTATTTGTTTGTGTTTACCCTAGGTGGACGCTCGTTTACATTTACTCGTGCACCACAAGGGTACACTGAGAGTCCAAGTATTTATAGAAGGGCATTGAAAGAGCAGCTTGATACCCTCGAGTTGCCTACTACTTGCATGTTACTACAGTACGTAGATGACCTCCCCTTGGCCGCTGATTCTGAGAGTGCCTGTAAAGAAGGCACCGTGTTGTTGCTTTGTCATCTAGCAAAACATGGCCACAAAGCTTTACTTAAGAAATTCCAATATTGTTGCCAGGAGGTCGCCTATTTAGGCTATCTCCTGTCAAAGGAGGGAAGACAGGTGACACCTGAACGAATAAAGACCATTTCTGGTATGCCTGTCCCAAATACGCAAAAGGAAGTTAGAGCCTTGATAGGTATGGCTTTTTATTGTAGATTGTGGATCCCGAATTTTTCGTTAACGATTAAACCAATGCTGGCTTTGACAAAGAAGGGCATTTCTTTGCCATTGCCATGGACCTTGGAACACCAGACAGCATTCGATTTGCTAAAATCCGTGCTGTGTTTGGTGCCGGTTTTAGGAACTTCGAATTATGATAAGGCCTTTGTATTGTTTGTGCATGAACGTGATGGATGTGCTTTGTCTGTGTTAACGCAGGAACATGGAGGGAAGAATAGGCCGTGCGGCTACTATTCCTCCGCCCTTGATCCTGTAGCATGCGCTTTGCCAAGATGTTTGCGCGCTGTCGCTGCTGCTGCTGCGTCTGTACAACAGAGTGAGGGAATGGTCCTGGGTCATGCGTTAACCCTAATGGTACCTCACTCTGTAGATATTCTATTGAATAGAACTCAAACACAACACATCACTTCTGCACGTTTGACAAGATATGAACTGATCTTGTTTGCTCCCCACATTCAAATTCAGAGGTGTTGCGTATTAAATCCGGCTGAACTTTTACCTGTCTCACAAAATACTGTTGATGATGACGATACGTCACACGATTGCCTTTATATGACAGAACAAGATACTAAAGGCAGAATCGATTTGAAAGACACGCCTTTGAATAGCCCTCAAGGAGAGCTATTTTGTGATGGCTCTTGTTTTAAACTTCCAGACGGTACATCCACGGCTGCTTATGCTGTCACTACTTTAAGCACGGTTGTGGAAACCAAAAGAATTATGCATAACTCTGTGCAGGCCGCAGAAATGATAGCGTTAACTCGAGCGTGTGAGCTTTCTGAAGGGCGTACAGTGAATATATATACTGACAGTCAGTATGCCTTTGGGGTGGCCCACAATTTCGGTAGACTTTGGAAAGAACGAGGTTTCTTGACCTCGCACGGAACGAAAATCCAGCACGGCACTTTAATAGTGCGATTGCTTTCAGCACTTGCACTCCCTGTTCAGTTAGCTATCATAAAATGTTCAGCACATCAAAAAGTTACAGATGATGTAGGAAAAGGGAATGCCTTCGCCGATCAGATAGCTAAACAGACTGCCACTGATTTCAGTTCAGAAATGTACGCTGTAAAAGAAGTTGTAAATGTTTGCACTTTGGGAGAAAGTATCGATGTTGTAAAAGATATTTAAGCAGATGCTACCATAGAGGATACTAAGAGATGGATCAAGGGTGCAGGAAGATTGGATGATGATGGGTGTTGGGTAGAAAATGTTGAAGGGAAATGGTTACTCCCTGACGCCTACATTACAATGATGGTTATTATGGCTCATGGTCCGACATATGTGTGTGCGCAGACGTTAACAAAAATGCTACACAGTGTATGGGCCAATGATAAGATTTTCAAAATTGCGGAGCGTTTTGTCCAGAACTGCATGGTTTGCTTGCAGCACAATGTAGGGAAAGGTACGTCGACTCCTAGAGGAAGTTTCGCTCCACCTTCTGTCCCGTTTGAGGTTATTCACTTTGATTTTATTGAAATGGAACGGTGTAACAATCTCAAATATGTATTGGTTGTTATTTGCGCCTTTAGTAAGTGGGTTGAGGCCTTCCCGGTTAAAGATGAAACGGCCATAACCACGGCAAAAACTCTGTTGAAAGAGTTTTTTCCTAGGTTCGGGCTGCCGAGAGTCATCTGGTCTGATAATGGGCCACACTTTATTGCCACTGTAATCCTGCAAATTTGCAAAGGACTACAGATTGACAAGCGGATCCATTCAGCTAGACAGGCCCAGAGTGCCGGATTAGTGGAAAGGCACAACGGCATTATAAAGAACAAACTCGCTAAGACGTGTGCTGGCCCCCTTGCTAAAATGGCCGGACGCCTTACCGATCGTGTTACTATCGATGAGAACGACCCCTCAAACTAAGACTGGGCTCTCTCCCTTTGAGGTGGTAATGGGGAGACCTGCTAATATTTGGGGTATGCCAAAAAGTCGCTCATTACGGGATATAGAAAATGTGCTTCTTTCAGACTACTGTAACGAGTTGACTAAAAATCTGTTTTTAATTTATCACCAGGTACGAGAGGCATTACCTGTGCACTACGAGGGCCCCGGTCACAGGCTACGACCGGGGGACTGGATCCTCACGAAGGTTTTTGAGAGGTCATCTTGCCTTGCACCTTGGTGGAGGGGTCCCTACCAAGTCCTGCTAGTCACTCAGGCTGTCGTGCGGGTAGCGGGTCGTAAACACTGGATCCATGCGACGCACACCAAACAGATCCCACAGCCCGTGCCATACGATACAGAAGTCACAGAACCTCTTCCCACTGCTGTAACTAGCGTGCCTGAAACAGCAACAACCAACAAGGGAGAATCGGAGACCGTTTCAGAATCCGCAGGGCCGGACAAAACGGCCATCTTGTCTCCACACTCCCCAACAGTGGAACTTCCGGATCAATCATTTCTTGATCCCATTTCCGTCCGTTCACCACTTCCAGGAGGAAGTGACGACACTTTGTTCTCACCAGAAACTGCAAAATATAATTTGCGCCGAAGGAAATAAATGTACAGCATGGTCTGACTGTGCGACTGAAAAAAATCATTCGAGGGCTTGTCTTTTTGGCCCAATTGTACGGAAAGATTCTGTTGGCTAAGGGTTGTGGGAAAGACATTAAGAAGACGCGCGACTGGAGTCACCAGCAAACAAACAATTGGTGTTTTTTCGATTGAAGACTACGATGCCTGCACCCGCTACCGCTCGTACTGAACCTTTAGATAAAAATGTGACTAGCAGAGACAATGATCAAGTATGTAAGGGGACCCCCAAAGTGTATTGTTGCCTCCTCGTACTAATTACTGGATTTGTAATGACTTTTGGGTTTGGGTTATGGTATCTGGAAGAAGCATATCCGTTAGAGGACTTTTTATCTATTGAAAATGTATCTGTGATTCCCACTCCTTCTGTGCAATTGCATACTTTGTCGCCTAGGGATTCATTGCATAGACATAATTATCAGAATAATACCCTTTTATTAATAATGAATGCCACTCATGCAATTTTTAATTAGACCAATTGCTGGATCTGTACACATTTACCGCAACATGGGGATAAAGGGCTAGGTTGGTATATTTACCCTTTGCCTCTGACAACTGCCTGTTACGCTTCTCTTAGAGCACTATTTTTTGGTGGATGGAATGACAGCATCTCAGGGAACTTTGATGGTACAAATATAAATAGTTTTGAAAATAATGTTTTGATGCCTCTGGGATGCTCGCTTTTTGCAAATAGAAGCAAGCCAAACGTTGCTTATGTTAGGCCCTCTGATAGATTGTCTCGTCCTTTTCAGTCTTTAATCTCTTTCAAAATGGCTCCTATAGGCAATAAGGATGACACGCCTCCATCTTATTCTGTTAATCACAGCCCCGATTCAGTATTCTTCTGCATACAGAGGAATGGAACACGGCCAATGGGTAATTTTAGAAAGTGCGCCAATGTTGCGGATTTGACTAGTGGAAACAGACCTCTGTACGTAGGCGAACCTGTCTATTTTGTTTGCGGTAATGTGGCATTTCCGTGGTTGCCCGGGGATTGGCAAGGAACCTGTTATTTGGGGATTCTATTACCTCGGGTATTTATTGCCAGTACTACAGACATTTCAAAGACTCGTTAACGACGAGGTGTAAAAGAGGATACTCCAGCGCAAACTTTAGGAGATATTAGGAAATCTTTTGTAGCATTTTTTGGGCAAATTACGAAGTCAGAAGATATTAGGGGACTAGCGAGAGTATTGGAGAGAACCATCAATCGGACCACTGACATACTCTATAATATGACACTAGAGCAGAGAGTGATAAGATTAGTGGCTCTGCAGAACCGGATGGCATTAGATGTCATCCTGGCAGAGCGAGGAGGAGTATGTAAATTAGTGGGGTCCGCTTGCTGCGTTTACGTTCCAGACTCCTCTCCAACGATCTTTAGGGCGATCCAAAATCTACATGTTCTTAGTTCAGAAGTACATGTTCCTGAGGGAAATTAGGAACTTGGTACATGGTTTTGGGACCTCCTACGGTCATGGGGATGGAAGTTGTTCTCGGCCCTACTGATTATCTTGGGAAGTGTTCTGTTTCTTTGTTGTTGTATACAGTGTCTCCCTGGTATATGCTCAGTATTAGGGGGATGTTTTGCGCAAGCAACAAGTGTATTAGGGAATAAAATATACACCCCAAAGGAGCTCTCCAAAGAGTATGTGTTGAAGGAAACTCTGGTATCAGCCCTAATGGCAATAGATATGTCCGACAATGATTCGGGGTGTCTGGACGATGACGTATGGAGTTACTTGCAATCAAATCAGAAATAGTATTAGCACTTGGCATAGGCCAAAAGGAGGGTTTGTCAAACCGGATATTAAATTATGCCTCTTATTACAAACGATTTGTATGTATATTGGCCTACGCCAATTTGCTTAAAAATTGTACACGAATAACTCTCTGCAGCAATGTCTTGACCTTAGAAATTGATGTAAGCCGCCATCTTGAATCAAGCTTCCATTTTAGGTTAGAAACCGCCATTTTGGGGTTTTATACAAAGTCACCCTGTAATCTAAAATGGCCGTCTCGTGTGTCCTTGTTCTTGCCTTAACCTCTCCAACATCTGTAGGGGAGTTAATGTCCAACCTGCCCTCAGGCTACATGTTAGGGTCATGTAGACCTTGTCCTTTGTTGACCTCGGGAGCAGGGGATTACTTGAATTAGTAATATTAAACTACAAGTAAACAAGAACAGTAATGCTATCCGAATATAGTATGCGAAACATTGTTTGGTCTGTATTAAAGCAATATATAAAGAGTGTAAATGTTAAATTGAAGAATAATGGAGTGTGTTAGTAAATGTATTGAAAAAGTAAACCACAAGCACCGGATATGTAAATTAGGAAAGTGAACCTGGCGCGACCTTAACCCAGTGCATGATTAACCTGTAAAGGGGCTGGACATCATTTTACAAATTGTATAAATGCGTCGATGTCCAGCTAGGAAATTCCCTCACTGCTCATATTGAACCCTGCTGGTGGTCTCTGTGATGTATTGACGTCCAAATAGCTATTTGTGTACTTTGTTGAATACTGTTCAGTTTTGTAATAAAGATTCTGGGAATCTTTATAAGCCCGTGTCGGTGTATTTTCCTTTGCTCGGTGTAACACCCGTAATATTGTATTTTTTCTGATTCCACAGTGCCTGCAATTGTAGTCCTTGTCTGTTTTTTAGGGAAGAAAGGGTGGGAAGTTTTCCAGCACAAGTTCCCAGGTTTAGGGAGAGGGCATGCAGCATAATTACGAGATGCTGAGTCACCAATTCATATTTCTGTGGCACAAGCAGCCAGTGGACATCAGGTTGTTGCCTGCCACATTGGAGCTAGTAGTGCTATAGTTCTGGGTTTGTCATTTGTTGAATCAGTCAAACACTGCAGCAAGAGCATCCGCGGACATGTCGCTATGATTCTGAGCTCTGTTGGAGATTCTCGTGACCGTCTTCATCTTCATCTCAAGATGCACCGTGTTTGCAGGAGTCATTCCGGAAGATGGTGCATGGTGTTACCTTTACGACTCTGGAGTTGTGCTCGTGAGTCCGAGACATGTTTGGGATGTTGAGGCTTGGACCTTTTTTGCAGAGGTCGAGGATGCTGTTATGTCTCAGGCAACCTCTTCGCCCTTGATGGTTTGTATCTTTGGGTTTCCATCACGATAAGGTGGTTGGTCTCTGCAGTGATGTCTGAGAGTTTGGAGAGAGGTGCATCAGTGGATCTATAGTGACTTTATAGCCGCGGAGTAGTTAGAAGAGCCACGTCTGTGTGTGTGTTTGTTTTGGGTACCTTGAATAGGTAAACATTAAAATGGTGTGAGGGTACTAGATTGTGTGGGCTGTCTTTATTAGAAATTATGGTGAAGTGTGGACAGATAGCCTGGTGTTTTTCTAAAAACGAAACCACCCTTTTTCAAAATGAAATTCCAATGGGCTTGTACTTGGCCTTATACAGCAGCCTGATACTACACAAAACTGCACAGCGCTAATGTGCATGTCCATTCGTAAGTGCGTGCCAGGAGGGAGACGAATGTGCCTGATAATTAGCCCACTGACACCCATCTTTATATCCGAAACTGCCATTGGCTGCAGGGGCATTGCACATGCCTGGCATTGCAGCTCTCATCTATTGAAAATGATGGGACCTCCAATCTGTAGTCAAGCGCCACCACATATTGGGGCAAGTGGTCCTGTGGCAATAGTGGACTTGAGTCCAGAGGGGAAAGAACACAATTACAAAAATACAACTGTCTAAAATGTATCACTTACACCTTACAATACGTTACTGCCTATAATGTTGTTGCATACGTTTATTTAAACAGATTCAATAATATCTTTCCCCTGAACACCTGGCGGTCATTGCTCGAGCTATCACCGGCTCAAAGATGGATGATTGTAGTTCATTCTATGATGGACTTTCTCTGCCATAAGCTAAGATTCTTCAGAACAATACTACTAGGATAGTTTGGGAAGTTACTTATGCTGACATCAGCCCAGCTTTTCGTCCTCTTCACTGGCTGCCGGCCCCAACTAGAATTTCTATCAAATGATCCACCTTGATGCCTAAGGGCCTCTATGGAAAGGCTACTGGCTTTCTCAGAATAGAATGATTTGTTATTGCACCAATCAGGCGTGTCGCGCAGCTATGTATGTTCAAGCTACTGCCTTGACCCAGGTTCAGGCTCAACTCTTTGCAGTTCAAGATTCTAGAATTTAGAAAAAACTCCCTTTCTCGCTAAGATTTGAACCCAATCTGAGTAAAGTTGTGAACGCTTTAAAAGCTCATTTGTTTCAATTACACCGGTCTTGCTAACACAGGGGACTCCTTTAATACAATTGTTACGTTTCAGTAGCGCTCCCTTGCCAATGGGTTTGGACGCTTTATAAACCGTCATAAACTTAACAACAAACATTTACACTTCCGTATGATTCAAAAGGTCTTGCATTTATTGTGTCTAGGATACTGGCCTTGACATTCCAAAAATGTATCTACAGCTAGAGCATGTGACTGGCCAACAAACACATTCTAAAAGTACCACACTCTGAAATGTTCACCCATTGGAATGTTCCAGATCTGTGTCCCAGGCCATTCAATAGTTCACCTCTGCATCTGAGAACATGTACTGATTATCTCCATGTCAACAGACACCTGAAGACGAGTCCAATCAGGTAGGCTTATTATACTAGAGTCACTAGCAGTATCGAATCTTGGGTCAGTGGGACCTGCCTGCCTAGCACACATCTGGGAGCACTGTGCACACCTTGGCATTGTAGGCTTAGTATACTAGAGTCCCTAGTAGTATCGAATCTTGGGTAAGTGGGGACTGCCTGCCTAGCACACATCTGGGAGCACTGTGCACACCTTGGCATTGTAGGCTTAGTATACTAGAGTCACTAGCAGTATCGAATCTTGGGTCAGTGGGACCTGCCTGCCTAGCACACATCTGGGAGCACTGTGCACACCTTGGCATTGTAGGCTTAGTATACTAGAGTCACTAGCAGTATAGAATCGTGGGTAAGTGGGACCTGCCTGTCTAGCACACACCTGGGACCCCTGTGCACACCTTGGCATTGTAGGCTTAGTATACTAGAGTCACTAGCAGTATCGAAACTTGGGTCAGTGGGACCTGCCTGCCTAGCACACATCTGGGAGCACTGTGCACACCTTGGCATTGTAGGCTTAGTATACTAGAGTCACTAGCAGTATCGAATCTTGGGTAAGTGGGGACTGCCTGCCTAGCACACATCTTGGAGCACTGTGCACACCTTGGCATTGTAGGCTTAGTATACTAGAGTCACTAGCAGTATCGAATCTTGGGTCAGTGGGACCTGCCTGCCTAGCACACATCTGGGAGCACTGTGCACACCTTGGCATTGTAGGTTTTGTAGACTAGAGTCACTAGCAGTACAGAATCTTCGGTAAGTGGGGACGGCCTGCCTAGCACACATCTGGGAGCACTGTGAACACCTCGGCATTGTAGGGTTAGTATACTAGAGTCACTAGCAGTATCGAATCTTGGGTCAGTGGGACCTGCCTGTCTAGCACACATCTGGGAGCACTGTGCACACCTTGGCATTGTAGGCTTAGTATACTAGAGTCACTAGCAGTATCGAATCGTGGGTAAGTGGGAACTGCCTGCCTAGCACACATCCAGGAGTACTGTGCACAACTTGGCATTGTAGGCTTAGTATATTAGAGTCATTAGCAGTATCGAATCTTGGGTAAGTGGGACCTGCCTGCCTAGCACACATCTGGCCTGGAGAAGTGTACACACCTTGGCATTGTAGGCTTAGTATATTAGAGTCACTAGCAGTATAGAATCTTGGGTAAGTGGGAACTGCCTGCCTAGCACACATCCGGGAGAAGTGTACACACCTATGCATTGTAGGCTTAGTATACTAGAGTCACTAGCAGTATCGAATCGTGGGTAAGTGGGAACTGCCTGCCTAGCACACATCCAGGAGTACTGTGCACAACTTGGCATTGTAGGCTTAGTATATTAGAGTCATTAGCAGTATCGAATCTTGGGTAAGTGGGACCTGCCTGCCTAGCACACATCTGGCCTGGAGAGGTGTACACACCTTGGCATTGTAGGCTTAGTATATTAGAGTCACTAGCAGTATAGAATCTTGGGTAAGTGGGAACTGCCTGCCTAGCACACATCCGGGAGAAGTGTACACACCTATGCATTGTAGGCTTAGTATACTAGAGTCACTAGCAGTATCGAATCTTGGGTAAGTGGGGCCTGCCTGCCTAGCACACATCCGGGAGAAGTGTGCACACCTATGCATTGTAGGCTTAGTATACTAGAGTCACTAGCAGTACAGAATCTTCGATAAGTGGGGACGGCCTGCCTAGCACACATCTGGGAGCACTGTGAACACCTCGGCATTGTAGGCTTAGTATATTAGAGTCATTAGCAGTATAGAATCTTGGGTAAGTAGGAACTGCCTGCCTAGCACACATCCGGGAGAAGTGTACACACCTATGCATTGTAGGCTTAGTATACTAGAGTCACTAGCAGTATCGAATCTTGGGTAAGTGGGGCCTGCCTGCCTAGCACACATCCAGGAGAAGTGTGCACACCTATGCATTGTAGGCTTAGTATACTAGAGTCACTAGCAGTATAGAATCTTGGGTAAGTGGGGACTGCCTGCCTAGCACACATCTGGGAGTACTGTGCACACCTTGGCATTGTAGGCTTAGTATACTAGAGCCACTAGCAGTATCGAATCTTGGGTAAGTGGGACCTGCCTGGCTAGCACACATCTGGCCTGGAGAAGTGTACACACCTTGGCATTGTAGGCTTAGTATACTAGAGTCACTAGCAGTATCGAATCTTGGGTAAGTGGGACCTGCCTGCCTAGCACACATCTGGCCTGGAAAGTGTACACACCTTGGCATTGTAGGCTTAGTATGCTAGAGTCACTAGCAGTATAGAATCTTGGGTAAGTGGGACCTGCCTGCCTAGTACACATCCGGGAGAAGTGTGCACACCTTGGCATTGTAGGCTTAGTATACTAGAGTCACCAGCAGTATCGAATCTTGCGTAAGTGGGAACTGCCTGCCTAGCACACATCCGGGAGCACTGTGCACACCTTGGCATTGTAGGCTTAGTATACTAGAGTCACTAGCAGTATTGAATCTTGGGTAAGTGGGAACTGCCTGCCTAGCCCATATCCGGGAGTACTGTGAACACCTTGGCATTGTACGCTTAGTATACTAGAGTCACTAGCAGTATCGAATCTTGGGTAAGTGGGACCTGCCTGCCTAGCACACATCTGGCCTGGAGAAGTGTACACACCTTGGCATTGTAGGCTTAGTATACTAGAGTCACTAGCAGTATAGAATCTTGGGTAAGTGGGAACTGCCTGCCTAGCACACATCCGCTAGCACTGTGCACACTTAGCATTGTTCAGAAGTGAGCCACTCGTGCCGCATGAAAGGATGGTTACATGAATAAAATATTGCACACGATTTGATAAAGGATAATGTTGCAACCATGAGTGAATATGCCATGTTAATAAGGGACTATGAGACGACCTCATTTATAAGCACTGCTCTATTCAGTTCTCATGAAATGCATTTTTAATAATACTTGAATGCATTTGATTTTAATGAAAACTGTAATCCGTGATAGAGCTGGTGATATCATTTAATCATGTTCCCTCTACTGACTGAGCCCTAAATCACTAATTTCTTATATATATCTGTATGTGTGATTGTGTGTGCGCAAATGCATCATTCTTCACATGATAATCATTCTGAAAACTGGACTCAAAGTTTTAGATCCCAGTTTCTTTACATGAAGGCAAACTGAAAATGGGCAACTAGAATTTTAAAGTGTGCCTTATTTGTCCTTCAGTATTCATTATAACGTAAGTAAAAGGCGTTTTAATACATATCTGTATTCGAGTTGCTAGTTTGTGTGAAATGGGTGTACACCACACCCAGGAGTTCAGCTTGTGTCTGTAGATTCACCCAAGCACAAAGTCAAATGTAACTTATGCAAGAGCAGCACGAACATGCCTCACACGTCCAGCAATTGCAAAGGCGCGTGCCCTTCCTCATCTGTACAGATGGAAACACTGCTGGCAGAACTGGCACTGCCCGTGCCCTTGCGGATATTCCAGGCAGGATGCCCAGATACATAAAGGGTGCCCCGAGGTAGATGTATATATATATATCTCATCAATTAATCCCACCCTTCTTTTTCTGAAATCTAATATTGGTATTTCCACTTGGTCTGAGTTTTGAGACTATCACACTGAAAAAACTTCAGAGGATTATATGTAATTTCTGAAAAAGGTACTCAGTTCTTTTCCCTTTTTCACAGTAAACTCGAGGCATAGCTCAGGGGCAATACACTTGTCTTGGAAACAAGAACATGCAGAGCAGCTGTTAAACGGGATATCATATTGTGCCCCCTTTCTTGTATATATTGGCCTAAACCCAGTCGCTCTGCGAAGAAAACCGCGTTGCAAAGTTCCGATTTTAGATCAACTTCGCCGCCATTTTAGGACCATCCGCCATTTTGATTTCCATTCCAATGCAACTCTGTATTCTAAAATGGTGTACAGTGTTTCCTGCTTGTAACTGAGCCGTCCTGAACCTTGTACTAGGGTTCAAACTGTCCATTGGCCGAATGTTTGGGTTGAGTAAAGAGACCTTGTCCGATGCCTGACTTGTAGATTGTCTGCACCAATAAGTCTGATCCGCTGACATACATCGACCACAATGTTGAGTAAAAATCTAACGTGGACACTGGCTGAACTGCATTGTAAAGGACATGTGCTAAGGCTTACTGTTAAGTCCAAGAATACACTGTTGCCATTGTAACCTGTTTGTATGTAAACTGAGGATGATCCATGTGCATATTGTCGTACAAACCATAAGTGAACTCGGCACGAACTCTAGACCATGGATTCTTAACTTGCAGAAGGGCTGGACATTATTACCGAAAATGTATAAAATGCACAACTGTTTAGACGTCCAGTACCTCTCACTTCTCATACTGAAAGGGCTGGTATTTGCTGTGATGTACTGAGGGTCAGATAGCTACCTGATTTTGTTTCTTTGTAACTGTACAGTATTAAAATAAAGGTCTGTGAATCTTTATAAGCCCGTGTTTGGTATATTTCCTTTTGGGGTATTCAGCCTCGATATTTCCTTGCTTTTACACAGCATGGGTTTGTTACCTGGTCCTGCACTTCGAGGCTGGACTCCAGCGTTAAGTGCAATATAAAACTGCATTTCCGTAGACATATTTCTTCTCCCCTCCCAGTACATTACTACTGCAGGGTAGTAATATCTTCCATCTCCTTTTGGAGCTCGTGGAGGGGAAGTCCATGTTCTGCAAACAGTGGGTTTCATTTGTGTTGATATGGAAGGGCGCTCATCTTTGGCTTTACTGAAGGTGACCAGCATATCCGTGATGCTATTTGTTATTGGGCTATCTATATGTTGCTGTGCGTATGGCTGAATGTGCACAACACAAACTCAACTCCTGTTTTCGATTGGTATACCATAAAATCTACGTACAAATTGTACCAATTGCAGAATTTTGAATGTTTAAAACCGTGAGTTTAACACTGCACTACGCACCTGTTAAAATGATTTCAGCACATTTTTGCAGATATACTAGACAGGGTGCTCCAAGAGTACATTTATTTATTTATCTAAAGTAATCCCTCGCTGGTGTCATTGGGCCTCTAAAAGCTCATATTGGCATTCACACTCTGCATGTGTTTTGCGATTATGGGCCTCATTACGACTGTGGCGGTCCAGAAACACTGGTGCCAGTAGGCTTACTGGCACCAGTGTTTCCGGACCGGCACAGTAGGAGTCTGCAGGCGGGTGCCGTCCTACCCACCTGGGTCAGAACAGGATGTCAGAATGGCACCTACCCACAGAGTTTCACGGAAGCACCGGCACCGTTATAAACGGTGCCGGTACTTCCGTGTTCCCATTCCCATTGAGTCGTATGGGACTCAATGAAAATTACAAAATTACTGGTGCCTGACTTCCTGGCCACCGGACTCGGAATTGGAATCAGAAATCAGGCACTGGTAATTCATAACGCGTCCGGCAGCAACCTGACGGTTTTACCGGCACAGTTACCGCCAGATCCATAACTAGGCCCTATGGCTTGGAGAACCTGTGAGAAGTGTATGTGAGATTTGTTAAGAGGCAATCCAAACATTCCCCCAATCAGACAGTAAACTGTATTTCTTGCAGCACATTTCGTTTGCCTTCTGCCTAACTTCTTACCTTTCACACACTTTGGGAGAAAGGGAGTTCGGTAGTCCCTGTTCTCTCAACCGTGTTTCACATCTGTGCTACTGACGAAGGACACCCGTCTTTGGCGTCTCCGGAGAAGCATGTCTGTGCTGCTCTCGGGTGACATACATTTTATTGTGTGCATTGGTGAATGTAGAAACACAAGTCGCACTCCTGGCCACGCTGTGTGAAGCCACAAAGTCTGCATACACTGTATCAGTTTTAGCCTTATGTATGTTTTAAATCTTAAACCAAGTCCTGCGCTATATGCTTATATAGTGAGAACTTCATAGCTCTGCACATTCAGTGCAGACTTCCATCTAGTCTCAGGTGTCATTCTATATATAACAGCTTTGCACATTTAAAAGAAGGAGTCAATGCCAGAGGGACACGTCCACATATCCTAACCATTGACACTCATCATGGGCAAGACTTACATGCAAGCTTGAAGGCTGAAACTTTGCTGGTGTGGCCTCTTTCACGAGGCAAAAATAGAATCCAGACTCCTTTTCTTTTCTTGTAGATTTTTCGGTATCAGGTAATAATGTCCCCATAGATAATGTCCCCATACATAGTGTGGCCGGGAAAGGCCATTGGCGACATTATATATGGTGACAGAATGTATGGGGCCGGGTTTCAGGGATGTTCAATGCAGTATTGTCTCTGCAAAATACAGCGACTTTTTTGTCAGGAGACATTTTTGCGGGGACCTTATTACATGGAACCAATATTTCGGCATTAGTTTACCCAGCTTGCTTAATTATTCAATATGATAGCCCTCAGGCATATCCCTATTACCATTATAACACACACAGCATGTTTGATAAGACCCATTTCACTCTAAATAAGCATGTTCTACCCTGTCGACCTATGAATCCAAAACAGAGCGCCTCATGCAACGTGTTTTTTTTATTCCCAATCTGGTAGCAAGGGATGCAGTGTCAGAAGCACCACTAATTGCACCAACAGAAGGCAAACACGTGGCAAATTCCTAGCTGGACCGCGGCTCATCTCCCGTTACTTGTAGTTAAACTTAGTATCCTAAAGCATTTACTGGATCTGAGGTTGCACAGCATTGTAACACTTCTACTTTGGCTATTGTTGCATGTAGCCAAATGCTCTGGTTGGGAGCCCACTATGATATAGGAAGATCCTGGAAAACTGGCAGCAGTTTCCTTCTGATCTGAACCGTCTTTTTGATTACACTGAACATGACGGGTGCGCAAAAAGTAGCCACCGATCTAAAGGACAGAGGACATCCTGTTGATTTTCTGCAGGAGCACTTGGTAATACAAAAGATAGGTGTCGCTTCATGAAGGGGGCAGGTGAAGAATGTGAGGGCCAAAGTATCCCTCACATTCTATGCCCACACCGCCATGAGTTCATCATTGTTGATTCACGTAAGGGGCTAGCTACCATGCAAGTGGGGTGACTGGGTGCAAGAGCAGGGGACCTGCAGCTACCCCCCAGGCACGGGGTATGTCAGTGTTGAGTGTGAACCTGGGACCATTTTATAAAAACATTGCAAGGGTGCAAGAGCACTATTTTTAAAAACGCAGAGACATATTACAAAACATGTGCACCATGACACGTGCAGTTTGGCATGGTATAAGCACCAGGGCAAACATTGCCCTAGTGCAAAACAGATACATTTTCAGTGCATTTTTGCACCAGGGCTAAGTTTGCCCTAGTGCTAATGCCATTTCGTATTAGCGTTAGGCCTAACTTCTTTGCACTAGTACACTTTTTACATTGGTGCTCATATCATGCCAAATTGCGCCTGCACTGGTGCAACGTTTCTGTAATCCGGCGCCTGATGCGCACAAATCTTTTAGATACCTGACCACATGTGGCGGTGGGCATGGGGAAAGCACCACTCCCGCCCCTGCTGTTTTTTTTTTCATTTCTGCTACTGTTCAGCAGTGGATTGTGGATAAGAAGTTAGACAGTCTCATGCTTCACATGAGCCCTTTTTCTTCCAGGGTCTGTGCAAACCCCTACCTGCGTCCTGCGGCCTCTGCACCCAGAATGCAACAGGAGCTATCAATCATGGGAGAAATAGCCACAGGGCACATCCATTGATGAATCAGGGGTGATACATTGTGGGTTGTGGAAGCCACACCCACGACACCCACCCACCCTGCATACTCTTTGGGTATGGCGAATCAGGCAGCGCAGAGGCCGTTTGCACAGGCAGATTGCTTTAAAGCAGCTCCCATCCACTCACTGCCGGGTTAGCACCCTCTTGCGTCTGCAAAGGGAGCATGCTGGGGACAGATCATTGTAGTGAATGAGGCCCCCAATGCTTTGTCATGATTTTCACAAATTATTTTTGTATTTTGTGTGTTTGCATTTCTTTGTATATTTTGTAGTTTTGTATTTTGAAATGGTGTGAGAGGTTCACTTAACTTGAACATATTGTAGTAAAAAAATAAAAATCAACCACTGCTTACAACATCAAAAGTCTGTAGCCTTAGCTTTGCGGGTTCAAGTATGCACCGTAGGGAAAGCAGCAATGTGACCGCAGGAAGCCAAAATCTAGATCTATGATTCTAAATGGGACACAGCTCTGATCACTGGCCCACCATCGGAAAGTGATACTGTGTGGGTTTGTTTCCCCCTTTTTTGTTTTTGGTAGGGGGTCTGGGGGGGTCGATCTGGTTTAGGGACAACATAAATGCAAAATAATCAAATCAGAACGACTACCCATTTCTCAATCCGTTATTTTACAAAAGGACAAGTGTGGCACTTTCTCTGTTACCAACAGCTGAAAAATAGAAAAGTTCACCATATATTTCACATATACCAATATGTATTCATCATATTAAAAAAACACCTAAAAACAATTAATATCACTAGTGTGTCTTTAAATCATACGCACAATTATTTCAAATGAGTTCTATTGACTTCATGTAAACACATTAGCAACAAGTGAGATTAGCACGTGATAGATTTGTTGTATGTACAGATTTTTTCCAATTATTTGTCTTTTTTTAGTCACGTTATTTTTTATCTTGCATTCCATTTTTCACAAAGACCTTTCTTGTGGTCTTAGTTTATCTTGGTTTACTGTTTAAAACCACAGGAGTTGTCTACTTATGTTCATATGTTTCGGCCTTTTCAAAACAATATATTATATGCTACGCCTAGCATCTTTGTTTGATGCTGTGGCCATCTTCTGGACAAACAGTATTTTTTGCACAGCAGAGAAACAAAACACATAGACTCTTAAGATGTCATCTCACGTATACTGTTGTTTCAAGATAAGTCGGATTGGAACGTCATTATTTAGATAGAATTGGGACTCTCTTATTCTTCCCGTGTAGTTTCATCCCTCTCTTTGATTTTATCAGAGATTATTGAATGGCGACTGGTTATGTAACGTTTTGTGATTAATCTTCACTTGAAATTTTCACATGGTTAAATGTTTTTTTTCCTTTTTTTTCACCATGGGAAAGCCAACACTAGTTCTCTCCCTGTGCATCACAGTCTCAGCCCTGAAGAATAGGTGACTATTTGCGCTAATTCCGAAGCTATAGTATCAGTCCCACGCTGCTCCTTTGCAATGAGAACTTCTGTCTGGACAGAACGAAAGAATCTATCATTATGTACGAAATCCTGCTCGAGGTAAATGATCAATCTGCTGACATTACAGCCAATGTTTGTGCTATTATAGACTACTCAATGCTGTCAATATGGAACTATCACTGGTGGTAAATACCACTGGGGGTAAATGATGAAATACAGCTGGTTGAAAGGCATATTTTTCTGCATTTAACTAAGTTAAAACATTCCAGAATGGCATATATTATTGCCAGTGGTTGAAAGAATATCCAGCCATAATATATTTAAATTTCTGGGGTCTCTACGTTCTCAAGCTCTGACTGGCGCTAGCTGGTTCAAGACGGGAGACCGCCTAAGTGTAGGTAGAGATCTTGCACGGTCTCTCGCCACCTCCCTCTCTCAGGGTCCTTGTTCGTCTGCCTTCCAACCCAAACCTTTCTCTGTTCTCAAGTAGCATTGCGCTTTACGATTGGATGGCAGGTAGTATACTCTTACCGCTGTGGCATTTAAATCACAGTGATAACTGCAGACTGGATTTCTTCACCAAGTGGTACTTTCTCTGGACAATACTTCATTGCCAGAAATAATTACCAATTGCAGGTGGGGATATTCCAACCACCTGATCCACAAAGATAGGTATGGTGTCTTGGAACCCGAGGCACTGCGCTTTCCTGTTGCTCAACAAAACCTCCACAATATAGTAATATGATGGGGTACCTCATTTTACATAATGGTGAAATAAAACTTCTTAAGATGTACATCTGTCTGTAGGTTAAGGCACCCTGTCACTTTCCTCAGAAAGCATGGCTTAGGGTATGGGTGGCAGCAGTCAGCTGTCGGCAAGCAGAACGTGTTAACTGACATCTTAATAAGTGCTTATGATTTAATAGCCCGACTGTGATGTCAGAACTAGAGTATCAAGAAATGATATGTGTGATAAGATCTCCTGAACATCGCAAACATATTATAAGTCACTCCATGGACATATCACGCCACTGAACTCGAAGGTAACTAGCAATATCGTGTTTATGTGCAGTTTGGGGGTGTTTGAGTTCATATAATGCACGTTGACACCATCACCCTTTTAATCATGTCTTCCCCTGATACCGTCCACCTTTAAGTCGTCAAATGACGTAGCTTATAGACACATACATTCGTAGCTTGAAAAGTGCTGCAAACATGTTGCGCGGTTCAATAAAAATCACCTCAGAGCGGGATTGGTGATGTCAAGTAAGTGGTAAAATGAAGCAAGCGTCTCGCTCTCCGCCGCTGAACACCAGCAGAGCCATCACCGCCAGCCACGCGGGGATTATTGCAACAGGGCACTCCAGTAATGCGTTTCCTTAAAGCTAAATGCCAACAGCCTCATACTCGAGTGAGGAAACAATGATCCATGCACAGAAACATCAACTAAACGCTTCCATTTTCTTTTCCCATGCACCCCATTGAGGCGGAAGCCTAAGCAGAGGATGTGACGTGTGGCCATCACAGGAAATATAAACATATTTTCAAAATGAAATGACCTCAGTGTTGTTTACATTTTCAATCTGGGCGAGAGGAAGTCAGGATGAGTTTCATTTGTGCCCACCATCCACTGACTTTCGCAATAAAATGACAATCAAACATTAATTTGCACTATGCACCTCCGTTTCTGGTCTCCTTCCATAGAATGTTATCATCCCCTGCTATGCAAATGAAGGGGGCGCGAGGCTCAGCGGCTGTGATTAGATTCTTGCCTATGGAAATAAAATTACATTTTTGACAAGTGATGTGAAATCCCTCTTCCCTCATACAAGCAGCAATAAACTGATACGCTTTGATTTAAACCAATATTGTGTTGGTTTAATAATAATACGGACAAACTGAACATATTGTGTAGGCACTACAATGAAACAGGTTCCTAGATTTCCCATTGGTAATGCAGCTAATTGCGTGACTTGTATAAAGCATGCACGTCTAATTTGACTGTTTTCAAATGTTGGCTGTTCTCAGACTAAACGGTATTGCAAAATGCTACTTTGAGCATTTATCTCCTTAAGTATTTGTGAAAATATGAGACGACAATATGTACTCTCCGCGTGGAGCTTGCTACTAATGGGCAACACATGGATTTGTCTAGAAACAGGAAAACAATAACCCACACAGGGACCAATTCTCACTTACACGGAAAGGGTAAATCACACACAACTATTTTGTTGGTTCCAATCATAAAAGGAAGATGAAGAAATGCTTGTCCGGGCAGAACTGGGCCAGGTGCGAATTCTGCATTTGTGGTGCGTGGTGGGCGGGGGTGTTGAATATTCTGCAGTGCAACCCTCATTCACAAAGGATGGCCTCTTCCATTTCCTCCCTCTGCGCCTCTTTACCCTACGTCTGGTCTGCCTCGTCTGGGCCATAATCCTCATTGCTAAAAGTGGCCGTTTCAGACTGCTGCCCGCATGCCGGTAAAATTGCTCAGTTGGTTAAACCCTCGCTACTGTGATCTGTGTGTGATCCGCAGGTCGCAGGTTCGAATCAGGTAAGGCAACCTCAGCTTTTCATTCTCCCGAGGTCGGTAACTGAGCTCCAATTAAATATGTTCTCTGTAAAACGCTTTGACAAAAGCGCGCGTCATAAAACAACACATCCTTATCATTGCAGTGAATGGACTGAGAACGCCCGACCCTGCTCCTGAAATGTAAAATATGCAAAGCTCTTTATGGTATGAGACTTTTAAAAATCCTACTATTTTCACGTGGGTGGGGGACTGTTCACAGGGCTCCTTATCAAATCTAAGTATATGTGGGGCTGCTCCAAACCTCGAGAGAGAGGGTTGTGCGTGAATACTTACACTTTCTATGCATACAGTCCCTCTCAGTGAATCGGGGGACCTGCCTGCTAACAAAGCTTTCCACAACCTGCACCCAGTTCTACTTTTTTAGGAATTAGCTCGATTGAAATCGAGAACGTCTAGTATTTTTCAGTCTCACGCAATCAGGGGTCGATTAGGAACCAAAAAGAGGCCCTGGAAATAATTGTCAAAATGGCCCCAGACACAACCAAATTCCTGTGGGCGAATTTGGAAATATCACACAAAAGAGTCCTAGGGTGCAGAGGCCTACCGGGAAATCTCAAGTTACCTATAGGCCACTCCACCGCTGCCCGCATTCATGGATAGGAGCATTCTCCTGCAAACGTTTCCATGATTCCTTAAACATTCATAATGTTTTGAGCAATTTGCCAAGAGTATGGTTTGCCGAAAAAACACAGATATCAATACAAACCTTACCATATTTTTTTGACATTACTTTGTTTTCAGTTATCTTTATCTCAACTTGGTTTGTATCCTTCCATGATTGTTTTTAAACAACCATTCTTCCAAACCACGCTTTCTATACTTGGTCAGAGATGCTAGAAAGCAAAGTTGTTGAGTTAAATCTGTATTAGCACCCGGGTGGAGGGTGGGTTCAGGTGGCCTACCAGCCAATCAGGAAGCTCAGAATGGGGCCTTTACCTCATGCTCCTCACCACTTGGTGTTCGTGGTACTTCCCTGTCATGGTCAATAGCTGCCATGGAAAGGGAGAAGGGACTACTTGAAGCTCCATTCTCCCTTTGAATGGCGTCCATCTAATGCTTTCGACACTGGAGGTTTATTGCTTAAAAACACTATGGGGGTCATTACGAGTAGAGCAGTAAGGGGTTAACGGTGCCAGTAAAGGTGCCTGAGCCATCAACGCTTTAACGCCCAAATACGAGGTCTCCTTGCGGGACCGGCTAAGGCCGCCTGGTAAAACCAGGCATCCTTAGCTGGTCCCGAGAGGAGACCAGAATGCTAACAATGGGCCTGTTATTAACAGGCTCATTGTTAGCATGCTTCCCATTCCTATTGAGCCCTATGGGGGCTGGAATGGGAATGGGGATGTACTGGGTCCAGGTTCCTTGAATGAGGAATTACCGGGCCCTCCAAGGTTGGAATGGCCTGGTAAATCCTTATTTAAGGAACCCGGCCCTGGCACCCGGTAAGGGGGTAGCCATGCCGCTAATAGCTGCATGGCTACCCCCAACTCTTAATGACCCCCTATGTAGAGCTTGTGCTGTGCTTTTAGAGATCATAGATGGGATGGTAACTTTAGAGAAATCCATATCCCAACTAACAAAGTAAAAGAAGCCCAGCTTCTCCAGGTTTTCATTGACAAAATAGGCCTGATGGCTGTCATGCCACAGTCATCCAATCTGGAAACAGGTTTCTGGATCTAAGCAAAGGAGATCAGGTATAAGAGGATTTAAAAGATTAAAGTACCAATGGATAGAGGACTTCAACTAAAGGATAAGGGGCAGCAGATTACAGACCGCCCAGGGCAGTCCAGCATCAAATAGCTTTAAGATTTGGAAAAGATAACTAACACAAGGTGATCACTGTGCACAGAGATGATAAGAGATTTCAAGAAGCTAGCGCATAAGAAGAACTTGGTAAATCAGGATGCTAAGAGGGAGTTGGAGCTACAGTGCCTTAACAAGTGTCCAAACAGCTTCATCGGCAGGAAGCCGGAGTGCCCACTCAATAGAGAATCGTTCCTTTGACATTTGAATGGGTGTGCAAAACATGTGTTTTTCCAGCTGAGTCACACTTGGAACACGCATGCATGATACACAGTGTGCACTAGGACTGCTGATGATCTATTGTTAGATCACATCATCATGGGATCAATCAGTAAAAGTATTCAAGTGGTCATGCCACTTGTCTTCTAAATAGTAGGCCTCATTACAAATGTTGCGATAAGGCAACAAGGGTGCTGGTAGTGCTATTGGCGTTGTTGTTAGAACAAACGAAAAAAGCCGAAATGGCGGGCACCGCCTTAGTTTCTATTATTTGTGTTCAATAAACAGCGAACTCTTAGTTCATTTAGAGGTGCAGACCGAGAAAAAACCCAGAGACACCTGGGAACATAAACAATCTACTGCAGAAAGCAGGGTGTGTCACACCTTGCTAATCGGTCGCTCTCTCTTTGTGTGCCTCACATAGAGGTTACCATTATTTCTTTATCTCATATATAAATCTTATTCCGTAATCCTCAATTCACATTTCACTAGTATTTTCCGTCAATTTTTAATTTGCTTGACTACTGTTAGTTATGACTCCATTTTAGTGGTGATGGTTTGTATTATTCAGGAAGATACCACACAACCTCGCTGGTTTGAATTCTATGAGAACTTTTATTGTAGCCAATGCACTGTTGCTTTTTGTGTTTCTTTTTTTCTCTCCACCTAAAGACATTTGGAATAATGGTATGTAACATATACTAAATTGTTTTGTTTTCTCTTTCTGTTTACTTATTGAAATTGTTACAAATTGTTTATATGCATGTACATGCTTGTAATGTTTGGAATCTTATCTTCGTATCTATTGTTACAAAAATCAATTTAATAATATTTTTAATGGCTAAAAAAGAGAACAGCCCTGATGAAGGAGATTGTATTCTCCGAAATGCATTGGCTACAATAAAAGTTCTCATAGAATTCAACCCTGCGTGGTTGAGTGGTATCTTCCTGAATAATACAAACCATCACCACTAAAATGGAGTCATAACTAACAGTAGTCAAGCAAATTAAAAATTGACGGAAAATACTAGTGAAATGTGAATTAAGGATTACGGAATAAGATTTATATATGAGATAAAGAAGTAATGGTAACCTCTATGTGAGGCACACAAAGAGAAAGCGACCGATTAGCAAGGTGTGACACACCCTGCTTTCTGCAGTAGATTTGCGTCGTTGTTGCCATGCCGCAACATTACAAGTTTGCTCGCGGGGGCCGCTCTGCACGCCTGGTCAGACCAGGTGTGCAGAGCGGCACCCGCGAACAGACCAGGATGGTAGCAACGTTACCATTATGAATGGTACCGGTGCTACCATCCTCCCCATTCGCATTGAGCCCTATGAGGGCTCAAATGGGAATGGGGTGGTACCGGGTCCGGGTCCCACGAAGAGGAATTACGGGGCCCTCCAAGGTCCGAATGGCCCGGTAAGTTCCCTTTTGCGGGACCCGGACCCGAGTTTGGGGCTAGCCATGCCCTTTATAAGGGCATGGCTACCCCCAAACTCATAATGAGGCCCAGTGTATATTCAAAGTGGTTTACATTGAATAGATAGTGACCGTTATGAAACATACAATGAATCTGCACTGCAATGTGCCACCAGCGACCAGTAAACCAAGAAAAGAGAGATGGTGGCATTGACAATTCTCTCTTGCATGTTTCCACTGCCCTTTCCATTGGTTAGTGGAGGTTGCTCAAGGCTACCTCATCAAGTAGAATAGCAATGAATGCCGTAGACTGTACAGGTGGACAGGTGGACCTATAATTTCTTACATTTAGACTGATGAATGATGGTAAATCCAGTTCTCTATCCCTTTATTGTCTATCTGATGATGTCCCGCTGTGCATCCACCCGTGGCTACTTGGTGGGTCTCTGATCCGCACAATAGAAAGAATAATCAGACAAAGCATATCAGGAAATAAAAGGCGTGAGAAGCTATTCTAAAGGGTAGGTTGCCATTTGTTTGAATGGCATGCTGGATCTATATATGAGTGATCAGATTGAATATCAGGGCATGGAACAGCTCTAAAGTGCACTTTGCTAGTACTCCTAAACAAGATATGACCTAGATGAAAGCATGAGTGGTGATGGATGCATGATGATTAGAATGGTGTTGAATTTTGTTGTTACAGAAAACACATTCATACCTGTGCCTTTAAGTCAAGACGTCATTTTGTCCAGGAGGCTATTGGTATGTAAATGAGCTTGTGTATTATTTTTAATACATTGTACAAACGAAGCCAGCTGTCAGTGGGCATTTAAAGAACCTTTACAGAGTTAAAAAGGGGGATTCCAGAATGTGGTTCCTAGAACGTAGGGGATTGGGAGCTGTTTCTGCAAACCCTGGGGAATTGGGAAATATTTTTAGGGATGTGTTGAATATGTTGGTAGATGTTATTTAAAACTTCAGCCAAACCAGCTGGTTTCACTGAATCATTAAACATCGAAACTTCTAGGCCATTTAATGCTTCTTGGGCCTCCATTGTGTTTCTCCTTCCCTGGAGGTCTACATTTAAAGTTGAGGTGTTTCTAACTTCAGACACTATTAAGGAAACACCTGGCGGGTTGTGGGGGCATATATGAAAGCGATTCAAATGGCGATCTATGACTCCATCACAGAGGTAATGAATAATCGGGCGCTGGAATGTATTATTGGCGAGGACTTCAATTCTCCTTGTATTGATTATCCCCCAAACGAAAAAGGTGAGGGGGTTGAACTCAGGCCAAGGAAAAGAAGCGCTGTACATCCACAGATTTAGCATGGTTGTGGCCTGCCTTTTGTTTTGATTTGGGGATGCACATGTTTAACAGAGCCATGAAGGGTGATATCCCGACTGCCTAGACCTGGCACAATACAACCCTCCAATTGATTATTGATTATGTTTATAGGAATATGGCTCTGTGTAATGTTTAACAATTATGCCATGCTGCAAATTAAGATTAATAATCATTACATGAAAATGTTAGATCGAGAGAGGGTGGGGGAGGTTAAAGTGAACATGGCGCAGAACAAAATCTGATGGTTGGATAGAAATATAGAGGTAGTTACAAAGCATATGAGAGGTTTGGAAGCAGTCGATATACTTTCATACCCCCAAATCAATGTATAAAGTGGCTCACCTCAATCACAACTTATTTCTTGTGTAGAGAACAAGGAGGTCTGTTGAGGTTGGGGAATACGTACATTCACCGATATGATAAAAGTAAAACCCAACAAAAAATACCTTTAGACAGGAAATCAGAAAGGTAAGCAATCAGTTTAATAATAACGGGGTGAAATTTGATCAAATCAGGAAGGTTAAGAATAAATATTGCTCCTTGTTAAAATGGTATCACCTCTCATGCCAGATGATAGTTTGGAGGGATCTTTACGAAGTAATTCGTAAACATGACACAAACAGCTTGTGGCTCCTTTTTTAACAAGAATGGGTTTTATTAACAGTCGCTTATAGCTAACCCACTTGCCAGTAAAGATTGGGATTGCCATTTGGTTAATGAATTTTCCACCAAATGCCCATTTATTCCATCGTGTTACCATTCATTAAATCTGTCTTTTGACAGGGACAATTTGGTTTGCATTGTAAGCAAACTTAAGAAATCCTGAGCGCCGGGTCCGGATTGCGTTTTGAAAGTCTTGATGCATGGTAATACCGAACTCTGTGCAGACATTTTGCTAACCCTGTTTAGATGAATAGTAGCAACTAACCAAATTTCTGATTCTTGGAGGGTATCCGATTCCATACCCAGTTTTAAGCATGGAAAAATTGATGATCCCTCCAACTATGGGATATCATTATTAGATGGCCCAAGTAACGTTTTTGTCAAATGCCTTTTACAGGAAATGGTTACATGGATTGATGAAAATCATATTCTTAGCTATTTCCAGATGGGATTTAGAAAAAGTCTCTCAGCAAACTATAATGTATTCATTCTTAATTCACTGATTAGACAAGCCCTTCATAAAACGTACCCACCATGTATTGGTTAATAAGGGTTTTGTAACTGACATATGCTGATGATTTGTACATTTGTGCAGTTGTGTACGAGAGTGATAGAAATAAAATATAAATTTGGCTATTTTCGACACTACCTATGTCGGCTTATATAGAAGTGCACATGCAATGATTGAATATGCAAACAGAATAATCAGGTAATTATTGGTGATGTTAAGAGATATAAGCAATGTATCGTGACAACAGGGGGTGTTCTGCAGCGTGTGCACAATTATTGTTATCTAGGATATGGGGTTGAATCTATCCCTAATGAGCCCTGCGGGTTTAAGAAACTTTATACAATACCCAATGCAATAATATTATCCATAAAGAAATGTGTTTTGCCGAGTGCAGGTTTAAGCTTGATTGGGATGGTCACACTTTACCAGCAAAAACTGGTAACATGTATTTCATATGCACTGGAATGCTTGTTTTTTAATCACGATCATTGGGCCATTTGGCTGGAGGGACATATTTGGGTCATATCCTGGGTTTGTCTAAAGCCACACCAATACAGGTTATACCAATTGAGCTGGGCCTAAGATCTTTGAGCACGATTATTTGTCTGAATAGAGGAAATCTATTTATACAAATAATGTGCAATGAATCATGTTCGGTTTTGAGGTTGATCAAGGCCAAACTAATTGGGGGCAATAGTGGTTCTGTTAATGAATTCAGAGTTAGAAACGAAGACTTTTTTGCTAGAGTGTCATGGTGTCCAGTCTGGTCAGATGGCTTGGGCTCTCTGTTAGTGTCATTCAAAAGGAAAACTTTAGAATGGGAATGGGACTGGACCTGTTGCTATGTCCGTATCGGAAAGTTATCCTCGTTGTCTACCGACTCCAAGCAATTTTTCCCCTTTCGCACGGGCCAGAAATATATATACATATATATTTCTGAGCCCGGTACCTAAGCAATTGTATATGCTGTTGAGGTTAAATAAACTTCGAGTTATGGAGGTTAAAGGGGTATGGTTGTATCTTTCAACTGAAGAACGAGGTTGTTGTTTGTGTAAAGGTTTGGGAGTTTCCGAATCGCTCCGACACGTTCGTACATTCTGCAGATGTATGATTAAGCATTATGTTAAATACTATATGCTTTTTGCTGCCAGTCTACAGGATCTACAGCGGGGGAGTTTTTTGGCTGCACTTCCTCTGCAGATATTGTTGAAGCAGGTCCATTGCACTGATTAAGGTGTGCAGGCCTTTTAGTTTTAACTTTCTGGTTTGGATGCAAAGAACTGCTAATCTGTGAATTATGTATTTTGTTTATGTGCTAACTGCATTGTATAACTTAACCTATAGGATGCAGGAGGCGATAGATAGATGCTATTATTGTGAAGCTATTTTACAGTTTTTCTGATATGTATTTTATCTTTTTTCTTTAAAAAATGAATTTTAAAATGAATGTTAATGTTGCATTGTAGATATCTGATGCTATTTTTGTGAAAAGTTCGTAATGAACTATTCCACAATATTCCACAATAAAAAGACATTAAAGAAAACAATTGCTCAGGAAAATCCCAATAAAGTTATAGTACTTCTTTAGTTGATGGTAACAAACGGCCAGTTTCTTTGTTTGAAGGATTAACAGATGTTGGTGTTTCCAAAAATAAAAATGAAGCTTTTAAAATGACAATTGGCTGGAGGTGCTGAGAACATGTCTCTGGGATTTCTAGCTTTCCCAACACCCATGTGTGGTGAGGCTCCAGTATAACTAGACTGTGCTAATCTCTGGTGTTCATCCTTATGTCCCTCAATTCTGAGGTTGCACCCATGTTGGGTTGCTTTGAGATACTGCTATCTCACATGGGTGTGGACGCCCTTTTTTATTTGACTTTATTAATACAATTATACAGGTAATTCCATCTCAGTAAGGGAAACCTGCTAATTCTTTTTTTATTTTTAAATTGTATTATTGTGCAATAGTTCATTAAAAACGTTTAACACATAGTGAGTAGGATAGGAAAAGGAAAGACTAAACCATCATGAAACATAATACAATTGTAACAGGAGCTACAACGTTAAAAGGAATTCATCAGAATTATAAAATCATGTAACCATACAATGTAGCATACCATCCATTTAGATAGACATAAAAGAAAAGGAAAAATAGAAGCTAAACTATTTAACATACCAAAGTATCAAAAATAAGTTTGTGCTTCTTTCCATATTGCACAAGCTGCAGATGATATAACAATAGACTCTAAAGTAGACCAAAATTGGTCGCCTCGCATATCCTCAATCCGTGATACATAATCAGTAGAGCCTTTCACATAATGTTTTCTTAATATTATACAATCAGTTAGTATATGGCGACAGGTCTCAACGTTGACATGACCAAGTCGACATGAACAGTCTCTTTCTTCTGTTTTTCCCCATTTGGTGATATAGTCCCTTGTGGGCAGGATGCTGAACCGTAGATACAATATAAAACCTTTAAGTTCAATAGAACAGAGATTTACAAGATAGCTACAGGGTTTATACATTACAAAAGACTGATGGGAGAACTCACTGTATCTTTTCTTGGTATGCAAAACTTCAATATTGCTTTCCATATCCCTCAATTTGGCTTTCTTTTTTATAACCATTTCATAGTAAGGTACAGCAATGCATATGTCATTGGGCCTCATTAGGACCCTGGCGGAGAGGGTGTTACGCCAGCGTAGTGCATGGCGTACCTCTCCGCCATACTACGAGTTCCCGTAGCGCCATGGCGGCCTTTTCCGCCTGGTTTTACCAGGCGGAGAAAACCATGGCGCTACGGGACCTCGTTGTTAATTACGCCACCGTATTTTACGGTGGCGTAATTAACTCCTTCCCCACTCCCATTATACCCTATGGGGCAAAAATGGGAATGGGGAAGGGCAGAATGGGGATTGGGGATTTACCGCTCCGCCGAGGTCGGAATGGGGCGGTAAATCCGCCAACCCCCATGGCGCTATCGGCGGCTTTCCGCCATGCTTCGCGGTGCATTTAGCACCGCGAAGTCCGCCTGGGTCCTAATGAGGCCCATTGTCAAGACCAAGCAGCTCTATATATGTCAGAGAGGAGTGTTTAAGCTCTGCAACAAACCCGTTAATATCAGCTTTTTCCATCTTTAGGCCCAGCAGTTTCAACAAGCGATTAGAATTGAAATTGGGCTGCATGAGTTTGGCAAAGAGGAAAACTCTATGAACCTGTCACTATAACAATAGCGACATCTGGCGAAACCTGCTGATCCGACCTCCCTTTCATATGCTCCATGCCAAAAGCATATTGAACACATGATCTGCAGTGCCTGCTCTCCTGTGGCACAGAGCAGGTTCGGTGGTCACGGGTGCCCATTTGACAGCTGCAATTACAGTCAAGCCACTCATCACACAGGCTGCATTAGGACATGCACACCTGTCCAAAAAACTACTTAACTATGAGAGTTGCTATCCTGGTGGCACTTTCGACTTTAAATATAAGCCATACCTGAGTTTGAGGTATGGTGGGTGGCATCTCTCACAGTTATACAAGCCACATCAAATTGATATCACACATGTGTCAGCCCTGTTATCCCGGTTCATATGTGGAAGGGTTATGTGTATTTCCCCCAAGGCAGGCTATATATGCTGCTGCCAGCAAGACTTTAGCCTTGGGGATTGCCTCTATTTGTTCCTTTGCAAGGTCAGGTAACACCTTTCCCAGAGAGACAGCCAGTCTACAGTAAACTGTTCTGGGAACAGGAATCAGAGGGCACACCCATACACAAGTGGGGTAGCCTCACACCAGGGTATTGCAGACCACAAATAGCATTTAAGCCTTTTGAGAAGGGAAAGGGGTGGGGTTAGTGTAAACAGAGGGAGCCCCATCCAGCTAGAGGAAGGTTCAACCATCTTGTTTGTCACTTCTTCTATCTTTCCTCCCTGTCCCCGCCACTTCCTGCAACACAATGCAGTTTGGGTGTGATGTCAGAAGCTAAAAACAACTTGTTCCAAGATCAGGAATTGGACCCTTAAAGCAGGCTTGCTTTTGACCAACTACCTATAGAGTTTTGCTTTTAAATTAAGAGGTCTACTACTCCTTTTTTGAATCATCTCTGGACTTCAAACCTTCAAGAAGATTTCGTTGGACCTGGTTGAGATAGCAGCCACTTCCAAAGCCCTCCAGTTGTGAGGTGAAGACAGGTAGTCCAAGGCAGAGGCAGCTTTGTCCCCTAACCATCCACAGGGCACATTGGGGGTGACCTGCTGCTGGAGCAAGAACAGCATCTCCGTCAGTCACACTGCTGCCCAGGACATCACCATGCTAAAGGACTCCTAAAGGTGTGTGCAATACTCCCTCATGATTGGGATCCCGAGAAAATTACTACTCTTGCCGCTGAGACCCTGGAGTGGTACTCACAGCTGCTGAGAGTCAATACATCCAGGATTCCTGTACTTTCACAGTTGAACTGCTGCACACCATCTTTCAAGCGTATTCAACATTATCTGAAGCAACAAGACCCTCAGGAACTGCATTTGGCACTCACTGACCTTTGGACTACAGTTCCGCCTGACCAAACAAATTTGCTACTGTACTGCACCAGCTGAAGCAGAACTGCTGATCGATACACCTATCTCTTCATCGCCATACTAGTCAACGATTAAACCTACCCTGGTGTTCTCTCCGAACCATGTCCTTGGAGCCCCTGCATCAACATGGTGCACCTGCACATCTTGTCACCAGCTTGACCACCATCAAACCACGACCACTGAACTAGTGACCTCCATTAACTGCATCGCTTGAGCAATGCTTTGAACAGCATTCTTCCATTCACCCCCACCTCGACATCTGTTTGATGCTGGTGTACCATGACTGATGCATCTTGAATTGAATGGAACCACTGAACAGCACTGAGACCCCTGATTCGCCGTTTTTGAACAGTCAAGAAACTACAAAGTTATTACAGCCTGTTTACTGCCCCTCTGATCCATTTTGGTCCCTAGCTAGGATAAAATAATCTGTTTTTGCAACTCGAGAACATATCCCTTTTGAACATTGTGCTTTTTCATACCTTTTCTCCCCCTGCCTCATTACCCAGTGTGCCACCTCTTGCGATCTTACCTACCCTGTGTTTGTGTTCTTTCTGCAGGGGTGGGCTTTTGTAGTGGTTTCTATTAGATTATTGTTGCATATATTCTGTTTAATTAGAGAATGTATTTTTTCTAGAACCATGATTGGGCATTCCTTTATTATGGACTATTATACATCACTGTTTGGGTTGCTACTGTGTCACGTCCACAAAAATGTATGCGCCTACAGTATAGTCTTCTCTATGCTGATGCTATCACAAAAGTCACAGGAGGTTCATCTCTTAACAGTAGCTGTATTATCACCTTTCTGATTGGGTTGACTCTTGGTTTGTAGAAGTGTGAGGGCTGAATAGGCGTGCTTGTTACAGCCCATTCTTGTACTCCTGCAGTGTCCACTACACAAGATGGGTGTCACTTCTTACTTGTAGATCACAAAGTATTGAACACGCTCCGAATCCAGAGGCATCTGCACAATCACATTCTGTTTTTATAAATAATTCTGAAGCCCCCAATCTAGGGCAGTAGAGTGTGGCCACTTTTTGGTATAGTGTGTTCATCTATTTAAACAGCCTATTGCATAGAGGCCAAAAATGTACTCCATTAGATTTTTCAAAAGGAAAGATATGGGCACTATAGAACGAGAAAAGCTATATCCTTCTTTGTAATTACCTTTCCCTTTCAGTACTTTGGCATTATCATCTATCAGTGTGTGCCTTTTGTAAAAGGCTAGTCACGTGAAATTGCTGATGTATTACACTAGTTGTAGGGTGCATGAGCCAAATAGGTCACACTTTATTAGAGGCCATTTATTCTGTGTTTTGGATCTCACTTATTCTCACAGAAGCCATTTTGAACAATAGGGAGATCTATTGTCTCGGGAGGATAGCTCAGGGGCAACGCGCTCGCCTTGGAAGCAAGACGACATGGAGCAATACAGGTTCAATCCCAGGCTCCGTGCTTAGAAACCTCTCGGAATGAAACGCTTTATAAATAACCCCTCATATCTAGGAGGGGGAAAGAGAGCAGAAGGAAGCTGTATGTCAATAAGAATATGTGGGCATGGAAAGTTCCTCTGAACTTTATATAACTAGTTTCTAGTTGGAGAAGCAGTGTGAATGAGTACCAGAGGGAAGATCTTTGGTGTTGGAGCGTTCTACCCCCAAAACACACACACACATACACATTGGTTGAGAGGTAGTCACCAGGCTCGGGAAGTTGATCCTTCTCGTGGGAGAGTCTTGGAATGCTTTTGTGAATGCTTGTGAACTGCGAATGAGGTATCATAGGATATGATCCTTCATTTAAATTTCCGGTTTTGCAATGTTTTACTCTGGTACTAAGCGCTTTAAAACAATAGACAAAAGATAGACAGGGAGGATAAGTGAATTGCCCCGCACAGCTGGCTGGCGTGTGAAATCCAGGTATCGAACTTGGGTATCCATGCAGTGCAACACTAATAGTGTAAAACACAAGATGTGCATGGACTCTGTAATGCAACCGTTATGAATCGTCTGAAAGCCACTTGCAAGCCAATCCAATCAGAGACTCTATTGCATCCCGAATTCCTCAAATCCCTGAGGAAGGCTAGATGTAGGCTGCGTGTTTACACGCATTACAGTGGTTTTATCTTGTAAAACAGGTTTTTGACTATTCTTTTCAGATAAAGGCTTCTAATGGGCCATGCATTCTGTAGTTAAGCCCATTCCCTATTACAGTAAATAATTCATAACTAAGGATGCCTCTCACTCGGGAGCATAATCATGAATCCGGATGAGTTTAAAGCCTGTGAATTATTTAAATTGATGAATGTCTATTCCAAGCAATGGTGCCAGTTCCGCAGAACAACAAGAGCGATTGCGCATTTCTTTCATGTACTCGAAATGCAGATTTTGTAATTTGCATTCTGACACTGAAATACTCACCAAGGAAGATTTTTTACTTGAAATAAATAGACCTAGCTCATGGTTCCCATTCCCACTAACTCCCCAGACTGCATTTGATAGCTGGAAATTCCCACTGTCTTGCGCCTGGTCTAAGGAATGTCACTCGAAAAAAAACATTTGACCCACACAAGTAAGACAGACAAAGCTGGATTCCTGATTTCTTATGTCATTTACATGGTATTTGTTCACACACACACACACACACACACACACACACACACACACACACACACACGCCACTGGCAGTGATGTTGCCTGTGGACAGCTGGTTTGCATTGGGTGTTAGATGCGGCCTGTTTGTACGAGGACACACTTGGCCTATAGTTCGGGAGCAGGGCCAGGGGGCAGGTGTACAGTTATTGTCGATAATTGTTGTCGTCATAACACCTGTCAGCAGGAATGCCCAGTATGGTACTGGGTGGTGGGATTTGGGTAAACCCGTGTTGTTTGTGCATGGCGAAGGTGTGTCTGTATGCCTGTATGGTGTGCAGACTTGTTGCGTGTATTTAAGTGGCTGTGAGACGCATACTTTTCATATTAAAATAGTTATAACAATGAACAATGGAAGTAAAAAATACTGGCCTGAAAAGAGTAAAAAAACGGTGAACTAAACATGGACAAACAAACATAAACACGAGTGGCATATTGTATGATGAAAAAGGAAACAGGATACGAAAATGATGTAATGAAGGAACATACCATAAAATAAAAAAGGCACACGCATACAAGAATCTCACATGAAAAACACCAAAACACAAACATTCTCTGCAAAACCCGATTGAATTTCATAACACCATGTTGTTATATAGCACTGTAGCACTATATCCGGCACTAATGCTATGTCTCTGCAGTCTAAAAATCCGCTTTATTATTGCCCACTAGACAGATGCTCGGTGTATACGACTCTGAAGCATTCCAGTTCCTGCTGGGCTCCTGCTGGGCTCCATCTTGGCGAAGTGCTAACAGGTATCTCACAAAATTAGCAAGTGCTGCTGACTTTAAAGGGGGATCGCCTCCTCATCATGACTTCAGTCTTCATGGGGACAGTGGACACGCTGTGACCGGGTTCTCTTGTTGCCTTTTCTTGCATTTTCTCTTCAATGTATTCATATGTTCTTGCCTTGGCTTCCTGCATTTCACTTTATTTCCATTGTTTCTTCCTGGACTTTTCCTTTCTTTCTGAATCCTTTTTTCATCCATCTCACATGTAAACCCTCCCTTTTTCTTGGCCTCTTCCATAGCCTCCCACTCCTTCCCACCTACATGATTTTGCTGCTGTCTCTCTGTTTCCATCTCTCTTAGGCAGAGAGCCATCCCACCCTCTTCTGGGCCATATGTCCCTAGCTGTTTTAAACCAGAGGCAATAAACAGTTTATTATAGAATCGATTAAAATCTTTTTATACAACTATTTCCGATATCAGGGTACATTTTATGTACAGGCATCAGGGACATTGATGGGGTCAGCAACGGCCCCTTCTTATGCCAACATATTCATGTATACCTTTTAAAAAACTTTTATTCTTGAACATCCACATTGGTCCAACAAAATACGGGTCTGGAAAAGGTATATAGATGACATTTCTGCTATCTGGTGTGGAACTCAACACACATTAACAGCCTTCTTCATTTGAATCAGGCACACACCCGTATAAAGTTCACTCTGGTAGTGGGGTCGCCTGGACTTAACTTCCTGGATGTCAATATTTCAATAATTAAACGGAAGGTTGTGACTACATTATACCGCAAGCCAACAGATTTCAGCAACCTGCTACATTTCTCTAGCTTTGACCCAAAAGCCATGATTAGAAGCCTTCCATACAGTCAGATGTTAAGACTAAAAAGGATCATTTCAGACCCATTCGTTTTAAACTGAGAGTGCTCTGTACTTAGCAATAGGTCCATAAAAAGAGGATACCTACAGGAGGTGATGGGCGATGCATTAACCAGATCGGGACTGGTTACTAAGGAAACTTTATTACATCCTAAGCAGAAGAGCAGGGATGTCCCTTTACTGTTTTTATTGAAATTCTCAAGACAGAGCTTCCAAATAAATAATATATTGAAGAAAAATTGGAACATTCTACAGCATGATGCTGTACTACATAAACTGTTTTCGACACCACCTATGATGGCCTACAAAAGAGGTACACATCTAAAAGACATACTGGTGTGATCAGAGAGACCTCAGAGGGACAGGCAAACAGTGTTGAGCAGAAGAAACAAGGGTACCTTTCCCTGTCTCTCGCGTAGCCACTGCAATAATGTATTGAAGGGTAAGAACATATCCCATCCACACACTGGCCAGAAAATTCCTTTACATGACTATGCCACGTGTGTTACTCCCGGTGTCATATATACCATTAAGTGTCCATGGGCTTTCTATACGTATGCCAAACAGTAAGACCTGTCCGAGAAAGATGGACGGAACATAAATCATATTTACAATGTAAAAACTCCACATCACCAGTAGCAAAACACTTCAATGAGCATAATCACTCATTTGAGCAAATGCAATTTATGGTATTGGAAGTGGTCAAACTCCCCCGTAGGGGGAGGGTGGAGGCTTTAACTCTCGTCTACTGCAAAGGGAAATGTTCTGGATTCATGGATTGGACACTGTACATCCCAGGTGGATGAATGAAGAATTTTGTTTAAACTGCTTCATTTGAATAATGTCCACTAGGTGGTGAGGTGCTGAAATCTGATGAAAAAATGTACATGTATGACATTTGGATATACTGTGACAAAAATGTGAGACTGCTCTGTTTGATATGTCTACTGTGGAATGACAATGGAATGGCAGATGACATTAAGTGCATGTGAGATTGATATGTTTGAGTACAGACAAACATGCACTGGGGTTTGGACATGTTGAACAATGAACTGTCATAAGTCATTGAGCAGTCGATCAGGCTAATGTGTTTTCCGATTTTTTGTGCAATAATCAATGAGCAGTATGTTAATCTGTGGCGTTATCTTTGAAGATCAATGGTCTGTAGTCCTAAACATATGCATGTACATCTGGTAAGTATATCACTTACTCGCCTATCAAACACTCAGAGTTTGTCAACTCTAATCAGCGTTAGGAAAATACGATTGGGTCACTATATCCAAGTTGAATTGCATTACTGTAAGGTTTACAGCGAAATAAAAATGGTGGATTAACATGTATAGAATTAGCAGTATTCGGGAGGATCCCCTTTTGTAGAATACAGAGATAAAATCTACCTAAATACACAGCCTTTGACATACCCTATTAGGGATACATCAAACCCGGGTTGGGTGTAGTTATGCATAAGATCAGGTCCCTTTGAAGATGGCGCCCATATTAAGGACATGTTGCTTATTCCTCTCACCGGCTGAACAGCCCGCACACTGAATGCTAGGGTTACTCCCACATGACTTCTCTCTCCCGTATGACTTGTAACTTGAAGGCCCTACACTTCTGCATCACTTGGTCTCCCTGCGGGCATGGTTTACTTGAGAACATGACCCAGTGACGAAGTGAAGGTAAGCATTACTTAATACATTAGAGGGTTACATGAGTGTCGATTGGGTACACTGCCCAAATGGGCATGATTTTAACAGTGTCTTCAATTTAAGAAATATGAGACGCATAGTAGTCTCGATTGCTTTACAGAAATGGTCATATGCAGTTTGTGAGCACACAGCGAGGAATGATTTTTGCTGAATTCCAGAAAGAGATGTTATGTGATGTATTGGAGAATTCTACACACTGAAGAATAGGAGTGATAGGTGAGATTAACATCACACTGTACACATTGGAATATTATGAGGCTAAGAGAATGCTCTCTACATAAGCTCCTTGTTACTCTTAGATCTTTGGTTCCTCCCTACAACCGAAATTGGATCAAACCCAAGAGGCCAGGTAGGACAGCTCTCTGTACACCCCCGACCAGTATGGGGGTAACCCACCATAAAAAGGCGTCAGCCACAGAGCATCAAATAATGGGTGCATGGACACGCATTGTTCTGATTTTTTCAAATGAAACACAATACACCATTGTTTGTTCACAAGTACACCATAATTCTTCTCTGTACACCCCTTGCCATGTCATCACAGCTGAGAGTGGCAACCTTTATAAGACTTTGATTAATTGGAATTGTAAATAATGGGAATGTATTTAAACTATTGAATGTACAAATAACATTGATATCCTAAATTGATCACTTTATATGAATCTTTTCCCTAGAGTGTGGTTTGCTCTTGAAGAAGGGGAATACATCCCCGAAACGCGGCAAGCTAAAATGTCGTCTTCGCCTCTCTGGAACACAACTGAATAAATATGGCAGGAACATTTCACCAGCATCTTTGTGTAATAAATATGTTATGAGTAATTCATTTGAAATATTGTATAACTCTTGGCTGATTTCAGAATTTGGGTGTGCAGGGGACTGGAGGGTCCATATATTGGATTCTTTTTTGGCTGTTTTGAATCAGAGGTTTAAACTCCAAAAAGATAGCTTGGCATGTTAATGCACTTGCTGTAGAATACTGTGTGCAACTAGAGGGTCGTGCTTCCTAAGGGACTGGCAGAGAGGAATGCAAGGTAGGGGAAACATTGAGAGAAGGAGGGGAAGAAAGGAAAGAGAGAGGGGAAGGTAGGTTAAGACATGGACAGAAAGAGGCCACGAGGTAACTGGGTTTGGGAAGGAGCGATCAAGGAAGGATGAATAATGGAGAAATCATGGTGTAATGCGTGGAAAGAGAAGAAGGGATGAGAGGGAGCCCCAGAGACTCTGCCCCATGTTGGCAGTCTTATGACACAGCAAAATGCTCCTTTAATTTGGGACATTGAATGTGTGCTTTGCAGCACACACAGTACAGGCTGCCTTTGGTGTCGCTATCAGGCCATCACTTCCCTCAGGCTTCTTGCAGTATCCCGCAACCTTCATATCACCTTGTTGCATCCTTTACTCTGGTTTGCTCTACATTATCACCCTGCCATCAAAGAGTGATTAATAGATTTCTAGTGGACACTTAGTGTTTCAGCTCCCCGCTGGCTGCCTGTCCATGATACTCTGCAGGTAGTAACTCCTCTCGCTGCATTCTTTTGACTTCATTTTAATTGATGTATTTTAGCAACCTAGCAATGCTTTGGATAGTTTTGCGATTGCTTTGATTATTTTGGTGTATATATGTGCCCATGTTGTCCAAGCTAGCAATATGCTTTTATTTCACATGCTACAGACAAGAATTATTTGTGGATTGTTAGGTGTGGCTGTCTGTCTAATGATGTCAGGGCAGGGGTTGGACGGGGGCAGATGGGGCAAACTGCCGCGACTGCATCATTGATCTATAGTGAGATTGGGCAGAGTTCAACTGCCAGCCCGCCAACTTCTGAACTTTGTCCTCTTCTGAGCGCCAACGCCACCGCTGGCACTTATAGGATCGCCCAGTAAATTGTTCCCATTTCCAGCACTGTGTCAGACTGTACAAAGAGGCAATGTCAGTATATGTATGCATGGATTCTTAATGCACAGAAATATCTGCACTTGGACCCCCAAAGAGTGTAGAAAGATGAAACCGAATCAGACACATTTGCGAACAACCCGCCACCGAACCGCTCAAAACAGTACCAGAAATAAACAACAAATGGCCAATCAAACAAGGGACAAACACATATTAACACAATCTGCGCAACTAATATGGCACCATATCTATCATCAGAAGCATCGGGACATGTGTTGGACCATGAATCAATCAGAAAGCTGGAAGTCAGACTGTAGTATCTCCTTCCAACATCCCACCCTAACCAACACCACATCTCACTACACACCAACACAATACTGAAAAACACTCCATGCCAAGCAATCATTACCTCCAAGCACATGCCTTGGATACACGAACCCAACTAGGACTGCTTCCAACTATAAAATAACCCGCCTTTCTCCTACCCTAACTGACACTTCACGTCACCAGACATGCATAATGCTAAAAAAAAACGAGCACCAGACATCTTTGAACACTACCTCAAAATAATTTCCTGGGTCGCCACACTAGCACTTGTACCAAACACAACTAAGGGTACACTTTGGTCTGGTATCACTGCCCAAAACCCAGAGAAGTGCCCAGTTTCTTCCTATCTGTATATGAAAACACAGCAGCAACTGCAACCTTGCTCCGATAACTGCCCAACGCAACCAACTGCATCCCATTCTCTTGATGGCTCTCAAACACTTTGGTAGAATTTGCCGTATAGAAACCTCAATAAACACAATGGTTGTGCCATCATTGGGAAGGACCACACAGAGCTCAGAGTAGGGTAAGAAGGCTCCACATTTATTCCCTACCACTTACAGGAGAACACTCTCTCCCTAATGAGTTCCCGTGAACGACTGAAAACCTGGGCACACTGCGGAGGGATCCCTTCCAGTTGGCAAGGGGCATAGAACAAGGCCTGTCAGACCAGGACAATAGCCATCAAACTAAGCACGAAGGGAGATGCATAGGGCAGCAGTGGCAGGAGACAACAATAGCATAAAGATGTTGAATTTTTTCATGAGTACTTGTGACACAACTATGACTCCCATGGCCCCGCAAAAGGATTTACAGTTCTGCAGCATGCGCAGGTTTGGCGTGCAGAGAAGATGAGGTGCATGTTTTTGAGTTGTCTGCCTTGGCATCTTCGATCTGCTCCCATTTTACAGTATGGCCTAGAGTGGGGTTATCTGTTTAAGGAGAGACGTTTATGTAGAATTCCCATAGAACATTACTAGTAAGGCAAGCGGCCTGTTTGAGTTTGGCACTTATGCTGGATTCTTTTTAGGGGAGAGAGAGAACACATACTTGGCCTTTTGATAGAGAAATAGCTGCACTGCTTCGATGCTAGGAAATCATCAGGCAAAAGGTAATTGGGGTTTCCTTAATTACGCAGGTGGGTTTTATTCCTTATCTGTAGGTGAATGTAGACAGGACGAGATATTATCAAATACACGTTTAGAAGATGGAGGAGACAATTGATGAAGGACTATAAGAAGGAGCAAACACACAATTCAATGAACGAAATTGTATGGTGCTCATCACTCAACAAACCATATCTAGGCACTATTCAACTTCTCCCTGAATAACTGACAAAACACAATGTGCCTCATTCCGAGTTTGGAGGCAGCCATGGTGCTGTTAGCACCATGGCTGCCTCCAAACCCGGGTCCGGTCTGGCTGAATGGGGATTTACCGGGTCATTCCGACCTTGGAAGACCCGGTAAGTCCCCATTCACTGACCATTCCGCATTCCCATTTGAGCCCCCTTAGGGCTCAATGGGAATGGGAAAGGCGCTAATTACGGGCCCGCAAATAGCAGGCCCGTAATTAGCACCCTAGTCCCTTAGCGGGACCCACAAAGGACATGTGGTCAGACCACACGTCCTTTGCGGGTCCCGCTAAGGGACATCGTAATAGGGTGGTAAGGGTTTACCAGCACCAACATCCTTACCTGGCCGGTAAACCCTTACCGGCCAACTCGGAATGAGGCCCAATGTTTTCAATGTCTTCTAAAAAAAAAAGAAATGGGAGGAAAGTGCAATAGGGCGATCCTCGTGAGGTGGGGGTTTGCATTGAGAAGCAAATTTTATTTCGGGACACCAATATCTGGGTGGCAGGTAGTTAACAGGATTCATTAATCGAAGATATCACTAATGTACTTGTTATAACCTATGCACGTATTTTCGAACCAAGAGCCCAGTTGTGATTAAGGCTTTTAAATACATAGCAATCAACCTTTAAAATTGATCAACATTCTGCAGGACGAAACCAGTCACATTATATCCTGCCCCTGCAGGCCATGACGCTTGCATGCATGGCGCTACAGCCTGTACGGCACTGAAATAGATATGTCCGCATCCACATTTGCTCCCGAACCATGCCTGTGTCTTGCTACCATTGAAATGGAAGCAATCCTTGTAACAGTCACATTTGACTGTATCCAGTGACACATAGCACAAACACACACATGCTTTTTATTTCCATGTGGATGCAATATGTAGGTCTGGCTATGTATCATCTACATATAGGTGGACAGCGAGAAGGTCTCTCAGATGCCACATGCAGACATTAACCGACAGAAGATTCTATCCGCTCCTGTTGGATCCCCACCTGGAGTGATTGCGAGTGATTGGACTTACCATGTGGGAGTTAAATGATCTGGGGCTGATTCTGCAAAAGGGAACTTACCCATTCCATGGCCAGAGCCTCCACCTCATATGGCTAGTGACCGTGCACAGACGATCCCCATGGCCTATGATATTGGATGCAGTACAGAGATCAAAGATGACAGACCTAGTTAAAGCAATCACTCAATTTCCCTATGATGTTTCACTAACACAGGGCTGTCTAAAAGGAGATTGCCAAGCAGGTTGTTTCTTGATAGGAATCAGGTTGAGTAGTTTGCAGTGTTCTCCTTATCGTGCCTCAACACTCATTCCCTGCCCAATCCAGGACTCCAATGATCTGATCTAATATAGGCCCGGGTTATTAAATTCCCCAGCTAGTTGTAAAAGAAAGAATTTCTCTCAAACTAGAATAAAGTTAATTCACTGCACTCCACTACGAAGCGGGAGCCTTACAGTTTACAGATGCACAATTCATGCGTCAACTGAGCACTCTTGCTGTCATTAGGTGGGTCATAATGAATACTATGGCAGGCAGACTCCAATGATCTGATCTAATATAGGCCCGGGTTATTAAATTCCCCAGCTAGTTGTAAAAGAAAGAATTTCTCTCAAACTAGAATAAAGTTAATTCACTGCACTCCACTACGAAGCGGGAGCCTTACAGTTTACAGATGCACAATTCATGCGTCAACTGAGCACTCTTGCTGTCATTAGGTGGGTCATAATGAATACTATGGCAGGCATATTTCAAAAACAATTTTCCCGAGTTTTTATTTTTTTTAAACATGCTGGGGAGTATGGTAATTGAGCCAACTGTATGATAATCTAATTTACATTAGTTGTAGAAATGTCTGCTTTACAGAGCGCAACATTCCAACACATAGATGGAACAGCAGAAATGACATGTTCTGGGTGGAAAGTTAATTCTCAGCTAGTTCAGTAAGTGCCCTGTTGCCAATTGTATCAAGCATCACTGCCCAAGTTCTAGTCTAAGAACTCTGGAGATAATGACCTGGGGTGTCTAGGAGTTCACTGTAGATGTTAACTATTTTACTTTCTTGCTATTTGGAGCATGGGTGTAATTGTAGGGGGGGCAATGGTGTTTGTCCCCCCAACATTCGTGGCACACCATTTTGTCCCAATCATTTGGCAGGGGCCCCTTTCATTTAGATGTCATGTGGCCCCAACATTTTCGGCAAAGTTACTCCACTGATTTGGAGGATCAACCTGACTTTTCATTGCAGGTAACTGTTTGCAGTGACACAGGATTGGAACTCGTGTAGCAGGACCTTAATAGATCGACCAAATCATGATCCCAAATGATCTCGAGACCACAGAACTTCTGCAAATACAGCTGTTCATTCAGGCTGAAAATGAATGAATGCATTTTGTATTCTGAATTAGTAACCATGCCTCTGGCAAAGTGGCATAGCAAAGGTGAATCCCAGGGACATGCCTGATGTTATTGCTTGCTGGTTTTCTAGCAGTCTTGACTTCAGTTTCGCTTGTCACCTGCTATCCTCTCCCTCGCCTCTCATCATTCAAGCAGCATCACCCAGGCGCGTCTAATCCACTCACTGTTCTCGCTCTCTGTCTCTTCATCCAGCATCTACATCTGACTACGACCTCTCCTCCGTTTACAGTGTTGCTGCAGTGACCAGACTCCCTGCACTGTAGATCACTATCCATTCTCTGCTGGTTTCTCGCCTGTCCTTCCTCTGTTCGTGCAGCCCCTTGCATTCCTCTTGCTTGGCCTTGCTCACCTATTTATTACCACAGGGCGGAAGTGAACAATATTTGCTTAACATCTCAGTGGTTGGATGTACTAGCTTTTTAAGGCGATCTGGTCCTTATGAAAGGCCCCCGTCTTTTAAAGTAGATCCTACTTCAGGGATTACTGCCTAAATCAATGTGTTGGACGGAACCAGCATCTATGCTGCATTGAGAGTTTTTAGGATTAGATCTGAAAGAACAGTACAGGTGAATGATGTCCCTGAAACACTAAACTAGACTCTCTGCTCCGAGAAAATATATTCTGCTTCGGAGGACAATAACCTGTTTGCAAGGTGAAGGTATGTTTTGCCCAAAAAGAAGATAGCATTTGTGCTTGGAGTAAATGATACCGTTCCCCACAAGATATATTATATGCTGTAAGCAGGTATGAAATGTCCCAGTGGAAGGTACACTATCACAAAGGAAAATAAACAGTATGCCAGGTGCAGCTGTACCCTGTCCCAAGGAAGGTATGCTTTATGCTGTTTGTAGATATGACGAGTGCTATTGGTAGCTATGGTGCATCCCAGATTCAGGGCATGTTGTGCAACCAAGAAGGTAGGATGTATTTTAGGGGAGGCTGTACTGTAACCTACATGAGGAGAAGCTGGTCATGTAGGTATAATATTAATTACTGTATCTCACACGAAATTAAGATATATGTTTTTGGGAGGTATACTCTGGTACATACAAATGCAATCTGTGTGCCTTTGAGCTGATGAAGATCTACTATGCCCCACAGGAAGTCAGCCAGACATGGTGTTTCAGTCAGGAACATTTGAAGAGTTCATAAAGTACACCTAGCGGCCCAGCAAGCAGGTGCCTTTCAAAAGATGTTCAAACATTGAACAGTTGGAACATGACCATCTGGTTGTGTGAAACTGGGAATCATTGCCATGCGGCAAAGGTGTAGAAGCCTTGGCATTTTTGTATTGTTGTATTTATCATTATAATGAGGGGGTAGACTGAAGCAGCAAGACACATGCCACTATCCTTTTGGCATGTACCTCATGAAAGATATTTGGTTAGCGGATCACACTTTCTGAGATGGAATTACCTGTATCATTGTATTATTAATATACCTCAAAAAGAGTTAGGGCTTTTACAACCTTGCCAGATGGCATAGTTTCACAATGGCTTGGCATTGTTTTCTGGGCATAAAGGGTAAAGCCAACATGGGAAGACTGGCCATCACTGGTGCAATCATGATAAGTGGTATTACTTGGCTAGACTGGCCTACATTTTTTCACCCAGTCTAGTTATGTTTTCTTATTGTGTCATGACATTTGTACTGGTAGGAAGGGTAAATCCATTATGGTGAGTGTTATAATGTTGCTAGAGTGGCCTTCACGGGCACAGCCAGTCTGTATATACTTTCTTATCATGGAATGGCATTTTGTATTTGGCATCAATGATATAGATATGATATAATATGGCATATACATCAAGATAAGTGTTTTTACGTGGATAGACTGCCCTAAATTGGTGCAGCCAATCTAGTTATGTTTTATTATTGTGGCATGCCATGTTGTATGGCCTTCATTGATGAAACTAGTATGGGGGTCGCTTCTTACTGTGGCATTGCATTCTTTACTGAACTTCACATGATAAAGCAAACATAATAAGTGTTATTACATGGATAGACTGGCCTGCATTAGTGCAGCTCATTTAGTTATGCTATCTAACTGTGGTATGGGATATTTTACTGGCAGGGCCAGCATGAGTATGTTTGTATACGGTAAAACTGTCATATATTGGTGCAGCCTGCATGAACAATTTTGGGCACAGCCAGCATGTAAATATTTATCATACTGGCATACGATGCCTGCAAATGCATCATTAAAATGTGTTGAAAAAGGTATGTGTGCAATGTTTGTGACTTGCATCTATAATGCATGTTTTATTATACAAAACTGATTGCAAACTGTGTGGCTTTTTACCCAATTTTTACAAAGAAAGTGCACATCAAAACACACAATTTCACCCACTATTTTAAACATTTTCTCAGCGGAAGAACCCCTCGAACCACCCTTGCTGGTTTGGGATTCCTCGTTATTCTCGGTTGCTCCCATACATTATAGGCAAACATTTGCACCCCTCAAATTTAAAAAAAATAGGTGAGGAGAGGGAGCTCTTTCAGGTTTTAATCAGACTGATACTAACAGCAGTGGTTGAAGAGTTGACAAACTGTTGGAGCTTTGGATCACAGTCAAATAGAACTACAAATATGCATACCTTTAGGAAGGGTGTTAGGAGGTAGGTTGGAAAATAAATTGAGCAGGGGGAGAGGAGGGCATAGAAGGCTAAGAGATAAATTGTCTTTGGTCTTACATGAATTGAAAACATAATGCAACAAAGTGCCTTCCAATGGGCAATGGTGAAGAAAACATCAGAGAACCTTGGGGAGAGTTTAGGGGTGAAGGAGGAGAACCAAACAAGGATTTGTATATCATCAGCAAAGACGTGATAGAGAATCCAAAATGAAGAAGAGATACGTTTTCTGAGGGAGGGAATGTAATGAACAGCAGTGGGCTCTGGAAAGACCTTCTTGAGAGAGTCAGAATTAGCAGAGAGATTGAGGACAAATGTGGGTTTGGAGTAGTGAGAAGAGGAAATATGATTAGAGATCTGGATCAGTTCCCTTTCAGAAGAGTGACAGCTGCAGGATCTTGCTTGAAGAGACCATATAGATTGTCAGTTTCAAGGTAACTAGTAATCCTTTTGGAGACCTTACGCTGCCATATTTTGAAGTAGTGGACGAGGAAACAGATAGGCTGGTATTTGGGACAGCAATTACGGCCAGAGAAGGACTTCTTAACGATAGGTAGTCTCTTGGCGACCTTGAGGTATCTGAGAAGAGTTCAGGTAGATATGGAGAGGTTGAAAAGAGAAGAGAGATAGGACCAGGTTCATCTAGTTGGTAGTTTGCAGAGCGAACATGTGACTGGAAGGTACACATGTTTGGCTGTTTGGGGAAGGGGAGGATAAGGAAAAGAAATGGAAGGGGTAGTGTCAAATGGAGGAGAGAAAGATGTGGCAGAATTAAGAAAACAGATGGTGAATAGGATGTTATTGCTCTAACAGGTCTTAGAAGAGAAGTAGGGGGCAAAGTCATATATTGAAAGGGTAGGAGATACAATACGAGAGGCAACCAGTGTGGCTTGGACTGTAGAGATGTACTTGAGAGGGTAATAGTGAAGAAAGGAGATAAGGTAAGTGAAGTAGTTGGACTTGTCAGAGATCAGGGTTGTTATTTTTATTTTTTACAGTGGTTCTTCTTGTATGCTTTAAGGTGCCATAGGTGGGGATGAAACCTCATTTTAGTTTTCTCCTGGTGGATCTTGGGGATAATACAGAGCTGAATATGATGGGTAAAAGAGGAGGAACCTAGTGAGGGTTAGTTGTTCTCGAAATGGAATCTAAGGGCTAAGGTGAAGTCATGGAAGACTAATTAAATCAAAAAGTCCTGAGGATATGTGTCAGAGTTTGGAAAGAGAGTTTGACCTCATTGAGGTAGGTAGGTCAAGTATTAGGTTGAACTTACATTTGGAGATGATAGTGGTTGTAGGAAAGGGAAATGCTGATGGAGGGAACAGAGTGGTCAGATGGGGAGAGAAGGATGAGATAAAGGAGGACACAACGAAGATTAGGCCAAGCAAGTGAAAGTTGTGGTTGGAGACAAAGAAGAAGTTACATACTAGAGAGTCAATTTCAAGTTGGATGGGGGAGAGTTTCAGGTGCTACAAATCCCCATGAGAGAAATTAAGGCTTCAGTCAGAAGGGAGCCAGGAGGAAAGTCAAAAAAGGAAGAAGGAGCTGGGGGTGGGGGGATCAGGTGCCCTGTAGATTAAGAGCATAATATGGGGGTAAGACTGTGGATCTGATTAGCAGTATACCCAAAGGAAGGTGACAAAATTACAGAAAGTGGAAGGGGGCAGATAGATTAGCCATGTTGACCCTAAGGACAAGTTACCACCTCCCTTTATCAACACAGGTGAGTTGTAACACATGGAACAGCCAGAGTGTGAAGTGGCACAGTTGGTGGATGTATGGGGGTAATCTAAGTGTCTCCTATTCCCAGGACAAGTTGTGAAGAGTCACAGTGGTTAGAGAGGAAGGTGTTTTTCTTACAGAGTTATTAGGTATTGTGTATGGTGGTGTGGGAAAAGAGCATAGAGTGATGGATTTGAGCCAGCGGGGATAGATGAGGTTGGAATAGATTTGGGAGCCTGATAAACTCTTGTGGGAGATGCATAAAACAGGAATGGGACAGATGGTGAAGATAAGGGAGGTGAAAGGGAGGACATTTAATTAACACAGGGGAGCTAGAGGCATTAGGATATTGGTTAGGGGAGAGTAGGAGCCGCGGTAGTGGTAGGTGTGGATGCATGGTACAGTGGAAGAGTGGGAGAATAGTACTGAACACGAGGGGCCACAAGCAAACCACATCTGTATTCCAGGGCCACTAATGACCAACAAATGTGTTGGGAGAACTCTAGCAACCAAAACAGTAATGCAAAGCCCCTAGCTGCTGTGGGCAGTGCTACAGGACCCCTCATGATCCTGAATAGTGCTACACAGCCATGAATAGCCAAGAACAGTGTTACAAGGTCTCTAGCATCACAAGACAGTGGTACAACCAATAGTGACCACAAAAACTGTTTTAAGGGACGATATGCACCAGAGACAGTGTTACCAGGCCACGTTTAATGAAGAACAGTATAACTGGGTCACTAGTGACACACAACATTGCTACATGACCACAAGTGATCACAGACAGTTTTACATGGCTTTAAGCAGGCGGAAACTGTGTTGCAGTATCAGTAGAGATGTAAGTCAGTTTTCACTGTTTCCCTGGCCATTAGGGGCAGCAAACCGTTTTTACTGGGCTACCAGCAACCAAAGACAGGAAGTCTGGGCCACAAGTAATATAGGCAGTGTTACTGGGCCACTAGCGACCAAAGACAGTGTTGGGAGTCACAAGTGGCTAAGGAACAGTATAATAGGGCCACCTCTGGCCACAAAAAGTTTAACTGTGCCTCTAATGGCCATATTGAGTGTTTAAGGCCCCTAGGGATCAAAGAAAAGTGCTACAGGTAACAGGGCCAATGGCGACCCAAGAGAGTAATACAGTGGCACTTGTGACAACAGATAGCATTAAAGGACCAGGGAAGTAAGGCGTGCAAGGTATGCTGTGTGATGTTGATAGGTATGTGAGGCCCCAGAGAAATATATGCTGTATGGAACATGAAGGAACACTTTAAGGAATAGGTGTATACTCTATACATAAAGTGTGCGTTATGAGTCACCGGACAGAAATGCCCACTGAAGGTCACAGGTTTGTCGGCTATGTCCCACAGGCAGCCTTCTATTGTGACACAGGACGATGGGTTCTGTGACATAACTATATGCATTGTGCTATTGACAGGTACACTTGTTTTATGTAAAAACACACTTTGCAACACAGAAAGAATATGTGCACCACAAAAGGTAACTAGATTGATTCATGATGGAAAGTGCAGTGTCAGCGTTAGTCTAAAGACAAGAGCAAATGGGCTTAAGCATGCTTTCCAAATGCGCATACTGAAGTCTACCGCTGAAAGGACCCCGCTGAGCTACAAACTCAGTGACAATTCATTGAAGAAACCACCAGCCCGTTGATAAAAAAGGGAAGGAGCAAAGAGAGCTGAATGCAAGATATGGGCGGGGGGGGGAGAAAGTGGTTGAAATTCGCAGTGGGTGGTGGGAGGAGTAGAAAAGGTCCTTGTGGGTTTATGGAATGGGATCATGGTGAAGGAGAAAGAAATAGCAAGAAATGGAATCTGTATCAATACCTTCTAAACATCTCCCTTTGCGAGCTCTCCGCTCATCCACCTTCAATTCTCTGAGGGTCAGTCGCTTTTCCAAGCAGAGAGCTGGGGGCAGATCTTTATCTTTGGCTGGGGCCTCCCACTAGAACAGCCTCCCTGCCTCTCTCAAACTTGAGCAGAACCACCTCCGGTTCCGGAAGCAACTCAAGACCGTCCTTTTCGCTTCAGCTTTCTCTCTTCCTCTCCGCTGCGGATGTCCCAACTGCTCCACACACTGGCCACCTGGCCACCTTCTGAACTTGGGCCCAGGTTCCTGCTTGTCCAGTTGCATTTTACACTGCCTCTTGGCTCCCCCAGCACTTGTGGTCTGTATCTGCAACCCTAAAGTCCCTTCTATCTGCACTTATGAGCCACCCGTTGGCTGCACTTTCTGATTTACCTGCACTGAGCCACCCGCTGGCTGCACTTTTGAGTTACCTGCAATTCTCCCCCCACCAGCACTTCTCCCCTTCCACCTTCCTGCACTTGCGTGATCTGTTTGACACAAGGCCTAGAAAGATTGTTGTTTTGTGCTCCCTATGCCCCCACCCCTTGTCTTGCCGCACGTGGAAACCTTTGTGTACAGGCACGTAATAAATGCCATATCATATCATATATCATATCAAGGCAAAGAGTTAGAGCAGCCAGAAAGAGAAAGTAAATCTAAAAGGGACTTTCACTTTTCTGTTATGACTCTCTTCCTCCCTTCCCCCACCCATTTCCTGCAGGACAAGGCACTATGGGTATGATGTAAGAAGGCAAGTGTCGCTTGTTATAACCACGGGAAGACCCCCTTGCAGCAGGCTTGCCTGGTGCCATTCCCCTGAGATATTTTGCCTTTATCAGGGGAGGGCATCCCACCACCTCCTTGATTCATCTTTGGACTTTTAAGAAGATAAGACACATGTGCTGGACATCTCTTGGGAGTATAGTGCATTGCAAAGTCTACCAACGGTGCCACAGTGAATTGACAATAGGAGGCATCCCAGGTTGAGTAGAGTTCTGTCCCCTAACCATCCCTTTGGAACAGTGCAGGTGACTACTGTTGGACTAAGGCCTCAACTGAAGGCTGCCCTGGAACCAGGACCATGTCAATGTTGGTGAAGTATCCCCTGCAGGTGCCAGTCAAGCTCCTTGGACTGGGAGTGGAAAGTAAGAAGGACTTACCTTGTCCCAGAGCCCTAGAGCAGTTGGAATCCTGATTAGTGGCGTCAAACCTTCTTTAAGCTGCTTCAACCACATTCACCAGCCTTCAAACCAAGGCAGGACCCACGAGCTGCTTTAGGCACTTTCTCCACCTCCAAACCACTTGCTGTATTTCAGACTGTACCGATGCCAACAGAACCGATTGCCACAGAAGCTCTCGAGCAACCCAAAACATAGGCCTGACCTTTGAGAGAGTACTGTACTCAAGGGTGGACTGAAAGTAATGGACAGCATCGAACTTTCTGTCGTGAATGTTGACTCATACTACCAGAAGCCAATGTCTCACTGCTGACTCAGACACTCGTCGAACCATTGAAAGATATTGACTTGCTATTTTGAACTCAGACTTGATGCTGACCGCCAGTGTAATTCCATCTGTTGGAAGCTTCTCGACATCAGCTTGACTGCAGCTAAAGCACCCAGAAGCCCAGCTCGACACTATGTAACCTACCTAAGAGAAGAAAAAGGTACCATTAGGAGATCCTGCACCCGCTCGAATTAGTGGGACCCTTGTGACTTGTGAACCCCCTTTTCCACTGTGTTTTCCAAATATAGTATGTTTGAACATTGACATTGCTGCATTTTCTTGGATGAACATGACCGATCAAGTACCCAGAGTGCCATACATTACTAGCTGCATCTTCTGTATTCAATACTCACAAGGGTGGGATTTTTGCTTGCGTTTTTAGATAGTTATTTGCATTTTTCTTGTTTAATCTTGATTGGTCATTGTTTTGTTTTGGAGGCTTTGCACTAAAGCAATTTAGGTTGCTACTGTGATTATCGCACAGCCTTACTGATAGGACAGCCTGCAAGTAGCCCACGTTATCACAAAAGGCAAAGGAGGTGCACCCATCAGGTTGTGTCTGATTTAACTTTCTGAGTGGGGCATTGATGGTTCAGTAGTAGTTTGCGGATGAGTAGGTGGTTAAAACACTACTTATCACTGTACTCTTGCAGATCAGTAGTCATTTCATCAAATGTACATGCCGTTAATTTTTATTGCATGTATAACTTACGATCAGGCGCCTTGCAAACACCATTTCATAACGCGTTGCATTACCCTCCCATGTCTGCAATTATAAAACAATGAAAGAGTTCATTTTTTCTGCTGATGCCATATTGTGAGCCATCTGTGCTACAGAGAGATTATATATGGGGCAGACGTGGATGGTGACATGCCTTTCAGTCACATTAAATATAAATGACAGGTCTGAAATGGAACTGATACTTGCTGAGGCCAAGATGTGAAGAGAGAGTTCTTTCAAGAGGCATAATTCACAGAACGATCCAACCAAGCATGAGGCATTAGTGACCATCTGACAGTGTTGCTCAAGATTACTCTTAGCTCACAGGGTGTGACACTCTTTTGCTTTGGGGTAGAGTCACTGAGACAGTTGAGAATGTTTCTTTTTGCAGTATATTAAAATGGTTTGTATCACGGTTTCTATCATGCAGGCAGAGAACCCAAATGTGTGAAAAGCGGCCCTGTTCAATCAATTAGGAGCTAATTTTGATCTTTAATGTAATTTGACGGCGGGGACCCATTACGTTAACACTTTAACCTGGCCTCCTCCCCGCCACCACATTTCCATCATTTGCACTACACGGTGCAAATGTGCAGGGCAAAAGGTGCCGTACACATGTCTATGCCGCATTTTGACCTTCACGTTTGCACCCCGCAGTGCAAAGTGATTGAAAGCTGGCTGGCATGTTTGCAAGCCTGTCAGTGTTTACTTTTGATTGTAAGCGCATGGTAAATAGTGTTCACACATACAATGAAACCCTCCCCGACATGCCAGGGGGGCGTTTAACTGTAATTGCACACATTCCCTGCCATGCTCATATGGCAGGGAGTATGTACAACAGATCCTGATGGGGTCGGCCTGCTTTTGCTGGTGCATATAGCATGTGGAATCAACAGGGATCGCTGGCATTTGCACTGGCATGAAAATCCACGCCAGCGTGGATGCTGGAGCATTTGTATGGCAGAGAGGAAGTAGGTGGCGGAAACACAAGCTGCGTTTTAGTCGTGGTGTGATTGGAAGTCGTTGAATTCTTACTCAAGGCTTTGATGCTTTTCGATCACATTACGGCGTATGAGCCCCTTAGGGTTCTGCCATTCGTGACAGGGGGGATATTGGTTCTGGTATTTAAGAAAAATGATAGACTGATAATGGCTTGCTTGAGTTTGATTTATGCTTATGACTATGTTTAAAACGTATTGTTGATGTAATATAATCTCATTGATCTTATATAACACTCTTCTGCCACTATTGGTGGCCTCGCTGCTAATATAATGCAATATGACATGGTGGTAAAACACTACCTTAGTTTCAAATTTTTGTCTAACCCATGGTATATGTCCCAAATTTTGTGTTTTAATTGTTTGAAGCTTTTTGGTGCTATTTCTGCTATTGTCTTTTAAAATATGGGATCCAGGAACATCCTGCATCGATTACCATCACAATGCAAGGATGGGCTTGCGTCTGTTTCAGTTTGACGTATTATTTTCATTCAAATCATGTGTGTTGTTCAGGCACAAGGTAACCGGGATCATTAGTGTTCTACACCGACCTCCACACAAGCCTCTAATGACATCACATGCACGGAAGAAGCCCGTGGTGACGTTCCCCACGTCCCTCAGGGAACACAGTACCGGCACTGGCTGAAAGAAAGTTGTCTGCAACATGCCGTTACCTGTAATGATGTCCTGTGGAAAGTCACTGAGATCATGGGCGCTAGGCTGTGCCACTCCCATGACTGGTGATGGGAGTGGGCACCTCCTGAACACCTCGTATATATTGCCAGCCTTCCCCAGAAAACTGTGATGTTGCCCTGATCCTGCCGCAATGCAGGAAGGTGGATATGGGGGCAGGGATGTCACAGGTAAGGACTCAACAAGGTAGCTGTTGTGCTGAAAACATCCCCTAGACAGCTGCTGTTATCCAATGGTCGTACTTGATTCAGTGAGTCAAGGTCTGGCACTGGTTCAACCATTAAAAACCCTCTTTTACTGCTTGGAATAAATTTACTTGCATAGTTTGTTCTATAACAGAGTTATTGTATGGTTACAGTCGGCGCTTACTCTGGGCTTGACTGTTCATACACTAATGGTAACATTGCTGTGCCCCTTTACCAGTTCCCACTTAGAGCATGCATCTCACAGTGCTGTGGTGTGATTAGAAATGTGAAAAGAAATCCCTATGAATATGGTGCCTGGGGAGTCGTTGTGCTGTAAACTCCTCTGCAGGGGGTGATGGTTGTGAATCACACTTTGAGTGCTAGATAGTGTTCTATGCGCAGTGACACAACTGATTCCCTTTTCCAGAAGATGTATTTTCCCTTCTCTTTATCCCTGCATTTTCCTTTCCATGAAGCATATGGGACTCTGTGCCCCATTCATAGCATAATCATTGATCTACTTTAAAACGACTTTAAAGATGACTTCAGAATTGTTTCCAGAAATTAATTAATGTTGTATTCAGTAGGGAACTCGAGACCTATATTGATGTGCACCTGGAATATCAATTGGTTAAATGGTCCAATAATACCAAATTGAGTATTGACCTACAGAAAGAATGAAAAAATAAACAGTGATTTTATTTCTACATAAAACTAATTATATTTCACTAAAACATGACAAGCTATATTACTTTTGTTTAATCAAACATGCATAGCTCATTGATAAGCAGCACCAGGGGTGTGCACATATGAATACCTAAACATGTTAGCTTCAAGGTGCTTCTCTGTGTAGATCAAGGTGGGTCAGCAATCGCTTTAAAGGTCAGCTAGAATAAATTAAATCTGTTGTTATCGTTATAGCACCCAAACAAAGAGGACCTTGACAGCTTGTAAAATATGTAATAACTAATCTCAGGCATGCTCTTTGGGAATATAATTATGGCTGGCGATTTCATTCTGCTGCGGTATATAATTCCGGAAAGACCTTCGACAAAAACCAGCATACATTACCAATAGGCGTGGCATTCAGGAAAATGATACATGGCCTGGGCCTTTATGATATATGGACCCTGTAGAGTCGTACTGTCCGGGATAACTCCCACTCTGCTGCCCTGAAACCATTTTCAAGATTAGATTTGTTCTTGGTATGCCTCCTGATGTTGCTAACATATCAAGGAATGAGGTTGGGAACATTGCACTGACTGATCATGCGTTGGTTTTATTGGCACTGCTGCCTCAGGCGACACTGAAGTTTAGGGTGTAGTGGATTGCAATTCACATAACATTATCATACATGAGTTAGCACTGTGAGGGCAGGCAAGCTGTGGGAGGATTGTGTGTATTCTAGTCAGACAGCCTGGGTGTTTCACTTGCAGGGCAGGAGATTGAATGGATGGGTCTCTTCTTTTGATCCTTTGTGAGGTCTGCTAACACCTCCCTCCAGCAGGACAGCCCCCTAGCAGGAGCTGGCCTGGAATACATGAATAAAAGGGCACACCAATGGCAAAGGGACTAGCCTAACAAAAGGTTGCTACATACCAAAATGGCCTTTGATTCTATTGACAAGGGAAGGGGGTGGAGCCAGTGTAGACAGAGGGAGCTCAGTATAGTTGGAAGAAGATTCTTGCTTCTCTCTACATTTTCTCTTTCCTTACTGTCCCTTCAATTCCTTTAGCACCAAACACTTTGGATATGATGTCAGAAGGCAAAGACCATTTGTTGCAAGGATAAGGATTAGACCTGCTAAAGCAGGGTTGCTTTATTCCAATCTCTGATGGGCTTTTCCCTACACATGAGGGAGTCCCCCACTCCTTCTTCGATTCACTCTTGAACATAAATCTGAGGAAGAATTCATTGAATCTCTGTTTGAGACTTGACTTTCCAAAGCCTTCTGCCGGGGGTGTCCAAGGCAGAGGCAAGCACTGCTCCCAAAGCACCCCCAGGGCATATTGAGGGTGACTTCCTGCTGGAGCAAGACTACCCTCTTGCCAGCCACATTGGTACTCAGGACAGTGCACTGAAGGACCCCTGCATGTGAGTGCTAGACTCCCCCATGGTGGGAGCCCAAGAACACGTACTAATCTTATCCTAGCACCCCTGGATTGGGACTCACTGAAACCTGACCTCAACTGGGGACACCTTGACCCAAATGAACTCACTGCAATTGACCTTGCTAATACTTTAACTGACCTAGGATTCACCCATCACATCCAAGAACCCACCCATATTAAAGGGAGGACACTTGATTGGTTAGCTGACGTTAATTGTAACATTAGCTTATTCTCCAACTCACCTTGCTTATGGTCGGACCACCATATTATTACCTTTAACATTGAAGCAGCCCTTCGCCATCCTCTAACTATTGCACCGGCCCTCCCCACTAGAAATAAAAGGGACACAACTAGACAGAAATTACTCCCTCTTATCCTCCCCACCCTCAACAAAGTTACACTCTTGCTCTGATCCTACAATCCTAGCAGACACATATAATCACGCCATGCTCTCAGCTCTAAATCTAATCACCCATATTAAACTCAGGAAGCCTAAACCACACACACATCTTTACTCCTGGTTTACACCTCAGCTAAGAGTGCTCCGTAAAGCAAAACATTGCTCTGAAACTCGGTGGAAAAGCCATCCATCTGATGATCACAAGGACGGTCTTATCTTAGCCTCCCTCAACTACAAAGAAGCCATCTTCCATGCTAAAAAGGAGACATATAACAATCACATCATGCAAGCAGACTCATACACTAAAGAATTAATCAAGATCCTAAAGGAGCTTGAATCACCTGCCACGCCTCCCGATACCTGTATTAAAGATAGCAAATGGTGTGCAAATATTCAAACAGCCTGACTGAACAAAATTTCATCTCTCCAATCTAAAATCAAAGACAAACAAAACTGTCTGCAAATGCATAATCATCAGACCGCTCCACTAAGGGCTGCCCCCCTGGTAAACCCTAATCTCAAACATTTTGCCTTCTCTCCACTTGCTATTGCTGAAGTGGAAGATATTATCAACACAATCAAACCATCTAACTGCCAAAGTGATTCATGCCCTGCTCCCATTATTAAGGAAGCAGCTCATGACCCAGCCCCTTGTATCACAGCTTTTATAAATTCTTCCTTTAAAACAGGTATTGTCCCAGACAATCTTAAGAATGCCTGGGTTATCCCACTGCTCAAAAAACAATCCCTAGACCCGAGTATACCATCTAACTACAGACCTATCACCACCACCCCTTTCATGCTCAATATTGTGCAGCTTTTGCAGATTCAGGACTTTCTGGAATCTAACAACCTCGTTGGTCTAAGACAATCTGGCTTCCGTCCCAGGCATGGGACTGAAATGGCTCTGATAGATCTTAAAACACAAATTGAAGTCTTGTAAAATAACAGGAAGTTAGCCTTGTTATTACTTCTAGACCTATCCGCTGCCTTTGATTTGGTCAATAACCAAATCCCGTGCCAGCACCTCTTATCTGTCACCCACTTCTCCGACTCAGCCACTGCTTGGATCAGTCCCTTTCTAAGTAATAGATCCATGAGGGTTTTCCCCCCCTCAGCCGCTGCGGACCCTGCTCCGATTTAATGTGGCATCCCTTGAGGCTCCTGCGTGTCGCCTACACTTTACAATGTGTTTACTAAAGCACTCTTTGATGTTTTTGACTATCTCGGTGTCTCATACACCAACTATGCGATGACACCCAGATACTCATCCCCATCACATGTGACCACACAGTTGACACTAAAGCAGTGAACAACATCTATCTGGTCATTCAGGGCTGGATGGCCCAACATGAACTTTGCCTCAATGATGACAAGATGGAGTTCCTTATCCTCGGTTCCACTCAACGCCTCAATAAACTAGACCACTCCTATCATTACTCATCATTGACGGCAATGTCATTAAGGTCTCCAAGGATACTAAAACACTAGGTATCTATCTCGACTTTACACTTTCCTTGACGAGACAAACTAACGTAGTCAGGTCAGCGTCGGCATACACCTGTAAACTCGTTCAGCTTGCAGACCATTTCTGAACACCCCCAATAGTATCACGCTGGCCAGAACTCTCATCATGTCTAAGATAGATTATTGTAGTTCCCTTTACCTGGGGACTAGCCAGTCCAACCTTAACAAATTGCAAATTACTCAGAACAATGCCATCAGAGCGGCATTAAATATTTCTAGAAACCAACATATTTCTGACTTCAGAACCAATCTACGGTGGCTCCTTGTCAAGCAGAGAATTTCATTGAAAATTCTCGCCTTGACACAACAAGGCCCCGCTTTACCTATCCAACCTCCGTTCTCTCCACACATCTACCCGGCCTCAGAGAACAGTCCAAACACACAGCTTATCTCTGCCCAGATTAAAACTTCAAAAAGATGGGGGTGTGAGCTTCCCTGTCTTGGCTTCTAAGCTCTGGAACTCTCTCCCCACTGCCATCAGATCTGAGCCTTCCACTCTTTCAAGCACACAATCAAATCATGGCTTTTCGCTCAAATCTGATTTACTTTCCTGCTATCTCTGATACGACATAGGGTTCTCAGCTTCCAGCTAGGGATCACCGGCCGTACCGTCTTATTGTAAATTGTGCCTTGTATTTAACTTATGATGTCTTAATGATAATTGGCTCAAGTTTGTATGATTATGTAACACTTTGATCCAAGTTCACTCTCTACTATATGTACATGTAACTGAGTAACAGTTTGATCCAAGTTTACTTTCTACTGTATGTATCTGCAACTGTGTTCTGTAAGTTTTCGCACCCTGATGCTTCTGGGCCTGGCGCGCGCTATAAATAAATAAAATACAAATACAAAGACATTCAGGTTTTCTGTGTTTGTGCCATCAGAACAATGCAAGCTGCGATTCAAACCCCTGTGAACCAACAGGACCATCCAGAGTTGCCTTTGGCACTTGACCGATCTTTGAGCTGCTGTACTGCACTCTGAAACCAGTTGACTGCCACACCATGCCATATAAACTCATCAGTGCCTCGGATTGAGTTTGCAGCTCATCATTGCACCTGCCTCCTTTGCATCTTTATTGCAGACCAGACCCTGGGGACCTCATCACACTGCAGCACTTTAACACTATATCGAACCACCTTCATCGAACTGTGCATCCAGTCACCCACATCTCCGCCATTCAACCGACTGTCAAACTGACCCTGGTAGTCATCACAAACTGAACATCTTTGAACTGCAACAAACTTCAGCGAGACTCAGCTTGACACTTGTTTCCTTTCTGGAACAATGCGACTAGTGCTTTCGAGCCTGATTCGAAAAGCATGATCAGTACCAAATACACAAATGTCGAATTGCCAAGAATGCAAAAGGTATTATTGACTGATAACTGTATCCTTCATCTATCTTTGGGCCCTATAGACCATTGAGCATATCATTAATCCCATTTTGCAGAAGAAAATCATGTTTTAGAACATTTGGGGTTTTACTTGCCTTTGCCCCGTTTTCACTACCCAGAGTGTTGCATCAATCTTTGCATATTCTGTTCTTTCCACAGGGGTGGGTTTTGTGTAGTGTTTCTCAATTTAGTTATTATTGCATATGGTGTGTTTAATTAACCATGATTGGACATTCCCTTTATTTTGGATGGTTATGCTTTGCTGTTTGGGTTGTGACTGGATCACATTCACACCCCTCTTAAGAGTATAGCCTTCCCTCTGCCCACACAAAATGCCAAGGAACTGCGCCTGTTTCATCTTTATGAGTGATTGCTGAGTAGGTGCTACTATTCATCCTTGTACTTCTGTGTGGCAGAAGTAATGTCATCACAGTTATCTTATATCCAGCAGGCAAAAGAGGAATAAGAAGAAAGGAACTAGCTAAAGCTGAAAATCCTGCTTGTGAGATACAGGCATGATCGCCAGAAACAAATCTATATGAGCAGCTATCTGTGAGATATGAAATCGACCAGGAATACACAATGACCCCATAAACCTTTTGCTTCAGACTGCAAAACCTATTTATGGAACCTGGGCACAAGGTCTCCATGCTATTGGCCTGCAGGATAAAGCAATGCCAACTGATGAATCGGGTATCTTCTGTAGAAGAAACAAGAAGCTGGAAATAGTGGAACATCAACTCAAGGGATCAGTGCAGAATTTCTGGCATTCTTCTGGAAACTTTATGGCAAACATGAAGGTGTCAGAGGAAAACCTTGAGCATTTTCTATATAAGACTTCTCTAGTAAAGGTTTCAGCTCAGGAAGCGGGGTATCTGGTAGGACTGTTCCGATTGGGTGAAAACAAAAAATATTATTATTGTAATTCATACTGGCAAGTGTCCAGGATCCAATCATCTCACCACAGAATTCCTTGAATGTTTTTGGAACTCACTGAGCAAAATGATACTGAAGGCATGGAATAAAATTCAATTAGTAAGACATCTCCCTAGAAGGTTGTGTCAGACAATGATAACAGGGTTGAACAAAAAGGGCAAACTGCTTAATGATTGCTCAAGCTATTAACCAGTCCCACTTATACTCAGAGAGGTGAATGCATGTGAGAAAGCTATTGCAACTTGGCTAAAAATAATGATGCTAAAAACAATGAAGAAAAGTCACATGCAATTCATCTGGTGTCGAGAGGAAATAAAGAATGCCCAACAAAAAGTGTCCAAATCATTACCTGGACTGATCTTGTGAGATGCCAAGACACCATTTGATTACATCAGCTATGGTACTCGAGACCTGTGGCCTAACTACTGACTTCATCAAATTATTTGACGCTTGCTGACTGCATCAGAAGACTGCACTGCAATTAATGGGGTGACATCTCTCTTTTTGTAGACCAAGAGCCGTACCAGGAAAGATGCTTTTGTTTACCTAGCACTGGAATCTTTGGCCGGGGTGGTTTCAGCAAAATGTTTCTACTTAAAGAATTCAGATCCATGGATTGGAAACAAGGTCACGATGTGTGTAGATGATAAATTGATATTCGTTTTGCAGTTGTATAGTGCACATTCAATTTGCACTGTTCTTCTGCGTGTGAACTCTGCCGTTACAATGGTTTGCTTTCCAAACAGCTCTAGGATCTCTGTTATGCGTTTCAGACATAATGGGCCTTCACATCTTACACCATGAAGCCAGACCATTCTGAGGTCATGATTAATAGTAAAATATACCCACCCAAGATAAACACTTTTAATAAGGGAAATTAACTGTAATACATATTTATCTGATTATCTGCGTGTCTTGCTTACTAATGATAGCTCTTGGACCAAACTAATTAAAAAAAGCAACATCATTCTGATAGAGCATTAGACAAGCCACCAGGTTTTCCCCACCCAAAACACTTGGTGCAAACTTGTATGGAGCTGATTTCTAGAGATGTTGTGTCACTACTGTTCTAATGGCATCAGGAAATGTATTCCTTAAATCTCTCTTCTCTCTTCCGTGATGTATCATGACTGTATGCTTACATTTTGAATTGGGGGTTTGATGTTTTGTTCAGAAAATATCTACTAAACATGTTTGGATTCATATTTGGGCAAATCCTTAGCAGCACCATATACGGCCACCCTGCAAGCTACAACGCACCCAGGCAATACATCTGGATGCATATTAAGAACATTCTCTATCACTTAGGATTGTCAGTTACTGACTTTGCCTAGGACTATAACCAAGGTTAGCAAAACAGAAGTACAATCTAAATATTGGGTTTGGATATCTGGGAATATTGATAACATGGCCTCATAGATTACTGGAGTCTCACCTTAACGTGCAGATAACCCTGGGGCGGGAGAGTAATCATTTTCATCATTTGGAAGCCTTTCTTTTTACACCCCTAAAGAAGAATGTATATGAGAAAGAGACTTGGATTTCTTCTCCTTACCATATCAACATCGCAATGGTCAAGAAATATTGCCTCATGGTTATATTGTCATTGCAACACCTGTACCCTTGCAGGTGTACATCACTTTCTCCTGGCCCACAACATGCCAAAAAAGGAGTAAGTGGCTTTTGCTCCAGTTTCAATCATACATTGTTCACAATGTAAGGTCGCTTTTTTTGTTTCGCAGACTTCTAATTAAGTATGCATTAAGCTTGCTGCAATGAATCTTCTGCAAAATGCATGGTGTACTTCTCCACATGCTTTGATTCTGTACTGTAGTGCTCTTGTTTCTAGGGTTGTATACATTGTTTTCATTAAGCCCCACAGATGTGGAAGTGGGTACCTCTGCTTATTTGTCTGTCCCCACACTTGATGTTCTTCAGGGACTTTATAAACACACACCGGTTCAGCCATCATGCCATTTTTGCTTCTATTTTTTCAGTTGTAATCAACAAAGCTTCTATTTCCATTCTTTAATCATGGTTTGTTAACTTTTCAATTGCATTTCTTTTCATATGATAACTGTGGTTCTTCGTATTTTATTAATTATTTCGCTTTATTGAACTTGTGTTAACTGACCAGATTCTGAATCAGTTCTAAAGGTTTGCTTTTATAATGACAATTGATTCTCAACAGATATTTAATTCCTCACTTTGGAACGGCACCTTTTACAGCTCATATCACCTTCACATTACTTGTGTTACCTTTATATGAGTCCATGGTTATAGGCTAAATATTTTGCGATACGTTGATGGTGTTTTTAATTTTCATTGTATGAAATGCCTTTCCAGTAAATACCTGGTTGAAACTGTCCAGGGAATTCGTGAGCAGCCATGCCTTTTCAATATTATTGACTTTGAATTTCACTTTAGAATGTTCGGAATGAGCAGAATGCCTGGAGCCTGATCCATTTGCATTTCTGCCCTACATGTGCTTTCTTTTTATTCAAGGTAGTATAGCTTGTTTCTTGAAACAACAGAATGCTGAACATCAGTAGAGTTTACAGGCAACCGATGGTTACAGAGGGGGGCAGAGTACTTACATTAGAACATTTATTACCAGCATAGTATTGAAGGTAGCAGGGAATAGCTAACATGTACAGGTTTAGAGTATACTGGTGGCCGTTTGTGCTCCAAGGCAGTGGTATTGCCAGCATGCCTTGAGGGTGGACATTCATGTTGTACATGTGGGCCCATGTCAAGGGGACCACACAACCAAAGAAGATATGCTTATTTTATATGAGTGTTTTTTTTAGTACGCGCTCACAAACTCAGGCCATTGTCTGAACTATTCGAGGCGATTGTATCAATTAAAAGATACATTTCAAACAAATGCCCACTTCAATCTATCCATAAAACAAACTGATATGAGATCACAAAAACTCCTCTGTGCTTTACTATTGCATGTTCAAGCCACACAATAAAAGCAACTTCTCGATAGGGGCTCCTGACTGCAGTGGTAGATTGACGAGGGCATCCAGATTGTTGTTTTGACCGATGAAAGATTTGAAGTGCTAAACAACGTTCATGTATGTCTAGTAAGCTGCAATTAGGGACACAAACTAAGTAGTGTCAAAGGAAAGCGTGCATAATCTATGATTCAGTTTGCAGTATTGGAAGATCAGTTTGCTAACTTTGCTAACTGTGGTGTGTGAAGGGTTTGAGAGCAGATCCAGCCGTTGCAGTACCAATCACTCAAACATTCAAACTTACTAGGAAGTCTTGTTACAGGCAAAGGAATGTAATTCGCTGCTCACTTCACAATGAGTACCAGCAGCCTCACAACATTTGCTGTACATGCTATTCATCATATTGACTGCATAAAGATGAAAGAAAAACTCAGTTCTGGTGCAATTTGGGCATGTACATGTTTTCCCTTATGACACACAACAATAACACGATGCTGAATATCATATCACAATTCTAAAGCTTTCTTAAGGTAACAATGCAGCAAAAACCAGATGATCCACTGTCTCACTGTCTCACCAAACATTGCTACTTCAAGAATACTCCATTTTCATAAAATATGCTGAGACAGTGCTCTCAAATCATGTTCTATAATTCCTGGCATTAGTAGCATTGCCTGCCACTTTATATTGATGTACATGCTAGAGGTGGAGGACTAGATGGAACAGAATACAATGTGATTTCAACCTAAAAGTCATGACTGGCTTAGACTTCACACCTGACATGCAGAACAGGATATTACTCAAAACTACCCTACTTATGGCTGTACTTTTTTCAGAATGATAACTCAGCCTGCATGATAGTCACTTGCATGCAGTCCTTGCTTAACACATGCACATATCTTGGTGACATGCGTAATTTGAATAAATACACACATAATGGTTTTAAAACCTTTTCAACAGGTGCCAATTCAAAGCCTCTTGTTAGGTCTTGCGCTGTGGCTATCAGGGTTATTATTGTTCTTTATATGTGCTTGCTTTACGGTCAATGCCTTTCCGCAGAAGTTCTCACTACTTTTTTTTTTATAGCAGACAGCTTCATGTATGAAATAGCTCTAAATATGGCTATGCAGAACCTGTGTAAGCTTGAACATTGTAGAAGGAATGCACCACAACATTCTGAAGAGAGGAGAGGGAAATACTTCTTAAAAAGACGTGTTTTAGTCTTCAGTCAGAAAGCCCAGGATTCGTTTAAATCGTTTTATTTGAGCCATTGGAGGAATCTGAGCTGTAGACAGAGCCTTTGTGCTGATGGGGCTCTGGTGATGTATCTCCCTCTTGAACTGTCTTCTGTCCCTTGTGAGATTGTGTCAGATCTGGTGGTGCTCACTGAACAGCACGCTGTGAGCAGGATTCCTGTTAATTGAGAAGAGCATCGTCTATCAACTCCACGTGCACGCCTTGTAATGTAGCAAGTTGGGTTCTGGTGAAAAGAAGGTGGACCTTGACCCTGAGGCCAAAGACTGTCTTTGCAACTCCTTCTTAGAGTGAACTAGTACTATGAGGTATGGACTAGGAGTTATGTTTCTGCAGAAAGACAACACATTTTTACTTTAGCTCCACATATATCCACATATATCTGACCCGGTATTAGTCCGCTCAGCCGCATTTTGCCTCAGTGAACTGCAGCCAAAGCCTTGGTGTACAATATGCAATGATAATCGAAAACCCTTGCATATATCTGCACCATGAACGTCATTGGAACCCTTGAGCAGCAGACCTTCTTCCTGGGGTCAAATGTTAGGCCTGACACTATCCTGAAAAGCATCTTAGTAAAAGGTAGCACTCTGATATGATTATTGTAAATTGGTATACACCTATAGACTCTTAGAACTCTTTGTGTTCAATTATGTTAACTACACAGGACCGCCAGGATGAAGTACCTTTCAGAATGATGCAATCTTCAATGTGCCAGTTTGTCTTTCGAAGACCACATGTAGTAACCCATTTGAGTTAAGGGACTGCTCATCAGGCCCTCATCAGTGGTTGCAGAGCAGACATGAAAGAAAATCTGTTCACATCAATACTTGTATGAGCTATGGGGCTGAAAATGATTTCACAAATTGAATACTTTTTTGTCTGTACTAGGGAGAGGACGGTGAGTAAGGTGTGTTACATATACCCTAAGTACCTCAACTCACCTCCCCCTCCCTAGTATAGACATAGGGTAGTTTGAACTCCTTGTTTTAGTATGGGGGTATTTCATAATTATTGAGCTAGCACGGTACCAGAACTTATCGGCTCTATTTCAAGGACATTTCTGTCTCATTATTAGGTCCACAAGTGTCAGAAATGTGTGTTTTACAAAATATGAGCTGACTGCTGGCTACACATTTCGAAACATAGTCATGTAACTTTGTTTACAAAGTCCCTCTCTCCCTATGCCACTCTCCATCCCTCCTATCTATGCTGACCGTTTCACCATCATCTATCCTCCCTCTCTCCCAAAGTGTGGCAGGAAGAAACTGAAGAAGCCTCTCCTAGTCTCCAACCCTGGTCTGCCCATTGCCGATACCTATGTCAATGCTTCCTCCAGACAGACTGTCACAGACATGCTATTTGCAGTTCCTTCTCCTAACCTGTAGACTCCCCATATGGTCTCCATCCTCTTTCCTTTTTCCTCCTTGGCCGTTAATGGTGGGACCAGATGGGAAGTGCTCTTGGCACACTTCTCATCATCCAGGTGGTTCATCAATGTCTATCAAAATGGCACTATCATGGCACAGGGTTCTCAGCCCAACTTCCTACCATCTCTTTTCAACTTCCCACCCCTCCGTCCTCCTTACTGTCTTCCACCACCCCTGCCCCCTCTGTTGGCGGTATCCCAGCCCCATACACCTCCTCAGAAAACTTTCAAAGGGGGCAACAAGCTACACGTAGCTACCCTCAATTCTCGCTCAGCTGTCAAACACTCCACTGACATATGTTTCCTCCTTGAAAACCTCAACCTTGACATCCTGGCTCTCACTGAGAAGTGGTTCAAGGCCAGCTCTGTCAATGTTTTTGACACTCGTCTCCCTGAAGGCTATACGATCCTATCCAATCCCAGAGCCACCCGGTCTGGGGCAGAGTGGTACGAATATTCCCTGAATGGGTTCCAGCCACCATTATCCCCACTCAATCCTACTTATCCCTGAATGCCTCATCGGTAGGCTATCTGTCTCTCATTCCCTCTCTCTCACTCTCACCACTGTCTACAGGCCCCTGAACCTAGCTCCTTTTCATCTCAGAATGGGCTGACCTCTCTTCTTCCCTGCTGGCCTCCTCCCCAAATGTCTCTTCCTTCAGGATTTCAACATCCACGTGGACTCCCCTGACTTGGCCGCTGTACTCTTAAGTGACCATTTTGAGTCCCTTTCCCTCACAAGTCTTCCCTCTGGACCAACCCACTCTGTCGGACACACCTTGGCTGCCCTCATCTCAACAGACATCTCTCTCTCCAACCCTCTAACTACTCCTCTCTCCTAGTCTGGCCACTCTCTCCTCTGTGCCCACCTGGATCTCCATGGCCCCCTGCCAACGCCTCTTCCTGCACTGCCAGTCTCCTTCTCAGTCAGTCGGCCGATGAAGCGTCTGTCAGTCGCTGCATTTGCCGCCACCTTCATCCCTCAAACCTTTGACTCTCCTAGCAACTCTGCATTGGATAACCATAATCTCTCAATCTCAAACACTCTGGAAATCCATGCCCCTGTCATGAGGATCCGCCTGAAGCCTGCCTCCAATTACAACTCTTGGTATGACTCTGAATTGGCAGCTTTGAAACACAAGTGCAAAGCTGTTGAGCGGAAGTGGCAGACCTCAAGTTCATCCTCTGACAAACTGGCCTGCCACCTGCTCCAAAGGCAATATCGTCTCACCATCCTCTCCAAGAAGAGGGCTCATGTGCAAGCCTGCATCACTTGGGCCACCAACAACATGGTTGAACTCTTCAAAAACTGCAAGGAACTGGCCTATCCTACTGCAGTCTCCTCCTCGTGTCTTCCCTCCCAGGCCATCTACACTGCACTGGGCACCCGCTACATCAAAACTCAGGACCTCCTGTCCTCACTGGAATTGTCTCCCCTCATCCCCCTCCATTCTTGCCTACCTTGTTTCATTCATCCCCTCACCTCCTACTGTTCTCCTTCTCTCCCATTGCACCGAATAAGGTCTCTTGAATAGTCTGCTCTATGAATGTCTCTTCCAAAAAGGTGCCCTCCTGCTCTTCTAGAACTATCAAGGACAACATCTCCACTCTTGCCCCTTCCAATGCGTATCTCTGCACTCACTCCTTTGCCACTGACTCTTTCCCTCAACAACTAAAGCATTCTCTTGTGCACCCTCTCCTATAAAAGCCATCTGCAGACCCTTCATGCCCAGCCAACTATCGCCCTATATCCATCAACCCCTTCTTGGGCAAACTCATGGAGAAGCTGGTCATCCTCCAACTGACCCGCCATACTGAATCTGCTGGCTGCCTCGATGACCACCAATCTGTCTTCACAGCATCCAGAGGCACGGACGCTGCTCTCCTGAACACCTTCTCTCAAACCTGGACTCTAACTGTCTCTGTTCTAATGCTCCTTGATCTTTCTTCTGCCTTTGACATGGTCAACAACTCCTTCCTCATAAATCACCTCCATGATACACTAGGCATCACTGAATGGGCACTGGTGTGACTGACCTCTTTCCTCTCAACCGTCCCTCCCAAGTGCATTGGACCCTCTCCTCTACTCCACCTCCCTCTCTACCTGACTGCTATCCAGATGTGGTGCTCTGCCGATGATCTCTGCCTTAATGCCAGCAAGACAGTGATACTTCTCATTGGGACGCCTGAACCCTGTTTCCACCCCACTCCCTGGCCACCCTCCTTGCCCCCCCGCACCCTCCTGTGAGGCAAAAACCTTGAGGTCATCTTTCATTCCTCTCCATCTTTCTCTCCTCATATCACGGACCTTGCCAAGAAGTCACATTTTCAGCTTGGCCACCTCAGAGGCATTCTCCCTTTCCTCACCTTCCCCCAGAAGTTCAACATCTCCAGAGCTCTGGTTCTTGCTAAACTGGAATACGGCAACAGCCTCTCCCTTAATCTACCTCTTTTCTCCCTTCGGCTCCCAAATAGGGCTGCAAGACTTATCCTTGGCCTCAAGTCCAGTTACTGCATCTCTCCAGTCCAAAAATGTTTCCACTGGCTCTCGGTGATTGCAAACATCAAATTCAAGACCCTTTGCATCATCCACAATGCAGTGTGAGGCCTGGGACCTCTCTACATCCAGCTTTCTCTCCCAAAATACCTTCCTGCTAGAGTTCTTTGGTCCTCTAGCTCCAACTCTCTGCAGGTCAGACCTTTCTTTAAGCAGAGAGTGGAAGGTAGATCCCTTTCCTTGGTAGGCTCCTCCCTCTGAAATGGCCTCCCAGCCCCCCTCAGGCTTGAGACAGATCTTCTTAAGTTCCAGAAACTGCTCAAGACCTTCCTTTTCTCCTCTTCCGTACCCCTCCCTCTCCCTTGTTAATTATTCATCTGCTGATGCAACTGGTGTTTGGTCCCTTCTGAGTCATACAGGGTTCAGACCTTCGCCGACCAGTCTCCCCCAGCATCCCTTACAAGCAGTTGCCCTCTGGCACCCATCCCCGGACTAGCCTGAATCTGGTCCACCTTGCCCATTGCACTTGTCTTCCCTTCCTATCCCGTTGTCTCCCTGGCACTTGCCCTCGTGGCCTGCCCTTTGCCCTTGTCCATCCCCTCTGGGCCCTAACCAGCACTTCTTCCCCTACTCCACCCCTGCACGTTTTCACCTTTGCTCTTTGCACTTGCATGTTAGGATTGTCACAAGACCACTATAACCGTCAATATTGTTATTGCTGTACTTTGTTACTATTGTTTCTTTTTCCTGGAAACACTTGTGTATAGTTGCCATACAATTGTTCAATAAATAAATAAAAAATAAATAAACTTTGCCTATGCCAAGAGTCATTTTATGGCCAGACTAGACTTCAGGACAATTTGAGTATGGGCCCTGATCGGAGGGGATAGAACCTTCTCACATTTAGACACTGGTCTTGTCTCGCTAGTGAAAGCAGGGTGCCAACAACCGTTTGGGAAAAAGGCAATATCCCCCCTGTCCTGCTAGAGACTGATACGTTTCATTTGGTAACTTTCCCCGTCCTCCCCAGTGCAGAGGAGGCCCACCTCGTTTTATTTTGCCAGTAGGCCACAACGCATATATATTTTTTCTATGTCTAGCCCAGGGCAGGGCAAACATATCAAATATTATTTGGCATGAAGTTAAAAAAAAAAATAAAAAAAAAATAGATTCGGCCGACTGGGAATACAATGATGTTTATTTGATTTCGACGACAGCTGAATACATTTGTCCACTAGTACTGATCTTTTTCGTCTAAAGAAGAAATTGGGCACGTTAGATTTCCTGGTAGTGATGTGTTCTTGTATATAGCGCTTGCTAGCATAGGTGTGGCCGTTTCACAGCACTGCAACTAATAGCTGCTGCCAACACCCAGTAAAATGCTGCTCCTTTTATCAATGACTAGAGAATGAAGAGCTGTGAATCGGCTCGCCCTCTAACCTTTGACCTGCAGGCAGACCGCTAACTTCAGCACTGTGCTGAGAGGGGTATGGTGCGATGACCACTATTGGCGGTGTATTTCTTAGGCTGATTTCACCACTGATAACATATGCCACTGGTTTACATCTAATGATGATACATCTCAAGCAAGTCACTCCCCCATGCTTCAGGCCTCACTGGTGCAGAATAGCCAGCATATTTCACAACACGCAGGCATAGTTTAGAGGATATCTAATTGCAATCCCCAAGCAGCAGCACACGCCTGACCTTGCATACTGATGATTTAAACAAGTTCCTCATGATCGGAAATGGAAGACCCTAAACTGAGGTTTTGGAATACCTTAGTGTTCCCTTTCCTGAGTGTTTTAGTTTTTGCATCGATCTGTACAATTCTTGTAACAAAGTCCAGTTTCCAAGAAGTGTCCTCTCAAATAGTATGTAATTCACTTCTGAAATCAATATGGCTGGGAAATGATTAACAGCTCGCATTCACATGTGATACTTGTGTGAGGCCGAAATATGCTGGCTCAGCTGCAGTAACGAGGCCAGAAGCAATCTGGGACTGGGCTTGTCCAGTTGGGATTTCTTTACATGTCAAGCAGACCAGGGTTTCCATAGCGTGCTTATCGTCTGGAGTCATGAAGGCATGCATTCCTTGAGGTTGCCTTCTCTATGACTTTTAAACATGCATAGGGCAGATGGCGTAAGGGTTAAGCGAGTTCTTCGCTGATATAGTGGTGGAGAAATGGGAACAAAGGCGATGGACAAGAGGTTATTTATCTGGCAATTGCGCAGTAAGATTTCCTATAGGATATTAGACTAGTAGAGAAATGTTCCCATTACTCTGCAAAAGTCCATGCCTGTCAGTAGAAAGCTAAAAAAAAAAAAAAAAATCAACAGGGGGTGTCACGCTTTAATGCAAACAGCACAGAGATACAGCCAGCTGACATATTTGCCTAAACATTGCGGTTGTGTCAATCGTTACAGACTTCACAGTGTCGCTCTCTGAAGTCATTATGATAGGAGCTGCTGGTACTCTAGAGAAACAGTACATCTGGGGCCATTTTAAAGAAATCTTGGGGTCTGGAGCACAGACTCCTTTGGGGCCCCCCCTCTGAACCAACGAAAGTACGGGATACAAAATCCCTGGTCGTCGCCCCCACATCGTGATTAAGACCCATAGCTTGATATTTTGTTCTGCAGCATTGAAAATATGCATGGGACTCCCCACCAGTCCTCCTTACCCTCTGCTGACTAGCTGGAATAGAAATAACAAACAAGCAGCATTTGAAGGGCAACATTTTCAGTCCAGGACAATGGTAGTTGTGTTCAAGCATAGCTACAGATAACAAAGATAGTAGCCGTAATGAAAAGGCACACATACCCCAGCAAAGAGAGAGAAGACTCTGATTATCAGTCTCATTAAAAGTAAAAGTGCTCAACCATGTAGACAGATTGGGTGGATTGTGGATACAAATTAGAAACTATGGTTTTCAAGTGGTTTTGCTATTAGCCAGCAAAGAAACAAATGACTTTGTGGTGTGCAATATATCAATGGTCATGATTATTATATACAATTCAACATTGTAGCCAGTAAAACCATGCGTGAGACTTTTTTGAAGTGCATACCCTTAGAAATAAATGACTCTTAGAGACTGAGGGACGGATTCTCGGCTAGGTGTAAATTGCCAAAAATGTCAGATTATGGTTTGCCGACATATTTGGTAATTAACACCTTTTCTGAGGGTCTCAGATTTCACCACAGGAGCACACAATGCACCCGTTCAGGAACCTGTGCGCCTGTTGCCAGCATTGGCTGGAAACCAACCTGGCAAACACCAGTTCCGCAAACAGGTTGTTTGCATGTGGATTCTGGTGTCACTGCTCCACATTAGTGACAGTGTAAAAATGTCAAACCCATACACTACTTCGTTTGATGGTGGTCCGCTTATTGCACTTGTGCTATTGTGGAGGAGTGTGACTAGAAACCAGGAAAACAGAGGTAAGGTCATCCCACTCCCTCCCAGTCACAACCTACCTTACACATTTAACTAGACATGTGCCTTTGAACTGAGAGAACACAACAGAATAAGTGCTTCTCAAGAAAAGAAATCTCACAAGTACGCCTAATCTTAATTGTGTTGGTTTAAGTAGATATATTGCACATAATTGAAAATAACTCTGCATCGTTCCTATAATTACCTGATTATTGTCGTGTGGGGTGGTTGGAGGGAGTGCTTGATGAGAACTGGGCGGAACCTGGGCATGAAGAAAAAGCACAATGAAGCATGGTGTTTACCACGCTCACTGTGCCTTGAACAGAATCAGGGCCTGACGATTTTCAAAGGTTTACAGTTTGGAAATGTGGACAGGTTAATCAAAACGAGATTAAATGAGTTGCCCAGAATCACACATGTTGGTTAAAAGGTGAAGCTGAGAGTTTAGCCCAATCTGAAATTCCTGCACTTGACCATATTGTTTCCCAGTTCTTATCGTAGTAAGGAAGGTGAAATTATTTGTGAGTGTTTCACTTTCATGAACTAAAATAATGCCTTATTGTTTTAGGAACTGACTTGGAAAGTACACAACTCACATAATAACCCAATGTGACAACATTTAAAAACAAAATGTTATAGAAGTATTGTATGCAAAAGGACAATGATTGTAGCATATCACTATCACCAAGGCAGCTATACTAGCACCACAATATTAATTGATGTGAGCTTTAATGGCTTTGTCTGGGATTTTCAATTGTATTGTAAAGCTTTACATACACCCAGAAGACAAAATTGAAGACTGTTATTTGGTCTGTGCAGAAATACCTTTCAAATCGTATAATAAAGCAGACTGTTTTTGGCCAAATGTGCAGACTAGAAAATATGTTTGCCTGAGGTCTGTGACATTTGGTTGGCTCTCTTCTGTCAAGAACCTCTTCCACTCAAATGGCCTACATGAAAAGAAATATCAAACACTAGGCTATCCAACGCCACCCATGAGTGAGAAGGCAAACGGTTTCATAGGAGACAACACAGTACAATACATTGGAATAGGATGACTTGTTCATCATCACTGTATCCTTTGCTGGAAAAGCTGGGATATGAAACTCAACTCGTTGGTTACAATGTCTCAAATTTGAGAACCTAATCACCTCTCTGTACTTACAATGCATGTTCCTCATCGGGAAGTGTTTGCCAGTTTTGACAACCCTCACTTGGAGGAACAGAGCTCTAGACCTGCAACAGATGGAGGCTATGTCAATTTCTATAGTAAGCACTAACTGGTGCTATTAGATTGCTTTGTGGCACACGTTGTGTTACTATCACAAAAGTATATATGCATGTGAGTTTATCAACTTCAGACACAGGAAAGGCTGAGTCGGCCTTGCTGGAATTTAGTACTGTGATTTGGCATATGAACACAAATCTCTGTAACCTATACCTAACTACCTGAGCTATCGTCTGAGCAATCATGGCACTCACATTTATCAATAGGCTTGTCAACTTTGGTATGGCACATGATCTATATATAGCCCACAGAAGGGTGAGAATACTACACGAGTTGTGCTATCATGACTGGACAACCTGTGTGCCATACAGTGAACACAGAAATCATTATAGGATTAATTGATCTGAGACAAATGTATTGGTCAGCAACAGCCGAGCTGTAGGTTTAGCACCTCAGCAGCGCACCATAAAAGATGGTATTTGTTATTTTGTTTTGCAAAACAAATGGGCACTGACTGCTTTCAGTCAGGAAATCATGTGGCCTCCCCCCTCCAGGGTGGGGGGCCGGGGTACGTGCTGCTTTTGCGCTCCCATAAAGACGTCTCTGAGTACATCAGCATCAATCAGTGTCCCATTGCACTGTCACCTGTGGCTGTGACTGTAAAACATTAATACAGTTTTGAATGTGCTCCCCAGAATTTCAGGCGATTATGACAATTAGTGTTATTTAACAAAACAATGTTGCAACACTGAAAACGAAGTGCTCAAGCAATCATTCCATCAACTGCAATATAATCTTGTCACGCGGCTGTACAGGAAGATTTAGAGGAACATTATGATATGGTTAGCTGTAAGTAATAGCAGCCTCACTATATTTAATACTTCAGACTGAAAACGCGTGCAGAAACCGACATGGGCGTAATAACATGGACCAGGGGAGTTGCTAGGTCTGGAAAAGACCCAGGGCTATGCTGATGTCAGAACTGTTGGGACTAGGGGCTAGCTAGTCTTTTGGCTGTAGCTCCTGAGATTCTATCCGAGGCTACAACCAAAAGATCAGGGGTTATAGCCCCCTTAGCCCCCCCCCAGCAACGCCCCTGACATGGACCCATTGCATACATTGGGCATGATTTACAAAGCCCCATTGGAAAAAAAGATCTTGCAGATCAGGCCCATGGTCTGGCTGTGGGAGCAGCATTTCCATGTCATCGACGTGAGAGCGTAGCACAGTTCCAGTGAATTAACACATCTGTGCAGACTTCTCCCCTGACATGGTTCCTAGAATCGATTCCAATGGAGAGTTTACCCATTGAAGCCATACGAGAGAAGATGTTCAGGTCACAAAAGCAAGAAGCTTTTCTATGGGAGTTTACGGGCAAGATTTTGAAATTTACTGCTAAAAGATGCATTAGACCTTAGAGTAAAATGCAGCAGGTTCAGTACAATCCAACACCAACAAATCTACAGAGAGCAGCTGGTTCTCAAGGTCACTGCTAGCCAAGGCTGGACCAATACGGATAATCTTTTCCCTGTTAGTAAGTTCAGGATCCAAAAAAGATACATATTTCATTCCTCGTCAAAAGGCGACGATTAGAGGTGGTCACAAGAAAAATATATGATGTAGGAATGGCTTCACATTTACAGTGCTGCTTAAAATCACAAAACTAGCATAGCTTAATCATACTACTATAGTGGCAGTTTCTAGTTGTATACCTAGTTACTCTGATGATACACAGAAGCTATGGTCCATAAGGAGGTGTACCATAGTGCACCCCCTTCATATATTCCAATTTAATTTATGTGTTCATGGCAAAACTGCTCATGTGGAATTTGGTAGTAAATGACCACATAAAATCCTATTGGACAGTTGTCTTCAAACTGTAAGGCTTTCCCCAATGAGGGGGGGCACAAAGGGTTTCCAGGGGGGGCACGAGGGTCTTCCAAAAGGGAGTATGGTGACTGATTTTAATAGAAAATATAGCCAGAAATGACATCTAGGGGGGCCAGCAGCGATATTTGTACTCACAGGGGAACTCAGCAACAACATTTTTACTCAAGTGGGGCTCGTCATAAAAGGTTTTGAAAACCACTGCTATAGGTCATGACTAACCTCTTCTTCATTCAGTAAAGGCCTCAGCCACTTTTCCCTCAAAGTGGACTAGAAAAGGCAAAGAATACAAGGCAGACTTTGGCTTAATGTGAATAACACGTTAATGGGCAAAGGCTCTCAGAAGGGTAATGTGGACCTTCATTTCCCCACCAATGCCACTGAAAGGAAGTGAACCCTGTCTGCCTTTGTATTGGAACTATTGCATTTCTGAATTGTTCATTCGGTCAATTTGACCCTCAAAGGCCTTTGATGTCATGATGTTAAATGAAATTTCCAGTCTAGGATTTCAGATGACCTTTTCCAAGATGGGCCTTTCTTCTGAATCTGAATATCACTGGGTCAGTTGATTAATGTACCCAATAGTAACCAAATGTGAGTGTGTTTACATTAAGGATACACCAAACATCGACCTCTTGATGGATGAAAAACATGGGAGACAAGCACCATGATTTAGGCACTAAAGTTAGCTATGATGCAAATCCATATTCTGACCTAAAGACAAGAGGTCTCAGGTCGTTCTTTGCGAGAAAATATTTAAATCCTAGCTCTCCCAGTGACAATATGATGAAGTCCCTGGAGGAGTTCTAAGGAGGGATTTTAGAAAAATACCTTATGCACTGGAGGTTAACATGCCCCAAAGTTCTTTATCAAAGATGGCCATAACCACTGCCACTGCTGGCAGGCCAGGATTGATGAAGATCGATTTGATGCCCAAATCGGGAAAATCAACGAATCACCCTCACAGACTGCCTGAGGAACAAACACTTTTCACAACTGCGACGGATTGATATTTGTCAAGGGTGTAGAAGCCCTGACTTTTTTTATTTGCATTAATTAATAAAATGATGCAGGTAATCTCTGAAAGGGTAATCTGCTGACCACATTCCCCTTTCATAACCACCATGCCGAAAGCATATGGTGTATAAAGGTCCTGCTGCATCAGCACCCTCATTTGCAGCACCTGCTCTACCAGTGGTACAGAGCAGGTTAAGAGGTCAGAGATGCCCATTTACATGCAGAGGGGCTGCATTTAAGGTATGACCCTCTGCCCCAAACCTACGATGATCATAATCAGCCCATGAAGTGGCAGAGTAAACTCTAAAATAAAACAATGCCTGAGTTTAGGCATGGTGCATGGCACTATTTATGATCATGGCAGCCACATCCGATTTGATATCACATATGCGTTAGCTCCTGAGAGTCAGTTCTTCTGTGGAAGGTGATGTGTATTCTGGACAGATGGGCTGAGCCTGCCAAATGACAGGACATGAACCTGAATGGCCATGCCTTGTCTTTGATCTCTTTGTGAGGGTAGGAAACACCCTTGGCCAGAAATAGCTGCCCACCAGGTAGCTTCCCAGAGCCCAAGCCTCAAAGGAGCACACCCATTCAAATCGAATAGCCTCACACCAGTGCGCTGCATTTCTGAAGGCATTTGATCCTAATGAAAAGGAGGGGGTGAGGTTAGAGTAGTCAAGAGGGCTCTGTTAAGTGAAATGAGACTGCCACCATTTTGTTTCTCTCTGCCTCTCTCTTTCCTTCTGTCCCCCCACTTCCTCTGTAATTGCAATTGTAATTGGTCATTTATAACACTCTTAATAACTAGAGGTTTCTAAGCACGGTCCGGAGATCGAACCTGTGTTGCTACATGCCGTCTTGCTTCCAAGGCGAGCAGGTTGCCCCTGAGCTATCCTCTACAACATAGCACTTTGATTATGATGTCAGAAGGAAGGGAAAATTCCACTTCATTCAAGAACAGGGATTGGACCAGTATGGCAGGCTAGTTTTAGTTCAATCACCTGTGAACTTTTACATTTAAATGAAGGGGTCTCCCATCACTTTTTTGATTCACTCTGGAGCAACACCTGAGAAGAACTCACTGGACCGCTTTTGGGAAAGTTGCATTTTCCAAAGCTCTTAGTCTGAGGTGAAGAAGGAGATATCCAATGCAGAAGAAATGTCTGCCCCCTACCCACTACCAGTGCACATTGGAAGTGACATTGGCTATCTGCCACTCTGTGTCAGAATCTCCTAAAGCTAGGAGTGCAGATCCTGAATGGAACCATTTCTGCCCTCAAGTTTCTCTGAGTGGGTCTCATAGCATCTGGAGGGTCAGACCAACTGAAGCTCCCTGATTTACTGCACTGGACTGGTCACTCCGTATTGACCACACATAGGAGTGGGAATTCGCTTGTGTTGGCTTTTGCGCTACTCGCCCCATCAGAACTATAATGCTTGCACATCTAACCAGGTTGATGCTGCATCGTACTCTAGATGTGACCATCGCCTGCTAGGTTGAATCAACGGCTCAATAACGGGGCATAATCCAAACCGCTGGAGAGCCACGCGCCGACTGTGATCAACCCAACTTGCCCTTGAATGGTCACTTCACCGGCTCCCACAACGGAGCACCCTAGATAACCAATTCGACAACTGTCTCCCACCAACTCAAAACGCTGGAGTGTTTGCGCATTAACCCATCCCAGCGGCTTAAGCCTGACTTCGCCTGGCCTAACCTTAATGAGATCCTGTGGAATGGCATGACCTGCATTGCTGAAAGCCCCCCTTCAAACACACAGAGTGACTGCATTTGCCATTGCTCAATGCCTGCTTAGGCCCACACGATCCACCATACCTGAACTGGTTACAAAAACTGGCAACCCAATAACCACAAATTGTCCCCTCGGTTCACTGGGACTCTAGACACTGGTTAGGTCACCTCAGTACCTTCTTTCACCTGAAGACATATTTTTTCTATGGATATTTGCCTATCACCCCTGTTTTCATGTTCAGAGTGCTACTTTCTTCAGTCATTTGCATCTCTCTGATCTTCCACAAGACAGGCTTTGTACAGTGTTTTCTATTAGTTCTGTTGCAGATGGTGTGTTTAATTAAAGTGTATCTACTGTTATAGAACCTTGAATGAACATTCACTTTATTTCGGACCATGTTACTGTGTTGTCACTACCGAATCACATTCACACCCCTCTTAAGAGCATAGCCTTCCCTAGGCCCACGTTACCACAAAAGGCGCAGGAGGCGTATCTCTTAACTGTACCTGTTTTACCTTTATGATTGCATTGGCTTTTGGTTTCTAGAAGTGTGAGGACTGAGTGGGCATTTTTCTCCCTACTCTTCCTTGTACTTTTGCAGAGCAGAATTCAATTCGTCGCATCCACCTGCTGGTACATAAAGCTGGCAGACCCCCTTCGGAATCTCCAGCATTTGCGCTGACATGAAAACCCATTCTGGAGCAAATGCTGGATCATTTGCATGGCCGAGAGGAAAAGAGGCGGCTGAAACGCAAATTGCATTCTGCCTCCTCTCCACCATAAAATGTTTAAATATGTTGCAGGGTGGGAAGACACTAACGCCCTACTCAAGGCCTTTGCGACTTTCATTCACGTTACACCACAAACCAACATGTGCTCCCGAGTGTCTCAGAGACATCTTGTCCACTCATTATGTTGTTAAATAGATACAGAATAAAGGATTTGCATTACTTGCCCTATGTGATATCCTGCTAACGTGGGGTGGTTTATGGTTAGTTTTCTCACAGAGAACATGTTGCAGGTGTGAGATGTTATTGCACCTGCCAGTGCCAGATCAGAGCAAAACCGAGTATCCCTGTTTGATGGAAATTGTGTCTATCTCTAGCAATCAAACAGGCTCCAAAGAGATTAACGACAGCACCACAACTTGCTGTTCATTCCTCGCTTTCTTGTCTCTGAGTGCACTGGCAAAAGAAAGAAAGTAATATTACCCAGAGTTCCAGGTGGTGGGGAACTGAAGACGCTGTAAGCAGGATGGCTCGTTGATCTCATTTTGGTTGTTGGTCCAACTTTGTGGGGAATTATGGGAAATATAGTCCTTCTTTCATCTCCCTGTTAAGAAACATAACAGAAAACACATTACAAAAAGTCCCTGACGTTTCTCGATTACTTAGTTTATCTGTTGCAGCAAGGCCTTATTTTTCCAAACCGATAAGTCGCCATTAGACCCCACGTCAAAATAAATGCCTGCGATTAACAAGCATGTGCCTGAACTCTGACTTGGCCCTTGTTCTCTTTAGCGAAATACTTGAAATTGTTTCCAAAAGCGTCCATGTCTCAGTGATGTATAAATGGACCATGAATCACTGGCTTTTGTAGAAACAATACTTTCAAGCATCATTTGGCGACTCAAATGCCAAATTAACAATATGCAGGCTGTTGCCTGACTAAATTCAATTAAAATATTAATTTCTTTCCACTGGATGATGCCTGTTGTTGACGTCTCACCAAGCATTACTTGCAGAAGTCTGAACAAATAATTAAATCTTGCTGGTTTAAAAAACAATTAAAGACACACTTTTCAATTTCGGTCTTAATTAATTTGATACTGTATTATTATACCTCCCCATGGGGACATTTAGATATTTTTCAGCACAGTGAGATCAGCACACATTAAGGTGTTAGATTCCAGTGGAAATGAAATGCCCTTGCTGGTGCCAGGGATTCATGTTTATTTAGCTGAACATTAATTTGATCCCACCAAGTAGACACTTTATAAAATAAATTGTACATAAAAACACCACCGGGTGATAATTGTGGCTACCACTTGGCACAACGCTGCTACTGTACTGTAATTACGTCTTTCATCCTGCAGAAGCGTCCACCTGTCACAGAAGAGCTAGGTGAGATGATGGGTATGCACACTTATCAACTCCACTCACAGAGATAACATTTATTCCCAGTACACACACTGATTAACTCTGTCCACAGTGATGACATGTATTCCCAGTACACACAATGATTAACTCTGTCCACAGTGATAACATGTATTCTCAGTACGCACACTGATTAACTCTGTCCACAGTGATAACATGTACTCTCAGTACGCACACTGATTAACTCTGTCCACAGTGATAACATGTATTCTCAGTATGCACACTGATTAACTCTGTCCACAGTGATGACATGTATTCCCAGTAGGCACATTGATTAACTCTGTCCACAGTGATAACATGTATTCTCAGTATGCACACTGATTAACTCTGTCCACAGTGATGACATGTATTCCCAGTATGCACACTTATCAACTCCACCCACAGAGATGAAATGTATTCCAGGTACGCACACTGATTATCTCTGTCCACAGTGCTGACATGTATTCCCAGTACACACACTGACTAACTCTGTCCACAGTGATAACATGTATTCCCAGTACACACACTGATTAACTCTGTCCACAGTGATAACATGTATTCCCAGTACACACACTTATTAACTCTGTCCACAGAGATAACATGTATTCCCAGTACACACACTGATTAACTCTGTCCACAGTGATAACATGTATTCCCAGTACACACACTGATTAACTCTGTCCACAGTGTTAACAGGTATTCCCAGTACACACACTGATTAACTCTGTCCACAGTGATAACATGTATTCCCGGTATGCACACTGATTAACTCTGTCCACAGTGATAACATGTATTCCCAGTACACTCACTGACTAACTCTGTCCACAGTGATAACATGTATTCCCAGTACACATATTGATTAACTCTGTCCACAGTGATAACATGTATTCCCAGTACGCACACTGATTAACTTTGTCCACAGTGATAACATGTATTCTCAGTATGCACACTGATTAACTCTGTCCACAGTGATGACATGTATTCCCAGTATGCACACTTATCAACTCCACCCACAGTGATAAAATGTATTCCCAGTATGCACACTGATTATCTCTGTCCACAGTGCTGACATGTATTCCCGGTATGCACACTTATCAACTCCACCCACAGTGATAAAATGTATTCCCAGTATGCACACTGATTAACTCTGTCCACAGTGATGACATGTATTTCCGGTATGCACACTTATCAACTCCACCAACAGTGATAAAATGTATTCCCAGTATGCACACTGATTAACTCTGTCCACAGTGATGACATGTATTCCCAGTAGGCACACTGATTAACTCTGTCCACAGTGATAACATGTATTCTCAGCATGCACACTGATTAACTCTGTCCACAGTGATGACATGTATTCCCAGTATGCACACTTATCAACTCCACCCACAGTGATACAATGTATTCCCAGTACGCACACTGATTATCTCTGTCCACAGTGCTGACATGTATTCCCAGTACACATACTGACTAACTCTGTCCACAGTGATAACATGTATTCCAGGTACACACAATGATTAACTCTGTCCACAGCGATAACATGTATTCCCAGTACACACACTGATTAACTCTGTCCACAGTGATAACATGTATTCCCAGTACACACACTGATTAACTCTGTCCACAGTGTTAACAGGTATTCCCAGTACACACAATGATTAACTCTGTCCACAGTGATAACATGTATTCCCGGTATGCACACTGATTAACTCTGACCCACTCTGACCCATTCTGATAACATGTATTCCCAGTACACACACTGACTAACTCTGTCCACAGTGATAACATGTATTCCCAGTACACACGCTGATTAACTCTGTCCACAGTGATAACATGTATTCCCAGTACGCACACTGATTAACTCTGTCCACAGTGATAACATGTATTCTCAGTATGCACACTGATTAACTCTGTCCACAGTGATGACATGTATACCCAGTATGCACACTTATCAACTCCACCCACAGTGATAAAATGTATTCCCAGTACGCACACTGATTATCTCTGTCCACAGTGCTGACGTGTATTCCCGGTATGCACACTTATCAACTCCACCCACAGTGATAAAATGTATTCCCAGTATGCACACTGATTAACTCTGTCCACAGTGATGTCATGTATTTCCGGTATGCACACTTATCAACTCCACCAACGGTGATAAAATGTATTCCCAGTATGCACACTGATTAACTCTGTCCACAGTGATGAAATGTATTCCCGGTATGCACAACAATTAACTCCGCCCACAGGGATGAAATGTGTTACCGGTATGCACACCAATCAACTCCGCCCACAGTGATGCAATGTTTTCCCTTTATGCACACTGATTAACTCCGCCCGCAAAAATTAAATGTATTGCCAGTATGCACACTGATCAACGCCACCCACTGGGATGAAATGCGGCCCAGACGCTTTTCCCACTGAGGCTATACTGTTACTCCCTCTTACAGGTCGACAGAATTTATTAAAAATAAATATAATAACTACATATAATTAATCAATAAATCTAACACATACCATAAGGTATGATATATATATCACAAAGCGCTATGTAGAGTGGGAAATGCGTTGTACCAGGACTTGCCCATTGGTGTCCTGCCTCTGTTTCTTTCGTCGTTGCTGATTATATATATGATGTAATTTCTTACTTATTATAGGTTTTTCTTTAATGTATTATTTTGGATATATGTATACTACATAAATATGCCAAATAAATGTATTAAAATGCATATTATATATGTATAAACAAATTTCATGAACTATGCATGTATAAATATAAAACACATAGGGCCCGATTCATGGAGTTTACAGGTTCAAAGTGAAGTTGCACTGCTGAGAAAAGTGTATTTTTGCAGTGCAAAGTCTGGGCAAAGTCTGCACATAGTCATGTTTGCAGTTCAAAATTACTTTGCCCGGACTTTTCAGGAAAAAACACACTTTGCACAGTTCCATGAATCAAGGTTTGTTTCGGCAGTACAAAGTCACTTTTCAGCACTGCAAAGTCACCTTGAACCGGGCAAATATTCCTTGAATCGGGCCCATAGTTGTTAAGTTCTGCAGAAAAGCATTATGACGTGCATATTTTGCATATATAGCATTATTGTATGCATACTATGCACGTCGTCATAATGCTTTTCTGCACAACTTCACAAATACGTGTTATATACATTTAATTACATTTATATAGAGAGAGATAGTATGCATTTTAGTACATGCATTTATTATACTATAATAAGACTTTGTCAACATATATGTACACAAAGCATTATTTCATGCATTATTTCGTTATAGCAATTATGGTATGCATAACTTGGCAACTTGGCAAAACTTCAAGTTTTTCAGTACTCTTCACCGATTATGCAAATATTAAGTTCTGCCACATCACACAGCTCGAGTTGTATTACTGAACGCCGGCTTTTAAAAAAAAAATAAAAAAAAAAATCCTCTATGATGGCCTCCTCATACCTGCCTTTTTGCCCATTTCAAATGGCTCACCCCCGTGATCAGTCACCACTTCATACAAAATGTCAGTTGCTTTCTGACCTGGTCCCCATCTCTCTTACACAAGTGATAAAGGCGGAACAATTCAACCCTAACACCGCGCCCTCACTATTACTGAGAATATGACACATGAAAATATGGGGGAGGGAGACGGATGTAAAATGATGTTGTAGGGGTTACCGAACGATAGTAGTGTGGTGCAAATTAATTGCTAAATAATCTTAAGGGGTCCCGCAGGTGGAGGGACTCTGAGGAAGCTCAAAGAGGCAAACAACATCCTTCCTGTACATGCTTTTAGGCAGTCTTCCTGGCAGGGCCGGTGCCGGTCCAGGGCAATTCTAGACAGATGCCTGGAAAGCCTCGAGCAAAGGTGCCCCGGAGGCATGTGGCAGGCGTTTGGCACTAACAGTTTAAGTGCGGAGAGTGGATAAAGGACAGTCTGTCTGCGGCGTCCTAAATCCTAAAGCCATGGGCCTGATTCACAACATGTTCCCATTGAGAAGCGCTTTGCGAATCAGGCCCCATAACTTCCAAGTTCATTGAATACTTGATTTGATAGCCATATATTTGTGGTAAATTAACATGTATTTATTGGTGCTTAGTTCTTGAGCGGGTACGCAGTTTTTACTGTCACTAGGCACGTTACGCAGCATCCCATATGCATTGTTTATTAATGATGTGTAACATTTTCAAACTTCCTCCAAACAACTTGCAAAGTTAAGGAAAAAGAAACATTTGCTGTAAAGCTTGACAAGTTTAGCGTGTAAAAAAATAATTTAGACTGATTATTTAATTGCTCCTTTAGTCTAGAACATAAGGAATAAGGAAGATGGACAAAGATTAGAGCAGAGAAAAAAAGAAAGACATGAATAAATGGTAGAGAAAAAATAGGGAAAAGAAAGAGGAAAGAAACAAGAGACATACTTTCATGACTAAGAAAAGGGAAAAGGATAAATAATGTCAAAGTAGGCAGAAAGAGGGAAGATAAACATATTAAGGACCTGAGTCACAGAAAAGTTTTATAATGGTGCAATCCTGTTGTAAAATGCTCTGTGAATCAGGCCCTAAATGAGAAACAATCAGAATAGAGGAAGCACGTGAAACGTGATGGGAATGAATTGAGAGGAAAACAAGAAAGGAAGAAAAAAATCACAACACAATGAAGAAAAGGGGAAACCCAGGTTAATGGGGCATGAAGAAAACCATAAAAATAGGAGAGAAAAAAAGCAAATTAGTGGAGGAGATAGAAGATAAGGAGAAGTAGCAGAAAATGAAAACAGAAGAAGGGATAATTTAAGAAAGGAAAGAGAAAGAAAAAAGAAAGTAAGAAGGAAAGAAAAGAAGAATGAAAGGAAGGAAGAGAGAAAGAAAGAAAACACACAGTTGCCAGGGATTAGATGTCTATTCCATGCAGTCTCGTAACATCTATTACAGATGTGGGACCTAGCATCACCCTCTCTTGGTAATTGTAGCGACTCCCCTATCAGAGCTTTAAGACAACTTCCGAATTAATGCCTAGCGTTGTAATGAAATAAGAAGAAATAAAAAGAACAGGTACATATGACATAAAATGTGAGAGAGTTACAGATCCTCCATTAACCCCCTTCCCACAGTCAACATTCGGGTAAGGAATAGCCCTTCACCTGAATATCTGCCCCCTACAGAGTGAATGTCAGCACTCCTGCAGAAGGCAGAAAGGTACTGGACAAGCAACTGTAGGAAAATAAATCATTAGCAGCCACAGGCGTGGAGATACTGGCCAGTACCTGTGGACTATGAGCCAAAGTTAAGCAAGGGCCATTAAGGAGGGATGAGGATACCTAATGGATGGGATTCTTGCCCTTTGCGAGTGCTAGGCTTGTAGAACCCGGGGTGGTGGGAATGAGGGGTAGCCAGAAAGAAGCACGGTGTATATTGATACTAAGGGAAAAGGTAGACATTTCGTCATGCCCTGACATCCCTTCTGTGCAGGGTTGCTATTGCAACCTAACCCCGTAGCGGGTCACACTGAAGAAGGGAGACAGTCTCCAACATCATGGGCTGGGTCATCGCACACAGCAAAGGTGGTGAGCAGGGTGCGTTCGAGCAGGATAAGGCCCAACTGGACCTCGGACCCACCCAAGAGTAGCAGAATCATGGCAGATGCAGTTGTTAGGCGGAAACCTGTGCAGTTCCCTCTGGGACCACTGCAAAAGATTTAGGACTACAGGCGTTTGGCGGTGAACCCACTTGGTAGCAGTCTGTACCACACAGATTCACTTGGTAGCTGTGGCTGAGCAGTCAGACTTCTCTCAAGAAAAGTTGAGCAGTATGTGGAGTATACAAAATAGGGCAATTCTTCACAGCAAGACAAGCAAACACGCAACGAGGCTTAGTGTAAAGATATTAAGGATATTTATTTATAACAAAACATCTATGAAAAACACTATGGCACTATCACGGCAAACAAATCAAACACAATTACTCTACGAAGAAGAAAACGATCAATCCCCCTAGCAATATTTCGACAAGTCTAGGTTCTATTGGTACCACTTATTTTCAGATAGAAGTGTATACCTCAACCTAGATGACACTCGAACATTAGTTAGGACGGGAGAGAAAAAGATAGGCAGGTTATGAAATCAACACAGTTCAATCCTTCGCGGATAAAATGCAAGGCAGGAAGGCAAGAATCACAATAGATCATAAAGTTCAGAGGCCACACCCACTCGGAGAGAGGCAAGGCGATATGTCCCAGAAAGTCTCTAGTGGAGATGCATTCAAGTCTCTGTAGCAAATTGATATCGGCAGATTGAACCAGTTCAGAACAATAAATGAGAAAAGCTTGGAGGCGACCCAACGGAACAGAGAGGATTAAGACACCTCACTCGAACCGATCGAAAGGGAAGCCAGGCGGACACGTTACCTTGTTGTGGAGGGCAGATCCGGCGGGGGCAGTTGTTCTTGGTGGTGGATGCACGTTGTGTCTTTGCCAAGAGTAGAGATGATCTCGTCGTCGAAGAAAAGTGAAGTCCGGTGCACCACCAGGGAAGAGACCAGACGCGGAGTGCTCCGTCACAAGGCACCACCTTTTGGTCGCGGTACAGGCGTAGTGGCTATCCGGTTGCCGAGGTGCTCTGCACGGGCAATTCGACCACTGCGTCCTGAGGCGAATAAAAAGCAAAGGGGACTGGTTGTTCCCACCAGCCAGGGGAAGAGACTCTCCGGCAGGGAGATCTCCTCTGTCGTCGGGCAAGTGTTCAAGCGGTGTTCAAGTGGTGAGTCGGTTCCGCAGGGCTCCACCGGAGGTGTCGTCGTGCAGGTCAGCTCAGCGTTACCCTCGTTGGATTTTTAGGTCCTGTGGCGACTTCTGAATATCCAGTCCCAAAAGCCCTGCTTTTATGCAGAAAACCCCCATTCATTCAGCCTAGCTGTCAATCAACACATGCTAAGTGTTGAGCGGGAAGGCTCACCACTTGGGCCAATCACTCCAGAGTGCGACCGGAGTTGGCAAGGCAACTCGGTCCAGGGTGCCTAAACCCCCTCCCACACCCCTGTGGTAACCCAGACAGAATGGCACCACTTTGGAGGGTCTCTGTACAGAGCCCGCCAAAAGTGGAACAAAGGGCTCAACCTTTGGTTTAGGAGTCACAGAGACGAACACAGACGCCATTTTACAAACCGAGTTCTGGCAGAAAATACCATCCGATAAACTTATTTAAGATAAGTAGACCGGGGGTACGTTAGAGATTAACGAGAAAAAGGGTCAATCTCCAACAATGGGACGAATCCCATAGGGTTATGTTCGGTGTTGAACATAACAAGTAGTTTCCACTGCCACCAGCCAAAACTCGACGAGGGGGGACGGGACCGTGCCCCCTCGAGTAACAGATCCAGGAGTAATCGAATTACCCCTACTAGTACGTCCACAATAAGATGGTTTGTACTAGTTCTGTTAGTAAATTTAGGTCTAGTAGAGCCAATGGTGACTTTACATGCCCGAGGAGACAGTAGTCAGTCCCCAGGTATGGAGTCTATGGTGGAGGTCCGCTAGGACGCCACAGTGCTACGGCACGTAGGGTGCGGTGTAACACACATAGAAAAACATATGAGACCCTATGGAGTAAAAGACCCCATAGCCCATAGAACACATTGACATTCAAAGGAATTACACACATTCATGTCTAAGAGTGGGAGGAAAAGAGTCTCACTCTTGGCAGGATGGAAAAAAACAAACTCCAGAAATCCAGCAAAGCTGCTGGGGGACTCATTAAGCAGGGCTCAAGTCGAGACACCACGTGGGTGGACCGCGTCCGCCCACTTTATTGAGAGGTGGACTCCATCCTCCCTGTGTGTTTAAGAAATGAAAGAAAGAAAGAATAACAATAGGCTGCATTGCTGCAGCTGGGGTTCGAACCCTGGACAGGAATCGAACCCTGGCCTCTCGCTTCTGAAACGAGACACTAAAGTGCAAAATGCTCATGTTCACATGTTTCTATACGGGGATGTTTGGGTACTGGTTCTCAGATTTAAAAGTTACGTGCATTTTATTCTTAAGCAGCGAGGTAACATGAAAATCTGTTCCTGTGGCAAATGCTTTCTTGTCATGTGTGTTTTTTTTCGATTGTGAAAGACGAGCTGAATGAAATTTGCATATTTCACGTTCTGTGATGTCATTTTCCAATGCTCGTCAGAGTCCCTCCACTTTTTTTTTTCAGGACTCGAGCCCTTGGCATATAGAGCATTATTTGTAGACAGGTGCTGACAAATAGAAATTCCGGGCAACTATCCATTAGTAGTGTACAGAATTGCTGATTTCTGATTGGCTGCTTGTAGCCAATGTTCCAAAAAGGATGCCTTAAGGTTGTCTTTGAAAGCACAAAATGTGCTTTCTGGATTGGCATTAGATTTTTGACTCTTCTCGAAGTCATATTTAAAAACAACAGAAACGACCCGGGAGTCATCCTATACAAGTGATTTTTAATTGCTCTAGATGTATTACTTGGACGGCATGTGATGTCATGATCAGGTCCTTTACTTGAAACAGTGTAGCCTCCCAGTTCAGTGACATCATAAGTAGGCTATGGTTCATGGACCAGCTTTATCACACATTACCTGCTGTTTAAATAGGTCATCTGGTGAGAAGAGTCACTTCCAGTTTGGATTGCCATATCTTTTCCAAAAGCAGCCATCTCCAACACCACGGATTCCAGGATGTCCCTTTACTGGATTTCGATTGGGTCCCGACGCGTTCCGCATCTGTGTCAGTATCTTAGAGAGTTCTTTCAAACCAATGAGTACAATGGGAATGCATATTCAAGAAAATAAAATGTATGTATGTATGAAATCATGATCAATTTTGCTTTTCAGTAATGCTTTTGCTATTACCACTTTTTGAAAACAGCTTTTTTTTATCATGTTCAAGGGCTCTTTAATGTCCATGCACACCATGGGGCAGACTCATTTGTGTAGCTGCTATATTTTATTTTCTGATTAAGTGCAAGCTCCTCTCCTGAATACAGGTGGGTGAGGTAGAACCCCTGACGGCATCCCCAGATTATAATGCCTGCCAACGTTTGGTTTTACCTAAGGGGAATGGATGTGTACATTACATAGGCAGATCCTGCCTACCAGTGGCTGAATCCATGCAGATCTAATACGGTGTTATCTTGGAGGGGCAAAAGTTGCAGGAGGTGCTGAGCATAGCAGCGAAGCCGGTTCGAGTGAGGTTTGAGAGATCGTCGCTCGGCCTGCTAATCAACATACTGAGGAAGGTGAGATGCGTGACTGTGGTCCTCAAATATCAAGCAGACCTTCATCGGAAACATAAGGTTTCTGCCTCCCATAACCCTTAGCAGGTAGCTTGTGGTACTGTCTGAATGTCCACACCACCCCTTTCCCTTATCTGCCAACTCACAGATGCGTGTTTTGGTCCTCATGGAGTTCAATCTATGTGAGACAGAGAAAGAAAGAGATAGAGTGTGTGTGAGAGAGAGAGAGAAACAGCATAACATTCAATGTGCACATACACCTCATGTAGCACTGCGCCCCATAGCACACAGCGGAGTCCCACAAAGTAATTTGGTCCAGATTTCACATAGTCTCTGTCATCTTCAGTAATCTTTGCCTCTCCACTCTTCGGCTTCAAATGTCTCCAGACTAGGCATGTCTGCTTTCCAGACTGCTCCTAAACCACCATTATTGTTGCATGCATTGCATTGGTCCTCTGGCTCATCTTTTCAGATCACTATCAGTCGCAGGACCATGCTTACTACTGTGCTTTGACACATTACATATTGCAGGAGGCACTCTACAAATATAAGGTATCGCTACGTATTATCCCCACCAAAAATATTGCCGTATATATGGTCGCCTGGAATGGCCATAAGCGATATTTTTGGGGGGGATCATTTTTGGGGTTTTTGGGAGCATGGGTTGCAGGGATATCCGCCGCTCCTTTCAAAATAATGCAGGGGTTGCGGGGGTGTCCCCCGCAAGTTCCATGCCTTAATATTGCCGCAAAAATATGGCGATATTTCTGTATGGCGATATTTATGCAGGGATATTAACACATGGAACCAAATATAAGCTACCATAACATCACCTGAGATCCTGAAATACATTGCTATTGTCAAAATGCCCTTTTCGGGGCTGTGTTTATAATCCTAACCTCTATAAAACAGTATGTATGGGAATTCAGAGAAAAAAACACAATTATATTTATCTTGACATTTTGGTTTTCAATGCTTGGTCCTCAATGACGATTAGCACATTGTGACTGTCCTTGTGCTTTGCATTCTCTGTTGGGACCGCCACCTGATTGGCCCATTCCACTTGCTGTACTGTCTAACAACATTCTCACCACGACAGAGCAAGGCACTCTTGGGAAAACAAATGTTGCTTTCTCCTGTTTTTCAATACTTAATAACGTGTAGATGTATTACATATTAGTTGTGCTACTCGAAATAAAACGCATCTCTGTGTTTGTTTTCTTCAACATATATTTTCATGGAACAGTCACGGATCAAACCAAACATTGTGGCTTGTTTAATAGTTAAGTTATCCTTTTGGTACTCATTGCTTTAACAAACAGCATTTTGAGCAGTTGCCCTATCCCAATTGTGACAATTAGCTCATGTTTGCAATGAAAAGTACCAAATAAACAGTTAACAAAATGTTGGAGCCTACTACAATGTCACAGCAGTCAAATAGGTAAGTCTAAGTCCACACTCCGATGATGTCGTGACAGCAGGAATACAGCATTGTCTCCTTAGATGGGAAGGAAGCAGAGTAGCCATCATTTTCTGCACCAGCTTGCCACAGGGCACTTGACAGCCATAGCTCTGTAACAATGACGGGGTCACAGCACCGTGACACTAAGATAGCCCCAAGCGTGTCAGTTTGGCTGAGCAACAGCTCCCACGCTGTCAAGCACCGGGCCCCTGCTTGGCATTAGGCCTTTGACATTGCTGGACTATTGGATCTGTAAAATTGACAGGCTTGCGACTTCTGTACTGCGTCACCTGATTCACTAGGGGCCAGACCAGCCTGGTATTGCGGCACATTTTAGGGTGTCAAATCATTAGATAGGTGATCGTTGGACCAAACGAGAGTGGTTATTGCGAGTTTGTCACTGAAGAACCCAATCAGTAAACATGCTTCAAAATTCAAAATTCTTAAGAATTAAGAATATTAGTTGAAGAAGGAGGGGAAGGCAGCTTGGAGCTTGGTTTCCTTCTGTCTTGGACATATGAAACGTCAGTGCCTCAAGCATCTTCCAGAGCCGGAGCAAAGAAGAGCTTGAACTTCTGAAAGCAGAGTGGACATGAGGTGTTTCTTCATCTCATGTTATATGATATGATGTGATAGGTTATTTATAACGCACTTAATACCCAGAGGTTTCTAAGCGCGGACCCGGGGATCGAACCTGTGTTGCTCTGTGTCGTCTTCTCACACCTCAAAACATTTCCCAGTAAACTGGTGAGTGTGAGGGCCAGAGCTCCTTTATGAAAAGCGCACACACTGGAACCCCCTGAAATGTACAGATAGAATGCATCCTTTTCACGAACCTCACATGACCAGAAGCCCTGCCCCATGCCTGCTTAAACCAATATGTGCACGTACAGAGAAAGGATAGAAAGAGAAGACTGTATCCCTACATTTGAATCTCGGCCCATTCATTAGACAAAATAGATTAGGCTTTAGCAACCCCCATCTTTCACTGACCTCCTCTTTCTTGAACCCAGACTCTACTGTCTACCTTTCCCATTCTGAAATCTCATGACCTTCCCTTTCCTTTGAATCCACTCTTCTCTTTAAATTTGGACACGGAAATCCGCTCTGGGAACTCGTGCCCCTTCACAAATACTTGGGCTCTGTTTCTGGACTTTGCTGCGAAAATACCCAGCCCTCACTTGAAGGCCTCCACTCACATGCTGGTTGCAGGACTGAGAGGCAACGTTTTGTTTTCACAAGGCACAGGGCAGCCTGCACTCCGTGCTTGGAGAATTTCCCGGTCCTCTCTCCTGGGGGAATGATTTGGAATAATGTTTGCTGACTGTAATTGCTGATGCTTACGATGTAGTGTCTTTTGTTTTCACTTGTTAAATGCTTAATAAAAAGTATTGTTGAAAAAAAATGTGGACACCATCTTGCTGTTCTCCTCATTCTGAATCTCCCTTTCTCTCCCATTGGTTCTGAATCCTCCTGTCTCCTTCCATCATACATTCCTACAGGTTGCCCTTTCACTCCGCCTACCGGCTGTGTGTCACCAGCGATTCCCCGCCACTCCTAGAGCCGCACGATCAGAAAAGATGGGGTGTTCCCTGCGCGATGCTGAAAGGCAGAGGCCGGGTCAGTTGGTCTGCACCAAACCTTGCTCTGCAATCCCCTCAACCCAACCCATGCCTTCATCGCCATTCTGCCACTGAAGATTTGTAGCAGATCTCATTCAGCAACATTATTTGTCAAGTGGGGTGACTTGTGAATGTGTGCCCCCTTCCCGCACCCATTACAGTTGTCACCTTCAAAATGTGGGTCATTTTCAGAGCCATAGCCCATGCCATAATAATAATAATAATAATAATAATAATAATAATAATAATAATAATAATAATAATAATACATTACTACTCTACTTTTAATATTATTCAGTAAATAAACTTTGTTAAAGGGACGTTAAAACCGAAAAACCCCTGAAATTCGCCAGTTATGGTGAGCTAAGCAACTGTAACTCGCACCACCACTGTGCACTGCTAAGACTAACACCCAGGACATCAAAGATGACATCACAAATTTCAATGATGACATCAAAGACGACATCACATGTCTGGCTACCCCTTTCTTCCTTTACTGACATATCTAGGCCACATGGTTTTGTTCAGTAACAGTCAGGAACTAAAAATTGAAAAGGTATATTTGTAGACTTATCCTTCAAGTATGTTCTTACAGCAATTCCCTTAGAGTCAAGTCACATCATATGAAACATATACATAGGGGAAGATACAAGCTTAAAAGGCACCAATCCTTTCTGTGCATGAAGATAATCAGCAGGGTTATCAGCATTTTCGGATATTTTTATTTTTGTATTACTATACATTCCCTGTAAATGCTCATATTTATATACATTGTACTCACACTACTTTCCTTAGGGTCCAGTCACATCATGTGTTACACATACATAGGGTAAGTAGCAGCTTTGAAACAGAGCAATCATTTCTCTGCATAAAGATAATCAGTTAGGTTATGAACTGTTTCTGCTACTACTTCTGTTTTTTTGCTTACTTCGCTTTCTCTGTGTATATACCCATATTTGTATGTTGTTGTCTCTTTGTGTTTTGTCTGTAATAATGCAATTATGTAGTAAGTGGGTTTTATTAGCTACTTATTACATGTTTCACAGTACGCAAAACTCTAGTGAGAAAGCAGTTATCATTTCATTATTCAACATGTCAAGATTATGAATATTGCACCTTCATCATGTATGCTGCTCACAATGCCTATGTTTCTGCATGAGTAGCTTAGTATACTGGATAGAACTTCATAATAGAATGCTATTTATATCAATGCATTGCTTAATGCACTAATTAGCTCATGATATTTATACCAATGACCCTTTTGTCAACATTATCATAAGAATCCCTTGTACAGACTTTTCATGAAAAGTAAATGCACCTGTGATGTCATCAGTGATGTCATCAATGACATTTGTGATGTCATCTTTGATGTCCTGGGTGTTAGTCTTAGCAGTGCACGGTGGTGGTGTGAGTTAAGGTTGCTTAGCTTACCATAACTGGCGAATTTCAGCGGTTTTTCGGTTTTAGTTGGAACCATAGCGTCCCTTTAACAAAGTTTTTGTTACTGAATTTCATAGGTTTTTAGTAGCGAAACTTAACCATAACGTCCCTTTAACAATGTTTTTTACTGAATTACATAGGTTTTTAGTAGCACAACTTAACCATAACCTCCCTTTATCAAAGTTTTTTTTTACTGAATATACATTTTCATAGTGTGAATTTGATAGATGTTTACTAGGATTCCCTTACTTTATATACATGTAACATAGAACATACTGAACCCCCTGCTAATGATTTCGATGTCCGCGGACTGTGCGTATGTCCGCGAGCGGACGCAGACAACATTTTCTATCATGCCATATAAACACTGCACAAGTTCAAAAAGCAGCACATAAACACATTGGGGCCGATTCATGGAACAAACGTGCGCCGAAAATCTACGCGCAAGCAGGCGCAAGCAGGCGCAAGCGGAAAAAAAGAGGCGCACGCGCACGCGTGCGATTCATGGAAGTCCCTGTGCGTGTCTTCCTCGGGATGTGCGCCAAACCCGTGCATGGCGCACACGTCACTGCAACATCGCGAAAGGCGTGCGCGATGCGCACAGTGAAAGCGCACAACCGCAGCGCACACACCAGAAAGTGGGCGGGACATGGGGCGTAACGCACGGAATGGGGAACAACACGCGAAAATAAGGGCGTAACTGGGGATGTACTGCAGGGAAGCAGACGGAACGCCCACACGCACTCGAACCACACGTATTCATGGAATCGAATAGGGCAAAGCCACGCACAGCCAAAGACACGCACAAGCTGAAACACGGCCGCCACACGAAGGCAGGCGGTAGAGTCCCAGCGCATCAAAAAAGTGGCGCGCGGGAAGTTAAATACGCGATTGAGCGGGTACGTGTATTACAGGGGTGCGCGAGAAAATCTACACGCGATTGGCCTGGGTACGTGGATTTCAGGGGTGCGCTAGAAAATCTACACGCGATTGGCCTGGGTACGTGTATTACAGGGGTGCGCGAGAAAATCTACACACGATTGGCCTGGGTACGTGGATTTCAGGGGTGCGCGAGAAATGCTACACGCGATTGGCCTGGGTACGTGGATTTCAGGGGTGCACGAGAAAATCTACAGGCGATTGGCCTGGGTACGTGTATTACAGGGGTGCGCGAGAAATCCTACACGCGATTGGGCCTGTGCGAGTGGGGCAGTGTATTACGTGGGTGTGCGGGAAGTTGAAGAGGTGAATTGCCAGTGTGGGTCCTCCCAGGTCTCCCCTCTACCCCCTCCACGACCTCTGCAGGCAGCCCACACCACAGGGGACTACCCTGCACCCCTGGTCATGTCCCGCAGTCAGCCCATCCACCATGGGCATGCCCCCCAGCCAAGCCACATGTCCCCTTGCACCCTCACCCCCCAGCACCGTGGGGCACCTGCCAGCAGGCCCCCAACCATGTCCCACTCATGTCCCCTTGCCCCCCCCCCCAGTCACCAGGGGCAGCCTCCACCAGGCCCCCACCCATGTCTCCCACCACCCCCACCCCTCCAGTCACCAGGGGCAGCCTCCACCAGGCCCCTACTCATGTCCCCCTGCGCCCCCACCCCCCAGCACTGTGGGGCACCTGCCAGCAGGCCCCCAACCATGTCCCCTTGCACCCCCACCCCCCAGCAGGCCCCCACCCATGTCCCACTCATGTCCCCTTGCACCCCCACCCCCCAGCAGGCCCCCACTCATGTCCCCTTGCACCCCCACCCCCCAGCACTGTGGGGCACCTGCCAGCAGGCCCCCAACCATGTCCCACTCATGTCCCCTTGCATCCCCACCCCCCAGCAGGCCCCCACTCATGTCCCCTTGCACCCCCACCCCCCAGCACTGTGGGGCACCTGCCAGCAGGCCCCCAACCATGTCCCACTCATGTCCCCTTGCACCCCCACCCCCCAGCACTGTGGGGCACCTGCCAGCAGGCCCCCAACCATGTCCCCTTGCACCCCCACCCCCCAGCAGGCCCCCACTCATGTCCCCCTTACACCCCCACCCCCCAGCACTGTGGGGCACCTGCCAGCAGGCCCCCAACCATGTCCCACTCATGTCCCCTTGCACCCCCACCCCCCAGCACTGTGGGGCACCTGCCAGCAGGCCCCCAACCATGTCCCCTTGCACCCCCACCCCCCAGCAGGCCCCCACTCATGTCCCCCTTGCACCCCCATCCCCCAGCACTGTGGGGCACCTGCCAGCAGGCCCCCAACCATGTCCCACTCATGTCCCCTTGCACCCCCACCCCCCAGCACTGTGGGGCACCTGCCAGCAGGCCCCCAACCATGTCCCCTTGCACCCCCACCCCCCAGCAGGCCCCCACTCATGTCCCCCTTGCACCCCCACCCCCCAGCACTGTGGGGCACCTGCCAGCAGGCCCCCAACCATGTCCCACTCATGTCCCCTTGCACCCCCACCCCCCAGCAGGCCCCCACTCATGTCCCCCTGCACCCCCACCCCCCAGCACTGTGGGGCACCTGCCAGCAGGCCCCCAACCATGTCCCCTTGCACCCCTACCCCCCAGCAGGCCCCCAACCATGTCTCCCACCACCCCCACCCCTCCAGTCACCAGGGGCAGCCTCCACCAGGCCCCCACCCATGTCTCACACCACCCCCACCCCTCCAGTCACCAGGGGCAGCCTCCACAAGGCCCCCACCCATGTCTCCCACCACCCCCACCACCCAGTCACCAGGGGCAGCCTCCACAAGGCCCCCACCCATGTCTCACACCACCCCCACCCCTCCAGTCACCAGGGGCAGCCTCCACAAGGCCCCCACCCATGTCTCCCACCACCCCCACCCCCCAGTCACCAGGGGCAGCCTCCACAAGGCCCCCACCCATGTCTCATACCACCCCCACTCCTCCAGTCACCAGGGGCAGCCTCCACCAGGCCCCCACCCATGTCTCCCACCACCCCCACCCCTCGAGTCACCAGGGGCAGCCTCCACCAGGCCCCCACCCATGTCTCCCACCACCCCCACCCCTCCAGTCACCAGGGGCAGCCTCCACCAGGCCCCCACCCATGTCTCCCACCACCCCCACCCCTCCAGTCACCAGGGGCAGCCTCCACCAGGCCCCCAACCATGTCTCCCACCACCCCCACCCCCCAGCAGGCCCCCACTCATGTCCCCTTGCACCCCCACCCCCCAGCACTGTGGGGCACCTGCCAGCAGGCCCCCAACCATGTCCCCTTGCACCCCCACCCCCCAGCAGGCCCCCACTCATGTCCCCCTTGCACCCCCACCCCCCAGCACTGTGGGGCACCTGCCAGCAGGCCCCCAACCATGTCCCCTTGCACCCCCACCCCCCAGCAGGCCCCCACTCATGTCCCCCTTGCACCCCCACCCCCCAGCACTGTGGGGCACCTGCCACCAGGCCCCCAACCATGTCCCACTCATGTCCCCTTGCACCCCCACCCCCCAGCACTGTGGGGCACCTGCCAGCAGGCCCCCAACCATGTCCCCTTGCACCCCCACCCCCCAGCAGGCCCCCACTCATGTCCCCCTTGCACCCCCACCCCCCAGCACTGTGGGGCACCTGCCACCAGGCCCCCCAACCATGTCCCACTCATGTCCCCTTGCACCCCCACCCCCCAGCACTGTGGGGCACCTGCCAGCAGGCCCCCAACCATGTCCCCTTGCACCCCCACCCCCCAGCACTGTGGGGCACCTGCCAGCAGGCCCCCAACCATGTCCCACTCATGTCCCCTTGCACCCCCACCCCCCAGCACTGTGGGGCACCTGCCACCAGGCCCCCAACCATGTCCCACTCATTTCCCCTTGCACCCCCACCCCCCAGCACTGTGGGGCACCTGCCAGCAGGCCCCCAACCATGTCCCCTTGCACCCCCACCCCCCAGCAGGCCCCCACTCATGTCCCCCTGCCCCCAGGTCCTGACGAAACGCAATCATGGCAGTAATGGGCAGCATACCCAGCACAAACACCCAGGCAAGGATTGCATCCACCCACATAGTAGATGCAATTACATGATACAACCCCAATGGCAAGTATGTAAATGAACACATGTCCCTCACACACACATACACAATGGGTGCAAGTGAATGTCAAAACCCATATCATGACATGCATGAAACCAATGAGAAAATACCACAAATGTAAGTAATAAATATATGTATTAAAGATGAAAATGAAGTAAAGAAATAAAACACACAACAATGGGGATGACAAAAAACAAAGGAATCCAAAAACTAATGTAGTCCAAAGCAAAATAATGGGGGGAAAAATAAGGAAAAGCCATTGCCTCATGGTGAACACAAATATAAATCCAACAAATGTTTTCCAAACATCAAACTATGTACAAGAATATCCCAGGGTCCATGAGCCCAACACCATAAATGAAACCTACTACTACTAACTAATAATAAAAATATATACAGAAAAGTGGCCATTGTCCGAGCGGTCCAAAAAAAACTTAAAAAATAAAGGAAACCTAACACTAACTAACTAAAGAACTATATACAATGGCAGCGGGCAAGTCCTGCGGCTCACTCTGTGATGTTGCCGGCCAGGGCATCCTCGAACTCCATGTCGATGTCCCGGAGGCGGGACTCTGTCCTGGCCCCGAGGTCTCGCAGGGACAACCCCGTGTCCACCTCAAACTCCCTGCGAGCTTCCTCGAGGCACTCAGCCCGCCTCAACGCCCGACGCATGGAGAACTCCGCCCTGACCATGGTGAGCCGCTCCTCTTCCGCCCGCTGCCGCTCCGCACCTATCCGCTGGACCAACTGTTCCCACACGGAAGACACTGCCATCCCAGGGTTCTCCTGCCCTCCGGCCGATGCCTGCCCCTCTGATCTTGATGGCCCCGAGCCATGATGCCTCCCACGTCGAGCCCGCTGCTGCCTCCGACGCCACTGCCTCTGCCAGCACGACGGCATCCAGGCTGATGGAATCCACCGATGCCGTCGTGCACGTGCCCTGCCAGATGATGCCGGCACATCCTCCATCTGCAGGGGGACAGTTGCTGGTGTGTCCACCCCTGCTGGACCTTCGACTCCCGACTGTGGCAGGGATGGGGTCCCCACCGAGCTGGCTGCGTTGGTCGGGGCAGGTCCACAGGGGGCCCTGGTGGCATCTGGGCCGGAAGACGGCATGGAGCACGACTGGCGCATAGCCTCCACAGAGGAGGAGAGGGTCGCCAGAAGGCCACACACATGTAGGAAACCCCCGACCATGGCGGCTCCCAAATGGTTCACGTACGCACGGTGCTCTTCGTGATGATGTGCATGCTCCTCCCGGGAAGCATGCACCTCATCACGAATGCCAGCCGTGCGCAACGCGACACCAATCAGGACCCTCTCCACACGGCCAGGGGTCCCCTCATCCGCAGGTAGAGGAGTGTCAGATGACATCGACATCTCCCCTACCTGCGGACGGGCCTGGGATGGGGCATCCCTGCTGGTGCATGGTGGTGCAGTCACAGTGTCAGGGACAGTGACATGCACAGGCACCTCCACGGCGACCTGTGCTGCCTCCTGCCCCTGGCCCTGGACTGCACCACTTGCACCAGCGGGGATGCCCCCACCAGGCCCCATGTGTGGCTCAGTAGCGGCCTCCTCCCCCTCTGTGGAAACCACCAACCTGGATGTCTCCACGCCGTCTTCCGCCGGTGCAAGCCCCTGTGGGGGCTCACCCACCCCTTCCGCTGCAGCCGTGGTGGCATCCCCGCCGCTCTGCTCCACAGCGCCTTCTCCGCCCTCTTCTTCACTTGCCACTGTGTAGAGGGAGACATAGAACACAAGCATCAGGGTACTGTACAATGGTCCCCTAGACAGGAAGCAACAGCAGATGAGTGGCACTGTCATACATCACTTCCATCATGTCCCGCCACAACACATGGGTCAGTGCAGGCAAAACACATACAGTAACAGGCATGGCGCATGCCATGGACATTGGCATACATGACCAAGGGACTCATGATTCATACAATGTTGGTTTTAAACTCACATGCATCATGGGTCTTGCCATCACATGCACACACCTCACCGTAGTTCCATCCATCTGGCCTCGTACACCACAGACGCAGTGGATACAAGGATGACTAGGCTGCATCAGTGAATCTGAACATTGTCACAGACATGTGTCATGCATCCATGGCAGTTACAAGTCACAGACACGCAGTTCAGACACACACACATGGGCACCATACGTGTACATGGGACCAGCACCCATCCCTCACCCCCACCCATGTCCAGGAACAGAGACTGCCATGCTTCCATGTGTCCATTCCGCACAGACAACCACGGCAGGGCACGGTGGCAGCAGGCAGGCAGGCAGGCAGGCAGCAGCAGATGGCACGTGGGAGGCTGCTCGGGGCACTGGGGGGGCAGTGATTCGGCCTTCTGGGCAGGAGCGTGGTCTTCCGTGTGTATTCGCGTGGCCAGCTTGATACGGAGTGATTTGGCACGTGAAACATCTGCACGTCAGCGTGTAATTCGAGGAAAGGGCCGTAGCGCGTAAGCGCGTCTGCACGCATACGCATTTTCATTGGACCAAAGGCCCTCAGCGCGTGAGCGCGTCTGTGACGTGTCGTGCGAGGATGTATCCCTCATTGCACGTGATGACAGAACACACGTGGATTACAATCAATCGCGTGTGAAAGTTCACGCCACCCCGGAACACACGTACCCAGGCTAATCGCGTGTGGAACTACCCGCACACCCGGAAAAACACGTACCCAGGCTAATCGCGTGTGGAAAACTGCACGTCCGCGTGTAATGCGCGTAATCGCGCGTGAAAAACTGCACGTCCGCGTGTAATGCGCGTAATCGCGCATGAAAAACTGCACGTCCGCATGTGACGTGACGCGCGCGTGCGTTTCCCTCAGCACGGGTTAAAGGTGAGCGGGCCCAGCAGTTCGCTGTACGTGCCTTCCGTGGAGACCGACGTGTGTTGCTGCTTCCAGTTGTTTCGCGCGCCATCTACTTCACAGCTCTCAAGGACGTATCTCTTCTTTTGGCGGGGGTATTGGCTACGTGTGTTTTTCTGCATCGCGCTAGTCAGACGGTGAGTCGCAAACGCTCCTTTTCCCACTGCGGGTGCCCCTGTGTATTGCACCCATTTTCGATGTCATCGTAGCCTGCGTGTCCCACGCGTACGCGTTATTCGTGTTACTGGGTGCCACCACGTACTGCGGGAGGTCAAATCCACGCACGTAGGCTGCAGGGTTGCGTGCACGGTTTTACTGCAGTTTTGGGGTGCCTGAGCGTTGCGTGACCCGTCACCACATCACCGGGGTCACATACAGCCTTGCAGGTGCAGGGGGGCTGTTAACATCTTGCTTCCCACCCCCTTCACCCCAATTGCCCAGGACAATTGTGGTGTACACCTCCCATTGGCACCACTCCATCTGTGCCAGCACTATTACATCTGTGCCATGGTTGGGAGGCCACCAAAGGTGAGGGGCGCCTCAGCTGGGCGTACTCCTCGTGGCGGGCGTGGTCGGGGACGTGGCCGTGGTGACCAGGGAGTAGGGGGACTCCAGGGTGTCCAGGGCAGCCACAGAGGGGGAAGAGGCAGGGGTGCGCCACTTGAGCACAATGTTGTGCCATGTGTCGGTGCAGCCATGCCACCACCCCCTGTGGTTCCGGGGGATGCAGCTCCTGCATCTGGCACTGGCACCCGTATGACCCAGCAGTCCGTTCCATCGACTGCCACGGGCCCAAGGGTAGCGGTAGCTGCAGGTGCAGCTGTGGACACCGCCACCCAGGCTCAGGGTCTGCCAGCGCAGGCTGCGTTGGCACTTGAAGAGCCCTTGGTAGATCTCCAACAGGCCAGGGGGGAAACCATAGGGGCACGCCGGGCTGCTCAGACCAAGACACGTGTCCCTGGGGCAGTCATGTCATCTGCTGCCCCGAACAGCCGGGTGTTGGCAAGTGCAGGGGCAGATGCACCCAACAGCACCCCGGTTGTGAGTCTGCCAACCAGGACCGTTGCGGTCAATGACCCTGCCACAGCTGATGTTGCTGCGCAGGGTCCATTAGTGGGCACCCAGCTGCCACTGACACAAGTCAGGCCTTTGGTCATCCCTCCACCTGCCACTCCCTCGGCTCAATCCACCGAACCCACTGGCCATACTGGTCAGGGCGGCATTAGCCAGCCAGGGTCTGCGCCACAGTCCAAGAGGAGGAAGGTTGCACCTGCAGCACAGGCTGGGACCCCAAACACAGCCACGACCTCCTGCACGTCGAGGAAGAAGCCTTTCTGTAAGCAGGAACTGGACTTCCTCGTGGACTACGTGCGGGGACACAGCCGTGACATGCTAGTGGGTGCCAATAGTCAGACTACGGCTGCCCAACGTGACACCCACTGGAAGCATGTTGCGGAACATGTCAGTTCATTCGGCCATGAGGTGCGCACAGCGCAGGAGTGCAAAAAGCGCTGGAATGGCATCAAGCGCAGCACTAAGGCTAAGCGTGCCTCAAATTACAACTTGACTCTGGTGACTGGCGGTGGGCCTGCACCAGAGGAGGAAGAACTCACTCCACATGAGGCTCTCGTTGCGGAGTTCATACCACCAGAATTGGTCGAAGGTGTGGGAGAGATGCTGGACTTTGATGCCCAGTCCAGTGAGTGTTGAAGCGTAGTTGTTGAGGACGTGTGTGTTTCACTTGTGGGATGTGTTGTGCATGATTGCTGCTACATGTGACGTGTACATGGTTCTGAGGTGTAAGTAATGCAATGCTACCGTCATGCATGTCTCCTCTGCCTGCATGCGGGACTCCATGTGGGCATGCTCCCTTGCCCCTCCTCCGCCACTCTGCACCCCAGTTCCACCTTTGCTACATTCTTGCCAATGTGTAGTTTCTTGTTCATGTGTCCTGTGTAGATGTTAACTTCCAGCTTAGAAACTGCCAGACATATGCCGTGTGGTACAGCCTTAGTAATCGATGCAGGGTATCCCACTTGTACTGTGCATGGGTCAGATGTCCCGCAGGGACATGAGTGCCCATTCATGCTCCATGTGCATTGCACGCATGCCCCTATGTGTCCTTGACTGGAGGTTCACTGTAATATGAGTCCTTGGTTACATACATTGCCTGCCATATTATCAGCCTCCCCATGTCAACTGTGGCTCAGTCCTGCGTTGCACACATGTTTAGGCAATGACAATCTGTGTGGCTCACAGGCCTCAGCCTGTTCAATGGCCAATGACTCTGTCCAACTCTTGTCGTGTCTTCCTCACACGTGGCTGGCCTCCGGATCTTCCATCATGTGTCCTGCCCACTGTCCCAGCATCATTAGCAGTGTTGTAATCTGATTCACATTAAGCTGTTGATGCCAGTCAACACTGCTTGTCAATACACAGGTGAATGGGCAGCCTTTTGATACCATGCTAGGCATCCCTGCTTTGGTACTGGGGTGGAGGGGTGCTTGGCTGCTAGACATGGTACACATTGAATACACAATGCACGTGATGTCTGAATTTGATATTGCACTGCCTTCACATTTCCTGGCACACACCATGGAGTGCTTGTACATGTAGGTAGTGAGTGGCGTACACATTTTCAGCACTGCATAGACCCACTTCCATGCAAACTGCCACCTTTCAACAGGTCTGATCACAGTGGCTATTCAAAGTAGACCCAGCATGCATGCCAGGTCATATGTTGTGTGTCACATGTCTGCCGGATGCCTTTGCTGTCGGTGTGTGTGTGTGTTGTGTGCTTCTGACATGTGTAGTGACCTTTTCCTCTCTATTTTTCAGGTGATGACGCAATGGATGCAGAGGATGGTGTTGTCACGCCAGACACAGGGTTGGTAAGACCACATCAACCCGGCACTAGTGGGGGTCGTGGGGTGGTAGGCCACGAAACCCCCCAAGTGCTGCAGTCCATCCTGTCTCTAGCTGCCTATGAGTCCAGCCTTGATGACGACTCTGACGTCCATGTTGAGTTGGATGACCATCAAGTCCATGTGTCAGGGGTGAGTGATTCTGATGTGGACACTCCTCTGTCTGCGACACCTGCACTGAGGGATCAGACAGTCTTGGTTCCTCCGCCCGTGGTGGATCGGGACGCAGGGTCACCCTCCACACCAGTCACTGATGTGCCTGGGACATCACGTCGACGGGGGCATGTAGTCGTGCAGCCGCAGGCGGTGCCAACACAGCGAGGACCTCCGGTCCTTGGGTCCCGCAGGGGTCAAGCCCGGCAACGCGGTCGCTGCGCGCAACCGCTGTATACTGAGTGGGAGCAAGACATGACTGCCAATTCCGAACGGCAGGGGGCAGCAATGGAGAACATCGCTGACAGCATGGAGCGTGTGGCCCGATCTGTGCTCCCCCCTGCTAGGCAGGTGCTTCTCCAGCAGCAGGCGGCACGGTCCACGGCCCGCTCGCTCAGGCTGGGCATGGTGGCCTCAGACAGGGCACGCCAGGCTGAAATGTCGTCTCTGCGTCAAGCAATTGCTGCTCACGCAGAGGCGCACATGGATGCCCTGAGGGAGGAGTATGCCTCCCTCAGATCCACTCTGGGTGTCCTTATGATGTCCCAGAGGCAGCAGGCAGAGGAGAGGTTTGCACAGCTTGAGCGCACCATCTCGGCTGAGCTACAGGCTTGCCGGGAGGTGCAGCGGTTGTCCAGCCAGGCCTTGCAGGAGGAACTCCGTGTTACACGTGCTACCTTGCAAGAGGAAGCACGTGTATCACGTGAGGTTCTGCATGCAGACCTATGTAACATCGCCACACAGAACCAGGCTCACCTGTCCGGCAGACTTGCTGCCGACGAGGGGCAAGCTGCGGCTAGGCGTGGCCAGGCTACTGTGCCACGTCCTCCTTTCCAGGATGAGCCAGACTCGGACGACCATCTATCTCCCACATAGGTCGTGCTGTGCAGGCGTTGAGCCCATGGAGGTATTTTTTTTTGGCTCAGCATCATCGCATGTGGATGTTGAGCAGCACCCTGTACCTCCCCCCTCCTGGGTGCCTCCCCTCCCCCCCGGGTCGTATGTGGCCATTTTTGATTTTTCTTTTAGTTTAGTTAGTTAAGTTTCTGTTTGATAGTTAGTTTAAATAGGTAATGTAGGTTTTCCATAGTTAGTGTAATTAGTTAATAGTTGAGTTAGTTTAAAATATGTAGTCTATTGTGCTTTCATGTGACAGTGCGGTGCCTTGTGGTTTTTGAAGGCATCCACTGTCTGTTCCAGCTGGGCCCTTCATGGTTGTCTTGTGTATGTGTTTGCTGCTTGGGTTCCTTGACTCACATATGCCACTCCTGCCTCCCTTATCCATGGGCTCGCAAGGATGGTTCGGTGTTACAGAATTTTACACAAGGGCTTTGGACTGTCATATCTGTGGCATGTCTGGTGCTTTGTGACTTGTGTTGACACCCCTAGTGGGGATGATTTAGGTGTAATTGTCCACTGTTCAGCTTTTGCTAGATGGGGTGTGTCATGATTAATGTGGACATTGATTGCTATGCATTGTGTATTATGTCTCATTTCTTTCCTGTACACGTGCCTGTTGCAATTCATGCTGTAGATAGTGTTCCACACTTTGGAAGTCAAAGACGGACTGATGGTGTGATTTGTGATGTGACTCTCTGACATGGTCAAGTAATGAGATGCCTGATGAGACACACACAGATCACTTTGATGCATTAATCATTTGTTTCATGCACTTTCTGCAGGGGGATGAGGCGCCAGAGCACCTTTGCCAGCAGACATGGCCCATTGGACGACAGAATTCCTGACTCGTTTGTTGGTGCCCACATGCACATGTGTGCACGAGCAGAGCCACAGTGATTGCAGACCCACATCCTAGAACTGCTGACATGTTCCAAGGAACTCCAGGCAAGGTGAGCATCACAGGGGGGCCACGACACAGCAAAGCTTGCACCAGGCGAGTTGCACATGCAGGCTCAGTCACAGCACTGAGGGTGAGCTTAGATGAATATTGGTGTTGAAGCACACAATGCAGCTCAGATGTGTTTGTGGACTGATGGCTGTTGATAGTAGGGTTGTCTGGGACACATGCAGGGGCAGTGGCACATACCCTGCGGTACACCAAGGTTCATTGAGGCACTTGTATCAACCATGTAGCCTTCAGAGACATGGAAAGGGGCAGCTCACAGGGACATACAGCAAGGGACATACTTGGGTGCAGTGCATGTCTAGTCCACGTACTTCATGATACATGCACTGCCAACTTTGTTTTGGTCATGGTGGTACGCAACTTGCTCTGTAGTCATGGCTTGCCATATGGGTCTGTCTGCTTACCCAGGGAACATTGCATGTTGTGTGAATTGTGACACATTGGTGTTCCATTTGCCACGCACCCACCAGCGCCTGACTCACTGCATTGACTGTGTATGACCCGTCACAGGGGTGATGTTATATATGGGTACGAAGCATCGAGCACTGATTGTCTGTTTGTAGAGTAGTTTGTTGCTATGGGGCATGTTTTGTGTTGTGTTTTCATGTAATTGGCACATACAGGTTGTTGACTGTGTCTCTCTTTGCAGCATTGGAGTGCTCCTGTAACCGGCCCTGAGAGTGCGCAGGCAGGAGGCCAGCACTCAAAACCAGAGCTAAGTGTCTTGTTGTTTTCCTTACAAACTGCCCTGCATAGGCTTGCTGGGGAGTGTACTGATGCACGGATGTATGTGTGGTCCTATTTGGTATGTTTTTTTCCCTAATCACCCGTGATCCTATGCAATTATGAAACCTGTACCCTCTACCCGGTGTTCCTGCTTCCCGTGCCTATCCAAGCAACGTTCCCTGACCCTCTTTCCCCACTGGGGTTGCGGATGCCTGTGTAAGCCCCGAACTTGCAGGCGCCAAAACCCCAGAGGGGTGGTTGGTTCGTACCACTCCTGAGCCTGGACTACAGAATGTCATGACAATGATGTCCAAGTTTGTTTGGATTGTGTATGTGTTCATGCAGGTTGTACATTTTCGTGCATTCCCTAGTTTCATGTGTCATTCCTCCTCCCCTCACCTGCCACTCATTCCAGTCATCCAGTGTGTCTACACCTGTCCCGACTGCATATCCCTGAACCTCATTCCCCACCATGATCTCAGGGGCCTGTGTGAGTTTGACCTTGCAGGCACCCGGGACATGGTGTGGGTGGTTGTTTCATGAGACTCCCGCGCCTGTACAGGGGACCTGTGACAGTACACATCCATTCATTGTGCATCATCCTATGTCATGTACCACACATGTCTCACATCCTGTCGTGACATTGTTCTGCTGTGCTACCTTGGTTGTTGCATCATTGTGGTAGTACTTGGCGTTTGTGAGGTACTGCTACGTCAAGTCATCTACTGGAGGGTGTTTGGGTTCGTTTTCATGCCTTGGATTTTGTGATTTTGTAAATGAGTGTGGATTCTGAGGGTTCAGGCATCTTTTTACACACAAGGTGGGAGATGGACACGAAGGGTAAAGGTGATCCTGTGGCCAGGTGGAAATGAGTGTTGGAGGCTCCATGACCCAGGTGCAGTTGTTCAGCGGGTCATGGTCATTTGCGCGGGAGGGGGGGTTGTTGTTGATAGTTGCATTGCCCTGCAGTGTGATGGGAACTCTGACATTGTAATGTTGTTGTCCTATGTACATGTTGTGTTCTGCTGATCAATGCCTGTTCATGTGTTGTGTTTTCCTTTCAGGTGCGAGGGGATAGTTGTGGTTTGACATGCTGGGGTGTACACATGGTGGATGTTCACATGTGATGTGTAGGGAACACTGATGGTCACTTGAGTGCACATGCATATGTGGAGTGCATGTCCCTGCAGAACCACACACTTGCACTCGGATGCACTCCATGTACTCCCACCCTTGCATATCCACGTGTACACTGTTTGCCTTCTGGTGCCCACTGTGTCCCGGCAGCACATGTTCTGTGACCGATTATGGTTCCAGTACATGCCAAATTTGATGTTTGATGTAGTCTGTCACTTAGATGTGATGCTCAGGGTGTGCATCACACGCAATGGCTGTTCACTGTGCTGTGCGCTGAGCAGTGTGATGCAGGAGTGGGACACTGCACACATGAGCTGCAGTGTTGATTTTGCAATGCATAATGTGCATATAGACAGGCATTCATTGTGATGTTACGTCTACGACTGTTGCAATGCATTTTGAAACGACTTATTTTGGGTGGGACATTTTGTTGGTCTGTCATTTCATCTGATTCCGGGTCAGGCATCATTGTCCGATGCCACTGTACATTTAGGACATGGCAATGTGTACCTTATTGTTACTGCGACAGTGTATGGGTATTGCTTGCCATGTCATGTTGATGTTTGGGAGGGTTTGAGTGACATGACAGTGATGGCCATGGCCTGTTTTGCAGGTGTGTGTGATGCACACCTTGCATGTCCAGGTCATCCGCTTCTCAGAGCAACTAGCTGGGGGTAGGTTTCTCTCCGCAGCAGGGCCCTCCCCATGGAACAGACTTCCTGCCTGACTTGAACTTGAGGGGAACCATCTCCAGTTCTGGAAGCACCTCAAGACATTCCTCTTTGCTTCTGCTTACTCTCTGCCTCTCCCTTGCAGAATTCTTCACTGGAACTGCACAGGAGCTGCTACTGGGACATTCTCACCAACCTCGGTCCCTGGCCCAGCCACTGTCCACTTGCACTGCCACCCTGGCAACCCCTGCACTGCAGTACTGTCTCTCTATCCCTACAGCCCTCCCTTCCCAGCACTTGTCTGCACTTATCTTTGCAGTTGCCACCAGGCGACCTATGTATTATTCTTTTGGCCTACTTCCCCTGTACTGGACTCCCCCCCACCCTTCCCCTTGCACTTTTCCCTCCCCCTACCCCTGCACTTGCACAATCTCAATGACACCTGGCCTAGTAGTACCGTTCTCTGTGTTCGCTTGTTCCCCCCCCTGCCTCATTGGGCCTTGGAATACTTGTGTATGGCCCATGTCATGTCACATGTCATATGTGTGCATTTTGGTTGCACAGGATAGCTTGTGTTTAAGTAGCTAGGGATGCAGACAATGTGGCACTTCCATGGCAACTATCTCAGGGTGGTAGGGTTGTGACAGTTGACTGTCACTTTGTCATCATCGATTGTCACCTGGTATGTGCCAGGCCTGTGTGCACTCCGCAGGGGTGGGAGTTTAGGTGAAAAATGTGGCCACAAGCTGGGTCCGGGCTTCCTCGCCACGTGCCCTGTCCCCTCCCATGGGCAGCGCCTGTGCCTGTGGTTGGGGATGTGGGGGCACCACCATGTCCACCGGGACGCCCTGCCGTGTTGCAACATTGTGCAGGACACATGCTGCCACAATGATCCTGCACACTACTGGTGGTGCATAGAGTAGTTGCCCACCAGAGCGGTCAAGGGAGCGGAAACGTGACTTGAGCACTCCGAATGTGCGCTCCACTATGCCCCTGGTTGCAATAGGGGCGGCGTTGTATCTTACCTGGGGTGGTGTGGTGGGGTTCCGGATTGGCGTCATCATGTGGTTGCTCAGAGGGTAGGCACTGTCCCCTGGGGAGGTGATAATAATTGAGATTATTAGGGTTGGGATATTTGTCTGTGTGTGACTTGCATGCATGTGCAAGGGCATTTGTACTGACCTAGGAGCCATGTGTCGCCATGCTGCCCAGCTTCCAGGGCCCGGCTCAGGGCGGACATTCTGTATATGAAACTGTCATGGGTGGAGCCAGGGTAGTTTGCATAGACAGAGGTGATGATTCCCTTTGCATCGCATACCATCTGTACATTGATGGAATGCCAGTGCTTGCGGTTTCGGTAGATGTGCTCAGTGGCCCTAGGTGGACGTAGGGCCACATGGGTGCAATCTATGGCACCGAGCACTTTGGGGAAGTGTGCCACCCTGAAAAAATCCAGGACAACGGCCTGCCTTTCTGCGGGTGTTCTGGGCATGTATATGTGCCTGCGGACTGAGGGGCGCGCTGTCATGATTGCCAGTACCTGGTGTAGGCAGCGTGACTGCGTGGCCTGTGAGACCCCCCCCACTATGGCAGTGGTCCGCTGAAACGACCCAGTGGCCAAAAAATGCAAGACATTGAGCAGCTTCTCCAAGGGGCTCAATGCTTGGGAGCAAAGGGTGGGGGATGTGAGGTCATCTTCCCACTCCCTGACCAGGTCTAGGATGATATGGGGTGGAAACCTATACCTGCCGTAGACCTGGTCGTCAGGCATCGCAAAAAGGCTTGTCCGTGGTGCAAAAATGCGTGCCCTGGCTATTCTCCTCCTCCTGCGGTGTCCCACAATCAGTGCAGCAACAAATGGGGCATTCATCGTCGCTGTATATACGCGTTTGTTGTTTGCGCGCACTTTTATGCTGTGCGCGGGCGCGGGACGCCTCCGTGTGGGCGGACTCGTTGGTTTCCCGTATTCGGGTGTCATCGCGTGTGATCGGAGGGGAGCGAGCGTACACGCGATTGGCCTGGGTACGTGTGTTTCGGGGTGCGCGGGTAGTTCCACACGCCATTGGCCTGGGTACGTGTGTTTCGGGGTGCGCGGGTAGTTCCACACGCCATTGGCCTGGGTACGTGTGTTTCGGGGTGCGCGGGTAGTTCCACACGCCATTGGCCTGGGTACGTGTGTTTCGGGGTGCGCGGGTAGTTCCACACGCCATTGGCCTGGGTACGTGTGTTTCGGGGTGCGCGGGTAGTTCCACACGCCATTGGCCTGGGTACGTGTGTTCCGGGGTGCCGTGAACTTTCACACGCGATTGGTTGAAATCCACGTGTGTTCTGTCATCACGTGCAATGAGGGATACTCCCTCGCACGTCACGTCACAGACGCGCTCACGCGCTGAGGGCCTTTGGTCCAATGAAAATGCGTATGGGTGCAGACACGCTTACGCGCTAAGGGCCTTTCCTCGAATTACACGCTGACGTGCAGAATTTTCACGTGCCAAATCACTCCGTATCAAGCTGGCCACGCGTAAGCACACGGAAGACCACGCTCCTGCCCAGAAGGCCGAACTACTGCCCCCCAGAGCCCCGAGCACGCTCCCACCTGCCATCTGCTGCTGCCTGACTGCCTGCTGCCCACGTGCCCTGCCATTTGCTGCCTGCACATCAGCCAGGGGTGCTGTTGGTGTGACCACCCCTGCTGGAACCAAAGACTCCCGACTGGGATTCCATCGCTCCACAGCCCAGCCCCAGGACCCAGTTGCCCACCCACTCCTGCCTCTGGGGTTGTCATGTCGGGGCAAACTCCATCTGTGACCACTGACAACCCCCGGCCAGAGAGGCAGAGGGGCACCAGCTTCAGTGCCACCGAAGTTGGTGTCCTGGTGGAGCAAGTCCTGGGGCAGTATGATGCCCTCTTCGGAAGTTCCCGCGCCGACAAGGAAGGACGGACTCGGATCTGGACTGACATCGTGACTGCCATCAACGCGGAGGGGGTGGCAGTCCGCGACTTCCAACATGTCAAGAAGCGCTGGGAGGACTTCTGGTCCAGGACCCTGAACAAGGCCCGGCGCCTCTTGAAGGCAGCGGATGCCAAGGGGCGCCGGGGCCACTTGTCGGAGGAACAGATGAGGGTCCTGGAACACATATCCCCAGCGCTCCACGTCCAGGTCCTTGAGAGGCAGACCCGTCTGGAGTCGAGCGGTGAGTGTACATGCATCCTGATTGTGAGCAGTGCGTGTGGTGATTGTTCAGTAGTGTGCAGGTTGCACATCTGTTTGTATGGGGTCGAGTATGGGTGCGGGTGTACAGGTCCGTGGGGCTGACACATGCGAGGGCTGTAATGTGTGAGACATGGATGGTGCCTGTGTGTGTGGGCTTGCATGCCAAATGCAGTTGTGTGGGCACACAAGTTTGTATGAATGTGTATGTGAGTAGACATGTCCGTGATGTCACGCATGTATGTTGTTTTCAGCTGCATGTATCAGCGCTGTGTACATGTGCATGTGTGTGTATTTGACAAGGGTGCAACAGTGATGCAACATGGATGCATGTGACAGCGGTATGTGGAAGCCTGATGGGCAGATGTGACATGGATGCCCGTCTGAACAGTGCGACACTTGGCAGAGGTGTACACATGCATGCAAGTGTGGTGGTGTGTGTACATGTGTGGTGCACTTCCTGTGTTGCATGTGATGTCTGGCTCACCTTTGGCTGCTCATGCTGTTGTATGTGTATGGATGGTGTTGGCAGTTGCGATATGGATGTGGTATGGCTCGTGTGTGCGAGTTGTAATGACATGTGTGTTGGGGATCGTGATGACATGTCTGAGGTTTGCCAATGCCACTCATGTACAACTGTCATGTGTGTATGTGTCCATTGTACATTGCCCTGATGCGTGTGTTTTGTTTCTCCCTGTCTGCAGCGTCAACTGATGAATAGGGCGGAGAAGGTGCTGTGGAGCCCAGCAGCGGGGATCCCACCGCCAGCCGGAGACGCAAGGCCCGGCTCCCCTCCCATGTTGTCATCTCGTCGGGGAGTGAGGAGTCCGGTGCCGCGTCCCAGGCCGCAGCTGCCGGGGGGAGGTCCAAGAGGCGGAGGTTGCAGTTGGACTCCTCGGCAGCAGAAGGGGCAGCTGGGACCCCACAGGGCCCAACGGGGGAAGATGGCACAGAGTCATCCAGGTTGGTGGGGGGTTTGGTGGAGGAGGAGGCCGTGCAAGCACCAGAGAAGGGGTCTGGGGGTGGGGATCCCACTGGTGCTAGTGGTGCAGTGCAGGACCAGGGACAGGAGGCAGCACAGGCCGCCGCGGAGGTGCCTGTGTGCAATCCTGTCCCTGATCCTGTCCCTGCATCATCTTGCACCAGCAGGGATGCCTATGTCCAGACCAGTTTTCAGGCAGGGGATGAGCTGACGTCAACTGGCCTTCCTCTGCCTGCGGACGTGGCTATCCAGGCCCGGGTTGAGCCTGTCCTGGCTGGTGTGGCGTTGCGTCAACGGGCCATGCGAGGTGACCTGCAGTCTTTTCATGAAGAGACTGCACGTCATCTCGAATGGCTCGTTGACCACGTCAGCCTGCTGGGACAGGTCACCCAGGCCGGATTCCTCCGTCTGATGGGGCTTGCCACGACCCCCTCCTCAGCTGGACCCCCTACGCGCCAGTCGTACTCTGTGCCATCTTCCCACCCATCAGTCACCTGGGTGCCCTGTGGAGCTGCCTCTGACGGTGCGGCCAGTCTGGTGGAGGAGGCATCCCTGCCACAGTCGGGAATCGGACGTCCAGCAGGGGTGGCCACGTCAACGACTGCACCCCTGCCGGCGGAGGATGTGCAGGCAGCAGGAGGCAGTGCAGGGGCAGAGGCACAGCAGCAGCAGCACCATGGTGGGAGCCATGAAGGCTCGGGGCCTTCGACATCGGAGGGGCAGGCATCGGCCGGAGGGCAGGAGGACCCAGGACAGAGAGTGTCTTCCGTGTGGCAGCGGTTGGGCCACGCCATAGATGCGGAGCGGCAGCGGGCGGAAGAGGCACGGCTCTCAATGGTCAGGGCGGAGAACTCCATGCAGAGGGCCCTGAGGCGGGCCGAGTGCCTCGAGGCAATCCGCAGGGGTTTGGAGGTGGACACGTCGACGGCCCTGCGGACCCTCGGGGCCATGGAGGAGGACCGCCTCCGGGACATTGAGGAGGAGTTCGATGATGCCCTGGCCCGGCACATCCAGAAGTGAGCCGTGGAACTAGCCCACTGCCCTTGTACATAGTTATGTAGGTAGTGTTAGGTTTCATTTTTGTTTTTGTTTCATTTGGACCTTTTGGACATTGGCCACATTTTTGTATATATTTTTTTTATTAGTTAGTGTAGTTAGATAGGTTTCCTTTATTTTGTTGGGATAATGGACCCTGGCTTCTTGCATTGTACATTGTTGTAGACTTGTACATACTTTCTTTTTTGACATTCTCCATGGATCAATGGCTTTTATTTTTATTTCCCATTGGATTTTGTTTTGTGGACATTGACTTTGTACAACATTACTTTGGATTTCAATATATTTTTATTTTTTTTATTTTGAACGGACATGCTTCTTTTCATTTTTTTACATTCACATTTCAGTTTCTTCATTTTTGATTCTATTCATGTTTCCTTTAATACATTATTTTTTTGTTGAACTTCAATGTGTGGTATCTCATTGTTTTCATGCATTTCATGTTATGTGTTTTGAGATTCACTGACACCCATTGGGTGTATGTGAGGGACATGTGTTTGTTTCGGAACTTGCAATTGGTGTTCTGTGATGTGATTGCAAATTATGAGTGGGTGGATGCAATACTCGGGTGGGTGTTTTGCATTTGGGGGCTGCCCATAGAGACCAGGGTTCTGGATTGTGATGACATGTTGGGTGGGGAACATGAGTTGGACATGGGTGGGGGCCATGTGGAGGCTGCCCCTGCACTGCTGGGGGGTGGGGGTGCAAGGGGACATGAGTGGGACTTGGTTGGGGGCCTGCTGGCAGGTGCCCCACAGTGCTGGGGGGTGGGGGTGCAGGGGGACATGAGTGGGGGCCTGCTGGGGGGTGGGGGCGCAAGGGGACATGGTTGGGGGCCTGCTGGCAGGTGCCCCACAGTGCTGGGGGGTGGGGGTGCGAGGGGACATGAGTGGGGGCCTGCTGGGGGGGTGGGGTGGTGGGAGACATGGTTGGGGGCCTGGTGGAGGCTGCCCCTGGTGACTGGAGGGGTGGGGGTGGTGGGAGACATGGGTGGGGGCCTGGTGGAGGCTGCCCCTGGTGACTGGAGGGGTGGGGGTGGTGGGAGACATGGGTGGGGGCCTGGTGGAGGCTGCCCCTGGTGACTGGAGGGGTGGGGGTGGTGGGAGACATGGGTGGGGGCCTTGTGGAGGCTGCCCCTGGTGACTGGAGGGGTGGGGGTGGTGGGAGACATGGGTGGGGGCCTTGTGGAGGCTGCCCCTGGTGACTGGGGGGTGGGGGTGGTGGGAGACATGGGTGGGGGCCTTGTGGAGGCTGCCCCTGGTGACTGGAGGGGTGGGGGTGGTGGGAGACATGGGTGGGGGCCTGGTGGAGGCTGCCCCTGCACTGCTGGGGGCTGGGGGTGCTGGGAGACATGGGTTGGACATGGGTGGGGGCCTGGTGGAGGCTGCCCCTGCACTGCTGGGGGGTGGGGGTGCTGGGAGACATGGGTGGGGGCCTGGTGGAGGCTGCCCCTGGTGACTGGGGGGGTGGGGGTGCTGGGAGACATGGGTGGGGGCCTGGTGGAGGCTGCCCCTGGTGACTGGAGGGGTGGGGGTGGTGGGAGACATGGGTGGGGGCCTTGTGGAGGCTGCCCCTGGTGACTGGAGGGGTGGGGGTGGTGGGAGACATGGGTGGGGGCCTTGTGGAGGCTGCCCCTGGTGACTGGGGGGTGGGGGTGCTGGGAGACATGGGTGGGGGCCTTGTGGAGGTTGCCCCTGGTGACTGGGGGGTGGGGGTGCTGGGAGACATGGGTGGGGGCCTTGTGGAGGCTGCCCCTGGTGACTGGAGGGGTGGGGGTGGTGTGAGACATGGGTGGGGGCCTTGTGGAGGCTGCCCCTGGTGACTGGGGGTGGGGGTGGTGGGAGACATGGGTGGGGGCCTGGTGGAGGCTGCCCCTGCACTGCTGGGGGGTGGGGGTGGTGGGAGACATGGGTGGGGGCCTGGTGGAGGCTGCCCCTGGTGACTGGGGGGGTGGGGGTGGTGGGAGACATGGGTGGGGGCCTGGTGGAGGCTGCCCCTGCACTGCTGGGGGGTGGGGTGGTGGGAGACATGGGTGGGGGCCTGGTGGAGGCTGCCCTTGGTGACTGGGGGTGGTGGGAGACATGGGTGGGGGCCTGGTGGAGGCTGCCCCTGCACTGCTGGGGGGTGGGGGTGCTGGGAGACATGGGTGGGGGCCTGGTGGAGGCTGCCCCTGGTGACTGGGGGGGTGGGGGTGGTGGGAGACATGGGTGGGGGCCTGGTGGAGGCTGCCCCTGCACTGCTGGGGGGTTGGGGTGCAGGGGGACATGAGTGGGGGCCTGCTGGGGGGTGGGGGTGCAAGGGGACATGTGGCTTGGCTGGGGGGCATGCCCATGGTGGATGGGCTGCCTGCGGGACATGACCAGGGGTGCAGGGTAGTCCCCTGTGGTGTGGGCTGCCTGCAGAGGTCGTGGAGGGGGTAGAGGGGAGACCTGGGAGGACCCACACTGGCAATTCACCTCTTCAACTTCCCGCACACCTACGTAATACACTGCCCCACTCGCACAGGCCCAATCGCGTGTAGGATTTCTCGCGCACCCCTGAAATCCACGTACCCAGGCCAATTGCGTGTACATTTTCTCGCGCACCCCTGAAATCCACGTACCCAGGCCAATCGCGTGTAGATTTTCTCGCGCACCCCTGAAATCCACGTACCCAGGCCAATCGCGTGTAGAATTTCTCGCGCACCCCTGAAATCCACGTACCCAGGCCAATCGAGTGTAGAATTTCTCGCGCACCCCTGAAATCCACGTACCCAGGCCAATCGCGTGTAGAATTTCTCGCGCACCCCTGAAATCCACGTACCCAGGCCAATCGCGTGTAGAATTTCTCGCGCACCCCTGAAATCCACGTACCCAGGCCAATCGCGTGTAGAATTTCTCGCGCACCCCTGAAATCCACGTACCCAGGCCAATCGCGTGTAGAATTTCTCGCGCACCCCTGAAATCCACGTACCCAGGCCAATCGCGTGTAGAATGTCTCGCGCACCCCTGAAATCCACGTACCCAGCCCAATCGCGTGTAGAATTTCTCGCGCACCCCTGAAATCCACGTACCCAGGCCAATCGCGTGTAGAATTTCTCGCGCACCCCTGAAATCCACGTACCCAGCCCAATCGCGTGTAGATTTTCTCGCGCACCCCTGTAATACACGTACCCAGGCCAATCGCGTGTAGAATTTCTCGCGCACCCCTGAAATCCACGTACCCAGGCCAATCGCGTGTAGAATTTCTCGCGCACCCCTGAAATCCACGTACCCAGCCCAATCGCGTGTAGATTTTCTCGCGCACCCCTGAAATCCACGTACCCAGGCCAATCGCGTGTAGAATTTCTCGCGCACCCCTGAAATCCACGTACCCAGGCCAATCGCGTGTAGAATTTCTCGCGCACCCCTGAAATCCACGTACCCAGGCCAATCGCGTGTAGAATGTCTCGCGCACCCCTGAAATCCACGTACCCAGCCCAATCGCGTGTAGAATTTCTCGCGCACCCCTGAAATCCACGTACCCAGGCCAATCGCGTGTAGAATTTCTCGCGCACCCCTGAAATCCACGTACCCAGCCCAAACGCGTGTAGATTTTCTCGCGCACCCCTGTAATACACGTACCCAGGCCAATCGCGTGTAGAATTTCTCGCGCACCCCTGAAATCCACGTACCCAGGCCAATCGCGTGTAGAATTTCTCGCGCACCCCTGAAATCCACGTACCCAGCCCAATCGCGTGTAGATTTTCTCGCGCACCCCTGAAATCCACGTACCCAGGCCAATCGCGTGTAGAATTTCTCGCGCACCCCTGAAATCCACGTACCCAGGCCAATCGCGTGTAGAATTTCTCGCGCACCCCTGAAATCCACGTACCCAGGCCAATCGCGTGTAGAATGTCTCGCGCACCCCTGAAATCCACGTACCCAGCCCAATCGCGTGTAGAATTTCTCGCGCACCCCTGAAATCCACGTACCCAGGCCAATCGCGTGTAGAATTTCTCGCGCACCCCTGAAATCCACGTACCCAGCCCAATCGCGTGTAGATTTTCTCGCGCACCCCTGTAATACACGTACCCAGGCCAATCGCGTGTAGAATTTCTCGCGCACCCCTGAAATCCACGTACCCAGGCCAATCGCGTGTAGATTTTCTCGCGCACCCCTGTAATACACGTACCCAGGCCTATCGCGTGTGGGGACACCCGCACACCCCTGAAATACACGCTCCCCGCTCTGCGTTTGCTGCTGCCCTTTGCGCTGGATTGGGGATTTTGATGGCTTTTCCCTGCGCAAGGGGCGTTCTTGGGGGCGTATCTGACGCTGCTGCAGGGTCGCTGCGCCACTCTGCGCCACGGCTGGTTGTGGATGTTGGAATCCATGAATACGCTGTGCGCCTGAATGTGTTTCGGCGCACGCGGCTGGCGCAGACTACCGCACGCGCACACTGTGCGCCAGCCGCGTGCGCCACTTGTGCGCCGAATTCTATGAATTGGCCCCTAAATGTAATAATAAATAAAAAGTGGAACGTATATATCTAACACATCAACCATTTAAATACCATATATATTCAAATGGAATATACCAAAACAAAAAAGATATGCCTCCAACATAATTACCTCACAGAAACTGCAGAGCTAGAAGCAACAGTAGTCCTACACAACAGTATGAATACACCTTACCAAAAACTAGTAAACTTCATTTTTCTTATATATTTCTAAACTTTTTGTATTAGGTACACTACAATTAATATATTTTTGTTTTTCACACAGAAATTTGCAGTACTTTGGAATGGCTTGAGGAACATTTTACACATGAGGAAATGTCTGAAGACAGTGATAATAATGGTAGACACTTCTCTATATAAGCAAATTAATAATCATTACTTTATGTGTACTTAACACATATATATATATATAACAGACCATACAAACATTGAAAATAATACACAAAAAGACACATTGAAAAAGACTCTGCAACACATGGAAGAGAAAATGGACATGCTCAAGGAACATTTCAATGTTTTGAAACAGTTTGTGGAGGACCACATAAAAGAAAAAAATAAATACCATTGTCCCATATGTACCTGTTCTCCCTCTCCATGTCCCAGTCAACTATCCCCAAGCCCTCAACACCAAGAAAAACATTTTGATAAGACTTCCATCACTTCATCCCCTCCCATCCATCCTCTCCAAATCCCTAATTCCCCTGTATTTGTATTAGTTTCTGCTTCCCCCTCTCTTTCATAAATTGTGTATATGTGTATAATAAAAAAATATTATGTTTCTTTTAATTACATTCTTTGTGTCTTATTTTTTTTAAAAAGCAGTTAAAATGTCTGCGGACAGCGTGCCTGTCCAGGCTGTCCGTAATTAACAAAATGGTGATGTCCTAAGGACACTATACCTGTCCGTACCATTCGCAGCGAAGATGGAACTGTTCTTAGAACACACACGGTGTCCGGGATGTCCGTAAATGAACAAAATGGTGATGTCCTAAGGACACTATACCTGTCTGTACCATTCGCAGCAAAGATGGAACTGTTCTTAGAACACACCCGGTGTCCAGGATGTCTGTAAATTAACAAAATGTAGGGATCCTAAGGGCACTATACCGGTCCGTACCGTCCGCAGCCAAGTTGAAACTGTCCTAAGAACATGCGCGGTGTCCGGGATGTCCGTAGTCAAACAAAATGGAGGTGTCCTAAGGACACTATACCTGTCCGTACAGTCGGCAGAACATCTACGCACATGCGCACCACACCCGTAAATCCTGCGAACATCGTGCCTGAACGTTGAACGTAACTGTCCGTCTCACTTGTGTCGCACTTTAATTTGTTTGTGGACCCGAACACAGTCTGTAGAACACCCGCGCGCATGCGCACGACTGTTCCCGTACATTTGGTGTCCTGCGGACACCCGTTCCCTTCGCGGACGTGTTCCTGACGTCATCATGTGACTGCACCCACGCTGAGCGTGTGTCCTAATTTTAAAAGAACTTTTTTAGACAATCCACATTATTTTACAGTGAAAAATTCACCATTGCACATGTCCCAGACAAGGACCCTGGCTTTCCACAAACTTTTTGGAACATTTTGAACCTTTTTGGGTGTTCGATCTGTTCACGAAGCACACCCTTCCACCCCTATAAAAGGCCACACCCCAGAGCTGATCTTCATTGTACTTCTGCCTATTGCAGATTGACTTTTGATGCCTTTGCTGCTCTTGCTGAGATTATCTCATCAACCCTGATGGCATCCATGGCTGTTGTTGCTACATCTGCCTCAGCACCACCCCCAAACCCTCCACCACCACCTCCCCAAGGGCCTGCAGAGGAGAACAGGCATGAGGATGTAGAGAACGAGAATGAAGAGGATGAAGAGTATGAGGTTGAGGAACTCCCTACTACCAGCACTCGCCGGGAGTCTTGGGTGTGGTGGTTGTTTACCATTCATAACATACCAAAAGCAAATGCGAACAAGGTCACCTGCAACCAGTGCAAAATGGTACTGAGTCGTGGGAGACGTGTTTCGTAAAGCTTTGGTACGACATCCATGAAGCGACACCTAACGTTGTTCCACAGTGCGGACATTTGCAAGGTTGTACCTTGTGATAAATGTAGTAGGTTGAGTTCCTCCACAGCATCCTCCGTTTCCGCTCATCTCACCACAAGAGACACTCCTGTGGGAGAGCACATCCCTCCAGCTGCTTCACAGGCCATTCACGATGCTGTTGACCCTTACCTTTCGAGGGGCACAATATTGTGTATGTACTGCGACACAGTACTCTGCAGGGGGGAGAGTCTTCGAAGTACTTTCGAGACTACGGTCACGGAGCACCAGAAGACCTGCTACCTGCCTAAGTAAGGCCCACCCCACATCTTCCTATATCCACCTGCCCTTTCTTATCCCCGTGGTTGGTGTCCTTTCATTACCCTCCTTTCCCCTCCTCTGTCGTGTGTCGTGTGTAAAAAAGCCAAAAAAATATAACACAACAAAAATAAAAAATACAGGCTCTTTTCAGAGCCGCCTTTCACAGTTTAAAAATAGAAGTGGCAAATAAACAGCGCAGGGTCCTGTGCATTTTCTGGAAGTCCGCGGACAGTCCTAGGACAAATACAATTTAAGGATGCTGCCCTAGCAAAACCAATGCACTTTTCTCTGGGAGGAGGTGGTGGCTCTGAAAAGAGCCTTTTTGAGGTGTTTTGGTGTGTTTGAAAAACTTGAAATCATCAACATCTACTGCAAAATAGATGACTCTAATTCCAAAAAAAGGTTGCAATGCATGTTGTATATTTCTCAGAAAAATCTGATTGCCAGCATAAGTAAGATGGACTCCATCTCTGCGATAAATGTATGTGCTACGAAACATGATATTTTCATTGTGAAAAGAGGACATGCCAACATCTCTTAGAAAGGCACAAACAGCTTCTCAAGTCCTTCTTTCATTGCAAATTGTAAAGAAATTCCAGACACATGTCCTAAACTGTTCCCTCCACAACAAAGTATAACTATGTCTGGATGATGCTCTGTCTCTAAAGTAGCACAGAGTGGTACCAAGTCCAGCCACTTCATTCCACACACTCCATGCCAGTGCACTTCCACATGAGGGAATCCAAGATCTGCAGCTACTCCACAACGTTCTGCATGCACCTCCATCCAATGTATCCATGAGTCTCCCAAAATCCAGATAATATGTTTTCAGAAACACACAGCCATAGATATCTGTTCTTCTCTCAGGAAAAACACGTTCTGACAAATACTCTCCTTACACAACACACCCAGTAAACTTTACTGACCAATCCCTAGTTCCGTTCATTCTCATTTGCATACCTCTCCAAACCAGAATCCCTGTATGTAATATGCGCTGTCCGCAGACTACCGCCATGTCCGCGGACATATCGAAAATCTGAGTGTGGTGAATGTACATTTAAATAGTGTGCCCCATTTCCCCTTTGAGGTGGGTTCTGAAAAGAGCTGTTTTATTTGCAGATGCCTGATAGATAGAGTTATTTTGTAATTTTTTCTTTTTTGTCTTCTTACTTCACTACTAAAATCTTCACATAACCTTTGCAACCCTTACATTCCAAAACAGCATGGCATTTCCCAAAAAAGATAAGGAAATGCCATCTTCTTCAAAATAAACAGCATTACTCAAATCAATATTCTCATTATTACAAAAAACATACCAGCTCTGAGCATGAAAGTACACATGCCTCGGTTGATTGCAATTGTTTGCCACATGCCTGCATTCAGCATACTGCTGTAAACCATGCACAAACATATCTCTAGGCACCAACACCCTGACTTTCACCACCTTTGCCATCTTCACTACACACACTCTCTTCTATGCAAATCCACAACGTCAACATCTGATTGGCTGATCCCTACAGTCCCCTTTCCATACTGGATTAGCTGGAAAACCCCGGATGTGGAATGCCCTATCCGCGGACAGCCGCGGTGTCTGCACGGCACCTAACTCTTAGCCAGCCCTCCTACCCTTTCCACATCACACTCGGTGCCATTCCTTCATTGGATACAGCTAAGCAGTCACACAACCATCCACCAATCGCATCCAAGACCTCTACATCTAACTCCATCATCAGAGTTCCACACTTCAAATGTACTGTTGATCAATCTGGGTACAAGTCTCATATCATTGGAAAGCGCCTACTGCAAAAACTACTCTACAAGTCTCCAAGATTTTTACTTACAGCTGCATACATATCCACATGCATGAATACAAACTACAGGTATGCATATTTTATTCACAGTACATATACAACTCTTATGAATCCATATAAACAGAGTAATGCCACTAAACCTGCATAGCCTATACATAAATGTCAACCCTTCCGATTTAATCGCCAGACTCCCGATTTTTCATTGAAAAATCACACTATTTTTTACTGTCTCCCACATAACCTATGCATTCATGCCAATCCTCCCGATTTAGGCGCGAGACTCCCAATTTTTCATTGAAAAATTACATTATTTTTTACTGTCTCCCGCCTAAATGAATGCTAATCCCAATGCAATCCTATGGGAAAAATAAATGTTCCCGATTGCTGTGGTGAAATCTCCCTCTCAGGGGCTCTGGATTGTAGGCATGTCTACCTATAAAATGAACTTATTGTAATTTTCCCATCTACTATAATCAACTGTCACTTCCAAACCTGTCTGCTATCTTCAACACAGCTTAAAAAAACCAAGTGAATTTTGTGCCCTTAAAATTCTACTCATTTGCAAAGCATGTTGAACTAACATATTGTAAATAAAATATAAAGGCTGCACATAGTCAAATGAAATGCATGCATATACTATATTCAGATATCAAACAAGAATACTACCACAAAAACATAAAAATGAACGTCTACATTAATATCAGTGCTATAAAAACACAAAATTACTAACTTCTTTCTTTTACAATGGCAGTGAAGACCACTCTCCTGAAAATCAGCAGCATCTGAACTACAAACAACATATCCGAAGAAACCTGCTCATTCCACTAAAAAAGAGTAATATTCTTACTGTTTCTCAAACACAGTGTGTGGTTCATTCATATAATTTGCGCACCAAAAAAACTGCGATTTCTGAACCATTCTGCCCACAAATCCCCATTTATTAAACAGGGATTAGCAGGCATAATGGCACACAAATCCCTATTTTTTTGGAACACAAATAAACGTACTCATCCCTTAGAATGTTAGTACTACAAAACAAAGAACTGTTTTAATGTTATACCACTAGGTTTACTATTAATGCTTCTCCTCACCACTAGCTCACTTTCTACTCTCATCTGAGCAGCAGTTTAGTAACACACAAATAGAAGAATAGCCTTCCCAACTAATTGTAGCTGCCCAATGCACAATCACGCACCAACACATACAGCTTTCCCATCATACTCAGAAACACATGCACACAGCACACATACATTGCAGAACGGCCCAACACATACCTTCTTTTTTTTTCAACAGACCCCAAAGAATGCCTACCAAAAAGCAAGTCTGTAGAAAGCAACGCAGAAATAGAGCAAATGAAAATAAAAGTGTCAAAAATAAGCATCCATCTCTACCAGAGTTTGTACAAAAAGTTCAAACAAAACAGCTAATACAGTCATTTAGCGAAACGAAACAAGCTTCTAGTACAGAAACCTTGCCTCCTCTATCAAAATGTAAAACGAAACAGAAAATGATTAACAAGAATTCGGCTACAACTACTGCTAAAACTGCTCCTATACATTTTGATATACTAGCAAGTAACCATACCAAAAAAAGTATTTTAGCAAAATTTTTCTGCCACAGAGTCCTTCAGAATCTTATAAAAACAGGAGACAAATCATGCACAACCCTTCAACCCTACCGTAGAAAAATAATCTTAGAAGCTCTGATAGACAGTGCAATCCTTCTCAAAAGAAAGTTATTCATTTTAGTGTTTAACAGAATGAAAGCACTAACAAAACTAACTACTAAATTACAAAAAAACCTTCTCAATAAACAGAATGTCAACAAAAATAACTTCTTAAATATCTGTAGAGGTGAATGGAGTCACACCACGAGCACAGAACCATATTTTAATGAAGAAGCATACAAACAAAACCAAACAAACATAATTGCCATCCATAGCAGTGGACGAGGTTATGAAAAAACATAATAATACCATGATGTAACAAGAAATACTGCTTACAAAAATATCCCCAGAAAGCTCAGAATTACCTCTCCATTCGACTGAACCAGAACGTCCAGTATACACATGGCCATGCACGTCAATGTATAACATTCCCAAAAAATCTTTCAAATCTTCCTCAATCAGTATGTGAAAGGCAAAGAAAGGCAAAGACAAAATCAAAATGAAAGTGCTGCAAAATATGGATACCTGTCCAGTGCGCAAATACACAGCGCTACAAGGACATTCATTAGCCTGCATTTCAGGACCTATTTGCAAAAACACCTTCCATCATATCAAAATGATATCAACACATCATTCAATTTTAAGAAATCTAGTCTATAAACTCTACTATGCTAAAAGTCCTGCTTTAGCCCTAGCCAATTTAAATAACACTCTTCTACATGGTACACCCAAAGACCTACTCGAAGAAATCGACCATATCCAGAGAAAATATTTTGGAAGTGAAAGCTACTTATAAATGCAATAGCTTTACAACAGACTAGCAACAATTCTGCACATGGCAACCTTCTACTACACACATACAAAAAAGAAATACTAAAATGTAAAAGTACATCCGCTGAAGTACCAAACCATGTGTGTGTGTGTTGCCGCAGAACTTTTTATAAAAGTAACACAAAAAATATAGACGTAACATACAAAATAGAAGACAATGAAGATTCCAAATGGTTTGAATTAGCTCTCTACCTTATAGCAGAAAACAAATACGAAATAACTGACCCCTTAATACTTTGCAGTTACTGCACTACAAAACTTGACAACAACCAAACTCCTTCACGTGCTATCACAAATAACTTGGAATTATTCCCACTACCAAAACCCCTGCAACAACTCAATTTATACGAGAGCATCATAATTCAAACAGTGCACCGATTTCAAGCAATAATACGCCTTCAACCAAAAACAGCAAAATTACCTCCCTCTGAATTGGTGAAAGGCATTTGTGGCAAAGTAGTTTATTTACCATTAGATCTGAAAGAAAATGTGCACACTCTGGCAGAGCAACGACCAATAGAGCAATCTTTAATTGCCTTAGTAAATGGTGTACCAACAAAAGACAAAATAATGTGGCAACAACTCGTAGACTTACATAAAGTAAGACAAGCCTTGCAATATCTAAAAGACAATAATGAATACTACAAAGAAATAAATATTAAAGAAAACCTATGGGGAAACAACTGAAATAATTCAAGAGTCACCAGAAACTGGTCAATTTGAGGTTCAATATCCTACTACAGTATCCAATATTTTAGACCATTATACAATACATCCATTACACTCTAATGACACCATAGATGATGCACTAGAAACATACTAAATGCGACAAACCAAAGGACCACCAAACAGCATATGGGAAAAAAGTATAGAAGCACGTGCTTTTCCTCTACTCTTTCCTACTGGCTAAGGAGGAAGGTACAATGATAGACCCACTCAGATAACAGCATCAGAATACCGCTCGTTATGAATGTATTCTGAAGCTCCCAGATGTAGATAAAATGTGCAATACATATTCCACCTACTCTTTGAAAGTGAACTAGCAAATCTATGTTACGGAGTTGCACACATATTGAAATCAGGAACCCACTTTCAAAATATGTCAGCTACGCAATTGATACAAAAAGTGCAACAACAAGATGAGGTTTTACAATCAAGCATTACAAATCTCTTAGCAAACATGCATGGTACAAAAGAGTACTGGTTCCGACATCACAGAGATGTACGTTGTATGATAAGAAACCTTAGTCCACCCACCTGGTTTATTACATTAGGTAGTGCAGAATATGCATGGGAAGATTTATATGATTTCCTACGCATATCAAACAAAAACAAAACAAGCATAGATACACTAACACCTGGAGAACTTTGCTCTCTAGATGCTGTTAATGTTTCAAGATATTTCCATCATCGTTTCATTGCTATGCTACAATTTATTTGTAATAAAACTGTTCCTCCCCTCAGAGAAGTGCAACACTTCTTTTGGAGAAAAGAATACCAAGCCAGAGGAGCACCACATATCCACATGCTTTTATGGATTAAAGATGCTCCTAAATTTGGTCAAGACAGTGATGCCACTGTTTTACAGTTTATCGAAAAATATGTCACTTGTGAAATTCCATCGGAAAACAACAAATAGTGATCTTCATACACACATTGTACAATTTCAAAGACACAAATATGGCAAATATTGTCGTCGCAAATACAAAAACAAAGGGAAATACTACACCAAATGCCACTTTGGTTTCCCTAGACCAGTTATAGAAACAAGTGAAGTGAACAACTTCATGTCTTTACTTAGACATAGTGTTAAAGGTAAATCACCTAAGAACACTTATTACATAAAAATAACAGAAGAATCAAAATATATCAATGATTACAATGCAATCATTGCCCTCTTAGGGAATGCAAACATAGATGTGCAGTACATTGCAGACCATTCCACTGCAGTTGCACGATATGTTACAGCCTACTTAACAAAAGCAGAAAAAACAGAGCTTCAAGACCTCTGGAATGACCGATCATCGGACAAAACACTATCTCAGAAATTGTACAGCTTAGTAATAAAAATGCTCTCTCATAGAGAATGTGGCTCCTATGAATCTGCAGATCGTTTGACCAGTACTGCTTTGTATAGAAAATCTGAAAATATAGTATGGCTAAGTCTTGGTCCTGCTAAATCTAGAAAAACAGTTCTCAAATCATACGACTAAATAGAAGCAATAGCCAAAAATGATCCCAACAGCCAAGACAATTTGAAAAAGAATTTACTAGACACATACTGCCGGAACAGGAGTACCACTTTGGAAACCATGTGTCTATACAACATAGCTCAAAACCTCACATACAAAAATAATATAAAACCCGATGAAAAAAAAGGTAGATATAGAGTAACAGATTGTGAAGGCAGCTTAGTGAAACTTACCAAACAAAGCTTAATTAATCATATCAAATTGCCATTAAAACTCCCCAACAAAAAGCAACAAAGAGAACTATATTACATGTCCCAGCTACAACTTTTTAAACCATGGAGAAAAGAAGAAGAGATAATAGAAAACTTTGACTCCTATGAAGACGCTTTCAAAGCAAATGAAAGCACTATCACTGATGTAAACTTTACGCAGTACAAAACAAGGTTGCACAATGAACAGCAACACGAAGAAGAACTCCAGGCCCAACTAGATAAGGACAATCCCTGCAGTAGTCAGCCTTCTGTAACAGGAAGTCAAGAACCACTGGGACAGCCACTAATAGCAAATGAGGCAGAATTAACTTTGACAGAAGTAGAGAACACAATGTGTCACTATGATGAAGATACAGAAGACTTAATTGTACTACAATCAAAACTGAACAAAGAGAAGCGTACCATTTTTCAAGAAGTAACAAAAGAAATTGCACATGGTGTACAACATGAAAATAAAGAATGTACCTGCCAAAATTACAAACCTATACTATTATACGTCAGTGGTGAAGCTCGTTCAGGCAAAACATTCTTAATCAAAATCATCAGCAAGTTCCTTCAACAATTGACAAACAACAAACTGTCAGCTGTTGTAACTGCCCCCACAAGTTTAGCTGCCTACAACATAGGCGGTGTCACTTTACACCGATTACTACTCCTTCCATTAGAACTCCAAAACAAATTAGAATATTACAAACTTTCCACAGAAGCTGCAATGGAACTATGCAGAGTGTTAAAACAAATGAAAATGCTACTAATAGATGAAGTGAGCATGTCTCCAACCTAATGTTGGCTTTGATTCACCTCAGATTGCAAGAAGTACTTAAAACAAACTACAAAGGGCTCTTTGGAGGAAAACACATTATTGTTTTCAGAGATCTTCTTCAATTGACACCAGTGAAAGGTGAACCTATTTTTAAAACGTTAGGGCACAAACTCTGCTGTAAAACTGTTGGCAGCAATGGAAATGTCAACCTTTGGCAACATTTCCAATACAGAGAATTAACAGAAAACATGCGCCAATCTGCAGACCTCACTTATGCCAACATTTTAAAAAGTATTAGAGTTGGTGTACTATCTGAACAAGCACAAGCAATATTAAAAACTCGGCACATCCATGCACTTTATGGCCATAACTCATGTGCTACTGATGTTATGAAACAATTAGCACACACAAATGTCAATTGTATGTCCTTACTGCCAACTCTTGCAAACTGTTTCATATTCAATGAAACAATGTTGAAAAAAGAAATGCAACCAATAATTGAAATTTGCTCCACAGACAAACTAGACGTACATGGTATGACATTACCCATGTGTGAACAAGCCACAAAAAGACTAAATACCTTAGAAAATTCTATCACCAACACAGCTGGTTTGGAGAAAATATTAAAATTATCCTTAAACTGTAGAGTAATGCTTAAGGGTAACCTTGATGTGGAGCAAGGACTAGTTAATGGAGCACTGGGTACAGTTGTTAGCTTTCAAACATACCCACGTGACAACAACATTCAGTTTGTCAATATTCTCGTTGACAAACTTTCAGAAATAAAAAGGATAGGGCGCTCAACAGCTTGATTCCTTCTCTTCAAAGACATGTATGTACGCAGAGAACAATTTTCTCGAACTCTAGCATACGCAGTCACCATTCACAAATCACAAGGTCTTACCCTAGACAAAGCATTGATAGATGTTGGTAACACAGTCTTTAAAGAAGGCATGAGCTACTTAGCACTATCACGCTTATGTACACTTGACGGTCTATTTCTAATTAACTTTGATGCAAGTAAAGTAAACGCTGATATTCCTTGCGTTATAGAATACAATAGACTACGTTCACTATACACCCCCCCATCTAAAAACATATCCTATTCCACAAAAAGGAAAACGTTATAAAAGAAAACTAATTCAAACAGAAATGCAACAGGATCTCACTGCAAATCCTCCAAGAAGCTAATACTTCATCAATGACCACAACCAAAGCAGAACCTATTACTCAAAGTAACTCAGATACTTCTTCAAAGAAGCAACACACACGCCAAAAAAATGACTTGGACACAGAACTATCTGGTCCATTCAAATTTTCAAATATAACTGATGAAAGTTGCTATGTAAATGTAGCAATGAATATTCTATCTCAACTGCCACCAATTGTTGACAACATTTACTTACACAGTACAGACCAATTGTGTTTGCAAATGTTAGTCCTTCATAGAAATGCAACAAACAATCCTGACAACAGGTATAGTGTTCATGGAATAAGACATGAATTGGACTACTGTGCTGGAATGGTGAAATTCACTATAAACTCACAAAAGATCCACACGAATGTCTAATGTACTTACTACAAGTGCTGGAAAACAAAAACATACCTATAAATGAAATCTTCCAGATTTCATACATGTGGAAACATACATGCACTCTCTGCAACAATGTGGCACAAGAACAAATCCCTAATGAGCGCTTCGTGTATGTATCCATACCTAATTGTGAATCCATTCAATTTCAGCAACTAGTACAACATGCAAACCATGGTAGATAATGTACTAGTTGCAATTCAGATAATCGCTCTACCTCACTAATACAAACACATAGTAAATGCGTAATACTAATGCTTCTACGTTACAATGCAGATGGTACCAAAAACAACTGCAAGCTGACTGGATTCACACATGGTCAAGTATCACTTGGTAAGAAAACCTTCACAACAATAGGTATAATCTACCACGCAGGAGCCACAACCAATGCAGGTCACTACACTGCATATATAAAAAAGAAATGCAGATAGTTTGAATGTAATGATAGTACCATTACTCTAAAGAAGAGATTACCAGCAAATCTTACAATCGCTTATTTAATCTTCTTAAAACCAAAATTTAATAACTAATCTGTACTTAAACATTAACAAAACATCAAATAAAAAACTATAAACAGTTAGAATATGCCAACAGGTATCTAACTGCCCCAAGATTCTATAACAACCAAACAGTTAAATGAAATAAATAAATAAATAAGAAATAAACAGAATACACCAACAGGTATCTAACTGCCCCAATGTTTTGCAACAACGAAACAGATAAATCAATAACACTAAATTATAACAAAAAATAGACAGTTATAATACGCCAACAGGTATCTAACTGCTCCAAAAATCTGCAACAAGCCAACAGATAGCCAGAAACAACAAGTGAACACTGAAAACAAACAAACAAATAGACTGAAGCATAACAAAAAAAGGTTTTTTTTAATCCGACATGGATTTTTTTTTCCCCACAGACCCAATGATTTGAAAAACAAACACAGAAACTGAGCAAATTGCAGAGTACACTGGTTTGTAAACTAATAAATATAAGAGTCGAAAAAAAGCTGAAATGTCTATTATGCAATTTAATAAATCTTTATAAAATACATACAGTAACATGCTCTTTTCTTTTATCACAGAAATTGAAAAAGAATATGTGCTCAAGTTACCCAAATCAAGAAAAAAATATATCCAATCTCCAAAAATCAAACAGTAAGTATAACCTAACAGAACACATAATTACTGCTGCATAACAGAACCATTGAAGCAAATATCTAACTATACACCACAATACAAAATGTTTACTTCCATGGATATGTTATACTACAGTGCTTGTTACCAAACAGTACATAAACTATAGATTTGCAAATATTTGATAGATATTCAATTCTATGGGTGTGATCTATAGGTGTGATATGCTGCGGTGGTTGTGGCCAGGGTCTAGAGTCTTGGGTGCATACGGCCTGCAGCCATGCACCCAAGACTCTAGGCCCTGGCCACAACCACTGCAGCATATCACACCCACAACCACTTCAGCATATCACACCCATGGTGGCTTATAACTTCAGTGCTTATAACTTCGGTCTTGGGTGCATGCCCTTCGGCCTTGCACCAAAGTCTCTAGGCCCTGGCCACACCCACCGCAGCATATCACAGCCATAGAATCAAACATTTTAACTGCGCCATATGGTCAATTTTTATGTCCGCTGACACGGCGCGTGTCCTTAGAACAGTTTCAACTTGTCTGCGGACAGCACGGACGGGAATACTGTCCTTAGGACACCCCTCATTTTCATGGCGAATACATCAGTAGCACCTGCCACCTAAACAAATACCGTATTTGACCCATCTCTTACTCCCTAACCTCCCCAAGCACTCTTGCACACCAAAACACTCCCCAAAACTGCATTTCGCCTCTGTTCACCGTCGCGCTGTCGGTGGATCCAATATGGCGGGTGCATCAGAACAATCTGACGCACTTCCCGCTCTTCAACATCTAATCCGCGAACGAGCCACATTTCCGCGGCATTACTCAAGCCGATTAGCCAATCAGTGTCCTGCCCGCTGAGCGAACAGGGAAGTGTGTCCGCTGAGCGGACATAGATATCACTAATTTTTCTAGACCTACTTTTTGATAATTTAAAAAAAAACTACTGGACGGATTTTCACCAAATTTACAAAAGCATACTTTTGGGACCAAGGCGCTGCTCCTGCCGCAAATTTGGTGAAAATCCATCCAGCGGTTTGGGCTGTAGGTGTGCGCAAAGTTTTTTCCCCATTCACTCTATGGGAAAAAAAGAACATTTGGGACCCCCCTATAACTTTGCCCCCCTTGGACCAAACCTCACCAAACTTTGCAAAAAAATTCAGAGTTAGCCATATACTTTTGCAAAGTTTGGTGAGGATTCGTCCAGGGAGAGCGAAGTTATAAGCCTCCCCAAAAGGTCTCTTCCTATGGGATTAGCAATTTAACCATAACTACACAGCCACTACGGTAGCTGTGTATTTAATGGTTATTACAATAATATTAATAATGATATCACATTTTGCTACAACACTTCATGCACACTTTTGAACACTAAGATATTGATTGTAATTAACCAATGTAATTGTTCTCCTATTTGTTTTCCTTGGAAGAATGAAAGACTGCAGCCTGATTTACAAAAGCGCTTTACAATGGCGCCATCCCATTTAAAAACGTTTTGTAAATGAGGCACTGAGTATATTTGCTTTGATGAGGAGGAGTCAGTTATAGAGCTCTGTTCCTCTTATTTTAAACCTGACATTCCATCCTGTGCTATTTCATTAGGGACGTACACGTCAATTTTAAGGAGCGCTTGCTCCATGTTTATGGTTATGTTTACATGTAGCACCTCCAGTGCATGCCACATGTCTGCCAGGCTGGTGGTGCATGCTCACACTGTTTCGTGAGACACCTGGCTAGCCAGCACACTATTAAAAGTGCGCCCATCCATTTGCGTTTTCTATCATATACAATGCATATATTCAAAAAGAATTGCTGACCATGTAGCTTTTCATAAGAAATATAAACCCTGCATATATTATGAATAGAAAGAAAGCGGAGAGGCACCAATCATCAACTACAAATAATAAAAGACTACACAGCCAAACTGGTAAAGTGGAAAGGGCCTAGGGGGTAATCCCACATTAATGTTCCAACTCTTGTCTTTGATCCATCAAGTATCACATGAATAACGAAAGTCCTACCAAAAGCCGGAGGCAGGTGGCAAACAGAGATCAAACGTCTGAGAAGAAAAGGAAGAGCCGAACCACTGTGAATGCTCCGGGTAAATGTGGCATATTGATTTCAAGGGGTTGTGTTCGGCAGGTGTATGGTAGCTGAACAGTTGTTGGTGGGCTTCCTTCATTCGCCTCCAGATACTGATGACTAGGAAAGTCAACACCCTCAAATTCCTGAGCTCAGCAGCACAATCTTAACTTGACTTCATCCAGTCCTAGATTTGTTGCTTGGCTCCATTGACCTTGGTGCCTTATTCTGCTTAATTTGATAAATGCATTGCAAGGGTGATGGATTATTCCAACCTCTGGATGCTCTTTGATAGCACATACATATGGAGGTAGTAAAAGTATATGCAAAGCAATTATATATTGGACTCAGCGGTATAATAGAGATCGATGACCTATTTTACGTTTTCTGTTTGTCAGATTTAGGTTTCAAGTGCTTGTTTAGACAGAGCCATTTTAAAATCTTCCCTACACATAGGTTGGTTTGATTGTGCAGGGTGGAGTTGTGATTCAAAGTGTAAATCGCAGCATTAAAGGGTTTCCATCAACACAGTGTGGGGTTATGCACTCCTGTTGTGGTGCATGAAAGTTTCAATGCTGAACAGGATGATGCACTGGGTTATGGGGATATTTTATTAGTACTTACATTTGATGTTTGCAAAGAAGCAACATAGTGTTGTTAAAGTAATTTGGGGATGAAAGAGGTTGGTGTAAGGTGAGGTTATAGATTATAGTAGTGTGGACATTCCATACCACAAGGGTAGCATATACCTAGGAATAGCAGGCCATAAGTGGCCACTAGATATTCCCTGGTTTTCTTTCCGAACTTCGCGATCATCATGGCTTTCCTAATTGCCAATGGGATGGTTTTCAAGTAGGTTAAGGTGTAGCAAGAGAATGCCTGTTTCCTGGTTTTCTCTTTGTGTGACAATTTAGTCTGAAGCCTCACGATAGTGATGCATGCAGTTTTGAAGAGTACCCTGGTTGGGAGGGGCAGCCCAAATAATGAACGGTGCTAAGAGGGGCCCGGGCATGTGTTTGGGACACCAGTAAGGAGGCAGTTCCCTCCATTAAAGGCTGAGAAGGACAGGGCCTGGACCATGGTTATAAATCCTTCAGGCAGGATGATGGGCTTTTTATCTTGAAGGTTGCTAGTTGATACCAGGTGGTCTGGGCTTGTTTGTACATATGCTGCCATAAGGAGCAATTGCTGTTAATAATGAACCCAAGTGATTTGGAAAAGGGGGCCAACTGAGATGGCAAAATCCATCAAATTGCTTGCCATTCAGTCACCCTTAGATTGCCTCTTGTTTAGATGGATGGTCTAGTAGGATGAATTCTATTTTGGAGGAATTGATATTAAAGTAGATATCTGTAATCTAAGCTTGGATGAGGTCAGGCATTTACCTGAGGTGTGAAATGGCTTGAGTACAGAAGGATACACCTCTACAGAAATCTACAACCAGCAGGCATAGATACACAGATGTTGGGGAAGGTTGTAAGATACAACGCCACTGTCTCGCTTAGTAGGGAAACACACAAGCAGGAGGTGGCACCCTGCTGCCGAATTCAGAGCACAGAGCACTTGAATCTAGCACTGTAAAGACTGGAGGGGGTATCTGTACTTCTGCCCTCTATATGGCAGAGCAGAGGCACAGAGCACCCCAGCCAAAGTTCCCTATTATGGTAGCAATGGACGAGCAACCAAGGCTTAAGCTCTCAGGAGGTGATGCAGGCTGGTTCCTAAGTACAGTGTAGTCCCCAAGCCCCCACAAAGGAATGTCCACACACTATGCTATGCTGACACAGTTCTTTATATAAAAATAAGATTCAAGATATATACATCAATTAATAACACACTTTGTACTCTGGCAATTCTAATATGGCAAATATATATACAATGGGCCTCATTACGAGGTCGGCGGTAAGGGGTTAACGACAATGGTAAGGGTGCCGTTGACGTTAACCCCCTACTGCAGCATTACGAGGTCCATTAGCGGGAGCCGCTAAGGGACCAGGGAGCTAAGATCGGGCCCACTATTAGCAGAATGGGGAATAGTTCTCAGAATGGGGACTTACCGGGTCCTCCAAGGTTGGAATTACCCGGTAAGTCCCTATTCCGAGAACTCAGACCCGGAATGCGGTAAGGGGGTAGCCATGGTGCCAATAGCACCATGGCTATCTCCAACCTCGTAATGAGGCCCAATGTCTATGTGGTACCACACTTAGCTATTGACTCCTTTAAAATTAATCAACTGCTGACAGTTATAAGGGCATACAAGTCATACAGAAATGTGTATCAGCATAGATCATAGGAAGGAAGGCAAGTTAAGTTAAACAATGACAGCATGCTTCTTTTACTACTTAGACACAATTCTGAGTGAGACTTCCCCCACCTGGGCAACCTGTAATAAAGAGTATTAAACGGCACAGTCCATTCATGTTTAAATAGTCTTGTTTCTTGGTTAAAATGTTCAACCACCCCAATGTACCTGAGATAAGAAGTGTTTCTTCGATGGGTCGTCGGCGGATCTCTTGAAAGTGAACTACCTTTAAAGCAGGAGCCACAGGGCATCGAGACAGCAGCTTCAACCTTCGCGGTGTTCTTCAACGATCGATCTTGGAAGTCCTGTGAAGATGAGTCATGCGGTCCACCTCGATGCTAAGTGTTCAGTGCCGCAAAGAAGACTCAGTGATGAACATAGGTCCAGCAGCGGGTGTCGAGATAGTTTTGGCGATCGGGACTCAACAAAGGGTTGGACTTCGGATCTTCACTCTGTTCACGTCTTTGTTGGCCTCGGGTGGTGGGAAACCCACCAGCGTTCTTTCCACAGTCGTCAACGACCTCCACCTTCTCCGGTGGGACAAACCGTTCGACGGTGATGGCAAGGGATCCAATTGTTCAATGTTCTTTGACAAAGGTGGAGTGTTGTGGCTCTGGTCATCGAGCAGCAAGGCGACAAGCTGTCCCCGCTTCTAGGCAACATGCTTTGACTGGCTTTGAACAGTTAGGGAAATACTCCAATCCCCGATCGACAGTAATGGACTTCGATGGCCTCAATGCCCAGGCACTTTAACTTCAAGATTCTCGGCAAACTCCTTCTCCAGTCAACAGCATTTCGGGACTGGCTTCCAGGGTACCTCGATGAAAATTAGCTTCATGCACGGTGTTGCTTCATAGCTCGGGGACTGGTCTCCTAGCCAGGTCCTCTCTTGGATCAGTCCTCAACATACTCAGCAGCTTTTAGATTGCTTCGAAGAAAAGCAGCAGCAATTCTTCTTCTTCCAGCTGTGCTTCAAGGATAAGCAGCTTCAAGTTTCAACTTCAGCTTCTGAACAAATTGGGAAGTGAGCGGTCACTAGATATACTCATCTCTCTCTCATTCACTCTGCCTGAGCCAGGCTCAGTCAGCCAATCACAAAGAAGGGCATTAATTCAGGCAGTTAGCCAATCAGGCTCACAGGCATTCAGGCTATTCAATTCCACCCAGACACCCATAACAAAGAATGTGGTTTGGGGCAAGCACCCAGCCTTTCAGCACACCACACTGCATTAATGTCAGTTTCAGACAGGGCTGTCTTGTTCATTATGTCACACACACAGACACGAGACACCCATAATATAGAATGCATATTGGTCAAACACTCTATTCACACAGGTCCCGTCCCAAGGGTTTACCCACAACATACAGTCATTCGGAAGGCTCCAGCCAGTCTGGCATGGACTTCCCAACAATACCATATCTTCCACCCAAAAGCCAGTAAGGGGAAGGGACAGAGCCAGGCCTTCCCAGGACTTTGAGAAAACAAGGTAACAGGCAATAGAAAGCAAGAGGCCCCAGGGGCCATCTTGTCTCCTATCAGGAATCCACTGATTTCTATGGCAGGGCCTGGACATCTGAAAATGGAGGACACTCAGACACCTGTCAAATACAGCATGTAGCTGCCACCAGCCCATACCCTACTCTGTGGGCAACACACGGATGCCCAAAAACATACACTAGGGGTACAGGGTTTTACCCCACTCATTGGTGCCATAGGAGTATCCCAAGGGTCTCTGTTCACCATGACCAAAAAGAGGAAGAGCTGCACTGCCAGGGGTCCCAACTGGACTCCTGTGCAGAAAACATCACAGAACACACATGATAAGGGAGTACAGGACAAGGACAGGGAGGCCCTGGCCCTCCAATGTATTTCCAGCATCACAAGCACCTACCTACACAAAAGTCTTGTGGAAGGGCCCAAGATCCAATCCACACTAGGGTCTCCGTTAAGGACTACTCACAGTGGACATGGCTACGCTAATGAAGATAAGAGTCATTACCTCCAAAAGGCCACTTTAATGCAGGAGTTGGGATTTATAAACAACAATATAATACTGCATATGACTGTATGGTGGATTTGTTTCTGGAAAAGGCCATTTCAAAATTAGCACCATTTTCTTACACAGCACCTAGGTTAAGGCAAAGGAGCTCAAACCAAGTAGAACGTTTGTGCTCCACTCAAGGGAAATTGGTGACAAAGTAATTTGAAAAAGATAATCTATGATTCGTATCTACTTGTACACACTGGCAGATTAACAGTGATTTACAGTAGTTACATTTAGGTTTGAAATGCAAGTATTGCAAATTTTTTATGGGAATCATTTTGTACAAACTCTTCTTGTTTCCTTGTTAAAAAACTATACCTTTGCCTTGAATGTCCCATGTGCTTTTCGTTGACTCGGGTCCAAAGACCGTCGCACTGGCATTGCAGAAAAACTGGGAAAAAAACTGGGAAAGAGGACAGGAACAAGACGTGTGTTGACACTTCCTGCAGGAAAGCTGCAATTAGGGACATAGGAGGATATCCTCATCAGTAGGACAGCCCAGGGGAAGGCAGACAATTACAAAAGCCAAAAGCCAGTCAGCAAAACTGACGAGAAAAGCTGCTGCTCTGAACGCTTTCTCTAAGGCCTCAGACTCAGCTGAAAAGTTAGGAAATCACCAATTAAGGTTAAGAGACACGGGATTACTGTAAACATGAAACTTCCACTAAAATAATACATTATCCACTATGCTCAGATATTAGAGAAATGCCAGCAGTGCCTCTATAGTTATGGTAAGCTTTTAGGCGGTTCAGTGCACAGTATCCACAAGGAAAGGCTGCAGACCACACCCTTTGGGTACTATCCTCTGGGATACTGAAGTTGGGGCGGGCTGCGGGATATGTCTTGTACAAAATACTCATGAAAACTGGATGACATGATATGAAATGGCATACATAATGCGCCTGTACACAAGTGTTTCTACACCTTGTGATTATGTCATTGGTAATGCCATAAGTGATGTCAGCTGTTATCTGTGAGATGGTTCACAGTGCAATCTGAGAGCAGTGGAGGGCTCGCTTACATTTAACTGATAACTTGTAGAATGCCAGCAGTTTTGGCATCCCTTGAGTTAAAGTTTAGTTCTGGGAAGCATTATGTCTTTTCGCAAGTCCTAAAGATGCAAAAAAACACATCCTAATTCACAATGGTAACTGGGTGAGAGGATTAAATGCAGATATTGGTGGAGCGTATACCTCAGGTATAGTTTGTGGGATGATGCTCTTGTGGAACTAAATGTGGGTGATATCAGTTGCCATGACATGCAGTTCCACCCCTAATGTATGCGGTGTGGGTGAGAATGGGGTTAAAGTTGCTTAGGTATCATACCAGGTTGACATTCCAAAACATTAATGTGAAACAACATTAAGACATGCATTTCAATGACCTTGTGAGTTTAAGTCGAAACCTAAATAATCCAATAATAGTTTTTTAAGTAATTCCTTTGGTTTCTTTTACGCAAGGCACCCAATTAATTAATATCTGTGGATGCAGAAACGTGTAGATACTTTGCCTTCATATCTCTACGGCCAAAGATGTCACCTCACTATACCCTGATTACAATATTTCCAAAGGATGCTGCCTACTGTGGGCCCACAGGACCTACAGGTATCCCCCCCCCTTGCATTATCAAATGTCTTGCGCATTCCCAACACTTAAACATGGAATGACCAACACAAATAACATGTAGATTGGCCTGGGTGTGCCCCTTACCTACCTGGGGTTGGTGTGTACATTTGCAGTGATGAGTATTTTGTGGACCATCACTGAAAATGTGGAACAATCTAAACAAGAAAATAGGCAAACTCACAAAAAGCATGAACATTTCCATTTGCAGCTTATCAATATTGCAAAGGCTGTGTCAGACCTTCAGAAGAATTTTGCTTCCCCTTTTACCAGCCCAGTGACAGGAAAATTCATGTCCAGGGTAAAGAGAAATAGATTTGAAGCCAATCAAAGTACACCCTGTTGCGAATTGAGCATGACATAATGAGTGCATGTGCCTTTGCCACCAATGCGCAAGACAGATCATTAGCCAAAATAAAACACCCACCCATTCATAGTGGCCATGCAGAGCATGTTAGGCAGAATCATATGCAGTACCCTTTGGGAACACCACATACAATTAAGACTACAAGTGTAAGTACAATTTCACCTTTGGTACAAGCCTGTACTACAGAGTAAAATGGTAGCGATGGCTGAGCAGCCAGACTTATCTCAAGAGTAAAATGAGCAGTACAAGAGGTTACACAAAGGACAATTACTATGGTTCAAACAAACACTGATTCAAGGTTTCTGAGTAAAATAATATACATTTATTTACACCATCAGTTATAGGTGAAGGGGGTGAATTGCCAGAGAAAAAGTGATTATCTTATCTTTTGCTAAAATCATATCAAGTATTTCCGTACTGCATTTTATTCCTCATTGCTTTTCCCTTGAAATCATAAAAATATTTTTGCTACTTTACCCATCCTATACTAACTCCTCATTGATTAAAAAGAAGTGTGCTAGTGTCAGATTACCCATTGTTGATTAACATTATATTTATAAGGGCGATATCGATTATTAATTTATTATAAAAGCGTGGTATCTATATTTTGTTTTATTTCTCAAATAAACCTTTTAAACTTGCAAAACAGAACTACTTCTTGGCTCAGTGGGGTCAGGGGGATTCTAAGAGACCGGTGTTATATAGGGGTAGTCATCCAGAACTCATGAACTGGACATAAAGATATATCAATAAGGGTTTCCATTCAGTATCCCAGACTAGGCATTGACTTAGCTGTAGTGTTGAATTGAATCCTCTTACACACAACACTCAATCAATTCTGGACAAGTTGAGCTCAAAATGAAGTGTGATCAAAATGGCACTCCAGCAATTCAAAAGGGAGGAAAAGACAAGGTTATCCAAAATCAACAACACCAACAAGTTATAGGCAGGGCAATCTAGAAAAGGCTACTACGACTAGGATTCAGGTCAATAGGTCTGGGCCAATGTTAATGGTTCAGAGTCTTTGCAGAGGATCACACAGTTCGGAGTAGTTTGCTGTTAAGTCTTTGCCAAGAGTTCGAAACAAAGTTGGTCGGAGGAAAAGTTATTCAAAGGAGAAGAGAAGGACAAGCCTTCAGAGAGGTTAGATTTCAAGCACTTTCACTGCAGTCGGACAGAACGAATAACCGGAAACCGGATTCGCACAGTACCTTAAATGGAGAAGAATGCTGTAGCTGAGGCGGTTGTTCCTGGCAGTTCATGCAGGCTCACGGTTCCTGAAGTGACTGTCGTGGTGACAAGAAGGATGACATCAGGAGGGTCCTGCACTGCCCAGGGAAGAAGCCAGCAGTGGAGCAAGGCGCAAATAAAAGGTGCGCTCCTCAAAACCCAAACAGTTTCCGTTCCTCCTGGCTATTCGGTGCACAGCAAATTCGACCAGGAGAGGGAGGCCGGCGTTTAGTGTTTGGCGAGTTGGTTGCTCAGCAAAAATACACTTTGCACTGTTCCATTAATCAGGGTTTGTGTCGGCAGTGCAAAGTCCCTTTTCAGCATTGAAAATTCACTTTGAATAGGGCAAATATTCCATGAATCGGGCCCTATGCCTCATTGCAGTCATACCTGTTACACATGCAAATTAAATTATATGAAACAACCAAACAATTTTGGACTAAAACCTTTATTGGCAAAACATTTATGCTGTACAGCTGTCAAATACTGGTGCATTTCCATGCAGCATTTAGCAATTCATTAGGAAATATGGGGGTGCAATGTCATTCTGACCTGGATTAGAGTGCAGAACATGTCGCTGCTTAGAATATCTCATCCAATTAAATGTTCTACCGAAAGAATGGCGAGAATTTGTGTTTTAAATTATACAAGAATTTGCTTAAATCCACATGCAGCTCTGTGTAAGCCACTCTTATTCCTGGCATGGAGGACTGCGGCACACAAACACGTGCTCTGTGACTCTCTGACAGATCTGGCATCCCCTGCCAATGGCGCATGATTGCTGCAAAAGAATGTCTTATTAACTGTCTCCAAATGTTATTTTTAAGTTTGTTAAAATAAAAGCACGCAGCGCTCAGTAAACTGGGATATTGCTTTTGATGGGCATGCAATCTCTCGCCGTGAGTTTCGAGACTGCACAACACGTCCATCAGTGTGGTGAAGGCTATCGCCGATTCTTCTGACAGCTCTATGCATGTGAGAGGCCCCATTACGCAGCATTTTAAATTAGTATCCTTCCGCCATAGTTAGCAGCAATGCTGGTGACGAGAGAGGGAGAGGAGTAACGCGTTGATTTGTCCACGGGCTAAATAAAGCAAGATGTCTTTTCGGCAATAGACCTTTTGATGGCCGCGTGGTTCGAGACCAAGACATTTGAAGCCTTCATTTCAAATGTGTGAAATGGCTTCTGTTTTTTCTATTTCCGTATTGTCAGTTTTAATTGTATTTTAATTATGCATGTGCTCGCCAGCCCATTGAATCGTACAATCCAGTCGGTCTTTCTGGATATCCACAATGAATAAATATGAGACAAATTTACATATAACGAATTTTAGAAGATATTATTTACATATTTATTGGTAATTCTCAGGCCCTGACTACGTTTGTATTATTCAGTGGGTTGGAGAGCAAAGCCCTGATTTTAATGTAATGTTCATGTAAAAATTTACTGGAAAATCATTTTTTACTTAATGTAAATTTTTTATTGCTGTTTGTACCTCTGGGGCCAATGTACTCCATCTACGCAACACTACAGTGTCTTTTCAAACACAAGTTTTCATGTTTTTTTTGTTGCCACACTATCCTTGCTCACGAAGAATTGCTTTAAGCATTCTTTATCTATGTTGGGGCAGAACTCTAAAACCATTGTCGCGATGTCAGTTTTGATTCCTTAACCTTTCTCAGTCGTGATTGGACTATTTTATATACATTATTGCAAAAAACAGCACATGATGAATTACTTATCATTTTACTAAGTCAGTATGATAATGCATATTCCCACATCTATGAAAGACCCACTCGTGTTTAACCGTGAGGGCAGAAGATGCTGTCCAGACGACTAAACATTCTGGAAGGAATCATATTAGTTTCGAATAAAATCTGTTCTCTTACAATAATATTTTGATTTCAGCAGCCATCCTCCATGGACTTTAACCGAGATATATTGCATAGCTTTCAAGGTCCCTGTGACCATTAATGAGAAGGCCACCGAGTCCTGTTTTTCCCCATTGGATTCTGGGACTTGTAGTTTATTTTGTTTGTTTCCCATATGAAATTTCGGGACCCTGCAAACCCCAGAATTCCAAGCAAACATAGGACTGGATGGCCTTCTCACACACAGCCGTGGGAAACTTGAGAGATCGGATATTGTCTCCCAAGTAAGCCTGACTGCTTCTATGTTTAATTTCAAGGACGGGTATTCAGGAAGTTGACTCTGCTAACTATTACCTAAGATAATTATCCCTCTTGGAAATGAGTGAGGGGATTGTGGCAGGCTCATTTTAGATAAATTCAAATAGCATCCACCCACCCGAAGAATAGTTTTCCCAACTATAAGGAGGTTGTAATGATTGTTTTTATTGTGGTTTACAATTTAAACCAGCCAAAATCAAACTCTAATTGGCGCCTTAAGTCTTTTTCTTTTGTCTAATTTAATTTAATGGGAGATTTTACTTTATGACATACACACCAGATTTGAGTTCCTGCTGATTAATACAATTTAATTAGAAGAGTTTGTAGATTAAAGTGCATTGTTTAAGGAAGGTGCATCATTCAAATCACGGTTAATAAGAACAGGCCACTAAGGGCTGTTAGTGCACCATTCCACATCTTGACAGTTGTAGGTATCCATTGATTTGTTGGTGTTTTTGAGCAGTTACGACTCAAAGCCTCGTGACTCAGGTGGATCAGTTATTACATTTTGGGGTGCTAGGAGAACTGTCCTCAACAGGGTCTCTAGTTGTCGAGTTCTGGGAAGCCATCCTCTGATTAAGTTAAAGAAGCCTTCTTTTCCAGAACCCTGAAACTGATTTTTCAATTGACACTAGGTTGCTCATGTATGTTAGCCAGCATTCTATTTTTCTATTTTCAGAGAATGTGTGATCCTCCAAATTCTCAAAGTTGGCCTTTTTTTATCTAGACAGCCAGTTTTTTTTAATCCTTCTGAGGTTGCTGAAATCATTTAAAATGTCCATGAACGGGTTGATTTTTATCTCGAGAGCCAGGGTTGGTAAGATCTTGCTTTCAAGTTCCTCCGGCCACGTGGTGAGCATGGGGCCACACATTAGCATATGCAAAAGTTTAGCCTTGTGGCCATTGCACCACCAACAGCGTTGTCACTATACTGCTTCCAAGCAAGAGGTGTGAGTGTTTCTAAGGATGTTGTTGTGTCCTACCAGTTTCAGTACAGAGTCACCCTTGGCCAACAAAGTGTATACTTAATGAACATTATTCTGAATTATATGGCATACTGTGCCAAAGAAATACAACCATTTTGGAATGCAGTTGCTAGAGGCCAAGAAACAAGATTTCCTGTTAGCACCTCCTTCCCTTCTGGCTTTGGAGTGGATTAAACACTTCAATATTTTCTACCTGGGTAACATTAGTCTTGAGGATGCAAGAGCTTTAATATCCTGGGACCTACCAGGTGGTGACTGGCCACCCCTTGTGCCTTTTACCATGTCGGAGGTAGACGTAGCTCAGCATTTTCAAAAGGCAAGGGCCAGCCAGACAATAATGCACTAGATGTTGGGTTCCATTCCCTTTGTCCACTTGTATTGTTGTTCTATTAAGAGGATGAGTGCCTGAATCTTGGAAGCAAGAGAGTATAGTCCATATTTAGTTTGGTCTATTAGGCGGCACTTTAGCACCACCTTTAAGCTGAAAGAATGCATTAGAGTACCGATAAGGAGAAATGGCATACGAGGAGGGACACAACGCTTATAGGTGTTGTCTGTTTATTTGCCCACCTATTTACTACCCATGGCCATGCTAATCCCTATGGCCATTCCCATACAGTTCCTGCCCCTCCCTGCCCCAAAACACCACCTCATGAGAACTGTTTGAGCTTACTTTAATCAAGTGCCTTCCAGTGTTTTCTCAAAGCAGTCCAGTCCTCTGAGAGTTAATAACGTAATTGGAGTTGTAAACATGTTACAGGTGTAATAAAAATGTTCAACCCAGTCTGCTTTCCGCGTCTCAATTTATAAGCACTATGCGTGTCCTTCACTGAAGTCCGGTTAATAACAAGCATTGACAAAACCAACACTTTTGGCTTATGTATAAGTGTTAGGTATTTGCTAGGCACTGCTATTAGATGCTGAGGTACTTGCAACATTTTACACCTCTTACCACCAATAGCCAGTTAATACCACTGTGGCAGGCAATTGCATATGACATTTCCAAAGCTTGTTTTAAATAGGTGATAGGGCAATCCCAGCTGCAGATCACCCAATCATAAAGCTAGTTTCAGAAGCCAAGTTGGCAAACACTTGCTAGGAAATCTGAACAAATGCCAAGCAGGTGCTAGCATCACATCAGATTTCCAGGCTAGATTCCTAGTTGGGGTGGGTATCAAGATGAGTCAGGTTGAGAAAAAAAGAGGCTGTTTGTGGGTTTCTACATATTTATAACTGGACAGTGGTGCTAGAAACACGTATGTACAGGAACGTTATAAATGACTTATCATATCATTGTGAAGTCAGAGGTGAGATGTCAGATTATGTGCCTATTATTAGGTGGAGCTGCCAAGTGTCCCTGGTGCCCTTTAATCTGATTTATATTATTTAAATCATTGTGGCCCTGTTGAAGATAAATGCAGCTGTCCCAATAGTAACTGCTGGACTGCTTTTCAGGAAAGATTCGGCCACTGCGACCACAACAGAGATTTCATTCGAGCATATTGTTCATTGATCTGTCAGTACCTCAGTATACATTGATCTGTCAGTACCTCAGTATACATTGATCTGTCAGTACCTCAGTATACATTGATCTGTCAGTACCTCAGTACACACTCCATTGTAGGCTTGGATGCCAGCGGGAAGTGCCTTCATTTGGGACTAAGAATGCTTAAGCTGGGCCTCTGATTAAAACAGATTGCATGTACCAACTGGGGTACCTCAGAAGTGCGATATTTAGAGTTGGCAGGAATTTCAGAGGCATCAGAGTCTGAAGAGTGGTCTTACAGAAGACCCTGTCCAAGGCTTACAATAAAATAAGGACAGGAGCCTATGCAAAGCGTTCGTGTGTCTCTCAATACATCCCAAATTACTGCAAAGCATTGTCATATGTTGGTAGTGAAAGGCGGGCTGGCTCATGCCAGCCACCGTATGAACATGGGAGAATGAAATGGGGTCAATCTTGATTTCTTTGCTGTGCCCCTCACTCACCCTGGCACAACGGTTTCAGAAAGGTCCCTTGACATGCCAGATGTGTGGCCTGATGCCCACTATTCACAAAGGAAGTGGGCAGGTGAAACAACATCTTTTATAGTATGCCATGGCTTGCATCGACAGGGGTCGATTCACAAAGCGGCAACTACTACTTAGCACCGATTTGATCTGATGAAGGCTACTTGAGTACCAACAATGTTAGGAGTAAATCACGAGTAAGCAAGAGCTCCTGATAGAAACCTCTTTGTGAATCAGCCCCTACACTTCACAGTTGTGTTTTATTACCAAAATAAGAGTTGTGGGTTAAGAATAACAAAGTATGTGCACAACAGATCAATTATTGACTGTTCTGGATGGGGCACGGACAGAACTAAGGATTGCCTTACGAGATTGCTGGCAGCTTCATTGACACTGCTTTGGGATGGCGCCCTCCACACCCTTGAATGAAGGGGCGAGATGTTCAGGGAGATCGCATTCTTTGGCATCTCGAACCACTGTCATTCTGGCACTTTAAGTCCTGCATCAGTCTCACTGAGATGGCTAAGGATGACACCAATTATTCTAGCACCTAGAGTCACTTTCCTTTCATCATTATTATTCTTAATAAGAGCATTTTCTTTTAGGAGGGGGTGTAAAATAATGACTTGGGATTGTAGAGCGTTACTGGAAGAGTTTAACTTGTCACTATATGGACACAATGACATCTTTGTCGTTTGGAGATTGGACTTTGATTGTTGGTTGCTGTTGTTTGTAGCTCATGAGAAGGAGAAGCATCGTCTTAGTTCATCATTGAAATAAACTGCCTGATTCATGGAATTATTTGAGCTGAAAACGCAGAGTTGCGCGCCTTTCTGCTCGAAAATCCCTGTTTAAAGTATGGGGATTTTCGGGCAGAAAGGCCCGCAAATCTGCGTTTTCAGCGCAAATAATTCCATGAATCAGGCAGAAAATGTGTGGGCTGGCGGAAACCCTCTGAATACCTGCTTGCAGCGGATGACGTAAATCATCATAAAACAGCGTTGCCCCACATCCATGCATCTAATGTTACTGCAAAAAACTTCCACTTGAAAATGCAGGCTATTTAATGTGTATGTAAACAATGACGTCACTATACATACAAGGCTGTGTTCACTGATGTTGTGTAATTAAATATTTAAGAAACCTTTTTTACTTGAGAATCTCTTTGTTGTTTTTCCAAACCACTCCAAAAGAGCAGCCATTGTTAAGGACTAAGCGGTTGGTAATCGGTGTAGATGGCAAATGGCACCTTTCCTTTATTTTAATTTTGTGCTATTAGGTAGTGCTTTAGCGACACCTACATGCCCAAACTATGGCTTTGGAGTACAGCAAGGCGTGAGATGAATGTGAGGAGGGATATACCGTTTCTGGATGATGTTTGACTTTTTACCGACACATTCACTACACGAGGCTTAGCTAAACCCTGTGGCCAATTCCACCTCATACCTGCCACCCCACGCACCAAAACACATCCTCTTGTTTTTTCCTTTAGATAAATGGGCCATCATCCACTTGATTTATAAGAAATATGTGTACTCACATCTGTTCCTTGAACTGAAGCACCATCTCCGATTCGTGCCCTCTTGCATTGCAGTTTCACAATGGGGCCATCTTATTTCCCTATGTGGATTTCCATATGTCTCCAATCCTGAGCAGTTAACAGAGCTGACCGATTCAACTATTAATACATGACAGATGTTAGTTTTAAGATTCAGTAGGGTGGACTCCCTTTTGTGAGCGCTTCTAAAGCCTCATTGCTTTGGACCTAAGATGTTGTGAAGACTTAAGAAATCTAGGATTTGGCGGTGAGTGACCCTATCCAGAAACTTCAGTAAGAATGGATTGTTTGTAATGGGGTGGTAATTGCCCACCAGGTTTGGATTCAGAGTAGGTTTTTACAAAAGGGGAGGTATCCAAGTATGTTTGATATCTGGTGGAACGTGGGTCTCTAGAAAGGAGGAATTTACAAATTTGGTGATGAGAGGGACGAGCAGCACTGCACAAGATTTAACAATATAGGCTGGGCAGATATCACCCCTTTAGTTTGTCAGTTTGATTCTCTCTAGGATATCCACGATATCAGCTGCATACACCTCCCTAAACTTGAATTGAGGCAGTCGACCGATCTTTCATACTTGGCTGTAGAACAGCCGTTCAGGGTACTTAGATTAACCACAATGTCACACTTGATTTTCTCAATTTTGTGTAGCATCACATTCTGTATGGAGGTACACCATTTTGAATCTTTTGTGATTGTGGAGATGAGAGGGTGAGAATTTTCCAACTCTCTCAGAATGTTAAACAATTCCTTCATGTCAGGAGCTGCCCATTTGATTCTTTTGTCATAGGAAGATTTTTTCTCTTTGCAGATGGCAATTTTGTGTGCTTTAGCTTGACATGCATAGATGATTTTGTCTTTTGTAGACTTGGTCTTCTTCCAGATCCATAATTCTCTGTTTTTATAACATTTTAATTTCTGAAATTCATTATTATACCACGTTTTAGAGGAATGTGTTTTCATCAATCTTTGTTTCTGTGGGGTAAGTCTGTTTACAGCTAGGGACATCATATCTTGGTAGTCCGCAACCAATTTAGCGGCTGAGTCGTAGTTTGCAAGATTACCCAGAACAGGGGCAAAGAAGGGCCACATGGAGGAAGGGGTGAGTTTACGCAAATTACAAGAAGTCACTTTTAAAGTATGGCCTATGGTTCTCTTAGGTGGCATAATCCAGGGAAGCCGGAATTGTATTAGGCAGTGATCAGACCATGGAAAAGGATTTGTTTCAACACTATCTATTGCTACCCTATATGAAGCCAGCCAATCTAAGATCCTGTCTTCAGTGTGTGTATGTGGCTTGCTTGATGTGCTGTAAAAAGCTAAGCCCTTCTAGAGTAGTTTGTACAGCTTTTGCTAGTGGGTCTAAGGGGTCATCAAGACCCAAATTAAGATCACCCAAAATAATCATTTTAGATTGAAGTTTGAGGGAATATGAGATGAGACCAGAGCATTGGGTTAAGAACTCTGGCATATTGTTGGGTGGGTGGTAAATGACAAAGATATTGAAAGTGGTGTTATTATCGACAGCCAGTTTAACTTGAAGAGCTTTGCAGTCGGGGATACATATATCATCAACTTGATGGATGTTAATGGTAGAATGGACGATTATGGAAATTCCCCCTCCCTTACTATGGAGTCGGTCAGCTCTTAAAATGTTGTAACTCTGTAGAAGGGACAAAGTCAGAGCAGGACCTGCTGCAGCATGCAGCCAGTACTCTGTGATAACACAGATATCAATATTATGATCCATGATATAGTCAGCTATCTCGGTCGTGTTTGTGTTCAGTGGCATGAATCTTAATGGTTATCACCATACATGGTATCAACCCTACCAGTAGGGGTGTCAGCATGGAACATATTAGTACCCTTCTCTTTACCAGTGTACTCATTATCATGAATAGCTCAAATCTGGCTCATGGTGACTTTTTCTGAAGGATTAGACTCAGCCCTTACTTCTTCACAGAATTTTAGGGGGCCTGAATAGCTTGGGTCCTTTGCAGGATCACATAGGAGGGGGGCAAGGCCGCCTGTGGTAGATGCACAGCTCGGGTTCAGTGTGGTGCTGCCAGTGTATGTCCTTTTTATTATTCACCTGCCTTAGTAATATTGTCAGCTAGGAGATTAGAGGAGGATAAATCGTCTTCCTGAGGGGCAGATGCACCTTCCGTAACCGCCCCATTCAGCAAGTTAGTAATGTGATCATGTGGGTGGTTAAAAAAGGGCAAGACAACCCGCGGGTCTGCCTCACAGTCATTAATACATGCAACAAGTTAGTGATGTTGTCCTATAAAGGGTTTGCGGAGTTCAGGGCATCCTGAGGGGCTGAAACACAATTAATAGCATCCGGGTGCTTTAGGTTGGTGTGCATAGCCATGCATGGTGAAAATGCAAGGTTGAGGTACTTTTCAAGGATAAGTGACTTTTTTGAGATTTTCGTACAGTCAGGCATGTTAGAATGTCCTTGTTGGGAGAATTCTGATAAAAAGAAGTAATAAGGGTTGAGAGTAGGTTTTCTTACCTGGGCAATGTAGTTCTGAAGAACGGCTGATGAAGGCTTTGAGCAGAGGGCAGTGAGAATTTGCTCGCAAGGCGAATGTAATACACAGGAAATTATTTCAGCAATTTACTAATCAAATGTAGCTGTCACAGTGAAAAAAAACTAAATCGCTTCATTCAATTCAGCATTCACAACCAAAAAATCCTATAGCACATTGACAGTCACACAATGCGTGTAATAGAGACACAGCATCTGCAGATGCTTCTTGGGGCATAAGAGGACTCTCAAGAGTATGCTATTAGCGCACAGAGCAGTTTTGATGTGCAATGAATGATGCTATTACAGCTTTCACTTTCCCTGGAAAGGAGAGGAATGGAACAATTCTCTTCATTAGCCTTAAAGTGAAGAAGCCCTTTTTGACCACCTGCGCAGTGATTGACAGTCTGTTGTTAAATAGCACTCATATGGCATTTATGACCTTTGCCAGACTGGAACACATTGCTAGGGGCTAGATGTTGATTGGCCAGGAGTTAGGTGAAACAATCGCAACAATGGCCTGATTTACAAAAGCATTTTACAATGGTGCAATCCTATTGAAAAACACTTTGTAAATCAGGCCCATTCATTTCAATTTGGGGAAAAATAGCTCTCCTCCCTTTACGGCCTTCTCAAGTAAGCTTTTCAAGTTTGCAACACAGCACTCAAACTGTCATTCCTTTGGTGCTGTCAGAGAATAAGGGTCTGATTTACCAAGCGTTTTGCAATGGAATTGCACCATAGTAAAATACTTTTGTAAATCAGGCCCCTATTCAGAACTTGGCGCGGTGAAGGTGCTAAAGAGCACGTTTGACTGCGCCTAATGAGGACGCCCAGGCGCCACCAGTATTCTCAAGTGGACCTGGGTATCCTCGTAGTGCACGACAGTACACCTTCAGGATTGCGTGTGTTTTTTTTCATAGCGGGCGCAATCCTGAAAATACCAGCAACATTTTTGTATAATAACAACATATTCGTTATTTTACAAAAACGCTGCCGAAAACACAGGTGTGTAGGAACACGTTCCTATACACCAAAGTAAGCAGCTTCAACATTGCAGGATGCCTGTGCGGTGCATATGAACACTTTCCTTTACACCAAAGCAAGCAGCTTCAACGTTGCAGAATGCAGGATGCACCATTGAAGCTGCTTGCTTTGGTATATAGGAAAGTGTTCATATACACCCGTGCAGTGTATATGGACACTTTCCTTTACACCGAAGCAAGCAGCTTCAACGTTGCAGAATGCAGAATGCAACGTTGAAGCTGCTTGCTTTGGTGTGTATGAAAGTGTTCATATGCACCACGGGTGTATATGAACACTTTCATATACACCAAACAAGGCTTCTTGTGGCAATCCTCCAGTCTAACGGCACCAAAATGGTGCTGTATATGTTCGCTATTTTAGCGCACATATTAAACTGGAGGAGTGCCACAAGAATACCCTTCAAAATAGCCAGGTTACGAATGTAGTGGTTGCTAGGTTGGTTTCCAACCCATCCTAGCAACGGCCACATGTATTACGAAAGTTGCGCACTCTTTCCGACTTTCGGAAGAATGCACCACCTTCAGAATAGGTCTTAAGTACCGAAAAGGTCATTAACCATTTTAACAACCTTTTCGGTACTTAACACCTTGATGAGAATATGGGCCTCAGTGTCCTCTGGGAACAGGCATCAATGAGAATCAAGTTAATTCTGAGATACCCATTTTTTTGGGCACCCTGTTTTTACTCCTTCGTCCACACAATACCTCCTGTATTACAAAATGTAGCATGTGATATTTACTGCATCACCTGCTTGAACATGTATTGTTATTCAATATTTGACATCTTCTGAATAGATTTAATGCTTAATATCTCCTGTTGGAATTGTTTTTAATTTTTAATTTTTAATTTCCTGATTCAGGAATAACACAACAAAAGCTTGCCAAAAGTAGGCCTTAGTTAAGCACACTTACCACTAAGTTATGCACACTTAACGCAACTCATGGGACTAAAACTCGATGGGCTTGATTAACAAAACATTTTTCAATGGTATTGCGCTTTATAAAACACTTTTTCAAATCAATCCAGATATGTTATGCTACTGATACATGAGGGGGCGATTGAACCGGTGGTGCAGAAGGCACTCATTAGAACAAAGAGAGGCAAAAGCATCATCCACAAACCACATCCTTTCTGAGGCTTCTAACGGAAAAAAACAAGATTTTTACCACAGAACTGCAAAGAATTCAGCAGATAAGTGCCTTTCTAAAAGCCTTTTAAGGAGGTGTTAACTTTCATTGTACTGAGCTGGACACATTGAATACCATGCTGCCAGTGAATTATAGTTTGGGTCATACACCTAGTGTCACAGGTCAGGATAAGAGACTGGGGAGAGTAACTTTAATGGCTTCTGTGTAGAAAACTGGTGAATTCATCCCACAAGCCATTGTATAAAAAACAGCACTGCGGCCAGGGCATTCATAATGAAAGAGTTGGCTCCTGTCCTGCTCACTTCAGCGCCTTTTTGGGCCTTCATCAGGTCACTGAACATCTGTCTGGAGTGCTGCGTTCATGCATTTACTCGATCCTGAACCAGTGAGCTGTGCTGGCTGTAAAAGCAACCGCCGTCATCCGCAGGAGGGCCGAGGCATGTTGCTTTACTTCTGGCTCAGTGCAGTCCGATTATTGCCTGTTTATTCAATGCATGGAAAGGTGGATAGAAGGCCCACACAAAGCATCCTTAAAACAAAGCAACAGGCAAAGCGATGTGGTGAAAGTTAAAAACAGAGAACGGATGCCTTGATAATGGACACCTTGTATTTCTGAGAATAATGTATCCGTAACAAATTTAAAAATCACCTTATGTGATGGCATGACTACTGCCCTGCAGGAGTACATGGGTAAGCAGTAGCTGAGGCAAATGCTCAGCCCTTAAACTGCTAAAAAACAAGTTCAATCCCAATCATAAAGCTAAAACAGACACAGTTAAGAGATATGACGCCTTCACGTTTTGTGGTAACATTGGCAGAGGGCAGGCTATACTCTCAAGAGGGGTGTGAATGTGATCCAGTAGCAAACCAAACAGCAATAGTACAACAGCCCAAAAAAAAGGGAATTTCCAATCAAGGTTCTGTGAAAATATATATTCTTTAAACATACCATCTGCAAAAATAACAAAAAAGAAAAAACCTACATCATCCCTGAGGAAAGAACACAGAATATGCAAAGAAAGCCAGATGCAGCATTCTGGGTAGGGAATCAGGGTGAAAGGCAACAAATAACCAATATCTCCATTAAATTATATGTTCTTGAGGGTAAAAGGGAATTAAAGTGAAGTAACCAATCTCTATGGCCCAAAGCTGTACAGAGGTGGCAGATATTAGTCAATAATATCTTTGTGGGATTCTTCACATTTCGACAGCGTTGAACAAAGCTTCTTGGTACTGTGCCAGCTGATTGAGACACGCTTGGATATGGCAGACCATGTAACCCTTAGTGGGGAGTGGTCATCAAACTGATTCAAAAAAATACTTCAGAGCAGTTCCACTGTACTAATCAAGCAATACAGTTTGAATGGCTCAACAAGGTCCGTTCAAATATAAGATCCGGTTTGAGTTTGGGTATTGGCTGTCTGGGGTCAGCGTGTGACACTCCAGTGGTGTTAAGAAGAGGTCCGGTGATGGTTTAAAACTGTGAACCTGATGATACAAGGTGCAGCTCGACGAAGCAGCAACTCAATGTTGAGCTTTTATGAGCCGTTTGGTAACCACTGGATCGGGTTGATCCACAACGCAATGCTTCCAGTGGTTTGAGGCGATAATACATAATGAACTTTATTTTCCCTAACCCCATTAACAAGTCTTGGAAACAGAGAAAAACCTCAAAATATACATTTGAATTTATTTTCTCTAACACCATCAACAATCTTACTCTTTATGTAATGCATGGTTGATTCCCAGTTTCGGCATGTATGTAAAATACAGAGTGTAAGGCTGGACTTCTTTGTGTAAAGGCTTGGGTTTGAAGAGAAGCTTTTTTTTATTTTTGGAGATCACAGCTTTATGGTTCTTTAAAAGCTTCTATAGTTTAACATAAACATGGGGCTATAACTTTATGATGGAACAGAAATTGACCCTCCAAACCTATTTGATGTAAGTCTCATTAATGCAGAGACCTTTCTGTTCTGTTCATTGTTTTTTTTTAAAGGACAATGGCCATTTAAATGAGCATAATTTTCTTGAAAGTGGACAAATTAATCTCTTTCGCAATTCACTTTACGAATGTAGCTTCACTCAGAATGTCTCTTTTTATTCAAACTATGGCTTCCACATGTCCGGAATTTGAACATCTCCTGCAAATCTTTGAATGTGATGTACACCATTTCACAAATCCAGTCTTAAAATGCACCTGTGAAAACTCAGGAATAAATTTATTATGACTACTGTCAAAGAATAATATGTATGCAATTTTACACTGACATTTCTTATGCATTCTATTTTTAAATATCCTTCCCCAACACGTCCCTTACAGCCCAATCCACATTCAGTGGTCTAGTTGGTAAAGAATTTCCCTGAAGGAGTTTCAATTGTTATCAGTGGTTTAACTAGTTCTTGGGACATATATCTAATTGCAGAGGGATTGTTATACTTACGTTTTCCTTTGAAGCACATAACCTTTTGATCCTATCTATTCTGACCATAAGTGAAAAATGTTGAAAAACATCCTATACAATATGTTGTTTTGTACTATTATAGATGTTATGTGAATGCCTGTATATACCCACTGAGGATCCCCTTACTGTCTGGTACTTTTGCACAATGTTGTACTAAATTGTACTAACTTGCGCTGTCACCTTGTAATTAATTGCAATCAGGAGATTATGTGTGTATACATAATAATATGTACCCAATTCTGAATAAGAAACGGTTGTCCCTCCTTTGTTTCTATTATACGCTGGTTTATTCAGAGCTTCACTGCGCGACTTTGAGTGGCGTGAACATCACCACGGTATCACATACTTGTTCATGTGACTTAAGATAAGGAAATTGTTGTAATGCCGAGTGTGTCCCGCTTCCCGTAGCATCTCTGGTTACATCTGAGCTTTTCAAACACTATTTAGAACTGTTTGCCGCAGCGATCCTCCTAATAACAAGGATCTAAAAGAATGACAAATTGTTTGCTCATTGCACACTAAAAACCATTAGTAAGTAGTTTGGTGCTCACAAACCTCAAATAATAAAAATGCTTTTCCCACTACTAAAAATAGTTCCTTTGGAACTCAAACTTTGTTTGCTTTTTGCTTCTTCTTCTTGTTTTTATTAGATTCTTTTCAACATATTTGTCCCAAAACAGAATAATCATGGGCCCTGTGCATCTGAGCACATAATTGAGCAGCTGCCTGCACAGCTCAGTGTTTGCAGATACCTGAGAAGCAGCTCTCGCCTGTACTTTTTTTTTAGATTCATCTGTCGGCCCTTTCCTGTTTTGCCATATTACTGATGCTTTCTTCTGCACATGGTCTTTCAATAGTATTCAAAGGGCAATTTCTCTGTTTCCAATTATCTAGAATTCAGACAAATTGGACTCTTACGGTGTCATTTACATCCTTCCTAAAAAATAAGCACTGTTGTGCTACAAAGGGTACCTCCACTAAAAAACCTTTAAAGGTATGTGTTTTATGTTTTCATTCTACATATATAAATAATGCTTTTCTAAACGCGACTAGGTCCTTCTCTTCTGGAACAGGGACTCTATTATATATCTCCTCTCTGCAGAATTGATAATAGAGGATGATCAACTTTAGGCGAGCCACTAGATGATTAGCACCATTGGAACTGGGTCGTTCTGAACTCTAAGGAATCTGGTGAGATACCCAGTGGGTGCCAATATCTGGAATTCTTCATAAACTGGTGATAGCTCAGTGGGTAATACACAATACATATTTCTCCCCCCCTCTTTTTAACTAGGGTACATGGTCCTGAATAAGGCAATACATCTATCTCTACCGAAACATAGTGATATGCATCGACCTTTCACTGCTTTTAGTTTCTCTGTATTTGAGAGCTAGGTTTGAATTGTGTGTCTCATCACACATGGGTGTTTTGTATTTGGTTGCTATATTCCGTCCAATACTATCTGACTGTGATTGTGCTTTTTACAATACGAATGTGCATCAAAAATCATTGGGCCTCATTCCGAGTACGGCGCTAACCAATGGCGCTATTAACGCCTTGGTTGACGCCGTACCCGGACCGGCAGCGCCTTGGTGGATGGCGGAATTACCGCCCCATTCCAGGGTTGGCGGGGCGGTAATTCCCCAATCCCCATTTACCCTTCCCCATTCCCATTCTTGCCCCATAGGGCATAATGGGAGTGGGGAAGGCGTTAATTACGCCACCGTAAATTACGGTGGCGTAATTAACATCGAGGTCCCTTAGCGCCATGGTTTTTAACACCTGCTAAAAGCAGGTGTTAAAACCTCCATGGCGCAAAGGGAACTCGGAGTATGGCGGTAAGGGATTACCGCCACCGCTCTCGTTAGCGGTGGCCGCTATCCCTTACCGCCATACTCGGAATGAGGCCCATTGTCTAAATATTTGACTAAATCAAAATGAAAACGGTGTAGCTAAATAATTTGGACTATCTCACTTGTGAAATAAGACTTGATTTGCTTGCTAAAACAGATCCTGATTGGCAAACTAAATAATAGATGATTTGTGTTTTCTGGTGGGACACTCTTTTTGTTTTTCTGTCTTTTTAAGGCACAGGGCTGGTAAGGAATTCAGCCGCTCCAGGAAATATCTGCCAGTAAAGCTCTGGCCTCAGTCTATCCCCTGCTTTCAGAATCCCCATCAGGCAATCTAATCCTCTATTGGTAAATGTTTCTGCATTAGATCCCTCTGGAAAAAGGTCTTCTTAAGGGGATACCATTTGGTGCAACTCATGTAGAATCCTATTCAGCACCTCTGTTCAGACAAGCCCATTACTCTGTAGATTTTCAAGGAGCTTTCCTTATTAACTATGTGTTTGCACTTAAATAGCACCAACATTTCACCAATGCAGTATCATTTGATGCAGCAGTTTCTCATTGGCCAGGTCTTGTCTTGTCATTCGTTCTCTTCAGATACTGATACTCCCAATTATCCTCATCTATAATTTGATTGGTCCAATGGATTTTATCATGTGATAATGGGCTTTGCCCCCCTCCCTTCTAGAGCTCTGGTCATATTTGAAAAATATGCTCTTATAATTATTTGCTATGAACCTATCCCAATATTGAGGTATATAGTTGTGAAACTGCATGAGTTTCTTGAATCAATAGACATGCAATATGTACCAATAGCATTCAGTTATGACAATGTGTACTTATTAATATTTCACACATATTCACATCTATATAATATTCACATATATGAATGTATCATGCTTATACTTATATTATTTTTAAAAAAAGCATTGCTGAATCCACATTTTGCAAATCAAATGGCCATGAGAAGTTAGGAGTAAAAATGAGATTATTTTTTTGCCATGTTACATGAAACATTGCAATTTTGATTTTTTATTCCTGTGCTTTGGAGGACCCAACTAAGCTACATATCAACTAAAAAAAAGGCTTGCCTACACGCTTTGGGATCTTTGCTGTCAAAGCAGACATGCACAGATGGTATTTTAGGAACAAGCTGTAAGTCAAAAGGTTGTGGTGGACTAGGTAATCAATCATTAGGTCCTGAAAAGCAGATCTCATCTATACAATTGTGCGCAGACCAGGCCAAGCTCAAACTGTTCTTACACCACAGAGCTCAGTTTTCTGGAATGCGTTTTCATATAATTTCTTGTGCTTTTTAATATAAGCACATGCTCTGGAAGTCCATCTGTGAGTGCTGCTTGGCTTAATGGATGCTTTCCTCACTATTGGTAGGTCTATCGTGCACAAGAAAGCTGAACTTTGAACCTCCTTTGTTTGGGAACTGCTTTTCAAAGGTAGTCAGGCTGAGCTGTATTATCCACATTTGTACACTTAAAGTGACATGTTGCATAGAGCACAGGGCAATGGTATGTTTCCCTCATAATTCACCAATTTATATTGTAAATTAATTTCCTATGAATGATGGCTAATGCATTTTTACATAATAATTCTGGCATGATATGATATGATATATTAATTGTATCGCACTCATACACAGGTGTTACACATGCTGATGGATTCAAACACGATTTGTGAATTATTAATGTAATGTGGTTGCATAAAAGCCTTGGCTTACACATGTTGCATTGGAAATTTTGATTTATAGAGGTGAACATTAATGTGCAATTCATTTTTGTTTAGCGAACATGTGTTCCAGTTGCAATAAATAATGTGACAAAGTATTTGGGGGCTGTTGATCTGCTTTTTCAGCTTGCCTCCCTTATTAATTGAACTTTCACATATTGGGTGGAAAAATACCTTTGAAAACACTGTGTTCAATAAAGGAAGGTTTACATTATTATTTAAAACCCAACATAATGATTTTTCAAATATTATTTTCAACAACTTTACGACCCTTTACCTATTTTATTTAAAAATGTTAACAAGTTTAAATGAAATTTTCTAGTTCCGAACATTATGAACAATACAGCACCTCAATCTCAACCTCACCTCAACCTCAAAAAATGTTAACATTTGGAGTGAATATGGTCCCCAGTTCTATGAGATAATTACATTAATTGGCAAATTATTAATTATTTTATTGTATTCACTTTTTGTATTTGTGTTCTGTTTTGAAAGAAAAAGAACTCTCTACAACTCTCTACAAGACTTTATCAACCTCAGCAAAAGTTACAAACGCATTTCATTAGGAGCTACAACATTAATATAATTCTCAGTTATTCCTTTCTTATTAAAACACAATCTAATAACAATAGATTAGAAATGTCATATTACTCTATAGGTATAATGAAACCTGCTCCCAACCAACAGCTCCTACCAGGATGTGTCCAAAGACAAAATTGCATCATCCCTTAGCAAATGATAGAATTCTCAGAACCCTGTTTTTTGTTACACTCAATACAAAGATGGTTTAACCTTTCAATAATATCAGATGTGTTACACAGCCTACGTAAGATATCCTCTTTTTATTTTTACTATGGGCCCCAACAATCTCCAAAGCATCCAGGCAGTTAAAGAAACATGTCCTTGGTAGTTCCTACTCAGAGATTTTTAAATAGTCATAGTAGGTTATAAATCGAATGTGAAGATCTTTAACTACACAACATATACCTTCCTAGTGAAAAGATGTTCATAATTCTTATAATATTACGACATAAAGACCTTATTTTTCATTTGCATCAGTGAAGGCAAAAATCGCAAACAAAACAAAAGTTGATATTAACCAAAATTCACACATTTGAGCCTATGTCTGTAATGGAGCAGTGCTGCCATTGGGAAAGTTCCATTTTAGGATCTGGTGCAACACATTTTCCTCTGCATTTAGAATGTTTAAATATAACAAGACCATTCTCACATAGGTAAGAGTCTACAATGAGATCAATCTCAGCTATGCTTGCAAAAGGATCATTGGTATAGATGAGGGTAACACAATTTGTTTTTTCCAAACATAGTCTTCCAACCGAATAGCCCACAATGAGGGGGGTAAATTCATCCTAAACTCCCTATCAAATAAAGCGTTTGGAAAAACGGGTTTGTTTATACACTTTAAGAAGACCGATAGAGAGATAACACCATATTAGAGTTAACTCCCTATTACAACCCTCAATCCATCAAGCTGGACACCTTTGTTTCCACATTTCCATGGACAGCTGCTTCCAATCTCTTTGAAGATAACTGAGAGTCCAAAAATAGAAATATAGACACCTCTGTAGTATTCCCTCCCAAATTCCATTTAAAGTTAATTCCTTTGCTCTTGCTAGCAATAAAAACTCCTACTCATTAACGGGTAACCCTAAAATGCATTAAAACAACTCTGTAGTCCTGTGCAGGTGAGATCAAACAAAACATTCATTATTACCTAATTACCTGCTTACAATACTCATTAAGATCATGTTTTCTGCAATTCTGGGCTTCTTTACAATAACTTTGTCATAGTCAAGTAAAGTTGGCTAGCTCAATATCTTGCAGCACCTATCCATCCTGATGCTTAACTGAACTTGTTAAAGAAATGCATAAATTCAAAAAATGCGCACTTTGCTTTATCATGTAAGGTAAATCTCAGAGCTTATTTAATAATCTGTGATTTCACAGGCTGACAACCACACTCGAAGGACACTTTTCACACTGACCGCTTTCATGGTCTTTAATCAAATTGTGCTGTGCCCAGTGCACAACAAAGGCAACCCCCTAGACTAAGTCTACACATCATCCCCCTGCATCACCTGTGCAGACCCTATCACACTTGACTGGTGTGACCATGCCGCCATCCTATTATCAGTCCCCCACTCAACTACAGCTCACAAAGGTCAGGTTAGATGACCCTTCACTCAATGCCGCTCATTCAAAACCTTTCCATTCAATGAGCTAGAAGCAAACCTTGCAGAATTCTCCATCACAGGTAATTCCTCAGGCCTCCTGGATTTATTCAGCACTTCTGCTATGAAGCTCCCCAAAAATCCAGGCAGGCTAAGACCAAACCATCCATCCCATGGTGCACCCTGAGCTAACTTTCAACAAATGCTCAATCAGAGCCCTAGAGAAATGGTGCAGCAAAAAGCACAACTCAGGAGACCTCACCAACCTCAGATCTCTGTATGCAAACCGTAGGGTTCTGCTTACCAATGCCAAAGCTGCTTACCAATGCACCACATTGTGGCAGCCTTAACAGGAGCAAAGTCCTCTTCAATGTAGTAAGCATTGTTCCAAACCCTCACCCAACCAAAGGTACCAGAATCTCAGGAAAATGTGACTGAATCAACACATTTTTTATTTTAAAAAAAGACAACATCCGAGAGACCATCAAATCAACCTCTCACATCATTAACTTCCCCTGCACCCTGGCAAGCACACTGCTGCTCTGGACCAAAATTCTCTCCTCGCTTTTCCGTGGATCTCCTAAAAATGATTGCCTCTCTCAAACCTACTTCTTACTCTGACAATATAATTCCTGCCTGCATCATTGAACAATTGACGGGCCCGGCGCACAATGCGGTCCTCAACATCATCAATGCCTCCCTCACAGGAGGATCATTCCTGGACTCGCTCAAGACTGGTCTCATATGAACTCTTTTGAAAAGAACAACCCTAGATCCAGATGACCCACTGCAGGCCCATTGCAATACTCCTGTTTATTGACAAAATCTTGGAAATCTTGGAAGAATGTGTTGCTACACAACAACTTGCCAGAATCAAACAACTCCACCTCCTAAATGATTATCAGTCAGGGTTCCGCCGAAAGTGTAGCATCGATACAGTCACCATCCAGGTGGTGGATGATGCTCTCCAAATCATGGATAAGGGCGACTCATGCCTCCTTATCCTTCTTGACCTCTCGGCTGCATTCAACACAGTTGACCACTGCATTCCTCTCTTCCTCCTTGCTGACACGATGGAATTCTCTGGCACTATCTTGAATTGGTTTACCTCCTACCTCTCGGGCAGACACCAGGCTGTCCAGATGAACCTGTTGCATTCTAACCAACTCCAGGGCTCCTGCATAGTCCCCCAAGGCTCCATCCTCTCACCAATCCTTTTTAACCTTTACATGGAGCCTCTAGGCACTCTCCTCAAAGATCCCAATATAGCCATCCTTCAATACGCAGACAATACTCAGTTGTACATGAGAGTAAATAGTGAGCAGGACATCATTATTCTCCACGATTACCTAGCCATCATCCAGTCCTGGATGCCAACTGCCTACCTAAAACTAAACCCATCCAAGACTGAATACATCCTCATCAGTCCACCCTATAGAAACGTATTTGTCTAACAGTGGCTCAATGATATGCGCCTAGGAGTATTTGATCCACAACTCTCAGACTCAACATAATCCTTAGGCTTCACCAGTGACAGCAATCTGTCCATCCACAAACACATAGCCAAGGAGGCCCAAAGAGCCTGGCTCAGAATCTCTAACCTTTGAAAAATCAAACCCTTCATCCCGCCACATGACTTCCGGACTGTAGTGCAGGCCCTTATAGTCCACACATTGATGGGGAGAATGCTCTCCTGGCAGCGTTCCCAGCTTCCCACTTGGCTCCCCTCAAAGCAGCGGAAGCATGGAAAATGGACTGAATTACCCCTGTCTTATGTGAACTACATTGGCTTCCACCTCTAATGATTGGGTGAAGCAGGAGGAGTGGTCTCAGAGAGAGACAGAGAATTATTTGAGTGTGGAAAAGTATTGTGGGGAGGAGGTTGAAGAAGGAAAAAAGGGGGTAAGAGAATTAAAGTAAAATTGGTTAGTATTAGTAAGTTTATCATAATATATTGCAATGGGGGACACAACACTTATTAATTTATGTAAATCATTGCCCTGGTACAAGGACAACATCCTCAAGTGCCATACAGAATGGGTTAAAGATAGGGTGGGCAAAATGTTTATGGCTTGGCCAAAAGAAGTCACTTATTTGAAGACAGTAATGCAACACTTGCTCACATGTTTACATGCCAAGTACAAGGAAAACAGCTAAAAAACAGATTAGGCATACTAGAATTATGGAACATGTAGTCAGCAGACATAGTAGAACCAGAGATGAAAGCCTATATGCTGAATCAGCATGACAAGCAGTGTATGACACCCACAGCTCCTCCTCCTCTTCCTAGTGTGAGTAACAATTCCTGATTGCACTGGGATTATACCCATTATATGTATTAAAATCAGTTGCAGTATATACTAACCCTGCATATTTATATCTGGCATATAGCAGTGAAGACATTGTCAGAGGAGAGAAAATAAGTAAGCAACAACCAGTGTCCGCACATGTGGAGTATGACGAGCGCCACGAGTTGCAAGTTAGACTGTCAGAAGCAGAGGAAGAGGTTCAGAGAGAGAGAGGTAAGTAAAACAATAAGATGAAGTATCAAATGAATGGATCGGAGGGCAGATAATGCTCAAGTTGGATGGCAAGGGCATTGATGAGTCCAAAGACGAGGCAGATGAAGTTAGAGAAAGACAACAGAAGGAAGAAGAGAAAAGAGTGGAAGAGGAGAGAGAAAGGAAACGCTGAGACAAGAAATGGAGAAGGAGAAAAATGATGACAAGGAGAGGGAGTGGGAAAGGGAACAAGAGGTTGGAAGATAGGTGAGGAGACTAATGGGAGAACAAAGGAGAGCAAGAGACAAGCTAGAAGATAGGGACAGGGAGAGACAGTGAGATGAAAAAAGAATTAGGGAGGGACGTTGAAAGGAAAAGAGGATATTCTTAAGGAGCAGATCATTTCAGACAGAAAGAGAAAGGAAATGGGAAGAAAAGGAAAGAGCAAAGTAAAGAGAGAAGCAGCGAGATTATGTGCAAACATACAGGGTTGGATAAGGAAGAAGAAGCCATTACGAGAAGGAGAGGTTATAGCTTAGATAGGAACCGAAAGGAGGGTATAGGGGCAATAGAAAGGTGGAGATCGGGAAAGTCAAGGAAGGCCAGAATATAATGGAGGAAGTGATGAAGGGAACATATAGAACCAATCCCCTTAGGAGATTGGATTTTGAAGATAGAGAGGATGAAGCAAGTGATGATACAATGTTTTTATAAAGGTACACTGGTGTTAATTAACACATCCGAGACCATCATGAAAAGGTGCAGCACATCTGTGTGGACACTCCTTAAATATCCACATGCGATGTTGCTTGAGGCTCAGCCTGCCCTCTGTTCTCAAATGTTTATTTCCTGCATTATCTCCTGACTGAGATATTAGTTGGTTTTTCTCTGATTTTTTTCTTCTCTTCTCCCTGCAGCCCAAAGCTTACCCTTTTATTATTGACAACCATTCGACAGTCAATTACGGCAAGAAATTTGACGACTGCCCGGTTCATCTAAAAATCATTGACCAGTTGTGCACCTCTCCTGCCCCACCCTGTCAACCAACCCCCCCAGTCCCAAAGTGTACCACCATGACCTCTACACACCATAATATATCCTTTTCCTCACAAACTGTTGGCTGCAATTTGTGTAATCGCAAGTCATCCAAGTAGCCTTGATGACAGCTGCTCTTTATAATATGCAACTGTCCAATAACGCACCTGCCCTTCTTACCAATATCCTACCACTGAAACTACTCAATCGGATGCTGAAAAAGAAACAACATTTAGGTGAGTGTGACACCCTTATAGTGAAACAAGGTGAACAGATCATTCCAAACCCTTCTATTTCCATTTGCCAAACTTCCTGAGCTCTTCTGGCATTTTCCCTGTTTGAGATTTAAAAGTGGCAGCCCAAATTCTAGAAAGAATGGAGTCTGTTGCCATGTGGCCATATGCCCAGTACAATCGTCTTTCTTGGCTTCCCGAAACACCTCTTTGCTCTTGGACCTGCCATCTTTTTTCCGTTTTGCAATCTGTTGCCAAAAGGCATGGAAATCAGGCAGCTAAATCTAACGTGGCTCAGTTTTCTTTTTGTGCTCAATTACACTGGTGCTAAAAGGCTTTGCTACTAACTTTTCTTGTACTCACTTCCTTGTCTCAGATGATTCGGGGAGGGGCAGAGGGGTAGGTCAATCGGGCCTTCTTGTCTCTACACTTCAGACCTAACCTCTCCGGCTAAACAACCTCTTGGAGCAAGGTGTTTGCCACCGCTGATTTTTGGTGCCTAACCACGTATTGTTGCCCCGGAAAACGAATGTTAGTGTACTTTGCTGGTGGCATATGAAATCATAAGTATTTGCACGTAATCATAGCACGCCAGGATTGTGTAATCATATAGCACAAATCTGTAAATGTTTTGAAAGTTTATCCTAATTTGCTCCTGTGGGTCAATTTATGGGCTGATGGCTCACATTTCAAAGGGTTGGCACCAGTAACAGGATTTATAATCACAGTCTATGTGCGATTTTCCCAGCCCCTTGTTAACCTTGTTCATTGAAATTATTGACTACCTCCTTTCATTTACCTCCTTTGCATTATTCACTCAATGCATTGTGAACCACACCTGTGCATCTGCAGTATGAGCTCAACTTCATTAGCCTTCAAAACTGGTCTTCTTAATCATGGACATCATCTCACCAAAATGCCAGCGGAAGTGACATCACATGACCCTTGCCCGCTGATGATACCACATAAACTGACGTTATTTGACCCAACCCCAAAGTGACATCACGGGAAGCGATGAAACACGACCTTTCACCGCTTGACAAAACAAGAAGTATCATTGCATACTCTTGTTCCCAGGTACACTACAAAAAATATGGTAATGATATCACTAATGTGATATACATTTCATACAAGAATGGATCACCATATGTATCATCAATATCAGTGTGTAAAGGCCCACATTACTAAATTACTGTGAATGCAAGTTGATGTCCAAGGCCAAATGATAATAATGTGTTGTTATATAGCACGTACACTTAAGCACTTTATATAGAACAAATATACATACAATAATACCCAACCTGTGTTAGTACTCATTTATCGACCTCAGAAGGATGAATGGCTGAGTTGGCCTTGCCGGGATTCGAACCTGTAAATTGCGCACACATGGCAGCAGCGAGCGTTCAACCCACTGAGCTATTTTACCGGCTACAGCTATCTTACCGGCTACAGTAAAATGAGCAATTACATGTCTGAATGTTCTCAAAGTCAGAAAGCAAATTACACTCTGCAGTGGATACCATTAAACTGGTAACTGAGATTTAACAGAAGGCCAGTTCATCGGCAGGTCTGGTGCAAAGTTAGCTACATGTCAAGCCTGCGTGGATCTACTTTTCAGGCTTCAGAGGTTGGCAAAATAGGGAAAGCAGCACACTCACATGACATCCCATACTCTGGGCACTTGTTACCTTATGCAAACAAACCTCCTGTACATAATGCCAGTGAGATGGGGAAGATAGACACATTACAACAAAACATTAATCGTGGCACAATGAAATAAAGGGCCACTTGATGTGCTACGGTCAAATATTTCTACACTGCACACACGTTTTGAGGCCCAAGGATTTTGTCAAGTGACCGAGGACACTGAGATGGAATGTTGTGTGATGATCTTAACAGAGACAACGCCTAAAAAAAACATGTGAAAAACTTGCGAAAAGCAAACTACATTGTACGAAATGGATGCTTATTCTAGTTTGTATGCATTGTGAATTTGAGGTGTTTAAGAACAGACTAAATCAGTGACTCAGCCCCTGAAGTGGGCCTGAAATAAACCTTTAATGAGTCTAGCAATTATTGTAAAGAATTACAGAAAATGCACATTATTTGTTATTCCTACTCTTTCTTATTTAGGGTCACTGTTCAAAGTGTTACACTTGTGGAACCCCCTGTTTTGTTTAAGAGGCCTGAACAAGAATGCCAGCCACTCCAGAAACAAAGAGCCACATGGCCCTGGCCACAGCCCAGGAGCTACCATAAAATAAAAAATACAGAAAAAATCTTTTTTTTGTAGGGGTAGCAAGGTAGACCGCAGGGTTTACAGTTGCAACACCTAGCAACCCCCAAATGACGTCCCCGTTCTTACTCTGACCCAAACAGTTAGCTCAGGTCCATAATTCACAACACAAAAATGTTGAACCAGTTTCTTTCCCTTTAATGTTCATGGTATATATTGCCCTACTGCACGTGTGAGAGCCAGACATCTAGTTTAGTGATTTTTTGCAAATTTGTTGCGTTGTGCAAACATATTTTTAAAATTCCACTAACATGGCGGACATTCACATTTGTTCCCCGCTGACACTAATTTTAATCAGTGTGTGAAGGACAACTCAAGTTGAATTTCTAGGACCTAAGAGCCCCAGCATTCCCAAACCTGACACACTGAAATAAAGTAACTCCCTGCTAGGTAGCACTTTTTACCTGATGATGTAGCACCCTGTACTTTTTGGTGGCTTTTCTGAGTATTGGACTTTATTTTCCATCCAGCCAGGCTTAATCCAAAGCCTAACTGAGAGTGTGGCTCTGTTTTTTTGTGCCCTGCCTTAAGAGTCCCCATAGTGTCTCAAAAGGGGTACCATGTCTGCTAGTCATGGGGCACAGCTGATGGTGTTTTTTTGCCTGTGTAATGTGATCTTCCATGGTGTAATTCATTTTACCTAAATTAGTCCTCTCTAACCCACACCTCTGTTTGACACAATGGAGGTGCTTTTGTGTGACTCAAAGACCTGAGTGGACCCCTTGTCCCTCTTGTGTGTGACAGAGGGGTGCCCATTGTGGGTGACTGGATGTCTATAACTCAGGACTGGGTGCCTTAGCCTGAAAGCAGTTCTGACTAGCATTTCTACATGGATGTCTGAGAAAACTGTGGGCTCACTTCTTGTGGGAGAGCCCTTCCCGAGAACATGGGTGATTTTGGAGGGATGCTCCACCATTGGCTAACCACCCCTCTGTTTTACTAATGCTTGGTGTGTGATTGGGTGCTGTGTTCTTTTTTAGTGCTCGCCTCTGACATAGCCAACATTTCTGAAGCTCAGCTCTGATCCTTCTGACATGGCAGCCAGGTTAAATGCCAAGGAATCCAGCATGGAGAGCTATATAAACCCATAATTGTATTATTATAGCAAACTAATAACATTGGTTATACTTTCTTGGGGCACAAAGGAAATCACACAGCACATCTTTGTATACCTGGATAGCATTCTTTCACCTGTATGGTGGTTTAATTAGGCAAGTAAATGGTAAATGTGCACATGGCCTCCACTTCAGAGTGATGGCTGCGCTGAGATCCCGGCAATCTTCGGGTGAAAGGGGATCGCAATGTGTTACCAATTCATGGGTAATTGTCGGAATGACAAAGGATCGCAGCCTTCCATGGGACCCGCAGCGCGAAGTATAAATCATTAAATTATTGTTTAAGTGGCATTGTGTTTACACAGTCTGTGAGATTAGAAAATCATGGGCTGCCAGCTGTAATCTAATTGCCGATATTACTGGGAACCACTCTAACGTTCTGATAAACGCATTACACGCATGAAACCATTTCTAATGCACGGGAGAATGGGCCCTTGTAATCATATTTGCCCTTTCAGGAATAAGGCGCGGAAACCAGGCGTACGGGGGACGGGGGGGGGGAGGGTCTCTCATGTAAAAATGTCTAATCTTATCTCGGGGTTCTCACACTTTCAAAACAGGATGGATATCACAGATCGAGTCGGGGTGTTTTCGCTGGATAATAATTGATTTTATTTCCTTTTCAAAATGAGCCTGTTCGCTTTGCAGAGTAGATACAGCTCGTCTCCTTGGAGATCGAAAAAGCTTGTGTTAATTTCCAACAGGTGTATGCAATGGGATCTGGTTGAGACAACATTAGACGGGGGCCCTCATTACGACCCTGGCGGAAATCGAAAAACGATGGCGGAAATGCAATACCGCCATCGAATACCGCTCGTTGCGACTATGACCCGTCACCGTAAAGTACGATGCCATTAGCGACACCGTAGTGAACGCCAACGCTAACTGCACCAAGTACACGCACGCGCGCCATGCAAAACCGTAATTACCACCATGGCGCAACGGTACGCGAATTCTGACCCTAGCGGACATTTACATAACGCCATCAAGCATGGCGGAAAGTACCATTCCGCCATGGCGAGAAATACGGCATCGTGAACCAACTGAGTGCCTGTACACCACACCCTGGCCACATTGCACAACTCCTCGTAGGTGCAATGAAGTCACACAATGCAACCAGTGAAATGCACAAGTCACCCACGCATGCCAACGAACAAATGAATGTAGGGGCTCCAAGTGCCTTGTGAGTGGCCATCCATATTTGGCATGTCACCATTGCCGTACTGATGCAGCACAGACATGCGAAGGTTCAAGTACAGCAAAATGAACTGAAAGATGAGACAAAACAACAACAGGCCCCCATCGCCTGACACCAGTGCAAGGCAACATTCAAAGCAGTATCCTGAGGGAGACTGCACCAGCCCTGTACACATGCCAGTAAACAAACCAACCATCAGCATAAGCATGTACCACACAAGTTGGCAGAGTGACTGAGCAGCCAGGCTCATCTCAAGAGGGGCCAATGGGAGCTGCAGGGCACAGATGGCACGAATACAGAAGCTATTCCAATGGACATGACCTCAGTCTCCCTCCAAGAAACGCACGCAAACACAGGCACCTGTGACCAGCCATTTCCTGATAATCACATCATTCCACCAATCCACCTGGCTGACCGGCATCAGTTACACAAAAGCTAATCCCCCGCCCCTAAGCATGACATCATTAAAACAGTCATGATGGCAGCCCCTATCCCTGACCTTACTGGGCTTCGTAGGCAAACGCGGCCAGTACAGTACCACGCAACTATACTCAGAAGCCGAAACCCAATGCAGATCTACTCACAATACATCGCTCCACAAATAGGAATATGCTACATTACTTCCAAAGAATAACGCTACACGGTTAACATCAGACTAAAATTTTAATGCACATCAAATTCACCAAGCCCATACAGCTATTAGGTCATAAACCCCGAAATATCTACATTACTGTGGGCTGCATCCGCAATAAATGACCAGCTACTCCTTGTGTGATGCCCTGTTCCTTCATGGTACACAGGGGCTACATTCACGTTCATAAAGGCAACATGGAAGCGCCTAGAACCGCAGGCCTGTCCCATTAGGTAGGCACTAGTCCAGCTGAAAGGTAGATATGTTGCTCCTAGCCACCAGTACTGCGTAAGGGCATGTGGCCCATTGGCGATCGTCCCATAAGATCGTAATGGTGCTCCACTGATGAACTCGAAGCAGCAGGTGTCGGGAGTAAAAGCCATCTGCAGGAGTGGCATACAGATGGCAGCGGCAAAAGGGGAGGAGATACCTGTCACCCAAATGAAATGAAAAAGAATAGTATGGCCATCAGAACTTCATTAGTATTACTCACTTCAATGATCACACTAAATCTACAGCCATATGCATGCTAGCCCACTCAAAAGGATTATTTCCACCCATGATTCACTTGCCAATCATAACAATATAAATCGAGGTGAAAACACTATTACAAACGAGTGTTCGTGTGCATGCGTCTGTTAAAACAGAATCCATTAGATGGGATTAGTAACGTGCATAGACACAAGTGTTGGAAGGCGTGTCGAGACAGGGAGGGTTCAACAAGGGCAGATAGACGATGGTCCCACTATGGCAGCTCTGCATCACATAGCGCAGGGGAAGGGGATAGATTCCAATAAGCCATGTACATGGCAAACTCTCAATTAAATCATCTGTCCATGCATCCATACATCATTCCCTCATCCCGGTATAAAAACGCATGATTATTTACTCACATTACATTTGAAATCTCCATTGAGTCTGTGCGTAATGCAGTCTGCAAAATCCACTGTGCTCCAGCCCGGAAAAATAGTGTTGTGAAGTAACATGTATGTGGGAACATCCTGCCTATTCGTCCACTACGCTATTGCGCATCCCATACCATTCAAATCAATCATTGCATTCTCGCCATGGCCCCTGTCCCAAGGACATTAAACAATAGAACGTTATATTTGCAGTCAGACCTGTGGGCGTCCCCTCGCCGCTAGCTGAAAACCGAAAGCGCTGTCCTTCGAATTCCTCATTTGCAACATCACGTCGAAAAGGCATCTGTGACCGCTTGAAATCACAAAATCATCCATGTAGTGCGGCAGTGTGTGAAAATGGCAACTGGCTTCACTCACAAATGGGACGCCCCGCCCGTCGGTGAACCTCGGTACAGTGCTCACCCAAAGGGGATTGCAGCTGGCACAGGTGGAATGAATCACCACAGGTGGAGGATATACAGCCTGAAAACACATAAATTGCACACCCAACCCCCTCCCACAACCACACCCACTCCAAAATGCTACCGGCAGGACTAGCGATGTTGGCCCTGGGGGACCTGATAGCACTGCAAGTACTCCAACTTCAAGAAGAAGACGAACACCAACTACTACAACAACCGGCCGCACAGAGGAGACGCAGGAGGAGGAGAAGGGCAAGGCAGGGCCAGCAAGGCGCACCAGCACAGCCACAACCACCACGCAGGCAGCCCGCAATCCCACGCCTCCGAGCTCATCCGTTCAACCTCACTGCTGAGCAGATCCACACCCTCTACCGTTTGGACCGGGACACCATAATCTCCATTGTGGACATGACACACGCTGACCTTGTCAGCATGATAGATAGCCCAACCGCCATCCCACCCCTACTGAAGGTGGTGTCTGTACTCCACTTCCTGGCCACAGGCACCTACCAGCACACAGTCGGACAGTTGCATGGCATTTCACAGCCACTGTTCTCACGGACACTATTGCAAGTGCTCGATGCCCTCCTGAAGCACGCAGACGACTACATCTCATTACCACGCTCGGAGCTGGAGATTACAAACACAAAAGTGGGATTCCATGCACTTGCCGGCATACCGGGTTGCATTGGTGCCATCGACTGCACCCATGTGGAATTGGTTGTCCCACATGCCATGGAGGTCCAGTACCGCAACCGGAAACAATATCATTCTCTTAATGTACAAATGGTGTGTGACTCCAACAGGATCTTTACACATTGTTGTGCCCGATTTCCTGGATCAACCCATGATTCTATGGTCTTGAGGAACTCTACAATACCACGCTACATGGAGCGATATGCAGGGAACAGATCCTGGCTACTCGGTGAGTCTCAATCCATGCATGATAATGTGGGGTATGTGATGCGGCAATGACCTGGCAGGAAGGGGGGGGGGATGCGTACGTAGCAATGTCATCCCACAAACATCCTTTCTTGTCCACATACAGGTGATGCCGGGTATCCACTGAAGAGATGGCTCCTTACACCACTCAGGAACCCACAGGACCAGCATGAGGAGGACTACAACCATGCCCACTCACGTACCCGTGTAGTCATAGAACAGGCATTCGGCCTACTGAAGGCTCGTTTCTGCTGCCTCAGCAGGTCTGGCGGGGCACTCCTGTACCGCCATGAGAAGGTTGCAAAGATAGTCATGGCATGTGTCATGCTACACAACATGTGCGTACGTAGAAATGTGCCCATGCCCCCTGATGCAGAACTGCTAGCACCTGAAGATGGTCATGATGAGGCTGGGGATGTGGCAGCACCTCAAGGAGTCCGCGAGGCACAGGAGGCCCGTGAAATTCGTCAGAATATCATAGATTCATGCTTCTAGCACTCACGCCTGGTGGCTGATGCATGGACACGGGACTTGTGGCACTGTGTGTGTCGGGAACATGCACAATGTGGACTGTACGCCTATAAAGGCCTCGTACACAAGGAACAATGTCCACACATCTCATTGGATGATTATGTAATGTTTATAGCATAAGTGAAATTATGTTACACACCCCATCGACCCGCAACCCAAGAAAGCCCAACACCCCCCCTCCACCCTCCTACCTCCCCCCCGAACACCAGTGTCCAAAGATGCTCATTGTCAGTGGGCAGACGCTATTGCAAGCCCCCTCTCCGGGTATCAGGGGCACCCCTGCCTGTGGAGCGCAGGTTCCTCCCAGATCTACGTTGGGGGCTGCCCTGGACGGAACTTGCAACGGATGATGTCTCTGCCTGCTCACGCCCATGCATGTCCCTAAGGGTTTGTGAGAGCTCAGTGAGCACACGGCGCACAGCGGCAAGTTCACCACATACGTCTTTGGACGTCGCATGCAGTTCCCCCCTCAGGCTCTCGGTGCTTCTCTCCATTTGTACCCTTAGTGTCTCTGTACTTCGCTCCATTTGTGCCCTAAGTGTCTCAGTAGATGTTTCTATGGCTGCCTTAGATGCCCCACATTCATCAGCATGCTCCTTGAGGAGCGTGGCCAGTTGCTGCTGTTGCACGATCACCTGGTCGAGGGACTGTTGCCTCTGCTGGGCCATGGCCATTAGCGGTGGTGTCACAGAGGGGCTGATCAACTCATGTTGCCTTGCCACAGGGCTTGTGGGGGATGGCCAGTCGTCGTCTTGTGGGTGCCCCTGCGTGGTATCCTCATGGTGTACGGGATGAAACAAACAGGGGGATTGTGACAGGTCATGGATGGGTCCTACATCGACAGCACCGTTGTCTGTGTCGGAGCATGCTGGCATTAATGCAGTGTCACCTATGGTGCTGCTGCCATCAGAAGCAGTGCCTTCTGTGGCATCCATTGGGGGGACCTGTGGTGCTGCTGGTGTGGGCATGCTGGCTGCTGGGGTGCCTGTTGAAGTCCCCTCCTGTGTGCTGCCACTTGATTTGTGCTGCTGCCGTTTCTTGATCCGTGCAGCTGAGGTGGAGGGTCTTTGGCCGTTGGTCTTGGCCCTCTTTGCAGGTGTGCTGGTAGGGGTGTCCTGCAGCTCGTCGTTTGACTCGGACCCTGTGGTGGAGTAAAGGAGGGCGAGCGTTATTAATGGGTCTGTGGAAATTGGAATGGCAATGTATCACATGCATTGGGGTGGTACCTCAGGGTGATTTGGGTCAGGGCCTTGGAGGTGGTTTCATTTCTGTGTGGATTGAGGATGCAGTTGTTTTGCAGCCTGCAGTTAGGGTGTGCATGCTGCACGTGTAGAGGGTGTTTTTAGGATTTTTAATTATTTATGTATTTAATGTGACTTTTAAAGTGCGCTATCAGGCCAATGTATGTGGCCGTTCGCCTGGACATGTGTTTCTGTTGCACTATGTGGCCACATGGTACTTCACATGATTGGACATTGTGGATTTAGCATTGTTTTATTTGGCCCACCTACCTGATTCTTCGGATGTCTGCACTCCTTTCTCCATCCCTCCGACTCCCTCTATGCTCTCCATTCCAATGGTGGAGGCACAGATTTCTTCCCAGGGGGTCAACTTGATGGGTGATTCCGATCCTCCCCCGGTAGCTGTGGCAATGTGACGGTTGGCTGATAGTATGCTCCGTACGCGTATCCGCAAGTCGTCCCATCGCTTTCTGCATTGCTGTGGGTTGCGGGGTGCGGTCCCCACCGCACTTACCCGCTGTGCCACCAGGGCCCATATGGCCTTCTTGTTCGCAAGTGCCGTCCTGGTCATTTGCGTCGAGAAGACGACGGCAGCATTCTCCTGGAGGGTCTCTGTGAGCACAGTGAGTTCCTCATGGGAGAAGTGGACCTGCCGCTTGCGGTCGCACGCTTTTTTTGCTACTTTTCCCATTTTGTTTGTTATAACTAGGGTGGCTGTCGGGTTGGGATGTGTCTCAGGGTCGGATTTTTAATGGTTGTGTTGGGATTCTGATTTTATAGGTGTACGGCGTGCTGTTTCCCGTTCCGGCCCCATGTTTTTACTTCCGTTTCCGTATATTTACGGTCACCGTATTTTGCGATTGGCGCTCATTACGGTGACCGCTATGATGGGTGGCGGAATTGCACCAAGGGCGCCGTACGACGGCGGAGAGGGGCGTTTTGGGGACATTTCCGCCATCGCGGACTTTGCACTTCCGCCATGGCGTAATGCTCGTGCCCGATGGGTCATAATTGGCCGCACTTTACTCCATCGTGCAATGGCGGAAACGCTATTTACGCTATGGCGGTCGGGTCAGTTACTTTCCGCCAGGGTCGTAATGAGGGCCGGGGACATGAATATATATTATTATTATTGTTATCACTATAATAATAATAATAATAATAATAACAATAATAATAATAATAATAATAATAATTATAACAATAATAACAATAATAATAATGTTTTCATGCAGATCTTCAGGATATATCCCTCTCCAGGGTGCTATCACAATAGGTGTTATTGTTAGCCCACTTAATTGAACTCAGTTTATCAACCACTCAATGGTGAATGCCCTGTCAGGATTGAAAATTATGGGCCTCATTACAAGTACGGCAGGGTCATCAAAAGTGGTGATAAAGTGGTAATTTAGTTACTGCCGGCCGGGAGGATAGCTCTGGGGCAACGTGTTTGTCTTGGCAGCAAGACAACACAGAGTAACACAGGTTTGAACCCTCGTCCCGCGCTTAGAGACTGGTCTCTGGTGTAAAAAAGAGGAATTCATTTATTTTTATTTATTTGTTGAGCATTTGTATGGCGCCTACACAGCAGAAAGTATTTCCGGGCACCACAAGACTAAGGGAAACGGGGGAACAGAGGAGGATAAACAACAATAAACGGTCCTACTAGGCCTTGAGACATTCGGATCCTGCAAGTGCAGCAAAGTGTAAATGCAGGGGGAGGGGTGGGTCAGGGGGAGAGGGAAGGTAAGAGAAGGTGGGATGCAGAAGAAAGGTGGCCCAAGGGGCAGGGTAAGTGCTAAGGGGAGCCCATATGCAAAGTGCACTGGGGGACGGGGTAAGGGTCAAACAAGTGCAAGGAGGAGTGTACCAGGTTCAGTAGTCTAGTCAAGGGAGGTGCCCGAAGGCAAGTGCTGGTAGGGGTTGTTGGGGAAGACTCATCGGGGGAGGGCCTGGCCCCTGTATGACTCAGAAGGGACCAGGCAGCCAGTCGCAGCAGCAGGCGGGAGTGAGCAAGGAAAGGGGAGAGAGAAGGAGGAGGAGAAAAGGAAAGTCTTGAGAAGCTTACAGAACTTGAGGAGATCCAACTCATGTCTGAGTGGGACGTGGAGGACATACCAGAGTCAGACTCCTGCAGAAAAAAGAGATTTATAGCTAGAGGACCAAAGGACTCTAGCAGGGAGGTATTTAGGGAGAGGAAGTTGCATGTAGCATGGTCCCAGGCCCCAGAAAGCTTTGTGGATGAGGCAGAGGGTTTAGAATTTGATATCGGCAGCTACCAAGAGCCAGTGGAGAGAATTTAGGGCTGGAGAGATGTGGTCCCTGGGCCGGAGGCCAAGGATATGTCTTGCAGTCCTATTCTGGATTAGTTGAAAAGGGTGGAAGGAGGAAAGAGGCAGATTGAGGAAGAGGCTGTTGCAGTAGTCCAGCCTGGAGAGAACCAGAGCTATAGAGACAGTGAGTTTCTGGGGAAGGAGAGGGAAGGGAGAATACCTCTGAGGAGGTGAAGCTAAATGTTGGCCTTCTTGGCAAGGTCAGCGATATGAGGAGAAAAGGAGAGGGTGGAATCAAAGATGACACCCAGGTTTTTTTGCCTCACATGAGGGTGAGGGGAGGGGCCCAAGGAGGTCAGCCAGATAGTAGGAGGAAGGAATGGGGGGAGTTCTAATGAGAAGGATCTCGGTCATAATGGCATTAAGACTTAAGACAGAGATTATTAGCAGCACACCATGCCTGAATACAGAGGCGTTGCTGGGGGGGGTTCCTAGGGGGATAAAGCTCTGGATCCTTTGGCAGTAGCCCAGGATAGAATCTCAGGAGCTACAACCAAAAGGCTAGCTAGCCCTGAGTCCTGGAAGTCCCGACATTAGCGTAGCCCCACATCTTTTCCAGACCTAGCACCACCCCTTCCTAAATAGTAGTCAGACAATCATGAATGAGAGAGGAAGCAGAGGCGTGAAGCATAAAGGAGAGCTGCGTGTCATCCGCATAACACTCGAAGTGAGAAGAGAAGGTGGCGATCAAGTGGGCAAGAGGGGCAAGGTAAATGTTAAAAAGCCAAAGCAAGAGGATAGAGCCCTGAGGGATGCCGCAAGTAGAGATTGAGATAGAGGAGAGAAAAGGGCCCATTTGAACCTGGGAAGGCAAATTTAAAAGGAAAGAGGTCAGCCTTGATGCCCAGATATCACAGAGATGATTCAAGAAGGTGACGTGATTGACAGTGTCGAAGGCAGGGGACAAATCAAGGAGGATTTGAACAGAAGGAGTGTTGGAGTCGGGGTTTGAGAGCAAATCTTCACAGGTGCTTAGAAGATCAGATTGTTCTGCTCTGAAGCCAAACTGGCAGACAGTTTTGGGGACCTCATCAGGTGCTATGGGTGAGAAGGAGGAGTTTAGGAGGGATGGAGAGAGTGGTGCAGTAATTAATTACTGCACCACCATACTAGGAGTTACGGTTGTAAGGGTGAAGATTTACCTCCAGCAAAAAACATAAGGTAAACCCACCTTACTGCCAAAACTGATGATCAGATTTACCATGCAAAATTACCACTCACAGTAAATGCACAAACAATCCCCATGGAGTCCTATGGACCGTGCCACCACTCGTAATCCTGTTGTAAATTATCGATACAGAGTGGTAGTTATGGTAAACGCTTTTGGCAGTAAATCAGTGGATTCATTGCTGATTTACCACCATAGTAGTAAGGCCCTGTGCACTGCAAGCTGAATACAGATTTCTGGTAAAGCAGAGCTACCATGCTAGCTCAGCACAGTACAAAATGGCCCACTGCACACCTTGGTGGTTTCATAGTTTTACATACTTCAATAGTTAAGCATATACAAATAGTTTTTGACCGCAATTATCTGAGATCCGAGAGCCTGATTCTTGTATGTGAAACGGCAGGATATGCTCACAGGCCAAAATACACGCAAAATGGGAATAATTACCACAAATATGTGCGTCTTGGCACACACCACAGAAACCCATTTGCCAGATACACAAAACAGTAAAGTATAAACCCAACAGCACCTGGTACAATACACAATGCCCCACAGGAGGTTACATAGATCTGCATATTTGCAAGTTAACAGAAATGCAATGATCAGGTTTAGCAGCAAGATGTCTGCGTTACGAAGATATCCCTGTCACCAGTAGATGACATCTCCTCCCCGTTTGCACTGGATACATAATGGCCAATATTCCCATTAGGCAGATCACTAATGTGTGCAAATGTTTGTGACCACACAGGTTGTCATCTGAGGATATTTTGTCAGGTCCACATCCGTACACACTGCAGGAGGTGAGGAAACAGATCCTCTTGAGAAGTGTTTGTCCATAATGATCTCAGGTCAGTGCGTCCAATACTAGTATGTGGAAAGGCAGCAAACGGACACGCACGCCATCAAATGTAATTGAATGTTAGGTATGGAGCGTCTGAAGAGTGTAATGTTGATGTACGGCAATGTGTACAAAGTGTCCATTTGGAATACAGCCAGTGAGTACCCACCACTGCAGTCTACCTTACACACGCCCAAGTTACATGTACTAGAATAACACAATAAACCACGAGTAAAAAGCGGTGGGAAACGGGCAAGAACCAAGCAAAACAGGCCAACATACAAACAGAAGGGGTGTACTCACCACCAATTGAATGCGCTAACACACACCGCAGCCACCCATGTGCCACACCCACGAAAGAGTAAAGTACAAACACAACAGCACAATTCATGAAACCTAAGCCCAGTCTGAACAAAAGACTCAGGTGGGCGAAAACGACACCTTCTCAGAGGATGTATAAAGCTGAAAAATAAAGGGCTCAAAGGCAACTGTGGGACTTCTCGTGAATAGAAACCAGTTTTGCAGGCTCCAGTCGTGCATGTATCCAGTGGCAGCACACTACCTTACTTGGGATGCCTGAGGCAATGTACTTGACATTTGCTGCTTCCTACCTCACATAGGAGACATGATCGATGAGTGGGTAAATGAATTGCAATCATAGCACGGGGAAACCATCTCTGTTAATTTGAAGGCGCACAATCTTTCTCTTCTAGATAATGGAGCCTTCCAGAGAAGGAGTAACACAGTGACAGGCTTCTTGAAACCAATTATAGCATTCTGCATAACAGCATATATGTTTGTCACACAACCAGGGGGAAAAGAGCCTCCCAGCCCCAGCCAGCATTTTAAAGCATTTCACTTTCCCCAAATGTTGGGTGCAGCAGACAGGATACGTACGGCTCTCCAAACATTCCACCAAACAGACTACCTGTACTGGCTTAACATCACTTTATTGCCAACACATTCATTCATTTAATGAATTAATCTTTTATTGCACGCTTAATATTGGGGACCAGTCTCTATGCACAGGACTAGGATTCAAACCTATGTTGCTCTGCATTGCCTTGCTTCCAAGACAAGCTTGTTGCCCCTGAGCTATCCTGAGCTATCCTCCCAAATCTTATATTTACACTGAATGTGCTTGCCAGCTGTCCAGGAAAGGCCCATGACGTATGTACAAATTGAGCCTGCACAGTATAGTGATGTGTAGCTCGTTGGTATGTTAACAATAACCATAACCCAAACAATAAATTGTGCAAATCATACATTCCATTCCCTCTACAAGCACATACAGAAACACGTGGCTCAGCAACTTGAATGCATACATATACATGCAAGGCTTTTTGCATGCTCATGTGTGTGCATATGTGTATGTATGGGCCCTGCACATATGCTGAATGTACACCACAGCACATTGCATGACCTCTGATGCAGAATATGTCATATGGTGCATACGAGAACAGAGTCTTGGTAAGAAAGATAAGGCAAGGCAAGTGGTTTTCTATAGTGCCCCTCAGCCAGTATTGTTGCCCATGCTGCACACAGCTCTGCAAGAAAGGCAGGAGTGGGGTATTGGTCAGATAGTGTGAAAGGCGGATGCTGAAAACCTGTCGTGTTGTTGGGTGCAGGCTGGAAGTATGCATTACCTTTTTGCTGATATGTAAACTATGTGGGTTTTGTCCTGGATATTGATAGCTGCAGGATATCGGGAAAGAGGTTGTGACAGAAAAAGAGTAAGGTGTCAGTCTGTTAAGTGTACCTGACCTGGTGGTCGTCTGAAGGGAATAAGTGAAGTGTTAGGTTGAACGTTTTTAAGTTAAGCAAAAAAGGTTAGTACAGGGTGCGAGGCAGAGATGTAGGGGTTAGGGTATTGTCACTTTCTGGCTCTGACATGTAGATTGTTTTGAAATGTTGTGGTATAATACAAATTAGCCAGTGCCACAAATGTGGAGAAGTAGTCAGGATTTTAATAGGATTGCTATTTGAAGCTCTGAGTGATAATTGTATTGATTTTTTATTACTCCAGATGGCCCCTATATGAGATGGGTTTTTTTTCTACTAATTAATGTGAGGAGAGGGGTTACTACTAACAACATTATATCCTTTCTCAATGTGCTGGACCTCTTGTTCGGTGTATTCAGTGTAGTGTTGGATTTGGGGGATATCTACTGCATAGCTTTTGGTTGTTGCAGTTTTCATATGTTTCAAGTTTATTTATTGATGAGCCTACTCTTGAGCTATTTCCTGGATGTTGTGTGGTTCACTTCCAGGTAAAGGTGTTTTTTTGTGTATTCCAGAGTTTCTTGGAAAGGAGTGAGAATGAGAATGATGTTCCCCTTGCCATTTCCTATTGATGTTCTAGACTGTGACGAGAGCAGTGTTCGAGTAGGAGTGTGTTGCTGGAACTTCTGTCTTACTGGGAGGGGACCCATTCCATGGAAGGAGTGATGTGCGATGCATACAATTTTGAAATTGATCCTTTTCTTGACGGGCAGCCAATGGACAATATTTAATGCTGGTGTGATGTTTTTGAAAGTCTTCATTCTGTAGACTAGTCTTGCCAGTGCATTTTGGATTCTGTTTCTCAGTATCAGTTTGGCTTTAAATCAGTGGCAGATCCCCTGATCTACTGCCAAAATAATGTATCATTACAACCACTCTGTCATTTGTCATTTGGCAATATCACGGGATTCCGAGTGGTGATATTGTGGTGTAAAGCCCCATTTGTGCAGTCAATCGAAGTCGCAATTCTGCATAGTAAATCCACAAAGTATTGATGGCAGAGGGGAGGATTCACCTCCAGCTTTTTTCTGGTGAAGGATCCTCCAATTCACCCCAACACAGAAATCGGCAGAGCAGTAACAATGGTGCCATTCCAATAATGTCACAAAAAGTGTGGGCACGTAATTTCTGACTGCACCGCCAAACTCATAATGAGGCTCCTTATAGTTGTACTCATCAGGTAGAGCATGAGTCAGAGAGTCAGAGATAGAGACTGTTAGCATGGGCTAGTCTGTATAAGACTAGTGAAATTGTGTTAATGGTTTTGTGATTGTCTATTAAGTGGGGTAGGACATGGCATAGAGAGCACATTTGGAAAAAGCAGGTGCAGACGATGGCTCTGATCTGCCGTTCGAGGGTGAGGGTGTTGTTCATTGGAACCAAAACAGACACAAATGTGATCTGTTTATTGCGTATTATTGACTTAACAGGATTTTTCACTGGTCACTGCAGTATGTGTCAACATGCTCTCAATGATACACATAGTATATCGAATTCATTTGAATTAGACATACAAATCAAAAAGCTACTGAACCGTCAAAGTAAATATGTGTTATTGGCAATTATGTGTATATGTAAGAAGTATTACATAAGAAACACTAAATGAGAATTGCATCAGAATAAGGGAACATCTTGGAGCAATAAGAAGTCTGGATCCCAAAGTTCCACTGGCCCAACATTTGTAAGAATATCATTAAGAAGGAGTCAAGACGGGATCAAATTCTAAGCAATTGAGAAGAATGGAAGCAAGATATATATGTGAATTACTGATTGTAACTATGGGACTTAACCTAGATCATGAAATGCACACCTTTCTGTAAATAAAAAGTTCTATGCAGAAACATCTATAATTTACCCACATGTGTATGATCAAGAGATCTCTTAATTTCTCAATAGCCACCCGTATTAAATATCTAGAAGCGTGTTACCACAATCATTATCAGCAAATCAGTTACCACACACACACAACATATAAAACAGTGTATTGGATTAATGCTACATTTTAAAATTCATATAATAATTCCATAACTTGTAATTTTCTCTTTGACTGCGAACAGTATTACTTACACAGGTTGCAACGTACTGAATATTATCTGATTGTATGGTACCATGTTGCATGATAATTGATGCCATAATCATTTCAGCTCAAATCATAAATGGCTCAAGTTTATATATGAATGATGTATGTGCAACAAATAAATGATTTATAAACCATGTCTTATCACTTCACAACACCCATTATTTGTGACAGATGTATATTAATCTATAAAGGTCAATCCCGTATTGCCATTCTTCATGACAACAATATGTGATAACGTCATCAATAGCAATATATTACGCTATTTATGACTGTTCAGTCTTATAGCAATATAACCCCAATACATTTAAAAAAAGGATACTTAAAAACAGCAACATGGATGCAATATAGTATGTAGAGTATAGAATGGTTATATTAAAAACAATGTGCAGCAATAATGCATAGCATTGTGCAAGCTTGATTTAAAAACACAAATAGAAAAACTGCCCAGTAAAAAACATTAAAGTATTCAAAAAGATAAAGATTTATAGTCAATGCTCCTTCTGCTTTCTTAATCTCCACTTAGGTCTTGGCTATTCTCAATTATTATGATTACATAATTTGTCTTTACCTAAATATAAGGCTGACAGTTTTAGTCTTGTATTTAAAAATAGTTCTGTTCAAATTTAAATTTTATAAATCAGCTAGATAGATCATCTAATATACTCTTAAATTACACACATGTTTACATAATTGTTAGCTATAATTTTCTTCCTAATTAACCAAGCTCCATATATGATCTTGGATATCGCAAAGATGGTTACTTCACTGTTGGTAGATTTGTGTAACTCAATTGCATCAAATAATAAACGGACCCCAAGTTGTAGCAAAATAGGATTCATGTATGCTTGCTCTACATGCCTGTACTTTGTGGAAAGGAATGGAAATGCCACACACTCTCCCTTTGCTCAAGACATGCTTGTAAAGTTTCATCATCTTTTATTTTTGAAGAGTATTCAAGCTCTGCCAACAGTAAATTACCAAATTGAAATCTCAAATATAATATGCATGCATGCTGAAGGCTTATCTGGTCTATTGTATTGACCAATGTGCTACCATATGCCTTGACTGAGTAATATCAACTAGGCTCTGTTCTTCTTTCATTGCGGTATATGCCTTCTTGATCTCTAACTTTTTGTTACCTATGATATTTCCTGTATTGGAGCAGGTTTCTGCAATGCCTGACTCATACAGTTTTGCCTTAACTTAATTGCACCACGGTATTGAGTTCCCTCCATCCTGTGTTATTATATCAATCAAAACTGTTTTGTACTTTTCTAAACTGGGGTGTGTCCACATGTGGACCCAATATTTTAGTGGTCTTAAGGCAATAGTATTGGAAATGTTGTCATGATTTAATTCCACATGCAACATTTTATTTGGTGCAAATAGTGGTAGGCTTAACATTTTTTCCTCTATTGTTTTAGACAGTGTGGTTTTATTTGAGAAGCCCCAGATTTCAGCTCCACATGTTATTGCCACCCTTGCTTGGTTGTTATATATTTTGAGTGCTGGTGTAAGTGAAACATTTTCATGGGTGTAGGCACATTTATCTATATCATTGAGTGTCCTTTTTAGGGAAAGTATTGACTTTTCAATCTGTCTGATGTGACTCCCTTTGCCGGTAAATCAAATACCCAGGTATTCGTAGCTGGCAACCTGTTCAATCATTTGCTCATCCAGATCTAGATGTATTTTATGTGTTTTTTTAGTAGTTGGATGAAAAATTAAGGACTTAGTTTATTAAAGTTAATAGTTAGGCCATTCAATGTACTCCCTCCATAAAACGTATTCCGCTGATTTTAAGACTTACTGGAGTAATGACATTCAAAGTGCATCATCCGCAAACAATAATATTGGAATTTTATCAGAGCATAAACTGGGTGAATCTTACTCTGAGGTAGTTAGTACATTAATCAACCCGTTTATAAATATATAGAATTACATGGGGACCAAGACACACTCTTATCTGACCCCTCTCTCAGTATGGAACGCTGTGGTAGTTACACTTGTAAGGTAACATAATTGGGTCGGTATTTTAATTTTGGCCAATGTTTCCATAATGGTGTACTAGGCACATCATCAAATGCGGCTTGTAGATCGATGAAGGTTATGTATAGATTTAATCTTTATCAGTTTTACATATCTGTGTGTTAACAGGTATAACATGAATGACTGGTCGATGGTGCTTAGACTTGGCTAGAATCCAGCCTCTAGATCACTAAACACCTGGTTTAAGTTGGCCCAATCCATTAATTGTTTTATGACAGCACTTGCAAATGTTTTACATGCCGCATCAAGCAGAACAATAGACCTATAGTTCTCTGGGTGCTCACAGTCGCCTTTCTTATATAAGGGGACAATCTGCGATTTTCCAGGATTTTGGTACTGAGCCAATTTTCAGTGCTGCATTGAAAAGCCAGAGGAATACTGGGGCCCAAATGTCTGGTTCTGATTGGTATCCTATTGAGGAATGGTGCCTTTCCACCTTTTTGATGTTCTAACATTTTTTAACATCACTGAACATGAATTTCAACGATAACTGTTCATCCAGTTTGCTTTGCAGCTTCCTAGTTGCAGTACTACGATCCTGGATCTTTGTTTTATCACGTGGATTGGTATATACCTTTTTAAGGTGTTTTATCCCTGTCTCTGGTGGAATGTTTCCTTGAATGATGCTGCTACCACTTGCCCTGCAGTGACTTGCTTTCAGAAGTCGACACTACCCTTGTTTTCTGTGGCTTCTGTGAGCTCTTGCCACTTCATGCTTGCATAGTCTTTGCTTTTTTTTTCATTGGGGCTTTGCAATGGCCCCTTAGTTGTTTTTCTTTCCTCTCTGCCACAGCTTTCAATGTGTTGTATACGATTTTGAAGAGCAGAGTTATTATACTACACATTTCACATATTTTATGGATTTCGTGACCAAAGGAAATATCATTATAACAACACTAATAACCTACATGTACTTTTGATTCCAGTAAATTCGATCACCATCATTAAGTAAACGATAATGCAAGATTCTAAATGAACACAAGGGATACATTGGGAAAGAGATGACTTGCAGTGGCTTGCAATTGGTGAGTTTGTATATATTTGACTATAACTGGAAGACGTTTTGACCATGTAGAGGTTATAATAGTTTATATCAACAGACACAATTATGTTACCGGACGTTGATATTAAATGACACAAGAAATAGGTCACCAGTGAAATATGTACATAATGATGTTTTGATGGAGGTAGTGAACCTCAATATTAGGTCAGTAGTGAGCATATGTGGCGATATCGAGACAGTAATATACAAATATCATTCTGTTAATTAACACATCATGCTATAATGTTAGCGCAAGATTAGAGCACCCTGTGACAATTTATACAAGATGAGCTAAGGAATCACTATAAAACATGTCAAACAGCGTATCTATATACAAGGATGTGAAATTCCATGATGTCTAAAGAGTATCACTTTTTAAAGTTATGTTGAAGTGTTTTAGACTATATGTATATTCAATCGAGAGAACACACATTATACTTAAACAATACAGGCATGATTAAGATGATTTAAAGTTAACATTGAATGTATACTAATGATTATTCTCCGATTTGTTTATTTTTCTCTTTTCGTCTGCTGGTTTGGCTCTTTTTCCCTATTGGTTTTCCCATTGACCGCATGGGTGGGATATAGAATACATTGTGAATTCTTGGACTAAAACATTGTCACTTTTTTAAAAAAAAAATAATGGTTGGAGAATATTTTATAGCTTGAGAAAGCCCTTGATGGGTGAAACGTGTTGGCTAAAGGAAACACACAACTCATGGAAACCCATTAATACAAATACATGTTGTACTATAGATAAGAATCATATGGATTTTAATTTTATTTGATTATTCTCAATGAACATTGGACATACAATTCTTTAACAAGTGACTTTGCTGAACTTGAAATTTAACTTGGAAAGCTCTGCAAAGCTTAGTATTATAACCGGGCGAGCAAATGTGATTTGGCAATGTATTCTTGCTGTTCATTGTGGTCCCAAGGTTCCTGCATGGTACTGGGCAAAGGCACATCTCGTCAGGCCAAGAGTGTGTAGTGAAGTTGAACAACGTGGCGTTTCAGAGCATCAGTTCAGTTTTCGTGTGAAGAGTATATGCCTGTTGGCTGCCATCCACGTGCCTACATGTGCAATGAATGTTTTAACATTGGAAGTGTTTTGTTGATGGATTGCTCTCAAGCTGGTAGATTTTTTGTGTGCCATGTGGGCGGTCACAGCAGGTGAAGTCAGATATGTGGAAGAGATTGAGTTGCAATGGCATGTAGATGTTAAAAAGAAGAGGTGCATGTGTGAATTCCTTGGGTACTACGCAGGTTAGTCGGCGAAGCTGAGATTTGTTGGAACCCAAGATGTTGGTCCCTGTTCTGCCTCTGAGGAATGATGTGATCCATCACAGAGCATTTCTTTAGTTTGAAACTTTTCTAGTCTTTTTTGGAGGATCTCATGATTGTTACTGTCAAACGCAGATGTGATGCCCAGTAGCATTAGAGTGTTCTCTGAGTGTTCCTCTCTGTTGTAGTTAATTGTGTCCCAGATCGAACACAGAGCTGGTTCTGGGCCATTGGATGATCTGAATTCATGCTGTGCCTCATGCAGGAGGCTGTAGGTTCTGACAAACTCCTTGGGTTGTCCAGGTTTCCAAGGTGTGGATACACATTACCGTGAGCAGTGCATTTGCACAGTCACCAATTAGACAACACACTCTTCCAAATATGTCCCTTGATGAAGACTGTGAGACAGAGTGGGGCACAGGAACACATTTATTGGCTCAGGAGATATAATTAAAAAGAGCACTGCAGTATGCCATTGTGTCCAGATGTGCGATGGACCAGCACAAGATATGGATGAGACCATTGACAGTCAAACTCTTGCAGAACATCACTGATGGTGACAACCTTGAAAAGGTACAGCTAGAGGGTAGCAGAACCTGTGTACTCGGAGGATCTGGAGCACCACTGCCACCAGAAGCCTAGCATGTCTCATATGGAGAAAGAGGTACTTTTCTTGACTAATCTGAACACCTATGTGAAGCTCATAAGGTGTGTCAGCCACACTGCATAATGAGCTAAAATGCACATGCTTTTTCAAAAATGTACCCTGATTGCTATGGCTTTTACCTACCAAAATACCCACAGAAGCCATGCTTGGCCCAACATATGCATGTCGAATTACCCTTTGAATGTTCTTCATGCACACGACATTACCAATTGAATATTGAATACAGGAATGATGGACAGTGCACATGGAGCTATGTGTGCACTGGGGAAGGATGCACATGACACTCCCTTTGTGCTGGTGAATCCACCCTATTAAAACTGGTGCTCTCAGTTGGCCCCTGTCTGGGCTGTAGAAATACGTAAACTGATACGTGTATGGTTTCCAAAATCATTAACTTGCAAAAAAAGTCATTGGAATTTTAACAAAGGAATCGTTTATTCACATTCCTCTTTATGTTTTTCATAAAATATTTCTATTTCATATTTCATGAGGTCAGGCAAAAATAATGGTTAGCTTTTCATGTACACGTGCCAATGCTTTTCGGCTAAAAACCATCTTCAGGGCTGTACATTATGTGTACATTTTGTTTTGCCCAACATACGCTTTCATTGCCAAACTTAATTACAAATGAACAACAGGATTTAAGTTAGTTCGATTTATACACAGAAGAAATATAGATTACATACCAATAGTATTAGTGTCCATGAATGTGTCCCAATGCGTTGATTTAAAGAAAAAAGAAAGCTCTATGTCAGAAAGGCTGTTTTAAGATAGATTAGCATGGTATGCAGTCTAAATTGTATAAGTAAAAAGACTTGTACCTTTCGTGTCATATAAGTCTTCTGCAAACGTGTAGAACACACGTATGATCGCTGCTCCTGCCAACAAAATAGATAGCGTGTGATAAAACGATAGGCTCTGTAATAATTTACAATTATACGATAAGCTAGTGCGCTTACCTCACTCCTCAGTGCTGAAGTCCCGGAGTCAGACGCACACGCTTTGTGCTGCCCATGAGTCTTCATACACGCGGAATTGTAATTGCTTCATGGAGAGAATGTGCCAATGCTTTAATATGTCACAACCAACTATGCCAATGACTAGTAGTTGGGCTGTACTGGGTGTTATGTGCAGTGTTCAAAATTAATCCTGAGACAGCACATTAATGATGTTGATTCATGCACATCAGCTCACGATAGTCTGACAATGGCATTGACAATAGATGTTAAGAGTGTGTTGTAGCAGGTTTCTCCAACAGCCAGGATTTGCAGCCCATATGGAAGAGAGTATGTTCATATGGTGTATAGCACATGGCACTGTTGCATGTATTTTACCCATGCGCATCCCGAGTCACCATGAACCAATTAGCCATAATCTTACAAATCCCTGTGGGTGACAATTGCCTGTCAGATGCCTTGACAAAAGAAATTGTTGTTAACAGAGATCTCCCTAGCTATGGGGTGAATCTAATGACAAGATATGTGTGTGTGCATATTGTGAAGCTAGTCACAACTCCTTCTCTCCCCTGCACAGGTGGTATGATGCGTTCATCCAAGGGTGAAGGTCAAGCACCAAGACACAGTCAAGGGATGTGGCCATTGCTGCAAAAAGTGGCACATGCCATGCACAATGGCCTCCACCTGCAATCATGAGATGTAAATCACGTTTGCCTAGATACAGATCAATGGGGGAAGAGTGGATACGGGTGTTGTTGAATTCACTTTTCCATACTATGTCTTGGAAGTAGAACTTTGCCACATATATTCGGTTGAGCCAATGCATAGGACGATGTTCTTAGAGAACCTGTGTTTGTATTGTTGCCTATGCACACAGTATAATGTGCCAATGGTCATTTAATAGGTAATTCAGTGTCAGATCACAACTGTTTGGAGTTGGGATTCGTCCTACACGCTGCCCTTAATAGTATCAGCTCTGACCATGTGTGTAGGTAAGTCAGTGTTTGTGTAAAGCATGGTTTATGTATCACATGTTTGGTAACTGTGTCCTTGATGTGATTTTTATGGGCTCGCGCATGCACTGCTGTTATTGGGGAATTTGTGGCTGTGATGGAGTTTGCCATTGCCATAGGCAGTGCATGTGTGCTGGATTGGTGGTTGTAGCTCGGAGATAGGCATTATCGGTTGCATCTCAATGTCTAAGGGTACTGTTGGTGGTGGGTGTATGGCAAGTGATATTCAACCCTGCCAGTTTGATGATTATACACATTAGCTAAGGCATTCCCAGATCCGTATTCCATCAACCATGTTATGAGGCACTTACTGCAGCCTTGTATATGCATATTGATGTAGATGTTATGGAAGTAGGTGTGTGTTGGTTACATTTGCACTTTTCCTGTGTGTGGCATAGGAGAGCTATTACAGGCCACATATGCCTTTCATTTCTTAATGCATGTGGCACAGGCGGGTAAGGATCTCAACAGGAAACACTGGGCACAACACTTGTGGTGCCTGGAGTGAAGGTTGAAGCAGCTCCTGTGCTGCTAAGGATCATAATGTGAAGTTGTGATAATATCTTCGATTTTCATATCCCACCCAGATCTTTAAGTCAGTGCAAAATTGTAAGCCTCACTGACTCCTTGCCACATAACTTAAGCTGATGAGTGGAATAGGCCCCTCCCACCAACACCTCATCTACCATTGCACATCTATGTTGCACAAGCTGTACAATGCATGTGTAAAAATGTGTGAGGAAACCAAGTGAGGGAGCGCAGCACCGTGCTAATATTAGGTGTCTGTATAAGACAGTGTGCAGAGTTTGAAGAGGTTGCCTTTTTGTATCTCGCTGAAACATTTTCTGGAATTGATATACAATATCACAATTTGCTCTATGCAGCTTCTTTATTGCTTCCACCACACAGGAATCTGATAACTAATGTCCTGCACAAACTGGACTCCCAATCCATAAGTGCAAGTTAAAAGAATATTGTATCCCTCCTTCACTTCATTACATGGTGTCAGCAGCCTACCTGTGCACCCTACGCACCGATCTGCTATACACAACCCTGCAGCAACCACTAAAACATCCTTACACTTAGGGAAAGGCTTGTTTTGTCAGGCCGTTTTGCGTTGTGGGTGGGGGAACGGTGCATTTTGGACAGCATTACACAAACAAGGCCTCAGCACAACTCACCTTGTTACATTTGCTTACAATAAAAATGGCTATTCGCTTTTGTACAGGTGTCCACTTCAGGTGTGATATGTTTTCTCTCCCAATTGGTTCCCCTAGCCTCTCTCTTACAGGAACGTGCTGCAAATGGCTGCAAAGTACCCATGCACCACCAAGTGCAATGTTAAACTTATCTAGGTGCATGTGTGGCGCCTTTGTTGTCGGGTGGATTGGCACACATTCATAAAGACTATTTTCCCTACTTAAGCAGCCCTCCAGCCTCTTTTCCTTTGCAATTGGTGAGCAGGGTAAAGTGGATCTAGGTCATCCAGGTCACATGGTATAAGCCCCTCCCACATGTCAATCACTGCTAAACCGAGGGTGCCATCCTGTTTTGCTGCCAATTTTCCCCTACTTTAGCAGCCCTCCAGCCTTTTTTCTTTGCATTTGGTGAGCAAGTGTAATTGGGTCTAGGTCACGTGGCCTAAGCCCCATCCACCTTCTAAGCCATGCCTCTTCCTTTCTGCTCTTAACTCTTAGATCAAGAGCATCTCTATTTCGGGCATCTGAAGTGAAGGGCAGATGAAAGAAAGGGCAATTACTGTTTGGACCTGTTCGGACCGGGAAGACCCAGGGACTGAACCTCTGCTCAGACAACAGGTAAGCATGCACTGACATGTATTTTCTCCCTCCTTCCCCACAGACTATCCCCACCGTCAGCATCAATGATATTACCCCTCCTCTAAGGCATGGATTCAGCAATGCAGCAAACTCACCCACATCAGCCTCAGGTCCATCATCACCCCCTCACCATCCACAACACAAAGGTTTATGCCAGCCAACATCTGCTCAGCTATCACCCATGCAGCAGACATCACCAACCTCATCACTACGCACAACCTTGATGCCATCTAGATCATGGAGACCTGACTGAAACAAACTCCACCCACATCCTAGACGTCCTTGTTCCCGACAGCTACATCATCCAACATAGAGACCAGCCAAAAAAGACAGGCAGAGGCCTTGCAGTCATCCACAAGACCTTGCGGCCCTGCGCAATACTTGACATCAACTACAGTGGTTCCTTCAAAGTCCTCTCCTGACACTTCTGGCTCTCCCCGATAAACACAGTCGCCATCCATCTCATCTACAGACCACTCTAACACAACATCACCTCCATCAGAGACTTCACCAACCAAGACACCATCATGTCCCTCATGCATGTCAAAAACATCTTTCTAGGTGACTAAAACCTCCCATGCAACAAGGTCACCAAACCAATGAAGGAAGCTCTCCTCAGTCTTCTCAACACGCACAGCCTCACACAGCATATGAAAGACCAAACGCATGAGAAAGGCAACATCCTCGACCTAATCATCACTTGACTGTCTTCCCTCCACTACAGCTCTCCTATCGTGCTTGACCGGTCTGACCACCTGACCATGCCTTTCAACATCCTGCAAACCGCCCCAGTCAAGCACTCCCAGAGGAATCCCATCACACAAACCCTCAGGTCCTTCAAGAACTTCCCGTTGGAAGCCCTCATGGAGACCTCACCAACCTCCACATCACATGGACCGAACACTCCCAACCGAACTGTGACTTTCTACTAGAAACATCTGCAAACCGAATCCATCAGCACCCTGGTGCATGCAAGAACTCAACATCAGCAAAGGAGTCATTTGGAAAAAAGAGAAAACCTGGCACCACTTTAGGACCGCATCTGAGCTGGTGCTCCTCAAGGAAATCTGAGAAACCCAGCAACAACTAATCAACATAGGCAAGGCCACCTACTATCAGAACACCATAGCAGAAGCCCATAACGCAAGTATAGCCCTCTTCGAAGGGGTTAAGCACTGTGTATATCGCTACCTAATTCTGTCATACCACACTCCATTGGAAAATTTAATCGCCATCAACACCTTCTTCATTGGCAAAATCAGCAAGATTCACTACCACCAGCTCTACATCCACAGACCCACCTCACATCCCTCCTCACACAATCTCCACACCCATGACTACATTCAAGACACTCTCTACAGAGGACCTGGTAGAAATCCTAGCCATCCTCAAAGCCGCATATAGAAAACACCCTACCGGCATCCATCCTCAAGACCTTCCCCGCAAAAGCTCTCCTGCCCTACCTGGAGATCATCACCAGCTCCCTAACTCAAGGCATCTTTCCATTGACCCTAAAGACAGGATAAATACTCTCTCTACTAAAGAAACCATCTTTAGATCCCAACACCGTAGATAACTAGCACCCCATCTCCCATCTTCCCTTCCTCTGTAAGATCATCGAGAAAGCGCTAGCTGCACAACTGGAGAAACATTTTGACACCAACAATCTCCTCCAAATCTACCAATCCGGGTTTAGACCCAGATGCAGTACGGAGACTGCAACCATACAGGTGGTTGACAATGCCCTCATCATCCTTGATGACAGACACCCCTGCCTCCTGGTTCTACTGAACCACTCAGCCACTTTTGACACAGTAGACCATCAGGTACTCACAGACAACCTGCATCGGTGAATGGGGATGGGTGACCTTAACCTACTGTGGCTCAAGTCCTACCTCGCCAACCACCAGCACTTTGTTCAATATGTACTCATCTCAATTACCAATGCTATCTGTCACCTGTGGAGTCCTGCAGGGTTCCATTCTCTCACCAGTGCTCTTCAATCTATACATGGAGCCTCTGGGAGCCCTTCTAACCACACACAACATCCACATCCACCAAAACACTAACGACACAGAGCTATACCTCAGGATTGAGTTCATCATCGGACATCCACAGGCTCAAAAAATACCTCTCGCTGATCCAGTCTTGGATGTCCAGTACATACTTGAAGCTCATCCCCTCCAATACTGAATTCCGATTCTTCACCAACAACACAAAACACCAAGACATACAGTCCTAGCTATCAACCATGAACCCTAAGGGCTTCACACCCAAGCTCACCTCCTGCACCAAGTCCCTTGGTTTCCACATCAACAAACACCTCTCCTTCAATGCACATATAGCTAAGAAAACTCAGACAGCTTGGTATATGCTCTCCCTCCTGTGGAAAGTCAAACCCTATCTCCGGACAGCTTCAAATCCACCATTCAAGCACTGGTCCTATCTCACCTGGATGGGGGCAATGCCCTCCTCAAAGACCTCCCATCACCCACCTGTGTATCCCTGAGAAGTGTTCTGCTTGCAGCTACACGCCTCCTCAAAGGTCTACACAGAGAAGACCACATGAACCCAACCCTGAACGACCTTCACTGGCTCTTACTGCACACACAAATCACCATCAGGTCTTGCTGCATCATCTATAAGGCAGTCAGCCTTAAATCACCCAGCTACCTCATGGAGAAACTCAGCATCTCCGGCAAACAGTGCACCACCAGAAGCCAGGGCATATGCAGACATGAAATCCACCGCTGCAAAATGGAAACAACCCGAAAACATGCCTTCTCTGCCTATGCCCCAAGACTATGAAACCTCCCCCCCTTCAGCATCAGACTTGCACCCACGCTCCTACAATTCAGAAAAGAAATAAGACCCACCTCTTCAAGGAGTGTCTCCTCCTCAACACTTAGGCCATCACATCGCCCCTGCGCCACCTTACTTGCTAGAAACCACCCTTGGCTCTCCTTCCCGCTACCCTGTACAGCTGTAGCCCTCCTCTGTTGTCCTCTGTATCCTACTCTCGCTGTATAACTGTTTTGTTCTCACCTCTAAAAATCTCTCTGTTATGCATCTGTACTGTTGTATGCCTCTGTAAAGTGCTCTGTTGTGTATCTGTATTGTTGTATGCCTCTGTAAAGTGCTCTGTTGCTTCTCGAAGCTAAGTCCACGCTCAATAATGATCATAATAATAATAATAATAATAATAATAATAATAATAATAATAATAATAATAATAATAATAATGTGGTTATGTGTCCTCCTCTGTGCCTTGTATGTGACCTGTGTCATTACTGCATGCTAGTTTGTGTGCACAGCAGGTTGCTGTTCATGTGTATATTTTCAGAGCATGAATATGAGTGCATGTATGATTATTAGATTGTTCCTTTTGTATATTTGGTGTCTTAGTCACTGGTGATATAGGTTTCACCTAGTTTGCCACATGTTTACCTTCTCTGCTGGTGTGAAGTGTCATCCGAGTCATGCAGACCATTGATTGTATAATGGTGCTAGATGAAAAATAATTTGATAAGCCTTGTGTCTGCCTTCATGTAGTTAGTTGTTCTTACTCTCCCTCACAAGGATGCTCCCTCTGCCTGGCTCAGCCAATGTGGATTGGCCAATCAGTGCTTACTGGGTGCTGAAGGTTGTACTTTATAATGTTTGCACCAGTGTGTTGGGCATTAGGTTCACCTGTGAGTGGGCATTGTTGTTGCCAGGGTGTACCCATACATATGATACTATATGGGATGCTATGGACTGGCAATTTACTGTTGGAAGTCATGATGCATTGGCATCTTTGGAATGTACTTGACCTGACTCTGGAAGCTGTTCAGTTTCAACGTCAGATTCGTCCACTAGCTTTTAGAGTTCAGGAAGGAGCTCAAGACCCTGCTCTTGTAGAGCCCTTGCTGCCAATTGTTTGCCCTGCCCTGTTCGGTTGTTAGCTTCCTGCTTCCTGTTTAGCTGCTTCCTTTGCTGGCTACTTCCCCCTATGTTTGTAAAGCGCTCCATTTCTTCCCGAAGCTAGTTTAGCACTCAATAAATTCCATAATAATAATAATAGAAATATTATTAATTATAATAATACAACTTCTTGCATGCATTTACGTTTTCTTGTAGAGTGGCATATTGCATGTGCGTTATTCGGACACGCATGTATTTCATGTCAGAATTGCAGAAAGAGATGGTGTATGATTGGAGATCCTTCTCAAATAGGTGTGAGAATACATGAGTTGCGTGCTGCAGGTATGCCATTATGGTCTCACGGGTGACATTTTCTGAAATTACATTGTAAGCATAAGCTACATTCAGTTGTATGCGTGTTGCATGTTTGCTCATACTGTATGACTATTTTGGTCACTAGAGAATTGGTCTTTATATCTGTATCCTCGTTTAATGCATTGCATACTATGGCCCTCATTACGATACTGGCGCTAAACCATGGCGCTATTAGCACCATGGTTGGTGCCGGTATCGTAAAGAGTCCGCCAATGTTCAATGGGGAATTACCACCCCATTCCAAGGTTGGTTGGGCGGTAATTCCCCATTGAACATTGGCCCTTCCCCATTCCCATTCTTGCCCCATAGGCCTCAATGGGACTGGGGAAGGCGCTAAGTACGGTACCGCAAATTGCGGTACCGCACTTAGCACCAAGGTCCCTTTCCGGGTCCCTACTTCAACGGCTGGTCTAGACCAGCCGTTCAGGTCGGGTCCCGCAAAGGGACCTCGTAGTAAGGCGCTAAGTGTTTAACGGCGCCGCAGCCTTTTACGGCGCCGCAGCCTTTTAGGGCGCCGTTAAACACTTAGCGCCAGGGTCCTAATGAGGCCCTATAAGTCGTATATACTCCGGCGATGATACATTCTAACATATCAAAATTAGTACATTGCTCTGCTATCGGCTGGTTGCAAGGATGCTCAGTGATAGAAAGTGTAAGGTCCATACGTTCAATGAACGATACAACCATCATCGTTGGAGATATCTGTGTAAGTAATACTACTATGTGCAGGGCCATTTAAATCAGTCTGTTCATTCCAGACCTATAGGCCAAGCAATACTTCTGGCAAGGGAAGAACACTGTGCACAGCGAGGGGTTGAGGGGGCCGTTTCTGATGGAGAAGCAGTCCATTGGATTCATGTCAGATGCATAGCTTCATTACGGGCAGCTGGCTAGCACTACCTCTAGAATTGACAGGCACCGCAACTGTCCCCTTCTGCCTGTCTGCCAGACAATTAATCTTCTGTATGTGGAAGGGAGTATGGAGGAAACATGGCCCATCTTCCTCGTTAATCACACAATGTGCCACTGGGTGTCCCATGACACCCTATTAATAACAGTGAGTCACTGTGAGGTGTATGGGACGAGCAGTGTGATATAAAATAACAAAGCTACATTCCACAATGATATTCTGCCAGCTGTATTTTAGTCTACAATCCTGGATTCTACTTTAAAGATGGGCTGCATTGTGATAGAATATGTGGTGTGCGCGCACCTGGCTTTCTCACTCAGTTTCAGTCTATTCAGTTCCGACATAATGAGCCTGATTCATGGTTCCATAAATCAGGGTTTGTGTCTAAAGTGCAAAGTCACTTTTCAGCAGTGCAAATCCACTTTAAACCAAGCAAATATTCCATGAATTTGGCCCATAGTGTCTCTTAATTTAGAAAACTGGGCGTCCATCTTGTTTTTCACCACAGACTTGGCTTAACAATTGAAATACGCATGTATTGAATAGGCTTTTCAGTGTAAATCTAAAGCTACAAAATGTGTTCATGTTGTTCTATGGCAGTGCAACTCAATTTCAATAACACAGAGAAAAGGCAATTCTCAGACTTCCACTTTTAACTGGGCTGCCCTTCTCTGCCCTCATACATAGAATCTAGTTCTCAAAGTTGCTGTTTATTTGTCAGTGTACAATTTGTTTCTGCATTGTGTAATAATATCAGGCTCAGGTAGTACTTACACATTCTAAGGCTTAGGAAGCAGATTGTATGTGTTCAAGTAAAGAGTCCTACGCGGAACACATTGTATATGAATACACAAGGCTTGCAAAGTGACGGACTGCTGCCATAACTCATTTTTTTTTCAAATGAAAAATTAGTTTTTTCTTAAAAGATGAGGAAAAAGGAAAGTAATGCACGTTTGTAAATTGGAATATGCATGTTTTCATAGCTATGCCAAACACTGCCAAAGTAGGGGTAAAAGTGAGAAAGAGAAAGGGGTGTGAAGCTCTCTACTCTCCGCCCTCTGCAACTAATCCAGAATAGGACTGCAAGACTTATCCTTGACCTCAAGCCCAGGGACCGTATCTCTCCAGCCCTGAAATCTGTCCACTGCCTCCCATTGGCTGCAAGGATCAAGTCCAAGACCCTTGGCATGTCCACAAGGCTTTTTTTCTTGGGCCAGGCCCATAATACATCCAAAGTCTCTTATGAAATACCTTCCTTCTGAAGCCCTTTGCTCAGCTACCTCCAACTCTCTAAGGGTTAGATGCTTCTCCAGGCAGAGAGTGGGGGTAGATATCTCTCCTCTGCAGGTGCCTACCTCTGGAATGGCCTCCCTGCCCCTCTCAAACTTGAGCCGGGCCACCTGAAGTTCTGGAAGCAGCTCAAAACTTTCCTCTTCTCTTCTGCTTTCTCTCTCTCCCTCTCCTGCTGACCTACCTGAACTACCTGTCTGCTGTACCAATTGATTGCTTGGCTACCCTCAGTGTCTCACTGGGTACCAGGCTCTTTCTTGATCAGTCTCCCTCGCACTGCCTCCGGGCCTACCACGATCTTAGGGCTGTAATTGTAACCCTACGGTCCATTGTTCTCCTTGCACTATCCAGAGCCACGCTGCCCTGGCTTCACTTACTCAGAGCATTGCTGACCTGTTTTCCCCTCCCCTCTCCCTTGCACTTCCCCCCTATGTTTCTCCTTGCACTTCTTGTTCTCGCACTTGCACTTGCACGATGTGAATAGCACAAGGCCTATTAAGACCATTTGTCTTGCCCTCTGTCTGTCTTCCCTACCTTGTCTTGTCGCGCCTAGAAACACTTGTGTGCAGGTGTGTTATAAACGACTTATCAGGCCCTTCTCCCTCATATCATATCAAGCACATGAACCAATCAAGCACCTTGAACATTTCTTTGCTGCAGTAACAAACCCTATATTTTTCTGCTCTCCTTATTAGAATTACAAGGGATTAGCACATGGATTAATGAATGCAAATCTCTTTCAAAACACATACATAAGGCTTTGCACTGCATAAGTTCATCATTTTTTAATATGCAATTGTATTACTCTCGTAACCATTAACACAGTGAGCGCTCTTCAAGCAGTAAAGAAGAGGTGCATGAATTTGAAGAAGAAGAAGAGTCAAATACATTTAAATGAGATACACATTTTACAAAAATGGCGGCCCTAAAGTTACTCTTCCTCCCAAATCATGAGCACCACCTCAACATCTGAATCCCTTGACAGGGAGCCAGTGCACTCATTTACTAGTTAACTTATTTATTGTGGCATACGGACAGCTAATCCTGGGTCCCTGTGCCACCCCCATCACCACGCTTCAGATGTCCTCATCCATTTACACCTCTGATTGATTTTAAAGGGCACATAGCATCAGTGTGATTGCTAAGCCCGCTGCTACCGGGAATGTGCCTATTTTAGTATACATCTCCATTTCGCCTGCATTTTATTTTCTCCCATTCGTGAAGGTTCTCTTTTCATCACCCTTAAGAAGTTAGAATCTACTGAAGCATCCACTGATGTCATCTCAGGCTGGATGTTGATGGCATGTGCTAACTAGGTGGATCCTGATGAGTAATAGAAATAGCTTCTCATAGGAGGGTTATTTCCAGTTTGATAAAGAAGGAGTTGTGACTGCCATTGTTAAAACAGCATGGAGACTGTAGTTTATAGACATGATCCCCTCCTACCAATGCACTGATGAGGCTCTTGATAAATTGAAGGGTAATGGGTTTTGGGGTGTTTGCGGGGGGGGGGGGGAGCAGTCATCTAGAATGTAATGAAGTGTGTTTAATTCCGAATTTAGTCTGAAACTGTTAGTAAAGGCAGGATGGCAAGTTGTCTTTTATCCAGGGAATCCTCAGCAGCTCCCCCCAGCCATGGAACACAATGTAAATAGGTTAGGATATGGATTAGATGGCAGCGTGTTACCACAGTTTCACATTTGATGTCTTTAAGTTGTAACTTTTCTACTTAATGGAAAATGCAATAATACACTTTTTACTAAAAAATAAATGTTGCCTGCTGCATCTTCTGACTGCGTTTTTATTAAGACACCTGTTTATTGCATCTGACGTATCTAGCATTAGTCACACTGCATGCATCAATCCTCCACTAACACCAAAGAAGAGCAAGGTCTGATTTGATCTATTTTCTCCAGGGTGGTAGGGTTTATGTGCCTAGGGGTGGTAAGCACCTTCCTGCCTTTCTTATCCTTTTTGGCGATGTTCCAGATCTCACCCACCATCAGCCAACACTCTCACTCTCCTGAACCTCACTCCACATTCTGACAATCAACTCCTATCAATTACACTCACACAGGATTGGATGAAGCCTTTTACACACTTACAAAAACCTGAACAAACATGTTATGAGTACATGGACACTTACATGTCACAGAAGGGGACATCTTTCTCTGATCTGCCTTGATACCACACTCTAAAGTATCAAGAGTGTGTATTTTAACACCTGATACCACAGTCCACAAGACCCGATACAGTATTCCAAAGTATTAAGAGCATCTTCCTCAAATCCTGATACCGCACACCAACATTTCTCGGGCTTCTCCTCCGGGACCTGATACTATATTCCAAAAATCAAGAGATACTCCTTCAAGACCACATTTTACCTAGCTGTGCTTGGTATTGATTGTACACTATATCAAGAGCTTCTGTTTCAAGATCTGATAGCGCCTTCCAAAGTTTAACGACATTCTCCTTCCACACCTGATACCACAGTCCAAAGTATCAGGCCCTTCTCCCTCAACACCTGATATCACACTGCAAAGAATTAAGAGCATTTCCTTCAAGAAGTGATAGCACACTCCAATGTATCAGGGGCATCTCTTTCAAGTCCCAATGGCATGTCAGTGTTTCAAGGACTTTGCCTTCACGGGCTGATAGCATATTCTAAATTAACAAGAACTTCCCTTTCAAGACCTCAATTATTCTAGTTGTGTTTCTCAATAATGCACACACCAAACTATCAAGAGCTTCTCCTTCAAACATTGATATCACATTTCAACGTATAAAGAGCCTGTGCTTCAAGACCTAATACCACACTCCAAATTACCAATTCTTCTCCTCCAAGATCTGATCCCACACTCATCAAGAGTACCTCCTTTTAGATGCCATTCTCCCTGGTTTCAATTTGGTACTGATACTTCACTCAACAAGTATCAAGACCTTGCTCTTCAAGTGTTGTTAAATTTCAGATTTCTCTTACTTCATTCATTTAAATGCAATGCCTTGTTCTAGACAACTACCCATGTCTTCCATCTCAGACCACACGGACAATGTATGCATGCATTGCGCCTCTCGGTAACATTCGCATGTGTTTCATGTAGCCTTTGCTAAGGCAGAATTGTAGCCATTTGATAATGCTGTAATGAAGGATTTTACCATTACTCAATCCAATGGCGTTCATTTTAACAGCCTCAGAATTATAGAAGGTTGCATTGGTCCTGCTGGCATTCGAATGAATCATTACATTCAGGTTACCAAAATCTACTGCAATGTAATGCTTGGTTCCAGAGCCATGTTTACTGATTTCCATTCTTTAAAACCATCTTCTTTCTCTGGGCTACTATAGCATTTGCAAGTCTGAATTCTCTCATACAATTTCGTCCACTGACCAGAGCATGTATACAGTGGTTTTAAGGTGGATTATATGCATTTGTTTTTCTTGATTTGGTTGCATTTACTCTGTAGAGTGCAGTGTAAGGAGTTATAATATGATGTATTGTTAATTGCACCCATAGGCTGCTGTAATCTTTTACATTTTTGTCATTGAGGTTGGTCTACTAACTGAACCGCTTTACCACCTCTTCGTCTGCCTCATTTTCTGCCTGTATTGCTATCATAATTCTTGCTATCGTCCACGTGTGTCCTTGAAAAGGCATTCATGTTTTAATTTGACTTCGGCTTATTTTATATTTACTTTATTGCTAAAATAACTGACATTGAGAGTCTTATTTAGGGACTTCCTTAAAACCTATTACTGACTAAAGCTGTTTTCCATTTGCTTTATTATGTATCCTGGAAAAGCAATATGGTGCTCGATATGAAATTACTCGATGTATCCAAAATCAAGCAAAATGTAATCACAGGCCAGAGACTAGACCAAGTGAAATGACTGACTAGTGACTGACACAGAAACATCATGCATCTGAAGTGATCTTTGTAGCCTGTCATGAGCATTAGCTTCAATGTCACTAAAATATTGACAGGTTCAATCTATGTCAGTCGGAGATGGACCAATGTGAGAGAAAGAGCAGAGCTAGAGAACAGCCTGTAAAAGAGAGTATTATGTGTGCAGAAAAAGACAGCAGAGTTATAAGGGACATCGCTAATAACATTGCCACCCGAGCTCATTGGCACATGTTGTTAAGTTTCGAGTTATGAACAGTGCCTCCAAATGGACTTGCGGTTACAGCCAGTGGTAACTGTGAAGTTTCCACCTTCCACATTTAGAAGTCCCAGAGGATGTCATTGGTGAATGGATGAATAACCTCCAGAGATAAGTCCACTGCAGGTAATTCTTCTCATTTTTTGGAGATAACATTTCCATGCACATGATTGAGGTACCTCCATATGTGTTTACAATTCATAATACGAAAACAATTACAATACTTTCAGATTTTTGTTTGAAATTGCCTAATTACCCTCAATAAACTCACAGCTAACATCCATCAAAGGTAAAGAATGCCAGTAGGTTGCAAAACCGACCGGTCCACATAATGTATGCAAACAACTCGAGTTGCAGTCCCATTAGGGACATAACGGAATATCGCTCACATCTTGAAATCCAAATGCTAGGGTGCAACACAACCAGAACCCATTGTCTTCGTTTATCACATCACAGCCAGCATGAACTATTACAGGTGGGCCTTCCGTGTCACTCCTCAGCAACTTTGGAATTATTTGAACTCTCATAATAGGATGCTTGTTAACCTTGTATCATTTGCACAAAGGATTTCAAAACTCATCATTATTCCCTATACTTTTGATTCAGCTCCAAGGACTGTCAGCCTTAATTTGTGCAATGATTAACCCTTCTTCCAATTTTCTTTCAAATGCAATTGTTATAATGCATTTATATCCCTACGCTTTTGCCCAGGCCATTTCAGTCATTTGTTTTGATAAATGATTGCTACCTAGTTTTGTTTTCTAAGTGCATGATCACCGCTCTGGGGTTACAATTTGCTCTAGAAAATAATTACAAAAGGAATTAAACATAGCACCTTTGAGTGTAATAATCTCGAGCTGAATAGTGGCCTACATGTTTATCCATATATTTAAAAATGCACGTGTGGTATCCCTTTGTGGATGTGCACAGCGGTGCTCATGAAATCACACAAAGCCTATAGGGCAGTCGATTCACATAATATTGTTTCAGTATATAACATGATGTCAAATCAAAATTAAGTCCATGCTGGCACCCCATCTTCCTTTGTGATTGCTTCTATTTGTATTCAGTAAGCTTTATACAAATACATGCACACATACAGACACAATACAATATAACCATGTCTTCAATATATTAAACAAAAGCCAAGATACTGCAACAATAAACACCATGCACTGGAGTGGGGGGAGGAGGTGGAGCAGAAAACAGGGGTGAGATTAACTGCAAATATAACAGCTTGAAAGCATATCAAGTCCAGACTAATATATAATACAAACGTCACCTCTTAAAATTAACCTAATGAAATCCTCATAGTTCGTTTTTTTTTTAAATAAAATCCCAAACACTGTTTAATTCTGAAATTTGAAAATAGCATTTGCAAATGTAATTCACGTGGCCATAGTTTAATATGGAAATTCTGACTCTTAATCACTTGGCCACCCCTATCTATCACACCGGATGTGGATGGCCACATCATTGTGCCCACGCCTACTATTGGTGGGGTGCAATTTAACCATTTTATCAGCAATGTTAGAGATTAAAGTTTGCAAGAATGTGCTTTGTCTCATTCCTAAACACTGCAACTCCAAAATGGTGCACACGTAGCATTTTGTAGACATAGCTTTAATTTGATTTGACAAGTATAATTATAAAGATTTAATTTGATATTAGGTGTAAATTGTACACGCAGTAGAATTTGAATTCTAGTGAAAATTGATCTCCACACAAATTGTATCAGGGCAGTGGAGAAAGGGATTTGTTACATCTTGATTCCCACACTTGCAAGACTAGCATTTATTGGTTTGTATATTGTGAAGAAGTTATTGGGATTTACTTGCAAACAATAGAATCTCCAGAAGATTTTCTTTTCTGTAAATGTGTCGTGTATTCTCTGTCCATAATGTGATTTTATCAATCAAATGCCCATGCGTTTAAGTTACATTGCTCATTAGCATATGTGTACTTTTCTTTTTGATTTACTATTGGAAATTTCTTTAACTAAACATTTTTCGGTGGATGTCACTCGTTTATTTAATAGGTGACACACTGAAAAATGAAAGTTAGCCAAGACGAGGGATCACTGATAGCCCCTGCTTTTAGCAGGATTCTATACCCCATTCCAGAGAAAACACTGGCTATATTATAGACTTTCAACGTGGCGCAGAAAGACTTGCAAACCTATAGTCACTCTGTGTTTTGCAGACAAATGACAGCTCTGTAGTACTGGTGTACGATTGCGGCATTCACCACCACAGTGGAGGGCTGACATGGCCAGTAACCACCCGCAAGCCCTCGCCAAGGTATGCCCGCGCGAAGTGATCGCCTCTGTGAGGGCTGGAAAGGAATTTGGGTCATTACTGACCATGTGAGCCCCACGCCATTCACACCCTGGGGTTTCACTGGGATGCAAATGGTTTTCTTTTTTTTCTGCATCGGGAGAGGAGCTCAGCGCAGAGTGCGCAATCTCATCTACCGACGGAAAAAAAAAAAAACATGCTAGTTAATGTCTGCTATCATCCGAAAAAGGAGCTAGTCCCTTTTTTATTTGATGCTGTCGGTGAGGTGCTGATTATAGAATCGAGACTGGGAAAGACAGATTGTGATTGGTTTTCCTGGGTGCGAATGAAGATTCTTTGATGCCACATTCGTAGAGGAGTGTTCACATATTCCCAATGCAATGAGATGAACTAAGCTTTCCCTTGTCATGTCTTTTTAGAGGGCATTCATTTATTGTGGTGTTAACAGCAGGGTTTGCTGAAGGAATTAGGAGGAGAACCATCTCCGGTTCCGGAAGCACCTCAAAACCTTCCTCTTTGCTTCTGCTTTCTCTCCCCCTCTCCCCTGCTAAATCACTGAAACTGTACTGAATCAGCAACTGGGCCACTCACCAATCTCGGTCCTTGGCCAAGCCACTCTCCTCTGCACTGCCTTCCTTGCAACCCCTGCACTGCGGGACTGTCTCTGTATCCCTACACTTGCCACCAGCTGGCCCTTATTATTTATCTTGTTCATTACTAACCCTGTTCTGCACTTTCCCCTCTCCCTTCCCCCTCGCACTTTTCCCGTCCCCCCTACCCATGCACTTGCGTGATCTGAATGACACCTGGCCTAGTAGGATCGCTGTCTGTCTCCCCTTGTTCCCCCCTCCCTGCCTCGTTGCGCCTTGAAACACTTGTGTATAGGCGCGTTACAAATGCCATATCATATCATATCATCATAGCCATTAACATCGCCCAAACCTGAACCAAAATAGGCCCAAGCAAAGCAATGGCCTATTGAGGGCTGTGGCCATTAATAATGAACCTCACCCCCGAACACGGTTCTTAAAACCATTAGCATTGCAGCCTGGTGCAAGGGGTACTGATAGTGTCTATGCAATGTATACAGTTGTGTGGCACTTTAACAAAGAGACAGTTCCCCCAATATGGCCAACATAGGCACAAAAGGGGCTCAGGTGTGAATCCCTTGTCACTGACTATGGTGGATGGGACTGAGGAGGAAGATTGCAGGAGCTGGCGGCATAGCAGAGAATGTAAGTGTGGCTTGTGAGAGGATTGGCAAGGGGGTTTGGTGTGGGAGTGGAGAGGGCAAATGAGGACATTGAGAGGGCCAGTTGGAGAATGGTGAAGTAGGGGCCATGGTGGACAATGGTGCCCATGCCATGGGGAGTCAGCAGCACCATTTGAATGCAGGCTTTCATTGTCCATTCACACCTGGCAATGGCAGGAGCTGTTTGGGTGCCTCCCTCACTCTACTTGCTACTGAAGCAGAGCACCCTGAATGGTTGGAGAATGTACACCACACTGAAACTGTGTCTATTGTATATAACTCTGATGGGGTTAAGGATGTCCTATGGAGCATGCACCCCATAGTCTAAATCCGTGTTTATTTATTTGTATGTATTTATTGGACATTTGTATGACACCTACAGAAAAGTGTTTCCAGGCGCCATAAGACAAAAAAGGGATGGGGGACATAGGAAAAAAGAACAACATTAACGGTTGTACTAGGCCCTGTGACATTCTTACCGTGCAAGTGCAAAGACAAATAAGTGCAGCGGAGGGTGGAAGTAGGGGATGGGATGAGAAGAGAGACGGTCGGAGGTGGTGAAGTGCATGGGTCGGGGTCCAGGCAGGTGAGCAAGTGCTGAGGGGAGTCTCAAGGGCAAGTGCCAGGGGAAAAGTGGGAGGACAAGTGCGGTGGACGGGGTGGACCAGATTCAGGCAGTCCAGGAAGGGTGCCCAAAGGCAAGTGCTGGTTGCGATGCTTGGGGGCCACAGGTCAAGGAGGGCCTGGCCCCTTTAGGACTCATAAGGGAACAGGCCCCAGTCTCAGCAGCAGAGGGATATTAGCAAGGGAGGGGGCGAGGGAAGGAGGAGGAGAAGAGGAAAGTCTTGAGATGTTTCCGGAACTTAAGAAGATCAGGGCCAAGTCTGAGGGGGGCAGGGAGGCCATTCCAGAGAGAGGCTTCTGCCGAGAAAAGGGATCTACCTCCCACTCTCTGCTTGGAGAAGCATCTGACCTGCAGAGAGTTGGAGCTAGAGGACAAAAGGACTCTAGCAGGGAGGTATTTAGGGAGAGAAAGATGGATGTAGAGCGGTCCCAGACCCAGGTCCCAGGCCCCAGACAGCCTTGTGGGTGATGCAAACGGTCTTGAAATTGATCCTTGTGGTCACCGGGAGTCAGTGGAGAGATTTCAGGGCTGGAGAGATGCAGTCCTTGGGCTTGAAGGCAAGGATAAGTCTTGCAGCCTTACTCTGGATTAGTTGAAAAGGGCGAGAGTGTAAGTGATTTCAATCTGGCACACACCCAAGTCTCACCCAGCATGTCGTGCTCAAATGAAACCCTTATTTATTTGTATCTATAAGTTCAATATTCTAAATGATATACCACTCATATCACACCCTTATCCTGAGACCCCTCTGGTCACACTGAACCTGGAATCAGGCTATTTTGCAAAGGTAAATATTTATTTATGTATTTAGAATTAAATCACAATATATTTTTATAGGTAACAACAATCACCGATGGGGTGACAACACACTGAATACTATCTTTAATGCACTAGGAATAAAATTATGAGCACAAAAACAAATGCAGCAAAGAAAAGAATAGTTTTGGATTGGTTTAGAACAGATAGCACTATGGTTAAGGGTTCCTCCTGCAACAACCCTCAACCACCAATAGGACATTTAAATAGAGAGGAGGAGAGAGCAGGTACTCAGGGAATAACACAGATCAAACAGAATATCACTCCCACCTTCCCCCTTTAAACACAAGAGAAAAACGGGATTGACTTTTCAACTTCAGATGGCTTTGAAATTGGCTGAGCAAAAAAACCAAATGTGGTCAAAAATGATTAAATTATTATACATTTCTAGGGGAACTGCTTTGAACAGATGCGAGCAAATAACAGCAATGATTTAATCAAAAGAAAACAATTGAAATCTCAAAGGTCAAAGTGGGAAATAATTTAAAGCTAATTCACACGTGTAAACATTTCAAAATGTCAATTCACGGCAAAACATTTCCTTGTGCGATTTTTGATATAACAGTACAATCAAACTGCGGTTGTGGGTTGTAGAGATAGCTATGGATGTTAGGTACAAGTGGGAGTTAAAATTTCAGAGTTATGGAGGTTTTAGTAAGAGGTGTTTTTCGAAAAAAAAGACATGAAATTTGGATAAGACTTCAGTTTAGAATCGGAAAATATGGCTTATGCTTTTACTCAAGGCTAGAGCGTTTAGCTAGGCAACCAAGTCGGGACACAGTAAGTTCTGAGACTGATTCATGACTTCAGTAACATATCCTCATCACTTTCCCGGCGGCACCAGTCCAAAGACTCAAAGTGGGACTTATGGATCAGTGTTACACAAATAAAGATGACTATGAAAATGGTGCTTTAGCAACTAGACAGAAGAAAATAGCACTAAAGATGTTGACACTATTACAGTTTATGAAAGTAGGGATAGTTCAGATATTAGAGTAGAACAAGATAAGCAAGGTATACAATAGTTCTCTAGCGTCCTATTAATACTCACAACCCACTGGGATTTAAGATTTTTGGACAGTTAAAGTTCTGGTCAATGGATTGTGTTTATCACAGAAGGACAGCACATCAGGCACAGGACTGGATAAGCTAGGCCAGTCACCGGATTTGCACAGGATCTGCCCTTCTTGTTTCTGGGTATTTGAATCCATGCAATAGCGAGTTCATCAGGCAAGCCTTATGGTAGCAAGCCGGATAGTTTCAGGATGCTAGTTCAGGATGATTTCCCACACCACAGCACTTCACTGGGTTGTGAGAAATAGTTTGAGGATTGATGCCTTGCTGAAAATGGTTCAGCTACTGCTTGGCAAGATTCTTGGCATCTGGATCTGGAAGGATGTTAAAGGCTAGATGTTGAATGCTGGAACAAAGTGCTTCGCTGGAATCAGAAGAGTCGGTGAGTGAGTCAGAGCAAGTCCCTATGTGTTGTCAGCTGTCTCTATTTATCCTTTCAAATGACATCACAAAATGGGAGTATGGGCTGGCTTAACTAAGGTTGCCCCTGTGAACTGGGATTGGATCAGGACTTCATCTCTGCCTTGCATCTGAGTGATTGGATCAAGGACGGATGATGTCACATTTATGGTTTGGCTTTACAGTCATTAGAAACCTCCCCTAGCCACTAGTATCAACATCTTTATACATTGGTAACCTCTACACAAATCACACACACAGGTTCCATATTTTAAGCAGTATCTGTTCATCAAAGTCCCACAGCTGTGAGACCTTGTTTCACTTTTCTGCAGAATTTTGTCCATTTCACCCTGAACACATTTTCCAACCTTTCTGCAAATGTCCACAAATGTGTGTGTTTACCATAGGGATGTGTGTGTAAAGTTTAACAATTCTAGCATTAATACAGTGCACATAAAACCACATATATTGCCATTCCTGTCCAGAATATGTTACACAGCTCCACTGCCTCTTGAAACGTAAAGACACAAATTAGACTAACAAATCTGTCCTTTTTAGGTTTTTCACCACTTTGCATAACAAGTTATGAGTCTCTAAATATTGTTCATTATTTATTCTTAGCAGCAAATTGTCCGCCCTTTGTCTCTTTCTGGAGCTCAAGGACCAGCCCCCTCCTTTGGGGAATTATTTCAAGGAGCAGTTTATGACCCCTTCACACGTCCGTTTCCTGGCCTGGGGATTTGCCATTGTTCATTCCCTGGCTGTAAATGAAAATCTGGCCTAACCCACAATTATTATCTATCAGTGAGTTTCTGCTGAGAGGATTTCCCTCCAATTGGGAGAAACCTGTTTTTCCACTCCTTGCAGGCCCAGCCAGGCTAATTTATTCTTAATTTCTTAGAATCCAGCAGAACCCAAACTAGTTGCATCAAATGACATGGATAAGTTACTTTCTTAGCTTTAAACCTGTGGGATCAAAAACAACTGAGATCTATATTCTTTTCAGCAACACATCCTTTTATGTTTGCTAATCCGGCAGACTTTTAGTTTAGATCACTTTGAAGTTTCATCAGGAGAGCCCATCTTACAGGGCTCTCATTCACAGGTAGCCCAGTGTGCTGCACACAGACTTTGACAGGAGCTGTCATGCTCAGGCAATCCAGTTTTTCTGAGAACATTTTTGCTCTTCACATTTTAGGACCTTGTACATTCACAATGCTTTATTAGATAACTGAATTTTAGCTCCAAGCAAGATTTTGAATGTTGAGAAGTGTTGTGTACAGGCATTTTGGAGTTTTTAGCAACAAAGTAAATGTCATTTACAGGTGAATTTTGGAGTTTCACTTGCAAAGTGATGCTTTTCCCTCTGCACTCTATGTTTGTTTGTCATGGAGCCCACTGGCACATTTTCTGCAGTGTGTGCTCTATTCCACCACACAAGCACCATGGGTGGCAGGTTGTGCATCCATCTTTTTATGTGTTGAGGAATGTGGTTTTGCAGGTTTTTGGCACGCACAAGAGTTGTGCCGCCATTGTTGCTGTTTCTTGCACCATAACTAGCAGAGCGATGCCGCATAGTATAGCAGAGTGGGTCAATACATCCCACAAGAGGAAGAACGAGGTAGATTGTGGAAGAGGCTGTTACAGTAGTTCAACCTAGAGAGAACCAGGACTCTGGAGACACTAAGTTTCTGGGGGAAGGTGAGAAAAGGGAGAATGCCTCTGAAGAGGTGAAGCTGAAAGTTGGACTTCTTCGTGAAGGTCCGTGATCTGCGGTAAGAAGGCTAGAGAAGAGTCAAAGATGACCCCACGTTTTTTGCCTCACAAGAAGGTGAGGGGAGGGGACACAAGGAGGGTGACCATAGAGTGGCAGGGAGACAGGGAGCAGGTGTCCCAATGAAAAGGATATCTGTCTTACTGGCATTAAGGCAGAGATCATTAGCAGAGCACCATGCCTGATAAGCAGTCAGGTATGAGAGAGGACGGAGAGGAGGTCGATGGGAGCTTAAAGGAGAGCTGTGTGTCAGCAGTATAGCACTGGAAGTGAGGAGAGATGGTGTAGATTAGGTGGGAGAGAGGAGCAAGGTAGATATTGAAGAGCCATGGCGATGGGATTGAGCCCTGAGGGACGTCAGAGGTAGCGAGTGAGGTGGAGGATAGGAAGGGGTCCAATTGCACTTAGGAGGATCGGTTTGAGAGGAAGGAGATCAGCAATGCCAGTGCCTGGTCTGTGATGCTCATTGAGATGATTTATGAGGATGGCATGATTGACCGTGTCAAAGGCAGAGGAAAAATAAAGAAGAATCAGAACAGAGGGCTAATTAACACCTATGATGGCTGCACTCACACCATGTTAGACACTCCTGCACCTAAAGGAGTGTGTTAATGCCCTCTGCATCCCAGTGCACATGTGACATGGACCAACCACTTCACAAGAAACAGGGAATGTGTCCTTTGATGGTTGCATTTGAAGGGATTGTGGCATCACTATTTTCATACTATGCCCTGTCATTCTATAAATTAACACTTATCAGCTTTATTTTCATTGTGCATTTGTACGTGTTGCTATTATTTCCTGAGGTATAGATAGAAGTAGTGATTGCAGGATTTTTGTGTTCCTGGTTGTAGGAAAACAAAACATTAATCCACATTTCACCAATGATTGCTCTGTGAGTATTGTAGTGTAATACAAGAGCACTCTTTTTCTGCATTTGGTGACAACACTTCCTTAATGGGCACAAAACCCCTCTCATTGACTATATCAATAATCCCAGACTGTGTGACTTTGTTCTGTAAAGGAGGTTAATAATGAAAACTCTCAGGGCATGCAGGAACGTATCTTAGGTTTTCGGTGCATGGGTCGTACCACAGAGGCTTGTGTCCTAGCTCATCTGTACGTCTGCAGAAGGGAACCTGCAAGCAAATCCATGCTGAATTAATCCAAACTCTTTCTTCCCAACCGTGGTATAGTTGACCATGAGCAGATATGGCCTTGCACCTGAAGATCCTGATTCAATTGTAGGCCTCCTTCATGCTCCCAGGGTCAGACACCTCTTCAGTGTGATTGGCATTACAGCAGGCGTGTCGCTCTGAACATATTGATTCGTTCTGGCTACTTGAATTCTTTGAATCCAAAAAGAGCAGCACAAATAGGCCCTCTGAGTGTATTTCTCTCTTGAATGTTTGCCAGGCGCATTTAAACTGACCTCGACAAACTGAGTCACTGCACTGCAGAGATAAAAAGTAACGCTAGTTCATTGAACTTAAAATAAATGGAAAGTCTCTTCAGTTTCCTGGATTCCGAGTCTGCAGCACTTGGGCACAGACAAGATAGCAATGTCCTGTGGTCTATGGATCTGGTATCATTTAACAAGTTTGATTTGGTGCATCGGGGCAAGTGCACAGTGGTTCCGGATCCACATCACACCATTGGTCAGTTAGCTCAGGACGTTGGCATACACTACTGAGATCTGAGCGCAACCTTAAGGGCACAAAGTATGTATTTTTTTAATTTCAGCATTGCCTTAAAATACGTGAATAAAGAAACTTAAAAAACAACGGGTGACACAAGAACGCCACATACAATCCAATAGAACGATTATTTCTACAGATTCATGATTCAGAATACATAGCACAGAGTGTCAATGCATGGGCACTTAAGAATGATGTCATATCCTCACCGATATCATACACAAATAAGTATAAAAACAATTGAGACAAAAACACACATAATAAAATATAATAGATCACATTCATAATCAGAAGTGCAGAATGCTGTGCAATATGCAGACACCTAAGAGTTGTGTGAAAGTGCAAGATGCAGTGCAATAGGTGTGCGCATAAGAATATATCTTATTCTTTTTTTTATTTGTGTTAATCATTAAGATTTTTACAAAAATATTTGTACATGGAGAAGCATAAGCGACTACAAGAAGAACAAAAGGAAAAAAGGTGAAAAAGTCTTTGATCGTTTTGCCCGGTCGTTTAGAAAGCTACCAATTGCTGTTCCACTGTAGTACTGACTTTGTAGAAAGAAGCAAGGTGTTCACATATTCAAGTATTTTAAACGTCGCCAAAAGCCACGATGTTCTATCTCCAACCAGCATTTTTAACCAACAGGCGTCTTCATCGCTTAACGAGAATTCTGAGAAAGTTTGTCTAGAGCGCACTAATCTGTTGAGTTCTAGTGCAAGAAAGAAGCAGGTGTCGTATAGACTCTTTTGCTGGAAACCGATTGCAGAAGCAACACTTGCCTATTTCTGACAAACCTCTGATTGCAAGGATTTCATTTGTTTGGAGTAAATTAAGTCTCACTCTCAGTAGTGTATTACGGGCTTGTCTGGACGGAAACTTTTTAATATATGGTTGTAATTCATTAAGTTTTCTGATGTTACAGGGGAGGTGACTTAACAGCTTGTTGTTAACAGCTGCTTCTTTAGTACTGATCCCGTCTTGGTCTTTTAATTTCTTTAGCACACAAACAGGGTTTGTGTGCAGTGTTTCCTCACCGCATTCAATTGAGAGTAGTGTTTCTTGGTTTGACTTGGTCCAGAAATTAAGCATCTTACAATTTGAACCCTTGCTTTCCTTTAGTATCAGATTGTAAATAGATGGATCTTTAGACATTCTGCATTTTCGAAATAGCATGAGGGTGTTTGATTTGACAGTCCCTCCCAGGGACATCAGACTGAGTTCCTGTCTGATTGCTACAACTGAGGTAGAGTTAGGTAAGCCTAAATCAGACCTCCAAAACAGAGCTTCCAGTTTTTGCCAAAGTGCCACAGGAATCATGGGCTTAGCATCTGCGCCGTATGTCAACGTGGGCACCAACTTTAGTTTGTAAAACTCCAGAAACGGCCATATTTCCTGTCGATCACCTTGCCTTGGGCTGGCAATTTTTTTGTTTTGGCTTTTAAGGAATATTGCATTGCTGTTTCCAACCTGGAACTGTCCAGGGTAAACCCAAGATATTTGAACTCGGTCACCTGTTCTACTGGCTGCCCAGCGAGCCGTAAGTTGATTTTTTCATTCTTCCTGTTGGACGCTGTGAGGACCATGAATTTTGTTTTTTTCCATTTATCTCTAGATTGTTTTTGGTCATGTACCCCTGTAAATTGACAAGTTGGCGCTGCAATCCAATAGGTGTGAAGTCAAGAAGAATGAGGTCGCCTGCGTATAGGAGGCGGTTTACAGGTGTTTCGCCCATTTTTGGTGGAAAACAGCGGACGGACTGACCTGAATCTTGAATGTCCCCTATAAAGGCCAGGAAGAGTGCCAGCGCCAGCAGACACTCTTGCTTGACTCCTTGCTGTTGGAATTTCGGAGGATAGGAGCCCTTGTTGATTTAAGCGCACCCTCATATTAGTTTCTGTGTAGAGGGCTTTAATTGGTTCTAAAAGATGCTGCGGGCAGTTCGATGCCTCAAGTTTGGACCAAAGGTGCGATCTCTCCACACGATGAAAGGCCTGAGTTAGGTTGATGAAGGCTATGAAAGGTCTAGGGCCCCCCTCCAATACCCTGCTTTTCAGTGTACTTAACATCAGGACGTTGGCTGCTGTTCCCAGGTTTTTCTTGAAGCCGGTTTGTAAGAAATCATTGCATGGGGCATTTCTGGCCCATTCTTTAAAGTCTTGAAGCAGCAGAGATCCAAACACCTTCCCGATAGAATCGAGCAAGGCGATGGGCTGGTAGTTAGAAGGGTCACTTTTGTTTCCTCTTTTATAAATAGGCACCACTATGGCAGATTTTCATGATGGAGGTATCGTTTTCAATTCTGCGCATCTGCAAAAGATTTTGCTCAAGAGATTTGCCCATTCGTGCGGGTATGCCTTGAAATCTATATTGGACATTCCATCCAGCCCTGGCACTCTGGAATTCTTCAACTTCTTGATCATGATGGTTATTTCCTCTATGTCGTCTAAACGTGGTGCCCACTTTGCTGTAGCTGAACTGGAGCTTCCTGATGTAGAGGTTGTAGTTTCTTGAAACAAAGACTTAAAGAACTGTATCCACGACAGTTCTCCAATGTTGTCTATAATAGCAGGCTTAGCGACTGAGGAATAATGTTTTATTAGTGACCAAATCTTCCGACTGTTATGGCTGCTTATTGCCTTTAACATACTTTCCGCATCCTGTTGATAAAGAGTCAGGCGATAGCCTTTGAGCCAAGATTTGTTTGAGCACACCACTTCAGCAGCTTCTAAGATTGCCGAAGCTGTCCCCAGAGATTTTGCTTTTCCGATTTAGTTTTCTCATCTCCTTTCTTTATGCGACCAGAGATTTGTTGTACGTATGTTTTTTTGGCCCCTGGCCGTCCTTTTTCTGCAAGCACTGTTTATAAATCGACAACAGAGGTATATAATCGATCTGTTTTTCCACATCTGGAAGTGCCTGAGATTGGTCAGTAGACGTCAAGTCTCTTATAAGTGTTACCGAGAGTTTTAGTCTTGAGCGTTGGTTGTTCACTCCCAGCTGGAAATGGGAAGTAACGGCAGGAGTCAATTTGGCGGCCCGTGCCGTTGTTAGGAGATTGTGATCACTTGCTTTCCATGTATATTACTTCAAAGGATGTCATTATTTGAAGTAACGGCGTAGATGCAAAAATATAATCAATTGTTGCTTTAGAGGCCTCATGTTCACACGTAGGCAATCGGTTGGTATCTGGGAAAGCGGTGTCGAGATTATGAAGGTCACGTTCGGTCATCAGTTTAGTCCATGCCACTCCTCTAAGGGCGGCCGGCCTAACAGACCGAGAGGTGTTTTGCAAACTAAGTTGAGTTTGGCACGTAGCGTTAATGTCCCCACAGATCAAAAGGTAAGGCGTTTGATGGATCGCCAGTGCATCGTTGATTGCTTCTTGTATCATATCCAAGTATAGACGGTCACTGATGGTCGCCGGATTCCAGTACGTGTTTACAATAATGACTGGGGATTTGTTACCTGGTTTTTCGTTTCCGTCTTGGTGCGCCCATCTAGCTTTTACCAGGAGTAGAGATTGGTTACTGATGAGGGTCTCTTCAAGGGTGAAGCTGCATCCGTGTCGGCAAGCTGTTAAAATAGCTGTTAAGATCCCCAAAGAAGGACGCCCCAGCTGCCCCTTTTTTGCTGGTGATAATGCAATTTCGTAACCCTCTAACATAGGTGCTTCGGTATATCTTATTCTCACAAAAACTGGAGCATCACTTTGTAGCCTAAAATTCTAATACATCTTATGAACTCAATTAAATTCAACATACAAAAAAAGTGTGTATACATTAATACATTAAAAACGAAACGTGACCAACACAATTCACTGTCGTGACACTTAGTCCTATAGATTAATTACCTTTCAGGAAAGATATGATCTGAATTTGATCCATTCTAATATACATTTGTACAGCCCACCTATATCGCTTTATTCAGGTAAACTATCACTAAAGCATTCACATCTGTGGCGTAAATCCCTGCAGCATCCACCTGACAACAGTTAACATTCCCCTTTAGGCCAGGGCTATGTGGGAGTATTTGTGCCTATTCACTGATATACATCTCTGCATCTTCTGTCAGATACAGGGCAACATTCCCTCATTTGTCACAATGTTCTATGACCTTACAGAAGTGTACTAAACGGCCTACATTTTGTACACCTCTGCCCTTAAACAGAGGTTTAAGCCATTTCTCTCTTGCCTTTATGTAAAGGGGGCACAACAGTAAGACAGTAGGACGTGGGGTTACAGTTACATCATAAGCTCAACAATATTGTCACTTAGAAGACACTCCCCCCATCTTGAAGTAAAGGCTTGAACATGGAGTATGCCTAGCCTTAGCTTTAATAGGTGGGAGTGATCCTTGACCTCCAAAAGATCAAGATAATCCTCGAAGCATGCTAGAAACTTGAACCCCAAATACTCTCTTGACATGCATGCACCAGCTCTGATCATCCAGGTCACAAAAAAACCCACTCATTTTAGGCCTCTTTCAGTAGAACCTTACCATGCATTCTTTAACACTGTGATGTTTTGAAGCAGTGATCCTGATGTTCCGGTCAAAGCAGTGGTTCAAGGTTGACCTGGGTTGAATCATTTTGTAACTGATAGTTTGAGTCAATGAGTGACACTCCAACAGGTTGAGTCAGTTCCAGTGATGACTGGTTCATTCGAGCCGAGCAGGTGATGGGCTGTGCATGGAGATGGGGTGTCAACCTGGTTCTCGAGTTCCCAGGCAAGGGAGGCTGGACCACCGATTCAGGAATCCTTCACCATGATGAGGTCATGCATAAAGGTCAAGCAGTGTGGCTAGCACAGATGCAGGTCTTGTTCCAGCAGCAGGTCAACCCCACTGTGTCCTTGGGGTTGGGTAGGGAACAGAACTAACCTCTGCATTGGACTCCCTAGTGGAGGGCTGTGGAAAGACAAATCTACCAACAGAGTTCTAATGAATTCTTTCTTAGGTGTTTGTTACAAAATGAATCAGAGAAGCAGTGTGAGACCCCTTCTTTTAGAGGCAGAATCCCACAGGTGATTGGACTGAATCAAGCCTGCTTTAGGGGTCCACTCCCTGTCCTTGGAAAAAGTCGACTTTGCCTTCACATCATACCCACAGCGCTTTGTGATAAAGGAAGTGGAGGGGAAAGGAAGGAAAAGAGATATATAGAGAAAACAAGATGGTGGAATCGTCCATCAGCTATCTGAGGTCTCCCTGCCTACACTAACTCTGCCACATTCCTTGCCCCTTCCCTTGACAATATCATCAAAAGCACTTTTTTTATGCAGCACCCTGGTGTGAAGCTTGTCCTTGGGGATGGGCACAACCTTTGATTGCTGTTCCCCAGGCAGCTCCTGTAGAGACTGGCTCACTGGAGAGGCACAGCCATCCAGTCTCTTGCCCTGTCACTTGTCAGGGCCAGGATGTCTAACCAGAATACACATTGGGCCTAATTTGTGCAATTTGTAGCGGGGTGCAAAGTGACCTTGCACTGGTGCAAAGTGACTTTGCACTGCCAACAAACACCATGATTCACAAAGTGGTGCAAAGTGTTTTTCTGCTGCAAGTACTCTTTGGACCACACTAAATGGGCCTAATTCACGGTGCAAAGAGAACTGACTTTGCACAGCAGAAATACACCATGCCCCATGCTGCGAATCAGGGTGTGTGTTGGCAGTGTAAAGTCACTTTGAACCAGTGCAAAGACACTTTGCACTGTGCTATACATTCCATGAATTAGGCCCATAATCCTTGCACAGTTCTGACATATGTATGGTGACAGATTGATGTGGCTTGAGTAAGCATGAGAGATACTAGCCATCATACCTTAAACTCATGTATGGCATATATTTAAAGTTTTACAATTGCCAGTGGGTCAGTAACCCTCATAGTTATGTGGTTTTGGGAACAGCACCTGTGACCCCTGAACCTGCTCTGTGCCAATGGAGAGCAGGTGCTGCAGGGCAGAGTGCTGATGCAGAAGGGCACAAGTGTTCACTATGCTTTTGATCTGGATCTTAGGAAAGGGGGACAAGGTTGGCAGGTCACTGTTCCTGAGATAGACTTTTTTGCAACATTTAATTATTAAAAATGCAAAAGCCAGGGCTTTCACACCCTTGTCAGATGGAAAATGCTCATACGCGTGGGCACACGTTCAAATCCCAGCAGGTCAACAAACTCTTCACCCATCCTAGATTTAGAAAATGAATACCATTACGCTGGTAAACAATATCGATCTGTTATCTGTCCATAGTGCCAAAAAACATCCATAGGCTTGCGCATGAATGCTACAACTGTGCTTATAATATATGTAATGCCAAATTGGGGAACATTGAAGTAGCATTTTATTACTTATGAGATGTGAGCAAAAATGTTCTCGTGTGGTTATTGTTGTGTAGCTGAGGTTGTTAATTCCTTTTTCACACGCAGAGGCAGTAGAGAGGGGTTAGAGACTGAAGATATTCACAGATATGCCACCTTCCTGATTGTTTACGTGTGTGGTAAGTGGGGTCGCTTTTATTCATATCTGCCATTTTCTGTAGTGAGGGTCAGGTTGGCAATTCGACTCTTCCAGCATTATCTAAGTGAGGTCAAAATCTTTTTTTTGTTCAGGACTCTCATAAGAAAATAAATTGCGATGTGGATGTTTCAATATAAAATACAGCCAAAGCTATTTGTTCTCCACATGAGATTGTTGTGTGTGTGGTGGTGCCTATTCTGGCATTGTGAGTTGCCTGTACTCGTTGTGTGAAAGGTATCTCAAACGTGGGGTTTTGCACATAGTATAGTGTGATGTGTTTGCGGTTCAAATAGTATAACGTGTTTGGGGTTGGCTGGAGAACGAATACACAATTCTGGATGTGATGGGTTGAGAGGTGCATAGGTGTGACAGTAATGGACAATATCGCCATAGTCTTGGTTTCAATCCAATGGCTACCAACTGATCTAAGAATACATGGGGAAGGCCACCTGCATCACACACAAATGCTATTGGAAGAATGTGCCGAAGTACCTACCTATCTAATGGCCTGCCAAACTAACACCCTGCGAGACAACTTAGACCATCCAGGCCTTCAAACCTGGAATTCCGTCCCTTCAACTAACTGGCAGCAGTCCAATCCTACGAGTTGTGGAAAATTCTTCCAAGTCACTTTAAAGTCCAGGATTGCCTTGGATCTTTCAAGAAGTCTCTGAAAGCGAATATCCTGGGACAAACTTCAGGCTAATTGGTCAGGGATCCCTTGCGACATTGGCACAACCCCCTCTCCACTGCTTCTACAACCCCACTCGTTGTCTTGTCAATGCTGCTACCTTTTTAGACTCCTCTCGTGTGGAATTTTCCCAGGAATGGGTTCTTCTGGTACTACTGAGAAAGGTGTTTATTCTGTTGTACCACCTTTTGCCTCCTTATGCTCCCCTATCTTAACCAGCCCTTGTGCCAAGAAGTGAATTGTACTCGCATAGGGTGCATTAGAAATCAGAATATACAAAATAAAACATAAACACTCCTCATTATGAGTATGCCGGTCCGATAACAACGGTGCCCGTAAGCTACTGGCACCGTTGTTACAAGACCGGCATACTCTGAGTTCTGCTTGCGGGTGCCTTTCTGCCCACCTGGTCTGACCTGGCGGGCAGAAAGACACCCGCGCAGACTTTGACGGATGCACCGCCACTGTTGCACACAGTGCCGGTGCATCCGTCCTCCCCATTCCCATTGAGTCCTATGGGACTCAATGGGAATGGGGAGTAATTTTTCCAACCGCCTGGCTATAGGGAATTACCGGGACCGTCAGGGCTGTAATGCCCCGGTTATTCGCCATTGCCAGCCGCTGGGAAAAAAACTACTCCGGCGGCAGCCATGCCGTTTTTACCGGCACGGCTACCACCAGGTTTGTAATGAGGCCCTCTATGTGGTTTGTCTTTGCATATTGACATTAAACATATAGAATTGGTGGCATCGGAAAATGAAGTGATTTGACCATAATAGCGATTTTAATAATATTCCGATTCAAGAAAGAGCTAAAATCCTAAAGAAGTAAAAAGGCACGTAGGTAAATTGTGCTGCTAATGCTCCATGGCACTAATTGCATTGCCTCAAAAGACAGTCAGCTCTACATGTCTTTGAACCTGAAACCTTCTGAAACAGATTCCGAAAGCAAGCACGCCAACACCCTGAGCTACCTTGTTCCTTTTACATTTGAAAGCTGTCAGCAGATTCAACAATGTCAGTGAGGTTCCCAGTATTTTTATTCGCCATTGAAAGCCTGAGAGCGTGTGATTTATCGGGTGTTGTTGACTTTGCGAGCTCTCCTATTGTTCGGCAGTAATTGTGCTTTGGGCTGCCAAGTTCACCACGCTATTAAGCCTTTCTTTCATTTCTGAAACGTATTAAGGATGTATGCGGGCCCACAAAGAGCCATAATACGTAGGTGAGACACGGGGACTGTTTTACCAGATAACAATCCTCGGATCGCCTTTGATTTATCTGGCATTCGAGCAGTAATATTAACCAACCCCCTGCTTGCTCTCCAAGCCACAGCTGTGCATTTGGCTTCAGGCAACGGGGAGGTTTTAACAATGGCTCCCCAGCCTCCCCGATGCACAACATATCCATCTAACACGCATTTCCACCTTGCTTCCCTATTTCAAGCCATTTTTCAATTCACGGCATATACAGGCAGCAGCAGTCGATAAAGTAGGCCACCCTGTCGATGTTTACATTAATCCTCATTATTCACGGGGATTTTCATCACTGAATAATCCAAACATTTGGTAAATCTTAATTATAATAACAACATTCTCTGCTTAAAGTTCCATTCACTCATGACTCATCTGGGAACACGGATAGCAATTTAAAGTCCACAAAGAGGCATTGCTTAATTTAGACAAGTAGAAAAACAGCTAGGGTACAGTTAACGTATTTTATTTATGATGCCATGCCGTGCAAACAAATAATATACATTGTTTCTCCTACCTTGCTTTTAATATTATATCCATTTCACCCTCTGTATATTATGGTGGGTTTAAAAAAGACAAGAAAAAGTAACCACACCTACCTGTAATGTGAGAGTAAGAGATGACATTTCAGCTAAAGCACAAGCACCACAGATGTGCCCCAAAACCTACTGGCCGTCATTGCAATTTCACTTCCAGATCAGAGCTTTAAAGAAAATTAGCTAAAAAGGCTTGCTTTTTGCTCCATACGAGGACATTGTTATTGTCTTACAGGGCAGTGCTGTTTTATACATAACTTTACTACTCCAAGACAGATAGTTCTGAAGGATGCAAAAACGGACCATATGTGCTCTTCGTCCTTAAGGGGATCATCACAGTGGCGTAGGTTGACATGCTTGGGTATCGAACCATTGGGGCATGTTTACCATTCACCATACGACAAGGTTTCAAGTGAAAATTAAATAGGAGCATGGTGAGGTGGGTAAGAGACTAAAAGAAGGTGGACATGAAGGGAGACTGACGGACAAGCCAATTGTTTATTTTGCCCACCAGGATAGATACATAGGTTTTGACTAGGGACAAGCTAGTACTCAATTTGAATTTACCCCAATAGCCACCAAATAAAGGTTGGAAATAGTAATCTTGGGGCCAGATTACAGAATCTTTGCACTGATGCAAGTGCAAAGTTGCACTGTATTAGTACTGGGGCAAAGTTTGCACTATTTTCAAAAACACTGGGAAATATTAGAAAACCATTGCACCATGACAAGTGCAGCTTGTCATATTAAAAGCACCAGGGCAAATTGTGTCTAAGTGCAAAAAATATACATTTTAGCATCAGGGCAAAGCTTGCCCTAGTGCTAATACCATTCCATATTAGCACTGGGGCAAACCTTGCCCTGATGCAGAAATGTAGTGACAATGCATCTTTTTTGCACTATGGCAATTTTTGTTCTGGTGCTTATAATATGCCAAACTGTGTCATTATGAAATGTTTTTCAAATCTGTCCCAGTGTTTTTAAAAATAGGGCAAACTTTGCCCTAGTGCTAATACCGGCACACACTTTATGTAATCTGGCCCCACAGTACATACCGGTGGACCTTAATGATTGGGCTCCAGTCTAAACATTTCTTTTGTTCAGTCCATATTTTGATGATGATTATGGCACTACCTTTTGGGGGTGAAGGAAGCCATCATAATGTTAGCAAGGACACCTGTTGGACGATTTGTAAGAGTAGTCTGAAAAACCGAGGAGGTGCCCTAAGGATGGATAAAACATTGGCCCTCATTACAAGTTTTCCTGTACAGTAACAATGGTACCAGTAAGCTTGCCGGTACCGTTGTTACCGTACCAGCAAATTACGAGTTCTGCTTGCGGGTGCCTTCCCGCCCGCCAGGACTGACCTGCTAGGTGGACCGGCACCCGCGAGTAGACCATGCCAGATGCACCGGCACCATTAAAAATGGAGCCGGTGCATCCGGCCTCCCCATTCCCATTCGAGCCCTATGTAGCATTTTTTACCGGTGCCTGAGTAAGGGCAAATACCGGGTCTGGCAGAACCGTAATGACCCGGTAATTGCCCATTCCCAGGCGTCGGTAAAAAACAACTACTGCAGAAGTCGTAATGCAGCCCATTATCTGGAAGAGATAATGTCTAAACAAACAGAAGTATTCATTGCCATGAGAGGTTTGGTTTATTCCATGTGATTTGGCTTTCTTTTCTATTTTCAAAATGTTTTGAAAAATGGGTTAATTGGCAAAGGAACAGTATTTTTCAACTCACGTGTGGGCTGAAGCAAGTTTCTTGAAGAGTTGACCAGTAATGTCAAATTTACAGATGCAATAATTGACACTTGGTCACAGCAGTGTTGATACATTTTGGGATATTGGGCCCACAGTTACCTATTTTGTAAGCTCATTGAAGGGAACAAAACTAACCATAACATGTTATGTTATGTTATCTTATGTTATTGAAATTTATAGAGCACACGCCCCAACTGAAGGTATCATGGTGCTAGGAGAGAGGTGGAGAAAGAGAGCCAGCAGGGAGCCAAGAACTTATTTAAAACAGTAATGTTTGCAGGTTGTACCGGAAAGTGAGATGGTCGATAGTCTCTTGCAAGGATAGAGGCAGATTATTCCATTCCTTAGCCTCTGCTACCGAGAATGCACGGCCACCTTTGCGAGCAAATCTATAGCGGGCACCAACAGTTGACAAGTCCCTTGAGAACAGAGGGCACGAGTGGGTTGATAGCGGGTAAATTTAGCCTGCAAATATTCAGCTTCAACCCCGCAGAAGGCCCTGTGCACCATGCACATTGATTTAAACACAATTCGCTGGGCAACTGCCGCAACAAAGGGGTCATGTGGGCACCAAAAGAGGGATGGAGAATGGATCTGGCCGCAGCATTCTGCAGAAGTTGAAGCCGTGCTGTCAGGTGGGTGGGTTGTGCCAAATAGAGTGAATTGCAATAATCCAGCTACTCAGCACCAGAGCCGCGACCACGGGAGCCTGGTTGATGGCCGGGATAAACAGAAGATTCTTGCGTAGGATCCTAAGCTTAAAATAGCCGGATTTACATACCGCACTGACCTGTTAATCCATACTCAGTGCGGCAGAGATCCGAACGCCGAGGTTGCATACTGATGATACTGGTAAAGGAAGGGGACCAAGCGAAGGGGGCCAAAACTCAATAGTCCAGAAGGATTGTGGATTGGACGTGCCTACAACAAGAACCTCGGTTTTACCACCATTAATTTTCAACCAGTTTTGTGACATCCATATACCTAACTCCTCAAGGCAACACTTCAGGCGAGATGCCGTTTCGGTTTTAGTTAGGTCAAGGCGGACCAGAATCTGGGTATCATCCACATAGGAATAGAAACGGAACCCATGAGAGGCGATGAGGAACAGGAGATATCGTATATAGATATTAAATAGGATAGGGGATAGAGCTGATCCCTGAGGGACGCCACATGATAGGTGAACTGGGACAGAACAGAAAGGGGGAAGAGATACAGATTGTGAATGATCTGCCAGGAATGCACAGAGCCATTTTAGCACTTGGCCATCAATCCCAGCCTCAGAGAGCCAGGAGATAAGAAGGACATGGTCAACGGTGTTGAAGGCAGCCGAGATATCTAATAACGGGACTGTCTCAACACTGCCCTGATCAGCCAAGCACAGCAGGTCGTCCATGACTAAGTTGAGTATTGACTCAGTGCCTCTGCCAGGCCGAAAACCAGATTGAATGGGGTCGAGAAAATGGGAGGATTCCAGGAAAGCCGAGCGAAGGGGAGACACCAGCGCCTTCACAACCTTCATCAAGAATGGGAAGAGAGAGAGAGATTGGGCGGTAGTTAGCCAGCACCTCGGGGTCGAGTGAGGGCCTTTTTAGCAATGGAATGACTAGAGCGTGTTTTAGAGAGCCTGGTATCACCCCTGTCGTGAAGGAGATGTTGACGGCAGAGGTAATAGAATTGATTATATCAGGTGATGATTCCTGCAAAAGGGCAAGAGGTATGGCATCATCTGGGGAAGCAGATTTAAGTTTTAAAATAGCAGCTAGTACATCTGCATTGGAGAAGTAGGGAAAAGTGGACTAGGATCCTGTCATAGGAGGAGGTATGGTCGCTGTGGAGACCTTCGTAATTAGCTGGGAGTCAGCTTTTATAGTATCGCGGATGGTAGTATTTTTTTCCGCAAAGAAAGTGGAGATAGCATTGCATAGCTTCGGAGAAGGAGAGCTGCATTGTGTCCAGTTTTAACATGTTAGGATGTCATGGATATAAGGGGGCATATGATCAAGCAATACACACTGTGTGAAACAGAAAGTGGGTGTCCCACTGGTGACACAACAGTGTAAAGACTTTGGGCCTCATTATACGTTTGGTGGTATTTTGGCAGAAATTATGTCAAAATACCAACAAAGGGATTTGCTTTTAACGACCATTTGCAAACCGGTGATAATTCGGCAAGATTATAAATGGTGTAATGTGGTGTTAATCCCCATTTATTGGAGTCCATAAAAATCCATAGGCATTTCGCCAGAATTATCACCAGCAGTAATTCCAGTGTTGGTTATTCAACCTATTTGCCTGTTTTTGGGCACTCCACCTTACCTCTAAACCCATAGTTCAGCGGTGCAGTAATGCAACAGTAATGCACCAAATTCATAATGAGCATCAATGCGTCTGAATATACAAAGTTTCAAAAATAGGCTTAAGGCACAGCAATCCACACGGCACACATACAATAGACCATACCATATGCCTGCCAATCAGTTCTGGAACATTTGAAGTGCAAGTTAACGGTAGCATATGTGCAGTATTGTACGCTACATATACGTGTAAGTATCTCAAATACACCTGCGAGACAACAGCTTCACATTCTACAATTTTGGCATGGCATACCTGGGCATCTTAATTGCACGGGACTTACTCTAGGTAGGTCACTACAGATTTGTATACTCATACTCACCATATTTTCAAATACACTTGTATTCACTGTGCATAAACATAGATGTATATCTTTTTATAGAAAATATTTAATACGTGCATAGAAGAAAAAATGCACCCCCCGTGTATTCATGGAATCCACTGCGCAAAGTAAACGTATTCGCAAGTTGCGCCCGAACGCCCCGGACAAGCCCTCACAGCAAGCATAAACAGCCAGAACAGCTACATTTGCGTGCTCTCCTGAGAGCGAATACATGCACCCTTCAAACAATGTATGAGGTCCCCCACAAGCAGGGCACCCCGACAACACGCACATGAAAAATCCTTCGGATGGCACAAAGATTGAGGGATTTGCATGGCCATTACTATGCCAAGAGGCTGCGCAGGTAGTTTATGAATATGTGTTGTTTGGCGGAATTGTAGTTGTGTAAAAGATTGCCTGTGGGACGTCTCTGAGAACACCCACTTTTTTGCATGTTCTTCAACTATTTTCTTTGTTCCACCCCCTTCCCAGCCCTCTGCACAAGATAGACACATGGTCTGCATGGTGTATCGTGCAAGACGTTTGACGATTTGCAGAGACATGCCATGCCTGCGCAAACTCCACGCAAGTCCAGGAAAAGTCCTGCACAGTCGATTCCATGAATGGACGAACAGGGTATGCACGCAGAATGGCAGGCACATTGTCGATTTTACATGCAAATAATTCCATGAATCGTCCCCTCAATGTACTTAATAAAAAAAGTTTCTTATTGCATATCTTTGTAAAAGATCTCAACATGATTCAGTTCCTGATAATTTCCTACAGAACCTTCATCAGGATAATAGCCCTTAAACCTTCATTTCAATTCAATCACAGGAGTGTTCTAATGGGTAAGTGAATATTCATCTGCTTTGCACACATACATAATTCACACTTGCTTGTACTGGATTCAGAAACACATTATTTTGTGAAGAAATCTGTAGGTGAGGATACATGTATGCAAAATTTTACTATTTCAATGTATAGTTATGACTACTAATACAGAGATTGTGTGACCAGGTTATAATTACCTTTTCCAGGTTGAATTACCAGGAAGACATCTATGTTAGATGCGTGGGAGATTATTCACCTGTTAATAATCACAAGAGCTACCATTAGTTTTCAAATGTTGGTGATGTGACGTTGCTAGCACATCCAGAATAACAGTCAATTATTTACATTGAGTTTCATTTTCCTCATTCTTATGCTTAGATGTTCTTTTCTTAACAAATGTAATGTATTTGTATTTATTATGTTTTTTGAAAGATTAAAAAAAAACACATGCCACTAGAGTCTGTACAACACATTACGTCCTTCGCTTACTCAAGCTGCATGTTGTTCTAAAGGGAACAATATGCCGTGCAGGACACTGCATTGGTCTCGCATAGCGTCAGGCTTGTAATCGAGGCAGCTCATCCACAATTACATTCCTGTCCTTTATTGTATAACTCCATATCCTAGTGTGCGGACTGGCAGTTAACTCTTCATTTTACCCGGTGCTTCAATTTATGCCTGCTTTTTCTCACTCCTCACCTTACACAACTAGACCTCCCTCCCTCTTATGTCCTAAACACTACTATGTTATGACATGGTATGATATGGCATTTATAACGCACCTAAACACAAGTGTTTCAAGGTGCGACGAGGCAAGGGAAGGGGAACAGAGGGAAGACAGAGACAAACGATCTGTTGGGTGGTGGAAAAAGTGAAAGGCGGGGCGGATATCCAACACAGTCTCCTAAAAAAAGAATTCAGATGGATCCACCGCCTAGACACGTACCACCATGGCCTGAATGAGATTTTTCAGCCCCTCATGTAAGCAATAACATCGATGAGGAGTCTGCTGTACTGCAACTCACTATGTACTTGCTTGGTACAACCACCCAACAAAAGACCAAACCCCCCCAAAACAACCCAATCCCCCCCCCCAACCTCTCGGCACACCCTCGGACATTGTGCAGCATCGTACTGCACCTTGCCACCAACGTGCTCTTTCAGCCACTGTGGCCCTGCAACTCATTAGCCACACCCCTCTTTGGGGCATTGATACCCTACACATGAGGTCCTAGGCCAATGTGCCCTGCGACAACAAACGACTCCTGTAGGTCCCACTCATTTCGTGTTGGAAACCCCCCCTTTTTTCAATACCCTCCTCCTTACCCTAATCAGTTTGGAGGAACGAAGCGACATGGCTCCATGAGCAGCTGTCCAGCGGCTGCAGCTTTTGCGCAGCCTCTGGGTCCCTATGGTTACCATCCGTCAACAAACGAGAACGCCCCCCCTTACCCCGCTTGACACCGCTTCCGTGTCTGCAGGGGATTGGCTAGCGTCACCTAGCCTTGAGCTCCGCGCACGCGCGGTTGCCATGGACGCCGTCTTTCCACATACGGCAGTCGGCGCCTGCACCACCATTAGCAACTCTCACTCGCGGCCTCCGCCAGCCAGAGAGCGATCGTCCATGCTTGCGGCTGGATCGTCTGAGCACCATACCAAGGTATTCTTACCGCTCAGCTTCGTTTCTGTCTGTCTGTCTGTGAAGCAACACACATCGGATGTATCGAATGGTCTGACAGCACTGTTCTTCTCAGTTCAAATCTGCACATTTGAGCACAGGGTCACGCACGTTTGGCATGCAAGCATCATGAGCACCCAAGGGGACAGTTCAATTCCCTTCTCTGCACACCACGACATGAACGCCATTAGTGCCTTTGAATAGCCATTCACTGTCAAGATAACCGTGGTGATTTTTCTCACTCTGTTTTTTCATGTCTTCTTCACATAGCATGGACACCACATGTAACTCACACATTAATCATTTAGTGTGTAAGCCAGCCCTGGTTTCCCCACCTCATCTTGGGTTTTTCTTCTCCATCTCTGTCCCAGTTCTTCTAGGACTTTTTCCGGCAAATATGCCAGATGATTACGAAGACACTCTACGCTTCAATCCCAATGTACCCATCATTCAGTGAATCATCACTTTTCTACCTGCGGGTAATTTCCTTCTGTACCAGATTCACTGCCTAATGGTCTTTGCCCGCAAGGTACTGTAGTTAGCAGTTAGTGACCTTTGCATGATCTAAGATGTGCTCAGCCTTCTGTCTGCACCAGTGCTTCAATTCCTCAAACAATTTGTTTTACAGGTTCGGGCATGCGTACATATCTGTTTCTGATTCACCTCATGTGGGATTTCATGCCAGATATTGGTCCACTCTATTTACTCCTCCAGCTCCTTCGTTGCCTCATTCATCTTGTGGTAGTGGGGGCATACTGCCTTTGCAATGTTTGCATCTCTTCGGTGCAGAGTCTCATACCCCTCCCCCCCCCCACAAGCACTATGTTCATGGGGGGGGGGGTGTTGTTGCAAAGCGTGAGGCTGGGTGTGCTGGATATTCCTATGCTTTCAGCAATCGGTGGCCACAACTTGCAGTGTGTTTGGAGAACTTTTCATTGAATGCACATGAGGGCCAGGCTACTTCATGCGTTGAGCAGCGTGACATGGCATATGGTCAAGATACATGCAAAGTGTGTGTGCGTACACTGAACATTTCTGCAGTGACATTTCATGCATTCATACTGGTAACTATCAGCACACTTTTTGTGCACGGGTTCCTGGAAGTAACATGTCACCAAAGGATCTGCAAAGCATCTGCAACATGTTGGATGCCCATGTTAGTCTTCTGCTCTGTTGTGGCTTTTTTGCATGTGCAATGTACTCAGTTGTGATGGCAGTAATGGTTGGAGATGCATGTGTGCATGCTGCATTGTGCGGAGTGCGTTCATGTTGCTTGTGGGCTTCGTAGCTGCATGTGTGTTCTTGTGCTATCTCTACAGCTACATGGTGTGTCCCACAGGTGTTGACCGACATTAGATTAGTGTGCAGGGGTCTTGTGTTGTACCATTCTGATGATTGCCTTACACATGTCATATTGTGTGGCTGGTTACATTCACATCTCAGGCTACACGGGGATGCCACAGATGCATGACACATCTCATAATTGATATCTATAGCACAGGTCTATTGAATGTTGAGTGTTCTATGTTCACTAGCAGAAATGTATGAGAAGCAGACAGTTAATGTTGCACGCTCATCCCTCTAGTGTGCTGGATTGTAGGTGTGGGCGCACACCATCATGTTGCTGTATGTTCAGTACACACATTGCCATATTGTGTAAGATGCAGTAGGTCAGTGTTACCTGGAACATCTCTTAGGGTTGGTAAAACAGCAGCACGCCACTGTCATCAAGACAACAAGAGCTGGATTTCAAAATTCTAATAGCAAACTCAATGACTCATCGCATTTGCGGTAGAACAGAGTGGTACCGCCTCTCGCCAGAAGTTGCCACCTTTCAAATGGGTATCATCTGGTGCTCACATAAAGGGTATCTAGTATCTCCCTTCTGACAGAGCATTGCATTCTATTGGATGACACAGTGTGATATCTTTGTGTTTATATGTTATGTTTGTGTAGATTATGTATTTATGTGCGTTACGAACCCATATGGGCATGCCTTGAGCACATGTGTGTGTGTGTGTGTATCGGGTGCTTATTTGTGTGGCGTATAAGGCATTTGGGGATTTACCCATATGAGCCACACGTCATTGTACTGCCCTACCTTGAGGTGTGCTGCCACCACAGCCTGGCTAAACATTTGGGTGATGTGAGTTGATCCAGTGTACCTTGGAAAACATTCAGTAACCATGTCTTGGCATTGAAGATGGCTTGCATGTTGACTGCGTGCCAATGATGTCTGCTGTGATACAGAAATTCTGTTAGATGGGGTGTTTTTAGTCTATTGCCTCGAACACTCCGGAGAAGCATACTATGTTGTAACATTTGTCAGCTGTGCATTGCATTTGAATCTGGGTGTCTGGCTTGTATATGTGATGTTGGGAATGTGCAATGATGCAGTCTATAGAATGGCTTAGGCTTCGTGATTGGCTTGATTGTGAGATGCACATCACTATTCTCCAGGAAGTGCAAGGTTATCAGCAGCTTGCCATGCACAGAATGGCTCTCCTGGGCTGCACCGATGCCTGCAACTCTGGACCCCACTCATCTACTGTTTATAGAGCTCCGTGAGGAGGGAAGCAATGTATGCATACTACCTTGACATCAGGCATTCTGGAGAGGCTTCTTCTCTGGTGGTAGACGTGGGCATGACTGCTCCTGCAATGGCGTTTTCCAAATATGAGGAAACCCACAGCTGCACATGCTTATAGCTGGAGTTGGCTTGCTGCATTGCTTTTAGGGCGTTGACGTCCACAATGCATCGGTGGAACTCATGCCTGCCTAAAGATGTGGGCTTAAGCTTGCTGAATTGCTTTCTGAAGCTGGCTGGCTGCTCTGTTGTTGCTGTGTGACATGGGTTTATGATGCGTGCATCAGCACTCCCACCATTTCAGTGGTTATGGCTATTTTGGATGGTTTTCTTCTTGTTTAGCACGGTTCTTCATTTCTTCAACCATTGTGTTCATTGTATTCTTCTGGTGCACATAATCCTACATGCAATTAATGCATGTTAGCTGCACACTGCCCATGTGCCAGATGTATGCCACTTACAAGCTGACATCTGTCAAGGTTGCACTTTTGAGAATTGTCAAATCGTTCATCCTTCAAATTACGCATTCATATCTTCCACTTCCTCTTACTAGATTCAGGTCCTTGATATGTGCGCTCAATAATCAGTTTTACATCAGCTGGCAAATAAATAGTAATAGAAATCAATAGTAATAGCAATTTCAATTTGTAATCTGTTGGTTTAGGTGGATATTCAGTGTGCGTCTTATCCCTGAGCAAAATCATCAGAGCAGCCTTCAGCAGGTGCAAATCTGTGATTTTCGTAATGAGAAGATTATCAGATGACTCTGTGCCCCCAGGTATACTCCATTCCAGTCCCGATCTTTGCTTTTACCTTAGTTTTATTTTACTCCATGGGTATTCAATTGAGCTGACCTAAAACTAAACATCCCATCATGGAATTGATGGAGAAATGAAAGTTCAAGACTGGAGCACGGTATCCTCAATAGCTTGGATTTATCTGGTAACCATACCTCAAGGTCACCCTAATAATCATCAAAAAGTCCACAAAGCAGATAACCAAATGAAATGTGCAATTGGTGGCTACTAACCAACAATCCAGATAAATGCAAACCAACAATCCAGATAAATGCAAGGCCCTTCATATCAAACTTAATTTTCAAATGTAATACATCCATGTAAGAACTGAAAAATGTTGTAGTAAGAATACTGCATGTCTTTCGTCGAAAACCAGAGACTAGATCGTGAGATTGAATATGTGGGACAGGCGATATGGAATCACTGCAACGGTTGTATTAATTTTTCCATTAGATTAAGATTTGCACCACATCAGGCTTGTTCCATTTTTAAAAGGAACTAATGCTACATTGCTGTCTAAAGCCCTGAATTTGTGTTACGCACCTCTGCAAGACCCGTCTAACAGTCTTTCAAGGTTCTTGAATTGGCCATGGAAAATGCACAAAACATCTGAAACAGGCAATATAGAGAGACATGATGTAGAGAGATATTCTCTGTAACCTAAGCCTAAGGCCTACATCTATTGCTTGCGTCCAGTTACCCACGGGTTTGGTGCACCATACAAATAAACAAGCAAACAAACAAACAAACACGTGGTTTTGATATAAAGATGGTTTTGGAATTTCATGCACAATGATATTCTAGTTCGGTGCAACCAACCTGACTGCAACTGTGAGATATCTCACTGGAGCATATTCCAATCCGTACATTGGTAAGAAAATACAAATGATTTAAATCGGCCAGCTGACTTGTATATTTATAATTTCAATGACCTTGTATATTATGATTGAAGATTGCTGTATGTATAATTAGATCTAACTTAATGTATATGAGGGTGCTCTCAATCTTCCATGAAGGTCTATTATCGGGGAGCTTGAGTCTTTAACCTTTGTGTACTCAATTGTAATAATTGTGTGTCCCTTTTTATGTTTTTATCTGTTTTTATGCTTTATGGACGGTTGCATTCTGAAATTAGCATCAAAATCAATATCTGCTAAACGAATAAAGCTGGATCCAACTTCTGTTTCCCACAATGCATTGCTAAGCGTCCCAATATAGGCCTGAGTCCAGGTCAATGTTCTTTTCATTATGTGCATGACCCAGCCCAGACTTGGCCTAGATGGCACCCGCTAGTACAGTGATTCGTACATCTCAAGCGGGTTGGCATCCTCACCACCTCAATGCTAATATAAGTCCCCAGACTCGATGTAGCGACCATGTAAGGTGAACACTTCTCAACTGCAGGCCCAGCATTGTAGGATGGACAACGATCACACGATAAAAAAAAACAATGCTAATTTCAGATAAATGTTAACATTGTATTTATGCTAACTATGTTTAACTGTAATGTTCCTTTTATGTTAACTCAGCTTGAGACCTTTGAATGCCAACCACTATTCTCCACAGGGGCCACGGCTGACAGACATATAATGATTTCCAATGGCAATTACGGTTTATATGTACATCAGTAGGTACAACTGTCCCATGCATTTACTACGTTAATATATATTTCCCAAATGCAGCCAATGGGTTTAAAAACTGTGGGCCCGATTCATGGAATATTTGCACGGTTCAAAGTGAATTTGCACTGCTGAAAACAGGCAAATACATTTACAGTGTAGCTCTAAATTAAATCCGAAATAGTTGCAACTGTTAAGTCATCCTTCTGTGAAAACTGACATTTATACGATAATTGTTTACATTTTTGCAAAGTAAGTATTCACCAAATGGCGCTAGCTTTCTCAACGTCATCCGTTGTGTGGGGTCCATTTTAAATTGACATTGTGTCCGCCCTTTCACGGCGGTCATGTGTCATTTCCATTTTCGGGCTCTACTCGGTGTCATCCCCATCGCTGTTTTTACAAAATGGTGCTTTAGAGCCCATTCACAGTGAGGACGAGCTGAGAAACTGCCCATTGAAAAGACACATGTGAAATAGCTGTTTAATATCTTTCCCATTTCTGCGCTGTCCTTTCTTTGATCTTTTCCTCCCCAGGGGGGCATTTCTGTCTATGCCTGGCACACACAGTGCTTCATGCTGCACACCAATTGCTGGCACCTAATAGAAATGTTTTGCCTTATTGATGATACCAATTTATCATTTCGGTTTACTCAGATTTATTAATTTTGCTTACTTTGACTTTTGTAGCTTTTTATGGTTTGCATGGTCTATCAAGTCCCAGAATATCGCAGTCAAATATGTTTTGTGGTCTGGGCCTGTGTATTGCTGCCAACGTAAACGCTGCCTGTCACTACCCTTGGTGTACACCTGCCTTCCCCCACTGCTTCATTGTCATACTTGACACGTTCACCTCTGTATTTTCTTACTTAACCCTTTTCTTGCCAAGACGTCAATGCTATCGCTGCCATTTTCCATGTTGCTGCGCAACGCTGTGGCACTTTTTGAACTAAAGACAAAATGGAAGTGAATCTTTTTTAAAAGTTTGGCACATGAGTGTTGCTGAAATTGGATGTTACAAAATTGCTATTGTCCGTAAATCTACAGAGTATCTGCACTCTCTGGGAGGGGGGGCGTTAGACTGCGTTACCCAGGGCAGTGAAGGAGCTGCCCTGATGAAGACTTGAGAGCTTGTGTAACATATTGAGCACTGAACAGTGCTAGCTACAGATTAAGCAGGCTCCCAGGTTTGAACATTACCTCGATATATTTATCCCACCATTTGCCGTGACTTATTTTTGGAGTTTCGCCTTGGTACATTAAAGGTGCAGAAATCTACTAGTAGCCAAACCAGGATTCCACTATTTGACCTGTTTGCAGTTCCACTGTCGAAACTGTTACTCGTGTGTTGCTGCTTTGCAACGGTTATAGAAGTTTGAGAGCCAATTACCTCCTTCCCATGTTTAGAGCTGCTAACATCCACCTTACCCATGAAGCAATGATCTTCTGTATGGTGATATATGACCTTAATGTCGTCTTCCTTACTGCTGAATTCATCCACTCTGCCTAGTTGATAAGGAAGCACCAGATCCCCTAAACAACTGCCCGAACATTGCTATCAGTATTGGGCACTCTTTTGCTAATTGCGTCCTACTCTGTGTATATTTTGTGTCATTTCCTTGTATTTATACTTATTTTGTTCTTTTATGTTTCTAATTCTTTCATATGTGTTTCTGCCTTAGTTCGTGGATGGATTTGTGAATATTATTGTTTTTATAATCATGTGTTTCAGCTGAAGACCTGTGTTGAATAAAGATTTTATGAACTGAATTGTAGTGACATCTATCATAACCAAAAAATAAACGATTGTCTTTGGTTGCAGTAGATAGTAAATGTTTACATATTCAACGTCACCTTAGAAATGTGTTGCTGTGTTGCTATTGCATACTTTTGCGTGTTTCTGACATCAGCATTTGCAATTGATCGCCTCTGCTTTCAATGTAATGTTAACATTCTGAGATGTCCGAGGCATGGCTCGACAACATTTATTTCACTCTACTATTTTGTCTGAAGTATGTACCTGTATTACTTTAAATACTTTAATGACTGTTAGCACTTGTACTGATGTGAGCTTTACTGCTGCCCTTTAATTCTGGCATGATTTTGTTGTGGCATTTAAGGATACACTTGACATATGTGACCTAACATCCAGTGACTTTCTCACCGCTTTTTTGCGTGGCTGTTAATATCTGGCACTGATTCCCGACTCTCCTGACAATTCAACAAAAAGAAGTCAGAGTACCGGATTAGCTTGACACCAGAGTTTGGTTTCATGACACTTGTTTATCTTAATCTGTACATTATTTTGCAATTTGCCAAGACTTACTCCTATAAGAATGACCTGAGGAACTGTCTTGTATTAATAACCGTATGTTACTGAAGAAATACTAACCAAACCACGGCAACCCCAAATTGCTAAATGAACAAAGTAACCCTAACTTGAATGGAGAAACAATACACATTATAATGTAACAATGTAAATGTATCAAGAAAAATAATAGCGAACAGTTTGGCTATGCAAAAAAGTTACCATAAACATTGGATGAAACATAAAAGCCAACAAGAGGGACAAACAGGAGAACTATATACCAAACCTCCATCCTAACTTGTACCTTTCATGACTTCCTCAAACGGGCCTCGTCTAGCATAAGCAATGATTTAATCTATATCAAATGCACGATTACACATACCTACACACCTCATTCAAAACAAGTTATTCTGAAGGACACAGAAAAACAACCCTTGAAATGAGTTATTCTAACATTAGTCCTCGGTGGATGCTTCCACTGCTGGTCAGCAAACAATCACCCGAATCTCTTTTGTCTAGTAAATAGATCAGAGACAACTTACCTTGGGAGAGATTTCTGGGACCCATGCATGTTCAAAGGCTCTTGGCAAGGTGTCACAGTTGTCATTTTGGTGAGCTTTCATGGTAACACTGCTAGGATCCTCTAGGCCAGGGGTTTGCAACCTGTAGCTCTCCAGATATGTTGGATTACAATTCCCATAGTACCTTATCATTAACTATGCTGCAAAGTATTATGGGAGTTGTAGTCCAAAGCATCTGAATAGCAACCGGTTGCAGACCCTCTACCTAGGCCCTCTCCTACACTCCATGCCGCTCCCAAACCCCCCTACCCTGACATTGATTCCCCATTCCCACTCCCCTTGTAACTCTTCCTGGTTTCCATGCCTGTTCCTGTATTCTCCCACTATGCCGTCCTTCACAGAGAGAGTCTTTCTCCCTCAATTTAAGCAGATGTCTGTTTTTTGCCTGGCGTACACCTTGTTAAAACCGTTTCTCCAGCCCTCTCCTTACACACAATGTTTTCCTCCTTACCCACGCCTCATAAACGTCTGTTTGTCACAGTGGTTTGCTCAGAGATGCCCCCGTGATCCTCATTTTTTACATTACGGAAGGTTTTGGTAAACCATGGCAGTGTACCGTCTTACGCCCACATCTGCATGCTTGTGCTCCCGAGTGCCCTAAAGCACAATGGAGGACAAGATCATCTGGGTCGAGTTACATGTCTAGATCAGAATTTGGCGATGTGTAAGAGTGACCGAATACCTAGCATGCATTCAAGTAAGAACGTCTTACCAAAGATCCTGAAGAGAAAAGTATGGAATTCAGTGCCTTGATGTTGTGCAGGATACTTGATTTTAGGGACTTAAGATTGTAATTAATAGACATCTTTCACTGGGTGCCAGTTTATCTCTTTCAGTTTGAATCTCTCTCACTCTCTCTGTCTCCCCTCCCAAAAACCTCCCCCTCCCAACTTCTTTCCCTCCTCTTTCAGGGCCTATGTCACTATAAAATAAAGCTCATTTTTCCAACGGATGGATTTATTCATAAGAAAAAAACATAATTTAACAAATCCATTCTCTTTTTATGGTCCACAATTTAGCATTGAGTAGTTTGAGACTCTGGAGAATTCAGTTCCCTGTACCTAATTAAGGGTCCAACAGCATGGACTCATCGGATTGAGGTCATGAAGCTTCCTTGAAGCCATGCTATGCAATAACTGGTCCATTGCACAGAGGTATCATGCCTTTGGCCTCCCAGCAACCAAACCACAGAATGACGTGTAGGAGAAATCTCTGAACAGGAAACACAACTCTCTAAACCAGTACTGATGAAAGCAGATAGCATTCAGAATCCTATGAACATGCTTTAGGACAGATGGGTGCCATGGGTATGATTGAATGATATATAAGTTTCAAATTAGCTTTCTGCTGTTTGTATCGGGTGGCATGATTTGTAATCCCCGAGATTAAATTAATTTGACTAGGATTTCTGACAAATTGACTTCTGCCCAGCAGGAATACAAGAATGAGCAGAGGCTAAAGTGTCTACTCAGCCCTCTCACCTCTTCAAACCAAGACCCAACACAATCATAAAGGTAAAACCAGAAAAGAGATATACCCCCTTCAGCTATTGTGGTAACATGGGCCGAGGAAAGGCTATATTCTCAAGAGGGGTTTAAATGTGAAACAGTAGCAAAGTTTATCAGTCCAAAATAAAGGAACGTCCAATTAAGGTTCTATAAAATAATACACTTTAAGCATGCCATATGCAATAATAACTATACAGAAGACACTAGAAAAACCCAATCCATAGTTGGAACACAGAATGTGATACTAGATTCAGCTCTCTGGGTAATGAGACAGTGGCAGAAAAAGCAATAGAAAAATACAATATTCAGAATGGATATGTTCTTGAATTGAAAATAAAATACTGTAATGTTACCTAGCCACTCTCTTGGGCTTAATATGGACCTAGGCAGCAGTTATCAGTCAATAATACCCTTGCAGTGCCTTGGCAGTTCAACAATGGTGAACCAGGCTTCTCAGCGCTTTTTGGTAGCTCACATCAGTTTGAGGTGTGGCAGCAGTGGTAGTCCAGCGGCTAGCAGATGTCAAGACAGGATCAGACTGGAAGAAGGATGAGGTTCAAAGTGGGCTTGAGTGAGGCAGATCGGGGCTGTCAGCAGGTTTAGTTTGACGGTCAAGGTTCGACAGCAGACAGCCTGATGACGGAATGAACAGGCAAGCTGGTTTGATGAGGGGCCCGAAGGATGCAGTTCGGGAAGAACCCCATGGTCAGTTTGATCATCAGTGATAATGAAGCCGATGGTTCGAACAGCAGTTTGAGCAAGGCAAACACAGAAGTAATTCTTAGTTCGAGGCAATGACTCACTACAGCTGGTGCAGTTTGTGCGGCAAACTAGTTTGAATGGGCAGAACTGTTGTTTGAATGTTGTAGAGTGTCATAGGCTGCTCCAGAGGGCCTGGTTTGCACTCAGTCAACACACTTGAATCATGGCTCATAGTGGTTTGGTGGTTACATTGAAGGAATCCAGGCTATCTTGGCTGGCACTAGCTGTGAGTCAAACTCAAAGATGTTGGGACACCAAACACTGCTGGAGTTTTTTGGGACCAGTACCACAGGGCTAGCCCAGGGGTTGTGGGAAGGCTCAATCACCCCTGAGTCGGAATCCAATATCTTGGGGGCCCCATTCTTTATGGTGTCCATCACCTGGTACAAACTCTGGTGAATTTGGCTCTGCACCAGTCTAGTATCTCCAGTGTCAATATCAATTATTGCTCTCTGAGGTCTGGGGAAATCTGGCTCCCCTGCAGAGAAGCAACAAGTGGGAATATTTCTCCTCCTCATTCTCTTATTCAGTCCCAAGAACTATCACCAAGTCATCCCGTCTGTAGTGAGACTTCAGCTGGTTGACATTAAAAACCATGTGTGTCTGTCTTGGGGTCTTTGTATCAATGAAGTGGTTAAAGACACTGAGCATTTCAAGCACCACATAGGGTCCAGTCAACTTATCATGAAGGGCACTGGGCTTGATAGACTCTATGATCCAAATCATGTGTCCCACAAGCTCATTGGTGTGAGGGTCAAAGGCTGTGAAGAACTTGTAAGTAACACTACATCCATCCTCCCACATATCCTTCATGTACACAGATATAATTTGGATCACCTGTCAAAAATGTCTTCTTTGGGGAATCCTATACAAGAGAATATCCCTATCAAAGCCTTCAACACAACTGGGACTTTGATGCTTCTCCAGGGTAGAGCCTCTGGGTACCAGGTGGCATGGTCTACCACAACCAACATGCACTAGTTCCATGAGGAAGTCTGAGGATCTAAAGGACACACATTGTCCATCCCTATTCTCTTGAAAGGCTGCCCATCCATGGGTAGTGGAATTAAGGGGGCCTTAAATGCCCCACCAGACTTCCTGGATGCTTGGCAGGTTTGACAGGACCATCCAATTTCCTTGATTTTTACATTCATCTTGGGCCAGTAAAAATGGGTGGCTTCCCTCTCAGCTGTCCTGGCCACTCCTAAGTGACCTGCCAACTGAATGCCATGACCCACATCCAATAGGAAATTCCTATGACAATGGGGCATTACCAACCTCACGTTAGCTCCTGCCACGAATTCTAGAGGTCTCTGTATGGGATACCATTCTCCCAGTACATCTTCAACACCCCAAGGGCTTCCCCTGAGCTTGTTTCTCTGCCTGCACATGCAGATCTGCCACATTTGGATAGTCATACTGCGCCTGGCAAATGTCTGCCTGGCTGGAACCTCCAGCTAAGAACAAGTCATTGTGCTTAGGAAAGCCCTTGAGGTAAGAGACTACCGTGACCTCCACCCCAGCTTGTGATTCTACCCCTGTGGGCAACCCTGGGTCACTGAATCAGGTGCCACCACAGTGGGAATCGCTATAGCAACTAGGCCCTGCACAGTAGGATCAGGCCCCTCTGTGGACTCAGGATCTGGACTAGGCGATGGTCTTTCTCCATCTTCAGCGTTTATGACCCATGGATACAAGGGTTGCTAACCGCACTGCTTCTTTGGACCTTGATATCGCTGTGAATATTTCAGCATCAGGCTTATCATTCCCTAACAGACAGTCCACTGGAATAGCATCCTTGACAGTGACACGAAGCTGAGAGGTTTCACCCCGCCAGCTAAAATCTATGATAGACAGTTGGCATCTGGTGAGACCATCACATTCCCAGAATAACCTGGGAGGATCAGGAAGGATCTAGTCCTCATGCACCTATCATCGTCGGACAGCTATGATACTCTTAGCAGTATCATAAAGTGCTGGGGCTCTGCTCCGATGTTAGAACATGTGGTCCAGATATATCCTTGTATTGGTGGGAACTGGGCATCTGTTGGAGCCCCAGTGCCTTTTCCACATAATGGTATTTGGCTAAATTCAGCCAACTCCTTTTGTAGTGGTAATTCATCATCTATTATGTCCAAGCTGACTATTGCCTCTTCTTACATTTGTACCCTTGCAAGTTTGACCTTCTCTCCTATGTGCCAAGCTACCACATATAAAACAGCATATTGGAGCTGTAGAGGCAGGTTCCACAGTGCAAGGGGTGCCCTCGCTCTTTCTTCCTGTGGGTGCTGATGAAACATTTGTCTGCAATTTCCCTTTGTGCTTTTGAGGCCTTTTCTTGGCAGGAGGGTTTCAACTCTGCCATTGCCCTTGCTTTTATCAATTGCCTTCTCACTTGGCTTAGATGTGGGTGCCTGAGACCTTTTCTGGAATCAAGTGATTGCATACCTTTCAGCAGCCTTTGCAAGCTCCTATGGGTCTGCAATGCCCTTGTCCATTTGTACTGGTGTAACTCCAACTGATAATTCTTAAGGATATTCCCACATGCAAATGTATTCAACATGCCCTCAAATGTGTCACTTTGTTACTGGAAAGCCGTCCATTCAGATACTTCAGAGATTGATGCTTGTGGGTCTTGCAGATCTTCCTGTGGATGTCAGCTCTCATGGTCTTATACATATCAGTTCCAGCTGTCCGTAGGTGGCTCATAAGTGCTGCACCCGACAATTCTTCATCCACAGCCTCCATGTGAAAGGCAAGCTCTAGTCCATTAAACCTATCAATGCTGTCCTTCCCAATCTCATAAGGAGGGACTAAGTCCTTCGGATTGTGGCGCCTAGGCTTCACTTGGGTGCAACTACTAGAGGTACTCACTTCCCTACTGGAAGCCATCAAAGCTTCCCTTTGTCTCCCAATCTCCATTTTAAGTAGTAGCGCAAAGTCACACTGCTTTTTCTACTCTAGAGCAGCAGCATCCCTTTGTTTCTATCTTTCCAGAGCAGTAGCGGCCTCTGCTTCTGTGATCCTAAAGCCACCCTTTTTTCTCCAAGGTGGTGCTCCCTCTCTGTTAGTTCTTCCCCAGGGTGCTATTTATAATCGGTTTTAACACTTTCTTTCATCAAGAGTTCTAATCCCTGATGATTCTAGTTTGTCATTCCATCATAATTGTTTAGAACTCATTCACCTTCCCAATTGATTGCCTTTACTAATTATAAAAAAGTAATGTGGGTTTATTTCATAATCCGATTAACCCCAGCGAGTATGAATATTTTCCTGATAATGAATGCCAAGGGGTTGAAGTTCACAAATCCAACATATGTGTCAATTCAACCATTTGAATTTGATGATAATGAACTAAGACTGCTCTGTTAGGTATTGGAGCTACTGAAACAGGATGTGTCTGCCTTTTTCAAAAAAGGCAATTAAGCTGACACAAAGCCTCATGCTGGGAGACAAAACAGTGATAGATTTCAGCTTCATAATTTTGCGATTTTCTTTTGAATTATGTTAAATTAAATTAAATTATGTTTAAATTAAATGTCTACAGTTGACAGAATACAAATTGTGTACTTTAAATGTATGCCTTGCAAAAGATAGAAAATTGACTTGCCAACCATGGGCAAGCACCTGCATGATGATGATCTTGTTACCTCGTTAGACTTCACGACAATGGTGGAACATTGTGTGTTAGCTTCTCCTTCTCCTAATTCCATTCCAGCACACTGGCTGCACCAGCAAATAGCAAAGTATGTTAACACACACACAGACACACACACACACACACAAACACACACACACCCACACACACACACACACACACACATGCACACACACCCACACATGCACCACATACACATGCATCCATGCACGCACACACACATAGCTTCATCCCCACAAGGATGCCACACACCTATCCATACGATGGTACAAAGGATGCCCACAGAACATAAGGCTGTGAAATGCAAAGGGAGATGAAGGATACCACAGCTCTAGCCAGCCAAAAACAGAAGTAGAGGTGCACGGTATCCCTGCTCTTCCCATCTGCCTTCCCACTCCCTGTATTTCTATCCTTGTCACGCTTGCTACCCTTGCCACATCTACATCCCTGGCAACGCTGCCAAAGCCAGTGAAATAAAGGAAGCAGGCAGGCATGTTCAGAGCAAGAACAGTGTTCTCCTTGACATATTGATACCCCTGACCTATCCTAGTTCCCAAGCCCACTTTGAAAGGTTCAGAGGCAGCTGAAAATGTTCAGGGAAAGGAGAATGTACATGCATTCTCAGATTTGCAGTCCATTGTTTTGTATTGTTTTTTCCACATTACCATCCTGGCCACCTCCCTGAACCCTCTGTATTTGGCTAATGAGTGGGCCAGCAGGGAGAGGCAGCAGCAATGCCTACTTCCTTTTCTGTGCTTTGACAATTTAAAGGTCATGGCTAGCCGACCTATCTGATCATTTCATGAATATCCATGTCAATGAGAGAGTAGCATATTTGTTGGCAGTATCTTACAATGTTGTGACCATCTGGGCGGTTATTGGCAATACCTCAAAATATCAGGAGTACTTGGCCATTCAAAGGAAGTATGGCACCTTGGTATAGTATGATGAACTCAGAAAGTGGTAAGTGCTCCTCAGTACTTTATGAGTGGCAATTATGTGAGTACCCAAAAAGTGATGGCAATCACTGGGAGTTGTGTGGCTATGTGAACATTTGATGGCAACACCTGCCCATTTAATTCCAATTAATTACATATAATGTCAGCACCTGGCCAATTGATGGCACACCCTGGCAACCTTGTGCAAATTTGCTAATTAGGATGTAATTCTCGGCAATAGTGGGAGTACATCGCCTTGTGATAGCTAACACTGACAATGGTGTGAGTACATTGTCTTTTGTGTGTTTAAGTTGTAAACTAAGTCAGTTATTGTGCATTTAATGGTAGTAACTGGCATATGACAGCAATAGATGACACACGTTGTGAGAATCACATCAAATAATACCTGTGCGATGTAATATCGAACAGTGAATTCCTGGCAAGTGCATACAAAAAAGCTAAAAACATTCACATTCTAAATGCTTTCTCTAAATTCATTTGAGTTCTCCATTTCAAGATGAAGGAGACTCTGTTTTATAACACGACCCATATGTATAACCCTGTGATTTCCGATATTGTCTCTCCACTTTCCTGCTCTTTTCTTTCTTACACATTTGATGAACACGATCTGTATTTGTGAGACTGCAACTTAATGTTCATGTATCAATGTATTCTCATTGGCAGCGACTTGCCTTACATATCTTCATTATTATTTAATTATTCAAGTGCTGCCAAACATAATGTTTTTTTTTCCCTTAGAAGTCTGAGCGGGATTATCAGCGCCAGTACAGCAGTGGCGTGATCTATTGCATTGCAAATCCAACCAACATATCAAATCAACCCCGCCGATGTGTCACTGTGTGCTGCAGTGCTTTTATTCTTAGTAGAAAACATGAATGCATACAGACACAGACTCACCATCCAGTTCCCTGCAAGATTCAATACAGTTATAAATCAGACCACGTTCATTTGGTAACATCTGTTTATTTATTTATTTATTTATTTATTTATTTATTTATTTATTTATTTATGTGCTTGTTATTCGCTTATACAATAAGAACATACTGTTTCAAGGTGTCAATGTCTATTATGACATGTGACACATTATCTGTGTCTCCAAAATCATCTTTATAAATTAGAGGGCTTCTGCATCCTGCATTTTCTCTCAAAGATCAGCTATTTTGTGGGTATTTAATGGAAGATGTTCATGCACAAGTTATATTTAATTTGATTTGATGAATTTCTAGCCCACTTAAAACAGATTTAATTGCATCCTAACACAGGTAATACTCAGGAAAACTCATGCACACCAAAGTCACTAATGGTCCAAGCCTGCTGACGCTCCAAAAGAAGGTTAAGAGAACAAAAGCGCCTTTAGGGCCTTTTGGAAGAGTACAAGGGAGGAGATAATTTGAATGTTTGAGGGTAGTAGGTTCCATTGTCTGGGTCCATCAATCCAAAACTGCTTATTGCCCCTGTGAACAAATGTGTTTGATGGGATAACCAAAAGATGTTTGGCAGAAGATCATAAGGGACGTCTTGGCTCATACCAAACCACCATCCTTGACAGATATCATGGCACAAGATTGCTTATGCATTTAATGACCATACAGAGGGCCTCATTCCGAGGCTGGCGCTATCCATGGAGTAAATAGCACCATGGTAAGCAACCATGGAGCTATTTACTCCATGGAAATTCGGCATGGTGAATGGAGTAATTACCGGTCCATTCCAAGGTTGGAGGGACCGGTAATTCCCCATTCACCATACCGGTTCCCCATCCCCATTCCTGCCCCCATAGGGCTCAATGGGAATGGGGAAGGAGTAAATTACGGCACCGTAAATTACGGTGCCGTAATTTACTCCTAGGTCCCTTTGCGGGTTGGATTTTTAACACCTGCTAAAAGCAGGCGTTAAATGCCAACCCGCAAAAGGGAACTCGGAATATGGTGGTAAGTGTTAACGGTCACCGTTGCCATTAACGGTGACCGTTAACCCTTACCGCAAGCCTCGGAATGAGGCCCCGAGTATTTTAAAATCAATAACAGGATCAGTGAATTAACCGGCATAGAGTGGAAATAGATTCAGTTTGAGGTGTCTTAAATATCAATCGGACTGCAGCATTCTGTGCACTCTGGTTGTTTTTTCTGTCAGAGATGCCCATCAGGGTGCTACTCCCATAATTTAGTGTAGAGTTAACCAGCACACCCACCACTGTTGCGTGGTCTTTCTGAGAAACAAAAGGGAAGGCGTCTCGTAACAGATGGAAAGAGTAAAATACAGATTGACCCTTGGCTCCTACTTGCTGCTCACACCTAAAATGGAACTGCCATAGGCATCCCAGATTTTGAACATTGGCGACGAAGGTCATTGTAGAACCAAGTATTCTGGTGCCTAGAGTGTTCTGCCAGAAGTTGTTTTGGCCCAAACAGGATACGCTCCGTTTTGTTGGGATTCAATTGGAGCCTTTTGGAAGTCATCCAATGACCCACTTTCTCAATGCAGTGTAACATCTTATTCCAGGAATCAACTGCCTTATTCACTCAAACGTAGATCTGGATATCATCTTCACAGGAATGGTACCCCAAGTTGAATTTCATAAAAGATGGACATTAGTTGCTGCAGATATAGGTTGAACAGCAGAGGTGACAGACAAGAGTCTTGTGGGATTTCATAGTCCAATTGAATTGCAACGGATATATGTCCTGTAGCAATTGGATAGAAATGAACTAAACAAATTCAGCTCGTAGTCTGAGACTCCATGCACTGACACCAGTCTGGACATTAAGAGCTTGTGGTCCACAAAGTCAAATGCCGCTGAGAGATCAAGCTTAACTGACAGTATTGGATCTCCATCATAAGCGGTTTTAAGTATATAATCCCAGATTGCCACCAAGGCAGTCTTGATTTTATGAAGGGGCAGAGTCATGATTGGAAGGTGGCAAACAACGAGAACTGTTTGACATGTTCCTGCAGCTGAAAAGTGACTACTTTCTCCAGGATTTTGGCAGGCCAAGGAAGGTGATAGTTCTGGAGATCATCAGCATCAAGTGATGGCTTTTTCTGCAGTGGTGAAACTGTTGACAGTTTCAATTCAGGGGGAACTAGGCTGTAATTTAGGGAACGATTAACAAAAGTGGTGATGAACCGGACCAGGGATGTGGCATTTAATTGTGCGACACCTGCAGGCAGATCGTAAAAAAATAGATTGTTAGTTGGTTTCAGATTTTTTTGAAGTGAGATGATAGTCTCAGGGCTAACTGGGCTGAAGTCAAACAATACATGCGTCTGTGAGGTTAACTCTGTTATGGCTTGTGGCTGGGCAGAAGTTGGGCCAATTTTCTCTTGAATAGATTTGACCTTGTTCACGAAATATTGGTTTAATAATGTTGTTGCGTTGAGGGTGTAAAGTCTGAGGGGGTGCTAGTAGAATTAAGAAATTCTGAGGAAGTGGAAAAAGTGCTTTAGGTTTATTCAAATTGATTAATATCTTATTGAGTAAAATAACATGAGTAGCATATTGTGTTCTGTGCAATACTGTGTGGACTGTGTTTCTGTTTCTTCTACTGCTACAGAGAATGACTCTTCACTGCCTACTAAGGACTTGGATATAGGCTCTGTCCCCAGGAGAACAAAGATGCGTGCAGACAAGCGTTCTGTGTTCTCTGGTGTTGGGGGACCCCACTGGAGACCAGCTACTCGATAGGAGCACGGTAGCAGATTCCCTTTCAAGCACTCGCACACACATTTACTCTGCCCTTGTACCTTCCATAGACTATCCTACTCTGACTTCCTCTGTCTTCTTCTGTGGCTACTGGGCACATTGATATAATTGACATAGAGCGGGTTCTTCTGGGAGACTTTCCTTTAACCTGTGAAGATCCCAGGTGGCCAGACAGCTGGTCAATCGGCATGAAAGGCAAACCCAAACTAAACTCGATAGAGGAGCAAAGCTTTAACACTGGGGGAAAAATCACTTCAACTGTGCTCGGAGGGTGGGGCCCACACAGGGGGGTCAACTGAACAAGGTAGAATCACGGAATTCGTCCCTTGGAAAGGGATACAACTATTCAGCCAAATTCTGCTCTCCGAAGCTCCAGCCCAGAGGGTCTCCAGCAATGGAGATGGGGGTCGGCTTTCACCAGGACCTAGACATCTCAGGGTCGGTTTGACAAGTAGAAGCAGAAGCAGGCTTGCCACTTATGTATGTTTGACTTAGCTTAGAAAATGGAAATTAGATCTGCAGAGAGTTCCTATGAGTGTTTAAGTCTCTCACCCACTCCCTTTAAATCACAAGAGGCAGCAACTACCAATCTGGACTCGTACTCCCGGGGCAGGGGGGCATGAAGAGACAGCAAAAACAAAGAGGTGATGGCTGGAAGGTTTAGACTTAATCATAACCACTGGCAATGCTCTGGGCAACCCTCCAGACCACCGTTCTTCGCCTGCCAAGCCATTACAGAAGGGAAAGACCATATGCAAATCAGGCTTGGCCCCACCCCAAAAGGGGCAGTCCAGCCCGAACTGCTTGGCCACATCCCCTCTGCACGAGACCACAAGCATCCCCAAACATGTTTCGCCCTTGTTGGGGCTCATCAGTGAGGAGTAGCCTGGGTCTCTAGGCCCAGCAGGCACGGGACCCACGTCTGGGCATACCCGTCCCACTCGGGGTGACATAGCAAAAACAAAGAGGTGATGGCTGGAAGGTTTAGACTTAATCTTAACCACTGGCAATGCTCTGGGCAACCCTCCAGACCACCGTTCTTTGCCTGCCAAGCCATTACAGAAGGGAAAGACCATATGCAAATCAGGCTTGGCCCCACCCCAAAAGGGGCAGTCCAGCCCGAACTGCTAGGCCACATCCCCTCTGCACGAGACCACAAGCATCCCCAAACATGTTTCGCCCTTGTTGGGGCTCATCAGTGAGGAGTAGCCTGGGTCTCTAGGCCCAGCAGGCACGGGACCCACGTCTGGGCATACCCGTCCCACTCGGGGTGACATAGCAAAAACAAAGAGGTGATGGCTGGAAGGTTTAGACTTAATCTTAACCACTGGCAATGCTCTGGGCAACCCTCCAGACCACCGTTCTTCGCCTGCCAAGCCATTACAGAAGGGAAAGACCATATGCAAATCAGGCTTGGCCCCACCCCAAAAGGGGCAGTCCAGCCCGAACTGCTTGGCCACATCCCCTCTGCACGAGACCACAAGCATCCCCAAACATGTTTCGCCCTTGTTGGGGCTCATCAGTGAGGAGTAGCCTGGGTCTCTAGGCCCAGCAGGCACGGGACCCACGTCTGGGCATACCCGTCCCACTCGGGGTGACATAGCAAAAACAAAGAGGTGATGGCTGGAAGGTTTAGACTTAATCTTAACCACTGGCAATGCTCTGGGCAACCCTCCAGACCACCGTTCTTCGCCTGCCAAGCCATTACAGAAGGGAAAGACCATATGCAAATCAGGCTTGGCCCCACCCCAAAAGGGGCAGTCCAGCCCGAACTGCTTGAGAGACGCCTTTGGCAGAACATACTCCAGAGCCCCAATCTATGTGGGGGGGTTGCATCAAGCTGTATCTCCCTCAGCCCTCAACATCGTGTTGCAAGCCTTCATTAGACTATACGATGTTATTGTCATTGAAGTGAAAGCCAACACCTTAGCCCTCTCCCACATCAACAAGCAATTGTTAGAGTGAACATCCTGTGGGCACCAGAGGGATTTAGGAGCGACGGTAGCAGAGAACCAATCAGCCCAGTGTGAGGCAGACCCTTCACCAGAGCAGGGTTCACATGCAGTTAAGAAGCAAGGACAACCAGAGAAACCTCGCAGGAATCCATGTAAATCCCCCAATGAACACGGCCATCAGATCGGGAATAATCATACATCGACAAAGAAGTCAAAGAATATGAAGAACCAACCAAAGACCCACAACCGGGACTCACGGAAATTCCTCTGCCACATGAAGCTTTGGGCCTTGAAGAAACACTGGATTAAAAGCGACTCTATCACAGGGGGGGGGGGTCGAGCGAGCCAATTGACATCATTGATGACTCTAGAAATGAGGGAAACTCATCTAGACCTCTGGGAACACCAGCGAAGAAAGACAGGAAGGCTAGCAATAATAGAATGATTCCATTGAATGGTCGGGTACTCAAAGAATGCCACAATCATCACCTTTCAAAAAGGATACCATCAAAGAGCTCGATCACGGTTATTACCGCCAGAGAGACCACCATCCTACCCACGACAAGCGAATCCAGCTTGTCCTCGATGAAAGCTTCAACTTCTCATGCTGGTGCCAATGGTAGGAGAAGTACCAAAGTCAATTTAAAGGATTCATCAAAGTCAACTACAGAGCGAAACTGCGCAATGCATACTGTGAAGGATGGTAATGCACATTGCAACCATCACCAAACCAGGGAAAATGGCCAATAATTTTTTAATCGGTCTTTGAAGAAGACAGACACAGTCCTCTAAATAGATGAGGAATCGTCACCCTTCTGGCCTCAATTCCCCCTTTAAAGGACAACTCTTCGGCAGACATTCAATTTGTGCATCTATTTGATCAAAGCAGGTGGGGAAATGTGCAGTATTTTTTCACTCCAAACATTGGTCAGTGCCTCCCAAAAAAGATCATCTCCTGAGTGGTTCCTAGACCTACAACCCCTCGACAATGGGGGTGGAGGGGGAGTAGGCCGCAACGAGAGAAGGGTTAACCTGACCGTTCAGTGCTTCTTTGACCCAGACCAGCGGAGGCTGGTTGACCAAGAAGGCACAGCCTCAGGGTGGGGGTGGCTCTCCAGCTTGCTCCCAGTACGCACAAACCCACGGCCAGGCTTCTAAGGAACCAGTGGTTCTCATCTGCTCCTGGATTTCGAGAGGCCATTATTCCTTCCTAAATGCAGACTTCATTGTTATTTTAAGAGAGCAGATATCATTTTTCTTCAAGAGATCTGGCTAAGGGCCACTGCCTCGCTAGATGGATATATCACACATGGCCTGCAGGCCAAGAAGGGCTCTAAAGGGTGGCCGGTGGAGGGACTGTTGGTGGCGGTTAAAATTGCATGGCAGTAGGATCCTCCTCCCCCTGAAAACTATGGGAGAGGGCCTCCTGATCGCAAAAGTGGTGAACACCAGCTATGGCAAAACTGCACAGACCCTGATTATTAATATTGACTTTAATCCTTTTTCTCATAATCTGGATGTATTGTTGAATGAGATTGAAACCGCCCTGCATGAATGGCAAAAAAGTGGAGGGGTGGGCCAATCATTCTAGGAGGAGACTTTAATTTAGTTGCACAGTAACAGCAGATGAATTTGTGGAACTTGAGCTAGGGAATCTAGTGGCCAAGTTGGAGGGACCTCTAAAAGGTCGAATATCGGGAGGGAGTAGTCCCGCTTCTTGTCAAGATGGGGCTTTACCCAAACTAATTTGATCAGAGACAAGGCAACTAAAGATATTCCAACTTGGGCCAATCAACAATAGACTACATATTCACGAAAAATATTGACATGTTGAGGCTGAGATCTAGAGATCTTAAAAACTATGAATCACCACTCCCTGCTTATGTTGACAGTATTGGCAACATCGATTCCAGATAAGATGGAATACATGGGCAATAGGCCAATTGTAATCACAGTGGAAGGGGGAGATTGGTCCAGCGTAGCTCCAATGTGAATAATAGAAACAATAGGCTCACTCAGTGGTGGTATAACCTTAGTTAAAACGATAGAACAGGAGCTGCTGCGCCAGATGCCTTTCCAAATTACATAGTAAATTGGGTAGCAGGGTGCCCTCGGTTAGTACGAGACCCCTCACTCTCACTTTAGCCTACAGACACTGCCCTTTCGATAGTGATGTTGCAGAAAAAAAACGTCTCCTACAAAGAGAAATAAGGCTAGGTAAATTAAAAAAAATACACACAAATAGCAAGACACTCTGCAAAAAGGAAACTAACTTGTTAAAACAAAAATACAGAATTTGGTGTAGGCACAGGAAAATGCAGAATTACCTCATACATAACCAAGATTTGATGGCCAAGCTTGTGAAGAAAGATACCTGTGGCATTTGGTAGACACTAAACTCCAAGAACAGATGGCAGGGGTGGCTGAGGAAGAGTGGGTCAACTTTCTCAAGGACAAGTTTAGCGGGGCTGGGGAAGAGCTTGGGGGCACCTATTGGAAACATCCACAAACCCTGTTTGGAACACCATATTTGACAGAGGGGATCTGGAATTGATCATCATCAACCTCGATAACTCACGGGCAAGTGGCTCAGGCGGGGTGACAAATATGGTCCTAAAGACCAACCATTCTCTTTGGGCTGACGTTCTTGGGCATTTATTTCAGCAACTAGCCAGGCATGGAAAGTGTCCGGATTCTTGGCACACCTCAATCTTGATCCCAATCTTTAAAAAATGAGAGAGGGCACTCCCGGGTAGCTATCGCCTCACTGATAGATACCTCTTCCACAGTATTTTCCACTATGATATTGCAGGAATTGAGGTCCTAGGCAGAGGCGACCGACTGCCTACACCCACTCCAAACTGGGTTTAGGAGGGGGGTGGGAACCCTGAAGAGTGGGCTAGTTCTGTATACCTGTCTCTCAGACATTACATGGACCTGGCAGCGTCCATGTAGTTATGGTTAAGTTGGTGTTTCCATAGGAAGAGCATTTTTTGGGTGGCTTATAACTTCGCTCCCTCTGGACGAATCCTCACCAATCTTTGCAAAAAAAGTATATGGCCCACTCTGATTTCTTTTGCAAAGTTTGGAGAGGTTTGGTCCAGGGGGGGCAAAGTTATAGGGGGGATCCCAAAACTTTTGTTTTTTTCCATAGACATAATGGGAAAAAACTGCTGGACAGATTTACACCAAATTTGCGCCAGGAGCGGGGGCTTGCTCCCGAAAGTGTGCTTTTGCAAATTTGGTGTAAATCCGTCCAGTAGTTTCTTTTTAAATGACCAAAATGTAAGGCAAAAAAATTAGTGATATCTCTGTTCGCTTCGCGGACGGACTTCCCGGTTCGCTCCGCGGACAGTGCCCTGATTGGCAGGGCAGCTTGCTTGATGTCCGCGGACATGCAACATATTTGCTGATTGGACAGCGTGGGGCGTGAAGCGTATCAGATTTTTTGTGGCGCCCGCCATCTTGCATTCGCCGACGACCGCGGACAGCGCGGTGAAACTTGGATTAAAAATTGTATTTAGTGCGGTGTGTTGGTGTGTAAGAGTGTTTGGGGAGGGTGGGGGAGTATGAGATAGGTTCAATGTTCTGTTTTTTTATGTGCTAGACGCTTTTTTTGTGTTAGATTTGTCTGCAGACAACACAGCTGTTCTGAAATGTTCGTAAATAAACAGAATGGATTCGGTGTGAAGTTGAAAGTGTTCTAAGAAGACTCGTGGGGTGTCCTGAAGACGTTGTCTGTATTGTTCGTTGTCAAGCTGAAAGTGTTCTAAGAACACTCGCGGTGTCCTGAAATGTTCGTACATGAAGAAAATGGGGGTGTTCTGAGGACGTTCTCCGTATTGTGTGCCTTCTTAGCTGTATCCAATGACGGAATGGTACAGAGTGAAGTGGAAATGGTAGAAGGGCTGTCTAAGAGTTACACGGTCCGCGGACAGGGCATGCTACATTGGGGTTTTCCATCAAATCCAGCATGGAAAGAAGACTGTAGGGATCAGCCAATCAGATGTTGAGGTTGTGGATTTGTGTTCAAAGAGACTGTGTGCAGTGAAGATGGCAAGTGGAGAAAGTCAGGGTGTTGGTTCTTGGAGATATGTTTGTGCATGGTTTACAACAGTATGCTCAATGGAGGCATGTTTCAAAGAATTTTGATGTTAAAGGAGTGGAGGTGGTGTGGAGGACTGTGCCTGATTGCAATGTACAGGGAATTGTACACGTTTGTGAAGATATGGGCAGGATGAACAGTCCCCATGTGGTAGTTTTGCACTATGGTGCTTTCCATTTTGGCTATGTCAGTGCCCTTACTTTGTTGGCAGATTTGGAACACTTGGTTCAAGCAGTAATGAACATCCTTCCAAATGCCAAAGTAATTTTTTCTGGCTTAGTACCTAGGGCAATATGGGACAATAGTTCAGTTTTTTGTCCTCAGCAAAACAATGCTAGGTGTGTAATCAACCGAGGCATGTGTGCCTTCATGCTTAGAGCTGGTATGTTCTTCTGTAATAATGAGAATATTGATTCCAGTAATGCTGTTTATTTTAAAGAAGATGGCATTTCCTTATCTTTTATGGGAAATGCCATTCTGTTTTGGAATGTAAGGGTTGCTTTGGAGAAGGTTATGTGAAGATTTAAGAGTAAAGTAAGAAAAATAAAAAATAAAAAATACAAAATAACAGGTGTCTGTCAAGCATCTGCAAAAAAAACCCAAAAAAAGGCTCTTTTCAGAGCCAACCTCAAAGGGGAATTGGGGCACAATATTTAAATCTACATTCACCACGCTCAGATTTTCGATATGTCCGCGGACATGGCGGTAGTCTGCGGACATCGAAATCACTAGCTAGGGGTTCAGTATGTTCTATGTTACATGTATATAAAGTCAGGGATATTATGGTTAAGTTGTGCTACTAAAAACATATGAAATTCAGTAAAAAAACGTTGTTAAAGGGACGTTATGGTTAAGTTGCGCTAATATAAACCTATGAAATTCAATGAAAAAACTTTATTTAAAGGGACGTTATGGTTAAGTTGCGCTACTAAAAACCTATCAAATTCAGTAAAAAAACTTTGTTAAAGGGACGTTATGGTTCAAAGTACAACCGAAAAAAACCCTGAAATTCGCCAGTTATGGTAAGCTAAGCAACGATAACTCGCACCACCGTGCACCGCTAACACTAACACCCAGGACATCAAAGATGACATCACAAATGTCATTGATGACATCACTGATGACATCACATGTGCATTTACTTTTCATGAAAACTCTGTAGGAGGGATTCTTATAATGTTGACCAAAAAGTGTCAAGGATCATTTGAATAAATATCATGAGCTAATTAGTGCATTAAGCAATGCATTGATATAAATAGCATTCTATTATGAAGTTCTATCCAGTATACTAAGCTACTCATGCAGAAACATAGGCAGTGTGTGCAGCATACATGATGAAGGTGCAATATTCATAATCTTGCCATGTAGAATAATGAAATGATAACTGCTTTCTTATTAGAGTTGTGCGTACTGTGAAACATGTAATAAGTAGCTAATAAAACCCACTTAATACATAATTACATTATTACAGACAAAACACAAAGAGACAACAACACATACAAATATGAGTATATACAGGGACAGAGAAGTAAGCAAAAAAGCAGAAGTAGTAGCAGAAAGAGTACATAACCTAACTGATTATCTTTATGCAGAGAAATGATTGCTGTGTTTCAAAGCTGCTACTTACTGTATGTATGTGTATCAAATGATGTCAGTGAACCCTAAGGAAAGGAGTGTGAGTACAATGTATACACATATGAGCATATACAGGGAAGGTATAGTAATAAAAATAAAACTATGAGAAAGTGCTGATAACTCTAATGATTATCTTCATGCACAGAAAAGATTGCTCTCTTTCAAGCCTGTGTCTTCCGCTATATATAGATTTCATATGGTATGACTTGACCCTAAGTCTACAAATATAGTACGTTTTCAATTTTTACTTCCTGACTGTTACTGAAGAAAACTATGTGGTTTAGATATGTCAGTAAAGGAGAAAAAGGGAGAGCCAGCCATGTGATGTCATCAGTGATGTCATCAATGACATTTGTGATGTCATCTTTGATGTCCTGGGTGTTAGTGTTAGCAGTGCACGGTGGCGCGAGTTATGGTTGCTTAGCTTACCATAACTGGCAAATTTCAGGGGTTTTTCGGTTTTACTTTGAACCATAACGTCCCTTTAACAAAGTTATTTTACTGAATTTGATAGGTTTTTACTAGCGCAACTTAACCATAACGTCCCTTTTAACAAAGTTTTTTCATTGAATCAATATTAACAGTCTGACCAATCTGTACGTAGCAGCCATAGATCTTTCGGCTGAGTTTGACAACGTGGATCTGCCATGGTCATGTGAAAAGCTGGCCAGTCGGGGCTTTGATGCAGGCCTGCTGGCCATGATCCAAATGTTATACTCGCACAACTCATGTAAAGTAAGGTTAAACAGCAGAGGAGACCTCTCTAGAGCTATTTTGGTTTGAAAGGGTGTACGACAAGGGTGTGTAGTTGCTCCCACACTGTTTAATATGGATTTAGAAGATCCATGGGAGGATGCTAATAACTGGGGAGGATTAGCCCCGAAGTGGGGGCACTTATCAGTGGGCTGTATCGCCTATGCTGATGATGTAGTCCTGATTGACTATATGCTGGCATGCCTACAGCGCTGCCTGATGGGAATTATGACATATCTCTCTAAGAACCACCTTACTGTCAACACTGCAAAATCTGTAGTGATGATGTGCACCTAGAAAAAGAGACAAATTAGCTATAAGTGGAAAATCAATGAGAAGTGGATTAACAAAGTGGAGTGCTTTCCATACCTAGGCTTCCCGGTATCTCACAAACGCAAACGATTAGTGGTACAAGCAAAAATGGAAGAGAAGGTGGGGGCCAGCATGTCCCTCGCCAAAGCAGTGAAAACTGGACTCTGCAAATTCTCCCTCCTGCTTTTAATTGAGTTTTATAGGGCCAAGATCTCCGCCATTGTCTTGTATGGTGCCAAGCTTTGCCAGGGATTGAGTAAGAAATTCCTAGTCACACTAGAAGGTAGGATACTAAAAATAGTCTTAGGGCTTCCATTCTCAGTCCCAGTGAGTCTAATTAGACTAGAATTGGGACTGGTGTCTTAGTAGGCCCAAGTGATGAAGCGACGCCTCTCACTATACTTCAAACTGGTAAGAGCGGAACACCCACACATCAACCACTATGTGAAATGTATTATGGGTAAGGGACTCAACCCATTTCTACATAAATTCAGGAAGAGGTGGGAGGGTTTTATGGTACAGCTGAAATGAAATGAAATGATATTTTATTTATATCACTCTCATACACAAGTGTTTCAACTTGTGTTGAAACAACTGTATTTGAAGGTTGCAGTTTCTGATGGCGTGTTAAAATCTAGGGTCCAAAATTGGCACAGTATTACAGACCTGCAAGACCTGGGCCGCCGAAAGAGATATGCGGGTAAGAAAGTCTGGTATCTGCCTCCAGGAGAGCTCAGATTATATTTTTCAAAATTCCCCACCACAAAGTTCCGAGATTGGTAACTTAAATTCAAATGGGACTGTCTCCCTACACTGGATGTGGTAGGGCCCAAACTGGGCCTTCCAGTAGAGCTCAGATGATGCAGACTGTGTGGTGGGGTTCTGGAGTCACTGCACCATCTAATGATGTATTGCCCAAGAGTATGTCTCACAGTGGTAGTGAAAGCAGTATTTCTCTACTGACATTCCTAACTTTACCATGTAATAAACAGAATGACTAGGATGAAATTGTCTGAAAGTAAAAATCTCAAATGTGCATGGTGCATACTTTATACCGTTAGTGAAGATTACTCAACACATATACATCAAAGTAAGGGTAACACCTTATCATTTGGGAAATCATATGGACAATGCTAACTTAAATTATTCCCTGCAATATTTGTATTAAGGTTTTAGATATGAGGTTTTAGATATGAGCTTCTTCACAAGTCTTCAAGTCTGCAAACTGCAACTCAGAATAAACAGTGACTTCAGATCCTGCAAAACCCCAAAAGATAAAGCTCCTGCAAGGTGTTCCACTCAATCTTTGGAGCACTCTAATATACCTGCCAGAGCCAGAAATGATTCTGAGTGCCCGAACTGTAGGATGACCAGATGTCCCGGTTTTGTTGGGACTGTCCTGGAATTGGGTCCTCTGTTCCTCTGTTCCCCTGTGCCAAGAGATTTTTTTATTTACAATCCCTGTCCTGGATGCTGGGGGGGCGCATTGCAAAGTTTCACGTTTCTATTGATTATGAGAGTTATAAACCAAATAAACGTTAGATTTGTTAACTCTATACCATTATTTCTTCTATCTGACGGTGGTCTTGAATCTCTAACCTTTTATTTACTAACCACAGACATTAATGGATTGTTCCACAGGGACTTCATGGAACCGGATACACAGTAAGACCTGTAATAGCAATAAGAGCAAAATATTTCTTAGTCACAGCTAAAGCTGCACTGTTTTAATCCGAGAGCAGTGCTGTACGTGTTAACATGGGTCCTAATGGGGCAAGGACGGAGGAGGGAGTTTGGGGGTGGTAGGCATAGTCCTACATTTATGTTTATGACCTGTCCCGGTTTTTTATTTTTAAAATCTGGTCACCCTACCAAACTGCGACTCAGATAACGGGATAACCTGAAGGCATTGGTAACTAAATGCAGTCTTTGCAGTGTTAGCAATAGAACACGTTCTGCTGCATCTAGTGATTCTACTGTCTCCAGGGCCCAAGTTACATAAACCTTGTCCAGTGGATACATGAGTTCCTAACAGTTTGTGCACTCATTCCCAACTGTTGATGTAGTATTGAGGGGTGGATGTGGTGGAGAGCCGCACGGCCTCTTCTTTAATGTCAATACAATGGTACATGTTTTGTACCAGCACATTTCTTTGGCAGGTGGGGCTTATTTGCATGGGTTTTAGGCCCATCTAAATGAGTGCCACTTCCAATGAACATTCTCACAGTGGAAGCAAAAGCAGCCCATTTTGTGGACCACATCATGTAACAGAAATTGCATTGTGACTTCATTTTACCTGCCACATCCTGCCATTCCATTGATCCTGATTAACATCTGAGGGCCCTGCCACAAAAGCCTCTGGAATGCACAATCCCTCGGCAGCAAGTCTTCCTGCAATACTGAGCACGTTGACCTTTATTACCCAAAACGTTCACTTCTTGCTATCACGGAAACCTGGATCTACTCACATGATTTGACTTTGCTACACTTGCAGCTTTCCACACTGATGTTGCTAACTTCTCCAACTCTCCCTGACCTCTTGTGAAAGGCAGTTGAGTAGTGTTACTAATCAATGGGACGCTGCCCACCGCCTCCTTACATGCCAACTGGACTTCATCCCTCACCTCCTTCTCTTTTGAATACTACAATTTAACTCCTCCGTCCTGCTCCTTTCCACCTTGCACTGTCATGGCTCCATATTGAGACACTTGCACTTTCAAATACCGTTTTTCTAACCTACCTGAACCTTCTCCTTAAGGCACCTCCCACTGATCATCCGGCTGGGGCACTTTAAGCTTCAAAACCCTCTGCAGCTTCCTGCTTTAAGCTTAACTCCCTCCTATCCGACTACTGCCACTTCTCCATTTACCAGCCTCTCATAATTTGACCTTGCACTTCTTTTTACTTTGCACTCGTCCTTTCACCTCACCATGGATGCCTCATAACACTCAATTCTCTTTCATTTTTTTTTTTCGCATGATTCAGTTAATTAAAACTTTACCCACAAAATAAAAATATTTACATCTAAAATACAAATGATATACAAACAAAATACATATACATAGTAACCTCTTTCATATATAAAGAACCTAAATGTAACCTTATATATACTAAACTCTTCACTTTAATGTCTCGGCCCCTTCACCCTCTAGCCTCTTCAATGACCACAGGGCACTTTAAGAAGGACTCTCTTGCCCCTTACCTTGATGATGCATGAACATCTCTCTCTTCCACTGACCACACTTGTTCTGACTATCCCTATGAACCTATGACTCCCTTTGAGCAACACTATACTACAAGCACATTCACACCTTCCCAACCCTGTCCTCAGCTCTGGATCACCTGTGAAACTGATTCCCTCGAAACAAACAAGAGCTGTGACCTAACATGGTGACATCAATACACAACACCCACACTACTCCTAGCCTACAAAACATCACTTGCTGCTCTCTACTCTGCACTAAGCCCTGCCACATCCTCCTACTTCTCAAGCCTAATCTCATTCACCAACACCTCTGCAAAGTTTCATCTACCCTCCAAGCTTTGTTTACCTCCCAAGACAGTATCCATTGCCCCCTACCACTCTACTAATGACAATGCTGAAATTTTTCATGTAAACTCTCTAAAACTCATGAAACGGTCACAGCCCTCCTCCCACTCACACCCATGCCATGCGCCTGACAATCATCTACCCCATTCCCATTTAAACCTCAACATCTACTCTTCCTCTTCTATAAAATTAGCATTCATCCTGCACAGTGCCCACCAATGTTGTGCTCCTTCCAACTTGTTTACTTCTCAAACGGTCAAAGATGTTGTCTCAATTACCTGCCCTCATATTTCTGATCTCTTTGCCCTCTTTTTCCACTGAACTCTTCCTTGTCTCCTTCAAATCTGCAACTATTCTTCCCTTTTTGAAGAAATCCTCTGCTGACCCAGCCATCCTGACAAAATATCACCCATTGTCCATCCTTCCCATTATTCAAAGGCCATTGAGTGGGCTGTCATCAACCAGATCACAGTACCTTGCTGATCAACTTCAATCTGACTTCCATGCTAATCACTTCCCTGAAACTGCACACATGCATGTCTCCAACTTTCTCTCGCATACTAACCACTCTAAATTCTCTTTTATACTTCTCTATACTTTTCCTTTTTGCCCTCTCTTCCACATTTAAAGCTGTTGACCACTCCCCCTAGCGCCTTTCTGTACAGGGCTTTCGGTTCCACAAATCTGCTCTATCCTGGATTGCCTCCTACCTGGAGCTTCGCTCTGATAAATTCTCCTGGAACGTGCAAACCTTTGACTCCACCCCTCACTCTGTAGACTTCCCAGAAGGATCAATAATTCGATTGCTACTCTTCACTCACTATACTTCTGCCCATAGGTAAACCTATCTTGTCCTTTGGCTTTTAACATCACTTTGCTAAAGGATTTCAGAATTGTTCTTCTTTCTTTCTTCACCACCGACATGTCAGTACAGATCATCAACATCCTCACTGCAATCCATCACTGAATGACCCTCTGCTAATTCATGTCAAAATCCTCAAAAACAGAGGTCATCCTTCTTCCAGCTTCCAATGACATTCCTCCCTTCCCCTCTCCGAGCTCTTTCCTGCTTGAACTTCTTGCTCCCCCACCAAAGGCTCAAAGTCCTGTGGTCTTCTTTGAGAACAAATTCCAACTGCAACAATTCATCATTCTATGACAAGACAGGAGGCTTGCATTATGCTTTGCTTTCTTCAATACTGCCACAATAGCTTTTCAAATTATAACTTTTAAACTTAAACATTTGTGCTTTTTTCCCTCAAGACATAAAAATAGCCAATCTGAGGTTTAAAAGTTCCAAGTAAGTGATCACTCCTCAGAGTCCAACTTAAAACTAAAACTCCCATAAAACCTATGGAGTGTATTAGTCCTGACCCTATCTCCTGCTCCAATCAGCTCTCAGGTCAGTCTATATGAACCCTCAGTTCCAGGTCCTTTCCTCTTTCTTTTTTGCTGCCAGAGATAAGTACCTCACATTCTATTCTCTTGGATAAGTGTGTGACTGGAAGTTCATGCATTTTAGAATACTTATAAGAGCGCGTAGGCAGCACGAGTAGTCGTTATCTTTCATAAATCATACATTTTAATTGTCAAGTATTCCGGTGCGCTTATCAGCGCAAGTTAGGCCGCATATTTCCTTAGAAATACGGAGCCTGGGGATGCCTCTGTGACTGAGGAGTAGGATTTTGTGTGTCAATGTGGAAAGAGGAGGCGGGGCCGGCGCAGCGAACGAACAGGATCTTTTGCAGTCCGTGCCTTTACGAAAGACAAAGTAAAATGTTGCGTACTGCTCAAGATGGGCAACATTTCAGCAGTGCGATATGTAAACAAGCTAGGTGGAACAAGATCAAAGATGCTAGCAGAGTTAGCAAAAGACTTCTGGCATTATTGCCTGCAGAATCACATTTCAGTCACAGCAGAATACCTGGCGGACTGTAACTCACATTATCTTGTAGATTCCAGTGATTGGAAACTACACCCAAGAGTGTTCAAGAGATTACAAGATCTCTTGGTTGCCTTTCACATAGATCTGTTTGCGTCCAGACTGAACTCACAGACTCTGACGTATTACAGCTGGAGGATAGACCCGGGTGCAGCTGGCACGGACGCCTTTCTCCAGCCATGGAACAGAGCGCTACACTATGCCTTCCCTCCGTTTCTCATGTTAACAAGGGCACTAGCGAAAGTTCACAGGGAAAGGGCGAACCTAGTATTAGTGCTCCCCATCTGGAAATCTTAGCCTTGGTTTCCAGTAGCAATGGAACTTTCTACGGATTTTCCGAGGACAGTGTCTCATCAGCCGCACCTTCTACTCGGCCCAGCTGGACAAGTACGCCCGTTGATAGCAGCGGGCACTTTGCGACTGATGGCCTGCAAGGTTTCAGGAGAAAGTGGGAGTTGCCAGGCATTTCGTAACTCGCTGCAGACTGCATCAGAGATTCCTGGGCACCTTCCACCATTAGGAGCTATAACGCTGCATGGAATGGTTGGGCCCAATGGTGTTCAGAGCACAGTTTGGATCCCGTTTCTGCCCCTGTAGTGCAATTGTTGAACTTTTTAGCGATGACATTTCAAGAAGGCAGCGCCTTTAGAACAATAGGAGTGCTCCGGTCCGCAATCTCAGCAGGTCATAACCAGGTGGAGGGTAACACCATTGGCGAGGACCCCACAGTTCTGTGACTGTTAAGGGACATGAAACTAAGAAAGCCCCCAGAGCCGAAATATACGACATTATGGGATGTCAAAGAAGTCTTTTAACTTTTTCTTAGGTGGCCAGATAACAGCAAGCTATCCCGATCGCAGCTTTCAGGCAAACTGGCAATGTTACTGTGTCTCACAGCATGCCGAACAGTATCCGACGTTAAAGCACTAGAAATAGATAGGATGATATTCTATCCAGAAGGAGTAGCCTTTACCATAGGTAAACGGACAAAATCAGATTCACGAGTTATTTCGTACCCCTATTTTGGCGAGAATAAAAAGTTATGTGTCGCGCAGTGTATCAAAGATTACGAGACCACCACAGCACAGTTGAGACAGCGAGGCGTAACACAGCTGCTAATAGTGTGCATGAAGCCTTATCATGCAGTAGCAACAGTGACAATTGGTAGATGGGTGCGCAAAGTTACGCAATGGCTAGGGATAGATTTGTCTCAGTTTGGCGTGCATTCTGCTAGGGGCGCGATGGTTTCTAGAGCCTTCTCAGCGGGAGTGCCACTTCAGGATATAATGAAGGCAGCGGATTGGTCCTCTGAGTCGACCTTTAAGACATTTTATTTCAAACCTGTGTCTGACATAACGAAAATAGTGGTGGCAAGCTTTGAACAAGCATAATGCGAGCCTCCTGTCTTGTCACAGAATAAAGATTGCCCACGCTTACAGCTCAGGAAATCTTCATTCTATTACAGACAAGGAGGCAAGCATTATATCCGACCCAGATGATGACGAAAGATGAACTTATGTATCATATGTCAAGTGTTCAACTTTGTCTTGACACCCGCCTTATGGATTGTTCTCTGTTTTCCCTTAGGAGATGACCAGAAAGCAGCCTGATTGCAAGCAGATAAGCATTGATGCAGAGTCACGCCCCATTATCCCAGAAAACTCCGGGCAGTTGCAGTTCAGGGACACTGTTGACAGTTATGTTGGTGGTTTTGTTGGCCGTTCATAAGACTGTTTGAGTTTGTTACAGAAGATCTGGAATGGAAAAAGAAAGAGGAAAGGACCTGGCACTGAGGGATATTATAGACTGACCTGAGAGCTGATTGGAGCAGGAGATAGGGTCAGGACTACTACACTCCATAGGTTTTATGGGAGTTTTAGTTTTAAGTTGGACTTGGAACTTTTAAACCTCAGATTGGCTATTTTTATGTCTTGAGGGAAAAAAGCACAAATGTTAAAGTTTAAAAGTTATAATTTGAAAAGCTATTGTGGCAGTTCTAAAGAAAATAAAGCATAATGCTTGCCTCCTTGTCTTTAATAGAATGAAGACTTCCTGAGCTGTAAGCGTGGCAGTCTTTATTACTATTGCCTCTTCCACTCGTATTAGCATTGCCAACATTTGTAAAATATGTAAATTTCTTGTTCACCACGCACTGCTAACTCTAATCTGCACCTTTATGTTCAGAAAACTCAACTACTGCTAAGGTCTACACACAACCACTGCCTCTTCAAGCTTCTTCCAATATATAAAGCTGTCAATGGTTTACTCCTATGACTGCACCTCTGTCTACTTCCTATCTCATTCTCTCCAATCCTCGTCTGCACTTAGTCTCACTCTCCTATGCCGCCCGTACCTCCTCTCGTTTCTGCTCTTTCTCCCTACTCACCCCGCTTCAACAAACCCTCTGTCCAACCCAATAAAAGCCAGCCCAACTATGGACCTCTTCAAAGCTGAAATGTTTTGCCCATCCAACTGGCTTATGAGGGAGCCCCTGCCCCAATACTTCCTACCTCGCCGTACCACTCCCTCCAGTGCTACTTAACAATGTAATTTTGTGTATTATTATTTTGATTTGCAGCACTTACTCCCTTTAATTAGTGTTACCTTTGTAAGTCACCTGATTTTTTATTTTTGCCCCTGGTCTATGTCCCACTTTGTTCACACCCCCAGAAACCGGCCGGCCACTTGTTCCCATCTTTGTGATACGGTACATGAAACCATTTGGGGAATGCCTCTGCCGTATGCAAATTTGTTATTGGAGGTAATTTCAGATTGACATCCATATTCTCCAAATAAATAGAAATACAAATGCATTTTATTCAATGCTGTGACCTGTGGAGTTTTACATCGGCTTCATGTCCTTACATGTTACATATTCAGATGGTTTACATTTTGGGCTTATACAAAATAAGCATATTGTGCTCATTATTATATGGCTTGGGCAGTTTGAAGACTGAAGCGTTCGTAGTTTTTAATCCTAGTAAATAAAAAGTATGGCTGCTGGATCCAATTCAAGAGCCATAATTTTGCTTGGATTTTGATTTTAAAGGAGTGGAATTAGAAATACACATATTGAAAACCGTGTTGCTCCGATAGCAGAGGGAGTAGAGGGCTCCCATTGCTATCTGTGCAGAGCCTGCTGACACAGGTTCTAATGTTCATCCTTCAGAGGTCAATAAATGAGCACCACACACAGCGGGTAGTAATAACCTACCCTCAGATAACTGAGCGCTCGTAGCGCTATATCAATGCTAAATTATTATTATTATCAACTCGAATGCTATCTTCATGATTTTTTGGGAGTACATGCGCTAGAAATATTGTTATCAAAAGCAGAAGGCTTCAAGCGAGGGAAATACATCGTGGGTAGCAACGTAACCTTTCTATGCACCACACTTGAAACGATGGTTTCAATGGGAATTAAGCGGCGTGTGCCTGCAGTGTGCCATTGAAATGCCAAATGAATCAGGTTTATAATGCCTACTACTGATCTTTTATTCCCAATGTTCATTCCCCTTTATCGATCCCCATGGTAGCAGATCTGCTGCCATGCTGTGTGTACATGTGGGCTATAAAGTCCTGACCCTGTCGGGCACTGGCTAGTAAGAATGAACGTCACTACCACACGGTCCTTCAAATGTTCACCTCTGCCTTGTTTCCGCCATATGCAGTCTCCCATCTGGCCTGCAAAAAACACCTTTTCTATTCTTGGACAAAAGCGTGTTGTTTGAAGCTTAAACGTGCTTTGCTTGGTATTGTTGTCCAGCTGCTTACGTTCTCGAGTATTAAAACACACACACGCATCACGCGGGTTGCCTGCTAAAGACTCGTTTGTTTCAGAAAACCCTCCTTCCCAGTAATTTGACAATTTTCGCTGAACATTTGCAATGTAAGGAACGTACTGAAGTAATTCGAATTAGGCGTGCTAGTTTCATGAAGATTAGTTGTGCCATGACCAAACAAGCATGCAAATTACAAATGAGATTTTCCATATTAAGGGAATGCCTATCGGGCAACAAATATTTCTGCAATCTGTGAAGATTTAGAAACATGTGTAGGTGTAATGCTGCTTATTTAAGGTTAAGACCCTCAGCATATGTAATTTATTTTTCTGTGTGTGGCATTGTTGGGGGTCTTCTAATTGTATGCGTTTATGAGATGTCTATAGTGGCGCTTAGCTAGAAAGCAATGGGGCCAGGGTCGAACTGGCCCATACGATTGTCTCGGGCACCAATGAAAAAGTGGCCCACAGTTGCAAATGGCAATTCATTCCTTTTGTGAAAGACTGATTGAGTAGTAACCAAGGGGGAGGTTTTTGATAAAATCTGATGCAAATTGTGCATTTTAAAGAATATGTATCCAGTAACACTGGTCAAAACTACTAGTCGCATGGTGAAGTAACTCATCAAACTGGCCCACATTGGCCAGAAAAGTGTCCCACTTAGACCAAAAAAATGGGCCCACACCAGAATTTTGTGTTTTTGGTTCGCACATGGGCCTATTGCCCTATAGGCCAGTGCGACTCTGATTGGGGCATTGTGCAAGATGGGTTTGAATCATTGAAAATAAGGGCCCGCACGGGATCAAGTAAAGGGATAGCGTCTAGAGAGCACTCTTAGATCAGCACTGTATGCGTTATTCCTTGAATAGTAGGTGGATTGCTGTATTGTTCCAGAGCACATGAGTGTGGCAGCAGAAGGCTTGCTTTACTGTTTTCTCATTACATTTTATTATTTCTTGTGCTGCGTTGTCCACCAACCAGAGTGAGCTTTTCGGCCAGAGAAGGTTATGATTTCCTAGCTATTTGCCTTGAACAGTTCTGAGCTTTCAAATCTGGGCATGGTGTTCGAGTAGGGTTGACAACCCGTAATCTTTCCTTGGCAGTACAATGTAGTGTTGCTAAAGAGGTCTACTCCTTCCCAGATTTGGTAAATGGTGGGAGTTACATTCAAAATGTCCATTAACTCATGCACACAGTTGTTTTCCCAGGACCGATTTATTTTCCATTTACCGAATCGCTTACCGTGTGCACCCAGCAGGAAATATCAGTCAACGTAACAGTGAAGCATTTCTGATAAATGCTAAATAGCCAATTTAAAATGTGTGGATTTTAGTTACGGACATGTTGGTGACTGGTTGGATTTTCAAGAAGTGTGGAGTCTATGCATGCTCTTCATTTGTACTACCTGCCTTTGAGTTTGCTTTTACACCATTCCACATAAACTTCCCAATTTGGGATGTGGCACAACATATTGCAGATTCTGTAGTTAGGGGACACTAGAATCACTAGAGTAAGGACACAACTCGTGACTCCTCTGGTGAAATTGTCTTTGATATATCACAGGTCCGGGGGAGGAAAGCTTTCACCCGCTTCCTGTTGTCCAGTCAGGCTCGACAAGAGTTCATGAGTTGGGGTTTTGAAGTGGATTGTGCTGAAAGGGTTTTCTCAACAGTGGGAGTAATGTTATCTTTGTCTGTGCCGTGCATCGCAGCAGTTCATTATCAGTGCAAGAGACAATGCAAATGCAAACATAGATTGGTGCCTGAAACACAAACAAATCTGGGCTTGCAGACATTTTTTAAACTGATCAAGATTTGTTTTTACTCTTAGAAGTCTGCTTTTTGGCCAATATAAAAAATAAAAAACTTGTCGAGATTCAGAACCACATGAAGCTTTCGGATCTGAGATCCAAACAGATATAAAACCATGAAAAACGAGAAAAGGTATTTTAGGCTTTGGATTCAAATTTTGCTTTGACATTTGATTTACTGTTTGACTTTTAAAGATGTGAGTGGTAGGTCTGGCTTGAATCTACAAAGCAGAAAGTGACCCATCAGTAAATCCAGCAAACTGTATTGCTGCTATGTACTTGTGTGTACTCAATTGATTGACACAATAGCCTCTGGGAGGCACATGGTTTGCTGGCCATGACCAATGGCACTGGGTTGACTAAGTTGCCCAAAATATGATAAAAGCATGTAAGCATTAGGACAGCAATGGGTTGTATTGATTTGCGAATTAGGATAGTTGAAAAACTAACATAAAATGTGGACCACGAAACCTGGTAGGCCTGCTTTAAGACAATAGGAAAGGGCCCTTCCAATGCTTTCTCCATTCTGACTTTGATGAATTTGAGAATTCCAACGAGTGAGAAATTATGTTGGACTACTTTACAACATTTTCCAAACTGTGAATTATAGGTGTGTTTTGAGAACTGCAGATTATAACGAAGAAGTTAGAAGGTGAGAGAACAATTCAATGGTCACAGTGGAACAATAACAAGAGACAATGCATTAGAAGCCATTCCCCTTCAGTTTTAAAGTCTCAAATTCTAACCTCGGCTAAACATTGACAAGAATACATGTGAAGTTAATGGAGAGTATTAGCCTGCTTCTTGGTAATTGTGCTATGTGTTATAGTACATTAACATCCATGTAACTTATTAAAACCACCATAACCTAATTTGTAACATTCCTAAAATATTTCAGATTATATCCATCATATGCAAAATGGAGAAGCTGTGATATACAGGGCTTTTAAAGTCAAAGTTCTTCTCTCCTTTCTCTCTATCTTCCCTGGACACAAAGCAAGGAAAGTAGGACAGAGAACAGAGGGTGAACAATTGCTTTTGCTCTCACAACTTTGAGCGCAATCAGGTGGTAGTCAATGGCTTCTGGTCTGCATTGTCTTCTAGGGCATCGTGTGTGGACAGCAAACCTTACAAAAACCTTTAGGAAATTGCTCACTGAATTGAGAATTCTGAAAATTGTTAGCATTACATGCTGAACAGCAAAATCAGTTGTGAGTCAAACCTGAGGTGATTTTACAATTGTGCACAAAGGCCAGAGGCGCGGCCCCGCAGATCATTCTAATATCACAGACTGAGCCTTCATTTTGATGATTGAATAATTTTCAGAAGGACAGACATTAGACTGGTAAAAGAGATGTCAATGAGTTGTGTTGTTGGGTTCCTAGTCAATGTGTTTCACAGACATGGCTAGCCCGCCGCTTTCATATTGATTGTTAATGGGGCAAGGGTTAGCAGCAAGAGCATAGAAGAAGAATTTGTACCTGATGGCATCAAACACAACAAGACAGCCCTATATCATCCTGAGGCTATTAGATCTGTAGAGAGAGTGAACCAAGTATTCATATAAACTGTGTAAATGGCAGGGGATTCTGGTGAGGACTGAAAGGAAGAAATGCTATTGAGGGTTATTACCATGACATTTTTCCCTCGAAGTTTGACTGGCTTGATTCCGTTGAAGTGCTGGATAGGAGAGAGGATAACACAAGGGTGTGTTCTGCCTGTATGCATAGATGTTGCCTAGTGAGGCAATCAGCTTCCTTTACTTCTGTAGTCCTGTAATTCTCTAGTTCTGTCATACATAAACTCTACTTCTGTTGAGACTATGCAATGAAAACCCTGAGCGTCGTTATTATGTTCATCCACCATTGAGCTATGTGGTCTTATGATTCCATCACAATCTCATGCGATTGGGAAATTAATTTACATTGCCATAGTCATGTTTGGCCCCTATCAAATTCTAAAATGTCATGCAGAATTTCCTTGAACGTTCCAGGATGGGCAGCTGGAGGTGTGAGAGGAGGAGAATTGGTCAGAGTTGGGAATTGCGGTGTTGCTATCTTTATCAACTTTTATTAAAGAACAAATATTTGTTGATAACCTAGGAAGAGTGTGTGTTGATCTATGCAACAATGATATTCTCGTTCAAGGATTCGAATGTTCATTGTTGTTATCTAACACCCTTATCATGTATCTAGTTTCTTTTCACTGTGTTTCTGTACTGCCCATAACCCAAAGCACCGCCACTTAAAGATGTGCAGTGTGGCTTTGCAAAATCAGCATGTATACATAAATAAATAAATAAATAAATAAATAAATAAATAAATGCTTGCAACAGCAGAGTGACTGATTATTCCCTAACATAAAAAGGTATACGCTGTAAAGGAACTGACTGCTACATGATTACAGCTTATAAGAACCAGAAAATAGAAGTGATAAGATATTTAGAATGTATAGTAACCTAAAGGCTCTCGATCATGAATTAATTACACCAACCGTATAATTGATGCGGTGCCAGTGGCAAGTACAACCAAAGTATTTGATTTGATTTCAAAGAGGAAGATTTTGTATTCTACAAACATCTGTAGGATATGCCCCATGGGATGCAATTCTGCAACTAAGGGAAACCCAGGGAGGATTGTGTTGTGCATTTTATATGACACAAACAAGGTGAAGAAGAAAACAAGAGATTCAAGTATAAGGCATGAGGACTGAAAGAAAGCTGTTAAGTAAAGGGGGAGTTATATTCCATGAAAAATACAATTGATACATGGATTAGGGGAAACATATTGGGAACTAAGTATTCAATGGCAGAAATGTGTTCATACAATTTAGATATGCAAAAGGAAAGCAAAAAACGACAGAATCTGAAACAGCCGGTGCTCAAATCATCACAAATAGTAATCCATTCAGGATCACGAGGAAAGAATGAAATCAGAAACATACAGTCATCTGCACCATGTATACTGTCGATTCCATGGGCTCTAAGGGTGGATTAAAGACATATGCATTGTTTTTAGAAATCAAACGAATTAGATCAGAAGATTCCCATTTCATTAACCTATTTCCACATATTTTATATGGGACAAGGATTGAATAGTTTGGGAACAGGGCATGTGGTTTTGTGATGAAGATTTAGAGCACTACTGCCCTCCTGGTCATCCTATTTGCACTGCAGGCATTCGAGGGAATTAATAAATAAGGGAAATTCAAACAGAAGATTGCTGCACCGTTAGCATCATCGCTGGGCACCTAAGTTCTCAGAGGGATAAGGGAGGGGACGTGTGTGGGCCATACTGTAATTTGGGATGGGACAAGCAGAGGGGATGCCAATGAATTAATTTACAAAGGCTGGAGGCTCTCTGTGCAGAGTTTGCCCTCTCTTCCCACTTTGATCCGGTTCCAATGGAGGGGTGCACATCATGTGTGGTAAAGTAAGTTTACTCAGTAACTAAATACATGATGGCAACAATGTACCTCGTAATCAATCAACTCTTAAGTTTCATAGTGACAGTGTAGTGAGTCACATGTTTAGGGGAATGTTTTCTAGATAATGTATGACCAAATAAGTGATTTCAACCAGGCACACACCCAAGTCATGGCCAGCATGTAGTGCGCAAATGAAACCCTTATTTATTTTATCTATAAGTTCAATATTCTGAACGATATACCACTCATATCACACCCTTCTCCTGAGACCCTGCCGGTCACACTGAACCAGGAATCAGGCTAGTTTGCAAAGGTAAATATTTATTTATGTATTTAGAATTTTAATCACAATATATTTTAATAGGTAAACAACAATCACCAATGGGGTGACAGAACACTGAGCAATATCTTTAATACACTAGGAATCAAGTAATGAGCACAAAAACAAATGCAGCACAGAAAATAATACTTTTGGGTTGTTTGGACAGATGGCACTATGGTTAGGGGTTCCCCCTGCAACAACCCTCAACCCTCCAATGGGCAATTAAATAGATGTGAGGAGAGAGCAGGTATTCAGGAATAGCACCAATCAAACAGAATATCACTCCCACCTTCCCCCTTCAAACACAAGAGAAAAACGGAATTGACTTTTCAGCTGTGAATATGGCTTTGAAATTGTCTTTGGAATTGGCTGAGCAAAAACACCAAATGTGCTCAAATATACTTAAAGTATTATAAATTCCTACGGGAGCCGCTTTGAACAGTTGCACACAATCACAAACAATGGTTTAGTCAAAAGAAAACATTTGAAAGCTCAAAGTACAAGTGGGAAATAATTGAAAGCTAATTCACACGTGTAAAATTTCTCAGAATGTGAAATCGCGACAAACTTTTCCTTGCACGATTTTGGCTATAACGGGTGAGTCATTTTTGCAAAATAGGTGCGAGAATGGAAAACAGAAATACACTTTTGAAGATGACAGATGGGTTTGTTTACACTAGATTATGACTATGAAAAAGCGAATGCCACAGATGGATCTTAAAGTCACGTGATAAGCGTAACCTGCCTGTTGTGGATACTCTACTTCTTCCTGGAATTTGCTTTTCTTAATCAAATCAATAAGAATTTAGGTTTTAATAACACATATGACAAAAGAGTTAGCACACAGAGAGTTCTAGCAATAATATGGTTCTGAATTAAAGATGGGATGAGTTTGAGATTGGGATCATACAATGCAGATTTAGTATGGGTCACTGTTCTTCCTATTAGTACTCACAGAATAAGTTACTAAATTGGACCATCAGTTCTGGTCATGGATTGGATCTGTCAAGGAAGGACAGCACGTCAGGCAGGCATGGGACTGGATCAGATAGGCCGGTTGCTGGATATGCACAGGATCTGCCCTTCTTGTTTGTGGGTATTTCAATCAGCTTGATAGCGAGTTCCTCAGGCAAGTCTTGTGGTAACAAGCCCGAGAGTTTCAGGATACTGGTTCAAAAGGCCTTCCCACACCACAACGCTTCACTGGGTTGTGAGAAAAAGTTTGAGAATTTAGGCTTTGCTGGAAGTCAATAGTTCTCTACTGCTGGCAAAAGTCTTGGCATCTGGATCTGGAAGGATGTTAAAGCTGGATGTAGAATGCTGGATCAGAGTGCTTCGCCGGAATCAGGAAAGTGAGTGGATCAGTGAGTCCCTATGTGTTGTCAGTTATCTCTATTTATCCTATCAAATGACATCACAAAATGGGTGTATGAGCCGGTTAAACTAAGCTTGCCACTGTGAGCTGGGATTGGATCAAAACCTCATCTCTGCCTTGCATTTGAGTGATTTGATCAAGGTCAGATTATGTCACATTTTATGGTTTGCTTTACAGTCATTAGAAACCTCCCTTTAGCCACTGGTCTCAAAATCGGATTTTATACCAAATACATATTTCTACCTTGGTCACCTCTTCACAAATCACACACAAAGATTTGATATTTTATGTAGTAGCAGTTCCTCAAAATCCAAAAGCCGTGGGCTCTTGTTTCACCTTTCTACAGAATTGTGTCCTTTTTGCCATGAACACAATTTCCAAACGTTCTGCAACTTTCCATGTGTGTGTTTACCATAGGGATGTGTGTGTAAGATTGAACAATTTTAGCATTAACACAGTTCACAGAAAACCACATATATTGCCATTCCTGTCCAGAATATGTTACACAGTTCTGCCACCTCTTAAATCTTGCAGCCAAAAATTAGATTAAAAAATCTGTCCTTTGTATATTTTTACCACTTTGAATCACAAGTTATGAGTCTTTAAAAATTGTTCATTGTTCATGCTTAACAGCAAATGGTTAGCCTTTTGTCTGTCTCCGGAGTCCAGAAACAGCCCCCTCCCATGGGAGTTCCTTCCAGGAGCAGTTTATGACCCCTTTCACACCTCGGTTTCCTGGGCTGAAGGGTCTTCTATTGTTCATTCTCTCTCTGTAGACAAGAGTCTGGTCTAACCCACAATTATCATCTACCAGTGAGTTTCTGCTGAGAGGACCCCCCCGCCCCCTGGAAGAAACCTGTTTTTCCACTTCCAAAGGGTTGCAGCTCAGCCAAGCTAATTTATTCTTAATTAAAAATCCAGCAGAAACCAAACTTGTTGCATCAAATCACATAAATGCATTACTTCTTAGCTTTAAATCTGGGGGATCAAAAACACAACTAAAATCTGTATTCCTTTAAGCAACAATCATTTTATGTTGCTAACCCAGCATACTTTTAGTTTAAATACTTTGAAGTTTCATCAGGAGCTCATCTGACAGCTGTCATTCACAGGTAGCCCAGGGTACTGCACACAGATTTTGACAGGGCCGGTCAGTTTACAGACAATCCAGTTTGTCTGAGGGAATGTTTTGGTCTTTACACTTAAGAACTTTGTATATTCGCAATGCTTCATTAGATTACATGAATTTTAGCACTATGCAAGATTTTGAATGTTGAGAAGTGTTGTATATAGGCATTTTGGGAGCTTTTTGCAACAAAGCAAATGTCATTATTGGGCACATTTTAGAGTTTCATTTGAAAAGTACTGCTTCTCTCTCTGCACTCTGTTTGCTGGTCATGGAGCCCACTGGCACATTTTCTGTAGTGTGTGCTCTATTCCACCACACATGCACCATGGGTGGCGGGTTGTGCAACCATCTTTTTGTTTGTTGCAGAACATGGTTAATGTAGGTTTTTGGTGTGCACAAGAGTTTTGCCGCCATTGTTGCTTTTTCTTGCACCATAACTATCAGAGTGATGCCGCATAAGATAGCGGAGTGGGTCAATACATCCCACAACCAATAGGATAATGGACTAACAGGGATAATTACACTAGTGTATAGGTGTTAGCCAATGGGGAGTGCAGGATTATGTTGTACTCAATATTCTGCAAATTTATGTTAAGTTGCAGTTTTCCAACTATAAAAAGATGTAACCTTTTTGGATTGGGTGAACTCTGTGTTAGCTCGGTTCCACAGGAACGTCTGATACTTTTTGCATGCAATACACTTTTGTTTACCTTGCAAATGGTGCCTTGATTATTTGTCCTACTTGGAATGTTTTTGTTGTTCAGGTTTTGGGTCATTCACCTTACACGCGCATACAGTAAATGTGAGTATTCATACTTTGCTGGCTTCAGATTGTTGTTACTTTGTGTTTCTCGATAGTGGGGGGGTGCGGTTATGGTGATGATAGTGTGGGAATCTGTGAGACAATTATGTTTTGTATGATGTTGGAAAGGGATTATTAGTGAATTGTTTGAACGAAGGTGGTTGTTGAGTGGATTTGCTTGAAGCGGGGTACGGTTACTTGAGTGAGTGTAGGGAGGGATGCCTTTACAAAGAGCAGTTTAAGAGTCGGTAATTATTTTATCATATGCCTGATGACATTGGATAGTCTGATTAGTTTTAACTAAAAAGGACTTCATTGCATCAGACTACTGGCCCGTAAAATGGGGAAAACTGGGTTCAGAACATTTTATTTTAGTTGAAGTATTTGCATTTGACAGTTACTGTTTTGAGTACGATGGAGGAGAATTTTACTAGTGAGTTTTTGTCATTGATGATAGTCGACTGAGAACACTGAAGTTGGATATTCTTATTTTGTCATTCCATAGTCTGTATCATAGTTGTTTTGCAGTTTTAATATTTGGCAGTGGGCACTTTTAGCATGCCATAATTGCATTGGTAGTGTGTTATAAAGGTTATATTTGAGTGGCTGTGTGTGTGCGGTTTTGTGAGTGGCTGCAGATGGGAGTTGTCTGTAAGTTGCTGGGGGACTGGGTGTTGATTAGCTGTTGATGAATTATATTTGGGAGGCACGAGTTAGTGTTGATAACTCTTGATGTGTGTGGCAATGGGTGTGTGAGTAAGAACTTTTGTGAAAGCAGAGATTATGCTACATTTCTAAAGGAGAGAACCGGGTACTTGAGTGTATTCTATTCATTTAGGGTGGTCTTTTTACAACCTCTGTTTCTCAGATGCATAGGAATTTGGTGTTGGATGAGAGGGTTTGGCTTTCTGTTGGCTTAAATTTGACTGTATTGCTTATAAATTCTAGGGTAGGCATCTGCAACGTTTGACACGCCAGATGGTTTGTACTACAGCTCCCATCAGCCCTATCCACCACAGTAAACAGTGCAGGGGCATTAGAGCTGAAGTTGAAAACATCTGGGGAGTCAAAGGTTAGGGTCACCTGTTCTAGGGCTTTCTTGTTGATGCACTTATAGAGGATGCATACGTGTTTAAAGGCACCCCAGTGATCACTGGGACCCAGTGGATTTTCTTCCTGGTTGGGATATTGGATTCCCACAGTTCTTTTCCTGTTGCTGGTCAAATGCATCATTTTGAATTTCTTATAAACATACACTTACATTTAGGGCCTGATTGAAAGAACGTTTTCATATGAGCCATTAAAACACACATCAGTGAATCAGGCCAAACTGTGGTGCCATTGAAAGTTATAGAAGGAATAAACACACACCAGGTCAGCCTTCTGCTGGGATACATGGTATTTCATGGTTTATTAGTCTGTGCTATATAATGTTATCCCTCTTAACTTTTACCATGCAGGATTTGCCACCCAAAGGATGATGCCGGTAGCTTGATGGTATTGGAGGTAACAGAGGTGCCAAGATTGTTGTGCGTCTATAATTGCCAATGTCCGCTCACTCACAGCTGAAAGAAAGCCTTCTGGCATAATCATGTTTTTAGATGCTTTGGATAGGGAGATTTCCTGATTGAATTTGAATAGAGTGTGGGGGACATCCAACATATGAGTTTGAGCACTGTCTTTATTATGTACTGGGTTTATTTATAGAATATATTGTTTTTTGCAATTTATAAAGCACATATTCTTACCACTGATGGTGATGTGTTTCAGCACAATGGTAATACTTCATTATTAGTCATCTGGGAGGTACTGAATGTATTGATTCTGAAAAGAAGAAATGTTGAGTTAACTATTTCCCTATATAAAATAATTGTGCAAACAATTGCGCCTAGTATTCTGCAATAGGCCTGTGATGCTGGAAGGATGATTATTGCTCATGTTCTGGATGGCCTGGACAGTGGTGTGCTGGCGAATGGGAGTTTCATATGCATATGAATGGCCCAATTACTTACCAGTAATATTAATTACTCTGAGTCCAGGTCTTCCTCGTCACAGTCCTTATTCTATGAGGATATACATGCCAAGCCAGAATCCTTGCAGAGATCACCACAACAAGAACATGCAGTTCCTACTTCAACATAATGCATGCTAGGGTAGATGATTAACGTATCTCAAGATAAAAAAGTACCCCTGAGACGCTGAGCTAATACAACTAATAATGTAAATTGTGTCTTGGGTAGAGTGGGAAACATGTTGTGCCACTGCCTGGAGCTCCAATGAAGCCACCCGCCTCTGACAGCCTTCTTTGGAACTAAAATGCGTGTAAGAGCGATAGTTCCAGCCCTCATTACTAGCCCAACTAAGCGAGTGCAGTAGGGTAAGCCTGTGGGCAACTGAGTGTTTCCAGAAAGGGGACGAAACACGTACAAAATGACTAACCTAACAGGCAATCACTAATATTCCCATCCATGTGTAAAATAGGCTACCTTTGACTTAGAATATAATGAACCATCAAGGTGTAAATGCCTGGCACCTGGAAAAGTGAAAACAGAATAAGGACTGTGATGAGGAAGATGAGCAAGGAGGTAATGACGAATCAGGCTGAGCCTCAGTTTTAACTAGCTCCTCGTGAAATAATTTCTCCCTTTCATGGACCAGTGTTTCTTGATGCAGGCTACCAAAGTGTGAGCCGATAGACACCAGCTCTTTGGCAGCCCTCCATCACAGGTGACCCATTCCCAAAGGCTAGACCCATGTTTCCTATCTAACTTGGTAGCCGCTGGAATACCGAAACACCACTCCTAAAATTAGCATGCCGAAGCCAAGTTTTACTTTTGTGTAGGTACAAGATAGACATTTGCCAGGCACTTTCAAAAAGGTACGATCTGGGCGTAAGATGGCAACAGATGGAAAATGGTGCGATTACCTCAGCACATGACAGCGTTACCTGGCAAATGGCTTTTGAATATTGTTGGCTTTGTCAATACTTGTTTTTCACAGGGCTTCAGTGCAAGGAACAGATATAAATGAAGTGTCTAAATGTACATATGGTTAATGCATTTTATTACACCAGTAGTGCACTTACAAGAGCAATTAAGCCATTCACTCACAACAAACTACTTAGAAAGAACACTGGGAGGTCAACGTTTGATGTTGTTGCTTGATTGAACTAGGTCAAAGCGATCCCAGGATGATGTGCTGTGGGTGGGTAGGGGCATGTAGAGGATGGGAAAGGATATAGGGATTAGCAAGGCCATGTGCAGTTAATGGGTGGGTAAAGAGCCAAACAACATCCACAAGCTGTGTATCCCTGTTCACCTGTCCTCTCTCTGATAACTCGGCTAATAAGTGATGCTTATGCGTCAGCTATCTGCGAAGATTAATGAATTAGAAACTTGGAAGTACACCTAAAAATACATTGAGTTCAGTGTAGTTTACAACCACTGGTCACTACATGTTAAATAGTGCCAATATCCACTTAATAGTTCTTTACAGTAGAGGCGAGCAGTAGGAATGAACAATCGTTTTTGTTTTTTTCCTGCAACTTGTGAATAGTAAATCGGGTTGAAAATCTGATAAAGTCGCATTTTTTTAGAAAGCAGTTTCTGCAAAACTGATTAGAAAATACCAACTAATTTATTTTTTAGTGTATCGCTTAGTTGTTAACAAAAAATATTTCTCTAACAGTCAATTCGTGTTGGTCCCAAATGATCTTTTAATAATGTATATCTTTTTTTAAGTGTAGCTTTTTTGAAATAAAATAAATGATTTTCTTGTTTATTTATAAATCGGTTAGTTAAACAATATACTGATTAATGGTTTTAAACAATCCTCTAAACAATCAATGTGTTTTTGCCAGCTAAAGCAAAGTAACCACCTTTTCTATTTTCACAGAATCGTGAGAAATGGGAACTCTAATTGTGTATGTTTCTGTTTCTAATGATTTTAACATACAGGACCTGCAGGACACACGAAGCAAAGCGCATCATGATATATATATATATATTATATATTTACCCAAAAGGGAGTCAAGAATGATTAGGTTTTACCACAGCGACGTCGAAAGTCACCTTCTACTAAATAAACGCATTTGCATTGCAACATATGCCTAGGAATGTATCAATTGATTTAAAAAAGCATTAAGCGAAAGGTCATGTCATGATTTCTCGATTTTGCCCTGACATTTTGCACTGAGGTTAGATGTTTTCCTCCAGAAGGTCAGGAGGTTTGCCATATAACATTAATACACTGTTGCAGGAAAATGTAGCCCTTGCTCCTCGGATAAACAACAGTGCGTGCGTTCCACCGCTAGGTGACACTGTTTATCCACAAACGTTGGAGAGAAGCCACACCACATTTGAAATAATAATAAACAAAATAATTGGAAGGCAGTTTGTATTCATTTGTATATTTGGCTCAGATCGGACTTTTAGCGCTCGTCAGAAGGCTGGGGCTGCCTTTATTTTGACGCAAATATATATCATCTGCGTGTACATATGGACTGGGGAAATAAATCAGGAGATTAATTCTCGTTTACAAACTGAAACAAAGTGCAAGGTGAATTTGGGCCACCTTTCATGTTGCACGAGGGCTTCCATATGCACGTCTGCAGGGATGAGCAATTCAGCTGTGACCCTGTTTTGTTTGCTGCCTCGCTTAACTGGATTAGGTTTTCATGTGTACACAGTTCAAGAGGCGAACACAGGTGCTCGCGCTCGCTCATGTGTTGGCGATGATGGTGGCGTCTGACAGAATTGTGTTGCTTGTTAGCTGTGGATGCCTGAGCATCAGAGTTGAACTGCTGGATACTTGGGGCCTTCGGGTTGAGGTTCATCACTTCATAGGTTTGCGCCTCCAAAAGTACACAGGGGCTGAGGTGATGATGGGCGCACTGATTGTACCCTAAACCCTAATGCTTTTTTTTGCAGGCACCTCACTCAGGCCTTGCTGGATTTGTCAAAACATGCCTCACCAGATCTCGGATGCGGAAAAACCTCCCAGTAAACACTGCACCTTGTAAGGATATATGTTGGGTGACCAGACGTCCGGGTTTTCCCGGAACAGTCCGTCCCGGGAGTTTTTGGGTGGCTACGGTAATTATTTTTCTCAGTGCATACAGAATTTTAAAGTTGGAGGTTTGGCGCGAACCTCCAACCTTTCAGGTACACGTCACAGCACTTACTGACTGTGCCACAGAGTCTGTGGCAGTCAATAAGTGTAGTGCACAGAGACTGGCTTGGAAATGATTGTGCAGAAAGCCATGTAATATCAATCAGAGCTAACCCTTATTTTGAATTAACATGCCAGGATGCACAGACAAAACTGCACAAATGAGTTCATATACAGTTTATGGAAAGGAGAGGTGCTGGAAATATGGTTGGGTGGTGGTTGTGGGGGTGTGTTGGGGGAGGGGCGGTAATTGGTGGGCTGCAATGGGGTAGTCCCTCTTTTATGTTGTTGGTTGTCCTGGTTTTTCGTTTTGGAAATCTGGTCACCCTAGATATATGGCAGCATTTTTTAAAAATCAGCTATTGCGAAAGGTGTATAGATGAAAGTTTTGTTTTTAAATTACCACCAAAATGCGGTAAGGCTGATTTAATGCCAAAATACAGCCAACATACCACAATTCTAAAATACCGCCAAATCAGGTAATAGCTCTGAAGACATTTCTAACAATGTGCAGTGTTTTGTGTGCTCTGGGCTGTTTTAAACAGTGGCAAAGCCACAACCAAATGGCGGGTTGTTAGAGCAAGTGTCCAGACCCTTACCAAGAAGACCACTTGACGTTCCACTCACTATGTTTGTGAATTTGCTCATTAGGATTGTACCCTACAGGAAATGTTTAAATACAGCTTCTTAATTTAAAAGGTGTGCACCTTTTATACTTAGCCAGCATCATTATAGGAAACACTCCTCTCCTGGGTTATTTGTTTCAGGTTTTCATGAATAATCTTCTGAGAGGCACATTTGCTGACTCCATTCCGTCCTGCCCCCCTGCATCCTCCTCTGTCACCCTCCCCTAAGACCTCTTACTCCTCACCCCCCTGTGCTGCTAGTGGGATCCCATAGACAATTCTTTCAATTTCCAGCATTGGGCACCTGTCGCCTAAGGAGCTCCTTTATCAGCTGTAGGGAAGGGCCTTCCGCTCCGGCCGGATATTGCACATATTCATGGAACTTTCAGGTTCCACATGGGTTCTTACGACTATTGTGTGCTCCCTTCACAAGAAATGTGTGAAGTAGTACACACTGCCTGTCATTTTTGTCTTTGGTAGGCATGGGATTCCGTTACTATGGCGTTCAACATTTAAAATACACCATAACCTACTAATCAAGGAAATCAGCCATTAACAGTGCAGGAACCATATGTACCAGCTCAATTCCTTCAGTGTCTTTAATCTCAGTGGGACGAGGAAGCTGATGTGCAATGGGAGCCTAACTCCCGACTTTATGTGATGAAATATTGAATTATCGAAGGATGCTGCGACTTGTAGCCGTGACATGGGGAGACGGAACAAAAGTGAGCCCTTCTCCAACACCGTGTCCCCACTGATCGCCCAATGTTCTACCGCTTCAACTACAGAGAAATATGTGAACTCCATCTGCCGGCATATGTTCAGTCTGGATTCACCCATTCCCAGTCCAGGGACAGTCAGCTGCTCTCGTCCATAGTCAGTGCCTCCCCTTTCTTCAATTGGGCCCACTGCCTTGTGCCCATCCATTCCTGTTCCGACCCTTGACACATTCATATTTATTTCCTCAACCAGTCCAATTGGAACCTCTGTCCTGTCCATCCAGCACATATCTTTTTGCATTTATGCTTGTTAACGAGTGATAAAGTGTAGATGGTTGCAGAGACCATAGTGAGTGGATAATTAAGGAAGTCTTTGCTCTATGTACATTAAGAGGTAGGAAGTCTTGATAGCACAGTTTCAAACCTGTGGGGAGATGTTATTTAGGATCCCGCTATTTTGCATGAGGGTAATTCTAGGCTTATATACAGGATGCGGAAGTAAAGCTATAGTCATGCCCTTTTTGCTTGCCATGCTAGTGTCGTGGTTTTCAGTTTTTTTTTCATTATGTGATCGGTGAATGTTTCAAGTCATCTCTTTTAAACGAGTGTTACTTTACCCGGTTTTTCTTTTTACACTTTCACAAGCAAACAATTAGTATGGCATGACTTCACACCTCTCCCATAGCACTGACCCCTGCCTGGCACCCCCCAGGCAATTTAATCCCACATATATGTTTTGCATTTCCAGCACTGTTCGCTGGACCTGTGATACCATCTTTACAATTGCTGTACTTATTGATTCAAGTTTAACCTCGTTCAAATAGCAATTTTTCATAATTGCATATTCTATCTTGTGATGATTCAATTTCCGGTTTCTAAAACCATCAATCAGATCCACACCTCTAGTACCAGAAAGGATCCAAAAGATTGGAAAAACAAGTCAATTATAAACCTCCTTGTCCATTTTTGTTAACGTGGATGGAATGGCAGGCTTATCTCTGCAAGGTCGTGGATTGTTAGTTGCAAAACCGCAAAAAAACAATTATTACCCAATGATAAAAGCGACTGTCCAGTCAAGGTTGTATACAAATATCTACTTTATTATTATTACAACAGACAGTTCTGGCACACTACAAAATACAACCCAGACTCTAAAGGAATACAGAGGACAGACAGTTTCACGTAGGAAATGGATACACTCTGGATACTGACAGGAGGGTAGTCAGTAAAGCAATCAGCCATAACTGTTCAAGGTTATTTGGTTTCAGCACCAAGGGAGCAAAGGGTTGTAAATGTCAGTAGGGCCCTTCGCTGAAGGACCAAGGGGGGAAAGAAGCACAATGTACCTGGTGCTTGAGATGATCTTGATGCTTGACAGTGTCAAGTTGGTTCCAGGATGCTTTGCAGCTCATGCGACAGAGTTCAAGATGGGAGACAGCTGCGGGTATCAGGTGGCAATCAGTTTGGCAAACAAGGCTGGAGGGACGGCTGCAGGCTGACCTACACGGCGGCTCATGTTCAAGAATCGTTGTCTCTGTGCTGGTAGGCGGATCTGGAATGCTAGTGGAGGCGCCTTGGACGGCTTTTGTGACTTCATCGTGACAACAGCCAGTGGTGAAGCTGGTTGCGTTTAGAGGGTCCGACTGCCTCAAAAATGTCCTTAAAAGATGGGCACGGGTTCATGCTTGTTGTGGCACTACTTCTAGCTTCTTTGCAGGGCTTGTGTCATCCTTTAAGGCAGGCGGCCAAAAGGTGAGGAGAGTGTTTGCAGGCAACAGACTTGTCCTTTGTTCAGAGACTCTCTGGTACTTCCCACCTAGGAAGGTTGCTGGCAGACCCTAGCAGGGCATGCTGTGTGCTGCTTGGGTACCGGTTCCAGAGCTACTGAACGGGTCCTCTGAGTCAGGTATCTCCCTCTGTTCCCTGGAAGATGTTTAGGGGACCGATCTTGCTTCCATCTTGGAAATCCTGGCCTTCCTTCACAGCAGAAGCTGTAAGTCAGACCGCACCTTCAGCCAGGGTCCAAATGAGTCCTTCTTCTTACTCCTTTCAAAGTCATCGGAAGATCTCCTAACTTAGGGGATCAGCCCACTTTTAAAGCCAAATGGGCCCCAGTGATTGGTGCAAGCTAAGCCTACCTTAATGAACCAATCCTGGGTCCCCAGCAACAATCTTCTGTTACGTGTGAGGTCATAACCAGAGTGCTTTGCTTACAGGAAAGCTTCCATGCAGCTTGCCTACTGTAAACAGCTGTCCCAGACATGACATTCACTGCCCTTCCTACAGAAGATTGGGACCTATGATATTGCAACCGTTGAAAAGCAAAGTCTGTGTTGAAGTTAGAGCAGACACAATGATTTCCACACCTTATTGCTCACTAACACAGAAGGGTCAGCATCACCTCTTTGTGACCAGTGTACCTCAGTAAGAGACACTTGCCTTATTTGCTACAGATGGTTCAGCAACAACAGGAATCCAGCCTGCTTTGCAAACATGCTGCTTCTGCCAGAAAGGGCGTACTATTGTAGATAATTAGTAATCAACTAGGGAATGTTTTCCACCTTCAGAATGCAAGAGAAATCGGGACCCTTTGGCGAAAATCATCCTTGCTGTTGATACCAACATATCAACTCAAACTTTCATTCAGCCACTGAGCACCCCACTCCAATGGCTAAATAGCACAGTAAGGATGTCTAGGTAGTCCCCTCTCAACCCCTACTCTTCTCCAATTTGGGAGGCTTTCAAACCCAACCAATTGTGGAGAAGCAAGCAGCGGGTTGGTCCTCATACCCTTATGGAGAGATTAGTATTTCAGACTTTCGATAATCACATCCATAACCTGAATATGTCTGAATGAGTCTATATTGTTCATGGTTACAAACTCTTTATTATGCTGAGTGTTGTCAAAAATGAAATAGGCACTAAGCGAAGTGTGCATTATGTTCATAGTAATTCAACCATACACATCTTTCATAACATGTATGTGTGTTAAATATGAAGATCTGTGGTGATTGTTATGTTCCCAAAATGTTATCTGATTTCATGCAAATCAGCCAGGCACTTTCAATGGTGTTATTTGACACTATACACCATAGTGCTATTTCAAAAGGGTATGATATTAGAGTCCCAGGCTCCTCATTTTGGCATTATGACCTTTACAAAATATTGTATATGTTTGTTGTAGATTTCGATTGTGTGCATTGCTAAAGAAGACATGTGTGATAGTATTCGTATGACTACAATTGATAGTGAAAGAGTGAATTGGAAAATAACTTTGAACACTTTTAAAAATATAATTAAATAATGTCCTTATTTTAAACTTCTCATAAAAATAGATCATATTTGTTTGTTAAAATGTACTTCATTCTTGGAAAGTGGTATGCTCAGGTTAAAACCAATGATGTATTTCTTCTTTGAGCACTGTTAAAGTATTCTCAAACACCCATGGTTAACATTAAATATAAAACATCAAACATAATTGTTTAAGATCTTTCAGAACCACAGCACCTTCCATATGCCCTATCCATCACACATGGATAATACACCCTGAGTATGATTGCAACAGTCCTGAAGGACACACATGATGACAATGTATGTTTCAGAAAACTAGGCTTGGGGCATGTCACTGTCACTGCTGCACTCTTTCCACATTTGACCCCACACTTCTTCAAGGTGTCTTGTGTTTTTTCTTGTGTTAATCTGCTGCCAGAAATGAATGGATGCCAATGAGAACGCTCCCTCACCTCGGCCAGTGAATGTGAGGATGCAAAGCTTCAGGATTACGTCATTAGTGCAGACATGCCCATACTATTTCACGTGTTTCTATCACATGTCCAGATATTCCAAACGCATGCCAGATCGATTATTATTTTCAACGTGCACAAACACCACATGACTCATTTCCCCAAATGCAGTCTGGGTAGGAGTTCAAACTATCCTTTGTATCACTGAAAACGGTTATTATATCCCAGAATGCAAGGTGTCGTAATGTCACATTAGGCACACACACACACACTCTATCTCCCTCTCTCTGTCTCAGGCTTCTCCCTTTCTCCTTCTTCCTGTTTTCCTTCCCTTCCTTCCTCCATCATTGAGAAAACATACCTCCTCAGAGCTCCCTGGAAATTGCAAATAGTTCTACTTCGTCTTTGAAGTCATCTAAATGTGCCCCCATTTGGACACACAGGCCTTCTGATCTGTGTCGGAGTCTGCAGTGAACATTGATAGAGGGCCTCAGAGATGTTTTGTGAGCAAAGGGGGTGGGGCGAGGCTCCTTTACACCGATGGCAGATGCCCGAGGATAAAGCATGAGCAGCTGCAACACGGTTGAAAGGAGGAACATGGTAAATAATACAAGTGGAGGAAAGTCCAAAACATTTAAGTGAAAGATATATATGCAGGCTCCCTCGTTAAAGAGTTGCACGTGCCAGAACGCACACTGCCTATCTCAGCATGGTGGATCCGTCACAAGATGACATGCACTGATCCTCTTTTGAAAAGAAGGTTACACGTTCAGATTCAGGTTGCAGGCCTTCCAGTGGTCTAGAACAGTGCACTGTGGGAGATGTAGGATTTTGCTGCATGCTATGTAGAATCACTGGAAGCGCATTTTCCTTTTAAAAGGCTTCCAATAGATCAGCACTGTGAATTGAGGCAAATATATGTTGAAAATTGATTTCCCTCTTCCAGGTCTTCCATTAAACCCGCACAGTTCATTTTGGGGGCTCTCGTGATCAAATATATATATCACACTTCCAAGTGTTGCAGTAGACCAGTACAGTCTATTGTGGGGAGTGTGTTTTTATCCTGAGCATGCCAAATAATACAAGCCAAATCAAAATGATGGCTCCTCTGGAAACATCTCCTTTACTTTCCGGTCCTGAACAACCACATTATTCCACCTGCTGAAGGCCATACACATAGATCCTAACACAAATGCTTGCCTATACCAGAATTCCATAAAAAAAAACATATCTCTATTACTACATGTCCCATAGTGCACTTGACTAAATAAAGGAAGAAGGTGATATAGCGCTGCCAGTCCTATCCATTGGCTCACAAATTAAGACTCTCATTGGTTGAAGACTGTGGGGTGGGCTGGGGGTTGATCACATGGCTTGCAAATATTGTATTCATTCTAAGGAGGCAGAAGGGAGTGATCAGGCCCTGGAGAGGGGCTTATTTGCTTCCTGCATCTGCCTTTGATGCTTGTCATAGCAACTCGTTCATGGAAGGAGGCACACTGAACGGCAAATGGACATATGTGCATCTACTGCTGCCATCGCATGACTGCTTTTTGGCATGCCAGAACTCTTGCATCGCTGTTGCAGTGAGTGAACAATCCTCGAAAACATACATTCATGTACATTGTTACCATGCATGCAACTGGTTTTGGTTAAAAGAAATGAAAACAGTTCATTAAAAAAGAAAACGATGTCCATACATCAATTTGCACATTGTTCTATTGCTCTGGACCTAACTCAAAAGCTACTAATGTGAATTTGATTTGAGCCTGTGATGAATAACCTGGAGGCAAGCCTCATTAGTCTTCATGAGCACTAAATGTCAGTCTTCCCTAAAGCACCTGTGCACGCACTCTTCAAAGTGGAATAGATCAGGGTTTGACCAATTTGCATGCTGGTCATATTTTCTCCAACAAAGCAATCCATACGGATCCCTGCACCATCTCGCCTAATTAGCAATTATGCAGCAGCTTCGTGAAATGAAAGGCGGCCCCAATCGTGTTCAAGGGAGCTTTTCCGTCGTGCCCACTGTCAGGCAGGTTTTACCATCTAGATTTCCTAATGTGCCTTCTGTGGTCAGGAAAGTGCAATGCACGTCATGTCGTGTTGCAGGTACACGTTGGAGTTTATGTCAGCAAGTACCAACATTTTCATAGCTTCATGTCGTCTATATGCTGGTCTCAGGAAACCATGTGTTACATTTGCCCAGATCAAAATATGTACTGTTCATTTCAATATAAAACGTTCGATTCTGAAGTAGCACCTGATCATCCAAATGCCTAGTGAAACCAGCATTTACTCATTTCCTGAATACTAGGTGAAACAGAATATTGTATTTATTGCCATTTAGTGGCAAACTGGGCAATTTAGTAGCACATGATATCCTGTGCACAGGACACCAAGTCTTCACGTGTTTTTCCTTTAAATAAGGATTGGCCTTTTGAGGTTCTTTAGAGAATAGTTGGCCTAGAATATAGCTTTTAAAAATACGATTTGCCCTTCCCCGTTCTGTTTATCTACACGGCACTGCCCCTGTTTTAGCACCTTCGCTTCCGAGTCTCCTCCTCTATAACTTTTTCCAGATATACATTTTGGACCTGATTCATGGAATTTCCAACAAACACCCATATTCATGGAACAATGCAAAGTGTTGTTTTGCCATGCAAAGTGACTTTGCACGTCAAAAATGCACTTTGCACAGCTCCATCAATCAGGGCAGAGCAGTGCAAAATGTATTTTTGCCATGCAAAGTGACTTTGCACAGCAAAAAGACACTTTGCACTGTTCGATGAATAAAGGAGTTTGTTGGCAGTGCAAAGTCACTTTGCACCAGTGAAAAGTAAATTTGCACAGTGCAAAACATTCCATGAATCACCTTTGAAGTGAGTTAATGGAAATGTGCTGCCAAAGAAATAACATCAAGAGAAAACTGTACGGATATATATAGCATTTTTATTGGCAGCATACAGTAGGTAGCATTTTTATTGCCAGCATACAGTAGGCAGCATTTTATTGCCAGCAGATAATAGCATTTTGCCAGTATGGAATATAGCATTTCTTTTTTGCCAGTATAATATATAGCATTATTGGTAGTATGCAAAGTACAGGATTTATAACACAGCCAGGCCCAATTTGAAACAGCAGATATTCAGAACACACATAGAAAAACTTACGGGGTAATTCATAGATTTCAGCGCAGAGGCAGCGCATGCGAGCAGCGCAGAGAGGGATTGTGTGCCAGCGTGCGCCAGCCGCGTGTGCTAAACAGCATTCTGGCGCACCGCGTATTCATGGAATTCACAAGGCAAAAAGAGCCCTGGCACAGAGAACATCCCGCAGTGCCAGTTACGACCCCAAGAACGCCCCTCGCGCAAGTAAAAGCCATCAAAATCCCCCCAATCCAGCGCAAAGGGCTGTGTTAACCCTGGACCAGCTAACAGGACCGCTACACAGGAAACGCCAAGCGGGGAACGTGTATTCCTGGGGTGCCTGGAATTATCACATGTGGTAGGCCCTGCGCGAGCGGGGTACGTATATTTGTGGTGTACGCAGGGACTATCACACGCGATAGGCCTTGGCCGAGCGGGGCACGTGTATTACAGGGGTACGCAGGAAGTTTCACATGTGATTGGCCCAGTGCGAGCGGTGTACGGGGATTTCGGGGGTGCGTGGGAAGTTTCACACACGATTGGCCCTGTGCGAGTGGAGTGCATGGATTTCAGGGGTGCGCAGGAAGTTACACACGTGATTGGCCCTGTGCGAGCGGGGTACGTGGATTTAGGGGGTATGTGGGAAGTTTCACACGCGATTGGCCCTGTGTGAGCGGGGCACGTGTATTACAGGGGTGCGCAGGAAGTTTCACATGCGATTGGCTCTGTGCGAGCGGGGTATGTGTATTACTGTGGTACACGGGAAGTTTCACATGCGATTGGCCCTGTGCGAGCGGGGTATGTATATTTCGGGGGTGCACGGGAAGTTTCACAGGCGATTGGCCCTGTGAGAGCGCGGCACGTGCATTACTGGGGTGCGCGGGAAGTTTCACAAGCGATTGGCCCTGTGTGAGCGGGGTACGTGGATTTCGGTGGTGCGCCGGAAGTTATACATGCGATTGGCCCTGTGCGAGTGGGGTACGTGGATTTCGGGGGTGCACGGGAAATTTCACACGCGATTGGCCGTGTGCGAGCAGGGTACGCGTATCACTGGGGTACGCGGGAAGTTTCACACACGATTGGCCCTGTGCGAGCGGGGTACATGGATTTTGTGCGTTCGCGGGAAGTTTCACACGCGATTGGCCCTGTGCGAGTGGGGCACATGTATTACTGGGGTGCGCGGGAAGTTTCACACACGATTGGCCCTGTGCGAGCCGGGTACGTGGATTTCGGGGATGCACAGGAAGTTACACACGCGATTGGCCCTGTGTGAGCGGGGTACGTGTATTTCGGGGGTGCGCGGGAAGTCTTACACCCGATTTTGCTGTCAGAGCGGGGTACGTGTATCCAGTGGTGTGCGCGGGGAGTCCCACACGTGAATTAGCAATGTGGGTCCTCCCAGGTGTGCCCTCACCCCCTCCACAGCCCCTGCAGGCAGCCCACACCACAGGGGACTACAATGCACCCCTGGTCATGTCCCGCAGGCAGCCCATTCACCATGGCCATGCCCCCCTGGCCAGGCCACGTGTCACCTTGCACTAGTGATCACCAACTCATGTCCCCCTGCATCCCCACCACCCAGCAGTGAGGGGCACCTGCCAGCATGCCCCCACTCATGTCCCCCTGCACCACCACCCCCCAGCAGTGAGGGGCACCTGCCAGCAGGCCCCCACTCATGTCCCACTCATGTACCCCTGCACCCCCACCCCCAGCAGTGAGGGGCACCTGCCAGCATGCCCCCACTCATGTGGTGAAACAAATTCAAATACCAAACAATGGACATAAGGAAAACAATGCAGAATGTCACATAATGATAAAAAAAAAGGAAATCAGAATCCAAAATATATGAAATCAAAAATGTCTCCAAAGTCTCCTTCCAACAAAGCAAAGCCAAACAGAAATGAAAAAGTAAAATCCTCCGCTCCATGGAAAAATCAAAAAAGAAAATGCTGACAAATCCACACTCCAACTATTTACAAGGATGAAATCCTGGGTCCATGAGCCCAACTGCCCTAATGAAACCTACAAAAATACACTAACTAATGAAGAACTATATACAAAAATGTGGGGTATTTTCCAAGCGCCCCAAAAAAAAATGAAAACATAAATGAAACCTAACACTAACTAACTAACTATTTACAATGCACCGGGCTAGTCCGAAGGCTCACTTTTTGATGTCCCGGGACAGGGCATCATCGAACTCCCGCTCAATATCCTGGAGGCGGTCCTCTTCCATGGCCCAGAGGGTTCGCAGGGACGATGACATGTTGACCTCCAACTCCCTGCGAATTGCCTCGAGGCACTTGGCCTGCCTCAGTGCCCTCCGCATGGAGTTCTACCCCCTGACCATTGTGAGCCGTGCCTCTTCTGCCCGCTGCTGCTCCGCATCTATGGCGTGGCCCAACCGCTGCCACATGGAAGACACTTGCAATCCTGGGTCCTCCTGCCCTCTGGCCGATGCCTGTCCCTCCGATGTTGAAGGCCCCGAGCCATCATTGCTCCCACCATATTGCTGCTGCTGTGCCTGTGCCTGCACCCTGGCTCTTGCTGCCTGCACGTCCTCCTCCGGCTGGGGTGCAGTTGTCGTGGTGGCTACCTCTGCTGGACGTCCGACTCCCGACTGTGGCAGGGATGTGTCCTCCACCAGCCTGGCCGCTGGGTCAGAGGCAGCTCCACAGGGTACCCAGGTGATACATGGGTGGTAAGATGGCATGGAGGACGACTGGCGTTTAGGGGGTTCAGGTGAGGAGGGGGTCGCAAGAAGGTCCAGCACACGGAGGAATCCAGCACTGGTCACCCATCCCAGTAGGTCAACGCAGTCAAAGAGGCATCCGAGATGACGTGCAGTGTCTTCACGAAAACACTGCAGGTCACCTCGCATGCCCCGTTGCCCCAACGCTATCGCAGCCAGGACAGGCTCAACCCGGTCCTGGATAGCCACGTCTGCAGGGAGAGGAAGGCCAGTCCCCTCCTTGAAAATGGGTCTGGACGTAGGCATCCCTGCTGGTGCCGGATGATGCAGTCACAGGATCAGGGACAGGATTACACACAGGCCCCTCCGCGGCAGCCAGTGCTGCCTCCTGTTCCTGCCCCTGCACTGCACCACTGGCACCAGTGGAATCCCCACCTCCAGACCCCGTGTGTGTCCCATCCACGGCCTCTTCCTCCTCCAAGCCCCCCACCAACCTGGATGACTCCATGCCATCCTCCTCCATCGGACCCTGTGGGGTCTCAGCTGCCCCTTCTGCTGCCGAGGAGTCCATCTCCAACCTCTGCCTCTTGGACCTACCCTCAGCAGCTGTGGCCTGGGACGTGGCACCAGGCTCCTCACTCCCCGAAGAGATGACAATCTGGGAGGGGAGCCGGGCCTTGCGTCTCCGGCTGGTGGTGCGATCCCTGCCGCTTTGCTCCACAGCACCCTCTCCGCCCTCTTCATCAGTTGACGCTGCAGACAGGGAGAGATAGAACACAGGCATCAGGGCACTGTACAATGGACTGATACACACGACAGTTGTACATGAGTGGCAATATCAAACTTCAGACATGGCATCACTCTCCCTAACACACATGTCATTTCTACTCACACACATGAGCAATTCCACAGCAATATTGCACCAGGCAGCACCATCCATACACATACAACAGCATCAGCATCCGAAGGTGAGCCTGACATCACATGAATCACGGGGAGTACACAACACATGCACACACACCAACACACTTACATGCATGTGTACATGTCCACCAACTGTCAGAGTGATGAGATCGCCATCCGATCTCATCACTCTGTCACATGTCATGTCACATGTCATGTCATGTCATGTCACATGTCATGTCACATCTGGCATTCCGCCTTCTACATGTCAGTGTCACATGCATCCATGTTGCATCACAGTTGCACACTTGTCAAATACACACACATGCACATGTACACAGTGCAGATACATGCAGCTGGAACCAACATCCATGTGTGACACCACAACCATGCTAACGTACATACACAGTAATTCAAACATGTGTGCTCCCACATCTGCATTTGGCCTGCATGCTTACCCACACATACACCATCCATGTGTCTCACACATGAGAGGACTTGCATGTGTCAGCCTCATGCCGCTGTACATACACATCCATACATGGCCCTACAAAAACACATGTGCAACCTGCACATTACTGGCACACCACGACACGCACAGCGTCCAATCAGTATGCATATACACTTACCGCTCGACTCCAGACAGGTCTGCCTATCAAGGACCTGGATGTGAAGCGCTGGGCATATGCGTTCCAGGACCCTCATTTGGTGATCGGACAGGTGGCCCTGGTGCCCCTTGGCATCCGCTGCCTTCAAGAGGCGCCGGGCCTTGTCGAGGGTCCTGGATCTGAAATCCTCCCAGCACTTCTTGACATGTTTGATGCCGCGAACTGCCACCCCCTCCTCGTTGATGGCAGTCACGATGTCCATCCAGATCCTGGTCCGTCCTTCATAGTCGGCGTGCAAACTTCCAAAGAGGGCATCATACTCCCCCAGGACTTGCTCCACCAGGACACCAACTTCCCTGGCACTGAAGCTGGTGGTGGCCCTCTGCCTCTCTGGCTGGGGGTTGCCAGTGGTGCGAGATGGTGTTTTGCCCGACATGGCATCCCCAGAGGCAGGTGTGGGTGGGCAACTGGGTCCTGGGGCTGGGCCGTGGAGTGATGGTATTCCAGTCGGGAGTCTTCAGTTCCAGCAGGGGTGGTCACAGCAACTGCACCCTGGCTGACGTGCAGGCAGCAAATAGCAGGGCACGTGGGCAGCAGGCAGGCAGCAGCAGATGGCAGGTGGGAGCATGCTCGGGGCTCTTAGGGGCAGTAATTCAGCCTTCTGGGCAGGAGCGTGGTCTTCCGTGTGTTGTCGCGTGGCCAGCTTGATACGGAGTGATTTGGCAGGTGAAAAAATTGCACGTCAGCGTGTAATTCGAGGAAAGGCCCTTAGCGCGTAAGCGCATCTGTGACGTTACACACGTGGGTGTTTCCCTCGTGACGGATGCATAGTGAATCAGCACGTGAAGACACTGCATGTACGCGAATTCATTGGACCAAAGGCCCTTTCGTGCGTAAGCACGCCTGTGACGTGAGGCGCAAGGGCGTTTCCCTCAACACAGGTGCATGTTCATCGTACACGTGCAGAAACTGCATGTCCGAGTGTCAGCTCGTGTAATTGGAGGAAAGGGCCTTAGCGTGTACACGCGTAAGTGACATTGTACGTGTGGGCCGGTTGAAAAGGTACGTGTAGGACGCCATTTTCTTGTACGTGCTTTTCATGGAGAGCGAGTGGGTGAATTTTGTACTTAGTACTAGTCGGTTCACACGCGATTACTTCACAATGGTTCAAGTTCGTACTCCCTGTGACCTCTGACAGCGTTCAATTCTTATTTTGGCCTGTTTCCTCAAACAGCATTCACTTCTTCTTTTTTCCTGTTTCCTCAGACAGCGTACAATTCTTCTTTTGGCGGGGGTGCTGCCAACGTGCACACGCGTGTCTTTTTCACGTTCTTTTTCCAGGCATACGGTGAGTCGCACACGTATTTACCAACTGTGCTTGCCTCGTGTGTCACGTACCCCTTCAGAGGTCAGTGTAGGCTGTGTGTATTACGCGTACACTTATTTTTATGTTTCTGGGTGCCACAGCGTAGTGTGGGTTAATTTTTCCATGCACGTGGTCTACGACGGGTTGCGTGCACGTTCATTTTTGTTTTCGGGGTGCCTGTGCGTTGCGTGACCCGTCATCGTCCCCAAGGGGTCACAGACAGCCTTGCTAGAGCACTAGGGTACGAATTCCATCTAGTACCCTACCCCTTCCACCCCCAATTGCCCAGGACAATAGTTTACTGCTACTCCCATATGCACAACAACATCAGTGCCATGGTTGGGAGGCGACCAAGCGGTAAGGGAGGCAAAGGTGGCCGACCTCCAAAAGGTGGGCATGGTGGGCACGGTAGGGGAAGTGGTCAGGATTTGCAGGGTGCCCTACACCTCCATGTGTGGAAGACCAATCAGGGACACCCATGCCCCCCCCCCCATGGTTGTGGGAAATGTAGCTGACACTATCCCAGCTCAGCCCTTGCTGGACCAGCCCATTTTGGCACCTGAACCGGCACAGGATGACTCCCAGGCTGACTTCCAGGTCAGCAAGTCTAAGCCACGTGTGGCGGTGCAAGTTGCTGTCAGCAGGCCACGTGGATCTGGGGCAGCAATGTCATCTGCTGCCCCGAGTAGGCAGGGTGGGGAGGCTGCAGGGGCAGCTGCAGCTCTATCCATCCCAGCCAGGACAGTGTCGGTCCAGGTCCATCAAACCGACGTTGGCCCTGTCAACATCACCCTGCAGCCAATGCCTGCACCAAGACCTATAGTCATTGTGCATTTGCACACTCCTAGTACCCAGTCCACCGGCGCTTCTGCCCCTACTGACCAGAGCGGCGTAAGCCACTCAGGATCCGCACCACCTTTGAAAAAGAAGAAGAAGGGTGCTCTGGCAGTACAGGCTGAGACCCCAGACACGGCTGCACACTCCGCCATGTCAAGGAAGCCTAGCTTTAATGACGCCGAACTTGATGCACTTGTGGCCTGTGTGTCAGCACATAGCCGCAAAATGGTGGTGACTGCAGGGTGCAAGACCACACCTGGTCAATGTAAGGCACACTGGCAGACCATCGCGGACATCATTAGTGCCCTTGGATTTGTGAGGCGCACAGCTGATGATTGCTACAAGCGGTGGAATGACCTGAAATGCAGAGCAAAGAACAAGATGGCCTCAAATCATGCCTCTACTCTGGTGACTGGTGGTGGGTCTCCACCAGAGGACAACCAACTCACTGAACATGAGTCTGTTGCTGGAACCTTCGTCAGAGAGGAACAGATCCAGGGCGTGGGAGACCTACCAGATTATGACGCATTGTCCGGTGAGTGCCCATGCATGTGTGTGTAATCCATGTGTATGTTGTTTGGGTGACGGGTTCTGATTGAGTGCCTGATGAGGGTGTGTACTCCTGAGTGGTATGGGTCACCCATGTGCTTCCTCCAAAACATTCACCGGCCTTGAATTTGGGTATGACAGTATCCCTTTTGCCCACAGTAGCCAATTAGCGCAACATTACTGCAGTTGCCCTTGAACTGTCATCTTGCAACAACATTGTTCAGATTTTTTCAGGGTTCATTCAGGCTGATTGTTTCAATTCTCCAATTTTTGCAAAGCATTTATCTGCCCTAATGCCACAAACGTGACATGCTTCTGTCATTGATTACACCCCTCATTGGGCCACATTTCTTACCTTGTCATGTGAATGATTAGACCATTCAGGTTGATTGAGTATTGGCCTGCTCACATTGATTTTTGGTGCCTGTTTGAATTTGGTACATGATAGTTGTTTCCTGTCATGTTGAAGTGACCAACCATTGATGTGTACATGTGCCTGCCATCACTGTATTATTGTACACTGGATGTGTTGCAGTGTGTGGCACATGCATATTTTGTCACACTATTTTGTATTTTTCATCTCATCATGTCCATCTCACATGGATGGGTGACAGAACTCATTCACTGACATATGGCTGTACTTGTCAAATGTACCATGGCTATGCTACATGCCATCTGTGTGCTGGCATGTGTCATGTATGTGTAGTGGACATGCCACTCACAGGCTAATGTGTGATGCAAGTGCTATCCAGCATGCAGCAAATGTGTTGCTTTTCCATCTTGGTGTCATCAGCGTCTGCTTTTTGCCTCCCCTTCCAACTCATTGACAGTGCATGCATGCCAGGGTTATAGTCATGTGGGACATGTGTAAATCATGTACTGGATCTCTGGCTTGTCAGGCCTATGTGTGTGCTATGGTGCTAATGCCTGTTTACATTTTTGTCTTTCATGTTTTTGCAGGTGATGACGCACTTGATGCTGTTGAGGTTGAGGAGATGGTGCAGACCCAGGAGAAATCTCAGGCACGACTGGGCACCAGTGGGGGATGTGGTGTGGTGGTGGGTGAAAACCCAATCTTACTGCAGACCATACTGTCCAGGGGTCTCTCTGGGTGCACCTCCCCAGACCTCTATTCAGGTGCTGAATCGGATGATGAGACTTATGTGCCGTCGCAGGTGAGTGTTTCTGGCAGGGATTCTGTTCTGTCCAACCCACCTGCACCAGGGGTAGAACCCTCTATGGGGATGTCAGTGTTGGTAAGTCTGCCTTTGTTGGTTACGGATGCAGGGTCACACTCCACAACATCTGATCCTGTTCCTGGGCCAGCAGATCAGAGGGGGAATGCAGTCCTGCAGCCTCAGGCATTGCCAGCACAGCAAGGTGCAGATCTCCTTGCCCCAAACAGGTGTGGTGCCCGCCGACGCGGTGGCCATACGCCACCAGGCAATACTGTATGGGAAAACTCCATTTGAAATGATGGCTCAGGCAATGGAGAGGGTGGCCACTTCCATTCTCCCCCCTGAAAGGCAGATGGAGCAACAACAGCAGGCAACAGACTCCATTTGCCAATCACGCATGGAAGACATGTTGGCATCCAACAGGGACCGATGGGCGGCACTGAAGACTCTGCGCAAAGCCATATATATAGAGTCACAGGGCCACAGGGAAGCCCTGAGGGTAGAACTCCATAACCTCAGGGAGACTCTGAGTGAACTTGAGGCTTCCCAAAATTTAAGATCAGAACAGCAGCTGGAGCAGCTTACATGTTCCCTCTCAGCTGAGCTGCAGGCAACTCGGGAGGAGATCCAGGCATCACGGGAGGCCATGCGTGCAGAAATGCAGGCAACTTGTTAGGTGCTGCATGGGGATCTCCGTACTATCATCCTCCAGAACGAGACCTTCCACACCCGCATGCTTGCTACCATGGAGGACCATACCAGGGCTTTGCGTGGGCTGTCTCCCATAGCACCACCACCTCCTGATGCAGCAGTAGAGGGTGATGAGAGCGACATCAGCACTCCTCCCACACTAGCGTAGCCGTGCAGGCCATGAGCCCATTTAGGTATTTTTTTTTCGCAACATCCACGCAGGTGGCTGTTGGTGTGCACCCTATCCTCGAACCTCCTGGGTGCCCCCTCCCCTGGCCCCCACATGGCCATTTAGGATTTTTTTTTGTTTTGTTTACAGTGTGTTGCCTTGTGTGGCTCCCATGGGCATCCACTGTGTATTCCAGCTGGGCACTTGCAGGCTTGTCCTGTTTTTGGGTTAGATGCTTGGGTTCCTGACACACACACCCCTCCTGCTTCCCTTTCCATGGGCTTGCAAAGGGTGTGACCAAGTGACAGTAACTTACACAGTGACAGTGGGCTCCCATGAGCTGTGTGGGCAGTCTGTAGTCAAAACTGTGTGTAGATCCCTAGTGGGGATTGTTGCTGTATTGAACACTGCATGGTGTATTGATATGTGCTTGCGCATCCATGTCTTCCTCCTTATTCACAGGTACCTTCTTCATGTCTTCACAAGGCCGTCTCCTTTGCGGATGCAGTTCATGTTGTATGCAGTACACTGACACATTTGCCTGACGTCAACACTCTGCAGTTGGAAGGGGTGGTTGTGCTGGCTTATTCAGGTTGTAAAACTTGCACTACTTTTATTTGGTACTGTCATATATTGGCAATGTTTCATCCTGTGTTGCTGTTTTGTGTTGCTGGTAAGTATTTGGTCATGTGTGCTGTTTGTTATTGATTACTGGGAGCATATTGTCTGTGGCCTGTTTCCATTTGGGACAGTGCACTTTGTGACACTTGTGTCATGTGTTGTGCATTCCTTTGTTTGCTTTCACATTGCATGACATGCCATGGTGTGTTGGGTAGCGGAGATGGGGAGGGGTTGGGTGACATGGCGCTGTTTTCATGTTGTATTTTGCAAGGGGGTAGTCATTCATGCAGCATAAATGTGTGTCTTTTTGTGACACAGCATTGGTTGTCTTTCGCTAGGTAGGGATGCACACAATGTAACACTTCCAGGTGACCAATCTCAGGCTGGTATGGTTGTGACAGTTGACTGTCCCTTATGTCATCATCATTGATTGTCAGCTGGTATGTACCAGGGCTGTGTGCACTCCACAGGGGTGTGATTTTAGTTGAAATAATTAGCCACCAGCTGCGTACGGGCTGCCTCACCACGTGCCCTTTCCCCTCCCATGCGCAGCAGCCGTGCATGTGGTTGGGGATGTGGGGGTACCACCATGTCCACCGGCAGGCCCCGGCGGGTTGCAACATTGTGCAGGACACATGCTGCCACTATAATCCTGCACACTACTGGGGGCGGGTATAGCAGCTGCCCACCAGAACGGCACTCCGAATGTGCGCTCCACTATGCCCTGGGTTGAAATATGGGCTGTGTTGTATTTTACCTCGGGTGGTGTGGTGGGGTTCCGAATTGGCATCATCAGGTGGGTGCTCAGAGGGTAGGCACTGTCCCCTGGGGAGGTGATGATGGGTATCATTAGTGGGGTTGTGACATTACTCAGTATCTGACATGCATGCATGTGCAGTGGCATTTATAATTACTAAGCAGCCATGTATCACCATGCCTCCCAGCTTCTAGGTCCCGGTTTAGGGTTGACATTCTGTAAATGAAACTGTCATGGGTGGACCCTGGATAGTTGGCATATACTGAGGTGATGATTCCCTTGGCATCACATGCTACCTGCACGTTGATGGAATGCCAGTTCTTGCGGTTTCTATAGATGTGCTCAGTTGCCCTGGCAGGACGTAGAGCCACATGGGTGCAATCAATGGTACCTAGCACTTTGGGGAAGTGTGCCACCCCGTAAAAATCCTGGATGGCAGCTTGCCTTTCTGCAGGTGTTCTGGGCAGGTATATGTGCCTGCGGACTGATGGACATGAAGTCATGATGGCCAACACCTGGTGTAGGCAGCGTGACTGCGTTGCCTGTGACACCCCCCCACTATGGCACTTGTCCGCTGAAATGAACCAGTGGCCAAGAAGTGCAGTACATTGAGCACCTTTTCCAAGGGGCTCAGTGCTTGGGAGCACAGGGTGGGTGATGTGAGGTCATCCTCCCACTCACTCACCAGGTCGTGTATTATGCGATGTGGAAACCTGTACCTCCCATACACCTGGTCATCAGGCATCCCAAAAAGGCTGGTCCTGGGTTTAAAATTCTGGCCCTGACTATCCTCCTCCTCCTGCGGCGTCCCACGACCACTGCTGCGAGGAACGGTATATTCATCATAGCATCTGAGCTTGTTTGTTGTTTGCGTGTACTTTTATGCTGCGCGGGTCCACGTACGCCTGCTTCCTGCTGGCATACGTGTTTCCGGATTTGCCCTGTTTCGTTCCATGAATGCATGTTGTAGGCGCACGTGTGGGCGTTCCGCGCATTTGCCTCCTATACTTCCCCCATAACGCCCACATTTTCACGCGTTGTTCCCCATTCCGCGTGTTCCGCCCTGTGTTCCGCCTACTTTTGTTGTGTGCGCCGCGCTATGTGCGCTTTTGCTGTGCGTGTAGCGCACGCCGTTTGATGACATGTGCGCCCGCGTGCACCATGCAAAATTTTAGCGCACATCCCAGATTTTACACCCGCACGGACTTCCATGAATCGATGTGCGCGGATTTCGCACGCTTGCACTGCGATTTTCGCACTTGCGCTGCGATTCGCATGCTTTAGCACGCTTGCGCGGAAATTTTCGCCACACATTATTTCCATGAATCGGCTGCGTTGCTAGGTTCAAATAATGAAGTGCACCATGTATTTTGGATGCTTCATGTATGGAGACTACATTAGAATACATAACCTACTAATATTAACAGAAAGGAAAGGTTTGTTTTTTTTTATGATGGGGCTATAGTATAAAAAATAAACCATGCTTACCACTATACCACAGGAATAAAATAACGCAAAACAAGATACCACTAAAATTATCACCAATACCAGCTAAAAAGGTATGGTCACTAAAATAGTGTGATACCAAACCCGCACTAAATGTAAGACTAATTTACTGCCAAATTACCGACAATATTTTTATGGTAAGAAAATAGCGCCAAATCCCGAATTTACACCAATAAAACAAAATCTCCTACAAATAATGGTGCGTTGGCCGGGAAAGTGACTGTAGAGCATCTACTGGGCGTGGCAAGTGTATTCCACACTACCATATATGCATTAAAGGAACCCGTTTTATGAGAGCAGTGTGAAGTGAAGTGAATCTCAGAATGTCTCAAATGGAGGCCACATTCCCAGAGTTGGTACAATATCTGGAGGCTAAATTACATGCACATGGGACATGGTCCTCAAATAACGCCACAGAGTGGCATCAACGTATCTATGGGGAAGCGCAGAAAGAACCATTGGACAACATTTTTGCAGAAAGTAGCATAATTCAGGTCTGTCTTTTGAGATTATTAAATGCTGCTGATGAACATGCAGAGAAAGATTGTCTGGTACGGCTGTGTGCCAAGACATGGTTAATTTTAAATAGGTCTCTGCGAATGCAAGAAAATTATGCCAAGCTGATTAGCAGATTAAAAGTTTAACTAGATGGAGCTAGTGAACAGGAGGAAAAGTTAAGAGCGGAACTCGAGGTATGTCAAAAGGACATGCAGTCAAAGTGTAAAGATCCCGACACTCAATTGTCCCAAAGAAAGAAACAGTTTGAGGATAGTGAGCAAGAATTAAAACACTTGAAAGGATTGGTAGATCATATTAGACAAGATAAAGACGAGGTTATTTTGAAATGCAAATTTTACAAAAAGAACATTTCGAGAAAGAAAGTGATCTTCAAAATGCTGAAGAAGAGATGGTTAAAATGTTTCAAGAAAGAGACAAATGAGACAAAGGGCTTCATTACGAGTATGGAGGCAGCCATGCCTTCACACCGGGTTCCAGTACCGTTATTCGACCTTGGAGGACTCGGTAATTCCTCATGCACAAAACCAATCCCCATTCCCATTTGAGCCCCGATAGGGCTCAATGGGAATAGGGATGGAGCTAATAACGAGCCCGTTAATAACGGGCCCGTTATTAGCTCCTTGGTCTCCTTGCGGGACCCGCAACCAACGTTCTGTGCGGGTCCCGCTAGGGGACCTCGTAATAAGGAATCCCGTAATAAACGGTGCCGGTCCTGTACCAGCACCCTTCATTACGGGAGCGCCAGCCTCATAATGAGGCCCAAAGAGTTTAATGAATGCCAAATGCAAATGAGCGATATGCAAAATGTGATTAATAAAATGGGTGATGAAAACAATTACTTGCATAAGGAGGCAGATTGCTTTAAAAAGTGCAAGGATTTGGAACAGCAAATATGCAATTCCAGGTCCCAGGACAAACGACAGGGCACCACATTCAATGGAATTGAGGTGAATTCTATTTCTACACAGAGAGATAGTGCCCCAGTGGCTGTGCAGGTGTCTGGACTTGGTTGTAGCGCCCTTGGGGGGTTTGACACACCCATTGGGGGTCACCACCAATCCCATATGCCTGAAACAAGGGTTGAAACACAAAGTAGTGCAATCCCAAACATGTCGCCAAGTAGTCCTATCAAGATAATGAACTCAATCAAGACTCTGATCAAACTATTCAAAAAAGGAGGGGAGTGCTGTATAGAGGACCACTTAGAAGTGGTGCACAATATATTTAAAGCCCTCCAGATACCTAAGGAACAATACAGACAATATTTTCACTTAACTCTGGATGCTCCCACATCCAGTATCATTAGAGGATTAACTGAACAGCAGAATATGACATGGGCAGGGTTCGAAAAAGAGATTAGATGTCATTTTTCTCCATTCCAATCATCACAGGAGGCAAAGAAAGTTGCATACACGATTATGGCTGTGCCAAATATGTCAACATTAAACAAAGGAAAGACAAAAGGGCAACTAAATAAAGTTGCAAGATCCGTCCCCCTTAGCTAGACCTACGGACGTTTCAAAACATAAAGGATCTTGCAGCAACCATGTGGGCCTTCCTATAAGCATTGAAACTCACCAAAAGAAGACAACTGTAAACATTTAAACCTTAAAGACCACAAAATAGTACAAATCAGTATAATATTTTATTAAATTAGCATACAAAATCACATAATTTCATCAAAAAAGTTAAAAAATACAGTGGTTATCACTGAAGCACTTAAAACCCTATTTAGAATCACATAAACATTAATACACGTAATACAGTGCGCAGTAAACCCTAAAAAATCGGGAAACTAAAAAAGCTCTGATACAAACAACTGGCTTCAATAACGAGTTGTAAGAACAGAGTGTGAAGACCCAATTTCATGAAGAAAATGTTTTATTTGTTTTTAATACTAACCTAAGGGGTAGTCCCTACTTTACCGGGTACTGCCTCTCTATACCAAATGCCTAATTGGATGAATCCACCTAAAATTTAATCGGCGGTTCTAAATAGTTAAATATAACTTAATAACATTTGAATGTTGGTAATGATACAACATACTCACAAACCCTACATGTTTCATTCTCAGACAAAGATAATACAAATGTGAGAAATTCATCAGGGGTAGAGCAAAAAAAACAACAAACATTCATTGGTCTTGGAATAAAAACTCCCAAAAAAGTCAGGTTTTGTTTCCTTCACGGTGAATTTCATTTACCGTCGACGTTTATCACATGGACTGTGCTGGGACGGGTGGGTAAATATATCTTCTTAGTAGATACAGATAGATCTTACATCCGAAGCGGCTAACCGGTCACTCTCGCCTGTTCTCCTACATGCAGACAGATCCTTGGTCACCTCAAGCTGTAACCCGATTCCAGTGCAGGAATGTTAAGAAACTACAATCGGTTTTGCGGGGTTGTTAACAAAGTAAGCGCCATGTTGCACGGGGTGGTTAACAAAGTAAGTGTCACGTTTCACACGTTTATTATGGTCCTCGGCAGCAGGCACCTTGGGAAAGTCCTACTACAGATGTCAGGATTTTTGATGGTGCCACTGATGCTGCGGACATTGTCTGCAGTGTTAGTTGGGATGACAAATTTAATATGTGTTCTCTGCTTGGTTATCTTTTGAACATAGCTGTATAGGTCCACTTGCTGTCCGTTGTCTATTTCTGTGACGGATGTCATTCCCTCTCTCTGTATGTCCCCTTGCCAGTTTTGTAAGACTTAAAAAGAGCTTTTTCTCGCTTTGATGTATATTTTGATCCCAATTCCAATGAATTTAAACAGCCTATTTCTATGGATTGCAGAAAGAAATTACATCACAATTAGACCGCAAATTTGATCGTGACAAGTCCCTTGAGTGGGTTTTGCACCAAAGTACAAAGCTATATGAAGTGCTATAATGTCAGGGTAGAGAGAGTGATAAAATGAAAGATACTAGACCAAAATCTAAAGACTCCTCGGCAACAGTAATGGCGATCAGGTCAGCTAAAATGTCACTTGAGTCCGCTCAAAGTCCAGGCAAAAATAATGTGACACCCGAACAGAGGGGTAATCAACAGAGGTTGTCGCTCTCTGCACCGATGTTTCTGTCACATGATCCTAGTAATAAGGAGAGCTACATTAGCCCTAGGTACTTAGGAGACAGGCCCCGGTCATGTATGAAAAATAATCAGAGAAAAAGCCAGGATCAAAGAAATAATGTTGCCTACCAGACATTGGGGACACAGAGCAGATTTGACGCCAACACCATGATATATGGTAATCAGGACAGACCCCGGTACGTGGATCGATTTACTGAAAATGGGAATCAGCCTAGGGGACAATACTCACAAAATGAGAGACAGGACATGAGGCACAGTATGAATTATGCCCCACGTCAATACAATCAATCACCACCACCAGGGGACTACAACCAAAGGATAGGCATACCCCGCTTCCCGCCCCACATGAATCAAGAGTTCAGGAACAACTCCAATAGGAATCACTCCCCTGCGAGATATCAGAATAGATTCAACCAGGGGGAAAACAACCAATTTCGGCATAGGCCGCAGAGAGAAGATTCTAGAGAGATGGAAAGATGTCTCGAGGCCCAAGTGGAAATGTTGGCTGACCAAATAGGAAAGCTCTGTATGGCCCAAAAACAGTCATCAAAGGAGGGGGCAAAAGGCCATAGTAGTGACCGGGTGGCTTCCGATAATAAGTGACTAAATCTTCATGATACCTGCAATGATAAAAAGACAGATTACCCTGATCTGGTTTCGCATAATGACTCTGAGCTGTTAAATGATTTTAAAACGGAAATACATGCAAATGAACATGAGGCAGAAATTGCAAATACATCTAAAAAGAGGTTTGGTTTAACCTGGAGTTAATTCAAACGTTGGACATTTGCACAAATGAAAAAGGAAAACGAGAAAAACATGAAATTCCAAAAGAACAAAGAGACAGATTTAAGAAAGACAACTCCTGCACGGGTAAAATAATTGATGAGGAAGTAGATGTGAATGTTAGAACACTCTCCCCAGAGAATCAAGATGCTAATAAAATACAGGCAGAGAGAATAAGTACCCAAAAGAAGGGTACAGATCAGTCACCTGAAGAGTTCTTTGAGCCACAGATTTTTGAGGAAGTTAAAAAGACTGGTATCATGCCAAATACCCACAAATGCCCAGAATTAGAAAATGACAAATTATCAGGTGATGTTTATACGCATATTCAGTTGGAGAATTACAGTGTGAACTCTGATGATCCCCGGATGGAAGGGCAAACAGTGGCCACACTCCAAAGGACCTCTGAATATGGGGAGATGAGTAAGGTTTCTCAAACGGAAATGGACAGAAAGGAGGGAAAAATGTCCTTTCATTTACCAATGTGCGTAGCCAAAAGTAAGACGGGTCTGAGAAATGTGAATCCTGAAATCAGTAAGAATTCACACTTTTTGTGTGTGTATGGAGGAAGTTGAAGACAGATATTATGCTCCCATTACTGTGGAGGAGAAATGCAATACATTTGCAATGATTGACACAGGCACACAGGCCACAATTATGTCCAAAGAATTGGTAAAAAGTATCAATGAAGGGATATCTCCACAGAATCAGATCACAGTGAGGCAGAGTGAAGGCCCAGTACATACCTTTAATAGTGAAAAGGTGCCTATCGTGGGTGTTACCAAGGTTGACATAAAGATAGGAAAACAGAATGAAACAGGAAGTATTGATCACATCTATTTGTGAAATTCCATTTTTGATGGGTACAGATTGCCTGAAAAGATTGTCTCCTCTCATAGATGGGGTAAATGGGGTACTGTGGTCTTTAACCAAAAAACCATTAAGACCTAAGAAAATAAAGTCACAAAACAGCAGTATAAATGAATGCCATACTATTGACAAATCAAATGATGCAGTGGAGATATACCTACATAATAGCTGTGTGCCTAGTGTCACAAAGTAAACAGAAAAACAATCTGTGCAGATTTATTTGGATCCTAGGAAGAAATGGCAAAATGAAATAGGTGAACACGCATTGCGCTTCTATTCAAAAGAGAAGAAATGTAAAAAGAACACTACTCCTAAAGCAGACACATAAAAAAAACACATCACCACGCTTGCTGAAATACACATGGAAGATGAGCAGCCATGGATTCACATTGGTATAAATGGCCATTGTAAAATGATAAAAGCCACTTTGGCGCTTGCACAGGAAAGGAGTTTTATTAATGAGAAACTACTGCAGAGAATAATGGAAAGAGAGGAGATTCCAAAATTTAGAATTAAAAACCATGTATCTCTGGTTTGGACAATCCAGATTTTAAAAATCGAATTGCAGGAAGTTGCATGCTAAAGATTAATATTGGACAAAAAACCATCTACCACAATGTGTGGATAGTGAGTGGAACACAAAATGATTTTTATCTGGGCAATGATATCATGCACTGTAAGCGACTTCAATTCAACACTACAGCTAAGTCAATGCCTAGTCTGGGATGCTGATGGAAGCCCTTATTGATGTATTTTTATGTCCCGTTCATTTACTCTGGATGACAACCCTTATATAACACCCCTCTCTCAGACTCCCTGACCCCGCTGAGCCAAGAAGTATGTTAGTTTTGCAAATTTAAAAGGTTTATTTGAAAATTAAACAATATATATCTATCACACTTTTATAGTAAATTAATATTTGATATCACACTTGAGAATATGATGTTGATCAACAATGGATAATGTTATAGTGGTACACTCTTTTTAATGGCTTAGAAGTTGATATAGAGAGGATAAAGTAGCCGAGAATGCTTTTATGGCTTCAAGGACAATGCAATGATGAATGAAAATGCAGTACAGAAAATAAACTTGATATAACTTCAACAAAAGACAATGTAATCACTTTTCTTTGACAATTCACCCCCCCCCCCATGCAAGGTAAAGAGATGAGAGGAAAGCACACAGTTCTCAGGAATGCAATCAAATATAATTCAGTTCCCCCCTAGCAATCTTAGAGGAAAACAGGTAGGAGTTTTAAACACAGGCAAAATCCTTTTATGTGGTTGCAATTAAGTGAAAAATATGCTAAAAGGCTTTTAATTCCCTATAGAGGTTCAGGGAGGGTGACAGCTACTTAAATTAAATTAGGATCACTTTAGCAATGCTCTATGAATGTTTTTCAGGTTGCATACGAATTTCAGCAAGGAAAGCAAGGACAAATATTTGTACACGTGGCTGAAATTAAGCAAAATGTCAAATCGCGGCAAATTTAGTCGCGTGCGTCGAGCACAATTACAGAGGCACTATAAGGAGTAGGAAGTCGATTCTAGGCTCGTTCGAAAGCTTAGAATCTTACTTTCAAGATGACAGTTAAAACTCGCTCTTAGCACAAACGGTTCCGGAGATACGGCCGATTTATTAAAGGTAGTTTTTCGGATTTGCAATTTTAAAGCTCAGAATGACAGATGACAGTTTTCAGTTTTAAAGATGACAGAATGACACGATTCTAGGAGGCAGTTCTAATAGGCTAAAATAGTTTGGATTAGATTATTTTAAAGTAAGAGATTGGTTTTGGCACAGTGCTAGCTGGGTACTCACACTAGATTTTGGACCGGAATGCGACTTCGTCACCGATCTGGTCAGGATTGGCTGGACTTCTGCTAGCAGTTCTTCACAGCGATCTGGTCTCTGGTTCTCTCTGGTTCCGGATGCAGCACTGCTTTCTAGATACTGCTTCAGGTTCTTGCAAAAGTTCTTGGCAAAGAATTCAAACAGCTCGCCCGGCTGTTGAATAGTTTGGTTGGTTTTGAGGCCTGCTGAAGAGGATTCAGCTTGTGGATTCAGGTCTCTCTGCTACAAATTCTGGAGTTAATTTCTGGTCTCTGGAGATTGATGGATTTGAAGTCTGGATCTCTGGATGTGAAGTCTGAAGTCTCCCGGCAAAGCGTCCCGCAAGAAAGTGGAAAGTGAATGTCTCTACCTGGGTTCCAGTGGCTCTTTTTATGTTTTTAGAAAGTGGGTGTGTGCCTGGGCCTAGCTAAGCCTGCCCCTCTCACTTATCATTGGCCAAGCTTTCCTCTCTCCCTTAATTGGGGGAAAGAAATGGAGTGTCAGAGTGATGCTGTAGGATTTATGGTCAGAGGAACCTCCCCTTGTCAAATTGCACACAATCTATTTCTGACCCAAATACACATGTATCTATGTACCATTTTTCTAATATTATAGGTCCAGTTAACATATTTTCTGTAGCACCAAACCATCCGATCCCTGTCTTTGTACGATGTCGTGTCCACTTATGACAGAATTCTCCCCTTTTCATCCAGATAACGACATCTAAACCTTTCCAGATTTTACACAAATGTGCACCAGGGATATGGGTTTCAGATGATAATGTGTCAGATTTTTAACATGCATACATTTGGAAAGTAACAACTTTTTTTCCGCTACTATCCCCAAGAACATCCCACAGGGTCCTAACACCTCTTAAAATGTGCACAGAAAAATCACAAAAATGATGATGTTATTTATATAATTTTGACAAGTCTGCACTGTGAATTATCCATCTTTTTAAAATCATGCTCTGGCCCCAAAGGGGTATGGTTTTCCAAAGCACATGGTGTAATTTCTGGTTTATCCACTTCCCCCAAGCTCAGCTGGCTCTCACAGGCACTGCCCTCCCAGTTTCACCCAAGAGGAAGCCATTTTACAACCCCCACAATATAACATTTGCCTGAGCCAGGGACAGTGCTTTGTTTTAGTTTCCTGTAGTCCCCAGGTGCTCCTCTCCTAATCCAATCAGGGAGGTGTCATCTCCTTTTGGCAGGGGCAGCAGAATGCAGCCAGGCCTGGGAAGAGTTGTTGAGCCAGTTCAACTCCTGTCGGGGTAGTTGTCAGGCAGAATTCAGATAACTGTCACTTTAGTTCCCAGTTTTCTACATTCAAATCAAACTGACAATTTTTGCACATGCAGCTAGAATGATGATTCTAAGTTCAAAACTATGACATGTAACAGTTGCAACCTATGTGACACTTAGAAGTAGGTCACTCATTTATTCTAAACATTTCGATTTTAGTGGCTTTAGACCCAAATTCACTTAAGCTGCTGACATCCCCAGCTATTCTTTATATATACATTAAATAATTACTTCCTTTAAGTCATTTCAGAATATAGTTTTACATTGTATCCACCTCTTAGCAAGTCTTTCCTTGGCCTGGTTTGGGTTCATTTGTTCAGTTTTACACAAAAGTATGGTGGTTTTAAAACGCCGGCTTTCTGATAGTGGTGAGCACCAGTATTGCATCCATTTTGACATTAAGAAAATGAATTCCCCACAGCTCTGGGTTGCTTTTGGCAATCAGCATTGCCATTCCCAATGGTTTCAGGCTACTGTGTGTGTAGCCCAATGGTGGTTTTAGGCAGTGCCCTCCTGTGCTCACAACATAGGCAAAAATGGGTGGCAGCCTATTCTTCATGTTTTCCCTGTGCACTCTCTGGGGAGTTCTGGCCATCATGATGTTTTCAATGCCAGTAATGCACAGTTTTTATGGTAGGGCTTGGATGCATGGGTAAAAACATCCCACAGCACAGAATGTGTATGGTGTTAGATTTTCTTAACCAAAAAATATGGACCCGACTAAGTGGGCCTGCGCCGACTTTGAAGATAAGAGGAAGGCTTATCATTGTGCACAATTGGTAAATTGGTACCATATGCAATTGAATTACAGGTGAAGAAGGATATTAGTATTCCTGCATTCACCAAGCAGGTTGCTATAACACTGAAGTGCAAAAATTGACAGCAAATGAAGGATTCTGATGCATTTGTGTGCTTGAATGAATCCATGAAACAGCAAGGACTGGATCATGAATATACCCCATTGGTAGATGTTGGGGAGGAATCTGTTAAGATCATGGTGGATAATAAAGGATGTCAGGATATTCATTTAGATGAGAATTCTTTATTAGGAATGGTTATTCAAAAATCACATTATACTGCAGATTTCAATAACATAGTGATTGGAAATATCCCTGAGAGATATGTAGAGGCACAGGGTGTGTTGCCAGAATATCTGGATTCTCAACCCAAAGGGATCTTTAAAATTGAATCTGTGTACCCTTATGATTGCAATGAGACAGTGTCCTGTCAGCAAGAGAATTGTATAGTATTTGACTTAAATGAAAATGAAACAGAAAATCAGCACATTGAAATGGAAGCTGATATGCCAAAATATTTAAAAGTGGCATCTTTGCAAAGCGATATAGCCACACAGTTAGAAGAGACCACAGAAGTTCCTTCACTGGAGGAGTTCCCAGAATTTTCAAAAATGGTAGCGGAGCAGATTATGTTAGCAGATGCATGTGATAGCGAAAAGGATAAGAATGAGTTGCAAAAAATATTTAGGGAATTTAAAGAAGTATTTGCCGAAGGGGGCGCTGTTGTGCAACAAGATGGCCGCTTAAGTGAAGAGCTCCTCTCTGGCATAAATCCTGTTCGACTTGCAGGTGAAATCCCAAGCGAAATCGGACATCCTGGGCTTGTAAACCCTTGTGGATCCTAGGGCCACGGGCCCGACTCGTTCCGCGGCTCCACACGAATCTACGAGGGAGCCGCTGCCTCCTCCTCTGCAGGGCTGCAACCACGGAACGCAGCGCCACATACTCGTTGCACATTCTGCGCTCTGCCCTTTTAAACCCCTCGCAGTCGCTGCCCCAGGGCTGTAGCGTACACATATCCTCGTAGCTTCGTAGCTTCGCTGAATGCATCTTGGTTGGGGAGACGCCCTGCTGGGCGGAGCGGGTGGAGACCAGCGCCAGCGCTTGGATCCGGAGCAGCTGGGGCGCGCCGCCTCCGTGCCCCTCTTGGACGTGCCTGCGGCTGGGGCGATCATCCGCACGGCTGGAGGCGGTTTGCCGGCTGAATTCCTGACGCGGCCCGAGGCATACACCTGGTGACGGACCGGCGGCCTGGAGCGGACGGCCCCGATTCCATTCCTGGACGTCGGAGAGGAAGGTACAAGGATGTGGGCTAGCACTACATTCGAGCGCGAGGCTCAGCACGGGAACCAATATAGTGGCCTTGGCGCTCTCCCACAGCACGCCACACCCACACTCGGCCTGGAGTGTTGGGGGGATCCTCTCACGCATCCTTAATCTCCTTCTGAGATCCAGAGCCCAGGACTCCACAAAAGCTCCACCTGGTCACCAGTAACCTAACCTATAGCCGCATGCACAGGATCACGTTCCTATCCAGGAAAATCCTATACCTGGCACCCATACTAACATGGGAGAATACAATACATTCAGTGCAGGCCTACTGGGTCCACAGCAGGCGTAACCTGGTGAAGTTCCTGACGGGCAGAGCTGGCGTCCACCGGGTCGCCCTGTGCTCTCCGCTAATCATCTCGGAGCCTGCCATCAACCAACCACTCGGGGTAACTCTGTGCATTTCTGCTTGGTCAAACATTGACCCGTATAGGCCATAGAACACTTGAGTTTGGTGCAATCGACCTCGCACACGCATCAGGACCCCTGCGGGCCTCACAACCCTCCCGAGCTGCCCTCCACCACAAAGCATCACACGGCTTTCTCGGATCAGCCGGCTCGGGCTGCCTTTCCACCTTCACAATACCTGGGAAAAACGTGGGCAAAAGCAGGAAGACAGGAACCATGGACTCCTTTACGAGCTCACAATCACCTCCCGAGAGTCCAGATCTACAACTTTCTGCCTCATCCTTGACTACTGAAGACATGAAATTCGACCATCTGTTGACCACGGTTCAAAATGGGTTCCTAGCCATCAATGTCAAGCTTGACGACATTGTTTCCACAATAGGCTCCCTCAAAACTCACCTGGACAAGGAAAGTGCCAGAATCACAGAGGCTGAGAGCAAAATCAGCACGAATGAGGACTCCACTCGGCAGAACACACAATACATAGCGCTCCTCAGAGGGGAAATGAATAAACTCTGTGAAAAGTGCGATGATTTGGAATCCCGGTCCAGACGGAACAACATCTGCATAGTCGGCCTCTCGGAGACCTTCTGTAAAGGCCCAATGGAGTCCCGAATCAAAGACCTTTTAAAATCCCTCCTTGGGGAGGAAGCACTCTCACCTACGTTCCTCGTTGAGCAGGCACATCGCTCCCTCGCTCCGCCACCCCGGCCTGCAGCTCCCTCCCGCACTGTGATAGCCAAACTGCTGAACCACAGAGATAGGGACGCTGTTCTCAGGCTGGCAAGAGAGAAAGGACCCCTGAGGTTTGGCAATGACAACATCCATATATACCCGGACTTTTCTGCGCTTGTCCAAACTCAAAGACGATCCTACGAAACCATGAAGTGTCAGCTGTGACTGAGACTGGTCCCCTATGCCCTTCTATTCCCGGCAAAGCTCCGTATACAGCATGGTGGAAGGGCACACTTCTTCGAATCCCCCGCAACGGCATCGGCCTACATAGAAGCCTCGATACCCCTTCCGCCCGGAGGACGGTAGCTCGACCAGAATGATCTGCAGCAACCGGTATAGCCTGTCTCACTGCTCACCTGGCCCAGCCGCGGGCACGCCAGGCCTCTCTTGGCCATTGAAAATGTTGGAAGCAGGGTGAAGCAGGGGGAACACCTCTGCTGTCCATCCTTGAATATTGCCGGATGAGATGCGCTCGAACGCAAAGCGGAGTTGCTACACTCGTCCCCTTCTTTGGGTACGTCCACAAGTTAGTTAAAAGGGTTCATCATCAAGTTGGGCACGATGGTGTGGGAGGGTGTGGGTACTGGCATCAGGGGACTGTTCTACTGTTCGAGGAAAATGTTAACACCTCAGGAAGCCCCGTTGGGCACCAGGCACGATGTTTAGTTGGCTTAGTCACCGATAAAATTGCACTCACTGTTACAGTCGCTGTCCTCTTCTATGAGAATACCCCCCCACCCAAGCTTTATCATGATGCATGGAAATGGCACAGAAAACTAGTATACCCAGGGGGCTTAAACTAAAACCGCTCACCTGGAACATCTGTGGGTTGAACAATAGGGCGAAAGCAGGCATCACACGCAGATCGCTATGCTCCAAGAGACTCACGCAATAAAATCCACCAACGAGAGTATCCTGCGGCAATGGGGAAACAATAGGTATTATACGGAATATTCCTCCCAAAACAGAGGGGTCATCATGTTAATACACCCCTCCTTGGGGTTTTCCACCGAGAAAAGCAAAATCGACCCACTGGGCAGATATGTGGTGATCTGGGGCACCGTGGCAGGCAGAAAACTCATATTGGTTAATACATATGGCCCAAATTTAGATGATCCAGAGTTTTACACAAATATCCTTGCAGAGATTGGCCCGACCACGGATGCCTGGGTACTGTGGGGGGGAGACCTCAACACTATCCTCGATACCACACTGGACAGGTCCTCAAGTAAACCTAGAACACTCACTAAAACGGCCAACATTATACGTCAAGCCCAGGTGGAACTATTCCTGTCCGAGAGGAGAGGGATATGGAGAGGGATTCATCCCACAGATAGGAAATACACATTCTATTCTTCAGTCCATGATTCTGAATCCAGAATAGATTGCTGGCTCATCTCATCCTCTCTTGTAAACTCCATTGAAGGCTGCGACATCCTTCCGCGCATGCTCTCGGACCACCCCCCGGTTACTCTCGACATACTGTTCCCCGACATCAACCGCCCTGTACAGCGATGGAGGATGCCCCCCAACATATTGAAAGACCCGAACGTAGTAGAATTCCTACACACTGAGATGGAAGAATTCTTCCAGCTGAACAAAGGCTCGGTAGACAGCTGGGCATCCATATGGGAAACATTTACGGTGTGGGTACAGGGCAACTTGGTGTCCAAGACATCAGGCCTTCTTAGAACCGTTAGAACCGATTTGGGCAATACAGAATCTATCCTGCAAACACTTGAATCTGCCTATAGTACATCCCATGACAAACGCATCTTGGCTGACATAAGCCTCCACCTACAAACCTTTCATGAACTGGCAACTAAAGAACAACAATACATGGCCATTCCGACCAGGGCCCGCAGATACCAGGAGGGCAACAGAGCGGGCCACCACCTGGCCCGTATACTTTGCAATGATCACAACCACACTCCGATTACAAGCATTCTAACAGATGAGGGGACGGCTGTTCACGGGGAGGATGAAATAAATTCTGAGTTCAGAGACTATTACATTAACCTCTACGCCAATCACAATAGGTGCACAAGAGACGATATTAAGTCATACCTGAGTAAGATCGCCCTCGCTAAGCTAACATCAGAGGATAATTGGTCCCTTGAACAGCCTATAACGAGCGAGCAAATTGCTGAGGCGATTAAATCGTTGGCAGCAGGTAAGACCCCAGGGCCGGCGGTCTGAATTCCGACCTGTATAAGACATATTCCCCGATACTTGCCCCAATATTGACTCTCGTGTGGGAAGAGGCTATGAGCGCGGGTTCGCTCCCAGAGTCAATATCAGACGCTGTCATTACAGTGCTATTGAAACCTAGACACCTGCCCTATGAACGCTCCTTAATATCGTCCCTTGTCCCTGATCAACACAGATGCCAAAATGTATGCAAAGGTTCTAGCCACTAGACAGCTCCCCAAAATGACCTCCTTACTACATCCCGATCAATGCGGATTTATTCCAACTAGATCCACGGCCCTGAACCTGCGCAGACTATTCAGCATCCTAGCCCAGATCAAGCCAGAGGCACAAGCAGCAGCCATATCTCCGGATGCCGAAAAAGGGTTCGATTCGGTTTCATGGCTGTATATGTTCGAGGTCCTTTACAAATTCGGATTTGGCCCCTATCTGATAGGCTGTGTTAAACTCCTCTATTCCTCTCCCAAGGCCAGAGTCTTAACCAATCGTACCCTATCCAATCCATTTACCCTATGTAGAGGAACCAGGCAAGGCTGCCCCTTTTCCCCTATCCTTTTTGCCCTTAACATTGAGCCGGTGGCAGCTGCAGTTCAGGCTGAACAAGACCTGAGGGGGATAAAAATGGCCAGTGTGTACCAAGCCATCTCATTATACACCGATGATGCACTGCTATATGTTCGGGAACCAGAAAAGAATCTGTCCCCCATATTGGCAGTGATCACTGAGTTCACCACACACTCAGGCTACAAAATTAATACTGCCAAATCCGAGATCTTTCCGTTGACACAAGCTACTACTCGTCCCACAAACATTCATGGCCTGGCATGGGCTCCCGACTACATTCGATAGCTGGGAATCCTGGTTTCTCACGACAAGAACTACCTCTATATAGACAACTACGAATCCCCGCTACAAACCATATACTCTAAACTTTAAATTTGGTCCAAACTCCCCATATCCCTTGCCGGCCAGATAGCAGTCCTTAAGATGACAGTACTCCCTAAGCTCCTATATGTCTTCTGTAATGTACCCACATGGCCAGGCAAGCCCTTCTTCGACAATCTTCGTTTCATGGCCACCACCTTCGTGTGGAACGGAGGTGTGAACCAAATGAAATGGGACAGGTTGGTTGAACCCTACGAGATGGGAGGCTTCGCTGCCCCTGATTTTGAACTCTACTACTATGTGGCACAGGCACACTATGCGAAGTTCTGTCACGATCCCTTGGATAGAACACCACATATACCCATCGAGCGACACTCAATCCGCCCTACCGACTTGCGATCCATCATTTTTACAAAGTCACACAAAGACGATTGCAAGTTTGACCCGCCTCCTGCACAGTAGCGGCATGGGCCGCTATTAGCAAGCGTCTCCACATAGACACCCCTTATGATTCCCATGCCCCGCTGTGGAACTACCCGGGTATCAGGCCAACATATGACAGAGCTATCCAGAAAAGTTGGATCCCAGAATACGAGCTCACAATGAAAACTATGTTCCCGAATGGTAAATTTGTAACCCTTGAAGACTTTGCAGAATCAGTGGGGACAGACCAACTAGTCACTCTACAATTCCATTGTATGAAAGCGGCGTTCAAAGCGAGGTGGCCAACATTCCCAGATGAACCCCCCCGGACACCCATGTTACCAGTCACTGTACTCTCAAGCGGGCACTGGTGTATCCAAGTTATACAATATAGTCCAGGCTCACACGAAATCAACATACACCATCAAGGCATCGTGGGAAAAGGACATGGGCATCACAATCGAGACAGGGAAGTTGTACAGATACTGCCTCCTATCTAAGAAAATTTCACTGAATGCAGGCCTAAGACTAATACAATTCAAGATCCTGAATAAACTACACTTTACCCCTGCAAAAATGGCAAAATTCTACAATACTATCTCCGACAGATGCCCGAAATGCTATGCCCCAGGGGCGGACTCGTACCATATGTACTGGGCCTGCCCCCGATATCAGGATTCTGGCACACAGTGGCTAATATCCCGGAGGAAATAACACAAATCCCTGCACACCTCAATCCTCCTAAATATCTGTTCGGCGACATCGGAAAGGTTCCGGAATAAATGAGGAGACTGTTTAACGTCGCCAGAACAGTTTCTTGCAACACTAACCTACTTAAAAGAATGCGAGGAAAACTATGTGGGCATGATGCCTGCACCATGCAAACCAAAAGACATTTGGGCCCTGTATAGGGCATATTTAGATGATACCTTACCAGACACTGAGAACTCTGATAGCGAAAATGCGGATGATGCACCATCCCAAACTGCTGGCTAAATGTGATCTCACACTGTATGTATATGCGAAGATATGTACCTGATGTAAAAAACTGTAATGGGTTCCGGGGTATAAATTTGTAATTTATGCTCATATTGTGTAGATGAGCACCACAGTGAGTGCACTGTGACATGCAAACCAAAATAAAGGTCTTAAAAAAAAAAAGAAGTATTTTCCAAAGATGCATATGATTGCGGCCTAACTAATTTACATGTTACCACATTACCGGAGGCGTGTGGTAGAAATCCAGTATACGTGCGCCAATACGGATTGCCATTGGCTTCTTTAGAGTCATTGGCAGAGATAATTAAGAACTTGGAATCTAGGGGAATTATCAGACCCATTCATAGTACCTCTAACACTCCTATTCTAGGTCAATGGCGTCTGTGGGCAGACCTGAGGGAATTAAATAAAAGAGTGCCAGTGTCTAGATGGCTGCTGTCATTTATTGATGAAGGCCTTGCTCAAGTGCATGGGTCAAAGGTGTTTACCACATGAGATCTTACATCTGGATATTGGTGTGTGTCACTGGCAGAGGACATTCAGAATTTATTTTCATTTTAATTCGATAAAATGCAATACGCTTGGGCTAGAACACCATTCAGGTATGTCAATAGTGGGAAAGAATGTGGCATATTTTTGGGAAAGACTATGCCAGATGCAGCGGAAAGAGGAACTATAGTTTATGTGGATGATGTCCAGATAAAAAATGAAAACTTGAAAAGCCATTTTGATGAAATAAGACATGTACTTGACCAGTTGCAAAAGGCGGGTGCCAAAGTATCTTTACCAAAAGCCCAATTGTTCAAGAAAAAGGTTTATTTCCTAGGCCATTAGGTAACTGAACATTGGCTAAATCCACAAAAGAAAAAGGTGGAGGCCATACAGAAGTTGAAAGATCCTAGGAATGTGAAAGGTTTAAAAAGTTTATTTGGAATGACGGGATATAACAGGAAATGTATTGGAAAGTATGCTGAAATTACACAACCATTGACTAAACAAAGCTGAATACGCCCTGGAAATGGGAAAAGGAGTAATCTGAGGCAGTTGCTAAATTGAAAGAATGTCTAATAAAGGCACCATGCTTAGCGTATCCCATAAAAAACAGAGATTTATTTATAGAAATAGGTTTCACTGGACATTGTATGTCAGCAGTGTTATCTCAAGAACATGATTTGAACCACAAAACTATTGCAAGTAAGGCATTTTCTCAAGTTGAAATTAAATTCAGTGAACGTGAAAAGGCTCTTTTGACCACTGTGTGGGTGTTGCAACATTTTAGTCCCATTGTTCAGGGGGAGAAAGTAATCATTGAGACAAATCATCAACTATTGCAGTTCTTACAGAGTAAAAGGATTAGGTCAGGCAATCTAGCACAGTCCAGAATTACTTCATGGACAATGGCATTGCAAGGCTTTCCTGTAGAAGTGAGGTATGGCCAGAATAAAAAGAGCCCAGTTGCTCAAGGATTAGCAGATTTACATGACTGTGCAGCTGAATGTGCATCAGACTAAGTAGAGGTGGAGTCTAGTTTGCAGGAGTTTGAACAGTCACCACACAAAGCATTTGATGAAAATACGTGTAAGAATTTACCAACTGTATACGTAGACGGATGTGCCTTTCACATTGAAAATGACAGCAATAAACAGTTGGTATAAGGAATAGGAAATGTCTGGTTGAAATGGGAGGACATTCCTAGTATAGGAATGAGAATTGGGGCTAGGAGTAGGCAGGTAGCAGAGTTGGCCGCCATTTATAAAGCAATTACTACTGCAGTTGATAACAAATTCAGTGAAATTGTCCTGGTGACTGATTCTGATTATGCATGAAATAGCTTTGCAGAATATTTCCCTGGCTGGAAAGCAAGAGGCATGATCACATATAATAAAAAGCCCCTCAAGCATAGGAAAATGATACAAGCTATAGACAAATTAGTGTCAGAGAATGAGTTAACAGTATACTGGAGGATCATTCGTGGACATTTGAAAATTCAAGGAGAAGATAAGGAGGGAAATGATAAAGCAGATCACTTAGCCAAGATTGGGGCTGTTATGGGAGAGTTGTTACCCATTGAACACTTAATTGGTGAAATATAAATAGATGCAGTTACACACTCTAAGGCTCCAAAAGAGGTAGAACAACCAGTAGTGCAATGGAGTTATGATACACCAGATCAAGATCTGATTAAGGCGCAAAAAGATGATCCAATATTGGGATCTATTATAATTATTTGATGGACCCCGAGCAAAGTCCTTTAACTGAAAATGATTTTACAGGAAAAGAAGAGTTGAGGGTGTTATTAAAGAATTAAAAACGGATTAGACTTCAGGATGGTTTTATGATCAGGGAATCCATAACAGGACAGATACAGTGGGTGCTACCCCTTTCATTCGGAGGGCTAATGTTACACCATGCACATGATGCAATAACTGCAGAACACAGAGGATCACAAAATACTTTAGAGATACTGAAAGATTATGCTTACTGGCCACATATGTCCCAAGATGAGGAATTATACACTGGGGGGTGCCTGATATGTGCCCACTTTAAACCCACTTCACCAATAAATAGAGCCCCACTGATGAAAAGAGGCTTAACCTGTCCATGGTCAGATTTGCAAATTGACTATGTAGGGCCTGTAAAAAGGTCAAGTAGGGGGAACCGTTATCTTTTGACCATGTTTTGTTTGATGTCGAAATGGGTAGAGTGAATCCCTGCACCAGATTGTAGTGCATAAACAGCAGCTACATTACTGGTAAATCATATATTTCCAAGATTTGATTACCACAAAGAATAGAGTCAGACAGAGGAAGTCATTTCACAAGCACCTTAATGAGTAAGGTGTGGCAGATATTGGGGGTGAAAAGAAAACTGCATATTGCATACCGGCCCACCTCTTCTGGAAATGTTGAACATTGCAACAGGTCTGTTGTGGAGATATTAAAGAAGTTTGTAGCGGAGGCAGGTTCTAGTTGGGATTTATGATTACCTCTGGTATTGATGGCAATCAGAACGACTCCTGCCAAAGCAACAGGTATCAGTCCTCATGAGGTATTAACAGAAAGGAAGATGGCAGTGCCACAACATTTATTATACAGGACACATGAGCAAACACTTGTGAGTGCATCTACAGTTCACGAATATGTGGAAGAACTGAGGAAGCATTTACAACATGCATCTGCATTTGTGCAGCGAAATTTGGAGGGAGCTGCTGACAGTGCAAACTCATATTATGATAAAAAAGACGTCTGTGAAAGAGTATAATAAAGGGGATCAGGTATATAAATTTCATTTTGGAAAAGGTAAACATAAAAATTCAAAATTTCTTGCGGCCTGGCAAGGGCCATTTCGAATAGTGGATAAGGTGTAACCAGTAGTTTACAAAATATTAAAGACAGAGGGTGAAATGGTGACAGAACAATTTGTTCATGTTAACCAAATAACACCCTGTCACCCTAAACATGAAATCAGGAGACTTGAGCAAGTAGAGAAAGCTTAAGTGACCTGAATATATGGAGAGAAAGACACAGTGACTGTTTTCCTAGTGTCCCACACCATAAAAATAAACATAGATGTAATGTTTATGGTGGAGATAAATGGAGATAAAAATACCACATTTGAGAAATATGTGGTAATAAAAATTGATAGAAGGTGCTGGATCAGGTTAACTTACTATGGTACAAATTAGATGTTCTACATGAAAATTGTTTTGATGTATGATGATGTCATATGTATGTTATTGTTTCTCTCTGACATGTGATTAGTTGCAGATATCAGAAGAGTCAATCGGAATGTTTTGGACTACATTTTGTTTTTGTGTGGTAGAAAGGGTAAAATTGGTAGTGTGCTATGTACTTAATCTGTTCCTTTTCTATTTAATTTAGAATACTAACAAACATTGATTGAAGTCAGAGGTCGCAGGATTGGAGGATGCGAGAGATGACAGAGTCATGGAGTCTACGGGATGAAGCTCAAGTAAAGCCTCCGGACGAAAGTATGGAGGTGAAGACAGAGCGACAGGGATGCATAAAGAGATGATTTCTATGGAAAAGCACCCAAGAGCGCCAGGATGAAAGAGTTTCACCGAATGAACCAGATGATGAAAAATTGATGATCAGAACATTTCAGAGGTGCGGTCATAAAGATAGTGAACGTCATTAATGGAACAGTAATGAATTGAACTTAATTCTGCAGCGTTGTGGGTGGAGCATAATATCATCCTATGTGACTGGAAGTAAGGGCGGTGGAGTCTCACAACTTTATTATTTTATTTTATTGTTTTAATTAGTTATCTTAGTTATTTGTTTTATTTATTTGTTTTATTTTATTATTTTGTTGTTATAACTAAAATGTTGATTTCACAACTATATAAAGACAGTTGAATATACATGGACACTTCGGTTGGAAGGAAAGACTTGTGGATATTTCATTATACATGCACATGTGCATGAGGACTCATGGACCCATTTGGGATATGTTACTTTTATTATGATTAAGCAGTGGTTAGTTATGAAATGTTTAAATGTTCATTTTATTAAGTTACTATTATTTCAATTGTGATTTATATGACGGAAAAAGAGAGTTGTACATTTAAAAGGTTTCCTCCAATTATGGGTGTGTTGGCCAGAATTGTCGGAAAAAGGAGGGTATATGTCAGGATATATATAGAATTTTTATTGGCAGCATACAGTAGGTAGCATTTGTATTGCCAGCATACAGTAGGTAACATTTTATTGCCAGCAGATAATAGCATTTTGCCAGTATGTAATACAGCATATTTTTTTGCCAGTATAATATATAGCATTATTGGTAGTATGCAACGTACAGGATTTATAACACAGCCAAGCCCAATTTGAAACTGCAGATATTCAGAGCACACATAGAAAAACTTAGTGTGTTGCCAGGTTCAAATAATGAAGTGCACCATGTATTTTGGATGATTCATGTGTGGAGACTACATTAGAATACATAACCAACTAACATTATTAACATAACCACTAAATGCTAACTTTTAACATGAGAATGTAGTCTTCTATGCAAAATGAGGTGAAATCCATCCATGTTTTGGTGGCACTGCTGAGATTAATTTTTAAATGCACACTGGTGTTTTCTTCAGCTTGTGGAGAACAGAAAATATGCAAGCTGCAGGAAGCAAAGTGAAACACTAACTCTGGACCTGAAGCTTTCATTTTTCTGAAAATGAAGGCTGACACAGAGCACATTCTTTTTAACCTGATTGGGAGAAAATGTAGGCAGACAAGCCATGTCAATAAAGGGACGGGTAAAAGTTTTATTGGAAAATAGAAATGAAGAGAGCAGTTAGTTCATGCTGGGCTGAGGAGACAGACAGACAGAGGTTCCGGTGGTAGAGCGCTGACTTTGCGATCTAATCAGTTGGCACGCCCCCACACAAGCTTACGGAAGAGTTTTGCGCTGACACTGGGTCTGCATCTGCAAACACAGCGAGGTAGTGCAGGGACTTCAAAGAATTACCGACCTTGGTAAGATAAGTGCTAAGTGAGGACCACATAAAATGCTGTATGTGTGGCTAAGATGTATTGCAGTGTAGGGAAGTTAGGCAATCATTGCATGTTTATTTTTCTCTATTTTCAGAATGTGGGAACATTAATCAATGTTACAAAATAGCTGCTTGCTCTATTTGTTCTTTTATATTGCAGATGGTGCTGTAAATAACATGGTAAGATTTTGTGACTTGTAAATGAGATGCAATACAAAAAGCATATATAAAAATAAATTGGATTTTTGTGTCATTCATGCATCTGTGAATTATTTACATAAGTGAAGTACAAAGGGGAGGTTTGTATCAGTGTAGTAGTGCATTTACTAATTTACCACTATAATTGAAATAGCAAATAAGAGACAATCAGCACTAAATATCTACATGGTAAAGGATGTGTGTGATATGTCATGAGTGAGCCCTTCCTTGCATGCTGATGGAAGGGTGTCTAATCTGATACATAGATTACTGGATGCACATAAGCTAGTGATGCCAGCCACAAACTATAGGTGGCACATTAAATAAACTGATTGGGTTCACTGAAGTGCATACGTCTGGTGCTCTCTACAAACAACTAGAAGGTATTCTAATAAAAAGGAAAGGTTTGTTTAATGATTGGGTTATAGTATAAAAAAGAAACCATGCTCACCACTATACCACAGGAATAAAATACTGCAAAACAAGATACCACTAAAATTATCACCAATACCAGCTATCAAGGTATGGTCATTAAAATAGTGTGATGCCAAACCCACTCTAAATGCAAGACTAATTTACCGTCAAATTACCACCAATATTTTTACGTTTAGAAAATACCGGCAAATCCTGAATGTACCCCAATAAAACAAAATCTCCTACAAAACAGAGACATTCAAACAAAAGATATTTTGTATGTGCTTAAGAAAAGCAATGTTTCCACCAGGCACTCGTTGTACCAGGCCCTGAGGTCGAGATCGGCCTCATCACAACATCGAGTCACCAAGGGTGGGCTGGAGCCCTGACTCTTCCTGGTGGTAGAATTTTCATCGAGCAATCGGTCAGCACCACCATGTGGGATACCAGACATGCTTGAGTATGCCTGTCATCGTGAGGCAGACAGAGGCAGCCCCCGCCCCCTTAAATAACTTTCTGTGGCTGTGGCTGTGACCTACATGAGATTTTCCTGGCCCATCAGTTCCTGGGACCATGTCCAAGTTAACAAAATCATTTAGAACTTTCTGACCACTGTGGACATTTGCACAAAGCTATTGGAAGGATTTACAATGAAAACAGTACAAAAAGAAAGTCTACACTGAATGACAAAGCCAAATTGGTTATTGCGTACAAAATCATCAAAAAGCATTTAACCAAACTCAAGTCAATCAAAATAACCTTTATATGGCATAAGCCATATCGGTTATCATCACATCAAAAAGAGAATTCAAAACCCACCCCAACAGTACGTATTTTTACGACCATCCTCATTTCATAAACTCTAAAACCATTTACAAAAAGTAGATAAAAATGCGACATACAGTAAACAGTTTATCGACAAGGAATCTGAGAAAGCCCAACCCATCTCGACAGTACATATTTTGAGACCATCCTCACTTCATAAACTCTAAAAACATTTACAAAAAGTAGATAAGAATGCAACATACAGTAAACAGTTTATCAACAAGGAATCTCAGAAGGCCAGGTCAATGACCCTGTTTTCAGGGCTAGGATTTTGCATGTAGGGGTTAATTTGATTCAAAACCTTCATGGGACACACGCCAAAGCCTTGATCCTCATTAGCCAGGCTCTATGAATATATTTAGACACAAAATGAGCCACGGTCAGATCCGGGGAGTCCTTACATAAATGGACAGCTTCGCTAACGGTTTGACCACCACACAGTCTAAGCAAGGATATCAAATAAACTACTCTAAGATCTTTCAATGTATCACAAAATAACAGGAGGTGTGCTGTTGTTTCCACCCCATTTTCGCACAGCCTACACACAGGATTGTCTTGCCCCACCCACTTTTTAGTTCTATCCTGTAATGGCAGGGATCCCAGGCGTAACCTCATATACAGCGCCCTAGCAAATGCTGGTTTGAGGATATTCAAATAGTTTTCAAACCCCTGGGACTCTTTTATGACAAGATACCCCAGGCCCATGTACAGGGCAAGAGCGAGGTTCCTAGCTCTTAGCTTATATTTTTTAAAGGCACCCTTCACTCTATTTTTGGCATTATAATCCATCTGGCGTGGGTTTTTTCAGTAGACAGAAAGGCCCAGCTGGGCCAGCCAATGTTTGACGTGCGCCAGCCAAGGGGTCTTCTGCCAACCCCTCAAGGATAACACATATTCCAGGGTCTTGCAATATTCCTCAAGTTCCCGGCTACCCCAAATCCTAACTCAATAAAAAACTGGTCTGATTGCTATTTCCTCATCAATTGATGGGAGATTACATTCCATGCGAGAGGTGCTACTTGGGGTGTTTTGGGGGAGCAACAGAAAAGATTTCAGGAATTTATTTTCTGTTGTTCGCATGGTTGATGCGTCTGCATAGGCCCAGACCTCTGACCCATATGTTACCAATGTCTTGGCTTGCACATGAGAAAGACTCAAAGCCAGTCACAATGCCCCCTTGCCGTGTTTTCCATAATGAGCCTTAACTACCGCACTGGCTTTCTTTAGCACAGTATTAGCCTTGTCCACCTGGTTCTCCCATCATACCCTCTTTGAGAAACGGATCCCCAGGTAGTCATACAATCCACCTCCTAAAACAGTGCCATTTGCCCACAGGTTTAAAGGCTTTGGCCTTGCAGTTTTTGCTGAAAAAACCATTTCTTTAGAAAAAAGAGCAGTTCATTTCCAGACCTAGTTTAGTACACTCACTTTCAAACGTGCTTAGGGCACCGGCGAGGTATACAAAAGAAAAGCATTGTCCACGAAAAATAGGACCAGGATATATTTGTTCCTCCTTAGCTGGTAATTTCCTCGACCCACGCCACTAGATGCTGATGGATTACCTTTGCAAAGGTTTTTCCTATCGCATCCAGCAGCGACATGGGTCGGTAATTACTGGGGTCAGTCCTGTCGCCCTTCTTAAATATGGGGCAATTACTGCCATTGTCCAAGTTTCCGGGACCCGACCCTGGGACAGAATGTATTAAATACTCTCCTGAGCACAGGTCCCCAAACTGCCATTTCACTCTTATACAAATCCTCAGGGACCCCTTCCAGGCATGGGGCTTTCCCCCCTTTCTGGGCTTATATCGCTCTAGCCACTTCTTCAATTGAGAAGTTTAGCTTGGTTGAGGGCTCTATAGCCAACTGTGAGGAAGTGCAGGAAGCTCTCTGAGAGATCAGTTGGTCGGGACTAAGTGGGTCGCTATGCAGGGTCTCAAAGTGGTTACACTACTTGGTCGGATTTATACAATCCGGCACCGAGATATCGCCTTTTAGGTCAGAATCGGTAATCAACCTCCAAAAGCCCACAGCCTCCTTAGCCTCCACACACTCCTGGATAATTGACCATCTTTCCTGCATGAAAAGGGTCTTTTTACCAGCTATGAGTGACTTGTAAAATCTTCTCATAAACTGGAGGTGGCCCCTAGTCACCTGACCATCCCCTCTTGTATATGCAATCAAGGCTCGTTTTGTTTCTGAGCACTCGTTGTCAAACCATGCCACTCGCTTCTTTGAGCTTTCCTTATTTCATTTTACTGGAGCAGATAGAATCAACCCCAATTCCTCCTGCAATGCTACGTAATTCAAACATATGTCTTTCATGCATGTATTAGGGTTCAAAATTACTTCATACAATGTTGGGCACAAAAGGTCCAGGTTGATGTTCAGCCATTTAATCGGGCGTCGGCACGGCCATAAACTATCATGTCAGTTGCTCGATCCACCACCCAATATGGTTGCTCAGCAACATTTGCAAGAGAGTGCATAATTGAATCGCTCTCCCATTGGTCTAAGACCTCAAAACCCACAATCCTATGCTAATCTTTTCCTGAAACCAGTGCATAATCTATTCTAGATTAACCACAATATAAACCATTGCAAACCAAATTATAGATAATGCTTATATTCGCACAGATATTTGAGATTTATCTGCTGTGCAATGTTTTTGGGCCAAAAAAGGGTTATTCAGGGACCCCTTATCATTGTGTGTAGCCTTGGCAATGTAATATTGAAAATGAATGTAATTTCTGCATTTGAGTTTGCGTGATTCACCCGAAATCTCATGAGATTAAGGGATAGCCGAACACTGCATTTTGTAATGCGTACCTCTGCCTGATAAGAGGCCGTCCTTAACATACTGACGAAACCGACTTTAGTATAAATGAAGGAAGGGGGGATACCCCTGCAACCCCCAATCTCCCTTGACGTCTACACCCCCATCCCTAAACCGACGTTCTGTTCCGAAAGCAGAATGATTGACTGCTACGACAGCATGTGAACATGGACGGTGATGTAGATACCGTAAGAATTCGGCGGAACGGCTATGTGGCGAAATCGCCTCCCTTTAATACGCAGTAAACGTGCATTCGAAAAAACCAAATCAACGAAATCTCCCGTTACCACCCAAATTCCCCACTGAAGTTTAGCTACATGGAATGGAGTGAATCGGGTGTTAAACAAATAGGCAATGTAAGATTGTAAGCACAGTCATGGGTCACCAATGTATAGGTGCTCTGCACAAGTAGACAATGCCAGCAACTAAATTCTAATTCGAAAAGTACACAGATTGGCACTCTCAGATTCGAGGAATACCGTGATCTACTTTCTATAAACAGTTTCTTACTACGCCTCTGTCCCAGACTGATGATTCCTGCATGCACCATGATGTTTATGATATTTTAAATATTATTTAAAACAAAGACGTGTACGATTGCCAATTATACAATAGAGAGTCAATAATGCAGGATCCGTCATCAAACAATTGCTTTACTTTCGTAGTCCAGCCAGAACAAAATGGCTTGGAGTAAACAGTAACAACTTCTTAAACTATGTGCATTATTGATATAAATACGTGTCTTTTGTGTTCTACACAACCCACTCTAAGTTACGTTCTCCCCCCCCCCCCCGTTCAACCTCCCAAGCCCTCACACTGACCCATTGTGCTGAATGCAAATCGTGCTTAATGAGGTGGCAGTGTCTGCGAAAAGCAGGGCACCTGTTCTCACTTTCCAAGTAGGTCAAAGAGTCACAAGCCCTCCCAGACGACCTCAAAGCAAATGTTTCCCACGCATCGACCTGCTTGAGAAGAAGCCAGGTTTTTCCTGACAAAGCTGCAAAACCACCCTGCAACCAAATACGCCCCAGGTGACCCTGCAGCTAACCGCAGCTACACATGCGAAAGGAAACATATCTTTCTTCAAATGTACTTACAAGTGGCATCTTTACCTGATGCTGAACGCAGTGCCAGTGGACCTTCTGGCATCAGCCTTTGATCAGGGCAGTTTATCCTGTACATTTACCGGAGGAATAAAGCTATGTGGTCGATTGTATTTGCATTGAGGAATCATCCCTTTTGAAAAGTCCCCTTATGAGCTAAAACGCAATGGCTGAAGGTTCTGCGGCCAGAGAGGCAGAATGCCTTGTGGCAATCAATAGAGTGAACATGGAACCATTCTAACAACAGCAAGTACTTGCAGTGTCACCTTTAGCAAAATGATGCCCGGGCTCATTGACAATAAATGATAGCAAGCCTTTTTGTGGAGTCCATTAGTAATGGGCTAGGCGAAGAAACAACGAAAGCAGGGGTGATACATTTGGCAAGTCCTCCGCCACACCAGGGTGCCACTATCCTCCCACACACTGGTCCCAGCTTAAAACCACCTTCCTGGACATCATTGGCAAAGCAAATGGCGAACGTTGCACTTTCCAAATGCCACCTAGAATAACATAGCATGGCATATTAATAAAAGTGGCAGTCCCCAAACATGCCTACTTTAAGAAAGACAGGACACTACAATATTGTGGCTTGAAATGAGTGTGTTACAACTGCAGGTCATCAGCATGCGAGCAGCATGGGTCAACAAACTGTTCAGAGAAAATGGTCAGAACATCTCAGTCACTTCAACAAAAAAGATACCACGATAGCAATCACCTCTCAACTATGAACACAGGATCTGGTAGAGCCGCCATGACCCTACATATGTGGCCACCATTGGGCGTTGCCTCATCGGCTGAAGCTGGTGGAGCTGAAGCATTTTCTGTGGCCAGGAGTGGCCACTTCCAGGCTCTGTGATGGCACGTGTTGGAGTCCACAGGCCCAATTGTGAGGCAGTGTGTTGGGGAAATGGGAACTTACCACATTTTAGGTTCAAACACTTCAAGAAAGGGGCTGCAGGGCAGCTTGTCCTCTTTCTCTGGAAAACCCGTCTGATGATTGCCCATGCTTCCATTCCGAGCTCTATTGGTTCCTGTGAGAAGACATTGGCACCGTGGTTATATTAGACTGTGTGATCATTTTGTGTTTTCCGTTACATTGGCACCTTGGTTATGTTTGACTGTACTATACATTTGTGTATCCGTTCTCATGCTGTACTATTTCTTGACTTAATTGTCTCATTTTATACTTTGTATGTGCTGTTAACAGGGACCTCTTCAATTTTAACTGGAGATTTGATCACCATGAATTATATATGAACTTGCTATATGAACTGTGCTTTTCTACTCCGCTGTGGGTGAGGGGTCCTCTGCCATTCAGAAGGGCAGCCAGCAAGTGTGGATGCTTGGCTGGTCCCTCACGTTGCCTGTTAGGGAGGAAGGCAGATCCCATGGAAGTTCTGGGACTGTACACACTGACATTTGTCTTATCAACTGGATCAGATCAACACCAACAGCTGGTTGGCCAACAGGCTACCAGTGTGTTGGAAGGGGCTTCCTGGGACATGGTCATATACTTGTAACCTGCATTAATCATATTGGACCCCCATCAATTATTATGCCATGAACATTGTCTCAAGTATACTGTGGCCCGTTTACCTCCATAGGTTGTCCATCCAGTTGTTGCATTTGCTGTGTGAAGTCAGGTTGTACCCACATTCACCCCTTCTAAGAGGTGATCTCACTTAATATCTGGGGACACATTCTTGGTGCCTGAAGTCCCAGACTAAAAAAAACCTAGCCGAGCTCACAGAAGTATTCGAGATAAAGGCTTGCAAGTGGCCAGTAAGGCAGACTAGCAGCAGTGAACATTTATACATGGCAATGATGGAGAGAGACTCTGAAGTTGCATTAGTTGTCACACGCAGCATTGACTCCATTGCCAATGGCAATGATTGTGCCAATGGTGGCAGATATAAGATGACTACTACTTAAAGGACAACATATAATAGAACACTAACCACTCCCTTTTGTAGACCGTATAGAGAGTGAATGCTTAATGCAAATATCATTTCTCCTCTTGCATATAGCGTGTTCTGCTGCTATGGTGATAACAACACAATAGAACCGATTATAAAATGCTTTATGCTAGAGTCCGCCTGTTTCTAATCAATGAAACAATGTCATCAATCACGGAAAGATAATGGACTGAGTGGCTTCTGACTAGGGGTGTCACGGTATTAGTTTTATGACGGTACGATAACCTTCTTGCCAAATGACGGTATATCATGGTTATCGCGGTATAGCAGGTGGAGTTAACCAATCTTAAATATTTTCTAAAAGGTCATGAATTGTCAGATTTATCATCACAAACAAAACCAGGCACCAAGGGCCAGAATTGGGCTTTTCAACATACTTTCCACTGAAATGCAACCCCTTGCTTCCACCAAACACAAACACATGTGTGGAGAGGAGGAGGGGGGAGAGCCCTGCTGCGACTGGCAAAGCAAACTGAAAAGCTTTTCTTAAGTGGTCATTTAGGCTTTTAGCTCCCCCACTGGCTACTGGTGAAGATGAACATGTTGCCATATTTATAACCTGCATGCCACAGATCAATGGATGCTGATGGTAGAATAAGCTTGTGCGCATACTCGCACACGCACACTCTCTTTACGTTACAGCCTTTAGTTTACTTGTGGGCCAAAAGGTGTTCAGTAATCACGGACATTACCCTTTGGTATGACAGCAGGGAATACCCACAGATATGATTGAATTTCGCAGTGTGACTTATTATATAGAACCAGGGAAATCTCCCATTGTCATATGTTTAGCACACATTATACATTATACATTATAAACATATAAACCCAAAAGCCGCCAACCCTTTTCCTTCTTGGCACTGTATTTATTCTTCCTATTGCTAACATATTGATTGTGTGTCAGGCACGTGTGGTTTATGGAATGGCATTAAAAACTGCTCCAACTGAAACTACTCGACAGATGGCACATCCAACAGTGCAAGACCAAGACTGCGCAGCACTTGCTTACTGCAGCTTTCCAAATCAGATTGAAAAGCACACTTAACGGTATAAACGGTATACCGGTATAAACAATGTGACGGTTATTATTGTTCAATTGAGTGGTTCACGGTATCTTTAACGGTATACCGTTATACCGTTACATCCCTACTTCTGACAGCTTTTGAACTTGTAGGTGAAGGTTGAACATTGATGGGAGAGATTAACTGGCTAAGCTTTTTTACCAACTTGCTAATAGGGTAGTGGCCACAGCACAGAAACGTTGCACCGATGCAAGTGCAAAGGAGCACGGTATTAGCACTAGGCCACCCCGGTGCAAAACACATTGGGGCCAGAATAGCAAGCCTTTGCACCATGACAAGTGCCATTTTTCATGGTTTAAGCACCAGGGCAAACATTGCCCTAATTTAGATAACATACAATTTCAATGCACGTTTGCACAAGGGCAATATTTGTCCTAGAGGTAATGCCTTTCCATATTAGCACTAGGGCAAACTCTGCCCTGGTGCAAACATATTTTCAGTTTTCTAATATGGCCCCAATGTTTTTGCACTACGGCAAATTTGCCCAACTGCCAATATTGTGCAACTTTGCACTTGCACGTGATTGATTTTGCTATAGTCTTGATATATAACACATTAACAGGAAGTTGGCTTAGTCAGAACGGGGTGCAACTTCAAAACAACCAGTGAAAAATAGAATGCCATTACTTAAGTTCCTTCATTCAAGGATCTTCAATTGACGTTTTGAAATCTACATACACCTTATAACTGTCCTTCCATGGGTTTTGTTGCAATAAATCACACATAATTTCAAGGGTTATGTTTTGCTATTCTTCCCCAAGGCTATGACCATGGTTTTTTTAGCACCAATTATTTGAAAAGATGGAGGCCAACACCTCCCTGCCTAGTATATAATCAGATCCCGTCAGCCATGGCTTTTGGCTATGGCTAATATTCATGTCCTTTTTCTGTGTCCACTATCCATGTTACAACAATAAAGCAAAAATACTGCAGCATGTGGCCTATGGCCATAAGCCATATCCATTTGCCATTAAATGGTGGGTCTTAATTCCGCTGGGGCCCATACACCTCTCACTCAGCCTTGGCCTATATATCCCTGTCTAGTTACTTACCATAGCCTACCAGCCATGGACATGTCCAATGTCCCTCTTGCACCAAATAGGACTGTGGCCATGGACAGTGGGCCAGGCCTACAACTGATAACCATATCCCCCAACAATTAAATCTGTACAAACGTTGTTGGTTTGATACATGTTTAAGCATACATCTTAAAAATAGTTTTTCTGGCCTCTCCCTGTTCATCCAGGATCTGTTAACTGCAAACTTACATTTAAAGTACAAGGACAGCGGGTCTATTCAATCAGAAAGATGGTGGGTTACCACAGGGAGTCATCAGAGGGAGGGGAAAATGCTCGGCAATTTAAAACTTCATCATTCCCACTGCAACTCTCCACGTGCCCCTCCTCCTTTTTAGGTGCACCCGCCTTTGGGTTACTCCTCCCTGACCCCCACTTCTACTCCGTTTCTCTCACTAGTTCATGTGACGCATATTTTTGCATGTCTTGTGACATTTCCGCAGGAATCCTGTGGAAATCATGCAGGATTTCCCCTGCAAGACGAAAATAGTCTAAAAGAAAGATGCTCCCCAGTCCAGCTCTAACTCTCCCTCTACACATGTTGGCCCTTTTCACCTTCCCCAACTCTACCCTGATATGAAAACACTTCGTCCCTTCCTCAAGATATCATTTTGAACACTTCTTTCTTGGTGTCCCTTGGGATTACTACAGGAATCACTCTCATCGAGGAAAAGAATACAGGTTTGGATTTCTGAAAAGCCTCACTGCTGAAAAGCATCATGGGAGACGTGTAAACACTTGTGGAGACCAGAGGCACCCTCTTCTTCATCAAAAGATTTCTAAGGTACTGCACAGTTTGACCTAAAACCAATAAAACGAGCAGCTACAGCATTCTGTACCCAAGTTGTTTCTTATTTGGTGTAAATTCGTACTGTTGTTTTTCTCTTGTGTTTAATGGACATGCCCTTTTCCCTACGAGAACATGAATTGGAGTAGGGTGAAGACAGACGTTTCTTAAGATGCGAGGTTTCTGTTTTAAACTATATCCAAATCAACATTCTGGGTCCCTAGAAAGGCTGGCAGTCTAAGGATTAAAGGAGGCTAAACCAGATGCCTGGTCCCGTAACCAGCAGGCTTATTTTCCTCTGTTTAATGACAGCAGTCGTCTGCACGACTGCAGGCCTTGCGTGTATTCAACTTCAGCTCTCGAGACCCCCGTGTGTGCTGAGTGGATCCCACCTTGTTTATTGGAACCGGAATCCAGATGTGAAACACAGCGCGCAGCCATTATGCAGTGCTGTGCAGGATGGCTACCGGCTAGTAAGCACAGTTCATTATGAAGTCTACAAGTAGCAGAAAAGAGCCCGAGGGATCCCTGCATGCAATGCACACTGTCTGGCAGAGACGGAGCTGTCCTGAATATTGATTCCGTTGCCATGTAAAAGCCATCTTGTTTCCCTTTGTCTCCCCCGCACACCGCGGAATGCAAGAACCCTTCTGTAATTATTAATGATGGGTTATTATTAGACCCTTTGATATTGAGTGATTTCGTTTCTCATAGCCTTACTGTTTATATTTTCTTAAATGCAAAATGGTTCGGAAGAATATCTCAACCAAGTGGCATTACCGGATCTGTTTCCATACAATAGTGGAAACCGCTGCATGGCACGATTCAGATTCTACATGGTTAAAACAGATGGACGTCTCATTTTAAGTGGCTTTGATCAACTTACCTTTTCTCTGTGATAGGGGGGCCCCACATGACCACTTGACCTTCCCACCCTCACCAATCCCACCCCTAAGGACCATTAAACGCCCCTAAACCCTACATATAGGCAATTAGAAGATACATAAATATATGGTACAACGTCCTTTCATTGCAGGATTAACCCACGCTGGGGTTTTCACAGTGGAAATTTTATCGGGAGAAAAAACTCATCAAATTTTTAGGGGGCTACAAATATATATATATGGGGTGTGGGTGTCCGGGAATACATTTCTTTTTTAAAGAATGGGAGGTTTGTGGGGGACCACCAATAAATAAAAGAAATAAAAACTCCTGCGATGAAATGACATGGAACCAAATATATATATCTTCTAATTTACATTTTTAAAATTGTGTGTCTCTGTTTGTCTGCTATAGGAATGAAGGGGAACTATCTAGAGGGATCCAAAGGGGTTTCTAACAGGGATAACATTTTATGAGGAATGTAAAATGTAATGGTGTGGTTGAAAGTTGCTAAAGTGCTGCTCCTGGTAGAGAAAATTACACCTAATGCTTATTTTGATCAATTTAAAGTGGCTGAAGTGGTGATCCTGGTGGATACATTTAGAAGTGATGCAAATTTTTCTCAACAAACGACCATAGCCATTTTGCTAAAAAAAAAACAGAACAAAAGCTAAAGATGTCCTTAACAAATGACCCTAATAAAAACTAGAAATGCGCCAAAGATTAGTACAATAAACTGGGGAAAAATTAGGACAAAAAAGTTTGAACAATTAATATTTATGACACTCAAGAATATCACATCCCCAGTGCAAAGACACCTGTAATTCAATCCTCAGGCACCAAAGAGAAAATCTACTTTTGGATACACCATAACAGAAACAAGTCAGACAGCAAGCGGATGTAGCCAGACAGACAGCACAAATACAGCAGGAGAACGCACAACAAAGGCAAACCAGACAACAGCTCAATGCAACTAGGCATGCTTCAATACCACTTCAAGAGATACCAGATCAATGTCATACGAGGCTCCAAACTAAAAGGGCCAGGCAGGCTGAGGTCATATTTTTGTTTATGGCCCTGCTGGAAAGGCAAGCAACATTGTGTTTCATGAGGTTTTCAGTGACAATGTTAATCATTCCTAAGTCTGTATATGCATGACTGACTATACATTGATAAAGAATACAGAACTATTTTAGCCACATTTTATGACTCTGTGTTTTAGTCACATATGTATGCATTAATTTGGTCGACTCGCTCAAAATTAGCAGCCCAAATGTTAAACGAACCAATGTGGGTCATTTTCATCATAACATATCCATAATGAAGAACACATTGTTTTAATCTTAAATTGGCAAAATTCAAGTTCAGTTCAATACATACAATGGACTTGTTTCGTGAACTGGCCTGCAGCAGGGTGCGATATGCCCAATCAACATCGCATCTTGTGGCATGAAGTGGAACTCAAATTCACAAAAGGCACCTGAGTTTGGTGGCAGGGCATGCCGCCAAGCCGATGCCTCACAGCTCGAACCCACCATGCGGATAATGATTTATAACGGCATTTGATCCCAGTAGATACATATATGGAAACAGGGTCATTTATACATTGGCCTGCTGATGTCTGCAGACCCATGCCTCTCAGTTCATTCACCCTGAAAGATGTGTGTATTCTGTGGGGCATTCTTTAAATTGCATGCCCCCTGAAAAACAAGTGTTATCTTCCTGTCCCTAACACAGAGATAGAAAAACCAAGATGTATAGATAAACCCAGTTTGTTATTATGTTTGTCAGCAAGTGGCATCAGAAGTCATAAAGTGGTCTGAAATGTCCCTTGACAGGCATTAACATTACTTATCTTTTTGGTTTCATAGCGTAGACAGCTCAAGAGGGCAACGACCCATTTTACCTACCAGAGGGGAGGGTGATGGAAAGCCAGTATGAGGTTGGGTGTCTGCAATGGTAGGAATGGGATTGGGTGGTGAGAGGGTGGCAGGAAGTGAATCAAGCAAGAGCAAGTGACAGTGATGAAACATAATGTTTTTGCAAATACTACATCATGAGGGGTTTTGCCCAAGAAATGTCAGGGGTTACTTGCACCAAAAAGTACATTTTAAAGCAAAAGGGCAATAACCTTATTAATACATGCTAGAATGCAAATGTCAATTTGTAGGGAGTGTGAGGAATTGACATCTGACAAGGGTGCAAAGCCCTGGATCTTTTGATTTTTATCAATACATACAATGGTGCGTGTGAATTCTTCTCCAAAGGGAAATCTGCTAACCAGATCCCCCTTGGTTGCCAACTCCATGCCAAAAGTGTAGTGTACCTGTGCCCTGCTGCATCAATAGTCTGACCTGCAGCACCTGCTCAGCTCATGGTGCATAGCAGCCCACTCAATCATTGCAGCAACAGCTCAGTCACTGCAGTGCAGGGATGGCATTTAAGATATGCCCCCTGTACCAAAACTACAATGATCATGAGTACCCCATGTTGATGGCAGGGTAATCTCTAAAAACAAGCTGTGCCTGAGTTTAGGCATACTGCATAGCACTACTTATGATCATCGTGACTGCAACATCCAAATTGATATTGCACATCTGTCAGCTTCTGTGAGTCAGCTCTGCTGTGGAAGGGAATGCATATTCGAGTCCGATGGGGAAATACTGTTACATGACAGGACATACACCCAGAGGACCCAGCCTCTCTTTGATCCCCTTTGTGAGGCCCGGTAACACCACCCCCCAAAGACAGCTGCAGAGTAGACAGCTGTCCTGGGCCCAGGTATCAAATGAAGCATACCCATTCAGAAGGAGAAGGCTCCCACCATGTCCAAAGTCCTTTGTTGTCAGTAAGGAGGGACAGCAGTGGGAGTAGAATAGGCAGGAGGGCTCTGGGCACTGAAATAAGCTTTCCAGAATCTTGTTTCTCACTGTCTCTCTTTCCCTTTCCTGTCACCTCCACTTCCTCTGGAACTAAGCACTTTGAGTGTGTCATCAACTGGGCAACGTCTACTCTGTTCAGGAGCAGCACTTGGGCCACTAAAGCAGGGAAGCTTAAGAGCAATAACCTGGGGACCAGTGCCTTTAAAATAAGGGGTCTCTCACTCCTTCAGGAGATTCACTCAGTTCCTCGAGAATCTTTTAAGACCGAAGAATCTTTCAGAAGAACTTGCTGGACTTCCTTTGGGAGAGAACTTTCCAAAGCCCTTGGCCTATGGTGAAGAAGGAGTGTCCAAGACAGAAAGAAGATCTGCTGCCTAACCTCTCCCAGGGCACATCAGGAATGACCAGTGCTGTGGACCAGGACCATCTACTGTGCAACAAATCTCCTAAGTTAGGGAAGCAGACACTGGATGGAAGCATCCTGTCTTCAACTGAGGCCTCACAGCAACCAGAGAGCCAGACCTGCTGAAGCTCCCTATTCTATCAAATCCGGATGTGGCTGCACCAGCACACCAAGATCTGAATTCAGGTACTGTTGAGACTAGTTAAGTGACAATCGCTCCTGTTTTCAACAAGATATCCTTTTTATGGTAGTACCTTAGCTACCAACCCTGGAACTACACTCAGAGTACAACTTTCTCTAGCCTGTTGCATCCTCTCTGTTCTTCCTTTGTGGTGGGTTTTTGTTTAGTATTTGCTTTTTGTTCTACGTGTAGATGGTGTGCTTAATTAAAGCATATATATATTTATAGATCCTTGATTGGACATTCCCTTTATTTTGTACTGTGATACTGTGTTGTTTGGGTTATTATTGGTCTAACTTCACACCCGTCTTCAGGGTGGCCTTCCTTCAGCCCCTACTACCACAAAAGGTGAAGTTGGTATAACTCTTTATTGTCCCTGTTTTACCTTTATGATTGCATTGTGCCTTGGTTTGTAGAAGTGTGAGGGATGAATGGGCCATTTTACCCCTATTCATACGTGTACTCCTGCGAAGTCAAATGCAATTCATCACACTGTTGGCAGAATGGGATTTGAAACAGACTGTACCTACAGACCATCGAGCCAAAATAAAAGCATGCACTTAACATTCATTTTTACTGGCAAGGCATTATTAGAACCATGGTGCTTGACGGCGCAGACCTTGGCAGCAATTGTCTTGAATGACCTCTGTTGAGAGAGGGGTCTTCCTCATTGCAGAAAAGTTAAGAAAGCCAAACTGCAAAAAAGCTTCCAAGATTTCGAGGAAACTAAGGAGATGGAGATCTGTCTAGGGACCAGCAATGAGCTGTATCCCCTAGTCCTGTTGCCCTTGCCCCTTGGGGACATGGACACAGCTGAAGAGAGTGACAGTGACAACGCTTCTTAACATTCCTCCCACCGGGTGGGCATGGTGGTCTCCCAAAGGTCATAATCCTCCTGCAAGTCATGCTCATCCGTGGGTTGTAATGCTTCAGCCAGGCCTCTAGAACTTCTTGCCATGCTTGACTCCAACAGGCTTTACCTCCTGGAAGACAGGCCAGTAGCCTTGGATGAATGGAAACAGCAGGATGCAGAGGTCCCTGGCAGAGGAAAAGCAAAGGGAATTTGTGGTTCTGCTTAAGATGGAGCCTAAGGCCAAGAAAGAGGCCACAAAGACTTCCAATGGGGAAGGAAGAATCTTCAGCGGTGGCTCCCAAGGAAAGCTTAGACTTCACCTCACCAAGGACTTCATCCAGCCATTTGAGAAAGGGAAGGACATTTTCGACTGTTTCAAAAATGTGGAGATAGCTTTCTGCTTCCAAGAGGTGGAAGAGGAGTTGTGGGTTGCAGTGCAGCCCTTATGAGCTGCCTGCCGACTATTGGACCTGATGTAATTATTCCGTTGACTCCTGAGGAGAGGCCTATCTATTCCAAGATGAATGCCACCATCCTCAGGGAGTTCTGCAAGACCCCAGAACAATACCTCAGGAGTTTTAGAGACCTCACCAAGAGGGGGAGTCAAACCTTTGAGGTAAACTCAATAGAGAATAAACTCTAAAAACGGTAAGGACAAAGGGCCACACCCTCTTGCCAAGAAAGGGCACCAAAAACCAGAGGGGAGATTCCAGTCACCTACATTGCCTACTCTGGCAGAAAGGGGAAGTGAGAGCACCCCTTGCACTGGGGCACCCACACTCACAGCCCCTAAGGCTGTTTTACCTGCAGAGATTGGAAACCTATGAAGGGAGATTCTGCCAAGGGTAGACCCAAGCTGGCCATGGTTGGTGCTATGCTTGTGGAGGAAGAAGAAGAGGATGAAATAGTAAAATGTGGGCATCTTAGAGGTGGAATTCCCACACGGCTTGAGGTTGGCTGTACACCCTAGTATCCCTCAGCTGGACAGGTCCCACCGAGGGTCTGCTCCCTCTAACATAGTATTAAGGATTTTAAACAGGCCTCATACTCCAGACCAGGACACTTTATACTGGCCAAGGATGCAGCGCACAATCAAAACACTTTTAAATTTATGAATTTGGATTCAGCTTTGAGAAGGCAGCCAACCCGTCTCACCCCCCCAAACCCCTTTAACATACACCTGCTGCCGCAATGGACTATGAACCAGGCCGGTGTGTAATGATAGAATAGATACTTGTTTTTAATTTTGAATAAAAATCCAACACATTCAAAATAGGGCAGCAAATCACCAGTGTGGTGATAATTACACAATACAATGTTAGAATACACTTGGTTTGACATTTTTCACATAAAATACAAAATACACAATTGAATGAAAGCAAGATTACTTTTGAGTAGTGCTTTTAAATGGCACCACAGTTAAGCATTCCCCCTTCAACACCCCCCAAACCATGTTAACCAAATTGTGTGTGGATGGAGAGGTATAGCAAGGAGTATGGTATACTATGGAAAAATCAGATTGAAAATCCGACCTACCGCCCCTGAATGGGAGGCAAAATTCGGATTGAGCTCCCTTGAAAAATGAGCAAAATGGCACTCGGAATTACATGTGCTGTGTTCAGCTCTATATGGGAATTAATTAAATTATTCGATATAGTACTAAGGATTTACAAAACGGACCGAGATGGTTTGGAAATATTTGCGCTACCACACGGAGATTAACACAGATTTTCCAAAGGACAGGATACACAGAGGATTCTGACCATTTTAAGAAGTTCCTAGGATACTTACAGGATTGGACATGATACCAAGTAACAAAGCAAAGGATGCAGCTTTTTGGTTACTGGGGAAAGGTGATACAACAAGCACTTGAATGGGGTAGTTTGGACAGCAAAGCGGGTTTCTGGACACCAAGGCAACATTTGGTCAGTGTGCAGAGGCGTGTTTTCCTGGAGGTGACAGCTGGGCCTAGTCTGGTCACTGTAGACAGTGAGGTGCAAATTCTGGGCAAAACAGGGAGCGGGGTACAAGCCGGTCAAATGTGGGCAGTCTTTTGAACCCCCAGCCAAATGTCATGCTCTGGTCAGCTTTGCGCACAATTGCTATGACTCCCTTTTGATCCTAAGCAGTTGAAGCTGAGGAGAGGTGTCAGAGGATTTCACACTTTATTGACAGGGCTGTCCATTGTCCCATGCTGGAGAAATGCCAGGAAGTCGGACGAGGTTGTGAATCCCCCCACCTCTGGCCCCTTTCATATGCCCTGGGGGCTGATCCACTTGGGGAAGGTAATTCTGTTGACATGGGAGGCAGGGCACTTTTGAAGTCAGTGACTGCCAAACCTGTTCTGCTGGTCTCAAAGTAATTTTTTTGTTTATTTCTTTAAAAAGTCTTTTTGGGAAAAAATATCATGTATATTTTAGAGCACCACCCCTCTCCTATCACATTTCTGTGCAAGCACAGGGCATAATTTTAACATTTAACTTTCAAATGGCATTTTCCTGCTTGGCAAAAAAGCACAGTTAACTTTTCTTGGATTACACTTTACAATTGCAGTTTTCCTCGCATCTTTATTCTGAACATTTCCATAGCTCGGGTCAATTTCTAACACAAAGGAATCTGTTCAAAAACAAGGTTTCTTTGAAACGGACAAAGCAAAGGGAGAGAGACAGCTTCCTGTGCGGAATTTGCCAGTGTTACTGTGTTGCAAAAGTAAAACGCCTGCCGTACTGCCTGCAGTGTATTTCTCAGCTATTTCAAAGTTTTTACTTGACACACATGCCATTCAGTGAGGAATTCCTTCCTTTTCTGGTGTACAACCTGAAGACAGATAGGCATGAATGTGTCTTATCAACAACCAAACTGTGTAATGTTGAAAAGATGGAAATAGCATCAGTGCGCAGTCGTTTTAAGCACATTTTCTCTTTCAGTTAGAAATCGTGAGCTTTCAGCATAGCAGAGCTGCACCAGGCTGCTTTTGAATTCTTCTTTTTGGTGCACATGAAGAAAATAACTGCAGCAACTCTCGGGATGTTCTATGTTTCCTCTTGCCGCATCTGTGCTCAACATAGCCAGCACAGCCATTATTTTTGGTAACTGCTAAAACGCAGTTTTGGTGCAAGGGAATACGTGTTCAGCAGAGCCAGCACAGCCATTCTTCATGTAACTGCTGAAAATGCATTTTGGTGATATAGGGGAAGTTCTGCTGGGCTGATAAATGTACCCCACGATAGATATCTTTTTTGGACCATCCGTTCATTAACGGGTGCAGAGCACTAGCACTTTGCAACACTGCTAAATGCATCACTGCTGTCCGATGCAAGTGGGTGTGAAAGGACCAGATCATCCTCGGTACTCTTAGAATAGTCAGGGGATTTGATGGTCTCACACAATGCTCACTGCCTATCATGAAATTCATTTGGAGTGGGGAAACCTCTAAGCTCCACATCACTGTAGAAGATGCCATTCCTGTAGATTGTCTGTTAGGGAATGACAGAATTGATACCGAAATTATTACTATAGTGACATGATTGGGGCCAAGGAAAAAGCTCAGGTAGCAGCCTGGCACCCCATGGGTGCAGGGGGTCTTAATTATTGCGATGGCACAACACTGGTGACAAAGGTACTACCCAATTGGGATACAGAATCCACAGAGAGACCTGCTCCTGCCACAGACGGTCTAGAGGCCACTAAAGTGCCTGCTGTGGTGGCACCCGACTCTGTGATCTCAGCTTTGCCTACAGGCCCAGAACCTGAAGAACCTGAGGTGGAGGCCATGGCAGCTTCAGTCCTCAAGGGTCTCCCCAAGCTAAGTGACTTGTCTTCCCGGCTGACTTTTGCCAAGAACAGCACCACTGTCCAACTTTGGTAGATCTGAATGAGCTGGCAGAGAAGCAAGTCCCAGGGGAAGCCCCTGGGATGTGCAAGGTGTACTGGGAGAACAGTCTTCTGTAAAGTGAGCCCAAGACTTCTGAGGCCGGGGACAGCCAGCATTTGGTGGTTCCCCAGTGGCACCGAAGGTTCCTTTTGGTCTTTGCTCGCAGCATCCCATTGGCAGGTCAACTCAGAATGAGGAAAACAACCAACCGAGAGGCTATCAGCCAACTTCTACGGGCCCCAGATGGGGTCGAAGATAAAGGCATTTGTCTGGTCCTGCCCACTTGCCATTCATTACACTAACCATGGTCGGGTGGCCTTTCTAGAGGATAGGTGTGGACATTGTGGGTCCTATGGATCCACAAACCTCCTTAAGAATCAGGTAAATCTTTGTTGTGGTTGATCATGCCACCCAGTACCCCAAGGCTGACGCCCCGGAGGAGCATCAAAGCCGCTGTGGTCACGATAGCTCTCATCAGGCTCTTTTGTGGGATTGCCTAAAGAAGTCATTTCTGACCGGGGATCCAACTTTGGGCAGAATGGTCTGGATTATGGAACCAGTCAGACCCAGTGCCTTGCAAAAGAAATAGACTTGTCCCTTAGTGGTACTGGAAAAGATCAGTGAGGTATAATACCTTATTGATAAGAAGGCCCCAGGGCAGACACATCCAGTCTTTCATGTCAACCAGCTAAAACCCCATTACAGCCGGGATGACTTAGTAATGACTCTGGTCATGGATGAGGGGACCGAGCAGGAGGCGGATACCCTCCCTGACCTGTTGCATGCAGAGCCCACTGATTTGTTTTTTGAGGGAGTTCAGATCTTCCCAGACCTTACCAAATGGCAAAGGCAGGACTGCCAACAGCTGCTGGATCAGTTCACCAGACTGTTCTCGCTGACTCCCACAACGATTGATTGGTGTGTCCATGATATTGGTACCGAAGACAGTAAACTAGTGAAAGGTAGGATTCAACGGTTGTCCAACAAGGTCGAAGACACCATCAAGGAGGAAGTCTCCAAGATGTTGGCCGTGGGAGTGATCGAGCCTTCCCGCAGCCCCTGCACTATCCCGATGGTACTGGTCCTTAAAATGTCGAGTGGTGGGAGTGGTGGGAAAACGAAGGTCAGCTTTTGCATGGATTATCGGGGGCTCAACTCTGTCACCAAGAAAGATGCCCACCCCATCCCTCGGGTAAATTAACTCTTTAACCGGTTAGACAATGCCAAGTTCATGAGTACCTTTCACCCTATGCAGCTCGCACTGATAGATCATGTGAAAGAGAGGTTCCCATACTCCACCCAGATGGATGCTACCAGTTCCCAGTTATGCCTTTCGGATTAAAGAATGCCCCAGCCAAAGTCCAGATAATGGGGAACCAGGTCCTAATGGGGCTTTAAGACTTTAGAGTGGTCTACCTAGATAATGTGGTGACATTCAGCAACACCTGGAAAAACCATGTATCCCACTCGGAGCAGGTGCTTCGAACCTTGCAGAAAGCTGGTTTGACTATCAAGCCATTCAAGTTCACTAGGCAGTTGTGGGTAAGAAACAATCTCTCAAGGCCAAACTCCAGGTGGTGAAGGACTGGAACATCCCCACCACCCAGACGCAAGTGAGGACCTTGTCGTCAATTGTCTGAAATGTCATCAGGCCTTGTACGATAGTCGCTTGTTTTGTTCCTCCCCTCCCTTTCTCTACCCCTCTCCTTCACCCTTTGTTTTCTCCGGCTCTACCAGAAATGTCATCAGGCCGAGTACGGTAGTCGTCTGTCTGTTTCCATTTCCTTCCCACTCTCCCCCTCCCTTCCTTATCTATGTCTTAGCTCTTGCATTATCTGAAATGTCGTCAGGCCGAGTATGATAGTTAATTTCACATCCTTACTCTTCATGGCCTGTAAGAATGTCATTGTATTTTCCGTTGTTCCCTCCCTTGCCTTGAAGCGCTTTGAAACACATTGTGTATCGGCGCTATATAAATAGACAATTATATAATATCATATCTCTGCCTCATGGTTTTTACCTAAACAAAAATGAAAGTGTTCCTGTTGGGTAATTAATCAAGTTAATTGTCTAGTAAATTTCTCAAAGCCGATTAATTCTGCGACAACAATTTCTAGGCATCTGAAGAGTTTGTGAATTCATACAATTCATCAACAGCACATGTTTTAATGACATGCTTCGCAATTAATTAACACAGTTGAAAACATTATCTGAAAATACATCATTTCATTATTTCATTGAAGAACATTCAAAGTGCATATATAATATACAGTGCAGCAAAACATCAATTGACAATGACAACAAATACAGTTTTGTCCCAAACAAATAAACAACACCAACACAGAATAATTGATATGATCGTAAATTCCTAAATAATAGAAGAAAACTAAACACCACTGTGACAGAAAAATCAAACAATCTATGACATCCCAGGGTTGACACAAAGAAACGCGCATGGGGGTGGGCGGGCATATGCTTAGGTGGACCTATGCTTTTTGGCTACCGCCTTCTTCAGGGCCAATTTACTCTGGTAAATATGAAAATAAAAGGCCATAACTAGAATAAAGGGTTAAACATTCATGAGTGTCCCGGAAGGATAGCTCAGCGGTAATGTGCTCGCCTTGGAAGCAAGACGACACGAAGCAACACAGGTTCGATCCCCGGGTCAGAGCATAGAAACCTCTGGGTATTTAAGCACGTTATAAATACGCAACTAAGATAAACAATTCCTGTAACAGCCCCTTGATGCCCGCAGGCTGTGTGAGCGCTTTCAAAATGCAAATAAATAGATACAGATACCTAAAAGTATATAACTGCAAATCTGGTAGATGGACATTTTTAGATGCTAAGTGTCATCCTATTTGGATATTACTCCTTTGAGCTTCCTCTATATGCTAATAGGCTACCACAATACTGTGAACCTATATTAGCAAAGCAAGTATATATCTATCATTACCGTATAAACTGAAGATCACAGCCCATACCACCAAAATATAACTTATTGCTGTTACTCAATTATTGCAGAACATACCTCACCATATTGTTCTGAGCAGTAGGTATTTTACTCTGTGCTGCTAGACCAAACACCAGTTACAGGAACAATACAGTTATTACCAGCCTTTTATTAAGGGGTATGGGACCCTTGCCCTTCCCTTAAGTGATGTCACGTTGAAGGAAACTGCCAAAAAGGTCAAATGGACCCCTGCCTGTCAGTCGTCCTTCCAGAGCTTGAAGGATGGCCTGTGCCAGAGCCCCATTCTGAAGATCCTGGATTTTGGGCAGGAGTTTTTCATACAGACAGACGCTTGTGAATTTAGCATCAGTGCAGTGTTAGCACAAATGAACTTGGATGGGGTAGAACAACCTTGTGCGTACCTAAGTAGGTGCTTGGCCAAGCAAGAGCCCAGCTGGGCCACAATCGAGAAAGAGGCATTTGTGGTATTGTGGGTGGTATACAAGCTGAAGCCCTACCTTTTGGGCCTCACTTTACTATCCAAAAAGACCACTGACCTCTGAGGTGGCTTATGCAGGGAGAGAACCCTGAGTTACTGTGTTGGGCCATAGCCCTTCAGTGATTGGATATGGACATTCAACACAAACCAGGGATGCACCATTCCATTGCAGATGGCCTCAGTAGGTACTTTCTCCGGGAGGATGAGCCAGACTCTTAGAAGGGTGAGTCTCAACCTTTTTGGCTGGGGTATGTGTGAGGAATTGCCATCTAGCTTTTTTCATTTTTATTGATACATAAAATGATGCAGGTGATTTCTTCTCCAAAGGGTAATCTGCTGACCAGATCCCCCTCTGTCTCCAACTCCATGCCAAATGCATAAGGCACTTGTACCCTGCTGCATCAGTAGCCTGATATGCAGCACCTGCTCTTCTCATGACACAGCGCAGGTTAAAAGGTCACAAGGTGCCCACACCACTGCTGCAGCAACAGCCCAGTCACTGCTCCAAAATACGATGATCATGAGTACCCAATGCTAGTTGCAGGGTAATCTCTCAAAATCAGCTATGCCTGAGTTTAAGCATAGTGCATGACACTACTTACGATCATGACCACATCATCCAAATTGATATAGCATATGTATCAGATCCTTTGAGTCAGCTCTTCCAGGGAAGGAAATGTGTATTTGGGTCAGATGGGCCGTTACAGAAACCCAGAGGACCCAGCCTCTCTTTGATCCCCTTTGTGAGAGTCGGTAACCCCCTCCCCAGAGACAGCCTCATAGCAAGCAGCTATCCTGGGCCTAGATTTCAAAGTGGCACACCAATTCCGAAGGAGTAGCCTTTCACTAGGTGCTGTATGTCCAAATACTTTTGTTGTCAGTAAGGAGGTTAGGGGGCAGGAGTAGAATAGGCAGGAGGTCTCTGCCCACTGGAAGAAGTCTTCCACCATCTTGTTTCTCACTGTCTCTCTTTCCCTTTCCTGTCCCCTCCACTTCCTCTGGAGCAAGGCACTTTGGGTGTGACATTAACAGGGCAAAGTCCACTGCGGCCAGGAACAGGAATTGGTGCACTGAAGCAGGCTAGCTTCAGACCAATCACCTAGAGACTCATGCCTTTCAAGGAAGGGGTCTCTCACCCTTTCAGGAGATTTGCTTAATTCCTGGAGAATCCTTTAAGGCCAACTCAGGAAGAACTCACTGGACTTCCTTTGGGAGAATGTAACTCACCAAATCCCTCAGCCTGTGGTGAAGAAGAATTGTCCATGACCGAAGGAAGATCTGTCCCCTAACCACTCCCAGGGCACATCAGGTTTGACCATTGTTCTGGTCCAGTAACAACCACTCTGCAACAAATCTCCTAAACTAGGGGAGCAGTCCCAGAATGGGTGCATCCTATTGTCAGGTATTCTGCGAAGGCCTCACAGCAACCGCAGGGCCACCAGCCAAAGCTTCCTGTTCTACCAAACCTAACCGGTCGCCCCAGGTTACCAGCTTCTAGAACAGGAGGGAAGGCGCTGGTGGCTGCGTTCCTCCAATCAGCCAAACTATTGCTTGCATCTCAACCAGCTTGACACTGCATTGTGTCCTAGTGAACCACGCCACCTGCTAGATCCGAAGCAACTGCTCAACCCTGGAATCCAAACCAAAACATTGGTGAATCACTCGCCAACTCTTACCAGGAGTTACAACAACGGTTTGGCCCAGCTAGCTCTATGGAATTTCTTCCACTTAGGAGCTTGTTATTGACTGTTTTTCTTTTTGTCGAGACTAATCGTACACCCATTGACAGGACTGAGCATGAGGGATAAGAAGACAAGACAGCCAATGTGTTTGTTCTCAAATAATAATAATAATAATAATTTGCCATTTATATAGCACTACAAACCCTTGGGTATCTGAGAGCTGCTTATTATTACCCACGGTGCGTGGTGCTCATTTATCGAACTCAGAAGGATGAAAGGCTGAGTCTGGCCCCACCGGGATTCGAACCTGCGTTAGCAGGCTCTGCACGGATGTCAAAGCGAGCACTCTTCTTGCTGTGCCACTTGACCGGCTTTAAATGATGCTTTGCTGTCCATAAAATTGACTTTGGAGGTATTCGCTACCCCTTGTGCTGTATTACTAGAGCATCCCACTCTAACCTATGGAGCGGAGATCTTGGGTACAGTTATTCAAAGTTTGTGCTCTAGAGTTGAGGGTATCTACTGGAAATACGTACTAAGATTCCTGATGCTGATGTTGGGGTTTGGAGGAACAGAGTGGGAGGGGGATGGGGCATGTCAAAAGTGTGGGGCAGGAGGAGGCTACACTATCACATAACGGGCAATGGGCATTCATGATGAAATAGGCAAGATATGTGTTATTAGTGGCTAGACTCACATTTTGGTACAGCCAGTCTAGTCATTTCTTAATGTGGCATGACATTTATTACAGGGCATCTCTGATAAAGTAAGAATGATACATTTTATTCCCTGTCTAGACTGACATTTGGGTGCAACCAATTTTTTACTGCATCATTGCATATTGTTCTGGTCATTACGTGTCTAGACTAGCCTTTTGCTGCAGCTAGATAATAAAGCTGATAAAGTAAGCATGACAAGTTTTACTACATGGCAAGATTGGCATTTTGGTGCTGCCAGTCTATATATGTCTTACTGTTGCATGGCATTTTTTACTGTGCATCATCAAGGCTACAGAAAACATAACTGCTATTACGTTTCTGGCCTACATTGAGCTGCCAGTTTTGACACGTTTCAGATACAACGTTCTAAAACAAACACTACAGACATTAATTCATTCAGCACAATGCAATACAATATAATATCATATACTATATACCAACCAGGGCCTCCCTTTCTAACAGCCAAGAATACATTTTCCACCTATCCAACACATTATCCCCTTCCCTACTTCATTATGGTGGACTAATGGAAAACAAAATGTCCCTGAAACGTGTTGTTTATCACTAATAAAATCTCCACTGGTTATCAGGGGAATGTGTGATATTATGTTGAGCAAGAAGGAATTTGTATGTTATTAATTAGGTTCAATGAAGTCACATGGCGCATGACACTGACACCTGGGGGTGGGGCAAGGGGACGAGGGGGTTGAAAGGGTGGAGATCTTTGGGGTTATGGCCTATGTTTTTGTCAACCAGTTTTGAAAATGTAAGCTGCCCATGTTTAATTTTGGAATGTGCAAAACCTAATAAAAAATTACATTTAAAAAACAATCTTGACTAAAGCAATGGTCATTGAGGTAGAGTATCCATACAAGAGCCTAGCCCACATAACTTCAATGTTTGAATCTTCTAATCTCCTTCTGAACTTTCCCAGCCACATTTTCCTAAGCCATAGTGTTCCGCTACAGCCAATCAGCCAATGTTTGAGCGTGTCGCCCCCTCATCCCTGGCTTTTTAGTGCCGACAATGGTCTTTCTTGGCAAGGGATCCCTCTCATGGGACCCCAGATTTTTAGGGAGCCTACTAAGTTAAGACAAAAGTACATATAAATGTAACAATATTTTGTCCCTGTAAATGTAATCACGAAGGACTGTATCTCCTTTTATTTCCTCAGCAGCATGGTTAGCAGTCTTTTGAGTTTATTCAATGACATTCTCTGTATATCTTTCCCAATTTTACAATTTTCATTTTATTGTACATCTTCACTGGGCTTTCCATCGAGGCAAGTTTGTCTAAGTCCATTTGAGCAAGAATCAGGTTGCAACACTTCCCAAAATAGCTCAATGCTTTGTCATAATTACTGCTTATAAATAGCAAACCCGATGGTGGAACCAATATTGCCTCAGCCTATGTTGTACTAGTGGGTCTAATCATGTCATATCATGACCCCGTCCGAGGTATGTGAAGGCAGCACCCTTGTTAAAATGTGGCTGGTATCTAAAATATTGTTGCTTGCTTCAGTTCGCAATTGGTATTTTCAAATGTTTACATTTATGTACTTTTTTTTGTGCCTTCAAGCCACTTCCGGTGACGTCACCAGGGTTAAAGACGAACTGATGCCATTCGGGTCAAAGGTCAAGTGAAAACACTTCCTGTGTTGTCATCAGGTCTACGATGTCACTTCCATTACCCCTGGAATTTTGGTGATTAGACGCCCCTGCCTGTCATCTGTCTGCATCTGTCGAGATACGAATGAGAGTTCTGCTCCATCGACCTGACGAGCTGAGCAATACGGCAGGGTCTCCACCCTGGAGTGTGAAGTCAAAAGGGGTCATTACGACCCAGGCGGTAAGTACGCCAACTTTACCACCATGGTGTAAACTACGTTTACACCATGGTGGATGGCGGAATTACCGCCCGATTCCAAGGTGAGTGGGGCGGTAAATCCCCATTTCCCATTTTACCCTTCCCATTCCCATTTTTGCCCCATAGGGCATAATGGGAGTGGGGAAGGCGCTAATTACGCCACCGTAAATTACGGTGGCGTAATTAGCACCAAGGCGGTTTAGCGCCATGGATTTTAACGGCTGCTAAAAGCAGCCGTTAAAATCGGAATCAGGCGTTAAGGGTTAACGACGGCGTTAACCCTTAACGCCTGAGTTGTAATGAGGCCCAAAGACTTCTCTGGTAGAAACCTACCAGTTTTAATCTTTACAGAAAATAATGTTCTACTTCAGAGACCATCAAATTCCATTTCTTCATGTTTGCCATTGTGACTGCTCAATGATGCCAGGTTGCTGAATTGACCGAGTGTCTTTTATGGATTAAATAGTGGAGTAAATCAGTATAACAGAAGCCAAGGCGACGTGATGGGCTATTACATTGGAAACATCAAAAGGAATTCAAGTGACCTTGACCTGCAAAATATTGTTCCACAGGAGTGGATGATGAGCCGGTCACCAGCAAATGACAAAGTGCCGGGGCCTTGCAGGTATCCTCTGCTTTGACTCCACGCTGACATAATGAGAGAGTCGCCATATTGAGGGGAAATGGCGGTAGAGGGATTGCTGTGTTGGTATGGTGGTGTTACTTATCCATGATGGTTATGTGAGGGATTTAAAAAGGGAGGTGAAAGGTATTAATGCTTCGTTTAAGAAGGTATTAGTCTGTCCCGCCGCCCCCTCCTTTCCAGCTCCTAAAGCATTCCTGCGAAACTATCGATCTATTTTCAAGCAGGATTTCAAAACAGACCAGCAGGTTTTTCTGTGGGCAATGCTGACTTGTCCGTGTTTTCAAATGAGGTAGGAGAAAGTGTGGCTCTTCTTTTGTTGTGAGGCATTTCGCTAATTGGTCCATGACTTATCAAACGTGCCTGACCCCATTAGACGCACATTTTCTCTGCAGGAGTTCTCCACAGAAATATTTCAAACACCAGCTTGCCTCTTGCTGCTTGGCATTCCCAGTGGATGACTCTAAACAGGCACATTACTAAAAATGAATGTAATATTGTGCAAAATGTTCTAGCATATCATAAGTGTTTAGAAATATGATCAGACCTCGCTAATTCATAGCGTCTGTTTTAGTGACTTTTACCTACAATTTAATTTGTCTTTGTTTTGGATACAAACAATAAAACCGCATAGTTAGCAGAACAATATTCTTTTTCAATGTAGTCTTGTCTCGTTTTGCGGGAGGACCTTATGCAATTGTATAGGCGATGCGCCAGGGGTGCATGCCCTCGGCTCAGGGGGTGTCTTTCAAAGGAACGTTTAGCGTCAGCACATGCTTCCGCACGGACGGCTTGCCAAAGCCCAGGGTCACGCGGCGTGCTCTACGCCTGCCACTGGCGGCTGGAAAGGTTAGGATTACCCTAACAGATGCTGCTGCATTTTGACCAGGCGTGCGACTGTGATCTTTTCGCACTGATTCCAAATGTGTGGCTGTCATTTAAATGTCTGCTTCCTTAATGTCAACCAGCATCACTGTCTGCCATTTGACCTCCTGCCTCATCTATAATGAATTCCCTTTCACATCCGTGCTGCACTTCTGAAGATGTGTCTTTTGAGCGGCACCCCTTCAGACCAATGACGCTTTTGGATCTATCTACATGTGTAGTACATATATTGCCTTTCATGCCATGCTTTTCTAGCGTACATCTATCTAGTCAATATATCTACCTACAGTGATACCGATTTTTAAATGGATTTGACAATCCATGCCTTGATACTATATTTTATTACATGCTATTTTACACTGAACTGCTGCTTATTGATGGTATGTGATGAAAACTACCAGTAACTGTGAGCTTATTATTACACATCCAAAAGATGCTAAGGTGTCCAGAAAAAATGCATAATGCAGCATAAGCTATTAGGGCGCCATATCAAGGCATCGCAGGGTAAGCAATATGGGGTTGCCGTGTGTTCAGCTGAAGCAAGAGCAGAGGGAAGAGCTGTTATGCTGTTTGAATGGATATGGTCAACCACACAAAAATGACTGTATCAACGAAGGAAGCCAATTACTAGTGTGCGCTGGTTATCACCCTCGAATTAGGTATGCGCAGTTCACTAGAGAAGATTGTGGGGGTGGCAGCGAGTATCTATTTGCCTCAAACTTCCCACAGAGTTCGATATATAGGAACATATGAATTAGATATGGGAAGGATGCTCGTGCTAAATACACCCCTAAAGTTAAGAAGAGAGGGGATTTATCCTTTTGAAAGAGAGGTACATAAGGTTCTACTATATGGAAGCTGACCTGTGCTATAGGGTCATGGTACAACCCAATAAGACTCATACAGACTTCGATATTAAAATATCAAAACCAACTACACTTAGAAAGTGACAATTTATATCACTTTCATTGCCAGAAAAACTAGTGCGATATCATGTTACACCGACTTTAGGACAATCAAAGACCATTCCAGGGGATAGACTTTGTTGACATTTCTGCCTTGAAAACGACCGCGAGGTCGAAACACGTGTCGGCTGTCTAAAATTGAAGAATAAATACTTATCATCAGAACTATCTGATTTTTTGCAGTGATATATGGCTAATATCAGAGAACTCTTCTTAACTTTAGGGGTGTATTCAGCGCGAGCATCCTTCCCATATCTAATTCATATGTATCAACGAAGGTACCATGTTTATTTTATGTAATGATACGTTGTATATTGAACTTCAAGCCAAATTCCTTCCTCCCTGTTCTAAGCACTGTCTTTAGTCCTGGCATAATCCAATTTAATGATACTCAATCCATTCTCTTTTCTGGGGCGATAATTGGGCTTTGCATGTGTCATCCCCAGGTGTATGACACTTTACCATCAAACAGGTGGGGCTAGGCGAGAACATACAGAGGAAGAGGCATGAGTAACATATGGGCCTCATCACGAGCTGGGCGGTAACGCCAGCGCTAATAGCGCTGGTGCTATCTGCCCTACCACCAAACCCACTACACCGGCGCTATTAGCGTCGGATCACGGGTTTGGCGGATTTGGAAATCCCAATTCCACATTGAGCCCATTCGGGAATTCCCCATTCCCCATTGGGCTCAATGGGGAAATTTCGCGCTCATACAGCCGCCTGAATTCCTGCCGGCTGTATGAGCGCGAATTTTCGGCGGATTTCCCCCCAGCTCAGAGCTGGGGAGAAATCTGTCGAAGCCCTGATTTGGCGGACCCTTAAATCTGGCAGTAACAGCACTACTGCCGGATTTAAGGGTTACCTCCAAACTCGTGATGAGGCCCAAATCCCTATCTTTTTTTTTGTGATCCTATGGGCCTCATCACAAGCCCGGTGGTAACCGTGCCAGTAAAACCGGCAGGTTGCCACCGGACTTGTGAATTTTGCTGGCGCCTGACTTCCGGTAACACGGGATATTCCAACCCTGGCCACTGGATGGTCAGGCGCTGGTAATTCTGTAAGTCCCCATTCCCATGGAGTCCGATAGGACTCCATGGGAATGGGGACCATGGAAGCACCGGCACTGTTAATAATGGTGCCGGTGCTTCTGTGATACTCTGCGGGCGGGTGCCATTCTGCCCGCAGGTCCGACCCTGGCGGGCGGGATGTCACCCGCCCGCAGAGTCGTAGTGTGCCGGTCCAGAAAAAACAGTGCTGGTAGGCGTACCGGCACCGTTGTTTCCGGACCGGCACACTCATAATGAGGCCCTATCTCTTCAGCAATCCGGCTCCCATTCAGGCCTAGTTGAGAGGAAAAAGGCACCTCCATCAACCCATGCTAACTACCCGCGACTTTTGGAAGAAACTGCAAAGAGTTAAGTGAGTCCCATGCACGGTTCTCCAGGTGGAGTGTCTGAGGGGAAGATCCAGAGACTACTGGTGATTCGCTTAGAAGCGGGTAGAGCCAGGTTGATATCAGTGGCAGCCACACTTGATATTTCACTGACTTTGACCCGCCCCTTCCATACTGTCTGCAAGTCTCAGTATCTGTGGGATAAATACGTGGGGGGTCATTATGTCCTCATATGCATTTCTCTGAGGTAGCTTACACTTGTTCATGGCCCTCTGTATGTTTGGTGCCTAGAGTTAGGCTACTCAATGGAGCAATCTGAGAGCTGCTATCAAACAGCTAAGGGAATGTCTATTTCCGGTGGTGGCCAGTCTCCTTGCCTACTAGCCTGGCTAAGCCACAGGGAAAACTGATTTAAGAATACAGTTTATTCAGAATCTAACAAAGCTATTTGCGACCAAGAATTGGGAGGCTCATGCCACCTGTAGCAGTCTCTCTCTGGTGGATCTCAGCTGAGGTGCAGTTGGATGTTATGTCGGTTGCATGGTCCTACCCTAGGTAAAATGCTACAATGCTGTATTTGCTGGATGGACCAACCCACACACGCCAAACTTCCTCAGTCAGTCCTTCAACAACCCTGACAACTTGCCCTTAGCCTACAGGGATTCTGGACAGCTGTCAAGATCATGAAGCTGGGGACTACCCATACACCATAATAAGCCAGCCAGTAGTCACAAGCATACCCACTATTCAATGTATCGAGTGGTGTCTCAAATCAACTCACAGCAGTAAGTTGTGATACATTATGACAGTGCTTTTGCATTAGGATTTCCACAAATATAGTGGGCCTCAGCAGTGTACTGGTTGTAGGGCAGCAGGTCGGGCATGCCAGTATTGAAGGAAGTTCAGTGGTGCAATTCCACAATCCCTTCCAAGGCTAGTGTGCTGCAAGAATGGCCTCCACCCACATGCAGTTATTGGATTATCATCCGTTAGTTTGATATGTGACACTGATCAGGAGATTGATGTCAATGGTGTGGAAACAGTGTAAATAAAGTAGCAGATGAGTTCTTGATATGTTTCTTTAAAAGACTGAGGTGCTCATTTGGACATTTCTTACCTGTAGATTTTCTTTTTCATTACCAAATGCAGGACTGTAGGGAAATAATTGTTTTGTTTTGATTTTTAGTGTGCTTTCTACCAAAGATATTGGCCTTCTGATGCTGTAAATATTAAAGTCACAAAGGAGTGTTGGGAGCCCCTCTACTGCAAACAAACATGGGTCAATTACCCTGTTCTATGCAATTTCTTCCAGTCAGAAGGGTCTACAACCACGTTTTAGCTCAATGCACCCTTCAGAGAGGAGAAATATTCATGTGCATATCAGTCTTTGTCCCATCCACAAGGGCAGTCCAGCACCGAAATGCTAGGCAAATCTTCTCTGAACAAGAGTACCACCAGCAACCCTAGACACGTGTTCTGGCTGAGTCGGGCCTCATCAATGAGGTGAAGTTGAGCTTCTCTTAGACACAGTGAGCAAGGGGTCCACCTCTGGATTACCCTGGGTTACTTAGGGTGAAACCCCAAGTTTTACATTGGAGCGTTGAAGCCCATCTACTGAGAACGCACATGGGTCAAATACATTGTTCTATGGAATATCTACGACTCACAAGGGTCTATAACCACGTGTTAGCTCACTGCACCATTCACAGAAGAGAATATCCATTTGTATATCAGTCTTTGTCCCACCCACAAGAGCTAAAAGATGGTTGTAGACCCTCCTGAATGGAAGAAATTCCATAGAACAGAGTATTTTACCCATGTTCGTTCTCAGTAGACGGGCTCCCACACTCCTTGCTGCTTTTAATCATGCACATTGCTATTATGCTTCTTCGTGGGTTCATTGAAATTACATTGGAAGGATGACAAGCTGAGTTGATCTGACAAGATTTTTAACCTGTAGAATTCCGATTTTCATAGAACTCTGAAGTCACTAAATATGTCCACCGGAATGCATTGGAGAAATGAGGAGTGTAAGAGTTACTCACACAGACCATGGTGATTGTAAGGAATGGACGAAAGACTCACGCGTAGAATGGGAATATTCCAGAACAGGAAAGGATGATTATAGTTCATATGGGGTACTGCATGGCACGACAAGGGGTACCACTTTAAACTAGATGAGCCAGCAGGATTGGATGAACATTTCACACAGGGATGGGTGAAATCCTGTGCCAGGTCAGCTTTTCACATCTGATATAGATCTCCCTAGGAAAGAATTAGTTTCACACAGAGTGAAGAAGCCTTGCATTAACCACTGCTGTCCCCTAATCCACTGTTAATTACTGTGTCCTCGGGATTGTCCGGTGCTGGTAATCCAGAGATGGCATCCTTAGAATAAATATGCCCTATTCATGGATTTGGGACTAGCTCAAAGGAGCTGCTCAACAGGTCTGCTCATGGCAGGCGGGTTGCTGCTCTACTCCAAGGGTCCGCAACCTCAAGCTAACCACTTGTGTTGGATTATGTCTCCCATGATGCCCACCATTACCTACGCAGGCTGCGGCTGATGGTAGCTCAAACCATCAGCAGATCCAAAAGCTGCAGACCCCTGCTCTGCACACATTTTTGTTAAGTGCATTCAGTCATGTGAACATGTGTCTGCAATTTTGTATTTTTATAATAATTTTGGTTAAATAGTTAATATACCATTGGCCATGGCCCAACACTAATGCGCTTCCAGAGACACCTGCAGTTCAAATCGTTCTACTATTTCCCTGCAGAATGGACTGTCTACGAACGGAAACCATAACAGTATTTATATCGCCCTAGCTACCAGTGGTTTGTACGTTTGCATTTCTGTGAAAATGCTGTTAGTGCTTTCCTGAGTCAGTGCTACTCAGGTGTGCAGTAATACAATCACGCCAAGAAAGTTGCCTGTAAAAAGAAATGTTTGCTGTGGTTTGACCCGGTAAAGGTGTACCCCATTATACCATTTAATGGGAGTAGGGGTTGCGGGGCTGTCCCTTGCCCCCTTAATTGGTATAATGAGTCCAGGGGTTGCAGCCCCCGCATCCATTCCATGGACTGCAGCGGTAAAACCACAGCATTTTTGCCACAATTATTTTGTGTAAACAACCATTTTTGCTGCGAGTTTAACACATGGAACCGCTACTCATTATTTACATCTATAAAGGATGAAAGGCTGATTGGGCCCAGCAGGAGTCACCCCGGTGGCTGCACGTTGCAAATACACCCAGCAGCTATCTGCTGCCTCGTTGCCTTCTCCTCCCTTTGTGTGGAGGTGCCTAAAACAGTCGCTTTTTTCCAGTGTTCCAGGTAAGAAATGCATCCTTCAAAAACATTGGGGGATTCCAGAAATCCGAGAAGACTGAACTTTGCTTACACAGTATTGCTATCCTGGTTTCTTTTCCTCTCTATGGTTGAGCTAATCCCCAAAGGCCTGTCTCTTATATTAGAAAGAAAAATTGGCAACATAAGTGAGTGAAGTGCCAGGAAACAACTCTCGAATATTTGCTACTGTGGTTGCAGCCTAATTTCGTGCATAAATAATTCTCTGTTGGCATATTTCTTTTTTTTCCTTAATAATGAACACACAGTTTTTGTAATCTTTTTAAAAAACGGCCTCATTTGAATTCTGTGTTCTTCATTAAGAATTCATTCAATGCTTCCTCTAATAGCTCCTCTGGTGTGCTTGCCAGGGCCTCGAAGGCATCGTATTGCCATTTAGCATTCGCTAATGGACCCAGAAACAACATGTTACTGGAATGTGTTCACAATGGAGCTGCATCCAGCAGCCAAAGGAAGCTCAGCGCCAGCGGGTCCATGGCAGCCTGAGGCCTGCTGGACAATGACCTTGGTGCTCTTGGCAGGCAGCCGGCAGAATGCACCGCCTGGCACAGAACCTACCCTCCTATGAAGTATCTGGGTGTTCCAAAAGTTTACAGCAAGTCAGGGCGAAGCGGCTTTGTCTATCAGGCCACCAGATGTGATCGATCGTTCTGTGGCTCTCTCTGCTAATCGTAACAACCTGACAGCAGTTCTTGGGGTGGCACCAAAAAGTATGAGCCTTCTGCAATCCAACTGGCATCGCAGCTGTCGACTGCGGGTACTTCTCCTCGTCGAGACCAAAGATGCAATGACTGTTAAATTGAATGTACCCTCTCACTTAAATAACGCATTTAAGCTGTAAATCAAAAGGTATCTCCCCGCCCCACTTCTGCTGTAGCAGTGACAGCCCAGACTTGTACCTTCAGCAGGGACGTCATTTCACCAAAATGCCAGGAGAAACGGAAGTGACATCACACAACCTTTGACCTCTGATGACATTACAGGCTGTGATGCAATTTGACCCCACCCCGAAGTGACATCACAGGAAGCAATGGAACATAACCTTTCACCCCTTGACAAAACAGGAAGTGGCATCACATAGCATTGTTTCTAAGAACACTACGATAAATATGGTTACGATATCACTGTAATGTGATATACATTTCATACAATAATGAATCACCATAAGTATCTTTAATATCAGTGTAAATAGGCCCATATTACTGTGAATGCAAGCAGACGTCCAAGGCCAAATGATAATGATGTGTTTTTATATAGCTAGTTGGTGCTAATTTATCAACCTCAGAAGGATGAAAGGCTGAGATGACCTTGCTGGGATTCGAACCTGCAACCTGCAGATCACACACACATGGCAGCAGCTAGTGCTCAACCCACTAACCTATCTTGCCAGCTATAGTGAAATGAGCGATTACATGTCTGAATTTTCTCAAAGTCAGAAACCAAATTACATTCTGCTGCAGTCACCATTAAACTGGTAACTGAGATTCGACAGCAGACCAGTTGATCTGCAGGTCTGGTGCAAAGTTGGCCTCATGTCAAGCCTGTGTGCATCTACATTTCAGGCTTAAAAGGTTGTCAAAATACCTACCCTTGGGAGGGACTGTGTATTGAAGAATTTAGAGTAGCGCAGGGAAAGCAGCGCACTCAGATGGCATCCCGTACCCTGGGCGCTCGTTACCTCATACATGCAAACAAACATCCTGAACAGCATGCCAGGGAGATAGGAAAGACAGCCACATTACAACAAAGCATTAATTGTGACACAATTAAATCAAGGGCCACTTGATGTGCTATGGTCAAACATTTCTACACTTTACACAAGCTTTTAGGCACAAGGATTTTGTCAAGTGACCGAGGACACTGAGATGCAATGTCTTGTGATGGTCGTAACAGAGACAACGGCAGAAAAAAACATGCTATAACTGCAACCTGCGAAAAGCAAAACACATACAGTTTTTGTCTGCATTGTGAATTTGAGGTGTTTAAGAACAGACTAAATCAGACTAAATGAGTGACTCATCCCTGAAGTGTGCATAAAATAAACTTTTAATGAGTCCAGCAATTAATGTATAGAATTACAGAAAGACTACTTGTTATTCCTGTTCTTTCTTATTTAGAGTTTGGAACCCCGTGTTTTATGTTGAGAGGGATGAACAAGAAAGCCAGCCACTACAGAAACAAAGAGCCATATGGCACTGGCCACAGCCCAGGAGCTTCCATAAATAAAAAAAAACTAAAAGAAAACCTTTTTTTAGGGGTATCTAGGGAGACCACAGGGATAGCGAGGAAGACCTCTGGGTTGCAATTGTGACCCCTGGCAGCCCCGAAATGACATCCCTGGCCTTCAGCAATCTCGAATACCTGAAAGTTGGACCATCACTTAAAACCCCAGTCAGATGCCACCGTTGCACCACTTACCCTGCGCCCACACCCACCAGTGAGGTGACATGAATAGAGCGTATCTGAGTGGATAGAACGTTTGCTGCTGCTGCTTTTTTGGCAGGAGTCATTTAACAGGTGATCTGTAACTTGAACACCAGAGCTTCAGGGTGTCTGTGCGGAGCTGGGGTACTAACTGCCCCCGAGGCACACATACATTAGAATTCCTTGTAAGGATTCTCCCCATTCTAAACCTCAGTAATCATTAAGGTGACCAGACATCTAGGTTTTGCCGGGACTGTGCCAGTATTTGGTGCTCTGTCCCCCTTTCTCCAGATTATGCTCCCATTGGAAACTGCAGTGGTCCTGTTGTTTTGTAGTGGGTTTTTATAACTGGCAGGCAGGAAGGCTCGCACAGAAGGAATGCTGCATTTTACAACTCAAGATAGTGTTAGATTGTGATGAATTAATTATAATATGTGTTTCTTTGAACAATAACACTTAAACTCCCTTCTCCTCCAAACGCTGCTGAAGTGTAGTACCTTGACAGCCACTTTCAAGACTTAGTCCTACTTTTATGTTTGTTGCACATTCCCAGTGTTTTACTTTTTAAATCTCGTCACCCTAGTAATTATTCCTTTCCACGTGTCTCTTTATGTTTTCCACATGTATTTCAACCTTCACTTTTGACTTTATTGTGTCGCTTTACGGGGTACTCTCACATGTGTGTTTACTTTGATCCTTCTGCCTAACTTCCCTCGCACAGAAACTGGGCTGGAAAGAGTTCCAGGCCCACGACTGCCCTCCTCAACATCCAATGCCCCCACAGAACTCCTGTACCCCTGAGCGCCGTTGTCTAAGCTGGTAGCTGTACTTGACCATTGCAGTTTGCGACGGCACTTTCATATTGGGTGCACCCTGTAACTCTGCCGCGATGGTCCTAAGGTAGGAGAACAATGAATCAAAGAGACAAGCATTGTTACAAGTAGCATAAATAATAACTGGGTTACCACATTACTATTCGCTGGACCCAATTTAGGGTGCGAGGGCTGGATAAAGAAATGTTCCCTGTGCCCGAAAAGGAAGCCCTGTTCCTAAACGCCATTTTTAAAGAGGCCCTTCAGTCCCCAACTGTCGAGCCTCACTTCCGATCCCTACCCACAACCCCAACAAATCTCGCCCACTTTCTGAAACCGCCTCCCCAATAACTTGAAGCTTCCAGTAGACGTCGTGTGCCAAACCTAAAGACTGCCTATGGGCGGCACGCTCGCCACCATTTCATGGGAGGGTGGATTACTGCATTTTGCTGCAGCAGGGCTTGGACTGGAGGAAGAGGGTGGCAAAAATGGCGGTATTCAGGGCATAGGTTAAAGAGTGTTAAAAGGGCGACAAGGAAGACTGCTTCCCCCAGATAATAGCTGAGTTCAAATGCAGTGAAACCTCGGTGTAGTGAAATGGGGTACAGTCAGTGAAAAGCTCTACATTCTCCAACTGTTTATTTTATTCGCAGTATTTTGTACTTGTTAAGTAAGCAACTCCATTGTGGCCTTGGTCAAATCCTAAAGGCAGGGTATTTGTTTACTCCCATAAAATGGTTTGCCGATACCGAAATCGAATCCAATGAATTGTTTTTAATTTCCTGCTAGTTTTTTATTTTTAAATATTTAATCTTTGCAAAGCATGAAAATTGGCATATATGCTTTGTTGATTAATTATAAATTATAAATGGTTATTTGCAGTGAGACACAGAATCATAATGAGTGACCATGAACAATACCTGAGCATTAACCAATAGTATCCCACCAAGTAATTGCTTTTTCTGTAGGTTAAGGTAAAATGAACGTGAATAGTGCCCTCCTGCTCTTTTAAAGGGCTTGCTGTGTCTGGTCCTGTGATGGGTGGGAGCTTTCAGTGAATGCGGTGTTGATGGGTAGCAGTCAGAAGTACCCGAATCCTGAGTGCCGTTCTGGTCCTATGTGTTTGGTGGTGACACCTGCTGTGCGTTTAACCGTGAGGGAAGAGCCCAAGATCTGATAAATCGGTGCAGCCAGTCTGAGTTAGGTGTGACACAGAGGTACATAAGTGAGCGTTGTAATAGCTCCATTAATGTTGATGTGATAAACAAGGCATCAGATTTTCGGGGCTGGAGTTTTTGTGGGTGTAGATAAGGTGATACGAGATTCAAGGGGTGCTACAGTTAGTTGGGTAGAAGAGAGTAGAAAAGAAAAACAAGCGTTGCATAAAGTGTTCATTCATGATTCCATTTCCATACGTTATTCATAAAGTGCATATGATCCATCCAGAAGCATAGGATTAAAAGAGAAGAGACTTAATAATGTTTCAAATGGAAAATAGGTCTTTAGGTAACGAAGCGTGGAGCATAAATGAATTGGACAACATCCAAGTTCAAGATAGTTGGGCACCACCCATTGAAATAGTCAAAACGGTTTCATTCCAGTTTGGTTGCTTCGAGCTTGACCCTAATCAGTCAATTCTCCTATAGTCTTTTTTTTTTAATTGGATGTGGGTTTGTATTAGGTTCGTACCAACCCGAATTAGTCCATTCTCCAATCATCATTCTTTGACTATTTGGGTGTGAGTTCATGTTATTTATTTGTGCTGGGTAGATTCCTTGAATGTCGCTTGTAGTCTGACTCCTATGCGTCTGTGCGCCAACAGTCCTTTACGGACGAATCAAAGGTTGGTTGGTGGCCCGTTCATATAACTTAGGAGGGGGGCTCCCACAGGTCAACGTTACCACGAGTGGACATATTTTGGTTGAACTTTGTCGCAGACGTAATGTTGGCACTAGTTGAGTAGCCAGGGTTCTAGCACCTTTCTGAACATCAGGTTGCCTTATTCTGTGTGAAGGTGTTTAAGCAGAGTGTTCTGGAGCTTGGTTGGGAGGAAGGAGAAGAGAATCCTCCTTGGCATTTCCAGTTGACATTTGGAACTTCTACTAGGCAATCATTGTTTATCGAAGCACGTTGGATGGTTGGTAGTGGATAACTTTCTTAGAGATGGCTTCTGGACCCTAGCTGTGGAGGGCATGGTTGGAAATGCACAGAATTTTTACGTAAATCTTCTACTTGATCGGAAGCCAGTGGTATTTTTGGGGATCTGGGGGATGTATTTTTATCTTTTAAGTCTCAGAATTAGACTGGCGGCCACATGTTGGCCTTTCGAGTACATATTGTGGGATCCCAAGGTGAAAACTGTTGGTCGTTATCTAGCCTTGAGAGTTATAGCGTGATAACTGACATGCCATTGTTCGGTGCAAGAACGTCATATAGGGGCTGTTGCATTAGATTGATCAGAGATGTAAGATGCAAATACTTACAATGTATTAAACCAGTGTATGGCCAACCTTCATTACAAGTCTGAGGTGTCTGACAATTGTTATAGGCAAAGGAAAGTTTCCCATTTCTCCAGGCCAGAGGATTGTTGTGGGATTTGGGGGTGTGCTGGCTCAAATCATAAGCTCGTATTTTAGTAGGTTGAGTTTCAGCCTGTCTGTAGTCATCCAGGAGCCCATTAGTGCAAGGCATGTGCTGAAATCCATTGAGTGCATTATTGAGTTTTTTATGAGCTTGGTGATAATGTGGGTGTCATCTGCATTTTTTAAACATCTGACCTCTGAGTTGTTAATACGTTTCAGGAGTGCAGTCATGAACCTATTGAGGGGGAGACTTGGGGTACTCAGCACGTCGGTTTGCGGAACATGACCTGAATGGTGCCTTTTGTGCTTTTTAGTCCTTTCGGTCAGGAATGAAATGAGCCAAAGTAGAGATGCCCATTTCCTCTAGTATGTTTAGAAGGATTTTGTAGCTGATATTGCAATAATGTGTGGACATATCCAGCAGAATTAGCTCATTAGCCAGTTTGCTGTCTATGTTTTGATTAAAACGTCCATATCGAGGAGGGTGTGGATACTGATCTTTTCATTGTTCTGAAACTGTGATGTGACTTGTTGGATTGTGTATACCTCTAGGTTGCTACCACCACCTGCCAGCACATGCCACACACTGTGCCTATCCTTTGTTCGCTAAAGACAGCATCTAAAAATATGGGCAATTAGATTTCAATCCTGCTCTTTTCTTCTTGTCCTCTTTGGAGACAATTAGTATACTTTGTATAGGCGGTGCACACTAGTTTTACCACATGCAGTACATTTTGTTACCTAATAAACAAAGGGAGTAATCTCCCAGACCACACAAACAATGGACCAGCACAGGTGCTTATGTTATCATATTCTCTTTTAATATGCAGTTTGAAAATCTCATCTTGGTACACAATGTTTGTGATGAAAATAATTAATGCAATGTAGCAAACTGGATGCAACATATGCAATATTAAAATCCACAAGTTCTAATCTCACATTTTACATTGAAGTGAAAGCAGTCTCTATTTTTTTTAGACTTAGATATTGATGCAAACATTCTCTGAACCTTTTGTTTTTAAACAAACCCCCCACAAGAGATTTGGCAAACGTTACAGGATTATCTGTGCAACCTGGTAGGCTCTAGGAGATTATGCAATACTGCAAATGAATGATCGCACACAGAGACCAAACCACACAGTTTATTTTTAATGGAAAGAATGATGTCGCACTTTAAACATGTAGGATTATTCAAATTTTGTTACACGTATGCTTACCTACTCTGACCACTGTTGTGGACAGCGAGTCCCCTTCTTCAAAGCACACAGGCCATGTCTCTGCTCCTTGCAGCTACTGTTCAGTGAAGCACCCCCTCCTTCCTCCTGCCTGCAGCACACAGCAGCCCAGCTCAATCTTAGATCGCCTCAAAGCAACCACCGAAACTCCCACAATTTTTTCTTTCTCTCTCAAAACCTTTCTTGATTCTTCCCTCTCTCGGCAGAAAAAACAAAATCCCCTCATCTCCTTTCTCCCTTTTCCAGCCTTATTTCTCTGCCCTCCTCTTTCTGTATACTTCCCTTCAGAAAGTATACCATACTCCAGCCCTGGCCTTGATGTCATCCATCAATCAGACATCTCCTCTAGCATGGTCCGCACTTCTTTGTAAGTTGCCAGAAATCACTCTGATCCTTCTCTGTCGCCTTTGTACAGTGTTGAGCAGCATTGCTACGGTTGTTATTTGAAACACTTGCATTCTAGTTTCCTGCACTGCCTGCTCATACATAATGGACTGTGTCCGGTAGAATGATTCTGCAAATTTATCACATAGCCTTCATGGCCACACTGTAAAAAAAAGTTTAATTTGTGCATTTTATCTTCCAAACCACCACCGATGATAAAGTGCCTGCAGTCTGTATCCCCAGTTTGCGCCCACAGTTTGTACCATTTAAATCACTAATCATTTTAGTATGTTAGTTGTAAATTATTAGTATGTTAGGGGGTTAGCAATGTTAAGTTTGTTAGTCCTTATGCTAAAACTATACTACAATGCTGTGCTATGGTACACTATGCTATGGTATTCTATTCAATCAATTCAAACTACACTATGCTTGCTCCTTTCTTCGGTTGGTTTGAATTCTCATCAGTGCCTCACTTCAGTGCTAAGCCACAGACACCGACTGCAGGCTACAACACCATCATACACTTGGACACTAGCATACCCCTTCAACAGGAGTCTGAGTTGTCACTAAAATGCCCTCTGGGATAAAATTCGACCTGTTTATGCTAAAGACTCATGGAGGAGGCTATTGTTTTCAATGCATTCCAATTGCAGTTGGCATATACATTTTTATTGTAAACACTGGTATTGGTAAACAGTGGTATTGGTAAACAACTGTGTCGGAGGCGGCCTTGTTGCTTTTCGCATTCACAGAGGTGCGGCTTGACGCAGCTGAACAGCTTGACACAGAGGCCTTTCCTCGACCCTTTCTTCGATCTCGGTGCTGTCAGCTGGGGCGGCTCGTGGGCCAGTACCGGAGTATCAGCGCGAAAGGGAGACCGAGGAGGATCTGCTTGGTTCTTGCCGACGCTGGATGAGAAAACCAGGTCCTTGGAGTGGGGCATATACACAGCGTTTTTGAGGCGGTGATGTCCTGGAGAGTGGCTCAGTGAACAGAGCCCTGGTGGAGGGGCTGTCTGTGTTTTGGTGCTTCCATCTAGCACTCTGGCAAGTAAGGAGTTGGAAAGTGGGAGGATGAGATATATATTCTAAGAGGGACTAAAGGGCCTGCAATCGGCCACCCGGGCTTTACTGCTTGGGGTGACTTGAGCGGCAGCAGGTGCGGAAATAGCTGGTTTCCCCCTCTTTCTCTTATGCGCATCTCCTTCCAAACTTTCCTAACTGGCCTTCCCCTCCCCCTCACCTCCCCTTACCCCTCTCTTTCCTGCCGTGCCCTCTTTTTCCCCCTCACCCCCTGCTGACCTCCACCAGATATCTAGTGATTAAAAGTGGTTATGGGAGTGGTCAGCATGATTAGGAGGGGGCATCTGGCCTGAGACTATATATTTGTGGATTCAGTAGGCATTGTAAAAACGCCAGGAGACTGTGGGCTTGTGCCTTGGATCCTGACGTAGGAACAATAACGGTGTGTAGTAAAGCGAGCACTGCTGATAGAAGTCTGAAAATCAAGATTTGCTTGGGGAATTAGATAGTCCCATTGCAGGGGTACTTTGAGTGGTCCCCCCCAATGCAATCAGGAAAGGACCAGAATTACTCAGTATACAATCTAAGGAAAACCAAGTCAAGGGCAATTACCTGGGGCCCTCCTAACAAGAAGACTGAAATGGAAAAATCAAAATCTAAGATAAAAGCAAAGAAAATTTCTCCAGTGAATCAAGGTGCGATCACTAAATTCCACGACGATTGAAGAAGACATACCTGATCAACATGAAAACACCCTATTGAGTGTGTCAAACTTTGAAGATATCGATAATAACTCATTATTAGACATATGTTTAAATATTCAAAGAAGCATGACTCCGCAACCTGAAGCAAGGTTGAGTAACAACAGTGGTATACAGACAGAAAGACCACCGACTATACCTCCAGGGACATCTACGATGGGAGGAGGTTTGGATAGATTATCTATCTCACCAAGCCTAGCAATGGCCTCAATTGAAGACGATCCCCGACATCGAAATAGAGCGTTTAGATAAATCATATACAGGGGCATATAAAGGGCATATACATGGGCAGCCGAGATTGCTGAGATCCAGTCAACTGTAGCTTCGCTACAATTTGCGCTCAAGATCTTGCTTAAAATGTCAGGGTGAATCCTGGCCAATACGGACATTCTAATTATGGAAAATAAGGGGAGATTGATGTCTGCAGAAGATCCAGAAGCAAATCTCTCTGAAGCTATTCATATAGCAAGTGAAATTGAAGAGCAACAAAAATTGGAGATCGATCAGGAGGTGGGCAGTCCTGATCCATTTTTCTCCAAAAAACAGAAGAGGCTAGCAAAAAAAGCAAGCAAGGGCAAAAGAGCCAGCGCTATAATATCAACAACGTCAGAGCAGAGTGTGACGGAAATACCCACCAAGAAGAGAAGGAAAAGACTAGCGAGAGCTAAGAAAAGGAGGTTAGCCTGTGATGGCTACCTTACCAGTTGGTTGCTACCTGAACAAGCTGTTGAACTTGAATTGGAAGAGGAAGCTGAGATTGTGGACGTGGAAGAGGTGTGCAACAGTATCGCCACCGACACGGCTATGGCAGTATGTCAACCCATAGTGCTGGAAGACTCAGCAACTAAAGCTGCGGCCACCAAGGTTAATAAAAGCGAGATGAAAGGCAGCCGCATATGTCTGATTAAGAATCTCTATCAGAGTAAGGACAACAAATGGCTACCACGCTTGGAAATTTGACAAGACTTTACTCTGTTCCACAACTGCAGGTACTAAAATCAGATGACTTTCAATTTGTGGAACCCCTGAAAGACCCTAATCTGAATGTCTCTGTGTTACACTGTAAATTCCTAGCTACTGCTGAACTATTAAGAAGTTATAAAGTGGAATTAAAAACAGTGGAAGTTGAACTGGATGTTGACTTAAATGAAATAGATCTAAGTTGTCCGGAGGAAGAGGTAGCTATTCCCCTGGAAATAGCAGCCTGTCCAAATATATCTTAGGACAGGAAGATAGAAGCATCTGGTGTCCAACAAGTACTGAAATGGTTGGTTGAGGCTCTTCCTGAGATTTTACCAAAACAATGAGATCTATCCATTTTATCTTGGAATTGTTGGGGCTTCCACGAAGCTGTTTGACAATTGCAGCTGTTTCTGCTTACAAGAGACATGGGCTATAGACCCCTTAAATCTAGATGGCTATATGTTGTACCACTCGGCTGCCAAAAGAGGTGACAAAGGCAGGCCTTTTGGTGGACTGGCTATAGGGGTGACCAATACTCTGGGTTCGAGGCAGATTGACTGCAATTTTGAAAGTAATATGCTTGCAGTCAAAGTGATCCTCGATGGTAAGGACTCCATGGGCTCATTCCTGTCCTTGCAAGACTCGCTGCAGGACTTGTTGGCAAATTGGTTGCCTATAACTACTGATGCTGGGGTAATTGTTGTTTGAGATTTTAACTGCCTAATGACAGGGCTGGAGAGCAAAATGTTGAATCCTAAATTGAACGAAAAGGGAACTATGGTCCACAATAAAAAAGTCCTCGAGGGTTGTGTATGGGAATATCTGTTTGAATCTTGGGATATGGTAATGCTTAACGGCAGAACTAGTAGTGACCATCCTGGGCAACATACATGGTCAAATGGTACTTTTAGTAGTATGCTGGATTATGTATTTGTATGCCCGAGGCTCCAAGAGTAGATTGAAGACATGACAGTTATTCCCAATGAATGGAGCGACCATGCAGTTTTAAAATGTGTGATGGGTATTCCCAGAAAAGAGTTGCAATCCAGTAATGTAGGTATGGTAAAAACCAATAGAGAGGGTAACAGGATCTCTTGGTCAGACAAAAATATATCACTTGCTGTTGAAGCTCTGTGAGCAGTACAATCCAACGAGTTTCCTAATTTTAATGTGATGTCTATCAAATCTATAGAGGATTGGATCTATGCTTTCATAGGTAAACATGCAGTAACACCTATGGGATTGATGTTGAGCCCTGTTGGCAAAAAATTACCATTTGATAAAACAATCAGAGACATGAAACGTAACCACAGAGCCGAGTTACGAAAGGCCAAGAAAATTATGGCCCATGGAGAAGCATACTTCCGAACAATCGGAGATTAGAAATAGGTACAGGGCGGTCATTAGGGCAAAAAAGGGTGGACAAGGTACTCTCCTGGCAAAGATTAGTTAAGACCATATGTGAATGAAAGACGCGTAAAATCTGGTCCCTCCTGAGTGAGGCACGTGGTGTGCAGAGGGGGACCTTAGTCAACCCCATTGAAGCTAGAGTGTGGGTAAAATTCTTAGAAAACAGAAACACAGAGGATGAGGATGTAACAATGTTGAACAGTCCCCCATTAGAGGCCCCATTCTCCATATCACATGAGCTCATCCTGAATGAAATTAAAGGGAAAAAATCCTCACGAGCACCGGGACCCAACGGACTGGCCAATATTGTCTTGAAATCATACCCTGAGTTCTGGGTGAGTTTGTTGGGCATATTATTTGAGAAAGTTTTAAAATCAGGTAAAATACCCTGCTCTTGGCAGACGGCAATATTAATTCCCGTTTTCAAAAAGGGTAACAGGCTCAATCCGAGCAACTATAGGTTGCTTTCAATGTTAGATGTTACAGGAAAGATATTTGCCTCATTTCTGCTCAAAGAGCTACAAACATGGGCTGAGGGCTCAGGGGTATTGTCTAAATTTCAAAGTGGGTTTAGACAGGGTTATTCTACCTCACACAATATCATGGTAATGGATATTCCACGAACCAGAGCATTAAGAGGAGGGGCGCCCCCCCCTTTACGCACTGTATATAGATTTCTCTGCGGCATTTGACTCCATACCCAGAAGCTGTTTGTAGAAAAAATGACAACTAATGGGATGTCCGAAGGTCTAATATATTACCTAAGACTTTTACACCTAAATAACTCAGTCAAATTGAAGTTAGATCACGAAGGTCACACTACTGACAATGTTGCCCAAAATAGGGGAGTTAAACAAGGCTGCGTAACAGCACCTCTAATATATACTCTCTATGTTTATTACATCCCCGATTCAATAACTGCTGCCAGTAACTGCCCTCCTAAAATCAGTAAAGCAAGTTGTCCAGTATTAGTGTATGCGGACGACTTGGTGATATTTGATTATACTATCAGTGGGGGGTGGCATTGTGGGAGTATGCAGACGAGAACGGTCTTAGAATAAATCTAGGAAAAACAAAGATCATGAGATACACCAAAAAGAAGGTATCACGCGTACAATTTACAACAGGTTTAGTGAACATCTCCTATGTCCCTCAATACTGCTACTTGGGCATAGATTTTGAAGTCTCTGGAGATTATGTGGCCTGTAAACAATCACGCTCAATTAGAGTGACACAATTGGCTGCCTTATTTTATAGATTTACTGTTAAACAGGGCAGTTTCACTCTGTAGGGTACTCGCCAACTCTATGTCCAAGCTCTTGCCCCAGCTGTAATCTACGGATTAGAAGCCCTCCTTGAGTCGGATCTAAAGTGGCTACAGGTGATAGAGGGTAAATTCTGGTGTCATATTCTGGGTTTGCCTCCTTGTGTCCCTATGGCCATCATTAGATTAGAACTTGGCCTGACTTCCTTAAAGGCATTAGTACTGAAGAAGCGGGCTTCGTTATATCTTAGAATGACCCGTGACGCAAGTAATGGATTACTAACAGCGGTCCATCAGGAAATGGAAAAGGAGCATTCGGTATGCTCTACTATTGATCAGATGACTAATTTGTTCTGTGAAATAGGTTGGCAACCTAGAGACGGCTGCTAATCAGAGGAAGTAAACAGAGCGCTGAGCAAACGTATAGACCTCTGGGACTGGTTAGAGAATTTTGAACATCTTAAAAGAAGTTATCAATTTGTGCAATACAGATTGTTTGAGTTCAGGAAACCTCAGAGATATCTGAATATGTGTCCATCAGCCAGACTCAGACGGTTTATCCTATTGCTCAGATTGGAGCAACTACCCACAATCATGATCACAGGGAGAAAAGACAAGATTGTTGTCGAGCGGCGAATATGTCGACTATGTAAAATTCAAGATCAGCTGGAGACGGCAAAGCATTTGTTGACCGAATGCTCTGAGATTGCTAGTACTTTTTCCCCCCTACTAGGCAGCTATGTTCATGAAATTATGCATATTGGGGACGCCTTGTTCTGGCACCATTGTCTGAATTCTAACAGCATACGTTTGCTGACAGCATTATATACCATCTGGTTGGGAGTTGAAGCCAGATTGGGTATAACTCTTTAGGTGATTATTTTAACTTTGTATAGACAGCTATTAAGTTGATTGTATGAAATGTATGTATATAGATTTTATATGTATAACGCTCTAATGCAGCGTGATTGTTTACAGTTTTGTTCTTTTTTGCTTTTCTTATTTCGTATGATATGAATTATTTTTCTGTTTTCTTTTTGTATTTAAATTTGTATTTGGATTATGTATTAATTTTAGATGTTATCTTACAATTTGTGTAAAGTTCATAATTTAAACTATAACACAATAAATATTATTATTATATACATTTTTAGCACTTTGGCAGTTTGTTGCAGATCAGACAGTAATTTGCTAAGTCATTGGGATCAGCCTTGTCCTCTTTTGGGCAGAGGTTTGATGACAAATGTTTAAAAGGTGTGGGAGATGCCCCTTGCTCAACAGAGGTGTTGAAGGGGGCAAGGAAAGTGAGTGATAGGTGGTGTTAGTTTGTTGTTTCTTTGTAGACATTGGATTGGAATATGTCTTCTCCTCCTGGATTCTGGGCCTTGACAGTAGGGATGAAGTGACAACAAGTTGTCAGTGTTGGGATTATAGGTTTCCTTGGTTTTCTTTCAGTAATTGGGATTGATGGAGCCACTCCTTTAATTTACAGGTGGCTTGGAATTTTAAGACGTGTGTTGCTGAAATGTGCCAAAATGGAGAGAAAGCGGGTCATTAAGATCCTGCCACTCTGAAAAAAAGTGGTGGTATTTCCGTGTACTGGCACTTTTCCAGACTGGCAGAGTACAAGTTTGCTGGCGGGGGTTACCTGATTTACCTTGAGCTAAGAGCTGGAGGTAAATCAGGCCCCCTTAAAAAAAACGAACAGCATTTCCGGCAACGGTATTACTGGTGCCAGAAATACCAGCAAATCCCCCTATGGAGTGCTATAGTACTCATTCGAATGGGGAATGACCGCCATTGCAGGCAACTCCAACATCCCGGTAAAACTTGTTTTTTTGCGAGAATTTGAAGGGCTTTTTGGGTGCCATTCAGTCCTGGGGGGTGGTTATCCATTAATGAATGTCGTTGAGTAGGCCATCCAGCATGGTCACCTGGTTTTCAATTGCGAGTTGGTGTTTGAAAGATCTATTTCCATGGTCGGATCTAGTGGTCTTATTGAGCAGGAGCGGTCGGGAGCAGTGCTCCTCTACTTTTTTAAATTACCTTTTACTGCTCCTATACTTTTATTTTAAAACGAAACCATTCCGGAACAGTTTCTTTTTAAAATAAACTGTTCCGGAATGCTATCGTATTAAAATAAAAGTGTAGGAAGAAGTTAAAACTTGAACTTTCAGTGTGTTGCACTGAACGTTCCCTTAAACAGCAAGTTCAAGTGTTTGGGGTGTGTATTGTGTGTGGGAGGGTCGTGGTGGTGGGGTTTGTGGGGAGTGGGTGCATGACAGCAGGGAACATAGTACCTATACTTCTTTTCATACACTTCGACCACTGATCGGATCAAACTTGTTAGTGCTTTGGCCTATGTTGTATGGGGTGGTATTTTGATGAAGATACTGAATGAGAAGGTATCCCAAGGGTAAAAGCACTTCGAAGTACAGCATGGTTACATTCTCTTTGCACAAGGCGCCATCCAGTGTGTGGCCTTGTGCATAGTAGGTCCTTAAAAAATTGTTTGGTGTACACTGGACCAAGTGTTGCAAAAAGAACTTTTTGGCTTTGTTCACCTCATTTTCATACCAAAGATTGAGGTCTTCCACTATGGTGAGATGTTGGTGGGCTACTAAAAGGTGAGTCAATGTGTCAGTCAAGTTGTCTGTGAAAGATGGGTTGTTTGAAGGTAGACTGTACACAAGAAGGAAGATTAGTCTGTATGATTTGCTGCAAATTAGGAGAAGTGATTTACAGTGTATGATGTTGTTGGGAGGTCAATGTTAATGTCGATAAATTCTTGATGAACATGTGCAATTCCTCTTGCTCTTTTGGATTTTATCTGGAAAAATGTGTTCTTGTGGGATGACTTTGTGTATAATTCTTGAATGGTCCAATGAGAGTTAGTCTTCAGTGATGACTAGTTGATCTAGTTTGTCTTTGCAGAAGGTGTTGTAGAGGTCAGAGGAATTTTTGGCCATAAAGGGGGGAGTGATGAGGCAGCATCTGGGTCTAACATTTTTATTGAGGCTCTTTTATGTTTAAAGAAATTGCCCAGGTTTATTTTTCCTTGTGGAGGGTGTGAGCTCTAAAGACTGCTTTATCGTATGTAACATCGAGAAGGCTGAGCAGGTACTTCTTGGCATCTGGCTGGTCCTCTTGCAGACTGTGAAGATTGGTGGTGGACCGCTGTTTTGTGATGAAAAGTATAATGTGTGTGGACTCCTAGAGTGAAATGTATCTGGTCACATTTGTCTTTTTGTTGGTGAACGTCTAGTGTTGAAGGATGAGGGCATTTACCATTTGTTGTTGTTTCTTTCATTTGTTTGGCCTATTATCTTGAGGTGAGGGACATCAGAAGTATTTTGAGGGGGGTTGTTAGGACTTACAATAATATATTTGTTGGTATCTTGAAGGTGGTCTCCTGAGCTTTTCTGTCTCTCTCTTCAATTTGAATCTGCTATCTTTGTCTCCCAAGAGCATGATGTGATTGTGCTGTGTAGTGGACTGCTAAGAATATAGAGGTTCTGCATAGCAAATTGCTCTAGTGGTCGAGGGACTAAATGCTTTATACATACTTTTGATTGATTGGTGTTGTCCATTGGGACCTGTGCTTACTATTGAAGACAGGGAAAGGTACCCGTTATTGCACTAAGTCGGAGTGAGTCAACATTTCATGTGGGGCACCAGGAAGAAGATTAATCAGAGAGGGGGCACATGCAGTTCATTTAAGAAAGGATCGGACTAAGGAGTAAACTACACTGGGGTGGTGATTGATTAAGTAGAACCAGGGAGTAATATACAGTGGTGAGCTACAATGGCCAACATGTAATCTAGGCAGTAATTAATGTAGGAGAAGAAATCACAAAACTTGGTGGGGCAAAAAGTAGTCCCCCTCATTAGGGAGTGAGATGCACACAGACAACATTTAATCTAGACAACCAGGGGACAAGGTATTTATTTATTTATTCACATTTGTTAAGCACACATGCAGCCCGTAGGGCATTGTGGCGCTTGTTACAGACATGACTTGTTATACATACAATTAAGTCATTACTTAGTTGCAAGAGAGTAGTAAGGAGAAGATAGGAAAGGAAGAGGAGATGATGTCGTAGGAGGAGCTAGTTGAACAAGGTGGTTTTCAGTTTTATAGGTACAGTGGTGCAACAATTCGTCTGGGTCTAAACTGTGATAAAGTACAGTGAGGCAACACTCATTTAGGAGGACCAGGAAGCAAAATTACAGTGGGCCAACAGTTAATGTGAAAAACAGAAGGTAGACTACACAGGGTGACAATTTATATAGTTGGTAGCAGTTAATCAGTACAACCTGGTAGTAAGAAGCATTAGTGCAAAAGTTATTCTTGAAGAACGAGTGTCAAAATACAGTGGGCCAGCAAATATTCGGGAGAAAACAGGGACCAAAATATGTGAGGTGATAACACAGTTGGCAACCATTATATTTGGACAACCCAGTATACAAAATACAGTGGGGTGAATATTGATCTGGGAAACCAAGTGCCAAATACAGTGGGAAAAAGTATATGTGGGCCAATTATTGAACAAATACATAGAGTTAACAATTAACACGGTTGGCTACAGTTCAATCAGCAGAAACAGCAAGAAGAATACAGTGTGATAAAATGTTATTAAGGACATCTGGTAAGTACATTCAGTGTGATGATGATTAATACAATTGGCAACAGTTATTCTAAAGGAGCAGTGGAGACTACAATTAATCAAGCTGGTGACAATTGTTCTGGGAAAACCAGGGACTAAGGAACAATGAGGCAACATTTCATACACTTGATAACCATTGATCTGAGAGAGCCAAGGGGAAGAAAACAATGGGACAGCCATTTATCTAATGGTGCAATTATTAATCTACTGAGGCAAATATGTATCTTTTAATGAATGCAGCAATTCATCTGTGGAAACCAATGGGTGAAGTACCATTGGTTATCAGTTAATTTAGTTGTGGAACAATTGATCTGGTGGTGGAGGAATTAACCTAGTGGTGCAACAATTTATGTTGTGGTTCTGCAATTAATCTCGTGGTACAACAATAATTATGAGGGCACCTGGGCAAAGTACTGTTGGACAACAATTATTCGAGTGGTGTGTCAGTTGATCTCGGCCTAACAAGAAGCAAACTACAGTTGGATGAACAAAGCAAAGGAAGGACTCTACCACCCCACTGAAAGAGGTCTGTGAGCATGGGCCACACTTCTCCTTTCCACCTTACCCCTCCCTCCCTAACTCCCCACTTCTACAGCCTTTCTCTTTACACATCCACTCCACATCAGGTGACCCACAAGGTATATCCACAAATCACATACTCTTACCCCATCCATTAGCTATCCACACTATCACTCAAATGCATGTAATGCTATGTGCTCAACCCAAGGATTTCCCTTATGGATATCCCACCCAGCATATTTACTCCAATCACCACGCCAAACACGGAAGAATCCATACTGGCACACAAATAATAGGTGATACAGGTCTTCACTCATCAACACCACATGTTTTACTCATCTGCCTTCCCTACTATCCACAGATACTCCCAACAAAGGAGAAATGTGAAGTTGAGCAACAATTAGCCTAGTTCTGTGAACGGGTAATCTTGCACTGGAACACTTAATCTAGTGATGCAACAATTGATCTGGGGTGCAACAATTGATCTAGTGATGCGGAAACTTAGTATAGTAATGCAACAATTGTTTTGGGGCCACATAAGCACAATTGAACAACAATGAATCTAATGATGCAACAATGAACCTTGGGTGACTAAAGAGCAAAGTGCAGTTAGACAGCAATTAATCTAACGGGGAAACAATAAATCTGGCCAACCAGGGAGAAAAATAGATTTGGTCATCATCCCATACCCAATAGTAGATCCATGCCCTATACCAGGGGGACAGACAGGAGCAGGGCTTTGCTGCCACAGTGATCATTCTGTCGAAATCGAAATAATATTTGACCTCCTATCGCATTGTTTGAATGTATGTTGGCCTACGCCAAGTTGTCTAAAAACATTGTGTAAATAGATTCCGCGGCAAGGTCTTGACCTTAATGTATTGTGTAAATCGCCATCTTGGATTTAGCCGCCATTTTAGGTTCTCTTGTAGTGTGGAAGTCACCCTGAACAACAAAATGGAGGCCGAATGACATTTCGAGTGGGATTCTGGCCGTTGTGACCTCCGCACACATGAATAAGTAATATGCCCGCAGGCCACTTGTTGGGGTCGCGAACTGAGACCTTGTCCTATCCCTGACCTATGTGTAAATGAACAACTGTATCAGCGGAACTGATCAAAATGCATACATTATGGGATTGACCTGGCAACGAACCCTAGGCCTGGTTCTAAGAATCGTTAACCCGCGAGGGGGTTGGCCAGAGCTGGATAAAAAGTATAAAAACCCGAGTATCCCAATGTACGGTCTCTCACACTAACACGGCAAACTACCATTGATAGTTCGTTCTGTTACTCTGAGGGCCGAATAGCTATCCGTTTGTCAATTGACTTTTGGTAATTGTTGTATCTTTCAATAAAGCGCTTTGTATGTTCTTTGTAACCTGTGTTGGTGTGTTTCCTTTGGGCTTCCCGGCCTCATATCAATTTTTCTGTTTCCACAGTTGGCGCCCGAACAGGGACCCTCAAGATTGATGCCGGATCATTGAAGGTTGACGCAGACTATCGAACCGGGATCGGACGGTGTGATTCTGTGGGCCCGACCGATCGAGACGCGATACCTCGGCAGCGCTGCACGATCCGATCCTTGGACGATAGTCGTGTGGTCTGATAGGGCATCTTGACGAGGGTCCAATTTTGAGGCGGGCAGATTTGCCAAAAACCACCAAACACAAGGTAAAATTCGTTAGGTAAGTTCTTTGGTAAACCGTACGGTCCTCCTTAGGTTTGGTCAGGTGCAGTCGTGACCCGGCTCTTAATTTAACCCTGACAATTTGAATTTGGCATATTGTATCTGCAGACACAATTATTGAACCAGGTAACACCAATTTTTTGTGAAATGCCTGGGAAATTGTCTCGCTGCTTTAGGGCTCTGTTCCGCAGCGATCGACAATCCTTGGAATTTAGCCGCCCGGCACCACAGGAGGGGTCGCCGGCGTGTACTATGTACTGTAAGTATGGCATTGGAAGTATAGTATTTAATGATATTTGGCACAGACAGACCAGACATGCCTCCGAATTTCAGTGGCCAATTAAACGGTAGTTTTGAGATCCCCCGTATTGAATACTTAGAATCGATCTTGTTAAAGAAAAAGGCTAGACCAGCAGCCTTTGATGTGTTACAAAATTGGAAGAAAGAAGCATTACAGCAGCTTAAAAGTAGGGATAAACATGCACGTCGTCATAAAACAAACGCTGAAAAAGCATTATTATATGATAAAGAGAATATATATGTACAGACGGTTCCTCCCGTGCCGTAAAGCGACACCTGAGGAAGTACGAATTTGTACTAAAGATGCGGTTCGATGGATCTCGGATTCATCGATACCGCCAGACAAAGTGTATGACACCTATAGTCAGTATACAGTAGAAATACGAAGAAAGGTAATTCAGGTGATGGTACAGCACCTGCAAGAGGAATGTGTAAGGAAGAGGGTTAGTTGCCCCATAGAATTATTGGGGATTTGTAAAAGGGCTTTTTCGCCCGACACTTCTACAGCTGCCCTAGCGCTCGACCTGGCTCTATTGCTTAGTAAGCGGCCGGAGGTACCTATATCTCAGTTGCCTATGAGAGAGGTTCCTCCGACCTTTGTCCCAAAAGTTGAGATCCCCGCCAACCCTGGGACTGGTGCCCCCGCTGTGGATATCCCTGCACATTATGTATCGCAATTTGTTCACGTCCCGTTTTCTCGACAGGAAGTGAACACAATTAGACAATCAGTCCCCGATATTAGAAAAAACCCGACGGGGTTTTACAAAGAAATAGAGTCTGTTTTACAGTCCTCTGTGTTCACCTTGAGTGACATTGACTTGTTATTCCCTGTACCCCACCCGTAGATGTATGGAAACAGGTTCGCACAATAGATGATGTGCCGGGGCTGGGAGATACGTGGGCAAATATGATTAGAATTGATGGAGAAATACCAGCTGGTGAGAAACCACCACAGGTAATACTTACTTTACCTGATAGGATCGTCGCTAAACTAAAAACTATAATTCCAGAGAAAAGGATTATTTGGGACAAGCTTACGGCCTGAGTCCAAGGGAAAACTGAAGGCGCCACCACATTTTTTAATAAATTCGAGCAGGTATTTTCTGATTTCAGTGGACAGGATTTAGGTACAGAGTCGGGGAAGAGGTTGTTCGTGGACAAATTTGTATGTGGATTGTTACCTGACATCCAGTTACAGATTATGTCCCCTGAGAGCGCTTGGCAGGCAAAATCTCAATCTGAGGTTTTGCACATGGCTCAGTATTATGAGAACCGTGTTAAAAATGAGAAGGAGAAAATTGAAAAGAGAAAGGGAGATTTGAAAACCAAAGTATTATTGCAGCAAATTGTTAGAAACCCCAGAGGAGGTACGACACAGACTAGAGGTCAATACGTTCCAAAAGGAAATGCTCCTCTGAGTCCTCTGAATATTGATCAATGTGCTTATTGGCGCCAGGAAGGTCATTGGCGAGCACAGTGTCCTGTCCTTCGCCAGAGGTCAAACAGTACGTTTGGGGGTAGGGGTAGACAACCTAAGGGCCGCCCTGGAGCAGGGGGCCCTGACAGAGGTCAGCTTTTACAAGATTCTCAGCAACCTTTTTCACAGGAAAATCAGACCTCGAGTATGGACTCGAGAAACATATTTGATTACCCTTCTGCTGCCTACCTTTCTGAAGAGCTTCCTTTTGACGAGGCTCTATTTCATTAGGATTGCCCGAAGCAGGGTTTGGAACCTTCACCTATTCCCGTTAATCAGAAAGGCCCCTACGTTGAATTATTAGTAGGGAATAGGAAACACCAGTTTTTGATTGACACTGGAGCACAGAAGTGCTCCATTGATCATTCTCGGGTTCCAAACATCCCACTGTCAGGGCAAACAAATGTTTCCGTAGGGTTTTCTGGGGTACCAACTGTCTGTCCGGTTTCTGCGCCGGTATCCGTTTCTTTGGGTCCCTTTACGGACCATTGTCCCTTTCTTCTCACTTCAAACTGTGGAGAGAATTTGCTGGGGTTGAATTTGTTAAAGAAATTGAACCCAGTAATTCATTGTTCTTCGGATGGAGTACAGCTAACGGTTTCACCACAGCAACTTCCTAATTCTCAGTTTCTGATTCGACCTTTACCTCCCGAGTTTAGCATTGTCCTGAAATGTTTGTGGGCGGTGGACGACAATGATGTCGGAGTGTCACAGATTGAGCCCGCTAAAATAGTCCTGAAACATGGGGTGTAACTGCCACGCATCCCGCAGTATAAAATATCAGTCGAAGGCGAACGTGCTTTGAAATGCATTGTCTCCGATTTTGTACATCATGGGGTGGTCGAGGAGATTACAGGTAGTTTGTGTAACAGTCCGATCTTGCCCGTATATAAGAAAGGCGACAAAGCAATTCCATACCGGTTTATAATTGATCTTCGTGCTATTAACCGAGTGGTCGCCCCACAATTTCCTATTGTACCCGATGTAACGACGATATTGACAATGATCCCTGCTACGGCTACGCACTTCAGCGTTGTGGATTTAAAAAACGTTTTCTTTAGTATCCCTATACATAAAGAAAGCAGATATCTGTTTGCGTTCACCTTGGGGGGACGCTCATTTGCATTTACAAGGGCACCTCATAGGTATACTGAAAGTCCCAGTATTTATAGTAGAGCTTTGAAAGAGCAGCTCGACACCCTTGAATTGCCACCTACTTGCACGTTGCTTCAATATGTTGACGATTTGCTTTTGGCTGCAGATTCTGAGAATGCCTGTAAAGAAGGCACTATAATGTTGCTTGTTCATCTAGCTAAAAATGGTCACAAAGCGTCACTTAAAAAATTTCAATATTGTTGTCAGGAGGTTGCCTATTTAGGCTACCTCCTGTCAAAGGAGGGGAGAAGATTGACACCTGAAAGAATAAAACACATTTCTGGCATGTCTGTTCCAAATACAAAGAAGGAAGTCAGAGCCCTGATAGGTATGGCTTCTTACTGTAGGTTGTGGATCCCGAATTTCGCACTAGTGATAAAACCGATGTTGGCTTTGATGAAGAAGGGCATTTCTCTGCCACTGCCATGGCAATCGGAACATCAACGATCATTTGAGCTTCTCAAAACCGCGCTATGTTCGGCACCGGTTCTGGGTACTCCAAATTATGACAAGGCCTTTGTGTTGTTTGTGCATGAATGTGATGGATGTGCTTTGGCTGTGTTAACACAGGAACACGGAGGGATGAATAGGCCATGCGGTTACTACTCCTCCGCCCTTGATCCTGTCGCATGTGCTTTGCCAAGATGTTTGCGCGCTGTCGCTGCTGCTGCCGCGTCTGTAAAACAGAGTGAGGGAATGGTCCTAGGCCATGATTTGATTTTGATGGTACCTCACTCTGTTGATATTCTATTGAACAAAACTCAAACACAACACCTCACCTCAGCACGGTTAACAAGGTATGAACGAATTCTGTTTGCCCCTCATATTCAAATTAAGAGGTGTTGTGTTCTTAATCCGGCTGAACTCTTACCTTTCCTGCAAAACACTGTTTGCGGTGACGGAGAATTACATGACTGCCTGTATACCACTGAACAAGAAACAAAGGGCAGGATAGATCTCATAGATACTCCTTTGGACAATGCAGAAGGGGAGCTGTTTTGCGATGGCTCCTGCTTCAAACTTTCGAATGGTACATCTAGAGCTGCTTATGCAGTTACTACATTGAGCAAAGTTGTCGAAACTAAGAGAATTTCGCATAACTCCGCGCAGGCCGCAGAGATTATAGCGTTGACCCGAGCTTGTGAACTTTCCCAAGGGCATAGAGTCAATATATATACTGATAGTCAGTACGCATTTGGGGTGGCTCACAATTTTGGAAAGCTTTGGTCGGAAAGAGGGTTCCTGACCTCACATGGGACCAAGATCCAGCATGGCCCCTTGATAGTGCAATTACTTTCGGCACTCTCACTCCCTAAACAGTTAGCGATCATGAAATGTGCAGCACATCGCAAGGTCATAGATGATGTGGGCAAAGGGAACGCTTTTGCGGATCTGATAGCCAGACAAACGGCTACAGACCTTAGCACGGATATGTATGCCTTGAGGGAAATGAGAGATGCTTGCATAATGGATGAAGGTATTGGGTCTGTGCGAGATATTCAAACTGATGACACGATGGAGGAATCTACAAAAGTGGGCTGAAGGAATGGGGAAGCTGGATGACGAAGGGTGTTGGGTGGATACATCCGAAGGGAAATGGTTGCTTCCTGATTCTTATGTATTGGCAATGGTTACGATGGCACACGGTCCTACGCATGTGTGTGCCCAGCAGATCACGAGAATGTTAGAACAGGTTTGGGTGAATGACAAGATTCTGGACACTGCAAAGAGGCACGTCCAGAACTGTATGATCTGCCTGCAGCACAATGTGGGTAAGGGGACAGTGACTCCGAGGGGAAGTTTTGGGCCCCCTTCTGTCCCCTTTGAGGTCATTCACTTTGATTTTATTGAATTGGAGCGATGTAATAGTCTAAAATATGTTCTTGTAATTATTTGTGCCTTCAGTAAATGGGTCGAGGCTTTCCCCGTCAAAGATGCTACCGCCATAACCACTGCAAAGATTATGGTAAAAGAATTCTTACCTCGATTTGGGCTCCCGAGGATAATCTGGTTGGATAATGGTCCGCACTTTATCGCAGCAGTAATTTTGCAAATATGTGCAGCCCTATGTATTGAGAAACGATTTGATTCAGCTAGGCATCCTCAAAGTGGTGGGTTGGTAGAAAGACACAACGGTATTTTAAGGAATAAACTTGCAAAAACATGTGCTGATACCAAACTAAAATGGCCAGATGCTTTGCCTATTGTGTTATTAGCTATGCGTACCACACCTCAGACTAGAACTGGGCTTTCTCCATTTGAAGTAGTAATGGGGAGACCTGCTAACATTTGGGGTCTCCCGAAACCTAAAGCCCTGAGGGAGGTGGAAAATGTATTGCTTGTAGACTACTGTAACCAGTTAACTAAAAACCTGTATTTCATTTACCACCAGGTGCACTCTGCTTTACCTGTACGGTTCACGGGCCCAGGACACGATATACAGCCTGGAAGTTGGGTCCTCATGAAGGCCTACGAGAGGTCTTCCTGTCTCGCACCTCGCTGACGGGGACCCCATCAGGTGTTATTGGTCACCAGGACAGCAGTGCGGGTGGTTGGAAAGAAGAACTGGATTCACGCGACGCACGTCAAGAAGCTTCCTCACCCGACGCCACACGCTACAGAAGAAGCAGAACCCCTCGCTGACGCTACAGTCTCTGATCTTGCAGTAGCAAACAGCGCTATGAGTGCGTCTGAGAAGTTCTCTGAGCCTGAGGAGCTTGGGGAACAGTCCATTTCGTCTCCGCACTCTTTTGAAAAATCACTTCCGGAAAACACTGTTTCGAGCTCTTCGACTTCCGTCGTCACCGACACGTCGCTTCCCTCAGGAAGTGACGATACTTTGCTTCCGGACCATACAATTTTGGGTAACATCAGGTACAACTTTCGACCAAGGAAATAGAACTACGGCACAAGTTTCGTGCCTCTGGAAAAAGAAAGTGATTGGAAAATTGTCTTGTTATAAGAAAGTTTTGTTGAACAAAAGGGATTCTGCTGGCTAGGGTTGGGAAGGACTAAGAAATCACGCGACCGTAGTGTCGCCAGCAACGAACATTGGGGCCGTCGATTGAGAAACTACGATGCCTGCCACCTTCACCGCTGCTCCCCGTACTGAACTTGTAAATAAGGGGGTGACCAAATCGAACAAAGAACAATGTGCCTGGGCCCCGAAAACGTACTGTTGTGTGTTGATAATGATTATTATTATTTTTGCAACTGCTGCTGTAGGACTTTGGTATTTTGAAGAAATCTATCCTTTGAAACCTTTATTACCGACCGAGATTGTACCAACTGTTTTGACTCCCTCTGTACACCTTCACACTCTGTCCCCTAGAGACTCCCAACATAGACAAAAGTATCATAATAACACTCTGATGATAGTAATGAATGCTACTCATGCCATTTTTAATAAGAGTAATTGTTGGATTTGTACTCATTTACTGCAACATGGGAACAAGGGACTGGGATGGTATATACATCCTCTACCTTTAACGACTGCTTGCTATGCCTCTCTTAGAGCACTATTCTTTGGCCGATGGAATGATACCATCTCAGGGAACTTCGATGGAACTAATCTGAATGATTTCGAGAAACCTGAATTGACTCCCCTGGGATACTCGCTTTTTGCAAATAGAAGTAAACCTAACGTCGCTTCTATTAGGCCGTCTGACAAACTATCTCTTCCTTTTGAAACTCTGTACCTCCTTCTTATTCTATAAATCACAGTCCTGACTCAGTTCCCTTCTGTGTACAGAGAAATGGCACTAGGCCAATGGGAGATTTTGAAGCTTGTAAAAACGTTGTAAATTTGACTGGGGAAAACAGGCCTCTGTATGTAGGGGGAACCGTCTATTTTGTTTGTGGTAGTTTAGCATTTCCCTGGTTGCCAAAGGATTGGCAGGGAACCTATTATTTAGGAATATTGTTACCCGGGGTATTTATAGCAAGTAAACTAGAGATTTCAAAGGCTCGCCCGCGGCGAGACGACAACGGAGATACCCCTGGACAAGTATTGGGGGACATAGCGAAATCAGTTGTGCCCTTTTGGGGACAAATAGCAAACTCAGAGAACATTAGGGGATTAGCAAGGGTACTGGAGAGAACGATCAACCGGACCACGGACATACTTTACAATATGACCTTACAGCAAAAGGCAATAAGATTGGTAGCACTTCAAAATCGGATGGCATTAGATGTCATCTTGGCAGAACGAGGTGAAGTATGCAAATTAGTGGGGTCCGCTTGTTGTGTTTTCGTACCAGACTCCTCACCAACAATTTTTAAAGCAATTCAGAACTTGCATACTCTCAGTTCTGAAGTCCATATCCCTGTAGGAGACTGGAACCTTAGTACTTGGTTCTGGGATTCTTTGTGATCTTGGGGTTGGAAGGTGCTTTCCGTTATTCTGGTTATTTTAGGGATTCTGTTATTCCTTTGTTGCTGTTTTCAATGCCTCCCAAGTATGTGTGGAATGATAGGGGGGGTGTTGTGCTCAAGCAGTGAGCGCAATAGGGTATAAAATATATACCCCAGATACAGCATCTAAAGAATTCATGCTACAAGAGGTTTTTATGAACGACCTTATGGCTATAGACATTACAGACAATGATGCGGAATCTATAGATGATAACAGATGGAGTTATTTTCAAAAGTATTAGGAATGATGTTTAGCACTTGGCATAGGCCAAAAGGAGGGTCTGTCGAAATCGAAATAATATTATACCTCCTATCGCATTGTTTGAATGTATGTTGGCCTACGCCAAGTTGTCTAAAAACATTGTGTAAATAGATTCCGCGGCAAGGTCTTGACCTTAATGTATTGTGTAAATCACCATCTTGGATTTAGCCGCCATTTTAGGTTCTCTTGTAGTGTGGAAGTCACCCTGAACAACAAAATGGAGACCGAATGACATTTCGAGTGGGATTCTGGCCGTTGTGACCTCCGCACACATGAATAAGTAATATGCCCGCAGGCCACTTGTTGGGGTCACGAACTGAGACCTTGTCCTATCCCTGACCTATGTGTAAATGAACAACTGTATCAGCGGAACTGATCAAAATGCACACATTATGGGATTGACCTGGCAACGAACCCTAGGCCTGGTTCTAAGAATGGTTAACCCGCGAGGGGGTTGGCCAGAGCTGGATAAAAAGTATAAAAACCCGAGTATCCCAATGTACGGTCTCTCACACTAACACGGCGAACTACCGTTCATAGTTCGTTCTGTTACTCTGAGGGCGAATAGCTATCCGTTTGTCAATTGACTTTTGGTAATTGTTGTATCTTTGAATAAAGCGCTTTGTATGTTCTTTGTAACCTGTTTTGGTGTGTTTCCTTTGGGCTTCCCGGCCTCATATCAATTTTTCTGTTTCCACAATACAAACAGGATTAATCCCTTAACTTTGCCCTTGAAAGGCGAACTTCGGAGGCTTAAGTTATAGCGAGGGTCTCATGACCTCCTGTGTCTACCTGGAGCACTGCAGAGAAGGATGGGGCTACTCACAGGTGATTGAATGAGATGGGCAAGGAGAACAGTTTGTGCGGAGTTAGCAGAGCAGTACAGGCATGGTAATCAGGAAAAGGAAAAGTGTTTCAAGAGATCTAGTGGGCAAAAAGCTTCAAGAGCACCTTGCCACAGGGTTGCAGTTGGATTGTGTGATGCTTGAAAAATATTATTGGTTGGGTGAGGGTTGCATGTCCTCAATTGCCTATCCATACAGATGCATGAGAGCAGGGGGCTGCTGGGAGGGGATTGAGCAGGCTGGGGAAGGATGAAGGGCTGAATGTGTCAGTAATGATAACCAGGCAAAGAAAGCAATCAAGAGAACCATTCAGTAATGAATGTGGAAAGGACCGAAAAACAAGGGAGAAGAGCTTTCTTTCAGCTTTCTTTCAGGTTGTAGGCTCCTCATTGCTAAACTGACTGGTTGATACCTGTGAATGACAAACCCTATTAAACATTTGCTCACACAGCAGTTTCTGAGTGTAGGAGGTAGCAGAGGATGTGAATGTGTATTCATAATGACGGTACTCATTACTGCTCCTCAGTGATACTCATTGCAGTATATACATGCATGTATTTTAATATACCGAGTAAGAGAGATAAATACTCAGATGGACAGAAAGAGTGACACAGAGAGATAGGGAGATGGAGCAAGTGAATAACTGTGATAGAGGAAATGGGACAAAACAAACAAGGAGAGAGATACTGTAGTGGGTAGAAATTGGACACAATCAGAAGGAAAAGGGAAGAATCAAGAGCGATCGGAAGATGTGGCTATGGACGATGAGCTGATCGTAGATGGAGTTGAAAAGATTTTCAACATCTGTCAATTGATTTTGAAATATAAAGAATCTCAATTTTAAATTCGAGGATTCGAACATAGGGTTGGTGCGTGATTCATTAATACACAGTGTATGGTCCTTTCCTTTAGCGTCACATCCTTTTTTGGAGTGCCATAGGGCAGAATAAACACTATGTTATGGTCCAGCACAGAATAACCTTAGGAAACCTTATTTCCTCTCCCCTATGCCCTCCATCCCTTTTACAATACTGCTTATCTCCTTTCCTCACGTTTCCAGCTTCTATCTCGATGATGGAACACTGCATTACTGGATCCCAAGTTTGATAAAACTGTATGTTAATTGTCACCTGCTGATATTTAATGTGAATATTGGGTTTTACCAGCAGACCACCTCATTACTGAGGTCTTTATTATTATTATTATTATTATTATTATTATTATTATTATTATTATTATTATTTTTATTATTATTATTATTTTCATCATCTGATTTGATGTGTGTTGCATACAGCGCTGAAAATGCCTAAAGATGCTTCTACGTGATTTTCAATCGAAGAATGTGAGAAAAAAGGCAACTAAATAACTAGCAAATGATGTCATATTCTCTTTTGACAATTTGAAGCGCAGTCTCGCTATGTCCATCACTCCCAGTGGGTTTTCAAAAGATAAGCTGGGTCAAATAATAGCCTCAGCGTTCCCTGTCATTGCAGGAACACTGCAGCATTTGCCATAATGCCCAGTACATTACCAGCCTGAGTTCTACCTTCCAGAGAAGGCCCAGTATGAGGTCTACTACCCACAGAATGCCCAGCACGTGCCATAATTCACACAACAGCACATGTTGCAAAATCTCTGTAGCATCACAGCATGGCCCATCATTTGCAGTGTAGTTTCAGCAGGTGTTCAAATTGCTAGAACAGAGGAGCATGTGCAATAATTCCAAGAGAAGTATTTGCATGTTCTCTAAGTCCAAATGCATCACAGCATCTGACGTAATTGCAAGAGAAGCCACGGTATGTGGCATAATTCCCAGAGAAGTATGCACCAGAATGTCCACGGAATTCCCAGGGTTTTCTACAATTCATATAACACTACGCCATCATTCCCAGAGATGTCCAAGTATGCACCATCGTTTCCACTTATGTGCCAACATATTCCATAATCCATAGAACAGTGTGTGCCATACTTCCCAGAACTCCCAGAAACTGCCATCATTTCCACAGAAGTCCCATCCTATTCCACAATACGTAGAACATGACACGTGTCATCATTTGCAGTGAAGTCCCGTTATGTGTCATTGTTTCCGCAGAACTCCCTTCATATTCCACCATTAATAAAACATCACAGCACGTGCCCCGTTTCCCACATAAATCCTAATATGTGTCATCGTTTCTACAGAATCCCCAGAATATTCCACAATTCGTACGTCATAAAAAGCACTTTAATTCTCAGAGAAGTCCCAGTATGTGACATCATTTTCACAGGCATTTCGACAAATGTCATAATGCGTAGAACATCACAACCTGTGCATAATTCCAAGACAAATTTCAGTCTGGTAATAAAACGCAGAAAATCATAACATGTTCATGGACCTAGAACACTGCTGCAGGTGTCAGAATTCCAAATGAAGTCCCCGCATTTGCCATATTTCCAAGAGAAGTACTAGGATGTTTAATTATTCCCATAGAGCCACACAAGCCATAATTCCCACTGCACTACAAAAGGTTCCATACTTCCCAGAGCATCGCAGCTTGTGCCAGAATTATCAGCGCATCTCAGCATTTCCCATGATTGTGAGACCTTACATCTTGCATCGGAATACCTAGCAAAGGTCCAATATGGGCCATAGTTCCTAGTGCAGCACTAAATGTGGCTTCATTTCCAAAGCAGGCTCTGTATGTGCAATGCATTGTAGGTCAGTTTTAGCATGTGCCATAACAGAAAGCAGCTTTGTCACAGGATATAATTCCCAGATCACAGCATTTGCCACTATTTCCAGAGCATCATAGTATGCACCATAAATCCACGGGCAGTACCATCATGTGCCATAATTCTTAGAGAAACAAAGCAAGTGCCATAATTCATTGGAAAGACCCAGCATGTTCCATGATTCCTTTTCTTTTTGTATTCACATTTTTACTGAACAAAATTCAGAATTAACAATCATAGATAATACATTACAATATACAAATGATCCCCCACCCCCTTATACACTTATTTACAACTCCAAAAACCTCCCCCACAACTCTTTGTGTAGGTCACATTTCTTATTCCTGTACAAAATCACCTTTTCTAGCAAAGGCATTTTTTGTAGATCCTCCAACCATGCTGAGGCAGTAGGCAATTTCTCACCCTTCCATTCCCGCAATACAATTTTCGGTAGTCAGTCAAAAGACCGAAAATAAAATCTCGAATTACAATAATCTCGAAAAAAAAATATCGAAAAAAAAGTCGAATTTTTTATTTATTTAATTATATGCTTTTTTGTGGTGAGGTAAGTAAAAAAAAGGGGTAAAATAAAAAAAATGAAAAAAGGGGGGTTGGGGGGAACCCCCCCATTTCGAAAAACGTCATTAAAAAAAAATTCGACTTTTTTCTTTTCGACCTTTTCATTTCGAGATTTTTTTGGGGATTTTTTTTTCGGTTTTATTACTATAAACCACAATTTTCTTTGCTGACAAAGATGCCCTGTAGAACCAACACCTTTGCAGGAATGATAGATGTTGGATCTTCTATTAGATCTTCCGCCCCCAAGGTGATGGTCGATTAATCATAATCAACATCTAGCTTGAAAAGCTTATTCATTGTCTTAAACTCCTACAATCCCAACTCATATCTGTGGTGTCCAGTATACTCTGTTCAATATTTTGATTTCTCTAACCCTTTCTCCTAGGTTTAATGCTGTCCATTGCACATTTCTGCATATCTTTTCCCATCTGCAAATATGCATTTCAGAACCGATAGTTTCAGACCACTTATTAAGTAGACTTTCAATGTCCAATTTTTACTTTTACAGATGTTTACACACGTTTGGTGCTATATGGCCGTCCGTTGTGAATTCCTTCAATCAGTCTGCAAGCTCTTTCAACTGACCTGGAATCCTCTCACCCAAAGCACTGTTCAATTTTCTGTATTCCGTATAAGAGCAATCTTGACACCTCTTTCCAAAGTCAACCTATTGTAAGTGATCCATTGCCTGTCTTTAAGCAGGTTGCCAAACCACCGGATTCCAAGCAGGAACCAATTTGCCCAGAACAGTGTTTTCCAATCCAGCAACATCTCAGAATTCAGCCATACTGATGATTTTGTTCAGAAAAAGACTTCTTCCTGTGTTAACTCCACAAGATTTTGCCAGCATTGCCTGAACAACTTAGTCGGTGGGTAAGATTTATTTCCTCTTGCATCCTCCATTGTTAGGAGTGCTCTCGGTGATAGAGGTGCACTCCTACTCGTCTCAGTTAATGTCCACACATCCGTTGGATTCTCAACAAATGAAATCAATTACCTCACAGCGAAGGCCAGATGGTATCTAGCAAAGGCTGGAACTCCCAAAACCTGTTCCATTATTCTTAACTGTAGTTCCTGGAGTCGAGCCAGCTTGACTGACATCTGCAGGAACCAGCAAGTGATCATGGGGCCCTGGAGTAGGTAGGTGTGAGAGGTGGCCCGGGGGGGGGGTGGTGAGTGACTAGAGAGTGTGTTGGGGTGTGAAGAAGCCTTGGGTGGATCGCAGGTCGGGTGGAAGGTTATTTCTGGCACAGCAGAATTGAACTGAAGCAGCAGGATCCTAGAGCAGGGACAGCTTGTGTAATACTTTCAGAGTGGGGGGAACCAGTAGGGTGAACAGGTCAGGGTTTTCACGGTGCTGCACTAGGCAGCACATTCCTGACATTATTATTATTATTATTATTATTATTATTATTATTATTATTATTATTATTATTATTATTATTATTATTATTATTATTATTGTACTATAATGTCAGGGTAGTGCCAGGATCGTCCAGGCCCTATAGCATCTACAGAGATTCCCAAAGCAGTCTCCTTGTTTGCTATAATTGCCAATTGCGCTACGCTGGTTTATCAAATCATTGATGGTGATACCGCTGAGCAACAAAGACTTATCTGGGCAAGTGTTAGAATCCCTTTTAACAAAATCCCCTATAGTTGCTATGTATCATATACTTGGAAAACAATCATTATTTTCCCTCACCATCTCATTATTCCGATTGACAGTGGTTGAAGAATGGGTGGCAGTGCCAATATGAGCCACTTTTCTTACGTGTTTTCATGTAATTAAGTTGGGGTAGAACAGAAGCCTGCTAGGAATTGGCACAGCGTTTAAGATCTTCACCAAACACAATTATGAATACCAGTAATCTGGAAAAATGCACATCAAGAACCTCAATAAAAATACAAGTAAAGCTATAAAGGCATGTTTAAAAACCAAATGTCCCAACTTTGCAAAGGAGGACTCTCCCCGAAAATAACTGGCGTTCTCAGAGTGGGGGGCAAACCCTCATAACTAAAATAACCAACATTTTATCAATGATTTCATCTCAATACAGACTAACACAGTTTAGATGCCTTCAGCAAAGGGCCGTGACTACAGCAAGGGGGTAATTGCAGAGGCCGGGGAGCATTCCAGGGGCCTTGTTAGAAGCCCGCAGGCAGGATGTGGCCCATTGACAGATGAAGAAAGCATCCAGGCTGGCCAAGCCTTCTCCTTTCAAGGCAAGCGTTGTTTTCCTCCAGGTTAATGTCTGAATGTGCTGCTTACAGAGAAAGGATTCCCAGCAGTGGGATGACCTGGAGCAGCTCTTTGGCCTTTCACATCACTGGCCAGAGTTATCCATTCTCTCTACACAAAAGCAGCCCCCCTTTCGAATGATCTGCAGACATTGCAGGCGGACAAAGCAGGCCACATAATCGGGTGTCATCAGCGTGTCCTGCAGTGCGTAGGTCTGGGGTTTTGCCGAAGATAGGCCCGCGCTCATTAAATACCATAATCATATTGATAATAATGTCCGTTTACTTGTTCTAGGTGGTGCTATGTTTTTCCCCCAGTGAAATGTTTATAAAGTATGTGTTTGAGCCTCATATTGTGTGATGTTCAGACTATGATATGCTTGATATTTGGAAAGTTTGTGAGATGCAACCAAATACAATTAATGATAATTATACTAATAATACTAATAATAATTAGCTGTGTCCTTAATGATTAAATCAAAATGACAAAATGATTTCGATATAGCACCAAATTGTATGTTGGATAGCTTAGAGCACCATGGCAAATGGTGGGGAGGTGGTGTCTAGTGGAAAATATAGATTGTTATAGTGCTTCATGTCAGATTGCACCAGCTTCTAAGTGCTCGACTGGGGATTGAAGCCATGTTGCACTGGCATCATCCTATTCCCAAGATGAGCATGTTATCTCAGGGCTGTCTTTCTGGCTAAATTCAAAGCAAAACAATTGTACCTATTGAAGAGCATGAAGTAAGTGTCTTGATATCTTCATTCACAAAATGTTCTTAGAGTAATAACGATATTCAATCATCTTTCATAATTCATTTTTCTGCCATATTACTCAAACCCTCCATAAAGCTGTCTTGACGGCCTATTTTTCTACATTTCTGTCACTTCTTCCACCAGTTTATTTCCCTCATTAGTATACTTAGCAATTACAGTTCAGAATTCGGCAATGTGTATATAAGTATTACAATTATAGTCCTTCCTCTACATCAGGGGTCTGCAACATTTGGCTATCGAGTTGTTTCGGACTACAACTCCCAGTGGTCATTGCCAGCATAGTGAATGTTGATGGGTCGTGGGAGTCATAGTCCAGAACATCTGGAGAGCCTCAGGTTGCAGATTCCTGCATCTTACAAAAATGATATGTTATACTATTACCCAAAGAGTTGGCCCAAACACCCCTTTTTCTACCACACCAAGGGAGCACCTCCGTCTGCAGTTTCTTAACGTTATCTGAAACATCAATGATAAAATGGAGCCGTGCCATTTTCTCGTAGGAATTTGGTCGAAGCCCATTTCATCATTTCTTTTCCGCATTTTACAGTAAAACAATCTCGGGGGAGACTCCCTGCACCCTCCTTCAAGCCTTTCCCTCCCTTCTAAATGCCATGTACATAGTTGCGGAAGCATATTTTCGGGGATATGGGATTTGATGAAAGAGGCCTGTGAGGAAAAGGGATCATTCAGAATTAAACCAGAACATCATGAGCTATTTATATCCAAAAAGATGTTTATTGATCATCAGCATCTGGCAAAGACATAGGGGCTGATTCATGGAATTTGTGCGCCAAAAAAACAGGTATTTGTGCGCCATTCTGTCCGCAAATCCCTGTTTAACAAATGGGGATTTGCGGGCAGAATAGCGCACAAATCCCCGTTTTTTTTGGCGCACAAATTCCATGAATCAGCCCCTCAGTGTTCTGTCATCTACCTCTTGACCCTATAGAGATGGAACAGGCCACTCTTCCCACCACAAAATGTAATCACATATTTTTTCACGCTGTTTATGCTTAGCTGCACACTTAATGTTTGCCTGCTGGGCCTAAAGTCCCAAGATATTCCTCACCGATGAGGCCCAGCAAGGCCGAAACATGTGTGGGGATGCTTGTAGTCACGTGCAGAAGGGATGTGACCAAGCAGTTTGGGCTGGACTGCCCCGTTAGGGGTGGGACCAAGCATGATTGAATATGGTCTTTCCCCTTTTTTAATGGCTTGGCAGGCGAAGAACAATGGTCTGGAGGGTTGCCCAGAGCAATGCCAGAGGTTAGGATAAAAACCCAACCTTCTAGTTATCAGCTCTTTTGATGTGTACCTGTAATTAACAACAGTATCCAATATCTACGTTAACACACATGTCTGATATGATCAAACGATATTTTATCTTACCACAACTAATGTTCAATAATTATAAATATCACCACACACAGTGCTGGCAAAAAAGGGCTCTTGATCCGACGGACAGTGACGTCACTGTTATCCGCAGTATCTTGGAAGCACATTAAATGCATCGAGTGCTTGGCATGATACGTTGAACTCTGTTGACAATGAACTTCATTACCTCTTCAGCAGAATGGATTTCTGGGCGTTGCAAGGGAGGGGAAGCGTGGCCCGCATTGAACGGCGGAACGTTCGCAGAAAGCCTGATGTTGCAGATATATTATGAAGCTTAGTTATAGAGGGGGATGCGGGGGCGGAGGGGGGGTAAAGTGCTGCCACATTCATGTGATGCATGATCAGTATTGAGTGATAGGCTGGCGTGAACCACTCAGGGTGGAACTTTCCGCAAACCACTTAACTTGCCCAATGAAACGATATTTCATACAGGGTTACAGTGACTTGCTGACACACTGGCTATTACATAGATTTGCCTGACCGTCACATCATCAGACCCAAATGTAGCTGCACGTTATATATTGCAGCAGTTGTTGTTTGTGCTGTTAAAAACATTTTCGAGAGCGTCAACTCCCCACTGCTCTCTCTTATTCGTCAGTTTCAAGAATTGAGTTTCAAGTGGCTAAATTAAACCATGAATAGAGATTTATAGATGGGCAACACACCACACGTTTTGTCCTGTTCCGCGATTTTGTCATGCATTTTCATGAAAGTCATACTATTTATACATATCCACTGGTTAGCCATTTTGGAGTCAACCTTTCACCTACATGAAAGGAACACTAACATTCACAACCGTATGAAATGCACAACACCAGTCATATCTCGAAGATTGCTGAGTTTGTTTAAAAATGTTTCCACAATTCAATCACCTTATCAGATATGAGTTAAAAAATGTCCGTACATTTAAACAGTACACAATGACATTTTAAGATGAACAGTAAATTGTCAGAGGGCCTGATTCATAGAAAGTTTTGCACGCCGCGAAGGTACTGAAAAAGTGCACTTTGCGGCACACAAAGCTCATGTTGCCAATTCATGGATGGGTCGTTGCATGGATCTGCATTCACTTTGCACTGGTCCTTACCTACTTTGCGTGATTCTGAGCGCTTTGCGCGACACACTCCGCAAAGTGTGGGGAGGACCAGAGCAAAGAAACAAATAGTGGGAGGAATATGCATATTCCCCATTCTTGCATGAAATGAGGAAGATTGAGGAATAATGTGGGCATGTTGAGGGACGCGCCATGTAAATAGCCAAAACACCCAGTCAAGCGCAAACATAACCCAACTCATGGATTTCTATCTGCAACTCCCTGGATCGAAAAGGCACACGCAAACCTTGTGATCTCACAGCCACCTGATATGCGCTGCAATGCACAAAGGCCACGTAGAAAAGCATGCAATGCACACCATTACACAATTGCACTTACAGGATGAATCCCGCTCTAGTGGCAGCAATCGTACATGTTCATGGAAGGAGGAGGCGGTTGCTAAGGGACATGATTTTCCATCCTTGCAAAATGCTATTTGGGATGCCAGATGAGGTGTATGCAAGGTACAGACCCCCCCTTGTCAACCTAAACCTTGTCAGGGAGTTGGTGGAAAACCTTGCATCACACACCATCTGCTCCCATGCACTCACAGGCCTGGAGAAAGTGCAGACAGCCCTACATTGTTTGACTACTGGCTCATTCCAGCAGACCTCTGCCATGGTTGGGGGCACATCACAGGCCATGCAATCCTGGTGCCTACGCCAGGCCTTGCTCTGCATAACATCAAGTTTACATAGGCACACATACATGCCAAACAGCGACAATATAAAAATACTCAATGATAAAACGGACTGTCCAATCAAGGTTGTATACAAATATCTACTTCATTATTCTCACAACATATAGTTCTAGCACAATACAAAATACAACCCACCCTGTAAAGGAAAGAAGAGGACAGACGCTTTGTCAGGTGTATTGACCCACGTTTGAGTCATTAAGCTGCAACCTTTGGTGCTGTGGGCTTAGAAAATCCAAAATGGCCAAAAAGCCCACATGTACGCCAGAATCCAGGAGAACCCCGCAGTTTGTGCGCACACCAAAATGGTCGCCTAACCTTCCACCCACCAGTGCGAGCGTGATGGGCCAGGGGTGCCATGAGTGGAATGTGTGCCAAAGGAAAAACAGCAGTGCCTGTTAGCTTAAAAAGCCCTTTGAAATCACCTTGGTTTCTCTGAATGCAAGCTAAAAATGCCTATGTCAAACAGTGCAGGATATTCGAACATCTCACTGAACACCAGCAGACATTTGGCAGAATGAAGTTTTGTGTGCATACAAAATCTGGAAAGAAAAAGAGCCCAAAACAATGTTCATAACAAAACTGGCTGAGCTGTGGAGTTCAGCAGCTTAAGTTAAACTGAACTGAAAACCACTCAAATCGAAATGTTTAAATTAAATGAGGGACCTACTTTTGAGTGTCACATAGTTTGTAACTGTTGAAATGTCATAGTTTTGAACTTAGAATCAGCACTCTAGCTGCATGTGTAAAAATTGTCAGTTTGATTTGAATGTAGAAAACTGGGAACAAAAAGTGACATTTAGCTGAAACCTGGCTTAATGAAACTGGATTCTTCGTGACAACTACCCCCGACAGGAGTTGAAACTGGATCAACAGCTGTGTTCCCAGGCCTGGCTGCATTCTGCTGCCCCCACAAAAAGGAGGTGACACCTTTCTGATTGAATTACCTGGGGACTGCAGGAAACTGAACAATGGACTCAGGCAAATGTTATATTGGGGGGGGCGTAAAGTGGCTTCCTCTTGGGAGAAATGGGAGGAGAAGTGCCTGTGAGAGCCACCTGAGTTTGGGGGAAGTGGATAAACCAGTTCTTCCACCATGTGATGTGGGAAGCCACACCCCTTTTTGACCAGGGCATACATTAAAAAGATAGATAACTCATAGTGCAGACTGGTCAAAATTATATAAGTAATATCATTATTCTTGTGATTTTTCTGTGCACGTTTTAAGAGGTGTTAGGACCCTGTGGTGTATTCTGGGGGGTTGCTAGCGGAAAATAGGGTCTCACTCCAAATGTCTGGATGTTAAAAATCTGACAATTCATCAATTAATGTCCATACTCTTTGCGCACATGTGTGTAATTTTTGGTAAATGTCTGATATTGGCAAACCAGTCAAAAAGCGCAAAATGTTGTCATTTTTTAATGCAAGCCCCCAGGAAGATCAGAGGCGGACAAGCATGGACCATAAGGAATATATAATGTGTACATGTAATTTCAACAAATTGTGTATCTGGGAAATATGTATTTGAATCAAATATAGATTTGTGGGCAAATTGACTAGGGGAGGATCCTCTGACCCATAAACAGACCTCATCATGATGACAATCCATTTCCTTCCCCCAATCATGGGAGAGTGGAGAATTGGGCCAATGACAAGTAGAGAGGGGCAGGCTCAGTTATGCCACACACACACCCACTTCCAAAACACATAAAAAGAGACTGCTGGGACAGGTAGAGACATTCAATTCCATTTTCTGCAGGACGCTCTGCCGGGAGACTCCAGACTTCACATTCATCAATCTTCAGAGGCCAGAAATTTACTTCAGAACTTAAAGCAAGGACTTAAACCCACAAATTGAGAACTCTTCTCAGCAGGCCTCAGCATCCTTAAAATCATTTCCAAACTATTCCACAGCCGGGCGAGCTGTCTGAATTCTTTTGCCAAGAACTTTTGCCAGTACCCAGAAAGAAGTGTTACATCCAGAATCCACTTGATCCGGACCGGAAAGCAGAGCAGTATCCAGAACCAGAGGCCACTGTATCCAGAGAGGCTAGATCAGCAGAGCAGAGCTGACCCAGACCACTGTGAGCAGAACCAGAGATCCGGATCACTGTGAGCAGAACCGGTGCCTGATTGACCCGCCGAGCAGACAGAACCGCCACCGGACGTGTTGACCAGATCCGTGGCAAGGCCTAGTTCAAATTTATATTGTGAGTACCTAGCAGAACTGTGCAGAACCAATCTCTTAGTTAAAATAATCTAATTCAAGCTATTTTAACCTAAGTAGAACTGCCTCCTAGAAATCGTGTCATCTGTCATTTTTAAAGCTGCACAACTGTCACCTGTCAATTCTGCAGCTGCAAGCTGTCACCTGTCATTTTGAGTTTTACTTTAAATCCGAAAATCTACCTTCATTAAATCGTCTGTATCTCTGGAACCGTTTGTCCCAGGAACGTGGTTTAACTTTCATTTTAAAGCTGTGATTCTAGGCTTTCCGACGGACTTAGAACCAACTTCCTACTCCCTATATTCTTCCCGCAATCGCGATTTACGCACTCGCGAAATGTACCGCGATTTGCGATTTTGGCTCAATTTCTCCACTTGTCAAAATAGCAGCTCCATTCTTTCCTTTTTTAAAAATCCGTTTGCAACCTGGTAATAACTCATAGAGCATTGCTAAAGTGAGACTGAACTAATACCAACAAGCATCTCTCACTCACCCTGAATCTCTAGATGGAATTAAAATCAGTTAGCACATTTTCCCATCCATTGCCATCACATTTAAAAGCATTTTGGGCCTGTGTTTCAAACTTCTACCTGTTTCCTCTAAGCTTGCTGGGTGGAACTGAGTTCCGTATTGTATTTGATTGTATTCCTGAAGACTGTGTGTGTTACTTCCATCTCCTTGCATTGCATATAGGGGGGGTGAATTGCCACCAGGGGAAAAGTGAACATATTATCTCTTGTGAAACCATATCAGTTTATTTTCTGTACTGCATTTATTCCACCTTGCATTTCCTTGAAACCATAAAGCATTTCAGCTACCTCATCCTCTATACTACTCCTAAGTAATCAAGTGTACCACTGTAACATTACCCATTGTGGATCCACATCATATGTCTAAGTGTACTATCAGATATTAATTTGTTATAAAAGTGTGACACATATATATTGTTTAATTTTTCAAATAAACCTTTTAATTTGCAAAACAAACCTACTTCTTGGCTCAGTGGGGTCAGGGGGTGTTAGGCAGAAACCTGTGCAGTTCCCTCTGGGACCACTGCAAAAGATTTAAGACTACAGGTGTTGGCAGTAAACCCACTTGGTAGCAGTCTGCACCACACAGATTCACTGTGGTAGCTGTGGCTGAGCAGTCAGACCTCCCTCAAGAAGAGTTAGGCAGTATACAGAGGATACGCAATAGGTACAGAGGCACAGTAGTACAAACAAACACTAATCAGAGCTAGGTGTAAAAGTATAAACTTATTTATTAAAGACACACTCATAAATTACACTAGCACAGAGAAAAGGTAAGAAGGTCAAAACACAGTTACTATTACTCATATGTACATCCCTAATCATTTGTTGGACAGTTCTAAGTTAACACCACTTATTTCCAACCAGAGGTGAGCGCTTAACGTTAGATGGTACTCCAACAAGTTATTAAAAAAGGGAGGGAAAAGGCAGAAATAAAGAGAGCAGTAAGATAAAACACTTTTCACATAAGGTTAGCAAAGGCAGACAATGGTGGAACAAGGAAATTTAGTTTGGGCCGCTTTAGAGGGAGCGAGGCGAAAATATGCCCAAGATCACACACTGTCTCAAGTCTTTACAGGTGAGTAGAAAAGGTTTTACTATGTTTCCAAAAAGTTTAGTTAGGGTGTCCCAGGCCTACCCAGGGTCGAGAGCCGAGGACTAAATCTACCCCGTACAATCGGTGGCAAGGGAGGCCAGGCGGAACACAGTACCTTCAAAAGTGGAAAGGATCCTCCAGCGGTGGTAGTCGTTCCTGGTAGTGGGTGCAAGTCGCGGCGTCGTCCAGAGGAAGAGGTGATCTCGACGTGGAGGTAAGCTGAAGGTCGTTGCACTACCAGGGATGAGGCCAGCCCTGGAGTTTTCTGCACACAAAGGATTTTACCCCTCTTTCGCGGTTGAGGTAAAAAGTGGTATCCCGATTGCCGGAGTGCTTGGCACAGGCCAGGCGGCCACGAGATGCTTCGGGACGGTGAAAAGAAGGCAACAACTGGTTGTCCCCACCAGTTAAGGGAAGAAGACTCTCCGGCGGGAGATCTCCTCTGTCGTCGGGAAAAGTGGTGAGACGGTTCCGCACGGCTCCACCGGTGGTGTCGTCTTGGCAGGTTGGCTCAGCTTCTCCCTCTTCGGCTTCTTAGGTCCTGTGGCGACTTCTGAAGAACCAGTCCCAAAAACCCTGCTTTTATGCAGAAAACCCCCATTCATGCAGCCTAGCTGTCACTCAAACATGTTAAGTGGTGAGCGGGGTGGCTCACTACTTGGGCCAATCACACTAGAGTGCGACATGAGTTGGCAAGGCAACTCAGTCCAGGGTGCCTAAACCCCCTCCCACCCCCCCTGTGGTACCCAGACAGAATGGCACCACTTTGGAGGGCTTCTGTGCAGAAGCCCGCCAAAAGTGGAACAAAGGCTCGACTCGGGTTCAGGGTTACTGAAGTGAACCTAGACGCCATTTTGGTGGCGAGTTCTGGCGAAAAATCCCAACCGGTGAATTTATTTTTAATTAAATAACCCGGCGGTATCTTTAACATTGCACCAAAAAGTGGTGCATTAAAAACAATGGGAAATCCCATTGGGAAATATTCCGGTGGAATATTTCCGTGGTATCCACTGCCACCAGCCAGAACTCGGCGAGGGGGGACGGGACAGTACCCCCTCGACAACAGACCCAGGGGCAATCTAATTGCCCCTGCCAGTACTTCCACAGTAAGATGGTTTGTACTGGTTAAGTTCCTAAGTTTAGACTAGTAAAGTTAATGGTAACTTTACTGACCCAGGGAGACAGTAGTCAGTCCCAGGGTGTGGAGTCTATGTTTGGGGGTCTCTATGACACCCCTGTGTTACTGCACTGAGGGTGCTGTGTAACACACATTTCAAAAACCAATGATGGCCTATGGGGAAAATTACCCCCTAGCCCATAAGCACATAACAAGTCACAGAAATCACTCTCAAATCATGTCCAGGAGTGAGGGTAAAAGAGTCTCACTCCTGGCAGGAGAAAAAATAAACCCCAAAAATCCAGCAAAGCTGCTGGGGGACTCACTAGGTTAGGAAATTCAGCCTGAACAGAGAATTCTCCCTAACACTCGCCCCCCCCAGACTAAGGGACAGGAGGATTTAATCCACTCCTGGATGAACCTCATACCTCTAGTCGATGACATACATCCTAGAGAGTCCATCAGCATTTTGATGGTGACACCCTGACCTGTGCTCAATGGTGAAATCAAACCCTTGGAGGCAGATTGACCATCTCAATAGTTTTGGATTTTCCCCTTTCATTTGCATTAACCATCTCAAGGGTTGGTGGTCAGTCTGAATGACAAAAGTAGATCCATACAAGTATGGTCTAAACTTCTTCAGTGCCCACACAATAGCAAAGCATTCTCTTTCGATTGTTGCCCACCTTGTTTCAGGATCCTTTAGTTTTCTACTGATGAAGCAAATGGGGTGTTCCCTACCCCTCTCATCCAGTTGGCTAAGAACTGCACCTATACCGACATTGGAAGCATCAGTTTGTACAATGAAAGTTTGGTGGTAGTGAGGAGCTCTGAGTACTGGAGCTTGGCAGAGAGCTTTCTTCAGGTTTTCAAAGGCCTGATTGCATTCCTCATTCCATTTGACCTTCTTAGGGAATTTTGGAGAGGAGATCACATTCAGGGGAGATGCTATGGTCCCATAGTTCTCAATGAAATTCCTGTAGTACCCAGTGAGGCCTAAGAAGGCTCTCACCTGGGTCTGAGTAGTAGGTGTTGTCCAATTTTGCACAGCTTCAATTTTGCTGAGCAAAGGCCTTATTTCTCCACCTCCTACCTCATGCCCAAGGTAGACCACTTTACTCTGACCAATTTGGCATTTGCTTGCCTTTATTGTTAGATTGGCCTGCTCAAGAGCCTGCAAAACATGTCCTAAGTGGGTCACATGTTCCTCCCAGGAGTGGCTGAAGACTGCAATGTCATCCAAGTATGCCATCCAGAAGTCCTCCATCCCAGCTAGAACTTGGTTCACCATCCTTTGGAATGTTGCAGGTGCATTTCTCAGTCCAAAAGGCATAACCTTGAATTGGTATAGGCCAACTGGGGTAGAAAATGCAGTTTTCACCTTGGCATGGTCGGTCAGGGCTATTTGCCAATAGCCTGACGTAAGGTCCAGTGTGCTGAGGTACTTGGCTGCACCAAGTTTATCCACCAACTTATCTGTCCTTGGCAAAGGGTGGGCATCAGTCTTGGTGACTGCATTAAGAGCTCTATAGTCCACCCAGAATCTCAACTCTTTGGATCCTGCCTTTGGTACTAACACCACTGGGCTAGACCATGGACTAGTAGAGGGCTCTATTACCCCGAGATCAAGCATCTTCTTGACCTCACCTTTGATGTGGGTTCTGACATGTTCTGACATTCTATACCCTCTGCTTTTGACTGGCAGACAGTCACCAGTGAGTATCTCATGCTGTCCCCAAGGGGTCAAGCCTGGTGAAAGTGATAACAGGGAGGCAAACTGATTTAACATAGCTTTGCACTCTTCCTGTTGCTCAGGGGTCAGATCTGAAGAGAGATTAACTCCTTCAACCTTTTCGTCCAAAGGTAAGCCTCTCAGGAGGTCAGGTAGAGCTTCACTCTCCTCCTCCTCTTCTGATGAAGCTAGAAGCAATGCTCCTACTTCTGGTCTAGAGACATAGGCTTTGAGGTGGTTGGTGTGGAAGACTCTGGGTGCTTCCCTGGGGTTGCCCAGATCCACCAGATAGTTGACCTCTCCAAGTTTTCCCACAACCTTGAAGGGTCCCATCCATTTGTCTTGCAAGGCCCTCTGCCTTGTTGGAAGCATAACTAGAACTAGCTGGTCTTGAGTGAACTCAACCAGGTTAGCCTTCTGATCATGCCGATGTTTGATCAGAGCTTGGCCAGCTTTCAAGTTGTCACTTGCTTCTGCCATCATTTGTGACATTCTCCTACGGAGACCTATCACATAGTCAGTCACTCTGACTGGCTTGGGGGAAGGAGCACTCTCCAGCCCCTCCTTAATCAGGGCCAAGGGGCCTCTGACTGGATGACCATATAGAAGTTCAAAGGGAGAATAACCTACTCCCTCCTGAGGGACTTCTCTATAAGCAAAGAGAAGGCATGGCAGTAGAAGGTCCCACTTCTTCTTAAGGGGTTCCTCTAAAGCACCTATCATGCTCTTCATGGTTCTGTTAAACCTTTCTACCAACCCGTTTGTCTGAGGGTGGTAGGCGGTTGAGAACTTGTAGGTGACTCCGCAGGTTTTCCACATGGCTTTCATGTAGTTGGACATAAAGTTTGATCCCCTGTCAGAGATCACCTCCTTAGGAAACCCAACCCTGGTAAAGATACCAAGGAGAGCCTTAGCCACAGCCTGAGCTGTAACAGTCCTCATAGGAATTGCCGCAGGGTACCTAGTAGCATGGTCTACTACAAAAATGATAAACCTGTTGCCTGAGGAGGTTGGGGGATCAAGGGGACCAACAATGCCAATCCCTACCCTCTCAAATGGGACTCCCACAAGTGGGAGGGGCACTAAAGGTGCGACATTCTTGGAAATCAACCTTACCAGAAGTCTGGCAGGTATGGCAGCTCCTGCAATATCTATCTACTTCAGCCCCCATCTTTGGCCAATCAAAGTAGAGGGAGAGCCTTTCCTTGGTCTTCTTGAAACTCAAGTGACCAGCCAAAGGAATCTCGTGGGCTAGTTGCAAGAACCGTTGTCTGTTCTCTTGGGGCACTACCAGGTGTTGGTAGGCTCCAGGTTCAGATTCAGTTGGTTCACTGTAGAAGAGGCCATCTTCCCAGTGTAACCTATACTTCCCAGGCTCTTGCCCATCAGCCTGAGGAGCTGCCTGCTGGTGGAGACCCTCCAGAGTTGGACATTCTCTTTGTCCCTTACGGAAAGCTGTCCTGCTGGGTCCACCTTCTGCCAGTAAAGACTGCAGCTCAGGATGGTCAGCCGGGTCCAGGTCTCCAATAAGTTCTGGGCCTCCTACTAGCTCTTCTTCAGAGTCTAGATCAACCACACAGGGTTGTACCTCCCTCTCAGCCTCAGCTGGAGGTGGAGTTACAGGTGTAACTTTGGACAACCTCGGGGAAGTCTTTGTTGGAAGCACTGGAGTGCTTGCTGTAGGTTTCCTTCTAGGAGTCTTGGGTTGCCCCTTTGCTCCTGATCTGGTAGTTACTGCAGTAAGTTGCTCCAGTGGGAGAGGAGTGATTTCTGTCATCATCTCCTGAGATAAACCTCGCAGGGTTTTCTCTCTTGCAGTTTTGGTGAGCTCCTGTAACCTTTTACTAGGAGGTCTGGGGGTATGTGACACAACTCCAAGAGCTTTCAGGTCATTTCCAAACAGAACCCTTCCTGGCACCTCACATTGTATACTGACAGGTATTTTTACAGCCATATCATTACACTGGATGAGAACTGGTAACTGGGGACACATCTGCACAGGCCCTCCAGCTAACTTGGTGAGGCATTTGGGTGCCTTAGCAACATCCTCTGCCTTGAAAAACGATTCATCCACCACAGTTATGCTGGCCCCAGTGTCCCTGATGGCAGGAGTCTCCTGACCATTCACATGGACACTGTCCTTATAATACTCTTTAGTATTATCTGGGATAGAATTATACACATCTAAATTCTGTTGTTCCCACAACCCCAGAGAGACTAAAGAAACACTGGCTGAGATTCCAGTGGGTTCATCAGCCAGTAGTAGAAAGTTTCCACTTGCCATAGTTACTTCCTCCTCTGGAGCGAAGGCTAAGGAGACAAGCTGGACCCCTGAAGGTTTACCCTTACATCTGGGATCTCCTTTCACATGGTCAGTAGCCTTACAAACATAACAGGCCCCAAAGGTCCTTTGGAATGGAGGCTTGTTCTGACCTCCTTCTGGTTTAGCACCAGAAGGTATACTACTCTGCTGTGGTTTTCCAGGTGGCTTACCCTTATGGTTTGGTTTGGGGCCCTCTTTGGAATTAGAATTATTAGAATTCTCTTTGGAGTCTTTCCTAGGCTGTCTTCCCTCATCCTTCTTCTGAGTTGCCCCAGAATCCTTGTGAGTAGCCCTGTTGGCAACCCACAAGTCAGCAGCCTTAGCTAGTTTCCTAGGATCTAATTCCTGCGAATCAGCCAAGTGCTGTCTGAGCTCAAGAGAGCAGGCATCATAGATTGACTCCAACATTACAAGATTCCTCATTCCTTCATAAGTGTTCACTTTGTAACCCTTAATCCATCCCTCTAAGTTATTCAACCCTTCACACACCCAGGTAGCCCAAGGGGTACCATCATGCTTTTTGAGGCTTCTAAACCTCCTAAGATACTGGGAAGGGGTCTTCCCAAACCTAGCTATTAAAGCTAGTTTCACACTTTCATACTCTTGCCTATCCTCCTCCCCCAACTCCATTACCACCTCAGTCGCAAAAGGGGGAAGCCTAGAGAACAACCAGGTAAGTAAAGCATTTCCTGTGATATTCTGGAGCCCATGATTATATTCAAACTGAGACAACCAATCCAACACATCCAATTTAGGCTCATACATACCAATCAATTCCTTAGGCATCCGGGGTCTTTTAGGACTGGAACTTCTAGAGGAGCCAGAGAGAGAAGCATTCTCAACAGACAATTTCTTCATTTCTAGCTCATACTTGAGCTCCATTTCCCTTAGCCTTAGTTCTTTGTCAGTTTGAGCATTAAGTTTCTTGTACTCTAATTCAAGTTTCATTTTCTCTAGTTCAAAGTATTGAGGACTAAATGTGGGACCTGGCAAAGGTCCAGTAGGTACAGCTGGTAGAGCAGACAGAGGCCTAGAGGGACTATCTACAACAGGTTCATCCTCCTCTTCTGGTTCTGACCCAAGATCATCAATATTTTGTTCAATATCAATTTCATTGCTGTTCTCTACATTTGCTGGAGTGATAGGTTCCTCTGAACCATCATCCAGACTTTGGTTTTCTAACAACCTTTCTATTAGCTCCATTTTCTTTCCTTTAGTCATGAGATTCTTATGCTTACAGAGAAGTCTTAGACAATCAGCAGTTTTTGTAGCAAGGGACTCTTGACTATAACTTTCCATAGTAGACAGGTTAAAAATGACTCTTTCTTTCTTGTGCTTAAGCTTTGTGGTTAGTTGCACTAAGGTATCTCAAAAGTACTCTAAAGTGTATACTCAATACAAATCCCACCGCTGTACACCAGTGTTAGGCAGAAACCTGTGCAGTTCCCTCTGGGACCACTGCAAAAGATTTAAGACTACAGGTGTTGGCAGTAAACCCACTTGGTAGCAGTCTGCACCACACAGATTCACTGTGGTAGCTGTGGCTGAGCAGTCAGACCTCCCTCAAGAAGAGTTAGGCAGTATACAGAGGATACGCAATAGGTACAGAGGCACAGTAGTACAAACAAACACTAATCAGAGCTAGGTGTAAAAGTATAAACTTATTTATTAAAGACACACTCATAAATTACACTAGCACAGAGAAAAGGTAAGAAGGTCAAAACACAGTTACTATTACTCATATGTACATCCCTAATCATTTGTTGGACAGTTCTAAGTTAACACCACTTATTTCCAACCAGAGGTGAGCACTTAACGTTAGATGGTACTCCAACAAGTTATTAAAAAAGGGAGGGAAAAGGCAGAAATAAAGAGAGCAGTAAGATAAAACACTTTTCACATAAGGTTAGCAAAGGCAGACAATGGTGGAACAAGGAAATTTAGTTCGGGCCGCTTTAGAGGGAGCCAGGCGAAAATATGCCCAAGATCACACACTGTCTCAAGTCTTTACAGGTGAGTAGAAAAGGTTTTACTATGTTTCCGAAAAGTTTAGTTAGGGTGTCCCAGGCCTACCGAGGGTCGAGAGCCGAGGACTAAATCTACCCCGTACAATCGGTGGTAAGGGAGGCCAGGCGGAACACAGTACCTTCAAAAGTGGAAAGGATCCTCCAGCGGTGGTAGTCGTTCCTGGTAGTGGGTGCAAGTCGCGGCGTCGTCCAGAGGAAGAGGTGATCTCGACGTGGAGGAAAGCTGAAGGTCGTTGCACTACCAGGGATGAGGCCAGCCGTGGAGTTTTCCGCACACAAAGGATTTTACCCCTCTTTCGCGGTTGAGGTAAAAAGTGGTATCCCGATTGCCGGAGTGCTTGGCACAGGCCAGGCGGCCACGAGATTCTTCGGGACGGTGAAAAGAAGGCAACAACTGGTTGTCCCCACCAGTTAAGGGAAGAAGACTCTCCGGCGGGAGATCTCCTCTGTCGTCGGGAAAAGTGGTGAGACGGTTCCGCAGGGCTCCACCGGTGGTGTCGTCTTGGCAGGTTGGCTCAGCTTCTCCCTCTTCGGCTTCTTAGGTCCTGTGGCGACTTCTGAAGAACCAGTCCCAAAAACACTGCTTTTATGCAGCAAACCCCCATTCATGCAGCCTAGCTGTCACTCAAACATGCTAAGTGGTGAGCGGGGTGGCTCACCACTTGGGCCAATCACACTAGAGTGCGACATGAGTTGGCAAGGCAACTCAGTCCAGGGTGCCTAAACCCCCTCCCACACCCCCTGTGGTACCCAGACAGAATGGCACCACTTTGGAGGGCTTCTGTGCAGAAGCCCTCCAAAAGTGGAACAAAGGCTCGACTCGGGTTCAGGGTTACTGAAGTGAACCTAGACGCCATTTTGGTGGCGAGTTCTGGCGAAAAATCCCAACCGGTGAATTTATTTTTAATTAAATAACCCGGCGGTATCTTTAACATTGCACCAAAAAGTGGTGCATTAAAAACAATGGGAAATCCCATTGGGAAATATTCCGGTTGAATATTTCCATGGTATCCACTGCCACCAGCCAGAACTCGGCGAGGGGGGACGGGACAGTACCCCCTCGACAACAGACCCAGGGGCAATCTAATTGCCACTACCAGTACTTCCACAGTAAGATGGTTTGTACTGGTTAAGTTCCTAAGTTTAGACTAGTAAAGTTAATGGTAACTTTACTGACCCAGGGAGACAGTAGTCAGTCCCAGGGTGTGGAGTCTATGTTTGGGGGTCTCTATGACACCCCTGTGTTACTGCACTGAGGGTGCTGTGTAACACACATTTCAAAAACCAATGATGACCTATGGGGAAAATTACCCCCTAGCCCATAAGCACATAACAAGTCACAGAAATCACTCTCAAATCATGTCCAGGAGTGAGGGTAAAAGAGTCTCACTCCTGGCAGGAGAAAAAATAAACCCCAAAAATCCAGCAAAGCTGCTGGGGGACTCACTAGGTTAGGAAATTCAGCCTGAACAGAGAATTCTCCCTAACAGGGGGATTCTAAGAGAGGGGTGTTATATAAGAGTTGTCATCCAGAGTACCTGAACTGGACCTAAAAATACATCAATAAGGGTTTCCCTCAGCATCTCAGACTAGGCATTGACTTAGCTGTAGTGTTGAAGTGAAGCCGCTTAACAAGTTTCAAAGAAGGAAAAAGGATGCACTCTGGATACTGACAGGAAGGTAGTAAAAGAATGAATCTCAGTAGTTCAAGGAGATTTGGTTTCAACAGAAAGGGATCAATGGGTCGTACAATGTAACTATGGGCCTTAGAAGAAGGACCAGGGGGAAAGAACCACAATGTACCTTGTGCTGTAGATGGTGTTGGTCTTCTATAGGGTGGAGTCCATTTCAGGGCACCTTGCAGCCTCTGGGACAGAGTTCAAGTCAGGAGACAGCTGCGGGTATCAGGTGGCAGGCAGCTCGGCACCCGACGCTGGGTGGACGGCTGAAGGCTGGCCTACACGGCAGCTCAGGGTCAGGAATGGTTGTCTGAGTGCTGGTCAGTGGGTCTGAAGCAGTGGTTGAGGCATCTCGGATGGTGTTAGAGACGGCGGCGTAACAACAGTTAGCGGTGCAATCGGTTGCAGGTCGAGGGGCTCGACTGGCATGAAAATGTCCTTAAAGGTGGACGTCGGTAGATGCTTATTTATGTTTATTTATTTTAATTCTTGTAAAGTGCTGCATGCCCATGGGCCTCAGAGCGCACACAATAAACAAAACAAAACGAGACAACAAGAGTAAAGAAGGAGTCGTGGTAGTTAGTAGCAAAGAAAAGCATTAATCTGGACTGAGTTTGAAGAGATGTGTATTAATTGCTTTTTTGAACGAGGTGAGATTGCTAACCAGGTGCATGGGGGCAGGAAGAGAATTCCAGAGAAGAGGTGCCTGAACTTCAAAGAGGGTACCAACAAAGCGGGTCAGTTTGAATCTAGGTTGGACCAAAGTAGGTGCCAGAGAAGAGCAGAGGCTTCTGGTGTGGATGTTGAGCTTGGCACGATCAGGGAGATAAGCCCAGCATGACTGAGAAAGGCATTTAAAGGCCAGTATCAGGATTTTGTGTCTAATACTTTAACAGGAAGCCAGTGTAGAGCTTTCTTGATATAAAACCATGTGCGTGATGAGAGAGACCTAAGGTCGCCCGTACCGCATTATTTTGGGTGACTTGCACAGCTAGAATGTTAAGAACAGAGTGCCTGCTAGCAAGCTGTTACAATAGTCGAGCCTGGAGTTGATGAGAGCAGTGGATAGCTGAGCACAGATTTCAGTAGTGATGAAGGGATGACGATAGTGTATGCATTTGGTAATGAGAGCACAGGTGGAACTGATGTAGGATACATGAGGCTTCATAGATAGTTCGTCATCCAGAACTACTCCCAAGGTTTTGACCTTCTTGGAGGTGAGAATGGTATGGCCCGCAATTTGAAAGGCGCCATACTCAGGCGTTAGCTTACTCAAACCTGCGTTGGTGGTGACAGTTTGGTCTTTTTGCAGTTGAGAGCTAGTGAGTTACAGTCCAGTCCTGGATGGCCTTGTAGATGGTAGTAAGGGCAAAAAGATCTTGCTCGTAGTGCCTGCTGAGTTGAAGAACCACCTGGGTATCGTCATCGGTTTATCGATGCACTCCTCCTAGCTTCTTCACTGGGCTTGTGTCGTCCTTTAAGGCAGACGGCCCACAGTTGAAGAAAGCATTGCAACCAGCTGCCTTGTCCTGGGATTGGTTCAAAGACTCTCCGGCACTTCCCACCAAGGATGCTTGCGGCAGAGCCTGGCAGGGCCCACTGTGTGCTGGCTGGGTACAGGTTCTGGAGCTACTGGAGGGCCCTCTAGATTCTGTACCTCCCTCTGTTCCCTGGGAGAGTTTAGGGGAGGGATATTGCTTCCTTCACTAGCGGAAGTTGTAAGACAGACTGTGCTTTCAACTAGGGTCCCATGCTTCTTCTTGCTATTCCTTGCAAAGTCTTCAGATGATCTGCTCAAAGAGGGGCTCACTCTCTTTTAAAGCTGATTGGACCACAGGGATTGGTGTAGGCTAAGCCTACCTTAATGAACCAATCCTGGGTCCTCACCAACAATCTCCTGTATACATTAGGTCATAACCAGAGTGCTTTGCAAAAGAAAAGGTAAAGGGGTGAAAACATGTAATACTAAGTCCCACTCATCTTTCTGTATGTTGGGATTAAAGGGTCTCTCTGGTCAATGGAGCTCTCTGTGGCTCCTGATTAAAGTGGCTGGTCTCCCTTGAAGTTGTGGCAGGTCCAGACTTTCTGGTGCCATCAATTCTCATACTTGTACCTTCTGAATGGGGTCCCCTTGCGGGGATGACTACAGTAATGCAGGCAGTCCCAGACATATATATTAAGAGAGGGATCTGGCTTCAGGTTGACACAGTGCTTATCAAAGGTTGTTGGGATTTCCTGACCTCTTTGTTAACCTCTGCAGGCAGGCCCCACGTGGGCCTATTTGATAGTATGTTAATTGCTGCCACCATTTGTATGCTCAACAAAAGGATAGGGTGGATCCATGGAGCCTTTGTTAGTTAATTAGGCTGGCCATGGCAGGGGGGAGGTTTTGGCCCTCCCCTTCTGAGATGTATCATGTGCTCCACCTGTCAAATCCCAACTACATATGACAGGGGGACTGCACCTGTAGGCTGTTTCCACCCAGAGTACACAGGACTATGAATATGCCATGAGGTAAGCATAGGAAAATGTGTGTTAATTAGCCCCACATGTTTTCCGGAGGTTTATCTACCATCATTGAATGTCATTTAACATTTTTAAAAAGCACACCCGTCGTGTGGATGGTCGAATTCCTCACACATACCAGTACGGTTGCAGGAGGGACATCGCCCTCAGCCACAGGCACTACCCATCCCTTGGATGGCCAAAGGACTCAGCAACAAGATGCACGCAATCAGGTCATGCAAACCTACTACACCTGAATAGCAGCCCCTGTGGAGCACACACACTGAAGCCATATCCCTGGTGCCCTTCTATGATGAATCAGGGGTAATTTACCTTGCCCATAACAACACCCTAAGAATGTCTGTCTGGGAGAGGCAAACTGGGTGTGTCCATAAACATCACATCGAGTGCACAAACCACTAACACAGTCATAGCAAGTGGAAACAACAGAATACTTGTCGCTCACGCAAATGCAAACAGCAAAATCAGTTAAATCTCTTACCACTTTCACATGCTCACCACCAACAATTGTGGACTCAGACACACAACAACACACAGGAGAACCCAAGTAGAAAGGCACAGAATATAATGTAAGTAGGAACAAACACTTGTGAGGACTGTACATAGGGATGATGCCAATATCTGTTGGCTGAGTTCTGATGCCACAAGCTGTTATATTCCTTCACAGCGAGGCAGAGTGTTCAATGTGCCAGTTTCTTCACTAGCTAGAAAGTCCTTTCCACAAAGTGAACGTTGTGTGGTGGATGTTGAGTGTCCGGAATTGTCCGTATTGTCCTTATTTTGCCAAGGTATTTTTTAGGTGAGTAGCACTGCGTGTAGAAGTCAGCCGCTGGTTGGTATGCGCAGCATCATGTGTTCGAGTGCACCTGGTAATGTCTCTCCTTTCCCTTGCAGGAATGGATTATGGAGTGCTAGCACCTCGAGTCTGGGTTCAGCGCTATTGGAGACTCAGTGGTCTGTTAAGTATGCACAGAGACTTTGGTAAGTATGCACCGCGTTATTGGAGACAGCGCAGAGAATAATGTCTCCGTGTTATTGGAGCGAGCGCAATGAATTATCTCTCTTCCTTCTTTTGCAGGACTTTGAGTGCTCGGACTACGGACCTGGATTCCAGCATAGCGGGAAGATTCCGTGAGTATGCGCAGCATTGCTGAAGTGCGCGCTCTAACGCAGTTGTTCTTATGCTTACTGGTGCCGGTGTAGGATTCCCCTCTTGACCGGAGAAAGCTGCGGTGTGGAGAAAGCACAGGGGTTGTTCCGGAGCAGGTAAGCAGAAGCAGGATGATCCATAGCAGGTAAGCAGAAGCAGGATGATCCAGAGCTGGTAAGCAAAAGCAGGATGATCCAAAGCAGGTAAGCAGAAGCAGGATCCAGAGCAGGTAAGCAGAAGCAGGTTGAGCCGGAGCACGGCGAGTGTGTTGCTGATGCAGCTTACAGTAAGCAACACGAAGCACGGGAAGAATCTTGGGTGTGGCTTATATAGCCAGCCACACCCGAACACTAGAGAGTTCATGAATTGTCATGCACTTCCTGTTTGGCAACAGGAAGTGGTAACCAGGAAGTTACTACAAACACCAGGAAGGAATTAAAAGAAGGTATCTGCTATGGGTTTTTTGTGTGCCTATGCCAGGCCTGCCAAGCCTCCACCCGGCTTGCCCCGACTACCTGCCTGGTACCCATGACACTTGGGGAGTGGGCTGAGGTGAGTGGGGTGGTGGGAGGTGTGTAGGCTTGAGGGGCAGTCTGAGGTAGAGGGCTGAGGTGAATGAGGTTGCTGGGAGGAGGGCGGACTAGCAGGGGCTGCTTGTGTTAGTGGGCAGGGGTGAGTGGGGGTGTTGGGAAGAGGAGGGACTAGCAAGTGGCTGTCTAGGGTAGTTGGCAAAGTGAGTGGGGTGGTGGGAGGAGGGCTGACTAGCATGGGGCTACCTGGGATAGTGGGCTGACAGGAGTGGGAATGGCGGAGGTGTGAGGACTTGAGAGGGCTGCTTGGGGTAGTGGGCTGAGGTGAGTGGATGTGTTGGGGGGAGGGTGATCTAGCAGGGGGCTGCCTGGCATAGTGGGCTGAGGTGAGTGTGGGTGTTTGGAGGAGGGCAAACTAGCAGTGGACTGGCTGGGATAGTGGGCTGATGTCAGTGGTGGGTGGTGGGAGGAGTGCAGACTAGCTATGGGCTCCCTGGAGAAATTGGCCAAGGTGAGTTGGGGCTGTGGAGGTGTGAGGATTTCAGTAGGCAGCCTGTGGTAGTGGGTCAAGGTGAGTTGGACGGTAGGAGGGGTAAGGACTTGGCTGGGCAGCTTGGGGTAGTGGGCCGAGGTGAGTGGGGGTGCTGGGAGGAAGGTGGACTAGCAGGGGCTGCATGGGGTAGTGGGCCGAGATGATTGTGGGTGGTGGGAGGTGTGTGGACTTGAGGGGGCAGCCTTGGGTTGAGAGCCAAGGTGAGTGGCAGTGTTCGGAGGAGGGCGGACTAGCAGGGAGCTGCCTGGGTTATTGGGCCAAGGCGAGTGGCAGTGGTGGGAGATGGGAGCACTTGAGTGGGCAGTCTGGGGCAGTAGACTGAGGTGCGTGGCAGTGTTGTGGTGCAAGGTGGAATAGCAGGGGGCTGTCTGGGGTAATGGGCCAATGTGAGTAGGGGTGGTGGGAGGTGTGAGGACTTTAGGGGGCAGCCTAGGGTAGCGGGCCGAGGTGAGTGGGGGTAGTAGGTGTGAGGACTTGAGCTGGCAGCCTGGGGCAATGGGCCAAGGTGAGTAAGGGTGTTGGGAGGAGGTCAGACCAGCATGGGGATGCCTAGTGTAGTGGGCAGAGGTGAGAGGACAGCAGAGTAGCAGGGGGCCTCCTCTGTAAGTGGGCCGAGGTGAGTGGGGGTGGTGGACGGAGTGCAGACTAGCTGGGGGCAGCCTGGGGAAGTGGGTCGAGATGAGTAGGGGTGTTGGGAGGAAGGTGGACTAGCAGGAGGCTGCCTAGGGTAGTGGACCGAGGAGAGTGTGGGTCGTTGGAGGTGTAAGGACTTGAGGGGGCCACCTGGGGTAGTGGGCCGAGGTGAATGGGGTGGTGGGAGGACTTCAGGAGGCAGGCTGGGATAGTGGGCTGAGGTGAGTGGGTGTGTTGGGAGGAAGGCATACTATTAAGGGGCTGCCTGGGGTAGTGGGCCGAGGTGAGTGGGGGTCTTGGAAGGAGGGCAGACTAGCAGGGTGTTGACTGGGGTACTGGGCCAAGGTGAGTTGGGGTGAGTTGCGGTGGTGGGAGGTGGGAGTACATGAGGGGCAGTCTGGGGTAGTGGGTTGAGGCAATTGGGGTGGAACGTGAGGGAGTGGGCTGGGATAGTGGTCAGAGGCGAGTGGGTGTGTTGGGAGGTGGGCAAACTAGCAGGGGCCTGCCTGCGGTAGTGGGCCAAGCTGAGTGGGTGTGTTGAGAGGACTAGCAGGGAGCTGCCAGGAGTACTGGGCCGAGGTAAGTTGGGGTGGTGGGAGGTGTGAGTACTTGAGGGAGCAGTCTGGGGTAGTGGGTTGAGGCGAGTGGGGAAGATGGGAGGTGTGAGAACTTGAGGGACAGCCTAGGGTAGTGGGCCAAGGGGAGCAGGGGTGGAAGGAGGTGTGAGGACTCAGGAGGCTGCTATGACGTAGGGTTGTGGGTCCGTAGTTTAGGTGTCTTGAACTTAGGGGCGATGGTCTGCAGTTTCAGCATTGAGCTGGCTTGCATTGCGGGGGACTGTTAGCAGTTTTGTGGGGTGCTGACTTGCGTTGTGGTGGACTTTCACAGTTACTGCGGGGTGCTTGCTTGCATTGTGGGGGTGTCAGGAATTCAATGGTGTTTGTCTGTGCTCACCTAGGTCTTTTTGAAATTTTTAAATGAAAATGAAGGATGGTAAATCAACCTCCGGAAATTATCTGGGGCTAATCTGCACACATTTTCCTATGCTCACCGCACAACATACATGTACTCTATATGGACCCAGTCTACAGGTGCAGTCCCCCTGTCATATTTTGTTAGGATATGATAGGAGGAGTACATTCTGCATCTCCATAATGGGGAGGACTAAACCTTCCCTCTGCCATGGCCAGCCTGGTTAACTGACAAAGTCTCCATGGATTTGCTGTGCCCTTTTGTTTGGCCCCGCAGCTGGTGACAGCAATAAACACAATTAACATACAGATAGAGAGTACTTTGAATAGGCCCACATGGGGCCTGGCTACAGAGGATAACAAAGGAGACAGGAAACCCCAACAACCTTTTATATGAAACTGTGTCAACCTGAAGGTCCCACCCTCAGTATGAACCGTCAATGAGCTGTCATGTATGTGACTGCGTGTTTACAGTAGTCCTCCCTCTAGGACCCCATTCATAAGATATGAGAACGTGGTTTGCAGGAGCCAAAGAGTCTGGTCTCACCGCAGGTTCAAGGGAGACCTGCTGCTTTAATTACGGAACCACAGAGAGCTACATTAACCGGAGAGATGCTTTGATCCACAACAGACAAGAAGATGGGTGGGACTTAGTATTCCATGCGTTCACCCCTTTACCTTTTCTGTTGCAAAGCACTCTGATTATGACCTCACACATACAGGAGATTGTTGGTGGGGACTCAGGACTCGTTCATTAGGGTAGGCGTCACCTTCACCAATCACTGTGGTCCATTTCCCTTTAAAGGAGGGCTGAGTCCCTCTTTTGGCAGATCATCTGAAGACTTTGCAAGGAGTAGCAAGAAGAACCCATCATTGGACCCTGGCTGAAGGTACAGTCACCCTTTCACTTCTGCCAGTGAAGGAAGGCCAGGACCTCCAAAGAGGGAAACAAGATCCCTCCCATAAACATCTTCCATGGAACAGAGGGAGATAAAGAATCCAGAGGACCCTCTTGCCACTCCAGAACCAGTACCCAGCCAGCACACAGCGTGCCTTGCTGGGCTCTGATACAAGCAGCCTTGGTGGGAAGAGCCAGAAGGTCCCTGAACCCATAACAAAGGACAAGGCAGCTACCTGCAACATACTCCTCAGCTTTGGGACTTCCACCTTAAAGGATTACCTGAACCCATTGAAGAAGCTGGGAGAAGTGCCTCGATGAGCATCTATGGACGTCTGGCATAAAGGACATTTTTCGAGCCAGTCGAGTTCCTCAAGCTGCAACCAACTGCATCGCTGACCTTTGTCAAGCCGCAGTCACTTAAAGACATCCGAGATATCTCGCCCAGTGCTTCAGAACCGCTGACCAGCATTGAGACGATTCCTAATCCCAAGTTTGCTCGCCAAACTGTCTTGGCACCTGATACCCTCAGCTGGCTTCCGTCTTGGACTCTGTCACAGAAGACTGAAAAGCGTCCTGAAGCTGACTCGACTCTGTCGAACACCAATAACACCTAGAGCACAAGGTACATTAGGGTTCTGTCCGCTTGGTCCTTCCTGGAAGGCCCCAAGAGACATTTTAAGACCCATTGCTCTCTGTGTGAGGAAGCCAAGTATCCTTGAACTATTGTGATTATTTATTATAGCTACCTCCCTCCTCTGAGAGTGCATCCCTTTTCCTTCTTCGAAACTGTCTGTCCTCGGCATTTCTTTACAGTGTGGGGTTGTATTTATGTCATGTTCACTATCGGAGCAGGGACTTAGATCAAACTCCTCACCTGAAATGACGGGGGATTCAAGTCGCTGTCGTCTTCTTCCTTTTTCTTCAGCCACCTTCTTCTTTTTCGGAACCGTCCGCAAAACAACACCACAGTTTTCTGCCTCAGAACCAGATGACCTCTGGCCCCTGTTCCGCAAACCCCAAGAGGGGAAGAAAGCCGGAGGCACAAAAAAAAACCTGTGATGAGTTGTTTCTGAGTTGCCGTAAGGTGTCCAAGGGGAGGTATTGCACAGAATTTGAGGTACCAGTTCTTGAGTTCCAATTCCAGTAATATTGCGGAGAAGGTGCAATAGCGGGTGATTGATATTCCGGGAAACGCAAGTTGGTAAGACTGCAGCTTGTGAGAATGAGGTGGTTGGGTCAGAAAGGATTGCCTTGGTAAGACCGCAGCTTGTATGAAGGAAGTGGCTTAGCCAGGAAAGGATTGCCAGGTGCCGTTGGGAAGAAAGATAGAGGGACCTCAGAAATAACGACAGATAAGCCAGGAGAGCCAAAGAGTTGCAAAATCAGAGAAATAGAAGTGTACGGAAGGAAGGGCAGTAGAGGGCAGACTGCCGCAGAGGAATCTGGGCAAGCGGGAGAGAGAAGAGCAGAGACAGTACAGAAAAGAACCGACAGAGCGAAAACCGTCAGAGGGGAATGGGGAAGAGAAAGGGAGAAAAGAGTCAAGGCGAGGGCTACGAAGCAGGAGGAAAGGGTGCCAGAAATGGGTATAACGAGCAAAGCAGAAAGACAGGAAAGATGGTAAAAGTGCAGATAAGCGGAAAACATACCAGTGTATAGCAACAAAAGCGGAAGCCGAGGAGAACAGTTACAACACGGCAGCCGTCAGGAGTGGGAGGTACTTAAAGCTCCTGGCGGTCACCATGTGAAAAAAGACTAGACAGCATGAACGTAGGACCAAAGAAAGAGAGAGAGCATGACGGCACCGTCAATGGCTACAGTGTTTCCAATGATCCGACAAGTGCAACTGATGCAGGCGCAGGACAATTTCGTAGTGTTGCTAGAACTGTCTGTTGTGATAATAAGAAAGTAGGCTTTTTTTATACAACTTTGACTGGACGGTCCCCTTTATCATTGAGTAATAATTGTACTGTCGCTGTGTTGCAACTAACCATCGATCCGTGACCTTTCGGATATAAGCCTGCCATTCCATCCATGTTACCAAAATTGGACAAGGAGGTTTATAGTTTTCTTGTGTTTTCAATCTGTTCAGATCTCTTTTGGTGTACTGGAGATGTGGGGTTGATTGATGGTTTAGAAATTGAATTTCATCCTTGGACCAGGGATGAATTTCGATTTCTAAACCATCAATCAATTCACATGACCAGCAGCCATTTAAACACGGCAACCAAAAAAGGCCTATCTTTTGATTTTATTTCACCTGAATGGCAAGAAGTTATACAGTGCAACCAAAAACTGCTTTTGGCTTTTCCTTTCACATGAACAGCAGTCCTTTAAACACTGCATCCAAAAACGGCCTGGGTTTTTCTTTTGGGCTTATATAAAATTAAAGACCATGTGAAAAGGGGCCTACCCATCATCATCTATGGACAAGCAGCAATATAAATTCACCCAAGCAGGAGGAATCAAAGAATTATGTGACCTCCAAGACAAGATTTTTAAACATTAAAAGCAAAAACTGCCTGCACTTTTATTTGCAAATAAAAACGTCTTTAAAAAGCCATAATGGAAAAAGAGACCACTGCTCACAGACAAATGTCAGGGAGACATGATGTGGGGGGTGGGGATGACCAATGCAAATGTATATTAGATTTCACTCACAAAACGGCTGTAACCGGTGAAGTGACACTACTTCAGAAAAAACCTGTTTTGGCTGAGGCAGGACCTTCACACTGACAAGCTTCACTTCCAGCTGGATATCACACCTCTCCTCTAAACAACCCTGCAATACAATGTGATGCTGTTGAGGGCATCATAATTCCCTGTTCTGCAGACATGATGGCAGGAATGCAGGCATTTCAAAGAAGGCAATCCATGGCTAAAGCATGACGAAAAGGTGAGAGTCATTGTAGCACCCACTTCAAAGATCAAACTGTCATTTTCAAAGAGACTCATAAAAACCCTCTGGTCACAGGCTGACCCAAGGGAACAGATGGCTGTGGGGGATGAAGCGGCCATCACATATGTTGAACAAAACATAACCAATTAATATTAAAAGACTATTTTGTATTAGGCATTTTGCGCAGTGATCAGTCTGATGATTAATATGATTTTATGCAATTTATTCATGTAATTTCCAGGCGGTTTTAAGGATATACATTGCATTTACCTGGGACTTTTGGAACTGTAATGGCCAGTTAGATTAGGTTTCTGACTGATCTGAACATGTGACAACTATGAGATTTGATGTAAAGGTGGACATTGAAATTAGGAATATGCTTGATGATTTATACATTCATAGCAGTTGTACATTTTATGAAAATTACAAAAATGTGCCACATGGCCATGGTACATCATACAGATTTGCCGACCAGCTTATCTAATTCCCCATGATTAACAAAAAACAAATATATGTTTCATATGGCAGTGGCTTGTACAATTATGAAGTTATGATACATAACTGGTTTTTGCCAAAAAGTGGTAATGGGAATAAAAGGAGGATGACAAATGGAAAAGACAGATGATGCTCTCCTCCCCTGAACCAATCCCAACTGGGGGCGGAGAGAGAGATGGTAACTGTCCAATCCTAGCCGCAGGGATAATTACAGGTTACTCCCTCTAGATTGTAAAGTTAATTATGTCATTTCTGCTATATAAGGGGGACTGTATTAGGACTCAGGACACACACAAACCGGGGAGACAGAAAAGGAGGATGGAGAGAAGGCTGCTGAACCTTACCATCCTAGAGAGTGCATTGACCAGATCCCTTGACCTATCTGTCCAGAGTATCCTGAGATCCAGCTCGATTTCCTAAATCCTAAACAAAGGCGTGCTATGTAAGCAGCATATATCCTGGCGCTAAATAGCATAAACCACTCCTTTTGGGAGCAGCACATCCAATATTTCTCCATTGAAAACCCCAACTACCAGTGTAATTTAGTCATCTCCCCATAGAAGAATCTCTTATTTGCCTGTGTATGTTAGCATATCTCCTTTGAAAAACCTCTCAGTTATATGTGTTAATCCTTAGTATTTTTTCAAGTAAATCAATTAATTCGTTCATTGAAATTTGTGGTTCAAGAGTGTTGCAATTTGAAATCAACCATCTTTTTCCTGGTGTTTTTATATAATTGTTATAATCTTTAAGTGTTGCCTCAAAATAATTATTCTTCTTGTAACTAAAAACCAAATTTGTCCATGTATTGTGGGCATTACCAAAACATTCCTATTTTGCATCTGTTCTATTAAACCCAAACTGTTGTTCCCATTGTGAGCAATTCCTGTTGCCTAGAAGTCTACCTGTTATGAGTCTCAGTCATTTTCACTGAAAACCGATTTTCATATTGTAAATTACCCTTTCCCAGAGCCTACTTGTCATCATAAGCCTCAGTGTAAAACAATTCCCATTTGCCACTGTATTTTCCCTTTGCATTTGCTATCTTCCAAAACAGATTTTCCTACTTTATTTTTTTGCCCTGGTGTGCTGATTAGTATTCTCTAAAACATGGCCTATCTCCTAAGTGTAAGCAATACAAATGTGCTTCTATTCTGTCCCCTACCAGTTGTGAGAAATAATCAAAATCCCATTCTTCCATTTTGCTTCAAAAACGGGAATTCCCTTTCTTTGCTGGCTTCCCACCTTGTGGTGGTGGGCTTCAAACCAAATCCGATGTTCCCCCTATATTCCTACTCCTTTCCATTGCCTTCCATTCAAAGGAATCAAGTTTAATTGCTGTTTGGGGGGGGGGAGTGTTACAGGGGGAGTGCTTAACTGTTGGTGCTATCATTTTGTGGTAAATCGTTTTTTTTCTGTTCTGCCATTAAAAAAACGGGTTCCACGATAATAGTATAGCTTAACTTGAAGGTTGTGTAGAGATTATTGCATTTTGTGTTGCCACAACATTGGTGGCTATGAAATTGTTTGATTTTCCTTCTTCATCAAATGATAAATTAATAAATATCTTATTGATACACACCGGCCTGGTTTCTAGTCCATTGTGACACAGGGTGTTTGTGGAGGTTGGTTGCGAGACAGGTTGGAGGCCTACACAAAGAATCCGTAGTAGATTCAAAATAAAAGGCGTTTTATTGTGCGCCACATCCATTGTAGGGGAAGGAGTTCCCTAGCTGGCGTGTGCTGTGTAATACACAGTGAGAGCACATACTATTGCCATGGAGAAGTAAACGTTCCCATCAGCCCCTAACCCAAGCATTATTTTCTTTCCATAATCCACCACCTGGGGATGCATCACTTCCCTTCTCCAGAAGTGGAAGGAATTGGTATGCGCCATGCACCAGCCAGGAATTTCCTCCTTCTCATCTTCAGAAAGGCAAGCCCGCCCTCCCACCCTCCATCAGCTCCTTTCGTAAGCTGCATATATCCGTCCTTCAGTAGCAGGAGGGGTATACATTTCGGTTTATATCATCTCTCCCCCTCTCTCTCATCACTCACATCCAAGTATAGTAGTTCCCTGCCTGCCTTTAGCCAATTATGCATCATCTCCCTCCTCGAGCTGTTCATAGAGATACACTCTTAACCTTGCCAGGCGGAAGGCATCCTCTCTCACATTCATTCATTTCAAAGGAATCATATCCTCACCTCTTCCACTCTGAGCCCCGGAACCACTTTCCTCCACCAAATCATTGTAATTCAGCCTAACCCGCCTCTCCTTGACAAGGTCTCGCTTCTCACCTTCATAGATACCACAAAGGGCTGGCACATTCTAGCTCTCCGAGGCAGATAGCGCCCAAATCCAGAGCAATATTAGGAAGGATAATACCTAGTTCTGCAGTCACGTCCTTCCATCATTCCCTCGAGGTAGATTTTGCCTCCATTCGGAAACAACTAAGAAGTCAGTTACTGAGCCTCTTTCTAGATAAGTATTAGCTTACTCACCATTTCAGGCATTCATTTCACCGTTCCTGCCACAAAAACACCACTTCCCTCCCTGTGTTTCTAGTCGGGTATTGCCTTCCTCTTCCCGCCAGTCAACATGTACCCTTCCCCGAGCCCACAGTCTCTTACTTCTGACAGAAAGCCTATGAATGCTGGCTGGTTGCCCTTCATTCATAGCCCCATGACCTTCTTGTGGCTCACGCTTTCTTTGGATTTAGCCTATGTTACATGAGGCAGAATCACTTGTCATCGTAGGATGGCTTCCCAAACAGGTGAGTACCAGTCCTCTACTGAGTAGACGTCGCGCCCAGCAATGCGCGACAGCCTAGAGTGTTTCGAATAAGCAAGAGGTTGATGAGCAGCACTTGAGTCTTGGTTTCTGTGATTAAACAAAATCATCACTCAGATATGGAGTGTTGAATGTTTTTACAATTCTTAATACATTGGGGTTCCTTATATGACCGGGTCGGATTGGGAAACTGCGGTATGAGTTACCGGAGCTGCTTTTATATGCACGAAAAGTGTACACATTTCTTAAAGAGGCTGTTCATGCCATTTATATAAGTAAATCGTACTCAATTGGGACAGTCTCCAGAAGTCTTCATTGTGAGATTAGTGGGAACAATAAATATGTGAAAATTTAAATACCACTTGTTTTTATAACATCACCTAGTTATGATATGCCTTCATGTGATATTTAACCCAGTGGTCCAAGAGACAATACTGTGGTTGTCAACATGTCTTATTTAGCATTTGCAGTATTAGTTTGTACCTTTTCTGGTAAATATCCCATGCAATCCAAGCCCATCAATAAGTGGTATTTTGAAATATGAAGTATTTCAAATATTACATGCTTTTATTGACCCGCCATACGCATACTGAAGTAGCACAAAATACATATGTTGATGAATTAGAGAAAGTACTACTGTAGCAATGTAATTAATAACCCACCTGGATTCCCTTCTCTGCGTGTGGCGGATAGTTACATTGCTTCATGTCAACACTCGAGAACCATGGGAAGATTGTCTCTACTGTGGTATTTTCTCTGTCTAAGGTGCAATGTTGCCTTGTTGGTATAAGCACAGCAGTTCTGCTTGCATCAGCTCCTCAACTACATTCTGCTCACTACTGACTTTCCCTTTATCCACAGCATTGACATTTCCTGGGAATCTACCCTCACTTCGTTATTCCATTCAAGGGGAATGATCACAGGAAAAAAAAACAAAAGCACCTGTTCTAACCCCTTTGACCTCCCTTCCCCCAGTGATCACTCCTTATGTTTTCTTTATGGGTTCCATGCACCACAGCCATTATAATTGCATCAGAGGTTAGAAGCAAACTGCAGATCCTGTCCACCCTGTTCACTTCCGGGTTACCTGCATGCATTGACTGCCTGAAACCCTCACAACCAAGTGGGCTTAGGAAGGGGAGAGCATATCATCTCCAACACCTTTCAGTCATACCACTGGGCAACCACTATGCCCATGGGGGTGTCACCAGTGAATGGTTATTATTGTAGTGACTAACAGCCACGTGTGGTCATGGCATGCTGCGTAACCCTCCCCGTGGCAACTAGATTTTAACAGGGTTGTAGTAGACCATTGGGATTGTGAGCGCTCATGACCTGGGTGCCGGGGTCACTTTTTCGGTATACACGCGTTTCACCGTCGTTTTTATTTTGAAAAAAAACTCATCGTTTTTTTTTTTTGGGCGGGGTTAAAACATTAAATATATGGTTGTGGGTGTAAGGGAATTAAAAAAAAAGGGGGGAGTATGGGGAGGTAACACCCACCAAAAAAAAAAAAAAACAATGAGTTTTTCCAAAAATAAATAAAACGATGAAAAAACCCCCGATGAAAATAACGTAGAACCTCTTTTTCCTGCTTAAATGAAGATATGCTATTAACAGCCAGGTCACAAATGCTCACAATCTCAACAGACTACTAGGACCACATTCAAATCTAGTTGCCGTGTGGAAGGTGATAGCCCATAGAAGGTGAAGTGACGCGCCATCACCCCACGAGGCGACCAGTGACTAATCTATGCGCTCTCTTTAATGAACCACAGAAATAATCAAACGCAATTTGTGAAGAAGTGAAACATATAACAAGAACTACATATTCATTTGTATTTGTTGCACCACAAGTTAGAAATATGGCTTCCCTTTTCTCAGTGTAATACACAATCCCTATCCCAGCCACGTCTCTTACATTCGTGTGCCAGCCGTTTATTCTGCAACCGTTATGGTGGCACACATAACTGATGTCAACCGCTGAACCTGTAAATGCAACTTACTAATGTAAGTTCCAAAATGGAAGACATATTTGGTACCTTCATTTTGTGTTTTATGGTCGGCAAAAATGGTTAGAAAATGCACAAAATAAAAATATAGTATACACTTCTGAAAAAAAAAATACTTGTGATGAAGCTAAGAAGCCACAAGCCAATTGTCAGCTAGGTACGTTTTTACTGTTATGCATATCTGTTAACGCTGTCCTTATCTCTACTTCTACTCTTCGTTGGAGGCGAGAAGGGGCGGGAGGGTACATTTGAAGGCTGAGTTGGTTCCTTAGAGAACACTGTCAATGCCCGCAGATGATTTGCAGTGCAATGCTGTCACACGCTTCCACCAGAACAGATCAGCCTCATTCAGCACAGCAAGCCAGTGGCTTCTGTATGCCACAGACACAACGCAGTGCCACACACCTGTAACCTTACATGGGCGCATTCCAGGTCTATTGCTTTTAGGTGGGAGGTCACTTGGGGGGGGGCAGAAAATGTGCAGTACAGTACTACTACACGCTTTTCACCAGAACAGATCAGTCACAATGAGCACAGCAAGCCAGTGGCTTCTGTATCTGACAGACGAAATTCAGTGGCACGCTATTGCCTGTAGCCTTACATGGGCACGTGGCAGATCTCTTACTTTTAGGTTGAAGGGGACTTGGGGGAGCAGAGTGTGGACTTGTTTTGGTTTAACAGCCACCTCTACATTTTTGCATGGGTAAAACGAGAGGGACATGCTTTTCCCACTAGAGCACGATACATAGTCCTGTGCCAGTTCAGTTGGCACTTCCAGAGCCAGACATTATTTGTATCCTATCCTCTTTTGATCGTATTTGGTCTGAGAGTTTAAAAGGGTAAGTGGCGCTAGTGCAGGGAATAGTATACGTATACGTAGCGCACCTTCGTTTGTGAATCCTTATATATTAGATCAACTGATGACCTATTCCAAAACATACTATATCACATATGATATAGACATGACAAAAGTCATTCTCAATGGTGTCTCAGAGCAGCACTAGTTCAAGTAGAGGGAGGGAGAAAGGCGAGAAGAATCATTTCAAACACTGGCACAACGTTTACATATAACATACACATATGTACTGTAAAGTGAAAAGATGGATGTTAATATAATGACGTGTTTTTACTTTTTTCTATGAATGAATGTGACGATATAATGTTGACTTCCTTGTGCAAAACATTACAAATTGAACATTTACATTTTATAGTAAAATACCAAATGGGGTAGAGTTTGGAAAAGATAATCCTTTGATCTTGCACATCCTGAACCACAGCAGAAGTTGGGACTTATGTGTAATAATATCATGTGTACTAGGCACATTCCGAATCCTTGACAATACACTTAACCGAGCATGAAGAAGCCCTACCATGTCCGTCCACACACTTGCACCCCCCCCCCAATAGAGATGCACGTTCACGCTGTTTATGCAATGGCTTCTTGCCAGCGTTCACCGAGCAGCCTGCCGGCACCTGCTGAACGAAAAGTGAGCGCCATCCCTACAGAACTCATGCACTCCAACTGACATACTGGAAAGGCTCTTATCCGAGTTAGAAGTGCTTTTTATGCAATGATTGTATTTAAGAATACTCACAGGCAGTAACGTGTTGGCGTTCTAATGTCAGGGGAGATCTGTGAACTTTGCCTTTCATCTGGTAATGAAGAACCAACAGGGACAGAATGCTACCGCTTAAATGCTCAGATAGACCAGTCACACTAAGCATGTAGCTTCCATTCATACCTGGGCAGAATCTGGCAGTGACCACTGAGTTCTTCCAACCGCCTGTGCCGCTTCCTCAAGGATTACCATCTTTGTTCCCTTAGCAGTTGGAAACCCCCTTCCTGCTCCCACAGCTACTCCCACTCCGGCCATCAAGGCTACTTTATTCTGGCTGCTGCACTCCATCCCAGTCTGCTCCACCACTCCGATAGAAATGGAACTTAGTCAGCCATCTTGGTGCGTCCTTTTTTAATGGATGATTTCACATGTGCAATATGTTTGATGCCAATCACTCGTCAAACAAATGCTTTCAAACTCCTCTCACCCCAAAGGGAGTCCTGGAGTGCGAATTGCGATCACCCGTGTGTTCGGCATAATACAGGGCAAGTAACAGCCCTCAACTCTAACTGAGTCCCTCGGTTGACTTGGGCCTACCTTATGCTTAGTTTACTGGCTGTTACCATCCCTGTATGCATGCAAATGCGGGGGTGGTCCCTGTACTATTATATGGAAAAGTAGGATGTTTCTTTCAAGACAATGGGGTCAGAGCAGGCCTTAACCACCTCTCAGCTACCCTTCACAGTTGCCTACTAGCTCTCTTCTCCGTACCTGGCCCTCCACTTGACTCTTCACGTACACTCCTTAGCATTAGTCCTTCTATTGTTGAGTCACACAAATTACTGAATCTGTGTTGGCAAATCGTCCTCCCTTTTTTCTTTCTATGAGCTCGTTTTGGCTTTTGTTTACTACTTTCTCATATATTAATTATATTGGCTTTGCCCTGGGCCCTTATCTCAGGAGTGGGCCTATTAAATGCAATCCCGCACGCCAGGGAGAACTACAATGCCTCAATATTTGAGATCTTCACCACGGTGTAGATAAGTACGATCTGCATAGGTAACATCTACACTGTCTGACAAAACTATACAATATTGCCTAGGCAACACGCATCTAAGTCTGGCCTAGGTGTTCTATTAAACGCTGCAGGCTGCGTGTGCGAGATTGTAGCACCTTCAACGTGAAACCCTATGAAGAAGCACTTAGAAATGTCCAAAGTGCTGTTTGTTTCTATGAACACTATGAAGTAATTAAAATGTGCTCTTTGTAATACATTTGGGATCTGCAACTTGTTCCATAATCTGCTTTTTTGGTGGCAGACGTACATGATATAAGATAGGATGAAGAGGATGATGAAGATGAAGCTTCTTTAGCTCTAAGTAGGATATTTGAAGAACACAAATTCAAACTATTGTACAACAGCACATTTTAGCTCCATGTACTGTGTGACTTAGTTAATTTCCTTGCTCTAATCCCTCAAAAACCCTTAATGGCCCTCTTTCCAAACCAGACGGAAAATGCAATGTTCTCTACCCCACCTACAAGTTCCATGAAGGCTCAACTCCTACGTGCCTCCAGGAGAGAATTAAGTGCTACAACCCATACCTTGCACTTTCTCTTAGTGACATTAAGGCAATAGCCAGAGCAAGAGAACCAATAAGAAGTGATTACTTCGTGTTGGGGATTGCAAAGATGGATTTGTAAGTACAAACAACAATACCATCAGTGTAAAGGGTCATGCTAAGCCTCATCACCCCTTGTACCTTGAAGGATGGAATGCCAAGTGTGAAGCTAGAGGGTCAATCTACAAGGTAATATTCAGGGGTGTTATCTCTAAATGCGATTCCGAAAGACTAGTAATAACTGAAGCAGAAAGATCTAAGTAAGCCCTTTAAAACTGGTAATGCAAATTGAACAGGATAACCATTCTTGGCATCACTGCTTAAAGGAGCTCCTGATCAGCCCTTTCAAACACTTATTTTTAAGCATCCATAAATAGGAGGGCCTTAGGGGAACTCAATTGAGCAGTATCATTGAGCATCACCTAAACTATGTTAGCCTGGCTATGTATGGACCTGTCTCTCATAAACCTGTGAACACCCAGACGAAGCAGTTGAAGATAACTTTTCCACCAGAATTTGTATGACAATTGTATTATCAGCATTCAGTAAAGATATTGTCACATACAATAATGTTTTTCTAGGATTCCGACCCTTCTTTCAAAAAAACATGATGTTAGCATGTGACACAGATACTGGACCTTGCCCCTGCCAAATCTCCACAATAACTGTATACATTAGCAAGATGATCTTGTCTATTAAAAGACAATAGACCTCACCCAGAAATCAGTCTGCTCTGGCTGCTTACCCTGCAAGGGTTTGCAGAAATAACTGTACTGATTTTGGCTTCCATATGTGGGGCTAACAGACCATACCCTGGCTCTAATGGTGATGGTGTGTCTAGTGGCACATGTGTTTACTTTGTTGGCTTTGCACTGCCATGGCAGTGTGGGCCCTTTCATGAAGATGGGTAGGGAATAGGGTGGCAAGGGAGCTGGAATGGGGTGGTGCAGGGGCAGGAAGAGGGTGAAAGGGGAGGCAACATTGACCAAACTGATCAGTCGAAAGAGGTAAGTGAGGCCGAAGTGGGTAGGAGAAATGAGGGGGACTTTAGAGGGGAGGGAGACCCACCTTCAAAATGTGAGAATGTTGGGGAGGGGGTGATGAAATGACTACTGCTAAAAAGCCTACTCAACCCCAAACTACTACTAAACCAACAGTGGTCCCAATCATAAAGGTGAAACAGGAACAGCCCATCAGGTATACCTTGTTTACCTCTTATAGCAACCTGGCCAAAGGGCAGGCTATACTCTTCAGGAGAGGTGTGAGCTGGTACAGAAACAATACAAATAAAAATAGTATGGTGGTACCAAAAATAAAAGAATGTCAAAGCAAGGCTCTATAAAACTAGGATATTTAATTAAACTAACACAAATACCCACAGCTAATAAAGCACTTGTGGCCCAGTCCTGTCAGGAATAACACAGAACAAGCAGACTTTAAAGTAAAATAACTTGAAAGTTCCAGTCTCTTGAAAGAAGGTGTCGACCTTCCTCTGAGAAATTAAAGAGAACCTTCCTGGGTAGGGTCGCATGTGGTTATTGTGCGTACTTGGTGGCCAGACACCCAGCCATATTATGAATGAGTCACCTTACCAACCTGACAATAATATGACATCCAAATCCTTGTGGCTTTGTAACTGTATAACCCCAGAAACCACCATGTAAAACCAGGCATTCTTAGTATTTAACTTCTAATCCACTGCCACCAGGTTGACTAGGGCTACACAAATATTACATTTTGAATCAGAGGTGCTTACAGCTAGTAGACCACCTCTGTTGGAAATGTGGGTTCCACCAGCTAATTTCAGGAATCTACATGCACCCTTTGAACTTGCTCTGGTGCCACTGTAGTGGAGCTGCTGGAAAATGCCAGTAGACAGCCACATCCAGGTAAATTGTACATTTTGCTTTTGGCATGGAGCATTTATGAAACTGAGTCTGATTAGCAGAGACATAATGATCGGCATCATTTTATTGATACAAATCATAGAAATCTAAGGCTTTTACATACTCACAGATAGCATTATGTCTTACGGAGTGAAGGGCGGAAGCCTCCTTCAATGCAAGGAAGTGGGTGGGACATTATGGGGCAGAGGAGTGTGAAAAAAAACAGTGCAATAAGCTTGGCACACTAAAAGTGGTGCTCGTAAGGCATGAAATCCTAATTCCAGTCCTGCCATACACATTTTACCCAAAAAAGATGTAACATATGGGGACTCATTGACTAACTCAGAACTGATTCACTTTTTAAAAAAAACAAATTTTAGAGATTATTCCCCAGCTCTCTTCATTTTTAAAAATTTAAATAGCCACCTTTTCTCTTTCATTGCATAAAAAAGTACTCAATCGACTTTTTCCACTTGTTCCTGTTGGAGATCCCTACACTTTCTAATCTCCATATCAATTACTGATTGGCAATTGGATTTAAAGGAATGGTTTTGTCAGAAAATGTTATAGTCCCTATGGTTCGGCCATGTGTTTTTAACTGTAAGTCGATCGATCGTACAAACATTTCCTATGCACCTTACCTGAGTTTTCGTCTCTTGAACACAAGCAAAATCAGGCAGCAGGGCGCGGCCATCTTGTGATAATCTTATCGCTTGCGGCATCGCCCTGGTTGACCTGCGGTTGTGGCACTAAATCATATCCCCCGCCCCTGAGCCTGACATCACTAGACGCGTACCGCCCATTTCACCACGCCAAAGCACGTCCCGTGTCAACATTCTCTGCGCTTCAGCTAATGATGTGTCGCCATGGAAATGGCAGGAAGCCTCTTTCCTCGATAAGTATAAACAGACCGTTTCACAACACACAACAGCAGATTTTCTTTTCCATTCCTCTCACTGTATTTCTTTGAGTATTCTGTGGCTCGTTTCTGTGCTCCGGCCAGATACCTTCATTGCTTGTAGCCCGTGTGAACAGATACCAGTACCACCGCTATAAATTATTTTCGTTCGTTTTCCACACAATGGCAACAATAATGCCCTACCTGTACGAGCCTGAGTACTCAGAGGAGGAATTACTGGAAAGAGAAGGATGCGGACGTTTCAACAGATGAAGAGCCTGGGCCCAGTCGCATGGACGGTGTTTCCAACTGGTGTACCTGCAATCGGTGTGCGCTAATGCCAACCGAGGAGGAGAACTGCTACTGCCGAGAAAACTCTGGATGCTTGTCCTACATATTGCAAGGCGATCTACAGCCGCAATGCGTTACCAAGCTGCCAGACTTCAAGGCAGCCTGCCTCACACGGTCCGTGTTGAGGATTTTGATGGTGCTTATGCACAAACTTTACGCAACAGTTCGCCCTCCTAATCCAAGTAACGAGTAAGTATAGTCTGGTTGTGATGTCAGTTAGGCCACTACTATTTCATGGTTGTCTCCTATATTCTCGTAACTTCAATATATCATTGTTATGTCAGTTTAGTCTTGCAATTCTCTTGTAACAGTCGCATAAAAGTCGTTCAATACTGTGCAGTGTCTAGTTAGCATTTGTCCTGTCAAAAATGCCATTGGATACAAGAATTGACATTGACAACTAAGGTTTAATACACTTATCTTGGTCATTTAAAAACAGTTTGTATCTTTCTCTTTCACAGGTGGTACCGGCTGATGGCCTATCGTACGTACACATGGTGGCTTCATGGGAGGCTTGGACACCGTGTTCGACGAGTAATACCCGCCTGTGTCATTGGTGCCATTAGACAAACTTTCCCCAGTGACAGGAGTCAGTACAGGGGATTTTCCCTCGCTGAGCTGCAACCAAACCTTTACAATCTGTAGTATTTTTGTGCCAACAAAATAAGAAACCAAATAAAACACAACATATTTTTTATCAATGGTTGTTTCAGTTTTTAGTGAATCAAGTGTCTTTCCACTCCGCAGTGTTCCGGTGCCTTGTCTGCACGCCCCCAGCCAATCCATCCCCCCTCCACTATCGAAGGCAGTTCACACCAGTGGATGTGCGCTGGCAAGGGGGTCTGGCAGGGGTGGGAACGACCAAGGTGCCAAACACCATGTACACTTCAAAAGGTTTCATATGCCCAGGTGCCATTGTTCACATGGCCTGCTCAGACCCAGTGCCTCCAAGCAGGCTCCCCTTGAAGCAGGCCGCTCCCCTGCAATACACATAAGTGTGTCTCCATTCCGCAGTGTTCTGGTGCCTTGTCTGCATGCCCCCAGCCAATCCATCCCCCTTCTACTATCAAAGGCAGTTTGCACCAGTGGATGTGCGCTGCCATGGGGTGCTGTCAGGGGTGGGAACGGCCAAGGTGCCAAACACCATGTACACTTCAAAAGGTATTTTATGCCCAGGGGCCATTGTTCACATGGCCTCCTCAGACCCCGTGTCTCCAGGCAGGCTCCCCTTCAAGCAGGGCGCATCCCTGCAATACACATAATACCATGACATATACATGTCATTCATTCACAAACACACCCCTTTTTGTTATTCTTTATAAACCACTTTATATTTACCATGAGAACATCTTTGAGCACTGCAAGTCAACTCGTGAACGCGCTACTCGGTGACCGCTTCGAGTGAACTCGTCAGTGTGCTACCTGTGAACATCTCTGTGTTCTCCTGCAACTAATTACTCTGCTTGCTGAATCTGTTTGTTGGTCAAGGTAAGGGCATGTATCCTAATCATATCTCCTTCATTTGTAAATGTATGTCTATTTCGAAGTAACGTACTCAGTAGTGCTATGTTCATTTGTCTCATTGCTATTGACTTGAGTTTCTTTTGTTATGTTATCGATATATCAATTTTTATAAGTGTCAATTGGCATCGTATTGCATCCTTCGCGGACTGTGTCTATAGTATAAGCATGTTTTGTTTTCATGCACGATAGAACATTCAAGGGACGAGTAACATTTTCTGATTTTCAACACATCAATGAATTGTTTGTGAAATGTATCCTATAATACAGCCGCCCACGCTGCACTGGTTTTGCTGTGGTGCCCAAAAGAAAGCGTGCAATGAACAAGGTATGATCTAATTCATTCTTTCTCACATTTCTATGCAAAATAATGTTCTAATAATGTTGACATTTATTTTGCAGAATTTACAACAATGCCTGCATGTTCTATTTTCAGTTGCCCTTCGAAGACCCATGACAAATCCGAAGGCATTACAATGCATGTATTCCCTAAAACTGTTGATTGAATAAGAGAATGGGTCAGATATTGCAGATATCCACTGGAAGAGCTTGAAAGTAGAGTCAAACAAGTCTTGGAGGACAAGAGGGGTCATCGATACTGCATCTGCAGCCTGCACTTCAACCCGGATATGTACGACACATTCTTGTACACAAAGAAGAATCAACTGAGAATACCTCGAAAATAGCGCCCAAATGCTATTCCAACTTTATTCGTTCGCATGCCACCACCGGTGAGTCACGCTTCTGGATTTAGCTATACGCCTGTATTTCCGGTGTAAATGTCATTTATAATACTTTCAATATTTATATGATTGAATAGCAGTTTAAATAATGACTATTTTGCTAAATATAAGTCCTTGTTTTTGAGAACCCTCATAGAAAATTGATTTATGGGGACAGATAACTATGCTATATTATGCATTTACATAAGCATAATTTTCTCGTATTCAGTCTCCTTACATGCCTCTTTTTAATGTTGGAATTTCTAAATTGAATAATACTTTCCCTTTACAACTCCATGACTATCCACCGAATATGAAGCAACAAGATTCAACATCCATGTCTTGCCTGGAGTCATCAACCACTTCGAGCGCGTATCAGGTAATCTTACCTAGCTATTCTGTTCAAGACTGGTTTTATGAATGGAATTCTAGATAATGTGATCATATTTTTGCAACGTATCATTGCTTTACACAATCTTTATCGTGGTTTGATATTAATATGTACCTTTGTCATCTTTCCAAATTGTGTGTCCAGTTTCCAATATTTTCATCCTTACAAATGCAAGCACTGTGTTTCAGGGAGATGCTGAAGCGTTCACTACAATTACAACATCCCTCGTAGTAGATCCGGTGCCAGAGGTAGGGGTCTTCACAGTTCAATTGGGCGAGATAATCTGATCATATTTACTTATTGTTTAATTGTTTTACACAATGTTTCATTCGTACTTTACTATTGATATGTACCTTTGTCATCTTTCCAAATTGTGAGTCCAGTTTCCAATATTTTCATCCTTACTAATGCAAGTACTGTGTTTAAGGGAGATGCTGGAGAGTCCTCTACAATTACATTATCCTTTGTAGTTGTTCCGGAACCAGACCTTGTAGTTGATCCGGAGCCAGAGGTATGCGTACTGACAGTACCCTCTAATGAAAGAAAGTCAGTCTAATTATATGTGTAATGCAAATTACTTATTTTAAATGGATACTATTTTTGTAGGGATGTATACAAGATCTGTATATTGAACGGGAGGCACATGGATCTGAGTCGGTGCACCAGCTTGCTGATGGTAATGTTAGAGTAAAGAAGATTTCAAAGAAAATAAATAGAAATAAGGTTATTTATAAACACTTTATATTTTTGGCAATTGTTTTGTGCAGAGGCCTTCATTATATGCTTTTTTTAATGTAAATTGTACAACACTGTATGTTGCATTTACACTGAACATACCTTTTCCTATCTGTCCTGTAGTTGCCCGATGGAGTATGGACCATGCAGACACAGACAGCGATACAAATGACAGATGCTGCTTGCCAAACAGTTTTCACCATGGAGGAACTATTAAATGAGGCGCGGCGTGTTCACACTCGAGATGCCTATGTCCAATGGGCAGAAAATTAATTTAATATGACTGGCAAGTCCAGCAAAGTGTTTTTGGACCATTGCTACAATGCGCCTGCTCCACCAGATGAAGGTGAAAGTGAATCTATAGAAGATAGTTTTACATTACTCGATGAGCACTTGACACAATTGACACCCGCCAAAAAAATGTCCCCCAAAAAACAGTCCACATTGATGTTTTCTCCTATTCATGGTCAAGTAACATGTGTTGAAATGACAGAGACTGAAGCATCAACACTATTGACCGACGAACCAGACAAAGATATCGACTATAGTATGTCCAGTTTGGCTGATATGTCCACAACGGTTCAGTCCGAAACAACAGAGTTGCCGGATAACAGTCTAATAAAAGAGGTCAAGTACATAGTATTCGACAGCAGCTTGATGGAGATTATAAAGATGCGGAAATGTGTGCATTCAGTGGGAAGCGAAGTACGTGGGAAGCCATTGGTGAACGTGACTCGTCTAACACAAGGCAGTAACCTCAAAATACATGCCACCTGTGAAAAGTTACATAAAATATTTTCATGGTCCGCTCAACCGATGCTGGGGAAACTGCCAGCTGGCAATCTACTGTGTGCAGCAGCTTTACTTTTCAGTGGCTCTAGTTTCACAAAGTTATCCAGTTTCTTTCAGTTTCTGGACTCCATTTCATTTCGAAAACACAATACTACAAATACCAATGTGATTATCTATTCCCTGCCATTAGTGAAGCTTGGAAAATTGAACAATTGGCTATTCAAATTACATTCTCCGACAAACGGTTCAGGCTAGCCGGCGATGGACAGTATGACAGCCCTGGATTTTCGGTACAACATTGTTTCATCGCCTGCTGTTTCATCGCCAGGCTTTTAAACGTGCACATTACATCGTATGTGCTCATCACATTTTTTAGGGGGGTGGGAAAGGGCAAATAAGGGTTTGGGCGGGTGGGCAATAGTACAAAATAGGTGGGGGTGGGGGTTTGGGGTGGACCCCCCAAAAAAAAAAATCAATGAGCACATTCGATGGAATGTGCACGTTTAAAAGCCTGCCAATGTAAAAGCAGGTGATGAAATTACATGGAACTGGATTTTCTGCTAAGTACTGCACCTACCATTTTCAGGACATGAAAGTAAGAGAATGGTGAGTTTGGTGGTCCTGCAGGTGTCCCAATGTAAATCCTCAGTGGCCATGGAGAAACTTGGTTTTATAAAATCACTGGAAGATCTACAATCGAGTGGAATGCAAATCGACCTCATAGCCACGGACAGACACGTTTTAATAGCCAAGACAATGAGAGAGCAGTATACAAATATTAAACATCAATTTGATGTATGGCATGTTGCCAAATCAATCAATAAAAAAATCTCGGCGACAAGGAAAAAAAAAAGTTTTGAAAGTATTTCACAATGGTTCCAGTCTTTCAGCAACCATCTTTGGTGGAACTCTAAAACATCTGATGGGTCTGTGGAAATTCTACTGGAAAAAAGGTGGTCACTAATGCAGCACTGTTCCAAAGTTCACCACTGGACAGAAAATCAACATTTCCACCAATGTGAAAATGGCTCTTTCTCCCCAGAGCAGGCACGGAAGAAGAAGTGGTTGATCCCATCTTCACCTCCACACAAAGCCCTTGAGAAGATTGTGTTTGATAAAACTCTATCAAGAAATCTGAAGGGACTCACAGAATTCTGTCACACAGGAGATTTGGAGGTGTTCCACAATATGTGCCTAAAGTACAGGCCAAAGAGATTGCATTTCGGCATCCAAGGGATGAAATCTAGGACTTTACTAGCGGTATTACAGCATTACGAGAATCTAGGCCGGGAGCAATCTAGGACTGCAGGAAACTTAGGGATGTTTCACTACACTATGGCCTTTACGAAAAGAAGCAAAAAATGGGTTGTCAAGCCAGTATATGAGAAAATGGAATTCGATTTTGTGAAAGATCTTATTATTAATGTTGTAGAGATGCATACTCATGGAATTGCACACAAATCTGTTCAGAGCCCACATACATTGCCACAAAACATTGCCAACGTGCCATGTCCACCCAAAGCAGAACTCTTTCAATCGTTCAAATCCCGGTACAAATGATTACCATCTGTTTTTATGTTTGCCAAAAATGTTTTTATAAACTGTCCAAATAAAGTATTCAATTTGTCTTTTGAAATGTATCCTATTATTCCTTTTCTTAAACAAATTGTACAATTATTACGATTGCTTTCACATTTCACAATTTAGTCAAGCTTCTGTGGGACCTTCATTTTTCATGTTAATGACCGATGGATAACAGTGTGTAAGAATCTTTGGGTTTTGGCAGTTGCCTTGCCATAAAGTTCCCCAAACAGCTGAATATCTGCTCGTCACACAAAAGGGTTTAGACCTAGGCTACAAAACATTCTAGGCACGCAAGTAGTACTGACTGTGAAAACATGCCATGGAGTAGGAGGCCATGAGATAAGCAGAGGTGGGCCTATTAATAGACACATTTTGACTCAGTTTTTGTGTTACATCGGCTATAATTTGGCAGTAGGGGGCAATCTGTCATTGGCAAGTTTCCCCTACACCTCAGCAGCGCCACGAACAATGAGCAGTGACAGCCCCCAATTTTTTCATCCTGTGCCCGTGCTTCAAAATTCATGTTCTCATGGATGCGTTGACATTGGATGTTGCAAAATAAGAAAGTATGTTAATTGTGAGTGACGGTCACCAGCTTTGAATTTTTGCTTCGGAGCTGGGAGGCCACGCATCCCGCGCACAGTATAAGGTTCTATTTTTTTTTACCTTGAGAGGCAGGGTCCATTCCGAAAGGGATTGAATAGGGGCGATGCAATAACGTATGATTTGATAAGGTTGCCCATTCCGAAACTGGACCTAGTTACACATAAGTTCAGTTTATGAAAAATCGTTGACACGAACGGAGGAGTCTGCATTAAGGTCTGCATTATGCCAAGAGAATCGAAATACCGAATATAATGTAAGTTACTCTTTAGACAATTTTATACCTTGAGAGGCAGGGTCCATTCCGAAAGGGATTGAATAGGGGCGATGCAATAACGTATGATTTGATAAGGTTGCCCATTCCGAAACTGGACCTAGTTACACATAAATTCAGTTTATGAAAAATCGTTGACACGAACGGAGGAGTCTGCATTAAGGTCTGCATTATGCCAAGAGAATCGAAATACCGAATATAATGTAAGTTACTCTTTAGACAATTTTATACCAGAACTAGTCAAAATACGAATAGCTGACCGTTATTGCTGGGTCACATTGTACTTGTTTGTTCTGTGTGGCATATTGCAATGAAGTGCTAGTACAACCTTTGTGTGCTGGGCTATCTACTGGGCACATGGGCAGGCCAGCATCGAGACGCATGTAGACCACCACTGGTTTCTCCCTGGTTCTACGCTAATAAATCATTACATTGTTTGTGCACCTCGAATTGTTGACCCAGTTTACGCATTACGTTTAGAGCTCAACATACTCCATTGCACTATCCTCGGAAGCAAATAGCAGAGTACTTTCATATTCCACGTTGTATTCTCTCGGTTCACATTGTGTCACCTCTGCGCTAATAAAGAAAATCATTAATTATAATAAAGATCGGCTACTGAGACACATTTCTATTTTTATGTTTTGCAAATAGGTACATCGTGCCATTCTGCGATTGTCATCTATTCCAGACCCCGACCGATGGATTCTTCAATCGCCAGCTGCAGCTACATGTCAATCACTGGATCTACTTAACTATTTTTTGGGACGACAGACAAGGTCCAATATGCCCGTACGCGGTACCAGCGATTAGGAGAAACATAACAACCTTTACGGTGGTCTAGTGCCAAATTGATGCACCAGCTTTGCAATTCACTGTGCAACCTAAGTGCTTCATTTAGACAAAACGAACTCCCTGCGTACCGAAAAGGAACAGCGCGTGACTCACGATAAACATTTGCGGATTTGCGGATCAAGAGCAAAGAAAAAAAGTCCCATTTTGATTGAATATGTCAGACGCCAAATGTTATCGAAACATTTAATGTGAAATAAATGTACAGATTGTACAGTCTTGCTGTTTCCTTTTAAAGTACATTTTCATATTCCTAATTATGACGTGCTGTGCTGTGAGACGATGTGTGTTGTTTTCCGGGTTCCGCGTCTAGTCCCGTAGGTGACGACTGGGCGCGTTTGGCTACGCTGCCCAGTAACATTACGGAGAGATGCAGAGAATATCAATGATTTGGTGATGCCAGGCTCAGGGGCGGTGGATATGATTTAGTGCCGCAAACACAGGTCACCCAGGGCGATGCGGCAAGTGATAAGATTATCACAAGATGGCCACGCACTGCTGCCTGATTTCGCTTGTGTTCAAAAGACGAAAACTCGGGTACTGTGCATAGGAAATATTTGTATGATCAATCGACTTATGGTTAAAACACATGGCCAAACCATAGGGACAATAATATTTTCTGACCAAACCATTCCTTTAATTTCAGCCCTTATGCTGTTCAGGTGCTCCTGCTTTACAACGTCCGCCTAAACCAGTAATTATTGACTTGAGCTTTCCTGTTTTGCTACAGTCAGTCAATTTGTATTTGTTACCTCAAATTCCCTTTTCATTCCCATTGCTAATAACATAGGGGGCTACCAAGGCTCAGATAATAGCCTTCAACCAATCCCAAATTCATTTGTAGCTAGTTGAGCCTTCATTATGTGAATACATCTCTGAAGCCCAAATCAAAGTTTATCCAAAACTAAATTATCCTCTAAAAAACCTGTGATCCATAGTCCTACTTTGTGGTTGGGTTAGGGAGAAGGATAACACTCAAAGGAAACAGTCAAAGGGGTAAGATCAGTCAATAAAATTCTTCGTAATCACAGCATCAACCCAAAAAGGCACCTCTACTAGCTAGCATTAAGTAAATGTGGGAATACTTATTATGGGTAATTGATAAATAAAATAACTCAGCTTCCCTAGGTTTGTGATGACACCACATGTCTACTAGGCTGAAACTAAACATCATATGGCTCATTGATTCCTGTGATTTAGCTTGAATACCAGAAACATCACAAATGGTACAGGTGATACCTGGGTCAAAACATTCCCTGTATTTGATAAAAGGTCTTGGCAAGGCAATCAGTTACTTAGACAGAACATCGTAAACCTAGGATTGCCTTGGGTAAGGGAATAGACTTATCCTACCACGAAAGAGAGCCCATGTATAACCTGGGAGTGGTAAGAACCCATTGCCACATTTATCAGAAGTAGATCTAAAGATCTTCACAGTGCTGCTCAGACTCAAAATAGCAGCCCACTAACAACTTTAATACAGCAAGTAAAAACAGGCTCACAAATACCTTGCCTCTACAAGGAAACCACGAAACCCTTCCATCCGAGAAAAAAAAATCAAATACACTATAGCAAACCACCGGTAGAGTAGAAAATCAGACACCATTTATCTTTTCCTTCTAAGGATTGAACCATGTGCAATTCATCAAGCTTTGCCATAATAAATGATTCTTCTCAGCATTATTTTAATCTTGCTATTATTGTTTTCCATTCCCTTGCAAGTGCCTCTCCTCTGCTCCTTTCCTACTCCCAGACCGTCCCAAACTCATGAGCCTCAGTTACACCACTCCTTCATGTGAGGGAGACTAACTTGGGTTGCTCCTGCAACACTCTGTGCCCCCTAAATGTTCTAATACGTTTAATTTGAGAAAGTGACAAGTGAACATGATCAAAAATATTCAAAGCAAACCTGTACACAGATGTGTAAAACACATACAACAATGCATTTAGTACTCTCAGGAATCAGTTAAGAGACTTAAAGCATAAACCATTAAAACCACTCTTCTAAAAAGAGGTAATAGACAAATCTATAACATAGGGCTTAAAAAGACAGTGAGATAAAAACTCCAATGCCTTATCGCCTCGTCCCATCACGTGATTCAAAACCTAGGCTTTTACCTCCAGCTTAGTTGAAAAGACCAGATCACCCTAAGTCTCACCAAGTTCTGATACGGGCTGGTATTACATACAGTTGGCCCCAGTGCAAGCAAAGAACATATTTCTTTGCATTTTGTATTTGCATGAGTGCAAAGTACGAGGCCAAACATTCCACTGGTGTATAAATGCTTTGAAAGTATGTTGGCCTGATTTAATGAACGTGTTTTTCAATGGGAAAATCCCATGGAATAAATCAGAACCTTTGCTTTTTTAAACTAGGCTGATTTTTACCCTATTGCTAATTGCACTTGCACCAGTGACAAGTTTTATAAATGGTCAGAGTAGGACTGCGACTTGAAATCAGTCCTTATAGCAATGAAAAAGTGTTCCTCAATGATATGCTATGATATCATATGTCATTTATAACGCTCCTGTTCACAGGTCTTTCTAGTGTAATCACACATTACAATTTGTTACTTTTCAGAACAGACTGAGTACCACCCATCGGGGTGTTTTGTGTCAAATATGTTGCCAATAATGCATTTTTATAGCATTGTAACATTGATCACAACTAGTGTAGCAACTCATGACACTGGTCCACTCTGGCCAAAAGAGTGTTCTATTCTAGACAAAAAAAGGACCCATACTAGAATCATGGGCTGGCACTCGAGCACAGCCCTTTTGGCCAGTTCTGCCCTATCACTCTTAATTTTCAGTCTGTTAACCACAGACTTCCTTTCCCCCCCTCCTATGGGTGATCCTGGGACTCTCATATTGTAAAATGAAAACAGTAACGGAACTAGCTACAATATTTCTGACTGAGATCCCAGAGCTTGACATGCTTCATCATCTGGAACTCAGTAAACAATCATCAAAGCCCTCTGGAGCCATCAGTTACCAACAAAGCAGATCTCAGCACCCAGAGTCAATTGACCCATGAGTGAGCTCCCTGTAACTTGAAACACGAACGTAAGCATTCTCATTAATCAATAGCATGGCGTAGTTTCAGATGTACATGCATGCCTGAACCTGGGTTTTAGGACTCGCGTGTGTTTCCATCTGGAAACCACCTCTTCAGCTATCTTTAGCTGTATTACAGCATTACTCCACCTCTGCTTAAGTCAAACAATGTCACGGTTTGTCAAGTTACATATTCAGCGCTACTCACACGACTGCTTCACAAAGTTATAATTGTCCCAATTATAAACACTTGCTGCTCCGAACCTGAAAGCAATTTCATTCCGAAGTCAGCGTTTTCTCCCTGTGTGCCTGGGGGTCATACATGCCTGTCCGTCCGCCTCTTCTCCCTTAATGAGGTACTGCTGTGTTCGCCTGATCGCTCTCTGTATGTTGCCACCGGCCGACCAATTTGCTCAGCAAGACCTATTCATGATGACCTTACGTCATGATGCGATTTCCTGCACATTAAATTATATGATATAATAAGTCATCTACAACGCGCCTGTATTCAAGTGTTTCTAGGCGCGACAAGACAAGGGAGGGAAAACAGGCGGAGGAGAAGACAAACAATATGATTAGGCCTTGTGTCATTCACATCACAAAGTGCAACAACGCAAAGTGTAGGGGCAAGAGGATGAAGAAGTGCCAGGGAGAGAGACTGTAGGAAGTGCAACGAGGGCAGCATTGGTCTACGTGCAGCCAGGGCAGCATGGCTCTGGGTAAGTGCAAGCAGGCAGGGGACTGTAGACTATGCAGTTACAGCCTCCTAAGTGTGCGGTAGGCCCAGAGGCAGTGCAGGATAGGCTGTTCATGAAGGAGCCTGGTACCCTGTGAGACTCTGAGGGTAGCCAAGCAACCAGTCAGTGCATTAGACAGGTCAGTCAGTAGGGGAGGGAGAGAGAGAAAGCCGAGGAGAAAAGGAAGGCCTTGAGCTGCATCTGGAACTTTAGGTGATACGGCTCAATTTTGAGAGGGGCGGGGAGGCCATTCCAGAGGGAGGCCCCTGCTGAGAAGAGAGATCTGCACCCCCACTCTCTGCCTGGAGAAGCATCTGAGCCTCAGAGTGTTGGAGGCCCCAGAAAGGCTTGTGGACGATGCAAAGAGTCGTGAACTTGATCCTTGCAGTCACCAGGAGCCAGTGGGGACATTTCAAGTGCTGGGGAGATATGGTCCATGAGCTGTAAGTCAAGGATACGTCTTGTAGCCCTGTTCTGGATTAGTTGCCAATGATGGAGAGTAGAGAAAGGCAGATTGAGAAAGAGACTGTTGCAATAGTCCAGCCTAGAGAGAACCAGAGCTCTGGACACACTGGGGGAAAGTGAGAAAAGGAAGAATACCTCTGAGGAGTTTCAGCTGGTAGTGAGCCTTCAATATGATGTCCTTGATGTGGGGAGAGAAGGAGAGAGTGGAGCTGAAGATGTCCCCAAGGTTTTTAGCCTCACAGGAAGGGGAAGGAAGAGGGCACAAGGAGGGCGGCCAGAGTGAGAGGGGCACGGTGGGAGCAGGGGTCCCAATGGGAAGGATCTCCGTCTTACTGGCATTAAGGCAGAGATAATTTGAGGTACACCAATCCTGAATCACATGTAGACAGTCAGGAATGAGCGAGAGAGAAGACTAGGCTGAGGGGAGCCTGAAAGAGAGCTGTCATCCGCATAACACTGAAATTTAGAGGAGAAGGTAGAGATCAGGCGGGCCAAAGGGGCCAAGTAGACATTGAAGAGCCAAGGTGAGAGGGTAGAGCCCTGGAGAACACCACATGTGAAGAGTGAGGTGGTGGAGAGAAAGAACCCAAGTTGGACCTGGGAGTGTCGGTCCAGGAGGAAGGAGGTCAACCACTCCAGAGCCTGATCTTTGATGTCCAGGTTATCATGTAGAAGATTGATCAGAATGCTGTGACTGACTGTGTTTAAAGAAGAGGAAAGGTCAAGGAGGATGAGGACAGAAGGAATGCTGGAGCCAAGATTAGAGAGCAGATTTTCACAGGTGTTCAGGAGAGCAGTTTCCGTGCCTCTGGCTGATCTAAAGCCAGACTGATGGTCATGGAGGAAACCAACAGATTCAGTGGGTAGAGTTAGCTGAGACATTGCCAGATTTTCCAGGAGTTTTCCCAGAAAAGAAATGATAGAGATCCGGCGATAGTTTGCCGTGCAGGTAGGATCGGCAGAAGGTTTTTTGAGGTGTGCTTAAGGAGAGAAGGGAAGGTTCAAATGGCAAAAGAGTGATTGCAGAAATCAGCCAAGGCTGGAGAGAGGGTGTCAATGTGGTCCTTGATGGTTCTGGAGGAGCAGCGGAGCACCTGTTTGGATGACACTTTCATAGATCGAATTTGTCTAGAAACATTGCCACGTGTTGTCAGAGAGAAAAAGCAGAAAGATGGACGAGCGGGAGAGGCAGCCAGAGCAGGCCGAGAGAGGTACAGGGAGAGGAAGAGGAGAGCGAGTGTTGAGTTTAGTGGTGAAGTGAGAAGGCAGAGCCATACAGAGGGCCTGGGAGGGAACAGGAGAGGTGGAGACTGCAGAAGGATTGGCCAGCTCCTTGCAGGTTTTAAAGAGTTCAGCTATGTTGTTAGAGGCCGCAGAGAGGTGGGCTTGCATGTGAACTCTCTTCTTGGACAGGACTGAGAGTCTGGATTGCCTTTGGAGCAGGCGGCAGATGATGCGGCCGAAGCCCTCCACTTCTTCTCAGCCACCCTGCACTTGGGTTTCAGGGCAGCGAGGTCGGAGTCATACCAAGAGTTGCACTTTGAGGTAGGCTTCAGACGAATTCTCATGACAGGGGCAAGAATGTCTAGTGTGTTCGAGATGCAGGTTAGAGAAGGCTGTGTCAGATTGTGAGTCAGCCACAGGGGTAGGAGTAGCAGAGAAAGTAGAGGCAAAGACATCCACTGACACATGCTTCATGGGTCAGATGATAGAGAAGGTAGGTGGCAACTGCTGGGGTTGCAAGTGCCTGAGGGACAGCGAGTTTCAGGTGAGAGGAAAGCAGAAAGTGGTCAGTCCAAGAGAGAGGAGTGGTGAGAGGGTTAGAGAGGGGGATGTCTGAGGAGATGGAAGCATCCAATGTGTGTCCGGCAGAGTGTGTCGGACCAGAGAGTAATATGGAGAGAGAGAGTGTTCAGAGGTTGCGGAAGAGCCCAGAGGGAGGATTAAAAGCATCCAGGTGGATTTTGAGATGTCCAAGAGGAGAAGGTGAGAGGTAGAGGAGAGAAGAGGAGAAGTCAGCCCACACTGAGAGGAAGAGGGCAGCCTGGCCAGGTTGCCTGTAGATGGTGGTCACAGTCAGAGAGAGGCCATTTAGATAGACATCGATGATGGTCTAGGGGGAATGGAAGGAGGTCAAGAGGACCCCCCAATGGGTGCCACCATTAGGAAAGGAGGAGAAAGGAGAGAGAACAGGGACCATATGAGGGGTCCATAGGTCTGGAGAGGTGATGACAAAGAGGATGTTGGCGAGAGTCTGTCTGGAGGAAGCACTGTAGGTATTAGAGATTGGACACCCTGGGTTGGACACCAGGATATCCCTCTTGAATGTTTTCCTTCCAGACATAGTGAGAGGGATAGGATAGGAGACAGAGTATCAGTCGGAGTAGATTGGAGAAATCCAGAGCACCATAGAGGGTTCAAGGAGGAAAGTTGGAAGAAGTGAGGGAGAGAAGGAGAGGAACACAGCCCAGTGCCGTGTAATGCCAGATGCAGAGAAGGGGGAGCAATGGGAGGGGGATCACACAGTAGGGAACACAACAAGAAGAGTCAAGGCAGGTGACACACTGAAGCAGAACAATAGTAACCAGCAGTAGCAGTGGAGTGGGACCCTAGAGAGTGGGAGAGAGTTTAGGGGGCAAAGCATAAGATAGTACTTACAGAAACCAGCACACATATGTTCGAATTTACCACAGAGCAGTGCAAAATGGAGATGCACAGATGTAAAAGCACACCTGCAAACAGAGATTAGCATAAAGGGATAAACATTGTAATGACCAGTGGAGGAATGAAATTCAGCACTGCACACGTGGCATGCCGGTGATCACAGAACAGAATTGGAAGACTGAAGGAGCAAGACGACAATTACTTATATGACGTATAGCAACAGAGAAGTGGCAAAGAAAAAGTCGCAGTAGGGAGGAAAAAACAGTCTGCAATGCAGGATGAATAATGCTTACCAGTGTTTGCAGGGAACTGCTGTGGCGAGAGAGATCACATGTGCTCCATGCAGAGGGAGCCTGTGGTCCTTCGGGCCCGGACAGGGTCAGACAGATGAGGGGGCTTGGCCCTTAGATGAGGCCCTTCAAGGGGGATGGCAATCACCTGCCAGCTCCGGGGTTTGTCCATGCTTCAAGGAAATGCTCAGCCTTATCAGGTGGTCTGGCGTGAGACACAGGGAGGCAGGATCAACTGATCTGGAGGCTGATCGGTGCAGCCATGATGGAAAGGACCTCCAGGTCCTTGCAAGGGCGGGAAACACTGTAGTCTGGAGCGGGCCGGCGTAGATGTGGATGCAGTCAATAGTGTTAAAAATAGTATAATCCAAGTGAGGAATGCAGCTTTTTTTGCAGCAGCCCTTGAGGCGGCTGACGATCGCCTGCCAGCTCTGGGGTTTATCCCTTCTTCAAGGCAATTCCCAGCCAATCAGACGAGCTGGTGGTAGACACATGGAGGCAGGATCATCTGATCTGGAGGCCGATCAGTGAGGCCATGATGGAAAGGACCTCCCAGACCTTGCAAGTGCAGGAAACACCGTGGGCTGGAGCTGGCCGGTGTAGATGTGGGTGCCACCAAGAATGGAAAACAACAGACAATCCAAGCGAGGAACGCAACTTTTATGCAGCAGTCCTTGAGGGGGCTGGTGATCGCCTGCCAGCTCTGGGGTTTGTCCCTGCTTCAAGGAAATGCCCAGCCGATTAGGCGGACTGGCAGGAGACACGGGGCGGCAGCATCAGCTGATCTGCAGGCCGATCGGTGCAGCCACGATGGAAAGGATCCCCTGGTCCTTGCAAGTGCAGGAAACACTCTGGGCTGGGGCAGGCCGGTGAGATGTGGATGCCGCCAAGAGTGTAAAATGCCAAGAGTGTATAACATAACCAATCCAGATACGTCTAGGTAACACAATTACTACTGTTTGCAGATGAGTCCTTAATATCAGTTGAGAGCCAGAATGTGTTTCTGAAAGTGTGTATGCATGTGGGTGTATCAACATGTGTGTGCCTGCATGTGTCCGTATGTGTGTGTGTGTCTCTCAAAAGAAGAGCAGATACCATGTATTGATCAATAATGGGAGGGCATTTAGGTCATTCATACAAAGGAAATATTGGACTTGGTGGATGGAGATCCCTTTCTTGAAGGGGGACCACACAAGGAGGTATGAAGCCATTGCCCACTCTAAAGATGGTTCCTCTGGTTAGTGTACTTTATTAAAGAGGACAGTGATCTGCTGTCTTATAGTTAGGTATTTTATGTATCACAGATCTAGCACCCAGTAGGAGGATTGAAATGTACTGGTGTGAAACATCCAAACTAGTTACAGAAACAGGGATTCTATTATAATAACAAAACACATGCATACTTCACATTTTCTGATTACATAGTAACAATATCAGAGATAACGTGATTTCCACAGAACCACACACGTTTTGTCAAGTGCCACAGCAAGGCTAAGATTTCCGAATCAGAACCCTAGCTCTACTCTACTGATAGGTGACTGAAATAAAAAAAAAAGTTAAACCCTGCTCTGCATTGCTAAAGAGAGCAATATTTTCAGTGTATTGGCATTTACAAAACATAGATATGACTAGTCTTAGTGAAATATGCATATGGATCCTGCCAATCTACACTCCTGCTTGAGGGTGACTTTTCTCATTTTCCTTTTCGTGAAGGTACCTTGTTCCTGGTGAGGAGTTTTAACTGGAAAATCACCTTAACATCTGTGGTTCTTAACATACCACATGCGACTAAAATAGGCGAAGCAACATAGCACAGACATAATTAGTAAGTAGGTGCTGAAATGGTGAACATGATCAACATTTATCAGATTGACAATATTCAGATCTTTTTCCATCCACTCATGCCATGTATTCGCACTGTGTGGTCTAGCAGGACACCTTATTAACCTCCTCAGCCTTCTCATTTTACTCAATTTGTATCCCAACATATGGAGTTTAGGATGAGATTCTTGATGGTTACCAAGCTATTATTTATTTTATTTGCCCCTCCTTATAGTTATGTTGCCTGAAAAGATACAATTGGCTACAAATAATAAACCTATGAAAAGAAAAGATAGTTTATATAATCCCACAATTAATGTAAAATTTACTGTAAAGGCAAGTCTTGAAAAAATGGGGTAGAAATGGATCAACACAGTTTAACATATTTTGCCTGGGATTGAATGCTGAAGGAATTACAGATATTTTGAAGGCAAAAGGACACACTTCTAGTTGTCAGTTTCTGAATTGTGTATAGATTCATTTCCATCAAAGGGCATGAGCCTGATTCATTTACCTGCATTAAAGTATGAATGTTAAGGCTATCTCAACGCCACAAAGTCTCCTCCCTCTGGAGCTCACTTCTATTGTATCAGTGACTCCATTCTGAAAGCTTGAAGTTCAAAAGAGCTATGGAGACCCACTTATTCTGCACAGCATTCAGGGGCCACACTTTCTTTTTGTACCTTGCTCCTTTCCCAAGAATACGATTGGATTTTGAAACGTTCGCTGGCAATGTTTGTGCGTTTGTTTTGTTTGTTTGTTTATTTATTTGCATGGCACACCCAACCCAGGGGTATCTGGGTGCCTTTTGTGAGCACTATATAAATAAACAAAAATTGTAAAAGAGCGCACACAACCTCTGAACGGTCTCCCGTAAGTGACTCATAGAAACCCGAAGTAATTTGATTGTTTGTGGTCTTCAGAAATTCTTAGAAAACACGCGTGGGGAGACTTCATTATGGAATGTCACATCAGATTGCCACTGGGTAACATTAGCCAACAAGAGCCCAGCAGGGGGGCTACAGTAGCTGGAAATGGCCTACCTCCATAGGCCCTCCATATGCAAAGGCCAAGACAAAGTAAAGAAGCTTAACATGGGCTTGTCATAGCCATTAACAGACTGGACAGCATGTCGCCATTTCCATTAGAAACAACGATGGGAAAACATGGGCGCTAATGCGTTTATTATAAAAACGTAAGTTCCACACCTGTGATATTTAACTCCTGTCTTCGTGATGATTCCGAAACTGAACATTGAAAATGGACTAGACGCATTCTCGGTGTGGTGCGGGATAAGTAAACATGGCATCAAACCTTATATTTTTTAATAAAAAAAAAAGAAGCCAAGCATGACAAAATAATAGGAGAAGGAGGAGGTGGCAGGAGCCAGAAGCAGGAATGGAACCATTTAATACAGCCTGTGTTCCATGCCATCTGATTAGCTGGCATCTCCTCCAAGGGAACATTTTCTGGAACACACAGAAAGAGGCACATCCAGTAAAGACGAGCGAAGGTGGCTGGAATGGACCCCGATCCATGATCCACAATCTCATGAACTGATGATGATGGGCTGCTGAGGGAGGGGGGCCTGGTGGAGGGGGAAAGTAATGATGCATTACGAGCAGATTTGGTGACGCCTTTGGGGTGGATTTCAAGCTGCATTTGACACATGCTTTGTTGAGCATTTTGGAAGCTGTTGTGGGACATTTAGGGGCGATTTCAGAGCTTTTGTGTGCAAGAGATTTGTTAATGTCCGTCGGCAACATTTCATGGTGATTCTTAGGATATTCTTAGGATTCTTAGCAAATCAACTTGAATTACAGAGGCATCAGAGCATACTAATATGGTGCCTGTATGTGAGAGTACACAGTGGCACTGTTTTACCAGTGAACCCTCATGGGATGAACCGGTTGTGCTTGGAAGGTTTATATGTGTTCTTGAGTGAACACACTTAAACCATCGCAGGCACCTATACGTGCAAGGGACAAAGCAAGCAGGCAAGCTTGTTGAGGATGTTGTTGCATGGGCACTGCAAACGGAAATGCATGTCCTTAATCAATTGGCAGATGCATCTAAATGAGGCTAAGCGGTGGGTGAGTGGTGAAGACAGGCTGAGCAATATTAGGCAGTAAAAACAAGGCGCCACAACATGGACCTGCTGCCTGGGCAGGGCAGCTCAGATCAAAGTGATTCCCCTTAAGCTCTTTTAAATATACATTGCCATTGTAATGAGACATGTACGTGTCTTTTGCTAACCAGCACTATATGTGAGTTTCCCCACACAAGCTCTGTGGAAGACTGAGAGATACAGCGCCGTCTCTGTCTGTCATAAGAGGTTTTGCCGCATTGCTTTGGACATCATGGGTCTTCTCCTGCCAATATACCAGCATCTTGTCCGCGTTTTCCTTTAGAACTGGAATGTCACAATGGTCGCTTGCAAGTGGAATGCACCACTGACACGTGTTTCCAATTTTCCGATACAGGCAAAAGTAAGTACATCAATACTTACGCTAAAACTTCAGAGACCAGTTGTATTGATTGCGTTAGGGGAGAGGTCACATGGTATATATGACATGCTCTTGATAACCGTGCATATTGAGGAAGTGTATTCTCTGTTTGATTTACACATGAGATTGACTCCACATAGTTTCCTCTGGCAGATGGCCCACCGAACTACGTGTAACTTTGCATAGTTATTGTAACAGGACACTTTTTAGAGGGTGTCCTCTCTCATGGTATGTGGGGCAAGCATATTGTAAGCCATTATTTAACCTATTGTTGCTTTGGGCCATATGAAACATGTATTGACCCTACCTCCCCCCCAGGCTCCCTGGACATTGTTTCTCATATCCCTGCTATAGATGTCATGACACAAGGGGTGCTAGCAGATTGCAGAATCCACTGCCATTTGATTATTAATTTCCCTCAACAGCGTGTCAAGGCAAGATTCATTCTCACTGCGACGATTATGAGACTAGTTTTATACCTGTTGCTAAATTGAGTTCAAGTTGCAAGAACAGCTCTGCAGCATACATGAAGTGCTGGTGAAGTTCACACGTGTCACACGTGAATGGCGATGCACGCTGGAACCTGTTTGCTCCACATCTGATGTCTTGGCTCAAAGTAGCATCCTCTGGCAAATAGTCAAAATATATAATTCAGGGAAGCATTGCTGCTTTGCATTATCTTCTTATCACCGGCCTCTACCTTTTCCACTTTTCATTGATTCGAGACTGCAGAGAAGATAGTATAAAAATCGTATCAAAGCTGGACTGCAATTCACCATGTTGAATTCAAGAGGGGGTGACGATGGAGGGTCAAGACCGCAATCACTGTCTATTCATCACAGTGTCCATTTGCTGAGTCCGGGACAGAACCATCACACGTTACAATGGCTTTTTTCTGCATCGCTAGCTATGGTGAAGCACTCATCCACTTTTCTTGCCAGTATTCTCAAGGCCACTTGATCAATCTCCATTCAGAACTTCACCAGGCTTTATTCCATTCACTTTTGACCAGTTCCCGCCCACTCATAAAATAATAATTTTGAGATAGTGCAACAAGTCCTCTGTGTCCTTCCTCTAAGAGACCTGAGAGTATTATTATTTAAATATATTTATACCCAGTACTTTTCTTCTGAAGAAATACAGTTATGTGTGGTGTGGTTTTGCATTGTTGTACCTAAATATTGATTGTATTTATACTGTGCATTCTTACAATTGGAAATGCATTTATTGATGCTGTATTTGTTGGTTCTATGTGATTATGTCAAAAATAATTTTTAATGGTCATTTTTAATGAAAAAAACTGATTTTCTTTTCCTATTTGAGGGTTCCGCCTCCAAACCCCACGTTTCCCTATGTGGTTAAGACCACCCCAAACCCCTGCCCACCTGTTTTATCCCCTTACCACACCCCCATCTATGTTTCCACAAAAACGAGGTGTTTTTTCACAGTTTTTAAATTATAAATTCCCTCGCTGTAATTGTTTTCTCTGTAATCACGGGATACCATATTTGTTTTATGAATTATGTGATTGTATGTGTTTCTGCTTTTATGGGCGCCCTGGTAATACCGAATTCAAACATTTGACTGACTGATGGTGAAGGGTTGCTATCCCGGAAGGTTAGGTGAGCCCTTGCTTTTTTTACTTTTATTAATAAGACAACTATGCAAATAATCCATCCCAGAAAGGGAGTTGAGCTAGTCAGATCCCCTTTTCATAAAACTCCATGCCAAAAGCATAGTATGTCCCTGTGCCCATCTGATCTACACCACGTACTGTTAACATAGGCCCAAATACACCAATACAAACTAAATAAAGGAGTAACTCCAAGTGCATGAGAAAACCCAGCTTTATTCCAATAGAAACAGCCGCTGGGAGAGTGTACAAAGGACAATCTCAAAATGGCATTTGGAACAAGGTTTTAACCATGGAAAACATCATAGCTGATGTCATAGTTAGAAACCATACAAACCTCGGTGCTCTGACTGAATTAGTGAACTATAGCAAATATAGTTATCTATAGGTGAACCTTTTACTATTGGTTCTTCTACAAATAATAACTACTCCTAGGCTTATCCTTCTACAAATGATACATTTCAAACTAACATGCTATTGGTTGGTATTTTGGCACTCTACTCAGGAGTCGATAAGAAAAAACAGGGTTTGAAGAGCCACTGTTCTACCACACAGAGCACTTCTATGCGCCACCACTCAATGCCGTAGCTTCCAGGATCTATGTGATCCTACGTGCACAGATTGAGCCTGATCAACTCACTTCTACATTTGATACCGGGCATGACTGCTTCGGCCCACCAAGAACTGAATCCAGGTACTGTTGACTCTGAACTGCCCCTCTGTCCACTTGGACCCCAGAGAGTGCTTGGGTCACGATCACTCCTGTTTTTAACAAGACATCCTTTTCATAGTGGCACCTTATCTCCCACCGCTGGGACTACGCTCATAGTGCTGATTTCTCTAGTCATTTACATCTTCTCTGTTTTTCCTTTGGGGTTGGTTTTTGTGTAATAATCTCCAATCGTTCTATGAATAGAATGTGTGCTTAATTAAAGTGTTTATTTTTTTATAGAACCTTTCATTGACATTCCATACTGTGTTGTTTGGATCACTACTGGTTCACCTTCACACCCCTCTTAAGAGCATAGCCTTCCCAAGGCCCACGTTACCACAAAAGAGGAAGGAGGTATTTGTGTTAATGGTCCCTGTTTTACCTTGATTGAATTATGTTTTGGTTTGTAGAAGTGTAAGGTCTGAGTGGGAAATTTTACCCAGACTCATCCTTGTGCTCCTGCGAGGCAGAATGCAATTCATCACACCACATCCTGTTTACCAACATTGATGTGATGTATTGTGTGTTCCTTCCTGTTAAGTATCCACCCACTACATTTCTCTGGCTTCCTTGAATGGAGTGCATTTGTGTTAGTGTTTTCTAGTATATTTGCTGTGTTTAATTAAAGTTTATATATTTGTATAGAACCTTGATTGGACCTTCCTTTGTTTTGTTCTGTTAACTAATGCTGCTTTAGTTGCTACTGTCTCATATTCACATACCTCTTACAGGTATATCCTGCACTTAGCCCACATTACCACAAACGGTGATAGCGTTATATCTCTTATCTGTGCCTTTTTCTCCCTTAAAATTGGGATTATTTTTGTTTTGTAGAAGTGTGAGGGTGGAGTAAGCAGTCCAGCCACTACACCTCCTTCTACTCCTGCGGGGCAGTTGTCAATTTGCAACACTGACTGACTGTATTAATGGACCTCTGCATGTGTGAACTGCTCTCGATTGGTCTCACGTCCACTTTGACATATGCACTGTGCTTCCAAAACACTTAAAGGTTATAACCTTTTCTTTGGCCGAGTTTAAAAATATATGAATTGGGAGAGTTCGAAAGGATTTGAGAATTGAGATCAGATTTTCTAGGTACTCTGCATCTCTCTGACCGGTGAAATGTGTCATCATTTTGAAAGATAATGATCTTTTTAAAAAAAAAAAACTAATAACAAATAGCTCTGGAGTACCTTGGACCTTTTTTTTATCAAGAAGGCTAGGATTTTCTTGAATCTTTTTCCTGTATGACGTTGTGCAGATTAGTACAAATGTATTTTATGTATATCTTTCCACTTACTTTTGAACATATTTCTGACTTGTTTTGTCACCGCTGTTTGATTGCAAAGGGACAGAAGCAATAGGTAATCTGGAAGTAATCATTAAAGATAGGGATGAGTTTTCCACACCTGAACCATATGACAGACAACAAATTCTATATGACTCAACACAATCTATGAGGTGCCCGAGCAAAATATGGTGTACTAAACTAATTTGAATAAGTGCATTGAAATATTTTTGAAGTTTGATAAGAGTATGCGAAGTGCAGGTGTCTATACAACGTGCATCTTTTCTCATGTTTTGGGCTATAACTCTCATTATCCTTCAACCTTGAATATGCTGGCTAGGGCTGAGGGCTATTGCAGCACATTTAAAGAGCCAATGGTTACCGACCCCTGGCCTATAAGTTAAAACACCTAGGTTATCAATCCTATCATATTCCAATGATATTGTGGAAAATTAAAATGCGGAACTGCTTGGTGAAATCATGGATCCAAGCCCACAGCACCTCGGTCATTTGCATCCTGTAGTGACCTTGCTACTGGCAACCCTGCCAGCTACCAGGTACAGCTAAGCAGTAGAATGAGCCCTACCAGCTCTAAGTGTCATTGCTTGTGAGAATTGTATAATACATTATTCCTTAGTTTCCTCCACATGGAAGCGCTGTAAAACGATGGGTAATACGCACTGCTCCGTCTGTTTTAGCAGCATATTGTGATGCCATGAGATGAGCGGGCTTAGCACATACAAACAGTAGTGCACATGCCTTCTTCTGGGTTCATACAAACAGTAGTGCACATGTCTTCTTCTGGGTTAGCGACTTCAAAGTGTCTGCTTTGTTTGTGTTGACATCAAGGGCCTGATTCATGGTATTTTCTGTACGGTTCAAAGTGACTTTGCACTGCCGACACAAACCCTGATTCATGGAACTCTGCAAAGTGTATTTTTGCAGTGCAAAGCCAGTGCAAATTCAGCACATAGTCATTTTTTTCAGTACAAAATCCCAATAATCTGGGTTTAAGGGTGAACTGCATGCTTCTGGGATAAGAAATTTCCAAATTACAAAATCTATCAATTAGACCCTGTGGTAAACTGGAACCTGGATCCCTTCAGACAGTCAGTACTTGGAGACTTTGTTTCCCTTAGTCTTTCACTTTGTTGCAAGTTCTTGCAAGTTCTTAGCAACATTTTATCAGTGCACGATGTGCCTTCAAGTAGAGTGTGCCCAGGACAGAGCAGGTGGTAGTAGTTACTTTTAAAGCATGTTTGACTCCTTTCTAAGGTCTTTTACCACGTTTGGCCCAGGACTGTGTCCAGTGCCTAAAGTGGCCATGCCACGAGGTCCTTTGTTATCTCCTTTGGCCATTTTGTCCCTTCGCCTTTCCCAGATTGAGCCGACCAGAGAAATTCCTTATTTGGTCATGCAGACCCCGCGCAAACCAAAGCTTTCACAGGCTTCTGCATGCCTTCTGTGTGTGCGCCCAGGATGTGGGCTGGAGCTGTCTAGTTCCAATACACATCCTGGGTGCCAGGATGTCTGGTGTGCTGGGAATGACTGGGACCACTGTGGTTTGGGATTGGTCCACGTCTGGGATGGTTGAATGTGAGCAGAACTCCTATTGGATTCACTTCGTTTTGGCACAAAGAAGATTCTGGAAAAGAGAAGGCACTCTAAACCTATTCCAGGTCGATCATCTGAGTTCACATCATGCTTAGTACAGGAGCCACGTATCCTGAACTGAAGAAGCAGATCTGTGGAACTGCTGGTCACCCACTGGAAGATTTGGCACCCTGACCCCACTGTTGTCCCGTCGGAGCCTCTGTTTCTCATTGATTACAGAAGGCCTGCAAGGACGCTTCAACCTGTTGGAGTAATGGGACTAACTACACTCGGTACCTCCTGCTTAACCTGCAAATGAGCCTGCTCACAAGTGTTCCTGGACCGCCCAGTGAACTGACCAGCTCAGACGGGACCTTTGCCTTGGAATCGCTGTCTTCTTGAATTTCGACCTGAGAGTTGGGAACCTGTAAGATCTTGGTAGAAGGTACTCTCTCTCAGAGTTTCGTGCATCTAGCATTTCTATGTCTGGAATTAGGAGAGATCGCCTGAACCTGAGCATATGCGGTACCCATCTCACGGCTGTGGTGACTACCTTTGTGGGTGATTTGCTGCTGTGCCCCCCTGTGCCCTAAGACAAACTGCAGTGGAACTGGCCCGATCCTTTCACCAGAAGCTGAAAAATTGCCACTGTCCCTCCACAGACTGAGGTTCTGGAACACAGCCACAGAAAGCAAACTGGAATGACTGGCAAAGTTTGGTCTGGAGTGTGTCGAGGGTCGATGAGTACTTGCATCACTTACCAGTGGCCCCTGGCGCATCCATAGACTTTTACTCATCAGTGTCCCCTGAGGGCCACTCTACTTTATTTAGGTAGCCCGTGCTACCAAGCTATAACTGATTCTTGGAAATCACTCTGCCCTCTTGTGGGGATTCTCCTTGAATAGTGGGACGTTATTCTTCATCACCTCACCCACCTTCCTGAGCCACTACAGCCCTTAGAATTAGACCCGTTTTGAACTTAACCACATGATCAAGTGCTCCGGCACTGAATGTACTTTTGAGCACAAGGCTCCACACTTCTTAGGGACTGGACTGCCTATTAGTTGGGGTTTAAGTTGTTGAAGGACTGCCTAAAGTATATTTGCTCTGTATGACCCCTTTCTGTTGCAGGTTGTGGATCTCTACTTGTTGAATGTTACTTTAGGCCTAGTCTTGACCGCCGCCAATGCTACCTTGATTGGTCTGTCCTGTCCAGAATGTTACCCTGTTCCAAGAAACTAGGCTGGCCTTCTGAACCTCTGTCCACCAGGTCAGAGATCAGAAATCCATCTTTTCAGAAGTATGGTGCCCTTTCCAAACAGAGCCACACACACGCACCCTCTTAGCTGCAGCCCCTAGGTCAGCCACCGATGAAACCAGGCAGGCTGGCATTGCAAAAGTAATACAAAATCAGCACATCAGCCACAACAGTAGCAGATCACGTTTACCAACATTGCGGTCAAATACAAATTAGCACACAAAAAAAGCAGAGCTATCTAATAGGTCCTCAATACATTTTTCCTTGCACAGCCCATCAACCCTTCTACTCCCCCCGAACATCAACTCCCCCATACAAAATAGGAGCTGTGGTACTTGTATGGGACCTACATAGGTTTGGTAGAATTATCAACACTTTCGCCCAGCGACAGATACAAATAGCAAAGCTGTCATTTTCCCACTAAGCTATAATTTCCATGGTTGCTTTGGACCAGACATTCTGTCACTAGGACAGATTGCTGGTAGTGCACCAGCAACAATGTAGCCCTGAGGTGACTCTTAGTCACTTTAATGTTAGTGGCTCTGTTAGATGTGCAGCCTTTTGACCGAAATGGCCTACTATACTGTCACATTACAGGTAGAATGGTTTTTCCCTGCATTTTTAAACCCACAATAATGTCGATGGTGTTTGATAAAAATCAATGGCAGGCATGCATTGAGACAGAGATAAACCCTGCACCATTTTAAATGCAATGTACCAGCATCAACATTCTGCTGAAAGAACTCCTATTTAAGTGCATACTCAAAATCCTGTCCACAACATCCTATGCATCTCCATGTAGGGATAGGAAGAACACTTCAGACTTGGAATTCCGCCTATTTTTATGTTGCCATTGCTCTAAAAGGATGCCGATGTTGTTGGTAATTGTTTACAAAGCATGCCCAAGTTGCCTCGTAACTGAGTAAGTGAAAAGTACAGAAATGGACACCAGAAAAAAAGACAAGACACAAATGAACTGTTTAAGGTGCAGAATGATCTCTTTCCGACCAAATAAGACAATCAGTGCATGTTCCTCGCGAGCCTGCAGACAGCCTGCAGCAAGATGCCGCAGTGGGGGAAATGGAGGCAGCAGCAACCGAATAGCAACGTCCCCCGGGACTCCCCAGAATCCTGGTGCAGTCCTGGCTGGCTGCATCTGAAAACTGTGCTAGGGCTTAATAGGGCAAGAGAGTGAACACTGAGCAAGCTTTATGCTCCTCTCTGCAGGGCCAAGGCTGAGACAGTGATTTCAGAAGCATAATAGTCTACATAAAAGAAAACAAAGCTTCGCATTATAGGCTGCGCAACAGACAAATTGAAAAATTAAATCATGGATGTGTGTTGCAGTGCGCTGACATTTAAAATGCTGTGTCTTGTTCAACAAAGCCTATTTAAGTTAGTTTTTGTTCCAGCAAGTGGTATTTGCAGAGCAATAATGACATTAAAGTGATGGACTGTAGTTTTTAGATGCACACAGAAAAGGGAGCCCTTTGCTTAACACATTTTATCCACTAGGGCTTAAGGGAAACTTGTGGTTTGCAGGGAGTCAAGATTTTTCAAATATACTCGTAGGAAGTTCTACTTCATGGGTTCATCTGTGGTGTGACATTGTACCAGGATCGCGGTAAGGACAGGAGATGAAAATGTATTAAAAAACACAACATTGCAGTTGTCAAACTAATGAAACAATCTCTGGAGAGGTGAGGGATGATGAGGATGGGATGGGACATGGCCATAAAAAGCCAAAAAACTGTTGTTTTTTCATCTTCGAAGTCCTTGAACAGTCCCGATGTTCGGGAGGCAGCCCTGTGATGTTCTCGAACATCACAGAGGGTCAGGGATATCCATGCATATTTCTGCTTTATATGGTTGGTGAAAAGCAGTTTTTGGATGGCTTATAACTTTGACGCCACTCAATGAAACTGCATAAAGTCTTGCAATGTCACGTTGGACCTGACCCTGAATGATTCTGCAAAGTGTGGTGCTGTTTTGTCAAGAGGGAGCAAAATTAGAAGAGGGGGTCCCAAAATATTTGAAATGCTTTTAAAATTGTGCCGTTTGATGAATTTGCACAAAGGTTTGCAAAAAAACAGTTTAGACCCAGATTTGATTGTTTTTGCACAGTTTGGTGGCATTGGGCCTCATTACAACCTTTGTGCTAAGTGCACCAACTTTACCTCCATGGTGTAAACGCCGTTTACACCATGGTGGATGGCGGATTTACCGCCCCATTCCAAGGTGAGTGGGGCGGTAAATCCCCATTTCCCATTTTCCCTTCCCCATTCCCATTTTTGCCCCATAGGGCATAATGGGAGTGGGGAAGGCGCTAATTACGCCGCCGTAAATTACGGCGGTGTAATTAGCACCATGGCAGGTTAGCGCCATGGATTTTAACGCCTGCTAAAAGCAGGCGTTAAAATCAGAATCAGGCGTTAAGGGTTAACGGTGGCGTTAACCCTTAACGCCTGAGTTGTAATGAGGCCCATTATGTCAAAAGGGGACAAAATTAGAGCAGGGCCTCAACATTTTTATATGGCTTATAACTTTGTTGACATTTGACGAACCTGCAGAAATGTTAGCAGAGAAATTATAGACTCAACCTTAAATGTATTTGGTCAAGATATGGCTAAGTTATATGACTCTTTTTTTTGTACATACATTTTGACACCTTGCAAAAAACTAGAACATGGATGGATTTGCAGCAAATCTTTGCAAGGAGCATTGAAAAGGACTTGAACGCATGGTTTCGCATAGGTGTCCGTGGTTTGTTTTTTGACAAGTGTTATAGCATAGGTACAACAAATAGTGATATATTAGGACAATCAGGATAGTAGCTATGACCTCGAGGGACTGGGCATGGGGTTAAAGTGGTGATGACCACCAGTGACCATCTCCGTGGTAACGTTTTTCGAAATCGGGATAGGTTTGAATGGGAAAACAAATGGAGCTCATGGCTACAGGCTGAAGTGCTGGATGGGATTGCAGCAAATATGTACTAGGAGGATGAGCAAGAACTGCAAAGCAAGGTTATACAAATGTGTCCTGTGTTTTAATTTTATGAAAGTGTTAAAATGTAATTACACAACACTGGTATATAACTATGGTGCCTGGGCAATGGGCCTGGCCCTTACCAAGGAGAAATGTGTACTGTAATGTGCTTAATGGGGTATACGGCATGGCTGAAGCCATAGGTTTGAATGAGAAAAAATACTCTGCTTGCAGTTACAGCCTGAAGTGGTGGACTCGATTACTACAAACGTGCGCGTCGAGCATCAGCAAGGAAATGAAATCTTGTTTTTGCAAATATGTCTTCTGTTTTATTTTTCCAAAGTGTCAGACTGTATGTAGAAAAACTACTGATATACATTTGGTGTTTGGGACGTGGGCCTAGCCCTCGGCAAACACAAATCTGTACTCTGATTTCCTTATTAGGGAATGCGGCATGGCTGAAGCCCATGCCCCATGGATTTGGAGACTGGTCATGGCTGCAAGCCATGCGCACTGGCCATTTGTCATATTATTAGGGTATTGTGGACACTGAGCTAGGATGCAGGGTAGGTACCGTGAAAAATAGGGGTGGTTTGGTGGGGCTGGGGTCATGGTTGTGCCTTATGCCATAGGCAATTCAACAATGATTTGCATCCCTAGCATGCGCTGCTGATAACGACAGACATAAGTATTGTTGCAAAAAATATGTTTCTTAAAGCAGGTATATAGTTCTTCCATATATATTAAAAGAGGAGTTTTAAATAAATGATATACAGTGATGTAACATCATGAAATATTTTCACTTATAAAAATGTATTATATTGACAGAAAAAACGTTGTTATATTGTCGTTAATGTTAAGATGCACCCCACCCTTGGGCTCCCATGCCCCACCAGTTAGCCAGTGGCCTCCCACCGTGGCATCCCTTGGCACTTCCCTCCTGGGCTCCCATGAGCACTTGCCCATCCATACTGCTCCTTCTATTTATGCACTGCTCTCACTGCACAATGCATACATTCATTTATAGGAGCACTGTGTACAATTATTTTGTATACGTAAGGGAAATGCAGATGCAAAAGATTTGTAGAACATTGCTCAGTGGCCGTTGGTGTGTAGTTGTATTTGTATTTTATTATGTTTTATATAATGCTTATGTCCAAAGCGCTGTACAATTTCAGATAATAAAACGGTACAATAATAATGGTAGGTGTACATTAGGTCATCAGCGCTGGTAGCAAAAAACCAGGCAGAATGTAAAAGATGAGATTTCAAAGAAGAACAGAAGGTACAGTTGTCAGTGATAGGACAAATATCCACAGGGAGGGTATTCCAATGAAGGGTGTAAAGAAGCTGAAAGGAGCGAAAGCGGGACTGGGCACAAGGTGGACGTGGAAAATTTAGTCTTAAAAGACTAGAGGAATGCAAAGGGGCGAAATCGATAGTAAAAGGAAAGAAGAGAGACAAGATAGTCAGGAGCAAGCTGATGAATGTTTTAAAAATGGAATTTAAGCTGAGAATGGAATGATAGGCAACCAAGTGAAGCTACCAAAGAGGAGATGGAGTCACAATAGGAAAGAAGGCAAAGTACACGAACAGAAGAATTATAGATTGATTTCAAGAGAGTGAGACGAGAACTTGGGAGACCAAAGAGAGTGTTGGAACAGGAAAAATGTTGTGAAAAAATTAAAGAAGATATAAGAAGTTTAGTGGCCTGAAAGGTAAGAAAGGAGCAAACTTTACAAATATTATAAAGGTGAAAACAGCAAGAGTGAGAGGTGAGAGGAATGTGGTGATCAAAAGAAAGATTAGAATCGAGATATAGACCACGATTTCGAGCTGTGCGAGCTGTGGGAGAGATAGTAAGACTAGCAGGTTGAAACAATATAGAGGGATGTGGTGGGTGAATTGGGATAGTATTGGCAAGGAAGAATAACATAACACTTCAGTCTTCCCTGCATTCACAATAAGGAAATGAGAAGCCTTCCAGGATTTGATGGCAGAGAGACAAGCTGTGATGGTATGATGACTTTCGTGAGTAAAAGAAGAGAAGGATATAAAAAGTTGTGTGTCGTCTGCATGAAAGTGATGAGAGAGACCAAAGGAAGAGATTATAGTTGAGAGCTCGGAAGTATAGAGAGAGAAAATAAATGGAGCTAGAACTGACCCTTGGGAACGCCGTGCTCAAGGGGAAGAGGTGGGGAGTTCTGACCAACCCAGGAGACAGTAAAAGTTTGGTTCAAAAGATAAGAACAGAACCAGGAGAGAACAGAACCCCTAAGACCAAAAGAAGAAAGAGATTCCAAAAGCGGAGAGTGATCCACAGTGTCAAAAGCGGCACATAGATCAAGTAGAATAAGAAAAGAGGAGTGTTTGGAATAACGGTTTCAGTAGAATGACGGGGACGAAAACCAGACTGAAAACAAGGAAGAAGTGATAGATCTGTGACAAAGGATTTGTGTAGAAGCTTAATATGTTCATAGAGTTATATGTAGAGTTTTTGAATGTGGGTGGTGGATGAATGTGTGACTGTTCGAAAGCAGGCTTTATGGGAGTGTTATAAATATAAAATTCAAAAGGGTAGAAGGGCTATCATGTGCGATGGTGTGCATGTGCCACCCTGGTATTTTAATGATCCGTGGCCTGGAAAGGGGACTGCAGAGACCGCTGATAGTTATAAAGCTCCATCGATAGTGGTCCTTATTGTATGCTAGAGAAAGGTATTTGGGACAGAAAATTGTTTCTGTCCTTTTATATTTTTCTCTAGTATACAATTGCCCATTATTTCCATTAGCATAATACAACATGCTAATGGAAATGTTGGAGAATCGTATTGAATCTAACTACTTTACTGGAAAATGTAAAATAGATGGAGTTTATAAGATCATTTCTTTAGTAACTATTTTTTAACTGTGAAAGGTGGTTCCTAAAGAAACCTTTTTTGGGGGTGTTTTTTGATTTTGTATTTTTCTTTTGGCAGGAGAGGCCAGGAAGTAAGGCGGGGAGGGAAATGAGGGAAAGGGCCCCGGTGAAAGATAGAGAGTGGCAGGTGGACAGGGGAAGATGTAGTGTGATGCTTAAATCTCAAGGGAAGGGGCAGTGTTTCTCAAGTTCCTTGATTGCAGCCTTAACATCTCTTTGAAACTGCTACCCCCTGCAGAGTGGTGTGTTGCAGTATATACAGAGTACTGTTGTCTTGTAAAGGTAGGGATCAACAGCCTCTGTCATGGCTTGCAAGGTAGATGGGTAGATGGTGGGATCTTCTGCCCCACAGGAGTAGCCTGTGTGGTGCCAATATTGGTTGAGGAAGACGAAGGAGATGAAGACAGCCTACTACTTCCTGAAAAAAGAACAGCCTCTCTCAGAGCATCCCGGTGGTTGGATTTGGTATGGTGTTGCATGGATGTCGTTCAGTCGGAGCACTGCCCAGGTTGTCTGTGACTGAGCTGACTGCTCATTTCATCCAGGCTCTATCCAAGACAAGCAGTCGCCGTCTTGAACTCCCCGGACAACATATGCTGCTGTTTTTGATTGGCTCAAGTAAACTAAACCCATTCCAGACTGCCTGTGAAGTCTGCCTTTCCTAAACTGCATCCAGCTGGTGTACTCTTTCAACAGCAAGACAGAGCACCGGCACTGGTCATTTGTTTGGCCCCAGAATTGTTTTTGAGACCTTCGCTAGCCACCGCTAGAACCCTAACAATCCGGGAAGACAGCACCACAGATCCCCTCTGTCCCCAACATATACACAGGGGAGAAACTAACCCTACTACATCACTCTTGTCCTGAGGAAGGCTTCAACTACCGATGCCCATTTGGCGCGCTGAAACGTGTTATAGATGTGGGTGGTTCCCTACCTGTCTTGGAACCTTTTTGGGAACGTATTTACGATCTCCACCTACACATCGGCCGATAACTACAATAATTGCTTGATTGACTAATATCTTTCTGTACTTATCAGGGTAATTTTTCAAACACCCTGGTATTCTTGACCTTGTAGGAACAATTTGTTTCCTACTACAATCTTTTCTCAATTAAGCTGTTGAAATTTACCCTAACTGCTTTTAATGAATACATTTCGTTTTGTGAGTGTATATACATATTGTGTATGCTTTGTTGAATGCTGTTCTCCCCTCTTCTTTAATTCCTTCTATTTTCTTCAAGTTTTTTATGTACATTTTGTTAAAGTGATTTGATTCTAAGATGTGCTTAGTTTATTAAATTTCCATACTCTATGACTTCTTCTTGGGTTTTTCTCATGTGACTTTTGTTAGCACATTCCTTTTGCATTATTCTGGAGATATAATTGAAATAATTAACAGAAATCAGGACTGTCCTCAGCGTGGGTACCTTAGTTGGTTTTGCTTTATAAGTATATTTTGCCCTTTCTCACGCTTGCACAAAGGGGCATCCCTATTGTTCGTACAAATACAATGTTGCAATGTGCATTTAACCTTTGTAGCCTTTGCCTTCGGTACATCTCCAATGGTGGTAAAAAAGACTGCCACACCCATGATTCTCTCTGGGTGCTGAAGGTTGGCCTTTTCACTATCTCATCTTCCTGGTCCTCTTGATTGTTTTCTGCATGATTGTGCTTTTTGCGTTGTGGAGGCCCTCCAGGTGGTGGTGGTGGTGATGGCTCCTGAGGAGGATGGATGGGCATGGCTGATGCCATTTTGGTAGTTAAATAGCATTTGTGCTAATATTGTTCCAAGAATGTGCTCGATCCTGGATTGCAGATGAAAAATCAGTAAGAATAGTTTGAAGTGCTGTACAAGCGTAAACTTTCAACTTGAAACTTCCTAGATCAGCTGAAAATGCAGTTTCAAACTGTTCGCAAAGCACGGACCTGCTCGCAAAGTGCTGAACCGTTCGCAAATATGTCAACACACCGTGAGCGCCTATGGTCAAGTGGCACTGTCCGAACAGTCCGCAGTGACGGCAGATGTCCACGAACTTTTGCAAACAGGATACTGTGCTAAAAAGTTTCAGAAAGTTAATACAAGTATTTAAAATGTTGCTAGGAGGTGGCGAATGGCACCATTTATACTTGCAACTTTCTAAATTGGCTGAAAATGCTAATATACTGGGGTACGTATGATATTAGGAAGTTGTAGTAAATTAGGGTGCACTGGTAAAAACCTTTGAAATTCAGTGACAAAACTTTGTTAAATGGATTTATGGTTACAAGTAAAACCGAAAACCCCCAGAAATGTGCCAGTTATGGTAAGCTAAGTACGTACCACCACTGTGCACTGTTAACACTAACACCCAGGATATAAAAGATGACCTCACAAATGTAATTGATGACATCACATATGAAATACATTTTGATGAAAAGGCCCTACAAGGGGTTGTGTTTATAATGTTGGTACCAAGATGTCTGGGGTGATCGGGAGACCTATCATGAACTACTTAATGTATTAAACAATGTACTCATCTAAAGAAAACATTATATTGCAGTGTTGTTGTTAATACAGGAAGCTAATCATACATACAGAAAAACAATGGCTGCAGCATGCACCATAGAAGTACAATATGTTTAATTTGGTAATTTTGCATAGTAAAATAATGAATGCTACCTTATCAAAGTTTTGAGTTAATGTTAAACATGCTTAGCTTACCATAACTGGCAAATTTTAGATTTGACTTGCAACCATAACGTCACTTTAATAAGGTCTTTACACTGAATATATATACACTAACAAAAACATTGTCAAAGGGACGTTATGGTTAAGTTGCACACGTAAAAACCTATGCAATTCAAATGACAAACGTTGTTACAGGGACGTTATGGTTACAGGTAAAACCGAGAAAAAAACCCGAAATTCGCAGTTATGCAAGCTAAGCCACCATAACTCACACCACCAGTGTGCACTGCAAGGACTAACACCTATGTCATCAAAAATGCCATCATAAATCTCATATCTCATTGATAACATCACTGATGACATCACATGTGCATTTAGTTTTCATGGAAAGCCTCCACAAGGGATTGTTATTGTAAGGCGGCAGAAAACTATCAAAGATCATTGGAAGAACTATCATGAGAGAAGTAGTTCATTGCACAATGCATTGCTATACACACTATTGTATCACAGACTTCCTTGCAGTACATGAACCAACTCATGTGGACATGTAGCCATTGTCTGCATCATGCCCCATAGAAGTGTAATCTTGAAAATCTTGCCATGTTACATAGGGAAATTATGAATGCTTTTGTTTTAGAGTTTTGGGTACTGTGAAACAGGTAAAAGGTAGCTATCATTGCCTTAATAACTACATAATTGCACTACTGCACAGAAAACATAAAGACACCACAATGCATACTAATGTGAGCATAAACAGGGAAATAAAGTAAGCAAACAAGGAGCAGTATTACCAGAAAGTGATCATAGCATAACTGATTACCTTCATGCACAGAAATGATTGCTGTGTGTTACGCTTTCTTCTTCCCCTATATGTATATATATCATATGATGTGAGTGAACCCTGAGGAAAGTAGTGCAAGAACATATGAGAAGGGTACCATACACAAAGATAGAACCTTTTGAATTGTTACTTCCGGACTGTTAGTGAAGAAAAGCACCTGGCCTACATATGTCAGTGAACAAAAAAGGGGCAGCCGCAGATGTGATGTCATCAGTGATGTCATCAATGAGATTTGTGATGGCATGTTTGATGTCATGGGTGTTAGTCCTTGCAGTGCACACTGGTGGCGCGAGTAATGGTTTCTTAGCTTACCATAACTGGGGAATTTCGGGGCAGTTTCAGTTTTACCTGTAACCATAACCTCCTGGAAAAAATGTTTGTCAATTGAATTGCATACGTTTTTAATAGTGCAACTTAACCATAACGTCCCTTTAACAAAGTTTTTCTTAGTGATTTTCATAGGTTTTTATTAGGGCACTATAACCAGAATGTTGCTTTAGCATAGTGTTTCTGTAAAGATAATAGCTGTTTGGTACTGCAACGGAACCATAACGTCCTGTTGACAATGTTTTTTTACTGATTCCTTGGCTGCCCTCATGATAAAGGTGTGGAAAGGCCAAATTGTCTCGTGTGTATCCATTTGCGCTACCCCTTCCTTTTCCGAATAGTGTTGGTGTATTTTAGCAATTACAGATGTACATGGTAAATGTTGGTCGGTGTTTGAGTAGTTTCTCTTTTTGTGTTAACATTGCATGGTGAATCTGTGCCGCACAGTACTGGCCGAGATGACTAAAGATGAGCAATATGGACGTTTCCTAGGGAGACTGCACCTGGTCAGTGTATGTGCAATCACACTGCAAGTATCCATACAAATCCATTAGTAGCCGCATGTCCGCATCTTCTAATGTACTGTTAAATAGTTGTGGAAGCGTACATGTATCCATTCGACACCTATACCCATGCATAGGCCATCCACTGTGTGCTGGTAACACCCCCCTGTCGCCAGCCCTCCGGATTCATACGGTAGGCTACCGCATTTCAAGTACTCCTGCCGACTACATGGGTGGCTCTGCAAACCTACCAATGTGTGGCTAAAGCATGCCTGACTATATGATGCCCACTGGTAAACAAGGAACAGCAACCTGCAGTGTAACATGGGCATAGTAAATGTCACATTAATTTGATTAATGTGATGCTTGCCTTTCCATGACCCGTGAAACAGACACATCGCGTCTGCACTGAGCAGTGTGACGGAAAGTGTTAAGCGGTCGCCTGCGCATCATACAGTTGAACTTAACATGTAAATGCAGGTGGGACAGTTTGTAGTGAGTCTGCAAAATGGCAAAGCTGGTGCGGCTTGGTCACGCACATCCTAGTGCATGCAAAGGCAAATAAGCAAACAGCAGAAGGTGCAGAGTGCAAACAATGTTAGTGGTGGTTAGAAAAGTACTGTAGCTGCATGGATCTCACAAAATAAATGGCTTCCTGCTCCACGTAATGAAGCTGTGTTTCGCGTTGTTGTAAACATTCTTGTATTCCAGAATGTATGAATCTACGTAAATGCTACTCCTAAGGCTAATGGCGTAGCATGAAGTGTTTGTACTGCATATGACGACAACTGAAATGAAAGCATAAGGGACCAGAAGACAGTCTACCTCCCTTCCAACAATTACATAGGGTAATTTCATGAAAAGCATTTCCCACATCTGCTGCAGGCAACAAGAGGGGCACTCATGTAGGGCAGCAGAGCTCTAAAACATCCTTGCAGACCATATGCCGTGCTACAGACCCTTACCCGGCAAAGGGCATTGTATTGTACATGTACTGCAACATGCTACTCTACAGAGGGTGGGTACATCAAAGTGCGTGGGAAGAGTCCTTCCGGGAGCATGACAATGACTGGTGCCTACATAGGTGAGGGCCACCCAATAATTCTGTATCTCGGCACGTCCCCTAGGGTATCCATGCAGGTGCTGCTCCTTCTGTACCGGGCCTTTCCTGTCGTTCCTTCTTTGGTGTGTGTCAGAAGACCATAATAAATAGAATTGAACTGGGAAAGGAAAAAAGGGAAATTAAGGAAGCACCTTTTAGAGATGAACAATGGAATTGCCAATGAATTGATGTAAGGCTGAAAGTGTGGCACTGTGTAAAAAACTTAAGTTGAATTGGTTGGAAAGGGGGTCACTGTAGAAAAAGGTTTATTTACGTGTTGCACAGCATTTTGAAGAGTGTCAGTGCGCAACACTTACTACAAAATTTTTCACTACTTTCAAGAAGAGCACCAAGGCAATTTGGATGGGGTGTGCAGAAATCGGAATGACAGGCACACTAAAATGAACATTATAGCTGGGTAAAACTGTTTGTGCTGTGAAACGTCATATTCCCATGTGTGAAGTATGCCATTGGCACATGTCGTACAAAGGCACAAATACACTTTCTCGCAATGTACCGCACTTTCTCCATTTGTGGACCAAATAAAACATAACGCAGTCACATCACTGTCTGCATAATGTGCTAGAAAGTTATACAAGAGATCGGAAACAAACCCAGGACCTGTGGTGCCTCCTTCATCGCAAACGGCACTGAAACTTGTCTACCATGCTGTGCAATTTTGCCTCCACAATGAACAACAATAAAATCGGCGTGATTGCATGTTACCAAAGTATCACACAGACAAACCAAAATCAGTCTCGTCATTGTAGGTACTCCATAGCACTACAAATCCACATGATAGATTCCAAAATGAGCAGCCACTGCACAGTGTTTTCCATTCACTTTCAGTCAATGTATTTTGAACTCCCCTAAAACCTGCATGCTGTGTCTCATGAAACACAAAGCCATAACTGCACCCTCTGCATTTCTGTCCACAAATACACCATGTACCACAGTCTGTGAATACACACCACACCCAGAAACCTTATTGACCAATCCGGCAGCCTCTACAGGCCCATTTCTATGGCTGGCATCTGCAAAAGGGGCGTATGTAACACATGCCACCCTGCAACTATCATGATCGCTGACTTTTCGTGCTATGCGAGCGTGGGAGTGGGGAATAACATTCAAACAGGGTTGGGTATGTTGTTAGTTGTGGCGGCTCTTAAAAGAGTCTTTTTTATTGTATTTTATAGAAACACCTTTTTTTGCGGTTTTTATAATTTATTTTGTGTTTTCAACGTCAGCTCACATTCTTACGATAGGGTCTTCAGTGCAGCCTGTAGATTGTGAAACACAATGTCATGGCCACTGTTCGACAAAGACATGCCATTTTCTTTGAAAAGGTTTATATATTGAGTACCAATGTTCTCATTCTCACCAGAGAACATCGCAGCAGCACTCAAGAAGTCACACATGCTTCTGTTGATGAGACCCCTTCCGACCTCTGGCTGGTGACATGAATCATTGGAATACCACCACACTATTCTCATGGGGTAATCATGTGAAATGCACCTTGGCAGTGGGAAAAATGCATTGCACTGCTTTCATCATCTTCTTCAGTTGATAGTACAAACAGGAACAAGGCATGAAACCTAAAAAGAAGTCTCCAACCTGCACAATCACAACATGTACAGTTGCCAAAGAGGCCATGCATCAACATTCTAGAAGCACTCTGCCGAAACAGCATGGTTCGACACTGCACCACAAAGCGTCCACTCCCTCTAAACAGAAATCACCACAAAAGCCTTCTTGGAGGGCATATACAAACAGATCTTCCACAAAGGCATCACCCACAATGAAAACTGTGCATCTTGCAATGTTTGACAGCCACACTACACAAACTAATGGAAAAAATAATTTCGGCCCTTTCCTGTGGCACACACCCTATGCGCCTGATTGGACATTCCCCACAGTCCTATTTCCATTGGCCACCATGGTGAGAAGCGCAGAATATGGCACGTGCGTTTCCACAAGTACTGCAAGGGCCACGCCCTAGTGGTGCTGGAGGGGTCCTTCTCCCTATTGGTGCTCTTGCCTGTGATGCGCACCCAGAGCCCCTGATTGGCCAAAGGCCAAAGTCCCATTTCCATTGGCCAGCATGGTGAGAAGCGCAGAATGTGGCACGTGCCTTTCCCCAACTACCGCAATGGCCATGCCCCAGTGAAGCAGGAGAAGTCCTTCTCCATATTGGTGCTCTTGCCTGTGACGTACACCCTGAGCACCTGATTGGACAAAGGCCATACTCCCATTTCCATTGGCCAGCATGGTGAGAAACGCAGAATGTGGCACGTACGCTTCCCCAAGTACCTGAAGGGCTGCGGCACAGTAAAGGCAGAAGACTCCTTTTTTCGCTTTCCACTCCAGCCATGCATGCAAGACACTAGGCCCTCCCCACAGAAAACACACCATAGTACAGGGTATGGATAAATGCTCATGTCATGTGCACTTCACTCCCCATCTGCAATTCAGCCTTATCAGCTTTCACCCTGGGCACATATTTGCACGCATGGCTTCATAATGCTGTGTTGGGCGTGCGGAATGGTATGTAGTAGCCCGTGTACATTAGCCATAGTTTACGTGTGTGCTGCTGAGTACGACCTTTCATGCTGCAATATCTTACAGCACTCCCAAAAGCAAGGGGATTATAAGGGCCAAACCATAGGAAATGCACATGGTGGCATGTGGCTCCCTATTGTTCAACAGGAGCAATCATGTATACTGTATGCTAATGTACGCATACCAGCTCACCTCTGCTGCTGTACCAAGTCTACAATATCCTCCACAACCATTGTGTAAAGGTCACCAACTTCAAATGCATGCAGACACCATTGTACATGCTATGTTTAACTGCTCATGCCATGTGCACTGCACTCCCATGTTCAATGGAGGCTGTCAGCTTTCACCCTGGGCACATATTTGCATCCATGGCTGCATAACAGTCCATTGGGTGTGCTGAACGGTATGTAGGAAGCCGTTTATATTAGCCATAGGTTACATGTGTGTGGCTGAACACGTCCTTTCATGCGGAAATATTATAAAGCACTCCGTAAAGCAAGGGGATTATAAGGGGCAAACCTATGAAATACACATGGTGGCATGTGGCACACTATTGTACAACGGAGGCAATGGTGTACATCATATGCTAATTTATGCATAGCAGCTCTCTTCCGCTGGTCGACCAAGTTCACAAAGTCCTCCACAACCATTGTGTAAAAGTCATCAACTAGAAATGCATGCAGAGTGACAAATGCATAGCTGCAATAGGTTGTGGTGGCTGTTATAAAGGCCTAGGCTGTTGGGTGCAGGTGTGGTGAACGGTACGTAGGAGGCTGTGTGCATTGGCCATGTTTTACATGTGTGCTGCTGAGCATGTCCTTTCATGCTGCCATATCTTACAGCACTTCCTAAAGCAAGGGTCTTCTAAAGGGTTAACCATAGCAAACGCAAATGATGACATGTGGCTCCCTATTGTGAAACAGTAGCAATGATGTGCACCGTATCCTAATGTATGCATAGCAGCTCACTTCTGCTTCACTACCAAGTCTGCAATGTCCTCCACAACCATTGCGTACAAGTCACCAACCTGACATGCATGCAGACTGACAAGTGCATGACTGCATTACGTTATAGTGGCTGTCAAGAAGGCCAATCCTGCTGGGTGCATGGCCTATGGCCTACGGCCTTCGGCCATACACCCAACAGTCTAGGCCTTGCCCACACCCACCACAACATAACAAAGCCATGTAGGCATGTGCCACAAATCGGAAAGGCAACATAGGCACCAGCACTTAAACCCAACCTCCACACCCTAAAGCAGGCATGCATGCACACATGTTCCACTTAAGTAATGCACAAACGTACCACAGGGTTTAGCACCACTACCCACTTCCATTCAGAAACCACTGTAACAATGCCAACCAAACAACGCAATTGTCGCAACATTGGTCCTGCTCTCCATACTGCACTACATGCACACAAGCAGTACTGCATAGTGCACTGCAACACTTACTAATCCGTGCAATGCACACTACACAAGAACATGTAAGAACCAGTTGCACTGTAACCTCTTCCATATTTACACTATTACATTAGTGCACCCAGTGCACACAGTACAATGTTCTACCAATCACCATACCCCTGCAACCAACATTGTGTGCAATAAAGCGAAACCACATACACAAAGCGACAATGTGGCACTGACTTTCAACCAGTGGACATACCTTTTCAACCAGTGGACATACTTTTCTTTGCAAGGGCTGCAGCCATGCATTAAAGGGGGTACAGACTTACCACACACAGCACACCGTAGTACACCCTATCTGTAAATATGCATGTCTTGTGGAATGCACTCCCCTTCTACAAACGTGCCTGCCACTATTCATCAAAGAAAGACATCGTCACTGCAGCTGGAATGCCATAACGAAGGCTGCCTGCAATGACCACACAAGATTTTTGCCTGTTGAGATAACCACAAATTGGTGTACTATACATGGATACCGCTGGCACACCACGTCTTCTTCTAATGAGATCTAACACTTGCAGCACTTCTCGCACCCCACCCTTTCCATCCATTCTTCCCACCACCAGATGCCATAAACTATGGTTTCCAGGCCCTTTAACCTCTTCCATATTTACACTATTCCATTTGTTAACCCAATAGGCACAGTACATGACTGGCTAATTTAGACATAGCAGCTCTCTTCCGCAGGTCTACCAAATGTACAATGTCCTCCACAACCATCATGTAAAGGTCACCAACTTCAAATGCATGCAGAGTGACAACTGCATGGCTGCATTATGTTATAGTGGCTGTGATGAAGGCCTACGGTGTTGGGTACAGGTGTGCTGAACAGTATGAAGGAGGCTGTGTGCATTGGCCATGTTTTACATGTGTGCTGCTGAGCATGTCCTTTCATGCTGCCATACCTTTCAGCACTTCCTTAGCAAGGTTCTTCTAAGGGCCTAACCATAGCAAACACAAATGGTGACATGTGGCTCCCTAGTGTGCGACAGGGGCAATGATGTGAACTGTATGCTATTGTACACATAGCAGCTCACTTCTGCTGCTCTACCAACTCTACAATGTCCTCCACAACCATTGCATAGACGTCATCAACATGACATGCATGCACACTGACAAGTGCATGACTGCATTGCATTGTGGTGGCTGTGATGAAGGCCTAGCCTTTTCAGTGCATGGCCTACGGCCTACGGCCTTCGGCCATGCACCCAACAGTCTAGGCCTTGCCAACACCCATCACAACATAACAAAGTTATGCAGGCGAACATGTAGGCATGTGCCACAATTAGGCACCAGCACTTCTACCCAACCTCCGCACCCTAAAGCAGGAATGCAAGCACACATTTTCCACTTACTGTAATGCACAAACATACCACATAATTTGGCACCACTACCCACTTCCAATCAGAAACCATTGTAATAATGCCAACTAAACAACACAATTGTTGCAACATTGGTCCTGCTCTCCACACTGTACTACGTGCATACAACCAGTACTGCAAAGTTCAATTCAACACTTACTAATCTGTGCAATGCGCACTACGCAAGGACATGTAAAAAACATTTGCTTGTAACCTCTTCCATATTTAAACTATTGCATTAGTGCACCCAGTGGCCACAGTAAATGACTGGTCACTGCAGCATCTCCACCCATACACCAAAAACTGTGCGATGTTCTACCAATCACCACACACACCCATGCAACCAACAATGAGTGCAATACTGCCAAACCACACAGACAAAGCGACAATGTGGCACCGACTTTCAACCAGTGGACATTGGGCTACAGACTTACCACACCCAGCACATCATAGTACATCCTATCTGTAAATGTGCATGTCTTGTGGAATGCACTCCTCTTCTGCAAATGTGGCGCCCCCATTCATCACAGAAAGACATTGCTGCTGCATCTGGCATGCCATAACGAAGGCAGCCTGCAATGACCACACAAGATTGTTCCCTGTTGAGATAACAATGAATTGGCGCATTATGCACCGATACCGGGGGCAAACAACAGTCTTCTTCTAATGAGATGTATCACCTGCAGCACTTCTCACTCCCCACCCTTTCCATCCCTTCTTTCCACCACCAGATGCCGAAAACTATGTTTTCAATGCCCGTTCGCCGCTGCACTGCCCTGGGAAACAACATGCCAGCGTTATTGAAAACTATTCATGAACAACACGTCACTGTACACTGCAGTGCAATCACTGCGTTATGAACAGGGAAAAGGGACGTCGGAGCGGAGGCAGATATGAGTACCTTTAGTGGCCACACAGTTACATACAAGAGGATCAGCCATGAATAAAATGCATTACGGTCTTGCCACACACCACAACACTGTCCTCCGATACACCATGGCAGCATTTCCCAAAACCTTTGATGCACAGCACACTTCCCTCCAGCCAACCACCGGCTGCGTCCAATATTTGCCGACAGCTCGGCAAACCTCAGGCCAATGATACTTCGGTCCACGGAGCATACCCAAATATGACTAGTTTTTTGGGACTTACATTTCAGTCCTTTGCAACAAAAGTACTGGTCTGATTTCCACCAAACACACAAAAGCACGCTTTCTGACCCAAGCTCCCGCTCCGCTGCAGAATTGGTGAAAATCCGTCCAGCCAAATGGGCTGTAGCCGTGCGCAAAGATTTTGCCCATTCAGTTATAGGACCCCCCTATGACTTTGCCCCCGCCAGCACGAAACCTCACCCAACTTGGTGGAAATATTCACAACCAGTCGTATACCTTTTTTGCAAAGTTTGGGGAGGATTCCTCTATGGCGAGTGAAGTTATAAGCTGAAAAGTGCTCTTCCTACGAGTTTTGCAACTTAACCATAACTACACGCCCGCTACCGCAGGCCGTGTAATATATACAGAGAGAGAGAGAGAGAGAGAGAGAGAGACACACACACACACGGGCGTACACACACATACAAATACACACACACACACATTGTTGGGTTTATTAAGCATGCAAGTTTCAATATGCAATTGCTTACATGTTGCATCTCCTTTCATGGAAAGCCAGCAGTTTTCAGAACTTAGCAAAGTGTTAGTTAAACATTGTAATTTACTGAACAGTCACTTTTCTGTGGCACATTTGAGGTCAGGGAATCCTCTAGGTCATTTAGCTGCATTTGAATGATGCAAGATCCACAGCACCAAAAGCTCCCATGTGCCCTATCCTGAGTGCTCATTATCCACAGGCAAACGACCACACAGGAAAACGCTCAAACACAGAGGAAACAGTAGACGAAATCCCACAAAGCAAACATCCTGGCTGCTGATAATGGCAATGATGAATTGCTGGGCGGCCGATTACTGGAAGAAAATGTCCTTTGCTGAACGAAATTATACGACTTAGGAGGTCAATAAGGCTTCTCCTCGTCCGTAGAAAAAACGTTTAAAGTTACATTTTTCTTAACTTTTTCTGCTTCTGCTCTTCCCCGTACCTGCTCCGGCCAAGGAGCACTTCCACTGCAGGGACGATAATTGAGTGTATTTAACCTTTATGATAAGATAGTTTGGAGCATGGCCTCTATTGCGGATATACTCTTCACCTATCCCTTGTGTGTTCAGTTGCTATAAACACTTCTCTCAGCATCAGCATCTTTTGGGTTCCACACTATACCCTTTCCCTGACAAAAACCGCTTTGTGGACATTTCAACAGGTTTTACTCCTTCCCTATTGTGAGTTTGGAAGGTGGGCCAACAATGGTGCCAGCGTTTATGGACATGGGGTCAGTGCATGCACAGTCTCTGCCCTCCAAAACACCACAACCCAATGACAAATATCGTTCCTAAAATACAAACAGGCCCACAGTGATGAGAGAAGGAAACTGTTATCTAAGGTTGTTAAATCCAGGAACCACATAATTCAACTTTCCTTTGTTTTATCATCATTGATTTTTAAGTCACTTCTCTGAAAGGTAACCACAAGTTGGAGGGGGTGGAGGAGGAGGCACTGATCTTTGCAGTCTTGTATTATTCACATCAAGTAAGCTCAAGGGGGAGAGGCATGAGTAAGTGAACATGGGTGCATGCATAGACCCACAATATGTCAGCAAAGGGGACCAAAATGTGTATAGACAAGTGACCCGTAGAAGACCACTTAAATGTAACCATGTGGAACTGGCTACGTGTAGAATGTGTACACGTAGGAACTCAGAGCACACCACACGGAATTAGCTCAGAGAACAAGAAGGACAGTAGCATGACCAGGAGAGCACTGTGTTACAGTCTTAAAATCAACAAATGTAAGCTGATACCGAGGCAACCAACAAGTGACAAGAAGCACATAGTCCAGAGACCAAGGACCTGGCTGTGGTGCATAGAACAACCCTGAGTAGACACTGGGCGATGGAAACTGGTCACACAGACAGTTAGATTTGGAAGAGGTGGTGGAGAACCCCATCCTAAGAACCAAACATTTCTTAAAGAGGAATGACTAAGTATTTCCTTAAGTGTAGGTGGGTCCATTGCGCTCTGAGGGGAGGTGGCAGTGTTACAAAGAAAGGTCCCAAGTGCACTGAGGATTGCAGCCCCCAAACACTTGCCTATTAGACCACCAGATAACAAGCGCCCTGGCAGAGGCTGAGTTTAAGTGCTTGGAAGGGCAGCACTTCAATAAATTACACTGGCGGTATCTCAGCCCAAAGTCCAGGTAGGCCCAATGGATAGTACACTGGGCTATAAAGGACATTTTTGCCTCCACTGGGAACCAGTTGAGGGATTTCAAGGTGGGAGTTATTTTGTTTAGGATAAGCCTAGTTGCCTTGTTCTTGATTACCTGAAGCAGCTGGAGAAGGGTTTGGGGAGGTAATGCTAGAGCCTTTTACAATAGTCCAACCTCCAGAGGCCCAGAGCCCTGGTCACTTCCAACGTATGAGGAAAATTAAGGAACATGAAAACACACTTAAGACGGTGGAGCTGGAAATGTGACTTGTTAGCTGAACGATCTTGATTTATGAATTCATTTAAACGTGGTCCCATTGTGGGCATAGATGAAATGGTTAACTTCTAATAACAATTTCTTTTGTGGCTTAGGCACTGTTAAAGAACGTTGCCATCTCCTTCTCATCTTTTTAGATTCATTGACTGTGAAGAGACGTTCGAAACACAATTTTTTAAAAACTTATAGGTCTTGTGTTTTTGAATTGCCCTTGTTCCTGAGTTGCAAAGACCTAAGCTTTATGTATTATATACTTGAATGTATAAAAGGTGCACTTTTGAGATGTTTGGGCTTTGTATAATTATTTTACCATTAGGACTTGTTTGCCATGGTTTTATACTGAATGGTTTTAGATAAATGATATCTTTAGCTCAAAGGGCCAGCTCCAAGGGTTGTGTTATATAGTGTCTGGCCCATTTCCCCTCCTGCTCCTGGGCTGCTAACATCTTGCTGAGGGAGCCTTCATAGAGCTGCCCTTTGTTATTTTCCCGGGCCGGTCTTTCCAACGTGGCCACCAGTCTGCAGTTTAGATTTCATGGTTCATGGATCAGCCTGATTGGCTGCTCACACATTGGTTGCAAATTTGTTTTCAACTAGACTTGGGCATCGGCAGGCAACACCACCCCCCTCAAGGGCCACCTTGAAGGGTTGTGTTACATCCTGTTTGGGCCTGTCCGGGCTCTGGAAGGGCCCCCACCTTCTGCTTGCTGACTCCACCTTCTACATCTGCGGCGATCTGCAGCACCCAGCATTGAGCTGGTAAGGCGGCGCTCCCTTCCAGCCTCTTGACCCATCCCTCACTCCTGTGAGCGCTGACTGAAGTCCCCCTTCATTAGTCTGCCATTCGTTTTTGCTGAGCACCCGCCCTTTTACGGTCTCACAAGTCTGCCTTGCTGCAGAGGCTGAATCCCTGTCTCTGCCTCCTTCGCTCCCTTCTCCATTGTTCCTTCTCTGGATATCGTGGCCTTGGCTCTCCCCTGTGCATCTAACCTGATTGCCTGGTGCCATTCTCACTAGCACCTTTGCATGCCTAACCTTGCTCCCCCCTTCTTCCACACCCCGTCATCTGACCGGCCATAGCTTCATTGACTTCATCCTTGCTTCGTTCCACGGACCATCCATATTGGCCTCCATCGTTTCTTATTGACATCTGCCATTGAGGCCTCTACTTAAGCTGCTTCTCAGACTTTCTGCCTGCACGCCTCTGCTGCCCTCTCCCACCTTCCTCATACTGGCTGCTAAATGTAACACTGATCCCTGCACACATCAAATATGTTGTTTTTTGCAGCAACTGGCTGTGTTCAGTAGTATCCCTCTCTATGCTATTAAAATCTTTTTTGCTTTTAAATTATCAGCTATGTTAGAAGTATACTTATTTCCTCCTCTCTTTGAAAGACAAATCTGCCTGTTTTCATTTGCTGGCTTTGTTAGAAATATGCTTATTACCTCTTCATTTTGAAAGTTAACTCTACCTGTTTTTCGTAACATTACTGACTATGTTAGAAGTATGCTTATTTCCTCCTCTCTTGAAAGTTGAATCTGCCAGTCTTTGAATGGCTGGCTTTGTAAGAAATATGCTCACTAACTCTTCGCTATGAAAGTCAAATCTGGTTATTTTTAAATTGCTGGCCATGTTAGAGGTATCTTTTATCCTCCTCTCTATTTAATTTTAAACTGCCTGTTTGACATTGTTTTCCGTCTTCAGAAGTATGCTTTTTCCTCTTGTCTATGAAAATCAAATCTACTTGTTTTGCAATTGCTAGCTGTTTACTTTTCAGCCTCCACCTCTTATCCCTATTTATTGTTCTCTTTTCTTGCTTTCCCCTCTAATTGTCTTGTCCTTCTGCTGTATGCTGTAACCTATTGCCTAATCCTATCTCACTCGGCCTGATCCGGTATTGCTTTGAGGTAATTCGTGTTGTGCTTTACAGTCCTCCTCTCTCCCTCTCCCCACCGCTCTCCACTCTCTGCTTTGCCTCAGTGGTACTCTTCTATCCCCCTATCTTCTCAAGTTGCTACTCTATCGCCTATAATATCCCTTGTGATGCTGGAAATAGATCAGAGGGACAGGGCCTCCGTATCCTTGTCCTTTACTGCTTTTTATTGTGTGTTCTGTCGTGTTTTCCGTGCAGGAGCTCATGTGGGACTCCTGGCGGTGCAGCTCTCTCTTTTGGTTTGGTGTTCAGACCCATGGGATACCCTAATGGCACCCATGGTTGGGGGTACAACCCTGTGCCCCTAGTGTATGTATTTGGGCACATGTGTGTGGCCCACAGAGCAGGGTATGGGCTGGTGGCAGCTCCATGCTGAATTTGACAGGTGGTCTGAGTATCCTCCATTTTGGGATACCCAGGCCCTGATATGATATGATATGATATGGCATTTGTAACGCGCCTATACACAGGTGTTTCAAGGCGCAACGAGGCAGGGATGGGAGGAACAAGGGGAGACAGACAACGATGCTACTAGGCCAGGTGTCATTCAGATCGCGCAAGTGCAGGGGTGGGGGAGGGGGAAAAGTGCAAGGGGAAGGGGAGAGGGGGAAGTGCAGTACAAGGTAAGTGGCGTAAAGTAATAAATAAATAGGGCCAGCTGGTGGCAAGTGCAAGGTAAGTGCAGAACAAGTGCTGGAAAAGGGGGGGGATGTAGGGATACAGAGACAGTCCCGCAGTGCAGAGGGGTTCCAGGGCATCAGTGCAAGTGGAGAATGGCTGGGCCCAGGACCAAGGCCGTTAAGAGTGGTCCAGTTGCAGAATCAGTGCAGTTTCAGTGAAGAATATTAGCTGTTCAGCAGGGGAGAGGGAGAGAGAAAGCAGAAGCAAAGAGGAAGGTTTTGAGGTGCTTCCGGAACCGGAGATGGTTCTCCTCAAGTTTCAGGGAGGCAGGAAGGCTGTTCCAGAGGGAGGCCCCTGCCGCGGAGAGAGATCTACCCCCAGCTCGTTGCTTCGAGAAGCGGCTGACCCTGAGGGAGTTGGAGGCGGATGAGCGAAGGGCTCGGGAAGGAAGATATTTGGGAAGAGAGAGTTGAAGGTATTTAGGACCAAGGCCCCAGAAGGCCTTGTGGACAATGCAGAGGGTTTTGAACTTTATCCTCGCAGCCACTGGGAGCCAGTGTAGAGATTTCAGCCCTGGAGAGATCCGGTCCCTGGGCTTGAGGCCAAGGACAAGTCTTGCAGTTCTGTTCTGGATGAGTTGCAGAGGGCGGAGAGTGGAGGCAGGCAGATTAAGATAGAGGCTGTTACAGTAATCCAGCTTCGAGAGAACCAGGGCTCGGGAGACAGTGAGCTTCTGGGGGAAGGAGAGGAAGGGAAGAATACCTCTGAGGAGGTGCAGCTGGTAGTGTGACTTCTTAGCGACGTCAGAAATATGAGGAGAGAAGGAGAGTGTGGAGTCGAAGATGACCCCAAGGTTTTTTGCATTGCAGGTAGGAGCAGGGAGGGGGCCAAGGGAGGCAGGCCAGAGAGCTGCAGGGAAGGAGGGAGTGGGTGTACCGATGAGTAGAATCTCAGTCTTACTGGCATTAAGGCAGAGGTCATTGGCGGCACACCATTCCTGGATAGCAGACAGACAGTCAGAGATGAGGGAAGGAGAGGGGGAGGCTGAGGGTAGCCTGAAAATGAGCTGGGTATCGTCCGCATAGCACTGGAAATTAGGGCAGAGAGCGGCGATGCGGTGGGCAAGGAGTGCCAGATACTGGTTGAACAGCCAGGGAGAGAGATTAGATCCCTGGGGGACACCACAGGTGGAGAAAAAGATGTCCGAGAGGAAGGACCCCAGTTGGACCTGGGAGGGTCGATTTGAAAGGAAAGAGGTCAGCCACGCCAGAGCCTGACCAGTGATACCCAGGTTTTCACGGAGACGGTTGAGCAGGATGGCATGGTTGACAGTGTCAAAGGCAGAGGAGAGATCGAGTAGAATGAGAACACACGGAGTGTTGGAATCGAGGTTCAAGAGCAGGTCTTCACGGATGTTCAGGAGAGCAGTTTCCGTGCTTCTGGCAGCTCTGAAACCAGATTGATGGTCATGAAGACTACCAACAGATTCAGCATGGAGGTTAAGCTGGGAGATGGCCAGTTTCTCCAGGAGCTTGCCCAGGAAGGGAGTGATGGAGATAGGGCAAAAATTAGCCGGGCAGGAGGGGTCGGAAGAGGGTTTCTTGAGAAGAGGGTGCACAAGGGAGAGCTTGAGGGGGGAAGGGAAGACTCCAGAGGCGAAGGAGTGGTTGCAAAAGTCAGCCAGGGCAGGAGCCAGGGAGTCGATGTGGTCCTTGATAGTTTTGGAGGAACAGGAGCGGACCTGTTTAGACGAGACTTTCATAGATCGGACTTGTCTGGAAACCTCGCCAGCAGAGAAAAGTGGAAAGGCAGAGAAAGAGGGAGGAGGGGTAACTGCAGAAGGGCCAGAGGAAGAGCCGGGAAGGGAGGGAGGGAGGTGAAAGGAGGAGAGCGAGGACAGGATGTCCTGAGTTTTAGAGATGAAGTGAGAGGCCAATGCAGTGCAGAGGGACTGGGAGGGGACAGGAGAGGTAGAGACTGCAACAGGGTTGGCCAGCTCCTTGCAGATTTTAAAGAGTTTGGCGGAGTTGTTAGATGCCGCAGAGATGCGGGCTTGGATAAGGGCTCTCTTCTTGGTGAGAACGGAGAGCCGATATTGCCTTTGGAGCAGGCGGCAGGCCAGTTTGTCAGAGGATGAACATGAAGCACGCCATTTCCTCTCTGCAACCATGCACTTGCGTTTTAGGGTGGCGAGATCCGAGTCATACCAGAAGTTACATTTGGCTTTGGGCTTCAGGCGGATTCTCATGACGGGGGCAAGGATATCAAGAGTAACAGATATAGCAGAGTGGAGCATGGAGAGGGCTGTGTCAGGGTGGGAGTCAGCTGAAGGGGCAGGGGGGGGCGAGAAGGTAGCAGCGAAAGCCTCAACTGATACACGCTTCATGGGTCGGATGACCGAGAAGGTGGGTGGCAGTGAAGAGGGTGGCTTTGCCTGTGGGGTAGGGAGGGTGAGGTGGGAGGATAGGAGAAAGTGATCACTCCAGGAGAGAGGAGTGGAGAGATGGACGGAGAGGGGAAGGTCAGAAGAGATCAGAGCATCAAGAGTGTGCCCAGCAGAGTGAGTAGGCCCAGACGGGAGACTAGAGAGTGAGAGAGAGTCGCAGAGGTCACGAAAGAGAGCAGTGGGGGGACTGGAGGCATCAAGGTGGATGTTGAAGGAGTGAGGAGGAGAGGTCAGCCCACTCAGAGAGGAAGGAGGAAATTTGACCAGGTGGCCGATAGATAGTAGCCACGGTAAGGGAATGGCTAGGAGAGAGAGAGAGTCGGCAGACAAGACATTCAAAGGAGTAGGTCTGCGTAGGAGTGACAGTGGCAGGAATCCACTCAGGGAAGATAAGGACAACACCACCCCCTGCACGGTTAGGCCTGGGCATGGAGAGGATCTTGTAACCGTCAGGTAGGAGTGTGTCAAAGCTGGTGGCAGAGCTGGCTGTGAACCATGTCTCAGTGAGACAGAGGACGTCGAGGTCCAGTTCCTCAAGAAGGTGACAGATATCAGAGGAGTGCTTGATGGCAGAGCGAGAATTTAGAGTGGCAATGTGGAGAAGGTTGCCCTCCTTGAAGAACTTCCGGGGAGGGGTACAGATCAGAGGTACGCCCTGCGGAGGTGTTGAAGAAGGAGGTGAAGAAGGAGCACGAGAGGGGGCAGGAAGGGAGGGTAGAGGCAAGGTAGCCAAGGATAGAGGAGGGGGGACAGCAGGAGAGGAGAGGAAGTTGATGAGGTGTGGGAAGCCTCTATCAAAGAGGAGAAGGTTGGCCTGAGGGCCTTGGACCAAGATGGTCCCATTAGCGTAGACATTAATGATGGCCTTAGAGGAGCGGAAGGGGCCAAGAGGACATCCCAACGGGTGCCACCATTAATGGGAGAGGAGGAGAAAGGAGAGAGCACAGAGACCATATGAAGGGTCCATAGGTCAGGCGAAGGCACGCAAAAGAGGATGTCAGTGAGAGTTTCCTTAGAGCAGGCACTAGTGTAGGTGTCAGCGATAGGGAGGCCTGGGTTGGAGACCAGGATGTCCTTTTTAAACTTTTTCCTATCAGATTTAGTGAGGAGAGCAGGATAGTCAATGGAGAAGCAGTTAGAGAAGATAGGCGAGACAGAGAGCACCATGGAGTAGGAGGGAGGGGGGGGAGACAGACGAAACGAGAGCACGCAGACAGGAAGTGAGCGGCAAGCACAAGTTACCACAATTAGAGCAAACAAACAGTAAAGCGTATTAGGTACCGGGCCACCTAAGTTTGAGAATCCTGCGAGGGGAGAGAAACACCCTAGTTTACCACAGTTCAGAGCAAACAGTAATGCGTATTAGGTACCGGGCCACCTAAGTTTGAGAATCCTGCGAGGGGAGAAAAACACCCTAGTTTACCATAGTTCAGAGCAAACAGTAATGCGTGTTAGGTACCGGGCCACCTAAGTTTGAGAATCCTGTGAGGGGAGGATAACACCCTAGTTTACCTCAACTGTGAATACAGTGAGGCAAGGCCCCATGCGGATGTAACCAGGAGTAGGAGGGGTGGGCCGGGGAATGGAGAACAGGTGGAACTGGTGCCTGGCGTCCCCTGCGGACACCTGCAGACACACAGGGAGCCGCACTGTAGGAGTCGCCCTTGGCCTGGGGCCCTTAGCCGCGGGGGCTGCCGGGCAGAGGGCTGCCCAGGAGGGGGGAGGTTATAGGCAGAGGGAGAGGAAGGGGGGTGTGGGCGGGCAGGGAGGCGGGGAGGGAGAGGAGGACCAGGAAGTGGGAGGGGGGAGCAGGAGCAGGCCAAACACCGCGCTCAGAGCGCGAAAAGCAAATTATTCAATATTATTTTAAAAACACTCACGGAGGCCCAGGCAGGGCTTCCCAGGCCTGCTGTTCCCCTAGGGCCACCGGCGACCACTCTCCACGCTCAGCTGAAGAAAGAAGCGAGCGGGGGGAACGGCCGTCGAGTAGGCCAGAGGGGAAGCAGGCACACAGCCAATCAGAGGGGGCGGTGGGCTTTTCAGAGAGGTGGGGAGGGAGAGGAGGACCAGGAAGTGGGAGGGAGGAGCAGGAGCAGGCCAAACACCGCACTCAGAGTGCGAAAAGCAAATTATTCAATATTATTTTAAAAACACTCACGGAGGCCCAGGCAGGGCTTCCCAGGCCTGCTGTTCCCCTAGGGCCACCGGCGACCGCACTCCACGCTCAGCTGAAGAAAGAAGCGAGCGGGGGGAACGGCCGTCGAGTAGGCCAGAGGGGAAGCAGGCACACAGCCAATCAGAGGGGGGGTGGGCGGGCAGGGAGGCGGGGAGGGAGAGGAGGACCAGGAAGTGGGAGGGGGGAGCAGGAGCAGGCCAAACACTGCGCTCAGAGCGCGAAAAGCAAATTATTCAATATTATTTTAAAAACACTCACGGAGGCCCAGGCAGGGCTTCCCAGGCCTGCTGTTCCCCTAGGGCCACCGGCGACCGCTCTCCACTATTGGAATCAGTTTATTCCTGATAGGAAACAAGATGGCACCTGTGGCCTCTTGCTTTCTATTGCCTGTTACCTTGTTTTCCCAAAGTCCTGGGAAGTCCTGACTCTGTCCCTTACCCCTGACTGGCTGTTGGGTGGAAGTTCCATATATGGTGCTGTTGTGAAGTCCAGGCCAGACTGGCCGGAGCCTTTCCAGTGACTGTATGTTGTGCGTACACCCTGTGGGTGGGACCTGGGTGAATGGAGTGTGTGACCAATATGCACTTCTTGTTGTGGATGTTTGGTTTCTGGTGTTTGACACAATGACTGAGACAGCCCTGCCCGTAACTGGTATTAATGCAGTGTGGAGTGTTGAATGGCTGGGTGCTTGTCCCAATCCACATAACTTGTTGTGAATGTCTGGAGAGAAGTGAATGGCCTGAATGCACTATGCACCTGATTGGCTGCTTGCCTGCATGAATGCCCTTCTGACCAATTAGTTGCCTGAGTGTGACCCAGCAGAATGAATGAGAGATCAAAAAGTATATCTGGGGGCCTCTCATTGCTAGAATTCATATTCAGAAGCTGAACTGAAGCTGCTGCTCTACTTCACCAATCTGAAAGCTGCTGTGTCTCCAAGGAATGACCCAGAGAGGACCTGGTTAGGCACCCTCTTCCCAAGCTACGAGGGACCATCGTGCACTGCTAATCTTTGCCAGCACTCCCTGGTAGGCAGGCCTACGACAGGCTGCCGACAGGAGACAGGAACTGCTGCGGAATCACAAGGAGAAGTGCCCGGACATTGTTGTCCATCACGGTCGCCGACCGCCGTCGCCGACAGGAGATGCCGTGCTCCCTTTGCCTAAGTAATATTTGATCCAAGGACGCTCTCACCTGCACTGTCGACCGCTTTGTCCCACCGGAGAAAGCCGAGGCTGCCGTTGCGCCGAGCAGCATCCATCGGTGGGTTTCCCACCAACTGACGACCGTAGAGATGCCGGATGACTCGACACACTTGCGGGGCCACAGTTCTTCACAATCTTTTTGCGGTCCTGAACTATCGTCACCGAGGTTCCCCGCACGCCTCTTCCTTGCAGGACGCCAACGCTCGGTTGTCGACGAGCACCGCTAGGAACGAAGCTGCCACCTCACCGTCATCGTTCAACCCTTTTTCCTCATAGGATCTCGACCATCCGTGGCTCCTGCCTTAAAGGGAGCCGCTGAGGAAAGGTTTCGTCAACGACCCGACGATGAACTATTCCGGGTACATTCGGGTGGTAGAAATATTTTAGAAGGAAATAAGACTCTTGTGAACAATATATGGACTGGGCTTGTATAATATCTTTATTTACAAGTTGTCCAGGTGGGGGGATCTCCACAGAGAACTGTGTCTAGGTAAAGGGGCCAGTATTCTGCCAATTGTTCTAACCAACTGCTTTCATCCTCTGTCTATTGTTGGTTACCTCTATTAATTGTGTGACATTTAATCAGAGTACAGTTGATGCACTTTAAAGGAATCTAATAATAATTGTGGTACCACGTAGAACTGTATACATTTGCCATGTTATTGTGATAGTGTACATAACCTTGAATATTAATTATATAAAGACTGTGTTTTAACTAATACAGTGTGTGGATATTCCTTTGTGGGGGCTTGGGGACTACACTGTACTTAAGAACCAGCCTGCATCACCTCCTGAGGAGCTAGGCCCTGATTGCTCGTCCATTGCTATCAACAGTAGAGAATCTTGGCTGGGGTCCTCTGTGCCTCTCCTCTACCATATAGAGAGAGGAAGTACAGAGCCCCCTCCAGTCTTTACATCCCTCTGTCAAAGTCTGTAAGGAAAAAGTTCAAGAAGGCTCTCCTGGTTTCCAACTCTGGCCTGCCCATTGCTGACACCTATGTCAATGCTTCTTCCAGACAGACTCTCACTGACATTCTCCTTGTCATTCTTTCTCCAGTCCTTTGGACTCCCCATTTGGTCTCTTCGCTCTCCCATATCTCTTCATCTGCCATTAATGGTGGCACCCACTGAGAAGTACTCTTGCCATTCTTCCTTTCTTGCAGGATCTTCAATAATGTCTACAAGAATGGTATTGTCGTGGCTCTGGGCTCTCAATCCACCTTCCTCCTTGAAAGATGTCTCCTGTCTCTTATCAACTTCCTCCCCTCTCCCGCCTCCCCTCCTTCTGTCATTACATTGATTCCTCTGCCACCTCCGATGGGTGTACCACATTCATGTACCCTTCTTTGGTAGACCTTCATGTGTGATAACTCGCTCCACTTAGCTACCCTCAACTCTCGTTCTGCTGTCAAACACTCCTCTGACATATGTCACATCCTTGAGGACCTCTACCTAGATGTCCTCACTCTCACTGAGACAAGGCCAGCTCTGTCATGAGATTTGACACTCTCCTCCCTGACGGCTACAAGATCTTCTCGAATCCCAGGCCTAACCAGCCCGGGGGTGGAGCGGCCCTCATCTTCCATGAGTGGGTCCCTACTTCTATCATACACACTCAATCCTACTCCTCTTTCGAATTCCTTGTCTGCAGGCTTTTTGTTTCTCCTCGCCTCTCTCTAACTCTGGTCCCCTCCTTTGCTCATGATAAAGACAGAAAAATCTGAGCATCCACTAAACATTAGGGGGTGCATTCTATAGGTGTGTCGTACTACGAGGCAGGCCAATGGATAAATCGGACCATTCAAATAGAGTGACATCATCATGACAAAAGCATGGGAATATTGGGCATTTTTAAAAGTGGCAGCAGAGAGGGTAAAGGATTCTGACTCTTTGAAAAAGCTGTAGAAAAGAACATCACCTGTTGAAATTGGGTGAGTGATGAATATGGATAGTATCTTCAGATGACAAGGCCTTATTCATGAGGGATTGGAATCAACTGGATCTGAGGCAGACTTGCTTTCATGAAAAAGGGAGGAAGGGGTCGGGGGGGGCTTCTGTCTGGGAATCACCTAGGAACACAAGAGGGTCTTTGCTGGCTCCATGCCATTAAAGATCATTTTGAAGTGATTATAAAAGTTCCCCAATAGAAAAGATAGATGCTATTTAGATAGATGCTATTTAGAATTATGTTTCCGCTGAGTCCAAGAAAGGGGGTTGTATAGGAAGGTGTTACCAAAATGCATGATACTAAATGAGAAATGAACAGTGCAATCTCACTGCATGTAAAATTAAATGAGATGTAATTTTAGTCCAACCCAATATACTTATATGCACAGTGATATAAATAGCATGTGTGTGCAGGATGCATGCAATTCTTTGTAAATTATAATCTCCTTAAATTGTAGCCATTGTGATTTCACAGAAATAGTGAACATTGAACTGTGATGTAAATACATCTGTATCATAGCCTAAAGAAGATTTGCTTTATAGTGTGGGTTCTGTGAAGGTAATAGCTATTGAATAAGGATGGGGAAATAAGAACATGTTTAAATGTGTCCTTTCTACTCCCACAGACAATTATGTTAAGGTAAATCACAAATACCCCTCATTCTTGAAGCTTCACAGTAGGACTCTTTGTGAGGTGAAAAGGGAAGGGTGTGTATACCCATTTAATAACATCCTAAAACCGTTCTCCCAGATTGGGTGGGTCAATTGAACTAATATGCCTTCTGAATTGATAGCCCTGCATCCATAATCAAAGACCTGACAAAGCTAATGCTATTTAGTTCAAACTACATACACATACTATCAACCCACAGCACCATAGTTACATGGGAAAGGGGATTTATGCAGCAGTACTCTAATTCCCACATTTGTTTGTGATATTAAGGAAAGCAATGTTCTTTGAATCAGCTGTAAATGTAACATTATGTGTAAGTGCAAAATGTTTTAATTTCAAGAGAATTTTCATTCAGTGACGACAAGTGGCATAATTATGAGTAGAATTGTCCATTTTTTGATGACAACTGCTTTTGATTGTGTAGTATTGTAGTGACTTTCCCTTCATAAAGCTTGGAAACCACCTGTGCATCGATTCTTTATTAAAATAAAATATTGATTCCTAAATTAGCCTGCTTTATTTCTTGTCCCGTAACTGTGCAGTAGGATTCTATGTCATGGGGCATTAGATCAGGATGCCCTCTTAATGAAACAAACCAATATATAGCAGTTCATTTCTGTCACACTGTTATCCTTGATGTGTGTGCCTTTTCCTGCCACAATTATTTGTCATGTAACCACTGAATGTTCCTGACCCTGGACATCTTCCCTTTTGATGTAAAGTATCTATGTGGTTATGAGTCCACCTCGGCCAGGCTACTGTATGTCGGGCATGCTTTATGCTGTGTGTTGTGTAGTTTTAGTGCACAGTCCCATGCCTCCTTTGGAGGTGGAGAAAATGCATAAGATCTTTCTGTTTAATCAACTGAAGTTGAATAGAGTTACAATGTGTGATGCCGTCACAGCTTTTGTGTGCCTGTACTATTTGGCTCTGTACTAGCCATTGCTGCTCCTGCAGCTTTATCCGTGCTTCAGATTGTCAATTGTATTGTATTGTACAAGTATCAGGTCGCTCACATTATTTAGCATTTGGCCATTCTCTTTCAGTATTTGTGAAGTCCCCAAAATAAAATTTCATGTCCAATTTCAGTTCCGTTGTAATCTAACTAATCTTGAAGGCTGACTCCGCTGCTACTGGGCAACATGTAACACACCACATGGCTGGTTTGCACATTGATTTTCCTCCCTGTGTTCTTTACTACACTTGGGACTCCACAACTACCATGGGAGTTATAGGATTAGCTACTTGAAGCTTTCATTGAAGCTCAGGATGGTGACACATTTAGAGCAACAACATAACTGGCTGTATTGAAAAACTGTTTAGGCTGTGAGGGTGTTAGATTGATGAAACATCTGCGGTCAAGTGACGGTTAGGTGGGTTCAGATATTTATGATATCACTATGTGCCTCATTTCACATACAGCGTTGAGGGAGACAATGGCAGTAATGCAGTTGTAGGTCCATTACTGCACTGCCACCCTACAACCTTGGTGGTGAGGCGGAGGAAAAACCTCAAGCAAAATGCTGGTGGTAATTCTGCTGCCTTACTGCCAAAAATCAGCATAATCGGCAGATTTACTGCTGGCGGTAATTACACGGAAATCCCGATGAAGTCCTTCCACAGAAATCCCGATGGAGTCCTATGAACTCCATAAAGGGAGACTAACACCACCATATCACCACTTGTAATCCGGCAGTAATTCTGCTTGTCCAAACAGCGGTAACAGCAACTCAATTTGGCATATTCCAGTGGATGTATCACCGGAATACCGCCAAACCTAATGAGGCCCTATGTCAGGACTACCAAGGTTCAATGAAAACCCAAATGTTGCTACAGAAAGTTGAGAAAATTGATGAGTACATGCCGGACCTACATTGTTTAGAAGCAGCAGATTGTACATTTGAAAGCATGAGTCTGGACCAATTGTTGAGAGACCAAATCTTGATGCATGCTATTAATAAGAAAATAAGGGAGAGCGTATAATATTAAAAAGTCAGAGTCTCATTTGAAAGAACTCAAACAGGAATCCTCAGAGGAAGTATGTGCTGCTAATAGTAAGGAAGGAAGAATTCATTATAATAGTAATTAGCAGTCTAAGCAGTGTCTTGGGATAAACTTGAACATTTCTGATGTGGGATTAGGGGGCATTTAGCTTTACACAATGCATGTGTTTATTATGTAAGTACAAAGGTCATGTGTCCAAGGTGTGTCATGTCAGAGGGTGGAATTGTGTTTGCATCTGAGCATGAATGTGCTGATTCGATTGTAGCAAAGAATGTGGTACTCATAGTGAGTGAAGAGTGTGGATGGAATGCAGTAACTCCTCTGTGGTCAATGTTGCTTTTTAGAGAACATGAGTCACATGTCATGCCAGATTCAGGATCCACACACACTGCTTTTTCCAGTTTCCTGGCATTTCTCTGAGAGTTGTGGGAGAGAACATTATGATTAAAGGATATTTGTTCACCAAGCGTGAATAGCATGGCAGGTCTGCTACCACAAAGACACTTTGTACTGACAAAGGTGTACCATTGTGGGTGGGTTTTATAAAGTAGATTGATCATTAGGTTGTATCCTGGTTCCTTAGTCCTGGTTTTGGATGTTCCTGATGATAGTATCACTGTTTTACTGGAGAAACAAACTTGTTTTCAAGAATGAGATTGGATATGTAACAGGTCACCAACATGAGATCTCATTGTACCTATACATGTTAGAGATGAGGTGCCATTCATGTTGAATTGTTATGCATGAATGGCATTATAGAATAAATCCCTTCTTCTGAGTTAAGATTGTGTGTTGATTTACGTGTTTTAAAGGAAAACAATGTTGTGAATTGTCTTACTTTAACAAACGTGCATGGAATGTCAGTGATGGATGGTGAAAGCACGTTATTTTATATTAGATTTTACATTCCAGTACATCCTAAATCCATGGATTGGTCTTTTGCATGATTGACTCTTGCATCCTGGTGTGCAGCCGCCCAGCAACATGGGGTATGGCTCCCCAAATGTATATGCCTGATTGACTCTTGCATTCTGCTGTGCAGCTGCCCTGAAACATGGGGTATGGCTCCCCAAATGTATTCGCCGGATTGACTCTTGCATTCTGCTGTGCATCTGCCCTGAAACATGGGGTATGGCTCCCCAAATTTATTTGCTGGATTGACCCTGATGTAACCTTACTGTGTTGCATTTGAATGTAACTAATACCTGCACCTCTGTCACTTAACATGAAACATTAGCACTGTAACCAATCTCTTAAGTTTAAGCACCTAGACACCTCAGGGTTTGGTGCGCTATATAAATAAATTAAATAAATAAATACAAATAAATAAAAATTCCCCTGATGGTTTGTCTAGATTCCAGCACGTGCTGTTTGGGCTCACGAATGTGTCGGCTGTGCTTGAAAAGCAAATCAATCACACATTCAAGAGGGTGAAGGGCAGAGGCGTTGCTAGGGTGTGCCTGAGGGGGCTATAGCACCTGGTCTTTTAGTTCTAGCCCTGGATAGAATCATAGGAGCTACAACCAAAAGGCTAGCTAGCCCCAAGTTTCAACAGTTCCAACATCAGCGTAGCCCCAGGATTCCAGAGCTAGCAACACTCCTGGTGAAGGGGGTTACTGCCTAACAAGATGACATTCTGATCTTTTCTAAACCTTTGGATGAGCAATGTCACTTCTTGAATTTAGTACATAATATATTACCAAGTTGTGGGCTGACTCATTCGAAAGACTTGTGTCAATTTGCAGACAATCCGTGGAATATTTGGGTCACACCTTGTCATGTGATGGCATTGAACCTAAAGTTAAGCTCCTTGCAGGAGTTCAGAATGAACTCGTCCTATCTAGTAAAGAACAGTTGATGTCATGTTTGTGTCTCGATAAATGTTATGCTAAATCCACTCACACATTTGTGGAGAAAACAGAATCATTAAAACAGCTGCTATAGAAAGTGACACCTTTTAAATGGGATAAAAAAGAGAAAAACGTTTTAAAAAGATCAAATTTAAGATTTTGAGATTTTGAATGTACCTGCTCTCAGACATTTCGATGTGTCAAAGAAATGTATAGTCAGTGTAGATGTCAGTGCTCACAGCTGCTTGTTAAACCATGATCAAGGGGAACTCTACAAGGTTGCTTTCGCACCTCACTCTTTGTCTAAAATATGCACTCGTTTGTCTAGGGCAAAGCCTGATCATGTCTTTAGGATGTTCATTTTCACATGTTTCTATAGAGGAGGAAACATGACATTCATATTAGCCATGCACCTCTAGTTCAGTGGTATTCAAATGTGTTCATGCTGAGCCCCCTTAAGTAAAAATATTGTTGCCGGCCCGCAGATACCATATCAGCTTGTATTTTCAATAAAAACAGTCACTGTGCTCCCTTTTTGAAGAACGTCATTCCTCCTAAGGAATTCCTTCGGGTCCCATAGGGGGGCTAGCCACAGAGTTTAAAGACCACTGCTCTAGGTAAAGCTCTTGCTGTGGATGGGAGCAGGAACATTCCGCCAAGGCTGGTCAGACTTTGTATAACATTGAACACTACAATTGTTCTCTATAATATGTGCTCAGTAGGTAGAACGTATGGCTGTTTATTTGTCTAGGTTGCCTGTGAAAGGAAATCAGAAAGGTGGGGTTTGCCTAATCTACCAGTGGTACTAGGGCAATTATATAAACATCAACAAGTAAGTGTACCTCTGGGAAATTACGTAAATATATGAATAAAAACACCTACAGGACAGGTCATAGGTTTAGGCTGTCCTGATTATAGACTGGGCCTTCAAGTCCATAGATTCCAGACCATTCCACGCATATGCACTCTACATATCGCTATAATTCAGAACACAGACAAATGGGTGTGTGTTGTAGTTCAGAACACAGAAAGATGGGTGCGTGCTATATGTCAGAAGCTAAAAGGTAGTCAGGTGGGTATTGATAGAGATAGACATGGGGCTGACAACACTGTTTTACTAAATCCATGGAAAGGTACACTTCGTTCTTAAAGAGACAAATAGCTGTGTGTACATTATCTTCAATTTAATACCATATTGTGCTCCAGTAATTTCAAGTGAAACCAAGCTCATTGCAAGTATAAGAAATAAAAGAATGTCATTTTTCCTCATCTAAATGACAGTATGCTAAGAGAAGTGCTCACTTGGTTTCAAGGTGAACATGTTTTTTTCATGTAACGGCCCTATACATATGGACAATCCAGAATTGATACTCATGTCTTTTGCAACTGTGACATTAAAGAAGACATTACATAGGGATATAAGGCCTGCATGCCTTATAAAATGATTAATGTGAAATGTATTGTGAGTTTAAAAGCCATTCAGTGCAGAATGTTATATGCATCCGGTCATTTCTCCTGAAAATGAAACTTAACCTCCAAGACCTTTCCTCTGCTGGTCCCGGAGAGGGAGGTCTGGTGTCAACCATCAATCAGGTCCATTGCTTAAAAAAATATTAGAAAATACAATGCCTAGATCTAAACCACAGTGGAAATAGATAAATCCATGCTTGTTCTTTCAGCAGAAGTGACCTTGAGGTCTCAACTGCCATACAATGTACATTAGAGTTGCAGCCAGGTGCATTACAAGGCCACAAAGAGACAGGCAAAGATAAACATGAGCCAGCCTCTGGCTGATCACATGCTTCAGGTGAAATGCAAATTAAGAGAACAAAGGAAAGGCTGGAGTTTAGTTAATGGAAAAATACATATTATTGCATAAAAAGGGCAGCATATATGCCACAACGTTCATTGCAGACCTTTATTAAAGGTGACAGTAACCCCCTTTGAACCATGCCAAAACAATGTGTGTGTGATAAACATAACAGATGTTATTAATGAAAATTTGATTTGGGCCTTCTCTTGATTCCAAGAGATTTGAAAGTTGATGTGAGTTTGAAGGACACCATTAACATGCAAACTATGAAGTGCCATATTTTTCACTGATACGGCTCCTGAGTAAATGAAGAAAAAATGTATCTCTACATAGGAAGGGCATGCCGACTTCAGATTATCATCATCTGATTTGCCTTAAAATGTAGTTCTTAAAAATATATCCAAACATGTATAGATTTGGAAAATTAGGGTACTTGTCATGTTGATAGATTTTCAGAGTTTAAACTGGCCAAACCCACGTGTCATTTTGGGATGACAAATCATTCTCCTCCCACAGCTCTCCTCACACCCCACATCTCCTTGTCGTATTAGCACACAGGGGGGAGATGGGTAGAGAAAACCAACCAATCCATTTCACGGTAATCATGACAAGTTTGTGATGTAATTTTCCCTATAAGTTAACCAGTTTGCATCAGAACTGGGCTTTTTTCCACTTATTCCGGGAGGTAACCTTCTGCTGAACTATTGCAAGAAACACCCATGCAGAGAGGTACCAAATCCTGCATTGGAAACAGGGACCAGGAGACGTAGAAGCTGGTCGGGACCCCTTGGAGGAGCCAAAGGGGACTATCCTTGACTGACACTGTTGCTGTCCCAGAGGTGCCCTGCTGTTCCCTGATGCCCATCACAAGGCCTCTCTTATATGTAAAACAATCCCAAAGCCATAGATTGTGTAGGCCCTGCATTTTTTCTCAAGTATTGTTCTATTAGTTCCCCATAGCAAAATACCCTGTTTGTCTGTGTAGATCCTTAGCATATTTAATTAAAGTAAATCAATTAATTCCCCTATAGAAATCACAGGATGTGTTTTGTTAGCATTCAAAACCAACAAGCGCTTACCAGTGTGTTTTTAGCCGGTATAGACATAAAGATTTGCCAAAATAATTAATCCCAAAACAAAATTCCCCATTGATCCCCTTCATTTTAAATCAGAAGTGCAAAGCCTTGTATTTCCTTTGCATGTGTGTTGGGAGAAACAAAATGGCCCCTTTGTTTCCACTGCACACTGATCCAAACCACAAAGTCCTGCCTGTTCTTTTTAGGTGTGGCAAAACAAATTTTCCCATTGCTTCTCTTTCCATCATATTGCATCTGTGGTAATAAGTGAAAACACGATTTTTCCCTTTTAATCCCTTTTCCAAACAGTGCATTTTTATCAGACCCCCAAGATGATTTTCTCATTGTGTTCCCACTGTCTACCACTGACCTTAAATTCAGAGGGGCCAAGTCTAATTGAGGTTTAGATGGTGGGGGTTGCTGGGAGAAAAGTATTATAACCAAATCAGCAATCACTGTGTGTTTTGAATTGTTCTTTTTCTGTATTGGTGAGGGGTTTGAAAAGATAGCTGCTAGAAATTGTGACTGCGTATTTCAGTATTAGCTCTGTGATGATGCCATTACGGAAGTCATTTTTGTTCTTGTGTTGCCACAGCATTGGTGGCCGATGCTAGTCTTTTTGTCAGGTTTGATTAAATAAATTAATACATCTATATTCTTACTGCACACCGGCCTGGTTCCTAGTACATTGTGGCACCGGGTATTTGTTGGGGTTGGGTGCGAGATGGGTTGGAGGCCTTACCAAACTGAACCTGAATCAAAACAATAGTAATTTTGTGTGTGCCACTTTGATTGGGGGAAAAGGAATTCCCTAAGTAGAGGGTGACCGCATATTAAACCGCAACACTGGGTTAAGGCAATAGTACCGTGGCAGGCATTCCGTAGAGACAACTGATATGTCTTCAGAGGGCTCAGAATGCCGCAGTTTGTCTCATTTTAAAAGTACCCAAATCAGTATCGATTTCGCCTTTGCATAAAACATTGCATAGGCTCCTGGTCAAAGAAAGAATAGACTTTAACATTTTGATTGCGGTCATCAAGTGTCTGCAAAATCTAGCTCCAAAATATGTTGCAGAGAAACTGACCAGCTATGCACCAACACGTTTGTTTGAATCATCAGATAAATTGTTATGGGTTATTCCATCATCCAGGTGTGTTTTCGGGGGAGATAGGTGTTTTTCTGTCTGTGGCCGTACATAGTGGAATCGAATGCCGGCTGATATTCAGAGTATTACACTGCTATTTTTCTTTCGTAAGGCCTTTAAAATGGATCTGTTTAAATAACAGGCTATTGTGGTTTGATCTTCAAGTCGCTGTTCCCTGATTCTGATGTGTTTTGAGTCTATGCCCCTCATTACAGTTTTGCCGGTATCCTGATGGTAAATCCGGCGAGATATAAGCAAAACTTCCCTACCGTTACTGGAGCCTGATATCCTGGTATTACTGGGATATTACAGGTGATGGCAACAGCGGGAACTATCCATTCCATGAAGCCCCATAGGACTCCATGGAGGGGATTGTCACAATTACCATCACCGGTAATACCAGTGCCAGTAATTGTGGCATTTCTTTACTGGTGGGGGCCAGATTTACTGGCAGGTCAGGCCTGGAGGTAAATCTGTGCCCCTCCAGCAAATTTGTGTTTCCCTGGTACGGAAAAATGGCTGGTGCTGGAACTATCAGTAATTTTTCAGGCAATTTTTCTAGACCGGGGAACATGCAATGACCCCCTATATGCTTAGGGCCGGGAGGATAGCTCAGGAGCAACGCGCTCACCTTGGAAACAAAACGATGTGGAGCAACATAGGTTTGATCCCCGGGCTTAGAAACGTCTGGGTATTAAACACGTTATAAATAACTAATTATTAAAAAAAAAGAATTATTACATCTTCACCTAGATGCAATTTAGTCTGTCAGCAGCATATTACAAAATTTGAATTCAATTGAGGCACATGCTGAATGAGAATACAATGATAATGAATACAAACTTTACAAACGAAATTAAATTGAGAATATTTACAAAAACAATTATCTTGTACAGAAAATTTCTTGTGTTTGTCATTTAAATTGTCTTTCTAACTTTTGCTCGTGCTGCAGCCCTGGTGACAGAAGAGAGGTGATGGAGAGACTTATTATGTTTTGGCTCTGGTGGAAATTTCTAAGGGCCTGATTCACAAAGTGTTTGAAAAGGGATGCACCCATTGAAAATCACGTTGCGAATCAGGCCCTAAATCTCTACAAATTATTGCACCAACTTCTTGTGGGAACGGAATATCTGTTTTGGGCATTTATTTGAGGTTTTGAGACATAACTCTAAATGGTGGCCTCCATGAGATCAGTCTTTTCTACACTGGACTATTGACAGCATACTTGAAAAGTCCATATTTAGCCCCAAAAAAAAACATTATTTGTCCTGTACATTTGTTTGCAATTGGGTAGTGGTGCCTTGCTGTTTCCCTATTCTGTTTATAGTTATCAGGTATTGATAAGATATATATGTATTTTTAGTCACAAAGGTATTCGAATATAGCATTATAGACGGAGGGAGTCTATAATGCTATATTCATTGTAGTTGGATAATGACCCATGGGTCATAACTTGGGGAAGGGTCATCATCACTAACGATAATGACCCGTCCATAAGCCAATAAGGACATAGTGGTAGTAGGAGAATATGTTTTGGGGTTTTGGTGGCAAAGTAAACATTTTACTTGAATTGTGAGTTAAGTCAAAAGACAAACTCAGTAAATTCCTCTTCTTCTTCTTCTTGTTAGGGTGACTGCAGAAACCCAGAGGCGGCGATTTCCATCTATTAGATTAAGTTTGCCAGCTCAGTAAATTAAATGTGGTTTTATTTTTCAATGTTCAAATAACAATGTTGTCTCCATAAGTTACATATTTTAATTGCACATTTAGTTTAACTGGAGTAGGTTTAACATGCACATGCATTAGGTGTCACCTAAAAGTAATTAACTTATCAATGAAAAAAAGTGAAATTGATATTGTCTCATGTTTTAGCTTTCTCTCTGATGTATTAAATGGGATGTTGCTTAGAAAAAAAGGTCCTCCCAGAAAGTAGGTGCCGTGTTGAAAGAAGACTTGCCTGGAATTTGTATTGTGGTTTCCTTATCTGCTTTTGAAGTCAAAACGTTGAGTGTGCAGTCATTACCAGTAGTCATTGACTGCAGTCTGAACATTCTAATTGGTTGAGAGGAGGTCAATAACAATCACCATGTGCTAATGTCCATTTTATGCCTGACAATATTTTTACCCTTCACCCGAGTTTCAAATTGCTTGTGAATATTTTGCACTGCCTGAAGAGGCATAACCATGTTTCCCCTGGCTTCCCAACAGTAAGACACACTTTGTACTCGGTACCTTACAAACAAGTACAAGAAACTAATATAATGCCTGTACTGATCCCCAAACTGCAATGGCTACACAACAGAAATGGTTGCATGCCATGATTGGAGGAACACTACCAATGGTGCATGCACAACGAGCACAATATGGCTGCCTGCTCTGAATCACATGAACAATTATGCATGGGCAGTTCACAAACAGCAGGAACGTTTGCTAAAAAGTATGTTTATTGTCTGTATGTATTTGCCTTTGTTAAGTAGCATTAGTACCCGGCGAGGGCCCAATCAGAATGAAAGAGTCATATTGATTGGCCCTCACCGAGTCATTACCAGGCCGGGAATCCCTCTGTCTGGATTCCACAGCCTTTGTCCCCGGCGGGGGTTGTGGCAGCCCCTCAGCCAATGAGGATGCTCGGAGCGGGGCCATCCCCACTCCGAGCCTCCCCACGGCTGAGAGGTTACCTTCGCCACCTGCCAGGGACAGAGGTAAGGCTTTTTTTTCCTCCCCTTTCCTCCCTCCTCCCACCTCCCTGCCCTCCCCACCCCACTTATCTTCTATGCCTTGGTTCCCGGCGGGAGACGATGGCAGCCTCCTGCCGTGTGGAGACTCGGAGGGGGCAATCCCTGCTCCGAGCCTCCACACGCAGGAGGCTTTCATCATCCCCCTGCCGGGGACCCAGGTATGTTTATTTATTTATTTATTTTCCTACCCCTCCCTTCCACCCTCCCAACCACACTCGCGCAGTTTTTGCGGGCCGGGATACTAATAGCTAAATGCCCCTCGCGGCGGGGGCATTACCGACTCTGGTGATGCCCCTGGGCCTTCGTTAAGGCCCTTGCTTCACTTGGGCCTATAACTATGTGCCCCGGGGCATTACCTGAGTCGGTAATTCCCCGCCGCTCGGGGCATATTGCTTTATTATAATACAGCATATGAGCTCTGTCACAGCACTCTGCAGATCCAAGGGAGAGGAAAGCCATATGATGGGGGCAAAGGCCTGATGAATTCCAGATAATCTTAGAGGGGCTGATGTGTGTTGTTTTCGGGATCTGAAGTCAGGAAAGCCAGGTGTTGGGCTCGGTCAGCGACGTGCTTTTTTGACGGCCATTTTGAACAGTTCATTGTTCAGCTCTGTTTTGTGATTTATTTCGTCATGTGGATGTGTAGACAGTGGGGGCTGGAGTGAATTAGCAGCTGAAAGAAGAAAACCCTGCTATATTTCAGTAATGTTAGAACCACCACAGTACAGAAAACCAAGTGACGAAATCGCCATTTCGCACCATGCATGGCTTGTTTGGTTCTGTACAATTTTGCTGCAGCCCTAACTGCATTTTCTGCCACTTCAATGACTTACCGTGTTCCGTTTCCTCCAACATGTGGCCTCTGTTCCCGGCCCTTGACCTCGGCACACTTGTTTTTGCGTCGCCTCTTCTGCAGTAGCACGAGCTGTCCTTGTTCTTTCAGCGACTCGAGTCTGTGAACGTGAAAGTCATACATCAGACGGGTTCTTGTTGTGCACAACACCACGCACCCTCCATCTTGGGCCTGAGGACGCGCATTTGCAATCCAGAGGTGGGTAAAATGCGCTCCGAGATGCATGTACCTGCCACAGAATTAGGTTATTTCAAGAATTGCGTGCTACATTTTCTGTGATTAGATCACGCTAACTGCATTACAGAGACATTGGACTTCAAATAAAATAAGAGAGCTGGTAATGTGCTTGGGAATTCTTTTAGCAGGCGAGTTAGGCATATTTAGATATTACATTCAGAAAATACATTGATTTAGGGGATGCAGAGGAACGTTTCCATTTCCTGTCCTTAAGCATCAGCCTGTTTTTAGCAGGCCTTGCTAATAGAAGCAGTATTTCAGCCTCGTTATCTTCCTCTTTTTGCATGTCAGGCTCTTCTTTCACTGCCCCTTTTACACAAAGGAAAGTGCGCTTTCATGCCACCATTATTCGCATTTTTTTTTTCACCCGCTGGAATCTGCCTCTAGAAACGTTTGTTCCTTGGCCGTGCATGGCTATCTCTGAAATGCCATGGTGCTTTGGGAATTTAACACTTGAGCAATGGGACGTTTTATATAATGCTGTAAAACCCTTCATTAAAAAAGGCAACATGAGGTCTGTGCACGCAGCGGAATATTTGTAGCACAGGGTTAGAGTGAAAAGATCTATTTTGTACGCCGCATAATCCATTGTGCAATGCAAAGAATGGGTCACCTTTCATATGCTTCCGCTTAGAAAAAGGCATCGTTCTGCTTAGTATAATGGCGGCAAAACATAGCACGTAGATAGGCACGCTGAGCGTGACCTTTCCGCCGTGCAGGCCTGATGCAGCACAGTCATTATTGGCCAGATTTTTCTCTGCTCTGGAGCGATGATCCCACCCCACATTTACATTTTTCTGCCAAATATGGTGTTTAGTGTAGGGATTTTACAAATGGGTGTTGCAATCATGTATAGTTATGTTTTGCCACGTGGGATTTATAAAGTATAACATTTGACCTTTACATGGCCTCTTGGCATTGACAGCTGTCTTAGAGTGGAAGTGTGCAGTTGCCTACTTTGGTTGGTTTATCCGTACAGGGGGTGTAGGAGTTTAGGGGGCCCGATTGATGGATTTGTTTGCATGATTCAAAATGACTGCACTGTCGGAAAAATGACTTTGCAATGCCGACACAAACCCTGATTCATGGAACTGGCAGAGTGTATTTTTGCAGTGCAAAGTCATTTTTTCAGTACAAAATGAACTTTGCACTGACTTAAGACTGCAGAAATACACTTTGCACAGTTCCATGAATCAGGCTTTCTTCTTGAAAACATCCGCTAGACCCTGATTAGGTGGGAGCTTGTGCTCTGCTGAGTGTGGGGTTTCCATAGGGAGGGTGGGCGTGGTCACCTGGCCCAAGAACCCTGTGTGAGCTTGCAGTTGTGGTGGGTTTCAGTGGATGGTGGCATGGGAGACAGTTGTTCTGTGAAGTCCAAGTGCCAGGATTGAGCATGTTTCTTTGTGTTGAGTAAGATAATTGGAATGACAGTGGGGAGGTATTGCTTTGCAGAGATCCCTTTAGGGAATGTCATGTGATTTGTGGGGATGAGTCAAAAGGTGGGAATTGTTTTTTTTAATTTTTTTTAATTGGTTTTGGGAGAGATTGGGACGACACAATGGCTGTGATACGTGATGTGTGTGATGGATGAGTGGACGGTGAGATGTATGTCTGGTGTCATGCAGGGGGTAGCAGATACACAGCTTAATGTACTATTAGGGATACAGCCCCATTTGGTGCTCTGCTGAATTGGTGTTCGAGGCCTTGGAATGTGGGTGTGTCTCAATGTTCATTTATGTTGAGTAGTTGATCTAGTGGGCCTATAGGTCTGTTTAACTGGTACATCGCCTACAATACATCCATTTGTGGCTTGAAAACTCACTGCCTCTCACTGCAAACATAGTGACCAGCTATAATGCCTGCTCATGTCGGATTTTTGTAACTGGTGCATAGGCCTTGGGAATTCACCAAGCTCCATCCTCGCCTCTAGGACATTCTCCAAGCATTTCTGGGGCTTTAATTGAGAAATAAAATCCCCAACAACCACAACCATTTCTGTCCAGGTTTTTCCCCCTGTTGCAAACAGGACCTCGATAGCAGCTTCTGCAAATGAGCAGCCAAACCCTGTGGAGGCCCCTTAATGCGTTTTTAATTTTCTGCACCACTTTATTTTTATCCTTTGTCGCGGGGCCCCTAAAAGGAGTGGGGTCCATAGGCCGGTGCCTACCTGTCCTAATGGATAATCCGGCACTGAGCCAAACTAGTGAATGTAAACATTAAACATATTTATCTATTGGGAAATCATAACTTCAGCAGTTGAAGATCAGGGCATCTGGTACCAACCTCTGTCATTCTGATATTTAAATCGATGTTCACACCCCTTGGTCCCCCTTTAAAGCCAGAATAGCGTAACACGCATATCCGGGCCCTTCACAGGAATTTTGCCAACCACGGTTTCTCGTCGTGTAATTATGTGAAATTGAGTTAAAAAAATCCAATCTGGGTCTTCAGTCTTGGATTGGATATCTGAGATATTCCATGAAAGACATTTTAAATAAGTAGGGCTTCTTATCACAATTTACAAGAAAAGCCTTAGGGCGTGGGGGGAAATAACCCTAAGGGGAGAATCATGTCATACACAATTAAGGCTCTGGTATGTAATGTGTGTGGTGGCTGAGCTGGCATATATGTGTGATGTGAGATGTGTGTCAGGAGTGAGTATTTGCTCTTACTGGCGGGTGTGTATGGTATGTTCAGAGCTTGATGTAATTTTAGGGGTACTGTCTCAATTGGTGCTTTGCTGATTGGGTCTGTCAGGTCTCGAATCTTGGGTGCTTCTCAATGGTCATTTATGTTGAGTAGTTGCACAAAGGCCGGCTAACATTCAAATACAAGCTGTCGTGTTTAGTTGGAATTGTTTTAGTAGTTTGCACTGCTGTTACCCGGCAATTGACTCGACTAGTGGTCATTTCCAAACTGCATTGCTTGTCTAATTGTCCAGCAGTGCTGAATGCATTACATATTGATTGACTGCTTTATTTCGGTTAACAACCATAAAAGCACAATTTCCATTAGCAAATATAGTGTTCAACATATGTCATACATATTTATCATTCTGTAAACGTATAAACACACAATCATGGTTAAAAAGATAAAACATGTCACAGAGTTGCATCATATGTAACACAAATCAGGTAGATACCAAACTTAGATCACAGAACTATCATTTAAGATATTCTTTCCGGCAATTCCAGCCTTTGTCAGAAAGCTTGTGACAGCAAATACTCTTGACATTTAGGGATTTCCCAAAAATCTAAAGCCCCCAGCACGGTGGCAACATTATTTGCGTTCAGCACCAGGACGAGACCATTTCGGACAGGGCAAAAACAAGTCAACAATGATATTCGTCCTCTCTTTCTGATTTACAGATTAGCCAATCCTAAATAGCATAACCCGCCCAGTTACTAGTACACACATTTCATGGGAGGAATCTTGGTCGCAAATTGGTATGGAGACGACTTGCACCTGATATAATCCATAAGTTTCCATAATATATCAATTTCAGTGTGCAGACTGACTGGACAAACCGATTTGACTTATTTGTTTTATTTAAAAATATACATCTAAAAAATGTGAACAAGACCCCGAGGAAATTGTTCAACATATCAACTAGATAAAGTACAGACAAAACAGCAACATCACTCTGTCGCTATCCAAAGCATATAGCATGAGTAATAAAGGAAGCCATAGAAAGACAGCTATCGGCAATGCCAACCGTGTTGGCTGTTGTGTAGGCATGTGAAATCAATTTGTCAGACACTGCTGTAGTGGTATTAAATGGCCATCAATGGTAGTAGCTGAACAATGGTGCAAGTGCGTGGGCATAAATTATCAGTGCCGGGCAAATGCCTAATACTTGTACAGAAGCCAAAACTGTTGCCTTTGACAATGATTCTTTTCAACAGGACTTCAGTGCCAGCCATGCATACTGCTGATGAATTGAGTGGCTGAAGGCCAACGTAGTTAAGACATTTTTATTACACCAATGACCCATATACAGCACCAATTAAGTAATTCACTCTCAGAATACTTCTTTGAAAATACACTGGTAGGCACTTTAAGAACAATATCTGATGGTAAGGCTAAAAAAAGCTAGCACAAAATTATCCTAGGAGTTTGTGTTTTGATCATATGGGATGGCTCAAGAGAAGAGGCAGATTGTTTTGTGACATGGCTTAACCAACAAAATCGGTTTCTGAAATTCACTGGGTCTATATGTGATTGTGAGACTCATTTTCTAGACATCACCATTTTCCATCACAATGGTTCTTTAAAAGTGAAGCCCTATAATAAGACTACTGATAAGAACTCTTTATTGCACTTCAATAGCCACCATGCTAAACATTTAAAGACCAATTTGCCATTTGGACAATTTTTGAGGCTGAAGCGCAATAGTAGTCTTAAAGATGATTTTGCCCGAAGTGCGGATGTATTGACCAACAAGTTGTTGGCCAAAGGCTATCCGCCTAGAGTTATAAGAAATGCTTCAAAAAGAGCTTACAATAACAATCGTGAGGCACTTTTGGAGAAAAGTAGTAGGCCAATTAAAAAGATGGGCACTGTATTTGTTAATACTTTCTCAAATTTGTCCTACAAAATCAAAAACATTGTGATGAAAACTTGGAAGAAAATATATCGTGGTAAAGAAGTGTTGCCTCCCCTAGTGGCTTTCAGAAAAAGCCAGAATTTACGAAATATTCTGGTCAGAAATGATGTGACAGAAATGCAGATACCACAAGTTAGGCAAACTAGACTGTGGGGTTTGCCTGAAGTAAAAGGACATTTTCCATGTGGGAATTGCAGCATGTGTGGACAAACAAAATAAACTAGATTATTGCAAATTCTACCTGATGTTAAGTGGGTCTTCACTGAAATGACGAATTGTAACACAGCTAATGTTGTATATCTGATCACCTGTCCATGTGGCCTACATTATGTGGGAAAAACAAATAGGCAATGTAAAGTTCGAATGGTGGAACATCGCAGCTGTATCAAGAATCAAGTGATAACTGCCCCTCTTGTGAAACATTTTATTGAAAAGAAACATGGTTTCAATGACTTCACATGGCTGATTTTGAAAAAGGTGCATGGAAATACCAAAATTGAAACAGATCGAAAATTATTGAATATAGAGCAAAAAATAATTTTCAAATTACAAAGCAATGTGCTAGGGCTCAATGAAAGCATTGATTGGCATTTGGTTAGCCAAATATAATTTTGGACATTGTGTGATGCATATACCATGTGGGCACCCAATTTTGGTGAACAATTTGGTTTTTAGTTCAATTGATGAAGTTAGTGCAATTTACATCTTTTTGATGCGCTGAGTGTCCACTAAACTCCTCTACACCAGTTGATCCTGGGTCTGTTCCAATATGGCCCCCTTGGTTGTTGTACTCCTGATTAACTTCGAGAAGTGGAGTCCTTTCTTTGTGTTGCCGCACAACCATAGACGCTTTAACAGAGTCCTTTCTTTGTGTTGCTGCGCAACCATAGACGCTTTGAGATTGTGCAGCAGCCATGGCTCCTCTGAATCGAGTGCTGGATGAGTATGTTTGAATGCTGCAAGTGGAGTGAATAAACCCCTCCGTGTGTTTAGGTGAGCACGCTACCAGCATTTCGCCTTTGGATGTGACTCTGTGCATGATATTGTCTCCATGTCGCGACACCTTTTGCATTATTTGGTGGTTGGGGTACTTTATTTTACACTTATTTTACACATGTTGTGTGGCTATCCATTTTCCGCGTTTCTTTTACGTTGTGGAGGTTGGACAGCATGGACGCTGAGTAGTTGTCTTTACACATTAGATAATGCATGGTCTCCTCACGTGTGTGAAATATAAGCACCCCCTTCTGTTTGCCCTCTAGTGCATGTTGACGGCATGTTGTTAGCTGAGGTTTTGGTAATGCCAGATAAATGGTGTTTACTGTTATGTTCCCATTGCTTCCAGATTGACTCTTGTACTTTATTGCTTGATCGTATGGATGTTTCCATTTCAACTTGTTCATTACTGAATTGTGAATTGCAGTCTTGATCCCTACATTTGTGGAGGTAATTCACTTTGTTATTTGGAGCCTTGATTTTATGTGCAGTGGTATTGAAGCCAGTGTGATTTCTGGATATAACAGAGCATGTGGTCTCTGTGTATTGGTTTTGTCTTACTTATGTGTGGCGATACTCTAGCGGACTGTGACGCTTTGTTGAAGTATTGATTTCTCATTTGGAGGGAAACCAGCAAATTTGTCATCCTGTGACGTGCTTTGAAGTTTCACCATTTAAAGGTAAATCTGCGGGTGCCCTTTGGGACCCTTGTGAGTGTGGCATAATCCCTGTGCCATGCCTCCGTTTACATTTTGTAGTACTTCCTTCCCTCTTTGGAACTCATTAGGTTTCTCCTTTCCTTTATTTTTACAGGCTTGGAGGTTGTTTTCCTTTTACCCTCTTGGGTGCCTGAATCTACCCTTTCAACACGGTGTGGAAGAGATTAGTGGATGCTTTTAAATTTATCCCCTGAAGAATGTTCGCCTGAACTGGGCAGTTAAGAACAGAAACATGTTGGGATGCTTGTTGTTTTAGTGACACATTGAGATTATTATTTTTTTTTTTTGTGTGTGTTATGTGATATCTTCTGTGTCGTATAAATAAGTTATCTGATGTTTTATATTTGTTTTATATTTGTTTTTTAATGTTTAGTACACTGTGTTAGGTGAGGGTAGTGTTTTTTGTTTAAATTCAGTTTGAATTATTTGAATAATAAACTTGTTATACATTTGTGTAAATCAGTTATAGCAGACGGTCCATTTTTTCAGGACTAGTGATGCTGGAAATCCTTATAGAGTTCCTGTGTGAGGGGGTTGGAGGCAAGTAAACAACACGTATCATCTTGCTCTTTATTGTATTACATTGGTTTGGGAGGGGCAAGAAGTGGGTGGGAATGCCGCAGGGATTTCAATGTCCATGTGCAGTCAATAGGTGGCAAAATAACCAAACAACACCTACAAGCTTTCAGTCCCTCCTCATATGCCATTTTTCCTATCTGTACTCTAATAAGAGTGTTGGTTTATAGGTATCACTAGAGTCAATACTAATAAATTAATCACCTGCGCTAAGAACTTAAAAGAAATATTCGGGAATATCAACAATGAGCCAGCCTATCGCTGATTGGCGAGAACGTGGAGAACGTGATTGCAGAATATCCTACCTTAAACGAAATTGGTTGTTGTTCATAGCAGAGGATTGCAATATTTCTTTCAGAGATTGGTTTAATTTCAGAAATGCTCTTGGGAACCTTGCAAAATCTAAAGGCAACCAGCTCTTCCAATAGATTAGAAGGCTGACAGAGCTGCACTGTTTTACAGTAAGGTTCGTAAAAAACAATGTTGGCGTGCGAACGAAAGTAAGCTATGCAGTGGTATCAAAATAAGGCTGCACAGATGTAACATGCCCTGCCACTGAAAGCAACATGCCTCGTGCAGGGGAGGCACAACATCTATATCTCTCCCTTTTTCATGCATCCCATATGTAGCTCCAGCATTCCAGAGTGGATGGTACCACAATCTTTCCTGAGATCCCCATGGGAGATTTATGGAGAGATTCTGATTTCAGTTATACTGCTTTTCCCACCTGCATTTTTCCCAAATACAATGAACACATCCAAAATAGGCAGCATGGATTGTGTTAAGTATAATAAAGACTTGGGAAGAGTGGGAAGACAAGGTTACAACAAGGGCCTACACTTTCCACAATGCTGTAACCATTGTTTTCCCATTAGAACCTATTTGCGACTTTAGATCAGTTTCTTATTGTTTACCAATGGAAATGATTTGGACTGAGGACCCGATTCTCATCGTGGCACAGTGAGCGTGCTAAATAGCACGACTCACTGCGCCATTTCTTGACGCCCAGACAGCACTGCTATTCTCATGTGGGCCTGGGCGTCTTCGCAAAGCACGACAGTGCTTTTGCTGTAATCCGCCTGTTTCTAATGGAAACAGTGGGAATGCAGAATCTCGGCAGCATTTTCGTTAAATAACAAGGGAATCGTTATTGAATGAAAATGCTGCCAAGAACACAGTTCTTATACACCAAAGTGAGCAGCTTCAACATTGCGGGATGTTGAAGCTGCTTGCTGTGGTGTAAATTAAAGTGTTCATATACACTCGTGTGGTGTATATGAACACTTTCATTTACACCAAAGCAAGCAGCTTCAACGTTGCAGCAACGTTGAAGCTGCTTGCTTTGGTGTACATGAAAGTGTCCATATACAACACGGGTGTATGGACACTTCCATTTACACCAAACAAGGCTTCTTGTGGACCCAATTCTCATGTAGGTGTTAAGTACCGAAAAGGACATTAAAAGGCTTAACAACCTTTTCGGTACTTAAGACCTATTCCAAAAGGTGGCACATTCTTCCGAAGTTTTAAGGAATGCGCCACTTTTGGAATACATGTGGCGGTTGCTAGGATGGGTTGGAAACCAACCTAGCAACCGCCACATTCGTAAACTGGATTTTTGGAAGCCTATTCTTGTGGCACTCCTCCAGTTTAATATGTGCGCTGAACTAGCGCACATTTATGGTACCCTTTTGGTGCCGTTAAACTGGAGGAGTGCCAGAAGAAGCCTTGTTTGGTGTAAATGGAAGTGTCCATACACCCTTGTTGTATATGGGCACTTTCATGTACACCATAGCAAGCAGCTTAAACGTTCCTGCAACGTTGAAGCTGCTTGCTTTGGTGTAAATGAAAGTGTTCATATACACCGCACGAGTGTATATGAACACTTTCATTTACACCAAAGCGAGCAGCTTCAACGTTGCAGGATGCAACGTTAAAGCTGCTCGCTTTCAATAAAAGTGTTCATATACACAACACGGGTGTATGTGAACACTTTCCTATACACCACAGTAAGCAGCTTCAACATCCTGCACTGAGGCTTCTGGCATATCAAGGAGGGACAAAGACTAGAACGTCTTAGGAAAGAGATTGTTATTGCCTAATCAGAGCTTTCAATGGTGCTCCCAGTCCAATCACAGGCAGGGGATGGGGAGGGTGGTGGTGAATGTATGGCAGTGCCTCACATTCCTCTTGTATTGATAGGGCCATGGACCAAGCGGGTCTCCATCAGAAGGGACTGTCCAGGGCAGTTGATAATAAACAGGCTTATGAATGAATATGTGTGCTTCTGGACTTGTGTTCTATGCACATTTGGAGCAAATGAACAACTACACATAGGTGGTTCAAGCTCATGCAAAATACAATGTCACACATATGCTGGGAGAAGATGTACGGATCAAAAATCCACACCTAGGCAAAAGATGACGAAATGGCTGCAACTTTAACGATGACAGTGGAAAGTGGTGGAAGATTACGCTTATTTTAATTTTATTTTATTCAAACCTGTATACACTGCTGGCCCTCCCTAGAGGGTCTCGGAGCACCGTACACATTTCAAAAGGAAGGAGGTGAACACAAAGTTGCAATCTTCAGAATAGGACTGTAAGATTAGGATAGAAAGAAGATAGCGGGGGGTTGGTCTGGCTGGTTTAAGTACGGGGTATATGAGGTATGTTTAAAGGCTTTTGTCGAAGATGGTGATTTCAGGTGCAGTCTGGATGTATATTCGGAGGACGTAATAGGCTCTGGGTGCCTTTTGTGTAAAGGCTTGTTTTCGAGTGCAGGTTGGTCAACACAATATAATGCATATGAGATACTGGGCCTGATTTACAAAGTGTTTTTCAGTGCTATTGTACCATTGGAAAATGCTTTTGTAAATCAGGCCTGAGTGCTTTGTCTGGTGTTCGTGCAGGTAATGGGTTTCAGTTTGTTGCAAAGGTCGGGTGGGATTTTGAGCTGGATGGCTTTTAAATTGATGCACAGTCCTTTGAAAGTAATCCTCTGAGGTATTGGGAAGAATGGGAGCTGGAAGAGAGCTGAGTGAGAGCTGGGGTCATGTGTAAGTGCTTTGGTAGGTGTTGAATGAGTCTTGGTGCACCATTCTGTGTGGCTTGCGGGGGAGGGGTGAGAGTGTTGTTGCGGAGTTCAGTGAGGATAGCATGTTCATAGTACAGCTTGGATAGAACTCATACCTACTCTGTGGTACAAAAGTAGTAAGGGAGAGGGATGTGCCTCAGCTTGCATATGAGCTGTAGCTTGCATGTTTTGGTAATGACAACTATGTGGTGTGTGAAGGAGAGGTGTGGTCAATGGTGAAGCCTAGGCACTTGACTGATGTGGAGAGGGATATGTGTGGGTTGTCTGTGGTGAGTTCTTTGATCCAGCGGTGAGGTCAGGTTTGTTTTTGAGAAGGTCCGATGAGGAGGCATTCCATTTTAGATGGGTTGAGTTTTAGGAAGTGGGTGACCATCCAGGTAGCAATGTTGGAGAGACAGCATCCTTTTTGATACATTCCTGCCACTTTCCCTTTTCCACAATTGTTCCACCGGCATGGTTAGCCACCAGAAGGCTTTGTACTGCACCTGGCACACACCATGTTCTTGTAATACTGGAAATCATGAATTGAACTGTGCAATAGAAAGCCTGCTGGTGCCTAGCCAAGCCTGCAATAGAATTGTGGAAAAGGGAAAGTGGCAGGAATGTATCTAACAGTCCGAGGAGGCGGAGCTCTGAATGGGAGGACATTTGAAGTATGTTTAGGTGTAGTATGCATGCTGGTGACAGTGGATGGTGAACATGGCATGGTTGTTCTTTTAGCACCCCCTTCAGACTATCTTGCTATGGCCACCTCCCCTCAGATTTGAATTTGCTTTTTCCCCTGCTGCATACATGACATGTAAGGAAACACCATCTGTTCTTGGCATGACTAAATATGTACTCCCTGTCAGTTCCTTATAACATGTAATATTAAAGCTGAGAGCCCGGAAAGGTTGCAACGTGTCAAGTGCCCTCTGTACCTCAGCTATGATAGATCTAGGGATTAGGCTGTAGCCAGGCGAGATTGCGCTTTAGAAGTTGCCACCATATCCAATGCCATCATGACCAAGTAAAACCCATGAAAATTTAGCAGACTCACAGTTTGTACAAATGGATTCTAAACTAAGTGTGCAAGAGCATTGCAGTTCTCAACTTTATTCATGTCTGGAATAATTAAATTGAATCATAGAGAATAAGTCAATCCCTTATAGATCCGACTCATGAAAAGATTCAAACGGTACCTTAAAATGCATGATGTGCCTTGCTTGTGATTTCAAGCAGTTTAAACCCGTCGGAACAGTAGACTCCTATTGGTTTCAGTAATGTTGAATCATTAATTTCTGAATAATGCGACAGGTTAAAACAACAAAAAAGTCAAGTTAAATTGAGTAAAAAAACAAAGGAAATGCAAACAGCCTGGTCCAGCCACAACATCTGCTTATCTAATCAAGCCGCTTTATACAGAGTTAGGATTGGTTGGACCATTCTGAGTTTCAGATCCAAATGTTTACAATCATTCAAATTGAATTGAGACCCTGTTGTTAATCAATGTTTACATCCAATTCATCCTAGATGGGCCTAGTCTGAAATTAGTATGATTCCGGTCCATACACTTCTGGATTATTGTTTTTTAATGTGCCAGTCTGCTGGTTGAAAGTAAGACAGTTTGAATTGTTGAGCATATATTTCTTTGATCCAGCATTTTAAAATAACTTTACATATTTAATCATAGACCCTCATTTAGTAGCATGCTTGCTTCTCATTTGAATGCTTTACCAAATACTTTACCTTTCTGACTGGCCCATTTTAATTTGCAAAACCCCTATCTGCCTGGATATGTCCTTTATCCTTGCATCATGCAGGCTCAGGTCTTACTGTCTTGACTCCCTGTTCCTTTTCGAGCAACCGGTAAACACCTGTCCTTGTGACAGCAAGAGCGTTACCTCTAACTGACCAATGAACAAAATTAGCAATAGCCAAACATAATTTGCACGATTCTAAAATATATGCACACATATATTGTGATGCAGAACTGCAATTGCATGTCCCTTTGCAATTGTGTAATACATTTGCACACAATATCCATATTCATACAGCTTCTTCCATCGATCAGAGTAAATTGGCCTAATGGATTCATGGAGAATGGCCAGAGCTGAGCGGTTGTGAAAGCTCTGTCAGCCACCACTGAGAGAGTCTCGAGCGATGCTCTTGGTCCATTAGACCAAACTTAGAAACCAAATCAAAGCAAAGTGCTCTGAGCTGCACAGGACCGGGCGAGGCCACGTGACCTAACGCACCCCGCCAAAGTGCAGTTGGGCCTTTCCAGCGTAAGAGACAATTCTCTCCTCTTACCTTGCATCGCAGAATTGCTCTGATTACAGAGGTTGGTTATTGGCCTTACGGAAGACGTTAGCTTAACATTTCCTGAAAATTGATTTGTGGGAATTTTCATACGGTAAAGCAGCTGTCCATGTCCATAGAGAATGCACTAGTCGTGCCTTCAAATCAGACAAGAGTTCAGCCTCGTCTTCAACAGAGAGGAGGGTGAAAAGAACAATGAATGCCGCAAATCTATGCGAGAGGGAATATTGAAACTACCAAATGATCCAAAATTACATGAAGAATTGAAACACAAAAACACTCCAATGATTTGTGTAAACGTCTGAGAAATTACTGACAGGTCCCAGTTCTTGCTTTATTGGCATGACCAATAATTTTTAAAAGCAAATTGAAATGAATTCCTCTTGGCATCATTATTCTTTCCCAATTGTACTTGTCGCGGACTCGTAAAAATTGACATGGCACTCTGAGAATTAATCTTGCGTGCCAAATGGAATTTATCCCGCAGTAAAGAAAAGCAATGTGCTGGGAAAGGCAGGCAACGGAGGCCCAGGGACGCGAGCAGCACTGGGAATCCACACCTCGATGAAGCCATTGATTTTACTCCCGGGCAGCGCCATCCGTCTGCAATGCCTTCCTCTGTCATCTCTCGCTGTCAAGGAGACTGCGCGATTTTAAAGGTCACCACTTAATGATGTTAAGGAACCAGTCTCTCTTCCTGATCAATTTGTAATGTTTTGGCGGAACTTGCTTAACAGAACTCTGCAAAGTATCTTTTTTTTTTTACTTTGAATATACTTAAAGCAATTTCTGAAGGGGAGTTGATGACTCCTCTTTGATCAGGACCCTAGACAGCAGTGATAAACATAACGTTCCACTTGAAGCCAGATATGCATTCAATAATATGGCTTAATTCCCCGTTCCAGGGTCTGGAATGGGGTAACGGCCTGGAAGCCCAAGTTATCAGCGAGAGCCTGTAACAAGGGCATCAAGCAGGAACGGGGGATTAATGCTATTTGCACCCCGGGGTGCTAAAAGTGCTAAAAATGTATTTTCCTTCATTCAATGGGATGCTGCATGCACCCTATTGAATGAGGGAAATTACTTTACCAAGATGGCCACCATGGTTATAGAAGGCGGTGCTACGTACGGAGCCCCTCTTCTATGACCATGACGGTCGGAAAAGGGAAACTGCTGCTGCTGTGGTGGCAGGCTTCACCACCACTGCATCCGTCAGGTAAGTGGGGAGGTGTATGGGATTTAAAAAGAACCATTTTTTTTAGGGGAGGGTGGGTGGGAGAAACATGGTGGCCCACGGTGGAAGAGGCAGCCTGCGTGTTCTGTGGAACGCGGCTGAGATTATAGGTTTCAAGCCACGACCCACAGAACCTAACTGGCTGCGTCCCCCGCCCCAGTTGGTAATGATATGATATATGATATGATATTTTATTTATATCGCGCTCATACACAGGTGTTTCAGAGAGCGATAATAATGTGCAGTGGTTATAGTCCCATAACCTAGTGCCTACCTATATTTTATCTGTATGTACCGGGACATGTCCTACGTTCTGTGGAAGGCCTGCCTTCTGCAAGTCTCCAGGGTCATGCTCTGTCAGATTGGGGGCTGTGCTTTCTTAGCGGCGGCCACCATTCTTTGGAATTCTCTACCTTGCACTATGTGTTCACTACCTAACCATCTGGTATTCCACCATGCCCCACAAACGTATATATTCTAAATCCGTTCTTCCCTCATGCCTTGCTGTCGGGTAGCGCTTTGATACCCCTGTGGTGAAAGTGCACTCTATACATTCAATTAACATTAATATTAACATGCATTCACTGTGAAAAATGAGGTTAAAGGTCAAGCAAAAAACAGAATGATACTATTTTGCAGAATGCGTTTAACTTAAGTAATGGCCCTCATTATATAATGATCGAAATTAAATTCTTCTCTAATATATCTTGCCATAACATGAAGGCTCTTCATATGCCCTGTAGAGAGTTAAATCCTAGAACATGTCACAAAAAACAAACTTCAAATGAACCAATTTTTAGTAACTAATAGCATAGGTGTAACGTAACACAGGTTGGAACAGTGTCACCAGCGTTGCAGATAACAGGGCAATGGTTGGTGTCAAGAGGGTTTTTTAAGACTTTGTGTAAGGTTGGGTGGTTTGCAGTCTTGTAAAGCTTCTCAAAACGCATTAGGAAGGAATTGGCCCCCAGGGATGCAGGGTTATCTCCTGGATGAGCCAGGAGATGGGAGTTGCTGGAACAAATGCAGTGAGTGGGGTTATGTCTCTGAATATATCACATAGATGTTATGGGCGTATTGCATAGTCGCCTTGCAGAGCAGTGCTTTACAGGAAATGTGCTGTTCAGTTAACAACCATTGCTTGAAGGCAGGTCGTAGGGATGCTGTGCTTTTTTAAAGTGTGGCTGCATTATTTTGACTCTTCTATATTTCAGTGGATATTTTTTTACGAAGACTGCAGGACATTTATATAGTCTATTTTGAATTTTCACCATTCTGAGATAACTGCATTTTAGCTCTGAGGGGGATGAGAGAATGGAGCTGTCAGAACAGTTTCACCTGTGCAGTGCAGCATTGATGACAAACTAGGCATGGGTTGCAGACGAGGATCCCTGTCCAATTAGCATCCCGGCTTTGTTTCACGGGGTGATCTTTCTGGTTATGAATGTAAAGGTGATTGTGTTTTGTGTGGTGCTTGGTGGGGAGAAAAGCACTAGATGTGAATGGGATGCCCTGATAGGGCAGTCTTAATGGCATTTATCTCCCCAAGTCTCCTAAACCATTTATGAATTAGGGGTCAACTTAATGAATGATGACTGAGCTCATTAATAAGGTATTATATCCAGAATGTGCTGTTATATTGTGAGCCCCTACCCCGATTATATTTGTGTACATGCTCTCGGGCATATACTGTAACCTCTGCTTAATTCCATGGTCGTGTTTTCTAGAACAGATGTAATGTAGATAACATGGCCCTCACCTCCATTTTCGCTTTGTTTTTTCACCTTATTGGACTATGGAGTGCTTCCCCTTGCTTGCCAGGATCTGGAAAGCAGCCTTTGGACTTATTTGTTAATGACCAAGACACTGACTTTAAGGGACCTCTCTCCCCTCTGCTGGCCCCTCCTCTTCCATATGAGGATTTGGAATGCAGCCTAAGGGCTTAACAGTGACTGTCATTGGCCCATTATTCCAACCCTCTTGTTTTGAGACAATTTCGCAGTTGTAATAAATCACATTTCAAAGGTCTAATAAAATAAATGTACATAACCTTTGATGTCATCAACAATATAATTTCTGATATCAATTTTGAGGTCACATGTGACATCTTTAACAATGCGTCACAGGAGGCGTTAAGACCTTAACTGGCAAATTGACTGCTGTTTTACGTTTTTAAGCCTGAATATTAATGCCTTTTGATTAAACGTTTTTACTACTGGACATGTGAAGGTTTTATTTCAGGTATATTTATATGTATGTTTCTATGAGAATCTTAATAAACATTTATGTGGATGTGAGTGACTTTGATGACGTTTGTCACAATGTATTTTTCCACATCTAAAGCCACACCTGGTTTGTAGTGTGAATGGGACATGGCCTGCGACCCTGGCCTGTGTTCTGTCCCCTAACCACAGAATCCACAGGGCATGACCTGCTACCAACTAATGCGCACCCTAACCAGAAGTATCCACAAGCCAAAGCCTGGAGCCACTATCTGAATGCAATCATATCACAGTGGGTGAAGTTTTTGCTTTCCAGTGCGTGGAAAACCAGAGGGTGTTTCACGGCCTAGTCCTCGGGGATTATGTCCTCAGGTGGCCAGGGAAAGGCCATTGCTTTTGGATCCCACCCTTGGGGGTGGACAAGAGAGGGAGGATCACCTGGGTAGGGCGTCCTCAGGGAGTGGGGGTGAAGCCATGGTATTCCCCTTTTTCCCTAACACATTTAACCCCTATCCCTGCTTATTTTATGGGAAACTCCTATAATTCCTCCCCACTTAACATTTACAACACTACTGAGCCGAGGAAGATGAACAAGGAGCAGCTCTTTGGGGCCGGCGCTTATGTGAATCAGGCTATGGAAGTTGGAAGGCCAAGGGGCTGATCGGCTGCGGTGGAGAACGAGAGAGAGAGCCAGGCGAGAATTCCATCCTTTCGGGAAGCTGTAATGTAAAACAATGAGTAGAAAAGAGAAACCTTTAAAGTGCTTCCAGGCAGCTTGCTACCCTCCCAGGTGAATGGCGGAGTTGGTGAGGAGCAGAGGAGGTGTTGGTAACGGCCTTGACTGCTATGAGAAAAGCATTGAAGACAGAAGCCCAATTAACATGAACAGTGAGTTATGGAAGGCATATAAAAGCATGGTTTGTGTTAAAAGCAAAATAGGCATGTAACAGGAGTTGGAGGTTGAGCGTGTTCTGGTAAAACACGCAATGCAGAAAACAATGATTGAATGACTGTGAAACATAAACAAAGTAACAGAGTGGTCCTGCAAAATGGGATCCCACATTCAAAAGTCTCTGTGAAATGTTCTGAGTTATGAAAAGCGGGAAGCGAAAGCAAGAAAGTAACTGCAATGCCGAACAAGATTTGATTGAGTGAAAAGAAATTTATATGAACTTTAAAAACCACCAAGAGAACAAAACTGAAGAGGACATGAACTTTGGAGGATGCCAAGAGGGCAAAAGTAAAACTACAAATACCAAGAGGCATTGGTGTTGCGTGCGAACTTTGAAAGATGCCAAGAGGGTAGAAGTAAAACTACAAGTAGCAAGAAATATTGGTGTAGTGTGAGAACTTTGAAAGATGCCAAGAGAGCATACAGAAAGAAATCAAGGAAATTACAAGTACCAAGGAGCATTGGTGTTGTGAAGAATGTTGAGTGTCAAATTGTTGAAAAGGAGGTTAAAGTGGTCATGCAGAGATCTACGTAAAATCCTTGCAGTTTCAAAAGTCTTCAACAGTAAAAAGGAAATAAGGATAGAACGTGGGGAAGGGGACCCCCACAAAGAGAAAGACAGGCTGGAGCCCGGCAGAGGGAAGCCTGTGCTGAACTGTGTGAAGTGAAGAGTTGAATATGAAAAGTAAGACAGGCTGAAGCTTGGCAGAGGGAAGTCTGTGTTGAATAGTGGCAAAGTGAAAGCCAAGAACAAAACTGTGTATTTGTGGTAAAGCTGATGATGCCTATTGAATTGATTAGACTGTTAAAAGCTTGAAGCCCAAGCATGAACTGCTGATTTTTACCAGCATGCCAGAGTGTGCAAGAATGATAGAACCGTGTCATCCACCTATCCCTTATAAGATGCTCTCGAGACCCTGTGCTTCTGAACATGGGAAGGCAGCTCTTACCTAGGCCATTCTGACATTTCTTTTAAGACACATGTTTTCCTTTTTTGTATTCCCTTTTCACATGTGTCATTTGAGAACGAGGGCAATGTTAGGTTTTGTAGTAAAGGCCTTTTTTATTTTGGCTAGATTGACTTGGACTCGTTTTTTGCTCATTTAATAGTCAAGACTACTCCCATTTTATAGTTAGGGTCCGTTAAGTAAACTACAAAATAAAGGTTTTCAAAACATGCATCTACTGTGTCTGTGTCTACTGCTGATACCATGCCTTCCTTACAAGTCGACATTGTTCTTTATTATCCACCTTGCAAATTAAACAGAGTTTACAAATGCACTCAGAAGAAAAACAAACATTTCGACTAATAACAGTTTTTGACCTTGTTAGGAAAAATTCTCCAGAATGGCTAATTTACCTTACCTAGTGAGTCGCTCAGCAGCTTTGCTCGATTTCTAGGATTTATTTTTTTCACCTGGTAAGAGTGTGAGCCTTTTTTCCCACTCTTAAATGTGTTTTGCTGTGTGTTTTACATGTTTGTGTTCATAGACTGTGGAGCCTCACCTACTCCAAAGTCAACATCTTTTTACTGTGTGTCACACAGAACCTTTAGTGCAATGACACAGGATTGTCTTTTTCAGACTTTCCACTCTAAACTCCATATTCTGGGACTGACTACTGTCTCCTAGAACATGTAAAGTTGCCATTGACTGTATTAGTCTTTTTAAATTCACAGACCCAATACAAACTATCTCACATAGAGTTCTGGAAAGGGTTAATAGTTATCCCCTTTTGTCCGTCTCTCATGGAACATTATTTCGTTCCCCTTTCTTTAAGATTTGGCTGGTGGCAGTGGTATCTACCTTATTTTTCCTACCGCGGTGTAGAGGAGGTCCCAAGTACAGCCCACACTCTAACCGTTCATTTTGAAGTACCAGGAACATTCACACCGAAATATGTGATGAATGACGAGCAAATAAACCAACAGAGAGCCACAGTAGGGCTCTGTCCACTACCCATCAGAAGAACAATGCCTATTGAAGTACCAGTACCAAGGAAACCATGGACAGTAAGGTACCCATTGAGAAAACCATATCAACAAACAAAACAAAATGAAGATCGTCTAAGTACAGTCCCTGAAGAAGTAAAAAATGTCTTAATGGAAGATGAATGGTGACGTCACGAGAAACCGGACTGACTCACACATAAAAGAAATGACGACCAGAGAATGACGTAAAGAGACAAAATGCCATGAACATATGCTTGGAACCGCAAGAAAGCTAAGAAAATAGTGCGGCTTGCTATGCTTAGTAGAAAGACAGTGCGGCAAGTGCCACTATACATAATCTACCTAAAAAAAAAGCATGTAATATAAGTATACTTCCACTTTGCACAAGAAGCATAACTAACCAAAGGTTACTAAAGGCCACACGAGGAGAGCTTCCTGTTTAGCAAAATCAAGAATACGTGGCAGAAACAAAGCTCAGCAGAGGCAAATCGTGCCAGGAAAACCAAGGTTGTATCAGTAGAATAGACGAACAGTAGCTACGATTAATTGAAACTAAGAACAGAATATCCTGCTTCAGAAAGGTCAAGATAAGAAATTGGAGGCAGGTGGTGGGTGAATCGAAAATCAAATGCACAAATTACAGAAAGAAGAGACAAATTCACGGTGTCTGAATCACGTGACCAACTGAGCAAGGAGAAGTGGGACCTTCACACCTACACATGGCATCAGGCCAGGAGAAGATATCAGAACTTTTCCAGACAGAAGATGCAGTCTTGAGGCCAACCCCAGTGAAATAATTGACACATGGTGTAAAGACTGGTGGGGGGTGTCTGTACTTCCGCTCTCTATATGGTAGAGGAGAGGCACAGCGGACCCCAGCCAAGATTCTCTATTCGGTAGCAATGGACGAGCAATCAAGGCCTAGTTTCAGGAGGTGATGCAGGCTGGTTCTTAAGTACAGTGTAGTCCCCGAACCCCCACAAAGGAATGTCCACACACTGTATTACTGAAAACACAGTCTTTATATAATTAATATTCAAAAGTATGTACACGATCACAATAATGCACTTTGTACTTGGAAGTCAATAATGATAAATATATACACGTCTAGAGTGGTACCACTAATGTTATCAAATCTCATTAAAGTGCATCAACTGTATGGTTAAAATGTCACACAGATCAATAACGAGTAAACCAGCAATAGAGATAGGCAGGAATGTAAGATGGTGGAAACAATAGGCAGAATGCTGACCCTAACCACTAGGCACAGTTCTGTGTGGAGATCCCCCCACCTGGGCAACCTGTAAATAAAGATATATAGCACGAGCCCAGTCCATATATTGTCCGATAGTCTTACTTCTTCCTATTAAGGTTTTACCCCCCAGTGTACCTGGTGGAGTAGAGTTCTCCGACGATGCTTCGACCGATCCTTCTTGAGTGCCTCCCTTTCAGGCGGGAGCCACGGATCATCGAGAGGTGTCAGGGAACTTGGCATTCGGTGTCGGGGAATCGGCGGCCCTTCTTGAGTGCCCTCCCTTTAAGGCAGGAGTCACGGGTCGTCGAACGTCCGATGGTGAACAGGGTGAACTGTGGCAAGGAAGTGGCAGCTTCATTCCCAGTGGTGCTCGTCGACAACAGAGCGCTGGCATCCTGCAAGGAAGAGGCGTGCGGGGCACCTCGGTGACAATAGTTCTGGACCGCAAAGAGATGATGAAGAACTGTGGCCCAGCAAGGGCGTCGAGTCGTCGGTGTCTCTGTGGTCTGTAGGTGGGAAACCCACCGGTGGATGCTCCTCGGCGCATCGACGGTCGGGCCTTCTCCAGCGGGAGACAAGCGGATGCCGATGCAGACGAGAGCGTCCGATGATCAGTTGAAGTTCTTAGGCAAACGGGAGCACGGTGGCTCCGGTCGGTGACGGCGGTCGTCGACAGTGGCGGACAACAGTCCGGGTGCTTCTCCTTGGAGTTCCGCAGCAGTCCCCGTATCGGGTCGGCAGCCTGTCGAAGGTCTGTCTATCAGGGAGCGTTGGCAAAGATCAGCTGTGCACGATGGTCCCTCATAGCTCGGGAAGAGGGCGCCTTACAAGGTCCTCTCTAGGTCAGTCCTTGGAGGCACAGCAGCTTTCAGATTGTGAAGGAGAGCAGCAGCAATTCTTCTTGTCCAGCAGGGCTTCAAGGTCAAGTGTCAGTTAATCCAGTTACTTGTCGTAGTGGACTTCAGCTTCTGAACACGATTCCTAGCAGTGAGAGGTCCCCAGATATACTGTTGATCTCCCATTCATTCCACTGGGTCACACTCAAGCATCCAATCACGACTACGGGCATTCATGCAGGCAGGCAGCCAATCACGCACACGAGGTATTCAGGCCATTCACTTCTCGCCAGACACTCACAACAAGTTATGTGTATTGGGACAAGTACCGAGCCATTCAACACTCCAAGCTGCATTCATACAGGTTTCGGGCAGGGTTGTCTCAGTCATTGTGTCAACCACCAGATACTAGACACCCACAACACAGAATGCATATTCGTCACACCCTCTATTCACCCAGGTCCCACCCACAGGAGGTACCCACAACATACATCACCGGGAAGGCTCCAGCTAGTCTGACTGGGCCTTCACAACAAAACCATATATGGCACTTCCATCCAACAGCCAGTCAGGGGGAAGGGACAGAGTCAGGGCTTCCCAGGACTTTGGGAAAACAAGGTAATGGGTAATAGAAAGCAAGAGGCCACCGGGGCCATCTTGTTTTCCATCAGGAATCAACTGATCCCAATGGCAGGGCCGGGGTATCCCAAAATGGAGGATACTCCGCGCACCTGTCAAATTCAGCATGGAGCTGCCACCAGCCCATACCATGCTCTGTGGGCCACCCACAGGTACCCAAAAACATACACTAGTGGCACAGGGTTGTACCCCCACCCATGGGTGCCATAAGGGTATCCCACGGGTCCATTCACCAAACCAAAAGAAAGAGAGCTGGACTGCCAGGAGTCCCACATGCACTCCCGGGTGGAAAATATGACAGAACATACGATGAAAAGCAGTAAAGGACAAAGATACGGAAGCCCTGTCCCTCCGATGCATTTCCAGCATCACACATGGCCACTAAAGTGATGATTGATTGTAACAATAATTGGAGGAAGGCCAGTGAGCTAAGGGGCACCCTGCACCTGGCCGACCGTTCTGCGTGCTGCTAGGCAAAGTGGAAAAGTATGTGTGGGGTTTGGTGTCAACCCAATCACAGTAGACCAAGTAATATAGGGTCCTATAGCTAGTAGAACCAATGGGACATCATACATTTAGTGACATCTACAGTAGCCATTTTGGAGGTAGGGCTTAGATGTCCCACCTGACAGTGTTTATCCAATTCTCTTACTCCGTTACCATATACAGATATAGTACCTATATTAAAGTTACATTTATAGAATTGCATGCCACTTTTAGCCATTAAATGTCAGTGATTACGAGATTGTAGTATAAATGATGGTTTTTATGAAGTTTTTTGGAGTTGTGAAGCGAGAGAGAAGATCACGCATCCGCTGATATTCATGAGACTCCCCGTTTTTTGTACTTGTAATTAAACGGACTCCCTTTGCCAAACCGTCGAGTTGTCATTAATGATTTGGTGTTGGAGTATTAATCTCCACCCCCATCCATCTCACGGTTGCTGCTATCTTGTCTTAAAGTGCTTCTGGGCAAACCCTTACTCTATGGGCCGGTTGGGGGTCCCAGAGCACACTTGGTAGCAGAGGATTGTTTATCGATTATCGATTAGATAAGACATCCATTGACCATCGACATAAAGGAACTCTAGGTCCTCGGCCATATCATGAGCCCTTTGCCATCTGGCTGAGTAGACCGTGAAGCTCCCCATTGACAGTGGTTAGAGTAAAAAATAGAATCTGCAGACAGAGGTCTGAAGAGACCTGTGTTCCCCACATAACCTCTTCCCACTCCTACGGGCAGCCGAGCGGGTGAACGGCAGGAGAGGCGGTAACAAAGGTGGTGATCCTGAGCATCCAGAGAGGAAACATGCAAACAGTGAGTAAAAAAGACTAAGTGCGTTGGCAAAAAAAGTGCATGCCTTAGAACAAGTAAGGGAAAGGTAACGGAGGGAGGCAGGAAAACAAAATATAGTCAGAAATAGAGTAGGATGTACATATGTATATGGGAAAGGGAATAGTGACTCAAGGGTGACTAAAGGAAGAGAGAGGATACCATGGAGGACACCCGAGAAGAGAGAGGATTCACCTTATTCCCACGCTTTAATGTAGCAGCTAGAAGAAACTTGCATCCAGAGTCCTGAATAAAGAGGAACAAATAGGTCAACACAGCGGTTAAAGACACCCGTGAAAGATATGAGTTTAAACTGCATGTCGCAGTAATATTAGAGGCAGAGGTCTGTGTAACCACCTGGAGTTTGTCAAGTCTGTGAACCTCTATCTTACATGTTATTTGATGTGACATCATAGGATGAAATGTTTCCTTTGAGGAACTGGCATAAAAATTATGCGATTGGATACTTGAAATATTGTAGAATACAACCTGATGTTTATTGATTAAAATAAAAGAGATAATATTTTGTGGAAAGAACGGGATTGGAGCTTGTGATGATTGGTGCTCGCTCATATGGTTGGAATTGTTTAAATAACAAAAGACATAACAAGTGTTGTATAAGGCGAAAGTGAACAGATTTAAACATGGAAGAAATGACTCCATTAGTACACCTGTGCAAACAGTTGCCGAAACATGCACCTAAGCTGAAAAAATACAGTGCCGAATGGGTTAAAGGAACCGCAAACAAAATGTTTATGCCTTGGCCCCAGGGTGGATCGTTATCTAAAACAGTCCTACAACACATGACAAGATATTTGTACACCACATATACAGGCAAAATGTTAGACAAACACCAAGCTAGTCTAGAGTTGTGGAAAATGTACCAACAGGATAAGGAGGAGGAACTGCCAGTAGATTGGATACTTAATGTATGGACAGAAGGGGTGAGATGCCCACAGTGCCACCCGCCCCATCTGAAACGAAAATTGAAGACAGTAAAGACGAAGGGTTATACTCGCTAAGGGAACTTAAAGCTGCTACAGGCATATGCGTCACATACGCAAATTAGTGACAAAAATCCAGGAATGGATAAAAGTAGAGATATCATCTCCAAAGTCCCGAGGGACAAGGAGAGACGCGAGAATGAGAGAAAAGGCCAGGCACAAGCAAGCACTTCTCTCGACACGCAGAGAGAGAGAGGGTAAAAGATGGAAGGGAAGTGAGGATAGAACTGATGAGATAGCGTTCACACAGAACGAGTGGGTGGGAGGTAAGATTTGATTGAAACTCAATGGTAAAGGCATAGATGACGTGAAGCAAAAAGAGAAGCTAGATGGCTTACAGAGAAAAGAGAGGGAAAAAGAAAAAGGATTAAGAGTTGAAAGAATAAGGAAGAAGAATAGGCAGAGACGAGAGCAGTTATATCGTGAAGAGCAAGAAAGGCAGTGTGATCATAAACAGAGAGCAGCAAATGATCAGGACTGACAGGAGCAGCTAATGTTAGAGGAAGAACAAAGGATACGGGAGAAAAGAATAAAGAGCCAAAGGTATGAGGAAATTTGAAGGGCAAATGAACGTAGAGACGCAACGAAAGAGGAAGAAGATAGGGTCAGAGAAGAAGCTAGGAAGCCCAGAGAATGACGATGTAGACTGTAAGCGAAGACAGAGAGCACGCAATCTTGAATATCTGGAAAGGCGAGGTTATGAAACCTGAGCCAGTAGTAGATTGGGAGGATATAGAAGAATTATTTCCTGAGTATGATTCAGTACCAAGCACATCTAGGGCAAATATTGAGGATGACTTTGACACAAGAAGCATCAGAGAGACGATCGATAGAATATATGATGAAATGGGGCTAGAACAGGTACCCTAAGGAGAGGGGGAAGACGAGCGCCTAGAGAGCACTCAGCTTTACGATACTGCAGATGTCTCCCGAAGTAGTAGGAATAGAGAACAGTCCCTAGATAGGTTGGAAAAAAGTAGGAACAAAGAGGATACAAGAAGTTGCACGAGTTGGGCACAGACAATGTCTGACACCGAAAGAGAGGAACGTGAGGAAAAGGAGGAAGAGAGAAGACACGACAAGCGGTTCTCAGGAGGAAAGGGGATAAGATGGCTAGGTTCTAGTGGGCTTGCACTGAGGGCATCAGAATCAGCCCGACCATCAGACCAACACAAAAAAGTATCTCACGGTCAGAGGAGTGTGTCTCCACCACCCTATGTGAGCCAGCGAAGGACATTGCCAGGCAGACGGCGATGCAGGAATATTACTCCTGCAATAGACAGAAGAACAATGAGAGAAGAAAGAGAGGGCTATGTGTCCCAATTTCTGTTGCTTGAGAAGGGTGGAACGAGACCACAGTATATTCCATGGCCACACATGAATCAGGAAAACCTGGAAAATAAGCTCCCAATGTTGACATCAGGAGCTGGAAAATGGATACATGAGCTAGAAAAAATTACGGGAGGGTACACGTTAGCCATAGGGGATATCAAAGGTCTCTTAATCGCCATACTTGATGATAGAGCAGACGATGTGTGGACACGGGCAGGTTACCCTGGTGTGACCACAGTTAATACTGCAAACGATGGAGCTCCATTCAACAACTGCAGAGCTGCAGTATGGAAAGCATTACGATTGCTATATCCGGATACTTCTGACATGGGAGCTATAATGAGACGTAAAATGAAGGAGTCAGAGGACCCTTTGATTTACATCCAGAATTCCAAGACGTGTGGTTACTCTAGACTCATGAATCTTGGGGGAAATCTATATCCGTGTCCTACAATATATTATGCAAAGGGCTGCTAGACCCAGTACAGAAGCAGCTCAGGAAATTGGTAGGAATCAAGGCCAAACTGTGGTCTGGAATACAGCTGACCATTGCACACTATTGCAGGCTACTGCAAGAAAAGAATCCCAAAAAAGAAGCTGCACGAAAGGGTGAAAAGGCAAAATGAGTGCTGAAAAAATTGTCAAAATATGCCCTTGAAGGGTTAATGATAACTAGCACAGATGAGTCGAGCATGCAGCAGGCTAATAATCCACAGCAGAATAATCAGGGCAACACTGGGTTTTACCCCAGGGGAAGAGGATTCGGAGGAAGAGGATGGCAGAGTAATCAGGGAGGTCTTCAAAATAATCAAGTAGGCTTTCAAAACATGCAAAATGGCAATCAAGATATGTCAAATGGGCAAATAATCAGACCACCACCAGTATGTTGGTTGTGTGGGATGTCAGGGCATCTAGCATGCACATGCAGAAATCAAGGCATGATGCAAAACGACCAAGGAACAAGAGCATGTATGGTGAACCCTGGAATGAGTAGTAACTCTGATGATGGGGGAAGTCCATTCGCACAAGGTGGGACAAAATTATATATGGCCAAGGACAGCTCACTGGGAACCCTGATGTGTTCTATCCTATCAGTGACACCAGACCATCACCAGGAACCAAGGATGGATGTTGTTATAGGGGATAAAGAATATTCCTTCTTAGTTGACACGGGTGCAACATGTTCGTGTATACGTCAAGGCAAGTTTTCCTTGTCCGGTGATGCTATAAATACTCAGAGTTTCACAGGAGCTGCAAGTCGTGTTCCTTTTACAGACACACTTCCAGTCTCTAGAGGACAATGTGAGACGAATGCACTTCTATTATATTCGCGAAAAACACCCCAGTAAACATTTTGGGTCGAGATCTAATGAGGAAGTTAAACATGACAATCTTGTTCACAGAGGAGGGCATAGTATGCTCAACTCCAGGAATGCACTATTTGAACGTATGCAAAATGATTAGAGCATACGCAGGACTCACAGCTTTGAGGGCTGTACCATTAGAGCCCAAAATATTTGCGTATAGAATATGTGTGCTAATGGCAGGGCTCCCAGGCCTTTCTGAGAAAACCATGAGGACCCCAGATGAATTTCTATTTAGGCTTAGAATACCTATGCACGAGGAAAAGGGACACGTATTTCCCTTGGCGATACACACAGCTGAGATATGAGGGAAAATGGCTTTGATTGATGGTTATGATGATTAAGGCCGACAATGGTGCACAGTAATTGCCATTGAAGAAGGGTACAGATTGACTGATGTCACTGATGGCGATCTGTTTGACGAGCAAGCAGAAATGGGAGAAACAGCAGTTGAGGTAAACCTCACTTTTTGGGTGAAAATGATCAAAAGAGAGGTGCCTCAGAGAATGATGTTGGCACAGAACCGTCCTGAATATTTCAAGGACAACCTGGCCCAGGTGCTAATCCACAGGCCCCTATGACGTAGGCTTATTTAAAGGAGTTGGAGAAGTGAAACTTAAACTAAATCCAGGAGCAATTCTTCCAAAAGCACGACAATATCCCATGTCCAGGGAGGCAGATGAAGGAATTTTTAAAACAATTTCGGCTCTGATGGAGCAGGGCATTTTATTGACATCAGAGTCGTCATGCAATAATGCAGTTTAGCCTATCAAAAAATCAAATGGAGGATCTTGGAGGCTAATTCAAGATCTGAGGCCGATAAATGATATTGTTGAGGACGAGTTCCCTTTAGTCCCTAACCCAGCTGCAATTCTATGTAATATACCTGTTCAGGCAAAATATTTCATGGTGATTGACTTGAAAAATGCCTTTTTTCTCAATCCCATTGCACCGAGACATGCAAGATCTGATGTCATTTACGTTCAGACAAATGCGTCTGAAAAGCACGAGGCTACCCCAAGGGTACTGTGAGTCTACGTCTATTTTTAACAGAGTTCTGCAGATGGACCTAAGCAATATTACATTAGAAAGTGTTGTCTTACAATATGTGGATGACATCTTAATTTGCAGCACTACAGAGGAAAGATGCAGACACGATTCTGTTCAGCTATTAACTATATTGGCTGAGAAAGGATATAAGGTTGACAAAGAGACGTTACCATATTGTCAACAAGAAATGGTATACATAGGCCAACTGATCTCACATGAGGGGAAAAGATTTACCCCAGAAAGGGCTGAAGCCATACTGAACACGGCTAAGCCACACACGATAAAGCAGATGCAGCGTTATGACGGCAATGCTCACACAGAAGACAACATTGGGTTACAAGCCGCTGGCATATTATATTGGGTATTTGGGTATTTGGACACAGTGATGAGAGGTCATTTCCCTTGCGAACAAAATTTAGCTGCTGCAGCGTTCACCTGCAAGAAGGCTACAACCATTGTAATGGGATGCTCAATGACATTGTATGTCAAGCACTCGGTATTTGCTATTCTAGAGAAACCAAAAGGCACATTGACATCTCAGAGAGCTTCTGCTTATGAACTGATCATATCGAATCTATCAATTAAAATAGTCCGATGCAAAATAGTGAACCTAGATATGTTCAATACATGACTGTGCAAATTATGAAGAATTCTATGATGAGATCCCCAGAGTGAAAGAAAATACATTGGCAAAAGGAGACATTGTCTTTGTTGACGGTTCCTTGAGAATCGATCAAAGCGATGGACAAAGATATACAGGTGCTGCAGTAATGAAACACACAGCAAATGGAGAATTTCGAGTGCTTCTTAGTGCGCGATTACCATCTCATTATTCAGCACAAGCTGCAGAATTATTAGCGTTGATACTCGCGATTGAGAATCATGCAGACCAGGAAGTAACAGTATACAGTGACTCCACCTATGTGACATCAACAGTGCATGCAGGCTTAGCATGCTGGAAAAGGAGGGGCTACCTCCGAGCGGACGGCACGCCAGTGCAGCACGCAGCCTGATTGGAGAGGCTGATTAAGGTACTACAGCTCCCAGTGGGCAGAGCGGTCGTGAAATGCGCCGCCCACATGAAGGGGACAGATTTTCTCACGCGGAAATCAAGCAGCAGATACAGAAGCCAAGTGTATTGCATCCAAGAGCGAGACGATCATGGATGTGGATGTCACATACGTGAATTAAAAAATTATTATTGAATGGAGTGAGCCTTAGAGCTTCAATAATATGGGACAAACACAATCAATGGAACACCAAGGAGAGGCCCCACAGGAGGAGAAAACCTCTGGAAGAGGCGAGGGTGTTCTTTAAACCCCTCCGAAAGCTTGTGGTGACAAGACAGCACTGGTAAACCGGTGATGCCTATAGCCCTATGGAAGATAGCAATGGAGCAATTGCATTACCGAGCATACATGACAAAAGAGAATCTAGCAGCTACGCTCGCTGAAGACTGGTTCATACCGAACTTAGCGGAGCATATTGCATTTTTTATGGTGAACTGTATAATTTGACAATAGTTTATGGTTGGGCACACACTAAAAGTAATCAGAGGAGTCATCCCAAGTCCCAACGGACCTTTTCAAAACTTGCACGTTGATTACATCAATATGATTCGAGTATGTAATGGGCACAGGTATTTAATTTTTGTGGTGTGTCCATTCTCTAGATGGATAGAAGCAGGTCCAAGTGCACACCCAGAATCTACTTGTGTGGCCAAATTCCTAGTGAAAGAGGTATTTCCCAAGTGGGGGGGTATGTGAAGATTAGATAATGGGACTCTCTTTGTAAATGAGGTTTTCGAACATATTAGCTTGTTGCTTGGTATAAAGCACAAGTTCTCATCGGTGTATCACCTGCAAGGTAACAGGTTTGTGAGAAGCTCAACGGTTTGTTAAAGGAGAGGATAGCCAAGTTGGAGCTTACTATAAGAAAGGGATGGTTACACTGCCTTCCTTTGGCACTGTATGCACTCAGGAACCAACCCGGTTCTGACCATCATTTTACGCTGCACGAAATAGCCACAGGAAGAAGAGTGTGCACTCCCTTGACACATTGAGACAGAGCTAGATGTGATGCCCAGCCAATAAGAGAAATCTTAGGGTCTGAAATGCAAAATTACTTGAACTGCATGACATCTTCTTTTACTGTAATTTCAGGCCAGCTGCAGCAATGACGAAAAGGGTGCAGGGCAGCATGTAACACAGAAGGAGATACTATTGCATATGCAGACACAGCTCAAGGACTGCATCTTCCATCAATCTTCCCTGGAGGTACCGTCCTGTGAGGAACCACACAAGGAAAAGGTGGGACGAGCCAAGGTTTAACGGTCCCTTTACAGTGGAAGGCTGCACTCCCTCTGCAGTGAAACTACAAGGAAGAAGAGCTTGGATCTTTTTGGGTGACATCAAACCATACATCTGAGAAAGCCTCCTGCCTGCACCCCACCGCAAAGAGACTACAGATGATGGAGGAGAACCACAGCACATGCAAACGCGATCCATGATGAGGAAGAAGGATGCATGACCAGCAACAAAGCAAAAACGAGGAACTTGTGCGGCAAAGTTGTGGCTTCAGTTTGGACATTCCTCTGAGCAAAAAAAAGGATAAGGACATAAAAGCTGACACTCTGTGCATCCTGATGTGATATGATATGATATGGCATTTGTAACACGCCTATACACAAGTGTTTCAAGTTTCAGGGTGAAGAAGAAAATTACATGTGTAAACCACAACATAATCTGGTAACTTTAAACTTTGGACTGAGGCATGCTGAAACCTTGATTAGAAAAGATTATGCCAAATTTTGATTGAGGACACATAAATTGGAAGAAAATACAGTATCCAGATTCTTTGCACAAAGAGACTTTGTTCGGAATCACTTATGGTGTCCCACAGTAGCGACATTACCAAAGATGTATTGACCTATTTCGATCTAGTGCTAAGATCGTACCTGTCACTGGTGGGAAGGCTCACCAGTATCATTGACTTTCTTCAAGATCCTGAAAACGAAAAGACAATAAGGAGGTTGCTTACTGCAATTGTCGAGCAGTTCCTCCTGCTTCCAGAATACAGTGAGGAAAAACCAAATGTCCAAAGCAGAGCAAGAAGTGAATAGGCTTATTAATGTACTGTTCTTTTGCCTAATTAAAGACTGTCCAGATCTTGTCGGAAGAACTACAGATGTATTGACTTTTCTTTGAGATCCAGCAAACACAGAATGTTTAAATATAATCCTAAATGGTATTGTTATCCAAGTTGCTCTTCACGCACACCGAAATTGCAGAAACTGTTCACGGTGAGTGAGGACCAAACAGTCCCAAACTTCAGCAAAGCCAGGACAAATGTCCCTTTCACCAGAAAACAGCAGGTTGGCGAATAATGTTTTCTTTCGCCTAATCAAGGATTTCCCAGAACTTGTGGGGAAACCAGTTGGTGTTGACGTCCTCACATTCATCAGAGACCCAGCTCATTCTACGCAGATGGGCATGCTCTTGCATCGTATCGTGATGCAAGTCGAACTTTCATATCATCAGCAGAACTATCTGAGAAGATTTTAAACTTTCTGCAGAGGGACAGATCGATAGAGTTGTGCGAGAGATTGCACTTTGTTACACTGACAAGGATACAGCATGTCTTCAGGAATGAAGCAAATCAGAGGCACAGACTGGGAACTGGTATATTTTGAACATGCACAGTAAAGACAAAAGGGGGACAATTGGTTAGCACCTGCAACTCACAAAGAGAATACAGAGATAACATTGTTTAGAAGTTGTATTAAAATTTAGCATATTTTAATGGATGATCGAGATGGGGATCCAGAGCAGCATTCTCTTCCTCCCTCGGGAGGAGAGACGTCCATACTTTTCTGGAAGTAAATGCTGTAGATTGACCTACAGGGGGATTATGTATTTATGCATTATATTCATCATTGTTTTACTGTCACTGACAATCAGAACTGCATTATTTATTGGTGCACAAAACGGTCCAATTGCAATACACCTACCTAATGATGCTCACATGAAACCTACGAAGGCACCCAGTCATTCCAGTCCCTATGAGATCTGATGGTGAAGTAAGTAAACTTGAGATGGATGTGATTAGCAATGACACGCACACACTTGTGGTAACAAGCAAATCAAAAAGCCAGAGACAGGGCCGGCAGAGTGTGAATGAAAAAAGGTTACTGACACGCATGCAAACATTGGATGCACACACGCCAGGCCTAGTGTCAATGACTACAAAACCACAATCCGAAGCATGGGAGAAGAAGAGACTGCCTACTATGAGAAGTTCCACTACAAGTGAGGTGAAAAGACAAATGGAAAAAACTCCTGAAGAGACAAGAGGAGTCGGAGAATAAACCCACAGAGGCAACATTAACAAACACACATGATCCAATGAAGGAGATGAGTGCAGGTTCTACAATACAGCCATATACTGGACCAATGTCAGAGTGGATGATATGGTCATTTCTAACCAGAAGACAAAAGATGCAAGAGGACAAGGAAAGAACTGCCAGACTATTATCTTCTCAAATGGTACTGATGAGGACTCCTGCACCATGGACCAGGATATCTGAGAATCCTCCAGCAAGAAGAAGCCATACGGATGCTTTCAGTTATAGCGAACTACATGAAAATCTTAAGGATCAAGAGAAGCATACAAGGAGATGCCAGTGAACTAAATGACTATTTGGACAGCACAGCACACGTGGGAAAGAACATCTTGTACCAGCACATGAAAGAAGTTGGAAGACGAAGTTCACTCCTACCTTACAGCATGGGGAAATCAAATTTCTTTGTAGCTGTAGAAATGGATGTACAGACAGCACACTGTCTATCACATGTAGCCATGTGCAAGGCCAGAGGCCAGTTCATGGGTAGTTATACTTCCCTGAAATGGGCCACTGAAGCAACCGATCCAAATAAAGACGATTATGTCCAGGACATAAAGACAAGAAACAATGGAAAAACGAAACACATTGTGATCAGATATGAGAAGCCTGAAGTTAAAGGAGCAGAAATCAGAAGGGAAACAAACCAGAAGCTAAATGTCCAATGGAAAACTCCAGAAGAGGCTCGAAATTGGAAAAACAGAGATCAAATGCAGATTTGGGGAACAGTGCTAACACCAGACGAATGGGAGAAAGGAGCAGTGATTTGCAGCGCATGGATGGTCCTTGCAGCATGCAAAGAAGAATGCACAAAGGATATGCAAGCCATTGTGGCTAAGGCTTGCAAAGCTGCTGACATGGGTCGAAGACAGAGGAGGACCCTTGCAGATAGTACCACTGGAAAGCTTGAAATTGTGCTTTAGGAATAATGGCACAAGGAAGATGGGAGAGAATCAGAAATGTGGACAAGTTTTTGATGCTCCAGGAATGGTGCATGGAACTGCAGTAATTATGGACCATTATTGGGCATGTGGATCCAAAGTATACATCAGACTGCCGAGAAACTGGGAGGTATATGCACAATAGCGAATGCCCATGTTCCAGCATTGGTGATCCCAAAGAGTAACCTGAACATTGACAGTTTCCTGAAAGCAGATGCTCACCTTAGGAAGAAGAGATCTGTGAAACTGCTGAATCGAATGACGAGAGAGAATTACTTTTCTGCCAAATCAGAAGAAGCGTTTCATGCAATCCCATAGGAACACAGGCTGTTCAGCCTCATTTCATCAGTGTTCACAACAATCTTCATGCCAGGATTTCAAGTTGGAGCAAATACTAAATGGTTGCAGATAACCATATGGGAGTTACTGCAGACCATCAACACAACCATTAAGGGATTCAATGCAATCAAATAAGAGTTAAGGGCAATCCGACTGATGACTCTCCAGAACAGATATGTACTTGACATGATCACGGCTATGGATGAAGGTGTTTGTGCAAAAATTGGAGAATCATGTTGCACATTTATTCTATCTCACTATGAAGACAATGGAACTCTAATGGAGGCCATAGGTATGCTGACGAAACTACAGAATAAAATATTTGATGAAACTGGAGAAGTTGATGATGACAGTTGGTTTGGATCACTATTCTCATGGGTTCCACAATGGATGACAGATGCATTCAAGTTCCTGGGAGCCCTGCTTGTGATGATATTGCTCGGATTCTGTTTTATCAAGATAATAATCTCTCAATGCCAGAAAACTGCGAAAAAAGCCATAGGGTTGAATATCATGATTGATGTCAACCCAGGATGGAAGCCCAACGACATGACTGACAAGGTAATAAGAGACTTTGTGAAAGCAAGCATTCATGCACCAGAAGGAACAACGTTTCTATATCCAAAGAAGCATAGAAATTATGTGGGAAGATGGGTTTACTGCAGCCCAAATGGACAGTGTCAACTGATGACGTGGAACAAGGACCAACACGTGAGAACAGCAGGAACTTTAAAAGGAGTAATAAAGATATGGACCCCAAAGAGACATTTCTTCAGACCATTGTGTATAGACCCAGAAGATGAAGAAAGAATGGACCCAGGTGATGAAGTAAAGGTGAATACAGAAGAACCAAAGAAGATGGATCCGAAGAAAGAAGTGAAAGTGGTCGATGAATTGACCAATGGGGGGAGTGTAGAGGAGGTCCCGAGTAAAGCCCACACTCCAACTGTCTATTTTGATGTACCAGGAACGTTCATACCAACATATGTGACATATGATGAGCAAATAAACCAACAGAGAGCCACAAGAGGGCTCTGTCCAGTACCCATCAGAAGAACAATGCCTATTGAAGTAGCAGTACCAAGGAAACCATGGACAGTAAGGTGCCTATTGAGAAGACCATATCAACAAATGAAACGAAATGAAGATCGTCTAAGTACAGTCCCTGAAGAAGCCAAAAAAGGTCTTAATGGAAGACGAATGGTGATGACACGAGAACCTGGACTGACTCACACATAGAAGAAATGACGACCAGAGAATAACGTAAAGAGACGAAACGCCAAGAACAAGGGATATTATGAACCTAAAATGAAAGGACGATGTCAAATGTAAAAAGCTTAAGCTGTTAGCATGATGAAGATATTCGACCAGTTTACACATGTCCATATGCTTGAACCGCAAGAAAGCTAAGAAAATCATGTGGCTTGCTATGCTTAGTAGAAAGACAGTGCGGCAAGAGCACCTATACATAATCTACCTCAAAAGAAGCACATTATATAAGTATACTTCCGCTTTGCACAAGAAGCAGAACTAACCAAAAGTTACTAAAGGCCACACAAGGAGAGCTTTGTATTTAGCAAAATCAAGAATAAGCAGCAGAAACGAAACTCAGCAGAGGCAAATCGTGCCAGGAAAACCAAGGTCATATCAGTAGAATAGATGAACAGTAGCTACAATTAATTGCTGCTAAGAACAGAATATCCTGCTTCAGAAAGGTCAAGATAAGAGGCAGGTGGTGGGTGAAATGAAAATCAAATACACGCATTACAGAAAGAAGAGACAAATTCACGGTGTCTGAATCACGTGACCAACCGAGCAAGGAGAAGTGGGACCTTCACACTTACACATGGCATCAGGATAGGAGAAGATATCAGAACTTTTCCACACAGAAGATGCAGTCTCGAGGCCAACCACAGTGAAATAATTGACACATTGCCACTGAAGTGATGATTGATTGTAACAATAATTGTAGGAAGGCCGGGGAGCTAAGGGGCACCCTGCACCTGGCCGACTATTCTGCGTGCTGCTAGGTAAAGTGGAAAAGTATTTGTGGGGTTTGGTGCCAACCCAATCACAGTGGACCAAGTAATCTAGGGTCCTATAGCTAGTAGAACCAATGGGACTTCATACTTTTAGTGATGTCTACAGTAGCCATTTTGGAGGTAGGGCTTAGATGTCCAACCTGAAAGCGTTTATCCAATTCCCTTACTCTGTTACCATATACAGATATAGTACCTATGTTAAAGTTACCTTTCCTGAAACAATAGAATTGCATGTCACTTTTAAGCGTTAAACGTCAGTGATGACGAGATTTTAGTATAAATGATGTTGTTTTTATGAAGTTCATTGGAGTTGTGAAGCGAGAGAGAAGATCGCGCATCCACTGATATTCATGAGACTCCCCGTTTTTTGGTACTTGTCATTAAATGGACTTCCTTTGCCAAACCGTCCAGTTGTCATTATTGATTTGGTGTTGGAGTATTAATCTACACCCCCATCCATCTCACTGGTGCTGCTATCTTGTCTTAAAGGGCTTCTGGGAAAACCCCGATTCTATGGGCTGTTTGGGGGTCCCTGAGCACAGCCGTTTATTTAAATAGCCTTGGTACTGTTTTAGGCTAAGTTAGTAGCCTTGAACTTAAATCCGCGGGACCCCATTGACTTTTATTTGGTTTCTGCTAGGTTTATTTGCCATTTCTTTTTGTAAAAATCTTTCTTGTGTTTTACTCTGCATGCCAAACCAGGTTTGGTTCCTTTGTTCGCAGTCCTTTGGCAGGCTTCTGCACAGAAGCCTTCCTTAGGTACCTGAATGTCTGAGGGGGACAGGATGTGAGGGAAGGGGTTGAGACTCCCTGCACCGGGTCTCCTTGGAGACCCATGTTGCACTCTGTATGATTGGCTGTGGTGATTGTCCCGCCAAGTCAGCCACCCTGCTGTGTGATCGACAGCCAGGCTTTGTGAATGGGGGAAAACTGCATAAAAAGCAGGTCTCTGGGACTGAGAAGGCATAGTCGCCACTGGATCGAGAGAACCAAAGAGAAGCTGACGTCTACCACGACTGAACCTCTCGCTGAAGCCGTAATGCGGGTCCGAATCTCCAAACTTCGACGACAGGGAAAATCTGCAAGGAATCTTCTACCCTTGAGCTGGCGGGACCAACCAGTTCACCAAACTGTAAGCCAGGCCTCCCTCCTCTGGTGGAATTTGCTGTGCACAGCTATAGTGAACCGGATAACCAGGAGGACCGGACCCTTCTTGGGTTTTAAGGAGCGCACATTTTATTTGTTGCTTTGCTCTGCTGCTGGTTTCTTCCCTGGGAGGTGCAGGACCCTCCAGTCTTCCTACTTCGTGTCATTCCGACAGCCACTTCAGGAACCGTGAGCCTGCAGGACCTGCCAGGAACTTCTCCCTCAGCAACAGCCCTCTTCTTCAGTTAAGGTACTGTTCTAACCCGGTTGTTCATTCAGTCCGACCACAGTGAAAGTGTTTGAAATCTTTCGCCAAACCGAGGGCTTATCCTTCTCTATTCTTTAAAGTAACTTTACGTCCGATCAACTTCATTCCGAACTTTTGGCAAAGACTTAACCGCGAACTACTCTTAACTGTGTGATCCTCTGCAAAGACTCTGGTCCATTGACTTTGGCTCAGGCCTCTTGATTTGCTTTCCTCACCGTAGTAGTCTTTTCTCGATTGCCCTGCTTACTTACTTGTTGGTGCTGCTTAAATTTTGTCTAACCTTGTCTTTCCTTCCCTGTTAAAGTACTGGAGTGCCATTTTGCTCACACTTCATTTTGAGCTTAACTTGTCCAGAATCCATTGGGTGGTGTGTAGTCACTACCACTTTACTGTGAAGTACAGGCTTGTACCAAAGGTGAATTTGAAGGCACTTGTAGACTTAACTGTGTGTGGTGTTCCCAAAGGGTACTGCATATGATTCTGCCTAACAGACCTTCTAACATAAATAAATATGTTTGGATTGAGCTAGAAATATAGGCAGCTGTCTTTCCCACAGGAGTAATGGGTATGGCCTTAAGCCACCCCGGTGGGAATTAAGCCAACCTGCAGTATCCGCAAAGTATGATCCGTCAGAAGATTTTAACTTGAAGAGGACTTCTTTCTTTTTATCCACAACACACAAATTGTACTGCCCTAATGAGGACAACCGGAAGGTGACTAGCTATAACCATTCTTGAGTATGACCCCCTACCCACACAACTGCTAGGCACAAAATGGAGACTTAGAAAGCAAACAAAACAAAGGGGCTATCATAAGAGACATGCGTTTTGTTTCATGTAGTAGATTAAAAGAAATAGTACTGTGATAAATCAGTAGTGATTCCCTCCAAAACCATGGCCTGGAACCCTTCTCGTGTTTCCAGGGGAAGGCAGATGCTTCCTGATGCCGACTCTGAGGGTGGTGTTCTGTGGGAGAATCACATGGGGATGGAAGCAGTTCAGGAGGAAGGGGATTCACCCCTTGTTTAATTTTCTCCAAAATCCTGATCTCTTAATGGTTTATTGCAAAGTAGAAGTTAGAAAAACAAACTTTGTTGGCAGGGACTTCAAGTCCCATAATTCCCTCAGTACTGGGATGAGGAAGATGACTGCAGAGGAACTCTGCTGTATGAGTTGTCAGCTAATTAGTGTAGATGGCCTACACCTGAGGGAGATTGAGAGGTTTAAAGGGCCCCTTAAGGTGCAGGCATTAGTAGAGTAGCACAAGAGGAGAAAGCAGTGTGGGCCATGTATGTAGTTGAAGGTGACACTGGAGGAGACAGAGGGTCTTCACATCAAGTTGTCCCTGTTGCAGAGGTTGCGCAGTGGGAAACGTGTGATAAGGATATTTGCCCAGTGAAAACTCGTTGTGCAGGGGTCGTGCAGTGGTTGTGCAGTGGGAAGCAGAAGTAGCGAGGGAAATGTGCCCTTTCTAGAGGTTTCAGGTGGCTGGGTTGCACCAGACCCTCTCCTGAGCGAAGGAAGCTTAATTTCCCAGTGGCCTGAGCAGCGGTGGAACAGGGGAGGCTGTCCGCCGAATTACAAGGAGCCACAATGACAGAACGTCAAAGCAAAAGGAAATATCGAGGCTGAGTACCCCAAAAGGAAATACACCAAACACGGGCTTATAAAGATTCACAGATCTTTATTCTAAAACTGTACAGTTACAAAGAAACAAAATCAGATACAGATACCTATCTGGCCCCCAGTACATCACAGCAAATACCAGCCCTTTCGGTGTGAGAAGTGAGAGGTACTGGACGTTTAAACAGTTGTGCATTTTATACATTTGAGATCATAATGTCCAGCCCCTCTGCAAGTTAATAATCCATGGTCTAGAGTTCGTGCCGAGTTCACTTCTGGCTTGTCTGACAATATGCACATGGATCATCCTCAATTCACATACAAACAAATCACAATGGCAACAGTGTATTCTCTGATTTAACAATAAACCTTAACACATATCCTTTACAATGCAGTTCAGCCAGTGTCCACGTTCAGTATTTGTTCTACATTGTGGTCGATGTATGTCCGTGGATCAGACTCATTGGCGCAGACAATCCTCTGTCGACAAGTCAGGCATGGGACAAGGTCTCTTTAGTCAACCCAAACATTCGGCCAACGGACAATTTACACATTAACTAATGTACGAAGTGCAGGGCGGCTTAGTAACAAGCGGGAAACACTGTCCACCATTTTGGAACACAGAGTTACTTTGAAATGGAAATCAAAATGGCGGCTGGACCTAAAATGGCAGCAAAGTCGATCTAAAATTGGTACTTTGCAACGCGGTTTCTCAGAGCGACTGGGCGTAGGCCAATATATGCAATAAAGGAGGCACGATATGATATTCCGTTTAACAAGAAGACCTGCGAACATCAAGTGCATCATGAGCGAGCAAATTACCCAATGATTTTATAGCTTGCAAGTGACTCCACAGCACTCCGGTGCTGTCGGTGTGTTCACGGCAGGCATTTTCACTCACCTGTGAGTAAAAGCAGCAGTAATTATATAATTATGAACACCAAACTGTTAGAAACCAACACAAGTTACATTTACTAAACCAAAGTGACTATGGAAGCTAGGGGTGTGTTTTTGGAAGGCCCAAACACACTGTGGGGAAGCTATTTTAAAAACAAAAGCCTGCAAGCACTGCCCAAGTCAAGACTATTAAAACATTCAGCAATATCAATACAACAAATATTGCTCAAGGCAAGAGAGTTGTGAGAATTACTGCTCACGTGTTGTGAAACACAGATCACAAGTTGACATACACATACATTGCCAAAGCGAAGACAGAAGCAGAGTAAGACTATGGGCCTCATTACGAGTCGGGCGGTAGGGGATACCCGGCACCGGTAAGGAGACTGGTGCCGGTAATCCCCTACCGCCCGATTCCGAGGTCCCCTAACGGGAATCGCTAGGGATGTGTGGTCGGACCACACGTCCCTTACGGGTCCCCTTAGGGGACCAGGCCGCTAACTACTGGCCTCCCATTAGCAGGCCCATAAATAGCGCCTTCCCCATTCCCATTGAGCCCTATGGGGGCTCAAATGGGAATGGGGAATGGTTGGTGCAATGGGGATTTACTGGTCCCACCAGGGTCGGACTAGACTGGTAAGTCCCCATGGCACCACATCAGACTCGGTCCAGTTATTGGTGGCAGTCATGGTGCAAAGAACTTTCTGTTCTGAACTGGACCAACCTTTCTATAACAATTTGCGACAAAGACTTGAAGTGCATTTCCACTGTGATACTTTTTGGGACATATCGCCTTGCCTCTCTCCGAGTGGGCCTGGCCTCTGAACTTTGCGATCTACAGTAGACCCTGCCTTACTTGCCTTACATTTGTTCGTAAAAGTGTTGGTACCGAGTTGATTTCATACCCTGCCTTTTCTCTCCCGTCCTAACGAATATTTGAGTGCCATCTAGGTTAGGTGTCCGAATCAATTACCCCTGCCAATTCGTCTAGACCATAGCGCCAGGCCAGGCCTGACTTAGAGGCTAGGTTGGCATAAGTACTCTGGGGAGAGATAAGAATTAAATATGTAGGGATCAGAGCTTCTTTACAATGGTGGATTTGCCTTCAGTCTATTCACTACTTATAGACAGCTTCTAAGATTACTTAATCAACTTGTGTTGATGCATCTGTACAGTTATTGAACGGCTTGCATTTTCTGTAGTGTGTCACACTCATGCGATCTTCTCTTCACATATGAAAGTTTAATCAATTCTTAACTTCATCATCAGTTTCTATAAGGTCCATGCATTCTCTTCAGCCAGTATTCTTAGTGCGTCACACTCGTCTCTTGTGACATCACCAGCTCCTCTTTCGCTCATTTTCATATTCCGTCAGGGAGTTCCTCCTTCAGGTTATCCTCTCTTTGGGAATACATTTGATTGGGTTTTCTTGTGTGTATCTTTTTTCAAATATTTGCTGTGGTATGGTCACAACTGCTGGTGTCAATCATGGCACAATCTCAGGCTTCCAACTTGCAGGAGTTAGTGGGTGGGATTTCCTGCAGAGACATGTAACTGATCCTCTATACCCCACCTCTAGTCGAGTCCTTGACCATCTCCTCAATTGTCTCCACATCTTGATTCTTTCTCTTGAGGAAGTGCTTCTTTGGAGTCCAGATCTACATCACCCCCCTCAGGGTGACGGCTGATGTGACATTTTCATCCACACTCTGGGTCATGTAGCTCCACGGTCCATTTGGATTACAATAGACCCATCATCCCACGTACTTCTTGTAATTCTTTGGATACAGGAATTTCGTTCCTTCAGATGCTACTATGCTGGCCTCTATATATTTTCAAATGTCTTCATCTGTCAATTCCTTGGGTCCAAGCTTGATTCGACATCAATCATGATCTTCATTCCTACTGGTTTCTTTGCTCTCTTCTTACACTGTGTAATTATTAAATTATTATCCTGATCACACAGAATCCAAACATCACCATCACTAACACTGCTCCAAGAAACTTGAAGATGTTTGCCATCCACTGCAGAATCCATGAGAATATGGAAGCAAACCAACTGTCATCTGTAATGTTCTCTGTCTCATCTTCCATCTGGTTATGCAGGTTTGTCAACAGCGTTATGCCCTCTGTCAAGGTCCATTCTCGTCATTGTGAGAAGGTGTGAATGTGCAACATGATGGCCCGATTTTGGTGCAAACTCCTCCTCCCATCGCGGTGATCATCTCAAGGACAAATTTGTTCTGCAGGGTCATTAGTCGTATGTCCCTCAACTCTTCCTTCATAGCATTGAATCCTTTTATGGTAGTGTTGATTGTCTGCAGGTGCTCACCATTTGTCATTGGCCATTGTCTGGATCCCAGGCATGAAGATGGTTATAAATATTGAAGCAGTCTTGCTGAACAACCTGTGCTCATAAGAAATGGACTCATATGCTTCAATTGACTTGGCTGAAAAGCAATTCTCTCTTCTGGTTTGATTGAGAAATTCAAGCGATCTTCTCCTTCTCAAATGGGCATACACTTTTGGAAATTCTCCAATGTTCAGGTCACTCTGAGGAATCACTAATGCTGGAACATGGATGAGCACCAAGGAACAGGTTGCTCCCCAATCCTTGGGCAGCTTCATGTAGGTCCTAGGCCCACTAGCCCAATATAGATCCATCAGAACAGCTGTCCTTGATCCCATCCTGAAAACGTCAACTGTAGTTTTGCAGCCTTTATTATCTCCCACATGATTCTTTCCATGTCTTTGGAAGCATAATGTCGCATTCGCCAATGGGACCACAACCATTGGTCCTGATTAATCTTCTACCCATGTCAGCAGTTTGGCATGCGTAGCCCATGACTTCAAACATCCGTCGTTCACTCACTGCACCTCTTGTACATATTCTGACTGTAGTAGATGAGCTGTTCAGGACACCAGTCCTTCTTCACATCCCTTCTTGGATTTCACCTGTCCAAAGACTAAGACTTGAGTTTGTTCCCAACATCCAGGACATCCAGCTACTTGAGGGAAGTTCATTCTCTACATCTCTTCAATGTCGACCTGTTCCTGTCCTGTCACAGGATACGGAAGTATCTTGCTCTTCCATTCAGGTTCCTTTTCCATCTGTGTAGTCTTGATATTATCATCCTGGAATGGAAACAACCATTTCGACCTCCATCGCAAAGTAGCCCAACGTCTGTGGAATTGTCCTCTGGTCATGCATTCTGCAAGATGAACAAGGCACCTGGAATCATGTTCTGGGAGTTCTCTGGAGATGAAAGTTCATACTGTATTCATGGCATATGGTATTAGAGCACAGACGTAGCAACTCTCCTTAGATGTTCTCTCTCCCACCTTTCTCATGTGCTGATATCACATGTTATTACCCAAGTGTGCTGAGTAGATATGTATTTATACCCTCAATATCTTGCTCTGCACTCTCTAATGTCTCACAAAGTCAAAGTTTTTATAATACTCATGAAGCAAATCAAAAACAGTTCCCACAGTAGGGAGAACCATAGGAGCCTCTACCTCAGTGAAGTATGCAAATCGAAAGCAGTTTGCATAGTGGGGGGAACAATATAGGCCGCTGCCTCAGAGGGAGTACTAATATGATAGAAACTGTGAAAAAGAAGGAATAGAAAGACAAAGAGTGTAATCGTGCAGGCATATAGTATGGCATGTTTGCTTCTGATTCATTTCAGAAAATGTTATTGTTGCAACAGGAACAGTTCCATTAGGCTTTAAAAAAAATCCTTCAAGGGAAACTCCAAATACATTGCAGTAACATACCCCAAACGGTTCCCTCAACAATGCACAATTATAATGGCTGGACATTTAAAGTGAGCCATACTCTGACAGAATGAGAACACTCTTGCCCAGTTTAACCCACAAACTGCATGCCACACAACTTCCACTTCTTCCAACCCACCAGTTCCACAGATGCCATGATTTTCAGCATACACCTTCAATGACTGAATCGAAGAATCTTCCAAAATCTACACACTCTGCTTACTCAAAGCCATAATCACTGCACACACTGCATTTGTCTCGGGAGGATAGCTCAGGGGCAACGTGCTTGCCTTGGAAGCAAGACAACACAGAGCAACACAGGTTTGATTCCTGGGTTGGCGCTTAGAAACCTCTGGGTATTAAGTGCGTTAGAAATAACCAATCATATCATATCACAACAAACACAACTCTTCCCACTCTCTCTTCCTGTACCCCACACATAGGAAATCTGATTGGCCAATCCCCACAGTCCCCTTTGCATGCCAGGCATTCTTAAGAGAACCAGATGCAGCACGTGCTTTCTGCGGACTACTGCAGTGTCCACGGACCCCGTAGCACTGGGCAGCCCTTTTACTCTTTCCACTTTCATGTTTGTAACACTCCCTTGTTGTCTGCTTTCAAACAGCCACACATCCATCCACCAATCACATCCAAAAACCCAATATGTAACCCTGTAATCTCAGTTCAACACTTCAGATGTACACTTGAACTCTGAGAGTACATATCTCCCTTTACTCACAGCCATCTCCATCAAAGACTGCTGTGAAACTCCAAGTTTCTATTTCCAGATTCAACAACATCGGCATCTAACAATACGTAGTACAAGTATGCTTATATTTATTAAAGTATTTTCTGCAACTCTTTTACAAATATATATATACACATATATGTACACATAGAGTGTTCCTGCGACTTGCCCTGTAGCTTCTCAACAAGCACATTCTCTTTTTTAATCACTCCATTCATGCATTGCAGCATTCAGCACCTGCTCAGATCAAGTAACAAATACTTACGCTGCTGTACATTCAATAATGTTTCTTTTAGGACCAATTGATCAAAGTTAAACAATTAATATGTCAATTTATAGCAGCACTGTGTGTAACTCTTTTCTAACAGAAAGAAAAAGCTGATGCAAAACATTTGTGAAACATTTTTGGGTGCCACTAGGTGTGCGCATGTTTAATTTGCTGGTAGTACATTCATACCTGCCAACATGGCCCATTCCTCTGGACTACTGTGCAGGAATGGTGACATTTAGCATAAACACACAGGAAGATCCACAAGAATTGCTAATGTATGCCAACCACCACAATATAATTAACCAATATAACAAATACATACAACACACCTTCAAATAACAAAACTCGCCCTGACCCCCTCACCATTGAATTGTTGTCCGTGGACAAATAAATTGACCGTGGACTCAGAGGCATCTGCAAACCCCTTTTTTCACCTATAAAAACACCTCCATATCATCTTTATTCCACACCCTCACCTTTTCCATGCCCTCTTTCGGCCACCAAATAACCCCAAATGTGTTTCCCTGACTTTTTACCCACTGCAATATCCACGGACACAGGCCGCTGTCAGCGGATCCAACATGGCCGCCGTTTCAGAAAATATGCCGCATCTCATGTTTTTCACCATCCAATCAGAGGGTGCGTCTGAAATCCGTGAACATCATGGCGAACCCTGATTGGGCCAGGGGGTTGTCTGCCGACCGGTCCCAGATATCACTAATTCTTTTTAACCTAATTTGTAGCAATTTATTTTTTGGCATAACTACTGGACAGATGTACTTCAAATTTACAAAAGCACCCTTTCTGGACCAAGCCGCCACTCCAGGCGCGAATCTTGTGAAAATACATCCAGCGGTGTGGGCTGTAGGCGTGAGCTAAGTTTGTTTTTCCATTGCGTTTATGAAGAAAACCACACATTTTTGGACCCCACCTATAACTTTGCCACCCCCATGGACAAAACCTCACCAAACTTTGTGGAATCAATTTGAGGGGGCCATATACTACTTTGCCAAGTTTAGTGAGGATTCGTCCAGGGGTGCAAAGGAAGAGCACTTTGTGGGAGGCTTATAACTTCTCCCCCAGACGGATCCTCACCAAACTTTGCAAATAAACTATATGGCCCCGTCGGACTGATCCTGCATAGTTTGGTGAGGTTTCGTGCATGGGGGGTAAAACTATAGGGGGGTACCTGAATTTGTGATTTTTCCCATAGATGCAATGGAAAAGAAATGTTGCTCACACCTACAGACCAAACCTCTGGACGGATTCTCACCAAATTTGCACCAGGAGCGACAGCTTGGCCCTGAAAGTGTGCTTTGTAAATTTGGTGTATATCGGTTCAGTAGTTTTGTTTAAAACGGGCAAAAAGTAGGTAAAAAAAAAGAGTGATATCTGGGTTCAGTCCACTGACTCACTTCCCTGTTTGGTCCACAGACAGGCCTTCGATTGGCCCAGAGGGTGGCGTGATGGCCGCAGACATCCAACGCACCCCCTGATTGGATGGTGAATAGCGTGAGGTGCGTCATATGATTTGGAAACGCCCTCCATGTTGGATTTGCGGACAGCGCCCGTTGTCCGCGAACATCACAGTAGAAACATATTAAAAACACAACATTGCACTTGTTAAACTAATGAAACAATCTCTGGGGAGGTGAGGGGTGATGAGGATGAGATGGAATATGGCCATAAAAAGCCTAAAAACAAGTGTTTTTTCATCTTTGAAACCCGCAAACAGTCTGGGGACATCCCTGTAATGTTCGCAAGCATCTCTGATGTTTATGGGCATTATATATAAAATATATATTTTTGCATTACAGGGTTAGTGAAAAGCAGTCTTTGGATGGAGTAAAACTTTGGCGCCACTCACCGAAACTGTATGCAATTTTGTGATATCATTCTATACGTGACTGTACATGGTTCTACAACGATTCGTGCTGTTTTGCCAAGAGGGAGCAAAATTAAACGGTGGTCCCAAAATATTTATCCATTTAGAGTTGAACAACCTTTATTCGACAAAAAGTAATCAGGTTCAAAATGTCATAAAAGTAGAATATTACAATAGAAAACTTTAAAACATGAGAGACCTTGCATATTTCATGTTAGTACATAACAAACAGTGTTAGTAAAACTTAAAAGTCAAATAAAAACAAATTCTAGTAGAGCTATGCTCGTAGTCTAGGACACTTAGCAATTTCAGAAAAGTAGTACATAATTAGAGTGTGGCCTCATCACATTATTTTTAGCATCTTCTCATCTGCAGACATCATGTATGTAAATAACGGAAAACAGCACACATTGCTGAAGGATTAGAACATTGGATTAGAAATAGTTGTGTGGGGCCAATTGTATAGCTACTTGCCTCAAGAAAGGTCTAAAATACATCCATCTTAACTGCAGGCCTGCCTTACAGGGTAGAAGATAATGTGAGACTGTCTCATTGCCAGCAGCGCACATTGGGCATTTTTCAGAACATGAGCCCTTCCGTGTGTGCACAAAGGCAGCAATGGGCAAAACTCCTTGTCTAAACCTTGCATACAGTGATCTTTCATAAACTGGCCACCTGCTCATGTTCCAAGTACTCCAAGCTGAGCTTTAGTCTCGAGGAATCGAGCAAAAGATGATCCCATGCTCTTTGCTTCAGGTGACATTTAAGCCAAGTCAGGCTTGAAGCACGGAGGCTCTGTGGGTTTTCCCAGAACTCACTAGCTTTCAGGTTGATTAATAGATTTTTCACATGGGATATTGATTTCAAACTTTTGCCTCCATCAAGGGACAATGTGTAGCAGTGCATACCTACACTGCTTTAGGCTAGGTTGAGTCCATATTCTTATCTCAGAAAATACTTGTCCAAACACTACTTTCACAGACAAAGGGATGGTGCCATATTCTAAATGAACAGGGGCAGTTGGTGTGCTAGAAGGTAATAGTAATAGTTTTTTCATAAAATTGTTCTCCCTGCCAAGCATCCGCTCAACATTCGCAAACCCCAAGAGTTCTGCTCCAAAAAGTGCTGCTGACAGTGCTTGCTTCTGATACAGTTCCAGTGCTGGTGATAACGCACCAATTCCATAACAAGTAAAAAAGGATGAAATGGTGCCGCTAAATGTTTCTATTGCTAGTCTGGTCCCTCCATCCTGGACTTGCCTGGAATCTTACTCCAAGGTAGTGAAACCTATTGACCTGCTCAATTGGTTCTTCCACTATCGTCAGATTTATTGAGATATGCTTCCTTTGATTTGGTACAAAAACCACTGGCTTGGTTTTAGACGTGTTTACAGTGAGACAAAAGGTCTTTGCATGTCCTCAAAAAAAGCACATAGGGAAAACTTTAGACCATGGGGCATAGTAGCAATCAGGTCTGCGTCATCTGCATAAAACAATGCCGGGAACATAGTTGAGGCCAGTTTAGGGCAGTCCTTGCACCCATTTAATTACGCATCTATGATCTGAATATAAATGTTAAATAATAGTGGGGCCAGGACACCCCCCTGCATGACACCAAAGCCTACTCCAAAGTAGGTTGTCTGTTCACCTCCCAGACCATATCAAACACAATCTTCCGTGCCACAGTACAGACATGATAATATAGTAATAAGGTACTGAGCATTCTTCCTCTTTGTCAATACTCTCCACAACTCCACCCGAGACACGGAATCAAAAGCAGTCCTCAGGTGCAGAAATAACACATATATGTGCATTTTACATCAAACAGTGTGCTTCTGGGCTATGTGATAGAAAATAAAGCATTGCTCCACTGTTCCCCGACCATTCTGAAAACCAGCCTGATGTAAGCTAATCACATCATTGCTGTCAGTCCAGAGTTGTAGATGGTTGAATATGACTTTCTCAAACAGCTTTTTAGCCCCATCTAAAAGGGAGATAGGCCTGTAGCTAGCCAGATTGTCCCTTCTGCCCTTTTTAATACACTGGGACAATAACAGCATTACGCCAGGCATCAGGAATCCTCCCTGTAGCCAGTATGGCATTAAATATGCAGCAAAGTATAGGGGCCCAAATAGACGGCTCATCTTTAAAGAGATTTGTTGGTATTAGATCTAGGCCTGCCGCTTTACCACTCTTTGCGGCACCAATTGCATCCTCAACTTCCTTGAGCGCAATATACGGCACGTCTACACCTAGCACGCAGTCAGTGGCTACTTGGGGGAGTAGAGGACAAATTAGAAAAATGTGCCCTCTATTGTTCCTTATCAATGCAACAAGTCAATCATTGGTCCCCTTTGGAGTCACAGTCGGACACCAATTTCCAAAATAGGACAGTGTCTCTGGCATAGTGGGTATTGAATAATCCCTCCCATTTCTCCTCCAAAAATGTTCTCTTTTTTATCAGAATTAAGTTTTTGTATTCACATCTTAGGAACCTCAACTTAGGTTTGTCAACCCCCAATGGATCTCCAATACATTTTACAATGGCTTTCTTTGCAGATCAATAGGCCCCATCATATCATTCAGGTCTACCCAGTGCTCTTTGCTTATTTGCTATTACAGTACGGATACATACGGTAAGATGTTGCCCTTAGGTTTTTCAAACTCTGCCAGGATTTTATCATGCTCACTCCCTGGGTTACAGATACATTCTATATTATCCAGAATCTCAACATACATTCTTAGTTTACGCTCAGAAGAAACAATTGTGGTCCAAATCAGAGGTTTACGAAGCGTTATCTCGGCTTCTGGCTGTAATGTTCCCTAGTCGATAGCTCCATGGCCAGACACTGCCATACCCCATGAGAGGCTGATGGTTAGGGAAGATAGTTCAGGATGGGGAGATACACCACGCACCACAAATAATTGCAAGGGGGTCACCCTCAGTTTCCTCTGTTGGTCTGAAAAAATTAACTTAGCGGGTGAATGGGAACGTTTTATGCATTTGGTGCTGTTTCACGAATCTGCACAGAAGTTTGCAAAAAGATTTAAGTCCCAGATTTGAATGTTTATGCAAAGTTTGATGGGATTTTATGAAGAGGGGGCAACATTAGATTGGGGATTTCAACATGTTTAGATGGGTTATAACTTTCTTGCCATTTTATGAATTAGCACATAAGATATTAGAAATATTATAGACCGAACCCGTGAATTTTGTCTGCAAAGCCTCAATGGATTTTGTCAACTGGGAGTTAAGTTATATGACTATTTTATGTACTTACATTTTTACATTTTTCAAAAAATAAAACATGGATGGCTTTGTAGGAAAGTTGTGCAAAGAGCATTGGCAAGGACTTGAAAGCATGGTTTTGCAAATGTTTCCGTGTTTTATTTTTTGAAAAGTGTCATAATATTGGTACAAAAAATAGTGATATACCTTTGGTGACTAAGGTATAGCCGGTGGCTATGGGCAGTGGCCAGAATGTCTGAGTCATGGCCTGTGGCCATGGGCAGTGGCCAGATTGTCTGGCCTCTGACCATGACCATGAGGGACTGGCAATGGGGCTAAAGTGGGCATAACTACCAGGGACTGGCTATGTGGTAAAGTATTTTAAAATTAGGATACGGTTGAACGGGAAAAGAAATTCAGCCTGTGGCTAAAGTTCTGCCCATGGCTACAGCCCGAAGTGCTGCACAGGATTGCATCAACAGATCGCTATGACTATCACTGCATACACTCAGAGACAATGCTAATCAGCAGATAATTACCAAGCACGCCAAACTAGGTCTACATGCGGTCACTAAAATGCCATTTCGAGGAGGAAAAACAGTGAAATTACATCAATTTAGAGGTGGGGGAGCAGGGGTCAGCATGTGAAATTTGGGAGTTAGAGGTGGGGTAGGGATCATGTTAACAGCACACATGATTTCCCGTAGCTGCGCTTATACGGAACGAAAACCTCAGTTACTTAAGAAAACGCAAGTGGGAATGAAAGTGCGGCACACAGAAACAACAAGGCGTGGGGGGAATGGGAGAGGGCTTGGGAGGTGAGGTGGCCTTCACGGGGGTGGGGGGAGCAGGCCCAGATGGGGGAGCACTTGATGAGTGCCGGGAAGGGCAGTGAAGCAATTTATTTTGTCATGTTTCCCGATAACTGCTAGTATCTAACAACTACAAATACCTCAGCTATCTGTAGTACATTGGGCCTCATTATGAGTGTGGCGGAAAGGCAACAATGGCGCCAGTAGTGCTACCGGCTCCGTTGTTACCTCTCCACCATACTACGAGTTCTGCTCGCCGGTGCCGGACTGCACGCCTGGTCTAATCAGGCGTGCATACCGGCACCCGCGAGCAGAACTCATGATTGCACTGGCACCATTATAAACAGTGCCGGTGCAACCATGCTCCCGACCCCCATTCTGCCCTCTGGGGCAGAATGGGGATCAGGAGGCCGGCCATAACGGCACCCGCGAATGGGCAATTACCAGATCCGCCAAACTCGGCATGACCCGTTTACTGCCCGTTTACTGCCCATTCATGGGCGCCGGAAAAAAAACAACTCCGGCTGCTTAATAAGGGCATGGCTACCGCCAGAGTTACAGTGAGGGCACAGCCGAAGGCCATGGCTAGTGGCTTCGCAGTGTTGTTAAATAGACAGTAGGCACAGTTGAAGGCCATGGCCAGTGGTGCCGAAAAAACTATGGTATAACAAAACCTGTTTTAAAAGACACAGTGGGCATAGCCGAAGGCTGTGTCCACCGCACATGGGGGCTTGGTGGTGCTGTACAATATACAGTGGGTGCAGCCGAAGGATGTTGTTTGCAAAAGTAGATGTTGGACATCATTTAACTAATCCTTTGCTTATCGCTAGTGCTGCTGCAACACAGTTTAAGCATCATCTGTTGCTCATCTCCAGAGTTGACAGATAACCTATGGAATTCCAGAAGAGTATCAAAAGAAATGTGGCAATTCTTTCAACCAATGCCATTCAAAATTATTTATTGTTGGCAAATAATCCTACAGAAAGAAATCCTTTCATCCAAGCTTGATTTAATTGCCTTCCTATAAGATCCATGTTGTCTCACTGGTTAGGCGGCAATGAGGATAAAGGGTGTCCTTTTGGTTGCGAGGCGGCTGAGGAGAACACTTTGAACTTTGTGCTTTTCTGTCCAGTTTCAAAGATATTGGAGCAAGAACTTTGGTCGCACTTTGTACAATGCCGCTCTGTTTTGCTATACTTATTACTGGCAGTGAACCTGTGTTGTCATTTCTAAAACAGGCTGTCACTAGAAGGACATTTGTGTTATCCATTAATTCTGTTTCATGAATGCCTCATGCTTGCCAGGTTTATATTAACATAGAGGGTACACATACATGACTGCGTGAAAGTCAAAGAAATTGAATGGGATAGAATTATTTCAGCATGTTTGTAATCCTGATCAAGCCATTGTTATTTTTAATGATTTCAATGTTTGTGTATTTATCATATTAGCAACGTTTTTCCTTTACCGAACTCGTAGTCATGCACAGGCATTTTTAAGAGAAATGACACTGCTCTTGAGATGTAAGGCTAGAATATAATATTTGCTGATTTATATTTAGTTTGTGAACAATATTGCAAAGTTCCCAAGATTTTAATTAGATATAATGTTTGTGAACGTATTACTTATCAAGTTTTATTATTGTTTTTTATTGATTCATAATTGTGATACTGTTGTATGTATGTATTTTTATGCTTGTATGGCTTCACTGCCGAAATGAAGTGATTTGTGTTGCTGTTGATGTTGTAAAATATAGAGTGGGTACAGCTGAAGGCCATAGCCACAGGCCATGGGTAGTGGCTGTGTAGTGTTGCAAAATATACAGTGAGCACGGTCGAAGAACGTGGCCACTGGCCATGGCCGAAGGCCAAAGCTAGTGGCTTGGTAATGTTGAAAAATGTACACTTGTCATGGCCAAAGGCCATGGCCAGTGGAATAAAACAACTATGGAATAAAACAACTTGAAATTCACTGAATGGCGCGCTCCTGTTGCAAAGCCCATGAACACATATAGATCATAGGAGAAGGGTTTTACAAGCATATACAAGATGGCATTATGGGGGACATAGCATTATGGTGGACGCCACCAGGAGCACGCTCAGTTATGCCAGTCATGACTTACCAAATGGGCTGAATTTCAGGGTTTTGTTCTGATAAATTTGTGAACTTTAACTAAACTTTAGCTTAAGTTTTTTCATATAGATATATACATATGGTGATCTAATCTTGTTGACCAATGTGATGTGTTACTTATTTAGAAGACACATTACTTTGTATTAGGTAAATAGCAAACTTTTCCCCGCACCTCACTCTTAATATCATCAATAAGACATAAAAATGTATTTACAAGCATTTCTGGGTCGATCCTCTCTTCTGCTTTTCCCTTTAATGAGCGCATGGCTTTCTTTAGAAGCAGAATGGCTCGGACGTGCTCGCAACTATTTCAAATACCGCAGAATAAATGCTCGCATCTCTAAAATGTCTGAGACATCAAATTCCTGCTTTAATTTTGTGCAGCAAAATTCCTTCAGTCTAATTCCCTTCATGCAGCACTGCATCGTTATGAACGATCTCACGAGAGGCCTCAGATCAGAGAAGTCGCTGCCCACGGCTCCTGAATACCAATCGTCCGTATCGCTATCTTTAATCACCGTATTGAGTCTTAGGCAGCCTTTCTCAATAAAATGCACTCTCTCTGCCAATTATCCATGTAAATGTATACCCGTTCATCCAGCTATCTCCACTAGTGTCAATTCGACGTTGTCCTTGCATAACTGACAGGCCCCTGGTGTGGCTTGATTGTTAATGTAATTTGTCTCTGTCCTGCATTGACTATAAGCGTAGTAGCTGTGGGAAATGAGTGTTAATTCGTGCAACCTAATAAGCAAAAGCATGTCTAAAGATTCAATGCACTCATTTGTGGAATGTGCAAGGATGTTAAGTTAATTTTCTGATATTGCATTAACACAATGCAGCATAGTTGACATCTGTTCTCAAGAGTCACACCAATGTGCTGCACAGTTAGTAGAGAGACATGTCTCATGCAAAGCAAGGAAGAGAACACCTGTCTGTGCACCTGCACCATTAATAAAGGAACATGGATACATGTTCCTGCAGCAGAGGACTCTCTGCAGACTGCTTGCAAGGAGTCCACTGAGACACATTTACGAACCTTATTTCAAGATCTTGTATGGCCACACGTTCAGAATCCTTCACGTAGTGAAAGCAAGTCCGTAGTTGTAGGCTAGAACATATGAATCACTGACTGTGTGCTTCTAGCGGTGGTCCCAAGCACAGAAGTGAGTAAAAACCGTGCGAGATGACTTTGGACCTTGGCAGATCTTAGTTCATTAATTAGTGTAAATGTGCACAGTGGAGTGTGTGTGTGTACACTCTACACTCTCTAGCAGCGTGAGGTTGTGCACATCCCAGTCAAAACACTTAGGACTTTAATGGAGCATTCCCAGATGCTAGGAGTAGAAAAACACAGAATCTTGTAGGAAATGCGACTTCGTCTATCTTCCAGTCGTTTCCTCGGTATTACCCAAATTGTTTGTTGAAGATGAAAGCAAACAGAGACCGCAAAGTCTTGTTTCTTTAGAAGCTGCACTCCCATCAAAGATCGAAATCCAAAAAATATATCCAGCAGTAATTGCTCGCCAAAAGGTTCAAGCATGGGAAAACAACAGCAAACGACTGCACAGCAACAATTTTGCTTTAAAAGTTGAAGTTTTATTTAAGAAATCTTGCAGTCAAAAACGGCTTCCCAGTGGCAAGGAGGCCAACTAACGCGTTTTGCCACACTCCTGTGGCTTGTTCACAGTAACTCCACCCTGTTGTGGGAGCTCTTTTAACCCATGACACACCAATAGACACAGAAAAGGTAACTTACAAAGATGTGATTTTTTGCATTCGGCCATTTTATAAGGTACAAAAGTGCATGTGTATCATAATATCTACACGGATGACACTCATTCCCCCTTCTATTAGGTTTCACACAAGGATCTCTAATGTATATTCAGTATAATTAATGTTACAATTTTATAATAATTTATAAAAATTTGAATAAATCTTCAATGTTGCCCACATGGACTATTCGAGCAATGAACATGAAATCACTGTATATATATATCGGTTTGGTTTTATATATATATATATCTATATATATAGGGGTTTTGGGGGGTTTGGCGTTGGGTGGGGGGTTGTGGGGGGTTTCCCCCCACATATATGTTACAATTGATTGACCTTCACAATTCGGTCAATTTTGAAAAGGTCAATTGTAATTCGTACAGTTGTAAAATGAACAATTCGTATACAACCATTTCCTCATGTTCCCTTACTCCTGCCAGGTTGTCTAGGAATTTGAAAACACCTTGTCAGTCCAACCCAACTGGGAATTCCAACCTTGACACATGTCACTTCCCTTGCCAGTTGGGGCCCACACCCCTGAATCATGAAAATCTGTGTGGCGTAGCTGAACTCAGTGTTTACAGAATGTTTCACAAAAGCCCTCAGCTAGTGGAGCACCCTCTTTGACTGATGGCAGTGACAAGGTAGTGCCCTATGATGTGTTACCTTGTTACCAGTTGCATAATAGGCGACTGCCAGCGGCTTGAGGGCAGAGACGTGCCCACAAAGCCGAGGGGAGAAAAGTGCACAAGAGACAGGAGTGTAAGGAATCCTGCAGACAAGAAACTATAGGCAAGTACTACAGACAGGCAATAACGGCAGGGAACAGAAAGTGCCAGGGAGTACAAGTGATACCAACACTTTTGGGTCCCACGTAAGGTGCACACAGAATGGGGGAAGATTATCCTACGGGGTCTGGTACCACTCTAGCCTTCTGAGCTGATTACTGTTACAGGGCCCAACTCCGAATGCTCATGGAAAGGAGCAGCAGAAGTGGGTGTCTGTGTCTGGACCCTAAGGCGGAAGCAAGGAAACAGTGCTCACAAGACTGAAGCCTGTACGGGTCCAGCAGGAACTGAACAATGACAGCCTCCTGAAGCAGCAACCAGCACACTGTTAACAATATAACCCAAGGTACAATACTGAAACGCAACAAAGGAAAGGGACAGAGATTGCCTGCAGGGAAACCCAGCAGACAAACTATGAACAAAGGAATTACACAAGCACACGTGAGAACAAGAACTGTAACATAAATATCCATGGAAGAATAGGAAGTCAATGTAATTAAGGCTCAAGACAAAGACCATGAATGAAAGAGGAAAAGCAAGAACGAAAGAAGCTAAGTGCAATGGTACAGGAGACTGGAACTGCATACTAGCAACTAAGGACTGGAATCAAAGAACAGCAGACTGAACATTAGACCAGGAACAAGAAAACTCAGGACTGAAACTCTGGACTAGGATAACAAGGACTGAACTGAAGACTGGTAACAAGGAATTCAAAGAAGTGTAAATGTGCACTGGGATAACCAGGGCAGGACTGCAGACAGATAACAAGGAAACTCAGGACTGGAACTTGGAAGCTGCTAAAGCCAGATAACACAGATTATGGGCATAAACAAGGAACAAGTTCATATGTGGTAGAGAGCAAAGGGTTGCAGAGAGGGAACAAAAGACTGCAATCAGGGGAGCCAAGTTGCAGTGCAAGAAGCACAGAGGTGCAGGGCAGAAGGAAGAGGAGTGCATGCAGAGTAGCAGGGTTGCAAGGCAGAGAGCCCAGGGCACTGGAACAGGAGCAGGTTCTGGAAGCAACAGGGCATTGCAGGATTCCAAGTATCAAAGCACAAGGGGCTGGGAGCGATGTCAGTGCAAGAGCCCTGTGCCCCTGTAGGCAGCTGCTTAAATACTGACCTGCCCTTGAAGCAGGCTAATTAGCAGCACCTGCAGCAACATACCTGAAGGTAATATGCCCTTCCCTCTCTGGTCCTGGGAAAGTGAAAGCAGTACTGGTCCTGGGAAAGTGAAAGCAGTACTGGTCTCTAAGTATTATGGGAATTTTAGTTTTAAGATGGCTGCATAGGAATAGCCACGGAATGAGATTTGCCACAAGGTGCATTATGGGATACGTAGTTTGTAAAATTAAACAAGGACGTTTCAAAGTCTTTCAAATGGAAAGTAAAGACACAAATATGAACAGGCATTACCCAGGGAAGATTATGGAGATAAATGAGTCCCAAATAGTCCACGATGGGTGCCGATTGGTGCAGTGGCCCTGGTTTTGCTCCCAGCCTCTCAGTTGGCATACATGCCTTCCTCACCCTAGTATCTGGACCAGCACAGCCTAACTTAGTGCCACCACTGGTGAGTGGGGCCTCTCTTTACCACCACTAGCAGCATGGAATACTGTTGGTGGAGTTCAGGGTATGGTGTCACTTGGACTGGGGAGAAGAGATGGAATGATGAGCCATGCAGGATGATGCTACTAGTATTGCAGAAAATATGTAAGTCAGGTGGAGATGGAAAACAAATCAAGAGAGGATGTTGTGTTGAGGCATATATGTCTGCCATTATGTTCTCTTGTGGAGGTGACTGGGCAACAGGGTAGAACAAGTGGGGGCGTCCAAGAAAAGGGTCATAGCTCTGCTGTCAGGTAGAGCCAACTAGACAAAAGCAGAACCACCAGGGAGTATAATGTCACATTTAACCCGGCTAAATAAAGAAGAGGCTAAGAATTGGGCACCACTCATAGGTAAAGCCAACTAGACTGTGCTGGAACCACTGGGATCGTAGCATCTTTGTTCTGAGCTGAGCCCTGGAGTTTTGGGGTGAATTTGTCTATGGGAGGTTTGGTGTAGGCAGGCCCTTGATTGAAGAAGTACCTCCATTTAGAACAATGTTGGTTTTAACCATCTGAATAAAGAAGAGACTATGAATTGACACCACATCTCGGTAGAGCAAAATAGAATGCGGAGGAATCAGCAGGGAAGTAGAATATTTTGGCTGGGCTGGGCTGGGCTCGCCACTGTTTGAGGCAAAACCTCCACTGAGTCCTATGTCAATGTTCACCACGCTGAATAGAAAGTGGTGTCAGTGTTAGGTTAGACTGAACCAAATAGACTAAGGCACAGCCAACGGGGATGCGATGGGTTGAACCCTGGTGTGTGGGGCATTAGCAGAGGCAGCTTTTGGTTATGGTGGGGCGGATAATAGGACACCAGGGAAGGTCTGGGAGGTGCACTGGGCATGCACTGTGCTCTGGGGATGTCCAGATGATACTTCACCCCACTAACTCCCTCTCTGCTCCACCACTGGTTTTGGGGTACATTTGTAAACAGAAGTCTTGGAAGGGCTGTCCCTTGATTGATTAAGGGGATATAACATGCACAGATGGCCACACTGACTGCTTGCTGAGCCAGAATTGAGGTTGATCTTCATCACTATCCATATGACATGTGTTCAAAACATAGACATCAGCCATCAGAGTCTGCAGTGAGCCCATTGAATTCTCGGGACCTCAATGCCTACAGTAAGATTGACCATGAAAGTAGTGTGTTCCTCAGTCTCATACTTTTCTGCTGCTTGAACGCTTGTCTTAGAGCCCCCTGAAGTAGTATCAGAAGCTGTGGATTATGGGTGTGCAGAGTCCAATAACATGTTGTAAGGTAGAGGGGGATCACAGGGAGTTGTTGTTCTCAGAAGTTTGTCTCACTCTTCTTATTCCATCCAGGCATTTAGACATCTTTTTAGGTCATCTTTGCACATGGTAAGAATAGCCTCTCATGAATGACAACCACTTCTCTGATCCTCATTCTTGCTCTCACACACATTTTGTATAAAGATTACCACCTTGACTTTAAGCTGTGGGTCAAGGAAAGAGGCCATAATGAACACCATATAGCCCATCCATGCAAAAATGCATGGATCCTGTTTGATTGTTGAGCGCAGATTCATGCCATTTGCCTTGGTTCTGCATCACCCGCCATGGCATGTTCCTTTATTGCATTGGATAGTTCTAATTAGAAAAGATACCTAAGTGAGTGATGAACCATGCAGGCCAACTGGCTTGGTGGCATCTTCAAAAAGACTGCTGTAAAGATCAACATTCTTCACCATTACTGTATGGTTGCTAGATTGGCCAGTTGCCGGCTCGGGCTATTGCTGAAGTTGCACTTTTCTCTCAGTTGCTCCAGCATGTCGAGGGTTGCATTCCACTGTTTCAGGATTGCAGTTCCCAACTGGTTGTAAGGGAGGTGGTGGCAAGACTGCAGGTTACTAACACATAGTGTTGTATGTAAAGTGCGTGCACATGTTCTGGGCCACACTAACCATCTCATCTAGTGGCAGCTAATTTCCTATGAAGTGGTTCACCACGAGATGGAGGAAATGGGCAAAGCAGGGTATGTGCATGTCCCCACATATTCCCAGGCCAGCGACAACATTACACCAGTTGACCCACCTACCACAAAGCTCAGGAAACTTTCTCAAACTTTCTGGAACCTATGAAATATGAGGAGTATGTGTTTCGCTGTAAAAAGATCACTCTTGCTTATTAAACAGGTAGTATATGTAAAATGCATTTTCTTTCTAAGCTCTTCCCGTCAGGGCATTTGCAATGTGTCTTAAATGTATTTGAATGTCTTTATCATTTTAAACTTGTACTGCATGTTACTAATTGTAATCCTTCTTAGAAAACCAAAGCTCTTTTGTTGGCTCTTAAACGTACACAATTATTTCCACCTATCAACTGTATGCCCCTTCTCCTAACGGCCAATGGTATTTTTCTTATATTTTCTGCAACCCTGTCAATATGCATGTCCAGATTCTGCTTGTGTCACCTATGACATTCCTCCATAAGCATCCCCTTGGCTGCAGTGGCTGGCCTGTGGTTAGACAACATTCGAATGTCAAATATCAGCACAATTAATGTTATTTTCTTCCATTCATGTTTTAATTGCATTCACTTGCTAAGAACTATCTGGCAATGGTGTTAGAATACAAGTCCACCGTGTGTTGCCTGGCAGCACAGAGTCTGCAAATGGTGATCCTTGCAACGTTTGCTTACTGATGCACCAATTCTACCCACATTATACACATATTATGGCTGATGGGCATTTTGGTAAGTCACAGCCCCTTTGTGTCGCTTTATTTGCCCATTTCATCCCCGTTAGGACACCATCTGCACTTCAGTCAAGCCCTCTTTCATTTCAAGTACTGTAGTGTAATACCCTCAAAGCCAGCACCCCTTCCCTGCCACCTACACAACATGGCTGGCCAACATATGCCTAGGTGCCCAAAACAAATACCGTATGCAATGTTTGCGCAAGCTAACTATAATACAAGAATCTATTAATGAAAGACAATAAAAAATAAAAAACACTAAGAACGAAAAGAAAAATCGAAAGGACTGTTGCTGAGGTACAAACCTCATCACAGAACTGCTCTTTTTCAAGACTGTAATAATTAGTATACACAACCAAAGCTCCAGTTATAAAACTTAAATGAGAGCACATAAGCTCAATCAGAACAGTGCATCAACATCCACCAGGCACAATCTCATCTCTGATTACATTTATGAACGGCTGTTCATTATTTTACTGCTAATTATGATTCCTTACTAACAATTCTTCACAAAGTTTTCACAACTTCGCTGGTGCATTGCTTTTGAGAAGGGCGCATCATTTTCTACAGATAAGACAAAAGTAAAGCCTCGTGTTTCTTAAGTCCATACATGTATCTTGGTTTATATGTAAAATGTTATTTTGTACTATACAATCATGATGTTGCCCTGCCATCAGCCAACATTATTGCTGCTGTTTGGTCCCGCCAGACAACCAATGCTCTTTCCCTTCTATTTCGGCATGTAGCCGAGTAAGCATATAGTGCATACATAACAAAAACACACATTAAAAAAGAAAAAAAACAGCGGGATGAATATGTAAATACAAATGCAAAGCAGAAATGGTAGCAGCAATCTTAAAAATTATCAAATTCTTCTTAATTCAGTAAAATCAAGGATACAAACTTACCTGACTTTGCTACACATTTAATTCATTATAAGAGGGCCATGTTACATTAAGTGCAAACACTTGTAAAAGTGCAGATATTTATGAACTAATAGAGGCATCAAAGATGGAAAATCAGCAGACAGTGGTTCCCCAACTCCAGCAGTTCAATCATTAGGCGTAGCCGTAATTAATACAGTGCAAGTGCTCATAAAGTTCAAGAGCAATTATTTAAGCTTAATGAAATAGAATAAAAAAGCTAAGAAGTGGGATCAGCGCCCTTGCTTCCCTAGGCCAAATGCCTAAGGTACACCACATATCAAGAAAACTCATGCATAGGTAATATATATAAAACATTTAGGGAGGAGTTTAACGCCTGTTCACTATTGCCAATCTCCTTCTCCAGGCTCTGAGGAGATAATTTGCCACTGAATGGACTACCAAGCTATCATTTGATGAACAGCATAGGACAATAGCTTGATCAGTAGTTCTAATTACTCTTTCATGAAACAGGTTTCAAATATCTTTTCCTCAAGTCCACATATTGTGGACCGATATATGATATGATATGATAGTTTATTTATATAGCGCCTATACACAATGTCTTTCAAAGCACATGAACATGAAGTAAAGAATACTCTCAATCCTAACACTGCAGAATGGGCACCCAGCTGATATATTACTGTTACATTTATTGTGCAAATGCACCAGCGGCAGTAAGCACATTTGCAGTTTGGTCCACCGCACTCTCATATATTATCCAAATAATCCTCAAAACCAAGGGTTTGTTTGTTCCCCAGTAATATTTTTAATAAGGTGGTTGTATTAACCAATTCCAATACTTCCTCCACTTTGGCTGAGAATGCGTTCTTGATGGAATACTTGGCGTTCAGGCATGTTCCAGCTGTGATTAGCGCGATGCTATGTTAAACAAGGGCAATGAAGAAACCCACTCCTGAGACAGAACCTCTTTCAGAGCATCTGTATACTTGGACAGCTATGGTGCAGTCCATAGCCTGACCCAATAGTAAACACGTTTAGGCTTGCACAACAAGTCCACTCTCTGGCGAATAATTTCCAGAAAGACAGGTAAATTGGGTGCCCTAGTAGGCAAGCCTAATATGCTTTTCACAAATGCATTCTCAATAATCGATAGGCTTCTACAATTAGCAACTCCCCACAGCTAAACTCCATACAGAGCCGCCTGACTGGCTTGGAGTTTATATGTTTGAACTGAGACCTTTACAGCCCCATTGCTTTGCTCTCTTGTAAATCTTGAAATGGCCCTACTATATCTGGCCCTTTATTGTAATTCTTTCCACTTTTATTCTCGATGTCTTGAAATATTCCTTTTTGTTGTTTTTAAACCTATTTTTCAATGATAATAATTTTTCTTCAAAGCAACAAAATGAAAGGAACACCTTGGCACCTGCCCTTTTCATCGCCTACATTGGGGACTTTCAATACTCCGAAGAGTCTGTCAGATCTTTTCCACCTAAGATTGGTGACCAGCAAACATCTCGCATTTTATATGCGGACAATCTAATCCTTCTGGATCAGACCCAAATTGGGCTACAACGTCAAATCTCAAACTTAGCCGAATTTACCAAAGCCAATAACTTGGAAATCAATACAGAAAAAACTGAAGTTCTGATCCTGGAAAAAACGCAAAACGTCAACAAGAACAAAAGTCATTGGTCACTTAACAGCAGAAACATTGAAGTCGTCCTGCAATTCAAATATCTTGGCATAATGATTGACTCTTCAAATAGTGAAAAAGCAATGATACAGGCATTATGGAGTAAGACAAAAAACTTGACCAGCCAACTGAAGATGGTCAATAAAAGATTTGGGAAATTTTCACTAATGCCAGCAATACATTTCTATAAATCGAAATTGGTTCCAACACTGACTTATGGCATGGATGCATCACTTAATATTCCATCATCGATATGGCCAAATATTGAAGGTCATGTGTGGAAATCCGTCTTGGGACTTCCGAAAATCAACATCAACTCCAGCTATTAGACGAGAATTGGGCTTACTGTCGCTAGCAGCTACAGTTGAACAAAAACAAATGCAGCTCCTACAGAAGATTCTGATGCCTGAGAATCTGCAGATCTATAAAATCATCAACAAAGAACTACAAAGTGGCCGAGTAAAGTCTTAAACACATGGAAACATAACTTGGACTGTAGACTGAATGACTTGGCATGCTCTCATGAAGATTTGATCAACAACCCTGAAAGAATAAAAACCAAATTGGGACTTGACGATTGGATACGTACATGTGAGAAAACATCTGCGAACCGTCTGTTGATTCACCTACCGCCACCTACAAATAAGTTGAAAGTCCCGCTAGCATACTGTTCTAAATTCCCAAATAAACCACTTCAGAAAATGTTTATGAGGATACGCTTAAATTTACTGCCAACTCAAGAAAATCGAGCAACGCGTGCTCTCTCAACATCAGATAAGTGTAGACTATGTAAAGAGGACTCAGAACGTGAAACAATTCAACACTTGCTAATGTAATGCAAAAAAACAAGCCACTTGTGGGTCTCATTTCTGACCCCGCTCTTCGCAGACTCACAAATCCAAGACAATGAAATCTGGTGGTATCGCCTGATTGCAGGGGAAACTACAAGATACACCATAGCGGCAGTTAAGATTCTGGAAGCAGCCATGCAGATGATTACAGCTCAGACAACATCGGAAAGAACGGCTGACGAGACAGTTGCGTCGCTGCAGCCAGTACATCCATAGCCGCAAGAAATTAGAAAATGAACTTTCTCATTTTAAACTTTACATTCCATACTTTGTCGACAGCTCTACCTGACCTGTTTTTTCTTCTTTTTGAAGAGATTTTGAAGAGATTCTTGTAAAAATCTTTTTGATTATACACAAGTAATAAAAAAATAAATAAATAAAAATAAAAAAAAAAAGGAACAATGGCACTCTAAGGGACTGAACTCTGCTACTCACCTTGATCTCTGGAAAAAAATACATGTGTTGTATCTCATTCACCCATTCACATCATCTTAACAACCTGATGAGATTACAAAGTGGAAGGGGCAGAAGAGAAGCACTCAGAGTGAACCAGCCAAAGCAGGCAGGATGGTGCTGTTGCCAATGGAACAAATTGATGCGTTTAGTTTAGTTTCTTTATTTGTACCGCGCGCCGAACCCTGGGGTAACCGGGTGCCGGAGACTTAGAGACAGTTACAACATGGCAAAAATATATAATACAGACTGTGAAATAACAACAATAAGTGTAGTAAACCGAGTTACAAGATGGTCGACAAGGACATGAGGAGAAGAGGTACATTAAGCAGAATTTTTGTTGGAAAGCCATGTTTTTGTTTTGGCTCTAAAAGTCCAAAAGGAGGGTTCTGCTCTAAGGTTTAGTGGCATAGCGTTCCATAGTTTGGCAGCTAGGACCGGGAAGCTGGCGCCACCTGCTTTTTTTAGGGAGAATTTGTGAGCGGAGAGGCAATGGTGTTCTAGTTGGTTTAGTTGATGTGTGATTGTGGAACTTGTCTGCCAGGTATTTGGGTGTGTCATTGGAGCGGCATTTATGGACGATGACGAGGGATGTGAGAGTGATTCTGTCTCATACAAGGAGCCAGTGAGCATCTTGCCTGATGCTGGAGATGTGGGTGTGTCGTGGGATACTGAGGGCGGCTCTGAGGGCATTATTTTGAAGCACCTGTAGTTTGTTCAGGTTGCGTTCTGATGTGCCAAGAAAGAGGGTATTGCAGTAGTCAATTTTTGAGAGCACTACCGCTTTGGCTAGTGTAATGCAGCTGGAAGGAGATAGGAAAGGTTTGCAGGCATTGATAAGCTTATTTGTATAAGCTGTGGAAGAGGCTGTGGCATTCACCTGTCTTTTGAGCGAGAGAGTAGAATCTAGATAAACCCCAAGGGTTTTAATTTCTTTGGCTACTGTGATTAGGTTACCGTCTATGTTGATGGACACGTAACGGGGGTCTAGTTTGTTTAGCCGTGGTTGGAAGCCGACAAGAAGGAGCTCAGTTTTCTCGTTGTTGAGGCATAGGCCGTGCTCTGCCATCCAGGCTTGGATCTCCAAATATAGGTTGTTGATTCTGGTGGAGTCCTCATTGTAGCACCCTGATAGGGTGATGAGAACCTGGGTATCGTCAGCATAGTTTGTGTATGTGACACCCAGGTTATCTAGGTGGTCAAACAATAGCTTAGTGAAGATATTGTATAGGGTCGGCGAGACGCACAAGCCTTGAGGGACGCCGCAGGTGATGGGGACAGGGAGTGCTGAGGCCACAGGGGAGACGACCCGGGTGGTTCGGTTGGCTAGGAAGGACTGGATCCAGGCAGTCGCCTGGTTAGAGAAGGCCGCTGAGGTCATCAGATGTTCCATGAGGATCTGATGGTCGACGAGGTCGAAGGCTGCTGATAGATCTAGCAGTAAGAGAATGGCTAGATTACCCTTGTCCTTTGCCTCATCCATCTGGATTTTTAGGTCCAGTAGGGCTGACTCTGTTCCGTGCCTTGGCCTGAAGCCAGATTGTCTGAGACCCAGGAGGTTGTTGTCTTCCAGGTGCTTCTGTATTTGCAGGTAGGCCACTCTGTCTAAGATCTTTAGGATGTAGGGAACGGTGGTGATTGGCCTGTAGTTGGTTGGGTTATTGCGGTCTAGATTAGGTTTTTTTAGTAGTGGCATGACCCGGGCCTCCTTGAGGCTGCTAGGCACGGAGCTTGATTTGAAGGATGTGTTGATAAGGGCTGTTATGAAGGGGGCCAGAATGTTGGCGCTTTCCTGGACGATGGGAGCTGGGCATGAGTGTAACGCTCACCTGATTCCCGCAGAGGCGCCGGTCTTGACTGGGTGAATGCCGTATCTTCAAAGGTGATGTGTAACACAGGGTTGGCTCTTTGGGCTGGACCTCTGTGCACTGTATGTCTGACTCGAAGAGTAAGATGTCTGCAGATAGAAAATATGGGATTAATGAACTGGGGTTATTGGGTGCCTCTCTCCTCTTCCCTTTCTCTTCTCCTGTAGAACCCCAAAGGTTAACAGCCTCACCTTAGGTAAGTGAACGCCGAGCTCTCCATCTGCCTCGGGGCAGGGTGCCGTAACCAGTTTCTTCACTGGATAAGGGTGCAGGCCTCTTGACCTCAGAGGACTGCTGTCCGTCGTTAACTGCATGAACGGTAAGTTCTGGGCACTTCAAATGTCTTAAAAGTCTTTTGTAATGATATCTCTTGTTTTGCAGGGTTCCGGCGATGGCGGATGGCGGGCTGATGAGAGTTGAGGATCGAACCCGCGTGAGGAATAGAAGCGCCTGGAAGCATGTAAGTAAGCGCTTGTAGCCTGCTTCACGATGCGCACTAACTGTCCCTTTTATCTTGCAGGTACAAGTTCGGAGCTTTAGAGAAGCTGAAGGGTGCTGGAATACCCACTGGATTCGGCGTGGGAAGGAGTAATGGCACGTGAGTAATAAAGTTGCCCAATGTCTTTAAACGCACCTTCTTTTGTCTTTCAGATGCGGGATGCAGCGCCGAAGGCCTCCGGAGCGTGCGAAGAGCTGGTAAGCTTTTGTCTTTCAGATGCCGGAATGCAGTGCGAAGACCTCCGGAGCATGCAAAGAGTAGGTAAGCCTTTGTCTTTCAGATGCCGGAATGCAGCGCGAGGCGTTGGTGACAGCCGATGGACCAGGTAAGAGATGCGCTGCCACTGAAGACCATAGTGCTAACCTGTTCTTTCTTTGTCTTTACAGGTGCTGCTGAAGACTGGATTCCAGGATGGTAAGCCTTTGTTCCCTTAGGCCCAGGATCAGAAGCAGAAGACACGATGAGCGTTCTGCTGCAGAGAATGCAGAATAACACAAAGCAAGATTCATCCATCGGGTGTGGTTTAAATAGCCTCCTGTAGTGCTTAGGTGTCTCCTTCCACAGCCACGCCTAGGTAAGAAAAGAGTTCCTGCTTTCCAGAAGAGTTCCAGTGTTCTGAACCTAGGGAGTGGCTCCTGCCCCACCCAACAGGAAAAGTAGTCCCAAACAGAAGAGGATCAGGGGTTCAACTGGCAGGTAAGTAAGCAGCATGGTCTGCTGCAGGTAAGTCCACCCAAGCATTATGAGCCCGGCGCTTCCAGCGCTGGGACTGGGCATCTTTATGAGCCTGGTGCCACTGGCGCCAGGACAGGGTCCAAAAGGTCCCAATTGGGACTGGCTGGCACTCGGAACCGGGGTTATGGGTCTGCTTCCAAGGGAGTCGGGCAAGTCCTGATCTTTTGGAAGCAGAGATCATGACAGCACCCCCCCTCAAGGCCCCTCCCAAACCGGGCTTCTCCGGGGGTTTGGGCTTGTTAGGAAATGTTCGATGAAATCTTTTGATTAGACGAGGCGCGTGGACATTTTCTGCAGGTTCCCAGGATCTTTCTTGGGGACCGTAGCCTTTCCAGTCAATCAGGTAAAATAGTTTAGATTTGGAGATCTTGGAATCCAGGATGCTTTTGACTTCAAACTCGAGTTCTCCATCAACTAGAATAGGTTTTGGAGATGTAGTTAGTCGGGTTTGAGGTTGCACTGGTTTTAATAGAGAGACGTGGAAGACCGGATGTATCTTCATGTGAGGGGGCAAGTCCAACTTGACCGCTACTGGATTTACTATGGTAGTGATGGAATAGGGACCAAGGTATCTTGGGTTGAATGTGCGTGGTCCTTTTAGAGGTAGATATTTGGTGGATAACCAGACTTGATCCCCTTCTTGATATTGGGGGGCTTCCTTCCGATGTTGGTCTGCTCCTTTCTTGTATTGTTCTTTAGCCCTTTGAAGGTGAGAAACGGCTTCCTTAAAGGCTTGGGTGATTGTAGAATGCAGGTGGTCTACTGCTGGTGTTCCAAGATCTTGGAGTGGATCCAACTCCGAGGTTTGAGGGAGACTACCGTATAAAAGAAAAAACGGGGTCTTCCCAGTTCCCGAGTGGACAGAGTTATTGTAGGCATATTCGGCTATCCAAAGGATATCTTTCCAAGTTTTTTCAGTTTGTTGTAGCATGCAGCGCAAATACTGTTCCAGAGTTTGATTGGTCCTCTCGGTTTGTCCGTCGGTCTGAGGGTGGTGGCTGGTCGAAAGTCTCACATCAATTTGAGCCGACCGACAGCAACTTCGCCAAAAATGAGAAATAAATTGACTACCTCGATCCGAAATTAGAACTGAAGGAAAACCTTGCAGTCGGACGATGTTTTCGAGAAATTCTCGGGCCAGAGTTGCTGCTGTTGGTAAGCCTTTGAGTGGAATGAAATGCGCCATCTTGGAGAATAGGTCCACGATTACTAGGATCATATTGTATCCGGAGCATGGAGGTAGATCGGTGATGAAGTCCATAGAAAGCGTATGCCAAGGGCGAGGCGGGATGTCAATAGGGCGTAAGAGGCCGGCTGGTTTTTCCTTTTGACTCTTGTTTTGGGCGCATACTCCACAGGACATTATAAAGTCTCTGATATCTTTTTTCCAAGACAGCCACCAGAAGTAGCGCTTGATCTTTTCCGAGGTCTTGGTCATACCGGGATGTCCTTCCATTAAAGAATTGTGATAACAAGAGATTACCTTTTTCTGTAAATCTGTGCTGGGCATGTATAACCGTTCTTGGAAATATAATAGGTTGTCCTTCACCGTAAAGTCCTTTCCCTGCAGATGCCAATTCTGTATGTCTGCTGGAGTTACCAGTAGCCTGGCTTAATCCTTAACTTCCTCTGTGGATTGTGTGGTGATTACACCTAGAATTCTTTGTTCGGGAATGATAGGTACAGGTTTAGGATTGATCAAATGTTCTTCCACTCCCACCCGAGAAAGGGCATCAGCTTTACCGTTTTTTGTACCAGGTCGATAGGTAATTATGAAGTCAAACTCGGCAAAGAATAGTGCCCAACGGAGTTGCCTAGAGGATTGAGCTTTTGCGGTTTTCAAATATTGCAGGTTTCTGTGATCTGTAATCACAGTAACGGTGTGTCGGGCCCCCAGAAGATAATGCCGCCAAGCCTTAAAGGCGGACTTGATAGCTAGAAGTTCCTTATCAGTAATAGTGTAATTGACTTCAGCAGGCGAGAATTTGCGGGACCAAAATGCCATGGGATGCAACTGATTGGTTACTGGGTCCTTTTGTGATAGAACTGCCCCCATGGCAAGGCTCGAAGCATCAGTTTCAACGATGTAGGGGAGTTCTGGGCGAGGATGTTTTAAGATCGGTGCAGAGATAAATCTAGTCTTCAAATTCTGGAAAGCTTGTTCCGCCTCGGTAGACCATTCAAAACGTTTGTTTTTCTTTAACAAGGCGGTGATGGGCTGGACTATTCGAGAGAATTCGGGGATAAACCTGCGGTAAAAGTTAGCGAAGCCTAACATGCTTTGAACACCTTTTACGGAGGATGGCGATGGCCATTTGAGAATTGCATCGACCTTCTTTGAATCCATACGCACTCCGCTAGGTGATAATATGAATCCCAAGAATTCAACTTCAGTCAAGTTGAAAACACATTTTTCCAACTTAGCGAAAAGTTTGTGTTGACGCAATCTCTCGAGGACCATTTTCACGTGTTTCCGATGTTCAGTTTCCGATGAAGAATAAACGAGGATGTCGTCAATGTAAACAACAACACACACATCTATGAGCTCTCTGAGGACATTGTTCATAAAATATTGAAAGGCGGCCGGGGCGTTGCAAAGTCCGAAGGGCATGACCTGATATTCAAATAGCCCATACTTGGTGCGGAAGGCCGTCTTCCATTCATCGCCCTCTTTTACTCGTACCAAGTGGTAGGCTCCTCTAAGATCCAGCTTTGTATATATGCATGCTTTTCTGAGTTGGTCCAGGAGTTCAGAGATCAAAGGTAACGGATATCTATTCTTAACAGTGATCTGGTTCAGGGCACCATAATCTATACAAGTTCTAAGGTCCCCTTCTTTTTTTGGAACGAAGAACAAAGCTGAGGAAGCAGGGGACTTGGAAGGACGAATAAACCCATTCGCTAGGTATTGATCCAGGTATTGTCGGAGGTGAAGATTCTCAGGCTCGGTGAGGGCATAAATTCTACTACAAGGAGGAGTAGATCCAGGTATCAGGTCTATCTGGCAGTCATAAGACCTATGAGGAGGTAGAGAGTTAGCCTGATCCTTCCGGAAAACATCTTGGAATTCTAGGTATTCAGGAGGTAACTGGGGAGCCTCCGAGGAAATTGCTTCCAGTGCAACACCAGGTCGAGGGTGACAAGTAGAGACACATTCTGGAAACTGAACCGTTCTTGCTCGCCAATCGATCTGAGGATTAGGCTTCTCTAACCAAGGAATTCCTAGAATAATCTGGAACTGAGGGGCCTTGATCACATCGAACACGATCTTCTCATGGTGTCCATCTTGACTTACTAGCGTCACTTCTTGGGTGGTATGCGTTACTGGTCCGGAGGCTATCTCCGTACCATCCACCGTAGTAATGACGTCCTTTACAGCCTTTGGACAAAGAGTCAGATTCATCCTCAAAACCATTTCATGATCCACATAATTGCCGATGGCACCGCTGTCGACGTAAGCTTCAATCGCATGTAATCGATCCGGATGTTCAGGGCTAATGAGGACCATAGATATCACGAAATGCGAGGTCACGGAACTGGTTTTAACGCTCGGCAAGAGGACCTCTATTCTTGTCGGGCGAGGTTGTTTCCCTGCTCAGAGTTTGTGACCCTGGTAACTGCAGCTCCTACTGCCTTCTTGGCTGGTTTCACCGGACAGTCTCGAAGAAAGTGCCCCGAGTTTCCGCAATAGAGGCATAATTGCAGCTGTTTTCTCCTTTCCCGCTCCTTTTGTGTTAGTGGTCCTTTCAGGCCCCCTATTTGCATGGGTTCCCCGGAGTCTACTCCTTTGGTAGGAGTTGGTGGTTTGGAAAATACTCGAGCATCAAACTTGGAACGATCGGCCTTCCTGTTCTGCAGTCTGTGGTCAATTTGAACGACTAAGTCAATATAGTCCGAACAGTCTTGCGGGGGATTCACTACTTGGGCTAACACATCTTTGAGCTCTCCACGTAGACCTCTATAAAACAGCGTAATCCTTTTGTCCTCAGGCCATCGAGTTTCCACTATCAGTCTGTTGAAAGACGCAATATAAGCCAAAAGGTCTTGATTACCCTGTCGCAATGAAAGGAGCTCATTGTCCAAGGCCTGCCCCTGTGAATGTCTTGCAAACAGTTTTTCCATACTGAGCTGAAAAGTTTGAAAATCATGGAGAACCGGATCATCTTGATTAAATAGAGGGATCGACCAGTCTGCCGCATTGCCGCTAAGGTACGAAAGCACGAAAGCTACCTTAGCTTGATCAGTTGGAAAGGCTGCTGGCCGGCATAAGAAGTGCAACCGGCACTGATTAATAAATACTGCAAACCTCTTTGGGTCACCAGAAAATCGTTCGGGCGGAGCCAGAGGTACATTCCCAGGTAGGTTGATCTGCACTGGGTTCGTAGAGGATGTTGAAGGAAGATTTCCCCCTGATGCGGGTAACAGAGTTTGTCCGGCTTGTGACTGTAGCAATTGTCTAGCGAGATCGTCTGTTCGCTCTATGGAAATAATCAGTTCCCTTCTTAGATCATTCGTTTCCTGACGGACTGCATGCACTTCTGCTCTTAGTTCCCCAAGTAACTGGGCTAGCTGGTCGGTATCCGAGGTTTCCATAGCGCCTGGGTGGGAGTTTTGCGGTAGGCTTTGTGTTCTGTAACGCTCACCTGATTCCCGCAGAGGCACCGGTCTTGACTGGGTGAATGCCGTATCTTCAAAGGTTATGTGTAACACACAGTTGGCTCTTTGGGCTGGACCTCTGTGCACTGTATGTCTGACTCGAAGAGTAAGATGTCTGCAGATAGAAAATATGGGATTAATGAACTGGGGTTATTGGGTGCCTCTCTCCTCTTCCCTTTCTCTTCTCCTGTAGAACCCCAAAGGTTAACGCCCTCACCTTAGGTAAGTGAACGCCGAGCTCTCCATCTGCCTCGGGGCAGGGTGCCGTAACCAGTTTCTTCACTGGATAAGGGTGCAGGCCTCTTGACCTCAGAGGACTGCTGTCCGTCGTTAACGGCACGAACGGTAAGTTCTGGGCACTTCAAATGTCTTAAAACTCTTTTGTAATGATATCTCTTGTTTTGCAGGGTTCCGGCGATGGCGGATGGCGGGCTGATGAGAGTTGAGGATCGAACCCGCGTGAGGAATAGAAGCGCCTGGAAGCACGTAAGTAAGCGCTTGTAGCCTGCTTCACGATGCGCACTAGCTGTCCCTTTTATCTTGCAGGTACAAGTTCGGAGCTTTAGAGAAGCTGAAGGGTGCTGGAATACCCACTGGATTCGGCGTGGGAAGGAGTAATGGCACGTGAGTAATAAAGTTGCCCAATGTCTTTAAACGCACCTTTTTTTGTCTTTCAGATGCGGGATGCAGCGCCGAAGGCCTCCGGAGCGTGCGAAGAGCTGGTAAGCTTTTGTCTTTCAGATGCCGGAATGCAGTGCGAAGACCTCCGGAGCATGCGAAGAGTAGGTAAGCCTTTGTCTTTCAGATGCCGGAATGCAGCGCGAGGCGTTGGTGACAGCCGATGGACCAGGTAAGAGATGCGCTGCCACTGAAGACCATAGTGCTAACCTGTTCTTTCTTTGTCTTTACAGGTGCTGCTGAAGACTGGATTCCAGGATGGTAAGCCTTTGTTCCCTTAGGCCCAGGATCAGAAGCAGAAGACACGATGAGCGTTCTGCTGCAGAGAATGCAGAATAACACAAAGCAAGATTCATCCATCGGGTGTGGTTTAAATAGCCTCCTGTAGTGCTTAGGTGTCTCCTTCCACAGCCACGCCTAGGTAAGAAAAGAGTTCCTGCTTTCCAGAAGAGTTCCAGTGTTCTGAACCTAGGGAGTGCCTCCTGCCCCACACAACAGGAAAAGTAGTCCCAAACAGAAGAGGATCAGGGGTTCAACTGGCAGGTAAGTAAGCAGCATGGTCTGCTGCAGGTAAGTCCACACAAGCATTATGAGCCTGGCGCTTCCAGCGCTGGGACTGGGCATCTTTATGAGCCTGGTGCCACTGGCGCCAGGACAGGGTCCAAAAGGTCCCAATTGGGACTGGCTGGCACTCGGAACCGGGGTTATGGGTCTGCTTCCAAGGGAGTCGGGCAAGTCCTGATCTTTTGGAAGCAGAGATCATGACAATGAGTCCCCTTGGCATCTGGAGGGTTTGAGGCCCTTAATGATGCTTTCTACTTCTTTAGTGGATACTGGTGAGAAGGAGAAGGGGGGGCAAGTGGGTGTTTTGGGAGTGGTGGACGGTGGATCGTTTGTTTCTTTGGATAGGCTAAGCTTTTTCTGTTCGATTTTGGATTGTAACATGGTGATTTTGTCTGCTAGGGCTTTTTGAATCCTCTCACACCAGCCTGCATCTTTCACACAGGTTTCTGCCAGTGTAGGGGGGGATTTGAGTTCCCTGAGGATATTGAAAAGCTCTTTTGTTTTGGATTTGGCGCTCTCAATTCTGTTGTCATATGTCTCTTTTTTGGCCTTGAGGATGCCAGTTTTGTAGGTGTTGGCTGCTATCGAGAGTTGTGTTTTGTTGGATAGGTTGGGCGTTTTTCTCCAGGTGGCTTCTGCGGCTCATTTGGAGTTTCGGAGGATTTTTAGCTCTGGTGTGTTGAGTGTTCAACAATGCCCTTAATCACAGTCATTTGGCAGCTGGTCACTTTGCATTAAAAATAATACAAATCAGGCAAATAAGGTCAAACGCTCATTCTACTAAACTAACCCCGTTGCAACACTGACTATATCTGGCTATCCAGAATTCCCAATTTGCACCTTAAGATTCAAGACATTTCCTTTCTTCCAACTGCACGCTGAAACACCCCCCAACTGGACAAAAGGACTACTATATTGCAGATTCCAAACTCGTGATCACTGCCTCCCACACTTGGAAGCACAAATATCACCAGAAATATGAGGCTACCTGGATAATCTATCTTCTGTGTGAATTCTAGGGCCCTTCCTTAGCACTTGGACCCCTTTAGATTCACAATCAATCTGAGGTACATTCCGCAAATCCCCTCTTCTGTATTTTTCTGCAATTCTATAGCTCCCATTTCCTATGCTTATATTTTCTAGTCTAAGTACAGCACTTCTGGTTGCAATAATAACCAAATATACATGTTATACGTCCCAGCTCATGCTGGGCGAACTAGTCTGGTGAAATATTCAACTTTTTTAGAGATACTTCTGGAAATGTTTGAGGTTCACACAAGTGTTAACAATTGCTGTCCTGTGAAAGGAGGAAGTCTGCTTCTATCCTCCACAGGGTCATATAACCTTCGTCCCTGTCCTACTGGTCCATTGCAGGCACCCCGCAGGATACTTTGACACATTAGATATTTGTTTATTTGATGTATCATCACACTGGAAATAAAGACAAAGGGAACCCATTGCGAGTTGGGTGGTATTCCGCTGGTAAATCCGCTGGAATACCTCCAAACAGAATTACCATTACCACCACTTGGTCTGGCAGAATTATCGCTGGATTACAAGTGGTGGTGACAGAGTTTATAGCAATTTTTTGAGAGGCTACTATACTCTATAGGCCCGATTCATAGAAAAGTGTGCCTTTGTCCCACAATTGCTGTGCACCGAGAATGAAACTGCACAAGTCTTCGCACAGAATAAAAAATGCGTACCCACATATTCATGGAATCACACAGCGCAAAGTAACCATATTTGCAAGTTGTGCCCACAACACCCCTAACACGCCCCCACGCAAAGCATAAACAGCCAGAACAGCTACATTTCTGCTCACAGCCTGGCGCAAATATACACACCCTCCAAACAGTTCATGGTGTGCCCTGGAAGCATGCCTGCATCTCGGGGACCCTGCGTAGGGGTGCCCGTACTGTTGCCAGAAAATTGACAACATGCATATGACACTTCATAAATCGAGCAAAACTCAGAAAATCTACGTACGAAACCCTGTAAACCGGCCCAACACCCCACTACGGAGCATAAACGCACCACTAAGTCTGATCGGAACCCCGTCTGCATGCAAGCACCCCTAAATATGACATGCAAACCCACCTCCGTGCTGCGAATGCTATGCACAAGTGTCCTTACGCCTGCCTTCGGGTGGTGGAGAGATTGAGGGATTTGCATGGGCATTTCGCAAGTGAGAGGATGCACAGTCACATCCAATAATACGCTTTGCTGTGCATATTTATGGACGTGCTTTGGACTGCCTTCCTTTGTTCTTCTTAATTTTTCGAGTTCCGCCCCCGAATATGTCCTCTGTGCAGGCCTCGCCCATGCCACGGCCAGGCAAAGCACTCATCCGCTCGCAGAGCTGTGCTGAGCATGCGTGAAGTACACACCAGTTCAAGAAATATCCTGCGCATTTGATTAGATGAATGGACAAATGGGATTATGTACGCAGTTTGGCACGCAAGTACCCTAGTTTCCGTGCAAGTATTTCCATGAAAAGGCCCTATGAGTAATTTCTGGCAGAATTACCACCAGTGGAATTACTGCTGTGGTAATTCCACCAATTTTGCAGCTTTTCTGCGGAAAGTGGAAGGATGTACTTCTAGCACAATGACGGAGGTAAATCCTCCACTCCAGGGTTATACTAGTATGGCGGTGAGGGAAAAGTGGCGGCAATTCCGTTACCACCAAATTTTCTCCCTCACTGCCATACTTGTAATGAGCCCCAAAGTATAAACAATTCTTTGGGTACTGCGGCTGGAGGCCATGTGGAGACGTACAGACATGGAAGTGTTTTAGGAGTATATGGGGGACTGGTTCATCGCCCAAAAGTAACTTGTGAATATTTACTCGTCAACATTTATTTTGATCACTGTCGTTTGTGGGGCTTCCCCATGAATAGTGACAAATCAAGTTGCAACCTGCTGTAAAGTGGGTGCTTTGGCAAATAATACATTTTTAAATCCTTTGTTTAAGAAAAAATAAAAATGGAGGGTTTTATGCTCAAGGAATTCATTATCTGTCCTCATTGTTATTCTAATATATATTAATCTTTATTGTGTTTTAGTTCAAATTGAAATTTTCACAACAAATGAACACTTAAAAATATACAAAACAATTTTACATACATTTGTAATAAGTCTACAGTAAAACAAGAACATAAGTACACATTGAAAAGAAAAATCAAATTCCTAATCAACTAAGACCAGAGACCAAAACCAAAAACCAAAGCAAAAGCCAAAGCAGGGCCACAACCCCCCCGCCCCCCGAAAAACAACCCTCTGTCTGCCCTACAACCCCTTTCCTGCAGGTCGCCATCAAGATTCATGCATTACGAGAGCAAGCAGGTCAAAGACATTCAACCTTAGCTAAGTTTCATTCAAACACTTCCCAATATGGATCCAAAATCGACAAAGAGCAATTTGGGAGGCGAATGAGGCAGTATTAAGAAAATAATTCCCGAAAACCTGTGTTTTAATTGGTTTGTAGCTGTGTCAATGACCTTACTCAAAGTACACATATATAATGGTCCAAGTCTGACACATTCTGTAAAGACGTGTCTGGTCGTTTATAATCTATGAGGTGGTTCACAAATTCGTCAGATGCGGGCATCTTTGGATAACTTGAGCTGAGATCCTCGTGTAGCCAATAAAGGTAGATGGTTTGTACGAGGCAACGTTCTCAGCTGGTGAACTGCCAGGTTGGGACACAAAAGCAAGTATGGCTGAGTCCTCTCATACAGATGAACCACAGTAGACATATCCGTATAGCACTTTAGCTTATATAGATGCAAATAATTGTTAAGCCAGTACCTTATATCAAGCCTTCTATCAAAGGCTATCTTCAGCACTACAGAGCACTTCCCTGGTTCAAAGTTAGGAGACCAATCTATGATGTCAAATAATTAATTGTTCAATTCTTTAAAGTGTTTCCCCTGCAGTACAATTTCAGCATCACCATTTCCTCCCAGCTTTGCCAATAAAGGAATTTTGGGGTTTGTGCTGGACTTAATGTAAAGCTCATCTCTCTATTTGAGAGCCAAACCCTTCAGAGAGATTAAGCCCAACTCCGGATGCAAAAACTCCCTGCGAAAGGATGGAGGCAATCACAAAACGTTGTGCCAGAAAAGGCCCTCAATTCTGTTCAGCCACTTTAGATCTTTTTAATTTAAAAAGGACTTCCTAAAGCGTCAAGGAGGAAGAAACTAAGGCTCATGTACTGATGAATACAGTTCTGTCCCATACAACACAAGTAGAAACAATCATTCATTGCATATTCTGCAGTATGAAAATACTGCAGAATACCACACACCATTTACACAGTCTAGCAGTCTTTTCCAGTAACCCTTCTAGCTAGCCACTGGGTCAGCTCCTGGAAAGAGTGGTGTCAATGTACCCATGTATTACTGTTGATTATGGGGCTTTTTTCTACACTCTTAACTTTATCATCACCTAAAAGAACAATCAGAGTTTTATACAGTTGCAATGAGTTTTACAATCAATATTCATTATTGAATTACTATACAACTATATGCTGGGTTTATCACGATACATAAATTAGGGGTTCACTGACATGACAATTGAGTGAATGCAAATGATACATTATTTGAAATCACACTTGATAATGCAGTTCTCCAGTTTCGACACCTTTGTTTTTACACCTGAAAGAGGTGGTCGGTTGATAAACCATGTGACATAATAGTAATGGTACAACTGTTTTTTTATTCTCAGACGAGGATTGGTTGGGATAAACTCAAACAGGATTGAAGGGTTTCTCAAAAGGGTTAATGTGCATCTATCTCTCGGAATACTAAGCTATGTGCCAGGATGGGTCAAACAATATAGTGTAATCACTTTGTGGGGATCTTGATCACTGTTGCAGGATCTCACAACATGATACAGACTCAGGTATGCATCACCCCATTCCCCTGTCTTAAATTCAAAGTCACAGGGCTGTAGCTCCCAGGCACTTGTCTACTCTGGACACAGGGGTATGCCACTCGACCACTTCTCCACTCAGATCACAGTCACAGACATGTATTGCCTAGCTGCATCCTCACCACAGCTCCTCTCCTCATAGAAACAGCAGCGAGCTAGCCATTTGCAATCCACTGCAGGATCAGAGTGCCACACTCACCTCTTCCTGATGCAGGGTAGAACGCCTCAGTTAACTGGTAAAGGATATGGTTCCATTCTCACTCTTCACTTCTCACTCCTAGTAAGGGATATGATTTCCTCAATTTTAGTAAGAGGGTGAAGAGCTTCTCACCAGCAAGCAATCTCTTTGCCCTCATACAATCAAAGTGGACCAGCTGCCAGAGGCACTCCTTCCGTCTTGTCACAGCTGGTGTATTCACCTTGTTAGGCCGTTCTTTCGGTAGAACTCATGCTCAGTCACCATTCCAGCTCCTTGCCTTGTGTCTCTGGCTTCTACAACCTTTGGGTTGCTGCTGGTCCTGCCTCTCCTGCTACCGCTGTTTCTTCTGCCACATATGCTTCTTCTGGTGCTATTCTTCCTTTGTCCCCTTTATCACAGTTCTGGCTGGCCTCATGTAGGCCTTCCTGGTTATCGTTTATGTTTTTCCTCATATCTGATTGGCTGGTTGTCAGTGATTGGTCTACAGGGCCTTTGGATTGGTTACCTACTCCGTACTCTGCTCCTTCATTCAGTTCACATATACCCGAGCCTTTAAAAGGTCGGGTAGCCATCTTAGTATCAGGAGGAAGTCCCCCTGTTATGCATTTTCTGCCAGCCAGAGCCCAGCTCCATTCTGATAATTCGGGTGTGCTTCTGCATTGCTCTGCTTTGCTCCATCTCCACTGCGTCCTCAGCTATGTCATAAGGTATAGCTCACAGGCATCCTCCTCCACATGAGCACATATTCAAGGTCCAGCGGTCAGCCAGTATTTCAGTGTCTTCTTTCTCCTTACAGAGGTTTTGCCATGCTGACATCTATGCTGATACTTAAGGATACCCGGTTTCCTATGTCCCTGGCCAACTCTCTTTTCGGTTTATGGGTTTCCCAGAAGTTGTGTCACGACCCTCGCCCAAAACCCCCTCTGGCAAACCCATTGGCCAGGTGAAGTCAGGACTCGGGCCTCTAGAGCCTGGCATTCTCTTCCAAAACCCTCTTGGGGCCACTCCTGGCGCCTATGGTGCCAGGCTCATACACCATGAAAAACATGTGCTTAGGAACTACTTAATGTGTTGTCATCCAACATGGAGGCATCCACATAGCTTGGTTCCAAGGAACCAAGCTATGCGGTCTAGTGTTTTGGGTGTGGTAGCCTAGGAACTACTTTACCTGGACTATTTTGTTGGGGCTATTTAACCGCACCCGAGCAAGACAACATGCTTCGCATTACTTTGCAGCTTGCAACGTGATGCTCACCGTGTCAAGCTATTCCCTCGAACCTCGGAGAAGCATAACCTGGAAGGAGACAAAAGGAGCATCATTAGCAGCAGCATTTTACCTTCAGTCTTCATCTTTAGCCACTCGCAGCTACTGAGAACAGTTTCCTTGAATCTGCACGCCTCCCGGACAGAACGACCTGAAAGAGGAAGATAGAGGCAACATTAAAGAAAGCAGTAGAGACATTTGCAAATTACGAACTGCTCAAAAGGCTTACGTGGCTGGTCGCCTCTCGGCTGGCACCACTCCGGACGTTCCACTTGCGCTGAAGAACACTGCAACCTACAAGGAAGGAAAACACATGTTAGCAAAGGCAAGACTTTGCAGCGCTGCGCATAGCGCTTACTAACCGCATCATAGCACTCTTAATGAGCCATCATTTACCAGCGGGGCTCAACCAAGCCAGTTCGCCGCGCTGAAGCTCCGCATACCTAAGGGAGAAAAAAGAGACATTTTAAACCAAGAAAGGCATGCAGGATAGCAACAAAACTAACGAACAGCAATAAGACCTACCTGAACAATATCAAACAGGCCGGCGTCAGTGAAGTAACTGGACCGCACACGTCCATGAAAGACAACGCGCCCCTGCATAGAAGGCAGGACGGAGACCACGCCTAACTCTACCACAAGGTGAGGAAAGGGCACCAGAGGGACTGAAATCATACGGCGGTGGGGGGAGGATACTTACCCCAGTCGGTTAGTCTTAACACAGTCCTCCTGTATTTTCAGGCAGAACCTTCCCCACAGACCACATCAGGGCAAAGCTGAGAAGCATACCAGCGAGTAAGCCGGCTGGGTGGCATCCCTGTGGATACCAGGTGAGCGTAACAGATGTCTTGAAACCATCATGGCCAAAGCTCATGGAATTTACAGCCTGGTTTCCCTTCCCTTGCATGGCGACGTAGACACTACAGTCTGGCTCTATGCAGCTCCCACCCTGAATCAATTCTAGGTAGCTCGGGGCTCTGGCAGTTCCATGGTAGGCCATATTTCCGGGGCTACAAAACCCCTCCTGGCCACAGGACAACATTCTCACAAGGAGCTTAAGCTCAAGAAGATAAATGGATGTGTCCAGGACCACACAAATGTCCCAGTGGTGCATCCAAGATTATAACTCCGGCCTTCCTCGACAGTTGATATTGGAGCTATAATACATACATTCTCAGAAGCAATGAGAGACAGTACAATGCATTGTATTTGCTTTTCTGAATTCAGTATGTGCCCAACTACCCAATCCAAAATAGGCACACATTATAGTTTGAATGCCAAATAATATCTTCAATTCAATTTATTTTAAATGACACATGAATAGTTGTGTATTGTGTTGCCTGACTTTCATGTTTTTTATGCATTGGCATGTTGGTGAAAACGTGTTTGTGCACTAGCTACTGTCACACTGTTTCCATAACAACAACACATCCCTCGCTGGTTCCCCACCTATGAGTGCCAATTCTTGGGAACAAATCAATAATTGTTTCAGGCCAGACAAAGGGAAATTGCGTAAAAAAGAAGAGATGTTCTGTAAGAAATTAATGATATGTTTGAGCCAATTGGGTTCCACTAGGACTTACGTGTTTCATAACTGACATAAAAGCAGATACTGAAAGCAACGTGGCTCTGTAGTTACCCCAGGTTCTGCTAATAGTGGAAGGGAATCAACCACCAGGGTCATGTTTTGTGTTTTAACAGAAGACATTGAATGACTGAAATCTCTAGATGCTAAGTTATGTTTTACCATGTTTGTTATTTTATTTCACGTAGGTTACTGAATTCTTTTGCTGTGCTATGTTGTACTGTGTCTCTTAAATTATGTCATGTTTACTTAATTATAGGTCTGCTAATTCATGTTGTGTTATGTTGTGCTCTGGCATGCCATGTTACGCCTAGTTATGTTATATTATGTAATATTGCTGCATTACATAGTGATTCTCTATTATGCTATCTTGTGGTACATATTATTCTATGCGATGCTATTTAATGCTATACGAGTTGTGTGTTATCTCTGGTTATGTTACTGTATGTTGTGTCGTGTTGTGCTGTGCTATGTCATGCTATGCTTATTTATAATACTGTCACATCATATTGCTATAAAGTATGACATGCTGTGCAAATCTAAGCTCTGCAATCTTAACCATGCAGTTTCATGTTTCAATGGGTTTGATTATGTTATGTCACAGATCTTCTAGTGCCCACACCAGAAACTGAATGATCTGTACATTGCCGAACATATTCTGCAGCTGCTCGAGAATTATAAACTAGCAGTTCAGAGGAGGTGTTCATGTCTCCCTGGAGAGAAGCAGTGTAGACCACATGCTGGTGTGGAAAGGTGCTTAGTTCCAGACAGTAAGAGCCTGGAGAGTGGAATATTGAATGCTGCTTGCAAGCGGGTTGGCAGGCTAGCAGGGAAACATGTATTTCACGAGTTAGAAAGAAGTGGTAGACCTTCAACATTTTACAATAATACATGATTTACCACTTGGAAAAAATCCCTGTTTCTGCACTGAAACAGTTGAAAACCTCCTACTTCTGAAATGTCCTCCACACAAATGCAATACCACATGTATGGCATTCCCAATGGCATTCAATGGGACCTCAGAATGGGAACAACTAAATGGCCTGCATGACTCTGAATCAAGCAGCACATTCTACTTAACACATGAGGCAATGGTAACTGGAAATGCAGCCAAATGCCTAATGAAGCCCATAAAAATATATTCTGCATTTCTAATTTTGTTTTGGTAAAAAGAGTGATACTTGTGGTGTATTTTATAAGACGTCAATGAGAACGAATGCTTCACGGTCAAGGATATGCACGTATGAATGCCCTCTTATTTATTGTATTAACTGAAGGTGTGGCCATGCTTAATTTCGGTGTCATTGATTCTGATAGCCTTCTCCATTATTGAATAAAAACAATATTTTTTCTGGAAAAAACGAAAGAAATACCTGTTTTTATAGGTGACTCATTCCATTGCCAGAAGTAGAGCATCTCTGTGATGGATTGGATTCTGCCTTGCAGGAGTACAAGGATGAGTAGGTGTAAAATGGCCCACTCAGCCCTCACACTTCTACAGACCAAAACACAACACAATCATAAAGGTAAAGGCCCTGGCAGCAAGCGGGCGTCGAGTAGGGTTTAATGCAGGTACTCTGTGCAGTCGAATGGTGATGGTTCAATATTGCAGGTCTCTGCGGTCCCAAGAACGCTTCACAGTTGCCCAGGCGGAGTCCGCTTTGGCCGCTGGGAGAGGTTGACGAGTGACATTCTGAAGAAGGGCCGTACAACAGGTAAGTAAGTGGTCAGCAATAATGTTTATTGGATGATGAACCCCAGCACCCAGCCGCACTGACCCCCAAGCAGTAACTGAAAAGGAATGTGGAACCTTGAACTTAAGTAAGCAGTCCAAGGTTCCATTACAACACTTAACCCCCCCCACCCCTCACGAAAGAAACACAAAGATAAAAGGAAGAGGAAGTGAAATGAAACAGAAGATATTACATGACGAATGTGCAAGGCACGCACATAGTGACCACTATAATAAAAACAACTCATCACAATAATATAATAAATAATCACAGTAAATCAACAATGGACCAGCCATGGCAGTGGGTTGGCAATGTAATACAGCGTTCGCCCTGCCAGTCTCACCCCCAAGCAGTAAATGAAAAAGAGTGTGGAACCTTGAACTTAAGTAAGCAGTCCAAGATTCCATTACAACACACTCCAGCAGTTCGAGTCGGTGGGCGACATTCGCTGTAGTGGTGATCATGAGTGCATCGATCTGCTTTCAATGAGGGTGCAGTTCTCGGGCTAGGTGGGTGAATGCGCAACTGTAATCCTGGGTTAGAGTTGGTGAGTGACCATCCAGAGAATCGTTTCGGGTTCCGGCGTTGTGCAGTCGCTTTGGGCCTAGCAGATGACGTGTTTTGCTAGGACATGATGCAGTGTCACATTGGTTTATGTGCAGTACACTAGTGCATCTGGTTGGAAGAAGGCATTCACCAGCACCAGCGCCTTCCCTATTATTCAGGATGCAGGAAACAGAGACAACCGGTTCATTGTGAGAGAAAAGGAAGATTCGTCTGGTCCTCCAGTTGCAATGAGGCCTTTGCAAAGGACATGAGGACAGGATACTCCACTGTAGAGCCTGCTCTTCTGGCACAGAAGATCTGTTGCAGAATGGCAGAATGGTTGGTCCTTGTCCACCACACTGGTCACTCGTGATGTTCCTTGGGAGTAGTTAGGGACCAGATCTTCCTTCTCTCTTGAATGGCTCCTTCTTCATCACTGGCAGAGGGTTTTGGACAGTGCAACTGTCCCAAAGGAAGTCCAGGTGAGAATGTTCAGAATGTCTCTTTTGCCTTAAAGGATCCTTGAGGAACAGAGGGAATTCTCCTGAAGGGGTGCAAGACTCCTTCTTTTAAAGGCAGATGTCCTCAGGTGTCTGGTCCGAATCTGGCCTACTTTAGGGGACCAATCCCTGCTCCTGTCTGGAGTGGACTCTGCCTTGTTAATTTTTCACTCAAAGTGCTTTGCCCCAAAGGAAGTGGATGAGACCACAAAGGGAAAGAAAGACAGTGAAAAACAAGATGGTCGAAGGCTTCTTCCAGTGTCCAGAGCACTCCTGCCAATCCTACTCCCACCCCTTTACCTCCTTCTGGCTCCAAAGACCCTTGGATATGCAGCACCCTGGTGTGAGGCTACTCCACCTGAATGGGTGGGCGACTTTTATACCCGCTGTGAGGCTGTCTCTGGGGGTGGGGTTTAACAGCCTTCCCAAAGAGAATCAAAGAGAATCAAAGAGAGTCTAGATCCTCTGGGCTTCTGTCATGCCGTGTGGCAGTATTGGCCTGTCTGAACGGAATACAGATTGCTTTCCACATTAGAGCTGACTCACAGGAGCTGACACATGTGAAATATCAATTGGAATGTGGCGGCCAAAATCATATGTATCGCCATGCACTATGTCTAAACTCAGGCATGGCTTATTCTTAGAGATCACCCTTCCAGCATGGGTACTCATGATCATCGTAGTTTGGGTACAGGATGCATATTTTAAATGTCGCCCCTGTACTGCAGTGACTTTGCTGCCACTGCAGCGGTTGAATGGGCATCTTGCGACCTTTGAACATGTTCTGCGCCATGACCAGGACGGGTGCTGTGGATCAGGCTACTGATGCAGCAGGGCACCAGTGCACTATGCTTTTGGCATGGAGTTGCAGCAAAGGGGGATCTGGTTAGCAGATTAACCCTTTGGAGAAGTAATTACCTGCATCATTTCATGAACTAAAAATTTAAAAAAAGCTAAGACTTTGCACCCTTGTCGGATGACAATTCCTCACAATATCACATCACGCAAGAGCAGAGAAATTACTTAGCCTGGAGTACCTGTGTATATGATATAAACAGTACTTTAAAACACAATCTACACATTTGCAATAAATGATTCGCAATGTGACTTTTCCGTAGTAAGTATTTTGTGGAGAAAAGCAGTAATGGGTTCAAGTAAATCACCCTTTAGTAATCCAAGAGGCCAGCTTTCAAAAAGGAAAACCGCAAAAACTAAAGAAACATTGATTTATGTTGCAACCACAGGATCGTGTGTATTATTCCATGAACTGACCGTAGCAGGTCTGTTTACTCTTACTGCAGTCGGTGGACTACTAGGCTGGAAAGTGATATTTTAATTGACTGTTCAAAGTGCTTCGGTTCTGGAACACAGTGAGTTGAGAGCAGCCAGCGAGCTCGCTCTTTGAAGATGAAGAATTACACAGCTGCAACCTTTGCTGAACCACGCAGAGTTCTTTCCTTTATTGAATAGAGCTGTTTCTTAAAACCGAGGCAGGTAGTTAGAAAGAAATGGGTCATTGTGTTACATCCCACCTCAGCGTCATGGAGGTGTATGGTGTGCTGCATGAAGTACATTTGGAAACAGGAGAAACAACACCCTTTTCATCACTTGAATTAATTAAATCTGGCAAAAAAAACAGTGAGTTCAAAAATCTCTTCGGAGATTAGTGTGCAACCTGCAGTCACAGGTTCCAATCTTAATAGTGTGGACTCATGCAGGCGAGGTTGATATATTTATTGAGTATCATTAAATAGTGCAATACTGAGAAGTGAGGGAATATGATGTGTAGCGTTCCATAAAATATGATTTGGAGTTTAAGCATCTGACTTTGAATCTCTATCTTTATGTATTTGTGCTCACATCATAACTTTGTAGCATGTTGGCATGTTCTAGCAGTGGAGCCTTGTCCCCATTCTCAAGTGGGTGTTAATTACCGAAAATGACCTAAAAAGTGGTAATTACATTTTCAGTAATTAACACCTATTCTGAAGGTGGCACATTCTTCCAAAATCGGACTGAATGCGCCACTTACGGGATATGGGGGCCGGTTGCTAGGAAGGGCTGAAAAACGACCCAGCAACCGGCACATTCATTATCTCTCCCTTTGCATGGGTATTCTTGTGGCCCTCCTCCAATTTCGGAGCTGCCTGAAATAGGCGCCGAAGTATGGTACCAAATTACTGTCATACAGGAGGAGTGCCAAAAGAAGCACACGTACAGGAGGAGTGCCACAAGAAGCACACAGTTGTGTGGTTGTGCAGATGGGTCCTGCACTGAATACAAATGAATTGCAGGACCCACCTGTCACCGTCTTGCTTCCCACTTGCCAGCTGCCGTCAGCAAATGCTTTTTTGTTGTCATCACGGCAGCATTTTCGTTAAATAACGATTCCCTTGTTATTTAACGGCAGTTCTGCCGAGACTCTGCAATCCGCCTGTTTCCACTAGAAACAGGCGGATTACAGCGAAAGCACTGTTGTGCTTTACGAAGACGCCCTGGTCCACTTCAGAATAGTCGTAGTGCCTCGGCGTGAAGATATGACGCAGTGAGACATGCTAATTAACACGCTCGCTGCGCCATCATGAGAATCGTGCCCCGGGTGTCTTACTTGAACCAATGGACCTTCAGTTTTGTTCTTAGATGCATCAGGTGCAAGTCCTATGTCTTCTTGGAGGTTAATCAGACGTTGGGAAGAGATTGCAGCGAATACTCTGTCCACTCGTGCCTTCCACACTGATTTTGGAAATAGCAGGAAGCTGACCTGTGAGGTGTGTAGGGCTGTGTTGCATCATTTTATGCCTTCATTGCTGGCAGAATGGCGGTTCAACAAATGACAGCACTGATCAGACCATAAATTGAGGGAATAACATGTCGGTTGTATGAATGATAATGACGCGCCAGCCCAGCACTCCGGCCTTTAACAAGGACTGGCATCTGGTGCAATCTGCATCTATGTGTGTTGGGGTGATTTGTAACCAGCACATTTATTTTGGTAAATAGGTTCACGAAAATAGTGTAAATTTGTTTGCCAAATTTAGGAAAAAATTTACAAATGTAAAAAGAAAATCACTATGGAAGTGGCAATGGCAGCTCCTCATACATTTTCTCAGGATCCAAAAGGTTTCTTCAGAGTGCACATATTTTTTAATAGCATATGGTGAGGTCAGGGTTTTTGTGGTTTCCGAAGAGGCAACCATCTGTAGACCGAGAGGGCAGGCATGAACCAGCTAACAAAGCCTGCATTTTGAGGTTTCTGATTGGCTACAGCACCCCTCCATGTGCTAATTATATTATAAGTGGAATATGTCAAAAATCTGTTTGTGGGCCATCTGGATTTTTGAATGAAGTGGGCGTGGAGGAAGTGAAGAGTAAGGCAATTGGGGCCACCTTGAATATCTAGGAGAGACAAAACATTATTTCTTACAGGACATGGTTGCATCGGCGCAGACGGGCTACCACATTTTGAGGTGGGTCCTACCCTGATTTGCACATGATATTTGGCAAGCTGAAAAACAATGGTTTGGAGGGTTGCGCGAGTAAAGTCAGCAGTTTTTATTCATTCAAAACCTTCCTGCGCTCAACCTTCAGCTTTGAATGGTTATGCCCATTGCCAGCATCGGGGCAAGCTTGGATTAAGATATTCAATATCAATGACAGAGTACTGTCAGGAAAAAAGCCAATATATAGTCTGTGTGAGGCACATCACCGTCCATGTGGTCTTCCACAACAACCATTGTCAGCACCCCAACATGTCTGAATGTTAAGATTAAAGAAGTCACTCCAGTGGCAAAGGGGGCACAACTCTGGAATGGTGGTCACTGGCAATCTGGTCCAAAAGGAAGCATGAGGTTGAAAGACTGATTACGCTTCATTTGTTTTTAGAGACTTTCCTTGGGTCATGTTCTGCAACTTGCAGATCTCCAGTTGTTTTAGATTATGACTCGGAGCCCTCACCGTATATTATGCTGAATAAGGCTTATGGGAGTTGTAGTCCAAAAGGTTGCAGACCTTTTCCTTATGGACTCCACTCAGTTATCTGCATCCTAGTCCCACAGCTCTCTCTAAATCTGCTGCTGACAGTACAAGCAATCCCCTTGGCTCAGCGCACTGCGAGGAGACACACGTGATGGATCTGGCACACAATGGAATAATTCACAGGGGATGTGCACCTTATTGTATACATCCTTACCGTGCACATGTTCTGGAAGACGTAAACGGAGAAATTGATCAAGAGCATAAATAAGCACGTTCATGTGGTTGATAGTGAAAGATAAGCATATTTTGTGAAGCAAAATGCACTGACTCTGATTCGAAAAGAATAATATTCATAGGGAACTTGAAAAATAAAGACCTGGATATATACAACATTTAAAATATGAAATGATTTTACTATATATTCCTTCTGATAACAAAATGGTTCTGTAGTCTGTCATATGTTATGAGGAAGCTCGGTTTACAGCAAGATCTGACACTCATACACCATTGCAGTATAAATTAAAGTTGGAATTTGAGAGGGAAATAATATCATCTTAGTATAAATACTCCAGTGCAGTGATTTGTATTTGCAGAAGCAGATGATAACATGAAATCGAAGGTCTACCACGTAGAAAAGGCCGAGCACCATTTGTTATACCTTCGGATATAAAGCTGGCTCAGCATTCATCTGTGACCGCAAGTGCCTCATTACACTCAAGGCCACAGAAGCTCAGTCCTGCGTAGTGAGGGCTCCATCTTACCAGCATAGCAGCTACATGGATGTTTAAATAGCGAGCTCTTTAAATTAATGGCAAGTATAAGACAAACATCATTCGTTGCTGAAATTAATTTCTATTTTCGAGTGGGTCGCATGTCTCAGCTCAAAGTTGACATTTCATTCATCTCACGCTTTGCATTATTTTTGGATCAGAGAAATACATTATCTTTATGCTGTTGATGAAAACATGGCTGACATCGATACCTATTGAAGCCAGAATTTCTAAACATCTAGATGTGTGTTAAATTAAGAGGCATCCCAGATAGGTGTGCCTCTATCAGTGCCCACAAAAATCCCAGAGGTAGACACTTGCGCTTTTCCCCCAGAGCCCACATTTGGGCTCACTGCACACACATTCCCAGACTCGCTTGAAGTGGAAAATGTCGCTTTAATGTGACAGGCCACAGCTTACAAATACACGCTAACCTAGCTTGCTGGCCTTACAGACTACAGATCAAATAACAATCACCAAAACAATTAATTAATTGAAAAATTAAACAATTCATCATGTCCTGCCCCTTGTTCCCTCCCCTTCCCCTCAATTCCTCTCAACCTTCATTCCTGCTTTCTCCCCCATCCTCTCCCCAAGGCCATGTCCTCCTTCTTCAATACCTCTTTCCCCTTGTTGTACCCCCAGGCTAGCCTGTTCATGCAAACATCGCCACCCCCTCCTTTACCGTGCTACTACCCCTTTTATCTTCCCCCCAACCATTCGCCAAAGGGCCACATCCCCGCTACCAGAAAATCCCTCCCCTGAGGTATTCTTTCTGCCCCACCACTCCTAATCCCTTCTACCTCCACCCATTTATGATACCTTCCACCACCAACCTAACGCCCATTAAATAGCATTGGTTCTCCATAAGTGACAAAGAACTCCATCCTCCCGAAACAATTGAAACCCTCATATTTGAACTCTGGGTGCGCAAGTGTATGCACCCCACGGGACCTGCAGAATTTCAACATATCCCTGTTAATCTTCTTCCTTGTTCTTTCCACCGCTCCCTCCTTCACAGCTCCCCTCGATACCCTCCTTGGCATAAACTCGATCCAAATAAAAATAAACCCCTGGCCAAATCTCCCTCAACCAACGAAGGTTCCTCTTCATCTTCTTTAACTGCGCCACACCTGTCTCCCTAAACAGATCATTCTCCCCTGCATGTAACACCAGAGCCGTCAGTACCCTGGGAAGCTCCCTCATAGCCGCCAGAATAGGCAACAGGTGGTCACACCTCAGCGCCCCTACTCCAGACCATCTCAATAAAGCCAAATCATAACTACAATCTAACTGGGTCCAAAACACAGTTTTTGCTGCATCTTTCCCTGCCCATTTCACTATGGAGTGTCCGCAAATCCACATCTGAGGCAGTTCACCACTCCTCCAAGACAAATCTGAAAAAGAAAAAGACAAATGAGCCTCCCTCTGATGATCCCCCTACCCCAGCCTTTTGTTCCCTAAGAGCCCCCTTTTCCCAGATCTGTGATGTAACTCTTATATTTTGCTGATCTCCAGCACCTTCTTTTCGGACAACCCCAGCCTGCCCCTTTCAAATGCCGCCAACATCCTGAACAAATGAGTCCCGAAATTCTCTTCTTTCTCACCCACCAACAACAGAGCCCTCCTCCTCACCCCAAAAAGCTGAACAGCCATCAGCCCTTCACCGTTATTGTGCTGAAAAACCAAACTCTCCCTTCCTTTCACTCCTGCGATAGTAGTCCCTATGTCACCAGTCACAACTCCCTACTACCCCTGTCCAAATGCACCTAAGAACCCCTGTCCAACTGATTCATCTTTGGCATATACATTTTGATAACCATGCTGTCCTCCGACAGACAGACATCGCTCCACATCAGACCTCCCTCCCCTCCCACCATGAGTACCAACTCCGACAACAGAAATGCCCCAAGAAAACAACCACATAAAACACACCGAAAACATGTCTCTTTCCCACGGTGACCTGCATATTCCCTCCAGAACCTCGGACAACCTATTTAAAAGGACCGCAAACACTGGCCTCCTGCTGTCCTTTCCCCTCCACTTTTACCTTGCCCATCCTTCCAACATCCTACATGCCATTCCTCCCCGCTAGGCTGAAAACCCCAGGGCCACTTCCCATAAAAAGCAATGCCTGTCAGCTTCCCCTCTATTGTTGCCCTGAACCAACCCTTACCCACACAGCTCAATATAAGGTTGATCACATCTTCTCCCCTTCTCTCCTCCACATCCTCCTTCCCCTTCCAACTGCGTGTCCCCCCTTCAGAAACTCCAACCATGCTCTCCTATATACAGCCCATGATGCTGGGCCAGTGAACCCTGTACTAAATGCAGGGCTCTCAATCGCACTGCCACCACAACTCCTCTGGGACCTGGTGCCCCTCCACCTCTGCTTCCGGTGCCATCCCACGGAATCTCTGCCACCGAATATGAGAGAATGCATCAGTGATGCCGTTATCCTTACCTGTGACGTGCATCGCCCTAAACACCACATTCCATTTCAGGCACCTCAGAACAATTTACCTCATTAGCCTGGCCACCCTGGTGTCCCAGGCTGACTGCTTGTTCACAATGTTGACCACTGCTTCATTATCCAATTTGAAATTCACTTTGTTATTCTGCAACTCTCTGCCCCACAAGTCCAACGCTACTAGCAATGGGAAATATTACAGGAAAGCTATGCTCCTCCCCCAACTTCCACTGGTCAGGCTACCTCTCTGTGCAACCTCAGCCCCTCCACTACACACCAAATCCTCCAGTACCCACCACATCAGAGAACACCTGCACCTCCCAAGCCACTCGGTCCCCTTGAAGCCACAAAGACACACCATTGAATTCCTCCAGAAAGCTGAGCCATACCTTACAATCCTCTCTGACAGCCCCTGAAACCCTGTGATATGGGTGATTTGCACTGGCCATAGAACAGGCCATATTGCTACAAGAAGTGTGACCAGGGGCCACAATCCCACACACAAAATTGAGATGCCCTACCAGTCTCTGCATGTCCACCAGTGTCAATTTATGCACTGCTACCACCCTCTCCAACAACTGCACCAACTTGCTCACCTGGTCATCCGGCAAGCGTGAGCTAATGCCCACAAAATTTAGCTCAATTCCCAGAAAAGTCAGGACCACCGCCAGCCCTTCAGTCTTATCCTACACCAATGCCACTCCCCCAAATCCCGAACTGTATGTGAAAACCCACTGCAGAAAAGAGCTAACATGCTCAAACAATGCATATGACACTGCACAGCCCATCAGCAATGCTTTTTCCACGAATAAATGACCCTCAAACTTCATCCCCAGCAACCAAAAATCACCCGGATGCACCGTCAACAAACAAAATGCTGACTTGATGTCGCAATTGGCCGTAAAATCACCACACCCCGCAATCCTCACGGGCAATGAAATCATTCACGGACATGCCCTCTGGCCATGACAAGTGGTGAATCAACCTGAACTCACAGGCTACTTTTTTAATCACAACCCCTAATGGGAACACAACCAGATCACCCAGTAAATCCGGAGATGGCCCAACCAACCCTTCCCTCAGCCACCGCCTTCTGTAGCTTCACCCTTACCTCCTCTGACTTCTCCCGAGCCGACTTCATGTTATCCGCCTACCTCTGCATCCTCAACGACTGGTACGCCAACTTAAAACCCTCCCGGAAACCTGCAATAAAAATCCTGGCCCCTACCCTATCTGGGTAAAAACAGAGCCATCCAGCACAACAACCTTAACTGGAGTATAGTCCTTTCCTTACAACCCCTTGCACTGCCCAACGCCTCCTGCCTCTCTCGCCTGTAGCGAAACATGGATGCTGTCCTGCGCATCTGCTGCACTCATCTCTGAATTTGCACACCGGCCTGGACCAACCCTCCTTATTAAAGGCCCAGAATTCTGCTGATGGCTGCCCCCTGCTTCACCCCAGGTGCCCAACCCCCCCTTTGTGTGCCTCCACCTAGCCCCCATCCCAACCCTTGCCCTACTCATCTCTTGATGCCCAGTCTTCACCCAGCCATGTCATCCTGGCCTCCATGCTGCTACTCCTCATATCTCTCCCCCATGGGCTCCTACTGCAGGGACAACAACCATCAGCAGAGTCTCCAGCCCATCTTCCCCACGTTCTCTCTATATTCCTGCTAACTCCAACACCATCTCCCCCCTCGAAACTCCCATGCATTGTCCCCTTTCTCTTCCAACTGACTCCCCTTAACCCTTCTCCTCCCACACCAATCAATCCTCCTCACCCCCTTCAACCTCCCCATCCCTATGCCGTTTATGTTGCATACACCTGCTTGGGCCAGGCATATCCCCTTCGGCCAGCAGGGGGCGTCTGCCCTGATGCTCCTGGGTTGTCTTCTCAGCGGGTCTGCAACAACCCCTTCCTGCTGCTCTTCTCTTCTCAGGCGAGGTGTTTCCTCCTCTACCCTGTGTTCCACCTTGCTCGAGGCTGTACCGCACCCTCTAGGCTGCTCGCTCCTTCTCGCCAGAGGTACCGCTCTAAAGTCCTCTCCTTCCTCCTTCTTGGCTGCCACAGGGGCCATGCCCTGCCCTCCGTGATCAACCCTGTCATTGCGGGGAGTTCATCCTGTACCTTCCCCTGTCACCGCCATCTACCGGGGAGAGTGTCTTCCTCCTCCCTGCTGCACTCTTCGGCAGGAATGTCTTACCTTGACCCCTCTTTACCGCCGCCCCATCTCGATCTGTCCTCTTCCCACCATCCACACTGATGTGCCCCTCGCTCTCTTCTGCCGCAACCCCCCTCTTGTTTGCACCCCCACACCCACTGCTCCGGGCCCACAACTTTACCCTCCACCCTCTGTTCCCCTGCTCCTCGCTGCCCGCCTGGGAATCTCCTCCCTGCTCCTGCTAGCCCCTTTATCCCAAGCCTCCCCTCTCCCCGTCAATGAGCTACAAGCCACCATCGCTGCAGAAGCCCTGTCTGAAGACCCTCTGCATGGTGGCCTCCCTCCACTGGGTCCCTTGTCCCCTTGTCGCCCGTGACCTCCTGCAACATCCGTTCTAGCGGGGTTTTGGATGCCCTACTGATAATACTCTGTGCCTCCTGAAGGGCCTGAGCATCCACGACACCCCCAACATGACCCCCCCCTCCCAAAGACCCCCTCAGAATATGGCAAATAATACTTGCTGGTCCAGTTCTACGAAGCCCTGCACTTAACCCTATTTGGTTATATCATTGAATTCCTATAATTTTAGCTTTGTTTATTTAATAAAACATCTGGTTATATATTGTTTTTATGCCTGTCACTTCAAGGGTCCTGCTGACAGAAAAAACAATTTCCACACTGGGTTAGTGCAACAACAACCTTGGCAGCTTACACAGTTGTATAACACAACACATCCCTAAATTAATCCCCTGTCCTGAGCTCAATTTTATTTATTCCGTAAACATTTATTTATTTTTAATAGTTTTAGCCCCACCAAAACACCCTAAAGCAACTCCCCTGTTACCTATTGAAGCCCTTGGGGCAGCTCCCTAACCTCCTGAAACCCAATAAAGCTGAAATTGCAGATTTTTAAAAGAAAATTGTATTCCCTATTCCCCAGCCCCACTGGCCTGCTCGCAGCTAGCCGAGTGCCAACAGCAGCAGGAAACACGGATGAGCTGCGCACCACTCTGCCCCCTGGTGGCCTTCAGCACGCTCTGCACTCCAACCCACATGCACCAGAGAAGTTGTGCAGGCTCCCGGCCAATTCCTTAACATCTTTCCCCACACACTCCTGAAACCACCATGCCGGGGCCTACCTAACAGGCGTCCATCCCCCAGGCAACCAAAGAAGGAGGGCTGCCTGGCCTGATGCAAGCTCACAAGAGCAGACAACGCTCAGAGCACAGGGACCAAGCTTGCCCCAGGTAAAACGGGGTGGTAATGTATTTACAAAACCAACTAGATGTTTTTCTGCATATCATTTTATATATGACACAGCCACGATAGTGGCTGTGTAGTTATGGTTAAGTTGCTGTTTCCATAGGAAGAGCATTTATTGGGCGGCCTATAACTCTGCTCCCCCTGGACGAATCCTCAGCAAACTTTGCAAAAAAATGCCCATATACTTTTTAAGTTTGGTGATGTTTGGTGCAGGGGGGCAAAAGTTATGGGGGGGTCCCAAAACATCTTTTTTCCCATAGACTGAATGGGGGAAAAACTTTGCGCACATCTACAGGTCAAACCGTTGGACGGATTTTCACCAAATTTGCGGCAGGGGCTTCGTCCCGAAAGTGTGCTTTTGTAAATTTGGTGACAATCTGTCCAGTAGTTTCCTTTAAAATGACCCAAAAATATGTCTAAAAAAATTAGTGATATCTATGTCCGCTCCGCGGTCCATTTCCCTGTTCGCTCAGCGGACAAGATACCGATTGGCTAAGGGGCTGGCATCATGACCACGGACACGCAACGTCTTTGCCGATTGGCTGCAGCGAGCCGTGATGTGCGTCAGAATGTGTGGATGCGCCCGACATCTTGGATCCGAAGACAGCACGGTCACCACCAGAGGCGAAATGTTGTTTCGGAAACTGTTTTGCTCTCCTACAGTGCGTGGGGAGGTTCACAGAGTAAGAGATGGGTTAAATAATGTACTTGTTTGGGGACAGCAGGTGTTAATGATGTATTCTCCATGCCAAATGCTGTTTAAGAAACTATTTTGATCTCCTACAATGCTTGGGGAGGTTCAGAGAGTAAAAGATGGGTGAAATACTGTACTTGTTTGGCCGGCAGGTGTTAATGATGTACTGTCTATGCCCACCTTGTTCGGGATGTTTGTACGTGCAGAAACCGAGGGGTATAATAAGGGTAGTATTTCAGTCCGTGCTATGTACAGGCACCTTGAAACTGTTCTAAGGACACGCATGGTGTTGGCGACCATTGAAATTGAGTACATGCCGTTATTACATTATTTTTTCCTATGAGTGTGCTATTGATTAGTACGCCGCCATGGGTGTGACATGCTGCAGTGTTTGTGGCCAGGGACTAGAGTCTTGGATACATGGCCACAACCACCACAGCATGTCACAGCAATGGATACACCTGTAGTATTGATTAATGATTAGATGGTTGTGGGGACTGTGTACAGTCTTGGGTGTATGGCTGAAGGCCATGCTCCTAAGAACAAAGTTAAAAGCACTGGAGATATAAGCCACTGCACTCCCATACATTGTAATATCTATGGACACAAAGCTAGGAGTCTAGCCTCTGGCCAGAACAAGAGAAGCTTACCACACCTTTCAATACAACCATACTTCCTCACATCACTCAGGTGGTTGTGGGCAAGATGGAGAGTTTAGCTAGGAGTCTAGCCTCTTGCCAGAACATGAGAAGCATACCACACCTATCGATAAAAACCGTACTTCCGCACATCACTCAGGTGGTTGTGGGCAGGATGTAGAGTTTTGGGTGCAGCCGTTATTACATTATTTTTTCCTATGAGTGTGCTATTGATTAGTACAATGCCATGGGTGTGACATGCTGCGGTAGTTGTGGCCAGGGCCTAGAGTCTTGGATGCATGGCCGTAGTCCATGGATATCTATGGACATATATCAAAATCTTTAGGTCCTGCCCACACCCACTGCAGCATATTAGACAGGCATGTTAGTGCCTGTGTTGTTATGGTGAAGTTGCTGTTTCCATAGGAAGAGCACTTTTTGGGTTTCTAATAACTGTGCTCCCCTTGGACGAATCCTAACCAAAGTTTGAAAAAAAAATATATCGGACACTCTGATTTTCTTTGCAAAGTTTGGAGATGTTTGGTGCGTGGGGAAGTTATAAGGAGGGGTTCTCAAAACGTCTCTTTTCCCCTTAGACTGAATGGGGGAAAAGTATGTGCCCACGAACATGTGGCGCTTTCCGTGATTGGTTGTGGAACACCGTAAAGTACGTTAGCTTTCTTCGGTGCCCCCGCTATCTTTTATTCATGTTTTGGTGTATGCGGACATCGACAGAAACACCTACAAAACAAGACAGCATTGCACGTGTCACACTTATGTAATACTATTTCAGAAGGTGACCTTTGAGGGAGGTAGGATGGGATGTGGGAGCACAAACTGAAAAAGTTGAGTTTTCTTGTCACCGAAGTCATACGTTCAAATGGAAGTTCGTTCTCACTGTACCACTACCAATTAGTGCGTGTGGGTTAAAATGTTTTTGGAATAATATTGCCGTCAGACTGGCGTTCTAAGTTTTGAAAACTAAGGCCAACATCTGCACTCTTTGCTGGAAACAGCGATTCTGGAGGTGTATGCGAGTAGCGGTTCTCATAATTGGATTTTAATATGTTGATGCAAAGTAAGAATGTATTTGGCTTCTGAGTGAAGGTCACATGAGTTGCTATTTTGGTTGGACGCTCAATATGCCTGCGCATCCGAGTGAATGTATAAGGGGCAATTGTTTTTTGACCTTGAGTGAAAGGCAAACCTTTGAAGAAATTTTACGGGATGAAAGGGTAGAAAAAAATAGCAATTGATGGGGGGCTCTGAGTTCACGGCGCAGCAGTCTAGCTAACATTCGGCCGGGCTGCTCTCCTTCACCGTATTTCCTCGCCGACTGAGGGGAGTCCAGGAATTTAACCTCAAGCTCGGCAAGGGCACGGAACCTGTCCAGCTCCGATCCCAGCGCTGCTAGGGTGGTTGGGGAGTGATTTTGGGCATATTGGGATGCGAGGATGGCCAGGGCTGATTCACTAGCGGCAATATCTGCGCGGATACCCCTCAGGATGCCACAACCTTTGGAGATGGCGATCCCTCTTGTGTGCGCTTTAAAGGGATTCCCAGAGTACAGCTTGTGTTAATACAGAGTTTGTGTTAATCTCAAACTATTCCTCGATGGAGGACTCGAGTTCGGTCGCGAAGACCTGGTCAAGAAGCGAATAAGGGCTCATCCTCCACTGCCTGATTGTATTGTCGTCCAGTCCCCAGTTTAAGGAGATAAGTACCGGTGAATGGTCTGATAGCGTCCTGGGAAGGATATACAAGTGAGTTAGGCATCTGACCAGCATATCCGTAATCAGCCATCTGTCTATTCTAGAATGGGAATCATGTACTGAGGAATGAAAGGAGTAGGTATGGGAGTCAGGGTTCATCAGACGCCAGGCATCCACTAGTGCCAGACAGGGAAGAGTGGTAAGGACAGTGTATGCTGTTTTGGACAGTTGGCGAGGCCTAGAGCCCGATCTATCTAGGGTGACATCCAGTATTGTATGAAAATCACCTCCCCATAAAATAGGAATCAGGGGAAAGCCTTCAAGTAGGGAGGCCAGGTGTAGGTAGAAATCAGGGTCATCGACATTGGGACCATATATATTCAGGATGACTACCTACTGGTGTTGCAGCTTGCCAATGATCAATACATATATACCAAGCGGATCTATGTGGGAGTGGTGACATGTGAACTTCAGGCTCTTGTGTATTAAGGTGAGAGTGCCACGGCTTTGAGTGGAATAGTTGGTGTAGTACCTCTGGGGCCACCATTGCTTAGCGAATCGTTCACATTGCTCAGAGCGAGCATGGGTTTCTTGTAGACATAAGATTTTAACGCCGTGGTGCTCAGCATGGAGCTGTATCTGCCGCGTCTTTTTGTAATTGCCCAACCCCCGGATGTTCCAGCTCATTAAGGTCAGGTCGGTATTAGCCATACTTTAGAGGGTACTGATTGTATTTCTGCGGAGGGGCTATCAGCGAAAGGAAGTTGAACAATCTGAATGTATGGGGCCTCCTATCTACATGTACAGAATGTACTGCTGTGGTGCATGCGACGCGTCTGGCGAATGTCAAGACTTTTTTAACCATTACGTCCCATTCCCCCTCCCCCACTCACATCCCTCCCCCAACCAGAGGGACGAAACCCAAACATAACCAGAACAACCATGAACTTCTAGGCATCAACGCCTGAGGGTCTGTTAGCAAGCCGGACAATGGCGCACCGGACTGGGGAGAGTGTGAGGAGAGTTATGCTATACAATAGGATTAACCAGAGTATTTGGAGCAGGTACGAGGTGTAAAGGGGCCTTGGCATATAGACGAAGGACCAGTGAAACCATAGGGATGTAGCCAAGGGCCCCGACGCACCATCTCAAGAGCAGAATGTGGTCCCAGAATAGCCATGTCAGGATCCCGGGGTCTAGCCACCAGGGGACCCGGCCGTAGAAATAGGATAGTTACCAAACTGGGAACATAACAGGAAGTTGTACGTTTCCGAACACAATGAGACAGTGTGGCGTACAGGGCCACTTTTGCGGAAGATTAATGGAGCAACATTAACAAAACCAGCAACCAATGAACTACAGTTGATGAGTGGCCATCATAGAGGGGACTCGCCAATAGCGGTCCCATATGTGGCTTAGGTGCAACAATAACCATAGTGAACATAAATTCTGTATTGACGATGAGTTGATCAACCAGGAATGTGTTCGTTTATAAACTTTGAGGCCTCTTCCGGAATAGTGAAGAAGAATGTTTGGTTGGAGTGTTCGATCCTTAGTTTAGCGGGAAAGAGCATGGAGTATTTAACTCCTAAATTCTGCAGTCTTTTTTTGACCGCCAGGAAGGTTTTGCGCTCTTGTTGCAAAGCCACAGAGAAATCCAGGTACAGGTGTATCCTCGCTGCACCAAGAAGTAGCTCTCCCTTGACCCTGGCCGCTCGTAGGAGGGCGTCCTGATGGCGGAAATTTAGGATCCTGGCTATGATGGGACGAGGCGGTGCCCCCGGTCTAGGCTTCGCGGTCAGGGAGTGGTGAGCTCTTTCCACTGCATATTGTGCCGAGAGCTTGGGGTTATTGAGGGGTGTTAGAAGGATGCGATGCGTTCCACGTAATCCTCCATGGGCTCTTTAATGTTGTTCTCTGGTATGCCGACAATGCAGAGGTTATTCCGCCTAGAGCGAGATTCGATGTTGTCATTTTTCTTCTCCACCGCCGAGACCCGGTTGGTGAGAGTTGTCACAGCGGTGTGTAGGGAACCCAGGTCATCCTCTGCGGTGCCAACCCTTGTTTCGATCTCGGCAACCCTGCTGTCGGTTCTTTCGATATGGGCCTTTATGGATGAGATTGTGCCATTCATATCGTCCAGTTTAGTATGCAGCGTGGTGAAGCCTTTGCGCATATACTCCAACATATTTTGGGAGTCATCGGGGGTTAAGGATGCCGAGGTAGTTGGTGATTCCTCTGGGGGCTCGGTCGGCGGCCTGGAGGGTGTTTTGGTGAAAATATTAAGCAAGCTTTGCTTCTTTCCCGCCCCAGCTCCCTTGGTCATGGTGACGAGTCGTGTATGGTACCCAGGAATTTAGAAGGAAACAGCTATCAGGGATATCAAATTCCACCTTGCTGAATGCCCCGGGAAGGGTTGACACAAGGATAATAATGAGGCGCGTTGGGTGCAGCGTTAGGGTGATCCCTCTCAATCCAGTAAGGCCCAAGGCGTGCCACACGTAGCCGTAGAGGAGCTTCGGAGTGATGATGCTACAGGACCGCTAATTCAGTAAGGTAATACAGGAAGAAATAGCTTGGATCGATGGCAGCAGGGGTCCATGTGAGTCAGCTCAGTGAGGCACTAGGCAATGCAACACAGTCACTGTGGAGGAGCCATGGGCAGGGCAATACAGGTGCCGAAGAGGGGAGCTTGAACAGTGTAACGCAGCCGGGGGGTTGCAGGGTTGGCCAACGGATTCAGATCGGCATAGTGAGGGGAGCGGGATCCCAACGGATCTAACTCAACAATTTGTGGTAATAGGTAGGGAGGTCGATGAAGGCCCACAGGTTGGCCCATTCATATAGCTGCACCGCAGTGAGGGCAAGGAAAGCCAATGTCCATGAGACAGGGGTGGAGGCGTGCAGCAGGGTATATTTTTCCCGATGGGTTGCCCAGCACAGGCCTGAGGTCCCTGGAACATGTGCCTGATATCCCCAGGTAAGTGTACAGGGGAGGGGGGGGAACAGCAGGAGAGAGCAATGGCGCCGTGTAGTCTAAGCACAATCAGGTGGGTGCCCCTGAGGTCCACAGGCGGGGGCCAGCTCCACTGCAGATCCCAGCACCTGGGGCCCCGCGTCGGCCCGCGCTGCCCAGATCCAGCGGAGGCACCGCGGCCACAGCAGGAATGCAGGAAGGTGGTCCGTACACAAGCAGCAGTCGGGGCCGGCCGCAAGGACAGCCCGCGCCAGTCGCTCCCGTCCTCCCGTGCCCCCTACCTTGCAACTGTCCGGGTGCAGTGTCCTTGAAGAGGGGTGGCGGGGGGGAGGCCAGCGATGTGCAGAGGGGCTGCCGTGGCACACAGGTAGGCGGTGCAGGAATCCAAGCCTCTGGGGTACGTTGATGTCAGTGAAGGAGGCAGCGGCCACTCACAGAAGGGGGTTTAGGGGCCCAAGGTTGGCTGCAGTAGGGTGGTGAGAGGGCCCAGGGGGCAGCCCCGCCGGCCACAGCAGCCCGGCGTGCCTCGGGGCTCAGCGCCCCTCCCCCACAGCAGGCCGCTGCGCCGCACTCTCAGGTGGTTGAGAGGGCCGCGGTCCCTGGAGCCCCAGAGCAGGGAGAGCAGGTGGCGGCAGCTCCAGCCCGGCCAGGAGGCATGGCTCAGCGCCCAGGATGCATTCGCTCCCGAGATTTTGCAGGGATGCGGCGGAGAGGCTTCTGAGGAGGCACCGGGATTTTCATACAGATTAGGTGGAGTTGAAGGTGTAGAAGCAAGGATTATTCGCTCTCCCCGTCTGGAGCACTACACTTAGGCGGCCATCTTGCTTCGGCACAACATCGCCCCCCAATGTAAGTTTACTTTTTCCCACTCTACAAGGAAGCACGCTTTATTTTTACATTACCGAAAAACTATTTGTGCCATTATAACTGACATACACTCTTTCTGGGCTTTTACATTGTTCCTGTGATATTGCAGAGTACACAGGTTCCGCATTTGTAGGGTATGAGTACACTCATCCTTTTTTAGCATTAATATTTTTGTTTGAGACGTTATGTTTGCCCACATAACTTTGTGTATCAGTTTGCACATTCTTTTGGTGTTGTTTGAAATCACGAGACGTAATATTTTTTCATTATTTTTCTTTTATGGTGCATGCAGAATCTCGGCGTTTGTAGCCAGTTACTATAGTTACACATGCTCATTAGTAACATTTCAGTAAAATGTCATGTTTGACCACTTACATTTGTGTATTACTTTGCACATGTTTTGTGTCTTTTTTTAAATGGTTTGGTAGAGGTTGGTTATTGACATGTATTTTCTGTTACTTTTCCCGGCCAGGTACATCTTGCCATACTGTCCGTGCCATGGTTTCCAGTTGCCGAGTGAGGGCTTTTTCGGCCGGCAAATACAACTGGTCATGAGCGGTTGCCCGTCCATAACAATTAGGTGGGATGACACCCTAAGCCCGCTTTGTCCGTACGCTGAACTCGCTATTCGGAGCAACATCAAATCATTTGTGGTGCTGTAGGCTCAAGGTCATGGCGCCTTCTTGGAAATCACTGTGTAAACAAAGCGGCTCCTTTAACCAAGAACCTAAAGTTTTTGTATGGGAAAAAACCAACGTGTTCCTCATCTTTACCATTTCCAATGTCGCCCTTAGAACCATTGTTATCATTGCATTGAAAATGGGATTACTCTGATGGTCTCGGACAGTTTGATGTTAAATAAACCTATTTTACGAACTCTAAAATGTTCACGTTTTCTTTTACAGTCCAGTCTATTATTTCAAAATGTAAGTTACTAGGTTGTACGTCGCTGTATGTTTATTTACAGGTTCTGCGTCACGTCACGTACTTGTGCTTTTTGCAGCCTACCATGGAAAGGGAAGAGGGACTTCCCTTTCTATGGTGGCCATATTGAAAAAGGATTTTGTTTTGTAATCCGACCCGCCAAAGCCGCCCCGGATTATAACAAGCAATCCTCCTTTTTAGTAGCACACGTTACTGCTTTGCAAATGTAGACTATTACTGGCAAAGATTATTGCGTCTAGGTATTTTACTGAGAAATATGCAGTAATTGGAGTGTATGCAATTTTCTTTTTTTAATGTTATTTACACTGTGAGAGTTCGCTAATAACGCATTATTAACGTTGCTTACGGGTGGTTTTATTTTTTGGTACGGCAGGTAATAAGGCAATTTGCAAATGGCATTGAGCAAAGAGGCAACAAACGGTAATATGGGTCGGTAGATGTACGGCGACAAATTTTGTGCGTTTGTTATTTGCAAGGTAGCGGCACTGTTTCTCATGCTTCTTCATCACAGCAATGCTGCTGTTTCTTAGGGAGGAAGGATGCCTTTAACTGATGTCATTTTCAGATAAGTACAACTTTTGGTAAAGATATGTAATGTGTAGTTCATTGGGAATCACTGCATACCAATACATGTTGGTGTTGTGTAAGGGAAATGTTGAAGATGGACGTTCCTACATCAATATAAAATCTATTTCCACACTGTCCACAAGGCATAGATCTTACTGTTAAGTGTGTACTGATTCTGGGACATGTCACCGTTGTCAGGAATTTGGGGTGGTGGAGGAGGAAAAGGTATCAGGGTCTTCAGAACTCCTAAAAGACATAAATGACAAAAAACTACATTACCCAGCAGCCTTTGGGAATTGTGTAGTTCTGGCCGTACGCGCGCTGAGCCAGCTGTCTGTAATTAGTAACAGCTTATTAGGGCTCAACGGCGCACGGCAGGTGTGGCTTATTTTGTGTTTGGAGGCGAAGCCATGTTGGAGGATCTCACGGAATAACGCCCGCTTGCCGGGCCAAGCAGCAACCTGAACTAAGGAAGAGCAGTGCAACGAGGCTACGCGCTGTTTCCATGCCGCTCTGCATTGTTTCTTGATCGTGGCACGGAACGCGAGGCGGTGGAAGTCTGACTCGCGCTGCTATTACGGCGTCATCAGCTAACGTCTGGGAAGGCTTCCAAGCTTCCCAGACATTCAGATAAGTGCTGGTTGGGTTTTCTCTTTGTTGTGTACTTGCATTTTGGCAGCAATGAACTCCGCAATTGCCACTCACAATCAGTAACAGGCACTCTTGGTGTTATGTATGTGTGAGGGCATTAACCTGACAAAAAGGACAGTCTACACGGTTGAGTGCTAGTGTCATGAACTAGTTACATCGTGTGGGTTCTTGAAAACACAGTGCTATGTTTAATGTTGTTACTCAGACCACTGGGTCATGTATGTTTTATGTGTGTCCATGTGCTACTGCTTGCCCATAGGGCCATGTGTTATGTTCTTCATGTTGGGATACTCTCCCATGAGTTTGTTTCATTTCGTGCTTGCATAATCTGTATTTCATGTAACAAGAGCATTATGAGTACCTGTAGCAAGAAGGTACTAAGAGGTGCTGGAACCTTAGTAGTTGTGCAGTAGTGTCCAGTATTAAGAGGACATTACTGTTGACCTGTGTTTACTTTAGACTCCTTGGTACTTTATCTCATGTTAGGCAGGGTAGGGTTTTTTCCTGGTTACGTCCCTCATCCTGTCCAACTTAGGTGTTCCCTAACCCTCTATCCGGTTTCCCTAACATTGCCCTCCCCGTCCACAACCTCTTCCTAACCCTCTTCCCCTCATTGGCTGCCACGTGGTATCCTGTGTATATATATATATCAGGTATCTGTGCCAACCACGGGTGGAGGGTCGACTTCATTCGTCTTCTGTGGTTCGGGGGAGAGTGTCGACACACTTTCCTCTAGTATTGGTTTTGACATAATAAGCCACCCCCAAATTGGGATACTTAGAACCACCCGAGTCAAATGGAGGTGACCACTCCGGCCTTGACAGACGTGCTTAAGGCACTTCAGGATATTCAAGCAGAATTATTACAGGCAAGACAGGAATCAGATACATTAAAAAATCAAGTACAGGGATTGGTAGCTCAGAGAACACCATTGGAAGGGGCTAGTGGGGTGCAAGGTGCTCAGACTCAGAATCCCACTGTCATTGTCCAACAACCTAGTAGTGTGCCATTGGCAGTGCCAGAGCGCTTTTCTGGTGACCCTAGGAAGTACATGACATTTTTGACCCAATGCCGGCTTCATTTTTTGTGTAAACCCACTGCGTTCAAATCTATTCAGGCTAGAACGGCATTTGTAATCTCATATCTGACTGGGGATGCAGCTGCATGGGCCATGCCATTGGTACAGAAAGACGATTCTTTATTATACAACTGGGATGGTTTTCTAGGAGAATTTGGTAGGTTATTTGATCATCGAGAGGTTTCCTTAGCTCAAGATAAGGAGTTGTTGGGTTTGAAACAAGGAGGTCAGGATTTAGTCACATACGTTACTCAGTTTAACAGGTTGGTAATTGAGACCGAGTGGCCAGTGAGTGGCCAGTGGCTAAACAGACTGTGTTATTCTATCAGGGACTATGCGAGGAACTGAAAGATGTGATAGCTCAAGTGGAACCCCAGCCAAACACTTGCACAGCCATGATTGATTTAGCATTACGGTTGGATCATTGCATGAATGAAAGGAAAGGGGGTAAAAAGAGACCAGAAGCAAGGCCATTTGTGCGTTTAGATAGAAGTAGAGGAGGCCGGATGGGGGAAGTGGAGCCAATGCAAATTGGTAGTATCAGAGGACCATTGACAGTAGCAGAAAAGGAACAGCGCAAGGCTAACAAATTGTGTCTTTATTGTGGACAAGCAGGACATTTCATACGTACATGTCCTAATACTCCGCAGAAAAGTGGAGGAGGTGAGAAGAGTACAAAGGAAGCGGGAAAAGAGATGGGCCGGCGTTAAGGGGAACAAAGGTGACAGGCCCACTGGAGACTAGGTTCCCCAAATGGATTGCGAACACAGTGGGAGGTAAGACTTCACACTTATACATACTGGTGACGTTATGTTTTGCTTTGACTAAACAGGAGGTGCTGGCAATGGTGGATTCAGTGGCTACAGGTAATTTTGTGGATATTACTTTAGCAGAGCAGTTAGGATTGCCTTTGTGTGAGAAAATCAAGTTGGAAGGTGTACAATCAGTGGATGGTTCACCTTTGGTATCAGGTCCTATAAGAAAGCAAACAGAAAAATTGGTGATGATGTATGGACCAGGGTATAGAGAGGAAATCACATTTGACCTAATAGCAGCCCCTCAATTTGGATTCATTCTAGGAATGCCTTGGTTGGTGCTTCATAATCCTAGGATTGATTGAGTAAAACAAAGGGTGTGGTTTGAGGATGAAAGATGTCAAGAGCATATTTTTTCGGAAGCAGGACCAGCGACCTGGCTAGTGGAAAAAATATCAGAAGATCAGATTGTGGGAGCAGTGACAGAGGGAATTCCTGCACAGTACAGAGAGTTTAGTGAAGTGTTTGATAAAAGAATTGCTGAACAACTTCCTCCGCATAGATCTTATGATTGTGTTATTGATTTGGAGGAAGGAGCAAAATTGCCTTGCAGCAGAATTTATGCCCTTACAGAAAAGGAGAATCAATATTTACGAGAATATTTGGATGAGATGTTGACTAAAGGGTTTTTTGCCATTCCACGTCTCCAGTTTCCTCACCGTTATTTATTGTTCCCAAGAAAGAAGGTACGTTATGCACTTGTATTGACTATAGGGCCTTAAATAAGGTAACTATTAAGAACAGATTTCCATTGCCATTGATTTCAGTTTTGCTAGACCAAGTGAGGTCTGCCCAGATTTACACCAAACTGGACTTGAGGGGTGTGTATCATTTGAAATGGGTCAAAGAAAGAGATGAGTGGAAGACAGCATGTAGAACTAAATTTGGTTTGTTTGAGTACCTTGTCATGCCTTTTGGTTTATGCAATGCCCCGACCGCTTTTCAGTTCTTCATGCAAGAAGTTTTGCAATAATTCATTGATGTTTTTGTTATTGTTTAAATTGATGATATGCTGATTTATTCTGAAACTCCAGAGCAGCATGTACAACATGTAAAGACAGTAGTGAAAGGGTTGCAGGAGAGTCAACTGTGTGTAAAGTTGGAGAAGTGTGCATTTCATGTTACACAGGTGGAATTTTTGGGATTTATTTTGACTAATACAGGAATATTGATGGATCCTAAGAAAGTGCAAGCAGTTAGAGACTGGCCCTCGCCACAATGCATCAAGGGCATACATTCTTTTCTAGGCTTTGCCAACTTCTATAGGTGTTTTATCAGCAATTTCTCTAAAATTGTTACACCAATCACGCAGTTGTTAAAAAAGGCAGTGAAATTTAATTGGAGTGTTGATGCAGAGAATGCCTTTCAGGAGCTGAAGGTAGCCTTTACTACTGCTCCTGTGTTAAAACATCCTAACACGGAGAGAGTATTTCAAGTGGAAACAGATGCTAGTAACGTAGCGATAGGAGCCATTTTGTCACAAAAAGATGAGAAAGAGGTATGGCACCCGGTAGCATTTTACTCTAGGAAATTGACAGGATGTGAGCAAAATTATTCTATAACGGATAAAGAGTTGTTGGCAATTCGGGCGGCATTGCTTGAGTTGCAACACTATTTACTGAGAGCAAGGCACCAGGTGGTGGTTGTAACTGACCACAAAAATTTGCAATATTTCAAAACAGCTCACACACTTAGTCCTAGGCAATTGAGATGGTCGCAATACTTTAATGAATTTGATTTTGTGGTTACTTTTCAACCAGGTAGCAAAAATGGGATGGCAGATGCCCTTTCTAGACAACAAAACTTGGATCATACAGTAGGTGAAGTTAAAACTGTATTTCACTGGATAAAATTGTTGGGGCTATGACCATACAGGTCACTGATTCAGTCAAGAAAGCTTTAAATCCTCAACAAATGTTAGCGTGGCGGAATAGTCATCCGGCACGTAGTATACGGGAAGGGTTGCCGTACCATCAGAGGCGACTATACCTGCCAACGAAAGAACTACAGGACAAGGCTTTATTCTGGTGTCATCAGTCTCCCTTAGCAGGACACGCAGGGTTGAGAAAAATGCAGACAGTGTTGAAAAAATACTTTTGGTGGCCTTCTTTAAAACAAGACATGGAAAGATATGTGGAATTATGTGAAAATTGTGCACGTAATAAAGCAGAGCATGTTAAGAAAAGAGGGTTACTCCAGCCATTACCCACTCCTGAGCAACCCTGGACACATATCTCTATGGATGTTATCACTGATCTGCCGCCCGATAAGCAATGCAATACCATATGGGTGGTGGTAGATTTTCTGTCAAAACAAGCCCATTTCATCCCTTGTGAGGGGATTCCTGGGGCAGATAGATTGGCGGAGTTATTTCTGCAACATGTGGTGCGGCTACATGGGTTGCCAAAGAGTATTGTGTTGGATAGGGGTTCACAATTTACCTCCAGATTTTGGCGTGCTTTTTGTCAAATGTTGGGAATTAACTGTGCTCTGTCCACCAGCTATCATCCCCAAACAGACGGACAGAGAGAAAGAGTGACTCAAACTCTTGAGCAATATTTACGTGGTTATCTGAGTGATGGCAGAGATTCATGAGTACAGGCTTTATGGCTGGCAGAATTTACCTATAATAACACCTATCACACTTCCCTGGGAATGGCCCCTAATGAATGTTTATATGGTCATGAACTCAATATGATACCAGAACATTTGCCGGAAATGGGGAATATGCCAGTATTACAGGAGCGCAAACAGTTGCTTCTTGAGAGGAGACAGAAAGCACGAGAAAATCAGGAGAAACCCAAGAGGCAGTACAAAGGGCAAGCTGACAAACAGCGACAGAAAGGTCCTCAATATAAAGAGGGGGACAGAGTTTGGTTGTCTACACGAAATGTATCTTTGATAGGGTCAAAAAAATGTCTACCTCGGTTCATTGGGCCCTATGTGATTAGTACATGCATCTCTACAACTGCTATGAAATTGTGTTTGCCTAAATCTTTGTGCATACACCCGGTATTCCATGTTTCTTTACTTAAACCTGCAGCTCCAGGCATGACTACGAAACGACCTCCAGCTATCATGAAAGCATTACAAGAAGAATATGAAGTTCAACGTATTTTGGATGTCAAGAAAAGAAATCAGAAAATTTGATATTTGATTAAGTGGAAAGGTTATGGACCAGAAGACTGTTCTTGGGAACCCGCAGAGGAGGTACATGCTCCAAGGTTGGTCCGACAGTTTCATCGGCAACATCCGGAGAAACCAGGCCCTTGGAAGGGCCCTGGGAGAGGAGGTAATGTCAGGAATTTGGGGTGGTGGAGGAGGAAAAGGTGTCAGTGTCTTCAGAACGCCTAAAAGACATAAATATGACAAAAAACTACATTACCCAGCAGCCTTTGGGAATTGTGTAGGTCTGGCCGTACGCGCGTTGAGCCAGCTGTCTGTAATTAGTAACAGCTTATTAGGGCTCAACAGCGCACGGCAGGTGTGGCTTATTTTGTGTTTGGAGGCAAAGCCGTGTCGGAGGATCTCGCGGAATAACGCCCGCTTGCTGGGCCAAGCAGCAACCTGAACTAAGGAAGAGCAGTGCAACGAGGCTACGCGCTGTTTCCATGCCGCTCTGCATTGTTCCTTGAACGCGGCATGGAACGCGAGGCGGCAGAAGTCTGACTCGCGCTGCTATTACAGCGTCATCAGCTAAAGTCTGGGAAGGCTTTTTAGTAACAAGACGTTATACTTAAATTGACCTACTAAAAACCCATAAAATTCACTCAAAAAAATCTTTGTTAAGGGGACGTTATGGTTAAGTTGCACTACTAAAAACCTATGCAATTCACTGAAAACCCTTTACAAACGTGCCATTATGGTTCAAAGTAAAACCGAAAAACCCCTGAAATGCACCAGTTATGCGCCAGTTATGGTAGGCTAAGCAACCATACCTTCCCGCACCCCTGTGCACTGATAACAGTAACACCCAGGACATGAAAGATGGCATCACAAATGTCATTGATGACATCACTGATGATATCACATGTGTAACCCCTTTGTTTTTGTTCACTGCCATATATATATATATACATATACATATATATATATATATTTCAGAATTTTTTTTTGTAAAAGGGACGTGTCATCATGACATGTGTGATGTCATCTTTGATGTCCTGGGTGTTGGTCTTAGCAATGCACGTAGATGGTGTGATTTATGGTTGCTTAGTTTACCATAACTAGCGAATGTCAATGGTTTTTCGGTTTTACTTTGAACCATAACGTCCCTTTTACAAAGTTTTTTTTACTGAAATATATATATATATATATATATATTCACTAAAAAAACTTTTTTAAGAGGATGTTATGGTTAAGTTGCACTACTAAAAACCTGTGAAATTCACTAAAAAAATCTTTATAAACATGACATTATGGTTCGCAGTAAAACCGAAAAACCCCTCAAATTTGCCAGTTATGGTAGCCTAAGCAACCATAACTGCCCGCACTACTCTGCACTGCTAACACTAACACCGATAACATCAAAGATGACATCACAAATGTCATTGATGACATCACTGATGACATCACACGTGTAGCCCGTTCATTTTTGTTCACTGCCATATCTAGGCCAGGTGGGTTTATTTACTGACAGTCAGAAACTTAAGTAATACATTTATAGATATTGCTATTCTCACATGTTCTTACAATACTTTCCTTAGAATTTAATCACATCTTATGATGTACATATATAGGGGAAGAAGCAGGCCTCAAACACAGCAATCATTTTTGTGTGTGATTACAATCATGTACATTATACACAGTTGCTAATGATACTGCCTCTTGTTTGCTTACTTTACTCTCCATATATAATGTAGTAACTGATGCATTATTAGCAACTTGTACAGAAAAGTCTCATACAGAAGCATTCACCGTTTCATTATACAACTTGGGAAAGTACAAATATAGCACCTCTGTGGTGTATGCTGCAGCCAATACCTACATTTCTGTATGAGTAGGTTCCTGTACTAGAAAGAACACTGAAATGGAATTTTCTTTAGAACACTACATTGCATGATGAAGTATGTCATTTATAACACATTTCCCGATAACCCCTGGTACTTTTTTGCCAAAATTACATTCACAACCCCTTGTCTGAAAAGTAAATACACATGTGATGTCATCAGTGATGTCATCAATGACATTGGTGATGTCATCTTTGATGTTCTGGGTGTTAGTGTTAGCAGTGCAGAGTGGTGCGGGCAGTTATGGTTGCTTAGGCTACGATAACTGGTGAATTTGAGGGGTTTTTCAGTTTTACTACGAACCATAATGTCACGTTTATAAAGTATTTTTTAGTGAATTTCACAGGTTTTTAGTAGTGCAACTTAACCATAATGTTCCCTTAACAAAGTTTTTTTTAGTGAATTGTACAGGTTTTTAGTAGGGCAACTTAACCATAACGTCCCTTTAACAAAGTTTTTTTTACTGAATTTCACAGGTTTTTTGAAGGGGAACCTAATCATAACATTGCGTGAATAAAGTTTTTTTGCTGATTATACACTATCATCATGTGATCTTGGGAGATATGTAATATTATTTGATTACTTTATATACATGAAACATAGAAAATACAGAACCCTCTCGCTATTGATAGTGGAAAGGCACAGACTGAGCGCCTTTACTTGCGGACGAGGTCAACAGTACCCAAAAAGTCAGGAGGTATCTGAAATTGTAGTATTGTTTTACACAAAAAATGCTCAATTTTGAAAAAGGACACAAAAAGGCATTATAAGTACTAGTAAATAAATAGGGAAACCTAAACTTCTGAAACAAAAACCATGCATTTAATGACCATGTAGAATGAAATGGATTATCCCATAAAAAAAAGAAAGTATGACTCCAACGTAATTACGGCACAGAAACTCTACAGCCAGGACCAACAGTAGACGCACCCACTACAACAAAGACAATTACAACAAAATAGTAAGTGAACATCATTTTTCTTACATGTGTGTGCACTTTTGTTGGCATGAGGGGCAGAAAAAATAATTTCTTTCTGTTCTTTTGACACAGAAATGTGCAGTACTTTGGAGTGGCTGGAGGAGAGTTTTCCGCATTGGGGAAATGTCCGAAGATAGCGATAGTAATGGTACACAGTGCTGTGCATAAGGAAAATAATGATCAGTATTTTATGGGAATTTAACATATACATATACATATATATATATATTTATTACAATTTTAACAGTTTAAGACAATTTGTGGAGGAATTTGTGAGAGGAAAAATACGTTATCACTGTCCCACCTGTACCTGCCCCCCTTCTCCATTTCCTAGTGAACCGTCCCCAAACCTTCAAGAAGAAAATAGACGTTTTGATGAAACATCCATCCCTTCTTCCCCACACAAATCATCTCCTCACAATCAGCCTGTGTTGAACCCCAATTCCCCTATATTCGTGTCAGTATCTGCATCCCCAGGTATTTCTCTTGATTGAAGTGTGTGTGTGTTTTTAGAAAGTTTTTGTATATTTGTTGTAGAGGAAGGGTTTGAAGAAAAAAACTTTTAAAAAAATACTTAAAATGTTCGCGAACAACGCGCCTGTTCGAGCTAGCCATAGCAATAGTATATGGATGTTCTAATGGCAATACACCTACCCGTACCAATGCCAACCAAGATGGAACTGATCTTAGAATGCACCATCTGTGCAAGTTGTGCGTAAATGAACAGAATAGGCCGGCTAAGGACATTATACCTCTTGGTACCGCTCACAAACAAGATAAAACATGTTCGTAGAACACACCAGGTGTCCGGGATGTCTGTAAATGAGCAAAATGGGAGTGTCCTAAGGACACTATACCTGTCCGTATTGTCCGCAGCCAGGATGGAACCGTCCGTAGAACAGGCGGGGTGGTGGGCATGTTCGTAGTCAAACAAAATGGAGGTGTCCTAAGGACACTGGAGCTGTGCGTACAGTCATCAGATCAGGTACGCACATGCGCAGTACACCCATAAGTACTGCGAACATCGCGCCTCTTCCTAACTGTCCATCTCACTTGTGTCGCACTTTTAAGTAGTTGCAGGACCCGAAAACTGTCTGTAGAACACTTGCGCGCATGCGCACGTTTGTTAGTCTGCATTTGCTGACCAGCGGGCACGCATTTCCCTCGCGGATGTGTTCAGGACGTCATCATGTGACCGCACCCACGCTGAGCATGTGGACTAATTTGCGCACTTTGTCTGCTTCCACAACATTGCAAAATAACTTATACATACATGGGAAATTAATTTTCAGTATAAAATCACCATTTGACATGTCCCATACAATAGCTCCACCTGTGAACGTGCGTTTATAATTTTTTCAGCGTTTTTGAGTGATCAATATGGTCATGAGCCGCACCCCTCGACTCAGATAAATGGCCACACCCCCGAGCTCATCTTCTTTGTGCTACTGGCTATAGCAGTTAGAGGTGTGCTGCCTTTAGTGCTGTAGCGACCATTAGGCAACTAATCCTTATGGCATCCATGGCTACTGTTGCTTCATTAGCCTCAGCACACCCCCAAACCCTCCACCGCCACCACTTCCCCAAGGGCCTGCAGAGGGATATACGGGTGAGGATGTAGAGATCGAGGAAGAAGAGGAAGAAGAGAATGGCCCTCATTACGACCCAGGCGTTGGACCATGGCGCTAATAGCACCATGGTCCATGCCGGTAACTTACCGACTCTGCCATGGCCGAATGGGGAATTACCGCCCCATTCCGAAGTTGGCAGGGCGGTAATTCCCCATGCCATAGGGCTCAATGGGACTGGGGAAGGTGCCGTAATTAGCTCCTAGGTCCCTTTGCGGGTTGGTTTTTTAACGCCTGCTAAAAGCAGGCGTTAAAGTGCCACCCACAAAAGGGACCTCGTAATCAGGCGTTAAGGGTTTCACGGCGCCGACACCTTTTGCGGCGCCCTTAACCCCTTAACGCCTGGGTTGTAATGAGGGCCAATGAGGTGGACGAACTCTGCAGTACAAACACTCGGCGAGAGTCGTGGGTGTGGCGGTTGTTTTCCGTTTTTGGGAACGTACCGAAAGCACGTGCGAACCTGGTCAAGTGTAACCAGTGCCAGTTGGTGCTGAGTCGCGGGAGACCTGGTGCGTACAGCTTTGGTACGACAACCATGAAGCGACACCTAACTTTGTTCCACAGTGCGGTATTCGCAAGGTGGTGCCATGCGAAGAACGTAGTAGATTGAGTTCCTCCACAGCATCCTCTGTGCCCCATCCTCTCACCACAAGAGATACTCCTGGGGGAAGAGCGCATCCCTCCAGCTGCCTCACAAGCCATTCGCGATGCTGTTGACCCTTACCTTTCGAGGATCACAATATTGTGTGTACTGTGATGCAGTACTCTGCAGGGGGGAGAGTCTTCGAAGTGCTTTTGAAGCTACGGTCACTGAGCATCAGAGGAACTGCTCCCTACCTAAGTAAAGCCCACCCTATATCTTTCTCTCTCCACCTGGCCCTTCTTATCCCTGTGGTTGGTGTCCCTTCCTTACCCTCCTTTTCCCTCCTCTCCTAGTGTGTTGTGCCCTTAAAAGCAGTAAACTGGAAAATATCAAAAATTACAAAAAAGGCTCTTTTCAGAGCTGCCTTTCTCAGTTTAACAATAAAACTATAAAGTGACCGTCGTAGGCCCCCGCACATTTTTGGAAAAGTCTGCAGACAGTCGTAGGACACACAAAAATGGAGGGTGCAAGCAAATCAAAACCAATGGACTTTTCGCTGGGAGTGAGTGGTGGCTCTGAAAAGAGCCTTTCGGTGGTGGTGTGTGTGCTTCAAAAACTGTAGGTTTGAAAAAACGGATAGCCAAATAGCTGACAATGATTCTAAACAAACTTACAATGCATGTTGTACATTGCGAAGAAAAATCTGATTGCCAGCATATGTGAGATGGATTCCATCGCTGCGAAAAATGAAAGAGCTGCGAAACAAAATGTTTTCATTTTGGAATGAGGACATGCCAACATCTCTTAGAAAGGCACAAACAGCCTTATTCACATTGCGCCTCGCTTTCTCCATTTGTGGACCAAATGCAGAAGAACGCAGCCACTTTTGTCTTTGTGCAATACGGGAAAAAAATATTTTGCAATTTGGAAACATGTCCATGACCTTCGCAAGTCCTTCCTTCATTGCAAATCGCAAAGAAATTACAGAGACATGGCCTAAACTGTTTCCTCCGCAATGAATGATAAGTATATCAGGATGACGCTCTGTCTGTAAAGTAGCACAGAGAAGTACCAAGTCCAGCCACCTCATTCCACGCACGCCATGCCAGTGCACTTCCACATGAGGAAATCCAAGATCTGCAGATAGACCGCAACTTTCTACATGCACCTTCAACCAATGTATACATGAGTCTCCCAAAATCCAGACAATCTGTTTTCGTGCACACAGAGCCATGGCTGTCTAGTCTCCTGTCAGGGAAAAGACGTTCTCACTAAATTTCTCCATGCAGAACACACCCACTGACCTTTACTGACCAATCCCTACCTTCGCACATTCTCATTTGCATGCGTCTCCACCCCAGAATCCCCGTTGGTAATATGCGCCGCCTCCAAACTACCGCCATGTTCGCGGACAGGTACAAGATCAGAGCGTGACGACTGTACATTTAAATATTATTCCCCTTTTTCCCTTTAACATAGGCTCTGAAAAGAGCCGTTTTTTTCTTGTTGGAAAGATGCCTTACAGACACCTGTTATTTTTTATTTTTTTAAATATTTTTTGTTCTTACTTTACTCCTACAACCATTACAGAAACATCTCCAAAGCAAGCCTCACATTCCAAAAGAACATGGCATTTCCCAAAGAAGATCACACAACACCATCTGCTTCAAAATAAGCCGCATTATTGGGAACAATGTTCTCGTGGCTGCAGAAAAACATACCAGCGCGTAACATAAAAGCATGCATGCCGCAATTGATGTTACACCTCCCAATTCTTTGATAAGGACAGAAAACAGAACTGTTGTCCCATTTCCCTCTAGGGAGTAACCCAGAAAAATTATTTTCGCAGTTGGAAAGATGTTCATCACTGCTTGAACCAACTGTTCCAAATCTTTCAACAAAGTACGTGAACTCACGTAGCCCAAATGGCAAGCATCGTTGTGCAAAAGTACCATTTTGAGTGGCCATGGTGCGCATCTCAGTGCAAACTTGCAGAATCGCTGCAACATTGCGATCAGTCTCAGCGCTCCACATGACCTCCACTCCTCTCACCTCAAAATGATGTGCCACATGCCTACTTTTGGCATAGTGCTGTAAACCGTGCACAAAAATATCTCCAAGGACCAAAAACCTGACCCTCTGCACCTCTGCCATCTGCAGTATATGCAGCGTCTTTCGACACAAAAGAACAATGTCAACATCTGATTGGCTGATACCCACAGTCCCCTTTCCATTCTGGATTTGCTGTAGAAACACGTATGTGACATGCCCTACCCACGGACAAGCGTTGTCTACGTGCGGCACGTAACTCTTAGCCAGTCCTTCTACCCTTTCCGCATCACTCGCGAATCCCTTTCCTCATTGGACACAGCTAAGCAGTCACACAACCATCCACCAATCACATTAAACATCCCTACATGTAACTCTGTCATCAAAATTTCGCACTTCAAATGTACTTTTGATCACTCTGAATACAAGTCGCATATCATTGCAAAGCACCTACCTCAAAAGCTACTGTGCAGGTGTCGCAGATTTCTACGTACAGCTCCATGCATGTGTACAAAGTACAGGTATGCACATTTTATTCAGAGAACATGTGCAACCCTTATGATTTCATTTAAACAAATTAATGCCACTAAATCTGCATAGCCAATACATACCAATGCTCCCCCTTTAAGTGCAAGATGTCCGATTTCTCATTGACAAACCGCACTACTTCTTACTGTCTCCCGCATAACCTATACATACGTTACAACCCTCCGTATTTAGTGCGAAACTAGATTTTCCATTAGAAAATTGCCCAATTTTTTACTGGGAGCCGCCTACATAAATGCTACTTCCAATGCGATCATATGAGAAAAAGTAAACGCTCCCGATTGGTGTGGTGACATCTCCCTCTGAGGGTCTCCCGATTTTTCAAAATCGTACTTATAATATGAAAGTACAGAAATGTTTCCCATTAACTATAATGACCTATCGCTTACAAACCTCTCTGCTATAGATAACACAGCTTAAAAGAAACAAGGCATTTTCATAACCTAAAAAATGTACTCATTTCTAAAGCACGTGCAACTGACATATTTGGAATTGTTCCCACTCCCAAAAACCCTTCAACAACTCTATTTGTATGGGAGCATCATAATTCAAACAGTTCCCCCATTTCAAGCAATTATACGCCTTCACCCAAAAACAGCAAAATTACCTTCCTCTGAATTTGTGAAAGGCATTTGTGGCAAAGTAGTTTATTTGCCATTAGATCTAACAGAAAATGTACACACTGTAAGAGTGCAACGTTCAATAGAGCAATCTTTAATTGTCTTGGTAAATGGTGTACCAAAAAAAGACTAAAACATTTGGCAACAACTGGTGGACTTACATAAAGATAGACAAGCCTTGCAATATCTAAACGACAATAATGAATACTACAAGGAAATAAATATTGAAGAAAGCTTAAAGGAAACCACTGAAATAATTGAAGAGTCATCAGAAACTGGACAATTCAAACTTCTGGATCCTGCTGCAGTAGCCACTCGTTTGGACCAGTACACAATTCATCCATTGCATTCCAATGAAAGCATAGATGATGCACTAGAAACGTACCAAATGCGACAAACTAAAGGTTCACCAATGAGCATATGAGAAGAAAATATAGAAGCACATGCTTTTCCACTGCTATTTCCTACTACGGCATCAGAATACCGCTCATTACGAATATATTCGCAAGTTCCCAGGTTTAGACAAAATGTGGAATACATATTCCACCTACTCTTTGAAAGTGAACTAGCAACCCTATGTTACAGATTTGCACACATTCTGAAATCTGGAAATCACTTTCAAAATATGTCCGCTACGCAATTAATACAAAAAGTACAAGAAAAAGTTGAGGTTTTATAATCAAGTGTAACAAATTTGTTTGCAAACATGCATGGTACAAAAGAATACTGGTTCCGACGGCACGGAGACATACGTTGTATGATCAGAAACCTTGGACTTGGTTTGTTACACTAAGTTGTGTAGAATATGCATAGGAAGATTTACATGAGTTCCTACGCATATCAAACAACAAAACCAACATACATTTATTAACACCTGGAGAACTTTGCTCTCTAGATGCAGTTAATGTGTCAAGATATTTCCATCATCGTTTCATTGCTATGCTAAACTTTATTTGCAATAAAACTGTTCCTCCCCTCGGAGAAGTGTAACGCTTCTTTTGGAGAAAAGAATACCAAGCGAGAGGAACACCACATATTCAAATGCTTTTATGGATCAAAGGTGCACCTAAATTTGGTCACGACACTGATGCTACTGTTTTGGAGTTCATCCAAAAATATGTCACTTGTGAAATCCCTTCACAACGGACACATAGTGACCTGGACGGGCAGATTTTACAATTTCAAAGACACAAATGTGGCAAATATTGTCGGCGCAAATACAAAAACAAAGGGAAATACTACACCAAATGCCGGTTTGATTTCCCTAGACCAGTTACTGAAACAGGTGAAGTGAACAACTTCATGTCTTCAGTTCGACATAGTTTGAAAGGTAAATCACCTAAGAACACGTATTACATAAAAAGAACTGAAAAATCTAAATATATCAACAATTACAATGCAATCATTGCCCTCTTATGGAATGCAAACATAGATGTGCAGTACATTGCAGACAATTCCACTGCTGTTGCTCGATATGTTACAGCCTATTTAACAAAAGCAGAAAAAACATAGCTTCAAGACCTCTGGGATGACTTATCATCAGACAAAACACTATCTCAGAAATTGTACAGCCTAGGCATTAAAATGCTCTCTCATAGAGAATATGGCACCTTTGAAGTGGCAGATCGTTTAACCGGTACTGCTTTGTACGGAAAATCAGACAACATAGTATGGCTAAGTCTTGGTCCTGCTAAATCTAGAAAAAGAGTTCTGAAATCATATGAGGACAAAGAAACATTTGGCAGAAATGATCCCAACAGCCAAGACATTTTAAAAAACAATTTACTGGACACATGCTATCCGAACAGGAGTAGCACTTTGGAAAGCATGTGTCTATACCACATAGCTCAAAACATTGCATACACAAATAATATAAAACCAGATGAAAGCAAAGCCAGATATAGAGTCACAGATTGTGAAGGCAGCTTAGTGAAACTTACCAAACAAAGCTTAATTAATCATGTTAAATTGTCATTAAAAACTCCTCAACAAAAAGAATTATATTACATGTCTCTGCTACAACTTTTTAAACCATGGAGAAAAGAGGAACAGATAGTAGATAACTATGACTGTTATGAAGATGCTTTCAAAGCAAATGAAAGCGCTATCACTGATGTGACCTTTACGCACTACAAAACAATGTTGCACAATGAACAGCAACACGAAGAAGAACTTCAGGCCCAACTAGATAAGGACACTTCCGACAGTAGTCAACCTTCTGTAACAGGAAGTCAAGAACCACTAGGACAGCCACTAATAGCAAATGAGGCAGACTTAGCTATGACAGAAGTGGAAAACACCATGTGTCACTATCAAGAAAATATAGAAGACTTAATTGTAGAACAAGCAAAACTTTACAAAGATTAGCGCACTATTTTTGAAGACGTAACAAAACAAATGGCACATGGTGTACAACACAAAAATAAAGAATGTACCTGCCAAAATTACAAACCAATATTGCTGTACGTCAGTGGTGAAGCTGGGTCAGGAAAAACATTTTTAATCAAAATCATCAGCAAGTTCCTTCAGCAATTGAGAAACAATAAACTGTCAGCTGTTGTAACTGCCCCCACAGGTTTAGCTGCCTACAACATAGGTGGCGTCACTTTACACTGATTACTACTTCTTCCAGTAGAACACCAAAACAAATTAGACTATTACAAACTTTCTGCAGAAGCTGCAATGGAACTACGAAGAGTATTAAAACAAATGAAAATGCTACTAATAGATGAAATGAGCATGGTCTCCAACCTAATGTTGGCTTTGATTCACCTCATATTGCAAGAAGTACTTAAAATAAACTATGAAGAACTCTTTGCAGGGAAACACATTATTGTTTTCAGAGATCTTCTACAATTGAAACCAGTGAAAGGTGAACCTATTTTTAAAACCGTAGGACACAAACTCTGCCGTAAAAATGTTGGCAGCATAGGAAATGTCAACCTTTGGCAACATTTCCAATAAAGAGAATTAACAGAAAACATGCACCAATCTGCAAATCTCATTTCGGCCAACATCCTAAAAAGTATTAGAGTTGGTGTACTATCTCAAGAAGTGCAAGCAATATTGAAAAACCGGCACATTCATGCACTTTATGGTGAAAATGCATGTGCTACTAATGCTATGGAACAATTAGCGCACAAAAATTTCAATTGTGTGGCCTTACGCCAACTCTAGCAAGCTGTGTTAAACTTAATGAAACAATGGTAAATAAAGAAATGCAACCAATAATTGAAATTTGCGTCACAGACAAACTGGATGTGCATGGTATGACACTACCCATGTGTGAGCAAGCCACAACAAGACTAACTAGCTTAGAAAATTCAATATCCAACACAGCTGGTTTGGAAAAAATATTAAAATTATCCTTAAATTGTAGAGTAATGCTTAGACGTAACCTTGACGTGGAGCAAGGGCTAGTTAATGGGGCACTGGGTACAGTTGTTGGCTTTCAATCATACCCACGTGACAACAACATTCAGTTTGTCAATATTCGCTTTGACAAACTTTCAGAAGTAAAAAGGATAGGGCGCTCAACTGCTCGATTCCTTCTGTTCAAAGACATGTATGTACGTAGAGAACAATTCTCTCTAACTCTATTCTCTCTAACTCTTGTATATGCAGTCACCATTCATAAATCCCAAAGTCTTACCCTAGACAAAGCATTGATAGATATAGGAAACACAGTCTTTAAAGAAGGCATGAGCTACGTGGCACTATCATGCTTACGTACACTTGACGGTCTATTTCTAATCAACTGTGATGCAAGTAAAGTGAACACTGATATTCCTTGCATTTTAGAATACAATAGACTGCATTCACTGTACACCCCCATCTGAAACAATATCCTGTTCCAGAAAAAGTAAAACGTGGTGAAAGAAAACTAATTCAAACTAAAATGCAACAGAGTTTGACAGCAAATCCTTCAAAGAAAACAAAAGAAGGTAAAGGTTCATCAATTACCACAAGCAAAGAAGAACCTATTAGGGAAAGTAAACCAGGTACTTCTTCAAAGAAGGAAGAGAAACTCCAAAAAAAGCACTCAGATACGTAACTAGCTGGTCCATTCAAATTTTCAAATGAAACTGGTGTAAGTTGCTATGCAAATGTAGCAATGAATATTCTATTTCAATTGCCACCAATTGTTAAAAATATTTACTTACACAGTACAGACCAATTGCCGTTGCAAATGTTACTCCTTCATAGAAACGCAACAAACAATCCTGACAACACGTACAGTGTTCACGGAATAAGACAAGCATTGGACTACTGTGCTGGAATGGTGAAATTCACTATAAACTCACAAGAAGATCCACAAGAATTTCTAATGTACTTACTACAAGTACTAGAAAACAAAAGCATACCTATAAATGAAATCTTCCAGATTTCATACATGTGGAAACATACATGCACTCTCTGTAGCAATGTGATACAGGAACAATTCCCAAATGAGCGATTTGTGTATGTATCCATACCTAATTGTGAATCCATTCCATTTCAGAAAATTGAACAGAATGCAAACCATGGCAGATTATGTACTATGTGCAATTCAGACAATCACTCCACCTTACTGATACAAACTCGTAGAAATGTTAAGCGACTTCAATTCAGCACTCCAACTAAGTCAATGCCAAGTCTGGGATGCCCAAGGGAAGCCTTTATTTATATATTTTTATGACAAGTTCATGGATCTGGATGATAAACCCTTGTATAACGCCCCTCTCTCTGAATCCCCCTGACCTCACTGAGCCAAGAAGTAGGTTTGTTTTGCAAATTAAAAGATTTATTTTACAAATTAAACAATATATATATATCACACTAGCACACTTTTGTAATCACTTAGGAGTTGGTATAGAAAGGATAATGTAGCTGAGAATGCTTTTATGGTTTCAAGGAAAAACAATGATGGAAAGAATGCAGCACAGAAATAAACTGATATGGTTTCAACAAGAGAGAATATAATCACGTTTCCCCTTGTGGCAATTCACTCCCCCCCATGCAGTATAAAGAGATGGAAGGAGAGCACATCATTTTCAGGAATACCATCAAATGCAATACCAGTTCAGTTCCCCCCTAGCAAGCTTAGAGCACAGGGATGATTTTAAAACACAGGCAAAAATACTTAAATGTGATTTGCGAAGAAGTGAAAATATGTTAAAAATGATTTTAATTCCCTATAGGAGATTCAGGGTAGGTGATAGCTACTTAAGATTGGTTCAGGTCAACACTATCAGTGATTCATGAGGGATTATTAGGTTAAAAACGGATTTCAGCAATGCAAAGCAAAAGACAGCTATTTTTGACAGGTGAAGAAGTTTGAGCTAGTTTTCAATTCACGCCACTTTTTCCGAGTGCGTCAAGCGCGATTACAGAAAAACTATAAGTAGAAAGTTGGTTTAGGGCTTGTTGGAAAGCTGAGGATCTTAGCTTTAAAATCTCGTTCCTAGCACACGTGGTTCAAAAGATACGGCCGATTTTGTGGAGGTAGATTTTCTGAAATTAAATAATGATTCAGAATGGCAAATGACACTTTTACAGGTTTGAAATCACAGAATGAACACATGATTTCGATGATGCAGTTCTAAATAGGTGGAAATGGTTTGAATTAGATTATTTTTAAACTAAGAGATTGGTTTGCACAGCTCTGGCTGAATATTCACTCCTAATTTTGGAAGGAATGGGCCTCATCACAGATCTGGTCAACAGGTTTAGCTGCGGTTCTCTCTGCTCTGCTGGTCTGGATCTCTGGTTCTGGCAAAAGTTCTGGCACTGCACAGCGGTCTGGTCTGGTCTTCTATCGGCACTGCACGGCGGTCTGGATACAGCTCTGCTTTCTGGGTTCTGGCACAGGGTTCTAGCCAGAATCAAACAGCTGTTGAATAGTTTGGTTAGGTGACTGGATTCTGAGGCCTGCTGAGAAGGATTCAGCTTTTGGACTAGGCCTCTCTGCTGCAAGTTCTGAAGTCTGGATCCTAAATTCTGGTTCTGGAGTCTTCTGGATATTGTCTGGTCCGGCAAAATGCTTTGCAAGAAATCAGTTTGAAGTGGAAAGTGAATGTCCCTTCCTGGGTCTTAGTGGCTCTTTTTATGTCTTTTGAAAATGGGTATGTGCGTGGGCATAACTAAGCCTGCCCCTCACAACTTATCATTGGCCAAGTTCTCCTCTCTCCCTTGATTGGGGAAGGAAATGGAGTGTCATCAGGCATCAATTTTATGGCATACAGAAAGAACACTCCCCTTGTCACTTTGCACACAAATCTATTTTTGATCCAAATGCATATTTATCTATGTACAATTTTTCTAATATTATATGTCCAGTTAACATATTTTCTGTAGCACCAAACCATCCGATCCCTGTCTTTGTAAGATGTCGTGTCCACTTCTGACAGAATTTTGCCCTTTTTCATCCAGAACACAACCTCTTAACTTTTCCAGAATTTACACAAACGTGCGCAAGGAGTATGGGCATCAGATGATAAAGCATCAGATTTTTAACATACAAACTATACAGAAATACCCTATTTTCCGCTACTACCCCCCCAGAACATACCACAGAGTCCTAACACCTCTTAAAATGTGCACAGAAAAATCACAGGAATAATGATATCAATTATATAATTTTGACAAGTTCGTACTATGAATTATCCATCTTTTTCAAATTATGCTGTGGCCCAGATGGGTGTGGTTTAGGTTCCAAAGCACAAGGGGGAATTTCTGTCTATCCCCGCCTCCAAGCTCAGCTTGCTCACAGAGGCACTGCTCCTCCCAGTTTCTTCCAAGAGGAAGCCATTTACGACCCCCCTGATTTAGCATTTGTTTGGAGCAAAGGGAAGTTAATTGTTCTGTTTCCCTGCTCCCAGGTGCTCCTCCCCTGATTCATTCAGAGAGGTGTAATCTCCTTTTGGTGGGAACAGCAGAAGGCAGCCAGGCCTGTGAATGCAGTTGCTGGGCAAGTTTCAACTCCTGTCGGGGGTAGTTGCCGGGCAGAATTCAATCTCTTCAAGCCAGGCTTCAGCTAAATGTCACTTTTGTTACAGTTTTCTTCATTCAAATCAAACTTACAATTTTTACACATGCAGCTAGAACGCTGATTCTAAGTTCAAAACTATGACATTTAAGTAGTTGCAACCTATGTGACACTCAAAAGTAGGTCACTCATTTATTTTAAACATTTCGATTTTAGTGGCTTTAAATCCCATTTCACTTAAGCTGCTGACATCCACAGCTCAGTCAGTTTTGTTATGAACATGATTTCAGGTTCTTCATCTTTCCAGATTTGGTATGCACACAAGACTTCATTCTACCAGACATCTGCTGGTGTTCAGTAAGATTTTTGAATATCTTGTAATGTTTTAAATAGGAATTTTAAGCTTGCATTCAGAGAAACAAAGGTAATTTCAAAGCGTTTTTTGAGCTAACAGGCACTGCTGTTTTTCCTTTAGCACCACGTTTCACTCATGGCGCTTCTGGCCCATCACGCTCGCACTGGTGGGTGGCAGGTTAGGCGACCATCTTGGTGTGCGCAAACTGCACGGTTTTCCTGGATTCTGGCGCAAATGTGGGCTTTTCAGCCATCTTGGATTTTCTAAGCCCACAGCACCAAATGTTGTAGCATAATAGTTCAAACGTGGGTCAAGACACCTGACAATAACTACATAATACTTATGCTTCTACGTTATAATGCAGATGGTACGAAAAACAACTGCAAGCTGACTGGAATCACAAATGGTCAAGTGTCACTTGGAAAAAAAACCTTTACAACAGTAGGTATAATCTACCATGCAGGAGCTATAACCAATGCAGGTCACTATACTGCATACATTGAAAAGAAATGTGGATGGTGGAATGTAATGATAGCACCATTACTCTAAAGCAGAGATTGCCAGCTAAGCTTACAAATGCGTATTTAATCTTCTTAAAGCCAACATTTTATGACTAATGTGTACTTCAACAGTACCAAAAAATGAAGTGAAAGCCTACAAACAATTAGAATACGCCAACAGGTATCTAACTGCCCAAGAGTGTATAACAACGACACAGATAAATAAATACCACAGAACCATAACTACAAATGCACAGTTAGAATACGCCAACAGGTATCTAACTGCTGTTAAAAATCGGCAACAAGGAAACAAACATAATATTAATCAGAAAGAGCAAGGAAACACTGAAATGAAGCAAAGAAGTACTTTGTAGCACAGCAAATAAAGGTTTTTTTTAATCCGAAAAGGATTTTTTTCCCCACAGGTCCAAGGATTTGAAAAACAAACACAGAAACTGAGCAAAATGCACAGTACACTGGTTTGTAAACTAAATATGAGGGTAAAAAACAAAAAGCTATACTGTGTATTATACAATGTAATAAGTCTTCATGAAATGCAAACACTAACATGCTTTTTTCTTTTATCACAGAAATTGAAAAAGGCTAGTTCCACCAAGTACTACAGTCATGTAAAACATATATGGATTCTGAACAAATGAAACAGTAAGTATAATTACAGTCATTTCATACATATGCGAATCTGCACCGCTAATCTATGGCAGTAATATGGTGCAGTGGCTGTAGGCTGGGCCTAGCATCTTTGATGTATAACTTACCACCTACACCCTACGGCCAAGCAACCCAGACTATAGGTCCTACCCACAACCATCGCTGCGTATGAAAACAATGGTGCTTCTATTTTGACTACTTCTAAGTTTAGTTTTGGGTGCATGGTCTGCAGCCATGTAAGCAAGACACTAGAAACTGCACACAACCACCGCACCACACCACGCCCATCTTCACTTTTAATCTCACTGCTTGTGACGCCAGTCTTGGGTGCATGGCCTTTGGCCATGCATGCAAGACTCTGGGTGCTGGCCAGAACCAGCAAAGGATATCACAACCATTGTGGCTTCTAATTTCACCACCCATGACTGCAGGTCCTCCCCACAACCACCTGAGTGATGTGCAATAGTACAGGTATATGTATAGCTGTGATATGTTGCAGTGGTTTTGGCCGGGGCCTAAACTCTTTGATGTATGTCCATACATATTTCAATGTATGGGTGTAAAGTGGCTTATAGCTGCAGTGCTTATAACTTTGTTCTTGGGTGCATGGCGTTTGGCCATGCAGCCAAGTCTCTACACACTCTCCACAACCATTTGACCCATAAGCAGTACTACAGGTGTATCCATTTCTGTAATATGCTGTGGTGGTTGTGGCCAGGGCCTAGAGTCTTGGAAGTATGGCCTACGGCCTACGGCCTACGGCCATGCACCCAAGACTCTAGGCCCTGGGCACACCCACTGCAGCATATTACACCCATGGTCGCTTATACATGAGTGACACACCCAAACAATGAAACATTATAGCTGTAGCATGCGCTGAATTTGTACCAAGGACTCTAGACCATGGCCACACCTATCAGATACATAATCAAATGTATGGGTGTGATGTATGAATGTGATATCCTGCACTGCGTGTGGGCAGGCTCTACACTCTTCGGTGTATGGCCTACAACCTGCAGCCATGCACCTAAAACTGTACATCCTGGCCACAACCACCGCACTATGTAAAATCCATGTTGGTTTATAACATGGCCTTCCGAAGACTGCAGATCCTCCCCACAACCACCTGAGTGATGTGCAGTAGTAGGGGTGTATCGATAGTTGTGGTATGCTTTAGTGGTTCTGGCCAGAGGCTAGACTCCTACCTGTATGTCCATAGATATTACAATGTATGGGTGTGCAGTGGCTTATACCTCCAGTGCTTATAACTTTGTTATTGGGTGCATGGCCTTTGGCCATGCACCCAAGACTGTACACACTCCCCACAACCATCTAATCGATAATCAATACTACAGGTGTATCCATAGGTGTGACATGCTGTGGTGGTTGTGGCCAGGGCATAGAGTCTTGGAAGTATGGCCTTTGGCCTATGGCCTACGGCCATGCATCCAAGACTATAGGCCCTGCCCACAACCACCGCAGCATGTCACACCCATGGCGGCGTACTAATCATAGCACAAACATAGGAAAAAATAATGTAATAACGCCATGTACTCAATTTCAATGTTCGCTAACACCACGCGTGTCCTTAGAACAGTTTCAAGGTGCCTGTGCGCAGCACGGACTGAAATACTACCCATATTAAAACCTTAATTTTCTGTACGCACAAACATTCCGAACAAGGCGTGCATAGAGAATACATCATTAACATCTGCCGCCTGAACATATACAGTTTTTCACCCATCTCTTACTGTGTGAACCTCCCCAAGCACTATGACACAACAAAATAGGTTTCGAAATAGCATGTTGCCGCTGGTCGCCGCTGTGCTGTTGGCGGATCCAAGATGTTGGGAGCATCCAAACAATCTGACGCAGAACACGTCTCACTGCAGCCAATCGGCAGAGACGTTGCGTGTCCGCGGTCATGATTCCAGCCCCTTAGCCAATCGGTAGCCTGTCGCGTAGCGAACAGGGAAGTGTGACCGCGGAGCGGACATAGATATCACTAATTTTTTTAGACCTACTTTTTGGTCGTTTTAAATAAAACAACTGGACGGATTGGCACCAAATTTACAAAAGCACACTTTCGGGACCAAGCTCCTGCTGCAAATTTGGTGAAAATCCATCCAGCGGTTTAGGCTGTAGGCATGCGCAATGTTTTTCCCCCATTCAGTCTATGGGAAAAAAAGACGTTTTGGGACCCCCCTATAACTTCCCCCCCTGGACGAATCCTCACCAAACTTTGCAGAACAATTCAGAGTGGCCCATATACTTTTTTTTTGCAAAGTTTGGTGGAGATTCGTCCAGGGGGAGCGGAGTTATAGGCCGCCCAAAAAGTGATCTTCCTATGGAAACAGCAACTTAACCATAACTACACAGTGGCTGTGTAATGGCAGTGAACAAAAGCAAAGGGGCTACACATGTGATATCATCAGTGATGTCATCAATGACATTTGTGATGCCATCTTCATGTCCTGGGTGTTACTGTTAGCAGTGCACAACAGGGGTGCGGGCAGGTATGGTTGCTTAGCCTACCATAACTGGCGAATTTCAGGGGTTTTCCGGTTTTACTTTGAACCATAATGGCACGTTTGTAAAGTGTTTTTAGTGAATTGCATAGGTTTTTAGTAGTGCAACTTAACCATAACATCCCCTTAACAAAGTTTTTTTTGAGTGAATATATATATATATATATATATATATATATATATATTTGTTTTGTTGGTGACCCCCATACATCCCAATAGCCCCCTACCAGACTGGCCCACAGCAAGACCCTTGAACTGCCAATAACACAGGCCCGACTCGCTGGGAAGGAACGGGAGCAGCGACTGGATGTGCACAACTCTACCAACCGTCGTTTGCTCCCGAACCTTCCCTGCCCTTTTTAAACCCCCAGGAAAGGGGGCACTTTGTTCCAGGGCCAGCTCTCCAGCCCATGCAGCACCCAAAAACACCCCGGGGGTAAACGCTTGCAGGTACACCCAGTGCCCTCCTTCTGTCAGATTTGTTGAATTTAAGAATGCTAGCAATACTTTGCGTTCCTATATAGTGCTTTCATTCTGCTTCCAAGAGCTCTAATAACTGGTCTTATTATTATACACTTTAATGGCATTCAATTTATCAACCTCAGAAGGAGGCAGGGCTAAAACTGCAATGAAGCAACATGTAAACTTGACAAGTAAATGCCTCTCAGAACAATGAGTTTATAAAGAGGTTCACTGGAGATTTCTTACATAATATATCCACAATTGGCTCAATTTCCCTGCTTAGAGGATTGAAAAACATATGGCTAGTTAAAATGTCAATTTGTCTAATTGTCCATGTTTACCGCGGCAGGAGCTGTTTGTCTCCAAAAGCTGCTGCTACACCAGTGACTATCTTAAAATTCATATATCTTAAACCTTTAGCACTACTGAGAGAAATGCAACAGGAAAGCAAATGTTTCATGTGTCAAAGATCTGCTTTTAAGGGCCATGTATCATGACAGTCATCTGATTACATTCCATGCATTATTGAGAACTTGCCTTTTAATGACTCAGCCAGTGGAATTATGGCCCAAACCTTCAATAAACAATTTGATCCAAACGCATTCTGACAGCAGGAAATTGAATATTCCTGTCTGGTCTTTGCGATGCCAGAATATTCTGCAATGTTATCCTAGTCGTTATTATATTCCATCTGTGTTATATCTCCATAAATCGAGGTGTGCAGCTGCTCAAAGCTGCAGCATGCGAAGATCCTCAAATCCTGAAAGATTCAAGGCTCGACCAGTGTCTGAAATGCTCCTTCATTGGCTTGAGCTCTGCAGCCCCACACAAATCACAATGTGTGATTGCTCTTTGGACATACTGACATAACCAGAACTGTCGGTATTATGCATTTTTCAGCAAATTGACTTTTTGAAAGGAAATAAAGCACACATATTGTACTTTCCGCCCAATAAATTGGAACCCCGATCTTCCCAGGTAAATTCCAATACCAAATGTGTATGTATTTGATATAGTGCTGCTTAGTTCTGAAGAGTTGCTAAGCGCTTTATAGAATAGTAATTGCAGCATCAGGATCTGGAATATTGTTCGGTCCGTGTTAGAGAAACTCAAATGTGGTGGCACGGAATGAAGACAGTACACTACTTTTTGTACATTGCATTGCACATATATCCAATTCTAGACACGAGGAGGGAAACATTGATTTAACCATTTTAAGAATTGCTGATGTGTCTTGTACTATTTGTTTGATGGATGTTTACTGAAATAAACAGTATATAAAGAAATGTAACCACCAGACACGTGCATTTCATTACCCACTAAAGTGCTGCATGGTATTAGAATTTAAATATCCGATTTCTAAGGTCAACAACTTTGAGATTAGGTCACATGTCCTAAGAGAGAGTTATTGCGCTTAAAGCACCCTGATTGCAAGTTTAGTGGTAGTGGTAAAACATCCAGGGCCCGATTCGTGGAACTTTTAGAGCGTGCAAAGTGACTTTGCACTGCAACAAACACCATGATTCACAGACCCCGTGCAATGTTTATTTTACTTGCACAGGTTCAAAAGTGTAATAACTCTGAGGACATGTGGTCTAGTGTCAAAGTTGCTGACCTTAGAAATCGGATAATGAACTTCTTATATCACACATCACGTGCCAGGTGGTTACATTTCTTGTTTATTTCAGTAAAAATACATCAAACCAATAGTACAAGACAAATCAGAATTTATTACATTAGTTATGTATGTTACCTCGAAAACTGGAAAACACGGTGTGTTCACTGCCGAAAGTCTATAGTGAAGCAAACAAAGCACGACATTTGGTCTGATCATTAATATATCGACTATGTGGACTAAGCATGTCACAGTAGAACAGCCACTCAATTCACTGCAAACAGTGTATGTCCTGCTTTAACTATGCACCTCATGCTTCAATTTATATTGCACACAACTGCGGCTGGTGTGGCCTGGTAGTGCTATAGATGTGTCGAGAGCATTGCACATCAGAGCGTATTACGTGGAAGGGAGAGTGTGTGGTTGTCATGTGTCTTCAGTGGCGTAACGGGCCCCTGCAATGTGGGGGGCACCCATGCCGTCATCGCTGAGGGGGGCCACACAGCTGCTCCCAGCAACATCACTGCTCTCAGACAGACAGAGCCGCCCGCATGGCGGCACCGTAATAACCCGGGCTGAGGAGAGAGTCAGCTTGGTCGTTACAGTGCCGTCGGGGTGCTGCCACTGTCTGCCTTGAGCACTCTCCCGTCCGCACTGCATAGCAGTGGGCCGCCTGGGCTGGCTGTGCCGGTCACCAGTACTCACCGTCATGCAGGCACACCCAGCCTGCCTTGCACATTACTGAGCTGCGCTTGCGCTGCATGCTGCATGGCACCCATGCAGCTATGGCAAACCCTGCTCTCCTGCCTCAGCCGCACAAGCTGCTAGAGAGCCGCACCGTGACAACACGCTGACCGGACACCGTGTGAGTGTGACGGTCTGTTATATAGTGATACGGAGGGAGTGCTGCAGCCGATGTGGGTCGGGCATTCGTTGGGACGGGAGTGAATATGAGGCTTCAGTTCGGGAGTCAGAACTTCTCTGTGACTGAACGTTATTTTGTACTACTTTGTCTGCAGCCTTGTGCTTCGTACTATGATGGGGCGTGCGTCATCCGCGGAATGCGCACACTTTACTTATATTTCTGTGAGGCTGCGGAGCATATGCTTGTACATCACACTTTGCATCACACTTCACCTCATGGATGCGAAGCATGCATCACTTCTAACGGTGCATGTGTGGCTTGCTATGCTTCGCTTTGGGGAAAAAGAAGCATGCATTTCGCTTTCTCAAACATATGCCACATTGTGCTTCACCACTGAAAAAGCCAAGCGTGTTTCTCTTGAATGTGCCTCACATTGCATCGGAAAAAGCAAACGGGCGTCCCTACTACTTATGCATGCACTTCACTTCAGGAAAGGAAGTGCGTTTCTCTTGCTCGCATGTGCGCTTCACTACGCTCAGTCGCTCCTGGTAAAGTGAAGCGCAAAACAAAGTCAGGTGATTGGCTGGCTTGTGTGGCCTTTGCTATGTAAGTGAGCCATACCTCTCACTCCCCAGCACCTCTGCTCCACTTGAATTGGGGATAGGAGCCAGGACAAGAGTACCAGCAGCAGCAGCATCAAAGTAGCAGCACCACTACAGCACCAAGCACATCGCTGAATCAATCACATTCTCCCTCCCTTATTCCTCCCTTGTTCCTTCCCTTTCCTTCTCTTATTCATCTCTTCTTCCCCCATTTCCCCCCCATCTCTCCTCTCGCTCTTCTTCCTTTCTTTCTTCCCTACCCGGCCATTCTCCTTCCTGCCTTTCAACCACACTGCCAACTTTAAAAAAGATGCATTCAACAAGGTGGCTGGTGACAGGAGGAGGCAATTCTCCATTGTATTCCTCCGGATTTTCAAAGATCAATTGTAAAATGTGAGTGCTACGCATCCAGCAAAGACAAATCTCTCTTTCTCTCTCTCTCTCTCTCTCTCTCTCTCTCTCTCTCTCTCTCTCTCTCTCTCTCACACACACACACACACTGACCACTTCCCCGCCCCTCTCTCCGCCCCCTGGCATAGAAAACTGTGAAGGGGAGGTCCGATGGAAGGTGAGGGACAGTATTGGGGTCCTGCCAGAATAAGACCAAGTGTAAAATGGGGGAGCTGCACATCCAGAAAAAAATGATCTCTCTTTCCTAGTCTCTGTTTCCCACTCTTTCTTTGGTTCTCTCACTTGCTCTTTGTGCAAGGGTGTGTTCGAGGGGAAGCGCTGGGCCCCACCAGAGGAAGACCAAGTGTCAAATGGCAGAGCCACACATCCAGAAAAAATAAGTATCTTTGTCTCTTTCTTTGCCCGTCTTTCTCCCTCTCTCTCTCTCTCCTTCTCTTACACACACCAAGACTAACATAGCAGAGTCCAATTGAAAGGGGCTACATCATTGTTAATGTTTTTAAAAGTCTGTGGGCCTCATTACGACCGTGGCGGTCCGGAAATAACGGTGGCGGTAAACCCGCCGCCACCGTTGTTTCCGGACCGCCTGATCCCGACCCCTGCAGGCGGGAGGTGATGTTCCCGCCAGGTCTGACCTGGCGGGTTTAACACCGCCCGCCTGCAGGCGGACGAGGAAACACCGGCAGCATTACAAGATGCTGCCGGTGTTTCCATGATCCCGATTCCCATTGAGTCCCATAGGACTCAATGGGAATGGGGATTTACACCATTCCGCCTCCGTGATTCCCGGAAAACCGGGGTTGTGATGCCCCGGTAATTCCGGGAATCACGGAGGCGGAATGGTAATACGAGTCCGGCGTTAACCAGGCGGTTTTACCGCCTCGGTTAACGCCGGACTCGTAATGAGGCCCTGTTTCTAACTTCTAAAGGCAGTTCATACACAGATACAATATTACTTTCAAATTATAGGGTAGTTTGCTAGATGGTTAAATGTATGATGTGTATGTTGCTGGTAAGGTACTTTATTTCATTCTTATTTCTTTCCTCAAATTATAGTTCTGCACTCCGGGTACAAGGATCTGACACTGTGACACTTTTAATTGAAGGGACTTCATTCACTAAATCGATGCGCTGTCACACTGTCTAGCTGGTGAGATGATTTTGCTGTTTCTTTACCCTGCTCAACTGCCTCTTTTGTTTCCAATTGATGTTTATGCACTGTCTATTGGCATGCACACGTGCCTTTTCTTTGTATTTTTATGTGAATATACATATGTCATTTTTGGAAATCTGCAATTCCAAATTTCCAATACTTGATTTGGGATAATGACCACATTGTGTTACTGACACGCAGAAGCATATATTTTATGATATTTGACTTCAATCACTATACTTTGATTTGGGGTTTATTATCTTTATTACTTCTTTATGTATATTTGCTTAGTTTGTATGTATCGTAGGATAACGTAAGTATTGCATTATATTCTGACTGTCCTATGTATTAGATACAATACATTGTACATTAATTGGTAGCAATGTTTAGGAAATAAAAGTGAGGACGTTGTACTTGAGTGCAGATGCTGGTCAAGGTATGAGTGGGGCGAATGGCTATGAGTGGAGCATAAATATACGAGTGGAGCAAATGTGTATGGCGGGGCACATGGGGGTGCGCGTGGTCTAAATTGGTAGGTGGGGTATACCTGTGTTGGGGCTGAGCTTAGAGGGACACCCATTGGGAGGCCTCACATTTTGTATTATGCCACTGTGTGTATTATGTGGCTAGTGTTAGATGAAGCACCTTTGCCATAGAGAAATGATTGTGCTGTTGCATCGTTGTCACTTTGTCTAATGTGGACCGGTGTAGCAGTGAAAAGTATCAGGCCATGCAAAGAAACTGCTAAGGACGATCCGACTTAAAAAGTTCTGAAGGAGTATTGCATGATGCACAGTTAAGTGTTGCTGACTTTGTGTCTCAATGCCATTGGGCCTCATTACGAGGCGGTAGAGGGTTAACAGCGCCGGTAGAGCTGCCGGCGCCGTTAACCCTCTACCACCTCATTACGAGGTCTGCTCGAGGGACCCGCTAAGGACGTCTGGTAAAGCCAGGCGTCCTTAGCGGAACCTGTGAGCAGACCAAGATTCTAACAACAGGCCCATCACTAATGGGCCTGTTGTTAAAATTCCCCCAAAGCCATTGAGCCCTATAGGGGCTCAAATGGGGATGCACCCGCCAAGGTCGAATGGCCCGGTATTTCCCCATTCCAGAAACCCGGACCTGGTACCCGGTACTTGGTATGGGGGAAGCCATGTCGCTAAAAGCGGCATGGCTACCTCCATACTCGTAATGAGGCCCATTGTGTGGGTTTTTGGAAAGGCCCTGGTCAATGGTCATGGTGTCTGATATCCAGTTGTGGATTGTCTGTTCTGATTAGCAACACATTTCCCCTGAACTTTGGGTAAAAAGAGACCAGTCTTCTGAATGACTGGTAAAACACCAGCCAATTTATGTGGGGAGAATGAACCAGGTAGAATCAAACATGGGCCCTCAGTGCCAGAGCCATAGCCAGGATAAACTTCTTTGAATAGGGCAAGTCTTTAAAGCACTCGTTTAGATGGCCTCTACCTTCCTTTTGAGACATGGAAACTAAAATTAAAGCTTTCTGCCAGCTTATTGAGTGTGGGCCCGAACCCCATCAGTGGAAGGGAGAGGATAACTGAACTGTAAGAACCCCATTTTGCAGAAATAGCAAACACCAGAGCTGTCATAAGGTACTACTGCCCCAAAAAATATGATATGTGATAGTCCAAGTTATTATGCACTAGGCACACAATCTACATGTTTGCTTTTACAGATACAGTAGAAGTCGAGGGAGTGCCCATGCACTGTCCAGTGGTGGCCGACTTCAGTCTTGATGCAAATTATTCATATTATCAAGGCGGAAGGATAGAGTTTTTGCTTACCTTTCTCGGAGGAGTGGTGAAGCATATGGATAAACTAGATCCAATCCTTGAGCCTTGACACGTCCCTTCTGGTAACTTGCGGTGTCCACCTGTGATTCATGCAGGCACTCTTGATTCCAACTTTCCATGAAGAAGCTGAAGCATCTAAATATCAAACAGGTGATCTACTTTCACCATTACGCTGATGCATTGGAAATGTATCATGTTATGTTAGTTACTGGGATTTGGACTGTGCACCGCTGCGCATTTCATGATCACCAGATGGGCATTTGGATCTAAAATTAAAAAAGGGGTGTGGGGTTGTTAGGGGAGAGATGCAAATAGCGGCATGGTTACCCCCTTACCGGGTACCGGGTCCGGGTTCCTTGAATGAGGAATTACCGGACCATTCCAACCTTGGAGGACCCGTTAATTCCTCATTCAAGGAACCCAGACCCGGTACATCCCCATTCCCATTCGAGCCCCTATAGGGCTCAATGGAAATGGGGAGGGAGCTAACAATGGGCCCGTTGTTAGCACCCCGGTCTGCTAGCGGGACCCGGTAAGGGCACCTGCTTTTACCAGGTGCCCTTAGCGGGTCCCGCGAGCAGACTCGTAATGGCGTGGTAAGGGGTTGATAGCTCTGGCACCTTTACCGGCACCGTTAACCCCTTATTGCCAACCTTGTAATAACCCCCAAGGTGTTGTTCTTAACTCTTGGTGCAGGTAGAACTAGGAGCAACTGATTGTTGGAGTGAGGAGTTTTCTAGGTGTATAGTGATTTGTATAGCAGAGGTAATTGGGACACCTCAGGTGTCTGGCGAGGATCTTGGTATTTTAGCCAGTGGAGGGCTACACAAGAGGATTTGAGAGGTGTAGGGTTGTAACTGTTTTGGTGTGGAATGAGGGTTTCCTTTAGCCACTGATTTTGGGGAGCTTGATGGGCATGTGCTGAGTAAGGGAGGATGACAAGTGATATTGTTAGCGGGTTATGTTCTGTTCTTGTTGTTTGCTAGCAACGTTAGTTTTGATTTGCCTGGGTCTTTTTCAGTGTCTGGTGATGGAGAACTGGAATCATAAAGCAAGGATCTGCAGAGGGGAAGAGTTGCCACTCTGAGTCTTGTGTGTCTCAGACACTAGAGGAGTTCAGATACAGCGTTAGAGTTTATGTTGATTAAAAGGTCCAGTGCATAATTGGATCTTTTTGCTAGTGTCAGAAGACATCCCCCTCAGCTTGGTCTCTGGAATATGTGCAAAACATTGTAACATGGATACATTGCGCAGGTGAGAGAATTGTAATGTGTCCCCCTACAGTGAGGCAAATGCAGGACTTCAACGGTTGCCTATGTAAATTGAGTGCATGTGTGTGCCTTTAGCTCCTCAAGAGTTTGAACTTAGAGAAACTTTATTTTGAGACATGTAATCATTTGTTGTTTTTGATCATCATTCTGTGCGGGAGTATCCCTGTCTCTAAGCGATGTTAGAATCGTGCTCTTTTACCCAACTCAACGGTATTGAATTTACCAACATCGGTATGATAAGTCTGCCCTGTCAAGACTCGAAGCTGACTTCAGCTTGAACACTGATCTCTGGAGCAGGCACTGGACTCTATGAGTAGAGACAATTCTGCTGCATTTTAATGATTTTCTGAAACTTCGTCTGTACTTTCAACTGCCAACCAAACAAATGAGAAAGTGTACTAGACAGCACAATATGGAACATATAGTTTTTCTCAAACAAGCGAAAACAAAAGAAAAACGATGCATCGATGTGGAAAATTCTTCAAGGCTCCATGACATTTCTTCATAGGATTCATGACAAAATGTTGAAAGGAGTCAATGGCAGTTGGCATAACGCTGTTAGCATAACTCTTTAGAGGGAAGCCTGTACTGGAGTCAGGTTGTCAGAGGTTTTGTCAAAGTGTCAAAGTTGGTGAGGATTGAAATGTTCCCTTGATAATCGTTCTAAAGCAGCAGATCCCTCAGGAAGAAACCTGTGACCAAACAATGGCTGGTGCACAGGATGGATGAAAGGGAAGCACCAGCGTAGACGTGAAACCTGTCAGAATGGTAGTCAATATGTCTGCCTATTGCCACAGTGAATTCAGTATGAGTTGAATTATTTCAAACAGATTCTGGACCTGACAGTGACTTAAAGAAGCAGTCTGCAAAGCTGTAATACTGGGTCTGGTTGTCCTAGCTTAGACCCATGAGAAGACAAAGCGTGGGCAAAAGGGCATTCTTTAGATGTTAATTGTAGATACATAATTTTAAAGCATTTCATTCCCTGACACAAAATAATTGATGATAGCTACATGTGCACTGTGTTGGGAATGATAATATCTCTATGGAATCTCTAGGCGAGGATGGTGGAGCTGATTCTATAGGAATATGGTGCAGGAACGGGTTGGCCATATTTTCCAGTCCATAAGGATGTTGAAAGGTACCTCATTATTTGGATTCTCGGATGAAGTTATCACATTTGCTGGTCTAGTAGCAGATACAAAATGGGTAGCCTTCAAAGCTTTGAGGGAATTTGTTTATAAATCTTTGCAGGTAACCAAAAAAGAAAGTCCTGTGATAGTGGCCATCTAAACGTAGTTCGAGTACAGCTGTGTGTTGGGATAATCTGATAATGCTAGCAACTCTGAACATGCAACACACAGACCCAGTTTCCAATTACATATTCATTGGAATGTGGTCAAACTTTGAAGAGTTCTGTGACATTTGCAATAATAGTACTGCCGACTAACTCTCCAAAAACGTCTGCAATATATATATCGAAATGATCAGGTCAATTCCGCTCCCACACTTCCTATGCAAATCACCTTGTGTCGACATGATCCGATGTTTGCAAAGAAAATAAAGAGAGTAAATTGCTTATTTTAACATTAGCTGATGGTATGATGCTGGATGGAATCCTTTTTGACCTCTTTACTGTTGCCAGGAGTGCAGGCTGCAGCCAATGACAAATTGCTGCAAATTGTGAGGTGGGAACTAGTCCAGCTTGCGAATGACACAGAGAATGGGTTCAACATGATCAAGGTTGAGTTGCGAGCGTTAAGACTTATGAAAATACAGAATCGATACATGCTGTGCATGTTACCAACAATGGAGGGTGGGGTTTGCAAACAATTTGGCGATTCCTGTAGTACATTCTCACCTTCAGAAGACACAGAAAATGCATCATTATACCACATCATTGCAGCTGTCGATGGTCTGGAAGTTCATATGAAGAAGGAGGAAGGAATTTAGGACAGTGATTAGCTGGGCCTCATCATGGCTAGGAGCAATCGTGAAGATGTTAATGCTCATCATTGTGTTCAGCCTCGTCATCTTCTGCACTTGCAAGCTGGTCCTTCGATGCTGTGCCACTGTAGCACATGGTAGTGCAAGAATGATGGTACCAATTGGGGGTTCAAAAGCACCTTGCGACACAAAAAACATTGAAGTACAATCTGATGTCCCACAGGGGAGCCGAAGTATGAAATGTTCCCCATCCTGTATGGAGATGAAGTTTATGCTCTATACCACATGATCATTTCCCCACCCGATGATCTGAAAAATTACACAGAGGTTTGGGTGGACATGGCGGGGTAGGGAGGATGCATTTACATGACTTGTTCAACTGAGGAGTATGCGCATAGGTGGGAGAGTTTGCGATCAGTGTGCAGGGCGTGGGTGTCTCTGTGACCTCATTGGCATGGCTGACATCATTCCTGGCCGACCGCAAAGCAAACGTACACTGGGGGAAAAATTCTCTAAGGCTGCTCACATAAACTTTGGGGTCCCACAGGGAGTGAGTCTGTCTCCCCTTTTATTTAACTTATATATGGGATGCTTGTGTGATCTGCTGGAAAGCGTTGGTGCATTTTTCACTAATTACGCTGACGACACCCAGCTGGTGCTTGGGCTGGATGGAGACTATCAAATAGACAGCGCTAAAATAGCAGCAGTTTACAGTTTCATCGATAAATGGATTGAGCACAATTTGATGTGCCTGAATAGTAAAAAAAAACGAGTTTATGATATTTGGCACACAACAAGCTAAGAGCTAAGTTAGGGGCAGAATACAAAGCTTTTGATATTAAAGACACACACATCCCAGTAATGGCTCAGGTTAAAATCCTTGGGATTATGGTGGAGGCATGCATGGGGGCCGAGGCATAGGTTAGTTTCCTACATAAAAATAATGCCTACTACCTACGCCTACTGAGAGCCCTTCGTCTGTTCCTAAATGAGGAGATTATGGCTACCGTTGCCAGGACCATCATCCTGTCCTGCCTGGATTATGGCAACGCGTTATTGCTTGGGGCCACAAAGAAGGGAATATAGAGATGCCAGGTCATGGAGAACAATGTCGTGCGTATCATCAAAAGGATTAAGAAAAGAGAGCCTGTATCTGAAGGAAGGATAGCACTACACTGGCTGAGGATAGAAGATAGGATTTCATTCAAATCCCTGACCTTAGTACACAGGTGCCTGTATGGCTCAGCACCAACATATCATAAGAAACAGTTTTCAAGTTATAGTCTGATGCGTCACTGAGATCCGAAACACAAGGCAGGTTGAAAGTGCCCCTGTTCCGTCGAGTAAAGGGCTCGGGCTGAGCGTTTCCAGTGCGCGCAGCACAACACTGGAATGAGCTAACCTTTTTCTCCGCCTGGAAAACAAATACTTGACTTTCAGAAAGCATCTAAAAACCCATCTGTTCAAATGAGTTCACTCGCAGCCCAGCTAAACTCCTCTAATTCCTGCTGCTATCATCTGTCTCTTTCTATATGTTTTATGTTGATGCACCCTGATGCCTGCAGGCTTTCGGCGCTCTATAAGCATATAAATAAATACATTTAAAAAAAAAGAGGAATAAGACATATGTAGATATAGAAAAAGGCAAGCGAGAGTACAGAACTATTCCAGAATTTCGTTACTATAGAAGTAACAAAAGGGGGGGTGTTGGGAAGGGGAAAGATTGTCCCCCACCTAGGTGCTTTAAAGTAAGGCTAGATTCATTCAAAGCACTATGATGAGCCAGGGGGGACAGTGAGAGGGACACTGTCCCATCCAACAGGACCCCATGCTTATATAACCAATTATAGTGTAATGGTGTGGCCCAAGGTACGGGCAGCATCACTATTTTGCGTAGATATTAATAATCATAGGTAGAAGAGAAGGATTGCACAGTAAATGCAGCATTACATGCACTAGGCCCAAATCCACGAGGCCGCATAAATCATAAGTCATTTCTGAGCTCCCATGAGGACAGTTCACACCCCCACCTGCCACACTGTTTGTTCATTGTACTTGAAAGTGTTGCAAAGATGTGTCTTTCACCGAAGAGGAATGTGCCCTACAAGGCCGCAATCAGAGGCCGGTGCCTGGTATGCATGTCATCTCACTTTGGCCAAAGTATGACCCGGCCCATTCCCGAGTGACCATGAGTTATAGCCCATATAACTGATTAAACCCCAAGAACCCCGAATTCCATGACATCAGGTGCCCTTTGACCACCAATCCCAAAGTAACAAGTCCTGAAATGTTTAAAGAGCATGGACATGGTGTATCGTTAAAGCGACAGTCATGTGATTTGTATTGCGAGGTGCTGGGAGGGATAACTTATACTTCAAAATGAGGCCGGAGACCATGGAGCCGGATGGCACAGAGGGAGTGAGTGAAATGTGTGTATGAAGGTTAGAGTCCCCTGGAACCCCCTGTTGTACGTCTTAAGTCCTGCCAAGTGCACAGTATGACTGATAAACAAGCTGTATAGTAGGACTATATTTAATTTGTTTTCTGACCATAGAAGTGAGAAGATGAGCCCCTGCAGCACCCACGTGATGGAAGATGGACAGACTGGGCTGGGATCAATAATATGCCATCCCATTTGCATAAAAGCAGCAACTGTATAGGGTCCATCCAATCAGCCATGCATGTTTTACTGTATGTATTGCGTCACTTATGACAATGTTTTGCTTCATAAGATTCTGCTTGTACTACTTTTTGGAAGAACGTTCTTAGTAGCAGAGTTCTTTGATGTTGCTCTCATCTGCGTGTGAGATTAAAATTGTTATCCTTACAAGATCGACTTGGGACTTTCTTTCCTAGCGGGTTGTATTCTCTCTTGTGTTAACGATCAAGGGCGGGTCTTCAACTTTCCTCTTGGATAAGAGTAAAGATTAATCAAGGTTTGACCAAGGTAGCCTGGTCTTGAAAGTCTAAGTGTGTGTGTTCTTTGTTGTCTGTCATGTCAGCGCTCTGAGGTCTTCAGATGTGAGGCACTATACAAAAAATAAATAGATAGCATGAGGCACATGGAATTAAATGATCAATTGTGAGGTTGAAAGTATTAGGAATGGAAAACAGACTGACACCCTCTGGTGGTGTCTCCATAGAGGACCTTCATTTAAACTGAGTGCCAAGAACACCATCTAACCGAACACCAGATTTCAACCGCCAGAAGGAACTGTGGAACAGGCAATCCATTAACCTTAGCCAGCGGGCATAGTGCAGGTGAAAGCATGAAGCATCACTTGCTCCCTATGAAGCCCTGGTGCACTAACTTGAATGAGCCCAACACACAGAGGCAGATCCACTGTCCCGCATGACCTCCAGTAACTGACAGAGCATGAGGACTGTAGTTAGAAAATAAAAGCAAAGACACAATGAAAACCAAACAAGAAGCTAAATATAACATTGGGACTATGATGAGTCCACTTCAACTGTCCTCCCTGAACACCAGGTGTGCCTACTACTACCAGATGCTTACTGTTAAAAAACTGTACAGGGGAATCATACCCAAACACCCGCAGCTCTTCTTTTCTCTAGCACAGCAGCTCCACCAATGGCTACACAGCTTTCTAAATTCCTTGAAGATCTACTTCTTCCCCACCAAAACTATCGGTTTGCCACCAGAGCTAGGAATCTGATACTGTTGATCTTCTACCTTGCGAGCACCCAAACTGTTAATAATAATAATAATTTAGCATTTATATAGCGCTACAAACTCTCAGGCATCTGAGGGCTGCTTATTATTACCCACGGTGTCGGTGTATGGTGCTCATTTATCAACCTCGGAAGGATGAAAGGCAGAGTTTGGCCCTGCCGGGATTGGAACCTACAGCAGTAGGGTGTGCACAGATGTCAAAGCGAGCATTCTACTTCCATGCTATCAGACTTGACAGGCTATTGGTTGACAACTGCAAAGTAGAACCAGCTATAATCTTCCTTGAACTGTATTGCCTTTGGAAATGCAACCGAGAATTAATTACAGAAGAGACATTGGCCCTCATTACGAGTTTGACGGTAACCATGCTGCTATTGGCGACATGGCTGCCGCCGAAATCGTGTCGGGGTCCGGGTCCTCAGAATGAGGACTTACTGGGCCATTCTTTGTTCGGAAGGCCCAGTAATTCCTCCCCCATAGGGCTGAATGGGAATGGGAGAGGGAGCAAACAATGGGCCATTACGAGATGGCCCGTTGTTTGCTCCCTCTTCCCCTCGCGGGACCCGGTAAGAACGGCTGGTTTTCCCAGGAGTGTTTACCGTGTCCCGCGAGGGGAACTTGTAATGCAGCGGTACGGGATGAACGGCGCCGGCACCTTTTACGGCGCCGTTCACTCCGTACCGCCAGGGTCGTAATGAGGCCCATTGACCCACAGTTAGGCAAGAGTGGTTTCAAAAAACGTTCTCTGGCTCAGCTTGCCCGAGACGTTAAGGTCCTCTTTTAGGATTTAGTGGTTCTTCAGATCATAGGTAAAGCACATGCAACACATGCAATTCACTAAGACGTTGTCCATGCAAGATATTATATAAAAATAGCCTTTATATTTTATGAGCATAAGTACTTTCAAGCAGTACGTTTTTTTGTTGAGGCTTAGTATTTGAATCTTATTAGGTCACAAAAGTGACCCCATCCAGTCTTCGGAAATAGGCCTTTATTTGCAATTTTTCCAGGCTCATCTCTTATTCTCCTGCCTCAGTTCTAATCGTGACACAGAAGTATTCCAAACACACAAGGCAATGAATGACCCACAGGGGCCGGTGCAAAAGCTTAAGCCTTATGCACACTTGCAACAAGGCTATGGTGCAGCTCTTCCGTTAACAAGCCACATGGCCCTATGACTTTGCAGGTGCTGCAGCCTTTGTGGTCAGTGCTCAAGTCAGCAGGTGGCACTTTAGGTTACTTCTGGTATGCTTTATAAGTGTGGTGACCACAGACACCTGGAGAGCTTTGCCGTCAGATGGGTCTTGGCAAATGTCAGTAGCACGCCTGACTCACGGTCTTCTTTTTCTAGGCATTCTAGCATCGCCTTCCACCTCGGCCTGTTCTCTGTGTGGCCTCACTTTGCACGATGATCTCATTTTTCTGCACCCCTTGTCACTTGCACTTAACTGCTACCCACTCTTCTAGCGTGCACTTAACCGGTCTGAATGTTTCCAAAGAATGTGGAAGGTCTTTGCTTTGGAGGCACTGTGACTCGACGTTGACCTTGAATGGCAACCTATTCAATTCCAATACCAAAAATATGATTCTTGTGTTTCGCGCCCCATCACAAGAGAGAAAAAACAATGAAGTTAACTCCTCAGCTATTTAGAAATATTGGAAAAAGAAGGCACTCAGCTTCCAATCAGGAGGTTGCATCCATTCAAACGTTTGGTAGCCACCCAGCCACTGATGTTCACCACATTTAAACTTTCATGGGATTTGTATTTGTTATATGAGGCTGGCAGAGACCCTGGCGATGTATATGGCTCACTTAGTTTCCTTTTGTACTAAGGGCAAAAGGTGTATGTGTACACTTCATGTAGGCTGTTTTAATGATAATGATGTGTTATTTATATAGCGCCTTAATCCAAAGCGCTTTACAGGGCACATATTTACATACAATATCACCCAACCGAAATTGGTATTCATTTACCGACCTCGGAAGGATGAAAGGCTGAGTTGGCCTTGCCAGGATTCAAACCTGCGACCTGCAGATCGCAGCAGTGAGCGCTCAACCTGCTGAGCTATCTTACCACTGCTTTAAAAGAGGGGCCCTCACAGAGCCTACCATACTTTCAGTAGGGTGAATCTCACTGTTTGCAAATTGAGATAAAATACCACAAGGCCAGTTTGCACATATCTACCTGTACAGGAGTCTCGACAGGAAGGAACCACGAAGGTTTGGGGCACCCTAATCCTGAAACATAAAGGAGCCTTTTAGGGCACATCACAGAATCGCACCCCAGATCAGAGCTCATCAATGAAACAGATCAATAAATCAGTTATGAAAAGCAAACACGTACTGGACCTCTCACCAGAGATTTCCTTCAACTGACAGCAGAGTAAGAGCTATGGGCTATTTTATAAAGTCTTTATTTATTTCCACCTACAATGCCTGCGCACACTTTTTTATCTTGCTTGATACATTATGTGTCCTAAGACACCTGAGTTAACCGCTGTGCAGAAAATACTGCTGGCTTCTGTGGTGAGGTTCTCAGAGTCGTCTCTGGGGAGCTGGTGTAGGACTTGCAAAAGAAACGAGCTATTTTTGCGGATAATGAGACAACTGTTTGTTTTAAAAATTGATGCCAATGTCAGTGTTGCTGGAAATACGGAAGGTGTAAAAGTGTATTGTGCTTAGAATCATTATGCTGCACCAGTAATATATATGTTTAAATATTACATATGTCTTGAGTAAGTTGGAATGTTTCTGCTATTGTTAAAGGACTTTTTTCAAGTTGTCTAAAAGAAGGTTCATGAAAACATTATTAAACACGAATATATCATTAGAATAGAGTCTACTCTCTTGGGATAACACTGTATTATGGCTTTCATTTCAGTTTGCCAACAGTGAGAGTTGGCATGTTCTTTCCAGAAATAATGTATCGTCTCTATATGCAATGAAAATCGGTCCAGGCACACATTCTCCTATCCCACGCCCCCCGGAAAGCCCCCCACTGGAAAAGGGAAACACGATCTGAATGTCTTCTTAGAAGTTAAGGGCATCCAGAAAGGGCCTTGTCATGAAGTGAGCTGACATAATTAGCATCTCGATTCCTTAGCAAGGAAGGAAGCGAAATCTGTATCTCTGCTCTAGAATTACAGTATGTTGAGTGGTTTCGCAAGGTCAATTGTCCGGGTACCTGTTCTCATTTTCTAAGCGATGGTCACAGTCAAGTCTTGAAGCAATGATGGAAGGAAATTGCGCAAATGATATCTGACGAGTGGCCTGTCACTACAGGTACGTGTGGGACCAGGGATACATTCACACGAGAAGACATACTATTTAAATGATTTGTAAAGCCATTCAGCATAGTGCTCCTTCAGCTGGCATGTCCTTTCATTAGCAAAGGAAGGACACTGAAGTGAAGTGTTTCAGTTAGGCTTCCGTAAAATTTGACAAATAAATAACAAGTATTTTACTACTTTCCCGAAACTGGTGACACATTTGTTAATAGGCAAAAAGTGAAATGTTCTGGGAAAATGTCCACAAGAATTTAGCAATGCACAAAGATATAATGGCATGCTTCTGTTGAATAAAGATTGCACATGCTAACAGCTCAGGGAGTCTTCATTTTAAGTTTAACACTCATTTTCCTGCTACAAAGTTTTCTATGACATGTGGTCTGAAGATGTTTCTAAAAAATGAATTGAAAACACATTCCTCGTATTTTCCACATTTTTGTTGTTAGAATTCTGAAAATAATAATTTTAGTCCATTATTGTTGCTCCAATTTTACCATGGGCACAACATTAAACAAACGTCATACTATTGTTACTCTAAAGGGAATACAGAAAATGTGGTTCAATTCTGTCAGTACAATGTAAACTGAGTGCATAATTATGCAAAGACATTGTTGCACTTTTAGATGTGTAGTTGTGCATGCCAAATGATTGAACTCAGGACAATCCCTGGGACCGGCAAGCATTTCTACATCAGTTCTACGTCATTTCAACTACAATGATTTAAAAGTGGACTGCTTGAACCTGACATTTTGATCAAAGTCATTACATCTTTTTTTCCCACTTTCTTATAATGGAGGTCTTTTCCCCTGTAACCGTGGCCTGCCCACAGCCTTCCTCTTTCTCTCGCACCTTTATTCACCTACCCCTTATCTCTCTAAATAGCTGTTTGGTCGTGACGATCAAATTACCTCAACCAAACGGTCCATTTTTTAAATGTTGAAGGGCAAACAACTTAGACCTTCCAAATCAAGACCAAACTATCGCGCTCCTCTGTTTTATAGTTATAGAAATATTGCCTCTCTGGTAACCTGCAGTTTTTGGTATTGATTTTCTCTAAGAGGATTGAGTCTGTGCACCCACATTTCATTGATTTATCTTATGATCCATAAAGAAAGATGTTCTCTGCAGATGTAACACAACATTCAAGCTGATCTATTTATTTGTGGAAGGTCTTGGCTGTTTTCATAAAGATGTCCCCTTGATGTTGTGTAAGGCTGAATTGTTCTTGCATTCAGGAACCACTCTAGATCTATACCCAAGCAATGGTTGTGTGATGTGGTGTGATCCTATTGAAGTGGGTTACTGTGTAACCCACAAGAAATACCAATGTATAAAGAAAAACAACTTCAGTTCCCATGCAAAGAAAAAAGCACCAACATTCCAGGCCAATTCCAGGGACCCTGATTCACCAAAATGGCAGCTGTAGCGGAGGTGCCATCACAAACCTGATGACATCACATGAATTGATGACACATGACCTTTGCCCTGGATGACATCAGTTCCTCGTTTACCCTGGTGACATCACATCAAGTGGCTTGAAGGTGTAAACAAAAGAACCTACATTTACTATTTTTAAAACGCCAAATTTTGGAAGCCCAAGGAAGAGTGCTGTTAAAGAGATTCTGCAACTTTTCTTTGATTCTTCTCATATCATTCTACAGAGCTAAGGTGGTGTCAATTTTGACCTACGGCGCTGAAACATCCCTCATGCTACCAGAAAAGACATGGCCCCTGCAGGAGGGTATTTTCTGGAAATCAGTATAGAGCCTCCCAAGATGCACCCCAATACCGATCATCAAAAGGGAATTGATGCTAACTTCACTTAAATCCACTGCCAGGTGGAATTCGATATCCTTCTCCCGAAATGTCTGTCAGTGATCCCAAAGGGAGGGTTTGAAACTTTAAAAAAGGCATTGAAGTATCTCAGGAAACGTATTCAGAAAGAATCATAAGATAATCGAAGACCTGAACGAGACACAAGAATCTCTGATTCAAAATTCATGTAGAATAAAGAAGAAACTGTATGTTAAAGATTGTATTGAAACTCTTGAGGAGTTATGCACCTGTAAAAATAGAGATGATTTGTGGTTCGCTGAGAGAAAGCTGAATGTGTTGCCAAAATACATACAAATCTTCCCAAATTGGTTCTTGCGATTTCAACACATGAGATTCCGTCAAATGGTCAAGGGGTCAAGTGGTAATCCCTGCAAGCAGACTCTGTCACAAGAAGAACACTAAGGACTCAATCAAACACTTAGTAATGAATTGCACAGCTTTGAAAACTGAAAGGGACAGTGCGATGGGTAGTATTGTCGACAAATTTGGTGCAAGCTCTGAAAATAAGTGGTGGACTATCCTAATAGAGGGAGAGAAAATAAACATCACAGTTGCCTTAAAGGATAGTTCCGGGACTTTATTTTTATTGTCCCTACGGTTCGGCCATGTGTTTTTAAGCATAAATCGGTAGATCGTAGAAAACTTTCCTATGGACCTTACCCGACTTTTCGTCCATTAACGCACTCGAAATCAGCCGCTATTTTCTGATAATCCTATCATTTCCCCCCATCGACCTGGCTCACCTGCGTTTGCGGCACTAAATCATATCCCCCGCCCCTGAAACAGACTTTATCAAAACATTCATATTCCCAGCCTCTCTCCGTGACGTGACTGTGCTGCGTAGGCAAACGCGCCCAGGTGTCTTCTACGCGACTCCACACAGAACCCGGAAACCAACACAGATCAGCTCACAACACAGCGCGCCACAATTCGGAATATGAAACTGTACTTTTAAATCAAACCGCAAGATTGTAAATTTGGTAAAGTACATTTATTTGACATCAAATGTTTAGAGAATATTCAGCGATTTGCATTTTTCTTTGCTCTCGATCCAAAATAGTTCGTCTTGAGGCAAGCAATGTTCGTGTTCAGTACACAGGGTGTTGGTTTACGATAAAATAAGCTCTTCGGTCGCACTGATAATCGCATGGCTGTTCCAACAACGAGGCACTAGGCCACCACAACGGTATGTATGATGCATCTAGCCATTAGTACCGCGTAAGGGTATACTTGTACTTGGCGATCGTCCCATAAAATGGTCAGGGTGGTAACGTTGTTCACGCGGAGAAGCAACTGGCGGTTGTAAAAGCCATCCGCCGGTGTCTGGTACTCGTGACACATACAATAATGAAGGATGTACCTGTTTTAAAAACATAAAAAATGAAATTAGTCTCACCATCAGATCTTTATTAAAATTATTCATTTTATATATTAGGTCGGGAAATTATTTCATAGCTAGGACAGTGCAACTGGGTATTATACGTCATTTCCAGTAACCCACCCCCTCTCCTCCGCCTTTTTCAGAGCCGCCTGAGCACCAGTGGACCACTTCGTCACTGATATGATATAATATGGCATTTGCAACGCGCCTATACACAAGTGTTTCAAGGCGTGGCGAGGCAGGGAGGGGGGGGAACAAGGAGAAGACAGACAACGATCCTACTAGGCCAGGCGACATTCAGATCGCGCAAGTGCAGGGGTAGTGGGAAGGTAAAAGTGCAAAGGGAAGGGGAGGGGGGAAGTGGAGTACAAGGTAAGTAGCATAAAATAATAAATACATAGGGCCAGCTGGTGGCGAGTGCAAGGTAAGTGCAGAACAAGTGCTGGGAAGGGGGGGCTGTAGGATACTGAGACAGTCCCCCAGTGCAGGGGTTGACAGGGAGGCAGTGCAGGTGGAGAGTGGAAGGGCCCAGGACCGAGGTCGCAGACAGTGGACCAGTTGTAGCAGGGGAGAGGGAGAGAGAAAGCAGAAGCAAAGAGTAAGATTTTGAGGTGCTTCCGAAAAAAGGAGATGGTTCTCCTCAAGATAGTGCGCGGTACAAAACAATATGCCACATAGAACGAACAAGTACAACTTAACCCGTCTTTAAAGCTACTGTATAGTAATTAAATTGCGGTATAAACTCATCTAAAGAGTTACTTACATTATATTTGCATTTTCCATTGTGTCTGTGCGTAGGGCAGCCCCGAAATACCACTCCTTCTATGCCGACGTTATTTCTTCTAATGAACGAACATTAAATGGCTTTCGTTTCTGAAATTATATTCATTATCGTTTCTTACGTTATTGCACCACACCCCCAAAAAGAAGTCTTTCGGGATGGTCCCGGCCTGTCAAGGTCAAATAACAATAGAACCTTATACTGAGTCGTGGGCCATTCCGGCACCCGAGCAAAAAATCAAAGCAGCTGACCTTCACTTTGAACGAGCACACATTCCTAGTTAGCTACATTCAGTGTAAGGCCATCTCACAGGACTTGAAATTTACACTCCATCTTTGCATTTTGTCTGCGTGCATTTGCAGCCCCAGCGAACCATAAATACGGAGACATTCTATATTTTTTGAAAAATGATTTATATTACTGTTTGGTTTAATTTAATGCGCAAATGAACAAGGGTGGAGAGACACATTGCATGTACACTGAGCAATCACTTTTATTTACACAATACATAGCTACACATATTCAATGGGCCTGCGACATGAGGAGACTCGAGAGAACAGACAATCAAATTACAATCATTTAAACCGTGATGTGTATTTCTCAATGAGCTCTGCTTTAGGTGGACATGGAACAGAGGCAATGTTGGGTGGCAATGCAGTTGTCCCCTGCACAGGTTCGTTCACAACTCCATGTATGTGCCTATCTAGGACATCAACAATAAGTCTCTCAATAAACTCATATTGCATATCCTCAAACACTGGTTTGATCACCCATTGTTTACTTCTTTTAGTGAAGGCCTTATTGTAGCGAAGCGTCCCTAAAGTTCCGGTCGTCCTACTTTGTTGACGGCCAACATTATGGTTATGTGCCAAGACAGCTAGAAGAGTCCGATTTATCATGCCCTCCATGCCAAAATGCAATCGTTTTGGCCTGTACTTTAGGCACATATTGTGGAACACCTCCAAATCTCGTGTGTGGCAGAATTCCGTGAGTCCCCTCAAATCTCTTGTTATAGTTTTATCAAATACAATCTTTTCAATGGCTTTGTGAGTGGGTGATGAAGGAATCAACCACTTCTTCTTCCGTGCCTCCTCTGTGGACAAATGGCCATGTTCACAATTGTGGAAATGTTGGTTTGTGGTCCAGCGGTGAACGTTGCTACAGTGTAGCATTACTGACCGCCATTTTTCCAGTAGAATTTCCAACGACCCTCCAATTGTTTTTGAGCTCCACCAAAGATGGTTGCTGATTGACTTGCACCACTGTGAAATACCTTGCATATCTTTTTTTTTACCTTCAGCCGACATTTTTTTATTGATTGTTTTTGCAAGATGCCATACGTCAAATTGGTGATTTATATTTTTGTACTCTTCTCTCATTGTCTTGGCAATTGAAACGTGTCTGTCCATGGCTATCAGGTCGATCACCATTCCCCGCGATTGTAGTTCTTGCAATGATGCTACAAAGCCAACTTTCTCCATGGCCACTGAGGATGTACTTTGTGACACCTGCACGACCACCGAACTCACAATTTTCTTACTTTCCATGTCCTGAAAGTGGTAGGTGCAGTACTTGGCTAAAAATCCTGGGCTGTCGCACTGTCCATCACCAGCTAGCCTGAACCGTTTGCCTGCGAATGTACTATCAATAGACATTTTTTCCATTCTCCAAGCTTCGCTAATGGCTGGAAATAGATAATCGGTTTGGTATTTGTAGAACTGAGTTTTCGCGATGAAATGGATTCCCACAAACTGAAAGAAATACTCTAACTTTTTAAAACTTGAACCACTAAAAAGTGCGGCCGCTGCACAAAGTAGATTGCCTGCTGGCAGTTGCCCCAGCATGGGTTGTGCAGACCATGAGAAAGGATGATATTTTGTACAGGTGGCATGTATTTTAAGGTTAGTGCCTCGAATTGCACGAGTCACATTAATCAATGGCTCCCCACATACTTCCCCACCAACCGAATGCCCACATTTCATCCTAATAATAATATCAATCAAACAACTATCGAATACAATGAATTTGGCCTCTTTCCTTATACTGTCACTCTGCATCCCAACTGGTTCGGCCTGTACCGTTGAGGACATGTCACTCACATGAAAGGTAGAATCTCTGATATCGTCTTCCGCTATGTTCAGTGATATTGATGGTGTTTCATTGTCGTCCACTTCATTCTCTTCCATTGCAACATCTGTTCCTTCTCCGGCGATGGGTGAATAAAACAATTTCTTCAACTTTCTCGCGGTCTTAGTTTTTGCGGGTGTGGATTCTGTGAATTGATCTCCGACTGCATCCGAACTACCAGGAGGACATTCACTATCAATGGCTGGTGGTGGTATAGCTCCGTTGTCAATCACTTCATATTCTTCCCCTTGGCACGATGCATCTCCAGTCTCAAGTCCCTGCCAAAAGGTTTGACAAGCAACATCTCTCGTTCGCTTCACTGTCTGTGTAGATCTAGTTCGTACACCCACTCGCAACTAGAGGACAGATTGGAAAAGGGATGTTCAGTTTAAACACAACTTACAGTATTGAACTATTAACAGTGAAAAACAACATAATATAGTGACCAGGACACTAACCTTCTTTTGCTTTCTTTTCTTTGAAACTTTCTTGCCTCGAACTTCAACATCAGGACGCTGTTGCTCCGACTCGTGTGTGCATGTCTCCACTTCCTCTTGCGCTGCAACGACTATATTTTCATGATAAGCACATCCATCACGCACTGACGCTCCATCGACTCCCTGAAACATAGAACTTTCATTAGTATGTATAATAATATTGAAAACACAAAATGTACTTGGGGACCAATACCCACGTACATCTCAATAGCAAAACACGAATGAACGCTTTGTGTAGAACATTCAAACGACAATTATTCACGCATTGTTGATCTAGTTAGATGGAACTGTCAAGATCCATACCTCGGGCTCCTCATAGACTTCCATTGATGATATTATTGAAGATGACGCTTCAGCAACTCCCTGAAACACAGTAATTGCATTAGTATGGTTTTCTATTTTGTTAAAAAGAACATAAACTTTGTGCAGGCGTTAACGGCTCATCTAAATAGACCTGCACAAATGATCAGTTGTCTAAAATAAATAATGGATATCTAAATATGATTCGATTTGCTCGATCGTTGGAAGTGTCACCACCCAGAGATCTGCATCAACTACTAGGGGTGTTGTTCTTGTAGAAGAAGCTCCGTCATCTCCCTGAAACATAGTACTTGCGTTAATAAAGAAGGAAGTATAGCGGATGTAATCACGTCATATGATTTTGCTTGATCGAACTGTCAGTATCCATACCTCGAAATGCATAAGAACATCAAGGGACGCTGTAACTGCGGTGCACACTTCTGCAAGCTGTTGCGCCGACCCGTAACTGCATGCTCCCCCTTCTTCTTGGACTAATGCTCCATCGACTCCCTGAAACATAGGACTTTCATTAGTAATGAACACAATATTGAAAAAAGAAGACACATAGGAGGGCGACGACAGAAGGACATATCAATGGCTAAAAACGAAAGAAACATTGTGTGTAACAATCACGCTACAAGAATGCAAGATCTGATGATCTCCATCGATGGAAAACGTACCTCGAGCATCTGAGTGACATCAACGGTTGTCGTCAATGCGTTGGACTCCTCAGCATCTCCCTGAAAGACAGTACTTGCATTATTTTGGATAACAATAATTATAACTGAAAACAAAGACTAGAGGACGAGTACAAGGGTGTACCATTAGGTAAAATAATTACACGATAAATTAAAACTATTGATTTACATGCCTAAAACAAGTCAGTGGCAGAATAGCTAAGTAAGATTACCCGATAGGCGCTTGAAGTGGCTGATGACTGCAATAACGACACGGATGGAGAATCTTCCGCCTTCATGTTGAGTGGATACATAAATGGGGAAATTATTGTTAGCTAATGCTACACACTACCGCAAGGCCGAGAGCTAAATACGTAAACCTGACTCACCAGTGGAGGGATGTGGACGAATAGAGTGGGAATAGCGGTTGAGAGCAATTTTCGCTTCGCTCGCGGTGTGTTCTTCTTTATTAGCAATGATGTGGAGTACATGTCTGAGCTAAAGTGCCTGCTGCAGATGAGGTATCGATCACCCCTCTTGTCCGCAAAGACTTCTAGGACTCTACTTTCAAGCTCAGACGGTGGATATCCGCAATATCGGACCCATTCTCTTATCTGATCTATTGTCTTAGGGAAAACATGCATTATAGTACCTTCAGATTTTTTATGGGTCTTCGAAGGGCAACCGCCAATGGAACAGGCAGGCATTGTGGAAAGTTCTGAAAAGTAAAGATCAACAATTCTATATGAATACCAATGTGTTAAAAAATTAAATGACACATAAAAGGTTCAATGCAAGGTTCGTTTTGGTTCTTGGAAGTATACACGTTATTCACATGCGGATAAGTATTTGAATAACTTTAAAAAAATAGAAAAATAATTTGACTAAACTCAGAACATGTGACTAGTTCCTTGCGTGTACTGTCTTGAACGAAAAGAAATTGGACGCAAAATGATTATGGTACATGGCCTTACCTTGACGAACAAACAGTTAGATGCAGGGATCAGAGTAGTTTCTTGTCGTAGAACAGGGAGCAGTTCACAGGTTGCAAACTGACGAGTTTGCTCGAAGTGGTCACGGAAGTTCACAGAGACGAAGAGCAGATAACCAGCACCTTCACGGGTTGACTAGCAAAGCGCAAAGAAGTTCTCATTAGAAATATGAAGTGGGTTATAAAGAATTCGAAACAGGGGTGTGTTTGTGAATGAATGACGTGTATATGTCGTGGCATTATGCGGTTTGCAGGGGGGCGTCCAGCGTGAGGGGGGATGCTTGGCAGGAGACACGGGGTCTGGAGGTAGACATGGGAACAACAACCCATGCTCTATAGACCACTTTGAAGTGTACATGGTCTTTGGCACCTCTTGGCCTTTATCGCTCCCTGACAGCTCCACTTGCCAGCACAAGTACCCCGGTGCGAACTGCCTTTGATAGGGTGGGGGGTGGATTGGGGCGGTGGTCGTGCAGACAAGACACAGGAAGACTTGTGAATGGAGTCACACTTATGTGGATTGCAGGGGGGCGTCCAGCGTGAGGGGGGATGCTTGGCAGGAGACACGGGGTCTGGAGGTAGACATGGGAACAACAACCCATGCTCTATAGACCACTTTGAAGTGTACATGGTCTTTGGCACCTCTTGGCCTTTATCGCTCCCTGACAGCTCCACTTGCCAGCACAAGTACCCCGGTGCGAACTGCCTTTGATAGGGCGGGGGGGTGGATTGGGGCGGTGGTCGTGCAGACAACACACAGGAAGACTTGTGAATGGAGACACACTTATGTGGATTGCAGGGGGGCGTCCAGTGTGAGGGGGGATGCTTGGCAGGAGACACAGGGTCTGGAGGTAGACATGGGAACAACAACCCATGCTCTATAGACCACTTTGAAGTGTACATGGTCTTTGGCACCTCTTGGCCTTTATCGCTCCCTGACAGCTCCACTTGCCAGCACAAGTACCCCGGTGCGAACTGCCTTTGATAGGGCGGGGGGTGGATTGGGGCGGTGGTCGTGCAGACAAGACTCGTTTGACGCAGGGCCTCACCAAGGAGAGGCCATCTAACTGCATGTAAGAGGCAGGCTGCAGGATCTAGTACATGGAAGGCAGGGGGGTGAGTTTATAAATACCTCACCCTCCCAGGAGAATATATGGGTGCAGTTCACCCTGGAGACCCTGGATGCCTAGGCAGTTAGTCAGCAGCAGGTTGGCCTGTGGTGGCAAGGCGGCACGGGCCAGAGGGGGTCATCTCTGTACCCGGTGCCCAAAAGGATGATTTATTATGATCAACCAAATTGATTATTTACCTATAACCGTGTTTTGTATCAATAAAATCCAACAGCCTTTTATTGCCAACGCTTGAACAAAGTGGTGTGGTAAGTATTTTTGGGGGAGGAGGCAAGGCCGGGAGGCTTGATGCCAACCCGCAAAATAACATATGTATGTCTGCTGCATATGGGTTCAACGGTTATGTGGATTGAAGGTGGGCGGCCAGCGTGAGGGAGGATGCTGGCCGGAGACATGTTGTGTGACAAGACAAGGCACAGGAAGACTATTCAATGGAGACACACTAGATTCATTTAAAAAATCAAAACAACCATTGTTAAAATATATGTTGGGTTTTATTTTAGATCTTAATTTCAATTGAACATAAATAATAAACATTACACATTGTAAAGTTCCGGTTGCAGCACATCCAGGGAAAATCTGCGGTATTGTCCACTGTCGCTGGGGAAATGTTGTCTAATGGCAAGTACCGCACAGGCAGGTATTACTCTCCGAACGCGGTGTCCGAGCCTCCCGTGAAGCCACCAAGTGAAGCAACGATAGGCCACCAGCCTGTACCACCTGTGAAAATGAAAGATGCAAACTGTATTAAAATGACAAAACTTTCTTATCAATGTCGATTCAGGTAAAAAATGTCATTCTCCTTTGAAAAAAATTCTATCTAGAAAATGCACAATATGGAACCAATTTACATGCATTCGAATGATATGTAGATGTAATTTTATATGTGGGAGACGACCATGAAATAGTAGTGGCATCACTGACATCAAAACCAGAGTATACTTACTCGTTACTCGGATTACGCGGACGAACAGTGCCGCGAAGTTCGTGCATAAGCACCATCATCATCCTCAACACGGTCCGTGAGAGGCAGGCTTCCCTGAACTCTGGCAGCTCGGTGATGCATTGCGGACTTGGCTCGCCTTCCGAAATGTAGGCCAAGCACCCGGAATTTTCACGGCAGCGGCAGTTCTCCTCCTCAGTTGGCATTAGCTCGCACCGATTGCACGTGCACCAGGTGGAGACGCCGTCCATGCGACATGGTCCAGGCTCTTCATCCGTTGACTGGTCCTCCCAACTGCCGTCAGAATCCCCATCGTTTTCGCGTGCTTGCCTTTCCAGTAATTCTTCCTCGGTGTACTCGGTCTCGTACATATACGGCATTATTGTAGCCATTGTGTGGTAAAGAAAGTAAAATAATTTACAGAGATGGTACAGGTGTTCACAAGGCCTAGAAGCGGCGAAGGTAGCTGACCAGAGCACAGAAACGAGTCACAGAATACTCAAAGTAACACAGAGAGAGTAATGGAATCGAAAATCTGCTGCTGTGTAAAAGAGGCGTCCTGCCATTTCCATGGCGACACTTCATTAGCTGAGGCGCAGCGATTGTTGACACGAAACGTGCTTTGGCGTTGGGAAATGGGCGGTACGCGTCTGCTGATGTCAGGCTCAGGGGCGGGGGATTTGATTTAGTGCCGCAAACGCAGGTGAGCCAGGTCGATGGGGGGAAATGATAGGATTATCAGAAAATGGTGGCTGATTTCGAGTGCGTTAATGGACGAAAAGTCAGGTAAGGTCCATAGGAAAGTTTTCTACGATCTACCGATTTATGCTTAAAAACACATGGCCGAACCATAGGGACAATAAAAAAAAAGTCCCGGAACTATCCTTTAACGAAATTTCTGATATTAATTTCTGCAAAAGTTAACCTCTCCAAATCGAATGCTGATTGAGTCTTGAGCGATCAAACCCCCCCTTTTTTTGGCAAGCCTGTATTTCTTTTTTCTTTTTTTTGTCTCCCTCTGTGAAGGGTACCTTGATTAATAAGTATTTTTATGTGTATGTGTGTATTACTCTGTATTTATATTTCTAGGAATAAAAATGGCTAAATATTTTCTATGTGGGAAACCATTTGAGCCAATAAAAATAAAATAAAAAAAACACCAAATAGGTACTAGAGCAGACAAGAATATTTCAGCTACCAATCATATTTTAACAAGGGTGCTGCCTTCAAATGCAACGGATGAAGTTATGATATGATAGGGTTAGAGCCAATCGAATCAACATAGGTCAAGGCACTGCCATAGCATTGCCCTGCGCCTTCAGCATTGGATGGCCAGTTACTTCTATATTATCCCAGTTATAGCTGCATTTCAGGTATTGTAATTTTATGGTAAGTAGAGCCCATACATCGCCACTAGCTGCAATATTACAGTATACAAATATCCAATAAATGCAAATCACCAACAATACACAGGAGCATTAATGCTTTGATTCATTATAATGATTTATTTATATAGCACTTTTGCCAAAGCACTATACATAGCACACATTTAAATACAATTATCCTTCCAACCAAAGTTAGCACTCATTTAACAACATCGGAAGAATGAAAGGCTGATTTGGTCTTGCCGGGATTCGAACCTGCAGATCACACATAGATTGCAGTAGCGAGCGCTCACTCCCCTGAGCTATCTTACAACTTTGCTATTAAAAATGCAATGCCACAACAAGAAAACATATCAAAACTGGCTGCACAATGCAGGCTAGACACGTAAAAATGGTATCATGTTTACAGTAGCTTGACGATGCACAGTAAAAATAAATGCCACACCACAGTAAGACATTCTGGGATGGGTTGAACCAGAATTCCAGTCTAACCACATAATAACACTTATCATGCTTACCTTACCATAGATGCTCAGAAAAATAGACCATCCCACATAAAGGAAAACCTAGAATGGCTGTACTCAAATGCCAGTCTAGTCAGGCAATTACACTCATAATGATTGCTTTTGTCAGAAATGCTAGTCCAACATGTCAAGCCGCAGTAAGACATTGCTAGACTAGCTGCATCAAAATGCTAGTAAAACTACATAATAACACTTTTGATGCTTACTTCATTATATATGCACAGGAAATATACCATGACACAGTGAGAAAAGGCAATAATAGCTGCAACCAAATGCCAGGCTAAACAGGTAATAGCACTTGCCAACTTACCATGCTTACTTGATTTTAGATACCCAGCATAAATGTCCTGCCACAGTAAGCAATGACTAGACTGGCTGTGTCAAAATGCCAGTTTAGCCAATAATACATATCATGTCTACTTTATCATTGATGGCCTTTATGCATTAGTGCACCCCTCTCCTGCCCCACCCTTCCCAAACATCCCTTGTCCCTCACACTCTCCTCCAACCCACAAAATCAACTCTTTGACCCAGTATTACCCCAACATCCCTTTTCTTCACCCCAGTAAATATGCATAAGGCAAGGTATTTCATAAGCAAATAATGGGATGAGGAAAAGTGGGACTAGGAGTAATAAAGCTTACTGGTAAGCAACACAGGTATTTACCACAAGCACACAAATTCACACCCCACTTGCTCATTTACACATACACTCATTCAGCATTCATTCACACAAGCACACCCAGGCACCCAAACATCATGCACTCATTCACCCACATTACATGATATAAACATGTACATTACATAACACACACACACACAAACACAAACACACACACACACACCCACAAACATACTCTTTTACATCCACATTTTTTTCCATACCTTCCAGAATCCATGTGTCCTCTTCTGAAGGCATGGCTCTGGCTCCCATGCTCCAGCGTGCACACAAGGAACCAGCTCTGGTTCCTGTAATGCAAATGGAGAGCAGAAGAGCCAGAGCCATCCATGTCCTGGGGGGAGGAGAGGCTCAGATTTCAAAATGATTTTTTTTTTTAATCACTCTGTCTTCAAAAATAAATTATTTCCATTACGGAAAATCGAAACAGAAAAACATTTATTTTAAAAGATTACCTTTTTCTTTAAATCAAAGCCCTCCCCTAGGGTTTTCAGAAACCGCGCCAGGGGTCACATAGGACCCCTTGCAACACCAAATGATGTCCCTGGCAAATTCACAGATTAGAAAATTGGAATTGTTGTCCTGAAGCTAAGGTTTGATTTGCTGCTAAGTTAGAAATACCTTGAATCCCTATGGACATACCTTGCAGGCTGAGATTCTTCAAGTTTATAGTATGTTTTAGTATTTTGTTGTTTCCTGGTGAGCTGCTGCTGCTTGCCCACCTCCAACTTGTTCATACTGGGTGATCTTTGCTAGCTCAGTTAATTTGCTGTTATTCAGTTCTGCTCCTGTCATTTTCCAGAACAAAGAATACTCAATAGCAGAGCAAGTGACTTTCCTAACAATAATGGCGGGCTCTGTGCAAAGCATTTCAATGACAATGAAAGGGATACCTTTTCACACACACCTTCAAGCACAGTTAACGCTCATGTGCAATGGACAATCATGGATGTCAACATACTGCACAAGATAACTTTGTCAATGCAATCCATGGTTGTCCAGCATTTTCACCCAAGTATAGTTTAGCTTGTGGTGTTTCTTCTCCTTTAAATGATGACTGCACATTTGTTTTGTTTTGTTCTCTGATATGTTTCAGCTTAGACGTCAGCACCGGAGCAATTACCATTCCATCTCTTGGCGTAGCGCTTTCGGGCAAGGCCGGCCTCTGTTGAACTCTTTGAATCACTCTGGAAATTCTGACATAAACATGATAAATGATTTTTCATAAAACATGCTAATTTCTGGGCATCACTGAGGAAGCTGCTGAGGTATTTATAACCTTTAAGTTGATGTTTAATTGTACTGGAACATTACTATCCAAAACCTGCTGAACCTTTGTGAAGGTTTTCTTGCGTTGGCAGAATAAGAAGTGTGAACTCGGAAGCAGCAGACAGATGGGGCGGAACTGGTATTCATCATCTTTAAATAGCTGCTGCTGTATTGGTCAACTTCCACCTTCTCCTATTTGGCTTATGTTATGAAGTCATCAAGACTGCGCAAGCCCTGTTCCATCTGGTGATTGTACAAATTTGAACTGTCACCACATTCTGGATATTAACAAGTCTATTTCTTTTTGTTTTTAATTAACAATGTATAGACATGTGCAGAAAGGGAACACAATCAAGAACCAGCTTGAAATACAGTATGGGATATCGAAAGGTGAGGAAGAGAACAGCTTCAACCCCAGCCCCTCTACCACGCACACCAACCATGCATATGACAAGACCCTCGAAACAGAAAAACTATTATAGAACCAAAGATCTACACATTAGTCAATCTAAATCTAAAACATTTACCCAGATTTTATCATAAACTTTGCTTTTGTTTCTGTTTCAGTATAATTCACTCAATGATGGATGAAGTGTACATCTCCAGAAGCTAAGCCGACTTATCTCGATAATTGTAGGACTTACATTCCGATAGGATGAGCTTCTTTGCAGTCAGTGATCCCTTAAAATGCAGGCATTTTTGTGGATTGGAAAAATCCTCAAGCAGGTACTCTTCACCTAAAATCAACATGGCAAAGTCATATTCCAAATCCACACCTAACACGCTATTCAACACATCTGCACTGTCATACCACAAGTTTTGCACCTTCTGACAATCCCAAAACATATTCTCCAAGGTGCTGGATGTAAACCTACACTCCAACCATGCATCCAAATCAGTCATTCCACACTTCTTCATCATATCCGAGGTCTGATAAATCCGGTTTAGTTGTTTACCCTCTCTCACCCGTTCCTCCAAACTAAAGGACATATAGATATTACTACCACAAATAGACGCCCGCCTTTCCTCTGTAATTTCGGAACCAAGGACATTCCTCCCAGCCTCCAGCATCCTGACATTCCCCGTCTGCTTACTTCTCAGAAGTTTGTAAACCAAAGAGGCGATATGGTCTTGCTTCGCCACCAGTACAATCGCCTCCTCCACCGGGGAATTGTTATCACCCTTACCCAATCACCCCAAAATAGAGCATAGGGACCTGTACTCCCCATTTGTGCAGTTCTGTAGATCACAGATCTCCCTTAGTTTCCTGAATGAAAGCAATCTCTCCTCCTCAAACAGACCTCCTCCTAATAACACATATGATGCTTGATTCATTATATATGCCCAGGAAATATGGCATGACAAATTTAGAAAAGGCTATACTGGCTTCACGCAAATGCCAGGCTAGACAGGTAATAACACTTGGCATGCTTACTTTATTATAGATACCGAGTAAAAATGTCTTGCCACAGTAAGAAATGACTAAACTGGCAGTACCAAAATGCCAGTATAGCCACTAATACATATCATGCCTACTTCATCATTGATGAGCTATATGTATTAGCACACCCCTCTCCTTCCCCACCCTTCCTTGTATATATTTTGTGTAATCCAAGTCCTTCAACAGGGGTCGCAAAGACAGTGCCCAGAGTCACATAGGGGTTGCCATGGGTCACAATTGTGACCCTTGGCACACACCAAATGACATTACTAGCCAATTCACAGATTAGAAGATTGGAATTGTTGTTGTGAAGCTAAGGTTTGATTAGAGTTGCGGTTGCTCAGGTTTTTTTTTCCCCACTTGTAGCTAAGTAAAAAATACCTTTGAATCCTTAGGTACATACCATGCAGACTGAGATTTTTCAATTTTACGATATGTCTTAGCATTTTGTTGCTTCCAGGTGAGCCGCTGCCGCTTGTTCACCTTCAACCTGCTCATACTTTGCTAACTTAGTTCATTTATTGTTACTCATACCTGCTCCTGTCATTTGACAGAACAAAGCATGCTCAATAGTAGAGCAAGTGACTTACTTACCAAAAATGGCGGCCCCTGTGCAAAGTATTTCAATGATATTGAAAGGGATCCCTTCTCACGCACACATTCACACACAGTTATCGCCCATTTGCAATGGACAATCATTGATGTCAACAGACTGCACAAGAGAACTTCGTCAATGCAATCCATGCTCGTCCAGCAGTTTTACCCAAGTGTAGTTTAGCTTGTGATGTTTCTTCTCCTTTAAATGACTGCACATTTGTTTTGCTCTCTGATATGTTTCAGCTTAGATGTCAGCACTCAAGCAATTATCCTTCCACCTCTTTGTGCAGAGCTTTCAGGCAAGGCCTGCCTCTGTTGAACTCTTTGAATTCACTCTGGAAATTCGGACATAAACATGATAAATGATTTTCCGTAAGACGTGCTAATTTCTGGGTAGCGCTGAAGCCGTGGAGGTATTTATAACCTTTAAGTTGAGGTTTAATTCTACTGGAACATGACTATCCAAAAACTGCTGAACCTTTGTGAAGGCTTTCTCGGCTTGGCAGAATAAGAAGTGTGAACTCGGATGCAGCAGTCAGATGGGGCGGAATTCTTATTCCTCATGTTTAAATAGCTGCTACTGTATTGGTCAACCTCCACCTTCTCCTATTTGGCTTATATTATCAAGACTGTGCAAGCCCTGTTCCATTTGGTGATTGTACAAATTTTCCACTGCTGCCACATTCTGGAGATTATTATTATTATTATTTTTTTATTAACAATTATGAACCATCTTGACAGTATAGCATATGGAAAGGGGTGGGAGGAAGCTCAAAACCCAACCCCTCTAAAACCCACCATCTGACCCCTGCATATGACCAGACCCTCGTAGCAGAAAAACAAGCATAGTACCAAAGACCTACACATTAGTCAATCCAAATCCAAATCTAAAACTTATCCAGATTTAATCAAAAACCTTTTCTGTTTCAGTAGAACTCTCTCAATGATGGATAAAGTGTACATCTCCTGAAACTAAGCCGACTTATCTGGATCCGTGGGGGTCTTCCATTGCCGTAGGATGAGCTTCTTTGCTGTCAGTGATGCCCTAAAATGCAGGCATTGTTGTGATAGGAAAAATCCTCCACCTAGAACTCTTGATCTAAAATCAATGTAGCAAAGTTGTATTCCACATCTGCACCTAACACCCTATTCAACACATTTGCAAGGTCATTCCCCAAGTTTTGCACCTTCCGACGATCCCAAAACGTATGCTCCAAAGTGCTTGACTTATACCTACACCTCAGCACGTGTCTGAATCAGTCAATCCACACTCTAATAAATGTGATTTAGTAGTTTAACCTGTTTTACCCATTCCCCCAAACTAAAGTACATATGGGTATTATTCCCACAAATAGAGGCCCATATGTCCTCTGTAATTTCGGAATCAAGGACACTCGGCCAAGCCTCTAGCAATTTGAAATTCCCTGTCTGCTTACAGCTAAGGAGTTTGTAAACCAAAGAGGACATATGCTCTTGTTTTCCCACCTGTACAATTACCACATCCACTGAGGAATTGTTATCACCCTAACCCAATAAACCCAATGCAGACCTTAGGGACCTGTACTCCCCATAAGCGCAGTTTTGAAGATCACAGATCTCCTGAGTTTCCAGAACGAAAGCAGTCTCTCCTCCTCAAACAAATCCCCAATCCATTGTATGCCTTCCACATAACAAGTGGGACAGAACAAAGTTTTGTTATTGATCCTTATGGACGGGTTAAACCACAGAGAGGCCTCTTTTTCAGTGTGAGCATCTTCTTCTAGTACCTTACAAATGTTACACCAAGATTCTCTGTAAGTGCATCCTTTCCACATCCATTGCTATTTCTAGTTGACAGCATTGCTGCCGGTTCCAATGAGCCACATATACTGGCCGTAGCCAGCGCCAAATCATTCTCCAAGAAGGACAACATATGTCGTGCAGAGAATGACAAGTGGTACCACAAAAATAAGGGGCACTCAAACCACCCCTCTCAGAGGGTAGCTGCAATTTCCATGACTTCATCCTTGGTGGCTTGAGATCCCACACAAATTCTTGGACCAACCTATCTATTTTTTTCATGGAGGGCTTAGCAGCAGGGAGGGGAATCATGCTAAGAATAAAATTAATACATGGATCAGCCATCATCTTAAACACATTTACTTTACCCTATAACAAGGGCTTTAAAGACTCCCATCTTATCAAGTCTACTGCTAGTCTATCTACTGTGGAATTCAGGGTTTCCTTCAACATCACACCCACATCTCAGGATGATAGCTCAGCGGCAACGTGCTCGCCTTCGTAGCAAAACGACACAGAGCAACACAGGTTCGGTCCCCGGTTCCACGATTAGAAACTTCTGGGTATAGCGTGTTATAAATAACCTATCATATCATATCACCCACCTCTGGCATCAACATATAGCTAAATACTGCATCCTACAAATCCAGAACACATCAGTTCAGGTTTCCAACATGCCCAAGAACAAGGCAATGCCTCAGATTTCAGCCAGTTTATTTTGTAACAGGAGAAGTTCCCAAACCTCTCTGTGTGTTTCATAAGGGCAGGCACTGAGGTCAAAATATCTTGTAAAACCTACAGATCATCAGCATACAACCATAATTTCTGCAACGTTCTGTGAAACTGAACACCCATTAGTCTGTCGTCTTCCCTGATAGCAATAAAAAGTGGCTCCAATGCTAGAACAAACAGCAGAGGGGGCAAATGGATAAATTGAATTCCACCATCACAGACTTCAAAGCCTTCCTATTCCCCTTCCTCTCTCCATGGTTTTGACCACTGTTATGGTCCAAGAAAGGGTCCAGGACCTTGTTAAAGTCTCCACCAGAAACATGTCCTGCACCCCCAAGCCCTGGAGATGATGGTCGACATTCACAAAGAACACCGAATCCCCACATGCGGGGTAATAAACAATGCAAACTGCCATGGCCGACCTGTGTATGTTCAATACGACAGACACAAATCTCCCATCCAAATCCTTATGTGTCAAGACAACCATACCTGGAAAATTCTTCCTCAATAGGATCATCACCCCTCTTGAGCAAGAGGTAAAGGATGAATAAAAAACCATCCCCACCCAGCTGTTACACATGTTCTGGGCCTCACTGTCAGGTGTTTCCTAGAACAAAGTGATGTCTGCACAAAGGTGTCTCAGGTGATATAATACTTTCTTTCTTTTTATCAGATTAATTACATCATTTACATTACACAAAATCACAAAGGAAGATAAGGAGGAGTCAACAGCTACCCCTGTTCAAGCGTGAAAAATAGGTAGGCCTAAGGAGCAGTAAGCTAGTTTGTTACAAATACTAGCTATTGGTGGTCACAATAAGGGCTAGAAGTTTGAAGAAAGCACAATTCAATTTATTCATAGGTTTAGACACACATCTAAAATCTGTAGGCTCACAAATACAAAAATTGAACCTTAAAAAACACATGTAAGCCTTAGCAGGCAACAAAGCAATACAAAATGTTTACACTCCACAATCAAATGAGGGTTAGTAGCGTAGTTCTTTGTGCAAATTCATATACTACTTTCAAAATAGTAGTATGTTATTGTTGTCGACACATAATCATGTTCGTGTTTCTGGTTCGGGATAGAGTCAGCCTTCACCGAGATCAAAATGTTAGCAGATGAAGGGTTCGAACTGTCATCAGGACGTGGTTAAATGTTGACCAAACAATGTGAATGCCTAAAGGAACAGATGACAAATTACAGAGTGTGTGTCAGAGATGAGTGACAGCACAGTAATTAGCTGTGATAGGGAGCTGCTTACAAAGTGCCTACCTTTGTAATATCAACAGTGAACTTAGGAACAGCCTGTTCGAAGTACTGGCAAGGGGGGCCCGTAGCAGTATCTACAGGAAGAGTACAACGGGGGTTACCTAGAAATTCTTATGTTGAATCATAAAGTTGGCAAAAAAATGTACCTCTGGCTGTAATTTGACCAGGTTCAGCGATGGTTGCTGGAAAAATCAAGGTACGCAAGGAAATACTGTAGTCTCTGGATGTGTAGAGAGAAGAGGAGAGAGACTTCCGGACATTCAGACATAGATATTTCTTCAGAGAAAAGCCTGAAAAAGACCCTCCAAAATCGACAGGATTAAGACCTCCTTCAACATTCACCCCCTTATCACATATGGTATGTCCAGAAATCCTTGCTTATGAAAATCTCATCCTTCTAGAGATCAATCAACTCTTTGACAAAATCATCAAATATCCCGAAATTTGAACAAAAACGAATGCCTGGCACTCAAGAACCTTGAAATAAAAACCAGCTGATAAAGGCAGAGGCATTGTCCTTTGGGCCAAGACTCTCTATGACACAGAAGTCCAAAAACATCTCACCAACATGAAGTTCTACCAACAAATCCCCAGCGATCCTACATCTAGGCTTCTCACTGAAATAGAAAGCCTGATGTGCCACGCATGGCAAGAAGGATGAATTGATGATGACGAGAAACTCTTTTTGATCAACCGCAGCCCGATCCTACCAGCCTTCTACCTTCTTCCAAAGATTCATAAAGACACAAGAACCCCACCTGGTCGACCCAGAGTAGCCGGGATAGGATCAGTTCTAGAACCTTTGTCAACTTACATTGACCATTTTCTACGTCCATTCATTGCCCAGATGCGCTCATACATACAGGACACCACGTCCACAATCAAGAAACTGGATACCATGACTGTAGACCAACAAGATCTTCGAGTTACTCTTGACATTGAATTGTTTTACACCAGCATCCCCCAACGTGAATGCATAGACGTCTGACAACATACCTCGACAGAAGAACTACCCTAGAAGCACCGACAGCTTTTTTACTTGAATGCATTCGGATTGCTCTAACAGAAAACTATTTAATTTTCGAAAAAACATTCTACCAACAGTGCCATGGTACCAGCATGGGGGCTACTTTTGCGGCAGATATAGCAAATCTCTTCATGGACTCTTTTGAAGCTAAATCTATTTTTGACATCAATAACCCTTTTAAAACGCAGATAGGAGTTTGGATTTGTTACATCGACGATGTTTTGATGACATGGAAAGAAAATTAAATACAACTGCAAGAATTCTTCACCTGGCTCAACACACAAGACTCCTGCATCAAGTTTACTATACAGTCCGATAAATTATCCATCCCTTTCCTTGACTTAACCATCTATAAAACAACTTCAAACACTCTGGCCACCACTTTATACCGCAAGCCCACCGCAAAGAACACACTTCTGGAATTTCACAGCGTCCATCCAGTGGCTTTAAAAGAAAACGTACCCTTCCGCCAATTTCTTTGCCTCAGGCGGAACTGCACAACATGAGAAGACTACGACACAACCAGTCGAGACCTGTCGATCAGACTGAAAGAAAGAGGGTACCCAGGACACATCATCCGCAGAGCCAAAAAAAGAGCAAAACACAGAAGTAGAGAGTCATGCCTTTCTCCCACTCCACGCGAAGTCTGTAAAGATAAGATTACCTGCGTCACTACTTTCACTCCTCTGAGCAATCTGAACAAGAAAAGGATCATACGACACTGGAATATCCTTCACACTGAATCCTTCAAACCAATAAAACCTTGTTTTGCCTTCAAACGTAGTAGAAATCTGAAAGATCGCCTAGTCAACACCTACATTGAACCCTCTGTACTACCTGACCGACAACTCACTCTGTGGAATCTACCACCTGTTAAAGGCCATTACAAATGCGGTTCCTGCCCAGTATGTTGCCTGACTAAAGACATGAAATCATCGATTTAAATGGAAAAACTTGGAACTTTAACACCTTCACTAATTGCAAAAGCAAATGGACGGTGTATGCTATCCAGTGCCCATGCAAGTTACTATACATAGGAAAAAGCAAAAGAGAAATCAGACAACGCATATGCGAGCATCGTTTGTGCATCAAAAATGGCATACCAGAAAAGCTAATGGTAGCACATTTTCAAGAGAAGAATCATAACCACAACAATATGTTCTGGTTCATTCTCCAAACAAGTAAGAATCCATTCAGAGGTGGCGATAGAGACCTATCACTCCACAAATTGGAACAACAATTGATTTTTTGTCTTAATTCAGTGAAACAAGGTTTGAACATAGCGATTGAATGGAACCCCTTCTTCAGATAAACCCTAAAATCCATTAATTCCTTAAGGCTAATCATAACAGTGATTGGTTAACTTCTCAACCTCAGTTTGTTACTTCTGTGTTGGTTCTTTCATGGGTTTTTTCATATGCCACTTTTTTCATATGCCACATCAAACAATGCACGCTCTACTTCATGGACCTACAATGTTATTATGTGCCATTTCTTAAGCAGTCTTCATGTAAAAGTTCTCTCAAGATCTGAGACATCAATTTAGCTTTAGCGTCTTTATGACTTCTTGCCATGACATATTTTGACAACATGTAATCCTACTATGTATTCCATATTTTCCCTACAATGCTTTCTAACAAACAACTTCACCTGACATACCTTGTTCACCTTGCCTTTCTAAAACAGCAATTGTGAGCACCCTGAATCTGTGACAAGTTATTTTTGTATAATAATTTTATTTGGCATAATAACAAATATGCTTTGTATAGTAACAATGTGTTCTCACGTTTTTTTTTGCATTTTGCATACTAGCCCTTTCTTGCAAACTATCAGCCTTTTCTGTATACAATAGCCTTTCTATGAACAAACCAATTCTTAATTGCTATCCCTGCCTAATAACGCACTGATTCATCTCTGTGAATCCATCGATCACCCACGTGGTCTTTTCCATAACATTTGTGTGATCACCCCTTTTGTACACTGCTCCTGTGCTGTACAATACATGCCCTCTTTCATTAAGGTGAGTCTAGGCTCTGCCCCACATGCACTATGCCTGTTTGGCACCAGCACACGTCTGCCAGTTCTCACTGCGCATTCTTGTTAATCTTTTGTGGCAGTGTCTGAGCCACGACATCTGCCACGCATGCGTCAAGCTCACCCGCACATGTGTGTTTGCCTGGCTGGCGTTAGCACACGTCCGCCAACTCACACTACACATGCGCGATAATCCATTGGGTTAGTGTCTGAGCCACGACATCCGCCACGCATGCGTTGAGCTCGCCGCCAGTACCATTTAGCTGGTACACAGCTCGAATCTTTCACTGCACAGCTCCTGACACCAGGCAAATAACCTTTTCGAAGTAGATCCTCACTACCAGGTAAGCTTGACAAGACTCCTGTCCTTGACCTCTTTTTAAGACCACGGACGCTTATATTATATTATAATATTATTTCTCAGTCACTGTGCAATTGGAACCTTTCTCACAGCGTTTGCTCGCATTGCCAACTCCTTGCACTCCTAAACCCATATTTGTAATGAACCTCACATTGCGCGCATTGGTTACATTTAGCAAATCAGTGCTTCAAATTGCACAGCGCACGTACGCGCTTCACATTTGCAAACCACCCAGTGCCTTTCACAGCGTTTTCTCTCATTACCAACTCTTGGCACTTCGGAACCCAGAATTGCAATAACTTCACATTGCGCCCCTGCACATCAGTCACATGGACCACTTGAGTGCTTCAAATTTCACAGCGCATTTACGCGCTTCACAACCGCTGACCCACCAGTGCCTCATCACGCACCTTGCACTCCCATAATCTAGAGGTGCACATATCGCACTTTGCGCTCCCGCGCATCAGTCATACTTTAGTGCTTAAATTGAACAACGCACATATGCGTTTCACTATCACAGACAATCTAGTGCTTTACTACGCACACTGCACCTACCTGCTTGGCCCACATCAATACCAGGCCCTATGTAGCAGCCAACTATAGTCAGCAGTCTTCAGTTACTGATCACACGGTGCCCTGGGCTTTATTATTAAATAGCAGCACCATATTTTTGGTAAGCATGTGCTTATCAGAGATGAGTGTTCCAAAGTCTCTCTCCTCTTCTCTCTATATATCCAGAGACTACGGTATTTCCTTGCCTACCGTGATTTTTCCAGCAACCATCACTGGTCCTGGTCAAATTACAGCCAGAGGTACGTTTTCTTGCCAACTAACCCCTTCACATTATGATTCAACATAAGAATTTCTAGGTAACCCCTTGGTACTCTTTCCTGTAGATACTGCTAAGGACCCCCCTTGCCAGTACTTTGAACAGGCTGTTCCTAATAACCTCAAGTTCACCGTTGATATTACAAAGGTAGGCCCTTTGTAAGCAGCTCCCTATCACAGCTAATTACTGTGCAGTCACTCATCTCTGACACACACTCTGTAATTCGTCATCTGTTCCTTTAGGCGTTCACATTGTTTGGTCAACATTTAACCACGTCTTGATGACAGTTTGGACCATTCATCTGCTAACATTTAGATCTCGGTGAAGGCTGACCCTATCCCGAACCAGAAACACAAACATGATTATGTGTCGACAACAATAAGATACTACTTTGAAAGTAGTACATGAATTCGCACAAAAAACTATGCTACTAACCCTCACTTGATTGTGAAGTGTAAACATTTTGTATTGCTTTGTTGCCCACTAGGGCTTACATGTGTTTTTTAAGGTTCAATTTTTTGTATTTGTGAACCTACAGATTTTAGATGTGTGTCTAAACCTATGAATACATTTAATTGTGTTTTCTTCAAACTTCTATCCCTTATTGTGACCACCAATAGCTAGTATTTGTAACAAACTAGCTCACTGCTCCTTAGGACTACCTATTTTGCACGCTTGAACAGGGGTAGCGTTTGACTCTTCCTTATCTTCCTTTGTGTAATTTGCCTTTTCGAGTCAAGCCCCCTTAGACAAAAAACAAGGCCCCTTATGTTGCCCTATCTTGACCTCATTACACAAGCTCACCATTAGTGCATCACCCATGGGTGAAGAGCCACTTATACTGACACTGCCCTCCCCACTGAGACGTAGGAACAACTGCAAACTGGGAGAGAAAGGAGAAAATGAAAAAGAAGCAGAAACAGAAACAATTCAATACAAAAATGCCCGCAAATAAAACCAGTGCTAAGACCAACTGGCACCACAGCAAACGTTTGTCTTCAGTTAAAAAATAAAAAGCAAGGAGCGAAAATTAGCCCCCTTGTATCCGTAACATTGAAACATTATACAGAAAATGATCCCACACCACCATCTAGCAATCAACAACCAAGCATACAAACAGGACATCCAAAATGCATGCTCATGAGCCACTCCATCCACTTCACTGGAGATGTACACATCAACCACCAATACATGCCACGTTAACATTGTAGCAAACCAACCAACCAAAACAGATAACCCCATCGATGTTAGACCAGTCCTCTCCACCGGGGCTAAGAAAAGTAATCTGGGAAGATGGGGAACATGACATTAATAAATACCCCATGCCCAGGCAATGGCAATACCAGTTAAGTGATATACCCATGCAAAAACATGGGATTAGGATCTGGTTCTGGCAGAAATCACAGGACGTTAAGCAGGGTACAATGCAAATGCCAAGGGGGGGGGGTACTGTCAGAACTGTCATTAAAGCTGTAATAACTATACATTCGCCTCCATCGTATGTATGCACATCCAGTACTGCCTACATCATGAAAGAGATGTCGCCATGACCCGGCTCCCCGAAGTACACTAGTAGCAGATCCCAGCATGTCAGACTGGCCTAAGTCCACTCACCGCACTCATGAGTAGCAGGAAACTAAATCTCTTCCCGACTGCCAGCGTGACCTTATGTTTTACAGGAAGGGACCTAATAACAACCCACACCAACCACTAACCTCTGAGCATACTAGGAAGTCTTGAATGGTGATGATGGATGATTGAATGGTCTCTTGCGCATAGGAAGTACAGAAACAACAAAAGTAAGAAACCGTTTAACTGTCAATGTGATCAGCAGGATTTTGCCTCAATAAAGTTAATGCCAACATGAAATAATAATCACAATAACAGCTAAAAACCGTGAGATAGTGAGCAAATCCATAGATGCCATTACCGGCCTGTATTTCCCCAAAGCTGCTGACTCCAATAAAGTTTGTCTGGTTAATCACCCAAAAATAGCTGAGAGTTATGGTGCAACAACCAACATATGTAGGTATTCCCACATGTGGACATCTGAATCTTAAACTGCTGAGGGAACTATGTCCTTAATTCAGTTCAGGGCTTGCTTCGGTTATTCCATGGATCTGACTCCATTGGGCAGGAAAACACTGAGGATGGCTGGTTCTCTCATGCCAGTTTCTTGGCTTCATCAAAGGCGTTCCTCATGATTACCACCTCTTTTGAGAAATTAAGGAATAAGGCCAGGGGTATCCCCCCTTGTATGTCGAACGGCCCCCTATGCCTAGCAGCTTTCAGTATCTTCTCCATGGTGCACATCCTGGTGAATACCACCAGAATTTGTCTGGGCTTTGCAAGAGCGAATTTCCAGACTCTATACATCTAGTCAACATCTGTAGCATGCAATGTCTCTGGCCCATAAACATACAGCAAGCGATTAACAACATAAGTCTCCAGAGACCTATCATGCTCCTCTCTTTCTTTAAGGCCTACCTGCCGTAAATTGTGAGATCTGGTTTTTGTCTTGTAGATTTCCCAGCTCCAGCTTCATGTTGTTGATGGCACGCTAACTGCCCAAAATCGCATTGACCATACCCCTTGTCTCCTGGTCAACCTTATCATCTCTGCCCTGAAAAGTAGATACCTTAAGAGAGGGGTGTGCAAATGAATACTTAATTTCTCCAACATCCTGTGCAAATGTCAACAGAAGATCATAGATGTATTTTCCTCCTGAAGGTCTCAATTTTCTCTTTTGATTTGTTGGGGTAGGGCTATCTGCCACATCAATCATCTACCTATTTGTGCTCGTATTTGGATATTAATATCTGTAAAGTATCTGTTAAGAAGAGGGCAGGAGCTCCTGGCTTAACCTGCTGCCCGATCAGCCCACATTCCAGAATCTAAACTTTTGTATGCGTCTATCTCGATGTCAAATGATCTGCTTGTGGGATATTCTGGGCAGGATGATATCTATGCCTAGGCGTTATGTGGCTCCTTAGGACACAACCAGGTGTAGAGTGCCAGAATGGTCCTACAAGAAACCAGTTCCCTTGCAAGAGAACGGGTGTGTCAAAATGGCACTTCAACCAAGGCGCCATCAAACTTTGCACTATCGCTGTTTGTGGGATGTGCTTATGGAGAGAAACACCTTATCTTGCAATTGACAGCTTTTTATGTTGCATTGAGCACATATGATATGCATCAAAGTGATATACAGGAGAAGGAATAGCACCTTCATGTGTTTTTTTCTCCTGTTCATAGCAGAAAGGTAGCTCCTTGAGTACTCACTTCTGAGCTCTGTGTGTAACATGCAGTCACATATTCATTGCCAAGCAGGGTCAACTCAGCCCTTTATCCTTCAAAGGGAAATAATATAAGTACTGTTACATTGGGTGAAAATGATGCTTTATTAAAGCATGAAGTGATATGTCAAAATGTATTATTAGAGTTTATGCACTAATTGCAACAACCTCACCATAACTCAGAGGGATTTAAATGCCATTTGTAATATTGACAATTCTAAATGCTCCAAAATGCCTGGTTGGTTAACTGCTTGATGAACTGCCTCTTAATCCCTCATGTCTGCTGGCATTGACAACCTGACAAGAATGATAATCCAGAAAGCAAATATTGAAAGACCCTTAAGCCACACATTCCCCATCTATGCTCCAAGACTCTGGAACAATCTCCCCTTCTCACTAAGACTCTCATTTTCTGTCCTACAATTTAGAAAAGGGTTAGAAGACCTGTTCCTGCAATGACTGCCCTCCATTGCAGCTCTGTTAGCAGCCTCCCACCAAAGTTACCTGTAACCGACTGCACCCAGCATTCCATGACGTGTTGCCCTCAAGATCGAAACAGTTCAGTGCAATTCTTTTTTTACTGGTCCAAGGACCTTATATTAACTGCTCTGTAAAATTGTCCTTGAAATCCATATTTAAAGAGATGAATCATTTGAAAATAAAGTTACATCGGCCAAATTGGTACTTTTATGATTTTATGCCAAACTGCACTTCACTATATTTTGCTCTCTGATTATCATATTAAGATATGGGAAAGAGTCAATTTTGATCTACCAAAAATAAGCAAATGGAAGACGAAATATTTGAATGTTGCTTATTTGCAGAAACTAGTCTTTCTTAACATGGCAAATGTTACCTATTTTGAGAAAAGGTTCTTCTCTGTTTTGTGTATAATAATAATTTGATGATTTATATAGCACTTAAGGTAAATCCACTTTTAAGCTCTGTAATCATTTGTGTAACTATTTGCACCATATGCTACTCAACATATTGAAATAAGGAGGGTGTAGGGCTGTGCTGGCCTGACTGCCACTACAAACCCATGTAATGGGGCAGATGCAAGTATCACCTACTGCCACTACTCAAGTACCAATTCCTGTCCATGCTCCGCACCATTAATGTACAGCTGAGAAAAGATACCAGCTGAGGAAGCCCTAATGCCCTGTGAATCTAGGAGTGAGAGCCGAGACAAACTAAGGAAGATTCCAAGAAACAATGCTTTAAACAGTCAATGTACATGCCTCTGCCATAAAGAATTAGGTTGTGTGACACTAGTAGGGATTACAGTTAGATAGCAGAAAGCAGAACGTGTGTGCTGTATATAACATAGAAAGGAGGAGGATTCAAGTAAGATGCAGCATACATGGGCAGGGAAACCAACGTATGGCAGATGCACAAGGTGAAGGTAACATTAATAGTAACAAATAGAGGTTGCCAATATGGAGACGAGAAGAGCAGAAGTGAAGCCATTTTCCTAACACACAGGCCATAGCAGGCCTAGGAGCTAGCAAGGCCTCAGACAAGATGCTGAATTCATAAAAGCATATTTATTTTAGAAGCTTTGAAGCTGCCCAGACAGTCGGTCATAGCAAGCGCCAAGGTCAGATACACAGAAGGGAGTCATGGATGTGCAGAACGCAGGGACTAGATAACAGTTCCCAGGATAAGAAGCAATAGCCTCCCAAATTAATTAAGTTACAATTAGAGCACAAACAGCAATTGATGTCCAGATGCATGAGATCAGTATGCCAGAGACTCTATAGTGGATAGACAAAGTGTGTTTCCAGTGGTCACAAAGAGTACAACATGCATGTTAGCATCAGCTAATAGCTTAGTAGATAAGACATTACTATTCATTATGAGTCAAAATACAGATAAGACACCTGCTGAAACTCCTTAGCACACACGCGAACGTGAGATGATACACAAGGCCAAATACAAAGGAACAGATAGGACACATGGCCTGGGAATGATGGGGAGTACTTTTAATTGCAATTAGTGCAGACCATGGACTTCTCTCTCCTCCTACCATATGTGTCCCTCATATTTTGACGTCTTGCTAAAGTGTGCAAGGTTGGAATGTAAAGTGCCAACCAATAGAAATCCCTCTTGCCACACCGTCCATGATAAAGAACTCCAGCCAATTAATGGTCGATGTAATGATGTAGTGAAACTTTTACCTATGATGTGTTGGGCTCAGGAGGATCCATGAGAGATGTATAAGCCAATGAGGAAATGAACACGTATGCATTCTGTATACATTTTAAGAGATTAACTAGTCCTTATCACTTACACAATTTGTAGTTTATATCGTATTATGAGTCATTGCTTACGTATTTTTCCCCTCAAACTCATTCTAATGTTGAGAGATGCTTGTATGCTGTGCCAGCCAAGATTCTGTGTTTTGAATAAAGCTGGGATTTGGCATGCATTTTGAGTACTCCATTCTTCAGTATTGATTTTATTAAGTTTGGTAAATCGGGGCCCGTCTCTTCACCTATGTCACACAGCATTATCCTGATCCCAAGTCAAGCAGGTTGCACTTGAGCTATTTGCCAGTGGACATTGGTTGCCCAATCTGTTGATTAGCTGTTAAATGAACTGCACAGAAGTCATTATTATGATGAGATAGCAACATATGGCTTGATACTCTGGGGATGCCTGTTTATACTTTGCAGCATTTTAGTTTTAAACATTGCCCTTCCTATCCAGCCTATTCAATCCCTTTCCACGATATCATGTGCATTGACTACTCTCTGTATAATAACTTCCACTGCGTACGTCATCCCTTTCTGTGTACAGTGCACCACTACTCATCAAGGCCAAATTCACACTTTGAAAACTATCTACATAAAGGAATTGAAGACGGAAAGAGCTTTGCCATAATTTTTCAGGGGGGTGGGACTGCACCTTCTATGCATGGGTCCAGAACTAGTCCCCGTATATTATGATTAATGATGTTTCTTTTTGTTGGAGCTCGACCACTATGGGGACAAGGTTTGAGCTTTTATAGTTTATATGTATAGCTTTGTAAAAAACAGATTTAACTGTTCCCCAAATGAATGGTGCTCATATTATTGATTAGATGCGGATGAAAGGCAAAAAGGACCGTGGTAGAATTCGAACCGTACATGAGGATTCCACATACATCTCTTACAATCTGCATTAGTGTGACTCTGAAGCCATGGGATTTGGCCCTCCTAGTTTTTATTTTTATTTATTTAAATGTATAGAGCACACTGCAGCCCGTTGAGCATCGAGGCGCTGTGAAAGGACATGGATGAAGGCTTGATTCAGGGTTACAACAATGCGGCCCAACAAAAGTACTTAATGCACAGTGATCAATTACATAGTGATCAGTTACAGTTAAAGTTACAAGGAAGCATACAGTGTGAGGGGCATCTTACGACTGTGCAAAGGGAAGACATGTCATACAAAGAGCCTAGTCTTGATAGCTTTCCTGAAGTCTGTGGGAGTGCCAATCAGACAGAGTTCCGGTGGGAGAGAGTTCCAGAAGGTAGCAGCCATGTTAGGGAAGCTCGTGCCACCCGCCCGCACTCTATGTGTGATGGGCGCAGTTATTCTGTTGGCGTAGGCTGCTCTTGATGGTCTGGAAGTGTTGTGTGGGACAATTATGTGGGCTAGGTAAGGTGGTGCCAGCCCGTGAAGGCATTTGTGCATCAAGGCCAGTGTTTTGAAGACAATCCTTTCCTTGACTGGAAGCCAGTGGACCTTTCTCCTCATTTCCGAAATGTGATCTTTTCTTAATTTGCCCGTAGCGGCTCTAAGGGCATTATTTTGGGCAAGTTGGAGTTTGGCCACGTTTTTGTGAGAGGTCCCTACAAAGAGCACATTGCAGTAGTCAATCCTAGAGCCAATGATCAACCTAGCAATGGTGAGGCAGTTCTCTTGGGTGAGGAAGGGTCTGGCTGCATTAAGAATTATGGAATGGTACGCTGAGGCAGATGCAACAGCATTGAGCTGCCTATTCATGGTTAGGTCAGGTTTTATGTACACACCCAAAGTCTTGATTACTTGGGAGACAGCAATAGGGATTTTGTCAACAGTAAATGAAGAGTATTGCTTGCCCAGTTTACCCAAGGTGCATGAGGATCCGATTACAGAAGTTTGGACTTCTCACTATTGAGACATAGCCAGTTCTCTGCCATCCAGGATTAGATTGTAGAGTAGATGGAATTGAGGGTGTCAAGGTCGGCCAGATAGTCACCTGAGAGGGGGATCAACACCTGGGTATCATCTGCATAGTTTGTATATGAGATGCCCAGTGAGTCCTAGATTTTGAATAGCGGCCTTGTAAAAAGGTTGTAAAGTGTGGGAGCAATGCAAGAGCCCTGCGGGACCCCGCATTTGATAAGACTCGGGTTGGCACAAGAGGATTCAGAGAAAACCTTCATGACTCTGTCCTGTAGGAAGGAGGTTATCCAGGTACAGGCCCTCTGGGAGAAATTGGCTGCAGTGGAGAGGTGGTGACATAGGGTCTGGTGATCCACCAGATCGAAAGCAGCAGATAGGCCCAGTAAGGGAGGGAGCATGGGTTTGCCAATGTCTCTGAGATCGTCTATTTGATTTTTTAAGTCAAGAAGGGCAGTTTCCCTGCCATACCTGGGTTGGAAGCTGGATTGCCGTAAACCAAGGAGGTGGTTGTCCTCGATGAATTCTTGGACTTGCAGATAGGTTGCTTCGTCCAGAATTCTTTGTAGGAACGGCTCAGTGGTGATAGGCCTGTGATTCCCTGGGACAAATGGGTCGAGGGGCGGTTTTTTCAAGAGCGGGCAGACCTCTGCTTCTTTGAGTGACGTAGGGACAAGGCCTGCTGGATGGAGGAGTTGATAAAAGCCGTGATGAATGGGGTAAGGGACGGTGCACAGTCTTTAATGACCTGAGCAGGACAGGCAACGCCTTTACAGTTAGATGCTTTGATGGATGTGAGGAGAGCATTGACCTCAGATTCACTCATATCCCTAAAGTTAAACACTGGGGTAGGGTTCTCTGGGATAGTTGAAAGTGCCGTGTCGAGAGGTTTGGAAAGTAAGTCATAAAGGGCTTTTTGGTGGTTTAGGATTTTGGTGTGCAATGTTTCAACTTTGCCAACATGGCTGTTTGAATCTTACTGCACCATGTTGTATCTTTTAGCATGGTGGGTGGAGGGGGTGCCGGAGACTCAAGCTCCCTGAAAATGGAGAAGATTTCTTTCGTCACTGATTTTGCATTTGCAATTCTGGTATTAAAGGAGGCCGCCTTGGCCTGAATGACGGAAGTTTTGTAGTTTTTTTTTTTAATGGCTTTGAAGGCTGCTTTGGAAGCATCAGTGAGGTGGCGCTGCCCTCTTTTTGGCATGAAGTTCCATTAGTTCTTTGCTGAAACAAAATACATGCTGAATATGAAAATGTTCACGCTAGTAATGCAGGCAAACCACAGCCTACTTTACTCACTGACACAGTATCACAGCCACTGCTGCAATCTGTGTGTGATCTGCAGATTGCAGGCTCCAGTCAGGGCCAGACCAATTCAGCCTTTCATCCTTCTGAGGTCAATAAATAAGTACCAGCTTTGGTTGGGTGATATTGTATGTAAATATGTTCTAGGCAAAGTGCTTTGGTGAAAACCCTTTATCAATATCATATCATTAGGATTCAAATATAGTCAAATTAAGCTTGAAAAATAAAATGAGCTACATAAGTATTAGCTTTGCTAACAAATGTCATTATCCACTGCTGCAGTTTACATTAAATAAATACAGAACTACAATGACCAGAATGCAATATTATATGATCTGAAAGTTAACACCTGCTGATAATTTCTCAACAGGCTTGGGATAGGTTGTGATCCTGCCTAAAGGTTTGCACTACTTTCGAGACATGGGGCCTCATTGCGAGGTTGGAGGCAGCCCTGGAGCTTTTAGCTCCAGGGCTGCCTCCAAAACCCTTCCGACTCCTCCCTGGTGAATGGAGCAATTAACGGTCCATTCCGAGGTCAGAGAGACCAGTAATTCCCCATTCACCAGGGCCATTCCCCATTCCCATTTGAGCCCCCTAGGGCTCAATGGGAATGGTGAAGGCGCTAATAATGGTACCGCAAATGTTGGTACCGTTATTAGCTCTAGGGTCCCTTTGCGGGTCCCGTCCTCAACGCCTGCAAAAAGCAGGCGTTAAGGAAGGACCCGCAAAGGGAACTCGTAGTAGGGAGGTAATGAGGACCATGGACACGCCAACGAGTGGTAGTCACTTGCTGCTGTTCTGTATAATGTGCATAACGTTTTAAGTTCCACAACCAGGGTAAACCCACATTTTGTGTGCCACACATTTGCAACCCCATCCTCTATCAAGAACACGTCTGAACGAACTCATCCATGTCCTATAATTGGAATTGGTTCTAAATACTGGATGTTATTTGTCGGGATGAGAGGTTTGATAGTAGTAGGAATGGGAATATTTAGTTGTGTAGCGATTGGCATCATTATTACTTTCAGCCACGAATACAGTATTGTGTGAGTATCTACTAATCTCTTTCAATTATTTTAAATCTACACACAACCATGTTTACACTGTCCCTACCACAAGAGAGCACATGATGGGTCTTTTCTTTGCATTGAGCACAGTGCAAGCATTGTGAGATTCGGAATAATGAGCCATTTCGTTGAAACGCCACACTCTTGCAGCCAGAACATTAGGTTGGACCCTGGGTCATTGAGGGGGGACTTGCCCTTCATGCCACACTCCATCTACGCCCATGTGTTTCGCACATGCAGGTTTGCCCTGTCAATACATGTGTGTTCGTTTTGTTTGCTGGTCTTGTGGAGAGCACTTCTCAGAGTGTATCCCTTACTCAGAAAGCATGTGCTCTTGCAGGTTCTCCCATTGTGGCATCGTCCCTTATATCACGTCTTATGCCTTAGGGCCCTTTTCGGCACTCAATAAATAAATCAGGACATCATACACAGGATAATTCTCAAAGCAGACAGGAATCTGTTCAGACACGATGGGACTGATTCACAGAACCATTTTACAATGGCACAATCCCATTGGAAAACACTTTATAAATCAGGCCGGGTGCCTGGAATAGAAACGCTCATGAGAAGCACTTGCAGCCCTGCCCTCTTTCAGCACTTAGGTCCCCTTTGTGAATTTTTGTCGCATTTTGTGGCCTCCAAATTCTGTGAATTGACACGGTTAGCGATGCATTCTCCAATTGTCGGTTGTGCGCTCAGTGTGCGCATTCATTTGGGGTGTTAAATGGTCATTTCGAGCCATGCATTTAGCAGACCACATCCTTGAGAACCTTAGCTGTTTTCCAATTCATTTCCATGAATGTTTAACTGGTTCATGAATACAACGCAGACTTGTGTTAGTGCATACCAGATCTGCAGACTTTATAACAAAAGCTGCACTTTTTAAGAATACATCTGCATTTTCTCTTGCCTGCCTCAAGGGTTCACATTTTCTATATATGTGTTTCAAAGACATCTGGAATTGGAATAGAATTTTCAAATAGTCTGCTCAGGATGGACTCATCATAACCATAATACTCAGATTGCTATATATATTGCAGTGGGCGTTTTATTTTGAATTTTAAACTCTCTCTGGGATGCAAGCTTGCATGTCAGAATGCCGAAAGTGCACTAATATCTAATAATGCACCTTTAAAGTACCTGCTGGGCAACCACAATGTCTCAATTTCAAGTGGAAAACATTCTCATCATGTTACGTCTTTACGTTTCTCCTTTTATTTCTTCCTTCAAATGATTCCTTCATAATTGCAAATGGTTTCATTAAGCTGGATCCTTGGTTAGTAGAGCAGGATCACATTTGTTTCACATATATTTGAGTTTCCACTGTATTAGAATATTCATGATATGGCCATTTTTGGTAAATGTACAGGATTTGAAATAAGGATTTGTTGCGAAGGAGCTTAAAGCAGCCTCTTGATCTCTGGCATCACCCAGTAAACAGGAACTACCTCTCTAGAACAAGGAGCTAGGGCCTAATGAGTTTCAAATCTAACTTCTAGTTGTGAGGCAAACCTTAATTGTGTGTTAATTATATATGACCCATTATAATTTAAATGCCTTCTGGATGCCTTGTGGATGTCCTACAGCTTCTTTGGACACATTTCCAAACATCCACAGTTGATGTCCCATAGGTTTGTTTGTATGGCACCAGATGGCCTGGGTTAGCCAAAAAGAGCTCTCAGTAGGTTATTGTGTGAAGCAAACTTTTTTTCAGTTGAACTTTAGCGGTGCAATACGTTTATGTCTTTCAGAAAAGTTAGTTAAGATACCAATTGTTCATGCTTCTGGCACACCTTTCTCCACAGTTACAATAGATGCCATGCACCATTGAGCTAGCAGTATCATGCATAGACCTTGCGCTATAGCATTGCACGTGCACCTGAAGATAACGCAGACATGCCATTGTAGGTGCGTTGTCTGTACCGAGGGCACTTACTCCGAGCCATGGTTTTTAGATAAATGGTGCCTGAGCACTCTTTCTGGAATAGTCTGTAGGCCACTGTTGGCCGTAGTAGTGGCACTGTGCGTCCATCCACTCTGTCTAACAGTATAGGCATGCTTTTTTAAATAAAATACGTTTTATGTTGCATATAATTTCAGAACAAAATTAAAAAAAAATGTCAACTGAGCTTGATTTACAATGCGTTTTTCAATGTGATGTTCCCCATTGAATACGCTTTTGTAAATCAGGCCCAATTGTGTTTACATCTCAGATCGACAAATGAAAAGTTCTTTTGTGTTTATTTCTTCTTTTAGTATTTTAAATGAATCAAGTCAAAGCACTGCCTGAACAGCACATAACACCAGGGGATACCGAATGTACATGCTCAGCCTACATTGACAGGCAAAACATACTTTGCTTCAAGGTAGAGGCTGCATATTATTGCCTGTTCCTATGCGTTATCGTTTGCATCAGCGTGTAAACAGAGTAACATTTTGCACGGGTTGTAAATACTATGCCACTGTAAGCACATTAAAGCCACATGAATAAGTCAAGGGTTGTGTTTTAATTTGAAGGGTTGTATATTAATTTGATTAGTATGTGTTCCTTTTTAGATTTTAAGGATAGGTTGAGCTGACACTTTCAATGTTCCCAGATTTTATACCCAAAATAGGTAAAAGTGGTTCACTGTAAGGATATTTGGCGTGTTACAGCACAGAGTACAGCACTACTGCACAGGTAGCAATTTTTTTTTGATGCAGTACCACCACATGGGTGTGGTGCATTGCTATATGTGTTGCCAGATTAACATGGACATATAAGTAAAGACAGGCTATTCAGTCAAAAACGATTTTAACATATAAGATGCAAATCTATTTTTACAGTTAAAAGCACACGTGCACATTCAAAAATGCACACTATTTTTCACCTGAAATGCCTATGGTGCAAGAGACACATTTGAAAATTAATAACTAACCTTATTAATAACTAACCTGACTAATAAAACTGCATTTAACATAACCCACTAATAAAAATGTGTCTCCACTGCAGAATTAGGCCTACCCTGAAAGTGAAATTTTAAACGCACATTCATTTTTTTTCTTTTTCTCTGCTGCTCTGTCCACATAACTACAGAAGCAAAGGGCTCGAAGGAACAGGAAATCAGTTGGTTACAAATGGTTACTGTAGAAATGAGCCATTGTGTAGTGAGGGAGGAGATGGCATGATTGATTCTGATTGGAGCAGCGTCATAGCAAGTATCATGCTAGAGGCAGTGATTAGAGTTTTGCTGGGGGAGCTTGAGGAGAGGGGGAGTACAATCAAGATTTGGCAGAGCTGGGAGAAGGACCTGTTTCCTGGCTGAAGCATTCCTGCTGCAAAAGCTGAGAATTCCAGGCAATAACCCCGGTTTGAGAACGAAAGACGCTTGTTTTCACTGGGGTTAATCTTCAAGGGAGCCAAATTCAGAAAGAGAACAGCTGAAGAAAACTCATGCTGAACAGATAAGGTAATTACAGAAGTGTGGGGGCTGAGTGTGTACGAGAATATTCAGTCAGTGTAGGAAAGGAGATTCCTGTGCTTTACTCACATGTTTAATGTTGCAAATTGAGTTCTTGTCTCCGCCACTCTCTTTTCAGTGTATCACAGACAATGCTGTTACTGTGCTATTTTATTTATTTCTGTAAAGAGTGAGATCGTGTTTAAATGCAACTTTTATAATACACAAAAATATTTGAAAGCAGACGGGTGGTGTGTTTTATATTTACCAATACAGTGCTGATGATGTGGGGAGATGTTTAGACAGTGCAATTGTCATTTTCAAGGTAGCTAAACGTCAAATTTGCTGCAGCCGTGTGCACAATGTAATTCAGTATGAGCAATTATAACTAACTGTGTGTGTTGTAGTTTGTCGGAGGTCTATGAGTCGGCAAAAAGGGAGGCCCGGGACATAGTTCACTACCGTATATAAGATAGTGAAAATACCACATGATAGCTCGCTGCCGTAGATAAGACAGAGAGAAATTGCCCATGGTGGCACACTAAAAATGAAAATGTGGTGTTCCTGAAATGCAAGCCTGAGGTCTCTCTAGTGATTACACGAAAAATCTAAACAAAAATAAGGGGTTCTGGATATTGGGGCCACAAATAAAACAAGGGAATTATGCTCACCAAAATACCACCAACCATGCATACCAAATACGCATGTCTGTGTGCTGAAATAATGCATGTCCACTGTATTATTGTTGTACATGGCCCAATCTGAATACAAGGAGTGATTGTTGCTAAGTTATTTTTCGGCGGTAAGAAAATACCGTCAGGCCCCAAATCTTCACAAAATACCCTACACATTTATGGTGCGTTGCAGGCCGGGAAAGTGATCATAGAGTACCTACTGGGCATGGCAAGCGTGTCTCACACTGCCATTTGCACATTAAAGGGAACCCATTTTATAATAGCAGTGTGCCACTAAAAACGAATTTCAGAATGTCACAAAGGGAAACCACATTCTCAGACCTAGTGCAATATTTAGAGGCAAAGTTGTTTGCACATGGGACTTGGTCGTCGAATAGCACGTTAGAATGGCGTGAACGCATTCAGGGTGAGGTGCAGAAAGAAAAACTAGACAATATTTTTGCAGAAGGCAGCATAATTCAGGTCTGCCTTACAAGAGTATTGAATGCAGCCGATAAAAGTGCAGAGAAAGACTGTTTAATACGGCTATGCGGCAAAATATGGTTTATTTTTAATAAGTCCCTGCGAATGCAGGAGAATGATACTCAGCTAATTAACAGGTTAAAGACTGAATTAGATGGGGCAAGTAAAAATCAGGAAATGTTAAGAGCAGAATTGGATGTATGCCAAAAAGACATGCAATTAAAATGCAGAGACTTTGATGCTCAGTTATCCAAAAGCAAGAAACAATTTGAGGATAGTGAGCAAGAATTGGTACACTTAAAAGCCTTAGTGGACCACATTAGACAGGATAAAGATGAGGTTGTTTCAGAAATGCATATTTTACAAAAAGAACATTGTGAAAAAGAATGTGATCTCCAGAGTGCAGAACAAGAAATGATTAAAATGATTCAAGAAAGAGACAAGAGAAATAAAGAGTTCAATGAATGCCAAATGCAAATGTGCGACATGCCGGAGGTGATTAATAAGATGAGTGATGAAACCAACTATTTGCAAAATGAAGCAAGACTTAGAACAGCAAATGTGCATTCCCAGGTCCCAGGAGAGGCGGCAGGGTACCACATTCAATGGAGTGGAGGTGAATTCTAGCTCTGCCCAAAGAGCTAGTGCTCCAGTGACTGGGCCGGTGACTGAACTTGGTTGCAGCGCCCTTGGGGGATTTGATACTCCCATTGGGGGCAGCCACCAATCTCATACACCTGAAAACTGGATTGAATCACAAAATAGTGCAATTCCATGCATTGCAACAAGTAGCCCCATAAAAATAATGAAATCCATTAAAGCCCTGATCAAACCATTTAAAAAGGGAGGTGAATGCTGCATTGAGGATCACTTAGAAGCAGTGCATGACATTTTTAAAGCACTCCAGATACCTAATGAACAGTACAGACAATATTTTCATTTAACTTTAGATGCCCCGACGGCCAGCATCATAAGGGGATTAAATGAACAGCAGAATATGACCTGGTTGGAGTTTGAAAAAGAAATTAGGCGTCATTTTTCTCCTTTTCAGTCATTGCAGGAGGCAAAGAAAGTCGCTTACACAATTACTGCTGGACCTAATACATCCCCTCGCCAATTTTTACAAGACTTAAAAAGAGCATTTTCTCGCTTTGATGTATCTTTTGACTCAAATTCCAATGAGTTTAAAACTGCATACTTCTATGGGCTCCAGAAAGACATCATATCCCAATTGGTCCGTGAATTTGACCGTGACAAGTCCCTTGAATGGATTGTACATCAAAGCACAAAACTATATGAGGTACTCTATTGTCAGGGTAGAGAAAGTGATAAAATGAAAGATACTAGACCTAAATCTAAAGAACCCTCAGCCACAGGTTTGGAAATCAGGTCAGCCAAAATGTCCCTTGAGTCTGCTCAAAGCCAAGGTAAAAATAATGTGACACCTGAACAAAGGGGTAATCAACAAAGATCGCCATTTCCTGTACCAATGTTCCAATCACATGATCCTAGTAATAGAGAGAGCTACATCAGCCCTAGGTATTTAGGGGACAGACCCCGGGTAGGATATCGGCCTGATATGGCAGTTATGAACAATAACCAGAGACAAAATCAAGATCAAAGAAATGATGGTCCCTACCAGTCATTGAGGACACAGAGCAGATTTGATCCCAACACCATGATATATGGTAATCAGGATAGGCCCCGATATGTGGATCGATTTACTGATAATGGAAATCAACCTAGGGGCCAGTACCCACAATCTGAGAGACAGGACATGAGGCAAAACGTGAACTACAATCCACGTCAGTACAATGATTCCCCACCAGGGGACTATAATCAAAGGATGGGTGCAACCCGCTCCCCTCCACAAATGAATCAAGAGTTCAGAAACCATCCCAACCGACATCAATCACCTGAGAGGTATCAGAATAGATCCAATCAGGGGGAAAACAACCAATATCGACCTAGGCCACAGAAAGAGGATCCTAGAGAGATGGAAAGGTTCCAGTGCCTTGAGGCCCAAGTGAAAATATTAGCTGAGCAAATAGGAAAGCTCTGTACAGCGCAAAAACAACCTTCCAAAGAGGGGGCTGATGGCCATAGCAATGACCGGGGGGCTTCCGAAAAGTACTTATGATAACTGCAGTGCCAAAATGACAGATTGCTCTGATATAATTTTGCATAACGACTCTGAGATGCCTAATGGATTAAATGTGAAAGTGCCAGTAAATGAACTTGTGACAGAAAGTGCAAATACTTCTAAAAAAGAGGTACGGTTTAACCTAGAGCTAAATAAAACAGTAAAGATTTGTACAAATGAAAAAGAAACATTAGGAATTCCAAAAGAACAAAGGGACAGATTTAAGAAAAATGACTCATGCATGGGGAATACCAGTGGACAGGGAGTAAGTGGGGATGCTATAGCTCCTTCCCTGGGCAAGCAAAACAATGACCAAACACAGACAGAAAAAGGAAATACTCACAAGGAGAGTACAAGTCAATCACCTGAAGAATTCTTTGAGCCACATATTTTTGAAGAGGCTGATATGATATGATATGATATGGTATTTGTAACGCGCCTATACACAAGTGTTTCAAGGCGCGACGAGGCAGGGAGGGAGGGAAACAAGGGGAAGACAGACAAACGATCCTACTAGGCCAGGTGTCATTCAGATCGCGCAAGTGCAGAGGTAGGGGGAAAAGGAGAAAGTGCAGGGGGAGGAGGTGGGGGGGAAGTGCAGTACACGGTAAGTAGCGTAATAAAATAATAAATAATAAATAATAAATAAAAGGGCCAGCTGGTGGCAAGTGCGAGGTAAGTGTAGAGCAAGTGCTAGGAAGGGGGCTGTAGGGATACAGTGACAGTCCCACAGTGCAGGGGGAGCCAGGGAGGCAGTGCAAGTGGAGAGTGGCTGGGCCCTGGACCGAGGTCGCTGAGAGTGGCCAAGATGCAGGTTTAGTGCAGAATTTCAGTGGGGAGTTAAGCAGGTTTAGCAGGGGAGAGGGAGAGAAAAGGCAGAAGCGGAGAGGAAGGTTTTGAGGTGAGGGCTGGTATCACACTAAATGATCACAAATGCACAGAATTAAAAAATGACAAATTGCTGAATGATGTTGTTACACATGTTCAGTTGGAAGGTTGTAATGTGGTCTCTGATGTTACCCAGATGGATGGGCGAACAGTGGCCACACTCCAAAAAACCTCTGATCATGGAGAAATGAAGGTTGAGCTGACACTTTCAATGTTCCCAGATTTTATACCCAAAATAGGTGAAGGTGGATCACTTAGTCTCCACTTTCTGTCCACAGAGCCCTGGACTCAGGAGTGCTCATGGATGGCATCTGGAACATACGCCTCATAATTAAGCAATCTTCAGGTGCCATGATATGAAGTCAGCCACACTTTTGATGAAATCGAATAAGCTTCTGCTGTTGCTTCACTCCTTTTTCAATAAACAAGTACCACATCAAGTTGTCTTGCTGAAGCGTGTTTCACACTTTTGAGTATGTTCTCATCTAGGGCCGCACTGCAATACAGTAAATCAAGGCACTATCATTGACTGTCACCAACAGAAGGGTACTATGTCACTCATTTTATAAAAATGTGTAATGTGACGGCGTGGAGCCGTTACGTTTACACTGTAACATAAGTGACGTCCTGGTGACAAATTGTCATCATTTGCACTGAAGGAGTGCAAGTGTAAAATGCAAAAAGGGACGTACAAACGTGTATACCGGCTTTTGCCCTTCACATTTGTACTACGCAGTGCAAAGTGAGTAATATTGCACTGGTGTGTTGGCATGCCAGGCAGCGTTTACTTTTGTTTGTGAACTCTGCTTGGTATGCTCGCATGGCAAGCAGAACTCACAAATTAAATGAAACCCTCCGGACAAGCAAGCATGTCAGGAAGGGTTCATTTAAATTGTACACACTGCCAACATGTTCAGTGGATCCCTATGTGGTCCGTCTGTTTTATGCTAGTGGATAAAGCAGACGGACCCCATAGGGATCCTGAGCATTTGCACCAGCATACAAATCCATGACGGAGCCTTTGTATGGTGGAGAGGAAGGAGGTGGCAGAAACCCAGTGTGCGCTCCACTCCTCCTCTCCCACATACAAATGCTTGAAAGTGAGCTGTGGCTTTTACGCCTTTCAATCACCTTGCAGCTCTGATTAACACAAGCCCCTATGACGTGTAATATTGGCCCTAAGAAGAGAATCTGACACAATTGGGAGGGAGAGAGGATGATGACAAAATGGCATTAAACCTGCAGCGTCACTGATCGAATCTCAAAGCAGCAAGAAACTGGTATAGGCTGTCTCTTACCTTAATTTGTAGCCAAGCTATGAAAGAAGTTGTGATTTCATCAATAGTGTGTCTGATTTTATTTCGAGTCGGTCCCCATGGTATTTTAAGTTGGTTCACTCGGTACTAGGTTATCTACACATAACTACACTACAAAATGATGATTTTTTTTATGCACCGGTTTAATCTCCTGCAGAAATCAAAGGACGGCCACATCTGTCTGCACCTCATTCCCCAAAAAATGGATAATGCAAAATATACACATATGTATACAGAGGAATCGAACACTATGAGGCATACATATCTTAACTAGTGTCTTGAATCTCATCCCCTTAGTACATTTTCCATGTTGCTCATTTCCTTTTACATCTATATTATGTCAAAAGGAATGGGGAACATGTGTACGTGTTCCTGCAAAGGGAGACATACACACCTTCCTACATCTGACTTCAATAACAACTGTAGTGCAAGGGAATTTAGAAAATCAGAGAAAAACATATATTGCCCGGGTATTGACATAGGAATTCTTTGATCTTCCCCTCACCTGATCAATAGAACTCCATTTGAACCATTGCTTATTCCATACCTGTACTTAAGATTTTTACAGTTGCTTTTGTTTCATCTAAATTATTCATGGCTAAATGGATCTTTGCTGCTTATAAAATATTGCTCTACAATTCAGCAAATCATGCATGCTGCAAGGACCTTTCAGGCCGACTGGAGAATACGTGTACTCACCTTTTCTTTTTTTTCTAACATGCACTATATTTACAGGAACAAGTAGAGCGACCTAATTTGGAGTAAACAGAGTATAAAGAACCTTGAGAAAGTTACTGTGCTTGATGAAAACAAAAATGTAATGAAATACAGTTATCAGCACAGAATTTTTACACTTGTTGGCAAACCAGCCAACTAGAGCGTTGTCTTATCTAATTATATTTCTCTACTGAAGTGCACTTTCTTTTCATCTTTAGTGATCGAGTTTAAATTGCTGTGATGAAATGACTTCTGCTTTGCAGGATTATAAGACTCATCGAGTCCCACCTTGCCTTTCGTAAGGCTATCAAAACCAGACTCTTTGTGTGACTTTAACCTGCTTCTGCCTTTATGCCTGCTAACTTGTAACTAAGAGCCTCCGAATGTAATCTTAAATCTGTGTTTCCTCTGTAACAGCGCCTCAATGCCTCATGGGCTGCAAGTGCGCTTAACAAATGCAAATAAATAAAATAAAATAAATAAAATAAAATAAATAAGGATGAGTGGTGACTAAAGCAACTGCTCTGTCCCAATATTTCAATCAACCAACAGGGATCCAAGTCATGAAGGTAGGTACAGCTCAGTGATATATCCCTTTGCCTTTTTTGGTAATGTGGGCCAAGTGGTGTTAACATTGTTCAAATGCAATTTGATAGGTTCATTGCACCAGATCAACCATTGGAGCTTTGGTTGATCTGGTCTGCATGATTCTGTGAGACCCACCCCAGGGGCTCTAGGACAGGATGAGTCAGTTCAGGCTCCCTTCTTCCAGCCTAGGGATATTTGGTATAGAGTGGCAGGTCTTGGTCTTCAGTAAAATTCGACACCCAATGTTCCCTGGGAGTGGGTAGGGGGCAGAGCTTGCCTCTGCCGTGGACTGCTCTTTCTTCACCTCAATGGCTGAGGGATTTGGAAAGACCAACTTTGTGACAAAGGAATTGGAGAAGACAGGAAAGAAAGAGAGGTACATAAAGAAACAAGATGGTGGAACATGTCCCCACTTCTGTTGAGCTTCCTCATTCTACACTGATTCCACCCCTTCCCAGACACATAGCATCAAAGACACATTTGTATGAAATACCCTGTTGTAAGGTAAGTCCTTTTGTGTAGGTGTGCCCTTTGATTCTTGTTTCCCAGAAAAGCTGCTGCTGAGGGGCTGTGTTACAGGAGAGAGATGTTATGTGACCTAACAAAGGTCATTCCTGATGGGCTCAGCAAGAAGCCAGTCTAAGGAGAATACATATAGCCTGTTCATGGCTAGGATGGGCTCACAGTGCTGACATAAGTATGATATCAATTTGATGTGGCAGTAATTATTATGAGAAGTAGTAGCCACCGTACTCAAACGTAGGTATGGTTTATTTGTAAAGTTTACAATTGACACCAGAAAAGTAACTCTCGTAGTTATGTGGTTTGGCACAGAGGTGCATATCTTAAATAGAGCTCCTTCGCTGAAATGACTTGGCAGTCACTGCATTTGTCAAAAAGCTGACTGTGACCTCTGAACCTGCTCTGTGCAACTGGAGAGCAGGGGCTTTAGGTCAAGATACTGATTCAGCAGTGCAAGGGTGTACACTGTGCTTTTGGCATGGAGTTTGCTGAAACAGGGGTTTGTTTAGCAGGCCACCCTCACCTGCATAATTGTAATATTAAAACACTTTTTTTTTAAATTAGTGCTTTTGCACCTTTGCCAGATGACAATCCTTCACAATTGCACTTCCTGATTACATTATTATTAAATCACTAATGTGAAACATCTGAAATGAAGAACTCAATTAAATCAACGTTTAATTCCCATTCCAAGGCACAACCATGTTGTGTTCGTTTTTTAATGTAAATATGTTTGAACCAAGCTGCCACACACTGGCGTAACAGGGGCCCCTACACCCCCCGCCGTGCGGGTGGGCCCCGCCAGCAGGGGGCCCCAATGGAGAAAAAAATATTTTCTTTTCCAAAATTTTTTTTCTTTTTGAATTCTGTCTTCATTCATAAAGAAATAATTTCTGTAACAGAAATAATTTCTTTATGAAGGCAGAGTGACTACAAAAAGAAAGTTTCTTTTTGAAGTCCGAGGCCTCCGCCCTCCCCATGGCATGGAAGACGCTAGGCTCGAGGCCTCCATGTCATGGGGTGGGGGGAGCCCTATGACTTCAAAAAGAAATAGTTTATTTTTGAAGTCACTCTACCTTCACAAAGAAATTATTTCCGTTATGGTTTGATCCTTAACGGAAATAATTTCTTTATGAAGTCAGAGGGCCTCATTACGGGTTTGGCGGTAACCGTGCCGGTTCTACCGGCAGGTTGCCGTCGGACCCGTAATGATTTACTGGTGCCCAACTTCCCAGTAACACCAGGGGATTACAACCCCGGCGGTCTGGGAAGTCAGGCGCCGGCAAATGGTAAGTCCCAATTTGCATAGAGTCCTACTGGACTCTATGGGAATGGGGACCACGGAAGCACTGGCACCGTTAATAACGGTGCTGGTGCTTCCATGAAAACTCTGCGGGTGGGGCCATTCTGCCCGGCAGATCTGACCTGCCGGGTGGGACGGCAACTGCCCGCAAAGCTGTAATATGCTGGTTGGGAAAAAACAGTGCCGTTAAGCTTACCGGCACCGTTGTTTCCAGACTGGCATATTTGTAATGAGGCCCAATTTCATTTTGAAGTATTAGAGCTCCCCTTAACCCCATGATGTGTGCGTGTGTGAGTGTAGGGTGAACAGGTGCACACTTAAATGTATGGGTGGGTGCCTCAGTGTGTGTGCCTGTATGGTGAAAGGGTGCACACTTAAATGTATGGATGGCTGCCTGGGTGTGACTGGATGGTGAAATAATGCACACTTAAATGTATGGATGGCTGGGTGTGCGTGTGTGTATATGGTGATTGGTGTGTGTGCTTGCTTTCAGGGGCGCAACAAAACCTACATTTCCGGGGGCTAACCCTTCAAATGTTGGGAGAGACGCTAACTTCATGGGCGGGGGGAGGGGCAAACTTATTTGTTTGGGGGCATCTAATTTCTTTACTCATTTTAATGAGACTATTCTAGTGCAGCTTCAATGTTACAAGCAGTTAACTCTCTCCTTTAAGGCTGAAAGCACCCACTTATGGACTGCTGTCAGAATGAGTGGTCTCCTGTTCCCTCTCTACCCTTGCAATCACTCCCCTGGCATGCAAGTATTAAACCCACATCACGATTTCAATTGCATAAAACATTTGGCATTTGAAAGCAGGTACTAACAGTGAAATGCTTTATGTTAGTATTAGCTGGGCTCTTGTTAACAGCGAAACCCAGGTGCCATTTAACATCTGCACCCTGTTCTGCCTGGCAACTGCTCTAAAGGTCAGCCAGGCCGAATCAACAAACATAGCCCAAAGTTTCACCGGGAGTGCTGAATCCCACTCAACTCAATGGTGTTGCACCAATGCTTGTGTTTAATGTCTTGATTACTCATTACTCCTAGCCCTATTCTTCCTCGTCCCAGTGTGTATGAGAAAGTACTTGTGTATAAGGCACTCTGCCTCATACACAAGTACTGGGATGAGGTAGAGGTAAATGGAGGTAATGCCTGACTTAGCTACCTGTACTCTTCATTACTTCTAGTTCCACTCTTCCTCATCCCAGTACTTACCTATGAGGCAAAGAACCTCATCCGTAAACTCTGGGACAAGGAAGAGTGACATGGAGGTAATTCTGGGCCAAGGAGATGATTTTGGAGGTTGGGGTAGGGGTGGTAGGGAGAGCAGATGTGTGTGGGGCAGGATTGTACAACAAATCATAATGCTGCCCATGTCCAGGTTAAGCAGGCATGATATGTGGTATTAGTGGCTAGAGAGGCATTTTGGTGCAGCCGGTCTAGTCATTCCTCAGTTTCGTATGACTTTTTTTTAACTGGGCATTTCTGATAAAGCAGTCCTGCTAAGTGAATGACCTGGCTAGACTGCCATTTGGGTGCTGCCAGTCTAGCCGTTTCTTACTGCGACATTGTATATTTTCCTGTGCATCTGTGATCAAATGATATGATATAAGTCATTTATAATGCGCCGGTACACAAGTATTTCTAGGCGTGACAAGAAAAGAGAGGGAAGATAGAGGGAGGGCAAGACAAACGATCTTACTAAGCCTTGTGTCATTCAGATCGTGCAAGAACGAGAAGTGCAAGGGGAAAGGGAGGGGGAAGTGCAAGGGAAAGGGGTGGGAAAAACATGGCAGCAATGCTTGGAGTAAGTGCAGCCAGGGCAGCGTGGCTCTGGGTATTGCAAGGCGAACAAGGGACTTTAGGGTTACAGTTACAGCCCCTAAATGCTTGTTAGGCCCAGAGGCAGTGCAAGGGTGACTGATCAAGAAAGAGTCTGGACTCAGTGAGACTCTGAGGGTAGCCAAGCAACCAGTCGGTACAGCAGACAGGTAGGTCAGCAGGGGAGGGAGAGAGAGAAAGCAGAGGAGAAGAGGAAAGTTTTGAGCTGCTTCCAGAACTTCAGGTGGTCCAGCTCAAGTTTGAGAGGGGCAGTGAGGCTATTCCAGAGGGAGGCACCTGCAGAGGAGAGAGATCTACCCCCACTCTCTGCCTGGAGAAGTATTTAACCCTTAGAGAGTTGTAAGTAGCTGAGTGGAGGGCTTGAGAAGGAAGATATTTTGGAAGAGAGCGTTGGATGTAGTGCAGGCCCCAGGCCCAGAAAGCCTTGTGGACAATGCAAAGGGTGTTGAACATGATCCTTGCAGCAACTGGGAGCCAGTGGAGATATATCAGGGCTGGAGAGATAAGATCCGTGGGATTGAGGCCAAGGATAAGTCTTGCAGTCCTGTTCTGGATTAGTTGCAGAGGGTGGAGAGTAGAGAAAGCCAGATTGAGAAAGAGGCTGTTGCAGTTGTCCAGCCTAGAGAGAACCAGGGGTCTGGAGACTGTGAGCTTCTGGGGGAAAGTGAGAAAGGGAAAAGTTCCTTTGAGGAGGAGCAGCTGGTAGTGGGACTTATTGGCGACATCCGATTTGTGAGGAGAGAAAGAGAAAGAGAAAGTGGATTCAAAGATGACACGAAGGTTGTTTGCCTGACAGGAAGGGCCCAATGCGAGCAGCCAGAGTGAGAGAGGGAAAGCAGGGGCAGGAGTCCAAATGAGAAGGATCGCCATCTTACAGACATTAAGGCAGAGATCGTTGGAGGCACAACAATCCTGAATCGCGGATAGACAGGAATGAGCGAGAGAGTAGAGAAGTCTGAGGGGAACCTGAAGGAAAGCGGAGTGTCAGCCGCATAACACTGAAAGTTAGAGGAGAAGGTAGTGTTCAGGTGGGCCAAAGGGGCCAAGTAGAGGTTGGAAACCCATGGTGAGAGGATGGAGCGGAGAGAAAGGGACCAAGTTGGTCCTGGAAGGGGCTGTCCAAGAGGAAGGAGGTCAGCCACTCAAGGGCCTGATCCGTGATGCCCAGGTTCTCATGGAGTCGATTGAACAGGATGGCATGGTTGACTGTGTCGAAAGCAGAGGAAAGATCCAGGAGGATGAGGGCAGAAGGAATGCTGGAATCAAGGTTAGAGAGCAGATATTTACAGGTGTTCAGGAGAGCAGATTCCGTGCCTCTGGCAGCTCTGAAGCCAGACTGAAGGTCATGGAGACAACCAACAGATTCTGTGTGGAGAGTAAGCTGGGAGATGGCCAGCTTTTCCAACAGTTTGCCCAGGAAAGGGGTGATGGAGACTGGGCGATAGTTTGCTGGGCAAGCAGGATCGGCTGATGGCTTCTTGAGGAGTCGGTGCATAAGGGAGTGGTTAAGGGGAGAGGGGAACGTTCCAGTGGTAAAAGAGTGATTACAGAAATCGGCCAAGGCTGGAGCGAGGTTGTCAATATGGTCCTTGATGGTTTTGGAGGAGCAGGGGAGCACCTGTTTGGATGACACTTTCATAGAACGGACTTGGCTAGAAACCTTGTCAGGTGTTGTCAGAGAGAAAGAGGAGAAAGGAGGAACAGAGGTAGAGATGGCCAAACAGGGGCCAAGAGAGGAAGAGGGAGAGGAAGAGGGAGAGGAAGAGGAGATGAAGGACAGGAGTTTTAGCAGAGAAGTGAGATGACAGAGCCATACAGAGGGCCTGGGAGGGAACAGGAGAGGGAAAGACCGCAACAGGATTTACCAATTCCTTGCAGATTTTAAAGAGTTTGGCCGTGTTGTTAGAGGCCACAGGCTTGAATGTGTGCTCTCTTCTTGATGAGTGTTAATACTTCGACTGGCATTTTGGGTTAACCAGTCTAGGTATGTCTAAATGTGGCCTGGCATGCTTTACTGTAACGATATTACGTGTGTACACTGGTCTACATTGTGTAGCCATTTGGACATGTTTTCATTGTGGCATGGCATTTTTAATAGCCAAGTATGAATGTTCCTATGCACTGTTGGTGATTTGCATCTATTGGATTATTAAATAATTGCAAACACTCTGGCTTTTTAGGCAATTTTTCTCAGAAAGTGTGCTGTGTATTGCATTGATACACAGGGAACGGTATGCTGGGGAAAAAATTCATCAACTTGCCGGTAAGGGCAAGACCAAACAATTAGTGATATTTCTGTGGACCGTGGTCCTGTCCTCTTGGACACAGGGTGTGAAGCTGGTCTGGTGCGGGGATGAAAGTGAGGACAACCAGCACAAATATGCAAAAGTGCGAGAGGGGAATTCAATCTCGCATTTTTAAATCTAGGCAGCTGGCAATCAAAACTGCGAAGATTGAGGCATTGGAATAGTCATGTAACTTTATTTTAACACTAATGACTAGAGAGTTCCTTGCAAAAAGGGTGGTTGTCCAAGAGGGTGATTACCAAAGTACCGAATAATCGCTAAAAAAATGCACTGTCCCACTTGGTGTGGGATGGGAAAACCAATACTTTTTGGGTTTTCTCTCAATTTCATGCAGTAACCCCTATTGGTCTTGGGGGTATCATAAAATGTTGTGGTGGAGCCACAACAGGTATGGTCGACCGGTTTCGATGGTTCATGACTGATTACCGACCATCTTCTTCAGGACAAGATCAATCTTCATGTGCTATTGAATAGTGTCTGTCCTCTTAGTAGGGCAGCGATGACAGGCTGCAAAGTGGATCCTGGGAGGGGAGACACAAGAAACATAATTGCAGAGAGGGAATGAATTGGCCTCTAACTGCAATGTTGCAACAATAGTACATCCAGAGTGCAGGCTAAAGAACCTGTTACAAGGCAAGTAAATGCTAACACAAACAAGGTGCTCGCCAATTCAGAGCAAAGAGCCAATCTAATGGTGGCTAAAACCATAGACAAATCAACCCCGTGGGGGAAGGAGGGAAAGGTGACAGGATCTGTGCACGTAAGGAAAGGGAAAGGGGGGAGGGGAAAAGGAGGAAAGGGAACGAAAAATGGGGTGTGCGAGGAAAGGGACCTACCTGGAGGGGGTAGCTGTGCTATCCAGGAGGTCAGTTGAGAGCCGAAAATGAGCTCTCTCCAATGGCGTACCTACGGAGAAGGCGAGACTGATAAGGGACTGGATGTGCCGAGGGGAACGCTGAAAGGAGCGCGAGGAAATTCGCCTACCTGAGGAAAAACGGGGCGAGCACTGAAGGACTGCAGCCTGCTCGGTCCCAAGGCTGTAAGTGTGCTGTGCGGCTGCAGCGGTAAAGGCCAGCTATATCTGACGGTGCATGAAGGCGTGGCACCGTGCGTGAGGGGCGCGTAAGCCAATCGGCTTTTGCCAGTTCACGGGTGTTTGCAAGGATACGTGGCCTATCACAGGCGCAACCCGGGCAGGGATCTGGATCACGGGCGGCCAATCTAAACACATTATGGAAGGTGTAGGTCTGCTGACGGGCTGGGACAGGAGCGGCCATGTATAGAGTAAAAAGTAAAAAAGGCTGGGGGAGAGCCGAGCAAGGCGTGGCCCGTGAGGTGACGAGGGCGCGCGCGGCCTGCTGCCGTGCTGGGAAAGGAGTGGCCATGTGCCGAGTTGAAACGCTGGGGAGGAGCCGGGTAGGCGTGGCCCATACGAAAACGTGGGCACGCGCGGAACCAATCAATGGTCGGTGGGTGTGTGTCAACAGGACCGGGCTCGTGACGGGGCGGGCGGGGGGAGGAGGGACAGAGCTTACGTATTGGCCCACAGGGTGGATCAAGAGTAGAGAGTGCGGAGGGTGACCAATGGAAAGGTGCTGAAGCGGTTAAAGCCTGCAGCAAGGAAAGAATGGAAACAGTAGAAGTGATGCCAAGAAATAGACATTTAAACAATAAAGAAACTATAAAAAACCCATAAAAAACCAATAAAGGAACTGTAAAGAACTGGTGTATAGGATCCCCGAATAAAACAGATGGATAAATTCCAAAAATGCAATCCTATGTAAAAGACTCCACAGCTATGCTCATTCTTCTTGACTCTGTACAATTCAACCCAGAACTTGATTGGCTAGTCACCATTGACATCGAATCTTTGTACACCAAAATCCCACAACAAGAAACTCTAACCATGCTCAAAGATCTCCTTGATTCAGGCATCGACCTCTACGAGGTACCTTCCACCTTCATATCCTCCTTGGCTGAAATAGCCCTCACGAAGAACTACTTTATGTTCAATGACCAATTCTATCAACAGATCTCGGGCACTGCGATGGGTGCGACCTTCGCACCGAGCTTGGCCAATCTCTATGTCAACTCCTTTGAGATCCAGCATATATATGCGCCAAACAATCCTTTTCGTGACAAACTGCTCATCTGGCGACGCTATATAGATGATATTTTTATCATCTTCAGAGGCTCTAACGAGGAGCTCTCGGCTTTCCATGAATGGCTCAATACACGCAACATGCATTTGCATTTCACCATGGAACAAGACAGAAGCCAGACCCACTTTCTGGATCTAGAAATTATGGCCTCACAAGGCGGGCTCATTTCTAAAGTTTACCGTAAAAACACGGATAGGAATTCCCTCCTTGCATACTCGAGCTACCATCCCCAATCTCTTAGAGATAACTTACCGTTTGGCCAATTTCTGAGGTACCGCCGTCTCTGTAGTAGGACGGAAGACTATACTGCTCAGTCTAAGACTCTCAGAAACCAACTCATCGAACGAGGCTATCCGCAGAGGATTGTCCGGAATACATACAGAAGGGCCAGAAGCATCCCACGCGCATGTACCCTTGAACAACACCAAAAGGACCCAGATGTGACAACTATCACGGCTGTACTGAGTTATTCTCCTTTACTTAATAAGATCAAAAAGGAGATCAAATCTCTATGGCCTATTCTCAACACAGGTGTGTCTAACATGCCCACGCCACGGTTTGCACTAAAAAGAAGACGCAACCTGAGAGACACTCTCGTCAAAACGGTGCAACCATATACGGACACTGCCCAGAACACACAGGTCGCCCTATGGAACCAGACCAACCCTGTGGGCAATAGTCCTTGTGGCCTCCGTTCAATGTGCACTCAGACAGCTCGGAGCACCAGTCTTGACATTGGCTGGACCACTCCTTGGATTCAGAAATGTTTTACCAACTGCAACACCAAAGGAGTAATTTATATGATTACCTGTCCGTGCCACCTGCGCTATATTGGGATGACTGCCCGAGAAGTGAAAAAACGGATGATTGAACATAGATCTTGCATCCGCACTAAGAAACTCACAGCACCTATGGTTCCGCATTTTCTGGCGGAAGGACACACAGCAGAGTCTTTTCAATGGACCATTTTGGAAAAAATAAAACACCCGAAGCGAGGAGGCAACTACCATGCCATACTCTTTACTCAAGAACAGAAGTGGATTTTCCGTTTGAACACTTGCAAACAAGGGTTGAATGAAGCAATGCAGTGGCAAGAACTCGCGGTGCTACAACATTGAACTACGATGTTCCACGAATCACTACCCACCGGCAGATGCATCTGTGTGGTTAATGGGAAAACATATGCAATGTTTGATGCAATTTGTCTTCCCTCTTTCTCTGCTACATGTCATTCTGGTCCATTCATCTATGTCTCCTTTTTCTACCCATCACTCTTGTTTATTTCACTTCACTGGCCCTTCCTTTGATCTATCCATCTGTTTTATTCGGGGATCCTATACACCAGTTCTTTACAGTTCCTTTATTGGTTTTTTATGGGTTTTTTATAGTTTCTTTATTGTTTAAATGTCTATTTCTTGGCATCACTTCTACTGTTTCCATTCTTTCCTTGCTGCAGGCTTTAACCGCTTCAGCACCTTTCCATTGGTCACCCTCCGCACTCTCTACTCTTGATCCACCCTGTGGGCCAATACGTAAGCTCTGTCCCTCCTCCCCCCGCCCGCCCCGTCACGAGCCCGGTCCTGTTGACACACACCCACCGACCATTGATTGGTTCCGCGCGTGCCCACGTTTTCGTATGGGCCACGCCTACCCGGCTCCTCCCCAGCGTTTCAACTCGGCACATGGCCACTCCTTTCCCAGCACGGCAGCAGGCCGCGCGCGCCCTCGTCACCTCACGGGCCACGCCTTGCTCGGCTCTCCCCCAGCCTTTTTTACTTTTTACTCTATACATGGCCGCTCCTGTCCCAGCCCGTCAGCAGACCTGCACCTTCCATAATGTGTTTAGATTGGCCGCCCGTGATCCAGATCCCTGCCCGGGTTGCGCCTGTGATAGGCCACGTATCCTTGCAAACACCCGTGACGTGGCAAAAGCCGATTGGCTTACGCGCCCCTCACGCACGGTGCCACGCCTTCATGCACCGTCAGATATAGCTGGCCTTTACCGCTGCAGCCGCACAGCACACTTACAGCCTTGGGACCGAGCAGGCTGCAGTCCTTCAGTGCTCGCCCCGTTTTTCCTCAGGTAGGCGAATTTCCTCGCGCTCCTTTCAGCGTTCCCCTCGGCACATCCAGTCCCTTATCAGTCTCGCCTTCTCCGTAGGTACGCCATTGGAGAGAGCTCATTTTCGGCTCTCAACTGACCTCCTGGATAGCACAGCTACCCCCTCCAGGTAGGACCCTTTCCTCGCACACCCCATTTTTCGTTCCCTTTCCTCCTTTTCCCCTCCCCCCTTTCCCTTTCCTTACGTGCACAGATCCTGTCACCTTTCCATCCTTCCCCCACGGGGTTGATTTGTCTATGGTTTTAGCCACCATTAGATTGGCTCTTTGCTCTGAATTGGCGAGCACCTTGTTTGTGTTAGCATTTACTTGCCTTGTAACAGGTTCTTTAGCCTGCACTCTGGATGTACTATTGTTGCAACATTGCAGTTAGAGGCCAATTCATTCCCTCTCTGCAATTATGTTTCTTGTGTCTCCCCTCCCAGGATCCACTTTGCAGCCTGTCATCGCTGCCCTACTAAGAGGACAGACACTATTCAATAGCACATGAAGATTGATCTTGTCCTGAAGAAGATGGTCGGTAATCAGTCATGAACCATCGAAACCGGTCGACCATACCTGTTGTGGCTCCACCACAACATTTTATGATACCCCCAAGACCAATAGGGGTTACTGCATGAAATTGAGAGAAAACCCAAAATGTATTGGTTTTCCCATCCCACACCAAGTGGGACAGTGCATTTTTTTAGCGATTATTCGGTACTTTGGTAATCACCCTCTTGGACAACCACCCTTTTTGCAAGGAACTCTCTAGTCATTAGTGTTAAAATAAAGTTACATGACTATTCCAATGCCTCAATCTTTGCAGTTTTGATTGCCAGCTGCCTAGATTTAAAAATGCGAGATTGAATTCCCCTCTCGCACTTTTGCATATTTGTGCTGGTTGTCCTCACTTTCATCCCCGCACCAGACCAGCTTCACACCCTGTGTCCAAGAGGACAGGACCACGGTCCACAGAAATATCACTAATTGTTTGGTCTTGCCCTTACCGGCAAGTTGATGAATTTTTTCCCCAGCATACCGTTCCCTGTGTACCAGTTATTCCCTACGGTTTGGGAAGGCAGTTGCCATCCTGGCTCTATGAGCCATAATTTACCCTGTTGTCTTTGTCTGATTTTCGCACAACTGTAACCAGTTGTTGGGTTTGATTTATTCAAATAGTAGAAAGGCCGGACCTTTTCCAGCCCTTCGACACATTTTTAGTCACTTAGCACCTCTAAACAAACCTACCCCTTTTTTCTTCCCTCCCCCTTCCATCACTTCCACACCATGGCAGAAGGTCATTACCTAGCTTTTGCGGAAGAACTAGTTGACGACATCCTGGCCAATCCATCCCTGCTTGGGATTGACCTGGCACCTAACATCAACAGTAACACCGATGAATGGAATGAAATAGAAATTCTCAAGAAAAAGATCATTCGCTCCGAACTTCATGGAGCCCTCATGACAGAATACCTGAGGGCCCACGCTGCCCCAAATGGACTCATCATCCGTATAGAACCACGGATTTTCCTAGACAATCTCCAGTTCAGAAAAGATTGGTCCTTCATTGCGAACAAATGCACTCGAGACTGGCTGATTCTAATTATCAATACAGCTAAAACAGTTACAGATAAATTATTAGCAGAACTCACGATTAAAAGTAACACTCTCAAAACCAAGATTGCAATTGACATATACACAGCAAAATTAGCTCTTTTGGAAACATCTTTGAAAGAATTTAAAGACACCAATCTCAATAGAAAAATATTGAAGCTCAAAAAAGACTTGCAGAACTTCACTCATGTAAAAGTCTATCCGTATGTTGCCGATGAATATTTCACAGATGAGGCACGACAGTCAAGGAGAGATGCAGCACAATTGCGGTTTCAGAACTCACAGAGAAGCCAAAACAGGTCATGGTCTAACTCCAGTTCCAACTCCGGTAACAGCTCTGGCGGCTATGGACGTCAAGGTTCAAGAGTCCATTACAACATCCCTGTACCACACAACACCCTTGCGGTACCTTTTTTAGGCCAGCGAGGCAGAGGGCCACGCGGACCCAGATGGCGCGCACCACCACAGCCGACGGTTGTAACACGCAGCAGAGGACAAGCAACAACTTTTCCACCTCCCTTATTATGAACAAATCATCGCACCAATTGACTCGACCAGAGGAAGAGATCCTGCAAAAGGGCCTCTCATTCATACCTACAGCTAGATACGATCCCTTTCAAACCCGGATCGAATGCTATCAACTCTTACGGAAAATACATCTGCAACAATTTTTTGAAGATAAATCTAATCCACAAACGGATGTCACTGGTCTTAGACCCACCTCTCAGTTTTGCGTACCATCAAGCGCGTACACGGCCGAATCCATCACGTTTGAACAAGCCCTCATGAAAAAACCTTCAGAAATTGAAGATAACATTCCATTTGTTCACAACAACTGCACCAAAATCCAACTTGATGCCCTCTCTGCCCTTGCTAAGAATCAAGCCATAACCATCAAACCGGCAGATAAAGGAGGAGCTATAGTCATTCAGAATACCAACGACTATAATGATATGGTGAATGCCCTGGTCTGCGACACCTCCAGTTACAAAATACTTCGCAGTGACCCAACAGCCTCCCTGCAGGCTTTGATAGCCCCTATCATTGAAGAAGCGGAAGCAGAAGGATACGTCAGCTCAAGGGATAGCAGCTTTCCTTACGCCACTGCATCCAAGGACTCCAGCCATGTACGCCCTTCCAAAAATACATAAAACCATCCTGCCCACTCCGGGCCGTCCCATTGTTTCCGGGATTCAGTCTATTCTGGAACCTTTATCTCAATATGTAGACTTTTTCATTAAGGATGAAATTCCAAAAATGCAATCCTATGTAAAAGACTCCACAGCTATGCTCATTCTTCTTGACTCTGTACAATTCAACCCAGAACTTGATTGGCTAGTCACCATTGACATCGAATCTTTGTACACCAAAATCCCACAACAAGAAACTCTAACCATGCTCAAAGATCTCCTTGATTCAGGCATCGACCTCTACGAGGTACCTTCCACCTTCATATCCTCCTTGGCTGAAATAGCCCTCACGAAGAACTACTTTATGTTCAATGACCAATTCTATCAACAGATCTCGGGCACTGCGATGGGTGCGACCTTCGCACCGAGCTTGGCCAATCTCTATGTCAACTCCTTTGAGATCCAGCATATATATGCGCCAAACAATCCTTTTTGTGACAAACTGCTCATCTGGCGACGCTATATAGATGATATTTTTATCATCTTCAGAGGCTCTAACGAGGAGCTCTCGGCTTTCCATGAATGGCTCAATACACGCAACATGCATTTGCATTTCATCATGGAACAAGACAGAAGCCAGACCCACTTTCTGGATCTAGAAATTATGGCCTCACAAGGCGGGCTCATTTCTAAAGTTTACCGTAAAAACACGGATAGGAATTCCCTCCTTGCATACTCGAGCTACCATCCCCAATCTCTTAGAGATAACTTACCGTTTGGCCAATTTCTGAGGTACCGCCGTCTCTGTAGTAGGACGGAAGACTATACTGCTCAGTCTAAGACTCTCAGAAACCAACTCATCGAACGAGGCTATCCGCAGAGGATTGTCCGGAATACATACAGAAGGGCCAGAAGCATCCCACGCGCATGTACCCTTGAACAACACCAAAAGGACCCAGATGTGACAACTATCACGGCTGTACTGAGTTATTCTCCTTTACTTAATAAGATCAAAAAGGAGATCAAATCTCTATGGCCTATTCTCAACACAGGTGTGTCTAACATGCCCACGCCACGGTTTGCACTAAAAAGAAGACGCAACCTGAGAGACACTCTCGTCAAAACGGTGCAACCATATACGGACACTGCCCAGAACACACAGGTCACCCTATGGAACCAGACCAACCCTGTGGGCCATAGTCCTTGTGGCCTCTGTTCAATGTGCACTCAGACAGCTCGGAGCACCAGTCTTGACATTGGCTGGACCACTCCTTGGATTCAGAAATGTTTTACCAACTGCAACACCAAAGGAGTAATTTATATGATTACCTGTCCGTGCCACCTGCGCTATATGGGGATGACTGCCCGAGAAGTGAAAAAACGGATGATTGAACATAGATCTTGCATCCGCACTAAGAAACTCACAGCACCTATGGTTCTGCATTTTCTGGCGGAAGGACACACAGCAGAGTCTTTTCAATGGACCATTTTGGAAAAAATAAAACACCCGAAGCGAGGAGGCAACTACCATGCCATACTCTTTACTCAAGAACAGAAGTGGATTTTCCGTTTGAACACTTGCAAACAAGGGTTGAATGAAGCAATGCAGTGGCAAGAACTCGCGGTGCTACAACATTGAACTACGATGTTCCACAAATCACTACCCACCGGCAGATGCATCTGTGTGGTTAATGGGAAAACATATGCAATGTTTGATGCAATTTGTCTTCCCTCTTTCTCTGCTACATGTCATTCTGGTCCATTCATCTATGTCTCCTTTTTCTACCCATCACTCTTGTTTATTTCACTTCACTGGCCCTTCCTTTGATCTATCCATCTGTTTTATTCGGGGATCCTATACACCAGTTCTTTACAGTTCCTTTATTGGTTTTTTATGGGTTTTTTATAGTTTCTTTATTGTTTAAATGTCTATTTCTTGGCATCACTTCTACTGTTTCCATTCTTTCCTTGCTGCAGGCTTTAACCGCTTCAGCACCTTTCCATTGGTCACCCTCCGCACTCTCTACTCTTGATCCACCCTGTGGGCCAATACGTAAGCTCTGTCCCTCCTCCCCCCGCCCGCCCCGTCACGAGCCCGGTCCTGTTGACACACACCCACCGACCATTGATTGGTTCCGCGCGTGCCCACGTTTTCGTATGGGCCACGCCTACCCGGCTCCTCCCCAGCGTTTCAACTCGGCACATGGCCACTCCTTTCCCAGCACGGCAGCAGGCCGCGCGCGCCCTCGTCACCTCACGGGCCACGCCTTGCTCGGCTCTCCCCCAGCCTTTATTACTTTTTACTCTATACATGGCCGCTCCTGTCCCAGCCCGTCAGCAGACCTACACCTTCCATAATGTGTTAAGATTGGCCGCCCGTGATCCAGATCCCTGCCCGGGTTGCGCCTGTGATAGGCCACGTATCCTTGCAAACATCCGTGATGTGGCAAAAGCCGATTGGCTTACGCGCCCCTCACGCACGGTGCCACGCCTTCATGCACTGTCAGATATAGCTGGCCTTTACCGCTGCAGCCGCACAGCACACTTACAGCCTTGGGACCGAGCAGGCTGCAGTCCTTCAGTGCTCGCCCCGTTTTTCCTCAGGTAGGCGAATTTCCTCGCGCTCCTTTCAGCGTTCCCCTCGGCACATCCAGTCCCTTATCAGTCTCGCCTTCTCCGTAGGTACGCCATTGGAGAGAGCTCATTTTCGGCTCTCAACTGACCTCCTGGATAGCACAGCTACCCCCTCCAGGTAGGTCCCTTTCCTCGCACACCCCATTTTTCGTTCCCTTTCCTCCTTTTCCCCTCCCCCCTTTCCCTTTCCTTACGTGCACAGATCCTGTCACCTTTCCATCCTTCCCCCACGGGGTTGATTTGTCTATGGTTTTAGCCACCATTAGATTGGCTCTTTGCTCTGAATTGGCGAGCACCTTGTTTGTGTTAGCATTTACTTGCCTTGTAACAGGTTCTTTAGCCTGCACTCTGGATGTACTATTGTTGCAACATTGCAGTTAGAGGCCAATTCATTCCCTCTCTGCAATTATGTTTCTTGTGTCTCCCCTCCCAGGATCCACTTTGCAGCCTGTCATCGCTGCCCTACTAAGAGGACAGACACTATTCAATAGCACATGAAGATTGATCTTGTCCTGAAGAAGATGGTCGGTAATCAGTCATGAACCATCGAAACCGGTCGACCATACCTGTTGTGGCTCCACCACAACATTTTATGATACCCCCAAGACCAATAGGGGTTACTGCATGAAATTGAGAGAAAACCCAAAAAGTATTGGTTTTCCCATCCCACACCAAGTGGGACAGTGCATTTTTTTAGCGATTATTCGGTACTTTGGTAATCACCCTCTTGGACAACCACCCTTTTTGCAAGGAACTCTCTAGTCATTAGTGTTAAAATAAAGTTACATGACTATTCCAATGCCTCAATCTTCGCAGTTTTGATTGCCAGCTGCCTAGATTTAAAAATGCGAGATTGAATTCCCCTCTCGCACTTTTGCATATTTGTGCTGGTTGTCCTCACTTTCATCCCCGCACCAGACCAGCTTCACACCCTGTGTCCAAGAGGACAGGACCACGGTCCACAGAAATATCACTAATTGTTTGGTCTTGCCCTTACCGGCAAGTTGATGAATTTTTTCCCCAGCATACCGTTCCCTGTGTACCAGTTATTCCCTACGGTTTGGGAAGGCAGTTGCCATCCTGGCTCTTTGAGCCATAATTTACCCTGTTGTCTTTGTGTGTATTGCATTGAAACACATATGTATATCTTTCTCCTAGTGCAGTGTGTGGCATATCCCTTCAGCAGCACGTTTGTGAGTATTTCGCAAGTGTGATAAATAATCTAGGCTGGCCCAGAGTTTGGCGTGACCAGTGATTTGTTGCCGAGTTAGGGGGGGGGCCTCAGCATGGCTCGCAGGGGGGCCCCCACATTTTGTGTTACGCCACTGCTGCCACATCATTGCTAGTTTCCATTATGCCCACTTAGCAGCTCATTTAGTACATCACTTTTAATTTACATTATGCACACTTGGCACATCATTGCTAGCTTCTATAACTTACTGTTAGAACATCAATGGGCATTTGCATTCATGTTAAATTAACCCATCATAGCCTGCACTTAACAGTCATCTGAAAGCAGCCACTGCCCTCCGTTACTGATTCTGGAAAGATGGTAGGCTAATGCTCATTACGGCAGTCTAATCATTCGATCGGCAGAAAAGCTAGAACCTGCAGTGAAAATCTGTGAAACACTCTACTCATTACACAGTATCTGCTCCTATTTTTCAGGCTAGCGGGTTGAAATGTAGTCATATTTTCTTATACAATTCTATATTCATCCCAGTTTAAATCTGATGATTCCAGTAAACTACAAATGTACTGTTCTAAATATTTAGTATGTTCCTAATTTACACAATGGGCCTCATTCCGAGGTTGGTGGTAGTCATGGTGCTATTTGCGCCATGACTGCCACCAAAAATGGATCCGGCACCGGTCTAGTTCAATGGGGACTTACCGGTGTAGTCCGACCTTTGCGGGACCGGTAAGTCCCCATTGAAAATGCCATTCCCCTATAGGGCTCAATGGGAATGGGGAGGGCGTAAATAACGGGCTGGCGTATGTCAAGCCCGTTATTTGCGCCCTGGTCCCTTAACGGGTCCCGTCCACAACGCCAGGTCAGACCAGGCATTAAAGGAGGGACCCGCTAAGGGACCTCGTAGTAGGGCGGTAAGGGATTACCGGCACCGGTCTCCTTACCGGTGCCCGGTATCCCTTACCGCCCAACTTGGAATGAGGTCCAATGTCTTTGTCGGTCCAGTCATTGCAGATAACACAGCAACAATTAATCTATCAGTGTATTAAAAAATGTAATAAAGGTGTATTATCAATAGCACCCAAAACATTTACAAAATAATGAATCATTACACCACCATGAAAACAATTCACAGTGCTCCCACCCATGATACAATATATTTCCAAAGTCACTCCTGTTAATTAATTTACTGAATACACAATTAAAAAAATATAAAACCAAAAAAGTATTAAGTAGCAGTAATTTATGATTCCTGCTACACCCAATGTTCCTCTTTGCAGTACATTTTTCCAAGACACGTTGTGCTTCATTTCATTCAGATATACCAGTAATGTGTACCATTATGCACTCAACAAGTTTCAGTTCCACACAAAATGTATCTTGGAGCCTTTCACCAGGAGAAGAAAGTTGTGAACAGTTGAATTATTGCACCAACATTCTCAGTCCATTCATGAGTATTTTAAATGTGTCTAAATGAAGCATCCACTTTTTGGTTCCCTTTTCTTCCAATCATGGTTGAGTGCATAATAGTATACATTACTGGTATCTGAATGAAATGAAGATCAGTGTGCCTTGGAAAAAAGTACTGCAAAGAATAATATTGGGTGTGGCAGGAATCATTTACAAACATAACTGCTACCTAATAATTTTTGGGGTTTATATTTATTTGGGATTGTGTATTCAGCAAATGAAGATTGTGTATGCAGTAAATTAATTAACATGAGTGACTGGAAATATATTGTCACTTGAGTGGGAGCACAGAGAACTGTTTTTATGGTGGTGTAATTAATATTATAATTTTTTTTATTTCTTGGAAGATATTGATAATAACTGGAGTTTATTTTAAATACATTGATAGATTAATTCTTGCTGTGTTATCTGCATGACTTTAACAAATAGGTGCAATTTATAATTATGTTTTGATATTCCGGGTTTATCTATCCGTGTTCAAAATAAACCCCTAGTTTCATCTATATATATTTTCTTTGTTCAATCTGGACAAGTATACTACGAGGTTGACAATTTCAGTATACTACCATTTAACCATTCTAGTTTTGAAAACCTTGTAAACTCCCAGTTTGACAATCACAGTATACTACTGGTTTTCCAAACTCAGTATATTGATTTCAAATGTATACCCAGTTTGAACATAACAATATATTAAAAGTTTGACAGTCGTAGTAAATCCACAATCTGGCAACACTACAATTCCCACGTTTTGATAACCCCAGCAAAATACCAACCTGACAAGCTAAGAATGATCACATTTTGCACTATTCATGAATACTCATAGTATGCAAAAATTCCATCTTAGTCCCAGTTTTAACAATCCCAGAATATTCCCCATTTAAGTAGCCCAGTGTATTTCTAGGTGGTGCAACCATGGTATACTCAGTTTAACAATCCCATGATATCCTAATTTGAATTTCTAGAGTTACACAATCTCAGTATCTATCCAGTGTCTAACCATCCTATTATTGTTCCACTCTGTCTAACCCCATAATTCACAGTTTGTCCAACCTACGTTTGGTAGCAAATGCCAGTATATTACTTGTTTGATTAAATGGGCTGTTCACATCTTGCAGAGATTCTGAATATTTATTTATTGGGATTTGATACAATGCCACAATGTGTGCAGTTTCAGTAAGAAACATGCTCACAGTTCATACAATTTTAGTATACTCTTACTGTGCTATAACATAACATGATTTCTGTGGAGTATATATTCATCCCTGCTGAGGTATCTTGGCGCTGCAGACAGATAAAAGATGCTTATTGTTATCCAACTCAATTGTACTCATATTATTGATCACATAAAGATGAAGGGCTGAGTGGATCTGCCAGGATTCAAACCTGTGACCATGAGGTTAACTACAGAACCCTGTAGTGGAAGCATTAGTCCACTGTGACATTGGCATGGCACCTAAAATCATAACACTCCTAATCTGCGCTTTAATAAGGATGAAAAAGTTGTAACATAATTAATGGGGTGCCGTCCTGGTCGTATTATAGTATTGAGTACTTTGTTAACAGCCCCACCCATGCCTCCTGCTTACAGTTCGGAACCTTATTCCATGAATATTCAAAATTCGTAGTGTCCGAATTACAAATCTTGCTCTCTATAGGTGAGGCTACAAGTAAGGAGGCTGGAGCACATCACAACACTGCAGTATAAACCACCTCTAAACACTTGCAGGCAGAACAGAAAGGAACCATATTTGTTTTTCTATCATGTGCGTAATATACTGGTTGCTGTTTCATACACTCATTTTGTCAGATAGTTGGACTGAGTTACAGAAATGTGATGTGATTGGGCCAGGATCACACCATTTTGGTTATTTGGAGAACACAGGATTTGAAGTCAGGTCTCCGAGCTCCATATTTTCCGTCTAATTCTGTAATACTTTGACACAGCAATAAATTGCAAGCACATCAAATGACAGCTGCCCCATAGAAATACATGTATTGTATTGGCTTTCCTTATACTTTAACCAAAGGACAGTGTGGAACACATCTGGGAGCTATTTGTCTTGTTTCTTGGAAACAGTGGCCTCAGGGAAGGTCCCTAACACAGCAAAATGTGTGGTTGGTCGTTTTTATGAATTTTTGTAAATGATCCTTGTTATGTTAAAAGAATTTCTAGAGTGTGCTATCACCGGAGGTATCTTGGCGCTAAATGGAGAAAACCTTCAACACGGGACAGACAACCTAGAGAGGATTATTTGGGGACAAGGAATAGTTTCCTTGCTCTAAAATGATGCTGCTAACAGTGATCTAAGGTGTAAATCATGCCGTGCTGTGTCTTGTATGAATGGTCATTACCATCATATACAGAGAAACCATGTAGTGGTAGGCTTGTTGCATAGTGCACCTTTAACATAATCACTTTCATGTGATCCCAATCTTAGTAGCTAAAGGAAATAAGGCACAATGAGGTTAGGTGGTTTGGTGAAATGAGGAAGCTGGGATGTGAACCATGTGTTTTGGTTCAACTGGAATTTGTTAGTGACTGCAAGTCCTTGTTTCCCCATCTTTACTTTTACACCAATGGGTTTTCTGTAGTTTTCTCTTACAAGGTAAACAAGTGTTCTGTAGTGGCCAGAAAGTCTTGCCAGCGAGGTCCAGCACATCATACATTCAGGTCCAGGGCAGGATACCCTCCAACTCAAGGAGATGTATTTATTTTTGGGGGTGTTTCATTTTGTTTATTCCCACATACCATTTTAACATTTGAAATATCCTAGATCCTTAACTACCTTACACTATTTAAATGACATGTCCAATTCCATAGCCTAGAACAAAAATAATGTGGGCCTAACAATCTCCTCTGAGTTTTACGAGTGTACATTCAAGGCACTCCTCAAAAGAAGGTATGTGATAAGGTTAACTGCTTGTAGGCATTGACAAGTTTACACAGCTTGCTCTGTGTTGTAATAACACATTTGAAGTACTACAAAAAGAAAAGGGGGTTTACTTTGTGGTTCAGCTTGCTGTTTTAGAATATTAAGTTCCTTAATGAGGTGTGTGGGTGCTTTGAAACCAGTTGTACATATTGTAGTGTATATGACTCGAAGCTTAAAACTGCTGAAATAATTGTCACAGGCAAAGAAGCACAATTCACTGCATCAGAATGAGTACCAGTATCTTCATAGCATTACAAATATGGCATGTTAGGATTACCCAGCTACACCACATTCATTTAATTGGCAGTGTAAAGATAAAAAAAAGAGTTGAGCATGGCGACATTTAAGTATATACATGTTTTCACATTTTGTAGCAGAGCAGTAAAAGACATGCCAAGTACTGAACATGAAAACTCATAAGGCTGCATTTTTCACTTAACATCATTCCTTCATTAACCCGCCTGTTTCTTAAAAAATATGACAAAGAGAGCTCTCAATTCATGTTCTGTAGGTCCTGGCATTTTTATTGCATGCCATTTTCTATTCTTGTACATTTTATAAATCTAGGTCTATGGGTTGTGGAATTCAATATGAAGTGAACCTAAAAGCCAGAACTGGGTTAATATTTCACATCTGGATTGATAGGTCTTGAGACCTCTATACTACTCCATGTATGGCTGAACTTCTTCCAGTCTTACAGCTCAGAAGAGTATGCGTGCTAGTCACCTGCTTGTAGTCCTTATTTGACACATGTAAGCAACTTGCTGCAATCCATAATATGCCTGGCATTTGTAAATCTGAAACTAAAGGTGGTAATGTCCTTCGAATATATTGTCAGTGAAATCCTCCTGATTGGGTCAGATCTGTTAATGTCACATATATTATTGGCCTTAATGAGTTTCATTTAGGAACATTGTCTTTCTGCAGAGGTGTTCAGTGTTTTTCTTTATAATTGGGGACTCCAGGTGGGAAACAGCTCTTAATGTCAATTTGAGGCTTCTGTGCATACATGTGAATTGCAGCATTAACATCCAATATCCTAAAATTAGAGAAGGGAAACACTTCCCAACAAGATGTTTACTCTCACGATGATGCTCTGTTTGCATACATGTAAGACACAGACATTGATCAAATCCTTTAATGGAATTAAACAACCTGCAGAAAAGAACCCTGGCGCAGTGGAGGCTCTGGTGGTTTATTTCTCTCCTGGTCTGTCTTAATTTCCCTATGAGTTTGTGTCCAACCCTTTTAAATCAGGACCATCTTAACATATTTTGGGGCTAGGGAATAGACAACTTTGCTCTTTTGCTTTGCTCGCCCCCCACGAACCCACTGCACTCCTTCATCATAATCACAACCCATAACTTGAGATATTGTCATGGCAGCAATTAAAGGTGTGGGGACTCCCTTGAAGTACCCTTACACCTGTGACCCATGCTGGACTTGGAGTAATACACAAGTGGCATTACATGGGTAGGGAAAGCTGTTCACGATGAGGTTGCTTTTGTTGTCATGACACATTTGAACATCAAAATTCACAAGAAATGGTATAGAGGCTGGAGTACACAGTCAAGACACATCAGTATCTGAATGAAAAAGGTTCATGCACCCAGGCATACATAGAGAATGCAGATTAGACGCCTGACAGAATGTACAGATGCTGGAGAATGGATGAAGGAAGATCGGAAGCAATGAGTAATTTACAAATACCACCACACAGAGAGAGGACATAGATCAGTAGTTACCAGGAAGGTGCAAGTGTCTGAACATAGACTGATATTAGAAGGGACCACAGATTTTTAAGTGGTATTGCCATGCGTGTGCCGAGAAACAAAATGTGATCGGCAATATCCCAATTGTCACTATTATTACATATGAAGAAACACTATTGCAATATAAGCACTGAGCTTGAATTCTTTGAAGAGAGGACACTGAGAACTAATCTGCTTTTAGGGGCTGGCACTTTTTAAATGTTAGGGAATTTCAATTTTAACAGGGCACCAATTATTAGTCAGAATGAATTACCAAGTATCACACACGTTTGGCTCTGTATGCAATTTTGTCACATGACTGTATTGTTTCCCAATTGCTGTAAAAAAGCAAGGTGCAATAATTTGTGTTTGACTTTCTTGAACTAAAAATAAATACTCTGTATTATAGACCGGACTTGTAAAGTGCACAAATCACTTAATAAACCAACATGACGATCTTTATAGATAATCTGTGTAAAAATGTATTAACTTGCTATGCAAAGGGGGGAACGATTGTAGCTTTATTTTTTTCATCATACGTTGAAGCATGATTCATATCAGGAAGCTTTTTTGATGCAAATCCAAAAGATTTTAAAATGTCCAACTCACCCAGTGAAAGAACATTTGTGATAGTTTTGCCTGATTATAGTCATTGTTTGACACAGACTTGTACATTGTTATTTCTGATGTGAAGAAACACATTTCAAAGTGTGGACAAAAACAAACTGTTTTTGTGTCAATTAAGAAGCCCTTAAATTAAGCATGCTGGACAGTTTGATTTGATTTATTTGTATACGTGCTCAAAGACAAACTCAATCGTATAGAGGCACAGATGATCTTGGGATGGCATCCCAAAAATAAATAAAGAGCATGTGTCAAGAATGGTCAGTTTATCAAGGAAAGCCTAGAGTCAATACCAGAAAACAAGATAAGGACTGACATCCATATTATTTAAAAAGGAAGGTTTTCAAGTCTCTTTGAAAATTATAGAATGATTCCAGATTCCTGATTTCTCGAGGAATACTGTTCCATAGATTGGGACCATAGACAGCAAATTTTCTGTTGCCCCTGGTAACACAACAGGATTGGGGGTTGCTCAGCAGAAATTGGTCCCCTGAACGTAACAGCCTGGTTGGTTGGTTGACTACGTTTATCTGCTAGGTATGCAGGTGCAGACCCCTTCAAACTCTTGAAAATCAAACATGCAATCTTAAACTTGATTCTATCATCCACTGCCAGCCTATGGAGGGTTCAGTGTGCAGTCAAAACATGATCATATCTTTTCAGACAGCAAACTTGTCTGATAGCTGCATTCTGAGCCTTTTGCAGTCTCTGCCGCTGCTTTGTGGGAATTCCAACAAGAAGGCTGTTGCAGTAATCTAGATGTGAATTTACCAGCGACCCAACTACAAAAGTATGGTTGCTGCTTTGGACAAATGGCAGAACTTGTCGAAGCAGGTGCAAGGAATAGAAAACTGCCTAAACCTTGGCACTGACCTGACTTCCACTGCCAAGATTATTCTGCCATATACATTCAAGAATTATTTTGGCAACAATTTTAAACTCAGCCCCCCGAAAGCAAGAATCTTGAGTGCAATTCCCTACAGTGAGAAGATGTTTCGGCCCAAATAAGGTAACATAGGTCTTAGCTGGTTCCAATTGCATCTGATTTACCAAAATCCAGTAACTGACTTCCTTGAGACATTGATTAATCCTAAGAAATGTATCTTCATCATATTCTATTTTGATGAAGACCTGTGGCCAGAGAACAGAAACTTTGCACTGGTGCAAGTGAAAGGTTTGCACGGTATTAGAACTACGGAAAAGTTTGCCCTATTTTTTAAAACACTGGGACACATTAAAAAACTATTGCATCTCGACAAGTGCAGTTTGGCATATTAAAATCACCATGGTTAGTGTTAATACAGAATGGTATTAGCACTAGTGCAAACTTTGCCCTAATGCAAAAATGCATCAAAAATGTATCTTTTTAGCACTAGGGCAATTTTAGCCCTAGTTCTTTTAATATGCCAAATTGCAATTGTCAAAGTGCAATGGTCTTTTAACATGTGTCTCAGTGTTTTAAAAAATAGGGCAAACTAGTGCTAATACCGTGCAAACTTTGCACTTGCACCGGTACAACGTTTCTGTAATCTGACCCCTGGGTGTCATCGACATAAGAATGGAAATGAATCCGATGACTCCTCAAGATATTCATCTATGGCCTCAAATAAAGATGAAAAAGAAGAAGAAAAAGAGAGGATCCCTGTGGAACCCCACAAACAATCTATACAGGTTTCTGAAAGAAAACCACCCATTTTTACCTGCTGACACTGATCTGAAAGAAAAGAATTAAACCATTTCATAGCATGGTCTGAGATCTTGCCAATTGCTTTCAAGCGACAAAGCAGTATTGAAAGGTCAACAGCGTCAAAGGCCGTGGAGAGAACCAACATCACCAATAATGAAAGATCTCCATTGTCTGCGGCCTCCAAAAAGTCATCCTGCACTGTCAGTAGCATTGTCTCTGTCCCAAACTTTGGTCTGAATCCCAATCGAAAGCGGTCCAACAAGGGCTCCTTTTCAACAAATCCCTGAAGTTTGTTGGCCACAGCTTTCTACAGCAGTTTACCTGGCCATGGGATACATGCACTAGTCTCTCCTGTCTTTCGGCTGAAAAGGCCTTTAATAAAAGTAAAAGAAGGCTATGGGCTAAACAATGTCATTAGAATATGAGCAGGCAAAGGTTTATGCCAAAAACAGCACAGCAGTATACACCATGTTAAGATCACCTGTCCCGGATCATAGTATTTTCCTGTGGAATAGCCGGATATGGGTGTTGACTCTTTGGATCAGTTCAGAACTTAGTTGTCAACAACAGCTAGGTAGCACATTCAGTGTCTCAGTAGTGTACCGCACAATATCATATTGCATTATATATTTTTATTTAAGCAAGTTCACTAACTTCTTTGTATAAAACATCCAAGTGGGTACCTCTCTGATGGTTTTACATGTGTTCACTTATCACAAATATATTAGTATTCACACTAACTCAAAAACAGAAGCAGCTTTCCACTCTGAACGCATCACTCCACTGTATTTAATTGGACAGACAGGCTAAGCCCAAGGGAGTTGAGGATGGGTCTTGTCCATCAGGCCACATCCTAGATACGTCACTGCTAGTACTCTTCAATAAAGCTTTCCTGCAAGAAACCAAGAAACCACAACCGCGTCATCCTTGTCAAAATACCATTTGGAATATTATAATCCAGTCCTGAATTTTTCCTTGCATTCTGAAATTTCTTGTCCTGATTTTTCAATGGACAAATAAAAACTGTAGGCTCCAGAATGAAAGAATATAAGGCGCTGTGTGTGACCTTCCAGAATGACAGTGAGTGTTTTGGAATGATTTTCGCATGTAATACAGTCTAATAAAATAAGTAATATAAATATACATAAATAAAATTACAATAAATCTTTATATAACCATGTTAGACAAAGCATGCATGGTGGACTCTGAAAGGAGGAATGAACACAACAGGGAATGGAAATCTGCATAAATAATTTCAGCACACTATGGGTAGTACAAAACAACCCACAGTACATCAGTTGCCTCCACAATTCGAGTTCTGGATGTCGACTCCCTATCTCAAACTTGACCCATCCAAGCCACAATTCATCCTCATCTGTCCCCACCCCCACTAAACAACAAATTGTCCAAAGGTGTCCATGATATGTGCCTAGAAGGATTTTATTCAGAACTCTCAAATTCAGCAAAATCCTTAGGGTTCACCATTGAAACAGCCTCACCTTCCAGAAACACAAAGCTAAGAAAACTCAAAATTGCCTGCCTCCAAATCTCCACGCTTTACAAAATCAAACTATTCATCCTGCCACAGGACTTCCAGACCATAGAGCAGGCCCTTGTGGTCTCACACATTGGTGGGGGAAATGCCGTCCTGACAGGGCTCACATCTTATTACATAGGCTTGCAAGGCAGGATAGTGTTCAGGACTACGAGTAGCACACCAGCGAAACTGGAGACTATACTCCACATATCTGGTGGCACAAGCTCCTTGTGCAGCAAATCAACCTACCGGCTCAAATCACAACTCACCTGCAAAGAGAGGTCCCACAAATAGTCCTGTTCTTTTCACGCTCCACCCTTTGAACTTGATCCTGGTATCTGCTTGGAATGCACTCACAATTCTCCAGTTTCACAAATGTCTCAAAACATGGCTTCTTCAACAACCCTTGACCAAGGACTAATCCCAATGGCTTTACAGACTGATGCACAGACCAGAACTCACAGCACTGCACTACTGTTAAAAGATGGCAGCCCATACTCTGGCTACCCACACCCTGTACAGCGTCCCGAAGCTCTCAAACTAGCTTTCACTTTAACCAATAAAATAAAGTAAAATAATAATATGCAAAGCAAACAGTCTCCACAGCACAATGTCAAACACAAACCCAATAACGATTTGAGAAGTTGACCGACTTGACTAAATTAGCCATATCTCCACCTGTCTTTGGTGGCTGTGATGATCTACCACATTCCAAACATAATGGGATACACCTGATGCAAAGAGCCAGCTCTCAGACAACAAGACTGAACACTTCTTGAACTGGGGATTTTTCTAGCTATGTGGTGGAGGATTAAGAGCTGCAAATAGCTCAACATGAAGGGCCAGAATGGTGTCTTGTCAGCTAGGTTAAAGTTAACACACTCGATAGGCAATGGAAGCAGATCTGACAACTGGTGGAAAGTGAAAGGCCTTTCTCTAGCAGCAAAGTTACTGTCTGTAATTAGGGATCTGACACAACATGTCTTCTGGGCCTTTCCAGATGTTTGCCAGGTGTGAGAACAACCGAACATTGGATTCATGGATTGTGGATTTTCGGGCAGAATGGCGCACAAATCCCGTTTTTTTGGAGCAAATAATCCATGAATCAGGGCCTTAATGTCCTACTCATGGTTTATAGCAGACATTTCTAGTAAACTCACAGCGTGCTTTTAAAAACGTGAATACATTTTCTGTTTTAACGAATCCACTATACTCCTTTATCAATTTTACACATTTCCAAAATACACCCATATCACAGTCAAACAATTCAGGAAAATTCCCAGTTTGAAAATTCCGAGTGTATTTCCAGACTGCACTAGGCCAGCATTCTCCTATTTTGATTTACTAGTATACATCCGGGTTGATAAAATAAGCATACACTCAACTTCAAAGGTTTCCGTTTATTCCCAGTTATTTAATCCCATTACCTTTTCTGTTTTCAAAATATCCATTTTTTCAAGTAGATAAAGCTGTTCCCAATTTAACAACACAACTGTACTCCGAGTTTGCACAATCCCAGAATATTACAAATCCGGCAATGCCTGTATAGCCACAGTTTGACAAGCCCTGTATATTCCCCAATTAATAACTCAAGCATCCTCCAGTTTGCACAATGCCAGTACATTTCCTTTTGCAGCCCCCGGATACTCCTAGTTTTCAAAATATCAGTGTACTCAGTTTTCAGTGTCAGTTTTGTAATCCTGTTTGAAGAGTCTCAGTCGTAGTGTGCAAAATCACAATAATGTATTTACAGTTTTCAATGTCAATATATACCCAAGGCCCAACTCATGGAAAAGTCTGCATTGATCCCGCAATGCCTGCGTGCCGAGAATGAATCGACGCATGCCTGCGCACAGAACTTCACCTGCATGTTCCGCGTATTCATGAATTGTTTGCGCAAAGTAACCTCATATGCAAGTCGCTGCCGGAACACCCCGGACATGCCCCCACAAAAAGGAAGAACAGCCAGAAACAGCTAACTTTGCGTGCTCCCCTGGCGTGAATACATGCACCCTCAAAACAATGTGTTGGGTCACCCGCAAGTAGGCCTGTATCCCGGGACCGTGCATGTGGTCCACCGTAACTGTTACTGGCACCCCGACGGCATGCGTATGATTTTTGGTAACTCAGGCAAAACTCTGCGTGTGAAAACCCATAAACCGTTTGTCCACCCCACTACACTGTGTACGCGCACCCCTAAATCAGACACCCAATCTTACTTCTGCACAGTGATTCCTATGCACAAGTGTCTGTATGCCTGCCTCCGTGTGACGGATCGAATGAGACCTTTGCGTGCCACTTCCCTGTCGAGAGGTTGTGCAGTCGGCTCCATGAACATATATCAATCGGCGCAATAGTGCGCGTGTAATGGCATGAAAGGCAGTTTTAACTCCCTCATGATGTCCACATTTTCCCTTGTTCTTCCTCCTTTTATGAGTTCCGCCCCTTCCCTGTCCTCTGCGCAAGCCATGCCCACGCTCTGCGTGGTGTCTCGTGCAAGGCACTTGGCAGCTCGCAGAGACGTGCCGAGCCTGCGCGAAGTCCCGGCAAAGTATGAAAAAGTGCTGCGCATTCGATTCCATGAAGGGACAAATGGGATTTTTGACGCAGTTTGGGGTGCAAAATCCCAATTTTCAGTGCAGATAATTCCATGAATCGGGCACAAAGTGACAATTGTAGTTTTCACAATCTAACTTTTTTGCTAGTATGATCATTGCAATATATTCTGAATTTTTCGTACCTCATCATGTTTGCAGTTTGACAATCCTGTAAACTCTACATTTGTACAATCTTAGTACACTCTGCAGTTTACCAGTCTCAATAAACACCCTAATTATTTAAATGGTATTCCTAGTTTGTGGTACGGCAGTATATTCCTTGTTTTGCAATCCCTATTTGCTTTACTTCCTGTTATACAATCGCAGGGCATTTCCAATATATGAGTATATTTCGAGTTTGACAACCCCTGTATTCTGCACTCGCAAAACTATATACAAAGAATGCATAATCCAAGTATACTGGCAATTCGCACAATTCAATATTTTTTCAGTTTTGTAATCAGATTGCACAATTTAAGTATCATTTTGTATTCATTTTCCTTTTTTGCGAACCAAGAATTAAGCCTTTTAAAAAGTTTAAATCGCAAATGTGAAATGACGAGACAGGAATTCTCTGCTTTCGGTGATCCATATATTATCTAATTATACATTGCAGTCATCTCCATTTAAATGATGACTTGCTTTCTATTCAAGGGTTCATGTAAACTGTAAACATTTCCTGAATAAAGTTAGCGGTCTTCAGTCTGCATTTCCTATTTCCTAGGCTGTCTCTTAATGAGACAGACCAGGAAACTCTGACTCCCACAGCAGCTAGTAAGTAGGGAGTCATGGGTAGCCGGGGAGCAGGTATGTGGGTGAAGGAGTGACCTGGGTGTTGTTGGATTAGGGAGGGGGCCCATGTTTGATGCAGGCGGGCGAGGAGTGGGGCGCGATAGTGGGGATGGGAGGTGTGCAACCTGTGTATTGGGAACTCGGTGGTGAAACCCCGAAGGTAGACGAAACAGAGGACTGGATGTGGCAGGTGAGGGGGCAGAGACATATGCCATGGGTGGGATTGAGCCATAAGAAAAGTTAGCACATCACAATAAGAAAATAAGGAAAGCTATTCCGGTCATATTTTTTTAACAACCTACACTGCAAAATCAATGAACATGTTAATTACAGTATGACACTTATATGTTGGTCATCTTTACTTTGCAACACATATTTAAAAAGTCATTAATGTCGAACATGTCAAGACATTCTTGGCCTTCGTAGAACAAACTCTATACAACATAGGATTGTATATAGAACAAACCGCCCAAAACATAGCATAATAGTTTTTAGAGTTTGTACACGTTCTAACCCACATGGGCATAACCTGTTCATGTACAATGCCCAACCATTTTCCTTTTCTTTCCAAGCGTGTGAGTTATCAAAACCTCATTTTTATGCTTGTTCTCGGTTGTGTTGCTTTGGGAAGACATTGAAGACACAGAGAATTAAATTAACATCCAAGTATGTATTCCAGAATGGACTGGTTTGTAAAATCCCACTCCTGACAATGGCAGGTTACACCTAGATTGACTACCCAGTTTCTGCACCCTGAAACTTATATTCATAATGTGTCCAATCACAGTACAATGCCCTTTAGAACATGTAGCTCAACTCTTCATTCACAAATCCACACTTCGGCTGTACTCTCACTTTCACATTCCCAGAATAGTCTTTCTTTTGTAACCGCAGTATGTCTCCATTTTTTCCAGAAGCCAATAATGCACCCTCCTACAGTCGTGATGGGTGCAGTATAAATATTTGATAACATAACACATCCATCTTGCTATTAAACTGGTTCAGTAAAGTGCCACTTTGTAATTACTTAATTACAGTATATTCATAGGTTGCACAATTCCATTGTACTTCAATTCCACCGTTACCGTTTGGACAATCCCAATGTGCTCCCAGTTTGACAAATCCAGCATGCTCTGCTCATGGATTGTACACTCGGAGTCTACTCCTAGCTCTTGAACCCAAGGAGCATAATCCCAGTTTGATACCGGACAGTATATCTCTCTCCAGGTTGCATAATCCCGGTATATATTTACAGTTTGACAACTCCAGTATATAAACCACTTTACAAACCCAGTATACTTCACTAAATCAGGTCAAAGCATCATGGCCAGCAAGAGAAATACTGCTTGTACGGTTCAAACAGAAAAACACCATATAAACTTATGCCACAAACAGAACGAGAGGCAGTGTGACCACTGTATGATGCATTTTCCAACTACCTATGACAAAAAAGTACATGAAAGGCAGTTTTAACTCCTAATCTGTTAATGAATCCAAAATATGATTAAATATGTTGAATTACCATCGTCATTGACTGTACTGCGCATGTTAATGATTTATTTATCTAATTATGTATTATGTTGAGACTTGCAAACCATTTGATGTTGAAGTATTGTGCCCGATGTGTGTGCTTTTTTTGAGGCCTAGCATAAAACAAAAACATGTACATCTTGTAAGTGATTTCAACCCGGCACTTCACCTAAGTCAATGCCTAGCGTGTGATGCACAGTTGAAACCCTTAATTAATTATTTGTGTTTATAAGTTCTTTTATTTCTGAAGGATGTACCACTTATATCACGCCCCTCTCTTTGAATCCCCTCCCCCCCGGTCACACTGTACCAGGAATCAGGCTGGTTTGAAAAGTTAAAAATATTTATTTATGTATTGCATTAATTACTGATTAATTCACTGAAATTGTTCAAATTCTCATAGGAGCCACTTGGTATGGTATCAGACTAACACTAGCAATGATTTGGGAGTAATGTGCAAAACTTAATTTTGATGTTGGGTGCAATGAAAAGCTATTTCACACGTTATAGATTTGAGCCAAACAAAATATATGCGGCAAACTTTTCCGCGCACGGTAAGCTCGATTGCGGAATAACTATAAGGAGTTGAGATGCGGATAGGATGTTAGCTTCAAGTAGACACTTAAATTACCTTTCTAGCATAAACGGTGAAGACGTTATGGAGGTTTTTGTGGAGGTTGTTTTTTTCAGAAAGAGGCAAAATTGCAAAACAAGAATGCGTTTTTAAAATTACAAACAAGGTTTCTTTTACGCTAGGGGTAGACTATGAAGATGCAAACTACACGACAGCACAGCCACCATACCAGGACGTCACCGGATGTTTTTTTCCTGCCGAGACGCTCGCCTTCTTCAGAAAATATATCAGCACAAAGAGGATTTTAACACTACTAGTACAGAAGATAATAGGGAATGAGGTGGAGAGGTCAGGCAAGACTAAATAGTCTAACAATGCAGTTCTGGATATAATAGATAATGGGTTTGGATATGGATGACTATGGACAGTACATGTTCTAAGCACAGTCCTATGCTAAGGATACTCACTACATGGGTTTTGACAGCACCGTCAGGGATTCAGGTCAGTCAAGATTTCTGGACAGGAATTCTGCTGGGCACACCGGACTGGACGGCAAGGCGCTCTGGTCTGCAATCAGCAAGGCGCTCTAGTCAACGCATGGTGGGTTTGGACTGGATCGCCTCTAGTTCTAGTTCACAGCTATCTGGTCACAGCACGGCTCTACTGGGTTGGATCTTTGGATTCTGCCAATAATTCTTAGCATGAAAGCAGATACAGCACAGCCGAAAGCAGCTACAGCACAGCCAGGCTGTTCTTTGGTTCCCCTTACAGGTCTGGGGTAAAATCTGGTCTCTGGATTTTTAAAGGCCAAGCTGAGAATGGTTCAGCTTTGGAAATGGGCCTTTCTGCTTTCGAAGTTTCTGGATTCTGGAGTCTGGAATATGGATTTCTCTTCTCCGCCACCAATCGGCTGGTGGGTGAATGTGTGTGTCTGTGAGCCCTCAGCTGTCTCTTTTATGCATTTATTAAAGGGGTGGGTATGCTGAATTATCCTAAGAGCACCCCCTGGGTATTCTATGGGCTAGGGCCTTTCCTCTCCTTTGATTTGAGAAGAAAACAGAGTGTCTTGATGACGATGTGGTTTATGAGGCAGGAAAACCCTCCCCTTTGTTTTTTGCACATGAAATCTTCTTTTCATATAATAAATATTTACAATTTTACAAACTTGATAACAATAGCATATCCATATCCCCTACTTTGTGGAGCAAATATGCTTCCAAACCCCGTCTCTGTAGGATTTTGGGTCTGGATCTGACAGATTTTCGCACTTTTTGTCCGGGAGACAATATCTGTTTTGTCCAAACTTGGTACACATGTGTGCATTGCATAGGGGCATAAGTGTGTGAAGTTTCATATTTCTGACATCAATGCATTTGCTATAAAACCACAATTTCTACAGTTATGTCCCAGAACATAGCACATAGTTCTGGCACCTCTTAAAATGTGCACCCAAAATTTAGATTCAGAAGTCTAGGGTTTCTATATTTTTAACAATTGTCCACAATAAATTATCAGTCTTATTAGAAATCAGATATTTGTGAATCAACAAAAAAGTCTATCCCCGCCTCCAAAGGTTTCTTGTAGCTCAAGAGCAATCCTGCCTTCTTCCTCTGGCAGGGAGCACTGTTGATACTTTAATCTGCATATCCTTTCAGCCCAGGAAGGTCCTTTGTCTCTCCCACGAGCAGCAGCCCAAATCTTCTCCCCTCTTAATCAACACCTGAATGTGAGTTCCTGCCCTTTTGGTGGGAAGCAGAAGGGAGGTGTCTTTCCCAGTGGGGGATGTTTCTTTGTAGTTTTGGCTGAATCAGGCTTACTTTAAAAGTACATTTGTTACATTTTTCTTGTTGAAAATAAACTTACAATTTTAAAACAAACATCTAGAACACTGATTCTAAGCTCCAAATCATGAAGTTTAAATAGTGACAACCTGGTTTGCTATTGATATCAAGTCACTTAGATTTGAGACATTAGATCTTAGTGGTACAACGTTTACAGTTTTAGGCTGTAAAACAGGCTTTTGAAACAGTCACAGGCGGCCGTTGGTAATGCGCTCAGATTTTGACAGCTTTCCCAAGCAGGCAAACTGGCTGTGGATGTTTTTGTGACCAACTGAACTTTCCTGGATATTGCAAATGCACAATAATTCCTTGTATTCCATAGCATGGGGCACCCCGCAAGAACATAGGATGTTTGCGGGTGTTTGGGACCAGCATTCTGTATTTTTTAGCAACCAAGAAAAGATTTAAAAGCAGATTTCTGATTTCTTTCAGCAAGCACTGCTTTTCATCTGTGCTCCATTTTTACATGTTGGACAGCCCAATGACATGTTTCAGAAGTGCGGTCTCCATTCCACCACTGACAACATGCATGGTAGATTTGGCATCCATCTTTTTGTGCTTGGTAGAGCGCAATTTCCTTAGGTTTTGCCGCACATGGGATTTCCACGCTCATTTTGCTGATTCTGGTGCCACCAGCACACTTTGATGCCGCAGGTCAGAGCCTAGTGGGTCAATACATCCCACAATTTATTGGTGGTAACAAGCCCTGCCCATGAGATGAACAGTGTAGAAGATTCATTTTCGACAACTGCATTCCCAATAGGACCTCGTGTTTATCGGTGAGAAACCTATGCTTATGGATTGTTTTCAGTTCTTCTCTGAAAAGTACAACGGGGAGGATAAAAGGATAACTGAAGCTTCAACAGAATGAATGTCCGAGCGTTATGGTCATATCAGGAGATTGTTTCTTTTTTCTAAAATATGGAGATTCCTGGGGCAGAGATTGGGAGGAATCACCATCTGGAAATGGTAGAGAATCCCTATTGCTTTTATTGTTATTAAATTGATAAAATGATGCAGGTAATAGGCAATCTGCTAACCAGAACTGCACTTTTAATTGAGCTTGATGCCAAAAGCATAGTGATGAATGTTGTATGCTGCATCAGCGTCCTGATCTGCAGCACCTGCTCTCTAGTGGTATAAAATAGGTTCCAACATCGCCAGTGCCCTTTTGACAGTTGCTGGGACCGCCAAGTCACTGCAGTACAGAGACAGCCCAGCACTTAAAACCTGCACCTCTGTTCCAAAACCACATCATTATGAGGAATAATTATCCTGGTGGCAGTTTAATCTTTAAACATAGGCCATATCTGAGTTTGGGGTATGGGGGATTGTAATTCACATCATTCTTGAAGCTACACCTGATCTGTACTATACATGTGACAACACTGTGAGCACAGGCTAGCTGTGGATGGGTTGTGTGCATTCTTGTCAGACAGCCTGTTGCTGCCAGCCAGCACGAACTGAAACACTATGCCGGTCTTTTGATCTTTGCAAGGTTGGGTAACACTTCCCTCCACCAGGATGTTACATATCAAGAGGTCCTTGATTTTATGGGTCTGAGAAGGAGGCACTGTTAGTTTAGTCAGAGGGAGCTCAGCACAGTTGGGGGTGGATTCCACTATCATGATTCTCTCTGTGCCTCTCCTTCCTTTCTGTCTACTCCACTTCCTTTAGCACAAAGCACTTTGGATATGATGCAAGAAGGCACAGAATACTTGTCACAAGGGCAGGGATTGGACCCTTTTCAGCAGACTTGCATTTGTTTCATCACTTGTGGACTTTTGCCTATGAACGAGTGCATCTCTCAGATTTGATGGACTCTTTGCTTTGGTCAATGCCCAGAATCACCCCCTCCTCCTCCTCACTTGAATGTATTCCTTCTGAGGAGCTCTCCGTGGATATCGCTCTTCTTTCTCTCCAGGTGTGGTCTAGCCTTTTTTTGCAGTGTTTAGGACGGACTCTTCTGGAGGCCACCTTGCCAGTTAGCTATCTGCTTGGCAGTGGGACCCTCAGGGAGTCCGCTCCCAATTCCAGGGAAAAAGCATAGCTGTTAAACCATGGTAGATGTTTCTCTGTAGCTCCGTAGGTACCAAAGAACTACATTCCCCAGAAGACTCTTTCGGTGACACGGAAATGCAGGTTCCTGGAATCCGAGTAGGACGAGCGTTCCCAAGAAACTCCGATAAGGAAAGCAGCAACAAGGAGGAACGTAGTCAACCAGCAGGTAAGCACAAGAGCGGAGACAAGCAATACAGGGAAAGGGGAACCAAGACGGGAGGCAGGAAGAGGCCGGAGAAGGCAGCAAGTGAGAGGCCGAAAGAGAGAAAGCGGGAAGCGGTCAGAAAGAAGGGAGGAGGGAAAACTACAGCAGAAAACTCACAGCGAAGCGCGAATGAAAGTAACAAGCGTCTAGACCCGAAGCGGAAGCAAGGGTTGCAACGCATCGGCGTTACTGATGGATGCGTAGCACCATGATTGGAGAATCTTTTCTTTTGCACTGTTGTACTATTTCTGTTTGGGTTGCTACTGTTTCAGATTCACTCCCCTCTTGAGAGTACAGCCTAAACCTCTGCCCAGGTTATCACAAAAGGCAGAGGAGGTATATTCCCTAACTGTGCCCGTTTCATCTTTATGATTGGGATCACTGGTGTTTTGTAGAAATGTTAGGGCTGACTCGGCTGAGTAGGCGGTTAAGCGACTACTCATCATTGTGCTCCTGTGGGCAGTAGTCATTTCATCACAGAAGCCCGAGTTATGTAGCTTTTGCATGGCACTGGAAAATGGTGAGATATTGCCAATTAACTATGAGCTGTCACTGAGGGTCCTGTAAGCAAGGCAGGCTGCCATGAGGACAAGTTATGCATCAATCAGTGGAAGGCCAAGAAAATCAGGCTGATATATTCTCTGTGATGATAGCCTGAAATCAGTGATACTGCTGCTTGCTGCACTGCTTTTGCGGGAGCAAGTCCTCTACTTTTGGACAGAACAACGACCTGCATGACATGGTCATAATTTATCTTAGAGTGTTTTGGGGCCATTTATATTAGCCCAAAATTGCTCGGTACATTTCTTTTGTTATTATAAAAAGTAGATAACTCTGTAATTGAATTTCCGTCATTGATATCTCGAGCCGGGAACTTTGCAGTTGAGCATTGATGAGGATATCTTTATGTTTGATTTTGAATTTGTTTTTATTTAGGTAACATAGTGCTTTGAAGAGAAACACAGTACTAATGGAACAGCATCAAATAAAGCAAACTTGCCTGAGGTCCTTTCAATCATAAGGTGGTGGCATTTACTATAATATATATCAGTCTTTTATAAAGTGCTTCTAGTTGGATTCCTCCCTCTTCTAAGTGTTGTATTAAAAGCTGTTAGGATTACCCAATGTAACGGTATTCAATAATTTTATATCTGAAGGATGGTGGAATAAGTGGCCCAGCCAGGATTTTAAATTGATATGACTACCATCACTAAGTATCAGCAGTCAGCACTTAAGGTTTGAGCTATTGATCAAGATCTGAACATAGATGAAACATCAGCCAGTGAAGAGGGAGTTGGACAGGAGAAGGGATAGACTGTGGTATAATGGTGTGGATATTTTATCATGTAAATATTGCACTAACAATTAGATTATATACCTAAATTAACAAATATGTAAAGTTGGGACAGGGAGGTTGATTTCAGTGGTGGGGTGATTCTGCATTAAGAAATGCGTGGTGCTTTATCAGGGTGATCTGAAAGCATCGATTAGTATTTTTGTTGTTAATTTCAGGGAGAACGTATTGCAATGTTAGGAGGCCATCAGGCAGAAGGAACAGAAGTTGATGCAGCATAGGGTGGGCAGGATAGAGAGGTTGAGGACCACTACAGATTGCAGGGCTCGAGCAGGCTGTAAGCTAGCTGAGGGGGGCAACCCATGGATAGTTCCAAAGACCAAAGAATGGAAATTACAGAATGAGCAGTGTTGTGTAGAAAGCGAACCTGTACTGAGTTTATGGGCTGAGAAAGGAGACGAGTGAGGGAGGTTCAAGAGTGCATGGGTGGCAAAGTTGAGAACTTAGCTGAGAGGCTGGGAAATTAGCCAGCCTTCTGTAGACCAGAGTGTAGAGCATGGTGTTAGCAGCATGAACGTTTTTGAGGGCAGCTTTTTCAGATGTTAAGCGGACTGAGCATGAATGCTGTGGATGTGAAGGTGATAAACTCTTGGAGTTTAATGTCCCTATCAAAGCGAACTCTGAGGTTGTGACCCTTAGAGCATGGGTTGAAGAGGTCAGGTGGAAATGATACTGGTGGGGTGTCAGGGGTGATATGTTGGGAGCTAGGAGGAGGATTTATTTCATTTGTATGACTCGATCAGCAGAGTAGAGTACAATCTGTTGATGAACGGTGGACAGACTGTTGGAAAACTGAGTGAATAGTTCCACTGTGAAGAAGAAGAAGGTGTAGATGTGGGTGTCATCTGAAAATAATGTTGCAGGAAAAGTCACAGAAGGAGATCGGTTTGCTCAGAGAGGAGGAGCAAAGTTTGAAGAAGCAGGGTCACAGGACTGATCCTTGGATAATTCACAATGGGAGGAGGTATTGCAGTGAAGGTTCTCCATATTATTTGCCTATGGGCTACTGTTTCCTTCCTGTCTCGTACATTTCCTGACATATACATTAGATATGATTCAAGAAGGCAAACGTCACTTATAATCTTGGCAGGGAATGGACACCTTAAAGCAGACATGCTTTTATCCAAACTCCTGTGACTTTCACCTTCATAAGGAATGGGTCTCTCACTCCTTTTTCTGGTTATTTTGGACCTTTCAAGAAAAACAGGAGAATTTGCTTGGACTCATGTTGGGAGAGCTTTCCTTTGACTTTGAACCATCTTCAAACCAGAAGTCGACAGTGCTGGAACATCTTAGAACAATCAGCAAGTGTTGTTTTTGGCATTCACTCCAAGCCTCAAACCCTTGTATTGCTGCATCAAACCGGTGTGCACTGCATCACACCAGCAGAACACATCACCTGTCCAGCTCAAATAAGAAGCTCACTGCGTAGGAAGTCTTTGCCCCACCACATCTCGAACAATGCTTCAAGACACCCGCATCTTCACCATTGACCTCAGTTCGACTCAGTGTAGTGAATAAGGTGTGCGATGGTGCGTCAGTGACAATACTGTTATTTATGAGAGGTGGAAATGATATGGGTTGGATGGGCGGGATGTGGAAATGTGGATGGGAAATGGAGGGAATTCATGGATGCACCAGGTAAAGGGAAAGGGTAGAGTGAAGGAAGACTAGAATAGGGATTTGATGGAGAAGTGTATTGTGTGGATAGGTATAATAATGTATGGGTTGACATGATTAGTAAGCACAGTACACTGTCAAAGACCAATACATTACATTAAAAGCTGGTAGTAACCAATACATTGTTGACACAGGCTGGTGACAGTCAATGACTGATGGCAAAGACTGGTAGTGACCTGGAAATTACAATACAGGCAAGTAGTGACCAAATGATCACAGTACAGGCAAGTGCCAACCAATAAAATAATGATACACACCTTAGATATAGCATTCATTGTTAAACTAACTTTCACACCATTAAAACAAATAGGCCTCATTACAAGTTAGCTGGTCTGGGTTTGACCGTGCCGGAAAAACTGTACCGGCACCCTTTCTGGACTGGCTAACTACGAGTTCTGCGACCGATGTCTGACCTGGGGGGCGTAACACCACAAGCTGCAGACAGACGTGGAAACGCAGGCACTATTACAGCATGGTGCCGGTGTTTCCACAGCCCCCATTCCCGTTGGGTCCTATAGGACTCCACGGGAATGGGGAGTAACGGAATGCCGGCTCCGGAATTACCAGATCACCGGGGTGGTAATGCCCCGGTAATTCTGGGTATTCCGGAGCCGGTAATTCATTCCAAGTCTGGCGACAACCTGCCAAATTTTCCAGCTCGGTTACCGCTGGACTTGTAATGAGGCATGTGATTACATCAGTATTTCAACAAAACATAAACGTGCATGATTACAACAATGGAAAACAGAAAAATAATTCTAACCTTGTTGTTGTATTACATGTAGAATAATTGAAAAATACCAATGAGGTCAATAAGCACATTGTGGCCATCTAGTATATGAGTTTGATTAATATGTTTCAACCAATGTGGCATACATGTTTGCTTCACTCTTATTCAGGGACCATCAATTAGTATGCAATCCTAGTATAATTTCCACTTCTTTTAGAAGGGAGATGTGGATCTATAGTATGCAAGGTTAGCATGGCTGTGAATTATATACATAAGAATTCACTTTTCCCTTATGAATTAATTAATTCATTTATTTTGTTTAAACTGAAATTTCAATAGAGTGGTCCTTAGGTTTGTTAGTTGTAGATAAAACAAGTGCCTATGTTTGATCTGTTTATCTACAAATAAAAAAATGAAGGACTACACTATTTATATTTCAATCAAAAAAAGAGTATGCAAATGGATACATAAACAAACAGGTACATCTTTACTATGTGATTCAAAGTCAGAACAAACTTCAAAGGCCAGAATAAACAACACATGCTCCCAGAAAGTGTTGTGCATACATGTTCTTTTATATGATTTTTTTGAAGAACTTCGAAAAGTACCTTAAAAAAAGCTAAAGAAGAATGTAAATACATTGGTTATTAGATTGATCGGTGTGTAATGCTTTACATAAAGACTGTGGCTTTGAAATCATGTATCTCCTTGTTATGGGTCTTCAAGTATACCCATTTGGTATATGCACATTTGCAATGACTGCCACACTCAGCCAGAAAACAGAGACCCTAAATATATGTTTGCATATTAGTTCAGAAGTGTCTCAGACTGTAGATCTCGCTTTCTTATCTTACATTACATTAGGCTTATGCACTGTTGGGTCTAGGTACTTTGGAAAAAACTTCCATCAGCCACCTGCAGCATAGTAAATGCTGAGGGACCATGAATGTCATAGACCCACGCATCTATACAGCCACAGGTTGCAAACCCCTGCTTGACAATGTTTGCCAGTCGTGACCAACACCCAACACAATAATATAGGGTGGTTGTGGTCATGAAATGACTGTACCTGCTGACAGCAAACAAAAACATTCCAATTTAGGACAGCTATTACTATAGCATGTTAGTGATCAAATAAATGATCAAATAAATGACAGTACAGGATGCTAATGTTCAATAAGTGACAGTAAAGGCCAACAGAGACTTGTTACTAACTTATAATACAGTCCGGTTGTAACCAAGAATATTATAAATTGCAATAAAGGCTGGTGGGTATTTTGGCAGAAAGGTTTAGAAGTTAAACCTTTACAAGTTTAGAAGTTAGCTGGCCCTCCTTAAAGGCCCGTATCCAAGGTCCCTGTCTGAGCCTCACCACTCTCCTCTGCTTTTCCCAGGTCCGCTGGCCACCAGCTCTCCCCTGCCTCCATTCTCCACCCCGAAGCAGCCTCATGGTGAGCCGACCCTCAACTGCTCTAGAAATAGCACTTGTGAGCCCATGTGGGCATACTTAAGGCAGTTTTCCTTTGCCAACTCAAGCACACAGATACCTACAGCATGGGCGCATGGCCCATATCTTCAGCTGCACTTTGTCCTGCCTACAAATGGCTGCGGCCTTCGTTCGAAGCTCTGGAGGGCCTCAGCGCATTGCTGGGGAGATGGCATTACAACAATAAATGTGATTGGCTCCTTGTTCACATTTTAGTCAATTGAGTTTGTTAGGCATACCCTCCTCAAAAGCCTTATCCAAGGCACATGTCTGAGCCTGTATGGGCCTTGGAGGGCTCGGAGGGCCCGCTCCTCCTTGCACCTCAATAGCACCTATGGAACAGCCACCAAACATTCTGCCTGTTACCCCACACACTTGGCTGTACATTGTTTTTGATTTTTTCAACTAACCCAGACAGCTGTTGAATCAAGGTGTGTTTATGCCATTCTGCCTTCCCTGCCTTACTTAATCCTTCTAAATCAATTTCTTCACCCCCATTTTGCATTGCATTCGGTGCTTCTGGTGTAATTTGAATCCTGTTGTGTTTTTTAACATCTCTGCACCCCATTATTGGTACTTAAGTGTTCCATTGAATCTGTTTTCTTGCTCCCTTGGCTACTAGGCTGCCTGGTGAGTTTGTGCTTGTACTGTGCTGTGCAGTTCCTCCTCTATTTTCCTCCTATCTTCCGCCGCACTTTTGGTGCTCACCATCTCCCCTATCTGTTCTAACTGCTACACTATCACCTATCCTCCCTCTCTCATGAAGTCTGGAAGAAAAAAAGCTTATAAAAGACATCTTGACCATTACCCCTAGCCTACCTATCACAGAAAAACTATATCAGCACAACTTGCAGACAGATTTTCACTGATTTCCTCTTTTCTGTCCCCTCTGCAGATCTATGGACTCCTCATTTTATCTCTCTACTCTCTCTGCTCTCACATTATTACCCCTTAATGGTGACACTAGGTGGGAAGTACTCTTGGTGGGCTTCTCATCATCCAGGTGTATCATTAATGTTTATCACAATGGCATTATGATGGCTAAGGTTCCCCAACCCAACCTCCTCCTCTTTGCACATGCCATCCCTCATCAACTTCCTTCCTAATTCCTTCTAACTCTCTCTCACTCCACCTCATCCGAATGGTGTATCACACCCATGTAACCCTCCTCGGAAAAACTTCAGAGGCAGTGACCTTTGGCATCTAGCCATGCTTAATGCCTGCTCTGCCATCAAACACTTGGCCGACATCTGCCTCCTCCTTGAAGACCTTGACCTCAATATCCTCGCTCTTACCGAGAAGTGGCTCAATGCCAGGTCAGACACTGCTTTTGGCTCCCTTCTTCCTGATGGCTATAAGATCATCTCAAAGCCTCGGCCTAACCGTGCTGGCTCTGGGGTTCCCCCCCGATCTTCCCTGAACAGGTCCCTTCTTACCTCATACCCATCCAGCCTTATTCTTTCAACGAGAGCATGGATTGCAAGCTGGTCATCTATCCCACTTCCTCGCTGACCATTTCCACTATCTACAGGCCAACCGGGTCTACCACCCTGTTACTCTCTGAATAGGCTTATTTCTCCTCCTCTCTGCTCACAACCACCTCTAAGCTCCTTCTCCTGGATGACTTCAACATCCACCTTGACTCCTCAATCATGGCACCCATTCTCTTCCATGACCGCTGCACCTCACTCTTCCTCACCATTCTCCCCTCTGGTCCAACCCACTCGGCTGGACACCCTCTTGATACCTTCCTCCACACTGATCATTTTCTCTCCTCCCCACCATCACCCCATTTTCTTGGTCAGACCATTCTCCCCTCTCCTGTCATCTGGGTCCTCTCTGCCATCTGACTGCACCTCCCCAAAACCTTCCAACTTTGTTCACGAACATCCGTAGGATGAAACAAGTGTCAGCTGCTGCCTTTGCATCTACCTTCACCCCACTCTATCCCCAATGCAGACTCCACCTCTGACTCTGCTCTCAGTAACCTCCATCTTGCCATCACTAATACTCTTGACACTCTTGTCCCAGTCATGAGGATCCACCTGAAACATGCCTCCAAACGTAACACATGGTATGACTCTGAACTTGCAGCCCTGAAACGCAAGTGCGGAGCTGCAGAACGGAAGTGCCAGATATCAGGCTTACCCTCTGACAAACTGGCCTGTCGCCTGCTCCAAAGGCAATACCGCCTTTCCATTCGCTCCAAGAACAGGGCCCACATCCAGGCTCGCAAACCTGGTGCATCCAACAACACGGCTGAACTCTTCAAAATCTGAAAGGAACTAGCCAACCCTGCTGCAGTCTCCACCTCACCTCTTCCCTCCAAGGCCAAGGCCCTCTACAATGCACAAGCCACACACTTTACTGCAAAAACGAAGGACATTTTGAGCACCCTTGCATCCCTTTCTCCCTCCCCTTTCCACACCCCCTGCCTCCAATGGCCTATCATGCCCCTTCTGCCTTTCTCTCCTCCTTATCGCCTATCACACCTGATGAGCTCAACAGAGTTGTTCACTCCATGAGGGTCTCCCCCAAACAGGTCTCCTCCTGTTCCTCAAGAACCATTAAGGACAATATTAGCTCTCTTGCCCTTACACTTGCTGATTTCTGCAACCACACTTTTGCTACCGGATATTTCCCCCTCTTCTCTAAAGCACTCCCTTGTGTTCCCCCTCTTAAAAAAACGTCTTCAAACCCAGCTAGTCCAGCTAACTACCACCCCATCTCTATCACCCCCTTCCTTGGGAAACTCTTGGAGAAGCTGTTCTTCCCCCAACTGGCCCAGTACACTGAACTTGTTGGTTCCAATCATCCAGAGGCATGGAAACTGCTCTTCTGAACACCTGTGAAGAACTGCTTGTATCTCTTATTCTAACACTCCAGTTGTTCTGAATCTAATTGACCTATCTTCTGCATCTGACACAGTCAACTACTCCATCCTCATAAAACAGCTCCACAATGCCCTGTGTATCTCGGAGCGGGCATTGGACTGGCTGACCTCGATTCTCAATGACCGTCCATCATAGGTTATTCTGGGCTTTCTTCTCCCCCATCTCTATCTCCACCAGCGGCATCCTTAGTGCTCCAGACTCTCTCCCTGACTCTTTAACATCTATCTTGCTCTACTTGCACACCTAATTTCCATCTTCTCTCCTAATTTCCAGTGTTATGCTGATGAAACACAACTCTTTTTCAAACTCCCCTCTGATCCTCTCATTACTTCCTCCATCATTCTCGACTGCCTATCTGCCATACAGTCCTGGTGTACCTTCAATGATCTCTGCCTCAATGCCAGGATTAGACTGAGATCCTTCACATTGGGACTTCTGCTCCCTCTTTCTTCCCCTCACTCTGGCCACCCTTTATGGGCTCTCCCACTTCTCCTTCATCTGAAGCCAGAAACCTTGGAGTCCTCTTCGACCCCCCCCCCTTTGTTCTTCCACCTTCACATTCCCAAGAAGGTCCACTTTCAACTCCACCTTGTCAAAGGAATCCTCGCTTTCCTTAGTTTCTCCCAGAAGCTCAATGTCTCTAAAGCTCTGTTTCTCTCCAGGCTAGACTACTGCAATTGTCTCTTCCTTAATGTACCCTCTTCCTCTCTATGACCCCTCCAATTAATCCAGAATAGGGCTGCAAGATTTTTCCTTGGCCTGAAGCCCAGGGACCGAATCTCTCAGCCATAAAATCTGTCCATTGGCTCCCGGTTGCTGCAAGGATCAAATTCAAATCCCTCTGCATCATCCATAAGGCTGTCTGGGGCCAGGTACCACACTACACTATCTACAAATGAGTCTCACTAAATACTCTCCCTCTAGATATTTACATTACTTCTGCACCAGCTCTCTGTGTGTCAAGCGCTTTGCTAAACAGCAAGCTGGTGTTTCATCTCTTTCCTCGGCTGGCTACCTCCTATGGAACAGCCTCCCTCTTCCTCTTTGTCTTCAGCCAGATTGCCTCACATTCTGGAAGCTCCTCCTTCCCTCTCCCCCTCCTCTGTTAAATCTCACAGTTGCTGAGATTGGTCACCAGGGCCTTTATGCGTCCACCGTTGTCCTGGCCTCCCACACCGAATCGCCTTCAGCCTCTGCCTGCTCCCAGCACTTGCTTTGGCACCCACAGGCCTGTGCTAGCACAGGTGTGCCCTTATTTATTGGCAGATAACCACTCAACAAGTCTCTTAACAGCTGCTTACTGCCTAGCACATCCCCCTGGTACTTCTAGCACGTACCCCTGCCCCACATTCCTTCTCTCTCTCTGTACTTGCATGCTCTGAAGGCTCACAAGACCTATAGGACTGCCTCTATCTTTCATTGTTAGATTTGCATGTCATTCCCATGTTCCATCCCTGTTGCCCTGTGGGCGCTTTGAAACACAATTTACTAGATGTATAAGCACTTTACAAATGCACAATAAATAAATCAAAATAAATACATCAAAGCTAGAATGTGGTTTATGGGGTGAAGTCTAGCTTGTTGTCAGGTTTTTAAGTTGAGGCTCAGAGCTTCAAGTACCTCAAAAAGGTTGCTTGCGGTCATCTTCTTGAGAGGTTGAGCTACATAAAGAAACAAAACGGTGTTACACTTTAACAACAGCTGTTTACCTGGTTGCTTGATGGACTACATGCCCTGCTGCAGCAACAATGCATGTACAGGCCCTTGTCAAGCGTAAGGCTGTTGAACAATATCTGGTGGCTTCAGTGCAATCCTGGTGGCTGCAGGGGTGGGCTGGTGGAGATTGCTGCAACAATGGTGGAAATGGTGGAAACATTGAAAGAAGTGATCATCATGCTGCTATTTTAATTGAGCCCTTGTTGTGGGTCTGTAAAGACTGGAGGCAGGTATCTGTGGTACTACTCACTATGTGGTTGGGGTAGAGGCACATAGGCACCCCAGCCAAGACCCTCACATGGTAGTAGTGGATATGCAACCAAGGTTGAGACTCAAAGTAGGTGATAACGGCTTGTTCTTAGGTACAGTGAATCCCCAAACTCCCACAAAGGAATATCTACACAACATGTTATGTGCTAACAGAGCTCTTTTATTGACTAGCTTAGGTTTATGCAAATCTGTATAAATAAATAAAACTCACTTTGTGCAATGAAATTCTACTGAAATAGTTAACACACTATATACAATACTATGTGGTCCCACGGTTATTCTTATTTTAGCAATAATGCAGCAACAGGTAACAGTTATTTAAAAGCATTGAAAATATGAAACACTGTTTGACCCCATAGTCATAAATGTAGAAATGCAGGTAATACTTTCGAACACTGGGAGAATAATGGTTAGATTAAAAGAAATCTAATTCTGTGTTGGGATACCCAAACCTGGTCTAAGACAAGATAAGTTATACTTTGTTTTATGTCAATGCCCAATACTTATCTGCCTATTAATTGTCTGCTTTTGTTTATACAGATCCGACCACACAAATGTACCTGGGAAGCAACAGGAGAGCCGGGTCCAAGATGAATCCAGGACCCTTGGACAGATCCTAAAGGAGGAAACCCCTCTTCCTCATCAGCGTGCCTTGCAAGGTGAAGTGGTGGAGTCTTTCAGCATTACCCGATGATGCCCCATGAGGATGGGCCGCCTCTGGAAGAAGAATACACGGGATCATTGCTGTCAAGCAGGAGAAGGGAAGCAAGCAGTGTCGGAAAGGCAGCAGCAAAGGTCTGTTATGCTGGTCCCCTTGGTTGGGATGCTACGCCAGCTGTGGATGTCCCACGAAGCTGAAACTCGCTGTGAACCTCAATGAGGCTTGGGAGGTGAGGGTGAGTCCTATGTTCTTCATCGATGATCTTTGGTGGCAACAGGTGCAGTGACAGAAGTGGGTGTTGTGGAAATCGAAATAATATTGTACCTCCTATCGCATTGTTTGAATGTATTTTGGCCTACGCCAAGTTGTCTAAACACATTGTGTACATAGATTCCGCGGCAAGGTCTTGACCTTAATGTATTGTGTAAATCGCCATCTTGGATTTAGCCGCCATTTTAGGTTCTCTTGTAGTGTGGAAGTCGCCCTGAACAACAAAATGGAGGCCGAATGACATTTCGAGTGGGATTCTGGCCGTTGTGACCTCCGCACACATGAATAAGTAATATGCCCGCAGGCCACTTGTTAGGGTCGTGAACTGAGACCTTGTCCTATCCCTGACCTATGTGTAAATGAACAACTGTATCAGCGGAACTGATCAAAAATGCATACATTATGGGATTGACCTGGCAACGAACCCTAGGTCTGGTTCTGAGAATGGTTAACCCGCGAGGGGGGTTGGCCAGAGCTGGATAAAAAGTATAAAAACCCGAGTATCCCAATGTTCGGTCTCTCACACTACACGGCGAACTACCGTTGATGGTTCGTTCTGTTACTCTGAGGGCCGAATAGCTATCCATATGTCAATTGACCTTTGGTAATTGTTGTATCTTTGAATAAAGCGCTTTGTATGTTCTTTGTAACCTGTGTTGGTGTGTTTCCTTTTGGGCTTCCCGGCCTCATATCAATTTTTCTGTTTCCACAGTTGGCGCCCGAATAGGGACCCTCAAGATTTATGCCGGATCATTGAAGGTTGACGCAGACTATCGAACCGGGATCAGACGGTGTGATTCTGTGGGCCCGACCGATCGAGACGCGATACCTCAGCAGCGCTGCACGATCCGATCCTTGGACGATAGTCGTGTGGTCTGACACGGCATCTTGACGAGGGTCCAATTTTGAGGCGGGCAGATTTGCCGTAACCACCAAACACAAGGTAAAATTCGTTAGGTAAGTTCTTGGTAAACCGTACGGTCTTCCTTAGGTTTGGTCAGGTGCAGTCGTGACCTGGCTCTTAATTTAACCCTGACAATTTGAATTTGGCGTATTGTATCTGCAGACACAATTATTGGACCAGGTAACACCAATTTTTTGTGAAATGCCTGGGAAATTGTCTAGCTGTTTTAGGGCACTGTTCCGCAGCGATCGACAATCTTTGTAATTTAGCCGTCCGGCACCACAGGAGGGGTCGCCGGCGTGTACTATGTACTGTAAGTATGGCATTGGAAGTATCGTATTTAATGATATTTGGCACAGACAGACCAGACATGCCTCCGAATTTCAGTGGCCAATCAACGGTAGTTTTGAGATCCCCCGTATTGAATACTTAGAATCGATCTTGTTAAAGAAAAAGGCTAGACCAGCAGCCTTTGATGTGTTACAAAATTGGAAGAAAGAAGCATTGCAGCAGCTTAAAAGTAGGGATAAACATGCACGTCGTCATAAAACAAACGCTGAAAAAGCATTATTATACGATAAAGAAAAGCGGTCAGAATTAGTTGCAAATATGGATAGAGCCTTTTCACTCGGAGTCCAAAAAATGTACCCCTCTAAAGATTTCCATGTTTCTGAAGAATTTATTGAGAAGTTATTAAATGAACGCAGGCCCGATGCCTCAGCGCTACCACTGTATGCTCCTATTTTGGGCACTCTGCCTATTCCTGTTGTCGCGCCAGTTGTTATCCCTGTTCCCTCTGTACAGCCTATTGTTCCTAGTCCTTTGGTTGTTGTTCCTCCGCCTATCGCACCGCCCCTTCCCCCTGCACCGATAGTTTCACCTTTGTTAAATTTACCGATACCTCCGCTCCTGAGTGGCCCCGTATTGATTGAAGTCGATCCAGGTGCAGGGTCAAAGATTGTGACTCGTAGTACTGTGTCTGCAGATAAGAAACAGGAATTGTTTGCATGGGCTAAGCATTGCATGGAGAAAGGTGATCAAGCTAATGTTTTTTCTACATTATCTAATTTGAATAGTTTTCCTGAGAAAAATGTTTTTATTGAAGGTTTGGGGACTCATTTGTGTGTGATGTGGGGTAGATTACAAAATTCGGATCTTCCACAAGGGGTGAGAGATCTGAACGCCTTGGCACTTTCGAGGGACACAGAGCAGAAAGTATATGGACATGTTGAAAGATTGTTTGAGTTCAGGAAAGACTTTGAAAAATCACAAGATGAGGATGATGAGGACGATAGAATATATGTACAGAAACGGTTCCTTCCGTGCCGTAGAGCAGCACCTGAGGAAATACGAATTTGTACCAAAGATGCGGTTCGATGGATCTCGGATTCATCGATACCGCCAGATGAAGTGTATGACATGTATAGTCAATATACAGTAGAAATGCAAAGAAAGGTAATTCAGGTGATGGTACAGCACCTGCAAGAGGAATGTGTAAGGAAGAGGGTTAGTTGCCCCATAGAATTATTGGGGATTTGTAAAAGGGCTTTTTCGCCCGACACTTCTACAGCTGCCTTAGCGCTAGACCTGGCTCTATTGCTTAGTAAGCGGCCGGAGGTATCTCAGTTGCCTATGAGAGAGGTTCCTCCGACCTTTGTCCCAAAAGTTGAGATCCCTGCCAACGCTGGGACTGGTGCCCCTGCTGTGGATATCCCTGCACATTATGTATCGCAATTTGTTCACGTCCCGTTTTCACGACAGGAAGTGAACACAATTAGACAATCAGTTCCCGATATTAGGAAAAACCCGACAGGGTTTTACAAAGAAATAGAGTCCGTTTTACAGTCCTCTGTGTTCACCTTGAGTGACACTAACTTGTTATTCCCTGTACTCCTACCCGTAGATGTATGGAAACAGGTTCGGACAATAGATGATGTGCCGGGGTTTGGGAGATACGTGGGCAAATATGATTAGAATTGATGGAGAAAGACCAGCTGGTGAGAAACCGCCACAGGTAATACTTACTTTAACTGATAGGATTGTCGCTAAACTGAAAACTATAATTCCAGAGAAGAGGATTATTTGGGACAATCTTACGGCCTGTGTCCAAGGGAAAACTGAAGGCGCCACCGAATTTTTTAATAGATTCGAGCAGGTATTTTCTGACTTCAGTGGACAGGATTTAGGTACAGAGTCGGGGAAGAGGTTGTTCGTGGACAAATTTGTACGTGGATTGTTACCTGACATCCAGTCACAAATTATGTCCTCTGAGAGCGCTTGGCAGGCAAAATCTCAATCTGAACAATTCATTGTTCTTCAGATGGAGTACGGCTAACGGTTTCACCACAGCAACTTCCTAATTCTCAGTTCTTGATTCGACCTTTACCTCCCGAGTTTAGCATTGTTCCGGAATGTTTGTGGGCGGTGGACGACAATGATGTTGGAGTGTTACAGATTGAGCCCGTTAAAATAGTCCTGAGACATGGGGTGAAACTGCCACGCATCCCGCAGTATAAAATATCAGTCGAAGACGAACGTGCTTTGAAATGCATTGTCTCCGATTTTGTGATTTTGTACATTGTGGGGTGATCGAAGAGATTACAGGTAGTTTGTGTAACAGTCCGATCTTACCCGTATATAAGAAAGGCGACAATGCAATTCCATACCGGTTTATAATTGATCTTCGTGCTATTAACCGAGTGGTCGCGCCACAATTTCCAATTGTGCCTGATGTGACGACAATATTAACAATGATCCCTGCTACGGCTACGCACTTCAGCGTTGTGGATCTGAAAAACGCCTTCTTTAGTATCCCTATACATGAAGAAAGCAGATATCTGTTTGCGTTCACCATGGGGGGACTCTCATTTACATTTACAAGGACACCTCAAGGGTATACTGAAAGTCCTAGTATTTATAGTAGAGCATTGAAAGAGCAGCTCGACACCCTTGAATTGCCACCTACTTGTACGCTGCTTCAATATGTTGACGATTTGCTTTTGGCTGCAGATTCTGAGAATGCCTGTAAAGAAGGCACTATACTGTTGCTTGTTCATGTAGCTAAAAATGGTCACAAAGCTTTGCTTAAAAAAAATTCAATATTGTTGTCAGGAGGTTGCCTATCTAGGCTACCTCCTGTCAAAGGAGGGGAGAAGATTGACACCTGAAAGAATAAAACACATTTCTGGCATGTCTGTTCCAAATACACAGAAGGAAGTCAGAGCCCTGATAGGTATGGCTTCCTACTGTAGGTTGTGGATCCCGAATTTCGCACTAGTGGTAAAACCGATGTTGGCTTTGACGAAGAAGGGCATTTCTCTGCCACTGCCATGGGAATCGGAACATCAACGATCATTTGAGCTTCTCAAAACCGCGCTATGTTCGGCACCGGTTCTGGGTACTCCAAATTATGACAAGGCCTTTGTGTTGTTTGTGCATGAATGTGATGGATGTGCTTTGGCTGTGTTAACACAGGAACACGGAGGGAAGAATAGGCCGTGCGGCTACTACTCCTCCGCCCTTGATCCTGTCGCACGCGCTTTGCCAAGATGTCTGTGCGCTGTCGCTGCTGCTGCCGAGTCTGTAAAACAGAGTGAGGGAATGGTCCTAGGCCATGATTTGATTTTGATGGTACCTCACTCTGTTGATATTCTATTGAACAAAACTAAAACGCAACACCTCACCTCTGCACGGTTAACGAGGTATGAACTAATTTTGTTTGCCCCTCATATTCAAATTAAGAGGTGTTGTGTTCTTAATCCGGCTGAACTCTTACCTTTCCCACAGAACACTGTTTGCGGTGACGAAGAATTACATGACTGCCTGTATACCACCGAACAAGAAACGAACGAAGGGCAGGATAGATCTCATAGATACTCCTTTGGATAATGCGGAAGGGGAGCTGTTTTGCGATGGCTCTTGCTTCAAACTTTCGAATGGTACATCTACAGCTGCTTATGCAGTTACTACATTGAGCAAAGTTGTTGAAACTAAGAGAATTTCACATAACTCCGCGCAGGCCGCAGAGATTATAGCGTTGACCCGAGCTTGTGAACTTTCCCAAGGGCGAAGAGTCAATATATATACTGATAGCCAGTACACATTTGGGGTGGCTCACAACTTCGGAAAGCTTTGGTCGGAAAGAGGGTTCCTGACCTCACATGGGACCAAGATTCAGCATGGCCCCTTGATAGTGCAATTACTTTCGGCACTCTCACTCCCTAAACGGTTAGCGATCATAAAATGTGTAGCACATCGCAAGGTCATAGATGATGTGGGCAAAGGGAACGCTTTTGCGGATTTCATAGCCAGACAAACGGCCACAGACCTTAGCACGGACATGTATGCCTCGAGGGAAATGAGAGATGTTTGCATAATGGATGAAGGTATTGGGTCTGTGCAAGATATTCAGACTGATGCCACGATGGAAGAATCTAGAAAGTGGGCTGAAGGAATGGGGAAACTGGATGACGAAGGGTGTTGGGTGGATACATCTGAAGGGAAATGGTTGCTTCCTGATTCTTATGTATTGGCAATGGTTACAATGGCACACGGTCCTACGCATGCGTGTGCCCAGCAGATCACGAGAATGTTAGAACAGGTCTGGGTGAATGACAAGATCCTGGACACTGCAAAGAGGCATGTCCAGAACTGTATGATCTGCCTACAGCAGAATGTGGGTAAGGAGACAGTGACTCCAAGGGGAAGTTTTGGGCCCCCTTCTGTCCCCTTTGAGGTTTTACATTTTGATTTTATTGAAATGGAGCGATGTAATAATCTGAAATATGTTCTTGTAATTATTTGTGCCTTCAGTAAATGGTTCGAGGCTTTCCCCGTCAAAGATGCTACCGCCATGACCACTGCAAAGATTATGGTAAAAGAATTCTTTCCTCGATTTGGGCTCCCGAGGATAATCTGGTCGGACAATGGTCCTCATATTATCGCAGCAGTAATTTTGAAAATATGTGCAGCCCTATGTATTGAGAAACGATTTCATTCAGCTAGGCACCCTCAAAGTGCTGGGTTGGTAGAAAGACACAACGGTATTTTAAAGAATAAACTTGCAAAAACATGTGCTGATACCAAACTAAAATGGCCAGATGCTTTGCCTTTGTGTTATTAGCTATGCGTACCACACCTCAGACTAGAACTGGGCTTTCTCCATTTGAAGTAGTGATGGGGAGACCTGCTAACATTTGGGGTCTCCCAAAACCTAAAGCCCTGAGGGAGGTGGAAAACGTATTGCTTGTAGACTACTGTAACAAGTTAACTAAAAACCTGTATTTCATCTACCACCAGGTGCACGCTGCTTTACCTGTACGGTTCACGGGCCCAGGACAGGATATACAGCCTGGAAGCTGGGTCCTCGTGAAGGCCTACGAGAGGTCTTCCTGTCTCGCGCCTCGCTGGCGGGGACCCCATCAGGTATTATTGGTCACCAGGACAGCAGTGCGGGTGGCTGGAAAGAAGAACTGGATTCACGCGACGCACGTCAAGAAACTTCCTCACCCGACGCCACACGTTACAGAAGAGGCAGAACCCCTCGCTGATGCTACAGTCTCTGATCTTGGAGTAGCAAACAGCGCTGTGAGTGCGTCAGAGAAGTTCTCTGAGCCAGTGGAGCTTGGGGAACAGTCCATTTCGTCTCCACACTCTTTTGAAAAATTGCTTCTGGAAAAGACTATTTCGAGCTCTGCGACTTCCGTCGCCACCGAGACGTCGCTTCCCTCAGGAAGTGACGATACTTTGCTTCCGGACCTCACAATTTTGGGTACCATCAGGTACAACCTTCGACCACGGAAATAGAACTACAACACGAGTGTCGTGTATCTGGAAAAGGAAGTGATTGGAAAAATTGTCTTGTTATGAGAATGTTTTGTTGAACAAAAAGGGATTCTGCTGGCTAGGGTTGGGAAAGACTAAGAAATCACGCGACCGTAGTGTCGCCAGAAACGAACATTGGGGCCGTCGATCGAGGAACTATGATGCCTGCCACCTTCCCCGCTGCTCCCCGCACTGGACTTTTAGATAAGGGGGTGACCAAATCGAACAATGAACAATGTGCCTGGGCCCCGAAAACGTACTGTTGTGTTTTGATAATGATTATTGTTATTTTTGCAACTGCTGCTGTAGGACTTTGGTATTTCGAAGAAATCTATCCTTTGAAACCTTTATTACCGACCAAGATCGTACCAACTGTTTTGACTCCCTCTGTACATCTTCACACTCTGTCCCCTAGAGACTCCCAACATAGACAGAAGTATCATAATAACACTCTGATGATAGTAATGAATGCTACTCATGCCATTTTTAACAAGAGTAATTGTTGGATTTGCACTCATTTACCGCAACATGGGAACAAGGGACTAGGATGGTATATACATCCTCTACCTTTAACGACTGCTTGCTATGCCTCTCTTAGAGCACTATTCTTTGGCCGATGGAATGATAGCATCTCAGGGAACTTTGATGGAACTAATTTAAATGATTTTGAGAAACGTGAATTGACTCCCCTGGGATGCTCGCTTTTCGCGAATAGAAGTAAACCTAACGTCGCTTCTATTAGGCCGTCTGACAAACTATCTCTTCCTTTTCAAACTCTGATCTCCTTTAAAATGGCTCCGATAGGCAATAAGGATGCTGTACCTCCTTCTTATTCTATAAATCACAGTCCTGATTCAGTTCCCTTCTGTGTACAGAGAAACGGCACTAGGCCAATGGGAGATTTTGAAGCTTGTAAAAACATTGTAAATTTGACTGGGGAAAACAGGCCTCTGTATGTAGGGGGGCCTGTTTATTTTGTTTGTGGTAGTTTAGCATTTCCCTGGTTGCCCAAGGATTGGCAGGGAACTTGTTATTTAGGAATATTATTACCTGGGGTATTTGTAGCAAGTACATTAGAGATTTCTAAGGCTCGCTCGCGGCGAGACGACAACGGAGATACCCCTGGGCAAGTATTGGGGGACATAGCGAAATCAGTTGTGCCCTTTTGGGGACAAATATCAAACTCGGAGAACATTAGGGGATTAGCAAGGGTACTGGAGAGAACGTTCATCCGGACCACGGACATACTCTACAATATGACCTTAGAACCTACCGCTACTAAAAAAAACTACTCTCAACCCTGACATCCCCACGAATTACAGACCCATTACCACTGTCCCATTCCTACTAAAAATCTTGGATAGAGTGGCTTATTTACAAATCCAGGACTACCTTGAGGCCAATCACCTACTAGGAACTCGCCAATCTGGCTTTCGACCTCAACACGGGACAGAAACGGCCCTTGTTGATCTCAAATGCCAGATAGACGAACTCAAAGACAAAAACAAGGCTGCCATCCTTCTACTCCTTGACCTCTCCGCTGCCTTTGACCTGGTCGACCATAAAATCCTGTGCAACCATTTATCTCTGGCAGCACACTTCTCCCACTCTGCAGTCACATGGATCCAATATTTCCTGGACAACAGAACCATGCGGGTCTTCTCCCCCCTAGCAGCGGCTGACCCCATCCCCATCACCTGCGGTGTCCCACAAGGATCCTGTGTCTCACCTACCCTTTACAATATTTTCACTAAGCCCTTATTCGACAAGCTGGACAATCTGGGTGTCACCTATACTAACTACGCAGATGACACCCAGATACTCCTCACCTTATCAGGCAACTACAACAAGGACGCCAAATGGATCAATGAAGTCTTTTCCATCATTCAGGCATGGATGGCCACACATGGCCTATGCCTGAATGATGACAAGACTGAATTGCTTCTTGTCGGCTCACCGAACACTATCAGTAAACTCTGTCCCGGCTACACTAGCTTCACTATTGACGGTAATACCATACCCATTGCCAAGAGCGTAAAAACCCTCGGTTTCTACCTAGACACGAACATCAACCTAGCTAAACAAATCAACATGACCGCCTCAGCCACTGCCTACACCGGTAAACTTATCAGGGCCTGCAGACCACTGATCTCCCCTAGCAACTGTCTCATCCTAGCCAGAGCACTCATTCAATCTAAACTGGATTACTGTAATAGCCTCTATGTAGGTGCCAACAAAACAGTAATCAATAAATTGCAAGTTTTACAAAATAACGCACTCCGTGCCGCCCTCAATATTCCTAGAAGGGAACACATCTCCGCCACCAGAACTGCCTGCAAATGGTTGTCCATCCAACAGAAAATTGATTTGAAAACCATATGCCTTACTTACAAAGCCCTCAATCATCTTGCCCCACCCTACCTCTCGAACAAATTTACACTAAGACAGAACACTAGAACCACCAGATCGTCCAACTCATTACAACTAACAGTTCCCAAATACTCCCTCAAAAGAGCTGGAGGATCCAGCTTCCCAACCTTGGCATCACAACTCTGGAATTCCATCCCACTGGATATTAAATCCACACCTACTTTCCAACCCTTCAGTACCAAGGTCATTTCCTGGTTAACCAACAAATAACTGTCCTACCACATATGTATGCACTCCGAATGTCCAATTTTATGTATACTGTTTGAATACTATTATCTATGCCCTATCAATACTGTACTATTGTCTTTTACCTGTAACCTGATGTTCAAAGCGCATATATACCCCCGGGTCAAGAGCGCTATATAAATAAATAAACAAACAAACAAACAAACTTCAAAATCGGATGGCATTAGATGTCATCTTGGCAGAACGAGGTGGAGTATGCAAATTAGTGGGGTCCGCTTGTTGTGTTTTCATACCAGACTCCTCACCAACAATTTTTAAAGCAATTCAGAACTTGCATACTCTCAGTTCTGAAGTCCATATCCCTGTAGGAGACTGGAACCTTAGTACTTGGTTTTGGGATTCTTTGCGATCTTGGGGTTGGAAAGTGCTTTCCGTTATTCTGGTTATTTTAGGGATCCTGTTATTCCTTTGTTGCTGTTTTCAATGCCTCCCAAGTATGTGTGGAATGATAGGGGGGTGTTGTGCTCAAGCAGTGAGCGCAATAGGGCAGAAAATATATACCCCAGATACAGCATATAAAGAATTCATGTTACAAGAGGTTCTTATGAACGACCTTATGGCTATAGACATTACGGACAATGATGCGGAATCTATGGATGATAATACATGGAGTTATTTTCGAAAGTATTAGGGATGATGTTTAGCACTTGGCATAGGCCAAAAGGAGGGTCTGTGGAAATCGAAATAATATTGTACCTCCTATCGCATTGTTTGAATGTATGTTGGCCTACGCCAAGTTGTCTAAAAACATCGTGTACATAGATTCCGCGGCAAGGTCTTGACCTTAATGTATTGTGTAAATCGCCATCTTGGATTTAGCCGCCATTTTAGGTTCTCTTGTAGTGTGGAAGTCGCCCTGAACAACAAAATGGAGGCCGAATGACATTTCGAGTGGGATTCTGGCCGTTGTGACCTCCGCACACATGAATAAGTAATATGCCCGCAGGCCACTTGTTAGGGTCGTGAACTGAGACCTTGTCCTATCCCTGACCTATGTGTAAATGAACAACTGTATCAGCGGAACTGATCAAAATGCATACATTATGGGATTGACCTGGCAACGAACCCTAGGTCTGGTTCTGAGAATGGTTAACCCGCGAGAGGGGTTGGCCAGAGCTGGATAAAAAGTATAAAAACCTGAGTATCCCAATGTTCGGTCTCTCACACTAACACGGCAAACTACCGTTGATGGTTTGTTCTGTTACTCTGAGGGCCGAATAGCTATCCGTATGTCAATTGACTTTTGGTAATTGTTGTATCTTTGAATAAAGCGCTTTATATGTTCTTTGTAACCTGTGTTGGTGTGTTTCCTTTTGGGCTTCCCGGCCTCATATCAATTTTTCTGTTTCCACAGGTGTCAGGTTTCAGCATTTTGTAGTTGGCCTGTTCGGTTCTCCAGTTCTACAGCCGCAGCACAGATGACATCAAGTCACTTAGATTGTTGGACTTTTCTGTGGGCCAACACCAAGATGGAACCATTGGGTCTTGTTCTTTGGTTCAGAATGGTGGGAAACCCACCAGCGGGAACCTGTATGCTGGTGGTGGCACTGGACTTCCACAGCTGTTGAAAAGTGGACAGATATTTTGTCTGCAATGCCACTTGAAGATGTCTTCAGTTAGTTGGAACTTGGCAAGCTTTGGGCGTCGAGCAGCACTATGCCAGGGCTCCCCCTCTTCTGGGTGATAGACAGAAATCTGGCTTTCTTCTAGTCACGGACAGCCTCGGGACATCGGAAAACATTTGTAGACCTCTTGGGCACAAGATGTCTGGTTACCCTTCTTCTGGACCCAAGAAAATACCTCTGCAGGATGGCATGCACTCTGGACTGGCTTCCAGGATACTTTGGGTGAATAACAGCAGTTGCACAATGTCCCCTTGTAGCTATGGAAAGAGGTTGCCTGACCAAGTTCTCTCTAGACCAGTCCTTGAATCAGCACAGCAGCCTTTGTATCTTGCGAAGAGTTGCAGCAGCAGAACTTCTTCCTCTAGCTGGATTCAGGATACACCTCAGGAAAACTCCAAACTTCTGACACAGGAGGATGCCAAGCTTCTGGCACAGAGATAAGTGAGGAGTCTTCTGATCTACACAAATCCTCCCATTCACTCAGGCTGAGCTAGACTCAGGTGGTCAATCACAGTCTAGTGCATTCATCATGCAGCATACAATCTGGCTCTCAGACATTCAGGCCATTCACTGAAAACCAGAATATTCTATTGGGGGCAGCTCCCAGCCTTTCGGAGCAGACACTGCATTCAGTCCTGTTTCACACAGGGCTGGCTCAGGCAGACCACGTGCATTGCGACACATAACCAAAACTAAACACCCATACCACAGAATGAAAATTGACTCTCCTTTCCATTCATTCAGGTCCCAACCATATGCTGTACGCAAAACAAGCAGTACCGGGCAAGGCTAGCAGGGGCAAACCCAGAGGCATATATGGTGCTTCCACGCAACATCCAATCAGGGGAAGGGAGACAGAGCGAGGGCTCTTCAGCACTTTGAGAAATAGGAAGGAAATGACAGTAACCATGGTGCTTTTAGTGGTCATCTTGCCTTTATTCAGGAATCCATTGATGCCTATGGCTGGGCCTGGGTGTCCCAAAATGAAAAAGGCCTACAACCACTGCAAAATCAACATGTAGCTGCCACCAGCCCATACCCTGCTGTGTGGGGCAACACACAGGTGCCCAGAAACACACGCTATGGGCACAGAGGTGTACCCATGGGTGCCACAGGGGTAGCCCATGGGCATTTTTCACTGCCATAGGTGCAGACTGAACTCCTGTGGAAGAAAACATACCACAAAGCACATACAGGGAAGTAGTGGGACAATGACGAGGAGGTCCTGTCCCTCCAAAGCATTTGGAGCACCAGAGTCCCAGTCAGGTGTTGGAACACATCCAAACTCTGATCCTTGCAGGCCCGGCGCAGTGACTTCAGGGAGGCAAATAATGGATGAAGGGTTATGATGGTGAGAGAAATGAAAGAAGATCTTGCTACGCTTCAGTTTCTTCTAGGCTCTAGTTATGATGATGGTCATTTCAAGACTCGTGTTCAGTTTGTAGGTGAAATGATGAGAAATATTGTTCTACTCTTATAGGTGATAACCAAACCTAAATCTAATGTTGATTAGGAAATATTTTCATCTAAGCTTCATGATTCAATGGCAAGAATTAGGTTAAAAATACCATTCGATCACCATCATAATGATTTGATATAATATATTTATTGCTTAATTATACAGAGATAATAATGATAAAAATAAACAGAGTAGAATTATTGGTAACATTTGTATTTGTATTACTTTGCGCTGCACTCTGGCATTCCAAGCTCCATTCGTTGTTCAACATCCCAGGCCCTTTAAAACGATGCTATAATGACTGTTTGAAATATATGTCCTCTTTGCTATTTAGCAGTTTTTCGCAGTTAATATGGTCCCAGATTTGATTTAATGCCAATAAAAACAAATCAGCCCATGAACATAATGCCTCATTGCTAATAGGGTCATGATTTGATGGACAATAGCTTACCTCCTGTCAATTAAATATAAGTAAAAACGCCAACTTACGGACGGGTCCATAAAATATGCAAGCCTATTACAGCAAATGTAACCCTTCCAGCTTCACATTTCAGTAAGTGGTAAAGCAGAGTGCCGGCCTTTCCCAGGAAATCTTACTAGCAGACTCTAAGAGGAGAGATTTCAGTCAACGTATTGCAGCCCAGGCGTCAGCTGGCCTCAGATATTCGTGGTGTGTATCCATGGGAAACTATACTTAGCAAGGTACTACCTTGCAGCGGAGGAAGAGAGCTGGGCCTGATTCAAAAACAATTTTTCAGTGGGATTTTCCCACAACCTTATGAGAGTAGCAACGGAAATGCTGAGACTGGGGCCTAACCCGAACAATTCATAGGCATAGAAAAAATATAAGAAAATCAGAACTGGGGTTCAGACAAGAGGAGTTCCCTGTAATGCACCTATTCTGTCAGTCCCTGAATCCAGGAGATGGGCTCTGAGACTCCAGGGTAATAAATGTAGTGCTGCCAATCTTTACTGGAGAGTTCCCTCTCATCGCACATTAGACTAGTGTGGAACACACTGACAGTTGTCGGCCATTTCCATAACACGGCAAATCTTGAAACTGAGCATCAGACCCTGAGAGTTACAAGGCACAGAGAGAAAAAAGAACCAGATACAGGTCAACATGCAGTCCATACCCTGCTTCTTTGCAATGCCCATGTGGCCTTGCATGATGCAAATATCGTTAAGTAAAACCCTTAGGTAAATGGACACATAATATTTTGATAGGGCTGGAAATATTTCATGCATCTCCTCAGTGGTAAATAAGTATTGTTATAAATTGCCCGGAACTCTCTAGGTTCAACATTTAACTAAATCAGTGCTTCCTAAAACAATCCCTTGGAGAGAATGGGGGTTTAAGAGGACAGAGTTGTGGCGGGGTGTTTTGACATAAGAATGTAAGTCCTGTAAAATTGTGAAATTGGGAGAGTCCTCCCACGGCAACACTTTTATAGGCTGGGAGTTTGCCATTAAATGTGTTCCTAAGCAGCCATGATCTTTCAGTACATTTAGAATGGGCGAGCCCTCCATTAATCAGTTAGAAAATGAGCAGGCCTTGTTAGAAACAGCAAACTTGGACCATGGTGTGCTGGGGAGTTAAATGTTACTGTTTTCCCTTCTGCATTTTGGAACGGCCAACAGACTAGTGGCCTGATTCACAGGGCATTTTTTAATGGGATTGCACCATTTTAAAACACTTCTATGAATCTGTGAATCAGGCCTTAAGACTCTATCAAATATCCATTTCCAAGAATATCCCAGCCATTGCATGACATCAAACACCTTTCCTATGTCATCTCAGTCATAGTAAAGTCATGTTGCCCTGCTCAACCTAAAACTACACATACATATCTGTACATAAATTAATTCTGGCTGTTATCATTTTACAAAATTCTTACAATTCCTGTAGTTAGGAGATCGGGGGCTATCCTCCCGTCACACCAAAGCTATCCACACCAGGATGAATGATCAGGCCTCACTAATCAATTCCATGGTCATTCTCCTCCAGGCTCATGATAATGTAAGAATAAGACAGTCACATGACCAATCCCATGCTCACTCTCCTCAAGGATCACAATAATGTAAGGATCAGCCAGTCAACCAATCCTGTGCTTACTCTCTTTCGGGCCCATGACAATGTTAGGTTCAGGCAATTAAATAACCAATTGCATGCTCACTCTCCCTCAGTTTCATAATAATGTAAGAATCAGCCAGTCAAATAACCAGAACCATGCTATATCTCGTACAGGCTCATACGAATAATAGGATCAGCCAGTCAAATAACAGATCCCATGCTCACTCACCTCCAGTCAAATTATAATGTAAGGATCAGCAATCCAAATAAACCAATTCCATGCTCACAATCATGAAAGGATCAGCCAGTAAATTAACCATTCCAATGTTCACTCTCCACCGGGGTCATACGAATGAAAGCATCAGCCATTCAAATAACTGATCCTATGCTCACTCTCCTACAGGCTCATAATATTAAAAGGAACTACCAGTCAAATAACAGATCCCACGTTCAGTCTTCTCCTGGCCCATGATAATGTAAGGATATGCCAGTCAAATAACAAATCCCCTGCTCACAATAATGAAAGGATCAGTCAGTAAGTGAACCATTGCCATACTGACCACACTCTTAATAATGAAAGGGTCAGCAAGTCAAATAACAGATCCCATGCTCACTCTCCTACAGGCAAATTATAATGTCAGGATCAGCAAGCCAAATAAACCAATTCCATGCTCACAATCATGAAAGGATCAGCCAGTAAATTAACCATTCCAATGTTCAATCTCCACCAGGCTCATGATAATGTAAGGACCTGTCAGTGAAACGACTGATCCTGTGCTCACTCTCCTACACGCTCATACTATTGAAAGGATCCACCATTCAAATAACAGATCCCACGCTCAGTCTTCTCCTGGCCCATGATAATGTAAGGATATGCCAGTCAAATAACAAATCCCCTGCTCACAATAATGAAAGGATCAGTCAGTAAGTGAACCATTGCCATGCTCACTACTGACCACACTCTTAATAATGAAAGGGTCAGCCAGTCAAATAACAGATACCATTCAAGGAACGAATCAGTAAGTGAAGGCATGGTAAGAGTCAATTGGTCTCCATTTGTCGCCCATTCCATCTACAATTTAGTCTTGTGTCTTAGGGCATCATGAAATTACTGGGATTCCCTCACCACCCAATTGCCCCATATCTTAGAAGCTTTGGTAGGGCAGCCTCCTGCTTTATAAACTCTGTGCTCTAAGATTGCAAGTGGGTCCATATCGTCTGTCTATTGATCCAATGTTGAGGACTCTGGGGCACCGTATTTTTGTGCAATGTTCTGCTTCATCAATCCTGCGGCCGTGGATAGGAGCAGTCCTTCCCGTTTATTAGTAGTGTTCTCGTCGGGAGTACCCAACAACAACACCTTCGGGTCCAGTGTTATATTGTGGCCTAGCACGCTGGATAGTTCATTGCAGCATTTCCCCCAGAAAGTCTGGATTCGCAGACATTCCCAGAGGATGTGTATGAATGTTCCAAGCTCTCCCCCACATCGGAGGCAGTTCGGGTTTGGGGCTCGTTTCCAGCCGTGCATCATAGTTCTTGGTTAGTATATTCTGTGGAGGATTTTTAGTTGGACCAAGCGGAGTCTGGAGGAAATAGCAATCTCCCTGGGATGCATTAGGATCTGGATCCAGTCTTCCGGGTCTATGGCTTCCACATCGTCCTCCAATTTGGATTTAAGACGAGGAAGTTCCAGAGTAGCAAAGGAGGACATGGCATTGTATAATATAGGAGTGACTTTAGTAGGGATATGTGTTGGAAGTATATTGCGCTCTATGTGTGTGTACTCAGGAATAGCGGGGTCCAACTGGATGTATGTCCGTAGGGCGTGAGTCAGTTGAGTCCGGACTGGCTCACTTTTAATGAGGGCCTATGTGTATAGTTTTCTTCTAACTGCTTAATGCACACTGCAGACGTTGCTTGCCTATCCAGGGCAAGTCATCACTTGCCTCAAATTTACTCACAATGCTTTAAAGCCATCTGCCACCTTTCCCTGTTTCTCTTTTGTTGGAATGACAACTAGTCTCAAGTTAACATGTCAAAATGGGTGGGGAGGGCATTCCTGAAAAGGTCTGGTTGCTGAATTTGCAGTTCAAATTACCTTTCATTCTGTACCATCACCTATTGCACTCAAGTTACCTTATTCGCCAAGGGGGGGGGGCATACATGCACGGAAGATGGACTGGCTGTTGCTACAAATGACTTTTAGCTAGACCCTCTATGCCTTGCTAACTGTAAGGTGCGTGTCTAGCATATACAGATATGCATTGACCAACAGAACCTTTGTGGGTGAGTGCAAGGGGTGAGCTCCTACACAAGTGGGTTTACGAAGGAAATGTGAAGGGATGGGCCTTAAAAGTCCCACCACTGCAAATGCAGATTTCAAATGTCCATCCCATTGTAGGGCTGGAAATAAAAAGTAAAACCTCGAGTGCACGCTTATATGTTTCACGAGCTTGTCAAGCCCGGGTGCAGAAATAAAGGAAGTGGCCTGTGCTCAGTGCTGCCGGCTTTGCTCTTTCCCCATGTCTGGCTTCTGACAGCGGAGATCAGGCAGTGCAGAATGTCCACAGAGCTTGCCACACATCCAAGCCCATTCCTTTGTGACTTAGGGATGCACCCCAGTTTGACCAACTTCCACAACAACCCCCAGACATAATTGCACAGTGTTCAGGTGGACTAAAACTACTTGAGCAAAGGGAGTTTCATGTGCGCTTGTGCACATGTGCATGAGCTCACCCACTGTATGAGCGTTTTGTCCGCTTGCTTGCACACTTGGCACACGCAAATCTCATAATATATGAGTTTTCACGTTCCTTATCCTATTGTCTTCATCTTTGTTGCAATAACTGAACACCAGCAAGTGCGACCGATTCTCCAGGCGGGAGCTGTTTGCAACGACGCCTGTTTACAATGGCAAACAATACCATGCAGGTCAGAGAAATCAACTTAAATGTCCTGCTGCCTGCATTTGTTGCATTATAAATAAAGGTTTAAGAGGAGAGCGGCCCAACACCTTCCTGTGAAATACCATCAGAAAATGGAAAATCATTTTCACAGCCTCCCTTGGAAGAGACACAAAGCGAAGCCTCGCACCAGTCTCAAATAGCGCTTTCGTATGGCAGTCTATCCATGCTCTACAAACTCCACTAGTGGTACAAATATTTTAATGCATTTCATATGTATTGGGAATGCCCGCCAATCAGACGCTTCTGTGAGGAGGTAGCAGAAACCATGAGCGAAATACTGAACATGCACATTCCGGCTACGCCACTTAAATACTTATTGGGAGAGTTTGGGAAGGCCTCCACAAAGACTCGCAGGCTATTCGCAGTAGCAGGGGCAGTGGCCAAACGTGACATCCTCAGGAAGTGGAAATCCAAAACCCCTCCCACCCATGGAAACTGGCTCAGAGACCTTATAAACGTTCAGGACAATGAATAATCCTATATCTGGGGTATTCAAACCACGTCCAGACCGAAAGACATTTGGGGCCCCCTCAGAGAGTACCTGTGCAGCACAGATGATTCAGCCAATGAATGAAATGCCTAGAAGTAAACCTGAATGGTTATACAATGCCTTTCCCTTTCACCCTCCCCCTCGCCTTTAATACTTAAGCAATGCAATGTAGTCTATGCCAGCCTGTTTGACTTATCCATGTTGTAAATACCCAATGCTGAATGTGATATTTTGGTTTTTTATCTTTTATTGTATGATGCCAGTATAAAATAAAGTTTTACAAAGATAAAACATATTTGAACCAACTATTGTTCCGTGTGTCATAGGGAAGGGATCAAAAATGGACTACTGCAATCAATATCATGTAATTATGTCTGCAATATGACTGAAATGATGATACCCCATTTTGTTGAATACTATAGTGCAAAATTAAGCCAACTGATTTTCCTCAAACATAGTCATATCGTTAACTCTAAATTGGAGCACAATGTATATACTCTGTTCATTAGTTCCCAAGCAGGAAACCATTGGAGCTCCATGTGTCTGTTCAGTTGTGTTATAAAACTGAATCTATAATAACCACAGCTGAATTTGGAGACAACCATGATCCCAGGCAGCAGGAAAAACAGGCGAGCGCCATTTCCTTTAATCGTACCCTAGTACAAAGATGTGTTTGTAATATAGATTGAAAAAAGTCGTCTTTGTTTGTTTATGTATTACACATGCAACAGAGTTAGTGCTAGATGCCAATTTGGAATCTGGCCCATAGTAGGTATGAAAAACACACGATTGTCTTGTATAGCCTGTAGGCCCATATTAAACATTTCAACATTTTAACTGGACGTAATGCACAGGCGCCGGCCATTGGGCCCTTTGTTGCCATGGAAACCTAAGGCTTGTGGAAACTGCTCCCCATACTACCGAAATCTTTGTTGAACTAACGTAACATACAATGATGTCTGAAGTGTTTTGAGAAGCGTTTTGAGTGTGACAAATGACAAAACGCGGCAAGAAATCCAGATAACATTCCACACTTTCAAACCAAATAAACAACTTGAACAAATTAAAAGGTGACTTATCATCTTACGAGTTTCGATTTTCTCAAATGTGTGACAACCACCCTCCACGCTGTTCATTCAGCAGGGCAAAGCTAGCATGTGCCTGTGCAGGCCTGGAGAACCTCATGCCCAAGAGGACTCAGACACAGGGAGCACTGAGGACGCGTGATCCACTGAACAAGCAATGAACCCATACTCAGAATGGGGTCTTGGTCTGTACATTGATCAGGCCTCTACAGGGTAGTATTGCGCGATGATGATAGATGAAGAAAGCCAGAGTCGTTAGGGTATTTGTTTCTTCGTTATTGGTTACGGTGGGTACATCAGGTAAGAAGGGGGTGGGTGCATCTTCACTGCTGTATCTCTGTCTCCAAATGACGTCGTGGAACACCCGCACCAATTATATTACATGCATACATCATGCACTCAACATCTCACACAAATGCAGGAAGGGAAGATACCACACAAGGATCGAGTAGTCTTCTGCTGTGCCTAAACAACCACAAAGTCTTGTTTCTGACCAATGTTCGTGACAGTGCAGGGTTTCCATGGCAGCTTGCCCGGAGTGCCACCGATTACTAATGCAGCTATAGAGGACGGCACCACGAAGTTACAGCACAATTCTAAATGCAGCAGAGTTGCAAGGGGCAAGGAACCCACCAACATGTTTGTGGAAGGCTTTCTTTTAAATCAAATCAATTTTAATTGTATTTGTGTCTCTCTGGGAATTGATTATAAATGACTACATATTAAGGTAAGCAATTAATCCCTTTTGTGCTCTTCCATTTCATGGTCCCATTTTTAGGAGTTTGTGTTTGCTCTTTTCCTCACTTTGTGACAAATGGGATTCTGCCTCGCAGGAGTACAAGGATGAGTAGGGGTAAAATTGCCGTAAAATAGGAACAATCAAGAGATATACCCCCTCACCTTCTGTGGTAATGCTGTTAAAGGTGAAACTCTAAATTAAAGAGGAGTGTGAAGGTGAACCAGTAGTGACCCAAGCAACACAGTATCACAGCCCAAAATAAACGGAATGTCAAAGCACTTTTTCTATAAAAATATAAACACTTTAACAAAACACATCATCTGCAAGTAGAACGGAACGAGATTACTATACAAAAACCCACCCCAAAGAAAAGAACAGAAGAGAGGCAACACACTGGACAAAGTAGCACTCTGGGGATTCAGGGGAGTTAGGCAGAATCAAATGCAGTACCCTTAGGGAACACTACATACAATTAAGACTACAAGTGATTGTACAATTTCACCTTTGGTACAAGCCTGTACTACACAGTAAAGTGGTAGCGATGGCTGAGCAGCCAGACTTATCTCAAAAGCAAATGAACAGTAGGTGAGATTACACAAAGGACTACAATTACTGTGACTCAAACAAACACTGACTCAAGGTTTCTGGTTAAAAAATATAAGTACATTTATTTTTAAACCATCTGTTCACAAAACACTTCACTACTATAAAATAAAACCACACTCTAAATATATTAAACACAATCAATTCCTTTGTTCAGGTCAATTCAAGGTAAGTACATTAGAATTTGACAGACCAGTGTTTCGAAACAAAGACGTTACCATGGGTTTTTGACGGTAATGACAGTTTGGTCTTACGAAAATAACGCGTACCCACGAGAAGAAGTACACCCAAAGTCAAACACACCTAGCACATAGAATTAAAACAAGGGAATAGTAGATAAAAATCATAGGCAATACTTTTGTCAAGGCAATAGAATCAGAGGACATTTCCCAAGAGGCAGATAAAAGTCAATAGGCCTGCGCCAGTGTCAAATGGAGCAGGGGCTCTGTTGTCGAGGATCTCACAGTTAGAACAGTTCAGGATTAAGGTTTGCCAGGACTACTAGGTATTGTCAAAGGGAAGCAAAAGTTATAAGACAGAAGGAAGAAAGGACAAGCCTTTGGAAAGGAAAAGGGTTCACCCCGATTCCACAAGGTCGGACGGAGAGAACGACCAAATAGAAACAGTACCTTATTCGGAGGAAGAAAGCTGGTGCTACGGCAGTAGTTCCTGGTAGTTCCTGCAGACTCACGGTTCCTGAAGCTTCTGTCGTGGGGACAAGAAGGAGGACGTCTGGAGCGATCTGCACTACCCAGGGATGAGACCAGCAGCAGCAAAGCAACAATGAATAAAAGGTGCGCTCCTTAAAAACAGGAGAGGGTTCTTCTGATGGCTATCCGGACCACTACAGCTGTGTGCAGTGATTTCGACCCAGAAGAGGATTCTCTGGCTGTTGAAGGTGAGCTGGTTGATCCCACCAGGCTCAAGGGAAGAAGACTCCGGACTGGATCTTCTCTGTCGTTGAAGGGTAGATAGCTCAGGACTGCAGCAGGGCTTCACTGGGATCCACGAGTTGCAGCAGCCATCTTCTTCTCCGCTTCTCTTCGGTTCTTGTAGTTCTAGTGGCGACTCTGACTTCCAGCCCCAGAGTCCTGCCTTTTATGCCAAAATCCTCCATTCACACAGCCTGGCTGTCAATCACACAGCAGGGGGGTTGTCCGGCCCGGACAACCACCTCAGCCAATCGACACAGAGTGCGACTGTGCAGGGGGTTACTAAACCCCTCCCTCACATTCAGCCCACCTAGACACCCAGACGCCAAAGGAGGGCTTCTTTGCAGAAGCCCGCCAAAGGACGGCGATCAAAGAAATAAAACCTGGTTTCGTGCAAAAACCAAACAACAAGAAAGACCTTTCCAACACAAAATGGCGAAAAACCGCGCTAGGACCCAAGATAAAAACGATATGGATTAGCGGGTTTCATGTTCGAGTCTGTCACCACAGCCAGAACATTAACACAGGAATCCGTGTAAAAAATGATAGTTACCACTGCCACCAGCCATGTCAAGTTGGGAAGGGGGACACAAAGTGCCCCTTGAGTTACAGAAGGGCAGGGGAAAGATATTCTCCTCCAGTACTCCATTGTAAGATGGTTTGTACTGGATCTGTATTTTAAAATGACTAGTAAAGCCAATGGTGACTTTACATGTTTCTGGGGGACAGTAGTCAACCCCAGAAATGGAGTTCACAAGGGAAGTCTAAAATACATCCCCGTGTCACTGCGCTGAAGGTGCTGTGTGACACACAAGTAAAGAGATGATGCCTAGGGAGTTGGTGACACTCCATAAGCCCATGAGCACAAAAAGTACAACACACACAAAAAATATACACTGTATGAGTGGGAAAAAGGCTCACACTCTTATCAGGTGGAATAGATTAACCCCGGAAATCCAGCAAAGCTGCTGAGGGACTCACTAGGAAAGGGAAATTAGCCACAAATGAGAATTCTCCCTAACAAGGGGTGCTAGCTAAGTACTACCATAACATTATATGCTGTAGAAAGTAGGAGCGATTATGACCGAACTAGTCTCTAGGTTCCCACTGGACCGTGGGGGCAGTTCAATGTCACAGTACCTGCTTTTAGTTCTTAGTGGGCTGACGCATCTGACTCAGGTTTGAATGATGATGATGGGCTTGTGGGATCGTGAAGGCTGTGGCAGCAAGTGGCGTCGAGTAGGGTTGAATGCAGGTGCTCTGTGCAGTCGAATGGCGGTGGTTCAAGTGATGCAGGTTGGGGTGGTCTATAGAATGCTTCATGGTTGGCCAGGCGGGGTTGGGCTTTGACCACTGGAAGAGGTTACCGAGTGATATTCCAGCAGTTCGAGTCAGAAGGTCATGGTCATTTGAGTGGGGATCGAGGGTCTGTCACTGCAGTCAATGAGGCAGCAGTTCTTGGGCTAGCATGGAGGAGCCACGGTTGTAACCCCCGGTTAGAGTCAGCAAGTGACCCTCCAGAGATTTGGTTTGGGTTCCATTGTTGAGCAGATGCTTTGGGGCTAACAAGTGACATGCTTCACTAGGACACAATGCAGTGTCGAGCTGGTTTAGATGCAGAGCAATAGTTCAGCTGGTTGGAGGAACGCAGACACCCGTACCAGTACCTTCCCTAACCAGACACCAGTACCAGTGCCTTCCCTATTGTTCAGGAGGCAGGGAACACAAAGCAACAGGTTTGGTGACATACAACAGAGAGCTGCATCTGGTCTTGCTCTCTGTTTGCTTTGAGCCCTTTGCAAAGTACTCAAGGCCAGGATATCCCAGTTCAGGGTCTGCTCTTCTGGTACAGAAGATCTGTTGCAGATTGGTTGCTCCAGGTCCACAACAGTGGTCACTCCCGATGTTCACTGATAGTGGTTAGGGGGCAGATCTTCCTTCTGTCTTGGATGGCTCCTGGAGGGCTTTGGACAGTGCAACTGGTACCAAAGAAAGTCCAGGTGAAAATCTACTGATTGTCTCTTCGAACTTGAAGGATCCTCGAGGAACTGAGGGACTGAGGGAATTCTGTTGAGTGGTATACAACTCCTTCTTTTAAAGGCGAACGTCCTCGATTGGTCTAAAGCTAACCTGCTTTTGGGGACCAATCCCTTCTCCTTGCTGGAGTGGGCTTTGCCCTGTTGATCTTGCGCCCAAAGTGCTTTGCTCCAGAGGAAGAGGAGTCAGGAAAGAGAAAGAGAGATAGTGAGCAACAAAATGGTGGAAGGCTTCTCCCAGTGTCCTTCAAAGCTGTCCAAAGCCGTCCAAAGCTGCTTCATGGGAACCACCAGTGCCCTCTTCTACCTCAATGCCCAGCTGCCTCCACAACTCTTTGTATTGTTTGATGCTGATTCCGTCTCTGTATCTGAGACCCGCTGAGTCTTCTAGTGTCCCCCACAGGACAGCTTCTTCAAGCTCCAAGATGATGCCACTTCAGTACCCAATGCAATATTTAGCCAGCCAAGTCTGCTCACCGATGAAGGTCAGACTCCCCTTTGCTGAACCTAAGGCTGCAGTGTCTTCTAGCGACATTATCTGCTGTCCCCAGCATCTGGCCCCACCACTTCTCAACTCAAAAATGACCCAATGCCAAAAGCACATAGATTCCTGGGTGAAGCCAAAAAGCCTGACTCGATGCTCAAGAGCCCCAGATACAAAAACGGAAGGTACAGTCCTGAGGCCCTGTCCCCCGGAAACACTTTGGGACCATAGTGACTTTTAGGCTCCCACTACTCTACCTTATTCTTAAAAGACATAGCCTTTGAACAGTGGCATTTTGCCAATCTTGTTCCTGAATACCCCATATCGTCCACCCAGTATGTCCTTTCAGAAAAGTATGCATTCTCTGTGTTTAAACTTACAGTGGTGGGTTTTCCAGATGTGTTCTGCTCAAATGTTTGCATTCTTTTGTTTAACTTTTTAAACTATTTTTTTAGAAAACCTTGATTGGTGATTCTTTTAATTTGGAATATTGTACTTAGGTTGTTTGTGTTGCTACTATTTTCAGCTCACAAACCTCCTGAAGAGTATAGTCTGTCCTCGCCCTACGGTACCACAAAAGGCAAAGGAGGTATACCAATCAGGTTGTCTCTTTCACCTTTACGATTGGACTCACTGCTGGTCTGATAGTAGTTTGGGGCTGAGTAGGCTGTTTGTTCACTATCCGTCCCCATACTACTGCAGAGCAGTCACCATTTCGTCACAACTAGTGATACCTCTGCGGTGTGATCTGGCATTTAAAAATGTGCTGCCTTCCTCAGAAGAAATACTGCTTCAGTTTCGGGTGTATTTTATCAAATTAAGAGAAGCTTTTTCTTTATGTTTTACAATTAGCCACTTCCACAACATACTGATGTATTTTATTAGAATCAACATATTCTGATTTCCTCTTTAGCAAGTGATTTTCCTACCTTTTCTAAACCTGCCAATTCTTATTTCTTATAGGCCCTTGAGGGTAACAGCCATTGACACTTCTGTGGTCAATATTTCACCAAATTGCCATTGTCAGTTAATTTCATCCAAAGCAACATGTTGACATGAAGTACCGCCAAATCCTGCCCCAAAAAACATTTTATATATTTTTGTTACATTAAGATCTGTAATCTCTGTAAAATCAGTATCCCAGTTCCATGCCGAATCTTTGAGCCAGTTCTGTGTTTTCTCTTACTCACTGCATGCTGTGACATGTAGGTCCACCCTTGCAATGGGAAACACAAAACGTTCAAACTTTGCAGAAAGGGTTGGATGGCCCTTGTGCCCATGTCAGCTGCTGGGTGCCAATGGTTGGGGCAAGAGGTGTGCAGCAGATGGGAGGCCCTGGGACTCTAGCCTTAAAGTGTTAAGAGCTTAGGTCTTGGTAGAAGTCTGGGGCACCCGAGTACTAGGGCAGCACCCCCGGCCATGGCCTCCTGTGCCACACAGCCATCCCGCAGGAAGATACTTTCCATTGACGATTAAGTCACCATGAAATCTGGCTGCCAGTCTGAAGGCCGGTCGGACCCAGTCAGAGAAACAGATGCCCCATGATGGTATGCTCAACAAGATGACCGGACAGCCATGGCATTGTGCCATCCTTAAGGCCACAGTCAAGGTCTTAAGCCTCCACCTCCACACCCTGGGGCTGGGGCTTAAGCTGCCACCTTCATGCCCTGGGGCCAGGCCTTCAGCCACCATCCATGACCAATGCCCAGCCTCTCTTCCCTGCGTCCCACGGGCTGGGTCCTGTCACTCTGCTGCTGGCTGGGCCAAGGCCATCTGGTTTGCTAAACTGACCCAAAAGGGAAAAAAGCACTCCCCACCCGCACCTCCACAGGTGCACCCAGTGTGGGTGGGAGATTCCTGTGTGTGCCACAGTACAGCATGAAGGACAGAGACACTTGCAGAGCCACCACCAAAGTGGACATCATGGACAAAAGCTTGGCTCAGAGGATGGCTTTCAATAGATTGCAGCATGGTAGCTGCTCTGCTACTTATGAAACCATGAAGCACAATCGGGTTGTCCACCAATGATTTAGCACCAAGTTCTCCATGAACATGAAGTGCACTATGGGTGAGACAGATGGCCCACTTCTGTCCTCACTCGAGTCCCAAGGTGAGTGGTTCTATGCACTAGCCCAGAATCTGGTTATTCAAGGCCAACCAAGGCTCCACAGTTCTGTTTATCACTGCAGTTTAGGGGGTATTCTGATTTAGAGGTGTTCAGTCATAATCCCACAGATGGTAGCTTCCCCTCAATGGCTTCTCAGCCAAGCACATACACCAAATGTCTGAACCTGTGATTCCTCTCACACTGAACAAGATTTACTATTGCAAACACACATCATCAGTAGGGTAAAACTAGCCTGTCTCATGATGGTCTAAACACAGCTCACTTAGTGAGTGAACAATCCAATGCTTGGTGAATTCGGCTACACAATGTTAGGAAGAGCTGACATTGAAGGATCAGAAAGCAACATCACTTTAAACACTTGGCCACCACAAGCCAGTTATCCCTGTGGTAACGTTTCTGACACCTCCTGCGCGGAGCCCAAAAAATCAGAATGGTTGTGAGGCCCCCCTTTCACAGTTTGTATTCATACTGAAAATTGAGATCAAGTGAGCTTTTGCACTTCTGCTTTGCAGGAGTTTCTGTCTTTACTGCGGTCACCTTAGGACACCTGCATCATCGTTTGAAAGGTGTACCGCCTCAGTCAAACTCCCCACCTGCCACTGCCCCCGGAGCAGGTTGCACTCAGCATTCACCAGGTGCTTGCAGCCAGAACTGAGAGCCCCACAGGGCTAGCCCCCCACCTCACCAGGAAAGTGAAAAAAATAAAAAGAATAGTGGCATTTCACCAGGGGCCCGACGGCCTCCCACTTATCCTACACCTCTCATGTCTCTTCACAGTGCCAGACTATAGTCAAGCTCAAGAGCGTCTGGGACTTTTGCTGGAGGAGGGCACAGCAGTGGTCAATCTCCCTCGGCCCTGCATCAATGATGAAACTGATGCCAGTGGGCTGTAAAACACTTCGCTCAGAGAGCCATCTGCCTCCTGGGGCCTTCTTAGCCAACCGGGTGGCAGTCATAGTTTAAACCCATGGAGGAAATGCAAACTCTGTGGGCCGGGTGCACCCGACAGCGGTCCTGCAAGGGGATCCGCTGTGCAACCGACCAGCGGGCCATGTTGAGTCCTCTGGGTGGACTGTATGGACCCCACCTGTTTACCTCTCAACGTTTCATGCCCTTTCGAACTCTGTCTCCAAAGTTCTTTTCAACTTTCTCATGCCCATATTTAGCCTTATATGGAGTTTACAACCCGCTTTGCGCTGCAGTCCCAAGTAATACAAATTTGAGAAGACCCGACCTCGGTGTTCCAGGGGCCGCTGTCAGCCTAACACCGTCCATGGGGTGAGCCTCAATGACAAGGACTTTGGCCCCCTGATCGACGTCGGGGAGTTGGTCTTCTGTACGACACATTTCCTATGCCCGCCGCTGGATAGGGATTTGATGCTGGGCTTTTCACTCACTGAATCCTGGTTAGTGTCTTTTCTCAGTAATGTGCTTAAATGCAGTGGGCCGCCTTATCTGATCTGAGGTCATAGTTGAGGAGCTGAACATCAGGTGTCCGGCCTCGGACCCGTTGGGGTTGCTCCAGCCGCATGCCTATGGCACGGCCGAGTGTGCGGTCTCACAATCTGCACAGAAGGCCTGGGGAGAGGTTGCCCGGCTGATGCTGTCATGAGGCCTGCACTTCACGGCCATCCCTCGCAGCCAACCATGGGACACCAACAGCAGCCATACACAGTTTCACTCTACTGGCCATTTGTACTTGCATGTGCATGGACTACTATTTGACACAAGCATTTGCTACTGGCAGGATTGACCAGGAATCTGCACTTGCTGGAGGGTGGCAACGAGGGGAGCAACACGGCCACCTCGATCTGACCTTCACATCCTCAGTGGTCAAGGTGGGTGGAAGCTAAGTGCTTTAAGCAACAGCCGAGGATGGTCAAGTAATCCAACCCTAGATGGAACAAGTGCACCAAATTGATCCCATGGAGTGCAGAGCGGCACATGGGCAGCCTGCTCATGTGCCTCACTGCGTCAACATGTCAACGTGCAAGACAGCTGAGGTTCTTTTGTCGTCCAAGAATTCTGTTGCCTGGAAAAAAAAAGTTGGCCTCTCTGAAAAGTACTTAAGGCTTCCCCCTACCCAACAGTAATGTGCCCTCAGCAAGCGAAGCTCTGCTGGGACATTGCATCGGGTACGGCCCTTGGCTCACTTGCGGGGGTGCAGTGATTTCGCCATGGAGTCCAGGTTGGGCAGAGAGAACCAAGAGGAGCGCAGGCAGGATCCATACACAGTGCCTACAGTAATCCATCCTGGAGTTATGGCCGGGGCACATTACAGATTTTCCATGCATGGAGGGACAGGGATCCAACTGGGGTGATGCAAGTCCACCGCTAGAATGGCGATGGGTGTCCCACATGTGAGGCAGGTGCCTAAGGGAGAGGGCAGCATCTCCGGCCGTCCTTGAACTCTGGCAAGGGAGTGATAGAGCTTTTGCCTACATGAGTAACAGGGACCCGCCAGGTGCCCTGGGTCCATCGCTGGGGAGGGGGACGGTTGACCTACACATGAGGCAGGTGCCCAAGGTAGGGGGCAGCATCTCCGGCCACCCTGGAGCTCTGGCTGCTGAATGATAGAGTGTTTCCTTCCAATGAGGGACTGGGACCCCGCTGGGGCTCCCTGGGTCTGCCGCTGGGCAGGCAGAAAGTAGACCCACATACAAGGCAGGCTACCAAGTGAGGGGGCAGTACTCCTGGATAGCCTGGCACTCTGGCCTTGGCACGATAGAGCTTTTGCCTCCAAGGAGGGATGGGGACCCTGCCGGGTACCCTGGAACTATCACTGGCAAGGGGGATGATTGGCATATGCATGAGGCAGGCGCCCAAGAGGGGATGGCAGCATCCCCAGCCACCCTGGAGCTCTGACTGGGGAGTGATAGATCTTTTCCATCCGTGGAGGGTGCGGAAACCCGCTTGGGCTCCCTCGGTCTGCCGCTAGGCAGGCGGACAGTCAACCCAGATGCAAGGCAGGCTCTGAAGGGAGGGGGAGCACCTCTGGATGTCTTGGAGCTCTGACCGGGGTGCATTAGAGCTTTTCCCTTCATGAACAGATGGGGACCATGCCAGGGCATGCTGCACCACTGCTGGACAGAGGGGGGTTGTTGACCTATGTGCGAGCATGGTGCCCAAGGAGGTGGAGCTCTTGCCATAGAGCCTGGGGTGGGCAGAGGGAACCAAGTGGAGCGCAGTCAGGATGTTTGAAAGTAAGCTGGAGGAAGGGGACTAAGGGCCTTATTAGGACCCTGGCGGTAGCCATGCCCTTATTAAGGGCACAGCTGCTGCGGTAATTAATTTTTACCGGGTCCATGGAATGGGCAATTACCAGGTCATGCCAACCTTGGCAGACCCGGTAATTGCCCATTCCATAGACCTGGTAAAAATGAATCCCCATTCCCATTTGAGCCCCGTAGGCTCAAATGGGAATGGGGAGGGAGATAACAATGGGCTTGTTAATAACGGGCCTGCTGTTAGCTCCCTGGGCCCCTTGTGAGACCCGCAAAGGACGTCTGGTCTGACCAGACGTCCAGAGTGGGCTCCGCAAGGGGACCTCGTAATAGGGCGGAATGGGTGTAACGGCTCGGCACCTTTACCGGCGCCATTAAACCCATTCCGCCAGGGTCCTAATGAGGCCTTAAGATTTCTTGTAATCTGTGTACCCTATGTGACAGAGGGGGCGGTCTGCACAAATGTGTTCAGCCTCCTTATAGACCCAACTGGAGATAATGTTTAAAGTGGAGCCCATCTGGACTTCCAGAGAGGCCATTTGGTCCTTCTATGCATTTCTATGGCCAATTATCTGAAGGCTGGGCTCAGAGAGTGGCCATTTCATTGTGCAATGCATTCCAACGGGGCCAGGTGGGAAGGGCCACATTAGCCCTGGCAAAGGAATGGCAAGCCCATTTGGAGTTCAGCTGGGCTGGGAGATCGTCAACCCATGTGCATGGCAGGCATTCAAGGGAGGGGAAGCACCCCAGGCCATCCTGGAGCTCTGACTGGGCACGTTAGAGCTTTTCCCTCCAGGGAGGGGAGGGGACCCCACTGGTGTGCCCAAGGATGGCTGCTGGGAAGGGGAGCTGTTGACCTATGTGAGAGGCCAGTTCCCAATTGAGGGGGCAGCACCCCTGTCCATCTGGCTGGCGCACATTAGAGCTTTTCCCTCTAGGGAAGGGACAGGGACCCCACCGGGGCACCACGGACCACCACTGGGAAGGGGGCAATCGATCTATGATCAAAGCCAGTGACCAAGGGAGGGGGCAGTACCCCCAGGTGGCCTGGAGCTCCTGCCGGGACATGTTAGAGCTTTTCCCTTCACAGAGGGATGGGGACCCCACTGGGGCACCCGGGACCGGAACTTCAATGGGGGACAGTCAACCTATTTATTTTATTTTTAAAGTGCATGGATGAGGCCCACAGGCATTGGTGCACTGGACATGACGAACACACAAAAACACAAAAGTCAAGCCAGAGAGGACATATCAGAATCAGACTCAGTCAGGAGGCTGTGGCTGGGGATCAAGTTAATAGAAGAGTGAAGTTTTAAGTTCATGTGTGAAAGTCGAGAGGCTGGTACTCGCTCTCAAATCAGGGGGCAGGCTATTCCAGCATCTGGGTGCAGAGTGCCGAAAGGATCCCATAGCAACTATGTCCAGCTTTCAGGTGGGACAATGCAACAGGTGGGAGTTGTTGGATCGGTGGAATCAGCGTATGGGGAGCCAGCAGATTCTTTCGGCCAGGTAGCGTGGACTCTTGCCGTAAAGGCACTTATGAGTGATACAAAGGGTGCGATAAGTGACTCTGCTCTCCACATGAAGCCAGTGCAAAGGCCTCCTGGCATTGGAGACATGCTCGGTCTTCCGAAGGCCTTCCAGCACATGGACCACATTGTTCTGAATTACCTCTAGGTGAAGCATCAGCCCTTTACCAAGGCCCTGCAAGAGACTTACACAGTAATCCAGGCAAGCCCGAATAATTGCTCTTGCAATAGTGGTGCAGTTGGATGGGTTTAGAAAAGGTCTATGTTGGGCAAGTAGCTTCAGATAATATGCTGAGCAAGAGACAAGACCACTGACGTGTGACTTCATGGTCAGTCCCTGATCAAGAACAAGGCCTCAAGTTTTTACTTTGGCGAGTGTGGCTATGGTGCAATCTGCAATGGGAAAGGACCAATATTCCTTGCTAAGCTTCCGCAGCTGGTTTCCATGATTCAATCGAGCAGCAGATGTTAGTGTTGGTGTCTTTTGCGTGATTCCCTGAAAACTGGATCAGGTGCTGCGTATTATCTGCATAATTTGCATAAACAAACCCTTTTTCCTATGTGCGAGGCCGGTGCTCAAGGGAGGGGGCAGCACCCCCACCCATCCTGGAGCTAAGGCCAGGGAGGGATAGAGCTTCTCCCTCCAGGGAGGGACCAGGACCCTGCCGGGACTAACCCAGCTCCACCGCAAGGCAGGCGGACAGACAAACCCACGTGCGAGGCAGGCACCCAAGTGAGGCTGTAGCACCCCCAGCTATCCTGTTTTTTTCCTCCAAGGAGGGACGCGGACCACGCTTGGGTTCCCCCGGGACCGCCAATGGGTGGGGGGGTGTTCAAACAAAATGCGAGGCAGGTGGCAAAGATAGGGGGCAGCACCCGGTCCGTCCTGGGGCTCTGGCCGGGAAGCTAAAGAGCTTTTCTCTTAAGGGATGGCTGCTGCAGGGCAGAGGTACAGCTGCCTATATTCCCAGAGTTGTATGCAGAATTATTGAGTGACTCAGGGTTTTTTTTTTTTTGCACTGCATGCAGGGACTTGAGGACCCACCCCCGCAATGCAAAAAACAAAACTACAAGTTCCAGCATGCAATTGGAAGAAAAGAGCAGGACTAGCTTGCGGTGTCACACATGGAACTGGGAAACTTGGCCGGGAGGAATGCACATTATTGGAACATTGAAGATGCACATGGCATATGGTGGCTGCATACGTGTACCTTATCATATGGTGACATTACCAGGCATATGATGCTATTGTCATGGGAGGATAGCTCAGGGGCAACCTGCTCGCCTTGGAAGCAAGACAACACGGAGCAACACAGGTTCGATCCCCGGGTCCTCGCTTAGAAACCTCTGGGAATTAATCATACTACTGTTGGTGCATTTAAGCTTCTATTAGACATATCACGATAAAAACCTTTGGCTTTGTTGTTGTGTGCATGATAACAACTGAAAGGGTGGCTTTAACCCAGTTTCCAATGGGCCCAGCTCTTACAAATAGACTGCAGAACCTCTGCGGAGTGTGCGCATGAGCATTTATCGGTCTGCATTCATTGGCTTTCTGCAACGTCTTCTCAAATAATGCCACTAAGGGCAGAAACACTCTCCAATCTTCCTGAAGTGCAACACTCCAAGAATGTGCTCCCCCAGGTATGGTTTTAAGACCGCGTATAGTTTATATTTACAGCCTACTGAGCCTAATAGCCTTTCAGCTCCACTAACCTTCATTCAACAACGAGATTTCAGCTGCATTGCCCTCGGCTTAAGTGCTTAATACATCTTTGTATTAATAAATATTTCATAACACATTTGTTTTAACTCTTTGTAAGGCTAAAGGCTGGGCACTGTGCATTGCCTTGCATTGATGATGTCCTAACAGTGCTTCCGCCACTCAGAACAGTTAAGATTATTTAACATTCAGAACCCCCAGTTAAACGAAAATGTGTAAAGCACTGCGTGTACTTGCACTTAACACAAATGTGCAGTTTCGTACACAATAAAGAAATAAATAGGCTAGCCTAGCTCTGAATTCTTAGCACCTCCCAAGAATACATTTTGAAAATAGCAAGACTGATTTTATTTGTGAGCAACACAGCAGATATGCAAGGCACTGCTTAATACCTGCATTTTCTCAAAGCAAAATAATTGCTTATCTTCATGGGATGCCAATTAGACCACAATACTGAAATGCTCTTACTGTCAATCTCAGGTCTAGCAAGCACTGCAGAAAAATGTGAGCACCTATTCTCATCGTACTCTTTTTAGCAACCTGGGAAAATCCCATTGAAACACGCTTTGTAAATCCTCCACATGTGTATAGTGGTAATGCTAAAAAAGGGTGGGATTTTGAGATTTTTTAAAAAAACACCTGATTACGAGTTGCCTTTGTATGATATATTAATGCATGGATTATATAGAATGTACTGCAAGGAATGAGTGTGGTGTTACCCCATCTTTTCATTTGTACATAACCTGTGCAGTAAATGACCCATGCAAATCCCGATTTATTATTAGGTGGTATTTAAAATATAGGAGTTATTTCAAATACAACAAAGCTTTACTGCTGGCGCCTTCTCATAATCGAGCTCATGTTCTATTATGGTCTAACGTGGATGGAAAGTGTAAACTCCATGAGTAAGGCTTTAGCACCTTCCATTCATGCCACACCACATTTTCAATCATTTGTAGGGCAGAAAGGAGTGGTGGAACACACCTTCTGTTCATGCCACCTTCCCTCCTCTCCGCCATACAAATCCTCCAGCTTTTCAACCGGTATGGATTGTCCTGCTGGTGCAAATGCTGGAGATACCTATGGGGTCCACCTGTTTTATGCACAAGCATAAAGCAGGCGGACCCCATAGGTAAAGTCTGCGCGTGAGGGGCCCCTTCCATAGACAACGCCTCACTAAACAACCTGTTCCTGACAGGACGAACCTGCCACTCATTGCCCCTTCACTAAACAATCCACCCCCACAAGACAAAATTTGACAGTCAGTGTCGCTGTCAGTGTCGCTATCGTAGGCAATGGTTCACTACAAAAACATGAAGCAAGCCTGAAAGAGGGACAGGCAAGTGTGAGCGACAAGTAACTGAAAGCCAATCACATCACAAAGCACGAAAACAAAATACATACTCTTAAAACTCTGATTTCCATATTTGAATGCACACCCAGCAGGAACATACACAACATCCATCTGGCAGCTGCCATAACCATCTCCCGCAGTCCCATTGAGGTGACCAAGGAGCTACACAACAACCCAAACCACTACCGCAAAGAACCCACAATTACTATGGAGGAAGAACACCACTGCCTCATCCCCACACTTGACCTCAGAAAGCAAACAAAAGACACATTTCACATTCAAACTCATATCCACGTACTCATCAAAACACACCTACACACCCTTTGCCTCACCTCCACAATCTCGCTGGAGTTGTAGGACCCTTTGCCAATTCCCCTTGACATCACACACACCACCACAGTCAAACCAACACATTGTAAACCCAGCAAGGAACCATTCAGATGAGTCAATAAGTCTCAGGAGGAAGTTCTCATGGGAGACCTTGCCAACATCAACTGCACATGGGCCAATCTTCAAATAATGAATAAGGAATGTCATCCACTTCTCAAAGAAGTCAGTGCCGGTCTTGCTAACAATATTATAACCAATGGCCCAGTGAAACTACGCACCCAGGTTACAAAATACTTCATAACCATCATTAATAGATCAAAAATAGATCAAGGACCAGCCTTCTGGAAGCAAGCTAGGGCACTGTTGTTAGCAATTAGCGTTGATGGTGTGCCTGGACTGGAAGGAGCGAGAGTTCTTGAAAAACAATTACACAGAGCTCACCTGATGTTTGGGAAGATGGGTTCTAGTTGTGCGTCTTCCTGGTTCAAAGTCGTCCACGCAGGAATTGGCCTTTACCACACCTGTCCTTTCCTTCAGCGGTCCGACTGAGAGATGCCCAGTGATCAAACAATGCAGAAAGGAAAGCATTTGGCACTGCTAAGCAGGTGGGTGTGGCAAAGGGCTCATGACCAACAGCCACCAACAGTTCAGATGAGCAGTTGTGCAAAGCACATTGGGCCCAACAATGATAGACAACTCTCCTTCAAAGAGCATTTATCAAGGATACAAGGACTGGGCATAATACATTGTAATAACTGTCAGTGTTTCAGTGATAAGGACAATCAAATCCCCCAACTCTATAAAATGCATAAGAAACACTTGTGTACAGGCGTGTTATAAATGACATATCATATCAAGATCTGTGATCCGAGCCTTGTTCCACTCCCACCTGCATGTTGCCAATGCCCACATGGAAGGGTTTCCAGCAACTATCCGTGCGCCCCTGAAACGTGTTCTACATGCAGCAGCATTGTATTTTAAAGGACTCAGCAATTCAGAGCACATCTGCAGACCCTTGGTTCAACAACTTCATTTCCCACTTAAAATACCATTCAACTTCAAATCTACCAGCAGCATCTACAAGACTGTCTCTCTCAAGTCCCAAGTAACCCTGAGCATAACATCTGCATCTCTTGATGCCGGCAATGCACCAGAATCAAGGACATTTGCTGACTCCGCCCCCAATGGAGCAGGGAGGAAAGACAAGAATAGTGTCCTTATAGACAACACAGGACAATGGTCAGGAGCTCACAAAAGATGTAGCAAAGATGTACACAGTCATGCTGAAAGACAGCCATGGCATCACTAATGTGGAGACATCCCCAAAACACTGCAAAGGAGAACAATATGTTAGAGACAATGTATAGTCCCCAACATGCAACAATGTCTGATATTATTATTATTATTATTATTATTATTATTATTATTATTGTTATTATTATTGAGAGCTACCTAGCTTCGAGAAGCAACGGAGCACTTTACAGAGGTATACAACAATACAGATACACAGCAGAGCGCTTTGTAGAGGTATCCAACAGAACAGATGCATAACAGAGTGCTTTTTAGAGGTAAGGACAGCATAGATATACAGCGGGGGTAGGATCAGAGGATCGCAGAGGAGGGGTACAGCTGTACAGGGTGGCAGGGAGGAGAAGGACAGACAGTGTCTAGCTTGTCGGTGGCACAGGGGAGAAATGATGGCCTATGTGTTAAGGAGGAGAGACTCCTTGAAGAGGTGGGTCTTGAGGTCTTTTCTGAATTGTAGGAGTGTGGGGTGGATCTGATGCTGATGGGGAGGAAGTTCCATAGTCTTGAAGTGTATGCAGAGAAGGCAGGCATTCTGGTCCGTTCCATTTTGCAGCAGCAGATTTCAAGTCTGCATGTGTCCTTACATCTGGTTGTGCGCTGTCCGCCGTAGATGCTGAGTTTCTCCAAGAGTTAGCTGGGTGACTAGAGGGAAACTAGCTTTTAGATGATGCAGCATGACTTGAAGGTGATTTGCCATGCGGCCACATGTAGGGCACTTCTCAGGGGCACAAGGGACGACGATGGGAGGCCCTCGTGGAGGGCATTGCCCCAATCCAGGAGGGATAAGACCAGTGCTTGAATGATGATTTAAAGCTATCCGGAAGGACAGAGGGCTTTAGTTTGCATAGGAGGGAGAGCTGATATCAAGCTTTCTGAGTTTTCTTAGCAATGTGTTTCTTGAAGGAGGGGCATTTGTCGATGTGGAATACGAGTAACTTGGTGCCAGAGGTGCGCTCGAGTGTGAAGCCCTCAGGGTTCATGTTTGATAGCCAGGTCTTTATGTCTGGGTGTTTGGTGTTGTTGGTGAGGAGTAGGCATTATGTCTTGGAGGGGTTAAACTTCAAGCATGCACTGGACATCCAGGACTGACTCAGCGAGAGGCAAGTTTTTGGAAAGTGTATGCCCTTGATGAAGTCGATCTTGAGGTATAGCTGTATGTCATCAGCGTATTGTTGGTTTCGGATGTGGATGTTGTGTGTGGCTAGGAGTGGCTAGGAGGGATCCCACTTGCTCCATGTATAGATTGAAGATCACTGGGGAGAGGATGGAACCCTGCGGCACTCCAAAGGTGACGGGTAGCATTGGTGACCTAGAGGAGTTGATCTGAAGAAACGGCTGGTGGTTGGTGAGGGTGGATAAGGTCACTGATCCCCATGTGCTGATGTACGGTGTCCGTGAGCACCTGACGGTCTACTGTGTCAAAAGCAGCCGAGAGGTTGAGTAGAACCAGGATGCAGGGGTGGCCATCGTCAAGCAAGATAAATGAGAACCCTTTGCCACCATGGCAATGTGAGCCATGTGTATGGTGAATGCTACAATCTTCAATTCCCTGGCCATCTATGTACACCAGGCAATAAAACAAACATGATGGACTGTGTCATGCTAACAGTTGTTGTCCATATGCACTAGATTCGTACTACGCACAGATGTCTGTTGTTATACAACCACTGTGCAATATGTGGCTCATTGATAGTGATGACCAAATGGGACGGATCTCAATTCCGACACATCACAGACAACTCAAGAAACATTGATCACCCTTGACACCATTGGGAAATATAGACATCTCAGGGTGTGACGATTGTGACACTCACTGGCGATTAGCCATACCAAATGCAAATGCCTTTAAACCATGCTGCCACCACAGAAACAGAAATGTCAAGGATTGCTATCTTGGAAAAAGGTTCGGAAGGGATGTAGTCAGTCTCTAGGGCCTGAAATGTTAGACCAGTGGCATAGGGACATTTCAAAGTACCTTAATCCAATGTTCAGTGGATTCACAGCATTAATCCTGGCTTCATGACGCTGTACTGAAGTGTGAGTCAACTAAATGTGGGTGTGGCGAGTCATCCTGGGTTAAGCAGCAAGCTGGTGTCTAGTCGGTTCGAAGTGAGAACTCAATGCGGTAAACTGTGGCTTTCGGGTTGTACCATTCGGATGTCCCACAAGGGTTGGCTTGAGAGTCAAGTCAGTTCACTACATTGGAAAAAGCTGGTTCACGTTGGTTACTTCTGTGATGTTTCTGCAGTTCGAGTCTGTGTGTGTTTGTTGGATGCAGTGACCTTGGCGTTGTGATGCACGGTTTCAAAGAGCCTGTGGTTTGAGGTGGCCCATAACGGAGAGCAGGTTGTTGAGTTAAAGATATGACATGCTCTGCTTGGCATGATGCAGCAGCGAGCCAGTTCGATGGGTGCAATGCAGCCATCATTGGAGGGTTTGATGTAGTGCCATAAGAGCACCTGTGAATGCATCTGGTTCGAATACGGTTCAACCGGTTACATGTGGCCTGATGATGTGACACCCACTACAGGGGCTCTTGGACAGAGTGAGTCCTTTCAGGTTCTGCTCTACCAGCCACGATAGGATTAGTGCAGTGTGACAGGTCCTGGCCCTCAGCGAGAGTCACCCACAATGTGCCTTGGGAGAGTTAGGAACTAGAGCATGTCTCTGCCTTGGAACACTCCTTCTTCACCTCAGTAGCTGAGGACTTTGGAAAGATCAACTCTTCCAAAGAGGTGCAAATTAATTCTTCTTAAGTCCTCGGTGGCCCAAAAGAGATTCAAAGAAGGAATGGGATAGCCCCTCTTTTCTCAGGAAAGGGCCACAGGTGATAGGACAAAAGCAAGGTTGCTTTAACGTGTCTAATCCATGTCCGTGTGACAAATGGTCCTTTCCTTCTTGCATCATACCTATTGTGCTTTGCTCTATAGGAAGTGGAGGAGACAGGAGAAAGGATATAGAAGTACAGAGAGAAACAAGATGGTGGAACTTTTCCTACTTGAGCTGATCTCCATCTGGCTACACTACACCCACCCCTTTCTCAGACCCATTGTATGAAAGACCCTGGTATGTGACACTGTGGGTGACTAGTCATTTTGAGTAGGGTGTGCTGTTTGATTTCGGTTTCCTAGGACAGCTACTGTATAACAGCAGTCTTGTTGGAACAAGGTATTACCTGACATCACAAAGGACCCAAAGAAAGCAGTCCCCATAAACTCTGGTCCTGCTGGGTGCAGTAAAGACAGCCAGTCAGGGGAGAATACACACAGCATGTCCATTGCAGGCCTGGCTCACAGCGTTCACACATGTAAGATAAGGTTTCAGGTGTGACTTTAATAATAATATGAAATACTAGCCACCATACTTCAAACTCAGTTATGGCTTATGGTTAAAGATTATAACATCCAACAGGATGGTGATTTCGTATCATTAAGTAGTTTGGCCACAGTTGTGCATATTTATTTTTCATGTATTCATTTATTGTGCAATTCAGTTTACTTTTAAACTTGTTTGCAACTTAGTTACAGATAATTTCATATTAACACCACCATCATAATCATAAAATAACTTCCCTAAAATGTATTACACTTATGATCAGCTAAAACAGGTTAACATGATTTTAAATATGGATATTATATGAAACTAAGCTCTCCATCTTCAGATAAAATATAATAAAAATACATTATGAGCATAGACTATTCTTACTATCACCATGATGATTTGGATACACTCCTTCAATCAGTTAGTCGGTGCTTGCATCCTGTCAATTGCGTATTTCCAGACTTTATAGGCTGCACGAAACAAGGAGCAAGATGACATATTGAATATAGAATTCTGTAGCAGCTTGTCATAGCTTCAATGCATCCCTGGGTTAAAGTACTTTAGCTCTCACTGCAGCTGTCAAGAGGGCATATGTGACCCCTGAACACGCTCTCTGTCCCTGGAATTGCTCTATATCATTATACTGGCAGAGCAGGGCACTAGTGTAGACTATGCTTTTGGCAGGGAGTTTCTGAAAGGGGGTCTGGTTGCCAGACTACCCTGTCTAAGAAAAAATTCCCTGCAATATTTTATAATTCAAACAAATCAAACACTCCAAGGCTGCTACATCCTTGCCAGATGCCAATCCTTCACAACCAACATATAACGTAGATGCACACAATAACTGAAATGATTGCTGCTTATGTATGAATGAAACATTAAACACAACTTAAACATCTGAAAGTAAGTCCACAAATAATATCATATTTGAAATGTTTCCTCCTCCTGTAGTTCATTAATTGTCAGTTCCTATTCCAAGTGAGTTGCAATATCAGCCTCCCTCAGGTTGGGTACCCTGTAAAGGTTCAGCTGTTCTATAGACTGCTGCCTTTGGTCTTAATGACATGTGCAGTCTATACAGGGTCCTCCATGATTGAGTCCCAAGTACTTGTTATGTCTTCCTTGGCCTCAGTCCTACCAAAGGCTGAGTCACATGCTGCAGACCTGGCGGCATGACTCTCTTCCACCTGCTGCTTCATACAGGGGCACAGCTACAACCTGTGTGTGCACCCTCACCCTGTCCTCCTGCCTTTATCTGCTAATGGCCACAATTTGATGAGCACTCCTCCCTACCTGCCATTTGTGGCCTTCTTTGACTTGACAACTCCTGCAATCTTCCAATGCTTTGCAGATGCCGGTTCCTCTGTTGCAAAGATAATCCATGGAGAGGAACCCATTGTGGCACTCTCTTGGATTCTCCATTGATTCACCACAGCCTGTCCTTTCACTCAGCAACATGGCAGGGTTAGATTCATGTACCTCCCCCTGCATTGCATCTATTGATGCTATCTCCTCTGTCTTGGTACAGACCTCCACCTTCACCAGATACAGATTAACTTCAACTGTGTCTGATGATGGCACAGCATCAGAGGAGCCTGAGCCAATATCAGGAAAGGAGGACCAACTTGAGGCAGTCTGGAGCATAGACGTGGACGTGGAAGAAGCGGACATTGATGCGTCCTTTCCAAAGTTATCACCCCTGCCAAGTGCTGCCGCCAGGTGGCTGAAGAGCGTGACAACCTCTCTGTGATGCTTTGACTGGAAAATACGTCATCGTTGAGGGCATTGATGCAATCCATACATAAGTAGTGGCAGCACTCTGGTCTGCATGGTGGCAGTTGTCTGTGTGGAGGCACCAGCGAAGGAATGTAGCACTTCACCTGCTTCATGCCCATGTTTGCAGCATGAGATCAACCCTGCCAGACACAGGGGGCAGGCCCTCAATGACATTGCCTCCCACTTCCTCACCCACCCCTCCTAGTGCAGTTGAGTTTTCCATGTTCCATGGCTTCTTGGTCTCATGGGAAACAATTCCCTTTCCCCCTGTTGCTGAGATATCCAAAACAATGATGTTTGATATGCCCTCATCCTCAGCAGCTGTGCCAGCTGAAGAGCCCACAACTCCAGCCACTGGCCCCTCCATGGAACTCAATGATGCGGTGAGTGCCTGGGGTTTACACTGCTATCTGGAGGCAATGACTGTGTCATGCAGTTCCTCCGAGATAAAGTTCCCTCTTTAGCTGCACGAGACACTGCAAAAAATGAAGACATCAACATCTCTGTAAGAACTTGTATTCACATGCTGGTTCACAACTGTGACATGTGGCCATCCTGACATTATTGCAATTGACATGTGTTCATTGTTGCACAGATAGATTCGGTCTCACATGCATGTTTTCAGGCAGAGCTTAATGTTAAGAGATTATGTTCACATGACTACTTCACCTCCAATTCACACTTACACATGTCCATCTTGCATTCTGCTTCATGGACTTTATGTAAAATAGTATAATTTGCTTGTGTCTTCTTCAGAGGCTTGACTTACGATATGACATTATATTCCCAGACACACCACTAACATGTCTTACTTCTACACATAAGTGCCACTTTCCTGACACCAGCAAAGGACAAAGAAAGTCCTTAATGACAAGAGCATCCCAAACACCCGATGGGAAACCCTGCACTGTGTATACATGCAGGACAACCAACATTCCAGCAACATTGCCCTCCCACAGGCTCCCATGAAGTGCAATCCTCAAAATTCATGAAGCACAAGCTGGATGTCCTGTGTGCAGATGAGTAGACAAAATGTTTGAGCACCATTCACTTGCAAATGCATCTCACAGCCTCATGTGCACATCTCAAGTGTTCAGGACAGGCACACCGATGTGATCACTAATGGCATGCACACATGCCTTTTACAGCTTGTGGAAGTTGCACTACACTATGGGGGTCATTATGAGGTAGGGGGTAACCATGTTGCTATTAGTGGCATGGCTACCCCCTTACTGGTTACCGGGTTCCTTGAATGAGGAATTACTGGGGCATTCCGACCTTGGAGGGCCCGGTAATTCCCCATTCAAGAAATCTAGACCCTGAACATCCCCATTCCCATTCGAGCCCCCATAGGGCTCAATGGGAATGGGGAGGGTGCTAACAACGGGCCTGTTAGTAACAGGCCCGTTGTTAGCACCCTGGTCTGCTCGCAGGACCCGCTAAAGGCATCTGCTAAACCAGGCGTCCTTAGCGGGTTCCCACGAGCATACTCATAATGGGGTGGTAAGGGGTTGATGGCTCTGGCACCTTTACCAGTGACGTTAATCCCTTACCGCCTCACTCGTAATGACCCCCTATGTGTTTATATACATGTAAAGCGTGTGTGTAACTACTAGACCTATGTGTCACTTAGTCTAAGTATTGGGGCCCAATGATGCACCAGCCAACAGACTGGTTTGACATTTACCCATGCATTCATGATGTACTCATCGACCTCTAGGCACTCATGCCTTCTCATCCATGCCATTGTGAAATAATATGACCATGTTTCTGTACCTACCAGCAGCTCGGATGTGGGCCTGCAAGTCAAGGACAAGCATCACCGAGGTCTGACATGCAACAGTGTCACCAGATGACAGCCACGAGAATTTACATCAATACTGGGTCGCACCACCAAGGCTGCCCTAGACTTCTTCTGGCTCCGGATCCTCATGTCGTCCCTGCACTTCTTCACATCCGCTACACAATGGATTTCCACTGCCTCTGTGTTTATGGTCTCTGTGTTGAAGAAAACCCCATAGTTCCTCGCGACCTCATCACCCATTATGCCAAGTTATGTGGCTGAGAAGTTGTCAGCCCTCAGCCTCATCACCTTTGCAGTGTTTGTTGTTGTGCCTGCCATTGAACAGGGGAAGCTGGTAGTGGCAACAGATGGCATAGAGAGGAAGAGTGTTCTTGCAGGAGAAGACTCAGGTGGCCAAACAATCCAGGACAGTGCTACTGCTCAGCCACCTTAAAGAGACATCCAGGCAGCTGGAGTTGTCTTGCAGTGAGAAGGGGCAGTGGCTACAGCAGTATCAAATAAAGGAGAACAGTTAAAAGACAGGTGACATTAGGCAGCACCAAAAGGCAGAAAGTAGGACAGGCCCTCAGCCATAGGTTCTGCAAGGTGCATTTACGTGATATGCATGTGAAATTTCCATGCAGCTGTGTTTTAATTCAAGGAGGTGCATATATGGACTGCATTTCCATCACAGGATTACAGTGTACGTTTGCGCTGCTCGGACTGCACAAAGCACTATGAGTCAGAGTGGACACCCATGGAAAGAGAAGGGACCACCAAGGAAAGAAAAGGTTCATGAACGATTATATGGTCATCCTCACAGTCCTTGTAGTCCTGTATACGTTGGCTGGTAGTCCCCTTTCAGTTACAGAATGTGCCACTTGTGGCAGCAGGAGACTGATATGGTAAGTGCCTGTGGGGTGGAACATCAAACTTCCAAGCAGGTATATGAACACCTTGGAGTTTTCATCAGTAAAAACGAGGAAACGTTGGGCGCCATTCAGAGATTGCAGTTGTGAAATGTCCATCATCATTCCCTGGGCAGACTGTGAGTGACAACAGCAGCGTGGTTAGTGGCATCCATTCTGGCCATGTACAGCTTTGAATCAAAACAACCATGTAGTTGCTGCAGAGGAGCATGGCCAAGGACCCAAGCAGCATTATGTAAATCATGACAGACTAGGTGTTAAAGGGGATGTAAATCCACAATGACTTCTTATCCAATCAGGTTAGCCATCACTGCCAGCCCTCAGGGTTAGTGCCCGGTTAGAGTTCATATGATTATATATAACCTAGTTCAAATCCCATATGGGCAGAGGACTTTGCCACCCCTGGCAATCAGTTGTAAGAGGGCTGGGTGATAGTCAAGTCCTCTACCTATCTTGATTCAGGCTCCCTAGTGTGTGCACATGGGTATGGCCAGTGCACATGAGTATAGGCCATGATGAACCCTTCAATACAGCCCTCCGAAAAATCTCATTCCCAACCAACATAAATATTCTAATGACAGCAGGGGAAAGGCCATAAGGGAATACTGTGCACTCAGGCTCATTCTGGCATCCATCATTCCTGATGTTTTGCAAGCACATTGGACAGGGGTCAGGGGAGGTGCCCTCTATAATGGATCCTGAGAAGTAGCCCATTATTCATGGTGTGCTGAGATCATGCACACCTTTTACCTGTGCAAGCCTAGGCTAATTGGAGGGAGAGGGTTTTAAATCTGCAATCACTCAATTTCCAGTCTGAATGCTGTGGATTGGTTACAGTGGCCCTTCTTCCCTCTTTTTCTGGGTGATTAGCACGGTTTGCCATTTGTAAAGGGGCTGGCATATTGAGCAGTGAAACATGAAGCTGCGTTGAGTGTCTTGTGAAGCATGGGCAGTTCATATCTTGTGGACTGAGACTGCATAGAGTGGCAACGTGGAGATGAGGGTAATGTGTACTGTGGCTGAGGGATTATTGCCAGTGCCCTTGGCATGTGTGATTTAGATGTGTCATGGCAGGATCTTGACCCGCCCACCACATTCTCACTGTGCGTAGCAGGTAGGGCTCCATCATATCGGCCGAGTTTTGTATGCAGAGGTCTCTGCAAATGTGCAAATGGAGAGAAAGGCAACATTGGTTAGATTCCTTACTGTGCAAAAGTGCATGTTATGCATCTATTTTTTTTCTATGTGTGGAAAGATGTGTGTGATCATTCATACTCGCCAAGCAACAACATGTTGCCAATGGGTCCTGATGACAGGGCTGATGGAGAGGAGAATATTGGAAATGTAGCTATGGTGGGTGCATCCCAGGTAATTATCACTCACATACACGTTGGCCTGCACACTATTTCAATGCCAATGATTCTGAATCCTGTAGATCTGCTCTGTTTGTTTGAAGGGTTGTTGTGCCACATGTGAGCAGTCAATGGCTCCAAGGACCCATGGTAGATGTGCAATGGCACATAAGTCCTGGGCAACTGCTTGCCCTGCCTGCACAGTGAGGGGAATGTCAATGTTGTTTTGCATACATGTGATGAGCCCCTTATTATTGATGTTGTTCACTAAAATAACTTAGTGGCAAAAAACGGAAGGGCTACAACACCTTCATTTGTGGGTAACAGCATGCGAGCGGGCACATGGTGCTTGGTGTTAAATCATCCTCCCCCTCCCTCCCCATGTCCAGAGTGCTATGTGCAGGGATTCTCTAGGTGCCATACACTATCCTCACCTGCCATTCCATATAAAGTGTGTAGTATGCAGTGATTATATCAAATACAACACAACTAATGAAAAAATAACAAAGGGTTGCGAGGGGGAATATTGGTTTTGGGGTGAGGGGAAAGGATTATTATTTAAAAAAAAGAGGGGGCTTTAAGGGGAACCTCCCAAAACAACGAAAAATTAATTTGTTATTTTGGAATTCGTTATTATTTCATTCGTTATAATTGCATGTAACCAGTGGTATGGTTGTGGAAGTTCCTGAGCCACCTCCTCCTCCTCCTGGCATTGTGCGCTATCAGAAGTGCAAGCAGTGTATGATTGTTCATTGTCGGGAGGTTTGACTATGCTTGCACCGCAAATTTGTACGTTGTCCCTTCTCCTGATAATGTTAAGGGCGTTTGAGTTTTTGCATGAAAGTGTTATATTTATTAGGTTGGTTTTGCACTTTTGTGGGTGTGTTTGGAAGTTTGGCGAGTGCCTCCATACTCACACTCATGCATTCCCCTTTCTCTTGCTATAATGAGGCTCATGAATATTCCACCCCATTCCATTCTGTGCCCTTGCGTTGCCTTTGCGCTAAGGCGGTGCTAATGCGGCAGTACACAGTGCACAAGGGAAGCTGTGTCAGCTCAAAGGGCCTTTTCGTGAATTACACTTAGACGTAGCGCTATCTGCAAATTCCATGTTTTCAGTGCAAAGTGACATTCATGCCAATAAACATTTTGTGATTCAGGTCCTATATTATGTTATAAGGCCCGAGGGTTTTTACTGAAACTTGGCTTCTTCTAGATCAGGGGCCTGCAACTTTTGACTGTCCAGATGTTTTGGATTACAACCCCCATCAGTCCTAGCCATCATAGTCAATGGTGAGGAATCATGGGAGTTATGGTCCAACACATATGGAGAGCCAAATGTTGCAGGCCCCTGTTCTAGATCTTCAACACACATTCAAAGTCCACTTACTAGCTTTTGTCAAAATGTGTTTTCAGTTACCTAGTCAAAACCATACAAAATCTCCTTTTTTCCCCTCAAATGCTGAAACGGATTAAAAAACTCTATTTAGTTGATAGAATATCAATTTATACATTTAACTGAGGATGTCGTTCATAACTTTCTGTTTTCTGGCTTTAATCGTGAGAGGAGAAATTATGCTACTAAAAATACCAATTAAGGATGCAGCAAAACATCACGAGCCATTTTCATTGGTTTTATATGGGTTTTTTCATATCACATTTTAAAATAAAACGGTATCTTTCCCGCTGCCTACAGCCAAGTACTTGGCAACGTATTCAGTATTCGGCCTAAGAGTAAGCAGGCTATTTCATACATACCTGGGGAAGGTCAATCCACAGTGTGTTATGGTAATTGTAGGACGCTGCTTCTGCCACTCTAACATATAGCAACAGGTGGTAGCAAACAGATGGGGTTGGAGAGGAAACAGCTGCAGAAGATGAAGCTGTGTGGTCTGCTAATTGCAACTGTGGACAGTAATCGTTCTATATGTTTTTTTTTACTTCTTTTTTATTATTTTCATCATAATAAGCCAAGGGAGCAGAAGGTAATAACGGCTATCAAGGATGAGGGGGGCAAGAGACTTACCCGGGCCGAAGAGATAAAGAGGAGACTAGTTGAATTTTATGAAGCCTTGTACTCTTCACAGGGCCCATGCCCGCTGCCGCAGAAAGAGTTCTTGGAACACTTGCCTCTTCCACGATTATCTAGGGAGGAAGGTGAAGAGCTGGTCCGACCTATCACGGAGGATGAGGTTAGGGCTACCATAGTGTCACTCCCCCATAACAAAGCTCCTGGACCCGATGGCTACCCGGCCTCCTTTTATAAAACCTACTCACACCTTCGGGTTCTATATGTTTGAGTGAGGTATGCAGGTAACACATTACACAGGGAGCCATTTTACAAAAAAACTGTTAATTGCATGCAGGGAATCACCAACGTTAGGATTCAGGTGCAGTTGAGTCCTCTGCATAACATTTTCTACTTTTGTCCAAACAGAGTGCTGACCCCTGCTTTAACTGTTAACATCATTCAATATGTGTTGTACATGTTATTCTGAGTACAACAACAACATGCGATTAGTATTTAAACCATCACTCTCTCAATCTTGAGGCTCCTCATCTCCAACCTCGCTTGTGTGTCCCTTTGTCTCACCTCTTCTCACTCACAATCTCAAGCACACTCTCATTTCTTCTTTTCTTCATCCTGATATTACATTTATTACATTAACATGTATTCATGTTATGAAATATGCCTTTGGACAGATACCCATTTTGTGTACATTTATGTACATACATGCAATGAAAAATCACACATAACCATGCTGAAAGAGAAGCACAGATTCTGCAATTTCAGAGGACACCAAGAACTCACAGAATACCAAGGTGATGTTTAGCAATCTCGTTAGGCACATGTTGGCATTATTCTACTTTATGATTGTATTATAAACCAGTGCCTTCAATAGATCAGTTTGCCTTTAGACTGCAGGAGACGAATTCAAAACCCAGTTGGTTGAATCCTTGTGTTAAAATATTGTAATTCATAACTTGACTGCTAGGAGTGGTTATGTGTGGTGATATTATCTTGAAGTACTATATAACATTCATGTAGTAAGTACAATAGGTAGAAAGAGATTAATTTAACCACATCACTTTGGTGGGCCACAACCATGCTTTCATTCATTATGCGCCTATCCTTTTCTTACTTTCTCGAAATTCCTCCACCCCTCCATGCCAACTATATCTTTTTTTATTTTATTGGAGAAATCTTCACAGTTGGCGTTTACATACCATAATAAAGGTGTGGTACACCCAGTGCTGGGAAGGCTGCACATGCCTGTGTTACAGTCCTAATGGATTGACATGGAACATGCTTACATTGAATGCCGGAGAGAGAGTAGAATAATCATAGTGTAAGCTGGCACAGTAGTTATGGTGGATGGTTCATAAACCTTCTACTATGCCCTGTTCCCAAAGTGCTTACATTCTGCATTAGTGACTGTTCAAGTGTATCTCTGTATCATATTCGTATTGTTCTCATCCTTGGATGTTAGCACCTAGCATAATAATATGATTTCGTGATACATTGTACATAATTGCAACTTACTTTGCTAATAACAACAGTAACACTGTTACTAATATGAAAATAACAAGCATTATAACAGATTTTGGCAAATTATTGTAAAGTCGAGCACTTCATTTTCCAATCTTTGTCACATAGTTGAAGAAAGAGGTTCATCAGCGAAACATGCTTTCCGGGCTTCAAAAGTGTTTGATCAAATAAAGGGCAACTCAGTGAACAATTATTAAACCCTGTATATAATCCCCTTCTAGTAAACACTGAAAACTGTTCCAATATGCATGCAAATAGAACATGTACAAACTCCTTCCACGAATCACAGGATCCTGCCAACCAAATGTCTGAAACCAAGTCATTAAGTCAAATATCCCCCTGATTTAAGTGTGTGCAGTAATGTCATTGAGCTGCATCAACACCTGCACGGATGTGTGCAATGGAAATGAAACATCCCAAGGCTGAACATACCGTCTGTGGGCAGATTACAGGACCTTTTCATCAGTGAAAGTACATTTTTCTAAATGGTATTAGCACTAGGGCAAAGTTTGTATAAGGCACAGCCCTGTTTTTTCAATGCATTTTTGCAACACAGTCATGTTTGTCCCAGCACTAATACCGATTGGTATTAGCACTAGGGGCAACTTTTCCCTGGTGCAAGAATGTATTGAAAACGTTGGTTTTTACCCTATGTGAAAGATTTCTACAGTGCCAAATGCATTGAAAAAAATGGTTATACCCTATGTCAAAGTTTCCCCTAGTGCTAGTATTGTTCAAAGTAACACTTGAAGCGGTGCCACGTTCCTGTACTCTAGTCCCTGGAATGCATATGCTGTTTAAGAACAAAGAGGTCCTACTTTGAATCTAAAATTGATATTGGAATATATCAGTCCATAAATGCTTCCAACACCCCTTTGTTTGTTGCAGTTGATTACCTGTAGGCTGGAGAGCTTCAGTAAAATGTAACATCCTGACTATGTATCAAGGTGTACATTTATGCAAAAACAAGGGAATATGACTACATTCTAGAGCTGTCATTTGGCCTGCTGTTGTAAACCAGCTGATGGAGCTCTGTGTATCACCACACAAGTCACAGGTGCACAGAATTAAAATGTCAGTCAAGTCATGAAGAGGCACAGCCTCCCATTTTACCCTCCCTTCCAGGCATTGATAACCGGAATGAAAAGCAATATCAGAGTGAATTCATTTTATGAACATACAACCCTGCTAGGCAAATAGCAGCCATCATACTTTTGGCACAGCTTAGAATAACTTAAGGAACCACATACACAGCCTACATCTACCAAGTGATAACCATGCAATGATCATGCGTCGCAAGGATCACCTACCTGCAGCCAGACATTTTAGAACAACACTTTGAGAAGGACATAGATAAGGTCGAAACACGTGTTGGCAAGTGGGCATTTGGAATTTAATAACCCGTTCACGGTGTTTTTTCTTTGTTGGAATAAACAATTTCACAGATTGAAATAAGGATTCATTTGTATTCATTGGACATATTATAAAACACTGAAACTGCCAGTTCGCATCAAGCTTCCAATTCAACAAAGAGCCACAGGGCTGTGACTGACCGGTGCAAGCTCTAGTGGGAGGAGCCATGTTTCTCTTTATTTAATGGTTTTAGGTTGTAGGGATACCTATAGGCACCTGCCGGAGCTGCAGTCCCCACATGATAAATATTTGCTCCTTAGCGCAGCAGAACCCAGTTTAGCCCAGAACCTTCCGATTTATAAGGTTTTCAGTCCTGTAGTTACCAGGCGGGGAGCGATCAGCTTTTTTTTAAAATCGGCACAATTTCAGCAGTTCACAGCTATTTGGTACATCTTTTGTTGAAAATAAACTGTTAAAAAAAACAAATAAATTGTTAAAAAAAAAGCAAGTTCAAATTGGGAGCGAAACCGCAGACTCATCCTTAAAGAAATCGATCTGAATTGTATTTGGACCCTGGGCTTTGCCACTTTTCTGTCATTCGAGAGCCTTCCGAACCTAACATTTTATTGGGCTCCCAGTAATAATACAACTTTGCGATTAGAGTCTGATATGTGGGATGATTATTCGGAAATTGTATGCCAAAGATGTTTGCAAATGTATTGCTTCTACATTGTGCACACATATATCTATGTTTTCCAGTTTGTGCTCAGAAAAATCACCCTGATCGGTAGTTCCTCCGCATACAGAGTATTTTGCAAGTTTCTACATGAAGTAATCGGAACTACACGGTTTAAATCCATGCTACTTTTGGAATGACGAGATAAGTGAGAACTTAAATTTAGGAGCACGAGTGCATACGGTTAATTAAGTTACAGTGTTATTGAGACACATGTAGATACATTAAATTAGATGACCACTGTTTTTAGTTTCTTCTTTTTTACAAATGATGATAAAAAAAAAATTGCATTCTCCATTTGTACGCTGTAAAAATTCAGGACTGTTGCTCTTAACCTTTCAATGACGAAATAGTGCCATTCACAAGCATTTCATATTCAAATATGATTTGCATTTTACAATCAGGGAAATAAAAATGACCTACATTCACATCCACCAGTTTCAATGCTCTCGTGAAACCTTATCAGAAGCACGGGTATGTCTGCTAAAGACTCTTGCAATGCAGCATTTTCTGAACTGTTTGCCGCCAGGCCCCAGTGTGTTTCACAAAAGTAATGCAGTGGCGGTAGACATTACCTTCATTGTACAGTAATAATCCCTCATCCCAATCCTATCCTGGACCCCTTCTAATGCTTTACTAAGAAAGCAATTTACTCTGTACATTTACTGCATTAGCAATAATGCTTCCACTTGTTTTGCTTTCTCTTCTAATATTGCAGGGAGAATCAGAAGTAGGCCAACTGAGCTTTCCAAAAAAATGTTGGTGGAAAAAAACCAATCTTAAGAGGACTTTTTGACAGGGGCTTCTATTTTGATGAGTAGGCAGCTGCCTGCCAGGACATGCTTTTCCCTGGGGATGGACAGAACTGTTCTGGTCCCGAGTAAAAGAGAGCCGTGCAACTCTCATACTCAGCTCCCTCCAATCACTGGTTTTAAATCCAGTATTGCTTGCTCACCCCTTCGTCATTTTGAGGGTTATACACTCAGGATAGGCCATTTGGGTAGTAATAAAATCTGACAGTGCTCGGCAAGATGAATTATATAAAAAAAATGTTTTTGCATATGGTGTTATAAAAGCCACAGTGTTGAGAATCATCTGTTTTTCTTTTTCCTTTTTTAGCTTTTTTTAAAAGTACTTTCAAGAAAAACAAGGAGGACACAAATTCGCATTAGTGCTCACAGTGAAGATCAAGGCACAATAAACCTTACATAAAGAACTTGCTTAGCAACTGCTATGTTCGCCCTCCAGTAATGAAAATGGGAGAAGAATCAAGGTGCACGGACAGCCAAATGAAAATTGTAATGGGTGTACATCCACGGAGTGTACACACTGTAATATTCTGAGGCTTACCATCACAGAGCTTTTCCTTGCAAAATGAATTTGCTGGGGAAAATCTGCAAAATTGAGCACTCGCAGCATGGAGCACCTCTGCACTGGTGTGGGATCCCTCCACACTTGTTCCGTCGGACCGCATTTTAAGCAGTGCAGCATGGATACTAAATCCCCCAGGCAGTGATCAGTTTGGTGGACTGTGCCCGGTTTGACTGCTCTAGCAAAAATTGTGTACAATCAACTAAAAAGATTGCCATAAGCGTTTGTATGGTAAAGACCCTACTAGGTTCTCTGCATGCAGGCAGTGAAAGTACTCAACAGAGGTTTTCCCACACAAATGCCATGATTTACTGAGCCATTTCCGCCCTGTGTGAAAGTTTCATGCAGACTGTGAGCGTATGCTGACTATGCACACTAAAATGATTCTATTTTAATTGATGCATGCAAAGAAAACTAGGGCATTGCAACAATGTATAAGAAAGGAGGGTGTTCCTGCTGGACAACTTTAAATGGTTCAACATCTTTGAAATGACTGTGAGGAATCGTAATCTGGCAAGGATGTAGGAACCCTGGTTCTTATTGATTTTTATTAATTTAAACAATTATGAGGTTAATTCAATTTTTGAAAGGGATACCTGCTGATCAGCTTCCCGTCTGATATGCTGCATTCCAAAAGCATAGTGTATACCTACCTGCTGCATTCGTTTCCTGATCTATAGTGCCTGCTCTACCAGTGCCACAAGAAATGTTCAGAGGACACAAGAGCTCATTTGATAGCTGCAGTGACAACCACGTCTCTGCAGCACAGGGGCTACAGTTGAGGCATAAACCCCTGCACCCAAAACCCTATAATCATGAGTTTAACGTCATGGTGGCAAATACATCATTAAATATATAAGACATACCTCAGTTATGGTATGGTGGGTGGTGTTCCTCGAAACTATTACAGACATAACAATTTAATTTCACAAATGTGTCACCCCTTTGAACCCAGCTCAGCTGTGAAAGGATTATGTTTATTCTTCCCAGACAAGCCAGTCATTGCTACTGTAGCCTTAGGGCCTTTGTTCCTTTCTGAGGGCATGTAACATCTTCCCTAGAGAGTCAGCCACTCATCAGGAAGCTGTCCTAGAAAAAGAAATCAAAGGGCATGCCCATTAACAGCAAGAGTAGCCTCACACAAGGGTGCTGCATATTTAAAGGCATTTGATTCGATTGAGAAGCGAAGGGGGTGGAGTTAGTGTAGACAGAGGGATCCCTTTACAACTGGAGGAAGGTTCTGCCATCATGTTACTTTCTGCCTGTATCTTTCCTTCCTGTCCCCTCCACTTCCTGTAGCTCAACACACTTTGGGTGTGATGTCAGAAGGCAATGTCACTTGCTCTAAGAACAGGGATTGGACCCCTAAAGAAGGCTAGCTTTAGTCCAATTGTCTGTGGGTTTTTGCCTTTTAAACCAAGCAGTCTCCCATTCCTCCTTGAATTCACTTTTGGACAAACACATAAGGAATAATTCATTGGACCTCTTTTGGGAGAGTTGATCTTTCTTAAGTCCCCCACCAGTAAGGTGAACATTGAGTGTTTAAGGCAGAGGGAAGCTCTGCCCCCTAACCATCCCAAGGGACTTGCTGGGGTGAACTGCTTTTGGGACAAGCCCTGCCTCCCGGCCAGCTACAACCGTACTCAGGACCTAACCATGTTAAAGGACCCTACAGTTGTGTGTCAGCCTCCAGCATGCTTGGAAGCCTGAGAACAAGGGCAAAATCTATCCTTGAGCCCCTAAATTGAGACTCATAGTATCCTGAGAGTCTCAAACCAAAAGACCCACAGGTGTTGGCACTCAACCGGTCTCTTCAAACCAGCGTGTTTGCACCTTGAATCAGCTCTACGCTGCACGGTGCCTCACAGAGCCAGTCAACTGCTCATCTCAAATCATTTGCTTATCACGAGACCCCATATCGAACTGCTGGAGTGTCACTCACCGACTCTAACCAGCTGTTACACAAATAACTTGACTCAGCTCGGCCACGAACTACCGCTTCTTCGAACCCCACACCAGAGCATCACGATCACTGCTTCGAACTGCCACTGAATCGAACCATGAGAGCATCACTCGTGGGCCCTACCAAGAGATTACAGCATCGACTCAAACTGACTCTGCTTTCCACCCATCCTTGTGAGTGCTACAACCTGCATTGCTCGAACGCCACCTTCAAAACCGTTCTGAGCTCCAGATTCGCCCCAGCTCGACTTGTAACCATAACGTCCCTTTAACAATGTTTTTTCACTGAAATAAATAAATATATATATATATATGTGTGTGTGTGTGTGTGTGTGTGTATATGTGTGTCTGTGAGTCCTTGTCATACACTGGTTCATGGAAAGGGCATCAACAATTGTCCAAATCTTAAAAAGGTGACAAGGTGCAATGATTCAATTATCACCCAATATCTTGATTGCATTCTCTAGCTAAATCATTTGGCAAGGTATTTCTGAACAGGACAATTGAGTGGCATAAGAAAACAACATGACATTTCAACTGCAAGCAGGATTTGGTTCTATCGACCAAGTAATCAAGCTGTATTAATGAACCCTAAAATATGTTTTTCTCAGAGGCCATACTCGTTTATTTAGTTCTTTATAGACCATCAAATTTTGTGGCAAAAAGACCCAAGGCCGTGGGCCAATACCGCCCCAGGTAATGCCCCCAGGCCTGTAGTTACAGGCCAGAGCATAGCAAGGGCCTTAACGAAGGGCATTACCGTGGCCAGTATTGGCCCGCCGCCGAGGGTCTTATAGCCATTAGTACCCCGGCCCGTTAGACCATGGTACTAATGCCATTTTTTTCTGTTTCGAAACGCTGCTGCGTTTCGATACAGAACAAAAAAAAAGTTGAAAAAAATGGCCGCCAGGAAATAGAAAACGTAGTCTGTTTTACCTTTCCATGGCGGCCATCGGGAGCGGATACGCTGGGAACTGAAGTCTTTCCAGCACATTCGTTCCCAAAAAAGGAAGAAAAAAGAAGGTAAGTGGGGTTGGGAGGGTGGGGAGGGTGAGGAGGGGCTTGTTTGCGGGGAGGATGGTGGAGGAAAAAAACAACAAAGGCAGCCTCCAGTCATGGGGAGGCTCTGAGCAGGGATTGCCCTGTTTCGAACCTTCTCATTGACTAAGGCTGCCACGCCCCTCGCCGGGAACAGAGTACCCAGCACGCACTAACGTACATGGGAATACTGTGTGGTATGGCTCGGAAAAGAGCCAATCCACACGTTGTATTCCCGGTGCGCAGCGCGTTCCGGGTACTAATGTTTGATACAGTTAGCAAACAAAATTATGGTCATCCCTTGGTGACAAGGATTTTCCACTACACATTTTAACTTAAGTTCAATAGATATAGCTTCACCCAAGATGGGGCCCTGGCCACAAACAATCTAAAACCTTTCCTGTACCAAGAGGAGACCTTCAAGAATGTGTTTGGGCCCCTGCACTTTTTCTTATCTATCCATGATATACATGATATTGTTGATACTCTGTTCCTGATTTACGGATGCATGTTTCAAAAAGAAAATCCCATTGAGAAATGATCTGCATATCAGACACTCTGTCCCTTATGGATGCAGATGTAACATCACTAGAGGCCACAAAACATGGTTGTTTTTTTATATGTGGATGACACTGCACGTACGCTGACACTTGCAGACTCCTACTGTCCTCCAAAATCCTCTTAAAAAATTCAATGACACATGTCTGTAATAAACAAAAACAAATTAATCTCTAGTTATCCCAAAGGTGCACCCAAATTCCAGAATGTATTGCAGGCTATCCCAGTGGAGACAGTCAGTGCTTTTGACTTCCTAGGGGTTCCCCTCAGTGGGAGCGGCTCTAAGGGTCCACAGACATGAAAATTGTACAATAATGATGGAAAGACATGGAGAATTGTTATGTTGTTTCCCAAGAGTTATTGAGGAAAGAGCTACAGTCCCAGCATTGGATGTATATCAGGCCAGAGCCAAAGGGGAAGCCCTGTGTGGCACTGAGCTGTGGGGGAATCAAAGGATGGCCGATTTGCCTTTAACAGAAAACTCCATAATTCAGCAACCTTTCAGCATCCCTTATAACCCTCCCCAAAAATCCTTACACCTAGAACTGAGCCTAACTTGCATGACAAATTACACTTCTTATAGAGCCATATTGTATTGGGTTAGATACTGAAGCACACACGAATTAGACATCATTTGTGAGGCGAAATTCCATGGAGTCTGGGTCATAAGAACTCACTACTGTCACCTAGGGCCTTGAGACTGGTAGTCAACCCCCTCATTGCTATAGAAATCCTTTGAGCTTTTCCACAGTGACTTTTGCAAGAATCCGTGTGACAGATCTGCTTATAATAGACAGAACTATTACCAAGCTAGGCATGGACCTCTAAAAGTATTGCTCTTGTTACTAAAGTACATCTAGCCTATGTTAGACTTATGCATGTATTGTTTAATCGTCCCCACTCTTTAGCATTTGCAGTGTATATTGCTTACGAAACTATTTTGTCATTTAAAGTGGTAGGTAGCCCATTTCGCTTTTACCAAACTGTGGTTTACATATGTTTTTTAGTAGCTTACCTGGGCAGGTGCAAAATATACAGTCTGGCTTAAGGGGTACGATAATTGTTGGGAATGACGTTGATGTGTGACGACCCAGTATCACATGGTCTGTTTTCTAAGATGGTGGTCAGAGACACCTTCGGCAATTGGCCATGACTTCGTGTATAGATTTATGCTGTAAAGGCAGGTTGGCCAAACACTAGATTGTGCACACCAATGCGGGTTTGAAGTGTACAGGAACAAACGTGAACAGTTTCAAGCCAAAGTTGTATACATTGTTATTCGGAATATTACCTGGGCATCTTTCACTTCAGTATGGAAGTGAGACGCTGATAAGTGTTGTTTGTTTTGCCTCAAGGCTAAGGAGGATGTTTCACACGTGTTAGCATTTTGTCCATTGTATTATTCTATTAGAAAACAGTGTTTGAAGTCTATGTTGAGTAACTTAAGCATGACACTTCTGGGATATCCACCTGCACTTTGTAGATGTATTAGTTTGTATTCAATCAAATGTACAGTACTTAATTACGTAAGCAAAGCTTGGCAGAAAAGGGTCAAGAGTTAGACAGGTATAACCTGTTTGTAGATGTTATGACTTTAACAACATTGCAAGATAATTCATTGCAATGATGCTAAACAAGTGTGTGATTTGTGTTGTCATGCATGCTTTGCTATGATATATTATGAGCGTTTATGGGATTCACTCCAAAGTAAAGTGCTTACACATGGTTTGACGCCCGTGGGCTTAAGCGCTTTATAAATAAATACATCAATAAATAAATAAATAAATGGTGTACATGCTTTCATCAAGACCAAGAATAACTTTGGTACTTTGTCAGGCAGTTTCTCACAAAATAACTATATATCTATTTGCAATGTTATATATTCAAAATGTGAACATTCATCAAGTGGTTGCTTGGTGAGTAAGTTTCAGAGTTCAATTTGTAAAGGTTACATTGAAATGTAAGTAAGAGTGGGTGACATGTCTATCTCGCATTTCGTTCTCATCTGAGACAACTAGTATCATAACAATTCTAAAGCATATAGACTATCAGAAGTAGAAGAAAACAGATTTAGTGATACATTGTGCTTTGCAAAGTGGAGGCAGTGTTTCCTCTTAATTGCTCACCTCTATGTCGCTTCTTTCTGCAATGCGGGGGGTATCATGCCCTTTAATGCCACACTTATTTTGTTTCAACTGGGCTTCATTGACATCATATTCCTAAAACAAAGAAGTAATACCAATTTAGATATACTCAGGGAAGATATTCCAAGGTGATAATATTGCATTGTTAATGAATCAGCCATTCCTAACAAAATGATCAATTCTAGGGTATTAATGATGCGCAATAGCTATTTAAATAATAGTATTTAGGTTGTCTCCTAAAGCCTAGTGGAGACATCATCATTTACATGTAACGGGTCATAAAATCACTACATTACACTACATTGCAAGCCCTCTGTAATAGCTTGTGACAGGAAGGTCCAGAGGTCCCAATGCCAGACATGTCTGAAAAAAGATCTACTGGAATAGAAGGCAACTTCCTATTACGAGTTTACGATTGCCTTCATCATGTGCACTTTCTGCCCAGGGCTGCTAGATAGGTACACTGCCTACACTGAGAAGAAAAAAGTGATGCTCCCTTTGGAGCCTGTGCTTTTCAGGAGCTATGGGCTTTTTGTATATATATATATATGTTTATGTATATTTTAGACATGTATTAGCATACCTGAAAGCCAGGACGTTGTTGTGCATAGCAGTGATCAGAAAATGCAGTACAAACAACATCTCTACAACAATTGTGAGTGCACTACGAGAACACCTCAGGGAATCCAGCTGGAGATACTGTGACATACCTTGCACTAGTGATTTCTTCTAGGACATTCTGTGCCCCGAGCTTGAAAGAACTTAGTTCTCAGTGCAAAAGTACATTTTCCCACAGTAAGCAATTTCTTCTGTGAGGCAACTTTAAAACTCAAATTAATAAATAGCAGTAACCCATTCAGGACTCAAGGTCACGTGTTGGCATTTTCTTTAACATTATTCCATTCCTAGGCACTTGAAGGGCACATCGGTTATAAGGTTCAAGCCCTAAATGCAACTTGACTCTCCGAGACAATTCATATTACTTTTAAATCATTTGTATGTATGAATGATCCTGTACTATTTACATTTTTAGCAGTTGATTCACAAAGAGTTTTCCATTAGTAACGTGGACTTACTCTAGAAAAAAAAAATTCTTTTGACAATAAATTTACTGCTGACGTACCACAAGTAAATCAGGATTAAACTCATAATACCTTCCGTGTGCCCTCATTAAGAGCAAGTTTCAGGCAAGTCAGAGTAGCTCCACCTGGTTGCATGCACATTCGTTCCTGCATATTACCTATACTACCCCAATTTTACCTCCCCACACCCTTGCAATGATACCTTACCAACTGCTCCCATTCATGTTCACATCCCCATATGACCAAATAAGTGCATTGTACATTCCTGAATAAAGCTCCTCCATAAACAAGCACAAAGAAGAAATCAATAGGAAGAAAAGCGCAAAGATTCTCACATCCCACAGCACCTCCTCACTCCTCAACCCAAACACCATTTACAGCAATCAACTGCCTGAATGTCTACTAAACATTGAACTGTCCAAACTGTGAACATGTCACTTGCTAACACTACTCAGTGATCATCTACATACAGTGGTCATGATGCACTGATATATACCTACATGGTGCCATGAAGCATGGGCACATGTCCCGCAGGAACATTTCAATTACCAGAGTGACCCACAGAGTATTGCATACAACCATGTGACACCCATACCACAGACCTTGGAATATGGAGATCATATGCCAAACAGAAAGAGACATGCAAACTAAACCACTCAGGCACACATGCAACAGTAAGCAAACACCTTCACCATATGGTACAATAACACTTCAATGTCATGGGCTATCATATGCAAAGTAAGAAATGTGTTAGAAGAGCATACACAAAAAGAAAAATAAGAACATATGTACAAAAATATTCTGAAGAATATCAAAAGAAAAGTAAGCCTAACCATCCCAAATAATACATAAACCCTCACAACTATATACAGAAATCAAAGGTCCATGTCCAATTCCACAGGTTCCAAAGCACGGGTCAAGGACAACTTTCCTTCCACACCCCATGTGGAGGGTCTCCAGGGCCTGCCTCATCCTCACCTCAATGCCTTGGGCAGCACTGAGGGACTCCTCCATGATTGAAGCCCTAGTACAGGCCACAGTGTCCTGGGCCTCTGCTCTGGCCCTGGTAATGGCAACTTCACTTGCTGCAGCCCGTGCAGCCTGACTCTCCTCCTCCTGCTCACTCATTTGTTCCAACATAACTGTCTCCTATGTGCGGACCCTTGACCTGACCTCCAGCCTTGCATGGGTTATGTTCCTGATATGTTGCACCCTCCTATCTGCCTTGATGCCAATGTCATTTTGTTTTCTGGTGCAGCAACTCTCACTGTCTTGCAATCCATCTCATCCACTGGTTTACCCTCCCCAAAGATTATCAGCTGTGGAGACAACACCTCATGCTGGCACTGTCCTGTAATGACTCTTCAGCCAACACAGTCTGTTCACCACTGGGCACCATGGCAGGCTTAGAGGCCTGCACCTCCACCTGCAGTCCAATCATGGATGCTACCTCATCTATCTCTGTATGGACTTCCACCTCCACCAGAAACAAAGGCAAATCCGGAGGATACTAGCCTTTAAGTATGCGCGTGATGCTGGGTTATTGTGAGCCATTGTATGAACATTGTAGCGTGTGTGCGTACATGTTGAGGTGCAAGAATGTGGTTGTCTATTCTTTTGCAAGTGATGATTCCCAGAGGAAGATCATGCTGGACTATCTACCAACACAGGCCATCTAGGTGTGTCTTTTGCATATCCCCAGTGCTTGCAGGTAATAGTGAGCAGACCTGACAACTTCTCATCCTCAGAGAATGTGGCTACTAATGTGGATGACATGTTTCAGGAACTCGCGCATGGGATCAAACTCACAAGAAAGGATTGAACAGTTCCTCTATGTCAGAGGCTGGGTCAGACGAAGAGCCACCTTGCCCATGTCTGGTGTGACCATGGAACAACAGCCATCACCTGCTAATACTGTTAGGTCAAGAGGGGCACAATGTTAGGTAAGATGGAAATGTGTCTTGCTCTGCTGTGTCCAAAGCTGCAGAGCCTGCATCTGGGTCTGTACCATTGCCAACAACATCAATGGAACCAGCAGTACAGGGTGGGACCAGCACATCTGGTACAGGACTTCATCCACTGAATGTTGGTTCATTACAACAGGGCAGACCATTTTCATTATGACTGGCTAGGCCTTGCACACTCAGAGGCTGCCTGGCTGCCAGAATATCTAAGTGGGATGAGGTGTTGCTGCATGTGTGGGGCAGACAGGGAAAGGTCCTGCAGGAGTTATATCAGAATATGAGCCAGATGGGTGTTGGGATGCACGTGCATGGCCCCAGCCAGGCAATAAGGTTCAGGTTGAGGAAAACATAATAGAAAGCAATCTGTCGGTCACCGCCGACCCGGAAGAGCAACGTCTTGTAGGTTTGGATAAAAGCAACAAATCATTCATTTTTATGCTTGACATAGGTGAAACAAAATCATGCATACAGAAATGGTGCTTCCCCTTTAAGGTAAAGGAATGGAAATGCAGGGATTCTCTAGGGCAATACATCCATGACACTATTGACATTGCTCGCAGACAAAGTGTACAAAGTAGACAAGGAGAAAATGCAATATTGCCAGAAGGAGGTTGTATATTTGGGTCAAATAATATCATCAGCAGGGATTAGAGTAACTCCTGAAAGAGCTTCTGCAGTGCACATTACACCACATCCTACTGCAGTTGGAGAGAGGCAACAATTCCTGGGTTTGTGTAGCTCCTGTTAGAACTTGGATTTTTGACTATTCTAGTTACACAAATCCTCTCCTGCAGGGACTCAAAGAAGCACAGAAAAGGAAGGCGTCACTGCCATTGACTGCAGAAATGGTCCCTTGTTTTGCAGAATTGAAAAATGCGATATGTAATGCCCCAGTATTAGTCCCCCATGATTACAAAAAGGAATTGTATCTATTCTCACATTTGAATAGACTGGTGGCGACTGCCATATTGGCTCAGCAATCATCCTTGGGACACAAGCCCCTAGCATATTACAGTTGTAATTAAGACTCAGTGATGCAAGGTCAATACCCTTGTATACAGGCATTGGCCGTAGCTAGCTTTGCTATTAAGAACAGTTTAACCATAACTATGGGGTGCTCAGTTACATTTTACGTAGAGAATGCTGTGTTCGCAATATTGGGATGATCTAAATCCACATTAACCACATAAAGGTCCTCTGCCTATGTAGTAATTATATGCAGCCCATCCATTCAAATTGTAAAATGCTGCACAGTGAGCCCTGCTATGCTTATTGCTATGCCCATTGAGGAGGGGGAGGAGGTGCATTATTGTGTGACCTATGAAAGCTTCGAAGATGATTTAGTGGAGGAATGGGATGATGCACTGGAGGAGGGGGAAGTCCTTTTTGTTGATGACTCATCAATAGTAGATCAGGAGACTGGCCAGTAACACACATGGTCAGCAGAGATGTGTCTTGCAGATGTGGAATATGAGATTATTGTTCAGAAAAGATTACCAACACATTAACTGCTCAAGCAGCAGAACTGATTGCCTTAAGTGATGCTGCAGAAGCATCTCAGGGGAGTTGGATTACTGTTTACTCTAATTCAGCATACGTGACCACCACAGTACATTCAGTGTTGTCTAGGTGGAAAAGGGGGGGTTTGCAGGTCCAAAGGTACCCATGTGCAACAAGTGGCCTTATTGGAAAGACTAATTTTATGCATGTCCCTCCATGGTAACAGTAGGTAAATTCTCAGCCCACACTTAAAATACAGATGAAATTTCACTTTGCAATGATGTCACAGACAGGGCTGCAGTGTATCTAAAAGACCCAGATGTTGCTGCATATCCTGAGGTGGCAAATCAACAAGCTGCAGTTAATAATTGCATACACGGCAGTACCAATTACACAAAATAATTAAGTTGCAGGGACAAGCACCCAAAGAGAAAAAAGATGTATGCATGAAGAGGGGCTGCTTGCAGTCTCCGACTGACATGATTTCGAGACAAAATATTACAGGTATGGTGGTAATGCCACAGGAGTTGCTAATGGTTGCTTTTGAGCACCTGCACTGCCCAACGGTAGTGTAGATTTGGCCAATCGGTCAGGGGACTATAGAGGAGATTAGAGTGTTCTATAGGTGGTAGACAATGAGGGTGGTGAAATTATGTCGTATTCATTATTATGCATAGTATTGTTAATTTTCATTTTTCCGCTCGATAAGGTGCACAATCTTGAGATAAGAGGAGCTCCATGTCAGTTCAGTTCTAGGGGACTGCCTGAGACCCTTTTTTGCATGTAATAAACCATGTTTTCCCTTGCAAAGCGATGCAGTGATTATTTTGGTTGTTTTTATTTTCAGTTTTTTTGACGTCACCTTTTCATGGGCAATGCAGTAGTTGCAGGAATTGGGGATCTTCAGCAGGAGATGTGCACATTGGCACTGAGGGAAAGCATGCACTGGGACATGGTGTAATTTGTGGGTTTTTGCATGCCTCTCTGTTAATCGTAATCCGGCGGAATGGGTTTAACGGGTCAGCATCCATTAGCGGCACCCGTTAACCCATTCCACCAAGATTGTAATGAGGCCCATGGTGGTGGTATTGCTGGTGATTGGATTTGGATTATGTGATGATGACACTGCATGCAGTTCATATGTTGTTTCTGGGTATGGATGTTGTGATGCAGATGCGATCGGTGTCCACTGTGTGTGTTTGTATAATTTGCAGCATGTAGAGGGAGATGGACTTACATCCTGTTGTTTCTGTGCTTGCAGACACACTCATTGCTGCGCTGAGAAAATCATTCTCCAGGTGTTATGGTTGGGCACACAGAACGTGTCCACTTTCATCATTAAAACCCATCAGAGAGGGGGTTTGTTGTGTGTTCATGAAACAGGGTGTGGGTTATCCAAAAACTGTTTGAATCACATGGTTGCAGGTGGCCTGCACACTTCACCCCACTAGGGGTATGGGCCGTCCTGTGGATGTGGGCACAAAACCATCTGCACCACCACAGGTGTACCACCACGTGTTGCAATGCTATGCAGGGCACAACATGCCAGTATGATTTTATATACCACTGGTGGTGTGTATAGCAACAAACCACCCGAGAGGTCAAGGGAATGGAACCATGACTTGTACACTGTGAATGTGCACTTCACCATGCCTATAGTGGCAGCGTGCGCTGCATTGTGGCGGGTCTCACCTTGCTTTACAGGATTCCTGATGGGAGTTAGGAGGAATGGTGAAAGTGGGTGTTCACTTTCCCATGCAAATTGGTAAATGGTACATATTGCTTACCTTGTGTCCTGTAGTAGGTGGATATTTTGCATGTGGTTGTGTGTGTGGTTGGATGCATGTGATGGGTCATACTCACCAAGCAGCCACATGTTGCTAAAAGCTCCAGATGCCAGAGCCTTGTGGATACAGGAATAGCGTAGGATGTAGCTGTCATGAGTGCATCTGGGAAAATTCACGTGCATTATTTGGCCGTTGGCATCACAGATGACCTGCACATTGATGGACTGTCATTTTTTGTCATTTTTTTTTTATTTCAGTATATTTGCTCTGTTTCTCTGGGTGTTACAATGTTAAATGTGTGCACTCAGTGGCTCCAAGGAATGGAGCAACTGTGCAATGCCAGAACTTCTGAGCCACTCTTTGCTTTGCTTGCAGGATACTGGGCATGTCTACATGGGTATGCAGTCGGATAATGTTGCACTGCACGACTCTGGGATTGTGTGGGCTGGAGTACGCATCCTAAAATGACTGTGGTTCACTGAAATGAAGCAGTGTCCAAAGAGTGAAGGGCAGATTTGACTTTCACATGCGTAGGTACAGCATGAGAGCAAATGGTGCGTAATGCAGGTCAGCCTCTAGCTCCTTAAACATATCCAGGATGACACGTGGGGTAAATTGGTATGTGCCCTAGATCTCCTCACCTGGCATTCCAAAAATGGCGATGCGGCTGTGGAAGATCCTTGGCCTTCTCGTAGTTGCATTTTGTGCAAACACTAGTGCATGCAATCTGTGGGCCGGTTCCTGCTGGGTTTCACTATGCTGTACCACTTGTACTCTTTCCTCCTGCTCCGAATAGATGGTACGTTTCAGGATGTGGGGACTTTGTGCGATTGTGTCATCTTTTTTGTGAATTATCTTTGTTTTGTACATTGGTGGGTGTGTTTATGAGTTTGCCCGGTGCATCCATACCAGTCCACCTTTTTGGTAAATTAATGAGGCTTCATTCGTATTCTGTCCCTTCTCCACCCTGGTGCTTACCCTTCCTTTGGGTTAATTTGGTGCTAATGCCATGGGGAACAACCACTGGCGTAACGAGGGCCCCCACAACCCCCACGGTGCGGGTGGCCTCATGCTGCCAATGCCCTGTGGGGGGAGCTCAGTGGGTAGGGCGCCTGCAGGGCTTGCAGGGGGCCCCGCATTTTGTGTTACGCCACTGGGCACAACATGCTTGGGCTGAGCACAAGGTGCACAGGACCAAGGCAAAGTGCATTCTGGGAATTGCATTCAGGCTTTTTGCGCTGCACTTTTTCAGTGCAAAGCCCCTTTGCACAGTGCTAAACATTTAGTAAATCAGGTCCATTGCGTTTGCCTTTCTTGATATTCTGTTTGCAACAACAGCCATGAAAAGCTCTCAGGGCGGAGAAGGAGTGATTTCGTGTGTTGCTGACTGGAGCATTTCATTTTCTACTCTAGTTGATTGAGGAAAATGGTGTAAAAACTGCCGCAAACGCATTTCTAAAGACCAACACGAAATTTCAGTAGGTGGACGAGTACATTTTTCATGGTGCTTTTCACTTTATGGTTTGGGCCACATTGGGCATTATTCAATATTGACTGTCGATTTTTTAACATGTAAAATATGCTGTTGTTTATAGTACGCCTTTTCCTAGAGTGATTGTCCTTAGCCTGCCTGATGCAATTCTCGTTCAGAGTGGTGGCTGTTGATGCTCGGTGGCCTATTTTCATGCGGTTCGGTAATTACACAGTGAACAGTCACCGTCTCTAGCTCCTGATCCCACCCGCTGGCACATATGTCACCTGGAGACAATGATGGGATGAGCACCGACTACGTTTGGAATCCTCATTGAAAGCGATCGCGCGCTGCGCTCAAGAATTCCTTCTACTGCAGCCAGTAACAGGCCAAACTGACAAGGTTTTCCATTGAATTTGTTTTAATATGGAAGCGCGTGGGCGGGAAGATTCCTCAAAGGAATGTCATAGTGGAGGAGCAGATCTAAATAATGAAAAGGACTTTTTTTTTTACTACTAGCCTTAAAATCTTTGTTTGAAACATATTTTTACACGTGATAAAGGTAACATATTCCACATTTGCAATAATCCGCCATCTTTCACTTTTTTTTGTCACACAGCTCATAGTGCTTTTGTCTGCTTTGACAAGTATGTTAATAGAAAAATAGACCTTGGATCTTCTGTTAGAGATGCACTCTGCCACATTTATCAGTGGATTGTGTGTCCAGAGATGCCCATGTAGTCAAGCCACCTGAAATCACCTTTCGACGTCCCTCCTTTGGAGAAATTCATGGCCTTAAGTACAGCTTCAACAAAGGTGAAAAAGTAAGACATGCTTTAATCTCTGATTCGTGCAGTAAATAAATTCACGCTGAAGAGCATAGTGGCAAGTCATTATCACTAAACAACAAGGACTGTGTCTGACTTTTGTTGAGATTATCATTAAAATATTCACAAACAAAAGCTGTCGTCCAGTTTTTAAATAAATGCAATGGTTTCCATGACTCCCGGCTAGCTTTATTATGTGCTACCAGAAAATTGGAAGCATTAGTTCTTCAAATCAGTGGGGCCATCCACAAGGTAAAGAATTACACTTGGAATTAACACAATGGGCCTAATTACCAGACCGGCCATAACCCTGCCGGTGCTGCCGGCGGGTTGCTGCCAGACTCGTAACATTTTACCAGCACCTGTCTTCCAGGTGCCACCGGGACATTACAAGTCCGGTGGCCCTTGAAGTCAGGCGCCTATAAAATGTTAATCCCCATTCCCATACAGGACTCTAGGGGAGTGGGGACTTGGAATCGCTGGCACTGTTGCTAACGGTCCTGGTGCTTCCGTGAAGAGTCCGGCCACCGTGGCCCCGGCAGGCAAACTCGTAGTTTGCCGGTCTGGAAAGAAGGTTGCCGGTGAGCTTACTAGCACCCTTGTTTCCGGATCAGCAAATGTGTAATGAGGCCAAATGAGTAAGATTAGTAGTGGGCCTTCAGAGTCCTGCACAAATTTAATCATCCAAAACTTAAATTACCCAATTCTATAGTGCAAATACTATTTTTAGAGAAGTTCTGTAGTGGAAGTACTGTTTTATTTTGGGGATGGACCCGAACATTTCTATTTTTAGTTGGTGTAGAGGTAGGGTGACCACATTTTCAAAATAAAAAAAAAACGGAACAGGCCACCAACATAGAAGTAAAGACTACAGTTCCAACAGCCACAAACCCAAAAGGAGGGATAAAAACACAACCCGGACTAATGAAACTGTAGTCCTACTTCTATGTCTTTGCCATCTACCAGTCCAAAGTAGGGGTTTGTATTGAAGGTAGTAAATGCTATGATTGGAGGAGAGAGGGCACAGAGGAAAGGGGAGGTTATGGGGAAGTAAAATGCAAGAGGGATAAACTGTGGTTGGCGCTATGTTGTTATTTATTTATCGGGTCCTGGCAAAAACTAGGATGGCATTCACCTGTCCCTCAAATCCGGGGATCAGGTTTTTAAAATTAGAAAACTCTCAGGATGCCAGGATGGAGGGGAAAATACTGCGACAGTCCCAGGAAAAATGTGACGTCTGGTCAGCCTGTATAGGGGCCATTCTTGGAATGGTACTTTGCGTGGATCGGGGATCTGTGAACCCTGGAGGGGGAGTTGCAATTATATTTAGGTCCAAGTTCACTGGTACCTTTCTCACATTACATCATAGCATAAGAATGGAAGCCATTCTTGTTCGCCTTGTCCTCTTCCCTACTGCCTCAGTCCACATCCTGCCTGTGTATCGTCCGCTTGGTTCTGACCCTAAATTCCCTGAACTTTTTGCTGAACTGCTCTCTGACCTTAAACTCTGTTTTTCACACCACTGGGTATTGAGTAATTTTAACTTTAAACCATATGTGCTACCTAATGTCCCTGGAAATGACCTTATTTCCGCTATGTTTGATCTGGCTTTCTGCAATTGGTGAATAGTCCCACTAATAAATTGGGCAATATTTTAGATGTTACCTTTTGCACCCTGCCCTGTGACCTGGTCTGACCATTTTTTGATTATTTTTATGTGGAAACATTCTTCACCTACCACTGGGCCCAACATCTCCTCGGTACCCCATCACAGGTGGTGCACTTCCTCCCCTGTTGAGATGGCTGTTTCACTGTTTGCTCACTGCGATGCTCATCCTTTAGTAGATCTGGACTGAGTTTCTTAGGCCTGCTTGGCCTTGGCAGAGTCCCTTCCCCCTCTTAAGTGTTTGAAGACCAAAGGCGTTGCTCCGAGCCTTGGTTTGATGACTCCCTTCAAGCACTCTGTCTCAAGTGGAGGCAAGATGAGCAGAAGTGGCAGTTCCCCTATTACCCCCAGGACAGGCTCCTGCTACATCAGGCCTCTTCTCTTTACTTTAAGGCCATACGTGAAGGTAAATGTACCTATTGTACTTCTCAAATTGCGGACTTCCTTAATTGGCCAAGAGAGCTGTACAGTATTGAACGTTGCCTCTTTTCCGTACTTTCTGAGACTGTTGCCCCTTCTCAGGTCCTGTGTGATTCTTTAGCAAATTTTGTGGAAAGAATTGACACCATCCGCATACAGATATGTCCTTCTGGTGTGCAGTTGGAGCAGACTCTTCCGACTTCTCATGCGCCAGAGCCCAGTGACATGTGGTCCTCTTTCCCAGCTTTCTCTGCTCAGGACATTTTGACAGCCATGTCCAAGCTTAAGTCTGATTCCCATAGCGATTTGATCCCTCTTTATGTGCTGAAGGATATTATGCCCTCCATTGCTCCCCTTATCACCCAGACCAATAATCATTCTTTCAGTATGGGCACTATCCCTGCAAGCCGAAAACATGCATTTGTTATTCCCCTCTTAAAAAAAAAACCTTGCTGGATGCCTCTATCTTAGCCAATTTCCATCCTATCTCTCTTCTCTCTTTTCTGGCTAAACGTTTTGAATCCCTGGTGGGCCCGTGCCGTAGTTCATTTCTGGAAAGCTCTTCCTTTTCTGATGTCTTGCAGTCCAGCTTTCACCCTGGGAACAGGAATGAGGGAGTGCTTCTCACCACAGTGGATGATCTCATGCACCTGCATGATCAGGGTGGTGTGGGAGCTCACATTTTACTTGATCTCTCCGCTGCCTTTAACACGATCAACCACTTAGTCATGCTGAAGCGCCTTGCACAGGCAGGCATCGCAGGCACCGCCATCTCCTGGTTCGGCTCATTCCTCTCTGACCGGACCCAGTCAGTGTCTCTCATCTCCTCCCACGGCTTCCTTTGATACTCCTATGCCGGTGAGACCCAAATCATTGTGCACTTAGACCTTTCCTCTGAGGAGACAGCCTCTCGTTTTAGGGCCTATCTGGCAGTTGTGGGGGATTTGAAGAGTATCAATTGGCTCATGCTGAAAGGTAGCAAGACAAAGGTGTTGGTGGTAGGCCAGTTAAGCGGCTTCACTTCAACACTACAGCTAAGTCAATGCCTAGTCTGGGATGCTGAGGGAAACCCTTATTGATATATTTTTAGGTCCAGTTCATGTACTCTGGATGACAACCCTTATATAACACCCCTCTCTTAGAATCCCCCTGACCCCACTGAGCCAAGAAGTAGGTTTGTTTTGCAAATTAAAAGGTTTATTTGAAAAATTAAACAATATATATATATATCACACTTTTATAATAAATTAATATCTGATAGTACACTGAGACATATGATGTGGATCCACAATTGGTAATGTTACAGTGGTACACTTGATTACTTAGGAGTAATATAGAGGATGAGGTAGCTGAAAATGCTTTATGGTTTCAAGGAAATGCAAGGTGGAATAAAATGCAGTACAGAAAAACTTGATATGATTTCAACCAACAACAATGTAATCACTTTTTCTCTGGCAATTCACCCCCCCCCCTATGCAATGTAAGAAATGGAAGGAGATGGAAAGAGGAGCACACAGTTCTCAGGAATGCAATCAAATACAATACGAAATTCAGTTCACCCCTAGCAAGCTTAGAGGAAACAGGTAGAAGTTTGAAACACAGGCCCAAAATGCTTTTAAATGTGATGGCAACGGATGGGAAAATGTGCTAACTGATTTTAATTCCCTCTAGAGATTCAGGGTGAGTGAGAGATGCTTGTTGGTATTAGTTCAGGCTCACTTTAGCAATGCTCTATGAGTTATTACCAGGTTGCAAACGGATTTTAACAAAGGAAGGAATGGAGCTGCTATTTTGACAAGTGGAGAAATTGAGCCAAAATCGCAAATCACTGTAAATTTCGCAAGTGCGTAAATCACGATTGCGGAAAAAGTATAGGGAGTAGGAAGTCGGTTCCTTTAACTAAGAGATTGGGTTCTGCACAGTTCTGGCGGATACTCACTCCTAATTTTGAAATGAATGAGCCTCGTCACGGATCTGGTCAACACGTCCAGCGGCGGTTCTCTCTGCTCGGCGGGTCAATCAGGCACCGGTTCTGCTCACAGCGATCCGGATCTCTGGTTCTGCTCACAGCGGTCTGGGTCTGGTCTGCGGTTCCGGCACAAGTTCTTGGCAAAGAATTCAAACAGCTCGCCCGGCTGTTGAATAGTTTGGTTAGGTTTGCTGGATTCTGAAGGCCTGCTGAGAATACTTTTGCTTGCAGTGGGCCTTCTTGGTTCAAAGTTCTGTAGTCTCTGTTTAGCTTGGAAGTCTAAGTGTTGGATCTCTGGATGTGAAGTCGTCGGTCAGCATGCTCCGCAGCAAATGGAATTGAATGTCTCTACCTGTCCCAGCAGTCTCTTTTTATGTGTTTTGGAAGTGGGTGTGTGCGTGGCAAAACTGAGCCTGCCCCTCTCTACTTGTCATTGGCCCAATTCTCCCCTCTCCCATGATTGGGGGAAGGAAATGGATTGTCATCATGATGAGGTCTGTTTATGGGTCAGAGGATCCTCCCCTGGTCAATTTGCCCACAAATCTATATTTGATTCAAATACATATTTCCCAGATACATAATTTGTTGAAATTACATGTACACATGATATATTCCTTATGGTCCATGCTTGTCCGCTTCTGATCTTCCTGGGGGCTTGCATTCAAAAACGACAACATTTTGCGCTTTTTGACTGGTTTACCAATATCGGACATTTACCAAAAATTACACACATGTGCGCAAGGAGTATGGACATTAATTGATGAAGTGTCAGATTTTTAACATGCAGACATTTGGAATAAGACCCTATTTTCCGCTAGCAACCCCCAGCATACACCACAGGGTCCTAACACCTCTTAAAACGTGCACAGAAAAATCACAAGAATAATGATATTACTTATATAATTCTGACAAGTCCGTACTATGAATTATCCATCTTTTTCAAAATTATGCTCTGGCCCAGATGGGTGTGGTTTAGGTTCGAAAGCACATGGGGGAAGCTTCTGTCTGCCCCCGCCTCCAGCTCGGTTGGCTCCCAGAGGCACTTCTCCTCCCACTTCTCCCAAGAGGAAGCCACTTTACGGCCCCCCAATATAACATTTGCCTGAGTCCAGGGCAAGGCTTTGTTCAACCTCCTGCAGGTGCCCCTCCCCTAATCTAATCAGAGAAGTGTCAACTCCTTTTGGTGGGGAAACAGGATGCAGCTAGGCCTGGGAAGAGTGGCTGAGCAGGTTTCTCCTGTCGGGGGTAGTTGTCAGGCAGAATTCAGCTAAATGTCACTTTAGTTCCCAGTTTAAATCAAACTTACAATTTTTACATATACGTTAAATAATTACTTCCTTCAAGTCATTTCAGAATATAGATTTACATTGTGTCCACCTCTTAGCAAGTCTTTCCTTGGCCTGGTTTGGGTTCCTCTGTTCAGTTTTACACAAATGTCTGGTGGTTTTAAAACGCCGGCTATCTGATAGTGGTGAGTACCGGTATTGCATCAATTTTTGGGATCTGTCTTGAATTACTGCATTTCAATAGAGTGGTCTTTTGCTTGATAGTATAGGACCCTTGCTTAACATTGTTTTGATGGCATTCTTACAGTAGAGTGGTGATGTGGAACCCCCCACAAGAAGGTTGTATCTTTGGAGTGGTCTGTGCCAACTGCGCAGTTCTCCTGGATTCTGGCGTGAATGTGGGCGGCGATAGCTCATCCCCACATCCACCCAGTCGATTGATTTAGTTTGTTCTGGGATAGAATAATGGGCGGCGACAGCTCATCCCCACATCTAACCAGTCTATTGATTTAGTTTGTTCTGGGATAGAATAATGGGTGGCGACAGCTCATCCCCACATCTACCCAGTCTAAGGATTCAACATGGGTCAAAACCCTTGACAGGCCCCCCTCTGCCACTGCACTCTGGACCCCTCTGATTTGCCCCTCACTCTTGGACCTTTCCCTGCACCTTTCACCATGGGAAAAGACTTTGGTGTCAAGATCTCATTCTCCCTCTGTGCTGATAAACAGATCAAGGCTATATTCCAACAGGGCAGCTTGCAGCTTAAAATCCTGAGGAAGGTCCTTCTCTTCATACCCGTGCAGTTTAGGGCGCCGGTGGTGGCTTGCCTTGTTGGAATTGAAATGATATTATGCCTCCTATCGTAATATTTGAATGTGTATTGGCCCTCGCCAAGTTGTCTAAAATATCATGTAAATAGACTCTGCGGCAAGGTCTTGACCTTACCGAAAAGTTATGTAAGTCGCCATCTTAGATTTAGCCGCAATTTTAGGTTCTCTTGTAAAGTGGAAGTCACCCTGAACATCAAAATGGAGGCCGAATAACATTCTGACTGAGATTCTGGCCGTTGTAAACTCCGCACACACGAATAATTAATATGCCTGCAGGCCACTTGTCGGGGTCGCGAACTGAGACCTTGTCCTATCACTGACCTATGTGTAAATGAACAACTGTATCAGCGGAACTGATCAAAATGCATACATTATAGGATTGACCTGGCAAGGAACCCTAGGCCTGGTCCCAAGAATGGTTAACTCGCGAGGGGGTTGGCCAAGGGCTGGATAAAGGATATAAAAGCCCAAGTATTCCAATGTACGCTCTCTCTACTAATGCATCGAACCTTCGTTGAAGTTCGTTACGTTACGTCAATTTTTATGTTTTCACAGTTGGCGCCCGAATAGGGACCCTCAAGATTGATGCCGGATCATTGAAGGTTGACGCAGACTATCGAACCGGGATCGGACGGTGTGATTCTGCGGGCCCGACCGAACGAGACGCGATACCTCGGCAGCGCTGCACGATCCGATCCTTGGACGATAGTCGTGTGGTCTGACACGGCATCTTGACGAGGGTCCATTTTTGAGGCAGGCAGATTTGTCGAAACCACCAAACACAAGGTAAAATTCGTTAGGTAAGTTCTTTGATAAACCGTACGGTCCTCCTTAGGTTTGGTCAGATGCAGTCGTGACCCGGCTCTTAATTTAACCCTGACAATTTGAATTTGGCGTATTGTATCTGCAGTCACAATTATTGACCAGGTAACACCAATTTTTTGTGAAATGCCTGGGAAATTGTCTAGCTGCTTTAGGGCTCTGTTCCACAGCGATCGACAATCTTTGGAATTTAGCCGCCCGGCACCACAGGAGGGGTCGCTGGCATGTACTATGTACTTGTAAGTATGGCATTGGTAGTATAGTATTTAATGATATTTGGCACAGACAGACCAGACATGCCTCCGAATTTCAGTGGCCAATCAATGGCAGTTTTGAGATCTCCCGTATTGAATACCTAGAATCGCTCTTGCTAAAAAAGAAGGCTAGACCTGCAGCCTTTGATGTTTTACAGAATTGGAAAAAAGAAGCGTTACAGCAGCTTAAAAGTAGGGATAAACATGCACGCCGTCATAAAACAAATGCCGAAAAAGCGTTGTTATATGATAAAGAAAAACATTCAGAATCAGTTAAAAATATGGATAGGGCTTTTTCACCTGGAATCCAGAAAATTTACCCCTCTAGAGATTTTCATGTTTCCGAAGAATTTATTGAAAAATTGTTAAACGAACGCAGGCCTGGTGCCTCTGCGCAGCCTCCGTATGATCCTTTCTTGGGCGCTCTGCCCATTCCTGCTGTTGTTCCTGCTGTTATTCCCGTTCCCCCTGTACAACCTATTGTTCCTATTCCTCTAGTTGTTGTTCCTCCACCTATCGCACCACCCCTTCCTCCTGCGCCGATAGTTGCACCTTTATTAACTTTACCTGCACCTCCGCTCCCGAGTGGTCCCGTATTGACTGAAGTTGATCAAGGTGCAGGATCAAAGATAGTCACTCGTAATACTGTTTCTGCAGATAAGAAACAGGAATTGTTTGCATGGGCTAAGCACTGTATGGAGAAAGGTGATCAAATTAATGTTTTTTCCACATTATCTAATTTGAACAGTTTTCCCGCGAAAAATGTTTTTATCGAAGGCTTGGGGACTCATTTATGTGTGATGTGGGGTAGATTACAGAATTCGGATCTTCCACAAGGGGTGAGAGATCTAAATGCTTTGGCACTTTCGAGGGACACAGAGCAGAAAGTACATGGTCATGTTGAAAGATTGTTTGAGTATAGGAGGGACTTTGAGAAAGCACGAGATGAGGATGATGAAGACGACAGTATGTATGTACAGAAACGGTTCCTTCCGTGTCGTAGATCGGCACCTGAGGAAGTACGAATCTGTACCAAAGATGCGATTCGATGGATCTCGGATTCATCAATTCCGCCAGATGAAGTATATGACACGTATAGTCAGTATACAGTAGAAATGCAAAGAAAGGTAATTCAGGTAATGGTACAGTACCTGCAAGAAGAATGTGTAAGAAAGAAGGTTAGTTACCCCATAGAATTGTTGGGGATTTGTAAAAGGGCTTTTTCGCCCAACACTTCTTCGGCTGCCTTAGCGCTCGACCTGGCTCTGTTGCTTAGTAAGCGGCCGGAGGTACCTATATCTCAGTTTCCTATGAGAGAGGTTCCTCCGACCTTTGTCCCAAAGGTTGAGATTCCCGCCAACGCCGGGACTGGTGCACCCACTGTGGATATCCCTGCACATTATGTATCGCAATTCGTTCACGTCCCGTTTTCACGACAGGAAGTGAACACTATTAGACAATCAGTTCCCGATATCAGGAAAAATCCGACGGGGTTTTACAAAGAGATAGAGTCCGTCTTACAGTCCTCTGTGTTCACCTTAAGTGATATTGACTTGCTATTCCCTGTACTCCTACCCGTAGATGTATGGAATCAGGTTCGGACAATAGACGATGTGCCAGGGTTGGGAGATACGTGGGATAATATGATTAGGATTGACGGGGAAAGACTAGCAGGTGAGAAACCACCACAGGTAATACTTACTTTGCCTGATAGAATTGTCGCAAAATTAAAAACTGTAATTCCAGAGAAAATAATTATTTGGGACAAGTTTACGGCCTGTGTTCAAGGGAAAACTGAAGGTGCCACCGAATTCTTTAATAGATTCGAGCGGGTATTTTCCGACTTCAGTGGGCAGGATTTGGGTACAGAGTCTGGGAAAAGGTTGTTTGTGGACAAATTTGTGCGTGGATTGTTGCCCGACATCCAGTCACAGATTATGTCCTCTGAGAGCGCTTGGCAGGCAAAATCTCAATCTGAGGTTTTGCACATGCCTCAGTATTATGAGAACCGTGTTAATAATGAGAAGGAGAAAATAGAAATGAGGAAAGGAGACTTGAAAACCAAAGTATTATTACAACAAATTGTTAGAAACCCCAGAGGAGGCACGACACAGACCAGAGGTCAGTATGTCCCAAAAGGAAATGCTCCTTTGGGTTCTGTGAATATTAATCAATGTGCTTATTGCCGCCAGGAAGGTCAATGGCGAGCACAGTGCCCCGTCCTTCGACAAAGGTCAAACAGTGCATTTGGGAGTATGGGTAGACGACCCAGGGGCCGGCCTGGAGCAGGGGGCCCTGATAGAGGTCAGTTTTTGCAAGATCCTCAGCAACCTTTTTCACGGGAAAATCAGACCTCGAGTGTGGACTCGAGGAACATATTTGATCACCCTTCTGCTGCCTACCTTTCTGAAGAGCTTCCTTCTGACGATACTCTATTTAATTAGGACTGCCCGAAGCAGGGTTTGGAACCTTCACCTATTCCTGTTAATCAGAAAGGCCCCTACGTTGAATTATTAGTAGGGAATAGGAAACACCAGTTTTTGATAGACACTGGAGCACTGAAGTGCTCCATTGATCATTCTCGGGTTCCAAACATTCCACTGTCAGGGCAAACCAATGTTTCAGTAGGGTTTTCTGGTATACCAATTCTTTGTCCGGTTTCTTCACCGGTGTCTGTTTCTTTGGGTCCCTTTACGGACCATTGCCCTTTTCTTCTGACTTCAAACTGAGGAGAGAATTTGCTGGGGTTGAATTTGTTAAAAAAATTGAATGCAGTACTTCATTGTTCCTCTGATGGAGTACGGCTGACGGTTTCACCACAGCAACTTCCTAATTCTCAGTTTCTGATTCGACCTTTACCTCCCGAGTTTAGCATTGTCCCGGAATGTTTATGGGCGGTTGACGACAATGATGTCCGGGTACTGCAGATTGAGCCCGTTAAGATAGTTTTGAAACATGGAGTTAAACTACCACGCATTCGGCAGTATAAAATATCAGTTGAGGGCGAGCATGCTTTGAAATGCATTGTCTCCGATTTTGTGCATCGTGGGGTGATCGAGGAGATTACAGGTAGTTTGTGTAACAGTCCGATCTTGCCTGTATATAAGAAAGGCGACAATGCAATCCCATACCGGTTCATAATTGATCTTCGTGCTATTAACAGAGTCGTCGCCCCACAATTTCCAATCGTGCCTGATGTGACGACGATATTGACAATGATCCCTGCTACGGCTACGCACTTCAGCGTTGTGGATTTAAAAAACGCTTTCTTTAGTATCCCTATACATAAGGAAAGTAGATATTTGTTTGCGTTCACCTTAGGGGGGCGCTCATTTACATTTACTAGGGCACCTCAAGGGTATACTGAAAGTCCAAGCATTTATAGTAGAGCTTTGAAAGAGCAGCTCGACACCCTTGAATTGCCACCTACTTGTACACTGCTTCAATATGTCGATGATTTGCTTTTGGCTGCAGACTCTGAAAGTGCTTGTAAAGAAGGCACTGTACTGTTGCTTATTCATCTAGCCAAACATGGTCATAAAGCTTCGCTCAAAAAATTTCAATATTGTTGTCAGGAGGTCGCCTATTTAGGCTACCTCCTGTCAAAGGAGGGGAGAAGATTGACCCCTGAAAGAATTAAACACATTTCTGGCATGTCTGTTCCAAATACACAGAAGGAAGTCAGAGCCTTAATAGGTATGGCTTCTTACTGTAGGTTGTGGATCCCAAACTTTTCACTAGTGATAAAACCGATGTTGGCTTTGACGAAGAAGGGCATTTCTCTGCCACTGCCATGGAAATCGGAACATCAACGATCATTTGAGCTTCTCAAAACCGCGTTATGCTCTGCACCGGTTCTGGGTACTCCAAATTATGATAAGGCCTTTGTGTTGTTTGTGCATGAATGTGATGGATGTGCTTTGGCTGTGTTAACACAGGAACACGGAGGGAAGAATAGGCCGTGCAGCTCCTACTCCTCCGCCCTTGATCCTGTCGCATGCGCTTTGCCAAGATGTTTGCGAGCTGTCGCTGCTGCTGCCGCGTCTGTAAAACAGAGTGAGGGAATGGTCCTAGGCCATGATTTGATTTTGATGGTACCTCACTCTGTAGATATCCTATTGAACAAAACCCAAACGCAACACCTCACCTCTGCACGGTTAACAAGGTATGAATTAATTCTGTTTGCCCCGCACATTCAAATTAAGAGGTGTTGTGTTCTTAATCCGGCTGAACTCTTACCTTTCCCACAAAACACTGTTTGCGGTGGCGAAGAATTACACGACTTCCTGTATACCACTGAGCAAGAAACGAAGGGCAGGATAGATCTTATAGATACTCCTTTGGACAAAGCAGAAGGGGAGCTGTTTTGTGATGGCTCCTGCTGCAAACTCTCAGATGGTACATCTACAGCTGCTTACGCAGTTACTACATTGAGTAAAGTTGTTGAAACTAAGAGAATTTCGCATAACTCCGCGCAGGCCGCAGAGATTATAGCATTGACCCGAGCTTGTGAACTCTCCGAAGGGCGTATAGTAAATATATACACTGATAGCCAGTACGCCTTTGGGGTGGCTCACAACTTTGGGAGGCTCTGGTCGGAAAGAGGGTTCCTGACCTCACATGGGACCAAGATTCAGAATGGCCCCTTGATAGTGCAATTGCTCCCGGCACTCTCACTCCCTAGGCAGTTAGCGATCATGAAGTGTGCAGCCCATCGTAAGGTCATAGATGATGTGGGAAAAGGGAACGCTTTTGCGGACCTGATAGCCAGGCAAACGGCCACAGACCTTAGCACGGACATGTATGCTTTGAGGGAAATGAAAGATGCTTATATAATGGATGAAGGTATTGGGTCTGTGCGAGATATTCAAACTGATGCCACAGTAGAAGAATCTAAAAGGTGGGCCGAAGGAATGGGGAAACTAGATGATGATGGGTGTTGGGTGGATTCATCTGAAGGAAAATGGTTGCTCCCTGATTCATATGTACTGGCAATGGTTACGATGGCACACGGTCCTACACATGTGTGTGCTCAGCAGATCACGAAAATGTTAGAACAAGTTTGGGTGAATAACAAGATTCTGGAGACTGCAAAAAGACATGTTCGAAATTGCATGATCTGCTTACAGCACAATGTGGGTAAGGGGACAGTAACTCCAAGGGGAAGCTTTGGGCCCCTTTCTGTTCCCTTCGAGGTCATTCACTTTGATTTTATTGAGATGGAACGATGTAACAATCTGAAATATGTTCTTGTAATTATTTGTGCCTTCAGTAAATGGGTCGAGGCTTTCCCCGTTAAAGATGCTACCACCATGACCACTGCAAAGATTATGGTAAAAGAATTATTTCCTTGATTTGGGCTCCCAAGGTTAATTTGGTCGGACAATGGTCCTCATTTTGTTGCAGCAGTAATTTTGCAGATATGCACAGCTTTACATATTGAGAAACGATTTCACTCAGCTAGACATCCTCAGAGTGCTGGGTTGGTGGAAAGACACAATGGTATCTTAAAGAATAAGCTTGCAAAAACATGTGCCGATACCAAACTGAAATGGCCAGATGCCTTACCTATTGTATTATTGGCTATGCGTACCACACCTCAAACTAAGACTGGGCTTTCTCCATTTGAGGTAGTGATCGGGAGACCTGCTAACATTTGGGGTCTCCCAAAACCTAAAGCCCTGAGAGAGGTGGAGAATGTATTGCTTGTAGATTACTGTAACCAGTTAACTAAAAACCTGTATTTCATTTATCACCAGGTGTATTCGGCTTTACCTGTACGGTTCACGGGCCCGGGACACGATATACAGTCTGGAAGTTGGGTCCTAGTGAAGGCCTACGAAAGGTCTTCCTGTCTCGCTCCTCGTTGGAAGGGACCCTACCAGGTGCTGTTGGACACCCAGACAGCAGTGCGGGTGGCTGGGAGGAAACACTGGATCCACGCGACGCATGTCAAGAAACATCCTCACCCGACGCCACACGTTACAGAACAAGCAGAACCCCTCGCTGATGCTACAGTCTCTGATCTTGGAGTAGCAAGCAGCGCTGTGAGTGCATCGGAGAATCTCTCTGAGCCCGTGGAGCTTGGGGAACGGTCCGTTTCGTCTCCGCACTCTCTTGAAAAATCACTTCCGGAAAACACTGTTTCAAGCTCTGCGACTTCCGTCGCCTCTGACACGTCGCTTCCCTCAGGAAGTGACAACACCTTATTTTCGGATCAAACAATCTTGGGTACCACCAGGTACAACCTTCGACGAAGAAAATAGAACTACGGCACAGGTTTTCCATGCATTTTGGAAAGGGAAGTGATTGGAAGTTTTCTCTTGTATAAGAAAGTTTCTGTTGAACAAAAAGGGGATTCTGCTGGCTAGGGTTGGGAAGGACTAAGAAATTGCGCGACCGTAGCGTCGCCAGCAACGAACATTGGGGTCGTCGATTGAGGAACTACAATGCCTGCCACCTCCACTGCTGCTCCCCGCACTGGACTTGTGAATAAGGGGGTGACCAACTTGGACAATGAACAATGTGCCTGGGCCCCGAAAACGTACTGCTGTGTTTTGATAATGATAATTGTTATTTTTGCGATTACTGCTGTAGGACTTTGGTACTTTGAAGAAACCTATCCTCTAAAACCTCTACTACCGACCGAGATTGTACCAACTGCTTTGACTCCCTCTGTACACCTTCACACTCTGTCCCCTAGAGACTCCCAACATAGACAAAAGTATCATAACAACACTCTAATGATAGTAATGAATGCAACGCATGCCATTTTTAATAAGAGTAATTGTTGGATTTGCTCTCATTTACCGCAACATGGGAACAAGGGGCTAGGATGGTATATTCACCCTTTACCTTTAACGACTGCTTGCTATGCCTCTCTTAGAGCACTATTCTTTGGCAGTTGGAATGATAGCATCTCAGGGAACTTTGATGGAACTAATTTGAATGATTTCGAGAAACGTGAATTAACTCCCCTGGGATGCTCGCTTTTTGCAAATAGAAGTAAACCTAATGTCGCTTCTATTAGGCCGTCTGATAAACTGTCTCTTCCTTTTCAAACTTTAATTTCCTTTAAAATGGCTCCGATAGGCAATAAGGACGCCGTGCCTCCTTCTTACTCTATAAATCATAGCCCTGACTCGGTCCCCTTTTGTGTACAAAGAAACGGCACTCGGCCAATGGGAGATTTTGAAAGTTGTATGAACATTGTAAATTTGACTGGAGAAAACAGGCCTCTGTATGTAGGGGGGGCCTGTTTATTTTGTTTGTGGTAGTTTAGCATTTCCCTGGTTGCCCAAGGATTGGCAAGGAACCTGTTATTTAGGAATCCTGTTACCCGGGGTATTTGTAGCTAGTACCTTGGAGGTTTCTAAGGCTCGCCCACGGCGGGACAAGAACGGAGATACCCCTGGGCAAGTATTGGGAGATATAGCAAAATCAGTTGTGCCCTTTTGGGGACAAATAACAAACTCTGAGAACATTAGGGGATTAGCAAGGGTACTGGAGAGAACGATCAACCGGACCACGGACATACTCTACAATATGACACTAGAACAAAAAGCAATAAGATTGGTAGCACTCCAAAATCGGATGGCATTAGATGTCATTTTGGTGGAACGAGGTGGAGTATGCAAATTGGTGGGGTCCGCTTGCTGTGTTTTCGTACCAGATTCCTCGCTGACAATCTTTAAAGCAAAACAGAACTTGCATATTCTTAGTTCTGAAGTACATATCCCTGTAGGAGATTAGAATCTTAGCACCTGGTTCTGGGATTCTCTACGATTTTGGGGTTGGAAGGTGCTTTCTGTTATTCTGGTTATTTTAGGGATCCTGGTATTCCTTTGTTGCTGTTTTCAATGTCTTCCGAGTATATGTGGAATGCTAGGGGAATTTTGTGCCCAAGCAGTGAGCACAATAGGGCATAGAATGTATGCCCCAGATACAGCATCCAAAGAGTTTGGGTTACAAGAGGTTCTGATGAACGACCTAATGGCTATAGATATTACAGACAATGACTCGGGATGTATGGATGACAGCACATGGAGTTATTTGCAAAAGTATTAGAAATGATATTAGCACTTGGCATAGGCAAAAAAAAGGAGGGTCTGTTGGAATTGAAATGATATTATGCCTCCTATCGAAGTATTTGAATGTGTATTGGCATACGCCAAGTTGTCTAAAATATCATGTAAATAGACTCCGCGGCAAGGTCTTGACCTTAACGAAAATTTATGTAAGTCGCCATCTTGGATTTAGCCGCCATTTTAGGTTCTCTTGTAAAGTGGAAGTCACCCTGAACATCAAAATGGAGGCCGAATAACATTCTGAGTGAGATTCTGGCCGTTATAACCTCCGCACACACGAATAATTAATATGCCTGCAGGCCACTTGTCGGGGTCGCGAACTGAGACCTTGTCCTATCACTGACCTATGTGTAAATGAACAACTGTATCAGCGGAACTGATCAAAATGCATATATTATAGGATTGACCTGGCAAGGAACCCTAGGCCTGGTCCCAAGAATGGTTAACCCGCGAGGGGGTTGGCCAAGGGCTGGATAAAGAAAATAAAAGCCCAAGTATTCCAATGTAGGCTTTCTCTACTAATGCATCGAACCTTCGTTGAAGTTCGTTACGTTACTCTGAGAGCCGAATAGCTATCCGTTTGTCAATTGACTTTGGTAACTGTTGTAGCTTTTTAATAAAGCACTTGTATGTCCTTTGTAACCTGTGTTGGTGTGTTTCTTTTGGGCTTCCCAGCCTCATATCAATTTTTATGTTTTCACAGCCTGGTGCTGTCCGCCCTGGACTACTGCACTCCTTGTATCAGTGGCAACCTGCTTATTTTATTTGATGACTTCAGGTTCAGCAGAATTTGGCGGCCAAGGTGGCTACCTCTGCTCCCTGTTTTTTAATGCACTCCCATTCTTTGCCGCCTGCACTGACTCCCAGCCGGCAAGCAGATTTTCTATAAGTTTATCTGTCTGGTCCACCGGGCATACTATGGCATGGGAGCAGGGCATCTGCAACAGAAATGTGTTAATTATGCCGCCTACCCGAGCGCTGCGGTCATCTCACCTGTGCTTAGTTGTTGTCTCTCAGGCTCGGTATATTCCGATTTGTGGCTGGAACTTTCCAACGGGGCGCCAGATTGTGAAATTCTCTCCCTCCCTTTCTCTGTGTTAGATGCCACTGGGCGAATGCCATGCTTTATAAATTCTACATCAAATCAAATCAATCAATGGTAGAAATAGAAATGGTATTATGATATTTATAGCATTGGCCCTTCCACCCTACAAAAGAAATAGTATAATTTAAGTTTTTGGTGCATGTGCTTGAAGGGTTCCCTGGACAAACGAATCTCACAGTAAATTTGTGGTAGAATTTGTTTATCCGTATTCATGGGGGATGGGCCACAAATATTCGCCACCCCATTATTATAAGATTTGCTTAGGCCAAGTCAAACTTTTAAATATAGAGTGGGCTTGTCACTGACATTAGTGATGTAAAACATATGCATAGCTTACTAACGTCAGAAATCATGTAGGTAATTAAAAGCAATTGACACAAAGGGCCTTATTCACAGAGTGTTTTCCAATGGAGTTTTGCCATTATAAAACACTTTTGTGAATGTTCATTCATTGCATGGCACTCGGCGGGCGGTGTTCATGCTGCATTGGTGAGTGGTGGGCAGATGTGGCTGCATGTGTGCCAGGACACATACACATGGTGATGGGTTGCTGGTAAGTTATCGTATGTATTTGTTGCATGTCACTCAGGGGGGCACATGTTGCTGTATATTTGGGTGCATGAATGTGTTGCTGGCCCGCACATTGATTTGTATTTCTCTGCATATGAATTTGGCATGGAATGATGGATGAAGGAATTGTGGAGAAAGTGGCAACTCAATGCATCCAGAGGAAACAGCAGAAGTGTTTGGTGGTTTCCAGGCCAACAGAGGGGGAGTTTGGTGAACTGCACGGTCAAGATGATGCAAGCTCACATGGGAGCTAAGATGTGCATTTCTCTTGCAGTGCACTGTTTATGTTCTGTTCACCATGACAGCTTTGATGTAACTAATGTGACTGTGTATTGTGAGTGTAGTGGTTGTCAGGGAATGGTTTGGCCACTGAACCTTTTTATTGTTGCATAACACGCATTGTGGGTCTAGGGCTGTCCTTTCATGAGTTGTTAGCATCTATTGTGTAGTATGCCTTCCTACTTGTGGTCTCATGTGTGTGATTTGGTGTCTACATGAAGTCCAGTTGTTATTGGCCATGTGACGGCGGTCTGTGACGTTTTTGCTTGTGCTGTGTATTTTTTGGTGTGCTACATGGACACTGTTGTATAAAGTTGCTATGCCTGTGCTGCTAATTTGTGCACTGCCATGCAGATTATGGGCATGCGTCACAAGCTCTTTTCATGTGTGATTGCACCTTTATTTGATGCTCCAGTAAATGTGGGACTTGGGGTGTGCCTGACACTTTTGCTCCATTCAAAATTATGCAGTGGTTGTTTTGATATGGGGTGCAATGTATCCCTGTTCGCATTATGTATCTCACATATGGAATCTTGCATCCCTGCTTTCACACTCACCGCAACATGGATATGTGTGTGCCTGTAGTGCTCATGGTCCCACAGGTCTTCAATACGATTTTGGTTTGCTTATAGGAATTGGTGGAATTGTTGATTTTGGTGTCCATGAATGGCTAGGTGCTAAGATGTGATTGTTGCCTAGTTCATGCATTGATCTGTAGCAACATATTTGTACTTGTTGATATATTTTTGCCATTTGTACAGTTGTTCAGCCTCTAGAATGATTTCACTACATACTTTACTAAGTGGTATACTCCCACTTACATGTCTTTTCTGGGGCCTCTGCTTGTTTTTTGTCTAATGGACACACACAATTGTACACTGCCAGTGGCACATTCTCAGGGTCCTGTTGTGGGCACAGAGGATAGGCCACCACTCATCAATGAATGGCACCTTGGAGGTGGAGTCACTGTGTGTACTCAATAGGGGGTGGTATTTATTTGAAGTACGATTGCACCAGCTGTGTTAGTGCAGCCTCTCCATGTGCCCTCTGGTCAGCCATGGGCAAGAGTGGTGGCTGTGGCCATTGTCCCACCTGCATGTCAACTGGTACACCGTGCCGGGTGGCAACATTGTGCAGGACACATGCAGCCACAATGATTCTACAGATTAATGGTGGCGCATATCGCAACATCCCACCAGAGTGGTCAAGGGAGCGGACCTGTGACTCTATGGTGACAATACACTATGCCCCGAGTGGCTACATGTACAGTATTGTACCTCACCTCAGCTGGTGTTGTGGGGATCCTGATGGGTGTCATTAAGAAGGTAGTCAGCGGGTAGGCCCTGTCACCTATAAATGTGTACATGGTGTCATTGAAATGTATTGGCAGGGTGTATTGTTCAGAGTGTGATGCGCATGCATGTGCATGAGTGTTCATACTCATCAATGAGCCATGCGTTGCCATGTTTTCCACAAACCAGGGCCCAGTACATTGGTGACATGCAGAAGATGTAGCTGTCATGTGTGCTGGCAAGTAAATTGGCATAGACTTCCATTATGATTCCCTTGGCATCACACACTACCTGCACATTGATGGAGTGCCAGAGCTTTCTGTTCTGCTCTGTCAATCAGGGTGGCTGTAGTGCAACATGTGCACAGTCTATTGCATCTAGTACATGGGGGAAGTGTGCCACTGCATAGAAATCCTGCATGACTGTCTGCCTTTCCGCTGGTGTTTGGCATATATATCTGCCTGCGCACACATACACATGCAGTTAGCAGGACAGCACCTGGTGTAGACAGCGTGATTGGGTGGCCTGCGATATCCCACCAACTACTGCAGTGGTCTGCTGCAAGAACCCAGTGGCAAGGAAATGGAGTGCAGTCATCACTCTTTCTAATGGGGTAATGGCCTGGGAGCAAATGGTGGGTGATGTTAGGCCATCTTCTCACACCCTGCGGTGTCCATGTCCATGCACAATAGCTCTGACTACTGCTGGATTCATTGTGTCTGTAGACGTTTGTTTGGTGGGTATTGGATGCTTCATAGGCATTTGTTCCTTTTCGCATTGACGTTTACACCTACTATCAAGCGGTGCATGGGTTCTGGGATTTGCGTGTGCTTTTTTGCGGTCCGATGTTCCGAGTTCAAATCCATGAATATGGTAATATTTGCTTGGCCCTATACCGTCCTTCAACACGCCCACATTTTTGCAAGTTCTTTGTCATTCTGCATGTTTTGCCCCCTATTTTGGTCGATAAGTAGGCCCAGCGCACACTCTACGTGGAGTCTCGCGCAAGGCGCTCGTCGACTATCAGAAACGTACAGGGCCTGCGCAAACCTCATGCAAGTCCCAGGAAAGTCCTGTGCAGTCAGTTCCATGAATCGACGAACAGGGATTTTTGCACAGATTGGCACGCAAATCCTTGATTTTACTCGCAAATATTTCCATGAATCGGCCCCTATGTGTTATTAACTATCTATAACTATTTGAAACGGCCTCAAATTGGCAGTCCATTTGATTCAAAACATGCTTCAATATACCTTACTTTCTGATTCTTGGTTTACCTTTATGAATCTATATCCACCCATGTTATGACAACACATGCCTATGTCCTTCTTCATCCTGCCTTCTCTATCCCTGTGGCACTTGCACCATTTATCCCATTTTCTTTTCTTCTTCCTACTATTTCTTCTCTGCAGATTAGGGCCTCGATACCCCTGGTGGAGCCACAATATACCAACGTACAGACAAGCCTAGGCGCGCTGAGACATCTGCAGTGACAATTTGCTTCAATATAAATACCATAGCATACCATAACATAGCATACTTTGCAGGTTGGTAAATTAGGGACACTCAGTAATGTGTTGCTGTTAAAATGCTGGAAAGCTCATTCAGCATTTTATATCATCAGAGTAGAAATGTTAGCCACAAAGATTTGCACAAAAGAAAAGTTCCAGATATTGCGACTATAGAATTAATATTAGCATAAATACGTGTTTCATTTGTGTCCACAGCGCAAAATGGGTCGATCCATGATTTAAATGAGTTAGTGGAACATTCTATAAAGGAAGGACAAAGAGCAGAGATTTCATGTAATCTCCTTGTAAATGCAGGAGACGATCTTGCGCACTGCTTCTGCATTTTAATCGGATATCGTTGAATGTATGCTGACCTTTTGAGGAAAGAGTGATGTGTAGAAGACTCAAAGCAGATTTTCAAATATGAATTCCTACCTAATTAAATAGTGAAGAGACACTGGTGCTTGGATTCTCCACACTCTGACTGTACAGCACAAATAGTCTACGTGTGCCCCCCATTCCCACGCGAAGCAGGGAGCCCCACCACACCATGTCCTGGGGGGTCCCAAACAAGCTACAGAAAGAAATCCTTTCTTTCCGAACTCAAAGTGCATTTGCATCCATGCATTCCAACTTTAAAAATAAATGTCCCAGTTGCACGTGGCTATCCGGCCCACTGTGCATAATAGGAACTAGGAAGTTCTCCCTGATTCCTAGCTCATCTCTGCGTGGTGGAGGCAGGAGCGTGGGAGCCAGATGGCAGAGCAGAGGTCTTCCTCGGGGAAGACAGAGAAACAGGTCCGAGCAAGTAAGACAAAAGAAATGTGTGTGCTTCTGTGCATGTGTGCTGGATGTTTGATGTATGTATGTGCATATGGATGCGTACATGTATGCAATGGGGTGTTATGTATTATATAATGAGTGTATGATGTAGGGGTAGTTGGCTGTGCATGTGAATGAGCAAGTGAAATTGTGTGCGGATGTGTTTGTGCTTGGCCAGCGCCAAGCAGCTTATTTTAGCAGGTGGGGTGGTCAGCAGGTTGGTCTTTTACAGCATTATTTAATAGGCCTCTATCCATGATAAAGCAAGCATGCTATGTGTTATGTGGCTAGACTGAAATTCTGGTGGAGCCAATCTAACCATTTTGTACCGTGGCATGATATTCTTTTTTGGGCATTTAGAACAAAACAAGCATGGCAAGTGTTATTACCCGGCAAGACTGAAATTTGGTGCAGCCAGTTCTTACTGTGACATTACTTTTTTACAATATGTCTATGATAAAGCAATCCTGTTAAATTTTATTACATGGATATAATGGTATTGTAATGTAGCCAGTCAAGCTCTTTCTTATCGTGGCATGGCATTTTTTTTCTGGGCATCTATGATAAAGTAAGCGTGACAAGTGGTATTACATGGCTAAACTGGTATTTTGGTGCAGCGAGTTTGGACATGTGTTATTATTGTGGCATGCCATTTTTATTGATAAAGCTATTAGGAGTATGTTTTTACCTGATGATATGCCTTATATTTTGCAGAGCTAACATGGACATGTTTTCTTATGGTTATCATTAGTGGCATTATGCAGAAAGAAAACATGACTATGTTTTTACATGAAAATACTGGTATGTATTGGTACAGCCATTGTGGACATGAATGGGCACAGCCAGTGTGAACATGTTTTTATACTGGCAAATATTGTTGATTAAGGCACTATGAAAATGTGTTGGGAAATGCTCCTATGCACTGTTCGTGAGTTTCACATATTGGATCTTTTGGATTGAAGTGACCATACAAAACCAACTACAATCTGTCTGGGTTCTTGCCCACATTTTCACAGAAAGTGTGCTGTTTAATGCACCATTTTGACCCATTATTCTAAACTCTCCTTGGTTGGTTTGGGCTCCTTTGCTACACTCAGTTGCCCTGGGATATTTGTGGGAAATGTTTACACCACTTCAATAAAGAAATTGACCAGCCACCACAGGATGAGTGGCTAGTGGGTGAATGGGTATGAATGTGTGCATGCATGGCTCAGGCCCAGGCAAGGGGCACTGGAGCATGTACATTTTCTTATGTACTTTGCTAGTTTTTTTTGGGCAAAGCCAACTTGATTAATGTTATTACTTGGCGGTGGGGGGTTTATAGCAAAATGGGGTAGGCAGACTGGACATTTTCTTTCATAGCAAGTCAGAGTTGCAATCCATGATGACCCCAAAATGATGATGCAGGCAGCAGTCATAGCACCTCAAAATGCCTGGAGATCTCTTCAATGTTGGTTTGATAAGGGAGTGAAGTGTGTATTAAAGGGCTTATGTTGCCATCCTTTAAGTGTTAAAAGTCAGATGAGGAAGCATCTAAAATGTTATAATAACAAAACATTGAAGGACTCAACTGTGATCCCCAGCCACCAGTAAATGGCAATGATGAAGCATAAACCCAAAGACTGGTTTACAGAATTTTACTGTAACTGATGGAGCCCTTTTTTTAGGGAAACCCTCAGAACTACCTTTTCTGCTTGATTTTATGTGACAGGAAAATACAATCAGAATTGTCTATGGCTGTGTTATCAACATCAACATTGGACAGGAGCAAACGAATTTGATAGGAAAATTAAAGTACATACAATCGACTTTTTATAGCTTTTCATGTAAGACTGCTCCCACTTGTAAGCACTGTAACAGTAGATATTATCATACTCAATGTAATGGCACTCTACTGATCAACCTCAGGTGGGTGAAGTGCTGACTCCGCCCTGCTAGGATTCAAACTTCTGTCATGCAGACAGCACGCAAATGCCTGAGGCATGTATCCAACTCCTTGAGCTTATTTTCAGGCATACAAAAGACTAAATAGAAGTCCAAGCAATGGCTAAAAATGGCCCAACTTTAGTTGATGACTTGTTACAGGCATGAACTTGGTTTGAATTTCCTGGTTATGCTGGTTTAACAATCGTACATGTAAGTACATCACAACAAGGTGGTAAAATGCTTCCAACTTGAATAAAAAAGTAATTTGAACAGACCTGCAACACTATGGATACATTGTATTGTATCAACCATTGTTCCAGTGTTGGCATTAAAGCCAACCTACCATCACAAATTGTGTAGCTCTGAAGAAGGACTGGCTGTGTAAACAAAGTCCATTAGTAACTGTTCAGTTTTTACAGTTACTAGTTTAGGTTGGCTGACATTGAAGAGACCAGTTTGATCATAAGTGGGTTTCCACTTGATTTAAGAATTTAATTATTGGAAAGAAAATTCAATGAATATTTTGAAAATGGATAGTAAGTCCCTGATGTTCTATGGTGAAATGTGAGCACAGAATAGTGAACAAATGAACACTGTGTATTAAGTAGTATTGAATTATTTTTCCTTTTGTATTTTTGGCGTGTTTTCAAAATGTGATTTTATCTTCTTATCAATAATATCTGTCATTACAATTTTAACATTTTCTTTAATGGTTATTTAAAAAGGGCTTGTTCGACACTCATAATCTGTTTGGGTGTGTTTTTATACATTCTTGATATATTATTAAAAATGTGTGTGTCTTCATTGATACACTTTACATACATTTGTTTCTCAAAAACGTTTTACTTTGTTGAACCTCTTTTGTTGTACATGAAATCCCTAGTTCACAATGGGAGATATCTTGTAATTTGTTGAGAATGTCCCCTCTTTATTATGGAATTCTAAAGTAAAGACAACAAAGCTTGTTGTGTAGTAATGGAGCTTACCTGATTCAATGTATGACAACTAATTAGTGACAGACCTAATTCAGCAAGAAGAGCAAAATGTGGGAGAGGAGGCCAATAGGGACAAGTTAGTAACTGTAAAAAGAGAACATTGTCTAATTTTGATGCCAACTAATATGTAAGTCACGTGATATTTGAAACTGTTGACAATTGGTAAATGTTGATATTTGCAAGTGATATCTATTTCAAAAGAAAATATCCCCCTTAGGGAGAGAAGACAAAGCAATGCTTGGTCCTCACAAACACAGAACAAAGTGATCCAAAGTGTGCCCCTATCACTCCCTATTTATGTTCTAAAAACCTTAGTAATCACCAATATCATACAAGGGTAAGTGAAAATATAATTTAAAAGTTTTGGCTTTCTCTTGAAGGACCACATCTGCATGAAACATGCACAAAATTAGTGATTGATCATGTCTACTTGTTTCGTCATTAGGACAACTTGAGCAGCTAGAGCTGGATGACACACTTCACATTACTGAAGTGTGAACAACTTGTGGAACACTTACATCTCCATAACACCTATCAGACTGTATGACAGTCAAACCTTTAGAATGTATCAGTTCAGTTTTCAATGGTCCTATAGAGACAGATGCTTATCATTCAATCAAAGAAATATCAAGATCATGTTTTTCAAAGAAATATATTTTTCAAAAGCAGATATTTTCAAACGAACAAAATGTCAGTAAGATTAAATCATCAACTCTAATAATTTTGGGATACAATTCCTTTCCTCTGGAGAAATCAATCAAATTTTCTCTTTGTGCACATCCGCACAGTAATCTACAAGCTAAAGAAAGAGTGATCTACTTTAGCAGGGTATGTTTACGCATAATTGCAATTAAATGAATTGCACAATCAGTGTGTCATGGTATATCCAAAAATCATTCACCTGGTGTAGGTCAGGGACGGACAGTCCCAGCTGTTCACGTGTGGGGCGTGTGGCACGTACAGACGCTCCCACTAGAAATGAGACAATAATATGCATTTTTCCAAAATTAATACAATCATTGATAAACACGTGACCACTCTCACATTCGATGAGCAAGGATGCGTCCTACATCTTGGGACTTATAAAATAATTGAATTTACCACTTCAACAACAGCTAATCCAGATCGCATCATATTCCAGAAATTACATGCTACCACACTAGTACAATACTATCGAGCTAAAAGAATACTGAGGGGGCTGAGAGTCTACCTATGGCCAACACTGTCTGAGGAAATCCCTGATTTCATAAAAAGATGGGAACAGATCCTTAATAAGTGCTCACTGGATCTTATTCTGCTAACAACAGAGGCATTGTCTAAATCAGTAACATACCTGGACACAGAAATAAATGATTTAACCGAACAGCTATCCACCCTCAAAAGTAGAGAGGAACTCCAAACCATTCTTTCAGACATCAAGAGAAGGATATAACAAAGATATAGATCAACGAAAAGTTTGAAAATTCTGCAGGGATACACTGACATTGTGTACACCTGGTTGCCTACGTTGCCTGCAAGGAGACACTCTACACGGCTCCAGCACCGAATGCAGAAGTTTGTTTCCCTATTGATCCGCAAGATACAGGGTCTTTATGCCCTGTGGGGACATACTTTTACACTGTGTTCCTCTCCCCAGCCGATAATCATGACCTCATTATTTCGGATCACGCCTGCGGACTTCATACACGTGCCCATACACAACAACTGGAGTGAACACCCACAACTGTTTTCCTCAGCACGCCTTGAACCATTGTGCCCATTCTAAAACAACGACGTGCTTAAGATGGACTCCGGATTTTCCTGCGAACCATATTCTGGAACATAGATGTGCATCCATTTGCATAGAGGAATGCCTCCCAGTGATCGCAGATAGTGGTATCCAGTTGAGAGCCAAGCACACCCCAACATCAGACAGACTTTAACTAGGAAGAGGATTGTAAATCGAGGAGGACCCCCCAGAAGACACATAAGAAGAAGTCAGCCTGTAGAAGTGTATTTGTTTTGAAGGTTGGACCCTAAAGAAAAGTGCGATAGGATCTCATTGAAAGCTGACCCCGCAAGAAATCAAGTCTACAAGAAGACTGATACGATTGTGCATTTAATTGAATGTTGTGTAAATTTTACCCCTGAAGAATTTCCTTGTCAATAGTGTGTAAGTGTGTAAGGAATGAAACATGTCGGGTATGGTATGGATGTGGTATGAAAGTAAGCATGATTTTTAGGAAGAATAAGTGAAAGGTTTTTATGGACTGGGTTGCTTGTCTCGACGATAGGGGTGAGCAACTTGTAGATCCAGGTTAAGAGATGAATTTTTGTCAATTGTTAAATGGTCAACTGTTACATGAGATTAAATGTACACAACGATATTGCATGGTAATGGTGCAGATGTTGTGATTTGCATACTATCAGAAATACTCATTTTTAAAAAAGATTAAAAAATTGGAACTGTGAAGAAGAAAAGATAAAAGAAAAAAAGTTTTTTACTGTTGAAATATGAAAAATAAAATACTATTTTTTGATACAATGTGGTGTAGTATGAGAATTTAATGGCTATTAACCTCATACAGTAAGGTTCAACCAAATATGGACTTGGGGAAGCAAGGGACCGAGTGAACATTGTGTATTGTTTAAGAGTTCTGTTTATAGAGGGCTGTTCACTATCGGTCATAGGAAATATTACCTCTAGTCTCTCTTAAGTTTATTGTGTGTTGTACACCTGGCAAGAACATTATCAGAACATTGGAACAACTCATGTTAACAAACCACAACCTAGACCCCCCAACAAGAGGATGGTGACATCAGTAGCAATAAACCAGTTAGTGGAGAAGAGATACAGAGAAATTGCACGCCCCTTAACGACACAAGTGTAGCCTCCGGGATAGCCTTAGTATCTAATACAGAACTAACCACAAGTCCCCATTGCTCACGACCTGCTTCTAAATCTTCTGCCCCTTCTGTCCCTTTCTTAGACAAAAGAAAACAAGAAGAGGCATCAAGAAACCTACGGTTGAGAAGCAAACTAACACACAGTTAGTTGTCAATATCTCATCTAAGCACTTGACTCATGTATTGAATTTGGGCTTATCCTTTTCTTCTAATCGAAACTGCAAGCTTTCTGAAGAAAGAACTAATCTCTTTCGATTGATTAGAAAAATGAGACCGATTTGTTTAACTCCAACCTCCACAGGAAGAGCCATCTTTGACATTTGATTACTTAGAAATGAAGCTGAAAAGCACATTTGACCCCCATATTAATAATATGGCCATCAATCATTTTGAAAACCAGATGATCACTGATCTTTAGAAGATTAATTACAAAAAGACTGTCCATCATAATATTCGAAAACATCGGTTGATCAGAGATCTTGCAGATGACAACACACTGACACTAAAACCAGCTTACAAAGGAGGTGCCATTGTTATAATGGACAACACCTAATATAATGTTCAATGTATGCTACTGTTGAATGACACAGACACTTATATAACAATAGATCAGGATCCTACAGGTACGGTAGTCTCCTTGATCAAAGATACTCTAGAGAGAGCACATGAGAATGGTTGGACAACAACAAAAACCCAGAAATGTTTGACAAAGGAGTTTTCAATTACACAGGTCTTCTATGGCCTGCCGAAAATCCACAAGCACACCAACAATCCCCCACGAAGACTCATAGTGGCAGGCACAGATAGCATGCTTTACCCCCTTGCTATTTACCTGGATAAAGTACTCCTATAGTACAGATAGCAACTACCTATTTACTTGATACCTCAAATTCTCTAAGTATACCAAGGGACATGGGACCCTTACAACAGAGTGACAGCCTAGTGTCATTCGATGTCCAGAGCCTCTACTCTTCCATCCCGCACCAGGATTCTGTGGAGGTGCTGAAATGGGCACTATTACAGGAAGATAATTGCCAGTCAGCCAAAGTATGTGTATTCAAGCTTACCCAAATAATACTTCATAACAACTTCTTGAGATCCAACACAAAGTTTTATCTACAGGCTGGGAAAGTCTGGAAAGTGCAGACTTTATTAATTACACGTCCATAATGGGCTAACCTATTTCAGCAATTCTTAAGGGGACAATGCTGGCAGGATCACCAAATAAATGCAGGTAGAGAGAATCACACAGGTGCACACTCTCACCCTGCAGCGATGTTGCACTACCACATGGTCCCAATGGTCTATTCGAGACTGGTGAGTAAAGCTCTCTCCAGCAAGGCCAGGGCCATTGGGAATGCTGGCAGGCACCTTCATGGAGCGTGTAGCTCTTGTGCTGCCTCATGTCTACATATGAGAACACCAGACATGCACAAACTCTACATGTGCGGGGCACTGAAGCTTTACGTTTCCAATGCTTGCTGTTTCCTGATTTGGGATAGAGACAGCAGAGCAGTAGAACTGAGTTCAGTGAATCAGGAGACAGATAAGTAAAACATCAATGTTGTGTGAATGTGTTTGAGAAAGGTGTATGTATGAGCAGATGTCTGAGAGAGTGCATGTGTGTCTCTGTGTTTGGGTCATGGGGTATGAACATTTGCATGTGCATGCATTCATGAGCCCTTGCCATGCCTGGCGTGGGCAAATTAAAGCATGAAACATGTTTTATAGGGACACATAGACATTTATTGTGGGTACAGTCTGTGGGATGTATTTACCCATGCCTCCGAGCCATACCTCAAAACTGTGCAGTACTGACATGGAAAACATCATGATGGCCAGAGCTTCCCAGAAAATGCACAGGGAAATGCATGAAGAATAGGCTGCCACTCATTTTTGCCGATGTTATGGGCACAGAAGGAAACTGCCTAAAACCACCATTGGACTACCCACACAGTAGTCTGAAACCATTGGGAATGGCAATGCTGATTGCCAAATGCAACCTAGAATTGTGGGGAATTCATTTTCTTAAATCACAAAAATGGGTGCAGTACCAGTACTCACCACTATCCAAAAGCCGGCAGTTTAAAACCACCCTGTGTTTCTCTGAAGGCAGGCTCAAACTGTCTATTTTAAACATTGCAACACATCTAAAAACTCACTGGACACCAGCAGACATTTGGTAGAATGGAGTGTTGTGTGCCTACAAAATCTGGGAAATGAAGAGCCCAGAACAATGCTTATAACAAGACTGGCTGCGCTGTGGATTTCAGCAGTTTAAGTTGCATTGGACTGAAAGACACTACAAATCTAAATGTTCAAATTGACTGAGTGACCTACTTTTGAGTGTCACATAGGTTGAAATTGTTTAAATGTCATAGTTTTAAACTTAGAATCAGCCTTCTAGCTGCATATGTGAAAATGTTTAGTTTTATTTGAATGCAGAAACTGGGGAACAAAAAGTGACATTTTATCTGAAACCTGGCTTAAGGAACTGAATTCTGCCTGGCAACTACCCCCATCAGGAGTGAAACTTGAGTCACCACTGTGTTCCCAGGCCAACCTTCCTTTTGCTGCCCACACTAAGGATATGCCATCTATCTGATAATTGAATTACCTGTGCTCTGCAGGAGAGTGAACAAAGCCCTCTTCACTCAGGCAAAGGTTTTATTACGCAGTCGTAAAATGGAGCTTCCTCTTGGCAGGAGCTGGGAGGGGCACTGCCTGTGAGAGCAAGCTGGCTTGGCAGAACTGGATTAACCAGTATTTCTACCTTGTGCTGAGAGAAAACCACACCCCTTTGTAGCCAGAATATTGTTTAGAAAAAGATTAATAACTCATGGTGCGGACATGTGAAAATTTTATAAATGATACCATAATTCTTGTGATTTTTCTGCCCACAGTTTAAGAGGTTTTTAGAACCGGTGGTATGTACAGGGGGGTGTCAGCGGAAAAGTGGATATTACTCTAAATGTGTGCATGTTAAAAATCTGAAACTTCATCAGTTAATGTCCCTACTCCCTGCGCACATGTATGTAAAGTTGGGTCCATGTCAGAAATTGAAAAATCAGTTAAAAAGTCCATTATGTGCCATCTCTGAATGCAAGCTCCTAGAAAGAGCAGATTTGGACAGAGACATGGCTAAATTCAGCCACACCATGTATATGTAATTTCAAGCAACTGTGTAACTGTAAAATATGTCTTTTATTATCAAATATAGAATGTGTGCAATCTGACAGAGGAGTGTCCTATCTGCAAGCCATAAAATGACATCCCTCTGACTCACAGTTCATTCCCCAATCAAATGATAAATGGAAGTTTGACCAATTAGAAGCTGAGAGAGAGGTAGGGTCAGTGATGCTAGAACACACCCACATTCTAAACACATAAAAGCAGACAGACAGGACAGATAGGGACTTGTCAATTCCATCTGCAGCGGGACGCTCTGCCGGAAAAATCCATACTTTACCTCCATCAAACCTCCAGAGAGCCAAACTAGAGACTTCAATCTATCCAGAACTAGAGACCCAGACCAGAGAACCAGAGAGAGCTGACCCGATACTGTGAAGTGCAGAGACCAGAGGCCAGTCTAAAACCCTGACCAGATCCGTGATGAGGCCCATTTCACTCAAGAATATAGTGTGAGTACCTAGAAAACTGTGCAGAACCAATCTCCTAGTTAAAATAATATAATTCAATCCATTTTTTATCTAAGTAGAACTGCAGCTTAGCAATTGTGTTATCCGGCCATCATTTTTAAAGCTGAAAAAGTGTGCGTTTAAAATTTCAAATCTGAAAAACGACCTTTATTCAATCGCTCATATCTCCGCAACCGTTTGTGCTAGAGACTTGCAGTAACTTTTATTTGGAAGCTGAGATCCTAGGCTTTCCTAGGACCCCAAAACGATAGAGATAGTCCTTGTGGTTCCTCTGTAATAGCGCTCGGCGCATCCGCGAATTTTACCGCGCTTTGCAAATTTCTTCACATGTAAAAACTGCTGCTGCTTGCCTTCCATTTGCCAGAAATTCGTTTAACCTGCTAACTATCCCTGCATCATTGCTAGTGTGAGCCGGGACTAATATTAACTAGATACCACTCACCCTGAACCTCTGAAAAGGGAATTAAAAGCATTTTAGCATATTTTTTAATTCATTGCCAGCACATATCAAAGCAATTTGGGCCTGTGTTTTCAAAACTCCTATCTGTTTTCTGTAAGCTTGCTGGGATTGAACTGATTTACATTGATTGCATTTCTGAGAACTGCGTGTTTTCCTTCCATTTCCTTGCCTTGCATCAAGGGGGGAGGGGATTGCCAGAGAAAAGTGATTACATTGTTTTGTTGAAATCATATTGAGTATTTCTATACTGCATTTCATTCATTCAACCTTGCATCCATTTGAACTCTATAAAGCATTTTGTACCACCTTCTTCTTTTGTTCCTATTTACCAGTGTGCTACCTTATCCATTTCATGTCAACTCATTAGTGATTATAAGAAGTGTGCTAGTGCCAGATTCTCCGTTGTTAATCTTTATCATATCAGATTAAGTGTGATATTCAATTATTAAATTATTATAAAGTGTGATCTATATATCTATTGTTTAAATTATCAAATAAACCTTTTAAACTTGCAAAACAGAACTACTTCTTGGCTCAGTGGGATCAGGGGGATTCCAAGAGAGGGGTGTTATACAGGGGTAGTCATCCAGAACGCATGAACTGGACCTAAAGATATATCAATAAGGGTTTTCATTCAGTATTCTAGACTAGGCGTTAACTTAGCTGTAGTGCTGAATTGAATCCTCTTACAAGTCATTAAGAAAATATATATGATACTATGTATTGTGGGAACAGACATCATGTAAAGATGATTTGCAGGGCAATTGTGTTATAAATTGGTGGCATACAAGGCTTAATAATGTGTTTTGCAGCTGCAGTTCTGTCATTTCATGTTCTTATGTTATGTTAATGGGCATTTGTATACCACCTAAATAAATAGTGGATGTGTGCACCAGGTATGGGTGCAGCTAGGCCAGATTTATTGTGGGGGATAACTACATTCTAATGCTGGAGGTGGTGTGCACAGTATATGAGACAGGTATTATGTGTATAGCTAGGCTGCATATGTTATGGGGGTTATATGCATTCTAACAAATGTGGTGTTGTGCAGTGAATAGGATATGTGGGATTATGTGTTCTGCCAGGCCGAATTTGCAGTGGGTGATAGCTGCATTCTAATGCTCGTTGTGGGGGATAGCTGCATTCTATTGTATATTGTTGGCATTAAACTAATGAGCATGTGCTTGACCATAAAAATGGTGGCATACATTGTGGGCATTGATATCATGAAAATGTGCTTCAGGGTGGCAATGCTGGCATACATTTTGTGCACAGTTATCCTGCAAATGGGCTTTAAATGGCAATGCTGGCATATATTGTGAGCACAGACATCACAATAACATTATGCAACAGCAAAGCTGGCATGTATTGTAGCCACACACATCATGAACATTTATTTTACAGTAGCAGTGTGGGCATATATTGTGGGTAGAGCAATCATGATAATATGAGACAGTGCCAATGCTTGCAGATAATCTGGGCATTGGTATAGGGAAAATGTGCTTTACAGGGGTGATGTTGGATATGTTGTGGACAGAGACACCATGAAAGTGCGTTCCACATGGCAGTGCAGGGATCTATTGGTGGCATAGGTGCCATGAAAAAGTACATTACATTGGCAATGCTGGTACATTTTGTGCGCCCGGATATCCTGAAAATAGAAAATAACACAATAGCAGCTGGCATATATTTTGAGCATAGTCATAATTAAAATGTGCTTTTCCAGGTAATGCTGGCAAGTAGGGTGTGGATAAGCTGCATGAAAATATGATCTATAATGGCAGTGCTTGCATATTTTGTGGGTAGGTGCATCAGAAACGTGTCAGTATCAATTCTGAAACTTGATAATGGGGAGCCGTATGTCTACACATAACGGCGCCCCGTCATCAAATTACAAGCTCCAAAAAAATGTGCTCCAAGCTGATCAGTGGACTGCAGTCGGGTGCACTTAAATCATCCCCCTGTATAAATGATTCCAAATGCTAATCACCTAGAGAGTAATTAGAACGTAAATATAAGATGGACTGAGGTACTAGTCATCCTAGACAACACGTTGGCCTTGGTTCCTAATTAGTAGTGGGCTCTTAGAGAGTAATTACAACGACCTTGGGTACTCCCAAACACAATAAAACAAGCATTTGAGTGCATGAGTCTTCCGTTCTTCTAGAAGAGTCTCTTGTTACATACTGCTTTTGAAGATTCGCTTATCGAAGCCACAGCTTTTCTTGGGGGGAGCAAACCTTTTCATTGCATTGGCAGCTTTGATCAAAGACGAGTAATTGCCTGAACGAATACCTTTCACGTTGTGATGTAGAAAGAGAGAAACCTTTAAATGTCCCAGTCCCACATGCTACAATGGGTAACATGCTCATAGCAGTTGATGGTATTCTGTGACTTCTCAGAAGGGGTTCTCTGCACATTTCAACGGCCATTATCATGAAGTGACACACGCCATCAACCGTGGCAGATTCAGAGAGAAAGTCACCCGGTGCTTGAAAATATCTGTTTCCGATATTGTCACATTATCCATTGACACATTGCATAATGGGCATATTCATAATGCGCAAACAGGCTGCTGTCAGCTCACGGAGCATGGCATTGCTTCCTGTTTACATTGATTAAATCATCCATTCATTTCTGGTCAATTACCAGTGTCGAACATTGATGTTCAAAATATGTTAATTTCTATGGTACACTAATATAACATTTTATAGAGTTACCTGTGTGAGCCGACAGTCAATTAGGTATAAAGCGGGTAATTTTGTAAGCCACAGAACAGTTAATTAAGTGCAAAATGAGATGTAATAGGCTTACGGAAGTCTGTACACGTATTTGAACATTTTGGGACATTTCCCTCAAGTTTTGCTGGTCGATTGCACGGCAGAAAGTGGAAATACGTTTCCTGCTGATCTTTCCCGGTCCACCTGCAAAACTGCTTCATTTTATGCCAGCATGATATTTTCATGCTGGTGCAAAACAAATGCATTTCTATGGAGTGCACCACTATTTAGCTTCTGAAAAAAAGCAGGATCATTTCGTAGAACTCCATATAAAATGGATCTCCAAAGAGCAATTTTTTGGAACCATTTACATTTTTTTAAACAAAAAAAGATAATGAAAAAAGAGTCCAGACAATTTCACATGTATTTACTGTTTCATTTTGGATTAGATTTTAGAAAATTGAAAATTGCGAGCAAGGGACCGACCCATCAGCACATGGGTGCTATATTTGGCAGTCCCCTGCATTCCATTTTCTTTTGTTGTTGCAAAATGAGCGCCATAGAAATACACCGGGGTGGAGGATCATTGAAAATGAAATGATAATTGCAAGCATGGCACCACCAACACTTCCTCTCACGTGTCGCTGGCATCGTGCATGCAATTGTGAACATTCTAGTGGTGTGAAAAGTAAAGAGTAAAGCAAGGTGAAAGTGACGTTTTACTTTTACTCTCTGGTTTAAGAGAAATAAAACACAGCCTGCAAATAGACTTTTTGAAGGTGTCGTTTTGTAATGGAGTCCAATGGAATGTACCTGCTGTACACCAGGTGTAAAAGGCGGGGGCGTATTCCATTGGAATCTTTGGATTTACGCTTACCTGAACATTTAATGCTGGAGTGAAACCAAATGCTCCCCTGAGATGGGGCGGGGAAGCAAAGCAGCGTCTGCTTTTACGCTTTTCTTTTATGCTCCATCTCATTAGAAAATGACCTCCAGGTTTTCAATATCTTAATTGTTGTCTGGACCCCAACATCACAGAGTACACTTCAAGATCATTTATTTAATCCTCTCCGTGCCTATGCACATATAGATACATCCTAACAAAGTGGGCTGCGTGTACCCTTATTGTGTATAACGCCCCAACTCAGGGGGTGGGGAGGTCATGGGAGCAGCAGGTTCTAGGTGCCAGCCCTGCCCCAAGTTGGGTCTAGCTCTGGGAAAGTATGATTTAAATCTTGGGTGGCCTTTTTAACATCCTTCCAAATGCAGGTTGCCACCTGATTACGTTTTATATTGGTATCTTGTGACTTTATATTTTCATCAGCCCTCTGCCAAATTGCGGAAAAGATGAGTTCAAGGCAATTACGTATCTCCTTTACTCAATCTCAGATTTCCATGATATTATCACAACCTGCTGTTGCCATGTGCATTATTTCTGTGCGATGCTCTTTTGGTAGCACTTTGCATCTGTATGCTTATTATTATTATTATTATTATTATTGTTACTATATTTGAAATAATATATTGATTGTTTTTAACCTGGTTGATTTTTTATTATGTTGATATGTACAAGTACAATGTGTTTATTTGCTCAGTTGTCTTGGCTGGAAATAAACAATAGCATTTAGGTCCTGATTCATGGAACGTTTTCCTATGGGATTGCGCCATTATAAAACACTTCCATGAAACAGGCCCTTAAAGTGAGTAATTCATATTATTATGACTATTATTATTATTATTATTATTATTATTATTATGAAAAATATAAATAATTCAAGCATAACAACATCCCTTTTCTTAAAGCCTTGTATGTGATTTTGAAATGACACCTTACTGGCGGGAATGAAGCTCACATTCTGCATCCCTCTGAGACCCAGTCTCCACTTTGGCGAAATGCTGTGCATCACCTTATTTCACAGGTAGATGGATGTACTTTCCAAAAATAAATGACAGCCTGTCTCCACACTGCAAATGATTTATTTGCCTCTTGCCACCTATTCAATTTTTCAAATAAAGTTTGCTCATTGGCATTTTGGTATTATATAGAATAATGTACCCCAATTAAGACCACAATCTTAATGCCATTGATTTGCTGTGGATGTTTGCATCTTTCGAAATCACTGTGTGCTTGTGCTTTCTATGGCATAGGAATCCTCAGGAACCTACAGCATCCTACTAATCTTCCAGGTAATGGTACATCATTTTCAGATGAATTACAATAACTTTCGATCATTCATGCACATTTTAAATCTTCTGTCTTTGTTTCGTCAAGTATTCAAGTATCTCACTATTCTCACAATTCACCATCCACATTTTCTCCCACCACTGCAAGGAAGACTGTTTGCCATTTTAGTGATCATGCTCCTGTCCTACCCATCAGATTTAATGGGAAGTCAATTTATAAAGTCATATCAAGTGGATTTTTAGGGTTTTAAAACAAAAATAATCTTAAACGAGTTCAATAGAATCCCTGTACCTGCAGAACATTAGGATTAGGGAAGGCAAATGTGACTTGTGGTGTAAACAAATATATGTATATGTCTTCGTTTTTAAGCCTTACGAATCACATTGCCTTGGTCTCTCTCTTTGCCTCTGTTTTACCTTCTATTCTTTTCTCTCTGTGTGTCTTTCCGCTTCCCTCTTTTCTTTTCCATTGACCCCATAAGTACTATGACTACCCACTATAGTGTTTGCACAATTGAAGACCTGAAGATTGCTATTCCATCACATGTGTCAAGATATATTTCAGCTTTTACATGATTTATTGGTCCACAAGTCGATATGTGCATGCTCAAACTCTTACAACAAATGGTTCACCAATATTCAAGTGATCTGTTTGAATGCATTAGATAAGTATGAAATGTTTTTCCATGCTTCGGATTTCCCAGAGGAAAGTACCAGCACAAAAGACACCAAAAACATTCTAGAAAGGTCACAGAATATGGCTTTCATGCCCTGCAAGGAGGGCAGATATGGCCTTTGTGGGATGTTTTTACCCATGCATACAAGCCCTACCATAAAACTGTGCAGTACTGGCATGGAAAACATCATGATGGCCAGAACTCCCCAGAGAGTGCACAGGGAAAACATGAAGAATAGGCTGCCACCCATTTTTGCCTATGTTGTGAGAACAGGAGGGCACTGCCGAAAACCACCATTGGGCTACACACACAGTAGCCTGAAACCATTGGGAATGGCAATGCTGATTTCCAAAAAAAAAGCAACTCAGAACTGTGGGGAATTCATTTTCTTAATCCCAAAAATGGGTGCATTACCAGTACTCACCACTATCAGAAATCCGGCGTTTAAAACCACCAGACTTTTGTGTAAAACTGCACAAATGAAACAAAACCAGACCAAGGAAAGACTTGCTAAGAGGTGGAAGAATGTAAAACCTTATTCTGAAATGACTTGAAGGAAGTAATTATTTAATGTATAGGTACAAATTGTCAGTTTGATTTGAATGTAGAAAACTGGGAACAAAAAGTGACATTTAGCTGAAACCTGGCTTAGTGAAACTGGATTCTGCCTGACAACTACCCCCGACAGGAGAAACCTGTTCAGCCACTCCTCCCAGGCCTAGCTGCATCCTGCTGCCCCTTGCCAAAAGGAGTTGTCACCTCTCTGATTAGATTAGGGGTGGAGCACCTGGGAACTGGAAGGAACAGAACAATGCAACTCCCTTGACTCAGGCAAATGTTATATTGGGGGCGTCGTAAAGTGGCTTCCTCTTAGGGGAAACTGGGAGGGGCAGTGCCTTTGCTAGCAGCTGAGCTTGGGGGAAGTGGATAAACCAGTTATTCCACCCTGTGATGTGGGAAGCCACACCCCTTTTTGACCAGAGCATAATTTTAAAAAGATAGATAACTCATTGTGCGGACTTGTCAGAATTATATAAATAATATCATTATTTTTGTGATTTTTCTGTGAACATTTTGAGAGGCGTTAGGACCCTGTGGTGTATTCTGGGGGGTTGCTAGCGGACAATAGGGTCTCACTCCAAATGTCTGCATGTTAAAAATTTGACACTTCATCAATTAATGTCCATACTCCTTGCGCACATGTGTGTAATTTTGGGTCCTTATACTTGTGCCGTAATCGCGATTCACGCATTCGCAAATTTTGCCACGATTTGCGATTTGGCCTGATTTCTTTACCTGTAAAAAGATAGCAGCTTTTTGCTTTCCTTTGCTAAAAATTTGTTTGCCTCTTACTAACCATCCCTGAATCATTGCTAAAGTGAGCCTGAGCTCATCCCAAGTATCTCTCACTCACCCTGAACCTCCTAAAGGGAATTAAAAGCATTTTCAGCATATTTCTCACTTCATTGCCACCACATTCAAAGCACTTGGGCCTGTGTTTTAAAATTCATACCTGTTTTCTCTAAGCTTGCTGGGGTGGGAATTGAATTTCTTATTGTATTTGATTGCATTCCTGAGAACTGTGTGTGTTACTTCCATCTCCTTGCATTGCATATAGGGGGGGGGGGTGAATTGCCACCAGGGGAAAAGTGAACATATGATATCTTGTGAAACCATATTAGTTAGTTTCTGTACTGCATTTTCATTCAACATTGCATCCATTTGAAACCATATAAGTATTTTCGCTGCCTTATCCATCCTACACCAACTCCTCATTGATTATAAAGAAGTGTACTAGTGTCAGATTTCCCATTGTTGATTAACATTATATTTATAAGGGCGATATCGATTATTAATTTATTATAAAAGCGTGGTATCTATATTCTGTTTTATTTCTCAAATAAACCTTTTAAACTTGCAAAACAGAACTACTTCTTGGCTCAGTGGGGTCAGGGGGATTCTAAGAGAGGGGTGTTATAAAGGGGTAGTCATCCAGAACTCATGAACTGGACATAAAGATATATCAATAAGGGTTTCCATTCAGTATCCCAGACTAGGCATTGATTTAGCTGTAGTGTTGAATTGAATCCTCTTACGCCTTTAACAGCCTGCCACCTCACGCTCTGGGCCGTTAAAGGCCATATCTGCCCTCCTGGCAAGGCATGAAAGCAATTTGCCTGGAGTGCAAATGTTTTTCTCAATTTTTCATTGGGAGATCCACACTGCTTGCACAGCCATTCTCCCAATGAAAAATGTAAAGAAAAAAGAGAAGATGGCCGCCACCAAATGGAAAATGTACTAAGTCCCCCTTTCCATGTCTATGTGTGTGGCCAGACAGGAGTGTTGGGACTGGAGTACAATGCTCTGGTCCCGCATGTTAGTGGAGAGGGTGGCGTGAGGAACTGCTGCCTCCCCTCATTGAAAGAAAAAAAAATGCCACCCTGAGGAGGGCCTCGGGTGGCTGTGAAAGTGGGCGGGGATTGTGTATTCTCGCCTGCTGTTCCAGCCACTTGATTGGCTGAGCACCCTTTGCAGGGTGTGAATGTCACATCTCTAAGAAATGCTCATAGCAGGCCTGAGCATAGCTTGAAAAACAGTGTAAATACTGTGTTAGAAAAAGTGAGGCTTATATGATTATGTATTAGGGGGGTGTTTTTATATGAATATATATACGTGAGGGGCATTGTACAGATTGAAGTAGCTGGGGGGCAACAGGTCACTGTACAATAGCGGGGGATACAAATTGGTCTGTGGAGGCGGAATAACAGCAGAGGAGGCATGTTGAGTGTGCAGCAGGGTTCATTGAAAAGTAGCTATGAGATGTTCTTTAATGAAGATTTTCAGAATGTCACCCCAGATCCATGGTGTACAGTATTAGAAGGCTTGGTTGCATGTGTTTTGAGTAATTCTTCAATCCAGCAAAAAGGAAAATACATTCTGATTTTGAAATCAGCAACAAAAGGTGCAAAGACACTTCTATGAAATTCATTAGATACAAGTTATTTCCTATTAATTGTAGAAATCTTGAATACCTGACTTGATTTTAGTAATGAGTTGGTGGAAAAGGACATAATTATCGAGAATTCAGACATCCCACTGCTGCTACCTCATCTTTGTAATTCCTCTCCTACCTGTGCTACCTCTTTGGATTGACTTACTCTCTGCAGTTGTCCAGATCCATGTTGTCTATTGCAATCGAATTTATGGTGGCCTTCCTACAAAAATCCCTGGCCAAATGGAACAGATCAACAATGCTGATGTTGCTTTACTATTGAGTTAAAACCTCTTTTTCTAGTACACATGGTTCTGCATGACTGTGCTCAAAACAAAAACTCAGTTATGCTGGTTCGATGCCTGGCAACCAAAAGCCAGAGGTTGGATTTCCCTGCAGGATCCCTCTCTGAAAGGTCATACATAAACATTTGGAAGAGGAGATCCTCAAATGCAACTTTGCTACAGATACCTAAATATAAGAAAGAACGATTGGGAGGCCGTGCTTTCTCAGTTGCAGGGCCTGGGCTTTGGAATTAATTGCCAGAAAGGTTGAGGAAAATCGTGGATTTTATATCTTTCAAACACAATTTGAAAACTTTCCTTTTAAGATAAATTCTGCCTCACACTATAACCCCTGATTTCTTACAGCTGTCTTGTTACCAGTTGTTTTTAGCGCCATGATGCCTTGGGTGAAAGAGAGCTATATAAATAGCTGATTGATTGACTAGTAAATGATACCGTTAGCATCTGTGATACTAATATTATGTGCTTAGGTTCTGCTTATGCTAATTTACAACCACCGTTATTCTCAAGAGCCACTTTCCCAAAAACACACTGTAGTACCCCCTGACAATTATTTAGAACTCATTTTGAAAAGAGGCTTGTGAACATTTGCATTTTTTGCATACATCAGTTCGGTTAGTTGTACGAGTCAAACAGAAAACATCATGTGATTTTCAACAACATGTTTTGCTGTGTTGCATTTCCATTTCAAACAAATGGCAATACTTTCTTGTACGTTTCCAAAATTGCAAACATCTACAAAATGATTTAGAAAACACACAGGCAGCCCCAAGCCTTCAGTAACAATAAGATGTGTAATTTGCAGATCTATAAAAGTAGGATCTATTACAAAAAGTAGCTTTTCAAACCCATTGTGTAACATCACCTCACATCAACTGGAAAGTCTTAAAATTATTGCTTCTACCTTTTCTGACCAGGGAATATTGGCATGTTCACATTCACTTCAGCGGTGGCTGGAAGCATTTTCCTTACGTCTGCTAGATGTCAAACACACCTTGTTCTTTCTTTCATCCACGAAAGAAGGCTGAAGAATGTCAGTGACCCATTCCTGGAGAACAGCAGTTTGCATGCTGACAAAAATACATATGTGTTCTGTAGGCACAAGTGGAACATCAGTCATTGAATTTCAGCAATCTGGAGATGTTATGTCTATGTCCCAGCAACTTCAGTTCACAGGTGACAACTGTGTGCACCAGCATTTTGTTCTTTAAAGTCATTTCAGTCTGTCCATTCCAATCAGCTTGTAACTCCATTATCAACTTTGCTCACTCCCATTTCAGCTATGAAAACAGGTGTGGAACTGGGCGGTTGGGCAACTCATTGTGACCCACTTGCATATTTGGAGAGCCAATCTGAGAATATTGGGGGACTATCCTTCCAACTCTGTGGGTATTTGTTCCACCGACCCTTTTCTACCTCTTCCCCAATGCCCAGCCAGTCACAAACAACAAGGTATAGTTGCACCTGAGCATGGGTGCCTCCACGGTATCCATTGCTGTGTGAATCAGTTCCCCTGACTGATTGTTATGACACATGATTTGGTCCCCCTATGCCTGGCCAAAAAGCAGCACATCCACAGGGCTACAAACAAAATCAATCTGTAGTGGTGATAATACTTGCAGAGGGGAACATGGCCCTGCTGATGGATGGAGCCTGCAGTGCAGTATTCAAGGAGGGCAGACGTGCTAGTGCAGGCTGGGAGGGTGAGCGGGTGAGGGCTGCATGTGCTGGTATTTCCAGCAACAGCACTTTCTGGGAGGGTCCTTATTACCATCCCAACCTATGGAGGGTGTAGTGAAAAACGGGTTTTCGGAAGCTGACCTGCATGTAGGACTTCTCAGGCCTTGCTTATATTCAATGCGGTTGAGCATTGCAGTGTCCCGGGAGAAGCAAATATGTTTTTAATGTATCCCTTTCGGCTAGTGTGCTGCATAAATTGAATCTGACATTACAGCCCCCTCAATGTCTTTCCCACAGACAATCAAAAATGATCCCGGGCACGTGACAAGGTGGGCACTGTCTGAGCTTGCAGCTGTGCCACCTACTTCACAAGGGATGCCTGTGCCTGTATTGCTTCCTCATGGTGAACAGGCAAAAGTGCTCAGTCTTCAGCTTCTTCCTCCCCCTGGGATATTTGGTGGAGCACAACCTCAGTCCCCTCCATTTCTTGCTCTTCTGTGAGCTCCTGCACCACCACCTGATCTGTCTCTTTGTTTGGCTCTTGAAATCCCATCAACTCTGATCAACCCTTCTGCATCTTCTATGCAACTCCAACATTCCTTAAGCTATTGTCCTCCAATGACTCTGCAACTATAATGCCCCTCTCCTGCATTACGTCAAGTATTGACTGCCTGTAATAGCCAGTACTTCTGGCATAAGGACTCTGAACTGACACTTCCTTCTCTTTCGTCTCTGCTGCCTCCTCCTGTGGCAGAAGCAAACTACACATGGCGGTCTGTCCTACCTTCTCCTCCTCCTCTATCCTCTGCTTATCTGGCCTTTGGCAAACCATTTGTAAGCCCTGACTTCTCTCCTCATTCAAAGACATCCTGCAGTGACTTTCCCATCTTAGATAACCCCTGCTCTGGATTTGGGTGTCTTCTGCCTACTGAGCCCAACGCCATAAGAATCACACCATTTTGTTTGGAGACCTTCACTGGCAATCAATATCCACATCCAATAAGAAGTTAACCTTCTCATCACAATCCAAATTGCTTTCCTCCTTCATCATTTCAATTCCCTTGTGCTGAGGGAGGACTAACATGGTAGACAATAACAACAAAGGCAAATCTCTTACTATGGCAAGTAAATGTATTCCCACAGAGTTCACAGATGCAGAACATACCTATATTAAAAAAAGAAAGGGAAGGGTTCACGTACAAATGAGAAGGTTTACTGAGGTTTCACAAGCAATTGGAAATATAATGGAGAACATAATGTATTTTTTAGTGGCTCAAGGCAAAGTAAGGAAAACAATAGGAATACATCACACAACGACTAGTAGGACAAACAGAGAGTCAAAATTTAACACAAAGCGAAATTGACTTGTTTTGTTTTTTGCTTACTTTTTGGGGTGACATAAAGGGGAAAGGAAAGGGGATTGTTTTTGTAGACTGGGCCAGAATAGGTAAAAATATGACAAAGTGGGCTTGTAAACACATAAAACAGAGCAACTATATACCACAATCTCTTACAATGTACTGTGAGGAAGAACGCCCAAGCTCCTCCAAAAATATCCCAACATTTCTCTAGAATGCAAATTGTTTGCTTGCCCTGTAACCTCTTACTCCAAAGAGAAACTCAATGTGATTTGGCCCTAGTGTAGGACTCTGTTACCGCCCAGAGTAACTAAATATTGCTGGGTGATTTAATGGCACAGACTTGTCCACTGAACAGAACCCCATCAGACTGAACCCTTTTGATGAGTTAGGGACTATTATTGGTTGTAAAAGAGTTACTCTGCATGGTGAGGGTGTATATTCACTTAAAGCCCACAGTAAGGTTCAGTAGAGGGCTGGCCCAGCTCAACTATTCAGGTGTATCAGTATGCCAAAGTGTTTGAAATAGGGTTAATTAATCCTTTGGAGGAATGGATAATTTGTCAGACAAGGATAAAGAGAATATGATGCACTACTGAGAAAATAATGTAATCAACAGACCTATTGGTTATGTACATCCCTAAATGGAGTCGCAGCAGTTTATGTACGCAGAAGGAAAGCGCTCTACTTGAATCCCAGTTGGAACCTATGAAGAAATGGTTTGAATCGATTTGAGCCATTCAAACCTCCACAGAGATAGCTCGCAATTTGTATCGAGCTGAGTCGATAAATGTCAGATCTGGCTCAAATCGGTTCAACCAAATTCAAGCCATAACTCACTGTGGCTGGAGTTGTGTAAACAAAACATTTAAAACCCTTGTGGATTTTAAGAAAGGTTGGAACGGATTCTATGTTTTTGGAGGTTTTTGTGCACAAGTGATGAGAAGCACCTCAACATCTCATCACTTGCAGCAATCAAACGTGTTGCCTTTTCTCAAAGGGCATCTGAATGTGGGCATCACATATGCACCCATTCAGATGTCCTTTTTCACCCTATTTGCACATTTGGCTAAAAAGGGGTCGTTCTGCACATTTCACAGCACTTCCAGAATACATAAACAGATTGCTCTTTGAATGGTGAAGAAAATTGTCATATTCTACTGTTCCTATTTGGAATAGGTCCAAAGGGAGCCGTAATACATGACATGGTTCTTTCCGACACTATTATGTATTTTCTTTTACATGGAAAATCAACACTATAACCCACTGTTGCCCTATTTACATTTATATCCCTGAAACGGCTTTCGCAAGGCCCATCATTGTGATATACGCTCTCTGTACCCACGTTCCGTGCTGGGAGCCTGTCATACGTTAGTGTGGAGAGCACACTTCCATCATTAACATGTGCAAGGGGGTGTAACACGTGCATTGTTAGCGGTGCTCCACAGCCTCCCTTAAAAGGGCAGATCACCTTTGTGGATAAGATGATCTGCACATTTCTAAAAATGATAAAAAGCACATCCTCTCTGCTTTTTTCATTTGCATTCATGTTTCTAATCCTGCTGTATCATTTCCTTAACCACAAGTAATACTGAGTTCTACAATACTAGTTCAATATCCTTGCATTCAGCATTACCAAAGAGCTTTATTCCAGCTGATTCGACCCATGAACTACTTATATATATATATTCACTGAAAAAACTTTGTTAAAGGGACGTTATGGTCAAGTTGCACTAATAAAAACCTATGAAATTAGATGAAAAAACGTTTTAAAGGGACATTATGTTACAAGTAAAACCAAAAAACCTCAGTAATTTGCCAGTTATGTTAAGATAAGCAACCATCACTGATAACATCACATAAGACATTTATTTTAATAAACAGTCCCTAAAATGTGCTGAGTTTATAATGGTTGGAACAAGATGTTAGGGGTGAAAGGGAGAACTATCATTAACTACTTAATGTATTAAAGAATGTTATCTTGTAACAAATCATTATATTCCACTGTTGTTGTTAGTAGAGGAACCTAATCATACATACATATAGGCAATGGTTTCAGCATGCACCATAGAAGTAACATATTTTTTATCTGGTCATTTCCAATAGTAAACTAATGAATGCTACATTATGAGAGTTTTAAGTAATGTTAAACATAGAATAAAGAGGAAACAATTGAAAACTTACCACACACTTGTGTTAGTACAAAAAATACATATAAAAATGCACAATTCATACATATTAGAGGCACATAAAGGGAAACTAAAGGAAGGAAGAAAGAAACAACAGCACCAAAAAATGACAATTACATTATAGTTAATCATCATGTACACAAATTAATTGTTTGTTTGAGACATGCTTATTGCCCCATGTATGTGCACTATGAGCTCAGATTTAACTCTAAGGAAAGTACTTTAAGAACATATAAAAAGGTTAATGTGCAGACATATAGCACCTTTTACATTTTTGGACATTCTCATTGTAAGTAAAAACAAAAAACTGGCCTAATCATGTCAGTAAACAAAAACAAGAGGCCCAGATATGCATTGTCATCAGTGATGTCATCAATTACATGTGTGATGTCATCTTTCATGTTCCGGGTGTTAGTCTTAGCAGTGCATGATGGTGGCACAAGTTATGGTTGCTTAACTTACCATAACAAATTTCAGAGGTTTTGCATTTTTACTTGTAACCATAACGTCTCTTTAATGATGTTTTTTCATTTTTATTGAAAAAACTAAATATATATATATATTTATTATATTATATCATCAGTGATGTCATCAATGACATTTGTGATGTCATCTTTGATGTCCTGGGTGTTAGTGTTAGCAGTGCACGGTGGGGCGAGTTATGGTTGCTTATCTTACCATAACTGCCGAATTTCAGGGGTTTGTCGGTTTTACTTTGAACCATAACGTCCCTTTAACTAAGTTTTTTCACTGAATTTCATAGGTTTTTAGTAGCACAACTTAACCATAACGTCCCTTTAACAAAGTTTTTTCACTGAATTTCATAGGTTTTTAGTAGCACAACTTACCCATAATATCCCTGACTTCATATACATGTAACATAGAACATACTAACCCCCTCGTAGTGATTTTCATGTCCACGGACTACTGCCATGTCCGCGGACATATCGAAAATCTGAGAGTGGTGAATGTAAATTTAAATAGTGTGCCCCATTTCCCCTTTGAAGTTGGCTCTGAAAAGAGATGTTTTTTTTGCTTTTTTTTACAGATGCTAGACAGACACCTGTAATTTTGTATTTTGTTCTTGTTTTTTTTCTTACTTTACTCCTAAAATCTTCACATAACCTTCTCCAAAGCAACCCTTACATTCCAAAATAGAAAAGCATTTCCCGTAAAAGATAAAGAGATGCCATCTTCTTTAAAATGAACAGCATTACTGGCATCAATATTCTCATTATTACAAAAGAACATACCAGCTCCAAGCATGAAGGCACACATGCCTCGGTTGATGACACACCTAGCAATGTTTTGCTGAGGACAAAAAACTGAACTATTGTCCCATATTGCCCTAGGTAGTAATCCAGAAAAAATTACTTTCGCATTTGGAAGGATCTTCATTACGGCTTGAACCAAGCGTTCCAAATCAGCCAACAAAGTAGGGGCACTGACGTTGCCCAAATGGAAAGCACCATAGTGCAAAACTAACACATGCGGACTGTTCATCGTGGCCATATCCTCACAAACTTGTACAATTCCCTGTACATTGCAATCAGGCACAGTGCTCCACACCACCTCCACTCCTTTCACATCAAAGTTCTTTGCAACATGCCTGAATTGAGCGTACTGTTGTAAAGCATGCACAAACATATCTCCAAGCACCAACACCCTGACTTTCTCTACTTGTGCCATCTTCACCACACACAGTCTCTTTCAACACAAATCCACAACCTCGACATCTGATTGGCTGATCCGTACAGTCTTCTTTCCATGTTGGATTTCCTGGAAAAACCCGGATGTAGCACGCCCTGTCCACGAACAGCCGCGGTGTCCGCGGACGGCGTCCACTTTACTCTCTGTGCCATCCCCTCATTGCATACAGCTAAGCAATCACACAATACGAATAACGTCCTCAGAACACCCCCATTTTGTGAATTTTTGAACATTTCAGGACAATTATCATTTCATTATTCAACATATTAACATTACAAATATTATACTTTCATCTTGTACTCTGCACACAATGCTATGTTTCTCCATTAGTAGCTCAGTATACTAAATAAAATCCCATAATACAATGCTATTTATATCAATGCATCGTTCAAAGCACTAATAACGGTATGATATTTATTGGAATATCGTTGACACTTTTTTCGCAACATTATAATAAAAATCCCTAGTACACAAATTCCATGAAAAGTACATACACATGTGATGTCATCAGTGATTTCATCAATGACATTTGCGATGTCATCTTTGATGTCCTGGATGTTAGTCTTAGCAGTGCACGGTGGTGGCGCGAGTTATTTTTCATAGCTTACCATAAATTGCGATTTTCAGGGGTCTTTCGGCTGTACTTAGAACCATAATGTCCCTTAAACAAACTTTTTTTAATATCACGCAAACAATATACAAACATGGAGTGCAAAAACCAACTTCTCACAGATGGCTTTACACAGAATGTTGCAAAGTAAGAATTTATGCTTGTTCACAGTGAAGGTCAGCTGCTTCCATTTTTTTCTCGGGCCCCGGAGAGGCTCACGAACCGGACTATAAGGTTGTATTGTGTTTTGACCTTGACAGACAGAGATTGTGATGAAAGACTTCTCTTGAAGGAGTGTTGCTAAAACGTAAGAGAAGATAAGCATGAAATTTCTGAAACGAAACCACTTTTATATATTATATCACTATGCGAAAGATCGTTCGCACACGCAGAGTCGTATTTTGGGACTGCACTACTCGTAGATGATGGAAATTGCAATTGTACTGTAAGTAACCCTTTAGATTATTTTATACCAAATATAATTACAATAGCGTAGCATTAAAGACCGCTCAAATTGAACTTGTTCGTTCAAAGTGGCATAATGTTTTCTACCGCGCACCATCACCGCCAAATTGATCCCCTGTCGTTTAGAGGGCTCTGAAAAAGGCAGATGACACAGGGTGGGTTAATAGAAATAATTTAACCAGTCTATAGGCGGTCAAGTGCTCTACTCGCTGTGCCACTTCACTGTAGCCTGTCAAGTGGCACAGCGAGTACAACGCTCGCTTTGACATCCATGCACAGCTTGCTAACGCAAGTTCGAATCCCGGCAAGGCCAAACTCAGCCTTTCATCCTTCCGTGGTCGATAAATGAGCACCACACACCGTGGTTAATAATAAGCACCGCTTAGATACCTCACGGTTCTTAGCGCTATATGAATGGGAAAATATTATTATTTTATTATTAACATACTCCATTGCACTATCTTCGATAGCAAATAGTTTCACGCCCTAATAAATAAAATGATGATTTTTAATGAAGATCGGCTGGTGAGACTAATTTTTGTTTTTTAAAACAGGTATGTCGCCCCATTTTGCCTATGTCACGATTTACAGACTCCAGCGGGTGGGGTCTTCAACTGCCAGGTGAAGATCCAAATATGCAACTTCATGAACCTCACCATTTTATGGGACAATCGCCAAGGACCAATATGCCCTTACGCAGTACTAGCGGCTACAAACAACATACCAACCAATAGGGTGGTCTAATGGCTCGTTGTTGGAGCAACCTTCCGATTATCAGAGCGACCATTTACTGCTTTTATCATAAACCAACAGCCTATCTACCGCAAAGGAACAACGTGTGGCTCAAAATAAACTTTTGCTGATCGGCAGCAGAGACAATAGCAAATCGCTGAATATTCACTAAACATTTCATGTGAAATAAATGCACTTTACCAAATGTACAATCCTGCTGTTTACTTTTAAACCACAGTTTCATATTCCGAATTGTGGCGCACTGAGTTGTAAGCTGATCTAACACCCTCTGCACCGCAAAGGAACATTGCGTGCCTCAACATGAACTTTTGCGGATCGACAACAAAGACAAATGCAAATTGCTGAATATTCTCTAAACATTTGATGTCAAATAAATGTACTTTACAAAATTTACAATCTTGCTGTTTGCTTTTAAATCACTGTTTCATATTACGAATTGTGGCGCGCTGTGTTGTGACATAATATGTGTTGTCTTCCGGGTTCTGTGTAAAGTCACTTAGGACTGGAGAGGACTGGGCGCGTTTGATGACGCACCCTGTAACGTCATGGAGAGAGGCGGAGAATATGAATGCATTGATAATATCAGGCTTAGGGGCGGGAGATATGATTTAGTGTCGCAAAATCAAGTCAGCCAGGTCAATAGCGCCAGTCATAGGCTTATCACATAATGTCGGCGCACACCAGCTGGATTTATCGTTTCTTTAGTGGACAAAAAGTCGGTTGACGCCCATAGGAAATTGTACTATTAGCGGACAAAAGGAGTGGTCTTAAAACACTTTCACCCTGACAACGAACAATACAAACATCGTTCTCAGAACACCCCCATTTTGTGTAATTGCAACCATTTCAGGACACCGCGAGTGTTCTTAGAACACATTCAACTAGTCAGATTACAATACGGACAGCGTCCTGAGGACACCCCCAGTTTGTGTATTTATGAACAATTAAGTACACCGCAAGTGTTGATAGCTCATTTTTACCTTCCTTACGAACAAAAATTACACATACTCCGTCCTCTAAACACCCCACCATTTAGTTTATTTACAAAATGTCAGAACAGCCGTGTTCTTAGCGGACAAATCGAACACAACAAAAACGTCTAGTACATAAAAAAACAAAACATTGAACCTATACCATAATCCCCCACCCTCCCCAAACACCCTTACACACCAACACACGGCACTAAATACAATTTTTTATCCACGTTTCACCGCGATGTCCGCGTTCATCTGTGAATGCCAGATGGTGGGTGTCACAGAAAATCTGACGCGCTCCACACCCCTCGCCGTCCAATCAGCGAACACGTTGCATGTCCGCGGACATGACGCAAGGCCATGGGCCAATCGGGGTGCTGTCCGCGGAGCGAACAGGGAAGTCTGTCCGCGAAGCTGACATAGATATCACTAATTATTTTGCCTTACGTTTTGTTTATTTTATAAAAAACTACTGGACGGATTTACACCAAATTTGCAAAAGCACGCTTTCGGGACCAAGCCCCCACTCCTGCCGCAAATTTGGTGTAAATCCATCCAGCGGTTTGGCCTGTGGCCGTGCGCAAAGTTTTTTCCCATTATGTCTATAGGAAAAAACACAAGTTTTGGGACTCCCCCTATAACTTTTCCCCCCCTGGTCGAATCCTCACCAAACTTTGCAGACAAATTCAGAGTGGGCCATATACTCTTTTTGCAAAGTTTGGTGAGGATTCGTCCAGAGGGAGCGAAGTTATAAGCCACCCAAAAAATGCTCTTCCTATGGAAACACCAACTTAACCATAACTACATGGACGCTAGCGCGTCCATGTAATACGAGCTGTTTGAATTTCAGTTTAAGAGTTTGAAACCATTTTGACCATCAGCTCCAAATGGTTTGAATATTGCGAGCCAATGTAAAGTACCATTGTTTAGGAAGGGTTGCAATTTATTTTTTAATATACCAAACAATAATAAAATGTCCCCATTCATGGATTATATTGAGTTAAATAGAATTGTAATAAGGGATCATTTTGTGGTACCTTTGATTGCTGATATTTAGATGTCTTTGGTGCTTTAGGTTTTACTAAAGTAGGCTTGGTTATCACATAATGCGGAAAACGTTGTGGGATGAGTCTCTTTTTTGACACCCTTTGATCACAAGAAATATCATTTAAAGATATATGGAGTTGGTGAAATGTACATTTGGCTGGTGTAATTTGGTAAATATATAATTGTTCACTTGCCAAAGTTTCACAATTATTTTGCCTCTGACAAAATCTCTGGAAGCAAATCCCACTAAGATAGTCAATAGTTTTCAGTGAGTTTGCTGAGGAACTCTCCAGCTGGAGTTCATTAAGTTATTTGTTCATCAGAAAAATTTGCTAAAAACTCAAATAGTGTTTACTTACTTTACTATGATGAGAAATTCTCCAGAAAAAGGTCATATGCTGAATTATCAGCTTCACGAGTTTAAAAACATGCTATTTTATTGTCTACTTCCAAAGTCGCCAGCAAAGGTTTATCTCCAGGATTTTATTTTCTGGTTAAGTCAGTTGAAAACTCACTTTGATGCTTATTTTGCAGAGAAAATCTCAAACATCAGTGTTTTTACTGAATTCATTTGCAACACATCTGCAGGTTTTAAACTGCTATGGATATTTTTGATAACTGTGATTGACCCAAATGTACTAATGACATGTTTTTAAATGTCTTAAAATGTTGCTGATTTTATGAAATTGTGGAAATTTAGTGAACCATTTCACACAACTGGCACAAGTAAAATTGACCAATATTGCACACCCTTACTAGTGACATAATGGCACATCTGTTGTTCAAAGATTCGTGGGTGTCATTTATTTTCTGATCTTTCCAATATGTTCATTATTGTCCATTTAGATAACCTTTTTATTGTGTGCTCTTTCTTATCCAGGGACATGTGTGTGAAGATCACAGAAAAAAGCCAGAGATCAGTTTGAGAAGTAAAGTGTTACGTTTTGTGTTTTCTGCATTTTTCAACCGGGTTGCCTGTGCAGCAAGAGAAGATGGCAATTCCTTTGCAATAGCTACCCCCTGGGTCTGATAGGAAGTGCAATATATTTTGAAGGTTTTGAATATATGTATAGACAGCTCATTCATAATTGCCCCCATATGTGTGCATTATGCAACTCAGGTATATCATTTGTTTGGCATATATGAGATGTACCCTTTTCAGAGGTGGTGCCATTGTAGAATAAAGCTCCTACTTAAGATTCACATCCACATCCAACAGACTTTCAATGCAGTTGAAGAGAGCGTGCATACATCTGGATCAATGGAAGGGTTGCTATGATAGACATGGAATCGTGATTCTTTATTTCAATTTATTTTATTTTATTGTGTTTCTATAATGTGCCAGCCATGGACAAGGTGGTTCCATAGCACCCCGAGCAAATGGAGAGATGGAGGGGATCCAATGTTACACAGATTAAATGAACATTCAGACTGGTAAACTGAAGAGGGATCAGCCAGTACACGTGTCAACGGTACATCACCCATGCTTAGAACATGAGCAGGGATTAGTAGCACAGTACAAGTACAAGTTGCAGTGCATAGGATAAGTAAGAGCTAAATACATAGCAGATTGTGACAGTACAAAAAAGATGAGGCAAGACAAGCATTCGAATGACATAACTGAATCCAAAGGGGAAACAGTGGCAGGGTAATTTCGACTGACATGAGGACTGATTACTGTAAGCTGAGCAGATAAGTATTGGATTTCCTAATGGGAAAGTTTGTGTCTACTTCTTTGGTGACCAAAGGCATGCTGTTCCAAAGGCAAGCTACAGCTGCTCAAAGGCTTCTAACCAAAAGGGAGGTGTTTTGGAGCATGAGGATCTCAGGTACCTTGCAGGAAGGTATTTACTTACCCGTTCTACCTTTGGTAAAGTGGGTTTGTGTTCCAGTGGGCTCTGTAAATACCAAAGAGGATTTTGAAGTATATGCATGCTCTGACAGGGAATCAATGCAGGTAGAAGAGGGCAGGTGTGATCTGATCCCTAGGTTTGAGGCTCAAAATGAGCCTTGCTGCTTTATTCTGGATCTGTTGTAGTTGTTGTCCAAGGTTATTAGCGAGCTCAAAATGACACTATTACAGTACCCAAGGCGTGAGAGAACCACTGATGTGGTGATCTGAACGTTTTGTCTCAGATAGAAGAGTGGGAAGATGTGCTTCCACTCGTGCAGTTAGAAGGATATTTCTTTATGAATTTTTAAATGTGTTTCCTGAAGGATAAAAGAATGTCAAACATTACACCAATGTTTATGGCTGAGGCAACACAGCATTCATGCAAAGATTATTAATCACCCAAATCTGAACCTGGAGCAAGCATTCGGTGATGCAATGGGATGCAGGTGCATTTTCCTGCAGAATGAAGGTGATCCGAGTGTCATCAACATAAGTTTGAAATAATTGCCAATATATGGGTTGATGCGATCAACTAAAGGTCTCGAATAGGCACCAAGGATCCTTGGGTAAAGGCTGGGACCTTGGGGTAACCCACAATGTTCGATGTTGGACTTCAAGAGGAAAGGGCTCTACTTATGCTGAATATTCTTGTCGGACAAAATCAGAGATCAGGTGGAAGGCAGAACCTGGGGTGTCAAAGGGGTGTAGGACAATTGAATGGTTGACAGTATTGAATGTCAAAGAGAGGCCCATGGGAATTAGGATAGTAGGCAATAGGCATCTAGTTATGACAAGATCTCATCCCTCATGAAAAGAAGTGCAATACTTCTGGCTATTCTGAAGCCAGATTGGTGATTGTACACTACACCTTGAGCCTCAGAGAATTCTGTATTTGGCTACTGGCCACCTGTTCCAGAATGTAGACAATGAAAGGAGTCATTTTGATTGGATGGTAATTAAAAAGCATACTGGGATCAGTTTTGGCATTCTTTAAGAAAGGCAATACATGGGTTTTCTACTGCATTTGTGAGATGATTTTGGTTTCCAAGGAGCTGTTCACCAAGGTAGTAAGGGCTGGAGTTTGAGTAAGAACATGGCCCTTGCTGGTCTTGGCAGGGCAGGATTTCCCTGCTCAGCGGATGCTGTCATGCTCCTTACACGTGATACACAGTTTGATTTATTCGAGAGAAAGTCATGATGAATGCATTTGTTTTTAAATCAGAAATGTGAGGAAATGAGAATCTAGGAAGGCTAGCGTTTGCCCCAACCTTATCTTGGAAGAAGGAGAAGAGGGAGTCAGTGAAAGCTTTAGAGGGTTCTAGTGAGAATGAACAAAGAGTAGAGCTCTAAGTTATTTGTATATCCAGATAGGCTCTGCAGAGTATTGGTGGCTTCTGCAATTTGGGCATGAGGAAGATTTTTTTCTTCTGTAGGATGGTTCCATTACAGACCTCCTGAAGTCACTGACAAGCCTTTTTGCCCTGAGGGTCTTTGGTTTTCCACGAGCATTGTCCAGGATTTCGGCTTCCTTTTTGCAATGCAGCAATCTGAATATGTATTTATATTGATAATCCCAGGGCTCTGATGAAGCAGAACACTGTTGTGCTGCCACATTACATCAAGTGAAGCTTCCATGGTGTGCAGAGCCTAATTGGCACTTCAGGACATCAGGATCAGATTTGTCTCCAAGACTGTCCACGGTCGTGCAATGTTTCTGGTAGCAAGATTCAGCTTTTTGCTGAGGGCTTCCATATTAATATGGGGGCCTCTGGAAGTGGCACTAAAGGGAGATGGTTACAAAGACAGCCTGATTGGAAATGTACTTTTCCTCAGGAACCTCTTATCAAGAATCCAGTTATTTTCATGTTTCTTCAAACAGAAGAGCCATATTTCGACCGGATAGTCATATTTTTAATGGAGTTGATGGGGAAGGTCGTATTCTGATGCTGGACTCCTGGCTTTAAGGTTCACCGATAGCCAACTTTCCAGTTGTGTTTGCCGGAAACCATTATTCACTGTCAATGTTCAAAGTCACAATTCTTAGCCCATTGACTTCACGGGTATTTTCTAGACTGTGTCAAACTGCTATAAAAGGCTGAAAACTCATCTGAATGACAGAGCACAGATGTATTCAATAAATAGCTATCAACTATATGACTGCTTTTCACCAAAGTGTTCCAAGTGACGACTTATAGACAATGAGAGCAAATGTTCAGTTATGTCTGAATTCTCTCGGGAACTCTGGTCTGGAATACACCCTGTTGATGATGCTATCCATCAATATAGCCCCTTGCATCCTTTTTCCACCACCTGCACTGTCCGAGCCAGCATTGCAGGGCGTGTAGAGTGCACTCATGTACACAACAAAAACTGTATTACTATCCCTCTCCCCCATCTCCGCAGCCACCCAAAGAAATGAAAAACAAAACTGGCAGAGAATGTGCTATATTCCTCTACTGTGATGTCATATCTGTTGAATATGAATGCCGTAATCCTCTGTTCAGAGTATTCCGTAAGGGAAATAGTTGCTAATGAATTCCAGCGGAAGCCATACGCAGCAAAAATAACACATTAAATTCATATTCTGCTTTATGCCAGAGCCAGCGCTGATCTGATTCCAAGACGAGCACGTTGCACCTGAGCTATCCTGCAAGCATGCAGCCTGTACTACTGTGGCCATGGCTTGACTTGCTCGCTGGGATTTACCAACGTCTCATGTGTGCACGCAAACACGGTTTCTGTTTATCTGCGCTGCTCTTGATTACGGACCGCTCCAGCACACTGCACCTGTTCCGGGCCCAGCATGACAACTCGTTAGTAAATAAACAAAGCCATGAATAAATAAAAGAGTTAAAACTGCAGACATTTTAGGGTAGCGAACACTGCGCGGCACGATTGAAAGGCTCCCTCTCACAGGGCTCCACCGCAATGGCAGTCTGGGGGTTCCCTGGTGACATTGCCCGGATCTCAGAGCATGCTGCATATTTAAAACACACAATATCCCTTAGATCGAAAAAGAGACAAGTGTCCAACAGCAACACGCAGCTCATCTGGCAGGCAGTGTTTCTGAGCAGAGTAGAGCACTTTGTGTCTACGTTTTTCCTCCCAAGAGGGGGGATATATATCCACTTCAGAATGCTTTTAAAATGCTGGCACCAAGTCAAAAGCAGCCCAACCACTAATGGAGACGGAGGCAGCACATACACACAAATGCTTCAGACAAGGCAACATCCACAGACACAGCTAGAAATCCTCATTGTTTCCTTTTTGTAGTTTAGTTTTATGTGAAGCGCAAGCACCTTTATCTTATTTTCTCCAAATGTATCTATACTCCATTACTCTTTCTATGCGGCCTACATTTGAATTGTAGGTACCATTCACAAACAAGGCAGCATGTCTATAAACAAAAAAAAACAAAAAAAAAACAAAAAAAAAACATGCCTGCGTTCTGAAATAAAAGAACTGGGAGATTGTGAAATGAACGGAACACGGACGGCTGTGCAAAGGCAATTTGCTGTGAAACTGCACCTAAAGGTACCGGGGGCACAGTAACATGTACAGCCCGTTCATTAAATTATCCCAGAATAATGTTTTCTGCAATAAAGTTGGCTGGCGGGTAACAGGCACAGATGGGAAATGTAATTGTGGAAAAAGATTTAAAAATACATTTCTGTTAAAGGAGGCTCTGCCGTGGATGTAAGGCCATGGGCCTCATTACAGTTTTGCCGGTCTGGACAAATTGCTGGTAAAATTGCGAATAATTCCGGTGCTGCCAATTTTTATGGACCGACAAAACACACATTTTCCGGTGAGGGCACTGACTTGCCTCCAGGCCTGAGCTGCTGAGAAATCAGGCCCCCACCGGCAAAGAAATGCCACAATTACCTCCAGGAAGACATAAGGGGATTTAACAGTGTTTCTGCCGCCTGCTATATCCCGCTAATACAGGTGTATCAGGCAGTGGAAACAGTAGGGGCATTTGCCAATATCCTGCCAGAATTACCGGTGGGATGCCAGCAAACATGTAATGAGCCCCCATGTCTCACATTTCGTGACTCGCATCCTTAACTGTGTGTATTTTACCTTTATCCTTGAGTGCACTCCAGGTTTGTAGAAGTGTGAGAGCTGAGTAGGCGCTTTAGCCTGTACTCATCCTTGTACTCCTTCAGGGCAGAAGTCAATATGCCACCTGTACACATCATGAATCCTGCCTAAATAAAACGTATGCCAGCATTGTTACGTTATTATATATTTTTGGGGTTTATGCTGCACACCACATTGCTTCTTTGCTTTCTGGAAGATCAGAAATGAGAGGGTGACTGGGTTTGGTTAGTCGGACGAGAGTGAAAATGCAAGATAGCTTTGTTTTTTGCATTGTTTTGTGCAGACCGGAAATACCCTACACTTTGCATGTGTGTCTGTTTCTATATGTTCTGTGTTGAAAGCATAGACACATTTGTTCACAAGGGGTAGCTTCATGTGTCCATGGGGCAAGGATGCATTAGCTAGGGCAATGGAATGTAATCTAGTTGTAAAGGTGTAGCATGTTGATGTTTTATGTCTCTTAGAGGGCTTAGTTACTATGTGCATTGTCTGGTGTAACATAGAATTTGATCATGTGACTATCGGGAGGAGACACTGGAGACCTTGATGGGCAGGTTGGCGAGGGGTGTGGGCAATATTACAGTCATATATAGCCACTCATAACATGGCACTATAAATCATAGCAAAGCATGAAAAGGCCTAGCAAAGCACAATAAGTGGTTCTCCTCTCCACGCCTCTACCACTGTCCTCTGCAGATTGCTCCCATTTCACATTATCACTTTGTCATTGTAAGACCCTCTCTCCGTATCTCTTGCTCACTCTATCTATCTATCTATCTATCTATCTATCTATCTATCTATCTATCTATCTATCTATCTATCTATCTATCTATCTATCTATCTATCTATCTATCTATCTATCTATCTCTTAATATCCATACCTCAATCTCTCAAATAGATACAATATACACCATGTTATTTAAGGATCTGGGAATTGGCAGATGAGAGGTGAGATCTGCTTGGAGACTGCAATAATTACAATTTGTGAATCGATAAAGGTTATGGAGACATAAACGTTTGGCACAGCGAAAGGGCTGCCTGAGAAATTCATTTCACTCATTTCACCTTTTTTCAGAAAGTTGATTGGAATGCTAAAAGTTGTCTCAAAACTCGCCTTATGCCACAATGGGCCTGATGGGACTTTTGGCCATCAGAACAATGAATGTTGTGCAACAGATGTAGTTTGCCAGATGTTTTTTAGGTGATCAGGGCATGGGGCCAAAATGCCAAGTATTTCTTCTAGAAGTCCACATGACTCAAACCACTCTTACACAATGCACACAGCCACAAGTCAAAAATAAATTCCCCTCACCCCCAATTCAGGTACTGCTGAAGCAGCTCCAATGTAGAGAGTGGATCCCTCAGAATCTGCCATGAAGCATGGTGTAGTATCCCTTGGCCTGATGGGGTGCCATGCTGTAGGAAGGGGAAGAGAAGCATGATGGAAGTGAAAGAAAAGGTGTATCGGGTGGAATGGTCTATTCAACAATACTGAAAATGAAACCTGATGAAAAAATTCATCAGGTAACCTTCTTAGCATCCTTTCACACGTGAACAAAGCTATATCTGCAACTGTTGCATACAATATTACAGCTATTTTCTGCTGTTGAGCTGAATAGTTATTGTGCAGTCATTAGCATCATTGACTGATCTCTTAAATATATGTCCAATGGACTGGCCGCCAGGGGGCGCACGGATGTGGATCCTCTCCATGTGAGCTCCGATCCACGGACCTCAAAAGTTCCCTGAGCCCCCACTTTTGACCCCCCCACCCGTGCAACAATGACGGCCTGAGCTGTACGAACCTGGCCCCCACCTATCGGGTGGAAACCCGGAGAAGATCAGACCAGTCTACCCCCAGAAAAGTATCCCGACCCATGCCCCCCCCAGGCCCCCAGAACAGCACCTCGACCGAGGTCCGCGGCCAGCGAAAGCCTGTGACTGCTGGTCCCGCCTACTATCCCCCCGCAGAGTCATCATACCGCGCTGTGGTTCCCCCCGCTGACAGCTGCCCCCCCGTATCCCACGGCCCCCGCGGAATGAGAGGACCCGGAGTGCGAGGCGTGGTCCGCTCTCTCCGCGCCGGGACATATACGCGGCGGCAGCTTCAGACGCGGCAATGAGCAGATAACACCAATGAAGCGGGTGAGTGCCCTTCTCCCTCCCGTAACACACAGGGCTCTCCTGCAAACCCTGTGCTCAGTAGTTCGGAGGTGCTCTTGACCCCGAATTCAGGCCCGAGCAGCACTAATCCGCCCGCGAGGGTGGGTCTCTTTTCCTAGCCAGTAGACAACGCGGATTGTGCGGGCCTGGCGCCCATCGATCTGCCGCGCACCCCCGCGCTACCTGGCCCTTGCCTTCCTCCTCCACCAAGAGGCCCCCGTGGAACCCCGCTGTCACAGCCCCGCGGTCTACGGGGTGGGAACGGCATCAAACGGCTGCATATGCGGATCTCCACCGCAAATGTACATTGCGGCACCCCAGGCCCACCCCTCTGCATCTGTTAGGTGGGGCACAAACTTCACCCCCTGACCAAGTGCCTCATATCTGGCGTCCCTGGGCACATTACCCACACTGGGGGCACCACACATACCACTCTGGTTTAACCCTCCTAGCAAGACTCCAGCAACCGAGGCAGACAACTCGCCCCCGCATCGAAGCCAGCACAGAGGGTTGGGCCCCCACCGATGGGGCATGTACCCTCCTCTGTAGGCTCCCCCTGAGCCTCTGCTAGGGCCCAAGCCCTCCACCCCTGAGCCCGCTTTCACGCACCTCTACCAAGGTCAACACATCTACCTGCAATAGCATTGGAACGCCCCGGACACTGCAGCAGAACCAAGGACTGGAGTCGACGCAAATAGAGGGTGCCGTAAACGGAGGGTAAGGCCCCTGATCCCAGGGCGTGTGCCTCCTTCTAACACAATGCCCCTGATCCTTGGGGCACCATGGACACTGCTCCTTAACTCACTTCGGGACTAGTTTAAAGCACTGGTACGGAGGGTAGGGCCCCCACTCCAGGGGTGTGTGCCTCTTCGCACCCACACATCGCATGAGCACCCGAAGCAAGCTTGCTAGATACGCCTACACCCCACTGCATTACGATCCAGTCATTAAGTCCAAAATGTCGATGGAGCCCTCAGAGATGGGAGCGGCAGCCACCAAGGGAGACATAGCCGCCCTCCTGAGTGAAATCAGAAATATGGGGGCTAATTGAGGTGGCAAAATTGACAAGATGACCCAGAGGGTGGATAATATCGAGGAGAGATTAGAGGGCATCGAGAATAATCAAGCCTCGATAGACACACTAGAAACCCAATTGGACCTCAGAATACGCACTATAGAGAAAAGGGAGGAAGACATCCGTTTGAAGATTGATGATTTAGAAAATAGAGAAAGGCGTAACAACCTGCGATTTTTCGGAATCCCAGAACGAGAGGGCGAAACTGAAGAGAGCCTCAAGCAAACTATATATGACATCATCATGATCCTAGTCGCAGATGAAAACATTGACGAACCCACAATAGAAAGGATACATAGGGCTGGGGGTCCACCAGGAGGTGCAAGATCTGTCCTGGCCAGATTTCATAGAAACCAAGATAGAGAAAGGGTTCTCGCGAGGGCCAGGTCAGCTGACACCCTCACTCTCGGGGGAGCCCAAATAACCATCTTCCAGGACCTATTCTCACTCACCCTGGCCCAGCGACATCTCTGCAGCCCCCTAACAAAATGGCTCAAGGATCAAGGCACAAGATACAGATGGGGATACCCCTTCTCCCTCACGTATGAGCACAGAAGCAGGAAGATAATTCTCCGCTCTGAAGACGAAATATGAGATTGCATTGAGGATCTCCTTGGCACTGCCCCACGAGAAGGATCACAAAGTGAACCAACACAGGACAGAGAAAGATGGGGGCCCCAGGGCCCAAAAAGGAAAAAAGTCAGAGGAGCCAGGAAATACAGACGACCCAACTATACCACAGACAGTAATAAATGAGGTGGTACACACAGATTTATCATCTGGAGATCTCCACCCTGGACTTACAGTCTCGAGACTCCGTAGCTAGCGGAAGTACGGCACAACACATCCACCAGACCTGACCCATGACGAGCTGTCCAGAGAGGAATAACGTATGACCGGCAGGCGAACAGTGAATCTGGAAACCGCATGTATCGTTACAATTTCCATTTCATAATAACAGTTGTTGTTGCTTGTTAAGTTGTAATTTAAGTTGATTCTCAAGAATTGGGGGGAAGGGTGCTCAAAATGTTAATATGATGATACATGTGAAAGGGGTCGCATGGCTACGACCCTCACGGGCGGTCCGACTGTAGACCAGCTGCGCGCACCTGGTCCAACTCGGACGCCATCAAACCAAGACTCAGTTCCTCATGAGGAAAATGGTGGGCAAAAATGTAGAACTGAGAACAATGGGTATTACACTTAATACCCAAAAAGGGGGGGAGGGAGGTGGGGTATACAAAATCCCGAGGCCTTGCATGCCTCGAAACACTCATTTGAATGCTTCCATGGCAGCGACTCTCCACGAAAGACGATGTGACGTGTTCAGCGAATCCACAGAACTCACTACTGATCAACGGTCATGACAAATCAGGTGACAGGCATGGCAATCTTAAAATTGGCATGCTCAATGTCAAGGGACTCAATTCCCCCACCAAAAGGTCGCTAGTATCCCGAGAATTTAAGAGAGCAAATCTGGATGCACTCTTCTTACAAGAAACTCGATATAGCAAAGGCAAAGAACGGAAGGTGCTGTACGCCAGACTCAGCGCGTAATACTGGGGCTCTCGCCCCCTAAAGAAAGCTGGAGTTGGCATTCTGGTCAACAAATCAATCCGATTTGATCTCCTGAGGTCCTGGTCAGACGTGAGCGGCAGGGCACTTGTATTGATTGGCAAGATACGGGACACCATCATTACACTCACATCCGTTTATGCACCCAACACTGGACAGTCCCGGTTCCTCCAACAAACAATCCCCAAGGTAATGAATGAGGCGGAAGGGGAAGTGATCCTAGGAGGCAATCTCAATACATGGATGGACCCAGACATAGACAGGCAATCAGGCAATCCGTCCACACCCCTCCCATCGAGCGCTGGACACGCATGGATTGCAGACATGATGGACACCTACAATCTTACAGATGCATGGAGACACATAAATCCGAACCGAACAGGCTTCACCTTCTACTCTACTCCACATGCCACATACTCCAGAATTGACTATGTATACTTAACCCCGGCACTCACTGCAGCAACGACAGAATCTAACATATCACCTATTACGTGGTCGGATCATGATATGGTCATGGTCACCCTCGACCAGATGGCTCTACCCGGGAAGAGCTCCAAATGGCGATGCAATGAGACACTCTTCAAGGATCTAATCTTCCGGGAACAATTAGAACAAGACATCACCCACTATTTTGAGCAAAACAATACAGGTGACGTCTCTACGAACATTGTCTGGGAAGCAGGTAAGGCCACTTGGAGGGGCGTTCTCATCAGGGAGGGAGCGGTGAAGAAAAGAGAGCGCCAACTCATAGAAAGTAGACTTCGAAATGAAATCACCCAACTTTACCTCATGGCCCAATCTCCGGGTCCCGACAGATTACACAGGATCAAACAAGCCAACGTCAAAAGGGAAGAATTACGGCAACTTGAAACAGGGAACATTGTGCACAAACTCCAATACTTAAAACAAAAACACTATGAACATGGGAATAAGGCGGGGGCTCTACCTGCCGTGAGACTCCGCGGCCAACGATGAGAGCGATGGGTGGCTACGGTCCATGATGAAGAAACACCCCACGGTCATAGCCCCCCCAATGTCCCTGAAGCCTTCGCCAACTTTTACGAGAAATTGTACACCTCGCAGGCCGCACCGCACGCAGAGACGATTACAAACTATTTGTCTCAAGTATCCATGCCGACCCTCCCGCTGGAAGTAACACAAACCATGGACGCCCCTATCACAGCAGAGGAAATCGAAGATGCTATCAAAAGACTTCCAGCTGGGAAGGCTCCCGGGAACGACGGATACACGGCAGGCTTCTACAAGACCTTCCAGAATGCCCTACTCCCTTTCATGGTTGACCTCTTCAACAACATGCTCCAATCAATCCTTCTCAGAGGCGCTAATAACAGTCATCCCCAAAGAGGTAAAGGACCCTCAGCGGTGTGCCTCCTACCGCCCAATATCCCTCCTGAACATTGACCTCAAAATCTACACAAGAATTCTCACTGCACGTCTAGAGTCACACATGCCTGCAATAATCCATAACGACCAAGTAGGCTTCATCCTAGGCAGGCAGGGCGCAGAATCCACCCGCAAGACCCTCCACCTAAAACATGAGTCCAGAACATCACCGAACATGCCAGCACTGTTTTCGATTGATGCCGAGAAGGCGTTTGATAGAGTTGAATGGCACTTCCTGGAGGCTACATTGAAGCAAATAGGCCTGGGCCCCACCCTTCGACGAGCAATCAAAGTTGTTTACACGACCCCAAAAGCCTCCGTAATGGTGAACTCCCAGTTCTCCCGCTGGTTCACGCTCAGTAGAGGAACGAGACAAGGCTGGCCCCTTTCGGCAATACTCTTTGCACTGTCCCTAGAACCAATTGCCCAAGCCCTCCGAGCGGACAGCGCCGTGGAAGGAATGCGAGTAAATGATGGAGGATATAAACTGGCCCTGTATGCAGACGACCTCCTGCTCCATGTATTGAACCCACTGTCATCAATCCCACGGGCGATACGCCTCATAGAGGAATACGGGACACTCTCTGGTTTCAAAATCAACAAGACAAAATCTATCCTCTTCCCACTCCACAAACCTTGCCCAGAACAGCAGGCAGAGCTTCAACGCCTTAACCTCACTATTGGGGGCCCCACACTGAGATACCTAGGAATCAACATAACAAGAGACCTAGCACAGCTCTACGAGGCAAATTTCCCGCAACTCATACACGCCCTCAAAGCTGATTTTTCAAAATGGAAATCTCTCACATTCTCCTGGATGGGGCGCCTAAACGCGATCAAGATGGTGAGCCTTCCACGCTTCCTATATCCCTTACAGGCCTTGCCCATAACAAACCCGGAACAATTTTTTAAACAGGTCAAGAAGGTCATGTTGGAATTCCTATGGGAGGGAAAGAAACCCTGAATACCATACGATATCCTGATACTCCCAAAAGAACTAGGAGGAGTAGGCCTCCCGGACATAGAACGATATTACCAGGAAACCCAACTGAGAATCCTGATCCCACACCTGCGCGATAGAAAAGACCTCCAATGGGTCCAGCTAGATAACAATAATTTGGTCCACGTAACCCTCGCAGAGTGGCTATGGGTCCCCAGATTGAAGCTTACGAGACGCTTACACGACCACCCAATACTGGGTACTATGTGGAATATCTGGAGGAAAGGGAAAGGGATGACTGGAGTCACGGCGTGGCCTTCCCCCCTAAGCCATCTCTGGTCCCCCGGGATCCGAGAAGAAATCCCCGAACACGCCAGATATCAAACCTGGTTCAATGCCGGACTGGAGAGAGTTGGCCAACTGTGGAGAAAAGGGAAATTCATCTCAATCTCAGAACTAGAAGAAGCCCTTCAAATTCACACGATTCCGATCTTCCTGTACCTACGATTGAAAGGGGTGCTATCGAGAGGAGAATGGAAGGCCACCACGCATAGAGAGCTTACATCCTCGAGACAATTTTGGATACAACCAACACAACCAAAGGCCTAATATCCCACATGTACAAGGCCTTAATCACTAAAGACCAAACTCCGAGCCTCCGCCTCAAAGAAAAATGGGAAAGAGACTTGAACAGAGACTTTGACCAAAAAGCCTGGAACAAGATCTGCGAAACGCCAGCCAAAATATCAATTGCCACCCAGTACAAATTGCATGCTGTGAAATGACTCCATCGTTGGCAGTACGATCCCCACAGGTTGTCTAAGATGTTCCAAACCTCCAGCCCAAGATGCTGGTGGCAATGTGGATGGTCGCCGATTATTGGCACATGTGGTGGAAGTGCCCTAAAGTGCGCATTTACTGGCAAGAGGTCTGTTAGGCAGAAACCTGTGCAGTTCCCTCTGGGACCACTGCAAAAGATTTAAAACTACAGGTGTTTGGCAGTAAACCCACTTGGTAGCAGTCTGTACCACACAGATTCACTTGGTAGCTGTGGCTGAGCAGTCAGACTTCCCTCAAGAAGAGTTAGGCAGTATACAGAGTATTCACAATAGGTCAAGAGAACACAATAGAACAAGTAAACACTGACCAGGGCTTGGTGTAAAAGAGATATAATTATTTATTTAAAACCACATCTAGAAAAACACACAGGCACTAATAGTAAGCAATTCAAAAACACGGTCACTAAAAGATATACACTCCCTTAAAAGAATATTAGGCACGTCTTAGGTAAAGCCCCACTTATTTTCAGACAGCGGTGAGTGCTTAACGTAGATGGCACTCTAATAGTTCGTTTTAAAAAGGGAGAGAAAAGCAGAGAACAATTTGAAACAGATCCCAACACTTTTACAAGAACATAACAGGAGAGGAAGGCAAAGTAAAACCGTGAATTCAGAGTCAGTAGGCCGGATCCGCTTTAAGAGGATCGAAACGAAATGTGTCCAAGGTCACACGGTTGCAGTGCACAAAAGTCTTGTAATGGTTCAAAAAGGAGTTGGACCAAAGAGAGGGACCAGTTAGAGGGTCAAGGCGACCAGCCCAGTCCAGAAGGTTAAGGAGTTATTATTACCTTGTAGCAATCTTTAGAAAGGGAGGCCTGGCGGACACGGTATCTTAAAGTGGTGAGAACACTCCAGCGGGGGCAGTTGTTCCTGGCAGCGGATGCAAGTCGGTGCTTCGTCCGGGGGAAGAGAGGATCTCGTCGTGGAGGAAGACAGGAGTCCGTTGCACTGCCAGGGAAGAAGCCAGCAGCAGAGTTTCTCAAGTACGAGGAGCGGTCCGTTGATTCGCGGTTCAGTGGTGAGTGGCTATCCGGCCGCCGGAGTGCTTGGCACGGGCAGTTTGACCACAAACCGGTCTGGGGTGTGAAGAAAAGAAGGTAAAACTGGTTGTGCCCACCAGTCAGGGGAAGAAGCATCTCCAGCCGGGAGATCTTCTCTGTCGTCGGGAAGTGGTGAGTCGGTTCTGCAGGGCTCCACCGGTGGTGTCCTCGTGGTAGGTCGGCTCAGCTTCTCCCTCGTCGGATTCTCAGGTCCTGTGGCGACTTCTGAAGTTCCAGTCCCCAAAGCCCTGCTTTTATGCAGCATACCCCCATTCACTCAGTCTAGCTGTCAATCAAACATGCTAAGTGGTGGGCCGTCCGGCTCACCACTTGGGCCAATCACACAAGAGTGCGACTTGAGTTACCAAGGTAACTCAGTCCAGGGTGCTAAACCCCCTCCCACTCCCCCTGTGGTACCCAGACAGAGTGGCACCACTTTTGGAGGCTTCTGTGGAGAAACCCGCCAAAAAGTGGAACAAAGGGCTCGACTTGGTTTGGACTCACAGAAGAGAACACAAACGCCATTTTAGAATCGAGTCTTGGCAAAAAATACCAACCGGAGAATTAATATTAATTAAATAAACCGGCGGTATGTTCGAGGCTATGAGAATTAAATAATTAAAGTTGGTAGCCTCGAACAATGGGAAAATCCCATAGGGAAATATTCGCGGTCGAATATAAAAAGTAGTTTCCACTGCCACCAGCCAAAACTCGATCACGGGGGACGGAGACGTGCCCCCTCGACTAACAGACCCCGGGGCAATCGAATTGCCCCGACCAGTACGTCCACAATATGATGGTTTGTACTGGTTTCTGTTAATAATTTGGGACTAGTAAAGCCAATGGTGACTTTACATGCCCTGGGAGACAGTAGTCAGTTCCAGGGTATGGAGTCTATGGTGGGGTGTCACTATGACACCCCTGTGTTACTGCACGGAGGGTGCTGTGTAACACACATAGTAAAAACACATGAGACCCTATGGAGTAAAGGACCCCATAGCCCATAAAACACATTACCAGTCAAAGGAACACCATAAATCATGTCCAAGAGTGGGAGAAAAAGAGTCTCACTCTTGGCAGGAGGAAAAAAACAAACTCCAGAAATCCAGCAAAGCTGCTGGGGGACTCACTAGGTTAGGAAATTCAGCCTAAAGAGAGAATTCTCCCTAACAAGGTCCAGGGATGGATTAAGCAAATAGACGGCATAGAAAGAGAGCCATCCCCCCCTTTTGATGCTATTTGGCCTCGAAGAAATAGACAACAAATTGGTGCGGGTGAGAGGACTGGTGTCCCCCCTGCTACTAGCAGCAAGAGCAGGCCTAGTTATCAAATGGAAATCCCCAAAACTACCAGACGAAAAGGACTGGCTGAAAATTGCCATGAACATATACACAATGGAGAAAATAACTGCGGCCCTCCATGACAAAGCCGCACGAAATGAGGAAGCCTGGAGCGACTTTGCGGGCCATTACATTACAGGCCGGTCGCAAACGCCTCACCTCGACATTGACAATGCCAACCACTCTGCCCAATCAGGAACTGAATACTGAACATCAATCCGCCAATTAATCATGCCTGTCACAAACTACACCTGTAACTCAAGGCACCAACAATGATCATCGAGCAACGTCACACCGTCTACTTTAGTTTGCTATAACAAACGCTGCAACCTGGAAGTTGTATGAGCAAGGACAAGAGGGGGGAGGGGGGAAAAGGAAATTATACTGTTCGTCCATCAGAAAGAGACGTGTATTTTATTGTTAAAATGTTGTTAAGGTGGGATGCAGTGGTCCTGTGTAGTAACTATGTATGATCGACTATGTATCCACCCAGCTGTTCACTTCTGGTGTTAAAAATCAATAAAACTGAATTAAAAAAAAAATATATATATATCAGATATGATAGAAGACACTATGGAGGTTATGTTCCATGGGCACGCAGCGTAAGTGAATGGTGTAAAAGCCTTGCTTAAGACTTTAATGCCATATTTGAATGGCGTCGAGGAGGGGCGGGACGCAACATGTGTTTCCGCCACCTGCTTCCCCTCAGCATACAATGCTGCACCATCTGCAATGGCATGGATTTTCATGCCGGTGTCAATGCTGGTGATCCCTGTGGGGTCAGCCTGCTTTATGCCTCTGCATAAAGCAGGCGGACCCTATAGGGATCCATTGTAAATGCTCCATACCATGCAACCACCTCCTTCTTCTTCCTCCCTGCGAGCATGACAGGGATTGTGTACAAATACAATTAAACCTCATGTTGGGGAGGGTTTCATTTGAATTGGGAACATTACCAGGCACACCTTCCCAGCATGCTTGCATCTCTGTGAGGGTTCATGACATGCTGCACTCACAAACAAAAGTAAACACTGCTGGCATAGGCATAGTTTACTCACTTTGCACTGCAGAGTGCAAATGTGAAGGGCAAAAAGCATCGTACACACTTGTACACCACTCTTTGCCCTTTACATTTTCATCCCGCAATGCAAATGATGAAAGTTTGGCAGCAGGGTGCTGTTTACGTTTCAATGTTAATATAACAGTTCCCCGCCGACAAATTACTCATGTTGCTAACATGAGCCCCCATGTGACACGGAGTACTGATGCAGAGCCCAGCCCTGGTGAAGGACTCTTGTTCCAAAATGCCAATGGAGTAAAAAGGAGAACTAGCGGAACAAGACACATATGTATGCTTTTTGATAATCCGACTGCTATTTTCTGGTATAAAAAGAAGGCAGATTCTGTTGGAATTCATTGCACTGGTTCTACTCCAGCATGAAAATGTCCACGTGGTTGGTGGAGGTGGAGGGAAAAGGGAGGTAGAAGCATGATATTCATTTACTGAGAACAATATCTGCCTTAATTCCAGCAAAACGTAGATCCTCCTCATTGGGACCCCTGCTCCCTCATTCCCTCCTACTCTCTGGCCGCCGTCCATGGGTCCCCTCCCCTCACCATCTTGTGAAGCTAAAAACCTTGGCGTCATCTTCAACTTCTCTCTCTCCTTCTCTCCTCACATCACAGAGCTTGACAAAAAGGCCCACTTCCAGCTACACCTCCTCAGAGGCATTCTCCATTTCCTCACCTTCCCCCAGAAACTCAATGTCTCCAGAGCTCTGTCATCTCTAGGCTGGACTACTGCAAAAGCCTCTTCCTCAATCTGCCTTTATCCTCCCTTTATCCTCTTCAACTAATCCAGAATAGGAGTGCAGAGTGCAAGACTTACCCGCAATGGCACAGACGGGCTAATAAAGGGTGGTGTGGAAGGTTACCCAGAGCAATGCCAGTGGTTCAGATTAATTCAAAACCTTACACCCATCACTTTTTTGGTTTCAGTTTGTCTCCCTATGTGAGAGGGCGTATGCCCAGAAATGGATCCCTTGCTCGCTGCGCCATAGGGAAACATGCTGCACCTCAATGAGGAGGCCCAACAAGGCCGAAACATGTCTGGGGTTGCTTGTGTTTCCAGGCAGAGCGGACCTGGCCTAGCAGTTTGGGCAGGGCTGCTCCCACTGGTGGTAATACCTGACTTATTTGCATATGACTGGACCCTTTTGCAATGGCGCAGAGGGGCTAAAAAACGGTGGTGTAGAATGTTGCCCAGAGCAATGCCAGTGGTTCACATTAATTAAAATCATTCACCCATCACTTTTTTGGTTTCAGGCTTATCCTCTGGCCTCAGGCCCAGGTACCGCATCTCTCTAGCCCTAAAATCTATCAACTGGCTCAAGGTCGCTGTGAGGAACAAGTTCACGACACTATGCATCATCCACAAGGCTTGTTGGGACCTGGGATACCGCTACATCCAACTCTCTCTCCCTAAATAACTCTCTGCAGATCAGATGCGTTTCTAAGCAGAGATTGGGGGTTAGATCTTTCTCTTCCACAGGTGCCTCCCTCTGGAATGGCCACCCTGCCCTTCTCAGACTTGAGCCAGATCTCCTGAAGTTCTGGAAGCTTCTAGAGAAACTCCTCTTCTCTTCTTCCTTCTCATTCTTCTCCTCCCCTGCTATTAGCCCCTCTGCCACTTGACTGGCTGCCTCATCCCTTCTGAGTCCTACAGTGTACCAGGCCCACCCCACCCAGTCTACCCCTGGCCGCTAGTCAACTTGACCCCCATGAACCCCTATAAACCTGCACTTGCCCTTCTGGGCCCCCTTCCCCTGGTCAGCCTGGCAGGTTTTGCCTCCCTGACTAGCCTGGTCCACCCTTCCTCGCACTTAGCATGCCATTCTCACTCCATGTCTCCCTACTTCCCCTGGCACTTGCCCAGCTGGCCTCCATTTAGCACTTGCTTAGCCCCATTGGCCTTCCTCGTCCCCTCCTGCTTGCCCTGCACTTATTGCCTTTCCAACTCTCCCCTCCCACCTTCTCATTATTCCTGCCACCCCAAACAGCACTCCCTTCTCCCCCTCCCCACTCCAATACTCCCTGCAATTGTTTACTGCACATGTGCGATCTGAATGACACAATGCCTAGTAGCACTGATATTGTTACTTTTCTTCCCTGTTCCCCCTCTTTTTTATCTTGTTGCACCATGAAACACCATTTGTTGTCTGGTCGATTTATAATTCTACAATAAATAAACATTAAATACATTCCTTGCCCCACCCTGCCTTTCTTTAGCACTTTATTAATGTGCCAGAGACTTGAAAATATGACCCCGTTATCATGCTCCTGGTTTTCCCAGTGTAGACTAATTTGTTATCTCCCCACCCCATGTCTGCCCCATTTGGATCTTATTGCTGAGTTTTAGTTCCATTGGTCCCTAATTGCTCTATGGTGAAACATTTCCATAGTTTGACCTCACTGCTGAGTTCCTCTCCAATTTGCCCCTCACTGCCCAGCCGTGTGTCCCTCTGTGCAAATTGCTGTCTACATTTGCTTCTCGGTGTATAGCTCCTGCCAATCAATTTTCTGGTAGCTGTACAGTATTTCTCCCAGTTTCCTCTCTGTGCAAAGTTTTGAACTCAATTGTCCCTCAGTGCGAAGTTCTGACCCAGTTTCCCCACAGTTCAGAGCTATGCCCCTTGTTACCCCTCAGTGTTGATGTTGGTCCCATTCACCCATCAGTGCCAGGTTCTGCCACATATTACTTTCAGGGCCCAGTACCCCTATGTGCCCATCAATCTTGACCTCTGCACCCAGTTGCCCCTCTCATCAGTGTTCTGCATCCATTTGTCCATCCATACTGAGCTTGCAGCCAGTTGACATTCTGTGACAAGATCTGCCCCATCTAACCCCACCATCTACTTGTGCTCATATTGCTCACTCAGCACTGAGCTACACCCCAATCCTACCCCTCACTAAGGAGATCTACCCTCAGTTACTCCTCGTTGCTGGGTTATGTCATTCTGTTGGGATGCAAGTGCAACGTCCCAGGCAGGCAAAGATATTTAGACTGCACAAAACATATTAGCAGGCAACCTAGTGCTAGCAGTTCTCATTGGGTGCCGCAGAGTTGCATGTTTTCTTTTGTAGTTAGCTTTCACACATATCAGAAACACCATATACCCACACAGAAAGAGCAACAATGATTCACATTACATATGCAGAGGTTAAAGTTAGGGTGATGTATCTTGCATTTAGAGGTATTATACAGTGTTATGTTTTCAAGGATCTGCTAGTAGTTAGTTGATATAGGTAGGTGTGTGTCCGATGGAGTCAGAGAGGTATTGCAGTAAAGGAAAGGTCCAGGGGCTAAGGTAGCAGGAGTTCAGCATGTTGGATATTAGGGCACATTACAGGATGCGTTTGGCGAAAGTATGAGAAACAGGCCTAACATAGAGCTGCGTCTCTGTTCAGTTGATCCCAAGATAAGTCATCCTTCCTTCTCCTAGAGAGAAGCTGTGCTGTCAAGGTTACAGGCATCCACGCTGTTCCGATAACAGTTAATTGAGTCCAGCTGCAGTGCTCAGAGGAGATCAGAAAGGAATGTTAGGTCCAGAGAGGAAGAGTGGGGATGCACATTTTGAAGGTTGAATTCATGTGAACAGAGCATGGTGTTCTGTGATGGCAAGAGGCCTGGGGAAGATTTAGAGCACTACCGCCCTCATTCGAAGAGCTTTCATTGTATTTGAACTGCAGGCACTGCGCTCTAGGGTTCACTAAATACGTGAAATTCAAAGATAAGAGTGGTGACCCGATCACATAATTTATGGGCACCTAGATTGCCAGAGAGATAAGTGGGCGGATGTGCTAGATTTGTACCGTGATTTGGGATGGGATGAGGTGATGCCAATAAATGCATCTGCAAGGGCAGGGGGCTATTTGTGTGTGTCACAGTGTCTGGTAGAATGAGGAAGTACATTGTATTATCTGAGCAGGGTTCACCTCACTTTTCACACTTTGATCAGGCTCCGATGAATAGGTGCACATCACATGATGGTCAAGAATATTTTACTTGTTAGAGAAATGTATTATGGTAAGAATGTACATGGTAGTCAATCAACTCCTTGGTTTCAAAATAGTGACATAGTAGGTCACGTGTTTAGGGGAATGTGTTTTAGATTATGTGTGACCAAAAGGGTAATGGACTAATCAGGATAATTTGAACTGTATATAGGAGTTAGCGAATGAGGAGTGCGAGATCATGTTGTAATCTTTATTATGCATAGTAGTGTTGTTTGCGTTTCTTCGCAATAATAGATGTAACCCCTTTGGGTGGTGACAGCTCTGTGTTAGTTTGGTTCTATGGGACCGTCTGATACTTTTTGCATGTAATAAAACTTTGTTTTTCTTGCAAATGGTGCAACTATTATTTGGCCTTTTTGGGATTTTTTTTATTGTTTGGGTTTTGCATCATTCACCTTACAAAACTGGTGATGCCCAAGGTGATCCCAGGCTCTCTATAAAGCATGGCGTCCCCCGCCATGCATCCTGGGTCACAAAGCCCGTCTGCAGTGATCAGTCCCATGTGCATGACTTGCGGAGGTTTGCAGGCATCTGGTTGCCAGAAGGCTTGCCCGTTCCTTGGAGCAGGAAGCTGTGCCCAGCTGTTCAGGTGAATTGCAGGGGACCCTGGATCAGAGACGTTCAGGAGAAGGCATAGACACAAGTGCATCTTTGCGGGAGAAAACAACAAAGGAAAAGAAGTGTGAAGTTTAGTGTTTGTGAGTGTGAGTGTGTGGAGAGAACAGACCACTAGGCGATATATTGGTTTTAAAATAGTGGCCAAAGGATGAGAGAAAAGAGTACGTCCTAAGTAGTATAATGGTGATAAAATAGAAGAGTGTTGCAAGTAAAGTAGTGGTCCATTACATAGAGGTCCAGGGATTCCTCCACCCAGTATAAGAGGATGTGAGGAGGGGAAACTCCCTCGTCTCAAAGCAAGGAAACAGAGGAAGGTTCTGAACATTGTGAAAATAAGTGTGTTTTATTTTTTCAATAGGTTTTTGGTATAATTTGTGGTTTCATGTGTAGATAGAATTATTGTGGTACGGGCGATGGCTGTCCATTTGTATGTATGAATAAGGGTGTGTGGTGATGACTGTGTATATATGAATGGGAAGGGACAAGGGTTGTGTGGTTTGGATTGATGGGACATTGGGAGGGGATGCAGGGAGTGTGTGAAGCATTTGGAGGGTGGAGAACCGTGCCGCTGGATTGGCTATTTGAGAAATAAGTATTTTGGTAAGGAGAGAAATGGAAAGAGTTATGAGTACCCCACAAGAGTATATGTGTTCTGTGCTTCCGTGGTACCAGGTAAAGATTCTTAAATACTATTGTGAGTGGGTTGTGGATAAAAAAGGGAAATGTACAAGCCATGGCCTAAACAGGGCTCAAATACCAAGGATGTGTTGGGACATATGTACACATATTTGACTGCTAAGTATAAAGGGAGAAAGTTGAGAAGTAGGCAGGGTATCCTCGAACTGTGGAGATTTAGAAGATACCCAGAAACACCAGATATAAATTTGATTATGGCCTCTACCATCAAGTTAGATGAAGACCTTGCTTTGTGTATACACCAGATTCGTGAAATCTGGAGCATGGAGACAGGGGAGCCATTGGACACAAATATATCTATATTTTATCATATGCCTCGGAAGAGACTCCCCAAAGATGTGCACATGAATTTCGATAAGGTAGTAGGGATAGAAGCAAAGGCATAGGCTTATATTCAGGCATTAATAGTACATCATTGCAGGAGAAGGAAAAGGAAACAGAAGAGCAGGTGCAGAAGGCTCAAGTGAAATTCGTTCAGAAGAAGTTGGCGAAGTTAAGTGTAGTAGAAGTGCTGATTACCAGCTCCCCTGAGGGACAACAGGACACAAGTCAGGCAACAGAAAGGACAGAGGGTTATCAAGGGTACCCAGAAAACACAAGGGACACTGGCAGTTATCAGAGGGGAAGAGGAGTTTTCCAGACAGTACAAAGAGGTGGATTTTTGGGAGTGAGGCCGAGGTTTGGCGGGCCAGGAACGTGTTGGACCTGTGACAGGCCTGGACATTTTTTGTGAGAGTGTAGGAGCAGACTAGTATATTCTTATGATCTCAAAAGGTATCCTAGTGGACCAGCATATGTTGCTCACCTACCACCCTCCATCAAAGATGATGCCCTGTATTGCCCCAGACCCCCAACAAATGCCTAACCATGGACAACCACCACAGTATCAGTATCTAAAACCTCCACACCAGCAACTGCTGAACCCAGGTCCAAATCCCACACCAGCGAACATAAAGCAGCAAGCCCCACAGCCCCATCTCTGCCCTGGGATAGAGACCCTATGCCATATGGTACAGTAATCCATTATAATGGACAAGAGTAATTGGAGTGAGTGTCATTCCACTCCAGGGGTCAAACACCTTTCCCCAATAGGATAGCCCACAGAGAGCCCTGACATGCCCAGTCCTATAAGTCACTTTCAACCAGGAAGAATAACCCCAGGAAGGTGTGAAGAAAGGTAGTAAAACATTAATCTTCATGAAACACGAGCTACAAAGTCCTGTATTAAAGGAGGTTACTTGCCCTCATCAGGAAAAGTATTGGACATGCAGGGGTTTTCTGGGGCACTCGTGTTGGTTCTGTTTACAGGGGACTTGCCCATCAAGGTAGGTACCCAAGAGATGGTATACCTGTATTATTTTCAAAAGATACTTCAGTCAACCGGCTATATAGGGACCTCCTGAGAAAGTTAAACATAACCATTGCTTTTACTGAAGAAGGTGTAGTATGCTCAACCCCAGGAGTATATCATGCTAGGGCCACTGTGATAATACAAGCAATTTACACTGATGTCTCTACCAGAAGGGTGCCGATACATCCAGAGTTTTTCCTATATGGAGTATCAGTGTTGGCGGATGGGTGCCAGGAATCAAAAACAAAACATGGAGAGAGTCAGTAGAGTTTTTACGTTGTCCCTCAAGAACATGCCCCAGGAACTATCCTCACACTAGATTTGGAGTGGCGCACAGGTTTGTATATAGATCCCACTCAGCCATTAAGGGGGTTAGCTGATGAGTCATTCAAAAATACGATGATGGAGAAACCATTTTTGAAATATGTATCCCTTGTCAGGTCATGGTGCAGCACAGAGAAGTCCTGCACACTACACATATTGCTAGACCAGTGCCCACTCACTTTCAGGAAGACTTGGCAAAAGTACCCATCACCTTGTGGACCAGTAACCCCCAAGATGTGGGTCTAGGGAATAGTATAGGGGCCATTCACATAAAGCTGAAGCAGGGTGCAATATTACCTAGAGTACAACAATACCAATTATCCAGAGAGGCTGATTAAGGGATTTATGACACCATTGTGGCATTATGCCAGTAGGGCATAATAGTACCATCTCGATACCCCTGCAAGACGGCTATATATCTTGTCAATAAAGCAAAGGGTTCAAATTGGAGAATGATACAGGATCTCTGCCCTTTGAACAACATTGCAGAGGCAGAGTTCCTGGTAGTACCGAATCCCACCACAGTCCTTTGTAACATACCCACTGAGGCCACTCATTTTACTGTAATTGATTTGGAAAAAAAAATATCTCCATCCCATTGCATGCTGATTCTTAGTATCTAACTGCATTTATGTATGGCGGGCAGCGATTTCAACACACTAGTCTCCCTCAGGGTACTGTGATTCCCCCAGAGTCCTGCATATGGAGTTAGGCAACATACACATTCAGAGCATTCAGTTCGTACATGACCTCTTAGTGTGTAGTAACACCAAAGAGCAGTGCAGAAAGGACTCAGTGGCACTATGGACATTGCTTACAGAAAAGGGGTACAACGTTCACAAATACAAAATGCAATTTTGTCAGAAGGAAGTGGTATGTTTAGGGCAAATTATATCACCAGCAAGAAAAAGATAACACCAGAGAGACCAACTGCAGTACAAAATATACCACAGCATACCACCGTGAAAGATATGGAACAGTTTTGAGGATTATGTAACAATTGTAGAGTGTGGGTTTTTGTTGACTACTCTAGATATACAAAGCCCTTGTTGCAAAACCTTGAAGAAGTAGTGCAGCAAGTTAAAGGCTGACTTACATGGACAAGAGAAATGATCACATATGTTCAAGAACTTAAGGATGCTATAAGTAAATCTCTAGTGTTAGTAACTCCTGATTGCACAAAGGAATTCTATTTGTTCTCACATTCTACTGGGAAAGTAATGACAGGTGTGTTGACTCAGGCAACATCTACTGGACACAAGCCCCTGTCCTATTAAAGCAGATCTTAGACTCAGTACCCTTGCAAACAAGCATTAGCAGCTGCAGCTTTTGCGATTGAAAATCATCCGCAATAACCATGTGCTGCTCAGTAACATTATATCTGGAGCTTGCAGTTTTTGTTCATTCTGGAAAATCAACCCTCATTACCCAAAGAGCATCAGGTCATGAGGTCATGCTATCCAATCCTTTGTTTCACATTGTAAGGTGTTGCACAGTGAACCCTGCTACATACGTTGCAGTACCTGTTCAGGCAGGGGAGGAGGTGCATGACTGTGTCACACACAAAGTTTCAGAGGACGACCTAATTCATGCAAAGGAGCATGCACTTAATGAGGGGGATGTTCTCTTTGTTGATGGTTCATTGACGATTGATCAGGAGACTGAACAAAGGCATACCGGTGCTTTGGTGGTGTGCCTTGTAGATGGGCAGTATGAAGTAGTCGTTAAAAGAGGTTACCAACACATTACGCTGCACAAGCAGCAGAACTAATTGCACTGATTGAAGCACTAGAAGCATCACAATGGTGTCTAGTAATGATATATTCTGATTCGGCATACGTTACAGCAAAAGTACATTCAGTGTTATCCAGATGGCAAAGGAGAGCATTCAAGGGGGTCAATGGGCCACCTGTGCAGCATGCATCTGTAAAGAATAATGTATGCCTTATCCCACCCATAAGTGGTAGCAGTGGTGAAATTCTCTTCTCACACACAGGACTGAGACTTTGTTTCACTTGGTAATTATGTCACAGACAGGGCCGCCAAAGAATATTTAAAAGGCATATCCTTTGCGGCATATCCTGAGGTAACTATACTACAATTGCAGCTTTGTGGGTGGAACAGGGGTGCTCACTGTCACTGACAAATCTTATCTGGATATAAAACATTACAGGTAAAGTAGTAATGCTGAAGGAATTGTGAATGGTTGCCCTTGAGAAACTGCATTACCCAAGGCATGTGTCACCACAGTATATTGCAGCAGGTATCCAGGAGGACTGGTTTGTCCACAACCTCCAAGAATATTTTGATAAATTCATAGAAAAGTGCACTACCTGCTACCTCTACAGAAATGGACACACCCTCAGGATGTTGTGTGACACATTGCTTCATCCAACAGGAGCCTTTGGGAGCCCCACATATATTATGTGGATAAGATAAACAGGCGCAATAACTACTGTTATCGTTTAGTTGTTGTGTGTCAATTTCCCCGATGGATTGAGGTGGGTCCTTGCGCACAACCAGAAGATTAATCAGCGGCCACATTTTTAGTACGCAAGATCTTTCATCGCTAGGCATATGTGACGTACTAAAGTCAGACAATGGACTCACTTTTTCAACTAAATATTTAAAGAGATTACATCCCTACTGGGGATTAAACATTAATTGTGCTCGATCTACCAACCTCAAGCCAACGGGCATCAAGGAACTTCTCAATGGTTTATTGAAACAGAAACTGTCGAAGTTGTGCCATACATTATGGGGGAACTGGCTACATTGTCTTCCTTTGGCTCTGTTCAGCCTTAGGAACCCACCTGGTAAGGACCACCACTTGTCCCTGCATGAGAATGTGATGTGCAGAAGGTTTCACACATTACTCACACCTGCATGGACTTCCTCAGATGCACACAGGGCAGCTGAGATTTTGGGGAAAGTGTTTCAGTATTATTTGAGGGATTTCACAAAATGTCTAAAAGTATTCTCCCAACAGCTCACTCCCAGAAGAGAATAAACAGCCGCCATGCCTATGACTGACCTGACATCTCTACAGGCACCTCAACTCTACCCTGGGAATTTCCTCTATATGCGCTCCTTCATTAGAAAATGGAATGACTGCTGGTATTAAGGCCCATTCAAGGTTGTCTATGCCGCCATGTCTGCTGTACGAGTGAAGGAGCTATGATATTGGATACATTTATATGACATTCGAAAAGCAACTGGCACAGCTGCACCTCTTGCAGGCCCTCATGAATGTAGTTACCCTTCTAATGACATTCTTACAACAGATACACCCCCACAGGTAACATGAGCCAAAGTGTTCTTCTTCTGCACAGCATTCATAATTAAGAAGTAGTGTATTGTAAATATTGTTATACATAGGATGCTTCTGTTTCTGTCTTCTTCTTTCGTTTATTGTATGTCATTTTATATGGTTTGTGCAAACAAAGGGGTATAGCAATGATGCAGAAACGTTTAGCATATTGATGGCAAAAAATAAAAGTGAAATTAATACAAAGATATTATGTTAGAGACAGTTACAGATGTTCACCACCCTGAAACAGACAATATGTGGTACAACCACATGAAGGAGGTGGGAAGAGCAAAGTCAAATGAAAGCTGCTACATTTGAACCCTTGTACCCCATGCAACAGGCATGCCCACACTGTTTATCCCGCAAGAAATGCGATCTCTTGGCCCAATGTTTAGTGCACCTGGCCCTTTGCTGAATGCAAAGTTGTTTTCAAGGACACATGGTCAAGGCAGTCATAATGAAGGGATGAAAGTGAGCGTGCCAAGAATAAAGAGTAAGTACAATGTCAAATAAGACCATTACTGAAATTGGAACGTGCACTGTTTTCCAAAGACAGATGGGTGAAAGGACTAGTTAGATGTGCAGGGGGTTTCTACTGGGTTTTATCGGCAGATGTAGTGGCATGTGTCAACCAGAAATGTTCTAAACCTTGGAACAACTATGTGTCAAAACTCACTTGGATCGAACAGAACGAAAAGCTTCCTAAGGTGCAAATACTGGCAACTTCTTCTTTTGCTTCAGAGGACATGTCATTGTACTCATAGGCACAAATGAAAGGTGCAATAAGGCATTGTTTATTCCAGACCTGACTAATTGCACACCTGCATTCATGGATTTTTATTTTGTGTGCAGACAATATGCTTATCTCCAACTTCCCCCACCCCAGTGAGGCATCTGCTCACTCACCACCTTGCATTCAGCCGTTCTCATAGTGCCCGACTCACATTTGACTGCCATAAACATGCCACTCCCAGTTCCAACTGAACCCCCTCCCCATCAGCGTGCTCACCATTCACTAAGAGCTTGATGACAAAAGATATTTAATTATTTGTCCCAAGACTCTTCTGGCAAACTCAAAGTGAAACACTTGTGTATAGGCACGTTATAAATGCCATATCATAACGTAACGTATCATATCATATCATACCAGAACAGTTTTGTCTGTTCACAAAGATGGAAGCCTTTTTTACTTCCCTCCTTTTGCTTGCCATTAAAACTGCAGCCAATGCGAAGTGGTTGCAGATACCAAGGTGGAAAATGCTCTAGCTAGCAAACCAGAGAGAGCAAAGACTTGATTCATTAAAAACAGAAATGTATGCTATTTGTCTCATAACCAATCCAGAACCGGTATGTTCTGGATTTACCTACGGCAATGGAAGGGGGTGAATGCAAAAAGATAGGGTCTTCTTGCTGCACATACACACACCAAATGATGAAGACAATGGATCTTTAACCCATCCCATAGGTGCCTTAAACAACTTGAGGATTGCAATGGAAAAGGAAGCTGGAGTGACTGCTGAACATTGGTTTGATTCAATGTTTTCATGGGCCCTGTCGTGGTTGGGGATTGGCGTAAAGGTGCTGGTTTGGAAGTGATTTCAATCCGGCACACACCCAAGTCAACGCCTAGCATGTAATGCACAACTGAAATCCTTATTTATTTTTGTCTAAAAGTTCTTTATTCTGAACGATATACCACTCATATCACGCCCTCCTCCTGGAACCTCCCCGGTCACACTGAACCAGGAATCAGGCTGGTTTGCAAAGGTAAAATATGTATTTAAGTATTTACAATTTAATCATACTATGTTTTAATGGGTACACAATAATCACCAATGGGGTGGTGTATCACTGAATAATCTCTTTAATACACAAGGAGTAATAGTGAGCAAAACAATTCAGCACAGAAATAATACTTTTGTGTGTGTGTTCAGATCAGATAGCGCTGCGGTTAAAGGTTCCCCCTGCACATCCCTCAACCCCCAATAGGCAAGGTAAAGGAGGAGAGAGCAGGTATTCAGGAATGGCAGAATACAACCAGAATATCAATCCCACTTTCCCCCAGAAAACACAAGAGAAAAACAGAATTGACTGTCATGCTGTCAGAATGGCTTTTAAAGTTATCTTAGAATGGACTGAGCAAAAACACCAAATATAATCAAAATTGCTGAAATTGTTATAAATTCTTATGGGAGCCACTTTGGATAGTTGCACACAAACACAAGCAATGATTTAATACCAAGAAACAATTTCAAATCTTAAGATAGTTGAAAGCAACCAAAAGCTGTTTTACACATGTCAGAATTTCCCAAACACGAAATTCGTGGCAAACTTTTCACTATGCGATAATCGCGATAACGGGAGAACCGTGTGGATTTGGAATGCGGTTTTAGATGCAATTTAAAGCTGCGGATGTTAGCTACAAGCAGAAGTTGAAATTGTTTCTAGCACAAAAACTGAGGAAGTTATGGACGTTTTAGTGGAGGTCATTTTTTCGAGCTAGGCGCAAGAATGGTTAACAGGAATGCACTTTTAAAATGACAAAAGGATTTCTTACACTAGAGGATGACTATGAACAAACGAATGCCCCACAGGAACACAGCCACTTGATCAGAATGACTGCCTGCTAAGGACTTGCCTTCTTCAGATGGGAAAAGATCAGCGCAAAGATAGTTTTAGCAATACTATTACAGGAGGAAGATAGAATGGTTTAGAGAGAGTTCAGATAATTCAAAAGTACTCCTAACAATACAGGTTCTGAATACAAGGTAGGATGGGTTTAAGATAGGGATTGACTATGGACAGTACATATGCTAGTGACACAGTTCTATCTATAGATACTCACTAGATATGTTTTTAAACGGAACCGTCAGGATTCTTGTCCATCAAGGTTCTGGTAGGGAATGGAATCTGGTTCTAGGACAGACAGCTGGGCACATCGGATTGGATCTGCAATCAGCAAGGTGCTCTGGTCATAGCACGGCATAGGACTGGACTGGATCTGCAATGCACTCTGGTCACAGCACAGGACTGGATTGGATCAGCCCTTCTTGATTCTGATGATAATTCTTTCAGCAGGCAAGCAGTACAGCACAGCCCAGCTGTATTTTGATGCTTCCCCTTAGGTTTGTGGAATGTGAGGCCTAGCTGAAAATGGTTCAGCTATGCAATGGGCTTCTGCTTTGCCAGATTTCTGAAGTGTGGAGTAAGGAAGATGTAGAGTTCAGCAGCAGGGTGATCCGCCAGTATCGGGATGGTGAGTGAATCTGTCTGTCTTTTGAGTGGTGAGCTGTCTCTATTTATGCTATGATAAAGGGGATGTATGGGCTGGTTTATCCTAAACTTAACCCCTTTGCCAGGTGATTGGGTCAGAGTCTCCTCTCTGCCTTGATAGGAGGAGAGAAACAGTGTGTTTCCTTTATGGTGTGATTTTATGAGGCAGAGAATCCACCCCTAGCCCTTGAACACAAACTCTGCTTCTGGCACCATGCATATTTACACATGTTCAACCTCTATAACAATCACATATACAGATTACATATTTTATATAGCAGCTATCCCTCAAAACCCTGTAGCTGTGGGATCTTGTCTCTGGTTTTCACAGAATTTTGCCTTTTTCATCAGGAACACAATGCCAAATTTATAAGCAAATTTCTAAAAGTGTGCGCGTTTAACATGGGCATAAGTGTATAAAGTTTCAGACTTCTAGCGAAAATACATTTTGTGTAAAATCACATTTTCTGTCATTTCTTTCCAAAACATGTCACACGATGTTGCCGCCTCTTGAAACGTTCAGCCAAAATTGATGATTAACAAATCTGTTATTTTTATATTTTGTACAATTTTCACTGGCAAATTATAAGTCTTTTAAGAAAATGTTCTTTGTAAAGGTTCAGCCAAAGATGGTTGTTCGGGTCTGCCTCTTTCTGTCTCCCTGCAGTCCAGAAGCAGTCTCTTCCCTTTTTGCTCTTGGCAGAGGCCATTTACGACGGTCCTCACACCCTGCATATCCTTAGTAGCAGCTGTTCATTGTTCCCTTTTGCCTTTGTAGACCAAGTTATTTCCAAACCCTATAATTACCGCTTGGGTGTCATTTCCTGGTAGGGCAAAGGCCATCCTTCTGTGGAGAAACTTGATATTCCAGTTTGGCAGCTTTTAGTCAGGCTTGATTTAATTGTTAATTCTGTTGCATTTTTCCTTAGCTTAAAACAAACTTGTGATTTCAAAATAGCAGCTAGAATACTTATTCAACATTTTAAACCATGGGATCAAAACAATTACAACATAGGTTACTCTCAGTAACAGGCCTCTTAGATTGCAACCATTTGATTTCAGTTTATCCATGTTTAAAGTTTAATCAGGCAGGCTCCTGACATTCCAGCCGCCCTCTGCTGCATAGAGATTTTTTTTTTTTTAAATCCACAGACAAGCCACTTTTGCTGTGGAAATCCCTTTATGATTTCAGCTTTTCAGGACCTTGCAAGTTCACAATGATTTCTTAAACTAAGTGAATTGTTTGAGGGTGTTTTGTACCAGCATTCTGCAGCTTCAGCACCAAAGAAAAAAGGATTTAAAGCAATATTTGGGGTTTTCATTTAGCAACACTGCTTTTTCCTTCTGTATTCCATTTGCACATGTTATGGAGCCCAGTGACATATTCCAAGAGTGAGATCTCTGTTCTACCACTGACAACATGCGTGGCAGATTGGGCAGCCATCTTTTTGTGCGTTTCAAAGCATGATTTTCAGAGGTTTTGGTGCGCACAACGGTTTTGCAGCCATTTTGATATTTCTGGCACCATCATAACACAGTGCTGCAGCATAGCAGAGCCTAAGTGGGTTAAAACATCCACAGGTTCCTATTGTGGTGTTTTTTCTTGTTATTTTTTGTTCCTGTACAATGATTCTATGATAAGAGTGTGATGATAATGTTGGTGTTTATATCAACAAGTAAAGCTGCTCCCCTCATGAAACACGTGTACACACTGGGCCTCATTACGAAGTTGGAGGTAGCCATGCCGTTTATACCGCCATGGCTACCCCCCAAACTCGGGTCTGGCTCTGGTCCCGGGAAAGGGGAATTACTGGGCCATTCCGACCTTGGCGGGCCCGGTAAATCCACTTGCGCGGGATCCAGAGCCGCTACGTCCCCATTCCCATTTGAGCTCCCTTAGGGCTTCATGGGAATGGGGAGGATGGTAGCAGCGGTACCATTCATAATGGTAGTGTTGCTACCATCCAGTTCTGCTCGCGGGTGCCCCTCTGCACGCCTGGTCTGACTAGGTGTGCAGAGCATCACCAGCAAGCAGAACTCACAATGTGGCATCATGGTGACAACGGCACCGGTATCACTACCGGTGCCGTTGTTGCCTTCCACCACTATTGTAATTAGGCTCACTGTCCCAGAAGTGGAATGGTGAAATAGAGAACAGGGTGGTTAGAGAAGAAAAACAAGTTTGTCCCCCAGGGACACTGCCTTACCACCTACCTGATCCTGATAATGATGTGGATAATTGGGTATATTTGGCAGGAGATGGGGATATTGTGTGATGACATGTACTTCACAAGAATATACGCAGATGGGGGAAAGTTTACATCATGTTTGCAAAGTGTGTGTGTCCAAACATGCATATTATGGAAGAAGAGATGCTGCTGGGTAACTTGATGGAGTATTAACTAAAGGAAGGGTGAGGGTGTCGGGATACAAGTGCAAAATTCCAGGCATGCGAAGAAATTTAGACTGTGCAAAACAAATGAGCAGGTGGCTAAGTGCTAGCAGTTCTCATTGGGCATGGCAGAATTAGGATGTATCCTTTTGTAGCTAACTTTGACAAATACTAGAAACACCATATAGCCACACAGAAAGAGCAACAGTGTATTCATCTTGCAGATGCAGAGGTTAAAGTAAGGGTGATGTTTTTTGCAATTATTGGTAGTATACAGTGTTATGTTTTCAGGGATGTACTAGTAGGTAGCTGACATAGGTAGGCGTGTGAGAGACAGTCAGAGAAATGTTGTGGTAAAAGTGAGGTCATGGTGCTAAGGTAGCAGGAGTCCCTCCATGTTGGATTTTAGAGCATGCCACAGGATTCATTTGGTGAAAGTATGAGAATCAGGCCTAATGTAGCGCTGCGGCTCTATCCAATTGATCCTGGTACAAGTCCCCCTTCCTTCCACCAGTGAAAGGTCATGCTGTCAGGGTTACAGGCAGACATGCTGTGTCAATAACAGTTAGTTATTGTCCAGCTGCATAGCTCAAAGGAGCTGGGAAATAAATGTTATGTCCAAGGAGTAAGAGTAGGGATGCACCTTTTGAAGGTTGCATTTATGTGAAAAGGGCATGGGATTCTGTGATGCCAAGAGACCTGGTGAATATTGAGAGCATTACTGACCTCTCCTGAATAGCAGTCATCCTATTTGAACTGCAGGCACTGTGCTCTAGGGATCAATACATAAGCATAATTCAAACATAAGAGTTGTGCCCCAATCATGTCATTCATGGGCACCTTGGTTCCTGGAGAGACGTGCTAGGGTTGCACCATGATTTGGCCGGGAGGAGCAGAGTTGATGCCAATACATGTATCTCCAAGGGTAAGGAGCTGTTTGCATGTGCCTTAGTGTCTGGTATAATGAGGAGGCCTATTGTATTATCAAAGCAGGGATTGACTCACTATTCACACTTTGATCATACTCCGATGGGGGTCCACATCACATGATGGTCGAGAATACTTGTTAGAGAAATGTATCATGTTAACAATGTTCCTGGTAGTCAATCAACTCCTAAGTTTCACAATTACGACATAGTAGGTCACGTGTACGGGGAATGTGTTTTAGATAATGTGTGATCAAAAGGATAATTTTTATTGTATGTCGGTGTTAGCCAATGGGGAGTGCGGTATCATGTTGTAATCTTTATTATGCATAGTTTTGTTAATTTATGTTTTTTCCCTATAAAGGCTGTAACCCTTAGGTTTGGGTGAGCTCTGTGTTAGTTTGGTTCGACTGGACCGTCTGATACTTTTTGCATGTAATAAAACGTTGTTTTCCTTGCAAACGGTGCAATGATTATGTGGCCTATTGGGGATTGTTTTTATCATTCAGGTTTTGGATCATGCACCTTACAACTCTCACTACCCCAACGATTTACTCGTTTCCTCTGCCATACTTTTTCTGGTTCTTAAAATGCAGCTTTTGTCTGGCCAGTCCCTCGCCTTCAAACATCAACCACTCCTGCAGTTCCACTCAGTGACCATATATTGATACAATAAAGAGGCAGTAGAGGAGGGTCCAATTTGGAGCCCCTGTGGGTGCTCTTCTAAAAAATGTGATGCCCCAATTGTATCCTAGGGCCTTGACTCAATGGCTCCACCTTTTGTCCGAAGAGGTATCAGTGTTCCATATGAGATAGTGTTCCATGTCAAATAGGTATTGCAGCGCCTCTGTCCCTGTTAGCGCAAGGTAACATGTCATGCAGATCAACCCCCATTACATTTACTGCTAGGAGAATGCTTTTCCTGATTGTATCCCTCCAGGACTGAAATCTCTGCATTGGCTTCCAGTGGCTGCGAGGACTAAGTTCAAAACCCTCTGCATTGTCCACAAGGCCTTCTGGGGCCTGGGTCCTCAATACCTTCAACTCTCTCTTTGTCCATATCTTCCTTCTTGAGCTCTTCTCTCATCCACCTCCAACTTCCTCAAGGTCAGTCGCTTCTCCAAGCAACAAGTTGGTGATAGATTAATTTCTTCAGCTGGGGCCTCCCTCTGGAAAGGCCTCCCTGCCTCCCTGAAACTTGAATAGAACCATCTCTGGTTCCAGAGGCACATCAAGACCTTCCTCTTTGCTTCTGCTTTCTATCCTCCGCTCCCCAGCTGAAATCCTGGCAGAAACTGACACAGCACTGGTCACCTGGCTACCCTCTGATCTCCGGCCCAGGTCCTCTCCCCTCCAGTTGCACACCTGCCCTGCCCCCTGGCAACCCTTGCACTCAGAGGCTGTTTCTGTATCCATACAGTCCCCTACCAGCACCTGACACTTGGGGGGTAATTCATGGATTATTTGCGCCGAAAAAAACAGGATTTGTGCTCCATTCTGCCCACAAATCCCTGTTTAACAAATGGGGATTTGCGGGCAGAATGGCGCACAAATCCCGTTTATTTTTGGCGCAAATAATCCATGAATTACCCCCTAGATGTCTGCACTTACCCTTGCACTTTTCACCAACTGGCTGCACTTTTTACTTATTTTTATTTTATTTTTTTACTGTTGACCCCATGCACTGCACTGCCCCCTTCCCCTTTCCCCTGCACTTTTCACCTCCCCGCCCCCGGCACTTGTGAGCTTTCAGTGTCACCTGGCCTAGTAAAATAGTTGTCTCTGTCTTCCCTCTGTTCCCCCTCCCTTGCCTCGTCATGCCTTGAAACACTTGTGCATATCAACGTTTTAAATGCCATATCATATCATATGATATCGAGTAACACACTATGCAAATTTGAAGCGTACCACCAAAGTGTCCATTATGTACAGGCTCTCAGAGATTAGGTCCACTTTCAAAGGCCTCATTTGGGCAGGATTCCTCACCATTGTCACAGCCCCTTTCCTTTTTCCAGATTATGTTTGATGGAAAAGCCTTTCTTTTCTTTTTACAAACAGCAACTGTAAATCAGGTTTAAAATCCAAAGAACGTGCTATTTTGCCTTAAGTTAATTTGAGCAGCAATTTAAAATGGATTTAATAGGTGCACAGTGAATCAGTTGATTTAATAACAGATATTGATTTTCTTGTCAAAAATTGCTTTTGCAAAGAAATCCATTTGCTTTTCAGTGAAAAACTATGTTTTAAAATGTTACATTTATTTTAATGTATTTATTTGTGTCTATGGCCTAAGTGAATAGGCCTTAACACAGTTCTTACACATTTACACATTGTACACAATTTCCCATAGCATTACATAAAAATGATGACATTCCTGTACTTCACACATTTAGCACAGGAGAACTTACATCCCCTTAACTTACTCATTCAACACATTCATTTACAGGCCTAATTTATATAAAAATGGATATAAAGCAATTATGATTTAACCATGAACATTGATCCAGATAAAAACGCTCCCAGAGGAAATCCCAAGGATTGAGTCTACGTCCTTCAATGAATTGCTCGAAAACATCATTCCTGACAGCAGTAAGTTCAGGGCTGTCACACACTGGATGTTTTAGTGACTCCATTGAAAATAGACAAGGACTGAAAGTGGAATCTTCCACATCTTTAGCTTTCCATCGAAATCTCATTTCCTTCGTCAGTAACAGGTTTAGATAGAATCACAGAACAGTTCTAGCAAAGGCCCAAAATGGATATAACAACAAGTATGATGCACAATTGCCAAATTTACAGTGCGTCCCACTTACATCTAAGTATCTCGTATAGGTCTTGGATTTTTCACAGGTGGTAATCCAATCCTGTTTGCAAATGTTCTTTCTAGTTAGTATGTAATTCGTTGCTGCCTCTTCCAGACTCATGGAAGGCAAGCTTAGGGGTTGACTACATGCCTGAACCAAAACACTGTCAACTCGGGCCTTAGCTAAATCCATCTGCTCAAAAATGGTATTAGGAGGTGGTTGCCAGACATTCAAGCACAGCTGGGTACATTTCCACAGTACATTTGAATTTACAGAACTCAGACCCAGCACAGCTCGAATGATAGCCATCAGAACTGGTTTTGGAAGGCCCAAGGCACTCTTCCATAGCAATATTTCCACATAATCAAAATGATGCCCTGTTAGAAGATAATGAACCTCAAGCCCATAGCAAACGATCGGGACCAATTTTGATTCATAAAGCATAAGCAGTGGCTTTAGTGAAAATGTGCCAAATCACCTATGCAGCAGCTTGATTTGACATAGCATGTTCTTTGTCTTGGATATCACATGATCAATCACAAACACCTTTCCTATTACTCCATGAATATTGAAACCTAAAAATTTCAAATGCCTGACTTCCTTGATTTTTTGAGAATTAACCATGCAGCATGTTGAGGGCTTCCTGCTGCTGGCAAGAAACACCAATATTTTTTATTGCATGGTATTTACAATTAAACCATTCTTATTACATATTGACCAAACGCTTAGGAGGTGATGGATACCAATCTTAGAGTAATCTAACAACAAAATGTCATCTGAATATGTGACCCAGAATACCTGCCATCTGAACACGAAGGGGGAGGCAAGCACTTCATCAGCAAATTTCATAACCATGTCCGACAAGTTGATATTAAATAATAGGGGCACCAGGACACAGCCCTGGGGCAACCTGTTAGATGCTTGAATAACAGAGAATGTGTTGCCCTGTTGGAAAACCTGAACTGTATCACTGTGTAAAGTGTGTCACTAAGGAATCCTCGTGAAAAGGACATTATTGGAGTAATACCTTTGGGGATTCTTTCTCATTTATGATCTTCCAAAACGTCTTGTCCGATTTTTTTCAGGATGGTAGACAAGACCCTTTCCCCTACTCCTTGGTGTCTTATCACTCGCAGACTTTGTTGCAATTTGTTCCTGAACGTCTTCTTTTCTTCCTTTACACCCAGTATGCATTCCAAGCAGCTCAGATTTAGATTTTTAATATTTATAATGTCCCTTCACATTTCACTCTTTAACCTTTGTATTTCGGGCATATAGTTGACCCTTTTTGTAGTGGCACAAAAAACCCTGTTCTTAATACTCAGTATAACCTCCTACAGTGCATTAGAAAACAGGGAATATAGAGCTGTCACATAGCTTTCCTCCATATTTGTGTTATACCATGCCTTGGCAAATTACTTCATGAACTTCCTCATGTTCCCATCATTCCAGGTTAGCCTATTTTTCGCATTATTTACTGTAATGATTTGTACCTTGCCTGCTCTTTCATCCTGGTATACACATGCACAAACACGTGCAACCTTGCCCCACAATAGTGCGTAATCACTCGGTTCTGCTTTAATAACATTGAATTGCTCACAAAGTTGAAATATCCCCAGTGAAACAAAAGTAAAGTCGATCATCGAAGCTTGTTTAGCACAATGGCAAGAAGTTCTCTTCTGCCCTCTAGGTGCCATGCACATTACCATTTAAGGGCACCAGATCCCACTGTCTCGTAAAGGTCTCCCACTTTAAGCCCATCACACCGCGAACGTTGGATGATTATGTGACGCCCATCAAACAGCCTGTGTTAAAGTCCCCTGCTAACAGCACGTGACTCAGGCTTTGAACATTCAGATGTTGCATTAGAATCATCTCCAGCCATTCGAGGATCGCAGCCTGGTTCACTTCCCTGTATCCTCTAGTGTTATGAGATGCACAACCTGAATACAGGGGTGGTAGGAGGTTCTATTGAACTGACCCACTCTTGTTTTACAGTGACCAACAATCCCCCTCGAGACCTACCAAGCAGATTTCCTAAAGCCCCCTGTTGACATACAACAAAGCCGTCAACAGTAACCTCACCTATTCCTGGATTAGAATGAACTCTACATTGCCAAGTTTCATGATGGCATTATCCCAACAGCTGGGTGCTTGAAGCCTCGAGAGTTCCAACTAATGATGTTAAAAATGTGTACTTTTATTGATGTATGACAGCAAATGATTGTGGACTATAATAGATGGAATGTCGATCGCAGCTGTGTCCAGGTTATTGCACGATATACACTCCACACATGAAATTTTGCTATAAGTGGTGATTCTTATTGTTGGAATGCAAACGTGCAAAAGGGACAGAATAGTACTTCTATCATGATTAAATCTTCCTCATGGTGGAACACGCACTCCATTCTAAACTGATTACTCTTCTCCAGAACTTTCACTCTACTCCACCGTTGACCCAATCCATGTACTTCTGGCCCTCGAAGGTTTGCTCCCCTATTTCCTTCTCTCCCTCTGGGATCCCCTCTATGATGATCTTGTAAAGAATCTCCCTCCTGGGCAAACATATCTATCCTAGGATTTTGGTGGAGCCCATTCATGATTGATGGTTCACCAGTCGAGATGGCAAGGGCCTGCAGTTCTTTAGATTGGTTGATAATGCCTCCTCTGGGCAGAACCCCCCAGCTTGCACAGTTGTTTGGAGTAGCCTTCTGTAGATAGATGTTTTCAATCATGGATGGTTCCACTTGACAGACCCCTGGAATGTTGTCAGTGGGTTCCTTAGGGGGAGACAATACAGTCAGTAGTGTCTTACTCTTTTTTGTGAAGATTGACACCACTTTTGTGACTTTGGAGGTGTGGGCTGAGCTCCCTGTAGAACCAATACCCCATGATCATTCTCATTCAAATGTGGTGTGAGTATAGCAAACACACATTTCAATTTTGCACTATTATTAATGTTCTGTTTCTTCATATTTTGGGATATTATTTTCCCCTGAGGTTCCCTTCCTCGAGGGACTGTGTCCCCTCATCCTTTCTTCTTCTTTTTCCTCTTCCTTTTTAGAGTTTAAGGTACAATCGGGTTCGCTTGGTAATTAATTTAGCTCCATCTCTTCAATTTCCCCCATCTTACATGGGAGATGAGCTATCATGCAAACTCTTCCGATACAGACTCAGATAGACGTGAATCGTCCAAATCATTTTGGACTTGCTCTGCCTCTTTCGTTGGTGCTACTTGGTAATTTCGGTTGGCACTGGCCTGACTGTCACTTATCATTGTGTCCAGATCTGCCTGTATATTTCCCAGATGGGCAGTTGTTGCTGATGATTGTAATTTCATGTCTTAATTCTGCTTTATTGGAATACATCGCCTTTTAGAGATTGATATTTACTGCTGATTTCAATTCAACTATTGAGGAGTGAAAGCCTTTTAGTTCCTTGATCATTTCCAGCAAAATCCCAGAATGGATCTGCACTTCACCTTTTAACAATTCAAACACATTCCCAAATTAATTTTGGATGAAGTTCAACGCTGACAATGTTACCTTACATGTTCCGTTATTAAGCCCACCTTGCATTTGAGGGATTTTCTGTTCTGGTTGAATCAGGTCTTGAGTTTTCATAATGCTTTTAGAATGGTCTTGCATAGCTAATAAGACCTCAACCCGTGGCGCTACTGAAATTGAACTCAGATTGAGCTTGCACACCGTTGTATTTTGGAATGTGCGATTGGTTCGTTGTTGAGGCCCCAATTCTACAAAGCCCACCAAATCCACCACCAAATTTTCCTCCATCTCCTGGGTCAAAGAAGGGGCCTCTGCAATATGGATATCACTTAGGCTCAAACTATGCCCTTTAATAAAGAAATCCCTAATCTTTCGCTTCATAGAGGACGATGGCAGGCTGTAATCATTAGTTACTGCCTAAGTGGCCCCACCAACCCACTGGCTGAGGGGGACTTGAAGCTACTGTAGATGAATGTCCCCTTTTGATACTGGATGTCAAGGGTAAATGCTGTATCAGTGCTCCAGTGGTTTTTGCTTGTTTTCCTGACATGAGGCTAACCGTTGCTGGGTCTCCCGTAGTAACAGTCTAATCTATTTCAATTGTCTTTGCATCATCATGGTAGCATCTGCTCCATAGGTTATACATTGGATTTGGTTTGCAAAGCTATTTGTTGAAGGTTTAACAGTAAAGTTATTCACTCTGGCACTTGAGATGCAGTGTCAATCCCAGCTATGATATCACGTAGCTACCAATTCAATTACAGTTTATGATCGTTTGTGCTGCACGCTGCTGTGGCAATGTTGCAGCAAAACAAACAACATCTTTAGGTCAGCAGCAAAAGGAGGTAAAGGCTCGCCAGACCACTTGGAGTTCCACACTGACATGCAGCTTGTCTCAATTTCGAGCTATCACTTTCCACAAGAGTGTGGGGCATCCAAGAGTCATTCTCCCCCACCCCCCGTGGACCACTACAGACCACCACGTGCTCACCCACTTCCACATGCGCTCTGCGCTGGATAGGGGTTGAAATGGTAAAAACCCACCTCTTCCTGCAGGAAGTAAAATCCTTAAAGGTGCAGCAAAGAATGCTGCAAATGTCTGAGCGCTGGCAAACAATAGACTCCAAGGTTTAAAGTTAGCAAGAGACAAATAATGAGATGCCACAGCCACCACAGACCACCACTTGCTTTGTACAAAAATGTTTTTATAAAATCGAATTGATTCTTTTTTTGTAAAACATCCCTTTTTTGTCAGTGTGAGCATTATTGGAGACACAAGAGAAAGTCATTGTGAGGATTTGCCATCTGATAAGAGTGCTATTCAGACCCCCTTTTATAAAGCTTCATACCAAAGGAATACTGACACGTGTAGCCTGCTGCTTCAGTCTCCTGATCTGCAATACCTGCTATCCAGTGGCACAGAGCAGGTTCAAAGGTCACATGTGCCCTTTTGACAGCTGCCATGCCAGTAAAGCTTCTGCTTGGCAGAGTTGACATTCAAGTCTGCACCTCTGATACAAAACATTAATAATTCTGATTAACTGACATCTAGTTGCAGGATAATTTTGAAATATAATCCATATATGGGTTTGTTATGGTGACCAATAGTTCACAAAATTACTAAAGTCACATCTGATTTGTAGCATAAACATGTAACCACTTTGAGGCCAATCCAGCTGTGGGAGGGTTGTGTGTATTCTAGTCAGACAGACTGTCCTAGCTCTGCCAACAGTACAATAGACTGAAAGATCCTGCCTCTCTTTGATCCTGTGTGTGGTGGGGTAACAACTCTCAGCAGGAGAGCTCCTTGGAAGCAAGTCTCGAGGGCCTCTCACCAGGGTGTTTTATACCAAAGGGCCTTTGATGCTGAGGGCTTGATAAGGCGGCTGTGCTAGTGTACTTAGAGGGAGATCAGAAGATTTGAGAAAGGGTCCCAACATCTTGCTTTTCTCAGGACTTCTCTTTCACTCATGCCTCCTACTCCTCCTACGCATAGTACTTTGGGTGTGATGTACTAAGGCAAAGACCACTTGTTACCTTGAAAGGGATTGGGCCCCTTTGATCAGGATTGACCTTTACCTGTGCCTTCAGCCTTTATAAAGAACCCCCTTCTGTGATTCCCTTTAGATCTTCAAGGGCATCAGGAAGAATTTGTTGTGTTAAGGGTCCTCTCCAAAGCACTCTGTCGGACGTGAAGACAGGTGCTCCAAGATACAGGCAACCTCTACTTCCTATCCATCCTGAGGGAACAGTGGGCATGAACTGCCGTTGGAACAATACCTGAACTCTCTGCCAGCTCACTGGTACCCTTGCTCCTCACTGGAGGTGAAAGACTCCCGCAGGCACCATCTAGTCTCTCCAATTTGGTAATGAAGACGAAAAGAACCAACCTTGTCCCTGAGCTCCTTCATTGGGCCTCACAGCAACCTGAGAAAGTAGAAGATAAGCAGGAATCCTGTTTTCTCAGGTTCAAATCATATTCAAACAGCATTTGACAACCTTCTAACCAACATAGAACCCCTGTTCAAACAGATTTGAACTGAATTTTAACCAAGTTCGATGACCTCTGAAGAAACGCAGAACCCCTGTTCGCGCAGGTTCAAAACGAATTTGAACCACATTCAATGCCCTTCAAACTACTAAAGGACCCTTGTTTACTCAGGTTTCAACTGAACTTAAACATATTTACTGCCCTTTGAACCAAATTAGGTCCTCTGTTTTCACAGCTTTGAACTAAATTCTAATGGTTTAGTCCCACATCGAACCATCTTGCTGTGAATTCCATAACATGGGATATTTAACATCGAATGTAACTGAAATGACAGATGGGGAGTGGGGTTGGAGTTTAAATTAAGGTGGGGGTGTTGTGGGTGGGCATGCGAGGGGTCTTCCCCCACATATGTTGGCACAGAAGGGGGTTAAAAGAGAAAACATATTTGATGTTATGGGACTCACAGAAATAAGTTTACGTTTTGAGGTAGATCCATTCTAACCATGTGTGATGCCTTTTGAACCGATAAAGGACCTGCAGCCCTACTTTGGTACTCTCTTCTCATCTTCATATTGCTGTTTGATCTGCAAGCACATCAGACATAAGACTGTGGAACCACCAAAGAACAAAACAAGGTACTGTCCCCCTGGTCCACCTTTGGGACCCTAGAGACTAGTAAGACACCTTGTTCCTTTATCTTCAACAGTATAGCCTCTGAAAATGACATTGATTGCCTTTCAATTGTGCTTGAGTGATTCCATTGTCTACATTCTGCACAATCTGTGTTTTCTCCACAGGGTGGGTTTTTGTGGTGTTTTTATAGCTATTATTTATTTTTGACAGTCGTGCTATTGTTGTTTGGGTTTCTCCTGTCATCACATTTAGATCCCTCGTGAAATATCTTGTGTGCCCTCAGCCCACGTTACCACAAAAGGTGAAGGAGATATGTCTCTTATCTCTGCCTGTTTAGCCTCTTTGTTTGGGATCACTGGTGTTTTGTAGAAGTGTGAGGGCTCAGTAGGTGGCATAGCTGCTACTCCTCCTTTTACGCCTGAGGGGGCGCTAGTCATTTCAACACAGTTATAGTTTACCAGTGGAGCATACGTTTTTTAGCCACAATCTGCCCAAATGACGTTTGGGCAAATTAAATTCTTAGTTACTGTCCTTTGTCCTACCACCTTGCACCTTCAATAATAGATGCATATCCCTTTCCTGTTTGCAATACTTGTTTTAATTTGGAAAGTAATAAAAAGTGTTCCCTGCATATTAGACTTGGGAAATTAAATGTTCTCTGATGCAGAATTAGAAACATTATCTGTGATTTATCAATCTTCGGATGACTTAGTTTAGTAGCTTGAGAGCATATTTTAATTCAGTTTGGGATAATAAGTTTTATTACATGTAAGACTCTGTGATACCTTATTAGCCTGTGTTCACACTCAGAACTATTTCTGATCAAAGGGAAGTTCCATTTAATATATCAGTCAATTCATTGAACATGATGCAGTTTTTGTGCATCTCAGCTCAGTTCCAAGCCATGTTCACAAAGTAAATGTATTTGTGCTAATTGACTATGTGGAAATTACTTCAACAGTTTACATAGATTTTTTTTTATATATGGGGTCCCCACCAGTCTCTTTGCCCTCTTCACTACAACCCTTAGGCCCCAATCCCTGCCCACGCTCTCTTTCACCCCATAACCCACAATTAAAGACATTTTGATGTAAACTGTCGAAGTAATTTCCTTGAAGTGACTTATCACGAAGTGATGTACTTTGTGGAAACAACGTGAGACCCTCGGTTTATTGATTAAGCAAGTTAGCGTGAGGATCGCAAATTCCAGAAGATAACAAGACACAGTGTGACTTTCTATTCAGTAAATGATGCATTGATTTTACTGCACTATTTATTTGTGGATATTTTATGGCATTTTAGTCAGCAGGGCTTTGATTATGTTATATTTAAAATACATTATCTATACATTGTGCATATTGTGCATGCAGGAAAAGCGGCAGTATGTGTGTGGCATTGTCCAGGCGGGAAATCAAGGATAGGAAAGAGAATGGCTAGAAAAACTATTTGGAACCTCAATTTGTAAATGATAGTGTAGAGCTATTTATCATATAATAAACAAAAAAATCAGGATGACGAGATCCAGACCAAGTTCTTTGTGTGTGTGTTTATTCGCATCAACACAGAAAGTTTTTCAAGTAATCAAAACAATTTATTTTACAGATCTTTCGATAAGCACGAAAGGTACAATGTGAACGGACAAGGTTTAGTGATGAGAAGTGATAACACGTATGTGTGTAGACCTCGCAACTGCAGAGGCCAAAACTACACTCAAAAACAGATTTCCCACAGTTGGACAGGGTAACAACCCTAGTAGGCAGGGAAAGGTGTGCTCTTAGACTTGCGTCAGTCCAAGGCATGATTAACACATGGTGCACACAACACAATTTACATGAAACGTACACAAGGGGGGTGGAGTTGTGACACAGGGATCGACACAGGGTGTGTTTCGGCCAAAAAAGAGGCTAGAATTGCGCCTGTCTTTGCGCTGGCCTTCGTCAGGAGATGCACCTATGGAGGTGCTGTCCGTTGTGTCTGTGAATAAAAACATATTGGTGAGGATCTCGGGAGTCAATTTACTAAGTACTACTTGGTATTTAATACGGGCAAAGTGGTGCCAGAGAGGTACACCATGTGGTGTCTCTTGAAAACAGCGTACCTGCTGTTGTGGTAGCCGGAGGCTGTTATGAGGGTCATCCATGAAAAATGCAGGATTGACGGTGCACGAATGGCATTTGTTCTGTCGGCTGTCTCGGTGGACGGGCCGATTCGTCTCAGGGTCCCGTGCAACTGATGTAGGCCGGGATAGGTCTTGAATCTGAGAAAGGACATAAAACGCGGGTAATGAAAACCCGGCTGCGTGTAACGGATACAAACCCATTGGGTGAAGGTGGTCCGAAAAAGGGCTCTGACCCCACTGGTGTGGTGGTGGTACGGTGCTCGGGGCTGCATTAGCAAGACACCTGGGTTCTGTGCTCCTGGGAGTGCCGAGTTGAGTGATGGTCGGCTAAGCAACATGACTCAGGTGGCCCTGGGATGACAGAGGTGTTAGTTGTGAATATACATCTGTCCAGGTGAAAGCTATGCCGGGCACGGGATTAATGGGCGTGGGCTGCGTGTCGGTGCCTGGAATGGAAATTATCAGGGAAGAGGAGACTCGCTGTCGCAGGGGTGCGGTAAAGAGCTGGAGTGGGTAGCTTACCGCAGTGAGCTCGCAGGTGCTGTGCTACGTAGTACCAGGACCTCTGAACGCCGTAGTTGTTGTGAGGAAGACAGAGTAGTGGTGCCTTATTGGCTAAACTGGGCCTGACAGGGACCAATCCAAACTGGCGGAGGGCCTGGACGCGGGGGCCAATCGCGAGGGGCTGGTCGAGTGGGTCACGATCGCGTGGTGTAGTGGGAAATGTAGTTCCCTAAAGCCACCAGAATGGCGGCATAGCGTGGAGTGATGTAGTGACAGGGAGGTCATGTTCTATAGATGGAAAAAAGGTGTTTGGTTAGAAATGTTTCCATTCGACAGTTATGTTCAGGCCGTTTCGTACTGTGTCCAATTTGTGTACCCATTTTTGCTCGAGTCTAGTGAGAGCCAAATTGATATCGCCACCCCGGCGTTGTGGCTGGAGTTGTTGGACCACCGTCCAGAACAACTGATCGTGGGTGTGTTTTGCCTTGGCGAAATGTTCAACTAGTGGCTTATCTTCGACTTGGTTTTTGATACAGGACCTGTGTTCGTTAATTCTTTGTTTGATTGGTCTGATGGTTTTGCCAATGTAGACCAATTGACAGGGGCACTTGATGGCGTAGATAATGAACCTACTTTCGCAGTTCGTGTGGCTGTTCAATTTCCAAGTGAGATTATTGTGGACAAAAGTTTTGCTGTTTTTGGTGAAGCGACATGTGACACATTGTCCACAGCTGAAGTGTCCCACCACGGGTGGGAGATTCCACAAGGTGGAGGTAGGTCTGTTTGGTTCCAAGTAGGTGTGTACCAGTGTGTCTCTGAGGTTTTTGTTTTTCTTGAAAGCAAATAACGGTTTTTTGGCTAGGCTCCCATCGTTTTTGATCAGATGCCAATGTTTATTGATGGTGTTCTTTATGAGATTGCTGATTGGGTTGTATGTGGTGACACAGACAACCCTGTTGATGGGATCTTTTTCTCTCGTGGTGAAGCAAAGAGAGAAAAAGATCCCATCAACAGGGTTGTCTGTGTCACCACATACAACCCAATCAGCAATCTCATAAAGAACACCATCAATAAACATTGGCATCTGATCAAAAACGATGGGAGCCTAGCCAAAAAACCGTTATTTGCTTTCAAGAAAAACAAAAACCTCAGAGACACACTGGTACACACCTACTTGGAACCAAACAGACCTACCTCCACCTTGTGGAATCTCCCACCCGTGGTGGGACACTTCAGCTGTGGACAATGTGTCACATGTCGCTTCACCAAAAACAGCAAAACTTTTGTCCACAATAATCTCACTTGGAAATTGAACAGCCACACGAACTGCGAAAGTAGGTTCATTATCTACGCCATCAAGTGCCCCTGTCAATTGGTCTACATTGGCAAAACCATCAGACCAATCAAACAAAGGATTAACGAACACAGGTCCTGTATCAAAAACCAAGTCGAAGATAAGCCACTAGTTGAACATTTCGCCAAGGCAAAACACACCCACGATCAGTTGTTCTGGACGGTGGTCCAACAACTCCAGCCACAACGCCGGGGTGGCGATATCAATTTGGCTCTCACTAGACTCGAGCAAAAATGGGTACACAAATTGGACACAGTACGAAACGGCCTGAACATAACTGTCGAATGGAAACATTTCTAACCAAACACCTTTTTTCCATCTATAGAACATGACCTCCCTGTCACTACATCACTCCACGCTATGCCGCCATTCTGGTGGCTTTAGGGAACTACATTTCCCACTACACCACGCAATCGTGACCCACTCGACCAGCCCCTCGCGATTGGCCCCCGCGTCCAGGCCCTCCGCCAGTTTGGATTGGTCCCTGTCAGGCCCAGTTTAGCCAATAAGGCACCACTACTCTGTCTTCCTCACAACAACTACGGCGTTCAGAGGTCCTGGTACTACGTAGCGCAGCACCTGCGAGCTCACTGCGGTAAGCTACCCACTCCAGCTCTTTACCGCACCCCTGCGACAGCGAGTCTCCTCTTCCCTGATAATTTCCATTCCAGGCACCGACACGCAGCCCACGCCCATTAATCCCGTGCCCGGCATAGCTTTCACCTGGACAGATGTATATTCACAACTAACACCTCTGTCATCCCAGGGCCACCTGAGTCATGTTGCTTAGCCGACCATCACTCAACTCGGCACTCCCAGGAGCACAGAACCCAGGTGTCTTGCTAATGCAGCCCCGAGCACCGTACCACCACCACCCAAGTGGGGTCAGAGCCCTTTTTCGGACCACCTTCACCCAATGGGTTTGTATCCGTTACACGCAGCCGGGTTTTCATTACCCGCGTTTTATGTCCTTTCTCAGATTCAAGACCTATCCCGGCCTACATCAGTTGCACGGGACCCTGAGACGGATCGGCCCGTCCACCGAGACAGCCGACAGAACAAATGCCATTCGTGCACCGTCAATCCTGCATTTTTCATGGATGACCCTCATAACAGCCTCCGGCTACCACCACAGCAGGTACGCTGTTTTCAAGAGACACCACATGGTGTACCTCTCTGGCACCACTTTGCCCGTATTAAATACCAAGTAGTACTTAGTAAATTGACTCCCGAGATCCTCACCAATATGTTTTTATTCACAGACACAACGGACAGCACCGCCATAGGTGCATCTCCTGACGAAGGCCAGCGCAAAGACAGGCGCAATTCTAGCCTCTTTTTTGGCCGAAACACACCCTGTGTCGATCCCTGTGTCACAACTCCACCCCCCTTGTGTACGTTTCATGTAAATTGTGTTGTGTGCACCATGTGTTAATCATGCCTTGGACTGACGCAAGTCTAAGAGCACACCTTTCCCTGCCTACTAGGGTTGTTACCCTGTCCAACTGTGGGAAATCTGTTTTTGAGTGTAGTTTTGGCCTCTGCAGTTGCGAGGTCTACACACATACGTGTTATCACTTCTCATCACTAAACCTTGTCCGTTCACATTGTACCTTTCGTGCTTATCGAAAGATCTGTAAAATAAATTGTTTTGATTACTTGAAAAACTTTCTGTGTTGATGCGAATAAACACACACACACAGAACTTGGTCTGGATCTCGTCATCCTGATTTTTTTGTTTATTATATGTTTACCTACCTGGGTAAATCAGGACCCCGCCAGGTGCCCTACCATTTATATTATATGAGCTATTTATCATACAAAGGGTTGTTCTCATTGGGAATAGTTCAGAAGATAATTTTCCACACTTATTTGTGGCAAATACGTGTATTCGCTAAACTCCTTCTAAGGAAAATTATTGTATGTTCTTATGGATATTTTTGTGACATTTTGTTGCTTGCCCTTTCTTCATTCATAATGTTATGTTTGTGATAAATGTATTCTTTAGTTGGTGTGTATAAAATTCTTTTTGACCATAAGCACGCTGGCTTTTTTTTTAAATCCTTAACTGTGACATTAGTATAAGAAATATGTACCACAACATGAAGGACGCACTCCAGTTCTCAATCTACCTGGCAACTCAGGTGGTGTTCCCCTTCAAGCGTGTTCGAGCCTCATGCTCTCTTCAGGAAGGCAGTCTCAGGTGTTCATGATTATTTCATCGCCCATCAGTGCAGGGAATTCTGGTCCTTGTAGTTGCTTGAAAGCGCTTGAAGGAGAACACCATCTGAGTTGCCAGCTAAACTGAGAACTGGAGTGCACCTATCATCTTGTGGTACACATAGCATATAAAATATGTTTGCATTTACAATTAAAAATATGATATTAAATATTAGCTAAATGTTATAACTAAATGATTGATTATTTATTATTGGTTGACTAACAGATGCATGTGAATACTGTTCCAACATTATTGTCTGAAGTATTCCCAATGGGAACAACCCTTTTAATAAAATATAGTTTTTTTCCCAGTTCCCATGTGAGTAGGTGTCCTTCCCTTTTGTAATAAATGAAAGTTTGGCGTTCTGCTCTTAAATCATATATCAGAGCTGCACCTCGGATTATCTGTTTATGGCTTTTTTGTTTTTTTGAATGGGATGTCTATTGCAACTGCCAATTGATGGTGATGAATGTGATTATAATGGTATATTTGTAACACGCTTAATACCCAGAGGTTTCTAAGCGGGTACCCGAACCTGTGATGCTCTGCGTCGTCTTCCAAGACGAGCGTGTTGCCCCTGAGCTATCCTCCCGATGTAATAATGTGAGCTAGGGGAGGAGGAAAACTCCCAAATCTGGCATTTTAGAGACACTCAGCCCAAGGTTTAGACAGGAGTGAAAGAGTAGAAGAGTTCAGAACAACATGAGAGGAGTACACTTGTACAATAATGCCTTAAGTACAGCCTGACAGGTGTGCAATATAGTCTGATGGGATCATAATACAGATTGAAGGGGTATAATGCTACCTGGCAGACATACAGTCAAGCGCAGGGAAAATCCTTGATGGAAGAACAACACAGCCAGATAAGAGCATTGTGGAGCCCATGGCATAGCATAACATGAGCATAGTAGTGGCCGGATACCCATCTCCTGACAGTATCCCGAGAAGTGAGCAAAAGCCGTTTGACTATTTCAAGTAAAAAAACTGCTGGAATTAGAACAAGGTTTAAAATGCCTCACTGCCCTCAGGAGTCCCACCAGACCACAGTATGACATGTTATATGATCTTGTGGAAGATGGCGGCAGCCTATCATTCCCTCCCATGGCCCTAAGTGTTAACCCCTGGGTGAAACTCATACTTCAAATCTCCTAAAACGTTTGAAAGTTTGCTGGACCTCGCATCAACCAAAATCCAGATGGTTTGATTCGTTCACAAAGAAGTTTGACCAGCACATAATGCAACATAATAACAAAATGCACTCCTGTGTTTTTACAAGAGCGTTCATAGGTTACTACACATGCTTAACAGTTTAAGTTCTAAAGAAAACCTTATTTTTAAGTACTTTGTCAATCAATCATTAAAGTATGTTGTCTTTCTGTGCGCTTTGATGCCCAAAGGCATGTGGCGCTTTAAAATAAATAAGTAAATAAATAAATAAAATAAACAAAATGAACGATGAAAACAATCAAAGCATGTATCCTCGAATGATCACATCTATGTAATGGCTTCTCTCATTATGCACAGTTCATTGGCCTTACAATTTGGGATCACCTGTGGCCTATGATTGCCAGATGATTCCCTGTAATGTGGGATACCCTACTCCACTCCTTGGCTAGTTTTACCTTAGTATTACTTCAGTTCATTTTATTTGGTGGAAGTGACCCAGCGCTACAACTCACAGCCCAACTGCCGGCTCTGGATGAAGCACGATCTTCTTGCCTTGCCTCCTGCCTATTTGGGGGTAGGCTCACTGTAATTGGCAACAGCTGAGCGATCTCCCGTTTTCGATCCACCCAGGTACCCCCTGCCTCTTCTAACCAGCCCGTGTTTATGCCTGCAACACGTGAGCTTGCCGTGACAAAGTGGCGGCTCCTGCATTGTTGATACGTTGCTAGGCAACAGTATTGATCACGGATAGGCTGTTCCACAAGTTTAAGGGGAAGCGTGTCACCGGTTGGCACTAGCCGGGCCTCACTCCTAAGGCCGACTACTTAAGGTTAACTTCTGTCTGTGCCTTTCCGGGCCGAAACAGAGCCAAGGGACTTGTCACGCTGCCCAAACACCACTATTATTGCATCAAGGGTAAGCTACCTCATCGATGTCCAATTTACCCCGCATCACTGTGCAACATTTTCACTGACTACAAACTATAGATTTCCACTTTGGCGACTGCTGAAAATACTTCTTTACCTGACCACTGCACAGCCAGTCGCATTTTGCCCTAGAGGCATTATCACTGTTCTCCATACCATAACTACCGAATCAACTTTATAAACTCTGACACGCCATACCTTCTATTGTTGGCCTAACAGGCAGAGCACAACGCAACTGTAATACTGCCACTGAGATGCTTCGTACCAGACATGCTAAATCTCAACGTTACCTACTCGCTGCAACTAATGTTATGTGCCCTACGTTATACATGCCCCATTGAATACTGACGCAGATGTCACTTGAGAGCACACACTTTTGCCATGGTATGTACCTTACTGAGGGCCCTGCACTCTGAAATATGTTTGCTCAAACTTAGAAGTTCAAGTCCTGAGAATTCTGTATTATGCTGTATTATGTGCATGCCTTCTTTTGTGGGCCCTTGCATCCTGAAATTACTGGTGTCCGAACCCTAGTGGTTCCTGCTGAGATTGTTTTGTATGGTGTAATACACTAAACCTACGATAAACCCCCATTTCAAGGCCCCATAGGACGTTTGCCTCTAGCGTACAACCTCTAAAGTGCTTACAACGTGGGCGTTCTGCCTCTGTAATGAGCATTCATATCTTGCTGCCTTAATATCCAACTCGCTTGGTACCACCCTCTTTATTGCTCCATAACGCAGTAATTCAAACCTGATTCCACTACTCTGATTACTCAACTATTATATTGCCGCCGCCACCCTGCACGGCACCCTAACTGACCGTTGCACTATCTATTGCTGACCCGCCACTCTCCGGCATGCTTGCTCCCGGTCCGCTGAATTTAGCACCATATGGGCACATCATCACAGGTATATCTCGGTATTACAGCAACCGCCCATGTTTGCCTCTTACTTTATTGCTCCCTAATTATAGTTCCATCTGAAAATACACTGCTAAAAATTGTGCAAAATATTTTGTTGGAAAAACACGACTTACAATTGTTGACTTGCACTGAAAATGTCTATATTGAACAACTTGCTTGTACTAGCCTAGCTTGTCTTGCTCCTTGTATCTATGAGCCCAAGTGCACTAATATTAAATGTACTGCTGTTATGATCTGTGTTGCACGCTATCTACCTGTACTTGATTACTAATTGAATTTAGCACATCCCGCTCCACCACCAGATTGCTTTATGTCACGCTGTCCCTTACATAGGTTGTTCTGCTATGATTGCTGCTCTACCTATCTGCATCTAAGTACATTCTGAACCTTTGCTGCTCGCCATACTACTTACCTATATATTTCAGTATGTCTTTACCACCATTGTACTGCTGAAATAGCCTCTCTACCTAACCCTGTATGTTAGTGCCCACTACTCCATTGCAGAGATCCTTCACTGTTCCATGGGTGACTGCTACCGCTGCCTATACATTGTGCTGATTGCCTATAATAATTTTTTCCATTGCACCTCACGCCAATTGGTAAATAGCACAACGTTTACTCTCACCCACTGCACCACTCCATGAACACCTGTAGCTGCTAATACCTAACCACCAGCATAGTACTAGTACTGCACCTAGTCCTCCACTTTATCTCGCTCTCTCTCCTGTACAGCCAGTCGTATACTCGCCACTTACAGAGAGTAACACTCACCATAGCAACTATATTACCTTTGTTTCACACCATAACACCCACTAAATTCTTACCAGCCATGCAGACCCACCCACACCCACATACACTGCACCCAGCTACTGCCACCACGGTATAGCCTATCTCCCCTGCAGAATGGATCACCCGATTTGCCTCCCCACCAACACCTCTGATTCCTTGCCCTCTCAGCCTCATACATGCAAGACTAGGCTCTCACCTCCTTCGCAGGGAGACGACCCACATTGCACCTGCCCCTCACCACACTAACAGGACCCGCACACCATTAAAAGAATATCTGAAGCTAATATCTAAGCTAATATATATATATAGATGGGTGATGTGTTTCAGGAACACATCACCCATCTCCTAACCCTAAATACTAAACCAGGCTCACAAATCATCCTACTGGGTGACCTCAATCTTGGTCTTCATGACCCAAATGACCCTAGCGCCTCCTCGTTGGATGACACCATCACACAACTAGGCTTCACGCAACGTATCATTGAGCCTACCCATTCCAGAGGTAGAATGTTGGATTAGCTGGCTGACTCTAATTGCGACGTTTCAATACTCAATAATGCACCCTGTGCCTGGTCAGACCACCAGTGCATTATCTTTTGCATACCTAAAGGTACTCGCAATAAGACGCCAGCTGTCATTGCACCACAATCCTTGAGCAGGAACAAATGCAACATGACCTTGGAGAACCTTTAACCACTGCTACAGCCTATCAATAACCCTCCTGCTATCTCAGACACATACCCTGCCTCCTTGGTCGACCTTTACAATGTTACCATGGAGCAAGCCCTAAACCAAATTGCCTCGCTAAAATTGAGGAAGGCTAAAACACCCGCCCATCTAAATAAATGTGACAATCTGGTTTCAGACCGAGGCATGGGACTGAGACAGCTCTCCTGGATCTTAAAATCCAAATTGATGAAGCCAAAGACAAGGGCAACCTGGCTATCCTTCTCCTGCTGGATCTCTCCACAGGTTTTGACCTGGTCGACCATCAAATCCTGACTAAACACCTTTCCACTGCTGCAGCATTTTCACTGAACGCCACCTACTGGATCCGATCCTTTCTTTCAAATAGGACAACTAGGGTCTTGGCACCCACTACGGCTGCCGAACCAGTTCCTTGCCAGTGTGGAATCCCCCAAGCGTTCTGTGTTTCATCTACGCTCTATAATTTCTTTATGAAGCTCTTCTTTGATTATCTTGATGACCTGGGTGTCACCTACACGAATAATGCGGATGACACCCAGGTCCTCATTACTCTCACTGGTTGCTACGAGAGGGAGTTTGTAAAGCTAAACGAGATCTATTTAGAAATGCAGGCCTGGATGGCTACACATAGCCTCTGCTTAAACGATGATAAAACAGAACTACTGATCGTCGGCACCCAAGTCCATCTAAACAAACTCGACCACCGTTACCAATCATTCAACATAGATGGTAACACCATCAAGGTCGCCAAAGAGGTTATACCCTCGGTGTCTACCTTGACTCCACTCTATCCCTCAAAAAGCAAGTAAACTCTACAGCCTCCACCACAGCGTATACGAACAAATTAATCAATGCTTGCAAACACTTTCTGTCCACAAACAGCTGCCTCACCTTGGCCAGGTCCCTGATTATGGCCAAACTTGATTACTGTAAAACCCTATTCCTAGGTTCCACCAATTGCAACCTGAATAGATTCCAAGTTCTCCAGAACAATGCCCTCCGATGGGCCTTAAACATACCATGCTCCAATCACATCTCCACCATCAGACAGGATGCACACTGGTTGCCAGTACGTGACAGAATTAAATTACGTACGCTTGTCATCACCCACAAATGCTTGTCTATGACAGCACCACAATACTTGACTGACACATTTTCAAGGCACAGTACTGCTAGACCTACTAGATCACCTTATCTACACTGCTTTAATATACCCAAGTATAATCTGAAATCAGCAGGTCGGTCGAGCTTCCCAGTATTAGCAGCAAAGTGCTGAAACACACTCTCCACAGACATTAGAGCAGAACCTTCTTTCTGGTCCTTTAGATCCAAAGTGAAGGACATGCTTTTCATCCAGCAACATTAGTTCACCACTCCCTTGATATGTATCCTTCAGCTCTTGACAAGGTTCGCCTAGCTTGTCTTTAACTACCGCACTTGCACTATGGCCTTGTCTATCAACTTTTGCATCTTCAGCCTGCGGGTACCTACTCCTTGCCCATCGTCTCTCTTGTACTCCTAATATCTGTCATGTTGCAGACATACAGAACACTTTGTAACCTAGTCCGTATGCCTGCTGTCGCTAAGCCCACCATTTTGTTGTAACCTGCTCATCACAATTTTGCATTCTTTATCTATTGTAACGGTAACACCGACAATACTGTTACCCTGGGCCTTACAATTCTTGTTCCTCGTCTGCTGTAATGTAACTGTAACATATGCTCCTTGTCTAAGAGCCCAGATACCTCAGGGTCAGGCTGGGCTATACAAATAATAAACTAAACTAAACTAAACTAAACTCCCAGAAGATGATTGAAAAATGAAAGCCCTGTACTGGGACATTCTGTCTTTCCTGTCGTGTAGTTATCTGGCAACCCCAAACCAGATGACACTGCAATGAAAGTGTGGAACAATAGTCTCCTAATTGGGTACAAACAACTGCCCCCTTTCCTGCATGCCTACTGTCCCATTGCGGTGTGCAGTGCTACTTGATCAAATTTAAATCAGGTAAAGGTCATTGTGGCGCTACGGTTTCACATATGGTAGGAATAGGCAGGTCCAATGTTATTTTTATTTACTGGAGGGAAAAGTTTAGCAGGATATATTGCTACTCAGGGTTTCAAAGTCTCCTTTGAGGTTTCCAAGTAAGGTTCCTTGAATATTTTGGCAACTAATCTGTTCCATCTCATTGTGCCTCCAAAACACCAAAAGCCCCAAAAACATTCAACCTACTTACATATAGACTCACGAAGGGAGCGCTCTTAGCAGAATTTGAATGCATAACAGAAGATCGTCCTTCCTTATGTGGAACAGCTAATGAATCCACCTAAACATGTGCCCTGTGACCAAATACCTACTGCTCTGCAAGAGGACAAGAATGGGTAGTGGCTTGAGTTCCTACTCAGTCCCCACACTTCTACAAAACAAAAGTGAGGCCAATAATACAGGTAAACAGGCGCAGCTAAGAGATATACTGCCTCTGCCATTGTGGTTACATGGTCAGAGTGAAGGATATCCTCTCAAAATGGGTTTGCATGTGGACCAGTAGCCGACAAAATAGGAAAGGTAAGATAAAGAAATGCAGAATGCTATTATGCAGCACTCTGGAGAATGAACAGGGAGGAAAACAGGGATGAAATGGAACTAGGAGTAGAAAAAGGATATGTCCTGTAGGGGAAAGGTGCAAAAGGGATTTAACCAGTCTTAGGGTCCAAAAAGGTGGACATGGGGACAAGGTTACTGTAAAGTCCCTTATTCTACTCTTAGGCAGTTCGGACCAGGCCTCTGGCTATTGAAGATGCTGGTCTAACCAGGTTGACCCACCAGGGTTAGTTAACAAATTGAGATGCTGGAAACCGCTGCCTTCGGTCAATAAGTGACCTGATGCTCCTGTGGTTCAAGTCTCGGTCCAGCAGTTCAAAGCTGTGATCCTGGTGTTCTCATGTGACGTTCAAAGAGGAAGTGGTATGAAGTTATCTGCAGTGGCGAGCTGACTAGGTGATGTGCTCTGCTTGGTGTGATGCAGCAGTGAGCAGGTTTGACAGGTACAAAACAGCAGTGGTTTGAAGTGTGAGTCCCAAAAACAGCCCCGGAGTGTTCCTTTCATTTTAGTGCAGCAAACACAGCTGGAAGGTGGTTCAATGTGATAAATGACTAGAATCCTGTCTGTTCTGGGTCTTAGGATGCTGTGAGTTCTGATTCATGAGCTCAGCAAAATGTAGATGTGTCCTTGTTCTCATTCTCCTACAATGGGGAAGCTGCCTAGCAACTACAGGAGTGCTACACCTTCAGGGTGGTCCAGGGTACCAGCGTAGATGGCAGAGAAGCAGGTATTGCTCCAGCAGCAGTCCACCTCCCAAGGTTTCCTCGGGATGGGTAGGGAGCAGAGCATGCCTAATCCCTGGAACACTCCTTCTTCACCCCAATAGCTGAGGACTTAGGAATGATCACCTCCCCAGAAAGAGTCCAAAATGTACCTTTACTTAAGTCCTTGATAGTGCAAAACTGAATCAAAGAAGGGGTGGGAGCCCCCCTCTTTTCTCCCTGAGAGGGAGCGAGGTGTTATCCACCCTCACAAAGGATCTAAAAGAGGCAGCTCCCACCAGCTCCTGCAGGTTGAAGCAGAGACCGGCTGTCTAGGGCGAATGCACAGAGAATATCCATGGGTGTCTTTGGCTCCGAGTGTTGCACGTTTATAATACAGATCAGCTACAGCTTTAATCATTATGCAAACTACCAGTCACCATACCCCAAAACTCAGGTATGGCTTACGTTTACATTTTAAACTGCCACCTGGATCATAGTTCACCGTAGTAATGTGTTTTTGAACAGGTGTAGATTTTAAATGCAGCCTCTGCATTTCAGTGAATTTGCTGTCACTGCAGATGTCAGACAGGACACCTTTGACCTCTGAACCTGCCCTGTGCCACTGGAGAGAAAGCCCAGCGGATCCGGATACTGAGGCAGCAGGGCACACGTGTACATTCTGCTTTTGGCATGGAGTTTAATGATTTGAGGGTCTGATTAGCAGACCACCCCTTATGAGATGGAATCATCAGCTTCATTTTATATTTAATAAAATATATACTTTATTAAACAGGTGTTCTAAACACTTGCCAGATGCCAATTGTCATTAGTGGACAGTCATTTGCATTGCTCTGCTTCCAAAGTCAGCCACTGCAGCCTTCACTGGGGCACATCTCAAGGTTAGAGTTTCCGACTTCTTAGCTATGATGTGTGCATCAATGAATACAAAGGTAGGGTATTTGATGAATTGAAATATTTCAATTCCTTTGAGGCTATTGAAATTATTTTGTATCAGGATAAAACGAGTTTCCGTGCCTACATGTCAATCTTGAATGAGACGTAATGCAATAACCTACCATATTGCTTACTAAAAGGTAAAACTGAGCTGGTTTCTGCTCGTTGGGGCATTCCGCCTGTCACGCATACAATTGTAAAATGCATGTACTGCACTTTTCTGTGGTGTGTTAGCAGAGCACATCTTCCCAGCACGTACACCTTGTATTTTAGAGGTTGAAATTAATAATTGGATGACTCCAATTTGCAGGCGGAAACTAAGTGATGAGGTTTAGGCGACAATGGAAGCCATACTCCTTTTGTGCCTCTTTCTATGAAGATTTCCTTGGGCTGTGAAAATGGCGCACACAAAGGATTCTGCTGGCGGCTCCCGGAAAGGGGGCAACGAGCAATGTAGGCCCTGTGTTCGTAACAATTGAAAATGATTCACAGGAGATATGGGCATGCCGAAATACGGTGAAGCGCATTATCACAGCCCTACTGTGAAGTAATGAGAAGCGGAATGCGATTCTCAACATCCGCCCTGGAGATAACCTATCATGGCTGAGGGCTATTCCTGCAGGTGGTAATGCGACTCTGTAGGGGTTGTGTGCGAAGAATATGCCACACAGTGCAATGTTAATTGAAACTTTGCTGCATTGTGGCGCTAGCGAAGACGCAGAGGGGGCACGAGTCGTTGCATAATAGCGTGTACTCAGGAGAACGCTTCATCGCCGGGCAGTGATGGAAACGGCACCTTATGTTTCTCACAGGAAGGGCTTTTCATCATCAACAGCGCAGAGTATCGCACCGTAGATTGGATCATTTTGCACAAATGCGCTGCTTGGTGTGAGTGATGTGGCGCATTCTGTTGCGCGGCCGCATTTTTCTCGATGGATGTGCAAGGTGTCCGCGTGAAATAACAGATGGAACGCCTTCATAAACAGAGGGTTGGCGGATTGGATTTTCAGAAGGCTTCAATGGCAATCAGGTAAAGCCGTATCATCTGCCACTGCGCTAATACCTCCAATTGCCAAACAAGTGATTTAGCAGCTGCAAAGGATGACACAAAGAGGATGGAAAATGCTCCACCAGCGCCTACTTTGTATTCCAGTAAAGAGGGATTTCAAACGAAAGATCGATGCAAGCGAAAAGGACCGAAGCGGGCAGACTGCATGCCTTTCCGCTGTACAGTGATGAATAAAAAAGGATGGGAGATTGTACAGGCAATTGTAAAGAGCTCCCAAGTTACCCAGTCTGTGGCCCATTGACACTCATAGTGTAGGGTAATTGGGGCAATAAGGACCCTTAATACGGACATGACATCACTGGGAGAAAGTAAAGGGTAGCGATCACTACTTCTCTGGTGCTACTTGCAACATGCGGACCATGTTTCAATCCGTGTGATTTTTAACATCGGAATGCTGACATATGAAGAGCCTGGCGATGGCACTACCCAGTCTAAAGTTGTATACATGCTTGTCTCCATTTTTTTTTAAACACCCCTTTTCCTTGTTTTCTACGTTCATTTTAAACACCTCTTATTCCTGAAATCAAGGAGTCCGTAAAACAATTACTGAAACCTGATGCGTGCACATAACTTACCCGCACAAGGCAACCACACCTCTGAGTATTGCCCTCTTTCTCTTCACATCACAGCATTGTTTCGCAGAAGCACCCTGTGACTACGCATGCATTATTACCACACTGTTTCCATGTCAACGAATTAGGCACATCAGAGATTAGCTACAAACATATCGGTTTATGTGGTGCAGGCATTTGCTGTGCGATATACACAGAATGAGGGGCTTTGGAATGCTGATGGCCACTTCCCAGTGAGCTGTGACTTGTCAGGGAAAGGGACCGTCAGCATTCTGCATTTCACACTTGTGTCTGCCCCAGCCCAGAAATGGAAGCCATGGCTGCAAAGAAACAGCCTTGGATAATGTCCTGGGGCCTGTGAAGACTAGCCCTTCGTAGGTGCCAGCTTGCGTATAGAAAAACGCAACCCTGGCAGACCTCTGTGTTTTACACTTCAGAAAAGCACCCTTTTCCTTGTTTTCAGCGACAAGGATGCGTACCACACAGCAATTTAAGTGCCACTGTGCCACCACCAGGACCAAAAGCCAGTACACACTTGGGTAATGTTGGTACCCATGGGATCTGCTGATTACAAATCAATTATTAACACATGGAAGCGTGATATGTTCATAACACCTGTTGAGAACAATACAATGGTTCCTCAATGAGGAGTCAAAGATCATGGGTCGTGACACGCTCCTGCCATGTTAGTTATGGAGACGTGTCATGGTCATGTGATGTCAGTTCAGTTGCTCTCATCATTTGGTGAAACTGTGTCACTGATTGCAGAGCCTCATAACATTAAGACATTTTATAGGGGACCATATGTGTCATGCATCCTTTTCCCCACAAACCCCATCACTGATGCAACTCATTAAGCAGGTGATACAACATTGACAGATGAATGTGAGTTAGAGCCCATATCTTCCTGGATATCAGCAACACTGTGTGAAAAAGGATTGGAGAAACGTGTTTCCCTTCCCTTCTCTCCACACATGCTGTCTGTGAAAGTCAGTGCAATTGGTTATTTATAACACACTTAATACCCAGAGGTTTCTAAGCGCGCAACCAGGAATGGAACCTGTGTTGCTCCGCATTGTTTTCCCGTTGCCCCAGAGCTATCCTCCTGAAACAAATGCACAGAGGAGAAATGATATGTTTGCACTTAAATGCAAAAAGTCACCTCTGTGAAATTTTCGTCATTTGCACTATGAAGTGTAAACAAAGGGTTAAAAACAGGCAATATTGCCTTTACACCCTATTTGTGTGCTGCATAGTGGAAATGCATGGCAGGCAGCATGCATAATGGATGCGTGTGGAATATGCATCTTTTATTCCATGAGAATGCATTGTATGCTACCTGCTCAGCAGAAACGACAGACAGAAGGTGCTAAAAGCAGACGGTTTCCATAGGAATCCAATGCATTATCACTAGCATCACAAAACCAGATGCTGGTAGTAAAGCAGGTGAACTTGTATGGCAGGAAGGATGAGGGTGGCAGAAGCGGGAGCACTGCTCCTTGCCCCCACTCTGCCATTCAAATCAATGACACTATGATGGAAGATACAATGCATGAATGAAAGTTGTATGGTTGCTTTTTACACTGGCTTTTTATTTTACGCCATAAGGAGAAGGGGCCTATTTATCTCCCCCCACCCATCGAAGATAAAGAAGCAGTGTCTGGACAAACATACACTTTTTGGGGGCTGCACTGAGTCCTTATCAATGGCTCCCACAAAGCAATCAAGGACTTTTTACCCACCTTGATCTCTTTCATGTTCACTGTATTTTACTATTGTTTTGATAATTGTTAAAGCGACGGGCAGACTGCTCAAAGTAGTGAAAGCAATAAAAGGGATGGACAGGGGGTGTATAAAGGGGGCTTATAAAGGGGAGAAGTCACATGTGAGAGCAAGCCAGTGACACCCTTATGGGGCAAGAATTAGGGGAGTCCTCTGTGCTCTTCTGACCATCACAGTAGCTAGCGAAAGAAGAGGACGCTCCCCATACGGTGATGAATCCATCAAAAAGGTGCTAAGGGCTGCATTGTTATCAGAGCCGTGTGCTCAGCTTTTCTCCCAGAAACTTTCTCTATAATATCCAAAAGCTGGGAGGTCGCAGAGTTTTCCTTCTGTGCCAGCCTTCCTAAATCCTGCCTCGCCCCCTGCAAATAGTGTTTCAGTCCACAGCCAAATTGATGATTAGCTCCAGGAAGTTGGATTACAAAATGCCAGAGGTTCAAAGAGCACATGTTTCGTTTGCCTGCTCATGCTCATGTTCAAATCAAACTCGCTTTTTTGACTCATTGGGCTGTTTGGAATAGCACTTCTTCCGACTGGCTGATAAGTTAAGAATGCCTAGTTGTTTCAGAGGACCTCAAAATCTAGTTGTCACAGAGGTCCTTATATCTGCAATCACCCATTCAAGGGGGAGACGAACTGTGGCTTTTGAGATGCCTTGAACTACGACTCCCATGATCCCTCATCATTGACATTGGTAGTGTGACAAATGACTTCAACTCTGCAGCAGCCTAAAGATGGGTAGTGGCTAAACTGCCTGCAGAACCCCTACACTTGTGCAAAGCAAGAGTGATTCAAATCATAAAGGTAAAACAGGAAAAGCTAAGAAAAAATCCCCCTTCGGCCTTTGTGGTAATGTGGGATGAAGGAAGGCTACACTCTCAGAAAGGCAGTGAATGTGAGACATTAGTAGCTGGCGAGAGTCAAGCAGAATGCAACACGCCTTCTTGTCCACAGCGAGGGGCATGGAAGCCCATCAGCCAATGAGAAGGCTCGAAGCAGGGACATCCCCGCTCCGAGCCTCCCCACGGCTGAGAGGCTGCCTTCGCCCCCCTCTGGGGACTCAGGTAAGGCTTTTTTTTTTCATTCCCTCTCCTTCCCTCCTCCCTGCCCTCCCCACCCCAATTACCTTCTTGCTCCTTTGTCCCTGGTGGGGGATGATGGCAGCCTCCAGCCATGTGGAGACTCAGAGCGGGGTCATCCCTTGCTCCGCGCCTCCACACGGCTGAATGCTTCCATGTCCCCCGCCGGGGACGCAGGTAGGTATTATTTTTCTTTTTTCTTTTTTTTTTCCCTCCCTCCCTTTCGCCCTCCCAACCCCACTTACCTTCTTCTCCTTTTTTGCGGGAGCGGACGCATTGGAAACACTTCTGTTTCCAGCGCGTCCGCTCCCGATGGCCACCGTGGAAAGGGAAAACAGACTCCGTTTTCCATTTCCCAGTGCACATTTTCTTGGTCTTTTTCTTTATTTATTTTTTCTGTCCCGGAACGCTGCAGCCTTTCGGGACTGAAAAAATGCTTTTAGTGACCCGGTTACGCAGATCTTGCAGACAGGGGTACTAAAAGCAATATGAGCCTTGCAGCGGGGGCATTACCGACACAGGTAATGCCCCGGGGCATTTGTTAACTGAGTCGGTAATGCCCCACCACTCGGGGCATATTGCTTAAGTAGTAAGCAAAACAGCACTAGTGCAACAGCTCTAAAACAAAAGAACGTCAAAACAAGGTTCTATGAAAAATGTACGTTAATAACACACATCTATTGTGCACTTAACTATCAAATATACTAACAAAACCCTGTTCCGTAAAGGAAGACAGAGACATGCAGGTTGCAATGATGAAAAAGGTGCACAAGGGACTTAACCAGTCTCTATGGCCCCAAAGGTGGACTAAGGGGATGCCGTCCGCCCCTCTCTTCTTGCCACCCTGTGCAGCTGTACCACTCCTCTGTGCCCCTTTGCATTGCACACCAGGCGGTATATCTGTTCTGTTTTTCCTCTGAAAAGCGCTCTGTTATGCATCTTTACTGTTGTGTACCACTGAAAAGTTCTCTGTTGCTTCTCGAAACTATGTCCTTCACTCAATAAATACAATAATAATAATAATAATAATAATAATAATAATAATAATAATAATAATAATAATAATAAGTCACTTCAAAGTACCTGAGTCCAGGTTTAGGAGGTTCAATTGTGTTTAACCAGACTTTGCGATGAGATGGTGCATATGTAGTCCAATCAGGTTTAGGTTTGGAGACTTGTATTGGTTTGAAGCATTTTAAAGCTTGTGCTTGTGCATGTTAAAGCTTGTGCTTAGTACAGTTCAAAGGCAGAAGTCATGCTCCTCAGGATTGGTTCAAAGGTTGAGTCAGTTAAAGATGTTGGTAACCACAGGTTTGGGTCAGCATGTGATGCAATGTTTAAGGGGTTTAGGCCGAGGTGCAGGAGTTTGAAGCTGTGACCATGTTGGTCTCATGTGATGTTCATATGTCAGTGCTTATTTGCAGTTGCAAGCTGGTTGTTCAAGCCAAACAAGTAACATGCGCTACCTGTTACGAGGCAGTGGCGAGTTGGTTTGACATTGCAGCAGCAGTGGTAACAATGGTCAAGAGAGTGTCAAAAGCAACACAAACAGGTCCTGTTGGATTGAAGGGTGTCCAACGTGGTTCGAAGATGGCTAAAAGTGGTTGCATGCTGAAAAACAGGGAACCTGGTGTTCAGGAACCTGTGAGACTCACTGAATGGGGCTCTAGGAAAAAAGAAAGTCCTTCCAGGTTCTGGTCTCCCAGTCTAGGTAGTTTGTAAGCAGAATGGCAGGTGTTGGTCCACAGCAAGAGTGATCCCCAGTGTGCAATGTGAATAGGAACGGAGGAGCGCTTGCCTCAGGCTTCTTCACCTCTTGACTGAGGGCTTTGGAATAATTCAAAGATCACATGGGATTGGATGAAAGCAAACACACATTAAGAAGTCCAATCACTGTGTTTGTGACAATTGGTCTTTGCCTGTTTGCCTCATACCCAGAGTGCGTTGTGTTAATTGAAGTGTAGGAGACAGGAAGGAAGGAGAGGTAAAGAGAAAAGCAAGTTGGTAGAATTTTTTTCCAACTATACCGAGTTCTCTCTGGCTGCATTAACCCCACTCCACCTGTTTGATCCAAAACATCAAAGTCCCTTTGGTACATAACACCATGCTGTGAGGCTAGTCCTTTTATTTAGGGTGTGCTCTTTGAATTCCGTTTCCCAGGAAAGCTCCTGCTTAAGGCTGAACTGCTGGAGAGAGGTATTACCTGACCTCACAAAGCATCAGAAGAGATGCAGCTTCCATGTGTTTATTTTCCTATTGCTTTCAGCAGAGACAGCTTGTCTAGGTAAAATAGACACAGCCTGTTTACAGTTGTCCTGGGCCCACAGTGTTGACATATGTATGATACAAGTCAGCTGTGGCTTCAATAATTGTGTGAATTACAGCCACCATAGCCCAAGCACAGATATGAGTTATGTTTAGAGATCAAACTGTCACCAGGATGGTGGTCATAAATATGTGGTTTGGAACATGGATCAGATTTTTCAATATAGTTTTAAAGGGGCACCTGTTACCATTGCTCTGTGCCGACAGAGAGCAAGGGGTTGGAGACAAGAAAAATGATTCAGTGGAGTATGTGTGCCACTATGATTGTGGCATGGAGCTTAAGGAAAGAGGCTTCTTTTAAGCCACCCATTCTCTCTAAGATGGAATTACCTGCATTATTTTATTATTTAACAAAATCAAAAAGGCCAGGTTTCCTACAGCCTTGCCAGATGGCAATTCCTCGCAGTTGGTAAGTGCTGATGGGAGTTGTGGTCCAAAACATCTGCACAGCCAAATATTTCAGAACCTTGCCATGACAAACCGACGTTTGAAAGACTGTGCTCTCATGTATGTGCCTTTTCCGTTCCTGCTGTTTCTCTCTAGAATTCTTTACCTGGAGCATTAAAATTCATACTGATTGTTAGTCATTCAGGAAACAACTTAAGACAGTGTTCTGGTCCCTTTTGGTGAGCTTCATATCTAGTTATCTAGTTGCATGGATGTACATTTTTTACATTTAAGTACCTAGCCTCTTAACTAATTTATCGCTTCCCTTGTCAGTTAGTTAGCTTTGTGTTATGTTGTAATGTGTATTCTTTTATAATTGTTAGTGTTAAGTTTCAAACGTGTTGTAAAACTGTACAGGGCTCCGATCAGTTATGCACTTGTATAGTCCATCAACAAAAGCTAAAAATAATATGTTCAACTTCACTAGCAGGGGCTGAGCATTTAAAATTAACCAAAAAAACTCTATTTGAATATTATTTTTTGTTCCTTTTGTTTTTTTTGTAGGGTGCAGTGTTCACTGCTTCTAAGTGCGTAAGGAGAGGTATATTAGAGGACTCTGATGAAATTGACAATCACACTGCTATTTTTCAGGGAGACTTCACAATACAGTGGAGAATGTGGACAATTCATTTGGATGAAGAAACCTACTGAGATGCTTGTGCTTGATAGATGTTTGCCTATCTGGCTGAGTTAGTTTTAGACTCTGTTTTGAAAATGGTCCAATCAATAGTACAGGATACAAGGTGCAGTTCTGCTAGATATGTTCATTCTGTGGGGAACACTATCTTCGTGTGCACAGAAATCATCCAAATTCCCTGACACTACAGGGGCTGGCCTCACCAAGTCCTGGTGTGCACCAGGAATTGCACAAACTATCAGGATCTTTCACATCCTAGGAGCTTTCCACTTGTAAACACAAAGAGAAGACGCCCACCAAGTAGAAAGTCTTCAGAAGAAGCACACCATAATCTTCAGAGCAGGGTGTTGAAACATCGTTATACATAAAGAGTTATGTGTGTATATACAAATCCACAATGTTGTACCCACTCTACCAAATTTTGCATGAATTCTTCTTTTGTCTGGGGCAAGATCGTAGTCTATGTTTGGATGCAAAAATTGTGTATGCCCAAAACGATTGGGATGTGTGTCTGTATGTTAGTCCGGCTATACGAATCCACACTGTTGAACTCATTGCTACTACATTTTGCATGGATTCCTCATTTGTCTGGGGCAAGATTTTAGTCTATGTTTGGATGCAAAAAATTCACTCTGCAGACAGCCTCATTTACTGACGCTCATCCCGATTCACTACAGTAGGTACTAGAAGAAGGCAACATTTTGAAAAGTGTCTGAAGCAAAATGTTCGATGTGTTGGTTATTCCTTTGAAATGTATTACTAATGTATACAGTTTGAAAGTGTTTATTAAAGCATTTTTAAAGGGAATTTAAAAAATAAAATGTTTATCACACCACTCCAAAATTTCAGAAATGGCAAGGTTACATTTTACTTAAGTTCATTCACGAGAAGAGAGCACAACAAATCAATCAATCTTGAAGCCAGTGAGTGACTAAAACATGCCACACACAAAGCAAACATCACTTGGAAAAGCTCCATCTGATGCAAAGCGAAAATCAATATTAAGAGCTTGTGAAGCACAACAACAAACAGCAACACAACTTGCCGACCAGAGGACAAGAGCAACTTTCTCCAGGGCAAATGAGATGCCAGAGCAACCTGAATCAAGACTTGCCGACAAGAGGAAAAAAGCAACATCCTCCAGGGCGCATGAGGCATCACTCGATCAGGACATGGGCAACGCAGGGTACCCCAGCTAGTAGTTCCATAAAATGATCTGCATAGTTTGAATTGATCATTCATGTACACTCCTCTGTGGGGGAAGGGCATCCCGTGGAGGGAGTGGGCTGGCTATGGGGCGTGCCGCTTCTACTTTCTACATGTTTCCACGGGCATGACTGTTCATGAGTGTTAACTTCAATTTGAAGCACATGCACAGAGTCAAAATGCCAGTGTGCATTCGTCCATAACACAAAGAATGCACGTGGGAACTGATGATTACCTCATTTGCATGGGGACTTCCCCCATGCACATTCAGAAATGTCCTCATATGTATGAGCAACCACATAGTTAGTTGGGTGCCCGTTTCATAATACGCAAGGGGCCTTGTGTCCTTTTCTGTAATACCACTGTGTGCCCCCTGTAACACATATTTTTCAGAAATTAGGTTTTGGCAAGTTGTTTAATATTGGGATCGGCATCTGGCACAGTGTGGTGGCTTAGATTTTGATTTGGCTTTTTAGCATTGCAATTACAATTCTTATAATAGGTTCTGGCTGCTGACGGGTGAGTTGCACTTTTATAAGCTGCACAGCATTCCTGATGTCTCTGCGGTTCAGCAGGTCCTGTTGATGGCCATGCAAGACGATGGTCATATATGGTTTGGGATAGGTGAGCTGCTCTGCACTGGTTATCCAACGCACTCACTTCACTATCCATTTAAAGAAAAAGTTTGCCAACAAATACAAGAGCTATTTAGAACCAGGATTTCGAGTTGCCAAATGTGGATAACAAGAAATGTCTGTATTTGGGTCTCTACATATAAAATTGTATACCAGTGACTATGAATTATAATGAAATAGTACACTGGTGGGTTAAGAGTCACGTCTGATAGGGAAGAAGAGCGAAACCCGAATTGGTTATGATATGACTATGAACCCCGAGGTGATACCCCTCGGGTAATACCCTAATGTACAATTTCATGTTGTATAAGGGTGTCTATGAGTTCCTTCTCTGGTGGGGTCATTTACTCAAATAGATTTCTCAATCCCTGTTTCCAGCGTGGGTGGGCTAGAAAAATGAGCAGCCCTGGGCTTCTGGTAGGAGTTAGTGGGAACGGTGTGAAAACTGACCCATTGAGCGTTTGTTCCAGAGATGACACCAAAGGCAGGTGTGTGTGTGTGTGTGTGTGTGTGACATCATGAAAAATAAGTTTCCCTAATTGATGGACACTCCCGTCCCCTGCACACCTCATATGCTGACACCAAGGTCAGTCAATAATTAATATGTTATAATCTCGACTGTGTATCACATACAACACATCTTCTCATGTAACAGTAGTATAGATAAGCAGTTTAAAAAAGAATTATATTTTCAAACGCAAAAAATGAGCTTGTTGCATTTCGGGAGATAGTCTCCCTTCATCAGGAGCAGAATTTCATACTTTTGACAGAATTCAACTTTTAGGTTCAATCTTCTAGCGTCAACCTTTGGGTTCTATCTATAAGGTAAATGAAAGAAATTAGATCAGTGTTCTTCTGCAGTTTAAGTTGTACATTAGTATTCACCAAATCAGTCCAGTATCTACCTGTAAATCACCCTAAATGAGGGCAGTTTTAGGACACTGGTATTTGAAGTAAGATAGTTTCCTTGTCCCGCTGTCCTTATAGATAGTAAGATCTGGAAAAAAGGACCAGACAAGATAATGTATGTTACTGCAGGACATCATCTTATGGATCTATATACTGTAATAGCTCCATCCTGTTGCCTCCTGGTGAAAGATTTCTTTTTGGCAGCAGTGACGATCACTTTACGTGGTGAGGTATTCTCTCTTCATCAAAAGTGGATAGCCTAAATGGGAGTATAAGTCCCCTGTCAGGTGTGCTCAAAAACGGTCAAAGTATATGGTAGTGGTTCAAAGGATTACTTTTGTGGTTGTTGCTGAGGTTTATCTTATTATTCCAAGTAAACTGCTAGATTAAAGCTTCATGAGAAATTATTGTGTTCAATGGATGTAGATCTGTACTTTGTAATCTAAGAAAAAATGGTAAAATAACCTAAGTTCCTGTATTCCATAATAGGCTAGTAGTTGGTCGTTTTGCAGCTGTCTCATCAATTCTAGAAATGCTTACCAGCTCATTGAAGTGGCTTGTGCTTAGCCGCTGTTTCAGTACTTTATATGGGATGTGAGGACACACATAGTAATCCATCCAATGCTAAAGCAGACTAGATATAAGTACAGCATTGTCTCAATGTCTATTCTAAGTGGGGTGCTTGGTTTTGAATTCAGCGCTAGCAACTAGCTCTTGCAGGTCATTTTCTAGAATGCTTCTCGCCTGCTGCTCACTCTGGAATGAGGTCACACAATGGACAACAAAAAATTACAATTTTTAAATGACGTGCCACGTGTCCAGAAGGGCGCGCTGCTGACATCTTTAACGAAATGTAATGTTTAGTGAGCGTGTGCCTTACGCATTGCCTGCTTGCATGTAGTTACATTTTATATACTGAATATATCAGTCCACGGATATAGTATCAATTATTAAACAATGCGGGCTGAACAACATGCATGAACGTAACTTAATGCTGCCTTCCCTTAACTTGATAACAAGTGATCATCACATTCTTGCTTGTATGTACCTGGTCAATTGCAGCCCATGTGAAACGTGGCGAGCGCAGAAATAAGTAACTAGCTCCTGTGTCTTCTAGTCTCCATGTATATTCAGCACTTACATGATCTGCAGTTACAGCGAGGAGGTCCGTAAATGTTACATTTCCTTATGGATCGTGCACCTTCAATCGTTACAATTTGAGGTGATACAACAGAACAATTATTACGAAGAACAAACATATTTTACTTTAACATCTACGTGCTTAACTAAGACTCCAAAATACACCAGCAGTGAAGTAATTCGGAGTTGATACATTTCCCTACTGATAATGCATTTGGAGCGTTTACACTTTTATACTTTTTGCATATCCAAATGGTGTCATTTCAGGTGGTACAACATAATGATTTTGTTTTACAAAGTTGTTTCTTAACATCACATTTGATTTCAGAACTCGTCACTATATACCAAGGTTATTACACGTGCATAGAGTCTATACATTGCTTATTAACATCTTCTAGTGGCAGAGTCAGACTTTTCTCCCCTGCACCTGTGAAACTTTTTCAAATATCTTTACAGCCCCTGAACATTCATCTTTAAATAAGGTATCCGTTCCTTACATATATCATTTAGTGTGACTTCACCATAGACAAATACGACTGTTATATTTCACTGTGGTGATATCATAGCAGGAAGTTATTGACTACATTCTAAACATTCTGATGGGCTGAGAGGAGGCCAATAACGGTCTCCATGTGTGAATCTTCTGTATCTTAAGCCGATACGTGAGAGAATGAAGTTTAATATATGTTTACAATATCAATATCAAGGCCAAGCACAAGGGTAACAGGGACAGAAGAGGTGATTAGTGGGAAGTCTTAACAGCCTTTTTAAGAATTTCTCTTTTTTAAAGGGCAATGATGTTACAATGGCCCCAAGTTTCAGCTTTGTTAAATTGAGGCTGTAATTATACTGGTCCTTGTAGACTTCAATAGCTTGCGTAAGAGCTCTGCTCCCAAAACGTTTCTATGAATTAGTATCTGCCTCTCTTTGCTTGAACAGAAGCACATTTCCAATCTGCACAGATCACTTAGAGACTCGTCCACTTAGGGAACATGTTAAACAACATGGGCGCAAAACCCCCTGCGGCTAACACGCCATACATTTGGTCTTATTAGTACTTATGTTAAGCCCTTTAACCAAAATGTGTCATGAAATCGATGTAACTGTGGTTATATGGCAGCTGAGGCCTTAGAGAAAGAAATTCATCGCCTGACAAAAAGGACACTGAGTTTTTGGCCGCTATAACTGAGTGCATCAGAAATTCATCGCCTGACAAAAAGGACACTGAGTTTTTGGCCGCTATAACTGAGTGCATCAGCCATCAAATACGTGCATTTGACAGCTAATTTGGTAATATATACAGGGCTTTCTAACAACATTTCTAACGGAGAATGATTGAGTACATTCGCCTGTGGCCCATACCTTCCAACGTTTATATAATGCAAGTATCAGAGGAAATGATGGTAATAAGTGGACACAGGATGGCAAAAACCAGCAGGTGCCTGAGAAAATTGAAGGTCTTTTTCAATGCTTATTTCTACCTTTTATCTGACAGGCCCACTAGCTCTTCAGTCTTTTTGTTGACAGCATTTCACTACTTCCAGCTCTTACATAATGGCCAATCAGCAGTAGGAATAGGGCTGGTTTGGATGCCAGTTATAGGCAATACATGAATTTAAGTACAGCAGCAACTCATATAGGTGGATACATGTAAGAAATGCTGTCTGTAACGTTTGTGACATCCTGTCTCTCATCGATTACGAGAATAACATTTCTGCTGTATTTTTGCTTGGGCAATGTTGTTTATTTATTGCTGTGTTTATGTATGTGTCCTTGTTGTAAAACATGGATGAGGACAGGCACTGCATGTGGTATGATATGATTTTTTTTTATATATAGTGACTCGAGACTCAAAGAACTGTCCGAGCTTTGTGTATTACTATCTGGGGCGGAGTTTCACCCACAATAGACTGTTGTTGCCACTCCTAAAATGTACCTTTGTTTTCTCCTGGGAAGTTCTGACCTGTTCCCAGGAGGACAGGATGTACCCCTAAGAGGAAAGTAAGGGACCGGTGCTCCAAGGAAACCCTTCTAGTGTAATAAAGAATTCACAGCAGGGATATATTTACTGGAATTTCTTTGATGCAAAGCAGATAAGGAGCGGTAAGAAAGGTTACAGTCAAGAGAGTGTGTTCAACCATATTGGATTTTCCTAGGTCACACACACTTCCTGTGCCACTTCCCCACTCCATACAGACAAGCCATCATGGGAGCAGACATCAAAAGGCAAAGCTCTTGTTACATCAGCTGCGATTGGCCTTTTGCAGAAAGCTTGAAATTGACCAGTCTACTTTGCTAAAATTAGTATGTAAGGTGGTGCGGCCCTGCTCCCTTTCATTGAATCATCTGTAGACAACAGAAGAAAATGTTTTTACCGGAATAGTATTGTGGTACAGTCTGCCCAAATCCTTCAGCCATTGAGGTGAAGATAACATTTTTCAAGGAGGGATGGGACTCTCTCTTCATCTAAGTCAAAGGAAGTTTTGAAGTAACCTGCTATAGGACTAGGCCTGGCTGATCCTCACACATTGCTAACTCTGACCCTGATTACTGGAAGTCGCAGCCCTGCAAGTCATCTCTGTAAATCGTCTTTGCTGGGCTGGGCAGAAGAAGGACTAACGTTATCCTCTGAACCCCTGGGCACGGTGGTGGTGGTGATCCAAGCAGAGTCCAGTGTGTTCTAGATTTTCCAGAGCATGAGAAACAAAGTGAGAAACAGGGTTGTGACAAGTACGGTTTGTGAAGGAAGCCAGGGCAAATATGGTGTAGCAGTATGCTTTGAAGGTGTTTAAACTAACAATAAAGTGTTTAATTTACCTGACAGCCTCCAATTGTCCTTTATAATAAAGGTCCCACTGCAACCCAGAAACAAAGGATCAGCTCAGGGCTCTATTTCTCACCTCGAACCACCTGCAAGCTGACTTTACTGCTTTTGGCTCATGTTTCAGCCACTACAAAACCACAAGAGCTGCCTTTAGCAGTCTATGCTTGTCAAGCCATCTTCCTGCCAACTCAACCGATAGAAGCAATCATTTCCAACCATCTCAATGGTGTGTTGACCCACTTGGGAGAAGCTGATTTGATCTGTCTCGATGCCAATTCTATCCGGCAGTAGTACTGACTCAAACCATCTTGATACAGACAAAACCCTTTTGGGGCAACTGATTTGAAACACCTCAAAGTCAATGCAACCTATTGGGAGCACCGACTCATATTGTCCTGGGGCCGACTCAAACTATTGGGAACACTGACTTAAGTCATCTTGATACTAACTGAGCTGATCTGGGATGACCAACTTGGCTATGCTTACTCGACCCATGGGGAAGCCCGATTCGATCCATCTTGATACCATCTTGATACCATCTCAAAAGCACAGGGAATTCTGGTTTGATGCTGCCAATCAACTAGAATAATCCTTGTAGCTGTTCAGTCCCCCTGGCCTTGTAATAAATGGCCCCTAGAAACATATAAGACCCCACTCTTTGCATTTGTTTAAAGAGCCATTCATAAACATGGACATTGCAGCAGAGACTATTGCCTATCTAGTCTTGCCTTCAGACCAAGGGTAGTACTAGTTTTTTCTAGAAACTTGAGTCGGCATTTCGCTTATTTACAATACCATTATAAACTATACAAAACTATTGTTGTTTGGATGCTTCCTTCCTAGCTCATACCTACTTTGTAGAGTGTAGCCTGTCGATGTCCTGCGCTACCCCAGAGGGAAGGAGGTATTCCATTTGCACCTGGGGAACTCGTACAAAACCAATCATGTTGTTGGGAGCGTGGACAGAAACCGCCAGTGTAGGCCCATATTCACACAGAGACCAGCAACCCTTGTACAGGTGCAGCGATCTGGCAGCCGATACCCACCTTCCACCACTCTGACATACTACCTTACTGAGGAACCTATTCCTCCTGGCCGCACTGACTCGCTGTCTGCACCACCATCGAAACTGAAATGGACTATGCCCTTTTTCAGCCACCTTTGGTTTTTTTTTTTTTATGGGAGACTTTCCACATGCAAGATGTGCACATCCTGTGTCCTGTAGACAAAATGATTACCTTTATACTATTCACACCCTGGTGGGACTACTTATCAGCCCTTGTGCAGGGGTGTACATGGCCAGTAATGACTCTAAGCCCTTGCCAAAAGCTCAATTCACCGGGCCCCTAGGGACAAGCTGGCAGGCAGCAGCTCTGTACGCTTCCGGATACCGAGGAGATAGCTATTTTTTTATGTTGTGCCTGTTTCACGGTCATGACTGAGATCACGGCTGATTGAGTAGATGTGTAGGGCTGAGTAGGAGTTCAGAAATCACTACTTATCTCAGTACTCCTACAAAGCAGAAAACAGTTCATCACTCTATCACCACCCATCTGAATAAATCTCAACAAAGCTCCATATTTGCAGTTATTTTCTGACATAAAGTTGAAACTTGAATTCTCTGCTGTTCATCAGTGCAAAGAAAGTTGTGGAAATAATTCTCATTAAAAGAAAAATAAATAAAAAGCATGTGCTGAGTTTTTCCATTTGGGATAAATGCACAACATGCATGCCTCATACTACACACTTTAAACTCAATACCAATGTATTATTTTTCTACAATGAGCGTACACACAAAATGTCATATGCTATATGTGATGCCATCAATGATGTTTATCTAAGATGTAATTTATGATGTGATAGGTGATGTCCTTAATAGTGTATGGCAGTAGGCTAGCTATGGTTGCATTGGTAATCACAACTGGTGAATGCCAGTAGTTTTGAGGTGTTCCTTTGTAACCGTAAATGCCCTTCAACTGAAAACCTTTCCTGGGAAGTTGTGATATTTCCTTTTTACAATGTTAAACAATTTATTGAGGCATTTCGGAGGGCTAAACGTAAAACGGTTGAACAGCAATTTGAGATAACAGCAAAAAGCCTTTACAACTGACAAAGACATTTGAAACAGCAGCAGACATCAACATGATTCAGATTCAGTGTTCAGGGAACATGCACGTACATTGGCAATCCATAAGTCTATAAACCAGCCCAGCGACCAACAATTCATACTCAATGTGTAATTCAATTAAATGCATCCTTTTCCATGGACAGCATAGAGCTCAGTCTAATATGACAGAGGACTACTAGAGACAGATAGGAATAATAAAACATTGGGGTGAGGAGCTGAAAGGCAAAGAGAGATCACGAGAATAAGGGGCTGATTAGGGGAAGGAAAAAATAATGGAAAGAGAGGGAGGTCCTTCTCCCACACGGCCTTACACCAACATCAAGAGCGTAAAGGGATTTTAGAGTTATCTTAAAAATCATGGATGTCTTCAAAGTCTTTTCGAATACTAAGATATACTCGCAAAGCCTAACAGTTTCTGTGTTTTGTATAAACTTCCAAGGTACTTTGCTTACATAGCCAGGCATTGTCATCCGGTTTGCATTTCATTTTCCACAGATGACAATTGTTCCTCATAGCTATTAATCAGCACTAAGACACAGATTCTCTACGCTAATAATATCAATAAGCAATATAACAATGGCAATGAAACAAGATTGGTTAACTTTAAAAAAACGAACGTTATTTGGCCTTCACCACAGTGACAAATAAGTGAACCATGGTGCCTTCATATTCAAATGATGTTGCAGCACAGATCTCTTTCTCTCAATTCCCATTTTAGAATAACAGTAGCGGGCACTTTATTTACAAAATAAAATGTTATGCTGCAAGTGACAAATCTGAGCAGACAGAGGAGAGTGTCAATAGCAAGGCTGAATTCATCCATCCAGGACTTGAGAATAGTCTCATCCTGCTTGACGGTTATGTCATCTTTTGTGCCAACTGGAAGCTCATAGACCAAACTCCGAAAGCCACCAAACTCTGTCTAACTGGCCATGCTGACTGATGTAATCCTCAAATAGCTTGCCACACTAGTGGGTGATGAGAAGACCTGGACATTTGCGTCCTCTGAAATTCAGAGATATTGCAGAGAATGTGGATGCCCACATTCTCTGCAATGAAGTGGTCCACTAAGTTGTAAATGCGAATCATATTAATGATGATCGTCATACTTGCCATCTCCTAGAGCCCAAGTTTCATTGAGTTAATTCTGTCAAAGTCATACTTCATTTTTGACAGCGCTTCCTTACATTTCAAAACTGCAATCTTCTTAAGATTGTACAATACCTGGATATCAAGGTATCTCACGTGTAACACTGTTCGCAATACACCATCTGGCACAATTCTATTCCAAGCAGATCCCAGAGATAGGCAACACCTAGACTTGCCAGTGTTCAGTATATGCCAGAGACATTGATTTCCCCATTGCAGTAACAAGAAGATTTGGACCGCACCATTGCTAAGGTGGTAAGGCTGCCAGGGAAGATGGGGCTCAGGAGAACAACACACCATCAAATGGGTCACAAGGTGTGTACCTTCCTCCCAACCACTACAGCGTGCCTCCTCCACAATAATAATTTGTTTCTGCAACATAGGGCCTATCCAAGATGTAGACACGGGGACTGACCTGTGTTGATCAAAGCCACCTGAAGTGGGGATGAGAGAGTCTTATTAAAGAACACACGTTGGTACAGAGAGTGAATACAAATTTTAAAAAACCTACCATCACAAACAATCTATAGCCCTGAAGTGTGGAGTCCTAAAAAACTAAAATGGATTGAACCAGAATGCACACAAGCAGAATCTTAATCTCATTAAGAACGAAGAAGAAAAACCCTGAGGATAGAGAATATCAACCATGTGCACAGGCTATAGAAGAAAATACGTATTTTGGAAAATGCGTGGCCCTTTTAAGGTGTGTGAAACTAGGGGTTTGATTCTCATCTTTCAACTTGTAGGTTGCATGATATGATACATGCAGCAGTATGTAACATGTCTCTGTTTAGCCAATTCCTTTACATCCTTACACAGTTTCCTCTTGGCTACTACCTCCTTTCTGGGCTCACTGAAAATCATAACTGTATGCTCCACTTCCACCACCAAAAATTCTCTGGTAAGTTTTTTGTAGCATGGTGTATTATATTACCATACCAGACAATGAAACATTCCCTTTGTAAACACATTTTAGTGAATTGGTGAATTGCTTGAATTTTAAAATCTTGCACCTTAACCATGTGGGAACCCTACTGTAGCAGCTGCAGGGATTGGGCACAGCGACCCCACACGCAGTGCTCAATTTACATTTCTCAGGTTCTTTCCCTCTTCCTGTGCCCTCTGTAATAATAATTGCTAGCTAGTTGGTGCTGCTGGGTACTCAATGAGTGGAAACTGACACCCACAGGGTAGTAATGGTTGGCATTTGCATCACCAAGGGTTCACAGAGCGGAGTACAGGTTTGCAGGGCCTAGGGCAGCAAACGACATGGTAACATGAAAAACTGATGCAAATAGTTGCATAGTTGAATATGTTTTCTCTGCAAGTTACCTCCAGATTGATTGAACAGGGCTAACATTACAAGCCCTTAAAAATCAACTTTTAAAAGAAAGCCTAACTTAGCAATAACTGCATTGTCAATTCTGTGACATGTGTATTACTTAAAAGAGTTGAGGTTAAAGTCACAGTTGCTAATAATCATTGTTTGAATATAAGGAACTTTATTAGCAGAAATAAAAATGGTTTAACAAAAAAACAGATAAGGTGGTGTATGTCATGAAATGCTGACATTGTTTGCCAATGGTTAACTGATCACTAAGAATCTGTTGTCACTAAAATTACACATACGATCTGACATTGCATGATTCATGAACACTCTACATGAGCAGGAGCATGTGTTCTCTTGGTGTATATGTCATGATATCACATACCAAACCAGGCAGGTGAATACATAGCAACAAATTACATATGTTTTCCAACCAGTAATAACACCACATACTATATGCCATCAGACATTAAATACACATCTTTTTTTAAATAGCATGTATTTAAAAAAAGATGTGTATTTAATGTCTGATGGCATATAGTATGTGGTTAGGTTTATTGATAACATACCATTAACCCACATTATTTCTGAAAATTATATCAGTGCAATAATACCAAACAAATATAAAATCAGAATACAATACAAATCATCGTCATATAAATAATAATTAAAAATACACATCATAACCCAAAATGTGTAATTCATTAATTTTTAAAACCTCATTAAAAAAAGGAAAACAGTTAAATTATCTTGTTAAAATCTCCAAATTATGAGTCAATGGGGCTGATTCATGGAATTATTTGCACTTAAAAACAGGGATTTGTGCGCCATTCTGCCCACAAATCCCTGTTTAACAAATGGGGATTTGCAGGCAGAATGGCACACACATCCCCGTTTTCTGGCGCAAATAATTCCATGAATCAGCCTTAATATCTTTAAAATATATCTTAGTAATCAACTGCCAAATATAATAAGTCAAATATTTCAATTTTTAGATTTCACCAGAATAAATTAAAACCCAAAATGTATCAGTTTGAACATTATTCAAATCATTTACCATCTTGCCATAACATGTTTCCTACATCTTTTCAAGTTTAGGGAATAGTGTCATCAGATGGTGGGCTGTCTCTACCTCGCCAGCACATATGTAACAGATTATGTTTTGTTAGGGCAAATTATTCCATGCTCAACGATGCTCAAAGGTGGCTAATTGTTCAAAGCGCATGCTCATTATAAAGCATAGCACCTTGAGAGTCTGCACTTTATAAATATACTTTAAAAGGACTCTAATGGGAACTCCTTGGGTAACATATTTGGAGAAGGTGATCTTGTTAGACAAATATTCCATATTGTGAACTCGACCCCACTCCTCCACTTTCCTCTTAGTTTCTTTCTTATCAGAACCAATATTAAGAGGATCACTAACTTCAAATCAAATCTCAATGTGAAGTTTTTTGATATTATTATATTATTCAACCATTTCCCTACAGCTTCCAGACATAACAAGTTCTCAGAGCAGGATTACAGGGATTCTTGATTCATGCAATGCTCTAGCATCTGTAAATAATGCAAGCTATGGCAGATTTCCAATGAGCGACAATAGTGGTCAAACCCAATTGATTGCATATCGCTTCGATCGTAGTGGATGCTAGGAGTCCCAACGTGCTAGGCCATAACTTACCCTTCAGCCTAGTTCATTGTCAAGAAATAGTTGAAGGCCATATAGGGCACTAGGGGCTATACTGGCATTACAAATTTTAAAAAGACCCTCCATAGAATATCAGCCACTATTTGATATGAAAAATCTAATTACATTTCTTAATTTATTTGACCTTAATATCATTGGCCAAAAATGTACAGTCAAATCATAAATAGGTATCCCCAAGTACATATATCTTTTAACAATATCAATAGCTGTGCTCTCGAGCTTCCAGACAAATTACTTATATCTATTCTGTCTGCTATTAATAATCATAATCTTGGTCTATTTTCAAATTAATAACAAGGTCATTTTCTTTAGAGTATGCACACAGTGCAGACAGGCTGTGCTGCAGACCTATCGGAGTACGGTCACAAATGATTGTATCGTTTGCATAAGACAGCTATACTATAGGTTGTTGTCCGATTTTGGGGTAGAATTCTGACATGTATGTAGTGTGTCATCTAGGTCTGCCACATATAAATTAAACAGTACTGTGGCCAATGTGCACCCCTGCTTCTGACCATCATTAGTACAAATAGATTCAACCAAGTGACCATCCAAATGATTTCTTATTTGGGAGGAGGTATCAGCATAAAGAGCCATAATGAAGTGCAGAACAGTCGGGTTCGAGCAGAATCGAGCAGTGCCAGGAGGAGAGGGCTGGAGCCTTCTCCCCCCACCGACAGGACCCCAGGAAGAAGTGGAGACACCAGGCGCCTTCAGTGCTCGGAACGAGCAATGTGGCCTTAACCACAATCACTGCTTTTTTTGGGCAGTATATTCCAGTGCATTTGCACTGACCCCAGCAAAATTGCCCACCTCTTGATTCGGGGCACAGAATAGCTACAACCAGTCTGTGGCTCCATCGGCCACCATTCCACACAACGTGGTTAATGGCCGCCGCCTAACGCGACACCCGGCACCAGTATCGAGCCCTGCAGCTCCCGCAGCCTCTGATTGGCCACTCCTGCACTCACCTGCCCTTGCAGGCCACCGATAGGCGGCAGCCAAAGGGCAAGCCTAAGGGCCTGTCTGCGCCTGTCAGCGTCGGGCAGCAAGGAAACAGCAGCTCTGCCTCACTGTAAGTACCTATCTGTACTATACTTTGGCGTCACTTAAACTACTTGCACTGTCCCCACCTCTGTCCACCAGTGTACTATCGACGTCTCTAGTTAAACACTGCCCTGTATTAAATAACCTCGCTAACAGACACCTGGTGATAGATACTGCCCTGCATATGATTACCCGCATCTTGCCGTACGTCTGCTTTGCCTCCCCAGCCCGTAGATGATCTGCAGTCAACTATCTTACAGCTTACCAAGGAATTACATATTGAACTGTTTCTCACCGAGTATGTGCCTCATATGACCCTTTGTCTGCACCCGGCTGCCATTGTTATGAAGCACGCTACATGTGTGCGCCCCCTTCTATAGTGTCCACGTTACCCATCAGTATCTATGCAATTTCCATAGTCTGTCTGCATGCGTTTCAAACATTTAACCCATTAGCGCTATAATGTTGCCTACCCCCCTGCATACAGTACGCAGAAACCTAGATGGTCCCAGCTGCCTTTAATGCCTATGCCTCTTGCACAGCTCACGCTAGCTCATACTTAGATTCTTAAACTAAGTCATACCATGCTGTTATAAATTGTGCTGCCTGCTGATACCCTGCATTTTAGCCCTTAACATAACTTTCACATATAAACAGACCTTGCTGCTGTCCTTTATAGTATTCTCCAGCCTACACTGAGATTATTTAAACTGTGTATTTTAGCCCATTTATCTGCTCACCATACTGATACAGACTTTCCTGTTCACTGCTATACTGCATTTAGCCTATATACCTGACTTTCAAATCTTGGATGGTCCCTGCTGCTGTTAGTGTTCATGCTAGCTGCTACACTTCATTTTAGCCCATTTATCTGATTGTCAAACTTAGATGGACCCTGCTGCTGTTAGTGTTCATGTTAATTGTTATACTGTTATACTGTTATAGGCATTGTTGAATTTCGAATCTAGATGTCATACCACTGTATTTGAGTCAATTGTTGAATTTCGAATCTAGATGTCATCCCACTGTATTTGAGTCAACTGCTCATATATTGAATCTAGATGTCACCCTTTGCACCCGAGAAAACTGTTTTATATCGAATCTATTGTTCTTTGAGCCAAGTGTTCCCACGTGCAGTCCCATTGCACTGTAGTCTATTGCTCACAGTGAAATAGGTGCTGCCTATTGATTCTCGAGTCAAGTGTTCCCATGTGCAGTCCCATCGCACTTTAGTCTATTACTCACTTTGAAATTATGTGTTGCCCCACTGTATTTTAGTCACTCATTATCACTGCTAACCTAGGTGTTGCCCAATACACTTGAAGCATTTGTTCCCATGCGCACTTGTTTTACCCCGATAGGCTGACCTACATAGCACTGTTACAGCTTGATTTGCCCTCCCTACCACGACAACACCACAAGATGCAAACCTTACGAGTCACACTAACCCTTCTCACACTAACAGCATTCCTAGTTTACAAACTCAGGATCGCTTCAGTCTCCGCCATTGACTACACTACCCTTCAACTCTGGGCCCTCTCTCCCACCATGACACAGACACATCCTCAGCCACTAACGAGCCACAATGGCCAACTTTAAGAACACCAACAGCCCTGCACATTCAAGTCCAAACCGTGCAACACCACATCCAGAAATGCCAGACTCCGAGCCAGACTTGCTAAAATATATGAACCTCTCGCTAGAACGTTGACCTCGTCCAACCGTATCAAGCCTACACCTAACAGGAGTACAGAAAAACTTCACATCCCTAACCTCAAAACACAGAATGTACGCATTCACTCCCCTGCCATGACCCAAGAAAAGATACGCACACCTCCATCCACCACCCCCCACCTTAAAGGTGCTTTAATTAACGCCAGATCCATGATTGCTCATGCCATTGAAATTGCTGATCTCATTTAGACCGAAAACCTCGACTTCTTGGCCATTACGGAATCCTGGCTTCATGCCGCTGCAGGACCTGCCATCATGTTAGCGATCCCTAATGGTTACACCATCCTAAGATCAGACCGACGGAAGCCCGTGGAGGAGGCATAGCCCTTATTGTCAAATCCAACCTATCTACCAGGATAGTCCCAGCTAATGACACTAAATCCTGTGAAAGCCTAACAGCCAAATTAACTATTAACAACTCGCAAACCCTCACCATCCACTTGATTTATAGACCCCCAGGCCCTATCGGAACCTTCGAGGAGGACATCTCCACCATCTCATAACCTAAAAAATTCATCACAGGCCATCCTCTTGGGGGACATTAACCTGGGCTTCAACGACCAAAATGACCCACATGCAAGCAGAGTGGTTAACCTACTCCTTGAACTAGGCTTCTCACAAAGAGTACTTCACCCTACCCATAACAAAGGCAGAATACTTGATTGCGTGGCAGACCACAATTGCAACGCCTCCATCCTATCGATCTCCCCCCAAATCTGGACAGACCACCACCTTATAACATTTGCTCTAGAAACGGACAGACCTACTCCTACCTTAGCCCAGCCAGCTCTGTCCATCCCGACAAGGAATAAGAGAAACATCACCCCAGATAACCTACTCCCGCTCATCCTCCCCACACTCAACTCACTACCAGACAACCTGGACCCCGAACCTCTAGTGAATGAGTATAATAAAATCATGGCCTCTGCACTGGACTCAATTGCACCACTCAAAATGAGACAAAGCAAACCTAAAGCCCACCTCAACTCCTTCTATACCCCCCACCTGAAAACACTTCGCACCAAAAAAACATAATCTGAGGTCGCATGGAAACTACAACCTTCTGAAGAAAATAAAATCACCCTGAGGGATATATCTACCCTCTACAAAAAGGAAATATTATCGGCAAAACGAGAAACCTATAACACTAGAATAGCCCAAGCCAACTCTAGCATGAAGGAACTCTTTATCATCCTAAAGGAAATAGAATCTCCGATTCCAGTGCCAGACAATTGTGTCAAAGACAAACTATGGTGCACCAATATTCAGCTAGCCCTAGCTAACAAAGTGTCAACTCTCCAATCTAAAATTGACAAGAAAAAAGCCTCACTCAGCCTGGATACGAATCCTAAAATCTCTACCACCCCCCTAAAAATAACACTGACACTCCTCGCTTCAAGTTCTCCAAAGTTTCTATTTTTGAGATTGAAAAAATCATCTGTCACTAAAACTATCAAACTGTCAGGGGGACCAATGTCCAGCCCAACTGATAAAGGATGCAGCCAGAGACCTGGCTCCCTTTATCTCAAAACTCATTAACGCTTCATTCACAACGGGATCCATACTGAGCAACTTAAAAGAATCTTGGGTTCTCCCACTGCTTAAAAAACAGATGCTAGACCCAGCCATACCCACGAATTACCGTCCAATCACCACCGTGCCATTCCTCCTAAAAATTATAGATACAGTGGTGTACTCACAAATTCAGAAACACCTTGAAACCAACAACCTGCTAGGAGCACGGCGTGGGTGGGCAACTTGGTCCTGGGGCTGGGCTGTGAAGCGATGGTATCCCAGTCGGGAGTCTTCTGTTCCAGCAGGGGTGGACACAGCAACTGGAACCCTGGCTGACGTGCAGGCACCAAATAGCAGGGCACGTGGGCAGCAGGCAGGCAGGCTTCCGTCCCCAGCACGGGACCGAAACAGCCCTTTTTGATCTAAAAGCACAAATTGACGAGCTAAGGGATCAAGGAAAACCAGCCTTGCTCCTCCTTCTGGACCTATCAGCTGCATTTGACCTTTTTGACCACAAGGTCCTTTGTAGGCATTTGGACATGGCTGCACACTTCTCTGAAGAAGCCACAGACTGGATCCAATCATTCCTCAATAATAGGACCATGAGAGTCTTCTCCACCACCGCAGCAGCAGACTCCATCCCCATTACATGCGGCATGCCCCAGGGATCTTGTGTTTCTCCCACACTCTACAACATCTTCATGAAGCCCCTTTTCGATGATCTTTACCTTCTTGGTATCACCTACACTAACTATGCAGATGATACTCAGATTCTCCTACCACTTACTGGTGATTATGATAAGGATTTGGCCTTGGTGAACAGGGTGTATCTCATCATCCAGGCATGGATGGCCACTCATGGACTATGCCTGAATGATGACAAAACTGAAATCATTATCCTCGGCACACCCACTACCCTCAAAAAACTGGGCCCCAACTACTCCTCCTTTAACATAGATAATAACCAAATCACAACCGCTCACGCAGTAAAAACTCTGGGTTTCTACCTGGACTCTACCCTCTCTTTCAACAAGCAGGTGAACGCGATGGCTTCTGCCACCGCCTACACCTGCAAATTGATAAGAGCAGGCAAACCCTTCCTGTCCAACAATAGCTGCTTCACATTGGCGAGAGCGCTCGTGTTATCAAAGTTGGACTATTGCAACTCGCTCTATATTGGGGCCAACAAGGAAGTCATCAAAAGAATTCAAATCTTACAGAACAACGCGCTTAGAGCAGCACTAGGCATTCCCAGGAGAACCCACATCACCGAACTCAGAAGGGCCAACAATTGGCTTTCTACTCAGGAGAAAATCCAGCTAAAAGTGGCCTCACTTGTTTACAAATGCCTAAACAATGTTGCACCATGCTACCTCTCCGTGAGATTCACGAGAACTAAACCAACAAGACTCACCAGATCCGTTAACTCTAACAACATATCAACACCCAGATTTAAGTTGTCCAGAGTCGGTGGCTGTAGCTTCCAGGTCAAAGCAGCTCAACTTTGGAACTCCCTACCACCCACCCTGCGGACAAACCAACCTTACTTCACCTTCCGACACAACCTTACAAAGTGGATTAAAGACGCAGATAAATAACAGACTACCATCTTGCCTGGACTTATCCTGCATCTCTCTCCACTTCTGCATTTTGCACACACCTACTGCCTAGCAGTTACTGCCTGCTTAAGCAGAATTGTAAATACGTGCACCAGCTTGCCTGCCTGTTGTGTATATTGTGTATATTGTGTATTTATATTCTTTGTATATTTCTTGTTTCTTGCTGCCATGTGTTTCTCCTGTAACTAAGCTGTAAGTTGTCTTATAAAATGCGCCCGGTTACCCCAGGGTCTGGTGCGCACAATACAAGTAATAAAAACAAACAAACAAACAAACAAACAAACAAACAAACATATGTATAATGCCTCCCTTTGGTTTTATAAATAGAACGAATTAAGTGGGTTAGGCTCCACAAGTTGGCTAGAGTATTCATACCCTTTCTGAAACTGGTTTGTTGGTTTTTCAGTATTCTTTTACTTTTCATCCAACTATTACTTTTCTTTAACAAGAAATGAGAGAATATCTCAGCCAATGAGTCTACCATGGTCAGGAGACAGTCATTCGTAGAAGATTCTTTGGGGCTTGTATTACCCATATAATAATGTGTTTTTCAATGATACTCACCCAGCTGTGAACATTTCTTTTAAGGACTATATTTGCAATTCGATCAGGGGCAGGTGCCCTTTAGGGCCTAAGCTTTAAAACACCTTATCCTATGTCCTGCACAATAACACAAAATCCATGACCATTATATAGCACATCTGAGTTTAGTGTAATTTCACTTAACAAATGGTTTCTAATATACATGTTGCATACATAGTTTCTCCAACTAGTGTTAGATATAGGATGAATCTCCTTTTTTCCAATCAAGTCAGATGTATGTCATTTATATATTACCGAAAACATCTGGGAATCATAGTTACGCAAGGTATTATACATGATTTGCCATTGTACTATACCAGTTTATGCTGCCTAACCCAGTTTCTAAAATCAGTTCTCAATTTAATTCTTTATTCATGGGTTTCTAAATCAGTAGGACCAGATCTATTTATGACTTGGCTATTGGATCTTAATTGTGTTTTCATCGAAGCAATAGCAGTATCATATATTTTGCTCGAACCCGTAATGAAATTACAAGTTCTCCTCGAACAACTGGCCTCCAGAATAATTTCAATTTTTTCATTATACATATCATATTTAAAATATCTACTATTTTAATGACAGCAAATAACTTTGCAACCTCTTCATTAGGCTTTGTAACATTGATTTCTCTCCATATGAGTATGTTAGCGGCCATATTAATAGTATGTATCACTGGCATTTGTTAGATTATCCTCCCTTCATAGGCCAGAACCCTAAACTTAATTGCAACATGACCATTTTTGTTTTTTTATAAGTTCAAACTTGTCATTACATTTACAAAAGTCATAATGTGCAAGTACACAATCAATCCAAGAGGAGAAGGAACCATTTGACCAAGTAAACAGTGCAGAGTGATCTAGTGGAACCTCACTGTATAAGAAATAAATATCTGCAAATTGTTCATGCTTACACACTCCATTTCTTCATCTAAATCCATGTCTATGGCTATAACATTATGAGATTTTCTACTAACAATGAAACAATTATCTTTATTCAAATTGTAAGGTCTGGATAGATGCTGTCAAACATTAAGATTTCCCATGACAATAAAGAGACCTTGTGAATTAATATGAGATCACTCACCTAGAATACATTCTACATATGATAGAATATTACTTGATTTGATATTCCTAGGAGTATCATAAAACATCATAATCAATATACTCTGGGAATGATGATTCAAATTAACTGTTAAAATCCCCACTAATACATATTGATTAAAATTATTAGACATGAATTCAACCAGATGGAGACAATCTCTGGCACCCATTAGTAGCCTATCAGATGGTCCTCGAATGGAATTAGCCCTAGCTAGCCTCTGTATAACCTGGTAACCATCCAGAGAGTATTTCTGAGTAAGCCATGTTTCCTGCAGAATAAAAACATCAGATTCCAATAAAAGAGAGCAGCCCTGTATACTTGAGCTAAATGACCTGAGGCCCCAAGTATTCCACGAGAGTATCACCAGTGATTTTGCTTCATCACAACCTGGTCAAGCAACTCCATCCAAATCGCCTTCCTCATAACTACACTTAATTGTACAAGAAAGGTCAGTGTAACCTTCCAGTGCCAATACCAATTTGCTAATAATCACCTCTGATTCATGGCTAGCTTGTCTTTCATGATTGTTAGAGATTTCAAAAGTTCTTTACTATTTCATTATTATTTTGCGTTTCAAGTAATTGGTTAAAGTCAAAACCCATCCGCAAAAACTTCTTCCAAATTCATGACAATTTTAGAGATGACCAGTGAAATTAAGTGCACTAATGCCCAATTTGCATCGTTGGGTGCAGCTGGGATTTCAACAAGTGCGAGTTCCTTTGAAGTAATTAAGTGCAACCGAGGTAGGCAGCATAATAGATGAAGGATTCTATTACAATTCAAAAATACACTGGTTTCAGATGCAAACAATTCAGTGATTTTAATTGGATTACAAATATGTCTCTTATCACTACCAAAACATGTCACTAGTAAGGTTAAATTTGCCGGTTCTATTATTCTAAGCATCCAAGATTAGTGTTAGGCAGAGACACTCTCACATTGTTCGTAGCATCCTCCTCATCCTCCATACTTCTCAGCGTCTGATCACCCACTACTTGATTCACTACTGTCGTAGTAACCTGTGGCTTTTCCACATTGTACGCAATCCAGGTATCCGGCATACCGGGTTTAAGCTGGCCATCAGTTTGCTTGCTGTTTGAGGCAGAGGGATCTGTTGATAATAAGTCAAATCGATTAGCCATTTCCATGCACTTCAAATTGGACTCAGATGCCAAAACTAAGGATTTGGAACACCTCTGCATGGCGGTGACAATCTGGCTTTTAAAAGAGTGTTTGTTTGAGATTCCAAGCCTGCCCTTAGCTCTTCTCCTTTTTTTCTGTAATCTACTCGATTGCCCGCGATTATTATTAGTGCTGCTTCGGGCTGTCATCAATGATTAGAGGAATTTCGTTTGTTTGAGCATCGTCAGCACCGAGTGGAGCATACGTATGCTCAAATTCATTATCAACACCTTCTAGTGGTTAGGCTAAATGGGTCTCCAAGTCTTCAATCAGGTGTAGACTACCGGCTTTCATACAGTTTACCTCCTCAATCATTTCCTCCTAGCACTTACTCACATCATTTTGCCATAATAAACCAAGAGAACTACGTCCACCAATTTGGTGACACCTATTTTCAGTATTTCCTGTTCTTTAAATAGATTATTACAGAGCGCAAAAAGTGCCTTCAGTATAATTAAAGACTCCGTGAATGGCTGATCTTCTTCCACAAAGGAGTCGGAAGACCTGAAAAAGGCTTCATAAGCCGGTGACAAAGCATACACACATCCAGAAATTCTTACCAAGTCTGGGGATTTTGATAAATTGGAAGTATTTGAAGGTGCAAAGCCAATAATATTCCCCAACAAAATCATCCTAGATCAATTATTTGGTTGAGCAAAATCACCAATCCATTCTCGTTGCAAACAGAGGCACATGTGCAACAATGAGTTATTATCCTCAAGGTCCACCATAGATACATGCCCATGAGTCGATACCAGTATCACATTATCCTCAAGTTCAATAGCTGGCAATTGGTCAACAGCAGAAGAGAGTGGAATTGGCGGTAAAGATGGCTTTAAGAATGCAGTAATTTTACTTTGCTCAGAGCATTGCTAAACCTGAGCCCTGTTCTCTTCCATAACATTCAGTATGGATTCAGCAGTCACACTAGCATGTAGTTTGCTACGTACACATCTTTTAAAGTTATGGCTAGTGTCCATTACTCGACTGTTATTTGCTCTGCATAGCTGGTACAGTTTTCGAGTTGCTGGCATAATGAGTAAATTGGCACATACCACCCTGCTAACCAGACAAACTGCAGAAACTGTAAATTGTATGCACGTCTAATGCTATTCGCGCGATGCCCAGGTTGTATAGCTTCTGCTGAAGAGGAAGGGTCTTCAGCAGCAATTCCAATGGAGATCAGGTACCCACGAAGAAAAACGATAATCTGCCATTGTGTACCGCTTACATTCCTTGGTGACATCATGCACACCTTGATAAATATCTTTGCTAATCCAGTGGCATCTCATTGAATTTTTATGAGCCAGGTAATCTTTTCATTCATCTTACGTGACCCACTCTATGTATTACTATAGTTGTATGTCAGGAAGACATGTATGGTTAAAGACTGCAATATTTCTACTTGTAACACTTCTATAGCTTTCCTGTTTTGTTTGCTACGTCATTTGCAATGTGTCTCTTTTACATGCATACGTCCATTCGTTAAACAGTGACACTTGGACACAAGTAGGAGCAATACAAAATATTATGGATGGGTAACAATGGTCTTCAATGAGTAAGAATATGTATACAAGTCTTAGGTACAGGGCAGGTCATCGTATGGCACTGGTACTACACATTGCTAGAGGTGTTGTACTTTATTAGAACCATGGCATAACATGTAAGACGTTATCTTATCACTATATTTACTGATGGCAGAGGCTTTATGGATGGCAGAGTGTGATTGTTTGTCCCTTGTTGAATTGGGTTTTCTGACTGTTGGAGTGCAAAGTGTGCCTAAGGCACCATACCAAGTAAACGGTATATCTGACCTGTTCAATCATGAGGTAAGTTGCAGTTTCGTTGAGAGTGCCCGTAAATCCCTTGAACAATGGTTTACTTCAGTTATAAAAATTATCATTGTTCGTGAAGCTCTTGCATGCACAGCTCTAACATGTTACGGTTGTTAACATTTGCCAGTAGAATGGTATTCCATGTGTTGACCATCAGAAGATGAAAAAGTGATCCACAGACCTAGGGAGACTGAGGTGACAGTACTGCGAGGGTTGGAGAGCTGACATGTGATTGCTAGACCCTACCTTATCAGTGACTGGTGTCACTTCACATGTACAAGGTGAAAGCGCTACAACACCCACAATACACTTTACTGAACGTTTTCAAGAACAAAATGTGCCCCCACCCCGAGATTATTTGCATTTCCATAAATCATATTAATACATGAATAAACTCACCAAATAATTATGCTTGAATAATCCACTCTCCTTGACACATAAATAAGATTTTCAAAAAAGGCTCATTCATAACATTATATGGACATTCAAGGAATATGAACCAAGATGAGAGTGTTTTAATCTCAGCGGACAAGCAAGACTACAGTACGGTTGGTTATCTAGAATTTGCCCCATATTCGCATTAAAATATGCCCACGTTCCTCTAACATTAGCATTGAGTTTTTCCATGAACAACAGATGCTAAACTTTGTTAATCCCTAGGTGTACTGGAGGAAAAGTACTCGGTTTCCAACATGCCAAAATAACCAATTTCGCTGCCAGAATTAGATAAGCAATTAAGCATCCCTTCGCTAATGTTCCAGGACAACTGGGTCTACATCCTGCCCCCGAAATAAAGTAGTATATAGATACACTAAAGGGTTTCCTGTGTACACCACGAAGAACAGGGTCACACTATGAAACTCCAGAACGAGTTTGGTGCCAGTAAATACCTGCGAAAACAACGTAAAACGAATGAATCAATCACATCTCTACACCCACTCTGACAAGCATCTACCTCATCAGCTATTCAAATTGTATACGTTTTCAATTTAAAAACATGTTTTGATGAGAAACAAACATTTCAAAGGGGATTGTTCTCATCAATTCCAAAGTGAACGTGCATACAATTATGCATCAATACACCAATCTAACTCACAATACAATTAACAATAACATAGACATAAAAACAATACAGCAAATATAGAAATACTTTTGTCCATGCTTAATGCAGACAAGCAATTCACAGTATAACCAATTCTCTCATTACTATAATTCCACTGCCATAATTCATCTACTGCAGTGGTATGTCGAGTCTGCCTACTAATAAAGTGGCTCCCATAATACCAATCTTGTTATGCTCTTTTGATATGATAACCCTTTAATTAATTTCCATAAGTCTATCATAGGTGCCATTATATTGGTTTCAACGAAGAGTGGTACCTGTACCCCCCTCCCCGGACATTATTTTCTTCTGCACGAGAAGTTAAAGACTACACAATATAAACACAATACAAACCAAGACAAAATAAACAGAAATTAGAACTATCAATGAGCACCCTTACCATTATTAAAAAATAGTAGATGCTTGTCAAATATGTGGTAGAAATTACCTTAATTTCACATAGAATGACTAATTAGTGTCAACTTAATTTTTCATCTGCAAAAAGATACCGGAATAATGTAAAACTTGCAGGCATCAGTTTAGTTATATGACTACCTCTAAGTGTATACCACCCGAACATGAAAACAGTAACTTCCTACCTAAACTCTTAGGGGGTAATTCATAGAATTCAGCGCACAAGTGGCGCATGCGGCTGGCGCACAGTGTGCGCGTGCGACTTTCTGCGCCAGCCGCGTGTGCTAAAATCCATTTCCGCGCACAGCGTATTCATGGATTTTAACATCCAAAACCAGCCGTGGCGCAGAGTGGCGCAGCAACCCTGCAGCAGCACCAGTTACGCCCCTAACCCCTCCCCGTACGCCATGTACAGCGCACAAATCCCGTACATGGCGCACAGGCTCACAACCACGAAAACGCATGTAAAACTCCCCGCGCACCCCTCCGAATACACGTACCCCACTGCGCGGGTAGTCTCACACACGATTGGGCCTGTGCGAGCGGGGTACGTGGATTACTGAGGTGCGCGGGAAGTTTCACACGCGATTGGGCCTGTGTGTGCGGGGTACGTGGATTTGGGGTGTGCGCGGGAAGTTTCACACATGGCAGGCCCTGTGCATGCGGGCTACGTGGATTACTGGGGTGCACGGGAAGTTTCACACACGATTGGGTCTGTGCGTGCGGGGAACATGGATTTGGGGGGTGCACAGGAATTTTCACACACGGCAGGCCCTGTGCGTGCGGGCTACCTGGATTACTGGGGTGCGCGGGAAGTTTCACACGCTATTGGGCCTGTGCGAGCGGGGTACGTGGATTACTGGGGTGCGCTGGAAGTTTCACACGCGATTGGCCCTGTGAGTGCGGGCTACGTGGATTACTGGGGTGCGCGGGAAGTTTCACACGCAATTGGCCCTGTGCGCGCAGTGTACGTGGATTACTGGGGTGCATGGGAAGTTTCACATGCGATTGGCCCTGTGCGAGCGGGGTATGTGGATTACTGGGGAGCGCGGGAAGTTTCACACGCTATTAGGCCTGTGCGAGCAGGGTACGTGGATTACTGGGGTGCGCAGGAAGTTTCACAAGGATTGGCCCTATATGTGTGGGCTACGATGATTACTGTGGTGTGCGGGAAGTTTCACACGCGATTGGCCCTGTGCGTGCGGGGTACGTGGATTACTGGGGTGCACGGGAAGTTTCACACGTGATTGGCCCTGTGCGAGCAGGGTACGTGGACAACTGGGGTGCGCGGGAAGTTTCACACGCGATTGGTCCTGTGCGTGCAGGGTACGTGGATTTGGGGGGTTTGCGTGAAGTTTCACACCCGGCTGGCCATGTGCGTGCAGGCTACGTGGATTACTGGGGTGCGCGGGAAGTTTCACACGCGATTGGCCCTGTGCGTGAGGGCTACATGGGTTACTGGGGTGCGTGGGATGTTTCACATGCGATTGGCCCTGTGCGTGCGGGGTACGTGGATTACTGGGGTGCACGGGAAGTTTCACACGCGATTGGCCCTGTGCGTGCGGGCTATGTGGATTACTGGGGTGCAGGGGAAGTTTCACACGCGATTGGCCCTGTGTGTGCGGGGTACATGGATTACTGGGGTGCACGGGAAGTTTCATATGCGATTGGCCTGTGTGTGGGGGGTACATGTATAACGTGGTACAGGGGAAGTTACACACGTGCTTTCGCTGTCAAAGTGGGTACGTGTATTTAGGGGGTGCGCGGGGAGTCCAACATGTCAGTTGGTAGTGTGGGTTCTCACAGGTGTGCCCTCTACTCCCTCCACGGACCCTGCAGGCAAACCACACCACAGGGGACTACCCAGCACCCCTGGTCATGTCCCGCAGACAGTCCATCCACCATGGGCATGCCCCCAGCCAGGCCACATGTCACCTTGTACTAGTGATCACCAACTCATGTCCCCCAGCACCTCCACCCTCCAGCAGTGAGGGTCACCTGCCAGCAGGCCCCCACTCATGTCCCACTCATGTCCCCCTGCACCCCCAACCCCCAGCAGTGAGGGTCACCTGCCAGCAGGCCCCCACTCATGTTCCCCAGCACCCCCACACCCCAGCAGTGAGGGTCACCAGCCAGCAGGCCCCACTCAGTCCTCCAGCATCCCCACCCCCCAGCAGTGAGGGTCACCTGCCAGCAGGCCCCACTCATGTCCCACTCATGTCCCCCTGCACCCACACCCCCCAGCAGTGAGGGTCACCTGCCAGCAGGCCCCCTCTCATGTCCCCCTGCACCCCCACACCCCAGCAGTGAGAGTCACCTGCCAGCAGGCCCCCACTCATGCCCCCCAGCACCTCCACCCCCAGCAGTGAGGGTCACCTGCCAGCAGGCCCCCACTCATGTCCCCCAGCACCACCAGCCCCCAGCAGTGAGGGTCACCTGCCAGCAGGCCCCCACTCATGTCCCCCTGCACCCCCACCCCCCAGCAGTGAGGGTCACCTACCAGCAGGCCCCCACTCATGTCCCACCACCCACTCACCCACCCAGCAGTGACATGCCCATCTCATGACACAGACCAGAAGTCAACTATGTACATCAACACATGTCCGTCACACACACACACACACACACACACACACACACACACACACACACACACACACACACACACACACACACAGGTTGCCATTGATTGAGTAAACCCACATGTCAACATGCATGAACCCAGTGAGTGAATCCCACACATTGAAGTAAAATATCAAAATGTATTAACATGAAAACCAATTGAAAGTACTTAAAGCATAAAATAATGGCAAACATGAAATGAAATGCATATCCAAATAAAAAAAATAAAAATCCTCAAATAAACCCAAGTAATCCAAAAGAAAACTCTCTGTCCACTAAACCAAATCCAAACGAAACGCAAAAAGGTAAATCCATTGATCCATGGTGAAATGAAATCAAAATGTCCAAGTATATCCAACGTCCAACTATGTACAATCCAATTTTCAAGGGTCCATGAGCCCAACGAAACAAATGAAACCTATCTAATAACCTACCTAACAAAAAACTATATACAAAAGTGTGGGGCATAGTCCAAAAGCCCCAAAATAAAAAAAAGGAAATCTAACACTATAAGCTATTTACAATGGCGACGGGCAAGTCCTGCAGCTCACTCAGTGATGTTTTCAGCCAGGGCATCATCAAACTCCATGTCTATTTGCTGGAGGCGGGCCTCTATCCTGGCCCCGAGGTCTCGCAAGGAGGCACTCATGGCCTGTTCCAAATCCCCGCGAGTCGCCTCAAGGCACTCTGCCCGCTTCAACACCCGACGCATGGAGAACTCCGCCCTGACCATGGTGAGCCGCGCCTCCGCACCTATACGCTGGCCCAACCGCAGCCACATGGAAGACACACCCATTCCAGGGTCCCCTGCCCTCTGGCCGATGCCTGCCCTCCTGATGTGGATGGCCCCGAGCCATCATTGCTCCCACCTATAGCCTGCTCCTGCTGCTGCTGCTGCTGCTGCTGCTGCTGTCCATGTGCCCTGTCCGATGATGCCTGCACACCCTCCATCAGCAGGTCTCCAGTTGTGGTGTCCACCCCTGCTGGACCGCTGACTCCCGACTGGCAGGGATGGGATCTCCACCAAGCTGGCTGTGTTGGTCAGGCCAGGTCCGCAGGGGGCCCTGGTGGAATCTGGGCAAGAAGACGGCAGGGAGAACGACTGGCGATAGTCTCCACAGAGGAGGAGAGGTCCGCCAGAGTGCGCGTCACATGTAGGAACCCAGCGACCAGGGCCCCTGCCAACAGTGCCAAGTTGCGACGCTGCTGTTCGTGATGACGTGCCCAGGAAGAACACATGTCATCACGAATGTCATGCATGCGCAACGGGACACCAATCAGGACGGAGCCCATATGTTCATGGGACCCCTCGTCCACAGGTAGTGGAGAGGCAGATGGCATGGCACTCTCCCCTACCTGCAGACGGGCCTGGGACGGGGCATCCCTTCTGGTGCATGTTGGTGCAGTCACAGGGTCAAGGACAGCGACATGCACAGGCCCCTCTGGGGTGACCTGTGCTGCCTCCTGACCCTGGCCCTGGACTGCACCACTTAGACCAGTGGTACTACCCCCACCAGGCCCCATATGCTGCTCATTAGCAGGCTCCTCCTCTTCTGTGGAGACCACCAACCTCAATATCTCCACACCGTCTTCTGCCATTGCAAGCCCCTTTGGGGGCTCACCCGGCCCTTCCGCCACAGCTGTAGTGGCAGACGCAGCACCAGCCCCCTCGCTCCCAGATGATGGCAAGTCCTGGGAGGGTGGCTGGGCAATTGCGTTGCTGCCCGGTGGAGGCATCCCCGCCGCTTGGCTCCACAGCGCCATCTCCGCCCTCTTCTTCACTTGACGCTGCGTAGAGGGAGACATAGAACACAAGCATCAGGGTACAGTACAATATTCCCCTAGACAGGAAGCAATAACACATGAATGGCAGTGTCAAACGTCACTTCCATCCTGTCCCTCCACGACACATGGGTGAATGCATGCAACACACATGCAGAAACAGGCACATCACCTGCAATCAACATCAGCATCCATGTACAAGGGCCTCTATTAACCAAAATGTTGCCTTCAAACTCACATGCATCATGGCTCACACTGATCCCATGCACACACATCACCAGAGGGTCATGCTTCATGGCTTGTACACCACAGACACAGTGGATAGACACAGTGCATACAACGGTGACCGTACTGCATGAGTGAATGTACACATCATCACGGACATGTGTCATGCATCCATGTCGTTTCAAAGTCACACACACACTTCTCAGACACACACACATGTGCACCATACAAGTACATGACAGCAGCACCCATCCCTCACACCCCCTCCATGTCCAATAACAGACACTGGCAGGCTTTCATGTGTGCATTTGGCATACAGCTCCCCATGTTCCATTGTAAGACATGCACCAACCATGTAGTTCACACATTACTGGTCTCACATGCATGACCATGATGTCCCTGCACACACACATCCATACATGGCCTATGTCACACATACAGGCAAGTATCAGACCACCAGTACACTGCAACATGCCCTGTCTCACACACCAATGCTTGGCCACTTACCACTCAACTCCAGACGGGTCTTCCTCCGAAGGATCTGGGCGTGGAGCGCTGGGCATATGCGTTCCAGGACCCTCATCTGGATGTCACTCATGCTGACCCGGCCCCCCTCCGCGAGGCGCCGTGCCTTGTAGAGGGTCCTGGACCTGAAGTCCTCCCAGCGCTTCTTGATGTGCTTGATGGCGCAGGTTGCCACCCCCTCTGCGTTGATGGCAACCACTACGTCGTCCCAGATCCTCTCCCGTCTTCCTTGTTGGCGCGTGATGTTCCGAAGAGGGCATAAAAATGCCCCAGGACATGCTCCACCAGGACACCTACTTCCTTCACACTGAAGCTAGCGGCTCTCTGTCTCTCTGGCTGGGGGTCGCCAGTGGTCTCATATGGTGTTTGCCCCGCCATGGCGACCCACGAGGCAAGCGTGGGTGGGCAACTGGGTCCTGGGGCTGGGCTGTGAAGCGATGGTATCCCAGTCGGGAGTCTTCTGTTCCAGCAGGGGTGGACACAGCAACTGAAACCCTGGCTGACGTGCAGGCACCAAATAGCAGGGCACGTGGGCAGCAGGCAGGAAGGCAGCAGCAGATGGCAGGTAGGAGCGTGCTCGGGGGTCTGAGGGGCAGTAATTCGGCCTTCTGGGCAGGAGCGTGGTCTTCCGTGTGTTGTTGCATGGCCAGCTTGATACGGAGTGATTTGGCACGTGAAAATCTTGCACGTCTGCGTGTAATTCGAGGAAAGGTTCTTAGCGCATAAGCGCATCTGTGACATTACGCGCGTGGGCGTTTCCCTCGTGATGTGGGCATAGTGGTTCATAGCGTGTGAAAAAACTGCACATCCGCGTGTGAATGCATGTAATCCGAGGAAAGGGCCTACTCGTCTGTGACGTGACACGCGGGCGTTTCCCTCAACACGGGTGCATGTTCATCGTACACGTCCAAAAACTGCACGTCCGAGTGTCAGCTTGTGTAATTGGAGGAAAGGGCCTTAGCGCGTACACACGTAAGTGACGTACGTGTGGGCCGGTTTAAAAGGTACGTGTAGGACCCCATTTCCTTGTATGTGCTTTTTGTGGAGAGCGAGTAGGTGAATTCTGTACTTCTTGTCAGTTCACACGCGATTACTTCACAGCGTTTCAAGTTCATACTCCCTGTTACCTCTGACAGCGTTCATTTTTTTTCTTGGGCCTGTTTCCTCAAACAGCGTTCACTTCTTCTTTTGTCCTGTCTCCTCAGACAGCGTACAGTTCTTCTTTTGGCAGGGGTGTTGCCAACGCGCGTCTTTTTCACATTCTTTTTCCAGGCAGACGGTGAGTCGCGCCCATATTTACCAACTGTGCTTGCCACGTGTGTCGCATACCACTTCAGAGGTCATTGTAGGCTGCGTGTAACACGCGTACGCTTATTTTTGTGTTCCTGGGTGCCACAGCGTAGTGCAGGTTTATTTTTCCACGCATGTGGTCTACGAGGGGTTGCGTGCACGTTATTTTTTGTTTTCGGGGTGCCTGTGACCCGTCATCTTCCCCCAGGGTTCACAGACAGCCTTGCTAGAGCACTAGGGTACGAATTCCATCTAGTACCCTACCCCTTTCCCTCCAATTGCCCAGGACAATCGTTTACTGCTACTCCCATACGCACAACAACATCAGTGCCATGGTTGGGAGGCGACCAAGCGGTAAGGGAGGCAAAGGTGGCCGACCTCCAAAAGGTGGACGTGGTGGTCGCGGTAGGGGACGTGGCCAGGATTTGCAGGGTGCCCCTAGACCCCCATGTGTTGAGGAGCAATCAGGGACGCCCAAGCCCCCCCCATTGTTGTGGGAAACGTAGCTGACACCATCCCAGCTCAGCCCTTGTTGGACCAGCCCATTGTGGCACCTGAATTGGCACAGGATGACTCCCAGGCTGACTTCCAGGTCAGCAAGTCTACGCCACGTGTGGCGGTGCAAGTTTGTGTCACCAGGCCATGTGGATCTGGGGCAGCTATGTCATCTGCTGCCCCAAGTAGGCAGGATGGGGAGGCTGCAGGGGTAGCTGCAGCTCAATCCACCCCAGCTCTGAGTCTCCCAGCCAGGACAGTGTCGGTCCCGGTCCATCAAACCGACGTTGCCCCTGCCAACATCACCCTGCAGCCAATGCCTGCACCAAGACCTATGGTCATTGTGCATTCGCACACTCCAGGTACCCAGTCCACCGGCACTTCTGCCCCTACTGACCAGAGAGGCGTAAGCTACTCAGGATCCGCACCACCTTTGAGAAAGAGGAAGAAGGGTACTCTGACACTACCGGCTGAGACCCCAGACACGGCTACACACTCCGGTACATCAAGGAAGCCTAGCTTTAATAGCGCTGAACTTGATGCACTAGTGGCCAATGTGTCGGCACATAGCCGCGAAATGGTGGTGACTGCAGGGTGCAAGACCACACCTGGTCAACATAAGGCACACTGGCAGACCATCATGGACATCATTAGTGCCCTTGGATTTGTGAGGCGCTCTGCTGATGATTGCTACAAGCGCTGGAATTGCCTGAAACGCAGAGCAAAGAACAAGCTGGCCTCAAATCATGCTTCTACTCTGGTGACTGGCGGTGGGCCCCCCCAAGGGGACAATCAACTCACTGAACATGAGTCTGTTGCTGGAACCTTCGTCAAAGAGGAACAGATCCAAGGCGTGGGAGACCTACCAGATTACGACACATTGTCCGGTGAGTGCCCATGCATGTGTGTGTAATCCATGTGTATGTTGTGTGGGTGACGGGTTCTGATTGAGTGCCAGGTGAGGGTGTGTGCACCTGAGTGATATGGGTCACCCATGTGCTTCCTCCAAAACATTCACTGGCCTTGGATTTGGGTATGACAGTATCCCTTCTGCCCAAAGTAGCCATTTAGCACCACATTACTGCAGTTGCCCTTGAACTGTCATCTTGCAACAACATTGTTCAGAATTTTTCAGTGTTCATTCAGGCTGATTTTTTCAATTCTCCCACTTTTGCAACGCATTTTTCAGCCCTATTGTCACATATGTGACATGCTTCTGTCATTGATTACACCCCACATTGGCCCACATTTGTTACCTTGTTATGTGAATGATTAGACCATTCAGGCTGATTGAGTATTGGCCTGCTCACATTGGTTTTTGGTGCCTGTTTGTATGTGATACTTGATAGTTGTTTCCTGTGATGTTTAAGTGACCAACCATTGATGTGTACATCTGCCTGCAATCACTGTATTCTTGTACACTGGATGTGTTGCAGTGAGTGGCACATGCGTATTTTGTCACACTATGTAGCATTGTTCAGCTCATCATATCCACCTCACGTGGATGGCTGACAGTACTCATTCACTGACATATGGCTGTACTTGTCAAATGTACCATGGCTATGCTACATGCCATCTGTGTGCTGGCATGTGTCATGTATGTGTATTGGACATGTCACTCACAGGCTAATGTGTGATGCCAGTGCTACCCAGCATGCAGCAAATATGTTGCTTTTCCATCTTGGTGTCATCAGTGTCTGCTTTTTGTCTCCCCTTCCAACTCAGTGACAGTGCATGCATGCCAGGGTTATAGTCATGTGGGACATGTGTAAATCATGTACTGGATCTGTGGCTTGTCAGGCCTATGTGTGTGCCATGGTGCTAATGCCTGTTTCCATTTTTTGTGTTTCATGGTTTTGCAGGTGATGACGCATTTGATGCTGTTGAGGTTGAGGAGATGGTGCAGACCCAGGAGGAATCTCAGGCACGACCGGGCACCAGTGGGGGACGTGGTGTGGTGGTGTGTGAAAACCCAGTCTTACTGCAGACCATACTGTCGAGGGGTGTCTCTGGGTACACCTCCCCAGACCTCTATTCAGGTGCTGAATCGGATGATGAGACTTAAGTGCCTTCACAGGTGAGTGTTTCTGGCAGGGATTCTGTTCTGTCCAACCCACCTGCACCAGGGGTAGAACCCTCTATGGGGATGTCAGTGTTGGTAAGTCCGCCTTTGGCGGTTACAGATGCAGGGTCACACTCCACAACATCTGATCCAGTTCCTAGGCCAGCAGATCAGAGGGGGAATGCAGTCCTGCAGCCTCAGGCAGTGCCAGCACAGCAAGGTGCAGATTGCCTTGCCCCGAACAGGTGTGGTGCCCGCCGACGCGGTGGCCGTACGCCACCAGGCAATACTGTATGGGAAAACTCCATGTACGGTATAGCAACCCAACAGGCAGCATCAGTTGAAATGATGGCTCAGGCAATGAAGAGGGTGGCCACTTCCATTTTCCCCCCAAAAGGCAGATGGAGCAACAACAGCAAGAAACAGACTCCATTTGCCGATCACACAGGGAAGACATGTTGGCGTCCAACAGGGACCGACGGGCGGCACTGGAGACTCTGCGGGAAGCCATTTCTATACAGTCACAGGGCCACAGGGAAGCCCTGAGGGTAGAACTCCATAACCTCAGGAAGACTCTTGTTGAACTTGAGGCTTCCACAAATTTGAGGACTGAACAGCAGCTGGAGCGGCTCACATGTTCGCTCTCAGCTGAGCTGCAGGCAACTCGGGAGGAGATCCAGGCATTACAGGAGGCCATGCATGCAGAAATGCAGGCAACCTGTCAGGTGCTGCATGGGGATATCCATACTATCATCCTCCAGAACGAAACCTTCCACACCCGCATGCTTGCTGCCATGGAGGACCATACCAGGGCTTTGTGTGGGCTGCCTCCCATAGCATCACCACCTCCTGATGCACCAGCAGAGCGTGATGATAGCGACAGCAGCACTTCTCCCACAGTAGCATAGCCGTGCAGGCCATGAGCCCATGGAGGGTTTTTTTTTTTTTGCAACATCCACACAGGTGGGTGTTGCTGTGCACCCTGTCCTCGGACCTCCTGGGTCCCCCCCTACCCCCCACATGGCCATTTTTGATTTTTAAATTTTTGTTTTTTACAATGTGTTGCCCCCGTGGGCATCCACTGTGTATTCCGGCTGGGCACATGCAGGCTTGTCCTGTGTTTGGGTTAGATGCTTGGGTTCCTGACACACACACCCCTCCTACTTCCCGTTTCCATGGGCTTGCAAAGGGTGTGACCAAGTGACTGTGACTTACACAGTGACATTGTGCTCCCATGAGCCGTGTGGGCAGTCTGTGGTCATATCTGTGTGGACATCCCTAGTGGGGTTTGTTTTTGTATTGAACACTGCATGGTGTATTGATATGTGCTTGTGCATCCATGTCTTCCTCCTTATCCGCAGTTACCTACTTCATGTCTTCACAAGGCCGTCTCCTTTGCAGATGCAGTTCATGTCGTATGCAGTACACTGACAAATTTGCCTGACAGCAACACTCTGGCGTTGGAAGGGGTCGATGTGCTGGCTTATTGAGGTTGTATGACTTACATTACTTTGAGTTTGTACTGTCATGTTTTGGCGATGTTTCATGCTGTGTTGCTGTATTGTGTTGCTGGTAAGTATTTGGTCATGTGTGCTGTTTGTTATTGATTACTGGGAGCATATTGTCTGTGGCCTGTTTCCATTTGGCACAGTGCACTTTGTGACACTTGTGTCATGTGTTGTGCATTCCTTTGTTTGCTTTCACATTGCAGGACATGCCATGGTGTGTTGGGTGGCGGAGATGGGGAGGGGTTGGGTGACATGGTGCTATTTTCATGTTGTATTTTGCAAGGGGGTAGTCATTCATGCAGCATAAATGTGTGTCTTTTTGTGACACAGCATTGGTTGTCTTTGGTAGGTAGGAATGCACACAATGTAACACTTCCAGGTGACCAATCTCAGGCTGGTATGGTTGTGACAGTTGACTGTCCCTTATGCCATCATCATTGATTGTCAGCTGGTATGTGCCAGGACTGTGTGCACTCCAAAGGGGTGTGATTTTAGTTGAAGTAATTAGCCACCAGCTGCATACGGTCTGCCTCACCATGTGCCCTTTCATCTCCCATGCGCAGGAGCCGTGCTTGTGGTTGGGGATGTGGGGGCACCACTGTGTCCACCGGCAGGCCCCGGCGTTTTGCAATGTTGTGCAGGACACATGCTGCCACTATGATCCTGCACACTACTGGGGGCACGTATAGCAGCTGCCCACCAGAGCGGTCAAGGGAGCGAAAGCGTAACTTGAGCTCTCCGAATGTGCGCTCCACTATGCCCCGGGCTACAATATGGGCTGTGTTGTATCTTACCTCGGGTGGTGTGGTGGGGTTCCGAATTGGCGTCATCATGTGAGTGCTCAGAGGGTAGCCACTGTCCCCTGGGGAGGTGATGATGGGTATCATTAGTGGGGTTGTGACATAATTCAGTATCTGACATGCATGCATGTTCAGGGACATTTATACTCACCAAGCAGCCATGTATCGCCATGCCGCCCAGCTTTTAGGTCCCGGTTTAGGGTTGAGATTCTGTAAATGAAACTGTCATGGGTGGACCCTGGATAGTTGGCATATACTGAGGTGATGATTCCCTTGGCATCACATACTACCTGCACGTTGATGGAATGCCAGTGCTTGCAGTTTCTGTAGATGTGCTCAGTTGCCCTGGGAGGACGTAGAGCCACATGGGTGCAGTCAATGGCTCCTAGCACTTTGGGGAAGTGTGCCACCCTTTAAAAATCCTGGACGACAGCCTGCCTTTCTGCAGGTGTTCTGGGCATATGTGCCTGCGGACTGATGGGTATGCAGTCATGATGGCCAACACCTGGTGCAGGCAGCATGACTGCATGGCCTGTGACACCCCCCCCACCCCACTATGGCACTTGTCTGCTGAAATGAACCAGTGGCCAAGAAGTGCAATACATTGAGCACCTTTTCCAAGGGGCTCAGTGCTTGGGAGCACAGTGTGGGTGATGTGAGGTCATCCTCCCACTCACTCACCAGGTCAAGTATTATGTGAGGTGGAAACCTGTACCTCCCATAAACCTGGTCATCAGGCATCCCAAAAAGGCTGTTTCTGGGTGTAAAAATTCTAGCCCTGACTATCCTCCTCCTCCTGCGGTATCCCACGACCACTGCTGCGAGGAACGGTATATTCATCTTAGCGTCTGAGCTTGTTTGTTGTTTGTGCGCACTTTTATGCTGCACGGGTCCACGTACGCCTGCTTCCTGCTGGCGTACGTGTTTCTGGATTAGCACGTCTTTTTTGGCGCACTCGTTAGCCCCATTCGATTCCATGAATACGTGTTGTAGGCGCGCATGTGGGTGTTCCGCGCATTTGCCTCCTGTACTTTCCCCGTGACGCCCACATTTTCACGCGTTGTTCCCCATCCGCATGTTATGCCCTGTGTTACGCCTACTTTTGTTGTGTGCGCTGTGTTCTGTGCGCTTTCGCTGTGCGCGTAGCGCACGCTGTTCGGAGACGTGTGCGCCAGCGTGCACCACGCAGGATTTTAGCGTACATCCATGGATTTACACGCACGCGCACGGACTTCCATGAATCACTGTTCGCGGGTTTTGCTGCGATTTTCGCATTTGCGCTGCAATTCGCACACTTTCGCATGCTTGCGCGGAAATTTTCAGCGCACATTAATTCCATGAATCGGCCTGTTAGTTGATTTCTGAATCAATGGAGCAAGAGGACTAACTCCATAATTCCAAAGGGTTTCAAAATGAAAGCGCCTTGGCACATAGTTGTTCCCTTAATTATACCGCCCCACGGATCTAAAGGAAATATTTTAGTGTCTCGTGACGACCGTACTAGAATACTGGCAAGTGTTAATTCTAATTAGCCTGCCATCTTCCTTGTGTTTCTCGAACTAAACACAGATGTGAACATAGTTCTCTAAGTCGGATAGTGTGTATTGAGTGTCATACAGGATTTTTCGCTACTAGAGCGGTAATTGCTCTAGCGTACATGAGGTAAGCTATCCGCCATTTTACTTGTTTATCATTATACCATCTTAGAAATATGAAACAATCTAAAATTTCCTGCATCTCAAAGCCACATATAAATTGCAATGTTTAATGGATGTAGCAAAGCTTTATACTCCGTTGGGCCCCACCACTATAATATGATTTTATGGCCAACTAATATCAGCTCTAAACTCATAAAATCAGAGTTAGATCTATATTTAGTCATCTCATTCCTTATATCAACAAGGAAAAGAGTCTCTATCGGGTATCTATAGCAGTACCTGCCATTCCACCTGCTCATTTAGGGCGTCAGTGTGTGTCTTGAGATTTAAAATCCCTAACTGTTCTTGCTGGGGCAATTTCTCCTTTAGTGAGCCTCTGCGTATGTCAATGAAGATTGTATCCAATCACCAACCATTTTATATCATCCTGTGTATGCTGAAATTTAAGAATATGTGCCACTATTGGAGGAGTGGCAATACCATTCTTATTCCGTGAGCAATGTTCAGAAATACACAGATGAATTTGACGTTGTGTTTTTCCTATGCATCTTAAATGACAAGGACATTCTATCACATACATGACACATTTGGATTTACATTCGGTATGGTCCTCCAAATGCCAGACTCGAGATTCGGCTGCAAACTCAGTAACTCTCAATGTTAATGTGCACACAGTACAATGTCCCCATGCAAAATGTCCCTTCACTGGTTGCAAACCCACATAACTTCTGACAGTTGGTACAGTGTGTAATTCTACTCTTAAAAAGTGCACCCGTGATTATCGTAAATTAATCCCCTTTTGAAAGCAAACACCGATTTAGTTAAGGAGGGATAATGTGTTTGAAGAATTGCTAGTTTCTCATGATCAGATTTCTCACTGTATTGCTTTGTGGGCAGAATGTCGTCACAATTAAAGTAGGGCTGGTTTCTCTAGGAATCTATTTGCTTTTATACCGTTCTAATGCTGCTATTCTGAATAACATTAGATGCATACAATACATCATCCAAAATGCACTGTGGCAAGGAACTGGAAGATCTGTTACTGAGTGTATAAACTCAGCACCCTCCATGGTGGGTGTAGGAAGAATGTAGGCTCTGCATTTCAACATCCACATTTTAGCGAAGGTTTGAATTTCAACTAGGGCCAAGGTGTGAGACTCATAGATGTGAATCAAGGGTATGATACTGAGGCTGATTCTAAATAGATGCCCATGCACAGAACACATGCTAGAACATGATCACTTTGCTCTGCAATGCTGTTAATGGGCTGAGTTGCACTGAAATATGAAACTAACATGAAACTAATATATTAATTTATCCTACCTATGTAAAATGTAACAGATTCCCATAGTAACATTTAGTGCAAATTAGTCCATGATATAAGTTTGATGCAGATTGACAGATAATGCATGGTGGTCTGGAAAGAAAAATAAACTTTAAACATGCAGGCTTGAAGTTGCGCTGTGTTGTAAGATGTGGAATGTGAGATCCATTCTGCTAAAGACATGGCATTGTCTTGGTGCAGGAAGTGCCGGAGAGATGTAACAAGTTCTCTTCAGCAGTACAGTTTGAGTTTCGGCTAAAGGCACAGAGGAAACCATGTGCTATTTTGTTGGGATGATCTTGTCAAGGGGAGGTGCTTTTCGAGTGACAAATGGTTTTGTGAAAAAGGTTTGAGGCAGAGAGGGCTGGGCATTCCATCCACTCACTAAGGAAGGAGGCAGAAGTGCTGGAAGGAAGAGAGGGCTGGTTCCTGGGCAGACTGAGTCTTCGGGGCTGAAGCTGTCTCTCTCCTGGGTTGGCAGTCCTTAGAAGAGCTGCAGTCTCGAGCGACCTTATTTGTGAATGACACTGGGTCACTGCCAAGCTGAGTCAGGGAATATCACCAACAGACCTAGGTAATTATCCTGTTATTTGAGGGCCGTGCAAAGTGGATGTTTTATACTATCTAGATTAGGTTAAATAATTCTGTTAATTTTAGGCGCTGCATTAGTAATCCGAATTCAAACGTGCATGTGCATCTGTGTTTATATTTCTCTACCTTTTGCTGCATGTCAGAGTGCATTTATTCTGCCAACTTTGTTACTAAGTCAAGGCTGATAACAGAAAGAGCTCTGCACATTATCACAGATAGAGCATTTCAATCCATTGCAGGAAAAACCTCACTTTTGTTCTGAATTACAACATGGGCGCACATGTCATTCTGTGTAACTTGCATAGTTCTAGTTTTTGATAAAGAACAATAATTTGAAAAGGTAATTTAATCTCAGTGTGTTTCTTCTGTATTCAGTCTCATTGATTTGCCATGCATAGAGAGATACAATGTGCAGTAAGAGAAATCTCAAAACAAAGTGTGTCACAGTACATTGTTTTACTTTGAGAGGCTGAATTAATGTTTTGTATTTCATTTGCATGTTTAATGTATTTGAAACACAGCCAAAAGGGCATAAGAGTGATTGTAAATGAAATATCACAGGAGAGCATGAGCTATTTACTCAAAGTGTACTAGTTCCAGTATTTGTTTACCGTTAGTGACCCTGGTGAAATAAGTATTAGGCAGTGTTCTGAAGTTAGTCTCATCACTAAATAAATACCCCAATATGTTTACTACAATAAATTACCACAAATTATCACCATAGAAAAATACCACAAAATACCATGAGATACTAAATATAACCCAACAGAAATCTCCAAGATCCCATGCTGAATCCAAGGCATCATGAAGAGTGCAACCAGAACTGTATTGAGCTCCTGAAAGAGCTGAAACTGTAATCTGCACTTGTTATCCATCCTGATGCTTTTTGAAGATGTAACCTCTCAGCCAGAAGCTACTTCTTTCAAAGTGCGCTGAGCTACTGCAAGCCTGTGGGCTAGTTCACACAACGTTTAGCCTGGAGAAAACTGACTTTGCACTGCAGAAATACACTTTGCACTGGGCCTAATTCACAGAGTGGAGCAAAGTGACTTTGCACTGCAAAAGTACTCTTTGCATTGTGCTAAATGGACCTAATTCACAGAAAAAGCATTAAGTAGCATGGTTCACAGAGTACTTATGCAGTGCAAAGTCACTTTGGACGACGCTAAAAACGTTCTGTGAATTTGCTGTACCTAAGGTTTCAGTGAACATTGGTGAAAGTTTTAAAGGAATGTGAAATGTTGCCTTCCCTATCACAATACCCATATAATCGTTCCCACATACCTTGCAATCCAGCAGTGCACTGATTCACAACACTTCATCAAGTACCCCATACCCCAATCCAGAAGTGACCATTGACTTGGTCTCACCATGGCTTCCCAATTGGTATCGCCTGTAGATTGAACCAAATGATGCTTGGTGGGGATCAATATGCGCCGACATGGTCATATTCAATGATTCGGCTCGCAGAAGAACACCAGGTGTCTATGTGGTGTGCAAATCGGCATTCAGCATCTCTGTATTTTTACGGTCCTGCAGGAACACTGCGTATGGACACGGTACGCTAGGGTGATTTGGTGGAAATGTCAAGCAGAACATTAGAGTACTCAGTAAGTGACCGGCTAGCAATGACCACATCCTTAGTAAAAACTGCAGAATTCTATTAATTATAATGAATACACACAAGTCATGTTCTCCTGAAGATAGGGGTACTAAATAAATATAATGTAAACAAACACGGGGTTTAACTACAGAAGTTACCCAGGGATACACACGGTTAATAAACAAAATTAACAGCCTTCTGCATTTTTTCCTCTAGCTTCGATATCGCACGATTTTGTATCTTTTGCCGCAGAGCGTGACTCATTTAAAACCCCAGAACAGTCCAGGTGAAGACATGGCCTAGTTTATTGAAATTCTGGTCACAACTACAACTTTTAGCCTCTGGCATTTTGCAGAGAATGGCTGAGATTGCTGCAAGCATTTCTCATTTGCATGTTTCACACTTCCACAGGCATTGCGAACGTGTTCGCCCTAAACTCGGGGGTATATTTGGCTCCTGTGAGAAAAGGAGCGCAGTTTAACCTTTGATCGCCGACTTAAACCGCAGGCCGCGTTGATCACACCTTTATGCATTCGCATATCCATTGTCAATCAGTGAATATTTTTGTAGACTCTGGCGGGGTGGGTAGTTTTGATTCCGTGTCCTGGTTTGCTTCCATGGATGCCCACAGCGGGCTCTGCATCGGCGTGTCTTCTTTTTTTAATATGTCTTTGATGCCTCTTCGAGGCAGCAGCTTTGCAGAGGACAGACTGTGCAATATGAAGCTGATGTGCTTTCCTTTGCGTTATATTATAAGGATGTAATGTTCAGACAGCATGCCTTATATTTGATTAAACAAACAACTATGTTTCCCCTGCATTTCTATGTTTCCCCAGTTTTACATTATGTGGGACCCTGGATGGAGCAATGGTTGTCAGTGCTCCTAATATGCAGTGCTATGATTGTGGTTCCCCTTTTCATTAATTGCTACTTTGAAGACGTGTTGAAATCATCAGAAAACATAACATTCAGCCATGTATGTTACTGTATGTACAAGCCACCTTGCCAGAGCCCCTATGGAGTCCTTTTCTCCTAATGAACTATCATTTGACACTCAATGGCCGCATTGCCCGTCCACAGATTCCCAAGACCCAGGACTGCCACATAGGACAAAGCACAGTGCTAATAATTTACTATGTGCTCCATAGTTCATCTCATTGAGTAAATATGAAAGAAGGTTTGAACCCTTGTACAACACTATTGAGGGCTATGTTCATTCCCCATGCCAGTGAAAGCAAGCAGGCCCAATCAAGCAAATAAAGAGATCGTGGTTGATGTGATAAAAAAAAAATTGTGAAAATGAACATCACCAGACAACAGAACAATGAAAATAGAAATGACTTCTGCAACCAAACATACCGAAGAATGACAATCTGGACATGGAGATAAAGTGAACCTATCCTGGGCAGCAAAGAATAAGCCGTTAAGGCATACCATCAAGTAAACCCCTGGAAACACACAGACAAGCGCCCCCCCAAACTGAAATATATATGGACTTTGGTCCAGCATTAAGAAACAGGACGCCAAAAAGTGCATAGCAGCAGCGATAAAGCAAGAATTGGCTAGCGTTCATAAAGCAGCGCTGCCGACAATGTCACAACACAGAATCACAAAGAAGGCACAGGGAAATTGACTACCACAAATCATGAACATCCCTCCCTAGCCCATCATGCTGGGAAGCTATGTATACCAGGGACATCACATAACTACATGACTAGTGCAAGGCGGAATAGCACAGCTGCAATTAGCAGATGAAAGACCAAGGACCACTAATAAAACACAAAGGGAGTCACTTTATAATACTTAGAAATGTTTATGTAATGTAAACTGGTCTTATATAACTACCTTCTGCCTGACCCGTTGGCCTCGCTGGGTATAGCTCTGCGCTAAAGGGGGGCAGGGTGTGTTAGTCGGATAGTGTGAGGGCAGATGCAGAAACTGCCGTTTTGATAGTTGCAGGTCAGAAGTACCCGGTACCTGTGCAGCTATATGAAAAGCTCTATGTTATGTGGGGTTAGCCGTATGGGTAGCCCCCGGGGTGTGAAGCGCAGAATGGGACAGAATGGTTGTAGATACAGTTTGAGTCGATTTGGTGCACTAGACCTGGATGGTTGTCTGAAGAAGTGTGGGAACAGTAAGGCTGAAAGATTTTAGTAGTGAGGAGTTAGTGGAGGGATGAGGGAGTGGCCATTACTGTGGTGTCGCTTCATGGCTCTTGGCCTCAGATTTCACTGAGATCCATGTGGGGACCAGCGTCACGCAGCAGAGGATCAATAAATCAAATTGATTGCCCACAGATGGTAGTGCAAAGAGTTTCACAATTGCTTCTCGTAATATTACCCAAGTTCTTGCGGCACAGTTGTTAACTGATTGCTATTATCCTGCATTTATTTCAAAGTGGGTGGTTGAAAAGTCAAGTCTTGCGCTGTTTGCTGAAAGCCAGATGGTTCATTTCCAGGCAGATGGGTTTGGTTAGGGTGTACCACAGTTGTGTGGCCAGAATTAAAAAAAGAGGATCCTCCTTGCAATTTATTATTGAACTTGGGAATTAGTATTAGTGCAACATTGATGCACCTACGTTTTCTGGAGGGAGTGTAGTTCTGAAACTTATGTCTGAAGGAGGAAGGGTTCCCTCTATTGTATGAATGATGGGCATTGCATAAGGTTTTAAAATGAACCTTTCTTTTGGTGAGCAGCCAGTGGAGAATACATATTGCTTGTGTGATATTTTCAAACTGCCTCATTCTGAGAATTAGTCTTGCCACTGCATTTTGAGTTCTTTGAAGATTCTTCATTAGGTAATCTGGGAGTCTGAGAGGCTGTTCACATAATCTCATTTGCATAGTGTTACAGAAATTATGTCCATAGCCCTTTGCATGAATGTTAAGCAAGGGAAGATGAGATGGGAGATGTCTCTGCTGATTAAGAGTGAGGGTGTTGTCCATTGTTTTTACAAGATTCCTTACTGTGGTCGATAGGATTGGGTAAGGGATCATCTAGTAAGGCAAAGAGATTATGATGGAGTTAGAATCTGTAGAATGAAGATCATCAGTTCTGTTTCTCTAGGGTTCAGTTACCATTTGTTTGCTCTCCTCCATGTGTGCACCTGTGCAATAAAGTGTTTAATGTCTGGGGGAGGTGGTCACAGATTTGCAGATTATTTCTGTGTCATCCACAGAGTTGTAGCAGGAGATATCAGATGTGTTGCAGATTTGTTGATGAGGTCTAGTAGGCATTACATGTAGATGTTGAAAGGCAGAGGTGAGTGTGTTTGAATCTTTGGGGTACTCCGCAGGTAAGTGGTCAAGGCCAAGAATTTATTTTTGAAGCCCAAAATTGTGGCTTCTGTTTTATCCTGGGTGGTCTAGTGTAGAGCTGTTTCTTTGAACCCAATATTATCTAGTCTTTTTTTGCAGGCTCTCATGACTAATGGTGTGAAACGTGGCTGATATGCCTAGCAGGACTAGTGAACTCTCTGAGCTTTCATCCATATTGTTTTTAAGTGTATCCCAGATGGGACACACGGACAAATATGTACTGCTAGAATGTCTAAATCTATTATTTGCCTCATTCATGATGTGATTTGTTTCGAGGCAACCTCAGAGTTGGCATATATACATTTTCCACATGTTTGCTGATGAAAGGGGTGTTTAAGATAGGGCGAGAGCTTACTGAGTCATATGGGTCAGCTCTGGGCTTTTTAAAATATCAAATGAGCTGGTACTCTTCAGGTGCTGAAGGAGTCATTGAATGGGATAGAAAGATGGGCATAAAGTCTGAAGATTTTAATGATATATTTGTAAAGATACGGTGGGGGGGCATGGATCTTCAGGATATCCTGAGAGCTTGCATGAGAAAATGGTATCTTGTAGCTCCTCTGCAGACAGAAGGCAGAAAGATGATACAGAAAAAGATAATAGCAGTTAGCGAACAGTGTTGGTTGAGCCTTGTTGGTGAAGAGTGGGTGGGAGGGTCCTTTATTGTTGAGGTGACCCTGGATTTTGGGGATCTTTTGGTTGACGTGCACAGCCCTCTGGTCACATAGCTCTTGTATAGGGGTAGGGGTTGCAAGCTGACAGGTATCTGATTTTTCTGATGATCTGATAGATTTCCCTTTTGCTGTGATTCATCAAATCAATGTGTTTGGTGTAGCATGCTTTATTTTCTTTTACTACTTTAGTCTTGTAAAGGCATCACTGTTGATGGTAGGCACATTTGCTAGTGTGTTTTATCTCCAGATTCTCTCCTTTTTCTGGTTTTCCTTTTTTAAGTAGTTTAGTGCACAAGTGAACCATTTACCATTTATTTGGAGAATTATGGAAAGGTTTCTTCGGTGCAATACTGTCCAATACAAAAATAATCCAGTTGTGAATATTGTGGAGTTGTGTACCCAGCATGGTTGTTCATCCATATGTAGGGACGGTATACTTGGTTGCTTCTAGTCTTTCTAGTAGGGCGTTAATGTCTATTTCTTTCCATGGTCTCGTAATGGTTGGGCACCTTAACGATCTCTTCAACTGTCTGGGTGATAGCGTTGACTTTTTTCTCAAGCCAGACAATGAAATCTCAAAGTATAGTTAATAGTTGGTGATCCACGGCCAGGATGGGGTGGCAGTACGTTTGTCAGCAAAGTGTGGCCTGTAGGAGGGAGGTCTGTAGATTAAGAGGAAGCTTAGTAGAACTGTGGGAGATGATGCAGATCAGAGTGAGCAATTCACAGTGTGGGATGGTGTCCATGCAGGGCGTTGAGACTATGATGGAGTCTCTGTTCACCAGAACTATGCACCCTCCTCTTCTATTGTTGTGAATACCATAGGTGATCTTGAAGCCTGGTGTGATACCTTCATGGATTTCTGGGGACTGATCATCTATCTGGTTTTCAGAGAGAAGGAAAGAAATGTAAGAGGAGGACCTGGAGACAGAATGTGCATTAATCAAAGGCATATTTTGCCTGTCATTTCAGGGTGGGTTTGGCTGCTTGGATCAGTGCTGTTGGGTTGTTCAATGTTGCTTTTGTTCATTTCCCAAACTCCACTGTAAGGCTTTCATAGGGCCTGTCATGTTTATCAGTCCCTGTTGAGAGGTTGTGCTAGATGATGCAGAGTGTCTAGTGATGAATAGACTACCAGGCATTGTTTTGTGTGGGTACAGTCCTAGGGTTTGTTGGATGACTGTCGAGGTAGATGTAGGCAGTGGTGTTGCATCATTGCTGAGTCTGGTTTCTTGCCATAGTAATGTGGTTTAGGTGAGTGATTCCAGAGGTATCTGGAGATAAATGCTGGCAATGGTCTCTTGAGGTGAAGTAGTGGGAAGCCTGTTGATTCTCAGGATGACAAATCAGAAGGCGTAGTGAAGGCTGTTCCAATTCTCTTCTTGTTATTTCTTCCTTTCGTATCCTCCCTTGTATGTGGTTTCTAGGCATCTTGTCACTGTGTTTTCACCCTGTAATTTTGAGTGTCAGGGAGAGTGTGTGATATAGAAGGGAGGATGCAAGGTGTGATATTTACATTTTGATTTTCTTTGAGCCTGAGTTTGTGGTTGGTTTGTTTAAGGAGTTCCAAATTTCTCTATGACAGTGGTTATCTGGGAGATTATGGACATGTTCCAAGAGTACTGTAGGCTAATTGGCTTGTAGGCTATACACATGAAACTATACATATGAGATGATCTATCAGGAATCAGGAAATGTAAAGCATTATTTTGGTGGACCAGTTTATGCAGCTATGGTTATAGCTATTCAGAAGTTTATGAGGAATTGCATGTGACTGATACTCTATGTGTGAGGTGCCTAGTTTCAGTGAGAAAGGATTAGTTACAACAGATTAGTTAAGAAGATTAATTGGTGTGTTGATTTAGTTTGGTGCCGGTTGTTCAGACGAATACTGAGAATCCATCCAGTTATGAGCTGGATATCTAGACCAATACCATGAGCTATGCAGTTGTTATAGTGACAGCGCAATGAGTAAAAGATATGTCATTTATTGGTATGCAAAGCCTGTGTTTGGTACATTGGTACATTGGCACAGTTTAAATGTAAACTAGCTATGTTAGAGGTATATCAGCATCAGTAATAAGTCAGCAATTATTGTGGTGGCACACATGCAGGTGCGATGTTAGCCAATCTGCTCTGCATATAGAACACAGACTTGTAATGTGTTTCTTATGCAAGAAAGTATAAAGGATACAACTGGCTGTCCGCTCAGTGTTCAGATATCCATATTAAATAAAACAGTTGCTATGGATGCATGTACATATGCAATTGAGTTGATATAGCTGTGTGTTAAGTTACAGTGAACTATGCAACATTATGCTGCAAATCACACATGATAGGACTGTATTAGTTTGAACTTGCATGCAGAAGCCCCACCAGGGCCATTGTTGTCATTTCAAATATGGAGTGGAAATGTGAAGAGTAAAATAAAGGCAAAACCACTTTTACTACTCACCTTTCCAAATGGTTTAGGAAAAAGTGTCAATACTGCTTGAAAATTTCACTTTACAGACAACATTTAGAATGGATTCCTATGGAATGCGCCTGCTTTTACTATATAAAAATACATGCTGGTGGATAACCATGGTGATATTTATGGAAAGATCCTGAGAGCAACAAATAAATGTATGTCCTGTTCCATTCCTCCACTCTAGTTTCAAATAGAATTAAAATGCCCTGGATCATAAAGGAAAAGTATAAAGGGGATACGCTTTGTTTTTATGCTCTACATTTGCGATCTTGGTGTTTTATATTAAAAAATGAATTGTATGCAAAAAATATGTAATTACCACATTGCAGGGGAAATGAATACTAACAGCAAGCGAGTTACACCACAATTGACTGGGGAAGCTGTGGAGCTAGATGACAGTTTGGTTGCCACCCATTGCGAGTCTCAATATTCCTGTGGAATGTACATATGTACATTGTACAACATGTACATATGCAATTGAGTTGATATAGCTGTGTGTTAAGTTACAGTGAACTATGCAACATTATGCTGCAAATCACACATGATAGGACTGTATTAGTTTGAACTTGCATGCAGAAGCCCCACCAGGGCCATTGTTGTCATTTCAAATATGGAGTGGAAATGTGAAGAGTAAAATAAAGGCAAAACCACTTTTACTACTCACCTTTCCAAATGGTTTAGGAAAAAGTGTCAATACTGCTTGAAAATTTCACTTTACAGACAACATTTAGAATGGATTCCTATGGAATGCGCCTGCTTTTACTATATAAAAATACATGCTGGTGGATAACCATGGTGATATTTATGGAAAGATCCTGAGAGCAACAAATAAATGTATGTCCTGTTCCATTCCTCCACTCTAGTTTCAAATAGAATTAAAATGCCCTGGATCATAAAGGAAAAGTATAAAGGGGATACGCTTTGTTTTTATGCTCTACATTTGCGATCTTGGTGTTTTATATTAAAAAATGAATTGTATGCAAAAAATATGTAATTACCACATTGCAGGGGAAATGAATACTAACAGCAAGCGAGTTACACCACAATTGACTGGGGAAGCTGTGGAGCTAGATGACAGTTTGGTTGCCACCCATTGCGAGTCTCAATATTCCTGTGGACTTAAAACCATGGACTTCAGATGATATCTGTTAACACGTATCAGGCCTGCATTAAGAGTGATGTTTTAGGTCTATTGGGAAACCATCTGCAGCGTTGTGTGTCTTTGTACACATATGTCATGATACTGTTGCTTCCACCAGGACACAGAGGCCCTTATTCACAGAAGTATTTTTTAATGATGCAATCCCATTGGAAAATGCTCTATGAATCAGGCCCAGAGTATGTGCTTCCATTTCTTTAAGTATGGATTCCGAACTTGTATCCAAGATGGGTGCCTCATAACATGGCCCAAGGAAGCACCCCAGCAGTATTACGTTTATTTTACAATTGTAGTGAACAAAGGGTTGGCAGCAGCTTCTTTGTGGCACTGTGTGCTCCACCAACAGCCATTATGAGGAGGGTCAATGTTACAACGTCATGTAGCCCTCCGTTCACAAATTGCAGTTCAGCCAGCATGCTCTCAATGATTGCAAATCTCCAAGGCATCATTTGAGTTTATGCCACTCCAAAGACTCAAGTACAAGGTGGCATAGTTCTGAAGTAACATGCCACAATAATCTGTATCTCTGAAGTGTTCCTCATATTGGGGTTTAGATGTCTGTATTTATTTATATGTATTGTTTCAAATAAAACACACTTAACAAAGAGGGAATATTGGTGGCTGGATCAGTCCCATTTCTAACCATAGTCATGATATGGTAGTAAATACATTAAACCGGAGGGGAAGGAGATTTAGATAAAAAAAGGGGAAAACTAAAGTCAGAAATTAAATACATCTTCTGTAATTACACTATTTAGAGATATATACAGATATCCAGTCCAGTGCTGGCTATCACAGGGTATTATTATGTGGGGGATAGGTGTGATTGCACTTTAAACATCTGGGGCTCCCTGGGAGATAAGGTGGTGTGTAAGAATGATCTTGACGCCACTTACTGTTGTAATGTCCTTCCCTTATGGGGTTAGACCGTTTCAGTGATTGGGGTGCCAGGAGGGTGTAGGAGCAAAAGCAGGAGGACGGACTTGGTCTAAGGGGGTAGGAAGTAGGTTTAATAGAGCATTAGAGAGCAGCGTGTGGGGGGTGAGTAGCAGGAGACAAGTTCAGTTAGGTGCGGAGGAGGGTTCACCCATGTAGAGTGCCTAGAAGTGGGAAAGGGTAGTGCTGAGGACTAGGATGGCAATGAGATTTTGTTAGTGTGAAATTTGAGTTGTGGACATCAGGAGGTTATGCCCGGCAGTCATAAGAGTGGAGATAATGAAGAGTTGAGGTTTATGGTCATTATCAGGAATCCCAGATTGTGAATCCTTGGGGATGGATTAAGAAGGTCAGGCCAAAATTAAAAATTATATAATGTATGGGATAAGGGTATGTCATTGGAAGCTGGGAGAAAGATCTCTTCAGTCTTGCAGGAGTTGAGCATCAAGCAACATAGCACCATCAGTGATGGAGAGATGTGAAGTTCGTGATGCAAGCAGAAAGCTCAGCAGTGATTCAGGGAAGGGGGAGATTTGGGTATCATCATCAATAGATGATATGAGAACCGAAATAAGTGAATTACTATGCTTAAAGAGAAGGCATTGAGTAAAAAGGAGTTAGAACCCTTAACAGGAAGGTGTGGAAGAGGAGGTTGCAGAGATCAAATAAATTGAGAAATAGGCAAGAGGCCCCCGTGCACAGTTTATGGCATGACAACCACGATGGCAGAGACTCTGAAAGAGAAAAGGACAATAAACTGTGTCAAAGGTTTCTTTGCAACCAAAAAGAATGAAGATAGATGGTGACTGAAGTGGGGAGGGCATAAAAGACAGTTGATCCCCATGTGGTCAGTGATACTGTTGTGTACTATAAAGCCATGAACTTTGGAATTGTGAGAAAGAAGGTGTTGTTGCTGTCTTTGTTGGGTTTCTTTAAAATGCCCATGTTGGTGGTCAGTTTGACACAGGCTTGGAAGATATCAGATTAAAGTGAAATATTTAAAAGAAAAGAGTTGTAAAGGCAGTTGAGAGATGACAGCTACTTCACTGTGCTATGCAAGGAACAATAGGAGCACAGGAGGATTTGAAAGTCCATAATTAAGGTGCTAGATGAATGGGATGATGCATTGGACGTCTGATAGTAGACGGTGAAGGTGAGGAATGGTGTGAAAAAAATCAGAGCAAAAGAGGGAGAGAGGTCAAGGAGAATGAGTAGGGTATTCCATATTCTTGAGATTGTTGAGGAGAGGTAGCAGGCAAAGTTGTTAGCTCAGAATCAGAAGGGAAGAGAGCAAATTCGAGGAGATGAAACCACAGAATGGGGGTCAAAGATCAATTGCAAGCATGAGAACAGAGATATAAGATAGGGTTTGTGCGATGGGTGGTTTTGGGTTAATGTAGAGAAAGGAGTGATTCCTCATCAGATGCAAAAAGATCCGGAGAGTAGGTAATATCCCAGGATGCTAAGGACTTGGCTAAGTAGGAATTCCATGGGCTGTGGGAAGTGTACAGCCTATGGATTCAGAATTTTGAAAAGAAAAGTAAGATTGCCGCCATAGACATGGAATACTGGGCTCCAAGCAGAGACCCTCTGCTATTTCAGGAAATCAGGTAGGTGGTTAGGCAACAGTGAAGGGGTAACCAGCGTGTGACATCTTAGCAAGGTTTGGAGGTCTGGGGAGAGAGGATGGATGATAGTGCCAGACATGGGAGAAAGCAAAGAAGGAGTGCAAGAGTCCGAGAGCAAGACCAACAAACAGAGATACCCCGATGATAATTAATAGCTGGTAGCTTGGGGCACAGGCTTGGGTCAGTAAATAAAGCCTTCTTTACCTGGGAGTTGGTTTTCCAGCAAATGTTATGCAGTGCCAATGTATGCTCTTTTGAACAGTACATTTTACTTTTAATGCCCACATTCGACCAATTCATCCAGCAGAGTGTAAAATCAAATACCAAGTTAAGCAAATATGAAAATATTTTTTTTTCTTCGTGGAGCAGTACAACTAAGCCCTTCTTTCAATGTACTAATGAGTTAATGGCCCTCATTACGACCCAGGCGTTGGACCATGGTGCTAATAGCACCATGGTCCATGCCGGTAACTTACAAACTCCACCATGGCTGAATGGGGAATTACCGCCCCATTCCGAGGTTGGCGGGTGGTAATTCCCCATGCCGCCATGGCCCTTCCCCATTCCCATTTTTGCCCCATAGGGCTCAATGGGAATGGGGAAGGCGCTAAGTACTGTGCCGCAAATTGTGGCACCGTACTTAGCACCAAGGTCCCTTTGCGGGTTGGTTTTTTAACCCCTGCTAAAAGCAGGCGTTAAAGTGCCACCCGCAAAGGGACCTCGTAATCAGGCGTTAAGGGTTTAACGGAGCCGCCACCGTTTACGGCGCTGTTAACCCCTTGACGCCTGGGGTGTAATGAGGGCCAATGTATTTAAAATGTTCTGCCAATAATCTACATTATTCATTCATTGAAATGTCAAATAGTGTCCAATCTGCTAACTTGCGTTTGCCTATAATATTGAAACAAACATTGGTAAAACCAATTTGTCTAGCATTACTTTTAAAAGTCAGCACATCATTTTTGACCAGCGATGACTGCAAGGACTCTCTTTGGCTAAAGGTTGTTTGTGAACAGATCAGCCAGTATGGTACCGCCGCACAATTTAAAATTTGATTTCAATACGGCATACAGTTATTTATTTTATTTATAAGAATTCTTACATCTTATCTTTACATCTTATATCTTATCTTTACCCAGAGACCCTTTATGTAAGTGTATATATCGCCTTCCTCACATTCTCAAGTGAAATTGAAGTAGGGGTGTAGCAACTAGAGAGGATAAGGAGACTTTTATTTATTTATATGTATTTATTTCTTTATTTTGACATTTGTAAAATGCACCAAACCTGGTGGCATCTGGGCGCTGCTTTATGTAAAGGCTAAGGTCACAGGGTCTCATACATAGGTAATGCATTGGTTTCAGAAAGTTCATTACAATGGTTATAATCATAAAATAAAAATAATAATGATTTCCTGGACAGGTTTGGTTATCGCGAGTTGTCAAGTTGGGGAGATTCTGTTAAGCTTGGGTCATGTAAGAAGAGCCAGGTTTTGAGGCCTTTATGAAAGGACCAGAGGAGTCATCCGATCTTAGGGCTACAGGGAGGTCATTCCAGAGTTTGGCCGCAATCACTGGGAAGCTACTTCCACTTGCTTTGTGGTGCTTGAATCTAGGAATCTCAAGTAGATGCGAGTAGGTAGCCTGGGAAGGTCTGGTGGATTGGGTTTTGGAGATTTTTCTGGACAGGTGCCAGTGTTTGAGATACATTTGTGGGTCAGTGCTAGCGTTTTGAACATGATGCTCTCTTGGACCAGAAGCCTGTGGCTGTTTCGTCTGGCTGTGGAGATGTGTTTCTTTTTTGGAGAGTTCTTTTAGATCGCGTGCATTGGTGCCTGCAAATAGGGAGTTGCAATAGGGGATCGAAGATAGTATGAGGGCTCTGGCTGTGAGGTGCATTTAAAGGCCTCAAACAAAGGTCCATTTCACATGAATGGCAGGCATTTTAAACACCGAAACAAAAATGGCCTGGAATCATGATTTGTTTGTCAAGTAAAAAATTAAAGAGCCATGTGGAAAGGGCCCCACAACTGTCATTACCAATGGATAAGCAGCATTTTAATTTACAAAAGAAGGAAGAATCAAAGATCCCTGTAACATGGAAAACAGGATTTTTAAACATTGAAAACAGAAATGGCCTGCACATGTGTGTGCACATGAAAATGGTTTGAAAAAAAAATAAAACTGAAAAGAATATCACTGCTCACAGAAAAATGTCAGGAAAACAAAATATGATGTGTGGGTTGACAAAGAACAATGTATATTATTTTTCACCCAAAAAAACTCCAGTGACATTTGAAGAGCCACTTTCTCTTCATAAAAAAATGTCAACCCAATGCAGATCCTTTTCCTGGTTGAGGGCAAAACATCACAAGGAAACCTGCCACTCTGTCCCTGGATGTCATTTCTCCCAACTAATGACCAACCACAATAACATTTCCTGCTGAAGGTGTTGAAAGCCCAGTGTTCCCCAGACTTGTTGGCTTTGAACGCAGTCACTGCAGGACAAGCTCCACTTGGCTGTAGCATGACTAAAAGGTGTGAAGACTGGGGGCTGCAACTTCAAAGAGCAAACTACCAACTTCAGAGAGACTCATAAAAATACCTCTGGTCACAGGCTGTCCCAGGGAGAGAGATGGCTGTGCTGGATGAAACAGATTCCCTATTTCCTGAACATACAGATGTACAATTAATTTAAAAGGACTATTATAACTTAGACCTTTTTCTCAGCCATCATAAGGCCGTTGGTTTTCATCTGTGTACCATTTTTTATGTCATTTCCAGGTGATTTTGTGGATTTAAAATTCATCTTCCTGTGACTCTGGGAACTGTAATGGCCAGTTAAACTAGGTTTCTTGCTGATCTGAACATGTTCCAAATGTGCGAGTTGGTGAGTGGGTGGAAAATTAAATTAGCCATATGCTTAATAACTTACATAATCACGACTGTTGTAGTTTTTATGGAAATGGCAGAAATGTGCCAAATCGCTGTGCTACATCATATGGATTTGGCAGTCAGCTTGTCTAATTCTCTGTAATTAGCAGAATCAGAAAATATGTTTAGTCTGGCAGCTGCTAGTACAATTTTGAAGTTGTTATACATAACTAGTTTTTGCCAAAAAGTTGAAAGGAAAACAAAGGATGGTTACAAATGGGAAATGCCATATGTTGTTCCAGACTTCTAAACCAATCCTGACTAGGAGGCTGGGCTTGGAGGAGAGAGAAGGGTAATTGTCCAATCCTAGTGGCAGGAATTATTGCAGGGTACCCTCCCAAGATTGTAAAATTGGTGGTGTCATCGCTGCTATATAAGGGGGACTACACTAGCACAGGGACAGACAGAAAAAAGAGAAAGACAGGAGGACAGAGAGAAGAGACAGACCATCAGGACGGCTGCTGAAACTTACCACCTGACAGATGTAAGGAGACACCAGAGGAGATTGCTGAGAGCTATCTATCTCTAGGAAGGCCTCAAAGCTGACTGGGTCCTGTGGTGGGGACCGGGAGTCCATCTTTGAGAGTGGAGTGACCACACCCCTGCCATATCTTTCCAGAGTGTCCTGAGATGCAGATGGCTTTCCTGAACCTTAAACAGAGGCTTATGATGTAAGTAGAACTAAGCCCCAGAAAACCAAAAGGTGGGGGGAGTCTGCTTGCCTTGAATCCTTTCCCTTTATATTGGTTGGGGGGGGGGGCAAAACTGTGTAGATCCTAAGCATATTTAACCAAAACATTATTTTAATTAATTCCCCATTTGGCAGAACACTACAGGGTGAATTTTGTTAAAATTCAAAATTAACAAAGATCACTTTCCAGTGTGCACTGAAAACTATAATTTAACTGGGTAATCCTTGTTGTCCAGCTGACCCCCACTTCATTAAGGAAAATGGGTGTCCTTGTTCTTAAATCAGTCCAACCATTTTATCCAGCTTCCCCAACACAGGCCTTCCAGTATGGGGGGGTCTGAAATCCAAAATTCCCCAAAAGCATTACAATGTTTCTGTCTGACTTCCTAATATAGACCACAGCAAGGGGGGTCTGAAAAACAAAGCAATAAATCACCCTGTGTTTATTTTAAAACAAAAGTGTGGGCAAAATCATAATTGCCATATGTATTTGAAGCAATCTTGAAATCCTACTGCTAGCCTTTTAAGCCTGCAGGAAAATCAAAATCTCACAACAGTACATACAAGCCTTTGTCAGAGTTCATTGTAATTATTTTTTTAAGTGACATTTGCAGAAAGTAAGAATTGTGTCTGTTTTCTTTTTAACCCACTTTTGTGATTTATTTATGCTGAGAGAAGTTGATTTTGTTGTGCCATGGATAAAGTGGTGTTCAACATTTCCGTGCTAATTTCTATTACGTTTAATGTAAGTAAATACCACTATATTTTCCGTACACCGGCTTGGTTCTTGGATCATTGTTATCTCAGGGGAGAGGAATCCAAGGGGCATGATATGTGTCTGAGATAGGGCTAAAAAATAATCTGTTAAATAGTTTGTTGCATAACCACGTGAGTGGGGAGGGAAGGAACTCCCTGTGTTGAGGGTGGATTTTTAATAAACCGTTACATGGTGAATGTGATGCCGCTGTCAGTGGAAAGGAATGGTCTACAGGCGTTGATCAGTTTCGCAATGCATGCTGCTTCTGAAGCAATAGCGTTTACCTGACTGGTAGAGTCTAGGTATACTCGAAGGGTCTTTACCTCTTTGGCAACAGTGATGATGTTCCCATTGATGAGAAATAATTTAAATGGGTCATGAGTGTATTTAGTCAATATTTTGTGCCAATGAGGAGAAGGGTTTGAGGATTTGGTGTCATCTGCATAGTTAGTGTAGGTGACACCCAGAGCATCAAAGAGGGGGTTTGTGAAGATGCTGTACAGGGTAAGTGAGATGCAAGAGCCTTCAAGCACTCCACAGGTGACTGGGGCAAGACAAAGACCTATCCCTTCACTTTCCTGAACAAAGGATGCATGGCAAAGTGGATACATGTTTTTCTTTAATTAACTGCTACCCTACAATGTTAGATAGATGTTAAGTATATATGATGAACATGGGTAAACTGCAAGGCTTCTGAAGCCATTGAAATGTAAAGGCTGTCCACTTACTGCCATGCCAATTAGCAGATATCCAAATATCAGTGGGAAGGAAATGAGTGACGTCTTTGGAGTTTGCAAATTAACCTACCCACAATTTCCTGTTAAGTTTCTACATTCAAATTGAGCAGGTAAAACACTCTCTATAGTCAACCAATAGCTGCTCATTCTCTGATTTAGTGAGAATTGTGTTAATATCCATAATGTGTAATTATGGCCTGATGTTATGACTGCACTCTCGAGAATAAAAGAAAAAAAATACCACCTGGAAACAAACATGTTTTTAAATTTCCATTACATTATGGATTGCACAATATGTGAATACATGGCAATTCAGAGAACAATTATGTTTGGAATAATGGAATACTTTGTTTTTACACTGGTAAGTATAGTGAGAGAAAACGTCCTTGAAAGCCCAAATAAATACTGCAACTTGGAGTGGGTTAAAAGGGACTGTATCAGCAGCAAATCCCCTAACTTTCACATGTCCTCTAGAATGTGTGTCTCTCCTATGCTCCTGCTTTATGGGTGTTATTGTTAAAGTCCCATGGACAAATGTGTACACAAGCAATTAAAGATTCAACCTTTGTTTTGTATTATATACATGTTTGTGTAGATACCATTGTATGTTCAGAAACACTTGAGTACCACGACAGATGTGTGACTAGTAGCAAATAAAAGAGACTGGAGTGTGTATTAACAAATACATAAACAGGAATATGTGTCTATCTGTGTGCTTTCGAAATGTGTTCTAATATAGCTGCACAAAGAGGACATTAATTCTACATCTGGTCAGTTAATGAAAACGAGCATCCACGTTGGTGAAAAAGCAAAGAATTATATGTCAATGTTTCTCTGCATCAAATAGAACAGAGGTACAGGTTAGTTTGACTGCACATCCAAAAACGTTGCCGGACTGCACAATGTCATCTTCAAAAATCTTGTGATAATGCATTCCATACAAAGATGGTTCCCAAGTGCACCAGAGTATCTATTAGAGGCCTGCAATAGTGGCTAACTTGGCTGGTGTGAAAGCCTGCCCAATTTAAAGAACCACTGATTTATAGGCATATCTTTCAACTGGACACATGTGACACAAGGGTAGCTTGTCTGCAGGTAATTTTCTTGTTGAGACTGCACAGGGCCATCAATTAACCACACATAGCCACCTACAGAACTGGAACCTCATACTTCTAATGCTGTTGCCCAGCTACACAAAGCTGTATGTGAAGGCTTGTGACAGAGCACACCAGTGTACCAATTGCTGGTGCCTTGCTCCACCTTTGCTCCACAGTTATGGGCAATGCTGCAGGGCTGCCCAAAGCGAGGCAGGGTAACTGCTGTTACCATCAGCAGGCCTGGAGAGGGGCAGCCCAAACTCTCCCCCTCTCTGCTCCTCTCCTTCCCCAAAGCCAGAGAGACACGCAGTCTGTGCAACACAAAGCTGAGGAAGGGTGAGGTGTGAACAATCACCTAACCCTTCCTCCTTACAGCAAGGAAACCAACAGTCAGGCAGGGATCAGGTTCAAAGACCTGCCCCCCCCCAGGGGGCCAGATAGTCGGCTATCCGGCCGGGGGCTGGAACGCAACATCCGCACTACTATACATATCAAAGACCCAGGGCTCCCCTGGGTCTTATAAATAAAGAGCGGCATTCTGAGAAATCACAAACAGTTTGTGGACCCTGAACGGGGACCCAAACACACAGGAGGTGCACTGTTTACTCAGTGCCTTCCAATCCTTTGCTTCTTTACCACAAAACCCTCCCACCCACAAATAAGGGAGAAGAACAAAGGAAAAGAAGTACAAGGCACTATACGGTGGCCACAACAAGTCAAGGGACATGAGAAGGCAGGCTTTGGCCAGAGGGGGTAAACCCAAGACCCGGTGCCCAAAACTATGTTACTAAGATGATATGTGATTATTGTTATCTCCATAACCATATCTGTTCAATAAAAACCTACAGCCTTTTATTGCCAACACTTGACAACAATGTGTGAGCCAAATTATTCCGGGTGAGGGTATGGGGTCAGCAAATATGTATGCATGCATATGGGTTCAGCAATTATACAAGCAGAATGGCATGCTCACCAATAATTTGACAATGTTTAGCCATGTATCATGGGGCAGCCTGCTCCTTGTACAAAGACATAAGTGCAATAAATAAATCTGAATACAGAACAGAGGTGGAAAAAATATCAATGCATCTGGCTGCATTACTTGTGCCAGACTCCACAGCACGTACTACTGCTGGCTCAAAGTTCTGCAGTATTGTGCAATTCTATGGCACATAGATTAAAATGCTGACATACCCATGCACATCCGAATGGCATCCTCACCAAATATGTGTCAGTATTTGGTCAACGCGCACCCTTTACAAAATAATATGGCTACATATACATGCAGAAAATAGTTGTAGCACATGTAATATCACTAGGCAAGGTATATTAAAGAATCTATTACAGGCATCATTCTACAACTACAACTCCAACGTACACATTCGTGCAGGATTTTACAAAATGGCAGATACTCTGCACTAAAAAGTCATTTAGTTCATTTTATTCAGGTAGTTTCAATCTTCGTTGTATTGCATATAGTCCCCTTTAACTTTAGCTGGATATAGGGTGGGCGATATTGCATAGTTGTTGTGGTCACAAACATGTTTTGTCAGTGTTTAGCTATGTATTACGTGTGCAACACTGCGCAGCACCATGTTTTAACCTCATGTTGTACTGGGGTCTACAAACAGCATGGAATCAAAATATGTGCTTAAAACCATGAGTCAACACATGTATTTCCAATGCAAATGATTCAATTAGCATCACACAAGTGGAAAAATACATCTCTGGATCAAGCAGCATGAAAACAAACCTTTGCTTCTCTAAAGAACATTCAGCACATTTACAAAAGAATAAAAGCACATATGCAGTAAACATATAAATGTACTAAGCACAGTAGTCTAAAGAGCTCTTACAGGTAGCATTCTACAACTCACTCCCAACATACGCAGCAGCACAGACTTTTTTTTAATGTATCCTGAAAACACAGAAGCCATTTTGCAATTTTTTCAGGGAAACGAAAATGATCATCTTGAAATTCAACTTTACGATCTGTTTTAGCATAGGATAGATGGAGGGTAATGTTGCAATATTTTTGTAATTACACAATATATTTGTTAGTGTTTAGCCATGAATTACTTGTGCCAGACTGCATAACAGCACTTATTAACAAGTGGTTCAAAATAATGCTGTGCGCATTATAAAACAAGTCCCACGTGGTGAACATATCACTTGACATCGAAGGAGTCTTCACTGGCTCCTTGTAAAAGTGAGAATTCAAATTAAAAGAGCGGTCTTTATTCATAAAGCCGTTTATGGCATTGCCCCAGAATACTAAAGAAAATAATCACTATCTATCAACCCGTTGAAACATTGTGTTCAATCAAGTAACAATATGTTGCTAAACTGTCCGCGCCCTGAACGGAAGAAAGCCAATGGAAAATAGGTTCCTTATGTAGCATCCTCTGCTTGAAACACCTTACCAATCAACCTACGCATGGGTCGCAACTTATCCTCTTTTTGAAAGGGCTTGAAAACACACCTGTTTGAATAGCTGTTTCATCATGACTTCTAATTGACTAATGAGCTTTGATCCTAGTGTAAATTGTGTTAGCTTTCCCTGTAATGTCCTGTGCATCGCTGTGTGCCCACGCCCTGATGCCTGTCAGGCTTTCGGCGTGTACTAAAACCACATCAAAAAAATAAAATAATAACACATGGTACCGGACTGAACAAGCAGCATGGAAACACAAAATGCACTTAAATCTGTGATTCAAGCATAATGCTAGAAATCACTTCCCAATGTAGACAATTCCATTAGCAACATACAAGCGAAGAGATAATCCACCATGCATTGTGAAAACAAAACGTTAAGCATTTAAAGAATATTTAGCAACTTTAGGAAATGTTTGAGATGCATAGAAATGTAGCACATAGTGCAGGGTACACTGAAGGGTCTCTAAGAGACAGCATTTTAAAACTCTGCCCCATATTTAAACACTAGCCCAGGTCTTTACCAAACAGCTGACCCTACAGGCTCAGAAACATTTTGCTAATATTCAGGGAGGTAAAATGTTCTGCTTTGTTTTCATGTCTCCCTTTTTCACTTTAACAGTTGTTTTAGCTTAGCAACAGAGGAGGGCTACGTTGCATAATTGTTGTGATCACAAAAGTATTTGTCATTGTTTAGATATGCATTACTAAACTGTGCTAATACCGGCACTGTGCCACCTAGTAAGCACGTGGTAAACTGAATTAAACAAGCAGTATGGAAACAAAAATTGCACTTAATAGTATAATTAAGCAGATCTCTCCCCAGTGTAGACAGTTCTACTAGGAGCACAAAAGTGAAACAAAAGTACTATACTTAGCAAATGTAAGCCTTTTAGCTCAATATTCAGCATCTTTACAAATGAATAACAATACATATGAATGCAGCACATAGGTTGACAAATATCAGTATGCTACGCATGGTAGGATAAATGACTTACTATACACAGCCTTCTACAACTCTAGGCCCAATTTACATGGTAGTCCACATATGTACGAATCTGCTAATCCTATGTGGTCTGAAGCTGTTTTGCTACGATTTATCGGAGTTGCCATCTTTCCCTTTGCATTGCACATGTCCTTCTTTGATTTTATCAGCTGTTTTTGTGGTGATAGAGGGAGTGAGATCTTACATCATTTGTAAAGTTACTAAACATATTTGAGAGTGTTCAGCAAGGCATTTACATGTGCCAGACTTCACAGTACCACCTATTAATCACACGTGGAAGTGGAGTGTAAAAGCTGTATGGGAACAAAAGGTGCAATTACAAACATTATGCAGGAGATCGAAATGAATCTCCAATGCAGAAACAAGTGAATAAAACAGGACTTGCACCAATCAGTATAAAAAAAAAACAACTTCTTTAAAGCAACACTCAGAAAATCTCTCAACAGATTATACACCTCCAGTGGCTTTTGCCAAATGGCTGTTACTTCAAAGTAGTGTGGGCAGTATGCATTGGTCAGGCATGACTGACCGCTGAATGATACCAGAACCTTTCTCTTTATGGAACTTCTCTAGCCCTCCCAGTTAGTGAACACAGTTTGCTCCCACCCTACCTAAACATAATGTGCTTAAGCATTGGATTCATTATGAAAACAGATGTTAAAAGGAGAATTGAAGGTCAGGTCCGAAGAGCATTTGATATGTGTATGGATAAAAGGAAGGGAGAAGTAATGGTTGTTTGCAGACTCAGGCTGGGTCACTGTGTAATAAGGTAACACCTGAAGGGCAGGCCCTATATGCAATTGTGGGCCCGTTTATTTATTTTTTACAACTATGGCCCAGTTTTAATGAATTACTGATCTGAGCTCCAAATCGAACTATGCGCAACACATTCGAATAAAAATGACCCCCCTTTAGCTCGAGTCATGAAAAGCAAGAATGACCATTGTGATTGTAGGTCATGTTTTATTGGTGCCTAGGTATGTGTTATGTACGAGTCTCACTCTATTTCTATGTGTACATAAATAGTATGACCAGGTGACTTCTTGTCAATGGGACACAACATTTCCAGGCCTTGGCTCTCAGTTCACAAATCAGTACGCTATGGCAGTTGTAGACTTGCTTCACTTCAATTAAACCACCTGGGCACCAAGTGACAGCGTTTTGTACAGAGAAAGTAGAGGCCTAGAAACATGGTGTTACCATGACTTGGCAATATATTGTGACCTCTATCTATATAAAGGTGACTACACCATTCTCTTTATTATTTTAATTAGTCTTATGAAAACCAAAAACCAATGAAAAATGCATTTGCTTAAAAAAAATATCTAAAAAAATTATATATCTATTTTAAAGACGCGAAGCTTGTCAGAGTGCTGAGTTAAGCAGCCGTATCAGCAACATTCCCTTTAGCCTTCAGCATTCAAAGGTAATGCTTACTAAAAGCGTTGTCCCTTGCAGAAAACAAAACAACTGTTTAGTCTGCACATTTGACTGTTGTTTTTCCATTTTTTTACGTTTACATTTTTATGGAACAGTTCCACAGAGTTATCACTGAATGTTCAATAGAGGCATTTTCCACACCTGAACGGATTCTATATGTAAATTGATAGCATGTTTGCTCTCCGAGGCACTTGAACTAGATGGGATTGCAAATGGCTGCTCTGTATTTGTAGAGACGAGTGCCACTTACAATGTAAGTGTGACAGTAAACAAGCAGCAACGGTCCCAGTCTATGATCATCGACAAGGCTTGCAGACACCAAAGCTATCATTCTTGTTTTGCACCTCTTAGCCACTTCAGCTGTTGAACTACATATTACTAACTCCCATTCCCCTTCCAAGGTCATAGATAACCACCGCAGATTAGGAAGAATGCATGAGTAGTGAGCAGGGCGTCGGCCAATGACTAGGGACAGGGAATTGCTCTGAGCCCAGCCATTAGGAAAAACAGGCAGAGAAGGAAGGTGAGTTGTTGTTGAAAGGGACAGCTCAAATTCATGGTGGAGGCAATCTGATCGAATGGGTGGGGGGTACCGGGCGATCGAGTTAAGAGTACGGAGCGAGCCTCTCAACATCCTACTCTAGAAGCACTGCATTAGAGAAGATGTTCAGAGTCTTCCCGTTGAGTAGTGGTGGCAGTGTATGCATGATGAGACTCAGGACTTTTTTCTGGGTTCCGGTCTAGTGGGGTAAATAAAACAAGAAAAACTGGCTGACATATTTGTTTGTGAAAGCAGGGGTCTGACTGGGCAAGCACCACTATGATCGGTATGTAAACACTTCTACGGAATGAGGACGCAATATATTGTAGTAAATCTATATTAACAGGATGCTGAACTAGATAAGTTCTGAGAAAAAAAAATATGTAAGCACACAGGGGGTGTAGAGGCACATTTGCAAGAAAAATACAAACAAGAAAGCAAAGAAAAAGACCATGGATCACAAACAAGCCACTGTTGTCTCGGGAGGATAGCTAAGGGGCAACATGCTCACCTTTAAAGCAAGACGACACGGAGCAACACAGGTTCGATCCCCTGGTCCGCGCTTAGAAACCTCTGGGTATTAAGCGCAGCATGAATAACCTAATGGTGCTTTAGAAATAAAGTAAAGCAGGCAATTAAGAGTCTTATTCAAGGGCAGAAACCGTGCAGAAGGGCTCAAACATCTTCATCTACTTTTTTTTCATTATCAGTGGCAGTCTCTTCATCCTCATTATCATCTCAGTCCTCCAGCTCTGAGGAACAGAGTTATCCAAAGAGGTAACACGTAAGCAACAAGCCCCAGCTTTTGGGGCACTAGCGCTTCAAGTAATGCCCCAGGTCCCATAGTTATAGGCCTGAGCGAAGTGAGGGCTCTAACACAGCACCCTGAAATGGTAATTCCATCCCAGCGAGGGCCTTATTGCTATTAGTTCATTGGCTGATAACACTGGGGTACTAATAGTATCTTTTTTAAGTTGCGAGACATTTCGGTAACAAGCAACTGAAAAGAGAAAAGAAAAAAAGAAGAGGGCCATCATGGAATGGTGAGAAGGGTGGAAAGGGACTATACCTATACTAGACCAGTCAGTAGAACGTCGAGGGATGCAGAAGCAGGTACGGCTTGGACGTGCTAGTAAAGATCCTGAGAGGGCCAATCAGATCATTTATAACAGTCTGATTGCGCCTCAAGAGGTACTAATTGAATTTAGAATACAGACAGTATGTCCTGATCCGAGTCTCTGACTGCATTGGATTTTCAGACGAAGTTGGAGCCAAACCTTGTCCTGTTAACAGTTATCAGGGAAAAGATAATGAAAGAATTGAAAGAGCTAGACCACATAGTAATGCTGAGATTAATGTCTAATGTATATACTCTGAGGGGTGAAGAAGTAGCCCTGCCAGAGTCTATCAAGATGTATGACATTATATCATGCCTGCTAGGAAGAACTTCAACGTCAGCTGAAGAAGCCGTTGACCAAGATCAGGTAGACAAAAAAGTAGACTCATCCTACAAAAGATCATATGCTGAGGAATTTGTATTGTTAAATGCAAACACAGATCTTACACAGCAAAGTATAAAAAATACTTGGTGGCTTCAAGAAGGTTCATAAGGCAATAGAATATGGAACAGACTGCCCACACCTGATGTTGGAGCTATCATTTGATGGCATGAGTGGTGCTACTATGGCCATTGGAGAGTCCATTTTAGGCAAAAAAGGGATGTTCATTTCGGGGAATCCAATACAAATGGATCTCAGAAAGCAATTGCAATAAAGTTGTCCTTCAAAGGGAAGAAAGTCTTTAGGAACTCTGTAGAGGAAATGGAAGACAGAAAGTTCAAATCTGATAAGATTGTAGACAAGTTAAGAAAGGAAGAGAGGTCTTCAGACTAAGGCATCAGGTGGCCCAACTCAGTCTAAACCTACACTACTGTCCAGATTCAGCCAGAATTAAAGTCAAGAGAAGTGTTCCAGTGCAGTTGGGGATTTGGAAGTCCCAACAATAGGGAAGAGATCATTACAACCAAAGATTGTCAGTGTGATTTTGGCTTCAGCGCTTTTCCAAGGTGTGGGAAATATTATAATCAGATATGTGGGCATCCGGGAGAGTTCGCCTTGGATAACAGAGAGGATACAGATCTCTGCCAATTTCATCAGCCCCAGTTCTAATGCCAAGATTAGTCTGGCAGTTTGGGAATTGCTGGTAAAGAATGTGACAGCAAGAGTTCTAGGAACAACGAGAATCAGGACTTCTAGTCCTAATATTTATAGTCCCGAAACCATCCAGAAAGTTGAGACTGGTGCTAGATCTCAAAGCTCTGAATCAATTCATATCAAAATAAAATTCAAATTCGAGGCCATGTAAAAGAACATGCCAGTCATTTATAAAGGGTAGTGGCTAGCATAAACCAGTTTTTAGGATGCATACTACCACATACTATCGGGTCACAGGATCAGACATTTTTAAGGTTTGCAATCTGAGAGGGACATTTTCAATTCAAAGTCGTGTCATTTGGAGAACAGGCCAAGTATTTACAAATCTCATAGCTCCAGTCTAGGTTCCCCCTATAATTTCCTTCCTCAATGATTGGTTAGTCTGGGTGCCACCAAGGGGAAATATGTTACCTCAAGTAGAGAGGACTGCCCAATTTCTAAAACATATGGATTTCCTTTGAAGTTTGAGGTATTAAACAAGGAGCCATCTCAATTAATACCCATCACATAGGCCCAGTTGTGCATGAAAAATAGGAAGGTTTTTCATTCTCACTACAGAGCAAGATGCCTGCAGATTCACTCTAGGGGAACAATGTGAATGCAACACGCATCATGGCTTCATGGCATCCTGCGTGTTTGTGGTGCCTTGTGCAAGGCTGCATCTCAGACAGTTAGTCTACTACAATGGGTCCGAGCATCGCAGGACTTTGAATCCCTGATTCCTATTACCCTGGGGAGGGTGTGTAAAGTTAGGCTTCCTTGTGTATCTATGTATGTATCTGTGTATCTGTATATGCAGATGCCAGCAGCACAGGTTGTGGACACCTGTTAGTAAAGAAAACTCATCAGTTGGAACACTGTGGAAGTTAATCACTCCTCAAACTGGGGGGGCGCTGGCAGTTGTAGGGCGAGTCCTATGAGTATTTTCTCACTAGATAAGAAATCAGGGTGTTACAGACAGGATGGGCAATGCATCAGCAATCTCTTAATTAAATAATTAGAGGGATATGGTCTAAAAAGCTAGGCAGTCTTGCCTCCAGGATTGGAGAATGGGCAAATGCCCACCTGCTTCACCTACAATCCCTCATCATCTTGTGAATCGACAATGTGGTAATGGAGCTATTCAGCAGTGTCTTCCTGAGCTTCAAAGAGTTGTCACTTAGGCCAGTGATGTCCATATCCATATGCCGAAGGTTTGGCATCCACAGATAGACCTGTTTGCATCCCCATTCACAGCTCAATGAGAACATTGTGTTCAAGATTCCTGTTTTGTGGAGCCAGAAATGTGGAGGGGATTTCCTTCAGTTTGTCACAGGGGCTGCTATATGCCTATGCAAGAATAACATACATTTCCATGGTTTTAAGGAAAATAGAGATTGTGAAGGGGCATGTGCTCCTAGCAGTTCTTTTCTAGCCGATGCAGTGGTAGTTCCCAGTTCAAGGGGATTTTGCAGCTGCACCAGCATCAGTTATGCCAATGTTTCCTTCGACCCTGAGGTCCCATGGAGTTCCAGCAGGGATAGGGTCGATTCAGTGGTCAGTAATATGGATCTTGACAGTGGGGGCAGCTGACGTTAGCTGTCACTGATCAGGTTGCCTCTTCCTTTCCGAATTCCAACTGAACAGCAACCCCAAAATCATATGAGAGTCTGTTTGAACATGTTCAAAACTGCTGTAAGAAGGGTAGCATTTCAAGTCTGAAATAAGGGGTTCCCGAATACCTTCAGAATCTGCAGCAGGAAATCCAAACAGGAATGGTTGTGTTGCCCTTGTGGTCCCAGTTTGCAGCAATAAGTGTCTTTAGGGAGCATTGGAAGAATACTGAGAAGGGCAAGGTGTTGATAAACAGATTATTGAAGAGTTTTTCTATTAACAAACCAGTTGCACACTCAGGTGCGCTACTTTGGGACCACTCCTAAATATTCAAATATTTGAAGGTGGCTCCTTTTGAACCTTTATGGGCTATCGTACACTTAAGACTGCTGACCTGATACCAATCACATCTGCACATGGGCTAGGGCAAATTGGAATATTATTGTGTAAACCTACATCCTTGTCTGTTGACTTGAAAGATTGATGGTTTGGTGCGACCCAGCATTAATTCCAAATGTGGTTATCAAACTTGACTGATCCCAGGATGTCATCTTAAATCATTTTTAAAGAATAACACATGGAGAATATCAGATCCACAGACAATCTTATGGTGACATTCGGTTCCTCAGAATGGGCAGGAAAACCTTAGTAGTTGCCCTAGCAGATGGATTCAGACAGTCATTACAGTGGCTTTTGCAGAAGCCTCCCCTCCGCCCAGCTGTGCACTCTTGATTGCTGTATGTGGGTAAACGTATTATCTCTCATTTCCAGTCAGACTCCAATGTTGTGCTTTTGCCCTTCCCTTTCTTTCTCCCTCACCTCTCTTTTGCGCGTGTCCCTCTCAATATCGGTGAGCAGGAGCCTAGCATTTCCCTTTGACATTACCCTACTCTTTTCAGTAGCTAACTAATGTTTTTATCTTGGAGCTGCCATATCAAGACCTCCAACCACTGAGCTCACAATTCACCAATACTGAGGTCCCTTCACTTGCTCCAAATTGAGCAAGTCTGTGTGCCTGGTTCAAATTCGGGATTTGCCTGCTTTTAGAACGGCTGGTCGTATCGTTACGTTTGTACTGCCATTGCCTCTAATCACTTTCTGCCAGTACTTTACAGTGACTGCAATATTTCAATTTCAAGAAAGTGTTCCCAGTCTTCTATGCATTAGTCCCATTTTGTGCAATTGATCTCAAAGCCCTCCTAAACAACACAGTTTCATTTTGTTATGACTCGCTGTAGAATTGAAAAGCCTACAATGTTTAAGTATTAGTTTTACTATTGCTTGGTTCATAAAATATGTTTTCTTCACTTATATCTGCCAAGTACACACGCACGGGTAGAAACTCACCTCAAATAAACCGATGTCTCATTTCCTGGCGTCAAACTTTATGCACAGATCCCATTGTGCATTTGGTTGTTCTCATCATCACATTCCAGAGCGTGGAAGAGCTATGGAAGACACCTCCTCTATGACTCTTTCCTCTTGCAACCTTTGGTTCCCCAGATGTTTCAGACTACAACTCTTACCACCCCCAGCTAGCAAAGTCAATGGAGAAGGGGCATGTGAGCTGTAGTCCAAATCATCAAGCGAGCCGCAGATTGCAGCCCTCTGCCCTACACCTACCAATGACTAGCAATTTACACCCCTCCCCCATGAAATTAAAGGTGCATTTGAGCCCTCCATACACATGGGTTCTGGAGGTTAAGAGATATGTAAGTGTCAGGTACACACCCAGGTCTTAGGTACACATGGAAGGGCAGACTGCAAGCCCAAGTTGTGCACCACCTGCCCCTTATATTGTTGGCAGGTTCCCATTGAGAGCCAGGGCACTTGCATGGAGAGTCATGTTACCATTGGTGGGATAAAGGCAGAATTATTTTCACATCTGCAAAAATCTGCTATGGTATCTGGGTAGGTTCATCTGAAAGGAACAGGAGGAAGATCAAAAGAGCATACTAGGAAAGGGGAGTGGCTCAGATAAAGGATGGTGATCACCACAGTATCCCTTTGCTAAAATTTAGAAAAATGGCCGGGGAAACACATAAGTATCCCTCATGAAAGGACAATCTTCCCAAGAGGACAGGAAGAGACTCCTGAGCCAAGAAGATAATGACACAGGACGGGAGGTGTGAGGGTGCTATGGGCTAGATGAAGGGGGGTGAGGCGTCTGGCAGTGGGTGGAAGGCAGGTTAGAGATGGGCACAGAGTTCCTGGGCAATTGAACAGGTAAAGAGAGTGGCTGGGAGTGGAGCATGGTGCATGATGTCATATACCACAGGAAGATCACCACAGAAACATGACCTTGATCCCTTGCATGCAGGACATGCTGGATGTAGAATGTAATGAGCAAAGTGCAAATGAAGGGTTGGCTTCTTTTTGAGTTTGTCATTTTGCATAACCTGTGAAAAGTGGGATCTTAATACAACTGGGGAATGATTGAATTTCTTTTCAGAACGTCTTCGGCTTTAGGGCATTTCCTCAAAAACTGTTTGTGGGATTTGAGGTAAACAACTGTCTACTGCTGTTCTATGTACTAGAACACATCATAAAATCGTAAACATGTTAATATGGAGTAAAAATATAAAAGGAAAAAATAGAAAATTGTGCATTGAAAGTATTGTAAATTGCAAAAATAATTGCATTTTAAATGAAGGCTCGATCCCTGGTAAGAGTGGAAATAAATGGTCAAAAAAATAACAACTTACTTGAGGATGCAAAGGTGTTGGCTCAGTGGCTGATAGCTAGATAGCCCCATGCATCAAAGGTGGCAATATGGGGTACCACACAGGATCTTAATGTAGGGTAGATGTACTTCCTTTTATACTAGAAATTACGTCTTGTGACTCATTGAAATTTCTGTCCCTCATTATTTACTAACAATCTTCTTTTTCAACGGGCTCACTCATTTGCATTCTTTGCCACCTTGCTATTTGGCTTTGACAATGCTTGTGTATGCTTATATAGAGCCACTTGACATTCGTGGACTGGAAATCAAAAATTGCTGTTTTCATTCATCCATTGCAAGCACATTTTCTAACACAAACCAAAAAGCACAAAAGGACTATTCGAGAATGTGCCATAAGAGGTGGGGTTGGTTTGTAATGGTTTATTGAGAAGCCACCCTCAACACAGGGAGTTTCTTCCCTCCCCACTCAAAGTCTGATGCAACAACCTGTTTAATAGATTATTTTATTCAGCCCTAGTTCAGACACATATCAGGCCCCTTAGATCCCACCCCCTGAGTTACCAATGATCCAAGAACCAGGCCAGTTTACAGGAAATTTATTTGTATTTATTTAAATTAAAAGTTATAGAAATCGCACAACTACACACGTCACCTTCTTTGTGGCTCAGCATTATCTTCTTGTAATACAAATCATTTATACAAATTAGTTAAGAAAAAAGACAGACATCACAATTCTTTACTTTCTACAAATTTCCCTTCAAGAAATAATTAAACTGATCAAATAATCAAAGCAATTATTAATGTAGCGCTATGCATATTTGATTTTCCAGCAGGCTTAAACGGCAATCAGTAAGGATTGGAACAAATACAATGGCAATTATGATTTTACCAACACTTTTGGTTTAAAACAAACACAGGGTTATTTAGCGGTTTGTTTTTCATACCCCACATACTTTGGTCTGTGTTGGGGAAGTTGGACGGAAACATTTCAATGATTTGGGGGATTTTTGGATTTCAGACCCTTCCTCCACTGAAAGGCTTGTGTTGGGGAGGCTGAATGGTAAGAAATGGGATGGTTTGAGAATTTAGGATTTTCCTTGCCCACCCCCCCCACTTGAATGCCTGTGTTAGGGGAAAGTTGGACAAAAAGATTGGACTGGTTTAAGAACAAACCCACCCCTCTTCCTTAAAGAAGTCAGGGTCAACCGGACAAAAAGGATTATCCAATTAAATTATAGGCTACAGTATTTCAGCGTCCATTGGGAAGTAAGGTTTGTTCATTTCAAATTTTAATAAAAATCACTCGTATTATTCTGCCAAAGGGAATTAATTAAATTAATATTTTTTTTAAGTAGGCTAAGGAACTACGCCGTTTTCCCCCGACCCACCATAAAGGGAAAGGATTTTAAGGCCAGCAGATTCCCCCACCTTTTGGTTGCAAAGGACTCAAGTCTACTTTCATTGAAAACATCTGTTTAAAGTTCAGGACAGCCAGCTGCATGTAAGGACCCGCTTGAAAGATAGGGCAAGGGTCTGGTCACCCCACTCTGAAAGATGGCCTCCCGCTCCCCACCATTGGACCTGGTCAGCTAGACAGCTCCACCCAGATGCACTCTCAGCAATCTCCTCTGGTGTTTCCTTGCAGCTGTCATATAGAAAGTTTCAGCAGCACTCTTTTGATGGTAAATTTCAGAAGCTCTCCCCCTTCCTCCTAGTGAAGTTCCCCTTATATAGAAGCAATGCCACCACCAAATTTGCAATCTTAGGGAAGTACCGTGCTAGAGTTCTCGCAACTAGGATTAGACCGTTACCCTTCCCTCTCCTCCCCACTCTAGCCTTTCACTACAGATTTGTTTAAAAGTCTGAAGCAGGCATATTACAGCTTAATTTGCAACCCCAATTTGTTCTCAGGTCAAATTTTTGGCAAAACTAGCTATGTGGCAAAACTTCATAATGTATACTAATAACTGCCATAATATACATATTTTCTGATTCAACTAATTATGGGGGATTAAATAATACGACAGCCAGGTCTGCACCATTTTGCAGGGCCTTGTGGCAATTTTCTGCCATTTCTGTAAAAAGCATAACATTTATGAATATGTAATATGTTTCCCATATTCCACATTGTTCCCTCTACCCGTTCACCAACTCTCACATATGGAACATTTCCATACCAGCGAGACACACATCTTAGATGGCCATTACAGTTCCCTGAGTCACAGGTGGATGAATTGTATATCTCCAAAATTGCTTGGACATTACCTAAAACATGGTACATCAATGATGAAAATCTGTTTTATGGTTGCTGGGGAAAAAGGCCTATGTTATAATAGTCCTTTGAAATTAACAGTAAATATTCATGTGGGACAAATGGCAATTCTCCTGCCATATGGTCTCACTGGGCTCGCCTGCAACTAGAGTTTTCTTTTTTTTATCAGTCTCTTTGCGTTTGCAGCTTGCTCTTGGAAGTTGGTTGCCTGTGTGAAGTTGTAGCCCCAGTCTTGACACCTTTTAGTCATGTTCTAGCCAAGGGGAACTGTCCTGATGTCACTGCCTTCAGAGCCAGCAAGTCTGGGGAGCACTAGGGTTTCCACACCTTTAGTAGGACACACTTTATTGTAGTTGTAATTAGGGGATGTCAATCTTCCAGTAGGGAAGGTTGTGGTAATATTTGTCCAACAGCCAGCAAAAGGGTTTGACCCTGGCCTAGAGACACTTTCTCGTGACAACAAAGTGGCTTTTCCTTTCAAATATCTGCTGGTATTTTTCATGTGAAACATAATATAAATTACTTTTTGTCAACATGCACTGTGTCTTTTCCCTGATATTTTTCTATTAGCAGTGGTACATTTTCACGTTTAAACTGCAAACGCTGTTTTTGTGTCAGTGTAGATAAACCTGCTTTTCATGTGACAGGGACTTCCTTTTGGGGGCTTTGAATGCACCCCACAGGTAAGCCCCTCAAATGGAGCTTGCAGAGAAACTGGTTGTGTGATGTGTGCATTGGTAACCTGCAGCGGCAATGCACTTTTATGGAGAAGTTTGTAATGAAACCCGTAGGGCAGGAGGCTTTCTTCCCACCATGCAAGTCGAAGTTAAGGATAATGGAAGATTCCTGTTAGGTTTCACATCAGTCACCTGACAAGTGGCCTATAAAACGAGGAGGATTGGACAGCGGGTCATGTTGTTGTGTACGTTTCCAGTGCTGTGAATATGTATCTGGTCTTTTGTCTTGCAGGACAAATAAAGCTGATCCTGTTTTGCTACTACCATAAACTGATGTGTGAGCTTAGTTGCTATGACTGTAGTCACTGCAAATATTTCATCATAGAATAAACTCTAACAATGCAATACCTAAATCCTACAAAGTTCATGGACATGTAAAAACCCCACTAGAATGACCTAAGATCTACCAAATGTGCAGAATCTCATTGTCTGGGGCCAGTTCTACACAGTGTCAGTCAAACACCTCCATGTGGATCTCACTCTTCCATAGGTTATAACCAGTCTCTAACAGTCATTGTGCCATGAACTTATACAGCATCTCAGGTAACATTTTTCTCAGGGTGATGGATGCTCCCAAAAATAACAGTCGTACTGTATCTAGCTGGAAAACAGATTCAAAGGCATCATGTAGAGAGACTCTCCAAATGCATCTCCTGTGCAGTGGCAGCCTTCCTCCTAAGGGGGGACCATCAACTGTTCTTCGAGAGAGAAAGGTAAACTATTTCACTGTGTCTCAAGGACTGGACTCTCTTAGCCTATTCACAGGCCATGATGAAACAGAGGAACTACACATTAATTCCGTACTGAAGGTCTCCTCAGCTCTCTCTGGTCCCCTCAGACCATCTCCTCTTCCTTTCCATGGAGACCAGAGTCACTCATAGGGGCTGTAGGAAAAAAACAACAAATGAATTTCAAGATCACGTCAAGGAAGTGTCATCTCGACTGGCTGATTGATAGCTTGATGTCAGAGAATATGATATGGCTCGTGAATAAGAACAATATCTGTTGGTCTTCCTTTCTACAGACACTCATACATTTGTTATCCTTACTTTCTATCCAGGAGCTGACTAGACCAACTCCAGGGACTAAATTACATTTAGATGACAACTCAGGTATTGATCCCGGTATGAGACTTCCATGGTGGAGTAGAAGTCCTCAATACATAAAAGATCACAAATCCCCTGCATGTCCTGAGCAAGAGAAGAACACCCTTTTGGAAGTACACATAAACATTGCATGGCATTTCCCACTTCCTTTCCCTTACATGCTCTTAACCAGGAGACAGGGTTAGCTCTAGTCCCTTTCATCCCTTCAATACAGGATGATAAGGCACACAGATTTAAAGGTGGGTGAGGTAGGCGCCTGCCACACTATGTAAGACAATTCAAAAAGCTAATGTCACTTGCAAGGTTAATTAGGAGTCACATTGAACCCAAACTTCCTGTCTACAGGTATTAAAGTCTTCTACTGAAGATGTCCCATCACATATTCCACACATGGGCCGCAGCAGGTATTATTATTTGAATACACGCAAAATAGGACCCTCGATTTATTTATCAGAAACTGTATTCCATTTTGTAGGAACGAAGGAATGCGTTATCCTAACATGACAGTATATTTCGGAGGTACGTAAATTGCCTAAGAGTGCACCTGGAGTGGACGAACACTGGGTTAGTCATTCGTTCGGGGCATGTTCCGTGCAGTCTGAAAGCTGCCATTTCATGCAATTTGGTAAAACAACACCACTCAGCTTTACTGCAACTGCACAGCATAACATTTTTGCTTTGCCAGCGGTTCCCTTAGTGCCAATTATTTCATAGAACAAATGTAGACAGAGCATCAATGGGGCAATCATGCACGTGGCTGGCAGGATAAAAGCCCGTCCTGCTTAAGCAATTACGCTTCTCAGAAGAGATCTTGGGTAGATTGATGTTTGGATATTGTAATTGAAATCTCTGCTAGATTTCACACAAAAAAACGGCGCTGTGAACTGACTTTCCTGAAGCAAAATATCATATAAATCTTTAGAATGCAGAATGCGCTGTTCTTTTCACAGACATATTGCATATATACCGTGGGCCTATGCTGCCCAGCTTGGAAAGAGACCTGCAAGCTACAGAATGGCGGGAGGCTCGCCGGCATTTCCCCTGTGTACAGTGGGACACACTGCGGAAAAACAAGTGCATGTTTTGATCTGTGGGTAGGTCTAAAGGCCCTCCCCATTGAACTTAAATGGCTTAACTGGGGGCTACTCGCCCAAGCAAGGGTTTTAATTAGACATACGCCAGTGGATTTTTCAAGGATGAGTTACTGTCTTAAAATTTTCAACTAACTCCTTGCTATAATGTTCAAATTACCACAAGAAATTATCTGTCTACAAATGCATATGAGTCCTCCTCGTACCAGTTTACACTCTACTAAATTTAAAAGTGCACTGTCACCTTAGTGAGAACCAGAGAACCACTTTATTGGAAACATTGGCGTTTTTTTTTGCTTATTTTAGCAACCGTTATCATTTTGGTAACTACACACTTACTCCCACGTATGATATAAACACTCTGAAATCCTCCTGAAGAAGCTGCCATGTGGTGCATTGAAACACGTGTCGTTGATCCCTTTAGGCTTTTAACAGATTTGCAAACTTAACAACAAAGAAACATTTGCCATGTCTCAAGAAGAGTCACGTCGTTTCAAAGAATACAATAACTTCCAATTCGTAATCTGATCCTTTATCCCAGAACAACACTGTGCCCAGTTTACATCTCTTTAACGTGATTTAAGACGTCTTGGGCTGCATGCATGCCATTATCATATCTCATCCCCTTTTTCTGCTCAAGGAAGTACTAAAGTAGAGCTTCTTGATGGATGAACAGTGCAAAGATTTAATAATTAGACACGTTCTGTTTTTGGGCGTGGACTCTCCCTCCTTTCTCTTACATATCACCCCTATGAATGCATGGATGAGCTTGTCAATATCATATTTCCCAGCTGGTCATGTTTATATATAAGCACACCATTGCCACCCACCATTGCCGCCCTGACTTTGCTTGATTTTCATTTAAAACCAAATGACCACCCATCTGTCATGAAATATGCCTACAGAGCATACTATACCACCATACGATTACTTCAGAGTGTTTTGGATTTCAAACAGATCCGTTCTGAAAACGAAAAGTCTCAAGAGAGGAACCAGTTAGCGCAGTACAATGAGGGCATCATTAAATACACGTTTAGAATTGGTAATCCTTAACAGTTCCCCTCCAATTGTGGAGGAATCAATTCGTTTATTGCCACTCAAACCTCTCCTATTGCCAATATGGGACATACGTCTTAATTTAAATTACATCAATCATTTTCTAAAGGCCTACCTTTAGCCAATGCACTGAAACAGATCCAAACTGTGTTGGGATATAGAAAATAGAAAAAGGATACCCCTCCTTACCTTGTCATAGTGGCATCCCCAGAATGGCTTACTGCCCCAGAATGGGTTACTGCTCTACATTGCCTCATTTGAAATATATAGAAGCACCTGAACACTGGTATATGCAAGGTTCATTATTTCATCCAGATCCTCTCTCTAGGTTTAATCCAACAAGTTCTCTCCATGAAACCTATGTAACAATTTGGATTTTTCTTAACATGGTGGTCCCATAAACCATTTACTTTTCAACTTGATTATTTTCCCATATGCATATGCCATAAGAATAAGAACATAACAATCTGGATACCACTACTGTTTACTTTATTTATGTTGAATTATATTTTGGATAGTCGGTATTTATTGCGCATGGACCTCGCTCCAGGAAGCAACAGACTGCTGTTCACTGGTTGGGATTACATGCACACATTAGAAGGCTACCGGGTTTTGGGCACAGTCTTTAAAACGACTGTTGTTGTGTGCTTTCTTCTTGTCCTGTCTTCCATGTGTGTCCAGTAATGTCATGAATATTTTGGGTGTGGAATGCTGTGTGCGAATTCACTGGAGAGAGGCTCATGGTATAACAGAGGATGTCCCTTGCCTGTGTGTGTATGCCCTGTGTTACCTATGGAGCCTTGCTGAGTGCTTAGTGCTGAGACTCTGACTGACAATAAAGAAGCTTTCCTACTCTACATCTGACTTGTGATTATCTTGTGAAAGGACGTAGCACAACAATAACATGTATTGCCAGCATACCAGTTAGGGTAGCACTGACCTGCTTCTGTTGTTACCGTAAAAGTGCAAAGAAAATCAACTTCAGATGACTAGGTGGACTTGCAGCCTGAATTTCCCTGCGAATGAATCATTATCAGGAGGCACTAAATCCTCCTTGAAATGAAATTATGAGCAATCAAAGGAGTGATAGCAGTTATAGAAGATGTCAAGAAAACGTCATCTTCCCTCAACCACATAAAGGTAGGGACTACTTAACTGTGCCAAATTAAGACCTACAAAAGAAAGCACTACACTACCTCGGCCAATAGGCACATACCCAAATATGCTCAGGGCATGTGTTCTCCACGCAACAGACACGAAGGTGGGCAGTAACTCAATGCGTAAACAAATCATCACTGTTAAACCCAAAGGCACTCCCTTCTACCTCCTGTGCTGCCTTTTTGCAGTGGTTTTACTAACATCACCACCCAAGGGCTTGAAATGAAGGAACATGTCCACAGTTACTCATCACTAATTACTGGATCCACTATTGCATGCCTTCAATGAGATATATAACTGTTTGGACTTAGATATTTGTATATATGGAGAAATTCAGCTTCTCTGCATTGCTGATGGACAAGCATGACTACATGCTGTTAAAGGCGACACACATAATAAACGTAAATGAATGACCACCATATAAAACATTTGATGGAGTAATTGTGGCCAGGTCAATAGGCGTTTTGTGGAGTTCAACAAAAACAAGGCATTTTGGAAGTGCTACCATGAAAGATAAAGGTACATTATTTGCCACTCTATCATGGAAGCCTGCAAGTGTTTCATGCGTGTGCCTTGTTGTCCAACATTTACATCTTCAGAGTGAAACAAAGCAAGTCACACAGTCCCTTAAGTGCAGATTCATTGCTTAGGGCATGCGTGGGGTCCCCCAATACACATTCCCGATTCAAGGGCCTGGACGTCTTGAGGGTTAGCCAGAGGTAGATGTTGCTTCCGCTGAAATCCACATGGTATCCCTGGCAATGCCCTTCCAACCCCCGACCTACTGCCCATCACACTTAGATGCCGTAAGATTGCAACTGCTTAATCTGTGGAGGCCACCACCGCAAGGGATGTTTGCAAGAATATGGGGCTTCTCCTTTGGCATATGGAAAGCACGCTAGTGTTTGCCATCTTAAGAGTTACCATTGTGTAGTGAGATGTATTTGCCTGTATAATTTCAATGTGCCATCTTACCTTGCAGTTTGCTAAAGTGTAACTATTTTTTTCTTGTGTGTTGCAATTTTCTTTTTATTGCATCTTTAGTTTACAAAGAAAAAACCTTTTAGCAAAACCTTTGACAAAAGATAAGAGAAATATCCCCTCATCTACCAGTTTCCCTCAGTTACAGTAACCAATCTGCAGGCTTGGTAGAGTTAGTGCAGGTCTTTAGGGAAAATCAAGATTTGAAATAATAGTCGATGAAACAGATCAGGGTTCAGTTTTTGGGGCACCGGGTTTACACGGCACCCTCCAAACTCAGACATTCTTTTAGAAAATGTATTGCCGCTATAATCAGGCCCACGCAATCCCCTCCCAACACCATCAACCACCATTCTTCTGCGCAAAGGGATGAAGTTGACTTTACCGATTCAGTAAAGTATTTTGATCTCATTTTTGTGAGGCCTGGACGAAGAGTGAACAAATGTTGTAAGGTCTCCACTGAGTCTTTTGAGCTGCAGAACCTGCACGTCGGCTTTGTGAAGTTCCCATTGGATCCTGCTGCTAAGATCTCCATCATTGGAAATTGATTGAATCTTAATCTCATAAGGTCTGCTCTGAACCCGGCGTCAGGAAATTTCAAGATGTAAGGCATTGGACTACCATAGAGTCTGGTTTCCTTAGCAAGTTGTCGGAAAATTTTATATTTGTTTGCCAATTCTACGGTATCGATCTAATCTTTTTCCCATCGTTTTTTTCTTAATATGGTCAGGATTCTGTAGAGGAGGAGCCAAATACCCCTACCAGAAGCTACGCCCCCATGTTGCCTATATGTTGGGTTCTGGAAATTGCAACACGTGCAGTACCAGTGAGGATGCCTGTACCGCAAAGAGTTCTGGAAACAAGGTATCCATTGAGAAAGCCCTATGTGCATTATGGAAGAAACTATGGTCTTCTGGACAGAGTCCCGGAAGAAGTGTGAAAATGGATGAGAAAGAAGACTAGTGACATCATACGAAGCAGAACTGATGCACTCTGAAAAGATACACAAGACAAAAGAACATAGACATTCTATAAGATCTGAAGAGGAAGTGTCAAAAAACATTTTGGGTATCGAAATGAAGATGCTCGTGCGAAGAAGCATTGAAGAAAATGCAAAGTCATTTTACACTTGCTTACATGCAAGTAGACAGAGTGATCCTGAGGCTAGCTATGTTGTGAATAGATTGTGGCAAAGCACCAATGTATATATATAGGAGATGTTTAGAACCTGGATGTTCCACAATACACTTTAGCAAGGCTTAAACCCTGCGAATGGAAAGGGGTTGAGTGTGGCGCAGTTGGAAAATAGCTGATGGTGAAGGAGAAATTCAAGAAAGGCTTGACTGGCCTAGCACCAAGAGTCGAGGCCACCGTGAGCCTGTTTGTCTGTCAAGTAGTTACATGAAATGAGAAAGAATCAAACTTCAGTTTGAAGCAGGATGAATATATAGTATTATATTATAGTATAGTATTATATGCAGCAAAGAGCTGTAAGTGATTCAATCCAGCACACACACAAGTCAACGCCTAGCGTGTAATCCACAACTGAAATCCTTATTTATTTTTGTCTAAAAGTTCTTTATTCTGAACGATGTACCACTCATATCACAACCCTCTCCTGGAAGCCCCCCCCCCGGTCACACTGAGCCAGGAATCAGGCTGGTTTGCAAAATGAAAATATTTGTTTCTGTATTTACAATTTAATCATCACACTATGTTTTAATGGGTATACAATAATCACCAATGGGGTGATGTAAAACAGAATATTCTCTTTAATACACAAGGAGTAATAATGAGCAAAACAATTCAGCGCAGAAATAATACTTTTGTGTGTGTGTGCAGATCATACGGTACTGTGGTTAATAGGTCCCCCTGCACACCCCTCAAACCCCAATAGGCAATTTAAAGAGGTAGGAGGAGAGAGCAGGTCTTCTGGAATGGCAGAATTCAAACGAAACAATAATCCCACTTTCCCCCAGCAAACACAAGAGAAAACAGAATTGACTGTCAAGCTGTCTGAATGGCTTTTAAAGTTATCTTGAAAAAGGATTGGGAAAAAACATTAAATATGGTTTAAATTGCTGACATTGATATAATTCTTATGGGATCCACTTTAGATAGTTGCACACAAACACTAGCAATGATTTAATACCAAGAAACATTTTGAAATCTTAAAATTAAGGTCGGGAGCAATCATAAGCTGTTTTACACGTGTAAGAATTTTCCAAAAATGAAATTCGCTGCAAACTTTTCACTGCGCGATACACACGATAACAGGATAACTGTAAGGATTTGGGATGCGGTTTTAGATGTGATCTAAAGCTGTGAAAATTAGCTACAAGCAGAAGTTGAAATTTTGTTTCTAGCACAAAAAGGATGTTATGGACGTTTTAGTGGAGATCGTTTTTTTCAAGATAGGTGCAAGAAAGGGAAACGAAAAAGCGCTTTTAAATTGACAAAAAGGATTTCTTACATTAGAGGATAACTGTGAAGACAACAAATACCACACAGGAACACAGACACTTGATCAGGGTGACTTCTTCTTCAGATGAGAAAAGATCAGCGCAGAGATAGTTTTAACAAAACTAGCACAGGAGGAAGATAGGAGGGATTGAATAGAGATTTCAGGTAATTCAAAAGGACTCCTAACAATACCAGGTTCTGAAGACAAGATAGGATGGGTTTAAGATAGGGAATAACTAAGCAAGGTATATAGGCTAGTGACACAGTTCTATCTATAGATACTCACTAAGTATGTTTCAAACAGAACCGTCAGGATTCTGGTCAGGGATTCTGATCACGGATTCTGGTCAGGGGTTCTGGTCAGGACAGACTGCTGGGCACATCGGATTTGAGCAGTGTCAAGGTGCTCTGGACACCGCACGGCACAGGACTGGATCTGATCTGCAATGTACTCTGGTCACAGCACATCACCGGACTGGATTGGATCTGCCCCTTTTGGTTCTGATGATAATTGTTTCAGCAGACAAGCAGTACAGCACAGCCCGGCTGTATTTTAGTTCCCCTTAGGTTTGTGGGGTTGGTTCTGGTTCTGGAAATTGAGGCCTAGCTGAAAGTGGTTTAGATATGCAATGGGTTCTGCTTTGCCAAGTTTCTGGAGTCTCGAGCAAGGAAGATGGAAAGTTCTGCAGCAGGGTGCTCCGCCAGCATTCGGATAGTGGGTGAATCTGTCTGTCCTTTTCTGCCCTCTGCTGTCTTTATTTATGCTATTCTGAAGGGTGTGTGTGTGTTGGTTTAGCCTAAACTCACCCCGTTGATAGGGATTGGTCAGAATCTCCTCTCTGCCTTGATAGGAGGAGAACAACAGGGTGTCACCTTTATGATGTGGGTTTATGAGGCTTAGAGTCCACCCCTAGCCTCTTGAACACAAAATCTACTTTTGACACAATACATATTTACACATATGCAACCTCTATAACAACCAAATGTATAGATTACATATTTTGTACAGCAGCTACTCCTCCAAACCCCGTAGCTGTGGGATCTTGTGTCTGCTTTTCCCAGAATTTCGCCCTTTTCATCAGAAACACAATGTCCCATTTATCAGCAAATTTCTACAAGTGTGCATGTATAACGTGGGCATAAGTGTATACAGTTTCATACTTCTAGCAGCAATACATTTGGTGCAAAATCACATTTTCTGCCGTTTCCCTCCAAATTATGTCGCACGATTTTGCCGACTCTTGAAATGTGCAGCCAAAAATTAGATTTACAATTCTGTTATTTTTGTGTTTTTGACAGTTTTAAGTGGAAAGTTATAGGTATTTAAACAAAATGTTCTTTGTGAATGTCCAGCCACAGATGGCTGTTTGTCTCCGCCTCTTTTTGTCTCCCTTCAGTTCAGAAGAAGTCTCCTCCCTGTTCTCTTGGCAGAGGCCATTTTACGATGGTCCTCACACCTAGCCTTTCCTGCTTTGCAGCTGTTCATTGTTTCCTTCCCCACTGCAGACTAGGTTCTTTTCACACCCTATAATTATCATTTAGGTGTGATTTCCTGGTGGAGGGAGCTGGAGGGGGAGGTCTTGCCTCTGTGAGGAAAGCAGTTATTCCAGTTTGGTTGCTTTAGCCGGGCTTAAATTTAAATGTTAATTCTGTTGAATTTTCCCTTAGCATACAACAAACCTGTGGGATCAAATCACAGCTAAATACTTCTTCAAGATTTTAAACCATGGAATCAAAACAATTACAACATATGTTACCATCAGTACAGGCCTCTTAGCTTGCAAACATTTGATTTTAGTTTATACATGTTTACAGTTTTAATCCTGCAGGCCCCTGACAGCTTTCATTCAGGCGGCCGAGGGTACTGCACCCAGATTTTGACAGATCCACAGGGCCACTTTTGCTGTGGAAATTCCTTGATGCTTTCAGCTTTTCAGGACATTGTATGTTCACAATGATTTCTCATACTAAGTAAATTGTGGCACCCAGCAAGAATTGTGGATGTTTGACGGTGTTTATTACCAACATTCTGCAGTTTCTGCAACAAAGAAAAAGTGATTCAAAGCAAGATTTGGGGTTTCCTTTAGCCAAGCACTGTTTTCCTTCTGTACTCCATCTTCACATGTTGTGGAGCCCAGTGACAGATTTCAGGAGTGCGATCTCGGTTCGACCGCTGACAACATGCATAGCAGATTGGGCAGCCATCTTTTTGGGTGTCCAGTCAACTGGTCGACTGCAATTTGGTCGACTGCAATTTGGTCAACACCATTTGGTCGAATGCCAAATGGTCGAATTTTTTTTTTTTTTATATATATATATGTGTTTTGTGGGTTTTCGTGTGGGGAAAAAAAATAAAAAAGAAAAAAAGGGGGTTGGGGGGGGGGACCCCCCCCAAAAAAACCAAAAAATGGGTAAAAAAAAAAAAAAAAAAAATTCGACCATTTGGCATTCGACCAAATGGTGTCGACCAAATTGTCTGTCGACCAAATGTTTTCGACCATTTGACTGGTAACCCAAGTGCTTTGCAAAATGAAATTTTAGAGGTTTTGGCGCACACAAGGGCTTTGTGGCCATTTTGATGTTTCTGGCACCATCAGAACACAGTGATGCCGCATGGCGGAGCAAAAGTGGGTTAAGACATCCCACAGAGCTAGAAAACGTGGTCACCAGTCACATTGTCAGATGAAAATAGACTATGGGTTGATCTACACTGAAACCAGAAGATAAGACCATGCCACACTGCCTTTCATTCTCAGGCACAGAGAGCTTCTGTAAGGCCAAGTTCAAAGCCTTAATTGAATGGCAGACCACAAGAGTGATGATAGATGTTGGGGTAATTGGGTGGGGAGGCATGAGCAGGCTGACCTTCCCAGCACCTGGGGTACCAGCCTGTGTGCTGCTAGCATGTGGAATATTCAAGAAAGGTACAAGCGTGCCAGTTTGTATAACCAATGAATAGTCGTGTATTTTATGACGATGAAGATGACTTGCACTAGAGGAGGGCTTAGTTGTCCACCTGATATTAGACTCAATCACAACCCTCATTAGTATGGAACATGTACCTAGATGTTTCCTGTAAGCCTATCACATCCCCAAGTAGGTTTTTGTAGCTTGCCACGTAGTGTGACATCAATGATGATGAATTTTGACTATAAATGTTATGGGATTATGAAATTCATCGAGATCATGATTTGCAACGTCTGTTGATGTCCATTGGAACTCCCTGCTTTAGACAATTGCAGATAAAACAGCACTGAGTTTTGCCAACTTCCTGTGAGGGTTTGAGTATTGATGTATGAGTACATTCTGTGTCCCCATCCATCTCTAAGTATTGCTAACTTGTCTTAAAGAGCCCAGTTGTACTGGTTCAATTCTGAATAAGCTTGTCAACTGATACCCAAGATCTATTAGAAGGATTTTGCATAATTGGTTTCATATTGTTCCAGCTGAGTTTTTTTGTCCTTTTCATATTTCTGTTTTGATTGGGCCATATGTGGACATGGCCTCAGGGTTCTCATATTTCCAATAGAAAGATAGTCCCTCCCAGTCTTCTGCTGCCTTTAAGGACAGCAGACCAAGTTCTCTTCTTATTGTTTAGATCGGGGTAGATCTAGCGTCCAAGCACCCTCTTCCAGATATTTCCTTCTAGCAGGGGGCACAGCTTATTTTGAGTTGGGAACATTGTTTCTGAGCCGTAGATTATGATAGAGACCACTTTGACTCAGTAGAATTCAATCACTGGTTGTAGCGTAGACTGACAAAATCTTGTTTTTAGAATTACTGCCAGATTAGACAGTGTCCTAGTTTTTTCTTTCAGAGCAAGAATATTTTCTTTGTCTTTGGCCTTTGCAGAATCTGAATTTACAGGTATTTGATGCTAGAATCACAGTCCAGTTTCTTTGAATCAATGAACCAGCTGACGATCTGTTGCTTCTTGTTGTGTTTTTGGAACTGAATGATCTTTGTTTTGTTAGTGTTGATTGCTAAGTTGTTCTGCTTTGTGTACTCTTCTATTCTTGCGAGTTGTCTATGAAGACCCATTTGAGTGTTATCCATCAGGACCAGATTTAAAACTCCTGCCCATTCATTAGGGTTGTCGTTTAAAATCACATTTGATAAACCATCCTGACCTGGGGCCATAGATTACTTAGTTTTTTAAATTAAAGATAGTAAATCCATCTGGTTGCAATTCAGAAACCATTGGTGTTGAGGTTCCTGCTGGTAAGTATTTGTATTCAAATCTGTAAATAGAGTTCCAAGATAATTCATCCAACTACTTTCTGCAACTATTGTTGATCAAAGGAAGTTTTTGGATGGGACCAGTCGAGTTGATTATTGACCACAACTTGCTTGTGTTGTTCTTTTATTCCATCGTTCTCAGCATTATTTGAGCATCTCTCCTGATTAATTCGATCTTATGGTTTTTGACCCAATGTTTATATGTATTCTTTAGTTTTACAATGGCCTCTTCCGTGTCCTTCTGATCTGCCTTTTTGAGTATTTTGATTTCTTTTCTCAGAGTGGACTTTTTCATGGCAACTTGGGAATCAAAACTGTGTCTATGCAGAGTTTGCCTGCTCTGCTCACCCCTGTTGGATTTTTCGGTGTACCATCAACACTGTTGAATAATTAAGAAATTGTGATCACTTTGGTTTGTGTGATGGACTTTAAGGACCTTGATTACTCCAATTAGATTTCTGGAAGCAACATTATAAACATTACCAATGCTTGCAAGCCACGGTTCCAAGTTGGGCTGCATTTCTTTCCTTTTTCAAAGGCACCGTTTAGACAGTGTAGATCACTTGATTGCATTGAGTTTTTCCAAATGGAGCCTCTTTTTAGTTTTGCCACTGAAGTATGTAGTGTTTATTCTCCAGCTTCTCTGGACACCTTTTCGATTGACAAGTTTAGGTCCCCACATAGAAAGATGGATATGTTTTCCCAATGATAGGCATCTTATATGACCTTTTTTGTGGTTTTAGCATACAGTATTCATCAGTTATCTTTGGGTTCCAGTACATGTGTTGTGATGTGCTTTTTGTGTATGTGGTGATTCTGGAAGAAAGGGATATATGTTGTGATGTGCTTTGAACTGAATGTAGAAGAATAGGAGGTGACATGGAATGTTATGGTGTGAGTGTCGGAATGTGTGTGATGAGGGTTCCAAGCCAAGGCAGTTGGAGAGTCCCTGCCTGGGTGATGGGAGCCAGTGTCTGTTCCTAGTATCCGTTCCTGTTGAGCTAACTTAATGTAACATAAGAATATGTAATAAAGCTACTGGAACTTAACTGAGAGCCTAAGGAAGTCACTTTGTTACAATATGTTCATTAGAGCGAGGTGTTTAGAGGCCTAATGTATCACAGTTATGATGTTCAGATGTTGTTTCAGTGCAGTAAGTTGTATGAAGGATCCGAAGTTGATTGAGATCTGGGGTTCAAAATTCAATCCTGGTCAGCAGTCCAGCCGAAAGGCGACCTTCTTTGTAGGTGATTTTAGGTTTGAGGAATGACACAAAACCATCCAGAGTCGGATTTATCAATAGCCATACCTCCTGTAAACAAATAAGCTCACCTCCTCCCACTTAGTAGGGCCTTTTTCCAGCAAGTGAGAGAAACCTCTCGTATTCCATGACACCAACCTCAGGCGTAGCATGAGAATTTCTCTACCTGCTAGTTTCTAGCTGTGATCGACTGATTCTGAAGACACAGTTGACATCATCTCGTGGTCGGCATCCTTTGGTTTTTTAAGGACTGATTGACAGGTAACTGCCCTTCTTACCCCAGAGGAGCTGTCCATCTTAATTGTTAAGTTCATATTTAGTCTTGATTTTACTGGGCCTGAAATGTCATCCAGCCACAGTCCTTTAGGAGGTCTGTCTGGCCTCAACAGCAGAGCCAGTTCTGCTTCCGTATCTTTCTTCTCTTTTGGTGTCATAGATTTCCTAGATACCCAGCCCCTTAAAGTTTGTAGGGGAGCCTGTTTAAGAGATTGTTCATCCTGGGATCGCTTCTCCCAAAATTCATGTGCATCAAGACCTAAGATTAGCAGGTTAGTAGCTGCCTACAGTAGAGGATTTTTGACCACTGGCGACTTGAGGTGGAGTAAGACTAGGTCTGTGTGATCTCCATTTGGAAATTAGATTATTGATAGGTCATCTGAGGTGATTTGACTCAGCAATGGAACACAGTGAAACAGTTTCAGGATGTTGTATATGTTCATGAGATATTCACGACCTATGTCCAATACTCTCTCCACTCTTACACACTGGGTCATGTCTCTGGCTGACTCAAAGCTAGCCTTACGTGATCCGGAGACTAGCCTTAGTCTTGAGGCATGCCTCTCTTCTTTTTTTCGTCCGTTCGTTGGTTTTAAAGAAACTTGGAGATCTCAGTTTGTCTTGCAGATGTTCACGCAACAACTGCGTGGGCCGTGACTGTGTTGGTTTGGACAGAGCCTGACTTCCTGTCTCACACTTTGGTAAGATTCAGATCATTGGAAATGTGCCATGTCCAAATTGTTCAATAGTTTTCCTTTAACCTGATTTTTTATAGCTCACTCTCTCCTTTGGGCTAAGGTCCTGAAGGGGCACCTCTGCTTCTCGGCTATTTTTGATGCCCCATACAAGTCTTCACATATGTCTGTTTTGTTGGATTTGTTAGTGGTAAGAACTTCAATTCAACCCTCAATCTCCTTGTCTATGGAGTAGATTGACAAGTTCGATAATGAGATTATATCTTCATCCTTTGATTGATCTTTTGCCGGGTTCTCTTCTTGGGAGGCAAGTTCCTCCCTGTTTATGCTTTCTCGCCTCTGGGTGATAAGTGCTTGATCAGTGGCCTCTTTCGAGGAGTAATAGTTTGCGTATATTCACAAACACTTGTCTAGTAGGTTAGTTTTTTGATTACTAGCCTTGCTAGACAAAGACAGTGGAAGTGACAGGACACTACTGAGCTTTTGGGTGGGAAATATGACCACTGTGTCCAGGATTTGCTGATCCATTTGTAGGAATTCTTTGGCTGGGCAAACCAGGCTTTTAGTTGTTTTTCTTTGCCCCTTTCAACGGGCCTCGATCCAGCTTTAAGAGGGAAGATTTTGTTGTTTGCTTCTTGGTGGAACTTGTTTTTCTTGTTTGGGGATTTGTTGTCCGTGTTGATGTCTTGATGGACCAGTTTGTTCCTGGTTTTTGGTTGGAGAAGAGGGGGAATGTGTTTACCATCAAAATGCATAGTTTTGATGGAATGGCCCGTTCTGATGCAGGAGATGAAATCATCTCGGCTTGCTCCTGAGGGGCAGCGAGCATTAAACTGTTGACCATCTGAAGCGTCTCCAAGTTTTGGCAGGCCCCTACCACTGATGCACTCTTCACGGGGTGATCGCCGAATAGAGATGTCATAGTTTTTGGGGTTATTGTTTTCCATTGGTCCTCCAGGGTGCTGTCATTAATCATTGGTCTAGATGTAACGTTCACCAATTGTTTTGGTGATTTTATTCTGGACACATGCGGTCACAAACCCTTCCAAAAAGATGAACTTTGAGTGTAACATAGCAAGTAGTGGTGTGTGGACCTTCAATGTGTCATTATAGGCCTCATAGAGCTTCATAAATGGAGCCATTGTTATGACAGATAACTGTGCAAAGTGGTTTTGGGATGATTTCCCAGAAGGTTTTTTTAGATTAATATTCACTCTTTCCCGGCGGTCAATCTTGTCTTGTGGTTCGCGTCTATGGATCGGCTGCTCAGCTGGAAAAGTGAACAATAGATACTCTTTACTTACATTTCCTTTGTCGCACTGCAGAGAATTTTCTTCACTGGCAGCAGCATCAGCTGTTCTGTTAGTGCTGGGGTGCTCTATATTATTCAGAATATTGCTTTGTTTGGATTGATTCAGAGCGCTTAGTTGGTGGAACCAGTGGCCCTCGTGTCACAGCAGATTTTATGGTACTCAATTCCTGACGTGATAGTGGAGTCTTTTCGGCTGGTGACAGGCTGACCATTGGTGACAACTGCTCAATTTGCCGAGTTGGGTCCTGTAGCTTGTAGGGTCTCGGGTGAAACGAGGTCAGTATGGTCCGATCTTCTGCTGTGGCGTTGTTGGAAGGTGAAGAGTCTACACCTGATCTTTTATGGGCCTCTGCCGGGACTTTCAGGGTCTGAATTGCCTGTGTCGTCATTTGTGACAATTGCAAAAATGTCAGTGTCCGAATGTTTTCTTCCCGTCGTCAACCTTGCTTTTGTTTGTTTGGTTTCCAATAGACCACCCAGATCTTTTTGGGTCATTTTGAGGATGAAATCCCACCCATTTTTATTTTTTGCCCATGCTTAAGGTGAGAGTCAGATTTGGCACAGGTTCATGAGGAGAGATAATTTGGCTGTTATCTGAGAGTTTGGCGGTTCTGAAAGCGAAGTCCTTAAATGAGGCAATCTCCAAAGGGCGACAGGGACTGTCAATCCTGTCCTCCGATAGAGGAGCTGAGATGTCTTCTTTGGTGCAAGCTAATATATTTCCAGGCAAGTCTTGTGCTGTTGAGAAGACACGTCTCTGACTGATGTCAGCCGAAGGCTCGTGCAGCGGTTTGTTGAGGATTTGAACTGGCACATTTGGCAGGAGCAGGGCATTTGGCTGTGGCGTGCTGAGCATTTCAAGCACCCTCCATGGCGATGTAGTCGTTGTTGCTGTGAGATTCCCCTCGAGCTCGCTCCCCTGACTTTTGATGGTAGTAGTAGTTTGGGGGTCAAGATTTTTGGGAAAGTGGTTCCACAAGGGAGGTGGTTGCAGAACCCTTGGGCGATAAGTCAGCTAAGGGCGGTCTAATCTGTGTAGTGGCATCCTCAGACTGATAAGGGCTCCTTTCACAGAGGGATTCAGAGACCCATTCCCCTGACAAGTTGTAAAACGACATGGCAGGATCATTTAATCCGGTCACATCCATGTGTGCTGTTGCCACCACAACTGCCTCGTTTGTGACTGCATGAAAAACAAACATCTGGCGTGGTAAGGACATACTCTCGTCCAACATCAATGTGGTTACCAGGGAATATAACAGAGGCTTAGCCTTATCCTTACTAGCCTTGTCCTGCATTTTGTATAGTTCCTACAATATAGGAAGAGGAGTAGGAGCCCTGGAGACCAGGCTCAGGGCTGTCACACTTCTCAGGGATTTTGAGCAGGCTGAGTACTCTAAGTCTTTGTTTTAGACTCCCAGGCCCACAACTTCCCGTCTGCTGTTTTTCCGGGGTATTTTCCAGATAGCGTGTACTTTATGATTTTCCATATTTGCCAAGTCACTTGTCTCGCGCCTCCTGGCGCTTGACTGGTGAGTGACTGGACTCACTGCAGGACTCAGCGCAGGTGCTCCATGCCTCGTTTGAAGTAATATAGCTTTTGTTAAAGGCACAATATCAGGACCGTAAGGCAAGGAAAAATGATTACTTCAGGCAGCATTCACGGTCTCCAGACCAGAACAGCATCATTTTATAGAGCGAATGGCGAGTAACTGGACTTACTGCAGGACTTTGCGCAGGTGCTCCGTGCCTCGTTTGAAGTAACATAGCTATTGTTAAAGGCACAGTACCAGGACCGCAAGGCAAGGAAAAACGATTACTGTAGGCAGCATTCACAGTCTCCACACCAGGACAGGAGCTTTTTTATAGAGTGACTGGCGGGTGACTGGACTCACTGCAGATCTCCGTACAGGCGCTCTGCACCTCGTTTGAAGTAATACAGCTTTTGTTAAAGACATAGTACCAGGACCGCAAGGCAAGAAAAAACGATTAATGCAGGCAGCATTCACGATCTCCACACCAGGACAGGAGCTTATTATATAGTGACTGGTGGGTGACTGGACTCACTGCAGGACTGCATGCAGGCACTCCACACCTTGTTTGACGTAATTGAGGTTTTGTTTGTATTTGTATTTTTGTAGTTTATTTATCTGTATATATAGCGCACAAGGCCCGAGGGCAACCTGGGCATTTCTTGAGGCACATAGTTACATATTTAGCATGAGTACAGTTATAGACATAGTTACATAATTAACAAGAGAACAGTTACAGACAAGAACATATTAGATTCACAATGTGGTCAAGTGCAAAGCGGAACAGGATGGCGGGCAAGGAGGTAGCCGGCTAGTTAGTATTGAGGGTTCGAATGGCTTGATGGCAGTAGGTCAGATGTAGAAGATAGCCAAAGCTTGGCTTTGTGTTTGAATAAGGTAGGGGAAGGCAGAGTTCTGATGGGGAGGGGCAGTGCATTCCAATGTTTGGTAGCGAGGACTGGGTAGCTAACACCGCCGGCTGTCTGTAGGTTGTCACTGGGTATCGAGAGGCAGTGTGCTTGGGCAGATCTGAGTGACCATGAAGGAGTATACTGAGAGAAATGGGTGGTAAGGTAGATGGGGGCTTGGTTGTTTACACATTTGTGAGTAAGGGTCAATGATTTGAGTGATATCCTTTAGGCAACAGAGAGCCAATGTAGGCTCTTCCTAGTGTAGGTGATGTGTGCTGATCTGGGAATGTTGAGGGCTGCTCTAATAGCATTGTTTTGGGTAATCTTGAGTTTGTTGAGGTTGCGTTGGTTGGTACCTTGATAGAATACGTTGCAGTAATCAAGTTTAGACATAACTAGTGTCCTGGCAAGAATAATGCAGTTCTGAGTGGAGAGGATTGGGCGGCAAGCTGTGATCAGCTTGCATGTGTCAGCCGAGGCAGCGACTACTGCACTGATGATTTAAGGAGAGTGTAGAATCACGGTAGATTCCTAATGTTTTAGTCTCTTTAGCCACTTTGATGGAATTACCATCGATATTGAAGGTGCTGAACAAGGGGTCCAGCTCATTGAGTCTTTGTTGAGTGCCAAGGATGAGGAGCTCTGTCTTGTCATCGTTGAGACCGAGCTTGTGTTGTGCCATCCAGGCTTGGACAACTTGGTAAATGTCGTTCAGAGCTTTGGAGTCTGCAGTGTAGTCACCAGTGATGGGGATGAGTATCTGGGTGCCATCAGCGTAGTTGGTGTAGGAGACACCCAGATAGTCAAGCACATCGAACAAGGGTTTGGTAAATACATTGTAGAGTGTGGGAGATACACACGACCCTTGAGGAACTCCGCAGGAGACCGGGGATGGATCAGCTGATGAGGTGGGTGAGAAGACTCTCATGTGTCTATTATCCAAGAAGGAGCAAATCCAGTTAGTGGCATTATCCCAAAAGTGGGCAGCTGATTTCAAGTGTTGGCAGAGGATTTGATGCTTGACCAAATCGAAAGCTGCAGAGAGGTCCAGGAGTAGTAGGAGGGCTAGTTTGCCCTTGTTTATTAGGTCCTCAATATGTGTTTTAAGATCTAATAGGGCTGGTTCTGTCCCATGCTTAGGTCTGAAGCCAGACTGTCTTGTGCCAAGTAGATTATTAGTTTCCAGGTACTTCTGTATCTGAAGGTAGACAGCTCTATCTAAAATGTTTAAGAGGAACGGGACCGTGGTGTTAGGTCTGAAGTTGGTAGGTATAGAAGGATCCAGTTTAGGTTTTTTCAGTAGCAGGATGATCCAGGCGTCCTTCAGATTGTTGGGGACAATTCCGGAGTGAAATGAAGAATTAATTAAGGTGGTAATGAAGGGAGCAAGGTCATGAGCAGATTCCTTAATGATTGGTGCAGGACAGGAGTCACCTTGGCAGTTGGAAGGTTTAAGGTTGCTGATTCTTTTTTCTACCTCAGGTATAGTGAGAGGTAGAAAGCTAAAATGGAGGCTGGGGGAAGGTGGTGGCAGTTTTAGGTGCAGGGAATTTAGTAAGGAGGGAGTTTTGTTTAGCATTGATTTTGGCTTGTAAGGTGGTTATTCAGGAGAGGAGCGCATTTTGGATATTGTTACACCAAGAGCTATCTTTACTGCACGTGTCTGGTATAGGTGAAGGGGATTCTAATTCTTTGAGAATTTTGAATAACTCCTTCATATTGGATTCAGCTTGTGAGATGCGCTGGTTGTACGTCTCTTTTTTTGCCTGAATGATCGCTTCCTTATAGTTAAGGGACGCAATGAAGAGGTTGTCTTTGTTGGTAGCACACGGGAGACTTTTCTAGAGTGTTTCTGCCTTATGTTTTTCTTTGCGCAGGGCTCTGAGTTGTGGAGTAAACCAAGAGTTCAGGTGAGCTTGTTGTTTTGGTTTCGTAGTTTGAATGGGGCTATGGTGTCATTAGCTTTAAGCAAAGTTTGGTTGAAGGTGTTCACTAGGACCATGGGGTCATTGTGCAATGCGGCACAATTATTCAGAATGGGTAGGATCAACGGAAGTAGCTTGTCCCTAGTAATATTCTTTTTATTCCTGGTGGGAATAGAGGGGGCTATGGTAGGTTTGGAGCAAGGATTGGTGGCTGGTAGATGGAAGATAATGATGTGGTGGTCGGACCAGGCACAAGCAGAGCTGGAGCTTATCGAAGTGTTACAATTTATATCTGCGATCCAGTCGAGCGTTTTACCTTTGTTGTGTGTAGGTTTGAGGATGCTTTGTTGAAAGTCTAGGTTGGATACGATACTTGCAACTTCAGTGGCCATGAGATCCTTGGGGTCAGATATGCCAAGGTTGATGTCCCCTAGTAGCAGCACTTGTGAGTTAGGCTTAGTGTTATTGGTCAGGATGGACGTAATATCCTCTGCGAAGGAGGTGAGGGGTCCTGGTGGTCTGTAAATAAGATGTAATGAAACTGTGTTGGTGGCCGATAGTGAAAGTTTCACTGATAGAGATTCGGCCGAGCTAAATTGGGTGTTAGGGATAGTTTTCATGTTGATGTTGTCCCTATGAATGAATGTGACGCCGCCCCCCCTGGAAAGGTTGAACTGTTGGTCGTTTCTGAGTTTAGAGTAACCATCAGGGATGGCGAGGGCCAAGAGCGGGCCTGAGGCGGCATGTAGCCAGGTTTCCGTGATGGCGATGAAGTCAAGGTTCTGTGTGGTGATAAGGTTGGTAATATCGAGGGCATGGGCAGTGAGGGATCTGGCATTTATGAGAGCTCCCTTAAGTTCTTTGGTGGGGGGAGTCATGGGGTGTTCTGGTGGGGTCTGTGTGGAGGGCTGAGAACTGGTAGTGTGATGGGCTGGGCACAGGGTATGCGAGGCAGTCTGTATCTAAGTCTGGCATTCCTGAGTGGGAGTGAGCAAGGTTGATTAGGTGTAGGTTTTGAGGCGAAATGTTGGCGCCACAGGCAGATTAATTGAGGTAGGGTTTGGGGGAGTGGTTGATGAGTGGGTTGGTTAAGGTATTGTGTGTAAGTGTGGGGTGTAGAGGGGGTGGCTCAGTGGTGTTGTGCTGTGTTGCATGGTTAAAGAGACTGTGTTAGAGAGGTGGCATGGAGTCCCAACGGTGCTGATGCAAGGGACGTAATGTGCATTGACTGAGTACCCGCTAAATACTAGGTGGATGAGGAGAATGCTGGCAAAGGACTGAGGCATCATATCCACAATGTCAGAATAATTCAAATATGGTAGACATAAACTGGCACGCAGTTGTAGACCAGTGAGTGGGTGGCACAGATCAGATAAGGTACTGAACGGATATGGCACAGATAAACTATGGCAAATGGCAAGTCAAATATGGCACAATTGAATATTACAATATTTCACAAATCAAATATGGCAGACATAAACTGGTTCGCAACTGTAGACCAGCGGGTGGGTGGCACAGATCAAATATGGGGCAAATCAGATGTGGTACAGAACAGATATGGCACAACTCAGTTATGGCAAATGGCCAGTCCAGTATGGCACAATCAAATGTTACACAAATCAAGTATGGCAGATGTAAACTGGCACGCAATTGTAGACCAACGAGTGGGTGGCACAGATCAAATAGGGTGCAAATCAGGTGTGGCAAAATGGCAAGTCAAGTATGGCACAGAGCAGGTAGGTGTAAGTCAAAATATGGCGGACATACATTGGCTCACCATGCCAGACCAACGGGATAGAGGCGCACACTAAGTATGTCTCGGAACAAGTGAGGCAAACATAAGCTAGCACACAGTTGTAGGCCAGCGCGAATATGGCAAGCACAAAGTAGAGAACATTCGGGGGTTAGCAGGCAGTAGACAGTATTCCGAATGCTAAAAATATCTTGCAGAATAAAGTGTGCAGGCAGCATATAGGTCCGTACAGTGGGTCCGATGTTGGCAATGTCGTTAGTCCAAGCAGTATGAAGACCTCGCAGGCATGAGGAGACGCAAAGTTTAGTTTGGGGATGAGGTAGGTGGGGCAAGGCAGAGGTATGGCGCATGTGTTAGTTCTTCAATGAGGCAGTACCAGAGGCATTGCGGGAGCCTTTGCCAGTGTGTGGATGAGCGGAGACCGCGGCTCAAGGGATTTGAAAATACACGAGGGTGTAGATACTGCGGAGCAGTGTCCCGCGCTGTAGCGCAGATGCGGACAGGTGTTAAAGGACCGCAAGGCAAGGAAAATTAAAAAAGATTACTGCAGGCAATGTTGCAATTTTGTTTCTATATAATTGAAATTACACTGATTTTGTACAGTGTGTAGGCAGGGATGGTGATAGATCAGTAAGTTAAGTACTTGCTGCTTGTAATTAGGTTCATTCTTCAGCCTGTCACAGTTTTGAATTCCAACAGAGCCAAGTTGAACTTTCACCCTTACAATGTTTATATTGTATTATTATTATAATAATAATAATAATAATAATAATAATAATAATAATAATAATAATAAGAGCAGGGAGAAAAGTTCAAGGGAAACATGGACAATGCAGAGTAGCACAGGTTGGAATCCCAGTCCCATGCTTAGAGACTGGTCTCTGGTATTAAGCATGTTATAAAAGATTAATTAATTATTATTATTATTTGTATTATTATTATTTGGATCACAATAATATATGTTAGTTGCAGTACTAAAAAACAGAAAAGATTGAGTTAGCAAGCACTGTCTGAAAAACAAGAAGTTAAATCATACATCTTCTATCCAACATATTTGGATAAGTTGGTATTAATTATTTTCGGGTTGATTTAGAAAGTGGTTTGTGCGCTGTAAATCCACTTTATTAAACACAAGCAACTGGTTCTGCTCGTGAAAGAAATATTGTAATGTAAACCTATTCATAGAAGGCATTGGAGACTGTGAAACGAGGGGAGCTCTTTTCAAATTGTGTGTTCCTGGGGAAAGGTTCTTTACTCATAGGGCCTTATTTTCCTTAACCACTGAACCTAAGATCAGCAGTTCAGTTTGCCAAACTATCAGCTGAACCATTTCTCCCTAAAGCGTACCAGTGTAACACCAAAAGACTCCACCCCTCTCCTCCTTTCCCCCTCTCCCCTCTCCACCTGCTCCACCTCCACACCAATTTGCATTTAATCTGCCAGTGCTTAGGGGGCATGGCTTGCCCAGTGTCACAAGGTGGTGCTGAACCAAATTAACCTACACATAGCGTGTGATTGAAACACCTGAACATGTGAGGCAGTACCTTAAATATGTTGATTTTATGCACCATATTGGGCTTTACCATATATAACATGACAGTACTATTGGGGGTGAATATCGGTTTCTAAACCATCAATCAGCCCCTCACTTCTAATACGCCAGAAGGGATCCGAACAGATTGGAATACCAAGCAAACTTTGAATCTCCTTGTCCAACGTGGACGGAACGGCAGGCTTATCTCCGAAAGGTTGTGGATTGTTGGTTAGTTGCAACACAGCGAAAATACAGTTATTACCCAAAGATAAAATGGACTGTCCAGTCAAGGTTGTATCAAAATTATCGACTTTATTTATATCACAACGGACAGTTCTAGCAACAATACGAAATACAACCCACCCTGTAAAGGAATGCAGAGGATAGACAGTTTCAAAGAAGGAAAGGGGATGTAGTCTGGATACTGACAGGAGGGTAGCCTGTATGGATAATAACCACAACAGCGTAAGGTTTCTTATCTTAAGCACAAATGGAGAATTGAGTCTTAAAATGTATCTAGGGGCTCTTCTGGGAAGAACCAGGGCAACAGAACCACAATGTACCTTGGACTGTAGATGTTCTTGGTGCTCAACCTGGTCGAGTTGGCTTCAGGGCATTTTTGTAGGCTTCTGTGACACAGTTTGAGACGGGAGTCAGATGAGGGTATCAGGCGGCAAGACAGGTGAGCGAAGCTGGATGAGAGCCTGCAGGCTGGCGTACACTGCAGCTCGGGATCAGGAATCATCTCAGTGCTGATTAGTGGTTCTGAAGCACTGACGAGACATCTCGGATGTCTTTAAGCAATGCTAGTTTTACAACGGACAGCTTTGCCATCGGTTGCAGATCGAGGAACTCAACTGGCTCGAAAATGTCATTTAAGGTGGACGTTGGTAGATGCTCGTTGAGGCACTTCTCCCAGCTTCTTCAATGAGCTTGTGTTGTCCTTTAAGGCGGACGGCCCACAGCTGTGGAGTGTGTTGCAGGCAACGCCTTGTCCTTGGTTGTAGGTTCATATATCTTCTGGCACTTCCAATCAATGATGCAGGGCACGCTGTTTGCTGGATGGGTGCTGGTTCTGGAGTGGCTGTAATGTGCGCTGAGTTCTGTTTCACCCTCTGTACTCTGGAAGAGGTTTTGGAGAGGGGCATTGCATCCCACATTGGATATCCTGGCCTTCCTTGACTGGCGGAAGATGTAAGGCAGACTGTACCTTCAGCCAGGGTCCAAGGTTGAGTTCTTCTTTGTTACTTCAAGTGAAGTCTTCAGATGATCTGCCAAAAAAAGAGATTCAGCCCTCTTTTAAAGCTAAGTGTGCCACTGTGATTGGTGTAGGCCCTGCCTACCTTAATGAACCAATCCTGGGGTCCCTAGCACCAATCTCCTGTATGTGTGAGGCAACAGGAAAGGTAAAGAGGTGAAAACACGAACAAGGTGCAGCCCAGAACTAAAATGGCAGAAATCTTCTCTTCACAGAAAGCTCTGGCCACGCTCCCTTGCGGCACTAAATTCCACCCATCTTCCTGTCTGTTGTGTTAAAAAAGTCTATCTGGTTTATATGTGGTCCCGGTTAAATCTGCAGGTCTTCTTTGAAGCTGCAGTGAGACCAGACCCTTTGGCTGCTGCAAACCACATTTTTGTACCTTATGAATGGGGTCCCCCTAGCAGGGTGGCATACTGTCAACAGCAGAACCAGACATGACAGCTCAGTTTCATTGATATTGAGGGTGGGAGCTGACATCAGTTTGACACAGTTACATGTGAAAGGTTGTTGGGTTTCCTGTCTCTTTTGTTAACCTCTGGAGCCAGGCCCATGTGAGCCTGTTTGAAGTACCCTCTATGGTTATGTTAATCGCTGCCACCAGCTACAGGGCCTAACAAAAGAACTGGTCGGATCCATGGAGCCTTTGTTAGTTAATCAGGCTCGCAATGGCAAGATGAAGCTTGGTCATCCACCTTCCTGGAGATGACATAGTGTACTTGTGGCTTTCACATTCCAACTAATTATGACAGGATGGACTGAACCTGTAGGCTGTGTGTGTCCACCCAGAATACACAGGTCTACACGTTTGTCATGGTGTGAGCATAGGAAAATGTGTGTGCATTAGCCACACACATTTTTCTGAGGTCATTCTACCATCATTCGATTTATTTAAACATGTCCAAAAGCCCAGGCGACCACACACCCACCGCACAGATTGTCGAATTCCTCACAACGGTTGCACTTGCTATTTTAAACAGCGTTTAAAGCTCTGAGGCTGCAGTGCATGGCATGTATGGCAGGTGCCGCCCTGATATGAGATGAAATGAACTGACCATAAAAGGTTGCACTGTCATACGACCGCTGTTATTGCCCTGTGATTGTTTTGCTGGGTGTACCCCTGGCACATGATGACAGCACCCATGACAGACTGAGGCAGCGCCATAGTTAATACATGCTTGGAAAACAAAAATTGTCTCTTATCCGTTTTAGGACTATTTTGTCTTTTATTGTTTTTATTGATCATGCAAATACCGAAGGGTTTTTAAAATTTTTTTATTATGTTCTGTGAAGTCACTAGGGACGAAGATCAAATGAAATCCCTTACTGTGATGTCATCCGTGTGAAAGTATATGTGATGACACTTTCTGTGATATCACCAGGCTGGTAATCTCACTTCCGCCACCCCTGGCGTTTTGGTGAATTGACGTGACTATTCTATTGACATTGCTTTGCCTAAAAAAGAAAAAAATCACATTTTCATTAACGGATATATAAGATGATGCGCTCCTGCATTTGAACAAGAAGATTACATGTCTAGTCGGCTTCCCACTCAGAACGTTTCTTGTTGATCTACTGCAGCTTATTCTTATCTGTAGTAGTGCCGTGGAATCAGCTTCAGAGACTTCCTTCAACTCAGTATCACAATTCATTCTGTAAAAAGTCTGTAGCATTTGATGTTTGATGTTTTCCTTTTTTAAACATTTTAACAAGGGTCTGTAGGAGGAGAGCATATGAAAAACAGGGTAATGTGCTGGAAGATATCCAGACGAATAAGAATGACCGTGCATGGGGTGATTTATCTTCTCGGCATTGGTAGGAGCTTTGGGACTGCAGATTATTGTATTATTCAGCGGGATTGCTGTGCCTTCTACATGATGCTTTGAATACAAATTTGTGAAGCGTTCCTTTATTAGAAACACAACCTATTCCGAGGAGCAGAAATGTACTGATGCAGCGCACACAACAAACGACAATGTTTCCAGACGCTATTGCTCATGGCTAAGTGATGCCTGCACAAAAGCACCCAGTGTACCAAAAGGAATGAGAGTGCATGGGTTTAAAAAAAAAAATAGTGGCACCAAAATGATTGCTATAAACAATACATCACAACTTTCACCCACAATTCTATTTATGTATGTCTTATTATGCTGTTTTGTGGAGTCCGACACAAGTTCCAAAGGGTATCAAAGAAGTATGCAAGTGTAGTTAGACATGTATATAATTCTCCTAAAATAATCGAGAAGGCAATCATTTTTGGGGGAGACAAAGGGAAAGGTGGTGAAAGAATGCTAGATGGTAAACTGCATAGTTGCCATAAAGCAAGTGTGGAAATGGAGCTACGTGTTTAAGTTATTGAACAGTAATGCATATAACTAAAAGTGCCAGGACGATGAGAGGGGGCAAAGGGTGAGGTGCTACTGGGGGAGAATTGAGGGAAATGGGTAGAGGAAGCAAGGATTATTTCAAGGGAAACAGGCAGCAGGATTGATAGAACGTCTGTGGGGAAGAGGTATGCAACATTATGCTCTCCAGATGTATTAAACTACAACTCCCATCAGCCTTAGCCAGCAAAGTCTATGGTGAGGGACCATGGGAGTTGTAGTCCAAAAAATCTGGGAGCTGCATGTTGCAGGCCCCTACTCTAGGGGAAGTGAGAGGAGTAAGAGAGCAAGCTAGGAGATGAGAGCCATGTCGTTTAGCGGGGCATAGATATTCATACTAGTAATGATACCATAAACATGTGATGGAGAAAGGGGTGGGAGGGATGCAGAATTGGATGACCTGGCCATGCCGGACAGGAGCAAGGGCGGTAAGGATTAATTAGAGCAAGAAAAGGAGCAGTGATGCACAGGTTAAACACAGGGGTGGATATTAACATTATTGTTTGGGTTAGGTAGCAATGGAGCACACGACAAGTAATTTGCAGTTAACAGAGCTCGGTGGATAGGGAGGTCACAGGTTATAACAGCTCGGATTTCGCATACTAAAGACAACATAGGGGTCAACGGGAGAGACAAGAAGAGATGGTGCAGAATACAGGACACAGGAGGGCGATATCCCAGATCGCGTCAAAGCTTGTTGTCAATAATAAAGGGGGGAGTAGAGATGAAGGGGAGCTTGCAGGAAGTGAAGTCATATGCACAGATTTTAGATCGGTGGGGTACAGACAAATGGATGTAGGTTATCAGCAGTTGTAAAAGAGAGGTTTTGAGAAGAGTACACTTTGGATAAAGAGGGGGTTAGTGTTAGTATCATTAAGAATTTGGGTTGGCAGTTTATGCCTCCATTCTGCAGATTTTGAAGGTGTGCAGAAGTTGACTGTCGAAAACATAAGAGTTGCAAGGCTTCTTTGCAGAAATATTGCACCAAAGCAATTGTAATTTTACAAGGTATTAGCACATAGCCCTAGTGCTAAAATTAATTGAAACAATATGGGTGGTATTACAGAAACGTTCCACCAGTGCAAGTGCAATTAGCAGTAGGATAGCTTTAGGATACAAATTATCGTAGTGCAAAAAACACATTTTTCTATGTTTTTTTCGCAAGGTCAAAGGACTGTGACTAGAGCCAATACTGCCCTGTTTCAAGAATGCATTAAAACATGTTTGTTTGCACTTGAGCTATTTTCTGTAATACAACTATACAATGTTTGCCCTAGTGTAGGGTAGACACAAGTCATTTTTTAAAAAACTTTTCTTTCAATTGTGGGCATTGAAACTTAGGTTGGTATTCCAGAAAGTTTATATTGGAGCAAGCTCAATGAGCATGCTAGTGCAAAAAATGCCCTAGTGCAAAAACGTTAATTCAGTGCATGTTTGCAACAGGGAAAAGGACTATGACTAGGGCAAATTTTGCCCTGGTACAAAATTGAATTGAATAATATATCTTTTGCACTACACAATGTTTGGCATAGTGCTAATTTTACTCGCATTAGTGCAAAGTTTCTGTAATACTACCCAAAAGGGCCCAATTCATGGAAAAGTGCACAGAAATCCTGCAATGCCTGCACGCCGAAAACTTCACTGTGCGAGCCTGCATGCAAAGGTTTTCTGCACACTCCCCGTATACATGGAATTGTTCATGCAAAGTAACCATACACGCAAGTCGCAGCCAGATCTCCCCCAACACGCCCCCACACAAATCAAAAACTACCAGAAACAGCCATCTTTGAGTGATCCCCGGGCACAAATACATGCACCCGCAAAACAGTGCGTGGTGTCCCCTGCAAGCAGGCCTGCATATCGGGGACCCTCAGTGGGGTCCCCCATAACTGTTACCGTCACCCCGACAACATGCGTACAATTAAGTGTAACTCGGGTAAAACTCGGAAAATCTGCTTACGAACCCCTGTAAACCATTCCTGCACCCTGCTACACTGCATACGAGCAGCACTAAGTTAGATCAGAAACCTTGTTGCAAGCACGCCCCCCTAAATCCACCACCTGATCTTACTTCTGTGCAGTGAATCCTATGCGCAAGTGTCTGTACACCTCCCTTCGGGTGGTGGATAGTATGACGGCTTTGCACAGCCATTTCTGGTGCGCGGTCAGATCCCTGAATATGTTTTGTTCGGCACAATAGTGGGCGTGTGATGGACTGCGGGCCGTACCTTGTAACTCCCACTTTTTCTCATGTTTGTCCTCATAGTCTGTGTTTTGCCCCCTTCCCGCACTCTGAGTGGTGTCTTGCGCAAGACACTCAGCCGCTCGCAGGGGTGTGCTGGCCCACTCCAGAATCCACGTAAATCCAAGGAAGGTCCTGTGCATTCAATTCCAAGAATCGACAAACAGGATTACGCACGCAGTTTGGTGCACAAGTTCCCTTTTTTCTGTGCAAATAATTCCATGAATCGGGACCAAAATATTTTGAAAACACAACATATGTCTTTCAAAGTGTCCTTCCAGAACTTTTAAAGTTAACACACTGCTATTTCAGATTAGCAAACCCATTTAACAAAACAAATAATAATCCTTTATTACAAAACACTTTAACATACCAAAAAAAATACAAAACCCTTTCATCATATCGCACAATCGTAAGAAAACTCCGCGAGTTAAGCACTGCCACCCAACATCTGTTCTCTCCCTGGACGAAACAGGTTTGAGTCTCGGCAGTGCCGACTCAGCCACTTATCCTTCTGACGTTGATAAAGCAAGTAACGTTAAAATGAGTAGTAATAATAATACCTATTATTGCAGTGCTTAGGAGCAGGAGGAATTTAAAATGAAACTCTTCTTAAAAGAGTGACATTATTATCCTGTTCAACCCAAGCACCCACAACACAGATACACAACTAACAGCCATTTCAAACCTTTATCTAACCACAGGACCATTTTACCCACAAACATGAGTCCATTTCATATACTCACAGTATGTTTCATTTACATGGTGTCATTTCCCTTACATGCACCTATTATATGAACATAATGTTATATAACCATTTCACAGGCACACCTTCTTCACACCCAACAGCCTGTTCACATACCACGCCCATCTCATACATTGACTTGTGTCACATATAGTGAAACACACACGTGGTCATAGCACACCCCGATTTCCAAACCATGCACCGATGCTGCATAGAGCATACCCATTGTCCGTATCACACATAGAGCACTTAACCCATTGTTGTCTGTTTATCATGCCACGCACTCGTTTTGTATAACACTAATGCTCCATTGCAGGCTTTCATGAAAGAATGACTCTGGGGGTTTGTATATAGTTAAGTGTGTAGGTTAGAGTATATGTGTTTTTGTTGTAATCATTTAATATGTTTTTGCTCATCTTATTGTAATTTTGAAAATTAAAATAAAAATTTAAAAAAAAAAAAAAAAAAAAAAAAAAAAAAAAATGAAAGAATGAGTAAAGGATGTCCTGTTTCTTTCTTTCAATGTGAAGCTGCTTTGCTTCCTGTCACATCGGTGTTATGATTTTTCCATCGCTGATTTTTTGCTCCGGCCTTTTAGCAAGTGAAAGGCATGCTTCCTGCTGTCAGTGGGCAGCCTCATGAAAATTCGGGAACATTCGGGCTCAGCTTTCACGTGCTGCCCTGGTTGTTTGTTCCATGATCCTCGAGTAGCTTCGCTGTTTTTATTTTCATAATCTGGGTTCCTGTATTGAGAGCGTTTTTGAAATGTCTAACGTATATCCAACAAATACGCCTGCACAGCTGGATAAAGTGACATTGAGAGCTAATTATGTTTAGCTGTACATTAGAGGAAGTGTACATTTAGCAGCGTCTTCCTTAACATTTCTCTCTCGTTACCCTTGCTTTGCACACGTGTTCTTTGGTGGAGGATGGCTGACATAGTTAATTCACCCCACCACCAGGTGGACGAGTAGCCTCAGAGGCAATAATGCAGAACTGGGGAGGGAAGGAAGGAAGGAAGGAAGGAAGGAAGGGAAGGAAGGGAGGAAGGGAGGGAGGGAGGGAGGGAGGGAGGGAGGGAGGGAGGGATTACCCCTAATGCTGTTGTAAATATGCTCAGAATAAGTGAATATATAGTGCCAAGTTAGCACTGTCCAAACATAGGTTTGAAATGATGCTTATTCATACACAATATATGTGCAAAATAGTGCTGTCGCCTTAAGTAACTTGGACAAGCGGGATATCATGACATTTCAATACGTGGATGGCACTACAATAGATAATGAGCACTTTGACCAATACACACAATTTACACTTATTTTTTCCCACACGAAATTGGAACTTCTTTTATTGACATGGAAGAAAGAAAGGCAGAATTGAACTAATCTAAATATGAATTCAAAACTATGACTTGTAAATCAGTCTCAACAGTGAGTGCTCCACTCACTGAGCAGTTTTTGCAACTAGACAAAGTTTCAACTATTCCTGTCTACCAATCATTTCTCTCTCCCCGGATGTAGAAAACAGAAAATAGACGTGGAAAGAAGAGGAAATTCCTTTCAAGGTAAACAGTTTTCAATGTAACTGTACCTCCCGGAATCCTGGTGGCAGTTTGGTGAAATCTAATAATAAAACTATATCTGGTTGGAGATAGCGGCCTATGCAGAGACATAGGGGGTAATTCAAAGAATTCAGCGCACAAGTGGCGCACGCAGCTGGCGCACAGTGTGCGTGTGCGAATCCCTGCGCCAGCCGCGTGCGCTAAAATACATTTCCGGCACAGCGTATTCATGGATTCCAGCCACCAAAACCAGCTGTGGCGCACAGTGGCGCAGCGAGCCTGCAGCAGCGCCAGTTACGCCCCCAAGAACGCCCCTTGCGCAGGGAAAAGCCATCAAAATCCCCAATCCAGCGCAAAGGGCTGCGCTAACCCTGTACCAGCACGGCAAGCGGGGTACGTGTATCACTGGGGTGCGTGGGAAGTTTCTCATGTGATTTCAGCTGGGTACGTGTATTACTGGGGTGCGCGGGAAGTTTCACACGCGATTGGCCCTGTGCAAGCGGGGTACGTGTATTACTGGGGTGCGCGGGAAGTTTCAGACGCGATTCCATCAGGGTACGTGTATTTCAGGGGTGCGCGGGAAGTTCCACACGCGATTCCATCAGGGTATGTGTATATCAGGGGTGCGCGGGAAGTTTCACACGCGATTTCAGCTGGGTACGTGTATTCCAGGGGTATGCGGGAAGTTCCACATGCGAATGTCCTGGGTACCTGTATTTCGGGGTGCGCTGGAAGTTACACACGCAAATTCAGCAGGTTACGTGTATTTCAGGGGTGCGCGGGAAGTTCCACACGCGATTCCATCAGGGTACGTGTATTTCAGGGGTGCGCGGGAAGTTCCACACGCGATTGGCCCCGTGCGAGCGGGGTACGTGTATTACTGGGGTGCGCGGGAAGTCTCATTTGCGATTTCAGCTGGGTACGTGTATTTCAGGGGTGGGCAGGAAGTTCCACACGCAAATGTCCTGGGTACATGTATTTAGGGGTGCACGGGAAGTTACACATGCAAATTTAGCAGGGTACGTGTATTTCAGGGGTGCGCGGAAAGTTCCACACGCGATTCCATCAGGGTACGTGTATATCAGGGGTGCGCAGGAAGTTTCACACGCGATTCCATCAGGGTACGTGTATATCAGGGGTGCGTGGGAAGTTCCACACGCGAATGTCATGTGTACGTGTATTTCGGGGTGCGCGGGAAGTTTCACACGCGATTGCAGCAGGGTATGTGTATTTCAGGGGTTCTGTGGAGTACTACACGTGAATTGGCCGTGTGGTTCCTCCCAGGTGTTCGCTCTACAAACTCCACGGCCCCTGCAGGCAGCCCACACCACAGGGGACTACCCTGCACCCCTGCTCATGTCCCGCAGGCAGCCCATCCACCATGGGCATGCCCCCCAGCCAAGGCACATGTCACCTTGTACTACTGATCAACAATGCATGTCTCCCAGCACCCCCACCCCCCAGCAGTGCAGGGCACCCTCCACCAGGCCCCCACACATGTCTCCCAGCACCCCCACACCCCAGCAGTGCAGGGCACCCTCCACCAGGCCCCCACTCCTGTCTCCCTGCACCCCCACCCCCCACCAGTCAGGGGCACCCTCTACCAGGCCCCCACTCCTGTCTCCCTGCACCCCCACCCCCCACCAGTCAGGGGCACCCTCCACCAGGCCCCCACACATGTCTCCCAGCACCCCCACCCTCCAGCAGTGCAGGGCACCCTCCACCAGGCCCACACTCATGTCTCCCAGCACCCCCACCCCCCAGCACTGTGGTGCACCCTCCACCAGGCTCCCACTCATGTCCCCCTGCACCCCCACCCCCCAGCATCCAGGGGCACCCTCCACCAGGCCCCCACTCATGTCTCCCAGCACCCCCACCCCCCAGCAGTGCAGGGCACCCTCCACCAGGCCCCCATTCATGTCTCCCAGCACCCCCACCCCCCAGCAGTGCAGGGCACCCTCCACCAGGCCCCCACTCATGTCCCCCTGCACCCCCACTCCCCAGCATCCAGGGTTACCCTCCACCAGGCCCCCACTCATGTCTCCCAGCACCCCACTCCCCAGCAGTGCAGGGCACCCTCCACCAGGCCCCCACTCATGTCCCCCTGCACCCCCACCCCCCAGCATCCAGAGGCACCCTCCACCAGGCCCCCACTCATGTCTCCCAGCACCCCCACCCCCCAGCACTGTGGGGCACCCTCCACCAGGCCCCCACTCATGTCTCCCAGCACCTCCACCACCCAGCACTGTGGGGCACCTGCCAGCAGGCCCCCACTCATGTCCAACTCATGTCCCCCAGCACCCCCACCCCCCAGCACTGTGGGGCACCCTCCACCAGGCCCCCACTCATGTCTCCCAGCACCCCCACCCCCCAGAACTGTGGGGCACCCTCCACCAGGCCCCCACTCCTGTCTCCCAGCACCCTGTAACGCTCACCTGATTCCCGTAGAGGCGCCGGTCTTGACTGGGCGTATACCGTATCTGCAAAGGTGATGTGTAACACACGGCTGGCTCTTTGGGCTGGACCTCTGTGCACTGTATGTCTGACTTGAAGGGTAAGATGTCTGCAGATAGAAAATATGGGATTAAGGAACTGGGTTATTGAATTTCTCTCTCTTCTTCCCTTTCTCTTCTCCTGTAGAACCCCAAAGGTTAACGCTCTCACCTTAGGTAAGTGAACGCCGTACTCTCCATCTGCCTCGGGGCAGGGTGCTGTAACCAGTTTCTTCACTGGATAAGGGGAGCAGGCCTCTTGACTTCAGAGGACTGCTGTCCGTCGTTTACTGCACGAACGGTAAGTTTCGAGTAATTCTAATGTCTTTAAAGTCTTTAGTAATGATGTTTCTTGTTTTGCAGGGTTCCGGCGATGGCGGATGACGGGCTGAAGTGAGTTGAAGATGGAGCCCGTGTGATGAATAGAAGCGCCTGGAATCACGTAAGTAAGCGCTTGTTGCCTGCTTCACGATGCGCTCTAACTGTCTTTTTATTTTGCAGGTACAAGTTCGGAGCGGCTGCAGGGTGCCGGAATACCCACTGGGTTAGATGTGGAAAGGAGTAATGGCACGTGAGTATTAAAGTTCCCCAATGTCTTTAAACGCACCTTGTTTTGTCTTTCAGATGCGGGATGCAGCGCCGAAGGCCTCCGGAGCGTGCGAAGAGTTGGTAAGCTTTTGTCTTTCAGATGCCGGAATGCAGTGTGAAGACCTCCGGAGCGCACGAAGAGTAGGTAAGCCTTTGTCTTTCAGATGCCGGAATGCAGCGCGAGGCGTTGGTGACAGCCGATGGACCAGGTAAGTGAAGAGCTGTCACTGAAGACCGTAATGCTAACCTGTTCTTTCTTGTCTTTATAGGTGTTGCTGAAGACTGGATTCAGGATGGTAAGCCTTTTTCCTTAGGCCCAGGATCAGATGCAGAAGACACGATGAGCGTTCTGCTGCAGAGGATGCAGAATAACGCAAAGCAAGATTCATCCATCGGGTGTGGTTTAAATAGCCTCCTGTAGTGCTTAGGTGTCTCCTTCCACAGCCACGCCTAGGTAAGAAAAGAGTTCCTGCTTTCCAGAAGAGTTCCAGTGTTCTGAATCTAGGGAGTGGCTCCTGCCCCACCCAACAGGAAAAGTAGTTCCAAACAGAAGAGGATCAGAGGTTCAACTGGCAGGCAAGTAAGCAGCATGGTCTGCTGCAGGTAAGTCCACCCAAGCATTATGAGCCCGGCGCTTCCAGCGCTGGGACTGGGCATATTTATGAGCCTGGTGCCACTGGCGCCAGGACTGGGTCCAAAAGGTCCCAATTGAGACTGGTTGGCACTCGGAACCTGGGTTATGGATCTGCTTCCAAGGGAGTTGGGAAAACCCTGACCTTTTGGAAGCAGAGATCATGACACACCCCCACCCCCCAGCATCCAGGGGCACCCTCCACCAGGCCTCCACTAATGTCCCCCTGCACCCCCACCCCCCTGCACTGTGGTGCACCCTCCACCAGGCCCCCACACATGTCCCCCAGCCAACATGTCATCACAATCTAGATCCCTGCCCCTTATGGTCAGCCTCCAAATGCCAAACACCCACCCGAGTATTGCATCCACCCACTTAGAAATGGCAATAACATGATAGAACCCCAATTGCAAGTTTGGAAATGAACACATGTCCCTCACATACACCCAATGGGTGTCAGTGAATGTCAAAACCCATATCATGATATGCATGAAACCAATGAGATGATACTACACATTGAAGTTTGAAGAAAAAATATGTATTAAAAGCAACATAAATTGAATCAAAAATAAACAAACAAAAATGGGAATAAAAAAAAAACAGCATGTCCGTGAAATAATGCAAAACCACAAATCATAATCCAAAGGAAAGGTGTCCAAAGTCACAGTCCACAAAAGTAAATCCAATGGAAAATTAAAATCGAAAACCATTGCTCCATGGGTAAATCATAAAAAAAAATTAAAATCCAACAGTCAACTATATACATATAAACAATCCAGGGTCCATGATCCCAACAGAAGAAATGAAACCTATCTAATAACACTACCTAATAAAAAAAACTATATACAAAAATGTGGCCCATTGTCCAAAAGGTCAAAAAAAAATGCAAAACCAAAGGAAACCTAACACTAACTACAGAACTATTTACAAGGGCAGCGGGCTAGTCCGATGGCTCACTTCGGGATGTTCCAGGCCAGGGCATCATCGAACTCCTGCTCAATGTCCTGGAGGCGGTCCTCCTCCATGGCCCGAGGGTCCGCAGGGCCGTCAACATGTCCACCTCCAACTCCCTGCGGATTGCCTCGAGGCACTCGGCCCGCCTCAGGGCCCTCCGTATGGAGTTCTCCGCCCTGACCATCGTGAGCTGTGCCTCTTCCGCCCGCTGCCGCTCCGCATCTATGGTGTGGCCCAACTACTGCCACACGGAAGACACTTCCCATCCTGGGTCCTCCTGCCCTCCGGCCGATACCTGCCCCTCTGATGTCGAAGGCCCCGAGCCATCATGGCTCCCACCACGTTGCTGCTGCTGCTGTGCCTCTGCCCGTGCACTGTCTCCTGCTGCCTGCACATCCTCCGCTGGCGGGGTGCAGTTGTTGATGTGGCCACCCCTGCTGGACGTCCGACTCCCGACTGTGGCAGGGATGCCTCCTCCACCAGCCTGGCCGCACCGTCAGAGGCAGCTCCACAGGGCACCCAGGTGACTAATGGGTGGGAAGATGGCACGGAGGATGACTGGCGCATAGGGGGTTCAGTTGAGGAGGGGGTCTGAGCAAGCCCCATCAAACGGAGGAATCCGGCCTGGGTGACGTGGTCAACGAGCCATTCGAGATGACGTGCAGTCTCCTCATGAAAAGACTGCAGGTCACCTCGCATGGCCCGTTGACGCAACGCCACACCAGTCAGGACAGGCTCAACCCGGACCCGGATAGCCACGTCCGCAGGCAGAGGAAGGCCAGTTGTTGTGAGCTCATCCCCTGCCTGAAAACGGGTCTGGACGTAGGCATCCCTGCTGGTGCAGGATGATGCAGTGACAGGATAAGGGACAGGATTGCACACAGGCACCTCCGCGGCGGCCTGTGTTGCCTCCTGTCCCTGGTCCTGCACTGCACCACTAGCACCAGTGGAATCCCCACCTCCAGACCCCGTCTCTGTTGCTTGCACGGCCTCCTCCTCAACCAAACCCCCCACCAACCTGGATGACTCTGTGCCATCTTCCCCCGTTGGGCCCTGTGGGGTCCCAGCTGCCCCTTCTGCTGCCGAGGAGTCCAACTCCACCTCTTGGACCTCCCCCCGGCAGCTGTGGCCTGGGACGCGGCACCGGACTCCTCACTCCCCGACGAGATTACAACCTGGGAGGGGAGCCGGGCCTTGCGTCTCCGGCTGGCGGTGCAATCCCCGCCGCTGTGCTCCACAGCACCTTCTCCGCCCTCTTCATCAGTTGACGCTGCAGACAGGGAGAAATAAAACACAGGCATCAGGGCACTGTACAATGGACACATACACACATGACAGTTGTACATGAGTGGCATTGGCAAACCTCAGACATGGCATCACAATAGCCAACACACATGTCATTTCAACTTGCACACATGAGCCATACCACAGCCATATCGCAACTGCCAGCACCATCCATACACATACAACAGCATGAGCAGGCGAAGGTGAGCCAGACATCACATGCAACACAGGGAGTGCACTACACATGCACGCACACCACACTTGCATGCATGTGTACACCTCTGCCAACTGTCGCAGTGTTCAGATGGGCATCCATGTTGCATCTGCCAATCAGGCTTCCACATCCCGCTGTCACATGCATCCATGTTGCATCACTGTTGCACCCTTGTCAAATACACACACATGCACATGTACACAGTGCTGATACATGCAGCTGAAAACAACATACATGCGTGACATCACAAACATGCCTACTTACATACACATTCATCCAAACATGTGTGCCCACACAACTGCATTTGGCATGCAAGCCTACACACACAAGCACCATCCATGTCTCACACATGACAGCCTTTGCATGTGTTAGCCTCACGGCCCTGTACACCCCCACCCATACTCGGCCCCATACAAACAGACGTGCAACCTGCACACTACTGGCACATCACCACACGCACAGTTTACAATCATGAAGCATGTACACTTACCGCTCGACTCCAGATGGGTCTGCCTCTCAAGGACATGGACGTGGAGCGCTTGGGATATGCGATCCAGGACCCTCATCTGATCTTCCGACAAGTGGCCCTGGCGCCCCTTAGCATCTGCTGCATTCAAGAGGCGCCGGGCCTTGTTGAGGGTCCTGGACCTGAAGTCCTCCCAGCGCTTCTTGACATGTTGGAAGTCGGGGACTGCCACCCCCTCCGCGTTGATGGCAGTCATGATGTCCGTCCAGATCGTCCTTCCTTGTCCGCGCGGGAACTTCCGAAGAGGGCATCATACTGCCCCAGGACTTGCTCCACCAGGACACCAACTTCGGTGGCAGTGAAGCTGGTGCCCCTCTGCCTCTCTGGCCGGGGGTTGTCAGTGGTGCCAGATGTTGCAGTGCCCGACATGACAACCCCAGAGGCAGGAGTCGGTGGGCAACTGGGTCCTGGGGCTGGGCTGTGGAGCGATGGAATCCCAGTCAGGAGTCTTCGGTTCCAGCAGGGGTGGTCACAGCAACAGCACCCCTGGCTGATGTGCAGGCAGCAAATGGCAGGGCACGTGGGCAGCAGGCAGTCAGACAGCAGCAGATGGCAGGTGGGAGCGTGCTCGGGGCTCTGGGGGGCAGTAATTCGGCCTTCTGGGCAGGAGCGTGGTCTTCCGTGTGCTTACGCGTGGCCAGCTTGATACAGAGTGATTTGGCACATGAAAATTCTGCACATCAGCGTGTAATTCGAGGAAAGGCCCTTAGCGCGTAAGCGCGTCTGCACGCATACGCAATTTCATTGGACAGAAGGCCCTTCAAGCGCAAGGGCCTCTGTGATGTGACGTGCGCAGGCGTGCATGGCCGTTTCAGCGCGTGTGAAAAACTGCACGTCCGCGTGTAATCCGAGGAAAAGGCCCATGCGCGCGGGCGTTTTCCTCAGCACGGGTTAAAGGTGAGTGGGGCCAGCAATTCGCTGTACGTGCCTTTCGTGGAGACTGACGTGTGTTGCTGCTTCCTGTTGTTTCGCACGCCATGACAACTTCACAGCTATCAAGGACGTATCTCTTCTTTTGGCAGGGGTATTGGCTACGTGTGTTTTTCTGCATCGCGCTAGTCAGACGGTGAGTCGCACACGCTATTTTTCCCACTGCGGGTGCCCCTGTGTATCGCACCCATTTTCGATGTCATAGTAGCCTGTGTGTCCCACGCGTACGCGTTATTCGTGTTACTGGGTGCCACCGCGTACTGCGGGAGGTTGATTCCACGCACGTAGGCTGCAGGGTTGCGTGCACGGTTTTACTGCAGTTTTGGGGTGCCTGAGCATTGCGTGACCCGTCACTACATCACCGGGGTCACATACAGCCTTGCAGGTGCAGGGGGGCTGTTAACATCTTGCTTTCCACCCCCTTCACCCCAATTGCCCAGGTCAATTGTGGTGTACACCTCCCATTGGCACTACTCCATCTGTGCCGGCACTACTACATCTGTGCCATGGTTGGGAGGACACCAAAGGTGAGGGGTGCCTCAGCTGGGCGTACTCCTCATGGCGGGCGTGGTCGGGGACTTGGCCGTGGTTACCAGGGAGTAGGGGGACTCCAGGGTGTCCAGGGCGGCCACAGAGGGGGAAGAGGGGTGCGCCACTTGAGCACAATGTTGTGCCATGTGTCGGTGCAGTCATGCCACCACCCCCTGTGGTTCCGGGGGATGCAGCTTCTGCATCTGGCACTGGCGCCCGTGTGACCCGGCAGTCTGTTCCATTGACTGCCACGGGCACAAGGGTAGTGGTAGCTGCAGGTGCAGCTGTGGACACAGCCACCCAGGCTCAGGGTCTGCCAGCGCAGACTGCGTTGGCACTTGAGGAGCCCTTGGTAGATTTCCAACAGGCCAGGAGGGAAACCATAGGGGCAGGCAGGGCTGCTCAGACCAAGACACGTGTCCCTGGGGCAGTTATGTCATCTGCTGCCCCGAACAGCCGGGTGTTGGCAAGTGCAGGGGCAGATGCACCCAACAACACCCTGGTTGTGAGTCTGCCAACCAGGACCATTGCGGTCAATGATCCTGCCACAGCTGATGTTGCTGCGCAGGGTCCATTAGAGGGCACCCAGCTGCCACTGAAACAAGTCAGGCCTTTGGTCGTCCCTCCACCTGCCACTCAATTGGCTCAATCCACCGAACCCACTGGCCATACTGGTCAGGGCGGCATTAGCCAGCCAGGGTCTGTGCCACAGTCCAAGAGGAAGAAGGTTGCACCTGCAGCACAGGCTGGGACCCCACACACAGCCACGACCTCCTGCACGTCGAGGAAGAAGCCTTTCTGCAAGCAGGAACTGGACTTCCTCGTGGGCTACGTGCGGGGCCACAGCCGTGACATGCTAGTGGGTGCCAATAGTCAGACTACGGCTGCCCAACGTGACACCCACTGGAAGCATGTTGCAGAACATGTCAGTTCATTCGGCCATGACGTGCGCACGGCGCAAGAGTGCAAAAAGCGTTGGAATGACATCAAAAGCAGCACTAAGGCTAAGCGTGCCTCTAATTACAACTTGACTCTGGTGACTGGCGGTGGGCCTGCACCAGAGGAGGAAGAGCTCACTCCGCATGAGGCACTCGTTGCGGAGTTCATACCACCTGAATTGGTCGAAGGAGAGGGAGAGATGCTGGACTTTGGTGCCCAGTCCAGTGAGTGTTGATGCATGTTTGTTGAGGACGTGTGTGTTTCACTTGTGGGATGTGTTGTGCATTATTGCCACTACATGTGACGTGTACATGGTTCTGATGTGTAAGTAATGCAATGCTTCCGTGATGCATGTCTGCTCTGCTGGATGGTGGACATGTGGAGCAGATGGGGACTGTCCGCATCACCACTATTGCACCCTACTGACATGCTGGTTACAAGTATGCCCCTCCGGTCCATGTTCCAGCTCACTGGCCCTTCTGCATGTGGCGTGGGGTGACCATCCTCTCAGCCCAGGCACAATGTCATTGCATGACTGACGTGCATGTCTCCTATGCCTGCATGCGGGGACTCCATGTAGGCATGCTCCCTTGCATCTCCTCCGCCAATCTGAACCCCAGTTCCACCTTTGCACTGGTCTGCTTCAATCTTGCCAATGTGTACTTTCCTGTTCATGCGTCCTGTGTAGATGCTAACTTCCAGCGTACAATCTGCCAGACATATGCCGTGTGGTACAGCCTTAGTACTTGATGCAGGGTATCTCACTTGTACTGTGCATAGGTCAGATGTCCCGCAGGGACATGAGTGCCCATTCATGCTCCATGTGCATTGCACGCATGCCCCTATGTGTCCTTGACTGGATGATCACTGTAATACAAGTCCTGGGTGACATACATTGCATGGCATCTCATCAGCCTTCCCATGTCAACTGTGGGTCAGTACTGCGTTGCACACATGTTTAGGGTCTGACAATCTGTGTGGCTCACAGGCCTCAGCCTGTTCAATGGCCAATGACTCTGTCCAACTGTTGTTGTGTCTTCTTCACACGTGGGCAGCCTCCAGAGTTTTCATCATGTGTCCTGCTTACTGTCCCATCATCATTTGCAGTGTTGACACTTGAATCACATTAAGCTGTTGATGCCAGTCAACACTACCTGTCAATACACAGGTGTATGGTCAGCCTTTTGATACCATGCTAGCCATCCCTGCTTTTGTACTAGGGTGGAGGGGTGCTTGGCTTCTAGGTATGGTACACATTGAATGCACAATGCACGTGATGCCTGAATTTGACCTTGCACTGCCTTCACATTTCCTGACACACACCATGGAGTCCTTGTACATGTAGGTAGTGAGTGGCGTACACATTTTCTGCACTGCATAGACCCACTTCCATGGAAACTGCCATCAGGTCTGATCACAGAAGCAATTCAAAGTTGACCCAGCATGCATGCCAGGTTATATGTTGTGTGTCACATGTCTGCCTGATGCGTTTGTTGTCTGTGTGTTTGTGTGTTGTGTGCTTCTGACATGTGTAGTGACCTTTTTTCTCTCTATTTTTCAGGTGATGACGCAATGGAGGCGGAGGATGGTGTTGTCATGCCAGACACAGGGTTGTTACCACTACATCAACCCGGCACAAGTGGGGGTTGTGGGGTGGTAGGCCACGAAACCCCCCAAGTGCTACAGTCCATCTTGTCTCTGGCTGCCTATGAGTCCAGCCTTGATGACGACTCTGACGTCCATGTTGAGTTGGATGAGCATCAAGTCCATGTGTCAGGGGTGAGTGATTCTGATGTGGACACTCCTCTGTCTGCGACACCTGCACTGAGGGATCAGACAGTCTTGGTTCCTCTGCCCGTGGTGGATCGGGAAATAGGGTCACCCTCCACACCAGTCACTGATGTGCCTGGGACATCACGTCGACGGGGGCATGTAGCCGTGCAGCCGCGGGCGGTGCCAACACAGCGAGGACCCCCGGTCCTTGGGTCCCGCAGGGGTCAAGCCCGGCAACGCGGTTGCCGCGCGCAACCGCAGTATACTGAGTGGGAGCAAGACATGACTGCCAATTCAGAACGGCAGGGGGCAGCAATGGAGAACATCGCTGAGAGCATGGAGCGTGTGGCCTGATCTGTGCTCCCCCCTGCTAGGCAGGTGCTTCTCCAGCAGCAGGCGGCACGGTCCACGGCCTGCTCGCTCAGGCTGGGCATGGCGGCCTCAGACAGGGCACGCCAGGCTGAAATGTCGTCTCTGCGTCAAGCAATTGCTGCTCACGCAGAAGCACACATGGATGCCCTGAGGGAGGAGTATGCTTCCCTCAAATCCACTCTGGGTGTCCTTATGATGTCCCAGAGGCAGCTGGCAGAGGAGAGGTTTGCACAGCTTGAGCGTACCATCTCGGCTGAGCTACAGGCTTGCCGGGAGGTGCAGCGGTTGTCCAGCCAGGCATTGCAGGAGGAACTCTGTGTTACACGTGCTACCTTGCAAGAGGAAGCACGTGTATCACGTGAGGTTCTGCATGCAGACCTACGTCACATCGCCACACAGAACCAGGCTCACCCGTCCGGCAGACTTGCTGCCGACGAGGGGCAAGCTGCGGCTAGGCATGGTCAGGCTACTATTCCACGTCCTCCTTTCCCGGATGAGCCAGACTCAGACGACCATCTATCTCCCACATAGCTCGGGCTGTGCAGGCGTTGAGCCCATGGAGGTTTTTTTTTTGGCTCAGCATCATCGCATGTGGGTGTTGAGCAGCATCCTGTACCTCCCCCCTCCTGGGTGCCTCCCCTCCCCCCCGGGTCGTATGTGGCCATTTTTGATTTTTCTTTTAGTTTAGTTAGTTAAGTTTCTGTTTGATAGTTAGTTTAATTAGGTAATGTAGGTTTTTCATAGTTAGTGTAATTAGTTAATATAGTTTAAAATTGCTTGTCTATTGTGCTTTCATGTGACGGTGCAGTGCTTTGTGGCTTTGGAAGGCATCCACTGTCTGTTCCAGCTGGGCCCTTCAGGCTTGTCTTGTGTATGTGTTTGCTGCTTGGGGTCCTTGACTCACATATGCCACTCCTGCTTCCCTTATCCATGGGCTCGCAAGGATGGTTCGGTGTCACAACCTTTTACACAAGGGCTTTGGACTGTCATATCTGTGGCATGTCTGGTGCTGTGTGACTTGTGTTGACACCCCTAGTGGGGATGATTGCGGTGTTATTGTCCACTGTTCAGCTTTTGCTAGATGGGGTGTTTCATGATTAAGGTGTACATTCATTGCTATGCATTGTGTAGTATGTTTCTTATCTTTACTGGACACATGCTTGTTGCAATTCATGCCGTAGATAGTGTGTTCCACACTTTGGATGTGAAAGACGGACTGATGGTGTGATTTCTGATGTAAGTCTCTGACATGGTCCAGTAATGAGATGCCTGAAGAGATACACACAGATGACTTTAAAGCATTAATCATGTGTTTCATGCCCTTTCTGCAGGGGGATGAGCCCCCAGAACACATTTGCCAGCAGACATGGCCCATTGGACATCTGAATTCTGGACACGTTTGTTGGTGCCCACATGCACATGTGTGCACAAGCAGAGGCACAGGGATTGCAGACAAACATTCTAGAACTGCTGACGTGTTCCAAGGAACTCCAGGCAAGGTGAGCAGCACAGGGGGCCACAACACAGCAAAGCTTGCACCAGGCGAGTTGCACATGCAGGCTTAGTTACAGCACTGAGGGTGAGCTTGGACGAATATTGGTGTTGAAGCACACAATGCAGCTCAGATGTGTTGGTGGACTGATTGCTGTTGATTGTAAGGTTGTCTGGAACACCTGCAGGGGCAGTGGCACATACCCTCCGGTACACCAAGGTCCATTGAGGCACTTGTATCAACCATGTAGCCTTCCGAGACATGGAAAGGGGCAGCTCACAGGGACATACAGCAAGGGACATACTCGGGTGCAGTGCATTTCATTTCCATGTACATTTTGATACATGCACTGCCTACTTTGTTTCGGTCATGGTGGAACACGACTTGTTCTGAAGTCATACCTTGCTATATGGGTCTGTCTGCTTACCCAGGGAACATTGCATGTTGTGTGAATTGTGAGACATTGGTGTTCCATTTGCCACACACCCACCGGCGGCTGACTTACTGCATTGACTGTGTATGACCCATCACAGGGGTAATGTTATATATGGGTACGAAGCATCTACACCAGATTGTCTGTTTGTAGAGTAGTTTGTTGCTATGGGGCATGTTTGGTGGTGTGTTTTTGTGTTCTGGGCACGACGGACAGATTATTAACTGTGGCTCTCTTTGCAGCATTGCAGTGCTCCTGTAACCGGACCTGAGAGTGCGCAGGCAGGAGGCCAGCACTCAAAACCAGAGCTAAGTGTCTTGTTGCTTTCCTTTCAAACTGCTCTGCATAGGCTTGCTGGGGGGTGCACTAATGCATGGATGAATGTGTAATTCAATTTGGTATGTTTTTTTTCCCCCAATCACCCGGAGTCCTATCCAATTTTAAAACCTGTACCCTCTACCCGGTGTTCCTGCTTCCCGTACCTATCCAAGCAACGTTCCCTAACCCTCTTTCCCCGCTGGGGTTACGAATGCCTGTGTAAGCCCCAAACTTGCAAGCACCAAAACCCTAGAGGGGGTGGTTGGTTCGTGCTACTCCTAAGCCTGGACTACAGAAGGCCATGACAATGATGTCCAGGTTTATTCGGATTGTGTATGTGTTCATGCAGGTAGTACATTTTCGTGCATTCCCTACTTTCATGTGTCATTCCTCCTCCCCTCTCCTGCCACTCATTCCAGTTATCCAGTGTGCCAACACCTGTCCCGACTGCATATCCCTGACCCTCCTTCCCCACCAGGGTCTCAGAGGCCTGTGTGAGTTTGACCTTGCCGGCACCCGGGACACGGTGGGGGTGGTTGTTTTGTGCCACTCCTGCGCCTGTACATGGGACCTGTGACAGTACACGTCCGTTCATGGTGCATCATTCTATGTTATGTACCACACATGGTTCACATCCTGTTGTGACATTGTTTTACTGTGCTACCTTGGTTGTTACATCATTGTGGTAGTACTTGGCCTTTGTGAGGTACTGCTACGTCAAGTCATCTACTGGAGGGTGTTCTGGTTCGTTTTTCTGGCTTGGATTTTGTGATTTTGCAAATGAGGGTGGACTCTGAGGGTGCAGGCACCTTTTTACACACAAGGTGGGAGATGGTGACGAAGGGGAAGGGTGATCCTGTGGCCAGGTGAAATTGAGGGTTAAAGGCTCCATGACCCAGGTGCAGTTGTTCAGTGGGTCATGGTCATTTGTGAGGGAGGTGGGGGGGGGTTGTTGTTGATAGTTGCCTTGCCCTGCAGTGTGATGGGAACCCTGACATTGTAATTGTGGTATCCTATGTACATGTTGTGTTCTGCTGATCAATGCCTGTTCATGTGTTGTGTTTACCTTTCAGATGTGAGGGGATAGTTGTGGTTTGACATGTTGGGGTGTACACATGGTGAATGTTCACATGTGATGTGTAGAGGACACTGATGGTCACTTGATTGCACATGCATATGTTGAGTGCATGTCCTTACTGACCCACACACTAGCACTATGATGCACTACATGTACAACCACCCTTGCATATCCATGTGTACACTCTGTTTGCCTTCTGGTGCCCGCTGTGTCCCTGCAGCACATGTTCTGTGACGAATTATGGATCCTGTACACGCCTAATTAGCTTTTTGATGTGGTCTGTCACTTAGATGTGATGCTCAGGGTGTGCATCACACACAATGGCTGTTCACTGTGCTGTGCGCTGAGCAGTGTGTTGCAGGAGTTGGACACAGCACACAGAAGCTGCAGTGTTGATTTTGCAATGCACAATGTGCATGTAGACAGGCATTCATTGTTATGTTACGTCTACAACTTTTGTAATGCATTTGGGAATGACTTATTTTGGGTGGGAGGTTGTTGGTCAGTCATTTCATCTGATTCCATGTCAGGCATCATTGTCTGATGCCACTGTACATTTTTGACATGGCAATGTGTACCTTATTGGTACTGTGTTGGTGTATGGGTATTGCTTGCCATGTCATGTTGTGGTTTGGGAGGGTTTGAGTGACATAACAGTGATGGTCATGGCCTGTTTTGCACGTTTGTGTGATTCACACCTTGCATGTCAGGGTCATTCGCTTCTCAAAGCAACTAGCTGGGGGTAGATCTCTCTCTGCGGCAGGGGCCTCCCTCTGGAACAGCCTTCCTGCCTCACTGGAACTTGAGGAGAACCATCTCCGGTTCCGGAAGCACCTCAACACCTTCCTCTTTGCTTCTGCTTTCTCTCTCCCTCTCCCTTGCAAAATTCTTCACTGGAACTGCACTGGATCTGCAACTGGGCCACTCATCACCGACCTCGGTCCCTGGCCCAGCCACTCTCCACTTGCACTGCGTTCCTGGCAACCCCTGCACTGCGGGACTGTCTCTCTATCCCTACATCCCCCCCCTTCCCAGAACTTGTCTGCACTTACCTTTGCAGTTGCCACCAGCTGGTCTATTTATTTGTTTTTTAGTCTACTTACCCTGTACTGCACTCCCCCCCTCCCCCTTGCACTTTTCCCTTCCCCCTACCCCTGCACTTGCGCAATCTAAATGACACCTGGCCTAGTAGTATCGTTGTCTGTCTTCCCTTGTTCCCCCCTCTCTGCCTCGTCGCACCTTGAAATACTTGTGTATAGGCACGTTACAAATGCCATATCATGTCATGTCATATGTGTGCCTTTTGGTCACACAGGATAGCTTATGTTTAAGTAGCTAGGGATACAGACAATGTGGCACTTCCATGGCAACTATCTCAGGGTGGTAGGGTTGTGACAGTTGACTGTCTCTTTGTCATCATCGACTGTCACCTGGTATGTGCCAGGCCTGTGTGCACTCCGCAGGGGTGGAAGTTTAGGTGAAAAATGTGGCCACAAGCTGGGTCCGGGCTTCCTCGCCACGTGCCCTGTCCCCTCCCATTGGCAGCGCCTGTACCTGTGGTTGGGGATATGGGGGCATCACCATGTCCACCGGTACGCCCTGCCGTGTTGCAGCATTGTGCAGGACACATGCTGCCACAATGATCCTGCACACTACTGGGGGTGCATAGAGTAGCTGCCCGCCAGAGCGGTCAAGGGAGCGGAAACGTGACTTGAGCACTCCAAATGTGCGCTCCACTATGGCCCTGGTTGCAATATGTGCGGCGTTGTATCTTACCTGGGGTGGTGTGGTGGGGTTCTGGATTGGCGTCATCATGTGGTTGCTCAGAGGGTAGGCACTGTCCCCTGGGGAGGTGTAAATGGTTGTGATTATTGGGGTTTGTGTATTTGTGTGTGTGTGTGTGACATGCATGCATGTGCAAGGGCATTTGTACTCACCTAGGAGCTATGTGTCGCCATGCTGCCCAGCTTCCAGGGCCCGGCTCAGGGCGGACATTCTGTATATGAAACTGTCATGGGTGGAGCCAGGGTAGTTTGCATAGACAGAGGTGATGATTCCCTTTGCATCGTATACCACCTGTACATTGATGGAATGCCAGTGCTTGCGGTTTCGGTAGATGTGCTCAGTGGCCCTAGGTGGACGTAGGGCCACATGGGTGCAATCTATGGCACCGAGCACTTTGGGGAAGTGTGCCACCCTGAAAAAATCCAGGACAACGACCTGCCTTTCTGCGGGTGTTCTGGGCATGTATATGTGCCTGCGGACTAAGGGGCGCGCTGTCATGATTGCCAGTACCTGGTGTAGGCAGCGTGACTGCGTGGCCTGTGAGACCCCCCCCACTATGGCAGTAGTCCGCTGGAATGACCCAGTGGCCAAGAAATGCAGGACATTGAGCACCTTCTCCAAGGGGCTCAATGCTTGGGAGAAAAGGGTTGGAGATGTAAGGTCATCTTCCCACTCCCTGACCAGGTCTAGGATGATATGGGGTGGAAACCTATACCTGCCGTAGACCTGGTCGTCAGGCATCCCTAAAAAGCTTGTCCGTGGTGCGAAAATGCGTGCCCTGGCTATTCTCCTCCTCCTGTGGTGTCCCACGATCAGTGCTGCGACAAATGGGGCATTCATTGTAGCTGTATATACGTGTTTGTTGTTTGCGCGCACTTTTATACTGTGCGCGGGGACGCTTCCGCCTGCCTTCATGTGGCGGACGCGTTGACACCTGTGTGCGTCTTTTGCCGTGCGCGGGTTTCCCGTATTCGAATCCATGAATACGGGATGTTCGCGTGCGTGTGGGCGTTCCGTGTAGTTCCCTGCAGTACTTCCCCAGTTACGCCTTCTTTTTCACGCGTTATTCCCCATTCCGCGTGTTATGCCCACTGTTCCGCCCACTTTGGTTGTGTGCGCCGCGCTATGCACGCTTTTGCTGTGCGTTTAGCGCACGCTGTGTGTGCCCGCGTGCGCCATGGCAGGATTTGGCGCACGGACAGCGGGAAACACGCACAGCGTCTTCCTTGAATCACACGTGTGCGCTGGGTTTCTCACGCTTGCGCCACCTTGCGCCTGCTTGCGCTGGGATTTTCGGCGCACGTTTGCTCCATGAATCAACCCCATAGTTGCAATTGCCAAACACCCATCCAATGACGTTTTATTGTCAAAATGTTTTTTTTGGGGACACAAACGAGTCATAATGTTTGTCTGGACCCGAGTTTCAGCCACAACAAATTTCTGGGTCCAGCCCTAATAGCTCCCTTTGTTCTCTGCTGCAAATGCGTGACACCTTTCGAAGAGGACGAGCTACACCCCTGCGAGTAAGGAGGAGACCAGTGATTCAAAGGAAACCTTGCCAGCAAGCTTCAAGTCTCTTTGATGTAAGGCAGATAGGAAAAGGGCATGTTTAGGGTAGTACAGGAGAGATGTTACAAGCAAGAGAGGTTACACTGTCTTGGAAGTTCCTAGCCCAACACACCTCTTGTGCACCCTCCCCAAATCTTGCAGACAAAGCACTCTGGGAACTGACAGAAGGCACAACTCTTGTTACAATAGCTAAGACTGGTTCCTTACTGAAGGCTTTAAATTGACCAATTCACTGTTCCAAAAAGACTATGAAAGGGTGTGAGACGTCCCGCCTCTTTAGTTTAATTATCTTTGGACTCAAGAAGAAGAAAGATTTTGCTGGAACTTTATTGGTGTACAGTCTGCCGAAAGTCCTCAGCTACTCTGGTGAAGAAAATACTTTCCCAGGAGAGAGTCAGACTCTCCCATCAGCCACTTCAGATGACCATGTTGAAGTGATCTGCTGTTGGAAAAGGCATGTTTCTTGGATACAGGTACCCGAGTCTCTTCCTGTTGAAGTGGGAAACCTTACAAACCGCCCAACCTTCCTGCTTGGGAAGGCAGAGGAAGGGCTCACCTTTCCTCTGAGACTCTGGGCAGAACCTCACATTACACACATTATCTGTTATTAACCTAAAATAAGCTACCACTGATTTCCAACTTCATCTGCTCTACCTGGCCCTGGGAATTGTGAAATGGAGGCCATTCATTTATGATCCTATTACATCTTTCCCGCTGAAGCTTTCTAACGACCCCTAAATGCAGATCAGGGCACTAGTGTGGGAGGGAAGGGCCTCAGAGGCCAACTGGTTGTAATTCCTTGCCTCCTGTTCTCGAAGTGTTCATTTCCTGGCACCCCCTATGCACACAGCCCCTGGACATGATCCATGTGTCTGCTGCATGGTACCTCCAGCTATTTACAAGTTGTGTGCATGGTTTACCAAGCAAGGTAGGAGACAATAATTTTCAGGATTTTCAATCGTCGTTTATGTGTCTTGTCTTTAGCAAACAGTGGTTGAAGGACACATCACCCAGGTCGGTAATGCCACCATGTTTGCTCCTGCTCTTAAGGTACCAAGAGAGAATCTTTCATGGAGTCTGGTAGTTTGGGTCATTAGTGAACTTCCTTTAATTACTTAATAGATTGATGTTTTGCCTTAAAGCGTTAGAGACTGTTCGATCAGGGAGGAGCAATGGCGACCATCATCAATGTGCAGAATGCAGTTCTCAGATTCAGCGGTGGGGCTGTATTGATGTAGTGACAGGTCAAGTACCCCATATAGGTCCACATTTTTGCAGACTTAAATGCTGAGTAAACTACTCTCGTGGATGTGGACGACGATACTGAGACAGAACAATAAAAATCCCATTTTAGTGACGTATGAACATGAGTTCTAGACAGAACACCCATATCTGGTATTGGGCTACTTGCTGTAATGTGTGAGCTATAAATGGAATAATCCCCTAGATTCATAACAAGGTATGCCTTTAGGTCAGAGGTCCAGAGCAGTTTAATGATTACAGCATTATTAGTATTTACGCTTGTTCCAGGGTCATTTACATGACAGTTTCTCCTCAGGCAGAGAGGGATCAATGCCCTTATATCTTTACTCTTCAAAATTGGCTTTACATTCTGGTCTTCCCCATCAACAGAGTCTCACTTGTTTTATGGTTGGCAGGAAGCTGACCACTCATCTCCAAACCCTAAAACTGAGCTCTTCACATCTCCCTCTTTTTTGTATTTTTATTGTTATTTTTATTGAGCGACAGCGATGCCATTTTGATCCGACATTAAGTACATAGAAAGTGCTACAGATTACAGAGGCAGCCCCTGGGTAGGGTTCCTCCATAATAGGTGGATGAATGTCTGGATGAGAGGGCTCTGGTTTTTGAGTTTGTATAATAGGGTGACATAGACAGTCGACAGGGGCAATCAACAGATCTAGATTACTTATATCAAAGGGGTCTGGGGCCATTTAAGGTTATTAATATGCAATACTTACATTCATGGTCGACGTGTGGACTATTCACAGTAGGGATAGAGGAAGGAACGAACATGGCAGTGCTTTGACATAGGAGTTAGCAAGTGCAGTCTGGTACTCTGCAAATTCTATTTAAACTGAGTGAGTGGGTGGGGGGAGTTAGACTGAGAACTCAGCTTGGTACAGGTACTGGCCATGGAGTCGAGTTTGAATTTCATTTGGGTGATTGATGACTGAGGACTGTGTGCAAATGAGGGGTGAACAGAGAAACTGAAGTGAATAAGTGAATGACTGGAGGGGGAGACTGATGGATGTGTTGACAGAAGGGACTAGAAAGATTAGATCGAGTCAGTTGCCAATGGTGTGTGCTGGAAAGTTATGTAGCATTAGCAGGGAGTGGTTGCAAAGAATGGAGTTCTGCTGCAGCTACTAAGCTTTGGAGGTGTCGGATAGGTTAGGGTTGGCTAAAACCAAGGGGACATTGGTTGGGATAGTTTCGAGTGGTAGTTCTAGTTTTGAAAATTATGTCAATTGTGTCATTATGTAGGCCAGGGGAAAGTCACCAGCTTTGAAGGACACCACTATTGTTCCACTGGCATTCGGACATAGGTCCAAAATATGTTAATCCCATCAATCCCATGTGAAACGTTGGGAAATGTTAACAGAGATATCAAAATGCCTCACTGTGGTGAGGTTTGTGAACTTAAAGGAAATATCTCGATGTGCCACTGGCACTGACATCTCATAATGACCCTGATGCTGATAGGATTCTGTTGGAGCTCTTTAAATTTGATTTAATGATTTGACAACCATGTGTCTCATGGTTGTGAATTAAGTATCAGCAACCGGAATCTTCCTTGCAAATTGGTCCACAACTGGCAGCAGATAGGAGTGTAACCATAATTTATTGGCCTATGTCCATTCTTGAAACATCAAGCACACCCTTTGGGAAATTACATTTGAGGAGAATCCAGTCCTGGTTGGAGGAGAAAAACAGAATTTCCCCAGCTCAGCCAAGTTTCTGGATTAGGATAGTGACTATTTAGCAATGATTTTTGGCTCTGTGTTTTTTCATCACCAATGTCACACTAACGATTTTATTTGTTTGTTTTGTTTGCCATGTTCTTTTTATGACTTTCAACTCAGATGTCTGAGCTCCTAAAACAACTTTTCATTGATAACTCAGCCTAGGTACGTTTAGGAGGTAGTGGACTTTGACAGCAGCCATGGCAACTGAAACTAAAGTAAGATAGAGTAGAGTTTTGATCCATGTTCTTTTCAACTTGTTTTAAATGATGTTGAGGACTATCTAGGTGTTCCCAAGGTAGGTCTGAGTGGTACCCGCTTATTGTAGTTTGCGGACCCTATTTTGGCTCTCTCAGTCAACACTGGGATCACACTACAACGGCTTTGCATGCATTCTCAAAACATTGATCTTAGAAAGGTGTGTTTTTAAATATTTGGAAGATGAAGGGTATGTCCTAGGGGAAGACTAAAAAGGAAATATAGTTCCAACAGTAGTGGGATTCCTTTTCTAACTGTAGAGGTGTTTGACTACTTGTGCATTAATTGTTGCCCAAGGGGCCATTTGGCAGCCTTCCTGGACAAGATCCAGAGATCAATGTTAATGTTGGGATGGGTATGATCATATTCAACAGATTATTTGGAGGGACAATCCTAATCCCTGGGCTAAAGGCTTATCAAGCAAAATTGTTTGCTTCAGCTACATGTGCTGTTGAAATTGGAGGTTTCTCAAACTGCAAGATCTTATCTGTGTTTGAGTATTACTTCGTCAGGACCCTGCTCACATTGGGTGGAGGGTTCGCCCATTCGCTGCATGAACGTGGAGCTTAGATTGAACAACATATGGGATGTTGTGGACTTCAAACCTGTGGCATTCTGGGTGCACTTCTGTATGACTCCTGAAACTAATATCTATCAACTACATCTGCAGCAAGTTCCATCTTTGGACCAACTCTCAAAAACGTATCTGGATTCACCAGGTCAAAGCAATCTTGCATAAAATAGATTAGGCATCAATGTGTAATCATGCTGTTTCAATTAATAATAGTCAGATAATATCCAGATATAGAAAAGGAGCTGGACACCGTAAATCTGCAGTTTACAGCTAAACCTGGGATAAAGGAATGTCTTAATGTATCATAATACCTTAGGAATGTTTATGTTACATGTTAGCTTGAAGTCCTACCTCTGGGCACTGTGACTTGAAGGTGGTCTAGACCGCACTTTGTAACCACTTCTTGTAACTATAATGGAACAGCCTTTCTCACATTTTTCTCTTTTGCCCAGAATATCATATTTTCAGATGTGAGTGGTGGAAGCCATTGCTGAAGGAATTCCATGTTACTGCTCTTGCCCTGATAGCTTTCACAGCTAGCAGAGCACCGTTTTCAGTGTGGCAAATTATTTATGGTGTGCATAATTGCAAGGGAACACATTGGGGTAGAAATGTTATCTTACTATTGTTAGTGTTTTCTCCTCCTTTAGTTTGCCATTTAGTGTAGCAGTTTTGTATTTTTGTACCATCTGAAATGTATTTATGAAATGTATTAATGTTATGTTGTATTACGTCTACCTTGAACACTTTGTTTTTTATCTACCTAATGACAATATTAAATTATGAGTGGTTTTATGTCAGGATGTATTTTTATTTTGCAAAACCATGTAAGATGTTATGAAACGTTGCAGCACTTTATGTATGCAGAAACTAAGTCGGGCATTACACATCAGCTGGGTATTTTGCTCTTCTACCTCTAGTCGGACAATGTTTGGGGAAATGTCTTTCCTATAAGGGTTTTCAAATGTTGGCTGGGAAGCCAAAAACATGTGCATAAACACATGCGCTGATGTGCATTGCGTTGGCATGAACGCATGGACGGCAGCTAGAAGTGCCTGGGAAAAATGTGAGCTTTCTTTCTTCCCTTTCAAGACACGTTTCAAAACCTTGGTCTTGAGATCTCGTTAAATGTAATCTACATACAATTAAAACTCTAACATTTCGCCACTCAAGTCTTCTTAAATTAGCTGCATTACCTTAAAGTAGTTGTGTGAACATAGTATTTTCCACGAGGCAACCGCAAACACAGAGACATATAATGTGATACTGTCAAATTATAATAAAATGCTGCCTGGCTGTTGTTTATTGATCTGCATCGTTGCAAATACGTACCAATCTGCATAATTAAAGTTGTGATTTCCATTTCTTTCTGTATTTGGGATTGTATACCATATGTCATTGTTAATGGGTAAGCTGAAGCTCTAGCAGAAAAAAGTGTTCTATCTTGTCATCATGCTTTCTAGCTCACTGAAAAATATTTAATTTGCCAGCAACCCTTCCAAAAGATCACAGGAAATAATCTTCTGAATGTCATTGCCTGGCTCAGAAGGACCCATAAACAATGATTGTATAAGGAGATGTCAAAAATACGTTTTATGGCAGTCCTTTAACTCTGAGGGCATGATTTACAAAGCAAGTTTGTAAGACCGCATTATGCCTGCACCAGTAGTATGAGTTTATGACAACCTAGGTAAAGTAATGAGTTGACATTTCCTCCAAACACGGAGTCCCCTCTTTTGAAATGTCCCATTAAATACAATGTGCCAGGATTTGGGGTGTGCTTCATAAAAAAGGAGTTAAATTGCAAATAGTCTAGTAAAATGACAAATACAGGTAGGTTTGATTTCCTTGACACAGTTTCTACCAACAGGATTGGATAAGGGCAAATGAAGCACTGGGAGTGGATGCACATGATGAAATCCCTCTTTATAGATAAAACAAGCATATACGGTAGAGGGGCTATATTGGAGCAAGGACTGCAAAAAGTGAGGATATAAAAATAGCCTGAATGTCACAAATTGAATTCAAGGCATCTTACTGAGAACTCAAAGATGTGGGTCAGAGAACAGCTATGGAGCAGAAAGGTCTGTAAAAGCTTGTCAGGCAAAGCACTGTGGGGTATAATCAAAGGCCCCAAGCCAACAGAACTAAAAGGCCCACTTGAAATATCACCTGCCAACCTTCATAAAAGAAATAATAGAGCCTTCACAATGACAAATTGGCTGATTAAGGCAGACTGGGGGATTTAGGTAAGTAGCACAAGGCAGGGCCAGGTGAAGAAGGCCTAACTGCCATTGCAAAAGGAAAACCAGAAATGTAATTCACAGTGGCAGAAGAAAGTCAAAGGTTTCTTTCACATGAAAAACATGATTTTCAAACATGTGTGTTTACAGTTTAAAGCAGGATATGTTAAAATGTTCCCCTGCCAACATAAGGATGTCAGGGAAGAGACTTGATGTGTGTTGACAAACGGTAATGACTGTTAACATTGAGGACTTTTTCTCAGCAACCATAAGTCGTACTTTCTTGATTGACATGTCATTTTTTTAGATAGTTTCCAGGCAATTTTGGCGATATGAAATTCATCCACCTGCGACTCAGAAAACTATAATGGCCATCTAAAATGGGTTTCTGGCTGATCTGAAAATGTTCTTGAGAGTTGGCAAATGGATGGAGGGTAAAATTAGGAATAGGGATAATAAATTGCATGTGCTTAATGATTATGCTTTTTGTAAAAATGGCTGAAAATTGACACACGGCCGTGCAACATAGTGCAGACCTGGCTGTCACTTTATTTAATTCGCCATGATTAGCTGAAGCAGAATATATATAAATTATGGCAGTTACTTGTAAAATTATAAAGTGTTGCCACATAACTAGTTTTTGGCAATAATTTGATATGAGGACACATGTGGTTTGTAAATGTAAGCTGCCATATGTCTGATCCATACTCCTAAGCCAATCCTTAGAGAGGGGATGGATATTGGAGGAGAGAGAAGGGTAACTGTCCAATACTATTTGCAAAAGCTCTTGTAGGGTACTCCCCAAGATTGTAAACTTGATGGTGTCATTGCTAGTATATTAAGGGGATGCACTATGTGCAGGGTACAGAGCTCCTGAGATTATCATCGAGAGAGCTGTTAAGAATTACCATCAGACAGAGCTGCTTAAATGTACCATCTACCAGCTGCAAGGAAACACCAAATGTTACTGCATCTGGGTGTAGCTGTCCATGACTGGGAAGGCCTAAAAATCTGACTGGGGCCTATGGTGGCATGCTGGAGGCCATCCTTGAGAGTGAAGTGACCAGGCCCCTGCCTTGTCCTTTCAGAGTGTCCTGACATGCAGCTGGCTTCCCTGACTTTAAACAGAGGTTTTCAATGTAGGTAGACTTTAACCCTTAGCACCAAAAGGTGGGGGAATCTGCTTGTGGTAAATTCTTTCCCTTTATTGTGGGTGGGGGGTGGGCAGAACAGTTCAGATCCTTGGCCTATTTAACTAAAACTTTTAATTTAAATAATTCCCCTTGGCAGAAACCCATGGGGGATTTTTTTTTTAAATGTGAAATTAGCAAAGCTCATTCCCAGTGTGCCCTGAAAACTATAGATTGTTATTCAATTGGGTAATCCTATGGGTGCAACATCCCAAACACAGGCCTTTAAGTGGAGGTGGAAGGAAAATTCTAAATTCTCAGATCATCCACATTTTTACCATCAAGCTTCCTCAGCAGAGGCCTTTAAGTGGAGGTGGTTCTGAGATTCAAAATTCCCAAATCAGTCAATTTTTCTGTCCAGCTTCCCCAAAACAGACTAAAATAGCGAGGGGGGTCTGAAAAACAAACTTCTAAATCACCATATGTTTTATTTATTTTTTAACACTTTTTTTATTAGTGGTCCAGAAGATACAAGACACAGTTACAACTTCATCGTGCAGAAAGAAATAAACATGACAAGGTAGAAAATCAGTACATATATCATACATCTCCTCGAGGTGGTAAGTTTACATAGCTTCATCATCATCGGAAATCATATCACAAAAACATTCGGAAGGGTCCCCATATATCTTTAGGTCTGCTTGACGATGGGCGGGTGAGGACAAACTGTTCTTCAGCCTCATTTACATATGTCAATTCCCAAAGGAACTGCTTCACAGTGGGTGGCGCAGCATTCTTCCATTGTTGTAGAATACATTTTTTGGCCACTGCGCACGTAACATAAAACAGCATTCTGATCTTTTCAGAGCACTTGCCTATATCCCCGAATAAATATTTCTGTGGGGTTAATGTCGGGGGGATTTGTGTAATTTCTTCAAGTATATCTGCCACCTCCCTCCAGAACCCAGCCACCACCGGACAACTCCAGTACATGTGGAACGAACCAGCATGATCCACCTTGCATTTGGGACATTTACCTGTACTATCTGGAATAAACTTGGCTATTTTAGCCGGGGTGTAGTGTAATCTGTTAATAATTTTAAACTGGATTAAACATAATCCAGCATTCAGGGAAACTCTCTTGGTAAGGGAATAGTACCTGTCCCAGGTCTTATTGTCTATAGGGAATTGAAGATCATTTTCCCATTTGTCTGTGACCAGATTAGTTGTGGGTGAGTGTGCTTATATTACAGCGTATAGACTGGATATCCTCAAATGGTCTCCGCCCGTTATCATCTGCATGCAAGGGTGCGTAGGGGGTTCATCGGGGAAAGACGCCCAGCACCTCTGGAAGGCCAATCTCATACGATAGTTCACCATGTGTTTTTTTACTGCTAGCCTTTTAAGCTCGCAGCGAAACCAAATGTATACAGCATCGCATATGTAAAGTATGTTATTCAGGGACCAGTGTTGATGATAATTTATTTTGAAATTTTTATAAAGTCAAATATTGTGATTTAAGATTCCCAATCCAAATTGTGTGAGTTATTTATGTAGAGAGAACTTTATTTTGTTGTGCCACAGATACAGTGTTGTTTGACATTTTAGTGTGATTTTCTATTACCTATCATCCAAATAAATACAAATATATTTCCTGTACACCGGCACCGTTCTTGGGGAACAATCCTAGTTGTTTTAGATGGATTGGAGATCGGGCTAAAGAAAAGAAATGACATGAACCATTTATTGTGTGACACTTTTCTTGAGGAGGGAAGGAACTTCCCGTGTTGAGGGGGGGGGCTCTCAATAAAACATTACACATTGGAGGTGTGTGGCCAGGATTTGGCTGGCTATTTTTGATTCATGACAAGTGCATTGTTACAAACCATTCATTTTAATGTAAGTTCATTGAGGTGGAGAGAAAGTCATGTTTGCCTTGGTAAAGTGCAGCAAGGAATTGAACCCAGTTCCAGTGAGGTGAATAGGCGATAAATTAAGATTGAGGAAGAATTCATTTGGATTTGGCATTGTGAATGGAAATTAAGCGGGAACAGCTTGATTTTTGCCCCTGTGCAAAGGAAATTCTACAAAAATAGCAAAGAGGCTATTTTTTAAAATGAACATAATTGAATTAGATGATGCCAGGAGACACTTCCTTACTAAGCTAGTCATGGTTGGTGGACAGAGGAGGATGAAGGGATCTGGCAAGCTAAAATGATGCAACATGTCACATCAAAAGGAATTGACATTTAGTGTCAGGGTGGGTTATGGCACAAAGCATTGGAGGCATTTTACATTACCCAAACTGGTCAAAATGAACCGAGTCAAATGGCACAGGTCACAGCTCATTCATACTTCCACTTTCTGTTAGTGGAAGAGCGAGTACAGAAGAGTGAGGCCTGTGCAGGGAGTCTGGATGAGAATCTGAATGAGGCACAGAAAGAACTTAAACAGTTAGAAGATCAAGCACAGCAGTGCCATATTTCTGCGTTAAAACAAGAAGGCCTCATGGAACAACTAAACATGAGTTAAAAACCTATCAGCAAGAGATTTCAGAGCGTGAAACACAGTTTTCTGCACTGCACGATGCACATAAAGAGTGTGTGGAAAGTTTAAGCACACTGAAACTTAAGTTAAATCATCAGAATATTTATAATAGAGGGTTGTTAGATGGCATTGTGGCCCTCAAACAACAAACTAGGGAAATGGAAAGGGAAAATAGTAATTTCAACATTAAAGAGATGGACTCAAAAAAGGAGTTTGATGAAATGCGGCAGAATGTAAATATTCAGAAACAAAGGAATGTACAACTAGTCAAAGACAAAGATGAATTCAGGCTGAAAGTCGATGCAGAGAAGGAACAGTCAGGTCCTCAGGAACTGATCAGAATTAGAGAAGAAAGGAAGGAGCTAGTTGAGTGTGTGAGACAAATAGATGTGGAACTATTAGAGGCAGCAAATTGTAAGGATGGGAAAGAGAAAGAGATTATTCTCCTGAATGAAAATTGTCTTGAATATGCACGCAACTTACAAGGTTCACATAGGGAGAAATAATCACTTCAGCATGAGGTGCAGCAAACAAAAGATCGGTTGGTAGTTCATAGCAGGGTGCTTGACACTTATTAGGCCTCACTGTCAGAATTAAAAAGCTAGCTCTTTGATTACCAACAGGAAATAAGGCAAGAGAGACACAGGTGTGCGAGCCTTACCAAGGAAATTGAAAATTATAAACAGGCTCTGAGGCACCCTGACCAATCAGGATATGGGACAAGGCCTGCTGATCAAGGTGAGGCGCCCCTCCTAGCAGTGGCCTCATGCAAGTCATTTACAACCACCCATGTACAAATGGGATCCGACCTCATGCGTGCCACCTATCAAGAACAGGGTGACATGAGGCAGTTAGACTTATCCAGGTGTAGCCCAACTGATCCAGAAAGCCAGTCCCTGTCTGATATTGATGAGTATTCATCTATACCACACATAAGGGAAGGTGGCCGGACCAGTGTGTCCTGGGAGGCCAAAAGCAATCTTGTGAGTAATTCTGACCCGGTAAACCCCCATGATGACAAGATCAGGGAGTTAGACTTGCAGAAGATGAGGATGCAAAGAGACTACCTAGCTCGCCTCACTGGAGAAAAGCATTCAAAGCTTCTGCCCAGGAAGGGCATTCTAAAGCATCTGTACATTCAAGGGGAGGGGGGAATTCCCCAGACTCCCTGGAAGGACGGATGAGGAAACTGGGTTCTATCCTGGGCCTAATAGAAACTACAGGGAGAGTGACCCTGAGAGTTCACTTTTGCCCAAGTGAGAGGAGTCCAGACCCTCTGGTTCTGGGAGATATTCCCAGTCTAATAGGGATAGGGAGCACGTAGAAGACAGGGAAGGGAGGACCAGTAGCAGTTCTGAGTCAGAAGGTGAATGGACTCTGGTGCAGCAGAAGAAAAAGACAGGAAAACAGAGCAAGGGTTTTGTGAAAGACTCAATGAGACAAATCAAGGCCATAAAGAGCTTCCTGACCCCATACCACAAGAATACCAAGTATTCGGCATGGGAGCACCTGGAACTTTATGAGCAGATGATGGCATCATTAGATACACACATGCACAAATGCACATGTAGCCATACATACATTTGCATCCATTATTTTTCTTCACTTGCCTGCTTGCTGCTCCCACTCCCAACAATGGAAATACCTTCATGAACTCTGCAACCCTCAATGATTACATGATTTTGGGTTGGCATATCATGGCCTCAATTTGGAGAAAATGCATGTACAGACCTGTTGGTGGCAGCAGCATGCTTCATTCTACAGCATCCAAGGCGGCATGCATCATAGAAGGGTAAACGACTGCCTTCTGACGGCCTCCTGCAAGGAGCTAATCACAACTCTTTTGGGGAACGGGTGGGATAGTCCATTATGGGCATGATGTGCCATTGTGATGATGGTGGCCATTGAGGATACGCCAAATAGTGACCCTGTGAAAGAGGGAGAGGCTCTGATCAGAGTGTAGTGCAGCTGCTCTTCCTCTATGTCGACTTTCTCATACATTTCCTAAAAGGTGAGCAGGACCCCAAGGAACAACACAGGGGAAAGAAAAGTAGTGAATGTAATAAAACAGGTAGAGGGTGACACTGGGGGTTATTCATGGGAGTGCTTGAGGCTAGGACATGTGGGTGAGAGAATCCATTATGGAGAAGAAACACAAGAGAGGAGTAGATGAGAAGCCTATCTTTTCCAGGGACCTAATACACTGGGCTGAACCTATTGAAGCTGTGGAATAGACTAAAAAAACACATTAGGACCAAATGGGGTTCTAAATTCCAGCAGCAGGAGCCCCATATGGTCCTCTAGGATGGGTGATGGGAAGGTCTTTCTCCCTCCTTGAAGACTTTATCTTCACTTCTGTGGCCAAGTACTTTGAGTACACAGCAGCCCAATATCGTTCCAGGTGAGAACTGTGAAAACCTCTTATTCTGATGTCCAAAAAGGATTCACCAAAGGGGAGGGAGGTTTAACCCCCTCATATAGTCAATTTGCCATAGTGGATTGGATAGTCCATTATAAGCCTTCAATAAGGGCCCAATCCTGGCTGCTGTAACAAGAGTCTTTTCCTGGTAATGCCAGTTTGCGAGTGTGTTGGATGAAGTGAGGAGGAGGCATACTAAAGGTGATTAGCCTAAAATCCCAAGATGGTGGAACCCCTCTCTTGGCTGCTACTACTCTCCTAGGCTACTCTAACTCTTCGATCCTCCCTGTCTGCCCTCATCAATGGCACTGCAGCAATCACCCCCCTGGTGTGAACTCTCCATTGAACTACTGCTTCCCAGGTGACTCCAGGGGTATTTCCTGCACGCCTGAGAATGTGACAAGTTTTCCCAGAGAAAACAAATTGGAGTTTCGGGGGTTGCATCCAAATGGTTTAAATTAAGTGAACCGCAGCTCCATATGAGTGATACACAAATGGCCCCGACAGCAAAATGAGTCACTAGAAACCATGTTAACAATGAAATGGCATAGACTGCCATAGCAAAACAGATATGGTTTATTTTCATTTACTTATCATACTGTCACGGGACCTTGGGTGTAAACAATTATATATAATCAATGAGTAAAACTTTATTTCACCCACGGCCATACAATTGCATAAAACACTAATAAAACAATGAATCCCCAAAAAAGCCATACATGTAAAAATCTGCAGTGTTTCCATAAATTCTTATGCAGCAGCATTGCAGAGGCTTAGTCCTGCTTTGCGTGTCATCCACAAGTGCAAGAACGTAATAACTTCCCAAAGCTCGGATTTCAAGTTTTAACGTGTTCAGATGAACACTACTAACAATGAATATATTGTCAAGAAACAAAAAGGTGAAATAACAAATCGTTCGATTTCAATTCGAATTCCTAAAGCTTTCATATTATTCAAGCTTGCCATATAGGCGATGAAACATAAAACGACGTGTTAGGTACACAGTTTCATATGGTGCAGAAAAAATGAAAAGCACTCAATGTTAGATCCACTAAAGGCATACCTGAAGAGGAAGTGCAAGATACCCTCTGTGACATTGAGGGCAAGCAGGGCATAGATCAGTATTACTCATAAGCCAGACTAACACTCGATCATTGGAGGGTAATGTGTCTAAACGAAATTGTATATATAGGGATCATATATATCTAAGAGAAATTATGTCCTGCACGCCCATGCTCTGGAGACCCAGGACACCGTAGCTAGAAGTCAAAGGCACACGGAATGACAGTGCTGGCAGCTAAAGATGGCTGCCATGCTTTCTACACATCCACCGGGTCCCCCAGCCCTGAAAGCACCCTCCAGCCTGCAGCACTCCTATTGGCTACAAGCCACAGCATATAGGAGGGCCCAGGTGAGCCATAAGGCTAAACCAGCCCTAATTTAAGGCCAGGGTCACCTGTCTTGCTTTGTCTGGGCATGGAGGGGCATTTTGCCCTCCCCACAGACTGGTAGAACAACTGATCCCAACTGACTTAGTCGCGACTGCCGTTGATGTTCCACGTGGAAGGTAAAATAGCCAACTGCCACCTGATTCCTCACTCCAGCGCTGCCAACTTTAACAGGTTCCCCTCTCCATTTTCCACCTCACTTCACCTTGCCCTCTTCTCGTTGCCGGTGATGAGAGTTACTGAAATATGTCTGTCTCCACAGCCCTCTCTGAATGCTCGATGCCCATCCTAGTATGGTCACGACACACAGGCAGACATGTACTGTCCTCACAGCTGCCCACAAGTATAAAAACATGATCACTAATATCTTTTTCATCAGCACACACTGCTGCAGTAGCCCCCAGACTCTCTGGACTTGGCTTTGCAAAATTGCGCTGCTATGCTCCACCATATGTCATTGTTTTCACATCACGTGGTTCCCTAACACACCTAACTTGACTTTCTTGCCTAACGCTACACCCGCGTCATAAATGGAAATATACTGATCTTGACTTCATCAAATATTGCTGTTCTTGTATTATGCCTGTTATTCAACTGATTTGTCTCCCAACCTAGGCTAAACATGTAACTTGTATATAACATCCCTACTCTATGTCTCTGCCATGACATCCATCTTTGCTCACTTACCTGAAGTTGCACCATGTGCCACGAGGCAAGGCTTACCAGAATGTGTACCCATACTTATTTTGTCGCTTGTGTTTGCTTTCCTGAAGTTGCCCCCTGTACCATAAAGCGAGATTTACCAGAATGTACACCCATAGTTATTTTGTCACTCATGTGTGCTTCCTTGGTGTTGCCCCCTGTACCATGAGGCGAGGCTCACCAGAATGTGTGCTCATACTTACTTTGTCACTCATGTTTGCTTTCCTGAAGTTGGCCCCTGTACCATGAGGAGAGTCTTGCCAGAATGGGCAATCATACTTATTTTGTCACTCGTGTTTTGCTTCCCTGAAGTTGCCCCCTGTACCATGAGGCGAGGCTCACCAGAATGTGAAGCCATACTTACTTTGTCGCTCATTTTTGCTTTCCTGAAGTTGGCCCCTGTACCATGAGGCAAGTCTTGCCAGAATGGGCACTCATACTTATTTTGTCACTCATGTTTTGCTTCCCTGAAGTTGCCCCCTGTACCCTGAGGCGAGGCTCACCAGAATGTGAAGCCATACTTACTTTGTCACTCATCTTTGCTTACCTGAAGTTGGCCCCTGTACCATGAGGCAAGTCTTGCCAGAATGGGCACTCATACTTATTTTGTCACTCATATTTGCTTTCCAGATGCTGCCTCCTTTACCATGATTCGAGGCTTACCATAGTGTGCACTCTTGCTTACTTATTTTGTCACTCATGTTTGCTCACTACCTGAAGTAGCACTCTGCACATCGTGGCAAGGAGAGGCTTTACCGATTTGTGTTCTTCAATATATTCCCTCTTGCTTGTAACCCCTTGTATGGTCTTGCCCCTTTTGGACTTTGCTATTGCACTTACTCTAACTTACCATGTAACTAGCTCCCAGATGAACGAGGGTGTGGTGCACTGCTATAAATGCAAAAATAAATAAACATGTTTCGTCGCCAAAGTCCTTCTTGGAACTCCAATATTGGGATGCGTGTTTCGATTCATAACAAGCAATTATTTCCCTATTCCTTAGAACAAAATCGAAACGTTAGGAGAGGTTCTTTTTTAAACGAGAATTCAGATGGTTCGGTTATCCCAAAAATCATCTAGGTTCAGAAGGTGGAACATAGACCAAATGTGTTTGCACCATTTTACCTACAACCCTCCACTTTGGGACAGACGGTCTTGTCATTGCCTCTGTATATTTTATCAGTTGGGCGAGGTCCATGACCAAATGACGGAGAGGTTTGGAAGCAATTACATCGAAAATTAGCCTCTTATTTAGTGCTAGACGTAACATGGTTTTGGGGGTGTAAGAGGGCAAACGCAGAGCTTTTTTGAGGAATTTATTTTCGATTATGTCCATCCTAGTGGAGCTTGCTCAATCCCATATCTCAGCTCCAAAAGTAGCAGAAGCTGTTGCATGCAAGTTTTAGAGCTGGAATGCTGGGAAAAAAGCATTGTTGCCATGGTTTAAATTAAACTCCAAAATTGCATTGCTCTGCCGCTCTAGTTAAAGCAAGGCCTTGTCAACCTGACTAATCCAACTACCATTACTAGTGATCCTGATGCCTAGATAATCAAAACTCTCAACTTGCTTGATGGGGTGTTCCTCTATCATGATGCTAAGTCTATGTGATCCATACGTTCGAGTTGTGTGAAATACCTTAGATTTGTTTTTCTCGTAATTAATCAACAACCCGCTCACCTTGCATTCTTCTTGAAAAGCTTGCACCTGCTTAAACAGCCCACTGTTTGTCAAGGAAATTAAGACATCTTTGTCAGCAAACAGGAGTAGCAGAATGTTCACTTCTCCCAATTTTGGATAGTCCGTTTGCAGGCACGTAAGGGTATATAATGTGAATCAGAGTTGCCCACAGTTAAAGGAAGCCCCTGCCTGTTGGAGTTTTGAGCTCCAGCAGGCTGTTTGCTGAAATGCACGTTACTCTGTAATTGCTATGCTGTCAAACTACAAGACAGCTGCTTGAAGTGTGAGTAGCCAGTCCCAAGAGAGATACATGTTTGCACTATACTTTTCAGCTCGAACAAAGATAAAGTGAAGTGTGATAAGCAGTGGTATTGGCAGATCTCACCTGCGTAATGTTTTATTAGGTATCAAAAAGCTCAGGCTAGTGCACCCTCACAATTGACATTCTGTCACAATGCCCAAGTTGATTTTCTGATTTGGGGACGTATCCATTCCATGGTAGCTACCACTGTAATTTATGCCGTTTTGCAACACTGGGAGCGATTATGGACCCGATTCATGGAATATTTGCCCAGTTCAGAGTGAATTTGCACTGCTGAAAAGTGACTTTGCCCTGCCGACACAAAGCGTGATTCACGGAACTGTGCCAAGTGCATTTCTGCCAGGCAAAGTCATTTTGTTCTGCAGAAATGAAAATGCCCTGATTTTGCTCTGCAAAAATACACTTTGCAGGGTTCCATGAATCAGGGTTTGAATCGGCAGTGCAAAGTCACTGTTCAGCAGTGCAATTGACTTTGAACCGGGCAAATATTCCATGAATCGGGTCCTAATAGTTTAAGTAATCCCCTACTTAGTTATTCGGATGTACACATCGACTTTTCATGAACCTAGGACCTGTCATACTTAAGATACATAAATGGAGCATGTTTTTCTTGTATAAATGTTTGCACCACTTGATTTAATTTCATGGGTTTCATTTCGGTTCCATTTTCATTAAACAGGAAAGGGGCTGTGGTTTGGCTGGGGTGATTCCTGCACCCCACACTCAGGAAGTTATGTTACATTACTCGTTATTTATATTGTGCCCATCACCACCATAGTGGTCTTACAGCATCTGACCTTGTCCGAAAGCCCGGTGTATAGTGAGACTGCGAGGGTGTAACCAGACCTTAGTCTGTTATATGATTATATATGATAGGTTATTTATAACGCACTTCATACCCAGAGGTTTCTAAGCACTGACCCGGGGATCGAACCTGTATTGTTCCGTGCCTTCTTGCTTCCAAGGTGAGCATGTTGCCGCTGAGATATCCTCCCGAGACGAGGTGTAATACAAAATGAGAGAGCTAATTTACTAAATTAGCTGGGACCCCTGATATTCCCAATAGACAGGGACATAATCTGGCCTAATCTGGGGCCCATGAACAGGGGATGCCCCCAAGGGCTGCAGTGGTGTCTATGGTGCCCCACCACCTTCAATAATAAATGATGGCTTAGCTCCTTAACTAAGGCACTGTCCGTGAGCTGGTCATTTTGTAGCGCCCAAGTTCTATAAGGGCTTCACAATCCAGAATCCGAGGAGTACCGGGGTATGAATTTCCAGTGCAAGGAAAGAGGAGTACCCAAAAGAAGCTTCTTGGGACCTCGATACAGTCTATCATATCACCAGTGCTTTAAGTGGGCTGGGGCAATCTGGGGCCGGGCCCCGGCAGTCTCCAAAAAGTGGGGCTGAGCTGGGTCCCTAGTGCCACCACAACATTGGCAGGACACATAATCCTGCCGCAGCTGCGACTGGAGATGTACCTGCCATTTTCGAGTCAGGCAAGCTGACAGAAGTGCCAGCTTGCCACTGCTGTAGCTGGCTGTCACTTCTGTCAGTCACAGTAACTTCCTCTTGTGGCCCCTCACCGGAGGAGTCACGAGAGAAAGTTACTGTCCTTTTGTTTCCCCACCCACTCCCCAGGTCACCAAGACATCTTTCACCCTCGCCGAACTTTGGACTGCGTGCTCATTTCTATGTTTATAAAAGATGGCTTAAAAGTACACCATTCAAGCCTTCTTTTATTAAGCTTTGCCGACGGATAAAGACTCCTCGGACTTTGTCCGTCGGCAAAACTTTATAAAAGATGTATTGAATTGTGTACTTTTCAAGCCATCTTTCATAAACATAGAAATGTTTTAAAAAGATGTCTTGAAAAGTACGCAAACCATAAGGTATGCACACAAATATATACATCTTATATATTTGTGTGCGTACCTTACTATGATGTGTATACTTTTCAAGCCATCTTGAAGTACACAAACCATAGTAAGGCACGCAAACAAATATATAAATGTAAGTATTTATATATGTATGTGTGTACCTTACTATGGTTTGTGTACTTTCAAGCCATCTTTTATAAACATAGAAATATGTAACATATGTCTATGTTTTTAAAAGATGGCTTGCATAGTGCACAAACCATAGTAAGGTACGCATACACATATATAAATGCGTACATGCATTTATATATGTGTATGCGTACCTTACTATAGTTTGGGCACTGTTCTAGGCCACGCCCATCCCGCCAGCCACGCCCCCAAATGAGGGCCCCAGTCCAGATTTCTTACCCTACTTGAAGCCCTGGATTCCTTACAAATTACCAAGTGAGCGCCAAGCAAGCACCCCACGCAGTTCCACAGCCCCTGTCAAGGCATTCAGCCTCAGTGACACATGCCCCACCTCTGGTGCAAGTTTGCTATAGTTTCAATGATGCTCTCATTACTGGAATCACTTAAGAAAAACAAAATGCCAGCTCCAAGTAGGTCACAAAAAGGCAGGTGGGAAGATATGCAGATCGCTCAGCGAAGGTGGCGTGCACACTGAGAAGTGTGAAAAATTATGTCTCCGCACGAAGTGAAATGAGTCGGGAAACACATTATTCGTAGAGCAGGTGCCCCTGGAACCTGGCCAGATAATGTTTTAGGCGAGGGAGGGGGCAGGGGGCCGAATCCTGAAGTCAGAATCTGGAAGCGTATTTTTAAAATCGGGAGACATCTGCTTGGAAGGCTGTTCCTGGAAACCAGGTGGTGAGATGCCATGCTTTTCTGGAGGAGGTCGTCGGTGGCGGCGGGATGGGGAACAGATACACGGGTGTGCCAATACTATGCAAACGAATATGCGATCTGCAAATAAAAGCGCGCCTGGTATTTCCCACCTGACAGAAACCGCTGATTGAAATGTTTCAGGCTGTGACCAATGTGAACTGCGAATAATCCGCGGACTAACGAGATGCCTGTGCAGCGCTGAGAGCAGGCAGCCCCCTAGCGTACACCTGAGGGAGAACTGTTTACACAGGGACTCGCCAGTAGCATCGACACCCAGGCACTGCACCGGCACCGGGGCTGGGAAGGGCCTCTCTACCAAGGCTGAACCGATGGCAGCAACCCACATGCCTTATTCCCCCAGATACCTCGCTATATACCATCAGAGTATGGTTATTAATATTCATTCGCGATTCCAAAAAAACGAGAGAAGCACTTAAACTGAGAGAGAGTGAAAGTGGCACAGGCAAGAGGAGTGATTATTTTTGGATGCAAGGCATGCAACAATTAAACGGTGACGCATGAAAACAGAATATTGATGATCACCTATATATGTTGGTAGCTTTCTAGTTGTAAGCAGATACACTTCTGGAGACGTACTCGCGATGGAGGAGAAACACATCTGGCCCCGATAATAAAAAGAAGGCCAAGTGCTCTAGAAGAACAAACACCTCACGCAGACATGTAGCCGCGCACACACGCGGACGCAGACACGCTCACACACGCACACACGCTCACACAGGAACGCACGCGCCCGCTACTCCAAATTCAAACACGAAACAGTCCCATCAGTAAAGAAATACTGTGCGCCATATCTGCGAATCAATAAGTTATCTAAGTCAGCACGCATTCTATTTGTTTATACTATACCACCTCTTAATATCGAGATTGGAAGTAGAGGGGCCCAGGGACATAGTGGTACTACATAAACACGCGATACGGTACTATTTATATTTACTCACGGGTCAATATATAGTAACATTGTGAAATGCCACCCATTGGTGCAAGTAAGCGTGTACCCTTGTGCTGTGGATGAACACACTGGGCCTCACTATAAAGTTGGTGGAACGGGTTTACCGGCACCGGTAAAGGTGCCCTGCGCCGGTAAACCCGTTCCCCCCTACTACGAGGTCTCCTCGCGGGACCCGCAATGGGCGCCTGCAAAAACCAAGCGTCCTTACCGGGTCCCGCGAGGGGACCTGGGAGCTAACAACGGGCCCGTCATTAACGGGCCTGTTGTTTGCTCCATCCCCATTCCCATTGAGCCCTATGGGGGCTCGAATGGGAATGGGGATGGACCAGGTCCGGGTTCCTCGGCCGGGGAATTACCGGGTCCGCCAAGGTTGCGATGGCCCAGTAATTCCTCATTCGAGGAACCCGGGCCCGGAGTGCGGTATGGAGGCTGCCATGGCGCTAATAGCACCATGGCTACCTCCATACTCGTAATGAGGCCCACTGTCTCTGATACAGGTAAGGGATTCAGAAGGATATACAAATATTATGTTGTCATATGGAGTTAAATCTTTATGTACTTCAAAATGGAATTGGCAATATTGCAAGGATGTGTACTAAGATGGGAAGAGCGAGTGTGGGAGGACGGGGCTCGGCGTGAAGGTCACGTGTGCCTCTTGTCTCTCCCGGCCAGGGCAGAGGACCCCGCCCTTTCGGTGCGGCCGCACAGTGAGCAACGATCGATCGATCCATGATGTGACAATCATGGACCGTCTCCAGCGGTCTCCACGGTGGCTCGGCCTCTAGTAAACCTGAACCGAGGCCTTTTTAGGGGAGTCTGGGCTAACAAGCCGGCTCCCATCATATGCAACCCTTCATGGTGTGTGTCGGTGTAAGAGGATACACCGGAATATGCCGCTGCATGGCACAGCGCATTCTCCAAGTGAACACAATTAACAATTTATAATAACTATTTGCATTTATATAGCGCTACGAACCCTCGGGTATCTGAGTGCTGTTTCTTATTACCCACAGTGTGCGGTGCTCATTTATCGAACTCTGGAGGATGAAAGGCTGAGTTTGGAGCTGCTGGGATTCGTACCTGAGATGGCAGGCGTAGCACGGATGTCAAGCAGGCATTCTACTCACTGTGCTATGGCTAATTCACCCATTCATTCATTCATTCATTCCTTCCCTCCTCCTCCCAAGCATCTATTCATCCATGGTTAAGATTCAACCATTCCTCATATCCGTAGACATTCATTTTTTTTATCAACAAGAGTGAGGGTGCCAATTGTAGCTTCCTAAAGACATAAAATGAGTTTTAATCAGGGCTCAAGTCGAGGGTACACTCGGGTGGACGGAGTCCCCCCCCCCTTTTTTTTTAGAAGTCCTACCACTTTTTTCAGAGGGCACCTTCATATGCTAATTTCTGGTGATACCACATTCAATTGGTATCTTAATGAGTCCCTCCACTTTTTTTAATGACTTGACCCATGGCCTTCCCTGGTACCTTGCGCAAGTTGTGCAGGTGCGCGCAGTCAAGGCCGCATCCGCGTAAGTCAGGCATAGCGTTGCCGCTGAGGTCGCCTAGATCGGGGTACAGGGTGAACCTGATAAAGCATGGGAGGGCGTGCACCAATCACTGAGTGCATCGGCCTGGGTGACTGCACCGTGATACACCTATACAATGCCTTCACTGAGTCCTGGGCCTTCCGCGGGGGAGGGTTGTCTCGGCCTGGCCGTGAGGTGACGGGGAGTTGCCCGCTCACATGTTCTGCGCCACCACCGAGGTGTGCAGAGCACCAGAGGGGAGAAGCAGCGCTGGGTGCTCATTCAATAAGGAATGTGGGCGGGCAGAGACATTCCCTGATTTGCAGGGAGCCCATGCCGTTCAAATGAAGGATGCCCCCAATTAATGAAATGATTGAGCATGCCAGCGTATTCAGCAACACGGCAGAGGGCACCCTTCCCCTCGGTAGTATCAATGCGCTGCACAGCTGTGGGGTTGAGGTGATGCTTGAGTCATATACATATTAGATAATACGTGTTTCCTAAGTATCGTATTCTGTGGGCCACCCGTTAAGATTGTAGTGGCTGGCTGGTCCAGCTGCCTCGGTGCTGGGGGAGTGACACAGCACCCCCTCACCCTGCGTGCATATCAATGCACTGCAGTGTGAGCGCTAATTCCGTGTCTCCCCTTCTCCTCCGCAAGAATGCATCTGTTCTAGCTCGCATCTTGTCTTGCCCATCCGGCGCCGTTGTGCTTGCATCAGGTGTAATCGTGCCTCCGCCGGCCCCCTGGAAGCAAAGCCTCCTCGATATGAAAGGTGGCGCGAGGCTCCCGCAGATACATCTTAATGAAGGCGAAGGCGCTCTGCTGCAGGAGAAGTCCGCAGGGACGCCTGCACGCACCTAATTAAGTCCGCAGTGCTGCTTCGCTCTCCGGCAGCTGCCGCCTTCTCTGCTGGGCCGGCATCCCTCTGTTGGCAGCCTGCACAAACACGCAGCATGCACACAGCGCGCTCTCATTTGCAAGGGAAGCAGGATTTTCATGGGAATTTCCTTTACAAAAAGGCAATAATAACGGGGTTCTTCAAGGTCTCGCTGGATCAAAGGTGCCAATCGCACACTGCCTCCTCAGTTCACAAGGCAAGGGTGTAGCCTGGCCTTTAATAAGGTGAAGGATCATATTGGGTGGAGAGTGAGTGACTCCCCCCACCTCACCGCTATCCCTGCACGCTCACACCATAGCGCACGCACATGCACAGACTCTTGGACACTGACTGAACTAATTGGCAGGAAAGATGCTGCAACTTGCGAGCCAACCAAGGCGGGCAATAGCGTTTGACAGCCCTGCTCTTATGATGGGCCGCGATGCACCCTCACCACACCTGTGCAGTTATATCACAGCAAAGGGCAGAAGTCAGAGATGGTTTGGTGCCCCAGTGCCCGCATCGTCTCATGTCCCCTATCCCACACAACCCCCCCCCCCCAGGCCAGATACCTGCGTCGATGGACCATTTTATGAACCCTCCAGCCCTGCAATGAATCCATACAAACGGGGAGTATCCAGCATTGCAAGACCAGGTGGGGTGCGGTGGTGAGGGGCGTGGGACGCGGAGGGTCGGTGCGAGCCAGGAAAAAAAAGTCCTGCTACTTCCCCCCTCCCCCCAAATGCATCATGGAAAATGAATGCTAAACTGGCACACAATCGTTCCTGCCCCTCCATATGATGAGTTGACTGCCCATCGTCTCCTTGCAGCATTCGGCCAAGAATGGGACATGGAGCATACAGCAACCCTGCTGTCCGGGATAGGATGCCCAGACAATAACCTGTGAACCCAAGAGGTTGGTGATTGCCCCCATCCACCCCCCCAGATACCACAACATTGTAGAAGTGTTAGCAATAAAAGGCTGTAGTTTTTATGGCACATCACGTAATAATACACAATCATTATAATAATGCATACTGACACTTTTGGGCACAAGGTCCAGGGTTGCGCCTTCTGGCTCGTGCCGTCTTCCTCTTCCCACGAGGACGTGGGCACCGTTCGTTGCCCTGTATCCCTTCTCTTCTCTCTTTCTTTTTCTTGGATGGGAGGGTTCCTGGGTAAAGAAAGAGTATTCTACATACGCAGACTACTTGTTTGGTGCTCCGTGCCGAGTACCAAACTGATTGTACTTCTCTGCTGCTGGGGCAGCTCCTTGAATATTGTCTATGGATTGCCCAGGCTACGTCTGTTTGTGTGCTGATGGCATTTCGCACCTTGGTTTGCCCTTTGTTGCCTACCTGGGTGTTTCCCTGACCTTGGTGCCTTGCACCTTTCTATTGTGCAACAGCACCCTGCAGTGCCCCTCATCCTGCCTGCCTCCCAGGGTGCCCCTCATCCTGCCTGGATACAAGAGTCTGAAGGAGTTGAGAGGGAGAGGTGTTGTGCTTTGCCCCTGACACTGGCTGGTGACCTGTAAGCCAGTGTTCTGCCCCTCTCCCTTCCTGTCCTCCTTGCACCACAGGTTACTGGCCCCCGCTTTTTAGCTGGGGGTGCCCCCTCTGCAGCGCTGTCTAAAGTCAAGTCACTGTAAAAAAGGGTTAGACTGGCTGCCAGGCCAGACTGAAGTTGTGTGGGAGCCCATTTCAACATGATGGTTGGGGGCCCCATTCTTATAGTGAAAACAGGCTGAGGCACCTGCGGGGTGCATAAACCACAATAGTGACAAAGATAAGGTTAATAACTGCCGATTATCACAAGACAGCCAGCCAGCAGGGAGCTTAAACACTAATGCCCAACAAAGAGCTCTAAACACTCTTTTGTCAGCAAGTGGCTGATGAGGAGATTCCAGTGTTAGAAGGCAATGAGGTGTTAAAACTTCTGTATATCCCACAAGGAGAACAAACACAGTTTGTAATGCAAGCGCAGAGAGTGCACATTTTAAGTCACAGAAGGAAAAAGAAAAATTAATATTTTGCTGTGTTACAAGACTGGTGACTGGCAACACGGGGCAGTTTCTGGGGCCCGCCCGTGAGGCTTGAGGCCCCTTTCTTTTGAAAAGGTTGAAAGACCCTGATGCCATCCCCACATGCAGTCTAGCCAAGTATTAACAGAAATCATACTTGGTTTTAAACCAATTATGCTATGTGTTATTATTTGTCTAGACTGTCATTTGGGGGCTGCCAGCCTAACCCTTTCTAACTGCGGCAGGTATGATAAAGCAATGGTTTAAAAAGCATCACCAGACAGTGCTCTTGAGTGACCCCCCCAGATCCAGTCCTGAATGCATTCACTATTCCGACTTCAGAAAGAAGTCAGGTAATTTGAAGTGGGAATAGTGAATGCACTCAGGACTGGAGCTGAAGGCAGAGTACACATCACTGTCTGTTGTCCATGTCCCACACTGCTCCAGGCTGCAGCTGCTGCAGTGGCTCAGTGCCAGCTGGGACATGGACACTTGTTTGCATTGTGGTGTGCTAATACTCAGCACCGTCCTTGTTCTGTCAGCAGGGCACAGCCCATTCGGCACCTTCATTGTTAATGAGGGTGCTGAACGGGAGGTGTCCTGCAGACAGGACATTTGTGCTTGTGGCTGGGCACAATGATTCATTGTCCTCCTGGCAGTGGCACACTAGCGGCAGTGGGACACCTAGTATCCCAATGCCGGGAGGGCAATGAATTATTGTGCCCATCTGCCAGCCCAAATTTCCCAGTCCAGCTACTGAAAAAGCCTCTGGGGGGGGGCAAGCTGTCCCCCGTGCCCCGCACCACTTGGTACGCCACTGCTGTGGATTTATCCCCTGTTTCCCATCGTCTTTTCTCTGTCTTGCTTCTTTCACTTCCACAGACCATGTCTGGATAACCCTGGCAAGGTGACAGCACACCAAGACTCGGACAGGTTGAGCTACTCTGAGGCTACTATGGTGGTTTTTTGGCACAGTGTAAAACATTATCATAACATATAGCGTAATACCATCTGCAAAGTTCATTGGGCACACTATCATAGAGGCTAATCCTTTCTGATTGAGAAATTAAAGGTCAGTTGCCTTAGGACACCCTACAAGCTCCAATGTTATGTTTGAGATACAATAGAATGTGCTAACAAACAATCTCTTTGTGGCTGAGGTACAATCATTGCCATCACAACTTCTGGTGCTCACAGCATTTGCCAGATTTTAGGATCATATGCCTAGGAATCAAATGCTATCAAAAGATGCCACCAAACCCACAGGAGCTGCGCCCTTTCAAGGTTTTGTTATCAAACCCCTGATACTCACACCATCATCAGGTTTTGCCATTCAACACTGAGGCAGTGCTTAATTTGTAAAATAAATAGGTGCCAGGGCACAAATATTCTCTGGCACGCCTGTGCCATAACTTGATGGCAGTTTGCCACCCACTGCTGTTCCTCACAGTGTCAACATATTTGAGGTTGCAGCTGAAACTTCCACAGGCTCACTGGAAGTGGTGGGTTCACGAGTCATGGGTGATGTGCAATTTACAAATACCCCAAAAATATAAAATAACATATTATTACATGTGATTGTATGAGACACCACATGTTCAATTGCTTCTTTAAAAACATCTTTGTTATCATTTTTCTGTGGCTTTACAAGCAAGAGTGAAAGTGCTTTCTTCCTGCAGTCAAGATATAGACAAAATCACTGAATTGATGAATTTACCTGTCAGACACTACAGCAATATCTTCTAAAGACTGACACTCAGCACAGACACTCCTCCTTGGCAGTGACATTTTCTCTGGGTGTTGCTGCAAGTTGGTGACTGACTTGTTGGTGTCCTCTGTGTGCCTGATGGCCTTTATCCCCACTATTGCCACCAGTGACTGTGCAGTGTGGAGTATTTGATCCACACCACTGCGCCACACTGCACACCTTTGCTAATGGGGAAAGAAAACTGCCAAAAATGGAGGAAATAACCCCTGTGCGCATTAAATCTGCAAAATTGCGAAGAGTTCATACATCACCAAAATAGCTGCATGCCCTGCCACATACACAGGCAAAGTGGTGTAAAAGCAGGAATCACTGCTGTCATCTGTCATCTGTCACCTGAAACAAGGCAACACAAGGGCCTAATCCGAAAATGCCCTTAAAAATTCTGTCATTTTCCCAGAGAATTATATGGAAAGGAGAGTGTGCTGAAATCATGGTTTCTCCAGGCAGTCAGAGGAACCCAGGCCTCCCTGCCTGGCAGCTGCGTAAGGTAACTAGCTGTCAAACCCATTTAAAGGTATTTCTTTTTCTGGAAGAAATTAAAAAATCAACTATTTCAAGCATGTTTGTGAAGGGCTAATTCTTTTAAAATGTTTAAATCCTTTATAAACTGTGCTTATATTTTATATTTGAAATGAAAAGACTTTAATGTCAAAGAGCCCAGTCTGGGGCCAATCCACTATTTAATTCTGGTCTGACAGCCTGGCCTGGGAAAATTGACATGTCCACTTGACACTTCCTTGAGAACAGGAATGCTAATGGCTGTTAATGGTGCCCGCATAACGCCGGTAAGCACACAATGGGGCTGTATTAGGCATTTGTCTGCTGGCTGACCAAAGAACAAATGACAGGCTGAGCATTGACCTCTGCAAGGAGGGGCAGGATGTCAAGAAGGTTTCTCAGTGAACTTCAAAGGACTGGACAGCTGCTGCCTGAAAATGGGAGGTTACCCAGGAGGACTTTGATGTGAAATCCTTATTTTTGATTAAAGTTTAAAACTCTTTAACTGAGAAACCTAGTGAGGGATATATCGAAAACGTGGTAGACATTAAACTAATTTCAGCCTTGTGATTTGAAGACATTGAGTAAACTCGTACCATTTAAGGAACCAAAGTTATGAAAAATTTCTGATTGTGGCAAAACTATTAATGTTGCAAACTTACAAGTGTATGTACACGATCCACTGATAAAAGCCCAGAGATGTATCAAATTAGAAATGATTAATACTTAGTGTTATGGGTAAAATTGATAAAAATCCAAAGAATGACCAACAAAAGCTCTCACAAAGATGGGAAGTGAATGTAAATGTAGACAATCGAATATGAAGTATATGTGTCCAATTTTATGAGGGTACATAATGGTAGAAATGGGTAAAAATCCAGGTGAGAGTTATTAAATCCTGTCATAAAATGACAGCTCTGTTCAGGCTGTCAACAAAAACAAATCACATGCCTGTAGCCACTCACAATCATGGGGGTGTGTTCTGAAGTGCTTCCCATGCCTTAAAATTTGTAATGGACAAATATAGGAGTTTCATTATACACAGACAGACTGTTTTCCAGAACACACAGCTTCCAGAACAGACTGTTTCCAGACACACTGCTTCCAGAACCCACCCAGATGTCCACACAGCCCTTATTGCAGAAATCCTCATCTTGTAGCTGACTCCAAAATTCTTTGAAAGATACAGATTTCTTTGCAAAATCCAGACTCGAGCAGAACCACCTTGCTGATCCAATCCCGCTAGAGGTGCCCTGCTCCCAGTAGACCAGATCCAATTCATTGACCAGAGCTGACGGTCCAATTTAATAACTTCTTCTGTAAGTATTAACAGGAAGAACAGTGCTCCATAGTATATCTGTATTGTATTATCCCTATCTCAACCCATCCCATCTTTAATTCAGAACTCCAGTATTGTTAGAATCTTTCTTGCACTGATTGTCTCATCTGTGTTCCAAAACCATAACTCTCTAGTGATTCTGAATAACTAAAGTAAATCCCAGGAAGAAGTAGAGTATCCACAATGAGACGGGTTACGCTGATCACATGACTGTAAGATCCATTTGTGGCATTCTCTTTTTCATAGTCATAATATAGTGTAATCAAACCCATTTGTCATTTTAAAAAGCGCATTTCTGTTTTTATTTTCGCACCTATTTTGCAAAAACGCCTCTCACTAAAACCCCTATAAGACCTTCAGTTTTAAAGATAGAAACAAAATGTCAACTCTCACTGATACCTAACATCCATAGCTACATCCACAACAAAGTGTATTTTTCTTCAATATCGCATAGTAAATGTTTGCCGCAAATTTGCAAAATTCACAAGTTTACACGTGTCATTTCCCCATTTCAAAGTGTTTTTTCCATCCCATCCTGATCTGAAGTGTGTATTGTTGCTTATATTATAGCTCATATATGTTAGGACCTGATTAGGTCTCTTTCTTTAGAACTTGTGTCCATTTAAGTATTTTTGCAGCCTTTTGCAGTATTTCACAAAGCCATTTTCACCTGTCATTTTCAAAGTGTAATTTGCCAAAATAAGGTTTTCACTCTTGTTTTTGGAGGGAGGATTGCCTATAGACTTTAGACCATGTCTTTTACTCCTGAATACCTACTGATTACTCACATTGGTGTAGGATTGCTCCTTTGTATTTAAACAAAATTGTGTAGGGGGTAATAATAACCTAAACGCTATCTGTTCACATAACAAAACTGTTCTCTTTCCTGTGTTTCTATTCTGCATTACTATAAGTGGATTAATTTGCTTTGCTTATTTTTGAATTGTATTGTCACCCTTTGGTGATTGCTGCCCCATATATATATCTATAGTAAACCTATGTGTGATTTGAATATTAAAATAAATAAATAAATACATAAATAAATAAATACCTTTAAAATCTAGCCTGATTCCTGGTTCAGTGTGACCTGGGGGGTATTTTGAGAAGGGTGTAATATGAGTGGTATATCATTCAGAATATTGAACTTATAGACAAAAATAAGTAAGGGTTTCATTGTGCACTACATTGCTAGGCGAGACCTGGGTGTGTGCCTGATTGAAATCCCTTACAGCTGTGATGATTGTAGTCATAAGCCTGGGCTGGGAGTTTGGGGGACTGGCCCGAGCCGGCATATCGCCACACTCCATATTGTCTGTGTACATAAGTGAAAGGAGGCGTGGCCAGTTTAACACGGCCCTGCATGTGCCCACGGACTGCCCCAACCCGAATACATGCATCAGACCAAGGCAGCACATTCCATGTGCGGTGGTCGAAGTGGACGGGAGGGTTTGACAGCAGTGCTCCTCTACTTAAAAAATAAAAGTATTACTTTCCCTATACTTATATTTTAAAAAGAAACTGTCCCTGAATGGTTAAGTTTAAAAATGTAAGTGTAAGAAGAAGTTGAAACTTGCACTTCAGTGCAGTGCACTAAACATTCCCTTAAATAGCAGGTGTTTCATTGGAGGTTTGGATTGCGTGCTGGAGTGGGTGTGGTGATGGGGTTTGTGGGCAGCGGGGGCAGACCAGCCGGGAACATAGTTCCACTACTTCTTTTCGTACACTTCGACCACTGTCCAAGTGTCAGCCATACCACTCATTCTGGCACACATGTATGTGCATGCCCCCCTTCCCGCATAACTAATCAGCCGCCTCTGGAACCCTTGCGGCCAGGTGGTTGCAGGCACTCACAATGGATTCTACCACCCTGCTTCAGCAGTGCTACAACTTTTACAGTAGGAGAGTAGTGCCAATGTCAGGAAGACTGACCCAAGCAGTGTGCCGTTTTGGCCTGCATGAGTGCCTTGCGCTGCGCCATTTAGCGCATCGCTTTCCATGAAAATGGAAAATTAACCATGCAGTGCTGGAGTGGCCCATCTGGTTCATGAATACAATAAGACAGCCCAGGTAGCAGAGACATGTGGCCCATGCACACTGGCCTTGCTTGTTGAGTGCGTATGAGTCGCAGTTCAAATAATACAGTTGTCAAACCCCCACATCACAATCTAAGTCTGAGATAATACGTGTTTGTGCTCAGTAACAAGTTCCAGACCTTGACTCTGGCAAACACTCCCCACAAATTAAGCACTGCAGCCAGGTTCTTGCACTGTTACTGCTCAATGTGCAGAAGGCACTCACACACATGCCCAGGATTTATGCAGTTAGCATACCGGCACCACATTCTACTGAATAGCTTTGCTTGCATAGTCCACACTGGAAAGCTTCCGGCGATTGTAATTGTGGCGTGTAAGCTAAGTAACCGTAAACTAACATGGTTTTCACAGCAAGCCAATATTGGTAAAAAATACAAAACAAAAAAAAAACAAAGCAAACCAGAGGGTTTGAGGCCAGATCTCTCAGTTACACAGACAATCGTAGTGCCCAGTTGTACTCAACGTATACTTTAGTTGTCTTTCAAGAGGTGTTTATTTGTTTGTGTGTGTTCAATAATGATGAATACATCCAAAATAAACAAATTGAATGAAAAGTCAGACTGGGATGTTCTAGATATTTCCTTGAGAATGTTATGCACAAGCAGTAGGATTCAATCCTAAATGGTGAAAGCAGTATGATTCATTCCTAAGCAGCAGTGCAAACAGTATGATTCATTCCCAAAGGGTGCAAGCAATATGATTCAATCATAAACGTACGTTTCAATCCTAAATGGTGCGAGCAGTATGATTCATTCCTAAAGGGTGCACGCTGTATGATTAATTCCTAAGAGGTGCAAGCAGTATGATTCAATCCTAAAAGGTGTAAGCAGTATGATTCAATCCTTAGGTGCAAGCAGTATGATGCATTCCTAAACGGTGCAACGAGTATGATTCCTTCCTAAGCGGGGCAAGCAGTATGATTCAATCCTAAAAGGTGTAAAAAGTATGATTCAATCCTCAGGTGCAAGCAGTATGATTCATCCTAAACGGTGCAAGCAGTATGATTCATTCCTAAGAAGTGCGAGCAGTATGATTCCATCCTAAATGATGAAAGAAGTATTATTCATTCCTAAGCAGTGGTGCAAACAGTATGATTCATTCCCAAAGGGTGCAAGCAGTATGATTCAATCCTAAACGTATGTTTCAATCCTAAACGGTGCAAGCAGTATGATTCATTCCTAAATGGTGCATGCGGTATGATTCATTCCTAAACAGTACAAGCAGTATGATTCAATCCTAAAAATATTCATTCCTAAACAGTGCAAGCAGGATGATTCATTCCTAAGTGGTGCGAGCAGTATGATTCCATCCTAAATGGTGAAAGCAGTATGATTCATTCCTAAGCAGTGGTGCAAACAGTATGATTAATTCCCAAAGGGTGCAAGCAGTATGATTCAATCCTAAATGTATGTGTCAATCCTAAATGGTGCATGCTGTATGATTCATTCATAAGAGGTGCAAGCAGAATGATTCAATCCTAAAAGGTGTAAGCAGTATGATTCAATCCTAAACGGTGCGAGTGATGAGTCTTTGGATGATCTCACTCAAAGTGAGAAGAAGTGGTTGTTCAGAGTGGCGATGACTGGTAAAAGAATTATATTGAGTAACTGGAAGAATGCTTTGACATTGAATGTGGAGACGTGGTTGTCTGAGATGCATGAATTGGCAAATATGGAGAGAGTGATGTATAGGAGACTTGGTAAATTGGCTTTGTTTGAGAAAATATGGGGTAGATTTTTGCAGTTGTTTTAAATTGACATTATAGTTGTTTGGTGGGGGGTAATTGAGAGATGTATTTGAGATGTTGGGGATTTAGGGTATTGTATATCTCGCAGTGTACAAAGTACTGTGTAAAATGTTGTGTTTTTCTTGTGGTTTTTTCATGTGTTTTTTGATATACGCTCATTGTATTGGGATTTGTTATGGATGTTGTGTAAATAAAGTTTCAACAAAAAAAAAATCCTAAATGGTGCATGCAGTTTGATGCATTCCTAAACGGTGCAAGCAGTAGGATTTAATCCTAACAGGTGCACACGAAAATGGATTTCCACAGACCAATAAAGAACTGTGCTATATGAATAAAAAATACATACAAAATAAACAACATACATTAAAACGCATCCGTTTTTTGTACATAGTAATGTCAAATGTAGGAATGCTGAAACAAAGCCATGTTAATATCATTTGGGTTCACTAACATGCAAGGCTTTATTTCCTCAAGTCATATTTCAGTTGTGCACCACTGCTGTTTAGACACCCCATACATAATGCAGAGCGCCAAGAGACCACGCAGGTGGCAACAGTGTGCAGTATAAAAGCTTTGAGGCCGAAACACAGTTGTGTAGACCTTTCTCTATGTCTCTGTGTCACAACATTTTCACTCATCAACAGTCCAGTCTATCGATATGTACCTAATGTACTGCAATTGCATTATCCTACCTCATGTTATCCCCCACAAGGGACCATAGAGATTGTAATTGATGATAAACTTGTCCAAAAGAATTCATTTTGGCACATGTATTTGTATACTGTTTTATGTACGTTGTATATATTTTATTGAATGGCCTATGCTCCTTCCCTATGTATATGCAACATATGCTCTGATGCATTACAAATTGAATCACATGCAGTAATCATTGCAACTATTTGTTCGTCTATTGACTGTCAGGGGTAGTGTTTCCTCTCTTTGTGGGTTCCTATGACCTTGCCCAATTGTATCATATAAATGTTCACCCACCTGGGTAGAGCAGGGATGTAACCAGGCACACTTTCTTATAAAATTAGGGTTATCAACAAGGTTCTCCTCCATCATACTTAACTTAGCCAGCAGACATTTACATGTCATACTCCACTTGGCTAGGATCCCGCCTCTACCATTATCTTGGTCGCTTTCAGACTTTGTAACATAGGAGGTGGATTTTTCAGCAGAAACTCCCAGTACAATGCTAACACTTTCCACAGACCATGGCTCATAAATAATACAACAAGCCTCGTTCATATCGCACGATTTGAATAGGGATAGACTTTGGAAGAACCAGGACGTTCTTCCAAAATATTCCTTCCAGTATCGGCCATAAGACATAAAGTAGGAACAATGAGGATTCAGCTCCATAAGTTTATTCTGCAAGCACATTCAGTTTGTAAAACTGGAGTACCAGGAGTGTAGAGTAGTGTCTGAATTTCCTAAGGAGTATCACTCCCTGAGATGCAAAGTTTTGTGCTTTCATTCTAAGCGCTTTCTTGCTTGGGGATGAATACCCGGCTTGAGTTGACACATATGCCCAAGTATCTAAACGGTTCTACAGACTCCAGAGGCTCTCCCTTCAAGTGCCATGCAATGTGCCCCCTCTGCCTCACATAGGCAGATTGGAGTGTGAGTACTTTAGAAGCATGAATTTCAAAACCATTTCTGTGTACATACTCGTGCAACTTGTCGAGCTGGCACTGCAGGCTGATCTGCGTCTGGTCCTGAATGACCAGGTAGTCAGCCAGTGCTTTAAGTGTGCCGGGCCCTGGCAGTCTCTAAAAAGTGGGACTGAACCGGGGCCCTGCCGGGGCCCTGCCGGGGCCCCCCAGTTCCACAACATTGGTGGGATGCATTATCCCGGCGTGGCCACAGCCGCGACGGGAGTTGCACCCGCCATTTTAATGTCAGGCGAGCTGACAGACGTGCCAGCCAGGCACTTCCGTCAGTCACTGTAAATTCCACTGCTGACCCCTCATGTGAGGGGTCATCAGAGGAAGTTACTGTCCCTTTGTTTGCCCTCCTCAGGTCACTGACCATCCACAAACCCGTGGGCTCCATGATCTAATATGCAGATTAGATAACACAGCCCGCGGGTTCGCAGAGGGTGAAAGACGCCTCGGGCTCTGTGATCTAAGTGCCTTGAGCAGATATCACTGAGCCCGAGGCACTTTTCTCCATTGGCAAAGCTTTATAAAAGATGCCTTGAATTGTGTACGTTTCAAGCCATCTTTTATAAACGTAGACATATTTCTATGTTTATAAAAGAAGGCTTGAAATGTGCACAATTCAAGCCATCTTTTATAAAGCTTTGTTGACGGACAAAGCCACCTTGGGTTTGTCCTTCCTCAACGCTTTATAGTAAACATAGAAATATGTAACATTGCTATGTTTATAAGGCTTGAAAAGTACACAAACCATAGTAGCTACGCATACAAATATATAAATACTCACATACATTTATATATTTGTTTGAGCAAAGTACAATGATTTGTGCACGTTTTAGGCCACGCCCACAATGGACGCCACGCCCCCAAAAGAGCCCCCCCCCCTCAATTTCTTACCCCACTTAAAGCACTGTAGTCACCATACAGCATCCAACTTAATGGCTTCCCTTCTATCTGGGGTGGAAAACATCTCTCCTTCCCTAAAATATCCCACAGGTCTGAAATAAACAGATTGAATAAGGCAGGCGCCAAATGGCAGCCCTGTTTCAAGCCCTTAAAAGTGGGTATCTCACCCGACAGGTTCCCTGCAGAATCCAATTTCACTCTCAAGGAGGTTGCGGAATATAGCCTCGAGTTGGTCTATTAAACAGCCCCATCTTTACATTTTTGACCTTAGAAGATACGGTCAGAGCTGTCAAATGCTTGGACTAAATCAACAAAGGCCAAATATATTTTGATTTCTTCTCCAGTGCTTTGCTTTTTAACATATTAAGAAAGATGTCATTTACGCTGGTCCCGTTCCATTGACAAAACCGGTCTGACAGTTGTCAACTGCGCTTGTCCACCAGTCCACCAAGCGCCCTAACATCAGGGATGCAGAAATCTTTCCTGATACACGGATAGAGGACTAGACTGGTCACTTTTGGGAGCAGTACTATTGCTCTTTTTGAATAATGCTACAATGACAACAGCTCTCCAGGATGCGGGTATCTCCCTGTTTTTCAACACCTGTTCAAAGATGAGCCATAGAGTTGGTCCATAGATCCGGGTCCTTTTTTATTTAGGTCGCATTTGTTAGGCCATCCAGACCCGTATCTCCGGAACAACTCACTTTCTTAATTAGTCACATGATATCCTCTTTCTCATGGGAGATAGACCATTCTTTACCTATCCGACATTCCTCTCCAGTTTTTGGTATTTCATGGCCTGCAATAAAGCTTCTGAAGTGGTCAATCCAGATTTTTTCAGCCACAACATTAATCTGGAGGGCTAATTGCAGTGTGTCTGTCTGGTTATTTATCTCCGATATCGTGCCTGTTCGGTTTTCAAGTATTGCCTTTAGCATACTTTCGGTGTTTTTTTGCTTCATTACAGCCTTGTAAGCGCACTGCCAGTTTTTCTGTTGCTGTTTCCTCTTACTCAAAACTAGTAGTGATTCCGATGTTGGTAATGTTTTTATTCATCTCATGTCCCATCTGAGCTGTTTCATTTTAGCAAGTACCTCTATGTCAAAGACGTGGAGATGACAGAAACCCCTCCTCCCACTCACATTGTTAATTTCCACAAATCTCTGTAATATGTATGTGTAGTCCAGTACTTCCTGAATATTTTCCCCACTCCTTGTCGTTAATAGGGCTCTTTATTGTGTAGTGAGATTTTCGATGTTGTCCCTAGTCATTCTTAGGCTAGTCCTTCACTGGGTTACTTCAATTTTAGGGATATACATACCATCCCTGGCTTTTTCTCTCTAGCCCATCGCAATTTTAATAGGTTATGGTCACTGCTTTCTAAGCTAGCTACATGGAGGTCCTCTATTAAAGGCGACATGTTTCTGGACACAAATATATAATCCAGTGTCGCCACCTGGGATCCTCTGACACAAGTGGATTATCTTGGAATATCTCCCTGTGTGTGTCCATTTAAAAATAGTAGATCTCTAGACTCCATTGCCTTTAATCAACATTGGCCTATTTTATCTGCCGGTTTCAGAGAGGAGATTTACACCTTCAATTAAGTCCTCATCAGAGATTGCTGCTGGATTCCAGTATAAGTTAATAATCATGCTACATTTATGAACTGGGTATACAATGTTGGCCCACCTCAATTCCACCATCTGCATATAGGGTTTAGGATTACTCAGTTCGCCTATAGTCATGCCTATACCATTTTGTATAGTGAAAAACAGCCCAGACGATGGTCTCCCTTTTAGCCCCTTCCTTGCCGGGTTTAGGATTGTTATAAACCCACCCATGCAAGGGTTGAGGCACAACCAGGTCTCCTCGATGCATAGTATGTCATATTCTTCAAAAGCTAGGCCTTCCCCTTCAAATAAATACGAGTGGCATACCGTGTTCGGGGAGACCATGCCTATACTCCTGAACACTTCCTGGGGCATCTGCTAACATTTAGTGTTCACCACCAAAGCTTCTGCCATCCAAGACCATGAGCTCTCAAATGATGATCTCTCGTCAAGGGTTCCTGGTTGCATGACCTGTGATGGGTGGACTGTGTGGTCTGATAACTGCACCTGTACCAGGGAGTCCTGAAGTGTGAAAGCCAAGGACATTGTAAAATATATCAAGAAGGAACATTACAAGTAAGCTGGTGATGCCAACAAGAAAGAGGATCATGTTGGCCTGGATATGTGTTGAACTTTGAAAGATTGAAACCCATATCAGTTGTTGCATTGAGGTCTTGGGGAAGGGAATTAATAAAATGATGTGTGTAATTCCATCTCAGAAAGGGTGATCTGCTAACCAGATTCCCCTTGCATTAATCCATGCCAAAAGCCTAGTGTACATCTGTGCCCTGCTGAATAATTATCTTGATCCTGCTCCCCAGGCCCAGAGGGCAAAGGTGCGCATTTGACTGCTGATATGACAGCCAAGTCACTTTAGTGCAGGGGCTGTATTCAAAGTCTGCACTTCTGTTCCAAAAGCACAATGTCATGAGGGATTACTATTTTGGTGGCAGTTTAATCTTTAAGCATTAAGAAATACCTGTGTTCAGGGTATGGTGGATAGTAATTCACATTACTATAAGACAGCACATCAAATTGCTATTATACATGTATTAGCACTGAGAGTCAAGGATTGTGTGTATTCTGGTCAGACATCCTGGCCCTGCCCACCTGCACAGGAAGAGACGGCCAGGCCTCTCCTATTATCCTTGTGAGGTCTGGGAACTGAGAAATAGGAATCAAAGGGCACACCAATCCCAAAAAGTCCAGCCTCACACCAGGGTGCTGCATAGCAAAAGGGCCTTTGGAGATATGAACAGGGGAAAGGGGTAGAGTTTCTGTAGAAGGAGCGAGCATAGTTGGAGGAAGATTCCACCATCTTATTTCTCTCTCTACCTCATGTTCCTTCTTTTCTCCTTTACATCCTTTAGCACAAAGTATTTTGGGTATGATGTCAGAAGGCAAAGACCACTTGTATCAAGAAAATAGATTGGACCCCGTGAGGAGCCAGGAAGGATACTCAGACACAAAGGGATCATGGTTTTGATGAAAGGTTTTTATTCAAATAAAAGGGGGGTTGGAAAATATCTCCCTGTCCCTGCTCTAAGAGGTGTCTCCCTACCTAAAACCAAAACTAGGGGCCTGTCAATGTCAGAATGTCCAAAGCAAAAGCGCTGCATATCCACAGTATGTTTTGGACCTCACACTCTAAAAATCAACTCTAAGGTGAAAAGGGAAAATGTCTTTGTCCTTCAATAGTGTACAAATGTTCAAAAAGTAAAAGGCATAACTCCAGCACAAATGCACCTGAAGGATAGCGTTCCTTATTCCAGATGGTGATTCCCTCCCCCTGGATTTCTCTCCACTCTGTTTTATATTCAGGAATATTAGTCCCTTAAATTTCTCTTGATCAACAACACAACTGGTACACCAAACAACTTGGTTGTTACTCTTTATCTTGTTAGGATACATGGTGCACTCTCCTGTTAGGTTTTCTCTCTTCTTTAATAAGTTCCCCCAGCATTGGGCAGTCCTGATTTATCCGTATCAGGATTTCCTTGGGTATTGTTTATACACTGCTCGACTTGATGATGCCTGGTATGCCTTCCTGCCAGGGCTTCCAAATATGAACACACTTGCAACTGCCAGGTATACTTTCCCGCCAGGGCTTTCTTATATGCACATAGTTGTAACTTGCATTCACCTGGTAAATTCTCCTGCCAGGAATTTTATTATATGAAGTCTTGCACTTCTATATCTTCCTAGTATACTCTCCTGCCAGGGCTTTTCTCATGTGTGCTCTGTGCACACTCACATACTCAACAGTCTCTTATACTTGTTTGGTCTTCCCTTGCATTTGACTCGTATACTATCCTGCCAGGGCTTCTCTCACAGGTGTACTGCATATGCTCACACACGTGACAGTTAATTATGTTTATTCCATTTGGGCTTTTCATAAGATATTCACTTACTCCTTCTTCCTAATGTATTTCATTAAGATTGTTTGCTGCCTATATGCCCCAGTGTCGAAGCTTCACTTGTTGGCATGCGTTGCTTTTTCTGCTGTGAGCCTGTAGCAGCTCCGCTCCCACTTGCTATTTCTGTTGGTTTTCAGCTTCTCCATGTCTCATGGCTCCTGCTCACCTATTCTATGTCTTCCTGGCCTTACGTGAAGTGGAGGGTGCTTCCTAGTATTGGTGAACACCCAGAAACCTCATACTCTCTGCATACTCTCCTCAGCAATCTGCTCTCTGCTTCCTTGGCGCTGGTCCGGTTGACCCCATAGACTCCCTTGTCGACCCATGTGGTCTCGGACCTGACTGAGAAAAGCAGTGTTCCTCAGCCAGCTTTTGCTTGTCAGCTGCTATGCTGGTTTAAATTTCCCAGCCTTAGGTTTGTTCTTCCAAACACTAGAGCACAGCATGTGCTCTTGCCTTTCCGTGATCCTCATTACTCGGTCCATCTTTTTCGTCCCAGTATTCCTGGATTTAGGGTAATGAAAGTCTATTTCTGGAAGAGTTCTTAATGATATTAAAAGGATAGTCAGTTCTTGATGACTTATATGTGGAATCTGGTAAGTTGTTTTCAGGATCCTTCCTAGGTGGGTGAGGGGAGGTGTGACAACATGCCATCAAGGTATGAAGAATGGCAGGGGTATCCTCAAAAGAAGAAGGCGGATACCATGTCTCATCCAGTGATGTAATGACTCCCTCCTGTGGGCTGCCACCCCCAATATGATCCTCCCTCACGGAGCTACCCTCAAGTTCAGGATCAGATAGCAACTGCCATCTCCTCACCACATGGGGAGAGGTCACTTCCAGGAAAGGAGTGTTGACACCATTGGAGTCATCACAAGCCCTTAACACAGGCTTAATTTAGTCCAATCACCTGCAGACATTTGCCTTTCCCACTTGTTCTTCGATTTACTTTTTGAAAAACATTGATGGATGAATTTGTTGGACGTCTGTTGGGAGAGTTGACTTTCCAATGCCCTCAGCCATTGAGGTGAAGAATGAGTGTCCAAGGCAGAGGCAAGCTCTGATCTCTAGCCATCCTCAGGGTAGTACATTGGGGCTAACCATCTGGTGGATCAAAGCCTACCTCGCTGATAGCCCCACCTGGTCCCAGGACCTCACTGTGCTGAAAGACGCTTGCAGGTGTATGCCAACCTCCACCATGTTTGGAAGCAGGAGAAGAAGGGTAAATCTTGTCCATGAGCCCCTGGATGCGTATTCAAAGCAACCTGAGAGCTAACATAGCCAGGATCCTGGTGTTTTCACCATCAAAATGCTGCAAGTCTTGATTCACAAGCTTTTAAGACAGTCGAGCCCACTGAATCCTCCAGAGCTGCCTCTGGCACTATGCTGATATTAAAGCTGCTTTGCTGCACTGTTGAACAAGCTCGCTTTTGCACCATACCAGCAGAGTTTGCTATTGCCTCAGCTCAAAATTGTACTTCATCGCTGGACCTACTGCTTTCAAACCACGTTTCTAATGCTGCATCGACCACCCACTTGAACTGTGTATCCAGTCACCAGCATCGTCATCAGTGAACCGACTGTCAAACGGACCCGGGTGACCCGATGGTCCACACTTTTTTTAACACTGCTTCAAACCACAATGAACTTCAGCTCAACTCGTTCTCTCTAGTGGTGGCCCATCTGGAACAATGTGACTGTCGCATTCGAGCCTGATTCAAACTGCACCCACAGCACCGAGAAGCATGGTTCAATGCGGTCAAAGCTCCAAAAAGAGCAAAGGGTATTATTGACTGCTAACTATCCACCTCACCTATCCTTGGTCCCTAAGTGCTGCATCTTTGCATCTTTGCACATTTTGCATTTTATATATATATATATATTATAGAACCTTGATTGAACGCACCTTTATTTTGTAATGTTGTACTTGTCTGTTTGGGTAACTACTGCATCACATTTACACCCCTCATGTGAGTATAGTCTTCCCACAGCCCACGTTACCACAAAAGGTGCAGGAGGTACATCTCTTAATTGTGCCTGGTCCATCTTTATGATTTTTATCACTCTTGTTTTGTAGAAGTATTAGGGGTGAATAGGTGTTTTAGCCACTACTTCTCCTTGTATGGCAGAAATCATTTTATCACTCTTGTTAACATTAAATCAGGGTTAGCATTGAGTAGATGCTGATTGTCATGGAACAGGTGATATTTCTGGCTACATTGAAATGCTTCCACAATGCTATCCTGACACAATAGAGTGCCCGCCAAAAATCGAATTTAGGTGTTTTTAACATCACAGCCACTCCTGACTTAGGTGCTATTTAGAGTGTCTGCTTAAAATCGAATCAAGGTGTTTCTCCAGCCATTTTCTGTGCCTGGTTGTGTAGAGTGTTCCCTCCCCTTCCCTGCCCCCCTCTCACCTCTCTTCTCTCCTTCTTTATGTCTTTTGCACTTATTTTTGTTCTTGTACGTCTTACCCACCACCTCCCCCCTCCGCTCACTCCTTCTTCATGTTTAGCTCTTACATTTTGTAATGTCAAGGGTTTTGACCCATGTTGAATTATTAGAATGGGTAGATGTGGGAATGAGCTGTCGCCGCCCATCATTCTATCCCAGAACAAAACTAAATCAATAGACTGGGTAGATGTGGGGATGAGCTGTCGCCGCCCATCATTCTATCCCAGAACCAGGATAGACCTGCCACCCACCAGTGCGAGCGTGATAGGCCAGGAGTGCCATTAGTGAAATGTGTGCCAAAGGAAAAACAGCAGTACCGGTGGCTAAAAAAAAAAAAGCGCTTTGAAATCACCTTTGTTTCTCTGAAATGCAAGCTAAAAATGCCTATTTTAAACATTGCAAGATATTCAAAAATCTCAATGAACACCAGCAGACATTTGGCAGAAGGTAGACTTGTGTGCATACAAAATCTGGAAAGAGAAAGAGTCCAAAACAATGTTTATAACAAAACTGGCAGAGCTGTGGATGTCAGCAGCTGAAGTGAAATTAGACTGAAATACACTAAAATCTAAATGTTTAAAATAAATGAGTGACCTACTGTTGAGTGGCACAAAGTTTGCAACTGTTAAATGCCATAGTTTTGAACTTAGAATCAGCGTTCTAGCTGCATGTGTAAAAATTGCAAGTTTGGTTTGAATGCAGAAAACTGGGAACTAAAGTGACATTTAGCTGAAGCCTGGCTTGAAGAGAGTGAATTCTGCCCGGCAACTACCCCCGACAGGAGTGAAACTTGCTCAGCCACTCTTCCCAGCCCTGGCTGCATTCTGCTTCCCCCTCCAAAAGGAGATGACACCTCCCTGATTGAATCAGGGGAGGCGCACCTGGGGACTGCAGGAAACTAAACAAAGCACTGTCCTTGGCCCAGGCAAATGTTAAATTAGGGGGTTCGTAAATGGCTTCCTCTTGGAAGGAATCGGGGAGGGGCACTGCATCTGTGAGCCTGCTGCGCTTGGGGGAAGTGGATACACCAGAAATTCCACCATGTGCTTTGGAAAACCACACCCCTTTGGGGCCAGAGCATAATTTTAAAAAGATGGATAATTCATAGTGCGGACTTGTAAAAATTATATAAATAACATCATCATTCTTGTGATTTTTCTGTGCACATTTTAAGAGGTGTTAGGACCCTGTGGTATGTTCTTGGGGATAGTAGCGGAAAAAAAAGTTGTTACTCCAAATGTGTGCATGTTAAAAATCTGACACTTTATCATCTGAAACCCATATCCCTGGTGCACATTTGTGTAAAATCTAGAAAGGTTTAGAGGTCGTTATCTGGATGAAAAGGGGAGAATTCTGTCATAAGTGGACACAACATCTTACAAAGACAGGGATCGGATGGTTTGGTGCTACAGAACATTTGTTAACTGGACATATAATATTAGAAAAATGGTACATAGATACATATGTATTTGGATCAGAAATAGATTTGTGTGCAATTTGACAAGGGGAGGATCCTCTGACCATAAACCTACCTCATCACTCTGACTCTGACTCACAACCCAGTTCCCCCAATCAAGGGAGAGAGGAGGAACTGGCCAATGATAAGTTGAGAGGGTTGGGCATAGAAGATGAGCCGACCCTCCCACTTTCTAAACACATAAAAGGAGACTGTGCAGGACAGGTAGGGACATTCACTTCCCACTTCAAGCTGATTTTTTGCGGAGCGTTTTGCCAGAAGACACCAGATCCAGCACTTAGACTTCAAATCCAGACAGAGACCAGAACTTTGAATTTAGACTTCAGAATTTGTCAGCAGGCCTCAAAATCTTTTGCAAACTGATTCACCCCAGACTTCCAAGGGGCACATCAGAGTAAAACAGCCGGGCTGAGCTGTTTGATTCTGGCCTAGAACCCTGTGCCAGAAACACCCAGAAAGCAGAGCTGTACCCGGAACCAGAGACCAGACCTTTGTGAAGCGCCGAGTGCCAGACCAGACCAGCAGAGCAGAGCTGACCCAGACCGCTGTAACCAGAGAACCGGTACTAAAGACCGTCCGTGGCGAGAGAACCACAGTCAACCTGACCAGATCTGTGACGAGGCCCATTCCTTCCAAAATATAGTGTGAGTACCTAGCCAGAACTGTAAAAAAACAATCTCTTAGTTTAAAATAATCTAATTCAAACTATTTTAACCTATTGAGAACTGCATCATATACATTGTGTCCCGTCTTTTGATTCAAAGCTGCAAAACTGTCATCTGTCATTCTGAAACTTTAAAATTTCATTTCTGAAAATCTACCTCCATAAAATCGTCCGTATATCTTGAACCGTTTGTGTTAATAGCGAGATTTAACTTCTATTTCGAAGCTGAGATTCTAAGCTTCCCAACAAGCTCTAAACTGACTTGCTACTCCTTATACTTCCTCCGTAATTGCGCTCGACGCATGCGACTAAATTGCCATTTTGCTTCATTTCAGCCACGTGTAAAAATATTTGTCCTTGCTTTCCTTTGGTGAAATTCGTTTGCAACCTGACAATCATTCATAGAGCATTGCTAAAGTGATCCTGAACTAATTTTATAGTAGCTATCACTCACCCTGAACCTCTAGAAGGAATTAAAATAATTTTTAGCATATTTTTCCCTTCTTTGCATACCACCTTAAAGTACTTTGCCTGTGTTTAAAATCATCCCTGTTGATCTAAGCTTGCTAGGGGGGAACTGAATTGGGATTGTACTGTGATTGTATTCCTGAAGACTGTGTGTGTCACTTCCACCTCCTTACATTGCATAGAGGGGGGGTGATTTGCCAAAAGAGGAAAAGTGATTATATTATGTTTTGCTGAAATCATATCAAGTTTATTCCTGTGTTGCTTCTTTTCCACCTTCTTTTCCACCTTGCATGTCCTTGTACCATGTAAAGCATTCTCAGCTACCTTATCCTCTATACTACTCCTAAGTAATTACCCAGTGTGCAAGTATCACATCATCCATTGTTGATCACTCACTGTCATATGTCTAAGTGTGATGTCAATTATTAATTTATTATAAAAGTGTGATATATGTATATATATATATATATTGTTTAATTCTCAAATAAACCTATTAAATTTGCAAAACAAACTTACTTCTTGGCTCAGTGGGGTCAGGGGGATTCTAAGAGAGGGGTGTTATATAAGGGTTGTCATCCAGAGTACACAAACTGGACATAAAAATATATAAATAAGGGCTTCCCTTGAGCAATCCCAGACAAGGCACTGACTTAGTGGGACTGCTTGATTGGAGTCATTTAACAGTAACGACCATCAGGCACGTGCAATGTTCCTGTCATATGTTATAACAGTACTGTATTCCTCCTGTATTATGTTGTAGCTCTAAACGCATTGAACCTGCCCATTCTGAATGTCCCAATGCTTAGTAAGAATGTTAATCCTTGTAGCCTTCATCCTCCCTGCATTGGAGCGCTTTGAAACACTTGTTTAAGTGTATAGGAGCTAAATAAACGACCAATAAATACATAAATGTGGGGTCACTATTATGCACCTCTGAGGTACAGGAGGTATTGCTTAGTGGACTACTTTCACGGCCAAGCACTGATGGAGACGAAGTATCAAGGATGATAATGTGTCACAGAAAGCTAAGATAAAGTGATTATTCTACAGGGTCAAAACACAATCTTCATTGAACTTGGGGCCCTATGGTTTTGACAGAATGGAAGAATGGACTCTTCCTTGGTATACTGAAAGTGGTGGGACAAACAGTAGCTCTGTTTTACCCAAATTAAGTTGGAGGTACTTTATAGACATCCAACAGGAGATAACCACAATGCAATATTGGAAATTAGATTAGTGGCACCTAGCTGATGGTGACATCATGTTAGATAAGAAGCTCAGTGTCATTGGCGTAGATTTAAAAGAACAAAAAACAAGTGGGAATTAAAGTGTCTGCGGTGGTTATGCAGATCAACCTGTTGCCGTGTGGGTGCTTTGAAACATAATTTACTTGATGTATAAGCGCATTACAAATGCACAGTAAATAAATAAATACATAAATAAAGAGAACAGGCGAGAGTGGGGAACACTGTGGTACACACCAATCGAGGAAGAAAGGGAAAGAAGAAAAGTGGGAGAGAGGGGAGAACAAGACCAGGGTTGCAATGACGATTCCACAATTACGGAGAGGTTCAAGACAAATGGAATTGTTGACAGTGCCGAACTTCGATTAGAGGTCAAACATGACCAAGCTTAAACAAAAGCTGCTATCAAGTGCATGATATATGCTATCAGGGCCACTGGAAGAGCCGACCCTGCCAATGTGCAAACTCACTTGAAAACCATGAAGAAGATATGATTTTTCAGCAATTGACTTAAGCTGTCAGGTGGTTTGATGGATTTTAACAGCGGCAGGAAGCAAGGAGAATTACTGATAACTAGCTGGTTTCATAGAATTCAGGCAAGTCTTTGTAAGATGTGATGTAATGACTGGAGACTTAGAGAAAAAAGGAGCAATGGCTGTGTTGGTGGTGGGAAGAAGCCACATCGAAAGCCAGAGGCTCAGACACCAGGTGGGACACACTGACATTTCCACCCTATTTTTTTGCTGAGAGATAAACAGTAAACAGCGAGACACATACATTTACAATTAGAGTTGAACTTTGTAGAAATATGCAGATACACCTATCCAGTAGGCACATATTAAGAATCAATGCATCATAAAACACACATTTTCAGGGGAGTAGACCCCAAGAGATAGGGAGCATTTTAGGTGAAAGAATTAGCATTTATTACATGCAGCAAGTGGTAGCAGATACAGAACACACCACAAGCTAACTAATATCCTTTAAGTGTGAACAAATAGAGTAGGCCTCAAAATGGAAGTAATTCATGGGCCATCTAGATTATAGTAGGTCTCAAATGTCATGGATTATTCCACAGTAAAATGCATTTGCTTTCAGCTCACACATGAGAAATGCACTGAAAAGGCTAGAACCCTTGAACATGGTGTAAAGACACACTGTGATTGGTCAGAAATAGGAGGTGAAGTTCTTTCCCAGGCAAAGAAAAAGGAAGCATGACTTAATTAGATGTTGCAACCATGAGCAGACCCCATGGGCGGAAGTTGTAAAATGATGTGCAGGAATTGGTTATGAATAGGACGGAGCAGGAAGGTCGCACACATCTAACAAATGAAACATATAACCAATGAAGGTTCCTTCCCATATTCTTAAAAACTAACAAATAGAAGGCTGCAGTCTGGTCGGAATGAGGCGATGTGCAGAGACATGCACAGGGCAAAGTCTCTCAGACAGAAGATGCACACTGCCCCCTGTAGGAAACTATTCATTTATGAGTCAAGCAAAAGCATTAGGTGACATAAGCACTACTTACCCAGAACATACAAAGGTAAATAATTAAGATTGCTGAAACCAAGAAATATATTGAGTAAGGTAGGAACATAAACCATAGAGGTTCTGGCACCTATTAAAATTAAGGCACCCCTGCATGTATATGTTGAAACCACACGCACCCACCCATTCATTGAATACACAATTAAGTTGTGCACATGGTCTCAGAGCAAGAGGTCAATAAGCACACCCCATTAAGTCATGTAGTCACATCATGATAAAGTAAATAGAAGGGATTCATGTTTCCAATAAGAAGTCGTAACTTAACTGTTGGTCGATGGTGTCGGTGAGATGGTTCCTACCTTTTGGCTCTCATGGAAAAGGTTGTGAAGTATTATTTTTTGTTGCCACACTGTTCACAGCTCACAATTCTACTGGTCACCAATGACCAACGCAGCCCACCCCAGGATAACCAGAGTGGCTACACCAATCAGAAGTCAAGCTGTATATGAAACATTTTAACGTGTCTACTGTTCAATAAAAATCATTTGAAACTCGATGGTCCCACTGTGAAGTCATTAGCATAAGGCAGTCATTAGAATGGTCAAGAGGGATAGGATAGGCCAACAGGGCTGGGCATTGTATAGAATCACCTATGGAGCAACCAAAGCTGATCAATAAGTGAATATGAACTTGAAAGTATTCTGAAATAGTGTTTGAAATGTCACTCCACTCTTCACTATTTAAGCAGCCATTTGTATGATGCAAGTTGAACGACTTGTGGATTGTTCCCAGCTGTGGTTTCATGTAATAAAACTTGTGTTTTTCCTGCTGTCATGCACTTTTTATTGGCTCATTGAATTACTTTTATATTGTGGATTTTCAGGCCTTACACCACATTTGGTGACCCAACCGCTGTGATTCCAGATTTTTCTTGGGGACCTGAAGCTCCTCTGCCGCATTTGCTGGGTACGCATCACCTGCCTGAACGGAGCAGAAACTGTGCAGATCACGAGGATGCCAGTAAGCGCCTGAGTTATCCATAGGCTTCTCTGATTGCTGCACGCTGTGGCGCTGCCCCAGGTGTGCAGGTCTTCTAGAGATGAGAGACGGCATCAGAAGACCTCAGAAGAATGTAGAGATCTATGTGCACCTGACAGAAGAACAACAGACAGGAGAGTGAGTATTGGAATGAGAGTGGGGTACAGGAGGAGCACACTATCTGGTGCAAAAATGAGCAGAAATAGAAGAGGGCTTCTGTGGGGGAAGCGGTGATGTCACAGTAGTAGAGAATTGTGGATATTGAAATGAAACATCCCTCGAAGAGGAGGGAGGGCAGCGCTGCTTAAATAAAAGTGGGAAGACCCACACTAGCGAGAACTGTATCTCTCCGTTCCACAGGTATGGGATAGAGAGCAGGACAAATAAAGAATTGTGTATATAAGCCTTGAATTTCTGACTATAGTATATACAATATAGATGGAAAAGATGGCATTTGATCAGAGGCAAGAGTAGTTTGGTGTGAGTGTGGAGAGTGGGCATAGAGCCTTGGTGTGAAGAACACCTTGGGGAAGTTGTATTGAATTTTTTGTTGTGGTACGAAGATAAACAGTTAATTGAATTTTTGTCAATTTGTATTTTTGTGGCAACTCAGGGGTGCCCCTTAGGAGTCGGCCTCAAGAGATCTTTTTTTTGTATATTGGGTGTTTTCTTTTATTTTAATACATGCATTATTGGCCAGTAGATCACTGTGACATTGTCAATGTTCAAAATGTACACACCAGTTGAACACATGTGTAAGGAGCTCCTGACATACAGGGATAAGATAATTAAGTATAACTTAGAGTGGCCAGAAGGGACAAAGGGAAAATGTTCACATCACGGCCAGCAGAAGGCACCAGCGATAAGGGCATTATTGAGCACATGTACACACATTTGTTGTCAACTTACAAAGGTAAAAATCTGAAAAGGAGACAGAGCATCTTAGAGCCCTGTAAGATGTACGATGAGCTAGATGGGGAGTCAGAGGGAGGGGAAGGGGCAGAAAAGAAAACACCTGTCATAGCCTTCACCCCTCCATTATTCAGAAACAGTACAAACATGGCACGGGAGGTGATGCCTGCACTGTCGTCAGCCCCACCCCCAGTCTGAGGAAGCATATGTTTGGCACAGGCTTCAAAGCCTGTGTAGAGGACAGGGCCACCCGCAGTTGGAATGTATCCTGTAAAACCCACGTGGCATATACAAATACCCAGAACAAACCACAAGCAGAACCAGAACCAACAGCGTCACTGGGTGCCACTAGGAGTAATAGAAACCAAGACCATGTTATAGCGAGGCTAGTGAATAAAGCATGCAGGGACTTATAAGCAGCTGTCGAGAAAACAGAGGAGTAGCTACAGCGGGTAATAAAGAGACGAGAATGTGAGGGATCATGCCCTGTGGTTGATGTTGACCCAGAGCAGTGATTAAGGATGTGAAGATAGAAACAGAAGATGACATGCAGTCAGAAGGGAGGAAAGCTTCTTACGTAGAGGGCAAAATACACAAATCTTCGATTATGAGTCAGTGGCAACAGAAAGTGATGAGAATCAGGAGGAAGATGAGGAAGGCTGGGAAAAAGAGGGTGAGCAGAGAGAGAGAACTCCATGGGGGAGCGTCTTATGCCAGACGCCTCATCCATAGCAATGGCAAGAGGGAAGAACAGGGCAAACATATACAGGAAAGGGAAAAAGGGGACACAATTCCCATCAATACAGAAGGTGATAGGAAGATCGCAATATGAGCCCTGGCCAAATATGGAAAAAAAACTATTTGATAAAAATGCTTCCCACTCGTACAGCCAGAGTGGGTAAGTAAATATATGCACTTGAAAAGCAAACAGTGGGAGTCACATTGGCAGTGGGAGACATGAAGTGTTTACTTGCCAGTATACTAGCTGAACAGATAAACACTATTTGCGAAAAAGCAGGGTACCCATGGGTTTGACTAGAGAATGATACACACAATGTCACTTCATTTAACAACCGCTGAGCCCATGTATGGGATGCTCTGAGAAGAGTATACCCAGATAAACCTGACATAGGATCCATCATGACGCAGTCTATGCGAGCTGATAAAGACTAAGCATTATAGATTCATTTGATTTAAGAAATGTAGAGAGAGGAAACAGGCAATGCATGGGATAAAATGATACCGATATTCTACCATGTGTTATGAAGGGGTCTTCCATCAGAAGTAGAAGCAGATCTAGATAAAATAGTGGGCATTGAAGTGAAAACATGGGGTGAAATACAGGCACATATAGTACAGTATTACAAGTGCAAGAACATGAAAGAGAGAGAAAAGGAAGGGCAAGTGCAGCGAGTGGAAACAAAGTTAGTGCAGAATAAGCTAGCAAAGGTAACTGGTAGTCACAGATGAGCAAGAAGATCAGGAAACCCAGCAAGGGAGAACAGGTAATATGGGAAACAATATTAGAAGCATGGAAGAGGTATATGTTGCACGCGGTAACTGCGAAAGAGGGTGAGGGGGAGTATTTGGAGGTTTGAGACCAAGATTTGGAGGGGCATGTTGGACATGCAGAAAAGTGGGACATGTATCGTGAGACTGCAGAAGCAGACAACCCATGCAACATCATTGAGGTGCGCCCCAAACCAGTATCCAGCCTATGAATCATCTGTAGGGCACCAGCATATGGAGGATATATAACGACAATATCCAGGCCCACAGCAGGTTAATAGCCACCACGCAGGGATGGCCCTTACAGTACCAAATCCCATAAATTGTACAGAATACTATACAGCAGGCCCCTTCCCAAGCAATCACACAGCCATGGGAGCAAAACACAATGCCACGAGGGACAGTAACTCATTACACAGGAGCGCAGGAGTGTCATGGGGGATAATGCGTTCCCGCTCCCAGGGACAAACATGTATTCACAATAGGACAGCCCACAGCGAGCCCTGATATGTTCAGTCATATCTGTCATCCTGGACCCAGAAAAGGAACCTAAAGTGGGAGTGAAGATAGGAGATAGGATGTTCAACTTCATGGTAGATACTGAAGCTATTATGTCCTGTATGAAGGAAGGACGGTGTCCTTTGACAAAGAAAGCATGGCCATGCAGGGATTCTCTGGGGCTATAACAAAGGTTCCTTTCACAGAAGACTCACCTATTACTATGGGGATACAAGATATGTTATCACCATAATTGTACAGTATTGAGACACCAGTAAACATACTGGGCAGACACCTATAGAGCAAGCTAAATATGACTATTTCATTCATAGACAAAGAAATAGTATGCTGTACACCAGGCATGCATTATACCAGAGTAGCCACAGTAGTTCAAGCACATTGCAGCACTAATGCAATTTGAGCACTACCATTGCATGAACAGGTGTTCATGTATGCAGTGACCATCCTGATTGCATGGCTTCCAGGAATTAAAAATATTACATTTTGCTTGCCAGCGGAATTCCTATCAGACCAGCAGACCCACCAGAGAGGGCACCAGGAACAATGTTCACTTTAAATATAGATGCAATAATCACTATAAGAGATGCCATCATTTTAACAGGTACAGATGATGAGGGAGTAGAATGGCACAAAGTACTAAACATGGAAACCACACTACCATTGAGAGACATAACTGATGGACAGTTACTTGCAGACAAAGAATCAGAAAGGGAAATATTGTTTGAAATGTGCATATCATGCCACATGGTAGTACAACACAGAGATGCACCAATGCCAATACTAGTTTGAACAGCACAACCAAAATAACTGAATTAGGACTTAGCAGTAGTGTCTAGTCGACTATGGACAGACAACCCCTATGATGTAGGGTTATTGAACAGAATAGGAGCAGTGAAGGTCAAACTGAAACCAGGTGCAATACTCCCCAGAGTAAAAAAATATCCACTATCCAGAGAAGCAGATGAGGGGAATATATGACACCATTACAGTACTAATTGAGCAAGGCATCATAGTAACATCCACATCATCATGTAACACAGCAATATACACAGCGAAGAAATCAAAAGGCTCATCCTGGAGCTTTATACATGATCTTAACAATATAGCGGAAGCAGAATATCCACTATTGCCCAACCCAGCTTCACTACTCTGCAATATTCCCACAGATGCCACATATTGTATAGTGATTGACTTAAATTCATGTTTCTCTGTGCCCTTATACCAAGAGTCCAAGTACCATACAGTGTTTTCCTACCGTGGCCAGAGGTACCAACATATTTATTTACCACAGGGGTGCTGTGAGTCCCCAAGTGTCTTCCACAAGGTGTTCCAAATGGACATATGAAACATACAGATGTGGAGCACAGTGCTGCAGTACGTACATGATTTGCTTGTTTGCAGCACCATAGAAGAACAGTGCAAAGAAGACACTATCAATTTTCTGCAACTCCCCACAGAAAAAGGATACAAGGTAGACAAGGAGAAATTACAGTAGTGTATTAAGGGCAGATACAATCAGCAGCAGGAAGAAGAGTAACACACAGTCAGAAACACACCACAGCCCAACACAGTAAAAGAGGTGCAGCAATTTCTAGGGCTATGTAATTACTGCAGGTCATGGATTTCTGATTATTCCACATATATCATGCCCCTGATACAAGTACTCAAAGTTGCACATAAAAATAAAGGATCACTTCAGTGTATAGAAGGAATTACAGAATGTTTTGATGATTTAAAAGCAGCCATAAGCAATGCCCCAGTGTTAGCAACACCAGATTATAACAAACAGTTCTATTGGTTTTCACATGTACGTGGACAAGTAATGAGAGCAGTGTTCACACCACAATATTCTCAGAAACACAAGCCCTTGGCCTAGCATAGTGGGCTCTTATATCCACTCATGGAAGGTCATTTTCCATGCAAACAGGCTTTGGCAGCCACCACACTTGCAATTCAGAAATCTGCCAAAAACTGTATATGTTGAAAATTCAATGTTCACCTTATTAGAAGGAAACAAGTCCACCCTCACCACACAAATAGCATCTGGATATGAAATCATATTGTCCAACCCAGCCATCAATATAGTGAGATGTCATGCTGTAAACCCAGCATCATTTGTAGCAAACCCTTTGAATCAGAAAGTCGTTAGATGACTATGCAGTGTACACAGGAGAACCAGAAGACCAGAGAACAGTGAGTGAAGATGCACTTGTAACAAGAGAAGTAATCTATGTAGGTGGCTCATCAATGATAAATCAGGAGAATGGTCAAAGGCAAACAGGTGCAGCAGTGGCCAGATATGCAAAAGACCAGGGAGAAGAATACCAGACAGTAATGCAAAAAATATGACCTTGCCATTTTCAGCACAAGCAACAGAACTCATTGCACTCATAGAAGCACTTGAAGTGTCATTGGGTGATGACATCATAATATACACAGATCCAGCATTTGTAAAATGCACAGTGCATTCAGGTTTATCCAGATGGAAGAGGAGAGGGTACAGGAGACCAGATGGATGACCGGTTCAGCATGCTTCCCTATTAGCCACATTAATAGATGCATTGAAATGTCCTCTCCATGTAGCAATCGTGAAGTGTACAGCGCACACCAAAAGAAGAGATGCAATTTCATGCGGAAACACAGCTATAGATGCAGCTGCCACACAGGCAGCTTATATTCTCTTTCAAATGGACAGTAACATCCCTTTCAAAGCAGTACAAAAGCAGCGGTTACCAGAACTATACAGCTCAGTGTCCATGGCGTGAATTGTAGAGTTACAAGAGCAAGCGCCAGTTGAGGTAAAAGAATAATGGCTGAAAGTCGGCAGAGTCTTTGGTGGTAAGCCTTGAGGGCCGAGAGTCTGTTTAGCCTGTATTTGCTGCCTGACATTGCTGGGAGGAGGAGCCTGCCCCTTCATAGACTCGCATTCCAAGCGGAGCACAGTAGAGTCTTTGGAGGTGAGCCTTGAAGACCTAGAGTCTGTTTACCCTGCATTTGCTGCCTGATATTTCTGGGAGGAGCAGCCTGCCCATTCATAGACTTCCAGTTCCAAGCGGAGCGCAGCAGAGTCAGCAGAGTCTTTGGCAGTCTTTGGCGGTGCAGCGACATTGGCAGAGAGGCAGCCCTTAGCAACCTGCGCAGAGCAGAAATGTTCCCTATTTATGAAAGAATACTTGATTCCCTCATGGCTGTAAGAAGGTGAGACTCCGTTTAGCAAAGCATTTTTCATGTGCCGTAGGAGTCGTGGGTTCAGCTGTTTCCTTGGCATAAAAATGAGCCAGTAGGCTGGCTATTGGACAATTAATTGCTGCATTACATGATAGTAAATCACAGCCATGCTGAAATGAAGGAGGTGTCTGAGGGCCTGGTGCCTTTGAGCCTCCCTCATAACTTTCTCCGGGCCTTTTAATTTTATAGCCCTCCTTGTCTCCTTTTTTTGGCTTCATTTTACTGTTTCCTTGCTTTGTTGGTGGGGTATTTTGACATTGAAAATCTTGGAATATGGGTCATCGCCGCATTATGGAGAAAGCCTCAAATCAACATTGACCGGGTCAACCATTGTGAAATGCCATCTACCACTTTGTGAATATGAGAAGGGACATAAGGGCAGGCAACAAGCCAGTGCGCTAAACCTGACCCTCAACCACCATTACTTACAGGTTTTTGTGAAGTTATCAACCGTAGGATAATTTCCTTGGTGAAAAATGTGCATCCTTTCCTTTCACTCATAACAGCGATTAAAACAGGGGAGAAATACCCCATAAAGGAAAATCAGAAAGAAATCTCTACAAAAAAAGAAGAGAAACATACTCAGCAAGATATCAGGGAAGGAAGCAAAAAAGTGGTGGCATTAGCAGAGAACCTAGTCAAAAAGCTTAGATTTACCATTGAGAACTCTAGGCCAAAACCCAAGCTAATAACATCAATCAAGAAAAGGATCAAAAAAATGGAGGATTGGTCTTGGATGGCCGATGATCTGACTACAAAAAAAAACAATAGGCTAATAAGGGTGAAAATAAAAAAAATAAACAGTCCTATGTGTCTCATGGAACACCAGGGGTTTTAAGCATCTGTACAGAGGAGAAAACAACTTCCTTGGAAAATACGAAATCATCTGCCTACAAGAGTCATGACTCAGGCCTAAACCGATATGTGATGGCTATGAAATATATGCAAATCCAGCAAGAAAAGGAACAAAAGGAAGACCATTTGCTGACTGTTAACCTTGATAAAAAATCAATAGTGACCTGCATGTTCTGGAGCCTCACATCCCAAATCCCTTTGTACAGATCTTAAAAAGAACAAAATATTTGGAGAAACAGCCAATTAAAATACTCCTAATAAATAGATACTGGAGTGAAAACAAGTGCCCAATGGAAAAAATACATAATGGACCTTATGGAGGCAATTGATAAATCCATGTTAGAGGATAAAATTCAACTTATCATTCTATGTGCAGACCTCAATATCAAACTATTAAATAAAGAAGGAAAGCCGAAAATGGATGAGCGGTTGGAAGGGAAAGAGAGGAGATGGAAAGATGAAATGGAAATACGCGATATGAAGGTGCTGAATGGTTTAACTAATGGGGATCTACACAGAGCAGAAACATGGTCTAGTGGCACAGCTAGTGCATGTTTGGACTACTGTTTTTTTTGCAGGTAATACCTTGCAATGGATCAACTCCTTCGAAGTCAAAGAACAACTAGCCAGTGACCATGATCTACTAGAAATTGAACTAAACTGGAAAGTAAGAAAAGTGGAAAAGAGGAAATCTGCCCCAACGGAAGTAACGTGGGGCCATAATAGACTAAGAATAAAGCAACAGGCTATTTCAAAACTAGCTGGACAATATGATAATCACGTGGTAGAAAATTCAGATGAAGTAGAATATAGATGGTTATTGAATGATTTTGAGGTGAAAAATGATCCTATTAAAATGAAAATGATCATAAGGAAACACGCGTACGATTAAGATCTCGTAGCGAAAAGAAAAACAACATAGAGCTCAATTACTATGACTACGAAAAAGTGATAGCCTGGATAAAGAATAACTTATAAGAAAGTGTAAACAATCATATAAGAACTGGTTACGATCTACCAGGGCCAAAAGAGCCCAGGGTGACGCTGAGAAAATGCTGGCAGCGGTTCGGACAGGAAATGCAAGGAGTCTCTGGGATATTATAAATAAAGGAGATGACTTCCAATCAGCGATTGCTGTTAACCAAGTGTCGGAGGAACGGTGGATCGAACACTATATAAACCTGTTCCAGCTGAATTCAGTGGTAAACTGCAATGAAAAGCGGGTGGATCTGAACTCATGGTCAATTGAGTTTGATCGTGCCCAAATATCCTGGATGATTAAAAAACTTAGTTCCTCAAGGGCAGCTGGGCCTGATGACATTTCTAACTATATGCTCAAGAAAAACTGCAAAGATTGGTCTTATCTAATATTATCATTATTTCGGCAAATAATGAGAACCAAGACTGTACCATCATCCTGGAAGGAGGCGATAATTGTGCTGATCTTTAAAAAGGGGGATCGTGGTGACCCACGGAATTATAGACCAATTTCCCTACTCGACTCCATTCAAAAACTGTTTTCATCAATTATTTTACGTGATCTTAAAAGATGGGCCTTGAAGGGTGACATCCTGGATATACACCAAACAGCCTTTATAAGCGGGGTGGGCACATCATTGAACCTGTTTATACTGAACCTGCTAAAACAGAGAGCCCTGGAAACTAAAGGAAACATCTACCTGGGATTTATAGACCTAGAGCAGGTGTTTGATGGAATTAGCCGCAAACTATTATGGTCGAAGTTAAAAAAAAGGAATTGCCCACAGGATTTGCTAGAAGCCATGCAAGCCCTGTACACGGATACAATATCCAAGTTCAAACATCGAAAGAGGGTACTTTAAACGAGAAGATCCACACTTTTAAGGGGATTAAACAAGGATGTGCCTTGGCACCGTTGCTGTTTGCCCTTTATTTGGCTGATAAGATTGACCCACAGAAAAAAAGTGATAGCTTTTCCACCTAAAATGGAAAAATGCGGAATTTCATGGATCCTATATGCGGATGATGTGGTGTTTATCGATCAAACTGCAATAGGACTCCAGAGACGAATAACTGCATTCAAAAACTACCTGGTTGAGAACAACATGAAGATAAACATAAAGAAGTCAATTATCCTGGTAATGAAATCAGCATGTGGAAAACAGACAAAGAAGAAAACCTTTAATTGGGCCATCGATAGCCAATGGTTGGAAGTGGTGGAATCAATAATCTATTTGTGAGTACGGATAAACAAAAATCTCAATGAACAGGGTCAATATTTGTAGATCAGGGAGAGACTATTGAAACTAACATACCAGGGGCGAGCCCTGCATTGGCGTATGGAACTTATCTGTTGATTCCTACGCTCACCTTTTATAAACAAAAGATGGTAATGGTCCTAACGTACGGAGCTGAGGCACTCCTAAATCTCTCTTGGGAAATATGGGGAGTCTGTGAAGCCTTTTTTGATGAAAGATCCTTACACTACCAAATTCTTTGTCTGTATTCACAATAAGACACAAACTAAAACTCTAATCACTCACATCAACAGTAATGTGGAAAAACATCTCCTTCTTTCGAAAATGTGTATTAGATTCACTGCCTGCACCTTTTGAGATCCTAATGAATCCCGGGACAACAAAGGAAAAATATCTCCAGTTTTGGAAAACAAGATGTAAAAACTTCCTAGAGACTCACAGCAGTACGATTGAAACACTTAAAGAAAATCCAAACAAGGCAAAGAGGATCCTCCAAAAAAAGGACTGGGAAGAAACCCTATAAATGAAAAGAAACAACAACATCTGCCCTAATATTATATGGGAACGAAAAACATTAAACGATTATCACCGTATATGAGAGAATTCCCTTCTTCCCACTACAGGGATCTGATGATGCTATGCAGATTAAATATTCTGCCCTCGAGAAAGGTGCAGCTAATCAGAAAACAGATTAAAATACAAGATGCAAGCTGTTGTTTCTGTAAAGATTCGGATTCCCTAGAAACTATCAGACATTTGATGCTAAATTGTCCTTATCAGAGGGAACGAATAGAAATGGCTATTACACTTGGAAATTATGGCAGAAGTGGAAGTAATAGCAGCCACGACAGCGGTAACATAAGACACGGTCTAGTCCTCACCTACAATGGCCACCTAAGTGTTTATCTACGCTCCGTTCCCAGAGGATGGCGCGTGTATCAGTCATTTTCCCAGTTGGACTACGCTGCTGTGTGTGCTCAGAGTTCCATCTTTGTATCCAGTACTCTCGTTCATTCCTTGTCATCGTTCCTCATCCCTTTCCCCTCTTGCTTTGCTACGGTACCTGTGTTTTATTTTCCACCCTCTTTCTCTCTCAAGCTGTCTCTTCCCTGTACTTCCGTATGCAGTCTGTTTCTGTCTCCTTTTGCTACGGTGACTCTCCCTAACTGCGGAAAATCATTCTTTCCTATAATCCTTTGCTTTGATCTGATCTGTCTTCGGCTTTTCACCAAAGTATTTCCACTGTTCTGAATCTATCATTTCTATCTGCTGCTTTCTGCGTATCTCACATTCACTCTTTCATTCCCAGACTTGTTCTGTCCCTGCCTTTTTGCGGTCGTGGCAAGCATTCTTGCTTGGCTTTGATTAGGCAACCGTGCTTGCTATATCCCTTCTATACTCCTCTTACTCTGTGTTGGCAACCTCTTCAGATCTTACGTTAATCGGCTGCCTGCACCCTACCCCTGTTACTTTCCTTTTCTCCTTCCTTATTACGTGAGGCTTCCTTGTCACTAATCCTCTGTTTTTGCATTTTGGAAAGTGAATTTCCTCCTTGACGCTCTCAAGGATACCGTGGGTCGCTATTCGGCATCCCACACTGAGTATTCCACCAGCTCTGGACCTACAGTTGCCAGAACCCATGTGACGTTCCAACAGTGTTGCAAGTTTATCAACCTGAACCATTATTCAACTTGAACCATCTTCCTACCTGAACATTCCTCTTTCAAACCACCATCAAGAGACTTCTTCCCGTGTTTTTTGGTGCCTTGTGGCTTTTTCCCTGGTTCAGGGGTTTGGCTCCTAAGAGTTCTCCTGGATTTGGTACCCATACCGGTTAAGGTGGCCTCTGAGGGAGCTGGACCCTATCTACATGAAAAGAAGAACAAGAAGTCCAAGGAGAAGAGGGATACTGACGTCAAGAAGACTAGAAGGAAGAAGCAGACGGATCCCAGAGACAGCTCTTCTGAAGGTCAAGGTGAGGAGGTTCGGGAGGGGTCTCCATTATCTGGCAGCTATGGGGGGCTATGTTGTGTTGTGTGACTGGATCCGGGAAGAGGAATACTGGGAGAGACTATTAACAGTGGGCAAAATTGGGCAGACCATTGACACATTAAAATTTGTAGAATCCCTGCTGATGGACATACAGGTCTGAAGTCTGCAGTCGAAGGCACTAATGGTGGCAAGACTAATAGCCTAATTGACTAATTGACTAAAGACTAAAGTTAAGCAGGCTTGATTTGGTATATGTTAAAGGTTGAAAAAGTGATTAAGAAATAAAACATTAAAAAGAAAACAGCGGTTAACCAAACAGAAGTGCACATGTCGACCTCCAGTAAAGAGAAATCTCCTTGTAAAACCACAGATTATGTATTGATAACAAAAAATGATCAGGATGTGAGATACTCACAACAATCCACAGTTTTTGGACATATTTATTTCAATCTCAAAAACCAATGTCTTAAATTATTACAAAGCTTTCGCTAAGCACGAAAGCGGTGACGGACAGATTTCAATACAAAAAACGTAGGGAAGTGCAGTTGTGCACCCTCATCAGGATGTGGAGGATGAGTCCCCTATTGACAAGCACATATGAGTATAGGAGGTTGGTGAAACAAGTAACTCAAGTGAGTGCTGCCCAAGGCTGTTTTTCAACCCGGGTGTGTTTTGAACAAAAACGGTGTACACAACACTAAAATGGAAACATACAACAAAGGGTATTTTCACAGTTGTGCCACAAGTGATCGACACAGTTGTGTTTCGGCCACAATGGCTTGGTAGAAGCTTGTAGTTGTGGTGGTCTTCATCAGGAGAGACTAGTTGGGAGAGTCTGTCCGTGGGTTTGATCTGTGGGAAGGAGGAGAACTGTGGGGATCTCAAAAGGTAAGTGTTGACTTAGGGGTTAATGAATAACAGCTAAATGGTGCTAGAGAAATACACCACTGGTGTCTGGGAGAGCTCAGCTTACCGTCCAACCAGAGTGAGGCGGTGTTGCTGTGCTGTCAGCAATCCTAGGAGCAGTCCTAGGGCTGGTGGTGTGATGGATACACCAGTAAGTGTGGATCTGCCGTGTCGGGGTAAACTGATTCAGACGGCACTGGGCTTATGATTAGCCATTGATCTAAAGGGGGGGAAATAACCCTGTCAGAGCATAATGGTAACAAGAGGCACTTCATATAACCCATGGATACGAACATCCTACTGCATTTTGCGAGATACCACCCTCAAGGACTTAAATACAACCTGCCCTATGGACAATTTCTTTGTATACACAGGAACTGCACTGAGAGAGACAGGTTCGAACAACACGCCTCACAGCTGCAAACATGTCTTGCCGAAAAAGGATACCCCAAGAAGTCCATAAAATCCACCAAGAACAGGGCTACCAACACGGACCGCACCATCTGCCTTACCACCAAAACCAAAGATCCTATAGAAAGAACAGTCTGTGTGACCACATTCAACCCTGTGAGTAATCTAATCAAGACCACCATTAACAAACACTGGCATCTCGTCAAGAATGAAGGGAGCCTCTCCAAAATACCACTCTTCGCCTTAAAAAAAAATAAAAACCTCAGGGACACCTTAGTGCACACCTTCCTTGAACCAGCAAAAACACAACCCACGCTATGGAACTTACCACCGGTCGTTGGACATTACAGCTGCGGTCATTGCGTAGCCTGTAGATACACCGAGACCAGTAAAACCTTCAGCCACAAGAACTTCAAATGGACAATGAGAAATCACACGAACTACGAGAAGAAGTACGTCATTTATGTCATCAAATGCCCGTGCAATCTCATATACATTGATAAAACAATAAGACCCGTGAAGCAGAGGATCAATGAGCACAGGTCCTGCCTTAAAAACACCATTCAAGACAAGCCCTTGGTGGAGCACTTTGTCAAAAAAGGACACACACATGAACAGTTTACATGGACCGTCCTCCAGCAACTAACACTGCAAAAACGAGGAGGAGACATGAATCTCACTCTCACCAGACTGGAACAAAAATGGGTCCACAGACTGGATACTGTAAAGAAAGGACTCAATTTTACAGTAGAGTGGAAACACTTCTGGGACTAATCCCCACTCACATACAGTGTGGTGTCACACACCTGTCCAGACCAATCATCCTTGTCAGCCACCTACTCCATCCAGACATGGTGCCTGATAGAGCCATTGGGGGGTGATTTTCCTGCATACAGCTGCCACTCTACTTCATCACCCCATACCAATAATCATGATAAGTACCCCACCTGTGGGACCCCCGGTACTACCTCGGTACCTTTTACACCAACCTCAACAACCGCACACCAGACCTTTGCAACAAATATGTTGGAGTTGTTTCACAATTTTGCAGAAAAAATGCAACAAATGTATTGAATTTGCTTCATGATTTTGCATATGTTGGGGTTGTTTCACAATTTTGCAGCAAGGATGTTACTGTTGTGCTATATCGACGTGAATATACTGGTGTACAAACAGGCATGTGCATGTTAATTTATCCTGGTCATTCCCAGAATCATGTTTGTATGGATAAGGCCGAGGTCACTGATTGTTATGTTATGTCCCCCTCCCATCCCGTGGGACTACACTATCATGTAGACATACACAAGCCCCTGCCACGCGGTTTGGCTCACTTTTCTCACCATTGTCATAACTAATACCTCGTGCATTTTTTAGGGACTACCTTTCCCATAATGCATCTTCCTGGAGATCCTCTGCTCTGTCCCACACCCCGAGCACGGGATGGCCCCGGTGGAGTGACAGGTGTGACAAGCCTACCACAGGACTCTTACGTCACATGTCACTCACACAACCCCACTGGGATTGGCCCAGCACGAGGGGGGCGTGTTCACCACTCCAGTCATTTCTGCTGATTCACGGCAGGCAGCCATTTCCAGCTCCGCCGTGAACACAGCAAGAACTTAAAGAATGCTAATCAGGTAAGCCAGGTGCCCGCCCACCTCAGAGCCCAATGCTTCTCATAAATCATTGCAGGACTGCTGCACTTTGACACGTCCGACCCGTTTTTATGCACTCACAGTGATCGCTACACCATCCGATTACCTTCCATGTGGATTTTGATCCGGACACCTCGGAAAATTGCATAGTATCTAGCAGCAGTCACTTTTCTCCAGCACAGCACTCTTTAAAACGCAGGGAGTGAATGTTTTCCTCCATTTATATAAAGAAAAAAACGGCACATAGTTTGCATGAAACACCACCGGCTTGTCCACCGCCACACACACTCTACTCTTGGACCAAGCACTAGATCCACTTTGTGGACACCACTCGCACTGGCCTCGCCACCTGGTCCAATACAGGGCTTTTTATTAATTAATTATACTTAATTCATTAATTTTTTACTTTTAATATTAAAATAAATACCCTTAAACCCACAGCCAGCCCTATGCTTACCATCCACTGACAACAGCTATGTAGCACTGCAGCGCCGTGTAGCCACACTACCCGACAGCCGGGTTTAGATGCACCTCCACTTTGCCGTGTAGCACTTCTCACGTGGCTGTAGACATGCCTCCATATATGAAGTACCTCTTGTTACCATTATGCTCTGACAGGGTTATCTTTCCCCCCTATACATCGATGGCTAATCATAAGCCCAGTGCCGTCTGAATCGGTTTACCCCGACACAGCAGATCCACACTTACTGATGTATCCATCACATCAGCAGCCCTAGGACTGCTCCTAGGATTGATGACAGCACAGCAACACCGCCTCACTCTGGTTGGACGGTAAGCTGCGCTCTCCCATACACCACTGGTGTATTTCTCTAGCACCATTTAGCTGTTATTCATTAACCCCTAAATCAACACTTACCTTTTAGGATCCTCACAGTTCTCCTCCTTCCCACAGATCAAACCCACGAACAGACTCTCCCAACTAGTCTCTCCTGATGAAGGCCACCACAACTACAAGCTTCTACCAAGCCATTGTGGCCGAAACACAACTGTGTCGATCACTTGTGGCCCAACTGTGAAAATACCTTTTGTTGTATGTTTCCATTTTAGTGTTGTGCACACCGTTTTTGTTCAAAACACACCCGGGTTAAAAAACAGCCTCGGGCAGCACTCACTTGAGTTACTTGTTTCACCAACCTCCTATACTCATATGTGCTTGTCAATAGGGGACTCATCCTCCACATCCTGATGAGGGTGCCCAGCTGCACTTCCCTATGTTTTTTGTATTGAAATCTGTCCGTCACCGCTTTCGTGCTTAGTGAAAGCTTTGTAATAATTTAAGATATTGGTTTTTGAGATTGAAATAAATATGTCCAAAAACTGTGGATTGTTGTGAGGATCTCGCATCCTGATTATTTTTTGTTATCAATACATGTACCCTCCTGGGCATATCGGACTCCCCCAGGCGCCCTTTATATTTTCCTAAACCACAGATTATGCCAACGGCAAAGAATTTGATAAACACATCTGAAGCCCTATATCTTCCAGCGATAATAATGGCTCACTGCTAAAAATGTGCAGATCCTTCAAACGAAACTCTCTGGGGCCAAATCTGTTTTTTAAATGAAAATCCGATGGCAGCCAAACTTTCAAACACTCCAAAATTGTTTGACTTTTTAAATAGGACAGATACCAAAGATGCTACTAATGATGTACTGAAAGAGACTTCTTTGACCCTTGCATTAGTCCCTAATAGGGACACCGATGTGGTAATTATTATGCAAAAAATAGGCTCTTTGTTATGAAAAGTTGAAAGCCTGCATACCCTTTGTATTGCTATGGTGGCCAACCAATTACGGCTGAATTCCCTCACAGACATAATTGCGCATTTCATATTAGATTCACATCCCAAAGCCATGAACACTATGCAAGAGGTAACTCAGGTGGGCATGAATACAAATGGTAAAAGATCTTTCGAGAAGCCCCAGGCAAAAATGATTTTTGGAAAGGAGACGGTATTTGAGGATCTTACTTCCCCAAACAACACCAGACCACTCTTGCGATTCCTTGACCATGTTTGCAGAAAATTAAGATGACGCACTAGATGCGCTATGCAATGAAATATCAATGATGGAAAGGGAAGAAAATAAGGATAAGCGAACAAAGTTAGTCATGATTAATCCCGCAAAACAGGTTACCTTCCCGAATTTGCCTCTCCTACCCTTTAAACCTGCTAGAAACAAGGTGAAAAGCCAGACGAAGCATAACATGAGCCCTTAGCTCGTCACCATAGACCAGGGTCATGGGTCTAGAAGACAAGTCTTCATGTGTGGCCCATTGCATAAATGGGCTGGAAAAAATGTTTTTACCTAGTTTAGTGTCCTCAAATACCCCTCTTGCCTCTGCCCATGGGGCCTCTGTGGAAACCTAGTCCAGGGGCCACTGGGTGAGATGCAGAGAGGTTCCCAGCAGGAACGTCACATTATCATCCCACGTTATGGACCCTAGACTCACATATAGTGACAAGAGGCTTGGAATGGAGACTTGGTTGAGGAGTGCTCAACCAGCTCGTCCATATGCCAATATGCACCAACAGAACAAAACTCAGGACTTGTGTTCTAATATAGCAGTTTCAGCGATCCCATTTTACCCTTCATACCCTCCCCCTACCCCGACCTTACCTCCCCCAACCTTTGTAAGTAGAGAGTGGTTGTCTCTGGGCTCAATGATAAAACTCGAAGAATTGAAGCCCTCTGCGAATAGCCCTTTTTTTAAAACCTGCACGGTGCTCCTTCGCCTTTTTTCTATGATTCTGGGTCTGTCATCCATCTGTAGTGACATGCTCCAAATTGGTCTTCCTGTATGGTCAAAGTGGAAAATTGGGCTTTGATACATTTTGCCTCTCCTGCAATTGTTTTGCTGCTGTGTACATGTGCAGATACATTGAAATCCTTAGGCTTTAAGCTTATAGTATGCTGTGGCAACTCATATCAATGAGCCACGAGTCAGGGATACCAGTTAGTTTCAACCTTGGATGTCCCTAGCAGATTCGCCCACTACGCCCCTATGGAGTTTGGGTATATGGACCCTGAATCTGAAAAATCGCTAGTTGGAATACAGGAGGTTACGCCCATATTGCAGCTAAACAAGGCTCGGACAAACTACTTGCTAGTGTGGATATTTTTCTGCTACAAGAGACATGGCTAGAATCTCCTTTGGTAATAGAGCGATATAAAATCTACTAAGTTAGAGCTAAAAGGGGTCCCCGGGATAAGCCCTCTGGGGTCTGGTGATAGGTATTAGCCATACAGAGGGTATTTGTCACTGTGCAATCATTCCATCAAACAACTCCATGATTGGAGTCAAGCTAATCTTTCAGGCGGAAGAAAAGTAATTCAAAATGGTGATTGTGAACATGTATGTAACTCCTGATACTCTTAACCTGGACGATACACAGGAAGCACTGGGTGAGCTATTGTCCATTGGCTCTGGGCAGGGGGATAAGCAGATAATATTAGTAGGTGGCAACTTAAATGCTAGATGCACTGATGATAAAGAAAGCCCCTTATATAGACATGTTATGCAAACATGTGATATGATTCAAGAAGAAGGAAATACCAAAGGGACTAAATTGGTAAAATTATACAGAACTTCAGACCTTACCATGCTAAACGGGCGGGCAGAGGGTGATTTGCTGGGAAACTACACCTGACACTCTAATAAGAGCAGTGCCACTTTACAATATTTCTTTTGTAATAACGCTTGCATGCTGAAAACTAGAGAATTTAATATTGACCAAAATATTTTCAGCGATCACGCTATTTTAACCTTGACCCTGGCTCTTTATTAAAAAAAAACAGTTGTAGCGGGAGCTTTGTTATCCATGCATCCAATCAAATTATCTGGACTGTTAAACACGTTATAAGGGCAAATAAGCTTTTTAACAAGGCAATTGCACAAGACAAGGGGTGGTTGACAGCTGCAAATGGAAATGAAATAGAAATGTGGGTGAAAAACCTGCTGTCTTATGCCGGAAAGGACAGTAGAGAAAACCTGGCCATAATTGAAAATCATGCAAACTAATTTGATATAGCTATCCGGGATGCTAAACGCCTCATGAGAAGCAAATTCCGAAAAACTCCTTATTAGTGGCTGCACGCAGAGTGACAAAAGCCAGCAGGTTAAAGTAATAAAATCGGAATATCGAGGATTGCTAAAACATTGGCGTACCTCAACTAAAAACATCCACGGGCAAGATATGATTGGCACCCTGCGAAGCAAAAAGAGTGGCAATATATGGAAGATTCTTTCTTGTGCAAAAGGGGATAGTCAGAGACATTTGTTAAACCCAATACAGGAAGAAGATTGGCTATGTTACTTGGGGGACAAAGTTAGAAATAATGAATCCTAATTTGGGGATAATTATGATGTTGGTGAATCTATTGAACATATTGAACATATTATTAAGAATCTCAAGGGATCTCAAGCTCATGGCCCAAATGGGATAGCAAGTATGTATTAAAGGATAACCCAAATGGGTCGGTTTGTTTCCTCCATGTTTTGTTTAGCAGAGTCTGTGAGGAGTGACAAATCCCTGAATCCGGGCGACAGTCTATTCTACTACCTATTTATAAGAAAGGTGATAGACTTTCAAATTATAGGTTATTATCTTTAGTGGATGTAACGGGTAAGGTTTTCTCCACACAGGTCTTTGGACACTTTCAAACATGGGTAGAGGAAAAGAAACGGTTACACTTCACCCAAAAGGAATTTCGACAGGGCTGTTCAACAATGCACAATTTGAGAGCCCTGGACAATTCAATTAGAGCAGCTTTAATTGTAGGAGCACCATTTTTATACTTCATTTCTATAGATTTTAGCGCAGCCTTCGATAGGGTAAATCACACTAAATTGTGGTCAAAGTTAGCAAACCTGTCCAAATTGGCTCTTAGATGTTTAGAGAGCTCCATGTGGGTACATCCAGCCAAGTTAGGATGAATGATGCCGGATTAATATCAGTACCACTTAGTCTGAATATGGGAGTCAAACAAGGCTGTGTCTTGGCCCCTCTATTATATATTCTTTACATGAGCTACTTACATGTGGCATTATCCCAGACTTCCGGATGTTGCCCTAAATAAATGGGACTACTATCCCGAGTTTGATTTATGCAGATGACTTAGTCATCTTTAGTCATACTTAAGTGGAATAAAATATATATTTGAGATTTAATCGACTTTGCCTCTAAAAAGGATTTCATCATTATTATGTCAAAAACTAAGGCTATGCTGATCTCTGCAAAAAAAGATACATCGTTATCAGATTAATACGAGTTTTGGACCCATCAAATACGTGAAAAAAGTACAATTTTTTGGGCCTTGAGATGAGCCAAAAGCAGTCATACACACATACTATCAATACTAAAATTAACAAAGGATATAGATTAGCAAGTATGGTGGAGAAATTGACCCGTCATACGGCTGGCTATTCCCTGCAGGGTTTAGTGGCATTATACAAGCAGAACTTTTGCCCTATGGACTTATATGGACTAGAAGCCTTAGCCAAGACATGCTTAAAATGGCTTGATTCATTAGAGGGACACTTAAGAAAAACGTTTTGAGGTTGGCAAAGATTGGAATTGGGTTTGGTATCATTGCGGGGACAATTACTTATTCGCCAGGGAGGCATGCATATAAAGGTTAACTCTAACCCTATGTAAATTGCTGGCCCTTGTCGGAGCAGACAGTGCTAAAAATAGGAAAAGAGGCTTTGATGAATTTACCATCATGATCAGGGGACTCTACAAGGACCTAGGATGGTACCCTAATTTAGAATGGGGAACCAAATATGAAATACTTAGATCATTGTTTGGTAATAAATTGGCCCAGTGGGACTTGACCAGCAATTACACTCAGGTAGCTAAGCTGAAATCCCATGTACATGTGACAAGGGTGGTGCATAGATATTTACACCTACAACCTTACCTCTGCCAAAGCCTTTTACTGGCAGTAGCTCATTCTGAGACTTCGTATTAACCAGCTACCTCTGTTAGTCTTTTTGGGAGCTCGATTACAAATATCGACTGCAGAAAGAGTATGCCCTATGTGCAAAATACCGGGAGCCATCGAGACTTCAAAACATTTATACTCAATGTTCAGCCATGGGTAATACATACATGACAATCTTGGGCAAATATGTCCATAATTACACGTCTATAAAGAGCGAGGATTTCTGCATTTATTACCTTCATTCTGACCCAGCATCCCCCCAAATCAGTCTCTATTGGCTTTGGCGTAACATTGTTAAGCAATTACTTACTGAGGAAGTGAAACTTGTATTTTAAGAAGGCTCTGAGTAATAATTTAATTCATTATTTTTAAATGTAGTGGTAGGATATGTTAAAGAAATGATTATGTCTTAATGTTGTCTGTTCTTGCTCTATTATGTCACTGAAAGGCACAGGAGACCCCACACTCTAGATTAGGGTATTACCGTAATAGTTCGTCTCGGAAAGAAAATCCAGAGGAAATAATTCTCAGAAAAGAAAGGCGTATTAAGGATTTTATTATACCCAATACATTTTTTTTTTTGTGAATTTAGTCACAAATTAATCTGCACTGTAGCAATTTTTATTTTACATAGCAGGAATAATTAAAAACAAAACAGTTTGATAAAATTCATCCTATTCAATCATACATACATTTATACTACATCCATCCATAAGCTCATACACCTCATCAACAATTACAAGATAAAAACATATAACAAATATAACAATTCATATACAATTTCATAATTATGCAATCAATTTTTGTGCAAAACAACGCATAGTGCAAGGCCACAATAAATTTTTAAGAAGTCAGCAGCAACAACACTTAATGCAAGACCATAGTAGATTTTTGAAAACTGTGGTCAGCAATCAGGATAGGCCAAACAAGATCTTCATAAACGGCCTTATGCTAGGTTTTTCTCGACCGGTTTCGACGTGTGAAAGATGGTTTAATACGTCTTCATCAGGAGATTAAGGGTAGTTGTCTTGTCAATTGTGGTAGGAGTCAATCCATTCAATAATTATTGTACGGAACAGCAACACTGTCATACAAATTGGCAATGTTCTAATAGACGATCCTGCAAGGCAGATAGCTGCAGTTGGACTCCAATCTGCAGAGAATATCCCACACAGTGCATCGCCGTTACTCGAGCGAGACCCAGAGTTCGCTATTAACTCCGGACGTCTGTGTTGCGTCCAAATGGAAGGGAGACGCGCATCTGCGCGTTCTTGCTCTATTGACAAGGCTCGTGCGGGGGTAAATGTAAGTGAAAAAAAAGTGATAGGAAGCTTAGGAAATTCCAACGCTTTTAATTCTATTTTATTGCTGGACAGGATTGTAAACATATTTTAACGTATATATGCAAATTGGTAATGGTTTTTAATATGTATCTACACTTGTACATTTTATGTTCCTGTTTAGTTCCTTTTATACAAACAAAGACAAAATTGTTTACTTTTCCTTAAGTTGATGTTTCGCTAATGTTAATTAAATGCCAAGTTCAATGTTTCTACATATGAAATGTATGAAATGATAAAGAACAAAAATATAATGTACGTAAATTGATTGTAAATATTCTTTTAGAATCATAAATAATAATAATAATAATAATAATAAGAAGAAGAAGAAGAAGAAGAAGAAGAAGAAGAAGAAGAAGAAGAAGAAGAAGAAGAATATAATAAGTGAAATGAAGATGTACATCATCACCCACAGATATGGTATGGAGACAAATCAGCACAGGTAAAGTAGTAATGCCCTTAGAATTGTTAAATGTTGCCTTAGAGCACTGCCACTACCCAACACATGCACCTAAGCAGCACATTGCTGCTGACATCAGTGAGGAATGATCTATACCAAACCTATCAGAGGAAGTGGATAGATTTGTGGACAACTGTACCAGGTGCCACATGTTCCACCTTGAAGACATTCAGGGCAGAATTGCCCCACCCATCAGAGCCTTTCAAGGAGCCCATGCTGACTTTATCGATATGGTGAACAGGTGCAGTTCATATGGGTATAAGTAAGTGATTGTATGCCCATTTTCCTATTGAATTGAGGCTGGTCCATGTTTGAACGTTGATGCAAAATCCTCAGTCCCATTTTTAATCACAGAGGTCATTCCAAGGTGGGGAAAATGCAGTGCCCTGGGATCCGACAACAGCCCTCATTTTGCAAAAAAGTTCTTTAATGAGATTATAAAATAACTGGGTATCAAACACAAGCTATGTACAGTTTACCACTCACACGCCAATGAGAAGGTTGAGAGATTGAAATGTCTGCTGAATAATAAACTAGCTAAAATGTGTGCAATGCTAAACAAAAAGAGCTGGCTTTATTTCCTGCCTTGAGCACTGTTCATTTTTCACAATTAGACAAACAAGACTACCATTTATCACTCCACGAGGTAGTGACAGGTAGATGGATGCACACACTGATCGCTTCAACATGAACACGACAGATGCATACAGGAGCACATATAACCTTGGTTCCGAATGTATTGTATATCCTACAAATCTGTCAACATGTGCAAACGTTTTATCTCATCAGGTAACCCCAAAGAAACATCAAATGTCCGCAATGAACCCAAGCAACACAGAAACAACTCAACCCATGCATCTACATACAGGGGATCATGTCTACATGACAAGCACAATCAAAAATGGAACCAGCCCAAGTATATAGGTCTGCATGAGATCATCCACCTCACTCCCATTGCTGTCAAATTAAAGAATCGGAAGGCATGGATACATTTTTCAGATGTCAGAAAAGATACCAGCGTAGCAACTGAGCACCAATGGAAGCAAATGCTGCAATATGCACCATCAACCAAAGTTGAATAGTGTAGAGACTATGACATCTTATTTTAGGAGGGTATACCATTCGGGAAAAGACGAACAGAGAGGTGGACACTGATTTTAGAGGCTCAAGGAGCAAAAAGCAACAGAATGAAACAGCTGTTTACAGGGATTTGTTGTTTGTTTTTCTCTCTTCTTCTTTCTTATTCTATTATGAAACTAATGACTGTAGGGATTAGAAATATAAATAGTAATGAGAGTGAAATCATAAATGTAACAGCAGTTAAAGGTAACCTCAGGACAAAATGTGAAAAAAAGTATCAAAAAAGAAGGAAATGTAAATAACAATATTATAGATTAACATAATTCAGATGCAAATAATATGTGGTACAGTGCTATAAAAGCAATTGGCAGGGTCCAATATATTAATTCATGTTATGTGTGCAGGCTTATCCCACATGCATTTGGCACCACAAGACTGTTCATCCCCAGAGAGATGCCAGTGTTAGAGGCAAGGTGTTTGGCACATTTGATACTTTGCAAGTTGCAAGGGCAGTTCCAGGGGGACACAGTTCAAATAAGGCATGCAGAAACTAACAAAAGCAAATGTGAAGGGAAAAAAGGAACAGGATATAAATGTGCAATAAAACCCCAGATGTATATAGAAGGTGCAACATATTGGAACAACCAATGGGTGAAGGGGCGAGCAGTATTTAAAACAGAATGTAGATAGAAAATGCCGAGAGGTTAGGTCATCATATGTCAATATGTTAACGAGTTTGCAAAAACATGAAAAACCTGTAAAAGCAGAGGTACTCAATCGATCTTCATTTTGTTCCAAAGGTAAAGGAAGCATGCCTGTGGGTCAGAACAAAGGATGCAACACTATGCTTACCATGACAGCACTGCAAGATGGCACCACCACTACAATGGACATTTTCTGGCAATGCGCGACTAACGCCTACTTACATCTAAAGTCATTGTGGAACAGGGTATGCTCCCTTGTAAACCTGCAAGCCCCAGTACTTTTAATACTCAAAGAGCATCTATCAATCCCAAAAGGTAAACCCCAGTCCCCTACTGTGCCCCTAACAGTGCAGAGACAGAATGACTCACAGACATTGCCAAGCAGGAAAAGATCAAATTATTTCAGTAAAGAAGCAGACAAAGCCTTGGAAGAAGTACCGACCCAATATTGCTTATTTTCGAAAGCAGAGACATTATTTGCATCCTTTTTAGCCCATGGAATACAGGAAGCCATGAATTACAAATGGCTACAGATCACACGCTGGAACCTGGTGCAGCAGGCAAAGGCCACGAGCGTGACCTCAATGCCGTGCAGGAAGAGATGTGCATAATGACTTTTCAAAATCGTTTGGTACTTGGCTTCTTCTCAGCCATGGAAGCGGGGCTGGCAAAAAATGGGAAGTACATGCTGTACCTATGTGCCCAGAAATTACCAGGATAATGGATCACTTTCAACAGCAATAAAGGATTTTCACCACCTACAAATAGGTATGGGAGATGAAGGAGGAATCAAAAAAGAAAACAATTGGCTAACAGAAATATTCTCCTGAATGCCAAATTGGTTAACACATGCGTGCAGGTTCATCCTACCCATCCTGAACTTCTTAATTTTCATTTGGAGCATTTAACAAATCATGATAGTCTGTTGTGTGTCTCGTGAAGATGGTGTAAAATTGTTTGCAGTGAAGGTAGAGGATGCCACTACTGCTTGAAAACATAAGTACACCCAAACAGACGAGGTAGAGATAAAACCCAAACCAAGAATGGTACCAATAGATCAACCTATATGCTCCCCAGATTTTCTGTTGTTTTTGTCCCTTTCCTCCTCTTCTGAGCGCCCTGAGGCCTATGGGTTGGTGGCGCAATACAAAAATATAGATAGATAGATAGATAGATAGATAGATAGATAGATAGATAGATAGATAGATCCCAGAAATTATCTCAAATGCTATGTAGATCCAACAGGAGATGGAGACTGCAAATCCCCTGGATTACGTAACAGGAGGAGGGAATCTGAGAAATGTTAGCAAGATATGGGTCCCAAAAGACAAATATGATTGGGCACATGAACAGGAACTAAGAAATAAGGAATTCATGAGGGAATTTGTTCCGGAAGGAACGAAAGGGGAATGTTGCGATGAATGCCCAAAGTCCCATGCATGAGAGAAAATATAAACTAAGAAAGCCCATGAAACACAAGTCTGTGAGCCACAACGAAAGCCAGAGGCTCAGACAAGAGGTCTGACACACTGACATTTCCACTGTATCCCTGATGCGAGATACACACTAAATAGCAAAACACATACAAATACACTTTGTAGAAAGATGGCAAACATACATAGCCAGTAGGCACACATTTAGGGGGTAATTCATAGAATTCAGCGCACAAGTGGCGCACGCGGCTGGCGCACAGTGTGCGCATGCGAATCCCTGCGCCAGCCGCGTGCGCTAAAATCCATTTCCGCGCACAGCGTATTCATGGATTCCAGCCACCAAAACCAGCCGTGGCGCACAGTGGCGCAGCGACCCTGCAGCAGCGCCAGTTACGCCCCCAAGAACGCCTCTCGCGCAGGGAAAAGCCATCAATATACCCAATCCAGCGCAAAGGGCTGCGCTAACCCTGTACCAGCACAGCAAGCGGGCTACGTGTATCACTGGGGTGCGCGGGAAGTACCTCACGCGATTCCATCAGGGTACGTGTATTTCAGGGGTGCGCGGGAATTTCCACACGCGATTGGGCCCGTGCGAGCAGGGTACGCGTATCTCAGGGGTGCGCGGGAAGTTCCACACGCGATTCCATCAGGGTAGGTGTATTTCAGGGTGCGGGGGAAGTTTCACACGTGAAATCAGCAGAGTACGTGTATTCCAGGGGTGCGCGGGAAGTTCCACACGCGATTCCATCAGGGTACGTGAATTTCAGGGGTGCGCGGGAATTTCCAAACGCGATTGGGCCCGTGCGAGCAGGGTACACGTATCTCAGGGGTGCACGGGAAGTTCCACACGCGATTCCATCAGGGTACGTGTATTTCGGGCTGCGGGGGAAGTTTCGCACGCGAAATCAGCAGGGTACGTGTATTCCAGGGGCGCGCGGGAAGTTCCACACGCGATTCCATCAGGGTACGTGTATTTCAGGGGTGCGCGGGAATTTCCACACGCGATTGGGCCCGTGCGAGCAGGGTACTTGTATCTCAGGGGTGCGTGTGAAGTTCCACATGCGATATCAGCAGGGTACTTGTATTCCAGGGTGCAGGGGAAGTTACACACGTGACTTCCGCAGGGCACATGTATTTCAGGGGTGCACGTGTAGTTCCACACGCGATATCAGCAGGGTACGTGTATTTCGGGGTGCGCGTGAAGTTCCACACGCGATATCAGCAGGGTACGTGTATTTCAGGGTGCAGGGGAAGTTACACACGCGATTTCCGCAGGGTACGTGTATTTCAGGGGTGCGCGTGAAGTTCCACATGCAATTTCAGCAGGGTACGTGTATTTCAGGGGTGCGCGGGGAGCACCACACGTGAATTGCACGTGTGGGTCCTCCCAGGTGTTCCCTCTACACCCTCCACGGCCCCTGCGGGTGGCTCACACCACAGGGGCCTACCCTGCACATGTCCTGCAGGCACCCCATCCACCATGGCCATGCCCCCCAGCCAACCCACATGTCAACTTGCACTACTGCCCACCAACGCATGTCCCCCTGCACCCCCAGCCACCAGGGACACCCTCCACAGGCCCCCACCCATGTCTCCCACCACCCCCACCCCCCAGCAGTGCAGGGGCACCCACCACCAGGCCCCCACCCATGTCTCCCACCACCCCCACCCCCCAGCCACCAGGGGCAGCCTCCACCAGGCCTCCACCCATGTCTCCCAGCACCCCCACCCCCCAGCCACCAGGGGCAGCCTCCACCAGGCCCCCACCCATGTCTCCCACCACCCCCACCCCCCAGCCACCAGGGGCAGCCTCCACCAGGCCCCCACCCATGTCTCCCAGCACCCCCACCCCCAAGCAGTGCAGGGGCACCCACCACCAGGCCCCCACCCATGTCTCCCACCACCCCCACCCCCAGCCACCAGGAGCAGCCTCCACCAGGCCCCCACCCATGTCTCCCAGCACCCCCACCCCCCAGCACTGTGGGGCACCTGCCAGCAGGCCCCCACCCATGTCCAACTCATGTTCCCCACCCCCCCACCCCCCCAGCACTGTGGGGCACCTGCCAGCAGGCCCCCACCCATGTCCAACTCATGTTCGCCACCTCCCCCCCACCCCCCAGCACTGTGGGGCACCTGCCAGCAGGCCCCCACCCATGTCCAACTCATGTTCAACACCCCCCCACCCCCCAGCACTGTGGGGCACCTGCCAGCAGGCCCCCACCCATGTCCAACTCATGTTCCCTACCCCCCCACCCCCCAGCACTGTGGGGCACCTGCCAGCAGGCCCCCACCCATGTCCAACTCATGTCTCCCACCACCCTCACCCCCCAGCACTGTGGGGCACCCACCACCAGGCCCCCACCCATGTCCCATCCATGCCCCCCTGCACCTGGGTCCCACCAATCCCCAATCATGTCCGTAATGGCCATCCTCCCCTGCCAAAAGGCCCAACCAACTATCACATCCACCCACATATCAAAGGCAATGACATGTTACACACCCAATGTAAATAATGCAAATGAACACATGTCTGTCACACACAATGGCTGCAAGTGAATGTTAAAACACCCAACATGACATGCATGAAAGCAATGAGATGATACGACACATTGAAGGATGAAAATATAAATGTATTTAAAATCAACTTGAATGGAAATGAAATGGAAAAACCACAAAGCAAAACAACCAAAAGAAGAAGAATGTCCAAGGAAAAAAATCAAAAACACACAGCACAATCCAAAAAAATGGTGTCCAAAGTCACAGTCAGAAAAGTAATCCAAGTGTAAATGATAAACAAAAACCATTGCTCAATGGCGATGAAAAAAATCCAAAAAATAGAAAAATCCATTGAAGAACTATTTACAAGATAATCCCGGGTCCATGAGCCCAACCAAATGAAACCTAACTATGACAACTAACTATAAACTGAACTACATACAAAAATGTGGCGCATTGTCCAATCGCAACCAAATAAAGAAAATAAATAAAGGAAACCTAACACTAACTATATAACTATATACAAAGGCGGCGGTCAAGTCCAGCGGCTCACTCCGTGGTGTTCCGTGCCAGGGCATCATCGAACTCCTGTTCGATGTCCCGGAGGCGGTCCTGTTCCATGGCCCCGAGGGTCCGCAGGGACGACGCCGTCTCCTTCTCCAACCCCCTGCGGATTGCCTCGAGGCACTTGGCCCGCCTCAGGGCCCTCCGCATGGAGTTCTCCGCCCTGACCATTGTGAGCCGTGCCTCTTCCGCCCGCCGCCGCTCCGCACGTATCTGCTGGCCCAACCGCTGCCACACGGAACACACTTCCCGTCCTGGGTCCTCCTGCCCTCCGGCCGATGCCTGCCCCTCCGATGTTGATGGCCCCGAGACATGATGCCTCCCACGTTGACTCTGTTGCTGCCTCCGACGCCACTGCCTCTGCCAGCACGACAGCATCCAGGCTGATGGAATCCACCGACGCCGTCGTGCACGTGCCCTGCCTGATGATGCCGGCACATCCTCCATCTGCTGGGGTACAGTTGCTGTGGTGTCCACCCCTGCTGGACCTCTGACTCCCGACTGTGGCAGGGATGGGATCCCCACCGAGCTGGCTGCATTGGTCAGGGCAGGTCCACAGGGGGCCCTGGTGGCATCTGGGCCGGAAGACGGCAAGGAGAACGACTGGCGTATAGTCTCCACAGAGGAGGAGAGGGCCGCCAGATTGGCCGACGCATGCAGGAAACCCCCGAACATGGACGATCCCAATTGGGCCACGTCGGCAGGGTGCTCTTCGTGATGACGTGCGTGCTCCTCCTGGGAAGCACGCACGGCATCACGAATCACAGCCGTGCGCATCGCAACCCCAATCAGGACCTTCTTCATACGGCCAGGGGTCCCCTCGTCTGCAGGTGGAGGGGAGTCAGATGACATGGACATCCCCTCTACCTGCGGACGGGCCTGGGACGGGGCATCCCTGCTGGTGCATGGTGGTGCACACACAGGGTCAGGGACAGCGACATGCACAGGCCCCTCCACGGTGACCTGTGCTGCCTCCTGCCCCTGCCCCTGGACTGCACCACTTGCACCAGCAGGGATGCCCCCACCAGGCCCCATGTGCGCCTCAGTGGCGGCCTCCTCCTCCTCTGTGGAAACCACCAACCTTGATGACTCCTCACCGTCTTCCGCCGTAGCAGGCCCCTATGGGGGCTCATCCACCCCTTCCGCTGCAGCCGTGGGGGCATCCCCGCCGCCTTGCTCCACAGCGCCGCCTCCGCCCTCTTCTTCACTAGCCGCTGCGTAGAGGGAGACATAGAACACAAGCATCAGGGTATTGTACAATGGTCCCCTAGACAGGAAGCAATAGCAGATGAGTGCCACTGTCAAAGTACACTTCCATCATGTCCCTCCACAACACATGTGTCAGTCCAGGCAAAACACACTCAGTGACAGTCATGGTGCATGCCATGGACATTTCCATACATGTCCAATGGACTCTCGAAACATACAATGTAATGGAACTCACATGCATCATGGGTCATGCCTATCACATGCACACACTTCACCTCAGTCACATCCATCTGGCCCCGTACACCCCAATCACAGTGGATAAAAGGATGTCTAGGCTGCATCAGTGAATCTGTACATTGTCACAGACATGTGTCATGCATCCATGGCATTCACAAGTCACAGACACGAAGGTCAGGCACACAGACATGGATACCATATATGTACCTGGCATCAGCACCCATCCCTCACCCCCACCCATGTCCAGGAACAGAGACTGCCATGCTCTCATGTGTACAATCTGCATAGGGCTCCACATGTCGCATTTAAACACATGCAACAACCGTGCGGTTCACACATTACTGGTGGCACATGCATTACCATGATGTCCCTGCACACATACATGCGTACATGTCCTATGTCACACATACAGGCAAGTATCAGACAACCAGCACACTGCAACATGCCCTGTCTCACACAGCAATGCTTGGCCACTTACCGCTCAACTCCAGACGGGTCTCCCTCTCAAGGACCTGGCCGTGGAGCGCTGGGTGTACGCGTTCCAGGACCCTCATCTGGATGGTACTCATGCGGCCCCGGCCCCCCTCCACGAGGCGCCGGGCCTTTATGAGGGTCCTGGACCTCAAGTCTTCCCAGCGCTTCTTGACCTTCTGGATGGTGCGGGTTGCCACCCCCTCCGCGTTGATGGCAACCACACAGTCGGCCCAGATCCTCTCCCGTCCTTCCTTGTTGGCGCGGGACGATCCGAAGAGGGCATCATACTGCCCCAGGACTTGCTCCACCAGGACACCAACTTTGGTGGCAGTGAAGCTGGTGCCCCTCTGCCCCTCTGGCCGGGGGTTGCCACTGGTGCCAGATGTGGATGTGCCCGACATGGCAACCCCAGGGGAAGGAGTGGGTGGGCAACTGGGTCCTGGGGCTGGGCTGTGGAGCGATGTTATCTGAGTCGGGAGTCTTCTGTTCCAGCAGGGGTGGACACAGCAACTGGACCCCTGCAGATGGCTGATGTGCAGGCACCAAATGGCAGGGCACGGTGGCAGCAGGCAGGCAGGCAGCAGCAGATGGCACGTGGGAGGCTGCTCGGGGCACTGGGGGGCAGTAATTCGGCCTTCTGGGCAGGAGAGTGGTCTTCCGTGTGTTTTCGCGTGGCCAGCTTGATACGGAGTGATTTGGCACGTGAAAATCCTGCACGTCAGCGTGAAAATCGAGGAAAGGCCCTTAGCGCGTAAGGGCGTCAGCACGCGTACGCGATTTCATTGGACCAAAGGCCCTTACAGCGTAAGCGCGTCTGTGACGTTTTGCGCACGGGCGTTGCCCTGGCAGGGCTTGGAGATCCCACGTGCCTTTACACTGTTCTGTACGTGCTTTTCGTGCGGTGCATGTATTTTCCATCCGTTGGGGTTCACACGCTATTACTTCACAGCGGGTGTTGGCTACGCGTTCTTCTACACGCAAGGCAGACGGTGAGTGGTGGCCCGATCGCGTGCCGCTCCCCCAGGCCCGATCGAGTGAAAATGTTCACGCGAACCCCTGAAATACACGTAGCCCACTCCCCCAGGCCCGATCGCGTGTAAATGTTCAAGCGAACCCCTGAAAAACACGTAGCCCGCTCCCCCAGGCACGATCGCGTGAAAAAGTTCACGCGAACCCCTGAAATACACGTAGCCCACTCCCCCAGGCCCGATCGCGTGAAAATGTTCACGCGAACCCCTGAAATACACGTAGCCCGCTCCTCCAGGCCCGATCGCGTGTAAATGTTCAAGCGAACCCCTGAAAAACACGTAGCCCGCTCCCCCAGGCACGATCGCGTGAAAAAGTTCACGCGAACCCCTGAAATACACGTAGCCCACTCCCCCAGGCCCGATCGCGTGAAAATGTTCACGCTAACCCCTGAAATACACGTAGCCCGCTCCCCCAGGCCCGATCGCGTGAAGAAGTTCACGCGAACCCCTGAAATACACCTAGCCCGCTCCCCCAGGCCCGATCGCGTGAAAATGTTCACGCGAACCCCTGAAATACACATAGCCCTCTCCCCCAGGCCCGATCGCGTGAAGAAGTTCACGCGAACCCCTGAAATACACGTAGCCCGCTCCCCCAGGCCCGATCACGTGAAAATGTTCACGCGAACCCCTGAGATACACGTAGCCCGCTCCCCCAGGCCCGATCGTGTGAAAAAGTTCACGCGAACCCCTGAGATACACGTAGCCCGCTCCCCCAGGCCCGATCGCGTGAAAATGTTCACGTGAACCCCTGAAATACACGTAGGCCGCTCCCCCAGGCCAGATCGTGTGTGTGACTTCCCGCGCACCCCCGGAATACACGTACCCCGCTCAATCGCTTGTGTAACTTCCCGCGCAACCCCGAAATACACGTGCCCCGCTCGCACAGGCACAATTGCTGTATGTTGCCGCTTTTGTAATGTGCAAGGACGCTACCGCCTGCCTTCGTGTGGCGGATGTGTTTCGGCTTGTGCGTGTCTTTCGCTGTGCGTGGCTTTGCCCTATTCGATTCCATGAATACGTGTGGTTCGGGTGCGTGTGGGCGTTCCGTCTGCTTCCCTGCAGTACATCCCCAGTTACGCCCTTATTTTCGCGAGTTGTTCCCCATTCCGCGCGTTACGCCCCGTGTTCCGCCCACTTTCTAGTGTATGCGCCGAGGTTGTGCGCTTTCACTGTGCGCGTCGCGCACATCTTTCGGGATGTTGCAGTGACGTGTGCGCCATGCACGGGTTTGGCGCACATCCCGAGGAAAACACGCGCAGGGACTTCCATGAATCGCACCCATGCGCGTGCGCCTGTTTTTTTGCGCTTGCGCCTGCTTGCGCAACGATTTTCGGCGAACGTTTGTTCCATGAATCGGCCACTAAGAATCAATGCAGCACAAACACACACATCTGCAGGGGAGTAGGCCACAAGAGAGAGGGAGGATCTTAGGTGAAATAATTTGCATTAGTAGCAGCAAGTGGTAGCAGATACAGAATACAACATAATCTTAACTAATCTCCTATAAGTGTGAAAACCTAGAGTAGGACTCAAATGTAGGTAGTTCATAGGCCCTCTAGATTTTAGAAGGGCCTCAAATCTCATGGATTATTCCACAGTAAAATGCATTGGGTTTCAGATCACACACTAGAAATGCGCTGACAAGGCAAGCAACCTTGAACATGGTGTAAAGTTGTGCTACATTTGGTTAAAAATAGGAGATACATTTCTTTCCCAGGCACAGAACATGTAAGCATGACTTAATCAGATGTTTCAACCACGAGCAGACCCCGTGAGGAGAAGCTGTAAAATACTGTGCAGGGATTGGTTACAAATAGAACGGTGCAGTAAGGTCCCACACATCTAACAAAGGAAACATATAACCAATAAACGTTCCTGCCCATGTTCTTAAAAACAAACAAATAGGCCACAGTCTGGTTGGAACGAGGTGATGTGCAGGGACATGCACAGGACAAAGTCACTCAGACAGGAGATGCACACTGCCCCTGTAGAATACTATTCACTCATAAATCAAGCAAAATCATTAGGTTAGGTAAGCACTTCTTATCCAGAACATACATCTCCCCATCCCTTGCACTTCCTGTCTGTGCACTTGCACCACCTTGAACGTACTAGGCCTAGCAAGTCTGTCTGTCCTGTCCTCCCTCTGTCTCCCCTGCCTTGCTTGGTTGTACTGAAATACTCAAGCATAGGTGTATTAGTGTTGTCCAACCACCAATCAACTGGAAATGTCACCAGGCCTCGTATGGTAGTTTATTGTTCTGTATGTCCTTTTTCCTTCCCCCTCCTCTCTTCTCTCCCCACTCTTTACCATGCAATTGTACTATCTGACAAGTTGTTAGGCATAATACAGCAGTTTATTGATTGTATGCCCTCCCATTCTCTCATTCTTCCTGTCATGCACTTGCACTAGTAGAAATGCCTCTGGCCTAGTATGCCAGTTATTTTTGTTAAGATCATTCGGAATCTTCAAGGCATATGAATGAAGAATGTATTCCCTTGTTCCCTTCCTGCCTTTAAGCACTTTGAAGCACTTGCCTTGTGTATAACTGCTTTACAAATAAACAATTACATTTACAATTGCAATACAAGGGTAGACAATTAAGATAATTAAGAATGTTGAAACTAAGAAATATATTGAGTAGTATAGGAACATAACACATAGAGGTCCTGGCGCTTATTAAGGTGCCCCTGCTTGTATATGTTCAAACCATGCACACCCACGCATTCAATGAATACACAATTTAGTCATGCACATAATCTCAGAGAAAGAGGTCAGAAAGCATGCCCCATGAAGTCATGAAGTCACATCATGACAAAGGGAATAGAAGGGGTTCAGGTTTCAAATAAGAAGTCGCACCATTAACTGCCCGTTGAGCAGTCGCATGGGTGAGAACAGTAGGATGGTGCCAATAATTTAGTTCTCATGGGAAAGGATGCAAAGTATTCTTTTATGTTGCCACGCTGTTACTACCTTACAATTCTGTTGGTCACCAATGACCAAAGCAACCCACCACAGGATAACTAGAGGGACTACACCAATCAGAAGTTAAGCTGTATATGAAAAGTGTTAACATGTCTACTGTCCAATTAAAATCATGTGAAACTAGATGGCCCCACCATGAAGTCATTGCTATGAGGCAGTCATCAGAATGGTCACGAGGGATTGAATAGGCCAATATGGCTAGCTATTGTGTATAACCACCTTTGGAGCAACCAAGGCTGAGACGTCAGTGAATATGAACTCAAATGTAATATGAAACAATGTTTGAAATTCACTCCACTCTTCACTATTTAAGCAGCCATTTTTATCATGTACTTTGAAAGTCCAAGCTGCGGTTGCATGCAATAAAACTTTCGTTTTTCTTGCTCTGGTGCACTTTTTATTGGCTCATTTAATTACTTTTGAAAGGTGAATTTTTGGTCCTTACTCTACAATGGAAGACTGGGCATAAAGTTCTACAAATTGAATCACACTCCTTACAAAAGGCTTTGTGCTGTGTGGGCCCCCACATAGGGCCAGGCCTATGGAAAAGTCTTCCACTTTCCCTAAATATCGAAGAAGGCCACTCAAGTAGTTCAGTGAGGAAATTAGGACTGAATTATTTAAACTGACCTGACATCTATTGGGAGATGATGCTACAACCAAAATATTTCACTTACGGAACTTTAAGTAGTCCAGTGTAATGTTTTCTCATGCAGCCCCTAGAGAGTGACCATTCTTTTCGGAAAGAAAGGAGTTAATGCACCTCCTTGTTCACCCTACTCCTGGCAAGAATTGTTTGTATCTCTGGCCATTGCACCTCCCCTGCTTTCCCACTCGTCACTCTGAATTGACCTGCCCTCAAAGGTCACGGTACTTACCACTGGTAGATATATAGATAGAGGCATCAGGGCATAGTCCAGGCTATTTGAGCCTGAATCATTGTGTTTTCATAGAAAACCTTGATATCTGCACTGCCAATAGATATGCATGGGTATTTCTCAAATTAGAATGATAGGGTGAAGTAATTAGGCACCCAATTAGCAGGATTTATAGATGTCTATGCCTTGTGACCTTCATAAAATGCAATGTACAAAATATAGTAAAAGTCTTTGTAGCTTCATCGAGGTATGAAAAACCTGTAGTTTCTAGATTGGCCTCTTCTTGTGAGATTTCCAGTCAACCAAACACCCCTAGCACTGTGTCTTTCACTGTGCTTGTCTTCTTTTGCTTTATATCTACAAATATTGCCATTTTTGAAAATCCAACATTTCAAACCATTGGTCCAAAAATGGATAGGTATTATGTGTCGCAGGGCCAAGTGTGAAGCAGTGGGCACTTTTACTCACGAAGATCACGGTAGACAACCAAATGCAACAAATTATGAATGAACATGAAGCTAAGCTATCATTCCTGCAGCTAAGATATTTATCTGGTTTATTTATTTATTGCACTCTGTTCTCACCTCTGTTCCGCAATTGCCGCTTCTCCCTCATCCACTCACTTTCCCCCTTTTCCCTTTTCCATGCACTTGTGTGTTCTAAATGTCACTTTGCCTAGTAAGATCGTTGTTTTTGTTTCTCCCTTGTTCCCCACCTTGGCTTGTTCACGCTCTGAAACACTTGTGTATGAGCGCGATATAAATAAAATATCATATCATATCACTTTCAGAATGGTCTGGTAATTTAGTACTGTTTCCCTCTCTCTGTCACCAATAGATTCTATCCATAAACGCGGGCGTTCCAGGAATGTATTAGATAGATCCTGTGTTGGACCAGTCGGTTAGACCTCCCCGTTTTGAATATCACCTTAAATTTAATCTGTGTTTTTATTTAATTCAGGTTGATAAACTCCAGGCTTTTCCACAGTTCTATGCTGCTTAAAGTCATTCCCACCAGTTGGTGGTTCCTTCGACAGCACCTCCCGGCTATTATTCATCTGCTTCACTGTTACAGCCAATTATGTTTCTTTATACTTTCCAATACGAAAGATCTGGGCCCATCGTTCTCTTGGCAAAGCGCTATTCAATGTCATTCTGCTCCCTGATTCCTCTCCTGCTGTTTTCTTTAATTCCTCAAATACCTGGGTTTCTGCGTTGGCATAGTGTTTCTGCTGTATATGATCCTCTGCTGTTTGAACTTGCATACTCCCTATACCATCACCCGTCAATGTGGTTTTAGTTGAGGAGGTGCGTCAGGTCAGAGATGGACTAGAGGGGTCCCTTTCCAGTGGAGCTGTAATGACAGGGACTAGAATGCTCACACAGCAGTTTTTTGGGCCTCTTTCCAAAATCACCTCACGGCCCTCTTCATTTGCCTTGGACTCTTGTGGGCACGGGTCTTCTAAGTGATCTAAGTATCTCAGGTATTTCCTAGAGCCTTTCATTCGGTTTCCATCTTTTTTCTTATTTTTCTTGCTATTCCTCTTAGTCCCCCCCAACTGATGTTTCCATCATATTGGCTGGTGGTTGAGCTTGGATATCGGATTTTCCCTGTTTTTCCTTCTCTGAGGACTTCTTCCACACCTTGTTCTTGTTGGGCAACTGTTCTTTCAACAGCACCTCCTTAGGGTGAGAGAATGTTGACTGATCTACACATTTGTCCACATCTATGATTTCCAAAACTTCCAAAGGTTTGAACTCTGGTGCTTTTGTGCAAACCTAATTTATTGGCTTCTTGTCTAAATGATGTTTAATAGCTGTTTGATGTTCCTGCAATGTAGATGATATGAGCTAACCTTCTTGTTTGAGGTCGATGAGTGAGGCTGTTGTTTTTGTTTCAAATTTAGAAAAGTCAGAACAATGACTATCAAACATCCTGCTCAGCAACTCAACTGTGAGTTTTATTTCAGCTGCTTGGAAAACTGATGAGAAAACAGAGTCCTTTATATTTTCATAGAGGTTTATGAAAGAGTTTAGCACTATATTTAAAGCCGAAATTAATGGAAGTGATAACTTAACTTTCTCCTCCATCTCTTTCAAGATTGCATGTAATGGTTCCTGTGTTAACTTTGAACCCTCTTCCATTGAATCAAAGGACAGGTGCTCTGTAAGAAAGGAAGCAGGATCAGCATGAAGATCTATTCCCGAGCCATTTTCCTGGCTAGTATCACTAAGCACTCCTATTTCTTTCTCACCCCTAGTTAGAGTGTTTTTTTATTCTTCTTCAACTGAACAATAGGCCTCTAGCAGACTATGGTCTGAGACGCAGAGCGATGAATCACATATTCAGAGATATTTGCCACCAGTGCCTGCTTTTGGAAAGATTGATCTTGCTCCCAATCTGGTAAAGAAATCCTTCATATTTTTCTGCGGCTTATTTTCGAAGGGGAAGCGTTTAACGTCATTGTTATCAATGGTAGATTGATGTACCTGTGCTGTGGTTCTTACTAAAACTGGGTTCATCAGAGATGTTTGGACCTGAACCGATGATGACTTTGTTGAATTCTTAGTGGAGCCCAGCTGGCTGTCCAATTTGGAGATATATAATGAGCAATTGCACTCAATACCCTTGGAATTGAAGCACAACTCAGGAGTCGCCCTTTGATAATCTCCCTTCTCCCCACTTGGTAGGAGGAGGGTTTGTGTCCCCACTCACTCAATTTAAACCTTCCCAACACCTCTCCGGATGGAGGAATGCGGGCTCTCTTAGAGCTAATAGAAACTAATGATTTAATGGGAAGTTTGTGCAGTGATTTGTGCGGAAAATGCACTGACATCTCTGTGCTAGTGTTTACATTCACTTCCTCTGCTGGTATTTGCTTAATCAGCATTATGTCTAATATGGTATTAGAATCAAGTGCTGGTACGTTGATATGTTTTTCAACTCGTGTTACTCGTTCCCAAGTTTTGCCATTGCGCAATTTAGACATGCGATGGAAAATGGGGCAGCAGACTCTAACAACACAGTCCAACCCGGACTTCCAATTAAACAGCAATTGTTGAAAGAGTCCGATGTGAGGTTTAAAGGAATCTTTTATCCTGCAGTCACACTCACACAATTAATTACAGATTACCATGCGTGAGGCTCAAAGGACGCTTTAGTCCTGCAGTCGCATTCACACATGTACTATGCTTGTGTTATTTAGAATGTTTGCTGATACACACAGGGACGTAATTTCACCAAAATGCCAGGGGTAGCTGAAGTGACATCACACGACCCTTGACCCCCAATGAAATCACAGGAAGTGATGTCATTTGACCCCATCCCAAAGTGATACCGCGGGAAGCGATGGAACACAACCTTTCACCCGTTGACAAAAAAGGAAGTGGCATCACATAGCATTGTACACAACGAAAAACATGGTTACAATATCACTATAATGTGATGTACATTTCATACAAGAAAGGATCAACATATGTATCGTTAAGATCAGTGTGTAAAGGCCCATATTACCAAATTACTGTAAATCCAGGCAGATGTCTATGACCAAATGATAATGATGTGCTATTATATAACACTTACGCTTAAGCGCTTTATATAGAAAAAATATACACCCAATATTACCCAACCTGTGTTGGTACTCATTTATTGACCTCAGAAGGATGAAAGGCTGAGTTGAGGCATTTAAGAACAGACTAAATCAGTGACTCACCCCTGAAGTGTGCCTGAAATAAACCTTTAATGAGTCTAGCAATTATTGTACAGAATTCCAGAAAGACACATTGGGCCTCATTACGAGTTTGGAGGTAGCCATGCCGTTAATAAGGGCATGGCTACCCCCAAACTCGGGTCCAGCTCTGGGTCCCACAAAAGGGGATTTACCGGGCCATTCCGACCTTGGAGGGCCCAGTAATTCCCATTCGCGGGACCCAGAGCCGGTACATCCCCATTCCCATTTGAGCTCCCATAGGGCTCAATGGGAATGGGGAGGATGATAGCAGCGGTACTGTTCATAACGGTACCGTTGCTACCATCCTGGTCTGCTCACGGGTGCCTGACCAGGCTTCCAGAGCAGCACCCGCGAGAGTTACCGCAACAGTTGCAATGAGGCCCATTATTTGGTATTCCTATTCTTTCTTATTTAGGGTCAGTGCTGAAAGTGTTAGACATGTGGAACTCCTGTTCTCATTACACTCATTTTTTTAAGGGGCCTGAACAAGAAAGCCCGCCACTCCAGAAATAAAGAGCCACATGGTGCTGGCAAAACATTTTTTTTTAAAATGTTTGTTTTTTTAGAGGTTGCAAGGGAGACCTCAGAGGTCGCAGTTGCCACCTCTGGCGGCCCCCAAATGACGTCCCTGGATACTCACTAGGAGAGTGAGTAGATTGCACTGTTGAGTATCATGGTGCCACAGACAGTCAGTAGCCAGCAGCAGTCAACATATTACTGCCAAATGTTCATTTCCATACCGTGTGTTGATTCAGTTGGAGTCCTTGCCTCTTCCCTCTGCCCAAAGTCACCGAACCACAAAACCGCCCGACTGCTCTCTATTTACTCCTCGAGTTTGTTTTGTCGGTTTTGCTCATCAGCTCTCCGGTCTAAATCATCACATCACAACCCACGTCCGCAGCAGGCATGGAAGCGCAATAGCCTTACAGGGGCTGGCAGGAGCCAACAGATGTCAGCCGAAGGGGGCCGTATAGGACTTACTCACTCCACTCAGACCGCCATGCCATGCGATCCTTCTGAAACCTTCCTCCTGCTGGCTGCCGGCTAGAGGAAAGGACCTGATAGCACACTCTCATTGAACCACAACAACCAGCCATTTCTATGCAAGAATATGGATTTGACATCTTGAGTGCGTGCCCCCCAATGGTTCTCAGTGTGGGACTTCCATTTGGGTGAATGCTGGATTTCTCTTTTCAAGTATTTCCAAATTAACTAATTTAATTTGTTTTATTCATGAATGGGATGGGAGTCAATGGGAAATTGCATTTTTCAAGGCAACGTAAATATTCTGGGGACATGAAGAAAGACTTGTGGCCTATTGTGCAAGTTATGCTGATACTGACAAATGACCAATCTAGCATCACTTTAACTCCACTGGACAGTCTTCATGGTATTACATATTACTGCTGGTGGTATCTTAGTACAAACAGTGTTAATTACTGTTAGTGATACATTTTTAAAACAATGGCACATATTTTCTTGCAGTTAAAGCACTTGCAGTAATTCTGGTTGTATGAGATGCTGTGATCTTTAAAACATATTAACTTTAGGATAGGGGACAGGAGCCCTGCAATGCACATTACTCCTCCTATTTTACTTGTTAGTAACAGCACCTGACTTTTACTTAAGGAAGCAGTAGGCTGTTCTTGTGACAATATTTAAGAGCAGCTCGGAGCTGTGGTATCTATCTCTATTTCTAGGTATCGGTTTTTCTTTAATGGGGATTACTGGTGGTAATAGAATTACTTCTTATGGTAATGCATTTATCAGGCTGGGTAATGGGATGTGTCCTTCTGTAATTAAAGGTATGTCATGTCAGGTGGTAAATAACAGTTACCAGTAAGGATAATGTGTGTGCAATGCCCAGCTCGAATGTTGAGTACAGCCTGGTCATATTTGGTTGGGCCTGTGGCCATTTTGCAGATAGAAGAGTTTCCTCTGCCTTAATGCACGGCGCGAGTAAAGTGACCAAGCAGGGGGTATCGGGTTCCTTTCCTGTAGCCCAGAAAGTGTCTCCACCACTTAATGGTCTGAAATATCAGCTCAACGAAGCAAAGAAAATTAGCCTAAGATTAGATGCATTAGCGCATATTGTGTGACATTAGTAGCGTCTTGTTTCCAAGTGCAAAGTATCAATATTGTGAATAACACTGGTTTCAGATATGCCGTTTGATTTGTTTGTGCTACTGCGGGAGCGCATAATCTATTGACGCTGTGGAGACAGAAGCAGACTGTGAACGGCTCCTATGCAGAAATAGAGGAGGAACGTAATGCATATGAGCAGAATCCAGACGGATGTAATGTTATATTCTGAATAGCTTATATATTTAGATCGTAGTATTTCAGAGTTATTGTAATACTTTTACAGAATTCGAAATATGTCGATGGGGGAAGGTGCTACGGAGCCAGTTGTGGCCTAGCTCCGGTCCTGCGGGAAAGTGAGGGCCTTGGGTGTAGCTCTGAACATTAGGCCACTCTCTCTTTGTAGAATCAGGTGACGCGTACATGCAAATAGCTGACCAGATCACCAAAGGTTGCAACGTGGGAATCCAGAACGGAGATGTTCAACTAAGTGTCATAGACAGTGGGTGAAGTAGGCATTTTCCACCAACAAGGCCTACAAATGTCCATCCGCTCAACCCAGGAGTAAGCCATGTGGTCCAGGTCTCAGATTAAAATAACTTTGACATTTGACACACCTTGTAAAATTAGCACCCTGGTTTGTTGGTTTGAATTAGATCAGCCAATCAGGATGGAGGATTCCAAGAAAATGTTTTGCACTGTTCCTTCTTAACATGCCTGTGTAGTTTCTGACTTGCTGCTTCCATGTCCTGTCATGACCCTTTCTCCACCTAGTCCCTCTCTGCATTCCTCTCTTGCCAGACAAAGCCTTGGTCCTTCGTGGCCCATATTGTCCTCGATGGCTTGGCCGCCCTGACGCACAGCTCTTCTGTGTGCGCCAGCACTGGCCATCACCTCCAATAGTGCGCTGTGTTGTAGCTCTATGGCAATGCTGCACAGGGTGATAATAGCCTTTAACTTTTGAGAGGCGGGATTCATAGCCAATGGGTGGCCTAAGCCCCCATAATGGCCCTTGCTTCTCTCGGGGCCATTCAGTTGGGTTTTCGTGGCACCCACTAGCCACAAATACCTCCCTCGCGGGCTCTAAGCCTTCATGCTGGACTCCTTAAAAGATCCCTAGAAAGGCATTGATCAAAATGTACTTCTAAGCGCCTCAGTCAATCAATTTACATACGAGTCTTTGTGTCTGCCTAGCTATCTCACCCACTCCCTCCATATATAGCTATGTATCGACCAATCCATCAATATATCTATTTAAAATTGTATTTATCTATCAATCTGGTGGTACCTAGTTATCGATGTGTTGGGAATGGGTTATTATACACGATTACACATTTTATATGGCTACATGCATATTTTAATATCTAAATACATGTTTAAAACGTATCTGCAAATATATAGCAAACAGCTATCCGTAGATGTACCTGGCTATGCAGCTCTAGGTATGAGTGTGTATACGTATCTGTGTCTCTATACCTCTCCTCCCTCTATAGATCGCTCTCGGCCCCACGGCCCATCGGTCTGGTCTGACTATAAGTAGCGGCCTACGTCATATGAAGGCGAATCCGCGAACCTTGGGGCATTCTATCATCGCAACACATGATTGCAAGGTTGTATACGAATTGTTCGTTTTACAACTGTTCGAATTACAATTGACCTTTTCACAATTGACCGAATTGTGAAGGTCAATTGTAACATATATGTGGGGGGAAACCCCCCACAACCCCCCACCCAACGCCAAACCCCCCAAAACCCATATATATATATATATATATGTATATATATATATATATACGGTCAATTGTGAAAAGGTCAATTGTGACCCTTTAAATTTGGTCAATTGTTCATTCGAACAATTGTGAACGAACAATTTGGGTAATACCGATTGGCAATGGATCTGCGCCTCGTCCGCTTTGCAGCTGAGAACATGGTGGCGTAGATCAGGCGCGCACCAGTAGACTGTCAAACATTATGTTAATTCACACAGACTTGTGAGGGGAGTTGGTCTCTTTGCCCATACGTCTCACCTCCCTGGGGCAGAGGAGAATGAGCGACCAGCCGCTCGCTGAAGGCTCGGACGGACCCCACAGGACCGAAGGCTTCCTCCGAGAGAATGAGGGGCCGGGCAGAGTCTGTGACATGTCAGACCAACGCCTAACATGAGACAGGTTCTGCCTGACATGAGACAGCCGCTGCCTGACATCCCCTCTCTAGCAAGCCTGTCAGGTGATTTTGCCCCTTTGCCCCGATAGCCACGCCCCCCTCCTGCACCCTCCTGTCAGTCCTATTAGAGACGCTCCCATCGCAGACCACAACAATTAAGGGCTTGTGTCGCAAGCAGGTGCAAGTTCATTTCTACAAAAACAAAGCGGGATTTAAGTCGGAAGTTTGGACTTGATCCAGTTTCCTGCCTGCAACTAATGGGCAGTTACATGAGCAGAAGTCGGGCACAGTATCAATTAGCTAATGCTTCGTGTTCCCGGAACAGCCACGGCGACCCCCCCCCGCCCCCAATAATCCTACTCTCAGGGTCGCCTGCACAGACCACTCGGGGCCGCCTCTCTGTGCCGTGCGGGGGGCTCCCTCAGCCGTCTTTGAGTGGGAGATCTCTGCGAGTGTTTGTCCCGTTCACGCATCACAGCTGGATCCCCCCCAGCCCCCTCCCCACAGCTCGTACCCGATGGACAGCCATTATATTTAGGGACAATGGAGCTCTCTGCGCGTGTTTCTCCGGTCCACGCATCATAGCAGGACCTCACCCCGCCCCCACCGCCCCGCCGCCCCCAAGGGACAGCCATTATATATATGGACAATGCTCTCGCTGTCTCCAGTATCGGCTTCGCTGGCTGGGGTGTCATCCACCTGCAATCTTTGCGTAAAAAAAACAACGTTTGATCTCTTTGTGCATCCCGTGGGCAGTCCTCGGTATTCATGTCAAAGGCACATTGTGTGGAGACGAGTAACACCTACTTCCGGAGGCGCATTGGCTTATAGGGGGCACTGATATTATTGGACGTGCTGGCGCCACCTGAGTGTCTTGGATAGAAGGGTTCAGCCAGTCGCGCTTGTGAGGAAGAGCCCGATCCAGCATCGGAAGGGCTGGAGGGGGTGGAGCAGAGTCAGTCGATTGCAATGCATTCTGGGAAGGTGCTGCCTATTAAAGGCTGGTGGTCTCTGCCATTGGTTGGTAGCATATCAGTCCGAGCCTGTCAAGCAAGTGGCCGATTCATCCCCAGCCGCTCGGGCTGTTGGGTGGTTTCTGCTTGCCGAGTGATGCTCGGGTTTGCCCTTAGGCCAGTCCGCTTTCACCCACTACCACCCGCAGGCTGGCATGATCCATGTGGCAGTTCTCGCGCAATATTTCTCGCGATATATTCCGTCAGTGTCAGAAGTCTGACACCGTATTCTTACTGCCTGGTAATAAACCCCCAACTAATGCATATTACGCATCATCTAAAGGCTGCCGTGGAAGGGCTCCCCTCCGTGGATGCTGTGCCAGACATCTCCACAGGCTAGAGCACTGGCTACTGTCCCCCGGCAAGGGGAAATGGTAAATGTCCTGGCCTTGTGGAGAAACCACCAGCATAGACTAGTGTGTGTGTCAGAACCTGTGGGTGGGTGGGGGGTGCTGGGGGTGAGGCAACCCCCACTCCTTGCTCCCTCTCTCTGTACACACAACTTTCTCTGCAGCCCTAGCGTCTCTAGAACCATATATTAGCAAACATTTTCTGGAGGAAAAAAATGCAACGGTTCGTTTTCTAAAAAAATCCGTGCACCCCAAAGTCCTTCTTGAGAGGTGACCTAGTTGGCCTAGTTTAAAAAAACGGTTTCCCAGTGTAAGTTTGGCTATCAGTGCAATTCAGCTGTTGTTTCTCGCGTTATTCTACTTCGCTTCATGTCAGTCTCTCTGGATTGCAGCGAGGGCTGCCAGCAGGACGAGGACAGATTACAAAATCAGACCAGAGAAGGATTTACAGCTCATTTGTTTGCGGTTAAAGATTTTCTCACTAGGAACTCTGGGCTGAAACAACCTCTGGCCCTGTTTGTATCTTCTAATCAGGACAGCATTTGCCTGCCTTTGGGTGACAGCTGGTTCTCGTTGGCCAATGTGAAATGAGCGCCACACGGTGCCACAGAGGAAAGGAGAGGGGCCCCACTCTCATTGAGGATTCAAGCAGCAGCTCGGCAAGCACACTGGAACCCAATCAAAGTGCATGATTGCAAACACCCTGGTACTCGAACAATGTGCAGGCTTGCAAACACACCAGTATCCAAGCAATGTGCCTTCCAGCAAGCACACTGGTCCCGGAGCAGTGTGTAGGGCTGCAAACACGCTGGTACTCGAACAATGTGCAGGCCTGCAAACACACCAGTATCCAAGTAATGTGCCTTCCTACAAGCACACTGGTCCCGGAGCAACGTGCAGGGCTGCAAACACACTGGTACTAGAGCAAAGGGCAGGGCTGAAAACACACTGATCCCTGAGTAATGTGCAGGGCTGCAAACACACCGGTACTCAAGCAATGGCAAGGGCTGAAAACATCCTGGTCCCTGAGTAATGTGTAGGACTGCAAACGCACCGGTACTCAAGCAATGGGAAGGGCTGAAAACACCCTGGTCCCTGAGTAATGTGTAGGACTGCAAACACACCGGTACTCAAGCAATGGCAAGGGCTGAAAACACCCTGGTCCCTGAGTAATGTGTAGGACTGCAAACAGACCGGTACTCAAGCAATGGGAAGGGCTGAAAACACCCTGGTCCCTGATTAATGTGTAGGGCTGCAAACACACCACGATCCAAGCAATGTGCCTTCCTGCAAGCAGACTGGTCTCGGAGCAATGTGTAGCGCTGCAAACACACTGGGACTCGAGCAATGGGCAGGGCTGAAAACACCCTAGTCACTGAGCAATGTGTAGGACTGCAAACACACTGGCACTAGAGCAATGGGCAGGGCTGCAAACACACTGGGACTCGAGCAATGGGCAGGGCTGAAAACACCCTAGTCACTGAGCAATGTGTAGGGCTGCAAACACACTGGGACTCGAGCAATGGGCAGGGCTGAAAACACCCTGGTCCCTGAGCAATGTGTAGGGCTGCAAACACACTGGGACTCGAGCAATGGGCAGGGCTGAAAACACCCTAGTCACTGAGCAATGTGTAGGACTGCAAACACACTGGCACTAGAGCAACGTGCAGGGCTGCAAACACACCCTGATCCATGAGCAACGTGCAGGGCTGCAAACACACTGGGACTCGAGCAATGGGCAGGGTTGCAAACACGCCGATATACAATCAATGTTGAGGCGGGGCTGCAAACCAACTGGTACCCGAGAAATGTGCAGGCCTGCAACACACCAGTATCCAGACAATGTGCAGAGCTTCAGACACACTGGCCCCGAGCATTGGGCAGGGTTGCAAACAGGCCGGCATACAAGCAATGTCCAAGCAAGACGGCACACCAACTGGTACCTGAGACATGTTCAGGACTGCAACTGGCCCCCGAGCCATTTGCAAATCTGCAAATGCAAACACCCCAGCCATTTGCAGATCTGCAAACACACTGGACATATGCAGGTCAGTAAATACACCGATGTTCGAGCAGTTATCAGGCAGACAGGCAGGGCTCAGCCTCCTGCTTAGAACGATGCAGCGTCCATGTTAGAACAATTACGGGCACACCCCAGGCAGGTGGGCGCAAGGATAGGTCAAACCCATAATATGTGCTCGATGCTTCAGGCAAGAGCCTCATAGTCATACTAGTTCATAGATAGGAACACTGCCAGGACCATTACACTTCAATCACATGGTCGGGGAACCAAAGGTGGGCATGACTGTTAGTACACTTGATCTAGAGTCTCATTATGACACATTTAAGCCGTACACTCAGTGGCACGATTAAGAAACAGCGTTATGATATGATAGGTTGTTTATAGCGCGCCCAGGGGTTTCTAAGCGCGGATCCGGGGATCGAACCTGTGGTGCTCCGTGTCGTCTTGCTTCAAAGGCGAGCACGTTGCCGCTGAGCTATCCCCGTTAGAAGGCATTTAGAGCAGACTCATTGTTAGAACAATAACGCCAGAGCCTCATTCTTAGAACAACCAGGCAGCATTCTTATTGTTCGAGCATTCATCGGCACAATCAAGGCGCAGGCTCATTCTCAGAGCGATCGCTGGCGTAATCCTGGGGCGCCCCGCTAATAGAAGACACCAGCTGCAGGAGCATTGTTAGGATGCTCAAGGCGTTGCCTGAAAGTTGAAAGAAACGAGGTTCTTAGAAAAATTGCGATAACGCCTCCGTGATTCGACAGTCAAGGCACAGGATCTCCTGCAGAGCAACTGGGAACCTGGTTCATTGGTGGAGCAACTGTGGTAATACCCCATGTATAGGGCAGCCATCAGAAAGCCTCGCTGGTAGAACACTTGGGATGATGTCTCGGTGATAGAATGGTCGGAATAAAGCCTCGTTTTGCCGATAGACCACTTGGTACAGAGCCTCACTCAGGGAACACATAAGAGAAAGCCTCGCGGATAGCACAGCTAGGATGCAGGCTCAGCGACAGACCCCATGGGATAGTGCCAAGTGGCAGACCCCTACGGATAGTGCCTCACTCAGAATCTCACTCACAGAACACATACGAGAAAGCCTCGCGGATAGCACAGCTAGGATGCAGGCTCACCGACAGACCCCATGGGATAGTGCCGACTGACAGACCCCTACGAATAGTGCCTCACTCAGAATCTCACTCCCAGAACACACAAGAGAAAGCCTCGCCAATAGCACAGCTAGGGTGCAGGCTCACCGACAGACCCCATGGGATAGTGCCGACTGACAGACCCCTACGAATAGTGCCTCACTCAGAATCTCACTCCCAGAACACACAAGAGAAAGCCTCGCCAATAGCACAGCTAGGGTGCAGGCTCACCGACAGACCCATGGTATAGTGCCGACTGACAGACCCATGGGATAGTGCCTTGCTGAGAGACTCCTTGGGATAGAGCCTCACTGATAGCACAGCTAGACGCAGCCTCACCGACAGACCCCCTGTGATAGTGCCTTGAGAGAACACTTAGATAGAGCCTCACTGAGAGAGCACTTAAAATAGAGCCTCACTGATCGCACAGTCGCCTCATTGACGGGCCACTTTCGATAGAGCCTCGCCGAGAGAACACTTAAAATAGAGCCTCACTGATAGCACAGCCGCCTCACTGACAGACCACTAGCGATAGAGCCTCGCCGAGAGGACACTTAAGATAGAGCCTCACTGAGAGAGCACTTAAGATAGAGCCTCACTGATAGCCAGCCGCCTCACTGACGGGCCACTTGCGATAGAGCCTCACTGAGAGAGCACTTAAGATAGAGCCTCACTGATAGCCAGCCGCCTCACTGACAGGCCACTTGCGATAGAGCCTCGCCGAGAGAACACTTAACATAGAGTCTCACTGATAGCACAGCCGCCTCACTGACAGGCCACTTGCGATAGCGCCTCGCCGAGGGGACACTTAATATAGAGCCTCACTGATAGCACAGCCGCCTCACTGACAGTCCACTTGCGATAGAGCCTCGCCGAGAGGACACTTAAGATAGAGCCTCACTGATAGCATAGCCGCCTCACTGACAGACCACTTGCGATAGAGCCTCACTGAGAGAACTCTTAAGATAGAGCCTCACTGATTGCACAGCCGCCTCACTGACAGGCCACTAGCGATAGAGCCTCGCTGACAGAACAGTCGAGACGCAGCCTCTCCGGTCGAAATGTAGCTGCACTGATAGAATAGAGAAGACACAGCCACACTCATTAAAAAAAAAAAACAATTAGGATAAAGCCTCGAGGAAAGAAGAACCGTGCCAGAGCGTGGCTCCCCGTTGGAGCTCTCCGCGCATCTCCCGGGTGTACTTGCATAGTCGTTCCGCCCCAAAAGCGGCCGAGGGGAAGCTATCAACCGGACCCGATGCCGCAGACGGCTGAAAACTGATGAGAATTTGTGTGACACAGCATAGACACACACAAGTCCCGGCAGCGTTTAGAGACGCGCCTGCACCGCACTTCAAAGTTGCCCTAGAATTCACGCGGGGGTTTAAATAGGCAAACTAGGCACCTACCTTCGCAGAGCGTCCGCCTCGTCGCAAGAGCCGAGGTGCACAGCAATCTCCAATAATCAACACAGTCCTCGGGTAAAGTTCTCCTGCCGTCCGCCACAGCCTCTAGTCTACAGCGATCCGAAGCCTGGGCTCAGTCAGTCAGTACCACGTATCCCCGCGGAGCCCCCTGCCTGCCTCTCCCGCTCCGGCAGGTGTGCGAGGAGACCGGACCCGCTTCAAATCACAGACATCCAGAGGTAAAGTGCCCGTCCCTCGAAGTGCTCTCAGCGCGCTCGTGACATCCTCCCGGACTGCTGCGGCAGCTGGGATCCAAGCCTCCGGGCTGGGGGACGGCGGGGGCTTCGCTGCTCTCCCCTCCCTGGGACCGAATGAGGGGAAAGGCAGTGACAGTAAAAAGCAAAGATGGATGTTTTATGAAGCTGGATCAGGGATTGAGAGGTGATGAATCTTTTATGGGATCATGTGGTTTGACGGGAGAGAGGAATCAGCCTGGGTCGGATTTACAGCCTGCAGTGAGAGGGAGAGAGGAGCGAGCAGAGGGTGGGAGGGGAGAGCAGGAAGGGAGAGGCTGCTCGAGGAGAGAGGGAGGAAGGAGGAAAGCTCAGAGCCCCTGGATCTTCGGAGTCATCGGAACCGCAGTCCAAGGAGAGCGGACCCCAGCCCTGCACAAGTTATGTCGGATCAGTCCAGGTGGATATGCGGGCGGGCGAGCGAGCGAGCGAACACTGGCTTGCAATCAGCACCATGGAGAGCGAGCGTGGGAGGCCAGCAGGCGCTGGGGAAAGTTTCAAAGCAGTGAACTTGGGGGTTAAGGATGAACTGAGCTAGGGGACGCCAAGAAGGAGCGGCTATGGAACAGAAAGGAAGACTGTAGCGCTGCCCCCAGTGTGCTGTCGCCGAGGCACATTCTGTCCTCCTGCTTTGGCAGACAGTGCGTGATAGCTGCACATCGGCCCGCTGGACCACGAGAGTGCTGTCAACAAATGTACCATTGAAAGAGACACCGTTCATCCTGCAGTTTTAGAGAGCAAGCACCGTGTACTGTGATTTATCGCGATTGTAGAGGCGCCCACATCTTGATTTTCCAAAATAGTATCACGAAGGAGGGATCAGAGTAGTACAACATGGCACAATACTATCTGCTTTTGGCGTGGAAATTGACGTATACAACTATATGCAGGCACCCAAATAATACATATGTCACGTGCAGGCTAGCATCCGGAAAAAGAAGCGGAAATCCCAGATTCGGGTAAGTCACGTATTGGAAACTACACCGAAGAAAACAGGCGTGCCGCCACAATTTCAGCTGCGCACAGAAGATGGAAGCACTTGGATACCCCATGTGTAAACACTACACAAACTGCAAAGTACACACAGAGATATTATTGCGAACCGATTCTCAATAAGATGCGGCTGACAATCAACCGACTCCCGCACACACGTAGAGGGCACATTCCTGATATTCCAAACCCTACTAAACAGCTGTGGCTGCTTAAAAAGTATATTTAATACTGATCTCTTTGGGTAAAAAGGGTCATCATACCCTGCACACTTGGGGCACACTGAAACATTCCATTCAGGCTCTTAAGTTCTAGTAATCTTGTGAATTGGTTCTTAGCATACTGCCTGTTAGTGGCATTCTCAATTTTTAGAACATAAATTAATCATAGAGAAATACAGCAGCTGTCACTGGTGTCATTTTCTCAGCTCAAATACCCTATTACAGAATGAAGGCAGGAAAGTGCTAATGAGCCTGCAATACACTCATGCAAGCTATGCTATAATAGTGGCCCCGTGGGTGAAATCTCTTCTCTTATGATTAATTCAACGGCCTACTATGCTATTTCTCTTTCTGGCACACAATGGGCCTAATTCAGAGAAAAAGTGCTAAGTCCTCAGAAACTACTAAGCTCCATAAACAACATTGTGCCTACTTTGCGGTTGCAAAAATGTCCGCAGTCTACAGATGAATGGATTCTAAACTGCAAAGTAACCTGTTACGCAAAGAATTACAGCCTTTTCACCACCATCCAGCACTCTGTGGATACTGCATACTGTCCATCGTAACTCAAGGCAGCACCCTGTGTTACTGCGTACTTTCCCCTGTAACTCAAGGCACCATCCGGGAAAAGTGCAGACCATCACACTCTAACTCCAAGCAGCAACCTGGCAAAACTTCATACTGCCCCCCTTAACTCAAGACAGAACCCCAGCAAAACTGCGCACCATCACCCCTAACTCCAAGCAGCACCATGGTGAAACTGCGTATTGTCCCCTGTAACCCAAGCCAACAACCCAGCAAAATTGCAGACCCTCATCCCTAACTCCAAGTGGCCCCTCGGTGACACTGCATATTGTATCCCGTAACTCAAAACAGCATCCTGACAAAACTGTGGACCATCACCCTTAAGTCCAAGCGACACCCCTGCAAAACTGCATACTGCCCCCTTAACTCAAGGCAGTACCCTAACGAAACTGCGGCCCATCACCCCTAACTCCAAGCGGTACCCCAGCGAAACTGCGTACTGCCCCCCATAACTCAAGGCAGCACCCCGGGTAAAACTGCAGACCATCACCCCTAACTCCAAGCGACACCCCTGCGAAACTGCGTACTGTCCCCCATAATTCAAGGCAGCACCCCGGGTAAAACTGCAGACCATCACCCCTAACTCCAAGCGACACCCCTGCGAAACTGTGTACTGTACCCCGTAACTCCAGGCAACACCCTGGTGAAACTTTGACTGTCACTTCTAATTCCAAGTGGCACCCTGCTGAAACTGCATACTGTCCCCCTTAACTCAAAGCAGCACCCCAGTGAAATTGCAAACCGTTGCCCCTAACTCCAAGCGGTGCCCGGCAAAACTGCATACTGTCCTCCGTAACTCAAGACAGCACCACGGCGAAACTGCAGACTGTCACCCCTAACTCCAAGTGGCACACCGGCAAACTGCAGACCATCACCCCTAACTCCAAGCGGCATCACAGCAAAACTGCATACTGTGCCTCGTAGGTCAAGACAGCACCATGGTGAAACTGCTTACCATAACCTCTAACTCAAGTGGCACCCCGGTGAAACTGTGTACTGTCCCCCGTAACTCCTGGTAGCACCCTGGTGAAACTGCTGACCGTCACCCCTAACTCCAAGCTGCACCCTGGCGAAAATAAGTACTGTGCCCCGTAACTCAATGCAGCACCCCATTGAAACTACAGCCCATCACTCCTAACTCCAAGAGGCACCCCAGCGAAACAGCATACTTCCCCCTTAACTCAAAGCAGCAGCTCAGCAAAACTGCAGACCATCACCCCTAACTCCAAGCGGCACCCAGGTAAAACATAGCATCCCCCTCAAGTCTAAACACCTCCCACCACCCCCACTCACCTCTGCCCCAAACCCAGGCAGCACCCTCAAGTCCACACACCACCCCCACTCACCTCCACCACAAACCCCAAGCAGATCCTGCCAATCCACCCCCTCTAACCCCCCGTACACCTCTGCACCAACCCCCAGGCAGCCCCCTCAAGTCCTCACACCACCCAACACCCCCACTCACCTCTGCCACAAACCCCAGTCAGCCCCCTGCTAGTACACTCCCCTTCCACCACCACCACTCACCTCCAGCCCAAATTCCAGACAGCCCCATCAAGTAATCAACACCACCCACTACCCCCACACACCTCCACCTCAACCCCCAGGCAGCCCTCCGGCAGTGCGCCCTCTCCTACCTCCCCAACTCACCTCCGCTCCAACCCTCAGGCAATCCCCTCAAGTCCTCACACTACCCACCACACCCACTCACCTTCACCCCAGGTAGCCCACTGCTAGTCTGCCCCCTACCACTCCAATATGGATCTTCAACTTACCTCAACTCCTCAGGCCTGCCTCCACCGTGAAGTATTCCTGCCACATATCCTTCTCCAACACAATCAACTGGGAACACTGCTGCTGAATCCAGGCCTGGACCATCTTCCATTAATCACTGGTAGACCACACTCAGCTGCACATCAACAGGACAGCAGACGTTGCACCATCTACACTGTGACCACCTCATGTACACGTGACATGGTAATGCAATGTGGCATATGTATAGTGCCTGTATGTCATTGCAATGGCCTCAAAGCACTGTAAGTGAATGCCCTTGCAGGACAAGTCCAAGAAAACTCAGATAGGGTCTAATTATAAAGAATGGCTGGGTGCATTTTATCCTGTGCAAAAATAAGCAGGTAGGTAGGGGTGGCGAAGTACCTGACAGTGACCAAAGATGAACAGACCTGTGTATGGCTGATGTGAAACCTGTTACAGAGTGTGCAACTCAGGGAGACAGAAAAAGTGTGCTCAGCTGCATTCCAGTGGCAAAGGCGATGCATGATATGAGAGCATTTAGTAAGTGATTGCAGATGTGTACAGGTGTGTGGCTGTAACATGTGAGTGATACAGCAATCTACCATCTGCACACGTGATGAGTTTAGCCCACCCATCCACAGTGAGGCCACATCTCACTACAACACTCACAATGCCAAACACTCATACCAGTGAATGAAGCATGGGCAGAAACACATTTACAAACAAGTGCCAAAGGAATATCCAAACATCAGTCGAGCAAGAAGTAACTCAACAAACAATATGACCAGAATTAAATGAGCTGTCATCCCATAAAACAAGCAAATACAACATGTTGAACATTTGCAAATACACATGAATAAGAAAGTACCCATCCACAATGAGAGACACCAAACAGCATCATCACATTACAAATCGCCACTCTGTTACACTCACCTGGTCTCTGCGGAGGCGTTGGGGCATGGTTGTAGCCCTCCCAGGAGTTAGATTACCCCCGTCCGGTCTTTCCCTCTGCGGATAAGCTGTGAGTGGCAGCAATTGGTGACACTGCTCCTGCGTGGATATGAGAAAACGTGAGTGCACTGATCGGTGACTGTTGTGCCTCTCAAACCCTTCTACCCAAGGTGCGATTTCTGTGGGCATGTACCGGCCCATAGGGCTCACCTGTTAATTATTGATGGTAAGCTCTACGGTCCTGCTACTTCTGGCAGGGGCGCTTGTCGATGGGATCTAGTTCCTTCACTGATCCCTGGTAAGTAATAGTCCAGTCCAGCTGTGACTATGCTTCTCCTCTTGTCTCTTTCCCTTTCCGTTTTCTCTTTGCTGCTTCTCGTTTCCTGTCTTGGTATCATTGCTCTCAAAATTGCTGTTAATTCCTGAATAACATTTTCTCTTCTGTTTTCTTCCCAATAGATGGAAATGTGGCTCAACAACTGCTGTGGGGGCGCAGAACGCGGCCTGGATGAAGATGGTTGAAACCGCAATGTCCGACAACAGTTGACTGATGGTTTAAGGCAATGCACGAGGTTCGGTGGTAGCGCAATGTTAAACTGAATGTCTTTTAATGTCTTTTAAGTGTCTAACCTTGACTTTCATTTTAACTTGCAGGTGCTGCTGTCGCTGACGAAGTGCATTGTTTTGCGATGCCAAGATGAAGATTTCAGCGTCCCAGAAGATTTGAAGATGAGCTGCGGTGCCAGGATGAAGATGTGAGTGTTCCGGAAGGGTTGAAGATGAACAGTGGTATCAAGAAGATGTCAGCGTTCCAAAAGATTTGGAAAAGAATGTCAGGATCAAAGAAGACGTGCACAGGTGAGAGTAGTTTCCCCAGTTGGTAAGTATGAAAGCAGGAAGCAGGATTTCCAAAGGTAAATTTAATCCCAGGTGGCGGTGAGCGTCACGCTGCATGGAAGTGCAGAATAACGCCAAGCGTCTGCCTCAGGGATCGGAGTAGTTTAAATAGCTGCGATCATGGGCATTCCCACTAAGCCTGGCTTGCCTGCCACACCCTGCCACTCCTAGTGAGACAGCCCGTGCAAGGCAACCCAATAACAGCAGCAGCCACACCCAAGAGTACACGTGGGGCTGCTTTAGTGATGGAAGTTCCCATGTTAAATGCACCTTGCATCCTGTAAGTGATTTCAATCCGGCACTTCACATAAGTCAACGCCTAGCGTGTATGCACAACTGAAATCCTCATTTATTTGTGTATAAAAGTTATTTTATTCTGAATGATGTACCACTCATATCACGCCCTTCTCCTGGAACCGCCCCCCCCCCCCGGTCACACTGAACCAGGAAACAGGCTGGTTTGCAAAGTTAAAATATTTATTTATGTAGTTACAAATTAATCACACTATGTTTAATGGGTATACAATAATCACCAATGGGGTGATGTAACACTAAGCAATCTCTTTAATGCACAAGGAGCAATAGTGAGCAAAACATTTCAGCACATAAATAATACGTTTGTGTGTGTGTTCAAATCAAATAGCAGTGTGGTTACTATTTCCCCCTGCACACCCCTCAACCCCCCAACAGGCAATGTAAAGAGATGAGAGGAAAGAGAGCAGGCATTCAGGATTGGCAGAGTTCAAACAAAATATCAATCCCAATTTCCCCCAGCAACACTAGAGAAAAACAGAATTGATTGGCAAACTGTCAAAATGGTTTTTAAAGTTATCTGAGAATGGAATGTGTAAAAACACTAAATATGGGCTAAATCGCTGAACTTATATAAATTCTTATGGGAGCCACTTTGGATAGTTACAGACAAACGCTAGCAATGATTTGATACTAAGAAGCAATGGGAAATCTTAAAACTGAGGTCAGGAACAATCAAAAGCTGTTTTACACGTGTAATAAATTGCCAAAAATGAAATTTGCGGCAAACTTTTCAGTGCGTGGTAATCGTGATTACGGGAGAACCGTATGGATCTGGGATGCGGGTTTAGATACAAAGTAAAGCCATGGATGTCAGCCTCAAGGAGAAGTTAAAGTTTTGTTTCTAGCACAAAAAATGAGGAAGTTATGGGCGCTTCAGTGGAGGTCGTTTTTCCAAGATAGGTGCAAGAATGGGAAAACGGGAAGACGCTTTAAAATGACAAAAAGGATTTCTTACACTAGAGGATGACTATGAATAAACAAATACCACACAGGAACACAGCCACTGGATCAGGGCGACTTTCTGCAGTGCAGCTCGCCTACTTCAGATGAAAAATATCAGCGCAAAGATAGTTTTAATATTATTAGCACAGGAGGAAAATAGGAGGGATAGGATAGAGAGTTCAGGCAATTCAAAAGTACTCCTAACAATGCAGGTTCTGAAAACAAGATAGAATGGATTTAAGATAGGGATTGGCTATGGACAGAACACATGCTAGTGACAGAGTTCTATCTATAGATACTCACTAGATATGTTTTTACACAGAACCGCCAGGATTCTGGTCCGACAGATTGCTGGGCACACCAGACTGGACTGGGTCTGCAATCAGCAAGGTACTCTGGTCACTGCATGGCAGGACTGGACTGGATCTATCCTTTTTGGTTCTGATGATAATTGTTTCAGCAGGCAAGCAGTACAGTACAGCCCAGCTGTATATATTTTGAAACTTCCCCTTAGGTGGTGGGATTGGTTCTGGAAATTTAAGGCCTACCTGAGAATGGTTCAGCTATAAAATGGGCCTTTCTGCTTTGCCAAGTTTCTGGAGTCTGGACCAAGTAAGATGGATAGTTCTGCGATAGGGTGCTCTGCCAGTAATGGGATAGTGGGTGAATCTGTGTGTTTTTCTGAGTGCTGAGCTGTCTCTATTTATGCTTATGATAAAGGAGTGTTTGTGCTGGTTTATCCTAAGCTCGCCCCTTGGACAGGGATTGGTCAAGGTCTCCTCTCTTCCATGATAGGAGGAGAAAAACAGGGTGTCACCTTGATGGTGTGAGTTTATGAGGCCTAGAGTCCACCCCTAGCCTCTTGAACACAAAATCTAATTTTGGTACAATACATATTTCCATATGTACGACTTCTATAACAACCACATATATAGATCACATATTTTGTGTAGCAGATACTCCTCCAAGCCCCGTCGCTGTAGAATCTTGTGGCTGCTTTCCACCGAATTTCACCCTTTTTTATCAGGAACACAATGTCCAGTTTATCAGCAAATTTGTACAAGTATGCATGTATATTATGGGCATAAGTGTATAACGTTTCATACTTCTAGCAAACATACATTTGGTGTAAAATCATATTTTCTGCCGTTTCATTACACAATATGTCACACAACATATTCTTTGTGAATGTTTAGCCACAGATGGCTGTTTGTCTCTGCCTCCTTCTGTCTCCCTGCAGTTCAAGAGAAGTCTCCTCCCTGTTGTTCCTAGCAGAGGACATTTACAACCCTTCACAATTAGCATTTCCTTTAGCTGGAGGATGTCCATTGTTTACTTCCCCACTGCAGCCCAAATTCTTCCCCCACCCTATAATCATCACTTAAGTGTGATTTCCTGGTGGAGAGGAGCTGGAAAGAGAGCTGTTATTCCAGTCTGGGTTGGCTTTTAGCCAAGCTGAGTTTAAAGGTTAATTCTGTTGCATTTTTCCTTGGCTTAAAAACAAACTTGTGATTTCAAATTAGCAGCTAGAACACTTATTTCAGATTCTAAACCATGGGATTAACAATTACAACATAGGTTACTCTAAGGAATAGGCCACTTAGATTTCAAAAATTTGCTTCAGTTTATACAGGTTTTCAAGTTTATCACGCAGGCTTCTGACAGCTGTCATTCCGTCAGCCGAGGGTACTGCGCCCAGATTTTGACAGATTCCACAGGCAGGCAACTTTTGCTGTGGATGTTTCTTTGATACTTTCAGCTTTTCAGGATATTGTATGTTCATAATGATTTCTTGAACTAAGTGCATGGTAGTACCCAGCAAGAATTCTGGATGTTTGAGGGTGTTTGGTACCGACATTCTGCAGTTTCAGCAACAAAGAAAAATGATTTAACGCAAGTGACATATTTCAGGAGTGAGATCTCTGTTCCACCACTGACAACATGCGTGGTAGATTGAGCCACCATCTTTTTGTGCTTTGCAGAGCGTGATTTTCAGAGGTTTTGGTGTGCACAAGGGTGTTGCAGCCATTTTGATGTTTCTGGCACCATTAGAACACAGTGATGCTGCATGGCAGAGCAAAAGTGGGTCAAGACATCCCACAGAGCCCCCCCTGCCGACTTGAGTTTGACCGCCCATCACGAGTTGGTCAGGAGATTGGGATGTTCATTCTTTCTTTTTGATCCAGGTGGAAAAAGTTGTCTGCTTCTCCCATCAGTGCTGCATCGACAGGTTCTCCTCGCCGGTTCTGGATGGGAGTATGGAGCAATACTCCGGGCCCCTTGGGTCTTTCCCCCCAGTCCCCGAGTGGTCCTCCTTGGTACTTTGAATCCTTGGTTTCAGTGCTATGAGGCAGAACAGAGCATGGCTATGGAATTTTCCCCACTACTATTGATGTAGTGGGGCAGATGCATACATTAAATACCGTTTAAAATACCCCCTGTCTGTAATTCCTAATGATTTTGACAGGTGGAAGGGTTTTAACAGTTGGAATTTTCTAGGGGGCCGGAATGTCCCCCTCTGGGTTTCCAGATGGCTCCTCTATTTGCCGTAGGGTATGCCTAGGATGGCAACACTTCAGCTGGTTTATGTGGACCCACTTGTCTTCCCCTTCTGCCAAACTGCCTTTGAGGATGCAGATTTTTTAGGCGACTGGTGAGATTCTATCTTACAATTTCAAAAGGAACCCATCAAGTAGGGAGGAATTTGCGCTGTTTGGCTTGGTTCCTTTGGAAATTGTACAAGTAGACCCAGTCTCCTACTTGGTATTCTTTTTAAGTTGTTTTAAGGTCATAGTGGGTCTTCATACTGCCTGCAGATCTTTCTAGATTCCGCTGAGCATAGGCAAAATCATGTTGACGGTGTTTTCTCAGATTCTCAACATACTCATGAGTTTTGGAGGCATTTATCAACGTCTGCTCTTGGGTTCTGTAGAGCAGATGCTGGGCAAGCACCATCCTTCATCCAGTCATCAGCTCAAATGGAGACATTTTTGTTGCAGACAAAGGGGTAGATCTGCTGGCCATCAGGACAAGAGGTAATCGAATGTCCCAACTTGGCCCCAAATCTGCCACAAACTTTTTTTAATATGCTCACAATTGTCTTGTTGTATCTCTCAACTCCACCACTAGAGGCTTGCTGGTAGGCAATGTGTAGTTTCCTTTTGACCCCAAGTATCTCCCACATCTTTGTCATCACTTCGCTAGCGAAGTGGCTACCTCGGTCTGACTCAATTATTGGGGTAGTCCAAAACACGAGAAGATGTGATTGATCATCAGGGCAGCTGCTGTTTCTGCCTTGCAATTTGGGGCCGGGAGACATTCCACCCATTTAGTGAACAAGCATGTTACGGTCAACATGTACTTGTTCCCCCTAGAGGAGCGAATCACGGGCCCGATAAAATTGACTTGTAAATCTGACCAAGGCAGTGTCATCCCCCTCTTTTGGAGGGGAGCATGGTGTCTGAGTGATGTTGGCTGTGAAATTGTGCACACACAAGATACCCCTTCAAGTATTGGTCGGGGTCCTGTCCCATGTGTGGCCAGTATGCAACCTCTTGCAAGATTTCTAGTGTCGTATGAAACCCCCAATGACCGGCTGTGGCCGCATCATGGGCGTGACTTAGCATTAGGCTTCGGAATGAGGTGGGGACCACCCACTGGTCATGGCCAGCTATGGATCTCCTCACCAACAAACCATCTTGGATTCGGAACATTTTGACATTTCATCAACACTCTGAGGTCCTCTTTCCCAATGTAATCAGTATCTGTCAGGGGAAAATTCTCAGGGTACTCAATGTGTTGATAAAACTTACCAATTATTGAATCCCCTTTCTGAGCCATAATCAAATCAGCATCTGGGGTCTCACTACCCCATTGTGCAGTTGAGAGTTCATTGTGAGCATTTGTCTGGGACCTAGTGATAGCAGTGACCTGGATTTCCCCCAACAGGGACTCAGTCTCCAGTAGATCCCCTTGGATGGCTCTGGTTTTGGCCAGCTGATCAGCTAGGTCATTTCCAGTGTTGTCTCGTCCATCTACTTTAGAATGACCCTTGATCTTTTTCCAGTAGATGGTCATCCCATTCGAGGTAACCAGATCATCAATATTTTGTATTCATTTCCCATGTTTCAATGGTTTGTTATTAGCACATAGCATGCCTCTGGTTTCCCAGTTAACCAGGTGCTCCACGAACCCGTTCCATGCATAATCCGAATCAGTGATTATAACCCGTTCGTGGAGTTGGTGTTGGACAGCAGTGAGGATGGCTTGATGCTCAGCCATCAGCTCTGCCACTTTACTACTTCGGGGATCGATTTTGTACCCAGCGGAGGGTTCTGGGGCATCATTCACCCATGCATTCCCTACGCCGGCAACAAGTTCTTTTTCCCCATTGTTGTCAACATGGTAGGAGCACCCATCCACATAGACAGTGGGCATTCCCTTACACTGGTCTTCTTCACAGACTTTGTGTGGGGAATTAAGGTATGCCTCCATGTTGTCCTTGATTTTAAGACTTTCGTCCTCAAGATAGTTTTCTCTGGCACAATCATGCAAGTCAGCCAGATCTTGCACAACGGGACTTTTCTTGTTTTGGCCATATCTGACCTCCACAGGAAAGCCTTGCATTGACAGAATAAAGGAAGTAATTCGGGAATTACTCACATTTCCGGCCCGGATTCTGTCACCCTGAAGATATTGCAAAGGTTGGTGTGGAGTCTACATTATAATGTGTTCCCCCTGGATAAACAAGCGGTAATTCTTCAATGCCCACACCGTTGCCAGGAGTGCCTTCTCACAATCGTTGAATTTTTCCTCCACACAGGATAAAGTATTACTCACATAGGAGATTGACCCAGGCCCCGGGACGCATGAAATGCGGCCCGTTGGAGGGCCTGGGAATTTAGGGGCGGGGTGGGGGTGCATATGGCGCGAAAGCTATAGGGAGGGGCAGCGTCGTTGGCGCCACCAAAACAAAAGGCCCCAGGAAGGGAGGAAACAGCACCTGGGAAAGGTGCGAAAGTTAGCAGCAGGGGGCCAGGGAAAGCCCGGCCCCCAGGGGAAAGACAAAGGGGCAACAGGGTATAAGAGGTGGTAGGAAACGTATACCAGGCATAAACCAGGTAAGGAGTCTACCTCTGCAGGTAAGCTCCTACAGGACCTGGACAGGGGGAAGCTTTTTGGCTCTTGCGGGCTTAATTGCACACTCTTGTTTTTGGACGCTTTTTGGCTCTTGCAGGCTTAATTGCACACTCTTGTTCCAGGCGCGTTGGAGTGCGGTACCTAGTTGTCATACCTTGTCATCGGTGGGGTACCAGAAGACGAAGATCGAGGCTCGGAAGAAGCAGCTGTTTCATCGTTGAGGAACGTGCAGTGGAAACCCGAAGCAGGCGAGCACAAGGAGACGGGCCGAAAAGAAGGCGCGCGGTGGAAACAGGAGACACGCCGAGCGAAGCAGAGACATCGGAGCATGAAGAGGTCAGGTCGGCCGTGGTAAGCAGGAAGCGAGAGGGCGTGGCAGAAGAGAGAGAGCACGGAAGGATGATTAAATAGTCAGGAAAGCAAGCCCGGTTACAGCGGGGGGCGGAGCCAGAGTGAGCGCGTGCGACAGGTTTCATAACAGAACAAAATCCCTTAAAGGGGAAGATGATTCTTTACAAAAACTCTTAAAGGGGCAGGCAGCAACGGTGGAGACACGCACAAGATTGGTGAAAAAGGTACAAAACTGCCCTTGAAGAAGCATCCAGATACGTAGCGGCCAAAGAGAAGTTGAAACTTACAAAACTGATTAATATACAAACGGAAAAGGGGGGAGAAGAAGAGGAAAACCTGGCAGACACAAGACAGGCAACAAGAAGGATGGCAGAGGAAAGGGCACAGAGGGCCAAGGAATTCAGTGATTGGGCAAAAAAAGCAGAGTAGGAGTACGGAGCACAATGGGTGCTGGATGTGATGGGAAAGGAAGAAAGGGCTAGGGCAGTGTCGCCCTTGCTGTTTATAGAGCCCAGCAGCAGCGAAGGGGAAGAGGAATTGCCTCAAGGGCAGAAAAGAAAGAGAGAAGAACAGAGGAGACCCCAGCCACAACCAGAAACATCAAGGAAGAAGAAGAAGAAGGAGAAAAACAAAGGTACTGTAAACAAAAATGTGGAGGAAAAAATTGTTGAAGTGTTAAAAATTTGTGTCACGGGTAAGGGTAAATCGCCCATAACCAGTGACAAAAGAGGAAAGGGAAATAAGGGGCGAAAAGGGGACTGAGAGGAGGTTTCATCAGAAGATATGAGTAGCGATGATGAAGAAAAGAATCATTTAAAGGCATGGGTAAAAATGAAGGGGGTAGTGAGCAAGAGGAAGCGTAAGGTGGCCGGGGGGGCAGGGAAGGAACCAACGGGGGGTCCTGTCCCAGCACCGCAAGGAACTCTAACAACAGCAGTGCCAAATCAGGTGACACCAGCAGCAGTGCCAGTGGCAGGGAAGCCTCCCCGGGGGGGGGGGTACCACCACAGGTGGCAGGTGCAACAGGAGAGGGCCCAACCATGACAAAATATGGCAGGCCTTCAATGGGCAAAGAGGCACAGGGCAGGGCAATGAAGGCAATGGCATGGTACATTAGCAATAAAATAAAAGAAAAAATATGGAGGAAAGAATTGATCAACATATATACATTACTTGATTCCCAGAAAAGAGGGCTGGATGTACCCCCAGAAGACATAAAAGAGGATGAGAAGGCTTTGGTAAAAAAGGGGACAGTGGCAAGAAATTTTGACAATTGGATGGAGGCGTTTAGTGTAATGTCCTCAATAATACTACAGAAATTCCCCGAGGATGGGGCATCTCTGGTTTCATACCAACAAAGAGTATTGAAAGTGCATGCAGCATTCGGGGGGGATGCTTGGCAGGAATATGACTACGAATTTAGGAAAGAGATGGACTGTTTTCCAGATGTGGGCTGGGATGAGGAGAACTACAACCTATACATATTTAATGTATTAAAAGAGAAATGGGGAAACAAGGAAAGAAGCACAGGGGGGCAACAGAGGAGGCAGTACTGGCAGAGCAATTATAGATCAGACTATAGATACAACAATAGAAAATATGAGTACAGCTATGACAGGTCAAGGGATCAGAATTTTCGGAACAGGAATTACGGGTCGCAGAGGGGGAGGCAATGGGGCCACTGGGACGGCACGAGCAGAACAGGAGCAATGTAGGAATTTTGAGAAGGGAGTACCATGCAGCTGAGGTTGGAAGTGCAAGTTCAGCCACAGGTGCGAGAGATGTAAGGGGGACCACAGCAGCTCCAAATGCACAAGACCAGCAGCAGCAGGCAGCAGGAACAACGAGAAAAGGAATAAGGGGCTGGAATGAGAAGGGAGCCACGCCAGTAAGAATTGACAGGATGGGGAGGTGGCTCCAGCAATACCCGGACTAGGAGGCAGCGAACATTATCAGACAGGGTTTCTTAGAAGGTTTTCACATACCTTTTAGAGGTCAGGGAACACAGGTCATCCCAAAAAACCTAAAATCAGCCACGGAAAACAGGGAAATAGTGACAAAGAAAATCCAAAAAGAAGTAGAGTTGGGCAGGATAGGGGGACCTTTTGCCACAATGCCATTTAGAGAGTTCATATGTTCACCACAGGGCCTGGTACCAAAAAAGGAAGAGGGGGAATACAGGCTAATACACCATTAGTCATACCCCCGAGGGGCATCGGTGAACGAGGAGATTGCTCAAAGTGAGGCAACAGTGACCTACTCGGACTTTCAGGAAGCAGTAGAGCTGGTGATGAAGGCAGGAAGGGGGGCATGGATGGCAAAGGCAGACATCAAATCGGCTTTCAGATTATTGCCAGTTAACAGCGAGTCACAGAGGTGGTTGGGTATGGAATGGGAGGGCAAGTTTTTTATAGACCGATGCCTTCCAATGGGCTGCGCCATTTCATGCGCATACTTCGAAAAAGTAAGCTCATTCCTCCAATGGGCCGTCACAAAAGAGATGGGGGAAACAGGGATAGTGCACTATCTGGACGATTTCTTGTTCGTAGGGGCAAAGGGGTCAGGATTATGCAAAACAACCCTGGACAAATTTGTAGAAATAACTAAGGACTGGGGTTTCCCGCTGGCAGAAGAAAAAACGACGGGCCCCACACAAGTGATTCAATTCCTAGGGATAGAGATCGATTCAAGCAAAGGGGTATGCAGGATACCAAGGGAGAAGGTCAGAGAACTGCTCAAGACATTGATGGAGCTAAAAGGAAGGAACAAAGCAACTGTGAGAGAGTTACAAGCACTCGCGGGAAAATTAAATTTTGCTTGGAAAGTCATAGAACAAGGGAGGGTCTTCGAGTGAAGCATTGAGCTCAGGACAAAGGGGGCAACGGAGGGACACCACAGAGTAAGATTAGGGGGGGCATCAAAAAGGATCTAGAGGGCTGGGCAGATTTCCTAAGCAAGTTTAACGGTTAAATCATCTGGCGCACACCGATAAACAATGAAGACAGAAGGGTATTATTCACAGATGCGGCAGGAGGTTTGGGTTTTGGCGCAATTTTGGGCAAAGGTTGGTGTGCGGAGGAATGGTCAGTAGCATGGCATGAGGCAGGGTGGACAAAAAACATAACACTCGTAGAGCTTTTTCCGATATGGGTAGCAGTATGTGCATGGGGAGAGGAACTGAGAGATAAAGAAGTAACAGCCTGGTCTGACAATATGGCAGTTGTACACGTGCTGAACAAAGGAAGCACAGCTTGTCAGTTAGTGTTACAGCTAATGGGGGCCATCACAGGGGAATGTTTGCATAAAAATGCAAACATAAGGGCAAGACACATAGCGGGGGAGGTAAACATGGTGGCTGATGCCTTGTCTCGTTTTCAGTGGAAAAAATTCAGGGAGCTGAGACCCGACGCCGACAAGGAAAAAACGCCCAGGCCAGCCAAGCCATGGGTCCCGCTGAAAGAAATGGAAAGAAAGGCACTGTTGGCCAAAAGGTCGAATCAAAAGAAACTGGAAAGGAACATATGGTTGGCCAAGAAGTCGACTCAGGAAAAAACAAAACACCTCAAGAAAGGGAACGAGTCATTGACAAATTGACCAGGAACGCACTAACATACAAGACGGTTAAGCAGTATGAAAAGCATGTGAAAGAGGTATTAATGGAAACAGGAGCAAGAAATATGTGGGATATATCAACTGAAAAAATGTGTGAATTTTTGGAGAAGGAATTTGCCAAAGGTAAAAAGAAAAGCTGGGCGGCAGCACATATGGCCGCAGTGGCATACACCACGAAAGCAGCAGGAATGGGTGATCCAACAAACAGCCCTAGAATAAGATATGCGTTAAAAGGTTGGACGAAATTAGAGGGAAAAAAACCAGACAACAGAAGGCCGGTAAATTTTTGAAAATTGGTAATATTGCTGAAAGTACTGGACAAAACGTGCTCTAGCACATATGAATCAGCGCTGTTCAGGGTAGCATTTGTGCTTGCATACTATGGGGCTTTTCGGCTAGGGGAACTGGTGGCCAGTAACACATGGGCAGGTGATGGCCTGGCGGTAAGGGATATTAGCATTGGAAGCAAGGGCATGTCAATATTATTAAGAAAATCAAAGACGGACCAGGCGGGTAAGGGGAGAGGAATAGACCTAAACTGCATCAAAGAAAAAGACCACTGTCCCAGATGCTTAACCCAAGAATTCCTAAACATCAGACCAGAGGTGGAAGGGCAGCTGCTGATACACAGAGACGGCAGGGCTCTCAGCAGGTACCAATTCCAGGCAGTATTAAAGTAGGCATGGCCAAAGCAGGATGGGTCCCAGCCGATTTCGGAACACACTCTTTCAGTATGGGAGCAGCCACGTCAGCATGGGCAGGGGGCCTGGGAGCGGAAGATGTAAAGAAGATCGGAGGGTGGAAATCACAATGTTTTAAAAGATACATAAGGGAGGAACTGATATGAGCATTTCTCTCCCCATTTCCCACAGAGGCGGGCCCATACAAATCGGCGTGGATAGTGGGGCACTCTTTAGTGACCCGGGCAGGCAGGTGGCTGGAAGAAGTAGAACAAGGACTGCATTTCAAAAACACAATCACAGCATGGTGGGGCACCCCAGGGATGCTTTGGGAAGACATCCACGACAGGCTGTCGGACCTAATAGGTTTCAGGGACCCCCCCCGAGTACCTGATTAAACACCTCGGAGGAAATGACTTGGTGAGCACAAACAGGGGAGAATTGCAGAGGAAAATCTGCGGGTCCCTGAACAGCACGGCCCACTGTTGGTGGAAAACTGAAATCTTTATGTCGGAAGTAATACCAAGGAGGGTCTGGCATGGGGCACAGAGAAGACACACCATTGAGATAGCCAGAAAAAAGCTAAACAAATCCATAGAAAAATACTGCAAAAGCACAGGGCTCCATTTATTGAGGCACGGTTTATACCAGAACAACCCTGACATGTTTCATCAGGATGGGGTACACCTATCAGCAAAAGGAATGGGGGTATTTACAGAGAACATTTTTAGGGCCCTCAAGGATCGGGGCTGTAGGTAGAGGGCTTTTGGGGGGGATATGAGGGGGTGGTGGGAACACCCCCACAGGTGTGGCGGCATGTGCCCAGGGACAGAGGCCCAAGGAGGACAAGAACTCGGAACAAGCCTTGGGCAAATCCGGAACTGGACACAGTGTGCCCAAAAGCTGATAACAATGTATTGTTTGCTTATGTAAGTTATTTTCTGTAAAAAAATAAAATTGCCTACGGCCGATGATATTTGCACACATACAACTAGTCTGTGCTATCATTACTTGCTCAGGTTGTTGGGAGGGGGAGCAAAGGGAGCCCACACTACTTAGCCTATGACCCAGGCCCCGGGACGCATGAAATGCGGCCCGTTGGAGGGCCTGGGAGATTAGGCGCAGGGTGGGGGTGCATATGGCGCGAAAGCCATAGGGAGGGGCAGCGTCGTTGGTGCCACCAAAACAAAAGGCCCCAGGAAGGGAGGAAACGGCACCTGGGAAAGGGGTGAAAGTTAGCAGCAGGGGGCCATGGAAAGCCCGGCCCCCAGGGGAAAGACAAAGGGGCAACGGGGTATAAGAGGGGCTAGGAAACGTATACCAGGCACAAACCAGGTAAGGAGCCTACCTCTGCGGGTAAGCTCCTACAGGACCTGGACAGGGGGAAGCTTTTTGCCACCCACCCCACCCTGCAAAAAGATAACGGAAAAGAAGGAAAGGAAGTCGGAACGCCGAGTACTTTCTTCGTACACGGTCCAAAAGAAAGGAACGAGGAAGGAAGGATAAGAAAGGAAAACGGAACGCCGAGTACTTTCTTCATACACGGTCCAAAGCAAGTCGTAGGCGGCATGTGCCCAGGGACGGAGGCCCAAGGAGGACAAGAACTCGGAACAAGCCTTGGGCAAATCCGGAACTGGACACAGTGTGCCCAAAAGCTGATAATGTATTGTTTGCTTATGTAAGTTATTTTCTGTAAGAAAATAAAATTGCCTACGGCCTATGATATTTCCACAAATACAACTAGTCTGTGCTATCATTACTTGCTCAGGTTGTTGGGAGGGGGAGCAAAGGGAGCCCACACTATTCAGCCTATACTTTATTGACCATGTCATGCTTTTGATATAATACTGCAGTAAAGCAGGTATTTGAGAACCCTGTCTCCAAGAAGAACTCATTGTTTTTGACAGGGTAAGCTAGGCAAGGCGCCTGTGAGAGGCTTCTTTTGAGTTGTCGTACTGCCTCGGCTTGTTCTGGACCCCACTCCCACTTGACCCCACCCCAAAAGATGGATCAGGGGTCTTGTGATCTCTGCGTAGTCCTCAATGAACTTTCTGCTGTAATTAGTTAGTCCAAGGAGGCTCCTTAGTTCCCAGAGTTGTGAGGTCTTTTAATTTCTGGAGTGCTTCCACTTTCTTTTTCTGGGGATAGAGACCCAGAGGAGTTATCTCATGCCCAAAAAAATTGACACGGGTTCTGCACCACTGTGCCTTTTAAAAGGAGAGTTTTGCTCCGGCAGCCCTCAACTGTGTCACAACATAACGGATCTCCGCTATGTGTTCCTCCACAGATGAGCTTTTGACTAGAACATCATCTACATAGGACAGGTTACCCCTTTCACCCAAGTCGGGCATGGGCTTGTGTAGAAAGATGTTAAATTCATTGCCGGAGTTGATGTATCCAAAGGGAGTCCGGGTCCATGTGTACTGCTGCCCTCCGAAGGTAAAGACCAGCTTGTATTCGTCCTCCCTACTGACAGGTACAGTCCAGTACCCATTTGTCAGGTCAATTGCAGTGAATAACTTCGACCCCTGTATCTGGGCCAGCACTTGGTCAATGTAGGGAAGAGGCCATCGGGAAGATGGACCTGGTTGTTGAGCTCCCTTAGGTCAGCACAGAGTCTCCACTGGCCATTTGGTTTCAAAATCCCCTGCACCAGATCATTGAAGGTCCTGTGGACTGGATGAATTATCCCACGGGACTCAAGGTTCTTAATTATTTCAGTAAGGGACTCCATTGATGCGAGAGGCAAGCAATATTGCTTCACAAACACGGGAGTCGTTACAGGGTTCGTGGGAATGGTTGTTGTGTGAATGTCGATGTGACCATAGTCATATGAGTCCACCGCAAAGAGATCTTGAAAATCTAAGAAAACTTGTTTCAATTTTTGCTTTTGCTCCAGAGTCTCACAGGCATCAGCTAGGTTGACTCTCTCTTCAACCATCTGCCTGAAGCCTGGAAAGACTTCCGGTTTGGCTATCTCAGCGGCCTCCTCCAGCTGGGTGGAGAAGTCCCTAGTCAAAGTGCTGATTTAGACTGGTGGCTTCAGATGGGGAAGGCAGTCCTTGTGGACTTGAAATATCACCTCATCCCTCCTGAAGTCACAAGTTACATCTTCCTTACCATAGGGGCAGGAAGAGTACACCAGGAAATTCCCCCCATGCCGGGTGAAGATCCTGTCTGGTGTTGTGTCATCATCACTATCACTATCAAAACAGTCCTTGGGGATTGGTCCTAACAGTTCATTACCTAAATCTATGGAAAAATGTCGGTCATCAACCGCCTTCCAATAATGGTGCCTGCACCCAGAGTGATACTCTTTATGTCACTGTTATCCACCTCTATTGGAATGGTGTTGTGTTTTATGTTGACTAGTGGTGTTGGGTTTACCCCCAACCCTTGGAAATGAGTATTGAGATGGACATAGGCGTCAGGGTTTTTCAGTTTCTGTCCTCTTTTAATTTGTACTTTCAGTGGAATTGTTGAGTCCGTTCTGGGATGGTGACTTCCTCTCCAATCTGAATTTCAACTGCATATGGCAGCAATTGAGCTGACCGAAATGCTTTCTCTGTGTCATCAAAGTCCATGAGATTACCCACTAATCGGGATCGAGTTTTGAAGTTTATTAGGTCCAAACTAATGGCAAAGCGATTGAGAATGTCACTGCCAAAGTAAAATGCAGCAGAGACATCTTGCATGACCCAACAATTATGGACTATGCTCTTGTTGCCTATGGAAATTTTGAGCATACACCTGCTAGGCAGGAGATGTTTGGAATTGGGTGTTTCCAGGTCCATGTCCCATTTGTCTAACAGTTTAAATGTGGGAATGGCTGGATCTTTTGGGAGTTTGCAGAACAGGGCCTCGCTGATGAAGTTCTTGTAAAGACTGGAGGGGGGTGTCTGTACTTCTGCTCTCTATATGGTAGAGGAGAGGCACAGAGCACCCCAGCCAAGATTCTCTATTCGGTTGATATGGTCGAGCAATCAAGGCCTAGCTTCTCAGGAGGGGATGCAGGCTGGTTCTTAAGTACAGTGTAGCCCCCAAGCACCCACAAAGGAATGGCCACACACTATATTAGTTAAAACACAGTCTTTATATAATTAATATTCAAGGTTATGTACACTATCGCAATAACTCACTTTGTGCTCAGAAAATCAACAATGATAAATATATACAGCTCGACAGTGGTACCACAAATATTATCAGATCTCATTAAAGTGCATCACTTATACTGTCAAAATTTCACACAGATCAATACAGAGGAAACCAGCAGTAGAGAGAGGAAGGAAAGCAAGATGGTGGAACAATTGGCAGAATACTGGCCCCTACTAGGCACAGTTCTGTGTGGAGATCCCCCCACCTGGGCAACCTGTAAAGCAAAGATGTATAACAAGCCCAGTCCATATATTATTCTATGAGTCTTATTTCCCTCTACAATAGTTCTACAGCCCCAATGTACCTGGAATTGTAGCGTTCATCAACGGGAAATCGACAGCCCTTCTTGAGTGCTCTCCCTTTAAGGCAGGAGTCACGGGTATTCGAACGTCCGACGGAGAACAGGGTGAACTACGGTGGTGAAATGGCAGCTTCGTTCCTAGCGGTGCTCGTCGACGACGGAGCGTTGGCGTCCTGCAAGGAAGATCCGTGCGGGACACCTCAGTGACGATAGTTCTGGACCTCAAAGAGATGATGAAGAACTGTGGCCCAGCGAGGGCGTCGAGTCGTCGGCGTCTCTGTGGTCTTTATGTGGTGGGAAACCCACCGGCGGATGCTCCTTGACACGTCGATGGTCAGGCTTTCACCAGTGGGATAGAGCGGGCAGCGATGCAGATGAAAGTGTCCTCGGATCAAATGAATTTCTTAGGCAAACAGGAGCACGGTGGCTCCAGTCGGCGATAGGGGTCGTCTACAGTGACGGACTACAGTCCGGGCGCTTCTCTTTGGGATTCCGCGGCAGTCCAGGTCTCCGGTCGGCAGCCTGTCATAGGTCTGTCTACAAGGGAGCTTTGGCAAAGATCAGCTGGTGCACGATGGTCCCTCGTAGCTTGGGAAGAGGGCGCCTTACCAGGTCCTCTCTGGGTCAGTCCTTGGAGACACAGCAGCTTTCAGATTGACGAAGGAGAGCATCAGCAATTCTTCTCTTCCAGCAGGGCTTCAAGGTTAAGCTTCTGTTTCAACTCCAGTTTCTCTTCAGCTTCTGAACACGAATTCTAGCAGTGAGAGGCCCCCAGATATACTAGTTGATTTCCCATTAATTCTACTGGGTCACACTCAGGCAACCAATCGGTCAGAAGGGCATTCATGCAGGCAGGCATCCAATCAGGTGCCTAATGCATTCAGGCCATTTACTCCTCTCCAGATACTCACAACAAGTTATGTGTATTGGGACAAGTACCCAGCCATTCAACACTCCACACTGCATTCATACCAGTTTCGGGCAGGGCTGTCTCAGTCATTGTGTCAAACACCCGATACTAGACACCCACAACACAGAATGCGTATTCGTCACACACTCCACAGGGTGTACCCACAACATACAGTCACTGGGAAGGCTACAGCCAGTCTGGCCTGGACTTCACAACAACACCATATATGGAACTTCCACCCAACAGCCGGTCAGGGGGAAGGGACAGAGTCAGGGCTTCCCAGACCTTTTGGGAAAACAAGGTAATAGGCAATAGAAAGCAAGAGGCCACGTGGGCCATCTTATTTCCTATCAGGAATCAACTGATTCCAATGGCAGGGACTGGGTATCCCAAAATGGAGGATACTCAGATCACCTGTCAAATTCAGCATGGAGCTGCCACCAGCCCATACCCTGCTCTGTGGGCCACACACAGGTGCCCAAAAACATACACTATGGGCACAGGGTTGTATCCCCACCCATGGGTGCCATACGGGTATCCCATGGGTCTGTACACCAAACCAAAAGAGAGAGCTGCACCGCCAGGAGTCCCACATGAATTCCTGTGTGGAAAACATGACAGAACACACGATAAAAAGCAGTAAAGGACAAGGATACGGAGGCCCTGTCCCTCTGGTACATTTCCAACATCACAGCTCTTACCGTTGTTCACACATACTCTGGGCGAGAACAGAGTCCTTCCCTTCATTTAACTGAATAGGGATAAACAACTGCTCTCCAATTTTCTGAATATCAGCCAAGCTTTGATCTGATTTCTTATCTTTCTGGGCTATAGGAATGGGATTTTCTGATTGTGAATATGTATAGAATTTCAGAGTGTTTCTTTCCAGTGTGGAATGCCACCTTAGACTGGAAGGAAGGTTGATTTTCAGAAATAGGACTCCCCATCACCAGTTTGCTGTCCTACTGCAATTACTGTCACATCTGGGATTTGATTATTCTGGAAGTGAAATTCTATTTAGTCAGGTTTTTGTTCAACCATGCGGCATGTGCCATTTAAACTAACATGGTTGACGCTCTGTTTCAATTTTATTGGTCGGTTTGTCTGGGTCCAGAGTACCTTGTTTAAACAATCTATTAGGGGAGACAACCTGCGCAGGATGTCATTCCCTAGTAAGCAAGGTGTGCCCTCTGGAGTCACAAATATGACCGGGTGCTTCACCTTGTGTCGCCCAATTTTAATGTCCAAATCTGCAGTCCCCTCAACGGGAATTTCCTTCCCCGACAAAGTTCTGAAGTTGTCCAGGAAGAGGGGTGAGAGGAATTTGGTATTTCTCCCCTTCCCGAATTCAGTTGATTAAAGACCCTTTTTGACAGATGTCCATCAGTGCCAAAATTGTACATTGCCCCTGTATTTGGACCAGGGCATAAAATCTTCCCTCCTTTTCCTCAAGAGGGCAAAGATAATGCACATTTTTGGCCAACTGGTGAGTTAATTTCCTTGCTTTGGATACTGACAGAGAGGTGACTTGGGCAGGATTTTGTTTGGGATCTTGGGAACCTGTAAGAAAAGGGTGACAGCTAGATATGGGGGAAGTTTTGGGTTCCCTGGTTCTGATTCTGGGCTGCCCCCCAATTCTCCCCTTTTTGGAGGCAGTCACCAGGATGAGTTTGAACCAGGGGATTTTCGTTCTGGTCATTCTGGGGTTTGATGATGGCCGGTTTTAACTTGGTCCCCACATCTACCCAGTCTGGATTGGAATCCTTTGGGACCCATTTTTCTTTGGGAGAAGTGCCCCCATCCCTGAAGGAGAAGATCCTTTTCCCAAGATCCTCTGAGGATCCATCTCCTTTAAAATGGAAGATTTGCACCCCCTCCACAAATCGGGCCTTTTTAGGCTCTTTATTTCTCCTACCTGCCTTCTGCTCCTTAAGTGGCAGACTTTTGGGGGCAGGAGATTTTGGTTCCGGTTCCTGGGTTTCCAGGGGCTTTTCACACATGGGGAAGGAAGCTTCCTCTAAGGCTTTGCACCCCTCTTTCCCTTGTGCCTCCTCCCTGGGAACCGGTGGGTTGTCGGGGTTCTTCTGCCGTCATTGCTCTGGAGCACCAGACCATTTGTTGGAGGAGTTCTGAGCCGCCATGCTCATCTGAGCATTCTGTTGAGCCCTCAGCATGTGACCCAGATCCTGTGCCATGTTCTGGACCTGGTGCTCTAGTTGGGACACTCGCTCTGGCTGGTAGGGGGTCCTCAAGTCTCCCCTGGGTTGATCCCAGGAAGGGCAACTATCCCTTCTTGCAAAATACCCCTGGTTAGGGAAGTTTCGGTATCCCTCCACCCTTGGCCTCCCCTCTCCTGGATTGGGCTATCTGGGCTCAGGAAAGTGGGGAAAGAAGGATGGATTGTTTTGGGGGTGGAAGTTTGCCGGGTGCCTGGGAAAGAAATTTGGTCTGGCATTTGGGGGATTACTGCACTCCTGGGGGAATTGAGAAGGGAAGTTCTCTGGGTTTCCTGCTGTCCGGTTGAACCCCCCCTTGGGCTGGAGGAGTCCACACATAACCCAGGATGGGTCTATTTTCCTTGTAGCGTGGGTTGATGTAGTCAGGGGAGTTAGGGGTCCCATTTGTGGGGTTACCTCCCTGGCTCCCTGTTTGGGATTGGCCCAAGGGCCTTCTGGGGTTGGGGTTGTTTGGATTCTGTGTGGAAAGGTTTTTAGGCCCCCCCATCTCCAGATCTAAAATGGGGGCAACCTTCACCTCTGCCACCTTAGCAGCAGCAGTGGTGTTGGTAGGTTTGGGGCTTTTGCTACTATTTTTATTTTCCAACGGCTTCTGCACTTCATAGATGCGTGTGGCTTGTTCAATGACCCAGTCTAGTGATCTTTTCTCATGAAAGTCCCCCACTAGCTGGGCCATACTATACTTAGGGAGAGCATGAAAGAAGGTGTTCACAAATTCTTTACTGTCAGTGCGCACCCTCCTAGTAGTCTGCGCGAAGACGCGTTTTAATTCTTGAACACATTCTTATGGGGCCTGATCTTCCCCACATTGTAAGTTGTAGGCTGCCTTGCAAGCATCTTGAAGGTTCCTATGAATGGAAAAATGTTTCGGGATGGCCACCCTATAGGTGGACCATCTGGAATGGTTCTGATCCTCCAGCCCCACAAAGAAGCTGGAGTACTCAGGAGAAAATGTGCACTTTACATACTGAATACAGCTTTGGCTGTCCAGCAGATGGAAAGTTTCCATCATCTGTTCAGATAACTCAAGGTGCTCCCAAACCGAATATTTTGCATTCTTGTGCTAGGGCGTAATGACGCTCCTAATAGCTTTTATTTGTTTCAGGGGATCCTTGAGTAAGGCCCTTTTGACTTTGGTGGCCTTTTTAGTCCTTGTCACCCTGGTCCACTCATCCTCTGACTCAGAGGCACTGCTACCAGAGGTGGCTGTCTGGTCTTCTAGGCTCTCCCGGATTCTGCGAGCTTGGGAATGGCTGGCAGAATTTGGGGGCCTAGTTTCTAGGGACCTGTGGCGCTCAAAAGAGTCTTCTGACACTTCCTTGCTCCAAGGATTGGCTAAGTATCTCCCCACTGTCCTAGCTGGGAAGATTTTTCAGTATGCTCTTAATGGGCTTAGCCTCTTGGAATTCCCCACTAAATTTTACCGTCTGATCTCTGGGTAAGTTATATTTTTGAGGATCCATTTCTCTGATTCTCCCCTCACTGGAGTCTCCCTGATCAGAGAAAATGGCCCTAGCACCTGGCAACCTATACATAGATGCCTGCCCATCCATTTCTGGGAAGCACTGACCTATTAGCCCCATATTCCTCATTGGGTTGAAGTCTACCATCCCCATGTCCCCTGGTTCATGTGAGCCAGTGGACATGGGTTGGCAGTGTCCATGGAGTTGAAGAGATTGAAGTCTCTGGTGCCAGGGTTCCTGAGGTTATGCTCAGGGGTTTCCCTATCCCTTCTGACCTCATCTATCTCAGCCCCTACTCCCATATGACATGCAAGGATCTGACCCTTTTGTTCTTCTATTAAGGCCTCATTGGTCTCTATTAGTTGTTCCTGCATGGCTATTTGTCTATGGAGCCTGTCATTTGTCTCAATTTGCTTCCTGTCTGATTTGGGAGTATTGGGCCACCTTTTTCTGCAGGTGGCTCACCTCCTGAGTTCTATCCTTACTGGCCAGAGCCTCTTCCACCCTCCTGGTGTGCTCTAACAGCTTTTCATAGTCCATTTTGAGTTCACGCAGTTCCTGAAGGGCCAGGTGATTTTCTTCCACCTTGGTTTTTAAATAGTTGACTTCCTGGCCGAAGGCATCCCTTTCCTGAATTAGAGTACCCCTCTGTGCAGCCAGGTCGTCCCTTTGTTTTTTTGTTTTTTTAATGCACCAGCTTTCTGGCGCTCTTCATCAAATTCTGTTTGGGATTCAAGGTCTTTAAGAATTAATGTATTATTTTCTTCTTTTACTTGATCTATCTGGTCTTGTAAGACGTGGAGCTGTTCTGCGCAAACTCTATTAAAAGTTAATTGTTGCACCAGTTTTTGTTGGCTCTGTTTTAAAGAGTCCAACCTTTCTTGACACTCTTTTTGCAGTGTCAGTAATTTGGTGTCCTGCTCTACCCTCTGTTGCTGCCGAGATCCAGATCTTCTTTGACTTTTGTCAGGTACTGTCTGGTTTCACTCTCTGATTCTTGGCTCTTTTGTAGCCTTTGCTCTGCAGAGTCCAAATCAGTTTGGGCCTTCTCTAGGGATTGTACTTGCCTTTTTTCCAGGTCTACGTTTTAGGCATATTTTTCCTGTATGTATCCAATGTGGAGGTACAGGTACACCGATATTTTGGCACTTTTACATTGCTCTTCTTTTACCCTTGGGGCCATATACAGTTCAGTAAGTGCCTGATGTAATGGACCCTGGTCCTGCCATTTATCTAATACTATGGCAGTGATTTGTTGTGTGATTTACTGCAGCCAAACATTCTCATCCTGCTCAACCCATTTACCCCTGACAAACAATTGTGCAGTAGGTGTTCTTTTGCCATATTAATTTCCACTGGGGTCGCCATTCCGGAAATATTAATTTCCTTCTGACTTATTTCAGGGTTACTTTTAGCTTTGCAAAACAGGCCCAACTCCTTTGAGTGTTTCTATTGAAGGGTGTTTTTACAGTGTGGTAGCCTAACAAGGTGTATGTACCCCGTCAGTTAGCACGCTGTGTTAGACTGTCACAAGTGGTATGTCTAAATCAGGATCTCATGATGAGTACCTAATCTGTAAGCGATTTCAATCCGGCACTTCACCTTAGTCAACGCATAGCGTGTATTGCATAACTGAAATCCTTATTTAGTTGTGTCTAAAAGTTATTTTTTTCTGAACGATGTACCACTCATATCATGCCCCTCTCTTGGAACCCCCCACACCCGGTCACACTGAACCAGGAATCAGGCTGGTTTGCAAAGTTAAAATATTTATTTATGTAGTTACAAATTAATCATACTATGTTTAATGGGTATACAATAATCACAAATGGGGTGATGTAACACTAAGCAATCTCTTTAATGCACAAGGAGAAATAGTGAACAAAACAATTCAGCACAGAAATAATACTTTTGTGTGTGTGTTCAAATCAAATAGCAGTGTGGTTACTATTTCCCCCTTCACACCCCTCACCCCCCCACAGGCAATGTAAAGAGATGAGAGGAGAGAGAGCAGGTATTCAGGAATGGCAAAATTCAAACAAAATATCAATCCCAATTTCCCCCAGCAACACAAGAGTAAAACAGAATTGATTGGCAAACTGTCAAAAGTTATCTGAGAATGGAATGTGTAAAAACACTAAATATGGGCTAAATCGTTAAAATTATATACATTCTTATGGAAGCCACTTTGGATAGTTACAAACACTAGCAATGATTTGATACTAAGAAGCTATGGGAAATCTTAAAACTGAGGTCGGGAGCAATCAAAACCTTTTTTACATGTGTAATAAAATTGCCAAAAACCAAATTCACGGCAAACTTTTCAGAGTGCGGTAATCACGATTACGGGAGAACCGTATGGATTTGGGATGCGGTATTAGATGCAAATTAAAACTGTAGATGTTAGCTACAAGCGGAAGTTGAAATTTGCTAGCATAATAACTGAGGAAGATATGGGTGTTTCAGTGGAGGTAATTTTTCCGAGATAGGTGCAAGAATAGGAAAACGGGAATGAGCTTTAAAATGACAAAAAGGATTTCTTACACTAGAGGATGACTATGAATAAATGAATACCACACAGGAACACAGCCACTGGATCAGGGCGACTGCCTGCAGTGCAGCTCGCCTACGTCAGATGAAAAATATCAGCGCAAAGATAGTTTTAACAATACTAGCACAGGAGGAAAATAGGAGGGATAGGATAGAGAGTTCAGGCAATTCAAAAGTACTACTAACAATGCAGGTTCTGAAAACATGATAGGGTGGATTTAAGATAGGGATTGGCTATGGCAGTACATATGCTAGTGACAAAGTTCTAATTATAGATACTCACTAGATATGTTTTTACACAGAACCGTCAGGATTCTGGTCAAGGATTCTGGTCAGGGATTCTGGTCAGGACAGACTGCTGGGCACACCGGACTGGACTGGGTCTGCAATCAGCAAGGCGCTCTGGTCACCGCACGGTAGGACTGGACTGGATCTATCCTTTTTGGATCTGATGGTAATTGTTTCAGCAGGCAAGCAGTACAGCACAGCCCCACTGTATATATTTTGAAGCTTCCCCTTAGGTGGTGGAATTGGTTCTGGTTCTGGAAATTTAAGGCCTAGCTGAGAATGGTTCAGCTATAAAATGGGCCTTTCTGCTTTGCCAAGTTTCTGGAGTCTGGAGCAAGTAAGATGGATAGTTCTGCGACAGGGTGCTCCGCCAGCATCAGGATAGTGGGTGAATCTGTGTGTTTTTCTGAGTGCTGAGCTGTCTCTATTTATGCTTATGATAAAGGGGTGTGTGTGTGCTGGTTTATCCTAAGGTCGCCCCTTGGACAGGAATTGGTCAAGGTCTCCTCTCTTCCTTGATAGGAGGAGAAAAACAGGGTGTCACCTTGATGGTGTGGGTTTATGAGGCCTAGAGTCCACCCCTAGCCTCTTGAACACAAAAACTAATTTTGGTACAATACATATTTTCACATGTACGACCTCTATAACAACCACCTATATAGATCACATATTTTGTGTAGCAGATACTCCTCCAAGCTCCGTTGCTGTAGGATCTTGTGTCTGCTTTCCACCGAATTTCGCCCTTTTTATCAGGAACACAATGTCCAGTTTATCAGCAAATTTGTACAAGTGTGCGCGTATAACATGGGCATAAGTGTATAACGTTTCATACTTCTAGCAAAAATACATTTTGTATAAAATCATATTTTCTGCCATTTCCTTACACAATATGTCACACGACATATTCTTTGTGAATGTTTAGCCAAAGATGGCTGTTTGTCTCCGCCTCCTTCTGTCTCTCTGCAGTTCAAGAGCAGTCTCCTCCCTGTTGTTCCTGGCAGAGGACATTTACAACCCTTCACAATTAGCATTTCCTTTAGCTGGAGGATGTCCATTGTTTACTTCCCCACTGAATCCCAAATTCTTCCCCCACCCTATAATCATCTCTTAAGTGTGATTTCCTGGTGGAGAGGAACTGGAAGGAGAGCTGTTATTCCAGTCTGGGTTGGCTTTTAGCCAAGCCGCGTTTAAAGGTTAATTCGGTTGCATTTTTCCTTGGCTTAAAAACAAACTTGTGATTTCAAACTAGCAGCTAGAACACTTATTCCAGATTCTAAACCATTGGATTAACAATTACAACATAGGTTACTCTCAGGAACAGGTCAATTAGATTTCAAACATTTGGCTTCAGTTTATACAGGTTTTCAAGTTTATCACGCAGGCTCCTGACAGCTGTCATTCAAGCGGCCAAAGGTACTGCGCCCATATTTTGACAGATTCCAGAGGCAGGCAACTTTTGCTGTTTTTGGGACACGTGTGGGGACACGGGAAGGTGGGCCATGTGTTGTTGGAGGTGTGTTTCGGTGGGTTGCCAGAGCTAAATGTCTGAGAATTGTCTTAATTTCTTGCCAATTTCAGAGACCTCTGTGTACCGTTTTCATCAGAACACGTGTGGGGATGCGGGAAGGTAGGCCATGTGTTGTTGGCAGTGTGTTTCGGTGGGTTGCCAGAGCAAAATGCCTGAGAATTGTCTTAATTTCCAGCCAATTTCAGAGACACTTCCCTGTGTCCACTCACCAAAACACGTTGCCAACAAAAGATGTCATACCTTCTCGCGTTCCCACAGGTGTCCCGACAAAAATGGTACCTCACATATGTGGGTGCACCTACCGGGAGTGCAAACGGAAAAGGGTAACCCACTTGTAACCCCAAGCCTTTCGCCACAGCCCAATTTGTGCATATGGTCAACCTACAGATTTGGGCCTAGGGTGTCGAAGCCAGCAAGGAAAACAGGGAACCCCATGCATTTCCCAAAAGAGGACACCCGTGGGAATGCACAGAGGTCTGACTTGTGGGAAGCGGTCCAGAATTTATTACCCAGAAACCAGGACAAATTGAACATTGTGTTTTTTCCCCACCAAATATCACACTTTGTCGAGGATTGTGGCTAATAAAAACTGGGGCAATTTGCGCAAGGCAGACCTCTGTGGATTCACACGGGGGTCCTCTTTTGGGAAATGCATGCGGTTCCCTGTTTTCCTTACTGGCTTTTACACCCTAGGCCCAAATCTGTAGGTTGCCGACATCAACAAAATGGTCAGTGCCGAAAGGCTTGGGGTTACCAGTGGGTTACCCTTTTCCTTTTGCGCCCCCGGTTGGTGCACCCACACATGTGAGACACCGTTTTCATCAGGACACGTGTGGGGACGCGGGAAGGTAGGCCATGTATTGTTGGCAGTGTGTTTCGGTGGGTGGCCAGAGCGAAATGTCTGAGAATTGTATTCATTTCCAGCCAATTTTAGCGACATTTCCCTGTGTCCACTCACCGAAACACGTCACCAACAACAGATGTCATACCTTCTCGCGTTCCCACAGGTGTCTCGACAAAAATGGTAGCTCACATGTGTGGGTGCACCTACCGGGGGCGCAAAAGGAAAAGGGTAACCCACTGGTAACCGCAAGCCTTTTCGCCACAGCACAATTGGTTCATATAGGCAACCTACAGATTTGGGCCTAGGGTGTCGAAGCCAGCAAGGAAAACAGGGAACCCAATGCATTTACCAAAAATGGATGCCCGTGGGAATGCACAGACGTCTGACTTGCGCAAAGCGGCCCAGAATTTATTACCCAGAACCCCAGACAAAGTGAACATTGTGTTTTTTCTCCAACAAATATCACACTTTGTCGGGGATTGTGGCTAATAAAAACTGGGCAATTTGCGCAAAGCAGACCTCTGTGGATTCCCACAGGTGTCCTCTTTTGGGAAATGCATGGAGTTCCCTGTTTTCCTTGCTTGCTTCGACACCCTAGGCCCAAATCTGTAGGTTGCCCACATGAACAAAAAGGCAGTGGCGAAAGACTTGTGGTTACCAGTGGGTTACCCGTTTCCTTTTGCGCCCCCTGGTAGGTTCACCCACACATGTGAGGTACCGTTTTCATTGGGACACGTGTGGGGACACGGGAAGGTGGGCCATGTGTTGTTGGCGGTGTGTTTCGGTGGGTTGCCAGAGCGAAATGTCTGAGAATTGTCTTCATTTCCATCCAATTTCTTAGACATTTCCCTGTGCCCACTCACCGAAGCACATTGGCAACAACAGATGTCATACCTTCTCGCGTTCCTACAGGTGTCCCAACATAAAAGGTACCTCACATGTGTGGGTGCACCTACCGGGGGCGCAAAAGGAAAAGGGTAACCCGCTGGTAACCCCAAGCCTTTCGCCACAGCACAATTTGTTTGTTTGTTTGTTTATTTTATTTCTATAGCACTCTGGACCCGAGAGTAAAAGGGCGCTAAGTATAAGTTACAAGGCACAGTACATGATAATAGGCAGTGATACTAGGACAGCTTGAACAACAGTTATGTGGCAACCTACAGATTTGGGCCTAGGGTGTCGAAACCAGCCAGGAAAACGGGGAAACCCATGCATTTCCCAAAAGAGGACACCCGTGGGAATGCACAGTGGTCTGACTTGCGCGAAGCAGCCCAGAATTTATTACCACGAACCCCAGACAAAGTGAACATTGTGTTTTTTCCACGCCAAATATCACACTTCGTCGGGGATTGTGGCTAATAAAAACTGAGGCAATTTGCGCAAGGAAGACCTCTGTGGATTCCCACGGTTGTCCTCTTTTGGCAGATGCATGGGGTTCCCTGTTTTCCTTGCTGGCTTCGACACCCTAGGCCCAAATCTGTAGGTTGCCCACATGAACAAAATGGGCAGTGGCGAAAGGCTTGGGGTTACCAGTGGGTTACACGTTTCCTTTTGCACCCCCCGTAGGTGCACCCACTCATGTGAGGTACCATTTTCATCGGAACACATGTGGGGACGCGGGAAGGTAGGCCATGTGTTGTTGGCAGTGTGTTTCTGTGGGTTGCCAGAACGAAATATCTGAGAATTGTCTTCATTTCCAGCAAATTTCAGAGGCATTTCTCTGTGTCTACTCACCGAAACACGTCACCAACAACAGATGCCATATCTTCTCGTGTTCCCACAGGTGTCCCGATGAAAAAGGTAGCTCACATGTGTGGGTGCACCTACCGGGGGCGCAAAAGTAAAAGTGTAACCCACTGGTAACCCCAAGCCTTTCGCCACAGCACAATTTATTCATATGGGCAACCTACAGATTTGGGCCTAGTGTGTCGAAGCCAGCAAGGAAAACAGGGAACCCCATGCATTTCCCAAAAGAGGACACCCGTGGGAATGCACAGAGGTCTGACTTGCGTGAAGCGGCCCAGAATTTATTACTCAGAAACCAGGACAAAGTGAACATTGTGTTTTTTCCCCACCAAATATCACACTTTGTCGGGGATTGTGGCTAATAAAAACTGGGGCAATTTGCGCAAGGCAGACCTCTGTGGATTCCCACGGGTGTCCTCTTTTGGGAAATGCATGGGGGTTCCCTGTTTTCCTTGCTGGCTTCGACACCCTAGGCCCAAATCTGTAGGTTGCCCACATGAACAAAATGGTCAGTGGTGAAAGGCTTGGAGTTACCAGTGGGTTACCCTTTTGTAAAGACTGGTATGGGGTGTCTGTACTTCCACTCTCTATATGGTAGAGGAGAGGCACAGCGGGCCCCCAGCCAAGATTCTCTATAAGGTAGCAATGGACGAGCAATCAAGGCCTAGCTTCTCAGGAGGTGATGCAGGCTGGTTCTTAAGTACAGTGTAGTCCCCGAATCCCCACAAAGGAATGTCCACACACTGTATTACTGAAAACACAGTCTTTATATAAATAATATTCAAAGGTATGTACACGATCACAATAACGCACTTTGTACTCGGAAGTCAATAATGATAAATATCTACAATTCTAAAGTGGTACCACTAAGGTTATCAAATCTCATTAAAGTGCATCAACTGTACGGTTAAAATGTCACACAGATTAATAACGAGGAAACCAGCAATAGAGATAGGAAGGAACGTAAGATGGTTGGAACAATAGGCAGAACACTGACCCCTACCGCTAGGCACAGTTCTGAGTGGATATCCCCCCACCTGGGCAACCTCTAAATAAAGATATATAGCACAAGCCCAGTCCATTTAATGTTCGATAGTCTTTCTTCTTCCTATTAAGGTTCCACCCCCCCAATGTACCTGGTGGAGTAGAGTTCACCGACGATGCGCCGACCGATCCTTCTTGAGTGCCTCCCTTTCAGGCGGGAGCCACGGGTCGGCGAGCGTCCGACGGTGAACAGGGTGAACTATGGCGGGGAAGTGGCAGCTTCGTTCCTAGCGGTGCTCGTCGACGACAGAGCGTTGGCGTCCTGCAAGGAAGAGGCGTGCGGGCACCTCGGTGACGATAGTTCTGGACCGCAAAGAGTTGATGAAGAACTGTGGCCCAGTAAGGGCATCCAGTCGTCGGAGTCTCTGTGGTCTTTAGGTGGCGGGAAACCCACCGGTGGATGCTCCTCAGCGCGTCGACGGTCGGGCCTTCTCCAGTGGGAGTCAAGCGGGTGACGATGATCAACTGAAGTTCTTAGGCAAACGGGAGCACGGCGGTTCCGGTCAGCGACGGCGGTCGTCGTCAGTGGCGGACAGCAGTCCGGGTGCTTCTCCTTGGAGTTCCGCAGCAGTCCCTCTATCGGGTTAGCAGCCTGTCGAAGGTCTGTCTACCAGGGAGCATTGGCAAAGATCAGCTGTGCACGATGGTCCTTCGTAGCTCAGGAAGAGGGTGCCTTACCAGGTCCTCTCTGGGTCAGTCCTTGGAGGCACAGCAGCTTTCAGATTGCAAAGGAGAGCAACAGCAATTTGTCTCGTCCAGCAGGGCTTCAAGGTCATGCATCAGTTATTCCAGTTACTCGTTGTAGTGGACTTCAGCTTCTGAACACGATTCCTAGCAGTGAGAGGTCCCCAGATATACTGTTGATCTCCCATTCATTCCGCTGGGTCACACTCAAGCATCCAATCACGACTACGGGCATTTATGCAGACAGGCAGCCAAACAGGCACACGAGGTATTAAGGCCATTCACTTCTCTACAGACACTCACAACAAGTTATGTGTATTGCGACAAGTACCGAGCCATTCAACACTTCAAGCCGCATTCATACCGGTTTCGGGCAGGGTTGTCTCAGTCATTGTGTCAACCACCAGATACTAGACACCCATAACACAGAATGCATATTCGTCACACACTCTATTCACCCAGGTCCCACCCACAGGAGGTACCCACAACATACATCACCGGGAAGGCTCCAGCTAGTCTGGCTGGGCCTTCACAACAACACCATATGTGGCACTTCCAACCAACAGCCAGTCAGGGGGAAGGGACAGAGTCAGGGCTTCCCAGGACTTTGGGAAAACAAGGTAATGGGGAATAGAAAGCAAGAGGCCACCGGGGCCAGCTTGTTTTCCATCAGGGATCAACTGATCCCAATGGCAGGGCTGGGGTATCCCAAAATGAAGGACACTCCGCGCACCTGTCAAATTCAGCATGGAGCTGCCACCAGCCCATACCCTGCTCTGTGGGCCACCCACAGGCGCCCAAAAACATAAACTAGGGGAACAGGTTTGTACCCCAAACCATGGGTGCCATAAGGGTATCCCAAGGGTCTGTTCACCAAACCAAAAAGAAAGAGAGCTGCACCGCCAGGAGTCCCACATGAACTCCTGTGCGGAAAACACGACAGAACACATGATAAAAAGCAGTAAAAGACATGGATACGGAGGCCCTGTCCCTCCGATGCATTTCCAGCATCACAGTCTGGGTAATAAATTCTGGGCCAATTTGCGCAAATCATACCTCTGCGGATTTCCACAGGTGTCCTCTTTTCGGAAATGCATGGGGTTCCCTGTTTTCCATGGTGGCTTGGACACCCGAGGCCCATATCTGTATGTTGTGCTTGTCTGGAGAAAGTGTCAAATTCAGGTGTCGAAACAGACTTGGGGTTACCTGTGTTTTAGGCTTTCACCTTTAGCGCCCAGGTAGGTGCACCTACACATGTTCGGTACCGTTTTCATCGGGACACCTGTGGGAACGTGGGACGGTAGGCCATGTGTTGTTGACATCGTCTTTCGATGGATGCGCCGAGTGAAATGTGCGGAAAATGGGTTTTTTTTCCCACATTGCGCGAATGTCTGGGTAATACATTCTGGACCGATTTGCGCAAATCATACCTCTGCGGATTCCCACGGTGTCCTCTTTTTGGAAATGCATGGGGTTCCCTGTTTTCCTTGGTGGCTTGGACACCCGAGGCCCATATCTGTATGTTGTGTTTGTCTGGAGAAAGTGTCAAATTCAGGTGTCGAAACAGACTTGGGGTTACCTGTGTTTTAGGCTTTCCTCTTGGTGCCCAGGTAGGTGCACCCACACATGTGAGGTACCGTTTTCATCGGGACACCTGTGGGAACGCCGGACGGTAGGCCATGTGTAGTTGGCAGTGTGTTTTGATGGGTGCGCCGAGTGAAATGTGCGGAAAAGGCGTTTTTTCCCCCATATTTCGGACTTTGCAGGGGTGTCTGGGTAATAAATACTGGGCCGATTTGCGCAAATCATACCTCTGCGGATTCCCACAGTGTCCTCTTTTCGGAAATGCATGGGGTTCCCTGTTTTCCTTGGTGGCTTGGACACCCGAGGCCCAAATCTGTAGGTTGCCCACATGAACAAAATGCTCAGTGGCGAAATGCTTGGAGTTACCAGTGGGTTACCCTTTTCCTATTGCGTCTCCGGTAGGTGCACCCACACATGTTCGGTACCGTTTTCATCGGGACACCTTTGGGAACGTGGGACGGTAGGCCATGTGTTGTTGATGTCATGTTTCGATGGGTGCGCCGAGTGAAATGTGCGGAAAATGTGTTTTTTTCCCCACATTTCGGCCTTTGCGGGGGTTTCTGGGTAATACATTCTGGGCCGATTTGCGCAAATCAGTCCTCTGCGGATTCCCACAGTGTCCTGTTTTCTGAAATGCATGGGGTTCCCTGTTTTCCTTGGTGGCTTGGACACCCGAGGCCCATATCTGTATGTTGTGCTTGTCTGGAGAAAGTGTCAAATTCAGGTGTCGAAACCGACTTGGGGTTACCTGTGTTTTAGGCTTTCCTCTTGGCGCCCAGGTAGGTGCACCCACACATGTTCAGTACCGTTTTCATTGGGACACCTGTGGGAACGCCGGACGGTAGGCCATGTGTAGTTGGCGGAGTGTTTCGATGGGTGCGCCGAGTGAAATGTGCGGAAAATGAGTTTTTTTCCCCACATTTAGGACTTTGCAAGAGTGTCTGGGTAATAAATTCTGGGCCGATTTGTGCAAATCATACCTCTGCGGATTTCCACTGGTGTCCTCTATTTGGAAATGCATGGGCTTCCCTGTTTTACTTGGTGACTTGGACACCCGAGGCCCAGATGTGTATGTTCTGCTTGTCTGGAGAAAGTGTCAAATTCAGGTGTCGAAACAGACTTGGGGTTACCTGTGTTTTAGGCTTTCCCCTTGGCGCCCAGGTAGGTGCATCCACTCATGTTCAGTACCATTTTCATCGGGACACCTTTGGGAATGTGGGACAGTAGGCCATGTGTTGTTGACGTCGTGTTTCAATGGGTGCACCGAGTGAAATATGCAGAAAATGTGTTTTTTTCCCCACATTTCGGCCTTTGCGGGGGTGTCTGGGTAATACATTCTCGGCCGATTTGCGCAAATCATACCTCTGCGGATTCCCATGGTGTCCTCTTTGCGGAAATGCATGGGGTTCCCTGTTTTCCTTGGCGGCTTGGACACCTGAGGCCCATATCTGTATGTTGTACTTGTCTGGAGAAAGTGTCAAATTCAGGTGTCGAAACAGACTTGGGGTTACCTGTGTTTTAGGCTTTCCCCTTGGTGCCCAGGTAGGTGCACCCACACATGTGAGGTACCGTTTTCATCGGGACACCTGTGGGAACGTGGGACGGTAGGCCATGTGTAGTTGACTGAGTGTTTCGATGGGTGCGCCGAGTGAAATGTGCGGAAAATGTATTTTTTTCCCCACATTTCAGACTTTGCAGGGGTGTCTGGGTAATACATTTTGGTCCGATTTGCGCAAATCTTACCTCTGCAGATTCCCACCGTGTCCTCTTTTTGGAAATGCATGGGGTTCCCTGTTTTCCTTGATGGCTTGAACACCCGAGGCCCATATCTGTATGTTGTGCTTGTCTGGAGAAAGTGTCAAATGCAGGTATTGAAACAGACTTGGGGTTACCTGTGGTTTAGGCTTTGCTCTTGGCACCCAGGTATATGCACCCACAGATGTGAGTTACCGTTTTCATTGGGACACCTGTGGGAACGCGGGACGGTAGGCCATGTGTAGTTGGCGGCGTGTTTCGATGGGTGCGCTGAGTGAAATGTGCGGAAAATGCGTTTCATTTACCCACATTTCGGACTTTGCGGGTGTGTCTGGGTAATACATTCTGGGCTGATTTGCGCAAATCATACCTCTGCGGATTTCCACTGGTGTCCTCTTTTCGGAATTGTATGGGGTTCCCTGTTTTCCTTGGTGGCTTGTACATCCGAGGCCCATATCTGTATGTTGTGCTTGTCTGGAGAAAGTGTCAAATTCAGGTGTGGAAACAGACTTGGGGTTACCTGTGTTTTAGGCTTTCCCCTTGGCGCCCAGGTAGGTGCACCCACACATGTGAGGTAATGTTTTCATCGGGGCACCTCTGGGAACGCGGGACGGTAGGCCATGTGTTGTTGGCGGCATGTTTCAATGGGTGCACCGAGTGAAATGTGCGGAAAATGTGTTTTTTTCCCACATTTCAGAATTTGCGTGGGTGTCTGGGTAATAAATTCTGGGCCGATTTGCACAAATAATACCTCTGTGGATTCCCACGGGTGTCCTCTTTTCGGAAATGCCTGGGGTTCCCTGTTTTCCTTCGTGGCTTGGACACCCAAGGGCCATATCTGTATGTTGTGCTTTTCTGAAGAAAGTGTCAAATTCAAGTATCGAAACAGACTTGGGGTTACCTGTGTTTTAGGCTTTCCTCTTGGCGCCCAGGTAGGTGCACCCACAGATGTGAGGTACTGTTTTCATCGGAACACCTGTGGGAACGCGGGACGGTAGGCCATGTGTAGTTGGCGGCGTGTTTCGATGGGTGCGCCGAGTGAAATGTGCGGAAAATGCGTTTTGTTTACCCACATTTCGGACTTTGCGGGTGTGTCTGGGTAATACATTCTGGGGCGATTTGCGTAAATCATACCTCTGCGGATTTCCACTGGTGTCCTCTTTTTGGAAATGCATGGGGTTCCCTGTTTTCCTTGGTGGCTTGGACACCCGAGGCCCATATCTTTATGTTGTGCTTGTCTGGAGAAAGTGACAAATTCAGGTGTCGAAACAGACTTGGGGTTACCTGTGTTTTAGGATTTCCCCTTGGCGCACAGGTAGGTGCACTCACACATGTGAGTTAACGTTTTCATCGGGACACCTCTGGGAACGCAGGACGGTAGGCCATGTGTTGTTGGCGGTGTGTTTCGATGGGTGCGCCGAGTGAAATGTGCGGAAAATGTGTTTTTTTTCCCACATTCCGGACTTTGCGGGGCTGTCTGGGTATTACATTCTGGGCCGATTTGCGCAAATCATACCTCTGCTTCTTCCCACGGGTGTTCTCTTTTCAGAAAGGCATGGGGTTCCCTGTTTTACTTGGTGGCTTGGACACCCGAGGCCCATATCTGTCTGTTGTGCTTGTCTGGAGAAAGTGTCAAATTCAGGTATTGAAACAGACTTGGGGTTACCTGTGGTTTAGGCTTTCCTCTTGGCGCCCAGGTATATGCACCCACAGATGTGAGTTACCGTTTTCATCGGGACACCTGTGGGAACGCGGGACGGTAGGCCATGTTTAGTTGGCAGCGTGTTTCGATGGGTGCGCTGAGTGAAATGTGCAGAAAATGCGTTTCATTTACCCATATTTTGGGCTTTGCGGGTGTGTCTGGGTAATACATTCTGAGCTGATTTGCGCAAATCATACCTCTGCAGATTTCCACTGGTGTCCTTTTTTCGGAAATGTATGGGGTTCCCTGTTTTCCTTGGTGGCTTGTACACCCGAGTTCCATATCTGTATGTTGTGCTTGTCTGGCGAAAGTGTCAAATTCAGGTGTGGAAACAGACTTGGGGTTACCTGTGTTTTAGGCTTTCCCCTTGGCGCCCAGGTAGGTGCACCCACACATGTGAGGTAATGTTTTCATCGGGACACCTCTGGGAACGCGGGACGGTAGGCCATGTGTTGTTGGCGGCATGTTTCAATGGGTGCACCGAGTGAAATGTGTGGAAAATGCGGTTTTTTCCCACATTTCAGACTTTGCGGGGGTGTCTGGGTAATACATTCTGGGCCGATTTGCGCAAATAATACCTCTGTGGATTCCCACGAGTGTCCTCTTTTCGGAAATGCCTGGGGTTCCCTGTTTTCTTTCGTGGCTTGGACACCCGAGGGCCATATCTGTATGTTGTGCTTGTCTGGAGAAAGTGTCAAATTCAAGTATCGAAACAGACTTGGGGTTACCTGTGTTTTAGGCTTTCCTCTTGGCGCCCAGGTAGGTGCACCCACAGATGTGAGGTACTGTTTTCATTGGGACACCTGTGGGAATGCGGGACGGTAGGCCATGTGTTGTTGGCGGTGTGTTTCGATGGGTGCGCCGAGTGAAATGTGCGGAAAATGTGTTTTTTTTCCCACATTTCGGACTTTGCGGGCTGTCTGGGTAATACATTCTGGGCCGATTTGTGCAAATCATACCTCTGCTTATTCCCACGGGTGTCCTCTTTTCGGAAAGGCATGGGGTTCCCTGTTTTACTTGGTGGCTTGGACACCCGAGGCCCATATCTGTCTGTTGTGCTTGTATGGAGAAAGTGTCAAATTCAGGTGTGGAAACAGACTTGGGGTTACCTGTGTTTTAGGCTTTCCCCTTGGCGCCCAGGTAGGTGCACCCACACATGTGAGGTACTGTTTTCATCGGGACACCTGTGGGAATGCAGCAAGGTATAAGGCTTAAAAACAAACTTGTGATTTCAAACTAGCAACTAGAACACTTATTTCAGATTCTAAACCATGGAATTTACAATTACAACATAGGTTACTCTCTGGTACAGGCCACTTAGTTTTCAAACATTTGGCTTCAGTTTATACAGGTTTTCAAGTTTATCATGCAGGCTTCTGACAGCTGTCATTCAGGCGGCCGAGGGTACTGCGCCCATATTTTGACAGATTCCACAGGCAGGCAACTTTTGCTGTGGATGTTTCTTTGATGCTTTCAGCTTTTCAGGATATTGTATGTTCATAATGATTTCTTGAACTAAGTGAATGGTAGCACCCAGCAAGAATTCCAAATGTTGAGGGGCTTTGGTACCAACATTCTGCAGTTTCAGCAACAAAGAAAAGGATTTAAAGCAGGATTTTGGGGTTTCCTTTAGCAGAGCACTGATTTTCCCTTTGTATTCCATTTTCACTTGTTGTGGAGCCCAGTGACATATTTCAGGAGTGAGATCTCTGTTCCACCACTGACAACATGGGTGGTAGATTGGTCCACCATCTTGTTGTGCTTTTTCAGAGCACGATTTTCAGAGGTTTTGGCGTGCACAAGGGTTTTGCGGTCATTTTGATGTTTCTGGCACCATAAGAACACAGTGATGCCGCATGGCAGAGCAAAAGTGAGTCAAGACATCCCACAACACAAATGAGGTGTTATGTCCAAAATAAAAGCATTCTTATCCCAAATTAATGTTCTTGCTTATTGTTATTCATGAGACTGGTGCCAAAGGTGCCAGGACTGCGTCCATCCGGGGCCCCTGTGTATGTGGCCCTTTAATGTTTGTGTTATTGGTCCGATGACCATAACAGCACTCCCCCCAAGACCCCTCTCAAGGGTGGTCCTCCTCCAAGTCCTGGTTTGGTGGGATTATTGTGATGGAACTGCCTGATTAAACATGGAGCATGTACGTGTTCACTGGGTTCCCATGTTCGGTCTTGAAGTCTGTAACCTTTCCAGTCTACAAAGTAATAAAATTCAGACAGAACGACGTTGGAATCCAGGATGGATTTAACTTCATACTCGAGTTCCCCATCGAGTAATTCAGGCTCTGGTGGAGGGCTAACCGTGTATTTGGTTTCATTGGTTTGAGGAGAGAAACATGAAATACTGGGTAAATCTTTATGTGCAAAGGTAACTACTTTCATGGAGGCAGGATTGATTATTGCATTGATAGCATAGGGTCCCAAATATCTGGGGCGAAAGGCCCTTGGTCCTTTCAACGGTATGTATCTGGATGCTAACCAGACTTTATCCCCAATCTGGAAATCGGGACCTTCTTTTCGGTGCCGATCAGCAAACAGTTTTTGTCTTTCTTTGGCCTTAGTCAAATGTTCTGTCGCTTCCTCAAGAACCTGAGTGATGGCTATATGCATGGTTTTCATTGCTGGCATTTCCAAACTGTCAAATGGATCAAATACTGATGTTTGCGGATGTCTTCCATGCACAGTATAAAATAGAGTTTGCCCAGTACTCGTGTGAACAGAGTTGCTGTATGCATACTCGGCTACCCAGAGTATGCTTTTCCAGGAGTCCTCGGACTGCTTTAACATACACCTTAAATACTGCTCTAACGTCTGATTAGTTAGTTCGGTTTGCCCATCCATTTAGGGGTGATGGTTTTTGGACAACCAGAGGTCAATTTTGGCCATTGTACAACACCTTCTCCAAAAGGTGGAAACAAATTGAGTTCCACAATCCGATATTAATGTTAATGGAAATCCATACAATCGCACAATTTGTTCTAAAAACACAGTAGCAAGAGTCGATGCAGTTGGGAGTCCCTTCAGAGGGATGTAATGGGCCATTTTGGAGAATAAATCCACAATGACTAAGATGGTGGTGTTGTAACCATTGTAGGGAGGAAGATCCGTGATAAAGTTCATTGACAGAGTATGCCAAGGTGCTAGTGGTACCATCAAGGGATATAGTAAGCCAGGAGGGTTTTGTTTCTGAGACTTGTGCTATGCGTAGATACCACAGGTTGCAATAAACTGGGCAATGTCTTTTCTCCAAGTTTGCCACCAATAGTTTTGCTTTATTTTAGCCTGAGTTTTGGCTATTTCTGGATGTCCTTCCAATAATGAATTATGATAGTTTGTGATGATTTGATTTTGCAGTTTCTTATCCTGGATATATAAGCATCCTTGAAAATATGGTAGATTGTTTTCGATGGTGTACTGGTCTCCCTTTAAAACCCATTCCTGTTGTGTTGACTGATTCATCTGGGATTGCAAACTGTTTTTTAAGTCATCTACACACATGGTGGCGGCGATCTTGGTTTGGATCCGTTCTTTGGGAATGATGGCCACAGGATCTGATGTTGTAAAAGCCCCTTTTTCTTCACACATGCGTGATAGTGTGTCTGCCTTTCCATTCCATGCTCCGGGTCTATAGGTGATAATAAAGTCATATTCTGCGAAAAAGAGAGCCCAAAGAAGTTGACGCGAGGTTTGTGCTTTGGTGGTCTTCAAGTATTGTAAGTTACAGTGGTCCGTGATGACGGTGACCATGTGTCTTGCCCCAAGAAGATAATGCGCCTCATTATAAGGCTGGCGCTCCCGGAATGAAGGTGGCCAGTACGCGACCCCCCCCCTTCATTACGGGAGTGCCGATTATGAGCTTCCCTTCACAGGACCCGGATCAGATGCCTGGTAAAACCAGGTGTCTTTTCCGGGTCCCACGAGGGGAAGAGGGAGGTAACAATGGGACACTCATTAATGTGCCTGTTGTTACCTCCATCCCCATTGCCATTGAGCTCTATGGGGGCTCAAATGGGAATGGGGAATGGTTCCTGCAAGGAGGAATTACCGGGTCCTCCAATGTTGGAATGACCCGGTTATTCCTCATTGCAGGAACCCGGTAAATGAGCCTGCCAAACTCATAATAAGGCCCAATGTCTCCATGACTTGAATGCTGCTTTAATCGCCTGTAATTCCTTATCCGTAATTGCGTAGATCAATTCGGGGGAGAAAACTTGCGAACCAGAATGTGATGCGATGTAACTGACCTGTTTCTGGGTCCCGTTGGAACAATACCACTCCCATTGCTACGTTTGAAGCATCTGTTTCAACCACGTATGGCAGGTCTGGTAGCAGGTGTTGAAGAACTGCTGCTGTGGTAAATGCTAGTTTCACCTTCTGAAAGGCTTCTTCAGCTTCTGTGGACCAATGTAATTTTTTGTTCTTTCTCAGCAGGGAAGTAATTGGGTGTACGATTTGTGAGAACCCAGGCATAAATCAACGATAGAAATTAGCGAATCCGAGCACACGTTGTACTCCTTTTGTGGATGTTGGTGAAGGCCATTGGAGGATTGCGTCTACCTTTCGTGTGTCCATATGTACGCTCTGTGGTGTGAGCATAAAACTGAGAAATCCGACCTCAGTCACATAGAAGAAACATTTGTCCAGCGTGGCATACAACTGATGCTGACGAAGCTTCTCTAGAAGTGCCCAGACATGACCAACATGTTCTTCCTTGGAATTTGAGTAGATGAGAATGTCATCTCTGTAGACAAGTGCGCAATCATCCAATAGTTCAAGGAGCACGTCATTCATAAAGAATTGGAACGCCGCAGGGGGTTTACATAACCCAAAGGGCATGACCTGGTATTCGAAGAGGTCATATTTTGTGTGAAAGGCCGTCTTCCACACGTCTCCCTTTTTGACTCTCAGAAGATGGTAGGCTCCTCATAAATCCAGCTTTGTGTAAATCTGAGCGTTTCACCTGATCCGGGAGTTCTGGTGCAAGTGGTAAGGGGTATCGTTTTTTTACTCTGATCTGATTGATTGCTCTGTAGTCAATACAGGTACTTAAGTCCCCCTCCTTTTTAGGCACAAAGAAGAGGGGCGATGAAGCAGGGGACTTAGATGGGTGGATAAAACCGTTTGCCAGATACTGATCCAGGTAAATTCTAAGATGTTGGTTTTCCTGCTCTGTTAGAGCGTAAATCCGGCAGCAGGGAATCTGGGCTCCGGGTACGAGGTCTATTTGACAATCATAGGGTCTGTATGGGGGCAGAACGTTGGCTTGCTCTTTTTGGAAGACATCCTGGTAATCCAGGTACTCAAGTTGTAAAGAGCCAGTGAGGCCCAGCATGATTCCTTTCTTTGGTTTCGGGTTGACGACGTCTTTGTTGTAACAGGTGTTGACACAATCTTGAGGAAAGGTCAGAACTCATTTTCACCAGTTGATCCTAGGATTATGGGTCTCCAGCCAAGGCATTCCCAATATCATCTGGAACTGAGGAGCACTGATGAGATCGAAGGTAATGTCCTCTTGATGCCCGTCCTGCAACAGAAGCTTAACTTTCTCAGTGTATTGTGTCACCAGGCCGGATGATAGCTGAGAACCATCCACTGCAGTGATGTTTTCCGATGTCTGCTTTTGTTGGAGAGGAAGGCCTATTCAGATAGCCAGATCTTGGTCAATGTAGTTACCCACAGCTCCACTGTAAATGTATGCCTCCAAGGCATGTATCTTTGACGGTTGCTTGTGATTCACCAAAAGTACCAGAAGGACTAGATGTGAGGTCTGCACAGATTCCTTTTTCTCGCTCAACAAGTGGACCCATTGCCGGGCATTGGAGTTTCCCCGCGTCCTGTACTTCTTCTTCGTCATTTTTGTCTGTTGCTACAACTATTTTCTTGGGTGATTTTACTGGGCATTCGCGGAGGAAGTGACCTGCTTTATCACAATATAAGCAGCACTGTTGCTGCCTTCTTTTCTCTCTTTCCACCTTGGTCAGAGGACTTCGTAAACTACCAATTTGCATTGATTCCGACTGTTCATGTAGTTTGGTCTGGTTCTCACGGGGTCGCATATAAACTGACCTACCCTCTGTTCTGGCTTGATCCATTTTCCTATTCTGCAGCCTATGATTGAGTTGCACTGTCAGGTCTATGTAGCCCGCACAACCCTCAGGTGGGTTCACAACTTGAGCCAACACATCCTTAAGTTCTCCACGTAACCCACGATAAAAGAGCATAGTTCTCTTTTCTTCTGGTCAGTTGGTCTGGGCTATGAGACGATTGAAGGTAGCAATGTAGGTTAATAGATCTTGATTCCCCTGTCTGAGTGACAACAATTCGTTGTCCAGAGCTTGTCCTTGAGTATGTCGAGCAAACAATTTCTCCATCTCATGCTGAAAATCCCCAAAGTTACGAAGCAAAGGAACATCTTGAGTGACCAATGGTATTGACCAGTCCGTCGCGTTGTCTTCTAGATATGAGAGTACGAATGATCGCTAGGAAAGGCTCCTGGTCTGCATAAGAAATAAAGGCGACATTGGTTCATGAATATGGCAAACTTGTTTGGATCGCCGGTGAAGCGTTCAGGTGGGGCTAAAGGCACTGGTCCTGGAAGGACCACCTGAACTGGTGTTGATTGCTGTGGCATGGAAGAATGGGCTATCCCCAGCAAGGGAATCTGCCCTGCTTGTGCCTACAGCATTTATCTGGCCAAGTCGTCGGTTATTTCTCGAGTTACAATAAGATCCCTCATTAAAGCACTGGTTTCCTGCCTTGAAGCATGTACTTCAGCCCATAATTCTCTTAGTAATTGTCTCTGAAGTTTCCATAAAGCCCAAGCAGAGAGTCATAGAGGCTTTACGTTCTGCTACGCTCACCTGGTCTCTGCGGAGGCGTTGGGGTATGGTTGTAGTCCTCCCAGGAGTTAGATTACCCCCGTCTGGTCTTTCCATCTGCGGATAAGCTGTGAGCAGCGGCAATTGGTGACACTGCTCCTGTGTGGATATGAGAAAAGGTGAGTGCACTGATCAGTGACTATTGTGCCTCTCAAACCATTCTACCCGAGGTGCAATTTCTGTGGGCATGTACCGGCCAATAGGGATCACCTGTTAATTACTGATGGTAAGCTCTCCATCCTGCTACTTCTGACAGGGGCGCTTGTCGATGGGATCTAGTTTCTTCACTTATCCCTGGTAAGGAATAGTCCATTCCAGCTGCAACTATGCTTCTCCTCTTGTCTCTTTCCATTTCCGTTTTCTCTGTGCCTCTTCTCGTTTTCTGTCTGGGTGTTATTGCTCTCAGTATTGCTGTTAATTCCTGAATAATGTTTTCCCTTCTGTTTTATTTCCAATAGATGGAAATGTGGCTCAAAAGCAGCTGTGGGGGCGCGGAACGCGGCCTGGAAGAAGATGGTTGAAACCGCAATGTCCGAAAACAGGTGAGTGATGGTTTAAGGCAAAGTGCGAGGTTCGGTAGTAGCGCAACCTTAAACTGAATGGGCCTCATTACACGGAAGGCGGTGATCCAGGGTGCTATTAGCACCCTAGACCATGCCGGTAAATTACCGGCACCGCCTTGGCGGTAAGGGGATTTACCGCCCCATTCCAAGGTCGGTGGGGCGGTAAATCCCCCTTCCGCCATTGCCCTTCCCCATTCCCATTTCTGCCCCATAGGGCTCTATGGGCATGGGGAAGGCGCTAATTACGGCACCGCAATTTTGCGGTGCCGTAATTAGCTCCGAGGTCCCTTAGCGGGTTGGTTTTTAACGCCTGCAAAAAGCAGGCGTTAAAGCACCAACCCGCTAAGGGACCTCGTAGTACGGCGGTAAGGATTAACGGTCACCGTTGCCATTAACGGTGACCGTTAACCCTTACCGCCGTCCGTGTAATGAGGCCCAATGTCTTTTAATGTCTTTTAAGTGTCTAACCTTGCCTTTCGTTTTAACTTGCAGGTGCTGCTGTTGCTGACGAAGCACGTTGTGTTGCGGTGCCAAGATGAAGATTTCAGTGTCCCAGAAGATTTGAAAATGATCTGTGGTGCCAGGATGAAGTTGTCAGCGTTACGGAAGGCTTCAAGATGAACTGCGGTATCAAGAAGAAGATGTCAGCTTTCTGGAAGATTTGGAGAAGAATGTCATGATCAACGACGCACACAGGTGAGAGCAGGTTCCCCAGTTTGTAAGTATGAAAGCAGGAAGCAGGATTTCCAAAGGTATGTTCAATCCCAGGAGGCAGTGAGCGTTACGTTGCATGGAAGTGCAGAATAACGCGAAGCGTCTGACTCAGGGATCGGAGCAGTTTATATAGCTGCGATGGTTGGCATGCCCACTAGGCCTGGCTTGCCTGTCACATCCTGCCACTCCTAGTGAGTCAGCACGTGCAAGGCAACCCAATAGCAGCAGAGGTCACACCCAAGAGTACACATGGGGCTGCTTTAGTGATGGAAATTCCCATGTTAAATGCACCTTGCACCCAAATGAGGTGTTATGTCCAAAATAAAAGCATTCTTGTCCCAAATAAATGTTCTTGCTTATTGTTTTTCATGAGCCTGTGCGTCCATCCGGGGCCCCTGTGTATGGGGCCCTTTAATGTTTGCGTTCTTGGCCCGATGACCATGACACACTACCATCCATGTATGCACACCATTACACACACACTGACACTAGGTCACTCCACTAACACCAACACACTGACAACAAACATGCAGTGTCCCTGTACAAGATATGACATCAAAGAAACAGACATAGTCCACTCCAACTGCCTGATGGCCCTACTCCTACATGTGAAACCCATGTGCACATGTCCAAGCCAATCCAAAGAAAGTAGTCACCATGTCAAACAACAACACCACAGAACATCACATCAACAAAACAGAATAACACATCGAGCATTGGAGTGCAAAAACCCAACCATGCCATAAGACTATCACACACATATCCATATCATGTACACAATTGACAAACCTGACTGTATTTAAGACCACGCAAATATGCAAGCAACACATGTGCGTGACAAACCTGTCAAAAACTCCAATCCAAAAGCACTTCAACCCCCCACATCTACAAGAACCCACCTATGTACATTGAGCATGGATGCAACATCCATATCACACAAGAAGCATGCACACATGTCCCCCAGCAAACATCACATTAACAACATGGCACACACAGTGAGGCTCCAAACCACATGACTGCCATTGGACTCATGCACTTGGAGAACACAGAATAAGTAAAATTTCACATGGACAAACAGACTGCTACAAGTGTGTTATGAAGGACATGAAACCATGTATTGAAATTATTTCAGGTAATATCCCAGTGCCCATAGTTAAAGGTCAGAATGAAGGGCTTCTAATTACACTTAAACAATAGAAAGGGAACAATGTCCAAGGATGAAAATAAATGAAAGTAAAATATGAAACCTAACACTAAGAAACTGCGTACAGTGGTAGCGGGCTACTCAATCTCCGACAATGCCTTGACCAGGGCTGAATCACAATATAGGTCCCCTGCCTCTGTTTTTGCCGGGAGAGCTAGCAGGAAGGTCACCACCTGTCTCTCTGATTCATCTGACAACCTGTAAGTAGCCTCCATGTTGGAAGCCCGCCTCCTTGCCCGCCTCAGCGTCACCTCAGCCCTGGCCACCATCACAGCAACCTCCCTTTCCCACGGCCTCTCTGCCACCAGCTGTCTCCTGTAACGACTGACACCTCACATGGGGTTCTTGGGACTTTCACCTCAGTCAGAGACGTAGGCGCAACCAGACTGGTTGGTAGTGGTGGGACTGGTTCACAGGAGGGTTTGGTTGTATGTGGAATGCCCCCTGTAGGATGACTGGGCCACAGAGGAGGCGGTGGAGTAGGGGGCCATTACACCGGCCAGCCCAGAGAGCCCACTCAAGAGGAGTACTGTTGTCAGCTGTGTCAGGAAGCAGCACATCTCATTGTGATGCTCTACAAGCTCTTGGCGAGAAGCTTGATCAGCATCAGAAATGTATGCAGTTCACCTCCTGAACCTAGCCAGCAGGGGCATCAACCAATCTCGGATGGATACATTGGCCGGAAGTGGGGCATCGGTCTGGGTGGAGGCATCTAGGAAGTTGGTCACTGCACAGCAGATGACATCGGGACAGGAGGTTGTCCCGAACCATCCACGGTGGACTGCACATCCTCATGTCACTGGGCCAGGGGTGCAGCCTGAACACCCTCCTCTATACCCCCAACTGACCCATGAGTTGGGCTTCATTGGTCTCCTCCTCCATCACCACCTCCATCAACCCTGATGACTCCAGAGGGTATTCTGCCCTTGATGGACCCTGTGTCTCAGCACACTGTCCCAGAGCTGCTGAGGTGTCCCCAACCACAATCCACTCCTGGGACTTACCGTCAGCAGCCTAATCCGATGGTACTGGCACTCCCCCAGCTAATTTGCACTCAGGATAGGAGGTGGCAATGGTTACGGGCTGGGGTCTGTGCCTGGGTTCGGTGGCCTGGTCCCTGCTACTCTGCTCCATCGCACTGCTTCAGTCCTCTTCGCCATCTGCAGCAACTCTGGAAAAGGTGACAAGAAACATTGACATCAGTCATCAGGGACAATGCATGTGTCGCATATACAACATAAACAGTAGCATTAAGTCTGCAGGGGTCAATCATCAACTGACAAACACACGCATATCCATGCGTGAAGGGACAATGAGGACTCACAGTCATTACACATGACAAACAAGCACATTGATGTGTGGGCACAAAAGCATTTCAAGAAATCATGCCATGGTACAATACCAGTGTAAAAGGGACATGAGTCTGACATGCAGTCAGGGCTTTGGGACGTGCACCTGGACTATGTCTCACCAACACCATTGCATACCCTGCATAATCACCTTGTTCGCTCACCTAGACAGGCAGTGTGGGAAAGGCTACAAACAGGACAACCACAAGGATTCACACATGGAACAGGGAAACCTGACAGCCATGGCCTAATCAGTGGCATGCAAGTGTGTGCCCACAATGAGCACAACTGGGTCCATGCCATTGACACACTAGAGCAGTACCCTCCCGAGAGGCCTGTGGGCCACAACTGCTTTATGGAGCACCATTATCACTGTCCTGGTTAACATGCCCTAATGTAGCAGTCCGTCACCTCATACCTCGGGTAGGTAGCTAGATGACAGGTGCCTAGGTGTGTGTTCTGTGATGAGCATCCCACCCTCACCCTGTCCATGTGAACTCATTTTCTGTGAATAGCCCAGTTCTGCAGAGTGGTGGGCCCTGTTAGTCACACATGCCCTAATGGATCAGCTGGATGGGTAGTACAGTGAGTCTGGGCCCAGGCAATAATCCTGCAAGAAGGGTGGAGCTGCTGCCTATGCAAGCATCACTGTTGTGAGGAAGGGTGGGCTGGCACCTGCAGAACTGTCACCCTCTGGACTGCATTTGGAAACTGAGCTTGGTAGATAAGATTATGGGCAAGGCTCACGTGGGTCCACACCCACTGTGTGTTTGCCAGGCCATGTGGTCAGCACACCATCCTTGTACTCTCACATTAATACTGGTGAACTGCTGGCCGGATCTGCCTCTTCACTGCCTGGAGGGGAGAAACACCCATGTAAGGATGCACTGCCAGAGGGTGCATGCCCTGGAGGCAACACTGTCCCTACGCAGGTTGCAGGTAAATGCCTGTCTGTTTGACCATGGCTGGACAAGCAGTCCAACCCAAGTTGATCCAAGTGTGCAAGGTTAACCCATGGAATTCAGGGAGTTAGACGGATGGCCTGCCCTGCTATTGCTGTGCAAGTCACTATGGATCATCTGACAGCCAGGCAGCCTGCTTCACCACAAAAATACTCACCCACTCTAAAGAGTGACGCTAGCAGGCAATGCTCTGTGGGCACATTGTGTGGTATACCCCCTTGTCTGTCTGGGGATGTGCTGAGCCTTTGGTGTGTCAGCAAGTACAAAGTGGTGGACAGACAGGACTGTTACATACTGTCAACAGTAAGCCAAAGTAATGCGACTATGCAGAGTTGTATACCGTGTACCCTTGGTGACAGAGGAGGTGGGCTGTCCAAAAGTGCCATGCCTCCCCATACAAGCAACAGGAGTACATACCAGATTGTAGTCTATCTGAACATCCGTAGCCGGCCTGCTCTCTGGGCCAAACCTGCATACCCAAGATCCACCATTACATGATTGAGCTTTCCGAAGGATCACGATGGGCACATGTGGACCATGGACCAGGCCCCCAAGTCAAAGCTCAACCTTCCTGCAGCACGGCCCCAGGAGGCAGAACACAGGGTCACAGAGGTGTGCAGTGAGTCCCTTTGTAGGGTGGTAACTAATGAAGGTTTGGAAGCATATCTGGTCTGGGGCACTGCTGAAAACACATTAGTGTCAAGACACCAAGTTGTGTGCAGGACCCCACAAGCCAGTCATAGGTTGATTAACCACAGCATGCCCATGGTAGCGCATGGAGAGTTCGCATAACCCCTGCTTGGGCATGTGTCCACCCAATTACATGTAGAAACATGCATCCCTGACAGCTTGACCTGTAAGCATGCAACACATACAGGCACACATTGCTGAGGTATAAGCGCTTATGCTGTTGGTATTGGCCCAAGCACAAACACATGGCATGGTCACATGTCAACTCTGGCTTCACATGCAGTGGGATGACAGATCAGATCCGTGTTCCTGAGAGGTCAATGTACCAACATGACATATACAGACATCCATACACATGTGTCACTCTCAGCTGACGATTGTGGATGGTTTCACTTCCAAATGTGCAACCCATAGAGGTGCCCTACTTTCATGTCCCCCACATGGCCACAAGATCGTAATCCGGCATCTGTACTGTCAGATCACTTGTACTCATCAACTCACATTGCTTGTGCACGAGTGCACCAAGTCACCAATAACCAAAAGTGCACATACCAACGCATGTCCACTCAACAGATGTCTGCCATCACATATACAATGTAGTACTGTGAGAGGTGTGAGGGAGGCAAACCTACCTCTACAAGCAACCCCTCTGCAAGGTTCGGAGCCTTTAATTAACAATAAAAATGCTTGTGGATAGAAAAATGTTTCAGGGGTGTACCAGTCTCTATCTTGTGGGGTTCAACTCCTATTGGGGGCCCACCTTATTTGGACTAGTGTTTAAATGAGCTAGTCAAGCACCTAGGGTTTAGTCACAAAAATACATAATTTATTTGTATACATCTGGGTTAATACAAGTTATATTTGTGCAGTACACACAACAATACATAAAGACAGTTTTCTACAACAAATGTTTTTTGTTACACTGATATTAGTAAAGTGTCAAATGCTGTGCAAGAAAAAATCTCTAATTAAACTCACATCAAGCTTTCTATTACAACTCATACTTGCTCATCCATTCGTACGGACTCATACTCATACATACCAACATGTGTCTTTCCTCCACATCACATTGAAATGATATTGCAGGAAATTCTTCAGGGTCTATCTGTCTTGTTGGCGCAAATGGCACAACTGACAATATAAAAAACTTGATTTGAGAGGGCAGATATCACAGTTCGTATTAGTTTCTTATTAGTGGTGATGCTCTCGTGGATTCATATGCATGCTGTGGTCCTCACTTCAGCGGGATACCGTGTCCTTACCTGAAACATAGTGAACATGGGTATCAATGTGCCATATGTTCTCGAGAGTTAATCTACTTCACACACAAATAAAATGAATGTAACTGTGCTGTTGCAACAAAATTGCAATGGTTTGCTTGGCTGGAACTCATGACAGAAGCTCATTATGTTGCACACTTTGGAGCTGGTCACACATGCCTCTTACTTAGGCAGGGGGCTCTCTATTTTATGGTGGTGGTGTTCAAACAAAGGTTTCAATTGTAGATTGCAATTGCAATCCCTAACTATACCCAATTGCTGGTGTATTGTTCACATACTACTAACATGATCTATGCACTAAAGTTTAATCATTGATAGATTGTCTCCTTGTTAGGCTCGGGGGGTTGAGTACCAAAAAACCCTTGAGCCATTTGTCATTGATTGCCCAACTAAACTCAATGGGCCTCATTAGGATTCTGGCAGTAGCTGTGCCGGAAAAACCGGCAGGCTGCCCCCGGACCGGTAATTCCATTCCGCCTCCGTGATTGCCCGAATCACTGGGGCATTACAACCCCACTGACCCGGTAATTCTGGAGGTGAAATTCTGTAATAGACTCCAATTCCAGAATCCATGGTCCCCAATGGGGACCGTGGAAACACTGGTTCCGTCTATGACAGAGCCAGTGTTTCCATGTCCGCCTGCAGGCGGGTGGTGTTACTTCCGTCAGGTCAGACCTGCCGGGAGTGACACCTCCCGCCTGCAGGACTCGGAATCAGCTGGTCTGGAAACAACAGTGGCAGCGGATTTACCGACACCTTTGTTTCCAGAACGGCTGACTTGGAATGAGACCCAATGTCTCTTTTCGACATTGTGCAATAACGTGAAACAGGCTATAGATAGTGTTGTGTCTGTGGTGGACTTACCCAAATTAGAGGGTTTGCCGCCATCAATGTTAATTGCTTTCTGAATGTCGGTGCAGAGAGAGATGCTACAGCCTCTTCACTGTAGTCCTCGGGTACAGGGAGGTTGTCGGTCTCTATGGGTGAAGGTGCAGGGATACATTTAGCAAATGTGGCATGTTGTCAGGCTGTTACACTCACAGGCCCTCATTACGACCTTGGCGGAGGTCCATGGTGCAATTTGCACCATGGACCATGGCGCAGAGCTGCCAACACCGCCATGGGGGTTGGCGGACTTACCGCCCCATTCCGAGGTTGGCGGGGCGGTAAGTCCCCAATCCCCATTTACCCTTCCCCATTCCCATTTTTGCCCCATAGGGTATAATGGGAGTGGGGAAGGCGTTAATTACGCCACCGTAAATTACGGTGGCGTAATTAACAACAAGTCCCGTAGCGCCATGGATTTTTCCGCCTGCAAAAAGCAGGCGTAGAAATCTCCATGGCGCTACGGAATGTCGTAGTCTGGCGGAGAGGTAGGCCATGCATTACGCTGGCGTAAACCCCTCTCTGCCAGGGTCCTAATGAGGGCCACAGTGTTTTATGCTCTTAATCGGGTCGTGAGAAGGAGGAATGCATCCTTACCTAATTCTCAGACACATGGGTGCTTAAATGCGCTCTTCAATCAAAAGCCGAGCTCTGTGGGGCTATGATGGCGGGAGGGCTCGAATAGCTCGTGCTTCACACGATTGGCTGGTAACGATGCCTACCCTATAGCGAGACTTGGTCCGTGTGCTGGAAGACAGTTGCAGGGAGCCGGTCATCATAAAACCAGAGCATTCAAAATAGCGGCAAGCATTAGGCTGTGTGCTTACCGTTCAATACAGCGGTTGCCCTTAATGCTGCATCCTTGCAGTTCATCACCGGATGCCGGCATTCCTCTAACCTCTCGCGTTCATGGCTGCTTCCATTTGTTTATGACTGAGTCCTTTTCTTTTGTTGTGAGATGGCACGGAATGACTCATTTCCTGTGCACAACTCCTAATGGTTTAGTCCTCTTTTTAACTTGATTGAGAACACGTCTGTATCCTAGATACTGGTTCCCTGTCTCTCAAAGTCAGTTATAGCAGCTGTAGCCAGTGCCAGCGAACCGCATACATTCCAAAAGGTTGAGCAATGGCATGCAGTATTAAACCAAGTGAGGGTAAGGTGTTATCACTGTTGTTGATGGTGCCCGTATTGTTTTGCTGTGGTTTTATTAGGTATATCGCACAGTGAATTGCAATCTTTGCGTTATGCCAACGTTGCATACAGGCATTTCTCTCCTTCTCACACTATGGTCCTCCCGTAGTGAACACGTTCCTGTAACTCCCAGACTCTGAATGGTAAATTGGTGTCATGTTGAATCTTAGGCTTATTAAACCAGCCAATACAATTTTTCATTAAGGCCTTTCTCAACACTTTTAGCTAAATATATTAGCTGATGTTCTTTCTTTAAGAGGGTCCTCTTGCATGGTTACTATCCATGCCTGTTCTTAGTTTAGAAAGGATTGACCATCTGAGTTCGTCTGATTGGTGTATTTGTTTGATCCAGTGTCCCACTAAGGGCGCATTGGGGGTCAGGCTTTTAAGGCAGCTTTTGTTTTCAATGATCCTCAGTTTAATTTTTCTTTCTGTCATCCCAAATTTATTGAAAGGGCACTAGATGCCATATATCATCATCGTTGAATTGCAATTTGTAAATTTGGTCTGTTTCCATGGTTGTGGAAAGCCAAGGTCTATTTCTGTGGTATTGGTAGTGAGAGGACAGCAAATGCAATTGCCACATGGGAAATGGCCAAGTAGATCCGGCATACCCCATTGCTTGGGCAAGGTTTTTTGTTTCATGCGGTTGAGCCTGATGCCATTCCGCGTTATGTAGTCTTTTAGATTTTTACTTCTTGAAGGCCAGTATTGGTCTAGTCAGTGGTTTGATGCCTTTTTCTAAGATGTTCCAATTTCTGATGATGATCTTTTTGATTGCGTTGGAAAGATGGCTCTATGTTTTGACAAACACTAGTTTGTCTCCTTTGTTTTTGTTTTGTGGATCTTTGAATTCCAGGAGCGAGTCTCTGTTGTTATTTTTAGCTCTTTTAGATGCTTGTGAGGTTAGGTCTAGTGGGTAGCTTCGATGTTGTAGCCGTTCACTCATGTCTCTGGCTTCTTTTGTGAAGTCGTCTTTGTTTGTGCTGTTTGTCTACAGAGCAAAAATTGCCCTAATGGAAGCATGGCCCTCACATGTCAGGGATCGAAACTGTTGTAATGGAGAACAGAGTTTCTGTCAGAGGGCTTGTGGAACGGGTTCACAAAAATTATTTTCTTTTCTTGTTACGGTGTGATGATTGTGACGTCCAAAAAATGTAGTTCTTCTGTACTGTGGTTGGATGTGAATTTGAGAAATCTGTCCTGGGCATTTATACATTTGCAGAACATTTGTAAATCTGCTGTGCTACCGTTCCATATGACCAATATATCATTGATGTGGCATCTCCATGCTCGTATATGCTTAGTGTAAGGGTTATGATGGCTAAGGATTTTGTTCAGCTCAAATGCTTCCATGTATACGTTCACTATGCTTGGTGACAGGGTCGCCCCTTTGCGGTGCCATTTATATGTCTAAAGAAACCCCGATTGAAGTGGAAATAACTTTCAGTGAGGGTCATTTGCGCACACGAGATTCTGAAGGAGGCTGGTGTTGTGATGGCTGTATAGTCCTGGAGTCGTTTTTCCTCAAGCATCTCGATTGATGCCCTTTGTGGGATGCTCTTGTAGAGGGCAACCACATCCAACCCTAAAAGAATTCTGTGTTCTGGGTTGAAATCCATACCTTCAATTTCTTTTTTAATTTGGGTTGTGTCTAGTACATAAGAGCGCATCTTTCATACCAATGTTTGTAGAATGTTGTTGACAAAACAGGACAAAGGTTCAAGTACTGACTTGACCCCAGAAACAATAGGTCTTCCCAGATGGGTCCTGCATGGATTTATGGATCTTGGGCAACGTGTAGAATTGTGGTACCTGCGGTCTGTCCATTATGAGGAAATCTGCCCCTTTGTTTTGCTTTTGCAATTTTATTTTAAATTATTTCCTGTAGCTTCGTAGTGGGGTCACTAGTGAGTGGTTCATAACACTTTAGATCTAATAACATTCTCGTATGTATCACATATGCCCAGCATTGGCAGGAGGCGGCATGCCTCTGTGGATCACTAGAACACCTATGTTGTGTGCAGAAGGGAGTACCTGCATTCATGCATGCCCATGCACAACACACATACACTGCAGAGCATTGCACCACATGGGTACTCACCAGCAGCTTCCAGATATCCTTGCCACTCACAGACATGGGTGTGGAGTGCTGGGTAGAACCTTTTGCAGACCCACATCTGGATAGATGACATTCTATGGTAGCCAGAACAGTGCACCTACTCCAGGGCTATCCGCCGCCTTGGTATGGCTCTGGGTCTTGAGGTCCTCCTAGGGCTTGCTGGTGGTCTTCATCAAAGGGGCTGCCAGCCCCTTCTGGGGTAAAAAGACAGCCCCAGAGAGACAGAGATGGAGAGGCCATTCTAGGCCCCATTGTGAGAGTGAAGCTGGCTAAGAGTGGCATTCCATTGAAATATAAAAGCCAGTACAAAACTGTTATTTCGACATAAGGCCTAGTGAATGAGCGAGAATGGGCCTCCCTCGATTTTGTTAGAATGTTCAGGCACTCAGCTGAATGAAAATACAACTCAGAACTGAAATATTACTAATATTGTACAGTTGATTCCAAAAAGACGTGTGTCATTGCAGATGCTGACTTTGTGTAAAAGGGGAAAATGTCCATTTTGACAGATTCAAAACTGTAACAGTGTACATCGAAATAAAAGATACATTTCAAACACCAGGCATTTGGAAGCTAAAAAGGAGGAAGAATGCTTTACATTTAAGAAAACAAGTTGAATAAAGATACTTAGTTTAGGCACATAAAATGAAAACATACAAAGGGAAAGACCGGTTTTGTTTTGTATAGCAGTGAACACTGGTTTCTTATGTAACTATGGCCTATCTCTGCAACTTATATTCAGAGGGAACTTATTGTTGTTTAAACATGATGTAAAGAAAATGTTTATTTCTTGCCAGCAGGCCCAGATGCAATAAGAAAAGGTCCCCACAGTGTCCATTTAAAATGCTATTCTTTCAGAATTGTGAACTGCAACTTGTTTTTCTCTCTGAGCAGAAACGCTGACCCCAAGACCTTTGGGACTGGGCCCACCAAAGAAACAGGTCTGGTTTTCAGTCCAAATGTTAAAAATACAGACAGAGAGATTGATACTATGGTGATACAGATAACATGACCAACAGAAATGACCTTTGGTCAGGTCCCCCATTAACCTTGCATTAACTACGAGCAAAGCCCTTTGAAGCTTAAGAGAAGTGGGTAGAATACACATTGGCCCGATCAGATGGCCTGGTCACATGTTTAAGGAGAAATGGGAACTTAGAGGGGAAAAGGTGAGGGCCAGAAATGAAACTATATCTCATATAATGCATTGCCATATGCTTGACATTGAACACATTTTCCTAAATAAAAAGAGCATTGTGTGTCCCAGTGAGCCCAGGCCGGATTCATATTAAAGGGTATAAAGAGCTTGTGTCCACTTATTTGATGTACATAACTTAAGTTATGATCAAAGTTATGATTCAAGCATTTTCATACATCTGAGGAACTGGAAATATTGATAGAGTGATAGACAGTGAAATTAATGTTGGAAGTATATAGTGTCAGAGTTGTAACTATTCCGGTGGAGCCACAAAGTGTGAAAAGTGGTGGCTAGGCCCAGGAAGGGCCTGCCGAAATAAAATGTGTATTTTCCGACTGGCCATAAAATGTAGAATGAGAAAATATAGAGATTTATGTATTTTGCATAGCTGCCATGTTGTTAGATTTTCACAACCCAAAAAAGGTAAAAACCCACCTGTCATTTTTGGATGATGTATTTTTCCTCCTCCTTTAGCTTCTATGACCCATTTCCTCCAACTTCTGTTCCTATCAACAGCCAGTGGGCGTCTCGGTGTGAGGTGAAGAGAGCGTGCTAGTTAATCCTTACAGTGGAAATTATGATAATGTAGGAGTATCATCAGCCCTATAAGAGGTCAATTTTGCATCAGAACAGGGCTTTTTCACTTTATTCCTGGAGGTAGTCTACTGACGGACTCTTGTGAGGAACAACTAGCAGAGAGGCCTCAATACTTGCAGTGGGGACAGCGACCTCCAGAAGCTAGCTGGGACCCCCATCAGAGGAGCAGAGGAAGTCTGGGTGCAGGAGAAAATCCTTGTCTGAAGCCCTTGACCAGTTCTGTGCTGCCCTGCTGTTTCAGTGATGCCGCATAACCAAGGCCTCCCAAGACCATCAGAAGTGTGCGGGGGAACTGCCAGCCTTAATCTCAATCTCGCAAAGCGGGTAGGGGGTGGTATTGGGAAGACCCTTGTCACTTTTGATTAAATGCAATTAAAATTAAATCCACTATAGAAAATCACCCTATCAATTAAATTGAATTGTGTTGGGAACAGCCTGCCTTAATCCTTCCCATTAAAATGTGGGGATGGGGGAGTCTGTGTAGATCATTAGCGCATTGAATTAAAGTTAAATCAATTCATTCTCATATAGAAAATCACGGGATGAGTGTTGTTCGAATTTGAAAATTCTGGACAAACTTGCACTTAACCAATACCAAGGTTTTGTGCAGCAAAATATTGTTCTTTCCACTGGCCAATCTGGGTATCATGAGAACCAAGGAACTGAAACTGCAATTCTTGATCTTAAAACCAACATCACTGAGATAATTAACAAGGGCAGCCAGGCATGGCTACTTCTTTTAGATCTTTCCCCCACCTTTGATCTTGTCGGCCATGCCATCCTGGCAAATAGATTGGACAAGGTGGTAGGTGCTCCGACCCTGTTGGCCAACTGGCTCGGGTCATTTATTGGCCCACAAACTGTCTATGTATCTAAGGATAATGCACAATAATAAAAAGCAGTCCTAACTTGGGGGGGTCCCACAGGTATCCTACCTCTTGCCCCTGTTAATTAACATTTACACAACACCTTTATGTGACCTTCTTTCCTCACTGGGCATATGTTTTGCAAACTACACAGATGACATACAGATTGTGATCGAACGATCAGGCCTTTATAGTAAAGATCTAGAAACGGTCAACACAATCTTTGATGCTATACAATCTTGGATGGGCAGGAATTTCTATACAATCTTGGATGGGCAGCAATTACCTGGCTCTGAACAATAAGAAACCCAAATTGCTTATCCTAGGCACACCGGCAAAGCTTAATCATCTTGACCCACCTTATAGTAGCTTCTCTATTGCAGGAAATACTATCAAGGTTTTTCATTATGTCAAAATATTGGGGGTCTATTTTTACTCCCATCTTTCATTTAAGAAACATGTCTAAACCTTAACTCCTCCTGCTCCTGTTGCAACCATTTGCTGTGGCAAATTCACCCATACCTCACTGAGATCAATAGGGCTATGATCGCTTCTGCTATTATTAATTATATTATTGCAATAGAGTGATGATTGGATCCTCGCAGGCAAATGTAAAAAGTCTAAAAGCGATCCAAAATGGAGCAGTTTGGGCCGTTTGTGGCCACGGCTGACACACCCATGTCACTGAGGCCTGCTGAAGACTACATTGGTTGCCTGTTAGTCAGAGAATCAGATTTAAAGGCACCATGCGAGTCCCTAACTGCCTGACAGGTAACACACCAAATTATCTTTCAGCCAGACACACAAGAGTATCCTTTCAGCAAACTCTCCGCTCCAACAAAGACACTCTCTTAATGCAACCGCAAGTTCTGCTGAAGAGGATTGGCGGCTCAGGCTTCCATGTCTGGGCCCTTAATCTCTGGAATCAGCTTCCCTCTGCCCTCAAGTGTTGTGAGTCTACCGTTCAATTTAAAAAACAACTAAATACACATCTTTTTGACCTAGGTCCAGGTTAGGTATCCACACACCTAGATTGACTCAGACTCTTCCAGTTGTAAATGGCTTTCCGTTCTTTGTTGTAATTGTCTTGTGAGTGTCTTGAGGCCTATGGACGTACGGCGCAATATAAAAATCTGATAGATAGATAGATAGATAGATAGATAGATAGATAGATAGATAGATAGATAGAAACTAACAAACTTCATGTGCAGTGTGTTAGAGACAGTATAGACAATAAAGTACTTGGGTGACTTTACCTTTCTGAAACCCCTATTCTTATTTACTGAAGGGTGGTGCCCATAGTACCAAAATAAGTAACCCTAAAACGCTGCTATTCAACTGAATGTAGAGGGTGCAAAACAAAATTCACGATGTATTCCCTTACATCCCAAACAAGAATAACCAAGCATTAACCTCAGTTTTATTTGCATTACAGAACACAATTCCCATATATTCCCTTGCATCCCAAATCAGAATTACCAAGGATTACATATCATTTGTAAGTGTGTAATAAAATGAAATTTCTCATTTATTCCCATGCCTCCCAAACCAGCATCCTTTAAAGCACTGCATGTCCTTTGAACCTATGTTGAAAAACGATTTTCCCATTTAAGTTCCTTTTCCAGACATAACCTTTGTAAAAAATGAAAGCCTAAAAAATGATTTCCCCATTTCAGTTCCTTTTCCAAACATTGCATTTCTAAAAAAAAAAAAATATATATATATATTTTTCTATTGTATTTTGAATGTTAATGGCTAATTTGCAATTCAATCTGATGTAAATTGTGACTGCCAACTTCAAAATTGTACCTTTGTTTTACAGTCTCTGTCAGCTCATTAGAAATATAAGTAGTCAATTGGTGCAAGAAATTTGAATAATTTGTGATGTTGTGTAGTGCCGCAGTATTGGTGGTTGAGGTTTTTGGTTCCTATTGCATTTTGTCAAACCATAAATAAAGATATATATATATATACATATTAATTGGCCACGGTAGTGGCCATGTAGTTATGGTTAAGTTGCTGTTTCCATAGGAAGAGCACTTTTTGGGCGGCTTATAACTTCGCTCTCCCTGGACGGATCCTCACCAAACTTTGCAAAAAAAAAGTATATGGAATTTTTTTGTGAAGTTTGGTGAGGATTCGTCCATGCGGGGGCAAAGTTATAGGGGGGTCCCAAAACTTTTTTTTTCCCATAGACTGAATGGGAAAAAACTTTGCGCACGGCCACAGGCCAAACCGCTGGACGGATTTACATCAAATTTCTGGCAGGAGTGGGGGCTTGATCACGAAAGCGTGCTTTTGCAAATTTGGTGTAAATCCGTCCAGTAGTTTTTTATAAAATGACCAAAACGTAAGGCAAAAAAATTAGTGATATCTGTGTTCGCTTTGCGGACGGACTTCCCTGTTCGCTCTGCGGACAGCACCCCGATTGGCCCATGGCCTTGCGTCATGTCCACGGACATGCGACGTGTTCGCTGATTGGACGGCGAGGGGTGTGGAGCGTGTCAAATTTTCTGTGGCGCCCGCCATCTTGTATTCGCCGTCGACCGTGTACAGCGCGGTGAAACGTGGATAAAAAATTGAATTTAGTGCCGTGTGTTGGTGTGTAAGAGTGTTTGGGGACATTGGGGGAGTATGAGATAGGTTCAATGTTTTGTTTTTTTATGTGCTAGATGTTTTTGTTGCGTTCGATTTGTCCGCGGAGAACACGGCTGTTCTGACATTTTGTAAATAAACAAAATGGTGGGGTGTTTAGAGGATGGAGTATGTGTCATTTTTGTTCGCAAGGAAGGTAAAAATGAGCTATGAACACTTGCGGTGTACTTAATTGTTTGTAAATACACAAACTGGGGTGTACTCAGGACGCTGTCCGTATTGTAATCTGTCTAGTTGAATGTGTTCTAAGTACCCTCGCGGTGTCCCGAAATGGTTGCGATTACACAAAATGGGGGTGTTCTGAGAACGTTGTTTGTATTGTTCGTTGTCAGGGTGAAAGTGTTTTAAGACCACTCCTTTTTTTCCGCTAATAGTACAATTTCCTATGGGTGTCAACTGACTTTTTGTCCACTAAAGAAACGATAAATCCGGCTGGTGTGCGCTGACATTATGTGATAATCCTATGACTGGCGCTATTGACCTGGCTGACTTGCTTTTGCGACACTAAATCATATCTCCCGCCCCCAAGCCTGATATTATCAAAGCATTGATATTCCCCGCCTCTCTCCGTGACGTTACAGGGTGCGTCATCAAACGCGCCCAGTTCTCTCCAGTCCTAAGTGACTTTACACAGAACCTGGAAGACAAGACATATTATGTCACAACACAGCGCGCCACAATTCAGAATATGAAACAGTGATTTAAAAGCAAAAAGCAAGATTGTACATTTTGTAAAGTACATCTATTTGACATCAAATGTTTAGAGAATATTCAGCAATTTGCATTTGTCTTTGTTGTCGATCCGCAAAAGTTCATGTTGAGGCACGCGATGTTCCTTTGCGGTACAGAGGGTGTTAGATCAGCTTACCACTCAGTGCGCCACAATTCGAAATATGAAACTGTGGTTTAAAAATAAACAGCAGGATTGTACATTTGGTAAAGTACATTTATTTCACATGAAATGTTTAGTGAATATTCAGCGATTTGCTATTGTCTCTGCTGTCGATCAGCAAAAGTTTATTTTGAGCCACGCGTTGTTCCTTTGCGGTAGATAGGCTGTTGGTTTATGATAAAAGCAGTAAATGGTCACTCTGATAATCGGAAGGTTGCTCCAACAACGAGCCATTAGACCACCCTATTGGTTGGTATGTTGTTTGTAGCCGCTAGTACTACGTTAGGGCATATTGGTCCTTGGCGATTGTCCCATAAAATGGTGAGGGTCATGAAGTTGCATATTTGGACCTGCACCTGTCAGTTGAAGACCCCATCCGCTGGAGTCTGTAAATCGTGACATAGGCAAAATGGGGCCACGTACCTGTTTTAAAAAACATAAATTAGTCTCACCAGCCGATCTTCATTAAAAATCATCATTTTATTTATTAGGGCGTGAAACTATTTGCTATCGAAGATAGTGCAACGGAGTACGTTAGTAATAAAATAATAGTATTTTCCCATTCATATAGCGCTAAGAACCATGAGGTATCTAAGCAGTGCTTATTATTAACCACGGTGTGTGGTGCTCATTTATCGACCACGGAAGGATGAAAGGCTGAGTTTGGCCTTGCCGGGATTCGAACTTGCGTTAGCAAGCTGTGCACGGATGTCAAAGCGAGCGTTGTACTCGCTGTGCCACTTGACAGGCTACAGTGAAGTGGCACAGTGAGTAGAGCACTTGACCGCCTATAGACCGGTTAAATTATTTCTATTAACCCACCCTGTGTCGTCTGCCTTTTTCAGAGCCCTCTAAATGACAGGAGATCAATTTGGCGGTGATAGTGCGTGGTAGAAAACATTATGCCACTTTCAACGAACAAGTTCAACTTGAGCGGTCTTTAATGCTACGCTATTGTAATTATATTTGGTATAAAATAATCTAAAGGGTTACTTACAGTACAATTGCAATTTCCATTGTCTACGAGTAGTGCAGTCCCAAAATACGACTCTGCGTGTGCGAACGATCTTTCGCATATTGATATAATATATAAAAGTGGTTTTGTTTCAGAAATTTCATCCTTATCTTCTCTTACGTTTTAGCAACACTCCTTCAAGAGAAGTCTTTCATCACAATCTCTGCCTGTCAAGGTCAAAACACAATACAACCTTATAGTCCGCTTCGTGACCCTCTCCGGGGCCCGAGAAAAAAATGGAAGCAGCTGACCTTCACTGTGAAAGAGCATAAATTCTTACTTTGCAACATTCTGTGTAAAGCCATCTGTGAGAAGTTGGATTTTGCACGCCATGTTTGTATATTGTTTGCGTGATATTAAAAAAAGTTTGTTTAAGGGACGTTATGGTTCTAAGTACAGCCGAAAGACCCCTGAAAATCGCAAGTTATGGTAAACTATGAAAAATAACTCACGTCACCACCGTGCACTGCTAAGACTAACACCCAGGACATCAAAGATGACATTGCAAATGTCGTTGATGAAATCACTGATGACATCACATGTGTATGTACTTTTCATGGAATTTGTGTACTAGGGATTTTTATTATAATGTTGCGAAAAAAGTGTCAAGGATATTGCAATAAATATCATACCGTTATTAATGCTTTGAACGATGCATTGATATAAATAGCATTGTATTATGGGATTCTATCTAGTATACTGAGCTACTAATGGAGAAACATAGCATTGTGTGCAGAGTACAAGATGAAAGTATAATATTTGTAATGTTAATATGTTGAATAATGAAATGATAATTGTCCTGAAATGTTCGAAAATTCACAAAATGGGGATGTTCTGAGGACGTTATTCGCATTGTGTGATTGCTTAGCTGTATGCAATGAGGGAATGGCACAGAGAGTAAAGTGGATGCCGTCCGTGGACACCGCGGCTAATCGTGGACAGGGCGTGCTACATCCGGGTTTTTCCAGGAAATCCAACATGGAAAGAAGACTGTACGGATCAGCCAATCAGATGTCGAGGTTGTGGATTTGTGTTGAAAGAGACTGTGTCTAGTGAAGATGGCAGAAGTGGAGAAAGTCAGGGTGTTGGTGCTCGGAGATATGTTTGTACATGGTTTACAACAGTACGCTGAATGCAGGCATGTTGCAAAGAACTTTGATGTGAAAGGAGTGGAGGTGGTGTGGAGCACTGTGCCTGATTGCAATGTACAGGGAATTGTACAAGTTTGTGAGGATATGGGCACGATGAACAGTCCGCATGTGTTAGTTTTGCACTATGGTGCTTTCCATTTGGGCAACGTCAGTGCCCCTACTTTGTTGGCTGATTTGGAACGCTTGGTTCAAGCCGTAATGAAGATCCTTCCAAATGCGAAAGTAATTTTTTCTGGATTACTACCTAGGGCAATATTGGACAATAGTTCAGTTTTTTGTCCTCAGCAAAACATTGCTAGGTGTGTCATCACCCGAGGCATGTGTGCCTTCATGCTTAGAGATGGTATGTTCTTCTGTAACAATGAGAATATTGATGCCAGTAATGCTGTTAATTTTAAAGAAGATGGCATTTCTTTATCTTTTACGGGAAATGCCTTTCTATTTTGGAATGTAAGGGTTGCTTTGGAGAAGGTTATGGAAGATTTTAGGAGTAAAGTAAGAAAAAAAAACAAGAAAAAAAATACAAGATAACAGGTATCTGTCAAGGATCTGTAAAAAAAAAAACAGCTCTTTTCAGAACCAACTTCGAAGGGGAAATGGGGCACACTATTTAAATTTACATTCACCACACTCAGATTTTCGATATGTCCGCGGACATGGCGGTAGTCCGCGGACATGAAAATCACTACAAGGGGGCTAGTATGTTCTATGTTACATGTATATGAAGTCAGGGATATTATGGTTAAGTTGTGCTACTAAAAACCTATGAAATTCAGTGAAAAAACTTTGTTAAAGGGACATTATGGTTAAGTTGCGCTACTAAAAACCTATGAAATTCAGTGAAAAAACTTAGTTAAAGGGACGTTATGGTTCAAAGTAAAACCGAAAAACCCCTGAAATTCGGCAGTTATGGTAACATAAGCAACCATAACTCGTGCCACTGTGCACTGCAAACACTAACACCCAGGACATCAAAGATGACATCATAAATGGTGAGGATTCGTCCAAGGGGGGCAAAGTTATATGGGGAGGTCCCAAAACTTTTTTTTTCCCCATAGACTGAATGAGAAAAAAATGTTGCTCACGTCTACAAGCCCAAACCACTGGACGGATTTTCACCAAATTTGGACCAGGAGCAGCAGCTTGGTCCCGAAAGCGTGCTTTTGCAAATTTGGTGAAAATCCGTCCAGTAGTTTTTTTTTTAAAAAGTAGGTAAAAAAAAATTAGTGATATCTGTGTTCGGTCCGCGGACACACTTCCCTATTCGCTGCGCGGACAGTCAGGGTAATTCATAAAAATTCGCACAAAAGTGGTGCACGCGGCTGGCGCACAGTGTCCCCGATACACTGCGCCAGCCGCGTGCGAAAAAATCCTTTCCATCGCACAGCGTATTCATGGATTTTAGCCTCCGAAACCAGCCGTGGTGCAGAGTGGCGCAGCGACCCTGCAGCAGCGCCATTATGCCCCCAAGAACGCCCTCGCACAAGGAAAAGCCCCACCCCCCAGCATCCAGGGGCACCCTCGACCAGGCCCCCACCCATGTCCAACCCATGTCTCCCTGCACCCCCACCCCCCAGCAGTGCATGGGCAGCCTCCACCAGGCCCCCACTCATGTCCAACTCATGTCTCCCAGCACCCCCACCCCCCAGCAGTGCAGGGGCAGCCTCCACCAGGCCCCCACTCATGTCTACCACCACCCCCACCCCAGCAGTGCAGGGGCAGCCTCCACCAGGCCCCCACTCATGTCTACCACCAACCCCACACCCCAGCATCCAGGGGCACCCTCCACCAGACATGATGGGAGACATGAGTGGGGGCCTGGTGGAGGCTGCCCCTGCACTGCTGAGGGGTGAGGGTGGTGGGGGCCTGGTGGAGGGTGCCCCTGGATGCTGGGGGGTGGGGGTGGTGGGAGACATGAGTGGGGGCCTGGTGGAGGGTGCCCTGCACTGCAGGGGGGTGGGGGTGGTGGGAGACATGTGTGGGGGCCTGGTGGACGGTGCCCTGCACTGCTGGGGGGTGGGGGTGGTGGGATACATGTGTGGGGGCCTAGTGGAGGGTGCCCTGCACTGCTGGGTGGTGGGGGTGCAGGGGGACATGAGTGGGGGCCTGGTGGAGGGTACCCTGCACTGCTGGGGGGTGGGGGTGATGGGAGACATGAGTGGGGGCCTGGTGGAGGCTGCCCCTGCACTGCTGGGGGGTGGGGGTGGTGGGAGACATGAGTTGGACATGAGTGGGGGCCTGGTGGAGGGTGCCCCTGGATGCTGGGGGGCGGGGGTGGTGGGAGACATGAGTGGGGGCCTGGTGGAGGCTGCCCCTGCACTGCTGGGGGTGGGGGTGGTGGGAGACATGAGTTGGACATGAGTGGGGGCCTGGTGGAGGGTGCCCCTGGATGCTGGGGGGTGGGGGTGGTGGGAGACATGAGTGGGGGCCTGGTGGAGGCTGCCCCTGCACTGCTGGGGGGTGGGGGTGATGGGAGACATGAGTGGGGGCCTGGTGGAGGCTGCCCCTGCACTGCTGGGGGGTGGGGTTGGTGGGAGACATGTGTGGGGGCCTGGTGAAGGGTGCCCTGCACTGCTGGGGGGTGGGGGTGCAGGGGGACATGAGTGGGGGCATGAGTGGGGGCCTGGTGGAGGGTGCCCCTGGATGCTGGGGGGTGGGGGTGGTGGGAGACATGTGTGGGGGCCTGGTGGAGGCTGCCCCTGCACTGCTGGGGGGTGGGGGTGATGGGAGACATGAGTGGGGGCCTGGTGGAGGCTGCCCCTGCACTGCTGGGGGGTGGGGGGTGGTGGGAGACATGTGTGGGGGCCTGGTGGAGGGTGCCCTGCACTGCTGGGGGTGAGGGTGGTGGGAGACATGTGTGGGGGCCTGGTGCAGGGTGCCCTGCACTGCTGGGGGGTGGGAGTGTGCAGGGCGACATGAGTGGGGGCATGGTGGAGGGTGGCCTGCACTGCTGAGGGTTGGGGGTGATGGGAGACATGAGTGGGGGCCTGGTGGAGGCTGCCCCTGCACTGCTGGGGGTGGGGGTGATGGGAGACATGAGTGGGGGCCTGGTGGAGGCTGCCCCTGTACTGCTGGGGGGGTGGGGTGGTGGGAGACATGAGTTGGACATGAGTGGGGGCCTTGTGGAGGGTGCCCCTGGATGCTGGGGGGTGGGGGTGGTGGGAGACATGAGTGGGGGCCTGGTGGAGGCTGCCCCTGCACTGCTGGGGGGTGGGGTGGGGGTGCAGGGAGACATGAGTTGGACATGAGTGGGGGCCTGGTGGAGGGTGCCCCTGGATGCTGGGGGTGGTGGGAGACATGTGTGGATGCCTGGTGGAGGGTGCCCTGCACTGCTGGGGGGTGGGGGTGGTGGGAGACATGTGTGGGGGCCTGGTGGAGGGTGCCCCTGGATGCTGGGGGGTGGGGGTGCTGGGAGACATGTGTTGGTGATCAGTAGTGCAAGGTGACATGTGGGTTGGCTGGGGGGCATGGCCATGGTGGATGTGTTGCCTGTGGGACATGAGCAGGGGTGCAGGGTAGTCCCCTGTGGTGTGGGCTGCCTGCAGGGGCCGTGGAGGGTGTAGAAGGAACACCTGGGAGGACCCACACTGCCAAATCACGTGTAGCATTCCCCGGCACCACCGAAATAAACGTACCCTGCTGAAATCGCGTGTGAATCTTCCCGCGCACCTCGGAATACACGTACACAGGCCAATTGCGTGTGGAACTTCCCGCGCACCCGAAGTACACGTACCCAGGCCAATCGCGTGTGGAACTTCCTGCACACCCCGAAACACACGTACCCAGGCTAATCGTGTGTGGAACTTCCCGCGCACCCCGTAGTACACGTACCCAGGCTAATCGCATGTGGAACTTCCTGCGCACCCCGAAGTACACGTACCCAGGTCAATCGCGTGTGGAACTTCCCGCGCACCCCGAAGTACACGTACCCAGGCCAATCGTGTGTGGAACTTACCGCGCACCCAGGAACACACGCACATGCTATTTTTCACACAGCGGGTGTCCGTGTTTGTCGGTACCCCTTTGCACCTCATTTGTCCTAGAGGGCCACTGTATGGACCATTCATCATGGCTGTATATGGGTGCTTTTTGTTAGCGCACATTTTGGCGCACATTTTTTTCAGGTGCAGGGACGCTACCGCCTGCTTTCTTGTGGCGTACTTGTTCGGCCCTGTGCGCGTCTTTGACCGTGCGCTGGTTTGCCCTATTCGATTCCATGAATATGGGTTGTAGGCGAGCGTGTGGGCGTTCCGCGCACTTGCCTCCTGTACCTCCCCCATGACGCCCATATTTTCACGCGTTGTTCCCCATTCCGAGTGTTACGCCCCATGTTCCGCCTACTTTTGTGATGTGCGCCGCGCTATGTGCGATTTCGCAGTGGCCGTGCCGCACGCTGTTGGATGACCTGTGCACCGGCGTGCGCGTCACACTTTTTCAGCGCACATCCAATGTTTTTCTCGCGCACGGACTTCCATGAATCGATGTGCGCTGGTTTCCCTGCGATTTTCGCACTTGCACTGCGATTTTTGCACTTTTACTGCGAATCGCACGTTTTGGCATCTCTGCGCGGGAATTTTCGGCGCACATTAATTCCATGAATCGACCCCAGTGTCCTGATTGGCCAATTGGCTTGCGTGATGTCGGCGGACATGCAATGTGTTCGCTGATTGGACGACGTGGAGCGTGAAGCGCGTCAGATTTTTGGTAGCGCCCGCCATCTTGGATTCGCGGACGTCCGCGGAGAGCACGGTGAAACTTTGTTCAAAATCTGTATTTAGTAGAGTGTGTTGGTGTGTAGGAGTGTTTGGGGAGGGTTGGAGTGTATGAGATAGGATGAAAGTTGTGTTTTTTTAGGTGTTAGATGTTCTTTTTGTGTTCGATTTGTCTGCGGACATCACGGGTGTTCTGAAATGTTCTAAATAAACTGAATGGGGGGTGTTCTGAGGACTCAATATGTGTCAGTTTTGTTCGCAAGCAAGCTGAAACTGTTCTAAGAACACTTGCGGTGTCCTGAAATGTTCGCAAATAAACAAAATGGGGGTGTCCTGAGGACGCTGTCCGTATTGTTCTCTTTCAAGTTAAATGTGTTCTAAGAACACTCGCGGTGTCCTGAAATATTCGCAAATACACAAAATGGGGGTGTTCTGAAGACGTTGTGGAACACTCGCTGTGTCCTGGAATGTTCGCAAATATGAATGGGGGTTGTGGCTGGCAAGTTGAATGTGTTCTAAGAACACTCGCGGTGTCCTGAAATGTTCGCAAATAAACAAAATGGGGATGTCCTGAAGACGTTTCTAAGAACACTCGCGGTGTCCGGGGAATGTTCGTATGGGGTGTCCTGAGGACACTGTCCGTATTGTTCTCTGTCAAGTTGAATGTGTTCTAAGAACACTTGCGGTGTCCTGAAATGTTCGCAAAAACACAAAATGGGTGTGTTCTGAAGACGTTGTCGAACACTTGCAGTGTCCTGAAATGTTCGCAAATAAACAAAATGGGGGTGTTCTGAAGACATTTCTAAGAACACTCGCGGTGTCCTGGAATGTTCGTAGGGGGTGTCCTGAAGGCGTAGTCCGTATTGTTCACTGGCAAGTTGAATGTGTTCTAAGAACACTCGCGGTGTCCTGAAATGTTCGCAAATAAACAAAATGGGGGTGTCCTGAGGACACTGTCCGTATTGTTCTTTGTCAAGTTGATTGTGTTCTAAGAACTCTTGCGTTGTTCTGAAATGTTCGTAGGGGGTGTCATGAAGATGCAGTTAGTATTGTTCGATGGCAAGTTGAATGTGTCCTGAAATGTTCGCAAATAAACGAAATAGGGGTGTTCTCAGGACACTGTCCTTATTGATCGTTGTCAAGTTGAAAGTGTTCTAGGAACTATCGTGTTGTTCTGAAATGTTCGTAGGGGGTGTCCTGAAAACGCTGTCCGTATTGTTCGCTGGCAAGTTGAAAGTGTTCTAAGAACACTCATAATGTCCACGGACATTAAAAGTTTCCATAGACCATAGTTGAAATGTTTGACTCTATGGATTTGATATGCTGCGGTGGTTGTGGCAAGGGCATAGAGTCTTGGGTGCATGGCCATTTGGCCATGCACCCAAGACTCTATGCCCTGGCCACAACCACCGCAGCATATCACAATCATATTTGCTTATAACTTTGGGTGAAAAACAAATGTATAAGGAACAAAGGTATTAGATACTATGGATGTGATATGCTGCGATGGTTCTCCTTATTATTGTATACTTACTGTTTGGTCTAGTAACCGGAGTACATGTATTTCTTGTTAATTTCTGTGATAAAAGAAAATAACATGTTAGTATTAGTATAATCAACATCCTTTTTTTTTTGGGACCCTCATATTTAGTAAATTACAAATCAGAGTATTGTGCAATTTTCTCAGTTTCTGTATTTGTTGCTAAAATCATTGGGTCTGTGGGAGAAACAAAAATCGATGTTGGATTAAAAGAAAAACCTTTTTCTGTTATTCTACAGTTTATTTGTTTGTTTGATTTCAGTGTTCACTTGTTGTTTCTGGCTAATGCTTTATACTTTGGCTTGTTGTATTTATTTGGAGCAGTAACATATTATTTATTTGTTTGGATATTATAACATTTTGGAGCAGTTAGATACCAATTGGCGTATTCTAACTGTCTATTTTTTTATATATTTTAGTGGTATTGATTTATCTATTTGGATATTGTTAAATTTTGGGAGAGTTAGATACCAATTGGCGTATTCTAACTGTGTATTTTTTGGTCTAATTTAGTGGTATTCATTTATCTGATTAGTTGTTGTAGAATCTTTGAGCAATTAGATAGCTTTTGGAGTATTCTAACAGTTTATATTTTTTAACACAAGTTTACTTAGGGTTTAAATACAGTTTAGTTATCAAATTTTGGTTTTAAGAACATCAAATAAGCGATTGTAGGATTTGCTGGTAATCTCTGCTTTAGAGTAATGGTACTATCATTACATTCAAACCATCCACATTTCTTTTTTTATATAAGCAGTGTAGTGCCCTGAATTGGTTGGGGCTCCTGCGTGGTAGATTATACCTATTGTTGTGAAGGTTTTCTTACCAAGTGATATTTGACCATGTGTGAATCCAGTCAGCTTGCAGTTGTTTTTGGTACCATCTGCATTGTAACGTAGACGCATTAGTATTATGCATTTACTATGTGTTTGTATTACTAACGTGGAGCGATTATCTGAATTGCAGGTAGAGCATAATCTACCATGGTTTACATTTTGTACAAGTTGCTGAAATGGAATAGATTCACAATTTGGTATTGATATATATATGAAGCGTTCATTGGGGATTTCTTCTTGTGTCACATTGTTGCAGAGAGTGCATGTATGTTTCCACATGTATGAAATCTGAAAGATTTCATTTATAGGTACGTTTTTGTTTTCCAGTACTTGTAGTAAGTACATTAGAAATTCTTGTGGATCTTCCTGTGGGTTTATAGTGAATTTCACCATTCCAGCACAGTAGTCCAATTGTTGTCTTATTCCATAAACACTATAAGTGTTGTTAGGATTGTTTGCTGCATTTTTGTGAAGTACTAACATTTGCAAACACAATGGGTCTGTACTGTGTAAGTAAATAATTTGAGAATTTAAATGGCCCAGGTAGTTCTGTATCTAACTGCTTTTTTTGGAGTTTGTCTTCCTTCTTTAAAGAAGTACCTGGTTTACTTTCCCTAATTGATTCTTTTTTGCTTGTGGTACTTGATGAAGTATTAGTTTCTTTTACTCTCTTTGGAGGATTTGCAGTGACATCCTGTTGCATTTCTGTTTGATTTATTTTTCTTTTATAACGTTTTACTTTTTGTGGAACAGAATATGTGTTTAGGTGGGGGGTGTATAGTGAGCGAAGTCTATTGTATTCTAAAATGCAAGGAATATCGGCATTTATTTTACTTGCATCAAAGTTGATTAGAAATAGACCGTCAATTGAATGTAAGCGTGATAGTGCTACGTAGCTCATGCCTTCTTTAAAGACTGTGTTACCAATATCTATCATTGCTTTGTCTAGGGTAAAACCTTGTGATTTATGAATCGTGACTGCGTATGCAAGAGTTAGAGAAAATTGTTCTCTGTGTACATACATATCTTTGAAGAGAAGGAATCTAGCTGTTGAGCGTCCTATCCTTTTTTACTTCTGAAAGTTTGTCAAAGAATATATTGACAAACTGAATTTTGTTGTCGTGTGGGTATGTTTGAAAGCCAACAACTGTACCCAGTGCTCCATTAACTAGTCCTTGGTCCACGTCAAGGTTACGTTTAAACATTACTCTGCAATTTAAGGATAATTTTAATATCTTTTTTAAGCCTGCTGAGTTTGAGATTGATTTTTCTAAACTATTTAGTCTTGTTATGGCTTGGTCACACATGGTTAGTGTCATACCGTGTACATCTAGTTTGTCTGTGGCGCTAATTTCCATGATTGGTTGCATTTCTTTACTTAGCATGATTTCATTAAATTTGAAACAGCTTGCAAGAGTTGGCATTAAGGCCATACAATTGACATTTTTGTGGGCTAATTGTTCCATAACATCTGTAGCACATGCATTATCACCATAAAGTGCATTAATGTGCCGGGTTTTTAATATTGCTTCTGCTTCTTCAGAAAATATACCAACTCTGATACTTTTTAAAATGTTGGCATAAGTGAGATCTGCAGATTACCGCATGTTTTCTGTTAATTCTCTGTATTGGAAATGTTGCCAAAGGTTGACATTTCCAGTGTTGCCAGCAGTTTTACGGCAGAGTTTGTGTCTTAATGTTTTAAAAATAGGCTCACCTTTTACTGGTGTTAATTGAAGCAGATCTCCAAAAACAATAATGTGTTTTCCTGCAAAGAGCTCTTCATAGTCTGTTTTGAGTACTTCTTGTAATCTGAGGTGAATCAAAGCTAACATCAGATTGGAGACCATGCTCACTTCATCTATTAGTAGCATTTTCATTTGTTTCAATACTCTGTGTAGTTCCATTGGAGCTTCTGCAGAAAGTTTGTAATAGTCTAATTTGTTCTGGTGTTCCACTGGTAATAGTAGTAATCGGTGTAATGTAACACCACCTATGTTGTAGACAGCTAAACCTGTGGGGGCAGTGACAACAGCTGACAGTTTGTTGTTTGTCAATTGTTGAAGGAACTTACTAATGATTTTGATTAGGAATGTTTTGCCAGAACTAGCTTCACCACTGACGTACAGTAGTATAGGTTTATAATTATGGCAGGAACATTCTTTATTTTCATGTTTTACACCATGTGCAATTTGTTTTGTTACTTCTTGAAAAATGTTATGTTGCTCATTGTTTAGTTTTGATTGTAGTATTGTTAAGTCTTCTTTATCTTCATACTGACACATGGTGTTTTCTACTTCTATCATAGCTAATTCTGCCTCATTTATTATTAGTGGTTCTCCCAGTGGTTCTTGGCTTCCTATTACAGAAGGTTGACTACTGTCAGGAGTGTTCTTATCTAGTTGGGCTTGGAGTTCTTCTTCGTGTTGCTGTTCATTGTGCAACATTGTTTTGTACTGGGTAAAGTTTACATCAGTTATAGTGCTTTCATTTGCTTTGAAAGCATCCTCATATGAGTCATAGTTATCTAGTATTTCTTCTTCTTTTCTCCATGGTTTGAAGAGTTGTAGCAGGGACATGTAATATACTTCTTTATGTTGAGGAGACTTTAATGACAATTTGATATGATTAATTAAATTTGGTTTAGTGAGTTTAACTAAGCTGCCTTCACAGTTTGTCACTCTATATTTACCTTTTTTTTCATCAGGTTTCATATTATTTTTGTATGTGTAGTTTCGGGCTATGTGGTATAGACACATGTTTTCCAAAGTATTACTTCTGTTTGGATAGTATGTGTCCAATAAATAGTTTTTTTAAAATGTCTTGGCTGTTGGGATCACATTTGGCTATTGTTTCTATATCTTCAAATGATTTTAGAACTCTTTTTCAAGATTTAGCTGGACCAAGACTTAGCCATACTATATTTTCAGATTTACCATACAATGCAGTACCAGTTAAACGATCAGCTGCTTCATAGGATCCACATTCTCTATGGGTGAGCATTTTTATGCCCAAGCTGTATAATTTCTGAGACACTGTTTTATCTGATGACAGGTCTTTTCTGCTTTAGTTAAGTATGCTGTGACATAAAATGCAACTGCAGTAGAATTGTCTGCAATGTACTGCACATCTATGTTTGCATTCCATAAGTGGGCAATGATTGCATTATAATCATTGATATATTTTTCTTCTTCTTTTCTTTTTATGTAATATGTATTTTTAGGTGACTTACCTTTAACACTATGTCTAACTGAAGACATGAGGTTGTTCACTTGACCTGTATTTGTAACTGGTCTAGGGAAACCAAATCGGCATTTGGTGTAGTATTTCCCTTTGTTTTTGTATTTGCGATGACAATATTCTCCACATTTGTGTCTTTGAAATTGTAAAATTTGTGCATGAAGATCACTATTTGTGGCTTCTGAAGGAATTTCACAAGCGACATATTTTTCAATAAACTGTAAAACAGTGGCATCACTGTTTTGACCAAATGTAGGAGCATCTTTAATCCATAAAAGCATGTGGATATGTGGTGCTCCACTGGCTTGGCATACATTTCTCCAAAAGAAGTGTTGCACTTCTCTAAGGGGAGGAACAGTTTTATTACAAATAAAATGTAGCATAGCAATGAAGCGATGGTGAAAATATCTTGAAACATTAACAAGATCCAAATAACAAAGTTCTCCAGGTGTTAGAATATCTATGTTTGTTTTGTTTTTATTTGATATGCGTAGGAAATCATGTAAATCTTCCTATGCATATTCTGCACAACTTAATGTAACAAACCAAGTGGGTGGGCCAAGGTTTCTGATCATACAACGTACATCTCCATGACGTCGAAACCAGTACTCTTTAGTACCATGCATATTTGCTAATAGATTTGTAATATTTGATTGTAAAACCTCATCCTTTTGTTGCACTTTTTCCAATAATTGTGCAGCTGTCATATTTTGAAAGTGTGATCCTGATTTTAATATGTGTGCAACTCCGAAACATAAGTTGCTAGTTCACTTTCAAAGAGTAGGTGGAATATGTATTCCACATTTTGTCTAAATCTGGGATATTCAGAATACATCCGTAATGAGCGGTATTCTGAAGCTGATATTTGAATAGGTCTATCATCATACGTCCTCCTTTGCCAGTAGGAAAGAGTAGAGGAAAAGCACGTGCTTCTATACTTTTTTCCCATATGCTGATTGGAGATCCTTTTGTTTGTCGCATTTGGTACGTTTCCAGTACATCTTCTATGGTGTCATTAGAGTGCAAAGGATGAATTGTATAATGGTCTAAAGTATTTGATATTGTAGCAGGATCTAGTAGCTCAAATTGACCAGCTTCTTGTGTTTCTTGAATTATTTTAGTTGTATATTTCAAGTTTTCTTCAATATTAATTTCTTTGTAATATTCATTATTCTCTTTAAGATATTGGAAGGCTTGTCTAACTTCATGTAAATCTACCAGCTGTTGCCATATTTTTTTGTCTTTTGTAGGTACCCCATTTACTAAGATAATTATAGATTGCTGCATTGGACGTTGCACTCCTAGAGTATGCACATTTTCTTTTAGATCTAATGGTAAATAAACTACTTTTCCACGAATGCCTTTTACCAATTCAGAGGGAGGTAATTTTGCTGTTTTTGGTTGAAGGCGTATTATTGCTTGAAATGGATGTACTTTTTGAATTATGATGCCCTCATATAAATTAAGTTGTTGTAGGGGTTTTGGTACTGGGTACAATTCCAAATTATTTGTGATAGCACGTGAAGGAGTTTGGTTGTTGTCAAGTTTTGTAGTTCAGTAACTGCAAAGTATTAAGGGCTCAGTTATTTCGTATTTGTTTTCTGCTACAAGGTAGAGAGCTAATTCAAACCATTTAGAATCTTCATTGTCTTCTATTTTGTATGACAGGTCTACAGTTTTTGTGTTCCTTTTATAAAAAGTTCTACGGCAACATACACATAAGTGGTTTGGTACTTCAGCCGATGTACTTTTAAATTTCAGTATTTCTTTTTTGTATGTGTTTAGCAAAAGGTTGCCATGTGTAGAATTGTTGCTTAATTGGTTTAAAGCTATTTCATTCTGTAAATGGCTTTCACTTCCAAAATATTTTTTCTGGATTTAGTCAATTTCTTCAAGTAGGTCTTTTGCTCTACCATGTAGAAGGATATTATTTAAATTTGCTAGTGCTAAAGCAGGACATTTAGCATAGTACAGTTTATAGACTAGATTTCTTATAGTTGAATGATGTGATGATATTCTTTTGATATCATGGAAAGTGGTTTTACAAGTAGGTCCTGTAATGCAGGCCAATTAATGTTCTTGTAGTCCTGTGTACTTGCGCACTGGACAGGTATCCATATTTTGCAGTCATTTAATTTTGATTTTGTCGTTGCTTTTTACATATTTATTGAGGAATTGGCGTAAAGATTTGAAACATTGTTTGGGAATGTTACACATTGACTTGCATGGCAATTTGTACACTAGTCGTTCTGATTCAGTTGAATGGAGGCGTAATTCTAAGTTTTCAGGGCATATTTTTGTAAGGAGTACTTCTTGTTCCATTATGGTATTATTCACTTTTTCATAACCTCGACCACTGCTATGTATGGCAATTGTATTTGTTTGCTTTTGTTTGTACGCTTCTTCATTAAAATATGGTTCTGTGCTCGTAGTGTGATTCCATTCACCTCCGCAGATACTTAAGAAGTTCTTTCTGTTGACATTTTGCTTATTGAGAGGTCTTTTTTGTAATTTAGTTATTCGTTTTGTTAGTGGTTTCATTTTGTTTAACAGTAAAATAAATAACTTTCTTTTGAGAAGAATTGCACTGTCCATCAACGCTTCTAAGATTAATTTCCTATGATAGGTTTTAAGCATTGAACCTGATTTCTCTCCTGTTTTTATAAGATTTTGAAGGACTTTGTGATGGTACATTTTGGCTAAAATACTTTTCTTGGTATGCTTACTTTGCACTATATTAAAATGTAAAGACATAGTTTTATCTGTAGTGATAGCTGATTTTCTGTTCATTGTTTTTTGGTTTGTTTTACATTTAGATAAAGGAGGCAAAGTTTTTGTACTTGAAACTTCTTGTGTTTCACTAAATGACTGTATTAGCTGTTTTGTTTCAACTTTTTTTTACAAATTCTGCTAGAGATGGATGCTTATGTTGGACACTTTTATTTTCATTTGCTCTACTTCTGCGTTGCTTTCTACGGACTTGACTTTTGGTAGGCATTCTTTAGGGTCTGTTGAAAAAAATAAAAAAGGTATGGGTTGGGGTGTTCTGCAATGTGTGTGCTGTGTGCATGATTGTTTGAGTAAGATGATAAAGATGTATGTAATGGTGTGTGATTGTGCATTGGGAACTACAACTAGTAGGGACAGGTATTCTTGAACTTATGTGTTACTAAACTGGGGTTCAGATGACAAAAAAAAGTAAGCTAGTGGTGTGGAAAAGTACAAATAGTAAATCTAATGTATACAATTAAAACAGTTGTTTGTTCTATAATATGAACATTGTAGCGATTCAGTTGGGTAATTTATGTTTCCAAAAATAGGAATTTGTGAGCCATTATGGCTGTAAATCACTGTTTAAGACATGGAGATTTTTGGACAAAATGGTACACAATCTCTATTTTTAGGCACAGAAATAGCTTGTATTAACTTTACAGTATGTTTGAGTAATAATACAAATATTATGGTGATATTCTACTTACTTTTTTTCTTAAATTAACAGGGAACTTCTTAGTTCTTCTTTGTCTTCGAATTCGGCTGCTTCTTTTCAGGAGACTGGTTTTCACTGCATTTGTAAAAGATTCAAATTAGTAACTTTCTTTGTATATAGCGCTGTTTTCAATTTAGATATTGATTTTTTTAATTTAAATCCTCAGCTCCTTCTTCAAAACCATTAAACTAATTTATTTACATAAGATACATTGCATCAGTTCAGTACATATGATATGTTCTTAATGAACAAATTGTATTGAATAACTAACTGTAGCAAAACAAATATCTTTACTATGTCTTGTGAAATTTATAATATACCAGTGAATACCACTATTTCTGTAACTAAGCTGTTCTAGGTAATAGCGCCTCAATGTCTTGTCTAAATTAAAGTAATTAAATAAATAAAAACACAAAAATATGAAATTGTATAAGTATTTTTTTCAAAGATTTAAACATGAATTGTGCTTGCATGCAATTTTGTTTGAATATATGTAGTCTATATATTTCATTTAAAAAATGTTAGTTTAACATGATTTGAGTGTGTGTGTATAAAGAAAGTAAATAGTATAAAGGTTTATAAGTGATAGTTGATTTTAGGAAATTGAAAAAAATACAGTAAATTCATTTTACAGATTACACAAGCTAAAAGTCTGTTTGAAAATGTGTTCATCTACTGTACAGAACATATGCATACCTGAAGTTTGTGTTCATGCATATGGATGTACATGGAGCTGCAAGTAGAAATCTTGGAGACTTGTACAGTATTTCTGGTAGATGGTGCTTACCAATGATATGACACTTGTACTCAGATAGATTCCCAGTACATTTGCAGTGCTGATCTATGATGATGCAGTTAGATGTAGAGGTCTTGAATGTGATTGGTGCATGGTCATGTGATTTCTTAGCTACATCCAATGAGGGAATGGCAGAGAGAGTGAAGTGGAAATGGTAGAAGGGCTGTTCATGTTACGATATGTCCGCGGACATGGCGGTAGTTCGCGGACATCGGGAGTTACATCCGGAGATTTTTGGGTTCAGAAGTCATGCAAATGAGAATGAGTACTGAAAGGGATTGGTCAGGAAAGTTTAGTGGGTGTGTTGTTCCAGAAGAGAATTTCTCATATACTGTTTTTGCTGAGAGAACAACAGATAGCTATGTCTGTGTGTTTTAGGAAAAAGATTGTATGGATTTTGGGAGATAACTGGATATATTGGTTGACGGTGCATGCAGAAAGCTGTGGAGTAGCTGTAGATCTTGGATTACCACATGTGGAAGGACACTGGCATGGAGTACGTGGAATGAAGTGGTTGGACTTGCTACCTCTTTATGCTACTTTGGAGACAGAGCAACATCCAGACATAATGGAATTCATTGTGGAGGGAACAGTTTAGGACATGTGACTGGAATTTGTTTGCAATTTGCTATGAAAGAAGGACTTGGGAAGGTTATGGACATGTTTCCTAATTCTCAAGTGATATTTTCACGGATTGCGCAGAGACAAATGTGGCTTTGTTCTTCTTCATTTGGTCCACAAATGGAAAAGTAAGGCGGAATGTTAATAAAGCTGGTTGTGCCTTTCTAAAAGATTTTGGCATGTCTTCTTTTCACAATGAAAATATTCTGTTTCGTAGTACAAACATTTTTCACAGAGATGGAGTCCATCTTACTTATGGTGGCAATCAGATTTTTCTGAGAAATGTACAAAATGCATTGCGACCATTTTTGGAATTACAACATCCATTTTGAAGTAGGTGTTAAGCATTTATAATTTTTGACTTACATACACCTCCCAAAGGCTCTTTTCAGAGCCACCACTTCCTCCCAGAGAAAATTGCAATGTTTGTGATAGGGTAGCAACCCAGTTTTTTAAATGTTCGCGAACTGTCCGCGGACTTCTAAAAAATACAACGGGCACTGCTTCATTTATTTTCACTTCTATTTTTTAACTGTGAAAGGCGGCTCTGAAAAGAGCCTTATTTTTTTTATTTTTGATATTTTGTATTTTTTTTGGTTTTTTTATACACGACACACTAGGAGAGGAGAGGAAAGGAAGGTAAAGGGGGGACACCAGCCACAGGGATAAGAAAGGGCGAGCTGAGAGAGGAAGATGTAGAGTGGGTTTTATTTGGGTAGTGAGCAGATCTTCTCGTGCTCTGAGATGATAGTCTCAAAAGCACTACGAAGTCACTCCCCCCTACAGAGTACTGTGTCACAGTACATACATACAACTGTGACCCTCGAAAGGTAAGGGTCATCAGCATTCTGTATGGCCTGTGAGGCAGCTTGAGGAAGACGTTGTCCCACAGAGGTGGTCCTTGTGGTGACAGGATCAGAAACAGAGGAGGAAGTAGAGGAAATCAACCTGCTACGTTCTACGCAAGGTACAACCCTGCAAATAGCCCCAGAGTGAAATGACCTCAGGTGTCACTTCATAGTTGTGGTCCCAAAGCTGTACTTACCGTGCTTCCCGCGACTGAGTATCATTTTGCACTCATTGCAGGTAACACGGTTCGCACGAGCCTTAGGACCATTCCCATGAATGGTAAATAACCGCCACACCCAAGACACACACCTAGTACAGGTAGTAGGGATTTCCTCTACCTCATTCTCACCATCCTCTTCTTCCTCCTCTGCATCCTCACTCCTGTTCCCCTCTTCAGGCACTTGGGGAGGTGGTGGTGGTGGAGGGGGTGGAGGTGGTGCTGAAGCAGGTTCAGCACCACGTGCCAGTAGTTCAGCCATGGATGCCATCTCGGTGATGGTGTAATCTGCAGGTGGCATCAAAAATCGCTGTGTTCTGAAGAATAGCCAGAAACAAAATGAGAATAAGCTCTACGGCGTGGTCTTTTATAGGTGTGCTTGTGCGCGGTCCATGGACATGCGCGCTGTCTGCGGACAGATCGAACACAAAAAAAAGTTCAAAAAGTTTCAAAAGGTATGTAGAAACTCAGGATTACTATGTGGGACTTGTGCCATGGTGAGATTTTATTGAAAAATATTATGGATTAATTGAAAATGTACTTTTAAATTATTCGGGGACACGAACAGTGTCCGCATTCAGAACATGCGATCAGCGTGGGCGCGGTCATATAATCCATTCGCGAACAAGTCCGCAAAGGAAGCGCATTTCCGCAGGACACCAAATGCACGGAGATTGGTTAGCGCATGCGCGTTGATGTTCTACGGACACTGTTCGGGTCCTGAAGTAATTAAAAATGCGTCACACGTGAAACGAACATTTCAGGACACTGCGTGTGTTCTTAGAACAGTTTAAACTTGCTAGCGAACAGTAAGGACAGATATAGTGTTCTTCAGGACACGTCCAATTTCGTTTATGTACGAACATTTCAGGACACCAATTGTGTTCTTAGAACAGTTTCAACTTGCTAGCAAACAGTACGGACAGGTATAGTGTTCTTTAAGACACCTCCATTTTCATTTAATTACGAACAATTCAGGACACCGCGTGTGTTCTTAGAACAGTTTGAACTTGCTAGCGAACACTACGCACAGGTATAGTGTTCTTCAGGACAACTCCATTTTCGTTTACGTACGAACATTTCAGGACACCAATTGTGTTCTTACAACAGTTTAATCTTGATAGCGAACACTACGGACAGATATGGTGTTCTTTAGGACTCTTAAATTTTTTTTTACGAACATTTCAGGACACCGTGTGTGTTCTTAGAATAGTTTCATCTTGCTAGCGAACACTACGAACAGGTATAGTGTTCTTCAGGACACCTCCAATTTCGTTTACGTACGAACATTTCAGGACACCAATTGTCTTCCTAAAACAGTTTAAACTTGATAGCGAACACTACGGACAGATATAGTGTTCTTTAGGACACTTGCATTTTTTTTTTACGAACATTTCAGGACACCGCATGTATTCTTAGAACAGTTTGAACTTGCTAGCGAACAGTACGAACAGGTATAGTGTTCTTCAGGACACTTCCATTTTCGTTTATTTACAAACATTTCAGAACACCTGCACTGTCCGCAGACACCTACATTGTTTAAAAAAAAAAAAAACTATTTACAACACAATATAAAAATGTAACTTTATTTAACATATATTAATAATTTATGACAGAGAAGGTGAGGCAGAAACAGAAACAAAAACAGGAGAATTAGGGGTTTCGAAATGATTGTTATTAGGTGAAGAAGGGATGGAAGTCTCATCAAAACGTTTTGGGTTATGGAGAGGGTTTGGGGATAATTGACTGGGATATGGTGAGGAGGGACAAGTACATGTGGGGCAATGGTACGAAGTTTTTGGTTTAAAATGATCTTCCACAAAAGTTTTCAAATTATTAAAATTAGTCAACAATAAATCCATGTTTTCTTCTATACTGTGAAAAGTGTTATCCATAACAGGTTTTTCTGAAGTATTTTCTATTTTGGTATGCTCTGTACAAAAAAAAATATATATATATGTTAAAAGTATACATAATAATAATAATTAAATGGTTTATATTCTAAAGTGTTTACCATTAGTTTCACTATCTTGTGACATTTCTTCATGTGGGAAATGTTCCTCTAGCCATTCCAGAGTACTAGACATTTCTGTGGGAAAAAAAAAAAGATAATATATTTTTTTATCTAATACAGAAAGTTTATAAATATATGAATAAAATTAAGTACACTTACTATTTCAGGTAAGATATGTCCTATGTACTCAGTGGGTCTGCTCGTGTTCTCAGTTCTGTCGTGTTTGTGAGGTAATTATGTTGGAAGCCAATTTATCTTCTTGTGGTATATTCCATTTTAGAACATAGTGCATTTAAATGAATGGTTAGTGTGTTGTATATATGGGTTACATTTCATATGTATTAGTACATATAATGTGTTTGTGTGCTCCTTTTTGAATTTGTTAAATGTTCCTATGTTATGATATAACAATCAAACATACCCCCCCAGAGTTTTTAGGTAGTGGTACTGTTCTTCGAACATTTCCGCGAACATTAAATTAGTTCGCGGACATCAAGTACAGTAGAAGAGATTCAGTCAGTTCCATATGACATGTATATAAAGTCAAAGTCATTATTGTTAAGTTGCACTACTGAAAACCTATGAAATTCAGTGAAAAAACTTTGTTAAAGGGACGTTATTGTTAAGTTGCACTACTAAAAACCTAAGAAATTCAGTGAAAAATCTTTGTTAAAGGGACGTTATGGTTAAGTTGTGCTGCTAAAAACCTAAGAAATTCAGTGAAAAAACTTTGTTAAAGGGACGTTATGGTTCCAAGTAAAACCGAAAAACCCTTGAAATTCACCAGTTATGTAAGCTAAGCAACCATAACTCGCGCCACCACCGTGCACTGCTAAGCCTAACACCCAGGACATCAAAGATGACATCACAAATGTCATTGATGACATCACTGATGACATCACATGTGCATTTACCTTTCATGAAAAGTCTGTACAAGGGATTCTTAGTGTAATGTTAATAAAAAAAGTGTCAAAGATTATTGGAATAAATATCATGTGCTATTCAGTGTATTAAGCAATGCATTGATATAAATAGCATTCTATTATGAAGTTCCATCCAGTATACTAAGGTACTCATGTAGAAACATAGGCATTGTGGGCAGATTACACGATGGAGGTGCAATATTCATAAGCTTGCCATGTTGAATAGTGAAATGATAACTGTTTTCATATTACAGTTTTGCGTACAGTGAAACTTGTGATAAGTAGGTAATAAAACCCACTTACTACATAATTGCATTATTATAGACAAATCACAAAGAGACAACACCACATACAAATATGAATATATACAAAGGAATTGTTTCAAAGCTGTTACTTACCCTATCTATATATATCACATGATGTGTCTGGACCCTAAGGAAAATAGTGTGAGTACAACATTTGAAAATATGAGTATATACAGGGAAAGTACAGTAATAAAAAAACATCAAAACTAACAGAAAGTGCTGAAAAATCTACTGATAATTTTAATACACAAAAAGGATTGCTGTCTTTCAAGGTTGTGTCTTCCCCTATGTATATGTTTCATATGATATGACTGGACCATAAGGGAATAATTGTAAGAACATACTTGAAGGATAAGTCTACGAATATAGTACATTTAAAATTTTTAGTTCCTGACTTACTGAAGAAAATCATGTGGCCTACATATGTCAGGAAAGGAAAAAGGGGGAGTCAGACATGTGATGTCATCAGTGACATTTGTGATGTCATCTTTGATGTCCTGGGTGTTAGGCTTAGCAGTACACGGTGGTGGCGCGAGTTATGGTTGCTTAGCTTACCATAACTGGTGAATTTCAAGGGTTTTTCGGTTTTACTTGGAACCATAACGTCCCTTTAACAAAGTTGTTTCACTGAATATATATATATATATATATATATATATATATATATATATATATATATATATATATATATATATATATATATATATATATATTCTTACTATACACCAGCCTGGTTCCTAGCTTATTATTGGTACATTAGGTATTTATAGGGGTCGTGCGAAATAAGTGGGAGGCCTCATTAAAGTTGAATCTGTATAAGTGCTTGTTTGTGGGGCGGGGGGAGAGGAACTCCCTGAGTTGAGTGTGAACACCTACTAAAATGCAACAAACCTGGGGACTCACGGCCGGGATGTAGTTGAGAGTCTTCACTTGTGACAGTGCAGTTGCATTAGCCTATTCATTTGGGTATAATTGCATTGCAGTGGATGGAAAGTTGTGTTGTACTGTGAATGTGCCATTCAGACCTGTACCCTGGGTTCCAGGGCAGTGTATAGATTGAAGAGTGTTGATTTTGAGTTGTCATTGTGAGTTTAAACTAAGAAGCAACAGGGTTGAGATGTTTGCCCTTGCATAGGGAGTATACCAGGTGCAGAACACATTTCAGAATGAGAACCATAGAAATCAATATGGCCAGGAAGCACCTCCTATTCAAATGGTTTATTAATGGTGAATGGGTAGAACAAGAACATGAAATGTGGCAAGCAAGAATGATGCAGGAGGTTACCTCTGCAAATCGTGATATGTGGCAGGATAATGGGCTGTTACGTAAGCCCTGAAAATCTGTTACATGCAACAGACCAGAAAATATGAGCAAATTAAAATGGCTCAGCTCACAGCATATATGTATTTTCATATGCTGATGATGGAAGAAAGACACCAGGATAGTGTGGCCTTTGTGCAAAACCAGGCTGAGCTTTTGAATGAAGCCCAGAAAGAGCTGGAACAATTAGAAGCGAAAGAGCAAATGAACTAAAACTTAGAAAATATTATTAAACAGCAATAAAGGAGTTAAAACACAGCAGCAAGAACATGGAGAGCAAGAGGCTCAATTTTCTGCACTGCAAGGAGAGTATAAAGAATGTGCTGAAAATATGCGGGCAGGTCAACACAAATTAAATGACCAGATTGTTCACTATAGAACCTGATTAGAGGACATTTTCACATTTCAAGCACAGGTTAAACAACTGGAAGATGAAAACAGTCAGTTAATTATTAAGGGAGTTGATTCTCAGGGTGTATTTGATCAGATGCACCAAGATCTGCTCACCTTAAAACAGCAGAGAGAGCAGTTGAGGGAAGAACATTACAAATTAAATTAAGAGAATAGTGCCCTGCTTCAGGAAGTGCATCAGTTAAGGGTGGACATGGAGAAAAGTGAGTTATGTTCTCAGGAACTGACTGACATGAGGCTAGAAAATGCAAAATGTATTAAACATGTGAGACAAGAAGAATGTGACATACAGCAGGCAACACAGGGCAAAATTGCACAAGGGGAAGAGATTAGTCTCCTGAAAGAGAAATGATCTGAAGATGCGCAGACGATACAAGCCTCACAGAAGGAAAATGAGTCCCATTGTGAAGAGAACAAGGGACTAAGAGACCGATTAATGGCACAGAGTAAAGTGCTGGATGCCACTCAAGCACTGGTGTCAGAATTGAAAACACGGGCCTTTGCATATCAACAAGGGATAGGGAATGAGAAAAGCAAATGGAGAGGGTGGAAAGTGAAATGACCAAATACAAACATGCTTTGAGGCACCCCGACCAGTCAGGGTATGGAAAAGCACCCTTCGATTACGGAGTTATGACCTCCTTACCAGGAACCTCAAGCCAACAGACTGCCTCATATGTCCAGAGTGAAGCTGACTTCATGTTAGAGAGAATTCTCCAGAATGGCTGATTTCCCTTACCTACTGAGTCCCTCAGCAGCTTTGCTGGTTTTTTAGAATGTATGTGTTTCACCTGGTAAGAGTGTGAGCATTTTTTCCCAATCTTACATGTGCTTTGCTGTGTGTGTTTAACATTTTCTTGTGTTCATAGACTGTGGAGCCACACCTACTCCATAGGCATCATCCTTTTTACTGTGTGTTACAGTGCACTTTCAGTGCAGTGACACAGGGTTGTCTTTTTCAGACTTCCCACTTTAAACTCCATTTTCTGGGACTGACCATTGTCTCACAGAACATGTAAAGTTGCCATTAACTTTATTAGTTTTTTTTAATCCACAGATCCAGTACAAACTATCTTACATAGAGTTCTGGAAAGGGTTCATCGTTATCCCTTTTTATCTGTTTCTCATGGAACATTATTTTGTTCCCTTTTCATTAAGATTTGGCTGGTGGCAGTGGTATCTACCGTATTGTTCCTAACGCGGTTATTTTAAATAGCCTTGGTATTGATTTAGGCTATCTTAGTAGCCTTGAACTTAAACAAGCTGGTCCATATTTACTTTTATAAGGTTCCGGCTGGGCTTATTCACCATTTCTTTTTGTAAAAGTCTTTCTCAAGTTTTACTCTGCGCACCAAACCAGGTTTGATTCCTTTGTTTGCAGATCTTTGATGAACTTCGGCACAGAAGCTCTCCTTAGTGCCTGTATGTCTGAGGGGGACAGGATATCAGAGAGGGGTTTGAGACTCCCTGCACGGGGTCTCCTTGCAGACCCATGTCACACTCTGGTATGATTGGCTGTGTTGACTATCCCGGGGGGACAGCTACCCTGCTGTGTGATTGACAGCCAGGCTGTGAGAATGGGGGAAAACTGCATAAAAAGCAGGTCTCTGGGACTGAGTAGGCAGAGTCGCCACTGGATCAAGAGAACCAAAGAGAAGCTGACAGAAGAGGACCTCTACCATGACTGAACCTCCTGGTGAAGCCCTGCTGCGGGTCCGAGTCTCCAAACTTCGACGGCAGGGAAGATCTGCAAGGAATCTTCTCCCCTTGAGCTGGTGGGAACAACCAGTTCACCAAACTGCAAGCCAGGCCTCTCTCCTCTGGTCTAATTTGCTGTGCACAGCTACAGTGAACCAGATAGCCAGGAGGAGCGGACCCTGCTTGAGTTTTAAGGAGCGCTCCTTTTATTTGTTGCTTTGCTCTGCTGCTGGTTTCTTCCCTGGGCAGTGCAGGACCCTCCAGTCTTCCTACTTCATGTCAGTCCAACAGTCCCTTCAGGAACTGTGAGCCTGCCAGACCTGCCAAGAACATCTGCCTCAGCTACAGCCTTCTTCCCCATTTAAGGTACTGTTCAATTCTGGTCGTTAGTTCCGTCCGACCGCGGTAAATGTGTTTGAAATCTTTTGCCAATCCAAGGGCTTGTCCTTCTCTATTCTTTAAAGTAAATTTTCGTCCGACCAACTTCGTTCTGAACTCTTGGCAAAGACTTAACAACAAACTACTCAGAACTGTTTGATCCTCTGCAAAGGCTTTGGTCTATTGACTTTGGCCAGACCTCTTGAATTGATTTCCTCACTGTAGTTACTTTTTCTAGATTGCCCTGCTTACTTACTTGTTGCTGCTGCTCAACTTTTGTCTAACTTTGTCTTTCCCTCCCTTTTAAGTTGCTGGAGTGCCATTTTGCTCACACTTCATTTTGAGCTTAACTTGTTCAGAATCTATTGGGTGTGGTGTAGTGTATTAAGATTGTGATTTTGCAACAGCTTGATAATAGTGTAATGTTTTATAACTGATATGTAAATAAATGTATATTCATTTACTCAGAAACCTTGAATCAGTGTTTGTTTGAACCATAGTAATTGCTGTCCTTTGAGTAACTATTGATACTGCTCCCTTTAGTCTTGAAATAGGTCTGGCTACTCAGCCATCGCCACCAATTTACTGTGTAGTACAGGCTTGTACCAAAGGTGAATTTGTACTGTCACTTGTAGTCTTAATTGTGTGCGGTGGTCCCAAAGAGTACTGCATATGATTCTGCCTAACACTTCATGCCTCACGGCCAAGGTCTTCTTTTTTAACACTTCATACCTACCCCTTCTCAAGAACAGGGATACATGAGGAGCCAGACTCACCGAGGCACGGTCAAATTGAGCTAGAAGCCAGTCCTTATCAGCTATTGATGAACATTGATTTCTAACAAAGAGAAGGGAAGGTGGTCGGACCAGTGGCCTCTGGGAGTTTAAAAATACCCTTGCAAGTACGTCTGACCAGGAGGGCTCCGATAATGAAAAGATCAGTGCGTTGGACTGAGAGAAAATGAAGTTACAAAAAGACCACCCGGTCCACTTTGCAGAAATAGAAGGACCAGCGTTTAGATCTCAAAGGAGTATTTTAAAAACCTCCACACATTCAGGGAGGTGGGAGGAATTTGCCACCGTCCCTGGAAGGAGGGATGAGGAGGATGAGTGCTCTCCGGTGCGAAAAGGGGAGTACAGAAGAAATGACCCTGAGAGCCCACAGCACCACAGGAGAGAAGAGTCCAGACCCCAGAATTGTGGGAGGTATTCCCAGTCTCATAGAGATAGGGGGTGCCTAGATGACAGAGAACAAACCACCAACAGCCGCAGCTCTGAGTCAGAGAGAGAGTGGACTCAGGTGCAGTGGAAAAGAAGGTCTGCCAAACAGAAGAGAGATTTTGTGAAAGACCAAACTCGGCAGATAAACGCCATAAAGAGCTTTATGACTCCCTACTTAAGATTACCAAATATTCAGTATGGGAGCATCTAGAGCTTTATGACCAAATGATGACTTCATTAGGTATTAAGAATGATAGAAATTCCACTGAATTTGTCACAGGGACATTCTCCCCTGAATACTCCAGCTTCTTTGCAGGGCTTGAGGACCAAGATCACCAAAAATGGCCCATCTACAAGGCATCAATTTTAAAACACTTCTCCATTCATAGAAATCCTCAGTGTGGAGATGACCAAGTGCCTAGAGAGTTTGTGCAAGAGCTGAAGTCACCCTCTCCCCTATTGTCTTAATTCACCCCAACCAGTGCTGCATTTCAATTAGTGTGCTTTCCATTCTCTCTGCTCCTGTTTCCTTATTTTCCTCTCACTTTGTCTCTGTCTTCCTCTCTTCCCCCTTCTCTAAGCCCTTACCCATTCTAACAGCCGCCTTCTCTACCCTCTTATCTACCCAACCAGCAGAACTCTTCCTTGCTCCCCACTCCCACTCTCTCTCTCTGCTCCACAGCAGCACATTATTCACCTGGTCTCCTCTCCCCAGTCCTTCTTGCCCTCTCTCATCCTTCACATCAGTTCCCACACTTCTACGTTCAAGCCCCAGCCCTTCCACTCCTTCTTTGGTGTCCCTATTACTCCCCTGAATCCAACGGTACCCCACAGGCCCCCAGCAACATGACAGTGGATGTGCCCAACTTGTATGCCTGCCATTGATGCACCACCATGTGCCTGCATCCCAGGGCAGACAAACCCCTGTCTCCAGAGTGCATACAGTACACTGCTGGCAATTTGTTTACTTCACTGCCAGTGATTACTCTGTTCCTGAGTTCACATTGTGGTGTATTCATTGATGCTCACACTCGCTGATGTGCCCTTTCGTTGTTGCCTTAGGGGGTACACAGTCCATCTGTACATGCAATGCACCCTCATCGTGTTGGTTGCTCCTTGGTCCAGAACTTTGGCTCTGCATGGCATCACCCACAGTGCCTTCCCCATTCTGATGCAACTTACACATTCATGGCTGCAGTTTTCGGAAATGGATTCCACCCATCTTGGGACTGTGTCAAGGGTATGCCCCCACGTGTGGGCCTGCTTGCATGGGTGTCTTCCCCCTACAGGCAGGGCAGAGGTTGAGCATCCTGGAAACTCACTGCTGGCCAGTTAATAGTGGACAGGGTTGGGTGCTATTTGCCCCAGTGCGGGCACTCACAGCCATGCTGTTCAGCCTTCACCACCAAGCACGTATGTGCAACAATTCAGAAGAACTGTTCTGTGGGGTGCCAACCCACCTGTCACCACAGTGTTGTTGGCACGTGGTGTGAACCCTCCCACTTTTGTTTGTGCCTGAGACCAGTCGTTCTGCTTCCATCACCACCCCTGTGCAGGCTGGTTGACCTGTACACCCCCACCAAGTGTTGGGGGTTTGAATGCTCTCTGGTTTCTGTTCCAGAGAGGTACCTGAGTGTGTGCAGATTAGCCCAAGGCAGGTGCAAGTCACCACATTGCTATGCTCAGGCGGTTGCAGCTACTGTGAGTATGCAGCCAGTGGTATTTGTGTGTCTCAATAAGTGAACCATACACAGGTTTGGACACATGGCTTGTAGGGTGACAGTACAAATGACTCATTGAGTTAGTGATGTCCCTTTTGATGGCTGGCTCAGTTACGCTGATTTCCATGGTCAATGTGCAGCTAATACATGCCAGCAGACGTTGACATCTTGGGATGCGTTCATTGATCAAACCTAGTGCAATACGGCATATCATGGCCACTCAGTGCTCCAGATAAGATTTTGAGGTGGGAGTAATTTACGCATGATTTTTCAAATTAGAGCGTAAATGCAATTTCAAGAGAGTAAACATTAGTTTTCTCCTCTGCAAGAGAGTAAAACTTATCCAACACATATGTTATGGGTATGAACACATTTTAAAAGGGTGCGTGCTTTCTTGTGTTGCTCGCTTAGCTGTCACAGATTTGATCTTTCAGTTGGAAATTCACCATCATGCATAAGAAGGCTATGCTGCTGACAAAAGAAATGCTACATTGCTATCTAGTGGTGGAAAGTATGTGTTTTTAATGAATAAATCAAAGTGTACACGGTACGCAGTACAAAATTAAATGATCCGTATTTGCCATATTTACATGCATAAAAGGGCAAGATACGCACGTTAACTGGTAGGCTGTGGGCACTTCAGTGACTGACGCTTCACTTGTTCAGTTTGCATCATCCTGTGACAGAAAACATTCATAGTGATGTCCAGCTGGTCAAGGGCACTGGGGGTGTTGGGCACCCACAGGGTGTTCCGGCTCCATTTTGCTGCTCCAGCATTCATTCCGCATGGCCACGCTTGCTGACTATACCAACTGCAGCAGACCCACACCACATGGAGAAGCCTACAGGGCATTGGGCATCCTCGAGGGACAGCACTTGCCAATATATCGTTACCTAATGTCCACAGTCAACGCATTCAAAATGTGCATGACAAGGTGAGGAGACACAACATGGGGGGAACTGCGCTGTGTCGTACTGTATAGGAGAAGCTGTATACATTTGCAAGAGATCCCACCCCGCTGCCTCCCTGGAGAAATTAGACCATGCCGTGTCTGACACCAGCCGTCGTGCCAATACTGTCATGAGTATTTGGAAGGAGATATCCATTGAGAAAGACCTTTCAAATGTATTCTCAAATTGATGACAACCCTCCCTGTAGCTCCCTGAAGGAATATGAAAAAGAGCATAGAAAATTAATTAATGATGTAATAAGAATGTGTGCACGAAATCTCAAGATATTAGCTGAAAATAATGTATGTATGTATCTTAGAAGGCTAATGACGAAGTGTAAAAGAAGATTACATGTGCACGAAGTACTGGAGAAAACAAATGTTCAATAAATGTACAGATGCTGAAACACAAGGTAAAGCAAGTCATCGCATAGGCTAGCTATGAGTGGTGGATAGAATTCAGGCGAAGCCGCCATTGTATAGAAACTGGACATTAGTATCAGGAATTAAGAGCACCAGAAACCATGAAGGGAGAATGGAAAATTGTGTTGCAGCAGAATAGGAGGCTCATGGAGCAGCATGGCGAGGCTGTCTGGCCTGAAGTCCAGATCCTAGAAATTGAGGTCAGCTATCTACTCTGAAGAAGAACGAGTGTGCAGGGGAAAAATCTTCTCACGTTAAGGTGCAAGCAAGAACACAAAGGATGGCAAGTTTTAAGTCATTTAGAGCATTTAAAAGCAGCAAAATGATCCAGATCATGGTCTCCTGTCACGTGAGCCATGGATGGAAACAGAGTTTGAACTTGTAGTTCTAGACACAATATTGAGTGCCCTCACTCCCTTGCATTTTCAAAGACAAAAATACTCTGCAAGGCCAAGTACAAAGACAATTTCATGGAAGAAGGCATTGTTGATGAGAGATGTAAGGCTAATTGGGTTTTGAGGTAGCTTCATGTCATATCTCTCTGCACCTTGGTCTGGGTGTACGTGCTGCTAAATGAACTGAATGATCCAGGCATGGCAAAAGCATGCCAACCATTTGTATAAGTCTGTATAACGAAGGACCTTATAGTTTTTAGACCAATGAGAAGCTATGTATCTAATGTTTCTGAAATGCCATGTTTTGAGAGGTAGGCATAGGTTGTCCACCTTTTATTGTACAGCCAATAACAATCCTAACTCTTATAGAAGTGTATATCTATATGTTTCCCTTAACCAATCCCAAACCTTGGTAGGTTTTTCATTATTGCCACATAGTATGATGTCGCTCTAACACATTATTGAGTATAAGAACCTTATTTTGTGTGAAAATCATTGAGAGACTGAGTGTACATCGGTGGTTGTTCTTTGTAACCTCTCTGTTTTAGATACTTAAACAGTAATTTGCCATGTTCTTGAGTTTGTCCAGTGTTTTGGACTCAGAATTATTCTGGTATAATCCCTTCTATTACCATATGCACGTTCCAAAGGGCCATAAGCTCTGGACCAGAGTGTGTTGCTCTATCTTGCATGCCGGATCGCCCTTGCTATGACTCTTTGGCCCTCTGCAGCTGTTGCAGCACCCCCCCCCTGTTTTTGCCTCAATTCATTGGCCACTCATGGCATCCAGCAACATCTAGCGACTGCTGGAAGGAGGGAAATTAGAAATCGGAAATAACTCACATTATGGTGAGGGTTAACCCCGCCCCTTCTCATGCCTTCCCCTTTTTCGGGTATCCTCCTTGAGTCTAAGCCTGAGCCCAAGCAGGAGAAACAGAGAAGGGTAATTCTCACATTTAAGCGTAAATTCAAAACAGGGATATTGCTGACCCCTACCTTAGCTGAAGTCTGCAATAAGTCACAACCAGGAAGCCCACCCTCATGATCACAGGTGATGCTTATAATCTAATTAAAGAAATCAGCAACTTCTTGGGCAGTGCACTATATAATTGGGTAAACTCATCTCTTCTTCTACCTCTACTCCCATGCCACCCTCCACAATACTGAAGGAGGGATCCACGAGATGATGGGGCATGCTGGTGAGAACGGTGGGGCATTTGGTCCCGTTAAAGTTAATGCTTCCAGCAGTGCCACCAGTCGAGGACCCCTTTTGGACTTGTGCGACGAAAGAAGGAAGGATATGGGCAACATTACCACAGGAGGTTTAGATCAAACAGCTTTTATTGCCGTACCCCCAGTTGTGTGTCCCTCCTCCATCATCCCCATCCTTGTGCCAGATTTTGAAGAGAACCCCTCCACAGAGTGGCTCGCAGTCTCTAGTACCGTCGCCCTCAGAGATGGCACAGCCTCTAATCATGCTGCAGTGCACCACTGATCACAGCCCACCTACATCTGTATTCCTCCCAGGCCTTTGGAAGAGGGGGACAGCCATCTCATGAGGCTATAAAAGTCACCTTGCTCATAGAGCATAATAGAGCCCCAGAATTTGTGGAGTCATTGGATCTGTGGCTGTGGCTGCACCTCTATTAGGGTGTGCTAATGTAGATGTTGATAAGTTTCGGGGTGAGAACCAGATGGACCTGATGGACTTAAGTCGACTAATAAGCTCACCACTCTGCCTCCCCCTTGGTCAAGCATTTGACCTCTTTTACTTCCCTCATCAAGGACTCGGACCTGGCCCATGCCTGCAGCTGCAAGCAAGTGTGGATCGAGCTAGCAGTTATAACAAGGCTCCTATTAGCGCTGATTGAACCTAGAGGAAGTGGGGATAGGTGAATAACAGGGGGTCTAATGCCTAGCACAGAATCAGCTCCAGTTATAGGGCCCCATAATCTCCACGAGGAACTTGAAAGATGTACCAACACAGATTGCTGGAATATTGGTAATACCGTTGGCCCTTATCTTCTTACTAACAGGAATGCACACCCGGGCTTTACTCAGTGCAAGCCATATGCACCCACTCCAATCTCAAAGAATACCAGGGAGAAAATTGTCCGGCAGCCCGTTTCAAAGGAAACCAACGAGCCCCTTGAGCTCCATACTCTGCATGTAAACAGGGCCTCCAGGGTCTGAAATTATAGAAGAAGCAGTGGCTTTTCCCATGGGCCCATCTTATCCTATCATAGCGCTTCTCGTCCACGTCCCTGGGTAGGTCTGATTAACAGCAACACTTTTGGGAGGCAAGGGAAGGATACTGTATTCATGCATGGGGTATCCAAGCTGCACCATAGCCAACAAGAACCTAGAGATGCGCTCCTTAACAAATGTCTGCACTGGCTCCACACAACAAGAGGCTGCTCATTTGTAAAACAAGATGCCATAATAAGCTGCCACACACTGCACCACGAGGGTGATCTCTTTAGTGACACTGCAAAAGAAGAATTCAGGGACTGTAGAATGGCTAATGGGGTACTGGACAGTAATGTGGGCCATACTTGAAATAAACCAAGCAAGATTTCCATTAGCTTTATCCCTGCTCACAGTAATATGTCTTCCCCTCAAAATAATTCCCATAATGTTGCTCTCTTGGGAGCCAATTTAATCCCAATGGGGAATAGATGTATGGGTCAGTAGTTTGGCAAATAGTCTGAATGTTTTCTACCATACAAGCCTCCCTGAAGGAGGGTCTTGCTTTTTGAATTGATTATTTCCTGTGTTGTTATGTAATTTTTCAGTAGTTTTATTATACTAGGATGCATTTTAATAGGCAACTGAAGAATAAAATATTATGATACTTATGATGATGATATAGTGATGTCTGGCAAGTCAACTTCCTGTGCCTACCATGGTGCTCACAGGTAAGGGTGAATCATGTTTCAGTTCAAGTGAGTGATCCTGACAAAAAGCCACCGCATCCAAGTAAGGAAGCAGGCATTCTAATTGGCCACTCCCAGTTTGGGGAGGTAGTGATTTTAATCAATGCCACTTGATTCTTTAAATTCTCTGTGAATGGAATGTGTTCAGTTCACATCATTTAAAGGGCAATCATTGGTGAGTGAGTCTGGTGGCAGCAGCCATGGTGAGTCCAGGTCCACATTCATGAGTTTCAGTTGTTGCACTTGTAATTGGGCCTAGTTGCATCTTGTGATGGGGCGGGTGGTCTTGCACAAGGCACACATATGCCTGTCCCAGCCCTGGCTACGGGCACCATGTGAATGGCCATCATGCTGTCACAGAGACCAGCAATCAGACTTAGAGGTTAGTGCACCCCAGAACACATTCATTGTGTTACACAATGTTCTTGTTGGACTCCCAGGTATGGATTCTGAAAAAGGCAGTTGTTGCATGGCACTCAGGCACTCACACATTGGTGATGTGGTGAGCGGTGATGCTGTCACTGTGTGAAGCATTTTTCTGTGCCGTGCCCTGAGGTGAGCAAGTCCAGGTGCATTGGGTCTGGGGGGAGACATGGAGATGGGAGGTTGGTGAGTCATTGCTTGCAGTTGTTGCATGGCACTTAGGGGGGCACACATTCATAGTGTGTTGGATGTGAAGCTGTCAATGTGTGGGGTTGTTTTTCAGTGTGTTGGCCTTAGGTCAGAAGGTCCATCTGCATTGTGTGCAGGGGCAGACATGGAGATGGGAGGCTGGCGAGTCATTGGTTGCAGTTGTTGCATGAAACTCAGGGGGATCCAGGGTACAGTGTGATTGGGTGTAGGGATGTGATACCTTGTCTAACATTGTTTTTACTTTTCTCCTGAGACATTCTGTTAGGGGACATGGTTGCTGCTATGCAAGAACACAGGGCTATAGAATGCCTGCATGCCACACATCAGCAGTGTTGGTGGTTTTGAACACCTACAGGGAAGTGCATGACTGAATCTCTGGGGAAAGCTGCATCTTTCTTTAACTGAACTTGCACTTTTATCAATCTATATGACTATTTCTATGTAGATGCATTTTATGAGCTGTATTGTTGGTAGGAAATGGAGTAGCCACTCCACCTATATATTCGGGTAAAGCACACCTAGAGTGGCTAGAGCAGTCCTCCCAAGTGTTTCTTCCTGCTTACATCGGATGTTGTGCCTTCTTACCTGTGTTCTCCTGTGTGTTGCTGGATGTCTGGGTACACAATTGCACATTCTCAGGGAATTGTTAACGGCATGGTGGATTAGCCCAGATTTATAATTTAAGGGCACTAGGGATGTGGCTTCACTGTGTGTGCTCCACAGCGGCTGCTATTCATGTGAAGTTGTTTGCACAAGCTGGTTGCATACATCCTGTCCATTTGCCCTGTGACCTGCCAAGTGGATGTATAGTGCCTGTGGCTGATTGTGATGTCCCTCCTGCATCTCTACTGGTATGCCACGTTGTGTGGTAACATTGTGCTGGACACACAAGGCCACAACGATTTTGCATGCCACGGGTGGGGCATATAACAATAGGCCACCAGAGTGGTCAAGGCAGAGGAAGTGTGACTTGAGCACCCCAAACGTGTGCTCTACTATGCCCTTAGGGGCTATGTGTGCTGCATTATACCTTACCTCAGCTGGGGTGGAGGATTCCTGAATGGAATAAGCAGGAATGGTGAGAGCAGGTAGGCACTGCCCTCTGAAATGGGGAAATGGTTGTTGCTAGCATTGATTGTCATGGTCTGGTATTCTTTGTCCAGATAAGTGATGGGTGGAAGGTTTCAAAATAATCTGAACCACTGGCACTACTCTGGGCAACATTCCACACCCCCATTTTTTTGCCTGTCTGCACCATTGCAGAAGGGGTGAAGCCTTATGCAAATCAGTCAGGTACTGCCACCAATGGGGGAAGCCCTGCCTGAACGGCTAAGTCATGTACCCTCTGCACAGAAACACAAGAAATTCCAGACATGTTTCTGCCTTGTTGGGCCTCCTCAGTGAAGTGTACCTTGGTTCCCTATGGCGCAGTGAGCAAGAGACCCGCATCTAGGCATACCCTCTCTCACGACAAACTAAAACCATGAGGAACCCTATACACTACTGGCATACCAAACATTACTGGGTAAATTAATCCACTGGCTCTACTGTGCCCACTAGCAGCCAAGCATCCACCACCACATCCACAGCAGTGGCGAGAAAGTGGGTTCTAGCACATTCCAGCACCAATGTGCAGCATTGATTCATTGGGCATGCCATGCCATAAGCTCCACACCAGTACCAGCCTGCTCAATCAGTGCCAGTGGCACCAGCAACTTCAGCCAGCATGAGTCCCCTGTTGCCAGCAGCCCATGAAGAGGTTGGGTACAGCATGCCAGTGTCAACACTCATATTTGAGCACACACCTTATCCCAACTAATGTGGAGTGCAAGCACCCATTGCTTCCATTGCATGATGCCAGTAAATTGGGTGAGATGGACACTCAATAGTTTTGACTAACATTGAGAGACACACCCTTCCCTTCTGTAGGTCCCTGTGCTGGGGCAAAGGAATGAGCCAGTCATGGAGTAGAGGATGGCTTCACAGGGAGACTCCCAACACACAAGGAGGTGGGTAGTGAGATGTAGGAGAGCCTAACAATTTTCGTGGTTGGTTGTGTCCCGTGAGAGAGTCAGTGTAATTTAAGGGGTGACTGCACCCACTGAGCGAGCATGACAGGTTTACTGTGGGGCTGTACCATGTGAGAGAGTGCCTCCCTCTCTCTGGCTCTCTCTCTCTCTTTCTTTCTCTCTCTCTCTCTCTCTCTCTCTCTCTGTCTCGGAAACCAGCAGGTAGTCAACTTTACCTTTAAATCAAAATAGCTGTGGATCACCACACGTTGGAAATCAAGTCCCTCACAGTTGTGCCACGTCAGCATAATCAGCCATAGCATGAGACCTTGCCAAGTTGGTGAGGTTTGGTTAAGCAGGTATTCCAGACAGAGCCCTTCACTGAGGGATGCATTGTGAAGACATCCCTTTCAATTACCTTCTCACAAATGTTGCAGCCCAGAGCAGACATTAGAGAGCAGCTGCCAGCGACACATTGCCCAATCTAGAGCTTTGCTGTGAGAGTTGAAGTAATCTCTGGTGGCATAGAACTGAGCGTGTGGCCTGTACAGCAAGTGCAAATTAGAATTTCAATGTTTGGCCACTGTGATCTACAGGTAATAAATACAGTGGTATTTTGTGTCACACCATCTGACAAAAGAATTTCTGCTCTGCAGGAGTACAAGAGTGAAATCACCTACTTAGCCCTCACACGTCTCACTCAACAGTAATCCCAAGCATAAAGGTAAAACAGACACAGTTAAGAGATATAATTATGTTACCTTTTTTGGTAATGTGGGCCAATGGAAGGCTATACTTTAATTATTTTAATCAAACACACCAGCTGCAATAACAACTACATAGAAAAACACCATACAAAACCCTCCCCTGTGTAAAAAACAGAATATGCAAAGAAAAGAGAGATGACGCACTCCGGGTAAAAATGCAGGGTTGAAAAGCAATTCAAAAACCAAAATGTTCTTTAAAAAGGATATATTTTTCTGTGAGAAAAGTACTCAAGTGACCTAACCATTCTCTAGGGCCCATACTGTAGCAAAGGGGCAGTTAGGGGTCAATAGTACGTTCTTTGGCACTTCAACAGCACTGGACCCAGCTTCGAGCCACTGTCCAATTGTATCAACTCCAGCTCGATTGAGACAAGGCGTATTGGCTCAAGCCTTGAGCTGACATGGACTTGGTTTAAATGCTGTGGCTCAGAGTGGTTCAAAGCTGTGTTTGAATGATACAGGTCAGAACATTCACCTTGAATGGCTGGGAATTAAACCGGTTCATGACATGTAGTAATCGCTGGGTGGGGTCATCAAATGACCCTCCAGGGGTTTGAGATGAGGTTTGCCGATTGTTTGGAGTGGTGATCCTGATGTTCTGGTGTGTGGTTTGACAAAGTGCCAGTTCGAGGTCGAGCTGGGTTGACTCTTTCGGTAACTGCTGGTTAGAGTCAATGAGTGACATTTCTGCTACTTCTCAAAGGACGCTACTGACTTCATTAAACTACTGTTGGGCTTTCAATTCTGGAACTACTGCCGCGCTTTGGTGCTGTTTTTGGAGTGGACTGACCTTGTTTTACCTTCTGCTCCTGCCGTGCTTTGGCGCTGTTTTTGTGTGAATTGACCCTGCTTTTCCTGCTGAGAATTGTTGCCCACTGACACGCAGAAGACCTACCTCACTTCTTATAACTACCACAAACACACGCATTGCGCGCCCGCATTCTTGAAGTCGTGAGGAAGTCTTGAGGTAGACTGCTTTGCTGCTTCGCCGCGGCACGAGCATCGAGTTGCGCACTTATTCTTAATTGGTATTCTAGAGTGTGTCTAGTGTAAAATTCACAGTGAAGGGTGTACTCGATGCATACATTATTACTATTCATAAATTGTACTGATCATGTCAGCAAGAACTATTGTCACGAGAGCCTCCTATTTAACGAAGGGATCTCGCTAAAAGTCACGGCGACAAAAGTGTCAGCAAAAAAGAATAAGCAAGTATTTGACATGCTAAAATCAAAACCATCTAATGTAGATATCCGTGAGTTTTCCACTGTACGGAATGCTATCAATTCTACTCTGTCTGAATCTGATTGTTTCAGCACACTGACTGCTATAGAATCTCCTGAGTTTTGTTCTACAGAAACAAATGATAACACTCCAACACCAATAATACTAGATACTATTACTGATTCGGTACTTATAACAGCAATTGATTGTCTGAATACACTGGCTGGAAATGAAACCACAATAGTGCAGATTGTAAATAAATCTAACACTAATTCAGCTATTGAAACCGTTATGCAAGATGTATTCCTGTCAAATGAGCCTCCAATTATAGATGTGCCTGATCACTCTGTGATACATGTGAGAACACAAGATGAAGCTCTGATACTAGAGCATAACAAAACATTGGGCCTTACTAGGACCGTCGCGGTAGCCGTGGCCTTATTAAGGGCACGGCTGCCGCCGGTAATTATTTTTTTGCGGGCCCAGAAAAGGGCAATAATTGGGTCATGCTGACCTTTGCGGACCCAGTTATTTCCCTTTTCTGGGCTCTGGAAAAAAACATTCCCCATTCCCATTCAAGCCCTATAGGGCTCAATGGGAATGGGGAGGATGCTAACAATGGGGGCGTTAATGACGGGCCCGTTGTTAGCATCCTGGACTGCTAGCGGGACCCGCTAAGGATGCCTGGTCTGACCAGGCATTCCTTAGCGGGTCCGACCGCAGTCCTCGTAATAGGGCAGCCCCTAATGAACGGTGGCGGTCTCGTACAGGCACCGTTCATTACGTGGCCGCCTGCCTCCTAATGAGGCCCATTGACTATTAACAAGTCCATAATTGTGACACGGTTGTCTAATAGCTGTCATGGCAACCGTGAAGTGAATTTTCTTTCACAAAGGCCAGATATGTATGAAACAACTGAATGTATTTTACTGACGCCTCGTGGGAATAAAGAATGTAACAAAGTAGCAGAAGTGGCAGACCATACGAGTAAAGAGTAACACAGCCTTCCTTGGTTGAGATTACAGTAATGTCTATGCACTCTACAATCCAATCATTGATTAAATTATTTGAAGTAATGGATGATAAAATCAACAAACAAGCAATTCAAATTGAACAACTTGTGAGTTGGATGAGGAAGATGCAAAAAAGTGAGATAGATAAAAAGATAAAAGAGAACTAGTCCTCTAGAGTCATTGCTGAGACTGAGCTTAAGTTGAAGCCTGAGGTATTCCCAGTAAGGTTGCATCAGAATATGCCAGTTGTTCCCATTCCCTCGATTCCCTACATTATATCAGAAGAGCTGGAATCTGGTGATGCTCAAGTGAATCTTCCCGAAGAAGTATGCCAACCGAGCATCGTGCAGATTACTGGAACGGAACAGTTGAGTGCTCCTAAAACATCTTTTACCCCTCATTCAATCTTCACTAAACAGATTAAAGACAATTAAATGGAAGGACAGCAAGATCAGATAAAGACAACACAAAAGGTTACAAAAAACTAAAAATGAAAAAACTTCAAAAGTAATGACCACTTCAAAAGGAAAACAATTTGTTCAGAAGATACAGATCACAAAAACACAGAGTAAAACAGCTAGCATGGAGATAGTGGCAAAATAAATATCTAGGATGAGTTTCAATAAGGAAAGACCAGATGACTCTGCTAGTATGCTAATCTCTCATCCTACGTTACATGAACTAGTCACCTTTATTGAAGATGAACACTCTAAAAAAAAAAAAAAATCAATGATGACTGTTCAGACTGCTCCTATAAAACTACTAATGCCCAATTTAGAGAACTTGGGTAATGAAAAGCTGACTTCAACATTAAAAGACAGCTGGCTCCGGCAATTGAAAGTCGAAATTTGCAAATCAATTGAAGAGTATTTACAAGCTAAAACCCAACATTTTGCTTCAGTGAATGCCCCAAATATGATGAAAAAAGACTGCGCCTGTAGATGACCGTCAACAAACCAATATTCAGATTGTTGACGTCCATGACTGAATGGGGCCTAATAGTCAAGTATTGCTTCCTAGAATCACACCTGATAAAGAGCTAAATATGGATAATTGTGGCAATATAAATCACCTTAATCAATGTCATTGTTTGATCATGAAGTGCTGCCCTGCCCCTTTTGTCACCTATGATTTATGTCGTGCTAGCATAATAAACATATTCTTCGACATACAAAAGTTGGAAGATATTTCATTATTCGATATTGAACAGGTGGAATTTTTAGAAGATCAAGATTTATCTATAGTGCGGCTTTGGATACCCTCAGGAGTGGTAAGGAACACCATTTGGTTAGCAAAAATTGATCTTTTAGCAATGGAATTTCTCATTGCACTAGACCAAACAACATTTAATCCCTCAAGGGATAATAAAAATGTACCCAATATAAAGAACGGGATACAAAACCATAGATAGAGCTAACAATGTCTTTCGATCAGATAATTATACCCAACTGACTGACCCTAGATGCAAAGTCAATCGATGGAGTAAATATCCAAAGTGAGAGTTACTTTCAAGTGATGCAAGTAGAGAGATACGTTTTGCTTGTTGGAATACCCTGGGACATACTCAAGTGATCAGTGAAAGCACAGAATTAATAGACTTCTTTAATGTAGTGATGTTTCAGGAAACTTGGTTGGTAGATCTCCCTCTCTGGAACAATCATGAAATTGACTTTATACTGGCCCTCAGAAAACAGAAAGGCTGACCAACGCCAGGCCTCATGATAGCCATAAAGAATGGGAGAGGTTTGAAATTGCAATCCTGGGCCTCCCCCAACAATCACATACAATTAGCTAAGATTGTGCGATATGGCACAGCCTGGGCAATAATAAATATTTACAGAAATCACATAGCTATATCTGACAACAAATTCTTTGGTGATTTGGATGAGATATTGACGACTGTGCAAACATCTCCAGGTATTACGCATATCATCATAGCTAGCGATATTAATTTGCAATGCTTAAATGACAGCAGATGAGCAGAACCAGCAGCACTGATCAGGTGGGCATCGCTCATGGAAGCGCAACAGATGTATATGTTGAATGGGTCAATTGAAGGAGATGTGCCAGCTGCCCACACTTGGGCTCGCAGGGATAGTAAATCCACGATAGATTATTTATATGTTGATTCAAGAACATTTGATCAGATTGAAGTATTCAAGGTTCGTGAACAGCATAGTAGTGATCGTAATCTACTTTCATTTCGATGGTTGCTACAGGGTGAAAATGATCTGAGAGAGTGCAAACAATATCAGGGTGCTCTGCAAGTCAATAATTCTAAAACTCAGTTTAAATGGAATATACAGACACTACACCAGTTGAATGAGAACTTAACAGAATCAGAATTTGCATAACAAGCAACCATTAATAGTGAATAACAACTATGTAAATGCACTTCAAATGTTTAAGATCCAGATTAAACCACAAACAGGTACTCACTACAAGAAAACACATGCCTTTGATGTGGTTACCCGAGATCATAAAAGAGATTTGAGATGGCAGACACTGTTGGTATTACAGCAGCGTAGACAATTAAGAGCCGGTCTGTTAAAATCATTAAAATGCCAATATAATAACTGGCGACAGGCAAGAAAAACACATTTGTATAAACAAGATGGTGAGTCTATGTTGAGAGCAAGGGGCGGTAAAAATTCAGCACAAACTTGGGGACTCCTCAACTTGGCGACCTCTAATATCCAGTTACCAGTTCAAATAAATGGAGTAACCAATGACAGGTGAGTTCAACAGTATACTGAATTATATGCAAGACTCAAAGACAACACCACCTCTAATTGCTTATGCCATGGTCAGTGCTTTCGGCTGAAACTTTACGAAAATGACATCTTAAATTTCATTAACAAATCAAGCAATACTTGAGCGCCCGGCCCGGACGGGCTCAATAATCGAATGCTTAAAGACAATCCAGAGTCATGAGCAATATTGTTATAGTACTTAAGTCTGGAACCATCCCCCAGTCATGGCGACATTCAATTATAGTACCTATATTCAAGAAGGGCGATCGGTCAAGTCCCAAAAATTATAGACTGATCACCCTTCTTGATGCTCCAGGCAAGATTTTTTCAAGAATCATTTTATTTTGAATGAATTTAATGAATGGACAACACACTATCAGCAATGGAATCGGTTCCAAACAGGATTTGTTCAAGGGTTGGGAACTTCGATCAATCTGTTTACTATTACTGCAATACAACAAGCCCATTTCTCCTCTGGTCTACCGCTGTACATGGTCTTTGTCAACTTTCAGTCGGCATTCGACTCTGTATCGTGACAGATACAATTTGGTAAGTTAAGAAAAGCAGAGTGCCCTGCACATTTATGTGAACTGATTGAGGCATTGCATACTGATACTCAGATCAGAATCTGCATATCCTTGCAGGGTGAGCTAACAGAGCAGATACCTACATTTAGTGGGTTAAGGTAGGGATGCATTCTCGCCTCAGCCCTTTTTAGTTTTTTCATTTTTGATATGTCTGATGACTTTGAGAACAATATTAGTGATGCACCCAAAATGAATAGTCAGATCCCTGCCCATTTTTATGCAGGCAATCTGATCCTTATGTCTAAAACCTCTCAGGGGCTTCAGCGGTTATTAAATGCACTGTCGACTTATGTCAAACGAAATGTATTGACAATCAATTTGGCTAAGACAAAGGCAATGAAATGCAATGAGAATGCTAGGAATAAATGTACACAAATATGGACATTCAACAATGTTATGCTAGAGAAAGTATATCAATATACATACTTAGGAGTGGTGATTGGCAGTAATGAACACAGCAAAGAGTATGAGATAAACCTTGATAGAAAATTGCAGACAGCAATATCCCAATCAACCATTATCATGAAAAAATATGGGAAATTCACCCTAGATTCAATTGTTACTTTCTACCTTCAAAAAGTTACTCCCATATTATTGTATGGTGCAGAAACTAAGCCACTTTTCAGCAAACTTAAACTGCTGAAATTTGAAGGACGATACTGGCGATATATTCTGAAGTTACCAAAATGTGTGCCGGTGATGTGGGTTCGGCACACATGTGGCCTCATATGCTAGATATAGATGGAAACCTATTTCACTATTCAGAAAATGCTTGATAGCCACAGAATCAGAAATGTTACTGAGTATCATAGCCAAATACATGTTCAGTTCTCGACATCACTTTGTCTGCAGATGGAGGGATTTGGTCATTCAGTCCTTCTGTGAAATAGAAGTCACTATACAATTCCTGATAGAGAACCCATGTCGGGTAAAGAACAAATTGTTTGAAAGAGACTGGATCTCTACTAGAGTGAAATGCCTGAACTATAAAAACTACAACTGCAATCCATTTGCATAGAAAATATGGTATAGTCGAAAATTAGTCGAAAAATATTTGCAAAAGTCGCCTTCAATTAACATGTAAATGATTTTATGAGATTTAGGTTTAATCTTTGGCTTACCAAAGATATCCAAACTCAACGTGAGGTCATTCAGGACTGTGAGAATATCTGTCGCTTCTGTAAGCTTGCACAAACTAAGGAAATGTTGAAGCATCTGTTTATTGATTGTGAAATGCTCATAAAACTTCTTACTTACATTTTAAGAAACTATTTGAGAACAGATGTACAGTGACGAAAGAAGAGTTATGGGACAATCCGTTTTCAGGTCAGAAATTATCAATACAAATCGCTGTTTTAAACTATTTGTATGCATTGAATGTGATATAAATATAATAATTCCAGGTCTAGTTTTAACAAACTGATAATTTATTAAGGGACAGAAGAATTTGCTGTTTTATAATCATATGACATATTTTTAGATGTAATAATGTGAATAAAGATATAAAGAAAGGCTATCTGCGCAGGGAGTATTAATTCTATTAAATACTAGGAGGCGAGCATTATGCTTCAACTTCTTTATTACCACTCTTCAGCAGTTTCAACAACCTTATAACAAACCAACAACTTTTGAAATGTCCAAAGTGACTTTTCTCTCTTCAAACTACAATACCATAGTCTCTGTAGTCCTTAACTCCCCAGCTCAGCTATGACCACATCCTGTCCCTGAGCTCCTCCTCTCTTTTACTTGCTCTGATTGTCACTTATTCACTAAACTTTGTCCTGCCAACAGTGCAAAGACTTTATCCACTCCAACTGGCTGCCGAAATCTTTCCGGCTGATCGCTCACATCTTCATACCTAGCCATCTCACTCAACTATTTTTCTGTTCTTCTCCTAGGAAAGATACAAAACAGAACATAAGGGTGGTGTCTAGCTTTGGAATCATATTATTATACGTATACTCAACAATACATATGATTAACAAATATATCTGCGGGTGGGAAATTAATGCTCACCTCCTAGTCTTTAATAGAATTAATACTGCCTGCGCAGATAGCAGGGGTCATCTTTATTCTATGGCAAGACTGGAGGCAAGCATTATGCTTGTTCAAAGCTTCCCCAACACTGTAACTGCAATATTCTGAGATGGCTTAAATTAAAACTCTCTAAAGGTACAATCATTCACCCAGTCTGCTGCTAGCATAATCTCTTGTAAAGGTGCTCCTGCTGTATATGCTTTGGATGCCATAGCCACTCTTTCAGAGTGTGCTCCATACTTTCTTAAATCAATGCCTGCCGCCTGCATCACCTCTCTGACCCATCTCGCAATGGCGGCTGTCTTTACTGTGTGAAAAGGCTTCCTACACGCTATTAGCAATTGCGTGATGCTCGCTGCTCTGTTCTCTGCTGTCCTAGCATCATACTCTTTGATAGAGCTTGCTACACATCATTTAATATTGTTCGGGAAATACGGGTACTGAATTGTCATAGTGCCAGTCTTAGTTCTTCACACTATCGCGAAGGTCACTCCGTCTGGCCCAAATGTCCTCCTGTTAACCTCTAGAGCTCTGATATCTGACACTCGCTTACAGGATATGAGGCAAAGCAGCATTGCCAGTTTCCCTGCCAGCTGCTTGAGAGATAGATACTTGTCTGCTGGCCAGCTCTCTATCAGCTGTAGAACCACTGACACATCCCGCAGCACCTTGTATTTGGGTTCCGGCGGCACTTTGAACTTAGCTCCTCTGATGAGTCTAGCTACTGCTTGATGTTCTCCTGCCAGAGCTCCCTCGATCTTTAAGTGCCACGCTGAGATCTCTGATCTATACACTCCTATAGTGCGGAATGCCTTCCCATCTTGTAGGAGCTGAGCTAGAAAATTAAGTAAAGCCACTAGAGGAGCTCAAATGGGATGAAGATTTCTCCCTCTACACCAGCCAGTCCACTTGGCCCAAGCCGCGTCATAGCTCCTCCTAGTGGATGGAGCCTAGGATTCCATTGTTTCCTGATATCCTGCACACAATGATCAGGAGTGTCCCTCTCACTCTCAGAGGATGACACTGTCCAACTGGGTCCGTGAGTAGTCGTTCTCCTTCGGGGAGGACTCTCGGCAGGTCTATCGAGAGCTTCATCAGTGTCGGGAACCACACTTGAGACTTCCACAATGGTGCTACTACCACCAGCTCTGCCTTATCCTTCTGACATTTCACTAGAACTGTGCTCAACATCATGAAGGGAGGGAATGCGTAATGGAGGTCACCCGCCCAGTCTTGCAGGAATGCGTCCGTCCCCTGGGCGTCCGGGTCTAATCTCCAGCTGAAATAATTGGCTGTCTGAGTGTTGAGGTGAGACACAAAGAGATTCCTGTGCACTGGACCCCACCTCCAATCCAGTATTTGAAACACTGTGTGATCCAGCTTCCAATCGCTGGAGTCTGTGAGGTAACGGGAGTTCCAGTCTGCTACTACATTCACTGCTCCGGGCAGGTATTCTGCTGTCACTGAAGTCCCTGTCTGCAGGCAAAAATGGCAAAAGTCCTTTGATAGCTAAGCCAGCATCCTGGATCTTGTTCCGCCTAAGTGATTTATGTAACAAACTGCTGAGATGTTGTCCATCTTCAAAAGTACGCAAGACTTCACCTTGTCTCTCGCAAATGTTGTGATTGTGAAGGAGCCCGCTAGGAGCTCGAGGCAGTTTATGTGCAGGTGCAGTTCTTCTTCGCTCCAATTGCCTCCTGTCTGCAACTCTCCGCATCTCGCTCCCCAGCCTAAGCGGCTGGCGTCTGACTCTATGATCAGGTCTGGTTGGTCTTCGAAAATGGCACGCCCATTCCAGGCGTCCATATTTTGCAACCACCATTCCAGTTCCGTGATGGATTTCTGGTCTAAAGGTATCAATTGGTGATACTTCAATCGCTGTTGAAGGTGTCTTATTCTCAATCTCTGTAATGCTCGATAATGTAAGGGAGCTGAAAATATGGCTTGAATGGAGGCTGCTAACAAGACCACAATTCTTGTGAGGACTCTCAGGGAGATCAATCGCTTCTTCAGACATGCTTTGATCTCTCTCTTGATATCTCAAATTGTCCTTGCTGGAAGCCCCAGCAGAGTTTTTCTCGTGTCTAATAAGAACCCCAGAAAATCCAGCCTCCTGGCTGGCTTGGTATCTGACTTCTCTGTGTTCACTAGGAATCTTAAAGACTGGAGTAGATCCAAAACCTAATGCATCTGGTATCCTAGCGCTTCTCGCTCCTCTGCGAGGCGAAGAAGGTCATCTAGATATACTATTAACCTTATACTCTTCTCCCGAATTGCCGTTCCACTGGTTTCATCAGCTTGGTGAAAGCCCAGTGCGCTGACACAAGCCCGAAGGGCATCATCTTTAATTGCCAGAGCTGCTTCTTCGAGCAGAAAGACAGGAATGTCCTGAATCATTTCTTTACTGGAATCGTCAGATAAGCATCTTTCAAATCTAACCTTGTCAACTAGTCTCCTTCTCTCAGGCAATCTCTGAGCTGGTGGACCCCTTCCATCTTGAAATGGTGGTACACAATCCATCCATTCAGCTCTTTCAGATTCATTACTGGTCGCACTTTCTCCTTCCTGTGGACGAGAAACATGTTGCTTATGAAACTGGGGGGTCTCCAAGCACCTCTCTATGGCCTCCTTCTGCGCTAGTAGAGATAGCTCATGGTCTAGAGATTCCTGTTCTGCTACTGCTAGACGCTGCTGATGGGGGGCACAAGCCTGTACTGGTGGCTGTATAAATTCTATCTGCAGACCTCTGACGGTTTGCAAAATCCAGACATCGCTAGAAAGCCTGCACCAGTTTTCCCAGAATATACTGGTTCTCCCTCCCACTGGGGGATAGGTAATTTTTCTTAACTGGTGTAAATCCTTGCCCTCGGCTGAAGCCTCTGCCTCTGCATCCCCCGGGGGTTTGGCTTCTGGCTGGGAAGAACGCATCCTGCTGTCTGTTCTCAAAGTATTGTGCCCTATGGTTGGGGGGTCTTCTCCCTCCTTGATGGCGACCAGTCGTACGGCCCCTGAAACGACCAGTCCCAGAAAAAACTCTATGCAGGAATATTTTCTGGATGGAGGCCTGAGCTTTCTCCAACCAAGTGTAAGTGCCCACAAAACGGCCCATCTCCTTTCCAAATGTTTCTCCGAAGAGGAGCCCCTGTGCTGCTTCTCCTGCTTCATAGGACATTAGGTCGCTGAGCTTCGAGTCGATCTTAAGCAATAGACCTCTCCTTCTCTCCGATGCGATGGCGCAGTTAGCGTTCCCCAGAAGGCAAACGGCTCTTTGCGCCCAACCTGCTAAGGCCTCCAGGGCTACTTCTTCTCCTGTGTCTCTTGCTCTTTCTGCTAGATCCATGATCTTAGCGAGAGGGCCTGCCAGGTCTAGCACTTTCTCCTGGCAACTCTTCCATGATCTGTCTATACCCTTACGAGAATCCTTGCTGGACTTGGATACAAAGGTAAGCATTTTAGGGTCCAGCTCTGGGGTCTCTGTCACCTTTCCGGGGAGGTCCAGAAGTGGGAATTCTGCTTGGAGGCGTTGTCTAGCCTCCTTGTCCAAGGCTTTCCTCAGCCTCACCGTCATTTATTGTGCTACCCTTGGTGACGGCTGCCAGTCAGATGACCTCGGGTTATGGATGCTTTCTGAATCAAACATATCATCCTGTTCCTCCTTAAGGTGTTTCTCTTTGCGGGCTCTCTTACACCGCTAGGCGGAACCCATTCTTCCTCCACTGGCTCCTCTGTCTCCTGTGGGGAGATGTCCTCCTCTGCTGGCTCCTTTTCCGAACCTGGGTCTGAATCTCCTTGATTGTCTTCCCCAGGAGTGGGGTCGTGAGGTCTGGCACTGCCTGACGCCGTAGGTAGGCTTCTTTGAGCTTTGCGAAGGCTTCTGCAACCTCCAGGGCCTTATTTTCCACCCCATCCGAAGGGCCCTGGGGGTCATCAGAGGCTTTCCTCTTCTGGGCCTTAGTACTCCCCTTTGACCCTGCTCCGGTGGGTCCGGTGGGCATGTGGTCTAGCCTTGTGGTGCTATCTTTAGGCTGATGCAGCATTCCTTCCAAGGTCTCCAGCCTTTCTTGTATGGGCCTCACACCTAGAGCCACAACATCTGCTAGCGAATTCTCCAGCACCTCTTTGAAGCTTGCAGCTAGTTCTAAAGACTGCTACTCTTCGCTCCATTTGAACTCCGACATCCTTAAGAGAGTGCTGTGTGCCTGAAGTACCTGAAACAGATGTCTTTGCACACCCACCTGCTAGTAGATGACCTTACTTGAGATAATCCGCAAATGTCTTAATTATATTGTTTATAATTCCTTTTTATTTTTTCTCTGTGGCTGCACCAGACTTATTTAATATCTTTATGCCTGTGTTCGCTTGAGGTTAATTTTTTCTTTTGCCTTCTGAGCCTTATGGTCTGATGGAAGCCTTCTGCTTGCTTCCCGTGCAATAAATCTGTGTCCTTCCTCACACGTTTGTCAAGGTGGTGAGCAGAAGGGTTGTGAGAGTGTTCCCACACTCGCTCTGCTACTATTCTTAGCATCTGAGCGTTCGATGTTCAGTTCACTCTCAATCCGCATTGCATTCTAATGCTCTGGCCATTTTACCCTCGCTGAGGTCTCTGCTGCTTTGCGGCAAACACCCACAGGCCTCTGGCCATGCCTCCACAAGGGAGGGGGCCGGAGTGCTCCGTCGACCACTTGTCCTCCTCTGAGGACCCTGACAGATCTGCGGTCGCCCTGAAAACCCCCGCAGTGCCGGTAATACAGCACAGGGTTGTAGCGCCGCAGGAGTTCTGAGAGGGACAGTAATTCCTATATATATGCACAATGCTAATCTTTAACTCCAAACCTCAGGTACTCTTATACATCCAATTATTGCTATGCCTATTGCAGTAATTTATATCTGCGCTCCCTCCTTTAAAGCGCTGTGTAATGTCATGCTCTACCACATTCTACTCAAACAGATCCTAATATAGTAAAATTCCTGCCCTCATAACAATATTTTAAGGAGGTAAAGAAAATGTTACCTATCTGCTTCTAGTGCAGTAAAAGAAGAGGATGAGCTCAGGGAACAGCGGCCAACTCTGGGACAGCAAGGGTGTCAATCAAAGATTGCCTCCTTTCAATCCTTCAAGGGGACCCAGTCAGCTTCTATGTCACCTGGTTCCTGCCTCCAATGCAAGATTTGGGGCATCTCTGATAGGATTTTTCATGCAAGAGTTCAGCAGCGTTTCCTCCCAGAATAAGTGAAAAAAAAACAGTTCTAATGCAAAATGATTTACTTATAGGGCAAAGGACATCGGAAACTTGTCATGATTCCCGCGAAAGGGATTGGTTAGTTTTCTTTACCTAGCTCCCACTTGTGTGCTTATAGGACATAGCTGAGCTGGAGAGTTAAGGACTACAGAGACTATGAGACTTGTAGTTCGAAGAGAGAAAAGTCACTTTCGACATTTCAAAAGTTGTTGGTTTGTTATAAGTTTGTTGAAACTGCTGAAGAATGGTAATAAAGAAGTTGAAGCCTAATGCTCGCCTCCAGTCTTGCCATAGAATCGCAATTGTCATAGGATAAGTGAATTTATGTTTTTTTTAAATCTTTAAGTGTGATAAAAAAGAACATTTGTTAAGTTGATTTATCCGCTGAATCAAATTAATAAAGAAAATATGAGGGAAAGAAAAGCAATGGGATTTTCATTTTGCCACACCTAAAAAGAACAGGCAGGGCTTTTTGGTTTTGGCCAGAGCACAATGGGACAAAGAGGCAATTGTGTTTTTTATTTTTTATCACATATGCAAAGGAAATACCAGGCTTCACACTTCTGATTTAAAATGAAGGGGATCAATGGGGAATTTCGTTTTGCACCATGCATAGCCATGCGAAAACAGGGTTTTGGGATTAATTCTTTTGGCAAATCTTTATGTCTGTACTGGCTCAAAACACACTGGGAAGAGCTTGTTGGTTGTGAATGCCAACAAAACACATCCCGTGATTTCTATAAGGGAATTCATTGATTTAATTTAATTTACTATGCTAAGGATCTGCACAGACAAACACAGTATTTTGCTACGGTGAAATGATTTAAACAACCCTTGAAAATGCAGGACCTACACAATCTATGGCTTCTTGGATAGTTTTACTTACAGGAGAGGCCTTGCAATGGACATCAGGGAACAGCGGCCAACTCTGGGACAGCAAGGGTGTCAATCAAAGATTGCCTCCTTTCAATCCTTCAAGGGGACCCAGTCAGCTTCTATGTCACCTGGTTCCTGCCTCCAATGCAAGATTTGGGGCATCTCTGATAGGATTTTTCATGCAAGAGTTCAGCAGCGTTTCCTCCCAGAATAAGTGAAAAAAAAAACAGTTCTAATGCAAAATGATTTACTTATAGGGCAAAGGACATCGGAAACTTGTCATGATTCCCGCGAAAGGGATTGGTTAGTTTTCTTTACCTAGCTCCCACTTGTGTGCTTATAGGACAAGCAACTGAGGGGTGTGAGTTAGGACAGCTGTGGTAGGAGAAAGCTTTGCCATCCCAAACTGATTTGTGGGCTCAGCATACTGCAAAGGAGACTCTGTCCCAGCTAAAGTAGTCAAATCATGTGCCCATACACTGACACCCATCATGACTAAATTAATAAATGCATCCTTCAATAACAATTGGGTTCCCGCCAGCATCAAGCAAGCTTGGGTCACACCTCTCCTAAAATAAAAATACCCTCGACCTCACTGTACACAACAACTACAGGCCAATAACAACAGTTTGATTCCTACTCAAAATCCTCAATAAAATAGCATACAACCAAGTCCAAGCACATCTGGAACAGAACCAACTCCTGGGCACGAGACAATCTGGTTTCCTTCCTAACCACAGTACAGAAACAGCCCTCCTAGATATCAAAATCCAGATGGATTCCATTACAGACTCAGGAAAATTCTGCATCCTCCTCCTCCTCGACCTATCCGCAGAGTTCGATCTTGTTGGATCATATTTTTTTTATTTTTTTTTTAGAACTATTTTATTAAGAATTCAGGATTTACAAATAGATATCTCAGTAAACATGCATCACACTAAATTACATGAATCGGCAATCGGTAATTTCGGAAAGGAAGGAAGAGAGAAAAAAAAAAAGAAAAAAAAAGGGTACATAATGTCATTTCAAATACACAAGAAGGAACACATGTCATCAACAAATCATCGAGTGCACAAAATTACAAAACAGTTGAAGCACAATGCAATACATTATAAATCAAATAAGTAATGAAAAAAAAGAATACCTACCTACATGTAACAGTACGGGCCAGATTATCACTTAGACTAAATCTGCATCCAAGAAGGCCCCCCAGATCTTCTCAAAAGTGGACCTCTTCTTATGCACAGAGTAGATGACATTTTCAATTTTACAAATATGAAACATCTCCTCCAGCCAACTGTTGACGGACAGATAATCAACAGATTTACAGTTTCGCAGAATTAACTTCTTTGCGACCATTGCCCCTCTCAGAAACCATGTGATCTGTTGATTATTCAAAGAGTCCAAACAAGAGGTTTCTCCCAATATCACAGTCTCAAAATCATAGTCCAGATTCTCATCCAGCACTTTGTTCATTGTAGATGTGATCCCACTCCAGAAGTGTCTCACTTTCTGACACTCCCATAACATATGTTCCATTGTGCCTTGAACGTGTCCACAACCCCAACAGCAGTCCGATATTGCCAAATTCTGTTCCTTCATCCTCACTGGTGTCCAAAACACTCTATTCAAGATCATAACTTGACGAGTTCTTTCACCCACATTCAAGGACATCTTTTGGATATTTCCACATATAACACTCCATCTATCCGGTGTCATCTCTTCCCCCAGACACCTAGACCAGACACACCGGATTCGTTCATTTCCACTCAAAAAGTCTTTCTGAAAATTATACATTCTAGACGCTGAGTGCTCACCTTCGCCAATCTTCTTAATCATGGACAATACTTCAGGTTTGACCATGGATGGAATGTTCATAGCTCTTTTCAACTTTCTGTATTCTCCATATGTGCATCCAGACAGATCATATTCAAGTTTCAATTCACGAAACGACTTCCATCTTCACCTTCACCTTGGATGCAACCACATGGATCAAATCCTTTCTTGCGGATCAGACTTCCAGAGTTTCCATAGGCAAAGAAGCCACAGACCCCATACAAGACCCTATCAGCGTTCCTCAAAGGTCCTGTCTTTCACCGACACTCTACAACGCATATACGAAACTGCTCTTCTCAGCACTGGATGACATGGGTGTCATCTACACCAACTTCGCTGATGACACCCAGATCCTTATCCCATTCTCAGGGAAGTACACCCAAGAAACCTGACTATCAATAAAATCTACGCCATTATCCAAAACTGGATGACATTAAATAGCCTTTGCCTCAACAATGAGAAGACAGAGATTCTCATTGTGGGCCCCCAATCTAAAAGAAGTGCTCTTCATCCGGACTATTCTGCCATCAACATAGGTAGCAAGACAATACCAGTACTGAAACATGTTAAAACGCTAGGAGTTTACTTGGACACAAACCTCTCCATGACTAAACACATCAAGGCCCTCTCATCCTCCACCTCCTACACCTCTAAACTTATCTCTCTCAGTCGTCAATTCCTGACCCCTACCAACTGCATCACACTAGCCATGGCTTTGATCTTATCAAGGCTTGACTATTGTAACATTTTATTACTAGGCACCTCCACTTAAAACGTCAACAAATCACAACTCATACAAAACAAAGCCCTTCGAGCCACACTTGGGATAGGAAAAACAGACCACATATCCAAAATAAGAAGAGAGTATCACTGGCTTCCTATCAGAGCTACAGGGATCTTCAAAACTGTGAGTATCACTTTCAAATGTCTCCACAAAAAAGCACCCACCTACTTAAACCATGCTATTGTCAAAAAATAAATCACCAGATTCCTTAGATCTAACAACCAGTTGCTATTAGCTATTCCCTGGTACAAAAACTCCAGAGCAGGGGGCAGCAGCTTCCAATACCTAGCCCCCAAACACTCCAATACTCTTCTGCTCAACATCAAAAATGAGGAAACATTCACAGGCTTCAAAATACTGCTAAAAACCTGGATATTCAATCTGTATTAACAATAACAGCCAGCATAACATCTGTAAATACTTCTGTAATTGTATATACCTATTTGTATTGTAAACAACTTTGCCTCTTCTCTCTTATACACTGTTTTCCTCTAATATCTATTAATGTAACTGTTGAATGTATGCCTTATTAAGCAGTCTGTAACCTCACCGTGATACCGAAGGGTCTGGGCGTGTAACAAACACAATAAATAAAATAAAATAAATAAATAGAACTCTAAAAATCTATCAACATGGCAAGTACCCTAATTTTTCAAATCTTTACATGCATGAATATATTTTTAAGAACTACATTTTAAGGCAAATCAAATTGTCGGGGGGAAATTCTGCCGGGGTCGGCCGGGCCGCCGCAGACCTCCGGGCAGGGAGGCCCCAACTCCTCCCGTATATCCCAAAAGAGATAGAGTATGAGACACACGCAAGAAGCAAGGTGACTCTGCTGTTTATTAGACAAAACGGCAGGGATGGGTCAAGGAGCTTACGCGTCCGTCCTGACACACACACAATCGTGGGGCTCGCAGGCCCTTTTTACCTTAGTATGACGCGCTACTTGCGTCACTTTAGAAAGTTTAGCAAAAAACCTATCTCCACTCTGGATTGGTTACTCGAGTGGTAGGGTTAGTGTAGCATACCTATAGAGAACGGTATTAGTGGTTGAGGGTTAGTCAGGTGGTATACCTGGGCTGTCCCTTCAATTTGATACATGAAAATTGTTACATGAAGACCTCTGAGGATTGGTCAATGTTAATGGCGTCAGTGATAGGAGCCCCATGTTCTGATTGGTCCGCTCGCGAGCCTCCCAGTCTGGGACTATCGCTGTTCCCAGCTCGCGGTGCACCTGTCATTTGCAACAATGTTTTTACTATGGGTAGGTGTAAACAATGTGAGGATTTATTCATATGTTGGGAGGTCGACTACTCCCACTGCTGCAGATGTCCAATGAGTCTTTTAATTGTATCTGCCTGTGTCTTGAAACGTGGGATTCAGGCGTCTCCTTCCTCCTGGGCTTGGCATCTTGTCAGGTTTGGCTTTGTCACGTGAGGTGGGACCGTGTTTGAGGCAAAATTCAACACAATTAATATTTTTTTTCCTACTGTGTGCCTGGTTTATCTTGCAGGTGCGACCTTGGCGTTGGCTTGCAGCGTGCGAGATTGCAACATTGTGCCCTTGGCGGTGTGCTCTCGCCGGGCTCATTCTGCAGGGTCAGCAACCCAGTTCTTGCTCATTCAATGTTCATGGAAGCTTTTGCTTGCGGCCTACTTGGGCCTGGTGCATAGGTGGAACCGCTTGATGCAGAGCGCTTTAGGTTACGGTGTCATATTGCTCTATCCTCAGTATCGTGTCTCCGTTATATTCTTCATTATGGTACATGGTTCTTAGAAGAAGCGTGAGCAAGCTTTTTTAGATAAGTTCATGATGCGTCTTGCGTTTCTGCATTTTGAGAGCCTATGTGGAAAATAATAAAGATGCACGTCCGTGAGTATGTCTGTCGCCTACGTCATAGCACTGAGTATATTCTTCGTGTGGATTGGTGTGGGAGTGTCCGGTGTGCATGTTTGCACAGGTGTGCTGACCGTTGGCTAGGTCGTCATGGCATCTCTAACGACGTGTAGGTTTAGTCGAGTTGATCCGTGCCGCAGGTGTCGGCATGGACAGGGCGGGCTGCTGGGCAGGTAGATGGGCACATCCGTATGTTCCTGTACCAGGGTATTTGGTCGTCTGGTAGATAGGCAAACTCCTCTCGTGGCGGGTGTCTAGGCCGTGATCCTCTAGGCCAGGCGCGAGAGGGGAAGGGCGGGAGCCTGTTCTTCCATTCTCCCACTTCAGTCCCCCCTCTGGTCGACTTGTCGACCACAAACATATCCTTTTCTTTATCTCCTCTTACTCTCCATATTTTAGTTATTCCTCCCAAATGTCCATAGTGGTTAACATGGTCTTCAAATGACCAATACATATATTCACAGGTTCCTCCAGGAGTGCAGTATACCCATTTCCCTATGTAGCTCCTTGGGTTTCTTGGGTTTTCGAGCTTCACAGATGGTGGGTCCAGGTGGTTGGTGATGATCTGGTTGCGCAACTTCTCTCTCTCTTTTATGATTGTGCCTGTGTGTTGGCCATCATCTGTTGGCATCAAGAGGTGTATACCAACCATTTCGATCATCTCGTCTGTGGTGCGTGCCTTCCGGGCCTTCCAAAATCTTATTATGATCAGTGCAGCTCCAGCCAAAATAGTACATCCAACTATAATCTTCAGTCCATCTGACAGCCAAGATGGCATCCATGACCATAATATTGAAAACCAGCTCTCATCCTTTTTCACACCTTTACTTTCATCCATCATTTTTGAGTGCATCTGGGCCAATTGTGACACAGCTTCCGTGAGTGTACCATTGTCAGCATCGTTAGCAGGAATGAATGTGCAGCATGATTGTCCTATCTTTGCGCAAACTCCTCCTTCCATTGCTGTGAGGAGGTCCAGTACATATCTGTTCTGTAGTGCAACCATTCTTACTGCTCGCAATTCCTCTTTTATTGCGTTGAATCCATTTACTGTAGAGTTAATTGTCATCATTAGTTCCCACCTAGTTATCTGGAGCCATTTCGCGTTTGCGTAGGCCTGCAGTCCAGGATGTATTATTGAGGAGAAGAACATAGCTGCTCTGCTGAATAGTCTGTGTTCCGGCGGAATTGAGGTGAGTGCTGTTTCTGACCTTCCCCACAGGTAATTTCCTGTCAGAGGTTCTCCTTTTCTTTTCCTTCTGTTGAGGACAGTGTTATTGCCGTTGCGTCGGTTCTCTGGCCCTTTCCGAGGCTGTGCAGATCTCCTCTTCCTTTTGTTCCCTTCATCCATCCTGGGGAAATTCGCCATATTCACATGCTTCTGGGGTACCACTAGTGATGGTACATTAACGTGTACTATAGTGCATACACCATTCTACAAAGGGGGCAGTGTGTGGTACGCCTTGTCTCCACAGGCCCAGTAATGGTCCATTACTACTGCTGTTCCTGCTCCCCCCTCAGGTAACTCCATCACGCTTTCACAGTTGGTGTTGTATCCTACATCCACCTCTCCTTTAGGTTGGTAGCATACCTTAGGCGCAGTGAGCGGCAGTATTGTTATTGGGTCTTCATCCTTCTCCATCCACGTGAGCATGGGTACGTACTTGATCCAAGTCATCCAACATCTATGGTTATGTCCATCAATAGTTGAAATATTTTCTCTTGTTACCATGTTGCTACCAACCACTCCTATGTTCCATTTGTTGTCCATGTACACCTTCCCTGTTATTATCATCAGTGGTCTTTCCCAACATCCGTTTTTACCAGGGACTTCAGTAGCGTACCAATCACATGGTAGGTATTGCAGTGTTACTTTCTTTGTTTCTCCTTTTTCAGGACCACTTGTTATGTATTTGAATCCTTCAATGGATATGTATCTCCTGTTTTCCACACCAGATGCACTACTGTCCCTTGGAATCTTCCTTTCGTCTGGAACAGTGCCAGGTATATTATACATCGTGCTATTTTTCCATCTATCTCCGTGGCAACAAATGTTCGAGAAGCGCTCATGGCGTATGGGATCAATGAGCAAACGTAGCAGCTGTCTTCTGTTGTCTGCTTACCTATGTGGGTCATGTGTTGATACCATATGTTGTTTGAGATGTGTGCTGAATCTTGTACATAGTTGTCAATGCCTTTATTATCTGAGTATGTGCTGCGTTTAACTCTATTTTCCTTGTGTGGTATTTTACTAGTACCACCTGACATAACACTTGTTGCAGCTGGGGGTGGGGGTATATTAGGTTTGGGTACAGCAATAATATCAATAGCATAGCTGTACTGCCATACAGAGGCAGCCAAGAACCCGGTGATCATTAAAATCCCTATCAATTTTATTACAAATGCTAATTTCACCGGCATTTTGCTCTTACCTTGCTGCAGTCCGGCAGCTTATTCTTGCGACGTTACAGTTGCCCGCCTGAAAATTCTTAATATGCTCGTTATTAAGGTTAGTTATTGTTATTAAGCTCTCCCTATCAAGTAGTCATTCAGTGCCCAGGCGAAGAGCTGTTCCCACGCCAATCTAAGCAATCTATCTCTTAGGGCAGGCAAGTATGGTTGGAGGTGGGGCATTGAATGTTCTATGGCCAAGAGGAATGCTGTGTAGTAGACACGTACCCTCCTTCTTTTCAGGTACGTTGGCCATTTTATTTCATATACAAATTGGTGTGACAATTCTCCTAGGTAATTATCGTCTGAGGGTACCATCTACTCCTGGGCAGTGAATTGGTTAGTTATCTACTTTCTTAACAGTACAATAATACGCTTTACCTGCATGTGCGAGAGAAAAGAAAGAGAACATTGAGGTGTTTACATGTTTATATGTGCAAAACAATGTCCTTCAGTTCCGTTATTACTACAGTGGGTAGGGGCTCAATGGGCAGAGGGTTTGGGGCTCAACTGGCGGAAGTCTCTTTACCCTTTGATCGTGTAACCATGGGGTGGGCGGTATGGAGATCACCCCTTTCTTTTCTAATAGTTGTCTCTGGGGAATCTGGGGGGTGGCAGGGTATGGGGACACTTAGGCCGTTAGTTGCGGTAGAAGTCTCTTCCTCCGTTGGTGACGCTGCTGTTGTTCTTTCAGTGGCCCTGTCGGTGGCGCTGGGGCGGGTCTGGAGTTTGTAGATCTTTACGTCATGTAGGTGGTTCCAGGCACGTTTGTCCTGTAGCTTCACTGCTCTCGTTGATACCTCCTCTACGAGATGGGGGCCAGTGAAGCGTGGACTGTTCCACTTCCTGTTGAAATTGCGAAGTAGTACGTGGTCACCTTTAGCAACCTTGCACAGTCTTTCCTTTTCCAATTCTTTATCCACGCCTTCTTGTTGATCGCTGTTAGACCCGCCCCGCGTGCGCTCGAGCTGTTGAGACACAAACGCTACACTAGTAATCAAAGAAGACACATATTGGTACATTTCATCAACAAGGACACTTGCAGTACTCTCGTGGTCGGTAAATTCTCTTGATGTTGGCGTTAGGGGAAGGCGCATTTGACGTCCGGTAACCACCTCGTGAGGGGTGAGGTGGTGGTCGGAACCTGGTCTATTCCTTAGTTCAAATAGGGCTAGCGGAAGACAATACAACCAACTCTTCTTTGTTGTTTGCTGTATTTTTGCAATTGCCTCCTTTAATAGGCCATTCAGGCGTTCACATATACCGTTGGCCTGTGGGTGGTATGCACATGCAAATTTATGCTTGATGTTCAGCAAGGATGTGATGTGCTGGAACATTTTGTTTGCGAAATGTGGGCCATTGTCTGACCTCAGTACCTCGCACACTCCCCACCTGGGGAAGACCTCCCTCACTAGGAATTTAGCTGCTCTAAATGCATCTGGGTGTGAACAGGGCCCTGCTTCAATCCACCTCGAGAATGGGCATACTACTACAATCATATACCTATTTCCTTGACATACGTTGATCATATCAACATAGTCAATATGGAGATGTCGGAAAGGTCCCTCTGGCCGGGGTATAGTACCTCTTATCACCTTCAGAGTGTGACCGGCCGTAAACTGTTGACATGTGAGACAATTGCTGATAAAATTTGACACATGAGAATTTAACTCGGGGCAGAACCAGTCTTCCCTAATTCGTGCTGCAATTACTTCCTTGTCTGTGTGGGCTGGGTGATGTAGTTGGCTCAGGGCGGTGTTCAATAGTGCCAGTGGTATTACAATCTTTCCAGTGTCACCCTGGCGCCATAGTGCGTCGGTTGGTGACATTGTGCATCCTCTTTTTACCCATATTTCTTTTTCGGCCATTGGTGCAGCCGCTTGTAGCTCCATAATCTGTGTGGCTGGGAGATGGGTGTACCCTTCTCTTATCAACATCTCCTTAGCCATTCCCCTCCCTCTCCCTCTCTGTGACTCTGGGGGGTTCCATATCTCACCAAAATATGCAGCATACTTCGCATGTGCGTCTGCTGCTGCATTCCCTTTTGAGATGTGGTCTTCACCATTGGTGTGTGCGGTGCATTTGACCAAAGCTAATTCTTGGGGGTCATTTATTGCTTCAATTAGTTCAGCCAATAGGAGGGCGTGTTGCACTGGAGTGCCATCAGCTCTCCTAAACCCTCTTCTTCTCCATTTCGACAGCCCTGGGTGGACAGTGGACGTAACATATGCGCTGTCGGAATATATGGTCACTCGTTTGTCAAAGCTTTCCCTCAACGCCAAAATCAGTGCAATTAATTCTGCTGCTTGAGCGGAGTAATGCTGTGGTAATTGTACACATTTCATTGCCACACACACCGGTACCTCCATCATTTTTACCACTGCTGCCCCAGTCCTCCTTATACCATCCCTTTGGTCGATAGTTGATGACCCATCAATGAACAGGAGCTCACCTCCCTCTAGTGCGTTTTCTTCAACCTTTCTAGTACATGAGTACATTTCAGTTATTTGCGTACGATCGTGGGCATAATCACCTTCCTCAAGTACTTCTGCTAGGAACCTTGCAGGGTTGACCGTGCTACATCTAACAATTGATAGTTCAGCTCTGGATAAGATGATCTCATAAACTGATGCCCTTTGCGTGGTTAGGGTGGACTTAGGTTTATTCAATATTGCAAATAGTGCATGTTCCACAAACAGTGTAGTTGGGCACCCCATGGTTATTGCTGATGCTTTTTCTACCGCAAAAGCAGCTGCGGCGAGACCTTGTTCGCAAGGGAAATGACCTAACATCACAGGATCTAAGTGGTCACTGTAAAATGCTACTGGTTTGTAGCCCATGCTTGTTTTTTGAGCTAGCACTGCTTTCATTACTGCTGAGTCGCAATGTGAAAATATAAAGAATTGTCGCTCATAGTCTGGGGTTGCCAGTACCGGAGCAGTTGATATCGCATATTTCAGTTCATCAAAAGCCTCTCTCATTTCCATTGTCCACCCCAACTATTTCTCCCCTTTATTAGCTTCCTTTAACGCCTCAAGCAGGGGTCCTATGTATGAGCTGTAATCAAATACCCATGCTCTACAGTAGTTGCACAGACCCAGGAACTGCTGCAGTTCCCTCACTGTTTGTGGGATTGGCGTTTTTGAAATGGCCTGTGCCCTTTGTGGTGCAATCTTTCTTCCATGTTGAGATATGAGCTGACCAATGTAAAGTACCTGTTCTTGACAGTACTGTAACTTTTCCATATCTACCTTGTAACCTTTTTCAGCCAATATTGTCAACATCTTTAATGAGTCCTCTCTGCATGTCCTTTCGTTTGTGCTGCAAATTATTATGTCGTCGACATACTGCAACACTGTGCTTTCCACTTCAATGTTACCCAAATCCATCTGTATTAGTCTGTTGAATATTGAGGGTGATTCGCAGTACCCTTGTGGTAATCTGGTGTGTTTCCACTTTGTGTTTCTGTAAGTGAAGCTTGTCAGATCTTGTGAGTCTGGGTGCAATGGTATTGAGAAAAAAGCATTTTTAAGGTCGATCACCGTAAATCGTGATGCTTCCGCTGGAATGCCACACAATATTTTGGCCGGGTTTGCGGCTATGGTGTATTCTGCTTCTACTATGTTGTTCAAGGGCCTGAGATCCTGTATGAAGTGCCAAGACCCCCCTTTAGCCTTGGGCACTGGGTATACAGCCGTGTTACATGGTGATTCTGAGGGGACCAATATGCCATTATCTATAAGGGCCGTTATGGTTTCATATATGCCCTCATCTGCCTCTTTTGATAGTGGGTACTGTTTCACTCTGGGGAGTATTGCACCTTTTTTCAATTTTATCCTTACTCCCCCTATACTTTTTATGCACCCCACGTCATAGGGGCTAGTAGTCCACAATGATGTGGGTACCTTTGTCATATCCTCCTTAAAGAAGGGAACTGAGGTGGATGTGGGTGCCTCAAGTGCCATTGCAATTTTCTGTGCTACTTGTTTGTACGCCACTCTTAGCCATATTTCCACACTCATCATAAACACCATTTCACCTTCCTCCTTTTCTTCTGAGAACAGCTCCTCATCTGACACCTGGGTGAGCCTACATCCTCCTGCTAGTGCTATCACTGCCCTCCATGCTCTTCCTTCTCTGTCTTGGGCATGTACAGCAATGTAATCAGCTGTTGGTAAAATGCTCTCAATGTCCACTGGAACCACCTTTCCTTCTGGTTCATTGACTGGTGTTTCTGGTCTGAACAAATAGGCTGCTGGCCTCCTCCAGATCTTTCCCTCTATCCCTGGCATCCATGCAAATGCCATGTCTGTCCCGTACTGGAAGAGTTCGCCATCTACTGGCTCCGCCCTAATCGCTGTCTGTCCGCAGTATGCTTGCATAATCTGTCGTGCTGTAAGCATGTTAATCCCTGGAGTAGAGCAAATTATGCCGACCTCAGTAAAGGAGATCGTCATATTCAACCTGTTCATTATGTCTCTCCCCAGTATATTTACTAGTGAGGCACTATAATATAAAATTGGGACTGACATGTCATAGTCTCCTATAGATAAGGGAATGTTATCAGTAAAAGGAACCAACCCTCTAGCCCCAGAGAATCCTTGGGTGTTCATGGCTTCGCCTGACATCTTAAATTTACCTTCCCTTATGCAAGACCGGGTCGCCCCGGTGTCAACAAAGAATGATAATTTTTTGTCACCTATCGTTACCTCTATGCGTGGTTCCTCCACACTATTAGGTGTTACTGACAGGATGGGACACACCAAGGCCGTCTGTGGGCTGTCCTATTGAGGGTACAACAATTGACCATTTGCTGTGTAAGGGTTGTGTCCCAGGACCGTCACCCTACCCAGTTGTGTTCGTTGTGCTTGGGGTTGTTGTGTTATCGCTACCTGTTGTTGTGGCAGTGAATATGTCTGTGGCTGTGGTTGTGTTATTAGTTGTTGCTGTTCATTTCCCTGTAGCAACGTCTGCTGTTGCTGTATGCCCTGCTGTTCCTGTGTGGGCCTCGGTTGTCCCTGTTCACTCCATGATGGTGTTCCTGGTTTTACTCTACATGTGCGTGACATGTGCCCTAATAATCCACAACTCCAACACACCGGTGGTTCCCTACTCTGCCATGGAAAGCTCCCTGAGTTGTCCTGGTATACTGGTTGCCCTGTGGGGTAGGAATTTCTAAGTCCTCCCACCTGCTGTTGTGTGTTATATCCGTATCCTCTCCCTCTCATAATTCCTCCTCTTCCCCTGTTGTAATTATAATACCCAGCTCCTGGCATTGAGTATCCTCCTCCCATGTTGGTCGTGTATGGTTGGAGTGGCGGCACCTGTTGTGTTATAGTCTGTGAGGGTGGTATTTGGGAGGGATCTTGTGCGGCCACGACTTGTGTGGGGCTTTGGGTCATTGTTGTAGGCGTAGTTATTAGTGCCCCTTCCATTGTGTATTTAGTAAGTTTTTTCTGTACTAGTTTAGCCTCTTGCGTTTTCCTGTCCTCTTCCTTTTGTTTCATTTTCCCTTGCCATGTCCTGCAATGGTGCACTATTGTCAGTTGTATTTCTGGCCATGCTTTTGCTTCCATTCCCACTACTTTCTTCAGTTGTTTCTGAACTCCTTCTGGGAGCCCTTGTACTAGTATATGATAAAATATTGCTGGTGTTTTGTCCCATTGTTCTCTAGTTTCCATGCGCCACTTCTCTTGGATTTCCTGGATATAATCAACAGGATCTTCGTTCTCACGCATCTTGCGTGATGTAATTGCTCCTATTTCTGATGTGTCTGGGTACTGTACCCTCAGTGCCTGCCACAGTGCATGTCTGCAGTTTGCGAATGGTGCCCCATCGTGCGATGTGTTTACTATTGTTACCCCAGGGAATCCCGCTCTCTTCCAAATGTCATCCGCTGCATCCCCTAATATCGATATTAGAAGGCCTTTTACATCTCCCACTGCCAGTTTCTGTCCTGCGGTGTGTTTTTCCATTTCATATATCCATTTACCCGCACCTCCACTTAGTGATGGGAGCCTGCACTTTATATTCTCTTTGTCTGTATGCTTCCAAGGGACGTACTGTGGTCTAACTCCTCCCCTCTCCAGAAGTGGCATTAAGTTATGTCTCGTTTTACCCTTTGTGTTCCATAAAATCGAGTCCTCACACCCTTCCTCTTCTTCCCTCTCTTCTACATCGTCAATTTCGTCCGTATTTCCCCTGCTCGTAACTCTTTCTTCTCCATCCTGTCCCCTTCTTCCATCATTTCCTGTATTTAATGTGGGCGTGTGTATTCGTCCTTCCTGCCTGCGTCTAGGGAGGTCTCTAAGCCGATATGCATAGGGTGTCAGTTCGTCTGTGAAGGGCGCAAGTTTTATTGTACGTAATGAGCGTGAGGTGGTTGAGCATGTAGGGTGGGGTGGGAGAGGGCGTGATGTGGACGGTGAGGCCTCATGTGTCTCTCTTTCCGCTATTCCTTGCTCTTCCTCCTCACTTCTCTCCAGTTCATCCTTTCTCCTACGGATCCATGGTGAGTCTGTGTTGGCTCGGGTCATGTATAGTTTATCTAGGCTTTCCCTTTCACTGTTTCTTCCTTCCTTCTCCACTCCTTCTTCTTCCTCACTACAAAAGTCACTCATAAACGGCAGCCCCCACCCCCTCCATTCCTCCATTCCTCCACTACTTCACTACTCACCTTTTCCAATATCCTTTCATCCTCTTTCTTCCTTTCCCATCTCACCCTCTCCCTTTCTAATATACTCTCTATCACCCTCCCTTCTTTGTATTTCTTAGTCGTTTCTGATAGTAATCTCTTCTTCCACATTGCCATTTCTCTTTCTTTCTCTTCTTCTTCCCTTTTCCTCTCTCGCAGCACTGCTCTTGATACCCTTTCTGCTGCTGCTTTTACCCTTTCAGCTTCTCTCCTTTGCTCCTCAGTTCGTTCCCTTATTTTTTCCAATTCGTTCTTACCTTCTTTCCTTTCCCTCGCTCTCCCTCTTTCCTCCCTCTCGAGCTGTTTGATCAGTTCATTCTGCTCATCCCTTAACTCTGCTAGTCGTTCCTCCAAAATCTCTTCCTTTTGTCGTAACAGCTCTTCCCCTCTCATTCCACTCTCCCTGGTATTATCCTCGTCTGTTTTCCTTACTACCTCCTTCTCTTCTCCTGTTAATGAACCTCGTAATTTTAATAGTATCTGTGCAGCTACCCACTCATCATGTCCTATTTCCACAGTTTGTTCTTCTCCAGTCCTCCCCTCCCCTGCTGGCATCTTCCTATGAGCCACATATGGTGGAGGGCTGTATGCCGGGTTCGAGTACCCCTCAGCCGCCCTTAACTGTCCTCTTCCTATTTCTTCTAATTCTCTTAAAGGGTACAACCCATCTCCCTCTGTTTTCACTACCTTTACGAGGGGTATATCGTTGCTCGGTTCCTTTTTTATTTCATTTGATTTATTATTCTTTTCTCCTCCCTCTTGTCCGTTCCCCGTGTTCTTTGGGTCTTCACTCCCCTTTTTCCCATCCTCTCCTTCCTCCTTGATCTCTTTTTCTTCCGGTATTTCCCCCACAGTGAACATTCCATTTGGTCCTGATCGGGACCCCTGGAACATCCTCCATAAGTTAAACACCTCCACGTGGTTTGTCAACTTCTTCCCTTTGTATGTATTATGCAAATGGTTTAATAGTGAATGTTGGGTATATGGATCGAAGCTACCACTAGGCGGCCATGGTGTTATCATTTTGTTGTCCGTCCCCTGTGTCCATTCTATGCTATACTTGATCAGTTTCTCCCTATGGGGTGACAGTGTGGTACATATGTGTTGTAGTGGGGTAGTGAGGGTGTTCCCCCACCCTCCCAATCCTGTCCCGTGTGACATAGTAGCGCTCCACTTATTACCCTTCCCCTATTTGGTAGCGGTTATCTCACTAGCAGTTTACAATATACAGCCTTATATCGTTACCTGGCCCCGTAAGTTTGGGGACTTGCGATAGTCCGCTAAGGAAAATTATAAAAATATAGTATTTACATTTGTATATTTTCTTCTGTCTTTCTTCCTTTACACGACACCCTTACGGCCCCCTGCGGCCGAGGCGCACGTAGCCCCCTGCGGCTGCGTATCCCTTATGACGTTCTTATACAGTCGTCCTATTTTCACTTGCTCCTCCTCCTTCTTCTACACTTGCCGTGGCCGGCGTTCTCCGTGCGCAGCCACGTCCCCCGTTTCGCCTTTTCTCGATCAATTCATGACCGTTTATCTCCGTTTCCACTCCCTTACCACAGTTCTCTTCCCCACCACTCTCAGAAAGAAAGATGCCTTGTGCTCGGGATATCCTATGAAAGCCCTACTGGTGACGTCACCGATCTCTTCGAGCTACTGGTAAGTTCTTCATATATTCTTTAAGTTCAAAATACACTTGCAATCTACCCCCATTAACCTCACAGCTGTCTTCCTGTCACTCCTGGAACAAGGTAATCAATAATATAATCGGACTGCGCACGCTGCGTCGCCTCGCGTGTGATACGCCCCTCGACAGGAGGGCTTAACCAGCCAATTATCTTCCGTATTGGGCAACTAACTAGCTACCGCCTACAGGGAAACGTCATCTACCTATCGAGTTTCTTGCTCGAACAATAGGGATCCTCATCTACTCATTGATCAATAAATGCCAAATCGTAGGAAACCACACACACACACACACCCTTACACGTAGTCGCGACCTAGGCCAATCAATGTCTACGAGCGGCTGCACGTGATGTTTTCGTGCTCCACCCCCCTCTCTCGCACAACGTAGCCGACTGCTCTCGCACTCGTTCGGCTACCATTCATTTCATTGCCAATACTAAATTGTCAAACCTTCGCCGCGCACCTGTGCAACACCTCCCACCTCCCGTATTTAATTCCTCCCCCCTCCCTCACAATTTCACATTGCTTGTTGTGCGTGGCATGCTCACCAAGTTCTCTTGATGCGGGGCTGCTCGACTGCATGCACCCCTCCAAGCGGCTCACCACCTCCCCTCGTCTGGACCACGTCTGGACACTCGCCAACCGCGGGCGGGATACTTCTCAACCGGCTCCCGAAGGCCAATATCCGGATTGCGCTGTCCGGTCTTCTCGCAGTTCCGGGATGGTCCTGTAGTCCTCAGAAGGGGGCAACGGCAGAGGGGGCCGCGCCGCCGGGCCTCCTCGCAACGGGAGTACCTGGAAAAAATTAAAAATAAAAAAGCAGATCTTAAACAGATCTCAGCAGTGCCTCCAACTTGTCGGGGGGAAATTCTGCCGGGGTCGGCCGGGCCGTCCGCAGACCTCCGGGCAGGGAGGCCCCAACTCCTCCTGTATATCCCAAAAGAGATAGAGTATGAGACACACGCAAGAAGCAAGGTGACTCTGCTGTTAATTAGACAAAACGGCAGGGATGGGTCAAGGAGCGTACGCGTCCGTCCTGACACACACACAATCGTGGGGCTCGCAGGCCCTTTTTACCTTAGTATGACGCGCTACTTGCGTCACTTTAGAAAGTTTAGCAAAAAACCGATCTCCACTCTGGATTGGTTACTCGAGTGGTAGGGTTAGTGTAGCATACATATAGAGAACGGTATTAGTGGTTGAGGGTTAGTCAGGTGGTATACCTGGGCTGTCCCTTCAATTTGATACATGAAAATTGTTACATGAAGACCTCTGAGGATTGGTCAATGTTAATGGCGTCAGTGATAGGAGCCCCATGTTCTGATTGGTTCGCTCGCGAGCCTCCCAGTCTGGGACTATTGCTGTTCCCAGCTCGCGGTGCACCTGTCATTTGCAACAATGTTTTTACTATGGGTAGGTGTAAACAATGTGAGGATTTATTCATATGTTGGGAGGTCGACTACTCCCACTGCTGCAGATGTCCAATGAGTCTTTTAATTGTATCTGCCTGTGTCTTGAAACGTGGGATTCAGGCGTCTCCTTCCTCCTGGGCTTGACATCTTGTCAGGTTTAGCTTTGTCACGTGAGGTGGGACCGTGTTTGAGGCAACATTCAACACAATTAATATTGTTTTTCCTACTGTGTGCCTGGTTTATCTTGCAGGTGCGACCTTGGCGTTGGCTTGCAGCGTGCGAGATTGCAACATCGTGCCCTTGGCGGTGTGCTCTCGCCGGGCTCATTCTGCAGGGTCAGCAACCCAGTTCTTGCTCATTCAATGTTCATGGAAGCTTTTGCTTGCGGCCTACTTGGGCCTGGTGCATAGGTGGAACCGCTTGATGCAGAGCGCTTTAGGTTACGGTGTCATATTGCTCTATCCTCAGTATCGTGTCTCCGTTATATTCTTCATTATGGTACATGGTTCTTTGAAGAAGCGTGAGCAAGCTTTTTTAGATAAGTTCATGATGCGTCTTGCGTTTCTGCATTTTGAGAGCCTATGTGGAAAATAATAAAGATGCACGTCCGTGAGTATGTCTGTCGCCTACGTCATAGCACTGAGTATATTCTTCGTGTGGATTGGTGTGGGAGTGTCCGGTGTGCATGTTTGCACAGGTGTGCTGACCGTTGGCTAGGTCGTCATGGCATCTCTAACGACGTGTAGGTTTAGTCGAGTTGATCCGTGCCGCAGGTGTCGGCATGGACAGGGCGGGCTGCTGGGCAGGTAGATGGGCACATCCATATGTTCCTGTACCAGGGTATTTGGTCGTCTGGTAGATAGGCGAACTCCTCTCGTGGCGGGTGTCTAGGCCCTGATCCTCTAGGCCAGGCGCGAGAGGGGAAGGGGCGGGAGCCTGTTCTTCCATTCTCCCACTTCAAAATGTTGCTAATCTGAAGTTGGAACGCCCTTCCTAAGCAATGATGCAGTTTTTCCTCATTTACTCAGGAGCTGTATCAGTGAAAAATATGCCACTTCATAGTTCCCATGTTAATTATTGCCTTCACCATGACACCAACTTTCTTATCTCCCGGGAATCAAGGGAAGGCCCAAATCACATTTTTTATTATTAACTTTAGTTATGTTTATCACACAAAAATCATTTTAGCATGGTTCGAAGGGGGTTACTTCTGGAATGACCGCTGTGGCATGTATGCTGCCCTTTTTATGCAATACTATGTTTCTTTCCCTTAAATAACTCCAGCCTTTTCCTTTGTTCTCTTATGTTGCATTTACCCATAAGCATGTGACCAATCAGAGGCTAGCTCATGTTTATGTCTGCCTCCCCCATCAAGGCCTGTGATGGCCCTGAGTGCAACTCAAATGGATATTCTATGGGAATTGTGACCTCAAGGTCACTTCTGCTGAAAAAACAAGCATGGCCTTATCTGTTCCCACCGTGGTTTAAATCTAAGCAGTGCATTTCTTTCTATATTGTTAAGTAATGGCCCTGATTGATGGTTGATGGTTGACAACCAGGCCTCTCTCTCCAAGGCAGCAAAGGAAAGGTCTTGGAGAAATGACTGGCTGCATGTAAAATTTGCAAGCAATGGCTTTTAAACTCGCACACAATGCTTTTCACATGGCATTTAACAGGGCACCTGTGACTCATATCCATATGCAATGTACTTTTTTAATCTCACAATTGCAAAATGCATGTCTATCACTTCTGGATAGTCCATATGTATAGGGCAGTTATATGAGAAAACCATGTTCAAACTCTGAAAGTCTAGTGGGCATTTTTCTTAGCATACTGTCATTTGGATGAAGGAAAAGGAAGTTCTTTTATTTCTTATAATTGCAATGAGCTTGGTTTCACTTTTGATTACTGGAGCACAATCTGGTATTACATTGAAGATAATGTATGCACTGCAGTCTCTTTAAGTAAAAGTGCAGCTCTCCATGGATTGAGTAAAACAGCATTATCAGCCACATGTCTTTCTTTTCCTTGCTGAAATGCATTATGCATATCTTTCCAGATTCAAGCCAACTTTCTTTCCTTTGAGATTTAGGCCTGTTTTTTGGTTCAATAGGCCTCATGTCTGACATCACCATTTCTGTACTGTTCTTATACTTCAATGGGATTTTACAAATCACTCTGGCCTCTTTATTTCTGGCATTCAGGGGCTATATTTCACCCCACAGTGAGACAGAGAGAAGAGCAAGGAGAGAATGGGGTCTCCATTTACCTTGTGGCCTGGGTTCATTCCAGAAATATCCGCTGGTGCATGTCCACTCTTTTCCTTGTCCTGAGGGAGTGGCGCTCTGGTCTGCACTCCACTCTTTTTCAAATTTTGGGTTTTGGTCTTGGACCCCCCCCCTTTCCGGTAGCTCCACCTCAAGCCTGTAGAAGCAAGGAGTTATTTAATCTGCCAAGAATAAAATAGAGGTTAAGTATTTTATAACACACTCATTTCCCTGGTATTATTTACAGACAAACTGACAACAAAACAAGAAGATATACATTACTTTTCACTTGACATCTACAATTCAGAAATGACAATTACTCTTGGTACAATCCTGATAAGTATAAGTTGTTCTACTCCCTGTACATTTGTGATTTTCTCCATCCAGGTTCCCATTATTTACCTTTATTATTCGGATGGTTCCTGGACTCTCCCCTTGCTGGGTTCTTCAATCAGTTGCAAGTTCTATTGGGATGAAAGCTTTTCAACTGATTGATATGAACCCATTTCTCTTCCGTCTGTTCTCCTTTAGGGATGCAGATCTTATAGGTGACAGGTGAGATTTTATTGACAATTTCAATAGAACCGCGCCAAGAGGGGAGGAACTTCCGCTCTTTCATTTGTTTCCTTTCGAAATTGTACAGTTAGATCCTCCCTCCTACTTTGTATTCTTTCTTGGTGGTCTTTAAGTCATAGTGGGTTTTCATCCCCTCTGACAACTTTTCTAAATTTCACTGAGTGTAATTAAAAGTGTGCTGAAGGTTTTTTCGTAAATTTTCAATGTACTCATGGGTCATGGACGCGTTGATCAGCGTATGCCCTTGAGTTCTATAGAAAAGATGCTGCGGTAGCACAATTTTTCTTCCAGTCATGAGCTTGAATGGAAACATTTTTGTTGCAGAAGATGGTGTAGACCTGATAATCATCAGGACAAGCAGTAATCAGATGTCCCCACTAGGTACAGCATCTGCCACAAACATCTTCAAGATGCCCACAATTGTTTTATTCTACCTCTCAACTACCGCGCTCGAGGCTGGGTGGTAGGCAATGTGGAGGTTTCTCTTTACCCCTAGTATCTCCCACATCTTTTTCATCACCTCACTGGTAAAATTCCTTCCTCGGTCTGATTCAAGCCTTGGCGGAAGGACAAAAAGAGAGAACAGGTGATTGAGCATTAGTGCAACAGCTGTTTCCGCCTTGCAATTTGGGGGCGGAAGACATTCCACGCACTTGGTTAACAGGCATGTCACGGTCAATGTGTACTTTTTTCTTGTAGAGGAGCAAATCACTGGCCTGATGAAATCGACTTGCAAATCGGAACAAGGCAGTGCCATTCCCCTTTTCTGTAGGGAACTCTGTGTGTGAGAGAACTTGGCTCAAACTGAGCACACACAAGACATCCCTTCAAGTACAGGTCGAGGACCTGACCCATGTGTGGCAAGTATGCAACCTCTTGCAAGATATCTATAGTTATATGAAATGCCCTATGACCAGCAGTGGCCGCCTCATGGGTGTGACTTAACATCAGGCATCGGAATGAGGTAGGTACCACCCACTGCTCACATCCAGATATGGATCTCTTGGATTCTGTACATTTTGGAAAACTTCATCAACACCCAGAGATCCTCTATCCAAATGAATCACATTCTGTGAGAATATAATTCACAGGGTCTTCAATATGTCGATAACATTTCTCAATAATCAGGTCCTTTTCTTGTGCTGTAATCAAATCAGCATCTGGGGTTTCTTTACTCCACTGGGCAGTTGAAAATTTATCCTGGGATTGTGTTTGGAACCTGGTGACAGCAGTGACCTGGATTTCCCCCAACAGGGTTTCGGTTTCTATGAGATCCCTGTGGATGGCTCTGGTTTTGGCCAACTCGTCAGCAAAGTAATTTCCAGTTTTGTATGGTCTCTCTATTTTGGAGTTACCTCTGATCATTGTCCAATAGATGGTAACCTCATTTGAGGTGACTAGATCATCAATTGCTTGGATTAATTTAATGTGCTTGAGCAGTTTGTTAGTCACACCCAGCATGCCTCAATTTTTCCAATTTATTAGGTGCTCCAAAAATACATTCCTGACATAATCTGAATCCGTGATTATGACCTGTTCTTTGAGTTGGTGTTGCACAGCAGTGAGGATGGCTTGATGTACTGCCATCAACTTTGCCTCATGATTACTTTGGGGACCTATTTTGGACACAGCACTGGGCTCCAGGGATCATTCACACAGGCGTTCCCAATGCCAGCCATTAGTTCTTTTTCTCTGTGATTATCAACATGGTAGGAGCAACCATCCACATAAATTGTGGGTATCCCCTGGCATGTGCCTTCCTCATAGACGTTCTGAGGGAAGGAAGTTATGCCTCCATATTGTCATTGCTCTTTAAATTTTCGTCCTTGAGACAGTTCTCTTGAGCACAGTCATGCAAGTGAGCCAAACCTGGCATTATGGGACTCCTCTTGTTTTAGCCATATCTGACCTCCACAGTAAAGCCTTGCATGGACAGAATCAAGGAAGTAATTCTGGAATTACCCACATAGCCTGTTCGGATTCGGTCACTTTGGAGATATTGCAAGGGCTGGGGAGGAGTTTTGACGATGATATGCTCCCCCTGGATGAACAGGCTTTAATTCTTCAACACCCACAACGCTGCCAGGAGTTTCTTTTCGCAATCGTTTCATTTTTCCTCCATGGAGGACAAAGCCTTGCTCATGTACGAGATTAGATTTTTTACCTTGTCATGCGTTTGGTATAATACTGCTGTAAAGCAAGTATTTGAGAACCCTGTCCCATAAATAATTCCTTATTCTTTATGGGGTAAGCCAAAAAAGATGATTGGGAAACAGCTTCTCTTTAGTTGTTTTACTGCTTCATATTGTTCTGGACCCCACTCCAGCCTTTAAATGGTCCAGACTTTAATACATGGACCATGGGTCCGTGACCTCTGTGTGGTCCTCCATGAACTTTGTTCTATAATTAGTGAGTGCAAGAAGGCTTCTTAGTTCTCACAGAGTAGTAGGGTCTTTCAAGCTCATAATGCTTCCACCTTTTTACCTGGGTACTGAAACCCTCAAGGGTGATTTCATGCCCTAAAAAGTTCACGTGGGTCTTACACCACTGTGCCTTCTGAAAGGACAGTTTTGCTCTGGCTTTCTGCAACTGGGTGAGAACATAGCGTATTTCAGCTATGTGTTCCTCCACAGTTTAGTTCTTGATTAAGACATCAACTACATCGGCTAGGTTTCACCTTTAGCCCAAGGCGGGCATTGCCTTATGTAGGAACATATTATATTTGTTGCCAGAGTTTATGGATACAAAGAGGGTTCAGGTCCACGTATATTGCTGCCACTGAAGTTAAAGGCAAGCTTGTACTGGTTTTCCCTACTCACAGGAACAGTCCAGTAACTGTTGGTCAGGTCAATGGCAGTACACACCTTTGACCACTGGATTTGGGCAAGTCCCTGATTGATGTAGGAAAGGGGCCATCTTGACATAAGCACCCATTTATTTAACTCCCTAAGGTCTGCGCAAAGTCTCCATTGGCCATTGGGTTTGAGTATACCCAGTACCGGTTTATTGAAAGTACTGTGGACTGGACGAATTATCTCACAGGATTCTACAATTTTAATAATCTCTATGAGTGACTCCATAGACCTGAGAGGCAACCAGTATTGCTTCACTAACATGGGACCCATCTCAGGGTCTGTAGGTATGGAGGTTCAATGTATCTCTGTGCATCCACAGTCATACAAATCCAAGGCAAAGGTATCCTGAAAATCCCCAAAACACCTGTTTCAGCTTCTGCTTTTGCTCCTCGGTCTCACAGGCATCAGCGAGATTGATTTGTTCTTCGACCATTTGCTTTAAGCCTGGAAAGACCTCGGGTTTGGCATTTTTGGCGTTATCCTCAAAATCGGTGGAGAGATCGCTTGTTGTGGTGTTGGCCTGGACATGAGGTTTCAAGGATGGGAGGTAGTTACTGTTGACTTGAAATACCACCTCATCCTTCCTGACGTCTCAGGTCACCTCTTCCCCAACATAAGGGCAGGAGGATTAAACCAAGAAATTCACCGTTTGACGGGTGAAAATCTTTTCCGGAGGGATATTGTCGTCAAAATTGTAACAGTCATTTGGAATTGGTCCAATGATCTCATTACCAAAGTCAATTGAATAATGTCGGGCATCAACCGCCATTCCAATAAAGGTGTCTGCACCCAAAGTGATATTACTAGGGTTGCTGTTATCCACCAATATTTGGATGGTGTCATGTTCTAGGTCAACTCGTTGTGTTGGATGTAAATATAAACCTTGCTGTTGGAGGTTATAATTCACATTTATATAAGCGTCCTTGTTTATGAGATTTTGTCCTTGCTTAATTTTTTTGGGAATAGTAAATGGTTGTACCTGGGATGGTGACCTTGTCTCCCATTCGAACCTCAACCACATACGGCAGCAATTGAGCTGACCAAAATGCTTTTTCAGTGTTGTCAAAGCCCATCGGGTTACCTCCCAGTATGAATCAGGTTTTGTAATTAATTAGGTTCAAATTACTTGCAAATTGATTAAGAATGTCACAGCATAAGTAAAAGGCGGAGGGGATAGCGCTCACAACCCAACAATGATGTTCTATGCTTTTGTCGCCAATGGATATTTTTAGCATGCACATGATAGAAAGGAGATCTTTGGAATTTGGAGTTTCCAGAACCATTTCCAACTTATCAATCAACTTAAATGTGGGAATGGTCTGAACTTTTTCGGGTTTCCTGAATAATGCTTCACTGATGAAGCTTTTTCCGTTATTCAGTCATACTTTGATGAGAACAGCCGCCCTCATTTTCCTGAATGGGGAAAAACAGCTGTTCACCCTTTATCTCGATGTCAGTCAAACACTGAGCTGGTTTTTCATCATCTTTTATCATGAAATTTGGGTTTTCCTCTTATTGTGGATTGGTATATAATTTCAGAGTATTTCCTTCCAGTGTGGAATGCCACTTAAAATTGGGAGGAAGGTTTGATTTCTTACAGAGATGACAGTGATGTCTGGAACTTGATTATTCCTAAAGTGAAATTCTATTTGGTCAGACTGTTGTTCAATCAAGTGGCATGTGCCATTTAAACTTACATAATGAGTACTTTGTTTTAATTTTATTGGCAGGTAAGTCTGAGTCCAGAGGGCCTTGTTCACACAGCCAATCAGGGTTGATAACCCCGAAGGAGGTCATTGCCCAGTAGACAAGGTGTGCCCTCTGGAGTGATGACAATCATCGGGTGTTTCACCTTGTGTTGTCTAATTTTGATCTCCAGATCCGCAGTCCCTTCGAGGGAAATATAATTTCTATTGAAGTTTCGAGTTGTCCAGGAAGAGGTGTGAGGGCAATTTGGTGACCCTCCCCACTTCCTGAATTCATTTGATCAAAGGCCTTTTTGGACAGGAGGGTGGCTTGGGATCCAGTATCCACCAGCACTGATAATTCATATTGACCCTGTACCTTGATAGAGCATACAATCTTCCTACTCTCTCTTCAAGAGGCCAAATAAAATGTGCTTTTTGTGCCATCTTGGCAGTTCATTTTTTATATTGAACTCTGACACAGTGTGATCTTGGACATTTTTCGGTGTCATTGTCAGGGAAACTGCAAAGAAGATTTTATACCCAGATATCTGTGGAGTTGGGAAGTCCACTTTTTCCTCTGATTCTTTGTTGTCCCTATTTTCCTGAAGACAGTTACCCAAACCTGTTTGGGGAGGATCCCTCAGTGCTTTCAGAGTCACCGGGGTAAAATTGTTGGAGTTTAAGAATGTGTTGCTTGGGGTCAGTCTCCATACTTATCCAGTCAAAGGTAGGGTATTATGGAACCCATTTATCCTTGGGAGGAATCCCTCCACCCCTGAAAGAGAAGATGTTCTTCCCTGAATCCTCCAGGGAATCTTTCACTTTGAAACAGGATGATGCAGACTTCCTCAACAAAGTGGGTTCTCTTTTGCTCTTGATTGCTCCGACTTACCCTCTGTTTCCTAGGTTCCAGCTTTTCGGGGGTAGGAGATTTGTGTTCAGGTTCAGATGTTTCCAAGGGTTTTGTTCTGGTGATAAAGGAAGCTTCCTCTAGGGCTTTGCATCTCCCTTCCTGCGGACCCTCTCCTCTGGAACCGGTTGGTTTTAAGAGGTTTCTTCCTGTCATTGCTCTGGGGCACCTGACCCATGTGTTGAGCTGTTCTAGGCAGACATTTCTATTTGAGGGCTCTGCTGAGCCCTCAACACTTGACCCAGGTCTATTATTACATTTTGGACCTGGTGCTCCAGTTAAGACATCCTTTCTGGTTGGTAGGGGGTGCTGGATTCATACCTTTGCTGCTCCCGGAAAGGGTAGCTGTCCCTTCTCCCAGAGTAGCTTGGGTATTGAGAGTTTCCCTGATAACCCTCCATCCTTGGTCTCTCTTCTCCCTGATTGAGAATTTATGGTCCTGAAAGTGGGCAGTGAAAGGAGGATTTTTCTGGAAATTGGGGTTCGAAGAAAGAACGTAGGCTGGAGGGTGGAATATTTCTTCCCTCCTGAGGGAAGTTCTGAGGGAAATTTTGAGGGAGGTTTCCTGGGGCAGTACTTACCTGATTAGGCTCCCTTGTGCTGGGGGAGTCCATACACACCCCAAGATGGGTCTGTTACTTTTGTATCAAGGCCTAATATAGGTGGCAGGGTCAGATGGAGCATTGGTCGGATACCCCACCTGGCTACAACTTGATTGGGTTGGATCAGAGGGTCTCCTCGTCCTCTCATTCTGCTTATTAGTATTAGCAGGAGGAGTGTTTTTAGGCCCCCCCATTTCCAAGTCCAAGATCGGGTATTTTTCACCTTTGCAGCAGCAGGTGTGGTTGACGGTTTGCGGTTTTTAGGGTTATTTATATTTTCAGAGGGCTTTTGTACTTCTTAAAACTGGGTGGCCTGTTCTATCACCCAATCCAGGGTCCTACGCTCATGGAAGTCCCTTACCAGTTGGGTCATAATGTATTTTGGGAGTGCATAGAAGTAAGTGTTAGTTAACTCCCAGCTATTTCACCCACCTTGAGGTCTGGGCAAATTCCCATTTCTGCACAAACGCTCTAGGTGCTTGGTCTTCCCCACACTGTAGGTTGTAGGCTGCCTTGCCGACCTCTGAGGGTTCCTGTGAATGGAGAAATGCTTTAAGATAGCTGCCTTACAGGTAGACCTTCTTTGGTGATCTTGGTTCTCCAACCCTACAAAGTAGCTGGAGTATTCAGGGCAGAATGTCCGTATGATGAACTCCATGGAATTTTGATCATTCTTGATACCAAATGATGCCATCATTTGGTCATACAGTTGTAGATGCTCCCATACAGAGTATTTGGCATGCTTGTGGTAGGGAGTCATAAAGCTCTTTTTGGCCTTTATCTGCTGAATTGAGTCTTTCACAAGACCTCTCGTCTGTTTGGTAGACTTTCTGTTCCGTCCACCCTCTGACTCAGAGCTGCTACTATTGGTGGTCCACGCCCTGTCTTCTAGGTGCTCCCTACCTCTCTGAGACTAGAAATCCCCCCCAGAATGACAGTGTCTGGTCTCTTCTCCCCTGTGGTGCTGTGGACTCTTCGCACAACGGTTACACTATCCTGGTATCTTTCATATATGCTGTGAGGTGAGCCTTTTTAATTTGCTGGTTTGTGTCATATCTGTCAGGGCCTGATGTTACAGTGCATTATCCTGCCACATACCAACTTTTACAGAGGTAACCTCCTGCATCATTCTAGCTTGCCCCATTTCATGCTCCTGTTCTACACATTCACCTTCAATAAACAATTTGGATAGAAGGTGGTTCCTGGCCATATTGATTTCTATGGTGCTCATTCTGAAATGTGTTCTGCACCTAATATGCTCTCCATGCAAGGGGAAAACTTCAACCCTGTTCCTGCTTAACTTGTGCTCACAATGACAACTCAAATCAACACTGTTTTTTTTCTACCCTGCACCCTGAAACCCGTGTACAGGTTTGAATGGTGCCTTTACAATTCAACATAACTTTCTATCAACTGAAGTGCAATTACACCTAAATGAAAAGTCTTCTGCTACTGCACTGTCAGAAAATGAGCCCCCAGTTTTGTTGTGGTTTATTTACACAGACACAGATTTAGGGAGTTCCTTTACCCTCAATTAATGTGGTGCACAACAAATCACTATGATTTTGATTCAGGTCCTATTGGGTAAGAGCCATCTGGAACACATCCCCAACACATACCTAGGGCCACAATGGACTAGGATCCAGGCTGGTGTGTAGTAAGAATATATTTATTAATTTATTTAAACCAAATTTGACAATCAAACTAACATTAGCCACCAATGCGGTGCCAACACAAGAACCAAAGTAACTTCCATAAAGGCACCAACACAGAGATAATATAGAGATATGCAGTCACAATTTCTTTTCAAATCACCCACCAATACAGAAAAAGAACAATTCAAAACACACAGTGATTTCTCATTTGGTTATACTACTTTTCTCCCAGCAACCCCACCCTCCAAACCTCAATTAGACTTGACCCCTATGAATTGAAGGCCATTGGCAGAGAGTAGGAACACACAGGGAAAATCGTTTTGGGATTCTGATAAAATGCACGCTTTGGAAAAGGGGATTCAAAGGGCATAATCATTTTTTATACTTCTTGCCACAGATGTAATATGACGGAAAGAAAAGCAATGGGAATTTTGTTTTGCCACAATTTGTGGTTTTGGTCAGTGCAACATGGGACAAAAGGGCATTTTTTTTTATCACACATGCAATGGAAATACCAGGCTTCACACCTCTGATTTAAAAATAAGTGGATAAATGAGGAATTTCATTTGGCACCCTTCACACTCATGTGGAAACATGATTTTGGGATTAATTCTTTTGGCAAATTTGTAAGTCTATACCACAGAGCTTGTTGGTTTTGAAAGCCAAAAAAACATATGTTGTGATTACTATAGGGGAATTAATTGATATACTTTCATTAACCATGCTAAAGATCTACACAGACAAACAGGATATTTTGCAAGGGGGAAATAACATAAACAATACTTGAAAATGCAGGGCCTACACAATCTATGGTTTTAGGGATAGTTTTACTTACTGGAGAGGCCTTGTAATGTACATCAGAGAACAGCAGGGCAGCTCTGGGACAACAAGGGTGTCAGTCAAGGAGAGTCTCCTCTGAATCCACCAAGGGGTCCCAGTCAGCTTCTATGTCTCATGGTTCCTGTCTCCAATCAAAGATTTTGGGCCTCTCTGCTTGGATGTTTCACGCAAGAGATCAGCCGCAGGTTGCCTCCCAGAACAAGTGAAAAATACCCAGTTCTAATGCAAACCAGTTTACTTATAGGGCAAATGACATAAACAACTTGTCATGATTCCCGCAAAAGGGATTTCTTGATTTTCTCTACCCACCCCACACCTCTGTGTTAATAGGAGAAGGAGATGAGGGGTGTGAGTTAGGACAGCTGAGGGAGGAGAAAGCTTTGTCATCCCAAACTGACATGTTTGCTCGGCATGTTCAAAACTAAAAAATCTATCAACATGGCAAGTACCATAATTTTTCAAATCTTTACATGGATAAATATATTTTCAAGAACTACATTTTAAAGCAAATCAGATGATGCTAACCTGAAGTCAGCGCACCCTTCCAAGGCAGAGATATGTTTTTTCCTCATTACCTCCAGAGCCGTATCAGTGAAAAATATGCCACTTCATAGTTCCCATGTTAATTATTGCCTTCACCCTCACACCAACTTTCAAATCTCTTGGAATCAAGGGAGGCCCAAATCAAATTTGTATTAATAACTTGCTTGCTGACTGTGAAAAGTGCTTTGGAGATTTGGAAAAGGAAAAAAAACGTTCGTTTTTAATTTGTGGAACTAACCTGCACTGCGAGCTGTGAGGGGGCTCTTGCAGGTGCTGGCACTAAAAACGCTGCGCTGAGGAGGCGGGGCTAGGGCCTGCCACGTGATCCATCACGTGATCCACCTCAGCCTTTAAACCCTTTGCCATCCGCCCGAGCGGCATGCTTGCTGACTGTGAAAAGTGCTTTGGAGATTTGGAAAAGGAAAACAAACGTTCGTTTTTAATTTGTGGAACTAACCTGCACTGCGAGCTGTGAGGGGGCTCTTGCAGGTGCTGGCACTAAAAACGCTGCGCTGAGGAGGCGGGGCTAGGGCCTGCCACGTGATCCATCACGTGATCCACCTCAGCCTTTAAACCCTTTGCCATCCGCCCGAGCGGCGTGCTTGCTGACTGTGAAAAGTGCTTTGGAGATTTGGAAAAGGAAAAAAAAACGTTCGTTTTTAATTTGTGGAACTAACCTGCACTGCGAGCTGTGAGGGGGCTCTTGCAGGTGCTGGCACTAAAAACGCTGCGCTGAGGAGGCGGGGCTAGGGCCTGCCACGTGATCCATCACGTGATCCACCTCAGCCTTTAAACCCTTTGCCATCCACCCTCGCGGCGTTAAGCCCGTTAGGGGTAAAGGGCGTCGGCTGTTATACGGCTGTTGGACGTGCTGTGGAGTGTGAAAAATAAACTAATAACACCCAGGAACCGAAGTAAGCTAACCACACCTCTACAGGCTAATACTCTTTCACTACCTGGGGGGGGGAGAGTCGGACTAAGGCCGCTCCTCAAGCTGTCGGGCGTTCCCTTTCCGGGTGGGTTCTTTCCACCAACAGTTTGACATCATATTGATCTGGATTGAATTTATTATTTCTCATCCAACGCTTTGGACATTTTCTAATATGTTATGTGATTTTAACTTATAACCTAAAAGTTGTATTTAATTGTTTACACTTGCTTTTTAATTGTTTACCTATCAATTGATGGTATCGGCTGCCCAGTATTGCGAAGGATTTTTCCTCTCCCCAGTTTTATATATTATAAACAGACGCAGTGCACTTTGGGTATAGGTATACTTAAGGCTTTGCTATAGTAGGACTGATTTAATATTTTACTTGTTGGTTTTTATGGTGACGTGACTCTTTAAGGATAAATAATATATAATATTATTATTAACTTCTTCTAGTTCTTTTTATACTACACCTGTACATACCTATTACTTGGTGCTATATTAATATGGCCCCAAGTACACGATCTAAAAAGGGGAAGAATAACATACCTGCACCAAATACCAAACTAGCCACTCAGAAGCCTGGTAATGGGGGAAAATCTAAGAAGGGTGGTAAGAATGAAACTACTGGTGATGGTAAAGATGTATTAGACCAACCAAAAATACTCAGTTTTTTAACCATTAAGGAAAAAGTAATGGTATCTGATAAAATACAATCTCTCCCATCTCCCACTAATAGCTCCATGATAGATAATAATTCACTATTGACATTAGTACATAACTTTAGGAGACAATCTATGGGAACAGGTACTAATTTGGAAATTTCTGTGGTTGAAGATACTGATATGAATAATAAAATTGGGTCCAACTTGTCAGCTTCCCCAGACTTGAATATATTTGCTCAAGGAGAAGAGGACTCACATTCGTGTGATGAGTCATTTAACTCTAGGGGAAACCACTTTGAAAGTGATGATAAAAGCAATAGAAGTAGGGGGTGTGAAAACTCACTTATATTCAGGTGAGAAATTAGACGCCCTAACTACTATGATGGATGTCCTCTTGACCATCTGCACCAAATTGCTTAATGAACATAGTGATATAAAATCAATGGTATTACAGAATATTGATAATACTAGATCACTTGGGATTATGATAGAGGAATACTATGGTAATGACTTTAACAAGGAGAAAAGACATACCATGTAGCCAAATCAGGTTTTAGGAGATCTGAGTGAGTTGGTTATGGCGGCTGAAAAAGAAATTGAGAATATTATGACACCGACTAATACTTCCCATATGGAACAACTCAACCTCAGGGATAACCTGGTTGATGAGATTAATAATAGTGTGAGTGAGATAGAAATAAGGGTAGCCCAAGGCTCTAACAGGCGCACTAGGCGAAATAGGCAAAATAAGAAAGCACCTCGTAAAAGGATGGTGATGGCCAAGACTAAAGTGAATAAAATTATGAAAAGAAACTCCATGTCTCTTGCTAACACCGCCCCTTTAGACTCGGAATGTGTAGAAGTAGGGAACCACTATGAAATCATGGAACATCAAAAGAAGTTGGATGAAAGGAAAAAAGTGGCAATTAAAAGCACGGGCCTAGAAAATTAGCTAAAGGGGAAGGACGATATTATTGAGGAAAGTGAACTAGAGGATATGGTACCCATTGAAAATAACTTTAAATATGTTGAAATCCCATATAATAGTAATATTGGGCCCCTTACTAAAAGGGAGAAGGACATTTATTCCAAAGAGATGGAACGACTGGCCATGCACAGTAAGCAAAAAACAAGTAGGGTAAATATTGTGGGAACAAATGAAGAATCCCTACTTATAGTGGGGAAAAGTATTAAAATTATAGAAAAATCCTCGACAGATGAAAGCCCTTTTCTTAACCGGGCCTGGCTACTTAATAAATTATCACATATTTCGCAGCTTCAAAATATTAATTCAGGGGATATTGAAACTATTATCCTACCTGAATATGGAAGCTGGGAAAATTGGGTTATTGTCCAATTTAGATCTGCGGTTTTTGTGGACCTCATAAGAGAATACTCTGATGGAATATGGGGCAATAAATATGAAATTGTGATATGCCACTCTACTATTCATAATGATTGGAATGACAAACACACGGAAGGGGTGGGAGTTACTCCTACTAATATGGAACTAAGAAATAAAAACGTACAAGCTAACTCCCAGGAGGCAAACACTATAATCCAGAATTGAGATAAGGCATATAATAATACATTCAACCTCCTCTCTTGGAATAGTAGAGGTTTCAAATCTCTACTACACAAGGAAGGTATACAAATGTTGATGGAGAGTGACATCTTTGCCTTACAAGAAACTTGGGTAACTGGGGAAATTTTATTAGACGGATATAGTATTTGGAATAAAGCTGCCCACAAAGGTGAAAAAGGCAGGCCTTATGGAGGATTATGTATTGGGGTAAAAAATCATTTATCATTTAAACAGTATGAGATGCATGGGAATCTACCTAATGTTATGTGCGCAAGTATAGACAGGGGAAACCAATTAGGGAGTTTCCTTCTCATTAATATATACTCTCAACCAGGGCGGGATGATATACAAGAGATTGGGGAACATATAAACCATACTATTGAAAGCTGGACCCGGGATTTCCCTGAGTCTGATATTTGTATAGTGGGAGATTTCAATGCCCACTGTGACTCCGCCGTAAAGGAGATGAATAGATGCAAAGAATTGTGGGATGAAACGGCCATTATCGCATCATTGGAAACTCAAGAGGGTAACCTGATGGCGGGTTTAAATACACAGATTAGGCAGGGTTGTCGGTGGATGAACCTTATGACCAACTGGGACTTAGAATATCTAGAACCTCACTTGGGTCCAGGTGTGGGGGCAACTTGGACTAATGGGAAGGTAGGCTATAGGTTAGACTATATTTTTGTAAGTAAACAATTAAGCCTATCCACTATCTCCTTTGAACATATTGCTACCACTCTGAGTGACCATACACCCATTAGGGGCACATTTACTAAGGGCCCGGAAAGTAAATGTTGGGAAGTGTGCAATGAGATGGACATACAATTCTCAGCATCCGGAAATAGTATCACATGGTCGGATAAAAATTTAACCATCTTTAATGAGCTGTTTGATCGGCTGCCCATTGAGGGGCAGGATATTGCATTGAATGGTCTTAATCCAATAACTAATCTGTTGGGTATAATTCGGAGGTTAAACAGCAAGGTTATTGTGAAAAATATAAGGGGCAAAAATCACTCCCATAAATATGATCAAATGATCTATGATAGAAAAAAAGAAATGTTGGGTGAGATTTGTAAACTTAAGCAGACATGTGACTTGGATGAAGAAGAGAGAAGTAAGAGAATTAAAAACATAAAGACTCATTACAAAAATTGGATCAAGGATTACAAGTATAACACCAGCAATGCCAATTGGAGGTGTTTATACACGATATGTAAAACCCATGATTCAAAAAAATGTTGGTACCTATATAGACAGTATCTGATGGATGAGGATAGTAGGGAAAATACTAATGTGAGCCAAGATGCATGGAAGCACTATATTACTGACCTCTATTTCAAGACAAGTGACATGTCTGCTAATTTCAATGGGATAAACTCATATGACCAAGATATTATCCCCTTTGGTATCCTAGATATTCTGAAAGTGATTTCTAAAATGAAATCCTCACGTGCCCCAGGCCCGGATGGGCTTGCAAATGCTGTCATAAAACAAAATCCTAAGAAATGGGCAGTGATTTTGCTCCAGCTGTTTACTGGTATATGGGAGACAGGCCGCATACCGGATAGCTGGAGGAAAGCCATAGTGGTCCCTATTTTTAAAAAGGGAGATAGAAAACTGCCTGATAACTGTAGACTGCTGGCTATGGCAGACAGCAGTTGTAAGATCTTCTGCTCCCTTTTAGTGGAGAGGTTAAACATTTGGATAGAGGAAAAGGGACTTCTATCTACTCTTCAAACTGGCTTTCGGAAAGGGTACAGTACCATTGATAACCTAACAATGCTGAATTACATTATAGCAGGGTCAAAGGATAAGGGGGAAAAACTGTATGTGTGCTTTGTAGATTATTCAAAAGCTTTTGATAGTGTCAATAGGGGGTTGTTGTGGAAGAAACTAAGTGAGAAAAATATCTGTCCCAAAATTTTGCACTTTTTGAGGGAAATGTATAGGGAAACCACGGTTTCCATCTGTTTGGGCAAAGGAGGGATGATATCTCCAGAGATCGCCACTAACACCGGTCTAAAGCAGGGATGTGTGACATCTCCCATATTATACAATTTGTATGTCTCAGATATGTGGGAAAGTTTTTCGACTATAAATAACTTTCCACCAATAGTAGCGGGAAAACCCATTTGTGGCCTGATGTATGCGGATGATACCGTCCTCCTGGATAAAACTCCAGTAGGGTTGCAAAGAATGTTGAATGGACTATTATTGTACTCCGAAAAGAATAACCTAAGTATTAATATAAACAAAACTAAGGTTATGGTATTTGGAGCCACCAGGCTTGAAAAGAAAAGGCTTATTTCTAGGTGGCAGATAAACTTGATCAAACTGGAGGTAGTGGAGGCCTACCCTTATTTGGGGATGCCTATTCTGAGCAATCCCTGCATACAATTTTTCCAAGAGGCGGTGAGTTCTAAAATAGTAAAGAAATGGAAAGTTATAAGAAAATATATCACCAGTAAAGGAGGTCACTCTGTCGAATGTCTACTCGAGATATATAAAAGTTGTATTATTCCTGGAATTATGTATGCACTGGAAACTGTAGAAAGCAAATATTTGTGCAAACTGCATCTACTTGAAGGGAAGATTTGGAGACCAGCTCTAGGACTCCCAAATTCGGTACCAATACAAGCGATAAGATGCGAATTGGGGCTAATATCCCTCTCGACCCTATGGAAAATAGAATGTTGCAAACTTTATTTAAGAATAATTTTGGGGGATGGGGATGAAGGTAACATGCTCAACCTTATAGGTAAAAATAAAAGTGAAGGCAGATTTAAGAATCCCTATTTTTTAAATTTACAAAAAATAGTATTAACATTTCTAGAAGTCCTAGGATATAATGTACATATGGGAAAAGATAACATTATGTACATTAAGAAAAGCCTTAAAGATAAGGCTTTTATCTGGGATTTATGCGACAATCAGTCCTATTTATACAAAAAGTCTAGATATTCCTCTTATGCTCTCCAAGGCCTCAAGCCTGCTACACCAAGACAGTATCTGCTTAACACGGGAAATAAAGCTATGAGAAGATTCATATTACAATTACGGTTGAACATTCTCCCGTGTAATGAAATTATCGGGGTAAGAACAAAAATTCCTCGTGCAGAAAGATTGTGTAGATACTGTAATATCGAGATGGAGACAGTAAGACATATTTTAACTCTTTGCCCAAACTTAAAAGAATACTACACTAAAGGGTACTCAAATTTAGTAGGGGACATGCAAAGAATTGAATCAGACCAATTCTGGTCAGTTATTTATGACGGAGAAATTAAGGTTTTTATTGGGGCAGCCTTTTATATTTGGAAGTGTGTAATGGGAGGTATTTGGTAAATGTGTTTTTTTTTTTTTTTTTTTTTTTTTTTTAGAATTTAGTTTGTAAACAAGAATTAATTGTAAAATGTGTTTATTAATGATTTTCTATGTGAAATATGTAACTATGTATGGTCAATGTTAAAATTATGTAGTGTATAAGGTTTTAATTAACCAAAAGCACTTTAAACAATAAAAAAAAGAAAATTAATAACTTTAGTTATGTTTATCACACAAAAATTGTTTTAGCATGGTTCAAAGAGGGTTACTGTCACCTTTTATAAAAATCTGGAAGGACCGTTGTGGCATATACACTGCCCTCTTTAATGCAATGATATGTATTTTTCCATTAATTAAACTTCAGCCTTTTCTTTTGTTATCTTAAGTTGCATTTACCCTTAATCATGTGACCAACCAGAGACTGGCGCATGTTTATGTTCACCTGTCCCTTCAATGCCTGTGATGGCCCTGATTGAAACTTTAATGGACATTTTATGAGAATTGTGACCTCAGGGTCACTTCTGCTGAAAGAACAGGCATGGGTTTATCTGTTCCCACCGTAGTTTAAGTCTAAGCAGAGTATTGCTTTCTATATTTTTATGTAATGGCCCTGATTGATGGCTGGCAACCAGGCCTCACTCTCCAGGGCAGCAGAGGAAAGGCAGTGGAGGGTAATTTTCATTTTTAGGAGAAATGACCGGCTGAATTTAAGATTTGCAAGCAGTGGCTTTTAAACTCACACACAATTTATTTCACATGACATCTTATAAGGCACCAGGGCCTTATTTCCATATGTAATGTAATTCTTTAATTGCACAGTTGCAAAATACATGAGTTCAACTTCTCTATAGTCCATATGTATAGGGCAGGTATATGAGAAAACCATGTTCATACTCTGGCCCTCATTACGACCCTGGCGGAAATCGAAAAACGATGGCGGAAATGCAATACCGCCATCGAATAGCGCTCGGTGCGATTATGACCCGTCACCGTAAAGTACGATGCCATTAGCGACACCGTAGTGAACGCCAACGCTAACTGCACCAAGTACGCGCACGCGCGCCATGCCAAACCGTAATTACCACCATGGCGCAACGGTACGCGAATTCTGACCCTAGCGGACATGTACCTAACGCCATCAAGGATGGCGGAAAGTACCATTCCGCCATGGTGAGAAGTACGGCATCGCGAACCAACCGTAAACGGCCCTACTGAGTGCCTGTACACCACTCCCTGGCCACATTGCACAACTCCTCGTAGGTGCAATGAAGTCACACAATGCAACCAGTGAAATGTACAAGTCACCCATGCATGCCAACGAACAAATGAATCTAGGGGCTCCAAGTGCCTTGTGAGTGACCATCCATATTTGCCATGGCACCATTGCCGCACTGATGCAGCACAGGCATGTGAAGGTTCAAGTCCAGCAACATGAACTGAAATATGAGACAAACAAAAACAGGCCCCCCCATCGACTGACACCAGTGTAAGGCAACATTCAAAGCAGTATCCTGAGTGAGACTGCACCAGCCCTGTACTCCTGCCAGTAAACAAACCAACCATCAGCATAAGCATGTACCACACAAGTTGGCAGAGTGACTGAGCAACCAGGCTCATCTCAAGAGGGGCCAATGGGAGCTGCAGGGCACAGATGGCACGAATACAGAAGCTATTCCAATGGACATGACCTCAGTCTCCCTCCAAGAAACGCACGCAAACACAGGCACCTGTGACCAGCCATATTCTGATAATCACATCATTCCACCAATCCACCTGGCTGACCGGCATCTGTTACACAAAAGCTAATCCCCCGCCCCTGAGCATGACATCATTAAAACAGTCATAATGGTAGCCCCTATCCCTGACCACACTGGGCTTCGTAGGCAAACGCGGCCAGTACAGTACCACGCAACTATACTCAGAAGCCGGAACCCAATGCAGATCTTCTCACAATACATCGCTCCACAAATAGGAATATGCTACATTACTTGCAAAGAAGAACGCTACACGGTTAATATCAGAATAGAAATTTAATGCACAACAAAATCACCAAGCCCATACAGCCATTAGGTCATAAACTCCAAAATATATTTCATTATTGTGGGCTGCATCCGCAATAAATGACCAGCTTCTTCTTGTGTGACGCCCTGTTCCTTCATGGTACACAGGGGCTACATTCACGTTCAAAAAGGCAACATGGAAGCGCCTAGAACCGCAGGGCCGTCCCATTAGGTAGGCACTAGTCCAGCTGAAAGGTCGATATGTTGCTCCTAGCCACTAGTACTGCGTAAGGGCATGTGGCCCATTGGCGATCGTCCCATAAAATCGTAATGTTGCTCCACTGATTAACACGAAGCAGCAGGTGTCGGGAGTAAAAGCCATCTGCAGGAGTGGCATACAGATGGCAGCGGCAAAAGGGGAGGAGATACCTGTCACCCAAATGAAATGAAAAAGAATAGTATGGGCATCAGAACTTCATTTGAATTACTCACTTCAATGATCACACTAAATCCACAGCCATATGCATGCTAGCCCACTCAAAAGGATTATTCCCACCCAAAAATCACTTGCGAATCATAACTATAAAAATCGAGGTGAAAACACTATTACAAACGAGTGTTTGTGTGCATGCGTCTGTCAAAACAGAATCCATTAGATGGGATTAGTAACGTGCATAGACACAAGTGTTTGAAGGCGCGTCGAGACAGGGAGGGTTCAACAAGGGCAGATAGACGATGGTCCCACTATGGCAGCTCTGCATCACATAGCGCAGGGGAGGTGGATAGATTCCAAAAAGCCCAGTACATGGCAAACTCTCCATTAAATCATCTGTCCATGCATCCATACATCATTCCCTCATCCCGGAATGAAAACGCCTGATTATTTACTCACATAACATGTGAAATTTCCATTGAGTCTGTGCGTAATGCAGTCTGCAAAATCCACTGTGCTCCAGGCCGGAATTCCAGTGTTGTGAAGTAACATGTATTTGGGAACGTCCTGCCTTATCGTCCACTACGCTATTGCGCATCCCATACTATTCATATCAATCATTGCATTCTCGCCATGGCCCCTGTCCCAAGGACATTAAACAATAGAACGTTATATTTGCAGTCAAACCTGTGGGCGTCTCCTCGCCGCTAGCTGAAAACCGAAAGCGCTGTCCTTCGAATTCCTCATTTGCAACATCATGTCGAAAAGGCATCTGTGACCGCTTGAAATCACAAATTCATCCATGTAGTGCGGCAGTGTGTGAAAATGGCAACTGGCTTCACTCACAAATGGGACGCCCCGCCCGTCGGTGAACCTCGGTACAGTGCTGCATGAGGGTCCACCGTTAATCGAGTACTACATTCCACTGACCCTTCACAAGTTTGTTCGCGACTGCAAAGATAGTATGTGAAACAATGGGACCATAGCAGAATGAACATATGAACCAATATTTCACTGCCATCGGGATCAAATACATGATTGTAATAGCAAGATGCCATGCGTCGAATTGCAGCGTTGTGTGCGGGACGTGCTCGCCCAAAGGGGATTGCAGCTTGCACAGGTGGAATGAATCAGCACAGGTGGAGGCTATACAGCCTGAAAACACATAAATTGCACACCCAACCCCCTCCCACAACCACACCCACTCCAAAATGCTACGGGCAGGACTAGCAATGTTGGCCCTGGGGGACCTGATAGCACTGCAAGTACTCCAACTTCAAGAAGAAGACGAACACCAACTACTACAACAACCGGCCACACAGAGGAGACGCAGGAGGAGGAGGAGGGCAAGGCAGGGCCAGCAAGGCCCGCCAGCACAGCCACTACCACCACGCAGGCAGCCCGCAATCCCACGCCTCCGAGCACATCCGTTCAACCTCACGGATGAGCAGATCCACACCCTCTACCGTTTGGACCGGGACACCATAACCGCCATTGAGGACATGATACAGGCTGACCTTGTCAGCATGATAGATAGCCCAACCGCCATCCCACCCCTACTGAAGGTGGTGTCTGTACTCCACTTCCTGGCCACAGGCACCTACCAGCACACAGTCGGACAGTTGCATGGCATTTCACAGCCAGTGTTCTCACGGACACTATTGCAAGTGCTCGATGCCCTCCTGAAGCACGCAGACGACTACATCTCTCTACCACGCTCGGAGCAGGAAATTACGAACACAAAAGTGGGATTCCATGCACTTGCCGGCATACCGGGTTGCATTGGTGCCATCGACTGCACCCATGTGGAATTGGTCGTCCCACATGCCATGGAGGCCCAGTACCGCAACCGAAAACAATTTCATTCTCTTAATGTACAAATGGTGTGTGACTCCAACAGGATCATTACACATTGTTGTGCCCGATTTCCTGGATCAACCCATGATTCTATGGTCTTGAGGAACTCTACAATACCACGCTACATGGAGCGACACGCAGGGAACAGATCCTGGGTACTCGGTGAGTCTCATTTCATGCATGATAATGTGGGGTATGTGATGCGGCAATGACCTGGCAGGAAGGGGGGGGGTGCGTACGTAGCAATGTCATTCCACAAACATCCTTTATTGTCCACATACAGGTGATGCCGGGTATCCACTGAAGAGATGGCTCCTTACACCACTCCAGAACCCACAGAACCAGCATGAGGAGGACTACAACCATGCCCACTCACGTACCCGTGTAGTCATAGAACAGGCATTCGGCCTACTGAAGACTCGTTTCCGCTGCCTCAGCAGGTCTGGCGGGGCACTCCTGTACCGCCATGAGAAGGTTGCAAAGATGGTCATGGCATGTGTCATGCTACATAACATGTGCGTACGTAGAAATGTGCCCATGCCCCCTGACGCAGAACTGCAAGCACCTGAAGATGGTCATGATGAGGGTGGGGATGTGGCAGCACCTCAAGGAGTCCGCGAGGCACAGGAGGGCCGTGACATTCGTCAGATTCTCATAGATTCATGCTTCTAGCACTCACGCCTGGTGGCTGATACATGGACACGGGACTTGTGGCACTGTGTGTGTCTGGAACATGCACAATATGGACTGTACGCCTATAAAGGCCTCGTACACAAAGATCAATGTCCACACATCTCATTGGATGATCGTGCATTGTTTATAGCATATGTGAAATTATGTTACACACCCCATCGACCCGCCACCCAAGTGAGCCCAACACACCCCCTCCACCCTCCTACCTCCCCCCGAACACCAGTGTCCAAAGATGCTCATTGTCAGTGGGCAGACGCTATTGCAAGCCCCCTCTCTGGGTATCAGGGGCACCCCTGCCTGTGGAGCGCAGGTTCCTCCCAGATCTACGTTGGGGGCTGCCCTGGACGGAACTTGCAATGGATGATGTCTCTGCCTGCTCACGTCCATGCATGTCCCTAAGGGTTTGTGAGAGCTCAGTGAGCACACGGCGCACAGCGGCAAGTTCAGCACATACGTCTTTGGACGTCGCATGCAGTTCCCCCCTCAGGCTCTCGGTGCTTCTCTCCATTTGTACTCTCAGGCTCTCGGTGCTTCTCTCCATTTGTGCCCTTAGTGTCTCTGTACTTCTCTCCATTTCTGCCCTAAGTGTCTCAGTTGATGTTTCTATGGCTGCCTTAGTACCCCCACATTCATCAGCATGGTCCTTGAGGAGCGTGGCCAGTTGCTGCTGTTGCACGATCACCTGGTCGAGGGACTGTTGCCTCTGCTGTGCCATGGCCATTTGCGGTGGTGTCACAGAGGGGCTGGTCACCTCATGTTGCCTTGCCACAGGGCTTGTGGGGGATGGCCAGTCGTCGTCTTGTGGGTGCCCCTGCGTGGTATCCTCATGGTGTACGGGATGAAACAAACAGGGGGATTGAGACAGGTCATGGATGGATCCTACATCGACATCCCCGTTTTCTGTGTCGGAGCATGCTGCCATTAATGCAGTGTCACCTATGGTGCTGCTGCCACCAGAAGCAGTGCCTTCTGTGGCATCCATTGGGAGGACCTGTGGTGGTGCTGTTGTGGGCATGCTGGCTGCTGGGGTGCCTGTTGATGTTCCCTCCTGTGTGCTGCCACTTGATTTGTGCTGCTGCCGTGTCTTGATCCTTGCAGCTGAGGTGGAGGGTCTTTGGCCGTTGGTCTTGGCCCTCTTTGCAGGTGTGCTGGTAGGGGTGTCCTGGAGCTCGTCGTTTGAATCGGACCCTGTGGTGGAGTAAAGGAGGGCGAGCGTTATTAATGGGTCTGTGGAAATTGGAATGGCAATGTATCACATGCATTGGGGTGGTACCTGAGGGTGATTTGGGTCAGGGCCTTGGAGGTGGTTTCATTTTTGTGTGGATTGAGGATGCAGTTGTTTTGCAGCCTGCAGTTAGGGTGTGCCTGCTGCACGTGTAGAGGGTGTTTTTAGGATTTTTAATTATTTATGTATTTAATGTGAGTTTTAAAGTGCGCTATCAGGCCAATGTATGTGGACGTTCTCCTGGACATGTGTTACTGTTGCACTATGTGGACACATGGTACTTCACATGATTGGACATTGTGGATTTAGCATTGTTTTATTTGGCCCACCTACCTGATTCTTCGGATGTCTGCACTCCTTTCTCCATCCCTCCGACTCCCTCTATACTCTCCATTCCAATGGTGGAGGCACAGATTTCTTCCCAGGGGGTCAACTTGATGGGTGATTCCGATCCTCCCCCGGTAGCTGTGGCAATGTTACGGTTGGTGGATAGTATGCTCCGTACGCGTATCCGCAAGTCGTCCCATCGCTTTCTGCATTGCTGTGGGTTGCGGGGTGCGGTCCCCACCGCACTTACCCGCTGTGCCACTAGGGCCCATATGGCCTTCTTGTTCGCAAGTGCCGTCCTGGTCATTTGCGTCGAGAAGACGACGGCAGCATTCTCCTGGAGGGTCTCTGTGAGCACGGTGAGTTCCTCACGGGAGAAGTGGACCTGCCGCTTGCGGTCGCACGCTTTTTTCGCTACTTTTCCCATTTTTATTGCTTTCACTAGGGTGGATGACGGGTTGGGATGTGTCTCAGGGTAGTATTTTTTATGGTTGTGTGGGAATTCTGATTTTATAGGTGTACGGCGTGCTGTTTCCCGTTCCGGGACCATGTTTTTACTTCCGTTTCCGTATATTTACGGTCACCGTACTTTCCGATTGCCGCTCATTACGGTGACCGCTAAGATGGGTGGCGGAATTGCACCTAGGGCGCCGTACGACGGCGGTGAGGGGCGTTTTGGGGACATTTCCGCCATCGCGGACTTTGCACTTCCGCCATGGCGTAGTGCTCGTGCCCGATGGGTCGGAATTAGCCGCACTTTGCTCCGTCGTGCAATGGCGGAAACGCTATTTACGCTATGGCGGTCAGGTCAGTCACTTTCCGCCAGGGTCGTAATGAGGGCCTCTGAAAGTCTAGTGAGCACTTCTCTTAGCATACTGTCATTTGGATGAGGGGAAAAGGAAGCTCTATTATTTCTTATAATTGCAATGAGCTTGGTTTCACTTTCAATGACTGGAGCACAATCTGGTATTACATTGAAGATAATGTACGCACTGGTGTCTCTTTAAGTAAAAGTGCAGCTCTCCATGGATTGATTAAAACAGCATTTTCAGCCACATGTCTTTCTTTTCCTTGCTGAAATGCATTGCACACTTCTTCACACTTTTGAAATTCAAGCCCACTTACTTTCACTCCACCCCAGCTTACTTGTGATTCCCTGTTGCTCAAGAAGGAGTGGATCCAACCTCTGGGCTCTTTAGAGCATTTAACAGTTGCGATCAAGGCACCCAATAAGCGATTATAATCATGAAATCCAATGTGGCAGATAAGTCTAAAAAGTACGAGACAACCAACCTTGCCTTTTTCCAAGTAGTTGAGCATATGCTACTGCAGGTTTAATAGGGCACTTTCAGTACCACGATGAGTCCAGAAACCCGATTGCATGGGGTGTAGAAAAGTAGCCTCTCCCATCATACATTTCTGAGTTAATAAAAATGTATGTTAACATAAACATTTTGTGCATGCATGCATAAACTGAAACTCTTTTTAAACTTTAATCTCAACATTGACACAACTTAATTTTGACCTCTGATTAAACTCATTGTCGTAAGAATAGCATCAGCACAAGAAATAACTTATAATGGGAGTTAAACCACAGACTAGCTATCACTTTATTCCAAGTATCGATTTGGAGATCACATTTTAAATAATAACAGCAATAAAAGATTTCAGTACTCTGTTAGTGTTTCTAGTAATTGAAATTACTATTATTTACAGTGAAACAATTATAACTAGCAAGTATTACATTTTTAAATCTAATTAAACTGTGTATCCATTTATGACCGTATATGTACCAACTACTCCTTAATTACATTAGTACCTTCAACATAAATATTTAACATTAATTCTAAATCATTGATTGTTGTTTAAATCAATGTTAATGGGACATATCTGGGTAATTTCAACTTGAAACCAAAATTTCATTGTACCGTTCATTTTCAAAACCTTTTTAAAAGCACTTCTAAGGTGTCTAGGCAATCTACGCTTGAAAGAAAACAAAGAATCATTACATGTATGCCCCTTTGTTTCTCATCGCAGCCAACCTGTTTGATGGCCAGGATGAGTACTTACTGCTTTGTGGAAAATAATTTCAAATGTTCGTATTGATGTTTTCCACTGTCCTCTCTATATCGTTACAACAGAAGTATAAAATAATGTTTACACTGCACATCTCTTAACCTTAATGTAGAAAATACGTAGGCTCAACATTGTTAGCAAACCATGGACTAGCAAACATTGCATTGCTAACCAGCTCACAAAATGGAACACTATCCCAGGGATGGGACTGAAAGGTACACAAACCATTTGAAAGGTTTTGGTCCACAATTTGATGATGCCAACCTGAGAAACATGTAATAACTCCTCAGACAAATCAACAAAACAATCCATAGGAAGGTGTTCGTTTTCTAAAAGCTCAGAGATCAACATAAGAAAATCATGTGCATCTTGTTGAGAGGTTTCTGTAGCAATGCAGATTCCTTGGACACTTCTATAAGGATTCACAGGTAAGCTTTATTCTATTTACATGCTAAGATGATACAGTGAACCACTGGGGCCCATCACCCAATCTAGGCTTCTCCAACTGCTAACTTTCACTATAATTACATTAGTGTAAGCCAGCACAGATGAACAAATCAGGAAGCCACAGAAACAATACCTGGGGCGTTTGCCATTTGCCGTGATTCACATGCATTCAGCCATGCTCGGGGCCCCTGAACCTTTACAGCTTTGGACATAAGTAACACCAGATATGGCCCATTCTACCTGGAGCTAAGGCTGTTTTTCTTTGATTAACCTTCATCAGGAAACTGTCACTGGGCTGCAACAAATGACTTGGAGTGTTGTATTTCCTTGGCAGAGCAGTTTGAACCTGTTTGAAAACAAGACTGACAGAAGACATTAATATCTTGACATATTCGAGTAAACGATCATCTAACAACTGCAAATTATCTGGTGAATTTTTCACAGGCGGTAATACAGGTAATCTCATTGCCTTTCCATAATGAACTTCGTAATTACCCAACCCAGGTTTCCTATTTGGTGTACTGCTCATGCTAAATCACACCAGGGGAAGGGCTTCTGATCACTTTAAACCCATCTCCTAACACATATTTGCCAATTTATTTTTCAAAATCCTGTTTTGTCTCTCTATAGCTCCTACCGACTGGGGGTGGTAACATCAATGCAGACAATTGAGTTTTGATAAGATTGTTAACAAAATTCAGTCCATGATCACAGTTAGTACACAACAGTATTCAAAATCTAGGCACAAACTCACAAATCAATATTTTTGAAACTGTTACTGCATCTGCCTTCTTACTGAGATAGGCTTCCACCCAGTACTACAAGCAGGTATATCCACTGATCATACTTTGGCAATTGAAGGAAGTCAATCTGTAATCCTACAAATTGTCCATAGAGGGGATAGTGTGGCCCCTGTCTGATTGGCACAATTTTCCCCACATTATTCTGCAGGCAAATGACATACCTCTCACAGTATTCGTGTGCCAAAGTGGTGAACTCAGGTGTGATCCATGAACATCCAAATAGCATTGTCATTTCATCTCTTACAACATGTCCTTTCCCATGATACATCCTCATTAGATGTGATACTTGTATTTTTGGAGCCACTAACCAACCCTACTCATTCCAGCACAGAGAGTTCTGATGAAACTGGCAACCTTTTTTGATCCAATTATCCTTTTCATTAGAAGAGGCATTTTTCTGTATGAATGAAATGTCTTCCAGCACCATTTTATCTTGCAGAAGCTATGCATCACTTTCCTATAATGCAGATGTGAATTTGGTGGTTTGATCAGCAAAATCCTTACCACAACTAATGGGTCATCCAGTACCTTATGGACAGCGCATTCGACAACCGTAATCAAATCAGGGATCATTATAGCATCCAAAAGAGCCAGTACGTAGTGACTATTTTTTATTAGTGTGCCGCTTGAAGTCAAGAAGCCTCTCTCCTTTCAGAGCTTACCAAACTCATGTGCTATGTCAAAGGCATACCGTGAATCTGTGCCAATATTAACAGACAGCTGAGGTGCCAATCGACAAGCCGTTGTTTCGGCCACCAGTTCTGCCCCCTGTGCTGACATTACCTGGGGCAATGTTCCACTCTCCACCACCTTAATGTAGCACATACCACATACCTCGCTAACACTATCCCATTGCGATATCTAAAACACGATCCATCAACAAAATATTTGACGCCTGGATTGGGCAGAAGCACATCCAAAAGATCTGTACAAGGCATCGCCAGACAGTCAGTTACAGACACACATTTATAAGGGGAATCATGTTTCTCTCCCTCCTGTGGGGCGGGCAACAAGGAGGCTGGATTTAAAGCAGAACATCTAGTCAGGGTGATATTGGATGAATTCAATAAAATCATCTCCTATTTATTGGCTCTTGATACAGACATGTGCTGTGTCTTTTTCTCCCATAATAATGACACTATTGCGTGTGGAACAGCCCCCACAAAGGGTGACCCAAGTATGATATTCTCAATTTGCTCCACTGCCAATGCAGCAGTTGCCACCAATTGTAAAAAGGGCTGCATTCTAGCTGAAACTGGGTCAATTTCTTGTGAGAAATGTGATGAATACAATGAAGTTATCACTGGTGCCCGAGTGGTGACCTCCTCCCATGTTGCCAGGGGACAACAGCTGCTACCTGATCCTGGAGGCAACAATATGAGGGAGGATCACACAGGAGGAGATAACTTCTGGGGAGATGTTGTGGCCTCATTGAATGATACATGGTATCTTCCATTTGCACTTGAAGATAATCCTCTCATACCCAATAGCATCATGGTCTATTGTCGTATACCCTACTCCTCCCCCTTGGAAGAATAGAAAATATTGTTCACCACAGCATACAAACCAAATTCCTAACTTTGGTCTATCATGTGGAAGTAATAAGAATGCCTTGATCAGTTCTGTCTATTCATCACCCAGAACTGCTTTACCAACCAGGGATGTTGAAAGTGATTTTCTGAACTCGTTTTTATAAAACATCAGTAATTGACTCCTTGTCCCTGAATCCTCAGAATACTGGGACGAGGAAGAGTAGAAGAGCAGTGCAGAGCAAAAAGATGCTTTCAGTCCAGCAAGCATTTTAGCTGTCGTCTGAAAACACCCAGTATCAGCTGCTGCTGTTGTTTCAAGAGAGAAGGGTTCAACTCTCCAAGAGACTCAAGGTCCTGAACTGGTGCGGCAGAGCCTGTGGATTAAGGCAGAAGAAGAAGGGAAACACAGGAAGGTACTGCAGAGATGCTTTGAGAGTGGAAGAGACTCCAGGGTTTTCGCAGACTGCCAAAAGCAGACCCTTACCTGCTAAAGCCCAAACAGAAACTGGTGTGCTGAAGGCAAGCTGGAAGAGTACCTTCACTGAGTGAGCATGCAAGAGCCTGAGAATGCCAACAAGAGCCGGTTAGACAACGAAAGGATAGTGCAGCCCCAAGTCTGTATCGGTGGGAACAGCAAATGCAAATAATAGTAAAAACAGACTAAACAACAAGAGACAACAGGGAAACTATTGATTAAAAGGGAAAGGAAATTAAATCCAAAGCCCTTATCAGCATGTGAGTGCATAAAATGCAAGTACATGGAAGCACAAAAGTGCATGGTATATCAAGAGGATATATTGTTCAATAAAGTGGATATACAATTGAAGAAGTGAATGAATACAATAAGTCCTGGCATAAAAGTATACCATGCAGTTTCAAGTGAATGAAGATATGAAGTTCTGGTAGGAGAGTGTACCAGGCAAGTACAAGTGAATGAAGATAAGAAGTCCTGTCAGGAGAGTATACCAGGTAGAGACAAATGCTTGACCCTAAGGACCTGGCAGTCACAAGGATGAAGATACAAGTAGCCCCAGCAGGAGAGTATACCGGTCAATTTGCAAATTTGTGGAACCAAGATGTCCTAAACAAGGATATTAGGAGTTTGAGGGCCCGACAAACAGGAGCATGTTCCTGGCCAAATGCACATGGTAGTAGAAAACTATAAATTTACAGACTTTACAGACTTTACACACAGCCAAGTTTCTCATGGAAAGAAAACATTCACAACAGTAGGTACCACACTGGTGCCACAACGACTTCAGGACACTACACAACATATGTAAAAAAAATAAGTCATTGGTTTGAATGTAATGATACCTCTGTTACTCCAAAACATAAGTTACAAGCAAATTTAACAAATGCCTACTTAATATTCCTTCAACCCAAATGTAGTCACTAAACTATACCACAATTAACAGTTAGAATACCCCATTAGTTATCTAAGTACATCCATAACACTACAGTAGTACTTTTCAAAGTCAAGCTAGTTAAAATAAGCCAACAGGTATCTAACTACTTCAAAAATACCCCTCTTACCAAAACACTTCAAATGCGCCTTCTCAATTCTTACAAGCTCGAAACATCTTTGAATCTCTAATGTAGTTAGAATACGCCAACAGGTATCTAAGTACTTCAAGCATTCCCTTAATCACAACATACTTCAAACAAACATACTATCACTTTTAAACTGACATAACTGTAATTGTTTTTGTTTCTCCACTATGGATTTTATTTCCCAATGACCCAATGATCATTTAGTGTCAAGACAACAGCAGTGTGTCATACTCTAATGTTGCACCAAACATTACCTAAAATGTACTGTTTATGAGGGTCTTAACAAATGTATATTTAAAATTGTATACAACTTTAGCTTTTAAAGTATCTTGCTTAACAAACTGTACGCTTTTTCAAACAGAAAATAAACCAAAGATTCCGGATTCATAACACTATAAAACTAAGTAACCATAGCAATTACTACACTCATACTACTACTATGGTGGCCATAGCCAGTGGCCAGATTCTGGGGTGGGGGGAATGATCATGCCCCCCTCATAATCTGGCTGCCACAACCACCACAATGCAATTAACTATATAAAAAGTATGTACCATACACCATCAACTAATACAACTCACCCTGACTGCCCCTGCAATTGAAATTATGTTCGTGGACACCAACATTGACTGTAGACTCAGTGGAATTTCCAAACACTTCTTACTCCTATAAAAACTGCTCCAGATAATCTTCATTCCACTTCCCTACCATTTCTATGCCCCCTTTCAGACATCAAATAACCCCAGGCGGAGTGTGGATATGAGTGTGCAGTCTGTGCTGACGCCACAGTCTTTTTACTCTTTCCTCTTTGCTGTCTGGAGGTGGAGCTTGAACCTATAATTATCTTTTCATTCTGCCGAGCATGCAGCAGAGTGTGGACGTGAGTGTGCAGTCTATGCAGTCCGTGCACGTACGTGCACCCGGGCACCCCCACCTCAGCTGAATTTCTTGTCAACAGAACATGTCAGCTCCAAACGTGAACTAACTTGGAGGACTCAACCCAGCACTATAGGTGAGGAAAGCTGCATGCTGACACAGTGTAAATCTTTTGCCGACTTAGATCTCTGCTTGATTGCGATAGTTGAAGCCCCCCAGATCCTCCACCGGAGCCACCTCTACTTCCCCCCTTAGATGTGAAAAAGCAAAAAACTACAACTCTATCTTCCGGCAGCTGACACAGTGACTAAACCCACGCCAGGAGACAAACACCTATACCTCAACACGCTGGCTGCTCTTCACAAGTTGGGAACCGTTCACACTAATTCACACTAGTGCATCTTGGGAACCCAGGACATATTAATCTATGAGGTCAAACACTCAAACGGCATTGGGAAATACTGGGCAGTGCGGCCATATCGCCTTTGACCCAGGAGTGCTGCCGCTGTCAACAACATAGAACAGCAGCTGTCCAACTGAGTGAATGAAAAGACTTACCTAGCTAGGAACCTGCACAAACCGTTGCAGATAGTCCGATTTCCACCCGGCACCACACGCCACTGGGGACTGCAGGCTTTCTGCCTTTGACCCAGGAATGCCGCCGGCTTGAACAGCAAAGAACAGCAGCTGCACCAGCTGCATCAGCGGATGAAGAAAATACAACTAATTTGCTTGCTGATATGGAAACTCCTCTAGCCTTTTCAAATGGCGGCCGCACAAACAGATGGCGTGAAGACAGAAACTGCAGCTGGCCCTCGCATGAGTCAACGAACCAAAACCCTATTTACAATAGCTTTCCCTTCACTGAAGTGGACAGAACCCACCAAACGGGAACCTGCCTCAAATAAACAAACCCAGCGCCTCAGAGAGGCGCCTCCCACAAACACTCCAATAGAGCCTATACAGGCATTCAGAGCTCCCCCCGTGGTGAGCACCCCACAGGACAACAAGCTGGAAAGTCAACAGTCAAATGAACAAACAATGAAGAAATCACATCATGCAGATCCCAATGTGATACACAATGTGGAAAACTCCATTTCGCTACAGACAACCAAGGCTAACTCAAAAACCAACACTGCTTCAGATGACAATATAGGAAACCACATCTTTACTGAGTTAACCACACCTCCTCTAAAGGAAGCTGCAGATCAGTACAACAACAAAACCCAGAATAATATTGAAACTGACTCAATATTCGTCAAAAAGCGGAAAAGAGAAATCACCAGCAAGTATTCCTCGAACATTGTGAAAGATCACCATGGCACCCCCGAAATGTTTACCGTCCCTCCTGCGGCCACAAACCAGGAGTACAAATACGACCATTCAGCCTTCCATGACACGCCATCACAAAGTATCTCCCAAAAAGACAAAGCAATACTAGTGAAACGAAGATGGCAATTGCTGTAAGAGAGATGGAAACAATCGCAAGAACTGATCCAATCGACAACCGCACAGCGAAATCCTCGGATGGCACGCATCTCTTTCGACATACTTGAGATAGAGGCTCTAATGCTAAACCAAGAAAAAAGAAAGGAGGTCTTTGGGAAATCTTACCAGCAAAAAAACACTAAACTCGGCACTCTGCCCTCAGCACAGTCCCCAACCCGACAATCCTCTCCAAAGATCCATTTAGTCTCCCCTTGCGACAATCACCAGCACTCCCATAGAGAGACGGAAAGTATCAGCGGAATGGGACACTAAAATGGAGACAAGTGACAGACAAGAAGAAGTGGTGGATCAGAAATGCAGATGTAATGCAGCGCCACAACTTCACCAAGTTCCAATACCTACCACAATGTTAGATTTGCAAAACATGCTAATCGCTGTAAACTCTGACACTGATCCAATTCACAAAAATGCAACAAGCGAATGTTGACTCCATTAAAGACCAAACAACTCTATTGGCCCTAATACACTCCAAAAAGATATATATGATTAAAATCCAGGAGCGCCTTGACATAGAAGCGGAAGCAAGTAAAATGTGGCAAACACAGCTCTTTTACATCATCAGAAATGATAGGACAGATAAAACCTACTTGACTACGGCTCTCATCGACATGATAACTTAATTCAATGCTCAAACAACTCACCCAAAACCGATGATACCCTATCCAAATAACAGAAATCAGGATCCACTAAATGGTAAATGTTCATCACCAGTCCATAACAAAGACACCCCCCCGCCCCCTCACTACAATGTGCCAAATCTAGCCTCAACGATAGTTGGAAACCTCATTGATCTAGTCGATGAAACAAACCCCATGCCGCAATCTGTAACTCTCACAGTCGCACCACCAACATTCACAAAAGAGGTGACCAACAAAATCAACACAACGAAAGACCCAACAGACCAGCAAACTACAACACATTTGCACAGCCCTACAAGAACTCTATAATCAAAACAAACAAGATACTGTAACTAAATAAAAAAAAGACAAAATGGATTGCAAGCTTTTTTGAGAAATCTTACCACCCACAAATCTGGCGCCAAAAAAACCCAGCTGAACAGTGATAAGCATCCACCACCATGAACCCCACAAGAAACAGCACCTCGAAGATCAAACGATGCCCCCAATGCATGTCCTTCAGACTCAAATAAATGAAGACCAAATCCAGCTACAGATTATGCTAAACCTGACGCAACACTTGGATGAAGAAATCAAAATCTCTGAAGAAGCACAAATCCACTTGAGTGACTGTTCACTTATTGTCATTGACCAATCCGATGAACGTCACTCGATCCATTCTACACGGATCGCCCTCACATGTGAAGACATTTCAGAAACTACTTTCTACAGACCCTGGGGCACACCTCAATCTCCAAAACATCACACTGAAATAATACCACCAGTGACAAACAGACAGCTCAATCAGGCATGGGACACAACAACTACGAACACAGTGGCCAAAACCCATGATGGATGAAGCCCTAACACTGCCACTCTTTATCGACCCTCGAAAGACCTCCATGCATAAACGATCTGAAACTTATAATAATTCATCCCCTCACAGATGGACTAATTCTTAACAGAACTAACGTACGCTTTTCAACGCCATACCTAAGCTAAAATGTCTAAACTCAGGAGACCTCCAGACGGTCGAATTTATTGATGATTCAAGTTTAGACACAGTGCGGGTACAATTTACATTCCCCTGCCGCAGCAGAGCTGATTAGAGATAACAAGATACCATTGAATCAGCTGGGATTCGATATCCTCACAAACGACGAAAAGAATGGAAATCAAACAGAAAAAAAGAACAACCTGACCTATAATACAGAAAACCCCTCCCATACCAGAAAAACAACGACTCGATAAGGAGGACCACAAGACTTAGTGGAAATAACAACGACAAAGAAGCAAGTTGCTATGAGGACAGAAGCTCATAGAGACAACGTACAGCTTACACCAAACATTTCATCTAAAGAGACATGGAAATGACAGGAACCAACCAGCACGAGAGGGAAAAGGAACATCATTAACCACTTACTAAATCTGAAAATTCCCCTCTCTCGCTATGTTCATGGAATACCCGTGGCCATACTCACCTATTCACCACGGAAAGACAAGACATGGCCAAATTCCACATAATCTGCCTACAAGAATCATGGCTCTCCAAACAGCTGGTCTATGACAGCGTCACCACCCTGATGAATCCAGCGATGAAGAGATCCCAAGGATGCCCATCGGCAGGATTAGTAACACTAATTAAAGCAGGAGTGAACCTGGAATTACTCGAGTCAACTAACATACATGCCTGGATATGATTAACTGTAGTTCATCAGCTAAGGTCCCAAAATCAATGGATATCCCTGAAAGAGATATCTCCCACAAAGGGGATACTCAGAATAGTACATCTCTACTGGAATCCGGCTGCATCTCAGACAAAGCATTCATAGATTGCTTATTCTCAGCAATAGATCGAGCCACTGAAAAATACATACATATAGACTTTATAGTATGCAGTGATCTAAACCTACACATGTTCGACCCAGCTGGCTCCTCACTTGATGATTCCATACTCTCCCCGCGAGCCTTATGCTGGAATAAAAAATTGCAGCAAGAGCCCTGTCTAGAGTAAACACCATAGACAGAAATACAGGCTATAAATTCCAACGCTGACATTGGCTTGCAGTTCCTCTACAGCACTAATCAGTTACATCTACATTTCGGACCAAATTCACCCGATAATCAGCAACATGGAAAATATCAAATCCATACATTGTGACCATTACATCATGACCATGGGCCTCATTACACGGTAGGCGGTAAGAGTTTACCGGTACAGGTACCAGTATTTTACCGGTACCGGTAAATCCTTACCGTCTTACTACGAGATCCCTTTGCGGGTTGGAGAATTTAAGGCCTGCTTTTTGCAGGCGTTAAAAATCCTACCCGCAAAGGGACCAGGTTGCTAATTACGGTACCACAATTTGCGGTACCGTAATTAGCGCTTTCCCCATTCCCATTATGCCCTATGGGGCAAAAATGGGAATGGGGAAGGGCAATGGAGGAAGGAGGAATTACCGCCTTCACAACCTTGGAATAGGGCGGTAATTCCCCTTTCCTCCAAGGCGGTAGCGGTAAATTACCGGCATGAACCATGGCGCTAATAGTGCCATGGTTTACCGCCTACCGTGTAATGAGGCCCCATATCTTGGATGATAGAAAATACACAGAATGAGAAACTCAAGCTACCTATGATGAAAATCAACAATCGGATAAACAGGCTCAGAATAAGTTAAAGAGAATTAGAAAAACTGCCAGAAAGATTTGAGGTAGGAAAACTTGATGATCTGAAGAGATTGAACTATTAATGGCTCTTTTGCCCCTTCAGATATCCTATGAAATTGCAAGAACGCATCAACCGGATACACACGCATGCCTATAATCCAAAAATTGTGGAAAAAAGAAATAACTACGAAGGACCTTAAAATACATAAAACAGACCACCACTGATAACTGTCAGATGATCAGACAGGCAAAACAACGCCACAGAAACTTTCTGAAAAATACAAGAATGATGCAAAACCAATCCGGCGAGGAAACAATGCTGCAATCCCTAAATAAATACAACACAAGAGATCTGTGGAAACATTTAAATCCTCAAACCTCAAGACAACAGATGATTATCAAAGACGTACCAGAGGCCAGATGGACCGCTCATTACACAGAGTTATAATAGTCCAGGCCAATTACCGATCACCGAACAGAGGCAGACCATACCAACAAATGGGACCTTGCTTGGGACAACGTAGACATCGAGAAGGAAATCTATAAACTCAATACCTCTAGGGCCCCAGCCCTGACGGACTATCCAATGACCTCATCAAACGTAACCCTGAGATCTGGATGGAAATAAGCTGTAAAATCTTCACACTAATTGCCAGAACAAACACCATCCCCCGTTCTTGTCAATTCGCCATCCTCATCCCCATATTCAAAGAGGGTTAGCCGAAAGAGGCACAGAACTACAGGCCGATAGCCCTCCTCGACCCGCTAGGCAAGATCTTCACCACTATACTCCTTGATAAACTGAACACCTGGGCAAAAAATGAAAATATACATGCCATTAGACAAACCGGCTTCATGAAGCAACTTGGAACGACCGTCAACCTACTCCTGCTTAATCTTGTAAAACAAGAAGCAGCAAAGAACAAAACGCAAATCTATGCAGCATTTGTCAACCTCCAGCTAGTGTTCAATCTGGTAAATAGAAATATATTATGGAAAAAGCTGCACTCGTGGGGATGCCCCAATGACATACTGAACCCATAAAGCAGCTCTACTCGAATACGACCATCAGAAACAGACTGTCAAAGGAAGGATTATTAACGGACCCGATAAGAACATGGAGTGGTCTGAAACAGGGCTGTCCCTCTTACAGAAATCTACAAAAAAGCAGAATAGCCAAGCTTTCTTTCTGCACAATCATAAATTGGTGCATGTCAAGCAATAAAGTATCTGGGCATATGGCTGAATCAATCTCTGGTAGAAAAAGAATGGGTGCTGCACCTAAAATCAAAGGCACTCTCCTTAGCCCGCCAAGGGTGAATTCTCCACCACAGATATGGGAAATTCTCGGTACAGCCACTGATTACATTCTACAGACAGAAGGCTGCAGCTATCTTCACCTATGGAGGAGAAAGGATGATTAACATCGACCAGAGAATATGGCAACAACTGGAGGGGATATTCTTGACGAAGTTATTATCCCTTCCGACTTCACTCCCAATGCCCCGCTTACAATGCGAACTGGCTCTCCAGTCCCTTGAAGCGATCATCATGTGGAAAAAGTTCGCCCTACACAGGAAAATAATCTCCGAAGTACATATTCCAGCGCATGAAATGCTCCAGCCAAAACTCAACACATCCAATGCTTCAACTCTAGTGTCATGGAAAAGGCATGTTGAAACTAACATAATAGCAGCACAGATCCCCTTAGAAATGCTTCTGTGACACCCCAAAAAAGCCAAGAAAAAATCGCCCTTAATGACTTGATTAATACGATAGAATTGAAATCCTGATACCAGTTGAATTTACACTGCAAATATGACAGAAGACCACTAAATACCCTGCCAATTTACCTACAGATTTTCCCTGCACGGCAAGCAAGAAACACCTTCATGAGACTACGTCTGAATCTCCTTCCAACACAAGAAATTCTGACAAAAAGAAAAAAGCTTGCAATGGATTTGGGGAACTGCTGATTCTGCAGTCAAAGAGATGTAAGTGAAATGCTACATCATATAATAATGATATGCCTAGCTCTATCAGAAAAAAAGAACTTAATTCAGAGACATGAACAGCAAGCCTTCAATGCAGTTAGAGCCAGAAGAGTGATGGGCTCAGATTCTTCTGTGAGATAACAAAAAAAATGATCTTCACCATTGTCAGATTTTGGAACCATATTATAGAAGGAACAGAAAAAAATCTATCTGCGAACACTAAATATCTCACACATCAGACAGAGTAACAAATCATGAAGTATCATCTCAAACCAGAGCATTAAGACAGAGACTAAAAGATGAAAGGTTTATCACATAAACCATATCATCTAAAATGTATCCGCAGACAGTTACTACACCTACGCCCGACCTTTTTTAACTTACAAAAATAGCCCCATTTCATATTTTTTCTACTCCCCCACTCTTCGCAGCCCCTCTTTCCAACACCAAATAACACCATACGCGTTTTCGAGACTTTTCCCCACTGCTCTGTCCGCAGACATCGGCCGCTGTCCACGAATCCAACATGGTGGGCGTTTCTGAAAATCTGACACACCTCACACTTTTTGCCTTCAAATCAGCAGGTGCATCCTATGTCCGCGGACATCAAGCTGCTCTCTGGGCCATTCGGAGGCCCGTCCATGGACCAAACAGGTAAGTGAGTCCGCAGATCGAAACCAGATATCACTAACTGTTATTTGACCTATTTTATGGCCGTTTAAAAAAAATACTGGACGGATTTTACAAAAGCATGCTTTCAGGACCAAGCCACGGCTCCAGCTGAAAATTTTGCAAAAATCCTTCCATCGGTTTGGGCTTTAGGTGTGAACAATTTTTTTCCATTGTGTCTAAGGGAAAAACCACACAAGTTGGGTTCCCCCCTAAAACTTTCCCCCCCCTGGACAAAATCTCACCAAACTTCACAGAATCAATCTGACAGGGCCTATACACTTTTTCTGCAAAGTTTCATGAGGATTCATCAAGGGCGAGCGAAGTTATAAACCGCCCAAAACGTGTTATCCTATGGGTTGAGCAACTTACCCATTACTACAGGTCTGCTATTGCAGATATAGCAAGATCATCAGCACAGGCTGGTAAAACAAGTTTAATTATTGCATATTGACCATCTCTGCATGCACCAACTGATTTAGCAGCTGTTCCCTGCATTGTAACTGAATTGAACTTATTGGATTATGGAATAAATACGATAATAACAACTAGGCCTGCAACATGAGGGGTTCCTCCTCCACCATTGCGGACATTGGGGCCCTCACCTCCCCCACCTGCAGCATCAAGGTACTCCCCATGAGGCATCTTGGCTTTTCCAGCATACATTTGCATAAAAATGCAAATCATTTGCATTGGAATTTTATCATCAATTTAAAGTTTAAAGGCGACAATTACAAACAAGAATTTTCATTTATCTTGCGCCTACATCAGCACGTTTTCTCTGCAGCATTGCCGTGGTGCTTGTAAACTCTTTGTTTCCCCCATGATGGACACCCCTGCCATCATGGCCGCCACCTTGGGCAGGCCCAGGAGGGCTTGCCTATGCTCTCTGATCACCCTGCTCTGATTGGGCCCTTTGGGACTCTGAGGCCAAATCAGGCAGGCTGACTGGCAAAGATGGGCTGCTTCCAAAGGCCCCACTCCTAAGGCTCCTGTCAGTGCCTGGCTGTGCTCTGGGCCCATCTTCCCGGTATCTACATTGAAACAGCTCCTTATTGATATATTGACACTTACTGTCCTTCCTGACTGTGTCCTCTCTACTCATGCCCTCACATGGGTACTGCTGATTAGTGGCTGCCTCAGATCCACTGAACTCATTTCCTCTGCCTCTCCAGTCATCCACTGTGCAGATGCCCCATGCTCTTCTGTGAATCTGCATTCTGCTTTCACTCAATGATTCATTCCCTCTGTCACCAATTACTGTACTGCTGCGCTGCACTTCCTGTGCCATCCCTCTAAGACTGTGACTGTTTGTGTGAAAATCAAATTTAGCTGTTCCGCCTTCCTGCATTCATAGTGCCTGTTTGTGTGAAAATCGTATTTAGTGGTGCCTCCTTCCTGCATTCATAGTGCCTGTTTGCATGACAATCGTATTTAGCTGTGCATCTTTCCTGCATTCATAGTATCTGTTGTGTGGAAATCATATTTACCTGTGCCTCCTTCCTGCATTCATAGTGTCTATTTGTGTGAACATTGTTTTAGCTGTGCCTCCTTCCTACCTGTTTGATCTTACACCTAATACCTGTCTTTCCTAATGTTCCAAGTGGATCATGTTCAGAACTGTGCTTTGCACCATATTCTCTGCCACCTCACCTCTCACTTTCTCTCTGCTTCTCTCTTTATCCTTCGCTCACAGATGGCACTCTCCATCTCCCCTATCTTCTCCAACTGTTATACCATCACATATCCTCCTTCTCTCACTAAATCTGGACGGAAAAAGCATAAAAAGACATCCTTGCTGCTCACCCAGGCCTCCCAATTGCAGACACCTAAGTCATAGCATCCTCTAAAGAAATCTTCACTGACACCCTCATTTCCGTCCCATTTCCCGACCGATGGACCTCTCATCTCACTGCTACTCTCCCACCTTATTTTTCAACTCCCATTAATGGCGTCATCAAGTGGGAAGTACTCTTTGCAGGTTTTTTATCTTGTAACTGCTGTGTCGATGTTTACATCACAGGCACAGTCCTGGTTCAAGGCCCTCAGGCCAACCTCCTCCTATTTGACTGGCTCTTACCTTCTCTCATCAACTTCCTTCCTTCCCATGCCACATCTACCCCCTCCACACCACCTCTCAAGGCAGATACCCCACGTCCCGGCACTCTACCTCAAAAAACCTTCAAAGGCAGAAACTTTCTTCATCTGGCAACCTCAACTCACGCTCAGCCATCAGACATTCTGCAGACATCTATCTTCTCCTTGAAGACACCGACCTGGAAATACTTTCACTCACAGAAACGTGTTTCAATGCCAGCACAGTTACTTCCTTTGAATCACTCCTCCCAGACCGAAATAAGATCACTTCTAAACCTTGACCACACCGTGCTCGCGGTTGGGATGCCTTAATCTTCCCAGAGTGGATGCCTCTACCTTCCTACCAACTCGGCAGTATTCATCCTTTGAGAGCCTAGTGTGCAAATTGGTCATCTCTCCTTCTTCCACCTTGACCATTGCTACCATCTATCGGCCTCCTGGCACTTCCTCTCTTTTCCTATCGGAGTGGTTAGACTTCTGTGCCTCCCTACTCTCTACCACCTCTAACCTGCTACTGATAGGTGACTTGAACATTCAACTAGACTCCCCTTGCACAGCAAACATCTACTTCACTGACCGCTGCTCCTCCATATCCCTCACCATTCTTCCCTCTAGCCCTACCTATTCTGCAGGACACATGCTAGATGCCATAATTCCCTCCAACCTCACTATCTCTTCTCCCCTGGTCACCCCTCTCTCCTGGTCTGCCCACTCTCTCCTCACCTCCCACTTGGGCCCCTTTGGCCCTGTGACAACTCCTCATAAAGCTCTGTCAACTTTGTTCACAAACATCCATCCAATGAAACAAGTGTCAGCTGCCGCCTTCTCTTCCACCTTCATTCCCTCTTGCCCAACCAACACAGATGCTTCAGCTGACTTTGCCTCAGCAACCTCTATCTGTCCATCACCAACACCCTTGACATCCTTGCCCCAGTCATGAGGATCCTCCTGAAATCTGCCTCCAAGCATAAAACCTGGTCTGATTTTGATCTTGCAAACCAAAAACATAACTGCAAGGCTGCTGAACGGAAGTGGCACACTTCAGGCGCACCCTCTGACAAACTGGTGTGCCGAGCCAGAGACACTACAAACTCTCTTTAAAATCTTCAGGGAACTTGTCAATCCATCCGCAGTATCCTCTACCCTTACTCCTTCCCAGGGCCTCTGCAATGCACTCGCCTCTCACTTCCCTACCAAAACCCTGGACACTCCTTCTTCCTCCTTCCCCTCCTTCACTCCTGTCTCCCCTGAAGAAGAGTTGTCAACTCCATGAAAGTCTCTTCCAAACAAGTTGCTTATTGCTCCTCCAGAACCATCAAGGATAATATTGTCGCTCTCGCCCCTGCTGTCGCTGATCGCAGCAACTATTCCTTTGCTACTGGTTCTTTTCCATCTTCCCTCAAGCACTCCTTTGTGCGCCCCTCCTTAAAAAACCCTCTGCAGACCCTTCCTGCCCAGCCAATTACCATCCCATTTCCATCACCCCCTTCCTGGAAAAACTGCCTGAGAAGTAGGCCATCCCGCAACTTAACTCTCATACCGGACTTGTGGGCGGGCTACATTACCACCAGTCTGGATTCCGAGCATGCAGAGGCATGGAAACTGCTCTCCTGAACACACATGCAGAACTGCTTGCATCTCATGACTCCAACTCTCCTGCTGTACTCATCCTTCTTGATCTCTCTTCTGCATTTGACACAATTAATTATTCCATCCTCATAAAAAGGATCCATGACAGCCTTGACATCTGTGTAAGGAACAATAGTTTAAAGTTTGAATTAACAAATGCACTTTAATTCTATGCATTTTTGCACATTTTGAATGTTTTGCTTTTTGAGGCACTTGACTATAGTCTGGCACTATGCACTTTATCATGTGTGTTTTTGCACATTTGCTGATTTGCACTGATGCAGGCATCTGCACCTTAATTGCAACTTTGCACAATTGCAGATGTGCACATGATGTATATGCCTAGCTATGTATTAGGTATTTTCATGGATGGTTGATGTTTTAGTTTCATTATGAGAACTTGTGTTTTTTTATTTGTTTATTGATTGATTGATTTGAATTTTTACATACCAAGCCACATGTCCGCAGGCCTCAGGGTGCACACGAAATAGAACGAGACAAATTCAACTAAGTAAAAACAGAAGGTCCAGGTAAAAGTCTTATAGCAGGGTGGCATCAGAGAGTAGAAGTCAGGCAGGGTGCTTAGTCAGGTGGAGGATTGAAGAGTAAGGTCTTCAGCCCTTTTTGGAAGTCAATAATCGTGATAGTGGTTCTAAGGGCTATCTGAAGTAGGATCCAATCAGTAGGGCTCAATGCATCAAAGCTAAGGCCACCTGCTTTGGTCACTCTGAACTGAGGTTGCACAAGTCTAAGTTGATTCTTAGATCTAAGGGTACTCAATGGAGTATAGTGCTGAAGGCGGTCAGAGAGATATTAAGGAGCAATATTGAGGACGCACTTATGGGTCAGTGTAAGGAGCTTGTGTGTCACTAAATGTTTGACTCGAAGCCAATGTAAATCTTGTGATGTGATGAGAGCTGTGGTTTCAGTCAGAGGCCCTCATTACGACCCTGGCGGAGATCCATGGTGCAATTTGCACCATGGACCATGGCGCAGAGCTGCCAACTCCGCCATGGGGGTTGGCGGACTTACCGCCCCATTCCGACCTTGGCGGGGCGGTAAGTCCCCAATCCCCATTTACCCTTCCCCATTCCCATTTTTGCCCCATAGGGTATAATGGGAGTGGGGAAGGCGTTAATTACGCCACCGTAAATTACGGTGGCGTAATTAACAACAAGTCCCGTAGCGCCATGGATTTTACCGCCTGCAAAAAGCAGGCGTAAAAATCACCATGGCGCTACGGGAAGTTGTAATCTGGCGGAGAGGTACGCCATGCATTACGCTGGCGTAAACCCCTCTCTGCCAGGGTCGTAATGAGGGCCAGAGTATTTGGACAATGCCCTTTATTCTCTATATTTGACATGTGGGTTTACATCAGTGCATTGGAAAGCTAGTAACACAATCTTGTTTATAGACTTGTGTCTTAATCGGAAAATCTGCACCCTGCACTTTTTGTGTCATATAAATGGCATTCAGGTATACAACTGTGCTTAATCAAATGCTATGTTTAGCAGGTTTCTGTTTGTATTAGAATTGCAATATCCACTTAATTCTTAATACCTGTCATTGCGGTACGGCAATGTATACCATGATATGTCATATTTGATTTTTACGTTGCCTCATTGGAGAGGATAGTCACAATTAATTGTGTTCCCTCAATTCACTTGTTATTTATTGTAGTTGCTACAGACACACATGTCAAATGTGACCAGACAACCTTGCAGACTATAAATGCAATAAGTGGGTATTCAGCATTATTTTCTAATTGGGAAACTCTTTCAATTGAATGCAACGACATGGTATTATGTACTAGGCTAAGATGGATGACATATTGTTAGATGAACCATAGAGTTGCTAATGTGAGACTGAAAGCCCATTTAAATGCATTTTCGAGATGAGATCTGCAAGTGTGTGAACAAGAACTCAGTTGGGTGTGAAACACATCACGTTTTGTGTGCCTGCTGTTTTTGTTGCCAAGGGCATTTATATTTTGTATTGAATAAAGGCAAATCTTTTCTATATGTTCAAAATATTGGCATTTTGAGAATTTTTTGTGGGATGGTGTAGCTGAGTGCGACCTGTGCACACTTGTGTGCGCTTTTTTGTCTTTCATATATACACACATATATATATTTTACATGGCCTGCAGTTGTGGCCCTGTAGTTATGGTTAAATTGACCAACCCATAGGAAGAGCACTTTTTGGGCGACCTATAACTTCGCCCTCCCTGGATTAATCCTCACCAAACTTTGCAACAAAAGTATGTCCAAACCGCTGGACAGATTTTCACCAAATTTGAGCTAAAAATGGCAGCTTGGTCTCAAAAGAGTGCTTTTGTAAATTTAGTGTAAATCCGTCCAGTAGTTTTTTTTTTTAAAGTAGCCAAAAAGTAGGTACAAATACATTTGTGATACTTGGGTATGGTTGCAGACTCTCTTCCCTATTTGGTCTGTGGATATCCCCCTGGACCAATCAGGCTCTGGTGTGAAGTCCACGGACATCGGAAGCGCCCACTGATCGGATGGTCAAAAGCCTGAGATACGTTATATTTTTCAGAACAGTCATCATGTTGGATCTGCGGACAGCGGCTATTGTTTGCGTATAGTGCGGTGGCGAAAAAGTCTGATAAATACATTTGGGATTATTAGGTGGTCGAAAAAGGGTCTGGAAAGGGTGGGGTGGAATTAAGAAAATATGGAACTGTTTTTATAGGGGAAAAGAGGGTGCACAGCTGCCATGATAGTCAGCAGACACTGCGGTAGTCTTACAGACAGTACTGTGAAGGAACAGTTTGAAAAACACATTTAATGTTATTTTATGGCTGAAAGAGGGCGTGTAAAGGGTAGTGGAGAGGAAAAGAAATGATATGGAGCTGTTTTATATGTGAAAAAAGGGTTTATAGATGCCACAGAGTCAGCAGATAATTTTAGTGTCTGTGAACATTATTTCAGTTGCAGGGGGTTCAGGTCGAGTTTTGCAATTTGAAGGTTTATTGTACATACTTGTTATCTGGTTTAATTATATTGTGGTGTTTGTGGCTGGTAGCCAGATTCTTGGGCCCCTAGCATCTGGGCATTGGACAAAATCACTATAGCAATATGTGTATAGTAATTATTGATACTGTAGGAATATACAATATTTGTAATATGGTGTAATGATATAATTGAAGTATATATGGTATTCATGATTGTAGTACAATTGAGGATAGTGCTTATGGAATATGCATTTGTTTATACTTGGTATGGTTACTTAGTTGCACACAGTAACAACGCTTCACACAGTAACAAAGCTGGAATCTCTGGTTCTTTTTCTGTAAAAACAAAACAGTATAACTGGTTAAGAAGGATAGTTTAAAAGCTTTAATCACATATAATTGTACATATACATTGACTTTTTTGACCCTCAAAAACAGTACATTCTATGTACTATGTTTGCTACAACATTATTGTGTGCTACACTTTTGTTGTATTGACATTAAATAATCATTGGCTCATTTGAGAGTTAACAAAATCCTATTTCACTAATGTGAGTGCCAGTGTATGTCTGTTTGAAGTGTGCTGTAATTAAGGGAATGTTTAAAGTAGTTAGCTACCCGTTGGTGTATTCTAAATACACTGGACGTTAGAAGAAGTTTTCTAGAAACAAGAACTGTGAGGGCATATTTTAAGTGTATTGCAACAAAATTTTCTTTTAAGTAGTTAGATACCTGTTGGCATATTCTAACTGTTGTTTGTGCTACAGTTTAGAGAGTAAATTTGATTTGAAGGAATATTAAGTAGCTATTTTTGGATTTGCTGGTAGCCTATGTTTTGGAGTAACAGAGATGTTGTTACATTCAAACCAACCACTTATTTTTTGTCATATGCAGCATAGTGATCTGAAGTGGTTGTGGCACCAGTGTGGTATATTATGCCTACTGTTGTGAAGGCTTTCTTGCCAAGAGATACTTGGCCATGTGTAACGCTAGTGAGTTTACAGTTATTTTTGGAACCATGTGCATTGTACCTTAGCAGCATTAGTATAACATATTGGCTATGTGAGTTTATGTGTATGCTGGAACGATTGTCTGAATTGCAAAAAGGGAATAATATGCCATGATTCCCATTCTGCAGAAACTGGTGAAATGGAATGGATAAACAACCTATCTGTTAGGGATGTGCTCTTGTGAAATATGTTTGCAGAGAGTGAATGTATGTTTCCACATGTATGAAATCTGAAAGATTCCATTTATAGGGATGTTTTTGATTTCCATAGCTTGTACTAAGTACATTAGGAATTCTTGTCGATCTTCCTGTGTGTTTATGGTAACTGTCTACCAGTCCTGCGGTATTTCTATGAAGAATGAACATTTGCAAACACAACTGGTCTAAGAAGTTTAAGTAAATGTTGTGAAGAATTGGAAGAGAAGATTAATTGTTAAATTGGTATAGTAATGTACTCCAGTTGGGTTGCTGAATATAAATGGACCACACAGTTGTGCGTTTGCATTCTTTGATGGGCCTGCAGATCTTTTTTGAGAAGAGATATTTGTCTGTTTGTCTTCCAGTGGACATGCAGTTGAGTTTTTAGTAGACAGATTTGTAGTTGTATCATTTGATGGAGAAGCAGTTGGTTGTTGTTTCCTCCGTGGTATGGTTCACAGATCTCTTATAGGTTCTGTATGTCATAGTTTTCAATATAAATGTTTTATTTTCTGAAGTACAGATTACATTTCTAGATGGGGGTGTACAGTGCACATAGCATGCTGTATTCAACGATGCACGGAATGTCAGCGTTGACATTGTTTGCATCAAAGTTAACTAGGCATAGACCATAGACTGTATGGAAATATGAACGTGCTACGTAATTTATACCTTCTTTAAAGCCTGTGCTGCCAATGTCAATCCATGTGTGATCCAGGGTTAGACCTTGAGATTTGTGAATAGTTACAGCAAATGCAAGAGATAGGGAGAATTATTCTCTTCATACAATGATTTCTTTGAAAAAGTGCTATTGTGCAGTCAATTTATTTTACTTCGGCAAGTTTGTCAAATTGGATGTTGACAAACTGAATTTTGTTGTCTTGTGGATATGTTTAGAAGCCAACAACTGTACCAATTTCTCCATTGACTAAACCTTGTTCTACATCAAGGTTATGTTTTAGAATTACTCTGCAGTTTAGACACAAAGTTAACATTCTTTCCAAACTAGCTGTGTTGGAGATACATGTTCCTAAGCTATTTAGTTGTGGTCTTGCTTGTTGACACATAGGGGGTGTCATGCCATGCACTTCTAGTTTGTCTGTGGAGCCGATATGCAGTATGTGTTGCATTTCTTTTTTTAACATTTTGCCATTGTATTCACTACAGCCTACATGGGATTGGCATTAAGGACATACATTTTATATTTTGTTGAGTTAATTGTTCCATGACATCAGGAGCAGATGTGTTTTGCCCATATAGCTCTTGGATTAATCTACTATGTAAGATGTTTTTTTGCATCTTTAGTAAGCAGACCAGTTCAAATGCTTTTTAAAATGTTAGCATAGGTGAGGTCTGCAGACTGATACATGTTTTGAGTTAGTTCTCTATAGTGAAAATGTTGCCAGAGATTTACATTTCCAATGCTGCGAAGTGTGTTGCAGCATTGTTTGTGTCCTAATGTTTTGAAAATAGGCTGACACTTACTGGAGTTAACTGTAGGAGGTCTCCAAAAACAATAATGTGTTTTCCTCCAAACAGTTGTTCGTAGTCGGTCTTCAGGACTTCTTGCATTCGAGGCAAATTAAAGCCAACATGAGGTTGGAATCCATGCTTACTTCATCTATTAGGAGCACTTTCACTTGTTTCATAATTCTGCATACTTCAGTATCAGCTTCTGCTGATAATTTGTATCATTCTCATTTGTTTTGGTGTTCTATTGTAATGAGCAGTAGTCGGTTTAATGATACACCTTCTATGTTGTAGTCAGCTAAACCTGTGGGGGCTGTTACAACAGCCAGTAGGTTGTTGTTTGTTACTTTTTGTAGAAATGTGCTGATTATTTCAATTAAGAACCTTTGACCAGAACCAGCTTCATCACTTACATATAGGATATGATATATTTTTTATATATCGTGCTCATACACAATTGTTTAATTTTTGTCTCGAGGAGCAGAGGTGTATCATTTTTACAGCTACAAGTTTTAGTTTCATGTTTAAAACCGTGTTCAGTGTACTCAGTGACTTCTAGATAAATGGTGAGTTGTTCATCATTCAGCTGTGATTTTAGAACTGACATGTCTTCTTTAGATTGTTAGATTGATACCTGGTATTTTCTATCTCTGTCATGGCTATTTCTGCTTCATTTAGAATCAGTGGTTCTTCAAGTGGTTCTTGGCCTCCGGTAATGGAAGGTTGACTGCCCTCAGGAGTGTCTTTATCTAGTTGAGCTTCAATGTCTTCCTCTTGTTGGCATTCATTGTCCAACAATTCTTTGTATGGTTTGAAATTGACATTTGTTATACTGCATTCATTTTCCTTGAATGCAGCTTTAAATGAGTCATAGTCACCTAACAATTATTTTTCTTTTCACCAAGGTTTAAAAAGTTGCAGTAGGGCCATGTAATACAGTTCTCTATGTTGCAGAGATTTAAATGAGACCTTTATGTTATTAATTAGGCTGGGTTTGGTAAGTTTCACTAGGCTTCCTTCACAAGTTGAGACTGAATATTTGCCAGTTGTGTCATCTGATGTGACATTGTTTTTGTAGGAGTAGTTTTGGGCAATGTCGTACAGGCACATGTTTTCCAATCAGTACTTCTCCTTGGTTAGTATGGGTCAATTAAATAGTTTTCTTAAATGTCCTGACTGTTGGGATCATTTGTGGCTATTGTTTCTATCTCTTCATAGGATTTTAGAACTCTTATTCGGGATGATGCTGGACCTAGATTTAGCCAGGCTATGTTTTCAGATTTGCCATATAAGGCTGTACCTGTGAAATGTTGTGCAGCTTCGTAGCACCCGCATTCTCTATGGCAGAGTATTTTCGTACTGTAATTGTACAATATTTGTGACAGTGCTTTGTCAGATGATATGTCATCACAGAGGACTTTTAGCTCTGTTTTCTCAGCTGAGATATTCTCTGACAAATCTTGCAATTGCAGTGGAATTGTGTGCAATGTAGTGTATGCCTATGTTTGCATTCCACAAGAGGGCAATGATTGCATTGCAATCATTGACGTAAGTGGATGCTTAATCTGTTTTAATTTTGTATGTGTTTTTACGGGATTGCCTTTTACACTGTGTCTAATAGAAGACATCAAGCGATTTACTAGTCTTTTTTTTTGGAAACTGCTCTAGGGAAGCCAAAGTTACATCTGTATAGTATTTACCATTGTTTTTATATCTATGTAGGCAGTATTTTCCACACTCATGTTTTTGGAAGCGTAAGATGTGTGTACATAGGTTTCTGAAGGGATGTCGCAGGTAATGCATTTTTGAATAAACTGTAAAACAGGGTCATCACTGTCATGGCCAAATTTGGGAGCAACTTTTATCCACAAAAGAATGGGGATGTATGGTGCTCCTCTGGATATATATATATATATATATATATATATATATATATATATATATATATATATATATATATATATATATGTATATATTTTTTTTTATTTTTTTATTAGTGTATTTAGTTTGTTACAAACTTTTCACTGTTTCCATTCAACTTCTAAAAACACATTTCATTTCACATAACATAACTCTAAGTTTCTTTGTCATTCATCATTTGACTAACTCATTATTCAACTAATTTAGTCTTTCGTCAATCAGTTCCTTTTTCCTCCCCATTTCTTTAATGTTGCTTCCAGGAATTTTACTTTTGTGAAGTTTAGCCATTGGTTTCTGCATTCATAAATGTGTTCTCACCATTTTCCTGCATCTAAGCCATGAGAATGTACAATTTGGTTGTGTAAATAGATGTCTCCAAGATCTGATAGTTATGGCCGGAATAGAACCAGATGTTTAAGAATTTCTCTATTGTCATTGCAAAGGCGGCAATCAGGTTCATCCTGGTATCTTCCATATCTTTGTAGCATGGTTTTATTGTGTAACACATTCAGTCTGAATCGTAATAGCAGGTCTCTTTGTTTCTGATGCAGACATGTTGTAAAATAGTCAGGAGTAATATTCAATAACCCCCAATTAGATTTCAAAAGAGTGTGTGTCTGAGAATTCGGTCTGACTTATTCAGATTTTCCCCAGTCTTCCGCCCAGAGCATCCTCTTTACCTGCAGAGGATTTCTAGTGAGAGTGTCTAAGATAGTTCCGAGATTTGCCAAGATCGAGACGCATTCATGTTTCAAATCATCGACGATGCTTTGTTTCCTGATTTATACAGACCCAGCACCTCGAATTGCGGTGGACACTCTTTGAGAGTTGCTTTCCTATACAACATCAATTTGTACCATATGCCTTGTGCATTTAGGGAGATCAACCCCAGTTCTTGTCGGAGTACTGCCATTGGGATGGATTTAGGTAGATGTAAAATTGATCTCCAAAAATATCCTCTTAATCTTTTCCACACCTCTGGTGTTAATTCCAGGCAAGTTTTGCCTCCAAGTATAAGGGCCATTGCAACTGTCTGTTAATAGAAAGCAGCAATTGGATATAATGAGACTTGTCCATATCATCTCCGATCTATGGCTTTCCCTTGTGCGTTAGGTCTTTTTACTCTCGTCATCAACACGTCGATCCAGGCTTTTTCACTCTTTACTGTGCTTAGCTGCACTCCTAGATATTTCAGTTTTTTTACTGGTTCTAGATTGTTTCCATTTACATGCCATATTTCATTTTTGTTCTTATTCCGTCTACTATCCCCTAGCACCATAATGTGTGATTTTGTGGCCTTTATTTTCAGAAGTTTCTTATGTACGTATTATTCTAACTTGTTTAGAGATCTCTGTAAACTGATCTTGGTCTGGTCTAATAATATTAGATCATCGACATAAAGGAGTCTGCCGAGCTCACTGCTGTTTATTTTTGGAGGAAAGGAACCCCCATTTTTATGGTATCATCTTCAGATCTTTTATATAGAAACAGAATAGCATGGCAGCTAAAGGACATTTTTGTCATGATTTTGCTCGATAACTTCCCCCGTTGGTCAAGCTTCACTTGCATTGAGGGACCAGAATAGAGCTCTTTTATTGCTTTTAATAAGTCACAAAGAAAACCTTTTAGCTCTAGTTTTTGCCATAGCTAACTTCATTGATACTATCGAAGGCCTGCTGTATATCGATACTGGCCATGTACATTTTGTGCTTGTGTCTTTAAGCCCTTTTTTGTAAGAGACTTATTATGAGTAGATTGAGACTGCATCCAACTTATTCCACAAAGTCAGACTGTCTGATGTCATACAATTTTGTTTCTTTGATCCAGATCTTCAGACGATTTAACAAAAAGGTGGCAAAAAAATGTCCCACACAGTCGAGCAAAGAGATTGGCTGGTCGTTTTCTGGTTGGAGTCTATCACCCTTTTTAAAAATAGGCACCTTAATCGCTTCTTTCCACGATTTAGGTATTCTGCCTTCTTTAGATATTCTCTGGAATAGTGTCTCGCAGTATTCATTGAAAAGATGTCAGAAGCCCCTTGTGTTCCAGCATCCAAGTTGCCAGCTTGATGGTGTTTTCAAATTCACATCCTATTTCTGTGTTTTTGTGGCAAGCATTCTCGCTAACCAACTCCACGATGCAATGTCTTCTGTAGTTGTCGGATTCAATGTCATGGCCACAGGCTCCAGAACACAAAAACCACACCATCTAGTGATGGGGTCAATGGGTCACTTGACACACATATGTCCCTTTGGGACCTATACATACAGGGGCCCTGGCTGGACTCAGTCCTGGCACCTTTGGCAACAGGCTCATATAGAGATGTGAGCAGGAACACTTTATTTCAGTACAGGAGTGCTTTTACTTTATTTCATTGCAGGAGTGCTTTTATTTTACAAGAATTTTCCAGGAGCTGAACGCCTTTATTCCAGAGAACATCCTCATGTGCTGACTCATTGGGTGTGGCTCCCTAGGCCTGGTCTTCATGTGATGACTCATTGGGTGTGGCAGGGTGTGGCAGGCAGGCTGAACCTGGTGGGCGTGGCTTCAGAAGCACAGCTATATAAGCTGCTCCATCCTTAAGGCTGGTGTTTCGCGTTACTGTGCACTTGCATGCAACGTGACGGTCACCGCCGCTTGGACCAGTTTACTTCCCTTTGAAACCAGGCATTCTCCTGCATACTCACCTCCAGGAAACCGGTGCGTCATCGCTTCATCTGCAGACTTATCTCCTGACATTCAGTGATCTTGATCCCAACGCTGCAGCACCGCACTCCGCATCCACGAACTCGGACCCTGTGAAGAAGAAGAAAGACAAGGTTAGAACATCTGTCCTAGGGTCGCGCCGCATTTGAACCCCGCGCAGCCCCTAGTTAACAACTTACCAGCTACTGTACGACTGCAGCTTTGTTCCTCATTCCCTCCGACTGTTGCCTCGAGCTCCGCAGCTTCGTCCAGGCATCACCTGCAAGGGAAGAAAGCAAAAGAGCAAACATCAAAAGTGGAATGGACAGCAATAAAAGACAACAAACTTTACAATACAACAAACAGGAACACTTACCTGAAGTATAGTGGCTTAGTCGTAGCAGGACTGGACTACCACATGCAAGGGACCAGTGAAGGAACTCGGTCCAGATCATACAAGCACCCCGGCCAGAAGCAGAAGGATGGAGTGCTCGCCAAAACTAATCAACAGGTGAGCTTTCCAGGGACAGCGCATCCCACGGGTACCACGGTTTGGGGGTCTGAAAGGGGATCGGGCGCACAAGCTGGCAAACTCACGCCCCCTATTCTCCACGCAGGAGCCGTCCTGAGCAGCATCACCTATTACCACCAGTCACCACATAAGCGCAGAGGGTGAAGTCAGACCCGAGTGACCTCACCCCCAGGAGGGCTGCAACCGTGCCCCAATGCCTCCACAGAGACCAGGTGAGCGTAACAGAACGCAAAGCCTCTTCGAATCTCTGCCTGGGCATTATGGAAACTTCTGAAATTGACCAGTTGTCCCGATTACTGGGAGAGTTACGGGCTGAAGTTCATGCCTCAAGACAGGAAACCAATGCCCTAAAAAGGGATCTAATTGTGAACTGGGAGCGGACATATGAAGAAGCAAGGAAAATGCTCCAGGCACAGGAAGGCCAGGTCCCACTGCTGGAATATGCCCCTCCTGCCGCACCTCCACAGCCCACGCCAGTACAGGTGGTTCTTCCAGGGGGGATTCCCCTGTCCCCACCAGAACACCTCACAGGCGATCTGAAAAGTACGCCATCTTTATGAATCAATGTCGCCTACATTTCTTGTGCAGACCTGGTGCGTTCCCCAACGATCAAGCGAGAGTGGCATTTGTACTCTCATATTTGGGACGTAGTGCAGCAGACTGGTCAATACCCTTGGTAAACCAGGATGATCCTTTGATTCGAGAATTCAGAGGTTTCCAGCATGAAATGGAGAAACTATTTGCACGGCATCTCAAGGGCGGGCTCTGGACAATGAACTGTTATCACTACATCAGGGTATTCAAGACCTACTAACTGGGCAGAGGAGAAAAGAACTACGCTCTTTTACCGAGGCTTGTGAGGGGAACTTAAGGACATATTAGCCCAAGTAGTAAATCTCCTGGAAAGATGTGCTGAATACATCGACCTGACAGAGCAGCTCGATCACAGATTGCAGGATCGGAAGATGGATCGGGCCAAGGCTGAAGGGCGGTCGGTCTACATGTGACCCCATGACAATCAAACCAAATCACACGATCAGTCTGAGCCAATGCAAATTGGAGGCTTGCAGAGCCCACTCACCAAGGCAGAAAGGGAGTCAAGGAGACAGCAGCAGCTTTGTTTGTACTGTGGTAAGGCAGGTCACTATCTCCAAGAATGCCTGGTGTAACCACCCAGGAAAGCAGTTGGAGCAACTGACAAGGGTGAAGAAGAAGAACAGGACTCGGGAAACTCCAATGCCCAGCAAGCGGAGGGATCCACTTGTCGAGCAGTGAAAAGGAACCTATAGAGACCTCACATCTAGTCATCCCTGTGCTCCTGGTAAACCACAAGCAACTGTAAAAAATACATGCCTAGGAGGCATACATTGACAGTGTGGCTGTGGGAAATTACATGGACCAAGATCTGGCTACCCGACAGAAGCAGGTTTCAGAAAACGTCACAGCAGTTGATGGATCTCAACTATCATTGGGCCCAGTGACGCATTACACCGAGAAGGTCACGCTTCTGTGTCAGGACCGTCACCAAGAGGACATCACCTTTGATCTCATCGGTGCTCCTCAGTTCCAGATTATATTGGGAATGCCCTGGTTGGAGACCCACAATCCCAGGATTGACTGACGTAAACGAGTTCTGACCTTTCCCCAAGACTGTGCCGACACCTGTTATAGCAAGGGATTCTCATTAAAAGGTCTTACCAACCCAGGTTCATCAAAGAAAAAAAAACCATACTGGGCCTCACCCTTACAGAACAGGAAAACCAGCATCTAAAAACCTACCTCGATCAGTATCTGGCAAATGGCTTCATTCGTCCGTCCAAGTCCCCTGCATCCTCGCCCCTCTTTTTTTTGCCTAAAAGGAAGGAGACCTGAGAACTTGCATTGACTACAGAGCACTTAACCAGATCATGTTAAAAAAAAAATGGTACCCGTTACCACTTATCCCCAAGCTCTTGAATCAAGTAAAAAAAACTCAGATATATACAAAACTAGATATATGTATATATGTAATCAGTGTGACTCCAGCCAGACAGGTTTTGTTGCCAGTCTTGGGACGGCAGTCAACCTTCTCACATTCAATGCTCTTAAGGGTCAGGCACAAACATCGAAACAACCACTGTACTTCGCCTTTGTCGATCTGCATTCTGCCTTCGACTCAGTTTGAGAGTATAGCTTATGTCGAAATTGCTGAATGCCAGATGTACATCCATCTTATGTGATATCATTTACGCTCTACACACAGAGACCACAATAAAGATCAGGCTATCTTTGGTGGGTTTATTGTCGACGGCAATTGCAACATTCAGAGGGCTGAAGCAAGGATGTATCCTTGCTTCCGCCCTCTTCCATTTTTTTATCCATGACATGATGTTCGCCTTTTCTCAAAACTGTTCGGAGTCACCAAAGCTTAAGGGTCTGGTTGTAAAGGCTTTGTGGAATGCTGACAACCTTATACTGGTTTTGAAAACCCCTCTAGGTCTACAGACTCTACTGTGAGTCCTAAGTGCCTATTTGGATGAGAATGAACTAATCATTAATTTAAGAAAAACACAAATTGTGATTTATGCGCCAAGGTTAAACCATAGAGAATAGACTGACAAATCAAAAATGTGAGTGTAGATATTGTTCCCACCTATGTATATTTGGGTCTTGTATTTGATGGACTGCCTCATGTTGACTCTCAGCTAAGAATACTTTCTCACAAGCTCGACTAAGCTATCTCACAGACACGGCTTATTCTGTCCAAATATGGCAAATTTTCCATCTGTCCTGCGGTGACATATTGGCACCAGAAAGTGATGCCAACCATTTTATGTGGATTAGAGACCAAAAATATTATTCCGGCTTCTTTTTTGAATAAATTAGAGGCAACATTTTGGAGGTGTGTCCTTGGCCTTCCACTATGCATACCTGGGCTGTGGCTGCGTCATGAGTTGGGTCTTACCTCATTGCTGACTGTCTACAAGTGGCATCTATGTGCTCTGTTTCGGAAATGCCTGGTACACATTGACAATGATACCATTCTTGCATGCCATTCTGATTATATGCTATCATCTTCCAATGTTTTTGTGCGAACTTGGACTGTGAGTATATTGGAAGTGTTGGCAAAGGCTGGTGTGACAATTGACACTTTGTTGAACAATCTGGATAGAGAAAAGGAAAAAATCTATAGGTCAGATTGGATTGAGACCAGAACTAAATGTCTCACACTTTAAGTCCAATGGTTTTGAGCAAAATCGTCTCAATGTAGTAGAAGCATACATGTGTAGGGCTCCCTCTCCGTAACTTAGATCTTTGATTCAACATCTTCTATTCAACTGGATCTAACACGAGATATTCTTGCTAGAAGGACATTTATTGATCCAAAAGAGAGCTATTGCAGATTTTGTCCTCACACAGATGTAAAAGAAACGTTGCAACACATTATTGTGGATTGTCCAGCTCACACAGACTTGAGAATGAGATCTTTTAACCGGCATTTGACTTATATTTGGCTAATGTCCACTGAAAATCGATGGCCAAAATTATTGGCAACTAATGTTATGAGTATTCGAATAGCCACTTTAAATTTTTTGAATACATTGAAATTGGGTATGGTCAATGATACAGAGTTTGAGTAATGATCCAAAGTTATGTTGTTTTACGATATTGCATCACATGTACATTATATGTCACAATCAGATGGAGGTTTGTTGATAGCCTGGGCTGAATCGATTAAATTAATTGATTTCATTCCAACAGTGATGTAGACCTTTGTTTTTTAGGTTTATTCATTCTTATTTGTTCCAAATTAATGTTAATGCATTAATGGTGCTTTCTCTCTTTCTCTCTTTTATTGTCTTGTTGTTTGCAACTTAAATGTGTCTGTTTTCACAAATTTTGTATGTATCATTGTTTTCTTTAATTGTGACTTCTTAAGTATGTAAATTAAACATTTTCTTTTTTAAAAGTTGAGTTTACTCAGTTGAATTCAAATAAAAGAAAAAAAAGACTTACGAGGGGCCTACCATCTAGTAAGAGTCAAAAAAGGAGACAAGTGGAAGACAGCCTTTCGTACAAAATATGGCCTTTATGAATATAAGGTTATGCCCTTTGGACTATGCCCCGGAGGCATTACAATTTTTCATGAATGACGTGCTCCACGAACTGTTGGACATCTGCGCTCTTGTCTATATTGATGACATTCTATCTATTCGACCACAAATGAGGACCAGGTCAACCATGTCCAGGAAGTTTTGGAGAAACTGCAGCAACACCAGCTATATGCCAAATGAAAATATGCTTCTTTCATGTGACAGAGGTAGAATTCCTCGGCTTTATTCTCACACCATGGGGCATACGCATGGACATGCGCAAGGTAGACACTATCCTTAACTGGCCCTCACCGACATCCATAAAGGGAGTACAAAGTGTAATCGGGTTCGCCAACTTTATTCGCCGGTTCATTCACGGGTTCTCCAAGATCGTCCACCCAATCACCTCTTTACTATGGAAAAATACAAAATTAATTGGTCAGCAGAGGCATAGAAAGCCTTCCAGGAGCTAAAACAAGCATTTACAACAGCACCAATTCTACGGCATCCTCGACCAGAACTACCATACGTGGTCAAAACTGATGCTTCCAACATAGCAATGGGAGCAGTGCTGTCACAACCGAGACCCCGAAACAGGTCAGTTGCATCCCGTGGCATTCTTGTCTCGCATGTTTTCAGCCCCTGAATTGAATTATGCAATCACTGATAAAGAACTGCTAGCAATTAAGACAGCATTCAAAGCCTGGAAACATTATCTTTTTGGAGCTAGACATACAGTCACCGTCGTCATGGATCATCGCAATCTACAATATCTGAAGACTGCTAAAGCGCAATCATGACGCCAACTCTGCTGGGCTCTCTTCTTATCAGAATACGACTTCGTCATCACCTATAGACCCGGAGTACGCAATGAAAAAGCGGATGCCCTGTCTCGCATGAGTGCGGGAGAAGAGACATTCACTACACCAGACCCCGTGGCCATCATCCCTCAAGGACGAATCCAAGGCATCATTGCCACAACCACCACTCTAGACAACTTAAAATCTGACCTGCAACTCTTGATGAGTCCACCAGCGCAATAGGAATGGCTTGTGAAGGGAGACCGGTATACGATCGTGAACAACCTACCATACTGCCAAGGACGATTGTACATCCAGGATAAAAAAATTACAGAATCAAATCATCGCAAACTATCACAATTTATTAGCAGATGGGCATCCGGGAATAGCCAAAATCCAAGTTAAAATAAAGAAAAATTACTGGTGGCCAACTTGGCAAAAGGATATTGTCCAGTTCATCGCAACCTGTGGCACCTGTGCACAACACAAGTCCCAAAAACAAAGTCCTGCAGGTCGCCTACATCCTTTAGAAGTACCCCCAGCACCTTGGCATATGTTATCAATGGATTTTATTACAGACCTTCCCTCTTGTAACGGACACAATACCATCTTATTAGTTGTAGATCTGTTTTCCGAAATGGCCCACTTTATTTCCCTGAAAGGTCTCCCAACTGCTTCTACTCTGGCTACCGTGTTTTTGGAACAGATTGTCCAACTTCACGGGTTCCCATCAATATTGATATCACCCCCAAACCGACGGCCAGACCGAATGGACTGCCATACCCTCGAGCAATACATAAGGTGTATGCTGCAACAAACCGAGGATACCTGGAAGGACATACTTTTGTTAGCAGAATACGAATATAACAACTCCATTCACACAAGTACGGGACAAAGCCCATTCTACATAGTGTAAGGTCGATATTCACAGAATCTGTTTTTGACCCACTCAAAGCATTAGAAATGCCCGCTATAATGACCTTACACAAAACCATCACTCAGGTTTTTAAGGAAGCAGCAGAGCATCTTGCCAGAGCCAAAGAGAAACAAAAGCAGTTTGCGGATCAACACCAAAGGGAAGCTCCCAAATACCAAGTCAGAGACAAGGTTTGGTTAGCATCCACAAACATGCCCCTGAAAGGACCACAGGAGTTCCATCCATCCATCAAGATATCTGGGACCCTACACTGTCAAGGCTGTGATCAGCCCTGCGGCCATGAAATTAGAATTACCAGCCCATATGCAGATCCACCCGGTGTTTCATGTCTCCCTCCTAAAACCATTGAGACCAGGTACGTGTATCAATACACCACCAGATCCCGAAATAGTTGAAAGAGAACCAGTATACGAAGTTAAAAGGATCCTAGACTCTAAGATGGTCCAGTCCAAGTTATACTACCTAATTGACTTGAAAGGTTATGGACCCCAAGATCGGACCCGGGAACCCAGTGAGCATGTCCATGCTCCAAGATGAATCAGGCAGTTCTACCACAATAACCCCACTAAACCAGGGCCAGGGGGGAAACCACCCATGAGCGGGGCTTTGAGGGGGAGTGCTGCCATGGCCACAGGCCCTAGAACACAAAAACCACACCATCCAGTGATGGGGCAATGGGTCACTTGACTCACTTATGTGACTTTGGGACCTATAAACACAGGGGCCTTGGCTAGACTCAGTCGTGGCACCTTTGGCGCCAGGCTCATATAGAGATGTGAGCATGAACACTTTATTTTAGTGCAGGAGTGCTTTTAATTTATTTCAGTGCAGGAGTGCTTTTATTTTATAAAAACTTTCCAGGAGCTGAAAGCCTTTATTCCAGAGAGCATCCTCATGTGCTGACTCATCGGGTGTGGCTCCCTAGGCCTGGTCTTCATGTGCTGACTCATCGGGTGTGGCAAGGTGTGGCAGGCAGGCTGAACCTGTTTAGCGTGGCTTCAGAACCTCATCTATATAAGCTGCTCCATCCTTAAGGCCGATGTTTCGCATGACTGTGCACTCGCGTGCAACGTGATGGTCACCACCGCTTGGACCAGTTTACTTACCTTTGAAACAAGGTGTTCTCCTGCATACTCACCTCCAGGAAGCCGATGATTGATTGCTTCATCTGCAGACTCATCTCCTGACATCCAGTGATCTTGATCCCGACGCCGCAGCACCACACTCTGATTCAACAAACTCGGACCCTGTGAAGAAGAAGAAAGACAAGGTTGGAACATCCGTCCTAGGGCTGCGCCGCATTTGAACACTGGACAGCAATACAAGACAACAAACTTTGCAATATAAGAAAAAAGACAAAGGCAAACAGGAACACTTACCTGAAGTATAGTGGCTTAGTCGCAGCAGGACTGGACTACCACATGCAAGGGACCAGTGAAGGAACTCGGTCCAGATCATACAAGCACCCCTGCCAGAAGCAGCAGGATGGAGTGCCTGCCAAAGCTAATCAACATGTGAGCTTTCCAGGGACAGTGCATCCCACGGGTACCATGGTTTGGGAGAAGGGGTTTGGAAGGGGATCAGGTGCACAAGCTGGCATACTCACGCCCCCTATTCTCCAGGCAGGAGCAGTCCCGAGCAGCATCACCTATTACCACCAGTCACCACATAAGCGCAGAGGGTGAAGTTGGACCCTAGCGACCTAACCCCCGGGAGGGTTGCAACCATGCCCCAACTCCTCCGCAGAGACCAGGTGAGCATAATATTCACTCTATTCTCTGTTTCACAGGGTGGTCTGCTCTTGATAGTGATTCAGATTTTATCCAGAGCTTCTTTCTCTTTTGGATCTAGTTTCTGATCGATAGTTCTGTTGTTGTTATTAGCTAAGCTTTCAGCAACTGTTGCTGAGGTGCATGATTCATGCCCATTTGTGTTTCTCTTTGTTTTTTCTGGGATCCACTCTGGTGATCTTTCAACATCACCTCTTATCCTTTGTGGGACAGTCTCATCTTACATTATTCATTTTTCTTTAATGTTAAAGCCCATACTTCGAAATCTTCATCTGCTTCTATTATCATGATGGCTAGAGAAGCAGAGTTTATAGTTACTTCTACTTTATCATTTCTGTTTTCATCTGGGAAGCTTACTGTCTTTAGATCATCCAACCGTATAACCCTCAATTGTTGAAAATACTCTACTAGTTTCAAGATAGTATACCTATTTAATATAAGACCATCTTTGGCTTTGTGAACTCTTTCTAGAATAAGTATATTTTCAACATTTCCTATCTTCGTTCTATTGTTCCCTTCAAAGTTTTTTGTGTTCCATCGGGCATTTTTTCTACATTCATTCTACTTTCGGTTTCATGAGGAGAGATTTATTATAGATTCCTGGGTTGGAATCTCAATGTATGCCTTTGATATGAGTAAAGCTCTTTTTTGGCTCATATTCATGAAACTTCGATCTTCTTCATATTCTTCCTTCAAGGCTTTGCTGTCCTTCCTTATTTCATCTAAATTGAATCCATGTATTATCCTCGTTGGGTCAGGGTTTATTGTTTTTCTTCGTCTTCATAAACTGACAAGTTCATCAATTCCTGTATGCTTTCATCAAATTCACTTGAGTCATATTCTAGTACATGCACTTTCCTTTTTGGACTTTGGTTTCTGCTTGATGTCTTCTCAGTTGTATGAATGATATTGTTTTCTTTCGTTATTGGAGGCAACTTAATTTTCCTCAGAAAATTTCTAGAGCCACAAAATCTCTTTGCATCTTGTTTCTTCATGTTTTTTGATTTACATACATTTTTACCTTCATATGTTCTGCTGTTCTTTGCATGAGCACTTTTTGGCTCAAAGATAGAAAATGGGTTAGTTGTACTGATGGCAGTACTTGTTTTCTCTTTTTGGTGTACCATTTCGGGTGCCTCTATGTTTGCTATGGGGCTTAAATCCTCAGTAGTTATTTATTTATATTTATATCGCTCGCAAACAGCCCAGGGGCATTGAGGCACTGTTACTTGTAAGAGCTTAGTTACAGAGGTGCAGGAATGGTAGCAGTCGTTGGTACATTATAAATACTACAGACATCATTCTGTACTTACAGCTTATGCAATTGGTCATTACATTACAGCTTATGCAGTGGGTCATATGTATAGCATTCATGCTGACACGAGGGACCTTATGTGAAGAGGATGGTTTTCATAGCTTTACGGAAAGTGATGAGGGAGGCCTCAGTTGACACATTGTCATAATTTTCGATTGATGGTCTTTCTTCTGCTCTAGACATGGAGTCCGGTTTCTCAAACTGACAAAATCTCAAATGTTTAATATTGTGTCTCAGTTTTTTTAAGTCATGGTCAAAGGAATTGAAGGGACTATATTCTGGTCTTTTTTTTTGTAATTAGACAATTTCTCTGATTCTCATCCTGCATTATATCAATGAGGGATTTGAGTATTAGACCTTCTATTTCTTTTTCTCTGCCTCTTTTCTCGTTTAGCGCTTCTATGAATGATTCAACATAGATCATCTTGGTGTTCATTAGTGCTATCAATGTAGACTGATCCCTGTAGATGTCACTTAGGTTTTTGTATAATTTGACAAATGGTGCCATCATTTTGGACATAGCAAAAATGATGGCGTCCTGCATCTCTTTGATTCTCATTTGTTCAGTCATCTCTCCCGCCATATTTTGTTCTATATTGGCGAATCTGTGGTTGGGCAGTTGTCTGGGTAGATGTCGTTCATGTTGCTCCCGATGTGGGCTATAACTGTCATCTGATTCCAATTTGTCATCTCTAAATCCAGCATTTCTTACTGTTGTAGTGAAAGAGGCACCACTACTTTTTGTGTTTCAGCAATGCTGGAATGGACTTTTGGCATTTTACTTAACTCTGGTATCTGCAGGAGCTCCCTAGCCGGCTTCCGTTTGTTGTCTTCATGCGCAACACCAATAACAATTTCAAGGCACTTAGTTTCCTTGTGAGTGTTTGTGTTAATTTTTTGCCAATCTATTTCCTTTGGATTAGGTCCAGTGTTATGCATTCTTGGACGCTTGGGTGCCCAACTTTCAACTTCTTGATGGGCAATCTTTCTGCCCGCACAGGCATTTGTAGCTGTGGTGATGTTACTCTTTGGGCGTATATCCTGGTTTTCGGTAGCCAGCAAAGCTTCCATTTCTCTGACCTCTGGTAGGCTTGCCAAAAGATCCTCATCAGTGAGTTCTGCCAAAATCAGTGTTTTACTTTCACTTGGGTTTATTGCACTGTTCTTTAAGCTAGATTTTCTTGTTGTACAACATTCTCAATGATTGGCGCTTTTACCTTAAAATGCCATTTTAAGGTGCCTATAACGAAGCTTGAAAATCTCCTCTTAGGGGCACGATTTTTGTGTTTTTATTTCCAATGTAGAACTATTGGCTATGCCACTTGCAACATCTAAGACAGTGTCTGCAACTTGTTCCATTTCTACTTCGCAAGTCTCTGCAGGCATCTCCCTCCCTCCTATGTTCAACAATGGGAGCAGGGATGCCCTGGAATCAGCTGTTCGATGGCACAGCCAGAAAAGGGAGCGAGGGGGGCTGGCGGGGTAGAAGTCGGAATGGGTGCCAAACTCAGTGAAGCTAACTGTTCACCATTTGGTCCGTGGTTTAGCTCTCTTATTTTATTCACTATATGTTCAGGTGAATGTTCAGCGCTATCCAAAACATAAGCTGTGATTGTTTGCATTGATATTGCAGCTTTGGTTTTTGCTTTAAGCTTAGAGTTACTGTTTACATAGCATTTGAGTAATTTTGACGTACCTGACTCCTGGTATGTTGCTGAGACATTGGGTCCACAGTTGGGTCCACAACTAGGCGCTTTAATGACATATGGTGAAACTTTTCAGCTTCAATAAGCTTCACTGAGTGCCCACTGCAGCGAACACTCAGCAAACACTCTGCGACGCTTTGTGTCCAGAAGTCCAGGAAGCAGCAAAGTAAGGCAAAGTAAGATCCAGCTCACAGTCTCCAACAGTCAGCAAACACACCACCATGCTCTGCGTCTGAAAGTGTGATTTTAAAGCTGACGGCAGATGCAGCAAGTAGCAGCAAGTGAAGATAGACTTCCAAGATTGGTCACAGGGTCCAGGGAGCAGAAAAGTAAGGCAAAGAAAGGTTCAGCTCACAGTCTCCAACACTCAGCAAACACTCTGCGATGCTCCACATCTGGTAGTGTGATTTTAAAGCTGAGGGCAGCTGCAGCAAGTGGCAGCAAGTGAAGATAGACTTCCAAGATTGATATTCTTTTCTCCAAAATAAGTGTTGCACTTCCCAGAAAGTAGAGGTAGTTTTATTGCAGATGAAGTGCAGCATGGCAATTAAGTGATGTTGAAAGTACCTTTATACATTGACAGGATCAAGAGAACAGAGTTTTCCTGGTGTTTTTATATATATTCCATCTTTATTTTGGTTTGCAGTTTGTAAGAAGTTGTGTAAGTCGTCCAATGCGTAATGTGCACAACTAAAAGTAAGAAACCATGTTGGTGGGCTTAGGTTTCTTAGCATACAACGTACCTCAGCGTGACATCGGAAACAGTATTCTTTTGTATCATGCATGTTTCTACAGAGAAGGAACTGGATTGAGTTGGAGCTTACATTCATTGTGAATTTCAAGTTGTATTTATTTGTATTAAGATAGTCTATGTATTTTTTTAGACCTATTGAGTCTCCGTTCCAGATCCGAAATATGTTGTTGATATATGGACCCCAATATATGATATTGTTTTCTTTAGTGAAGGCATCATGAGTCCAAGCATATTCAAGTTTAAAATGGCCTACATATAGGTTTGCATAGCCCGGTGCAAATTTTACACCCACGGCTGTCCCTTGTTTCTGCCTGTATACCTAGTAATTGAATAAAAAAATGTTATTGTAAAGTGGAGCATTTCCAAAATTATCTTATTTTGTCTGTAATATGAAACTGATCTCATTTTAAGAAAGTAATTGGTTGTTTCCAAACCCTTTTCATTGGGTATGCTTGTATATATAGACAACACGTCCAGTATAACCAGTTTGTAGTCTTGTTCCCAATGTATTTCTTCCACTTGCTTGATAACATATTTTGTATCTTTAATGAAGGAAGTTAAGCCTGCCATTAGGGGCTGCAAATGTGTGTCTATGTATTTGGATATAGACTCTGTGATTGATCCGATTCTGTTAATGATTGGCCGAAAAGTTGGACATGGTTCATAGGCCTTGTGGATTTTAGGTATAAAATATATGGTACCCAAAATGGGGAAAGAGTTGGTAAGGAAATCCTTTTTCTGTATCTGTGAGTAAGCTTTGGTCTGCCCAATTTGTTAACATTGAAGCCCATTCAGAAACAAGTTGTGCTGTTGGGTTAGTTTATAGTTTTTCATAGCAAGATTCCTGATTTATTTGTTCCTCAGCTGCTTTTACATAATCAGTTGTATTCATCAAAATAATGTTTCCTTCATTGTCTGCTATTTTAATAGTTATTTCTGAATTCTTCCTTAATGTATCTATTTCTGTTTTTTCTTGCAATTCAGGTTTGATGTGCTGTGTGATCATTTTCCAGAAAAGTATTGTGATCTAAGTTCAATTAGCGTGGCTTTGTAGAATCCATCTATTACATTTTCTTGTGTGAGAGTCTTTATTAATGAAGAATAAGCAATAACAATTCAGAACTTATACCCTATTTTTGTATTTCCTTAACTTTTATTTGTTGTTTATGAACTGAAATCAGCAGAATAGCCAAATACCAGGCTCTCCTACCCTCCTGAGGAACTGTCTCACACAATAAAACAGAAAAATATGTGTCGAGGATGTGAGGATGTTTTATTTTTCTTGAACAATCTGAGGATGTGAGATTGTTTATCAAATTTCTTTTGAACAATTTATAATCAAAAATATAAGACCAACCCTGTCTAAAAGAAGATATGAGGATGTTTCATTAATCCAATCAGGAAAAAAATGAACTTTGGAAATCATAACAAATTGTGCTAAAAAACAATTTTCTCTTTTTACCAACAAAGGCAACAAGCAGCAGAGGGTGCTAATAATTGGGTTTCAGCTTTTCCTTTTAAGCCCATTCATTGAGTTTTCCAAAAGTCTGATCAGCCTCAGACTTGGGAACCCAAGAGCAGCCCTGCAGCAACAATAACAAAAAAACTATAAACACAATACAAATGTTTAAAGGCTCGTCACTAGGTTGGAGAAGGCTGAAAAATGATTTCTAATCCTTAAACTATACTAGATATAAAGCTAATTGGAACAGTTGGGATTCCTCATTGTCCTCTATTTTGTAGGCCAAATCTACTATTATTGTGCTTTTCTTATAAAGAGTTCTGCAACAACAGACTCATAATAGGTCTGGTATTTCAGCAGATGTGTTTTCAAACTTAGCTGTTTCTTATTTGTATGCATGTGTTAGGAGGTAAGTGTTTGTGAGGCTTTCGCTAATGTTTTCTGAAGTTACTGAATTTTCTAAGTCAACTTCATTTGCAGAATATTTACTTTGGATGTGCTGTATTTTTCAAAGGAGTTCTTTGGACGTTCCATGTAGGAGAAGCTTATTTAAATTTAGCAGTTCTAGAGCAGGACCTTTTGTATACTATAGTCTATACACAGGATTCTGTATAGTTGAATTGTGTTTTGTTAACAGTTTGATGAGGTGCAATGTGTTTTTGCAAGCAGTTCCTGAAATGCAGGCTAATGAATGTCCTTGCGGTTCAGTGGGGCTGCACACTGGACAGGAGTCCATGGTTTGTAATGATTTTATTCTACTTTTGTCTTTTAGTTCCATATAGTGATTGAGAAATTGTCATAAAGGTTTGAAGGATTGTCGGCGTACGTTACACATACACTGGATGGTTTGTTTGGGCAAAAGGAACATTTGGTTGAAAGTGTGTTGGGGAAGTTTATTCTATAATGTGTTTTTTGCCATAATGGTCTCTCCTACCATTGCATACACTAGACCATTATGGATCTGTGCTTCTTGTGTGAATCCATTCACCTTCACAGAAGTTTGAAAGGGTATCTATATTGACATGTACATGTTTAGAAATACTTTTTGTAATGCATTAGGTCATTGGGTTAGTCGTTTGATTCTGTTTAAAATCAATATAAACAATTTTCTCTTCAGTAGAAATGCACTGTCAATTAGAGGTTCGAGGATTAGTCTTCTGTAGTAGTTTTTAAGGGTATCACATAACTTTTCAGCTGTCTTTATAAGATTGTGAAGAACTCTAAGGAGAACATTTTTTGTAAAATACATTTTTCGGAATGCTTTACTGGGGCTACGTTAACATTGGCTAGATATACAGGCGCTGGAAATAGCAGTGCAAGCGTGCGAAAGCGTACAAATTGCAGTGCAAGTGCTAAAATTGCAGTGCAAGCGTGCGAAAGCCACCCACATCTATTCATGGAAGTCCGTGCGCTTGTAAATTCTGGGATGTGCGCTAAAATTCTGCATTGGCGCACGCGGGCGCACACGTCATCAAACGGCGTGCACTATGCGCACAGCGTAAGCGCACATAGCGCGCCGCACACAAGAGTAGGCGGAACACAGGGCGTAACACACGAAATGGGGAACAACGCATGAAAATGTGGGCGTTATGGGGGAAGTACAGGAGGCAAATGCACGGAACGTCCACATGCGCGCCTACTACACATATTAAGAAAATCGAACAGGGCAAACGCGTGCGTTAAAAAAGACGCACTAATCCAGAAACACGTACACCAGCAGGAAGCAGGCGTACGAGGACCCGCGCAGCATAAAAGTGCACGCAAACAACAAACAAGCTCAGACGCTACAATGAATATACCGTTCCTCGCAGCAGTGGTCGTGGGACACTGCAGGAGGAGGAGGATAGTCAGGGCCAGAATTTTTACTCCCAGGACCAGCCTTTTTGGGATGCCTGATGACCAGGTGTATGGGAGGTACAGGTTTCCACCTCACATAATACTCGACCTGGTGAGTGAGTGGGAGGATGACCTCACATCACCCTCCCTGTGCTCCCAAGCACTGAGCCCCTTGGAAAAGGTGCTCAATGTACTGCACTTCTTGGCCACTGGTTCATTTCAGCGGACAAGTGCCATAGTGGGGGGGGGTTGTCACAGGCCACGCAGTCACGCTGCCTGCTCCAGGTGTTGGCCATCATGACTGCACGCCCATCTGTCCGCAGGCACATATACCTGCCCAGAACACCTGCAGAAAGGCAGGCTGCCGTCCAGGATTTTTACGGGGTGGCATACTTCCCCAAAGTGCTAGGTGCCATTGATTGCACCCATGTGGCTCTAGGTCCTCCCAGGACAACTGGGCACATCCATAGAAACCGCAAGCACTGGCATTCCATCAACGTGCAGGTAGTATGTGATGCCAAGGGAATCATCACCTCAGTATATGCCAACTATCCAGGGTCCATGACAGTTTCATTTACAGAATGTCAACCCTAAACCGGGACCTAGAAGCTGGGCAGCATGGGGATACATGGCTGCTTGGTGAGTATAAATGCCGCTGCACATGCATGCATGTCAGAAACTGAATAATGTCACAACCCCACTAATGATACCCATCTTCACCTCCCCAGGGGACAGTGCCTAGCATCTGAGAACCCACATGATGACGCCAATTCGGAACCCCACCGCACCACCCGAGGTAAGATACAACACAGCCCATGGAGGTTCGAGGACATGGTGCACACCAACACCCACCTGCATGGATGTTGCGAAAAAAAAAAATACCTCCATGGGCTCATGGCCTGCACGGCTATGTTAGTGTGGGAGAAGTGCTGCTGTCGCTCTCATCACCCTCTGCTGCTGCATCAGGAGGTGGTGGTGCTATGGGAGGCAGCCCACGCAAAGCCCTGGTATGGTCTTCCAGGGCAGCAAGCATGCGGGTGTGGAAGGTATCATTCTGGAGGATGATAGTACAGAGATCCTCATGCAGCACCTGATGGGTTGCCTGCATTTCTGCACGCATGGCCTCCCGTGATGCCCGGATCTCCTCCCGAGTTGCCTGCAGCTCAGCTGAGAGCGAACGTGTGAGCTGCTCCAGCTGCTTCTCTTACTTTAAATTTTTGGAAGCCTCAAGTTCACCTATAGTCTCCCTGAGGTTACGGAGTTCTACCCTCAGGGCTTCCCTGTGGCCCTGTGACTCTATAGATATGGCTTCGCGCAGAGTCTCCAGTGCCGCCCGTCGGTCCCTGTTGGACGCCAACATGTCTTCCCTGTGTGATTGGCAAATGGAGTCTGTTGCCTGCTGTTGTTGCTCCATCTGCCTTTCAGGGGGGAGAATGGAAGTGGCCACCCTCTCCATTGCCTGAGCCATCATTTCAACCGATGCTCCCTGTTGGGCTGCTATACCGTAAATGAAGTTTTCCCATACAGTACTGCCTGGTGGCATACAGCCACCGCGTCGGCGGGCACCACACCTGTTCGCGGCAAGGCGATCTGCACCTTGCTGTGCTGTCCATGCCTGAGGCTGCAGGACTGCATTTCCCCTCTGATCTGCTTGCCCAGGAACAGGATCAGATGTTGTGGAGTGTGACCCTGCACCCGTAACCGCCAAAGGCGGACTTACCAACACTGACATCCCCATAGAGGGTTCTACCCCTGGTGCAGCTGGGTTGGACAGAACAGAATCCCTGCCAGAAACACTCACCTGCGACAGCACATAAGTCTCATTATCTGATTCAGCACATGAATAGAGGTCTGGGGAGGTGCACCCAGAGACACCCCTTTACAGTATGGTCTGCAGTAAGATTGGGTTTTCACCCACCACCACACCACGTCCCCCACTGGTGCTCGATCATGCCTGAGATTCCTCCTGGGTCTGCACCATCTCCTCAACCTCAACAGCATCAAGTGCGTCATCACCTGCAAAAACATGAAAGACAACAAATGGAAACAGGCATGAGCACCATAGCATACACATAGGCCTGACAAGCCAGAGATCCAGTACATCAGTTACACATGTCCACATGACTATAACCCTGGCATGCATGCACTGTCAATGAGTTGGAAGGGGAGGCAAAAAGCAGACACTGAGGACACCGAGATAGAAAAGCAACACATTAGCTGCATGCTGGGTAGCACTGGCATCACACATTAGCCTGTGAGTGTCATGTCCAATACACATACATGACACATGCCAGCACACAGATGGCATGTAGCATAGCCATGGTACATTTGACAAGTACAGCCATATGTCAGTGAATGAGTACTGTCACCCATCCATGTGAGATGGACATGATGAGATGAAAAATGCTACATAGTGTGACAAAATACGCATGTGCCACACACTGCAACACATCCAGTGTACAAAAATATAGTGATGGCAGGCAGATGTACACATCAATGGTTGGCCACTTCAACATGACAGGAAACAACCATCATGTACCATGAACGAAGTGAATGGCATGGATGATATAGTTAGAAATGATGAAGCCGGTAGAACAGATGAATGCGCCGAATTGAAGAATGCATGAATGGAAGAACAGATAGCTATATAGCGAATGAGTGTGGAAATCAAAAGAATAAGTAAATCGGATGAGTGTATAGAATGGATGAACATGTTGAACGGATGAGTGTGTAGAGAGGGCGGGTATGTAGAGCGGACAAGCGTGTAACACGGATGAGTGCGTAATATAGATGAATGTGAAGAACAGATGAGTGTAAACCGAATGAGTGTGTAGAACAGGTGAGTATGTGAAACAGATAAGTTTGTAGAGCATGTGACAGCTCCAGGTTATATCTGCAGGTTTCCGCAGGAGAGGCAAGTAAAGCGCATGATTGTGCAGATAGCGGATGAACTCAGAAGTGCAGAGCGGATGAATGTATGGAGCGGATGAGTGTATGGAGCCGATGTGTATAGGGAGCGGACAAATGTATAGACCGGAGGAGTGTATAGAGCGGAGGAGTGTGAGGAGCGGAGAAGTGTATGGAGTGGAGGGGTGTATGGAGCGGAGGGGTGTATGGAGCGGAGGGGTGTATGGAGCGCACGGGTGTATGGAGCGCATAGGTGTATGGAGCGCACGGGTGTATGGAGAGGATGAGTGCGCAGAGCAGATGAAGGTATAGAACAGATGACTGTGGGAGATTGAATATAGAGAATAGGATATCGCTGTTGGATGCGTGAAAAGCACAAGTGCGGATGAGTGCGGAGAGCGGATGAGTCCATGGAGCAGATGAGTCATGGAGCGGATGAGTCATGGAGCGGATGAGTGCGCTGGAGCAGATGAGTGCGCAGAGGGGGTTAGTGCGCAGAGGGGGTGAGTGCGCTGGAGCGGATGAATGCGCAGAGGGGGTGAGTGCGCAGAGGGGGTGAGTGTGCAGAGGGGGTGAGTGCGCAGAGGGGGTGAGTGCCCAGAGGGGGTGAGTGCGCTGGAGCAGATGAGTGCACAGAGGGGGCGAGTGCACAGATGGGGTGAGTGCGCAGACGGGGTGACTGCGTAGAGGGGTTGAGTCACTAAAACAGGTGAATGCATAGCACGCATGAGGTCATAAAGCAGATGAGTACCTGGAGCGAACGAGTGCCTGGAGCGATCGAGTGCCCAGAGTGAATTGACGCGTCACGTAGGGACGACGAGTACGTAGAACGAACAAGCACTGACGCTTTCAGTACTGATGAGTGTGTAGAATGGATGAGTACGTTGAGCTACTGAATGCGTTGAGCATGAAGCACTCAGGAGTACATGCCAGGGGTAATCAAGAGTGCATGCCTGGGGCAATCAAGAGTGTATGCCTGGGGCAGTCAAGAGTACATGCGCGAGGCAGACAAGAGGGCAGGCGTGGGGCAGCCAAGTGGACAGTCGTGAGGCAAACAAGAGCGCATGCGCGGAGCTGACTAAACCTCGCAGGGCGGACGAGAGTGGTTTGGACCAAACTGGGGTGCATAGAATGGATAGGTGTGCAAGGTACGGACTGGAACGCATAGAATTGCGTGACGTACATAGTATGGACTAGAATGCAGAGAACGTTTGAAAGAGCATATAACTCTTCATATCATACCACCACGCTTACTCTCTCCTTTACATCACCACTCAACTAGAACACAGAGATACTATGACACCATTCGGTATAACTGTTCTCATACCAACATCCGCCACTCACTCCACATCACTCTATGTTCACACTGCTGGTCTCACACCCCCCAGCCAGGCGTTCACATGGATAAAACCTGCCTGAATTAACACTTTCTCCTGATCTCTCAACCACCACACCTACCGCTAAGAAGCAGCTACTACACAGATATCACACATGTTGCAAACATACCCCGTGCTCACATGCACCTTTTGACTTTCTCTACTCTCTCTACTAATCTGAACTTCGGTTCCTAAGGGCGTTCAACCTACCAGCGCCTTCAGACCATACCAATGGTATATAAGGCGCTATATAAATGCAAAATAACATAACATAACATAACATTCAAACAGGCCCCAAAAATTAATGTGAGCAGGCCAATACTCAATCAGCCTGAATGGTCTAATCATTGACATAACAGGGTAACAAATGTGGGCCAATGTGGGGTGTAATCAATGACATAAGCATGTCACATATGTGGCATTAGGGCTGACAAATGCGTTGCAAAAATGGGAGAATTGAAACAATCAGCCTGAATGAACACTGAAAAAATCAGAACGATGTTGTTGCAAGATGACAGTTCAAAGGCAACTGCAGTAATGTGGCGCTAATTGGCTACTGTGGGCAGAAGGGATACTGTCATAACCAAATCCTAGGCCGCTAAATGTTTTGGAGGAAGCACATGGGTGACCCATACCACTCAGTACACACCCTCACCTGGCACTCAATCAGAACCCGTCACCCAAACAACATACACATGGATTACACACACATGCATGGGCACTCACTGGAAAATGCGTCGCAATCTGGTAGGTCTCCCACGCCTTGGATCTGTTCCTCTGTGACGAAGGTTCCAGCAACAGACTCATGTTCAGTGATTTGGTTGTCCTCTGGTGGAGACCCACCGCCAGTCACCAGAGCAGAGGCATGATTTGAGGCCAGCTTGTTCTTTGCTCTGCGTTTCAGGTCATTCCACCGCTTGTAGCAATCATCAGCTGTGCGCCTCACAAATCCAAGGGCACTAATGATGTCCACGATGGTCTGCCAGTGTGCCTTACGTTGACCAGGTGTGGTCTTGCACCCTGCAGTCACCACCATTTTGCGGCTATGTGCCGACACAAAGGCCACATGTGCATCAAGTTCGGCGTCATTAAAGCTAGGCTTCCTTGACGTGCCAGAGTGTGTAGCCGTGTCTGGGGTCTCAGCCTGTAGTGCCAGAGCACCCTTCTTCTTCTTTTTCAAAGGTGGTGCGGATCCTGAGTGGCTTACAAGCTCTGGTCACTAGGGACAGAAGCGCCGGTGGACTGGGTACTAGGAGTGTGTGAATGCACAATGACCATAGGTCTTGGTGCAGGCATTGGCTGCAGGGTGATGTTGGCAGGGCCAATGTCAGTTTGATGGACCTTTACCGGCTGGGAGACTCATAGCTGGGGTGGTTAGAGCTGCAGCTGCCCCTGCAGCCTCCCCACCCTGCCTACTTGGGGCAGCAGATGACATTGCTGCCCCAGATCCACGTGGCCTGGTGACAGCAACTTGCACCACCACACGTGGCTTAGACTTGCTGACCTGGAAGTCAGCCTGGGAGTCATCCTGTGCCGGTTCAGGTGCCAAAATGGGCCGGTCCAACAAGAGCTGAGCTGGGATGGTGTCAGCTATGTTTCCCACAACCATGGGGGGGCATGGGTGTCCCTGATTGGTCCTCCACAAACGGGGGTTTAGGGGCACCCTGCAAATCCTGGCCATGTCACCTGCCGTGCCCACCATGCCCACCTTTTGGAGGTCGGCCACCTTTGCCTCCCTTACCGCTTGGTCGCCTCCCAACCATGGCACTGATGTTCTTGTGCGTATGGCAGTTGTAGTAAATTATTGTCCTGGGCAATTGGGGGTGAAAGGGCTAGGGTACTAGATGGAATTCGTACCCTAGTGCTCTAACAAGGCTGTATGTGACCCCAGGGGGGAGATGACAGGTCACGCAGCACACAGGCACCCCGAAAACAAAAATTAACATGCACGCAACCCCTCGTAGACCACGTGCGTGGAAAAATGAACCTGCACTATGCTGTGGCACCCAGGAACACAAAAATAAGTGTACGCGTAATACACGCAGCCTACATTGACCTCTGAATGGGTACGCGACACAAGGGGCAAGCACAGTTGGTAAATACGTGCGTGACTCACTGTATGCCTGGAAAAAGAACGTGAAAAAGACACGCGTGTGTGCGTTGGCAACACCCCCACCAAAATAAGAATTGAACGCTGTCAGAGGTAACAGGTAGTACGAAATTGCACCGTTGTGAAGTAATCGTGTGTGAACCGACAAGAAGTACAAAATTCACCCACTCGCTCTCCACGAAAAGCACATACAAGAAAATGGCGTCCTACAAGTACCTTGTTAACCGGCCCACGCGTACAACGTCACTTACGTGTGTACGCGCTAAGCCCCTTTCCTCCAATTACACGGGCTGATCCTTGGACGTGCAGTTTTTACACGTGTACAATGAACATGCACCCGTCACGAGGGAAACACCCACGCGCATAACGTCACAGACATGCTTACGCGCTAAGGGCCTTTCCTCGATTTAAACGCTGATGTGCAATTTTTTCACATGCCAAATCACTCCGTGTGAATCTGGCCATGCGAAAACACACGGAAGACCACGCTCCTGCCCATAAGGCCATTTTCTTGCCCCCAAGAGCCCCGAGCATGCTCCCACCTGCCATCTGCTGCTACCTGCCTGCCTGCTGCCCACGTCCCCTGCTATTTGGTGCCTGCACGTCAGCCAGGGGTCCAGTTGCTGTGTCCACCCCTGCTGGAACAGAAGACTCCCGACTGGGATACCTTCACTCCACAGCCCAGCCCCAGGACCCAGTTGCCCACCCACGCCTGCCTCGGGCGTCGCCATGTCAGGGCAAACACCATCTGAGACCACTGGCGACCCCCAGCCAGAGAGGCAGAGGGCCACCAGTTTCAGTGAGAAGGAAGTTGGTGTCCTGGTGGAGCATGTCCTGGGGCATTTTGATGCCCTCTTCGGAACATCACGTGCCAACAAGGAAGGACAGGATAGGATCTGGGAGGACGTAGTGGTTGCCATCAACACGGAGGGGGTGGCAACCCGCGACATCAAGCACGTCAAGAAGCGCTGGGAGGACTTGAGCTCCAGGACCCTCTACAAGGCCTGGCACCTCGCGGAGGGGGGCCGGGGCAGCATGAGTAACATCCAGATGAGGGTCCTGGAACGCGTATGCCCAGCGCTCCACGCCCAGATCCTTCGGTGGCAGACCCATCTGGAGTTGAGCGCAAAGTGGCCAAGCATTGCTGTGTGAGACAGGGCATGTTGCAGTGTGCTGGTAGTCTAATACTTGCCTGTATGTGTGACATAGGCCATGTATGTATGTGTGTGTGCAGGGACATCATGGTTAGGCATGTGAGACCAGTAATGTGTGAACCACATGGTTGGTGCATGTGTTTCAATGCAACATGGGGAGCTGTATGCGGAATGCACACATGAAAGCATGCCAGTCTTTGTTCTTGGACATGGAGGGGGTGTGAGCGATGGGTGCTGCTGTCATGTACATGTATGGTGCACATGTGTGTGTGTCTAAGAAGTGTGTGTGTGACTTTGAAACACCATGGATGCATGAAACATGTCTCTGATGATGTGTAGATTCACTCATGCAGTGCCGTCACTGTTGTATCCACTGTGTCTATCCACTGTGTCTGTGGTGTACAAGCCATGATGCATGACCCTCCAGTGATGTGTTTGCATGGGATCTGTGTGAGGCATGATGCATGTGAGTTTGAAGGCAACATTTTGGTTGAAAGAGGCCCTTGTACATGGGTGCTGATGTTGATTACAGGCGCCGTGCCTATTTCTGCATGTGTGTTGCGTGCATTCCCCCATGTGTTGTGGAGGGACAGGATGTAACTGATGTTTGAAACTGCCACTCATGTGTTATTTCTTCCTGTCTAGGGGAATATTGTACTGTACCCTGATCCTTGTGTTCTATGCCTCCCTCTACGCAGCGTCAAGTGAAGAAGAGGGCGGAGACGGCGCTGTGGAGTTGCCATCATCTGGGAGCAAGGGGCTGGTGCCGCGTCTGCTACTACGGCTGTGGCGGAAGGGCCAGGTGAGCCCCCACAGGGGCTTGCAATGGCAGAAGACGGTGCAGAGACATCCAGGTTGGTGGTCTCCACAGAGAAGGAGGAGCCTGCTACTGAGCCGCACATGGAACCTGGTGAGGGTAGTACACTGGTGCAAGTGGTGCAGTCTAGGGCCAGGGTCAGGAGGCAGCACAGGTCACTGCGGAGGGGCCTGTGCATGTCGCTGTCCTTGACCTTGTGACTGCACCACCATGCACCAGCAGGGATGTCCCGTCCCAGGCCCGTCCGCAGGTAGGGGAGAGTGCCACGTCATCTGCCTCTCCACTACCTGCAGACGAGGGGTCCCTTGACCGTATGGGCTCCGTCCTGATTGGTGTCGCGTTGCGCACACATGACATTCGTGATGACGTGCGTTCTTCCCTGGTGGAGAACGCACACCATCACCAACAGCAGCGTCGCGACGTGGCACTGTTGGGAGGGGCCATGGTCGGTGGGTTCCTACTTGTGCCGCGCACTCTAGCGGAACTCTCCTCCTCTGTGGAGACTATGCGCCAGTCGTTCTCCCTGTCGTCTTCTGGCCCAGATTCCACCAGGGCCCCCTGTGGACCTGGCCTGACCAACACAGCCAGCTTGGTGGAGATCCCATCCCTGCCACAGTTGGGAGTGGGCGGTCCAGCAGGGGTGGACACCACAACTGGAGACCAGCTGATGGAGGATGTGCAGGCATCATCGGACAGGGTACATGGACAGCAGCAGCAGCAGGAGCAGGCTCTAGGTGGGAGAAATGATGGCTCGGGTCCATCGACATCTTGGGGGCAGGCATCGGCCAGAGGGCAGGAGGACCCTGGAATGGGTGTGTCTTCCAGGTGGCAGCGGTTAGGCCAGCGTATAGGTGTGGAGCGGCAGCAGGCAGAAGAGGCGTGGCTCACCATGGTCAGGGCGGAGTTCTCCATGCGTCGGGCGTTGAGGTGGGCAGAGTGTCTCGAGGCAACTCGCAGGGAGTTGGAACAGGCCATGAGTGCCTCCCTGCGAGACCTCGGGGCCAGGACAGAGGCCCACCGCCAGCAAATAGACATGGAGTTCGATGATGCCCTGGCCAACAACATCACTGAGTGAGCCACAGGACTTGCCCGCCACCATTGTAAATAGTTTATAGTGTTAGGTTTCCTTTTCTTTTTTTTTTTCTTTTGGGGTTTTTGGACTATGCCCCACACTTTTGTATATAGTTTTTTTGTTAGGTAGGTTATTAGATAGGTTTAATTTATTCTGTTGGGTTCATGGACCCTTGAAAATGGATAGTACATAGTTGGACATTGGATTTATTTGGACTTTTTCATTTCATTTCACCATGGATAAATGGATTTACCTTTTTGCTTTTCATTTGGATTTGGTTTGGTGGACAGAGAGTTTTGGCCATTTTTCTTTTGGATTACTTAGGATTTCTTCTGCATTTCTTTAGTTTTTTATTGGACATGCATTTCATTTCATGTTTGCCATTATTTTATGCTTTTATTTCTTTACATTGATTTTCATATTAATACATTTTGATATTTTAATTCAATGTCTGGGATTTGCTCATTGGGTTCATGCATGTCAAAATGTGGGTTTACTCAATCAATGGCAACCAGTGTGTGTGACGGACATGTGTTGATGTACATCGTTGACTTTTGGTTTGTGTTATGAGATAGGCATGTCACTGCTGGGTGGGTGAGTGGGTGTGGGGACATGAGTGGGGGCCTGCTGTCAGGTACCCCTCACTGCTGGGGGTTGGGGGTGCAGGGGGACATGAGTGAGGGCCTGCTGGCAGGTGCCCCCCACTACTGGGGGTGTGGGTGCAGGGGGACATGAGTGGGGACCTGCTGGCCGGTGCCCCTCACTGCTGGGGGATGGGGTGCAGGGGGACATGAGTGGGGGCCTGCTGGAAGGTGCCCCTCACTGCTCGGGGATGGGGGTGTAGGGGGACATGAGTGGGACATGAGTGGGGGCATTCTGGCAGGTGCCCCCCACTGCTGGGGGTGGGGGTGCAGGGGGACATGAGTGGGGGCCTGCTGGCAGGTACCCCTCACTGCTGAGGGGTGGGGGTGCAGGGGGACATGAGTGGGGGCCTGCTGGCAGGTGCCCCTCACTGCTGGGAGGTGGGGGTGCAGGGGGACATGAGTGGGGGCTTGCTGGCAGGTGCCCTCACTCCTGGAGTTTGGGGGTGCAGGGGGACATGAGTGGGGGCCTGCTGGCAGGTGCCCCTCACTGCTGGGGGGTGGGGATGCAGGGGGACATGAGTGGGGGCCTGCTGGCAGGTGCCCCTCACTGCTGGGAGGTGGGGGTGCAGGGGGACATGAGTGGGGGTATGCTGGCAGGTGCCCCTCACTGCTGGGGGGTGGGGGTGCAGGGGGACATGAGTGGGACATGAGTGGGGGCATGCTGGCAGGTGCCCCTCACTGCTGGGGGGGTGGGTGTGCAGGGGGGCATGAGTGGGGGCCTGCTGGCAGTTACCCCTCACTGCTGGGGGGTGAGGGTGCAGGGGGACATGAGTGGGGGCCTGCTGGCAGGTGCCCCTCACTGCTGGGGGGTGGGGATGCAGGGGGACATGAGTGGGGGCATGCTGGCAGGTGCCCCTACTGCTGGGAGGGGAGGTGGGGATGCAGGGGGACATGAGTGGGACATGAGTGGGGGCATGCTGGCAGGTGCCCCTCACTGCTGGGGGGTGGGGGTACAGGGGGACATGAGTGGGGGCATGCTGGCAGGTGCCCCTCACTGCTGGGTGTGGGGGTGCAGGGGGATATGAGTGGGACATGAGTGGGGGCCTGCTGGCAGGTGCCCCTCACTGCTGGGGGATGGGGTGCAGGGGGACATGAGTGGGGGCCTGCTGGCAGGTGCCCCTCACTGCTGGGGGGTGGGGGTGAAGGGGGACATGAGTGGGACCTGAGTGGGGGCATGCTGGCAGGTGCCCCTCACTGCTGGGGTGTGGGGGTGCAGGGGGACATGAGTGGTGGCCTGCTGGCAGGTGCCCCTCACTGCTGAGGGGGGCTGCAGGGGGACATGAGTTGGTGATCACTAGTGCAAGGTGACACGTGGCCTGGCTGGGGGGGCATGGCCATGGTGGATGGGCTGCCTGCGGGACATGACCAGGGGTGCAGGGCAGTCCCCTGTGGTGTGGGCTGCCTGCAGGGGACATGGAGGGGGTAGAGGGCACTCCTGGGAGGACCCACACTGCTAATTCACGTGTGGGACTCCCCGCGCTCCCCACTGGATACACATACCCCACTCTGACAGCGAAATTGCGTCTGAGACTTCCCGCGCACCCCCGAAATACACGCACCCCCGCTCGCACAGGGCCAATCGCGTGTGAAACCTCCCGCGTACCCCAGTAATACACGTACCCTGCCCGCAGAGGGCCAATCGCGTGTGTAACTTCCTGCGCACCCCTCAAATCCACGTACCCCGCTCACACAGGGCCAATCGCGTGTGAAACTTCCTGCGTACCCCAGTAATACACGTACCCCGCTCGCACAGGGCCAATCGCATGTGAAACTTCCCGCGCACCCCCGAAATCCACGTACCCCGCTCGCACAGGGCCAATCACGTGTGAAACTTCCTGCGCACCCCGAAATCCACGTACCCCGCTCGCACAGGGCCAATCGCGTGTGAAGCTCCCCGCGAACCCCAGTAATACACATGCCCCGCTCGGCCAAGGCCTATCGCGTGCGATAGTCCCCGCGTACACCACAAGTACATGTACCCCGCTCGCACAGGGCCTACCGCGTGTGATAATTCCAGTGCACCCCAGGAATACACGTCCCCATGTTAGCTGGTCCTGGGTTAGCGCAGCCTTTGCGCTGGATTGGGGATTTTGATGGCTTTTCCTTGCGCGAGGGGCGTTCTTGGGGGCGTAACTGGCGCTGCGGGATGTTCTCTGCGCCAGGGCTCTTTTTGCCTTGGGAATTCCATGAATACACAGTGCGCCAGAATGCTGTTTAGCGCACACGGCTGGCGCACGCTGGCGAACAATCCCTCTCTGCGCTGCCTCTGCGCTGAAATCTATGAATTACCCTGATAATGTTAGGTTTATTAGTAGGTTTGCTATTGTTTATACCTGTTTTTACTCTTAGTTTTTGAAGGAGGGGCCTTACCATTTTTAGTGGTTGCAGGTTTAGTTTTTTTGAGTGAGGTTACTAGCTGTTTTGTTTTTATGTTTCTATACATTGTTTGAGTGGTGGATGACTATATGGCTTGCTTTTATTCTTATCTCCTCTATTTCTTGTTTGTTCTCCACAGAGTTGCTTTTTATTAGGAATTCTGTTCTGTCTGTTGGGCAAAATGAAAGTTTGTGTTTGAAAGTTGTGGATTGTACATGTATGTATTGTGGATGGGGATGGTTGTGTTGGTATGAGTGTAGAGATGGAGAGAGTGCTGTGTGATTGTGTAATGGGATGATAGGTGTAGTTGGGAAGGTTGTAAGGGTAAGAGTGTGCAGGTTTGATGGGTGTAGGTTAGTGAGTAAGGGAGTGGTGGTGTGATTGAATAGGTAGGGACATTATGATGTTTTGAGGAAAACAATGGGTGTTGTAATGGTGGTGTTTAGATGGGAATAGAACGAGTGTGAATGTTGTAATGTAATGAGTAAGAGTGAAATACATCTTTTTGAATCGAAAAGAATAATCTAGACTAAAATATAGTGCAAGTACACTGTTACATGTAAAAGGTGGTTGTATATAAATATAGTTACTTTGTAGGATGTGAAGAGTGTTATTTTTTTGGTAGCTGTCTTTGGCAATCTTTTTCTTTCCTGTAAATGTAAAATAAAGTTAGTGGATATGTGTGGTAATGGAGAAGTACGTTTAATAATCAAGGTTGTTATTTATTAAGGTAAGAGGAGTTGTTGGGAAACAAAGTTAATGAAGTTGTGATATGGGTGGTGTACTAAAGTGTGTTAACTATGCCGTCAGAACAATTGCTTTATGATTACTGCTGTCTGGCACATTAGAAATAAGAGGGCAAACATGGGTATGAGGACCTGGTGCATAGCTAGGTTATTTTTGTGCTGCTCATATTAATACAAAAAGTGCTGGGTTTGTGGTGTAATATATTTGTAAAGTTTTACAGTGCTTTTAAAGAATAGTAAAACTGTGGCCCAGTGGTAATGAGATTGAGGATTGTTGTAGTAGAGTTTGGTGTCTTATAGCAGAGGTTGGGAAAGAAGAATACTTTATATGTAAGGTAAAGTGTTATATATAGATACCTTGGAGGCATACATATATGTGTGATCAGGTGCAACATGGTGGCAGTGTAAGGGATGTAATGAGTGAGGTTGGAAAGTGTGACATTTATATGAAATGGGAAAAGGAAAATGCTGACTGTTTAAAAATGTTTCAATTTAAGAAGCATTTTAATGAACGTAAAACAATGTAGATATGCATTTATAGCAGCACTATGTGTAACTCTTTTGTGAAAAAAAGCAGATGGAAAAGATTTGTAGCAAATGTTTAAGTGGCCCTTGGTGCGTGGAAGCTTAAAATGTTGGCAGTACATGCATACTTGCCAACATGACCCATTGCAATATGTAGGCGCTTATACAGTCTTGTTGTTTTCCTTTGCATTTTTGGAGTTGTACTTACACTTTTTCCATTAGTAAACTTGTTTTGCAAGCCCCAGAATGCATAGAAGAAACTAGGACTGGATAAGCACCTACAGATTGGAATGGGTGATGGTAGCAAGTATGCATGTGCTGTGAAGAAATTGAACTTCCTCACACTAAGTGGCAATGACAAATGATGTCACAATATTTTGCATTTTCTTTTTGTTTGATTTAGAAAGAGGTTGCACACAGTGCTGCTGTAACTAGATATGTGTATTTCGTATTTGTCGTGATAATGCTCCTTAACATTTCTTTTTTTAAACACTCAGTATTTTTCATTTTTCATTTAATTTAAATGGGACACTTTCTAATGTTGCATTGTAGGCCTGGTTAGTTTTTTTTGTATTCTGGGACTTGTAGTACAAGTTCTGTAACAGGAGAAGTGGCATTAGAGGTCACAGAATGCAAAGAAAGACATGATCAGCTGCTATAGTTTGGAATGGGTCATGTTGGCAAGTATGCATACACTGCCAACATATTAAACGTGCACACACTAAGTGCCACTTAAAAATGTTGCACACATATTTTTGTCTGCTTTTCCTTTCCTTTTAGAAATAAAGCTAAATACAGTGCTGGTATAAATGCACATATGTTTTTTTTTTAACTTTTATGAAAATGCTTCTAAGAGTAAACATTTTTAAACATACAGCATTGTAAGTAACTGCCACTTGATGTGAGCAGGCGCTAAATGCTGCAATACATGGCATTTGAAAGAGTTGTTCAAAACTGTAATATGCTTATTGAGAAGCTTATTACAGAGTAAGTAACTGGAACCCTGCATAAACACATTTTTAAAAGAATTGACAAAAATACTTAAAACAAAATATAACAATACCTGTACTATGTCTTGTTAGATGCAGATGTTAAATGTGCAAATATAAATCTTTAAGAGTAAAGGAGAACATCTCGAGTGTTGAACTGAGATGACAGGGTTACATGTAGAGTTTATGGATGTGATTGGTGGATGGATGTGTGACTGTGTGAAAGCAGCCAATGAGGGAATGTTACAAACAAGAAAGTAAAATGGGTGAAAGGGCTGCCCTGTGGTTTGGCGTCTATGGACACTGCAGTAGTCCGTGGACGGCAAATGCCACATCCGTTTCTTTTGAGGATGCCTGACATGGAAAGGGACTGTGGAGACCACGGACAGTCATAGATGTCCACGGACACCGGGGATAAGCCAATCAGGTTTCCTGAATGTGGGGTGTGGTGAGCAGGAAGACTGAGTAGCAAGAGTTATCTTTGTTGTGTGCAATGAAGATGGCTATGGCTATGAGGAAGAAGACTGTCTGGATTGTGGGAGACTCGTGGATCCATTGGCTGAAGGTGTATTCCGAGCTCTATGGATTGTCTGACAATCTTGGATTTGATAAATTTCAAGTTTCATGGTACAGAGTTCGTGGAATGAAGTAGGCAGGGTTCCTCCCATTTTGTGAGAATAAGATTAACTTAAAACATACAGATATAATTGTAGTGTACTGTGGAGGCAACAGTTTGGGCTGTGTTACCGGAATTTCATTACAATTTTCATTGAAGTAAACATCTGTAAAGTTGATGGAACTATTTCCACATTCAAAAATTATTTTTTCACGGATAGCTCAGAGACAACTGCGAATGCGTTTGAATTTATTTTGTCCACAAATTGAGAATGCAAGGCGCAAAAAACATTTGTATGTGCTTTTTTCTGTGATGTTGGTATAAAATCTTTCCATAATGAAAATATTACATTTGATATTGACAACATTTTTCGAAGAGATGGAGTGCATTTCACAGATGTGGGAAATCTGATTTTACTTGAAAATGTTCAAAATGCGTTGAAGCAGTTTTTGAGAACATACAGAATATGGATTGAAGTATTCTTTAGTAGTTGAAGTAAAGAAAAAGGAAACAATGAAAAAAATGTAGATGCTCTTTTTGTGAAAGTTAGAAAACCTACTTAAGTTCAGTAGAATAATTGTTAGTTGAGTACATAAAACAATTACAACAAAAATATAAAAGCCAAAAAGAGAACAAATGTTATTTTTATAGCCACCATTTTTTAAAGGAACACTTAAAATGATTTTAATTCCCCCACCCCACGCCTGTAATTTTCCAGATGTCCACAGCCTACTGCACTGTGGAATATACAGGCTGCAAAAGCTCCTGTGAATTTTTTTTAATTCTATTGTTGAACTGTTAAAGGTAGCTCTTAAAGGAACCTTTTTGTTGTTTTTCATTTTGTATTTTATTGGCTTTTTTTTTTCTCCAGGAGAGGCAAGGTAAGGTGGAGTAGGGAAAGGAGGGAAAGTGCACCAACTACAGACACAGAAGGCAGGTGGACAGGGGAAGATGTGGGTGGGCCTTAAATTTAAGGTGGGTGTAATGCTCACCTGATTCCCGCAGAGGCGCCGGTCTTGACTGGGTGAATGCCGTATCTTCAAAGGTGATGCGTAACACACGGTTGGCTCTTTGGGCTGGACCTCTGTGCACTGTATGTCTGACTCGAAGAGTAAGATGTCTTAGGTAAGTGAACGCCGAGCTCTCCATCTGCCTCGGGGCAGGGTGCCGTAACCAGTTTCTTTACTGGATAAGGGTGCAGGCCTCTTGACCTCAGAGGACTGCTGTCCGTCGTTAACTGCACGAACAGTAAGTTCTGGGCACTTCAAATGTCTTAAAAGTCTTTTGTAATGATATCTCTTGTTTTGCAGGGTTCCGGCGATGGCGGATGGCGGGCTGATGAGAGTTGAGGATCGAACCCGCGTGAGGAATAGAAGCGCCTGGAAGCACGTAAGTAAGCGCTTGTAGCCTGCTTCACGATGCGCACTAACTGTCCCTTTTATCTTGCAGGTACAAGTTCGGAGCTTTAGAGAAGCTGAAGGGTGCTAGAATACCCACTGGATTCGGCATGGGAAGGAGTAATGGCACGTGAGTAATAAAGTTGCCCAATGTCTTTAAACGCACCTTCTTTTGTCTTTCAGATGCGGGATGCAGCGCCGAAGGCCTCCGGAGCGTGCGAAGAGCTGGTAAGCTTTTGTCTTTCAGATGCCGGAATGCAGTGCGAAGACCTCCGGAGCATGCGAAGAGTAGGTAAGCCTTTGTCTTTCAGATGCCGGAATGCAGCGCGAGGCGTTGGTGACAGCCGATGGACCAGGTAAGAGATGCGCTGCCACTGAAGACCGTAGTGCTAACCTGTTCTTTCTTTGTCTTTACAGGTGCTGCTGAAGACTGGATTCCAGGATGGTAAGCCTTTGTTCCCTTAGGCCCAGGATCAGAAGCAGAAGACACGATGAGCATTCTGCTGCAGAGAATGCAGAATAACGCAAAGCAAGATTCATCCATCGGGTGTGGTTTAAATAGCCTCCTGTAGTGCTTAGGTGTCTCCTTCCACAGCCACGTCTAAGAAAAGAGTTCCTGCTTTCCAGAAGAGTTCCAGTGTTCTGAACCTAGGGAGTGGCTCCTGCCCCACCCAACAGGAAAAGTAGTCCCAAACAGAAGAGGATAAGGGGTTCAACTGGCATGTAAGTAAGCAGCATGGTCTGCTGCAGGTAAGTCCACCCAAGCATTATGAGCCCTTCGTTTCCAGCGCTGGGACTGGACATCTTTATGAGCCTGGTGCCACTGGCGCCAGGACAGGGTCCAAAAGGTCCCAATTGGGACTGGCTGGCACTCGGAACCGGGGTTATGGGTCTGCTTCCAAGGGAGTCGGGCAAGTCCTGATCTTTTGGAAGCAGAGATCATGACAGTGGGGACAGTGTTTCTCATGCTGCTTCACCAAGGCCGTGAAACCACTGCAAAACTGCTCCCCCCTACAGATCAGTGCTTCGCATTAGGGGTGTACCGAAATTCGTTTTTGAGTAAGTATATGGCTGAATTCCAACTGAAAACGAGATATTCACTTTGGTCAAATAGTTTATTAAGTATCACTCCAAGCTGATTAGTTTCCTCTACAAAATCCATGAAGTACTGCTTTTCCTGCATGTCTGGAATCGTTAAGGAATGTCAAGTTTATCCTTTAGAAGGATCATTAAACAAATGCTGCTGTCACATTTTTGATTGAGTGCCGGCAGAGCAGAGGTGTGCTCGGCAGACAGACCTTGACCTAGTGGCTTGATGGTGTACTGTGAGCTAAATCACAACTCTAAATATGTTTAATGCATCTCTCGTCTCCCCTGTATTTTTCACAGTAGTTCATGAAGTTTCTATTAGGCACTTAATTATTTGCTGATGACCTGTGTGAGAAATCTGAGAGTTACAGTACCCAATCTCACCAATTCCCAAACCAAATAATATAATTAAGTGGAATAATATAGCTCTTGCAGACATCCCAGTAAGTTCCAAACTATGAGTGAAATAAATGAGGAGCAGTGTGGGTGAGTAAAGATTACCATGATATTTGATTTTAATATGTTTTTTATTTAATTGATAATGTTTATTGTGTTGTTTACATTATCATTATTATTTTTGATTTGTGGTGACTTTACGTTCTGTTGGTTTACAATTTACTCTTTTGTAAACTTGTTTTCAAAGAATTTCACCTTTTTTATGGGTACTTAATTATTGGTTCTGAGTGTTTGTTGTAAAACTAGCATTTGTTTAAGAACATATAGTATAAGTGTGTGTGTGGCATAAGAGAATGTTGCATAACAGCCTGTGGCATACATGTATGTGTCGTAAATGTGTGAGTTGTACTTTTCTGTGTTGGAACAGCATGTGTCATAAGATTGTGCAATGTAGAAACATGTGTTGTAGGACCGTGTGTTATAAAAACGTGTGTCATAGCATTGTGTGCCATAACAGTGCATTTCACAAGAGTGTGTAGCACCAGATCACATTTTATGGGAGCATGTGCTTTAGGATCATGTGCTGTTGAAGCATGTGTTTAAAAAGCATGTATAATTTGTGATAGAAGATTCTGTCGTAGGAGAGTGTGTCTTAAGAGGGTTGTTAGACTCTGTGGTGTAAGGCTTATGAGTGTTTGATTTATAAGTGTCTGCCATGTGAGTGTATGGCATATAAGTTGCATATGAGTGTTTGGTAAAAAGCCAGAAAATGCACATGTCCTATATGCATTTTATAGCTATGAAACTTGAATTTAATCAGGTTCAACTTTAATACGAGGAATGTATGTGTAAAAGATGTTTACAGCACTGATTTGCGAAATTTACATCTTCCAACAACCAACATCAAAGTTAGTTCTGAATGTTAGGTGCATTTTTAGAGGTATGTTAGTATACATATATGAGTTGTTTATTTCCCACATGCAAATGCAAAATTTGTTTAAAAAATGTACATTTCTTCTGTTAATGCATTGTATGCCTCCTATATGCATGAAAACATGTTTGATGTCAGTTTGAAAAAGATTTAAATTGCATAATCTATGAATCGTCAAACCCGTTTGCCTCTTTGTACAGCCTGTATGAAAAATGCACATGTGTTACATCTCTTGAAACTAAGATCACATTGAGCGCAAACCTTGATGTACGTTTTCAGATGTAAACTGCATGATCTATGAACTCTGAAGCTCATAAGCCTCTTTGTACAGTGTGTTTGAACAATGGAAATGTATTACATCTCCAGTAAACTAACATAAAAGGGAGACCTAACTTAACATTCATGCGAGCTACAAAAGGTGTATACAACATTTACAGTTTTTTCTTGTATGTGTACAGTGCCTGAGTACTGTTCAGATGTCCCTGCTGCTGTGCTGACCAGAGACATGGGCATATTACACAGTTGAAGCAATAAATGGTGGATCTTTCTGTGTACAGCTTTATATTTATATTTATTTTTTTGTGTGATATGATATATGATATGTCATTTATAACATGCCTGTACACAAGTGTTTCTAGGTGTGAGTGTGTCTCGTGATTTTGTCTTGTAGGAGAACGTCTCATAGGAGCGTTTAAGAAAAGAGATTGTGTCATAGGAGAGTGTGTCATAGCAATGTATTTTGCAGGAGCATGGTTCTGAGAAGAGTGGGTCATAGGAACATGTGTGGTAAGACTGCATATTGTAAGACTGTGTGTCATAGGAATGCGCATCTTAAGAGCAAATGTCATAGGATCATGTGTCATAGGAGCGTGTGTTGTAGGAACATGTGCCATACGAGCATGTATCGCATGAGTGTGTGCCATAGGAGAGTGTTTTGTAGGACTGTGAGCAGTAAGGGTGTGTGTTTTCAGAGACTGTTTTGTGGGATCCTTTGTCATAGGGTCGTGTGTCATAGAATTGTGCATAATAGGAGCATGTTTCTTAGGAAAGTGTGCAGTAGGAGGTTGAGATGTAAGAGCATGTGTTGTAGGAGTATGTGTAGTATGAGCATGTTCAGTAGGTATGTGATAGGAGCTGTGACAATTCATAGGATCTCATTATGTCTCCCCATTGGAAAGCCCTTTCATATGAGGCAGGGGAGGTGAGGCCATTACCCAATAGTCTCCAAAGGGTGGTTTAAAAACAGAAGTACCTCATAAGGAGAGCCTCCCCTCATGGGTAAAAGACCTTCCATCCTTTGAAAGAGTTCCCTAAACTCTAGTTGCCAGAGGCTATGGCCCTGGTGACTCCTTCTCCCTCCCAACCTGAAACTACTATTCTGTGGTATTGTGAAGTCTCTAACATGGCATCTGCAAGACCATATAGGACTGAGACAAAGAAGAACCAAAGAAACATACAGAACAACAGTAGAAAGGATTAACAAAGAACTGTGATGAGGTGGCCATAAGGAGGCATGTGGTTAACCTCAAAGGCTTTGACAACAAACATTGACTCTTTACTGTGGCAGGCCCAGCAGCATAAAGTAAAGACAGCGTAAGGACTAAGTATGTTCGGCAGCAGGAAGTGAAGTGAGGGAAGTTGGCGTCTGTTCTGCAGGGCCCCGGAAATTCTGACCTCCGCTGCCCAAATCATCAAGAGACAGTCAGTCTCTGAAAAGAATGCCAAAAGGAAATAACTGAACCAGAGTGAGCTCTACTAACTGCAGAAGCAGGAAGAAACCAGCAGTGATGTGGCCTCTCCTTGGTGGACCATGCAGTCCATAAAACATGTTGAGAGTGCTGCAGCAACAGCTCTGTGGAGCGCACAGTACAGAGAGGAGGAAAGCAGGCAGACCTGTTGAATTTGTGCATAACCAACACTGACCTGAGACTCAGGGAAGAACCGGTAGTGCTGCCCAGTGAAGATACAAGTAACAGAATTGTGGGCAAGCCAGATGGGGTCCAGGTAACCCAAACAGTCAACTATTCCTCAGGAGTAATATCACTCATCACAGTAGTGATATAGAAAGAACCAACATTTAAGTATTTCTCGGGAGTAATACCCTTTGTCACAATAGTGATACAGAAAGAACCAAGAGTCAAGTATTCCTTAGGAGTAATCTCATTCATCACAGTAGTGATATCCAAAGAATCAAGAGTCACGTGTTCTTCATGAGTGATCTCCCTCATCACAGTAGTGAAACACAGAGCTTCAACAGTCAAGTATTCCTTGTGAGTGATCTGGATTGTTGCACCAGGAGTAGAGATCAATTCACCTGTTGGGCTTGATCAGAAGTTCATTGAACATTTTTCTTTGTGGCTTATTTGTTAGTGGTAGGGATAGAGTAGTTGATTTGGACAGAGGACGGTGTATTGGTTTCTTTTGACTTACATCCAGAGGGGCACCCGAGGTATTCTGTGTTGAGCTAGGGAAACCCCTCTAGAAAAAGGGAGAGACAGGTTATTTTCTTTATTTGAATAAAAGTATATAGCCATGATGATACCACCTTTGAAGCCTCCTTATTCCATCATGCCACAGAGCGCATGTCATAGGAGTGCATGTGGTAGGACTCTGTGTTATAAGAGTGCGTGTTGTACGAACATGAGTTGTAGTAGAGCATATCATAGCTAGGCGTTTCAGAAGAGTATGTGCTCTAAGAGTGTCTCATTGTACCCCGTGTTTTAGGAGCAGTTGTCTTAGGAGCATGTTTAGTAGCAGCTTGTGTTGTAAGAACATCCATAGTAAGAGTATGTGTTATTAATTTTAATATATGAAATGTTTATCTCACACATGCTCATGTAGGGTTTTAATTTAAAATGCACCTCTAATTTGCTCATGAATTGAATGCCCCTGTATGTATGAAAGTTCACATTAACGTCAACAAGACGCATAGATTACTTTTTCAGTACATACTTGTATGCAATGTACAGCTCCAAAAACGGACAATACAGCTAACCCTGACTTTCATGTCATTTTTCAAAAGATGTAATAATGTATGACGTTTGAAACTCATAGGCCTCTTGATACAGTCAGTATAAAAAAATGTACATACATTACATCTCCTAAAAACTAACATGACAATCAGCCCAGCCCAGACTTGATGTGTTTTCAGATGCAAACTGCGTAATGTACAAATCGTGTAACTCATAAACTTCCTGGTACAGTCAGTATAAATAATGCCCATGCATTACATCTCTTGAAAAGTAATATTAAAATTAGCCCTGAGTTTCATGTGAGATTCAAGCTGTAATAGGACGGTGTTTCGTGAGAGAGTGTGGAGTTAGAGTGTGTGTAGGAGGTGCGCATGTCATATGAGTGCATGCCATAGGACCATGTGTAGTAGAACTGTGTGTTATAAAAGTGTGCATTGTAAGAGTGTGAGTCATAGTAGTGCTTGTTGTAGGTGCATGCATCATAGGAGTATGTGCTGTAAGTGTGTGTCATAGGATTGTGTGCCATATGAGCGTGTGCCATAGGACATGTGTCATAGGAGTGTGTTGCAAGAGTATGCATATTAACAGAGGGTATTATTCATTTTTGTATATAAAATGCTTATCTCACACATTTACGTGAAGGGTTTTAAAATAAAATGTACCTTTGTTTTGCTCATGCATTGTATACCTCCTGTACGTATGAAAGTGTCCATTAAAGTTTACTTTATCTTTAATGTGCATTTTCAATAGGCATAATAGACGTAGATGACTTTTACAGTTCATACATGCAGTGCTCCAGATAAGATTTTGAGGTGGGAATATTTTACTACCTATTTTTAAACTTTGAGAGTACATGTGATTTCAAGAGAGTAAAAGTGACTTTTCTCCTTTGCAAGAGAGTAAAATGTATGTTACATCTAGCCGATGTCTGCAAAAACAGTATGGATATCATTACCATGCAACAGCTTTCTGCATTGTGACAGAATACACCTTTCATTATTTCTCTAAGGTCTGGCCATTTGATCTCTCCTGTATATATTTAAATGTTAAAAACACAAAAACATAGCCAATTACATAGTAAAGCAAAAACAAATTGTATTGTGTGTTTTACTGTTCGATAGCAGAATTGTTTTTGACGTTTAATGAACGTTCTCATTTCCTAGAGCTATTACTACCTAATGGTATGCCAATGTTATGATGCAACAGTGCAGAGAGGCAAGGACTCCAGGCTAAATTCTATACCTAATCTCATGGTTAAACTATTTAGATAGTGTTTTTGGCAAAGCACTGTGCATTGAACATATTTATCACAATTATCACCAAACTGAAGTTGGTACTCCTTTATCTAACTCGAAAGGATGAACGACTGAGTTGGCCTTGCTGAGATTCTAACCTGAAACCGAACCTAAAGATCACAAGAAGGAGCACTCAACCGGTTGATCTATCTTATTGGATAATATCCATCAGAGGTCGATAAACTGAGTATCGACTGAGGTATAATAATCACAGTGCCTAGATGTTGGACGAACCATGTTTGAAGCGCAACATAAAGTTAAATACCTATCTGGTTTATCACAAAGACAGGTTTTGCTGAGTTTCTATTTCAATTACAAATGTAACTTTCATTTGTTTGTTTTTGAACAGCGCTTGCACTTCCTGGAGAGTCAGGTTTTGGATGTTTTAATTGTACTCTTGAAGATTTAAGAGGCTACAACACCTGTGATTGGAGTAATGACAATCACTCACCCTAGAGCAAAACCTCTGCAGCCACTGACCATTTATAGTAATGTAGCCCAATGACAGTAAGGTTGAATAGATGTAAACTAGACTGTGCGGACTCATAATATTTACACACTGTTTTTATAATTGGAGTGTAAATTAAATTGTAAGTGCAATCTGTCTTCGCATGATCATGCCCCCAGCACAGGAACTATGAAAAATACAATTATGCAATATTGGAAAAAAGAAAATGTGTTACAAAGGATGAATTCTGAATTACAACTTATGTTTCCCTCTTATTAATTATACAATCCTCAAATGCTAGGAAAATAAATGTGCACAGTGCTTCTATTTGCTCCATTAGCATCTACACACAACACAGCAGAAGCTGAATGGAAAGAAACCATTCCTTTTAACCCAGTGTGCAGTTTCTTTTTTGAAAGGCTTCAGAGAAATGCATTCTCTCTTTCAGAGTCTTTTCTCCATGACTTGCAATTACATCCATGTAGATAAAAATAAAAAAAAGTGTTCTGTTTTCTGTCAAGTAACCTAACTTTTGAACTGCCTTCTGCTCTAAACTTGTGTGTAAATGTTGCAGGAAAACAATAAAACTGTCATATTTACACAATTTTCATCTGTAAAAAAGCATAGTACACACCTTACCTGGAGGCCTGTGCAAATGTATGCAATTTACAGCTCCTAAAAATTAACATTAAAGTTAGCCCTGGATTTCATGTCAGTTTTCAGAAGATGTAAATTGCACAATTTACGAACATTGAAACACATATGACCATTTGAAGAGGTTGTATGAAAAATATACATTCAAGTCATCCTCTGAAAACTAACACCAAAATCAGCCCTGACATTGATTTGGTTTCAGATGTAAACTGCTTAATGTATGAACTGTAAAATGTGTACAACTCTTAGTACTGTTCAAATTAAAAGTGTACATTTCTTTGATCTCCCTAAAACTGGCAGCAAATTTAGCAATGCTGTGCCTTTCATGAGATTTTGTAAGGTACGCACTGCAAAATTCATACACTTTGTGTACATCATTGCCGAGCATGTTGTAGGTGCCTGTGTGGTAGGAAAATGTGTTGTAACAGTGTGTGTCATAGGACCATGTTTTGTAGGAGCACATGTCGTATGAGTGAACATTGCAGGAGCATGTTTTGGAGGACCATGTGTGTGTAGTAGGAGCACGTGTAGTAGCTGCACATGTTATAAGAGCACATGTTGTAGGAGCATGTGTTGTATGAGTGTGTGTCATAAGAGCATTTGTTGTAAGAGTGGGTGGTAAGTGTGCATCATAAATTATGTGCCGAAGAAAGGTGTGTCATAATAGTGTGCATGGTTGGGACATTTTTCATCAGAGCATTTGTCATACAAATACACGTTATGTGTCATAGATGCATGTGCAGTAGGTATGCATGTCATAGTAACATGTATCATATGACTGTGTGTCATAGGAACATGTGTCATAGCAGCATGTGCTGTAGGAACACTTGTCATAGGAGTGAGTGCCATTGGAATGTGTCGTAAGAGTGTGTGTGCTAAGAACATGTGCCATAAGAGCATGAGCCATTGGTGTATGCATCATAGGTGCATATGTCCTAGTTGCATGTGTTCTGCGCAAGTGTCATGATTTGCCTGATATTCTCCTGGAGACAAAATGGAACCATTCATTTCCCTAATGACCTGCCCTGAAAATCAAAAGTTGAACAGTTCTGATGGAGCTTCAGTAGGATTTGGAATGTTTGAAATAGGTTCAACTGCTCATGTTTAACTGTACGTGGTTGAATTACGAGTCTGAAAATTAGCATTGCGCTATGCTTGCCTTTGTATCCATTCAAATGCCCCATTTATTTTAGTAAACTAATGAGGGTTCTGATACCTGACATAGCTTGTCCACATGCCTATTTGTTATACAAATGGTAAAACTGTGTTGGAGCAGATGCACATTAAGTAGTTGCTGAGGACGGTGTTTCAAATACAAACAACATATAATGATTATAATTTGGACAGACTTATCTTGTAGAGATGTGGCACTGAATGCACAGCCCAGTACTTACCTTGCCAGATTTCTCATTTAGGGGTGTGGAGATACATTTCCTGGTCCAGGTCCATTGAAGGCAGGATTCAGAAGAGAGAGCTCTAAGGGAATCTGGAATTAGGCAATTTAACTGGAAAACCGAAAATCGAACATGGCTCACCTCTGGGTGTGTCCTTATATAGGATAGAAAAGCAGTTGGATAGTTAGAGACTTACAAATTAGGACGGTTGCAAAATGTCTACTCAGACTCCCTTGAAATTGTAAGGGAATAACGTAGAGGAGGAGTTTCAGTGAGTAAAGGTTACCATGATTGTTGATTTTAATATATATTTTTATTTAATTGATAAGGTTTATGTTTTTTACATTAACATTATTATTCTCGATGTTTGTTGACTTTAGGTTTCTGTTGGTTTAAAATTCACTCTTTTGTAAACTTTTATTTAAAGAATTCCAACTTTTTTTATGCGTACTTGATTGTTGGTTCTGAGTGTTTGTTGTAAAACTAGTGTTTGTTGTAAGAGCATGTAGTATAAGTGTGTGTGTGGCATAAGAGCATGCTGCATGTATGCCTGTGTGAGTTGTACGTTTCTGTGTTGGAACAGTTTGTGTCATAGGATTGTGTAATGTAGGAACATGTGTTGTAAGGCTGTGTCACACTCACCTGTGTCTCTGCAGGAGTGATGGACGAGCCTCCCTTGACCCCGAGTCTTCACTGTCCCTGTTTCACCCGGAGGAATACCTGTCAAATACAAGGTGTACACTCAGACCTGAATTCACCCGATTCCCCTGGGCCCTTGCCTTCTCTTTACTGTTTGCTGTGATGTCCCCCTATGGGCTTACCTTGATCTTTAGTAGGGTGTGCACTCCATCCGGCATTTGCAGGGGCGCGATTCACTCATGTGATTGGTGGCAATGTCTGTAGGCTGAGTTCAGATGCCAATCGCTGTTTTATGCCTTCACAGCGAGGCCGAGAGTTCAAGGCGCCAGTTTCTTCACTGACTAGAAAGTCCTTCCCACAAGTGAACGTTGCGTGGCAAATGTTGAGTGTCCAGAATTGACCCTATTGTCTTTGCTGGTATTTTTGTGGGTGAGTAGCGCTGCATGTAGAAGCTAGCTGCTGGTAGGTTTGTGCAGCGCCTTCAATTCGAGCGCGTCTGGTAATGTCTCTCCCTTTCCCTTGCAGGAGAAATTATGTGGTATTAGTGTCTCGAGTCTGGGTTCAGCGCTACTGGAGACTTGGTGGTTACGTAAGTTTGCGCGGAGGCTTTTGGTAAGTATGCACCGCGTAGAGAGAGAGCGCAGTGACATAAGTGTCCACGTTATTGGAACGAGCGCAATGAATAATGTCTCTTCTTTCTTACAGGGGTTTGTGCGCTCGTGCAACTAACCTGGATTCCAGCGTCACGGGAAGATTCGGTGAGTATGCGCAGCATTACTGATATGCGCGTGTTAACGCTGTTCTTCTTTGTTCTTACAGGTGCCTGTGTAGAAGTCCCCTCTTGACTGGAGATAGCTGTGGAGTAAGAACCAGGTAAGCTAAAGCTGAATGATCCAGAGCGGATAAGCAGAAGTAGGATGATCCGGAGCAGGTAAGCAGAAGCAGGATGTTCCAGAGCAGGTAAGCAGAAGCAGGATGATCCAGACCATGTAAGCAGATGCTGCCTGATCCAGAGCACGGCAAGTGTGTTGCTGATAAAGCTCATAGTAAGCAACACGAAGCACTGGAAGACTATTGGGTGTGGCTTATATAGCCAGCCACACCCAAACACTAGAGAGCTCATGAATTATCATGCACTTCCTGTTTGGTAACAGGAAGTGTTAACCAGGAAGTTACTACAAACACTAGGAAGGAATGAAGGGAGGGGTTTGTTATGGGTTTTTGTGTGCCTTTGCCAGGCCTGCCAAGCCTCCATCCAGCTTGCCCCAACTACCTGCCTGATACCCATGACAGGCTGTGTGTTATAGAAGCGTTTGTCATAGAATTATGTGTCATAACAGTGTGTTTCACAAGAGTGTGGTTGGAGCATGTATGTAAAAAGCATGTATTGTTTGTGATAGGAGTATCTGTCATAGAAGATTGTGTCTTAAGAGGGTCTTTAGACTTTGTGGTGTAAGGCATATGAGTGCTTGATTTATAAGTGTCAGTCATGTGAGTGCATCGCTTATAAGTTGCATATGAGTGTTTGTTTAATGAGACTCTGATGCGATTGTAAGGGTATCTGAATATCGTAGCCCCGGCTATCCCTTCCCTTAAAAACTAGGTTGAACCCATAAGGATTCATTGTGATGACTGCCATAATTTGGTGCATCGCAGCAGCCATTACCAATTGTTTTCCATTAAGGTTGTTAGACGGCACAGGAACCCAGCAGCACTGCATTCCAGTGTGTTTTTCATCTGCCTACGTAAAAAAAAATGGCTGCAGTCAGGCACTTCTTAGCGGCCACAGAGGTCGCAATGCAATGTATGCTAAATTCAAAATAAGGTAATACGTTCCAATTAAAATGTGAAATGGTAGATCTATCTACATTTCTAAAAGCACTCCACTAATGGCACTCGTTCAAACAAATACAGTAGCAGTGAGAACTACATCTACATTGGAAGTACTTCTACTGTGCCATTAAAGGAGCATAACAAAATAGATACTGTAGAAATACTGTTATCCCTGTAGAACAGTCTTGCCTCGCTAAAAGTCAGGAGATAGACGGTGGTATAATGAGAAGGCATCACAGAAACGTTCTCATATTTACCAATACATCTAAAATAAATGTTGAGCCTAAATAATTTCTGCAAGAACATTCCCGGGCTAGCACGGCAGAAATGGCCTAATTATATGAAACATGAATGGAGAAAAGAATTGGAAAAATAGATACGATGTTGAGGTGATATGTGAGAAAGAATAGGTTCAACAACAAAATAGCATTACAAATCTGTGTAACGTTCATGCAGTAAACATGAATACAATCAATAGAAACTCTTGACTATGAATGAATACAAATATGCTACAAATGTGGGAATAATTGTTGTAGGAAGAAGACATTGAAATCCGACAGGCTTTATGGTTCAAATACATCAATGATGTATTTATTATATTGCAGAATTATATATTATTTCTAGAGCCATTTCTGACTAATTTAAACACTGAACAACATTCAATGAAATTCATATACCATTTTGGACAGATAATTGAGCATTGCTTGATAACTCGAATATAGGATAAAAACACACACATTACCATGTAATATTAATATATTCAGTCTGTGCGAGATCAAAAGAAACTCTTGACAATGAATGAATGCAAATGTGCTGGACTGGCATAATCATTGAGGAAAGGAATGACGAAATGGAAAAACAGCAGACTTTATGGAACAGTTGAATGGGTGTATTAATTATATGGTAGACGCATGTCTCATCCTTAGAACCGCTATACAATAATTAAAAACGAAACACCAAAGTGCAATTCACTTTAACTTTAGACCACAAATTGTGAATTTTCAGGATACTCGAGTCAGCATTGTACCAATGGCATGCTATTTCAGTATTTTCATGACATCTTCAGAGCAGATTGTATTTATTAAAGCCTCATCTGTTCACCATAATAACTCCAATAACATCTATTGTCTAAGTTAAATCATGTTCTTCTTCTTTGCAGGCAACAATTAAAAGAGAATATTTATCCGGGAGGTTTTTCTGAAGAAAAAAAAAAACTTTTAGCAGCTAATAACAAAACTAAAGTAATCACTGGAATTTCACTCAAATAAAAACGCCAACCCTTTCAGACTTCGTTGCACATTGCACTTTGTAGACCTAAGTCATTGACGGCCTCTCAGAGTTTCTCACTAAAGTTGAATACATCAGCATCTCAACTTCAAAACAATACATAACTAGACAAATGAAGAGGCCATTTCATTGTGCATCTGGCTCCTTTTACAGTAACATCATTAAAGGAGACTACATTTAACACCCCAGGATTGGAAAGAACTGAATGCTTGACCCACTCGATCGAATATATAGTTTAAAGTGTCAAATGGTCTTGATGCAAACTATTCGTGCTAAAAAATAAAGAAAAAAAGGAATGAGTATAGCATACAATTACAACATAAGAAACATCAACACAAAATCCTGCAATACTAGTCTAACAACTTCGAGTTCGTGCTCTAAATCATACAGTCAGAAGATGCTGATTGTGCCGAAATGACTTCTGCTCTGCAGGAGTACAAAGGTGTGTAGAAGTAAAACCCCTTAATCGGTTCTCACACTTCTACAAACGAATAGTGATCTCAAACACAAAGGTAAAACCGACACAGTTAAGAGATATACCTATTTCACCTTTTTTGTTTGTAATTGTCGGGAATGCAGCAGTAATTCCGTTAGCGCTACTTCCCTTCACATTCCCACACTGCTGATCTACGAGATCAGTGGTGGTTTGGAGGATTTTTCTCCAGCACAAAACTGGAGGGGAATCAGCCACTTTATCATAAATTATTGGCTTAATTACAGTGGCAGAACTACTGCTGCCGATAGCTCAGACGAAAACCCCATGGGGTCCTGTGGACTCCAAGAATGGGGATTAACACCACCAATGCCGCCTCTTGTAATCCGGCAGTAATTCTGCTGGATAAAGTGGCAGGAACAGTGTGAGAATTTGGTGGTAGTTTGGAGGATTTACCGCCAAACTACCACCAAACTGATGGCCTCCAATTGATGGCCTCATCATGAGTTTGGTGGTAGTTTGGAGGATTTACCGCCAAACTACCACCAAACTCATGATGAGGCCATCAATCTTTACCTCAGTGGTGGAGGGCCTGCAAAAGTTAACGCTCTCAAGATAGCTCCAATTACTTAATTCTCAGGTGTTTGCTCCGGAGTGAATATAAGCAGGAGTGGGAGACTTCTCTTAAAGGTCTACAGGTAATTGGACTATAGCAAGCTTGCTGTAGGGGTTCAATCCCTGTCCTTGGAACCAGTGGTCCTTGCCTTCTGACATGATACCCAAAGTGATTTGTGTTAAAGGAAGTGGAGGAGATATGGAGGAAGAGAGCTAAAGAGAGAAACCAAGGTGGTGGAATCTTCCTCCAGCAGTTAGTCTGAGATCCCCTGGCTACACTAACACCACCCCAACCCCTCCTATATCAATAGCATCAAAAGTTATCATGGTATGCAGTATTTTGGTGTGAGGTTAGTACTTTTTGAACGGGTTTCACCATTTATTCCTGTTTCCCAAGCCTGCTCAAGCTGGGGACCTGGCTCACTGGTAAGAGGTGTTTCCTGACCTCACAAAGAATCAAAGGGGGATGCATAGCCATCCTGTCTCCTGCCCTGCCACTTGGTAGGACCAGGCTGTTTCACCAGAATACACATAATCCTCTCTAAGATTAGTTGGGCTCAGAGTGCTGGCACATATATGATATCACATTGATGTGGCTGTATGAGAGATGCTACCACCATACCCAAACTAAGTCATGGCTTATATTTAAAGTTTACAGCTGTCACCAGGATAGAAACTCTGATAGTTATGTGGTTTTGGGAACAGAGGTGTGTCTCGTGAATACAATCAATGCCCTTCAGCTGTCAAAGGGCCTGTGTGTTCAATAGACCTGCTCTTCGCCACAGGTGAGCAGACACTGCAGCTCAGGAGACTTGATACTGTTCAGCAGAGCACAGGTGTACACTATGCTTTTGGCATGGAGTTTGTGCGAGGGGTTTCTATCCACAGCACTTTATAATTAGCCAGCTGAAATACAAACAAATATAATTAACCAGCTAAAATACAAAGAAAATACAAAAAAGCAGGGTGTTTACACCCTTGCCAGTTGGCAATCCTTCACGCTGAGACATTAAAGTGAACTTCAAGAAAAGGGAAACTCGTTGGGTGTTCTCATTGGGACCAAATATCCCTGGTGGAATTAATGAATACATCAACTCATCTATTTCTATATTTGTGTTGGGCAATCACTCTCTTAATCACCTGTCCGTTTAGATCAGGATGTAGGCTTTCTCAGAACTGTCATCACTAAATTAATCTCACAAAATGATATCCCATCCTATTTTTGTGCACTCAGACTGGTTCCTGTATATCAGGCAGGGGCTACTAGGCCCACACCACAGATACCAGTGGGACTGCTACCCTGTCCTCATAACCAGATTTGATCTTTGGCTGTCGGAGAGGTACTGGGATATTAGGGACTAAGTAACTTTAAAGAGGGACACTTTGAACCCCAGACCTGCTGGTGCCTTGTCTAATAAACAATATGATTACTGGAGTCCTAACATGACAAAATGTTCAATCCAGATATGCAAGCCCTCTTCATTGTATTCTGCGGATGTTTACTCCCTCTGGGAGTAGATATGTAGCGATTAGTAGCATTTGAAACAACAGAATGTAGTTAGAAAGCGTAGAAGGTCAGAAGACGAGTTATGCCTGATTTGGCACTGTTTAACCCTCCCTATTTCAACAAAACCTCTCCTGTCCTTTGGACCCCACCACTAGTTAGCAATCTCCAATGGATGGGGTCTGTTAGTTAATCCGTTTAACTGTTCCCTGCCCACAAAAGTGAAACATGATTGTATGTATAATATTGTATTTTACTTGACATGGGACTCTATTCAGCATTTTCATGTTCTGGCAAAACACATTTTCGGTACCTGCTTTATACCTTAACTAGAACAATGTCTTATTTTTCAGGGCTTTCCAATATTCCCTTACACCTCGTTTTTATCATATGGATTTATAAGGTTTCGCTTGTCCTTAAGCAGGTAATGGAGTTTCTAATACAGGTCTAATGTTATTGAAACTTTCGATTTCACAATGGTCTGTATCCCAATTCAGTGCAACTAGGCTCAGGTTCTCTGCCAATGCCTGTTTGTTATAGTGATTGCTGTGTTGGTTGGACATCAGCAGTTCTGCTCTCTTTGAAGCATGTTAAAATAGTGACTAGCCTTCAGAGAGAGAAGCCTTTATATTTCATGGCATCAAGGATATGGTATTTCGGGATCCCTAAGGGCCAGGTTAAATCTATTTGCATATCACAATTCCTCCTTAGTGTATCCGCAAATGCCCTGCTCCAATTCAGTTGTCTTTTAACAAGTGGGTACTTGATGTCTTCACTTCTTTGGTGTTCCATTGAGGGCCAAGATTTCAATTATTGCATGAGTATTTAAGTTTTTGTCCCTTCCTATTTACCTCCTTCCCTACCAATGGTGTTTTGCTGCATAGGATCCCACTTGGATGGAGACTACTCTAGCCCCTCCCATATTGATGATTGCCATAGTTCTTGGGCTTCAATGCTCAGCTTACTGACGCTCTTGGAGGCTCAGTCATGCCTATCTTCCGATTTAACAGATCTTTCTGGAATCTGCTTGTGATTCCCTTGCTGGACCTCTTGCCTGCATGCTCTGAAAATATGATACTTTTTCCAAAGGTGATAACAATAGACCAGCTGGAAAGCCTGGGTCTTGGCCCCTGTTCCCTTGGGTGCTCCACTGAATCTGTTCCCACTCTTTCATCTAGCAACAGTAGTACTCTATCTAGGAAGCTTTCATCCACATATTACATTGAGCTGTGACTGCTTTCACGCATATCGTCGTTTTGAGCATTGATCCTCTAGGCTTTTCTTTTTTAATAAAAAGTTCAGTGCCGCAAAATGGCAACGTCTGATGGTTAGAAGTGGGCTATATTTGTTTAATACCTGAAAGTCATGAGAGCAGGAATAGTTCTACATCGAATAGCTTTTGGCCACTCAAATTCACAGCCACAGTGGCTTTGTCTCAATATTCTTATTTCACTGCATCGGTATCGGATCTTGCAAACACCTACTGTCTATTTTCCAAATTCCCTTTAAAGTAAAACTTGATGAAAGGGGGAGTATTTAGAGTGCTACATGGCTTTTATGAGAAATGCAAAGAGACTAGGGGCCCAATTCATGGAAATGCGCGCAGAAATCCCGCAAGGGCCATGCGCCAAGAAGGACAATGTGCAAGCCTGCATGAATAAGTAAATCTGCACGCTCGGCGGATTCATGGATCCAAACGTGCAAATCCAGCAGACAAGGCAAGGGAATGGAGCTGCGCGAGGAACGCTCACAACACGCCCCCACGCAAACCAAAGCCCAAGCCATACCCAATACAAGCAGAAACCTCTTCATCTACCCCTGAGCAACCATACAGCACCACTGCGAAAATGCGTGGGGCCCCCATAAGCATGCGGCACCCCTGCGAAAACGCAAGAGCTTCCTCGTAAATCGAGGCTGCACTCACAACGAAAACGCACAGGCTCCCTCATAATCTAAAGCGGCACCCCAGTGATAATGCGAGAGCATCCTTGAAAGTCGAGGCAGCACCCCCAACAAAAATGCACAGGCTCTCTCATAAGCTAAGAAGGCACCCCTGCAAAAACACGAGAGCTACATCGTAAGTCTAGGCCACACCCCCAACAAAAACATGCAGTCTCCATCGTAACCTAAGGTACCACCCCTGCGAAAATGCAAGAGCATACTTGTAAGTCGAGACTGCACCCCAAACGAAAACATGCATGCTCCCTCCTCAGCTAGGGCGGTAACCCCAACGAAAATGCACAGGCTCCTTCGTAAGCTAAGGCGGTACCCCTGCAAAAACATGAGAGCTACATCGTAAGTCTAGGCCACAACCCCCAAAGAAAAGGATTTGGCTCCCTTGCATGTTAAGGCACCCCTGCAAAAGTGCAAGTCCACCTCCATACACCTTAGGCACTCAATCTGTGGACAGGTACCCCTATGGCACATCTACCCCTCAAGTCCAGGAACCACCCAGCAGCCCCTTCACCTCCGACACTACCCCAGACAGCCCGCCCCGTAGTACACTCCACTCTGACACTGCTCTCACATCTGATACCACCGTAGGCAGTCCCCTCAGGTCCAGAAAACACCCACCAGCCCCCCTCACCTCCAAAATCACCCAAGGCAGCCCCCTCAAGTCCAGACATGTGCACCGTGGACAGAAGTAAACCTATTCATACATCGGCCAGGTCCACAAATAATGACCAGGCACATCAAAGCATCAAGTGATCTGGGTGGAAGTGGTGCAAAGTCCCTGTCAGGGAATACAACATGACAGGTTCATGGGTGATGGGAGGGCAGTCAGAGAGTGCATGACTAACCAATACTTAAAATGCATGCTGCCACACAGGAAGATCAAACATGGATCAGAGCAGGCAGTGTGTGACTGCACATGCTGGTGGGAGTGTGCACATGACATGGGTTTGACACAGCAATGACAAACAAATGTGTAAGTAACATGACCAGGGCACCCCTCCACAGTGAGCCCACCTCCTCCATCCCAACTACACTGATGCCAAACACACAGTGATTCTGCACATGTAAATGCCAATGGGCCGTCTGATGCACCCAACCCCACATGTCAGGCACATGTGCATCCTTCCAGCCACAACCGTTACCGCAACAACAACACACACAGGAATGACACATGATTTGCAATGGGGAGACACATTGGCTGAAAAGTGAACTATCAAAGTTGCAGACACACAAATAACCTGCATGAAGCGTGGAATGGAACAAAATGAAAGATGTATTAAACACAATTATGTACAAGAAAAACAGGGAATGAAGTTCCAAGCAGTCCAGGAGAAAAGATGAAATTACAAAACAACCCTATGTTTAAATAACTATATAAAGGAAAAACATGGAAGGAAATTCTTCCAAGCCCGGGGCAAATAATCCATTTAAAAAAAGGAAACCTACACCTAAATAAATATATAAATAGGCAGCGGGCTAGTCCTCCTCTCCAATCTCACTGAAGCTATCTACCAGGGCTGAGTCGCACACCACATCCTCCTCCATCAGGTGGGCCTCTGTTGTTTCCTAGAGGGCTTGCAGGGTGGACATCATCTGTGTTTCTGCTTTCCGCGCCGCCCTGCAAGTGGGCTCCATGATGGCTACCCGCCTCCTTGCTTGATGTAGCTCACCTGTGGCCACCATAACTCTAGCTTCCTGTGCCCGCTGCCTCTCTGCCACCAGCTGCCTCTCATAGCTCCTGAACACAGAAGACATTGAGTGCATCAATCACACTTGGTCCTCCTGCCTCAAACTTTCCACCTGCCTCCTTGTCGTGGTCTGCCCTGCAACATAACACCTCCTCCTCCTTGCCACCTGCTTCCGCTTTGCCAAGTGCACGCTCTCTTGGTACGCCCACCGGCCTGATGATGATCGTCGGAGGTGTACGGCACCTGCACTGCTCTGTGGTGCCTGCTATACCTCCATTGCCTATGCCCCTGCCGGTGCCTGTTTAGGCACAGTGACCACCTCAGCTGCCATAAATGTGACCTCCACCTCGGGTAGTATGTAACCTCTACCAGACAGGGCGATGTGGTTTGGGCTAGTGCACAGGTGGCCCTGCTGGTATGTGGTCCGGAAGGCACCCCAGAGTATGACCGATGCACAGAGGAGGAAGCCGAAGAGGTGGTCGCAGCAGTGAACAGCCCCAGAGCCCAGCATGGAACAGGCCTGCTGCCAGCAAGGAGACACCGTGGAACAGCTCATTGTTATAATGGGCAAGCAGACAATGAGTAGCCTGCCCATCATCACAAATTACTGCAGTCCACCTTGTAAACCCAGCCAGCAGGGGGAGCACCTGATCCCAGATGGATACATCAGCCAGCAAGAGGATGCTGCTGTGGGTGGAGGCATCCCGGCAGGTGCACAGTCCTGCATCCGATGGCCCAGGGACCGGATTTTGCCCAGGCCCCTCCATGGTCGCCTGCACAGCCTCATGCTCCTGGGACAGGATGGCAGCACACACTCCCACCTCTACATCCCACCTGACCCCATGGGCTGGCCTGCAATGGCCAACTCCACAACCTCCCCCCCCGTCAAGTAGGATGATTCCAGGGTATCTTCTGCCATGGATGGCCCTCTTTGGATTTACCCCAGACAGCCACGCCTGATGGTACAGTTACCTCCTCAGCTACCGCCATCGCTCCCCGAAGATGAGCTGTCATGGGGGAGTGGCTGGGTCTAGCGCCTATGTCTGGTGGAGTGAACCTTGCCTCCATGCTCCACAGCACTGCTTCCACCCTCTTCATCAGCTGCAGCAACTGTGGTAAAGGAGACACAGAACAGCAACATTAGTGTACTGATACTAAGCTGGTGTGGCAACAACAATCACCAACATCAACAGCCACACACATAAACATGCAATCCACATCCAAACAGACCCAACAACCCAGGCACGATGAGAAACACTTCCATGACACATCCCCTTGAAAATGCAGCATAAAGCGGCCAGTTCACAGACACATCCCAAGATCAATCACATGACCATAGTGGAAGGTTAACGTAACCCAACTGCAACCTGATGCACATGCATGGGAGACATGTCACATGGGCACAGGGGTGGGCAGGGAGAATACTCGTATGATGTACACACACAAAGCATGTGAACACATATGAGGCAGCCCAACGCAGCTGAAACATTGTGGGCAAGACACGCAGTGGAATCATGGCCACCAGTGGCCAACCATACTTGCACCACTCACAGCATGACCATGCCGCCCCCTGCCCGGGCACCTCTCCACACCATCATATCAAACAACATGCCTCCGCTGCAACCCATCCTCCATGCATGAAACACATACATGCATCAACTTCACAGGCACATGTGGCATGCCATAGCCCCAAGCACATTCACATGGCATGCACACACACCACTCTGAGTGCACAGCCAGCATCATGACCAATAACATCACAGTCCTGCTAACTGCAATGCCCAAACGTGACTAAGCCAACCATTCAAATACACGTGTGACCTCCAGACGTGAATGACACATAGTCACACATTGATATTGTTGCCAAAACCACATGAGCAGCATGCATGCACATGACATGGTCAACATTCCCTCAACTGTCAGACTTGCCATCCAGGCACATCTCAGACACAAGAAACATTGCATGTGCATAGTTTGCAAAAATGTACTACAACATACAACGCACATTACAGTGCATTTTTGAATCCACACAGTTCTGATGTCTCACATGGGGAGCATTGTCTGGGACCTGCATGCATATGTTTCTTGCTGAGACATACACGCTGCAGAAGTAAGGGGGTCACTGGAAACATGCAAGCACATGAACAACACACATGCACTCTAAAGCAGTACAACACATGGCTAGTCACCATCTGACTCAAGACATCATTGCAACTCAAAGACCTGGGCATGCAGCTCCGGGTAGAAACTCACCACGACCCGCATGTTGTTGTTGGACAACTGGCACCTGCATGCACAGTGCACCTTCACCGTCGCACCGGCCTTCAGGAAGCACCAGGCCTTGACATGGGTCCTGGAATTGAGGTCCTCCCTCGCTTATGGATGGTCTTGTAGCAGCGGACTGCGGAGCCCTCCATGTTGATGGAAGCCGTTATGTCCTCCTAGATCTGGAGACGTCCTTCCTTGCCATGTTGCTTCGCTGGGTTAAAGAGGGCATCATAATTCTCCAGGACCTTATCCACCAGGATATCAACTTCTTTAGCAGTGAAGTTGACAGCCCTCTGCCCTGCTGCAATGGGGTTGCTGCTCTGGTCAGAGATAGATGGTGTGGATATGGCATCCCCCAAGTCAGGTGTGGGTGGGTAGGCTGGTCCCGGAAAGGGGCTGCGGAGCAGTGGTGGTGGTATGTGAAGGTAGGAGTCCAACACAGCAGCTGAGGTGGTCACTACGCCGGAGACAGGAGCATAGGCAATGGCTGGAAAGAAAGCACCCTGACGCAGTGCAGGTGGGCAGCAGGCACTTACACTGGGCAGGCAGCAGTAGATGGCAACAATGGAGGCAGTACAGGGCAGGAGGAGGCAAGTAACTTGGCATGTAGGCAGGAGAGTGGGTCTTCGGTGTGCAGTTGGAAAGGCTGCTGAGTAAAGGCATTTAGCACATAAGTTACATGATACGCGCTGCATGTAGCATGCCAAAACTGTTCATGGCATTGACGGAGATACATAAGGATGAGTGAATGCATCACTGGCTGTGCACGTGAAGGAAAAATATGGAGTATTGCTGTTTCCACGTATTTTGGGGGACCACACAATATGTTCCCTTCAGGTGGTCTACTGTTATTTTTAGGGGGGAGTGGGTTTCTTTCCCCCTTTTTGAGGCACACGGTCTGTTGCGTATGCACTTTTTCTTTCTGTGGTTGCCACTGGGAATAATGTACCTCTTTTTTCATTGTCAGAAACTTTCTGGGTGTTGCATATGCAATCTTTTGTATTATTGGGTGACACTGTGTATCGCGTACATCTTTTTTCATTTTTGGAAGCTTTCCAGGTGTCACACGCTCACTTTTTGTGTGATTGGGTGCCACTGCATATCATGTACCACTTATTTTTCCCATTTGGGGTACATTTTAGCCTTGCTGGACCACACATTGATGTTGTACATCACGTAGACTGTCCTTTGACTCACATTGCCCAGCACAATACATTGGTGTGCCTCCAATTCATCCGTTACACCTGTGAGATGGTTGGAAAGGGCCCAAAAGGGAAAGGCGGCAGAGGGGCTTGGGTGGGGTTAGTGAAACACCTGCCCCAGCCACAGGTGGTCAGGGAAGTGGTGGTGTAACACCTGCCCTACCCCCAGGTGGTCACAGAAGTGGTGGTGAAACACCTGCCCCTGCCCCAGGTGGTCAGGGAAGCGATGGTGAAACACCTGCCCCAGCCCCAGGTGATCAGGGAAGTGGTGGTGACACTCCTGCCCCAGCCCCAGGAGGACATGGCAAGCCCCAGTCTAAAGGTGGCACGGCAGCTGGATGCCAAAGTGGTTCCGGTAGCTCCAAACCCACCAGCCACTCGTCACAGGAAGGAACACAGGACAGGACACTGTCCCCCCCAGGAAGAAGAACTTATTTCATGGGTAGTTCCAGATCCTAATGGACTATGTGACCGATCACCATTGTGACATGTGCCTCTATGCGGGCAGCACACATACATTCACACAATGTGAGGTGCATTGGTAGCATGTAACAGAACATATGAAAGCCTTAGGGGTGGAGATGTGCACAGCGGAACAGGTCATGAAGCACTGGAATGATCTTACCCATCGCACCAAGCACAAGCTTAGTGTCAACCCGACCTCTGCACTGACGACTGGAGAGAGGCCACCAGAGGAGGAACAGGTGACACTGCATGAAGAGGCCATGAGCCAATTCATCCTCATTGAGCAGGTCCAAGGCATCAGAGGCCTGGAGAATTATGAGAGAACATCAGTTGAGAGTTCGTCATTGTGCTGCCTGTGTTTTGCCAGTCATACATCACCCACATAAATTGTGTATTGGGAAATCTGGCTCCATTTGTATGACAGCCCTGGGTAAAGCATGCCCTATGACGTACAGAATCATGTCAATTGGCCATCATACTGGGCATAGCCCATGTGGCAGCCATTTGTGGCACCTGTCTCTGTGACAGGACACATCCCCCACAGAGTAATGCCACAGTACTTGGGAAACGTGACACTGACAAGTGGCGTTCATTGCTACTTTCTTGTTGTGTTTCGCTCTGCACTACTAGACCAGTGCATGAACACAAAGTATAACTTACATACCATATCATGCAGAGATACATGTTCCTTTTGTCACCTGCTCCAATGGGTTTCCTTGTCACTATACATATCAGAGATGTCTGTCAATGCACATTGTCGTGTTCACAGAGTGTAGTTGCATGAGTGTCCACAGACCACATACACATTGACTCAATTCTAGTGCCACATAGAGCCTGCTCATTGTGGTGCATGCTCTCTCTTACCCTCCCACACTCTGTGCTCATGCCATGTGGCCACTGCCTCAGTCTCCTGTGGATTGTAGGACCTTGTTCACACAGCCCAATCCACTCTCCATCCCACTGCGCTTAAGGGACCATGATCAGAAGTCACAATCCGGGTGCACCTGCTCCTGGGCTTCTTCCCTTTCCACACCATCCTGCAGGTCCTCATTGTCCCCTGTTCTCTATCCCAGACCTGATTAGTGTGGCATGTGTCAACCGTGGTGTTGCCTGTGAATATGAATATCTGGCCATTCTCATGTGATGTCCTTGTACATTAAAATGTCACATGTGCATTACTTTTCCCCTGACATGTTTATTTATTTATTTATTAAAAATTCTTGTAACATCGCACACATGCCCATGGGCCTCAGGGCACGCACACATAAAACAATAAAACAAACAAGAGGCACAGAAAGCATTAAAACGGTGCTAAAAGGAAGAACAGGGGCGAAACTCAGGTTCAAAGTGGGAGTAAATCTCATGAGGGGTCAAGTTGAAAAGTAGCGTTTTCAGCTCTTTCTTGAACTTAGCTGATGGCTTGGCTGCTCTAATAATGAGGGGCAATAGATTCCAGAAATTGGCGTATTGCAAATTAAAACTACGCCCACCTGTCTTCACTAATCTGAATCTAGGCTTAACCAGTTTAAAGAGGTGTTGAGATCTAAGAGGACGGGAAGGAACGTGAGATTGAAAGTGCACTGTAAGATAATGAGGTGCTGTGTTCATCACAGATTTGTTTATTAGAGTTAGGATTTTATGCCTAATTTTCAATTTGATGGGCAAGCAATGTAAGCCCCACCTAGCCGCGGTAACAGGGGATTGCTTCGCCAGACCCGGGACTGCCACACTGCACCTTTCTGCGTAACCTGCAAGGCCGCTATGGTAGAGACCGTGCGGCCACTGAGCAGTCTGTTACAATAGTCAAATCGAGTATTAATAAGGACTGAAGCCAGAGTGGCTAAATTCTCCTGGGCAAGGAAGTGACGAACATTGCACAAACGTTTGCTGATCAACCGACAGGATGATCTAATAGAGGCCACATGATAAATCATGGACAATTCTGTGTCCTGGAGCACCCCTAAGGTTTTAATCGTTTTTGCCACCGGGATAAACGTGCCCAGAAGTGAGAAATGTTTGTATTTTGCAGAGAGTGACCTCAACTTGCAACTTGAAGCTACAATTAGAACTCTGTTTTACTGGTGTTTAAAGTCAAAGAATTGGCTTCCATCCATGCATGGATGGACTTATAAATGATGTTAAGCTTAGCTGTGTCCTCAGAATATAAACCAGAGAGTCTTACAATCCCCTGTGTATCATCGGCATAGTTAGCCACCTGGACACCCAGACTGATCAACAGTAGCAGAAACGGGATCAAGTAAACATTAAACAATGTTGGCTAGATGCATGACCCCTGGGGAACACCACAGGTAGCTGGAGTGGGATCTGAAAAAACTTCAACTTCGCTCACCCTTGAGTTCCTGGGGCCCAAGAAGGAAGGAATCCAGCTAGCGGCTTTAGCAGAGCACCCAGCCAAAGACTGTAATCAATCCTCAAGTAGGGTGTGGTCCACAAGATCAAGTGCTGAGGATAAACCCAACAGCATGAGAACTGATAGTTGCCCTAGGTCCATATTCTCTAGTACATTGGACTGCAGGTCGTGTATAGCTGTTTTGGTACTATATCCTTTCCTAAAACCGGACTGGAGGGATAATCAGATGTTATACCCTTCACAAATTTCTGAAATTGCGTATGCGTGACAACCCTGTCCAATATCTTTAACAGGAATGGCACGGTGGGGATAGGGTGATCATTTTCCAGGATGAATGGGTCCAGAGACTCCTTTTTTATAAGTGGGGTAACCCATGCCTCCTTAAGAAAGAGTGGCACACTGCTTTCTGCAAAATAGTGGTTGATAAACTTAGTAACCCAGGGGCCAAGGACAGCCTTACATTCTATAAAAAGGCTGGAAGGACATGCATCGTTCTGGCAGGAAGTAGGTTGCATCCATGGGATTCTATATATAATGAAAGGTTCAGAGCACGAGGTGAAGTCAAAAACAGGGGACAGTGGGTCAACCTGGGCATCCTTTATATGTTCTGACTCCAACATACTAGGGGAGTTGCTAGGTATCCCTTACCCATTGGATGTTTTTCTGATGTGCACTAACATTATTGGAGAACACATTATGACTTGACTGGCACCACTCCTTGTCCTTTACTGGTGCTGAGAGGGGGGGAGGGGCTTATTCTTAAACTCTCGCAGGATGGAGAACAATTCTTTCGAACTTGACTTAGCATTCTGGATCCTGTTGTTATAAATATCAGACTTAGCCTTAATGAGGGACATTTATATTTTTTAACCGAAAGTTTGTAATTAGCCAAAGTTATACTAGATGGGTCTTTCCACCAACTGCATTCTGCTAAGCATTGTTTTGTTCTGATGGCAAGAATATCCTCATTGTACCAGGATTTCTGAACAGTTTCAGTTTTTATGTGACCTATTTTGAGTGCGCCAATTGGTTGGTGGCATCCGTGAGAGACTTAGTGAAATGAATAGCTAAATCCTCGGCGCACTCATGATCCTATAGTGAGCCCAGTTTCTCTAACAATAACGGAGCAGCATTTTCTGGCATTAAAGATTTCAAATTACACATATGGACACCCATTCTGGGATTTGCATCAGGTCTGGCAGGTGAAATAGGGAGGACAACTTCAAAGGTCAACAATGAGTGATGTGACCAGATACAGGGTATGATCAACAGATTGGACAGAGAGAGCTTGTGGACCAACAACCATTCTAAAATATGACCTGTGCTATGGGTGGGTGAATCCAACATTTTCAAAATGCCAATGGTGTGAATGGCATCTATTAAAGACGTAGTGGTGACCTCCAATGGAGCATCAGACCGATGGTTGAAGTCACCCATCACAAGTACAGGAGATTTCAACTTTGTAACAGTGTTTAAGAGGTTGATTAACTGCTGTTCAAATAGAGGCAGAACCGTTGGTGTCTATAAAGAGCCATAATCATGATAGAAGTATTTTCAGTCAACTTGAGTTTAATCACCAAGCTCTCGCACTCCGCTGGAGATTCATGAGCCAATACATGAAACATGGGGGATGTTTTTAAGACGAGGGCAACTCCACCCCCTCTACCCACAGCTCTGTCCCCTCTAAGAAGCAAATAGCCCAAAGGGGTGGCAAGAAGGGCTTCTGAGGAAGTTGCTTGATCCAGCCAAGTCTCCGACAGTGCAAAGATATCTGGTCTAGTGGATTCCAACAAGTCAAAGATATCAGTGTCATTTTGGCGCAAAGATCATGTGTTTAAAAGACCTGCAAACAAAACCGCTGGAGTATAGCTGACGTCCTCTGGTAACAACAGTCCACCAGTTAGAGGCAAGGACAGTTTAGCAATGGCCGATGAACAGAGCTCCTGCCTGGAAGAAATCACACGGTTGTACACTGTGGAGATAGAGGGTGACACAGGGGTAGGAGCCACGAGAGGTAGTAAAGGATCATCCAAGGTCACCACTGGAACACTGCGCTCAGCGCCAAAAGGAAAAGGTTCCAAAGGGGCCAATGGCCGACAGTCAGAAACAGCCAGATCTTCGTTGTACTTGGCTGCCAGCCTCATGTGTCTACTACGTTGTATAGACATAATGAGATCTACAGGAGTTGATATGAAATTAGAAGTATCCATCTGTAAATGCGAACACAGCAAAAGGGGATCTTACCGTGAAAGAACGTAGCACACCTACATGGACTGGCAACAAACCGGAACTAACCGTGGCGACTTCACAGTTGAATGTCCCCTCATTGTGCATTTACAACATTGTTGAATGTCATTGTGCCCAGTGCTGGTATGTACATGATGGGGGGCACTTGTCAGCAAATGCCATACATCTGCTACTTATTGGACCAAGTGTGTAAATGCGCAATTTCTGATGGGTGCATGTAATGCCATTTCTTGTCAGAGGGCTCTGTGGAGCATTTGTAAATTGTTGTCTCTTTTGACATGTATCAATATGTCTTTCTCTGTCCATGTGCATGTTAGGATGCACCATATGCAGGAATGGAGGAGGAGGAAGAGTCAGTTGTGCGGCAGACTACCAGTGGGGGATGTGGTGTGGTAGGCTGTGAAATCCCACTGCTGCTGCCGACCATTAAAGGGGGTTTGTGAAGAAACTATAATATTCTACTAAGAAGGATGTTTGGAAGTTGTGCTCTCCATTGAATGGAACAGTGTAACGCTATCATAGCAGTGTGCAAGAAAAGTAAACCCTCTCTCAGGATACAAGGCGTCGGCAGAGGGTTTAATTTAAAAAAGCAAAAGGTTTTTATAAAAATACGGTATTATATTTTCTAGTGTGTTCTGATTGAAATAAAATATAAATGTATATTTGTTATACTGAATAGCTGCATTAGAGTTGTTTGTGAAGAAACGCAGTGTGTAACCGTAAAAGATATATGGCCTCATTCCGAGTATAGAGGTAATCATGGCGCTATTTGCACCATGACTACCTCCCATACCGGTACCGAGTCTGCCCTGGTTCAATGGGGATTTACCTGTCCATTCCGACCTTGGAGGGACTGGTAAGTCCCCATTGAAAAAGGCAATCCCCATTCCCATTTGAGCCCCCATAAGGCTCCATGGGAATGGGGAGGTAGCTACTAACAGTACCGCAATTTGCTCCCTGGTCCCTTTGCGGCTCCCTAGAAGGGCGCCTCTTAAAACCAGGCGCCCATAGCGAGACCCGCTAAGGGACCTCGGAATAGGGCGCAAAGGGATTACCGGCACTGATGTCCTTAACGGTGCCCGGTATCCCTTTACGCCCACCTCGTAATCAGGCCCATAGTGTTCTGACTTCCTTGATTGATAATATTGTACATTGTCTTTCCCTGAACCGTGGAGTTAGTTAAGTCTTGCAATAGACCTTTTTTAGGGAAACCTGTATTGCACTACTTCCATGCATAACTACCAGCCACAAGGAGACTGATCCCCAATGAGGTGGGTACCTTCAGGCAGTCACTCTCAAAGGAACTCTGTTCATCACGGGCGTCAGCAAATGCAGACTCTGTTGCCCTCCATGATGCAATGCATAAAGACATAATTGGCCTAACTGTGCTGGTGCATTCATTAGTGTGACACATGGCCGTTTCCTCTGAAGACCAGGCTTGGCACTGTGTGGTCTGCCGCCAGCACCATGCCCACCTGCAGATCAACCGCAGGATGGGGGTCCCAGAACAGACATGCCTCCTGTTTCACCGTTGCCATGTGGTCCATGAGCACTAGCAGGGATTTACATGTTTGTATAGTCAACTCCCCTCTCCAGGTTAGACACCCCCGTCCATGATGGACAATTTTTATTTTTTTATGGCCATGGCCCTTTTATTTTATTTTTGTGTCCCTTGCTTTGCCTTGAGAACTTTTTTATTTGATTAGAAGAACCCTGGCCCAGATGTGGTCATGTTTTTTTGTTCACCCATTTCCAAGTTGGAATCTTTTTCTGTTTTCTTTTTGATTTTTTACATTTGCCTTGAGTTGTGCAGTTGCCCTATCAAGGCATTACATATGCAGTGGTGGACATGCAGCCATGCTCAGTGACTTCAACTGCCATGGTTGCATTGTGTTGAATGGGATTGCATGTGCAGGTAACATTGGGTTGAGTGAATATTGACACACGTGTGCGGCATGTATGGTACTTTGCTATGGCTGTTATAATGCCTTGTACCATGTTGTTACAGTGCTCCGGAATGAGACAGTGACTGCACTCCTGGGGGTGACACCCTGCACCCTTTGATGTCCCAACTCCCATGCCCTCTGCCAGACACTGGACCTCCTGTCATGCATTTGGATGCACAGTTCCCGTTGGAGGTGATGCGGAAATAACATCATGCTGGTTCAGTCAGCAGGTAAGCACGTGTACTGTCTTGCATGTTCTGTCAGTGTAATTGTTCAACATGGTTTATGCATGCAGTACACATCTTGTTTAGCTGGTGGTGTTCACCTTGTGTCACTGTGAATGTATGTGCTGTTGTGTGTATGTAGATATGCATGTGTGTGTATGTGCATTTGCACTTATATACCAGTGGCACATTTCTGGGGATGCACTCATGATGTTGACAGCATGTTTGTAAGTTATTGTGCAGCACTATTGTCACATTCCTCATCGTCAGTGTTTTGTTCAGTGTGGATGCACGTACTGGTTGGCCACATGCATTGTTGGTGCTTTTGCACTTTGCAGGTTTCTGTTCTCTGACACTTGGCACACTGACAGTGATGATGTCTCCTTACTGCCACCCTTCAACTCCCCCAGTCCCTTTTTTCATTTGCTGTGTTGCCCAACAGGGGTATATGTTGGCTGATGTAGGGTAGGAGTATATGCCTCCAGAGCCTAAGTTGTGTGGAAGTGGGGTACATGCATCTCGTTGTGTAATGCATGCCATGGTGGGATTCTGCCTTGGTTTTTGTGAGATAGGGCTGCTGATTGACCCTACACACGTGCCTAATATTTGCCAGTCTGTCCTTCACCACCCACCAGTTTTGTCCTTCATGGCCTCTACATGTGGATGTTTCCCTTATATGTGCCTCTGTGATATCATGCCATGATGGTACGTCTGGAGGTATTGATATCACTATCATCCTCCCTAGGTCAACTTCTATGTGCCCTCATCCACAGTGATGTTGGTCATGTCCATCCCTGTCTCTACTCCAGACAGTGTACTCCTTGCCATGGTTTTCACTTGTCCCTCCCTCTGTCTCTGTCTCTCTGTCTCTCTGTCTCTCTGTCTCTCTCTCTCTCTCTCTCTCTCGTGCTACTCTCCACTCCTAGGCTATTCTCAGTATGTGTCCTGTTCCCCTCTTGCACCCTGTGATCCTTCTGCAATGGGTGTTCTATGACTGTTTTCTGATTCCGTAAATGGTTGTCATGGATCTTCACTGTCTTTAAGTTGTTGCAATGCATGTCTTTACAATTTGAGGATGGGTTTGCCAGTGGGATGCAGTGTTTGCAGGCCCGGTGGCTCTCCTGAGCAGCTAAGTGAAGGTCACTCAATGTGTCACTTGTGGTGTGGTGTTTAGCAGGGAGTCTGGCATGGTGTGCATTCACTTTTGTTTAACTTTTTTGAGGGGAATGGGTCCAGGTTTGTGGGTGCATGTGTCACATGGTGTTCTTATAGTCATGTGTCTGTGCATGCTCTTTTCACACTCATATCATGGTGCAACAGGTTGAGGGATCGTAGTTGTGGGTGGGCGATCTCTGTAAGACCTTTCTTGTTGAGTTGTCAGGTGGGTGGCAGAGCCAGCTGTTTGTGGGCAGTGACACGTGTTGGTGGTGGTGGTGTGTGTTTCATTGCACTTTTCACATGTGCATTGCCTGACACATGGCATCCCATACAACGATTCAGTAATAATTGATTCATGTACACGGACAACACTATTTAGCCTTTCTTGGTCAGGGTTCACCATTCTTGTTGAGCCGTCCAAAGAATAATCCACACACATGACACCATCGATGCACATGTATGTGATGCTATGTTGTCAACAGGCACAAGGCACACTGCATTGAGAAGGGTTTGTTATTTGCCATGCATGTGCCATGCATGGTGCACCATGGGGATTACAGTGGCATGTTGACCGATTCAGGGTGCATGTCAATGCTACCTTTGAATCAATGCACATTTGACCAAATGCAATTGGTTTGCTGTGAAGTCTGCATTGCCTTACACTTTCCAGTTGCCTGCTCCCTTTTGTGTGCATTTTTTCTTTTCTTTTGTCTCTGTTTATCATTGCTTTGTTGTTTCTGCTTGTGTGTTTCATGTCAGTTACCTTGTTGCCCACACTTCCTTTTTGACATCTGCCTCTGTGGAGTGCTGCCTTCTGCAAGACCCTATCTTCAGTGCAATTTTTGAGTATTTGGGTTCAGATGTTCTTGGGCTTCGCCTAATCGGCTACCATGCCAGTGTTCACTGCACTGTCCCAGTACTATGCTGAGGATGGCATGCCATGCTATGGCATGGGAAATACTGCCACAGTGATCCAGCCTTTTATTGATCTCAGTGATGTACTTTTTGTGGGTCCGATCATTGACATGCTGACTGTTGCCAGATGCGTGTGCTGAGTATGTGCCATCAGATTAATAATGGGGTAGGTGTGACCATTCAGAGCATGGCCATTCACTGGATGGCACTTGGGGGTTCAGGCAATATGTGGGTTGTGGGTTGGGGTTTGTCAGTGTGTTTGTTTTGTGTTTTGGATTTGCATGCAGATCTGTCTGCATGTGTGCCAGGACACATGTTGATGGTCGGCATTTGAGTTGTTTGCATTTTTTGCATGTCACTCAGGGGGGCACGTACTGCTGTGTGTTTAGGTGCATGGATTTGTTGGCTGCGCTCACATTGATTTGTCTTTCTCTGCAGATCCATTTGTCATGATATGATGGGTGATGGGATTGAGGGGATTCATGCACTGGAAACACGTAAGAATTGTATTTCTGTTGCAGTACATTTTAGTTGCTCCTTGGTTGTTAATATTCAAAATGACTACTTTCATGTCACTGAGTATTATGTGTATTGTTGCGGTCAGGGAATGGGTTGGCCAGTGTACGTGTTTTTTGTTGTGTAATACGCATTGTGGGCCCAGGGCTTTCCTTACATGGGTTAATTGGCTTCAAGATAACACTGTGCCTTACTACTTGTGGTCTCATGTGTGAGGTTTGTTGTCTACATGCAGCACAGTTGTTGTCCATGTGACAGTCGTCAAATAGTTAGTAGTATAGTGTAATGTGTTGCAGTTGCTGTGACTGTGTTGGGTAATTGTGCCGTGCCATGCTGCTTATGGTCATGACTCACTGTTAATTTTGCTATGGAGTGCCTATGTTACTTGCTGCATCTGTGACTGTGACTGTGTCCGTGTGGGTGTGTTAATCACTTTGTCTCACTTGTAAAGTGTGTTCTGTTCAGTGCATGTTTTGATATGGGGTGCATTGTCTCCATATCGGCTGCATGTATGTCACAATTGGATCCCGACACCACTGCCTTTTTTGCGCTCATAGCAACAAGAATACATTTGTGCCTGTCATGCACATTCTCACACAGGTGTTCAACCCTATTGCATTAGCCTTATGGGGATTGGTAGAAATGATACTTTTGTAGACCATGAATGCCTAGCTGCTCATAATTGATAGTTGGCAAGTTGATGAATGTATCTGCGGCAACACATATTCTGGGTGATAATTTCTTGGAAATGACCAAAGATTTTGTGCATCGGGAGTGGTTTCACTCCATTATTACTGAGATTGTGTTGCTATACTCCCACTTACGTGTCTTTCATTTGGCCACACTTTATGCATGTTGTTTTATGTCTAATGGATGCACACAATTTTGCTGTCACAGGGGCACATTCTCACAGTGTTTTTCTGTGCACAGAGGATTAGCCCATGGTCATCATTGAATGGTACTGGGATGTGGCTTGATCGTGTGCACTACACAGGGACAGGATTTTAGGTAAAGTAGGATTGTACCAGCTGGGTACATGCAGCCTCCCCATGTGCCCTTTGGCCAGCCATGTGCAAGGGTCATGCCTGTGGGTACGGCCAATGGCCCACCATCATGTCCACTGGGACACCACACTGTGTGGCGACATTGTGCAGGACACATGCTGCCACAATGATACTGCACACAACTGGTGTTGCATATAGCAACACACCACCAGATTGGTCAAGGGAGCGGAAAGGTGACATAAGCACTCTGAATGTGTGCTCCACTATGCCCCTAGTCGCTATATGGTCAGTACTGTACCTTACCCTAGTATTGTGGGATACCGTATGGGCGTGTTCATGAATATGCTCTGCGGGTAAGCACTGTCCCCTGTAAATGTATACATGGTTGTCATTATCACTTGTTGCCGGTGTCTATTGGCAAGTGTGCAATGCGCATGCATGTGCATTTCCGTTCATAATCACCAATGAGGCATGCGTTCCCATGCTTTCCAGCTTGCAGGTTCCGGTGTAGTTCGGAATATATAACTGTCGTGTGTGCTTCCTGAATAGTTTGAATACACTTTAGTTATGATGCCCTTGCCATCGCACACAACCTGAATATTGATTGTGTGCCAATGTTTGTGGATGAAGTGTATGTGTTCTGTTGGTCTTGGGGGACATAGCACAACATGGGTGCAATCTATTGCACCAAGAACGTGTGGGAAGTGTGCCACAGCATAAAGTCCTGCATGACTATTTGCCTTTCTGCCAGTGTTCTTTACATATAAATGTGGCAGTGCACAGAAGGTCGTACAGTTATGCACACCAATACCTGGTATAGGCATCGTGACTGTGTGGCCCGGGCGATGCTGCCTACTATGGCAGTGGTCCGCTGGAAAGATCCAGTTGCAAGGAAATGTAAGGCAGTGAGCACTTTTTCTAGGTGGCTGAGAGCCTGGGAGCACATGGTGGCTTATGTTAGCCCATCATCTCACTTCCTGACCAGGTCTAAGATGATATGAACGGTACTTGCACCTGCCATAGAACTGGTCATCTGGCATCCTGAAGAGGGTGGTACGTGGGTTGAAGATTCGGGCCATGGCCACCCTCCTACTCCTGCAGTGTCCTTGCACGATCGCTCCGATAAATTATGGATTCAAAGTGGCTGGATAAGTTTTGTTTGGTGTCTATTGCATGCTTTATTGATGCAAGTTGACATTTACGCCTACTCTCAGGTGGCGGGAGTGTACAAAGATTTGCGTGAACTTTTTTGCGACCCGACATTCAGAGTTTGAATCCATGAATATGTGTTTATTTGGGCTGTTATGGGCATGTGTTTGCTTGACCGTGGACCCTCCCTCAACACGCCCACATTTTCACATGTTATTGCTCATTCTGCATGTTCTAACCCCTGTTTTGCTCGCTGCTTAGGCCCGGTCCACACTCTGCTTGGTGTCTCGCGCAAGGTGTTCCCCCGCTCGCAGCGGCGTGCCGTTCCAGCACGAAATCCACGCAAGTCCTGGAAAATTATTGCGTATTTGATTACATGAATCGACAAAGGTGGATTTGCACACAGTTGCGCATGCAAGTTCCCTATTTTCTGTGCAGATAACTCCATGAATCAGGTGTTAGGACTCTATTTTAGTAAAGACTCTGATGGTTGTGTACTTTTTTCAAAGATCTAATTTTCAAATGTGGGCTTAGTTCAGTGGCAGTCATGGATTGTTACATGACGTGGGTAAGATGAGCTTTCTAGGGGATTACATACACACGTGTGAAGTCACCTGGAGCAGATCATCTGTTTATGTTGTGTAGCATTACGATGTTTTAAAATAGCCGTTTCTGACAGCTAAATATAATGGGTTTGCTTTGTCTCAAAAGCCCCTCCTTTTCTACACGCTGCCACCACAAGACATTTAATAAGAATCTTTTTGTTTGATAGGCAATAGGGTAATTGCAGCCAATAAAACTAAAACAACTTTCTTGACCAGGCAGGCCCCTTTCAGCCAGCTAATTTTGAGCAATACAGCATCTCAGCACACAGGCCTGCAGTCCTTATTCGCAGTTGAAATATCGACACGACACACATTTTTATTTGTTTCATCTCCAGAATAGGTTGTGTTTTCCAGCTTTGCAGGATACGGATGTGTTAGAAAAGTGTGATCACCTAACCTGAAGTAACCGGAAGTAATCTGACGTAATCCAAAAAGTAATTTGACATGATTATAGGTTAACTGATTGTTAAATAAAACACTCTATGCCAGCAAATGGATTCAATAACAACATTTTCAAATGTTTCGACTGGATCCGGTTTCAGATATGTCTGTTTTGTGCATGTTCTGAACCACTAATGAAAACAATGTAATATTTACTTTTGTCCCTGATTACTGCCAACTCCACACTGTAAGAGGATTCAATTCAACACTACAGCTAAGTCAATGCCTAGTCTGGGATACTGAATGGAAACCCTTATTGATATATCTTTATGTCCAGTTCATGCGTTCTGGATGACTACCCCTATATAACACCCCTCTCTTGGAATCCCCCTGACCCCACTGAGCTAAGAAGTAGTTCTGTTTTGCAAGTTAAAAGGTTTATTTGATAATTTAAACAATAGATATATATATGTCACACCTTATAATAAATTAATAATTGAATATCACACTTAATCTGATATGATAAAGATTAACAACGGAGAATCTGGCACTAACACGCTTCTCTATAATCAATAAGGAGTTGACATGAAATGGATAAGGTAGCACAGTGGTAAATAGGTACAGAAGTATAATGTGGTAGAGAATGTTTTATAGGGTTCAAGGAAATGCAAGGTTGAATGAATGAAATGCAGTATAGAAAATACTCAATATGATTTCAACAAAACAATGTAATCACTTTTCTCTGGCAATCCCCTCCCCCCCTTGATACAATGCAAGGAAATGGAAGGAAGCACACAGTTCTCAGAAATGCAATCAACTGTAATTCAGTTCACCCCAGCAAGCTTAGACTACAGAAGTTTAAAACACAGGCAAAATGCTTTTATATGTGCTGGCAATGGAGTGAAAAATATGCTAAATTGCTTTTAATTCCCTTTCAGAGGTTCAGGGTGTGTGATAGCTACTCTCTATGAATTCAGGATCACCTTAACAATGCTTTAGTAGTAACTAGCAGGTAAACGAAGTTTTTGGCAAGGAAAAGCAAAACTGCTGTCTTTTTACACGTGGAGAAATCTGCAAATCGCGGCAAAATTCGCGGATGCGCCGAGCGCTATTACAGAGGAACCGCAAGGACTATCACGATCGTTTTGGGGTCCTAGGAAAGCCTAGGATCTCAGCTTCCAAATGAAAGTTACTGCAAGTCTCTAAGACGAACGGTCGCGGAGATATGAGCGATTTTGTAAAGGTCGTTTTTGGTTTGAAATTTTATAAGCTCAAAATGACAAGTGACAGATTTTACTAGAAATGACAGGTGACAGATTTGGAGCTATCAGGCAGTTCTACTTAGGTTAAATAGATTGAATTAGATGAATTTAAACTAAGAGCTTTGGTTTGGTACAGTTTGGCGGTACTCACAAGAGATTTTAAACAGGAAGGCGGCTTTGTCACGATCTGGTCAACAGGTCTGGACTTCGGACGGTCTCTGGGCACAGCGTCTGGTCTCTGGAACTGCTCACAGCATCGGGGTCAGCACTCTGGATACAATGGCCTGGTCTCTGCTAGGCACCGGTTCTCTGGGTCGGGTCCTGCCTTCTCTTTGGATATTTCTGTCACCGGGTTCTTGCAAAAGTTCTTGGCAAAATTCAAACGGCGTCAGCCGGCTGTCTGAAGAGTTCAGTTGCAAAAAGATTTTTAGGCCTGCTGACAAATACTCTTGCTGGCAGTGACCTTTTTGGTTAAGGTTCTGAAGTCTCTGTTTATCTTGGAGTCTAAGTGTTGGCTCTTTGAAGTTTGATGGAGGTAAGTATGGATTTTTCCGGCAGAGCTTCCAGCGGCAGATGGAATTGAAGGTCTCTACCTAAGTTTCAGTGGTCCATTTATATGTTCTGCAAGTGGGTGTGTGTGTTGGTCATAACTAAACTTGCCCCTCTCACTTGTCATTGGTCCAGCTTTCATTCCTCACTTGATTGGGGAAGGAACTGTGAGTCAGAGTGATGTCATTTTATGGCTTGCAGATAGGACACTCCCCTGTCAGATTGCACACATTCTATATTTGATAACAAAAGACATATTTCACAGTTACACAGTTGCTTGAATGGGGTGGCTGAATTTAGCCATGTCTCTGTCCAAATCTGCTCTTTCTAGGAGCTTGCATTCAAAAATGGCACATAATTGACTTTTTAACTGATTTTTCAATTTCTGACATTGACCCAACTTTACATACATGTGCGCAGGGAGTATGGACATTAACTGATGAAGTTTCAGATTTTTAACATGCATACATTTAGAGTAATATCCACTTTTCCGCTAACACCCCCCTGAACATACCACCGGTTCTAAAAACCTCTTAAACTGTGGGCAGAAAAATCACAAGAATTATGGTATCATTTATAAAATTTTCACATGTCCGCACCATGAGTTATTCATCTTTTTCTAAACAATATTCTGGCTACAAAGGGGTGTGGTTTCCCAGGTCACATGGTGGAAATACTGGTTTATCCAGTTCTGCCAAGCCAGCTTGCTCTCACAGGCAGTGCCCCTCCCAGCTTCTGCCAAGAGGAAGCTACATTTTACGACCGCTGTTATAAAACATTTGCCTGAGTCAGGACAGGGCTTTGTTCAATTTCCTGCAGAGCCCAGGTAATTCAATCAGGGAAGTGTCATATCCCTTTTGGTGTGAGCAGCAAAAGGGCAGCTAGGCCTGGGAACACAGCTGTGACTCAAGTTTCACTCCTGATGGGGGTAGTTGCCAGGCAGAATCAAGTTCCTTAAGCCAGACTTTCAGCTAACTGTCATGTTTTTTGTTGCTTTTTAAATTAACTTGCAATTTTACACATGCAGCTAGAATGCTGATTCTAAGTGCAAAACTATGACATTTCAACAGTTACAAAGGCATGTGACACCAAACATAGGTCACTCATTTAATCTAAAAATTTTCGATTTTAGTGTCTTTAAATCCAGTGCAACTTAAACTGCTGACTCCATAGCAGTTTTGTTATAAGCATTGTTTTGGGCTCTTCATTTCCCAGATTTTGTAAGCACGCAAAACCCCATTCTGCCAAATGTCTGCTGTTGTTCAGTGAATATTTTGCACATGTTGCAATGTTTGAAAATAGGCATTTTGAGCCTGCCTTCAGAGAAACACAGGGTGGTTTTAAAACGCCGGCTTTTGGATAGTGGTGAGTACTGGTACTGCACCCATTTTTGGGATTTAAGAAATGAATTCCCCACAATTCTAGGTTGCATTTGGCAATCAGCATTGCCATTCCCAATGGTTTCAGACTACTGTGCGGGTAGTCCAATGGTGGTTTTAAAGCGCTTTGAAGCTAACCGGCGCTACTGTTTTTCCTTTGGCAACCCATTTCCCTCATGGCAACCCGGCCTTTCATTCTCGCACTGGTGGGTGGCAAGTGAGGCAACCATTTTGGTGTGCGCACAAACTGCGCAGCTTTCCTGGATTTCGGCGCACATGTGGGTTTTCTGCCATCTTGAATTTTCTAAGCCCACAGCACCAAATGTTGTGGCATGATAGCTTAAACGTGGGTCAGGACACCCAACAAGCCCCCCCATGCGACTGCACTTTGAATTTGAGTCGATGGGGAGTCGCGTGCCCAAGGGTTTTGACCCACACACCGGTCTGTCCGCATAATCTTCTTCCTACTCTGTAGATGGCACAGTTCAGCTTCTTCTTCTCCATCCGGTACTGATCGATCGGTCCTCCTCGTCGGTCCTGATGGGAATATTGGGCGGTCCACTGGGCCCATTGGATCTTTGTTCCCGGTCTCCGGATCGCCCTCCTTGGCCCGTCTTCAGGTTTTCTTTCTCCTAGGACGACAAAGGAAGAGCGGCAATACCTACTCATAGACGTTTTTCCACCACTGTTGAGATAGTGGGGCAGCATATGCATTTCATCATAACGAAACATTACATTCTTATTTTGAAAAAAAACAGTATAACTAAGAGACAGTTTCATGCAAATCACAATATTTTAGAGACTAGATGTGGTATGTTTTATGATTGGAACAGAATTAGTCTGAGACAGTACCCGCTAGGATTCCAGAGGATTCCTCCAGTTGTTGCAGAGCGTGCCTGGGATGGCAACATTTCAACTGGTTTATGTGGACCCACTTGTCTTCCCCCGCTGCCAAAGGACCTTTGGGGATGTGGATTTTGTAGGCCACAGGGGAGATCTTGTCGATGATCTCCAAAGGTCCTTTCCATGTAGGCAAAAATTTGCGCTGCTTGGCCTGGTTCCTTTGGAAGTTGTATAGATAGACCCGGTCTCCCACCTGATATTCCTTCCTGGAAATTTTCAGGTCATAATGGGTCTTCATGCTATCAGCTGATCTTTCTAGATTCCGCTGAGCATAAGCAAAAGCATGTTGGAGGTGTTTCCTTAAATTCTCTACATACCCATGAGTAGTGGAGGCATTTATCAGTGTCTGCTCTTGGGTCCTGTAGAGCAAATGCTGAGGAAGCACCATCTTGCGCCCAGTCATCAACTCAAATGGTGACATTTTGGTTGCAGATGAAGGGGTAGATCTGATGGCCATTAGGACCAGAGGTAATTGGATATCCCAACTTGGCCCAGAATCTGCCACAAACTTCTTTAATATGCTCACAATTGTCCGGTTATATCTCTCTACTGCCCCAGAAGAAGCTGGTCTATAAGCAATATGCAACTTCCTTTTTACCCCCAGTATCTCCCACATCTTTGTCATTACTTCACTGGTGAAGTGGCTACCTCTGTCTGACTCAATCCTTTGGGGTAGACCAAAACGGGAAAAGATGTGGTTAATCATCAAGGCAGCTGCAGTTTCTGCCTTGCAATTTGGGGCTGGGAGACATTCCACCCACTTGGTAAACAAGCATGTCACAGTCAACATGTACTTATTCCCCCTAGCCGAGCGAATCACAGGGCCTACAAAGTCGATTTGTAAATCTGACCATGGCAGGGTCATCCCCCGCTTTTGGAGAGGCGCACGGTGCATGAGGGATGATGGCTGAAATTGTGCACACACAATACACCCCTTCAAGTATTGGTCGAGGTCCTGCCCCATGTGTGGCCAGTATGCAACCTCTCTTAAGATTTCCAGTGTTGTGTGAAACCCCCTATGACCGGCAGTGGCCGCATCATGGGCGTGACTTAACATCAGGCTTCGGAATGAGGTAGGAACCACCCACTGATCGTGGCCAGCTTTGGATTTCCTTACCAGCAAACCGTCTTGGATCCGGAACATTTTTGGACACTTCATCAACACTCTTTGGTCCTCTTTCCCAATGTAATCGGTATCCGTCAGGGGAAAGTTCTCAGGGTCCTCAAGGTGCTGGTAAAATTTACCAATTATTGGATCCCCCTTCTGAGCTGTAATCAAATCAGCATCAGGGGTCTCCTTACTCCATTGTGCAATTGAAAGGTCGTTGTGAGCATTTGTCTGGGACCTAGTGATAGCAGTGACCTGGATTTCCCCCAACAGGGACTCAATCTCAATTAGATCCCCTTGGATGGCCCCGGTTTTGGCCAGCTGATCAGCTAAGTCGTTTCCAGTTTTGTCTGGTCCCTCTACTTTGGAATGACCCTTGATCTTTTTCCAATAGATGGTCATCTCATTCGAGGTGACCAGATCATCAATGTTTTGGATCAACTTCCCATGTTTCAAGGGTTTGTTGTTAGCACATAACATGCCTCTGGTTTTCCAATTAACCAGGTGCTCCACGAACCCGTTCCGTACATAATCCGAATCTGTGATTATGACCAGTTCGCGGAGTTGATGCTGGACAGCAGTGAGGATGGCCTGATGCACAGCCATCAATTCTGCCACCTGACTACTTCGGGGACCAATTTTGTATCCAGCGGAGGGTTCTGGGGACTCATTCACCCATGCATTCCCTATGCCGGCCACCAGTTCTTTCTCCCCGTTGTTGTCAACATGGTAAGAGCATCCATCCACATACACAGTGGGCATTCCCTCACACTTGTCTTCTTCAAAGACTTTGTGGGGGGAATTAAGGTATGCCTCCATGTTGTCCTTTATTTTTAGACTTTCGTCCTCGAGACAGTTTTCTCTGGCACAATCATGCAAGTCCGCCAGACCTTGCGCGAGGGGACTCTTCTTGTTTTGGCCATATCGGACCTCCACAGGAAAGCCTTGCATTGACAGAATCCAGGAAGTAATTCGGGAATTACTCACATTTCCGGCCCGGATTCTGTCACTTTGGAGATATTGCAGAGGCTGGTGTGGAGTCTCCACTATGATGTGTTCCCCCTGGATAAACGGGCGGTAATTCTTCAATGCCCACACCGTTGCCAGGAGTGCCTTCTCACAATCGTTGAATTTTTCCTCCACAGAGGATAAAGTTTTGCTCGCATAGGAGATTACTTTATTGACCTTGTCATGCTTTTGGTATAATACTGCCGTCAAGCACGTATTAGACAACCCCGTCTCCAGGAAGAACTCCTTGTTTCTGACAGGGTAAGCTAGGCAAGGCGCTTGTGAGAGGCTTCTTTTGAGTTGTCTTACTGCCTCGGATTGTTCTGGACCCCATTCCCACTTGACCCCCCCCTTCAGGAGATGAATCAGGGGTCTGGTGATCTCTGCGTAGCCCTCAATGAACTTTCTGCTGTAATTAGTCAGTCCAAGGAGGCTCCTTAGTTCCCGCAGAGTTGTGGGGTCTTTCAGTTTCTGAAGTGCTTCCACTTTCTTTTCCTGGGGACAGAGACCCTGAGGAGTAATCTCATGCCCCAAGAAATTAACACGGGTTCTACACCACTGTGCTTTCTGAAAGGAAAGTTTTGCTCCGGCGGCCCTCAACTGTGTCAGAACATAACGGATCTCCGCTATGTGTTCCTCCACAGATGAACTTTTGATGAGGACATCATCTACATAAGCCAGGTTACCCCTTGCACCCAAGTCGGGCATGGCCTTGTGTAGAAAAATGTTGAATTCATTGCCGGAGTTGAGGTATCCGAAGGGAGTCCGGGTCCATGTATACTGCTGGCCCCCAAAGGTAAAAGCCACTTTGTATTGGTCCTCCTTGCTGACAGGCACGGTCCAGTATCCATTGGTCAGGTCTATTGCAGTGAATACCTGTGACCCCTGGATCTGGGCCAGCCCTTGGTCAATGTAGGGCAGAGGCCATAAGGAAGTATGGACCCGTTTGTTGAGCTCCCTGAGGTCGGCGCAGAGTCTCCACTGGCCGTTTGGCTTCAATATTCCCAGCACCGGATTATTGAAGGTGCTGTGGACTGGACGGATTATTCCCCGGGACTCAAGGTTCTTAATTATTTCAGTAAGGGACTCCATTGATACGAGAGGCAAGCGATATTGCTTCACAAACACTGGAGTCATGCCAGGGTCCGTGGGGATTGTTGTTGTGTGGATGTCAGTGCGACCACAGTCATATGAGTCTACCGCAAAGAGATCTTGGAAATCCAAGAAAACTTGTTTCAACTTTTGCTTTTGTTCCAGAGTCACACAGGCATCAGCTACGTTGACTCTCTCTTCCACCATCTGCCTGAAGCCTGGAAAGACTTCTGGTTTGGCTATCTCCGCGGCCTCCTCCAGCTGGGTGGAGAAGTCCCTGGTCAGAGTGCTGATTTGGACTGGAGGCTTCAGGTGGGAAAGGCAGCCCTCATGCACCTGGAAAATCACCTCATCCCTCTTGAAGTCACAAGTCACATCTTCCTTACCATAAGGGCAGGAAGTGTACACCAGGAAGTTCCCCCCATGCCGGGTAAAAATCCTGTCTGGTGTTGTATTGTCATCACTGTCACTGTCAACGCAGTCCTTGGGGATTGGCCCTAACAGTTCGTTACCTAAATCAATGGAAAAATGTCGGTCATCAACCGCCATTCCAATAATGGTGCCTGCGGCTAGAGTAATACTCTTTAAGTCGCTGTTATCCACCTCTATTGGAATGGTGTCATGTTCTATGTTGACTAATGGAGTTGGGTTTACCCCCAACCCTTGCTGTTGGAGAGAAGCATTTAGATGTATGTAAGCATCAGGGTTTTTCAACTCTTGTCCTCTTTTAACTTTCACTTCCAGGGAGAATTGTCGGGTCCTTTCTGGGATGGTGACTTCCTCTTTAACCTGAATTTCAACTGCATAAGGTAGCAATTGAGCTGACCTAAATGCTTTTTCTGGATCACCAAAGCCCATGGGATTATCCGCTAATCGGGACCAAGCTTTGAAGTTTATTAGGTCCAAACTAATGGCAAAGCGATTGAGAATTTCACTGCCTAAGTAAAAGGCGGCAGTGACGTCTCGCACGACCCAACAATTATGGACTATGCTCTTGTTGCCAATGGAGATTTTGAGCATACACCTGCTTGGCAGGAGATTTTTGGAATTAGGTGCTTCCAGGTCCATTTCCCATTTGTCTATCAGTTTGAAGGTGGGAATGGCTGGATCTTTTGGGAGTTGGCGAAACACGGCTTCGCTGATGAAGCTCTTACCGTTGTTCACACACACTCGAGCGAGAACAGAGTCCTTCCCATCATTTAACTGAACAGGGATGAACAACTGCTCTCCAATTTGCTGAATATCAGCCAGGCTCTGAGCTGATTTCACATCTTTCTGGACTATAGGAGTGGGAGTTTCTGATTGTGGATTAGTATAGAATTTCAGAGTGTTTCCTTCCAGCGTGGAATACCACTTTAGACTGGAAGGAAGGTTGATTTTCAGAAATAGAGAGGACCCCCCATCACCAGTCTGTTGTCCTACTGCTATTACTGTCACGTCTGGAATCTGGTTGTTCTGGAAGTGAAATTCTACTTGGTCAGATTTTTGTTCAACCATGTGGCAGGTGCCGTTTAAACTAACATGGTTGACACTCTGTTTTAATTTTATTGGTCGGCTAGTCTGGGTCCAGCGGACCTTGTTTACGCAATCTATTAGGGGTGACAACCTTCTCAGGAGGTCATTCCCTAGTAAACAAGGGGTGCCCTCTGGGGTCACAACTATGACCGGGTGTTTCAACTTATGTCGCCCAATTTTAATGTCCAAATCTGCCGTCCCCTCGATGGGAATTTCCTTCCCGTCAAAGTTCTGGAGTTGTCCAGGAAGAGAGGTGAGAGGAATTTGGTAATTCTCTCCCATTGCTGCATTCAGTTCGTCAAAGGCCCTTCTGGACAGAAGGGTAGCTTGAGATCCAGTGTCCACCAGTGCCGAAATTGTACCCTGCCCCTGTACTTGTACCGGGGCATAATATCTTCCCTCCTTCTCCTCAAGGGGGCACAGATAATGTACATTTTTGGACAACTGGTGGGCAAATTTTCTGGTTTTGGACATTGCAAGAGAAGAAATTTGGGCAGAATTCTGTGGAGAGCCTTGGGAATCTGAAAGAAAAAGTTGGCAACTGGAAATCAGAGCCATTGTGGGTTCCCCTGGTTCCGGTTCTGGGCCGCCCCCCCCTTTTTGGAGGCAGTCACCAGGATGGGTTTGAACCAGGGGGTTTTCTTGCTGTTGGTTCTGGGATGAGATGGTGGGCGGCGGTAGCTCAGTCTCCACATCTCCCCAGTCTGAATTTGCATCCCTAGGAACCCATTTTTCTTTGGGAGGAGTTCCCCCCTCTCTGAAGGAGAAGATCCTTTTCCCAGGATCCTCCGAGGATCCCTCTCCCTCAAATTGGAAGATCTGTACCTCCTCCTCAAACTGAGTCTGTTTGGGTCTTTTGTTTCTCCTACCCCCCCTCTGCTCCTTAGGAGGCAGAATTTCAGGGGCAAGAGATTTTGTTTCCGGTTCCTGGGTTTCCAGGGGCTGTTTACAAGTGAGGAAGGAAGCTTCCTCCAAGGCTTTACACCCCCCTTCCCTTTGTGCCTCCTCCATGGGAACCGGTGAGTTATCGGGGTGCTGCCCCCGTCATTGTTCTGGAGCACCAGGTCCAGAGTTGGGTGCGTTCTGCGCTGGCACGCCCATCTGAGGGTTCTGCTGAGCCCTCAGTATGTGACCCAGATCCCGCGCCATGTTTTGAACCTGGCGCTCTAACTGGGAAACCCGCTCAGGCTGATACGGGGCCCTGTTTTCTCCCCTGGGCTGATCCCGGGAAGGGTAGCTGTCCCTCCTTTGGTAATACCCCGGGTTGGGAAGATTTGGGTACCCCTCCCCCCTTGGCCTCCCCTCTCCCGGATTCAGTGGTCTGGGCTCAGGGAATTGGGGAAAGAAGGATGGATGGTTTTGGGGCTGAAAGTCGGGTGGATACCTGGGGAAAAAGTTCTGCCCAGGGTTTGGTAAATTTCTGCCCTCCTGTGGGAAGTTTGGAGGGAAGTTCCCTGGGTTCGGTGCTTGGCCGGATCCCCCCCCCTTGGGCTGGAGGAGTCCACACATAACCCAGGATGGGTCTGTTACCTTTGTAGCGAGGACTTACATAGTCAGGAGAGCGAGGGACCCCATTGGGGGGACTACCTCTTTCACTCCCTGCCTGTGACTGGCCCGAGGACCTCCTGGGCCTAGCATTATTAGGTGCAGGTAGGTTTTTAGGCCCCCCCATCTCCAAATCCAAAACGGGGGTGACCTTTACCTCTGCCACCTTGGCAGCAGCAGGGGTGCTGTTGGCTTTGGGGTTTTTCTGGGCATTACTTTTGCTATCTACCGGTTTCTGCACCTCATAGATCTGGGTAGCCTGTTCAATGACCCAGTCTAAAGATCTTTTCTCGTGAAAATCCCTCACGAGCTGGGTCATGATATATTTGGGCAAGGCATGGAAAAACGTATTAATAAATTCTCTGCTATCCGTGCGCACCCTTCTTGTGGTCTGTGCAAAAGCACGCTTTAACTCCTGCACAAATTCTTGTGGGGCCTGATCCTCCCCACATTGCAAATTGTAGGCTGCCTTGCGAGCCTCTTGAGGATTTCTGTGAACAGAAAAATGTTTCAGGATGGCCGCCTTATAGGTGGACCATCTTAAATGATTTTGGTCCTCCAGCCCCGCAAAGAAACTGGAGTATTCCGGGGAGAAGGTCCACTTTACATATTGAATACAGCTTTGGCTGTCCTTCAAATGGAAAGTCTCCATCATTTGCTCAAACAGCTCTAAGTGCTCCCAAACAGAAAACTTAGCGTTCTTATGGTAAGGCGTGATGGCGCTCCTGATTGCCTTAATCTGTTTTAAGGGGTCCTTTAGCAAGGCCCTTTTTGCCTTATTGGCCTTTTTAGTTCGGGTAACCCTTGTCCATTCGTCCTCGGACTCAGAGGCACTGCTCCCGGAGGTTCCCGTCTGTTCTTCCAGGTTTTCCCGGATTCTGCGAGCCTGGGAATGGCTGGCAGAATGTGGGGACCTGGTCTCCTGTGTCCTGCGCAGTTCAGAGGAGTCTTTAGATTCCTCCTTGCTGCCAGGATTTGATGGGTACCCCCTCCACTGACCTAACTGGGCAGAGGTTTTCAGGATGCCCTTAATGGGCCTACTCTCCTGGGGTTCCCCACTGAACTGTACTGTACTTGGGTGCCCACACCCGGATGCCCACCCCTCCATTCCTGGGTGGTACTGGCCTATGAGCCCCATGCTTCTGGCTGGATAGTAATCTGCCATCCCTGTGGTCCTGTGCTCACGTGCGCCAGGGGACATGGGGGTGGTAGAGTCCAGGGACTGGGGGAGATGAAGGCCCCTGGTGGTAGGGCTCCTGCGGTTATGGTCAGGAATCTCTCTTTCCCAGCGGACCTCATCTCTATCCGCCCCTGCTCCCTGTTGCAATGCAAGAGCCTGCATTTGTGCTTTCAGTTCCTCTGTTAAGGCCTTACTCGACTCTATCAGTCTCTCCTGCATCGCTACCTGTTGTAGGAGCCTATCATTGTGTTGGCAGAGAGCCTCATTCTCTCTCTGTGCTTCCTGATTGGTTCTGGAGAACTGGGCCAGTCTTTGCTGCAGGAGGTTTACCTCCTGAGTCCCATCCCTACTGGCCTGCTCCTTTCTTGCCAGAGCCTCTTCCACCCTCCTGGTGTGCTCTAACAAGTTCTGGTTTTCTTTTTGGAGGTCACCCAGCCCCTGGAGGGCCAGGTGATTTTCTTCCATTTTCCTTTTTAAATGGCAGACTTCCTGGCCTAAAGTGTCTCTTTCCTGACTAAGAGCCTGCATCTGCGCCGCCAGGTCGTCCCTTTGCCTTTGGAAGGCGCCGGCTTTCTGGCGCTCCTGATCAAACTCTGCCTGGGTATCCAGGTCTTTCAGGATCAGTTTATTGCTCTCCTCTTTCTCTCTGTCTAGTTGGATTTGCAGGGTGGCTACCTGCTCTGTGCATGCCCTGTTGAAATTAATCTGTTGCTCCAGCTTTTTCTGGCTCTGCAGTAGGGAGTTCAAACTGTCTTAGTGCTCCTTCTGCAAGGCCAGAAATCTGGTATCCTGGTCTGTCTTTTCCTGTTGTAGGATGCCCATATCCTCTTTTATTTTAATGATATATTGCCTACTATCATTTTCTGACTCCTGGCTCCTCTGCAACCTCTGCTCAGAAGAGTCCAGATCAGATTGGGCCTTCTGTAATGCCATCTGTTGCCTATTTGCCAGATTTTGGCTTTCAGCACATCTATCCTGCATGTCTCCCATATATAGGTACAGGTATGCTGCTATCCTGGCAATCTTATTGTGTTCCTCTTTGGCTTTAGGAGCCATATATAGTTCACTCAGGGCCACATGTAAGGGACCCTGATCTCTATATATATCTGACCCTGTTTCAGTGACCTGTTGTGTGATGGCCTGCAACCACGCATCCTGGCCCTGCTCAGCCCATTCACCTCTCACAAATAGTTTATGTAAGAAGTGCTCTCTGGCTATTTTCATATCTACCAAGGTCGTCATTCTAGAGATTGGTCTCTGTCCTGACTTACAGAAGTTTGTATTTTATTTTTGCAGAACAGAACATTTCTTGGAGTGTCCCTTTTGAGGAATGCTTCACAGCGTAATGCAGCGTGGTGATCCGACTGGATATGTGTATCTGGTCAGCTGGCACGCTGTATTAAGCTGCACAAGTGGTATTCTAACCCAACGTCTCGGCTCGAGCCCCCAATTTGTAAGAGGATTCAATTCAACACTACAGCTAAGTCAATGCCTAGTCTGGGATACTGAAAGGAAACCCTTATTGATATATCTTTATGTCCAGTTCATGCGTTCTGGATGACTACCCCTATATAACACCCCTCTCTTGGAATCCCCCTGACCCCACTGAGCCAAGAAGTAGTTCTGTTTTGCAAGTTAAAAGGTTTATTTGATAATTTAAACAATAGATATATATATGTCACACCTTATAATAAATTAATAATTGAATATCACACTTAATCTGATATGATAAAGATTAACAACGGAGAATCTGGCACTAACATGCTTCTCTATAATCAATAAGGAGTTGACATGAAATGGATAAGGTAGCACAGTGGTAAATAGGTACAGAAGTATAATGTGGTAGAGAATGTTTTATAGGGTTCAAGGAAATGCAAGGTTGAATGAATGAAATGCAGTATAGAAAATACTCAATATGATTTCAACAAAACAATGTAATCACTTTTCTCTGGCAATCCCCCCCCCCCCTTGATACAATGCAAGGAAATGGAAGGAAGCACACAGTTCTCAGAAATGCAATCAACTGTAATTCAGTTCACCCCAGCAAGCTTAGACTACAGAAGTTTAAAACACAGGCAAAATGCTTTTATATGTGCTGGCAATGGAGTGAAAAATATGCTAAATTGCTTTTAATTCCCTTTCAGAGGTTCAGGGTGAGTGATAGCTACTCTCTATGAATTCAGGATCACCTTAACAATGCTTTAGTAGTAACTAGCAGGTAAACGAAGTTTTTGGCAAGGAAAAGCAAAACTGCTGTCTTTTTACACGTGGAGAAATTTGCAAATCGCGGCAAAATTTGCGGATGCGCCGAGCGCTATTACAGAGGAATCGCAAGGACTATCACGATTCTTTTGGGGTCCTAGGAAAGCCTAGGATCTCAGCTTCCAAATGAAAGTTACTGCAAGTCTCTAAGACAAACGGTCGCGGAGATATGAGCGATTTTGTGAAGGTCGTTTTTGGTTTGAAATTTTAAAAGCTCAAAATGACAAGTGACAGATTTTACTAGAAATGACAGGTGACAGATTTGGAGCTATCAGGCAGTTCTACCTAGGTTAAATAGATTGAATTAGATGAATTTAAACTAAGAGCTTTGGTTTGGTACAGTTTGGCGGTACTCACAAGAGATTTTAAACAGGAAGGCAGCTTTGTCACGATCTGGTCAACAGGTCTGGACTTCGGACGGTCTCTGGGCACAGCGTCTGGTCTCTGGAACTGCTCACAGCATCGGGGTCAGCACTCTGGATACAATGGCCTGGTCTCTGCTAGGCACCGGTTCTCTGGGTCGGGTCCTGCCTTCTCTTTGGATATTTCTGTCACCGGGTTCTTGCAAATGTTCTTGGCAAAATTCAGATGGCGTCAGCCGGCTGTCTGAAGAGTTCAGTTGCAAAAAGATTTTTAGGCCTGCTGACAAATACTCTTGCTGGCAGTGACCTTTTTGGTTAAGGTTCTGAAGTCTCTGTTTATCTTGGAGTCTAAGTGTTGGCTCTTTGAAGTTTGATGGAGGTAAGTATGGATTTTTCCGGCAGAGCTTCCAGCGGCAGATGGAATTGAAGGTCTCTACCTAAGTTTCAGTGGTCCATTTATATGTTCTGCAAGTGGGTGTGTGTGTTGGTCATAACTAAACTTGCCCCTCTCACTTGTCATTGGTCCAGCTTTCATTCCTCACTTGATTGGGGAAGGAACTGTGAGTCAGAGTGATGTCATTTTATGGCTTGCAGATAGGACACTCCCCTGTCAGATTGCACACATTCTATATTTGATAACAAAAGACATATTTCACAGTTACACAGTTGCTTGAAATTACATATACATGGGGTGGCTGAATTTAGCCATGTCTCTGTCCAAATCTGCTCTTTCTAGGAGCTTGCATTCAAAAATGGCACATAATTGACTTTTTAACTGATTTTTCAATTTCTGCCATTGACACAACTTTACATACATGTGCGCAGGGAGTATGGACATTAACTGATGAAGTTTCAGATTTTTAACATGCATACATTTAGAGTAATATCCACTTTTCCGCTAACACCCCCCTGAACATACCACCGGTTCTAAAAACCTCTTAAACTGTGGGCAGAAAAATCACAAGAATTATGGTATCATTTATAAAATTTTCACATGTCCGCACCATGAGTTATTCATCTTTTTCTAAACAATATTCTGGCTACAAAGGGGTGTGGTTTCCCAGGTCACATGGTGGAAATACTGGTTTATCCAGTTCTGCCAAGCCAGCTTGCTCTCACAGGCAGTGCCCCTCCCAGCTTCTGCCAAGAGGAAGCTACATTTTACGACCGCTGTAATAAAACATTTGCCTGAGTCAGGACAGGGCTTTGTTCAATTTCCTGCAGAGCCCAGGTAATTCAATCAGGGAAGTGTCATATCCCTTTTGGTGTGAGCAGCAAAAGGGCAGCTAGGCCTGGGAACACAGCTGTGACTCAAGTTTCACTCCTGATGGGGGTAGTTGCCAGGCAGAATCAAGTTCCTTAAGCCAGACTTTTAGCTAACTGTCATGTTTTTTGTTGCTTTTTAAATTAACTTGCAATTTTACACATGCAGCTAGAATGCTGATTCTAAGTGCAAAACTATGACATTTCAACAGTTACAAAGGCATGTGACACCAAACATAGGTCACTCATTTAATCTAAACATTTTCGATTTTAGTGTCTTTAAATCCAGTGCAACTTAAACTGCTGACTCCATAGCAGTTTTGTTATAAGCATTGTTTTGGGCTCTTCATTTCCCAGATTTTGTAAGCACACAAAACCCCATTCTGCCAAATGTCTGCTGGTGTTCAGTGAATATTTTGCACATGTTGCAATGTTTGAAAATAGGCATTTTGAGCCTGCCTTCAGAGAAACACAGGGTGGTTTTAAAACGCCGGCTTTTGGATAGTGGTGAGTACTGGTACTGCACCCATTTTTGGGATTTAAGAAATGAATTCCCCACAATTCTAGGTTGCATTTGGCAATCAGCATTGCCATTCCCAATGGTTTCAGACTACTGTGCGGGTAGTCCAATGGTGGTTTTAAAGCGCTTTGAAGCTAACCGGCGCTACTGTTTTTCCTTTGGCAACCCATTTCCCTCATGGCAACCCGGCCTTTCATTCTCGCACTGGTGGGTGGCAAGTGAGGCAACCATTTTGGTGTGCGCACAAACTGCGCAGCTTTCCTGGATTTCGGCGCACATGTGGGTTTTCTGCCATCTTGAATTTTCTAAGCCCACAGCACCAAATGTTGTGGCATGATAGCTTAAACGTGGGTCAGGACACCCAACAACACATTCCACCCATTGTCAGCTATATTTCTGTCACTACTTTGCACCTGACTTTCCCTTGCTCCTCATTTTATATAATTGAATTACAGAAGGGTTGTCCCCAGGGATGTCATTTAGGGGTTGCCAGGGGTCGCAACTGCGACCCTGAGGTCTCTCTTGCTACCCCTAAAAAAACACAAAAAAGAAAGTATTTTTTGTTTTAATGTTTTTAATGCAAGCTCCTGCGCTGGGGCCAGCGCCATGTGGCTCTTTGTTTCTGGATTGGCTGGCTTTCTTGTACAGGCCTTTTAAAAAATAGAAAAAAGAACAGGGGTTGCACAAGTCTAACACTTTCAGCAGTAACCCTAAATAAGAAAGAATAGGAATAACAAATACGACCTTGGCAGTAAGGGGTTAACGCGGAGCTGTCAACCCCTTACTGCCCCATTACAAGTCTGTCTGCGGGAACCTACTAAGGACGCCTGGTAAAACCAGGCGTCCTTAGCGGGTCCCGCGAGCATCCTCCCCATTCCCAGTGAGCTCTATGGGGGCTCAAATGGGAATGGCGATGTGCCGGGCCCGGGTTCCTTGCATGAGGAATTATCGGGCCCTCCAAGGTCGGAATGGCCCGGTAATTCCTCATTCAAGGAAATCGGACCCGGTACTTAGTATGTTCTATTTTATACAAGAATTGCTAGACTCATTAAAGGTTTATTTCAGGCAGACTTCATGGGGTGAGTCACTGATTTAGTCTGTTCTTAAACACATCAACTCGGCCTTTCATCCTTCTGAGGTTGATAAATTAGTACCAACACAGGTTGAATGATATTGCATGTATATTTGTCTATATAAAGCGCTTAAGTGTAAGTGCTTTATAATAACACATCATTATCATTTGCCCATGGACGTCTGCTTGCATTCACAGTCATTTGGTAATATGGGGCTATACACTCTGATCTTAATGATACGTATGGCGATCCATTCTTGTATGAAATGTATATCACATTATAGTGATATCGTAACCATATATTTTCGTAGTGTACGTAGGAACAGTATTATGTGATGCCACTTCCGATTTTGTCAAAGGGTGAAAGGTTGTGTTCCATCACTTCCCCCGATATTACATCTGGCTGGGGTCAAATGACATCATTTCTTGTGATACAATCACAATATTTTTTTGTTATGTAACAGTGTATTCGTTTTGCTCCTGCAAATAGTTCACTGGATCGAGGTGTTTTAGATATGTGCTGTTTGATTCGAGATACCATTCCAGACTTTTATCTCAGCGTGGACTTCTTGGGTGTTAGGTCCTTTCCTTGCTTAGAATTGCAACAAAACCTTAGCAAAAACACATCTGGGTTTAGTGCAAGGTTTGTGGGCCCGGTGTATCGCAAATTAGCTTTATATTTTGGGTTTTGGTGGCTCTTTTGGTGAAAATGTTAACCTCTTTCCGAGTGTTTAATAACACCTCTGTTCACACCTTGCACTTTTTTCACATGGGACTGAGTTTCTTTCATGTGTCAACTGCTGGGCAGGGAGTGAGAGGGGACTTCAGAAAAGGAGAGCAGTCTAAGGAAAGCATTAACATACTTGACACTAAAAGAGTAGCATGGATTTTAAAGTGTCTGCTTGAATAGAGGGAACAAAAGCACTGTTGGTCATGATGGAACACCGGACTGTGCCTATGTTGCAGTGCAGTGTATCGCCTATGACGCAATTATTATTACAGTGTAGCACATGTCTGTTCCCTTTTCTGCTGTTCGCAAATTAAGCGTTGTCTTAACAAAAGCAATTACAAAATATTTTAAAATAAAATGGTTATTGGATGGCAAGAGTGTTAAAATCATGGCAATAATCGGGAGGTGGGAATGGTTTGTCCATGCTTCAATTTTCTCCTCTGACATCCAAGCCATGAGATAAGCAGCTAACTGCACAGTCTATAAAACCCTTCTCCGGAGTTTATTTCTGTAGTTCGGTAATACATTTAAAACATAAATGGAGGGGCAATTGGAAAAGGGCATTGGAGGAAGTGGTATTCGAGCCCAGCTGTTATGACAGCTCCTCTTTTTTAAAAAAATAAAATTTAAGGGCCATCTCTTATACACTTGCCAATACGATGTCATGTCAGTGTACACACTAGAATTGCAAATTAGGTTTCACACATCTCTACACATCGCCACGTACTCAGCTTGATCAACAACTTGTGCATGGGCAGTGCATTTTCTGCTAGTGGGACAACGTGAAGAAAGAGGAAAAGCTCAGTTATTTTCTCCATGATGCATGACAGCAAAGGGAGACAGGACATACATCAAGCAGAGGTTACTCAAAGGCAGTGGCTGAAGTGGGCGTGAGCAGTTCGGAGCATTACTTTTTTTTTTAATTAAGTTTTACTGTTCCAATACTTTGATTGTAAAACGAAACCGTTCCGTAATGGTTTTGTTTTAAAATAAAAGTGTAGGAAGAAGTTGAAACTTTCACTTTCAGTGCACTACACTGACCGTTCCCTTAAACAGCAGGTCTATGTGTTTAGGGGTTTGTATTGTGTGTGGGAGGGGCGTGGTGATGGGGTTTGTGTGTGTTTTCAAGCAATGTCACAATGGAAATGGTAATGTGACTGTTGTATTATATAGTATATTGTTGAACGCTTCCATGACTGATAATTCCGTTCAGCCATGTTCATGAAATAGAACCTTTATCAACCTCATTCACCAGCCAGCAAACCTTCACACCCACACCTCGCTTGACTGTATATTTATATCGCGTCTCCAATCCCCTGCCTCCTTAGCCTCTTCACCCAGAGTAAATGAAGAGAGCGCAAAGTTAAATATCTATTAAAGGTCACTATCCGACAAAAAATTCCATCAAACTGAGATAAATAAAACCACGGTTAACTCATTTCGAGATTTATACCGGACAGGAAATGAATTGTGCAGATTAGAGGCATATTTAGTTATGCTTATTGAGGTTAGAGACTCGAAATGAAATACATCATCGTGTCTGTGAATATACAATGAATTCTTTATGTGTGTTGTGAATGAATAAGCACCCTGTAAAGCTGCCACTCCCGGCTCCATGCTATGGTCAATTGATCATCAAACTCCAGGTTAAAATGTCTCCCCCAGGTCCTCTTATGAGTCTATTCAATTGTTCCGTTGAAGGCATTTTTGATTCATGAGACAATAAAGTAAACGTAATGTGAACTATGTCAAATCAGGGCAAGTGGCAGTGACATATTCCAGGCACTGGACAATCTATCCATTTATAGAAATGGGTTAATGTTTAAAAGGAGATATACTATATCTTGTATTCAGGACATTTTGTGAAATATAGCATTAGAAAAGGACTGCGAGAACTGTAAAATCTATGTATTTGCCCTGTCTGTTTCCCACAAAATGTGTTCCTTGGCATGCACCCACACACCCTGCTGTATGTGAATATTCCAAGGCTTCGAATGCTCTTTTCCACCACCTCCATTTCATTTTTTTCTTCTGCCCTCCTTGCAGTTACAGTTCATTGAATTGACTGTAATGCAGCATGCATGATATAAGTTAACACATAAATAAATGCGTAGCATTAATCTGATCAACCTGTAGACAGATGTACTTCTGATATAATGTACAATCATTGTCATATTATCCACAAATGAAAAGCCTATTGGCGGGATTAAACAACAGGAGTAAACATTGATGGTCGGACTGCTGTCCTTTGGTTTACATTGTTCGTAGATGAGTTGTCAAAGTTCTATGGTTGCAAAGCACTTTGCAAACGTTCCCTTGTCTGAATGGCTAGTTAAATAAAAGTTGTGGAAGATAAAACTGATTACCAAAGAGTGGTTGTTTCAGGGGCGTAATTTTACCAAAATGCCAGCAGTATTGGAAGTCACATAACACGACCAACCTCTGGTGACACCACAGGAAGTGATGTCATTTGGCCCCACCCCGAAGTGACATCACAGGAAGCTATGGAACAAGACTCTTCATCCCTTGACAAAACAGGAAGTGGCATCACATAGCATTGTTCCTAAGTACTCTATGAAAAATATGGTTAAGATAGCACTGTAATGTGATATACATTTCATAAAACAATTGATCACCATATGTATCGTGAATAGCAGTGTGTATATGCCCATATTACTATATTACTGTGCGTGAAAGCAGATGTTCAAGGTAAAATAATAAGTTCTTAAATAGCACTTACACTTAAGCACTTTATAAAGAACAATTATACAAACAATATCACCCAACCTGGTACTCATTTATCAACCTCGGAAGGATAAAAGGCTGAGTTGGCCATGCCAGGATTTGAACCTGTTACCAGCAGATAACACACACATTGCTGTAGTGAGCACTCAACCCACTAAGCTAACTTTACAGCTAGAGCTATCTTACTGGCATAGTAAAATGCACAACAACATGTCTGAATGTTCTCAAAGTCAGAAAGCGAATTACACTCTGTAGTGGATACCATTATACTGGTAACTGTGATTTACACCAGGCTAGTTCATCTGCAGGTCTTGTGCAAAGTTGGCCACATGTCAAGCCTGTGTTGATCTATTTTTCAGGCTTCAGAGGTTGGCAACATACATATCATTGGGGGGGTTCATAACAGTGTATTAAAGAATTTAGAATAGCACAGGGAAAGCAGCCCACTCACACATCATCCCATACATTGGGCACTAGTTACCTCATACATGCAAACAAACATCCTGAAAGTATGCCATGGAGATAGGAAAGATAGCCACATTGCAACAAAGCATTAATGGTGGCACAATGAAATCAAGTGCCACTTTATGTGCTATGGTCAAACATTTCTACACTGTAAACCAGCTTTTAGGCACAAGGATTTTGTCAAGTGACTGGGGACACCGAGATGGAATGTCTTGTGATGATCATAACAGAGACAATGAGAGAAAAAAACATGCTATAACTGCAACTTGTGAAAAGCAAAATAACCAGTCCGAAATGGATGCTTATTCTACACTGTTAGGCGGAAAACTGTGCAGTTCCCTCTGGGACCACTGCAAAAGATTTAGGACAACAGGTGTTTGGCAGTAAACCCACTTGGTAGCAGTCTGTACCACACAGATTCACTTGGTAGCTGTGGCTGAGCAGTCAGACTTCCCTCAAGAAGAGTTAGGCAGTATGTGGAGTATACAAAATAGGGCAATTTACACAGTAGAACAAGCAAACACGGAACAAGGCTTCGGTGTAAAGATATATAGTCATTTATTTATAAAAACACATCTATGAAAAACACTCGGGCACTAATACGGCAAACAACTTCAATCACAATTACTATAAGAAAAATCTAGGTCTAGGTTCAACGGCACCACTTATTTGCAGACAGAGGTGAATGCTTTAACCTAGATGGCACTCTAGTATTCGTTAGGACGGGAGAGAAAAGGCAGGGTATGAAATCAACTCGGTACCAACACTTTTACGAACAAATGCAAGGCAAGTAAGGCAGGGTCTACCGTAGATCGCAAAGTTCAGAGGCCAGACCCACTCGGAGAGAGGCAAGGCGATATGTCCCAAAAAGTATCACAGTGGAAATGCACTTCGAGTCTTTGTCGCAAATTGTTATAGAAAGATTGCACCAGTTCAGAACGGAAAGTTAAGAAAGCTTGGAGGCGACCCAATGGAGAGGCGAGGATTCAGACACGTCATGCTAACCGACACAAGGGAAGCCAGGCGAACACGGTACCTTGTTTGTGGAGAGACAGCTCCGGCAGGGGCAGTTGTTCCTGGTGGTGGATGCACGTCGGGTCTTTGCCAAGAGAAGAGATGATCTCGTTGTCGAAGGAAAGTTGAAGATCGTTGCACCACCAAGGAAGAGACCAGCCGCGGAGTGCTCCGTCACAAGGCACCACCTTTTGGTCGCGGTACAGGTGTAGTGGCTATCCGGTTGCCGGGGTGCTCTGCACGGGCAATTCAACCACTACGTCCTGGAATGAAGAAAAAGCAAAGGGGACTGGTTGTTCCCACCAGTCAGGGGAAGAGACTCTCCGGCGGGGAGATCTCCTCTGTCGTCGGGAAGTGGTGAGTCGGTTCAGCAAGGCTCCACCGGAGGTGTCGTCGTTGCAGGTCGGCTCAGCTTTACCCTCGTCGGATTCTTAGGTCCTGTGGCGACTTCTGAAGATCCAGTCCCAAAAGCCCTGCTTTTATGCAGAAAACCCCCATTCATTCAGCCTAGCTGTCAATCAAAACACGCTAAGTGGTGAGCGGGGTGGCTCACCACTTGGGCCAATCACACCAGAGTGCGACTTGAGTTGGCAAGGCAACTCAGTCCAGGGTGCCTAAACCCCCTCCCACACCCCCTGTGGTACCCAGACAGAATGGCACCACTTTGGAGGGCCTCTGTGTAGAGGCCCGCCAAAAGTGGAACAAAGGGCTCAACCTTTGGTTTAGGAGTCACAGAGACGAACACAGACGCCATTTTAAAAACCGAGTTCTGGCAGAAAATACCAACCGATAGATTTATTTAAGATAAATAAACCGGTGGTATGTTAGAGATTAACGAGAAAAAGTATTAACTTCCAACAATGGGAAGAATCCCATAGAATTATATTCGGGGTCGAATATAAAAAGTAGTTTCCACTGCCACCAGCCAAAACTCGACGAGGGGGGACGGAACAGTGCCCCCTCGAATAACAGACCCAGGAGTAATCGAATTACCCCTACTAGAACGTCCAAAATAGGATGGTTTGTACTAGTTCTGTTAGTAAATTTAGGTCTAGTAAAGTCAATGGTGACTTTACATGCCCGGGGAGACAGTAGTCAGTCCCCGGGTATGGAGTCTATGGTGGAGGTCCGCTAGGACGCCCCAGTGTTACGGCACGGAGGGTGCGTTGTAACACACATAGCAAAACATATGAGACCCTATGGAGTAAAAGACCCCATAGCCCATAGAACACATTGACATTTAAAGGAATTAACCACATTCATGTCCAAGAGTGGGAGAAAAAGTGTCTCACTCTTGGCAGGATGGAAAAAAACAAACTCCAGAAATCCAGAAAAGCTGCTGGGGGACTCACTAGGTTAGGAAATTCAGCCTAAACAGAGAATTCTCCCTAGCATACTCTAAATGCTTTTTGGAAATTTCTGTCTGCATTATGAATTTGAGGTGTTTAAGAACAGACTAAATCAGTGACTCATCCCCTGGAGTGTGCCTGAAATAAACCTTTAATGAGTCTAGCAATTATTGTATACAATTCCAGAAAGACAAATGATTTGTTATTCCTATAATTTCTGCTCAAAGTGGTACACTTGTGGAACCTCCTGTTTTTTTAAAGAGGCCTGGCCAAGAAAGCCAGCCACTCCAGAAATAAAGAGCCACATGGTGCCGACCACACCGCAGGAGCATCCATTACAAAAAAAAAAAACATTTTTGTTAGGGGTAGCAAGGGAGACCAGAGGGGTAGCAAGGGAGACCAGGGGTGTAGCAAGAGAGATCTCTGCAACCTTCAAATGACGTCCCTGGGTTCCTATTGTATTTACATGATATTAAATGTCTTTGGAGCGGGACCAGGACTGGATTTTCCCTGCTGTAGGTGTGCATCATTGCTGGGACACAGGAGGAAGATGGATTACGCTTTACAAGCCAGCACACACTTTCGGGTTAATGAATCTGCTCAAGTGGAGCAGGGCCAAGAGTGGGCAGTTCCCTGCTGTAGGCGTGCCTCATTGCTGGAACCAGATGGAAGAGGGAGTTTGCTTAATACACTCAAGCGCAGCATAGTGGAACAGAGTCAGGAGCGTGATGCTCCCTCTGTTCCAAGTAGTTCCTTGGAATTCTATTGGCCAAGAATTACCAAGCAGGAATGGCGGTTTGTGCAAGGTGGTTAAAAGCAGGGTCGGTCTTACAACAGATTGCACCCCAGGCGGGAATCATCATTGGCGCCCGCCTCCCCCGACCTGTGATCTCATGCATGTGTCATGAGCTGAGCAGCGGAAGTGGGGACTATGAGTTAACAAAATTGTCAATGCTGGCATCTGCTGAATTTCATGAACCTCCGAAAATAGCAATAAGAGGGTCAAACCCGAACAGGCCTGGTTATGTTAGTCTGCTCTTCATTTTTAGTAACAATGACCAGTTTGCTGCTGTGACTCGGGTCAGAGAATCGACAATTTCAGATCTACACTAATGTCATTTGCATGACCTCAAACATTTAGCCACTCTTAAGAGGTGTTGAACTGGTCTTGAACAGTGTTACTCAAATCTCCAAGAACAAGCACCAGCAACATACCCACCGATAGCTGTACAAGCCCGTCTATCTCAGCATTAAAATACATGCATTTATGCAATATGTATTGCATCAAATATTTCAGGGGGAGTTAAATATATTTAGGAGAGACACACGTAAACAATATCACTACTCCATGTGAGTGGTAAAGTCTACTTAACATATGCAGAGAGTTAACATGCATGTACAATTCAACATAGCTCCCAATGTTAATTTTGGAGAGGTGGCATTCTAAAATGATGACATTACAATGTGGACTTTACAGTGAAACACACTCCAGTGCATTACCGCGGCAGAGAAATGGCAGTTCGTGTATTGGGGTTTGTTTCGCTCATGCTCGTGAACTCTCAAAATTCTTAAATGTTTTCTTCGTGATCACTCATTTTAGCTCCCGACAGCACCATGAAACTGTAAGATCACAATGAAAAATGATGTCTACCATCCCAACATAAAAACAAAAACAATCAATATCTTATAGGGTGCAAGGCACCCTTTTCTTGGGACTCGTTAAGTTTACTTTTTGCAAATTACTAGTCGCGTACTGCTTGAATAACAGCGGCCCTTGCACATTGTGCAGTGTATAGACGAATTTCATTTCAAGGGACTTGGAGTACTGCGGGTATCAGGGGAAGCATCTCCAGTTTACCCCAAGCGTAGTGCGCTTTTCCCTCCACCCCCAACCCCCAGCCTTGCAGCCCTGTGCTTTTTCACATTCTCCATTATGGTAAAGAACATTGTCCCGAGCTTGGGAGATAAATGGACTATGCAGAAGGAGCTGCCTCCCCAGGGTGTGTTTAGCTGCTGGTGTATCAAATGCAGAAATGGGTGGCATCAAGAGCCCCACGCTCTGAAACATCCTGTGCACAATGGTTGGTCACACGACAGAAAGTGTGAGCAGGTGATTCCCCAACACTTGAACCATTCTTAAAGACCTGGCTTTGATTAATGTGGCGTTAGTTTCATGATTCCTGCCCCTCATGTCCCCAGCCTTCCAAGATGTCACAATCACCTACATGGCCCTCCAAAGACCCACTTGGAGTCAGACTTGGCACTTGTGGCACCAGACTCACTCACTCCCATAGGATGACATTGTGGATTGGACTTGTAGTGCATTGATGGGGACAAGATGAATGCCGCGCTCTCACTCACCTTCAGTGCTACTCATCTCAGAAGCACGTCGCCATCCTCGGACTCTGGCCATCATCTAAGGAAGGAAAGGAACAAAGTTAGAGAACTGTTCAACAGACTCATTATACTTACCTGTCTGACTCTTGCCATTGAAGTAACTAGGCATCAACGAGCCTGCATCAATCAATGGGCCCCTGCGCTGAAAGCAGGATGGAGAGCACACTTTTCAAGAAAACAAGGTGAGCTGTGGATCAAAGGGAAGGGTTGGACCCCGGGGAAGAAGGGGTTCAAGCACACAGAGACAATAGGGAGTTAAACTCTACCAATCCTGTGTTTCAGGCCCAGTCTCCAGTCGAGTAGACTCCAGGGAAGGGTTTCGAGGTTGTAAGAGGTCAGACAGGCTGAGTGACGTCTCTGTGGATACCAGGTGAGCGTTACAGTTAGCTAGCCATGGCCATTTCCCAGCATTTGTGCTAAAGGAGATCGGAAGCTGTACCGTGCAGGGTATTTCAAAGGCCATGAATTGATGCTACAGCATGTCGCCCCCAATGGAACAAAGAAAGTGAAGCATGCATCCTGCAAGTCTGGGTATTTGCATTATACGGAAGACGGGCCATCCGTCCATGGAGACCGTTTCTACTGTAGTTGCTGAGTCGCTTTCCCAAGCCAGCTGCTGTGCAGACTTCTCTCAGCTTTTGATCCAGCGCCTGCATCCATCCTTCACACTATCATTCACAAGGTGCGTTTGTGTAGGTGTTTGTTTATCTCGTTAAACTAGCGTAATTGCTATTCCAAACAAAAGAAGCACAACGACAAAGAAGAGTATAAGACAAGTTTGAGCGAACAGTGAAATGTATGAAACTCTTGCACTAAAATAAAGTCAGCAGTGCATGCCCAGGAAAGAGGGAACGACGAACAATATGCTCAGGAGCGGGAACTAGGGGGGCATAGTAACACCCAAACCGGCCCAAGAGTGGTACCGGCCCCCAGGGCCTCGCCCTCGAAGTGATTTTGGCCCGGCCAACGGACTGACCAATCCAACCCGCTGGAACGTGCAATTGTCTAAGATCTGCTGATGGAGACACTCTGCCCAGGTCTTCCGAGAACCAGCTTTTTGATCTCCTGAGGAGAGTCCACCACCAGTGCTCGCTTCCTTTTTCATGACTACTTGAACCTTGACAAAAGTGTCTAGCTTTGTGGTCTCCAGAGGCTGTTCTTGGATGGCCCAGTCATCTCTGCAATACCATTTTAAAATGAATAAAACGCCTATGCAGCAATAGGCCTTACCTGCGAGGACGGGAGCAGGAGGAAATAAGTGTGCTTGCCTCGGCAGGATGGAGTTACTGCCGGGTTTCCTGAAACAAGGCCAATCAGTGAGGGCAGGATGCAGCAACTGTTTGTATTTGCTGATTCTGCTGCTGCTTGGCAGTGTGTGCTTGTGATGGGAACAACTTCAGGATTTAGTGACCCACTCGCTCCTCTTTTCTGTACTGGTCGGGGCCGACAACACCACACAGTTGCCCCTGTCCATGGAGCCTCTGGAGGGGATGGAATTCCCCAGATTGTGGGGTGGCGCATTGACGTGGGAAAAGTTCCGCAGGTCAGGTGCTGGAGCTGCCCCTTCCGACTGTAATGTCACGTAGTACAAAAGTACTACGTGACATTACAGAAGTCAGGGGCGCCCTCTGACCACGTTGTGCCACTTGTGGTGGGGGGCATAAGCACACCAATAAAAACACTTTAGGTCCCCCTGCAGCTAAGACCAGCCCCTTCCATCACAATGCCGGCAGGAAACTGCTAATGGTGGCCCATTAGTCACTAAATGGTTTCCTGCTGGCATTGAGATGGGAGGGGAGGTGCGGTGGGCTGTGGGCGAGCCTTGCAGGGACGCACCGTGGGCCCCGACACGGTACAAACGGAGACCCGTTTGGGCCCATGGTGCGTCCCTGCAAGCCCAGAAAATGGCCAAAATAATAGTTTAAAGCAGCGTTATTTCTTTCATGCCGCTTCTTTTCCAAACTATATATCAAATACACTTTAAACCACTTCCATGGCACTAGTGATGAGTTACTTCACTATGCGGATAATAGTTTTGACCAGTGTTGCTGAGTAAATATTCTTTAAGCTACAAACTGGTTGATTTATTTATGCAATGTTTGTCGGGTACATGGAGACGGATAATGTATTTATTTATACAATGTTTGTCGGATACCTGTATGCGACACACATTGCATAAATAAATAAATATGCAGGTACCTGGCAAACTTTGCATGAATAAATAAGTAATCCGGGTCCATGTATCCTTATAACAAGTCAACAGACAGACTTTACTGTATCAAAGCATACACTTGATTCCCATTCAAAGAATGTTAAATTGATTGTTTATTGGGTTCAGGTGTCTCCTTGTCATTGCCCTTTTGGCTTAGGTTGCCTCCAAACCCCTTTCAGCATCTTGTGTTCTTTGTTGGTTGTATATACTGCATCCTGTGCCATATTCATGGTCTCTTGGTTGGTGTGTCCAGTCCTCATTATCTGCAGCCTAAGTGGGACTGGGGCATAAAATTGTCTTGCGCACCAGTAAAAAAGTGGCCCACCGTTGCAAATAGCAATTCATTCCTTGTGTGACGGACTGTTTGACTTTGGGTAGGATTTCCTTAACAGTGTTGTTTGGGAATGGTGCGCAGGGTGCAGTGGGAGCGGTGTGCGGGGTGCGGCAGGAGTGGAGCGTGGGGTGCGGTGGGAGTGGTGCATGGGATGGGGTGCGGGGGGGCAGCACATTCCTAGTGTTTCGCCCAGTGCACTACATGGACTCGAAACTGCCCTGGCCGAGGCCACAGCCTGCAGCAGTGCCAGTGGTAGAATACATATGTAACACGTTAGTTTCCTAACATTATAAAAATTAACAGGCACATTCATTTTTATAATGTTAGGAAACAAACGTGTTACACGTGTATTCTACCACTGTGGACTGCTGTTGCAGCGCCCCCTAGAGGCTGACTGACGTCAGGCAGCCGCCTGGGCTGCGTGATGCAAAGACCGGCCCTGGTTAAAAGACATTAAGAAGGGGAAGAGGAGTTAAAGTAGAGTAAAATGGAGCAACACCAGTATCATGTTGATGCCATACTTGATTTTCTATGGTCCAGTAATCCCCCGAGACTGGATACTGGTGCTTGAAAAAACCTTGGTCAAGCTTGGATACCTGTCAAAACTAAATACAAATAAAAACGAGCAACAGAGGAGGGGAATGAGTAAGCAGGCCCTATTATGTGCCCTTCAAACTCCTCAGACATTAATATTTGCAATGCTCTGTTGCACGTTAAAGCACATACATCCTTTTTTCAATATCTTAATATTCGCGCTCTGACATTTGCTTTTTTCTAAGTGTTGTCTGGTTAAGTAAACTTATTAACACTACACATAAACAAGGAACAATTCGTTACACATCACATTATTACTTATATTTTATTGTACTGGTAATTAACGCACGACATGCACTCTGATGTAAAACTCAACCCTGAACTGTGTATTGTGAAGTCTGAACTAAGAATTGTGAACTCTTAGCTGTGGTCGATTAATGGGATACAGTCCATACCTGCTTTGGAAGGTATTATTTAGCAATAGAGTTGGGTGACTGAGAACCTAGTGACTTTGAGCAACTTTCTTGAATGCTGGACATTCAAATTCCAAAGCGTACTTTCTACAAACACCTGGTTCTTTGTTGCTCTAGTTATTTAGATTTGTTTGGGGTGGAGTGGCGGAATGTGGGCTTTTTGCCTCTGAACACCTTCAATGTTGAGGGTTTAGCATTTTTTTCTTCTTTTTAGGTTATATGCTAAGGGGGTAAATCATAGAATATCGCGCACAAGTGGCGCACGTGGCTGGCGCACAGTGTGCGCATGCAAATCTCTGCGCCAGCGGCGTGCGCTAAAATCCATTTCCGCGCACAGCGTATTCATGGATTTTAGCTACCAAAACCAGCCTTGGCGCACAGTGCCGCAGCGACCCTGCAGCAGCGCCAGTTACGCCCCCAAGAACGCCCCTAGCGCAAGGAAAAGCCATCAAAATCCCCAATCCAGCGCAAAGGGCTGCGCTAACCCTGGACCATTTTACAGGGCTGCCAAACAGCAAACGCCAAGCAGGGAATGTGTATTACTGGGGTTCGCGTGAAGTCTCACACGCGATTGGATCTGTGTATGTGTATTTCAGGGGTGCGCGTGAACTTCCACATGCAATTGGCCCTGTGCGAGTGGGCTACGTGTATAACTGGGGTGTGCGGGAAGTCTCACATGCGATTTGAGCATGGTACGTGTATTTTGGGGGTGCGCAGGAAGTATCACACGCGAATGGCCCTGTGCGAGTGGGGTACGTGTATAACTGGGGTTTGCGAGAAGTTTCACACGTGATTGTCCCTGTGCGAGTGGGGTACGTGTATAACTGGGGTTCGCGGGAAGTTTCACACGTGATTGTCCCTGTGCGAGTGGCGTACGTGTATAACTGGGGATTGCTGGAAGTTTAACACGCGATTGGCCCTGTGCGAGTGGGGTACATGTATAACTGGGGTTCGCGTGAAGTCTCACACGCGATTTGAGCATGGTACGTGTATTTTGGGGGTGTGCAGGAAGCTTCACACACGATTGGCCCAGTGCGAGTGGGGTAGGTGTATAACTGGGGTTCGCGTGAAGTCTCACACGCGATTGGATCTGTGTACATGTATTTCGGGGGTGCGCAGGAACTTCCACACGCGATTGGCCCTGTGCGAGTGGGGTACGTGTATAACTGGGGTGCGCGGGAAGTCTCACATGCGATTTGAGCATGGTACGTGTATTTCAGGGGTGCGTGGGAAGTATCACACGCGAATGGCCCTGTGCGAGTGGGGTACGTGTATAACTGGGGTTTGCGGGAAGTTTCACACGCGATTGTCCCTGTGCGAGTGGGGTACGTGTATAACTGGGGATCGCAGGAAGTTTAACACGCGATTGGCCCTGTGCGAGTGGGGTACGTGCATAACTGGGGTTCGCATGAAGTCTCACACACGATTTGAGCATGGTACGTGTATTTCGGGGGTGCGCAGGAAGTTTCACACGCGAATGGCCCTGTGCGAGTGGGGTACATGTATAACTGGGGTTCGCAGGAAGTCACACGTGATTGTCCCTGTGCGAGTGGGGTGCCTGTATAATTGGGGTTCGTGGGAAGTTTCACACGTGATTGGCCCTGTGCGAGTGGGGTACGTGCATAACTGGGGTTCACGTGAAGTCTCACACGCGATTTGAGCATGGTACATGTATTTCAGGGGTGCGCGGGAAGTTTCACACGCGAACGGCCCTGTGCGAGCAGGGTACGTGTATAACTTGGGTTTGCGTGAAGTCTCACACGCGATTTGTGCAGGGTATGTGTATTTCTGGGGTGCGCAGGAAGTCCTACATGTGAATTGGCAGTGTTGGTCCTCCCAGGTGTTCCCTCTACACCCTCCACAGCCCCTGCAGGCAGCCCACACCACAGGGGACTACCCTGCACCCCTGACCATGTCCCGCAGGCAGCCCATCCACCATGGGCATGCCCCCAAGCCAAGCCACATGTCAGCTTGCACTACTGATCACCAACTCATGTCCCCCTGCACCCCCACACCTGCCAGCAGGCCCCCACTCATGTCTCACTCATGTCCCACTCATGTCCTCCTGAACCTCCACCCCCCAGCAGTGTGGGGCACCTGCCAGCAGGCCCCCACTCATGTCCCCCTGGACCCCCACGCCCCAGCAGTGCAGGACACCTGCCAGCAGGCACCCACTCATGTCCCACTCATGTCCCCCTGCATCACCACCCCCCAGCAGTGCGGGGCACCTGCCAGCAGGCCCCCACTCATGTCCCCCTGCACCCCCACTCCCCAGCAGTGTGGGGCACCTACCAGCAGGCCCCCATTCATGTCCCACTCATGTTCCCCTGCACCCCCACCGCCCAGCAGTGCGGGGCACCTGCCAGCAGGCCCCCACTCATGTCCCCCTACACCCCAACCCCCCAGCAGTGCGGGGCACCTGCCAGCAGGCCCCCACTCATGTTCAACTCATGTCCCCCTGCACCCCCACCCGCCAGCAGTGTGGGGCACCTGCCAGCAGGCCCCTACTAATGTCCCCCTGTACCCCCACCCCCCAGCAGTGCGGGGCACCTGCCAGCAGGCCCCCACTCATGTCCCACTCATGTCCCCCTGCACCCCCAGCCCCCAGCAGTGCGGGGCACCTGCCAGCAGGCCCCCACTCATGTCCCCCTGCACCCTCACCCCCCAGCAGTGCGGGGCACCTGCCAGCAGGCCCCCACTCATGTCCCACTTATGTCCCCCCCTACACAAAATAAAGATGCACAATCATGGCCCACTTCTACACCAAAAAACCATATGCCGCCACCCCATTCTTGAGACGCAATGATTTCCCAATCCACCCCACACTGACATGGCCATCTCAAGACACAAACCAAAACTCAACTATGTACATCAACACATGTCCATCACACACATACACTGGTTGGCATTGCTTGTGTAAACCCACATTTTCAAATGCATCAACCCAATGAGCGAATCCCACACATGGAACTAACATATGAAAATGTATTATGTACATAAATAAATAAATGAAATGAAAGCATACCAAAATATCAAACATGAAATGAAAAGCATGTGAAAAAGATGAGTGAATGAAAATGATAACCAATCCAAAAAAATGTGAAAGAAAAACAGTCATAACTCTCCCTCCACCAACGCAAATCCAAAGGAAAGGTAAAAAAATGATATCCATTGTTCCATGTTCATAATGAAAACTAAAAAAGATAAATCAATCCATAGTCCAACTATTTACAATATATTGTCCAAAAAAAAAAAAAAACAATTTCTCCATGTCCATAATGAAAAAAAAAATCCAAATTAATCCATGATCAAACTATATACAATCCTTGGTCCAAAATAAAAATCCATTAATCCATGTGCAAAATTCCAAAAAAGATATCAAATGAATCCATTGTCCAACGATGTAAAGGGTCCATGAGCCCAACCAAACAAATGAAACCTACCTAAGAAACTACCTAAAAATAAAACTATATACAAATGTGTGTGGCATTGTCCATTGACCACAAATAAAAGGAAAAGGAAAAGGAAACCTAACTCTAAAAACTAGTTACAATGGCAGCGGGCTAGTCCGACGGCTCACTTTTGGATGTCCCGGGCCAAGGCATCATCGAACTCCCGCTCAATGTCCTGGAGGCGGTCCTCTTCCATGGCCCTGAGGGTTCGCAGGGATGACGACATGTTCTCCTCCAACTCCCTGCTAATTGCCTCAAGGCACTCGGCCCGCCTCAGGGCCCTCCACATGGAGTTCCCCGCCCTGACCATTGTGAGCCATGCCTCTTCCGCCCACTGCCGCTCCGCATCTATGACGTGGTCCAACCACTGCCACACGGAAGACACTTGAAATCCAGGGTCCTCCTGCCCTATGGCCGATGCCTGCCCCTCCGATGTTGAAGGCCCCGAGCCATCATGGCTCCCACCTTGTTGCTGCTGCTAGTGTGCCTCTACCTGTGCCCTGGCTCTTGCTGCCTGCACATCCTCCTCCGGCTGGGGTGCAGTTGTTGAGGTGGCCACCCCTGCTGGACGTCTGACTCCCGACTGTGGCAGGGATGTGTCCTCCACCAGCCTGGCCGCAGGGTCAGAGGCAGCTCCACAGGGTACCCAGGTGATACATGGGTGGGAAGATGGCATGGAGTATGACTGGTGCATAGGGGGTTCAGGTGAGGAGGGGGTCGGAACAAGGTCCAGCAAACGGAGGAATCCGGCCCTGGTTAGCTGTCCCAGTAGGTCAACGCGGTCAACGAGCCATTCGAGATGACGTGCAGTCTCCACATGAAAAGACTGCAGGTCACCTCGCATGGCCCGTTGATGCAACGCCACTCCACCCAGGACAGGCTCAACCCGGTCACAGATAGCCACGTCCGCAGGGAGAGGCAGGCCAGTTGTTGTGTGCTCATCCCCTCCCTGAAAATGGGTCTGGACGTAGGCATCCCTGCTGGAGCCAGATGATGCAGTGACAGGATCAGAGACAGGATTGCACACAGGCACCTCCGCGACGGCCTGTGCTGCCTCCTGTCCCTGGTCCTGCACTGCACCACTAGCACCAGTGGAATCCCCATCTCCAGACCCCATGTGTGTCCCTTCCACGGCCTCCTCCTCCACCAAACCCCCACCAACCTGAATGACTCCATGCCATCTTCCTCCGTCGGACCCTGTGGGGTCTCAGCTGCCCCTTCTGCTGTTGCGGAGTCCACCTCCAACCTCCGCCTCTTGGACCTACTCTCGACAGCTGCGGCCTGGGATGTGGCACCAGACTCCTCACTCCCTGACGAGATGACAATCTGGGAGGGGAGCTGGGCCTTGCATCTCCGGCTGGTGGTGCGATCGCTGCCGCTGTGCTCCACAGCACCATCTCCGCCCTCTTCATCAGTCGACGCTGCAGACAGGGAGAGATAAAACACAGGCATCAGGGCACAGTACATTGGACTGATACACACATGACAATTGTACATGAGTGGCATAGTCAAAATTCAGACACAGCATCACACTCCACAGCAATATTGCACCAGGCAGCAGCATCCATACACATTCAACAGCATGTACAGCCAAAGGTGAGCCGGACCTCACATGAAACAATGGGAGTGCACTAGAAATGCACACACGCCACCACACTTACATGCATGTGTACATATCCAACTGTCGCAGTGATGAGATCGCCATACATGTCACATCTGACATTCAGCTTTCTACATATCAGTGTCACGTGCATCCATGTTGCATCACAGTTGCACAGTTGTCAAATACACATACATGCACATGTACACAGTGCAGATACATGCATAATGAACCAACATCCATGCCACAACCATGCCAATGTACATACACAGAAATTCAAACATGTGTGCTCCCACACCTGCATTTGCCCAGCATGCTTACCAACACATCCACCATCGATGTGTCTCACACTTGAGAGGACTCACATGTGGCAGCCTCACGCCCATGTTCATACACATCCCTACATGGCCCTACAAAAACACATGTGCAACCTGCACACTACAGGCACACCATGACACGCACATCGTCCAATCACCATGCATGTACACTTTCCGCTCAACTCCAGACGGGTCTGCCTCTCAAGGATCTGGACTTAGAGCACTGGGCATATGCGTTCCAGGACCCTCATTTGGTGGTCTGACAGCTGGACTGGGCGCCCCTTGGCATCCGCTGCCTTAGCGAGGCGCCGGGCCTTGTTGAGGGCCCTGGACCTGAAGTCCTCCCAGCGCTTCTTGACATGATGTAAGTCGCGGACTGCCACCCACTCCATGTAGATGGCAGTCACAATGTCCATCCAGATCCTTGTCCGTCCTTCCTTGTCGGCGCACAAACTTCCAAAGAGGGCATCATACTGCCCCAGGACTTGCTCCACCAGGACACCAACTTCCCTGGCACTGAAGCTGGTGGCCCTCTGCCTCTCTGGATGGGGGTTGCCAGTGGTGCCAGATGGTGTTGTGTCTGACATGGCAACCCCAGAGGTAGGAGTGGGTGGGCAACTGGGTCCTGGGGCTGGGCTGTGGAGCGATGGTATCCCAGTCGGGAGTCTTCATTTCCAGCAGGGGTGGTCACAGCAACTGCACCCCTGGCTGATGTGCAGGCAGCAAATAGCAGGGCACGTGGGCAGCAGGCAGTCAGGCAGCAGCAGATGTCAGGTGTGAGCGTGCTCGGGGCTCTGGGGGGCAGTAAATCGGCCTTCTGGGCAGGAGCGTGGTCTTCCGTGTGTTTTTGCGTGGCCAGCTTGATACGGAGGGATTTGGCACGTGAAAATCTTGCACGTCAGCGTGTAATTCGCGTCAGCACACGTACGTGGTTTCATTGGACCAAAGGCCCTTAGCGCGTAAGCGCTTCTGTGACGTGACCCACACAGGCGTTTCCCTCATGACGTGGCATCGCACGTGGAAAAACTGCACGTCCACGTTTGGATGCGTGTATTCCGAGGAAAGGGCCTAGGCGCGTAAGTGACGTGACGCGCGCGGGCGTTTCCATCAACACGGGTGCATATTCATCGTACACGTCCAAAAAATGCACGTCCACGTGTCAGTTCGTGTAATTGTAGGAAAGGGCCTTAGCGCGTACACGCGTATGTGACGTGAACGTGTGGGCCGGTTTAAATGCTACGTGTCAGACGCCATTTCCTTGTACGTGCTTTTCATGGAGAGCGAGTGGGTGAATTCTGTACTTCTTGTCGGTTCACACGCGATTACTTCACAGCATTTCAAGTTCGTACTCCCTGTTACCTCTGACAGCTTTTTTCAGATTTTTTGTTGGGCCTGTTTCCCCAAACAGCGTTCATTTCTTCTTTTGTCCTGTCTCCTCCAGAGTGTACAATTCTTCTTTTGGAGGGGGTGTTGCCAACGCGCACATGCGTGTATTTTTCATGTTCTTTTTCCAGGCAGACGGTGAGTAGCGTACGTATTTACCAACTGTGCTTGCCCGGTGTGTCGCGTACCCCTTCAGAGGTCATTGTAGGCTGCGTGTGTTACGCGTACGCTTATTTTTGTGTTTCTGGGTGCCACAGCGTAGTGCGGGTACATTTTTTCACGCACGTGGTCTACGAGGGGTTGCGTGCATGTTATTTTTTTATTTTGGGCTGCCTGTGCGTTGCGTGACCCGTCATCTTCCGCCAGGGGTCACAGACAGTCTTGTTAGAGCACTAGGGTACGAATTCCATCTAGTACCCTACCCCTTTGACCCCCAATTGCCCAGGACAATTGTTTACTGCAACTCCCATACGTACAGCAACATCAGTGCCATGGTTGGGAGGCGACCAAGCGGTAAGGGAGGCAAAGGTGGCCGACCCTCAAAAGGTGGCCGTGGTGGGCGCGGTAGGGGATGTGGCTGGGATTTGCAGGGTGCCCCTATACCCCCATGTGTGGAGGACCAATCACGGACACCCATGCCCCCCCCATGGTTGAGGGAAACGTGGCTGACACCATCCCAGCTCAGCCCTTGTTGGACCAGCCCATTGTGGCACCTGACCTGGCACATGATGACTCCCAGGCTGACTTCCAGGTCAGCAAGTCTAGGCCACGTGTGGCGGTGCAAGTTGTTGTCACCAAGCCACGTGGATCTGGGGCAGCTATGTCATCTGCTGCCCTGAGTAGGCAGGGTGGGAAGGCTGCAGGGGCAGCTGCAGCTCCATCCACCCCAGCTCTGACTCTCCCAGCCAGGACAGTGTCGGTCCAGGTCCATCAAACTGACGTTCCCCCTGCCAACATTACCCTGCAACCAATGCCTGCAACAAGACCTATGGTCATTGTGCATTCCCACACTCCTACTACCGAGTCCACCGGTGCTTCTGCACCTACTGACCAGAGCGGCGTAAGCCACTATGGCTCTGCTCCACCTTTAAAGAAGACGAAGAAGGGTGCTCTGGCATGACAGGCTGAGACCCCAGACACGGCTACACACTCCGGCACGTCAAGGAAGCCTTGCTTTAATGACCCGGAACTTGATGCACTTGTGTCCTATGTGTCGGCACATAGCCACGAAATGCTGGTGACTGGAGGGTCCAAGACCACAACTGGTCAACGTAAGGCACACTGGCAGATCATCACCGACCGCATAAGTGCCCTTGGATTTGTGAGGCGCACAGCTGATGATTGCTACAAGCGGTGGAATGACCTGAAATGCAGAGCAAAGAACAAGCTGGCCTCAAATCATGCCACTACTCTGGTGACTGGCGGTGGGTCTCCACCACAGGACAACAAACTCACTGAACATGAGTCTGTTGCTGGGGCCTTCGTCACAGAGGAACAGATCCAAGGCATGGGAGAACTACCTGATTACGATGCATTGTCCGGTGAGTGCCCATCCGTGTGTATGTTGTTTGGGTGATGGGTTCAGATTCAGTGCCAGGTGAGGGTGTGTGCACCTGAGTGGTATGGGTCACCCATGTGCTTCCTCCCATACATTCACGTTCCTTGGATTTGGGTATGACTGTATCCCTTCCGGCCACAGTTGCCTATTAAGCCCACATTTGTGCCCTTTACCTTGAACTGTTGTATTGCAACTACATTGGTCTGATTTAGTAAGTCTTCATTCATGCTGATTGTTTGCACTCTCCCCTTTTTGCTAGACAATTTTATGCCCTATTGCGACCTATGTGATATGCTTCGGTCATTGTTTACAGGCCACACTGGGGCACTATTATTACCTGGTTATGTTAATGATTACACCATTCAGGCTGATGGAGTATTGGCCTGCATAAAAATTATTTTAAGGGGCTGTTTGCATGTGGAACATGACAGAGGTTTCCTGTGATGTCAAAGTGACCAACCTTTGATCAGCCCACAATGACAGTATTTTTGGACACTGGGTGTGTTTCAGTGTGTGGCACACGCATATTTTGAAACACTATTCAGCATTAATCTTCTCATCATGTCGATGTCACATGGATGTGTGACAGTACTCAATCACTGACATATTGCTGTAGTTTTGTACTTTACCGTGGATATGCTACATGGCATCTGTGTGGTTGCATGCATGTGTCATGTATGTGTATTGGGCAGGCCACTCACAGCCTGATGTGTGATGCCTGTGCTACCCAACATGCTACAAATGTGTTGCTTTTCCATCTTGCACTCCCCAGTGTCTGCCTTTTTGACTCCAACTCTTTGACAGTGCATGCATGGCAGGGTTATTGTCATGTGGGACATGTGTTGATCATGTACTGGATCTGTGGCTTGTCACGGCCTATGTGTGTGCTATGGTGCTCATGCCTGTTTCCATTTGTTGTTTTTCATGTTTTTGCAGGTGATGACACACTTGATGCTGTTGAGGTTGAGAAGATGGTGCAGACCCAGGAGGAATCTCGGGCACGACCAGGCACCAGTGGGGGACGTGGTGTGGTGGTGGGTGAGAACCCAATGTTACTGCAGGCCATACTCTCCAGGGGTTTCTCTGGGTGCACCTCACCAGACTTCTATTCGGGTGCTGAATCGGATGATGAGGCTTATGTGCCGTCGCAGGTAAGTGTTTCTGCCAGGGATTCTGTTCTGTCCAACCCACCTGCACCAGGGGGAGAATCCTCTATGGGGATGTCAGTGTTGGTAGGTCCGCCTTTGGCGGTTACGGATGCAGGGTCACACTCCACAGCATCTCATCCTGTTCCTGGGCCAGCAGATCAGAGGGGGAATGAAGTCCTGCAGCCCCAGGCAGTGCCAGCACAGCAAGGCGCAGATCGCCTTGCCCCAAACAGGTGTGGTGCCCATCGACGCGGTGGCCGTGCGCCACCAGGCAATACTGTATGGGAAAACTCCATGTACGGTATTGCAACCCAACAGGCAGCATCAGTAGAAATGATCGCTCAGGCAATGGAGAGGGTGGCCACTTCCATTATCCCCCCTGAAAGGCAGATGGAACAACAACAGCAGGCAACAGACTCCATTTGCCAATCACACAGGGAAGACATCTTGGCGTCCAACAGGGACCGACGGGCGGCACTGGAGACTCTGCGCCAATCAATATCAATAGATATCTTCCCTCAGGGCTTCCCAGGCCCACAGGGAAGCCCTGAGAGAAGAACTACATACCCTCAGGCAGACTCTGGTTGACCTTGGGGCTTCCACTAATGTTAGGGCCGAACAGCAGCTGGAGTAACTCACACGTTCACTCTCAGCTGAGATGCAGGCAACAAGTGAGGAGATCCGGGCATCACGCAAGGCCATGCGTGCAGAAATGCAGGCAACCCGTGATTTGCTGCATGGGGATCTCCGCACATTAATCCTCCAGAATCAGACCTTCCAGACCTGCATGCTTGCTGTCATGGAGGACCATACCCGGGCTTTGCGTGGGCTGCCTCCCATAGTGACACCACCTCCTGATGCAGCAGCAGAGGCTGAGGAGAGCGACAGCAGTTTTCCCACAATGGCATAGCCGTGCAGGCCATGAGCCCAAGGAAGTATTTTTTTTTTTGCAACATCCACGCAGGTGGGTGTTCGTGTGCACCCTGTCCTCGAACCTCCTGGGTGGCCTCCCCCAGCCCCTCTGGCCCCCACATGGCCATTTTTGTTTTTTTTGTTTTTTTCTGTTTACAGTGTGTTGCCTTGTGTGGCTCCCGTGGGCATCCACTGTATTCCGGCTGGGCACATGCAGGCTTGTCCTGAGTTTGGGTTAGATGCTTGGGTTCATGAGACACACACCCCTCCTGCTTCCCGTTACAAGGGGCTTGCAAAGGGTGTGACCAAGTGACAGTGAATTACACAGTGACGTTGGGCTCCCATGAGCTGTGTGGGCAGTCTGTAGTCAATACTGTGTAGACATTCCTAGTCGATATTGTTTTTGTTTTCTACACTGCATGGTGTATTGATATGTGCTTGTGCATCCATGTCTTCCTCCTAATTTGCAGGTTCCTTCCTCATGTCTTCACAAGGCCGTCTACTTTGCAGATGGAGTTCATGTTGTATGCAGTACACTGAGACATTTGCATGGCAGTAACACTGTACAGATGGAAGGGGTCGATGTGCTGGCATATTCAGGTTGTAAGACTTGCACTACTTTGAATTTGTACTGTCATATTTTGCCACTGTTTCATCCTGTGTTTCTGTATTGTGTTGCTGGTAAGTATTTGTTCATGTGTGCTGTTTCTTATTGATTACTGGGAGCATATTGTCTGTGGCCTGTTTCCATTTGGGACAGTGCACTTTGTGACACTTGTGTCATGTGTTGTGCATTCATTTGGTTGCTTTCACATTGCATGACATGCCATGGTGTGTTGGGTAGCTGAGATGGGGAGGGGTTGCTTGACATGGCACTATTTTCATGCTGTATTTTGCAAGGGGGTAGTCATTCATGCAGCATGAATGTGTGTCTTTTTATCACGCATAATTGGTTGTGTTTAAGTAGGTAGGGATGCACACAGTGTAGCACTTCCAGGTGGTATGGTAGTGACAGTTGACTGTCCCTTATGTCATCATCATTGATTGTCAGCTGGTATGTGCCAGGGATGTGTGCACTCCGCAGGGGTGTGATTTTAGGTGAAGTAATTGGCCACCAGCTGCGTAGGGGCTGCCTCACCACGTGCCCTTTCCCCTCCCATGCGCAGCGGGCGTGCATGTGGTTGGGGATGTGGGGGCACCACCATGTCCACCGGCAGACCCCGGCGTGTTGCAACGTTGTGCAGGACACATGCTGCCACTAAGATCCTGCACACTACTGGGGGAGCGTATAGTAGCTGCCCACCAGAACGGTCAAGGGAGCGAAAGCGTGACTTGAGCACTCCGAATATGCGCTCCACTATGCCCCGGGTTGCAATATGGGCTGTGTTGTATCTTACCTCGGGTGGCGTGGTGGGGTTCCGAATTGGCATCATCATGTGGGTGCTCAGAGTGTAGGCACTGTCCCCTGGGGAGATGATGATGGGTATCATTAGTGGGGTTGTGACATTACTCAGTATCTGACATGCATGCATGTGCAGAGGCATTTATACTCACCGAGCAGCCATGTATCGCCATGCCGCCCTGCTTCTAGGTCCCGGCTTAGGGTTGACATTCTGTAAATGAAACTGTTGTGGGTGGACCCTGGATAGTTGGCATATACTAAGGTGATGATTCCCTTGGCATCACATACTACCTGGACATTGATGGAATGCCAGTGCTTGCGGTTTCTGTAGATGTGCTCTGATGCCCTGGCGGGACGTAGAGCCACATGGGTACAATCAATGGCACCTAGCACTTTGGGGAATTGTGCCACCCTGTAAAAATGCTGGACGGCAGCCTGCCTTTCTGCAGGTGTTCTGGGCAGGTATATGCACATGCGGACTGATGGGCGTGCAGTCATGATGGCCAACACCTGGTGTAGGCAGCGTGACTGCATGGCCTGTGACACCCCCACCACTATAGCAGTGGTCCTCTGAAATGATCCAGTGGCCAAGAAGTGCAGTACATTGAGGACCTTCTCCAGGGGGCTGAGTGCTTGGGAGTACAGGGTGGGTGATGTGAGGTCATCCTCCCACTCACTGACCAGGTCGAGTATTATGTGAGGTGGAAACCTGTACCTCCCATACACCTGGTCATCAGGCATCCCAAAAAGGCTGGTTCTGGGTGTAAAAATTCTGGGCCTATCCTCCTCCTTCTCCTGCAGTATCCCACGACCACTACTGCTAGGAACGGTATCTTCATCCTGGCGTCTGAGCTTGTTTGTTGTTTGTGCGCACTTTTATGCTGCAGGGGTCCACGTACGCCTGCTTCCTGCTGTCGTACGTGTTTCCGGATTAGCGCGTATTTTTTGGCGCATGCGTTAGCCCCGTTCGAATCCATGAATACGTGTTTTGAACGTGCGTGTGGGCATTCCGTGCATTTGCCTCTGTACTTCCCCCGTGACGCCCACATTTTCACGCGTTGTTCCCCATTCCGCGTGTCACGCCCCCTGTTCCGCCTACTTTTGTTGTGTGCCGCACTATGTGCGATTTCGCTGTGCACGTAGCGCACGCTGTTTGGAGACGTGTGTGCCAGCATGCGCAATGCAGAATTTTGGCGCACATCCTGGGATTTACACACGCACAGACTTCCATGAATCGCTGTGCGCGGGTTTCGTTGAGATTTTCGCACTTGTGCTGCGATTCGCACGCTTTCGCACGCTTGCGCCGAAAATTTCAGCACACATTAATTCCATGAATCGGCCTGTTATGTTTTATGGTATATGTTTTGTTTCAGAGCAGCAAGGTTACACATGTGTAAGTGTCTAAACTCACAAGATTTTAAACCATAAGAATTTTAAAATATATTGTTATATTTTTCCTTTTTTTCAGGGCAGGACAACAACCTTTTTTATTGTACGAGATACATGGTGTTGTATGACATGGTATTGCAATATTTTGTGCATGATATTATATAAATATTCAAATTTATGATATCTTGGAAAGCAACAAAAAATGAGGAAAAGAAAAACAACTAATCAGATGGACTTCCTTGAAGGGAAAAAGCCAAGAAAGACTATACGCATTAATACAATTAATGTGCAAAAAGGTCAAGGGGTGGAAGGATAGCTCAGGGGCAATGCATTTATCTTGGAAGCAAGACAACACAGAGTCAAGGTTAGAAACCACACGCTGGTATTAAGCGTGCTACAAAAGAACAATTATAATTACTCTTGATGTCTACCGAAGATAAATGTTAGACTCGATAGAGTAGAGAACCCTAATGGTTGAAAATGTGCTTTTAAGGACTACAAGTCATTCAGGATGTCGTGGGTGGTGGTCTACTAAGCCATCTTCGGAAATACATGAGACAAGGTGTGGCAAATTAAACGTGAAGGCAGAACATTTTTTTCAACCCCTGCTGGGTTTAGCCAATGTTTATTACTAACCAGGAGGCTGTGAGTTGACAGATCAAGCTTAAAGTAATGTTAATACTAAAGATGTTTCAACAAGGAATATTATTCCTAGCAGATCATGTATGCTTGTTGTAGGGACTATACTATCAGTTGTTCTGTGCACATAACATACAGCAACACAACAGCACACACAGCCAACATGCTTGGCACAAACAGGCAAAACTGACCTCATAAATGTGCATAGTAATGTTGCCAAGATCTTTGATGATCTAAGAAACTTCAGGCAAACTGTTTTGGGTTATTTAAACATCACTGATGACGTGATTTGAACATTGAACAAATCAAAATTCGCACAACCTACAGCGGGAATAGAGGTAGTTGAATTTGGGCTGAGGAAGCAGAATGACCTTGATAACAGGGACGTAACTAAATTGACACAAGTTTCATACGGTAGACGTTCCCAAATTATAGTAACAACAACACAGCAGTTGAATCTAAGAACTGGAGCAGAAACTCCACTAAAGGCTGCATCCCTGGTAGGGGTGGACTCTTTCGCTCCAGCAATATCATTACAGCCCGCCCCCCCCAGTGGCTGCACCTCTGGTTTTAATTTTAGTCAATCTCAAACCTCTGTAAATTAATTCTCAAAAATCAACTGCATCACTTATGAATACAGTTACACATTAGATCAATACAAAAATATTGGGGCTCAAAATCGATCCACGGAAGATCCAGATGGCTAGAAGAGTCCATTGGGTGGGATATAGAAGGAAATACAAATTGGGTTTTGTGTTGCTATAACCTTTTCAAATCAATGTATGGCATTGAAATCTGAAATCTGATCTGTCTGGATGTGAGCTCTGAATCAAGGATGATCACAATCTCCACGCTCTTCCATTTTTATGCACATTCACCCTCAATTGAATCAGCCCCTAAGGCTAAATCCTTGGCTCCTAGGTGCAGAATATCATATGCCCATGGTACTGTATGTAAATCAATCTAAAATAAAAACAGTCAGCAATGTCTCTGAGGTAGTAAACAGTTGTAAACCAATCCCCCAATTTTACATACTTATTTTAAATCACCAATGTTTAGCTTTGGCTTCTTTGCAGGTAAGAGACTGACAATAAATTGTTCCCAACCAAGAATTAGTAAATAGCTTCAGAGGGTTCGGTCGTCCCAATGCCATTGTTATTACACCCTGTCCTAATTCTTTCACTAAATATTGGCAGACAAAAATGGGAAGCTTGTTAATCCAGAAATAATCTAATATTGCATGTTTATGATGTTATCGTGATACATGAAACATGGGAAACCAGTGATCAACATTTAGATGGTTTTATTTTAAGTCAAAGCCTCCAAACAGAAATGTGGAGGATCTTCAGGAGGCTTGGACTCCTCTAGTACGGTCTCACAAAATATGAGCACTGTAGTTTTGTCCATGTATTTAACAAACCTGAAATGTGTAACTTTAAGAAATAATGGCTTCTCGACTAACATTAGGCATTTTCATAACATCACTCATCAAGTCACTGTTCACACTGCCCTATTAAAAGTAAGAGCAACTATGGAAAGGCTTTTATTTATGGATCAATGTGGACAACCTTGGGATGTGATTGGGGGTCATTTTAACCTCAAAATTGGAAATGGCTCTATGTCTGATTTGATTTATTTGATGATGATAGGAATATAGTAAGTGACATTCCATTACCAAATATGTTAGACTTGCATGTTCAAGCTAAAGGCCAAAAAGAATATGTTTTGCTTATGGAATGGGGACTTCATACCACCAATGGCAGACTGGCAGACAATGTAATGATAAGCCAGGTAAATGTACAGTTCATTGGACATCAGTGGAAGACAGATATATATATATATATATATATATATATATATATATATATATATATATATATATATATATATTAGTATTTTTGCAAAGTGATGGACCTGGATTGTCCACTGTAATTATCTTACTAAATTGATCAGTGATCATCATGCATTAGCATTGAAATTAGATTGGAGGCCCCACAGCTACACAATATTGAACATACAGAACAGCACAAATGTAGCATTGTCCTCCTTGAGGAAACAGATATGAAGTGACTCCACACTCAGTGAAGCCCTCCATACCTGAATTATAAGTTCTATTCTGCACCTAACTGAATCTATCCTTGACCCAGCAGTATTCTTAGAGTTGGCACTAAAATGCTATTTGGAAGTCATGCCTAAAATGTAACCTATTTTTTTAAACACTTTTGCTTATCGTGGAACCGTACTTGGGGTCAGTTGGTTGAATGATATTTGCAGAAGGGCAAAATGGATTCTTTTGGCCATGTTACATTTCCAAATTGGTAGCAGAATAGACTTTGTAAGAGCTCAGGCAGCATTTCAGAAGGCCATTAATGCAGGGCATTTGGGTGTAAAGGGGGGGGGGGGTTTGGCAGGATCGTGCCAAAGCAACCGGTCAAACTAATTTGATGACTTTTTGGGAGCAAACAAACTATGATCCTAAATTTAAGTTAAGCCAAAATGAAATTAGTACACATAAGTCAAACCTCAAGTGGGTGAACCATTTTTCAACTCTTTATGGAGACAAGAAAGCAATCCGTGTTATTAGTGATATCAACCTACTGAGTCTACAAAGTATAACAATTCGGTTTTTATGAGCAGAGATCATAATTGCCCTTCAAACACAAACACTAGTAAAAATCATTTGCACTGACTCAATATTAGTAGATTTGTATAGATGTTTAGAGGAATTTTGGGTACCGTTTTTGGCCCACATCTTCAATCATATGATTGAACTGAGTACATGACAACGCGCAATCATTTACCCCATTTTAAGAAAGGGAAGAGAGAGTCTCTGGCAGCATATAGACCCATTTCAATGCTTCAATTTTAATTTAAAATCTTTGGCAGAGCATGTTTTGCCCATCCGAAAGAATGGGAAGATCATGCAATTATACTTTCAGATACTCAACTGTTTTTTTTATGGCAGGGGTATCAATGAACAGACTTACATTCATATTTGATTGTATCAAATTATGTAAACATCAAAAATGAACAATTATAGCTTCCCTTCAAAGATCTGATCACCAGCTCAGATGAAGTTAACAGAGGAAAGTTGTGGTGGTGCCTAAAGGACTTGAACTGTCTGGAAGATCTCTCATACTTATTGATCTGTATACATAGAGAACATGAAGCATGTGTTACCTCTGGCATTGATGGCCACTGTACTGCATGGTTTTGTGTTTACACCAGCATCAGGTAAGGACTTTCTTAGCCTACTACTGTTTCACTGTATAACCTTTCATTTCGGTCACAAGTATATCCCTGTCTTATCCTATGTGGACATTACCCCTATTGGCTAGATCTTCACAATCACTGCAGCGGCTTGTTCACACCTACACAGAGTATATGCATGGTCTAGACATAAATGACAATGTAAAAAAATCAGCAGTAATGGTCTGTGGCCCAGGACAAAACATAAAAAATAGCAAATCGTTGTCTTTTTGGTTTGACAGTACGCTGATGACATTATAATTGTTCTTTTATAACATGCTTAATGCCAGGAACTAGTTTCTTAGAGGGAGCCCAGTATTCAAACTTGTGTTGCTATGGGCTGTCTTGCTTCCAGACAAACGTGTTGCCCCTGAGCTATCCTCCCAGCCATTAGTGGAGTGTTGCGCAAACCAGTTTATAACATTCACCTCTATCCTTATTGTGAATTAACATGTAGAGAAACAATTGTCCAGGATGTTGTAGTCTATAGGGGCGTAAGCATGATTTGCCAAAGCTTATAAGGCACAACCAATTCTACTGTTATTAGGAATATACAGGACCGGTCAAAAGCTATTGCATTATATGGAGTAGGACATTGGGGATTTTCCAATATTTCTCCCCTATACATTCAGGAAAATTATTTTTAAAGTGTATTTTAGGTTTATTTGCATCTGCATCCAATTTTGCAGTTCATGAAGTGATATGCCATTTTTGGAGGAAAAACTACAGTTAGAACCTGCATGGTTGTGACTAAGAGTTTGGATTAATGAAAAAAGTTGTTATAACTAGGGTGATTCTGAAACCTATCTTGGTTAGGAAAAGTCGTGCCTCAGTGATGCCTTGGTTGGCCCACATTAAACAATGTTTGTATAACTGCAATGTTTGCCACTAGTTTCATAACCCAAGAAGGATTAACATGCAATCTATCAACATAACATACATAAGCAGAGTTTGCAGATGAGACGAAAGGACACATTCATGGACTTTTTGGCACGGTTCAAAGTGACTTTGCATTGCTGACCTTGAACCCTTGAACCCTGAGCCAGGAATCAGGCCCTTAGTATCGACAAAGTAGGAAGAGAACGTATGAAACCTCAGAACCAAATACATGCAATTCATGCAACAGATCATATTTATGGTTATTTAATGTGGTCTAAGTTTAAAGATGAATGAGCATTCGTTACTGGAGCTCATTTTAATGTACTGTTTTTAAGAGGAGTTACTGCAAAGTGGCCATAATCACTCATTAGAGTGGAACCAATAGAAGACGTATTACATCTTTCTTTTGTCTGATCTATGCAGCACCCAACAACCACTTCTTAATTCGTCTACTCAGAGTTCATAATTTAACCAATGTGGGGCAGGACTATGCTGTCTGGTGATGGCTGACACACTGGCCATTGTAAGGATCCTTCCGAGCAGAATACACAATAGAAATAATCTGGTGAAATAGCCCTAGAAAACTGAATGTCACTTGGAAGCAAGAATCACTTATTTGAAACGGACTGCAATTTTGCACATTGTTTTATCTGTTAGGTAATATGTGCTGCCTGCATGTTCCTTTATGTTTTAAGTGAGATGATAAATAGGGATGGTGCATTTTATGAATTGGTGTAATTGCCACATCTTGATTTATTTGTATGTATGGAAAAGTACATGTAATTTGAATATACTGTGTTATTTTTCAACATTGTTAGATTATATTATTGTATTGATTACTGAGGTTTTATTACAGATAAACTTTCAGTGGCTGATATTATCCTGCACTGCTAAAGTTTGTTATTAGATTGCACATTGTCCTAATTTAGAGCAATTGGGCTAGAGTTGCTCTACAGTTTTATTTCCAAAGGGGGCAGCATTTAATTATTTGTATTTAGTGTTTGAGATAGACACACGTGACGATGAGGTTTTTCAAGCAGAATTAGTAGATATGTGAAATCCTTGTCCTTTAGAATCATGCCTTAGGCCAAGAAAGGTGCTTGCAGATCTCAACGTCGGTTGTAATCCAGCTTGAGGAAATCAGTGAAGTGAAGAATAGGGCAGTCAGGTTTCAAAATCTAGTGTGCCGGGGTCACAGCTCCTTATTGGAGTTTGCATAGGCATTGGCCAATTCCAGCAGGTATTGCTGAGTGGTCCTCCTCAAGAGCCCAGATGTCCATGTCAGGCATCCACGCTCATCTTGAGGGGTTCCTCCATCTAAAAGCAATGGGAAATTGAAATTGCCAATGGGATCAGATTCCCACTTTGAACTTTATACTAAAGGAATCCTTTTGAAGTTGGTGGAGAATCTACTATAAGCAACCTTGCCAATTCTAAATTGAGTCACACACCAACTTTCTGGTGCATTTACATATTTTCCTGTGCAAGGCTGTCTTTACTAATGGTTCTGAGTTTCTGCATGTAAACTCTGAATGCACAATGAAATTGCACCAGAGGTCATTCCTCTACAGTGTAAATAGACCACGGTAGTCCGGTAGCCACGGTATGTGCAAACCAGTTCCTTCCAGGTCATTTGTGCAGCAAAGCACAAACAAGGTTTTAAATGCAGATACAATCAGTTGTACGCATTTATGTTTACATGTCATAGTATACATAGATTAAGCACTGCCTGCCATAATTGCATTGGAGTCAGAATTTACAATGGATTCTTCTGGACTCCATCCACTTTTTGCCACTGTAAAAAACAGACAAATTCCAGGGGAATTCATTGGTTTTATGCCATAGTGGAGTAAAAGCAAGTGGAGTATTGCAAAAGGGAGGCAGATATGTAACTTCCATTCTGTCCCGAACATTCATAATCCATAAAAAGCCCTGGAGCATGTAAGAGGTTTTGTCTTGAGCTATTACCTAACTTGGCGGTATTTTAGTATTGTGGTATATGGCGGTAAATTGGCATTACTTCATTTTGGTGGTAATTTAGTGGTGAGCATACCTTTCATAACACTGCCCGATATGATAAGACACACCTTCCTCGTGTATAACTATGTGCTGTACTTGGGTTGACTGTAGATATCCACCCAGGCTTAGCACATCTAGAGGGAACCCGATAAGTTTGTATATAATGTGATAGATAGTGTATAAATTGTGCTAATGACTTATCTACGTCACCAGCCTATGCCCTTGGAGACCTCCATTCAGCCCAGACATGCATGGCTGAATGCATTCACACAGCACAGCAACTTTCTAGCTTGTATGTATATTTTTCCCTTTTGTCTTTTTTTTACCTCTGGCGGTAAATACTTTACCACTGTGGTATAGGCACTAGAGTGCCTCCTAGCTATCTCCCCTCAATTAGATAATACACATTGGAGACATAGAAAAAAAAATCCTTAAACCAAGTCAGTATTCACACTTTATGAATCTGTTAAACATCATGACATTTACAAAAAAAGCAAAATTTAATTGGCAACAATGCATCCCCCAAATCTTACCCACATCAACACTGCTGCGGTTAGCGAGAAGAAGAAATATAAACAGGCATTGCAGTAAATGGAAAACCTTTATAACATGGTATTCTGTCCTTTTGTCATTTCGCGCACGTAAAAGAAAACATCAAAAATTTTGTTTTAAAAATAACCTCCTGTGCTAGCTGATAAGAACCGCATTCAACCATCCACGCTCATCATGTTTTAACTTCACTTAAAATGAGTTATGGGACCTATGCGCTTCGTCTGGAACAATCTCTTTCTGCCGTGGTTCATCTTTGCTGAAGTGTTGCAACTCCTACGCTGCCTGCTTGCGCCCCCGAAGTCAGCTCTGGGATCCCAGCAAGCTTCAATGCCAGGACAGCCAGCCTTCTCTCCGAATTCCCATCAGCAGACTGCAGCGTCAGGAGGACAAAAAGCCCCCTCCCTTGTGTGCAGCTCTATTTATTTAATTTGCCTGTCAATCACCACAAAACTGCCACCCTTTCTGACGTATCTAAACACCTCCTATGCTCCTCTGCAGGAGTCGGAATATGCATCAACTGGCTTTCCTGCTTCCTTCACACACACTCTTAGAATGCATGAAAAAATCTGGTCATTCATTTCTCATTGTGTTTTGTGTGTGTGCACATTTCTCGTCCATGTATAAAAATTAAGACAGGATTTCCATCTGTGTTCTTTTGTCATTGCATTGCAATGTTAATCAGGAGTACTAATTAGTTATTGGGGTGTCATTAACAGGGAAGTTAGTTATTTAATGTGTGTTATTTCTCTCAATGCAACTTTACACATATGGGAATTTTCATAATTTGATATATAATGCACTTTGAATCCACTGTCTTTTTGCAAGCAATCTGCTTTGTCATGGAAGGCCTAATTTAATGTTATAATGAATCAATGTGGCATTTTACCTGCTTCATATAATTTACCATATCCTTTCTGCATTTACACTACCCATTTGACTGGCTGCTTTTAAAATGACTGTCATCTGTCATCTGCACACATTTTGCTGGCTGTTTTTAAAAATAATGCCATCCGCACCCATTTTGCTAGCTGCTTTTAATATTACTGCCATATATCCCTACAGGGTGCACTTTGCCATTTGGACAGCAGAGGGAAACCTAACACTCCTAAATTTCATCAGCTGAGTATGGAAACAACCCTAAGCATTTTGTATATATAGATGTCCTCCCAAAAGCAATGATGCCCATAACAAAATGGATCCACATAACAAAATGAATTCCCAAACCTTGGTGGGACTTACATTCCGGCTAGCTTGTGCACTTCATGTTATATTGTACTGTGATAATTATTACCAATGTTTACTTGACAAATTGTTAAATTTGCTCTACCAATGTTTTGCTCTATGATCTGTACAGCACATTGTGTGTTCCAGAGCCAGGTTTGCACTATAAAAATGAATAATAATTATTGTTCTGCCTCTATATCCAAGAGGTGATTAACACATTTTTAGAGGGTGGTTTATGTATTATTGGAGGTCTGAATAAGATTGGTAAGGTAAAATACCCAACCCTCTTTTATGCTGATGAGGCAATGATTCTCACATCTTCTCCCCAAGGCTTGAGATCCTCTCTGGATGTCTTTCTAAGAAAATCTAATGAATTACGGTTAGTCGTAAACACAGAAAAGATGAAGGTGATGGTGTTCCATCGAGCATACAGTAAACCCAGCCCGCTAACAGAAAAAATAGGTGGAATAAAGTTGGAGCAGGTGGAATTTTTTGACTACTTGCACATTTCCAGGAAAATGGTGAATGGTCAGCACAGATTGAATAGTTCAATACAAATCTCTGTAAATACAGTGGGACCATTGAATCCTTTTACAACAAACTTCGGAGTGGCACCCTATCCCCAGCTTTGATTTTGTATAATAAGCAAGCTTTTCCTGCCTCCACTTACAGGGCAGAAATCTGGTGGCGCGGGAATACTAAGCATATGGAATGCACTGAACAATAATTCTTAAAACATCTTTTTATCACTCCCCCTCAGTGCCCCCTCAGCACCACCATATCTACAGTTTGATGTCACCCCAGTGGAGTATCATATCTCCCTTAAAATGATACTCCACTTGGTAAGATTGTGGCATACAGAGGGATTGATTAAACAAAGGGAGGCTGTGGATCGTTTGATGTCATTGGAGGGTGGCAAGAGATTAGCCTGGATAAGTAATATTTAAACACTTTATTGGAACTAGGTGAAAGGGATGCCTGAGAAAATCCCCAGATGGGCCAACCCGCTGTAGAATAATACAACCTGCAAAAACACTATTAAAACACACATGGTAGAAGCAGAAAGAAGATTGAAACTGGGCCAGGACTGCCAGGAGTACCTACACAATGAAACAGTCATGGACTGTGAAAGCTCTTTGGATATTATTAACCCCTTGTTTGAAAAAGCATTATATCTACGATTCAGGTTGAGAATATAGCCCTTGGCTCCAGTGTCTAAAGTTTGGCACTTTAATGACACAGAAAACTGTCCTTGTGGCACACAACCTGAGTTTTCAGATTCATGTTTCATGATTTGGCATAAGCTTTTCCTCCTCTTGGCAATATTACCTTCGACCAATTCTTATATCTGAAGGGATGTGATCTACAGGAGAAGCACTATGTTACTGTAAACTTTCCACTTTGCCGCATGTAGTCTTTGCCCCAGCTCGGTATATACATAAATCCTGGAAACTGAGAGTAAAATGCATTAACCATGTTGACTGATAAAGACATTGGGCCTCATTCCGACCCTGGCGATAACCAAGGCGCTATTAGCGCCTTGGTTGACGCCGGTATTTTTCCGACTCCGCCATGGTGAATGGCGTAATTACCGCCCCATTCCAAGGTTGGCGTGGGCGGTAATTCCCCATTCACCATGGGCCCTTCCCCATTCCCATTTTTGCCCCATAGGGCTCAATGGGAATGGGGAAGGCGCTAATTACGGCACTGTAAATTACGGTGCCGTAATTAGCTCCTAGGTCCCTTTGCGGGTTGGTTTTTTAACGCCTGCAAAAAGCAGGCGTTAAGTACCAATCCGCAAAGGGAACTTGGAATAGGGCGGTAAGGGTTTAACGGCACCGGTCTCATTACCGGTGACCATTAACCCTTACCGCCCCACTCGGAATGACCCCCATTTGCCCTTAGCATCACTGATCACTCTTGGTTAGGACATATAACAAAGATGGTGTGAGGCTGTGCGCTAGCTCTCCTCGCCCACCTTGAATGTTGTCTCAACCATACAAGTTTTGATAATATTAAATATACTAGCACAGGTTTTAGTTAAATGTTGTTCATATTTAGTTTAAAATGGTAGCTTATGTTGCACAATCCTCATCTAGCAGATGAGTTATATTTTTCCTCAAATGTGCACACTTAATGGAATTTGTACAACCGATGAACATTGTTATATTTTCTGTCCTTTGGTTTTACACTGTGGCATACTACGTTTATGACCTTTTAGTCGAAATTAAGAATTGATTGATTGAATAATAATACCAAAAAATACTACAATTACTACTAGGAATAATAAAAATAATAATAATAATAATAATAATAATAATAATAATAATAATAATAATAATAATAGAAAACAATATTTCTCTGGTTGTGAGAGGCAGTTTTGAGTACTGTGATGAACAAGGAATACTAAATATAACCGTAAATTATCCACAAGGGGGTCACCTTTTGATGGCCATAAGTTAGACAGTATAGTAGCTGTTGAAATAGCCACAAAGAAGCCAGCCTACCTGTTGAACCTGGGGACTGTCAAGTACCGCACCATATGGAGCTATGGACCACAATAAGAACCAAGCAGAACAAGAGGTCAGAATCAGAACTCTGTCAAGAAATCACAAATCCCCATAAGGCTTGCAACCGAGTATTTGTTGTGGGTTCTACAAATACAGGTTTACAGACAGCTTTATTACTTCCCATCGGGCACCTAGATAGGATGGAGACACCACAGCAGGGGCCATCCAGACAGAAATAGAGTCTACAGGGAATCTCAATTTCCACGAGCAGCAGGTTATAAATATTGCACTGGGATGCAAAGTCTCCCCAAGTTTGCCATACACCTTCAAGGTGGAAGATGATGGCAACCTGGCAAGGAAATAGAGCTATGCCCTGTAAGACGCCACTGGATCAGCCCATGTCTCTCAAGATCCATGACACCCCTTCCCAGTTGTTGGCCTGCAGAACAGAGAAAGTGAGGGATGAATAATAGGAGGACGGTTGGGTCCGCTGTCAGGATTTCTTACAGGCCATGAGAACATGAGAACACTGTGGATGCTGACCAGATCTAATGGAGAAAACTTGGGGACATGAGAAAGGAGTAAAGTAAACAGGAATGTCTCCAACCAGAGAATAGACAAGGCAGCTGTGCTCCATGCCATCAGGATCTGGAACCTGGATGGAAAAATGTGGCAGTTGCCTGTTTCTTTGGGGAGAGACCCCTTTAATCACTTCTGCATGCAGATGAAGGTCCTAGGGATATAGGAAATCCAGTTCTGTTAGTACGCTATACAGTACTCTACTCCCCTGAAGCAGGCTTCTGCCATGGGCATAAGGTCACTCTCTGTGCACCACCACTAATGATAAGGTCATCCTTTCCAAGGGTACATAACTGGTGACCCCTCACTGTAAATGCGTGTTAAGGCAGTTGCATCACCCATCCTGATGAGCTCTGGGAGAGAATAATCTATTATTCCAATGTATGCCCCCCCTGTCCATCAGGTTTCAGATCAGTAAACACAAGTGGGTAGCATCTAGACACTGAATCATTAAGTCCCAGAAGAAGCTCCCAATATGAAAAAGCTGGCACCAGCTTCCAGGAATCTGGGTTGTAGAGAGATCCTGAGGAAATATGTCTAGGATATTGGCATGGTCTGATGGATATTAGCACAGATACCTGATACCTGATTGCCATAGTCATTGAAACAGAGACTTAAAAAGCCCGGAATGAAGGTGCCTAATTACAGTGAAGGCAGGAGGGGGTCTTGAGACAGATGCTGTCATTAACTCCTGCACCCTCAGCTATTGTGTTGGGTCCAGCAAGCAACTACCTGTCCTGGGCATTTTTGCATGATGTACTCCATGGGAAGCACACCCATCCTCAATAGGTCAGGAAGAAAGAATATCATAGCAGAAGTTCCTTGTCAAAGCAAGTATTCAATTTAACACTAAGATAATGGTAACAATGACAATGCCTCTTACAGCCTAAAGCCCAGAAAGAATATGACCCCTGGAACATCCCTTTCCAAATGTGCCATCATATTCATAAATACCCATGGTACTGAGCAAAACCCCAACAAAATGGATGGAATATTTGGGACATCAAGCAGTACTATGATGCACAGAAATCATTAACATTGATAAATAGTTAATGAGGAAGTATGAATCTCAGAGGACTAGGTATACCACATAATCTCTTTCAGAGAGGATCATGAACATTCTATGCACCCATACCATTTAAATTAACAATTTGGAAAGAAGCATCAGATTTTCAATAGACGCATAGTCATCCAGGAAGGAATCTTTAGGGACCAAGATAATGCAGAAAGAAAGGGCAATATCCACCTTAATGGGCAATGCCATGATCTCCCATCAATGAGCTCTCCATTTCAAAAGTAACCCTGTTTGAACAATGCATTGTTCACTGAGGAATTAGAGTCCCCTGCCAACCTTGTTGAGTGACAGGTTCTAGTTCAAACTCAAATGGGAACTTTGGGCAGGTTAGACCACCCTAACTAAAAGAAGAAGCTCTTTTGACTGACCCTGGGACCTATTTTTCCTAGCATAGGTGTTTTGGGAGCACCATCTGTAGCTGGGGGCGGTACCTGAGTAGATTCCAGAGGGAGCCTGTGTAACCAGCCATTGTTCAACTGCATAGCCCCTTTGAAGAGAAGAAGCAGCAGTACCATCTTCTGCCTGATCCATTTTCCAGTTATACATGTGGACACAGTGTCATAGCAGAATATTTGGGGACCTCCTGTTAAACATGATGAGGAGGCCCGCCCTAAGTGCCTTAAAGCATGGTGCATGCTACACTGCGGGCCAGCCCGGACCACTATGTGTGCGCAATGTCCATGATGATCATGCAGGGGCACATACTGCTCCAGGTGAAAGATGAAAGCATGTTTTTTAATCAAATCTTACATGTTTCACCTAGCATAGAGAGAAGAGTGGTGTGCCTGGTCCCTACATATACTAGCCACTACTGGTGACTGGTGAGATTTAGTAGAGGGCCTAAATGTGTGCCACACGCATGAGATTATGACCGAGCATAGCAAGGGAGCCGGAACCAGCAAAAACATGTTTGGGGGTTCGGGGAATTCTTCCTCTCCCTGAAACAATATTTTTAATAATGGGTTAAATGGTGCATTATACAGCACACTTTCTGTGATAAATTGGGTAAAAGACCAGACAGTTTGCAATCGGTTTTGTATGGTAACTCATGAAATAATTCAATAGATGCAAGTCACCAAAAGTGCACAGGAGCATTTCCCAATTTGTTGCCATGCCTTTACCCACAATATATGCCAGCATGACTAACATTTTAATGTTGGCTGTGCCCATACATTTCCCTGCTGGATCCATCAATATATGCCAGTATTCCCATATAAGAACATACTCATGTTCAATTAGCGCATAGTGTCTGTAATTGTACTGTAAAAACACATCAATGCTGGTTCTGCTAATATATGCCAGTACCCATATGTAAGAACATGCTCCTGTTGAATTGGCCATTAGAAGTGCCCTGCCACAATAAGAAAACATGTCCAAACTGGTTCCAATGTAGGCCCATCTCAACACATAAGAACACTTATCACACTTGTTTTATCAAATCATAGATGCTGGTTTCACCAAAATGCCCATCTAACAATGTAATACCTGGTATTATGCTTGCTTTATCAAAGATTCCCATTGATAAATGTCATGCCACAGTAGGACATGAATGGACTGACTCAACACAATGCCAGTCTAGCCACGTAATAACACATTTCATGCTTGCTTAATCATAGATGCCCAGACAAATATGTCATGGTACTGTAAGTAATGGCTTGACTGCTAGTAAAACATGACATGTCAAAAGTGCTGAATCTTGTATACACACACACACACACTCTCTCACATGTATTCCCTTTCTCCCACCAGTCACTCACCCATACATCTTCTCTCCCATTCACTCACACTGCATTCTCCACACAGGCACCCACTCACCCAGAAAATTCACACTCAAACACACACATAATCACATTCATACCTATCCACCCATCAGTCACTCACTCATAACCTTCAATCACATACCCTCATACTGCATTCCCCACACAGACACCCACCCACCAAGAACATTCACACACACGCACACAAAATCACATTAATTCTCATTCACCCCCCAGTCACTCACCCAAAACCTTCTCTCACATCCATTCACACTGCATTCTCCACACAGGCACCCACCCACCCAGAACATTTTAAAACCCAAATACTCAAATGTATTCCCATTTATCCACCAGTCATTCACACATACAAATTCTCTCAGAACCACTCACACTGCATTCTCCACACGGGCATCCACCCACCAGAACATCTAAACACACACGCAATCACATCCATACTTATTCACCCACCAATCACTCACCCATACCAAATACATACATACCTCACACATGCAAAATATACATTACACTTTTAAACACACAAAAAATCTCTCTCTCTTACCGGATACCCACTGTAGCTTCGGTCGGCTGGTCTGCTGCTTCCTCCATGCTGCACATGGATAGTAACCAGGGAGCTAGTAGAGCATCCTGGTTCTTGCATGATAGAGCACAAAGAAGCCAGACAAGGGCTTCTCCTCCCTGAAGCACAAGCCACATTAGGAACCTCATCCCCAACACCTCCTTCATCCTGATTGGTGGGGGCCGGGCCAGGACCCCCCTAGACCTGATGTGGTTTGGTCCCCGACACCATGGGGGCTGCAGAGGCCCCCACTACACGAGTCTGTGAATGGGCCATCTAGCTGCTATTCCCAAGCCACAGACAGTGCTGTCAGCGGTATGCCATCAAGAGCTAACTCTAACAAGTGCACTATTATGACTCCCAGCAGGCTCCTTGAATGCCTCTTCTGAAGAAGCAGTCAATGAGGAGTAGAGGCAGTAATGGAAGGGGAATCTCTATGATCATGTATTCTTTCACCAGACCTCCACAAATTTGAAGATTCTCCCTGAACACCTTCAGCCACTCCTTATACTTCAGGGGTGGGACTGGTAGATGAGGAGGAAGCTGAGGGGCTTGAATCCCAGACTCATTTTCCCCCTTGCAAACAGTATTACAATGGTGCAGTTAAGTTGTGCGCTGAACTCTGAAGCCATGGAGTGACAACATTTATAAAATATATAGAGATGTGTGGTGTAGCCACTGTGAGTAAAACCTATCTTGCATGCTATATCTCTGACAACATACAAGATGCATGGGGACCACAGTGAGGACATGCGAAACATGTACATCACATGGAACACTATCATCCCACGAAAGGTTCACCCCTAGTCTTTTCAGCAGCCCTCATACATCAAGGGGGCATTTATGAAGAGGAAAACTAAAGGCTCAATTTTCAGTCACCTTTTAACAGCATGCCCATTTTATTTTCCTCCCGACAGGATAAATAGAACAGTTAGCATTTTTAGGTTGAACTATATAACAGCTTAGCCATTGGGGCCATTTTGAGGAATGACAAAAGTGAAGCCAACACACAACACCTTCCAAATGCCTTAACTTGATGCAGAATGGCTCTAATCATACCCCGCCTCATCTGGCCAAGGTACCCAGCAACACCCAGCAGTCTAGTTGCAGAGATTCCACCAGTGCTCCCGACCCCCAGCATTGATCTTCGGTCGTCCTCGTGAGGTTTGCCTACTCATCCGTGAGCCTTGAGGACTGACCGACACAAGCATGGGCCATGGAAGATCCTAATCCAGAAGTTTGAAGTAACAGAGGAAATTAGCCCAGCAACTCCCCCAGAGAGATACTGTCTGAGATACTGTCTGAAGAACAGAAGTAATACATGCATTATTGAAGTAAAGCACCTTAATGTGGGGAGGGACTTGAGCCAAATAAATTAGGATTTTAAATACACTCTTATCGGAAAATTTGCCATCTTCAAGTGTGAGTATTGGATGAGAGAGAGTGACTTTGGGAGTAAAGATGTGTGCCAGTCATGTGGGTGGGGGATGTTTGAGGTGAAATGCAGCATGTAACCTATCAGAGTAAAGAAAACAGCAGCTGGCTTTGTTTAGAAAAGATGCGAGCTCAGTGTGTATTGTGGGAAGTTGTCAGCAACAGACTGAAGCAAGTGAGTAGCATGGTAATGCCATTATTTTGTAGGCTTCCAGTGATGTCTTTTGTACATAAGAAAACAGTAGCACACAATTCTTCTTTATTAGTTAGGACATACTAGGTGCATACTAGGTGCATTTCCTGAAATAGGACTGTGATGGAACCTAATAAGCGTGGACACTGAGTTGGTAACCCTTGTTTGGCCTGCACATATGGGGCCTGCTAGATTTGACTGGCAGCAATGAACTGTCGGAGAATGATAGCAAGAGCCTGAGAGGAGAGTGACTCTTGTGGCAAATTATGTTATGGCATCCCCCTCAGGTGACCTGGCCTGACTTGAGTGGTGCTGTCACACTGGGTATGTGTTATAGTCATCCCAGCACTGTTTCATGGAGGAATCTGTTTCCACCCAGGTGCTTTGTGCCTCACAGCTGTGGCATGACACTACCATGTAAAGTGAAAATGAAAAGAGTTACTCAGCTTCTATGCTGCATAGTGATGGCTGATGTACCTTGATGAACCACACAGCACATTAAACATGTGGTTCACGTGACCCTTTGCTCGTGAAAGGGTCTTAAGGTCTCAGGCCCAGTAGCTTGGTGTCACTCACAGGTGCAGGGTGTCAAATAGAGCATGGATACTGTAATGTTTTGCTGAAAGGAGCAGTGTGGGTTTCTTCAGCCCCCATTCTCGACGACTGTCATGCATTATTCTTATCCAAAAAAAAGTAACATGTGAGACAGGCACCCAACTTATGGGCTTCGCAGCTCTGGGGGTCCAGGTAGAGGAATTTCCATGCAGCCCAAGCCTGCATGGGTGACACATGAATGAGGAAAAGCAAGGCACTCTTGTCCCTCACCAGAAAGGAGCAATCGCCCTGGCAAGTAGGCCATCAGTGAGGCTGGAAACGCTCCAAATATGGAAGTGAGCTTGCTCTGGTTCTCTTAGTAAGTGGGCATCACAGGCAAAACTTTAGCACATGGGAAATTGCAATATGAACATACAGGAAGTAGACGGTGCAGAGAGACTGTCCTGGGTTCACATGGGTCTTTCCAGCAGAGTCAGGTATTTGATTGAATGCGTGCTTAAAGTCAGCATGCCAAAAGCAGGCACTTGCATGAAAGGATACAGTGCTCCTGTTGAGTACTTCTATTGCGCTCCTAATGATAGAGGTCTATTAATGGGAAGTCAGTACCCGTTTAAGCCACCCCGGGCAGACCTGGTACCAGTGCTATTCCAGTCACGTTTTTAATCCATCAGGCAAAGATTTCACTGGATCAGGACACACTTCTGTAGAAGGTGAGATAGAGTGTGTATTCTGGCGGTGTGGGGTATATTTATAGGGCAACAATTCTTGCAGGGAGTTAGTTCCCCCCAATCAAAAGAGGCACACCAATAAACTTGTTCATCTAATTCCTTCCAGCTATGTATATGGACCATATCATACCATGTAGCTTCCTTGCCCTTGTGCCACAGATAAGCCAAGAATCAGGCCTGTGTGTAGGAAGAATATATGTTTATAAATGAATAGGAACATTATTTTTTGTACAACATCAAAAGCCACAACACCTCACTGGCCAAAATGTGTTTCTTTCCTAACAATTAACTTTTCAAATAAATTGAAAACACCAGTTGGTTTAGGATAAAATTGATCATAGACTAACCCAACAACTGTACAGTTTTCCTTCTTGGATTCTTTTCTATGCTGGTTATATTGAAACACTGGTCTATAGAATGCTTCAGATACCTGGGTCACTCAAAAAATACTACAAATGAACAGAATAGTGCAGCACCCTGGAAATGACAGAACAATGTAACTTCACAATATACTTTGCATGGGGTTTACTTTATAACATTTACGACCTTGAAACCTGACTGGATCATACACTTGGCAATACACGTTAAATGAAGTTTAATTTAAATAATATGCAACACTTTTCTATTAACAAACACAATTTAACACATGCAGCGCTCTTTATTTTTTTATCTCCGTGCACACTTGGCAATGCTAGCAGTGTTGGAGCACAACAGACTTTTAAAAACAAAACACTTTTAATATATATGGAACCCTTTTTCCTCCACCACTATGATATGCAGTATCTCTCTTCTATCAGGGGTCTCATTCTCACCCTCTATAGAGGTTATGCTTTGAAATTAGGGTCTTCACTCTATTTACAAGACTCTTTCCTGATCCAGCAAAAACCCAAATATTAAGTTTACTATGGAAACCCCTTCGCTTCAAGGCTGGGTCTGGGGAATAAGGAGAAGTTGGAAATTTGGTTTTTAAGGCACCCCTCCCTTTAGGAAATGTTGGGATTTGCAACAAAAAAAGGAGTACCCAATTACCTTAAAAGACTATATTGTATCCACACTGGAAACAATGTTGTTGATTTTGTATTTCTAAAAAATCACTCTGGAGAGGTATTAACTCATAGAGATCCCCACACCAACTGGTTTGGTTGGACAAGTTACTTACATGGAATATATCTGTGTATTGTGCTCAGGAAAAGACACCACCTCCTGGATCATCTCATGGGAAAAGGACAGGGATCTGGTTAGATTCCAACCTCAGTCATGGATAGCCTCCAGCATCAATCTCCCTTTATTTGCCTCGCCTTCAACGGATCCTAGCTTCTGTCTTTCCCTGGTTTTCTCCACCTTCATGGTAATGTTGGTTCTCCAGTAATTTATTTAGTAGTCTCACTCACATCATATCAGACAGCTATACCCTTTTCCCATTGTGTGTCTTCCTATAAATCTCTAATCTCTCCCTAAATTATTTAAATTAGGATGTGCCAGCTGATTCGCTAACTATTCGGGTTGGACATCTATTGTCCACCCTCATTGCAATGATTGTTTCCTTTAGTTACTAGGCATCATCCCTGTGAGTTATAACTTCACCCCTTTGAAATTGTATTATTGGCCACTTCAGTTATGACCTTAAAAACTAAAACATGGCAAAAAACGAATTCATAAATAAGAGTCACAAACTATATGTTTCCAAAATGGTCTAATCATGCCAGACTCAATGAAATGTGCCTCTTTTTGGCATGATGTTGCAGGTGTGAATGGCAGTTTTTTTTATATAATTTATTCAATAAATATAACAGTCATCAACATGAGATGTTCTATACTGATATCTAATTAAACAAGCTGTCATCCCCCCGAATCTCCATGTTGTCACATTTTCTGGGAAGCTATCATCACATTACAGTTCATCACTTCAGTTACAAAGGTCGAATTTGTATTAATCAAACCATTGGATGGAGCTTGTCATGATCTTTCCAAAGATATTTGAATGGTTTCTGTGAGAGTTATGGTTCCAGAGATAATGGCCAAGGTATGATCCTTCATGCAATCCTAAGCAAATATAATGCCATGCATCTGTTTCCCTTCAATTAACTGGCATATTTTTGTTCCGAAGATCTGTATGTTGACCTCGCCTCTGGCTTTCGTTAACCCAAGCCTACCATAACAGCACTTAACATGTCTTTCTCCCAGAGATAATGCCCATCTGTTCTTATCTTTCTTGAATAGAGGGTTTAACACTTCCCCCTCAGTCATGTGGCAGTGTCCTGTACCTTTTCGCTTGTCAGTTAGATACTCGACTTCACCAGGAATTTAATTTTAATAATATGTATTTTTAAGAGTTGACTTCCATTAACTGGGTCTTTTGTTTTCACAGTGGTCATCAGTTAACCTCATAAAACCTTGGTCCATCACAGGCTTTTTCCCTTTTCTTGGCTCTGTGAGCTTTAAAGAAATTCCCATATATTCGGATATGGGTAGGGGAAGGTGTGCAGTGCCTGGCCCTTCGAAACTCATGAGCAAATGTCATTTGGCTAAGCACAGGTTTTCTACAATGCTGCACAGAAAACTGTTTTTTAGGAATGCTGCAATTCCTTAACTCACAGGTTCGGACTGGCCTACCGGGCAATAGGGTAATGCCTAAACCAAAAATGCAAAATGCTAGTGTGGGGAAGTGTTTTTGGTCAAAGTTGGTCACTTATTTGGCCATTGTTGGCCAGTATGATGAGTTACTTCATCATGCGGCTAGTAGTTTTGAACAGAGTGGCTGAATACATATTCTTTAAAACACACAATTTGCATCACATTTTATCAAACAACTCCCACTTGTGTACTACTCAAACAGTTTGTCACAAAAGGAATGCATTGCAATTGTGTGTTATATCTGACATATCATATCATATGAACTGTGGACCACTTTTTCATTGGTGCCCAAGACAATTGTATGCCCCAGTCTGGCCCTGTTTACACATGAGGCCTGCTTTAATATGTCATTTCAGGCCATCAATGTCCAAATTCACATTACAATATATGTTTGAATAGTTCAAGCCAGAGAGGTTCCTCTGATAAGAGTTCCTTTCACCCCAAACTGCAAAATGTATTCATTTCTATGGCAGCTATCTCTTTGCGAAAAAAGAATGTCAGGGTCTCAATATCCTGTAATGGAAGGTAGGCCTGATTTGTTTGCATGCATGGCACACTTAATTTTATTCTTCCTGTTTCTGAAAACACTGTTGGTGTACTTGGCAGTGTTGAACTTTCCATTCTGGCCTTTTGGTCTGCCATTCAACATTATGCTTTAAAATTACGGGAAAGTATTTCTGCATGTTTAGGCTGCAGTCATCCAGACACAGTTTCCTTTTATCCTTGGGGCTACATTTAAACCCCACAGGGATGACTAGCATGCCATAAAACTGGTAGGCCAACCATGGGGCCCCTTTAGTAACTGTGTTATAGAAGAAACAGTCCCTGGCAGACAGCAGTTGACCAGAGTCAAAAGAGGTATTTGAGTACAATATGCTCAATAGTAATCAGCAAGCTGCCATATTTGTCCATGTGATAAAATAGTTTGGTTATGTTAGATGGTAATTGGTTTAAGTTACATAGTAAGGCCATGCATCGTGGTTCGTGGACTGTACCGTCGCCCGGTCTGCTCGTAGAGGCTATCCAGGTCACCAAAATATATAGCAAGTCTGTGGAAATGTTAAAGCACTATGAAGAAGAGCAGCTGTGGAATACAGTTAATCACAGAGGGTATTTTATTGTTGTTTTGTCACCCCTACCAGCCACCAGGTTTATTCCCAGAGCTATTCCATTGGGGTGTGGGCAGAAGTGGCAAGACACATGAATACAGGATTATAAATAATGCTGTTACCTGGGGTGAGTATTTACAAAATGCAATGTTTAATATTTGCATACCCTATTGAAGTCAATTAGATATCCCCACTGAGGAGGAAATAACAAAACTCTGCTGTGGTGTCCTTTTTATCCAGGCATTGACTTGCAGGTATATGTTGTAGGTTCAGACTGATTTGTACATTGCATACGTTTTGTTATTTTGTGCTAACTCTTTTATTTCTATTGTTCGCATCAGGTGTCATTGCCAGGCACTTGGGTCCATTTCAATCTCTGCCAAGGGCTCAGGGATACTATTTGAGTGGGCACTAGCTGTCTCCTTTACATACAGTCACATACAAGTTGCCATAAGGTTTATCTGGGGTAGGGTAGGGTCATTTAGTGGTTAGGGTTCAGACTCTAAGGCCACACCTAAGTCCAGGGTAGATCAACGTTTCCTGGGCTGCCACTATATTAATTCAGACCTCTGTGATTTTAAATCATGCCCTGGAGATGAATGGTATTTTTGTAAAAAAATAGGCATATGAATATCTTTGAGAGGGAAAGAGAAGAGTCAAAAAATAACACAGGCGGGATTATTTTCCAGCACTGTGGGGGCAGATAGCCCCGAGTGTCTTAATGTTTCAGGCTGGTTAAACATTGATTGATAATGATCACCACATTACACATCCTTTTATTTTTCCCTCAAATGTTGCACACCGGGTACAACTTCATTCATTGTAACCCTCTTTTAAAGCATTAAAGAAACAACACACTTATGCAAATGAATTGCAACATCAGCACTGCACATATTTCCGGCATCTGACATTTGAGCCACCTGGAGTTAAATGATTTCTATAGAAACCCAAAATAGACAATAGAGTGCGTTAGAAAACAATGCAATTGGAGCCTGAAGTGCACATTAGCCATTCACATGCCGACTTTGCTTTTTAAAATGGCTTTCATAATTCTAAAATATATTAGGTATGTTGTCGTGAAAGTTGCGTATTCTGTGTATTGTAATGCGTCTGTGCACTCTATGGTAATTGATGAATTGCGGAGAGGAATCCCAAGAGAGATGTGATATACTAAAGAAAGACCCGGAAATAAATCAGCTTCGGCAATAGAACAGATTTTTGTTGGGAGGTGAATAGAATGGCGCATAAAAATAGATGCAAAGTGGGTAGACTCTGAACACGTTTCCACGTCAATAGTTAAGCAAAAGCTGGACTTTGAAAAAATATAAGCAATCCAAGTTACTGTACTGAAGAGGAGAGCAAACGCACATATGATGATTTTTATAAACTCTGCATGACATCACAAGAGAGAATCTAACTTAATTTCAAAGAAGGCATATTTTGTTAGAGTATCCAGAAATATGAGCGCTGGGGTGTATTGATCAAGCTGCGCATGGATGGAAAGTATTTGAACTAAACTGAAGAAAAGTACCAGATAAACACATTAGACATAAACTTGCTATTTAACAACGGAATGAATTGCCTAGAAAGTATTCAACGTCTAATGCAAGAGTTCATCAAAGGTTTTAGAACAATGTGAGCATTAATACAAAACATTGTGACATAAGCCAAATAATTAAGAAAAAAGGAAAACCTAAAGGTGGAAATGGGCCTAAATACGTACATCCACGCACTTAGTACAACACTTCATTTTATTAAACAAACCTAGTAACACATAAAAGCACATATATGTATGTATGTATGTATGTATGTATTTAATTTTTATATAGCGCCGGTAGCCCGAGGGCATCAGGGCGCTTGTACATAAAACTCTGGTACTACAAGACGGACAACACGTATGAGACAGACGATGAATACAGACGGTGAATACAGATACTATTGCGTAGCGAGGTCGCAAGAGAAGTCCTACGCCCAAGATCTCATCTAAAAAGGTGTGTCTTCAGCATCTTCCTAAAAGCAGAGTGATTGACTTCAGATCTAAGAGATTCGGGGACGCTGTTCCACAGTTTAGGAGCCAGCACAAGAAAGGATCTGCCCAGCCCTGTTTTTAGCTTAAACTTGGGCACGTGCATACAGGTATACATATCACTTTAAAAATAACTCCAAACAGAAACAAAGGACACGGTCGAAAACCTATAAATGGCCCTAACACCCACTGGGTATTGATATTCCCATGTGGTAAATTCAGATCATTTATGACAAGATCAACCATAATACTTTGTCCCATAGACTATAAGTGTTGGACCTTCCTTACTGGTGCTAACAACAATGTTCACAGGTGGTCTTGAATAACTAATACAGTCCAAGGTTCAAGTGTTTAGTGTCAAGCCACCAGAAGGTGTAACTTCCACAGTCATGCGGTAGACCAATCAATTGTTCAACAAGGAAACTCCTTGTCAACACATGTCGATCCAACTTCATCAAATCATCTACAAAAAACAATCAAAATTACCAGTACTAAAAAAAACATGTTTCCAATAACAAGAATCAAAAACCTATACCACCCAAATATAGACACATGTCATGCACCTCACTAAATGGGACCACAAAGTCTGAAACCTCCAAAAGTAATGCCCATTACCTTGAATGAATCAATGATGGTAAGGGAGTAACATCAAAAAATGTGAAGCCACGCCCATGTGGCAATTTACAACTTCCTGACCAGTTCTGTATTCATTATCTAAACCAAGGATAAGACATTCTATCAAAGATTCAAAATTCCACACATGCCAAATTCAAGAAATGCCAAGTTGTCAAAAACTCAATAGGACTCAATCCCACAATATAATAGACCACCACTGTGGTAAACCACATTAACAGATAAAGCCATAAACCACATGCATAATTTGATGGGTAGTTTAAATCATATCGGATAACATGACCACAATCAATGGAAATCAGTCGTTTGAGCCTGTTTACACCTACACCAGTGAAACAACCAAAAATATGTGTGAACACATAGGACCCAAAAGTAGTAACAGTAACCACTAATGCACAGTGAGAGGTGAGAGAGTGAAAGCTCACATTCAATAGCCGGACAAACGCTAAGCAGGATACACAGCAGCGTGTACATGAGTGAGAAAAATGCTCCAACGATTCAAAAGTTCAAATGTTTCCGATGTTTACTACAAACAACAAAAGGTGGAGTGCCATCAGGGAACCAAACAACAAGCCACCTTTTGTATAAATTACTCACCTCACAGATTCTAGGTGTAGCCCCCAAGCACTAGGTGTACTCCCCAAGTCGTCAGACAGACAGATGCTGACTAATGTTACGTCACCCATAATGGTGTAGAAAAAATCTGACTGCAACACAGTCATGTGTATGTGAACATCGCTACATCGGAACCTGTGATGGACCCAAACCTCTAAACGAAGTGAAGTACCATTAGACCATGACTCAAAGCTTGAGACACCCCCGTGAAGATCCTGTAGGAAAACAATACCCTCAGGAACATCTGTAATGTACTTAATAGTGAACATGTTAGTGCAGCCCTCAATTTGGAGACAATTTAAGAGAACAAGATCCAACAACTTTGTAACAATTTAAGCAAAACAAGATTAGTACATGCCCCGCAACGGGGAAAAAAACATTAGGGGATTCAATTCAAACAATTACATGATGGATAAGATGACATGATAGGAAATGACCTACCTTCTCTAGGACCACAGAACCATAGTATTAAAATGTCTGTGTTTATTGAATTCCCCATTTCATCAGGTATTAATCACAGTTTATTTTTGGTGTGCCATATGTATAATTACATATACTAATACTTTATCAGCGAACAATGGTGGGCACTTCACAAAGAAGTATCATATCATTGGATATAGCTGGCCAAGAGAATAAAGAACAAGGCCTGTCAATGTTGTCAATTCAGAACACTATAATAATGTTACAAGTACTCAGTTGTTTGAAAAGTTTGAACATGGTCAATAAGCGCACATATGTGGGTTGACAAACACATTTCTAATACAATAAGTCTGAGCCAAATAACAGTTACGTAACACTGGAATGTACACAGTTACTTTCAAGTTGAAAATATAGAAATGCCTGTATTATTTTTGATGTATTAGCACAAATGTCTGAATTGTAAAATAGGGTCATACAGTCAAATACACCACACAGACACACACACACACGCACACACACACATCACAAGTCAGTGATGTACAACGCAAAACCACTTTACTTAAATACACACGCCCAAACTGAATCGTATGCCACTCCAAGATGATACAATGGGGAGCAACCATGGTGACACTCACAACTCACTACTGGAATACAATAGTTTCCACCAGCGATCTCTAAAAGAGAACTTACCCTTTGTACAGTTCCTGCACTTCCGGCGGAACTGTTCCACCACAAATGAATATGACACCCAAGCGGACAGATTAGTGAGGAAACTGCGGGAAAGAAACTATCCCGAAAGGATTATAAAACATGCAAAGAAAAGGGCATGTAGTATCCCAAGCGGTGACTCTGGAACAACATCCCAAGAAGAAAAGAGATGACAAGCAGATTACAGCGGTATTTAACCACTCACCCATAGTCAATCACATCAAAAAGGAGGTGAAAAGACTATGGCATATCCTGAATGTAGGTGATAGCACATTGAGTATCCCAATGTTCGCGATCAAGAGAAGAGATCAAGAGAAGACGAAACATAGGAGACAGTCTCGTACACACCTACAAACAGGGAAAAGAAACAAGTGAGAACCAACAAACAGTGTGGAATAGGCCAAAAGCCACGGGCCACACACCATGAAACGGACAACATCTATCGATATTGGGTGGAATAAACCATGGGAACAGAGTGTGCTGACCAACTGCAACACCTCGAATGTAGAGTACATGATCAAATGCCCCTGTTAAAATCTACATTGGGATGACAACAAGACCAATAAAGATACGGATTGGGGAACATAGATCCAATATTAGGATGAAGCGCACCACTGTCCCACTAGTAGAATATTATCTACAACTGAAACATTCGGAAAATGATGTGAGCTGAACCGTACTGGAAAAGGTGTTGGCCGTTGGCCCCAAAAAGAGGCAGAAACTTAGGAGCAATGCTGCTAAAACAGGATCCACTGTGGATATTTAGACTCAAGAGCCATATGATTGGCCTGAACGAAGGAATATGATGGCAAACCCTAGCGGTTTTATAAACAATGATGACCAGCATTAGTCCATCTACCCATGGGGAATTTTTAAAGGCATGACAGTGGACTTAGGATATCAACCAGATGCCCCGCTTCCTCTCGCCACTACCATCAACTGCATGTATAGCAGGAGACGAACGTATGAGCACTGGGTAAGAGAAAAGAAAAAAGAAAGAAAAAAGAAAATATTGGCACTCTAAAATGCCACATGGGAATCGTAAGACAATGACACACAATCCTAAAATCCAACTATAACTATATTTAGATTGTGGCATATGAATAAACAACTTTCACAATATGAGTGAAATGATCATCACATAAATTAACTATGGTGTAAGAACTAGAGACAACTGGAAATACGAGGCGCGGCATATGTTGCAAAAAACGGGGAATCGTGAGTCAAAATAGTATTGACACTAAAAAGGGACTAGGGACCTCCGACACCAAATAGGTATGTATAAAAGGGATGTTTTCCCAATATGGTGGCCGATAACGATTCCGGACGAGTAAGGAGACGGACAACACAGCATGCCATACATATCCAAGGTAACTTGACAACCCCCCGCCCTGTATTTTGTACTTTGTTATGTATACCGTGGGATTAAAGACCACCCGATCGCGAAATATATGTAACGCTCACCTGATTCCCGTAGAGGCGCCGGTCTTGACTGGGCATATACCGTATCTTCAAAGGTGATGTGTAACACACGGCTGGCTCTTTGGGCTGGACCTCTGTGTACTGTATGTCTGGCTCGAAGGGTAAGATGTCTGCAGATAGAAAATGTGGGATTAATGAACTGGGTTATTGAATATCTCTCTCTTCTTCCCTTTCTCTTCTCCTGTAGAACCCCAAAGGTTAACGCTCTCACCTTAGGTAAGTGAACGCCGTGCTCTCCATATGCCTCGAGGCAGGGTGCTGTAACCAGTTTCTTCACTGGATAAGGGGAGCAGGCCTCTTGACTTCAGAGGACTGCTGTCCGTTGTTTACTGCACGAACAGTAAGTTTCGAGTAATTCTAATGTCTTTAAAGTCTTTAGTAATGATGTCTCTTGTTTTTCAGGGTTCCGGCGATGGCGGATGGCGGGCTGAAGTGAGTTGAAGATGGAGCCCGTGTGATGAATAGAAGCGCCTGGAAGCACGTAAGTAAGCGCTTGTTGCCTGCTTCACGATGCGCTCTAACTGTCTTTTTATTTTGCAGGTACAAGTTTGGGGCGGCTGCAGGGTGCCGGAATACCCACTGGGTTAGATATGGAAAGGAGTAATGGCACGTGAGTATTAAAGTTCCCCAATGTCTTTAAACGCACCTTGTTTTGTCTTTCAGATGCGGGATGCAGCGCCGAAGGCCTCCGGAGCGTGCGAAGAGTTGGTAAGCTTTTGTCTTTCAGATGCCGGAATGCAGTGTGAAGACCTCCGGAGCGCACGAAGAGTAGGTAAGCCTTTGTCTTTCAGATGCCGGAAATGCAGCGCGAGGCGTTGGTGACAGCCAATGGACCAGGTAAGTGAAGAGCTGTCACTGAAGACCGTAATGCTAACCTGTTCTTTCTTGTCTTTATAGGTGTTGCTGAAGACTGGATTCAGGATGGTAAGCCTTTTTCCTTAGGCCCAGGATCAGATGTAGAAGACACGATGAGCGTTCTGCTGCAGAGGATGCAGAATAACGCAAAGCAAGATTCATCCATCGGGTGTGGTTTAAATAGCCTCCTGTAGTGCTCAGGTGTCTCCTTCCACAGCCACGCCTAGGTAAGAAAAGAGTTCCTGCTTTCTAGAAGAGTTCCAGTGTTCTGAATCTAGGGAGTGGCTCCTGCCCCACCCAACAGGAAAAGTAGTTCCAAACAGAAGAGGATCAGAGGCTCAACTGGCAGGCAAGTAAGCAGCATGGTCTGCTGCAGGTAAGTCCACCCAAGCATTATGAGCCCGGCGCTTCCAGCGCTGGGACTGGACATATTTATGAGCCTGGTGCCACTGGCGCCAGGACTGGGTCCAAAAGGTCCCAATTGGGACTGGTTGGCACTCAGAACCTGGGTTATGGATCTGCTTCCAAGGGAGCTGGGAAAACCCTGACCTTTTGGAAGCAGAGATCATGACAGTACCCCCCCTCAAGGCCCCTCCCAAACCGGGCTTCTCCGGGGGTTTTGGCTTGTCAGGAAATGTTCGGTGAAATCTTTTGATTTGGCGAGGAGCGTGGACATATTCAGCAGGTTCCCAGGATCTCTCTTGGGGGCCGTAGCCTTTCCAGTCAATTAGGTAAAATAGTTTAGATTTGGAGATCTTGGAGTCCAGAATGCTTCTGACTTCAAACTCGAGTTCTCCATCAACTAGGATAGGTTTTGGAGATGTAGTTAGTCGGGTTTGAGGTTGCACAGGTTTTAATAGAGAGACGTGGAAGACCGGATGTATCTTCATGTGCCGGGGCAAGTCCAACTTGACCGCTACTGGGTTTACTATGGTAGTGATGGAATAGGGACCAAGGTATTTGGGTTGAATGTGCGTGGCCCTTTTAGAGGTAGATATTTGGTGGATAACCAGACTTGATCCCCTACTTGATATTGAGGGGCTTCCTTCCAATGTTGATCTGCTCCTTTCTTGTATTGTTCTTTAGCCTTTTGAAGGTGAGAAACAGCTTCCTTAAAGGCTTGGGTGATTGTAGAATGCAGGTAGTCTACTGCTGGTGTTTCAAGATCTTGGAGGGGATCCAACTCCGAGGTTCGAGGGTGACTGCCTTACAAAAGAAAAAACGGGGTTTTCCCAGTTCCCGAATGGACAGAGTTATTGTAGGCATATTCGGCTATCCAAAGGATGTCTTTCCAAGTTTTTTCAGTTTGTTGCAGCATGCAGCGTAAATAATGTTCCAGAGTTTGATTGGTCCTCTCGGTTTGTCCGTCGGTCTGAGGTTGGTGACTGGTCGATAGTCTCACATCAATTTGAGCCGACCGACAGCAACTTCGCCAAAAATGAGAAATAAATTGACTACCTCGATCCGAAATTAGAACCGAAGGAAAACCGTGCAGTCGGACGATGTTTTCGAGAAATTCTCGGGCCAGAGTTGCTGCTGTTGGCAAGCCTTTGAGCGGAATGAAATGCGCCATCTTGGAGAATAAGTCCACGATTACTAGAATCGTATTGTATCCGGAGCATGGAGGTAGATCGGTGATGAAGTCCATAGAAAGCGTATGCCAAGGGCGAGGTGGGATGTCAATAGGGCGTAAGAGGCCTGCTGGTCTTTCCTTTTGACTCTTGTTTTGGGCGCATATTCCGCAGGACATTATAAAGTCTCTGATATCTTTTTTCCAGAACGGCCACCAGAAGTAGCGCTTGATATTTTCTGAGGTCTTGGCCATACCGGGATGTCCTTCCATTAAAGAATCGTGATAACAAGAGATTACTTTTTTCTGTAAATCTGTGCTGGGTAGGTATAATCGTTCTTGGAAATACAATAAGTTGTCCTTTACTGCAAAGTCCTTTCCCTGCAGATGCCAATTCTGTATGTCTGCTGGAGTTACAAGTTGCCTGGCTTTATCCTTAACTTCCTCTATGGATTCTGTGGCGATTACACCCAGAATTCTTTGTTCGGGAATGATTGGTACAGGTTTAGGGATGACCAAGTGTTCTTCCACTCCCATCCGAGAAAGGGCATCAGCTTTACCGTTTTTTGTACCAGGTCGATAGGTAATTATGAAGTCAAACTCGGCAAAGAATAATGCCCAACGGAGTTGTCTAGAGGATTGGGCTTTTGCGGTTTTCAAATATTGCAGGTTTCGGTGATCCGTAATCACAGTAACGGTGTGTCGGGCCCCCAGCAGATAATGCCGCCAAGCCTTAAAGGCAGACTTGATAGCCAGAAGTTCCTTGTCAGTAATCGTGTAATTGATTTCAGGAGGCGAGAATTTACGGGACCAAAATGCCACGGGATGCAACTGATTGGTTACCGGGTCCTTTTGTGATAGAACTGCCCCCATGGCAAGGCTTGAAGCATCAGTTTCCACGATGTAGGGGAGTTCGGGGCGAGGGTGTTTTAAGATTGGTGCAGAGATAAATTTAGTTTTCAAATCCTGGAAAGCTTGTTCCGCCTCGGTAGACCATTCAAAACGTTTGTTTTTCTTTAACAAGGCAGTGATGGGCTGGACTATTCGAGAGAATTCGGGGATAAACCTGCGGTAAAAGTTAGCGAAGCCTAACATGCTTTGCACACCTTTTACGGAGGATGGTGATGGCCATTTGAGAACTGCATCGACCTTCTTTGAATCCATACGCACTCCGCCAGGTGATAATATGAATCCCAAGAATTCAACTTCAGTCACGTTGAAAACACATTTGTCCAACTTAGCGAAAAGTTTGTGTTGACGCAATCTTTCGAGGACCATTTTCACGTGTTTCCGATGTTCAGATTCCGATGAAGAATAAACGAGGATGTCGTCAATGTAAACAACAACACACACATCTATGAGCTCTCTGAGGACATCGTTCATAAAATATTGAAAGGCGGCCGGGGCATTACAAAGTCCGAAGGGCATGACCTGATATTCAAATAGCCCATACTTGGTGCGGAAGGCCGTCTTCCATTCATCGCCCTCTTTTACTTGTACCAAGTGGTAAGCTCCTCTAAGATCCAGCTTTGTATATATGCATGCTTTTCTGACTTGGTCCAGGAGTTCAGGGATCAAAGGTAACGGATATCTATTCTTAACGGTGATCTGGTTCAGGGAGCGATAATCTATACAAGTTCTAAGGTCTCCTTTCTTTTTTGGAACGAAGAACAAAGCTGAAGAAGCAGGGGACTTGGAAGGACGAATAAACCCATTTGCCAGGTATTGATCCAGGTATTGTCGAAGGTGAAGGTTCTCAGGCTCGGTGAGGGCATAAATTCTACTACAAGGAGGAGTAGATCCAGGTATCAGGTCGATCTGGCAGTCATAAGACCTATGAGGAGGCAGAGAGTTAGCCTGATCCTTCCGTAAAACATCTTAGTATTCTAGGTATTCGGGAGGTAACTGGGGAGTCTCTGAAGAAATTGCTGCCAGTGCAACACCAGGTGGAGGGTGACAAGTAGAGACACATTCTGGAAACTGGACCGTTCTTGCTCGCCAATCGATCAGAGGATTGTGTTTCTCTAACCAAGGTATTCCTAGAATAATCTGAAACTGAGGGGCCTTGATCACATCGAACACGATCTTCTCATGGTGTCCATCTTGACTTACTAGCGTCACTTCTTGAGTGGTATGCGTTACTGGCCCGGAGGCTATCTCCGTACCATCCACTGTAGTAATGACGTCCTTTGCAGCCTTGGGACAAAGAGTTAGATTCATCCTCAAAACCATTTCATGATCCACATAATTGCCGATGGCACCGCTGTCGACGTAAGCTTCAATTGCATGTAATCGATCCGGATTATCAGGGCTAATGAGGACCATAGGTATCACGAAATGCGAGGTCACGGAACTGGTTTTCACGCTCGGCAAGAAGACCTCTTTTCTTGTCGGGCGAGGTCGTTTACCTGCTCAGAGTTTGTAACTTTGGTAACTGCAGCTCCTACTGCCTTCTTGGCAGGTTTCACCGGACAGTCTCGAAGAAAGTGCCCTGAGTTTCCGCAATAGAGGCATAATTGCAACTGTTTTCTCCTTTCCTGCTCCTTTTGTGTTAGAGGACCTTTCAGACCCCCTATTTGCATGGGTTCCCCGGAGTCTACTCCTTTGGAAGGAGTTGGCGGTTTGGAAAATACTCGAGCATCAAACTTGGAACGATCGGCCTTCCTGTTCTGCAGTCTGTGATCTATTTGAACGACTAAGTCTATATAGTCCGAACAATCTTGTGGGGGATTCACTACTTGGACTAACACATCTTTGAGCTCTCCGCGTAGACCTCTATAAAACAGCGTAATCCTTTTGTCCTCAGGCCAGTGAGTTTCCACTATCAGTCTGTTGAAAGACGCAATATAAGCCAAAAGGTCTTGATTACCTTGTCGCAACGAAAGAAGCTCATTGTCCAAGGCCTGCCCCTGTGAATGTCTTGCGAACAGTTTTTCCATACTGAGCTGAAAAGCTTGAAAATCATGGAGGACCGGATCATCTTGATTTACTAGAGGGATCGACCAGTCTGCCGCATTGCCACTAAGGAATGAAAGCACGAAAGCTACTTTAGCTTGATCAGTTGGAAAGGCTGCTGGCCGGCATAAGAAATGCAACCGGCACTGATTGATAAATACTGCAAACCTCTTTGGGTCACCAGAAAATCGTTAGGGCGGAGCCAGAGGTACATTCCCAGGTAGGTTGATCTGCACTGGATTCATAGAGGATGTAGAAGGATGATTTCCCCCAGATGCGGGTAACTGGGTCTGTCCGGCTTTTGACTGTAGCAATTGTCTAGCGAGATCATCTGTTCGCTCCTTGGAAATAATCAGTTCCCTTCTTAGAGCGTTCGTTTCCTGACGGGCTGCATGCACTTCTGCCCTTAGTTCCCCAAGTAACTGGGCTAGCTGGTCGGTATCCGAGGTTTCCATAGCGCCTGGACGGGAGTTTTGTGGTTGGCTTTGCGTTCTGTAACGCTCACCTGATTCCCGTAGAGGCGCCGGTCTTGACTGGGCGTATACCGTATCTTCAAAGGTGATGTGTAACACACGGCTGGCTCTTTGGGCTGGACCTCTGTGCACTGTATGTCTGGCTCGAAGGGTAAGATGTCTGCAGATAGAAAATGTGGGATTAATGAACTGGGTTATTGAATGTCTCTCTCTTCTTCCCTTTCTCTTCTCCTGTAGAACCCCAAAGGTTAACGCTCTCACCTTAGGTAAGTGAACGCCGTGCTCTCCATATGCCTCGAGGCAGGGTGCTGTAACCAGTTTCTTCACTGGATAAGGGGAGCAGGCCTCTTGACTTCAGAGGACTACTGTCCGTCGTTTACTGCACGAACGGTAAGTTTCGAGTAATTCTAATGTCTTTAAAGTCTTTAGTAATGATGTCTCTTGTTTTTCAGGGTTCCGGCGATGGCGGATGGCGGGCTGAAGTGAGTTGAAGATGGAGCCCGTGTGATGAATAGAAGCGCCTGGAAGCACGTAAGTAAGCGCTTGTTGCCTGCTTCACGATGCGCTCTAACTGTCTTTTTATTTTGCAGGTACAAGTTCGGGGCGGCTGCAGGGTGCCGGAATACCCACTGGGTTAGATGTGGAAAGGAGTAATGGCACGTGAGTATTAAAGTTCCCCAATGTCTTTAAACGCACCTTGTTTTGTCTTTCAGATGCGGGATGCAGCGCCGAAGGCCTCCGGAGCGTGCGAAGAGTTGGTAAGCTTTTGTCTTTCAGATGCCGGAATGCAGTGTGAAGACCTCCGGAGCGCACGAAGAGCAGGTAAGCCTTTGCCTTTCAGATGCCGGAATGCAGCGCGAGGCGTTGGTGACAGCCGATGGACCAGGTAAGTGAAGAGCTGTCACTGAAGACCGTAATGCTAACCTGTTCTTTCTTGTCTTTATAGGTGTTGCTGAAGACTGGATTCAGAATGGTAAGCCTTTTTCCTTAGGCCCAGGATCAGATGCAGAAGACACGATGAGCGTTCTGCTGCTGAAGATGCAGAATAACGCAAAGCAAGATTCATCCATCGGGTGTGGTTTAAATAGCCTCCTGTAGTGCTTAGGTGTCTCCTTCCACAGCCACGCCTAGGTAAGAAAAGAGTTCCTGCTTTCCAGAAGAGTTCCAGTGTTCTGAATCTAGGGAGTGGCTCCTGCCCCACCCAACAGGAAAAGTAGTTCCAAACAGAAGAGGATCAGAGACTCAACTGGCAGGCAAGTAAGCAGCATGGTCCGCTGCAGGTAAATCCACCCAAGCATTATGAGCCCGGCGCTTCCAGCGCTGGGACTGGGCATATTTATGAGCCTGGTGCCACTGGCGCCAGGACTGGGTCCAAAAGGTCCCAATTGGGACTGGTTGGCACTCGGAACCTGGGTTATGGATCTGCTTCCAAGGGAGTTGGGAAAACCCTGACCTTTTGGAAGCAGAGATCATGACAATATATTTGCGAGCGGTAACAACTCGCCTAGTTATATAAACAAACTAGGCCAGCAAGCAGCAATTGAGGAAAGACATTTGCGAGCCGTAACAACGCAGTTATAGAAACAAATTACACCAGCAAGTACCTACTGAGGATGTGTGAACTCACTTGATATTTACCCCTGAAATAGCACAGCAGTATCACTTGATCATGTGCTTAAAAAAACACATTTATTTAATGCCGCAATGCTGGGAGAAACTGGCGTGAAGGGGGACTTTAGTCCCATTGGAGAATAAATTCTAAATTGTAAATTTTAAAACCCACTCCAACTAAACCACTTCATTGTTGTAGGCACGGCAGATTGCAGCCAGTGACCGTGACAGAAGGAGTGGCACTTTGGAAAGTGTAGCAGATTACACCTAACATTAAGGGAACAGAAGCCGAGGAAGCAGGGTAAGTGGTTTTTGATACCTTCAGTAAGTGACTCTGTCACTATATTTAGACAAATAGAATAACAAATGATGAAGGTAGAAACTGACCTTTAGCCACTCACCCAATAGGTATTCAAGACCTCTACCAACACAAGCAAATATACCAGACCAACGCCGAATTCCAACAGGTGACACATTCCGGTAAGAGATATATGGGGTGACAGCCATACAGAAAGTAGTAGTCATGGGCTCTCCAGGTTCCTGATATGTGTATGTTTTCACATCCCAACAATGTGGAAGATGCCCTCTCCAGACAAAGAAATTGGAAGAAAGCTGAAATATGTGACTGTCTTTTTATGTTCATGTGGAGTGTCCTAAGTGGGCACTATCTATAGTCCTGAACAAAGCGGCAAATCAGTTTCCCCGCTGAAACCGGTTGACATAGGTTGGCTCAGAGTGATGACATGACCCACTTGTCTCACAAAAACAGAAAAGTGAGCTTGGTTATAGGACATCTTTTCTTTTAGATACATAGCGGAAATAAGACCATCCCTTTGAATGGTGGACCGTCTAGGAAATTGTATGATACGTCAAGCTGAGGGGCAGCAACACTGTTAAATACGACTGTTTATTGCCAAACAGTGCACATCTCATTTTTAGAGTATTAGGAAAATAGTGAGTCGGGATAGGGTGAGCTCTTTATACTATCCCCTCACCTAGACAGGCGACGCACCAGCGCCCAACTAGGGATAGCAATTCTAAGGGATAGGTAGATTCTCTTTACAATGACTTGTAAATAATTGTAGGGACTGCGGCGGTAGGTTTAAACATTCTAATATAACACAATGGATTCTGCTCATGATGTGTTAACGTCACTCACAGTGTCCCATGAAAGCCACTGGGGCGAAAGCCACTTGGAATAGCAAAGCCTAAATTGCTTGATCATAGGAACATCAACCGTACGCACACCTAAACACACCCATACACACCCATACATACATACACAACCATAAACCCCTTACTAGAACAATTCACATTCATAAATCAAATATTAAATGTCCTATTTTCAACTGAAAATGTACCACAAATAATCTGGATGAAGATGTAGGTACGTGAAAAGCATGTAGTTAACCAGGCCCACAAGACTAATAACAAAATGTCATGCAGTAGGCAACATATCATACATAGAATTTCAATTTAAAGATCACCTGCAAAAAACTCCACTATGATCGTGTTTCTAGCATCACATTGTCACCGCTACATAGGACAAAAATTTCGGGCAGACACGACGCAAAAAGGACCACACTCTATACAAGTTGATAAAAAGTCCCACAGACCTATTTCTATCACTCCCAAGCACATGCCATAAGTACATTGACAAACACATAATTTCGTAACAAATTAGAATTTGCTAACATGAACTTGGAAAATGTACACGTCACAGCTGTACATCATATTAAACAATGAACCGAAACATCTGTCTGCTTGTGTGCATCAAACGAAAATCTGAAACAGCTCATGCACCTCATCTATTATGTAACGTAGAACAATATACATAAACATAACATTTTTCAATAAAATCGAAATTACAACTCTATTGTTTTTCAAATGTATGCTATTGCTCAGCAGCTCATGCAAACATGCAATAAAACATCTCAGCGCTGTATACCAAGTGACAGGGACGCCTTACCTGAACCCATACTATAATTACATTGGAAAACTCAACAAAGCACACATGTCTCAATGTGAATGAATGTTCAAATTCAACCATCCAAGACTCAGTCACAGCCCCACCTTATCACATCCTCTCATAACAACATAGGAATTACTATGGGACAACATTAAAAGGAATACATCTGTGTTTTACAGAATATCATAAAACATACTGAAACACTCCATTCACCGTACTTCATGTGCAATTTACACACACACACACACACACGGAAAGTGCACTCAGAAATATACTGAAACATCTTATGCTAACCAAACTGAAGGAGAAAAAAACACATTCGGTATCTAAGAAACAAAACATATACAAGTCATCTCTCTCGCTCTCTCTCTTTGTCTCTCTCTTTCTGTCTCTGTCTGTATGTCTCTCTCTCAAACCAAATTACTACAATGAGACTTTAAAAAACATGAACAGTTTCGAAAAAAACCTGACCAAAACATGTGAACGTCCAAACACTTATTTATAGATCCACATTCAACTGTACCTCAGCGTGCCTTTCATATTTTCTTTTTAAAAAAACAACCCAAAAATAAATAGGAGGTCCCAAGGAACTACCGTGCTACAATAAAGGATAACACTGCATTTGATAAGTGGGAGTAAAGTGCAAGGCGTCTATGATCCTCCACCTCTCTCCCCTGTGCGGCACCTGGTATTTCAGGATGCTCACCAGAATATATTTTTTGCTTTCCTAAGGTTCCCTTGTTCTGCCTACCTCCTTGCTCTCAAAGTCAGTGAGATCACAGAAGGTCAGGCAGGTGTGAGATAGCAAAACAAAGCTTCACTCTTTTGCTGTTGACAACTCATTTTGAATGCTGTGCTCAGGAAGGTTGCTCTGTGGTGTAGCTGTCCTCCCCTGTTCCCAAATGCCTCATCACTCCTGCTGTCAAAGCCAGAAAGCCAACGGGTGGGTCTGAGAGAGTGCAATGATGGTGCAGATTGTTTCCTACTTTACTGCCATTATCACTGTTACCCATCAGTTATGGGCACAATGGGTGGGATGAGTAAAACGAAAAAGAAAGAAAATCGGAGGTTATTGGGCCCATGAAGTGACTTGCATGAAGTGACTTTGCAGGGAGTGTCCGCTGGAACTGTCTGCAACATGAAAGGTTTGGCAGAACAGAGGCAATAGGAGAAGCGATGCCCTGGCTTGAAGAGGAAACATGCCAGAGGAACGGAAAGTGGAGCTGGAGCATCAGAGATGGGGGAATAGAACAGCAAATCAACTGGAAACAATGAGCGAGGTGCATTGTAAGGCGACAGGGATGAATGTGCAGGATGTATTAATCAGGCGACATACAATTCAGGGATTTTTCCGCACACCCCAATCCAGGAGCGCACAATTTAATTTCATTGAGTAAAGTTCTTGATATGAACCTGGAATCTTCAATTTAATAATATTGATTCCCAACAGCCTTTCTCCCCTTTCAGGACAAGGAACACACAGGGTTGCACAGAGGGTCTATGTATTAATAAAATAGAAATATTTAATTTAAATATAAGAACATTATGCATCTATGAAATTCTAATGTCAAATGGTAACTACCATGAAGAATGATCAATACACTAGTTGCATCCCCTTCCTATGCTGCATTTACTTGAATAACTTTGTAAATGTGCACATCACCTTCTACTCATTTGGTTTACCCATCCACTATCAATTGAAAAATGAATGAGGGCTCTTGATAACACAACAATGAATCAGAATATCCATGCCTATCTAAATCCCTCTACTTCCCCTTTTTTGAAAATAAATACCTTGTTCCTTACTCCATGGACATGTCTGAATTTCTATCAGAATTCTAGCAAATGTTATTGAAATACCTGCTACTTGACATTCTTGCATGTGAATCCCTTACAAAATGAAAGCACATTTTTGCTAAATTGCCTTCAGTGGGGTTTCTTGCTTATTAGTTTATTTTTGCATTTATATAAGCACACAACATCCATGGGCATCAAGGGCTTGTTGCAGTAGTGTCAACATCCACAGATAGGTTGTGGGGGTGTGCAGGTGGGAGAAAGGGGAAGGAGAAGGAGGGTGAATTAAAAGGTAGGGTTTTTAGTTGTTTCCTGGATGGCCAGTAGGATGTTTCAGCACACAGGTGTAGAGCAAGAGAGTTCCAGAGACGGGAGGCGGTGGCTGGAAAGCTGCAGCCCCCCACTCTTGTGTGCTTGAAGCATGGTGTGGTCAGGTGGTGGCTGTGGATGGATCTTGTAGGTCTGGTGAAAATGGTCTTGGATATTCTCTGTGAGAGGTAGGATGGAGCAGAGTTCGAGAGACATATGTGGGTGATAGAGAGAATTTTGAAGTCAACCCATTCTCTCACGAGTAGCCAATGTGCAGACTGATACATGGTCCCATTTGCCGAGGTCCAGGATGGCATGGATGCCATTATTTTGGAGTTTCTTAAGGTTGAGCTCTGAGGTGCCTGCAAACAGAGAGTTACAATAGTCCAGTTGGGAACCAATAACTGCTCTAGCTATGATTAGGTGAGCCATTTACTATTGCATTCATGGAAAGAAAATGTACATTTCTTATTTTCAATGAGCAGCTTAAAGTTGGGAAAATGGATAGTGAATAATCATCATTTCCCCTTTTTCTTGAAGGATTTATCACTGGTAACAGGACTCTGCTTGGTCATGTAACCAGGAAACAAAATGTTACCTTCATTTTCTAGGTATGCACACACTGAGATATCCTTTTTGCTCCCAAAATACTTCTCCTGTGAGTGCGCATTACACAGAGAAGGAATCAGTCAATCTCCCTGTATACACACCATAGAGCCTACTCTATCAAATCTATAATTTCAGAAGCACATGCAATTCTGAAATATGCATTAATTTCTCATGGCATATAGTAATTTATCTACCCTGCTCCTTCAGTACTTTCACTGATAAAAAGTAATTGAATGTAATCTATTCCCCTTTAGAGTATCAGTCCCCTCACGATTATGTTCCCTTGATATTATACTATCATATTAATTGCGTTTGGCTTTCTCGCAGACAGGTGGGCACCCTCTTAAGGACTGGTTCAATTCTCATCCTCTAGGAACAGGTGGGCATCAGTTATCAAGATGGAGTGAGCTTCCCTCCACAGCTTGGTCTCCCACCTTCTGTATTGGGACCTGTCTGCTCTTTCACTGAAGAAGACTTGCATATTTCACTCCAGGTAGGAATCACTTACAGTGCTCTGTTGATAATCCAAGATGACTCCAAAGGAAAGCAATATATTCCATGCTCCTATCTGTTGATAGCAATTCTGTTTTCATTCTTCCTTTCCATCAGCCAGCCAGTAGGTGAGTGTTCAAGTGCGTGTCTGTCCCCAGAGTCTGTGGGTTTGAACCTTATTAGAGCAGAAAGCACTGTCTTTATAATTTCTATCATCTAATTGGTCAATGCGTGTGATTGGATAGGGTTCCAAAAGTGATATCACACTAAACCACCCCTTCGTACTCATTGGGCAAATGAATTAGGAGGGCAGTCTGATGGGAGAAACTTCCAAATCCAGTTCCCTCCTATTTGATGTGATGTCATCTTGTAGATTTCTAAATTAAACAATTGTACTTTTGTTTAACATCATATTCCTCACATGTTTAATTATTTATTGTAATTATATGGTGTGAAATAGAAAGCCCTGGGACACAGAGGCACCTGGACAATAACAAACTAAACATAAAGAAACATAAAGATGCCAATCATGGCAAGAACTTGGTTCAAAGAGTGCGGGTGTCAATACTGAAAGAACTAGTGAACCATAATGGTTTCGGTCCTCATTTAAATGTAGTGTGTAAGGAGCAAGCTCTCATATCAGGGGGCAGCGCGTTCCAGATTTTAGGGGCTCCGGAAAGTGAAAGACCCTTGGGCTACAATGGACAACCTGGCCCGTGGTATGTCTAGGAGACAAGCATTATTTGATCTTAAGACTCTAAGAGCTGATAGCACACAGTGCTGCTCGATAGATACTTGGGGCTCTCACCATACAAGCAATTATGTGTGATACATTGTACTCTAAAGGAAGTTCTACTGCTGATCAGGAGCCAGTGTAAAGCAGTCCAATCTGCAGACACATGGTCACTTTTGTGCAGTCCTTCAATGATGCACACAGCATTGTTCTGGATAACCTGCAGATGAGAACGTTCACCTTTAGCAATGCCCATCAGTAGGCTGAAGCAATAGTCAAGTTTGGCTCCTACCATAGCTTGTGCAATAGTGGCACAGTTGATGGAGTTAAGGAATTGTCTAAGCTGGGCAAGCAATTTAAGATGATAAGATGTTCCTGAGACAATACTATTTACATGGTCCTTCATATTTAACTCTTCATCAAGATTAACTCCTAAGGCCTTGGCTTTGGTTTGTGTAGTGATGGTGTATCCTGCAATGTTGAAGTTCTGATATTCTTGGCTGAGCTTCCGGAGATGCGCGGAATTGGATTAACCATAAGCTCTGTTTTTGAATCATTAAGAGCAAGGCTGTTGATACGCATCCAGAATTGAGGGTAAGGGAATCAGTGGCATAATTCCCAGTGAGGGGCACAAGACATTGCGTGTCATCTGTGTAGTTAGAATACACAATAACTTCACTATCCAGTTGTTCTAATAAGGGGTGCATGACAATATTAAATAGTGTAGGAGACACGCAAGACCCCTGTGGAAACCCTCAAGTTACTGGGAGCTCCTTCGCCATTACGTCTTTAATGAAGACCTTGGCATTGTGTTTCAAGAGAAATGATTTTAACCATTTGGTTGCAGATGATGAGAAAGAGGGTGTATTCTGTACTCTATCTGCTAATATGGCATGGTCCACCAAATCGAATGATACAGATATATCTGACAGCACAAGCAGTGCTGTATTATGTTTTTCAAACGAATTGAAGATGTTGTTAATAATCAGTTCATCAGATTGATCTCACTTAGGTGAACCACATGATTGACTTTCATCTCGGCATATTCACAGACTTTTACAATTTTCCTACTGAAACATTGATATAAACATTATATTTAAATCTTAGAATGAAAAGCTTGCCAGCATGGACACTAGGATATAGAAATCACTGGCATGCACTATTTCTGCACATAGATTCCAACTAACTTCTAGTTACAAGCAAATATATGATTCCATGTGTAGATTTCACATGGTGCATTATTTTATATAAGGGAGGAATCACAATCTGAAATGACATACCAGTTCCTGGCTGGTAGAGCCAAATGGTCAGTTCATCTTGGAGTTGAGGGCTGGAGCATTTATGACTCCAGTGAATGATGTTTTCATGGTGCAAGTCATTTGAAGTTAGGCTGGTAGGGCCATTCACGACTTCAGTCCTGCCTTCTTTAAGTGATTCCAGGATCTGGCTGCCACTTATGTGAGACATCCAGTCTTCAAAGGTGTGAGTCACATCTTCATATGAAGACCTAGCTGATGGTGAATTGTGATTATTTGTAGAGTAGACCGTTGTGCAGAATGAATTCAATGTACTTATAAGGCATTTGTCTAGGCCATGTGGGAAGGATTTGTTTTTATTCCCCCAAAATGCACCCTAAGAACCAACTCCACGCAGAGTCATCAGATTTTATTGTCAGTTTCAAAGCCAATGTTCATTCCCCCATTACAGTAGATTGTTGGGGAATGAAAGGATATTTGGCAGTTCAGGCCTGGTTTCATTCAGGCTGGTTCCATTCACAGGTGCAGCTTTTAAAGTCACATGTTCGTTTACTGTTGATTTTGCATTTACACAAAACACTACAACATTATAATGTTCTCTTTGCAACTAAACTCCTGTAAAAACCAATGTTTGATATCTCTACATGTTTCTTTGAATAAAGATGATTTTAAGTTCTGTAAAGGGAAGAAGACACGATGCAAGACCTACATTTGTTTATTTTTTCCTGTCCTGTGTCATGCTGTGCTTTTCATTGCAGACTGAACTGTTTTTTTCCATTTTATTAAATGTTGCTGGATACTCTTTGGCAAATGGAAGGATTTCTTCTCTTTGCTTTATCAGTTACAGGAGGAGTTGGGCCTGTCCTCTCTTTACTCCATGATGGTGCGGAAAACACTGTCATTTTACCAGAAATGTCTGCTAGTGAACACTGACGGAGGATTCAAAGTATTAAATAAAGCTCTGCAAAATAATGCTGAACACTTACTAGCAGCATGGAAGACAGCTTGCATAGCAATTTTACAGGGGCTCAACACACTAGATGATATCTTACAGACCAAGCCAGCTCTGGTGAAATGTAAATTATTGGACCTAGGCTGGATTGAGCCACTGGAGAGTTGTAGAAAACGTAGACTATATGGGAGAAACTTCCTGGAACCAAAGAGGAGGGGTGGAGTGCCAATGTACCAGTCGAGATTCCCAAAGAGTTTTCTAAGAAGTCAGTTCATGCGATTCCGCATTAATTTGATGCCAACAAGAGAAGTACTGGAAGCAAGAATAAAACTCTTCGGAACTATCAGAACTATGCATGCAGGCTCTGTGAGGGGAAGCGAGAGACATTGATCCATTTAACCCTATTATGCCCGGAGCTTTGAGACATTAGATCTAAGTGGCTGGGCAGATTTTTTCTTCAATCTCTGACATTTTCGTCTGATGAGTGGTGGAGCACTTTACTACATGGATCGCGAGTTATGGTAACTCTGGCACTGTTAGCTTTTGTAAAATAATCCTTTGAAGTTATTGCACAAAATAACAACGTTTGTACTATGTAAGCAATATTGATGGGAGCAGTTAGAAAGAGGTTGAAGTGGACCCATTTGATATGAAGAGATTAAGTGCATCTTCTACCCCTGATAAAGTGTGTTTTTTATTTTTGTTCTTTCTGCTGTTAATGTAGATATTTTGTATTTAACATAACATTTTTTAAGAGTGGTTGTATGTAGTTAAAAGGTTTAATTTTGTTAACCAAATACTTATAAAATATGGGCTGCAAACATTGCACATTCTCTTGCATGTGTCCTTTTTCATATGCTGTTCAGAGGTTGCAGCTTAGATGTTTGTTTTTAAAGTGGTGCTTTTCTTTCTTTGCATTCTTTTCTTCCATGTGGATTTCCCTACACATGTTGCAGGGGGTATGCTGAAGTGACGAATGTGTGGAAGGTGTGCTTGTCTTTGCAGATAATTTTTCATGTCCTGAAGTGGGCTACTATATATTCACAAACGTAATGCACATTAAAATAACTGGAAACGTGAAATATTTCTCAGAGTCTATTTGGAATGGGTGCAGGGGAAGGATCAATTCTCAAAAGAGTAATTTCTTATCCTGTGTTTTAAAAATAAATCTCATGCACAGTATTGTTGTTAAGCACTTCTGTCTGGCTTGCATTACCATGGCATTTAAATGGAGACTCATTCTTGAACTGTACAATACACTCGACTTGGGGCATTACATTCTGGAATATTTTTAGTAAACGTAGTAATTTTGGGTGTCCCCGAATCTGACTTCGAGTAAGTGTTCAACTGAATTCCAGCTATAAAAGTGATATTTGGGTTCGGCTGAACACTTAATTATTTTTGCACTGAAAGCTGAACACCTGTACATGGGGCTGCCTGACCGCTGCTGGGAACATTCGTTTGATTAGTGGATTGCACGTATTTTTGTCTGCTGTCAGTATTCATGCTGTTTGATTGATTTCCTCCTCACCTGGAAACACTTGTTCCTATGTTGGGCATTTATAGCCATCTCACAGAGGTGCAAGGAGGAGAGGAAATAGCTTGAAGTCCCAGCCCTAACCTCTGTCGAATATTGAAAAAACGCAAATCATTTGTAGCGTCTGATCTAATGAAAAGGAAAATCAGGGCATTCTTTCTGCTTCTTCCAAGCTGTGTATCGTACCAAGCCCTTGTGATGCTGTAAAGACAAATACCCCCCTCCCAGTAGCATGCAGACAAAGTGGGCCCCTTAATGACTGCTTAACGCTTTCATTCTTCTAGTAGAGCTTTTAAAGTGGGAGCGATTTACAAGTGAAGGCCCATTTAGAAGACCATTGATTTGGGAAAGACGTTGTTAACACTTCCGTTTAAAGAAAGGAAAAGGTTATTTTTTCTTTTGAAAGCACACACAAAGCACCAGTTAGCTGCCTCAATCTACGCCCTCCTCCAGGCCACTTAAAATATATCACACAACGCAGTTTTAAACTACACTGTTTTCAGATGTTCAAGTTTAACACACAAAAAACTGTTTACTTTTGGTAGAATGTAATACTTTCATTAGAGCATATGCAAAGCCTGTATTTGTTAAACATTTCAATGCAAACATGTAACCTTTTCATACATCACCTTTTGTTATGAGTACATTTTCAAAACGCAAAGACCATTTGTTGCCTTCTGCTGAATTGCATTCTGTTATTTGTAGTCTCTCATTGAAGATGGGGTGAATAATGGCACAATTGTACGCATTTTGCCTAACATGTTTCTATAAGGATTTATATATTATTGTGATTACCTTACTATGGTTTTTGTACTTTTTAATTCATCTTTATAAAACAGAGTACTGTTCAAACCCAAACATGGGGTTGGGGGGAAACAACAAGAGGGCAAGCAAATCATTTCATAAATGCAGATTTGATAAGAGGTTGCAATCCAGGAGAGGTTATTTTCCCTCATTGTGGCCATGTGTTGCTTTTCAGGGCACAAGTAGATGATACAGCTGGGTGGGCACACTTTTATCAGAGGGCGGACGCTAGCCTGCTTGGGTGTTTTTGAGGCAGGGAAACTTGCTCAAGTGTTTGGCTACAATGATCTTAGACAGGTTGTCATGTTCCAAGTGCAGACCTTTACCCAAAAGACCACATTAAAAACTCATCAAAACACATGTCTCATATTGGGATTTTGTTTTCCTGGGAATATTTTACTATAGATTGTTGGTATTCAAACATGGGCACCTTTTATGCACAAATAAAGATTCATGGAATCCCCTAGACCAACCAGATGCTCAGAAAGGAGTATTCAATTATGCATTCATTTAGTTCTATTTATCAGTTTTGCTAAGTCCTTATTTTCTTCAATAATATTCCTCATAGTCCAATTTGTGAACTCAGTTCTTATATATTCCATCATTAGAGCGCATTATGCAGTGCAGAAGCCAATGCATTTCGGAACAAAGTTCATCAGGGCAAATAACTTTTCACCAAAAATGTACAAAATAATAAAATATCACAGGATTTGTTACAATACAAGCATCAGGGAAAAGACAAAGAAAGAAAAAAAATCCATTAGTGTCAATACTATACACCCATGATAAAAGAGAACTATTCGGCTCTGTATTTGACTTCGGCCAAATACTTTGGCCAAACATTCAGTATTCGGTCGAATACTAATTATACTGTTCGGCACACCCCTTGTACTAATGCACTTTTAATGCATATATGTTTCTTTTACCGCCCTGACAGTGGCAAATCAAAAGCTATTTTGGAATACCTTCAGAAACGATCTCACAGATATGCAAAGCTTTTCTCCTTCTATATTACACTAACGCCCACTATTGTTATTCAATCATTCTACTCTATTTTTGCCAATGGCTCTTCTCCCCTCAAACAAGAGTGAAGATGGGTGGTCCCAGGTATGAGCCCCCTACAACAACACAGCACCCCCTCTGCAAAAGGTACTGATCCTGCATGGCCAAGAGGCAACCAAGACACCACCAATCAAACCAAGATACCAAGAGGGGTGTCCTGCCTATTAATTACATTGCTAAGTTGAATTTTAGCATTACAAACATTCAGTGACACAACATGGTGGCATTTTGAGAAACCCTCTGCTGTTTTCAGTAGTTTTGTGTTTTTGCCTGTTATTGACCAGTGTGCATGCTGACCTATTATGCTTCAATACAGTTTGTACACAAAAACATTTGCTTGCTCATCATTGAGGTCAGCAAGCAAATTATGCCGCTTTCTTCAATGTTGCTGTAGGTACATCCAAAGAAGTTTCCATTATTGCTATGATTTTATTTAAATGACATAAGAGCTTATTGTGTGTATATTAGTGATGCTTGAACAGTGTGTTTGGCAACTATCAGACGGCACAATTAGGAGAGACAATTTATGGAATGGCCATGTAAGAAAAACATGGGCAAGGACCTTCCAAATACAAGTAGGGGAAGAAATACATTTTTATGAATATATAAATAAAATTACACCTCAATAACTTAATTTGCAGTTGTTAATCATTCTAACAGTTTTAATCAGAGTGTCTGCACTGGTATTTCGCCTAACCGTGAGACAATCAATTTTTGATTTTGCTGAATTTTGGTGGACAAAACACCACCATATCGCCAACACCATTGCTACTGAGAAAAGGGACCGAAATTATATTTTGGAACACTTTGGGCCTCATTACGAGGTCAGCGGTAAGGGGTTAACGGCAACAGTAAGGGTGTCATTGCCATTAACCCCTTACCACCACATTACGAGGTCCCTTAGCGGGTCCCGCTATGGGCTCCTGGTTTTACCAGCAGCGGCCATAGCAGGACCCGATAAGCGACCAAGGAGCTAATAATTAGCTCCATCCTCATTCCCATTGAGCCCTATGGGGGCTCGAATGGGAATGGTTCTCAGAATGGGGACTTACCGGGTCCTCCAAGGTTGGAATGACCCGGTAAGTCCCTATTCCGAGAACCCGAACCCGGAATGCGGTAAGAGGGTAGCCATGGTGCTGCTAGCACCATGGCTACCTCCTACCTCGTAATGAGGCCCTTTGTCTGGTTACTATGGCAACTGGCAATGCTTGTATCCAATGGCCAATGCACATTTGTTACTTTTAAATGGCTGTCTGACATTTAAAACATTGACTTTGGGTCTCAAATGTTTTTGGCCAATGGGGAGCAAGGTTTTGGAACAAATGCTCACTTGTTCAGCAGCCTGCAGTGATCTGGGTTTATGTGATCATCCCTCTGTGCCTTCAATTGTTCCGTTTATGGCAGGTAGAGAGAGAGCAATGAAGTTCTGCCTCAGGTTGTCATTAACAGAGCAACAGGAGGCACACAGAAGAGGCTGAGCACATAATGGTGTGTGAAATAAAGGAAGGAGGTGGGGCGGCAGAAGTCTGGCCCTGCTCTCATTATTACGCAAACTGAGTTACGCTAACGCTGATTGACAGAAGAGAAGTCCTCTCCTGTCCGACAGGGTGTCCATATTGTGACAGGTAGGACCTTCCAAGCTTTCTGTGGTCACACATGATGAGGGTGCGAGAAGGTACATTTTATTTATTTTCTGTATTTTTTCTGTAAATATGTTTACATTCACCAATAATACATAAAAAATACATACAATAAAAACAAAACACTAATCTGCTTGCACCCTCACAACATGCCATGCGACCCGTGAGGACCTGATGGCCCTCCCCCTCCTTTGTCCTAACAACATGGACACACTGACTAATAGGAGAGGAGTGCTCTCCTGTCAGTTAACATGCCCACGCTGTGGAGGGAGGGCCATCTGGTCCTCCGCAGCAGAGGTGCTAGTGGGTAGGTGTATTTATTACATTTTATATAATGTGTCTGTACGTATATGCATACATACAGAAACATAATATGAAATAAAAATAAACACTTATCTGCTTGTACCCTCACCACACGCCTTACCGCCACGGAAGACCAGATGAGCCTACCATCCGCAATATGGACATGCTGTCTGACATCCGTAAATCAGTGTTTTCCCTTTGTGTAGAAGGCCATCCAGTTATCTGTGGTGGTGGGTGGAGAGGATGTGAGCAGGTAAGTACTTGTTGGTATTGTATGGAATGTGTCTGCATGTGTGTACATATAGATATCACCCATAACATAAAATAAAAAAATAAAACAGCAGCAGCTATCAGTCAGCATATCCAAGTTGTGTAGAGGAGGAAAGGGTGGGTAGTAAGGGTGTGTAGTATGTGTGTGTGTGTTTCAGTATGTATGCATGAACAAGTGAATGTTAATGTGTTTGCTTTATGAATGCGTACATGCAAGTAGATGTATGAATACGTGTGTTCAAGTTTTGTACAATAGTTCTGTTTGCTTTACCATCGATGCACAGTACTGAAGGGAAAATCACACAAGTTGCACTTGAGTATTGTTAAAAGGGAACTTACAGAAATGATTACTGCATATGTGCACTAACCTATTTTAGTTTAGTTTATTGCCAATTGCCATAATCTTAATCATGACCAAAACATGCAATGGCACATTTCTACATCATCATTTATATAGATTATTCTTAAACAGATATTCCATTATCCAAAAACACATTTAAAATACAGAACTTCAAATAACAAAATGTATTTAAAGGGCACATTACAAACGTTTTAGGAATAATAAAGTATAGCATCAGTTGTTTAAAAATTCATATTAACTGTCTTTCTCCAGTGACTCCAAGCTCTCAATACATACTGGCTAACGCCATATAGTGTCAGGACATTATCAGAACGTCTGAAATGTTGATAAGCATTAAGCAGAGACCTGATACCATATTTGCAAAAAACAGGAGAAGATAGTTTTAATGTGTAAACAATGTGGACAAGTACACATTCAATAAGTGGGAGTTTCTCTTTCGTGCAGATCTCAAGAACAAAACTTGTCATGAATATCACTCCTTTCCCACTTCCCAACTACAGATAAAACAAGCACCATTTGAAAATGGAATAAACAAAAATAAAATGCACGCACTTAAAAGGTCAAGATAGTGCTCACGTCCTGACCTGGTTTTGATCACAACTAATCAGTTGCAAGGGGCATTGGTAAAAGTTTATCAAATACAAAATTCCCAATATTATCATTCACCAGGGCTTTGCCCTCTTAATGCATCAATTTTGGTTTAAAACAGCAATGTGATAACCTAAGTTGAATCAGTGCCATCTCGATTTGTGATATCCTAGTGATATTCTGAGCCCCATCATACCATGGAATCTCCTGAAGTAAAAATGTATAACCATCTTCCATGGAGCACAACCAAGTTTTGATCAACAACCCAAAATACATTTAACCTAAATACTTATTAATACCGCACAGACTCAGCTGCACGTGCAAGGGGCCTGATGCTGAGGATTGTGGAAGGGTAAAATGCTCCTTCAGGAATTAGTTTTCCGCTCTCACCAAAGAGTACATTTGACTGAACACCCATTACACTCCACCATAAGATCTTGCCAATACTGCTTTGGCCTCATAAACCATCAAAGACGCATATTCTAATATTCACCAAGCGCTTTGTTACATTTTGAAAGTGATCTCGGTTGCACAAATTATGTAACTGTAGCTTTCTCGACCTGAGTGACTCTAGAGCCATTTGCAATGAATCAGACTCACAGACAGTCATATGTGTCGACTATCTGTAACGGTACACCACCTGATTTAAACTGATCAGAATTTTCGTTTTTTTGTGTTAATTGCAAGATCTAGTATATTACCATGATCATTAAATAACCTCAAAATGCTTTTCAGGAGGGAGTTACCTGTTTGGAACATTAATACAGCATTGACGGCATATACCAGAATTGGCAAGCATTAACTATTCACCATAGGAACATTAGCACTTACAGAAACTAGTTCATCTACAAATTCATCTGAGCAAGAGTAGGGGGCAAAAAAAGTTGTTGTATAGCCTTCTTGTTTTCACATTTTTCTGTAGTCTCACCAGAAATGCGAAATCTCACATATGTGGTATTAGACGAATTTAACAATTTGATAGCTTTGTCCAAATTATTTGGGATTTCTTTCAGTTTTAGAATTGTCAATAATTGAATTCTGATGCCTGAATGAAATGTACTACACAAATTGAGAAATGCCAAATACATGCTGCATTTTTTTAAAAACAACATATTTCTTTACGATCAAAGGCAGGCAAAAACACAGATCAACAGTGCCTTGTCTCTTCCCCTAAGTAGCCTGGGCTTCCGAGAGAATAATGTCATCTTTAACAGCATTCTTAATTTTACCAAGTATCAGCTTACCATTTATCTTTCCTAAACTTTCAAGTAAGGGGATGGGCCTATAAGTGACTGGATTGGATCTGTCTCACGTTTCGAAAATCGGTATAATTAAAGCCGATTTCCAGTACATACTTATTTCTGCAGTCTTTTGAACTCTTGTAAGACTCTATCGGCTACCCAGCCCCAATTAGATTGGTCATCTTTAACCTAATCTCCTGGGATGGTATCCAGCCTGGTGCTTTGTTGGGTTTCTGAGAATAGATAGCCTTGTTGACCTACTCTGAGAAAAAAAAAACAATATTAGCCATTTCATTATTAGAATGTATGGACTCTGTAAACACAGCGTTATTCGAAATAGTCATAATTGCCAGAGAATCTAACATTGTATACATTGGAAAAGTGGTAATACTAATCTTTACTTTCCACACTATTCATGTTTATAGAGATGGCACTAGTACGGTTAAGGCCTTGGGAGACGAAATGTCAGAAACCTTTTGTGTCATTCCTAATAACAGATAACTGTATTTCTTTACAGTTCTTAAAACATACTTCAATATGTCTAACTCTATATTCAGTTTTGAGTTCGCTGATTTCACTTCTCTGATGGTGCTGACACAACTCATTAACTCATTAACATATGTAGTTTCCTCTACATCACCAACACTAACATATTACCCACAGACCCCAAACAGTGTAGGTTGCCAGGTGGATGCAAATATTCCATGTCATCTTTCCCAAGGTATAAGAAAACTATAAAATGCCCTAGTATAACTAACTACCAGATGTGGTAATGGTTTAGCTTTGTCCACAGTCACTTCCCAGTCATATGGAGCTAGTGTGTTAAAGCTTATATCAATATGTATATATATATATATTCAGTGAAAAAACTTTGTCAAAGGGACGTTATGGTTCCAATTAAAACCGAAAAACCCTTGAAATTCGCCAGTTATGGTAAGCTAAGCAACCATAACTCGCGCCAACACCGTGCACTGCTAAGACTGACACCCAGGACATCAAAAATGACATCACAAACGTCATTGATGACATCACTGATGACATCACATGTGTATGTACTTTTCATGAAATATGTGTACAAGGGATTCTTATTATAATGTTGCGAAACAAGTGTCAAGGATCATTGCAATAAATATCATACCCTAATTAGTGCATTGAACGATGCATTGATATAAATAGCATTCTATTATGGGGTTCTATCTGGTATACTAAGCTACTCATACAGAAACATAACATTGTGTGCAGCGTACAAGATGAAGGTATAATATTCGTAATGTTGAATATTGAAATGATAATGGTTTTCTTAATAGATTTATGTGTACTGTGAAATATATAATACGTAGCTAATAAAACATATGTATTACATAATTGCATTACTATAGACAAAACACAAAGACACAAGAACACATACCAATATGGGTATATACAGGGAAAGTGAAGTTAGCAAAAAAGCACAAGTAGTAGCAGAAACAATTCATAACTTAACTGATTATTTTCATGCAAATAAATGATTGCTCTATTTCAAAGCTGCTTTTTACCCTATGTATATGTATCACTTGATGTGATTGGACCCACAGGGAAAGTACAGCCATAAAAAAAAACCAACAGATCTATCAGGAATTGCTCATAAGTCTATTGATTATCTTTATGCACAAAAAGGATTGCTGTCTTTCAAGCTTGTGTCTTCCCGTATGTATATGTTTCATATGATGTGACTGGACTCTAAGGGAATTACTGTAAGACCCTACTTGAAGGATACGTCTACAAATAGAATAACATTTTTAGTTTCTGACTGTTACTGAAGAAAACCATGTGTCCTAGACATGTCAGCAAAAGAAAAAAGAGCGAGCCAGACATGTGATGTCATCAGTGATGTCATCAATGACATTTGTGATGTCATCTTTGATGTCCTGGGTGTTAGTCTTAGCAGTGCACGGTGGTGGCGCGAGTTATGGTTGCTTAGCTTACCATAACTGGCGAATTTCAAGGGTTTTTCGGTTTTACTTGGAACCATAACGTCCCTTTGGCAAACTTTTTTCACTTAATTTCATAGGTTTTTAGTAACACAACTTAACCATAACGTCCCTTTAACAACGTTTTTTCACTGAATTTCATAGGTTTTTAGTAGCGCAACTTAACCATAACGTCCCTTTAACAAAGTTTTTTCATTGAATTTCATAGGTTTTTATTAATGCAACTTAACCATAACGTCCCTTTATCAAAGTTTTTTCATAGGTTTTTATTAGTGCAACTTAACCATAACGTCCCTGTAACACAATTTTTTTTTACTGCATTTCATAGCTTTTTATTAGTGCAACGTCACCATAACATCCTTTTCAATAGATGAAGACCACTATCATCTTAGGTCCTCAAAGTGGGAACCCCAGGTGGTAAAAAAAAAGATTTTCCTTCCCAAACCGGGACGCCTGTGGCGTCCCGGTGCAGGAAGGAAAATCTTTTACCAAGATGGCCACCATGGAAAGGGAAGGCAGGGTGTATAAAGAGAACACAACAGGGCATGAGCAGGGGGTGGGCGGGAGGGGATAGACACACACAGGGCATGAGCAGGGGGTAGGCGGGAGCAGATAGACACACATGGGGCATGAGCAGGGGGTGGGCGGGAGGCGATATACACACGGGGCATGAGCGGGGGGATGGGCAGGAGGGATAGAGACCCACGGGGTATGAGCGGGAGGGTGGGGCAGGAGGGATAGAGACACACGGGGCCGAGCAGGGGGGCCGGGGGGATAGAGACACACGGGGCATGACCGGGGGGTGGGCGGGAGGTATAGAGACACACGGGGCATGAGCGGGGGGTGGGTGAGAGGGATAGAGACACACGGGGCATGAGCAGGGGGTGGGGGGGAGGGGAGAGACACATGGGGCATGACCGGGGGGTGGGTGGGAGGGATAGAGACACATGGGGCATGAGCGGGGGGTGGGTGGGAGGGGAGAGACACACGGGGCATGAGCGGGGGGTGCGTGGGAGGGGAGAGACAAATGGGGCATGAGCGGGGGGTGGGTGGGAGGGGAGAGACAAACGGGGAATGAGCGGGGGGTGGGTGTGAGGGGGGAGACACACGGGGCATGTGCAGGGGGTGGGAGGGAGGGGAGAGACACACGGGGCATGAGCAGGGGCTGGGTGGGTGGGTAGAGACACATGGGGCATGAGGGGGGTGTGGGTGGGAGGGGAGAGACACATGGGGCATGAGCGGGGGGTGGATGGGAGGGGAGAGACACACGGGGCATGAGCGGGGGGTGGGTGGGAGGAGAGAGACACACGGGGCATGAGCAGAGGGTGAGTGGGAGGGGAGAGACACATGGGGCATGAGGGGGGTGTGGGTGGGAGGGGAGAGACACATGGGGCATGAGCGGGGGGTGGGTGGGAGGGGAGAGACAAACGGGGCATGAGCGGGGGGTGGGTGGGAGGGGAGAGACACACGGGGCATGAGCGGGGGGTGGGTGGGAGGGGAGAGACACACGGGCATGAGCAGGGGGTGGGTGGGAGGGGAGAGACACACGGGGCATGAGCGGGGGGTGGGTGGGAGGGGAGAGACACATGGGGCATGAGCGGGGGGTGGGTGGGAGGGCAGAGACACACAGGGCGTTAGCGGGGGGTGGGTGGGAGTGGAGAAACACACAGGGCATGAGCGGGGGGTGGGTGGGAGGGGAGAGACACACGTGGCATGAGCGGGGGGGTGGGGGGAGGGGAGAGACACACGGGGCATGAGCGGGGGCTGGGAGGGAGGGGAGAGACACACGGGGCGGAGCAGGTGGTGGGTGGGAGGGCTAGAGACACACGGGGCATGAGCAGGAGGTGGGGGGTAGACACACAGGGCACGAGCAGGGGGTGGGGGGGAGGGCTAGAGACACATGGGGCATGAGCGGGGTGGTGGGTGGGAGGGCTGGCTAGAGACACACAGGGCATGAGCGGGGAGCGGGGGGAGAGACACACGGGGCATGAGCGGGGGTGGGTGGGATTTCTAGGGGCATGAGCAGGGGGTGGGTGGGAGGGCTAGAGACACACGGGGCGTGAGCAGGGGTGGGAGGGAGGGAGAGACACACACGGGGCTTGAGCAGGGGGTGGGTGCGAGGGGCGAGGGACAAACATGTCCATAACCTGGTGGGTGGGGGGCTAGGGGCATGAGCGGGGGGTGGATGGGAGGGCTAGAGGCACACATGGGGCATGAGTAGGGGGCAAGGGGAGAGACACACGGGGCATGAGCGTGGGTGGGGGGGAGGAAGAGACACACACGGGGCATGAGCAGGGGTGGGGGGAGGGAGAGACACACATGGGGCATGAGCGGGGGGTGGGTGGGAGGGCTAGGGGCATGAGCGGGGAGTGGGTGGGAGGGCTAGAGACACACAGGGCATGAGTAGGGGGTGAGGGGAGAGACACACGGGGCATGAGTAGGGGGTGACGGGAGAGACACATGGGGCATGAGCGGGGGTGGGGCGGAGGGATAGAGACACGCGGGGCATGAGCGGCGGGTGGGTGGGAGTGATAGAGACACACAGGGCATGACTGGGGGGTGGGTGGGTTAGGAAAGAGACAAACGGGGCATGAGCGTGGGGTTGGTGGGGGGGCTAGGGGCATGAGCGGGGGTTGGCTGGGAGGGCTAGAGGCATGAGCGGGGGGTGGGTGGGAGGGGAGAGACACACGGGGCATGAGCGGGGGGTGGGGGAGGGGAGAGACACACGGGGCATGAGCGGGGGGTGGGAGGGAGGGGAGAGACACACGGGGCGGAGCAGGGGGTGGGTGGGAGGGCTAGAGACACACGGGGCATGAGCAGGAGGTGGGGGGTAGACACACAGGGCATGAGCAGGGGGTGGGGGGAGGGCTATAGACACACGGGGCATGAGCGGGGGGTGGGTGGGAGGGCTGGCTAGAGACACACGGGGCATGAGCGGGGAGTGGGGGGAGAGACACACGGGGCATGAGCGGGGGGTGGGTGTGAGGGCTAGGGGCATGAGCGGGGGGTGGGCGGGTGTAAGGGCTAGAGACACACGGGGCATGAGCGGGGGTGGGAGGGAGGGAGAGACACACACGGGGCTTGATTAGGGGGTGGGTGCGAGGGGCGAGGGACAAACATGTCCATAACCTGGTTGGTGGGGGGCTAGGGGCATGAGCGGGGGGTGGGTGGGAGGGCTAGAGGCACACATGGGGCATGAGTAGGGGCGAGGGAAGAGACACACGGGGCATGAGCGGGGTGGGGGGAAGAGACACGCACGGGGCATGAGCGGGTGTGGGAGGGAGGGAGAGACACACACGGGGCATGAGCGGGGGTGGGTGGGAGGGCTAGGGGCATGAGCGGGGGTTGGTGGGAGGGCTAGAGACACGGGGCATGAGTAGGGGGTGAGGGGAGGGACACACGGGCATGAGTAGGGGGTGAGGGGAGAGACACACGGGGCATGAGCGGGGGTGGGGGGAGGGATAGAGACACGCGGGGCATGAGCGGCGGGTGGGTGGGAGTGATAGAGACATACAGGGCATGACTGGGGGGTGGGTGGGAGGGCTAGAGACAAACGGGGCATGAGCGGTGGGTGGGTGGGGGGGCTAGGGGCATGAGCGGGGGTTGGGTGGGAGGGCTAGAGGCACACGGGGCATGAGTAGGGGGTGAGGGGAGAGACACACGGGGCATGAGCGGGGGTGGGGGGGAGGGAGAGACACACATGGGGCATGAGCAGGGGTGGGGGGAGGGAGAGACACACACGGGGCTTGAGCAGGGGGTGGGCGGGAGGGATAGAGACACACGGGGCATGAGCGGGGGTGGGGGGGAGGGAGAGCGACACACGGGGCATGAGCGGGGGGTGGGTTGGAGGGATAGAGACACACGGGGCGTTTGCGGGGGTTGGGTGGGAGGGCTAGGGGCATGAGCGGGGAGTGGGTGGGAGGGCTAGAGACACACGGGGCATGAGTAGGGGGTGAGGGGAGAGACACACGGGGCATGAGCAGGGGGTGGGGGGAGAGACACACACGGGGCATGAGCGGGGGTTGGGTGGGAGGGCTAGAGACACACGGGGCATGAGCGGGGGTGGGGGGGAGGGAGAGAGACACACGGGGCATGAGCGGTGGTGGGGGGAGGTCGAGAGACACACGGGGCATGAGCGAGGGTGGGGGGAGGGAGAGAGACACACGGGGCATGAGTAGGGGGTGAGGGGAGAGACACACGGGGCATGAGCAGAGGGTGGGGGGAGGGAGAGACACACACGGGGCATGAGCGGGGGTGGGGGGAGGGAGAGAGACACATGGGGCATGAGCGGGGGTGGGGGGAGGGAGAGAGACACACGGGGCATGAGCGGGGGCAGGGGGGAATTTGAGAGACACATGGGGCATGAGCGGGGGAGGGGGGAGGGGAGAGACACAAGGGGCATGAGCGGGGGGTGGGCGGGAGGGATAGAGACACACGGGGCATGAGCAGGGGGTGGGGGGGACAAACAAAAACACGGACATGCCGCACGGACATGAGTTCGTGCGGCAGATCCCGCTCCTCTGCCCTCCACTGGCCACCGACACGGGGCATGAGCGGGGGTGGGGGGAGGGAGAGAGACACACGGAGCATGAGCGGGGGTGGGGGGGAGGGAGAGAGACACACGGGGCATGAGCTGGGGTGGGGGAGGGAGAGACACAAACGGGGCATGAGCGGGGGGTGGGGGGACAAAAAAAAACATGGACATGCCGCACGGACATGAGTTTGTGCGGCAGATCCTGCTCCTCGGCCCTCCGCTGTCCACTGTGTGCAATGGCGTGAGCGGGGGGCTGGAGGAACAGTGGACACACGGAGCATGACTGGAGGTTGGGGGGACAGGAAGGATACACGGGGCATGAGCGGGGTGGGGGGGACAGAAAGGACACACGGGGCATGAGCGGGGGGTGGGGCAGACACGGCATGAGCGGGGGTGGGAGGAACAAGAGACAGACACGCTCCTGCTGACCTGACAAAGCCTCTCATGCGGCAAAGAAAGATAGCGGTCGTCTCTGAAGCCAGACACACTGCACGCTTTCACCGCATCCAATGAAAGAGCACGTCAGATGGCCGCGGACATCACGCAAGCTGCTGGCCCAATCACCGTCCTGTCCGCGGAGCGAACAAGGAAGTGTGTCCGCGAAGCGAACACAGATATCAGTAATTTTTTTTTACCTACTTTTTGGTCATTTTAAAAAAAACTACTGGACGGATTTTCACCAAATTTGCAAAAGCACGCTTTCGGGACCAAGGCGCTGCTCCTGGTCCAAATTTGGTGAAAATCCATCCAGCGGTTTGGGCTGTAAATGCGAGCAAAAAATGTTTCCCATTCAGTCTATGGGAAAAAAAAAAGTTTTGGGACCCCCCCTATAACTTTGCCCCCCCTGGACGAATCCTCACCAAACTTTGCAAAAATAATTCAGAGTGACCCAAATACTTTTTTTGCAAAGTTTGGTGAGGATTCGTCCAGGGAGAGCGAAGTTATAAGCCGCCCAAAAAGTGCTCTTCCTATGGAAACAGCAACTTAACCATAACTACATGGCCACTACCGTGGCCATGTAATATATATATATATATATTCAGTGAAAAAAACGTTGTTAAAGCGACGTTATGGTTAAGTTGCGCTACTAAAAACCTATGAAATTCAGTGAAAAAAACTTTGTTAAAGGGACGTTATGGTTCCAAGTAAAACCGAAAAACCCTTGAAATTCGCCACTTATGGTAAGCTAAGCAACCATAACTCGCGCCACCACCGTTCACTGCTAAGACTAACACCCAGGACATCAAAGATGACATCACAAATGTCATTGATGACATCACTGATGACATCACATGCCTGGCTCATTTTTTTTTCTTTTGCTGACATATCTAGGCCACATGGTTTTCCTCAGTAACAGTCAGAAACTAAGAATTTTATTTTATTTGTAGACATATCCTTCTAGTAGGTTCTTACAGTAATTTCCTTAGTGTACAGTCACATCATATGAAACATATACATATGGGAAAACACAAGCTTGAAAGACAGCAATCCTTTTTTTGCATAAAGATAATCACTAGACTTATGAGCACTTTCTGACAGTTCTGTTGTTTTTCTATGGCTGTACTTTCCCTGTATATGGTCATATTTGTATACATTGTACTCGCACTACTTTCCTTAGGGTCCAATCACATCAAGTGATACATATACAAAGGGTAAATAGCTGCTTTGAAACAGAGCAATCATTTATTTGCATGAAACTAATCAGTTAAGTTATGAATTTTTTCTGCTACTACTTGTTTTTTTGCTAACTTCACTTTCCCTGTATATACCCATATTGGTATGTGTTCCTGTGTCTTTGTGTTTTGTCTATAGTAATGCAATTATGTAATACATGGGTTTTATTAGCTACTTATTACATATTTCACAGTACACAAAAATCTATTAAGAAAACAATTATCATTTCATTATTCAACATATTAACATTACGAATATCATACCTTCATCTTGTACGCTGCACACGATGTTATGTTTCTGTATGAGTAGCTTAGTATACTAGCTAGAACCCCATAATAGGATGCTATTTATATCAATGCATCGTTCAATGCACTTATTAGGGTATATTTCTTGCAATGATTCTTGACACTTTTTTCGCAACATAATAAGAATCCCTTCTACACATATTTCATGAGAAGTACATACACATGTGATGTCATCAGTGATGTCATCAATGACATTTGTGATGTCATCTTTGATGTCCTGGGTGTTAGTCTTAGCAGTGCACGGTGGTGGCGCGAGTTATGGTTGCTTAGCTTACCATAACTGGCGAATTTCAAGGGTTTTTCGGTTTTACTTGGAACCATAACGTCCCTTTAACAAAGTTTTTTCACGGAATTTCATAGGTTTTTAGTAGCAAAACTTAACAAAAATGACTTTGACTTTATATACATGTCATATGGAACTGACTAGATCTCTTCTTATGAACTTGATGTCCGCGAACTTATTTAATGTTCGCGGACATGTTCGGAGAACAGTACCACTACCTAAAAACTGTGGGGAGGGGGGTGGCGGGGTATGTTTGATTGTTATATCATAATATAAGAACATTTAACAAATTCAAAAAGCAGCACACAAACACATTATATATACTAATACATAAGAAATGTAACCCATATATGTAACACACTAACCATTCATTTAAATACAATATGTTCTGAAATGGAATATACCACAAGAACATAAATTGTCTTCCAACATAATTACCTCACAGACACAACAGAACTGAGAACAAGACCAGACCCACTGAATACATAGGACTTATCTTACCAGAAATAGTAAGTGTACTTCATTTTACTCATATATTTATAAACTTTCTGTATTAGATTAAAAAATATATTATCTTTTCTTTTTTTTTCTCACAGAAATGTCTAGTACTCTGGAATGGCTAGAGGACAATTTCCCACATGAAGAAATGTCACAAGATAGTGAAACTAATGGTAAACACTTTATAATATAAACCATTTAAATATTATTATTTTGTATACATTTAACATATATATATTTTTTTTATACAGAGCGTAACAAAATAGAAACTACCTCTGAAGAAGCTGTTATGGAAAACACGCTTGACAACATAAAAGAAAAAAATGATTTACTGTTGACCAATTTTAATAATTTGAAAACTTTTGTTGAAGATCATTTTAAAACAAAAACGTCATACCATTACCCCACATGTACTTGTCCCTCCTCACCATATCCCAGTCAATTATCCCCAAACCCTCTCCATAATCCAAAACGTTTTGATGAGATTTCCATCCCTTCCTCACCTAATACCAATCATGTTGAAACCCCAAATTCTCCTGTTTTTGTTTCTGTTTCTGCCTCACCTTCTCTGTCATAAATTATTAATATATGTTAAATAAAGTTTAATTTTTATATTGTATTGTGAACAGTTTCCGTTTTTTTTTTTAAAAACACTAAAAGTGTCTGCGGACAGTGCGAGTGTTCTGAAATGTTCGTACATAAACGAAAATGGAGGTGTCCTGAAGAACACCACACCTGTTCGTACTGTTCGCTAGCAAGTTGAAACTGTTCTAAGAACACAAGTGGTGTCCTGAAATGTTCGTAAAGAAACAAAAATTAAAGTGTTCTAAAGAACACTATATCTGTCCGTAATGTTCGCTATCAATTTAAAACTGTCCTAAGAACACAATTGGTATCCTGAAATGTTCGTAAATACACAAAAATGATGTGTCCTGAACAACAGTAAAACTTTTCGTAGTGTTCGCTACCCAATTGAAAGTGTTCTAAGAACACAATTGGTGTCCTGAAATGTTCGTACATAAACTAAATTACACGTGTCCTGAAGAACACTATATCTGTCCTTACTGTTCGCTACCAAGTTTAAACTGTTCTAAGAACACACGCGGTGTCCTGAAATATTCGTTTCACGTGTGACGCACTTTTAATTACTTCAGAACCCGAATAGTGTCCGTAGGACATCAATGCGCATGCGCTAACCAATCTCCGTGCACTTGGTGTCCTGCGGACAGGCGCTTCCTTCGCAGACTAGTTCGCAAACAGATCATATGACCGCGCTGACGCTCATCGTGTGTCCTGAAATGCGGACACTGTTCGTGTCCCCGAACAATTTAAAAGTACATTTTCAGTTAATCCATAATATTTTTCAATAAAATCTCAACATGCCACAAGTCCCACATAGCAATCTTGAGTTTCTATATACCTTTTGAAACTTTCCGATCCTTTTTTTGTGTTCGATCTGTCCGCGCACAGTGCGCATGTCCGCGGACCGCGCACAAGCACCCCTATAAAAGACCACGCCCAAGAGCTTATTCCCATTGTGTTTCTGGCTATTCTTCAGAACACAGTGATTTTTGCTGCCACCTGCAGACTACACCATCATCGACATGGCATCCTTGGCTGCTGAACTGCCACTTGGTGCTGCACCTGCTTCAGCACCACCACCACCCCCTCCACCACCACCACCTCCCCAAGGGCCTGAAGAGGGGAACAGGACTGAGGATGCGGAGGAGGAAGAAGAGGATGATGAGAATGAGGTAGAGGAAATCCCTACTACCCGCACTAGGCGTGAGTCTTGGGTGTGGCGGTTATTTACCATTCATGGGAATGGTCCTAAGGCTCGTGCGAACCATGTTACCTGCAATGAGTGCAAAATGATACTCAGACGCGGGAAGCACAGTAACTACAGCTTTGGGACCACTACTATGAAGCGACACCTGAGGTCATTTCACTCTGGGGCTATTCGCAGGGTTGTACCTTGCGAAGAACGTAGCAGGTTGATTTCCTCTACTTCATCCTCTGTTTCTGATCCTGTCACCACAAGGACCACCTCTGTGGGACAGCGTCTTTCTCAAGCTGCCTCACAGGCCATACAGAATGCTGATGACCCTTACCTTTCGAGGGTCACAGTTGTATGTATGTACTGTGACACAGTACTCTGCAGGGGGGAGCGACTTCGGAGTGCTTTTGAGACTATCGTCTCAGAGCACGAGAAGACCTGCTCACTACCCAAATAAAACCCACTCTACATCTTCCTCTCTCAGCTCGCCCTTTCTTATCCCTGTGGTTGGTGCCCCCCCCTTTACCCTCCTTTACCCTCCTCTCCTGGTGTGTCGTGTCTGAAAAACCAAAAAAAACACAAAATTACAAAAAAAAAAAAAAATAAGGCTCTTTTCAGAGCCGCCTTTCCCAGTTAAAAAATAGAAGTGAAAATAAATGAAGCAGGGCTCTTTGTATTTTTTAGAAGTCCGCGAACAGTTCGCGAACATTAAAAAAATTGGGTTACTACTCCATCACAAACATTGTAATTTTCTCTGGAAAGAAGTGGTGGCACTGAAAAGAGCCTTTGGGTGGTGTTTGTAAGTCAAACATTGTAAATGCTTAACATCTACTTCAAAATCGTTGTTGTAATTCCAAAAAAGGTCGCAATGCATTTTGTACATTTCTCAGAAAAATCTGATTGCCAGCATGAGTAAGATGGACTCCATCTCTGCGAAAAATGTATGTACTACAAAACATAATATTTTCATTGTGAAAAGAAGACATGCCAAAATCTCTTAGAAAGCCACAAACAGCCTTATTAACATTGCGCCTTGCTTTTTCCATTTGTGGACCAAATGAAGAAGAACAAAGCCACATTTGTCTCTGCGCAATCCGTGAAAATATCACTTGCGAATTAGGAAACATGTCCATAACCTTCCTCAGTCCTTCTTTCATAGCAAATTGCAAAATAATTCCAGTCACATGCCCTAAACTGTTCCCTCCACAATGAATTACAATTATGTCTGGATGTTGCTCTGTCTCCAAAGTAGCACAGAGAGGTAGCAAATCCAACCACTTCATTCCACGTACTCCATGCCAGTGTACTTCCACATGTGGGAATCCAAGATCTACAGCTACTCCACAGCTTTCTGCATGCACCTTCAACCAATGTATCCACGAATCTCCTAAAATCCAAACAATCTGTTTTCTGAAACACACAGCCATAGCTATCTTTTGTTCTCTCAGCAAAAAGAGTATCTCAGAAAATCTCTCCTGGCACAACACACCCACCAAACTTTCCTGACCAATCCCTTTCAGTGCTTATTCCCATTTGCATTACTTCTGAACCCAAAAATCCCCGGATGTAACTCCCGATGTCCTGGAACTACCGCCATGTCGCGGACATATCGTAACATGAACAGCCCTTCTACCATTTCCACTACACTCTCTCTGCCATTCCCTCATTGGATGTACCTCAAAAATCACATGACCATGCACCAATCACATTCAAGACCTCTACATCTAACTGCATCATCATAGATCAGCACTGCAAATGTACTCTGAATCTCTCTGAGTACAAGTGTCATATCATTGGCAAGCAGCATCTACCACAAATACTGTACAAGTCTTCAAGATTTCTACTTGCAGCTCCATGCATATCCATATGCATGAACACAAACTTCAGGTATGCATATTTTCTGTATAGTACATGACATAGCTCTCAACCATTTTTGTTTTACAGGCGGGTGAAATCACCCGATTTTGTTTTTAGCGGGTGAGACGCCCATTGCAATGAATGGGCGTGCAGGAGGCTTGGCGGGTGAGTCTGCCCTTTACAAGGCGTGTGACACCCGCCAAAAGCGTGTGACTTGAGAGCTATGGTAGATGAACACATTTTCAAACAGACTTTTACCTTGTAAAATCTGTTAAATGAATTTACTGTACTTTTTTCAATTTCGTAAAATCAACTACCACTTATGCACCTTTATACTTTTTACTTTCTTTAAACACACACACTCAAATCATGTTAAACTAACATTTTTTAAATGAAATATATAGACTACAAATATTCAAACAAAATTGCATGCAAACACAATCTATGTTTAAACCTTTATAAAAATACTTATACAATTTCATATTTTTTGTTTTTATTTATTTATTTACTTAATTACTTTAAATTAGACATGACATTGAGGCGCTATTACCTAGAACAGTTTACTTACAGAAATAGTGGTATTCACTAATATATTATAAATTTCACAAGACATAGTAAAGATATTTTATTTTTGCTACAGTTAGTCATTCAATACAATTTGTTCATTAAGAACATATCATATGCACTGAACCGATGCAATGTATCTTATGTAAATAAATTAGTTTAATGGTTTTACAGAAGGCACTGAGGATTTCAATGAAAAAAATCAATATCTTAATTAAAAACAGTGCTATATACAAACAAAGTTACTAATTTGAAGCTTTCACAGTTGCAGTGAAGACCAGTTTCCTGAAAAGAAGCAGCCGAATTCGAAGAAGATAGAAAAACTAAGAAGTTACCTGTTAATTTAAAACAAAAAGTAAGTAGAATATCACCATATTATTTATATTATTAATCAAATATACTATAACATTAATACCAGCTATTTTGGTTTCTTAAAATAGAGATTTTGTACCATTTTGTCCAAATATTTCCATGTCGTAAACAGCGATTTACAACCAGAATGGCGCACAAATTTATATTTTTGGACACACAAATTAGCCAACTGAACCACTACAATTTTCATATTATAGAACAAACAACTGTTTTAATTGTATACATTACATTTACTATTTGTACTTTTCCACACCACTAGCTTACTTTTTTTGTCATCTGAACCCCAGTTTAGTGACACATAAATTCAAGAATACCTACCCCTACTAGTTTTAGTTCCCAATGCACAATCACACACCATTACATACATCTTTATCATCTTACTCAAACACTCATGCACACAGCACACGTACATTCCAGAACACCCCAACCCATATCTTCTTTATTTTTTTCAACAGACCCTAAAGAGTGCCTACCAAAAGACAACTCCGTAGAAAGCAATGCAAAATTAGAGCAAATGAAAATAAAGGTGTCCAACATAAGCATCCATCTCTAGCAGAATTTGTAAAAAAAGTTGAAACAAAACAGCTAATACAATCATTTAGTGAAACACAAGAAGTTTCAAGTACAACAACTTCGCTTCCTCTATCAAAATGTAAAACAAACCAAAAAACAATTAACAGAAAATCTCCTATCAGTACAGATAAAACTACTTCTTCAAATTTTAATATAGTGCAAAGTAAGCATAACAAGAAAAGTATTTTAGCCAAAATATACCGTCACAAAGTCCTTCAAAATCTCATAAAAACAGGAGAGAAATCAGGTTCAAAGCTTAAAACCTATCGTAGGAAATTAATCTTAGAAGCATTGATGGACAGTGCAATTCTTCTCAAAAGTAATGTATTTATTTTACTGTTAAACAAAATGAAACCACTAACAAAACTAATAACTAAATTACAAAAAAGACTTCTCAATAAGCGAAATGTCAACAGAAAGAACTTCTTAAGTATCTGCGGAGGTGAATGGAATCACACTACGAGCACAGAACCATATTTTAAAGAAGAAGCGTACAAACAAAAGCAAACGAATATAATTGCCATAAATAGCAGTGGTCGAGGTTATAAAAAAGTGAATAATACCATAATGGAACAAGAAGTACTCCTTACAAAAATATGCCCTGAAAACTTAGAATTACCCCTCCATTCAACTGAATCAGAACGTCTAGTGTACAAATGGCCATGCACGTCAATGTGTAACATTGCCAAACAATGTTTCAAATCTTTACACCAATTCCTCAATAAATATGTAAAAAGCAAAGACAAAATCAAAATTAAATTACTGCAAAATATAGATACCTGTCCAGTGCGCAAGTACACAGGACTACAAGGACATTCATTGGCCTGCATTACAGGACCTACTTGTAAAACCCCTTTCCATGATATCAAAAGGATATCAACACATCATTCAACTATAAGAAATCTAGTATATAAACTGTACTATGCTAAAAGTCCTGCTTTAGCACTAGCAAAGTTAAATAACATCCTTCTACATGGTACAGCAAAAGACCTACTTGAAGAAATTCACTATATCCAGAAAAAATATTTTGGAAGTGAAAGCCATTTACAGAATGAAATAGCTTTAAACCAATTAAGCAACAATTCTACACATGGCAACCTTTTGCTAAACACATACAAAAAAGAAATACTAAAATTTAAAAGTACATCAGCTGAAGTACCAAACCATGTATGTGTATGTTGCCGTAGAATTTTTTATAAAAGTAACACAAAAACTGTGGACCTATCATACAAAATAGAGGACAATGAAGATTCTAAATGGTTTGAATTAGCTCTCTACCTTCTAGCACAAAACAAATATGAAATAACTGAGCCCTTAATACCTTGCAGTTATTGCACTACAAAACTTGACAACAACCACACTCCTTCACGTTCTATCACAAATAATTTGGAATTATACCCAGTACCAAAACCTCTACAACAACTTAATTTATATGAGAGCATCATAATTCAAACAGTACACCCATTTCAAGCAATAATACGCCTTCAACCAAAAACAGCAAAATTACCTCCCTCTGAATTGGTAAAAGGCATTCGTGGAAAAGTAGTTTATTTACCATTAAATCTAAAAGAAAATGTGCATACTCTAGGAGTGCAGCGTCCAATGCAGCAATCTTTAATTATATTAGTAAATGGAGTACCTACAAAAGACAAAAAAATATGGCAACAGCTGGTAGATTTATATAAAGTTAGACAAGCCTTCCAATATCTTAAAGAGAATAATGAATATTACAAAGAAATTAATATTGAAGAAAACTTGAAAGATACAACTGAAATAATTCAAGAGACACAAGAAGCTGGTCAATTTGAGCTACTAGATCCTGCTACAATATCAAATACTTTAGACCAGTATACAATTCATCCTTTGCACTGTAATGACACCGTACAAGATGTACTGGAAACTTACCAAATGCGTCAAACAAAAGGATCGCCAATCAGTATATGGGAAAAAAGTATAGAAGCACGTGCTTTTCCTCTACTCTTTCCAACTGGCAAAGGAGGAAGATATGATGATAGACCTATTCAAATATCAGCTTCTGAATACCGCTCATTACGGATGTATTCTGAAGATCCCAGATTTAGACAAAATGTGGAATACATATTCCACCTACTCTTTGAAAGTGAACTAGCAACTTTATGTTATGGAGTTGCACACATATTAAAATCAGGATCACACTTTCAAAATATGACAGCTAAACAATTATTAGAGAAAGTGCAACAAAAGGATGAGGTTTTACAATCAAATATTACAAATCTATTAGCAAATATGCGTGGTACTAAAGAGTACTGGTTTCAACGTCATGGAGATGTACGTTGTATGATCAGAAACCTTGGCCCACCCACTTGGTTTGTTACATTAAGTTGTGCAGAATATGCATGGGAAGTGTCATGATCACTGCTTCCAAGGGGCTAGGACCAGCCCAACGTCCTTGGAAGCAGGCCTCTAACCTTCATCCTAGGCACCAGCCGGTCCCCATTGGGACCTTTTGGATCCTGTCCTGGCGCCGGTGGCACCAGGCTCATCAAAATCACTGGTCCCGGCACTGGAAGCGCCGGGCTCATAAGATGTATAAAGATGCTTGGGTGGACTTACCTGCAGCAGACCATGCTGCTTACTTACCAGCCATATGGGAATCCTCTACGAGCCGGGACTAGTTTCTTACCTGGGTGGGGCAGGCTCCACTCCCTGGATACAACACTGGGACTCTTCTAGAACAGGAACTCTTTTCTTTCGTGGGTGAGGCAGTGGAGGAAGACTCCTCATCACTCCAAGGCTATTTAAACCACGCCCGATTGATGCAACGTGCTTCGCGTTATTCTGCATCTGCAGCAGAACGCTCACCGTGTCGGTTCCAGTCTTCATTCTTCCGATCCTAACCCTGTGAGAACAAAAGCTTACCTTTCTTGTATCCAGCCTTCAGAAGCATCTGCAAAGACAAAGAAACAACAGGTTAACACAGCAACCTTCACTCGCAGCGCTTTCCTCACCTGATCCATCGGCAGTTACCAACTCTTCGCGCTGCTCCTCCGCCATTATAAAAGCCTGTGAAGACAAAAGCATAATTATTCCTGTGCGGAATTTACTTACCGGCACCCCTCGAATTCCGGTTTTCTTCAACGCTGCATTCCTGCACCTGAAAGAGATAAGGAGAGAAATTAGGCAGGCTATTTACTCACGCGCCATTGTGCCCTCCACAATTAGGCGCCTGCAAATACCTCGGCGTTTTCTAGAGTCTCTTCAGCATCCGAACTCATACCTGCAAAAGAAAAGAGACAGTTGGAGTGCATTTCGAAAGCAGGCAACAGGCACTTACTTACGCACTCCCAAGCGCTTCATTCCTATGCGCTGGCTCGAACTCCGGCTCTCTTCAAACCACCATCTTCCGCCTCAAGATACCTGCAAGACAAAAGGCACCATTTGAAAAGAACATTATACAGAGCCCTATTCCATACTAACGTGCCCACGCACCTAAAGACTGTAAGGACATTCAAGGTGCCCGGAAACTCACCGTTCGTGCAGTTAACGACGGTTAGCAATCCTCTGAAGTCAAGAGGCCTACGTTTCAACCCAGTGAAGGAACTGGTAACGGCACCCTGCACCAGACGCAGATGGAGAGTCCAGCATTCACCTATCTAAGGTGAGCATGTTGACCTTGGGGCTCCACGGAAAAGTGAGAGGGGGAGAGAGAGAGACACCCGACAATCCCAGGTCATTAACCCCATATTCTTTCACCTGCAGACATCTTACTCTTCGAGTTAGACACACAGTGCGAAGAGGCCCAGCCCCGGAAGCCAATCGAGTCCTGCACTTCACTTTTCAAGATACAGTTACCACCTTGCCAAGACCAGCTCCTCCGTGGGAATCAGGTGAGCGTTACAGAATGCGAAGCCCACCGCAAAACTCCTACCCAGGCGCAATGGAAACCTCAGATACCGATCAATTGGCCCAGTTACTTGGGGAACTAAAAGCGGAAGTACATGCAGCTCGTCAGGAAACGAACGCTCTAAGAAGAGAGCTGATTATATCCAAGGAGCGAACAGATGACCTCGCTAGGCAATTGCTACAAACGCAGGCAGGACAAACACCTCTGCCCGCTTCAGGAGGAAACTATCCTTCAGCATCCTCCACAAACCCAGTGCAAATCAATCTACCCGGTAATGTGCCCTTGGCTCCGCCCGAACGCTTTTCTGGTGACCCAAAGAGATTTGCAGTGTTCATTAACCAGTGCCGCTTACACTTCTTATGTAGGCCAGCAGCCTTCCCAACAGATCAGGCCAAGGTGGCCTTCGTGCTTTCTTATCTCAGTGGCAGTGCCGCAGATTGGTCGATCCCTTTAGTCACTCAGGATGATCCGGTTCTTCATAATTTCCAGGCTTTCCAGTCCAGCATGGAGAAACTGTTCGCAAGACATTCACAAGGGCAGGCCTTGGACAATGAACTTCTTTCGTTACGACAGGGTAATCAAGACCTTTTGACTTACATCGCATCATTCAACAGACTTATAGTGGAAACTCAATTGCCTGAGGATAAGAGAATTACGCTTTTCTACAGAGGCCTGCGTGGAGAGCTCAAAGATGTGTTAGCTCAAGTTGTGAATCCTCCACAAGACTGCTCAGACTATATTGACCTAGTTGTTCAATTGGACCACAGATTACAGAACAGGAAGGCTGATCGTTCCAAATTTGATACCCGAGTGTTTTCCAAACCGCAGACCTTAGCTAGGGGAGTTGACACCGTGGAACCCATGCAAATAGGGGGCATGAAAGGACCATTAACCCAAAAAGAGCGAGAAAGGAGAAGACAGCTGCAATTATGCCTCTATTGCGGAAACTCGGGGCACTTTCTTCGAGACTGTCCAGTGAAACCAGCTAAGAAGGCTGTAGGAGCTGCAGTTACCTGTACCACAAATTCTGAGCAGGGAGACAACCTAGCCCGACAAGTGTAGAGGTCTTCTTGCCGAGCGTTAAAATCTGTTCCGTGACCTCGCATTTCGTGGTGCCTATGGTCCTCAATAGCCCTGAACGTCCGGATCGTTTGCATGCAATTGAAGCTTACATCGACAGCGGAGCAATCGGCAATTATGTGGACCGTGAAATGGTATCAAGGATGAATCTACCTCTTTGTCCTAAGGCAGTAAAAGACGTCATTACTACAGTGGATGGCACGGAGATAGCCTCCGGACCAGTAACTCACACCACCCAGGAAGTGACGTTAGTGAGCCAAGATGGACACCGGGAGAAAATCGTGTTCGATGTGATCAAGGCCCCTCAGTTCCAGATCATTCTAGGAATTCCTTGGTTAGAGAAGCACAATCCTCAGATCGATTGGTGAGCAAAGACGATTCAGTTTCCTGAATGTATCTCCACTTGTTATCCTCGGCCCGACGTTTCACTGGCAGCAATCTCTTCTGAGGTTCCCCAACTACCTCCTGAATACCAGGAATTCCAAGACGTCTTTCAGAAGGACCAAGCTAACTCCCTGCCTCCTCATAGGTCTTACGACTGTCAAATAGACCTGATACCCGGATCTACTCCTCCTTGCAGTAGGATTTATGCCCTCACCGAGCCAGAGAATCTCCACCTCAGACAATATCTGGACCAATACCTAGCTAACGGGTTTATCCGTCCTTCAAGATCCCCAGCTTCTTCGGCTTTGTTCTTCGTTTCGAAAAAGGAAGGAGACCTTAGAACTTGCATAGATTACCGCGCCCTGAACCAAATCACCGTTAAAAACAAATACCCGTTGCCTTTGATCCCTGAACTCCTGGACCAAGTCAAAAACGCATGTATATATACAAAGTTGGATCTCAGAGGAGCCTACCATTTGGTACGAGTAAAAGAGGGCGATGAATGGAAGACGGCCTTCCGCACCAAGTATGGGCTGTTTGAATATCAAGTTATGCCCTTTGGACTATGCAACGCTCCGGCCGCCTTCCAGTATTTTATGAATGACGTCCTCAAAGAACTCATAGATGTGTGTGTAGTTGTCTATATTGACGACATCCTCGTCTATTCACCATCTGAAGAGGAACATCGGAAACACGTTAAAGAGGTCCTCGAGAGATTGCGTCAACATAACCTTTTTGCTAAGCTTGAAAAATGCGTTTTCAACGTAACTGAAGTTGAATTCCTGGGATTCATACTGTCGCCTAACGGAGTCCATATGGATTCAAAAAAGGTCGATGCAATCATCAAGTGGCCTTCACCAACCTCTGTAAAAGGAGTTCAAAGCATGTTAGGCTTCGCTAACTTTTACCGCAGGTTCATTCCCGAATTCTCTCGAATAGTCCAGCCCATCACCGCTCTGTTAAAGAAAAACAAACGTTTTGAGTGGTCTACAGAGGCGGAACAAGCTTTCCAAGACTTAAAAGCTAAATTCATCTCTGGACCTGTTCTGAAACATCCCCGCCCAGAACTCCCCTACATCGTTGAAACAGATGCTTCTAGTCTTGCTATGGGGGCAGTTTTATCACAAAGGGATCCAGTTTCACACCAATTACATCCTGTAGCCTTTTGGTTCCGCAAATTCTCGGCTCCCGAGATCAACTACACTATTACAGACAAGGAACTTCTAGCTATCAGATCGGCCTTTAAGGCCTGGCGGCATTACCTTTTGGGAGCCAGACACACAGTCACAGTAATGACAGATCACCGCAACTTACAATATCTGAAGACGGCCAAAGCTCAGTCTTCCAGGCAGCTCCGCTGGGCTCTGTTTTTGGCTGAGTTTGACTTTATAATTACTTATCGACCAGGCAGTAAAAACGGAAAAGCAGATGCCCTCTCCCGGATGGGAATAGATGAACACTTGACCAATCCTGAACCAATACCCATAATCCCTGAACAAAGAGTTTTGGGTTTGGTCAGCGCTCAATCCCTTGAAGACATCGAGACAACGGTCAAATCACTCTTAACTCCGGCAGAATTACAGGACTGGCAACTCAAGGGGAAGGACTTCTCAGTGGATCAAGACCTACCATATATCCGAGGACGATTGTACTTGCCCTGTGAGAAAATACAAAAACAGGTAATCTCCTGTTATCATGACTCATTAATGGAGGGCCACCCTGGCATTACCAAAACCATGGAAAAGGTCAAAAGACATTTCTGGTGGCCATCATGGAAGAAGGACATTAGAGACTTTGTAATCTCCTGCGGTGTGTGTGCTCAGAATAAAAGCCAGAAGGAGAAACCAGCCGGCCTCTTACACCCGCTTGACATCCCTCCCTGTCCATGGCATACCCTGTCCATGGATTTCATCACTGACTTACCTCCGTGCTCAGGGTATAATACCATTTTAGTAGTCGTGGATCTATTCTCCAAGATGGCTCACTTCATTCCCCTAAAGGGCCTACCTTCAGCTTCAGTGTTAGCCCGAGAATTCCTAGAAAACATTGTCCGGTTACACGGTTTTCCGTCGGTTTTGGTCTCCGATAGGGGAAGTCAATTCATCTCCCACTTTTGGCGAAGTTGCTGTCGCTTAGCCCAGATTGATGTGAGACTTTCAACTAGTCACCATCCCCAAACTGACGGGCAAACCGAGAGGACAAATCAAACTCTGGAGCAATATTTACGTTGCATGCTCCAACAAACTGAAAACCCTTGGAAGGACATCCTTTGGATCGCTGAATATGCTTATAACAATTCGATCCATTCTGGAACCGGGAAGACTCCCTTCTTCCTGTTATACGGAACCCATCCTAGGACCTCTAACCTGGATCCTCCCCAAAAACTCGAAACACCTGCTGTGGATCACTTGCACTCGGTGATCACTCATGCTTTTAACGAAGCCACTGCCCATCTGCAAAGAGCTAAAGCACTATACAAAAAAGGAGCGGATCTACACCGTAAAGAGGCCCCTCACTACTCTGTGGGAGATCAGGTCTGGTTATCCACTAAGCACCTGCCTCTAAAAGGACCCCGCACGTTCATCTCGAGATACCTAGGACCCTATCTCATCTCTGCCATAATTAATCCGGTGGCTGTCAAATTGGAATTGCCTTCTCATATGAAAATACATCCAGTATTCCATGTCTCCCTACTAAAACCAGTACAACCAGAAACCCGATTGACCAAACTCCCAGAACCTGTTCTAGTGGATGGAGAACTTGAGTTCGAAGTAAAGAACATCTTAGACTCCAAAATCTCCAAATCTAAGTTATACTACCTGGTTGATTGGAAAGGATACGGCCCCCAGGAAAGGTCTTGGGAACCCTCAGAACATGTCCATGCACCTCGTCTGGTCAAGAAATTCCATCTAAATCACCCCGACAAGCCAAAACCCCCGGAGAAGACGCGCTTGGGAGGGGCCTTGAGGGGGGGTGCTGTCATGATCACTGCTTCCAAGGGGCTAGGACCAGCCCAACGTCCTTGGAAGCAGGCCTCTAACCTTCATCCTAGGCACCAGCCGGTCCCCATTGGGACCTTCTGGACCCTGTCCTGGCGCCGGTGGCACCAGGCTCATTAAAATCACTGGTCCCGGCACTGGAAGCGCCGGGCTCATAACATGTATAAAGATGCTTGGGTGGACTTACCTGCAGCAGACCATGCTGCTTACTTACCAGCCATATGGGAATCCTCTACGAGCCGGGACTAGTTTCTTACCTGGGTGGGGCAGGCTCCACTCCCTGGATACAACACTGGAACTCTTCTAGAACAGGAACTCTTTTCTTTCCTGGGCGAGGCAGTGGAGGAAGACGCCTCATCACTCCAAGGCTATTTAAACAACACCCGATTGATGCAACGTGCTTCGCGTTATTCTGCGTCTGCAGCAGAACGCTCACCGTGTCGGTTCCAGTCTTCATTCTTCTGATCCTGAACCTATGAGAACAAAAGCTTACCTTTCTTGTATCCAGCCTTCAAAGCACCTGCAAAGACAAAGAAACAACAGGTTAGCACAGCAACCTTCACTCGCAGCGCTTTCCTCACCTGATCCATCGGCAGTTACCAACTCTTCGCGCTGCTCCTCCGCCATTATAAAAGCCTGTGAAGACAAAAGCATAATTATTCCTGTGGGGAATTTACTTACCGGCACCCCTCGAATTCTGGTTTTCTTCAACGCTGCATTCCTGCACCTGAAAGAGATAAGAAGAGACATTAGGCAGGCTATTTACTCACGCGCCATCGCGCCCTCCACAATTAGGCGCCTGCAAATACCCCGGCGTTTTTCAGAGTCTCTTCAGCATCCGAACTCATACCTGCAAAAGAAAAGAGACAGTTGGAGTGCATTTCGAAAGCAGGCAACAGGCACTTACTTACGCACTCCCAAGCGTTTCATTCCTATGCGCTGGCTCGAACTCCGGCTCTCTTCAAACCACCATCTTCCGCCTCAAGAGCCCTGCAAGACAAAAGGCACCATTTGAAAAGAACATTATACAGAGCCCTATTCCATACTATCGTGCCCACGCACCTAAAGACTGTAAGGACATTCAAGGTGCCCAGAAACTCACCGTTCGTGCAGTTAACGACGGTTAGCAATCCTCTGAAGTCAAGAGGCCTACGTTTCAACCCAGTGAAGGAACTGGTAACGGCACCCTGCACCAGACGCAGATGGAGAGTCCAGCATTAACCTATCTAAGGTGAGCACGTTGACCTTGGGGCTCCACGAAAAGTGAGAGGGGGAGAGAGAGAGACACCCGACAATCCCAGGTCATTAACCCCATATTCTTTCACCTGCAGAGATCTTACTCTTCGAGTTAGACTCACAGTGCGAAGAGGCCCAGCCCCGGAAGCCAATCGAGTCCTGCACTTCACTTTTCAAGATACAGTTACCACCCTGCAAAGACCAGCGCCTCCGCGGGAATCAGGTGAGCGTTACAGGAAGATTTACATGATTTCCTACGCATATCAAATAAAAACAAAACTAACATAGATATTCTAACACCTGGAGAACTTTGTTCTTTGGATCCTGTTAATGTTTCAAGATATTTTCACCGTTGCTTCATTGCTATGCTACATTTTATTTGTAATAAAACTGTTCCTCCCCTTGGAGAAGTGCAACACTTCTTTTGGAGAAAAGAATACCAAGCTAGAGGAGCACCACATATCCACATGCTTTTATGGATTAAAGATGCTCCTAAATTTGGTCAAGACAGTGATGCCACTGTTTTACAGTTTAGTGAAAAATATGTCACTTGTCAAATTCCATCAGAAGCCACAAATAGTGATCTTTGTGCACAAATTTTACAATTTCAAAGACACAAATGTGGAAAATATTGTCGTCGCAAATACAAAAACAAAAGCAAATACTACACCAAATGCCGATTTGGTTTCCCTAGACCAGTTACAAATACAGGTCAAGTAAACAACCTCATGTCTTCAGTTAGACATACTGTTAAAGGAAAGTCACCTAAAAATACATATTACATAAAAAGAAAAGAAGAAGAAAAATATATCAAAGATTATAATGCAATCATTGCCCACTTATGGAATGCAAACATAGATGTGCAGTACATTGCAGACAATTCTACTGCAGTTGCACAATATGTCACAGCATACTTAACTAAAGCAGAAAAGACAGAGCTCCAAGACCTCTGGAATGACCTGTCATCAGATAAAACAGTATCTCAGAAATTATACAGCTTGGGCATAAAAATGCTCACCCATAGAGAATGTGGATCTTATGAAGCAGCTGATCGTTTAACTGGTACTTCATTGTATGGTAAATCTGAAAATATAGTATGGCTAAGTCTTGGTCCAGCTAAATCTAGAAAAAGAGTTCTAAAATCATATGAAGATATAAAAACAATAGCCAAACATGATCCCAACAGCCAAGACATTTTAAAAAACAATTTATTAGACACATACTACCCAAACAGAAGTAATACTTTGGAAAACATGTGTCTATACCAAATAGCCCAAAACTACACATACAAAAATAATATGAAACCCGATGAAAAAAAGGGTAAATATAGAGTGACAGACTGTGAAGGCGGCTTAGTTAAACTCACTAAACCAAATTTAATTAATCATATCAAATTGTCATTGAAGACTCCTCAACATAAAGAAGTATATTACATGTCCCTGCTACAACTCTTCAAACCATGGCGAAAAGAAGAACAATTACTAGATAACTATGACTCATATGAGGATGCTTTCAAAGCAAATGAAAGCACTATAACTGATGTAAACTTTACACAGTACAAAACAATGTTGCACAATGAACAGCAACATGAAGAAGAACTCCAAGCTCAACTAGATAAGGATACTCCTGACAGTAGTCAACCTTCTGTAACAGGAAGCCAAGAACCACTGGGAGAACCACTAATAACAAATGAGGCAGAATTAGCTATGATAGAAGTAGAAAACACCATGTGTCAGTATGAAGATAAGGAAGACTTAACTATACTACAATCAAAACTAAACAATGTGCAAAGTAGCATTTTTCAAGAAGTAAAAAAACAAATTGTACATGGTGTAAAACATGAAAATAAAGAATGTTCCTGCCATAATTATAAACCTATACTACTGTACGTCAGTGGTGAAGCTGGTTCTGGCAAAACATTCCTAATCAAAATCATTAGTAAGTTCCTTCAACAATTGACAAACAACAAACTGTCAGCTGTTGTCACTGCCCCCACAGGTTTAGCTGCCTACAACATAGGTGGTGTTACGTTACACCGATTACTACTATTACCAGTAGAACACCAGAACAAATTAGACTATTACAAACTTTCTGCAGAAGCTGCAATGGAATTACGCAGAGTATTGAAACAAATGAAAATGCTACTAATAGATGAAGTGAGCATGGTCTTCAACCTGATGTTAGCTTTGATTCACCTCAGATTACAAGAAGTACTCAAAACAGACTATGAAGAGCTCTTTGCAGGAAAACACATTATTGTTTTTGGAGATCTGCTTCAATTAACACCAGTAAAAGGTGAACCTATTTTTAAAACATTAGGGCACAAACTCTGCCGTAAAACTGTTGGCAGCATTGGAAATGTCAACCTTTGGCAACATTTCCAATACAGAGTATTAACAGAAAACATGCGCCAATCTACAGATCTAACTTATGCCAACATTTTAAAAAGTTTGAGAGTTGGTATACTTTCTAAAGAAGCAGAAGCAACATTGAAAACCCGGCACATTAATGCACTTTATGGCGATAATGCATGTGCTACAGATGTTATGGAACAATTAGCCCACAAAAATGTCAATTGTATGGCCTTAATGCCAACTCTTGCAAGCTGTTTCAAACTCAATGAAATCATGCTAAGTAAAGAAATGCAACCAATAATGGAAATTAGCACCACAGACAAACTAGATGTACATGGTATGACACTACCCATGTGTGACCAAGCCACAACAAGACTAAATAATTTAGAAAAATCAATCTCAAACACAGCAGGCATAGAAAAGATGTTAAAATTATCCTTAAATTGCAGAGTAATGCTTAAACGTAACCTTGACGTGGACCAAGGACTAGTTAATGGAGCACTGGGTACAGTTGTTGGCTTTCAAACATACCCACGTGACAACAAAATTCAGTTTGTCAATATACTCTTTGACAAACTTTCAGAAGTAAAACGGATAGGACGCTCAACAGCTAGATTCCTTCTCTTCAAAGATATGTATGTACGCAGAGAACAATTTTCTCTAACTCTTGCATACGCAGTCACAATTCATAAATCACAATGTCTTACCCTAGACAAAGCAATGATAGATATTGGTAACACAGTCTTTAAAGAAGGCATGAGCTACGTAGCACTATCACGCTTACGTACACTTGACGGTCTATTTCTAATCAACTTTGATACAAGTAAAGTAAACGCTGATATTCCTTGCATTTTAGAATGTAATAGACTTCGCTCACTATACACTCCCCATCTAAACACATATTCTGTTCCACAAAAACTAAAACGTTGTAAAAGAAAACTAAATCAAACTGAAATGCAACAGGACGTCACTGCAAATCCTCCAAAGAGAGTAAAAGAAACTAATACTTCATCAAGTACCACAAACAAAAAAGAATCAATTAGAGAAAGTAAACCAGGTACTTCTTTAAAGAAGGAAGATAAACTCCAAAAAAACAGTTAGATACAGAACTACCTGGACCATTTAAATTCTCAAATATAGTTGGTGTAAGTTGCTATGCAAATGTAGCAATGAATATTCTATTTCAATTACCACCAATTGTTGACAACATTTACTCACACAGTACAGACCCATTGTGTTTGCATATGTTAGTACTTCACAGAAATGCAGCAAACAATCCTGACAACACATATAGTGTTTTTGGAATAAGACGAAAATTGGACTACTGTGCTGGAATGGTGAAATTCACTATAAACTCACAGGAAGATCCACAAGAATTTCTAATGTACTTACTACAAGTACTGGAAAACAAAAACATACCTATAAATGAAATCTTTCAGATTTCATACATGTGGAAACATACATGCACTCTCTGCAACAATGTGACACAAGAAGAAATCCCCAATCAACGCTTCATACATATATCAATACCACATTGTGAATCCATTCCATTTCAGCAACTTGTACAAAATGCAAACCATGGTAGATTATGCTCTACCTGCAATTCAGATAATCGCTCCACGTTAGTAATACAAACACATAGTAAATACGTAATACTAATGCTTCTACGTTACAATGCAAATGGTACCAAAAACAACTGCAAGCTGACTGGATTCACACATGGTCAAATATCACTTGGTAAGAAAACCTTCACAACAATAGGTATAATCTACCACGCAGGAGCCACAACCAATTCAGGGCACTACACTGCATACATAAAAAATAAATGTGGATGGTTTGAATGTAATGATAGTACCATTACTCTAAAGCAGAGATTACCAGCAAATCTTACAAACGCTTATTTGCTGTTCTTAAAACCAAAATTTGATAAATAAACTGTATTTAAACCTTTAAGTAAATTTGTGTTACAAAAATATAAACTGTTAGAATACTCCAAAAGCTATCTAACTGCTCAAAGATTCTACAACAACTAATCAGATAAATGAATACCATTAAATTAGACCAAAAAATACACAGTTAGAATACGCCAATTGGTATCTAACTGTCCCAAAATTATAAATGTGTGTTAAAATAATATAAACTGTTAGAATACTCCAACAGCTATCTAACAGCTCAAAGATTCTACAACTAATCAGTTAATGAATACCACTAAATTAGGCCAAAAAATACACAGTTAGAATACGCCAATTGGTATCTAACTGTCCCAAAATTTAACAATATCCAAATAGGTAAATGAAAACCACTAAAATATATTAAAAAATAGACAGTTAGAATACGCCAATTGGTATCTAACTGCTCCAAAATTTTATAATATCAAAACCAATGAAGAATCTGTTACTGTTCCAAAAAAAATACAACAAAGCAAAGTATAAAGCATTAGCCAGAAACAACAAGTGAACACTGAAAACAAACAAACAAATAAACTGTAGCATAACAGAAAAAGTTTTTTTTTTTAAATCCAACATGGATTTTTTTTTCTCCCACAGACCCAATGATTTTAGCAACAAATACAGAAACTGAGCAAATTGCACAGTACTCTGATTTGTACTCTACTAAATATGAGGGTAAAAAAATAAATAAAAGTTTATTGCGTATACAATGTTATAAGTAATTACAAAATACTAATACTAACATGCTATTTTCTTTTATCACAGAAATGAAGAAGAAAAACATGGACTCCCATTACTAGACCAAACAGTAAGTATACAATAATAAGGACAACCATAGCAGCACATCACATCCATAGTATCTAATACCTTTGTTCCTTATACATTTGTTTTTCACCCAAAGTTATAAACAAATATGAATGTGATATGCTGCGGTGGTTGTTGCCAGGGCATAGAGTCTTGGGTGCATGGCCAAATGGCCATGCACCCAAGACTCTATGCCCTGGCAACAACCACCGCAGCATATCACATCCATAGAGTCAAACATTTCAACTATGATCTATGGGAAACTTTTAATGTCTGCGAACAATGTGAGTGTTCTTAGAACACTTTGAACTTGCCAGCGAACAATACGGACACCGTTTTCAGGACACCCCCTACGAACATTTCAGAACAACACGATAGTTCTTAGAACACTTTCAACTTAACAACGAACAATACGGACAGCGTCCTCAGGACACCCCCTACGAACATTCCAGGACACCATGAGTGTTCTCAAAAACGTCTTCAGAACACCCCCATCTTGTTTATTTGCGAACATTTCAGGACACTGCGAGTGTTCTTAGGACACATTCAACTTGACAAAGAACAATACGGACAGCGTCCTCAGGACACCCCCTACGAACACTCCCCGGACACCGGGAGTGTTCTTAGAAGCGTCTTCAGAACACCACCATCTTGTTTATTTGCGAACATTTCAGGACACCGCGAGTGTTCTTAGGACACATTCAACTTGACAAAGAACAATACGGACAGCGTCCTCAGGACACCCCCTACGAACACTCCCCGGACACCGCAAGTGTTCTTAGAAGTGTCTTCAGAACAGCCCCATTTTGTTTATTTGCGAACATTTCAGGACAACGCGAGTGTTCTTAGGAAAGACTCAACTTGATAGAGAACAATAAGGACAGAGTCCTCAGGACACCCCCTACGAACACTCCCCAGACACCGCGAGTGTTCTTAGAAGCGTCTTCAGAACACCCCCATTTTGTTTATTTGCAAATATTTCAGGACACCGCGCGTGTTCTTAGAACACATTCAACTTGACAGAGAACAATACGGACAGCGTCCTCAGGACACCACCTACGAACACTCCCCGGACACCGCAAGTGTTCTTAGAACAGTTTCACTTTGCTTGCGAACAAAACGGACACATATTGACTCCTTAGAACACCCCCTAGTCAGTTTATTTAGAAAATTTCAGAACACCTGTGATGTCCGCAAACAAATCGAACACAAAAAGAACGTCTAACACATAAAAAACACAACTTTCATCCTATCTCACACACTCCCACCCTCCCCAAACACTCCTACACACCAACACACTCTACAAAATACACATTTTGAACAAAGTTTCACGGCGCTGTCCGGGGACGTCCGCGAATCCAATATGGCGGGCGCTACCGAAAAATCTGACGCGCTTCACGCTCCACGCCGTCCAATCAGCGAACACTTTGCATGTCCGCGAACATCACGCAAGACGATTGGCCAATCAGGACACTTTCCACGGAGCGAACAGGGAAGTGTATCCGCAAACCGATCACAGATATCACTAATTTTTTTTTACCTACTTTTTGGTCATTTTAAAAAAAAACTACTGGACGAAAAAAACTACTGGACGAAATTTGCAAAAGCACGCTTTCGGGACCATGCCGCTGCTCCTGGTCCAAATTTGGTGGAAATCCGTCCAGCGGTTTGGGCTGTAGACGCGAGCAACATTTTTTTCCCATTCACTCTATGGAGAGTGAGTATAATGTATACAAATATGAGCATATAGAGGGAAGGTAGAGTAATAAAAATAAAACTATGACAAAGTGCTGATAACCATAATGATTATCTTCATGCACAGAAAGGATTGCTCTCTTTCAAGCCTGTATCTTCTGTTTCATATATGATGTGACAGGACCCCAAGTCTACAAATATAGTACCTTTTCAATTTTTACTTCCTGACTGTTACTGTAGAAAACTATGTAGCTTTGATATGTCAGTAAAGGATAAAAAGGGAGAGCCAGCCATGTGATGTCATCAGTTATGTCATCAATGACATTTGTGATGTCATCTTTGATGTCCTGGGTGTTAGTGTTAGCAGTGCACGGTGGCGCGAGTTATGGTTGCTTATGTTACCATAACTGGCGAATTTCAAGGGTTTTTCGGTTTTACTTGGAACCATAACGTCCCTTTAACAAAGTTTTTCACTGAATTTCATAGGTTTTTAGTAGCACAACTTAACCATAATATCCCTGACATGTAACATAGAACATACTAACCCCCTCGTAGTGATTTTCATGTCCGCGGACTACCGCCATGTCCGCGGACACATCGGAAATCTGAGCGTGGTGAATGTAAATTTAAATAGTGTGCCCCATTTCCTCTTTGAAGTTGGCTCTGAAAAGAGCCGTTTTTTTTTTTTACAGATGCTTGACAGACACCTGTTATTTTATATATTTTTTCTTGGTTTTTTTTCTTACTTTACTCCTAAAAGCTTCACATAACCTTCTCCAAAGCAACCCTTACATTGCAAAATAAAAAGGCATTTACGGTAAAAGATAAACAAATGCCATCTTCTTTAAAATTAACAGCATTACTGGCATCAATATTCTCATTGTTACAGAAGAACATACCAGCTCTAAGCATGAATGCACACATGCCTCGGTTGATGACACACCTAGCAATGTTTTGCTGAGGACAAAAAACTGAACTATTGTCCCATATTGCCCTAGGTAGTAATCCAGAAAAAATTACTTTCGCATTTGGAAGGATCTTCACTACTGCTTGAACCAAGCGTTCCAAATCAGCCAACAAAGTAGGGGCACTGACGTTGCCCAAATGGAAAGCACCATAGTGCAAAACTACCACATGCGGACTGTTCATCGTGGCCATATCGGCACAAACTTGTACAATTCCCTGTACATTGCAATCAGGCACAGTGCTCCACACCACCTCCACTCCTTTGACATCAAAGTTCTTTGCAACATCCCTGCATTCAGCGTACTGCTGTAAACCATGCACAAACATATCTCCGAGCACCAACACCCTGACTTTCTCCACTTCTGCCATCTTCACCACACACAGTCTCTTTCAACACAAATCCACAACGTCGACATCTGATTGGCTGATCCGTACAGTCTTCTTTCCATGTTGGATTTCCTGGAAAAACCTGGATTTACCACGCCCTGTCCACGAACAGCCGCGGTGTCCGCGGACGGCGTCCACTTTACTCTCTGTACCATTCCCTCATTGCATACAGCTAAGCAATCACACAATACGAATAACGTCCTCAGAACACCCCCATTTTGTGAATTTTCGAACATTTCAGGACAATTATCATTTCATTATTCTACATATTAACATTACAAATATTATACTTTTATCTTGTACTCTGCACACAATGCTATCTTTCTTCATTAGTAGCTCAGTATACTACATAGAATCCCATAATACAATGCTATTTATTGATATAAATGCATTGTTCAAAGCACTAATAGTATGATATTTATTGCAATATCCTTGACACTTTTTTCGGAACATTATAATAAAAATCCCTAGTACACAAATTCCATGAAAAGTACATACACATGTGATGTCATCAGTGATTTCATCAATGACATTTGCGATGTCATCTTTGATGTCCTGGGTGTTAGTCTTAGCAGTGCATGGTGTTGGCGTGAGTTATTTTTCATAGCTTACCATAACTTGCTATTTTCAGGGGTATTTCGGCTGTAGTTAGAACCATAACGTCCTTTAAACAAACTTTTTTTAATATCACGCAAACAATATACAAACATGGCGTGCAAAAACCAACTTCTACAGATGGCTTTACACAGAATGTTGCAAAGTAAGAATTTATGCTCGTTCACAGTGAAGGTCAGCTGCTTCCATTTTTTTCTCGGGCCCCGGAGAGGCTCACGAAGCAGACTATAAGGTTGTATTGTGTTTTGACCTTGACAGACAGAGATTGTGATGAAAGACTTCTCTTGAAGGAGTGTTGCTAAAACGTAAGAGAAGATAAAGATGAAATTTCTGAAACGAAACCACTTTTACATATTATATCACTATGCGAAAAATCGTTGGCACACGCGGAGTCGTATTTTGGGACTGCATCACTCGTAGACAATGGAAATTGCAATTGTACTGTAAGTAACCCTTTAGATTACTTTATACCAAATATAATTACAATAGCGTTGCATTAAAGACCGCTGAAGTTGAACTTGTTCGTTGAAAGTGGCATAATGTTTTCTACCGCGCACTATCACCGCCAAATTAATCCCCTGTCGTTTAGAGGGCTCTGAAAAAGGCAGACGACACAGAGTGGGTTAATATAAATAATTTAACCGGTCTATAGGCGTTCAAGTGCTCTACTCGCTGTGCCACTTCACTGTAGTCTGTCAAGTGGCACAGTGAGTACAGCGCTCGCTTTGACATCCGTGCACAGCTTGCTAACGCAAGTTCGAATCCCGGCAAGGCGAAACTCAGCCTTTCATCCTTCCGTGGTCGATAAATGAGCACCACACACTGTGGTTAATAATAAGCACCGCTTACATACCTCACAGTTCTTAGCGCTATATGAATGGGAAAATATTATTATTTTATTATTAACATACTCTGTTGCACTATCTTCGATAGCAAATAGTTTCACGCCCTAATAAATAAAATGATGATTTTTAATGAAGATCGGCTGGTGAGACTAATTTATGTTTTTTAAAACAGGTACGTGGCCCCGTCTTGTCTATGTCACAATTTACAGACTCCAGCGGATGGGGTCTTCAACTGCCAGGTGCAAGTCCAAATTTGCAACTTCATGACCCTCACCATTTTATGGGACAATCGCCAAGGACCAATATGCCCTTACGCAGTACTAGCGGCTACAAACAACATACCAACCAATACGGTGGTCTAATGGCTCGTTGTTGGAGCAATCTTCCGATTATCAGAGAGACCATTTACTGCTTTTATCATAAACCAACAGCCTATCTACCGCAAAGGAACAACGCGTGGCTCCAAATAAACTTTTGCTGATCGACAGTAGAGACAATAGCAAATCGCTGAATATTCACTAAACATTTCATGTGAAATAAATGTACTTTACCAAATGTACAATCCTGCTGTTTACTTTTAAACCACAGTTTCATATTCCGAATTGTGGCGCACTGAGTTGTAACCTGATCTAACACTCTCTGTACCGCAAAGGAACATCGCGTGTCTCAACATGAACTTTTGCAAATCGACAACAAAGACAAATGCAAATTGCTGAATATTCTCTAAACATTTGATGTCAAATAAATGTACTTTACAACATTTACAATCTTGCTCTTTGCTTTTAAATCACAGTTTCATATTCTGAATTGTGGCGCGCTGTGTTGTGACATAATGTGTGTTGTCTTCCGGGTTCTGTGTAAAGTCGCGTAGTACTGGAGACGACTGGGCGTGTTTCATTACGCACCCTGTAACGTCACGGAGAAAGGCGGGGAATATGAATGCTTTGATAGTACCAGGCTTAGGGGCGGGAGATATGATTTAGTGTCGCAAAAGCAAGTCAGCCGGGTCAATAGCACCAGTCATAGGATTATCACATAATGTCGACGCACACCAGCCGGATTTATCATTTCTTTAGTGGACAAAAAGTCGGTTGACGCCCCTAGGAAATTGTACTATTAGCGAACAAAAGGAGTGCTCTTAAAACACTTTCACCCTGACAACGAACAATACAAACAACGTTCTCAGAACACCCCCATTTTGTGTAATTGCAACCATTTCGGGACACTGCGAGTATTCTTAGAACACATTCAACTAGACAGATTGCAATACGGACAGTGTCCTGAGGACACCCCCAGTTTGTGTATTTACGAACAATTAAGTACAACGCGAGTGTTCATAGCTCATTTTTACCTTCCTTGCGAACAAAAATGACACATACTCCGTTAAACACCCCACCATTTAGTTTATTTACAAAATGTCAGAACAGCCGTGTTCTCCGCGGACAAATCGAACCTATCTCATACTCCCCAACCCTCCCCAAACACTCTTACACACCAACACACGGCACTAAATACAATTTTTTAGCCACATTTCACTGCGCTGTACGCGGTCGACTGCGAATACAAGATGGCGGGCGCCACAGAAAATCTGACGCGCTCCACACCCCTTGCCATCCAATCAGCGAACACGTCGCATGTCCGCATGACATGACGCAAGCCCATGGGCCAATCGGGGTGCTGTCTGCGGAGCGAACAGGGAAGTCCGTCCGCGAAGCGAACGCAGATATCACTAATTTTTTTGCCTTACATTTTGGTCATTTTTAAAAAAACTACTGGACAGATTTACACCAAATTTACAAAAGCACCCTTTTGGGACCAGGCCGCCGCTCCTGCCGCAAATTTGGTGTAAATCCGTCCAGCGGTTCGGGCTGTAGCCGTGCGCAAAGTTTTTTCCCATTCAGTCTATGGGAAAAAAAAAAGTTTTGGGACCCCCCTATAACTTTGCCCCCCCTGGACGAATCCTCACCAAACTTTCAGAGTGACCCAACTACTTTTTTTGCAAAGTTTGGTGAGGATCCGTCTAGGGAGAGCGAAGCTATAAGCCACCCAAAAAGTGCTCTTTCTATGGAAACAGCAACTTAACCATAACTACATGGCCACTACCGTGGCCATGTAATATATATAAATATATATATATATATATATATATATATATATATATATATATATACAACTACTGCGGCAGGCAACAATAGAGTGAGTTGCACTCTTTGAGGTTTCCATAATTACTATTACGACAGCTGGTCAGAGTCCAAGTTGTGGAAAAAATCTTTATGGGTGCATTACAAAAACGATTTTAAAAGTGATCCAAATATGGCATTCCCAAAAGGATTAAAACCGAAAATTTGGCAGCATCATTACGCCCTTCACAACTGGCACGTCACTTGTTCACATGAGCTGCCTGTGAAAATGAATGTGTATCAATATATATAGATGTATAGTATGCCCTATAATTAAGAGTAAACCTTTGTACATAGATTTTTCAGAACATTCTTTTGCTGATAACTTTTGCCTTTCGGGACATATTTGGATAAAATTCTCAAAAGTAAAGTTTGTCACGCAAACAACCTCCCCTAACCCCCCACCCCAAGTGCACATTTTGAAAAAGAGTTGTTAAAAAGTGAAAACGTTGTTAAGAAAACAAAAAAACCTGTCCCATTTATTTTCAGATAGAGAAAAAGTGCAATTTGTGGGCAGCCATAGTGAAATAACTGCTGGATGCATTTGGACCATATAATAAACAACGTGGTCACAAAGCGTTGACTTATTTCCTCAGGCTGGTTTGGGGTTAAACTGCAGTTTTCAAAATATTCAACAGAGAAAGGTAACCCCTGCTCCCAAATTCGTTTATATATCTCCCATGGTGATTTGTAGCAGGCAGACTTCTCAAAAAAGAAAAGCCAACATTTTTGCTTGATGCAGGTGATTCCCACGATAAAACAAGGGGAAGCCAAAAACATAAAGTGCTCAAAAGGTTCTTTGGAGGAAGAAAAATAATGTAATCACATTAGACTAGAGGTGGGTAGGCGGAAGAGGACACCATGTGAAGATACGACGATGAGGGTGGTCTGTGTAGCGAGTTGCGTGTAGATGATTTTCATCTTCTATCTAGATGTAACTCTAGCTTGCGTTACATCTTGATAGAATTATGAATGCTAGCATGTACCACACTTAGATGGAACTTTTGACTTTAGCCTGCGTCGCATCTAGATAGAAATGTGAATGTTAGCATGTGCCACACTTAGATGAAACTGTGAATGATGACAAGTGCAACACCCAAATGGAATCATGATCACTAGCCTTCCTCACATCTAGACAGAATTTTGAAATTAGCAAGCACCACACACTCAGATGGAATAGTGAATGATAGCAAGCATCACACCTAGACATAATTACAAGGACAGAAAAGCCAACTAACCAATCCACTAACAATTTCATCCCTCTGCATAAACCTCTCAAACTCTAACCAAACACAACCACAAGCCTAAAATGCAGCAATCCGCACAAACTTCACTACACTCCAACAACAACAAAAAAACGCACAGCACACGTAAAAGACCCCAGCCCAGCCAACGGACCCACCGGGCTGAGGCTGCCAACAGCAAATCACTGCTCTCTTGCACTTTTCCAGCTTATTCCCACTAACTCACCCCCACTTCTCCCTCTTTTAGAGCCACCAGAGAGCCAGGGGACCAGTCCGGTGGTGATAGTGCGCGGTACAAATATCCTTTAACATTAACATTAACATCTTATCGGGGGATTACCGGGTGAATCTTGTGAGATTACTGTGGCAATGCTGCTAGACGCACTCTGAAAATAAACTGCATCACATGAACCTCAAAATGATAGGTGGACATGGGAGAGGATTAGAGAATGAAAAATCAATTCAAGGGAGTGGGGGGACCAGGAAAAGAAGCGAGGGACACATGGTGAGTGACTGTGAGGCTGGAATAATTTTTTATTTTCAAGCATGTTTCATTTTATCGGGCGAATACCGGGGAATTCAACTTCATTGAACTCATTCACCATTGTATGTCTAATAAGGCAATTCACCATTCTCCACAGCTGTCTATTAAGCACTGCATTTTATCCGCCAACCTATTACTGGTAGAACATAAATTGTACCTATTACCATTAGGGTAAGTGCTAAGGAACACCATGACTGCACATGTTTTTGATACACCCTTGCCATTTTTCTCATGGGCCGCTCGCACATTTGCTTCTTTACCTTGTGACATACAGGTTATTCCAAGATGCCAGCTTTGGTGAGTCCCAGTTAAGTTATTCCAATATCTCGTCACACACCTTATTCCGTCCTCCTCACATGCTCAGTAACCCTACTTTTGTCATTATGACAGTCTCCACCTCCTTTCACCACCATGCACTGCACTGAACATTCCCTTAAACAGCAGGTGTGTTTTTTTTGGGGTCTGATTTGCACGTGAAAGGGTGTGTGATGATGTGGTTTCTGGTGAGCGAGGGGCAGGCCAATAGGGAACATAGGTCCACTACTTCTTTTCGTACACTTTGACCGCTGCTTGATAGCATCAGTGATTCTCACTAACAAACAGTGATAATATCAGTTTTGGGTCATTTGGGTGATTCTTCCACTCCACCTTTCTTCACACTAAAATCTGCAACTGATTGAGCATGGCACTAGACCACAGAATCTTATGTATACTTTAGAATCTAATAATTTGCCAATATGTGCAATTTACTGAATGTTACAATTTCAAATTATGATCTATTTGCTCTCCCTGTGTCCCTCCTTTTGCTTTTCCACTCCTCACCTTCCTCAACCTTGACTGTGGTATGTATTGATCATTTCTATCTACTTACTGTTATTGTTTTACACCATGGCATGATTGATTTCACCTGCGTAGCCTTTAGCCTTGACAAAGATCTGGTGTCGAAAAACGTGTTGTTGAAGTATTTCACCAAGTGTACAGTAATAAACCCTTCCTTGTGTTGAACAAACATATGATCAATATAATCATACATTTCTAACAAAGCTAGCACGAACAACTAGAACCAACTTACCATTTCTCATTATGTCTTGAGGTTGAGAGTAGAACCTCAGAGTTCCAGTTGCGCTGCACACCTACATACCTGCCCGGACTAGAGCCCACCATTAGCTGGTCATACTCACCCAATCTAAACTATGTATTTTAAAAAAACGAGGTTTCTTTCAAGCCCACTAATCATGGGTTTGGTTGTGGCTCCTTCTCATGTTTGCCCAATAGGATTCCTTGGGGCCCATTATCCATGTCCTTCAGCTATACCCACTTTTCATATTGCACCAATAGGTTTCTTTGGGGCCCACATCCATGCCCTTCATGAGGGGCCAGTGTACATGTTGCAACAGTAGGTTTCTTTAGGGCCCACTATCCATGGCCTTTGGGGATGGCCACTGTACATGTTCTACCCATAGCTTTCCTTGGGTCCCACTAGCCATGGCCTTCAGTACTGGCTAGTGAGCACAGCCCTTGCCCACTGTACATTTGAAAACACTATGGGCCTCATTACAACCCAGGCGGTAAGTTCCCTACTTTACCAACATGGTGTAAACTCTGTTTACACCATGGTGGATGGCGGATTTACCGCCCCATTCCAAGGTGAGTGGGGCGGTAAATCCCCATTTACCCTTCCCCATTTTTGCCCCATAGGGCATAATGGGAGTGGGGAAGGCGCTAATTACGGCACCGTAAATTACGGTGCCGTAATTAGCACCAAGGCGGGTTAGCGCCTTGTATTTTAACGGCGGCTAAAAGCAGGCGTTAAAATGATAATCAGGCGTTAAGGGTTAACGGCGCCGTTGGCGCCGTTAAACCCTTAACGCCTGGGTTGTAATGAGGCCCTATGTTTCTTTCAAGCCCACTGTTCATGTCCTTCGGCCATGTTCGCTGCACATGTCTCTCCAATAGGTTTCTTTGCGGCCCACTGGCCAAGGCCTCTGGCACAAAGACCCATTTCCCCCCACCTAGTAGATGTGATCACAACAGATGTCCCCCCATTTGTTTGTTTTCCTCAGTTTCCATTCCCATGATAATCTCCCGATAATTACAGCAGTAATCTCAGGTCCCTGACAGTGCAAATGCCCCAAAATAAGAAAATACTCACAGGCATTCCCCATGTACCTCCTTCCTTTTCTCTAGGTCCCCTCACCAACCTCAATTGATTTTAACCTCCCTGGCACATTCCCATTACTGTCTTTATCTCTTTGCTTCATGCAACGCATTTTCGTTTCTGAGTGCGTCTTCATTTACAACCACAGTAATCTTGCAAGATGCCACTGAAACCCTCCCCGATAATGCAAAAAACAGTTGTAATTGCTTCTCCAGACCAACCCAACACCACAACTTCACATGATCTGCTCTTTCCCCCAAATATTTTAAAAAATACTGGATGGAATAACCCCAAACCTGTCCCAGAATTAAAGTCAAAGCTTTGCACCCAAGTTGTTACTTATTTGGTCAAATTCTCTCCAGCAGTGTTTATGCTGTGCCGTGATTCAATGGGAAAATGAATGGGAATACGACAAAAACAGTGTTTTTTTAACTTTCTTAAACACTTTTTCATTTTTTAACAAATCTTTCCCAACATTTCCATTTTGCAGGGGCCCATGAGAAATGTTTTGTTTGGAAAATATCAAACAAATTAGTCATGGAATTCAAAAGTTATCAGAAATTGAATGTTTGGATTTCCTGTGGGGCGGTGAATGCACCATAGTTAAGGTGATTGTTTAGATCCATAGGAACTCCAAACATTTTATTGCTAATCATTTTTGATTTGCATGGCTAGTGGCTTGGAATAAACTATGGTACAGCAAAACCTTGCAAATTCACCCAAAGAGACAGTTAAGGTGATCAGATTTAAATAAAGTGAACCCTTGCAATTCAGCAGATGTGGAAGTGATGATCATCTTAACTCTGCATCACCCTTTTGCAAAGCCCATTAGGACATATATAACAGATGGGCTTCAAAATTACATTAAAATTAGAGGCTGGTGAGATAGCTTGGTGTGTTGAGTGTTTGCTGCTGAGATCTGTTTGTGATCTGCAGGTCGCAGGTTTGAATCATGGCAAGTCAAATCCTTCTGAGGTCAATAAATGTATGTAAATGTGTATTATTTAAAGTAGTTATTCGTAAGTGCTATATGTATGTAACACATCATTAGATACTAGGGGTCATCAATGGGGGACACCAAGTTAAGTGATATCATCATTTCTCACAACCACCATTAAATATGATCACCTTAACTGTCCCTTAAATAAAGTTTTATCAGTGTTTTTTTATATAACTACCTTTAAAGTGTGCACTATGACAGCATTATGCTATGCTATATTTTTAAATGATCAACTTGGGCCCAAAGGGCCGTCAGGTTTTAGTGTGGTGCAAGTTAAATGTCCATTACACTGATTTATCTCCTTCACTCCTAAATAATTCAGTGCATCTGGGTAAACAAGAGTGAACAAACAAGTGTGCATTTGTATATCCCTCATACTATATATGTTACACTTGATAGCTAGCGACGCCTGCTGGAGAAGGCTAAAAGCCACATACACAGAGCAAATCTCTGCGTGTCGTCCTTGCAATGTTGGATACATTCATATGTGGTTTTCCTTCTATTCTTAACAGGTGTTAGTGAAGATAACAACAAATCATTAAGCAGCAAAGGATGGCAAGAGTCCCGATGCTTAAAATCCTATTTGGCACGAAAGACTGCCATCCGCCCTTTATATGCTCGGTGTTGTTCAGTCCTAAAACCCCAGATCACACATTCAGGCAGTGGCGGCTGGTGAGTTTGAAAGCTGGTGGGGCGTAAATTTCCCCGGGGCAATTTTTGAGCAACCGCGCATAGCGCACAAGCCTACATCACCCAAGTTGGGTGGCGGGGGGTTCTCCCCCGTGAAACTTTTTGAAAAATGGCCTCCAAAATGTGCAATTTACTGTCCAAAAAACCCACCGAAATATGACAAAAAACATTAGGTTTTACATACTAATGGTGGTACATTATGGTCCATTACTCATCCACACTCTCCCACCCTCAAAAAGAGCTTACCCTCCATGGGGCAAGAATTACCCTCCGTGGGGCAAGAATAGATAATCCTTAATATACGTTTTCGTACTAAGGAAAAATGAAACATGTTGGGAAGGAATGATGCTGTGAACATGGGGTGTGCTATTCCTTGTGGGCACTGGTCAGAGGTCAGTAGCGGGTGAATCACGAAAAGTGGATCGTGGAAACAATTCATGTCACATGTGTGTGTGCATAGCTGGTGACAGATGGGACTGGGCCATCAGAATTGTCTCGGACAACAATGAAAAAGTGGCCCACAGTTGCAAATGGCAATTCATTTCTTTTGTGACACTAGTGTCTGACCTGTACCCAATTTGGAATTTTTTGATAAAATGTGATGCTAATTGTGCATTTTAAAGAATATTTATCAGCAACACTGGTCAAAACTACTAGCCGCATGGTGAAGTAGCTCATCAAACGGACCCACATGTCGTGCCCGTTGCCAGTCCCCCGGACTGCACATGGGATCATGGAATCCTGTGAAGGCGGAGTGGTGGGCCGTTTTAACACATTTATTTTCGTTTGCCAGCCCATGAAACAACAACCAAGTGGCTGTAATTTCTCATTTTCCTAGGGGGTGGGGAAATGACGCAAAGGGTGCATGCGCAGCAAAAACGATTGTTATCGTGCCTGCAGATGTTTCCAAATGGCAGGGTAGCCCCTGCTCCCGACCCGGAGTCTCCCCATTGTGGATTTTAATGCAGCGTGATGGTGGATGGATTGTCTGGCCGCCCGTTAGATCCTTTCCCACTTTAGGGGTTTAGAGGGCAAGTGATAAAGGGCAGTGTAGGCCTGGTACTCTTCAGGCTCAAGTGTCTGAAAAAATACGAGAGGGAATCACGGCAAGAAAGTGCGCGGCACGGATGCTCTCTATTTGCACTATTTTGCTGACCTACTCCTCTGTTTCTCAGTTCATTGTAAGCGCACTTTTTCAACGAGGCCTCCATTGTTGTTCAGGTACACAAACGTGCATTATTCAGCCCAACGCAGAAAGGTCACCCTTCTACTGTTTTTTACCGTTTCATGCACTGAACATCTCTTCTGTACACATGCATTTGCCTTTAATGGCTAACCATTTACAAAGACCCCCTTTGTTGCTTGTGTATATGCATAGTTGTGTGTGGACAGAAACCCGATTGTTTTACCCATTCTGACCAGTGGTCGAAGTGTACGAAAAGTAGCAGTGCTGTAGTGGAATATGTTCCCTGCTAGCCTGCACCCCTCCCACAAACCCCATCACCACACCGCCTCCCACACACAATATACACCCCCAAAACACATGCACCTGCTGTTTAAAGGAACGTCCAGTGCAGTGTACTGAAAGTGCAAGTTTAAACTGCTTCCTACACTGTTATTTTAAAACGAAACCGTTCAGGAACGGTTTCTTTTGAAAATAAAAGTATAGGAGCAGTAAAACTTAATTTTAAAAGGTATAGGAGCACCGCTCCTAACCCGCTCACTTCAACCACTGATTCATTCTGAGCCTATTAAGAGCGTTTTAAATCAGGTGCATTCTATGGCCAGGTGGTTAGGGCCTGCAGCTGCGGCTTATCAACACACACATAGAGGGTAGCAGCTGCCAGGGAAAGGGAAGGGATGGACCGCAGAAGAAGCAGGGACGGGAGGGGGGCTTCCAGAGACAGAGCTATATAGGTGCAAAAGGTTGGGGGTCAGACTCCAGCCTCAGCTCGATATGAGTTGAGTTCCCCCCACTGTGGCCTAGGGATTTTCTGGCTTCACTGCACAGCCTTGAGCACTGCCCCGGTCCCCGGGGCCACTCTTCTCATGGCTGGAACAAGGATGGGGACAAGGATGTGCACGCCAGAGAGCTGGTGCGGCACCAGGCGGATCTCCAGACACATCGCAAGAACAGAGTTTATTGGATCCTCTGGGCAGCAGATGTGAGGCGCCACATGCTCAGAAGTGCAGGATTTCCGTGGGAGGGGACTCTGACCCTAAGTACATAACAGTAATGAAGAAAAGAGCAGGAGAAAAAGCACAGGAAATGCGTGCACCGAAAAGCTGAGCGTGGGTCAGCTTTACTGTACAGCATTACAATCGACAATCCCGTTGACGAGAAGTTTGTCTATGACGCCATCAATGACTCATAAGCAGGTCAAATCTTTGTCGATGACCCCATCTACGTACATTCCAATGACAAATTCGTTGTCTGTGCACCGTATGCCACAGAAATCTGTGACCACTACGGCCACCATGTCCACAAGGTGCAGTCTTTGTCTGCATCTCCGTGTGGGTTTCCCAGTCTAATACAGCCTCTGCATTTTGGCCTTGCGGCGGAACAGGGCAGAACCCGTTGCCTGCTGCTCAGCCTTCATTAGGATTGGAATCCTAGTGAAGGCCGAACACAAGTCCATGATTATCTGAACAACACACGCTGCGGCCTGCAGGCAAGTCGGTCCACACGACCCCATTGTGCGGGCAAAAGCGTGTATTGGCAGGATTGAAGCAGCTATTATTATGAACAAAAATACATTAATTTAAATAACTTGCTTTAGGCAAGTTACTTACCTATGTTAATCACTGGGGCTGCTGGACTCTGTCAGCGTCGCTCAGGGAGCAGGAGGGCAGGCAGCAGCGAGCCGAGCCGAGGCAGCACGTCGTCTGATCTGTGGATGGGCCTCAGCTGAGCCTGGTAACTTGGATTGGCACTTGCAGGCAGGAGCTGGTCGCGAGAAGTGTCCACGAGTCGACCACACACCAGCAAGGGCCCGGAAAGAAAGAACAAGAAGGCGAGGCACCATGTGCCCATGACCCGACTCCACCCACACACCAGACACGGATTGTCATTGGCTGGCAAACAGGCTACAGCCAATGACAATCCATTTATTCTGTTGCTATGCTCAGTCATGGCCCATATACAGTTTAAGGAGGACACTGGTACGCTTTTTACGCAGAATACCAAGAGTGCAGGGGCCACCCCTCCAGCGCCCCGCCAGCCTCTTTAATGGGCAAATGGTTACGTAGAGTGCGTGGAGCTCTGAGCTCCACGCACTCTACATTGCCAAAAACGGACTAAATCTGGACGCGCCCCGCTGCAGCAGCAGGCCTGGGCCAGGCCAGCAGCCCAGGCTGCAGAGCGGCAGATTAATAAATATATAATTAATCTGCCGCTCTGCAAAGGTCTAATTAATTTAAATAAACTCAAACTCTTAAGAGAAAGACAGAGATAGACTCTGTCTCTTCTCTTCTCTCTTCTTCTCTCAGTGGGGGGGCGGTGCCCCCCGCCCAATATAAGCAGCCGCCACTGCATTCAGGAGTAGTTAGCACACAATTACAGACAAGAGATACAGTGCTGGAACATGGTTTCAAGGATAGTAGTTATATCTGAGCTTCTGCTCACATGACTTGTTATTAGCAGCATGTTCATTTAATAGAAACGAGTTCCATAACAGTGTATTGATCCAATGTAAGTTTACAATTATAACGGAAAAAACACTGTTGGCTTAATGGAAAGTACGTGTTAGTTTTTTGCAACATCTAAAAGCAAAAATGTTGTTACAATGTACCTTGTTTATGTGAACACGTTGAGGCACACACATGCCACAAAAATAGTGTAGTGTTTGCAGCACTCTCACCATAACAGATACATTGGAATTAGCGACGTTTTAGACAGAACAAAAGCCCATATGGAGAGACAAGTAAGTGGATCTGTAATGCTCACAGGCACTCTTGTATGTACAAAAACCGAGACACATTGCATCACAAACATGCACCTCTATCATGTGCTAGGTAGTATTAAGACTGGTGCCAGGCAGCTCACAATATTGTAGATTGCCCATAATCCATGTAAATATTGATACTTATCTGCCTTGTCCTTGTGTTAATGCTAATCAAGATTAGAAACATGCCTTTTGCGACACAAGACCCCCCACCCCCCAAACTGCATTTCTTCCTGGTTATTAATGTTATGAATGCATTTCTGCTGCTTAGCAAAATGACTTCTTAATTGTAATACGATTGCCTTGAGAAAGTGCACATGCACAAAACACGTTTAGGCTTGACTTTTTTTGTAAAACCAATACATATAACTTTTCATAATATTCTCAGCTGAGTGAATGCAGTCTATGATCTTAACTAACAAGAGCGCAGGAACAAGGAGGATAAGGGCAATACTTGCAATGTTACAAATTCACATATATGAGCCTGGACAAGAGCTCCCCCAGTTTTCCATGTTCTAGCAGCCACCTGTCATTACATATTTATCAAGTACGTATAAGGAGCAACACAGCAAATTCTACCGGGAGTTCTTGTCCAGAACCTTCTGGGTAAAGAGAGGACCCTTTGTGAGGTAAGGGGTAGCTACACTAGAGCTGCCAATAACACTAACCTCTGCACCCTAAAACCAGAGAAGAGCAAGATGAGTGATTGGGTGAAGTCCCTCTGTGAAGCAGAGGGACAGTCGCAGCAGAACGACCAAGCAAACCAATGCCTGCACAGCATTACCAGTAGTGGACGGTGGATATGAAGGGGAAGATCGTCTTTGATGGGGTGGACAGCAACAATATAGCTGTCAACCACACACCACTACCACTTAAAATCATAACATTTGAAAATATTGCACATGCTTAACATCGTCCATGAGAAATGTGTTTTCCTCTGCCGCTATCCAGCACTTTCCCCACATATTCTAGAAATTCACTTTGTATATATAATTATACCAATCTCAGAATATATTGGGACGGCTGTATAGGGAGATAAACAAAATCTTCTTGTCTTCTTTCACATTTGGTGAACACCTCACAAGAATGCCATAGTGCATACTGCTTGTCTCTCTCACAACTCCTCGACTCAGATGGAGAAAGACAACACATGCACAGTTATGTCATGCTTTAGTTGAGACTCCTAACCAAGAAACCACAATAGGTGTAAAGGGCTGGGAGGTCTATTATCATTTCACTCACAGGATCAGCCGCTCTGTGGGCAAGTCCAAGACAAAGGCACGTGTCATGTCTGATTGCCAGGCTGAGACATTGTAGGGAGAGCCACACATTATTTGCAAATCTACTACCTAATTGAGCAATTGAAAGACAGAACCTTTAGTCCTCAATAGGTGGATGACAAGGAACACTTGCCTGAGAAATCTATGCACCCCATTCATAGGTGGGGTACCTTGGTAACCGGCCAGGAGTTGCAAACTATCTAGAAGCAGACTAGTAGCATTCACATCTCAAGATCCAGGTAAGCAGCTGTCTACACGTGTAGGTGCTGAGTGGCAGCCATGTGATTACCATCAAGGAGATGCAGAAAAACAACATGGAGTGTTTGCTTTCGCAATGAGGTAGAAGGGATGACAGCAGCAGAACCACCACTTTGGTTTTCTGTATCCCAGTACTTCAACAACCATCACACCATGTAATAGATCTATACTCAGAGGGCCATTTGCACTATGTTGTAAGAGCCATGCCCGTCTTTAGACATGTAAAAAAGAATAAACGAGACACCCCCTGACAGGGAATAAGGCTAAAAGAACCGGTTGCAAAGTTCCGAAATATCTTTATTTAAATGGCATCCAAAGAACTCTGCTGCCCGAGAGCGCTCTGACAAATATCACACTTAAATCATACTATAAAGAGAAGAATCGTGATAAGTGACGCAATTAACATAGGGTATTAAGTCAGCTCAGGATTGGGCAGTCATTATAACACTACATAGCTGTAGCGGCATCGTTTCATCTGGATTGGTTGCTCCTCTGGCGGGAGGGTGAACATCACGTGGTCTGGTTGTCAGTGTCCAGGAGGGGTGAAGGTCAGGTTGCCTTGAAGCGGGGTGGCCACTAACTAAGCTAACATAATACATCTTTGTGAAGCATGCACTAAATAATGATCATTGCAACTCTTTTGACCAAATCCTTGTAAACCTATAAACTTCATTCATGCATTTACATCATTAATAACTGTGTCTTGTACGGGGCATCAGGTTAAGGGTTTTGACCATCATGATAATATTGATTGAAGCGAGGGTCTGCACTCGGTAAAGAATCTAAGCACGTTGGCATTTGTTAGTAGTGAAAGATAATATACTGTTACAGAGGTCTAAATTTTAGTTGATGGCCCACTAGGTGGGCATCGTGGTGGGATCACATATCTGGTACATCAAGAGAATACCTTGAGGGTACACAGGGTTACTTTGGCATTAATTTTCCAATATCTAGGGTGAGGGGGCATGGACATATTTGTGGAGACGGATGAGCCACATCGCTTGGTTCAGGCTGGTTCACACGCAGGGCAGTGATCTCAGAGGAAGAGTGAGATGTTACATTTGTTCTTTGTTGCAATTACCTCCGGCCTCAGCGTGAGAATGGGATTGCAGAGTTTTCCAGACACAGTGAGAGAAAAGGTGGGGGTCATGTGCGCTGTGTGCATGGCACTGCAAAAGGAAGAGAAGCCTTTTCGTATTACCGCAGTGAGGCCTAGTTACCAAGATGGAGTCAAGGGGGCACAAAATGGATGCCCCGTGTCCTGCAAAATTGTCCCATCTAAGCAAGTGCCTGCCGATGCTGGCATCACATAAGGGCAACGGGGGCACTCCCCACCATTGGAGGCACGTGGTCTAGGTTTGTACTAAGGAAAGGCGGGACAGGGGGCCTACTGGATCACTCCCACACATTCCCCCCTTTTGTTACATCTAAAGTAACAAACTATTAGTTTGTTTGTTCTCCCTTTGATGATACTCGGTTTTAGCTATTGCTTCATCCCAGGCTGGTGTTCCTTTTATGGGCATCCATGCCCTACATACACTCTTCAGACTGTCACCTTTCCTTGCATATTCATCAGGGGTACATGTCATATATATCCCTCCATCCCTCCATCCCCATCCAGGTCCACCCACACTTCATTGTACCATTGCAGCTCTCTTGGTTCCTTTATGGTGGTGTGATACAGATTGTCAAACCTTGTCCCCATTCTGGCAGTATACTGCTGTCATGCGATATTTTGGTGGGCTGGGTGCCCCAGTTTGCATTTGTGCATCTATCATAGTTGTTACCGTTGCCTGTCGGCCCATCACTACCATCATCATAGTTGAACTGGGCATAGATTTTGCGCAACATTGGATACCTAATTGGCACACACAGAAAAATAGAATTATGAAGATGAAAACAGGAACAAACATTTTCATCATAGTGTTGAACCAGGATGGCATCCAGCTGAACATGTTGTCAAACCAAGTGCTTGGTTCTACTCCTCCTTCTTTTGACATCTTTTCTCCCAGGCTGTGCACTGCTGAGATCACATGGGAGAGTGTTCCATTATCTGCATCTTCAGATGGCACGAATGTGCAACATACGCTCCCGATTTTTCAGCAAACAATGCCGTCCATCGCCGTGAGGAGATCTAAGACGTACCGGTTCTGTATTGTCATTAGGCGCAGTGCATGGAGCTCCAATTTTATCACATTGATCCCTTCTTCAGTGTCGTTGGCGAGTTGGATCAGCTCCCAGCAAACTATCTGTAACCACTTGGCGTTAGTCCGGGCCTGGAGTCCTGGCGTTAGGAGCGAAGCAAAGAATGACTCTGCGGAGTTGAACAGTTTATACTTCGGCGGGATCTCAGCAAGAAGAGCAGATGACACCGAGAAGATGTAATTGGACGATCTCCTCTTGTGAGAGAGTTGGTCAATTAAGTCATTTTCTGACAACAGTTCATATGCTGGAGGCTCTGTTACCACTGGCTGGGGTGCTGCCGATACGTCAGCCGATTGCCCTGCTGCCGATGTGCCGGCCGAGTCTCCTGCTGCCGATACGCCAGCTGATTCCCCTTTTCCACCTTGAATGTGGCTTTCTGGGATTACCATCAGGGCCGAATGTAGGGCGGCCAGGGCGCAAGTGCCCTTCCATGATGCCGGGAGATGCAGGTATGCTTGTTTGCCACAGATCCAATACATGTCCATGAGTGCCGCTGTGCCTTTCTTCATGTCTGGAATTATTATTGTCTTATTGCATTGCTTGTTAGCACCCATAGGCACTTTTCCTTCTCCGAGGAAGCACAGTTCATGTGGTATTTCATTTTGCGTCTTTATTGGCTTTTCTAGTGCAGTGACCCATATTAATTTGGCAATGTGGTGGGACCAGACGGGGGCACATGTTGCTTTTACCCATTGAAAGTTCTCTTCAGTGAGTCCTCTGACTGCTTCAGCTTTGCATTCGACTGTTTCGTCATGCCATTTGTTTTCTGTGAATCTTGTTGCTTTTATGACGAAGAATGGTTTCTTGACGCAAATTACTCCTCGGCGTCTGCTTGTGCAGGTTCTCTCATTCTGTAGCATTTCTATTGTAAATGTGTGTACCTGGAAGGTGCTCCGAATCCTACACAATACAAGATGAATTAAACATTGGGCTTCTGACAAGGGCACTTCTTGTGGCACCAGTATTTTGGGCACCCTTGATGTGTGCGGGATGAGTGAGCGAACATAGCAGCTCTCATTCGTAGCTTGTTTTGCTGTAGCACTCATGTCTGAGTACCATTTATTTGACTGGTCAGGGGGATGGGGGTCTTCTATTTAATCTAATCCCAGGCCATGATAAATGTCATATCTCTTCCCACCTGCCCCCCCTTTTTCCCCTCCTCTTTCCCCCTTTGTGATAACTTCTAACCTTTCGATCATGCATTGGGAACACCCCAGCACATGTGGTGTCATTGACATTATTCATTGTGTGTTCAGCTAGTGGTTCTGGTAATCCATTAGTAGCAGCAATATGAAGTGAGGTAGGGTCTCTGGTTGTCTGCATATTAACATTAATTTGATTGAGTTCATTTGGCAAAAAGTAGTCACCATCATATTCCTTGGTCTCATTGTCATTATACCTATTTTTAGCAACAATTGGAAGGAAGGGGGCTGTTGCTGTGTCATTAAAGTGCACCATAGCATAGGTTGTATTGGCATCATAGTCATTAGCAGAATAATTTTATTTCCACATTGTTTTTACCCCTGTCCATATTAGTACTGAACCATCTCGTATTAGCTGTGCCCCGCTCCCCCCTTTATTCAGATCATGCACAACACATAGGATGGTATAGTACCAAGCCAAGAAGAATAGCATCATGGACAACAAAACTGCCGAATACTTCAAAGTAGACTCGACATTACTGTAGTTATTGGCTCTATTAGCAATCCTATCACTAACTAACATTAAGCAATTGTCTGTGAGCGCGCTCCTTTTCGCCCATTGCGTCACCTGGAGGGGCGATATAAACTTGTTATGTGATGAGCATGCATCAATTATTTACATTGCATATTTCATTACTGTTTGTGACATTCTCTTTGTTATCTTCTTACGTGCTGCTACAAATCTTTTGATATAACACATTTTACTTAAACTAGGCCACTGGCATAATTTCTTTATGTACATCATTTATTTGACCCTTTATTCGATTTGACGGAGAGTGCAAGACATAGGAACAAGAGACAGAGAGAAAGAAGGAAAGGAAGAAAGAAAGTAAGAGAGAGAGAGAGAGAGAGAGAGAGAGATTCATGCAATCATATTCATATTCATTGTTTGTTTTTACCTTTTCTGTGATTATTTCTCCACTTCATTAACTGTTTCAGTGTTGCTTATTTGCTCACACTATCGCGTGTCTTTCTCACATCTGAGAGATGCACCCAATATTTCAGTCCCTTAATTTTTACTGCTCTGGGTGTGCAATAAACAACCTCATAAGGTCCAGGAAATCTCGGCGAGTTCCCACGCCGAACAAAACTCTGTACAAATACATTGTCACCAGGCATTAATGGGCCACCTGGACTGTCTGGGGCTGGCATTGCAGTGTCTGTCGCGGCATTTTCAGTAAAGGGTGGTGCAATTTGTCACGCTTTGCTGCGTACTGCACGTGTCAACTGGGTAAGGTATTCCTTAAATTCTTCCCGCAGCACTGTGGCAGCCCGGTGCGCATCTGATGCTTTTCTTATTGGGGAGAGTGGCGTATGAATCCGCCTTCCCGTCACAATTTCATAGGGGCTTAAGTGGTGGTCTTTGGTTGGCTGCGTTCTGAGTTGGAACAGTGCTAGGGGCAGGCAATACACCCAGTTCTTCTTGAGTGTATTGCACAACTTTGAAAATGTACTCCTGTGCAGGCCATTGATCTTTTCCACCATCCCGTTGGCCATTGCATGGTAAATGGAACACAGTTTGCGCTTAACCCCCAGGAGCGATGCCACTTCCTTGAAGAGGTCCTTCACAAAATGTGTGCCGTTGTCTGATCTTATGACATCGAAAATTCCCCACCTTGAGAATCCATCCCGCACCAAAAACTTTGCCGCCCCTTTGGCGTCCGGGTGGGACATGGTCCTGCCTCTACCCACCTTGATAAGGGGCATACCACTACAATCAGATACCTTGCCCCATTACATCTTTCCACCATGTCCGCATAATCTATGTGGAGCTCTCTGTAGGGCCCCACAGGATGTGGTAGAGTGCCTCGCAATGTTCATAGGGTCATCCCTGAATTTTATGTTTGGCATGTGGTGCATTCTATGATGAATTTGGACAGATGTTCCTGCAGGTTGGGAACAAACCAGTGCTCCTGAATGTCTGCTGCGATATGTTGTTTCGCTACATGGGCCGGGAAATGCAGCTGCTGGTATGCTACTTCCAATAATTCCACTGGCATTACTACCTTCCCAGTCACTTCCTGTCTCCATATTGGGTCTGTCGGTGATTGCTTGCCCCTCGTTTGGCCCATAACACTTACTCTTCTATTGGTGCTCTCCTCTGCAATCTATTATTTGTGTTATTGGTGTGTTGCTGTACCCTTCTTCTAATGGTTGCATTTTGGGTGTTGTGATGACACATTCAATTGTTGGGGGCACATTGAAATACGAGGCGTCCTTCGCTGCTGCATCTGCTGCTGTGTTTCCCATTGAGATTGCATCTGTGTTGTCAGTATGTGCTTGGCATTTCACCACTGCCACTACTGATGGTTCTGCTAGTGCTTCTAATAGTTCATTTAGTAATGTAGCATGTTGAACTGGTGACCCATCTGCCCTTCGGAACCCTCTCCATCGCCACCGCGATAATCCTGAATGTACTGTTGTTGTGGCATATGCTGAATCTGAATAGATGGTTATTGCACATCCTTTTGCTGTGTGCAGTGCTTCAATTAGTGCCACTAGTTCCGCCGCTTGTGCGGAGTAATGAGAAGGGAGGTTTTTATGGACAATCGTTTCATAATTGTCTTCTTCCATTCTTACCACCGCCATCCCCACATGCTTTTCCCCTGTTTCAGTGCTGATGGATGCCGACCCATCTATGAAGTATATCTCCCATTCTTGTAATGCATTCTCACTTGCTTTGGGGATATCATCTTCGTCGCCCTCGTGTGTGGCACAGTCGTGCTCCTGCATGTCTTCTACACTGCATGGTTCTGTAAAGAACGTGGCTGGGTTTACTGTTTTACATCTGACCACGTGCACATTTGGGCTGGATATTATAATTTCGTATGCTGTTGCCCTCTGTGTTGTCAATGTTGATTTTGATCTTTCTAAGATGGTGAAGAGTAAATGCTCTGCGTATAACGTCACTGAACAACCCATTACGATTGTGGTGCTTTTTTCAATGTCGAAGGCCGCTGCAGCGAGAGCTTGTTCACGCGCGAACTGGCCTTGCATTACCGCATCCAGCGTTCCACTGTAGTAGGCCAGTGGCTTGTGCCCTAGTGATGTTTTCTGTGTCAATACTGCAGTCATTAGTATACCATTGCAGTGTGAAAATAGGTAAAATTCCCTGTCATAATCTGGGTTTGCGAGAACTAGTGCGTGTGTGATCAAGTCTTGCAACTTGAAGTATTGTGTCATCCTTTCATTTGTCCATTTTATTGGGACAATATTCTTTTGTGACTCTTTTAGTGCTTGTAGCAATGGGCGCGTGTATGCTGCGTAATCAAGTATCCATGCACGGCAGTAATTGCAGATGCCGAGTAACATTTGCATGTCTTTTAGTGTTTTCAGTATTATCAGGTGGCGTATAGCAGCTGCTATGTCAGGAAGTATTCTTTTGCCATCTTTAGATATTAGCTGCTCTAGGTACAGAACCTCTGCTAAGCAATACTGCAATGTTGCTTTATCCACCTTATATCCTTTTGTAGCTAGCAAATTCAGCAGTGTTACAGAGTCTTCTCTACACTGTTCTTCGCTTCTGCTGTAGATGAGCAAATCATCTACATACTGTATTATTGTGCTTTCTACATCAATATTTCCAAGATCTTTGTGTAATAATATCCTATTAAAAATGCTGGGCTTTCACAATATCCCTGCAGTAACCTGCAATGTTCGTATCCATTCCCCCCTAGCGTGAATGCCGTGAGGTACTGGAAACTTGGGTCGAGTGGTATTGAAAAGAATGCATTTTTCAGGTCTACCACAGTAAAACACATGGGCCCTTATTACGACCCTGGCGGAAATCGAAAAACGATGGCGGAAATGCAATACCGCCATCGAATAGCGCTCGGTGCGATTATGACCCGTCACCGTAAAGTACGATGCCATTAGCGACACCGTAGTGAACGCCAACGCTAACTGCACCAAGTACGCGCGCCATGCGAAACCGTAATTACCACCATGGCGCAACGGTACGCGAATTCTGACCCCAGCGGACATTTACCTAACGCCATCAAGCATGGCGGAAAGTACCATTCCGCCATGGTGAGAAGTACGGCAACGCGAACCAACCGTAAATAGCCCTACTGAGTGCCTGTACACCACTCCCTGGCCACATTGCACAACTCCTCGTAGGTGCAATGAAGTCACACAATGCAACCAGTGAAATGTACAAGTCACCCATGCATGCCAACGAACAAATGAATGTAGGGGCTCCAAGTGCCTTGTGAGTGGCCATCCATATTTGCCATGTCACCATTGCCGTACTGATGCAGCACAGGCATGTGAAGGCTCAAGTACAGCAATATGAACTGAAATATGAGACAAAACAACAACAGGCCCCCATCGCTTGACACCAGTGTAAGGCAACATTCAAAGCAGTAACCTGAGGGAGACTGCACCAGCCCTGTACTCTTGCCAGTAAACAAACCAACCATCAGCATAAGCATGTACCACACAAGTTGGCAGAGTGACTGAGCAGCCAGGCCCATCTCAAGAGGGGCCAATGGGAGCTGCAGGGCACAGATGGCACGAATACAGAAGCTATTCCAATGGACATGACCTCAGTCTCCCTCCAAGAAACGCACGCAAACACAGGCACCTGTGACCAGCCATATTCTGATAATCACATCATTCCACCAATCCACCTGGCTGACCGGCATCTGTTACACAAAAGCTAATCCCCGCCCCTGAGCATGACATCATTAAAACAGTCATAATGGCAGCCCCTATCCCTGACCTCACTGGGCTTCGTAGGCAAACGCGCCAAGTACAGTACCACGCAACTATACTCAGAAGCCGGAACCCAATGCAGATCTTCTCACAATACATCGCTCCACAAATAGGAATATGCTACATTACTTACAAAGAATAACGCTACACGGTTAATATCATAATAGAAATTTAATGCACAACAAAATCACCAAGCCCATACAGCTATTAGGTCATGAACTCCAAAATATATTACATTATTGTGGGCTGCATCCGCAATAAATGACCAGCTTCTTCTTGTGTGACGCCCTGTTCCTTCATGGTACACAGGGGCTACATTCACGTTCAAAAAGGCAACATGGAAGCGCCTAGAACCGCAGGGCCGTCCCATTAGGTAGGCACTAGTCCAGCTGAAAGGTCGATATGTTGCTCCTAGCCACTAGTACTGCGTAAGGGCATGTGGCCCATTGGCGATCGTCCCATAAGATCGTAATGGTGCTCCACTGATTAACACGAAGCAGCAGGTGTCGGGAGTAAAAGCCATCTGCAGGAGTGGCATACAGATGGCAGCGGCAAAAGGGGAGGAGATACCTGTCACCCAAATGAAATGAAAAAGAATGGTATGGGCATCAGAACTTAATTTGAATTACTCACTTCAATGATCACACTAAATCTACAGCCATATGCATGTTAGCCCACTCAAAAGGATTATTCCCACCCAAAATTCACTTGCGAATCATAACTATATAAATCGAGGTGAAAACACTATTACAAACGAGTCTTTGTGTGCATGCGTCTGTTAAAACAGAATCCATTAGATGGGATTAGTAACGTGCATAGACACAAGTGTTTGAAGGCGCGTCGAGACAGGGAGGGTTCAACAAGGGCAGATAGACGATGGTCCCACTATGGCAGCTCTGCATCACATAGCGCAGGGGAATTGGATAGATTCCAAAAAGCCATGTACATGGTAAACTCTCAATTAAATCATCTGTCCATGCATCCATACATCATTCTCTCATCCCGGTATGAAAACGCCTGATTATTTACTCACATAACATGTGAAATTTCCATTGAGTCTGTGCGTAATGCAGTCTGCAAAATCCACTGTGCTCCAGCCCGGAATTCTAGTGTTGTGAAGTAACATGTATTTGGGAACGTCCTGCCTTATCATCCACTACGCTATTGCGCATCCCATACTATTCATATCAATCATTGCATTCTCGCCATGGCCCCTGTCCGAAGGACATTAAACAATAGAACTTTATATCTGCAGTCAGACCTGTGGGCGTCTCCTCGCCGCTAGCTGAAAACCGAAAGCGCTGTCCTTCGAATTCCTCATTTGCAACATCACGTCGAAAAGGCATCTGTGACCGCTTGAAATCACAAATTCATCCATGTAGTGCGGCAGTGTGTGCAAATGGCAACTGCCTTCACTCACAAATGGGACGCCCCGCCCGTCGGTGAACCTCGGTACAGTGCTGCATGAGGGTCCACCGTTAATCGAGTACTACATTCCACTGACCCTTCACAAGTTTGTTCGCGACTGTAAAGATAGTATGTGAAACAATGGGACCATAGCAGAATGAACATATGAACCAATATTCCACTGCCATCGGGATTAAATACATGATTGTAATAGCAAGATGCCATGCATTGAATTGCAGCGTTGTGTGCGGGACGTGCTCGCCCAAAGGGGATTGCAGCTTGCACAGGTGGAATGAATCACCACAGGTGGAGGCTATACTGCCTGAAAACACATAAATTGCACACCCAACCCCCTCCCACAACCACACCCACTCCAAAATGCTACCGGCAGGACTAGCGATGTTGGCCCTGGGGGACCTGATAGCACTGCAAGTACTCCAACTTCAAGAAGAAGACGAACACCAACTACTACAACAACCGGCCGCACAGAGGAGACGCAGGAGGAGGAGGAGGGCAAGGCAGGGCCAGCAAGGCCCACCAGCACAGCCACTACCACCACGCAGGCAGCCCGCAATCCCACGCCTCCGAGCTCATCCGTTCAACCTCACTGATGAGCAGATCCACACCCTCTACCGTTTGGACCGGGACACCATAACCGCCATTGTGGACATGACACACGCTGACCTTGCCAGCATGATAGATAGCCCAACCGCCATCCCACCCCTACTGAAGGTGGTGTCTGTACTACACTTCCTGGCCACAGGCACCTACCAGCACACAGTCGGACAGTTGCATGGCATTTCACAGCCACTGTTGTCACGGACACTATTGCAAGTGCTCGATGCCCTCCTGAAGCACGCAGACGACTACATCTCTCTACCACGCTCGGAGCAGGAAATTACGAACACAAAAGTGGGATTCCATGCACTTGCCGGCATACCGGGTTGCATTGGTGCCATCGACTGCACACATGTGGAATTGGTTGTCCCATATGCCATGGAGGCCCAGTACTGCAACCGAAAACAATATCATTCTCTTAATGTACAAATGGTGTGTGACTCCAACAGGATAATTACACATTGTTGTGCCCGATTTCCTGGATCAACCCATGATTCTATGGTCTTGAGGAACTCTACAATACCACGCTACATGGAGCGACACGCAGGGAACAGATCCTGGCTACTCGGTGAGTCTCATTTCATGCATGATAATGTGGGGTATGTGATGCGGCAATGACCTGGCAGGAAGGGGGGGGGATGCGTACGTAGCAATGTCATTCCACAAACATCCTTTATTGTCCACATACAGGTGATGCCGGGTATCCACTGAAGAGATGGCTCCTTACACCACTCCGGAACCCACAGAACCAGCATGAGGAGGACTACAACCATGCCCACTCACGTACCCGTGTAGTCATAGAACAGGCATTCGGCCTACTGAAGGCTCGTTTCTGCTGCCTCAGCAGGTCTGGCGGGGCACTCCTGTACCGCCATGAGAAGGTTGCAAAGATGGTCATGGCATGTGTCATGCTACACAACATGTGCTTACGTAGAAATGTGCCCATGCCCCCTGACGCAGAACTGCAAGCACCTGAAGATGGTCATGATGAGGGTGGGGATGTGGCAGCACCTCAAGGAGTCCGCGAGGCACAGGAGGGCCGTGAAATTCGTCAGATTATCATAGATTCATGCTTCTAGCACTCACGCCTGGTGGCTGATCCATGGACACGGGACTTGTGGCACTGTGTGTGTCTGGAACATGCACAATATGGACTGTACGCCTATAAAGGCCTCGTACACAAAGATCAATGTCCACACATCTCATTGGATGATTGTGAAATGTTTATAGCATATGTGAAATTATGTTACACACCCCATCGACCCGCCACCCAAAAAAGCCCAACACACCCCCTCCACCCTCCTACCTCCCCCCCGAACACCAGTGTCCAAAGATGCTCATTGTCAGTGGGCAGACGCTATTGCAAGCCCCCTCTCCGGGTATCAGGGGCACCCCTGCCTGTGGAGCGCAGGTTCCTCCCAGATCTACGTTGGGGGCTGCCCTGGACGGAACTTGCAACGGATGATGTCTCTGCCTGCTCACGTCCATGCATGTCCCTAAGGGTTTGTGAGAGCTCAGTGAGCACACGGCGCACAGCGGCAAGTTCAGCACATACGTCTTTGGACGTCGCATGCAGTTCCCCCCTCAGGCTCTCGGTGCTTCTCTCCATTTGTACCCTCAGGCTCTCGGTGCTTCTCTCCATTTGTGCCCTTAGTGTCTCTGTACTTCTCTCCATTTCTGACCTAAGTGTCTCAGTTGATGTTTCTATGGCTGCCTTAGTACCCCCACATTCATCAGCATGCTCCTTGAGGAGCGTGGCCAGTTGCTGCTGTTGCACGATCACCTGGTCGAGGGACTGTTGCCTCTGCTGGGCCATGCCCATTTGCGGTGGTGTCATAGAGGGGCTGATCACCTCATGTTGCCTTGCCACAGGGCTTGTGGGGGATGGCCAGTCGTCGTCTTGTGGGTGCCCCTGCGTGGTATCCTCATGGTGTACGGGATGAAACAAACAGGGGGATTGAGACAGGTCATGGATGGATCCTACATCGACAGCACCGTTTTCTGTGTCGGAGCATGCTGCCATTAATGCAGTGTCACCTATGGTGCTGCTGCCACCAGAAGCAGTGCCTTCTGTGGCATCCATTGGGGGGTCCTGTGGTGCTGCTGTTGTGGGCAAGCTGGCTGCTGGGGTGCCTGTTGAAGTCCCCTCCTGTGTGCTGCCACTTGATTTGTGCTGCTGCCGTGTCTTGATCCGTGCAGCTGAGGTGGAGGGTCTTTGGCCGTTGGTCTTGGCCCTCTTTGCAGGTGTGCTGGTAGGGGTGTCCTGAAGCTCGTCGTTTGAATCGGACCCTGTGTTGGAGTAAAGGAGGGCGAGCGTTATTTATGGGTCTGTGGAAATTGGAATGGCAATGTATCACATGCATCGGGGTGGTACCTGAGGGTGATTTGGGTCAGGGCCTTGGAGGTGGTTTCATTTTTGTGTGGATTGAGGATGCAGTTGTTTTGCAGCCTGCAGTTAGGGTGTGCATGCTGCACGTGTAGAGGGTGTTTTTAGGATTTTTAATTATTTATGTATTTAAAGTGACTTTTAAAGTGCGCTATCAGGCCAATGTATGTGGACGTTCTCCTGGACATGTGTTTCTGTTGCACTATGTGGACACATGGTACTTCACATGATTGGACATTGTGGATTTAGCATTGTTTTATTTGGCCCACCTACCTGATTCTTCGGATGTCTGCACTCCTTTCTCCATCCCTCCGACTCCCTCTATACTCTCCATTCCAATGGTGGAGGCACAGATTTCTTCCCAGGGGGTCAACTTGATGGGTGATTCCGATCCTCCCCCGGTAGCTGTGGCAATGTTACGGTTGGCTGATAGTATGCTCCGTACGCTTATCCGCAAGTCGTCCCATCGCTTTCTGCATTGCTGTGGGTTGCGGGGTGTGGTCCCCACCGCACTTACCCGCTGTGCCACCAGGGCCCATATGGCCTTCTTGTTCGCAAGTGCCGTCCTGGTCATTTGCGTCGAGAAGACGATGGCAGCATTCTCCTGGAGGGTCTCTGTGAGCACGGTGAGTTCCTCATGGGAGAAGTGGACCTGCCGCTTGCGGTCGCACGCTTTTTTCGCAACTTTTCCCATTTTTCTTGTTTTCACTAGGGTGGCTAACGGGTTGGGATGTGTCTCAGGGTAGGATTTTTGATGGTTGTGTTGGGATTCTGATTTTATAGGTGTACGGCGTGCTGTTTCCCGTTCCGGGCCCATGTTTTTACTTCCGTTTCCGTATATTTACGGTCACCGTATTTTGCGATTACCGCTCATTACGGTGACCGCTATGATGGGTGGCGGAATTGCACCTAGGGCGCCGTACGACGGTGGTGAGGGGCGTTTTGGGGACATTTCCGCCATGGCGGACTTTGCACTTCCGCCATGGCGTAGTGCTCGTGCCCGATGGGTCAGAATTAGCCGCACTTTACTCCGTCGTGCAATGGCGGAAACGCTATTTACGCTATGGCGGTCAGGTCAGTTACTTTCCGCCAGGGTCGTAATGAGGGCCATGGCCTCTTTGGGTATGCTGCACAGTATTGATGCCAGATTAGGCACTAACGGGAACTCTTTCTGAATGACGTCATTGAGTGGGAGGAGGTCTTGTATCATTCTCCATGCCCCTCCTTTTGCTTTTTTGATCGGAAACATCGCTGTATTACATGGGGAGTTGGATGGAACTATTATTCCCTGTTTCAGTAGAGCACTTATTGTTTCTCTGATCCCTTCCTCCGCTTCTTTTGATAGTGGGTATTGCTTAACCCTTGGAGGTATGGCACCTGGCTTCAATTTTATTTTAATGGGTGTTACCTCATGTAGTAATCCTACATCATGGGGGCCTGTTGTCCAAATCTCAGGCAATACTCTTTCCATGACTTCCTCAAAGATTGTGGGCGGCACGTCACGTTAACACTAGCCATGAGTGGGTTGTGTATCTCCCTATATTGCATCATGATGTCACACAGTATACTTATTTGCATTATTATTTCTCCATCACTCTCATTGTCAGTGAACAGCTCTTCATCAGTTAAATCGCGCGGCATTATGTTTGGCATTATGTTTGGGACTATGCATAGTACCGTTCTCCATTCGCATCCATGTGTGTCCAGTCCTATCACAGCGATACGCTTGCTCGAGACCCCCTCTAGACCGATAGACAAAATGGTTCCTGGCACAGCATCTGTAATTGGACGAAAGATAAAGTCAGATGGCACCCTCCATTCCTTTCTTGTTATCTCTGGCACTACCCGAGCCAACACTCTGATGCCATAAATAAACATATCTATGTCAATGGGCACCCCTCTTACTGCAACTTCGTTTTTGTTATAGTACTGATCATTAGCATTGCTCGTACGGGGCATACTCCTGGGGTTGAACACACTTTTCCCCATTCTGTAAAAGAGATAGTCATATTTAACTTATTCAACTAATCACTTCCCAGCAAATTGATTGGCATGTCTTTGTGATACAGTAGGGGTGCGCGCACTGTTTTTCCCCCCACTGTTATGTCGAGATCTTTTGTGTAAGGAACTTTTAAAATAGCCCCAGAGAACCCCTGCGTTTCCAAATGTGTTCCCGAGAGCGGAAACCTCCCTTCCATGAGACATGATTTTTCTGCTCCTGAGTCTACCATAAAGATAAACTGTTTGTTTCCTATCTCTGCTCCCACTAGTGGTTCCTCTTCTGCACATACAGTAGTGGATTGGACTGGACATGCAAGTGCTCTCTGTGGGCTGTCCTAATCTGCATAAGTCTCAGTTCCTGGCACTGAGAAAACATTGTCTCCTACCATCGCTGTGCCACGAAAAGGTGCAGGTGCACCATTAGCTGATGTTGCAAAAATGTTATTGTTCGGATTCCCTACTGTGTTTTGTCTGGCCATAGGCTTTTGAGCTCCCCTCAGCTGTGGCTGCTATTGCGGGGGTGGCTGTCTTTGTTGCATTTGAGGCTCATTATAATATTGATCATTTTGCCCACCTCCTCCCATAGGTAACCCATAGGGGCTACCTGGGTGTGGATGTCCGTATTGCTGCTCATTTCCCGTAGGGGGCTGTCCTTGAAAGTAGCCCACGGGTCGCATTCTACAATCTCTTGAATAGTGCCCCCATCTTCCGCAATTCCAGCATGACCCTTGTGGTCCTCCTCTCATCCCAGGCCCACCGAATCCTCTATTTCCCATTCCTCCGAATCCCCCCCATGGCCCTCTGTACCCACCTCGATCACTTGTTGGTCTCCCTTGCCGTTGGGGCCCTCTGTACTGTTCTTCTCCATTCCACTGTTCTTGTTCTACTGCAGCCCATGTTGCGGCCTTCCTGACTGGGGCATTTCCTGTTCCGTCATCCCCTTCTTCTTCTATCAGTTGATGTGGTTGCGCTCAGCGCTGCAACCTTCACTAATTTATTCTGTACTAATTTCGCTTTGTCTGCCAACCTTTTTCTCTTTCTTTGATCCTCCTACAGTGGTGTACAAGTATGCTTTGAATCTCAGGCCAGCTCTTGGCTTCTATCCCAGCTATTTTATCCAAGGTCTACTGTACCTCCTTCTGAAGCCCCTTTTTAATTATAAAATAAAACAGGGAGGTGGATTGATCCCACGCCGTACCCGTTTCACTTCTCCACAGGTCTTGCACCCAGAAGATAAATTGCATAGGCTCGTCCTCCTCTCCCATTGGGCACTGCATCACTAAGTGTAAATCTGGAATGTCTGGAAACGTCTGTCGCAACGCATCCCATACTTGTTCTCTAACATTATTGAATCGCGATCCATCATGGTGGTCACAACTCATAGTCACTCCCGGGAACCCCACCTTCACCCACACTGCATCTGCTTGGTCACCAACAGCGGACACCAACAAACTTTTCACGTCCTCTACTGCTAATGGGACTCCCGCTGTGTTCTTTAACGAATGCGTGTATCCACTTCCCCGCCCCACCCGAGAGTGGGAGGAGAAGTTTCAACAAATTATTCTTGTCCATTTGGGCCCACAGAATGTAGTGCGGCCTTCCTGCCCCTTTGTGTATCAATGGCATTTGTAATTTGTGCTTTCTTCCTGTTTTACTTACCGTCCCCTTTTTTGTCTTACTAACCAGCATGTTTCCCACTCGCTGTCTTAACCTGCCCTGCCATCTCGGTGGCGACCTTTCATCTAGGTAATCGAAATGGAATGGCAGTGGGGTTCCCAAGATCACTCCACACCTCTTCTACTTCTTCTTCTTGTTCCCTTTCTTCTTCTTGTCTTTCCCCACCCTGGCTATCTGGGGTTGTCGGGTGTATTATTCTCACAGGCTTTCCATTCAAATGGAACAGGAACTCACCTGACTGCCACTCCTGCTCTTGCCCTCTTGGGTTTGGTGCCGATTGTGAGGGTGCCAATTGTGATGGTACTGGGATTGCTGGCGCCGATTCTCCTGTGACACTTGGTGGGGGCATGAGGTTTGCCGCTGCTAATGGTGGCACTCCCCCCCGCCAGGTAGCATCTGACCCCTGAAGCATAATGCTCTTAATCGTGTTATTTCTATCTGTGCGTGTGCGAGCTGCCTGTCTAAGTCCCCATTAGTCATGCTAGATTCACTGGTGGGGTGCTAGTGGGCCCGTAGAGCTCCCCTCTGTCATACGGGGTGGGGCAGTGGCTGCTGCCTCTGCTGGTGTGGTGCACGTGGGCACGTACTGAGGCTCGCTGTATCCTACCGCAGGCCTCGTCATCAATGGGTATATTTTAGTTGCATCATTCTCAGTTTTGGTTGTCGTGCATTCTCCTTTTGCTGCCCCACCTACCTCTTCTGATGCCTTCTCTTTCTCGGCCATTTTGTATGTACTTACCTCACCTGCGAGTGTTAGTTCCTCGAACATCCGCCACAAATCTAATACTTCCCTCCTGTTCTGTAACTGTTTTTCCTTATATCTTGCCAGAAAATGTGTGGATACCAGATCCAGCACCCTTTTATCGAAAGCACCTCCCTCTGGCCATATGGGTGTTACGCTATCTCCCTTTATCTCTGTGACCCACTGGTCATGATACTTCTGTATCTTCTCACTTCCTTCGCATGGTGTCTTCACCTCACTGTGTTCCACAGTTGAGGTAAACTTGGGTTTTTTCTCCCCTCGCAGGATTCTCTAACTTAGGTGGCCTCTGTACCTAATACTCATTTACTGTTCTGAAATGTGGTAAACTTGGGTTTTTCCTCCCCTCGCAGGATTCTCTAACTTAGGTGGCCTCTGTACCTAATACTCATTTACTGTTCTGAAATGTGGTAAACTTGGGTTTTTTCTCCCCTCGCAGGATTCTCTAAGTTAGGTGGCCTCTGTACCTAATACTCATTTACTGTTCTGAAATGTGGTAAACCTGGGTTTTTTCTCCCCTCGCAGGATTCTCTAACTTAGGTGGCCTCTGTACCTAATACTCATTCTCTGTTCTGAAATGTGGTAAACTTGGGCTTGCCGCTCACGTCCTGCCTGCGTGCTTCTCGTATCGTCTGTCTTCCCACCCCCACACTCCCTCCTACTCCATGGTGCTCTCTATCTCGCCTATCTTCTCTAACTGCTTCTCTATTGACTATCCTGCTCTCCTCACTAAATCTGGTAGGAAAAAGTTTAAAAAGGACATCCTGGTCTCCAACCCAGGCCTCCCTATCGCTGACACCTACACTAGTGCCTGCTCTTAGGAAACTCTCACTGACATCCTCTTTTTCGTGCCTTCACCTGACCTATGGACCCTTCATATGGTCTCTGTGCTCTCTTCGTTTTCCTCTTCTCCTATTAATGGTGGCACCCGTTGGGATGTCCTCTTTGCCCCCTTCCGCTCCTCTAAGGCCATCATTAATGTCTACGCTAATGGGACCGTCTTGGTCCAAGGCCCTCAGGCCAACCTTCACCTTTTTGATAGATGCTTTCCTCGCCTCATCAACTTCCTTTCCTCCCCTGCTGTCCCCCCCCTGTCTTCGGCTACCTTGCCTCTACCCTCCCTCCCTGCCCCCTCTCGCACTCCCTCTTGACCTCCTTCTTCTACACCTCTGCAGGGCGTACCTCTGATCTGTACCCTTCCCCGGAAGTCCTTCAAGGATGGCAACCTTCTCCACTTTGCCACTCTTAACTCTCGCTCTGCCATCAAGCATTCCTCCGATATCTGTCGCCTTCTTGAGGAACTGGACCTTGACATCCTCGGTCTCACTGAGACATGGTTCACAGCCAGCTCTGTCACGAGCTTTGACACACTCCAGCCTGAAGGTTACAAGATCCTCTCTGTGCCCAGGCCCAACCGTGCAGGGGGGGGTGTTGCCCTTACCTTCCCTGAGTGGATTCCTGCCACTGTCACTTCTACGCAGACCTACTCCTCTTTTGAATGTCTTGTCTGCCGACTCTCTCTCTCTCCTAGCCATTCCCTTACCGTGGCTACTATCTATCGGCCACCTGGTCAAATTTCCTCCTTCCTCTCTGAGTGGGCTGACCTCTCCTCCTCACTCCTGTCCTCTACCACTCAACTCCTCTTTCTTGGTGACTTCAACATCCACCTAGATGCCTCCTGTCCCCCCACTGGACTCTTTCGTGACCTCTGCGACTCTCTCTCACTCTCTATTCTCCCGTCTGGGCCTACTCATTCTGCAGGGCACACTCTTGATGCTCTGATCTCTTCTGACCTTCCCCTCTCTGTCCCTCTCTCCACTCCTCTCTCCTGGAGTTATCACTTTCTCCTATCCTCCCACCTCACCCTCCCTACCCCACAGGCAAAGCCACCCTCATCATTGCCACCCACCTTCTCGGTCATCCGACCCATGAAGCGCGTGTCAGTTGCGGCTTTCGCTGCCACCTTCTCGCCCCCTCCTCCTCCTTCGGCTGACTCCCACCCTGACACAGCCCTCTCCTTGCTCCACTCTGCTATATCTGATACTCTTGATATCCTTGCCCCTGTCATGAAAATCCGCCTGAACCCCAAAGCCAAATGTAACTCCTGGTATGATTCGGATCTCGTCATCCTAAAACGCAAGTGCAGGGTGGCAGAGAGGAAATGGCGTGCTTCATGTTCATCCTCTCACAAACTGGCCTGCCGCCTGCTCCAAAGGCAATACCGTCTCTCTGTTCTCACCAAGAAGAGAGCCCTTATCCAAGCCCGCATCTCTGCGGCATCTAACAACTCGGCTGAACTCTTTAAAATCTGCAAGGAGCTTGCCAACCCTGCTGCAGTCTCTACCTCTCTGGTCCCCTCCCAGGCCCTCTGCACTGCACTGGCCTCCCACTTCATCTCTAAAACTCAGGACATCCTGTCCTCACTCTCCTCCTATCACCTCCCCCCCTCTCTCCCCTGCTCTTCCTCTGGCCCTTCTGCAGCCACCCCTCCTCCCTCCTTCTCTGCCTTTCCCCTTTTTTCTGCTGACGAGGTTTCCAGACAAGTCCGATCTATGAAAGTCTCGTCTAAACAGATTCACCCCTGTTCCTCCAAAACTATCAAGGACCACATCGACTCCCTGGCTCCTGCCCTGGCTGACTTTTGCAACCACTCCTTCACTTCTGGAGTCTTCCCATCCCCCCTCAAGCACTCCCTTGTGCACCCTCTCCTTAAGAAACCCTCTGCCGACCCCTCCTGTCCGGCTAACTATCGCCCAATCTCCATCACTCCCTTCCTGGGCAAGCTCCTGGAGAAACTGGCCATCTCCCAGCTTAACCTCCATGCTGAAGCTGTTGATAGTCTCCATGACCATCAATCTGGCTTCAGAGCGGCCAGAAGCACGGAAACTGCTCTCCTGAACATCCGTGAGGACCTGCTCTTGAACCTCGACTCCAACACTCCGTGTGTTCTCATTCTGCTCAATCTCTCTTCTGCCTTTGACACTGTCAACCATGCCATCCTGCTCAACCGTCTCTGTGATAACCTGGGTATCACTGGTCAGGCTCTGGCGTGGCTGACCTCTTTCCTTTCCAATCGACCCTCCCAGGTCCAACTTGGGTCCTTCCTCTCTGACATCTTTTTCTCCACCTGTGGCGTTCCCCAGGGATCTAATCTCTCTCCCTGGCTGTTCAACCAGTATCTGGCACTCCTTGCCCACCGCATCGCCGCCCTCTGCCCCAACTTTCAGTGCTATGCGGACGATAACCAGCTCATTTTCAGGCTAACCTCGGCCTCCTCCTCTCCCTCCCTCATCTCTGACTGTCTGTCTGCTATCCAGGAATGGTGTGCTGCCAATGACCTCTGCCTTAATGCTAGTAAGACTGATATCCTACTCATCGGCACACCCACTCCCTCCTTCCCTGCAGCTCTCTGGCCGGCCTCTCTTGGACCTCTTCCTGCTCCTACCTGCAAGGCAAAAAACCTCGGGGTCATCTTCGACTCCATTCTCTCCTCATATATCTGACGTCTCTAAGAAGTCACATTACCAGCTGCACCTCCTCAGAGGTATTCTTCCGTTCCTCTCCTTCCCCCAGAAGCTCACTGTCTCCCGAGCCCTGGTTCTCTCGAAGCTGGACTACTGTAACAGCCTCTATCTTAATCTGCCTGCCTCCACTCTCCGCCCTCTGCAACTCATCCAGAACAGAACTGCGAGTCTTGTCCTTGGCCTCAAGCCCAGGGACCGTATCTCTCCAGGACTGAAATCTCTACACTGGCTCCCAGTGGCTGCGAGGATTAAGTTCAAAACCCTCTGCATTGTCCACAAGGCCTTCTGGGGCCTGGGGCCTAAATACCTTCAACTCTCTCTTCCTAAATATCTTCCTTCCCGAGCCCTACGCTCATCCGTCTCCAACTCCCTCAGGGTCAGCCGCTTCTCGAAGCAACGAGCTGGGGGTAGATCTCTCTCCGCGGCAGGGGTCTCCCTCTGGAACAGCCTTCCTGCCTCCCTGAAACTTGAGGAGAACCATCTCCGGTTCCGGAAGCACCTCAAAACCTTCCTCTTCACTTCTGCTTTCTCTCTCCCTCTCCCCAGCTAAATTCTTCACCAAAACTGCACTGATTCTGCAACTGGGCCACTCTCACCGACCTCGGTCCTGGGCCCAGTCACTCTTCACTTGCACTGCCTCCCTGCAACCCCTGCACTGCGGGACTGTCTCTGTATCACTACAGCCCCCCCCCAGCACTTGTCTGCACTTACCTTGCACTTGCCACCAGCTGGCCCTATTTATTTATTATTTTATTTCTATTCTACTTATTTGTACTGCACTCCCCCCTCCCCCTTCCCCTTGCACTTTTTCCCTTCCCCCTACCCCTGCACTTGCGCGGTCTGAATGACACCTGGCCTAGTAGGATCGTTGTCTGTCTTTCCCTTATTCCCCCCTTCCTGCCTCGTCGCGCCTTGAAACACTTGTGTATAGGCGCGTTACAAATGCCATATCATATCATATCATACAATGGGAGATGTTGGCAAATGTGCGCTAATGGTGTTGTTCCCCCCATGGTAATACAATTCTCCTGTGTGCAGGAACACAGGCACTTGGTTGGCACCCTTCTCACCTCGATGTCTTAGGCAACTTTTTCATACCCTTTAGTACCAACACTTTTTCAACAACCTTTCCCCTTTTCACTACTTACTGAGACCGTAAATTATTTCAATTATGAACATTGGTCATTTATCATTACTTGAAACATTTTCGTATACAGTGCATTTGCAATTTTCTTAATCAACCTTAATTATTTCTTTTCAATTTATATGCACATAAACAGTTGCTAACAGATCAACATGTAACACCTTGACACACGTGAGACACAAAACATAAAAACATATAACATGTACTCCCTGCATGCTTTTACTGCCCTTTTCCCAAGTTATGTTTGTCACCCCCTGTTCTAGTTTCCTCATGCACTCCCAACCTCTCACTTCCCCTCACTACCTTGGCGAGAATCTTTCTTACATGGAAAAAGAATATTCTAAATTACTACTCCGAGTCTACTACATATACGAGACTCCTACTATTTTCTCTTTGTCTTCACTTATTTATCTGCACTGGACGAGACAATGCTACGCGGCGCCGCCTTCTACCCCATTCGGGCTAGCCTTCCTCACTCTTCTTCTTACTTCTTTATCTTCCACAAAACCTAATGGCCATATAAAGGATAAATCAGAAAAGCCTCAGTATCATTCACACAGACCATAACTACCTTTTTGCCCAGTGTTACCTGTTCCCCTTCTTCCTTAACCCTTCTCTGACCTCTTGGGAACATTCGCAACCGGTACTCACGTGTTCAGTCAGGTGGTCCGAGAGTCACCGTTCACGGTCTATCCACAATCTGGTCTGCACCCCAACCAAGCAGTGGCCCGCCTCGGCGAGCAGCTTTTACAGTTGTGTATTCGTTAACCGGGAACCCTTGGCCCCTTGTCGTTGTGCGCACAGGCTGGTCGACTGCGGAGGTGATGGTTTTTCTGGGGGGCGGCCTGGATCTCATCACACTGCACAGGCCTTGAGGCACCTGTCCTAAATCACGTTGTGGGGGGTCACCAAATGTAAGAGCCCTCCCTGTCTTTAGACGTGTAAAAAAGAATAAATGTGACACCCCCTTATGGGGAATAAGGCTAAGAGAACCGGTTGCAAAGTTCAAAAATGTCTTTTTCTAAATGGCATCCAAAGAACTCTGCTGCCCGAGAGCGCTCTGACAAATATCACACTTACATCATATTATAAAGAGAAACATCATCATAGGTGACGCAATTAACATAGGGTATTTAGTCAGCTCAGGATTGGACAGTCATTATGCACTATATAGCTGTGGCGGCATCGTTTCATCCGGATTGGTTGCTCCTCTGGCGGGAGGGTGAACATCACATGGTCCAGTTGTCAGTGTCCAGGAGGGGTGAAGGTCAGGTTGCCATGAAGCGGGGTGGCCACTAACTAAGCTAACATAATGCATCTTTGTGAAGCATGCACTAAATAATGATCATTGCAACTCTTTTGAACAAATCATTGTAAACCTATGAACTTCATTCATGCATTTACATCATTAATAACTGTGGCTTGTATGGGGCATCAGGTTAAGGGTTTTGACCATCATGATAACATTGATTGAAGCAATGGTCTGTACTCGTAAAGAAAAGAATCTAAGCATGTTGGCATTTGTTAGTAGTGAAAGACAATGTACTGTTACAGGGGTCTAAATGTTAGTTGAGGGCCCACTAGGTGGGCATCGTGGTGGGATCACATATCTGGCACATCAAGAGAATATCTTGCGGGACATAGAGTTACTTTGGCAGTCATTTTCCAATATCTAGGGTGAGGGGGGATGGACAGATTTGTGGAGACGGATGAGCCACAGCACTTGGCTCAAGCTGGTTCACACGCAGGGCAGTGATCTCAGAGGAAGAGTGAGATGTTATATTTGTTCTTTGTTGCAATTACCTCCGGCCTCAGCGTGAGAATGGGGATGCAGAGTTTTCCAGACACAGTGAGAGAAAAGATGGGGGCCATGTGCGCTGTGTGCGCGGTGCTGCAAAAGGGGGAGAAGCCTTTTCGTATTATCGCAGTGAGGCCTAATTACCAAGATGGAGTTAAGGGGGCACAAAATGGATGCCCCGTTTCCTGCGCAACGGTCCCATCTACGCAAGTGCCAGCTGATGCTGGCATCACATAAGGGCAACGGGGGCACTCCCCACCATTGGAGGCACGTGGTCCAGGTTTGTACTAGGCAGGATGGGGGGGCCTACTGGCCCCTTACTCTCACACAATGTAAAGGAAGCAGAGTGCCAGGTGCACCTTCAAAATGGGGTAGGCTCATTTAGGCTTTGAGCAATTGGTGGACAAAGAGAACCAGCTGTTCTTCATAACAACCGGTCAGCTAGACATTGAGACATTATCAACAGATGACAAAGTCAATGGCCTGACTCCTGTAATTGAGGAGCGTATCTTAACAACATTTGAAGTATATGTTGTCACCTTGAAGGATTATTTTTTGTTTTCGAAAACCAATGTTTAAAGATACACCTAGAAAGAAATAAGAACATTTGAAAATAAGAAAGTAGCCCCTTTCAATCTTCATATACCGCTTGGTCTTTTTGGGGGTCCTTGCCCCACTGTTTAAGCATGTGGGCCTGGCAGTATTCTGAACACCACCCAAATGAAAAGATTTGTAGTTACTTAACAGGATTATTTTGTGAAAGGGTTCATTTGTCATCTTCACTGGGCAGTTAAAAGGTGGACAAATAGGTGGAAGCTAATAACCCTTTTCCCCCTATTCTTGAATGAATCAACACGCGTAACATACCTTTGCTTGGTGATGTAACCAGGAAATGACTTCCGTTACTTTATATTTCTAGGATTGCACAGAGTGAGATGTCCTTTGCTCTTCTGTTCTTCTACATTGCACAGCAAAGGGGTCAAGGGATCTCCAAGTATACAAACCTTTGGATCTATGTAATCAAATCTATTATTACAGAAGCACATATGCTTCAGAAATATTTACTTATTTCTCAGGTGGTAAAGTGAATTTATATACCCCACCCCTCAGTACTTACAAATGACAGGGGCCAGGGTTTAATGTATTTCTCTCAGGATTATTTCCCCTTAAGACTATACTCACATCTGAGTTTAATTTCCTTTGGCTCTCTAAAAGATATGTGGGCACCCTCTTAAGGACGGGTTGAATTATCCCCCTCTGCAAACATGTGGGCATCAGTTAGCAAGATTGTGTCAACTTCCCTCCACAGCCTGGTCTCCCTGTTTCTGTATTGGGACATGCCTGATGTCTCTTCCACTGAAAAAGGTCTGGATATATAATTCCAGGTTGGCCTCTCTTTCGGGGCTCTATTGGTAATCCATAAAATGTGTCCCAAAAGGAAGGCAATCTATTCCACTCTCCTTTATGTTATTATCAATTGGTCATTTCTCTCCTTCTTCCTCTCCATCAGTAAGTCAGTGAGCCAGTAGGTCCTTAGAATATGTGGGTTTGAACTTTTATGGAGCAAATACGACACCCATTGAAGGTGTGCATCATTTCTCTAATCTAATTGGTCAATGTATGTGGTTGGACATTGTTCGAAAAGAGACATCACACTAAAACAACAAACACTTCCATGGTCATTGGGCTTATTAATGAAGGGGGCAACCTGATGGGAGAAACTTCTAAACACAGTGTCCCTGCCATTTGATGTGATGTCATCTTGGAACTGTTGATATTAAACAACAGTAACTTTCTGAAACAGCATATTTCGAAAATGTAATCATGTTACTTATTGGTTCATCATTTAATTAGTCTCAATTAGACTAATTAAATGATGCCAGTCTAATCTCATCACAACATGGGATGCGTGTGCTACACATTTTTGATTTTTTACACTATGATGCTTTCAATTTGTTTGTCAATTGGATGCTAGGATATATAAACCACTGACCTGCACTGTTTCTGCCCAACACAATCCACATTTGCCTAAATTGCAGAATTAAAATATGAAAAAATTGTTTTACAACCATCTAATATGGCTTCTCAAGCTGAACATTTAAAAAAATTCAGTCTCTGTGAACTTTTGTCGAAAGTTAAAAGCGAGAAAGTGAATCCAATGTAAATTTGTATGGTGCATTTTTTTCTTATTTACAAATGTTATATGGCAGCTCCAATTAATCTGCCGTGGCAACCAAACATCTGGTGTTCCATCCTGTTAGTTCAGGGCTGGGGCTTTAATGACTCCTGGAAATGCTTGGTCACCATGGCAAATATTCTTTGCAGTTAAGCTGGCAGTAGTTTTTGTATTGTCTTCTGTCCTGTCTCCTTGTGTAATGACAAGATTTGAAGCAGAACACCAGTGCTGAAAGTTTTTTTAATTCCTTGCTCCAGGAATGCCTGGCTGGCTAAAATATCAGATTAGATGACAAGGGACCACTACTGATCACTGCTCACAATACAATCAGTGTATATGTAAGGATTCATGCCCAAGCACAGAAACAAGAGTATGTTGTAAATGGCTACCAATTGTTTTTATTGTAGGGCCTGAATCCTGTGAAGCAACAACAGGCACAGTCATACATTTTATGGTTCAGGTTCCTAAGCCTTGAGTTACATTTCGTTTTCATGGGAAGGCAAACCATTCCCCCAGTCCTGTTCTTGCTGCGTTGCTATGACTCGGAAATGTAGGCCTAGTTTCATTCATTCAAGTTGGTTTCATTCACAATTGCAGCTTTGAAAAATCCCATTATTCTCCATGTTGTAATTGTCACCTTACAAACGAAGAATATTATAACTTTTTATTTGTAATCAAATTTCTATTGAAGGTCCACATTTTCAACATCTGTAGGTTTCAATATACTTATTCGTAATCCTGCAAAGGTAACCAACGCAATGCTGGCCCAATTCCATTTTTCCTCTACTATAAAATGTTGTGTTTTTCAAATAAATGTTTGCTGAATAATTTCCGGTAATTGGAAGGACTTCTTTATTTTCATGGATTTATCAGTTACTTTGGGCATACATGCTGATTATAGATGGGTTGCAGACATTGCACATTTCCACGCACATATGTTTTCTGATGCTGTGAGCAGGCTGCAGCTGACAGGCATATTTTTAAAATTGTGCTTTTCTTCCATTGCATTCTTGTCTTCGGTGTCAGTTTCTCTAAATGTCTGTCGCTATAGCTATATTCGTGTTTAGATTACTAAAGAAATACATATATCCTCGAGCATTCACTGGAGATTTAGTGGAGTGATGGTGTTCATGGAAAAAGATTTATTTTTTGCCTTCACTATGTTGATCTGTTGTTAGGATCCTTTCTGAAGTCATGATCATCACTGCATTTTTAGTTTTGTCTTTTAGATGTTGCTAAAGCAAAACAATTGCATTAGATCACAGCAAAGGTGAAATGGCATATGAAGAGCAACATAAAGCTTGTAGCTGTTGTTTGATTATTTACCCACCCATCGACTGCCCATGGCCTCGCATCCCTATGGCCATTTCCATTCACTTCCTGCCCCTCCTGCCCAAAACACATTCTCATGGTATCCCTTTGAGCTGGCTTTTTCAAGCCTTTGTGAGGAATTGCCTTCTGACAAGGGGTGCAAAGCCCTGGCTTTTTAAATTTGTATTAATACAATGATGAGGGTACTTCCATCTCCAAAAGAGTAATCTGCTGATCAGATTCCCTTTTTCCATCGACTTCATGCCAAAAGCATAACCTACTTTTGCCCTACTGTAATAATAGCCTGATCCATGGCACCAGCTCTGCCCTTGGCATGAAGCAGGGTCAATGGTCACACAATGCCCACTCAAGAGCTGCAGTGACAGCCAAGTTCCTTCGGGTAAGGACAGACATTTAAGATATGCCCCCTTGTACCAAAACTATGATGATCATATGTATCCCATGATGGTGGCAGGGTAATCTCTAAAAAGAACCTATGCCTTAGTTTAGACATAATGCATTGCACAACTTATGATCATGGCCGCCACATCCCAATTGATATTGCATGTGTGCCACCTCCTGTGAGTCAGCTCTGCTGTGAAAGGTGATGTGCATTCTGGTCAGAAGGGTGGAGCCGGCAAAATGGGAGGACAGCAACCTGGTGGTTTGGGCCTCTTCTTTGATCTCTTAGTGAGGGCAGGTAACACCCTCCGCCAGAGGCAGCTGCACAGAAAGCAGCTGTCCTAGGCCAGGATATCAAAGGAGCACACACATTCAAAACGTTTTGCCTCACACCTGTGTGCTGCATCTCTAAAGGCCTTTTTTCCTAGTGAGAAGGAAAAGGGGTGTGGGATTAACGTAGACAGGAAAGCTCTGGTCAATGGACGGAGACCACATTTTTGTTTCTCTCTTTCTATTTCCTTTCTCCTCCACTTCCTCTGGAGCAAAGCACTTTAGTTGTGAAATCAGAAGGCTCCGTTCAAGAGCAGAATGTTGACCACTAAGGCAGGCTAGCTTTAGTCCACTCACCTGGGGACTCAGGATGCTGAAGATTAGCTCTGAAGCAACTGAGAAGAGCTCACTGGATTTCCTTTGGGAAGAATGCACTGTAGAAGGAGCCGTCCAATGCTGAAGAAACATCTATACCCTAGCTGCTCCCAAGGCACATTGGGGATGAACCTCTGCTGAGGACCAGGACCTGTCATTCTACACTAGAATCACCTAAAGCTGGGAGAGCAGACCCTGAACGGGACCCGCCTGTCCTTCTGAGTGGGCCTCATTGCAGCCAGAGGACCAGACCAGCTCACGCTCCCTGTTCTGCAGCACCGGACAGGTCTCTCCATATTCATAGCACCTGGAAGTAGAGTGAAGATATGGGCACTGGTATTTGCGCTCGTCCATCCTCCACCAACCGGAACTATTTCTTTAATTTCAACTAACACGATGGAGCATCGTGCACAAGTTGCGACCGTCACATGCTAGACTCAAAGCTACTGCTTGACTCCGGGACCTGAACAGAATCAATGGTGAGTCCCATGCTGACTTTAACCATGGGTTACAACTATGGCTCAGCCCAGCTAGCCCTCTAACTGCCCCCTCACTAACCTGTACATCAACACACCAAAGATCACCAACTTTGACGACTGTCACCTGCAGCATTACGCATTACCTCATCTCAGTGGCTAGAAACCCAACTCACCCTGGTCCAACGTCGAAGAGATCCTAGGACAGCCCCCACCTGCATCATTGAGAGCCCTCCTTCGACAACACTGAGCGACTTCATTTGACCCCACTCGATGCCTGCTTGCCGCTTGGGTCCACGCAATCCATGATTGTATTGGGTTTGGTTTGTAGAAGTGTGAGGGCTGTGTGGGCGATTTTACCCCTACTCGCCTTTGTACTCATGTGGAGCAAAATCAAATTCGTCGCAGCCTTACTGTCAAACTTTGTGCTCAAAGTCCCTGCTAGGGTTTTTTCAAAGCAGACTTCTGAGATTTAAAGACTTCTTTGGAGCTGTAAACCTTGCACTGGTGTCATAACAAAGTCTTAATCAGGTCTGACTTCAACCACTCGATTCATACACACTGTGCATGTCATTGACTGACGTCCTGTTATAAACAAGCTTTGGCAAAGCCAACAATTTTGGCTTGTGTAGAAGTATTACCCATTTGCCTGGCACTGCAATTATATTCCCTGGTTCTCACAAGATTTTACAACTGTTGCCATCAATGGCAAATTAATACCAATATGGCAATTCCTGTCAAAAGCCTTTTCACATGCCTACACAAAAGCCAAAACTGTTGCATTGCCAATGCTTGTTTGTTGTATAAGCTGTGCAAGGTGCCTCACTGTTTTATTTCCTGATTCATCAAATGTACAACGAGCATTGCTTGTAGTAAAATCACTGTCCTGATAAAGGTTCATTGTATTTATATTAAACTCTAATTGCGGAGGGCAGATGCCAGGGTATTGTATGCCAGCTTCTTTAAGCTCTTTCTACAGAATCACACAATGACTTCCAGTAAGTGTCTTACCATATGCTTCTTTTCTCTTCAGGTGAACGTAGCACCAGCTTTGAGGTGTCCCATGCCCCCAAACAGAAGTGTTCCTCAGGTTTATCTTGCAAATCATTCATATGTTGTAGACAGGAAAGAAGGTCTGGATTGCAGCTCCATGAGTCAGTGGGGGAGGGGATGCTGTTCATAGAGCAGCTTGTAAGGATGCTTCATGTGAGTGGGATTTCGTTAATATTTAATCAGATACCAGGTTGCAGATGGTGGTTGCAGATGGTAGAAGTGATAACACGATATATATATGGTGTTGATCCTTGCGAATGAGCTATGTCTGTCAGAGAAGACTCTATAATGCCTACCATGGATTCAAAAGTCACTAAGCATCCAACCATCCTGGTGTATGTCAAGGTGTGTAACAGCTCATGGGTTCTCTCTGATATATCGGAACCTGATCGATTTTCTGTAGGATACAGTACTTCGTTTGTGTCCCCACCCGCAACATACTATTAGTGAAATCAGAGCGATCCAGACACTCAACCGGATGGTTACAAATTTAAGGTCTTTCCCATTAGGTTGATATGCTTATGTGAATACTATGTCAGCCCCCTCCAAAGAACAGAACACTCCAATCAGTGTATCTTGTATGTCTGACATTAATTTACAGGGAATGAATCAGATGTGAGTTGAATAAGAACCACCATCTCTCTTTTCTTGGTGCTGAACACATTAAAGAAAATCTGTCCCTTTAATTAGCTTTTCATGACTGTATGATCCAGATGTGTCTCTTGGAGGACAATAACATCTTCATTCACTCTCATGAAAAAGCCTCAATGGATAGCTCAGGAGTTAGGTTTCCTCCCACTACATGGTGCTAGTCACTATTTTTTGCAGCAAGTCCGTTTTTTGCATGTTCAACTCCAATTGCAGGGCCGACTCAGCTTTACATCCCTCTGTGTTCTGTAAGTTGAATACTATTATTTTTGGTAATAATACAAATCATTACTACAGTGCTTAAAGGTGGAAGGAATCTGACATAAGACACTATATAGGAATACAGAATATTATTATCATTTATAAAAACCATAAGAACTTAATTTTCTGAATGTGTTTATTCATCCTACTGAAAGAGGTTTGAGATCTGTGTAGGTGTTCCATTGTATATTTGGAAAGATTTTGATATGGGCAAACCAAAGTATTCTTAAAGTGGTACTTCTGTTCCTATCTCTCTACCGGATAAAGTCTTAGAAACAGATTAGGAGGCAAGTGAATAATGACACAGGACCACCGGAACCAGGTACATTCAAGTCTGACCATCACTGTCACGTGGCTCATTGTCTAGCAATTGGTAATATAACTATTATAATAAGGGAAGTAGCAACACACATATACATTATTTCTTAGTGGGCCTTGCAGATGGCTGCTACTGGAAAATATGAAGACAGGTGGTGTAATACTTATTCTCGTAACATTTGTGCAACATTTAGTGTACAAGAAAAATGTTACAGTACAGACAGGAAAGGTACTCAGAATATTAAAGAGAGGGAGAGAGGAATAGAGAGAGAGGGAGGAAGATTGAGTGTGAGAGAGTGTCATTTCAGAAATGAGTGCGCTTGTACCCACTCTAAGTTTACAGTGTGTCCTCTGGTGGGCATTGTGTTGGGGAACTTGTCTGTGGATTTTACACTGTTATGCCTTCTTATACCGGATCAGTCATGCATGGGGAAATACCAGTGGTGGGGTATTTTCATTGACTATTTGTTTCTAGTCTCTGAAGGGTGGGAGTATTGTAGTAAATGCCTTGTCATGGCTAGCTCCAATGAGAATCTCAATATGGGGCCCATCAGAGTGCTCCTAAAAAGAAGGGTCATTTATCATAGGTAGCGAAATACCGAATCAAGAGTTTGTCTTACACATAGGATATATTGTACTTCACTATGTGTTTGCCCGCTTTTTGGAACAATGCCTAAACAAAGACCCAGTGTCATTGATTCTGCCAACCCTCTTTCCAACATTGGGGTGGGGGGTAAACAGGTGACATGCGTCTGGTGTGACAGTAGTGAATAGGGTGGGCGTCGATAGTGCCAGTGTGTATTGTCATTCCGACTGGCTCTTAACCACCCTAGTAGTCCTGCATTTGAGCTGCATGTAGCTCCTAGAGTGCTTGCAGAGATGCCTGCATAGGTGATGTATATTGCTCATAATCCTCAAGTCCGAAGATGTGCTCCTCTTTTTCAGCGTGCACTACAATGAACTGCAGTCTTTTGCAATATGCAACACATATTTGAAGGGTCGACAGTTGCGGGTTCCACCTGTGAAATGTAGCCATGTATAACTTGAGGTGTCCTTCGTTGTGTCATTGTTGTTTGTTATCTTCTGCAGCAGTCTATTGTACCCAAACTCTTCTGATATGTTAGGCAAGTCACATGTATAAAAGACTAGGTTTGGAGAGCATAAGAAATGCCACCTCTTTAGAGATTGGAAATATGGAGCACAGGACAAATGTATGCAACGTCATGATTTGTCTTTTGTAACCTGTGGAATGTCCACATGATGTCCGGCACCGTTGACACTGTGATGACTCTGCCATTAAGGTATAGACATAATACTTAGCAGAAGGCAATTCTGCATCCTCTGGCATTGCTGCTCTCATGGACGACCTGTGCATGGCCACAAGAGGCCCATTGATTGCAATAGTTACTTCTAGGGTTAACTATATCCCAATCACTGTCACATGCTTGCTATGTGCAGTGAGATAACTATAATAATGTGTTTGGGACGAACAATAGACAAGTGCAGGGGCATCCTCTAAACTGTTGAAGAATGTGAGGATAGTAGCAGAGCAGGAAAGTCATTAAGATGGAGAGGGGATGACTGCCTAGGGTCCAAAGACTATATATGGAGAAAGCATAATATAAATAAGAGAAATGTTTTCGACTCAAGATTCATTTCAATGGAAATTCGGTTTAAAATCAATTGCATATAAGGAACTTCAATTTTCTTCCGAACAATTCTGATATATTCATGTAAACATTCAGACGACAGGTGTTTTACACATGCTTTACTTTATTATGGCTAAAAAATAACAATAAAAGTGACGATTTTAGGGAAAATAAAGAAAAACAATATTATTAACTTTGAAGATAATTAATATATTTACATAAACTATATACATTTGAACATAGTCACTGTGTGGGTTTAAAGGCGGTGCAACATTCAACTGGGAACCACTCTCCAGAAGTGTGTTAACAAGGAACACACTGGCCAGATGACTGATAAACTTATTCAGTATATGCAATTCATGTCTAAAGATTGTATATCTCTAATACTTGTGTTATCATGACCATAGATTGAGAAAGAAATGTGATCTCATTTAAGGTCCCTGAGAGTTTATATACTCAATGGTTTGATAACCATAAATATATGCAAGTGGCATAGCAAAGACATATACAATCTGAAAAGAAAATTAAGCATACCAATGTTCAAATGAATCATGTAGTTCACTGGAGGAAACTGTAGACATGGCAAAACATACTTTAACTAGCACATGTTACATTTTCATTATTTATCACTCAAGATGTGAATTTTGAGCATATATGTAGTTTGATTTGTTTTCTCTGGTTATTTTAAAATGATAATTATTAGTATATTGCCTATAATAAATAAATAGTGATCAAATAAAAACACTATATAGTTCATTAAAACATGGAAACTTGCTTGTAAATAACATGTGTCAATGTACCTAGGGCCAGTGATCTTAGTCTGCAAGTCACTATGAGGCCGATTCATGGAATTAATGTGCGCTGAAATTTTCAGCGCAAGCGTGCGAAAGTGTGCGAATCGCAGTGCGAGGGCGAAAATCGCCGTGAAACCCACGCACAGCGATTCATGGAAGTCTGTGCGCGTGTAAATTCCAGGATGTGAACCAAAATTCTGCGTGGCACATAGCGCGGCGCACACAACAAAAGTAGGAGGAACAGGGTGCGTGACACACGGAATGGGGAACAACTTGTGAAAATGTGGGCGTCACAGGGGAAGTACAGGAGGCAAGTGCACGGAACTCCCACACGCATGTTCAAAACACGTATTCATGGAATCGAACGGGGCTAAAGCGTGCACCAAAAAAGATGCGCTAATCAGGAAACACGTACGCCAGCAGGAAGCAGGCGTACGTGGACCCACGCAGCATAAAAGTGCGCACAAAAAACAAACAAGCACAGACGCCAGGATGAATATACCATTCCTAGCAGCAGTGGTCGTGGGATACCGCAGGAGGAGGAGGAGGATAGTCAGGAGCAGAATTTTTACACCCAGAACCATCCTTTTTGGGATGCCTGATGACCAGGTGTATGGGAGGTACAGGTTTCCACCTCACATAATACTCGACCTGGTCAGTGAGTGGGAGGATGACCTCACATTACCCACCCTGTGCTCCCAAGCACTCAGCCCCCTGCATAAGGTCCTCAATGTACTGCACTTCTTGGCCACTGGATCATTTCAGCGGACA